>NC_133393.1:64882587-70488078 GCF_047511655.1 Castor canadensis | reverse complement strand
CTTTAACCTTGATTCCCTGTGAGATTAGAGGTAGTTTTTGAGTGGAATACTTCTGCAAAGGAGAATTTTCAGGCTGGAAAAGCCTCTTTTTGTTGGACTAAGCCTATTCAGCTGAGTTGAAGAAGCACATTTTTCTCTCTAAAGAAAATCATCTGTGTTAGAAGAAGGAGAATCTAGCACATTGTTTCCTATGAGAAGTGAGTTAGTGTTTGAAAAGAACGCTGACTGCAACCTAGGTGTTTCAAGGTGGAGATTGGCTCTATTTCCTCCAATAAGCCTATTCAGATGAGTTTGAGAAACTCATGTATCTCTCCAAGGAAAATGGTCTACGTGAGCAGCATCAAATCGACCACATTGTTTCCTTCTGAGTATTGAGTTAGGTTTTGAAAGCAACACGTTTAGCAAATCAGAATTTTCAAGCTAGAGAAAGGCTCATTTTGTCCAAAGAGGACGATTCGGCTCAATTGAAGACAGACATGTATCTCTCCACACAATACCATCTATGCTTCAACCTGCAGCAATTACCACATTGTTTCCCTGCAAGAATTGACTTAGTTTTTGAAAGGACTACTACTGGCAACTTTTGAGTTTCACTGTGGAGATAGTCTCTGTTTGCTTCAAACAGGCCTTTTTAGCTGAGATGAAGAAGCACATGTGTATCTTGAAAAAGTACCATCTACGTTGGAAGCTGTAATTTCTATCACACTGTTTCCCTCTGACGATTTAGTTTGTTTTAGAAAGGAGTATTTCCTGCAAATCAGAATTTCCAACATGGATTGAAGTTCACTTGCTCCAAACAAGCCTAGGTTGAAGAAACACACCTATTTCTTGAAAGAAAACCATCTGTGTTAGAAGAAAGTGCGTCTAGCACATTGTTTCCCTGTGAGAACTGAGTTAGTTTTTAAAGGAACTCGTCCTGCAAATTAGCACTTTGAAGGGGGCCATATGTTTCTTTGTTTCAAATTGGCCTATTCACCTGAATTGTCTAAACACGTGTTCCTCTTGAAACATCACAATATGTTTTAGAAAGAGGAACAACTAGCCTATTGCTTCCTTGTGAGAAGACTTAGTCTTGGAAAGGAATGTACCTGCAACTGACAGATTTCAATGTGGAGATATGCCCTGATTGCTGCAAATAGGCCTATATAGCTGAGTTGAAGAAACACATGTCTAACTCTAATGACAACCATCTATGCTAGAAACTGTAGCGTCAAGCACATTGTTCCCCTATGAAATTTCAATTAGTTATGGAAATGAATAACTTCTGAATAACAGATTTTCAAAGTGTAGGAAAGCTCATTTTGTCCAAATAGGCCATTTCAGCTATGTTGAAGAAACACATGCATCTCTCCAACGAAATCATGTAGGTTAGAATCAGCATCATCTAGAACACGGTTTCCTTGTGAGAATTGATTTAGTTCGTGAAAGGCGTATTTCCTGCAAATCATCCTTTTCAAGATGAAGTAAGGCTCATTTTGTTCCAAATAGGTCTATACAGCTGAGTTGAAGAAACACATGTACCTTTCCAAAGAAAACCATCTATGGTAGATCTACCACTTTATTTCCCTGTGTGAATTGACATAGATTTCAAAGGAACATTTAATGGAAATGATAACTTAGAAGGCAGAGAAAGGATCATTTTTTCCAAATGGGCCAAATCACATGAGATGTCAAAAACCATTTGTGTGGAAAGGAAAACTGTCATAGAAACAGGTGTTTCCTGCACATTCTTTCCCTGTGAAAATTGAGTTAATTTTTAAAAGCATACTTCCTACATCTTAAGTGTTTCAATGTGGAGATAGGTTCTGTTTACTCCAGGGAGGCGTATTCAAGGTGGTTTGAGAAACGCATGTATCTCCCAAAGAAAGAGATCTATGTTAAATGCTTCACAATCCCGCCTGTTGTTTGCCTGTGAGAATTGAATGAGTTTTTGAATGCAATACTTCTGGAAATCCTCATTTTCAAGAAGAAGAAAGGCTCCTTTTGTCCCAAGTATGCGTATTTTGCTGAGGTGAAGAAACACATTTAGCTCTCCACAGAAAGCCATCTGTGCCAGAAGTCAAAACATTAACAACATTGCTTCATTCTGTAAATGAGTTACTTTTGGAAAGGAATATTTCCTGAAAATTAGAACTTTCAAGGTGGAGAGATGTTCATTTTCTTCCAAATAAGCCTATTGACCTGAAAGTGGGAACACATTTGTCTCTCGAAAGAAAATGGTCAGTGTTAGAAAGAGAGAAGTGTCTAGACCATTGTTTCCGTGTGAGAATTGACTTAGTTTTGAAAGGAATACTTACTGCAAATCCTAATTTTCAAGGTGGAGAAAGGGTGATTTTCCTCAAATGGGCCTCTTTATCTGGGGGGAAGAAACACATGTATCCCTCCAAAGAAAACCATTTCTGCTAGAAGCTGCAGCATCTGACACATTGTTACCTGTGAGAATTGAGTTCACTTTTGAAAGGAATATTTCCTGCATATCGTGGTTATCATGGTAGGGGAAGGCTCATTTTGGTACAAAAATGCCTAATCAGCTGATTTGAAGAAACACATTTATTTCTCCAAATAACACCATCTAAGCTTGAAGCTACAGTTGCTAGCACATTGTTTCCCTGTGACAATTGGCTTAGTTTTTGAAAGGAAGACTTCCTGACAATCTGAATTTTCAGGGTATTCTTAGGCTGAGTGTGTCCAAGTAGGCCCATTCAGCTAAGTTGTATAGAGACATGTATCTCTCAAAGAAAAATCTTTGTTAGAACCACGAGCATCTAGGGCATTGTTTCCCTGTGAGAACTGAGTAAGTTATTGAAAGGAATACTTCCTGCGACTTAAGATGTTTCAAAGTGGAGAAAGGCTCATTTTGTTCCAAATGGGGCCGTTCATCATTGGGGAAGAAACACAAGTATCCCTCCGAAGAAACCCATTTATGGTAGAAGCTGCAGCATCTACCATATTGTTTTCCTGTGAGAATTGAGTTCGTTTTGGGAAGAATACTTCCTGCAAATCAGAAATTCCAACGTGAACAAAGGTTCATTTTGTTTCGCAAAGGCCTATTCACCTAAGATGAAGAAAGGCCTGTATGTCCAAAAGAGGACAAGCTGGGTCCGAAGCTCAAGCACGTAGAACGTTGTTTACCAGTGATACTTGAATTACTTTTTGAATGGAATGCTCCTGCAAATCAGAATTGTCGGGGTGGATGAAGATCATTTTGTTCTGAATAGGCCTATTTGCCTGAGTTGAAAAAACACATGTACCTCTCAAAAGAAAACCAGCAGTGTTAGAAGCAGGAGCATCTAGCACATTGTTTTCCTGTGAGAATTCTGTGAGTTTTTGAAAGGAAGACTGCTGCAAATCAGCGTTTTCGAGGTGTAGAAAGCTTCATTTTGTTCCAAATAGGACAGTTTAGAACAGTTGAAGAAACAAATGTAAATCTCAAAAGAAAACTATGTGTGTTAGAAACCAGAGCATCTATCACATTGTTTGCTGTGAGAATAGTGTTAGTTTTTGGAAGGAATATACCTGCAACTTAGGGGATCAACGTGGAGATAGCCTCTTTCTGTTCCAAATTGGCCTATTCAGCTAAGTTGAAGGAACACATGTACCTCTCAAAAAAAACCATCTCTGTATGATGCTGGAATATCTAGAACATTGTTTCCCTGTGAGAACTGAGTGTGGTTTTGAAATGACTACTACAGGAAACCTGAGAGTTTCAAAGGGGCGATAGGCTCTGTTTGCTCGAAATAGGTCTTTTCAGCTGAGTTGAAGACACACGCATCTTTCCCAAGAAAACCATCTATGTTAGAAAGTGCAGCAGCTACCACATGGTTTCTCTGTCACAATTGAGAGAGCTTTTGAAAGGAGTACTTCCTGCAATTCAGAACTTGCAAGGTCAACAAAGGTTCATTCTGTGCCAAATAGGCGTTTTCACCTGACATGTTGAAACACATGTTTCTCTCACAAGAAACTCTCTGTGTTAGACGGTCCATCGCATAGAACATTGTTTACCTGTGAGATTTGAGTTCGTTTTCATTGGAGAACTTTTGCAAATCAGAATTTCAGGGTGGAAAAGGCTACTTTGTTCCTAATAGCCCTATTGAGCTGCATTGAAAAAACACATGGATCTCGCGAGAGAAAACCATCTGTGTTAGAAGCAGGATCATCCGGCACATTGTTTCCCTGTGAGAATCGAGTGAATATTTGAAAGGAGTACTTCCTGCCAATCATGGATTTCAAGGTGTACAACAGCTCACTTTACTCCAAATAGGACTATTTAGCTGAGTGGAAGAAACAACATGTATATCTCGCAAGAGAACTATATGTGTAAGAAGCCTGAGCATCTAGAACATTGATTCCCTGTGAGAACCGAGTTACGTTTGAAAGGAATACCTCCTGCAAATGCTAGATTTGAAGGTGGAGAAAGGCTGCTTTTGTTCAAAATAGGCCTATTGATTTGAGGGGAAGTAACAAATGGATACTTCCAAAGAAAACCATTTCTGGTAGAAGCTGAAGCATGTACATATTGCTTCCCTGGGAGAATTCAGTTCGTTTGGAAAAGAATATTCCTGCAAATCAGAACTTCCAAGGTGCACCAAGCTTCATTTCATTCTAAATAGGCCTATTCCACTGAGATGTTGAAACACATGTTTCTCTGGAAAGAAAACAATCCATGTTACAATCTCCACTGCCTTTAACCTTGATTCCCTGTGAGATTAGAGGTAGTTTTTGAGTGGAATACTTCTGCAAAGGAGAATTTTCAGGCTGGAAAAGCCTCTTTTTGTTGGACTAAGCCTATTCAGCTGAGTTGAAGAAGCACATTTTTCTCTCTAAAGAAAATCATCTGTGTTAGAAGAAGGAGAATCTAGCACATTGTTTCCTATGAGAAGTGAGTTAGTGTTTGAAAAGAACGCTGACTGCAACCTAGGTGTTTCAAGGTGGAGATTGGCTCTATTTCCTCCAATAAGCCTATTCAGATGAGTTTGAGAAACTCATGTATCTCTCCAAGGAAAATGGTCTACGTGAGCAGCATCAAATCGACCACATTGTTTCCTTCTGAGTATTGAGTTAGGTTTTGAAAGCAACACGTTTAGCAAATCAGAATTTTCAAGCTAGAGAAAGGCTCATTTTGTCCAAAGAGGACGATTCGGCTCAATTGAAGACAGACATGTATCTCTCCACACAATACCATCTATGCTTCAACCTGCAGCAATTACCACATTGTTTCCCTGCAAGAATTGACTTAGTTTTTGAAAGGACTACTACTGGCAACTTTTGAGTTTCACTGTGGAGATAGTCTCTGTTTGCTTCAAACAGGCCTTTTTAGCTGAGATGAAGAAGCACATGTGTATCTTGAAAAAGTACCATCTACGTTGGAAGCTGTAATTTCTATCACACTGTTTCCCTCTGACGATTTAGTTTGTTTTAGAAAGGAGTATTTCCTGCAAATCAGAATTTCCAACATGGATTGAAGTTCACTTGCTCCAAACAAGCCTAGGTTGAAGAAACACACCTATTTCTTGAAAGAAAACCATCTGTGTTAGAAGAAAGTGCGTCTAGCACATTGTTTCCCTGTGAGAACTGAGTTAGTTTTTAAAGGAACTCGTCCTGCAAATTAGCACTTTGAAGGGGGCCATATGTTTCTTTGTTTCAAATTGGCCTATTCACCTGAATTGTCTAAACACGTGTTCCTCTTGAAACATCACAATATGTTTTAGAAAGAGGAACAACTAGCCTATTGCTTCCTTGTGAGAAGACTTAGTCTTGGAAAGGAATGTACCTGCAACTGACAGATTTCAATGTGGAGATATGCCCTGATTGCTGCAAATAGGCCTATATAGCTGAGTTGAAGAAACACATGTCTAACTCTAATGACAACCATCTATGCTAGAAACTGTAGCGTCAAGCACATTGTTCCCCTATGAAATTTCAATTAGTTATGGAAATGAATAACTTCTGAATAACAGATTTTCAAAGTGTAGGAAAGCTCATTTTGTCCAAATAGGCCATTTCAGCTATGTTGAAGAAACACATGCATCTCTCCAACGAAATCATGTAGGTTAGAATCAGCATCATCTAGAACACGGTTTCCTTGTGAGAATTGATTTAGTTCGTGAAAGGCGTATTTCCTGCAAATCATCCTTTTCAAGATGAAGTAAGGCTCATTTTGTTCCAAATAGGTCTATACAGCTGAGTTGAAGAAACACATGTACCTTTCCAAAGAAAACCATCTATGGTAGATCTACCACTTTATTTCCCTGTGTGAATTGACATAGATTTCAAAGGAACATTTAATGGAAATGATAACTTAGAAGGCAGAGAAAGGATCATTTTTTCCAAATGGGCCAAATCACATGAGATGTCAAAAACCATTTGTGTGGAAAGGAAAACTGTCATAGAAACAGGTGTTTCCTGCACATTCTTTCCCTGTGAAAATTGAGTTAATTTTTAAAAGCATACTTCCTACATCTTAAGTGTTTCAATGTGGAGATAGGTTCTGTTTACTCCAGGGAGGCGTATTCAAGGTGGTTTGAGAAACGCATGTATCTCCCAAAGAAAGAGATCTATGTTAAATGCTTCACAATCCCGCCTGTTGTTTGCCTGTGAGAATTGAATGAGTTTTTGAATGCAATACTTCTGGAAATCCTCATTTTCAAGAAGAAGAAAGGCTCCTTTTGTCCCAAGTATGCGTATTTTGCTGAGGTGAAGAAACACATTTAGCTCTCCACAGAAAGCCATCTGTGCCAGAAGTCAAAACATTAACAACATTGCTTCATTCTGTAAATGAGTTACTTTTGGAAAGGAATATTTCCTGAAAATTAGAACTTTCAAGGTGGAGAGATGTTCATTTTCTTCCAAATAAGCCTATTGACCTGAAAGTGGGAACACATTTGTCTCTCGAAAGAAAATGGTCAGTGTTAGAAAGAGAGAAGTGTCTAGACCATTGTTTCCGTGTGAGAATTGACTTAGTTTTGAAAGGAATACTTACTGCAAATCCTAATTTTCAAGGTGGAGAAAGGGTGATTTTCCTCAAATGGGCCTCTTTATCTGGGGGGAAGAAACACATGTATCCCTCCAAAGAAAACCATTTCTGCTAGAAGCTGCAGCATCTGACACATTGTTACCTGTGAGAATTGAGTTCACTTTTGAAAGGAATATTTCCTGCATATCGTGGTTATCATGGTAGGGGAAGGCTCATTTTGGTACAAAAATGCCTAATCAGCTGATTTGAAGAAACACATTTATTTCTCCAAATAACACCATCTAAGCTTGAAGCTACAGTTGCTAGCACATTGTTTCCCTGTGACAATTGGCTTAGTTTTTGAAAGGAAGACTTCCTGACAATCTGAATTTTCAGGGTATTCTTAGGCTGAGTGTGTCCAAGTAGGCCCATTCAGCTAAGTTGTATAGAGACAGGTATCTCTCAAAGAAAAATCTTTGTTAGAACCACGAGCATCTAGGGCATTGTTTCCCTGTGAGAACTGAGTAAGTTATTGAAAGGAATACTTCCTGCGACTTAAGATGTTTCAAAGTGGAGAAAGGCTCATTTTGTTCCAAATGGGGCCGTTCATCATTGGGGAAGAAACACAAGTATCCCTCCGAAGAAACCCATTTATGGTAGAAGCTGCAGCATCTACCATATTGTTTTCCTGTGAGAATTGAGTTCGTTTTGGGAAGAATACTTCCTGCAAATCAGAAATTCCAACGTGAACAAAGGTTCATTTTGTTTCCCAAAGGCCTATTCACCTAAGATGAAGAAAGGCCTGTATGTCCAAAAGAGGACAAGCTGGGTCCGAAGCTCAAGCACGTAGAACGTTGTTTACCAGTGATACTTGAATTACTTTTTGAATGGAATGCTCCTGCAAATCAGAATTGTCGGGGTGGATGAAGATCATTTTGTTCTGAATAGGCCTATTTGCCTGAGTTGAAAAAACACATGTACCTCTCAAAAGAAAACCAGCAGTGTTAGAAGCAGGAGCATCTAGCACATTGTTTTCCTGTGAGAATTCTGTGAGTTTTTGAAAGGAAGACTGCTGCAAATCAGCGTTTTCGAGGTGTAGAAAGCTTCATTTTGTTCCAAATAGGACAGTTTAGAACAGTTGAAGAAACAAATGTAAATCTCAAAAGAAAACTATGTGTGTTAGAAACCAGAGCATCTATCACATTGTTTGCTGTGAGAATAGTGTTAGTTTTTGGAAGGAATATACCTGCAACTTAGGGGATCAACGTGGAGATAGCCTCTTTCTGTTCCAAATTGGCCTATTCAGCTAAGTTGAAGGAACACATGTACCTCTCAAAAAAAACCATCTCTGTATGATGCTGGAATATCTAGAACATTGTTTCCCTGTGAGAACTGAGTGTGGTTTTGAAATGACTACTACAGGAAACCTGAGAGTTTCAAAGGGGCGATAGGCTCTGTTTGCTCGAAATAGGTCTTTTCAGCTGAGTTGAAGACACACGCATCTTTCCCAAGAAAACCATCTATGTTAGAAAGTGCAGCAGCTACCACATGGTTTCTCTGTCACAATTGAGAGAGCTTTTGAAAGGAGTACTTCCTGCAATTCTGAACTTGCAAGGTCAACAAAGGTTCATTCTGTGCCAAATAGGCGTTTTCACCTGACATGTTGAAACACATGTTTCTCTCACAAGAAACTCTCTGTGTTAGACGGTCCATCGCATAGAACATTGTTTACCTGTGAGATTTGAGTTCGTTTTCATTGGAGAACTTTTGCAAATCAGAATTTCAGGGTGGAAAAGGCTACTTTGTTCCTAATAGCCCTATTGAGCTGCATTGAAAAAACACATGGATCTCGCGAGAGAAAACCATCTGTGTTAGAAGCAGGATCATCCGGCACATTGTTTCCCTGTGAGAATCGAGTGAATATTTGAAAGGAGTACTTCCTGCCAATCATGGATTTCAAGGTGTACAACAGCTCACTTTACTCCAAATAGGACTATTTAGCTGAGTGGAAGAAACAACATGTATATCTCGCAAGAGAACTATATGTGTAAGAAGCCTGAGCATCTAGAACATTGATTCCCTGTGAGAACCGAGTTACGTTTGAAAGGAATACCTCCTGCAAATGCTAGATTTGAAGGTGGAGAAAGGCTGCTTTTGTTCAAAATAGGCCTATTGATTTGAGGGGAAGTAACAAATGGATACTTCCAAAGAAAACCATTTCTGGTAGAAGCTGAAGCATGTACATATTGCTTCCCTGGGAGAATTCAGTTCGTTTGGAAAAGAATATTCCTGCAAATCAGAACTTCCAAGGTGCACCAAGCTTCATTTCATTCTAAATAGGCCTATTCCACTGAGATGTTGAAACACATGTTTCTCTGGAAAGAAAACAATCCATGTTACAATCTCCACTGCCTTTAACCTTGATTCCCTGTGAGATTAGAGGTAGTTTTTGAGTGGAATACTTCTGCAAAGGAGAATTTTCAGGCTGGAAAAGCCTCTTTTTGTTGGACTAAGCCTATTCAGCTGAGTTGAAGAAGCACATTTTTCTCTCTAAAGAAAATCATCTGTGTTAGAAGAAGGAGAATCTAGCACATTGTTTCCTATGAGAAGTGAGTTAGTGTTTGAAAAGAACGCTGACTGCAACCTAGGTGTTTCAAGGTGGAGATTGGCTCTATTTCCTCCAATAAGCCTATTCAGATGAGTTTGAGAAACTCATGTATCTCTCCAAGGAAAATGGTCTACGTGAGCAGCATCAAATCGACCACATTGTTTCCTTCTGAGTATTGAGTTAGGTTTTGAAAGCAACACGTTTAGCAAATCAGAATTTTCAAGCTAGAGAAAGGCTCATTTTGTCCAAAGAGGACGATTCGGCTCAATTGAAGACAGACATGTATCTCTCCACACAATACCATCTATGCTTCAACCTGCAGCAATTACCACATTGTTTCCCTGCAAGAATTGACTTAGTTTTTGAAAGGACTACTACTGGCAACTTTTGAGTTTCACTGTGGAGATAGTCTCTGTTTGCTTCAAACAGGCCTTTTTAGCTGAGATGAAGAAGCACATGTGTATCTTGAAAAAGTACCATCTACGTTGGAAGCTGTAATTTCTATCACACTGTTTCCCTCTGACGATTTAGTTTGTTTTAGAAAGGAGTATTTCCTGCAAATCAGAATTTCCAACATGGATTGAAGTTCACTTGCTCCAAACAAGCCTAGGTTGAAGAAACACACCTATTTCTTGAAAGAAAACCATCTGTGTTAGAAGAAAGTGCGTCTAGCACATTGTTTCCCTGTGAGAACTGAGTTAGTTTTTAAAGGAACTCGTCCTGCAAATTAGCACTTTGAAGGGGGCCATATGTTTCTTTGTTTCAAATTGGCCTATTCACCTGAATTGTCTAAACACGTGTTCCTCTTGAAACATCACAATATGTTTTAGAAAGAGGAACAACTAGCCTATTGCTTCCTTGTGAGAAGACTTAGTCTTGGAAAGGAATGTACCTGCAACTGACAGATTTCAATGTGGAGATATGCCCTGATTGCTGCAAATAGGCCTATATAGCTGAGTTGAAGAAACACATGTCTAACTCTAATGACAACCATCTATGCTAGAAACTGTAGCGTCAAGCACATTGTTCCCCTATGAAATTTCAATTAGTTATGGAAATGAATAACTTCTGAATAACAGATTTTCAAAGTGTAGGAAAGCTCATTTTGTCCAAATAGGCCATTTCAGCTATGTTGAAGAAACACATGCATCTCTCCAACGAAATCATGTAGGTTAGAATCAGCATCATCTAGAACACGGTTTCCTTGTGAGAATTGATTTAGTTCGTGAAAGGCGTATTTCCTGCAAATCATCCTTTTCAAGATGAAGTAAGGCTCATTTTGTTCCAAATAGGTCTATACAGCTGAGTTGAAGAAACACATGTACCTTTCCAAAGAAAACCATCTATGGTAGATCTACCACTTTATTTCCCTGTGTGAATTGACATAGATTTCAAAGGAACATTTAATGGAAATGATAACTTAGAAGGCAGAGAAAGGATCATTTTTTCCAAATGGGCCAAATCACATGAGATGTCAAAAACCATTTGTGTGGAAAGGAAAACTGTCATAGAAACAGGTGTTTCCTGCACATTCTTTCCCTGTGAAAATTGAGTTAATTTTTAAAAGCATACTTCCTACATCTTAAGTGTTTCAATGTGGAGATAGGTTCTGTTTACTCCAGGGAGGCGTATTCAAGGTGGTTTGAGAAACGCATGTATCTCCCAAAGAAAGAGATCTATGTTAAATGCTTCACAATCCCGCCTGTTGTTTGCCTGTGAGAATTGAATGAGTTTTTGAATGCAATACTTCTGGAAATCCTCATTTTCAAGAAGAAGAAAGGCTCCTTTTGTCCCAAGTATGCGTATTTTGCTGAGGTGAAGAAACACATTTAGCTCTCCACAGAAAGCCATCTGTGCCAGAAGTCAAAACATTAACAACATTGCTTCATTCTGTAAATGAGTTACTTTTGGAAAGGAATATTTCCTGAAAATTAGAACTTTCAAGGTGGAGAGATGTTCATTTTCTTCCAAATAAGCCTATTGACCTGAAAGTGGGAACACATTTGTCTCTCGAAAGAAAATGGTCAGTGTTAGAAAGAGAGAAGTGTCTAGACCATTGTTTCCGTGTGAGAATTGACTTAGTTTTGAAAGGAATACTTACTGCAAATCCTAATTTTCAAGGTGGAGAAAGGGTGATTTTCCTCAAATGGGCCTCTTTATCTGGGGGGAAGAAACACATGTATCCCTCCAAAGAAAACCATTTCTGCTAGAAGCTGCAGCATCTGACACATTGTTACCTGTGAGAATTGAGTTCACTTTTGAAAGGAATATTTCCTGCATATCGTGGTTATCATGGTAGGGGAAGGCTCATTTTGGTACAAAAATGCCTAATCAGCTGATTTGAAGAAACACATTTATTTCTCCAAATAACACCATCTAAGCTTGAAGCTACAGTTGCTAGCACATTGTTTCCCTGTGACAATTGGCTTAGTTTTTGAAAGGAAGACTTCCTGACAATCTGAATTTTCAGGGTATTCTTAGGCTGAGTGTGTCCAAGTAGGCCCATTCAGCTAAGTTGTATAGAGACATGTATCTCTCAAAGAAAAATCTTTGTTAGAACCACGAGCATCTAGGGCATTGTTTCCCTGTGAGAACTGAGTAAGTTATTGAAAGGAATACTTCCTGTGACTTAAGATGTTTCAAAGTGGAGAAAGGCTCATTTTGTTCCAAATGGGGCCGTTCATCATTGGGGAAGAAACACAAGTATCCCTCCGAAGAAACCCATTTATGGTAGAAGCTGCAGCATCTACCATATTGTTTTCCTGTGAGAATTGAGTTCGTTTTGGGAAGAATACTTCCTGCAAATCAGAAATTCCAACGTGAACAAAGGTTCATTTTGTTTCGCAAAGGCCTATTCACCTAAGATGAAGAAAGGCCTGTATGTCCAAAAGAGGACAAGCTGGGTCCGAAGCTCAAGCACGTAGAACGTTGTTTACCAGTGATACTTGAATTACTTTTTGAATGGAATGCTCCTGCAAATCAGAATTGTCGGGGTGGATGAAGATCATTTTGTTCTGAATAGGCCTATTTGCCTGAGTTGAAAAAACACATGTACCTCTCAAAAGAAAACCAGCAGTGTTAGAAGCAGGAGCATCTAGCACATTGTTTTCCTGTGAGAATTCTGTGAGTTTTTGAAAGGAAGACTGCTGCAAATCAGCGTTTTCGAGGTGTAGAAAGCTTCATTTTGTTCCAAATAGGACAGTTTAGAACAGTTGAAGAAACAAATGTAAATCTCAAAAGAAAACTATGTGTGTTAGAAACCAGAGCATCTATCACATTGTTTGCTGTGAGAATAGTGTTAGTTTTTGGAAGGAATATACCTGCAACTTAGGGGATCAACGTGGAGATAGCCTCTTTCTGTTCCAAATTGGCCTATTCAGCTAAGTTGAAGGAACACATGTACCTCTCAAAAAAAACCATCTCTGTGTGATGCTGGAATATCTAGAACATTGTTTCCCTGTGAGAACTGAGTGTGGTTTTGAAATGACTACTACAGGAAACCTGAGAGTTTCAAAGGGGCGATAGGCTCTGTTTGCTCGAAATAGGTCTTTTCAGCTGAGTTGAAGACACACGCATCTTTCCCAAGAAAACCATCTATGTTAGAAAGTGCAGCAGCTACCACATGGTTTCTCTGTCACAATTGAGAGAGCTTTTGAAAGGAGTACTTCCTGCAATTCAGAACTTGCAAGGTCAACAAAGGTTCATTCTGTGCCAAATAGGCGTTTTCACCTGACATGTTGAAACACATGTTTCTCTCACAAGAAACTCTCTGTGTTAGAAGGTCCATCGCATAGAACATTGTTTACCTGTGAGATTTGAGTTCGTTTTCATTGGAGAACTTTTGCAAATCAGAATGTCAGGGTGGAAAAGGCTACTTTGTTCCTAATAGCCCTATTGAGCTGCATTGAAAAAACACATGGATCTCGCGAGAGAAAACCATCTGTGTTAGAAGCAGGATCATCCGGCACATTGTTTCCCTGTGAGAATCGAGTGAATATTTGAAAGGAGTACTTCCTGCCAATCATGGATTTCAAGGTGTACAACAGCTCACTTTACTCCAAATAGGACTATTTAGCTGAGTGGAAGAAACAACATGTATATCTCGCAAGAGAACTATATGTGTAAGAAGCCTGAGCATCTAGAACATTGATTCCCTGTGAGAACCGAGTTACATTTGAAAGGAATACCTCCTGCAAATGCTAGATTTGAAGGTGGAGAAAGGCTGCTTTTGTTCAAAATAGGCCTATTGATTTGAGGGGAAGTAACAAATGGGTACTTCCAAAGAAAACCATTTCTGGTAGAAGCTGAAGCATGTACATATTGCTTCCCTGGGAGAATTCAGTTCGTTTGGAAAAGAATATTCCTGCAAATCAGAACTTCCAAGGTGCACCAAGCTTCATTTCATTCTAAATAGGCCTATTCCACTGAGATGTTGAAACACATGTTTCTCTGGAAAGAAAACAATCCATGTTACAATCTCCACTGCCTTTAACCTTGATTCCCTGTGAGATTAGAGGTAGTTTTTGAGTGGAATACTTCTGCAAAGGAGAATTTTCAGGCTGGAAAAGCCTCTTTTTGTTGGACTAAGCCTATTCAGCTGAGTTGAAGAAGCACATTTTTCTCTCTAAAGAAAATCATCTGTGTTAGAAGAAGGAGAATCTAGCACATTGTTTCCTATGAGAAGTGAGTTAGTGTTTGAAAAGAACGCTGACTGCAACCTAGGTGTTTCAAGGTGGAGATTGGCTCTATTTCCTCCAATAAGCCTATTCAGATGAGTTTGAGAAACTCATGTATCTCTCCAAGGAAAATGGTCTACGTGAGCAGCATCAAATCGACCACATTGTTTCCTTCTGAGTATTGAGTTAGGTTTTGAAAGCAACACGTTTAGCAAATCAGAATTTTCAAGCTAGAGAAAGGCTCATTTTGTCCAAAGAGGACGATTCGGCTCAATTGAAGACAGACATGTATCTCTCCACACAATACCATCTATGCTTCAACCTGCAGCAATTACCACATTGTTTCCCTGCAAGAATTGACTTAGTTTTTGAAAGGACTACTACTGGCAACTTTTGAGTTTCACTGTGGAGATAGTCTCTGTTTGCTTCAAACAGGCCTTTTTAGCTGAGATGAAGAAGCACATGTGTATCTTGAAAAAGTACCATCTACGTTGGAAGCTGTAATTTCTATCACACTGTTTCCCTCTGACGATTTAGTTTGTTTTAGAAAGGAGTATTTCCTGCAAATCAGAATTTCCAACATGGATTGAAGTTCACTTGCTCCAAACAAGCCTAGGTTGAAGAAACACACCTATTTCTTGAAAGAAAACCATCTGTGTTAGAAGAAAGTGCGTCTAGCACATTGTTTCCCTGTGAGAACTGAGTTAGTTTTTAAAGGAACTCGTCCTGCAAATTAGCACTTTGAAGGGGGCCATATGTTTCTTTGTTTCAAATTGGCCTATTCACCTGAATTGTCTAAACACGTGTTCCTCTTGAAACATCACAATATGTTTTAGAAAGAGGAACAACTAGCCTATTGCTTCCTTGTGAGAAGACTTAGTCTTGGAAAGGAATGTACCTGCAACTGACAGATTTCAATGTGGAGATATGCCCTGATTGCTGCAAATAGGCCTATATAGCTGAGTTGAAGAAACACATGTCTAACTCTAATGACAACCATCTATGCTAGAAACTGTAGCGTCAAGCACATTGTTCCCCTATGAAATTTCAATTAGTTATGGAAATGAATAACTTCTGAATAACAGATTTTCAAAGTGTAGGAAAGCTCATTTTGTCCAAATAGGCCATTTCAGCTATGTTGAAGAAACACATGCATCTCTCCAACGAAATCATGTAGGTTAGAATCAGCATCATCTAGAACACGGTTTCCTTGTGAGAATTGATTTAGTTCGTGAAAGGCGTATTTCCTGCAAATCATCCTTTTCAAGATGAAGTAAGGCTCATTTTGTTCCAAATAGGTCTATACAGCTGAGTTGAAGAAACACATGTACCTTTCCAAAGAAAACCATCTATGGTAGATCTACCACTTTATTTCCCTGTGTGAATTGACATAGATTTCAAAGGAACATTTAATGGAAATGATAACTTAGAAGGCAGAGAAAGGATCATTTTTTCCAAATGGGCCAAATCACATGAGATGTCAAAAACCATTTGTGTGGAAAGGAAAACTGTCATAGAAACAGGTGTTTCCTGCACATTCTTTCCCTGTGAAAATTGAGTTAATTTTTAAAAGCATACTTCCTACATCTTAAGTGTTTCAATGTGGAGATAGGTTCTGTTTACTCCAGGGAGGCGTATTCAAGGTGGTTTGAGAAACGCATGTATCTCCCAAAGAAAGAGATCTATGTTAAATGCTTCACAATCCCGCCTGTTGTTTGCCTGTGAGAATTGAATGAGTTTTTGAATGCAATACTTCTGGAAATCCTCATTTTCAAGAAGAAGAAAGGCTCCTTTTGTCCCAAGTATGCGTATTTTGCTGAGGTGAAGAAACACATTTAGCTCTCCACAGAAAGCCATCTGTGCCAGAAGTCAAAACATTAACAACATTGCTTCATTCTGTAAATGAGTTACTTTTGGAAAGGAATATTTCCTGAAAATTAGAACTTTCAAGGTGGAGAGATGTTCATTTTCTTCCAAATAAGCCTATTGACCTGAAAGTGGGAACACATTTGTCTCTCGAAAGAAAATGGTCAGTGTTAGAAAGAGAGAAGTGTCTAGACCATTGTTTCCGTGTGAGAATTGACTTAGTTTTGAAAGGAATACTTACTGCAAATCCTAATTTTCAAGGTGGAGAAAGGGTGATTTTCCTCAAATGGGCCTCTTTATCTGGGGGGAAGAAACACATGTATCCCTCCAAAGAAAACCATTTCTGCTAGAAGCTGCAGCATCTGACACATTGTTACCTGTGAGAATTGAGTTCACTTTTGAAAGGAATATTTCCTGCATATCGTGGTTATCATGGTAGGGGAAGGCTCATTTTGGTACAAAAATGCCTAATCAGCTGATTTGAAGAAACACATTTATTTCTCCAAATAACACCATCTAAGCTTGAAGCTACAGTTGCTAGCACATTGTTTCCCTGTGACAATTGGCTTAGTTTTTGAAAGGAAGACTTCCTGACAATCTGAATTTTCAGGGTATTCTTAGGCTGAGTGTGTCCAAGTAGGCCCATTCAGCTAAGTTGTATAGAGACATGTATCTCTCAAAGAAAAATCTTTGTTAGAACCACGAGCATCTAGGGCATTGTTTCCCTGTGAGAACTGAGTAAGTTATTGAAAGGAATACTTCCTGTGACTTAAGATGTTTCAAAGTGGAGAAAGGCTCATTTTGTTCCAAATGGGGCCGTTCATCATTGGGGAAGAAACACAAGTATCCCTCCGAAGAAACCCATTTATGGTAGAAGCTGCAGCATCTACCATATTGTTTTCCTGTGAGAATTGAGTTCGTTTTGGGAAGAATACTTCCTGCAAATCAGAAATTCCAACGTGAACAAAGGTTCATTTTGTTTCGCAAAGGCCTATTCACCTAAGATGAAGAAAGGCCTGTATGTCCAAAAGAGGACAAGCTGGGTCCGAAGCTCAAGCACGTAGAACGTTGTTTACCAGTGATACTTGAATTACTTTTTGAATGGAATGCTCCTGCAAATCAGAATTGTCGGGGTGGATGAAGATCATTTTGTTCTGAATAGGCCTATTTGCCTGAGTTGAAAAAACACATGTACCTCTCAAAAGAAAACCAGCAGTGTTAGAAGCAGGAGCATCTAGCACATTGTTTTCCTGTGAGAATTCTGTGAGTTTTTGAAAGGAAGACTGCTGCAAATCAGCGTTTTCGAGGTGTAGAAAGCTTCATTTTGTTCCAAATAGGACAGTTTAGAACAGTTGAAGAAACAAATGTAAATCTCAAAAGAAAACTATGTGTGTTAGAAACCAGAGCATCTATCACATTGTTTGCTGTGAGAATAGTGTTAGTTTTTGGAAGGAATATACCTGCAACTTAGGGGATCAACGTGGAGATAGCCTCTTTCTGTTCCAAATTGGCCTATTCAGCTAAGTTGAAGGAACACATGTACCTCTCAAAAAAAACCATCTCTGTGTGATGCTGGAATATCTAGAACATTGTTTCCCTGTGAGAACTGAGTGTGGTTTTGAAATGACTACTACAGGAAACCTGAGAGTTTCAAAGGGGCGATAGGCTCTGTTTGCTCGAAATAGGTCTTTTCAGCTGAGTTGAAGACACACGCATCTTTCCCAAGAAAACCATCTATGTTAGAAAGTGCAGCAGCTACCACATGGTTTCTCTGTCACAATTGAGAGAGCTTTTGAAAGGAGTACTTCCTGCAATTCAGAACTTGCAAGGTCAACAAAGGTTCATTCTGTGCCAAATAGGCGTTTTCACCTGACATGTTGAAACACATGTTTCTCTCACAAGAAACTCTCTGTGTTAGAAGGTCCATCGCATAGAACATTGTTTACCTGTGAGATTTGAGTTCGTTTTCATTGGAGAACTTTTGCAAATCAGAATGTCAGGGTGGAAAAGGCTACTTTGTTCCTAATAGCCCTATTGAGCTGCATTGAAAAAACACATGGATCTCGCGAGAGAAAACCATCTGTGTTAGAAGCAGGATCATCCGGCACATTGTTTCCCTGTGAGAATCGAGTGAATATTTGAAAGGAGTACTTCCTGCCAATCATGGATTTCAAGGTGTACAACAGCTCACTTTACTCCAAATAGGACTATTTAGCTGAGTGGAAGAAACAACATGTATATCTCGCAAGAGAACTATATGTGTAAGAAGCCTGAGCATCTAGAACATTGATTCCCTGTGAGAACCGAGTTACATTTGAAAGGAATACCTCCTGCAAATGCTAGATTTGAAGGTGGAGAAAGGCTGCTTTTGTTCAAAATAGGCCTATTGATTTGAGGGGAAGTAACAAATGGGTACTTCCAAAGAAAACCATTTCTGGTAGAAGCTGAAGCATGTACATATTGCTTCCCTGGGAGAATTCAGTTCGTTTGGAAAAGAATATTCCTGCAAATCAGAACTTCCAAGGTGCACCAAGCTTCATTTCATTCTAAATAGGCCTATTCCACTGAGATGTTGAAACACATGTTTCTCTGGAAAGAAAACAATCCATGTTACAATCTCCACTGCCTTTAACCTTGATTCCCTGTGAGATTAGAGGTAGTTTTTGAGTGGAATACTTCTGCAAAGGAGAATTTTCAGGCTGGAAAAGCCTCTTTTTGTTGGACTAAGCCTATTCAGCTGAGTTGAAGAAGCACATTTTTCTCTCTAAAGAAAATCATCTGTGTTAGAAGAAGGAGAATCTAGCACATTGTTTCCTATGAGAAGTGAGTTAGTGTTTGAAAAGAACGCTGACTGCAACCTAGGTGTTTCAAGGTGGAGATTGGCTCTATTTCCTCCAATAAGCCTATTCAGATGAGTTTGAGAAACTCATGTATCTCTCCAAGGAAAATGGTCTACGTGAGCAGCATCAAATCGACCACATTGTTTCCTTCTGAGTATTGAGTTAGGTTTTGAAAGCAACACGTTTAGCAAATCAGAATTTTCAAGCTAGAGAAAGGCTCATTTTGTCCAAAGAGGACGATTCGGCTCAATTGAAGACAGACATGTATCTCTCCACACAATACCATCTATGCTTCAACCTGCAGCAATTACCACATTGTTTCCCTGCAAGAATTGACTTAGTTTTTGAAAGGACTACTACTGGCAACTTTTGAGTTTCACTGTGGAGATAGTCTCTGTTTGCTTCAAACAGGCCTTTTTAGCTGAGATGAAGAAGCACATGTGTATCTTGAAAAAGTACCATCTACGTTGGAAGCTGTAATTTCTATCACACTGTTTCCCTCTGACGATTTAGTTTGTTTTAGAAAGGAGTATTTCCTGCAAATCAGAATTTCCAACATGGATTGAAGTTCACTTGCTCCAAACAAGCCTAGGTTGAAGAAACACACCTATTTCTTGAAAGAAAACCATCTGTGTTAGAAGAAAGTGCGTCTAGCACATTGTTTCCCTGTGAGAACTGAGTTAGTTTTTAAAGGAACTCGTCCTGCAAATTAGCACTTTGAAGGGGGCCATATGTTTCTTTGTTTCAAATTGGCCTATTCACCTGAATTGTCTAAACACGTGTTCCTCTTGAAACATCACAATATGTTTTAGAAAGAGGAACAACTAGCCTATTGCTTCCTTGTGAGAAGACTTAGTCTTGGAAAGGAATGTACCTGCAACTGACAGATTTCAATGTGGAGATATGCCCTGATTGCTGCAAATAGGCCTATATAGCTGAGTTGAAGAAACACATGTCTAACTCTAATGACAACCATCTATGCTAGAAACTGTAGCGTCAAGCACATTGTTCCCCTATGAAATTTCAATTAGTTATGGAAATGAATAACTTCTGAATAACAGATTTTCAAAGTGTAGGAAAGCTCATTTTGTCCAAATAGGCCATTTCAGCTATGTTGAAGAAACACATGCATCTCTCCAACGAAATCATGTAGGTTAGAATCAGCATCATCTAGAACACGGTTTCCTTGTGAGAATTGATTTAGTTCGTGAAAGGCGTATTTCCTGCAAATCATCCTTTTCAAGATGAAGTAAGGCTCATTTTGTTCCAAATAGGTCTATACAGCTGAGTTGAAGAAACACATGTACCTTTCCAAAGAAAACCATCTATGGTAGATCTACCACTTTATTTCCCTGTGTGAATTGACATAGATTTCAAAGGAACATTTAATGGAAATGATAACTTAGAAGGCAGAGAAAGGATCATTTTTTCCAAATGGGCCAAATCACATGAGATGTCAAAAACCATTTGTGTGGAAAGGAAAACTGTCATAGAAACAGGTGTTTCCTGCACATTCTTTCCCTGTGAAAATTGAGTTAATTTTTAAAAGCATACTTCCTACATCTTAAGTGTTTCAATGTGGAGATAGGTTCTGTTTACTCCAGGGAGGCGTATTCAAGGTGGTTTGAGAAACGCATGTATCTCCCAAAGAAAGAGATCTATGTTAAATGCTTCACAATCCCGCCTGTTGTTTGCCTGTGAGAATTGAATGAGTTTTTGAATGCAATACTTCTGGAAATCCTCATTTTCAAGAAGAAGAAAGGCTCCTTTTGTCCCAAGTATGCGTATTTTGCTGAGGTGAAGAAACACATTTAGCTCTCCACAGAAAGCCATCTGTGCCAGAAGTCAAAACATTAACAACATTGCTTCATTCTGTAAATGAGTTACTTTTGGAAAGGAATATTTCCTGAAAATTAGAACTTTCAAGGTGGAGAGATGTTCATTTTCTTCCAAATAAGCCTATTGACCTGAAAGTGGGAACACATTTGTCTCTCGAAAGAAAATGGTCAGTGTTAGAAAGAGAGAAGTGTCTAGACCATTGTTTCCGTGTGAGAATTGACTTAGTTTTGAAAGGAATACTTACTGCAAATCCTAATTTTCAAGGTGGAGAAAGGGTGATTTTCCTCAAATGGGCCTCTTTATCTGAGGGGAAGAAACACATGTATCCCTCCAAAGAAAACCATTTCTGCTAGAAGCTGCAGCATCTGACACATTGTTACCTGTGAGAATTGAGTTCACTTTTGAAAGGAATATTTCCTGCATATCGTGGTTATCATGGTAGGGGAAGGCTCATTTTGGTACAAAAATGCCTAATCAGCTGATTTGAAGAAACACATTTATTTCTCCAAATAACACCATCTAAGCTTGAAGCTACAGTTGCTAGCACATTGTTTCCCTGTGACAATTGGCTTAGTTTTTGAAAGGAAGACTTCCTGACAATCTGAATTTTCAGGGTATTCTTAGGCTGAGTGTGTCCAAGTAGGCCCATTCAGCTAAGTTGTATAGAGACATGTATCTCTCAAAGAAAAATCTTTGTTAGAACCACGAGCATCTAGGGCATTGTTTCCCTGTGAGAACTGAGTAAGTTATTGAAAGGAATACTTCCTGCGACTTAAGATGTTTCAAAGTGGAGAAAGGCTCATTTTGTTCCAAATGGGGCCGTTCATCATTGGGGAAGAAACACAAGTATCCCTCCGAAGAAACCCATTTATGGTAGAAGCTGCAGCATCTACCATATTGTTTTCCTGTGAGAATTGAGTTCGTTTTGGGAAGAATACTTCCTGCAAATCAGAAATTCCAACGTGAACAAAGGTTCATTTTGTTTCCCAAAGGCCTATTCACCTAAGATGAAGAAAGGCCTGTATGTCCAAAAGAGGACAAGCTGGGTCCGAAGCTCAAGCACGTAGAACGTTGTTTACCAGTGATACTTGAATTACTTTTTGAATGGAATGCTCCTGCAAATCAGAATTGTCGGGGTGGATGAAGATCATTTTGTTCTGAATAGGCCTATTTGCCTGAGTTGAAAAAACACATGTACCTCTCAAAAGAAAACCAGCAGTGTTAGAAGCAGGAGCATCTAGCACATTGTTTTCCTGTGAGAATTCTGTGAGTTTTTGAAAGGAAGACTGCTGCAAATCAGCGTTTTCGAGGTGTAGAAAGCTTCATTTTGTTCCAAATAGGACAGTTTAGAACAGTTGAAGAAACAAATGTAAATCTCAAAAGAAAACTATGTGTGTTAGAAACCAGAGCATCTATCACATTCTTTGCTGTGAGAATAGTGTTAGTTTTTGGAAGGAATATACCTGCAACTTAGGGGATCAACGTGGAGATAGCCTCTTTCTGTTCCAAATTGGCCTATTCAGCTAAGTTGAAGGAACACATGTACCTCTCAAAAAAAAACCATCTCTGTATGATGCTGGAATATCTAGAACATTGTTTCCCTGTGAGAACTGAGTGTGGTTTTGAAATGACTACTACAGGAAACCTGAGAGTTTCAAAGGGGCGATAGGCTCTGTTTGCTCGAAATAGGTCTTTTCAGCTGAGTTGAAGACACACGCATCTTTCCCAAGAAAACCATCTATGTTAGAAAGTGCAGCAGCTACCACATGGTTTCTCTGTCACAATTGAGAGAGCTTTTGAAAGGAGTACTTCCTGCAATTCAGAACTTGCAAGGTCAACAAAGGTTCATTCTGTGCCAAATAGGCGTTTTCACCTGACATGTTGAAACACATGTTTCTCTCACAAGAAACTCTCTGTGTTAGACGGTCCATCGCATAGAACATTGTTTACCTGTGAGATTTGAGTTCGTTTTCATTGGAGAACTTTTGCAAATCAGAATTTCAGGGTGGAAAAGGCTACTTTGTTCCTAATAGCCCTATTGAGCTGCATTGAAAAAACACATGGATCTCGCGAGAGAAAACCATCTGTGTTAGAAGCAGGATCATCCGGCACATTGTTTCCCTGTGAGAATCGAGTGAATATTTGAAAGGAGTACTTCCTGCCAATCATGGATTTCAAGGTGTACAACAGCTCACTTTACTCCAAATAGGACTATTTAGCTGAGTGGAAGAAACAACATGTATATCTCGCAAGAGAACTATATGTGTAAGAAGCCTGAGCATCTAGAACATTGATTCCCTGTGAGAACCGAGTTACGTTTGAAAGGAATACCTCCTGCAAATGCTAGATTTGAAGGTGGAGAAAGGCTGCTTTTGTTCAAAATAGGCCTATTGATTTGAGGGGAAGTAACAAATGGATACTTCCAAAGAAAACCATTTCTGGTAGAAGCTGAAGCATGTACATATTGCTTCCCTGGGAGAATTCAGTTCGTTTGGAAAAGAATATTCCTGCAAATCAGAACTTCCAAGGTGCACCAAGCTTCATTTCATTCTAAATAGGCCTATTCCACTGAGATGTTGAAACACATGTTTCTCTGGAAAGAAAACAATCCATGTTACAATCTCCACTGCCTTTAACCTTGATTCCCTGTGAGATTAGAGGTAGTTTTTGAGTGGAATACTTCTGCAAAGGAGAATTTTCAGGCTGGAAAAGCCTCTTTTTGTTGGACTAAGCCTATTCAGCTGAGTTGAAGAAGCACATTTTTCTCTCTAAAGAAAATCATCTGTGTTAGAAGAAGGAGAATCTAGCACATTGTTTCCTATGAGAAGTGAGTTAGTGTTTGAAAAGAACGCTGACTGCAACCTAGGTGTTTCAAGGTGGAGATTGGCTCTATTTCCTCCAATAAGCCTATTCAGATGAGTTTGAGAAACTCATGTATCTCTCCAAGGAAAATGGTCTACGTGAGCAGCATCAAATCGACCACATTGTTTCCTTCTGAGTATTGAGTTAGGTTTTGAAAGCAACACGTTTAGCAAATCAGAATTTTCAAGCTAGAGAAAGGCTCATTTTGTCCAAAGAGGACGATTCGGCTCAATTGAAGACAGACATGTATCTCTCCACACAATACCATCTATGCTTCAACCTGCAGCAATTACCACATTCTTTCCCTGCAAGAATTGACTTAGTTTTTGAAAGGACTACTACTGGCAACTTTTGAGTTTCACTGTGGAGATAGTCTCTGTTTGCTTCAAACAGGCCTTTTTAGCTGAGATGAAGAAGCACATGTGTATCTTGAAAAAGTACCATCTACGTTGGAAGCTGTAATTTCTATCACACTGTTTCCCTCTGACGATTTAGTTTGTTTTAGAAAGGAGTATTTCCTGCAAATCAGAATTTCCAACATGGATTGAAGTTCACTTGCTCCAAACAAGCCTAGGTTGAAGAAACACGCCTATTTCTTGAAAGAAAACCATCTGTGTTAGAAGAAAGTGCATCTAGCACATTGTTTCCCTGTGAGAACTGAGTTAGTTTTTAAAGGAACTCGTCCTGCAAATTAGCACTTTGAAGGGGGCCATATGTTTCTTTGTTTCAAATTGGCCTATTCACCTGAATTGTCTAAACACGTGTTCCTCTTGAAACATCACAATATGTTTTAGAAAGAGGAACAACTAGCCTATTGCTTCCTTGTGAGAAGACTTAGTCTTGGAAAGGAATGTACCTGCAACTGACAGATTTCAATGTGGAGATATGCCCTGATTGCTGCAAATAGGCCTATATAGCTGAGTTGAAGAAACACATGTCTAACTCTAATGACAACCATCTATGCTAGAAACTGTAGCGTCAAGCACATTGTTCCCCTATGAAATTTCAATTAGTTATGGAAATGAATAACTTCTGAATAACAGATTTTCAAAGTGTAGGAAAGCTCATTTTGTCCAAATAGGCCATTTCAGCTATGTTGAAGAAACACATGCATCTCTCCAACGAAATCATGTAGGTTAGAATCAGCATCATCTAGAACACGGTTTCCTTGTGAGAATTGATTTAGTTCGTGAAAGGCGTATTTCCTGCAAATCATCCTTTTCAAGATGAAGTAAGGCTCATTTTGTTCCAAATAGGTCTATACAGCTGAGTTGAAGAAACACATGTACCTTTCCAAAGAAAACCATCTATGGTAGATCTACCACTTTATTTCCCTGTGTGAATTGACATAGATTTCAAAGGAACATTTAATGGAAATGATAACTTAGAAGGCAGAGAAAGGATCATTTTTTCCAAATGGGCCAAATCACATGAGATGTCAAAAACCATTTGTGTGGAAAGGAAAACTGTCATAGAAACAGGTGTTTCCTGCACATTCTTTCCCTGTGAAAATTGAGTTAATTTTTAAAAGCATACTTCCTACATCTTAAGTGTTTCAATGTGGAGATAGGTTCTGTTTACTCCAGGGAGGCGTATTCAAGGTGGTTTGAGAAACGCATGTATCTCCCAAAGAAAGAGATCTATGTTAAATGCTTCACAATCCCGCCTGTTGTTTGCCTGTGAGAATTGAATGAGTTTTTGAATGCAATACTTCTGGAAATCCTCATTTTCAAGAAGAAGAAAGGCTCCTTTTGTCCCAAGTATGCGTATTTTGCTGAGGTGAAGAAACACATTTAGCTCTCCACAGAAAGCCATCTGTGCCAGAAGTCAAAACATTAACAACATTGCTTCATTCTGTAAATGAGTTACTTTTGGAAAGGAATATTTCCTGAAAATTAGAACTTTCAAGGTGGAGAGATGTTCATTTTCTTCCAAATAAGCCTATTGACCTGAAAGTGGGAACACATTTGTCTCTCGAAAGAAAATGGTCAGTGTTAGAAAGAGAGAAGTGTCTAGACCATTGTTTCCGTGTGAGAATTGACTTAGTTTTGAAAGGAATACTTACTGCAAATCCTAATTTTCAAGGTGGAGAAAGGGTGATTTTCCTCAAATGGGCCTCTTTATCTGAGGGGAAGAAACACATGTATCCCTCCAAAGAAAACCATTTCTGCTAGAAGCTGCAGCATCTGACACATTGTTACCTGTGAGAATTGAGTTCACTTTTGAAAGGAATATTTCCTGCATATCGTGGTTATCATGGTAGGGGAAGGCTCATTTTGGTACAAAAATGCCTAATCAGCTGATTTGAAGAAACACATTTATTTCTCCAAATAACACCATCTAAGCTTGAAGCTACAGTTGCTAGCACATTGTTTCCCTGTGACAATTGGCTTAGTTTTTGAAAGGAAGACTTCCTGACAATCTGAATTTTCAGGGTATTCTTAGGCTGAGTGTGTCCAAGTAGGCCCATTCAGCTAAGTTGTATAGAGACATGTATCTCTCAAAGAAAAATCTTTGTTAGAACCACGAGCATCTAGGGCATTGTTTCCCTGTGAGAACTGAGTAAGTTATTGAAAGGAATACTTCCTGCGACTTAAGATGTTTCAAAGTGGAGAAAGGCTCATTTTGTTCCAAATGGGGCCGTTCATCATTGGGGAAGAAACACAAGTATCCCTCCGAAGAAACCCATTTATGGTAGAAGCTGCAGCATCTACCATATTGTTTTCCTGTGAGAATTGAGTTCGTTTTGGGAAGAATACTTCCTGCAAATCAGAAATTCCAACGTGAACAAAGGTTCATTTTGTTTCCCAAAGGCCTATTCACCTAAGATGAAGAAAGGCCTGTATGTCCAAAAGAGGACAAGCTGGGTCCGAAGCTCAAGCACTTAGAACGTTGTTTACCAGTGATACTTGAATTACTTTTTGAATGGAATGCTCCTGCAAATCAGAATTGTCGGGGTGGATGAAGATCATTTTGTTCTGAATAGGCCTATTTGCCTGAGTTGAAAAAACACATGTACCTCTCAAAAGAAAACCAGCAGTGTTAGAAGCAGGAGCATCTAGCACATTGTTTTCCTGTGAGAATTCTGTGAGTTTTTGAAAGGAAGACTGCTGCAAATCAGCGTTTTCGAGGTGTAGAAAGCTTCATTTTGTTCCAAATAGGACAGTTTAGAACAGTTGAAGAAACAAATGTAAATCTCAAAAGAAAACTATGTGTGTTAGAAACCAGAGCATCTATCACATTCTTTGCTGTGAGAATAGTGTTAGTTTTTGGAAGGAATATACCTGCAACTTAGGGGATCAACGTGGAGATAGCCTCTTTCTGTTCCAAATTGGCCTATTCAGCTAAGTTGAAGGAACACATGTACCTCTCAAAAAAAAACCATCTCTGTATGATGCTGGAATATCTAGAACATTGTTTCCCTGTGAGAACTGAGTGTGGTTTTGAAATGACTACTACAGGAAACCTGAGAGTTTCAAAGGGGCGATAGGCTCTGTTTGCTCGAAATAGGTCTTTTCAGCTGAGTTGAAGACACACGCATCTTTCCCAAGAAAACCATCTATGTTAGAAAGTGCAGCAGCTACCACATGGTTTCTCTGTCACAATTGAGAGAGCTTTTGAAAGGAGTACTTCCTGCAATTCAGAACTTGCAAGGTCAACAAAGGTTCATTCTGTGCCAAATAGGCGTTTTCACCTGACATGTTGAAACACATGTTTCTCTCACAAGAAACTCTCTGTGTTAGACGGTCCATCGCATAGAACATTGTTTACCTGTGAGATTTGAGTTCGTTTTCATTGGAGAACTTTTGCAAATCAGAATTTCAGGGTGGAAAAGGCTACTTTGTTCCTAATAGCCCTATTGAGCTGCATTGAAAAAACACATGGATCTCGCGAGAGAAAACCATCTGTGTTAGAAGCAGGATCATCCGGCACATTGTTTCCCTGTGAGAATCGAGTGAATATTTGAAAGGAGTACTTCCTGCCAATCATGGATTTCAAGGTGTACAACAGCTCACTTTACTCCAAATAGGACTATTTAGCTGAGTGGAAGAAACAACATGTATATCTCGCAAGAGAACTATATGTGTAAGAAGCCTGAGCATCTAGAACATTGATTCCCTGTGAGAACCGAGTTACGTTTGAAAGGAATACCTCCTGCAAATGCTAGATTTGAAGGTGGAGAAAGGCTGCTTTTGTTCAAAATAGGCCTATTGATTTGAGGGGAAGTAACAAATGGATACTTCCAAAGAAAACCATTTCTGGTAGAAGCTGAAGCATGTACATATTGCTTCCCTGGGAGAATTCAGTTCGTTTGGAAAAGAATATTCCTGCAAATCAGAACTTCCAAGGTGCACCAAGCTTCATTTCATTCTAAATAGGCCTATTCCACTGAGATGTTGAAACACATGTTTCTCTGGAAAGAAAACAATCCATGTTACAATCTCCACTGCCTTTAACCTTGATTCCCTGTGAGATTAGAGGTAGTTTTTGAGTGGAATACTTCTGCAAAGGAGAATTTTCAGGCTGGAAAAGCCTCTTTTTGTTGGACTAAGCCTATTCAGCTGAGTTGAAGAAGCACATTTTTCTCTCTAAAGAAAATCATCTGTGTTAGAAGAAGGAGAATCTAGCACATTGTTTCCTATGAGAAGTGAGTTAGTGTTTGAAAAGAACGCTGACTGCAACCTAGGTGTTTCAAGGTGGAGATTGGCTCTATTTCCTCCAATAAGCCTATTCAGATGAGTTTGAGAAACTCATGTATCTCTCCAAGGAAAATGGTCTACGTGAGCAGCATCAAATCGACCACATTGTTTCCTTCTGAGTATTGAGTTAGGTTTTGAAAGCAACACGTTTAGCAAATCAGAATTTTCAAGCTAGAGAAAGGCTCATTTTGTCCAAAGAGGACGATTCGGCTCAATTGAAGACAGACATGTATCTCTCCACACAATACCATCTATGCTTCAACCTGCAGCAATTACCACATTGTTTCCCTGCAAGAATTGACTTAGTTTTTGAAAGGACTACTACTGGCAACTTTTGAGTTTCACTGTGGAGATAGTCTCTGTTTGCTTCAAACAGGCCTTTTTAGCTGAGATGAAGAAGCACGTGTGTATCTTGGAAAAGTACCATCTACGTTGGAAGCTGTAATTTCTATCACACTGTTTCCCTCTGACAATTTAGTTTGTTTTAGAAAGGAGTATTTCCTGCAAATCAGAATTTCCAACATGGATTGAAGTTCACTTGCTCCAAACAAGCCTAGGTTGAAGAAACACACCTATTTCTTGAAAGAAAACCATCTGTGTTAGAAGAAAGTGCGTCTAGCACATTGTTTCCCTGTGAGAACTGAGTTAGTTTTTAAAGGAACTCGTCCTGCAAATTAGCACTTTGAAGGGGGCCATATGTTTCTTTGTTTCAAATTGGCCTATTCACCTGAATTGTCTAAACACGTGTTCCTCTTGAAACATCACAATATGTTTTAGAAAGAGGAACAACTAGCCTATTGCTTCCTTGTGAGAAGACTTAGTCTTGGAAAGGAATGTACCTGCAACTGACAGATTTCAATGTGGAGATATGCCCTGATTGCTGCAAATAGGCCTATATAGCTGAGTTGAAGAAACACATGTCTAACTCTAATGACAACCATCTATGCTAGAAACTGTAGCGTCAAGCACATTGTTCCCCTATGAAATTTCAATTAGTTATGGAAATGAATAACTTCTGAATAACAGATTTTCAAAGTGTAGGAAAGCTCATTTTGTCCAAATAGGCCATTTCAGCTATGTTGAAGAAACACATGCATCTCTCCAACGAAATCATGTAGGTTAGAATCAGCATCATCTAGAACACGGTTTCCTTGTGAGAATTGATTTAGTTCGTGAAAGGCGTATTTCCTGCAAATCATCCTTTTCAAGATGAAGTAAGGCTCATTTTGTTCCAAATAGGTCTATACAGCTGAGTTGAAGAAACACATGTACCTTTCCAAAGAAAACCATCTATGGTAGATCTACCACTTTATTTCCCTGTGTGAATTGACATAGATTTCAAAGGAACATTTAATGGAAATGATAACTTAGAAGGCAGAGAAAGGATCATTTTTTCCAAATGGGCCAAATCACATGAGATGTCAAAAACCATTTGTGTGGAAAGGAAAACTGTCATAGAAACAGGTGTTTCCTGCACATTCTTTCCCTGTGAAAATTGAGTTAATTTTTAAAAGCATACTTCCTACATCTTAAGTGTTTCAATGTGGAGATAGGTTCTGTTTACTCCAGGGAGGCGTATTCAAGGTGGTTTGAGAAACGCATGTATCTCCCAAAGAAAGAGATCTATGTTAAATGCTTCACAATCCCGCCTGTTGTTTGCCTGTGAGAATTGAATGAGTTTTTGAATGCAATACTTCTGGAAATCCTCATTTTCAAGAAGAAGAAAGGCTCCTTTTGTCCCAAGTATGCGTATTTTGCTGAGGTGAAGAAACACATTTAGCTCTCCACAGAAAGCCATCTGTGCCAGAAGTCAAAACATTAACAACATTGCTTCATTCTGTAAATGAGTTACTTTTGGAAAGGAATATTTCCTGAAAATTAGAACTTTCAAGGTGGAGAGATGTTCATTTTCTTCCAAATAAGCCTATTGACCTGAAAGTGGGAACACATTTGTCTCTCGAAAGAAAATGGTCAGTGTTAGAAAGAGAGAAGTGTCTAGACCATTGTTTCCGTGTGAGAATTGACTTAGTTTTGAAAGGAATACTTACTGCAAATCCTAATTTTCAAGGTGGAGAAAGGGTGATTTTCCTCAAATGGGCCTCTTTATCTGAGGGGAAGAAACACATGTATCCCTCCAAAGAAAACCATTTCTGCTAGAAGCTGCAGCATCTGACACATTGTTACCTGTGAGAATTGAGTTCACTTTTGAAAGGAATATTTCCTGCATATCGTGGTTATCATGGTAGGGGAAGGCTCATTTTGGTACAAAAATGCCTAATCAGCTGATTTGAAGAAACACATTTATTTCTCCAAATAACACCATCTAAGCTTGAAGCTACAGTTGCTAGCACATTGTTTCCCTGTGACAATTGGCTTAGTTTTTGAAAGGAAGACTTCCTGACAATCTGAATTTTCAGGGTATTCTTAGGCTGAGTGTGTCCAAGTAGGCCCATTCAGCTAAGTTGTATAGAGACATGTATCTCTCAAAGAAAAATCTTTGTTAGAACCACGAGCATCTAGGGCATTGTTTCCCTGTGAGAACTGAGTAAGTTATTGAAAGGAATACTTCCTGCGACTTAAGATGTTTCAAAGTGGAGAAAGGCTCATTTTGTTCCAAATGGGGCCGTTCATCATTGGGGAAGAAACACAAGTATCCCTCCGAAGAAACCCATTTATGGTAGAAGCTGCAGCATCTACCATATTGTTTTCCTGTGAGAATTGAGTTCGTTTTGGGAAGAATACTTCCTGCAAATCAGAAATTCCAACGTGAACAAAGGTTCATTTTGTTTCCCAAAGGCCTATTCACCTAAGATGAAGAAAGGCCTGTATGTCCAAAAGAGGACAAGCTGGGTCCGAAGCTCAAGCACGTAGAACGTTGTTTACCAGTGATACTTGAATTACTTTTTGAATGGAATGCTCCTGCAAATCAGAATTGTCGGGGTGGATGAAGATCATTTTGTTCTGAATAGGCCTATTTGCCTGAGTTGAAAAAACACATGTACCTCTCAAAAGAAAACCAGCAGTGTTAGAAGCAGGAGCATCTAGCACATTGTTTTCCTGTGAGAATTCAGTGAGTTTTTGAAAGGAAGACTGCTGCAAATCAGCGTTTTCGAGGTGTAGAAAGCTTCATTTTGTTCCAAATAGGACAGTTTAGAACAGTTGAAGAAACAAATGTAAATCTCAAAAGAAAACTATGTGTGTTAGAAACCAGAGCATCTATCACATTGTTTGCTGTGAGAATAGTGTTAGTTTTTGGAAGGAATATACCTGCAACTTAGGGGATCAACGTGGAGATAGCCTCTTTCTGTTCCAAATTGGCCTATTCAGCTAAGTTGAAGGAACACATGTACCTCTCAAAAAAAACCATCTCTGTATGATGCTGGAATATCTAGAACATTGTTTCCCTGTGAGAACTGAGTGTGGTTTTGAAATGACTACTACAGGAAACCTGAGAGTTTCAAAGGGGCGATAGGCTCTGTTTGCTCGAAATAGGTCTTTTCAGCTGAGTTGAAGACACACGCATCTTTCCCAAGAAAACCATCTATGTTAGAAAGTGCAGCAGCTACCACATGGTTTCTCTGTCACAATTGAGAGAGCTTTTGAAAGGAGTACTTCCTGCAATTCAGAACTTGCAAGGTCAACAAAGGTTCATTCTGTGCCAAATAGGCGTTTTCACCTGACATGTTGAAACACATGTTTCTCTCACAAGAAACTCTCTGTGTTAGACGGTCCATCGCATAGAACATTGTTTACCTGTGAGATTTGAGTTCGTTTTCATTGGAGAACTTTTGCAAATCAGAATTTCAGGGTGGAAAAGGCTACTTTGTTCCTAATAGCCCTATTGAGCTGCATTGAAAAAACACATGGATCTCGCGAGAGAAAACCATCTGTGTTAGAAGCAGGATCATCCGGCACATTGTTTCCCTGTGAGAATCGAGTGAATATTTGAAAGGAGTACTTCCTGCCAATCATGGATTTCAAGGTGTACAACAGCTCACTTTACTCCAAATAGGACTATTTAGCTGAGTGGAAGAAACAACATGTATATCTCGCAAGAGAACTATATGTGTAAGAAGCCTGAGCATCTAGAACATTGATTCCCTGTGAGAACCGAGTTACGTTTGAAAGGAATACCTCCTGCAAATGCTAGATTTGAAGGTGGAGAAAGGCTGCTTTTGTTCAAAATAGGCCTATTGATTTGAGGGGAAGTAACAAATGGATACTTCCAAAGAAAACCATTTCTGGTAGAAGCTGAAGCATGTACATATTGCTTCCCTGGGAGAATTCAGTTCGTTTGGAAAAGAATATTCCTGCAAATCAGAACTTCCAAGGTGCACCAAGCTTCATTTCATTCTAAATAGGCCTATTCCACTGAGATGTTGAAACACATGTTTCTCTGGAAAGAAAACAATCCATGTTACAATCTCCACTGCCTTTAACCTTGATTCCCTGTGAGATTAGAGGTAGTTTTTGAGTGGAATACTTCTGCAAAGGAGAATTTTCAGGCTGGAAAAGCCTCTTTTTGTTGGACTAAGCCTATTCAGCTGAGTTGAAGAAGCACATTTTTCTCTCTAAAGAAAATCATCTGTGTTAGAAGAAGGAGAATCTAGCACATTGTTTCCTATGAGAAGTGAGTTAGTGTTTGAAAAGAACGCTGACTGCAACCTAGGTGTTTCAAGGTGGAGATTGGCTCTATTTCCTCCAATAAGCCTATTCAGATGAGTTTGAGAAACTCATGTATCTCTCCAAGGAAAATGGTCTACGTGAGCAGCATCAAATCGACCACATTGTTTCCTTCTGAGTATTGAGTTAGGTTTTGAAAGCTACACGTTTAGCAAATCAGAATTTTCAAGCTAGAGAAAGGCTCATTTTGTCCAAAGAGGACGATTCGGCTCAATTGAAGACAGACATGTATCTCTCCTCACAATACCATCTATGCTTCAACCTGCAGCAATTACCACATTGTTTCCCTGCAAGAATTGACTTAGTTTTTGAAAGGACTACTACTGGCAACTTTTGAGTTTCACTGTGGAGATAGTCTCTGTTTGCTTCAAACAGGCCTTTTTAGCTGAGATGAAGAAGCACATGTGTATCTTGAAAAAGTACCATCTACGTTGGAAGCTGTAATTTCTATCACACTGTTTCCCTCTGACAATTTAGTTTGTTTTAGAAAGGAGTATTTCCTGCAAATCAGAATTTCCAACATGGATTGAAGTTCACTTGCTCCAAACAAGCCTAGGTTGAAGAAACACACCTATTTCTTGAAAGAAAACCATCTGTGTTAGAAGAAAGTGCATCTAGCACATTGTTTCCCTGTGAGAACTGAGTTAGTTTTTAAAGGAACTCGTCCTGCAAATTAGCACTTTGAAGGGGGCCATATGTTTCTTTGTTTCAAATTGGCCTATTCACCTGAATTGTCTAAACACGTGTTCCTCTTGAAACATCACAATATGTTTTAGAAAGAGGAACAACTAGCCTATTGCTTCCTTGTGAGAAGACTTAGTCTTGGAAAGGAATGTACCTGCAACTGACAGATTTCAATGTGGAGATATGCCCTGATGGCTGCAAATAGGCCTATATAGCTGAGTTGAAGAAACACATGTCTAACTCTAATGACAACCATCTATGCTAGAAACTGTAGCGTCAAGCACATTGTTCCCCTATGAAATTTCAATTAGTTATGGAAATGAATAACTTCTGAATAACAGATTTTCAAAGTGTAGGAAAGCTCATTTTGTCCAAATAGGCCATTTCAGCTATGTTGAAGAAACACATGCATCTCTCCAACGAAATCATGTAGGTTAGAATCAGCATCATCTAGAACACGGTTTCCTTGTGAGAATTGATTTAGTTCGTGAAAGGCGTATTTCCTGCAAATCATCCTTTTCAAGATGAAGTAAGGCTCATTTTGTTCCAAATAGGTCTATACAGCTGAGTTGAAGAAACACATGTACCTTTCCAAAGAAAACCATCTATGGTAGATCTACCACTTTATTTCCCTGTGTGAATTGACATAGATTTCAAAGGAACATTTAATGGAAATGATAACTTAGAAGGCAGAGAAAGGATCATTTTTTCCAAATGGGCCAAATCACATGAGATGTCAAAAACCATTTGTGTGGAAAGGAAAACTGTCATAGAAACAGGTGTTTCCTGCACATTCTTTCCCTGTGAAAATTGAGTTAATTTTTAAAAGCATACTTCCTACATCTTAAGTGTTTCAATGTGGAGATAGGTTCTGTTTACTCCAGGGAGGCGTATTCAAGGTGGTTTGAGAAACGCATGTATCTCCCAAAGAAAGAGATCTATGTTAAATGCTTCACAATCCCGCCTGTTGTTTGCCTGTGAGAATTGAATGAGTTTTTGAATGCAATACTTCTGGAAATCCTCATTTTCAAGAAGAAGAAAGGCTCCTTTTGTCCCAAGTATGCGTATTTTGCTGAGGTGAAGAAACACATTTAGCTCTCCACAGAAAGCCATCTGTGCCAGAAGTCAAAACATTAACAACATTGCTTCATTCTGTAAATGAGTTACTTTTGGAAAGGAATATTTCCTGAAAATTAGAACTTTCAAGGTGGAGAGATGTTCATTTTCTTCCAAATAAGCCTATTGACCTGAAAGTGGGAACACATTTGTCTCTCGAAAGAAAATGGTCAGTGTTAGAAAGAGAGAAGTGTCTAGACCATTGTTTCCGTGTGAGAATTGACTTAGTTTTGAAAGGAATACTTACTGCAAATCCTAATTTTCAAGGTGGAGAAAGGGTGATTTTCCTCAAATGGGCCTCTTTATCTGAGGGGAAGAAACACATGTATCCCTCCAAAGAAAACCATTTCTGCTAGAAGCTGCAGCATCTGACACATTGTTACCTGTGACAATTGAGTTCACTTTTGAAAGGAATATTTCCTGCATATCGTGGTTATCATGGTAGGGGAAGGCTCATTTTGGTACAAAAATGCCTAATCAGCTGATTTGAAGAAACACATTTATTTCTCCAAATAACACCATCTAAGCTTGAAGCTACAGTTGCTAGCACATTGTTTCCCTGTGACAATTGGCTTAGTTTTTGAAAGGAAGACTTCCTGACAATCTGAATTTTCAGGGTATTCTTAGGCTGAGTGTGTCCAAGTAGGCCCATTCAGCTAAGTTGTATAGAGACATGTATCTCTCAAAGAAAAATCTTTGTTAGAACCACGAGCATCTAGGGCATTGTTTCCCTGTGAGAACTGAGTAAGTTATTGAAAGGAATACTTCCTGCGACTTAAGATGTTTCAAAGTGGAGAAAGGCTCATTTTGTTCCAAATGGGGCCGTTCATCATTGGGGAAGAAACACAAGTATCCCTCCGAAGAAACCCATTTATGGTAGAAGCTGCAGCATCTACCATATTGTTTTCCTGTGAGAATTGAGTTCGTTTTGGGAAGAATACTTCCTGCAAATCAGAAATTCCAACGTGAACAAAGGTTCATTTTGTTTCCCAAAGGCCTATTCACCTAAGATGAAGAAAGGCCTGTATGTCCAAAAGAGGACAAGCTGGGTCCGAAGCTCAAGCACGTAGAACGTTGTTTACCAGTGATACTTGAATTACTTTTTGAATGGAATGCTCCTGCAAATCAGAATTGTCGGGGTGGATGAAGATCATTTTGTTCTGAATAGGCCTATTTGCCTGAGTTGAAAAAACACATGTACCTCTCAAAAGAAAACCAGCAGTGTTAGAAGCAGGAGCATCTAGCACATTGTTTTCCTGTGAGAATTCTGTGAGTTTTTGAAAGGAAGACTGCTGCAAATCAGCGTTTTCGAGGTGTAGAAAGCTTCATTTTGTTCCAAATAGGACAGTTTAGAACAGTTGAAGAAACAAATGTAAATCTCAAAAGAAAACTATGTGTGTTAGAAACCAGAGCATCTATCACATTGTTTGCTGTGAGAATAGTGTTAGTTTTTGGAAGGAATATACCTGCAACTTAGGGGATCAACGTGGAGATAGCCTCTTTCTGTTCCAAATTGGCCTATTCAGCTAAGTTGAAGGAACACATGTACCTCTCAAAAAAAACAATCTCTGTATGATGCTGGAATATCTAGAACATTGTTTCCCTGTGAGAACTGAGTGTGGTTTTGAAATGACTACTACAGGAAACCTGAGAGTTTCAAAGGGGCGATAGGCTCTGTTTGCTCGAAATAGGTCTTTTCAGCTGAGTTGAAGACACACGCATCTTTCCCAAGAAAACCATCTATGTTAGAAAGTGCAGCAGCTACCACATGGTTTCTCTGTCACAATTGAGAGAGCTTTTGAAAGGAGTACTTCCTGCAATTCAGAACTTGCAAGGTCAACAAAGGTTCATTCTGTGCCAAATAGGCGTTTTCACCTGACATGTTGAAACACATGTTTCTCTCACAAGAAACTCTCTGTGTTAGACGGTCCATCGCATAGAACATTGTTTACCTGTGAGATTTGAGTTCGTTTTCATTGGAGAACTTTTGCAAATCAGAATTTCAGGGTGGAAAAGGCTACTTTGTTCCTAATAGCCCTATTGAGCTGCATTGAAAAAACACATGGATCTCGCAAGAGAAAACCATCTGTGTTAGAAGCAGGATCATCCGGCACATTGTTTCCCTGTGAGAATCGAGTGAATATTTGAAAGGAGTACTTCCTGCCAATCATGGATTTCAAGGTGTACAACAGCTCACTTTACTCCAAATAGGACTATTTAGCTGAGTGGAAGAAACAACATGTATATCTCGCAAGAGAACTATATGTGTAAGAAGCCTGAGCATCTAGAACATTGATTCCCTGTGAGAACCGAGTTACGTTTGAAAGGAATACCTCCTGCAAATGCTAGATTTGAAGGTGGAGAAAGGCTGCTTTTGTTCAAAATAGGCCTATTGATTTGAGGGGAAGTAACAAATGGATACTTCCAAAGAAAACCATTTCTGGTAGAAGCTGAAGCATGTACATATTGCTTCCCTGGGAGAATTCAGTTCGTTTGGAAAAGAATATTCCTGCAAATCAGAACTTCCAAGGTGCACCAAGCTTCATTTCATTCTAAATAGGCCTATTCCACTGAGATGTTGAAACACATGTTTCTCTGGAAAGAAAACAATCCATGTTACAATCTCCACTGCCTTTAACCTTGATTCCCTGTGAGATTAGAGGTAGTTTTTGAGTGGAATACTTCTGCAAAGGAGAATTTTCAGGCTGGAAAAGCCTCTTTTTGTTGGACTAAGCCTATTCAGCTGAGTTGAAGAAGCACATTTTTCTCTCTAAAGAAAATCATCTGTGTTAGAAGAAGGAGAATCTAGCACATTGTTTCCTATGAGAAGTGAGTTAGTGTTTGAAAAGAACGCTGACTGCAACCTAGGTGTTTCAAGGTGGAGATTGGCTCTATTTCCTCCAATAAGCCTATTCAGATGAGTTTGAGAAACTCATGTATCTCTCCAAGGAAAATGGTCTACGTGAGCAGCATCAAATCGACCACATTGTTTCCTTCTGAGTATTGAGTTAGGTGTTGAAAGCAACACGTTTAGCAAATCAGAATTTTCAAGCTAGAGAAAGGCTCATTTTGTCCAAAGAGGACGATTCGGCTCAATTGAAGACAGACATGTATCTCTCCACACAATACCATCTATGCTTCAACCTGCAGCAATTACCACATTGTTTCCCTGCAAGAATTGACTTAGTTTTTGAAAGGACTACTACTGGCAACTTTTGAGTTTCACTGTGGAGATAGTCTCTGTTTGCTTCAAACAGGCCTTTTTAGCTGAGATGAAGAAGCACATGTGTATCTTGAAAAAGTACCATCTACGTTGGAAGCTGTAATTTCTATCACACTGTTTCCCTCTGACGATTTAGTTTGTTTTAGAAAGGAGTATTTCCTGCAAATCAGAATTTCCAACATGGATTGAAGTTCACTTGCTCCAAACAAGCCTAGGTTGAAGAAACACACCTATTTCTTGAAAGAAAACCATCTGTGTTAGAAGAAAGTGCATCTAGCACATTGTTTCCCTGTGAGAACTGAGTTAGTTTTTAAAGGAACTCGTCCTGCAAATTAGCACTTTGAAGGGGGCCATATGTTTCTTTGTTTCAAATTGGCCTATTCACCTGAATTGTCTAAACACGTGTTCCTCTTGAAACATCACAATATGTTTTAGAAAGAGGAACAACTAGCCTATTGCTTCCTTGTGAGAAGACTTAGTCTTGGAAAGGAATGTACCTGCAACTGACAGATTTCAATGTGGAGATATGCCCTGATTGCTGCAAATAGGCCTATATAGCTGAGTTGAAGAAACACATGTCTAACTCTAATGACAACCATCTATGCTAGAAACTGTAGCGTCAAGCACATTGTTCCCCTATGAAATTTCAATTAGTTATGGAAATGAATAACTTCTGAATAACAGATTTTCAAAGTGTAGGAAAGCTCATTTTGTCCAAATAGGCCATTTCAGCTATGTTGAAGAAACACATGCATCTCTCCAACGAAATCATGTAGGTTAGAATCAGCATCATCTAGAACACGGTTTCCTTGTGAGAATTGATTTAGTTCGTGAAAGGCATATTTCCTGCAAATCATCCTTTTCAAGATGAAGTAAGGCTCATTTTGTTCCAAATAGGTCTATACAGCTGAGTTGAAGAAACACATGTACCTTTCCAAAGAAAACCATCTATGGTAGATCTACCACTTTATTTCCCTGTGTGAATTGACATAGATTTCAAAGGAACATTTAATGGAAATGATAACTTAGAAGGCAGAGAAAGGATCATTTTTTCCAAATGGGCCAAATCACATGAGATGTCAAAAACCATTTGTGTGGAAAGGAAAACTGTCATAGAAACAGGTGTTTCCTGCACATTCTTTCCCTGTGAAAATTGAGTTAATTTTTAAAAGCATACTTCCTACATCTTAAGTGTTTCAATGTGGAGATAGGTTCTGTTTACTCCAGGGAGGCGTATTCAAGGTGGTTTGAGAAACGCATGTATCTCCCAAAGAAAGAGATCTATGTTAAATGCTTCACAATCCCGCCTGTTGTTTGCCTGTGAGAATTGAATGAGTTTTTGAATGCAATACTTCTGGAAATCCTCATTTTCAAGAAGAAGAAAGGCTCCTTTTGTCCCAAGTATGCGTATTTTGCTGAGGTGAAGAAGCACATTTAGCTCTCCACAGAAAGCCATCTGTGCTAGAAGTCAAAACATTAACAACATTGCTTCATTCTGTAAATGAGTTACTTTTGGAAAGGAATATTTCCTGAAAATTAGAACTTTCAAGGTGGAGAGATGTTCATTTTCTTCCAAATAAGCCTATTGACCTGAAAGTGGGAACACATTTGTCTCTCGAAAGAAAATGGTCAGTGTTAGAAAGAGAGAAGTGTCTAGACCATTGTTTCCGTGTGAGAATTGACTTAGTTTTGAAAGGAATACTTACTGCAAATCCTAATTTTCAAGGTGGAGAAAGGGTGATTTTCCTCAAATGGGCCTCTTTATCTGAGGGGAAGAAACACATGTATCCCTCCAAAGAAAACCATTTCTGCTAGAAGCTGCAGCATCTGACACATTGTTACCTGTGAGAATTGAGTTCACTTTTGAAAGGAATATTTCCTGCATATCGTGGTTATCATGGTAGGGGAAGGCTCATTTTGGTACAAAAATGCCTAATCAGCTGATTTGAAGAAACACATTTATTTCTCCAAATAACACCATCTAAGCTTGAAGCTACAGTTGCTAGCACATTGTTTCCCTGTGACAATTGGCTTAGTTTTTGAAAGGAAGACTTCCTGACAATCTGAATTTTCAGGGTATTCTTAGGCTGAGTGTGTCCAAGTAGGCCCATTCAGCTAAGTTGTATAGAGACATGTATCTCTCAAAGAAAAATCTTTGTTAGAACCACGAGCATCTAGGGCATTGTTTCCCTGTGAGAACTGAGTAAGTTATTGAAAGGAATACTTCCTGCGACTTAAGATGTTTCAAAGTGGAGAAAGGCTCATTTTGTTCCAAATGGGGCCGTTCATCATTGGGGAAGAAACACAAGTATCCCTCCGAAGAAACCCATTTATGGTAGAAGCTGCAGCATCTACCATATTGTTTTCCTGTGAGAATTGAGTTCGTTTTGGGAAGAATACTTCCTGCAAATCAGAAATTCCAACGTGAACAAAGGTTCATTTTGTTTCCCAAAGGCCTATTCACCTAAGATGAAGAAAGGCCTGTATGTCCAAAAGAGGACAAGCTGGGTCCGAAGCTCAAGCACGTAGAACGTTGTTTACCAGTGATACTTGAATTACTTTTTGAATGGAATGCTCCTGCAAATCAGAATTGTCGGGGTGGATGAAGATCATTTTGTTCTGAATAGGCCTATTTGCCTGAGTTGAAAAAACACATGTACCTCTCAAAAGAAAACCAGCAGTGTTAGAAGCAGGAGCATCTAGCACATTGTTTTCCTGTGAGAATTCTGTGAGTTTTTGAAAGGAAGACTGCTGCAAATCAGCGTTTTCGAGGTGTAGAAAGCTTCATTTTGTTCCAAATAGGACAGTTTAGAACAGTTGAAGAAACAAATGTAAATCTCAAAAGAAAACTATGTGTGTTAGAAACCAGAGCATCTATCACATTGTTTGCTGTGAGAATAGTGTTAGTTTTTGGAAGGAATATACCTGCAACTTAGGGGATCAACGTGGAGATAGCCTCTTTCTGTTCCAAATTGGCCTATTCAGCTAAGTTGAAGGAACACATGTACCTCTCAAAAAAAACCATCTCTGTATGATGCTGGAATATCTAGAACATTGTTTCCCTGTGAGAACTGAGTGTGGTTTTGAAATGACTACTACAGGAAACCTGAGAGTTTCAAAGGGGCGATAGGCTCTGTTTGCTCGAAATAGGTCTTTTCAGCTGAGTTGAAGACACACGCATCTTTCCCAAGAAAACCATCTATGTTAGAAAGTGCAGCAGCTACCACATGGTTTCTCTGTCACAATTGAGAGAGCTTTTGAAAGGAGTACTTCCTGCAATTCAGAACTTGCAAGGTCAACAAAGGTTCATTCTGTGCCAAATAGGCGTTTTCACCTGACATGTTGAAACACATGTTTCTCTCACAAGAAACTCTCTGTGTTAGACGGTCCATCGCATAGAACATTGTTTACCTGTGAGATTTGAGTTCGTTTTCATTGGAGAACTTTTGCAAATCAGAATTTCAGGGTGGAAAAGGCTACTTTGTTCCTAATAGCCCTATTGAGCTGCATTGAAAAAACACATGGATCTCGCAAGAGAAAACCATCTGTGTTAGAAGCAGGATCATCCGGCACATTGTTTCCCTGTGAGAATCGAGTGAATATTTGAAAGGAGTACTTCCTGCCAATCATGGATTTCAAGGTGTACAACAGCTCACTTTACTCCAAATAGGACTATTTAGCTGAGTGGAAGAAACAACATGTATATCTCGCAAGAGAACTATATGTGTAAGAAGCCTGAGCATCTAGAACATTGATTCCCTGTGAGAACCGAGTTACGTTTGAAAGGAATACCTCCTGCAAATGCTAGATTTGAAGGTGGAGAAAGGCTGCTTTTGTTCAAAATAGGCCTATTGATTTGAGGGGAAGTAACAAATGGATACTTCCAAAGAAAACCATTTCTGGTAGAAGCTGAAGCATGTACATATTGCTTCCCTGGGAGAATTCAGTTCGTTTGGAAAAGAATATTCCTGCAAATCAGAACTTCCAAGGTGCACCAAGCTTCATTTCATTCTAAATAGGCCTATTCCACTGAGATGTTGAAACACATGTTTCTCTGGAAAGAAAACAATCCATGTTACAATCTCCACTGCCTTTAACCTTGATTCCCTGTGAGATTAGAGGTAGTTTTTGAGTGGAATACTTCTGCAAAGGAGAATTTTCAGGCTGGAAAAGCCTCTTTTTGTTGGACTAAGCCTATTCAGCTGAGTTGAAGAAGCACATTTTTCTCTCTAAAGAAAATCATCTGTGTTAGAAGAAGGAGAATCTAGCACATTGTTTCCTATGAGAAGTGAGTTAGTGTTTGAAAAGAACGCTGACTGCAACCTAGGTGTTTCAAGGTGGAGATTGGCTCTATTTCCTCCAATAAGCCTATTCAGATGAGTTTGAGAAACTCATGTATCTCTCCAAGGAAAATGGTCTACGTGAGCAGCATCAAATCGACCACATTGTTTCCTTCTGAGTATTGAGTTAGGTGTTGAAAGCAACACGTTTAGCAAATCAGAATTTTCAAGCTAGAGAAAGGCTCATTTTGTCCAAAGAGGACGATTCGGCTCAATTGAAGACAGACATGTATCTCTCCACACAATACCATCTATGCTTCAACCTGCAGCAATTACCACATTGTTTCCCTGCAAGAATTGACTTAGTTTTTGAAAGGACTACTACTGGCAACTTTTGAGTTTCACTGTGGAGATAGTCTCTGTTTGCTTCAAACAGGCCTTTTTAGCTGAGATGAAGAAGCACATGTGTATCTTGAAAAAGTACCATCTACGTTGGAAGCTGTAATTTCTATCACACTGTTTCCCTCTGACAATTTAGTTTGTTTTAGAAAGGAGTATTTCCTGCAAATCAGAATTTCCAACATGGATTGAAGTTCACTTGCTCCAAACAAGCCTAGGTTGAAGAAACACACCTATTTCTTGAAAGAAAACCATCTGTGTTAGAAGAAAGTGCATCTAGCACATTGTTTCCCTGTGAGAACTGAGTTAGTTTTTAAAGGAACTCGTCCTGCAAATTAGCACTTTGAAGGGGGCCATATGTTTCTTTGTTTCAAATTGGCCTATTCACCTGAATTGTCTAAACACGTGTTCCTCTTGAAACATCACAATATGTTTTAGAAAGAGGAACAACTAGCCTATTGCTTCCTTGTGAGAAGACTTAGTCTTGGAAAGGAATGTACCTGCAACTGACAGATTTCAATGTGGAGATATGCCCTGATTGCTGCAAATAGGCCTATATAGCTGAGTTGAAGAAACACATGTCTAACTCTAATGACAACCATCTATGCTAGAAACTGTAGCGTCAAGCACATTGTTCCCCTATGAAATTTCAATTAGTTATGGAAATGAATAACTTCTGAATAACAGATTTTCAAAGTGTAGGAAAGCTCATTTTGTCCAAATAGGCCATTTCAGCTATGTTGAAGAAACACATGCATCTCTCCAACGAAATCATGTAGGTTAGAATCAGCATCATCTAGAACACGGTTTCCTTGTGAGAATTGATTTAGTTCGTGAAAGGCATATTTCCTGCAAATCATCCTTTTCAAGATGAAGTAAGGCTCATTTTGTTCCAAATAGGTCTATACAGCTGAGTTGAAGAAACACATGTACCTTTCCAAAGAAAACCATCTATGGTAGATCTACCACTTTATTTCCCTGTGTGAATTGACATAGATTTCAAAGGAACATTTAATGGAAATGATAACTTAGAAGGCAGAGAAAGGATCATTTTTTCCAAATGGGCCAAATCACATGAGATGTCAAAAACCATTTGTGTGGAAAGGAAAACTGTCATAGAAACAGGTGTTTCCTGCACATTCTTTCCCTGTGAAAATTGAGTTAATTTTTAAAAGCATACTTCCTACATCTTAAGTGTTTCAATGTGGAGATAGGTTCTGTTTACTCCAGGGAGGCGTATTCAAGGTGGTTTGAGAAACGCATGTATCTCCCAAAGAAAGAGATCTATGTTAAATGCTTCACAATCCCGCCTGTTGTTTGCCTGTGAGAATTGAATGAGTTTTTGAATGCAATACTTCTGGAAATCCTCATTTTCAAGAAGAAGAAAGGCTCCTTTTGTCCCAAGTATGCGTATTTTGCTGAGGTGAAGAAGCACATTTAGCTCTCCACAGAAAGCCATCTGTGCTAGAAGTCAAAACATTAACAACATTGCTTCATTCTGTAAATGAGTTACTTTTGGAAAGGAATATTTCCTGAAAATTAGAACTTTCAAGGTGGAGAGATGTTCATTTTCTTCCAAATAAGCCTATTGACCTGAAAGTGGGAACACATTTGTCTCTCGAAAGAAAATGGTCAGTGTTAGAAAGAGAGAAGTGTCTAGACCATTGTTTCCGTGTGAGAATTGACTTAGTTTTGAAAGGAATACTTACTGCAAATCCTAATTTTCAAGGTGGAGAAAGGGTGATTTTCCTCAAATGGGCCTCTTTATCTGAGGGGAAGAAACACATGTATCCCTCCAAAGAAAACCATTTCTGCTAGAAGCTGCAGCATCTGACACATTGTTACCTGTGAGAATTGAGTTCACTTTTGAAAGGAATATTTCCTGCATATCGTGGTTATCATGGTAGTGGAAGGCTCATTTTGGTACAAAAATGCCTAATCAGCTGATTTGAAGAAACACATTTATTTCTCCAAATAACACCATCTAAGCTTGAAGCTACAGTTGCTAGCACATTGTTTCCCTGTGACAATTGGCTTAGTTTTTGAAAGGAAGACTTCCTGACAATCTGAATTTTCAGGGTATTCTTAGGCTGAGTGTGTCCAAGTAGGCCCATTCAGCTAAGTTGTATAGAGACATGTATCTCTCAAAGAAAAATCTTTGTTAGAACCACGAGCATCTAGGGCATTGTTTCCCTGTGAGAACTGAGTAAGTTATTGAAAGGAATACTTCCTGCGACTTAAGATGTTTCAAAGTGGAGAAAGGCTCATTTTGTTCCAAATGGGGCCGTTCATCATTGGGGAAGAAACACAAGTATCCCTCCGAAGAAACCCATTTATGGTAGAAGCTGCAGCATCTACCATATTGTTTTCCTGTGAGAATTGAGTTCATTTTGGGAAGAATACTTCCTGCAAATCAGAAATTCCAACGTGAACAAAGGTTCATTTTGTTTCCCAAATGCCTATTCACCTAAGATGATGAAAGGCCTGTATGTCCAAAAGAGGACAAGCTGGGTCCGAAGCTCAAGCACGTAGAACGTTGTTTACCAGTGATACTTGAATTACTTTTTGAATGGAATGCTCCTGCAAATCAGAATTGTCGGGGTGGATGAAGATCATTTTGTTCTGAATAGGCCTATTTGCCTGAGTTGAAAAAACACATGTACCTCTCAAAAGAAAACCAGCAGTGTTAGAAGCAGGAGCATCTAGCACATTGTTTTCCTGTGAGAATTCTGTGAGTTTTTGAAAGGAAGACTGCTGCAAATCAGCGTTTTCGAGGTGTAGAAAGCTTCATTTTGTTCCAAATAGGACAGTTTAGAACAGTTGAAGAAACAAATGTAAATCTCAAAAGAAAACTATGTGTGTTAGAAACCAGAGCATCTATCACATTGTTTGCTGTGAGAATAGTGTTAGTTTTTGGAAGGAATATACCTGCAACTTAGGGGATCAACGTGGAGATAGCCTCTTTCTGTTCCAAATTGGCCTATTCAGCTAAGTTGAAGGAACACATGTACCTCTCAAAAAAAACCATCTCTGTGTGATGCTGGAATATCTAGAACATTGTTTCCCTGTGAGAACTGAGTGTGGTTTTGAAATGACTACTACAGGAAACCTGAGAGTTTCAAAGGGGCGATAGGCTCTGTTTGCTCGAAATAGGTCTTTTCAGCTGAGTTGAAGACACACGCATCTTTCCCAAGAAAACCATCTATGTTAGAAAGTGCAGCAGCTACCACATGGTTTCTCTGTCACAATTGAGAGAGCTTTTGAAAGGAGTACTTCCTGCAATTCAGAACTTGCAAGGTCAACAAAGGTTCATTCTGTGCCAAATAGGCGTTTTCACCTGACATGTTGAAACACATGTTTCTCTCACAAGAAACTCTCTGTGTTAGACGGTCCATCGCATAGAACATTGTTTACCTGTGAGATTTGAGTTCGTTTTCATTGGAGAACTTTTGCAAATCAGAATTTCAGGGTGGAAAAGGCTACTTTGTTCCTAATAGCCCTATTGAGCTGCATTGAAAAAACACATGGATCTCGCGAGAGAAAACCATCTGTGTTAGAAGCAGGATCATCCGGCACATTGTTTCCCTGTGAGAATCGAGTGAATATTTGAAAGGAGTACTTCCTGCCAATCATGGATTTCAAGGTGTACAACAGCTCACTTTACTCCAAATAGGACTATTTAGCTGAGTGGAAGAAACAACATGTATATCTCGCAAGAGAACTATATGTGTAAGAAGCCTGAGCATCTAGAACATTGATTCCCTGTGAGAACCGAGTTACGTTTGAAAGGAATACCTCCTGCAAATGCTAGATTTGAAGGTGGAGAAAGGCTGCTTTTGTTCAAAATAGGCCTATTGATTTGAGGGGAAGTAACAAATGGATACTTCCAAAGAAAACCATTTCTGGTAGAAGCTGAAGCATGTACATATTGCTTCCCTGGGAGAATTCAGTTCGTTTGGAAAAGAATATTCCTGCAAATCAGAACTTCCAAGGTGCACCAAGCTTCATTTCATTCTAAATAGGCCTATTCCACTGAGATGTTGAAACACATGTTTCTCTGGAAAGAAAACAATCCATGTTACAATCTCCACTGCCTTTAACCTTGATTCCCTGGGAGATTAGAGGTAGTTTTTGAGTGGAATACTTCTGCAAAGGAGAATTTTCAGGCTGGAAAAGCCTCTTTTTGTTGGACTAAGCCTATTCAGCTGAGTTGAAGAAGCACATTTTTCTCTCTAAAGAAAATCATCTGTGTTAGAAGAAGGAGAATCTAGCACATTGTTTCCTATGAGAAGTGAGTTAGTGTTTGAAAAGAACGCTGACTGCAACCTAGGTGTTTCAAGGTGGAGATTGGCTCTATTTCCTCCAATAAGCCTATTCAGATGAGTTTGAGAAACTCATGTATCTCTCCAAGGAAAATGGTCTACGTGAGCAGCATCAAATCGACCACATTGTTTCCTTCTGAGTATTGAGTTAGGTGTTGAAAGCAACACGTTTAGCAAATCAGAATTTTCAAGCTAGAGAAAGGCTCATTTTGTCCAAAGAGGACAATTCGGCTCAATTGAAGACAGACATGTATCTCTCCACACAATACCATCTATGCTTCAACCTGCAGCAATTACCACATTGTTTCCCTGCAAGAATTGACTTAGTTTTTGAAAGGACTACTACTGGCAACTTTTGAGTTTCACTGTGGAGATAGTCTCTGTTTGCTTCAAACAGGCCTTTTTAGCTGAGATGAAGAAGCACATGTGTATCTTGAAAAAGTACCATCTACGTTGGAAGCTGTAATTTCTATCACACTGTTTCCCTCTGACAATTTAGTTTGTTTTAGAAAGGAGTATTTCCTGCAAATCAGAATTTCCAACATGGATTGAAGTTCACTTGCTCCAAACAAGCCTAGGTTGAAGAAACACACCTATTTCTTGAAAGAAAACCATCTGTGTTAGAAGAAAGTGCATCTAGCACATTGTTTCCCTGTGAGAACTGAGTTAGTTTTTAAAGGAACTCGTCCTGCAAATTAGCACTTTGAAGGGGGCCATATGTTTCTTTGTTTCAAATTGGCCTATTCACCTGAATTGTCTAAACACGTGTTCCTCTTGAAACATCACAATATGTTTTAGAAAGAGGAACAACTAGCCTATTGCTTCCTTGTGAGAAGACTTAGTCTTGGAAAGGAATGTACCTGCAACTGACAGATTTCAATGTGGAGATATGCCCTGATTGCTGCAAATAGGCCTATATAGCTGAGTTGAAGAAACACATGTCTAACTCTAATGACAACCATCTATGCTAGAAACTGTAGCGTCAAGCACATTGTTCCCCTATGAAATTTCAATTAGTTATGGAAATGAATAACTTCTGAATAACAGATTTTCAAAGTGTAGGAAAGCTCATTTTGTCCAAATAGGCCATTTCAGCTATGTTGAAGAAACACATGCATCTCTCCAACGAAATCATGTAGGTTAGAATCAGCATCATCTAGAACACGGTTTCCTTGTGAGAATTGATTTAGTTCGTGAAAGGCATATTTCCTGCAAATCATCCTTTTCAAGATGAAGTAAGGCTCATTTTGTTCCAAATAGGTCTATACAGCTGAGTTGAAGAAACACATGTACCTTTCCAAAGAAAACCATCTATGGTAGATCTACCACTTTATTTCCCTGTGTGAATTGACATAGATTTCAAAGGAACATTTAATGGAAATGATAACTTAGAAGGCAGAGAAAGGATCATTTTTTCCAAATGGGCCAAATCACATGAGATGTCAAAAACCATTTGTGTGGAAAGGAAAACTGTCATAGAAACAGGTGTTTCCTGCACATTCTTTCCCTGTGAAAATTGAGTTAATTTTTAAAAGCATACTTCCTACATCTTAAGTGTTTCAATGTGGAGATAGGTTCTGTTTACTCCAGGGAGGCGTATTCAAGGTGGTTTGAGAAACGCATGTATCTCCCAAAGAAAGAGATCTATGTTAAATGCTTCACAATCCCGCCTGTTGTTTGCCTGTGAGAATTGAATGAGTTTTTGAATGCAATACTTCTGGAAATCCTCATTTTCAAGAAGAAGAAAGGCTCCTTTTGTCCCAAGTATGCGTATTTTGCTGAGGTGAAGAAGCACATTTAGCTCTCCACAGAAAGCCATCTGTGCTAGAAGTCAAAACATTAACAACATTGCTTCATTCTGTAAATGAGTTACTTTTGGAAAGGAATATTTCCTGAAAATTAGAACTTTCAAGGTGGAGAGATGTTCATTTTCTTCCAAATAAGCCTATTGACCTGAAAGTGGGAACACATTTGTCTCTCGAAAGAAAATGGTCAGTGTTAGAAAGAGAGAAGTGTCTAGACCATTGTTTCCGTGTGAGAATTGACTTAGTTTTGAAAGGAATACTTACTGCAAATCCTAATTTTCAAGGTGGAGAAAGGGTGATTTTCCTCAAATGGGCCTCTTTATCTGGGGGGAAGAAACACATGTATCCCTCGAAAGAAAACCATTTCTGCTAGAAGCTGCAGCATCTGACACATTGTTACCTGTGAGAATTGAGTTCACTTTTGAAAGGAATATTTCCTGCATATCGTGGTTATCATGGTAGTGGAAGGCTCATTTTGGTACAAAAATGCCTAATCAGCTGATTTGAAGAAACACATTTATTTCTCCAAATAACACCATCTAAGCTTGAAGCTACAGTTGCTAGCACATTGTTTCCCTGTGACAATTGGCTTAGTTTTTGAAAGGAAGACTTCCTGACAATCTGAATTTTCAGGGTATTCTTAGGCTGAGTGTGTCCAAGTAGGCCCATTCAGCTAAGTTGTATAGAGACATGTATCTCTCAAAGAAAAATCTTTGTTAGAACCACGAGCATCTAGGGCATTGTTTCCCTGTGAGAACTGAGTAAGTTATTGAAAGGAATACTTCCTGCGACTTAAGATGTTTCAAAGTGGAGAAAGGCTCATTTTGTTCCAAATGGGGCCGTTCATCATTGGGGAAGAAACACAAGTATCCCTCCGAAGAAACCCATTTATGGTAGAAGCTGCAGCATCTACCATATTGTTTTCCTGTGAGAATTGAGTTCATTTTGGGAAGAATACTTCCTGCAAATCAGAAATTCCAACGTGAACAAAGGTTCATTTTGTTTCCCAAATGCCTATTCACCTAAGATGATGAAAGGCCTGTATGTCCAAAAGAGGACAAGCTGGGTCCGAAGCTCAAGCACGTAGAACGTTGTTTACCAGTGATACTTGAATTACTTTTTGAATGGAATGCTCCGGCAAATCAGAATTGTCGGGGTGGATGAAGATCATTTTGTTCTGAATAGGCCTATTTGCCTGAGTTGAAAAAACACATGTACCTCTCAAAAGAAAACCAGCAGTGTTAGAAGCAGGAGCATCTAGCACATTGTTTTCCTGTGAGAATTCTGTGAGTTTTTGAAAGGAAGACTGCTGCAAATCAGCGTTTTCGAGGTGTAGAAAGCTTCATTTTGTTCCAAATAGGACAGTTTAGAACAGTTGAAGAAACAAATGTAAATCTCAAAAGAAAACTATGTGTGTTAGAAACCAGAGCATCTATCACATTGTTTGCTGTGAGAATAGTGTTAGTTTTTGGAAGGAATATACCTGCAACTTAGGGGATCAACGTGGAGATAGCCTCTTTCTGTTCCAAATTGGCCTATTCAGCTAAGTTGAAGGAACACATGTACCTCTCAAAAAAAACCATCTCTGTGTGATGCTGGAATATCTAGAACATTGTTTCCCTGTGAGAACTGAGTGTGGTTTTGAAATGACTACTACAGGAAACCTGAGAGTTTCAAAGGGGCGATAGGCTCTGTTTGCTCGAAATAGGTCTTTTCAGCTGAGTTGAAGACACACGCATCTTTCCCAAGAAAACCATCTATGTTAGAAAGTGCAGCAGCTACCACATGGTTTCTCTGTCACAATTGAGAGAGCTTTTGAAAGGAGTACTTCCTGCAATTCAGAACTTGCAAGGTCAACAAAGGTTCATTCTGTGCCAAATAGGCGTTTTCACCTGACATGTTGAAACACATGTTTCTCTCACAAGAAACTCTCTGTGTTAGACGGTCCATCGCATAGAACATTGTTTACCTGTGAGATTTGAGTTCGTTTTCATTGGAGAACTTTTGCAAATCAGAATTTCAGGGTGGAAAAGGCTACTTTGTTCCTAATAGCCCTATTGAGCTGCATTGAAAAAACACATGGATCTCGCGAGAGAAAACCATCTGTGTTAGAAGCAGGATCATCCGGCACATTGTTTCCCTGTGAGAATCGAGTGAATATTTGAAAGGAGTACTTCCTGCCAATCATGGATTTCAAGGTGTACAACAGCTCACTTTACTCCAAATAGGACTATTTAGCTGAGTGGAAGAAACAACATGTATATCTCGCAAGAGAACTATATGTGTAAGAAGCCTGAGCATCTAGAACATTGATTCCCTGTGAGAACCGAGTTACGTTTGAAAGGAATACCTCCTGCAAATGCTAGATTTGAAGGTGGAGAAAGGCTGCTTTTGTTCAAAATAGGCCTATTGATTTGAGGGGAAGTAACAAATGGATACTTCCAAAGAAAACCATTTCTGGTAGAAGCTGAAGCATGTACATATTGCTTCCCTGGGAGAATTCAGTTCGTTTGGAAAAGAATATTCCTGCAAATCAGAACTTCCAAGGTGCACCAAGCTTCATTTCATTCTAAATAGGCCTATTCCACTGAGATGTTGAAACACATGTTTCTCTGGAAAGAAAACAATCCATGTTACAATCTCCACTGCCTTTAACCTTGATTCCCTGTGAGATTAGAGGTAGTTTTTGAGTGGAATACTTCTGCAAAGGAGAATTTTCAGGCTGGAAAAGCCTCTTTTTGTTGGACTAAGCCTATTCAGCTGAGTTGAAGAAGCACATTTTTCTCTCTAAAGAAAATCATCTGTGTTAGAAGAAGGAGAATCTAGCACATTGTTTCCTATGAGAAGTGAGTTAGTGTTTGAAAAGAACGCTGACTGCAACCTAGGTGTTTCAAGGTGGAGATTGGCTCTATTTCCTCCAATAAGCCTATTCAGATGAGTTTGAGAAACTCATGTATCTCTCCAAGGAAAATGGTCTACGTGAGCAGCATCAAATCGACCACATTGTTTCCTTCTGAGTATTGAGTTAGGTGTTGAAAGCAACACGTTTAGCAAATCAGAATTTTCAAGCTAGAGAAAGGCTCATTTTGTCCAAAGAGGACGATTCGGCTCAATTGAAGACAGACATGTATCTCTCCACACAATACCATCTATGCTTCAACCTGCAGCAATTACCACATTGTTTCCCTGCAAGAATTGACTTAGTTTTTGAAAGGACTACTACTGGCAACTTTTGAGTTTCACTGTGGAGATAGTCTCTGTTTGCTTCAAACAGGCCTTTTTAGCTGAGATGAAGAAGCACATGTGTATCTTGAAAAAGTACCATCTACGTTGGAAGCTGTAATTTCTATCACACTGTTTCCCTCTGACAATTTAGTTTGTTTTAGAAAGGAGTATTTCCTGCAAATCAGAATTTCCAACATGGATTGAAGTTCACTTGCTCCAAACAAGCCTAGGTTGAAGAAACACACCTATTTCTTGAAAGAAAACCATCTGTGTTAGAAGAAAGTGCATCTAGCACATTGTTTCCCTGTGAGAACTGAGTTAGTTTTTAAAGGAACTCGTCCTGCAAATTAGCACTTTGAAGGGGGCCATATGTTTCTTTGTTTCAAATTGGCCTATTCACCTGAATTGTCTAAACACGTGTTCCTCTTGAAACATCACAATATGTTTTAGAAAGAGGAACAACTAGCCTATTGCTTCCTTGTGAGAAGACTTAGTCTTGGAAAGGAATGTACCTGCAACTGACAGATTTCAATGTGGAGATATGCCCTGATTGCTGCAAATAGGCCTATATAGCTGAGTTGAAGAAACACATGTCTAACTCTAATGACAACCATCTATGCTAGAAACTGTAGCGTCAAGCACATTGTTCCCCTATGAAATTTCAATTAGTTATGGAAATGAATAACTTCTGAATAACAGATTTTCAAAGTGTAGGAAAGCTCATTTTGTCCAAATAGGCCATTTCAGCTATGTTGAAGAAACACATGCATCTCTCCAACGAAATCATGTAGGTTAGAATCAGCATCATCTAGAACACGGTTTCCTTGTGAGAATTGATTTAGTTCGTGAAAGGCATATTTCCTGCAAATCATCCTTTTCAAGATGAAGTAAGGCTCATTTTGTTCCAAATAGGTCTATACAGCTGAGTTGAAGAAACACATGTACCTTTCCAAAGAAAACCATCTATGGTAGATCTACCACTTTATTTCCCTGTGTGAATTGACATAGATTTCAAAGGAACATTTAATGGAAATGATAACTTAGAAGGCAGAGAAAGGATCATTTTTTCCAAATGGGCCAAATCACATGAGATGTCAAAAACCATTTGTGTGGAAAGGAAAACTGTCATAGAAACAGGTGTTTCCTGCACATTCTTTCCCTGTGAAAATTGAGTTAATTTTTAAAAGCATACTTCCTACACCTTAAGTGTTTCAATGTGGAGATAGGTTCTCTTTACTCCAGGGAGGCGTATTCAAGGTGGTTTGAGAAACGCATGTATCTCCCAAAGAAAGAGATCTATGTTAAATGCTTCACAATCCCGCCTGTTGTTTGCCTGTGAGAATTGAATGAGTTTTTGAATGCAATACTTCTGGAAATCCTCATTTTCAAGAAGAAGAAAGGCTCCTTTTGTCCCAAGTATGCGTATTTTGCTGAGGTGAAGAAGCACATTTAGCTCTCCACAGAAAGCCATCTGTGCTAGAAGTCAAAACATTAACAACATTGCTTCATTCTGTAAATGAGTTACTTTTGGAAAGGAATATTTCCTGAAAATTAGAACTTTCAAGGTGGAGAGATGTTCATTTTCTTCCAAATAAGCCTATTGACCTGAAAGTGGGAACACATTTGTCTCTCGAAAGAAAATGGTCAGTGTTAGAAAGAGAGAAGTGTCTAGACCATTGTTTCCGTGTGAGAATTGACTTAGTTTTGAAAGGAATACTTACTGCAAATCCTAATTTTCAAGGTGGAGAAAGGGTGATTTTCCTCAAATGGGCCTCTTTATCTGGGGGGAAGAAACACATGTATCCCTCCAAAGAAAACCATTTCTGCTAGAAGCTGCAGCATCTGACACATTGTTACCTGTGAGAATTGAGTTCACTTTTGAAAGGAATATTTCCTGCATATCGTGGTTATCATGGTAGGGGAAGGCTCATTTTGGTACAAAAATGCCTAATCAGCTGATTTGAAGAAACACATTTATTTCTCCAAATAACACCATCTAAGCTTGAAGCTACAGTTGCTAGCACATTGTTTCCCTGTGACAATTGGCTTAGTTTTTGAAAGGAAGACTTCCTGACAATCTGAATTTTCAGGGTATTCTTAGGCTGAGTGTGTCCAAGTAGGCCCATTCAGCTAAGTTGTATAGAGACATGTATCTCTCAAAGAAAAATCTTTGTTAGAACCACGAGCATCTAGGGCATTGTTTCCCTGTGAGAACTGAGTAAGTTATTGAAAGGAATACTTCCTGCGACTTAAGATGTTTCAAAGTGGAGAAAGGCTCATTTTGTTCCAAATGGGGCCGTTCATCATTGGGGAAGAAACACAAGTATCCCTCCGAAGAAACCCATTTATGGTAGAAGCTGCAGCATCTACCATATTGTTTTCCTGTGAGAATTGAGTTCATTTTGGGAAGAATACTTCCTGCAAATCAGAAATTCCAACGTGAACAAAGGTTCATTTTGTTTCCCAAATGCCTATTCACCTAAGATGATGAAAGGCCTGTATGTCCAAAAGAGGACAAGCTGGGTCCGAAGCTCAAGCACGTAGAACGTTGTTTACCAGTGATACTTGAATTACTTTTTGAATGGAATGCTCCTGCAAATCAGAATTGTCGGGGTGGATGAAGATCATTTTGTTCTGAATAGGCCTATTTGCCTGAGTTGAAAAAACACATGTACCTCTCAAAAGAAAACCAGCAGTGTTAGAAGCAGGAGCATCTAGCACATTGTTTTCCTGTGAGAATTCTGTGAGTTTTTGAAAGGAAGACTGCTGCAAATCAGCGTTTTCGAGGTGTAGAAAGCTTCATTTTGTTCCAAATAGGACAGTTTAGAACAGTTGAAGAAACAAATGTAAATCTCAAAAGAAAACTATGTGTGTTAGAAACCAGAGCATCTATCACATTGTTTGCTGTGAGAATAGTGTTAGTTTTTGGAAGGAATATACCTGCAACTTAGGGGATCAACGTGGAGATAGCCTCTTTCTGTTCCAAATTGGCCTATTCAGCTAAGTTGAAGGAACACATGTACCTCTCAAAAAAAACCATCTCTGTGTGATGCTGGAATATCTAGAACATTGTTTCCCTGTGAGAACTGAGTGTGGTTTTGAAATGACTACTACAGGAAACCTGAGAGTTTCAAAGGGGCGATAGGCTCTGTTTGCTCGAAATAGGTCTTTTCAGCTGAGTTGAAGACACACGCATCTTTCCCAAGAAAACCATCTATGTTAGAAAGTGCAGCAGCTACCACATCGTTTCTCTGTCACAATTGAGAGAGCTTTTGAAAGGAGTACTTCCTGCAATTCAGAACTTGCAAGGTCAACAAAGGTTCATTCTGTGCCAAATAGGCGTTTTCACCTGACATGTTGAAACACATGTTTCTCTCACAAGAAACTCTCTGTGTTAGACGGTCCATCGCATAGAACATTGTTTACCTGTGAGATTTGAGTTCGTTTTCATTGGAGAACTTTTGCAAATCAGAATTTCAGGGTGGAAAAGGCTACTTTGTTCCTAATAGCCCTATTGAGCTGCATTGAAAAAACACATGGATCTCGCGAGAGAAAACCATCTGTGTTAGAAGCAGGATCATCCGGCACATTGTTTCCCTGTGAGAATCAAGTGAATATTTGAAAGGAGTACTTCCTGCCAATCATGGATTTCAAGGTGTACAACAGCTCACTTTACTCCAAATAGGACTATTTAGCTGAGTGGAAGAAACAACATGTATATCTCGCAAGAGAACTATATGTGTAAGAAGCCTGAGCATCTAGAACATTGATTCCCTGTGAGAACCGAGTTACGTTTGAAAGGAATACCTCCTGCAAATGCTAGATTTGAAGGTGGAGAAAGGCTGCTTTTGTTCAAAATAGGCCTATTGATTTGAGGGGAAGTAACAAATGGATACTTCCAAAGAAAACCATTTCTGGTAGAAGCTGAAGCATGTACATATTGCTTCCCTGGGAGAATTCAGTTCGTTTGGAAAAGAATATTCCTGCAAATCAGAACTTCCAAGGTGCACCAAGCTTCATTTCATTCTAAATAGGCCTATTCCACTGAGATGTTGAAACACATGTTTCTCTGGAAAGAAAACAATCCATATTACAATCTCCACTGCCTTTAACCTTGATTCCCTGTGAGATTAGAGGTAGTTTTTGAGTGGATTACTTCTGCAAAGGAGAATTTTCAGGCTGGAAAAGCCTCTTTTTGTTGGACTAAGCCTATTCAGCTGAGTTGAAGAAGCACATTTTTCTCTCTAAAGAAAATCATCTGTGTTAGAAGAAGGAGAATCTAGCACATTGTTTCCTATGAGAAGTGAGTTAGTGTTTGAAAAGAACGCTGACTGCAACCTAGGTGTTTCAAGGTGGAGATTGGCTCTATTTCCTCCAATAAGCCTATTCAGATGAGTTTGAGAAACTCATGTATCTCTCCAAGGAAAATGGTCTACGTGAGCAGCATCAAATCGACCACATTGTTTCCTTCTGAGTATTGAGTTAGGTTTTGAAAGCAACACGTTTAGCAAATCAGAATTTTCAAGCTAGAGAAAGGCTCATTTTGTCCAAAGAGGACAATTCGGCTCAATTGAAGACAGACATGTATCTCTCCACACAATACCATCTGTGCTTCAACCTGCAACAATTACCACATTGTTTACCTGCAAGAATTGACTTAGTTTTTGAAAGGACTACTACTGGCAACTTTTGAGTTTCACTGTGGAGATAGTCTCTGTTTGCTTCAAACAGGCCTTTTTAGCTGAGATGAAGAAGCACATGTGTATCTTGAAAAAGTACCATCTACGTTGGAAGCTGTAATTTCTATCACACTGTTTCCCTCTGACAATTTAGTTTGTTTTAGAAAGGAGTATTTCCTGCAAATCAGAATTTCCAACATGGATTGAAGTTCACTTGCTCCAAACAAGCCTAGGTTGAAGAAACACACATATTTCTTGAAAGAAAACCATCTGTGTTAGAAGAAAGTGCATCTAGCACATTGTTTCCCTGTGAGAACTGAGTTAGTTTTTAAAGGAACTCGTCCTGCAAATTAGCACTTTGAAGGGGGCCATATGTTTCTTTGTTTCAAATTGGCCTATTCACCTGAATTGTCTAAACACGTGTTCCTCTTGAAACATCACTATATGTTTTAGAAAGAGGAACAACTAGCCTATTGCTTCCTTGTGAGAAGACTTAGTCTTGGAAAGGAATGTACCTGCAACTGACAGATTTCAATGTGGAGATATGCCCTGATTGCTGCAAATAGGCCTATATAGCTGAGTTGAAGAAACACATGTCTAACTCTAATGACAACCATCTATGCTAGAAACTGTAGCGTCAAGCACATTGTTCCCTTATGAAATTTCAATTAGTTATGGAAATGAATAACTTCTGAATAACAGATTTTCAAAGTGTAGGAAAGCTCATTTTGTCCAAATAGGCCATTTCAGCTATGTTGAAGAAACACATGCATCTCTCCAACGAAATCATGTAGGTTAGAATCAGCATCATCTAGAACACGGTTTCCTTGTGAGAATTGATTTAGTTCGTGAAAGGCATATTTCCTGCAAATCATCCTTTTCAAGATGAAGTAAGGCTCATTTTGTTCCAAATAGGTCTATACAGCTGAGTTGAAGAAACACATGTACCTTTCCAAAGAAAACCATCTATGGTAGATCTACCACTTTATTTCCCTGTGTGAATTGACATAGATTTCAAAGGAACATTTAATGGAAATGATAACTTAGAAGGCAGAGAAAGGATCATTTTTTCCAAATGGGCCAAATCACATGAGATGTCAAAAACCATTTGTGTGGAAAGGAAAACTGTCATAGAAACAGGTGTTTCCTGCACATTCCTTCCCTGTGAAAATTGAGTTAATTTTTAAAAGCATACTTCCTACATCTTAAGTGTTTCAATGTGGAGATAGGTTCTGTTTACTCCAGGGAGGCGTATTCAAGGTGGTTTGAGAAACGCATGTATCTCCCAAAGAAAGAGATCTATGTTAAATGCTTCACAATCCCGCCTGTTGTTTGCCTGTGAGAATTGAATGAGTTTTTGAATGCAATACTTCTGGAAATCCTCATTTTCAAGAAGAAGAAAGGCTCCTTTTGTCCCAAGTATGCGTATTTTGCTGAGGTGAAGAAACACATTTAGCTCTCCACAGAAAGCCATCTGTGCCAGAAGTCAAAACATTAACAACATTGCTTCATTCTGTAAATGAGTTACTTTTGGAAAGGAATATTTCCTGAAAATTAGAACTTTCAAGGTGGAGAGATGTTCATTTTCTTCCAAATAAGCCTATTGACCTGAAAGTGGGAACACATTTGTCTCTCGAAAGAAAATGGTCAGTGTTAGAAAGAGAGAAGTGTCTAGACCATTGTTTCCGTGTGAGAATTGACTTAGTTTTGAAAGGAATACTTACTGAAAATCCTAATTTTCAAGGTGGAGAAAGGGTGATTTTCCTCAAATGGGCCTCTTTATCTGAGGGGAAGAAACACATGTATCCCTCCAAAGAAAACCATTTCTGCTAGAAGCTGCAGCATCTGACACATTGTTACCTGTGAGAATTGAGTTCACTTTTGAAAGGAATATTTCCTGCATATCGTGGTTATCATGGTAGGGGAAGGCTCATTTTGGGAAAAAATGCCTAATCAGCTGATTTGAAGAAACACATTTATTTCTCCAAATAACACCATCTAAGCTTGAAGCTACAGTTGCTAGCACATTGTTTCCCTGTGACAATTGGCTTAGTTTTTGAAAGGAAGACTTCCTGACAATCTGAATTTTCAGGGTATTCTTAGGCTGAGTGTGTCCAAGTAGGCCCATTCAGCTAAGTTGTATAGAAACATGTATCTCTCAAAGAAAAATCTTTGTTGGAACCACGAGCATCTAGGGCATTGTTTCCCTGTGAGAACTGAGTAAGTTATTGAAAGGAATATTTCCTGCGACTTAAGATGTTTCAAAGTGGAGAAAGGCTCATTTTGTTCCAAATGGGGCCGTTCATCATTGGGGAAGAAACACAAGTATCCCTCCGAAGAAACCCATTTATGGTAGAAGCTGCAGCATCTACCATATTGTTTTCCTGTGAGAATTGAGTTCGTTTTGGGAAGAATACTTCCTGCAAATCCGAAATTCCAACGTGAACAAAGGTTCATTTTGTTTCCCAAAGGCCTATTCACCTAAGATGAAGAAAGGCCTGTATGTCCAAAAGAGAACAAGCTGGGTCCGAAGCTCAAGCACGTAGAACGTTGTTTACCAGTGATACTTGAATTACTTTTTGAATGGAATGCTCCTGCAAATCAGAATTGTCGGGGTGGATGAAGATCATTTTGTTCTGAATAGGCCTATTTGCCTGAGTTGAAAAAACACATGTACCTCTCAAAAGAAAACCAGCAGTGTTAGAAGCAGGAGCATCTAGCACATTGTTTTCCTGTGAGAATTCTGTGAGTTTTTGAAAGGAAGACTGCTGCAAATCAGCGTTTTCGAGGTGTAGAAAGCTTCATTTTGTTCCAAATAGGACAGTTTAGAACAGTTGAAGAAACAAATGTAAATCTCAAAAGAAAACTATGTGTGTTAGAAACCAGAGCATCTATCACATTGTTTGCTGTGAGAATAGTGTTAGTTTTTGGAAGGAATATACCTGCAACTTAGGGGATCAACGTGGAGATAGCCTCTTTCTGTTCCAAATTGGCCTATTCAGCTAAGTTGATGGAACACATGTAACTCTCAAAAAAAACCATCTCTGTATGATGCTGGAATATCTAGAACATTGTTTCCCTGTGAGAACTGAGTGTGGTTTTGAAATGACTACTACAGGAAACCTGAGAGTTTCAAAGGGGCGATAGGCTCTGTTTGCTCGAAATAGGTCTTTTCAGCTGTGTTGAAGACACACGCATCTTTCCCAAGAAAACCATCTATGTTAGAAAGTGCAGCAGCTACCACATGGTTTCTCTGTCACAATTGAGAGAGCTTTTGAAAGGAGTACTTCCTGCAATTCAGAACTTGCAAGGTCAACAAAGATTCATTCTGTGCCAAATAGGCGTTTTCACCTGACATGTTGAAACACATGTTTCTCTCACAAGAAACTCTCTGTGTTAGACGGTCCATCGCATAGAACATTGTTTACCTGTGAGATTTGAGTTCGTTTTCATTGGAGAACTTTTGCAAATCAGAATGTCAGGGTGGAAAAGGCTACTTTGTTCCTAATAGCCCTATTGAGCTGCATTGAAAAAACACATGGATCTCGCGAGAGAAAACCATCTGTGTTAGAAGCAGGATCATCCGGCACATTGTTTCCCTGTGAGAATCGAGTGAATATTTGAAAGGAGTACTTCCTGCCAATCATGGATTTCAAGGTGTACAACAGCTCACTTTACTCCAAATAGGACTATTTAGCTGAGTGGAAGAAACAACATGTATATCTCGCAAGAGAACTATATGTGTAAGAAGCCTGAGCATCTAGAACATTGATTCCCTGTGAGAACCGAGTTACGTTTGAAAGGAATACCTCCTGCAAATGCTAGATTTGAAGGTGGAGAAAGGCTGCTTTTGTTCAAAATAGGCCTATTGATTTGAGGGGAAGTAACAAATGGATACTTCCAAAGAAAACCATTTCTGGTAGAAGCTGAAGCATGTACATATTGCTTCCCTGGGAGAATTCAGTTCGTTTGGAAAAGAATATTCCTGCAAATCAGAACTTCCAAGGTGCACCAAGCTTCATTTCATTCTAAATAGGCCTATTCCACTGAGATGTTGAAACACATGTTTCTCTGGAAAGAAAACAATCCATGTTACAATCTCCACTGCCTTTAACCTTGATTCCCTGTGAGATTAGAGGTAGTTTTTGAGTGGAATACTTCTGCAAAGGAGAATTTTCAGGCTGGAAAAGCCTCTTTTTGTTGGACTAAGCCTATTCAGCTGAGTTGAAGAAGCACATTTTTCTCTCTAAAGAAAATCATCTGTGTTAGAAGAAGGAGAATCTAGCACATTGTTTCCTATGAGAAGTGAGTTAGTGTTTGAAAAGAACGCTGACTGCAACCTAGGTGTTTCAAGGTGGAGATTGGCTCTATTTCCTCCAATAAGCCTATTCAGATGAGTTTGAGAAACTCATGTATCTCTCCAAGGAAAATGGTCTACGTGAGCAGCATCAAATCGACCACATTGTTTCCTTCTGAGTATTGAGTTAGGTTTTGAAAGCAACACGTTTAGCAAATCAGAATTTTCAAGCTAGAGAAAGGCTCATTTTGTCCAAAGAGGACGATTCGGCTCAATTGAAGACAGACATGTATCTCTCCTCACAATACCATCTATGCTTCAACCTGCAGCAATTACCACATTGTTTCCCTGCAAGAATTGACTTAGTTTTTGAAAGGACTACTACTGGCAACTTTTGAGTTTCACTGTGGAGATAGTCTCTGTTTGCTTCAAACAGGCCTTTTTAGCTGAGATGAAGAAGCACATGTGTATCTTGAAAAAGTACCATCTACGTTGGAAGCTGTAATTTCTATCACACTGTTTCCCTCTGACAATTTAGTTTGTTTTAGAAAGGAGTATTTCCTGCAAATCAGAATTTCCAACATGGATTGAAGTTCACTTGCTCCAAACAAGCCTAGGTTGAAGAAACACACCTATTTCTTGAAAGAAAACCATCTGTGTTAGAAGAAAGTGCATCTAGCACATTGTTTCCCTGTGAGAACTGAGTTAGTTTTTAAAGGAACTCGTCCTGCAAATTAGCACTTTGAAGGGGGCCATATGTTTCTTTGTTTCAAATTGGCCTATTCACCTGAATTGTCTAAACACGTGTTCCTCTTGAAACATCACAATATGTTTTAGAAAGAGGAACAACTAGCCTATTGCTTCCTTGTGAGAAGACTTAGTCTTGGAAAGGAATGTACCTGCAACTGACGGATTTCAATATGGAGATATGCCCTGATTGCTGCAAATAGGCCTATATAGCTGAGTTGAAGAAACACATGTCTAACTCTAATGACAACCATCTATGCTAGAAACTGTAGCATCAAGCACATTGTTCCCCTATGAAATTTCAATTAGTTATGGAAATGAATAACTTCTGAATAACAGATTTTCAAAGTGTAGGAAAGCTCATTTTGTCCAAATAGGCCATTTCAGCTATGTTGAAGAAACACATGCATCTCTCCAACGAAATCATGTAGGTTAGAATCAGCATCATCTAGAACACGGTTTCCTTGTGAGAATTGATTTAGTTCGTGAAAGGCGTATTTCCTGCAAATCATCCTTTTCAAGATGAAGTAAGGCTCATTTTGTTCCAAATAGGTCTATACAGCTGAGTTGAAGAAACACATGTACCTTTCCAAAGAAAACCATCTATGGTAGATCTACCACTTTATTTCCCTGTGTGAATTGACATAGATTTCAAAGGAACATTTAATGGAAATGATAACTTAGAAGGCAGAGAAAGGATCATTTTTTCCAAATGGGCCAAATCACATGAGATGTCAAAAACCATTTGTGTGGAAAGGAAAACTGTCATAGAAACAGGTGTTTCCTGCACATTCTTTCCCTGTGAAAATTGAGTTAATTTTTAAAAGCATACTTCCTACATCTTAAGTGTTTCAATGTGGAGATAGGTTCTGTTTACTCCAGGGAGGCGTATTCAAGGTGGTTTGAGAAACGCATGTATCTCCCAAAGAAAGAGATCTATGTTAAATGCTTCACAATCCCGCCTGTTGTTTGCCTGTGAGAATTGAATGAGTTTTTGAATGCAATACTTCTGGAAATCCTCATTTTCAAGAAGAAGAAAGGCTCCTTTTGTCCCAAGTATGCGTATTTTGCTGAGGTGAAGAAACACATTCAGCTCTCCACAGAAAGCCATCTGTGTCAGAAGTCAAAACATTAACAACATTGCTTCATTCTGTAAATGAGTTACTTTTGGAAAGGAATATTTCCTGAAAATTAGAACTTTCAAGGTGGAGAGATGTTCATTTTCTTCCAAATAAGCCTATTGACCTGAAAGTGGGAACACATTTGTCTCTCGAAAGAAAATGGTCAGTGTTAGAAAGAGAGAAGTGTCTAGACCATTGTTTCCGTGTGAGAATTGACTTAGATTTGAAAGGAATACTTACTGCAAATCCTAATTTTCAAGGTGGAGAAAGGGTGATTTTCCTCAAATGGGCCTCTTTATCTGAGGGGAAGAAACACATGTATCCCTCCAAAGAAAACCATTTCTGCTAGAAGCTGCAGCATCTGACACATTGTTACCTGTGAGAATTGAGTTCACTTTTGAAAGGAATATTTCCTGCATATCGTGGTTATCATGGTAGGGGAAGGCTCATTTTGGTACAAAAATGCCTAATCAGCTGATTTGAAGAAACACATTTATTTCTCCAAATAACACCATCTAAGCTTGAAGCTACAGTTGCTAGCACATGGTTTCCCTGTGACAATTGGCTTAGTTTTTGAAAGGAAGACTTCCTGACAATCTGAATTTTCAGGGTATTCTTAGGCTGAGTGTGTCCAAGTAGGCCCATTCAGCTAAGTTGTATAGAAACATGTATCTCTCAAAGAAAAATCTTTGTTGGAACCACGAGCATCTAGGGCATTGTTTCCCTGTGAGAACTGAGTAAGTTATTGAAAGGAATACTTCCTGCGACTTAAGATGTTTCAAAGTGGAGAAAGGCTCATTTTGTTCCAAATGGGGCCGTTCATCATTGGGGAAGAAACCCAAGTATCCCTCCGAAGAAACCCATTTATGGTAGAAGCTGCAGCATCTACCATATTGTTTTCCTGTGAGAATTGAGTTCGTTTTGGGAAGAATACTTCCTGCAAATCAGAAATTCCAACATGAACAAAGGTTCATTTTGTTTCGCAAAGGCCTATTCACCTAAGATGAAGAAAGGCCTGTATGTCCAAAAGAGAACAAGCTGGGTCTGAAGCTCAAGCACGTAGAACGTTGTTTACCAGTGATACTTGAATTACTTTTTGAATGGAATGCTCCTGCAAATCAGAATTGTCGGGGTGGATGAAGATCATTTTGTTCTGAATAGGCCTATTTGCCTGAGTTGAAAAAACACATGTACCTCTCAAAAGAAAACCAGCAGTGTTAGAAGCAGGAGCATCTAGCACATTGTTTTACTGTGAGAATTCTGTGAGTTTTTGAAAGGAAGACTGCTGCAAATCAGCGTTTTCGAGGTGTAGAAAGCTTCATTTTGTTCCAAATAGGACAGTTTAGAACAGTTGAAGAAACAAATGTAAATCTCAAAAGAAAACTATGTGTGTTACAAACCAGAGCATCTATCACATTGTTTGCTGTGAGAATAGTGTTAGTTTTTGAAAGGAATATACCTGCAACTTAGGGGATCAACGTGGAGATAGCCTCTTTCTGTTCCAAATTGGCCTATTCAGCTAAGTTGAAGAAACACATGTACCTCTCAAAAAAAACCATCTCTGTATGATGCTGGAATATCTAGAACATTGTTTCCCTGTGAGAACTGAGTGTGGTTTTGAAATGACTACTACAGGAAACCTGAGAGTTTCAAAGGGGCGATAGGCTCTGTATGCTCGAAATAGGGCTTTTCAGCTGAGTTGAAGACACACGCATCTTTCCCAAGAAAACCATCTATGTTAGAAAGTGCAGCAGCTACCACATGGTTTCTCTGTCACAATTGAGAGAGCTTTTGAAAGGAGTACTTCCTGCAATTCAGAACTTGCAAGGTCAACAAAGGTTCATTCTGTGGCAAATAGGCGTTTTCACCTGACATGTTGAAACACATGTTTCTCTCACAAGAAACTCTCTGTGTTAGACGGTCCATCGCATAGAACATTGTTTACCTGTGAGATTTGAGTTCGTTTTCTTTGGAGAACTTTTGCAAATCAGAATGTCAGGGTGGAAAAGGCTACTTTGTTCCTAATAGCGCTATTGAGCTGCATTGAAAAAACACATGGATCTCGCGAGAGAAAACCATCTGTGTTAGAAGCAGGATCATCCGGCACATTGTTTCCCTGTGAGAATCAAGTGAATATTTGAAAGGAGTACTTCCTGCCAATCATGGATTTCAAGGTGTACAACAGCTCACTTTACTCCAAATAGGACTATTTAGCTGAGTGGAAGAAACAACATGTATATCTCACAAGAGAACTATATGTGTAAGAAGCCTGAGCATCTAGAACATTGATTCCCTGTGAGAACCGAGTTACGTTTGAAAGGAATACCTCCTGCAAATGCTAGATTTGAAGGTGGAGAAAGGCTGCTTTTGTTCAAAATAGGCCTATTGATTTGAGGGGAAGTAACAAATGGATACTTCCAAAGAAAACCATTTCTGGTAGAAGCTGAAGCATGTACATATTGCTTCCCTGGGAGAATTCAGTTCGTTTGGAAAAGAATATTCCTGCAAATCAGAACTTCCAAGGTGCACCAAGCTTCATTTCATTCTAAATAGGCCTATTCCACTGAGATGTTGAAACACATGTTTCTCTGGAAAGAAAACAATCCATGTTACAATCTCCACTGCCTTTAACCTTGATTCCCTGTGAGATTAGAGGTAGTTTTTGAGTGGAATACTTCTGCAAAGGAGAATTTTCAGGCTGGAAAAGCCTCTTTTTGTTGGACTAAGCCTATTCAGCTGAGTTGAAGAAGCACATTTTTCTCTCTAAAGAAAATCATCTGTGTTAGAAGAAGGAGAATCTAGCACATTGTTTCCTATGAGAAGTGAGTTAGTGTTTGAAAAGAACGCTGACTGCAACCTAGGTGTTTCAAGGTGGAGATTGGCTCTATTTCCTCCAATAAGCCTATTCAGATGAGTTTGAGAAACTCATGTATCTCTCCAAGGAAAATGGTCTACGTGAGCAGCATCAAATCGACCACATTGTTTCCTTCTGAGTATTGAGTTAGGTGTTGAAAGCAACACGTTTAGCAAATCAGAATTTTCAAGCTAGAGAAAGGCTCATTTTGTCCAAAGAGGACGATTCGGCTCAATTGAAGACAGACATGTATCTCTCCACACAATACCATCTATGCTTCAACCTGCAGCAATTACCACATTGTTTCCCTGCAAGAATTGACTTAGTTTTTGAAAGGACTACTACTGGCAACTTTTGAGTTTCACTGTGGAGATAGTCTCTGTTTGCTTCAAACAGGCCTTTTTAGCTGAGATGAAGAAGCACATGTGTATCTTGAAAAAGTACCATCTACGTTGGAAGCTGTAATTTCTATAACACTGTTTCCCTCTGACAATTTAGTTTGTTTTAGAAAGGAGTATTTCCTGCAAATCAGAATTTCCAACATGGATTGAAGTTCACTTGCTCCAAACAAGCCTAGGTTGAAGAAACACACATATTTCTTGAAAGAAAACCATCTGTGTTAGAAGAAAGTGCATCTAGCACATTGTTTCCCTGTGAGAACTGAGTTAGTTTTTAAAGGAACTCGTCCTGCAAATTAGCACTTTGAAGGGGGCCATATGTTTCTTTGTTTCAAATTGGCCTATTCACCTGAATTATCTAAACACATGTTCCTCTTGAAACATCACAATATGTTTTAGAAAGAGGAACAACTAGCCTATTGCTTCCTTGTGAGAAGACTTAGTCTTGGAAAGGAATGTACCTGCAACTGACAGATTTCAATGTGGAGATATGCCCTGATTGCTGCAAATAGGCCTATATAGCTGAGTTGAAGAAACACATGTCTAACTCTAATGACAACCATCTATGCTAGAAACTGTAGCATCAAGCACATTGTTCCCCTATGAAATTTCAATTAGTTATGGAAATGAATAACTTCTGAATAACAGATTTTCAAAGTGTAGGAAAGCTCATTTTGTCCAAATGGGCCATTTCAGCTATGTTGAAGAAACACATGCATCTCTCCAACGAAATCATGTAGGTTAGAATCAGCATCATCTAGAACACAGTTTCCTTGTGAGAATTGATTTAGTTCGTGAAAGGCGTATTTCCTGCAAATCATCCTTTTCAAGATGAAGTAAGGCTCATTTTGTTCCAAATAGGTCTATACAGCTGAGTTGAAGAAACACATGTACCTTTCCAAAGAAAATCATCTATGGTAGATCTATCACTTTATTTCCCTGTGTGAATTGACATAGATTTCAAAGGAACATTTAATGGGAATGATAACTTAGAAGGCAGAGAAAGGATCATTTTTTCCAAATGGGCCAAATCACATGAGATGTCAAAAACCATTTGTGTGGAAAGGAAAACTGTCATAGAAACAGGTGTTTCCTGCACATTCTTTCCCTGTGAAAATTGAGTTAATTTTTAAAAGCATACTTCCTACATCTTAAGTGTTTCAATGTGGAGATAGGTTCTGTTTACTCCAGGGAGGCGTATTCAAGGTGGTTTGAGAAACGCATGTATCTCCCAAAGAAAGAGATCTATGTTAAATGCTTCACAATCCCGCCTGTTGTTTGCCTGTGAGAATTGAATGAGTTTTTGAATGCAATACTTCTGGAAATCCTCATTTTCAAGAAGAAGAAAGGCTCCTTTTGTCCCAAGTATGCGTATTTTGCTGAGGTGAAGAAACACATTTAGCTCTCCACAGAAAGCCATCTGTGTCAGAAGTCAAAACATTAACAACATTGCTTCATTGTGTAAATGAGTTACTTTTGGAAAGGAATATTTCCTGAAAATTAGAACTTTCAAGGTGGAGAGATGTTCATTTTCTTCCAAATAAGCCTATTGACCTGAAAGTGGGAACACATTTGTCTCTCGAAAGAAAATGGTCAGTGTTAGAAAGAGAGAAGTGTCTAGACCATTGTTTCCGTGTGAGAATTGACTTAGATTTGAAAGGAATACTTACTGCAAATCCTAATTTTCAAGGTGGAGAAAGGGTGATTTTCCTCAAATGGGCCTCTTTATCTGAGGGGAAGAAACACATGTATCCCTCCAAAGAAAACCATTTCTGCTAGAAGCTGCAGCATCTGACACATTGTTACCTGTGAGAATTGAGTTCACTTTTGAAAGGAATATTTCCTGCATATCGTGGTTATCATGGTAGGGGAAGGCTCATTTTGGTACAAACATGCCTAATCAGCTGATTTGAAGAAACACATTTATTTCTCCAAATAACACCATCTAAGCTTGAAGCTACAGTTGCTAGCACATTGTTTCCCTGTGACAATTGGCTTAGTTTTTGAAAGGAAGACTTCCTGACAATCTGAATTTTCAGGGTATTCTTAGGCTGAGTGTGTCCAAGTAGGCCCATTCAGCTAAGTTGTATAGAAACATGTATCTCTCAAAGAAAAATCTTTGTTAGAACCACGAGCATCTAGGGCATTGTTTCCCTGTGAGAACTGAGTAAGTTATTGAAAGGAATACTTCCTGCGACTTAAGATGTTTCAAAGTGGAGAAAGGCTCATTTTGTTCCAAATGGGGCCGTTCATCATTGGGGAAGAAACCCAAGTATCCCTCCGAAGAAACCCATTTATGCTAGAAGATGCAGCATCTACCATATTGTTTTCCTGTGAGAATTGAGTTCGTTTTGGGAAGAATACTTCCTGCAAATCCGAAATTCCAACGTGAACAAAGGTTCATTTTGTTTCGCAAAGGCCTATTCACCTAAGATGAAGAAAGGCCTGTATGTCCAAAAGAGAACAAGCTGGGTCCGAAGCTCAAGCACGTAGAACGTTGTTTACCAGTGATACTTGAATTACTTTTTGAATGGAATGCTCCTGCAAATCAGAATTGTCGGGGTGGATGAAGATCATTTTGTTCTGAATAGGCCTATTTGCCTGAGTTGAAAAAACACATGTACCTCTCAAAAGAAAACCAGCAGTGTTAGAAGCAGGAGCATCTAGCACATTGTTTTCCTGTGAGAATTCAGTGAGTTTTTGAAAGGAAGACTGCTGCAAATCAGCGTTTTCGAGGTGTAGAAAGCTTCATTTTGTTCCAAATAGGACAGTTTAGAACAGTTGAAGAAACAAATGTAAATCTCAAAAGAAAACTATGTGTGTTAGAAACCAGAGCATCTATCACATTGTTTGCTGTGAGAATAGTGTTAGTTTTTGAAAGGAATATACCTGCAACTTAGGGGATCAACGTGGAGATAGCCTCTTTCTGTTCCAAATTGGCCTATTCAGCTAAGTTGAAGAAACACATGTACCTCTCAAAAAAAACCATCTCTGTATGATGCTGGAATATCTAGAACATTGTTTCCCTGTGAGAACTGAGTGTGGTTTTGAAATGACTACTACAGGAAACCTGAGAGTTTCAAAGGGGCGATAGGCTCTGTATGCTCGAAATAGGGCTTTTCAGCTGAGTTGAAGACACACGCATCTTTCCCAAGAAAACCATCTATGTTAGAAAGTGCAGCAGCTACCACATGGTTTCTCTGTCATAATTGAGAGAGCTTTTGAAAGGAGTACTTCCTGCAATTCAGAACTTGCAAGGTCAACAAAGGTTCATTCTGTGCCAAATAGGCGTTTTCACCTGACATGTTGAAACACGTTTCTCTCACAAGAAACTCTCTGTGTTAGACGGTCCATCGCATAGAACATTGTTTACCTGTGAGATTTGAGTTCGTTTTCTTTGGAGAACTTTTGCAAATCAGAATGTCAGGGTGGAAAAGGCTACTTTGTTCCTAATAGCGCTATTGAGCTGCATTGAAAAAACACATGGATCTCGCGAGAGAAAACCATCTGTGTTAGAAGCAGGATCATCTGGCACATTGTTTCCCTGTGAGAATCAAGTGAATATTTGAAAGGAGTACTTCCTGCCAATCATGGATTTCAAGGTGTACGACAGCTCACTTTACTCCAAATAGGACTATTTAGCTGAGTGGAAGAAACAACATATATATCTCACAAGAGAACTATATGTGTAAGAAGCCTGAGCATCTAGAACATTGATTCCCTGTGAGAACCGAGTTACGTTTGAAAGGAATACCTCCTGCAAATGCTAGATTTGAAGGTGGAGAAAGGCTGCTTTTGTTCAAAATAGGCCTATTGATTTGAGGGGAAGTAACAAATGGATACTTCCAAAGAAAACCATTTCTGGTAGAAGCTGAAGCATGTACATATTGCTTCCCTGGGAGAATTCAGTTCGTTTGGAAAAGAATATTCCTGCAAATCAGAACTTCCAAGGTGCACCAAGCTTCATTTCATTCTAAATAGGCCTATTCCACTGAGATGTTGAAACACATGTTTCTCTGGAAAGAAAACAATCCATGTTACAATCTCCACTGCCTTTAACCTTGATTCCCTGTGAGATTAGAGGTAGTTTTTGAGTGGAATACTTCTGCAAAGGAGAATTTTCAGGCTGGAAAAGCCTCTTTTTGTTGGACTAAGCCTATTCAGCTGAGTTGAAGAAGCACATTTTTCTCTCTAAAGAAAATCATCTGTGTTAGAAGAAGGAGAATCTAGCACATTGTTTCCTATGAGAAGTGAGTTAGTGTTTGAAAAGAACGCTGACTGCAACCTAGGTGTTTCAAGGTGGAGATTGGCTCTATTTCCTCCAATAAGCCTATTCAGATGAGTTTGAGAAACTCATGTATCTCTCCAAGGAAAATGGTCTACGTTAGCAGCATCAAATCGACCACATTGTTTCCTTCTGAGTATTGAGTTAGGTTTTGAAAGCAACACGTTTAGCAAATCAGAATTTTCAAGCTAGAGAAAGGCTCATTTTGTCCAAAGAGGACGATTCGGCTCAATTGAAGACAGACATGTATCTCTCCACACAATACCATCTATGCTTCAACCTGCAGCAATTACCACATTGTTTCCCTGCAAGAATTGACTTAGTTTTTGAAAGGACTACTACTGGCAACTTTTGAGTTTCACTGTGGAGATAGTCTCTGTTTGCTTCAAACAGGCCTTTTTAGCTGAGATGAAGAAGCACATGTGTATCTTGAAAAAGTACCATCTACGTTGGAAGCTGTAATTTCTATCACACTGTTTCCCTCTGACAATTTAGTTTGTTTTAGAAAGGAGTATTTCCTGCAAATCAGAATTTCCAACATGGATTGAAGTTCACTTGCTCCAAACAAGCCTAGGTTGAAGAAACACACATATTTCTTGAAAGAAAACCATCTGTGTTAGAAGAAAGTGCATCTAGCACATTGTTTCCCTGTGAGAACTGAGTTAGTTTTTAAAGGAACTCGTCCTGCAAATTAGCACTTTGAAGGGGGCCATATGTTTCTTTGTTTCAAATTGGCCTATTCACCTGAATTATCTAAACACGTGTTCCTCTTGAAACATCACAATATGTTTTAGAAAGAGGAACAACTAGCCTATTGCTTCCTTGTGAGAAGACTTAGTCTTGGAAAGGAATGTACCTGCAACTGACAGATTTCAATGTGGAGATATGCCCTGATTGCTGCAAATAGGCCTATATAGCTGAGTTGAAGAAACACATGTCTAACTCTAATGACAACCATCTATGCTAGAAACTGTAGCGTCAAGCACATTGTTCCCCTATGAAATTTCAATTAGTTATGGAAATGAATAACTTCTGAATAACAGATTTTCAAAGTGTAGGAAAGCTCATTTTGTCCAAATGGGCCATTTCAGCTATGTTGAAGAAACACATGCATCTCTCCAACGAAATCATGTAGGTTAGAATCAGCATCATCTAGAACACAGTTTCCTTGTGAGAATTGATTTAGTTCGTGAAAGGCGTATTTCCTGCAAATCATCCTTTTCAAGATGAAGTAAGGCTCATTTTGTTTCAAATAGGTCTATACAGCTGAGTTGAAGAAACACATGTACCTTTCCAAAGAAAACCATCTATGGTAGATCTACCACTTTATTTCCCTGTGTGAATTGACATAGATTTCAAAGGAACATTTAATGGAAATGATAACTTAGAAGGCAGAGAAAGGATCATTTTTTCCAAATGGGCCAAATCACATGAGATGTCAAAAACCATTTGTGTGGAAAGGAAAACTGTCATAGAAACAGGTGTTTCCTGCACATTCTTTCCCTGTGAAAATTGAGTTAATTTTTAAAAGCATACTTCCTACATCTTAAGTGTTTCAATGTGGAGATAGGTTCTGTTTACTCCAGGGAGGCGTATTCAAGGTGGTTTGAGAAACGCATGTATCTCCCAAAGAAAGAGATCTATGTTAAATGCTTCACAATCCCGCCTGTTGTTTGCCTGTGAGAATTGAATGAGTTTTTGAATGCAATACTTCTGGAAATCCTCATTTTCAAGAAGAAGAAAGGCTCCTTTTGTCCCAAGTATGCGTATTTTGCTGAGGTGAAGAAACACATTTAGCTCTCCACAGAAAGCCATCTGTGTCAGAAGTCAAAACATTAACAACATTGCTTCATTGTGTAAATGAGTTACTTTTGGAAAGGAATATTTCCTGAAAATTAGAACTTTCAAGGTGGAGAGATGTTCATTTTCTTCCAAATAAGCCTATTGACCTGAAAGTGGGAACACATTTGTCTCTCGAAAGAAAATGGTCAGTGTTAGAAAGAGAGAAGTGTCTAGACCATTGTTTCCGTGTGAGAATTGACTTAGATTTGAAAGGAATACTTACTGCAAATCCTAATTTTCAAGGTGGAGAAAGGGTGATTTTCCTCAAATGGGCCTCTTTATCTGAGGGGAAGAAACACATGTATCCCTCCAAAGAAAACCATTTCTGCTAGAAGCTGCAGCATCTGACACATTGTTACCTGTGAGAATTGAGTTCACTTTTGAAAGGAATATTTCCTGCATATCGTGGTTATCATGGTAGGGGAAGGCTCATTTTGGTACAAACATGCCTAATCAGCTGATTTGAAGAAACACATTTATTTCTCCAAATAACACCATCTAAGCTTGAAGCTACAGTTGCTAGCACATTGTTTCCCTGTGACAATTGGCTTAGTTTTTGAAAGGAAGACTTCCTGACAATCTGAATTTTCAGGGTATTCTTAGGCTGAGTGTGTCCAAGTAGGCCCATTCAGCTAAGTTGTATAGAAACATGTATCTCTCAAAGAAAAATCTTTGTTAGAACCACGAGCATCTAGGGCATTGTTTCCCTGTGAGAACTGAGTAAGTTATTGAAAGGAATACTTCCTGCGACTTAAGATGTTTCAAAGTGGAGAAAGGCTCATTTTGTTCCAAATGGGGCCGTTCATCATTGGGGAAGAAACCCAAGTATCCCTCCGAAGAAACCCATTTATGCTAGAAGATGCAGCATCTACCATATTGTTTTCCTGTGAGAATTGAGTTCGTTTTGGGAAGAATACTTCCTGCAAATCCGAAATTCCAACGTGAACAAAGGTTCATTTTGTTTCGCAAAGGCCTATTCACCTAAGATGAAGAAAGGCCTGTATGTCCAAAAGAGAACAAGCTGGGTCCGAAGCTCAAGCACGTAGAACGTTGTTTACCAGTGATACTTGAATTACTTTTTGAATGGAATGCTCCTGCAAATCAGAATTGTCGGGGTGGATGAAGATCATTTTGTTCTGAATAGGCCTATTTGCCTGAGTTGAAAAAACACATGTACCTCTCAAAAGAAAACCAGCAGTGTTAGAAGCAGGAGCATCTAGCACATTGTTTTCCTGTGAGAATTCAGTGAGTTTTTGAAAGGAAGACTGCTGCAAATCAGCGTTTTCGAGGTGTAGAAAGCTTCATTTTGTTCCAAATAGGACAGTTTAGAACAGTTGAAGAAACAAATGTAAATCTCAAAAGAAAACTATGTGTGTTAGAAACCAGAGCATCTATCACATTGTTTGCTGTGAGAATAGTGTTAGTTTTTGAAAGGAATATACCTGCAACTTAGGGGATCAACGTGGAGATAGCCTCTTTCTGTTCCAAATTGGCCTATTCAGCTAAGTTGAAGAAACACATGTACCTCTCAAAAAAAACCATCTCTGTATGATGCTGGAATATCTAGAACATTGTTTCCCTGTGAGAACTGAGTGTGGTTTTGAAATGACTACTACAGGAAACCTGAGAGTTTCAAAGGGGCGATAGGCTCTGTATGCTCGAAATAGGGCTTTTCAGCTGAGTTGAAGACACACGCATCTTTCCCAAGAAAACCCTCTATGTTAGAAAGTGCAGCAGCTACCACATGGTTTCTCTGTCATAATTGAGAGAGCTTTTGAAAGGAGTACTTCCTGCAATTCAGAACTTGCAAGGTCAACAAAGGTTCATTCTGTGCCAAATAGGCGTTTTCACCTGACATGTTGAAACACATGTTTCTCTCACAAGAAACTCTCTGTGTTAGACGGTCCATCGCATAGAACATTGTTTACCTGTGAGATTTGAGTTCGTTTTCTTTGGAGAACTTTTGCAAATCAGAATGTCAGGGTGGAAAAGGCTACTTTGTTCCTAATAGCGCTATTGAGCTGCATTGAAAAAACACATGGATCTCGCGAGAGAAAACCATCTGTGTTAGAAGCAGGATCATCTGGCACATTGTTTCCCTGTGAGAATCAAGTGAATATTTGAAAGGAGTACTTCCTGCCAATCATGGATTTCAATGTGTACAACAGCTCACTTTACTCCAAATAGGACTATTTAGCTGAGTGGAAGAAACAACATGTATATCTCACAAGAGAACTATATGTGTAAGAAGCCTGAGCATCTAGAACATTGATTCCCTGTGAGAACCGAGTTACGTTTGAAAGGAATACCTCCTGCAAATGCTAGATTTGAAGGTGGAGAAAGGCTGCTTTTGTTCAAAATAGGCCTATTGATTTGAGGGGAAGTAACAAATGGATACTTCCAAAGAAAACTATTTCTGGTAGAAGCTGAAGCATGTACATATTGCTTCCCTGGGAGAATTCAGTTCGTTTGGAAAAGAATATTCCTGCAAATCAGAACTTCCAAGGTGCACCAAGCTTCATTTCATTCTAAATAGGCCTATTCCACTGAGATGTTGAAACACATGTTTCTCTGGAAAGAAAACAATCCATGTTACAATCTCCACTGCCTTTAACCTTGATTCCCTGTGAGATTAGAGGTAGTTTTTGAGTGGAATACTTCTGCAAAGGAGAATTTTCAGGCTGGAAAAGCCTCTTTTTGTTGGACTAAGCCTATTCAGCTGAGTTGAAGAAGCACATTTTTCTCTCTAAAGAAAATCATCTGTGTTAGAAGAAGGAGAATCTAGCACATTGTTTCCTATGAGAAGTGAGTTAGTGTTTGAAAAGAACGCTGACTGCAACCTAGGTGTTTCAAGGTGGAGATTGGCTCTATTTCCTCCAATAAGCCTATTCAGATGAGTTTGAGAAACTCATGTATCTCTCCAAGGAAAATGGTCTACGTTAGCAGCATCAAATCGACCACATTGTTTCCTTCTGAGTATTGAGTTAGGTTTTGAAAGCAACACGTTTAGCAAATCAGAATTTTCAAGCTAGAGAAAGGCTCATTTTGTCCAAAGAGGACGATTCGGCTCAATTGAAGACAGACATGTATCTCTCCACACAATACCATCTATGCTTCAACCTGCAGCAATTACCACATTGTTTCCCTGCAAGAATTGACTTAGTTTTTGAAAGGACTACTACTGGCAACTTTTGAGTTTCACTGTGGAGATAGTCTCTGTTTGCTTCAAACAGGCCTTTTTAGCTGAGATGAAGAAGCACATGTGTATCTTGAAAAAGTACCATCTACGTTGGAAGCTGTAATTTCTATCACACTGTTTCCCTCTGACAATTTAGTTTGTTTTAGAAAGGAGTATTTCCTGCAAATCAGAATTTCCAACATGGATTGAAGTTCACTTGCTCCAAACAAGCCTAGGTTGAAGAAACACACATATTTCTTGAAAGAAAACCATCTGTGTTAGAAGAAAGTGCATCTAGCACATTGATTCCCTGTGAGAACTGAGTTAGTTTTTAAAGGAACTCGTCCTGCAAATTAGCACTTTGAAGGGGGCCATATGTTTCTTTGTTTCAAATTGGCCTATTCACCTGAATTGTCTAAACACGTGTTCCTCTTGAAACATCACAATATGTTTTAGAAAGAGGAACAACTAGCCTATTGCTTCCTTGTGAGAAGACTTAGTCTTGGAAAGGAATGTACCTGCAACTGACAGATTTCAATGTGGAGATATGCCCTGATTGCTGCAAATAGGCCTATATAGCTGAGTTGAAGAAACACATGTCTAACTCTAATGACAACCATCTATGCTAGAAACTGTAGCGTCAAGCACATTGTTCCCCTATGAAATTTCAATTAGTTATGGAAATGAATAACTTCTGAATAACAGATTTTCAAAGTGTAGGAAAGCTCATTTTGTCCAAATGGGCCATTTCAGCTATGTTGAAGAAACACATGCATCTCTCCAACGAAATCATGTAGGTTAGAATCAGCATCATCGAGAACACGGTTTCCTTGTGAGAATTGATTTAGTTCGTGAAAGGCGTATTTCCTGCAAATCATCCTTTTCAAGATGAAGTAAGGCTCATTTTGTTCCAAATAGGTCTATACAGCTGAGTTGAAGAAACACATGTACCTTTCCAAAGAAAACCATCTATGGTAGATCTACCACTTTATTTCCCTGTGTGAATTGACATAGATTTCAAAGGAACATTTAATGGAAATGATAACTTAGAAGGCAGAGAAAGGATCATTTTTTCCAAATGGGCCAAATCACATGAGATGTCAAAAACCATTTGTGTGGAAAGGAAAACTGTCATAGAAACAGGTGTTTCCTGCACATTCTTTCCCTGTGAAAATTGAGTTAATTTTTAAAAGCATACTTCCTACATCTTAAGTGTTTCAATGTGGAGATAGGTTCTGTTTACTCCAGGGAGGCGTATTCAAGGTGGTTTGAGAAACGCATGTATCTCCCAAAGAAAGAGATCTATGTTAAATGCTTCACAATCCCGCCTGTTGTTTGCCTGTGTGAATTGAATGAGTTTTTGAATGCAATACTTCTGGAAATCCTCATTTTCAAGAAGAAGAAAGGCTCCTTTTGTCCCAAGTATGCGTATTTTGCTGAGGTGAAGAAACACATTTAGCTCTCCACAGAAAGCCATCTGTGCCAGAAGTCAAAACATTAACAACATTGCTTCATTCTGTAAATGAGTTACTTTTGGAAAGGAATATTTCCTGAAAATTAGAACTTTCAAGGTGGAGAGATGTTCATTTTCTTCCAAATAAGCCTATTGACCTGAAAGTGGGAACACATTTGTCTCTCGAAAGAAAATGGTCAGTGTTAGAAAGAGAGAAGTGTCTAGACCATTGTTTCCGTGTGAGAATTGACTTAGATTTGAAAGGAATACTTACTGCAAATCCTAATTTTCAAGGTGGAGAAAGGGTGATTTTCCTCAAATGGGCCTCTTTATCTGAGGGGAAGAAACACATGTATCCCTCCAAAGAAAACCATTTCTGCTAGAAGCTGCAGCATCTGACACATTGTTACCTGTGAGAATTGAGTTCACTTTTGAAAGGAATATTTCCTGCATATCGTGGTTATCATGGTAGGGGAAGGCTCATTTTGGTACAAACATGCCTAATCAGCTGATTTGAAGAAACACATTTATTTCTCCAAATAACACCATCTAAGCTTGAAGCTACAGTTGCTAGCACATTGTTTCCCTGTGACAATTGGCTTAGTTTTTGAAAGGAAGACTTCCTGACAATCTGAATTTTCAGGGTATTCTTAGGCTGAGTGTGTCCAAGTAGGCCCATTCAGCTAAGTTGTATAGAAACATGTATCTCTCAAAGAAAAATCTTTGTTAGAACCACGAGCATCTAGGGCATTGTTTCCCTGTGAGAACTGAGTAAGTTATTGAAAGGAATACTTCCTGCGACTTAAGATGTTTCAAAGTGGAGAAAGGCTCATTTTGTTCCAAATGGGGCCGTTCATCATTGGGGAAGAAACACAAGTATCCCTCCGAAGAAACCCATTTATGCTACAAGCTGCAGCATCTACCATATTGTTTTCCTGTGAGAATTGAGTTCGTTTTGGGAAGAATACTTCCTGCAAATCCGAAATTCCAACGTGAACAAAGGTTCATTTTGTTTCCCAAAGGCCTATTCACCTAAGATGAAGAAAGGCCTGTATGTCCAAAAGAGAACAAGCTGGGTCCGAAGCTCAAGCACGTAGAACGTTGTTTACCAGTGATACTTGAATTACTTTTTGAATGGAATGCTCCTGCAAATCAGAATTGTCGGGGTGGATGAAGATCATTTTGTTCTGAATAGGCCTATTTGCCTGAGTTGAAAAAACACATGTACCTCTCAAAAGAAAACCAGCAGTGTTAGAAGCAGGAGCATCTAGCACATTGTTTTCCTGTGAGAATTCAGTGAGTTTTTGAAAGGAAGACTGCTGCAAATCAGCGTTTTCGAGGTGTAGAAAGCTTCATTTTGTTCCAAATAGGACAGTTTAGAACAGTTGAAGAAACAAATGTAAATCTCAAAAGAAAACTATGTGTGTTAGAAACCAGAGCATCTATCACATTGTTTGCTGTGAGAATAGTGTTAGTTTTTGAAAGGAATATACCTGCAACTTAGGGGATCAACGTGGAGATAGCCTCTTTCTGTTCCAAATTGGCCTATTCAGCTAAGTTGAAGAAACACATGTACCTCTCAAAAAAAAACCATCTCTGTATGATGCTGGAATATCTAGAACATTGTTTCCCTGTGAGAACTGAGTGTGGTTTTGAAATGACTACTACAGGAAACCTGAGAGTTTCAAAGGGGCGATAGGCTCTGTATGCTCGAAATAGGGCTTTTCAGCTGAGTTGAAGACACACGCATCTTTCCCAAGAAAACCATCTATGTTAGAAAGTGCAGCAGCTACCACATGGTTTCTCTGTCATAATTGAGAGAGCTTTTGAAAGGAGTACTTCCTGCAATTCAGAACTTGCAAGGTCAACAAAGGTTCATTCTGTGCCAAATAGGCGTTTTCACCTGACATGTTGAAACACATGTTTCTCTCACAAGAAACTCTCTGTGTTAGACGGTCCATCGCATAGAACATTGTTTACCTGTGAGATTTGAGTTCGTTTTCTTTGGAGAACTTTTGCAAATCAGAATGTCAGGGTGGAAAAGGCTACTTTGTTCCTAATAGCGCTATTGAGCTGCATTGAAAAAACACATGGATCTCGCGAGAGAAAACCATCTGTGTTAGAAGCAGGATCATCTGGCACATTGTTTCCCTGTGAGAATCAAGTGAATATTTGAAAGGAGTACTTCCTGCCAATCATGGATTTCAAGGTGTACAACAGCTCACTTTACTCCAAATAGGACTATTTAGCTGAGTGGAAGAAACAACATGTATATCTCACAAGAGAACTATATGTGTAAGAAGCCTGAGCATCTAGAACATTGATTCCCTGTGAGAACCGAGTTACGTTTGAAAGGAATACCTCCTGCAAATGCTAGATTTGAAGGTGGAGAAAGGCTGCTTTTGTTCAAAATAGGCCTATTGATTTGAGGGGAAGTAACAAATGGATACTTCCAAAGAAAACCATTTCTGGTAGAAGCTGAAGCATGTACATATTGCTTCCCTGGGAGAATTCAGTTCGTTTGGAAAAGAATATTCCTGCAAATCAGAACTTCCAAGGTGCACCAAGCTTCATTTCATTCTAAATAGGCCTATTCCACTGAGATGTTGAAACACATGTTTCTCTGGAAAGAAAACAATCCATGTTACAATCTCCACTGCCTTTAACCTTGATTCCCTGTGAGATTAGAGGTAGTTTTTGAGTGGAATACTTCTGCAAAGGAGAATTTTCAGGCTGGAAAAGCCTCTTTTTGTTGGACTAAGCCTATTCAGCTGAGTTGAAGAAGCACATTTTTCTCTCTAAAGAAAATCATCTGTGTTAGAAGAAGGAGAATCTAGCACATTGTTTCCTATGAGAAGTGAGTTAGTGTTTGAAAAGAACGCTGACTGCAACCTAGGTGTTTCAAGGTGGAGATTGGCTCTATTTCCTCCAATAAGCCTATTCAGATGAGTTTGAGAAACTCATGTATCTCTCCAAGGAAAATGGTCTACGTTAGCAGCATCAAATCGACCACATTGTTTCCTTCTGAGTATTGAGTTAGGTTTTGAAAGCAACACGTTTAGCAAATCAGAATTTTCAAGCTAGAGAAAGGCTCATTTTGTCCAAAGAGGACGATTCGGCTCAATTGAAGACAGACATGTATCTCTCCACACAATACCATCTATGCTTCAACCTGCAGCAATTACCACATTGTTTCCCTGCAAGAATTGACTTAGTTTTTGAAAGGACTACTACTGGCAACTTTTGAGTTTCACTGTGGAGATAGTCTCTGTTTGCTTCAAACAGGCCTTTTTAGCTGAGATGAAGAAGCACATGTGTATCTTGAAAAAGTACCATCTACGTTGGAAGCTGTAATTTCTATCACACTGTTTCCCTCTGACAATTTAGTTTGTTTTAAAAAGGAGTATTTCCTGCAAATCAGAATTTCCAACATGGATTGAAGTTCACTTGCTCCAAACAAGCCTAGGTTGAAGAAACACACATATTTCTTGAAAGAAAACCATCTGTGTTAGAAGAAAGTGCATCTAGCACATTGTTTCCCTGTGAGAACTGAGTTAGTTTTTAAAGGAACTCGTCCTGCAAATTAGCACTTTGAAGGGGGCCATATGTTTCTTTGTTTCAAATTGGCCTATTCACCTGAATTATCTAAACACGTGTTCCTCTTGAAACATCACAATATGTTTTAGAAAGAGGAACAACTAGCCTATTGCTTCCTTGTGAGAAGACTTAGTCTTGGAAAGGAATGTACCTGCAACTGACAGATTTCAATGTGGAGATATGCCCTGATTGCTGCAAATAGGCCTATATAGCTGAGTTGAAGAAACACATGTCTAACTCTAATGACAACCATCTATGCTAGAAACTGTAGCGTCAAGCACATTGTTCCCCTATGAAATTTCAATTAGTTATGGAAATGAATAACTTCTGAATAACAGATTTTCAAAGTGTAGGAAAGCTCATTTTGTCCAAATGGGCCATTTCAGCTATGTTGAAGAAACACATGCATCTCTCCAACGAAATCATGTAGGTTAGAATCAGCATCATCTAGAACACAGTTTCCTTGTGAGAATTGATTTAGTTCGTGAAAGGCGTATTTCCTGCAAATCATCCTTTTCAAGATGAAGTAAGGCTCATTTTGTTCCAAATAGGTCTATACAGCTGAGTTGAAGAAACACATGTACCTTTCCAAAGAAAATCATCTATGGTAGATCTATCACTTTATTTCCCTGTGTGAATTGACATAGATTTCAAAGGAACATTTAATGGGAATGATAACTTAGAAGGCAGAGAAAGGATCATTTTTTCCAAATGGGCCAAATCACATGAGATGTCAAAAACCATTTGTGTGGAAAGGAAAACTGTCATAGAAACAGGTGTTTCCTGCACATTCTTTCCCTGTGAAAATTGAGTTAATTTTTAAAAGCATACTTCCTACATCTTAAGTGTTTCAATGTGGAGATAGGTTCTGTTTACTCCAGGGAGGCGTATTCAAGCTGGTTTGAGAAACGCATGTATCTCCCAAAGAAAGAGATCTATGTTAAATGCTTCACAATCCCGCCTGTTGTTTGCCTGTGAGAATTGAATGAGTTTTTGAATGCAATACTTCTGGAAATCCTCATTTTCAAGAAGAAGAAAGGCTCCTTTTGTCCCAAGTATGCGTATTTTGCTGAGGTGAAGAAACACATTTAGCTCTCCACAGAAAGCCATCTGTGTCAGAAGTCAAAACATTAACAACATTGCTTCATTGTGTAAATGAGTTACTTTTGGAAAGGAATATTTCCTGAAAATTAGAACTTTCAAGGTGGAGAGATGTTCATTTTCTTCCAAATAAGCCTATTGACCTGAAAGTGGGAACACATTTGTCTCTTGAAAGAAAATGGTCAGTGTTAGAAAGAGAGAAGTGTCTAGACCATTGTTTCCGTGTGAGAATTGACTTAGATTTGAAAGGAATACTTACTGCAAATCCTAATTTTCAAGGTGGAGAAAGGGTGATTTTCCTCAAATGGGCCTCTTTATCTGAGGGGAAGAAACACATGTATCCCTCCAAAGAAAACCATTTCTGCTAGAAGCTGCAGCATCTGACACATTGTTACCTGTGAGAATTGAGTTCACTTTTGAAAGGAATATTTCCTGCATATCGTGGTTATCATGGTAGGGGAAGGCTCATTTTGGTACAAACATGCCTAATCAGCTGATTTGAAGAAACACATTTATTTCTCCAAATAACACCATCTAAGCTTGAAGCTACAGTTGCTAGCACATTGTTTCCCTGTGACAATTGGCTTAGTTTTTGAAAGGAAGACTTCCTGACAATCTGAATTTTCAGGGTATTCTTAGGCTGAGTGTGTCCAAGTAGGCCCATTCAGCTAAGTTGTATAGAAACATGTATCTCTCAAAGAAAAATCTTTGTTAGAACCACGAGCATCTAGGGCATTGTTTCCCTGTGAGAACTGAGTAAGTTATTGAAAGGAATACTTCCTGCGACTTAAGATGTTTCAAAGTGGAGAAAGGCTCATTTTGTTCCAAATGGGGCCGTTCATCATTGGGGAAGAAACCCAAGTATCCCTCCGAAGAAACCCATTTATGCTAGAAGATGCAGCATCTACCATATTGTTTTCCTGTGAGAATTGAGTTCGTTTTGGGAAGAATACTTCCTGCAAATCCGAAATTCCAACGTGAACAAAGGTTCATTTTGTTTCGCAAAGGCCTATTCACCTAAGATGAAGAAAGGCCTGTATGTCCAAAAGAGAACAAGCTGGGTCCGAAGCTCAAGCACGTAGAACGTTGTTTACCAGTGATACTTGAATTACTTTTTGAATGGAATGCTCCTGCAAATCAGAATTGTCGGGGTGGATGAAGATCATTTTGTTCTGAATAGGCCTATTTGCCTGAGTTGAAAAAACACATGTACCTCTCAAAAGAAAACCAGCAGTGTTAGAAGCAGGAGCATCTAGCACATTGTTTTCCTGTGAGAATTCAGTGAGTTTTTGAAAGGAAGACTGCTGCAAATCAGCGTTTTCGAGGTGTAGAAAGCTTCATTTTGTTCCAAATAGGACAGTTTAGAACAGTTGAAGAAACAAATGTAAATCTCAAAAGAAAACTATGTGTGTTAGAAACCAGAGCATCTATCACATTGTTTGCTGTGAGAATAGTGTTAGTTTTTGAAAGGAATATACCTGCAACTTAGGGGATCAACGTGGAGATAGCCTCTTTCTGTTCCAAATTGGCCTATTCAGCTAAGTTGAAGAAACACATGTACCTCTCAAAAAAAACCATCTCTGTATGATGCTGGAATATCTAGAACATTGTTTCCCTGTGAGAACTGAGTGTGGTTTTGAAATGACTACTACAGGAAACCTGAGAGTTTCAAAGGGGCGATAGGCTCTGTATGCTCGAAATAGGGCTTTTCAGCTGAGTTGAAGACACACGCATCTTTCCCAAGAAAACCCTCTATGTTAGAAAGTGCAGCAGCTACCACATGGTTTCTCTGTCATAATTGAGAGAGCTTTTGAAAGGAGTATTTCCTGCAATTCAGAACTTGCAAGGTCAACAAAGGTTCATTCTGTGCCAAATAGGCGTTTTCACCTGACATGTTGAAACACATGTTTCTCTCACAAGAAACTCTCTGTGTTAGACGGTCCATCGCATAGAACATTGTTTACCTGTGAGATTTGAGTTCGTTTTCTTTGGAGAACTTTTGCAAATCAGAATGTCAGGGTGGAAAAGGCTACTTTGTTCCTAATAGCGCTATTGAGCTGCATTGAAAAAACACATGGATCTCGCGAGAGAAAACCATCTGTGTTAGAAGCAGGATCATCTGGCACATTGTTTCCCTGTGAGAATCAAGTGAATATTTGAAAGGAGTACTTCCTGCCAATCATGGATTTCAAGGTGTACAACAGCTCACTTTACTCCAAATAGGACTATTTAGCTGAGTGGAAGAAACAACATGTATATCTCACAAGAGAACTATATGTGTAAGAAGCCTGAGCATCTAGAACATTGATTCCCTGTGAGAACCGAGTTACGTTTGAAAGGAATACCTCCTGCAAATGCTAGATTTGAAGGTGGAGAAAGGCTGCTTTTGTTCAAAATAGGCCTATTGATTTGAGGGGAAGTAACAAATGGATACTTCCAAAGAAAACCATTTCTGGTAGAAGCTGAAGCATGTACATATTGCTTCCCTGGGAGAATTCAGTTCGTTTGGAAAAGAATATTCCTGCAAATCAGAACTTCCAAGGTGCACCAAGCTTCATTTCATTCTAAATAGGCCTATTCCACTGAGATGTTGAAACACATGTTTCTCTGGAAAGAAAACAATCCATGTTACAATCTCCACTGCCTTTAACCTTGATTCCCTGTGAGATTAGAGGTAGTTTTTGAGTGGAATACTTCTGCAAAGGAGAATTTTCAGGCTGGAAAAGCCTCTTTTTGTTGGACTAAGCCTATTCAGCTGAGTTGAAGAAGCACATTTTTCTCTCTAAAGAAAATCATCTGTGTTAGAAGAAGGAGAATCTAGCACATTGTTTCCTATGAGAAGTGAGTTAGTGTTTGAAAAGAACGCTGACTGCAACCTAGGTGTTTCAAGGTGGAGATTGGCTCTATTTCCTCCAATAAGCCTATTCAGATGAGTTTGAGAAACTCATGTATCTCTCCAAGGAAAATGGTCTACGTTAGCAGCATCAAATCGACCACATTGTTTCCTTCTGAGTATTGAGTTAGGTTTTGAAAGCAACACGTTTAGCAAATCAGAATTTTCAAGCTAGAGAAAGGCTCATTTTGTCCAAAGAGGACGATTCGGCTCAATTGAAGACAGACATGTATCTCTCCACACAATACCATCTATGCTTCAACCTGCAGCAATTACCACATTGTTTCCCTGCAAGAATTGACTTAGTTTTTGAAAGGACTACTACTGGCAACTTTTGAGTTTCACTGTGGAGATAGTCTCTGTTTGCTTCAAACAGGCCTTTTTAGCTGAGATGAAGAAGCACATGTGTATCTTGAAAAAGTACCATCTACGTTGGAAGCTGTAATTTCTATCACACTGTTTCCCTCTGACAATTTAGTTTGTTTTAGAAAGGAGTATTTCCTGCAAATCAGAATTTCCAACATGGATTGAAGTTCACTTGCTCCAAACAAGCCTAGGTTGAAGAAACACACATATTTCTTGAAAGAAAACCATCTGTGTTAGAAGAAAGTGCATCTAGCACATTGATTCCCTGTGAGAACTGAGTTAGTTTTTAAAGGAACTCGTCCTGCAAATTAGCACTTTGAAGGGGGCCATATGTTTCTTTGTTTCAAATTGGCCTATTCACCTGAATTGTCTAAACACGTGTTCCTCTTGAAACATCACAATATGTTTTAGAAAGAGGAACAACTAGCCTATTGCTTCCTTGTGAGAAGACTTAGTCTTGGAAAGGAATGTACCTGCAACTGACAGATTTCAATGTGGAGATATGCCCTGATTGCTGCAAATAGGCCTATATAGCTGAGTTGAAGAAACACATGTCTAACTCTAATGACAACCATCTATGCTAGAAACTGTAGCGTCAAGCACATTGTTCCCCTATGAAATTTCAATTAGTTATGGAAATGAATAACTTCTGAATAACAGATTTTCAAAGTGTAGGAAAGCTCATTTTGTCCAAATAGGCCATTTCAGCTATGTTGAAGAAACACATGCATCTCTCCAACGAAATCATGTAGGTTAGAATCAGCATCATCGAGAACACGGTTTCCTTGTGAGAATTGATTTAGTTCGTGAAAGGCGTATTTCCTGCAAATCATCCTTTTCAAGATGAAGTAAGGCTCATTTTGTTCCAAATAGGTCTATACAGCTGAGTTGAAGAAACACATGTACCTTTCCAAAGAAAACCATCTATGGTAGATCTACCACTTTATTTCCCTGTGTGAATTGACATAGATTTCAAAGGAACATTTAATGGAAATGATAACTTAGAAGGCAGAGAAAGGATCATTTTTTCCAAATGGGCCAAATCACATGAGATGTCAAAAACCATTTGTGTGGAAAGGAAAACTGTCATAGAAACAGGTGTTTCCTGCACATTCTTTCCCTGTGAAAATTGAGTTAATTTTTAAAAGCATACTTCCTACATCTTAAGTGTTTCAATGTGGAGATAGGTTCTGTTTACTCCAGGGAGGCGTATTCAAGGTGGTTTGAGAAACGCATGTATCTCCCAAAGAAAGAGATCTATGTTAAATGCTTCACAATCCCGCCTGTTGTTTGCCTGTGTGAATTGAATGAGTTTTTGAATGCAATACTTCTGGAAATCCTCATTTTCAAGAAGAAGAAAGGCTCCTTTTGTCCCAAGTATGCGTATTTTGCTGAGGTGAAGAAACACATTTAGCTCTCCACAGAAAGCCATCTGTGCCAGAAGTCAAAACATTAACAACATTGCTTCATTCTGTAAATGAGTTACTTTTGGAAAGGAATATTTCCTGAAAATTAGAACTTTCAAGGTGGAGAGATGTTCATTTTCTTCCAAATAAGCCTATTGACCTGAAAGTGGGAACACATTTGTCTCTCGAAAGAAAATGGTCAGTGTTAGAAAGAGAGAAGTGTCTAGACCATTGTTTCCGTGTGAGAATTGACTTAGTTTTGAAAGGAATACTTACTGCAAATCCTAATTTTCAAGGTGGAGAAAGGGTGATTTTCCTCAAATGGGCCTCTTTATCTGAGGGGAAGAAACACATGTATCCCTCCAAAGAAAACCATTTCTGCTAGAAGCTGCAGCATCTGACACATTGTTACCTGTGAGAATTGAGTTCACTTTTGAAAGGAATATTTCCTGCATATCGTGGTTATCATGGTAGGGGAAGGCTCATTTTGGTACAAAAATGCCTAATCAGCTGATTTGAAGAAACACATTTATTTCTCCAAATAACACCATCTAAGCTTGAAGCTACAGTTGCTAGCACATTGTTTCCCTGTGACAATTGGCTTAGTTTTTGAAAGGAAGACTTCCTGACAATCTGAATTTTCAGGGTATTCTTAGGCTGAGTGTGTCCAAGTAGGCCCATTCAGCTAAGTTGTATAGAAACATGTATCTCTCAAAGAAAAATCTTTGTTAGAACCACGAGCATCTAGGGCATTGTTTCCCTGTGAGAACTGAGTAAGTTATTGAAAGGAATACTTCCTGCGACTTAAGATGTTTCAAAGTGGAGAAAGGCTCATTTTGTTCCAAATGGGGCCGTTCATCATTGGGGAAGAAACACAAGTATCCCTCCGAAGAAACCCATTTATGCTACAAGCTGCAGCATCTACCATATTGTTTTCCTGTGAGAATTGAGTTCGTTTTGGGAAGAATACTTCCTGCAAATCCGAAATTCCAACGTGAACAAAGGTTCATTTTGTTTCCCAAAGGCCTATTCACCTAAGATGAAGAAAGGCCTGTATGTCCAAAAGAGAACAAGCTGGGTCCGAAGCTCAAGCACGTAGAACGTTGTTTACCAGAGATACTTGAATTACTTTTTGAATGGAATGCTCCTGCAAATCAGAATTGTCGGGGTGGATGAAGATCATTTTGTTCTGAATAGGCCTATTTGCCTGAGTTGAAAAAACACATGTACCTCTCAAAAGAAAACCAGCAGTGTTAGAAGCAGGAGCATCTAGCACATTGTTTTACTGTGAGAATTCTGTGAGTTTTTGAAAGGAAGACTGCTGCAAATCAGCGTTTTCGAGGTGTAGAAAGCTTCATTTTGTTCCAAATAGGACAGTTTAGAACAGTTGAAGAAACAAATGTAAATCTCAAAAGAAAACTATGTGTGTTAGAAACCAGAGCATCTATCACATTGTTTGCTGTGAGAATAGTGTTAGTTTTTGAAAGGAATATACCTGCAACTTAGGGGATCAACGTGGAGATAGCCTCTTTCTGTTCCAAATTGGCCTATTCAGCTAAGTTGAAGAAACACATGTACCTCTCAAAAAAAACCATCTCTGTATGATGCTGGAATATCTAGAACATTGTTTCCCTGTGAGAACTGAGTGTGGTTTTGAAATGACTACTACAGGAAACCTGAGAGTTTCAAAGGGGCGATAGGCTCTGTATGCTCGAAATAGGGCTTTTCAGCTGAGTTGAAGACACACGCATCTTTCCCAAGAAAACCATCTATGTTAGAAAGTGCAGCAGCTACCACATGGTTTCTCTGTCACAATTGAGAGAGCTTTTGAAAGGAGTACTTCCTGCAATTCAGAACTTGCAAGGTCAACAAAGGTTCATTCTGTGCCAAATAGGCGTTTTCACCTGACATGTTGAAACACATGTTTCTCTCACAAGAAACTCTCTGTGTTAGACGGTCCATCGCATAGAACATTGTTTACCTGTGAGATTTGAGTTCGTTTTCTTTGGAGAACTTTTGCAAATCAGAATGTCAGGGTGGAAAAGGCTACTTTGTTCCTAATAGCGCTATTGAGCTGCATTGAAAAAACACATGGATCTCGCGAGAGAAAACCATCTGTGTTAGAAGCAGGATCATCCGGCACATTGTTTCCCTGTGAGAATCAAGTGAATATTTGAAAGGAGTACTTCCTGCCAATCATGGATTTCAAGGTGTACAACAGCTCACTTTACTCCAAATAGGACTATTTAGCTGAGTGGAAGAAACAACATGTATATCTCACAAGAGAACTATATGTGTAAGAAGCCTGAGCATCTAGAACATTGATTCCCTGTGAGAACCGAGTTACGTTTGAAAGGAATACCTCCTGCAAATGCTAGATTTGAAGGTGGAGAAAGGCTGCTTTTGTTCAAAATAGGCCTATTGATTTGAGGGGAAGTAACAAATGGATACTTCCAAAGAAAACCATTTCTGGTAGAAGCTGAAGCATGTACATATTGCTTCCCTGGGAGAATTCAGTTCGTTTGGAAAAGAATATTCCTGCAAATCAGAACTTCCAAGGTGCACCAAGCTTCATTTCATTCTAAATAGGCCTATTCCACTGAGATGTTGAAACACATGTTTCTCTGGAAAGAAAACAATCCATGTTACAATCTCCACTGCCTTTAACCTTGATTCCCTGTGAGATTAGAGGTAGTTTTTGAGTGGAATACTTCTGCAAAGGAGAATTTTCAGGCTGGAAAAGCCTCTTTTTGTTGGACTAAGCCTATTCAGCTGAGTTGAAGAAGCACATTTTTCTCTCTAAAGAAAATCATCTGTGTTAGAAGAAGGAGAATCTAGCACATTGTTTCCTATGAGAAGTGAGTTAGTGTTTGAAAAGAACGCTGACTGCAACCTAGGTGTTTCAAGGTGGAGATTGGCTCTATTTCCTCCAATAAGCCTATTCAGATGAGTTTGAGAAACTCATGTATCTCTCCAAGGAAAATGGTCTACGTTAGCAGCATCAAATCGACCACATTGTTTCCTTCTGAGTATTGAGTTAGGTTTTGAAAGCAACACGTTTAGCAAATCAGAATTTTCAAGCTAGAGAAAGGCTCATTTTGTCCAAAGAGGACGATTCGGCTCAATTGAAGACAGACATGTATCTCTCCACACAATACCATCTATGCTTCAACCTGCAGCAATTACCACATTGTTTCCCTGCAAGAATTGACTTAGTTTTTGAAAGGACTACTACTGGCAACTTTTGAGTTTCACTGTGGAGATAGTCTCTGTTTGCTTCAAACAGGCCTTTTTAGCTGAGATGAAGAAGCACATGTGTATCTTGAAAAAGTACCATCTACGTTGGAAGCTGTAATTTCTATCACACTGTTTCCCTCTGACAATTTAGTTTGTTTTAGAAAGGAGTATTTCCTGCAAATCAGAATTTCCAACATGGATTGAAGTTCACTTGCTCCAAACAAGCCTAGGTTGAAGAAACACACATATTTCTTGAAAGAAAACCATCTGTGTTAGAAGAAAGTGCATCTAGCACATTGTTTCCCTGTGAGAACTGAGTTAGTTTTTAAAGGAACTCGTCCTGCAAATTAGCACTTTGAAGGGGGCCATATGTTTCTTTGTTTCAAATTGGCCTATTCACCTGAATTATCTAAACTCGTGTTCCTCTTGAAACATCACAATATGTTTTAGAAAGAGGAACAACTAGCCTATTGCTTCCTTGTGAGAAGACTTAGTCTTGGAAAGGAATGTACCTGCAACTGACAGATTTCAATGTGGAGATATGCCCTGATTGCTGCAAATAGGCCTATATAGCTGAGTTGAAGAAACACATGTCTAACTCTAATGACAACCATCTATGCTAGAAACTGTAGCGTCAAGCACATTGTTCCCCTATGAAATTTCAATTAGTTATGGAAATGAATAACTTCTGAATAACAGATTTTCAAAGTGTAGGAAAGCTCATTTTGTCCAAATGGGCCATTTCAGCTATGTTGAAGAAACACATGCATCTCTCCAACGAAATCATGTAGGTTAGAATCAGCATCATCTAGAACACAGTTTCCTTGTGAGAATTGATTTAGTTCGTGAAAGGCGTATTTCCTGCAAATCATCCTTTTCAAGATGAAGTAAGGCTCATTTTGTTCCAAATAGGTCTATACAGCTGAGTTGAAGAAACACATGTACCTTTCCAAAGAAAATCATCTATGGTAGATCTATCACTTTATTTCCCTGTGTGAATTGACATAGATTTCAAAGGAACATTTAATGGGAATGATAACTTAGAAGGCAGAGAAAGGATCATTTTTTCCAAATGGGCCAAATCACATGAGATGTCAAAAACCATTTGTGTGGAAAGGAAAACTGTCATAGAAACAGGTGTTTCCTGCACATTCTTTCCCTGTGAAAATTGAGTTAATTTTTAAAAGCATACTTCCTACATCTTAAGTGTTTCAATGTGGAGATAGGTTCTGTTTACTCCAGGGAGGCGTATTCAAGGTGGTTTGAGAAACGCATGTATCTCCCAAAGAAAGAGATCTATGTTAAATGCTTCACAATCCCGCCTGTTGTTTGCCTGTGAGAATTGAATGAGTTTTTGAATGCAATACTTCTGGAAATCCTCATTTTCAAGAAGAAGAAAGGCTCCTTTTGTCCCAAGTATGCGTATTTTGCTGAGGTGAAGAAACACATTTAGCTCTCCACAGAAAGCCATCTGTGTCAGAAGTCAAAACATTAACAACATTGCTTCATTGTGTAAATGAGTTACTTTTGGAAAGGAATATTTCCTGAAAATTAGAACTTTCAAGGTGGAGAGATGTTCATTTTCTTCCAAATAAGCCTATTGACCTGAAAGTGGGAACACATTTGTCTCTCGAAAGAAAATGGTCAGTGTTAGAAAGAGAGAAGTGTCTAGACCATTGTTTCCGTGTGAGAATTGACTTAGATTTGAAAGGAATACTTACTGCAAATCCTAATTTTCAAGGTGGAGAAAGGGTGATTTTCCTCAAATGGGCCTCTTTATCTGAGGGGAAGAAACACATGTATCCCTCCAAAGAAAACCATTTCTGCTAGAAGCTGCAGCATCTGACACATTGTTACCTGTGAGAATTGAGTTCACTTTTGAAAGGAATATTTCCTGCATATCGTGGTTATCAAGGTAGGGGAAGGCTCATTTTGGTACAAACATGCCTAATCAGCTGATTTGAAGAAAAACATTTATTTCTCCAAATAACACCATCTAAACTTGAAGCTACAGTTGCTAGCACATTGTTTCCCTGTGACAATTGGCTTAGTTTTTGAAAGGAAGACTTCCTGACAATCTGAATTTTCAGGGTATTCTTAGGCTGAGTGTGTCCAAGTAGGCCCATTCAGCTAAGTTGTATAGAAACATGTATCTCTCAAAGAAAAATCTTTGTTAGAACCACGAGCATCTAGGGCATTGTTTCCCTGTGAGAACTGAGTAAGTTATTGAAAGGAATACTTCCTGCGACTTAAGATGTTTCAAAGTGGAGAAAGGCTCATTTTGTTCCAAATGGGGCCATTCATCATTGGGGAAGAAACCCAAGTATCCCTCCGAAGAAACCCATTTATGCTAGAAGATGCAGCATCTACCATATTGTTTTCCTGTGAGAATTGAGTTCGTTTTGGGAAGAATACTTCCTGCAAATCCGAAATTCCAACGTGAACAAAGGTTCATTTTGTTTCGCAAAGGCCTATTCACCTAAGATGAAGAAAGGCCTGTATGTCCAAAAGAGAACAAGCTGGGTCCGAAGCTCAAGCACGTAGAACGTTGTTTACCAGTGATACTTGAATTACTTTTTGAATGGAATGCTCCTGCAAATCAGAATTGTCAGGGTGGATGAAGATCATTTTGTTCTGAATAGGCCTATTTGCCTGAGTTGAAAAAACACATGTACCTCTCAAAAGAAAACCAGCAGTGTTAGAAGCAGGAGCATCTAGCACATTGTTTTCCTGTGAGAATTCAGTGAGTTTTTGAAAGGAAGACTGCTGCAAATCAGCGTTTTCGAGGTGTAGAAAGCTTCATTTTGTTCCAAATAGGACAGTTTAGAACAGTTGAAGAAACAAATGTAAATCTCAAAAGAAAACTATGTGTGTTAGAAACCAGAGCATCTATCACATTGTTTGCTGTGAGAATAGTGTTAGTTTTTGAAAGGAATATACCTGCAACTTAGGGGATCAACGTGGAGATAGCCTCTTTCTGTTCCAAATTGGCCTATTCAGCTAAGTTGAAGAAACACATGTACCTCTCAAAAAAAACCATCTCTGTATGATGCTGGAATATCTAGAACATTGTTTCCCTGTGAGAACTGAGTGTGGTTTTGAAATGACTACTACAGGAAACCTGAGAGTTTCAAAGGGGCGATAGGCTCTGTATGCTCGAAATAGGGCTTTTCAGCTGAGTTGAAGACACACGCATCTTTCCCAAGAAAACCATCTATGTTAGAAAGTGCAGCAGCTACCACATGGTTTCTCTGTCATAATTGAGAGAGCTTTTGAAAGGAGTACTTCCTGCAATTCAGAACTTGCAAGGTCAACAAAGGTTCATTCTGTGCCAAATAGGCGTTTTCACCTGACATGTTGAAACACATGTTTCTCTCACAAGAAACTCTCTGTGTTAGACGGTCCGTCGCATAGAACATTGTTTACCTGTGAGATTTGAGTTCGTTTTCTTTGGAGAACTTTTGCAAATCAGAATGTCAGGGTGGAAAAGGCTACTTTGTTCCTAATAGCGCTATTGAGCTGCATTGAAAAAACACATGGATCTCGCGAGAGAAAACCATCTGTGTTAGAAGCAGGATCATCTGGCACATTGTTTCCCTGTGAGAATCAAGTGAATATTTGAAAGGAGTACTTCCTGCCAATCATGGATTTCAAGGTGTACAACAGCTCACTTTACTCCAAATAGGACTATTTAGCTGAGTGGAAGAAACAACATGTATATCTCACAAGAGAACTATATGTGTAAGAAGCCTGAGCATCTAGAACATTGATTCCCTGTGAGAACCGAGTTACGTTTGAAAGGAATACCTCCTGCAAATGCTAGATTTGAAGGTGGAGAAAGGCTGCTTTTGTTCAAAATAGGCCTATTGATTTGAGGGGAAGTAACAAATGGATACTTCCAAAGAAAACCATTTCTGGTAGAAGCTGAAGCATGTACATATTGCTTCCCTGGGAGAATTCAGTTCGTTTGGAAAAGAATATTCCTGCAAATCAGAACTTCCAAGGTGCACCAAGCTTCATTTCATTCTAAATAGGCCTATTCCACTGAGATGTTGAAACACATGTTTCTCTGGAAAGAAAACAATCCATGTTACAATCTCCACTGCCTTTAACCTTGATTCCCTGTGAGATTAGAGGTAGTTTTTGAGTGGAATACTTCTGCAAAGGAGAATTTTCAGGCTGGAAAAGCCTCTTTTTGTTGGACTAAGCCTATTCAGCTGAGTTGAAGAAGCACATTTTTCTCTCTAAAGAAAATCATCTGTGTTAGAAGAAGGAGAATCTAGCACATTGTTTCCTATGAGAAGTGAGTTAGTGTTTGAAAAGAACGCTGACTGCAACCTAGGTGTTTCAAGGTGGAGATTGGCTCTATTTCCTCCAATAAGCCTATTCAGATGAGTTTGAGAAACTCATGTATCTCTCCAAGGAAAATGGTCTACGTTAGCAGCATCAAATCGACCACATTGTTTCCTTCTGAGTATTGAGTTAGGTTTTGAAAGCAACACGTTTAGCAAATCAGAATTTTCAAGCTAGAGAAAGGCTCATTTTGTCCAAAGAGGACGATTCGGCTCAATTGAAGACAGACATGTATCTCTCCACACAATACCATCTATGCTTCAACCTGCAGCAATTACCACATTGTTTCCCTGCAAGAATTGACTTAGTTTTTGAAAGGACTACTACTGGCAACTTTTGAGTTTCACTGTGGAGATAGTCTCTGTTTGCTTCAAACAGGCCTTTTTAGCTGAGATGAAGAAGCACATGTGTATCTTGAAAAAGTACCATCTACGTTGGAAGCTGTAATTTCTATCACACTGTTTCCCTCTGACAATTTAGTTTGTTTTAGAAAGGAGTATTTCCTGCAAATCAGAATTTCCAACATGGATTGAAGTTCACTTGCTCCAAACAAGCCTAGGTTGAAGAAACACACATATTTCTTGAAAGAAAACCATCTGTGTTAGAAGAAAGTGCATCTAGCACATTGTTTCCCTGTGAGAACTGAGTTAGTTTTTAAAGGAACTCGTCCTGCAAATTAGCACTTTGAAGGGGGCCATATGTTTCTTTGTTTCAAATTGGCCTATTCACCTGAATTGTCTAAACACGTGTTCCTCTTGAAACATCACAATATGTTTTAGAAAGAGGAACAACTAGCCTATTGCTTCCTTGTGAGAAGACGTGGTCTTGGAAAGGAATGTACCTGCAACTGACAGATTTCAATGTGGAGATATGCCCTGATTGCTGCAAATAGGCCTATATAGCTGAGTTGAAGAAACACATGTCTAACTCTAATGACAACCATCTATGCTAGAAACTGTAGCGTCAAGCACATTGTTCCCCTATGAAATTTCAATTAGTTATGGAAATGAATAACTTCTGAATAACAGATTTTCAAAGTGTAGGAAAGCTCATTTTGTCCAAATAGGCCATTTCAGCTATGTTGAAGAAACACATGCATCTCTCCAACGAAATCATGTAGGTTAGAATCAGCATCATCTAGAACACGGTTTCCTTGTGAGAATGGATTTAGTTCGTGAAAGGCGTATTTCCTGCAAATCATCCTTTTCAAGATGAAGTAAGGCTCATTTTGTTCCAAATAGGTCTATACAGCTGAGTTGAAGAAACACATGTACCTTTCCAAAGAAAACCATCTATGGTAGATCTACCACTTTATTTCCCTGTGTGAATTGACATAGATTTCAAAGGAACATTTAATGGAAATGATAACTTAGAAGGCAGAGAAAGGATCATTTTTTCCAAATGGGCCAAATCACATGAGATGTCAAAAACCATTTGTGTGGAAAGGAAAACTGTCATAGAAACAGGTGTTTCCTGCACATTCCTTCCCTGTGAAAATTGAGTTAATTTTTAAAAGCATACTTCCTACATCTTAAGTGTTTCAATGTGGAGATAGGTTCTGTTTACTCCAGGGAGGCGTATTCAAGGTGGTTTGAGAAACGCATGTATCTCCCAAAGAAAGAGATCTATGTTAAATGCTTCACAATCCCGCCTGTTGTTTGCCTGTGAGAATTGAATGAGTTTTTGAATGCAATACTTCTGGAAATCCTCATTTTCAAGAAGAAGAAAGGCTCCTTTTGTCCCAAGTATGCATATTTTGCTGAGGTGAAGAAACACATTTAGCTCTCCACAGAAAGCCGTCTGTGCAAGAAGTCAAAACATTAACAACATTGCTTCATTCTGTAAATGAGTTACTTTTGGAAAGGAATATTTCCTGAAAATTAGAACTTTCAAGGTGGAGAGATGTTCATTTTCTTCCAAATAAGCCTATTGACCTGAAAGTGGGAACACATTTGTCTCTCGAAAGAAAATGGTCAGTGTTAGAAAGAGAGAAGTGTCTAGACCATTGTTTCCGTGTGAGAATTGACTTAGTTTTGAAAGGAATACTTACTGCAAATCCTAATTTTCAAGGTGGAGAAAGGGTGATTTTCCTCAAATGGGCCTCTTTATCTGGGGGGAAGAAACACATGTATCCCTCCAAAGAAAACCATTTCTGCTAGAAGCTGCAGCATCTGACACATTGTTACCTGTGAGAATTGAGTTCACTTTTGAAAGGAATATTTCCTGCATATCGTGGTTATCATGGTAGGGGAAGGCTCATTTTGGTACAAAAATGCCTAATCAGCTGATTTGAAGAAACACATTTATTTCTCCAAATAACACCATCTAAGCTTGAAGCTACAGTTGCTAGCACATTGTTTCCCTGTGACAATTGGCTTAGTTTTTGAAAGGAAGACTTCCTGACAATCTGAATTTTCAGGGTATTCTTAGGCTGAGTGTGTCCAAGTAGGCCCATTCAGCTAAGTTGTATAGAAACATGTATCTCTCAAAGAAAAATCTTTGTTAGAACCACGAGCATCTAGGGCATTGTTTCCCTGTGAGAACTGAGTAAGTTATTGAAAGGAATACTTCCTGCGACTTAAGATGTTTCAAAGTGGAGAAAGGCTCATTTTGTTCCAAATGGGGCCGTTCATCATTGGGGAAGAAACACAAGTATCCCTCCGAAGAAACCCATTTATGCTAGAAGCTGCAGCATCTACCATATTGTTTTCCTGTGAGAATTGAGTTCGTTTTGGGAAGAATACTTCCTGCAAATCCGAAATTCCAACGTGAACAAAGGTTCATTTTGTTTCGCAAAGGCCTATTCACCTAAGATGAAGAAAGGCCTGTATGTCCAAAAGAGAACAAGCTGGGTCCGAAGCTCAAGCACGTAGAACGTTGTTTACCAGTGATACTTGAATTACTTTTTGAATGGAATGCTCCTGCAAATCAGAATTGTCGGGGTGGATGAAGATCATTTTGTTCTGAATAGTCCTATTTGCCTGAGTTGAAAAAACACATGTACCTCTCAAAAGAAAACCAGCAGTGTTAGAAGCAGGAGCATCTAGCACATTGTTTTACTGTGAGAATTCTGTGAGTTTTTGAAAGGAAGACTGCTGCAAATCAGCGTTTTTGAGGTGTAGAAAGCTTCATTTTGTTCCAAATAGGACAGTTTAGAACAGTTGAAGAAACAAATGTAAATCTCAAAAGAAAACTATGTGTGTTAGAAACCAGAGCATCTATCACATTGTTTGCTGTGAGAATAGTGTTAGTTTTTGAAAGGAATATACCTGCAACTTAGGGGATCAACGTGGAGATAGCCTCTTTCTGTTCCAAATTGGCCTATTCAGCTAAGTTGAAGAAACACATGTACCTCTCAAAAAAAACCATCTCTGTATGATGCTGGAATATCTAGAACATTGTTTCCCTGTGAGAACTGAGTGTGGTTTTGAAATGACTACTACAGGAAACCTGAGAGTTTCAAAGGGGCGATAGGCTCTGTTTGCTCGAAATAGGTCTTTTCAGCTGAGTTGAAGACACAGGCATCTTTCCCAAGAAAACCATCTATGTTAGAAAGTGCAGCAGCTACCACATGGTTTCTCTGTCACAATTGAGAGAGCTTTTGAAAGGAGTACTTCCTGCAATTCAGAACTTGCAAGGTCAACAAAGGTTCATTCTGTGCCAAATAGGCGTTTTCACCTGACATGTTGAAACACATGTTTCTCTCACAAGAAACTCTCTGTGTTAGACGGTCCGTCGCATAGAACATTGTTTACCTGTGAGATTTGAGTTCGTTTTCATTGGAGAACTTTTGCAAATCAGAATTTCAGGGTGGAAAAGGCTACTTTGTTCCTAATAGCCCTATTGAGCTGCATTGAAAAAACACATGGATCTCGCGAGAGAAAACCATCTGTGTTAGAAGCAGGATCATCTGGCACATTGTTTCCCTGTGAGAATCGAGTGAATATTTGAAAGGAGTACTTCCTGCCAATCATGGATTTCAAGGTGTACAACAGCTCACTTTACTCCAAATAGGACTATTTAGCTGAGTGGAAGAAACAACATGTATATCTCACAAGAGAACTATATGTGTAAGAAGCCTGAGCATCTAGAACATTGATTCCCTGTGAGAACCGAGTTACGTTTGAAAGGAATACCTCCTGCAAATGCTAGATTTGAAGGTGGAGAAAGGCTGCTTTTGTTCAAAATAGGCCTATTGATTTGAGGGGAAGTAACAAATGGATACTTCCAAAGAAAACCATTTCTGGTAGAAGCTGAAGCATGTACATATTGCTTCCCTGGGAGAATTCAGTTCGTTTGGAAAAGAATATTCCTGCAAATCAGAACTTCCAAGGTGCACCAAGCTTCATTTCATTCTAAATAGGCCTATTCCACTGAGATGTTGAAACACATGTTTCTCTGGAAAGAAAACAATCCATGTTACAATCTCCACTGCCTTTAACCTTGATTCCCTGTGAGATTAGAGGTAGTTTTTGAGTGGAATACTTCTGCAAAGGAGAATTTTCAGGCTGGAAAAGCCTCTTTTTGTTGGACTAAGCCTATTCAGCTGAGTTGAAGAAGCACATTTTTCTCTCTAAAGAAAATCATCTGTGTTAGAAGAAGGAGAATCTAGCACATTGTTTCCTATGTGAAGTGAGTTAGTGTTTGAAAAGAACGCTGACTGCAACCTAGGTGTTTCAAGGTGGAGATTGGCTCTATTTCCTCCAATAAGCCTATTCAGATGAGTTTGAGAAACTCATGTATCTCTCCAAGGAAAATGGTCTACGTTAGCAGCATCAAATCGACCACATTGTTTCCTTCTGAGTATTGAGTTAGGTTTTGAAAGCAACACGTTTAGCAAATCAGAATTTTCAAGCTAGAGAAAGGCTCATTTTGTCCAAAGAGGACGATTCGGCTCAATTGAAGACAGACATGTATCTCTCCACACAATACCATCTATGCTTCAACCTGCAGCAATTACCACATTGTTTCCCTGCAAGAATTGACTTAGTTTTTGAAAGGACTACTACTGGCAACTTTTGAGTTTCACTGTGGAGATAGTCTCTTTTTACTTCAAACAGGCCTTTTTAGCTGAGATGAAGAAGCACATGTGTACCTTGAAAAAGTACCATCTACGTTGGAAGCTGTAATTTCTATCACACTGCTTCCCTCTGACAATTTAGTTTGTTTTAGAAAGGAGTATTTCCTGCAAATCAGAATTTCCAACATGGATTGAAGTTCACTTGCTCCAAACAAGCCTAGGTTGAAGAAACACACATATTTCTTGAAAGAAAACCATCTGTGTTAGAAGAAAGTGCATCTAGCACATTGTTTCCCTGTGAGAACTGAGTTAGTTTTTAAAGGAACTCGTCCTGTAAATTAGCACTTTGAAGGGGGCCATATGTTTCTTTGTTTCAAATTGGCCTATTCACCTGAATTGTCTAAACACGTGTTCCTCTTGAAACATCACAATATGTTTTAGAAAGAGGAACAACTAGCCTATTGCTTCCTTGTGAGAAGACTTAGTCTTGGAAAGGAATGTACCTGCAACTGACAGATTTCAATGTGGAGATATGCCCTGATTGCTGCAAATAGGCCTATATAGCTGAGTTGAAGAAACACATGTCTAACTCTAATGACAACCATCTATGCTAGAAACTGTAGCGTCAAGCACATTGCTCCCCTATGAAATTTCAATTAGTTATGGAAATGAATAACTTCTGAATAACAGATTTTCAAAGTGTAGGAAAGCTCATTTTGTCCAAATAGGCCATTTCAGCTATGTTGAAGAAACACATGCATCTCTCCAACGAAATCATGTAGGTTAGAATCAGCATCATCTAGAACACGGTTTCCTTGTGAGAATTGATTTAGTTCGTGAAAGGCGTATTTCCTGCAAATCATCCTTTTCAAGATGAAGTAAGGCTCATTTTGTTCCAAATAGGTCTATACAGCTGAGTTGAAGAAACACATGTACCTTTCCAAAGAAAACCATCTATGGTAGATCTACCACTTTATTTCCCTGTGTGAATTGACATAGATTTCAAAGGAACATTTAATGGGAATGATAACTTAGAAGGCAGAGAAAGGATCATTTTTTCCAAATGGGCCAAATCACATGAGATGTCAAAAACCATTTGTGTGGAAAGGAAAACTGTCATAGAAACAGGTGTTTCCTGCACATTCTTTCCCTGTGAAAATTGAGTTAATTTTTAAAAGCATACTTCCTACATCTTAAGTGTTTCAATGTGGAGATAGGTTCTGTTTACTCCAGGGAGGCGTATTCAAGGTGGTTTGAGAAACGCATGTATCTCCCAAAGAAAGAGATCTATGTTAAATGCTTCACAATCCCGCCTGTTGTTTGTCTGTGAGAATTGAATGAGTTTTTGAATGCAATACTTCTGGAAATCCTCATTTTCAAGAAGAAGAAAGGCTCCTTTTGTCCCAAGTATGCGTATTTTGCTGAGGTGAAGAAACACATTTAGCTCTCCACAGAAAGCCATCTGTGCCAGAAGTCAACACATTAACAACATTGCTTCATTCTGTAAATGAGTTACTTTTGGAAAGGAATATTTCCTGAAAATTAGAACTTTCAAGGTGGAGAGATGTTCATTTTCTTCCAAATAAGCCTATTGACCTGAAAGTGGGAACACATTTGTCTCTCGAAAGAAAATGGTCAGTGTTAGAAAGAGAGAAGTGTCTAGACCATTGTTTCCGTGTGAGAATTGACTTAGTTTTGAAAGGAATACTTACGGCAAATCCTAATTTTCAAGGTGGAGAAAGGGTGATTTTCCTCAAATGGGCCTCTTTATCTGGGGGGAAGAAACACATGTATCCCTCCAAAGAAAACCATTTCTGCTAGAAGCTGCAGCATCTGACACATTGTTACCTGTGAGAATTGAGTTCACTTTTGAAAGGAATATTTCCTGCATATCGTGGTTATCATGGTAGGGGAAGGCTCATTTTGGTACAAAAATGCCTAATCAGCTGATTTGAAGAAGCACATTTATTTCTCCAAATAACACCATCTAAGCTTGAAGCTACAGTTGCTAGCACATTGTTTCCCTGTGACAATTGGCTTAATTTTTGAAAGGAAGACTTCCTGACAATCTGAATTTTCAGGGTATTCTTAGGCTGAGTGTGTCCAAGTAGGCCCATTCAGCTAAGTTGTATAGAAACATGTATCTCTCAAAGAAAAATCTTTGTTAGAACCACGAGCATCTAGGGCATTGTTTCCCTGTGAGAACTGAGTAAGTTATTGAAAGGAATACTTCCTGCGACTTAAGATGTTTCAAAGTGGAGAAAGGCTCATTTTGTTCCAAATGGGGCCGTTCATCATTGGGGAAGAAACACAAGTATCCCTCCGAAGAAACCCATTTATGGTAGAAGCTGCAGCATCTACCATATTGTTTTCCTGTGAGAATTGAGTTCGTTTTGGGAAGAATACTTCCTGCAAATCCGAAATTCCAACGTGAACAAAGGTTCATTTTGTTTCGCAAAGGCCTATTCACCTAAGATGAAGAAAGGCCTGTATGTCCAAAAGAGAACAAGCTGGGTCCGAAGCTCAAGCACGTAGAACGTTGTTTACCAGTGATACTTGAATTACTTTTTGAATGGAATGCTCCTGCAAATCAGAATTGTCGGGGTGGATGAAGATCATTTTGTTCTGAATAGGCCTATTTGCCTGAGTTGAAAAAACACATGTACCTCTCAAAAGAAAACCAGCAGTGTTAGAAGCAGGAGCATCTAGCACATTGTTTTCCTGTGAGAATTCTGTGAGTTTTTGAAAGGAAGACTGCTGCAAATCAGCGTTTTCGAGGTGTAGAAAGCTTCATTTTGTTCCAAATAGGACAGTTTAGAACAGTTGAAGAAACAAATGTAAATCTCAAAAGAAAACTATGTGTGTTAGAAACCAGAGCATCTATCACATTGTTTGCTGTGAGAATAGTGTTAGTTTTTGAAAGGAATATACCTGCAACTTAGGGGATCAACGTGGAGATAGCCTCTTTCTGTTCCAAATTGGCCTATTCAGCTAAGTTGAAGAAACACATGTACCTCTCAAAAAAAACCATCTCTGTATGATGCTGGAATATCTAGAACATTGTTTCCCTGTGAGAACTGAGTGTGGTTTTGAAATGACTACTACAGGAAACCTGAGAGTTTCAAAGGGGCGATAGGCTCTGTTTGCTCGAAATAGGTCTTTTCAGCTGAGTTGAAGACACACGCATCTTTCCCAAGAAAACCATCTATGTTAGAAAGTGCAGCAGCTACCACATGGTTTCTCTGTCACAATTGAGAGAGCTTTTGAAAGGAGTACTTCCTGCAATTCAGAACTTGCAAGGTCAACAAAGGTTCATTCTGTGCCAAATAGGCGTTTTCACCTGACATGTTGAAACACATGTTTCTCTCACAAGAAACTCTCTGTGTTAGACGGTCCGTCGCATAGAACATTGTTTACCTGTGAGATTTGAGTTCGTTTTCATTGGAGAACTTTTGCCAATCAGAATTTCAGGGTGGAAAAGGCTACTTTGTTCCTAATAGCCCTATTGAGCTGCATTGAAAAAACACATGGATCTCGCGAGAGAAAACCATCTGTGTTAGAAGCAGGATCATCCGGCACATTGTTTCCCTGTGAGAATCGAGTGAATATTTGAAAGGAGTACTTCCTGCCAATCATGGATTTCAAGGTGTACAACAGCTCACTTTACTCCAAATAGGACTATTTAGCTGAGTGGAAGAAACAACATGTATATCTCGCAAGAGAACTATATGTGTAAGAAGCCTGAGCATCTAGAACATTGATTCCCTGTGAGAACCGAGTTACGTTTGAAAGGAATACCTCCTGCAAATGCTAGATTTGAAGGTGGAGAAAGGCTGCTTTTGTTCAAAATAGGCCTATTGATTTGAGGGGAAGTAACAAATGGATACTTCCAAAGAAAACCATTTCTGGTAGAAGCTGAAGCATGTACATATTGCTTCCCTGGGAGAATTCAGTTCGTTTGGGAAAGAATATTCCTGCAAATCAGAACTTCCAAGGTGCACCAAGCTTCATTTCATTCTAAATAGGCCTATTCCACTGAGATGTTGAAACACATGTTTCTCTGGAAAGAAAACAATCCATGTTACAAACTCCACTGCCTTTAACCTTGATTCCCTGTGAGATTAGAGGTAGTTTTTGAGTGGAATACTTCTGCAAAATAGAATTTTCAGGCTGGAAAAGCCTCTTTTTGTTGGACTAAGCCTATTCAGCTGAGTTGAAGAAGCACATTTTTCTCTCTAAAGAAAATCATCTGTGTTAGAAGAAGGAGAATCTAGCACATTGTTTCCTTTGAGAAGTGAGTTAGTGTTTGAGAAGAACGTTGACTGCAACCTAGGTGTTTCAAGGTGGAGATTGGCTCTATTTCCTCCAATAAGCCTATTCAGATGAGTTTGAGAAACTCATGTATCTCTCCAAGGAAAATGGTCTACGTTAGCAGCATCAAATCGACCACATTGTTTCCTTCTGAGTATTGAGTTAGGTTTTGAAAGCAACACGTTTAGCAAATCAGAATTTTCAAGCTAGAGAAAGGCTCACTTTGTCCAAAGAGGACGATTCGGCTCAATTGAAGACAGACATGTATCTCTCCACACAATACCATCTATGCTTCAACCTGCAGCAATTACCACATTGTTTCCCTGCAAGAATTGACTTAGTTTTTGAAAGGACTACTACTGGCAACTTTTGAGTTTCACTGTGGAGATAGTCTCTTTTTACTTCAAACAGGCCTTTTTAGCTGAGATGAAGAAGCACATGTGTATCTTGAAAAAGTACCATCTACGTTGGAAGCTGTAATTTCTATCACACTGTTTCCCTCTGACAATTTAGTTTGTTTTAGAAAGGAGTATTTCCTGCAAATCAGAATTTCCAACATGGATTGAAGTTCACTTGCTCCAAACAAGCCTAGGTTGAAGAAACACACATATTTCTTGAAAGAAAACCATCTGTGTTAGAAGAAAGTGCATCTAGCACATTGTTTCCCTGTGAGAACTGAGTTAGTTTTTAAAGGAACTCGTCCTGCAAATTAGCACTTTGAAGGGGGCCATATGTTTCTTTGTTTCAAATTGGCCTATTCACCTGAATTGTCTAAACACGTGTTCCTCTTGAAACATCACAATATGTTTTAGAAAGAGGAACAACTAGCCTATTGCTTCCTTGTGAGAAGACTTAGTCTTGGAAAGGAATGTACCTGCAACTGACAGATTTCAATGTGGAGATATGCCCTGATTGCTGCAAATAGGCCTATATAGCTGAGTTGAAGAAACACATGTCTAACTCTAATGACAACCATCTATGCTAGAAACTGTAGCGTCAAGCACATTGTTCCCCTATGAAATTTCAATTAGTTATGGAAATGAATAACTTCTGAGTAACAGATTTTCAAAGTGTAGGAAAGCTCATTTTGTCCAAATGGGCCATTTCAGCTATGTTGAAGAAACACATGCATCTCTCCAACGAAATCATGTAGGTTAGAATCAGCATCATCTAGAACACAGTTTCCTTGTGAGAATTGATTTAGTTCGTGAAAGGCGTATTTCCTGCAAATCATCCTTTTCAAGATGAAGTAAGGCTCATTTTGTTCCAAATAGGTCTATACAGCTGAGTTGAAGAAACACATGTACCTTTCCAAAGAAAATCATCTATGGTAGATCTACCACTTTATTTCCCTGTGTGAATTGACATAGATTTCAAAGGAACATTTAATGGGAATGATAACTTAGAAGGCAGAGAAAGGATCATTTTTTCCAAATGGGCCAAATCACATGAGATGTCAAAAACCATTTGTGTGGAAAGGAAAACTGTCATAGAAACAGGTGTTTCCTGCACATTCTTTCCCTGTGAAAATTGAGTTAATTTTTAAAAGCATACTTCCTACATCTTAAGTGTTTCAATGTGGAGATAGGTTCTGTTTACTCCAGGGAGGCGTATTCAAGGTGGTTTGAGAAACGCATGTATCTCCCAAAGAAAGAGATCTATGTTAAATGCTTCACAATCCCGCCTGTTGTTTGCCTGTGAGAATTGAATGAGTTTTTCAATGCAATACTTCTGGAAATCCTCATTTTCAAGAAGAAGAAAGGCTCCTTTTGTCCCAAGTATGCGTATTTTGCTGAGGTGAAGAAACACATTTAGCTCTCCACAGAAAGCCATCTGTGCCAGAAGTCAAAACATTAACAACATTGCTTCATTCTGTAAATGAGTTACTTTTGGAAAGGAATATTTCCTGAAAATTAGAACTTTCAAGGTGGAGAGATGTTCATTTTCTTCCAAATAAGCCTATTGACCTGAAAGTGGGAACACATTTGTCTCTCGAAAGAAAATGGTCAGTGTTAGAAAGAGAGAAGTGTCTAGACCATTGTTTCCGTGTGAGAATTGACTTAGTTTTGAAAGGAATACTTACGGCAAATCCTAATTTTCAAGGTGGAGAAAGGGTGATTTTCCTCAAATGGGCCTCTTTATCTGGGGGGAAGAAACACATGTATCCCTCCAAAGAAAACCATTTCTGCTAGAAGCTGCAGCATCTGACACATTGTTACCTGTGAGAATTGAGTTCACTTTTGAAAGGAATATTTCCTGCATATCGTGGTTATCATGGTAGGGGAAGGCTCATTTTGGTACAAAAATGCCTAATCAGCTGATTTGAAGAAGCACATTTATTTCTCCAAATAACACCATCTAAGCTTGAAGCTACAGTTGCTAGCACATTGTTTCCCTGTGACAATTGGCTTAGTTTTTGAAAGGAAGACTTCCTGACAATCTGAATTTTCAGGGTATTCTTAGGCTGAGTGTGTCCAAGTAGGCCCATTCAGCTAAGTTGTATAGAAACATGTATCTCTCAAAGAAAAATCTTTGTTAGAACCACGAGCATCTAGGGCATTGTTTCCCTGTGAGAACTGAGTAAGTTATTGAAAGGAATACTTCCTGCGACTTAAGATGTTTCAAAGTGGAGAAAGGCTCATTTTGTTCCAAATGGGGCCGTTCATCATTGGGGAAGAAACACAAGTATCCCTCCGAAGAAACCCATTTATGGTAGAAGCTGCAGCATCTACCATATTGTTTTCCTGTGAGAATTGAGTTCGTTTTGGGAAGAATACTTCCTGCAAATCCGAAATTCCAACGTGAACAAAGGTTCATTTTGTTTCGCAAAGGCCTATTCACCTAAGATGAAGAAAGGCCTGTATGTCCAAAAGAGAACAAGCTGGGTCCGAAGCTCAAGCACGTAGAACGTTGTTTACCAGTGATACTTGAATTACTTTTTGAATGGAATGCTCCTGCAAATCAGAATTGTCGGGGTGGATGAAGATCATTTTGTTCTGAATAGGCCTATTTGCCTGAGTTGAAAAAACACATGTACCTCTCAAAAGAAAACCAGCAGTGTTAGAAGCAGGAGCATCTAGCACATTGTTTTACTGTGAGAATTCTGTGAGTTTTTGAAAGGAAGACTGCTGCAAATCAGCGTTTTCGAGGTGTAGAAAGCTTCATTTTGTTCCAAATAGGACAGTTTAGAACAGTTGAAGAAACAAATGTAAATCTCAAAAGAAAACTATGTGTGTTAGAAACCAGAGCATCTATCACATTGTTTGCTGTGAGAATAGTGTTAGTTTTTGAAAGGAATATACCTGCAACTTAGGGGATCAACGTGGAGATAGCCTCTTTCTGTTCCAAATTGGCCTATTCAGCTAAGTTGAAGAAACACATGTACCTCTCAAAAAAAACCATCTCTGTATGATGCTGGAATATCTAGAACATTGTTTCCCTGTGAGAACTGAGTGTGGTTTTGAAATGACTACTACAGGAAACCTGAGAGTTTCAAAGGGGCGATAGGCTCTGTTTGCTCGAAATAGGTCTTTTCAGCTGAGTTGAAGACACACGCATCTTTCCCAAGAAAACCATCTATGTTAGAAAGTGCAGCAGCTACCACATGGTTTCTCTGTCACAATTGAGAGAGCTTTTGAAAGGAGTACTTCCTGCAATTCAGAACTTGCAAGGTCAACAAAGGTTCATTCTGTGCCAAATAGGCGTTTTCACCTGACATGTTGAAACACATGTTTCTCTCACAAGAAACTCTCTGTGTTAGACGGTCCGTCGCATAGAACATTGTTTACCTGTGAGATTTGAGTTCGTTTTCATTGGAGAACTTTTGCCAATCAGAATTTCAGGGTGGAAAAGGCTACTTTGTTCCTAATAGCCCTATTGAGCTGCATTGAAAAAACACATGGATCTCGCGAGAGAAAACCATCTGTGTTAGAAGCAGGATCATCCGGCACATTGTTTCCCTGTGAGAATCGAGTGAATATTTGAAAGGAGTACTTCCTGCCAATCATGGATTTCAAGGTGTACAACAGCTCACTTTACTCCAAATAGGACTATTTAGCTGAGTGGAAGAAACAACATGTATATCTCGCAAGAGAACTATATGTGTAAGAAGCCTGAGCATCTAGAACATTGATTCCCTGTGAGAACCGAGTTACGTTTGAAAGGAATACCTCCTGCAAATGCTAGATTTGAAGGTGGAGAAAGGCTGCTTTTGTTCAAAATAGGCCTATTGATTTGAGGGGAAGTAACAAATGGATACTTCCAAAGAAAACCATTTCTGGTAGAAGCTGAAGCATGTACATATTGCTTCCCTGGGAGAATTCAGTTCGTTTGGAAAAGAATATTCCTGCAAATCAGAACTTCCAAGGTGCACCAAGCTTCATTTCATTCTAAATAGGCCTATTCAACTGAGATGTTGAAACACATGTTTCTCTGGAAAGAAAACAATCCATGTTACAATCTCCACTGCCTTTAACCTTGATTCCCTGTGAGATTAGAGGTAGTTTTTGAGTGGAATACTTCTGCAAAGGAGAATTTTCAGGCTGGAAAAGCCTCTTTTTGTTGGACTAAGCCTATTCAGCTGAGTTGAAGAAGCACATTTTTCTCTCTAAAGAAAATCATCTGTGTTAGAAGAAGGAGAATCTAGCACATTGTTTCCTATGAGAAGTGAGTTAGTGTTTGAAAAGAACGCTGACTGCAACCTAGGTGTTTCAAGGTGGAGATTGGCTCTATTTCCTCCAATAAGCCTATTCAGATGAGTTTGAGAAACTCATGTATCTCTCCAAGGAAAATGGTCTACGTTAGCAGCATCAAATCGACCACATTGTTTCCTTCTGAGTATTGAGTTAGGTTTTGAAAGCAACACGTTTAGCAAATCAGAATTTTCAAGCTAGAGAAAGGCTCATTTTGTCCAAAGAGGACGATTCGGCTCAATTGAAGACAGACATGTATCTCTCCACACAATACCATCTATGCTTCAACCTGCAGCAATTACCACATTGTTTCCCTGCAAGAATTGACTTAGTTTTTGAAAGGACTACTACTGGCAACTTTTGAGTTTCACTGTGGAGATAGTCTCTTTTTACTTCAAACAGGCCTTTTTAGCTGAGATGAAGAAGCACATGTGTATCTTGAAAAAGTACCATCTACGTTGGAAGCTGTAATTTCTATCACACTGTTTCCCTCTGACAATTTAGTTTGTTTTAGAAAGGAGTATTTCCTGCAAATCAGAATTTCCAACATGGATTGAAGTTCACTTGCTCCAAACAAGCCTAGGTTGAAGAAACACACATATTTCTTGAAAGAAAACCATCTGTGTTAGAAGAAAGTGCATCTAGCACATTGTTTCCCTGTGAGAACTGAGTTAGTTTTTAAAGGAACTCGTCCTGCAAATTAGCACTTTGAAGGGGGCCATATGTTTCTTTGTTTCAAATTGGCCTATTCACCTGAATTGTCTAAACACGTGTTCCTCTTGAAACATCACAATATGTTTTAGAAAGAGGAACAACTAGCCTATTGCTTCCTTGTGAGAAGACTTAGTCTTGGAAAGGAATGTACCTGCAACTGACAGATTTCAATGTGGAGATATGCCCTGATTGCTGCAAATAGGCCTATATAGCTGAGTTGAAGAAACACATGTCTAACTCTAATGACAACCATCTATGCTAGAAACTGTAGCGTCAAGCACATTGTTCCCCTATGAAATTTCAATTAGTTATGGAAATGAATAACTTCTGAGTAACAGATTTTCAAAGTGTAGGAAAGCTCATTTTGTCCAAATAGGCCACTTCAGCTATGTTGAAGAAACACATGCATCTCTCCAACGAAATCATGTAGGTTAGAATCAGCATCATCTAGAACACAGTTTCCTTGTGAGAATTGATTTAGTTCGTGAAAGGCGTATTTCCTGCAAATCATCCTTTTCAAGATGAAGTAAGGCTCATTTTGTTCCAAATAGGTCTATACAGCTGAGTTGAAGAAACACATGTACCTTTCCAAAGAAAATCATCTATGGTAGATCTACCACTTTATTTCCCTGTGTGAATTGACATAGATTTCAAAGGAACATTTAATGGGAATGATAACTTAGAAGGCAGAGAAAGGATCATTTTTTCCAAATGGGCCAAATCACATGAGATGTCAAAAACCATTTGTGTGGAAAGGAAAACTGTCATAGAAACAGGTGTTTCCTGCACATTCTTTCCCTGTGAAAATTGAGTTAATTTTTAAAAGCATACTTCCTACATCTTAAGTGTTTCAATGTGGAGATAGGTTCTGTTTACTCCAGGGAGGCGTATTCAAGGTGGTTTGAGAAACGCATGTATCTCCCAAAGAAAGAGATCTATGTTAAATGCTTCACAATCCCGCCTGTTGTTTGCCTGTGAGAATTGAATGAGTTTTTCAATGCAATACTTCTGGAAATCCTCATTTTCAAGAAGAAGAAAGGCTCCTTTTGTCCCAAGTATGCGTATTTTGCTGAGGTGAAGAAACACATTTAGCTCTCCACAGAAAGCCATCTGTGCCAGAAGTCAAAACATTAACAACATTGCTTCATTCTGTAAATGAGTTACTTTTGGAAAGGAATATTTCCTGAAAATTAGAACTTTCAAGGTGGAGAGATGTTCATTTTCTTCCAAATAAGCCTATTGACCTGAAAGTGGGAACACATTTGTCTCTCGAAAGAAAATGGTCAGTGTTAGAAAGAGAGAAGTGTCTAGACCATTGTTTCCGTGTGAGAATTGACTTAGTTTTGAAAGGAATACTTACTGCAAATCCTAATTTTCAAGGTGGAGAAAGGGTGATTTTCCTCAAATGGGCCTCTTTATCTGGGGGGAAGAAACACATGTATCCCTCCAAAGAAAACCATTTCTGCTAGAAGCTGCAGCATCTGACACATTGTTACCTGTGAGAATTGAGTTCACTTTTGAAAGGAATATTTCCTGCATATCGTGGTTATCATGGTAGGGGAAGGCTCATTTTGGTACAAAAATGCCTAATCAGCTGATTTGAAGAAACACATTTATTTCTCCAAATAACACCATCTAAGCTTGAAGCTACAGTTGCTAGCACATTGTTTCCCTGTGACAATTGGCTTAGTTTTTGAAAGGAAGACTTCCTGACAATCTGAATTTTCAGGGTATTCTTAGGCTGAGTGTGTCCAAGTAGGCCCATTCAGCTAAGTTGTATAGAAACATGTATCTCTCAAAGAAAAATCTTTGTTAGAACCACGAGCATCTAGGGCATTGTTTCCCTGTGAGAACTGAGTAAGTTATTGAAAGGAATACTTCCTGCGACTTAAGATGTTTCAAAGTGGAGAAAGGCTCATTTTGTTCCAAATGGGGCCGTTCATCATTGGGGAAGAAACACAAGTATCCCTCCGAAGAAACCCATTTATGGTAGAAGCTGCAGCATCTACCATATTGTTTTCCTGTGAGAATTGAGTTCGTTTTGGGAAGAATACTTCCTGCAAATCCGAAATTCCAACGTGAACAAAGGTTCATTTTGTTTCGCAAAGGCCTATTCACCTAAGATGAAGAAAGGCCTGTATGTCCAAAAGAGAACAAGCTGGGTCCGAAGCTCAAGCACGTAGAACGTTGTTTACCAGTGATACTTGAATTACTTTTTGAATGGAATGCTCCTGCAAATCAGAATTGTCGGGGTGGATGAAGATCATTTTGTTCTGAATAGGCCTATTTGCCTGAGTTGAAAAAACACATGTACCTCTCAAAAGAAAACCAGCAGTGTTAGAAGCAGGAGCATCTAGCACATTGTTTTACTGTGAGAATTCTGTGAGTTTTTGAAAGGAAGACTGCTGCAAATCAGCGTTTTCGAGGTGTAGAAAGCTTCATTTTGTTCCAAATAGGACAGTTTAGAACAGTTGAAGAAACAAATGTAAATCTCAAAAGAAAACTATGTGTGTTAGAAACCAGAGCATCTATCACATTGTTTGCTGTGAGAATAGTGTTAGTTTTTGAAAGGAATATACCTGCAACTTAGGGGATCAACGTGGAGATAGCCTCTTTCTGTTCCAAATTGGCCTATTCAGCTAAGTTGAAGAAACACATGTACCTCTCAAAAAAAACCATCTCTGTATGATGCTGGAATATCTAGAACATTGTTTCCCTGTGAGAACTGAGTGTGGTTTTGAAATGACTACTACAGGAAACCTGAGAGTTTCAAAGGGGCGATAGGCTCTGTTTGCTCGAAATAGGTCTTTTCAGCTGAGTTGAAGACACACGCATCTTTCCCAAGAAAACCATCTATGTTAGAAAGTGCAGCAGCTACCACATGGTTTCTCTGTCACAATTGAGAGAGCTTTTGAAAGGAGTACTTCCTGCAATTCAGAACTTGCAAGGTCAACAAAGGTTCATTCTGTGCCAAATAGGCGTTTTCACCTGACATGTTGAAACACATGTTTCTCTCACAAGAAACTCTCTGTGTTAGACGGTCCGTCGCATAGAACATTGTTTACCTGTGAGATTTGAGTTCGTTTTCATTGGAGAACTTTTGCCAATCAGAATTTCAGGGTGGAAAAGGCTACTTTGTTCCTAATAGCCCTATTGAGCTGCATTGAAAAAACACATGGATCTCGCGAGAGAAAACCATCTGTGTTAGAAGCAGGATCATCCGGCACATTGTTTCCCTGTGAGAATCGAGTGAATATTTGAAAGGAGTACTTCCTGCCAATCATGGATTTCAAGGTGTACAACAGCTCACTTTACTCCAAATAGGACTATTTAGCTGAGTGGAAGAAACAACATGTATATCTCGCAAGAGAACTATATGTGTAAGAAGCCTGAGCATCTAGAACATTGATTCCCTGTGAGAACCGAGTTACGTTTGAAAGGAATACCTCCTGCAAATGCTAGATTTGAAGGTGGAGAAAGGCTGCTTTTGTTCAAAATAGGCCTATTGATTTGAGGGGAAGTAACAAATGGATACTTCCAAAGAAAACCATTTCTGGTAGAAGCTGAAGCATGTACATATTGCTTCCCTGGGAGAATTCAGTTCGTTTGGAAAAGAATATTCCTGCAAATCAGAACTTCCAAGGTGCACCAAGCTTCATTTCATTCTAAATAGGCCTATTCAACTGAGATGTTGAAACACATGTTTCTCTGGAAAGAAAACAATCCATGTTACAATCTCCACTGCCTTTAACCTTGATTCCCTGTGAGATTAGAGGTAGTTTTTGAGTGGAATACTTCTGCAAAGGAGAATTTTCAGGCTGGAAAAGCCTCTTTTTGTTGGACTAAGCCTATTCAGCTGAGTTGAAGAAGCACATTTTTCTCTCTAAAGAAAATCATCTGTGTTAGAAGAAGGAGAATCTAGCACATTGTTTCCTATGAGAAGTGAGTTAGTGTTTGAAAAGAACGCTGACTGCAACCTAGGTGTTTCAAGGTGGAGATTGGCTCTATTTCCTCCAATAAGCCTATTCAGATGAGTTTGAGAAACTCATGTATCTCTCCAAGGAAAATGGTCTACGTTAGCAGCATCAAATCGACCACATTGTTTCCTTCTGAGTATTGAGTTAGGTTTTGAAAGCAACACGTTTAGCAAATCAGAATTTTCAAGCTAGAGAAAGGCTCATTTTGTCCAAAGAGGACGATTCGGCTCAATTGAAGACAGACATGTATCTCTCCACACAATACCATCTATGCTTCAACCTGCAGCAATTACCACATTGTTTCCCTGCAAGAATTGACTTAGTTTTTGAAAGGACTACTACTGGCAACTTTTGAGTTTCACTGTGGAGATAGTCTCTGTTTGCTTCAAACAGGCCTTTTTAGCTGAGATGAAGAAGCACATGTGTATCTTGAAAAAGTACCATCTACGTTGGAAGCTGTAATTTCTATCACACTGTTTCCCTCTGACAATTTAGTTTGTTTTAGAAAGGAGTATTTCCTGCAAATCAGAATTTCCAACATGGATTGAAGTTCACTTGCTCCAAACAAGCCTAGGTTGAAGAAACACACCTATTTCTTGAAAGAAAACCATCTGTGTTAGAAGAAAGTGCATCTAGCACATTGTTTCCCTGTGAGAACTGAGTTAGTTTTTAAAGGAACTCGTCCTGCAAATTAGCACTTTGAAGGGGGCCATATGTTTCTTTGTTTCAAATTGGCCTATTCACCTGAATTGTCTAAACACATGTTCCTCTTGAAACATCACAATATGTTTTAGAAAGAGGAACAACTAGCCTATTGCTTCCTTGTGAGAAGACTTAGTCTTGGAAAGGAATGTACCTGCAACTGACAGATTTCAATGTGGAGATATGCCCTGATTGCTGCAAATAGGCCTATATAGCTGAGTTGAAGAAACACATGTCTAACTCTAATGACAACCATCTATGCTAGAAACTGTAGCGTCAAGCACATTGTTCCCCTATGAAATTTCAATTAGTTATGGAAATGAATAACTTCTGAATAACAGATTTTCAAAGTGTAGGAAAGCTCATTTTGTCCAAATGGGCCATTTCAGCTATGTTGAAGAAACACATGCATCTCTCCAACGAAATCATGTAGGTTAGAATCAGCATCATCTAGAACACAGTTTCCTTGTGAGAATTGATTTAGTTCGTGAAAGGCGTATTTCCTGCAAATCATCCTTTTCAAAATGAAGTAAGGCTCATTTTGTTCCAAATAGGTCTATACAGCTGAGTTGAAGAAACACATGTACCTTTCCAAAGAAAATCATCTATGGTAGATCTACCACTTTATTTCCCTGTGTGAATTGACATAGATTTCAAAGGAACATTTAATGGGAATGATAACTTAGAAGGCAGAGAAAGGATCATTTTTTCCAAATGGGCCAAATCACATGAGATGTCAAAAACCATTTGTGTGGAAAGGAAAACTGTCATAGAAACAGGTGTTTCCTGCACATTCTTTCCCTGTGAAAATTGAGTTAATTTTTAAAAGCATACTTCCTACATCTTAAGTGTTTCAATGTGGAGATAGGTTCTGTTTACTCCAGGGAGGCGTATTCAAGGTGGTTTGAGAAACGCATGTATCTCCCAAAGAAAGAGATCTATGTTAAATGCTTCACAATCCCGCCTGTTGTTTGCCTGTGAGAATTGAATGAGTTTTTGAATGCAATGCTTCTGGAAATCCTCATTTTCAAGAAGAAGAAAGGCTCCTTTTGTCCCAAGTATGCGTATTTTGCTGAGGTGAAGAAACACATTTAGCTCTCCACAGAAAGCCATCTGTGCCAGAAGTCAAAACATTAACAACATTGCTTCATTCTGTAAATGAGTTACTTTTGGAAAGGAATATTTCCTGAAAATTAGAACTTTCAAGGTGGAGAGATGTTCATTTTCTTCCAAATAAGCCTATTGACCTGAAAGTGGGAACACATTTGTCTCTCGAAAGAAAATGGTCAGTGTTAGAAAGAGAGAAGTGTCTAGACCATTGTTTCCGTGTGAGAATTGACTTAGTTTTGAAAGGAATACTTACTGCAAATCCTAATTTTCAAGGTGGAGAAAGGGTGATTTTCCTCAAATGGGCCTCTTTATCTGGGGGGAAGAAACACATGTATCCCTCCAAAGAAAACCATTTCTGCTAGAAGCTGCAGCATCTGACACATTGTTACCTGTGAGAATTGAGTTCACTTTTGAAAGGAATATTTCCTGCATATCGTGGTTATCATGGTAGGGGAAGGCTCATTTTGGTACAAAAATGCCTAATCAGCTGATTTGAAGAAACACATTTATTTCTCCAAATAACACCATCTAAGCTTGAAGCTACAGTTGCTAGCACATTGTTTCCCTGTGACAATTGGCTTAGTTTTTGAAAGGAAGACTTCCTGACAATCTGAATTTTCAGGGTATTCTTAGGCTGAGTGTGTCCAAGTAGGCCCATTCAGCTAAGTTGTATAGAAACATGTATCTCTCAAAGAAAAATCTTTGTTAGAACCACGAGCATCTAGGGCATTGTTTCCCTGTGAGAACTGAGTAAGTTATTGAAAGGAATACTTCCTGCGACTTAAGATGTTTCAAAGTGGAGAAAGGCTCATTTTGTTCCAAATGGGGCCGTTCATCATTGGGGAAGAAACACAAGTATCCCTCCGAAGAAACCCATTTATGGTAGAAGCTGCAGCATCTACCATATTGTTTTCCTGTGAGAATTGAGTTCGTTTTGGGAAGAATACTTCCTGCAAATCCGAAATTCCAACGTGAACAAAGGTTCATTTTGTTTCGCAAAGGCCTATTCACCTAAGATGAAGAAAGGCCTGTATGTCCAAAAGAGAACAAGCTGGGTCCGAAGCTCAAGCACGTAGAACGTTGTTTACCAGTGATACTTGAATTACTTTTTGAATGGAATGCTCCTGCAAATCAGAATTGTCGGGGTGGATGAAGATCATTTTGTTCTGAATAGGCCTATTTGCCTGAGTTGAAAAAACACATGTACCTCTCAAAAGAAAACCAGCAGTGTTAGAAGCAGGAGCATCTAGCACATTGTTTTACTGTGAGAATTCTGTGAGTTTTTGAAAGGAAGACTGCTGCAAATCAGCGTTTTCGAGGTGTAGAAAGCTTCATTTTGTTCCAAATAGGACAGTTTAGAACAGTTGAAGAAACAAATGTAAATCTCAAAAGAAAACTATGTGTGTTAGAAACCAGAGCATCTATCACATTGTTTGCTGTGAGAATAGTGTTAGTTTTTGAAAGGAATATACCTGCAACTTAGGGGATCAACGTGGAGATAGCCTCTTTCTGTTCCAAATTGGCCTATTCAGCTAAGTTGAAGAAACACATGTACCTCTCAAAAAAAACCATCTCTGTATGATGCTGGAATATCTAGAACATTGTTTCCCTGTGAGAACTGAGTGTGGTTTTGAAATGACTACTACAGGAAACCTGAGAGTTTCAAAGGGGCGATAGGCTCTGTTTGCTCGAAATAGGTCTTTTCAGCTGAGTTGAAGACACACGCATCTTTCCCAAGAAAACCATCTATGTTAGAAAGTGCAGCAGCTACCACATGGTTTCTCTGTCACAATTGAGAGAGCTTTTGAAAGGAGTACTTCCTGCAATTCAGAACTTGCAAGGTCAACAAAGGTTCATTCTGTGCCAAATAGGCGTTTTCACCTGACATGTTGAAACACATGTTTCTCTCACAAGAAACTCTCTGTGTTAGACGGTCCGTCGCATAGAACATTGTTTACCTGTGAGATTTGAGTTCGTTTTCATTGGAGAACTTTTGCCAATCAGAATTTCAGGGTGGAAAAGGCTACTTTGTTCCTAATAGCCCTATTGAGCTGCATTGAAAAAACACATGGATCTCGCGAGAGAAAACCATCTGTGTTAGAAGCAGGATCATCCGGCACATTGTTTCCCTGTGAGAATCGAGTGAATATTTGAAAGGAGTACTTCCTGCCAATCATGGATTTCAAGGTGTACAACAGCTCACTTTACTCCAAATAGGACTATTTAGCTGAGTGGAAGAAACAACATGTATATCTCGCAAGAGAACTATATGTGTAAGAAGCCTGAGCATCTAGAACATTGATTCCCTGTGAGAACCGAGTTACGTTTGAAAGGAATACCTCCTGCAAATGCTAGATTTGAAGGTGGAGAAAGGCTGCTTTTGTTCAAAATAGGCCTATTGATTTGAGGGGAAGTAACAAATGGATACTTCCAAAGAAAACCATTTCTGGTAGAAGCTGAAGCATGTACATATTGCTTCCCTGGGAGAATTCAGTTCGTTTGGAAAAGAATATTCCTGCAAATCAGAACTTCCAAGGTGCACCAAGCTTCATTTCATTCTAAATAGGCCTATTCAACTGAGATGTTGAAACACATGTTTCTCTGGAAAGAAAACAATCCATGTTACAATCTCCACTGCCTTTAACCTTGATTCCCTGTGAGATTAGAGGTAGTTTTTGAGTGGAATACTTCTGCAAAGGAGAATTTTCAGGCTGGAAAAGCCTCTTTTTGTTGGACTAAGCCTATTCAGCTGAGTTGAAGAAGCACATTTTTCTCTCTAAAGAAAATCATCTGTGTTAGAAGAAGGAGAATCTAGCACATTGTTTCCTATGAGAAGTGAGTTAGTGTTTGAAAAGAACGCTGACTGCAACCTAGGTGTTTCAAGGTGGAGATTGGCTCTATTTCCTCCAATAAGCCTATTCAGATGAGTTTGAGAAACTCATGTATCTCTCCAAGGAAAATGGTCTACGTTAGCAGCATCAAATCGACCACATTGTTTCCTTCTGAGTATTGAGTTAGGTTTTGAAAGCAACACGTTTAGCAAATCAGAATTTTCAAGCTAGAGAAAGGCTCATTTTGTCCAAAGAGGACGATTCGGCTCAATTGAAGACAGACATGTATCTCTCCACACAATACCATCTATGCTTCAACCTGCAGCAATTACCACATTGTTTCCCTGCAAGAATTGACTTAGTTTTTGAAAGGACTACTACTGGCAACTTTTGAGTTTCACTGTGGAGATAGTCTCTGTTTGCTTCAAACAGGCCTTTTTAGCTGAGATGAAGAAGCACATGTGTATCTTGAAAAAGTACCATCTACGTTGGAAGCTGTAATTTCTATCACACTGTTTCCCTCTGACAATTTAGTTTGTTTTAGAAAGGAGTATTTCCTGCAAATCAGAATTTCCAACATGGATTGAAGTTCACTTGCTCCAAACAAGCCTAGGTTGAAGAAACACACCTATTTCTTGAAAGAAAACCATCTGTGTTAGAAGAAAGTGCATCTAGCACATTGTTTCCCTGTGAGAACTGAGTTAGTTTTTAAAGGAACTCGTCCTGCAAATTAGCACTTTGAAGGGGGCCATATGTTTCTTTGTTTCAAATTGGCCTATTCACCTGAATTGTCTAAACACATGTTCCTCTTGAAACATCACAATATGTTTTAGAAAGAGGAACAACTAGCCTATTGCTTCCTTGTGAGAAGACTTAGTCTTGGAAAGGAATGTACCTGCAACTGACAGATTTCAATGTGGAGATATGCCCTGATTGCTGCAAATAGGCCTATATAGCTGAGTTGAAGAAACACATGTCTAACTCTAATGACAACCATCTATGCTAGAAACTGTAGCGTCAAGCACATTGTTCCCCTATGAAATTTCAATTAGTTATGGAAATGAATAACTTCTGAATAACAGATTTTCAAAGTGTAGGAAAGCTCATTTTGTCCAAATGGGCCATTTCAGCTATGTTGAAGAAACACATGCATCTCTCCAACGAAATCATGTAGGTTAGAATCAGCATCATCTAGAACACAGTTTCCTTGTGAGAATTGATTTAGTTCGTGAAAGGCGTATTTCCTGCAAATCATCCTTTTCAAAATGAAGTAAGGCTCATTTTGTTCCAAATAGGTCTATACAGCTGAGTTGAAGAAACACATGTACCTTTCCAAAGAAAATCATCTATGGTAGATCTACCACTTTATTTCCCTGTGTGAATTGACATAGATTTCAAAGGAACATTTAATGGGAATGATAACTTAGAAGGCAGAGAAAGGATCATTTTTTCCAAATGGGCCAAATCACATGAGATGTCAAAAACCATTTGTGTGGAAAGGAAAACTGTCATAGAAACAGGTGTTTCCTGCACATTCTTTCCCTGTGAAAATTGAGTTAATTTTTAAAAGCATACTTCCTACATCTTAAGTGTTTCAATGTGGAGATAGGTTCTGTTTACTCCAGGGAGGCGTATTCAAGGTGGTTTGAGAAACGCATGTATCTCCCAAAGAAAGAGATCTATGTTAAATGCTTCACAATCCCGCCTGTTGTTTGCCTGTGAGAATTGAATGAGTTTTTGAATGCAATACTTCTGGAAATCCTCATTTTCAAGAAGAAGAAAGGCTCCTTTTGTCCCAAGTATGCGTATTTTGCTGAGGTGAAGAAACACATTTAGCTCTCCACAGAAAGCCATCTGTGCCAGAAGTCAAAACATTAACAACATTGCTTCATTCTGTAAATGAGTTACTTTTGGAAAGGAATATTTCCTGAAAATTAGAACTTTCAAGGTGGAGAGATGTTCATTTTCTTCCAAATAAGCCTATTGACCTGAAAGTGGGAACACATTTGTCTCTCGAAAGAAAATGGTCAGTGTTAGAAAGAGAGAAGTGTCTAGACCATTGTTTCCGTGTGAGAATTGACTTAGTTTTGAAAGGAATACTTACTGCAAATCCTAATTTTCAAGGTGGAGAAAGGGTGATTTTCCTCAAATAGGCCTCTTTATCTGAGGGGAAGAAACACATGTATCCCTCCAAAGAAAACCATTTCTGCTAGAAGCTGCAGCATCTGACACATTGTTACCTGTGAGAATTGAGTTCACTTTTGAAAGGAATATTTCCTGCATATCGTGGTTATCATGGTAGGGGAAGGCTCATTTTGGTACAAAAATGCCTAATCAGCTGATTTGAAGAAACACATTTATTTCTCCAAATAACACCATCTAAGCTTGAAGCTACAGTTGCTAGCACATTGTTTCCCTGTGACAATTGGCTTAGTTTTTGAAAGGAAGACTTCCTGACAATCTGAATTTTCAGGGTATTCTTAGGCTGAGTGTGTCCAAGTAGGCCCATTCAGCTAAGTTGTATAGAAACATGTATCTCTCAAAGAAAAATCTTTGTTAGAACCACGAGCATCTAGGGCATTGTTTCCCTGTGAGAACTGAGTAAGTTATTGAAAGGAATACTTCCTGCGACTTAAGATGTTTCAAAGTGGAGAAAGGCTCATTTTGTTCCAAATGGGGCCGTTCATCATTGGGGAAGAAACACAAGTATCCCTCCGAAGAAACCCATTTATGGTAGAAGCTGCAGCATCTACCATATTGTTTTCCTGTGAGAATTGAGATCGTTTTGGGAAGAATACTTCCTGCAAATCCGAAATTCCAACGTGAACAAAGGTTCATTTTGTTTCGCAAAGGCCTATTCACCTAAGATGAAGAAAGGCCTGTATGTCCAAAAGAGAACAAGCTGGGTCCGAAGCTCAAGCACGTAGAACGTTGTTTACCAGTGATACTTGAATTACTTTTTAAATGGAATGCTCCTGCAAATCAGAATTGTCGGGGTGGATGAAGATCATTTTGTTCTGAATAGGCCTATTTGCCTGAGTTGAAAAAACACATGTACCTCTCAAAAGAAAACCAGCAGTGTTAGAAGCAGGAGCATCTAGCACATTGTTTTCCTGTGAGAATTCTGTGAGTTTTTGAAAGGAAGACTGCTGCAAATCAGCGTTTTCGAGGTGTAGAAAGCTTCATTTTGTTCCAAATAGGACAGTTTAGAACAGTTGAAGAAACAAATGTAAATCTCAAAAGAAAACTATGTGTGTTAGAAACCAGAGCATCTATCACATTGTTTGCTGTGAGAATAGTGTTAGTTTTTGAAAGGAATATACCTGCAACTTAGGGGATCAACGTGGAGATAGCCTCTTTCTGTTCCAAATTGGCCTATTCAGCTAAGTTGAAGAAACACATGTACCTCTCAAAAAAAACCATCTCTGTATGATGCTGGAATATCTAGAACATTGTTTCCCTGTGAGAACTGAGTGTGGTTTTGAAATGACTACTACAGGAAACCTGAGAGTTTCAAAGGGGCGATAGGCTCTGTTTGCTCGAAATAGGTCTTTTCAGCTGAGTTGAAGACACACGCATCTTTCCCAAGAAAACCATCTATGTTAGAAAGTGCAGCAGCTACCACATGGTTTCTCTGTCACAATTGAGAGAGCTTTTGAAAGGAGTACTTCCTGCAATTCAGAACTTGCAAGGTCAACAAAGGTTCATTCTGTGCCAAATAGGCGTTTTCACCTGACATGTTGAAACACATGTTTCTCTCACAAGAAACTCTCTGTGTTAGACGGTCCGTCGCATAGAACATTGTTTACCTGTGAGATTTGAGTTCGTTTTCATTGGAGAACTTTTGCCAATCAGAATTTCAGGGTGGAAAAGGCTACTTTGTTCCTAATAGCCCTATTGAGCTGCATTGAAAAAACACATGGATCTCGCGAGAGAAAACCATCTGTGTTAGAAGCAGGATCATCCGGCACATTGTTTCCCTGTGAGAATCGAGTGAATATTTGAAAGGAGTACTTCCTGCCAATCATGGATTTCAAGGTGTACAACAGCTCACTTTACTCCAAATAGGACTATTTAGCTGAGTGGAAGAAACAACATGTATATCTCGCAAGAGAACTATATGTGTAAGAAGCCTGAGCATCTAGAACATTGATTCCCTGTGAGAACCGAGTTACGTTTGAAAGGAATACCTCCTGCAAATGCTAGATTTGAAGGTGGAGAAAGGCTGCTTTTGTTCAAAATAGGCCTATTGATTTGAGGGGAAGTAACAAATGGATACTTCCAAAGAAAACCATTTCTGGTAGAAGCTGAAGCATGTACATATTGCTTCCCTGGGAGAATTCAGTTCGTTTGGAAAAGAATATTCCTGCAAATCAGAACTTCCAAGGTGCACCAAGCTTCATTTCATTCTAAATAGGCCTATTCCACTGAGATGTTGAAACACATGTTTCTCTGGAAAGAAAACAATCCATGTTACAAACTCCACTGCCTTTAACCTTGATTCCCTGTGAGATTAGAGGTAGTTTTTGAGTGGAATACTTCTGCAAAGGAGAATTTTCAGGCTGGAAAAGCCTCTTTTTGTTGGACTAAGCCTATTCAGCTGAGTTGAAGAAGCACATTTTTCTCTCTAAAGAAAATCATCTGTGTTAGAAGAAGGAGAATCTAGCACATTGTTTCCTTTGAGAAGTGAGTTAGTGTTTGAAAAGAACGTTGACTGCAACCTAGGTGTTTCAAGGTGGAGATTGGCTCTATTTCCTCCAATAAGCCTATTCAGATGAGTTTGAGAAACTCATGTATCTCTCCAAGGAAAATGGTCTACGTTAGCAGCATCAAATCGACCACATTGTTTCCTTCTGAGTATTGAGTTAGGTTTTGAAAGCAACACGTTTAGCAAATCAGAATTTTCAAGCTAGAGAAAGGCTCATTTTGTCCAAAGAGGACGATTCGGCTCAATTGAAGACAGACATGTATCTCTCCACACAATACCATCTATGCTTCAACCTGCAGCAATTACCACATTGTTTCCCTGCAAGAATTGACTTAGTTTTTGAAAGGACTACTACTGGCAACTTTTGAGTTTCACTGTGGAGATAGTCTCTTTTTACTTCAAACAGGCCTTTTTAGCTGAGATGAAGAAGCACATGTGTATCTTGAAAAAGTACCATCTACGTTGGAAGCTGTAATTTCTATCACACTGTTTCCCTCTGACAATTTAGTTTGTTTTAGAAAGGAGTATTTCCTGCAAATCAGAATTTCCAACATGGATTGAAGTTCACTTGCTCCAAACAAGCCTAGGTTGAAGAAACACACATATTTCTTGAAAGAAAACCATCTGTGTTAGAAGAAAGTGCATCTAGCACATTGTTTCCCTGTGAGAACTGAGTTAGTTTTTAAAGGAACTCGTCCTGCAAATTAGCACTTTGAAGGGGGCCATATGTTTCTTTGTTTCAAATTGGCCTATTCACCTGAATTGTCTAAACACGTGTTCCTCTTGAAACATCACAATATGTTTTAGAAAGAGGAACAACTAGCCTATTGCTTCCTTGTGAGAAGACTTAGTCTTGGAAAGGAATGTACCTGCAACTGAGAGATTTCAATGTGGAGATATGCCCTGATTGCTGCAAATAGGCCTATATAGCTGAGTTGAAGAAACACATGTCTAACTCTAATGACAACCATCTATGCTAGAAACTGTAGCGTCAAGCACATTGTTCCCCTATGAAATTTCAATTAGTTATGGAAATGAATAACTTCTGAATAACAGATTTTCAAAGTGTAGGAAAGCTCATTTTGTCCAAATGGGCCATTTCAGCTATGTTGAAGAAACACATGCATCTCTCCAACGAAATCATGTAGGTTAGAATCAGCATCATCTAGAACACTGTTTCCTTGTCAGAATTGATTTAGTTCGTGAAAGGCGTATTTCCTGCAAATCATCCTTTTCAAGATGAAGTAAGGCTCATTTTGTTCCAAATAGGTCTATACAGCTGAGTTGAAGAAACACATGTACCTTTCCAAAGAAAATCATCTATGGTAGATCTACCACTTTATTTCCCTGTGTGAATTGACATAGATTTCAAAGGAACATTTAATGGGAATGATAACTTAGAAGGCAGAGAAAGGATCATTTTTTCCAAATGGGCCAAATCACATGAGATGTCAAAAACCATTTGTGTGGAAAGGAAAACTGTCATAGAAACAGGTGTTTCCTGCACATTCTTTCCCTGTGAAAATTGAGTTCATTTTTAAAAGCATACTTCCTACATCTTAAGTGTTTCAATGTGGAGATAGGTTCTGTTTACTCCAGGGAGGCGTATTCAAGGTGGTTTGAGAAACGCATGTATCTCCCAAAGAAAGAGATCTATGTTAAATGCTTCACAATCCCGCCTGTTGTTTGCCTGTGAGAATTGAATGAGTTTTTCAATGCAATACTTCTGGAAATCCTCATTTTCAAGAAGAAGAAAGGCTCCTTTTGTCCCAAGTATGCGTATTTTGCTGAGGTGAAGAAACACATTTAGCTCTCCACAGAAAGCCATCTGTGCCAGAAGTCAAAACATTAACAACATTGCTTCATTCTGTAAATGAGTTACTTTTGGAAAGGAATATTTCCTGAAAATTAGAACTTTCAAGGTGGAGAGATGTTCATTTTCTTCCAAATAAGCCTATTGACCTGAAAGTGGGAACACATTTGTCTCTCGAAAGAAAATGGTCAGTGTTAGAAAGAGAGAAGTGTCTAGACCATTGTTTCCGTGTGAGAATTGACTTAGTTTTGAAAGGAATACTTACTGCAAATCCTAATTTTCAAGGTGGAGAAAGGGTGATTTTCCTCAAATGGCCCTCTTTGTCTGGGGGGAAGAAACACATGTATCCCTCCAAAGAAAACCATTTCTGCTAGAAGCTGCAGCATCTGACACATTGTTACCTGTGAGAATTGAGTTCACTTTTGAAAGGAATATTTCCTGCATATCGTGGTTATCATGGTAGGGGAAGGCTCATTTTGGTACAAAAATGCCTAATCAGCTGATTTGAAGAAACACATTTATTTCTCCAAATAACACCATCTAAGCTTGAAGCTACAGTTGCTAGCACATTGTTTCCCTGTGACAATTGGCTTAGTTTTTGAAAGGAAGACTTCCTGACAATCTGAATTTTCAGGGTATTCTTAGGCTGAGTGTGTCCAAGTAGGCCCATTCAGCTAAGTTGTATAGAAACATGTATCTCTCAAAGAAAAATCTTTGTTAGAACCACGAGCATCTAGGGCATTGTTTCCCTGTGAGAACTGAGTAAGTTATTGAAAGGAATACTTCCTGCGACTTAAGATGTTTCAAAGTGGAGAAAGGCTCATTTTGTTCCAAATGGGGCCGTTCATCATTGGGGAAGAAACACAAGTATCCCTCCGAAGAAACCCATTTATGGTAGAAGCTGCAGCATCTACCATATTGTTTTCCTGTGAGAATTGAGTTCGTTTTGGGAAGAATACTTCCTGCAAATCCGAAATTCCAACGTGAACAAAGGTTCATTTTGTTTCGCAAAGGCCTATTCACCTAAGATGAAGAAAGGCCTGTATGTCCAAAAGAGAACAAGCTGGGTCCGAAGCTCAAGCACGTAGAACGTTGTTTACCAGTGATACTTGAATTACTTTTTGAATGGAATGCTCCTGCAAATCAGAATTGTCGGGGTGGATGAAGATCATTTTGTTCTGAATAGGCCTATTTGCCTGAGTTGAAAAAACACATGTACCTCTCAAAAGAAAACCAGCAGTGTTAGAAGCAGGAGCATCTAGCACATTGTTTTCCTGTGAGAATTCTGTGAGTTTTTGAAAGGAAGACTGCTGCAAATCAGCGTTTTCGAGGTGTAGAAAGCTTCATTTTGTTCCAAATAGGACAGTTTAGAACAGTTGAAGAAACAAATGTAAATCTCAAAAGAAAACTATGTGTGTTAGAAACCAGAGCATCTATCACATTGTTTGCTGTGAGAATAGTGTTAGTTTTTGAAAGGAATATACCTGCAACTTAGGGGATCAACGTGGAGATAGCCTCTTTCTGTTCCAAATTGGCCTATTCAGCTAAGTTGAAGAAACACATGTACCTCTCAAAAAAAACCATCTCTGTATGATGCTGGAATATCTAGAACATTGTTTCCCTGTGAGAACTGAGTGTGGTTTTGAAATGACTACTACAGGAAACCTGAGAGTTTCAAAGGGGCGATAGGCTCTGTTTGCTCGAAATAGGTCTTTTCAGCTGAGTTGAAGACACACGCATCTTTCCCAAGAAAACCATCTATGTTAGAAAGTGCAGCAGCTACCACATGGTTTCTCTGTCACAATTGAGAGAGCTTTTGAAAGGAGTACTTCCTGCAATTCAGAACTTGCAAGGTCAACAAAGGTTCATTCTGTGCCAAATAGGCGTTTTCACCTGACATGTTGAAACACATGTTTCTCTCACAAGAAACTCTCTGTGTTAGACGGTCCGTCGCATAGAACATTGTTTACCTGTGAGATTTGAGTTCGTTTTCATTGGAGAACTTTTGCCAATCAGAATTTCAGGGTGGAAAAGGCTACTTTGTTCCTAATAGCCCTATTGAGCTGCATTGAAAAAACACATGGATCTCGCGAGAGAAAACCATCTGTGTTAGAAGCAGGATCATCCGGCACATTGTTTCCCTGTGAGAATCGAGTGAATATTTGAAAGGAGTACTTCCTGCCAATCATGGATTTCAAGGTGTACAACAGCTCACTTTACTCCAAATAGGACTATTTAGCTGAGTGGAAGAAACAACATGTATATCTCGCACGAGAACTATATGTGTAAGAAGCCTGAGCATCTAGAACATTGATTCCCTGTGAGAACCGAGTTACGTTTGAAAGGAATACCTCCTGCAAATGCTAGATTTGAAGGTGGAGAAAGGCTGCTTTTGTTCAAAATAGGCCTATTGATTTGAGGGGAAGTAACAAATGGATACTTCCAAAGAAAACCATTTCTGGTAGAAGCTGAAGCATGTACATATTGCTTCCCTGGGAGAATTCAGTTCGTTTGGAAAAGAATATTCCTGCAAATCAGAACTTCCAAGGTGCACCAAGCTTCATTTCATTCTAAATAGGCCTATTCCACTGAGATGTTGAAACACATGTTTCTCTGGAAAGAAAACAATCCATGTTACAAACTCCACTGCCTTTAACCTTGATTCCCTGTGAGATTAGAGGTAGTTTTTGAGTGGAATACTTCTGCAAAGGAGAATTTTCAGGCTGGAAAAGCCTCTTTTTGTTGGACTAAGCCTATTCAGCTGAGTTGAAGAAGCACATTTTTCTCTCTAAAGAAAATCATCTGTGTTAGAAGAAGGAGAATCTAGCACATTGTTTCCTTTGAGAAGTGAGTTAGTGTTTGAAAAGAACGTTGACTGCAACCTAGGTGTTTCAAGGTGGAGATTGGCTCTATTTCCTCCAATAAGCCTATTCAGATGAGTTTGAGAAACTCATGTATCTCTCCAAGGAAAATGGTCTACGTTAGCAGCATCAAATCGACCACATTGTTTCCTTCTGAGTATTGAGTTAGGTTTTGAAAGCAACACGTTTAGCAAATCAGAATTTTCAAGCTAGAGAAAGGCTCATTTTGTCCAAAGAGGACGATTCGGCTCAATTGAAGACAGACATGTATCTCTCCACACAATACCATCTATGCTTCAACCTGCAGCAATTACCACATTGTTTCCCTGCAAGAATTGACTTAGTTTTTGAAAGGACTACTACTGGCAACTTTTGAGTTTCACTGTGGAGATAGTCTCTTTTTACTTCAAACAGGCCTTTTTAGCTGAGATGAAGAAGCACATGTGTATCTTGAAAAAGTACCATCTACGTTGGAAGCTGTAATTTCTATCACACTGTTTCCCTCTGACAATTTAGTTTGTTTTAGAAAGGAGTATTTCCTGCAAATCAGAATTTCCAACATGGATTGAAGTTCACTTGCTCCAAACAAGCCTAGGTTGAAGAAACACACCTATTTCTTGAAAGAAAACCATCTGTGTTAGAAGAAAGTGCATCTAGCACATTGTTTCCCTGTGAGAACTGAGTTAGTTTTTAAAGGAACTCGTCCTGCAAATTAGCACTTTGAAGGGGGCCATATGTTTCTTTGTTTCAAATTGGCCTATTCACCTGAATTATCTAAACACGTGTTCCTCTTGAAACATCACAATATGTTTTAGAAAGAGGAACAACTAGCCTATTGCTTCCTTGTGAGAAGACTTAGTCTTGGAAAGGAATGTACCTGCAACTGACAGATTTCAATGTGGAGATATGCCCTGATTGCTGCAAATAGGCCTATATAGCTGAGTTGAAGAAACACATGTCTAACTCTAATGACAACCATCTATTCTAGAAACTGTAGCGTCAAGCACATTGTTCCCCTATGAAATTTCAATTAGTTATGGAAATGAATAACTTCTGAATAACAGATTTTCAAAGTGTAGGAAAGCTCATTTTGTCCAAATGGGCCATTTCAGCTATGTTGAAGAAATACATGCATCTCTCCAACGAAATCATGTAGGTTAGAATCAGCATCATCTAGAACACTGTTTCCTTGTGAGAATTGATTTAGTTCGTGAAAGGCGTATTTCCTGCAAATCATCCTTTTCAAGATGAAGTAAGGCTCATTTTGTTCCAAATAGGTCTATACAGCTGAGTTGAAGAAACACATGTACCTTTCCAAAGGAAACCATCTATGGTAGATCTACCACTTTATTTCCCTGTGTGAATTGACACAGATTTCAAAGGAACATTTAATGGAAATGATAACTTAGAAGGCAGAGAAAGGATCATTTTTTCCAAATGGGCCAAATCACATGAGATGTCAAAAACCATTTGTGTGGAAAGGAAAACTGTCATAGAAACAGGTGTTTCCTGCACATTCTTTCCCTGTGAAAATTGAGTTAATTTTTAAAAGCATACTTCCTACATCTTAAGTGTTTCAATGTGGAGATAGGTTCTGTTTACTCCAGGGAGGCGTATTCAAGGTGGTTTGAGAAACGCATGTATCTCCCAAAGAAAGAGATCTATGTTAAATGCTTCACAATCCCGCCTGTTGTTTGCCTGTGAGAATTGAATGAGTTTTTGAATGCAATACTTCTGGAAATCCTCATTTTCAAGAAGAAGAAAGGCTCCTTTTGTCCCAAGTATGCGTATTTTGCTGAGGTGAAGAAACACATTTAGCTCTCCACAGAAAGCCATCTGTGCCAGAAGTCAACACATTAACAACATTGCTTCATTCTGTAAATGAGTTACTTTTGGAAAGGAATATTTCCTGAAAATTAGAACTTTCAAGGTGGAGAGATGTTCATTTTCTTCCAAATAAGCCTATTGACCTGAAAGTGGGAACACATTTGTCTCTCGAAAGAAAATGGTCAGTGTTAGAAAGAGAGAAGTGTCTAGACCATTGTTTCCGTGTGAGAATTGACTTAGTTTTGAAAGGAATACTTACTGCAAATCCTAATTTTCAAGGTGGAGAAAGGGTGATTTTCCTCAAATGGCCCTCTTTGTCTGGGGGGAAGAAACACATGTATCCCTCCAAAGAAAACCATTTCTGCTAGAAGCTGCAGCATCTGACACATTGTTACCTGTGAGAATTGAGTTCACTTTTGAAAGGAATATTTCCTGCATATCGTGGTTATCATGGTAGGGGAAGGCTCATTTTGGTACAAAAATGCCTAATCAGCTGATTTGAAGAAACACATTTATTTCTCCAAATAACACCATCTAAGCTTGAAGCTACAGTTGCTAGCACATTGTTTCCCTGTGACAATTGGCTTAGTTTTTGAAAGGAAGACTTCCTGACAATCTGAATTTTCAGGGTATTCTTAGGCTGAGTGTGTCCAAGTAGGCCCATTCAGCTAAGTTGTATAGAAACATGTATCTCTCAAAGAAAAATCTTTGTTAGAACCACGAGCATCTAGGGCATTGTTTCCCTGTGAGAACTGAGTAAGTTATTGAAAGGAATACTTCCTGCGACTTAAGATGTTTCAAAGTGGAGAAAGGCTCATTTTGTTCCAAATGGGGCCGTTCATCATTGGGGAAGAAACACAAGTATCCCTCCGAAGAAACCCATTTATGGTAGAAGCTGCAGCATCTACCATATTGTTTTCCTGTGAGAATTGAGTTCGTTTTGGGAAGAATACTTCCTGCAAATCCGAAATTCCAACGTGAACAAAGGTTCATTTTGTTTCGCAAAGGCCTATTCACCTAAGATGAAGAAAGGCCTGTATGTCCAAAAGAGAACAAGCTGGGTCCGAAGCTCAAGCACGTAGAACGTTGTTTACCAGTGATACTTGAATTACTTTTTGAATGGAATGCTCCTGCAAATCAGAATTGTCGGGGTGGATGAAGATCATTTTGTTCTGAATAGGCCTATTTGCCTGAGTTGAAAAAACACATGTACCTCTCAAAAGAAAACCAGCAGTGTTAGAAGCAGGAGCATCTAGCACATTGTTTTCCTGTGAGAATTCTGTGAGTTTTTGAAAGGAAGACTGCTGCAAATCAGCGTTTTCGAGGTGTAGAAAGCTTCATTTTGTTCCAAATAGGACAGTTTAGAACAGTTGAAGAAACAAATGTAAATCTCAAAAGAAAACTATGTGTGTTAGAAACCAGAGCATCTATCACATTGTTTGCTGTGAGAATAGTGTTAGTTTTTGAAAGGAATATACCTGCAACTTAGGGGATCAACGTGGAGATAGCCTCTTTCTGTTCCAAATTGGCCTATTCAGCTAAGTTGAAGAAACACATGTACCTCTCAAAAAAAACCATCTCTGTATGATGCTGGAATATCTAGAACATTGTTTCCCTGTGAGAACTGAGTGTGGTTTTGAAATGACTACTACAGGAAACCTGAGAGTTTCAAAGGGGCGATAGGCTCTGTTTGCTCGAAATAGGTCTTTTCAGCTGAGTTGAAGACACACGCATCTTTCCCAAGAAAACCATCTATGTTAGAAAGTGCAGCAGCTACCACATGGTTTCTCTGTCACAATTGAGAGAGCTTTTGAAAGGAGTACTTCCTGCAATTCAGAACTTGCAAGGTCAACAAAGGTTCATTCTGTGCCAAATAGGCGTTTTCACCTGACATGTTGAAACACATGTTTCTCTCACAAGAAACTCTCTGTGTTAGACGGTCCGTCGCATAGAACATTGTTTACCTGTGAGATTTGAGTTCGTTTTCATTGGAGAACTTTTGCCAATCAGAATTTCAGGGTGGAAAAGGCTACTTTGTTCCTAATAGCCCTATTGAGCTGCATTGAAAAAACACATGGATCTCGCGAGAGAAAACCATCTGTGTTAGAAGCAGGATCATCCGGCACATTGTTTCCCTGTGAGAATCGAGTGAATATTTGAAAGGAGTACTTCCTGCCAATCATGGATTTCAAGGTGTACAACAGCTCACTTTACTCCAAATAGGACTATTTAGCTGAGTGGAAGAAACAACATGTATATCTCGCACGAGAACTATATGTGTAAGAAGCCTGAGCATCTAGAACATTGATTCCCTGTGAGAACCGAGTTACGTTTGAAAGGAATACCTCCTGCAAATGCTAGATTTGAAGGTGGAGAAAGGCTGCTTTTGTTCAAAATAGGCCTATTGATTTGAGGGGAAGTAACAAATGGATACTTCCAAAGAAAACCATTTCTGGTAGAAGCTGAAGCATGTACATATTGCTTCCCTGGGAGAATTCAGTTCGTTTGGAAAAGAATATTCCTGCAAATCAGAACTTCCAAGGTGCACCAAGCTTCATTTCATTCTAAATAGGCCTATTCCACTGAGATGTTGAAACACATGTTTCTCTGGAAAGAAAACAATCCATGTTACAAACTCCACTGCCTTTAACCTTGATTCCCTGTGAGATTAGAGGTAGTTTTTGAGTGGAATACTTCTGCAAAGGAGAATTTTCAGGCTGGAAAAGCCTCTTTTTGTTGGACTAAGCCTATTCAGCTGAGTTGAAGAAGCACATTTTTCTCTCTAAAGAAAATCATCTGTGTTAGAAGAAGGAGAATCTAGCACATTGTTTCCTTTGAGAAGTGAGTTAGTGTTTGAAAAGAACGTTGACTGCAACCTAGGTGTTTCAAGGTGGAGATTGGCTCTATTTCCTCCAATAAGCCTATTCAGATGAGTTTGAGAAACTCATGTATCTCTCCAAGGAAAATGGTCTACGTTAGCAGCATCAAATCGACCACATTGTTTCCTTCTGAGTATTGAGTTAGGTTTTGAAAGCAACACGTTTAGCAAATCAGAATTTTCAAGCTAGAGAAAGGCTCATTTTGTCCAAAGAGGACGATTCGGCTCAATTGAAGACAGACATGTATCTCTCCACACAATACCATCTATGCTTCAACCTGCAGCAATTACCACATTGTTTCCCTGCAAGAATTGACTTAGTTTTTGAAAGGACTACTACTGGCAACTTTTGAGTTTCACTGTGGAGATAGTCTCTTTTTACTTCAAACAGGCCTTTTTAGCTGAGATGAAGAAGCACATGTGTATCTTGAAAAAGTACCATCTACGTTGGAAGCTGTAATTTCTATCACACTGTTTCCCTCTGACAATTTAGTTTGTTTTAGAAAGGAGTATTTCCTGCAAATCAGAATTTCCAACATGGATTGAAGTTCACTTGCTCCAAACAAGCCTAGGTTGAAGAAACACACCTATTTCTTGAAAGAAAACCATCTGTGTTAGAAGAAAGTGCATCTAGCACATTGTTTCCCTGTGAGAACTGAGTTAGTTTTTAAAGGAACTCGTCCTGCAAATTAGCACTTTGAAGGGGGCCATATGTTTCTTTGTTTCAAATTGGCCTATTCACCTGAATTATCTAAACACGTGTTCCTCTTGAAACATCACAATATGTTTTAGAAAGAGGAACAACTAGCCTATTGCTTCCTTGTGAGAAGACTTAGTCTTGGAAAGGAATGTACCTGCAACTGACAGATTTCAATGTGGAGATATGCCCTGATTGCTGCAAATAGGCCTATATAGCTGAGTTGAAGAAACACATGTCTAACTCTAATGACAACCATCTATGCTAGAAACTGTAGCGTCAAGCACATTGTTCCCCTATGAAATTTCAATTAGTTATGGAAATGAATAACTTCTGAATAACAGATTTTCAAAGTGTAGGAAAGCTCATTTTGTCCAAATGGGCCATTTCAGCTATGTTGAAGAAACACATGCATCTCTCCAACGAAATCATGTAGGTTAGAATCAGCATCATCTAGAACACTGTTTCCTTGTGAGAATTGATTTAGTTCGTGAAAGGCGTATTTCCTGCAAATCATCCTTTTCAAGATGAAGTAAGGCTCATTTTGTTCCAAATAGGTCTATACAGCTGAGTTGAAGAAACACATGTACCTTTCCAAAGGAAACCATCTATGGTAGATCTACCACTTTATTTCCCTGTGTGAATTGACACAGATTTCAAAGGAACATTTAATGGAAATGATAACTTAGAAGGCAGAGAAAGGATCATTTTTTCCAAATGGGCCAAATCACATGAGATGTCAAAAACCATTTGTGTGGAAAGGAAAACTGTCATAGAAACAGGTGTTTCCTGCACATTCTTTCCCTGTGAAAATTGAGTTAATTTTTAAAAGCATACTTCCTACATCTTAAGTGTTTCAATGTGGAGATAGGTTCTGTTTACTCCAGGGAGGCGTATTCAAGGTGGTTTGAGAAACGCATGTATCTCCCAAAGAAAGAGATCTATGTTAAATGCTTCACAATCCCGCCTGTTGTTTGCCTGTGAGAATTGAATGAGTTTTTGAATGCAATACTTCTGGAAATCCTCATTTTCAAGAAGAAGAAAGGCTCCTTTTGTCCCAAGTATGCGTATTTTGCTGAGGTGAAGAAACACATTTAGCTCTCCACAGAAAGCCATCTGTGCCAGAAGTCAAAACATTAACAACATTGCTTCATTCTGTAAATGAGTTACTTTTGGAAAGGAATATTTCCTGAAAATTAGAACTTTCAAGGTGGAGAGATGTTCATTTTCTTCCAAATAAGCCTATTGACCTGAAAGTGGGAACACATTTGTCTCTCGAAAGAAAATGGTCAGTGTTAGAAAGAGAGAAGTGTCTAGACCATTGTTTCCGTGTGAGAATTGACTTAGTTTTGAAAGGAATACTTACTGCAAATCCTAATTTTCAAGGTGGAGAAAGGGTGATTTTCCTCAAATGGGCCTCTTTATCTGGGGGGAAGAAACACATGTATCCCTCCAAAGAAAACCATTTCTGCTAGAAGCTGCAGCATCTGACACATTGTTACCTGTGAGAATTGAGTTCACTTTTGAAAGGAATATTTCCTGCATATCGTGGTTATCATGGTAGGGGAAGGCTCATTTTGGTACAAAAATGCCTAATCAGCTGATTTGAAGAAACACATTTATTTCTCCAAATAACACCATCTAAGCTTGAAGCTACAGTTGCTAGCACATTGTTTCCCTGTGACAATTGGCTTAGTTTTTGAAAGGAAGACTTCCTGACAATCTGAATTTTCAGGGTATTCTTAGGCTGAGTGTGTCCAAGTAGGCCCATTCAGCTAAGTTGTATAGAAACATGTATCTCTCAAAGAAAAATCTTTGTTAGAACCACGAGCATCTAGGGCATTGTTTCCCTGTGAGAACTGAGTAAGTTATTGAAAGGAATACTTCCTGCGACTTAAGATGTTTCAAAGTGGAGAAAGGCTCATTTTGTTCCAAATGGGGCCGTTCATCATTGGGGAAGAAACACAAGTATCCCTCCGAAGAAACCCATTTATGGTAGAAGCTGCAGCATCTACCATATTGTTTTCCTGTGAGAATTGAGTTCGTTTTGGGAAGAATACTTCCTGCAAATCCGAAATTCCAACGTGAACAAAGGTTCATTTTGTTTCGCAAAGGCCTATTCACCTAAGATGAAGAAAGGCCTGTATGTCCAAAAGAGAACAAGCTGGGTCCGAAGCTCAAGCACGTAGAACGTTGTTTACCAGTGATACTTGAATTACTTTTTGAATGGAATGCTCCTGCAAATCAGAATTGTCGGGGTGGATGAAGATCATTTTGTTCTGAATAGGCCTATTTGCCTGAGTTGAAAAAACACATGTACCTCTCAAAAGAAAACCAGCAGTGTTAGAAGCAGGAGCATCTAGCACATTGTTTTACTGTGAGAATTCTGTGAGTTTTTGAAAGGAAGACTGCTGCAAATCAGCGTTTTCGAGGTGTAGAAAGCTTCATTTTGTTCCAAATAGGACAGTTTAGAACAGTTGAAGAAACAAATGTAAATCTCAAAAGAAAACTATGTGTGTTAGAAACCAGAGCATCTATCACATTGTTTGCTGTGAGAATAGTGTTAGTTTTTGAAAGGAATATACCTGCAACTTAGGGGATCAACGTGGAGATAGCCTCTTTCTGTTCCAAATTGGCCTATTCAGCTAAGTTGAAGAAACACATGTACCTCTCAAAAAAAACCATCTCTGTATGATGCTGGAATATCTAGAACATTGTTTCCCTGTGAGAACTGAGTGTGGTTTTGAAATGACTACTACAGGAAACCTGAGAGTTTCAAAGGGGCGATAGGCTCTGTTTGCTCGAAATAGGTCTTTTCAGCTGAGTTGAAGACACACGCATCTTTCCCAAGAAAACCATCTATGTTAGAAAGTGCAGCAGCTACCACATGGTTTCTCTGTCACAATTGAGAGAGCTTTTGAAAGGAGTACTTCCTGCAATTCAGAACTTGCAAGGTCAACAAAGGTTCATTCTGTGCCAAATAGGCGTTTTCACCTGACATGTTGAAACACATGTTTCTCTCACAGGAAACTCTCTGTGTTAGACGGTCCGTCGCATAGAACATTGTTTACCTGTGAGATTTGAGTTCGTTTTCATTGGAGAACTTTTGCCAATCAGAATTTCAGGGTGGAAAAGGCTACTTTGTTCCTAATAGCCCTATTGAGCTGCATTGAAAAAACACATGGATCTCGCGAGAGAAAACCATCTGTGTTAGAAGCAGGATCATCCGGCACATTGTTTCCCTGTGAGAATCGAGTGAATATTTGAAAGGAGTACTTCCTGCCAATCATGGATTTCAAGGTGTACAACAGCTCACTTTACTCCAAATAGGACTATTTAGCTGAGTGGAAGAAACAACATGTATATCTCGCAAGAGAACTATATGTGTAAGAAGCCTGAGCATCTAGAACATTGATTCCCTGTGAGAACCGAGTTACGTTTGAAAGGAATACCTCCTGCAAATGCTAGATTTGAAGGTGGAGAAAGGCTGCTTTTGTTCAAAATAGGCCTATTGATTTGAGGGGAAGTAACAAATGGATACTTCCAAAGAAAACCATTTCTGGTAGAAGCTGAAGCATGTACATATTGCTTCCCTGGGAGAATTCAGTTCGTTTGGAAAAGAATATTCCTGCAAATCAGAACTTCCAAGGTGCACCAAGCTTCATTTCATTCTAAATAGGCCTATTCCACTGAGATGTTGAAACACATGTTTCTCTGGAAAGAAAACAATCCATGTTACAAACTCCACTGCCTTTAACCTTGATTCCCTGTGAGATTAGAGGTAGTTTTTGAGTGGAATACTTCTGCAAAGGAGAATTTTCAGGCTGGAAAAGCCTCTTTTTGTTGGACTAAGCCTATTCAGCTGAGTTGAAGAAGCACATTTTTCTCTCTAAAGAAAATCATCTGTGTTAGAAGAAGGAGAATCTAGCACATTGTTTCCTTTGAGAAGTGAGTTAGTGTTTGAAAAGAACGTTGACTGCAACCTAGGTGTTTCAAGGTGGAGATTGGCTCTATTTCCTCCAATAAGCCTATTCAGATGAGTTTGAGAAACTCATGTATCTCTCCAAGGAAAATGGTCTATGTTAGCAGCATCAAATCGACCACATTGTTTCCTTCTGAGTATTGAGTTAGGTTTTGAAAGCAACACGTTTAGCAAATCAGAATTTTCAAGCTAGAGAAAGGCTCATTTTGTCCAAAGAGGACGATTCGGCTCAATTGAAGACAGACATGTATCTCTCCACACAATACCATCTATGCTTCAACCTGCAGCAATTACCACATTGTTTCCCTGCAAGAATTGACTTAGTTTTTGAAAGGACTACTACTGGCAACTTTTGAGTTTCACTGTGGAGATAGTCTCTTTTTACTTCAAACAGGCCTTTTTAGCTGAGATGAAGAAGCACATGTGTATCTTGAAAAAGTACCATCTACGTTGGAAGCTGTAATTTCTATCACACTGTTTCCCTCTGACAATTTAGTTTGTTTTAGAAAGGAGTATTTCCTGCAAATCAGAATTTCCAACATGGATTGAAGTTCACTTGCTCCAAACAAGCCTAGGTTGAAGAAACACACATATTTCTTGAAAGAAAACCATCTGTGTTAGAAGAAAGTGCATCTAGCACATTGTTTCCCTGTGAGAACTGAGTTAGTTTTTAAAGGAACTCGTCCTGCAAATTAGCACTTTGAAGGGGGCCATATGTTTCTTTGTTTCAAATTGGCCTATTCACCTGAATTGTCTAAACACGTGTTCCTCATGAAACATCACAATATGTTTTAGAAAGAGGAACAACTAGCCTATTGCTTCCTTGTGAGAAGACTTAGTCTTGGAAAGGAATGTACCTGCAACTGACAGATTTCAATGTGGAGATATGCCCTGATTGCTGCAAATAGGCCTATATAGCTGAGTTGAAGAAACACATGTCTAACTCTAATGACAACCATCTATGCTAGAAACTGTAGCGTCAAGCACATTGTTCCCCTATGAAATTTCAATTAGTTATGGAAATGAATAACTTCTGAATAACAGATTTTCAAAGTGTAGGAAAGCTCATTTTGTCCAAATGGGCCATTTCAGCTATGTTGAAGAAACACATGCATCTCTCCAACGAAATCATGTAGGTTAGAATCAGCATCATCTAGAACACAGTTTCCTTGTGAGAATTGATTTAGTTCGTGAAAGGCGTATTTCCTGCAAATCATCCTTTTCAAGATGAAGTAAGGCTCATTTTGTTCCAAATAGGTCTATACAGCTGATTTGAAGAAACACATGTACCTTTCCAAAGAAAATCATCTATGGTAGATCTACCACTTTATTTCCCTGTGTGAATTGACATAGATTTCAAAGGAACATTTAATGGGAATGATAACTTAGAAGGCAGAGAAAGGATCATTTTTTCCAAATGGGCCAAATCACATGAGATGTCAAAAACCATTTGTGTGGAAAGGAAAACTGTCATAGAAACAGGTGTTTCCTGCACATTCTTTCCCTGTGAAAATTGAGTTAATTTTTAAAAGCATACTTCCTACATCTTAAGTGTTTCAATGTGGAGATAGGTTCTGTTTACTCCAGGGAGGCGTATTCAAGGTGGTTTGAGAAACGCATGTATCTCCCAAAGAAAGAGATCTATGTTAAATGCTTCACAATCCCGCCTGTTGTTTGCCTGTGAGAATTGAATGAGTTTTTGAATGCAATACTTCTGGAAATCCTCATTTTCAAGAAGAAGAAAGGCTCCTTTTGTCCCAAGTATGCGTATTTTGCTGAGGTGAAGAAACACATTTAGCTCTCCACAGAAAGCCATCTGTGCCAGAAGTCAAAACATTAACAACATTGCTTCATTCTGTAAATGAGTTACTTTTGGAAAGGAATATTTCCTGAAAATTAGAACTTTCAAGGTGGAGAGATGTTCATTTTCTTCCAAATAAGCCTATTGACCTGAAAGTGGGAACACATTTGTCTCTCGAAAGAAAATGGTCAGTGTTAGAAAGAGAGAAGTGTCTAGACCATTGTTTCCGTGTGAGAATTGACTTAGTTTTGAAAGGAATACTTACTGCAAATCCTAATTTTCAAGGTGGAGAAAGGGTGATTTTCCTCAAATGGGCCTCTTTATCTGGGGGGAAGAAACACATGTATCCCTCCAAAGAAAACCATTTCTGCTAGAAGCTGCAGCATCTGACACATTGTTACCTGTGAGAATTGAGTTCACTTTTGAAAGGAATATTTCCTGCATATCGTGGTTATCATGGTAGGGGAAGGCTCATTTTGGTACAAAAATGCCTAATCAGCTGATTTGAAGAAACACATTTATTTCTCCAAATAACACCATCTAAGCTTGAAGCTACAGTTGCTAGCACATTGTTTCCCTGTGACAATTGGCTTAGTTTTTGAAAGGAAGACTTCCTGACAATCTGAATTTTCAGGGTATTCTTAGGCTGAGTGTGTCCAAGTAGGCCCATTCAGCTAAGTTGTATAGAAACATGTATCTCTCAAAGAAAAATCTTTGTTAGAACCACGAGCATCTAGGGCATTGTTTCCCTGTGAGAACTGAGTAAGTTATTGAAAGGAATACTTCCTGCGACTTAAGATGTTTCAAAGTGGAGAAAGGCTCATTTTGTTCCAAATGGGGCCGTTCATCATTGGGGAAGAAACACAAGTATCCCTCCGAAGAAACCCATTTATGGTAGAAGCTGCAGCATCTACCATATTGTTTTCCTGTGAGAATTGAGTTCGTTTTGGGAAGAATACTTCCTGCAAATCCGAAATTCCAACGTGAACAAAGGTTCATTTTGTTTCGCAAAGGCCTATTCACCTAAGATGAAGAAAGGCCTGTATGTCCAAAAGAGAACAAGCTGGGTCCGAAGCTCAAGCACGTAGAACGTTGTTTACCAGTGATACTTGAATTACTTTTTGAATGGAATGCTCCTGCAAATCAGAATTGTCGGGGTGGATGAAGATCATTTTGTTCTGAATAGGCCTATTTGCCTGAGTTGAAAAAACACATGTACCTCTCAAAAGAAAACCAGCAGTGTTAGAAGCAGGAGCATCTAGCACATTGTTTTACTGTGAGAATTCTGTGAGTTTTTGAAAGGAAGACTGCTGCAAATCAGCGTTTTCGAGGTGTAGAAAGCTTCATTTTGTTCCAAATAGGACAGTTTAGAACAGTTGAAGAAACAAATGTAAATCTCAAAAGAAAACTATGTGTGTTAGAAACCAGAGCATCTATCACATTGTTTGCTGTGAGAATAGTGTTAGTTTTTGAAAGGAATATACCTGCAACTTAGGGGATCAACGTGGAGATAGCCTCTTTCTGTTCCAAATTGGCCTATTCAGCTAAGTTGAAGAAACACATGTACCTCTCAAAAAAAACCATCTCTGTATGATGCTGGAATATCTAGAACATTGTTTCCCTGTGAGAACTGAGTGTGGTTTTGAAATGACTACTACAGGAAACCTGAGAGTTTCAAAGGGGCGATAGGCTCTGTTTGCTCGAAATAGGTCTTTTCAGCTGAGTTGAAGACACACGCATCTTTCCCAAGAAAACCATCTATGTTAGAAAGTGCAGCAGCTACCACATGGTTTCTCTGTCACAATTGAGAGAGCTTTTGAAAGGAGTACTTCCTGCAATTCAGAACTTGCAAGGTCAACAAAGGTTCATTCTGTGCCAAATAGGCGTTTTCACCTGACATGTTGAAACACATGTTTCTCTCACAAGAAACTCTATGTGTTAGACGGTCCGTCGCATAGAACATTGTTTACCTGTGAGATTTGAGTTCGTTTTCATTGGAGAACTTTTGCCAATCAGAATTTCAGGGTGGAAAAGGCTACTTTGTTCCTAATAGCCCTATTGAGCTGCATTGAAAAAACACATGGATCTCGCGAGAGAAAACCATCTGTGTTAGAAGCAGGATCATCCGGCACATTGTTTCCCTGTGAGAATCGAGTGAATATTTGAAAGGAGTACTTCCTGCCAATCATGGATTTCAAGGTGTACAACAGCTCACTTTACTCCAAATAGGACTATTTAGCTGAGTGGAAGAAACAACATGTATATCTCGCAAGAGAACTATATGTGTAAGAAGCCTGAGCATCTAGAACATTGATTCCCTGTGAGAACCGAGTTACGTTTGAAAGGAATACCTCCTGCAAATGCTAGATTTGAAGGTGGAGAAAGGCTGCTTTTGTTCAAAATAGGCCTATTGATTTGAGGGGAAGTAACAAATGGATACTTCCAAAGAAAACCATTTCTGGTAGAAGCTGAAGCATGTACATATTGCTTCCCTGGGAGAATTCAGTTCGTTTGGAAAAGAATATTCCTGCAAATCAGAACTTCCAAGGTGCACCAAGCTTCATTTCATTCTAAATAGGCCTATTCCACTGAGATGTTGAAACACATGTTTCTCTGGAAAGAAAACAATCCATGTTACAAACTCCACTGCCTTTAACCTTGATTCCCTGTGAGATTAGAGGTAGTTTTTGAGTGGAATACTTCTGCAAAGGAGAATTTTCAGGCTGGAAAAGCCTCTTTTTGTTGGACTAAGCCTATTCAGCTGAGTTGAAGAAGCACATTTTTCTCTCTAAAGAAAATCATCTGTGTTAGAAGAAGGAGAATCTAGCACATTGTTTCCTTTGAGAAGTGAGTTAGTGTTTGAAAAGAACGTTGACTGCAACCTAGGTGTTTCAAGGTGGAGATTGGCTCTATTTCCTCCAATAAGCCTATTCAGATGAGTTTGAGAAACTCATGTATCTCTCCAAGGAAAATGGTCTACGTTAGCAGCATCAAATCGACCACATTGTTTCCTTCTGAGTATTGAGTTAGGTTTTGAAAGCAACACGTTTAGCAAATCAGAATTTTCAAGCTAGAGAAAGGCTCATTTTGTCCAAAGAGGACGATTCGGCTCAATTGAAGACAGACATGTATCTCTCCACACAATACCATCTATGCTTCAACCTGCAGCAATTACCACATTGTTTCCCTGCAAGAATTGACTTAGTTTTTGAAAGGACTACTACTGGCAACTTTTGAGTTTCACTGTGGAGATAGTCTCTTTTTACTTCAAACAGGCCTTTTTAGCTGAGATGAAGAAGCACATGTGTATCTTGAAAAAGTACCATCTACGTTGGAAGCTGTAATTTCTATCACACTGTTTCCCTCTGACAATTTAGTTTGTTTTAGAAAGGAGTATTTCCTGCAAATCAGAATTTCCAACATGGATTGAAGTTCACTTGCTCCAAACAAGCCTAGGTTGAAGAAACACACCTATTTCTTGAAAGAAAACCATCTGTGTTAGAAGAAAGTGCATCTAGCACATTGTTTCCCTGTGAGAACTGAGTTAGTTTTTAAAGGAACTCGTCCTGCAAATTAGCACTTTGAAGGGGGCCATATGTTTCTTTGTTTCAAATTGGCCTATTCACCTGAATTATCTAAACACGTATTCCTCTTGAAACATCACAATATGTTTTAGAAAGAGGAACAACTAGCCTATTGCTTCCTTGTGAGAAGACTTAGTCTTGGAAAGGAATGTACCTGCAACTGACAGATTTCAATGTGGAGATATGCCCTGATTGCTGCAAATAGGCCTATATAGCTGAGTTGAAGAAACACATGTCTAACTCTAATGACAACCATCTATGCTAGAAACTGTAGCGTCAAGCACATTGTTCCCCTATGAAATTTCAATTAGTTATGGAAATGAATAACTTCTGAATAACAGATTTTCAAAGTGTAGGAAAGCTCATTTTGTCCAAATGGGCCATTTCAGCTATGTTGAAGAAACACATGCATCTCTCCAACGAAATCATGTAGGTTAGAATCAGCATCATCTAGAACACTGTTTCCTTGTGAGAATTGATTTAGTTCGTGAAAGGCGTATTTCCTGCAAATCATCCTTTTCAAGATGAAGTAAGGCTCATTTTGTTCCAAATAGGTCTATACAGCTGAGTTGAAGAAACACATGTACCTTTCCAAAGGAAACCATCTATGGTAGATCTACCACTTTATTTCCCTGTGTGAATTGACACAGATTTCAAAGGAACATTTAATGGAAATGATAACTTAGAAGGCAGAGAAAGGATCATTTTTTCCAAATGGGCCAAATCACATGAGATGTCAAAAACCATTTGTGTGGAAAGGAAAACTGTCATAGAAACAGGTGTTTCCTGCACATTCTTTCCCTGTGAAAATTGAGTTAATTTTTAAAAGCATACTTCCTACATCTTAAGTGTTTCAATGTGGAGATAGGTTCTGTTTACTCCAGGGAGGCGTATTCAAGGTGGTTTGAGAAACGCATGTATCTCCCAAAGAAAGAGATCTATGTTAAATGCTTCACAATCCCGCCTGTTGTTTGCCTGTGAGAATTGAATGAGTTTTTGAATGCAATACTTCTGGAAATCCTCATTTTCAAGAAGAAGAAAGGCTCCTTTTGTCCCAAGTATGCGTATTTTGCTGAGGTGAAGAAACACATTTAGCTCTCCACAGAAAGCCATCTGTGCCAGAAGTCAAAACATTAACAACATTGCTTCATTCTGTAAATGAGTTACTTTTGGAAAGGAATATTTCCTGAAAATTAGAACTTTCAAGGTGGAGAGATGTTCATTTTCTTCCAAATAAGCCTATTGACCTGAAAGTGGGAACACATTTGTCTCTCGAAAGAAAATGGTCAGTGTTAGAAAGAGAGAAGTGTCTAGACCATTGTTTCCGTGTGAGAATTGACTTAGTTTTGAAAGGAATACTTACTGCAAATCCTAATTTTCAAGGTGGAGAAAGGGTGATTTTCCTCAAATGGGCCTCTTTATCTGGGGGGAAGAAACACATGTATCCCTCCAAAGAAAACCATTTCTGCTAGAAGCTGCAGCATCTGACACATTGTTACCTGTGAGAATTGAGTTCACTTTTGAAAGGAATATTTCCTGCATATCGTGGTTATCATGGTAGGGGAAGGCTCATTTTGGTACAAAAATGCCTAATCAGCTGATTTGAAGAAACACATTTATTTCTCCAAATAACACCATCTAAGCTTGAAGCTACAGTTGCTAGCACATTGTTTCCCTGTGACAATTGGCTTAGTTTTTGAAAGGAAGACTTCCTGACAATCTGAATTTTCAGGGTATTCTTAGGCTGAGTGTGTCCAAGTAGGCCCATTCAGCTAAGTTGTATAGAAACATGTATCTCTCAAAGAAAAATCTTTGTTAGAACCACGAGCATCTAGGGCATTGTTTCCCTGTGAGAACTGAGTAAGTTATTGAAAGGAATACTTCCTGCGACTTAAGATGTTTCAAAGTGGAGAAAGGCTCATTTTGTTCCAAATGGGGCCGTTCATCATTGGGGAAGAAACACAAGTATCCCTCCGAAGAAACCCATTTATGGTAGAAGCTGCAGCATCTACCATATTGTTTTCCTGTGAGAATTGAGTTCGTTTTGGGAAGAATACTTCCTGCAAATCCGAAATTCCAACGTGAACAAAGGTTCATTTTGTTTCGCAAAGGCCTATTCACCTAAGATGAAGAAAGGCCTGTATGTCCAAAAGAGAACAAGCTGGGTCCGAAGCTCAAGCACGTAGAACGTTGTTTACCAGTGATACTTGAATTACTTTTTGAATGGAATGCTCCTGCAAATCAGAATTGTCGGGGTGGATGAAGATCATTTTGTTCTGAATAGGCCTATTTGCCTGAGTTGAAAAAACACATGTACCTCTCAAAAGAAAACCAGCAGTGTTAGAAGCAGGAGCATCTAGCACATTGTTTTACTGTGAGAATTCTGTGAGTTTTTGAAAGGAAGACTGCTGCAAATCAGCGTTTTCGAGGTGTAGAAAGCTTCATTTTGTTCCAAATAGGACAGTTTAGAACAGTTGAAGAAACAAATGTAAATCTCAAAAGAAAACTATGTGTGTTAGAAACCAGAGCATCTATCACATTGTTTGCTGTGAGAATAGTGTTAGTTTTTGAAAGGAATATACCTGCAACTTAGGGGATCAACGTGGAGATAGCCTCTTTCTGTTCCAAATTGGCCTATTCAGCTAAGTTGAAGAAACACATGTACCTCTCAAAAAAAACCATCTCTGTATGATGCTGGAATATCTAGAACATTGTTTCCCTGTGAGAACTGAGTGTGGTTTTGAAATGACTACTACAGGAAACCTGAGAGTTTCAAAGGGGCGATAGGCTCTGTTTGCTCGAAATAGGTCTTTTCAGCTGAGTTGAAGACACACGCATCTTTCCCAAGAAAACCATCTATGTTAGAAAGTGCAGCAGCTACCACATGGTTTCTCTGTCACAATTGAGAGAGCTTTTGAAAGGAGTACTTCCTGCAATTCAGAACTTGCAAGGTCAACAAAGGTTCATTCTGTGCCAAATAGGCGTTTTCACCTGACATGTTGAAACACATGTTTCTCTCACAAGAAACTCTCTGTGTTAGACGGTCCGTCGCATAGAACATTGTTTACCTGTGAGATTTGAGTTCGTTTTCATTGGAGAACTTTTGCCAATCAGAATTTCAGGGTGGAAAAGGCTACTTTGTTCCTAATAGCCCTATTGAGCTGCATTGAAAAAACACATGGATCTCGCGAGAGAAAACCATCTGTGTTAGAAGCAGGATCATCCGGCACATTGTTTCCCTGTGAGAATCGAGTGAATATTTGAAAGGAGTACTTCCTGCCAATCATGGATTTCAAGGTGTACAACAGCTCACTTTACTCCAAATAGGACTATTTAGCTGAGTGGAAGAAACAACATGTATATCTCGCAAGAGAACTATATGTGTAAGAAGCCTGAGCATCTAGAACATTGATTCCCTGTGAGAACCGAGTTACGTTTGAAAGGAATACCTCCTGCAAATGCTAGATTTGAAGGTGGAGAAAGGCTGCTTTTGTTCAAAATAGGCCTATTGATTTGAGGGGAAGTAACAAATGGATACTTCCAAAGAAAACCATTTCTGGTAGAAGCTGAAGCATGTACATATTGCTTCCCTGGGAGAATTCAGTTCGTTTGGAAAAGAATATTCCTGCAAATCAGAACTTCCAAGGTGCACCAAGCTTCATTTCATTCTAAATAGGCCTATTCCACTGAGATGTTGAAACACATGTTTCTCTGGAAAGAAAACAATCCATGTTACAAACTCCACTGCCTTTAACCTTGATTCCCTGTGAGATTAGAGGTAGTTTTTGAGTGGAATACTTCTGCAAAGGAGAATTTTCAGGCTGGAAAAGCCTCTTTTTGTTGGACTAAGCCTATTCAGCTGAGTTGAAGAAGCACATTTTTCTCTCTAAAGAAAATCATCTGTGTTAGAAGAAGGAGAATCTAGCACATTGTTTCCTTTGAGAAGTGAGTTAGTGTTTGAAAAGAACGTTGACTGCAACCTAGGTGTTTCAAGGTGGAGATTGGCTCTATTTCCTCCAATAAGCCTATTCAGATGAGTTTGAGAAACTCATGTATCTCTCCAAGGAAAATGGTCTACGTTAGCAGCATCAAATCGACCACATTGTTTCCTTCTGAGTATTGAGTTAGGTTTTGAAAGCAACACGTTTAGCAAATCAGAATTTTCAAGCTAGAGAAAGGCTCATTTTGTCCAAAGAGGACGATTCGGCTCAATTGAAGACAGACATGTATCTCTCCACACAATACCATCTATGCTTCAACCTGCAGCAATTACCACATTGTTTCCCTGCAAGAATTGACTTAGTTTTTGAAAGGACTACTACTGGCAACTTTTGAGTTTCACTGTGGAGATAGTCTCTTTTTACTTCAAACAGGCCTTTTTAGCTGAGATGAAGAAGCACATGTGTATCTTGAAAAAGTACCATCTACGTTGGAAGCTGTAATTTCTATCACACTGTTTCCCTCTGACAATTTAGTTTGTTTTAGAAAGGAGTATTTCCTGCAAATCAGAATTTCCAACATGGATTGAAGTTCACTTGCTCCAAACAAGCCTAGGTTGAAGAAACACACCTATTTCTTGAAAGAAAACCATCTGTGTTAGAAGAAAGTGCATCTAGCACATTGTTTCCCTGTGAGAACTGAGTTAGTTTTTAAAGGAACTCGTCCTGCAAATTAGCACTTTGAAGGGGGCCATATGTTTCTTTGTTTCAAATTGGCCTATTCACCTGAATTATCTAAACACGTATTCCTCTTGAAACATCACAATATGTTTTAGAAAGAGGAACAACTAGCCTATTGCTTCCTTGTGAGAAGACTTAGTCTTGGAAAGGAATGTACCTGCAACTGACAGATTTCAATGTGGAGATATGCCCTGATTGCTGCAAATAGGCCTATATAGCTGAGTTGAAGAAACACATGTCTAACTCTAATGACAACCATCTATGCTAGAAACTGTAGCGTCAAGCACATTGTTCCCCTATGAAATTTCAATTAGTTATGGAAATGAATAACTTCTGAATAACAGATTTTCAAAGTGTAGGAAAGCTCATTTTGTCCAAATGGGCCATTTCAGCTATGTTGAAGAAACACATGCATCTCTCCAACGAAATCATGTAGGTTAGAATCAGCATCATCTAGAACACTGTTTCCTTGTGAGAATTGATTTAGTTCGTGAAAGGCGTATTTCCTGCAAATCATCCTTTTCAAGATGAAGTAAGGCTCATTTTGTTCCAAATAGGTCTATACAGCTGAGTTGAAGAAACACATGTACCTTTCCAAAGGAAACCATCTATGGTAGATCTACCACTTTATTTCCCTGTGTGAATTGACACAGATTTCAAAGGAACATTTAATGGAAATGATAACTTAGAAGGCAGAGAAAGGATCATTTTTTCCAAATGGGCCAAATCACATGAGATGTCAAAAACCATTTGTGTGGAAAGGAAAACTGTCATAGAAACAGGTGTTTCCTGCACATTCTTTCCCTGTGAAAATTGAGTTAATTTTTAAAAGCATACTTCCTACATCTTAAGTGTTTCAATGTGGAGATAGGTTCTGTTTACTCCAGGGAGGCGTATTCAAGGTGGTTTGAGAAACGCATGTATCTCCCAAAGAAAGAGATCTATGTTAAATGCTTCACAATCCCGCCTGTTGTTTGCCTGTGAGAATTGAATGAGTTTTTCAATGCAATACTTCTGGAAATCCTCATTTTCAAGAAGAAGAAAGGCTCCTTTTGTCCCAAGTATGCGTATTTTGCTGAGGTGAAGAAACACATTTAGCTCTCCACAGAAAGCCATCTGTGCCAGAAGTCAAAACATTAACAACATTGCTTCATTCTGTAAATGAGTTACTTTTGGAAAGGAATATTTCCTGAAAATTAGAACTTTCAAGGTGGAGAGATGTTCATTTTCTTCCAAATAAGCCTATTGACCTGAAAGTGGGAACACATTTGTCTCTCGAAAGAAAATGGTCAGTGTTAGAAAGAGAGAAGTGTCTAGACCATTGTTTCCGTGTGAGAATTGACTTAGTTTTGAAAGGAATACTTACTGCAAATCCTAATTTTCAAGGTGGAGAAAGGGTGATTTTCCTCAAATGGGCCTCTTTATCTGGGGGGAAGAAACACATGTATCCCTCCAAAGAAAACCATTTCTGCTAGAAGCTGCAGCATCTGACACATTGTTACCTGTGAGAATTGAGTTCACTTTTGAAAGGAATATTTCCTGCATATCGTGGTTATCATGGTAGGGGAAGGCTCATTTTGGTACAAAAATGCCTAATCAGCTGATTTGAAGAAACACATTTATTTCTCCAAATAACACCATCTAAGCTTGAAGCTACAGTTGCTAGCACATTGTTTCCCTGTGACAATTGGCTTAGTTTTTGAAAGGAAGACTTCCTGACAATCTGAATTTTCAGGGTATTATTAGGCTGAGTGTGTCCAAGTAGGCCCATTCAGCTAAGTTCTATAGAAACATGTGTCTCTCAAAAAAAAATCTTTCTTAGAACCAGGAGCATCTAGGGCATTGTTTCCCTGTGAGAACTGAGTAAGTTATTGAAAGGAATACTTCCTGCGACTTAAGATGTTTCAAAGTGGAGAAAGGCTCATTTTGTTCCAAATGGGGCCGTTCATCATTGGGGAAGAAACACAAGTATCCCTCCGAAGAAACCCATTTATGGTAGAAGCTGCAGCATCTACCATATTGTTTTCCTGTGAGAATTGAGTTCGTTTTGGGAAGAATACTTCCTGCAAATCCGAAATTCCAACGTGAACAAAGGTTCATTTTGTTTCGCAAAGGCCTATTCACCTAAGATGAAGAAAGGCCTGTATGTCCAAAAGAGAACAAGCTGGGTCCGAAGCTCAAGCACGTAGAACGTTGTTTACCAGTGATACTTGAATTACTTTTTGAATGGAATGCTCCTGCAAATCAGAATTGTCGGGGTGGATGAAGATCATTTTGTTCTGAATAGGCCTATTTGCCTGAGTTGAAAAAACACATGTACCTCTCAAAAGAAAACCAGCAGTGTTAGAAGCAGGAGCATCTAGCACATTGTTTTCCTGTGAGAATTCTGTGAGTTTTTGAAAGGAAGACTGCTGCAAATCAGCGTTTTCGAGGTGTAGAAAGCTTCATTTTGTTCCAAATAGGACAGTTTAGAACAGTTGAAGAAACAAATGTAAATCTCAAAAGAAAACTATGTGTGTTAGAAACCAGAGCATCTATCACATTGTTTGCTGTGAGAATAGTGTTAGTTTTTGAAAGGAATATACGTGCAACTTAGGGGATCAACGTGGAGATAGCCTCTTTCTGTTCCAAATTGGCCTATTCAGCTAAGTTGAAGAAACACATGTACCTCTCAAAAAAAACCATCTCTGTATGATGCTGGAATATCTAGAACATTGTTTCCCTGTGAGAACTGAGTGTGGTTTTGAAATGACTACTACAGGAAACCTGAGAGTTTCAAAGGGGCGATAGGCTCTGTTTGCTCGAAATAGGTCTTTTCAGCTGAGTTGAAGACACACGCATCTTTCCCAAGAAAACCATCTATGTTAGAAAGTGCAGCAGCTACCACATGGTTTCTCTGTCACAATTGAGAGAGCTTTTGAAAGGAGTACTTCCTGCAATTCAGAACTTGCAAGGTCAACAAAGGTTCATTCTGTGCCAAATAGGCGTTTTCACCTGACATGTTGAAACACATGTTTCTCTCACAAGAAACTCTCTGTGTTAGACGGTCCGTCGCATAGAACATTGTTTACCTGTGAGATTTGAGTTCGTTTTCATTGGAGAACTTTTGCCAATCAGAATTTCAGGGTGGAAAAGGCTACTTTGTTCCTAATAGCCCTATTGAGCTGCATTGAAAAAACACATGGATCTCGCGAGAGAAAACCATCTGTGTTAGAAGCAGGATCATCCGGCACATTGTTTCCCTGTGAGAATCGAGTGAATATTTGAAAGGAGTACTTCCTGCCAATCATGGATTTCAAGGTGTACAACAGCTCACTTTACTCCAAATAGGACTATTTAGCTGAGTGGAAGAAACAACATGTATATCTCGCAAGAGAACTATATGTGTAAGAAGCCTGAGCATCTAGAACATTGATTCCCTGTGAGAACCGAGTTACGTTTGAAAGGAATACCTCCTGCAAATGCTAGATTTGAAGGTGGAGAAAGGCTGCTTTTGTTCAAAATAGGCCTATTGATTTGAGGGGAAGTAACAAATGGATACTTCCAAAGAAAACCATTTCTGGTAGAAGCTGAAGCATGTACATATTGCTTCCCTGGGAGAATTCAGTTCGTTTGGAAAAGAATATTCCTGCAAATCAGAACTTCCAAGGTGCACCAAGCTTCATTTCATTCTAAATAGGCCTATTCCACTGAGATGTTGAAACACATGTTTCTCTGGAAAGAAAACAATCCATGTTACAAACTCCACTGCCTTTAACCTTGATTCCCTGTGAGATTAGAGGTAGTTTTTGAGTGGAATACTTCTGCAAAGGAGAATTTTCAGGCTGGAAAAGCCTCTTTTTGTTGGACTAAGCCTATTCAGCTGAGTTGAAGAAGCACATTTTTCTCTCTAAAGAAAATCATCTGTGTTAGAAGAAGGAGAATCTAGCACATTGTTTCCTTTGAGAAGTGAGTTAGTGTTTGAAAAGAACGTTGACTGCAACCTAGGTGTTTCAAGGTGGAGATTGGCTCTATTTCCTCCAATAAGCCTATTCAGATGAGTTTGAGAAACTCATGTATCTCTCCAAGGAAAATGGTCTACGTTAGCAGCATCAAATCGACCACATTGTTTCCTTCTGAGTATTGAGTTAGGTTTTGAAAGCAACACGTTTAGCAAATCAGAATTTTCAAGCTAGAGAAAGGCTCATTTTGTCCAAAGAGGACGATTCGGCTCAATTGAAGACAGACATGTATCTCTCCACACAATACCATCTATGCTTCAACCTGCAGCAATTACCACATTGTTTCCCTGCAAGAATTGACTTAGTTTTTGAAAGGACTACTACTGGCAACTTTTGAGTTTCACTGTGGAGATAGTCTCTTTTTACTTCAAACAGGCCTTTTTAGCTGAGATGAAGAAGCACATGTGTATCTTGAAAAAGTACCATCTACGTTGGAAGCTGTAATTTCTATCACACTGTTTCCCTCTGACAATTTAGTTTGTTTTAGAAAGGAGTATTTCCTGCAAATCAGAATTTCCAACATGGATTGAAGTTCACTTGCTCCAAACAAGCCTAGGTTGAAGAAACACACCTATTTCTTGAAAGAAAACCATCTGTGTTAGAAGAAAGTGCATCTAGCACATTGTTTCCCTGTGAGAACTGAGTTAGTTTTTAAAGGAACTCGTCCTGCAAATTAGCACTTTGAAGGGGGCCATATGTTTCTTTGTTTCAAATTGGCCTATTCACCTGAATTATCTAAACACGTGTTCCTCTTGAAACATCACAATATGTTTTAGAAAGAGGAACAACTAGCCTATTGCTTCCTTGTGAGAAGACTTAGTCTTGGAAAGGAATGTACCTGCAACTGACAGATTTCAATGTGGAGATATGCCCTGATTGCTGCAAATAGGCCTATATAGCTGAGTTGAAGAAACACATGTCTAACTCTAATGACAACCATCTATGCTAGAAACTGTAGCGTCAAGCACATTGTTCCCCTATGAAATTTCAATTAGTTATGGAAATGAATAACTTCTGAATAACAGATTTTCAAAGTGTAGGAAAGCTCATTTTGTCCAAATGGGCCATTTCAGCTATGTTGAAGAAACACATGCATCTCTCCAACGAAATCATGTAGGTTAGAATCAGCATCATCTAGAACACTGTTTCCTTGTCAGAATTGATTTAGTTCGTGAAAGGCGTATTTCCTGCAAATCATCCTTTTCAAGATGAAGTAAGGCTCATTTTGTTCCAAATAGGTCTATACAGCTGAGTTGAAGAAACACATGTACCTTTCCAAAGAAAACCATCTATGGTAGATCTACCACTTTATTTCCCTGTGTGAATTGACATAGATTTCAAAGGAACATTTAATGGGAATGATAACTTAGAAGGCAGAGAAAGGAATATTTTTTCCAAATGGGCCAAATCACATGAGATGTCAAAAACCATTTGTGTGGAAAGTAAAACTGTCATAGAAACAGGTGTTCCTGCACATTCTTTCCCTGTGAAAATTGAGTTAATTTTTAAAAGCATACTTCCTACATCTTAAGTGTTTCAATGTGGAGATAGGTTCTGTTTACTCCAGGGAGGCGTATTCAAGGTGGTTTGAGAAACGCATGTATCTCCCAAAGAAAGAGATCTATGTTAAATGCTTCACAATCCCGCCTGTTGTTTGCCTGTGAGAATTGAATGAGTTTTTGAATGCAATACTTCTGGAAATCCTCATTTTCAAGAAGAAGAAAGGCTCCTTTTGTCCCAAGTATGCGTATTTTGCTGAGGTGAAGAAACACATTTAGCTCTCCACAGAAAGCCATCTGTGCCAGAAGTCAAAACATTAACAACATTGCTTCATTCTGTAAATGAGTTACTTTTGGAAAGGAATATTTCCTGAAAATTAGAACTTTCAAGGTGGAGAGATGTACATTTTCTTCCAAATAAGCCTATTGACCTGAAAGTGGGAACACATTTGTCTCTCGAAAGAAAATGGTCAGTGTTAGAAAGAGAGAAGTGTCTAGACCATTGTTTCCGTGTGAGAATTGACTTAGTTTTGAAAGGAATACTTACTGCAAATCCTAATTTTCAAGGTGGAGAAAGGGTGATTTTCCTCAAATGGGCCTCTTTATCTGGGGGGAAGAAACACATGTATCCCTCCAAAGAAAACCATTTCTGCTAGAAGCTGCAGCATCTGACACATTGTTACCTGTGAGAATTGAGTTCACTTTTGAAAGGAATATTTCCTGCATATCGTGGTTATCATGGTAGGGGAAGGCTCATTTTGGTACAAAAATGCCTAATCAGCTGATTTGAAGAAACACATTTATTTCTCCAAATAACACCATCTAAGCTTGAAGCTACAGTTGCTAGCACATTGTTTCCCTGTGACAATTGGCTTAGTTTTTGAAAGGAAGACTTCCTGACAATCTGAATTTTCAGGGTATTCTTAGGCTGAGTGTGTCCAAGTAGGCCCATTCAGCTAAGTTGTATAGAAACATGTATCTCTCAAAGAAAAATCTTTGTTAGAACCACGAGCATCTTGGGCATTGTTTCCCTGTGAGAACTGAGTAAGTTATTGAAAGGAATACTTCCTGCGACTTAAGATGTTTCAAAGTGGAGAAAGGCTCATTTTGTTCCAAATGGGGCCGTTCATCATTGGGGAAGAAACACAAGTATCCCTCCGAAGAAACCCATTTATGGTAGAAGCTGCAGCATCTACCATATTGTTTCCTGTGAGAATTGAGTTCGTTTTGGGAAGAATACTTCCTGCAAATCAGATTTCCAACGTGAACAAAGGTTCATTTTGTTTCCCAAAGGCCTATTCACCTAAGATGAAGAAAGGCCTGTATGTCCAAAAGAGAACAAGCTGGGTCCGAAGCTCAAGCACGTAGAACGTTGTTTACCAGTGATACTTGAATTACTTTTTGAATGGAATGCTCCTGCAAATCAGAATTGTCCGGGTGGATGAAGATCATTTTGTTCTGAATAGGCCTATTCGCCTGAGTTGAAAAAACACATGTACCTCTCAAAAGAAAACCAGCAGTGTTAGAAGCAGGAGCATCTAGCACATTGTTTTCCTGTGAGAATTCAGTGAGTTTTTGAAAGGAAGACTGCTGCAAATCAGCGTTTTCGAGGTGTAGAAAGCTTCATTTTGTTCCAAATAGGACAGTTTAGAACAGTTGAAGAAACAAATGTAAATCTCAAAAGAAAACTATGTGTGTTAGAAACCAGAGCATCTATCACATTGTTTGCTGTGAGAATAGTGTTAGTTTTTGAAAGGAATATACGTGCAACTTAGGGGATCAACGTGGAGATAGCCTCTTTCTGTTCCAAATTGGCCTATTCAGCTAAGTTGAAGAAACACATGTACCTCTCAAAAAAAACCATCTCTGTATGATGCTGGAATATCTAGAACATTGTTTCCCTGTGAGAACTGAGTGTGGTTTTGAAATGACTACTACAGGAAACCTGAGAGTTTCAAAGGGGCGATAGGGACTGTTTGCTCGAAATAGGTCTTTTCAGCTGAGTTGAAGACACACGCATCTTTCCCAAGAAAACCATCTATGTTAGAAAGTGCAGCAGCTACCACATGGTTTCTCTGTCACAATTGAGAGAGCTTTTGAAAGGAGTACTTCCTGCAATTCAGAACTTGCAAGGTCAACAAAGGTTCATTCTGTGCCAAATAGGCGTTTTCACCTGACATGTTGAAACACATGTTTCTCTCACAAGAAACTCTCTGTGTTAGACGGTCCATCGCATGGAACATTGTTTACCTGTGAGATTTGAGTTCGTTTTCATTGGAGAACTTTTGCAAATCAGAATGTCAGGATGGAAAAGGCTACTTTGTTCCTAATAGCCCTATTGAGCTGCATTGAAAAAACACATGGATCTCGCAAGAGAAAACCATCTGTGTTAGAAGCAGGATCATCCAGCACATTGTTTCCCTGTGAGAATCGAGTGAATATTTGAAAGGAGTACTTCCTGCCAATCATGGATTTCAAGGTGTACAACAGCTCACTTTACTCCAAATAGGACTATTTAGCTGAGTGGAAGAAACAACATGTATATCTCGCAAGAGAACTATATGTGTAAGAAGCCTGAGCATCTAGAACATTGATTAACTGTGAGAACCGAGTTACGTTTGAAAGGAATACCTCCTGCAAATGCTAGATTTGAAGGTGGAGAAAGGCTGCTTTTGTTCAAAATAGGCCTATTGATTTGAGGGGAAGTAACAAATGGATTCTTCCAAAGAAAACCATTTCTGGTAGAAGCAGAAGCATGTACATATTGCTTCCCTGGGAGAATTCAGTTCGTTTGGAAAAGAATATTCCTGCAAATCAGAACTTCCAAGGTGCACCAAGCTTCATTTCATTCTAAATAGGCCTATTCCACTGAGATGTTGAAACACATGTTTCTCTGGAAAGAAAACAATCCATGTTACAATCTCCACTGCCTTTAACCTTGATTCCCTGTGAGATTAGAGGTAGTTTTTGAGTGGAATACTTCTGCAAAGGAGAATTTTCAGGCTGGAAAAGCCTCTTTTTGTTGGACTAAGCCTATTCAGCTGAGTTGAAGAAGCACATTTTTCTCTCTAAAGAAAATCATCTGTGTTAGAAGAAGGAGAATCTAGCACATTGTTTCCTATGAGAAGTGAGTTAGTGTTTGAAAAGAACGCTGACTGCAACCTAGGTGTTTCAAGGTGGAGATTGGCTCTATTTCCTCCAATGAGCCTATTCAGATGAGTTTGAGAAACTCATGTATCTCTCCAAGGAAAATGGTCTACGTTAGCAGCATTAAATCGACCACATTGTTTCCTTCTGAGTATTGAGTTAGGTTTCGAAAGCAACACGTTTAGCAAATCAGAATTTTCAAGCTAGAGAAAGGCTCATTTTGTCCAAAGAGGACGATTCGGCTCAATTGAAGACAGACATGTATCTCTCCACACAATACCATCTATGCTTCAACCTGCAGCAATTACCACATTGTTTCCCTGCAAGAATTGACTTAGTTTTTGAAAGGACTACTACTGGCAACTTTTGAGTTTCACTGTGGAGATAGTCTCTGTTTGCTTCAAACAGGCCTTTTTAGCTGAGATGAAGAAGCACATGTGTATCTTGAAAAAGTACCATCTACGTTGGAAGCTGTAATTTCTATCACACTGTTTCCCTCTGACAATTTAGTTTGTTTTAGAAAGAAGTATTTCCTGCAAATCAGAATTTCCAACATGGATTGAAGTTCACTTGCTCCAAGCAAGCCTAGGTTGAAGAAACACACATATTTCTTGAAAGAAAACCATCTGTGTTAGAAGAAAGTGCATCTAGCACGTTGTTTCCCTTTGAGAACTGAGTTAGTTTTTAAAGGAACTCGTCCTGCAAATTAGCACTTTGAAGGGGGCCATATGTTTCTTTGTTTCAAATTGGCCTATTCACCTGAATTGTCTAAACACGTGTTCCTCTTGAAACATCACAATATGTTTTAGAAAGAGGAACAACTAGCCTATTGCTTCCTTGTGAGAAGACTTAGTCTTGGAAAGGAATGTACCTGCAACTGACAGATTTCAATGTGGAGATATACCCTGATTGCTGCAAATAGGCCTATATAGCTGAGTTGAAGAAACACATGTCTAACTCTAATGACAACCATCTATGCTAGAAACTGTAGCGTCAAGCACATTGTTCCCCTATGAAATTTCAATTAGTTATGGAAATGAATAACTTCTGAATAACAGATTTTCAAAGTGTAGGACAGCTCATTTTGTCCAAATGGGCCATTTCAGCTATGTTGAAGAAAAACATGCATCTCTCCAACGAAATCATGTAGGTTAGAATCAGCATCATCTAGAACAGTGTTTCCTTGTGAGAATTGATTTAGTTCGTGAAAGGCGTATTTCCTGAAAATCCTCCTTTTCAAGATGAAGTAAGGCTCATTTTGTTCCAAATAGGTCTATACAGCTGAGTTGAAGAAACACATGTACCTTTCCAAAGAAAACCATCTATGGTAGATCTACCACTTTATTTCCCTGTGTGAATTGACATAGATTTCAAAGGAACATTTAATGGAAATGATAACTTAGAAGGCAGAGAAAGGATCATTTTTTCCAAATGGGCCAAATCACATGAGATGTCAAAAACCATTTGTGTGGAAAGGAAAACTGTCATAGAAACAGGTGTTTCCTGCACATTCTTTCCCTGTGAAAATTGAGTTAATTTTTAAAAGCATACTTCCTACATCTTAAGTGTTTCAATGTGGAGATAGGTTCTGTTTACTCCAGGGAGGCGTATTCAAGGTGGTTTGAGAAACGCATGTATCTCCCAAAGAAAGAGATCTATGTTAAATGCTTCACAATCCCGCCTGTTGTTGCCTGTGAGAATTGAATGAGTTTTTCAATGCAATACTTCTGGAAATCCTCATTTTCAAGAAGTAGAAAGGCTCCTTTTGTCCCAAGTATGCGTATTTTCCTGAGGTGAAGAAACACATTTAGCTCTCCACAGAAAGCCATCTGTGCCAGAAGTCAAAACATTAACAACATTGCTTCATTCTGTAAATGAGTTACTTTTGGAAAGGAATATTTCCTGAAAATTAGAACTTTCAAGGTGGAGAGATGTTCATTTTCTTCCAAATAAGCCTATTGACCTGAAAGTGGGAACACATTTGTCTCTCGAAAGAAAATGGTCAGTGTTAGAAAGAGAGAAGTGTCTAGACCATTGTTTCCGTGTGAGAATTGACTTAGTTTTGAAAGGAATACTTACTGCAAATCCTAATTTTCAAGGTGGAGAAAGGGTGATTTTCCTCAAATGGCCCTCTTTGTCTGGGGGGAAGAAACACATGTATCCCTCCAAAGAAAACCATTTCTGCTAGAAGCTGCAGCATCTGACACATTGTTACCTGTGAGAATTGAGTTCACTTTTGAAAGGAATATTTCCTGCATATCGTGGTTATCATGGTAGGGGAAGGCTCATTTTGGTACAAAAATGCCTAATCAGCTGATTTGAAGAAACACATTTATTTCTCCAAATAACACCATCTAAGCTTGAAGCTACAGTTGCTAGCACATTGTTTCCCTGTGACAATTGGCTTAGTTTTTGAAAGGAAGACTTCCTGACAATCTGAATTTTCAGGGTATTCTTAGGCTGAGTGTGTCCAAGTAGGCCCATTCAGCTAAGTTGTATAGAAACATGTATCTCTCAAAGAAAAATCTTTGTTAGAACCACGAGCATCTAGGGCATTGTTTCCCTGTGAGAACTGAGTAAGTTATTGAAAGGAATACTTCCTGCGACTTAAGATGTTTCAAAGTGGAGAAAGGCTCATTTTGTTCCAAATGGGGCCGTTCATCATTGGGGAAGAAACACAAGTATCCCTCCGAAGAAACCCATTTATGGTAGAAGCTGCAGCATCTACCATATTGTTTTCCTGTGAGAATTGAGTTCGTTTTGGGAAGAATACTTCCTGCAAATCCGAAATTCCAACGTGCACAAAGGTTCATTTTGTTTCGCAAAGGCCTATTCACCTAAGATGAAGAAAGGCCTGTATGTCCAAAAGAGAACAAGCTGGGTCCGAAGCTCAAGCACGTAGAACGTTGTTTACCAGTGATACTTGAATTACTTTTTGAATGGAATGCTCCTGCAAATCAGAATTGTCGGGGTGGATGAAGATCATTTTGTTCTGAATAGGCCTATTCGCCTGAGTTGAAAAAACACATGTACCTCTCAAAAGAAAACCAGCAGTGTTAGAAGCAGGAGCATCTAGCACATTGTTTTACTGTGAGAATTCTGTGAGTTTTTGAAAGGAAGACTGCTGCAAATCAGCGTTTTCGAGGTGTAGAAAGCTTCATTTTGTTCCAAATAGGACAGTTTAGAACAGTTGAAGAAACAAATGTAAATCTCAAAAGAAAACTATGTGTGTTAGAAACCAGAGCATCTATCACATTGTTTGCTGTGAGAATAGTGTTAGTTTTTGAAAGGAATATACGTGCAACTTAGGGGATCAACGTGGAGATAGCCTCTTTCTGTTCCAAATTGGCCTATTCAGCTAAGTTGAAGAAACACATGTACCTCTCAAAAAAAACCATCTCTGTATGATGCTGGAATATCTAGAACATTGTTTCCCTGTGAGAACTGAGTGTGGTTTTGAAATGACTACTACAGGAAACCTGAGAGTTTCAAAGGGGCGATAGGCTCTGTTTGCTCGAAATAGGTCTTTTCAGCTGAGTTGAAGACACACGCATCTTTCCCAAGAAAACCATCTATGTTAGAAAGTGCAGCAGCTACCACATGGTTTCTCTGTCACAATTGAGAGAGCTTTTGAAAGGAGTACTTCCTGCAATTCAGAACTTGCAAGGTCAACAAAGGTTCATTCTGTGCCAAATAGGCGTTTTCACCTGACATGTTGAAACACATGTTTCTCTCACAAGAAACTCTCTGTGTTAGACGGTCCGTCGCATAGAACATTGTTTACCTGTGAGATTTGAGTTCGTTTTCATTGGAGAACTTTTGCCAATCAGAATTTCAGGGTGGAAAAGGCTACTTTGTTCCTAATAGCCCTATTGAGCTGCATTGAAAAAACACATGGATCTCGCGAGAGAAAACCATCTGTGTTAGAAGCAGGATCATCCGGCACATTGTTTCCCTGTGAGAATCGAGTGAATATTTGAAAGGAGTACTTCCTGCCAATCATGGATTTCAAGGTGTACAACAGCTCACTTTACTCCAAATAGGACTATTTAGCTGAGTGGAAGAAACAACATGTATATCTCGCAAGAGAACTATATGTGTAAGAAGCCTGAGCATCTAGAACATTGATTCCCTGTGAGAACCGAGTTACGTTTGAAAGGAATACCTCCTGCAAATGCTAGATTTGAAGGTGGAGAAAGGCTGCTTTTGTTCAAAATAGGCCTATTGATTTGAGGGGAAGTAACAAATGGATACTTCCAAAGAAAACCATTTCTGGTAGAAGCTGAAGCATGTACATATTGCTTCCCTGGGAGAATTCAGTTCGTTTGGAAAAGAATATTCCTGCAAATCAGAACTTCCAAGGTGCACCAAGCTTCATTTCATTCTAAATAGGCCTATTCCACTGAGATGTTGAAACACATGTTTCTCTGGAAAGAAAACAATCCATGTTACAAACTCCACTGCCTTTAACCTTGATTCCCTGTGAGATTAGAGGTAGTTTTTGAGTGGAATACTTCTGCAAAGGAGAATTTTCAGGCTGGAAAAGCCTCTTTTTGTTGGACTAAGCCTATTCAGCTGAGTTGAAGAAGCACATTTTTCTCTCTAAAGAAAATCATCTGTGTTAGAAGAAGGAGAATCTAGCACATTGTTTCCTTTGAGAAGTGAGTTAGTGTTTGAAAAGAACGTTGACTGCAACCTAGGTGTTTCAAGGTGGAGATTGGCTCTATTTCCTCCAATAAGCCTATTCAGATGAGTTTGAGAAACTCATGTATCTCTCCAAGGAAAATGGTCTACGTTAGCAGCATCAAATCGACCACATTGTTTCCTTCTGAGTATTGAGTTAGGTTTTGAAAGCAACACGTTTAGCAAATCAGAATTTTCAAGCTAGAGAAAGGCTCATTTTGTCCAAAGAGGACGATTCGGCTCAATTGAAGACAGACATGTATCTCTCCACACAATACCATCTATGCTTCAACCTGCAGCAATTACCACATTGTTTCCCTGCAAGAATTGACTTAGTTTTTGAAAGGACTACTACTGGCAACTTTTGAGTTTCACTGTGGAGATAGTCTCTTTTTACTTCAAACAGGCCTTTTTAGCTGAGATGAAGAAGCACATGTGTATCTTGAAAAAGTACCATCTACGTTGGAAGCTGTAATTTCTATCACACTGTTTCCCTCTGACAATTTAGTTTGTTTTAGAAAGGAGTATTTCCTGCAAATCAGAATTTCCAACATGGATTGAAGTTCACTTGCTCCAAACAAGCCTAGGTTGAAGAAACACACCTATTTCTTGAAAGAAAACCATCTGTGTTAGAAGAAAGTGCATCTAGCACATTGTTTCCCTGTGAGAACTGAGTTAGTTTTTAAAGGAACTCGTCCTGCAAATTAGCACTTTGAAGGGGGCCATATGTTTCTTTGTTTCAAATTGGCCTATTCACCTGAATTATCTAAACACGTGTTCCTCTTGAAACATCACAATATGTTTTAGAAAGAGGAACAACTAGCCTATTGCTTCCTTGTGAGAAGACTTAGTCTTGGAAAGGAATGTACCTGCAACTGACAGATTTCAATGTGGAGATATGCCCTGATTGCTGCAAATAGGCCTATATAGCTGAGTTGAAGAAACACATGTCTAACTCTAATGACAACCATCTATGCTAGAAACTGTAGCGTCAAGCACATTGTTCCCCTATGAAATTTCAATTAGTTATGGAAATGAATAACTTCTGAATAACAGATTTTCAAAGTGTAGGAAAGCTCATTTTGTCCAAATGGGCCATTTCAGCTATGTTGAAGAAACACATGCATCTCTCCAACGAAATCATGTAGGTTAGAATCAGCATCATCTAGAACACTGTTTCCTTGTCAGAATTGATTTAGTTCGTGAAAGGCGTATTTCCTGCAAATCATCCTTTTCAAGATGAAGTAAGGCTCATTTTGTTCCAAATAGGTCTATACAGCTGAGTTGAAGAAACACATGTACCTTTCCAAAGAAAACCATCTATGGTAGATCTACCACTTTATTTCCCTGTGTGAATTGACATAGATTTCAAAGGAACATTTAATGGGAATGATAACTTAGAAGGCAGAGAAAGGAATATTTTTTCCAAATGGGCCAAATCACATGAGATGTCAAAAACCATTTGTGTGGAAAGTAAAACTGTCATAGAAACAGGTGTTCCTGCACATTCTTTCCCTGTGAAAATTGAGTTAATTTTTAAAAGCATACTTCCTACATCTTAAGTGTTTCAATGTGGAGATAGGTTCTGTTTACTCCAGGGAGGCGTATTCAAGGTGGTTTGAGAAACGCATGTATCTCCCAAAGAAAGAGATCTATGTTAAATGCTTCACAATCCCGCCTGTTGTTTGCCTGTGAGAATTGAATGAGTTTTTGAATGCAATACTTCTGGAAATCCTCATTTTCAAGAAGAAGAAAGGCTCCTTTTGTCCCAAGTATGCGTATTTTGCTGAGGTGAAGAAACACATTTAGCTCTCCACAGAAAGCCATCTGTGCCAGAAGTCAAAACATTAACAACATTGCTTCATTCTGTAAATGAGTTACTTTTGGAAAGGAATATTTCCTGAAAATTAGAACTTTCAAGGTGGAGAGATGTACATTTTCTTCCAAATAAGCCTATTGACCTGAAAGTGGGAACACATTTGTCTCTCGAAAGAAAATGGTCAGTGTTAGAAAGAGAGAAGTGTCTAGACCATTGTTTCCGTGTGAGAATTGACTTAGTTTTGAAAGGAATACTTACTGCAAATCCTAATTTTCAAGGTGGAGAAAGGGTGATTTTCCTCAAATGGGCCTCTTTATCTGGGGGGAAGAAACACATGTATCCCTCCAAAGAAAACCATTTCTGCTAGAAGCTGCAGCATCTGACACATTGTTACCTGTGAGAATTGAGTTCACTTTTGAAAGGAATATTTCCTGCATATCGTGGTTATCATGGTAGGGGAAGGCTCATTTTGGTACAAAAATGCCTAATCAGCTGATTTGAAGAAACACATTTATTTCTCCAAATAACACCATCTAAGCTTGAAGCTACAGTTGCTAGCACATTGTTTCCCTGTGACAATTGGCTTAGTTTTTGAAAGGAAGACTTCCTGACAATCTGAATTTTCAGGGTATTCTTAGGCTGAGTGTGTCCAAGTAGGCCCATTCAGCTAAGTTGTATAGAAACATGTATCTCTCAAAGAAAAATCTTTGTTAGAACCACGAGCATCTTGGGCATTGTTTCCCTGTGAGAACTGAGTAAGTTATTGAAAGGAATACTTCCTGCGACTTAAGATGTTTCAAAGTGGAGAAAGGCTCATTTTGTTCCAAATGGGGCCGTTCATCATTGGGGAAGAAACACAAGTATCCCTCCGAAGAAACCCATTTATGGTAGAAGCTGCAGCATCTACCATATTGTTTCCTGTGAGAATTGAGTTCGTTTTGGGAAGAATACTTCCTGCAAATCAGATTTCCAACGTGAACAAAGGTTCATTTTGTTTCCCAAAGGCCTATTCACCTAAGATGAAGAAAGGCCTGTATGTCCAAAAGAGAACAAGCTGGGTCCGAAGCTCAAGCACGTAGAACGTTGTTTACCAGTGATACTTGAATTACTTTTTGAATGGAATGCTCCTGCAAATCAGAATTGTCCGGGTGGATGAAGATCATTTTGTTCTGAATAGGCCTATTCGCCTGAGTTGAAAAAACACATGTACCTCTCAAAAGAAAACCAGCAGTGTTAGAAGCAGGAGCATCTAGCACATTGTTTTCCTGTGAGAATTCAGTGAGTTTTTGAAAGGAAGACTGCTGCAAATCAGCGTTTTCGAGGTGTAGAAAGCTTCATTTTGTTCCAAATAGGACAGTTTAGAACAGTTGAAGAAACAAATGTAAATCTCAAAAGAAAACTATGTGTGTTAGAAACCAGAGCATCTATCACATTGTTTGCTGTGAGAATAGTGTTAGTTTTTGAAAGGAATATACGTGCAACTTAGGGGATCAACGTGGAGATAGCCTCTTTCTGTTCCAAATTGGCCTATTCAGCTAAGTTGAAGAAACACATGTACCTCTCAAAAAAAACCATCTCTGTATGATGCTGGAATATCTAGAACATTGTTTCCCTGTGAGAACTGAGTGTGGTTTTGAAATGACTACTACAGGAAACCTGAGAGTTTCAAAGGGGCGATAGGGACTGTTTGCTCGAAATAGGTCTTTTCAGCTGAGTTGAAGACACACGCATCTTTCCCAAGAAAACCATCTATGTTAGAAAGTGCAGCAGCTACCACATGGTTTCTCTGTCACAATTGAGAGAGCTTTTGAAAGGAGTACTTCCTGCAATTCAGAACTTGCAAGGTCAACAAAGGTTCATTCTGTGCCAAATAGGCGTTTTCACCTGACATGTTGAAACACATGTTTCTCTCACAAGAAACTCTCTGTGTTAGACGGTCCATCGCATGGAACATTGTTTACCTGTGAGATTTGAGTTCGTTTTCATTGGAGAACTTTTGCAAATCAGAATGTCAGGATGGAAAAGGCTACTTTGTTCCTAATAGCCCTATTGAGCTGCATTGAAAAAACACATGGATCTCGCAAGAGAAAACCATCTGTGTTAGAAGCAGGATCATCCAGCACATTGTTTCCCTGTGAGAATCGAGTGAATATTTGAAAGGAGTACTTCCTGCCAATCATGGATTTCAAGGTGTACAACAGCTCACTTTACTCCAAATAGGACTATTTAGCTGAGTGGAAGAAACAACATGTATATCTCGCAAGAGAACTATATGTGTAAGAAGCCTGAGCATCTAGAACATTGATTAACTGTGAGAACCGAGTTACGTTTGAAAGGAATACCTCCTGCAAATGCTAGATTTGAAGGTGGAGAAAGGCTGCTTTTGTTCAAAATAGGCCTATTGATTTGAGGGGAAGTAACAAATGGATTCTTCCAAAGAAAACCATTTCTGGTAGAAGCAGAAGCATGTACATATTGCTTCCCTGGGAGAATTCAGTTCGTTTGGAAAAGAATATTCCTGCAAATCAGAACTTCCAAGGTGCACCAAGCTTCATTTCATTCTAAATAGGCCTATTCCACTGAGATGTTGAAACACATGTTTCTCTGGAAAGAAAACAATCCATGTTACAATCTCCACTGCCTTTAACCTTGATTCCCTGTGAGATTAGAGGTAGTTTTTGAGTGGAATACTTCTGCAAAGGAGAATTTTCAGGCTGGAAAAGCCTCTTTTTGTTGGACTAAGCCTATTCAGCTGAGTTGAAGAAGCACATTTTTCTCTCTAAAGAAAATCATCTGTGTTAGAAGAAGGAGAATCTAGCACATTGTTTCCTATGAGAAGTGAGTTAGTGTTTGAAAAGAACGCTGACTGCAACCTAGGTGTTTCAAGGTGGAGATTGGCTCTATTTCCTCCAATGAGCCTATTCAGATGAGTTTGAGAAACTCATGTATCTCTCCAAGGAAAATGGTCTACGTTAGCAGCATTAAATCGACCACATTGTTTCCTTCTGAGTATTGAGTTAGGTTTCGAAAGCAACACGTTTAGCAAATCAGAATTTTCAAGCTAGAGAAAGGCTCATTTTGTCCAAAGAGGACGATTCGGCTCAATTGAAGACAGACATGTATCTCTCCACACAATACCATCTATGCTTCAACCTGCAGCAATTACCACATTGTTTCCCTGCAAGAATTGACTTAGTTTTTGAAAGGACTACTACTGGCAACTTTTGAGTTTCACTGTGGAGATAGTCTCTGTTTGCTTCAAACAGGCCTTTTTAGCTGAGATGAAGAAGCACATGTGTATCTTGAAAAAGTACCATCTACGTTGGAAGCTGTAATTTCTATCACACTGTTTCCCTCTGACAATTTAGTTTGTTTTAGAAAGAAGTATTTCCTGCAAATCAGAATTTCCAACATGGATTGAAGTTCACTTGCTCCAAGCAAGCCTAGGTTGAAGAAACACACATATTTCTTGAAAGAAAACCATCTGTGTTAGAAGAAAGTGCATCTAGCACGTTGTTTCCCTTTGAGAACTGAGTTAGTTTTTAAAGGAACTCGTCCTGCAAATTAGCACTTTGAAGGGGGCCATATGTTTCTTTGTTTCAAATTGGCCTATTCACCTGAATTGTCTAAACACGTGTTCCTCTTGAAACATCACAATATGTTTTAGAAAGAGGAACAACTAGCCTATTGCTTCCTTGTGAGAAGACTTAGTCTTGGAAAGGAATGTACCTGCAACTGACAGATTTCAATGTGGAGATATGCCCTGATTGCTGCAAATAGGCCTATATAGCTGAGTTGAAGAAACACATGTCTAACTCTAATGACAACCATCTATGCTAGAAACTGTAGCGTCAAGCACATTGTTCCCCTATGAAATTTCAATTAGTTATGGAAATGAATAACTTCTGAATAACAGATTTTCAAAGTGTAGGACAGCTCATTTTGTCCAAATGGGCCATTTCAGCTATGTTGAAGAAAAACATGCATCTCTCCAAGGAAATCATGTAGGTTAGAATCAGCATCATCTAGAACAGTGTTTCCTTGTGAGAATTGATTTAGTTCGTGAAAGGCGTATTTCCTGCAAATCCTCCTTTTCAAGATGAAGTAAGGCTCATTTTGTTCCAAATAGGTCTATACAGCTGAGTTGAAGAAACACATGTACCTTTCCAAAGAAAACCATCTATGGTAGATCTACCACTTTATTTCCCTGTGTGAATTGACATAGATTTCAAAGGAACATTTAATGGAAATGATAACTTAGAAGGCAGAGAAAGGATCATTTTTTCCAAATGGGCCAAATCACATGAGATGTCAAAAACCATTTGTGTGGAAAGGAAAACTGTCATAGAAACAGGTGTTTCCTGCACATTCTTTCCCTGTGAAAATTGAGTTAATTTTTAAAAGCATACTTCCTACATCTTAAGTGTTTCAATGTGGAGATAGGTTCTGTTTACTCCAGGGAGGCGTATTCAAGGTGGTTTGAGAAACGCATGTATCTCCCAAAGAAAGAGATCTATGTTAAATGCTTCACAATCCCGCCTGTTGTTTGCCTGTGAGAATTGAATGAGTTTTTCAATGCAATACTTCTGGAAATCCTCATTTTCAAGAAGTAGAAAGGCTCCTTTTGTCCCAAGTATGCGTATTTTCCTGAGGTGAAGAAACACATTTAGCTCTCCACAGAAAGCCATCTGTGCCAGAAGTCAAAACATTAACAACATTGCTTCATTCTGTAAATGAGTTACTTTTGGAAAGGAATATTTCCTGAAAATTAGAACTTTCAAGGTGGAGAGATGTTCATTTTCTTCCAAATAAGCCTATTGACCTGAAAGTGGGAACACATTTGTCTCTCGAAAGAAAATGGTCAGTGTTAGAAAGAGAGAAGTGTCTAGACCATTGTTTCCGTGTGAGAATTGACTTAGTTTTGAAAGGAATACTTACTGCAAATCCTAATTTTCAAGGTGGAGAAAGGGTGATTTTCCTCAAATGGCCCTCTTTGTCTGGGGGGAAGAAACACATGTATCCCTCCAAAGAAAACCATTTCTGCTAGAAGCTGCAGCATCTGACACATTGTTACCTGTGAGAATTGAGTTCACTTTTGAAAGGAATATTTCCTGCATATCGTGGTTATCATGGTAGGGGAAGGCTCATTTTGGTACAAAAATGCCTAATCAGCTGATTTGAAGAAACACATTTATTTCTCCAAATAACACCATCTAAGCTTGAAGCTACAGTTGCTAGCACATTGTTTCCCTGTGACAATTGGCTTAGTTTTTGAAAGGAAGACTTCCTGACAATCTGAATTTTCAGGGTATTCTTAGGCTGAGTGTGTCCAAGTAGGCCCATTCAGCTAAGTTGTATAGAAACATGTATCTCTCAAAGAAAAATCTTTGTTAGAACCACGAGCATCTAGGGCATTGTTTCCCTGTGAGAACTGAGTAAGTTATTGAAAGGAATACTTCCTGCGACTTAAGATGTTTCAAAGTGGAGAAAGGCTCATTTTGTTCCAAATGGGGCCGTTCATCATTGGGGAAGAAACACAAGTATCCCTCCGAAGAAACCCATTTATGGTAGAAGCTGCAGCATCTACCATATTGTTTTCCTGTGAGAATTGAGTTCGTTTTGGGAAGAATACTTCCTGCAAATCCGAAATTCCAACGTGCACAAAGGTTCATTTTGTTTCGCAAAGGCCTATTCACCTAAGATGAAGAAAGGCCTGTATGTCCAAAAGAGAACAAGCTGGGTCCGAAGCTCAAGCACGTAGAACGTTGTTTACCAGTGATACTTGAATTACTTTTTGAATGGAATGCTCCTGCAAATCAGAATTGTCGGGGTGGATGAAGATCATTTTGTTCTGAATAGGCCTATTCGCCTGAGTTGAAAAAACACATGTACCTCTCAAAAGAAAACCAGCAGTGTTAGAAGCAGGAGCATCTAGCACATTGTTTTACTGTGAGAATTCTGTGAGTTTTTGAAAGGAAGACTGCTGCAAATCAGCGTTTTCGAGGTGTAGAAAGCTTCATTTTGTTCCAAATAGGACAGTTTAGAACAGTTGAAGAAACAAATGTAAATCTCAAAAGAAAACTATGTGTGTTAGAAACCAGAGCATCTATCACATTGTTTGCTGTGAGAATAGTGTTAGTTTTTGAAAGGAATATACGTGCAACTTAGGGGATCAACGTGGAGATAGCCTCTTTCTGTTCCAAATTGGCCTATTCAGCTAAGTTGAAGAAACACATGTACCTCTCAAAAAAAACCATCTCTGTATGATGCTGGAATATCTAGAACATTGTTTCCCTGTGAGAACTGAGTGTGGTTTTGAAATGACTACTACAGGAAACCTGAGAGTTTCAAAGGGGCGATAGGCTCTGTTTGCTCGAAATAGGTCTTTTCAGCTGAGTTGAAGACACACGCATCTTTCCCAAGAAAACCATCTATGTTAGAAAGTGCAGCAGCTACCACATGGTTTCTCTGTCACAATTGAGAGAGCTTTTGAAAGGAGTACTTCCTGCAATTCAGAACTTGCAAGGTCAACAAAGGTTCATTCTGTGCCAAATAGGCGTTTTCACCTGACATGTTGAAACACATGTTTCTCTCACAAGAAACTCTCTGTGTTAGACGGTCCGTCGCATAGAACATTGTTTACCTGTGAGATTTGAGTTCGTTTTCATTGGAGCACTTTTGCAAATCAGAATTTCAGGGTGGAAAAGGCTACTTTGTTCCTAATAGCCCTATTGAGCTGCATTGAAAAAACACATGGATCTCGCGAGAGAAAACCATCTGTGTTAGAAGCAGGATCATCCGGCACATTGTTTCCCTGTGAGAATCGAGTGAATATTTGAAAGGAGTACTTCCTGCCAATCATGGATTTCAAGGTGTACAACAGCTCACTTTACTCCAAATAGGACTATTTAGCTGAGTGGAAGAAACAACATGTATATCTCGCAAGAGAACTATATGTGTAAGAAGCCTGAGCATCTAGAACATTGATTCCCTGTGAGAACCGAGTTACGTTTGAAAGGAATACCTCCTGCAAATGCTAGATTTGAAGGTGGAGAAAGGCTGCTTTTGTTCAAAATAGGCCTATTGATTTGAGGGGAAGTAACAAATGGATACTTCCAAAGAAAACCATTTCTGGTAGAAGCTGAAGCATGTACATATTGCTTCCCTGGGAGAATTCAGTTCGTTTGGAAAAGAATATTCCTGCAAATCAGAACTTCCAAGGTGCACCAAAGCTTCATTTCATTCTAAATAGGCCTATTCCACTGAGATGTTGAAACACATGTTTCTCTGGAAAGAAAACAATCCATGTTACAATCTCCACTGCCTTTAACCTTGATTCCCTGTGAGATTAGAGGTAGTTTTTGAGTGGAATACTTCTGCAAAGGAGAATTTTCAGGCTGGAAAAGCCTCTTTTTGTTGGACTAAGCCTATTCAGCTGAGTTGAAGAAGCACATTTTTCTCTCTAAAGAAAATCACCTGTGTTAGAAGAAGGAGAATCTAGCACATTGTTTCCTATGAGAAGTGAGTTAGTGTTTGAAAAGAACGCTGACTGCAACCTAGGTGTTTCAAGGTGGAGATTGGCTCTATTTCCTCCAATAAGCCTATTCAGATGAGTTTGAGAAACTCATGTATCTCTCCAAGGAAAATGGTCTACGTTAGCAGCATCAAATCGACCACATTGTTTCCTTCTGAGTATTGAGTTAGGTTTTCAAAGCAACACGTTTAGCAAATCAGAATTTTCAAGCTAGAGAAAGGCTCATTTTGTCCAAAGAGGACGATTCGGCTCAATTGAAGACAGACATGTATCTCTCCTCACAATACCATCTATGCTTCAACCTGCAGCAATTACCACATTGTTTCCCTGCAAGAACTGACTTAGTTTTTGAAAGGACTACTACTGGCAACTTTTGAGTTTCATTGTGGAGATAGTCTCTGTTTGCTTCAAACAGGCCTTTTTAGCTGAGATGAAGAAGCACATGTGTATCTTGAAAAAGTACCATCTACGTTGGAAGCTGTAATTTCTATCACACTGCTTCCCTCTGACAATTTAGTTTGTTTTAGAAAGGAGTATTTCCTGCAAATCAGAATTTCCAACATGGATTGAAGTTCACTTGCTCCAAGCAAGCCTAGGTTGAAGAAACACACATATTTCTTGAAAGAAAACCATCTGTGTTAGAAGAAAGTGCATCTAGCACATTGTTTCCCTGTGAGAACTGAGTTAGTTTTTAAAGGAACTCGTCCTGCAAATTAGCACTTTGAAGGGGGCCATATGTTTCTTTGTTTCAAATTGGCCTATTCACCTGAATTGTCTAAACACGTGTTCCTCTTGAAACATCACAATATGTTTTAGAAAGAGGAACAACTAGCCTATTGCTTCCTTGTGAGAAGACTTAGTCTTGGAAAGGAATGTACCTGCAACTGACAGATTTCAATGTGGAGATATGCCCTGATTGCTGCAAATAGGCCTATATAGCTGAGTTGAAGAAACACATGTCTAACTCTAATGACAACCATCTATGCTAGAAACTGTAGCGTCAAGCACATTGTTCCCCTATGAAATTTCAATTAGTTATGGAAATGAATAACTTCTGAATAACAGATTTTCAAAGTGTAGGAAAGCTCATTTTGTCCAAATAGGCCATTTCAGCTATGTTGAAGAAACACATGCATCTCTCCAACGAAATCATGTAGGTTAGAATCAGCATCATCGAGAAGACGGTTTCCTTGTGAGAATTGATTTAGTTCGTGAAAGGCGTATTTCCTGCAAATCATCCTTTTCAAGATGAAGTAAGGCTCATTTTGTTCCAAATAGGTCTATACAGCTGAGTTGAAGAAACACATGTACCTTTCCAAAGAAAACCATCTATGGTAGATCTACCACTTTATTTCCCTGTGTGAATTGACATAGATTTCAAAGGAACCTTTAATGGGAATGATAACTTAGAAGGCAGAGAAAGGATCATTTTTTCCAAATGGGCCAAATCACATGAGATGTCAAAAACCATTTGTGTGGAAAGGAAAACTGTCATAGAAACAGGTGTTTCCTGCACATTCTTTCCCTGTGAAAATTGAGTTAATTTTTAAAAGCATACTTCCTACATCTTAAGTGTTTCAATGTGGAGATAGGTTCTGTTTACTCCAGGGAGGCGTATTCAAGGTGGTTTGAGAAACGCATGTATCTCCCAAAGAAAGAGATCTATGTTAAATGCTTCACAATCCCGCCTGTTGTTTGCCTGTGAGAATTGAATGAGTTTTTGAATGCAATACTTCTGGAAATCCTCATTTTCAAGAAGAAGAAAGGCTCCTTTTGTCCCAAGTATGCGTATTTTCCTGAGGTGAAGAAACACATTTAGCTCTCCACAGAAAGCCATCTGTGCCAGAAGTCAAAACATTAACAACATTGCTTCATTCTGTAAATGAGTTACTTTTGGAAAGGAATGTTTCCTGAAAATTAGAACTTTCAAGGTGGAGAGATGTTCATTTTCTTCCAATTAAGCCTATTGACCTGAAAGTGGGAACACATTTGTCTCTCGAAAGAAAATGGTCAGTGTTAGAAAGAGAGAAGTGTCTAGACCATTGTTTCCGTGTGAGAATTGACTTAGTTTTGAAAGGAATACTTACTGCAAATCCTAATTTTCAAGGTGGAGAAAGGGTGATTTTCCTCAAATGGGCCTCTTTATCTGAGGGGAAGAAACACATGTATCCCTCCAAAGAAAACCATTTCTGCTAGAAGCTGCAGCATCTGACACATTTTTACCTGTGAGAATTGAGTTCACTTTTGAAAGGAATATTTCCTGCATATCGTGGTTATCATGGTAGGGGAAGGCTCATTTTGGTACAAAAATGCCTAATCAGCTGATTTGAAGAAACACATTTATTTCTCCAAATAACACCATCTAAGCTTGAAGCTACAGTTGCTAGCACATTGTTTCCCTGTGACAATTGGCTTAGTTTTTGAAAGGAAGACTTCCTGACAATCTGAATTTTCAGGGTATTCTTAGGCTGAGTGTGTCCAAGTAGGCCCATTCAGCTAAGTTGTATAGAGACATGTATCTCTCAAAGAAAAATCTTTGTTAGAACAACGAGCATCTAGGGCATTGTTTCCCTGTGAGAACTGAGTAAGATATTGAAAGGAATACTTCCTGCGACTTAAGATGTTTCAAAGTGGAGAAAGGCTCATTTTGTTCCAAATGGGGCCGTTCATCATTGGGGAAGAAACACAAGTATCCCTCCGAAGAAACCCATTCATGCTAGAAGCTGCAGCATCTACCATATTGTTTTCCTGTGAGAATTGAGTTCGTTTTGGGAAGAATACTTCCTGCAAATCAGAAATTCCAACGTGAACAAAGGTTCATTTTGTTTCCCATAGGCCTATTCACCTAAGATGAAGAAAGGCCTGTATGTCCAAAAGAGAACAAGCTGGGTCCGAAGCTCAAGCACGTAGAACGTTGTTTACCAGTGATACTTGAATTACTTTTTGAATGGAATGCTCCTGCAAATCAGAATTGTCGGGGTGGATGAAGATCATTTTGTTCTGAATAGGCCTATTCGCCTGAGTTGAAAAAACACATGTACCTCTCAAAAGAAAACCAGCAGTGTTAGAAGCAGGAGCATCTAGCACATTGTTTTCCTGTGAGAATTCAGTGAGTTTTTGAAAGGAAGACTGCTGCAAATCAGCGTTTTCGAGGTGTAGAAAGCTTCATTTTGTTCCAAATAGGACAGTTTAGAACAGTTGAAGAAACAAATGTAAATCTCAAAAGAAAACTGTGTGTTAGAAACCACAGCATCTATCACATTGTTTGCTGTGAGAATAGTGTTAGTTTTTGAAAGGAATATACCTGCAACTTAGGGGATCAACGTGGAGATAGCCTCTTTCTGTTCCAAATTGGCCTATTCAGCTAAGTTGAAGAAATACATGTACCTCTCAAAAAAAACCATCTCTGTATGATGCTGGAATATCTAGAACATTGTTTCCCTGTGAGAACTGAGTGTGGTTTTGAAATGACTACGACAGGAAACCTGAGAGTTTCAAAGGGGCGATAGGCTCTGTTTGCTCGAAATAGGTCTTTTCAGCTGAGTTGAAGACACACGCATCTTTCCCAAGAAAACCATCTATGTTAGAAAGTGCAGCAGCTACCACATGGTTTCTCTGTCACAATTGAGAGAGCTTTTGAAAGGAGTACTTCCTGCAATTCAGAACTTGCAAGGTCAACAAAGGTTCATTCTGTGCCAAATAGGCGTTTTCACCTGACATGTTGAAACACATGTTTCTCTCACAAGAAACTCTCTGTGTTAGACGGTCCATCGCATAGAACATTGTTTACCTGTGAGATTTGAGTTCGTTTTCATTGGAGAACTTTTGCAAATCAGAATTTCAGGGTGGAAAAGGCTACTTTGTTCCTAATAGCCCTATTGAGCTGCATTGAAAAAACACATGGATCTCGCGAGAGAAAACCATCTGTGTTAGAAGCAGGATCATCCGGCACATTGTTTCCCTGTGAGAATCGAGTGAATATTTGAAAGGAGTACTTCCTGCCAATCATGGATTTCAAGGTGTACAACAGCTCACTTTACTCCAAATAGGACTATTTAGCTGAGTGGAAGAAACAACATGTATATCTCGCAAGAGAACTATATGTGTAAGAAGCCTGAGCATCTAGAACATTGATTCCCTGTGAGAACCGAGTTACGTTTGAAAGGAATACCTCCTGCAAATGCTAGATTTGAAGGTGGAGAAAGGCTGCTTTTGTTCAAAATAGGCCTATTGATTTGAGGGGAAGTAACAAATGGATACTTCCAAAGAAAACCATTTCTGGTAGAAGCTGAAGCATGTACATATTGCTTCCCTGGGAGAATTCAGTTCGTTTGGAAAAGAATATTCCTGCAAATCAGAACTTCCAAGGTGCACCAAAGCTTCATTTCATTCTAAATAGGCCTATTCCACTGAGATGTTGAAACACATGTTTCTCTGGAAAGAAAACAATCCATGTTACAATCTCCACTGCCTTTAACCTTGATTCCCTGTGAGATTAGAGGTAGTTTTTGAGTGGAATACTTCTGCAAAGGAGAATTTTCAGGCTGGAAAAGCCTCTTTTTGTTGGACTAAGCCTATTCAGCTGAGTTGAAGAAGCACATTTTTCTCTCTAAAGAAAATCACCTGTGTTAGAAGAAGGAGAATCTAGCACATTGTTTCCTATGAGAAGTGAGTTAGTGTTTGAAAAGAACGCTGACTGCAACCTAGGTGTTTCAAGGTGGAGATTGGCTCTATTTCCTCCAATAAGCCTATTCAGATGAGTTTGAGAAACTCATGTATCTCTCCAAGGAAAATGGTCTACGTTAGCAGCATCAAATCGACCACATTGTTTCCTTCTGAGTATTGAGTTAGGTTTTCAAAGCAACACGTTTAGCAAATCAGAATTTTCAAGCTAGAGAAAGGCTCATTTTGTCCAAAGAGGACGATTCGGCTCAATTGAAGACAGACATGTATCTCTCCTCACAATACCATCTATGCTTCAACCTGCAGCAATTACCACATTGTTTCCCTGCAAGAACTGACTTAGTTTTTGAAAGGACTACTACTGGCAACTTTTGAGTTTCATTGTGGAGATAGTCTCTGTTTGCTTCAAACAGGCCTTTTTAGCTGAGATGAAGAAGCACATGTGTATCTTGAAAAAGTACCATCTACGTTGGAAGCTGTAATTTCTATCACACTGCTTCCCTCTGACAATTTAGTTTGTTTTAGAAAGGAGTATTTCCTGCAAATCAGAATTTCCAACATGGATTGAAGTTCACTTGCTCCAAGCAAGCCTAGGTTGAAGAAACACACATATTTCTTGAAAGAAAACCATCTGTGTTAGAAGAAAGTGCATCTAGCACATTGTTTCCCTGTGAGAACTGAGTTAGTTTTTAAAGGAACTCGTCCTGCAAATTAGCACTTTGAAGGGGGCCATATGTTTCTTTGTTTCAAATTGGCCTATTCACCTGAATTGTCTAAACACGTGTTCCTCTTGAAACATCACAATATGTTTTAGAAAGAGGAACAACTAGCCTATTGCTTCCTTGTGAGAAGACTTAGTCTTGGAAAGGAATGTACCTGCAACTGACAGATTTCAATGTGGAGATATGCCCTGATTGCTGCAAATAGGCCTATATAGCTGAGTTGAAGAAACACATGTCTAACTCTAATGACAACCATCTATGCTAGAAACTGTAGCGTCAAGCACATTGTTCCCCTATGAAATTTCAATTAGTTATGGAAATGAATAACTTCTGAATAACAGATTTTCAAAGTGTAGGAAAGCTCATTTTGTCCAAATAGGCCATTTCAGCTATGTTGAAGAAACACATGCATCTCTCCAACGAAATCATGTAGGTTAGAATCAGCATCATCGAGAAGACGGTTTCCTTGTGAGAATTGATTTAGTTCGTGAAAGGCGTATTTCCTGCAAATCATCCTTTTCAAGATGAAGTAAGGCTCATTTTGTTCCAAATAGGTCTATACAGCTGAGTTGAAGAAACACATGTACCTTTCCAAAGAAAACCATCTATGGTAGATCTACCACTTTATTTCCCTGTGTGAATTGACATAGATTTCAAAGGAACCTTTAATGGGAATGATAACTTAGAAGGCAGAGAAAGGATCATTTTTTCCAAATGGGCCAAATCACATGAGATGTCAAAAACCATTTGTGTGGAAAGGAAAACTGTCATAGAAACAGGTGTTTCCTGCACATTCTTTCCCTGTGAAAATTGAGTTAATTTTTAAAAGCATACTTCCTACATCTTAAGTGTTTCAATGTGGAGATAGGTTCTGTTTACTCCAGGGAGGCGTATTCAAGGTGGTTTGAGAAACGCATGTATCTCCCAAAGAAAGAGATCTATGTTAAATGCTTCACAATCCCGCCTGTTGTTTGCCTGTGAGAATTGAATGAGTTTTTGAATGCAATACTTCTGGAAATCCTCATTTTCAAGAAGAAGAAAGGCTCCTTTTGTCCCAAGTATGCGTATTTTCCTGAGGTGAAGAAACACATTTAGCTCTCCACAGAAAGCCATCTGTGCCAGAAGTCAAAACATTAACAACATTGCTTCATTCTGTAAATGAGTTACTTTTGGAAAGGAATGTTTCCTGAAAATTAGAACTTTCAAGGTGGAGAGATGTTCATTTTCTTCCAATTAAGCCTATTGACCTGAAAGTGGGAACACATTTGTCTCTCGAAAGAAAATGGTCAGTGTTAGAAAGAGAGAAGTGTCTAGACCATTGTTTCCGTGTGAGAATTGACTTAGTTTTGAAAGGAATACTTACTGCAAATCCTAATTTTCAAGGTGGAGAAAGGGTGATTTTCCTCAAATGGGCCTCTTTATCTGAGGGGAAGAAACACATGTATCCCTCCAAAGAAAACCATTTCTGCTAGAAGCTGCAGCATCTGACACATTTTTACCTGTGAGAATTGAGTTCACTTTTGAAAGGAATATTTCCTGCATATCGTGGTTATCATGGTAGGGGAAGGCTCATTTTGGTACAAAAATGCCTAATCAGCTGATTTGAAGAAACACATTTATTTCTCCAAATAACACCATCTAAGCTTGAAGCTACAGTTGCTAGCACATTGTTTCCCTGTGACAATTGGCTTAGTTTTTGAAAGGAAGACTTCCTGACAATCTGAATTTTCAGGGTATTCTTAGGCTGAGTGTGTCCAAGTAGGCCCATTCAGCTAAGTTGTATAGAGACATGTATCTCTCAAAGAAAAATCTTTGTTAGAACAACGAGCATCTAGGGCATTGTTTCCCTGTGAGAACTGAGTAAGATATTGAAAGGAATACTTCCTGCGACTTAAGATGTTTCAAAGTGGAGAAAGGCTCATTTTGTTCCAAATGGGGCCGTTCATCATTGGGGAAGAAACACAAGTATCCCTCCGAAGAAACCCATTCATGCTAGAAGCTGCAGCATCTACCATATTGTTTTCCTGTGAGAATTGAGTTCGTTTTGGGAAGAATACTTCCTGCAAATCAGAAATTCCAACGTGAACAAAGGTTCATTTTGTTTCCCATAGGCCTATTCACCTAAGATGAAGAAAGGCCTGTATGTCCAAAAGAGAACAAGCTGGGTCCGAAGCTCAAGCACGTAGAACGTTGTTTACCAGTGATACTTGAATTACTTTTTGAATGGAATGCTCCTGCAAATCAGAATTGTCGGGGTGGATGAAGATCATTTTGTTCTGAATAGGCCTATTCGCCTGAGTTGAAAAAACACATGTACCTCTCAAAAGAAAACCAGCAGTGTTAGAAGCAGGAGCATCTAGCACATTGTTTTCCTGTGAGAATTCAGTGAGTTTTTGAAAGGAAGACTGCTGCAAATCAGCGTTTTCGAGGTGTAGAAAGCTTCATTTTGTTCCAAATAGGACAGTTTAGAACAGTTGAAGAAACAAATGTAAATCTCAAAAGAAAACTATGTGTGTTAGAAACCAGAGCATCTATCACATTGTTTGCTGTGAGAATAGTGTTAGTTTTTGAAAGGAATATACCTGCAACTTAGGGGATCAACGTGGAGATAGCCTCTTTCTGTTCCAAATTGGCCTATTCAGCTAAGTTGAAGAAATACATGTACCTCTCAAAAAAAACCATCTCTGTATGATGCTGGAATATCTAGAACATTGTTTCCCTGTGAGAACTGAGTGTGGTTTTGAAATGACTACGACAGGAAACCTGAGAGTTTCAAAGGGGCGATAGGCTCTGTTTGCTCGAAATAGGTCTTTTCAGCTGAGTTGAAGACACACGCATCTTTCCCAAGAAAACCATCTATGTTAGAAAGTGCAGCAGCTACCACATGGTTTCTCTGTCACAATTGAGAGAGCTTTTGAAAGGAGTACTTCCTGCAATTCAGAACTTGCAAGGTCAACAAAGGTTCATTCTGTGCCAAATAGGCGTTTTCACCTGACATGTTGAAACACATGTTTCTCTCACAAGAAACTCTCTGTGTTAGACGGTCCATCGCATAGAACATTGTTTACCTGTGAGATTTGAGTTCGTTTTCATTGGAGAACTTTTGCAAATCAGAATTTCAGGGTGGAAAAGGCTACTTTGTTCCTAATAGCCCTATTGAGCTGCATTGAAAAAACACATGGATCTCGCGAGAGAAAACCATCTGTGTTAGAAGCAGGATCATCCGGCACATTGTTTCCCTGTGAGAATCGAGTGAATATTTGAAAGGAGTACTTCCTGCCAATCATGGATTTCAAGGTGTACAACAGCTCACTTTACTCCAAATAGGACTATTTAGCTGAGTGGAAGAAACAACATGTATATCTCGCAAGAGAACTATATGTGTAAGAAGCCTGAGCATCTAGAACATTGATTCCCTGTGAGAACCGAGTTACGTTTGAAAGGAATACCTCCTGCAAATGCTAGATTTGAAGGTGGAGAAAGGCTGCTTTTGTTCAAAATAGGCCTATTGATTTGAGGGGAAGTAACAAATGGATACTTCCAAAGAAAACCATTTCTGGTAGAAGCTGAAGCATGTACATATTGCTTCCCTGGGAGAATTCAGTTCGTTTGGAAAAGAATATTCCTGCAAATCAGAACTTCCAAGGTGCACCAAAGCTTCATTTCATTCTAAATAGGCCTATTCCACTGAGATGTTGAAACACATGTTTCTCTGGAAAGAAAACAATCCATGTTACAATCTCCACTGCCTTTAACCTTGATTCCCTGTGAGATTAGAGGTAGTTTTTGAGTGGAATACTTCTGCAAAGGAGAATTTTCAGGCTGGAAAAGCCTCTTTTTGTTGGACTAAGCCTATTCAGCTGAGTTGAAGAAGCACATTTTTCTCTCTAAAGAAAATCACCTGTGTTAGAAGAAGGAGAATCTAGCACATTGTTTCCTATGAGAAGTGAGTTAGTGTTTGAAAAGAACGCTGACTGCAACCTAGGTGTTTCAAGGTGGAGATTGGCTCTATTTCCTCCAATAAGCCTATTCAGATGAGTTTGAGAAACTCATGTATCTCTCCAAGGAAAATGGTCTACGTTAGCAGCATCAAATCGACCACATTGTTTCCTTCTGAGTATTGAGTTAGGTTTTCAAAGCAACACGTTTAGCAAATCAGAATTTTCAAGCTAGAGAAAGGCTCATTTTGTCCAAAGAGGACGATTCGGCTCAATTGAAGACAGACATGTATCTCTCCTCACAATACCATCTATGCTTCAACCTGCAGCAATTACCACATTGTTTCCCTGCAAGAACTGACTTAGTTTTTGAAAGGACTACTACTGGCAACTTTTGAGTTTCATTGTGGAGATAGTCTCTGTTTGCTTCAAACAGGCCTTTTTAGCTGAGATGAAGAAGCACATGTGTATCTTGAAAAAGTACCATCTACGTTGGAAGCTGTAATTTCTATCACACTGCTTCCCTCTGACAATTTAGTTTGTTTTAGAAAGGAGTATTTCCTGCAAATCAGAATTTCCAACATGGATTGAAGTTCACTTGCTCCAAGCAAGCCTAGGTTGAAGAAACACACATATTTCTTGAAAGAAAACCATCTGTGTTAGAAGAAAGTGCATCTAGCACATTGTTTCCCTGTGAGAACTGAGTTAGTTTTTAAAGGAACTCGTCCTGCAAATTAGCACTTTGAAGGGGGCCATATGTTTCTTTGTTTCAAATTGGCCTATTCACCTGAATTGTCTAAACACGTGTTCCTCTTGAAACATCACAATATGTTTTAGAAAGAGGAACAACTAGCCTATTGCTTCCTTGTGAGAAGACTTAGTCTTGGAAAGGAATGTACCTGCAACTGACAGATTTCAATGTGGAGATATGCCCTGATTGCTGCAAATAGGCCTATATAGCTGAGTTGAAGAAACACATGTCTAACTCTAATGACAACCATCTATGCTAGAAACTGTAGCGTCAAGCACATTGTTCCCCTATGAAATTTCAATTAGTTATGGAAATGAATAACTTCTGAATAACAGATTTTCAAAGTGTAGGAAAGCTCATTTTGTCCAAATAGGCCATTTCAGCTATGTTGAAGAAACACATGCATCTCTCCAACGAAATCATGTAGGTTAGAATCAGCATCATCGAGAAGACGGTTTCCTTGTGAGAATTGATTTAGTTCGTGAAAGGCGTATTTCCTGCAAATCATCCTTTTCAAGATGAAGTAAGGCTCATTTTGTTCCAAATAGGTCTATACAGCTGAGTTGAAGAAACACATGTACCTTTCCAAAGAAAACCATCTATGGTAGATCTACCACTTTATTTCCCTGTGTGAATTGACATAGATTTCAAAGGAACCTTTAATGGGAATGATAACTTAGAAGGCAGAGAAAGGATCATTTTTTCCAAATGGGCCAAATCACATGAGATGTCAAAAACCATTTGTGTGGAAAGGAAAACTGTCATAGAAACAGGTGTTTCCTGCACATTCTTTCCCTGTGAAAATTGAGTTAATTTTTAAAAGCATACTTCCTACATCTTAAGTGTTTCAATGTGGAGATAGGTTCTGTTTACTCCAGGGAGGCGTATTCAAGGTGGTTTGAGAAACGCATGTATCTCCCAAAGAAAGAGATCTATGTTAAATGCTTCACAATCCCGCCTGTTGTTTGCCTGTGAGAATTGAATGAGTTTTTGAATGCAATACTTCTGGAAATCCTCATTTTCAAGAAGAAGAAAGGCTCCTTTTGTCCCAAGTATGCGTATTTTCCTGAGGTGAAGAAACACATTTAGCTCTCCACAGAAAGCCATCTGTGCCAGAAGTCAAAACATTAACAACATTGCTTCATTCTGTAAATGAGTTACTTTTGGAAAGGAATGTTTCCTGAAAATTAGAACTTTCAAGGTGGAGAGATGTTCATTTTCTTCCAATTAAGCCTATTGACCTGAAAGTGGGAACACATTTGTCTCTCGAAAGAAAATGGTCAGTGTTAGAAAGAGAGAAGTGTCTAGACCATTGTTTCCGTGTGAGAATTGACTTAGTTTTGAAAGGAATACTTACTGCAAATCCTAATTTTCAAGGTGGAGAAAGGGTGATTTTCCTCAAATGGGCCTCTTTATCTGAGGGGAAGAAACACATGTATCCCTCCAAAGAAAACCATTTCTGCTAGAAGCTGCAGCATCTGACACATTTTTACCTGTGAGAATTGAGTTCACTTTTGAAAGGAATATTTCCTGCATATCGTGGTTATCATGGTAGGGGAAGGCTCATTTTGGTACAAAAATGCCTAATCAGCTGATTTGAAGAAACACATTTATTTCTCCAAATAACACCATCTAAGCTTGAAGCTACAGTTGCTAGCACATTGTTTCCCTGTGACAATTGGCTTAGTTTTTGAAAGGAAGACTTCCTGACAATCTGAATTTTCAGGGTATTCTTAGGCTGAGTGTGTCCAAGTAGGCCCATTCAGCTAAGTTGTATAGAGACATGTATCTCTCAAAGAAAAATCTTTGTTAGAACAACGAGCATCTAGGGCATTGTTTCCCTGTGAGAACTGAGTAAGATATTGAAAGGAATACTTCCTGCGACTTAAGATGTTTCAAAGTGGAGAAAGGCTCATTTTGTTCCAAATGGGGCCGTTCATCATTGGGGAAGAAACACAAGTATCCCTCCGAAGAAACCCATTCATGCTAGAAGCTGCAGCATCTACCATATTGTTTTCCTGTGAGAATTGAGTTCGTTTTGGGAAGAATACTTCCTGCAAATCAGAAATTCCAACGTGAACAAAGGTTCATTTTGTTTCCCATAGGCCTATTCACCTAAGATGAAGAAAGGCCTGTATGTCCAAAAGAGAACAAGCTGGGTCCGAAGCTCAAGCACGTAGAACGTTGTTTACCAGTGATACTTGAATTACTTTTTGAATGGAATGCTCCTGCAAATCAGAATTGTCGGGGTGGATGAAGATCATTTTGTTCTGAATAGGCCTATTCGCCTGAGTTGAAAAAACACATGTACCTCTCAAAAGAAAACCAGCAGTGTTAGAAGCAGGAGCATCTAGCACATTGTTTTCCTGTGAGAATTCAGTGAGTTTTTGAAAGGAAGACTGCTGCAAATCAGCGTTTTCGAGGTGTAGAAAGCTTCATTTTGTTCCAAATAGGACAGTTTAGAACAGTTGAAGAAACAAATGTAAATCTCAAAAGAAAACTATGTGTGTTAGAAACCAGAGCATCTATCACATTGTTTGCTGTGAGAATAGTGTTAGTTTTTGAAAGGAATATACCTGCAACTTAGGGGATCAACGTGGAGATAGCCTCTTTCTGTTCCAAATTGGCCTATTCAGCTAAGTTGAAGAAATACATGTACCTCTCAAAAAAAACCATCTCTGTATGATGCTGGAATATCTAGAACATTGTTTCCCTGTGAGAACTGAGTGTGGTTTTGAAATGACTACGACAGGAAACCTGAGAGTTTCAAAGGGGCGATAGGCTCTGTTTGCTCGAAATAGGTCTTTTCAGCTGAGTTGAAGACACACGCATCTTTCCCAAGAAAACCATCTATGTTAGAAAGTGCAGCAGCTACCACATGGTTTCTCTGTCACAATTGAGAGAGCTTTTGAAAGGAGTACTTCCTGCAATTCAGAACTTGCAAGGTCAACAAAGGTTCATTCTGTGCCAAATAGGCGTTTTCACCTGACATGTTGAAACACATGTTTCTCTCACAAGAAACTCTCTGTGTTAGACGGTCCATCGCATGGAACATTGTTTACCTGTGAGATTTGAGTTCGTTTTCATTGGAGAACTTTTGCAAATCAGAATGTCAGGATGGAAAAGGCTACTTTGTTCCTAATAGCCCTATTGAGCTGCATTGAAAAAACACATGGATCTCGCAAGAGAAAACCATCTGTGTTAGAAGCAGGATCATCCAGCACATTGTTTCCCTGTGAGAATCGAGTGAATATTTGAAAGGAGTACTTCCTGCCAATCATGGATTTCAAGGTGTACAACAGCTCACTTTACTCCAAATAGGACTATTTAGCTGAGTGGAAGAAACAACATGTATATCTCGCAAGAGAACTATATGTGTAAGAAGCCTGAGCATCTAGAACATTGATTAACTGTGAGAACCGAGTTACGTTTGAAAGGAATACCTCCTGCAAATGCTAGATTTGAAGGTGGAGAAAGGCTGCTTTTGTTCAAAATAGGCCTATTGATTTGAGGGGAAGTAACAAATGGATTCTTCCAAAGAAAACCATTTCTGGTAGAAGCAGAAGCATGTACATATTGCTTCCCTGGGAGAATTCAGTTCGTTTGGAAAAGAATATTCCTGCAAATCAGAACTTCCAAGGTGCACCAAGCTTCATTTCATTCTAAATAGGCCTATTCCACTGAGATGTTGAAACACATGTTTCTCTGGAAAGAAAACAATCCATGTTACAATCTCCACTGCCTTTAACCTTGATTCCCTGTGAGATTAGAGGTAGTTTTTGAGTGGAATACTTCTGCAAAGGAGAATTTTCAGGCTGGAAAAGCCTCTTTTTGTTGGACTAAGCCTATTCAGCTGAGTTGAAGAAGCACATTTTTCTCTCTAAAGAAAATCATCTGTGTTAGAAGAAGGAGAATCTAGCACATTGTTTCCTATGAGAAGTGAGTTAGTGTTTGAAAAGAACGCTGACTGCAACCTAGGTGTTTCAAGGTGGAGATTGGCTCTATTTCCTCCAATGAGCCTATTCAGATGAGTTTGAGAAACTCATGTATCTCTCCAAGGAAAATGGTCTACGTTAGCAGCATTAAATCGACCACATTGTTTCCTTCTGAGTATTGAGTTAGGTTTCGAAAGCAACACGTTTAGCAAATCAGAATTTTCAAGCTAGAGAAAGGCTCATTTTGTCCAAAGAGGACGATTCGGCTCAATTGAAGACAGACATGTATCTCTCCACACAATACCATCTATGCTTCAACCTGCAGCAATTACCACATTGTTTCCCTGCAAGAATTGACTTAGTTTTTGAAAGGACTACTACTGGCAACTTTTGAGTTTCACTGTGGAGATAGTCTCTGTTTGCTTCAAACAGGCCTTTTTAGCTGAGATGAAGAAGCACATGTGTATCTTGAAAAAGTACCATCTACGTTGGAAGCTGTAATTTCTATCACACTGTTTCCCTCTGACAATTTAGTTTGTTTTAGAAAGAAGTATTTCCTGCAAATCAGAATTTCCAACATGGATTGAAGTTCACTTGCTCCAAGCAAGCCTAGGTTGAAGAAACACACATATTTCTTGAAAGAAAACCATCTGTGTTAGAAGAAAGTGCATCTAGCACGTTGTTTCCCTTTGAGAACTGAGTTAGTTTTTAAAGGAACTCGTCCTGCAAATTAGCACTTTGAAGGGGGCCATATGTTTCTTTGTTTCAAATTGGCCTATTCACCTGAATTGTCTAAACACGTGTTCCTCTTGAAACATCACAATATGTTTTAGAAAGAGGAACAACTAGCCTATTGCTTCCTTGTGAGAAGACTTAGTCTTGGAAAGGAATGTACCTGCAACTGACAGATTTCAATGTGGAGATATGCCCTGATTGCTGCAAATAGGCCTATATAGCTGAGTTGAAGAAACACATGTCTAACTCTAATGACAACCATCTATGCTAGAAACTGTAGCGTCAAGCACATTGTTCCCCTATGAAATTTCAATTAGTTATGGAAATGAATAACTTCTGAATAACAGATTTTCAAAGTGTAGGACAGCTCATTTTGTCCAAATGGGCCATTTCAGCTATGTTGAAGAAAAACATGCATCTCTCCAAGGAAATCATGTAGGTTAGAATCAGCATCATCTAGAACAGTGTTTCCTTGTGAGAATTGATTTAGTTCGTGAAAGGCGTATTTCCTGCAAATCCTCCTTTTCAAGATGAAGTAAGGCTCATTTTGTTCCAAATAGGTCTATACAGCTGAGTTGAAGAAACACATGTACCTTTCCAAAGAAAACCATCTATGGTAGATCTACCACTTTATTTCCCTGTGTGAATTGACATAGATTTCAAAGGAACATTTAATGGAAATGATAACTTAGAAGGCAGAGAAAGGATCATTTTTTCCAAATGGGCCAAATCACATGAGATGTCAAAAACCATTTGTGTGGAAAGGAAAACTGTCATAGAAACAGGTGTTTCCTGCACATTCTTTCCCTGTGAAAATTGAGTTAATTTTTAAAAGCATACTTCCTACATCTTAAGTGTTTCAATGTGGAGATAGGTTCTGTTTACTCCAGGGAGGCGTATTCAAGGTGGTTTGAGAAACGCATGTATCTCCCAAAGAAAGAGATCTATGTTAAATGCTTCACAATCCCGCCTGTTGTTTGCCTGTGAGAATTGAATGAGTTTTTCAATGCAATACTTCTGGAAATCCTCATTTTCAAGAAGTAGAAAGGCTCCTTTTGTCCCAAGTATGCGTATTTTCCTGAGGTGAAGAAACACATTTAGCTCTCCACAGAAAGCCATCTGTGCCAGAAGTCAAAACATTAACAACATTGCTTCATTCTGTAAATGAGTTACTTTTGGAAAGGAATATTTCCTGAAAATTAGAACTTTCAAGGTGGAGAGATGTTCATTTTCTTCCAAATAAGCCTATTGACCTGAAAGTGGGAACACATTTGTCTCTCGAAAGAAAATGGTCAGTGTTAGAAAGAGAGAAGTGTCTAGACCATTGTTTCCGTGTGAGAATTGACTTAGTTTTGAAAGGAATACTTACTGCAAATCCTAATTTTCAAGGTGGAGAAAGGGTGATTTTCCTCAAATGGCCCTCTTTGTCTGGGGGGAAGAAACACATGTATCCCTCCAAAGAAAACCATTTCTGCTAGAAGCTGCAGCATCTGACACATTGTTACCTGTGAGAATTGAGTTCACTTTTGAAAGGAATATTTCCTGCATATCGTGGTTATCATGGTAGGGGAAGGCTCATTTTGGTACAAAAATGCCTAATCAGCTGATTTGAAGAAACACATTTATTTCTCCAAATAACACCATCTAAGCTTGAAGCTACAGTTGCTAGCACATTGTTTCCCTGTGACAATTGGCTTAGTTTTTGAAAGGAAGACTTCCTGACAATCTGAATTTTCAGGGTATTCTTAGGCTGAGTGTGTCCAAGTAGGCCCATTCAGCTAAGTTGTATAGAAACATGTATCTCTCAAAGAAAAATCTTTGTTAGAACCACGAGCATCTAGGGCATTGTTTCCCTGTGAGAACTGAGTAAGTTATTGAAAGGAATACTTCCTGCGACTTAAGATGTTTCAAAGTGGAGAAAGGCTCATTTTGTTCCAAATGGGGCCGTTCATCATTGGGGAAGAAACACAAGTATCCCTCCGAAGAAACCCATTTATGGTAGAAGCTGCAGCATCTACCATATTGTTTTCCTGTGAGAATTGAGTTCGTTTTGGGAAGAATACTTCCTGCAAATCCGAAATTCCAACGTGCACAAAGGTTCATTTTGTTTCGCAAAGGCCTATTCACCTAAGATGAAGAAAGGCCTGTATGTCCAAAAGAGAACAAGCTGGGTCCGAAGCTCAAGCACGTAGAACGTTGTTTACCAGTGATACTTGAATTACTTTTTGAATGGAATGCTCCTGCAAATCAGAATTGTCGGGGTGGATGAAGATCATTTTGTTCTGAATAGGCCTATTCGCCTGAGTTGAAAAAACACATGTACCTCTCAAAAGAAAACCAGCAGTGTTAGAAGCAGGAGCATCTAGCACATTGTTTTACTGTGAGAATTCTGTGAGTTTTTGAAAGGAAGACTGCTGCAAATCAGCGTTTTCGAGGTGTAGAAAGCTTCATTTTGTTCCAAATAGGACAGTTTAGAACAGTTGAAGAAACAAATGTAAATCTCAAAAGAAAACTATGTGTGTTAGAAACCAGAGCATCTATCACATTGTTTGCTGTGAGAATAGTGTTAGTTTTTGAAAGGAATATACGTGCAACTTAGGGGATCAACGTGGAGATAGCCTCTTTCTGTTCCAAATTGGCCTATTCAGCTAAGTTGAAGAAACACATGTACCTCTCAAAAAAAACCATCTCTGTATGATGCTGGAATATCTAGAACATTGTTTCCCTGTGAGAACTGAGTGTGGTTTTGAAATGACTACTACAGGAAACCTGAGAGTTTCAAAGGGGCGATAGGCTCTGTTTGCTCGAAATAGGTCTTTTCAGCTGAGTTGAAGACACACGCATCTTTCCCAAGAAAACCATCTATGTTAGAAAGTGCAGCAGCTACCACATGGTTTCTCTGTCACAATTGAGAGAGCTTTTGAAAGGAGTACTTCCTGCAATTCAGAACTTGCAAGGTCAACAAAGGTTCATTCTGTGCCAAATAGGCGTTTTCACCTGACATGTTGAAACACATGTTTCTCTCACAAGAAACTCTCTGTGTTAGACGGTCCGTCGCATAGAACATTGTTTACCTGTGAGATTTGAGTTCGTTTTCATTGGAGCACTTTTGCAAATCAGAATTTCAGGGTGGAAAAGGCTACTTTGTTCCTAATAGCCCTATTGAGCTGCATTGAAAAAACACATGGATCTCGCGAGAGAAAACCATCTGTGTTAGAAGCAGGATCATCCGGCACATTGTTTCCCTGTGAGAATCGAGTGAATATTTGAAAGGAGTACTTCCTGCCAATCATGGATTTCAAGGTGTACAACAGCTCACTTTACTCCAAATAGGACTATTTAGCTGAGTGGAAGAAACAACATGTATATCTCGCAAGAGAACTATATGTGTAAGAAGCCTGAGCATCTAGAACATTGATTCCCTGTGAGAACCGAGTTACGTTTGAAAGGAATACCTCCTGCAAATGCTAGATTTGAAGGTGGAGAAAGGCTGCTTTTGTTCAAAATAGGCCTATTGATTTGAGGGGAAGTAACAAATGGATACTTCCAAAGAAAACCATTTCTGGTAGAAGCTGAAGCATGTACATATTGCTTCCCTGGGAGAATTCAGTTCGTTTGGAAAAGAATATTCCTGCAAATCAGAACTTCCAAGGTGCACCAAAGCTTCATTTCATTCTAAATAGGCCTATTCCACTGAGATGTTGAAACACATGTTTCTCTGGAAAGAAAACAATCCATGTTACAATCTCCACTGCCTTTAACCTTGATTCCCTGTGAGATTAGAGGTAGTTTTTGAGTGGAATACTTCTGCAAAGGAGAATTTTCAGGCTGGAAAAGCCTCTTTTTGTTGGACTAAGCCTATTCAGCTGAGTTGAAGAAGCACATTTTTCTCTCTAAAGAAAATCACCTGTGTTAGAAGAAGGAGAATCTAGCACATTGTTTCCTATGAGAAGTGAGTTAGTGTTTGAAAAGAACGCTGACTGCAACCTAGGTGTTTCAAGGTGGAGATTGGCTCTATTTCCTCCAATAAGCCTATTCAGATGAGTTTGAGAAACTCATGTATCTCTCCAAGGAAAATGGTCTACGTTAGCAGCATCAAATCGACCACATTGTTTCCTTCTGAGTATTGAGTTAGGTTTTCAAAGCAACACGTTTAGCAAATCAGAATTTTCAAGCTAGAGAAAGGCTCATTTTGTCCAAAGAGGACGATTCGGCTCAATTGAAGACAGACATGTATCTCTCCTCACAATACCATCTATGCTTCAACCTGCAGCAATTACCACATTGTTTCCCTGCAAGAACTGACTTAGTTTTTGAAAGGACTACTACTGGCAACTTTTGAGTTTCATTGTGGAGATAGTCTCTGTTTGCTTCAAACAGGCCTTTTTAGCTGAGATGAAGAAGCACATGTGTATCTTGAAAAAGTACCATCTACGTTGGAAGCTGTAATTTCTATCACACTGCTTCCCTCTGACAATTTAGTTTGTTTTAGAAAGGAGTATTTCCTGCAAATCAGAATTTCCAACATGGATTGAAGTTCACTTGCTCCAAGCAAGCCTAGGTTGAAGAAACACACATATTTCTTGAAAGAAAACCATCTGTGTTAGAAGAAAGTGCATCTAGCACATTGTTTCCCTGTGAGAACTGAGTTAGTTTTTAAAGGAACTCGTCCTGCAAATTAGCACTTTGAAGGGGGCCATATGTTTCTTTGTTTCAAATTGGCCTATTCACCTGAATTGTCTAAACACGTGTTCCTCTTGAAACATCACAATATGTTTTAGAAAGAGGAACAACTAGCCTATTGCTTCCTTGTGAGAAGACTTAGTCTTGGAAAGGAATGTACCTGCAACTGACAGATTTCAATGTGGAGATATGCCCTGATTGCTGCAAATAGGCCTATATAGCTGAGTTGAAGAAACACATGTCTAACTCTAATGACAACCATCTATGCTAGAAACTGTAGCGTCAAGCACATTGTTCCCCTATGAAATTTCAATTAGTTATGGAAATGAATAACTTCTGAATAACAGATTTTCAAAGTGTAGGAAAGCTCATTTTGTCCAAATAGGCCATTTCAGCTATGTTGAAGAAACACATGCATCTCTCCAACGAAATCATGTAGGTTAGAATCAGCATCATCGAGAAGACGGTTTCCTTGTGAGAATTGATTTAGTTCGTGAAAGGCGTATTTCCTGCAAATCATCCTTTTCAAGATGAAGTAAGGCTCATTTTGTTCCAAATAGGTCTATACAGCTGAGTTGAAGAAACACATGTACCTTTCCAAAGAAAACCATCTATGGTAGATCTACCACTTTATTTCCCTGTGTGAATTGACATAGATTTCAAAGGAACCTTTAATGGGAATGATAACTTAGAAGGCAGAGAAAGGATCATTTTTTCCAAATGGGCCAAATCACATGAGATGTCAAAAACCATTTGTGTGGAAAGGAAAACTGTCATAGAAACAGGTGTTTCCTGCACATTCTTTCCCTGTGAAAATTGAGTTAATTTTTAAAAGCATACTTCCTACATCTTAAGTGTTTCAATGTGGAGATAGGTTCTGTTTACTCCAGGGAGGCGTATTCAAGGTGGTTTGAGAAACGCATGTATCTCCCAAAGAAAGAGATCTATGTTAAATGCTTCACAATCCCGCCTGTTGTTTGCCTGTGAGAATTGAATGAGTTTTTGAATGCAATACTTCTGGAAATCCTCATTTTCAAGAAGAAGAAAGGCTCCTTTTGTCCCAAGTATGCGTATTTTCCTGAGGTGAAGAAACACATTTAGCTCTCCACAGAAAGCCATCTGTGCCAGAAGTCAAAACATTAACAACATTGCTTCATTCTGTAAATGAGTTACTTTTGGAAAGGAATGTTTCCTGAAAATTAGAACTTTCAAGGTGGAGAGATGTTCATTTTCTTCCAATTAAGCCTATTGACCTGAAAGTGGGAACACATTTGTCTCTCGAAAGAAAATGGTCAGTGTTAGAAAGAGAGAAGTGTCTAGACCATTGTTTCCGTGTGAGAATTGACTTAGTTTTGAAAGGAATACTTACTGCAAATCCTAATTTTCAAGGTGGAGAAAGGGTGATTTTCCTCAAATGGGCCTCTTTATCTGAGGGGAAGAAACACATGTATCCCTCCAAAGAAAACCATTTCTGCTAGAAGCTGCAGCATCTGACACATTTTTACCTGTGAGAATTGAGTTCACTTTTGAAAGGAATATTTCCTGCATATCGTGGTTATCATGGTAGGGGAAGGCTCATTTTGGTACAAAAATGCCTAATCAGCTGATTTGAAGAAACACATTTATTTCTCCAAATAACACCATCTAAGCTTGAAGCTACAGTTGCTAGCACATTGTTTCCCTGTGACAATTGGCTTAGTTTTTGAAAGGAAGACTTCCTGACAATCTGAATTTTCAGGGTATTCTTAGGCTGAGTGTGTCCAAGTAGGCCCATTCAGCTAAGTTGTATAGAGACATGTATCTCTCAAAGAAAAATCTTTGTTAGAACAACGAGCATCTAGGGCATTGTTTCCCTGTGAGAACTGAGTAAGATATTGAAAGGAATACTTCCTGCGACTTAAGATGTTTCAAAGTGGAGAAAGGCTCATTTTGTTCCAAATGGGGCCGTTCATCATTGGGGAAGAAACACAAGTATCCCTCCGAAGAAACCCATTCATGCTAGAAGCTGCAGCATCTACCATATTGTTTTCCTGTGAGAATTGAGTTCGTTTTGGGAAGAATACTTCCTGCAAATCAGAAATTCCAACGTGAACAAAGGTTCATTTTGTTTCCCATAGGCCTATTCACCTAAGATGAAGAAAGGCCTGTATGTCCAAAAGAGAACAAGCTGGGTCCGAAGCTCAAGCACGTAGAACGTTGTTTACCAGTGATACTTGAATTACTTTTTGAATGGAATGCTCCTGCAAATCAGAATTGTCGGGGTGGATGAAGATCATTTTGTTCTGAATAGGCCTATTCGCCTGAGTTGAAAAAACACATGTACCTCTCAAAAGAAAACCAGCAGTGTTAGAAGCAGGAGCATCTAGCACATTGTTTTCCTGTGAGAATTCAGTGAGTTTTTGAAAGGAAGACTGCTGCAAATCAGCGTTTTCGAGGTGTAGAAAGCTTCATTTTGTTCCAAATAGGACAGTTTAGAACAGTTGAAGAAACAAATGTAAATCTCAAAAGAAAACTATGTGTGTTAGAAACCACAGCATCTATCACATTGTTTGCTGTGAGAATAGTGTTAGTTTTTGAAAGGAATATACCTGCAACTTAGGGGATCAACGTGGAGATAGCCTCTTTCTGTTCCAAATTGGCCTATTCAGCTAAGTTGAAGAAATACATGTACCTCTCAAAAAAAACCATCTCTGTATGATGCTGGAATATCTAGAACATTGTTTCCCTGTGAGAACTGAGTGTGGTTTTGAAATGACTACGACAGGAAACCTGAGAGTTTCAAAGGGGCGATAGGCTCTGTTTGCTCGAAATAGGTCTTTTCAGCTGAGTTGAAGACACACGCATCTTTCCCAAGAAAACCATCTATGTTAGAAAGTGCAGCAGCTACCACATGGTTTCTCTGTCACAATTGAGAGAGCTTTTGAAAGGAGTACTTCCTGCAATTCAGAACTTGCAAGGTCAACAAAGGTTCATTCTGTGCCAAATAGGCGTTTTCACCTGACATGTTGAAACACATGTTTCTCTCACAAGAAACTCTCTGTGTTAGACGGTCCATCGCATAGAACATTGTTTACCTGTGAGATTTGAGTTCGTTTTCATTGGAGAACTTTTGCAAATCAGAATTTCAGGGTGGAAAAGGCTACTTTGTTCCTAATAGCCCTATTGAGCTGCATTGAAAAAACACATGGATCTCGCGAGAGAAAACCATCTGTGTTAGAAGCAGGATCATCCGGCACATTGTTTCCCTGTGAGAATCGAGTGAATATTTGAAAGGAGTACTTCCTGCCAATCATGGATTTCAAGGTGTACAACAGCTCACTTTACTCCAAATAGGACTATTTAGCTGAGTGGAAGAAACAACATGTATATCTCGCAAGAGAACTATATGTGTAAGAAGCCTGAGCATCTAGAACATTGATTCCCTGTGAGAACCGAGTTACGTTTGAAAGGAATACCTCCTGCAAATGCTAGATTTGAAGGTGGAGAAAGGCTGCTTTTGTTCAAAATAGGCCTATTGATTTGAGGGGAAGTAACAAATGGATACTTCCAAAGAAAACCATTTCTGGTAGAAGCTGAAGCATGTACATATTGCTTCCCTGGGAGAATTCAGTTCGTTTGGAAAAGAATATTCCTGCAAATCAGAACTTCCAAGGTGCACCAAAGCTTCATTTCATTCTAAATAGGCCTATTCCACTGAGATGTTGAAACACATGTTTCTCTGGAAAGAAAACAATCCATGTTACAATCTCCACTGCCTTTAACCTTGATTCCCTGTGAGATTAGAGGTAGTTTTTGAGTGGAATACTTCTGCAAAGGAGAATTTTCAGGCTGGAAAAGCCTCTTTTTGTTGGACTAAGCCTATTCAGCTGAGTTGAAGAAGCACATTTTTCTCTCTAAAGAAAATCACCTGTGTTAGAAGAAGGAGAATCTAGCACATTGTTTCCTATGAGAAGTGAGTTAGTGTTTGAAAAGAACGCTGACTGCAACCTAGGTGTTTCAAGGTGGAGATTGGCTCTATTTCCTCCAATAAGCCTATTCAGATGAGTTTGAGAAACTCATGTATCTCTCCAAGGAAAATGGTCTACGTTAGCAGCATCAAATCGACCACATTGTTTCCTTCTGAGTATTGAGTTAGGTTTTCAAAGCAACACGTTTAGCAAATCAGAATTTTCAAGCTAGAGAAAGGCTCATTTTGTCCAAAGAGGACGATTCGGCTCAATTGAAGACAGACATGTATCTCTCCTCACAATACCATCTATGCTTCAACCTGCAGCAATTACCACATTGTTTCCCTGCAAGAACTGACTTAGTTTTTGAAAGGACTACTACTGGCAACTTTTGAGTTTCATTGTGGAGATAGTCTCTGTTTGCTTCAAACAGGCCTTTTTAGCTGAGATGAAGAAGCACATGTGTATCTTGAAAAAGTACCATCTACGTTGGAAGCTGTAATTTCTATCACACTGCTTCCCTCTGACAATTTAGTTTGTTTTAGAAAGGAGTATTTCCTGCAAATCAGAATTTCCAACATGGATTGAAGTTCACTTGCTCCAAGCAAGCCTAGGTTGAAGAAACACACATATTTCTTGAAAGAAAACCATCTGTGTTAGAAGAAAGTGCATCTAGCACATTGTTTCCCTGTGAGAACTGAGTTAGTTTTTAAAGGAACTCGTCCTGCAAATTAGCACTTTGAAGGGGGCCATATGTTTCTTTGTTTCAAATTGGCCTATTCACCTGAATTGTCTAAACACGTGTTCCTCTTGAAACATCACAATATGTTTTAGAAAGAGGAACAACTAGCCTATTGCTTCCTTGTGAGAAGACTTAGTCTTGGAAAGGAATGTACCTGCAACTGACAGATTTCAATGTGGAGATATGCCCTGATTGCTGCAAATAGGCCTATATAGCTGAGTTGAAGAAACACATGTCTAACTCTAATGACAACCATCTATGCTAGAAACTGTAGCGTCAAGCACATTGTTCCCCTATGAAATTTCAATTAGTTATGGAAATGAATAACTTCTGAATAACAGATTTTCAAAGTGTAGGAAAGCTCATTTTGTCCAAATAGGCCATTTCAGCTATGTTGAAGAAACACATGCATCTCTCCAACGAAATCATGTAGGTTAGAATCAGCATCATCGAGAAGACGGTTTCCTTGTGAGAATTGATTTAGTTCGTGAAAGGCGTATTTCCTGCAAATCATCCTTTTCAAGATGAAGTAAGGCTCATTTTGTTCCAAATAGGTCTATACAGCTGAGTTGAAGAAACACATGTACCTTTCCAAAGAAAACCATCTATGGTAGATCTACCACTTTATTTCCCTGTGTGAATTGACATAGATTTCAAAGGAACCTTTAATGGGAATGATAACTTAGAAGGCAGAGAAAGGATCATTTTTTCCAAATGGGCCAAATCACATGAGATGTCAAAAACCATTTGTGTGGAAAGGAAAACTGTCATAGAAACAGGTGTTTCCTGCACATTCTTTCCCTGTGAAAATTGAGTTAATTTTTAAAAGCATACTTCCTACATCTTAAGTGTTTCAATGTGGAGATAGGTTCTGTTTACTCCAGGGAGGCGTATTCAAGGTGGTTTGAGAAACGCATGTATCTCCCAAAGAAAGAGATCTATGTTAAATGCTTCACAATCCCGCCTGTTGTTTGCCTGTGAGAATTGAATGAGTTTTTGAATGCAATACTTCTGGAAATCCTCATTTTCAAGAAGAAGAAAGGCTCCTTTTGTCCCAAGTATGCGTATTTTCCTGAGGTGAAGAAACACATTTAGCTCTCCACAGAAAGCCATCTGTGCCAGAAGTCAAAACATTAACAACATTGCTTCATTCTGTAAATGAGTTACTTTTGGAAAGGAATGTTTCCTGAAAATTAGAACTTTCAAGGTGGAGAGATGTTCATTTTCTTCCAATTAAGCCTATTGACCTGAAAGTGGGAACACATTTGTCTCTCGAAAGAAAATGGTCAGTGTTAGAAAGAGAGAAGTGTCTAGACCATTGTTTCCGTGTGAGAATTGACTTAGTTTTGAAAGGAATACTTACTGCAAATCCTAATTTTCAAGGTGGAGAAAGGGTGATTTTCCTCAAATGGGCCTCTTTATCTGAGGGGAAGAAACACATGTATCCCTCCAAAGAAAACCATTTCTGCTAGAAGCTGCAGCATCTGACACATTTTTACCTGTGAGAATTGAGTTCACTTTTGAAAGGAATATTTCCTGCATATCGTGGTTATCATGGTAGGGGAAGGCTCATTTTGGTACAAAAATGCCTAATCAGCTGATTTGAAGAAACACATTTATTTCTCCAAATAACACCATCTAAGCTTGAAGCTACAGTTGCTAGCACATTGTTTCCCTGTGACAATTGGCTTAGTTTTTGAAAGGAAGACTTCCTGACAATCTGAATTTTCAGGGTATTCTTAGGCTGAGTGTGTCCAAGTAGGCCCATTCAGCTAAGTTGTATAGAGACATGTATCTCTCAAAGAAAAATCTTTGTTAGAACAACGAGCATCTAGGGCATTGTTTCCCTGTGAGAACTGAGTAAGATATTGAAAGGAATACTTCCTGCGACTTAAGATGTTTCAAAGTGGAGAAAGGCTCATTTTGTTCCAAATGGGGCCGTTCATCATTGGGGAAGAAACACAAGTATCCCTCCGAAGAAACCCATTCATGCTAGAAGCTGCAGCATCTACCATATTGTTTTCCTGTGAGAATTGAGTTCGTTTTGGGAAGAATACTTCCTGCAAATCAGAAATTCCAACGTGAACAAAGGTTCATTTTGTTTCCCATAGGCCTATTCACCTAAGATGAAGAAAGGCCTGTATGTCCAAAAGAGAACAAGCTGGGTCCGAAGCTCAAGCACGTAGAACGTTGTTTACCAGTGATACTTGAATTACTTTTTGAATGGAATGCTCCTGCAAATCAGAATTGTCGGGGTGGATGAAGATCATTTTGTTCTGAATAGGCCTATTCGCCTGAGTTGAAAAAACACATGTACCTCTCAAAAGAAAACCAGCAGTGTTAGAAGCAGGAGCATCTAGCACATTGTTTTCCTGTGAGAATTCAGTGAGTTTTTGAAAGGAAGACTGCTGCAAATCAGCGTTTTCGAGGTGTAGAAAGCTTCATTTTGTTCCAAATAGGACAGTTTAGAACAGTTGAAGAAACAAATGTAAATCTCAAAAGAAAACTATGTGTGTTAGAAACCAGAGCATCTATCACATTGTTTGCTGTGAGAATAGTGTTAGTTTTTGAAAGGAATATACCTGCAACTTAGGGGATCAACGTGGAGATAGCCTCTTTCTGTTCCAAATTGGCCTATTCAGCTAAGTTGAAGAAATACATGTACCTCTCAAAAAAAACCATCTCTGTATGATGCTGGAATATCTAGAACATTGTTTCCCTGTGAGAACTGAGTGTGGTTTTGAAATGACTACGACAGGAAACCTGAGAGTTTCAAAGGGGCGATAGGCTCTGTTTGCTCGAAATAGGTCTTTTCAGCTGAGTTGAAGACACACGCATCTTTCCCAAGAAAACCATCTATGTTAGAAAGTGCAGCAGCTACCACATGGTTTCTCTGTCACAATTGAGAGAGCTTTTGAAAGGAGTACTTCCTGCAATTCAGAACTTGCAAGGTCAACAAAGGTTCATTCTGTGCCAAATAGGCGTTTTCACCTGACATGTTGAAACACATGTTTCTCTCACAAGAAACTCTCTGTGTTAGACGGTCCATCGCATAGAACATTGTTTACCTGTGAGATTTGAGTTCGTTTTCATTGGAGAACTTTTGCAAATCAGAATTTCAGGGTGGAAAAGGCTACTTTGTTCCTAATAGCCCTATTGAGCTGCATTGAAAAAACACATGGATCTCGCGAGAGAAAACCATCTGTGTTAGAAGCAGGATCATCCGGCACATTGTTTCCCTGTGAGAATCGAGTGAATATTTGAAAGGAGTACTTCCTGCCAATCATGGATTTCAAGGTGTACAACAGCTCACTTTACTCCAAATAGGACTATTTAGCTGAGTGGAAGAAACAACATGTATATCTCGCAAGAGAACTATATGTGTAAGAAGCCTGAGCATCTAGAACATTGATTCCCTGTGAGAACCGAGTTACGTTTGAAAGGAATACCTCCTGCAAATGCTAGATTTGAAGGTGGAGAAAGGCTGCTTTTGTTCAAAATAGGCCTATTGATTTGAGGGGAAGTAACAAATGGATACTTCCAAAGAAAACCATTTCTGGTAGAAGCTGAAGCATGTACATATTGCTTCCCTGGGAGAATTCAGTTCGTTTGGAAAAGAATATTCCTGCAAATCAGAACTTCCAAGGTGCACCAAAGCTTCATTTCATTCTAAATAGGCCTATTCCACTGAGATGTTGAAACACATGTTTCTCTGGAAAGAAAACAATCCATGTTACAATCTCCACTGCCTTTAACCTTGATTCCCTGTGAGATTAGAGGTAGTTTTTGAGTGGAATACTTCTGCAAAGGAGAATTTTCAGGCTGGAAAAGCCTCTTTTTGTTGGACTAAGCCTATTCAGCTGAGTTGAAGAAGCACATTTTTCTCTCTAAAGAAAATCACCTGTGTTAGAAGAAGGAGAATCTAGCACATTGTTTCCTATGAGAAGTGAGTTAGTGTTTGAAAAGAACGCTGACTGCAACCTAGGTGTTTCAAGGTGGAGATTGGCTCTATTTCCTCCAATAAGCCTATTCAGATGAGTTTGAGAAACTCATGTATCTCTCCAAGGAAAATGGTCTACGTTAGCAGCATCAAATCGACCACATTGTTTCCTTCTGAGTATTGAGTTAGGTTTTCAAAGCAACACGTTTAGCAAATCAGAATTTTCAAGCTAGAGAAAGGCTCATTTTGTCCAAAGAGGACGATTCGGCTCAATTGAAGACAGACATGTATCTCTCCTCACAATACCATCTATGCTTCAACCTGCAGCAATTACCACATTGTTTCCCTGCAAGAACTGACTTAGTTTTTGAAAGGACTACTACTGGCAACTTTTGAGTTTCATTGTGGAGATAGTCTCTGTTTGCTTCAAACAGGCCTTTTTAGCTGAGATGAAGAAGCACATGTGTATCTTGAAAAAGTACCATCTACGTTGGAAGCTGTAATTTCTATCACACTGCTTCCCTCTGACAATTTAGTTTGTTTTAGAAAGGAGTATTTCCTGCAAATCAGAATTTCCAACATGGATTGAAGTTCACTTGCTCCAAGCAAGCCTAGGTTGAAGAAACACACATATTTCTTGAAAGAAAACCATCTGTGTTAGAAGAAAGTGCATCTAGCACATTGTTTCCCTGTGAGAACTGAGTTAGTTTTTAAAGGAACTCGTCCTGCAAATTAGCACTTTGAAGGGGGCCATATGTTTCTTTGTTTCAAATTGGCCTATTCACCTGAATTGTCTAAACACGTGTTCCTCTTGAAACATCACAATATGTTTTAGAAAGAGGAACAACTAGCCTATTGCTTCCTTGTGAGAAGACTTAGTCTTGGAAAGGAATGTACCTGCAACTGACAGATTTCAATGTGGAGATATGCCCTGATTGCTGCAAATAGGCCTATATAGCTGAGTTGAAGAAACACATGTCTAACTCTAATGACAACCATCTATGCTAGAAACTGTAGCGTCAAGCACATTGTTCCCCTATGAAATTTCAATTAGTTATGGAAATGAATAACTTCTGAATAACAGATTTTCAAAGTGTAGGAAAGCTCATTTTGTCCAAATAGGCCATTTCAGCTATGTTGAAGAAACACATGCATCTCTCCAACGAAATCATGTAGGTTAGAATCAGCATCATCGAGAAGACGGTTTCCTTGTGAGAATTGATTTAGTTCGTGAAAGGCGTATTTCCTGCAAATCATCCTTTTCAAGATGAAGTAAGGCTCATTTTGTTCCAAATAGGTCTATACAGCTGAGTTGAAGAAACACATGTACCTTTCCAAAGAAAACCATCTATGGTAGATCTACCACTTTATTTCCCTGTGTGAATTGACATAGATTTCAAAGGAACCTTTAATGGGAATGATAACTTAGAAGGCAGAGAAAGGATCATTTTTTCCAAATGGGCCAAATCACATGAGATGTCAAAAACCATTTGTGTGGAAAGGAAAACTGTCATAGAAACAGGTGTTTCCTGCACATTCTTTCCCTGTGAAAATTGAGTTAATTTTTAAAAGCATACTTCCTACATCTTAAGTGTTTCAATGTGGAGATAGGTTCTGTTTACTCCAGGGAGGCGTATTCAAGGTGGTTTGAGAAACGCATGTATCTCCCAAAGAAAGAGATCTATGTTAAATGCTTCACAATCCCGCCTGTTGTTTGCCTGTGAGAATTGAATGAGTTTTTGAATGCAATACTTCTGGAAATCCTCATTTTCAAGAAGAAGAAAGGCTCCTTTTGTCCCAAGTATGCGTATTTTCCTGAGGTGAAGAAACACATTTAGCTCTCCACAGAAAGCCATCTGTGCCAGAAGTCAAAACATTAACAACATTGCTTCATTCTGTAAATGAGTTACTTTTGGAAAGGAATGTTTCCTGAAAATTAGAACTTTCAAGGTGGAGAGATGTTCATTTTCTTCCAATTAAGCCTATTGACCTGAAAGTGGGAACACATTTGTCTCTCGAAAGAAAATGGTCAGTGTTAGAAAGAGAGAAGTGTCTAGACCATTGTTTCCGTGTGAGAATTGACTTAGTTTTGAAAGGAATACTTACTGCAAATCCTAATTTTCAAGGTGGAGAAAGGGTGATTTTCCTCAAATGGGCCTCTTTATCTGAGGGGAAGAAACACATGTATCCCTCCAAAGAAAACCATTTCTGCTAGAAGCTGCAGCATCTGACACATTTTTACCTGTGAGAATTGAGTTCACTTTTGAAAGGAATATTTCCTGCATATCGTGGTTATCATGGTAGGGGAAGGCTCATTTTGGTACAAAAATGCCTAATCAGCTGATTTGAAGAAACACATTTATTTCTCCAAATAACACCATCTAAGCTTGAAGCTACAGTTGCTAGCACATTGTTTCCCTGTGACAATTGGCTTAGTTTTTGAAAGGAAGACTTCCTGACAATCTGAATTTTCAGGGTATTCTTAGGCTGAGTGTGTCCAAGTAGGCCCATTCAGCTAAGTTGTATAGAGACATGTATCTCTCAAAGAAAAATCTTTGTTAGAACAACGAGCATCTAGGGCATTGTTTCCCTGTGAGAACTGAGTAAGATATTGAAAGGAATACTTCCTGCGACTTAAGATGTTTCAAAGTGGAGAAAGGCTCATTTTGTTCCAAATGGGGCCGTTCATCATTGGGGAAGAAACACAAGTATCCCTCCGAAGAAACCCATTCATGCTAGAAGCTGCAGCATCTACCATATTGTTTTCCTGTGAGAATTGAGTTCGTTTTGGGAAGAATACTTCCTGCAAATCAGAAATTCCAACGTGAACAAAGGTTCATTTTGTTTCCCATAGGCCTATTCACCTAAGATGAAGAAAGGCCTGTATGTCCAAAAGAGAACAAGCTGGGTCCGAAGCTCAAGCACGTAGAACGTTGTTTACCAGTGATACTTGAATTACTTTTTGAATGGAATGCTCCTGCAAATCAGAATTGTCGGGGTGGATGAAGATCATTTTGTTCTGAATAGGCCTATTCGCCTGAGTTGAAAAAACACATGTACCTCTCAAAAGAAAACCAGCAGTGTTAGAAGCAGGAGCATCTAGCACATTGTTTTCCTGTGAGAATTCAGTGAGTTTTTGAAAGGAAGACTGCTGCAAATCAGCGTTTTCGAGGTGTAGAAAGCTTCATTTTGTTCCAAATAGGACAGTTTAGAACAGTTGAAGAAACAAATGTAAATCTCAAAAGAAAACTATGTGTGTTAGAAACCAGAGCATCTATCACATTGTTTGCTGTGAGAATAGTGTTAGTTTTTGAAAGGAATATACCTGCAACTTAGGGGATCAACGTGGAGATAGCCTCTTTCTGTTCCAAATTGGCCTATTCAGCTAAGTTGAAGAAATACATGTACCTCTCAAAAAAAACCATCTCTGTATGATGCTGGAATATCTAGAACATTGTTTCCCTGTGAGAACTGAGTGTGGTTTTGAAATGACTACGACAGGAAACCTGAGAGTTTCAAAGGGGCGATAGGCTCTGTTTGCTCGAAATAGGTCTTTTCAGCTGAGTTGAAGACACACGCATCTTTCCCAAGAAAACCATCTATGTTAGAAAGTGCAGCAGCTACCACATGGTTTCTCTGTCACAATTGAGAGAGCTTTTGAAAGGAGTACTTCCTGCAATTCAGAACTTGCAAGGTCAACAAAGGTTCATTCTGTGCCAAATAGGCGTTTTCACCTGACATGTTGAAACACATGTTTCTCTCACAAGAAACTCTCTGTGTTAGACGGTCCATCGCATAGAACATTGTTTACCTGTGAGATTTGAGTTCGTTTTCATTGGAGAACTTTTGCAAATCAGAATTTCAGGGTGGAAAAGGCTACTTTGTTCCTAATAGCCCTATTGAGCTGCATTGAAAAAACACATGGATCTCGCGAGAGAAAACCATCTGTGTTAGAAGCAGGATCATCCGGCACATTGTTTCCCTGTGAGAATCGAGTGAATATTTGAAAGGAGTACTTCCTGCCAATCATGGATTTCAAGGTGTACAACAGCTCACTTTACTCCAAATAGGACTATTTAGCTGAGTGGAAGAAACAACATGTATATCTCGCAAGAGAACTATATGTGTAAGAAGCCTGAGCATCTAGAACATTGATTCCCTGTGAGAACCGAGTTACGTTTGAAAGGAATACCTCCTGCAAATGCTAGATTTGAAGGTGGAGAAAGGCTGCTTTTGTTCAAAATAGGCCTATTGATTTGAGGGGAAGTAACAAATGGATACTTCCAAAGAAAACCATTTCTGGTAGAAGCTGAAGCATGTACATATTGCTTCCCTGGGAGAATTCAGTTCGTTTGGAAAAGAATATTCCTGCAAATCAGAACTTCCAAGGTGCACCAAAGCTTCATTTCATTCTAAATAGGCCTATTCCACTGAGATGTTGAAACACATGTTTCTCTGGAAAGAAAACAATCCATGTTACAATCTCCACTGCCTTTAACCTTGATTCCCTGTGAGATTAGAGGTAGTTTTTGAGTGGAATACTTCTGCAAAGGAGAATTTTCAGGCTGGAAAAGCCTCTTTTTGTTGGACTAAGCCTATTCAGCTGAGTTGAAGAAGCACATTTTTCTCTCTAAAGAAAATCACCTGTGTTAGAAGAAGGAGAATCTAGCACATTGTTTCCTATGAGAAGTGAGTTAGTGTTTGAAAAGAACGCTGACTGCAACCTAGGTGTTTCAAGGTGGAGATTGGCTCTATTTCCTCCAATAAGCCTATTCAGATGAGTTTGAGAAACTCATGTATCTCTCCAAGGAAAATGGTCTACGTTAGCAGCATCAAATCGACCACATTGTTTCCTTCTGAGTATTGAGTTAGGTTTTCAAAGCAACACGTTTAGCAAATCAGAATTTTCAAGCTAGAGAAAGGCTCATTTTGTCCAAAGAGGACGATTCGGCTCAATTGAAGACAGACATGTATCTCTCCTCACAATACCATCTATGCTTCAACCTGCAGCAATTACCACATTGTTTCCCTGCAAGAACTGACTTAGTTTTTGAAAGGACTACTACTGGCAACTTTTGAGTTTCACTGTGGAGATAGTCTCTGTTTGCTTCAAACAGGCCTTTTTAGCTGAGATGAAGAAGCACATGTGTATCTTGAAAAAGTACCATCTACGTTGGAAGCTGTAATTTCTATAACACTGCTTCCCTCTGACAATTTAGTTTGTTTTAGAAAGGAGTATTTCCTGCAAATCAGAATTTCCAACATGGATTGAAGTTCACTTGCTCCAAGCAAGCCTAGGTTGAAGAAACACACATATTTCTTGAAAGAAAACCATCTGTGTTAGAAGAAAGTGCATCTAGCACATTGTTTCCCTGTGAGAACTGAGTTAGTTTTTAAAGGAACTCGTCCTGCAAATTAGCACTTTGAAGGGGGCCATATGTTTCTTTGTTTCAAATTGGCCTATTCACCTGAATTGTCTAAACACGTGTTCCTCTTGAAACATCACAATATGTTTTAGAAAGAGGAACAACTAGCCTATTGCTTCCTTGTGAGAAGACTTAGTCTTGGAAAGGAATGTACCTGCAACTGACAGATTTCAATGTGGAGATATGCCCTGATTGCTGCAAATAGGCCTATATAGCTGAGTTGAAGAAACACATGTCTAACTCTAATGACAACCATCTATGCTAGAAACTGTAGCGTCAAGCACATTGTTCCCCTATGAAATTTCAATTAGTTATGGAAATGAATAACTTCTGAATAACAGATTTTCAAAGTGTAGGAAAGCTCATTTTGTCCAAATAGGCCATTTCAGCTATGTTGAAGAAACACATGCATCTCTCCAACGAAATCATGTAGGTTAGAATCAGCATCATCGAGAAGACGGTTTCCTTGTGAGAATTGATTTAGTTCGTGAAAGGCGTATTTCCTGCAAATCATCCTTTTCAAGATGAAGTAAGGCTCATTTTGTTCCAAATAGGTCTATACAGCTGAGTTGAAGAAACACATGTACCTTTCCAAAGAAAACCATCTATGGTAGATCTACCACTTTATTTCCCTGTGTGAATTGACATAGATTTCAAAGGAACCTTTAATGGGAATGATAACTTAGAAGGCAGAGAAAGGATCATTTTTTCCAAATGGGCCAAATCACATGAGATGTCAAAAACCATTTGTGTGGAAAGGAAAACTGTCATAGAAACAGGTGTTTCCTGCACATTCTTTCCCTGTGAAAATTGAGTTAATTTTTAAAAGCATACTTCCTACATCTTAAGTGTTTCAATGTGGAGATAGGTTCTGTTTACTCCAGGGAGGCGTATTCAAGGTGGTTTGAGAAACGCATGTATCTCCCAAAGAAAGAGATCTATGTTAAATGCTTCACAATCCCGCCTGTTGTTTGCCTGTGAGAATTGAATGAGTTTTTGAATGCAATACTTCTGGAAATCCTCATTTTCAAGAAGAAGAAAGGCTCCTTTTGTCCCAAGTATGCGTATTTTCCTGAGGTGAAGAAACACATTTAGCTCTCCACAGAAAGCCATCTGTGCCAGAAGTCAAAACATTAACAACATTGCTTCATTCTGTAAATGAGTTACTTTTGGAAAGGAATGTTTCCTGAAAATTAGAACTTTCAAGGTGGAGAGATGTTCATTTTCTTCCAATTAAGCCTATTGACCTGAAAGTGGGAACACATTTGTCTCTCGAAAGAAAATGGTCAGTGTTAGAAAGAGAGAAGTGTCTAGACCATTGTTTCCATGTGAGAATTGACTTAGTTTTGAAAGGAATACTTACTGCAAATCCTAATTTTCAAGGTGGAGAAAGGGTGATTTTCCTCAAATGGGCCTCTTTATCTGAGGGGAAGAAATACATGTATCCCTCCAAAGAAAACCATTTCTGCTAGAAGCTGCAGCATCTGACACATTTTTACCTGTGAGAATTGAGTTCACTTTTGAAAGGAATATTTCCTGCATATCGTGGTTATCATGGTAGGGGAAGGCTCATTTTGGTACAAAAATGCCTAATCAGCTGATTTGAAGAAACACATTTATTTCTCCAAATAACACCATCTAAGCTTGAAGCTACAGTTGCTAGCACATTGTTTCCCTGTGACAATTGGCTTAGTTTTTGAAAGGAAGACTTCCTGACAATCTGAATTTTCAGGGTATTCTTAGGCTGAGTGTGTCCAAGTAGGCCCATTCAGCTAAGTTGTATAGAGACATGTATCTCTCAAAGAAAAATCTTTGTTAGAACAACGAGCATCTAGGGCATTGTTTCCCTGTGAGAACTGAGTAAGATATTGAAAGGAATACTTCCTGCGACTTAAGATGTTTCAAAGTGGAGAAAGGCTCATTTTGTTCCAAATGGGGCCGTTCATCATTGGGGAAGAAACACAAGTATCCCTCCGAAGAAACCCATTCATGCTAGAAGCTGCAGCATCTACCATATTGTTTTCCTGTGAGAATTGAGTTCGTTTTGGGAAGAATACTTCCTGCAAATCAGAAATTCCAACGTGAACAAAGGTTCATTTTGTTTCCCATAGGCCTATTCACCTAAGATGAAGAAAGGCCTGTATGTCCAAAAGAGAACAAGCTGGGTCCAAAGCTCAAGCACGTAGAACGTTGTTTACCAGTGATACTTGAATTACTTTTTGAATGGAATGCTCCTGCAAATCAGAATTGTCGGGGTGGATGAAGATCATTTTGTTCTGAATAGGCCTATTCGCCTGAGTTGAAAAAACACATGTACCTCTCAAAAGAAAACCAGCAGTGTTAGAAGCAGGAGCATCTAGCACATTGTTTTCCTGTGAGAATTCAGTGAGTTTTTGAAAGGAAGACTGCTGCAAATCAGCGTTTTCGAGGTGTAGAAAGCTTCATTTTGTTCCAAATAGGACAGTTTAGAACAGTTGAAGAAACAAATGTAAATCTCAAAAGAAAACTATGTGTGTTAGAAACCAGAGCATCTATCACATTGTTTGCTGTGAGAATAGTGTTAGTTTTTGAAAGGAATATACCTGCAACTTAGGGGATCAACGTGGAGATAGCCTCTTTCTGTTCCAAATTGGCCTATTCAGCTAAGTTGAAGAAATACATGTACCTCTCAAAAAAAACCATCTCTGTATGATGCTGGAATATCTAGAACATTGTTTCCCTGTGAGAACTGAGTGTGGTTTTGAAATGACTACGACAGGAAACCTGAGAGTTTCAAAGGGGCGATAGGCTCTGTTTGCTCGAAATAGGTCTTTTCAGCTGAGTTGAAGACACACGCATCTTTCCCAAGAAAACCATCTATGTTAGAAAGTGCAGCAGCTACCACATGGTTTCTCTGTCACAATTGAGAGAGCTTTTGAAAGGAGTACTTCCTGCAATTCAGAACTTGCAAGGTCAACAAAGGTTCATTCTGTGCCAAATAGGCGTTTTCACCTGACATGTTGAAACACATGTTTCTCTCACAAGAAACTCTCTGTGTTAGACGGTCCATCGCATAGAACATTGTTTACCTGTGAGATTTGAGTTCGTTTTCATTGGAGAACTTTTGCAAATCAGAATTTCAGGGTGGAAAAGGCTACTTTGTTCCTAATAGCCCTATTGAGCTGCATTGAAAAAACACATGGATCTCGCGAGAGAAAACCATCTGTGTTAGAAGCAGGATCATCCGGCACATTGTTTCCCTGTGAGAATCGAGTGAATATTTGAAAGGAGTACTTCCTGCCAATCATGGATTTCAAGGTGTACAACAGCTCACTTTACTCCAAATAGGACTATTTAGCTGAGTGGAAGAAACAACATGTATATCTCGCAAGAGAACTATATGTGTAAGAAGCCTGAGCATCTAGAACATTGATTCCCTGTGAGAACCGAGTTACGTTTGAAAGGAATACCTCCTGCAAATGCTAGATTTGAAGGTGGAGAAAGGCTGCTTTTGTTCAAAATAGGCCTATTGATTTGAGGGGAAGTAACAAATGGATACTTCCAAAGAAAACCATTTCTGGTAGAAGCTGAAGCATGTACATATTGCTTCCCTGGGAGAATTCAGTTCGTTTGGAAAAGAATATTCCTGCAAATCAGAACTTCCAAGGTGCACCAAAGCTTCATTTCATTCTAAATAGGCCTATTCCACTGAGATGTTGAAACACATGTTTCTCTGGAAAGAAAACAATCCATGTTACAATCTCCACTGCCTTTAACCTTGATTCCCTGTGAGATTAGAGGTAGTTTTTGAGTGGAATACTTCTGCAAAGGAGAATTTTCAGGCTGGAAAAGCCTCTTTTTGTTGGACTAAGCCTATTCAGCTGAGTTGAAGAAGCACATTTTTCTCTCTAAAGAAAATCACCTGTGTTAGAAGAAGGAGAATCTAGCACATTGTTTCCTATGAGAAGTGAGTTAGTGTTTGAAAAGAACGCTGACTGCAACCTAGGTGTTTCAAGGTGGAGATTGGCTCTATTTCCTCCAATAAGCCTATTCAGATGAGTTTGAGAAACTCATGTATCTCTCCAAGGAAAATGGTCTACGTTAGCAGCATCAAATCGACCACATTGTTTCCTTCTGAGTATTGAGTTAGGTTTTCAAAGCAACACGTTTAGCAAATCAGAATTTTCAAGCTAGAGAAAGGCTCATTTTGTCCAAAGAGGACGATTCGGCTCAATTGAAGACAGACATGTATCTCTCCTCACAATACCATCTATGCTTCAACCTGCAGCAATTACCACATTGTTTCCCTGCAAGAACTGACTTAGTTTTTGAAAGGACTACTACTGGCAACTTTTGAGTTTCACTGTGGAGATAGTCTCTGTTTGCTTTAAACAGGCCTTTTTAGCTGAGATGAAGAAGCACATGTGTATCTTGAAAAAGTACCATCTACGTTGGAAGCTGTAATTTCTATAACACTGCTTCCCTCTGACAATTTAGTTTGTTTTAGAAAGGAGTATTTCCTGCAAATCAGAATTTCCAACATGGATTGAAGTTCACTTGCTCCAAGCAAGCCTAGGTTGAAGAAACACACATATTTCTTGAAAGAAAACCATCTGTGTTAGAAGAAAGTGCATCTAGCACATTGTTTCCCTGTGAGAACTGAGTTAGTTTTTAAAGGAACTCGTCCTGCAAATTAGCACTTTGAAGGGGGCCATATGTTTCTTTGTTTCAAATTGGCCTATTCACCTGAATTGTCTAAACACGTGTTCCTCTTGAAACATCACAATATGTTTTAGAAAGAGGAACAACTAGCCTATTGCTTCCTTGTGAGAAGACTTAGTCTTGGAAAGGAATGTACCTGCAACTGACAGATTTCAATGTGGAGATATGCCCTGATTGCTGCAAATAGGCCTATATAGCTGAGTTGAAGAAACACGTCTAACTCTAATGACAACCATCTATGCTAGAAACTGTAGCGTCAAGCACATTGTTCCCCTATGAAATTTCAATTAGTTATGGAAATGAATAACTTCTGAATAACAGATTTTCAAAGTGTAGGAAAGCTCATTTTGTCCAAATAGGCCATTTCAGCTATGTTGAAGAAACACATGCATCTCTCCAACGAAATCATGTAGGTTAGAATCAGCATCATCTAGAACACTGTTTCCTTGTGAGAATTGATTTAGTTCGTGAAAGGCGTATTTCCTGCAAATCATCCTTTTCAAGATGAAGTAAGGCTCATTTTGTTCCAAATAGGTCTATACAGCTGAGTTGAAGAAACACATGTACCTTTCCAACGAAAACCATCTATGGTAGATCTACCACTTTATTTCCCTGTGTGAATTGACATAGATTTCAAAGGAACATTTAATGGGAATGATAACTTAGAAGGCAGAGAAAGGATCATTTTTTCCAAATGCTCCAAATCACATGAGATGTCAAAAACCATTTGTGTGGAAAGGAAAACTGTCATAGAAACAGGTGTTTCCTGCACATTCTTTCCCTGTGAAAATTGAGTTAATTTTTAAAAGCATACTTCCTACATCTTAAGTGTTTCAATGTGGAGATAGGTTCTGTTTACTCCAGGGAGGCGTATTCAAGGTGGTTTGAGAAACGCATGTATCTCCCAAAGAAAGAGATCTATGTTAAATGCTTCACAATCCCGCCTGTTGTTTGCCTGTGAGAATTGAATGAGTTTTTGAATGCAATACTTCTGGAAATCCTCATTTTCAAGAAGAAGAAAGGCTCCTTTTGTCCCAAGTATGCGTATTTTCCTGAGGTGAAGAAACACATTTAGCTCTCCACAGAAAGCCATCTGTGCCAGAAGTCAAAACATTAACAACATTGCTTCATTCTGTAAATGAGTTACTTTTGGAAAGGAATATTTCCTGAAAATTAGAACTTTCAAGGTGGAGAGATGTTCATTTTCTTCCAAATAAGCCTATTGACCTGAAAGTGGGAACACATTTGTCTCTCGAAAGAAAATGGTCAGTGTTAGAAAGAGAGAAGTGTCTAGACCATTGTTTCCGTGTGAGAATTGACTTAGTTTTGAAAGGAATACTTACTGCAAATCCTAATTTTCAAGGTGGAGAAAGGGTGATTTTCCTCAAATGGGCCTCTTTATCTGAGGGGAAGAAACACATGTATCCCTCCAAAGAAAACCATTTCTGCTAGAAGCTGCAGCATCTGACACATTTTTACCTGTGAGAATTGAGTTCACTTTTGAAAGGAATATTTCCTGCATATCGTGGTTATCATGGTAGGGGAAGGCTCATTTTGGTACAAAAATGCCTAATCAGCTGATTTGAAGAAACACATTTATTTCTCCAAATAACACCATCTAAGCTTGAAGCTACAGTTGCTAGCACATTGTTTCCCTGTGACAATTGGCTTAGTTTTTGAAAGGAAGACTTCCTGACAATCTGAATTTTCAGGGTATTCTTAGGCTGAGTGTGTCCAAGTAGGCCCATTCAGCTAAGTTGTATAGAGACATGTATCTCTCAAAGAAAAATCTTTGTTAGAACAACGAGCATCTAGGGCATTGTTTCCCTGTGAGAACTGAGTAAGATATTGAAAGGAATACTTCCTGCGACTTAAGATGTTTCAAAGTGGAGAAAGGCTCATTTTGTTCCAAATGGGGCCGTTCATCATTGGGGAAGAAACACAAGTATCCCTCCGAAGAAACCCATTCATGCTAGAAGCTGCAGCATCTACCATATTGTTTTCCTGTGAGAATTGAGTTCGTTTTGGGAAGAATACTTCCTGCAAATCAGAAATTCCAACGTGAACAAAGGTTCATTTTGTTTCCCATAGGCCTATTCACCTAAGATGAAGAAAGGCCTGTATGTCCAAAAGAGAACAAGCTGGGTCCGAAGCTCAAGCACGTAGAACGTTGTTTACCAGTGATACTTGAATTACTTTTTGAATGGAATGCTCCTGCAAATCAGAATTGTCGGGGTGGATGAAGATCATTTTGTTCTGAATAGGCCTATTCGCCTGAGTTGAAAAAACACATGTACCTCTCAAAAGAAAACCAGCAGTGTTAGGAGCAGGAGCATCTAGCACATTGTTTTCCTGTGAGAATTCAGTGAGTTTTTGAAAGGAAGACTGCTGCAAATCAGCGTTTTCGAGGTGTAGAAAGCTTCATTTTGTTCCAAATAGGACAGTTTAGAACAGTTGAAGAAACAAATGTAAATCTCAAAAGAAAACTATGTGTGTTAGAAACCAGAGCATCTATCACATTGTTTGCTGTGAGAATAGTGTTAGTTTTTGAAAGGAATATACCTGCAACTTAGGGGATCAACGTGGAGATAGCCTCTTTCTGTTCCAAATTGGCCTATTCAGCTAAGTTGAAGAAATACATGTACCTCTCAAAAAAAACCATCTCTGTATGATGCTGGAATATCTAGAACATTGTTTCCCTGTGAGAACTGAGTGTGGTTTTGAAATGACTACGACAGGAAACCTGAGAGTTTCAAAGGGGCGATAGGCTCTGTTTGCTCGAAATAGGTCTTTTCAGCTGAGTTGAAGACACACGCATCTTTCCCAAGAAAACCATCTATGTTAGAAAGTGCAGCAGCTACCACATGGTTTCTCTGTCACAATTGAGAGAGCTTTTGAAAGGAGTACTTCCTGCAATTCAGAACTTGCAAGGTCAACAAAGGTTCATTCTGTGCCAAATAGGCGTTTTCACCTGACATGTTGAAACACATGTTTCTCTCACAAGAAACTCTCTGTGTTAGACGGTCCATCGCATAGAACATTGTTTACCTGTGAGATTTGAGTTCGTTTTCATTGGAGAACTTTTGCAAATCAGAATTTCAGGGTGGAAAAGGCTACTTTGTTCCTAATAGCCCTATTGAGCTGCATTGAAAAAACACATGGATCTCGCGAGAGAAAACCATCTGTGTTAGAAGCAGGATCATCCGGCACATTGTTTCCCTGTGAGAATCGAGTGAATATTTGAAAGGAGTACTTCCTGCCAATCATGGATTTCAAGGTGTACAACAGCTCACTTTACTCCAAATAGGACTATTTAGCTGAGTGGAAGAAACAACATGTATATCTCGCAAGAGAACTATATGTGTAAGAAGCCTGAGCATCTAGAACATTGATTCCCTGTGAGAACCGAGTTACGTTTGAAAGGAATACCTCCTGCAAATGCTAGATTTGAAGGTGGAGAAAGGCTGCTTTTGTTCAAAATAGGCCTATTGATTTGAGGGGAAGTAACAAATGGATACTTCCAAAGAAAACCATTTCTGGTAGAAGCTGAAGCATGTACATATTGCTTCCCTGGGAGAATTCAGTTCGTTTGGAAAAGAATATTCCTGCAAATCAGAACTTCCAAGGTGCACCAAAGCTTCATTTCATTCTAAATAGGCCTATTCCACTGAGATGTTGAAACACATGTTTCTCTGGAAAGAAAACAATCCATGTTACAATCTCCACTGCCTTTAACCTTGATTCCCTGTGAGATTAGAGGTAGTTTTTGAGTGGAATACTTCTGCAAAGGAGAATTTTCAGGCTGGAAAAGCCTCTTTTTGTTGGACTAAGCCTATTCAGCTGAGTTGAAGAAGCACATTTTTCTCTCTAAAGAAAATCACCTGTGTTAGAAGAAGGAGAATCTAGCACATTGTTTCCTATGAGAAGTGAGTTAGTGTTTGAAAAGAACGCTGACTGCAACCTAGGTGTTTCAAGGTGGAGATTGGCTCTATTTCCTCCAATAAGCCTATTCAGATGAGTTTGAGAAACTCATGTATCTCTCCAAGGAAAATGGTCTACGTTAGCAGCATCAAATCGACCACATTGTTTCCTTCTGAGTATTGAGTTAGGTTTTCAAAGCAACACGTTTAGCAAATCAGAATTTTCAAGCTAGAGAAAGGCTCATTTTGTCCAAAGAGGACGATTCGGCTCAATTGAAGACAGACATGTATCTCTCCTCACAATACCATCTATGCTTCAACCTGCAGCAATTACCACATTGTTTCCCTGCAAGAACTGACTTAGTTTTTGAAAGGACTACTACTGGCAACTTTTGAGTTTCACTGTGGAGATAGTCTCTGTTTGCTTCAAACAGGCCTTTTTAGCTGAGATGAAGAAGCACATGTGTATCTTGAAAAAGTACCATCTACGTTGGAAGCTGTAATTTCTATCACACTGCTTCCCTCTGACAATTTAGTTTGTTTTAGAAAGGAGTATTTCCTGCAAATCAGAATTTCCAACATGGATTGAAGTTCACTTGCTCCAAGCAAGCCTAGGTTGAAGAAACACACATATTTCTTGAAAGAAAACCATCTGTGTTAGAAGAAAGTGCATCTAGCACATTGTTTCCCTGTGAGAACTGAGTTAGTTTTTAAAGGAACTCGTCCTGCAAATTAGCACTTTGAAGGGGGCCATATGTTTCTTTGTTTCAAATTGGCCTATTCACCTGAATTGTCTAAACACGTGTTCCTCTTGAAACATCACAATATGTTTTAGAAAGAGGAACAACTAGCCTATTGCTTCCTTGTGAGAAGACTTAGTCTTGGAAAGGAATGTACCTGCAACTGACAGATTTCAATGTGGAGATATGCCCTGATTGCTGCAAATAGGCCTATATAGCTGAGTTGAAGAAACACGTCTAACTCTAATGACAACCATCTATGCTAGAAACTGTAGCGTCAAGCACATTGTTCCCCTATGAAATTTCAATTAGTTATGGAAATGAATAACTTCTGAATAACAGATTTTCAAAGTGTAGGAAAGCTCATTTTGTCCAAATAGGCCATTTCAGCTATGTTGAAGAAACACATGCATCTCTCCAACGAAATCATGTAGGTTAGAATCAGCATCATCTAGAACACTGTTTCCTTGTGAGAATTGATTTAGTTCGTGAAAGGCGTATTTCCTGCAAATCATCCTTTTCAAGATGAAGTAAGGCTCATTTTGTTCCAAATAGGTCTATACAGCTGAGTTGAAGAAACACATGTACCTTTCCAACGAAAACCATCTATGGTAGATCTACCACTTTATTTCCCTGTGTGAATTGACATAGATTTCAAAGGAACATTTAATGGGAATGATAACTTAGAAGGCAGAGAAAGGATCATTTTTTCCAAATGGGCCAAATCACATGAGATGTCAAAAACCATTTGTGTGGAAAGGAAAACTGTCATAGAAACAGGTGTTTCCTGCACATTCTTTCCCTGTGAAAATTGAGTTAATTTTTAAAAGCATACTTCCTACATCTTAAGTGTTTCAATGTGGAGATAGGTTCTGTTTACTCCAGGGAGGCGTATTCAAGGTGGTTTGAGAAACGCATGTATCTCCCAAAGAAAGAGATCTATGTTAAATGCTTCACAATCCCGCCTGTTGTTTGCCTGTGAGAATTGAATGAGTTTTTGAATGCAATACTTCTGGAAATCCTCATTTTCAAGAAGAAGAAAGGCTCCTTTTGTCCCAAGTATGCGTATTTTGCTGAGGTGAAGAAACACATTTAGCTCTCCACAGAAAGCCATCTGTGCCAGAAGTCAAAACATTAACAACATTGCTTCATTCTGTAAATGAGTTACTTTTGGAAAGGAATATTTCCTGAAAATTAGAACTTTCAAGGTGGAGAGATGTTCATTTTCTTCCAAATAAGCCTATTGACCTGAAAGTGGGAACACATTTGTCTCTCGAAAGAAAATGGTCAGTGTTAGAAAGAGAGAAGTGTCTAGACCATTGTTTCCGTGTGAGAATTGACTTAGTTTTGAAAGGAATACTTACTACAAATCCTAATTTTCAAGGTGGAGAAAGGGTGATTTTCCTCAAATGGGCCTCTTTATCTGAGGGGAAGAAACACATGTATCCCTCCAAAGAAAACCATTTCTGCTAGAAGCTGCAGCATCTGACACATTTTTACCTGTGAGAATTGAGTTCACTTTTGAAAGGAATATTTCCTGCATATCGTGGTTATCATGGTAGGGGAAGGCTCATTTTGGTACAAAAATGCCTAATCAGCTGATTTGAAGAAACACATTTATTTCTCCAAATAACACCATCTAAGCTTGAAGCTACAGTTGCTAGCACATTGTTTCCCTGTGACAATTGGCTTAGTTTTTGAAAGGAAGACTTCCTGACAATCTGAATTTTCAGGGTATTCTTAGGCTGAGTGTGTCCAAGTAGGCCCATTCAGCTAAGTTGTATAGAGACATGTATCTCTCAAAGAAAAATCTTTGTTAGAACAACGAGCATCTAGGGCATTGTTTCCCTGTGAGAACTGAGTAAGATATTGAAAGGAATACTTCCTGCGACTTAAGATGTTTCAAAGTGGAGAAAGGCTCATTTTGTTCCAAATGGGGCCGTTCATCATTGGGGAAGAAACACAAGTATCCCTCCGAAGAAACCCATTCATGCTAGAAGCTGCAGCATCTACCATATTGTTTTCCTGTGAGAATTGAGTTCGTTTTGGGAAGAATACTTCCTGCAAATCAGAAATTCCAACGTGAACAAAGGTTCATTTTGTTTCCCATAGGCCTATTCACCTAAGATGAAGAAAGGCCTGTATGTCCAAAAGAGAACAAGCTGGGTCCGAAGCTCAAGCACGTAGAACGTTGTTTACCAGTGATACTTGAATTACTTTTTGAATGGAATGCTCCTGCAAATCAGAATTGTCGGGGTGGATGAAGATCATTTTGTTATGAATAGGCCTATTCGCCTGAGTTGAAAAAACACATGTACCTCTCAAAAGAAAACCAGCAGTGTTAGGAGCAGGAGCATCTAGCACATTGTTTTCCTGTGAGAATTCAGTGAGTTTTTGAAAGGAAGACTGCTGCAAATCAGCGTTTTCGAGGTGTAGAAAGCTTCATTTTGTTCCAAATAGGACAGTTTAGAACAGTTGAAGAAACAAATGTAAATCTCAAAAGAAAACTATGTGTGTTAGAAACCAGAGCATCTATCACATTGTTTGCTGTGAGAATAGTGTTAGTTTTTGAAAGGAATATACCTGCAACTTAGGGGATCAACGTGGAGATAGCCTCTTTCTGTTCCAAATTGGCCTATTCAGCTAAGTTGAAGAAATACATGTACCTCTCAAAAAAAACCATCTCTGTATGATGCTGGAATATCTAGAACATTGTTTCCCTGTGAGAACTGAGTGTGGTTTTGAAATGACTACGACAGGAAACCTGAGAGTTTCAAAGGGGCGATAGGCTCTGTTTGCTCGAAATAGGTCTTTTCAGCTGAGTTGAAGACACACGCATCTTTCCCAAGAAAACCATCTATGTTAGAAAGTGCAGCAGCTACCACATGGTTTCTCTGTCACAATTGAGAGAGCTTTTGAAAGGAGTACTTCCTGCAATTCAGAACTTGCAAGGTCAACAAAGGTTCATTCTGTGCCAAATAGGCGTTTTCACCTGACATGTTGAAACACATGTTTCTCTCACAAGAAACTCTCTGTGTTAGACGGTCCATCGCATAGAACATTGTTTACCTGTGAGATTTGAGTTCGTTTTCATTGGAGAACTTTTGCAAATCAGAATTTCAGGGTGGAAAAGGCTACTTTGTTCCTAATAGCCCTATTGAGCTGCATTGAAAAAACACATGGATCTCGCGAGAGAAAACCATCTGTGTTAGAAGCAGGATCATCCGGCACATTGTTTCCCTGTGAGAATCGAGTGAATATTTGAAAGGAGTACTTCCTGCCAATCATGGATTTCAAGGTGTACAACAGCTCACTTTACTCCAAATAGGACTATTTAGCTGAGTGGAAGAAACAACATGTATATCTCGCAAGAGAACTATATGTGTAAGAAGCCTGAGCATCTAGAACATTGATTCCCTGTGAGAACCGAGTTACGTTTGAAAGGAATACCTCCTGCAAATGCTAGATTTGAAGGTGGAGAAAGGCTGCTTTTGTTCAAAATAGGCCTATTGATTTGAGGGGAAGTAACAAATGGATACTTCCAAAGAAAACCATTTCTGGTAGAAGCTGAAGCATGTACATATTGCTTCCCTGGGAGAATTCAGTTCGTTTGGAAAAGAATATTCCTGCAAATCAGAACTTCCAAGGTGCACCAAGCTTCATTTCATTCTAAATAGGCCTATTCCACTGAGATGTTGAAACACATGTTTCTCTGGAAAGAAAACAATCCATGTTACAATCTCCACTGCCTTTAACCTTGATTCCCTGTGAGATTAGAGGTAGTTTTTGAGTGGAATACTTCTGCAAAGGAGAATTTTCAGGCTGGAAAAGCCTCTTTTTGTTGGACTAAGCCTATTCAGCTGAGTTGAAGAAGCACATTTTTCTCTCTAAAGAAAATCATCTGTGTTAGAAGAAGGAGAATCTAGCACATTGTTTCCTATGAGAAGTGAGTTAGTGTTTGAAAAGAACGCTGACTGCAACCTAGGTGTTTCAAGGTGGAGATTGGCTCTATTTCCTCCAATAAGCCTATTCAGATGAGTTTGAGAAACTCATGTATCTCTCCAAGGAAAATGGTCTACGTTAGCAGCATGAAATCGACCACATTGTTTCCTTCTGAGTATTGAGTTAGGTTTTGAAAGCAACACGTTTAGCAAATCAGAATTTTCAAGCTAGAGAAAGGCTCATTTTGTCCAAAGAGGACGATTCGGCTCAATTGAAGACAGACATGTATCTCTCCTCACAATACCATCTATGCTTCAACCTGCAGCAATTACCACATTGTTTCCCTGCAAGAATTGACTTAGTTTTTGAAAGGACTACTACTGGCAACTTTTGAGTTTCACTGTGGAGATAGTCTCTGTTTGCTTCAAACAGGCCTTTTTAGCTGAGATGAAGAAGCACATGTGTATCTTGAAAAAGTACCATCTACGTTGGAAGCTGTAATTTCTATCACACTGCTTCCCTCTGACAATTTAGTTTGTTTTAGAAAGGAGTATTTCCTGCAAATCAGAATTTCCAACATGGATTGAAGTTCACTTGCTCCAAGCAAGCCTAGGTTGAAGAAACACACATATTTCTTGAAAGAAAACCATCTGTGTTAGAAGAAAGTGCATCTAGCACATTGTTTCCCTGTGAGAACTGAGTTAGTTTTTAAAGGAACTCGTCCTGCAAATTAGCACTTTGAAGGGGGCCATATGTTTCTTTGTTTCAAATTGGCCTATTCACCTGAATTGTCTAAACACGTGTTCCTCTTGAAACATCACAATATGTTTTAGAAAGAGGAACAACTAGCCTATTGCTTCCTTGTGAGAAGACTTAGTCTTGGAAAGGAATGTACCTGCAACTGACAGATTTCAATGTGGAGATATGCCCTGATTGCTGCAAATAGGCCTATATAGCTGAGTTGAAGAAACACATGTCTAACTCTAATGACAACCATCTATGCTAGAAACTGTAGCGTCAAGCACATTGTTCCCCTATGAAATTTCAATTAGTTATGGAAATGAATAACTTCTGAATAACAGATTTTCAAAGTGTAGGAAAGCTCATTTTGTCCAAATAGGCCATTTCAGCTATGTTGAAGAAACACATGCATCTCTCCAACGAAATCATGTAGGTTAGAATCAGCATCATCGAGAACACGGTTTCCTTGTGAGAATTGATTTAGTTCGTGAAAGGCGTATTTCCTGCAAATCATCCTTTTCAAGATGAAGTAAGGCTCATTTTGTTCCAAATAGGTCTATACAGCTGAGTTGAAGAAACACATGTACCTTTCCAAAGAAAACCATCTATGGTAGATCTACCACTTTATTTCCCTGTGTGAATTGACATAGATTTTAAAGGAACATTTAATGGGAATGATAACTTAGAAGGCAGAGAAAGGATCATTTTTTCCAAATGGGCCAAATCACATGAGATGTCAAAAACCATTTGTGTGGAAAGGAAAACTGTCATAGAAACAGGTGTTTCCTGCACATTCTTTCCCTGTGAAAATTGAGTTAATTTTTAAAAGCATACTTCCTACATCTTAAGTGTTTCAATGTGGAGATAGGTTCTGTTTACTCCAGGGAGGCGTATTCAAGGTGGTTTGAGAAACGCATGTATCTCCCAAAGAAAGAGATCTATGTTAAATGCTTCACAATCCCGCCTGTTGTTTGCCTGTGAGAATTGAATGAGTTTTTGAATGCAATACTTCTGGAAATCCTCATTTTCAAGAAGAAGAAAGGCTCCTTTTGTCCCAAGTATGCGTATTTTCCTGAGGTGAAGAAACACATTTAGCTCTCCACAGAAAGCCATCTGTGCCAGAATTCAAAACATTACCAACATTGCTTCATTCTGTAAATGAGTTACTTTTGGAAAGGAATATTTCCTGAAAATTAGAACTTTCAAGGTGGAGAGATGTTCATTTTCTTCCAAATAAGCCTATTGACCTGAAAGTGGGAACACATTTGTCTCTCGAAAGAAAATGGTCAGTGTTAGAAAGAGAGAAGTGTCTAGACCATTGTTTCCGTGTGAGAATTGACTTAGTTTTGAAAGGAATACTTACTGCAAATCCTAATTTTCAAGGTGGAGAAAGGGTGATTTTCCTCAAATGGGCCTCTTTATCTGAGGGGAAGAAACACATGTATCCCTCCAAAGAAAACCATTTCTGCTAGAAGCTGCAGCATCTGACACATTTTTACCTGTGAGAATTGAGTTCACTTTTGAAAGGAATATTTCCTGCATATCGTGGTTATCATGGTAGGGGAAGGCTCATTTTGGTACAAAAATGCCTAATCAGCTGATTTGAAGAAACACATTTATTTCTCCAAATAACACCATCTAAGCTTGAAGCTACAGTTGCTAGCACATTGTTTCCCTGTGACAATTGGCTTAGTTTTTGAAAGGAAGACTTCCTGACAATCTGAATTTTCAGGGTATTCTTAGGCTGAGTGTGTCCAAGTAGGCCCATTCAGCTAAGTTGTATAGAGACATGTATCTCTCAAAGAAAAATCTTTGTTTGAACAACGAGCATCAAGGGCATTGTTTCCCTGTGAGAACTGAGTAAGATATTGAAAGGAATACTTCCTGCGACTTAAGATGTTTCAAAGTGGAGAAAGGCTCATTTTGTTCCAAATGGGGCCGTTCATCATTGAGGAAGAAACACAAGTATCCCTCCGAAGAAACCCATTCATGCTAGAAGCTGCAGCATCTACCATATTGTTTTCCTGTGAGAATTGAGTTCGTTTTGGGAAGAATACTTCCTGCAAATCAGAAATTCCAACGTGAACAAAGGTTCATTTTGTTTCCCATAGGCCTATTCACCTAAGATGAAGAAAGGCCTGTATGTCCAAAAGAGAACAAGCTGGGTCCGAAGCTCAAGCACGTAGAACGTTGTTTACCAGTGATACTTGAATTACTTTTTGAATGGAATGCTCCTGCAAATCAGAATTGTCGGGGTGGATGAAGATCATTTTGTTCTGAATAGGCCTATTCGCCTGAGTTGAAAAAACACATGTACCTCTCAAAAGAAAACCAGCAGTGTTAGAAGCAGGAGCATCTAGCACATTGTTTTCCTGTGAGAATTCAGTGAGTTTTTGAAAGGAAGACTGCTGCAAATCAGCGTTTTCGAGGTGTAGAAAGCTTCATTTTGTTCCAAATAGGACAGTTTAGAACAGTTGAAGAAACAAATGTAAATCTCAAAAGAAAACTATGTGTGTTAGAAACCAGAGCATCTATCACATTGTTTGCTGTGAGAATAGTGTTAGTTTTTGAAAGGAATATACCTGCAACTTAGGGGATCAACGTGGAGATAGCCTCTTTCTGCTCCAAATTGGCCTATTCAGCTAAGTTGAAGAAACACATGTACCTCTCAAAAAAAACCATCTCTGTATGATGCTGGAATATCTAGAACATTGTTTCCCTGTGAGAACTGAGTGTGGTTTTGAAATGACTACGACAGGAAACCTGAGAGTTTCAAAGGGGCGATAGGCTCTGTTTGCTCGAAATAGGTCTTTTCAGCTGAGTTGAAGACACATGCATCTTTCCCAAGAAAACCATCTATGTTAGAAAGTGCAGCAGCTACCACATGGTTTCTCTGTCACAATTGAGAGAGCTTTTGAAAGGAGTACTTCCTGCAATTCAGAACTTGCAAGGTCAACAAAGGTTCATTCTGTGCCAAATAGGCGTTTTCACCTGACATGTTGAAACACATGTTTCTCTCACAAGAATCTCTCTGTGTTAGACGGTCCATCGCATAGAACATTGTTTACCTGTGAGATTTGAGTTCGTTTTCATTGGAGAACTTTTGCAAATCAGAATGTCAGGGTGGAAAAGGCTACTTTGTTCCTAATAGCCCTATTGAGCTGCATTGAAAAAACACATGGATCTCGCGAGAGAAAACCATCTGTGTTAGAAGCAGGATCATCCATCACATCGTTTCCCTGTGAGAATCGAGTGAATATTTGAAAGGAGTACTTCCTGCCAATCATGGATTTCAAGGTGTACAACAGCTCACTTTACTCCAAATAGGACTATTTAGCTGAGTGGAAGAAACAACATGTATATCTCGCAAGAGAACTATATGTGTAAGAAGCCTGAGCATCTAGAACATTGATTCCCTGTGAGAACCGAGTTACGTTTGAAAGGAATACCTCCTGCAAATGCTAGATTTGAAGGTGGAGAAAGGCTGCTTTTGTTCAAAATAGGCCTATTGATTTGAGGGGAAGTAACAAATGGATACTTCCAAAGAAAACCATTTCTGGTAGAAGCTGAAGCATGTACATATTGCTTCCCTGGGAGAATTCAGTTCGTTTGGAAAAGAATATTCCTGCAAATCAGAACTTCCAAGGTGCACCAAAGCTTCATTTCATTCTAAATAGGCCTATTCCACTGAGATGTTGAAACACATGTTTCTCTGGAAAGAAAACAATCCATGTTACAATCTCCACTGCCTTTAACCTTGATTCCCTGTGAGATTAGAGGTAGTTTTTGAGTGGAATACTTCTGCAAAGGAGAATTTTCAGGCTGGAAAAGCCTCTTTTTGTTGGACTAAGCCTATTCAGCTGAGTTGAAGAAGCACATTTTTCTCTCTAAAGAAAATCATCTGTGTTAGAAGAAGGAGAATCTAGCACATTGTTTCCTATGAGAAGTGAGTTAGTGTTTGAAAAGAACGCTGACTGCAACCTAGGTGTTTCAAGGTGGAGATTGGCTCTATTTCCTCCAATAAGCCTATTCAGATGAGTTGGAGAAACTCATGTATCTCTCCAAGGAAAATGGTCTACGTTAGCAGCATCAAATCGACCACATTGTTTCCTTCTGAGTATTGAGTTAGGTTTTGAAAGCAACACGTTTAGCAAATCAGAATTTTCAAGCTAGAGAAAGGCTCATTTTGTCCAAAGAGGACGATTTGGCTCAATTGAAGACAGACATGTATCTCTCCTCACAATACCATCTATGCTTCAACCTGCAGCAATTACCACATTGTTTCCCTGCAAGAACTGACTTAGTTTTTGAAAGGACTACTACTGGCAACTTTTGAGTTTCACTGTGGAGATAGTCTGTGTTTGCTTCAAACAGGCCTTTTTAGCTGAGATGAAGAAGCACATGTGTATCTTGAAAAAGTACCATCTACGTTGGAAGCTGTAATTTCTATCACACTGCTTCCCTCTGACAATTTAGTTTGTTTTAGAAAGGAGTATTTCCTGCAAATCAGAATTTCCAACATGGATTGAAGTTCACTTGCTCCAAGCAAGCCTAGGTTGAAGAAACACACATATTTCTTGAAAGAAAACCATCTGTGTTAGAAGAAAGTGCATCTAGCACATTGTTTCCCTGTGAGAACTGAGTTAGTTTTTAAAGGAACTCGTCCTGCAAATTAGCACTTTGAAGGGGGCCATATGTTTCTTTGTTTCAAATTGGCCTATTCACCTGAATTGTCTAAACACGTGTTCCTCTTGAAACATCACAATATGTTTTAGAAAGAGGAACAACTAGCCTATTGCTTCCTTGTGAGAAGACTTAGTCTTGGAAAGGAATGTACCTGCAACTGACAGATTTCAATGTGGAGATATGCCCTGATTGCTGCAAATAGGCCTATATAGCTGAGTTGAAGAAACACATGTCTAACTCTAATGACAACCATCTATGCTAGAAACTGTAGCGTCAAGCACATTGTTCCCCTATGAAATTTCAATTAGTTATGGAAATGAATAACTTCTGAATAACAGATTTTCAAAGTGTAGGAAAGCTCATTTTGTCCAAATAGGCCATTTCAGCTATGTTGAAGAAACACATGCATCTCTCCAACGAAATCATGTAGGTTAGAATCAGCATCATCTAGAACACTGTTTCCTTGTGAGAATTGATTTAGTTCGTGAAAGGCGTATTTCCTGCAAATCATCCTTTTCAAGATGAAGTAAGGCTCATTTTGTTCCAAATAGGTCTATACAGCTGAGTTGAAGAAACACATGTACCTTTCCAAAGAAAACCATCTATGGTAGATCTACCACTTTATTTCCCTGTGTGAATTGACATAGATTTCAAAGGAACCTTTAATGGGAATGATAACTTAGAAGGCAGAGAAAGGATCATTTTTTCCAAATGGGCCAAATCACATGAGATGTCAAAAACCATTTGTGTGGAAAAGAAAACTGTCATAGAAACAGGTGTTTCCTGCACATTCTTTCCCTGTGAAAATTGAGTTAATTTTTAAAAGCATACTTCCTACATCTTAAGTGTTTCAATGTGGAGATAGGTTCTGTTTACTCCAGGGAGGCGTATTCAAGGTGGTTTGAGAAACGCATGTATCTCCCAAAGAAAGAGATCTATGTTAAATGCTTCACAATCCCGCCTGTTGTTTGCCTGTGAGAATTGAATGAGTTTTTGAATGCAATACTTCTGGAAGTCCTCATTTTCAAGAAGAAGAAAGGCTCCTTTTGTCCCAAGTATGCGTATTTTCCTGAGGTGAAGAAACACATTTAGCTCTCCACAGAAAGCCATCTGTGCCAGAAGTCAAAACATTACCAACATTGCTTCATTCTGTAAATGAGTTACTTTTGGAAAGGAATATTTCCTGAAAATTAGAACTTTCAAGGTGGAGAGATGTTCATTTTCTTCCAAATAAGCCTATTGACCTGAAAGTGGGAACACATTTGTCTCTCGAAAGAAAATGGTCAGTGTTAGAAAGAGAGAAGTGTCTAGACCATTGTTTCCGTGTGAGAATTGACTTAGTTTTGAAAGGAATACTTACTGCAAATCCTAATTTTCAAGGTGGAGAAAGGGTGATTTTCCTCAAATGGGCCTCTTTATCTGGGGGGAAGAAACACATGTATCCCTCCAAAGAAAACCATTTCTGCTAGAAGCTGCAGCATCTGACACATTTTTACCTGTGAGAATTGAGTTCACTTTTGAAAGGAATATTTCCTGCATATCGTAGTATTCATGGTAGGGGAAGGCTCATTTTGGTACAAAAATGCCTATTCAGCTGATTTGAAGAAACACATTTATTTCTCCAAATAACACCATCTAAGCTTGAAACTACAGTTGCTAGCACATTGTTTCCCTGTGACAATTGGCTTAGTTTTTGAAAGGAAGACTTCCTGACAATCTGAATTTTCAGGGTATTCTTAGGCTGAGTGTGTCCAAGTAGGCCCATTCAGCTAAGTTGTATAGAGACATGTATCTCTCAAAGAAAAATCTTTGTTAGAACAACGAGCATCTAGGGCATTGTTTCCCTGTGAGAACTGAGTAAGATATTGAAAGGAATACTTCCTGCGACTTAAGATGTTTCAAAGTGGAGAAAGGCTCATTTTGTTCCAAATGGGGCCGTTCATCATTGGGGAAGAAACACAAGTATCCCTCCGAAGAAACCCATTCATGCTAGAAGCTGCAGCATCTACCATATTGTTTTCCTGTGAGAATTGAGTTCGTTTTGGGAAGAATACTTCCTGCAAATCAGAAATTCCAAAGTGAACAAAGGTTCATTTTGTTTCTCATAGGCCTATTCACCTAAGATGAAGAAAGGCCTGTATGTCCAAAAGAGAACAAGCTGGGTCCGAAGCTCAAGCACGTAGAACGTTGTTTACCAGTGATACTTGAATTACTTTTTGAATGGAATGCTCCTGCAAATCAGAATTGTCGGGGTGGATGAAGATCATTTTGTTCTGAATAGGCCTATTCGCCTGAGTTGAAAAAACACATGTACCTCTCAAAAGAAAACCAGCAGTGTTAGAAGCTGGAGCATCTAGCACATTGTTTTCCTGTGAGAATTCAGTGAGTTTTTGAAAGGAAGACTGCTGCAAATCAGCGTTTTCGAGGTGTAGAAAGCTTCATTTTGTTCCAAATAGGACAGTTTAGAACAGTTGAAGAAACAAATGTAAATCTCAAAAGAAAACTATGTGTGTTAGAAACCAGAGCATCTATCACATTGTTTGCTGTGAGAATAGTGTTAGTTTTTGAAAGGAATATACCTGCAACTTAGTGGATCAACGTGGAGATAGCCTCTTTCTGTTCCAAATTGGCCTATTCAGCTAAGTTGAAGAAACACATGTACCTCTCAAAAAAAACCATCTCTGTATGATGCTGGAATATCTAGAACATTGTTTCCCTGTGAGAACTGAGTGTGGTTTTGAAATGACTACTACAGGAAACCTGAGAGTTTCAAAGGGGCGATAGGCTCTGTTTGCTCGAAATAGGTCTTTTCAGCTGAGTTGAAGACACAAGCATCTTTCCCAAGAAAACCATCTATGTTAGAAAGTGCAGCAGCTACCACATGGTTTCTCTGTCACAATTGAGAGAGCTTTTGAAAGGAGTACTTCCTGCAATTCAGAACTTGCAAGGTCAACAAAGGTTCATTCTATGCCAAATAGGCGTTTTCACCTGACATGTTGAAACACATGTTTCTCTCACAAGAAACTCTCTGTGTTAGACGGTCCATCGCATAGAACATTGTTTACCTGTGAGATTTGAGTTCGTTTTCATTGGAGAACTTTTGCAAATCAGAATTTCAGGGTGGAAAAGGCTACTTTGTTCCTAATAGCCCTATTGAGCTGCATTGAAAAAACACATGGATCTCGCGAGAGAAAACCATCTGTGTTAGAAGCAGGATCATCCAGCACATTGTTTCCCTGTGAGAATCGAGTGAATATTTGAAAGGAGTACTTCCTGCCAATCATGGATTTCAAGGTGTACAACAGCTCACTTTACTCCAAATAGGACTATTTAGCTGAGTGGAAGAAACAACATGTATATCTCGCAAGAGAACTATATGTGTAAGAAGCCTGAGCATCTAGAACATTGATTCCCTGTGAGAACCGAGTTACGTTTGAAAGGAATACCTCCTGCAAATGCTAGATTTGAAGGTGGAGAAAGGCTGCTTTTGTTCAAAATAGGCCTATTGATTTGAGGGGAAGTAACAAATGGATACTTCCAAAGAAAACCATTTCTGGTAGAAGCTGAAGCATGTACATATTGCTTCCCTGGGAGAATTCAGTTCGTTTGGAAAAGAATATTCCTGCAAATCAGAACTTCCAAGGTGCACCAAGCTTCATTTCATTCTAAATAGGCCTATTCCACTGACATGTTGAAACACATGTTTCTCTGGAAAGAAAACAATCCATGTTACAATCTCCACTGCCTTTAACCTTGATTCCCTGTGAGATTAGAGGTAGTTTTTGAGTGGAATACTTCTGCAAAGGAGAATTTTCAGGCTGGAAAAGCCTCTTTTTGTTGGACTAAGCCTATTCAGCTGAGTTGAAGAAGCACATTTTTCTCTCTAAAGAAAATCATCTGTGTTAGAAGAAGGAGAATCTAGTACATTGTTTCCTATGAGAAGTGAGTTAGTGTTTGAAAAGAACGCTGACTGCAACCTAGGTGTTTCAAGGTGGAGATTGGCTCTATTTCCTCCAATAAGCCTATTCAGATGAGTTTGAGAAACTCATGTATCTCTCCAAGGAAAATGGTCTACGTTAGCAGCATCAAATCGACCACATTGTTTCCTTCTGAGTATTGAGTTAGGTTTTGAAAGCAACACGTTTAGCAAATCAGAATTTTCAAGCTAGAGAAAGGCTCATTTTGTCCAAAGAGGACGATTCGGCTCAATTGAAGACAGACATGTATCTCTCCTCACAATACCATCTATGCTTCAACCTGCAGCAATTACCACATTGTTTCCCTGCAAGAATTGACTTAGTTTTTGAAAGGACTACTACTGGCAACTTTTGAGTTTCACTGTGGAGATAGTCTCTGTTTGCTTCAAACAGGCCTTTTTAGCTGAGATGAAGAAGCACATGTGTATCTTGAAAAAGTACCATCTACGTTGGAAGCTGTAATTTCTATCACACTGCTTCCCTCTGACAATTTAGTTTGTTTTAGAAAGGAGTATTTCCTGCAAATCAGAATTTCCAACATGGATTGAAGTTCACTTGCTCCAAGCAAGCCTAGGTTGAAGAAACACACATATTTCTTGAAAGAAAACCATCTGTGTTAGAAGAAAGTGCATCTAGCACATTGTTTCCCTGTGAGAACAGAGTTAGTTTTTAAAGGAACTCGTCCTGCAAATTAGCACTTTGAAGGGGGCCATATGTTTCTTTGTTTCAAATTGGCCTATTCACCTGAATTGTCTAAACACGTGTTCCTCTTGAAACATCACAATATGTTTTAGAAAGAGGAACAACTAGCCTATTGCTTCCTTGTGAGAAGACTTAGTCTTGGAAAGGAATGTACCTGCAACTGACAGATTTCAATGTGGAGATATGCCCTGATTGCTGCAAATAGGCCTATATATCTGAGTTGAAGAAACACATGTCTAACTCTAATGACAACCATCTATGCTAGAAACTGTAGCGTCAAGCACATTGTTCCCCTATGAAATTTCAATTAGTTATGGAAATGAATAACTTCTGAATAACAGATTTTCAAAGTGTAGGAAAGCTCATTTTGTCCAAATAGGCCATTTCAGCTATGTTGAAGAAACACATGCATCTCTCCAACGAAATCATGTAGGTTAGAATCAGCATCATCGAGAACACGGTTTCCTTGTGAGAATTGATTTAGTTCGTGAAAGGCGTATTTCCTGCAAATCATCCTTTTCAAGATGAAGTAAGGCTCATTTTGTTCCAAATAGGTCTATACAGCTGAGTTGAAGAAACACATGTACCTTTCCAAAGAAAACCATCTATGGTAGATCTACCACTTTATTTCCCTGTGTGAATTGACATAGATTTTAAAGGAACATTTAATGGGAATGATAACTTAGAAGGCAGAGAAAGGATCATTTTTTCCAAATGGGCCAAATCACATGAGATGTCAAAAACCATTTGTGTGGAAAGGAAAACTGTCATAGAAACAGGTGTTTCCTGCACATTCTTTCCCTGTGAAAATTGAGTTAATTTTTAAAAGCATACTTCCTACATCTTAAGTGTTTCAATGTGGAGATAGGTTCTGTTTACTCCAGGGAGGCGTATTCAAGGTGGTTTGAGAAACGCATGTATCTCCCAAAGAAAGAGATCTATGTTAAATGCTTCACAATCCCGCCTGTTGTTTGCCTGTGAGAATTGAATGAGTTTTTGAATGCAATACTTCTGGAAATCCTCATTTTCAAGAAGAAGAAAGGCTCCTTTTGTCCCAAGTATGCGTATTTTCCTGAGGTGAAGAAACACATTTAGCTCTCCACAGAAAGCCATCTGTGCCAGAATTCAAAACATTACCAACATTGCTTCATTCTGTAAATGAGTTACTTTTGGAAAGGAATATTTCCTGAAAATTAGAACTTTCAAGGTGGAGAGATGTTCATTTTCTTCCAAATAAGCCTATTGACCTGAAAGTGGGAACACATTTGTCTCTCGAAAGAAAATGGTCAGTGTTAGAAAGAGAGAAGTGTCTAGACCATTGTTTCCGTGTGAGAATTGACTTAGTTTTGAAAGGAATACTTACTGCAAATCCTAATTTTCAAGGTGGAGAAAGGGTGATTTTCCTCAAATGGGCCTCTTTATCTGAGGGGAAGAAACACATGTATCCCTCCAAAGAAAACCATTTCTGCTAGAAGCTGCAGCATCTGACACATTTTTACCTGTGAGAATTGAGTTCACTTTTGAAAGGAATATTTCCTGCATATCGTGGTTATCATGGTAGGGGAAGGCTCATTTTGGTACAAAAATGCCTAATCAGCTGATTTGAAGAAACACATTTATTTCTCCAAATAACACCATCTAAGCTTGAAGCTACAGTTGCTAGCACATTGTTTCCCTGTGACAATTGGCTTAGTTTTTGAAAGGAAGACTTCCTGACAATCTGAATTTTCAGGGTATTCTTAGGCTGAGTGTGTCCAAGTAGGCCCATTCAGCTAAGTTGTATGGAGACATGTATCTCTCAAAGAAAAATCTTTGTTAGAACAACGAGCATCTAGGGCATTGTTTCCCTGTGAGAACTGAGTAAGATATTGAAAGGAATACTTCCTGCGACTTAAGATGTTTCAAAGTGGAGAAAGGCTCATTTTGTTCCAAATGGGGCCGTTCATCATTGGGGAAGAAACACAAGTATCCCTCCGAAGAAACCCATTTATGGTAGAAGCTGCAGCATCTACCATATTGTTTTCCTGTGAGAATTGAGTTCGTTTTGGGAAGAATACTTCCTGCAAATCAGAAATTCCAACGTGAACAAAGGTTCATTTTGTTTCCCATAGGCCTATTCACCTAAGATGAAGAAAGGCCTGTATGTCCAAAAGAGAACAAGCTGGGTCCGAAGCTCAAGCACGTAGAACGTTGTTTACCAGTGATACTTGAATTACTTTTTGAATGGAATGCTCCTGCAAATCAGAATTGTCGGGGTGGATGAAGATCATTTTGTTCTGAATAGGCCTATTCGCCTGAGTTGAAAAAACACATGTACCTCTCAAAAGAAAACCAGCAGTGTTAGAAGCAGGAGCATATAGCACATTGTTTTCCTGTGAGAATTCAGTGAGTTTTTGAAAGGAAGACTGCTGCAAATCAGCGTTTTCGAGGTGTAGAAAGCTTCATTTTGTTCCAAATAGGACAGTTTAGAACAGTTGAAGAAACAAATGTAAATCTCAAAAGAAAACTATGTGTGTTAGAAACCAGAGCATCTATCACATTGTTTGCTGTGAGAATAGTGTTAGTTTTTGAAAGGAATATACCTGCAACTTAGGGGATCAACGTGGAGATAGCCTCTTTCTGTTCCAAATTGGCCTATTCAGCTAAGTTGAAGAAATACATGTACCTCTCAAAAAAAACCATCTCTGTATGATGCTGGAATATCTAGAACATTGTTTCCCTGTGAGAACTGAGTGTGGTTTTGAAATGACTACTACAGGAAACCTGAGAGTTTCAAAGGGGCGATAGGCTCTGTTTGCTCGAAATAGGCCTTTTCAGCTGAGTTGAAGACACACGCATCTTTCCCAAGAAAACCATCTATGTTAGAAAGTGCAGCAGCTACCACATGGTTTCTCTGTCACAATTGAGAGAGCTTTTGAAAGGAGTACTTCCTGCAATTCAGAACTTGCAAGGTCAACAAAGGTTCATTCTGTGCCAAATAGGCGTTTTCACCTGACATGTTGAAACACATGTTTCTCTCACAAGAAACTCTCTGTGTTAGACGGTCCATCGCATAGAACATTGTTTACCTGTGAGATTTGAGTTCGTTTTCATTGGAGAACTTTTGCAAATCAGAATGTCAGGGTGGAAAAGGCTACTTTGTTCCTAATAGCCCTATTGAGCTGCATTGAAAAAACACATGGATCTCGCGAGAGAAAACCATCTGTGTTAGAAGCAGGATCATCCATCACATCGTTTCCCTGTGAGAATCGAGTGAATATTTGAAAGGAGTACTTCCTGCCAATCATGGATTTCAAGGTGTACAACAGCTCACTTTACTCCAAATAGGACTATTTAGCTGAGTGGAAGAAACAACATGTATATCTCGCAAGAGAACTATATGTGTAAGAAGCCTGAGCATCTAGAACATTGATTCCCTGTGAGAACCGAGTTACGTTTGAAAGGAATACCTCCTGCAAATGCTAGATTTGAAGGTGGAGAAAGGCTGCTTTTGTTCAAAATAGGCCTATTGATTTGAGGGGAAGTAACAAATGGATACTTCCAAAGAAAACCATTTCTGGTAGAAGCTGAAGCATGTACATATTGCTTCCCTGGGAGAATTCAGTTCGTTTGGAAAAGAATATTCCTGCAAATCAGAACTTCCAAGGTGCACCAAAGCTTCATTTCATTCTAAATAGGCCTATTCCACTGAGATGTTGAAACACATGTTTCTCTGGAAAGAAAACAATCCATGTTACAATCTCCACTGCCTTTAACCTTGATTCCCTGTGAGATTAGAGGTAGTTTTTGAGTGGAATACTTCTGCAAAGGAGAATTTTCAGGCTGGAAAAGCCTCTTTTTGTTGGACTAAGCCTATTCAGCTGAGTTGAAGAAGCACATTTTTCTCTCTAAAGAAAATCATCTGTGTTAGAAGAAGGAGAATCTAGCACATTGTTTCCTATGAGAAGTGAGTTAGTGTTTGAAAAGAACGCTGACTGCAACCTAGGTGTTTCAAGGTGGAGATTGGCTCTATTTCCTCCAATAAGCCTATTCAGATGAGTTTGAGAAACTCATGTATCTCTCCAAGGAAAATGGTCTACGTTAGCAGCATCAAATCGACCACATTGTTTCCTTCTGAGTATTGAGTTAGGTTTTGAAAGCAACACGTTTAGCAAATCAGAATTTTCAAGCTAGAGAAAGGCTCATTTTGTCCAAAGAGGACGATTTGGCTCAATTGAAGACAGACATGTATCTCTCCTCACAATACCATCTATGCTTCAACCTGCAGCAATTACCACATTGTTTCCCTGCAAGAACTGACTTAGTTTTTGAAAGGACTACTACTGGCAACTTTTGAGTTTCACTGTGGAGATAGTCTCTGTTTGCTTCAAACAGGCCTTTTTAGCTGAGATGAAGAAGCACATGTGTATCTTGAAAAAGTACCATCTACGTTGGAAGCTGTAATTTCTATCACACTGCTTCCCTCTGACAATTTAGTTTGTTTTAGAAAGGAGTATTTCCTGCAAATCAGAATTTCCAACATGGATTGAAGTTCACTTGCTCCAAGCAAGCCTAGGTTGAAGAAACACACATATTTCTTGAAAGAAAACCATCTGTGTTAGAAGAAAGTGCATCTAGCACATTGTTTCCCTGTGAGAACTGAGTTAGTTTTTAAAGGAACTCGTCCTGCAAATTAGCACTTTGAAGGGGGCCATATGTTTCTTTGTTTCAAATTGGCCTATTCACCTGAATTGTCTAAACACGTGTTCCTCTTGAAACATCACAATATGTTTTAGAAAGAGGAACAACTAGCCTATTGCTTCCTTGTGAGAAGACTTAGTCTTGGAAAGGAATGTACCTGCAACTGACAGATTTCAATGTGGAGATATGCCCTGATTGCTGCAAATAGGCCTATATAGCTGAGTTGAAGAAACACATGTCTAACTCTAATGACAACCATCTATGCTAGAAACTGTAGCGTCAAGCACATTGTTCCCCTATGAAATTTCAATTAGTTATGGAAATGAATAACTTCTGAATAACAGATTTTCAAAGTGTAGGAAAGCTCATTTTGTCCAAATAGGCCATTTCAGCTATGTTGAAGAAACACATGCATCTCTCCAACGAAATCATGTAGGTTAGAATCAGCATCATCTAGAACACTGTTTCCTTGTGAGAATTGATTTAGTTCGTGAAAGGCGTATTTCCTGCAAATCATCCTTTTCAAGATGAAGTAAGGCTCATTTTGTTCCAAATAGGTCTATACAGCTGAGTTGAAGAAACACATGTACCTTTCCAAAGAAAACCATCTATGGTAGATCTACCACTTTATTTCCCTGTGTGAATTGACATAGATTTCAAAGGAACCTTTAATGGGAATGATAACTTAGAAGGCAGAGAAAGGATCATTTTTTCCAAATGGGCCAAATCACATGAGATGTCAAAAACCATTTGTGTGGAAAAGAAAACTGTCATAGAAACAGGTGTTTCCTGCACATTCTTTCCCTGTGAAAATTGAGTTAATTTTTAAAAGCATACTTCCTACATCTTAAGTGTTTCAATGTGGAGATAGGTTCTGTTTACTCCAGGGAGGCGTATTCAAGGTGGTTTGAGAAACGCATGTATCTCCCAAAGAAAGAGATCTATGTTAAATGCTTCACAATCCCGCCTGTTGTTTGCCTGTGAGAATTGAATGAGTTTTTGAATGCAATACTTCTGGAAGTCCTCATTTTCAAGAAGAAGAAAGGCTCCTTTTGTCCCAAGTATGCGTATTTTCCTGAGGTGAAGAAACACATTTAGCTCTCCACAGAAAGCCATCTGTGCCAGAAGTCAAAACATTACCAACATTGCTTCATTCTGTAAATGAGTTACTTTTGGAAAGGAATATTTCCTGAAAATTAGAACTTTCAAGGTGGAGAGATGTTCATTTTCTTCCAAATAAGCCTATTGACCTGAAAGTGGGAACACATTTGTCTCTCGAAAGAAAATGGTCAGTGTTAGAAAGAGAGAAGTGTCTAGACCATTGTTTCCGTGTGAGAATTGACTTAGTTTTGAAAGGAATACTTACTGCAAATCCTAATTTTCAAGGTGGAGAAAGGGTGATTTTCCTCAAATGGGCCTCTTTATCTGAGGGGAAGAAACACATGTATCCCTCCAAAGAAAACCATTTCTGCTAGAAGCTGCAGCATCTGACACATTTTTACCTGTGAGAATTGAGTTCACTTTTGAAAGGAATATTTCCTGCATATCGTGGTTATCATGGTAGGGGAAGGCTCATTTTGGTACAAAAATGCCTAATCAGCTGATTTGAAGAAACACATTTATTTCTCCAAATAACACCATCTAAGCTTGAAGCTACAGTTGCTAGCACATTGTTTCCCTGTGACAATTGGCTTAGTTTTTGAAAGGAAGACTTCCTGACAATCTGAATTTTCAGGGTATTCTTAGGCTGAGTGTGTCCAAGTAGGCCCATTCAGCTAAGTTGTATAGAGACATGTATCTCTCAAAGAAAAATCTTTGTTAGAACAACGAGCATCTAGGGCATTGTTTCCCTGTGAGAACTGAGTAAGATATTGAAAGGAATACTTCCTGCGACTTAAGATGTTTCAAAGTGGAGAAAGGCTCATTTTGTTCCAAATGGGGCCGTTCATCATTGGGGAAGAAACACAAGTATCCCTCCGAAGAAACCCATTCATGCTAGAAGCTGCAGCATCTACCATATTGTTTTCCTGTGAGAATTGAGTTCGTTTTGGGAAGAATACTTCCTGCAAATCAGAAATTCCAACGTGAACAAAGGTTCATTTTGTTTCCCATAGGCCTATTCACCTAAGATGAAGAAAGGCCTGTATGTCCAAAAGAGAACAAGCTGGGTCCGAAGCTCAAGCACGTAGAACGTTGTTTACCAGTGATACTTGAATTACTTTTTGAATGGAATGCTCCTGCAAATCAGAATTGTCGGGGTGGATGAAGATCATTTTGTTCTGAATAGGCCTATTCGCCTGAGTTGAAAAAACACATGTACCTCTCAAAAGAAAACCAGCAGTGTTAGAAGCAGGAGCATCTAGCACATTGTTTTCCTGTGAGAATTCAGTGAGTTTTTGAAAGGAAGACTGCTGCAAATCAGCGTTTTCGAGGTGTAGAAAGCTTCATTTTGTTCCAAATAGGACAGTTTAGAACAGTTGAAGAAACAAATGTAAATCTCAAAAGAAAACTATGTGTGTTAGAAACCAGAGCATCTATCACATTGTTTGCTGTGAGAATAGTGTTAGTTTTTGAAAGGAATATACCTGCAACTTAGGGGATCAACGTGGAGATAGCCTCTTTCTGTTCCAAATTGGCCTATTCAGCTAAGTTGAAGAAATACATGTACCTCTCAAAAAAAACCATCTCTGTATGATGCTGGAATATCTAGAACATTGTTTCCCTGTGAGAACTGAGTGTGGTTTTGAAATGACTACTACAGGAAACCTGAGAGTTTCAAAGGGGCGATAGGCTCTGTTTGCTCGAAATAGGTCTTTTCAGCTGAGTTGAAGACACACGCATCTTTCCCAAGAAAACCATCTATGTTAGAAAGTGCAGCAGCTACCACATGGTTTCTCTGTCACAATTGAGAGAGCTTTTGAAAGGAGTACTTCCTGCAATTCAGAACTTGCAAGGTCAACAAAGGTTCATTCTGTGCCAAATAGGCGTTTTCACCTGACATGTTGAAACACATGTTTCTCTCACAAGAAACTCTCTGTGTTAGACGGTCCATCGCATAGAACATTGTTTACCTGTGAGATTTGAGTTCGTTTTCATTGGAGAACTTTTGCAAATCAGAATGTCAGGGTGGAAAAGGCTACTTTGTTCCTAATAGCCCTATTGAGCTGCATTGAAAAAACACATGGATCTCGCGAGAGAAAACCATCTGTGTTAGAAGCAGGATCATCCATCACATCGTTTCCCTGTGAGAATCGAGTGAATATTTGAAAGGAGTACTTCCTGCCAATCATGGATTTCAAGGTGTACAACAGCTCACTTTACTCCAAATAGGACTATTTAGCTGAGTGGAAGAAACAACATGTATATCTCGCAAGAGAACTATATGTGTAAGAAGCCTGAGCATCTAGAACATTGATTCCCTGTGAGAACCGAGTTACGTTTGAAAGGAATACCTCCTGCAAATGCTAGATTTGAAGGTGGAGAAAGGCTGCTTTTGTTCAAAATAGGCCTATTGATTTGAGGGGAAGTAACAAATGGATACTTCCAAAGAAAACCATTTCTGGTAGAAGCTGAAGCATGTACATATTGCTTCCCTGGGAGAATTCAGTTCGTTTGGAAAAGAATATTCCTGCAAATCAGAACTTCCAAGGTGCACCAAAGCTTCATTTCATTCTAAATAGGCCTATTCCACTGAGATGTTGAAACACATGTTTCTCTGGAAAGAAAACAATCCATGTTACAATCTCCACTGCCTTTAACCTTGATTCCCTGTGAGATTAGAGGTAGTTTTTGAGTGGAATACTTCTGCAAAGGAGAATTTTCAGGCTGGAAAAGCCTCTTTTTGTTGGACTAAGCCTATTCAGCTGAGTTGAAGAAGCACATTTTTCTCTCTAAAGAAAATCATCTGTGTTAGAAGAAGGAGAATCTAGCACATTGTTTCCTATGAGAAGTGAGTTAGTGTTTGAAAAGAACGCTGACTGCAACCTAGGTGTTTCAAGGTGGAGATTGGCTCTATTTCCTCCAATAAGCCTATTCAGATGAGTTTGAGAAACTCATGTATCTCTCCAAGGAAAATGGTCTACGTTAGCAGCATCAAATCGACCACATTGTTTCCTTCTGAGTATTGAGTTAGGTTTTGAAAGCAACACGTTTAGCAAATCAGAATTTTCAAGCTAGAGAAAGGCTCATTTTGTCCAAAGAGGACGATTCGGCTCAATTGAAGACAGACATGTATCTCTCCTCACAATACCATCTATGCTTCAACCTGCAGCAATTACCACATTGTTTCCCTGCAAGAACTGACTTAGTTTTTGAAAGGACTACTACTGGCAACTTTTGAGTTTCACTGTGGAGATAGTCTCTGTTTGCTTCAAACAGGCCTTTTTAGCTGAGATGAAGAAGCACATGTGTATCTTGAAAAAGTACCATCTACGTTGGAAGCTGTAATTTCTATCACACTGCTTCCCTCTGACAATTTAGTTTGTTTTAGAAAGGAGTATTTCCTGCAAATCAGAATTTCCAACATGGATTGAAGTTCACTTGCTCCAAGCAAGCCTAGGTTGAAGAAACACACATATTTCTTGAAAGAAAACCATCTGTGTTAGAAGAAAGTGCATCTAGCACATTGTTTCCCTGTGAGAACTGAGTTAGTTTTTAAAGGAACTCGTCCTGCAAATTAGCACTTTGAAGGGGGCCATATGTTTCTTTGTTTCAAATTGGCCTATTCACCTGAATTGTCTAAACACGTGTTCCTCTTGAAACATCACAATATGTTTTAGAAAGAGGAACAACTAGCCTATTGCTTCCTTGTGAGAAGACTTAGTCTTGGAAAGGAATGTACCTGCAACTGACAGATTTCAATGTGGAGATATGCCCTGATTGCTGCAAATAGGCCTATATAGCTGAGTTGAAGAAACACATGTCTAACTCTAATGACAACCATCTATGCTAGAAACTGTAGCGTCAAGCACATTGTTCCCCTATGAAATTTCAATTAGTTATGGAAATGAATAACTTCTGAATAACAGATTTTCAAAGTGTAGGAAAGCTCATTTTGTCCAAATAGGCCATTTCAGCTATGTTGAAGAAACACATGCATCTCTCCAACGAAATCATGTAGGTTAGAATCAGCATCATCTAGAACACTGTTTCCTTGTGAGAATTGATTTAGTTCGTGAAAGGCGTATTTCCTGCAAATCATCCTTTTCAAGATGAAGTAAGGCTCATTTTGTTCCAAATAGGTCTATACAGCTGAGTTGAAGAAACACATGTACCTTTCCAAAGAAAACCATCTATGGTAGATCTACCACTTTATTTCCCTGTGTGAATTGACATAGATTTCAAAGGAACCTTTAATGGGAATGATAACTTAGAAGGCAGAGAAAGGATCATTTTTTCCAAATGGGCCAAATCACATGAGATGTCAAAAACCATTTGTGTGGAAAAGAAAACTGTCATAGAAACAGGTGTTTCCTGCACATTCTTTCCCTGTGAAAATTGAGTTAATTTTTAAAAGCATACTTCCTACATCTTAAGTGTTTCAATGTGGAGATAGGTTCTGTTTACTCCAGGGAGGCGTATTCAAGGTGGTTTGAGAAACGCATGTATCTCCCAAAGAAAGAGATCTATGTTAAATGCTTCACAATCCCGCCTGTTGTTTGCCTGTGAGAATTGAATGAGTTTTTGAATGCAATACTTCTGGAAGTCCTCATTTTCAAGAAGAAGAAAGGCTCCTTTTGTCCCAAGTATGCGTATTTTCCTGAGGTGAAGAAACACATTTAGCTCTCCACAGAAAGCCATCTGTGCCAGAAGTCAAAACATTACCAACATTGCTTCATTCTGTAAATGAGTTACTTTTGGAAAGGAATATTTCCTGAAAATTAGAACTTTCAAGGTGGAGAGATGTTCATTTTCTTCCAAATAAGCCTATTGACCTGAAAGTGGGAACACATTTGTCTCTCGAAAGAAAATGGTCAGTGTTAGAAAGAGAGAAGTGTCTAGACCATTGTTTCCGTGTGAGAATTGACTTAGTTTTGAAAGGAATACTTACTGCAAATACTAATTTTCAAGGTGGAGAAAGGGTGATTTTCCTCAAATGGGCCTCTTTATCTGAGGGGAAGAAACACATGTATCCCTCCAAAGAAAACCATTTCTGCTAGAAGCTGCAGCATCTGACACATTTTTACCTGTGAGAATTGAGTTCACTTTTGAAAGGAATATTTCCTGCATATCGTGGTTATCATGGTAGCGGAAGGCTCATTTTGGTACAAAAATGCCTAATCAGCTGATTTGAAGAAACACATTTATTTCTCCAAATAACACCATCTAAGCTTGAAGCTACAGTTGCTAGCACATTGTTTCCCTGTGACAATTGGCTTAGTTTTTGAAAGGAAGACTTCCTGACAATCTGAATTTTCAGGGTATTCTTAGGCTGAGTGTGTCCAAGTAGGCCCATTCAGCTAAGTTGTATAGAGACATGTATCTCTCAAAGAAAAATCTTTGTTAGAACAACGAGCATCTAGGGCATTGTTTCCCTGTGAGAACTGAGTAAGATATTGAAAGGAATACTTCCTGCGACTTAAGATGTTTCAAAGTGGAGAAAGGCTCATTTTGTTCCAAATGGGGCCGTTCATCATTGGGGAAGAAACACAAGTATCCCTCCGAAGAAACCCATTCATGCTAGAAGCTGCAGCATCTACCATATTGTTTTCCTGTGAGAATTGAGTTCGTTTTGGGAAGAATACTTCCTGCAAATCAGAAATTCCAACGTGAACAAAGGTTCATTTTGTTTCCCATAGGCCTATTCACCTAAGATGAAGAAAGGCCTGTATGTCCAAAAGAGAACAAGCTGGGTCCGAAGCTCAAGCACGTAGAACGTTGTTTACCAGTGATACTTGAATTACTTTTTGAATGGAATGCTCCTGCAAATCAGAATTGTCGGGGTGGATGAAGATCATTTTGTTCTGAATAGGCCTATTCGCCTGAGTTGAAAAAACACATGTACCTCTCAAAAGAAAACCAGCAGTGTTAGAAGCAGGAGCATCTAGCACATTGTTTTCCTGTGAGAATTCAGTGAGTTTTTGAAAGGAAGACTGCTGCAAATCAGCGTTTTCGAGGTGTAGAAAGCTTCATTTTGTTCCAAATAGGACAGTTTAGAACAGTTGAAGAAACAAATGTAAATCTCAAAAGAAAACTATGTGTGTTAGAAACCAGAGCATCTATCACATTGTTTGCTGTGAGAATAGTGTTAGTTTTTGAAAGGAATATACCTGCAACTTAGGGGATCAACGTGGAGATAGCCTCTTTCTGTTCCAAATTGGCCTATTCAGCTAAGTTGAAGAAATACATGTACCTCTCAAAAAAAACCATCTCTGTATGATGCTGGAATATCTAGAACATTGTTTCCCTGTGAGAACTGAGTGTGGTTTTGAAATGACTACTACAGGAAACCTGAGAGTTTCAAAGGGGCGATAGGCTCTGTTTGCTCGAAATAGGTCTTTTCAGCTGAGTTGAAGACACACGCATCTTTCCCAAGAAAACCATCTATGTTAGAAAGTGCAGCAGCTACCACATGGTTTCTCTGTCACAATTGAGAGAGCTTTTGAAAGGAGTACTTCCTGCAATTCAGAACTTGCAAGGTCAACAAAGGTTCATTCTGTGCCAAATAGGCGTTTTCACCTGACATGTTGAAACACATGTTTCTCTCACAAGAAACTCTCTGTGTTAGACGGTCCATCGCATAGAACATTGTTTACCTGTGAGATTTGAGTTCGTTTTCATTGGAGAACTTTTGCAAATCAGAATGTCAGGGTGGAAAAGGCTACTTTGTTCCTAATAGCCCTATTGAGCTGCATTGAAAAAACACATGGATCTCGCGAGAGAAAACCATCTGTGTTAGAAGCAGGATCATCCATCACATCGTTTCCCTGTGAGAATCGAGTGAATATTTGAAAGGAGTACTTCCTGCCAATCATGGATTTCAAGGTGTACAACAGCTCACTTTACTCCAAATAGGACTATTTAGCTGAGTGGAAGAAACAACATGTATATCTCGCAAGAGAACTATATGTGTAAGAAGCCTGAGCATCTAGAACATTGATTCCCTGTGAGAACCGAGTTACGTTTGAAAGGAATACCTCCTGCAAATGCTAGATTTGAAGGTGGAGAAAGGCTGCTTTTGTTCAAAATAGGCCTATTGATTTGAGGGGAAGTAACAAATGGATACTTCCAAAGAAAACCATTTCTGGTAGAAGCTGAAGCATGTACATATTGCTTCCCTGGGAGAATTCAGTTCGTTTGGAAAAGAATATTCCTGCAAATCAGAACTTCCAAGGTGCACCAAAGCTTCATTTCATTCTAAATAGGCCTATTCCACTGAGATGTTGAAACACATGTTTCTCTGGAAAGAAAACAATCCATGTTACAATCTCCACTGCCTTTAACCTTGATTCCCTGTGAGATTAGAGGTAGTTTTTGAGTGGAATACTTCTGCAAAGGAGAATTTTCAGGCTGGAAAAGCCTCTTTTTGTTGGACTAAGCCTATTCAGCTGAGTTGAAGAAGCACATTTTTCTCTCTAAAGAAAATCATCTGTGTTAGAAGAAGGAGAATCTAGCACATTGTTTCCTATGAGAAGTGAGTTAGTGTTTGAAAAGAACGCTGACTGCAACCTAGGTGTTTCAAGGTGGAGATTGGCTCTATTTCCTCCAATAAGCCTATTCAGATGAGTTTGAGAAACTCATGTATCTCTCCAAGGAAAATGGTCTACGTTAGCAGCATCAAATCGACCACATTGTTTCCTTCTGAGTATTGAGTTAGGTTTTGAAAGCAACACGTTTAGCAAATCAGAATTTTCAAGCTAGAGAAAGGCTCATTTTGTCCAAAGAGGACGATTCGGCTCAATTGAAGACAGACATGTATCTCTCCTCACAATACCATCTATGCTTCAACCTGCAGCAATTACCACATTGTTTCCCTGCAAGAACTGACTTAGTTTTTGAAAGGACTACTACTGGCAACTTTTGAGTTTCACTGTGGAGATAGTCTCTGTTTGCTTCAAACAGGCCTTTTTAGCTGAGATGAAGAAGCACATGTGTATCTTGAAAAAGTACCATCTACGTTGGAAGCTGTAATTTCTATCACACTGCTTCCCTCTGACAATTTAGTTTGTTTTAGAAAGGAGTATTTCCTGCAAATCAGAATTTCCAACATGGATTGAAGTTCACTTGCTCCAAGCAAGCCTAGGTTGAAGAAACACACATATTTCTTGAAAGAAAACCATCTGTGTTAGAAGAAAGTGCATCTAGCACATTGTTTCCCTGTGAGAACTGAGTTAGTTTTTAAAGGAACTCGTCCTGCAAATTAGCACTTTGAAGGGGGCCATATGTTTCTTTGTTTCAAATTGGCCTATTCACCTGAATTGTCTAAACACGTGTTCCTCTTGAAACATCACAATATGTTTTAGAAAGAGGAACAACTAGCCTATTGCTTCCTTGTGAGAAGACTTAGTCTTGGAAAGGAATGTACCTGCAACTGACAGATTTCAATGTGGAGATATGCCCTGATTGCTGCAAATAGGCCTATATAGCTGAGTTGAAGAAACACATGTCTAACTCTAATGACAACCATCTATGCTAGAAACTGTAGCGTCAAGCACATTGTTCCCCTATGAAATTTCAATTAGTTATGGAAATGAATAACTTCTGAATAACAGATTTTCAAAGTGTAGGAAAGCTCATTTTGTCCAAATAGGCCATTTCAGCTATGTTGAAGAAACACATGCATCTCTCCAACGAAATCATGTAGGTTAGAATCAGCATCATCTAGAACACTGTTTCCTTGTGAGAATTGATTTAGTTCGTGAAAGGCGTATTTCCTGCAAATCATCCTTTTCAAGATGAAGTAAGGCTCATTTTGTTCCAAATAGGTCTATACAGCTGAGTTGAAGAAACACATGTACCTTTCCAAAGAAAACCATCTATGGTAGATCTACCACTTTATTTCCCTGTGTGAATTGACATAGATTTCAAAGGAACCTTTAATGGGAATGATAACTTAGAAGGCAGAGAAAGGATCATTTTTTCCAAATGGGCCAAATCACATGAGATGTCAAAAACCATTTGTGTGGAAAAGAAAACTGTCATAGAAACAGGTGTTTCCTGCACATTCTTTCCCTGTGAAAATTGAGTTAATTTTTAAAAGCATACTTCCTACATCTTAAGTGTTTCAATGTGGAGATAGGTTCTGTTTACTCCAGGGAGGCGTATTCAAGGTGGTTTGAGAAACGCATGTATCTCCCAAAGAAAGAGATCTATGTTAAATGCTTCACAATCCCGCCTGTTGTTTGCCTGTGAGAATTGAATGAGTTTTTGAATGCAATACTTCTGGAAGTCCTCATTTTCAAGAAGAAGAAAGGCTCCTTTTGTCCCAAGTATGCGTATTTTGCTGAGGTGAAGAAACACATTAACTCTCCACAGAAAGCCATCTGTGCCAGAAGTCAAAACATTACCAACATTGCTTCATTCTGTAAATGAGTTACTTTTGGAAAGGAATATTTCCTGAAAATTAGAACTTTCAAGGTGGAGAGATGTTCATTTTCTTCCAAATAAGCCTATTGACCTGAAAGTGGGAACACATTTGTCTCTCGAAAGAAAATGGTCAGTGTTAGAAAGAGAGAAGTGTCTAGACCATTGTTTCCGTGTGAGAATTGACTTAGTTTTGAAAGGAATACTTACTGCAAATCCTAATTTTCAAGGTGGAGAAAGGGTGATTTTCCTCAAATGGGCCTCTTTATCTGAGGGGAAGAAACACATGTATCCCTCCAAAGAAAACCATTTCTGCTAGAAGCTGCAGCATCTGACACATTTTTACCTGTGAGAATTGAGTTCACTTTTGAAAGGAATATTTCCTGCATATCGTGGTTATCATGGTAGGGGAAGGCTCATTTTGGTACAAAAATGCCTAATCAGCTGATTTGAAGAAACACATTTATTTCTCCAAATAACACCATCTAAGCTTGAAGCTACAGTTGCTAGCACATTGTTTCCCTGTGACAATTGGCTTAGTTTTTGAAAGGAAGACTTCCTGACAATCTGAATTTTCAGGGTATTCTTAGGCTGAGTGTGTCCAAGTAGGCCCATTCAGCTAAGTTGTATAGAGACATGTATCTCTCAAAGAAAAATCTTTGTTAGAACAACGAGCATCTAGGGCATTGTTTCCCTGTGAGAACTGAGTAAGATATTGAAAGGAATACTTCCTGCGACTTAAGATGTTTCAAAGTGGAGAAAGGCTCATTTTGTTCCAAATGGGGCCGTTCATCATTGGGGAAGAAACACAAGTATCCCTCCGAAGAAACCCATTCATGCTAGAAGCTGCAGCATCTACCATATTGTTTTCCTGTGAGAATTGAGTTCGTTTTGGGAAGAATACTTCCTGCAAATCAGAAATTCCAACGTGAACAAAGGTTCATTTTGTTTCCCATAGGCCTATTCACCTAAGATGAAGAAAGGCCTGTATGTCCAAAAGAGAACAAGCTGGGTCCGAAGCTCAAGCACGTAGAATGTTGTTTACCAGTGATACTTGAATTACTTTTTGAATGGAATGCTCCTGCAAATCAGAATTGTCGGGGTGGATGAAGATCATTTTGTTCTGAATAGGCCTATTCGCCTGAGTTGAAAAAACACATGTACCTCTCAAAAGAAAACCAGCAGTGTTAGAAGCAGGAGCATATAGCACATTGTTTTCCTGTGAGAATTCAGTGAGTTTTTGAAAGGAAGACTGCTGCAAATCAGCGTTTTCGAGGTGTAGAAAGCTTCATTTTGTTCCAAATAGGACAGTTTAGAACAGTTGAAGAAACAAATGTAAATCTCAAAAGAAAACTATGTGTGTTAGAAACCAGAGCATCTATCACATTGTTTGCTGTGAGAATAGTGTTAGTTTTTGAAAGGAATATACCTGCAACTTAGGGGATCAACGTGGAGATAGCCTCTTTCTGTTCCAAATTGGCCTATTCAGCTAAGTTGAAGAAATACATGTACCTCTCAAAAAAAACCATCTCTGTATGATGCTGGAATATCTAGAACATTGTTTCCCTGTGAGAACTGAGTGTGGTTTTGAAATGACTACTACAGGAAACCTGAGAGTTTCAAAGGGGCGATAGGCTCTGTTTGCTCGAAATAGGTCTTTTCAGCTGAGTTGAAGACACACGCATCTTTCCCAAGAAAACCATCTATGTTAGAAAGTGCAGCAGCTACCACATGGTTTCTCTGTCACAATTGAGAGAGCTTTTGAAAGGAGTACTTCCTGCAATTCAGAACTTGCAAGGTCAACAAAGGTTCATTCTGTGCCAAATAGGCGTTTTCACCTGACATGTTGAAACACATGTTTCTCTCACAAGAAACTCTCTGTGTTAGACGGTCCATCGCATAGAACATTGTTTACCTGTGAGATTTGAGTTCGTTTTCATTGGAGAACTTTTGCAAATCAGAATGTCAGGGTGGAAAAGGCTACTTTGTTCCTAATAGCCCTATTGAGCTGCATTGAAAAAACACATGGATCTCGCGAGAGAAAACCATCTGTGTTAGAAGCAGGATCATCCATCACATCGTTTCCCTGTGAGAATCGAGTGAATATTTGAAAGGAGTACTTCCTGCCAATCATGGATTTCAAGGTGTACAACAGCTCACTTTACTCCAAATAGGACTATTTAGCTGAGTGGAAGAAACAACATGTATATCTCGCAAGAGAACTATATGTGTAAGAAGCCTGAGCATCTAGAACATTGATTCCCTGTGAGAACCGAGTTACGTTTGAAAGGAATACCTCCTGCAAATGCTAGATTTGAAGGTGGAGAAAGGCTGCTTTTGTTCAAAATAGGCCTATTGATTTGAGGGGAAGTAACAAATGGATACTTCCAAAGAAAACCATTTCTGGTAGAAGCTGAAGCATGTACATATTGCTTCCCTGGGAGAATTCAGTTCGTTTGGAAAAGAATATTCCTGCAAATCAGAACTTCCAAGGTGCACCAAAGCTTCATTTCATTCTAAATAGGCCTATTCCACTGAGATGTTGAAACACATGTTTCTCTGGAAAGAAAACAATCCATGTTACAATCTCCACTGCCTTTAACCTTGATTCCCTGTGAGATTAGAGGTAGTTTTTGAGTGGAATACTTCTGCAAAGGAGAATTTTCAGGCTGGAAAAGCCTCTTTTTGTTGGACTAAGCCTATTCAGCTGAGTTGAAGAAGCACATTTTTCTCTCTAAAGAAAATCATCTGTGTTAGAAGAAGGAGAATCTAGCACATTGTTTCCTATGAGAAGTGAGTTAGTGTTTGAAAAGAACGCTGACTGCAACCTAGGTGTTTCAAGGTGGAGATTGGCTCTATTTCCTCCAATAAGCCTATTCAGATGAGTTTGAGAAACTCATGTATCTCTCCAAGGAAAATGGTCTACGTGAGCAGCATCAAATCGACCACATTGTTTCCTTCTGAGTATTGAGTTAGGTTTTGAAAGCAACACGTTTAGCAAATCAGAATTTTCAAGCTAGAGAAAGGCTCATTTTGTCCAAAGAGGACGATTCGGCTCAATTGAAGACAGACATGTATCTCTCCTCACAATACCATCTATGCTTCAACCTGCAGCAATTACCACATTGTTTCCCTGCAAGAACTGACTTAGTTTTTGAAAGGACTACTACTGGCAACTTTTGAGTTTCACTGTGGAGATAGTCTCTGTTTGCTTCAAACAGGCCTTTTTAGCTGAGATGAAGAAGCACATGTGTATCTTGAAAAAGTACCATCTACGTTGGAAGCTGTAATTTCTATCACACTGCTTCCCTCTGACAATTTAGTTTGTTTTAGAAAGGAGTATTTCCTGCAAATCAGAATTTCCAACATGGATTGAAGTTCACTTGCTCCAAGCAAGCCTAGGTTGAAGAAACACACATATTTCTTGAAAGAAAACCATCTGTGTTAGAAGAAAGTGCATCTAGCACATTGTTTCCCTGTGAGAACTGAGTTAGTTTTTAAAGGAACTCGTCCTGCAAATTAGCACTTTGAAGGGGGCCATATGTTTCTTTGTTTCAAATTGGCCTATTCACCTGAATTGTCTAAACACGTGTTCCTCTTGAAACATCACAATATGTTTTAGAAAGAGGAACAACTAGCCTATTGCTTCCTTGTGAGAAGACTTAGTCTTGGAAAGGAATGTACCTGCAACTGACAGATTTCAATGTGGAGATATGCCCTGATTGCTGCAAATAGGCCTATATAGCTGAGTTGAAGAAACACATGTCTAACTCTAATGACAACCATCTATGCTAGAAACTGTAGCGTCAAGCACATTGTTCCCCTATGAAATTTCAATTAGTTATGGAAATGAATAACTTCTGAATAACAGATTTTCAAAGTGTAGGAAAGCTCATTTTGTCCAAATAGGCCATTTCAGCTATGTTGAAGAAACACATGCATCTCTCCAACGAAATCATGTAGGTTAGAATCAGCATCATCTAGAACACTGTTTCCTTGTGAGAATTGATTTAGTTCGTGAAAGGCGTATTTCCTGCAAATCATCCTTTTCAAGATGAAGTAAGGCTCATTTTGTTCCAAATAGGTCTATACAGCTGAGTTGAAGAAACACATGTACCTTTCCAAAGAAAACCATCTATGGTAGATCTACCACTTTATTTCCCTGTGTGAATTGACATAGATTTCAAAGGAACCTTTAATGGGAATGATAACTTAGAAGGCAGAGAAAGGATCATTTTTTCCAAATGGGCCAAATCACATGAGATGTCAAAAACCATTTGTGTGGAGAAGAAAACTGTCATAGAAACAGGTGTTTCCTGCACATTCTTTCCCTGTGAAAATTGAGTTAATTTTTAAAAGCATACTTCCTACATCTTAAGTGTTTCAATGTGGAGATAGGTTCTGTTTACTCCAGGGAGGCGTATTCAAGGTGGTTTGAGAAACGCATGTATCTCCCAAAGAAAGAGATCTATGTTAAATGCTTCACAATCCCGCCTGTTGTTTGCCTGTGAGAATTGAATGAGTTTTTGAATGCAATACTTCTGGAAGTCCTCATTTTCAAGAAGAAGAAAGGCTCCTTTTGTCCCAAGTATGCGTATTTTCCTGAGGTGAAGAAACACATTTAGCTCTCCACAGAAAGCCATCTGTGCCAGAAGTCAAAACATTACCAACATTGCTTCATTCTGTAAATGAGTTACTTTTGGAAAGGAATATTTCCTGAAAATTAGAACTTTCAAGGTGGAGAGATGTTCATTTTCTTCCAAATAAGCCTATTGACCTGAAAGTGGGAACACATTTGTCTCTCGAAAGAAAATGGTCAGTGTTAGAAAGAGAGAAGTGTCTAGACCATTGTTTCCGTGTGAGAATTGACTTAGTTTTGAAAGGAATACTTACTGCAAATCCTAATTTTCAAGGTGGAGAAAGGGTGATTTTCCTCAAATGGGCCTCTTTATCTGAGGGGAAGAAACACATGTATCCCTCCAAAGAAAACCATTTCTGCTAGAAGCTGCAGCATCTGACACATTTTTACCTGTGAGAATTGAGTTCACTTTTGAAAGGAATATTTCCTGCATATCGTGGTTATCATGGTAGGGGAAGGCTCATTTTGGTACAAAAATGCCTAATCAGCTGATTTGAAGAAACACATTTATTTCTCCAAATAACACCATCTAAGCTTGAAGCTACAGTTGCTAGCACATTGTTTCCCTGTGACAATTGGCTTAGTTTTTGAAAGGAAGACTTCCTGACAATCTGAATTTTCAGGGTATTCTTAGGCTGAGTGTGTCCAAGTAGGCCCATTCAGCTAAGTTGTATAGAGACATGTATCTCTCAAAGAAAAATCTTTGTTAGAACAACGAGCATCTAGGGCATTGTTTCCCTGTGAGAACTGAGTAAGATATTGAAAGGAATACTTCCTGCGACTTAAGATGTTTCAAAGTGGAGAAAGGCTCATTTTGTTCCAAATGGGGCCGTTCATCATTGGGGAAGAAACACAAGTATCCCTCCGAAGAAACCCATTCATGCTAGAAGCTGCAGCATCTACCATATTGTTTTCCTGTGAGAATTGAGTTCGTTTTGGGAAGAATACTTCCTGCAAATCAGAAATTCCAACGTGAACAAAGGTTCATTTTGTTTCCCATAGGCCTATTCACCTAAGATGAAGAAAGGCCTGTATGTCCAAAAGAGAACAAGCTGGGTCCGAAGCTCAAGCACGTAGAACGTTGTTTACCAGTGATACTTGAATTACTTTTTGAATGGAATGCTCCTGCAAATCAGAATTGTCGGGGTGGATGAAGATCATTTTGTTCTGAATAGGCCTATTCGCCTGAGTTGAAAAAACACATGTACCTCTCAAAAGAAAACCAGCAGTGTTAGAAGCAGGAGCATATAGCACATTGTTTTCCTGTGAGAATTCAGTGAGTTTTTGAAAGGAAGACTGCTGCAAATCAGCGTTTTCGAGGTGTAGAAAGCTTCATTTTGTTCCAAATAGGACAGTTTAGAACAGTTGAAGAAACAAATGTAAATCTCAAAAGAAAACTACGTGTGTTAGAAACCAGAGCATCTATCACATTGTTTGCTGTGAGAATAGTGTTAGTTTTTGAAAGGAATATACCTGCAACTTAGGGGATCAACGTGGAGATAGCCTCTTTCTGTTCCAAATTGGCCTATTCAGCTAAGTTGAAGAAATACATGTACCTCTCAAAAAAAACCATCTCTGTATGATGCTGGAATATCTAGAACATTGTTTCCCTGTGAGAACTGAGTGTGGTTTTGAAATGACTACTACAGGAAACCTGAGAGTTTCAAAGGGGCGATAGGCTCTGTTTGCTCGAAATAGGTCTTTTCAGCTGAGTTGAAGACACACGCATCTTTCCCAAGAAAACCATCTATGTTAGAAAGTGCAGCAGCTACCACATGGTTTCTCTGTCACAATTGAGAGAGCTTTTGAAAGGAGTACTTCCTGCAATTCAGAACTTGCAAGGTCAACAAAGGTTCATTCTGTGCCAAATAGGCGTTTTCACCTGACATGTTGAAACACATGTTTCTCTCACAAGAAACTCTCTGTGTTAGACGGTCCATCGCATAGAACATTGTTTACCTGTGAGATTTGAGTTCGTTTTCATTGGAGAACTTTTGCAAATCAGAATGTCAGGGTGGAAAAGGCTACTTTGTTCCTAATAGCCCTATTGAGCTGCATTGAAAAAACACATGGATCTCGCGAGAGAAAACCATCTGTGTTAGAAGCAGGATCATCCATCACATCGTTTCCCTGTGAGAATCGAGTGAATATTTGAAAGGAGTACTTCCTGCCAATCATGGATTTCAAGGTGTACAACAGCTCACTTTACTCCAAATAGGACTATTTAGCTGAGTGGAAGAAACAACATGTATATCTCGCAAGAGAACTATATGTGTAAGAAGCCTGAGCATCTAGAACATTGATTCCCTGTGAGAACCGAGTTACGTTTGAAAGGAATACCTCCTGCAAATGCTAGATTTGAAGGTGGAGAAAGGCTGCTTTTGTTCAAAATAGGCCTATTGATTTGAGGGGAAGTAACAAATGGATACTTCCAAAGAAAACCATTTCTGGTAGAAGCTGAAGCATGTACATATTGCTTCCCTGGGAGAATTCAGTTCGTTTGGAAAAGAATATTCCTGCAAATCAGAACTTCCAAGGTGCACCAAAGCTTCATTTCATTCTAAATAGGCCTATTCCACTGAGATGTTGAAACACATGTTTCTCTGGAAAGAAAACAATCCATGTTACAATCTCCACTGCCTTTAACCTTGATTCCCTGTGAGATTAGAGGTAGTTTTTGAGTGGAATACTTCTGCAAAGGAGAATTTTCAGGCTGGAAAAGCCTCTTTTTGTTGGACTAAGCCTATTCAGCTGAGTTGAAGAAGCACATTTTTCTCTCTAAAGAAAATCATCTGTGTTAGAAGAAGGAGAATCTAGCACATTGTTTCCTATGAGAAGTGAGTTAGTGTTTGAAAAGAACGCTGACTGCAACCTAGGTGTTTCAAGGTGGAGATTGGCTCTATTTCCTCCAATAAGCCTATTCAGATGAGTTTGAGAAACTCATGTATCTCTCCAAGGAAAATGGTCTACGTTAGCAGCATCAAATCGACCACATTGTTTCCTTCTGAGTATTGAGTTAGGTTTTGAAAGCAACACGTTTAGCAAATCAGAATTTTCAAGCTAGAGAAAGGCTCATTTTGTCCAAAGAGGACGATTCGGCTCAATTGAAGACAGACATGTATCTCTCCTCACAATACCATCTATGCTTCAACCTGCAGCAATTACCACATTGTTTCCCTGCAAGAACTGACTTAGTTTTTGAAAGGACTACTACTGGCAACTTTTGAGTTTCACTGTGGAGATAGTCTCTGTTTGCTTCAAACAGGCCTTTTTAGCTGAGATGAAGAAGCACATGTGTATCTTGAAAAAGTACCATCTACGTTGGAAGCTGTAATTTCTATCACACTGCTTCCCTCTGACAATTTAGTTTGTTTTAGAAAGGAGTATTTCCTGCAAATCAGAATTTCCAACATGGATTGAAGTTCACTTGCTCCAAGCAAGCCTAGGTTGAAGAAACACACATATTTCTTGAAAGAAAACCATCTGTGTTAGAAGAAAGTGCATCTAGCACATTGTTTCCCTGTGAGAACTGAGTTAGTTTTTAAAGGAACTCGTCCTGCAAATTAGCACTTTGAAGGGGGCCATATGTTTCTTTGTTTCAAATTGGCCTATTCACCTGAATTGTCTAAACACGTGTTCCTCTTGAAACATCACAATATGTTTTAGAAAGAGGAACAACTAGCCTATTGCTTCCTTGTGAGAAGACTTAGTCTTGGAAAGGAATGTACCTGCAACTGACAGATTTCAATGTGGAGATATGCCCTGATTGCTGCAAATAGGCCTATATAGCTGAGTTGAAGAAACACATGTCTAACTCTAATGACAACCATCTATGCTAGAAACTGTAGCGTCAAGCACATTGTTCCCCTATGAAATTTCAATTAGTTATGGAAATGAATAACTTCTGAATAACAGATTTTCAAAGTGTAGGAAAGCTCATTTTGTCCAAATAGGCCATTTCAGCTATGTTGAAGAAACACATGCATCTCTCCAACGAAATCATGTAGGTTAGAATCAGCATCATCTAGAACACTGTTTCCTTGTGAGAATTGATTTAGTTCGTGAAAGGCGTATTTCCTGCAAATCATCCTTTTCAAGATGAAGTAAGGCTCATTTTGTTCCAAATAGGTCTATACAGCTGAGTTGAAGAAACACATGTACCTTTCCAAAGAAAACCATCTATGGTAGATCTACCACTTTATTTCCCTGTGTGAATTGACATAGATTTCAAAGGAACCTTTAATGGGAATGATAACTTAGAAGGCAGAGAAAGGATCATTTTTTCCAAATGGGCCAAATCACATGAGATGTCAAAAACCATTTGTGTGGAAAAGAAAACTGTCATAGAAACAGGTGTTTCCTGCACATTCTTTCCCTGTGAAAATTGAGTTAATTTTTAAAAGCATACTTCCTACATCTTAAGTGTTTCAATGTGGAGATAGGTTCTGTTTACTCCAGGGAGGCGTATTCAAGGTGGTTTGAGAAACGCATGTATCTCCCAAAGAAAGAGATCTATGTTAAATGCTTCACAATCCCGCCTGTTGTTTGCCTGTGAGAATTGAATGAGTTTTTGAATGCAATACTTCTGGAAGTCCTCATTTTCAAGAAGAAGAAAGGCTCCTTTTGTCCCAAGTATGCGTATTTTCCTGAGGTGAAGAAACACATTTAGCTCTCCACAGAAAGCCATCTGTGCCAGAAGTCAAAACATTACCAACATTGCTTCATTCTGTAAATGAGTTACTTTTGGAAAGGAATATTTCCTGAAAATTAGAACTTTCAAGGTGGAGAGATGTTCATTTTCTTCCAAATAAGCCTATTGACCTGAAAGTGGGAACACATTTGTCTCTCGAAAGAAAATGGTCAGTGTTAGAAAGAGAGAAGTGTCTAGACCATTGTTTCCGTGTGAGAATTGACTTAGTTTTGAAAGGAATACTTACTGCAAATCCTAATTTTCAAGGTGGAGAAAGGGTGATTTTCCTCAAATGGGCCTCTTTATCTGAGGGGAAGAAACACATGTATCCCTCCAAAGAAAACCATTTCTGCTAGAAGCTGCAGCATCTGACACATTTTTACCTGTGAGAATTGAGTTCACTTTTGAAAGGAATATTTCCTGCATATCGTGGTTATCATGGTAGGGGAAGGCTCATTTTGGTACAAAAATGCCTAATCAGCTGATTTGAAGAAACACATTTATTTCTCCAAATAACACCATCTAAGCTTGAAGCTACAGTTGCTAGCACATTGTTTCCCTGTGACAATTGGCTTAGTTTTTGAAAGGAAGACTTCCTGACAATCTGAATTTTCAGGGTATTCTTAGGCTGAGTGTGTCCAAGTAGGCCCATTCAGCTAAGTTGTATAGAGACATGTATCTCTCAAAGAAAAATCTTTGTTAGAACAACGAGCATCTAGGGCATTGTTTCCCTGTGAGAACTGAGTAAGATATTGAAAGGAATACTTCCTGCGACTTAAGATGTTTCAAAGTGGAGAAAGGCTCATTTTGTTCCAAATGGGGCCGTTCATCATTGGGGAAGAAACACAAGTATCCCTCCGAAGAAACCCATTCATGCTAGAAGCTGCAGCATCTACCATATTGTTTTCCTGTGAGAATTGAGTTCGTTTTGGGAAGAATACTTCCTGCAAATCAGAAATTCCAACGTGAACAAAGGTTCATTTTGTTTCCCATAGGCCTATTCACCTAAGATGAAGAAAGGCCTGTATGTCCAAAAGAGAACAAGCTGGGTCCGAAGCTCAAGCACGTAGAACGTTGTTTACCAGTGATACTTGAATTACTTTTTGAATGGAATGCTCCTGCAAATCAGAATTGTCGGGGTGGATGAAGATCATTTTGTTCTGAATAGGCCTATTCGCCTGAGTTGAAAAAACACATGTACCTCTCAAAAGAAAACCAGCAGTGTTAGAAGCAGGAGCATATAGCACATTGTTTTCCTGTGAGAATTCAGTGAGTTTTTGAAAGGAAGACTGCTGCAAATCAGCGTTTTCGAGGTGTAGAAAGCTTCATTTTGTTCCAAATAGGACAGTTTAGAACAGTTGAAGAAACAAATGTAAATCTCAAAAGAAAACTATGTGTGTTAGAAACCAGAGCATCTATCACATTGTTTGCTGTGAGAATAGTGTTAGTTTTTGAAAGGAATATACGTGCAACTTAGGGGATCAACGTGGAGATAGCCTCTTTCTGTTCCAAATTGGCCTATTCAGCTAAGTTGAAGAAACACATGTACCTCTCAAAAAAAACCATCTCTGTATGATGCTGGAATATCTAGAACATTGTTTCCCTGTGAGAACTGAGTGTGGTTTTGAAATGACTACTACAGGAAACCTGAGAGTTTCAAAGGGGCGATAGGCTCTGTTTGCTCGAAATAGGTCTTTTCAGCTGAGTTGAAGACACACGCATCTTTCCCAAGAAAACCATCTATGTTAGAAAGTGCAGCAGCTACCACATGGTTTCTCTGTCACAATTGAGAGAGCTTTTGAAAGGAGTACTTCCTGCAATTCAGAACTTGCAAGGTCAACAAAGGTTCATTCTGTGCCAAATAGGCGTTTTCACCTGACATGTTGAAACACATGTTTCTCTCACAAGAAACTCTCTGTGTTAGACGGTCCATCGCATAGAACATTGTTTACCTGTGAGATTTGAGTTCGTTTTCATTGGAGAACTTTTGCAAATCAGAATGTCAGGGTGGAAAAGGCTACTTTGTTCCTAATAGCCCTATTGAGCTGCATTGAAAAAACACATGGATCTCGCGAGAGAAAACCATCTGTGTTAGAAGCAGGATCATCCGGCACATCGTTTCCCTGTGAGAATCGAGTGAATATTTGAAAGGAGTACTTCCTGCCAATCATGGATTTCAAGGTGTACAACAGCTCACTTTACTCCAAATAGGACTATTTAGCTGAGTGGAAGAAACAACATGTGTATCTCGCAAGAGAACTATATGTGTAAGAAGCCTGAGCATCTAGAACATTGATTCCCTGTGAGAACCGAGTTACGTTTGAAAGGAATACCTCCTGCAAATGCTAGATTTGAAGGTGGAGAAAGGCTGCTTTTGTTCAAAATAGGCCTATTGATTTGAGGGGAAGTAACAAATGGATACTTCCAAAGAAAACCATTTCTGGTAGAAGCTGAAGCATGTACATATTGCTTCCCTGGGAGAATTCAGTTCGTTTGGAAAAGAATATTCCTGGAAATCAGAACTTCCAAGGTGCACCAAAGCTTCATTTCATTCTAAATAGGCCTATTCCACTGAGATGTTGAAACACATGTTTCTCTGGAAAGAAAACAATCCATGTTACAATCTCCACTGCCTTTAACCTTGATTCCCTGTGAGATTAGAGGTAGTTTTTGAGTGGAATACTTCTGCAAAGGAGAATTTTCAGGCTGGAAAAGCCTCTTTTTGTTGGACTAAGCCTATTCAGCTGAGTTGAAGAAGCACATTTTTCTCTCTAAAGAAAATCATCTGTGTTAGAAGAAGGAGAATCTAGCACATTGTTTCCTATGAGAAGTGAGTTAGTGTTTGAAAAGAACGCTGACTGCAACCTAGGTGTTTCAAGGTGGAGATTGGCTCTATTTCCTCCAATAAGCCTATTCAGATGAGTTTGAGAAACTCATGTATCTCTCCAAGGAAAATGGTCTACGTGAGCAGCATCAAATCGACCACATTGTTTCCTTCTGAGTATTGAGTTAGGTTTTGAAAGCAACACGTTTAGCAAATCAGAATTTTCAAGCTAGAGAAAGGCTCATTTTGTCCAAAGAGGACGATTCGGCTCAATTGAAGACAGACATGTATCTCTCCTCACAATACCATCTATGCTTCAACCTGCAGCAATTACCACATTGTTTCCCTGCAAGAACTGACTTAGTTTTTGAAAGGACTACTACTGGCAACTTTTGAGTTTCACTGTGGAGATAGTCTCTGTTTGCTTCAAACAGGCCTTTTTAGCTGAGATGAAGAAGCACATGTGTATCTTGAAAAAGTACCATCTACGTTGGAAGCTGTAATTTCTATCACACTGCTTCCCTCTGACAATTTAGTTTGTTTTAGAAAGGAGTATTTCCTGCAAATCAGAATTTCCAACATGGATTGAAGTTCACTTGCTCCAAGCAAGCCTAGGTTGAAGAAACACACATATTTCTTGAAAGAAAACCATCTGTGTTAGAAGAAAGTGCATCTAGCACATTGTTTCCCTGTGAGAACTGAGTTAGTTTTTAAAGGAACTCGTCCTGCAAATTAGCACTTTGAAGGGGGCCATATGTTTCTTTGTTTCAAATTGGCCTATTCACCTGAATTGTCTAAACACGTGTTCCTCTTGAAACATCACAATATGTTTTAGAAAGAGGAACAACTAGCCTATTGCTTCCTTGTGAGAAGACTTAGTCTTGGAAAGGAATGTACCTGCAACTGACAGATTTCAATGTGGAGATATGCCCTGATTGCTGCAAATAGGCCTATATAGCTGAGTTGAAGAAACACATGTCTAACTCTAATGACAACCATCTATGCTAGAAACTGTAGCGTCAAGCACATTGTTCCCCTATGAAATTTCAATTAGTTATGGAAATGAATAACTTCTGAATAACAGATTTTCAAAGTGTAGGAAAGCTCATTTTGTCCAAATAGGCCATTTCAGCTATGTTGAAGAAACACATGCATCTCTCCAACGAAATCATGTAGGTTAGAATCAGCATCATCGAGAACACGGTTTCCTTGTGAGAATTGATTTAATTCGTGAAAGGCGTATTTCCTGCAAATCATCCTTTTCAAGATGAAGTAAGGCTCATTTTGTTCCAAATAGGTCTATACAGCTGAGTTGAAGAAACACATGTACCTTTCCAAAGAAAACCATCTATGGTAGATCTACCACTTTATTTCCCTGTGTGAATTGACATAGATTTTAAAGGAACATTTAATGGGAATGATAACTTAGAAGGCAGAGAAAGGATCATTTTTTCCAAATGGGCCAAATCACATGAGATGTCAAAAACCATTTGTGTGGAAAGGAAAACTGTCATAGAAACAGGTGTTTCCTGCACATTCTTTCCCTGTGAAAATTGAGTTAATTTTTAAAAGCATACTTCCTACATCTTAAGTGTTTCAATGTGGAGATAGGTTCTGTTTACTCCAGGGAGGCGTATTCAAGGTGGTTTGAGAAACGCATGTATCTCCCAAAGAAAGAGATCTATGTTAAATGCTTCACAATCCCGCCTGTTGTTTGCCTGTGAGAATTGAATGAGTTTTTGAATGCAATACTTCTGGAAGTCCTCATTTTCAAGAAGAAGAAAGGCTCCTTTTGTCCCAAGTATGCGTATTTTCCTGAGGTGAAGAAACACATTTAGCTCTCCACAGAAAGCCATCTGTGCCAGAAGTCAAAACATTACCAACATTGCTTCATTCTGTAAATGAGTTACTTTTGGAAAGGAATATTTCCTGAAAATTAGAACTTTCAAGGTGGAGAGATGTTCATTTTCTTCCAAATAAGCCTATTGACCTGAAAGTGGGAACACATTTGTCTCTCGAAAGAAAATGGTCAGTGTTAGAAAGAGAGAAGTGTCTAGACCATTGTTTCCGTGTGAGAATTGACTTAGTTTTGAAAGGAATACTTACTGCAAATCCTAATTTTCAAGGTGGAGAAAGGGTGATTTTCCTCAAATGGGCCTCTTTATCTGAGGGGAAGAAACACATGTATCCCTCCAAAGAAAACCATTTCTGCTAGAAGCTGCAGCATCTGACACATTTTTACCTGTGAGAATTGAGTTCACTTTTGAAAGGAATATTTCCTGCATATCGTGGTTATCATGGTAGGGGAAGGCTCATTTTGGTACAAAAATGCCTAATCAGCTGATTTGAAGAAACACATTTATTTCTCCAAATAACACCATCTAAGCTTGAAGCTACAGTTGCTAGCACATTGTTTCCCTGTGACAATTGGCTTAGTTTTTGAAAGGAAGACTTCCTGACAATCTGAATTTTCAGGGTATTCTTAGGCTGAGTGTGTCCAAGTAGGCCCATTCAGCTAAGTTGTATAGAGACATGTATCTCTCAAAGAAAAATCTTTGTTAGAACAACGAGCATCTAGGGCATTGTTTCCCTGTGAGAACTGAGTAAGATATTGAAAGGAATACTTCCTGCGACTTAAGATGTTTCAAAGTGGAGAAAGGCTCATTTTGTTCCAAATGGGGCCGTTCATCATTGGGGAAGAAACACAAGTATCCCTCCGAAGAAACCCATTCATGCTAGAAGCTGCAGCATCTACCATATTGTTTTCCTGTGAGAATTGAGTTCGTTTTGGGAAGAATACTTCCTGCAAATCAGAAATTCCAACGTGAACAAAGGTTCATTTTGTTTCCCATAGGCCTATTCACCTAAGATGAAGAAAGGCCTGTATGTCCAAAAGAGAACAAGCTGGGTCCGAAGCTCAAGCACGTAGAACGTTGTTTACCAGTGATACTTGAATTACTTTTTGAATGGAATGCTCCTGCAAATCAGAATTGTCGGGGTGGATGAAGATCATTTTGTTCTGAATAGGCCTATTCGCCTGAGTTGAAAAAACACATGTACCTCTCAAAAGAAAACCAGCAGTGTTAGAAGCAGGAGCATATAGCACATTGTTTTCCTGTGAGAATTCAGTGAGTTTTTGAAAGGAAGACTGCTGCAAATCAGCGTTTTCGAGGTGTAGAAAGCTTCATTTTGTTCCAAATAGGACAGTTTAGAACAGTTGAAGAAACAAATGTAAATCTCAAAAGAAAACTACGTGTGTTAGAAACCAGAGCATCTATCACATTGTTTGCTGTGAGAATAGTGTTAGTTTTTGAAAGGAATATACCTGCAACTTAGGGGATCAACGTGGAGATAGCCTCTTTCTGTTCCAAATTGGCCTATTCAGCTAAGTTGAAGAAATACATGTACCTCTCAAAAAAAACCATCTCTGTATGATGCTGGAATATCTAGAACATTGTTTCCCTGTGAGAACTGAGTGTGGTTTTGAAATGACTACTACAGGAAACCTGAGAGTTTCAAAGGGGCGATAGGCTCTGTTTGCTCGAAATAGGTCTTTTCAGCTGAGTTGAAGACACACGCATCTTTCCCAAGAAAACCATCTATGTTAGAAAGTGCAGCAGCTACCACATGGTTTCTCTGTCACAATTGAGAGAGCTTTTGAAAGGAGTACTTCCTGCAATTCAGAACTTGCAAGGTCAACAAAGGTTCATTCTGTGCCAAATAGGCGTTTTCACCTGACATGTTGAAACACATGTTTCTCTCACAAGAAACTCTCTGTGTTAGACGGTCCATCGCATAGAACATTGTTTACCTGTGAGATTTGAGTTCGTTTTCATTGGAGAACTTTTGCAAATCAGAATGTCAGGGTGGAAAAGGCTACTTTGTTCCTAATAGCCCTATTGAGCTGCATTGAAAAAACACATGGATCTCGCGAGAGAAAACCATCTGTGTTAGAAGCAGGATCATCCATCACATCGTTTCCCTGTGAGAATCGAGTGAATATTTGAAAGGAGTACTTCCTGCCAATCATGGATTTCAAGGTGTACAACAGCTCACTTTACTCCAAATAGGACTATTTAGCTGAGTGGAAGAAACAACATGTATATCTCGCAAGAGAACTATATGTGTAAGAAGCCTGAGCATCTAGAACATTGATTCCCTGTGAGAACCGAGTTACGTTTGAAAGGAATACCTCCTGCAAATGCTAGATTTGAAGGTGGAGAAAGGCTGCTTTTGTTCAAAATAGGCCTATTGATTTGAGGGGAAGTAACAAATGGATACTTCCAAAGAAAACCATTTCTGGTAGAAGCTGAAGCATGTACATATTGCTTCCCTGGGAGAATTCAGTTCGTTTGGAAAAGAATATTCCTGCAAATCAGAACTTCCAAGGTGCACCAAAGCTTCATTTCATTCTAAATAGGCCTATTCCACTGAGATGTTGAAACACATGTTTCTCTGGAAAGAAAACAATCCATGTTACAATCTCCACTGCCTTTAACCTTGATTCCCTGTGAGATTAGAGGTAGTTTTTGAGTGGAATACTTCTGCAAAGGAGAATTTTCAGGCTGGAAAAGCCTCTTTTTGTTGGACTAAGCCTATTCAGCTGAGTTGAAGAAGCACATTTTTCTCTCTAAAGAAAATCATCTGTGTTAGAAGAAGGAGAATCTAGCACATTGTTTCCTATGAGAAGTGAGTTAGTGTTTGAAAAGAACGCTGACTGCAACCTAGGTGTTTCAAGGTGGAGATTGGCTCTATTTCCTCCAATAAGCCTATTCAGATGAGTTTGAGAAACTCATGTATCTCTCCAAGGAAAATGGTCTACGTTAGCAGCATCAAATCGACCACATTGTTTCCTTCTGAGTATTGAGTTAGGTTTTGAAAGCAACACGTTTAGCAAATCAGAATTTTCAAGCTAGAGAAAGGCTCATTTTGTCCAAAGAGGACGATTCGGCTCAATTGAAGACAGACATGTATCTCTCCTCACAATACCATCTATGCTTCAACCTGCAGCAATTACCACATTGTTTCCCTGCAAGAACTGACTTAGTTTTTGAAAGGACTACTACTGGCAACTTTTGAGTTTCACTGTGGAGATAGTCTCTGTTTGCTTCAAACAGGCCTTTTTAGCTGAGATGAAGAAGCACATGTGTATCTTGAAAAAGTACCATCTACGTTGGAAGCTGTAATTTCTATCACACTGCTTCCCTCTGACAATTTAGTTTGTTTTAGAAAGGAGTATTTCCTGCAAATCAGAATTTCCAACATGGATTGAAGTTCACTTGCTCCAAGCAAGCCTAGGTTGAAGAAACACACATATTTCTTGAAAGAAAACCATCTGTGTTAGAAGAAAGTGCATCTAGCACATTGTTTCCCTGTGAGAACTGAGTTAGTTTTTAAAGGAACTCGTCCTGCAAATTAGCACTTTGAAGGGGGCCATATGTTTCTTTGTTTCAAATTGGCCTATTCACCTGAATTGTCTAAACACGTGTTCCTCTTGAAACATCACAATATGTTTTAGAAAGAGGAACAACTAGCCTATTGCTTCCTTGTGAGAAGACTTAGTCTTGGAAAGGAATGTACCTGCAACTGACAGATTTCAATGTGGAGATATGCCCTGATTGCTGCAAATAGGCCTATATAGCTGAGTTGAAGAAACACATGTCTAACTCTAATGACAACCATCTATGCTAGAAACTGTAGCGTCAAGCACATTGTTCCCCTATGAAATTTCAATTAGTTATGGAAATGAATAACTTCTGAATAACAGATTTTCAAAGTGTAGGAAAGCTCATTTTGTCCAAATAGGCCATTTCAGCTATGTTGAAGAAACACATGCATCTCTCCAACGAAATCATGTAGGTTAGAATCAGCATCATCTAGAACACTGTTTCCTTGTGAGAATTGATTTAGTTCGTGAAAGGCGTATTTCCTGCAAATCATCCTTTTCAAGATGAAGTAAGGCTCATTTTGTTCCAAATAGGTCTATACAGCTGAGTTGAAGAAACACATGTACCTTTCCAAAGAAAACCATCTATGGTAGATCTACCACTTTATTTCCCTGTGTGAATTGACATAGATTTCAAAGGAACCTTTAATGGGAATGATAACTTAGAAGGCAGAGAAAGGATCATTTTTTCCAAATGGGCCAAATCACATGAGATGTCAAAAACCATTTGTGTGGAAAAGAAAACTGTCATAGAAACAGGTGTTTCCTGCACATTCTTTCCCTGTGAAAATTGAGTTAATTTTTAAAAGCATACTTCCTACATCTTAAGTGTTTCAATGTGGAGATAGGTTCTGTTTACTCCAGGGAGGCGTATTCAAGGTGGTTTGAGAAACGCATGTATCTCCCAAAGAAAGAGATCTATGTTAAATGCTTCACAATCCCGCCTGTTGTTTGCCTGTGAGAATTGAATGAGTTTTTGAATGCAATACTTCTGGAAGTCCTCATTTTCAAGAAGAAGAAAGGCTCCTTTTGTCCCAAGTATGCGTATTTTCCTGAGGTGAAGAAACACATTTAGCTCTCCACAGAAAGCCATCTGTGCCAGAAGTCAAAACATTACCAACATTGCTTCATTCTGTAAATGAGTTACTTTTGGAAAGGAATATTTCCTGAAAATTAGAACTTTCAAGGTGGAGAGATGTTCATTTTCTTCCAAATAAGCCTATTGACCTGAAAGTGGGAACACATTTGTCTCTCGAAAGAAAATGGTCAGTGTTAGAAAGAGAGAAGTGTCTAGACCATTGTTTCCGTGTGAGAATTGACTTAGTTTTGAAAGGAATACTTACTGCAAATCCTAATTTTCAAGGTGGAGAAAGGGTGATTTTCCTCAAATGGGCCTCTTTATCTGAGGGGAAGAAACACATGTATCCCTCCAAAGAAAACCATTTCTGCTAGAAGCTGCAGCATCTGACACATTTTTACCTGTGAGAATTGAGTTCACTTTTGAAAGGAATATTTCCTGCATATCGTGGTTATCATGGTAGGGGAAGGCTCATTTTGGTACAAAAATGCCTAATCAGCTGATTTGAAGAAACACATTTATTTCTCCAAATAACACCATCTAAGCTTGAAGCTACAGTTGCTAGCACATTGTTTCCCTGTGACAATTGGCTTAGTTTTTGAAAGGAAGACTTCCTGACAATCTGAATTTTCAGGGTATTCTTAGGCTGAGTGTGTCCAAGTAGGCCCATTCAGCTAAGTTGTATAGAGACATGTATCTCTCAAAGAAAAATCTTTGTTAGAACAACGAGCATCTAGGGCATTGTTTCCCTGTGAGAACTGAGTAAGATATTGAAAGGAATACTTCCTGCGACTTAAGATGTTTCAAAGTGGAGAAAGGCTCATTTTGTTCCAAATGGGGCCGTTCATCATTGGGGAAGAAACACAAGTATCCCTCCGAAGAAACCCATTCATGCTAGAAGCTGCAGCATCTACCATATTGTTTTCCTGTGAGAATTGAGTTCGTTTTGGGAAGAATACTTCCTGCAAATCAGAAATTCCAACGTGAACAAAGGTTCATTTTGTTTCCCATAGGCCTATTCACCTAAGATGAAGAAAGGCCTGTATGTCCAAAAGAGAACAAGCTGGGTCCGAAGCTCAAGCACGTAGAACGTTGTTTACCAGTGATACTTGAATTACTTTTTGAATGGAATGCTCCTGCAAATCAGAATTGTCGGGGTGGATGAAGATCATTTTGTTCTGAATAGGCCTATTCGCCTGAGTTGAAAAAACACATGTACCTCTCAAAAGAAAACCAGCAGTGTTAGAAGCAGGAGCATATAGCACATTGTTTTCCTGTGAGAATTCAGTGAGTTTTTGAAAGGAAGACTGCTGCAAATCAGCGTTTTCGAGGTGTAGAAAGCTTCATTTTGTTCCAAATAGGACAGTTTAGAACAGTTGAAGAAACAAATGTAAATCTCAAAAGAAAACTATGTGTGTTAGAAACCAGAGCATCTATCACATTGTTTGCTGTGAGAATAGTGTTAGTTTTTGAAAGGAATATACCTGCAACTTAGGGGATCAACGTGGAGATAGCCTCTTTCTGTTCCAAATTGGCCTATTCAGCTAAGTTGAAGAAATACATGTACCTCTCAAAAAAAACCATCTCTGTATGATGCTGGAATATCTAGAACATTGTTTCCCTGTGAGAACTGAGTGTGGTTTTGAAATGACTACTACAGGAAACCTGAGAGTTTCAAAGGGGCGATAGGCTCTGTTTGCTCGAAATAGGTCTTTTCAGCTGAGTTGAAGACACACGCATCTTTCCCAAGAAAACCATCTATGTTAGAAAGTGCAGCAGCTACCACATGGTTTCTCTGTCACAATTGAGAGAGCTTTTGAAAGGAGTACTTCCTGCAATTCAGAACTTGCAAGGTCAACAAAGGTTCATTCTGTGCCAAATAGGCGTTTTCACCTGACATGTTGAAACACATGTTTCTCTCACAAGAAACTCTCTGTGTTAGACGGTCCATCGCATAGAACATTGTTTACCTGTGAGATTTGAGTTCGTTTTCATTGGAGAACTTTTGCAAATCAGAATGTCAGGGTGGAAAAGGCTACTTTGTTCCTAATAGCCCTATTGAGCTGCATTGAAAAAACACATGGATCTCGCGAGAGAAAACCATCTGTGTTAGAAGCAGGATCATCCATCACATCGTTTCCCTGTGAGAATCGAGTGAATATTTGAAAGGAGTACTTCCTGCCAATCATGGATTTCAAGGTGTACAACAGCTCACTTTACTCCAAATAGGACTATTTAGCTGAGTGGAAGAAACAACATGTATATCTCGCAAGAGAACTATATGTGTAAGAAGCCTGAGCATCTAGAACATTGATTCCCTGTGAGAACCGAGTTACGTTTGAAAGGAATACCTCCTGCAAATGCTAGATTTGAAGGTGGAGAAAGGCTGCTTTTGTTCAAAATAGGCCTATTGATTTGAGGGGAAGTAACAAATGGATACTTCCAAAGAAAACCATTTCTGGTAGAAGCTGAAGCATGTACATATTGCTTCCCTGGGAGAATTCAGTTCGTTTGGAAAAGAATATTCCTGCAAATCAGAACTTCCAAGGTGCACCAAAGCTTCATTTCATTCTAAATAGGCCTATTCCACTGAGATGTTGAAACACATGTTTCTCTGGAAAGAAAACAATCCATGTTACAATCTCCACTGCCTTTAACCTTGATTCCCTGTGAGATTAGAGGTAGTTTTTGAGTGGAATACTTCTGCAAAGGAGAATTTTCAGGCTGGAAAAGCCTCTTTTTGTTGGACTAAGCCTATTCAGCTGAGTTGAAGAAGCACATTTTTCTCTCTAAAGAAAATCATCTGTGTTAGAAGAAGGAGAATCTAGCACATTGTTTCCTATGAGAAGTGAGTTAGTGTTTGAAAAGAACGCTGACTGCAACCTAGGTGTTTCAAGGTGGAGATTGGCTCTATTTCCTCCAATAAGCCTATTCAGATGAGTTTGAGAAACTCATGTATCTCTCCAAGGAAAATGGTCTACGTTAGCAGCATCAAATCGACCACATTGTTTCCTTCTGAGTATTGAGTTAGGTTTTGAAAGCAACACGTTTAGCAAATCAGAATTTTCAAGCTAGAGAAAGGCTCATTTTGTCCAAAGAGGACGATTCGGCTCAATTGAAGACAGACATGTATCTCTCCTCACAATACCATCTATGCTTCAACCTGCAGCAATTACCACATTGTTTCCCTGCAAGAACTGACTTAGTTTTTGAAAGGACTACTACTGGCAACTTTTGAGTTTCACTGTGGAGATAGTCTCTGTTTGCTTCAAACAGGCCTTTTTAGCTGAGATGAAGAAGCACATGTGTATCTTGAAAAAGTACCATCTACGTTGGAAGCTGTAATTTCTATCACACTGCTTCCCTCTGACAATTTAGTTTGTTTTAGAAAGGAGTATTTCCTGCAAATCAGAATTTCCAACATGGATTGAAGTTCACTTGCTCCAAGCAAGCCTAGGTTGAAGAAACACACATATTTCTTGAAAGAAAACCATCTGTGTTAGAAGAAAGTGCATCTAGCACATTGTTTCCCTGTGAGAACTGAGTTAGTTTTTAAAGGAACTCGTCCTGCAAATTAGCACTTTGAAGGGGGCCATATGTTTCTTTGTTTCAAATTGGCCTATTCACCTGAATTGTCTAAACACGTGTTCCTCTTGAAACATCACAATATGTTTTAGAAAGAGGAACAACTAGCCTATTGCTTCCTTGTGAGAAGACTTAGTCTTGGAAAGGAATGTACCTGCAACTGACAGATTTCAATGTGGAGATATGCCCTGATTGCTGCAAATAGGCCTATATAGCTGAGTTGAAGAAACACATGTCTAACTCTAATGACAACCATCTATGCTAGAAACTGTAGCGTCAAGCACATTGTTCCCCTATGAAATTTCAATTAGTTATGGAAATGAATAACTTCTGAATAACAGATTTTCAAAGTGTAGGAAAGCTCATTTTGTCCAAATAGGCCATTTCAGCTATGTTGAAGAAACACATGCATCTCTCCAACGAAATCATGTAGGTTAGAATCAGCATCATCTAGAACACTGTTTCCTTGTGAGAATTGATTTAGTTCGTGAAAGGCGTATTTCCTGCAAATCATCCTTTTCAAGATGAAGTAAGGCTCATTTTGTTCCAAATAGGTCTATACAGCTGAGTTGAAGAAACACATGTACCTTTCCAAAGAAAACCATCTATGGTAGATCTACCACTTTATTTCCCTGTGTGAATTGACATAGATTTCAAAGGAACCTTTAATGGGAATGATAACTTAGAAGGCAGAGAAAGGATCATTTTTTCCAAATGGGCCAAATCACATGAGATGTCAAAAACCATTTGTGTGGAAAAGAAAACTGTCATAGAAACAGGTGTTTCCTGCACATTCTTTCCCTGTGAAAATTGAGTTAATTTTTAAAAGCATACTTCCTACATCTTAAGTGTTTCAATGTGGAGATAGGTTCTGTTTACTCCAGGGAGGCGTATTCAAGGTGGTTTGAGAAACGCATGTATCTCCCAAAGAAAGAGATCTATGTTAAATGCTTCACAATCCCGCCTGTTGTTTGCCTGTGAGAATTGAATGAGTTTTTGAATGCAATACTTCTGGAAGTCCTCATTTTCAAGAAGAAGAAAGGCTCCTTTTGTCCCAAGTATGCGTATTTTCCTGAGGTGAAGAAACACATTTAGCTCTCCACAGAAAGCCATCTGTGCCAGAAGTCAAAACATTACCAACATTGCTTCATTCTGTAAATGAGTTACTTTTGGAAAGGAATATTTCCTGAAAATTAGAACTTTCAAGGTGGAGAGATGTTCATTTTCTTCCAAATAAGCCTATTGACCTGAAAGTGGGAACACATTTGTCTCTCGAAAGAAAATGGTCAGTGTTAGAAAGAGAGAAGTGTCTAGACCATTGTTTCCGTGTGAGAATTGACTTAGTTTTGAAAGGAATACTTACTGCAAATCCTAATTTTCAAGGTGGAGAAAGGGTGATTTTCCTCAAATGGGCCTCTTTATCTGAGGGGAAGAAACACATGTATCCCTCCAAAGAAAACCATTTCTGCTAGAAGCTGCAGCATCTGACACATTTTTACCTGTGAGAATTGAGTTCACTTTTGAAAGGAATATTTCCTGCATATCGTGGTTATCATGGTAGGGGAAGGCTCATTTTGGTACAAAAATGCCTAATCAGCTGATTTGAAGAAACACATTTATTTCTCCAAATAACACCATCTAAGCTTGAAGCTACAGTTGCTAGCACATTGTTTCCCTGTGACAATTGGCTTAGTTTTTGAAAGGAAGACTTCCTGACAATCTGAATTTTCAGGGTATTCTTAGGCTGAGTGTGTCCAAGTAGGCCCATTCAGCTAAGTTGTATAGAGACATGTATCTCTCAAAGAAAAATCTTTGTTAGAACAACGAGCATCTAGGGCATTGTTTCCCTGTGAGAACTGAGTAAGATATTGAAAGGAATACTTCCTGCGACTTAAGATGTTTCAAAGTGGAGAAAGGCTCATTTTGTTCCAAATGGGGCCGTTCATCATTGGGGAAGAAACACAAGTATCCCTCCGAAGAAACCCATTCATGCTAGAAGCTGCAGCATCTACCATATTGTTTTCCTGTGAGAATTGAGTTCGTTTTGGGAAGAATACTTCCTGCAAATCAGAAATTCCAACGTGAACAAAGGTTCATTTTGTTTCCCATAGGCCTATTCACCTAAGATGAAGAAAGGCCTGTATGTCCAAAAGAGAACAAGCTGGGTCCGAAGCTCAAGCACGTAGAACGTTGTTTACCAGTGATACTTGAATTACTTTTTGAATGGAATGCTCCTGCAAATCAGAATTGTCGGGGTGGATGAAGATCATTTTGTTCTGAATAGGCCTATTCGCCTGAGTTGAAAAAACACATGTACCTCTCAAAAGAAAACCAGCAGTGTTAGAAGCAGGAGCATATAGCACATTGTTTTCCTGTGAGAATTCAGTGAGTTTTTGAAAGGAAGACTGCTGCAAATCAGCGTTTTCGAGGTGTAGAAAGCTTCATTTTGTTCCAAATAGGACAGTTTAGAACAGTTGAAGAAACAAATGTAAATCTCAAAAGAAAACTACGTGTGTTAGAAACCAGAGCATCTATCACATTGTTTGCTGTGAGAATAGTGTTAGTTTTTGAAAGGAATATACCTGCAACTTAGGGGATCAACGTGGAGATAGCCTCTTTCTGTTCCAAATTGGCCTATTCAGCTAAGTTGAAGAAATACATGTACCTCTCAAAAAAAACCATCTCTGTATGATGCTGGAATATCTAGAACATTGTTTCCCTGTGAGAACTGAGTGTGGTTTTGAAATGACTACTACAGGAAACCTGAGAGTTTCAAAGGGGCGATAGGCTCTGTTTGCTCGAAATAGGTCTTTTCAGCTGAGTTGAAGACACACGCATCTTTCCCAAGAAAACCATCTATGTTAGAAAGTGCAGCAGCTACCACATGGTTTCTCTGTCACAATTGAGAGAGCTTTTGAAAGGAGTACTTCCTGCAATTCAGAACTTGCAAGGTCAACAAAGGTTCATTCTGTGCCAAATAGGCGTTTTCACCTGACATGTTGAAACACATGTTTCTCTCACAAGAAACTCTCTGTGTTAGACGGTCCATCGCATAGAACATTGTTTACCTGTGAGATTTGAGTTCGTTTTCATTGGAGAACTTTTGCAAATCAGAATGTCAGGGTGGAAAAGGCTACTTTGTTCCTAATAGCCCTATTGAGCTGCATTGAAAAAACACATGGATCTCGCGAGAGAAAACCATCTGTGTTAGAAGCAGGATCATCCATCACATCGTTTCCCTGTGAGAATCGAGTGAATATTTGAAAGGAGTACTTCCTGCCAATCATGGATTTCAAGGTGTACAACAGCTCACTTTACTCCAAATAGGACTATTTAGCTGAGTGGAAGAAACAACATGTATATCTCGCAAGAGAACTATATGTGTAAGAAGCCTGAGCATCTAGAACATTGATTCCCTGTGAGAACCGAGTTACGTTTGAAAGGAATACCTCCTGCAAATGCTAGATTTGAAGGTGGAGAAAGGCTGCTTTTGTTCAAAATAGGCCTATTGATTTGAGGGGAAGTAACAAATGGATACTTCCAAAGAAAACCATTTCTGGTAGAAGCTGAAGCATGTACATATTGCTTCCCTGGGAGAATTCAGTTCGTTTGGAAAAGAATATTCCTGCAAATCAGAACTTCCAAGGTGCACCAAAGCTTCATTTCATTCTAAATAGGCCTATTCCACTGAGATGTTGAAACACATGTTTCTCTGGAAAGAAAACAATCCATGTTACAATCTCCACTGCCTTTAACCTTGATTCCCTGTGAGATTAGAGGTAGTTTTTGAGTGGAATACTTCTGCAAAGGAGAATTTTCAGGCTGGAAAAGCCTCTTTTTGTTGGACTAAGCCTATTCAGCTGAGTTGAAGAAGCACATTTTTCTCTCTAAAGAAAATCATCTGTGTTAGAAGAAGGAGAATCTAGCACATTGTTTCCTATGAGAAGTGAGTTAGTGTTTGAAAAGAACGCTGACTGCAACCTAGGTGTTTCAAGGTGGAGATTGGCTCTATTTCCTCCAATAAGCCTATTCAGATGAGTTTGAGAAACTCATGTATCTCTCCAAGGAAAATGGTCTACGTTAGCAGCATCAAATCGACCACATTGTTTCCTTCTGAGTATTGAGTTAGGTTTTGAAAGCAACACGTTTAGCAAATCAGAATTTTCAAGCTAGAGAAAGGCTCATTTTGTCCAAAGAGGACGATTCGGCTCAATTGAAGACAGACATGTATCTCTCCTCACAATACCATCTATGCTTCAACCTGCAGCAATTACCACATTGTTTCCCTGCAAGAACTGACTTAGTTTTTGAAAGGACTACTACTGGCAACTTTTGAGTTTCACTGTGGAGATAGTCTCTGTTTGCTTCAAACAGGCCTTTTTAGCTGAGATGAAGAAGCACATGTGTATCTTGAAAAAGTACCATCTACGTTGGAAGCTGTAATTTCTATCACACTGCTTCCCTCTGACAATTTAGTTTGTTTTAGAAAGGAGTATTTCCTGCAAATCAGAATTTCCAACATGGATTGAAGTTCACTTGCTCCAAGCAAGCCTAGGTTGAAGAAACACACATATTTCTTGAAAGAAAACCATCTGTGTTAGAAGAAAGTGCATCTAGCACATTGTTTCCCTGTGAGAACTGAGTTAGTTTTTAAAGGAACTCGTCCTGCAAATTAGCACTTTGAAGGGGGCCATATGTTTCTTTGTTTCAAATTGGCCTATTCACCTGAATTGTCTAAACACGTGTTCCTCTTGAAACATCACAATATGTTTTAGAAAGAGGAACAACTAGCCTATTGCTTCCTTGTGAGAAGACTTAGTCTTGGAAAGGAATGTACCTGCAACTGACAGATTTCAATGTGGAGATATGCCCTGATTGCTGCAAATAGGCCTATATAGCTGAGTTGAAGAAACACATGTCTAACTCTAATGACAACCATCTATGCTAGAAACTGTAGCGTCAAGCACATTGTTCCCCTATGAAATTTCAATTAGTTATGGAAATGAATAACTTCTGAATAACAGATTTTCAAAGTGTAGGAAAGCTCATTTTGTCCAAATAGGCCATTTCAGCTATGTTGAAGAAACACATGCATCTCTCCAACGAAATCATGTAGGTTAGAATCAGCATCATCTAGAACACTGTTTCCTTGTGAGAATTGATTTAGTTCGTGAAAGGCGTATTTCCTGCAAATCATCCTTTTCAAGATGAAGTAAGGCTCATTTTGTTCCAAATAGGTCTATACAGCTGAGTTGAAGAAACACATGTACCTTTCCAAAGAAAACCATCTATGGTAGATCTACCACTTTATTTCCCTGTGTGAATTGACATAGATTTCAAAGGAACCTTTAATGGGAATGATAACTTAGAAGGCAGAGAAAGGATCATTTTTTCCAAATGGGCCAAATCACATGAGATGTCAAAAACCATTTGTGTGGAAAAGAAAACTGTCATAGAAACAGGTGTTTCCTGCACATTCTTTCCCTGTGAAAATTGAGTTAATTTTTAAAAGCATACTTCCTACATCTTAAGTGTTTCAATGTGGAGATAGGTTCTGTTTACTCCAGGGAGGCGTATTCAAGGTGGTTTGAGAAACGCATGTATCTCCCAAAGAAAGAGATCTATGTTAAATGCTTCACAATCCCGCCTGTTGTTTGCCTGTGAGAATTGAATGAGTTTTTGAATGCAATACTTCTGGAAGTCCTCATTTTCAAGAAGAAGAAAGGCTCCTTTTGTCCCAAGTATGCGTATTTTCCTGAGGTGAAGAAACACATTTAGCTCTCCACAGAAAGCCATCTGTGCCAGAAGTCAAAACATTACCAACATTGCTTCATTCTGTAAATGAGTTACTTTTGGAAAGGAATATTTCCTGAAAATTAGAACTTTCAAGGTGGAGAGATGTTCATTTTCTTCCAAATAAGCCTATTGACCTGAAAGTGGGAACACATTTGTCTCTCGAAAGAAAATGGTCAGTGTTAGAAAGAGAGAAGTGTCTAGACCATTGTTTCCGTGTGAGAATTGACTTAGTTTTGAAAGGAATACTTACTGCAAATCCTAATTTTCAAGGTGGAGAAAGGGTGATTTTCCTCAAATGGGCCTCTTTATCTGAGGGGAAGAAACACATGTATCCCTCCAAAGAAAACCATTTCTGCTAGAAGCTGCAGCATCTGACACATTTTTACCTGTGAGAATTGAGTTCACTTTTGAAAGGAATATTTCCTGCATATCGTGGTTATCATGGTAGGGGAAGGCTCATTTTGGTACAAAAATGCCTAATCAGCTGATTTGAAGAAACACATTTATTTCTCCAAATAACACCATCTAAGCTTGAAGCTACAGTTGCTAGCACATTGTTTCCCTGTGACAATTGGCTTAGTTTTTGAAAGGAAGACTTCCTGACAATCTGAATTTTCAGGGTATTCTTAGGCTGAGTGTGTCCAAGTAGGCCCATTCAGCTAAGTTGTATAGAGACATGTATCTCTCAAAGAAAAATCTTTGTTAGAACAACGAGCATCTAGGGCATTGTTTCCCTGTGAGAACTGAGTAAGATATTGAAAGGAATACTTCCTGCGACTTAAGATGTTTCAAAGTGGAGAAAGGCTCATTTTGTTCCAAATGGGGCCGTTCATCATTGGGGAAGAAACACAAGTATCCCTCCGAAGAAACCCATTCATGCTAGAAGCTGCAGCATCTACCATATTGTTTTCCTGTGAGAATTGAGTTCGTTTTGGGAAGAATACTTCCTGCAAATCAGAAATTCCAACGTGAACAAAGGTTCATTTTGTTTCCCATAGGCCTATTCACCTAAGATGAAGAAAGGCCTGTATGTCCAAAAGAGAACAAGCTGGGTCCGAAGCTCAAGCACGTAGAACGTTGTTTACCAGTGATACTTGAATTACTTTTTGAATGGAATGCTCCTGCAAATCAGAATTGTCGGGGTGGATGAAGATCATTTTGTTCTGAATAGGCCTATTCGCCTGAGTTGAAAAAACACATGTACCTCTCAAAAGAAAACCAGCAGTGTTAGAAGCAGGAGCATATAGCACATTGTTTTCCTGTGAGAATTCAGTGAGTTTTTGAAAGGAAGACTGCTGCAAATCAGCGTTTTCGAGGTGTAGAAAGCTTCATTTTGTTCCAAATAGGACAGTTTAGAACAGTTGAAGAAACAAATGTAAATCTCAAAAGAAAACTATGTGTGTTAGAAACCAGAGCATCTATCACATTGTTTGCTGTGAGAATAGTGTTAGTTTTTGAAAGGAATATACCTGCAACTTAGGGGATCAACGTGGAGATAGCCTCTTTCTGTTCCAAATTGGCCTATTCAGCTAAGTTGAAGAAATACATGTACCTCTCAAAAAAAACCATCTCTGTATGATGCTGGAATATCTAGAACATTGTTTCCCTGTGAGAACTGAGTGTGGTTTTGAAATGACTACTACAGGAAACCTGAGAGTTTCAAAGGGGCGATAGGCTCTGTTTGCTCGAAATAGGTCTTTTCAGCTGAGTTGAAGACACACGCATCTTTCCCAAGAAAACCATCTATGTTAGAAAGTGCAGCAGCTACCACATGGTTTCTCTGTCACAATTGAGAGAGCTTTTGAAAGGAGTACTTCCTGCAATTCAGAACTTGCAAGGTCAACAAAGGTTCATTCTGTGCCAAATAGGCGTTTTCACCTGACATGTTGAAACACATGTTTCTCTCACAAGAAACTCTCTGTGTTAGACGGTCCATCGCATAGAACATTGTTTACCTGTGAGATTTGAGTTCGTTTTCATTGGAGAACTTTTGCAAATCAGAATGTCAGGGTGGAAAAGGCTACTTTGTTCCTAATAGCCCTATTGAGCTGCATTGAAAAAACACATGGATCTCGCGAGAGAAAACCATCTGTGTTAGAAGCAGGATCATCCATCACATCGTTTCCCTGTGAGAATCGAGTGAATATTTGAAAGGAGTACTTCCTGCCAATCATGGATTTCAAGGTGTACAACAGCTCACTTTACTCCAAATAGGACTATTTAGCTGAGTGGAAGAAACAACATGTATATCTCGCAAGAGAACTATATGTGTAAGAAGCCTGAGCATCTAGAACATTGATTCCCTGTGAGAACCGAGTTACGTTTGAAAGGAATACCTCCTGCAAATGCTAGATTTGAAGGTGGAGAAAGGCTGCTTTTGTTCAAAATAGGCCTATTGATTTGAGGGGAAGTAACAAATGGATACTTCCAAAGAAAACCATTTCTGGTAGAAGCTGAAGCATGTACATATTGCTTCCCTGGGAGAATTCAGTTCGTTTGGAAAAGAATATTCCTGCAAATCAGAACTTCCAAGGTGCACCAAAGCTTCATTTCATTCTAAATAGGCCTATTCCACTGAGATGTTGAAACACATGTTTCTCTGGAAAGAAAACAATCCATGTTACAATCTCCACTGCCTTTAACCTTGATTCCCTGTGAGATTAGAGGTAGTTTTTGAGTGGAATACTTCTGCAAAGGAGAATTTTCAGGCTGGAAAAGCCTCTTTTTGTTGGACTAAGCCTATTCAGCTGAGTTGAAGAAGCACATTTTTCTCTCTAAAGAAAATCATCTGTGTTAGAAGAAGGAGAATCTAGCACATTGTTTCCTATGAGAAGTGAGTTAGTGTTTGAAAAGAACGCTGACTGCAACCTAGGTGTTTCAAGGTGGAGATTGGCTCTATTTCCTCCAATAAGCCTATTCAGATGAGTTTGAGAAACTCATGTATCTCTCCAAGGAAAATGGTCTACGTTAGCAGCATCAAATCGACCACATTGTTTCCTTCTGAGTATTGAGTTAGGTTTTGAAAGCAACACGTTTAGCAAATCAGAATTTTCAAGCTAGAGAAAGGCTCATTTTGTCCAAAGAGGACGATTCGGCTCAATTGAAGACAGACATGTATCTCTCCTCACAATACCATCTATGCTTCAACCTGCAGCAATTACCACATTGTTTCCCTGCAAGAACTGACTTAGTTTTTGAAAGGACTACTACTGGCAACTTTTGAGTTTCACTGTGGAGATAGTCTCTGTTTGCTTCAAACAGGCCTTTTTAGCTGAGATGAAGAAGCACATGTGTATCTTGAAAAAGTACCATCTACGTTGGAAGCTGTAATTTCTATCACACTGCTTCCCTCTGACAATTTAGTTTGTTTTAGAAAGGAGTATTTCCTGCAAATCAGAATTTCCAACATGGATTGAAGTTCACTTGCTCCAAGCAAGCCTAGGTTGAAGAAACACACATATTTCTTGAAAGAAAACCATCTGTGTTAGAAGAAAGTGCATCTAGCACATTGTTTCCCTGTGAGAACTGAGTTAGTTTTTAAAGGAACTCGTCCTGCAAATTAGCACTTTGAAGGGGGCCATATGTTTCTTTGTTTCAAATTGGCCTATTCACCTGAATTGTCTAAACACGTGTTCCTCTTGAAACATCACAATATGTTTTAGAAAGAGGAACAACTAGCCTATTGCTTCCTTGTGAGAAGACTTAGTCTTGGAAAGGAATGTACCTGCAACTGACAGATTTCAATGTGGAGATATGCCCTGATTGCTGCAAATAGGCCTATATAGCTGAGTTGAAGAAACACATGTCTAACTCTAATGACAACCATCTATGCTAGAAACTGTAGCGTCAAGCACATTGTTCCCCTATGAAATTTCAATTAGTTATGGAAATGAATAACTTCTGAATAACAGATTTTCAAAGTGTAGGAAAGCTCATTTTGTCCAAATAGGCCATTTCAGCTATGTTGAAGAAACACATGCATCTCTCCAACGAAATCATGTAGGTTAGAATCAGCATCATCTAGAACACTGTTTCCTTGTGAGAATTGATTTAGTTCGTGAAAGGCGTATTTCCTGCAAATCATCCTTTTCAAGATGAAGTAAGGCTCATTTTGTTCCAAATAGGTCTATACAGCTGAGTTGAAGAAACACATGTACCTTTCCAAAGAAAACCATCTATGGTAGATCTACCACTTTATTTCCCTGTGTGAATTGACATAGATTTCAAAGGAACCTTTAATGGGAATGATAACTTAGAAGGCAGAGAAAGGATCATTTTTTCCAAATGGGCCAAATCACATGAGATGTCAAAAACCATTTGTGTGGAAAAGAAAACTGTCATAGAAACAGGTGTTTCCTGCACATTCTTTCCCTGTGAAAATTGAGTTAATTTTTAAAAGCATACTTCCTACATCTTAAGTGTTTCAATGTGGAGATAGGTTCTGTTTACTCCAGGGAGGCGTATTCAAGGTGGTTTGAGAAACGCATGTATCTCCCAAAGAAAGAGATCTATGTTAAATGCTTCACAATCCCGCCTGTTGTTTGCCTGTGAGAATTGAATGAGTTTTTGAATGCAATACTTCTGGAAGTCCTCATTTTCAAGAAGAAGAAAGGCTCCTTTTGTCCCAAGTATGCGTATTTTCCTGAGGTGAAGAAACACATTTAGCTCTCCACAGAAAGCCATCTGTGCCAGAAGTCAAAACATTACCAACATTGCTTCATTCTGTAAATGAGTTACTTTTGGAAAGGAATATTTCCTGAAAATTAGAACTTTCAAGGTGGAGAGATGTTCATTTTCTTCCAAATAAGCCTATTGACCTGAAAGTGGGAACACATTTGTCTCTCGAAAGAAAATGGTCAGTGTTAGAAAGAGAGAAGTGTCTAGACCATTGTTTCCGTGTGAGAATTGACTTAGTTTTGAAAGGAATACTTACTGCAAATCCTAATTTTCAAGGTGGAGAAAGGGTGATTTTCCTCAAATGGGCATCTTTATCTGGGGGGAAGAAACACATGTATCCCTCCAAAGAAAACCATTTCTGCTAGAAGCTGCAGCATCTGACACATTTTTACCTGTGAGAATTGAGTTCACTTTTGAAAGGAATATTTCCTGCATATCGTAGTTATCATGGTAGGGGAAGGCTCATTTTGGTACAAAAATGCCTATTCAGCTGATTTGAAGAAACACATTTATTTCTCCAAATAACACCATCTAAGCTTGAAACTACAGTTGCTAGCACATTGTTTCCCTGTGACAATTGGCTTAGTTTTTGAAAGGAAGACTTCCTGACAATCTGAATTTTCAGGGTATTCTTAGGCTGAGTGTGTCCAAGTAGGCCCATTCAGCTAAGTTGTATAGAGACATGTATCTCTCAAAGAAAAATCTTTGTTAGAACAACGAGCATCTAGGGCATTGTTTCCCTGTGAGAACTGAGTAAGATATTGAAAGGAATACTTCCTGCGACTTAAGATGTTTCAAAGTGGAGAAAGGCTCATTTTGTTCCAAATGGGGCCGTTCATCATTGGGGAAGAAACACAAGTATCCCTCCGAAGAAACCCATTCATGCTAGAAGCTGCAGCATCTACCATATTGTTTTCCTGTGAGAATTGAGTTCGTTTTGGGAGGAATACTTCCTGCAAATCAGAAATTCCAACGTGAACAAAGGTTCATTTTGTTTCCCATAGGCCTATTCACCTAAGATGAAGAAAGGCCTGTATGTCCAAAAGAGAACAAGCTGGGTCCGAAGCTCAAGCACGTAGAACGTTGTTTACCAGTGATACTTGAATTACTTTTTGAATGGAATGCTCCTGCAAATCAGAATTGTCGGGGTGGATGAAGATCATTTTGTTCTGAATAGGCCTATTCGCCTGAGTTGAAAAAACACATGTACCTCTCAAAAGAAAACCAGCAGTGTTAGAAGCTGGAGCATCTAGCACATTGTTTTCCTGTGAGAATTCAGTGAGTTTTTGAAAGGAAGACTGCTGCAAATCAGCGTTTTCGAGGTGTAGAAAGCTTCATTTTGTTCCAAATAGGACAGTTTAGAACAGTTGAAGAAACAAATGTAAATCTCAAAAGAAAACTATGTGTGTTAGAAACCAGAGCATCTATCACATTGTTTGCTGTGAGAATAGTGTTAGTTTTTGAAAGGAATATACGTGCAACTTAGGGGATCAACGTGGAGATAGCCTCTTTCTGTTCCAAATTGGCCTATTCAGCTAAGTTGAAGAAACACATGTACCTCTCAAAAAAAACCATCTCTGTATGATGCTGGAATATCTAGAACATTGTTTCCCTGTGAGAACTGAGTGTGGTTTTGAAATGACTACTACAGGAAACCTGAGAGTTTCAAAGGGGCGATAGGCTCTGTTTGCTCGAAATAGGTCTTTTCAGCTGAGTTGAAGACACACGCATCTTTCCCAAGAAAACCATCTATGTTAGAAAGTGCAGCAGCTACCACATGGTTTCTCTGTCACAATTGAGAGAGCTTTTGAAAGGAGTACTTCCTGCAATTCAGAACTTGCAAGGTCAACAAAGGTTCATTCTGTGCCAAATAGGCGTTTTCACCTGACATGTTGAAACACATGTTTCTCTCACAAGAAACTCTCTGTGTTAGACGGTCCATCGCATAGAACATTGTTTACCTGTGAGATTTGAGTTCGTTTTCATTGGAGAACTTTTGCAAATCAGAATTTCAGGGTGGAAAAGGCTACTTTGTTCCTAATAGCCCTATTGAGCTGCATTGAAAAAACACATGGATCTCGCGAGAGAAAACCATCTGTGTTAGAAGCAGGATCATCCGGCACATTGTTTCCCTGTGAGAATCGAGTGAATATTTGAAAGGAGTACTTCCTGCCAATCATGGATTTCAAGGTGTACAACAGCTCACTTTACTCCAAATAGGACTATTTAGCTGAGTGGAAGAAACAACATGTATATCTCGCAAGAGAACTATATGTGTAAGAAGCCTGAGCATCTAGAACATTGATTCCCTGTGAGAACCGAGTTACGTTTGAAAGGAATACCTCCTGCAAATGCTAGATTTGAAGGTGGAGAAAGGCTGCTTTTGTTCAAAATAGGCCTATTGATTTGAGGGGAAGTAACAAATGGATACTTCCAAAGAAAACCATTTCTGGTAGAAGCTGAAGCATGTACATATTGCTTCCCTGGGAGAATTCAGTTCGTTTGGAAAAGAATATTCCTGCAAATCAGAACTTCCAAGGTGCACTAAAGCTTCATTTCATTCTAAATAGGCCTATTCCACTGAGATGTTGAAACACATGTTTCTCTGGAAAGAAAACAATCCATGTTACAATCTCCACTGCCTTTAACCTTGATTCCCTGTGAGATTAGAGGTAGTTTTTGAGTGGAATACTTCTGCAAAGGAGAATTTTCAGGCTGGAAAAGCCTCTTTTTGTTGGACTAAGCCTATTCAGCTGAGTTGAAGAAGCACATTTTTCTCTCTAAAGAAAATCATCTGTGTTAGAAGAAGGAGAATCTAGCACATTGTTTCCTATGAGAAGTGAGTTAGTGTTTGAAAAGAACGCTGACTGCAACCTAGGTGTTTCAAGGTGGAGATTGGCTCTATTTCCTCCAATAAGCCTATTCAGATGAGTTTGAGAAACTCATGTATCTCTCCAAGGAAAATGGTCTACGTTAGCAGCATCAAATCGACCACATTGTTTCCTTCTGAGTATTGAGTTAGGTTTTGAAAGCAACACGTTTAGCAAATCAGAATTTTCAAGCTAGAGAAAGGCTCATTTTGTCCAAAGAGGACGATTCGGCTCAATTGAAGACAGACATGTATCTCTCCTCACAATACCATCTATGCTTCAACCTGCAGCAATTACCACATTGTTTCCCTGCAAGAACTGACTTAGTTTTTGAAAGGACTACTACTGGCAACTTTTGAGTTTCACTGTGGAGATAGTCTCTGTTTGCTTCAAACAGGCCTTTTTAGCTGAGATGAAGAAGCACATGTGTATCTTGAAAAAGTACCATCTACGTTGGAAGCTGTAATTTCTATCACACTGCTTCCCTCTGACAATTTAGTTTGTTTTAGAAAGGAGTATTTCCTGCAAATCAGAATTTCCAACATGGATTGAAGTTCACTTGCTCCAAGCAAGCCTAGGTTGAAGAAACACACATATTTCTTGAAAGAAAACCATCTGTGTTAGAAGAAAGTGCATCTAGCACATTGTTTCCCTGTGAGAACTGAGTTAGTTTTTAAAGGAACTCGTCCTGCAAATTAGCACTTTGAAGGGGGCCATATGTTTCTTTGTTTCAAATTGGCCTATTCACCTGAATTGTCTAAACACGTGTTCCTCTTGAAACATCACAATATGTTTTAGAAAGAGGAACAACTAGCCTATTGCTTCCTTGTGAGAAGACTTAGTCTTGGAAAGGAATGTACCTGCAACTGACAGATTTCAATGTGGAGATATGCCCTGATTGCTGCAAATAGGCCTATATAGCTGAGTTGAAGAAACACATGTCTAACTCTAATGACAACCATCTATGCTAGAAACTGTAGCGTCAAGCACATTGTTCCCCTATGAAATTTCAATTAGTTATGGAAATGAATAACTTCTGAATAACAGATTTTCAAAGTGTAGGAAAGCTCATTTTGTCCAAATAGGCCATTTCAGCTATGTTGAAGAAACACATGCATCTCTCCAACGAAATCATGTAGGTTAGAATCAGCATCATCTAGAACACTGTTTCCTTGTGAGAATTGATTTAGTTCGTGAAAGGCGTATTTCCTGCAAATCATCCTTTTCAAGATGAAGTAAGGCTCATTTTGTTCCAAATAGGTCTATACAGCTGAGTTGAAGAAACACATGTACCTTTCCAAAGAAAACCATCTATGGTAGATCTACCACTTTATTTCCCTGTGTGAATTGACATAGATTTTAAAGGAACATTTAATGGGAATGATAACTTAGAAGGCAGAGAAAGGATCATTTTTTCCAAATGGGCCAAATCACATGAGATGTCAAAAACCATTTGTGTGGAAAGGAAAACTGTCATAGAAACAGGTGTTTCCTGCACATTCTTTCCCTGTGAAAATTGAGTTAATTTTTAAAAGCATACTTCCTACATCTTAAGTGTTTCAATGTGGAGATAGGTTCTGTTTACTCCAGGGAGGCGTATTCAAGGTGGTTTGAGAAACGCATGTATCTCCCAAAGAAAGAGATCTATGTTAAATGCTTCACAATCCCGCCTGTTGTTTGCCTGTGAGAATTGAATGAGTTTTTGAATGCAATACTTCTGGAAATCCTCATTTTCAAGAAGAAGAAAGGCTCCTTTTGTCCCAAGTATGCGTATTTTCCTGAGGTGAAGAAACACATTTAGCTCTCCACAGAAAGCCATCTGTGCCAGAATTCAAAACATTAACAACATTGCTTCATTCTGTAAATGAGTTACTTTTGGAAAGGAATATTTCCTGAAAATTAGAACTTTCAAGGTGGAGAGATGTTCATTTTCTTCCAAATAAGCCTATTGACCTGAAAGTGGGAACACATTTGTCTCTCGAAAGAAAATGGTCAGTGTTAGAAAGAGAGAAGTGTCTAGACCATTGTTTCCGTGTGAGAATTGACTTAGTTTTGAAAGGAATACTTACTGCAAATCCTAATTTTCAAGGTGGAGAAAGGGTGATTTTCCTCAAATGGGCCTCTTTATCTGAGGGGAAGAAACACATGTATCCCTCCAAAGAAACCATTTCTGCTAGAAGCTGCAGCATCTGACACATTTTTACCTGTGAGAATTGAGTTCACTTTTGAAAGGAATATTTCCTGCATATCGTGGTTATCATGGTAGGGGAAGGCTCATTTTGGTACAAAAATGCCTAATCAGCTGATTTGAAGAAACACATTTATTTCTCCAAATAACACCATCTAAGCTTGAAGCTACAGTTGCTAGCACATTGTTTCCCTGTGACAATTGGCTTAGTTTTTGAAAGGAAGACTTCCTGACAATCTGAATTTTCAGGGTATTCTTAGGCTGAGTGTGTCCAAGTAGGCCCATTCAGCTAAGTTGTATGGAGACATGTATCTCTCAAAGAAAAATCTTTGTTAGAACAACGAGCATCTAGGGCATTGTTTCCCTGTGAGAACTGAGTAAGATATTGAAAGGAATACTTCCTGCGACTTAAGATGTTTCAAAGTGGAGAAAGGCTCATTTTGTTCCAAATGGGGCCGTTCATCATTGGGGAAGAAACACAAGTATCCCTCCGAAGAAACCCATTCATGCTAGAAGCTGCAGCATCTACCATATTGTTTTCCTGTGAGAATTGAGTTCGTTTTGGGAAGAATACTTCCTGCAAATCAGAAATTCCAAAGTGAACAAAGGTTCATTTTGTTTCCCATAGGCCTATTCACCTAAGATGAAGAAAGGCCTGTATGTCCAAAACAGAACAAGCTGGGTCCGAAGCTCAAGCACGTAGAACGTTGCTTACCAGTGATACTTGAATTACTTTTTGAATGGAATGCTCCTGCAAATCAGAATTGTCGGGGTGGATGAAGATCATTTTGTTCTGAATAGGCCTATTCGCCTGAGTTGAAAAAACACATGTACCTCTCAAAAGAAAACCAGCAGTGTTAGAAGCTGGAGCATCTAGCACATTGTTTTCCTGTGAGAATTCAGTGAGTTTTTGAAAGGAAGACTGCTGCAAATCAGCGTTTTCGAGGTGTAGAAAGCTTCATTTTGTTCCAAATAGGACAGTTTAGAACAGTTGAAGAAACAAATGTAAATCTCAAAAGAAAACTATGTGTGTTAGAAACCAGAGCATCTATCACATTGTTTGCTGTGAGAATAGTGTTAGTTTTTGAAAGGAATATACGTGCAACTTAGGGGATCAACGTGGAGATAGCCTCTTTCTGTTCCAAATTGGCCTATTCAGCTAAGTTGAAGAAACACATGTACCTCTCAAAAAAAACCATCTCTGTATGATGCTGGAATATCTAGAACATTGTTTCCCTGTGAGAACTGAGTGTGGTTTTGAAATGACTACTACAGGAAACCTGAGAGTTTCAAAGGGGCGATAGGCTCTGTTTGCTCGAAATAGGTCTTTTCAGCTGAGTTGAAGACACACGCATCTTTCCCAAGAAAACCATCTATGTTAGAAAGTGCAGCAGCTACCACATGGTTTCTCTGTCACAATTGAGAGAGCTTTTGAAAGGAGTACTTCCTGCAATTCAGAACTTGCAAGGTCAACAAAGGTTCATTCTGTGCCAAATAGGCGTTTTCACCTGACATGTTGAAACACATGTTTCTCTCACAAGAAACTCTCTGTGTTAGACGGTCCATCGCATAGAACATTGTTTACCTGTGAGATTTGAGTTCGTTTTCATTGGAGAACTTTTGCAAATCAGAATTTCAGGGTGGAAAAGGCTACTTTGTTCCTAATAGCCCTATTGAGCTGCATTGAAAAAACACATGGATCTCGCGAGAGAAAACCATCTGTGTTAGAAGCAGGATCATCCGGCACATTGTTTCCCTGTGAGAATCGAGTGAATATTTGAAAGGAGTACTTCCTGCCAATCATGGATTTCAAGGTGTACAACAGCTCACTTTACTCCAAATAGGACTATTTAGCTGAGTGGAAGAAACAACATGTATATCTCGCAAGAGAACTATATGTGTAAGAAGCCTGAGCATCTAGAACATTGATTCCCTGTGAGAACCGAGTTACGTTTGAAAGGAATACCTCCTGCAAATGCTAGATTTGAAGGTGGAGAAAGGCTGCTTTTGTTCAAAATAGGCCTATTGATTTGAGGGGAAGTAACAAATGGATACTTCCAAAGAAAACCATTTCTGGTAGAAGCTGAAGCATGTACATATTGCTTCCCTGGGAGAATTCAGTTCGTTTGGAAAAGAATATTCCTGCAAATCAGAACTTCCAAGGTGCACTAAAGCTTCATTTCATTCTAAATAGGCCTATTCCACTGAGATGTTGAAACACATGTTTCTCTGGAAAGAAAACAATCCATGTTACAATCTCCACTGCCTTTAACCTTGATTCCCTGTGAGATTAGAGGTAGTTTTTGAGTGGAATACTTCTGCAAAGGAGAATTTTCAGGCTGGAAAAGCCTCTTTTTGTTGGACTAAGCCTATTCAGCTGAGTTGAAGAAGCACATTTTTCTCTCTAAAGAAAATCATCTGTGTTAGAAGAAGGAGAATCTAGCACATTGTTTCCTATGAGAAGTGAGTTAGTGTTTGAAAAGAACGCTGACTGCAACCTAGGTGTTTCAAGGTGGAGATTGGCTCTATTTCCTCCAATAAGCCTATTCAGATGAGTTTGAGAAACTCATGTATCTCTCCAAGGAAAATGGTCTACGTTAGCAGCATCAAATCGACCACATTGTTTCCTTCTGAGTATTGAGTTAGGTTTTGAAAGCAACACGTTTAGCAAATCAGAATTTTCAAGCTAGAGAAAGGCTCATTTTGTCCAAAGAGGACGATTCGGCTCAATTGAAGACAGACATGTATCTCTCCTCACAATACCATCTATGCTTCAACCTGCAGCAATTACCACATTGTTTCCCTGCAAGAACTGACTTAGTTTTTGAAAGGACTACTACTGGCAACTTTTGAGTTTCACTGTGGAGATAGTCTCTGTTTGCTTCAAACAGGCCTTTTTAGCTGAGATGAAGAAGCACATGTGTATCTTGAAAAAGTACCATCTACGTTGGAAGCTGTAATTTCTATCACACTGCTTCCCTCTGACAATTTAGTTTGTTTTAGAAAGGAGTATTTCCTGCAAATCAGAATTTCCAACATGGATTGAAGTTCACTTGCTCCAAGCAAGCCTAGGTTGAAGAAACACACATATTTCTTGAAAGAAAACCATCTGTGTTAGAAGAAAGTGCATCTAGCACATTGTTTCCCTGTGAGAACTGAGTTAGTTTTTAAAGGAACTCGTCCTGCAAATTAGCACTTTGAAGGGGGCCATATGTTTCTTTGTTTCAAATTGGCCTATTCACCTGAATTGTCTAAACACGTGTTCCTCTTGAAACATCACAATATGTTTTAGAAAGAGGAACAACTAGCCTATTGCTTCCTTGTGAGAAGACTTAGTCTTGGAAAGGAATGTACCTGCAACTGACAGATTTCAATGTGGAGATATGCCCTGATTGCTGCAAATAGGCCTATATAGCTGAGTTGAAGAAACACATGTCTAACTCTAATGACAACCATCTATGCTAGAAACTGTAGCGTCAAGCACATTGTTCCCCTATGAAATTTCAATTAGTTATGGAAATGAATAACTTCTGAATAACAGATTTTCAAAGTGTAGGAAAGCTCATTTTGTCCAAATAGGCCATTTCAGCTATGTTGAAGAAACACATGCATCTCTCCAACGAAATCATGTAGGTTAGAATCAGCATCATCGAGAACACGGTTTCCTTGTGAGAATTGATTTAGTTCGTGAAAGGCGTATTTCCTGCAAATCATCCTTTTCAAGATGAAGTAAGGCTCATTTTGTTCCAAATAGGTCTATACAGCTGAGTTGAAGAAACACATGTACCTTTCCAAAGAAAACCATCTATGGTAGATCTACCACTTTATTTCCCTGTGTGAATTGACATAGATTTTAAAGGAACATTTAATGGGAATGATAACTTAGAAGGCAGAGAAAGGATCATTTTTTCCAAATGGGCCAAATCACATGAGATGTCAAAAACCATTTGTGTGGAAAGGAAAACTGTCATAGAAACAGGTGTTTCCTGCACATTCTTTCCCTGTGAAAATTGAGTTAATTTTTAAAAGCATACTTCCTACATCTTAAGTGTTTCAATGTGGAGATAGGTTCTGTTTACTCCAGGGAGGCGTATTCAAGGTGGTTTGAGAAACGCATGTATCTCCCAAAGAAAGAGATCTATGTTAAATGCTTCACAATCCCGCCTGTTGTTTGCCTGTGAGAATTGAATGAGTTTTTGAATGCAATACTTCTGGAAATCCTCATTTTCAAGAAGAAGAAAGGCTCCTTTTGTCCCAAGTATGCGTATTTTCCTGAGGTGAAGAAACACATTTAGCTCTCCACAGAAAGCCATCTGTGCCAGAATTCAAAACATTAACAACATTGCTTCATTCTGTAAATGAGTTACTTTTGGAAAGGAATATTTCCTGAAAATTAGAACTTTCAAGGTGGAGAGATGTTCATTTTCTTCCAAATAAGCCTATTGACCTGAAAGTGGGAACACATTTGTCTCTCGAAAGAAAATGGTCAGTGTTAGAAAGAGAGAAGTGTCTAGACCATTGTTTCCGTGTAAGAATTGACTTAGTTTTGAAAGGAATACTTACTGCAAATCCTAATTTTCAAGGTGGAGAAAGGGTGATTTTCCTCAAATGGGCCTCTTTATCTGAGGGGAAGAAACACATGTATCCCTCCAAAGAAACCATTTCTGCTAGAAGCTGCAGCATTTGACACATTTTTACCTGTGAGAATTGAGTTCACTTTTGAAAGGAATATTTCCTGCATATCGTGGTTATCATGGTAGGGGAAGGCTCATTTTGGTACAAAAATGCCTAATCAGCTGATTTGAAGAAACACATTTATTTCTCCAAATAACACCATCTAAGCTTGAAGCTACAGTTGCTAGCACATTGTTTCCCTGTGACAATTGGCTTAGTTTTTGAAAGGAAGACTTCCTGACAATCTGAATTTTCAGGGTATTCTTAGGCTGAGTGTGTCCAAGTAGGCCCATTCAGCTAAGTTGTATGGAGACATGTATCTCTCAAAGAAAAATCTTTGTTAGAACAACGAGCATCTAGGGCATTGTTTCCCTGTGAGAACTGAGTAAGATATTGAAAGGAATACTTCCTGCGACTTAAGATGTTTCAAAGTGGAGAAAGGCTCATTTTGTTCCAAATGGGGCCGTTCATCATTGGGGAAGAAACACAAGTATCCCTCCGAAGAAACCCATTCATGCTAGAAGCTGCAGCATCTACCATATTGTTTTCCTGTGAGAATTGAGTTCGTTTTGGGAAGAATACTTCCTGCAAATCAGAAATTCCAAAGTGAACAAAGGTTCATTTTGTTTCCCATAGGCCTATTCACCTAAGATGAAGAAAGGCCTGTATGTCCAAAACAGAACAAGCTGGGTCCGAAGCTCAAGCACGTAGAACGTTGCTTACCAGTGATACTTGAATTACTTTTTGAATGGAATGCTCCTGCAAATCAGAATTGTCGGGGTGGATGAAGATCATTTTGTTCTGAATAGGCCTATTCGCCTGAGTTGAAAAAACACATGTACCTCTCAAAAGAAAACCAGCAGTGTTAGAAGCAGGAGCATATAGCACATTGTTTTCCTGTGAGAATTCAGTGAGTTTTTGAAAGGAAGACTGCTGCAAATCAGCGTTTTCGAGGTGTAGAAAGCTTCATTTTGTTCCAAATAGGACAGTTTAGAACAGTTGAAGAAACAAATGTAAATCTCAAAAGAAAACTATGTGTGTTAGAAACCAGAGCATCTATCACATTGTTTGCTGTGAGAATAGTGTTAGTTTTTGAAAGGAATATACCTGCAACTTAGGGGATCAACGTGGAGATAGCCTCTTTCTGTTCCAAATTGGCCTATTCAGCTAAGTTGAAGAAATACATGTACCTCTCAAAAAAAACCATCTCTGTATGATGCTGGAATATCTAGAACATTGTTTCCCTGTGAGAACTGAGTGTGGTTTTGAAATGACTACTACAGGAAACCTGAGAGTTTCAAAGGGGCGATAGGCTCTGTTTGCTCGAAATAGGCCTTTTCAGCTGAGTTGAAGACACACGCATCTTTCCCAAGAAAACCATCTATGTTAGAAAGTGCAGCAGCTACCACATGGTTTCTCTGTCACAATTGAGAGAGCTTTTGAAAGGAGTACTTCCTGCAATTCAGAACTTGCAAGGTCAAAAAAGGTTCATTCTGTGCCAAATAGGCGTTTTCACCTGACATGTTGAAACACATGTTTCTCTCACAAGAAACTCTCTGTGTTAGACGGTCCATCGCATAGAACATTGTTTACCTGTGAGATTTGAGTTCGTTTTCATTGGAGAACTTTTGCAAATCAGAATGTCAGGGTGGAAAAGGCTACTTTGTTCCTAATAGCCCTATTGAGCTGCATTGAAAAAACACATGGATCTCGCGAGAGAAAACCATCTGTGTTAGAAGCAGGATCATCCATCACATCGTTTCCCTGTGAGAATCGAGTGAATATTTGAAAGGAGTACTTCCTGCCAATCATGGATTTCAAGGTGTACAACAGCTCACTTTACTCCAAATAGGACTATTTAGCTGAGTGGAAGAAACAACATGTATATCTCGCAAGAGAACTATATGTGTAAGAAGCCTGAGCATCTAGAACATTGATTCCCTGTGAGAACCGAGTTACGTTTGAAAGGAATACCTCCTGCAAATGCTAGATTTGAAGGTGGAGAAAGGCTGCTTTTGTTCAAAATAGGCCTATTGATTTGAGGGGAAGTAACAAATGGATACTTCCAAAGAAAACCATTTCTGGTAGAAGCTGAAGCATGTACATATTGCTTCCCTGGGAGAATTCAGTTCGTTTGGAAAAGAATATTCCTGCAAATCAGAACTTCCAAGGTGCACCAAAGCTTCATTTCATTCTAAATAGGCCTATTCCACTGAGATGTTGAAACACATGTTTCTCTGGAAAGAAAACAATCCATGTTACAATCTCCACTGCCTTTAACCTTGATTCCCTGTGAGATTAGAGGTAGTTTTTGAGTGGAATACTTCTGCAAAGGAGAATTTTCAGGCTGGAAAAGCCTCTTTTTGTTGGACTAAGCCTATTCAGCTGAGTTGAAGAAGCACATTTTTCTCTCTAAAGAAAATCATCTGTGTTAGAAGAAGGAGAATCTAGCACATTGTTTCCTATGAGAAGTGAGTTAGTGTTTGAAAAGAACGCTGACTGCAACCTAGGTGTTTCAAGGTGGAGATTGGCTCTATTTCCTCCAATAAGCCTATTCAGATGAGTTTGAGAAACTCATGTATCTCTCCAAGGAAAATGGTCTACGTTAGCAGCATCAAATCGACCACATTGTTTCCTTCTGAGTATTGAGTTAGGTTTTGAAAGCAACACGTTTAGCAAATCAGAATTTTCAAGCTAGAGAAAGGCTCATTTTGTCCAAAGAGGACGATTCGGCTCAATTGAAGACAGACATGTATCTCTCCTCACAATACCATCTATGCTTCAACCTGCAGCAATTACCACATTGTTTCCCTGCAAGAACTGACTTAGTTTTTGAAAAGACTACTACTGGCAACTTTTGAGTTTCACTGTGGAGATAGTCTCTGTTTGCTTCAAACAGGCCTTTTTAGCTGAGATGAAGAAGCACATGTGTATCTTGAAAAAGTACCATCTACGTTGGAAGCTGTAATTTCTATCACACTGCTTCCCTCTGACAATTTAGTTTGTTTTAGAAAGGAGTATTTCCTGCAAATCAGAATTTCCAACATGGATTGAAGTTCACTTGCTCCAAGCAAGCCTAGGTTGAAGAAACACACATATTTCTTGAAAGAAAACCATCTGTGTTAGAAGAAAGTGCATCTAGCACATTGTTTCCCTGTGAGAACTGAGTTAGTTTTTAAAGGAACTCGTCCTGCAAATTAGCACTTTGAAGGGGGCCATATGTTTCTTTGTTTCAAATTGGCCTATTCACCTGAATTGTCTAAACACGTGTTCCTCTTGAAACATCACAATATGTTTTAGAAAGAGGAACAACTAGCCTATTGCTTCCTTGTGAGAAGACTTAGTCTTGGAAAGGAATGTACCTGCAACTGACAGATTTCAATGTGGAGATATGCCCTGATTGCTGCAAATAGGCCTATATAGCTGAGTTGAAGAAACACATGTCTAACTCTAATGACAACCATCTATGCTAGAAACTGTAGCGTCAAGCACATTGTTCCCCTATGAAATTTCAATTAGTTATGGAAATGAATAACTTCTGAATAACAGATTTTCAAAGTGTAGGAAAGCTCATTTTGTCCAAATAGGCCATTTCAGCTATGTTGAAGAAACACATGCATCTCTCCAACGAAATCATGTAGGTTAGAATCAGCATCATCTAGAACACTGTTTCCTTGTGAGAATTGATTTAGTTCGTGAAAGGCGTATTTCCTGCAAATCATCCTTTTCAAGATGAAGTAAGGCTCATTTTGTTCCAAATAGGTCTATACAGCTGAGTTGAAGAAACACATGTACCTTTCCAAAGAAAACCATCTATGGTAGATCTACCACTTTATTTCCCTGTGTGAATTGACATAGATTTCAAAGGAACCTTTAATGGGAATGATAACTTAGAAGGCAGAGAAAGGATCATTTTTTCCAAATGGGCCAAATCACATGAGATGTCAAAAACCATTTGTGTGGAAAAGAAAACTGTCATAGAAACAGGTGTTTCCTGCACATTCTTTCCCTGTGAAAATTGAGTTAATTTTTAAAAGCATACTTCCTACATCTTAAGTGTTTCAATGTGGAGATAGGTTCTGTTTACTCCAGGGAGGCGTATTCAAGGTGGTTTGAGAAACGCATGTATCTCCCAAAGAAAGAGATCTATGTTAAATGCTTCACAATCCCGCCTGTTGTTTGCCTGTGAGAATTGAATGAGTTTTTGAATGCAATACTTCTGGAAGTCCTCATTTTCAAGAAGAAGAAAGGCTCCTTTTGTCCCAAGTATGCGTATTTTCCTGAGGTGAAGAAACACATTTAGCTCTCCACAGAAAGCCATCTGTGCCAGAAGTCAAAACATTACCAACATTGCTTCATTCTGTAAATGAGTTACTTTTGGAAAGGAATATTTCCTGAAAATTAGAACTTTCAAGGTGGAGAGATGTTCATTTTCTTCCAAATAAGCCTATTGACCTGAAAGTGGGAACACATTTGTCTCTCGAAAGAAAATGGTCAGTGTTAGAAAGAGAGAAGTGTCTAGACCATTGTTTCCGTGTGAGAATTGACTTAGTTTTGAAAGGAATACTTACTGCAAATCCTAATTTTCAAGGTGGAGAAAGGGTGATTTTCCTCAAATGGGCATCTTTATCTGGGGGGAAGAAACACATGTATCCCTCCAAAGAAAACCATTTCTGCTAGAAGCTGCAGCATCTGACACATTTTTACCTGTGAGAATTGAGTTCACTTTTGAAAGGAATATTTCCTGCATATCGTAGTTATCATGGTAGGGGAAGGCTCATTTTGGTACAAAAATGCCTATTCAGCTGATTTGAAGAAACACATTTATTTCTCCAAATAACACCATCTAAGCTTGAAACTACAGTTGCTAGCACATTGTTTCCCTGTGACAATTGGCTTAGTTTTTGAAAGGAAGACTTCCTGACAATCTGAATTTTCAGGGTATTCTTAGGCTGAGTGTGTCCAAGTAGGCCCATTCAGCTAAGTTGTATAGAGACATGTATCTCTCAAAGAAAAATCTTTGTTAGAACAACGAGCATCTAGGGCATTGTTTCCCTGTGAGAACTGAGTAAGATATTGAAAGGAATACTTCCTGCGACTTAAGATGTTTCAAAGTGGAGAAAGGCTCATTTTGTTCCAAATGGGGCCGTTCATCATTGGGGAAGAAACACAAGTATCCCTCCGAAGAAACCCATTCATGCTAGAAGCTGCAGCATCTACCATATTGTTTTCCTGTGAGAATTGAGTTCGTTTTGGGAGGAATACTTCCTGCAAATCAGAAATTCCAACGTGAACAAAGGTTCATTTTGTTTCCCATAGGCCTATTCACCTAAGATGAAGAAAGGCCTGTATGTCCAAAAGAGAACAAGCTGGGTCCGAAGCTCAAGCACGTAGAACGTTGTTTACCAGTGATACTTGAATTACTTTTTGAATGGAATGCTCCTGCAAATCAGAATTGTCGGGGTGGATGAAGATCATTTTGTTCTGAATAGGCCTATTCGCCTGAGTTGAAAAAACACATGTACCTCTCAAAAGAAAACCAGCAGTGTTAGAAGCTGGAGCATCTAGCACATTGTTTTCCTGTGAGAATTCAGTGAGTTTTTGAAAGGAAGACTGCTGCAAATCAGCGTTTTCGAGGTGTAGAAAGCTTCATTTTGTTCCAAATAGGACAGTTTAGAACAGTTGAAGAAACAAATGTAAATCTCAAAAGAAAACTATGTGTGTTAGAAACCAGAGCATCTATCACATTGTTTGCTGTGAGAATAGTGTTAGTTTTTGAAAGGAATATACGTGCAACTTAGGGGATCAACGTGGAGATAGCCTCTTTCTGTTCCAAATTGGCCTATTCAGCTAAGTTGAAGAAACACATGTACCTCTCAAAAAAAACCATCTCTGTATGATGCTGGAATATCTAGAACATTGTTTCCCTGTGAGAACTGAGTGTGGTTTTGAAATGACTACTACAGGAAACCTGAGAGTTTCAAAGGGGCGATAGGCTCTGTTTGCTCGAAATAGGTCTTTTCAGCTGAGTTGAAGACACACGCATCTTTCCCAAGAAAACCATCTATGTTAGAAAGTGCAGCAGCTACCACATGGTTTCTCTGTCACAATTGAGAGAGCTTTTGAAAGGAGTACTTCCTGCAATTCAGAACTTGCAAGGTCAACAAAGGTTCATTCTGTGCCAAATAGGCGTTTTCACCTGACATGTTGAAACACATGTTTCTCTCACAAGAAACTCTCTGTGTTAGACGGTCCATCGCATAGAACATTGTTTACCTGTGAGATTTGAGTTCGTTTTCATTGGAGAACTTTTGCAAATCAGAATTTCAGGGTGGAAAAGGCTACTTTGTTCCTAATAGCCCTATTGAGCTGCATTGAAAAAACACATGGATCTCGCGAGAGAAAACCATCTGTGTTAGAAGCAGGATCATCCGGCACATTGTTTCCCTGTGAGAATCGAGTGAATATTTGAAAGGAGTACTTCCTGCCAATCATGGATTTCAAGGTGTACAACAGCTCACTTTACTCCAAATAGGACTATTTAGCTGAGTGGAAGAAACAACATGTATATCTCGCAAGAGAACTATATGTGTAAGAAGCCTGAGCATCTAGAACATTGATTCCCTGTGAGAACCGAGTTACGTTTGAAAGGAATACCTCCTGCAAATGCTAGATTTGAAGGTGGAGAAAGGCTGCTTTTGTTCAAAATAGGCCTATTGATTTGAGGGGAAGTAACAAATGGATACTTCCAAAGAAAACCATTTCTGGTAGAAGCTGAAGCATGTACATATTGCTTCCCTGGGAGAATTCAGTTCGTTTGGAAAAGAATATTCCTGCAAATCAGAACTTCCAAGGTGCACTAAAGCTTCATTTCATTCTAAATAGGCCTATTCCACTGAGATGTTGAAACACATGTTTCTCTGGAAAGAAAACAATCCATGTTACAATCTCCACTGCCTTTAACCTTGATTCCCTGTGAGATTAGAGGTAGTTTTTGAGTGGAATACTTCTGCAAAGGAGAATTTTCAGGCTGGAAAAGCCTCTTTTTGTTGGACTAAGCCTATTCAGCTGAGTTGAAGAAGCACATTTTTCTCTCTAAAGAAAATCATCTGTGTTAGAAGAAGGAGAATCTAGCACATTGTTTCCTATGAGAAGTGAGTTAGTGTTTGAAAAGAACGCTGACTGCAACCTAGGTGTTTCAAGGTGGAGATTGGCTCTATTTCCTCCAATAAGCCTATTCAGATGAGTTTGAGAAACTCATGTATCTCTCCAAGGAAAATGGTCTACGTTAGCAGCATCAAATCGACCACATTGTTTCCTTCTGAGTATTGAGTTAGGTTTTGAAAGCAACACGTTTAGCAAATCAGAATTTTCAAGCTAGAGAAAGGCTCATTTTGTCCAAAGAGGACGATTCGGCTCAATTGAAGACAGACATGTATCTCTCCTCACAATACCATCTATGCTTCAACCTGCAGCAATTACCACATTGTTTCCCTGCAAGAACTGACTTAGTTTTTGAAAGGACTACTACTGGCAACTTTTGAGTTTCACTGTGGAGATAGTCTCTGTTTGCTTCAAACAGGCCTTTTTAGCTGAGATGAAGAAGCACATGTGTATCTTGAAAAAGTACCATCTACGTTGGAAGCTGTAATTTCTATCACACTGCTTCCCTCTGACAATTTAGTTTGTTTTAGAAAGGAGTATTTCCTGCAAATCAGAATTTCCAACATGGATTGAAGTTCACTTGCTCCAAGCAAGCCTAGGTTGAAGAAACACACATATTTCTTGAACGAAAACCATCTGTGTTAGAAGAAAGTGCATCTAGCACATTGTTTCCCTGTGAGAACTGAGTTAGTTTTTAAAGGAACTCGTCCTGCAAATTAGCACTTTGAAGGGGGCCATATGTTTCTTTGTTTCAAATTGGCCTATTCACCTGAATTGTCTAAACACGTGTTCCTCTTGAAACATCACAATATGTTTTAGAAAGAGGAACAACTAGCCTATTGCTTCCTTGTGAGAAGACTTAGTCTTGGAAAGGAATGTACCTGCAACTGACAGATTTCAATGTGGAGATATGCCCTGATTGCTGCAAATAGGCCTATATAGCTGAGTTGAAGAAACACATGTCTAACTCTAATGACAACCATCTATGCTAGAAACTGTAGCGTCAAGCACATTGTTCCCCTATGAAATTTCAATTAGTTATGGAAATGAATAACTTCTGAATAACAGATTTTCAAAGTGTAGGAAAGCTCATTTTGTCCAAATAGGCCATTTCAGCTATGTTGAAGAAACACATGCATCTCTCCAACGAAATCATGTAGGTTAGAATCAGCATCATCGAGAACACGGTTTCCTTGTGAGAATTGATTTAGTTCGTGAAAGGCGTATTTCCTGCAAATCATCCTTTTCAAGATGAAGTAAGGCTCATTTTGTTCCAAATAGGTCTATACAGCTGAGTTGAAGAAACACATGTACCTTTCCAAAGAAAACCATCTATGGTAGATCTACCACTTTATTTCCCTGTGTGAATTGACATAGATTTTAAAGGAACATTTAATGGGAATGATAACTTAGAAGGCAGAGAAAGGATCATTTTTTCCAAATGGGCCAAATCACATGAGATGTCAAAAACCATTTGTGTGGAAAGGAAAACTGTCATAGAAACAGGTGTTTCCTGCACATTCTTTCCCTGTGAAAATTGAGTTAATTTTTAAAAGCATACTTCCTACATCTTAAGTGTTTCAATGTGGAGATAGGTTCTGTTTACTCCAGGGAGGCGTATTCAAGGTGGTTTGAGAAACGCATGTATCTCCCAAAGAAAGAGATCTATGTTAAATGCTTCACAATCCCGCCTGTTGTTTGCCTGTGAGAATTGAATGAGTTTTTGAATGCAATACTTCTGGAAATCCTCATTTTCAAGAAGAAGAAAGGCTCCTTTTGTCCCAAGTATGCGTATTTTCCTGAGGTGAAGAAACACATTTAGCTCTCCACAGAAAGCCATCTGTGCCAGAATTCAAAACATTAACAACATTGCTTCATTCTGTAAATGAGTTACTTTTGGAAAGGAATATTTCCTGAAAATTAGAACTTTCAAGGTGGAGAGATGTTCATTTTCTTCCAAATAAGCCTATTGACCTGAAAGTGGGAACACATTTGTCTCTCGAAAGAAAATGGTCAGTGTTAGAAAGAGAGAAGTGTCTAGACCATTGTTTCCGTGTAAGAATTGACTTAGTTTTGAAAGGAATACTTACTGCAAATCCTAATTTTCAAGGTGGAGAAAGGGTGATTTTCCTCAAATGGGCCTCTTTATCTGAGGGGAAGAAACACATGTATCCCTCCAAAGAAACCATTTCTGCTAGAAGCTGCAGCATCTGACACATTTTTACCTGTGAGAATTGAGTTCACTTTTGAAAGGAATATTTCCTGCATATCGTGGTTATCATGGTAGGGGAAGGCTCATTTTGGTACAAAAATGCCTAATCAGCTGATTTGAAGAAACACATTTATTTCTCCAAATAACACCATCTAAGCTTGAAGCTACAGTTGCTAGCACATTGTTTCCCTGTGACAATTGGCTTAGTTTTTGAAAGGAAGACTTCCTGACAATCTGAATTTTCAGGGTATTCTTAGGCTGAGTGTGTCCAAGTAGGCCCATTCAGCTAAGTTGTATGGAGACATGTATCTCTCAAAGAAAAATCTTTGTTAGAACAACGAGCATCTAGGGCATTGTTTCCCTGTGAGAACTGAGTAAGATATTGAAAGGAATACTTCCTGCGACTTAAGATGTTTCAAAGTGGAGAAAGGCTCATTTTGTTCCAAATGGGGCCGTTCATCATTGGGGAAGAAACACAAGTATCCCTCCGAAGAAACCCATTCATGCTAGAAGCTGCAGCATCTACCATATTGTTTTCCTGTGAGAATTGAGTTCGTTTTGGGAAGAATACTTCCTGCAAATCAGAAATTCCAAAGTGAACAAAGGTTCATTTTGTTTCCCATAGGCCTATTCACCTAAGATGAAGAAAGGCCTGTATGTCCAAAACAGAACAAGCTGGGTCCGAAGCTCAAGCACGTAGAACGTTGCTTACCAGTGATACTTGAATTACTTTTTGAATGGAATGCTCCTGCAAATCAGAATTGTCGGGGTGGATGAAGATCATTTTGTTCTGAATAGGCCTATTCGCCTGAGTTGAAAAAACACATGTACCTCTCAAAAGAAAACCAGCAGTGTTAGAAGCAGGAGCATATAGCACATTGTTTTCCTGTGAGAATTCAGTGAGTTTTTGAAAGGAAGACTGCTGCAAATCAGCGTTTTCGAGGTGTAGAAAGCTTCATTTTGTTCCAAATAGGACAGTTTAGAACAGTTGAAGAAACAAATGTAAATCTCAAAAGAAAACTATGTGTGTTAGAAACCAGAGCATCTATCACATTGTTTGCTGTGAGAATAGTGTTAGTTTTTGAAAGGAATATACCTGCAACTTAGGGGATCAACGTGGAGATAGCCTCTTTCTGTTCCAAATTGGCCTATTCAGCTAAGTTGAAGAAATACATGTACCTCTCAAAAAAAACCATCTCTGTATGATGCTGGAATATCTAGAACATTGTTTCCCTGTGAGAACTGAGTGTGGTTTTGAAATGACTACTACAGGAAACCTGAGAGTTTCAAAGGGGCGATAGGCTCTGTTTGCTCGAAATAGGTCTTTTCAGCTGAGTTGAAGACACACGCATCTTTCCCAAGAAAACCATCTATGTTAGAAAGTGCAGCAGCTACCACATGGTTTCTCTGTCACAATTGAGAGAGCTTTTGAAAGGAGTACTTCCTGCAATTCAGAACTTGCAAGGTCAACAAAGGTTCATTCTGTGCCAAATAGGCGTTTTCACCTGACATGTTGAAACACATGTTTCTCTCACAAGAAACTCTCTGTGTTAGACGGTCCATCGCATAGAACATTGTTTACCTGTGAGATTTGAGTTCGTTTTCATTGGAGAACTTTTGCAAATCAGAATTTCAGGGTGGAAAAGGCTACTTTGTTCCTAATAGCCCTATTGAGCTGCATTGAAAAAACACATGGATCTCGCGAGAGAAAACCATCTGTGTTAGAAGCAGGATCATCCGGCACATTGTTTCCCTGTGAGAATCGAGTGAATATTTGAAAGGAGTACTTCCTGCCAATCATGGATTTCAAGGTGTACAACAGCTCACTTTACTCCAAATAGGACTATTTAGCTGAGTGGAAGAAACAACATGTATATCTCGCAAGAGAACTATATGTGTAAGAAGCCTGAGCATCTAGAACATTGATTCCCTGTGAGAACCGAGTTACGTTTGAAAGGAATACCTCCTGCAAATGCTAGATTTGAAGGTGGAGAAAGGCTGCTTTTGTTCAAAATAGGCCTATTGATTTGAGGGGAAGTAACAAATGGATACTTCCAAAGAAAACCATTTCTGGTAGAAGCTGAAGCATGTACATATTGCTTCCCTGGGAGAATTCAGTTCGTTTGGAAAAGAATATTCCTGCAAATCAGAACTTCCAAGGTGCACTAAAGCTTCATTTCATTCTAAATAGGCCTATTCCACTGAGATGTTGAAACACATGTTTCTCTGGAAAGAAAACAATCCATGTTACAATCTCCACTGCCTTTAACCTTGATTCCCTGTGAGATTAGAGGTAGTTTTTGAGTGGAATACTTCTGCAAAGGAGAATTTTCAGGCTGGAAAAGCCTCTTTTTGTTGGACTAAGCCTATTCAGCTGAGTTGAAGAAGCACATTTTTCTCTCTAAAGAAAATCATCTGTGTTAGAAGAAGGAGAATCTAGCACATTGTTTCCTATGAGAAGTGAGTTAGTGTTTGAAAAGAACGCTGACTGCAACCTAGGTGTTTCAAGGTGGAGATTGGCTCTATTTCCTCCAATAAGCCTATTCAGATGAGTTTGAGAAACTCATGTATCTCTCCAAGGAAAATGGTCTACGTTAGCAGCATCAAATCGACCACATTGTTTCCTTCTGAGTATTGAGTTAGGTTTTGAAAGCAACACGTTTAGCAAATCAGAATTTTCAAGCTAGAGAAAGGCTCATTTTGTCCAAAGAGGACGATTCGGCTCAATTGAAGACAGACATGTATCTCTCCTCACAATACCATCTATGCTTCAACCTGCAGCAATTACCACATTGTTTCCCTGCAAGAACTGACTTAGTTTTTGAAAGGACTACTACTGGCAACTTTTGAGTTTCACTGTGGAGATAGTCTCTGTTTGCTTCAAACAGGCCTTTTTAGCTGAGATGAAGAAGCACATGTGTATCTTGAAAAAGTACCATCTACGTTGGAAGCTGTAATTTCTATCACACTGCTTCCCTCTGACAATTTAGTTTGTTTTAGAAAGGAGTATTTCCTGCAAATCAGAATTTCCAACATGGATTGAAGTTCACTTGCTCCAAGCAAGCCTAGGTTGAAGAAACACACATATTTCTTGAAAGAAAACCATCTGTGTTAGAAGAAAGTGCATCTAGCACATTGTTTCCCTGTGAGAACTGAGTTAGTTTTTAAAGGAACTCGTCCTGCAAATTAGCACTTTGAAGGGGGCCATATGTTTCTTTGTTTCAAATTGGCCTATTCACCTGAATTGTCTAAACACGTGTTCCTCTTGAAACATCACAATATGTTTTAGAAAGAGGAACAACTAGCCTATTGCTTCCTTGTGAGAAGACTTAGTCTTGGAAAGGAATGTACCTGCAACTGACAGATTTCAATGTGGAGATATGCCCTGATTGCTGCAAATAGGCCTATATAGCTGAGTTGAAGAAACACATGTCTAACTCTAATGACAACCATCTATGCTAGAAACTGTAGCGTCAAGCACATTGTTCCCCTATGAAATTTCAATTAGTTATGGAAATGAATAACTTCTGAATAACAGATTTTCAAAGTGTAGGAAAGCTCATTTTGTCCAAATAGGCCATTTCAGCTATGTTGAAGAAACACATGCATCTCTCCAACGAAATCATGTAGGTTAGAATCAGCATCATCGAGAACACGGTTTCCTTGTGAGAATTGATTTAGTTCGTGAAAGGCGTATTTCCTGCAAATCATCCTTTTCAAGATGAAGTAAGGCTCATTTTGTTCCAAATAGGTCTATACAGCTGAGTTGAAGAAACACATGTACCTTTCCAAAGAAAACCATCTATGGTAGATCTACCACTTTATTTCCCTGTGTGAATTGACATAGATTTTAAAGGAACATTTAATGGGAATGATAACTTAGAAGGCAGAGAAAGGATCATTTTTTCCAAATGGGCCAAATCACATGAGATGTCAAAAACCATTTGTGTGGAAAGGAAAACTGTCATAGAAACAGGTGTTTCCTGCACATTCTTTCCCTGTGAAAATTGAGTTAATTTTTAAAAGCATACTTCCTACATCTTAAGTGTTTCAATGTGGAGATAGGTTCTGTTTACTCCAGGGAGGCGTATTCAAGGTGGTTTGAGAAACGCATGTATCTCCCAAAGAAAGAGATCTATGTTAAATGCTTCACAATCCCGCCTGTTGTTTGCCTGTGAGAATTGAATGAGTTTTTGAATGCAATACTTCTGGAAATCCTCATTTTCAAGAAGAAGAAAGGCTCCTTTTGTCCCAAGTATGCGTATTTTCCTGAGGTGAAGAAACACATTTAGCTCTCCACAGAAAGCCATCTGTGCCAGAATTCAAAACATTAACAACATTGCTTCATTCTGTAAATGAGTTACTTTTGGAAAGGAATATTTCCTGAAAATTAGAACTTTCAAGGTGGAGAGATGTTCATTTTCTTCCAAATAAGCCTATTGACCTGAAAGTGGGAACACATTTGTCTCTCGAAAGAAAATGGTCAGTGTTAGAAAGAGAGAAGTGTCTAGACCATTGTTTCCGTGTAAGAATTGACTTAGTTTTGAAAGGAATACTTACTGCAAATCCTAATTTTCAAGGTGGAGAAAGGGTGATTTTCCTCAAATGGGCCTCTTTATCTGAGGGGAAGAAACACATGTATCCCTCCAAAGAAACCATTTCTGCTAGAAGCTGCAGCATCTGACACATTTTTACCTGTGAGAATTGAGTTCACTTTTGAAAGGAATATTTCCTGCATATCGTGGTTATCATGGTAGGGGAAGGCTCATTTTGGTACAAAAATGCCTAATCAGCTGATTTGAAGAAACACATTTATTTCTCCAAATAACACCATCTAAGCTTGAAGCTACAGTTGCTAGCACATTGTTTCCCTGTGACAATTGGCTTAGTTTTTGAAAGGAAGACTTCCTGACAATCTGAATTTTCAGGGTATTCTTAGGCTGAGTGTGTCCAAGTAGGCCCATTCAGCTAAGTTGTATGGAGACATGTATCTCTCAAAGAAAAATCTTTGTTAGAACAACGAGCATCTAGGGCATTGTTTCCCTGTGAGAACTGAGTAAGATATTGAAAGGAATACTTCCTGCGACTTAAGATGTTTCAAAGTGGAGAAAGGCTCATTTTGTTCCAAATGGGGCCGTTCATCATTGGGGAAGAAACACAAGTATCCCTCCGAAGAAACCCATTCATGCTAGAAGCTGCAGCATCTACCATATTGTTTTCCTGTGAGAATTGAGTTCGTTTTGGGAAGAATACTTCCTGCAAATCAGAAATTCCAAAGTGAACAAAGGTTCATTTTGTTTCCCATAGGCCTATTCACCTAAGATGAAGAAAGGCCTGTATGTCCAAAACAGAACAAGCTGGGTCCGAAGCTCAAGCACGTAGAACGTTGCTTACCAGTGATACTTGAATTACTTTTTGAATGGAATGCTCCTGCAAATCAGAATTGTCGGGGTGGATGAAGATCATTTTGTTCTGAATAGGCCTATTCGCCTGAGTTGAAAAAACACATGTACCTCTCAAAAGAAAACCAGCAGTGTTAGAAGCAGGAGCATATAGCACATTGTTTTCCTGTGAGAATTCAGTGAGTTTTTGAAAGGAAGACTGCTGCAAATCAGCGTTTTCGAGGTGTAGAAAGCTTCATTTTGTTCCAAATAGGACAGTTTAGAACAGTTGAAGAAACAAATGTAAATCTCAAAAGAAAACTATGTGTGTTAGAAACCAGAGCATCTATCACATTGTTTGCTGTGAGAATAGTGTTAGTTTTTGAAAGGAATATACCTGCAACTTAGGGGATCAACGTGGAGATAGCCTCTTTCTGTTCCAAATTGGCCTATTCAGCTAAGTTGAAGAAATACATGTACCTCTCAAAAAAAACCATCTCTGTATGATGCTGGAATATCTAGAACATTGTTTCCCTGTGAGAACTGAGTGTGGTTTTGAAATGACTACTACAGGAAACCTGAGAGTTTCAAAGGGGCGATAGGCTCTGTTTGCTCGAAATAGGCCTTTTCAGCTGAGTTGAAGACACACGCATCTTTCCCAAGAAAACCATCTATGTTAGAAAGTGCAGCAGCTACCACATGGTTTCTCTGTCACAATTGAGAGAGCTTTTGAAAGGAGTACTTCCTGCAATTCAGAACTTGCAAGGTCAAAAAAGGTTCATTCTGTGCCAAATAGGCGTTTTCACCTGACATGTTGAAACACATGTTTCTCTCACAAGAAACTCTCTGTGTTAGACGGTCCATCGCATAGAACATTGTTTACCTGTGAGATTTGAGTTCGTTTTCATTGGAGAACTTTTGCAAATCAGAATGTCAGGGTGGAAAAGGCTACTTTGTTCCTAATAGCCCTATTGAGCTGCATTGAAAAAACACATGGATCTCGCGAGAGAAAACCATCTGTGTTAGAAGCAGGATCATCCATCACATCGTTTCCCTGTGAGAATCGAGTGAATATTTGAAAGGAGTACTTCCTGCCAATCATGGATTTCAAGGTGTACAACAGCTCACTTTACTCCAAATAGGACTATTTAGCTGAGTGGAAGAAACAACATGTATATCTCGCAAGAGAACTATATGTGTAAGAAGCCTGAGCATCTAGAACATTGATTCCCTGTGAGAACCGAGTTACGTTTGAAAGGAATACCTCCTGCAAATGCTAGATTTGAAGGTGGAGAAAGGCTGCTTTTGTTCAAAATAGGCCTATTGATTTGAGGGGAAGTAACAAATGGATACTTCCAAAGAAAACCATTTCTGGTAGAAGCTGAAGCATGTACATATTGCTTCCCTGGGAGAATTCAGTTCGTTTGGAAAAGAATATTCCTGCAAATCAGAACTTCCAAGGTGCACCAAAGCTTCATTTCATTCTAAATAGGCCTATTCCACTGAGATGTTGAAACACATGTTTCTCTGGAAAGAAAACAATCCATGTTACAATCTCCACTGCCTTTAACCTTGATTCCCTGTGAGATTAGAGGTAGTTTTTGAGTGGAATACTTCTGCAAAGGAGAATTTTCAGGCTGGAAAAGCCTCTTTTTGTTGGACTAAGCCTATTCAGCTGAGTTGAAGAAGCACATTTTTCTCTCTAAAGAAAATCATCTGTGTTAGAAGAAGGAGAATCTAGCACATTGTTTCCTATGAGAAGTGAGTTAGTGTTTGAAAAGAACGCTGACTGCAACCTAGGTGTTTCAAGGTGGAGATTGGCTCTATTTCCTCCAATAAGCCTATTCAGATGAGTTTGAGAAACTCATGTATCTCTCCAAGGAAAATGGTCTACGTTAGCAGCATCAAATCGACCACATTGTTTCCTTCTGAGTATTGAGTTAGGTTTTGAAAGCAACACGTTTAGCAAATCAGAATTTTCAAGCTAGAGAAAGGCTCATTTTGTCCAAAGAGGACGATTCGGCTCAATTGAAGACAGACATGTATCTCTCCTCACAATACCATCTATGCTTCAACCTGCAGCAATTACCACATTGTTTCCCTGCAAGAACTGACTTAGTTTTTGAAAAGACTACTACTGGCAACTTTTGAGTTTCACTGTGGAGATAGTCTCTGTTTGCTTCAAACAGGCCTTTTTAGCTGAGATGAAGAAGCACATGTGTATCTTGAAAAAGTACCATCTACGTTGGAAGCTGTAATTTCTATCACACTGCTTCCCTCTGACAATTTAGTTTGTTTTAGAAAGGAGTATTTCCTGCAAATCAGAATTTCCAACATGGATTGAAGTTCACTTGCTCCAAGCAAGCCTAGGTTGAAGAAACACACATATTTCTTGAAAGAAAACCATCTGTGTTAGAAGAAAGTGCATCTAGCACATTGTTTCCCTGTGAGAACTGAGTTAGTTTTTAAAGGAACTCGTCCTGCAAATTAGCACTTTGAAGGGGGCCATATGTTTCTTTGTTTCAAATTGGCCTATTCACCTGAATTGTCTAAACACGTGTTCCTCTTGAAACATCACAATATGTTTTAGAAAGAGGAACAACTAGCCTATTGCTTCCTTGTGAGAAGACTTAGTCTTGGAAAGGAATGTACCTGCAACTGACAGATTTCAATGTGGAGATATGCCCTGATTGCTGCAAATAGGCCTATATAGCTGAGTTGAAGAAACACATGTCTAACTCTAATGACAACCATCTATGCTAGAAACTGTAGCGTCAAGCACATTGTTCCCCTATGAAATTTCAATTAGTTATGGAAATGAATAACTTCTGAATAACAGATTTTCAAAGTGTAGGAAAGCTCATTTTGTCCAAATAGGCCATTTCAGCTATGTTGAAGAAACACATGCATCTCTCCAACGAAATCATGTAGGTTAGAATCAGCATCATCGAGAACACGGTTTCCTTGTGAGAATTGATTTAGTTCGTGAAAGGCGTATTTCCTGCAAATCATCCTTTTCAAGATGAAGTAAGGCTCATTTTGTTCCAAATAGGTCTATACAGCTGAGTTGAAGAAACACATGTACCTTTCCAAAGAAAACCATCTATGGTAGATCTACCACTTTATTTCCCTGTGTGAATTGACATAGATTTCAAAGGAACCTTTAATGGGAATGATAACTTAGAAGGCAGAGAAAGGATCATTTTTTCCAAATGGGCCAAATCACATGAGATGTCAAAAACCATTTGTGTGGAAAAGAAAACTGTCATAGAAACAGGTGTTTCCTGCACATTCTTTCCCTGTGAAAATTGAGTTAATTTTTAAAAGCATACTTCCTACATCTTAAGTGTTTCAATGTGGAGATAGGTTCTGTTTACTCCAGGGAGGCGTATTCAAGGTGGTTTGAGAAACGCATGTATCTCCCAAAGAAAGAGATCTATGTTAAATGCTTCACAATCCCGCCTGTTGTTTGCCTGTGAGAATTGAATGAGTTTTTGAATGCAATACTTCTGGAAGTCCTCATTTTCAAGAAGAAGAAAGGCTCCTTTTGTCCCAAGTATGCGTATTTTCCTGAGGTGAAGAAACACATTTAGCTCTCCACAGAAAGCCATCTGTGCCAGAAGTCAAAACATTACCAACATTGCTTCATTCTGTAAATGAGTTACTTTTGGAAAGGAATATTTCCTGAAAATTAGAACTTTCAAGGTGGAGAGATGTTCATTTTCTTCCAAATAAGCCTATTGACCTGAAAGTGGGAACACATTTGTCTCTCGAAAGAAAATGGTCAGTGTTAGAAAGAGAGAAGTGTCTAGACCATTGTTTCCGTGTGAGAATTGACTTAGTTTTGAAAGGAATACTTACTGCAAATCCTAATTTTCAAGGTGGAGAAAGGGTGATTTTCCTCAAATGGGCCTCTTTATCTGAGGGGAAGAAACACATGTATCCCTCCAAAGAAAACCATTTCTGCTAGAAGCTGCAGCATCTGACACATTTTTACCTGTGAGAATTGAGTTCACTTTTGAAAGGAATATTTCCTGCATATCGTGGTTATCATGGTAGGGGAAGGCTCATTTTGGTACAAAAATGCCTAATCAGCTGATTTGAAGAAACACATTTATTTCTCCAAATAACACCATCTAAGCTTGAAGCTACAGTTGCTAGCACATTGTTTCCCTGTGACAATTGGCTTAGTTTTTGAAAGGAAGACTTCCTGACAATCTGAATTTTCAGGGTATTCTTAGGCTGAGTGTGTCCAAGTAGGCCCATTCAGCTAAGTTGTATAGAGACATGTATCTCTCAAAGAAAAATCTTTGTTAGAACAACGAGCATCTAGGGCATTGTTTCCCTGTGAGAACTGAGTAAGATATTGAAAGGAATACTTCCTGCGACTTAAGATGTTTCAAAGTGGAGAAAGGCTCATTTTGTTCCAAATGGGGCCGTTCATCATTGGGGAAGAAACACAAGTATCCCTCCGAAGAAACCCATTCATGCTAGAAGCTGCAGCAGCTACCATATTGTTTTCCTGTGAGAATTGAGTTCGTTTTGGGAAGAATACTTCCTGCAAATCAGAAATTCCAACGTGAACAAAGGTTCATTTTGTTTCCCATAGGCCTATTCACCTAAGATGAAGAAAGGCCTGTATGTCCAAAAGAGAACAAGCTGGGTCCGAAGCTCAAGCACGTAGAACGTTGTTTACCAGTGATACTTGAATTACTTTTTGAATGGAATGCTCCTGCAAATCAGAATTGTCGGGGTGGATGAAGATCATTTTGTTCTGAATAGGCCTATTCGCCTGAGTTGAAAAAACACATGTACCTCTCAAAAGAAAACCAGCAGTGTTAGAAGCAGGAGCATATAGCACATTGTTTTCCTGTGAGAATTCAGTGAGTTTTTGAAAGGAAGACTGCTGCAAATCAGCGTTTTCGAGGTGTAGAAAGCTTCATTTTGTTCCAAATAGGACAGTTTAGAACAGTTGAAGAAACAAATGTAAATCTCAAAAGAAAACTATGTGTGTTAGAAACCAGAGCATCTATCACATTGTTTGCTGTGAGAATAGTGTTAGTTTTTGAAAGGAATATACCTGCAACTTAGGGGATCAACGTGGAGATAGCCTCTTTCTGTTCCAAATTGGCCTATTCAGCTAAGTTGAAGAAATACATGTACCTCTCAAAAAAAACCATCTCTGTATGATGCTGGAATATCTAGAACATTGTTTCCCTGTGAGAACTGAGTGTGGTTTTGAAATGACTACTACAGGAAACCTGAGAGTTTCAAAGGGGCGATAGGCTCTGTTTGCTCGAAATAGGTCTTTTCAGCTGAGTTGAAGACACACGCATCTTTCCCAAGAAAACCATCTATGTTAGAAAGTGCAGCAGCTACCACATGGTTTCTCTGTCACAATTGAGAGAGCTTTTGAAAGGAGTACTTCCTGCAATTCAGAACTTGCAAGGTCAACAAAGGTTCATTCTGTGCCAAATAGGCGTTTTCACCTGACATGTTGAAACACATGTTTCTCTCACAAGAAACTCTCTGTGTTAGACGGTCCATCGCATAGAACATTGTTTACCTGTGAGATTTGAGTTCGTTTTCATTGGAGAACTTTTGCAAATCAGAATTTCAGGGTGGAAAAGGCTACTTTGTTCCTAATAGCCCTATTGAGCTGCATTGAAAAAACACATGGATCTCGCGAGAGAAAACCATCTGTGTTAGAAGCAGGATCATCCGGCACATTGTTTCCCTGTGAGAATCGAGTGAATATTTGAAAGGAGTACTTCCTGCCAATCATGGATTTCAAGGTGTACAACAGCTCACTTTACTCCAAATAGGACTATTTAGCTGAGTGGAAGAAACAACATGTATATCTCGCAAGAGAACTATATGTGTAAGAAGCCTGAGCATCTAGAACATTGATTCCCTGTGAGAACCGAGTTACGTTTGAAAGGAATACCTCCTGCAAATGCTAGATTTGAAGGTGGAGAAAGGCTGCTTTTGTTCAAAATAGGCCTATTGATTTGAGGGGAAGTAACAAATGGATACTTCCAAAGAAAACCATTTCTGGTAGAAGCTGAAGCATGTACATATTGCTTCCCTGGGAGAATTCAGTTCGTTTGGAAAAGAATATTCCTGCAAATCAGAACTTCCAAGGTGCACCAAAGCTTCATTTCATTCTAAATAGGCCTATTCCACTGAGATGTTGAAACACATGTTTCTCTGGAAAGAAAACAATCCATGTTACAATCTCCACTGCCTTTAACCTTGATTCCCTGTGAGATTAGAGGTAGTTTTTGAGTGGAATACTTCTGCAAAGGAGAATTTTCAGGCTGGAAAAGCCTCTTTTTGTTGGACTAAGCCTATTCAGCTGAGTTGAAGAAGCACATTTTTCTCTCTAAAGAAAATCATCTGTGTTAGAAGAAGGAGAATCTAGCACATTGTTTCCTATGAGAAGTGAGTTAGTGTTTGAAAAGAACGCTGACTGCAACCTAGGTGTTTCAAGGTGGAGATTGGCTCTATTTCCTCCAATAAGCCTATTCAGATGAGTTTGAGAAACTCATGTATCTCTCCAAGGAAAATGGTCTACGTTAGCAGCATCAAATCGACCACATTGTTTCCTTCTGAGTATTGAGTTAGGTTTTGAAAGCAACACGTTTAGCAAATCAGAATTTTCAAGCTAGAGAAAGGCTCATTTTGTCCAAAGAGGACGATTCGGCTCAATTGAAGACAGACATGTATCTCTCCTCACAATACCATCTATGCTTCAACCTGCAGCAATTACCACATTGTTTCCCTGCAAGAACTGACTTAGTTTTTGAAAGGACTACTACTGGCAACTTTTGAGTTTCACTGTGGAGATAGTCTCTGTTTGCTTCAAACAGGCCTTTTTAGCTGAGATGAAGAAGCACATGTGTATCTTGAAAAAGTACCATCTACGTTGGAAGCTGTAATTTCTATCACACTGCTTCCCTCTGACAATTTAGTTTGTTTTAGAAAGGAGTATTTCCTGCAAATCAGAATTTCCAACATGGATTGAAGTTCACTTGCTCCAAGCAAGCCTAGGTTGAAGAAACACACATATTTCTTGAAAGAAAACCATCTGTGTTAGAAGAAAGTGCATCTAGCACATTGTTTCCCTGTGAGAACTGAGTTAGTTTTTAAAGGAACTCGTCCTGCAAATTAGCACTTTGAAGGGGGCCATATGTTTCTTTGTTTCAAATTGGCCTATTCACCTGAATTGTCTAAACACGTGTTCCTCTTGAAACATCACAATATGTTTTAGAAAGAGGAACAACTAGCCTATTGCTTCCTTGTGAGAAGACTTAGTCTTGGAAAGGAATGTACCTGCAACTGACAGATTTCAATGTGGAGATATGCCCTGATTGCTGCAAATAGGCCTATATAGCTGAGTTGAAGAAACACATGTCTAACTCTAATGACAACCATCTATGCTAGAAACTGTAGCGTCAAGCACATTGTTCCCCTATGAAATTTCAATTAGTTATGGAAATGAATAACTTCTGAATAACAGATTTTCAAAGTGTAGGAAAGCTCATTTTGTCCAAATAGGCCATTTCAGCTATGTTGAAGAAACACATGCATCTCTCCAACGAAATCATGTAGGTTAGAATCAGCATCATCTAGAACACTGTTTCCTTGTGAGAATTGATTTAGTTCGTGAAAGGCGTATTTCCTGCAAATCATCCTTTTCAAGATGAAGTAAGGCTCATTTTGTTCCAAATAGGTCTATACAGCTGAGTTGAAGAAACACATGTACCTTTCCAAAGAAAACCATCTATGGTAGATCTACCACTTTATTTCCCTGTGTGAATTGACATAGATTTCAAAGGAACCTTTAATGGGAATGATAACTTAGAAGGCAGAGAAAGGATCATTTTTTCCAAATGGGCCAAATCACATGAGATGTCAAAAACCATTTGTGTGGAAAAGAAAACTGTCATAGAAACAGGTGTTTCCTGCACATTCTTTCCCTGTGAAAATTGAGTTAATTTTTAAAAGCATACTTCCTACATCTTAAGTGTTTCAATGTGGAGATAGGTTCTGTTTACTCCAGGGAGGCGTATTCAAGGTGGTTTGAGAAACGCATGTATCTCCCAAAGAAAGAGATCTATGTTAAATGCTTCACAATCCCGCCTGTTGTTTGCCTGTGAGAATTGAATGAGTTTTTGAATGCAATACTTCTGGAAGTCCTCATTTTCAAGAAGAAGAAAGGCTCCTTTTGTCCCAAGTATGCGTATTTTCCTGAGGTGAAGAAACACATTTAGCTCTCCACAGAAAGCCATCTGTGCCAGAAGTCAAAACATTACCAACATTGCTTCATTCTGTAAATGAGTTACTTTTGGAAAGGAATATTTCCTGAAAATTAGAACTTTCAAGGTGGAGAGATGTTCATTTTCTTCCAAATAAGCCTATTGACCTGAAAGTGGGAACACATTTGTCTCTCGAAAGAAAATGGTCAGTGTTAGAAAGAGAGAAGTGTCTAGACCATTGTTTCCGTGTGAGAATTGACTTAGTTTTGAAAGGAATACTTACTGCAAATCCTAATTTTCAAGGTGGAGAAAGGGTGATTTTCCTCAAATGGGCCTCTTTATCTGAGGGGAAGAAACACATGTATCCCTCCAAAGAAAACCATTTCTGCTAGAAGCTGCAGCATCTGACACATTTTTACCTGTGAGAATTGAGTTCACTTTTGAAAGGAATATTTCCTGCATATCGTGGTTATCATGGTAGGGGAAGGCTCATTTTGGTACAAAAATGCCTAATCAGCTGATTTGAAGAAACACATTTATTTCTCCAAATAACACCATCTAAGCTTGAAGCTACAGTTGCTAGCACATTGTTTCCCTGTGACAATTGGCTTAGTTTTTGAAAGGAAGACTTCCTGACAATCTGAATTTTCAGGGTATTCTTAGGCTGAGTGTGTCCAAGTAGGCCCATTCAGCTAAGTTGTATAGAGACATGTATCTCTCAAAGAAAAATCTTTGTTAGAACAACGAGCATCTAGGGCATTGTTTCCCTGTGAGAACTGAGTAAGATATTGAAAGGAATACTTCCTGCGACTTAAGATGTTTCAAAGTGGAGAAAGGCTCATTTTGTTCCAAATGGGGCCGTTCATCATTGGGGAAGAAACACAAGTATCCCTCCGAAGAAACCCATTCATGCTAGAAGCTGCAGCATCTACCATATTGTTTTCCTGTGAGAATTGAGTTCGTTTTGGGAAGAATACTTCCTGCAAATCAGAAATTCCAACGTGAACAAAGGTTCATTTTGTTTCCCATAGGCCTATTCACCTAAGATGAAGAAAGGCCTGTATGTCCAAAAGAGAACAAGCTGGGTCCGAAGCTCAAGCACGTAGAACGTTGTTTACCAGTGATACTTGAATTACTTTTTGAATGGAATGCTCCTGCAAATCAGAATTGTCGGGGTGGATGAAGATCATTTTGTTCTGAATAGGCCTATTCGCCTGAGTTGAAAAAACACATGTACCTCTCAAAAGAAAACCAGCAGTGTTAGAAGCAGGAGCATATAGCACATTGTTTTCCTGTGAGAATTCAGTGAGTTTTTGAAAGGAAGACTGCTGCAAATCAGCGTTTTCGAGGTGTAGAAAGCTTCATTTTGTTCCAAATAGGACAGTTTAGAACAGTTGAAGAAACAAATGTAAATCTCAAAAGAAAACTATGTGTGTTAGAAACCAGAGCATCTATCACATTGTTTGCTGTGAGAATAGTGTTAGTTTTTGAAAGGAATATACCTGCAACTTAGGGGATCAACGTGGAGATAGCCTCTTTCTGTTCCAAATTGGCCTATTCAGCTAAGTTGAAGAAATACATGTACCTCTCAAAAAAAACCATCTCTGTATGATGCTGGAATATCTAGAACATTGTTTCCCTGTGAGAACTGAGTGTGGTTTTGAAATGACTACTACAGGAAACCTGAGAGTTTCAAAGGGGCGATAGGCTCTGTTTGCTCGAAATAGGTCTTTTCAGCTGAGTTGAAGACACACGCATCTTTCCCAAGAAAACCATCTATGTTAGAAAGTGCAGCAGCTACCACATGGTTTCTCTGTCACAATTGAGAGAGCTTTTGAAAGGAGTACTTCCTGCAATTCAGAACTTGCAAGGTCAACAAAGGTTCATTCTGTGCCAAATAGGCGTTTTCACCTGACATGTTGAAACACATGTTTCTCTCACAAGAAACTCTCTGTGTTAGACGGTCCATCGCATAGAACATTGTTTACCTGTGAGATTTGAGTTCGTTTTCATTGGAGAACTTTTGCAAATCAGAATGTCAGGGTGGAAAAGGCTACTTTGTTCCTAATAGCCCTATTGAGCTGCATTGAAAAAACACATGGATCTCGCGAGAGAAAACCATCTGTGTTAGAAGCAGGATCATCCATCACATCGTTTCCCTGTGAGAATCGAGTGAATATTTGAAAGGAGTACTTCCTGCCAATCATGGATTTCAAGGTGTACAACAGCTCACTTTACTCCAAATAGGAGTATTTAGCTGAGTGGAAGAAACAACATGTATATCTCGCAAGAGAACTATATGTGTAAGAAGCCTGAGCATCTAGAACATTGATTCCCTGTGAGAACCGAGTTACGTTTGAAAGGAATACCTCCTGCAAATGCTAGATTTGAAGGTGGAGAAAGGCTGCTTTTGTTCAAAATAGGCCTATTGATTTGAGGGGAAGTAACAAATGGATACTTCCAAAGAAAACCATTTCTGGTAGAAGCTGAAGCATGTACATATTGCTTCCCTGGGAGAATTCAGTTCGTTTGGAAAAGAATATTCCTGCAAATCAGAACTTCCAAGGTGCACCAAAGCTTCATTTCATTCTAAATAGGCCTATTCCACTGAGATGTTGAAACACATGTTTCTCTGGAAAGAAAACAATCCATGTTACAATCTCCACTGCCTTTAACCTTGATTCCCTGTGAGATTAGAGGTAGTTTTTGAGTGGAATACTTCTGCAAAGGAGAATTTTCAGGCTGGAAAAGCCTCTTTTTGTTGGACTAAGCCTATTCAGCTGAGTTGAAGAAGCACATTTTTCTCTCTAAAGAAAATCATCTGTGTTAGAAGAAGGAGAATCTAGCACATTGTTTCCTATGAGAAGTGAGTTAGTGTTTGAAAAGAACGCTGACTGCAACCTAGGTGTTTCAAGGTGGAGATTGGCTCTATTTCCTCCAATAAGCCTATTCAGATGAGTTTGAGAAACTCATGTATCTCTCCAAGGAAAATGGTCTACGTGAGCAGCATCAAATCGACCACATTGTTTCCTTCTGAGTATTGAGTTAGGTTTTGAAAGCAACACGTTTAGCAAATCAGAATTTTCAAGCTAGAGAAAGGCTCATTTTGTCCAAAGAGGACGATTCGGCTCAATTGAAGACAGACATGTATCTCTCCTCACAATACCATCTATGCTTCAACCTGCAGCAATTACCACATTGTTTCCCTGCAAGAACTGACTTAGTTTTTGAAAGGACTACTACTGGCAACTTTTGAGTTTCACTGTGGAGATAGTCTCTGTTTGCTTCAAACAGGCCTTTTTAGCTGAGATGAAGAAGCACATGTGTATCTTGAAAAAGTACCATCTACGTTGGAAGCTGTAATTTCTATCACACTGCTTCCCTCTGACAATTTAGTTTGTTTTAGAAAGGAGTATTTCCTGCAAATCAGAATTTCCAACATGGATTGAAGTTCACTTGCTCCAAGCAAGCCTAGGTTGAAGAAACACACATATTTCTTGAAAGAAAACCATCTGTGTTAGAAGAAAGTGCATCTAGCACATTGTTTCCCTGTGAGAACTGAGTTAGTTTTTAAAGGAACTCGTCCTGCAAATTAGCACTTTGAAGGGGGCCATATGTTTCTTTGTTTCAAATTGGCCTATTCACCTGAATTGTCTAAACACGTGTTCCTCTTGAAACATCACAATATGTTTTAGAAAGAGGAACAACTAGCCTATTGCTTCCTTGTGAGAAGACTTAGTCTTGGAAAGGAATGTACCTGCAACTGACAGATTTCAATGTGGAGATATGCCCTGATTGCTGCAAATAGGCCTATATAGCTGAGTTGAAGAAACACATGTCTAACTCTAATGACAACCATCTATGCTAGAAACTGTAGCGTCAAGCACATTGTTCCCCTATGAAATTTCAATTAGTTATGGAAATGAATAACTTCTGAATAACAGATTTTCAAAGTGTAGGAAAGCTCATTTTGTCCAAATAGGCCATTTCAGCTATGTTGAAGAAACACATGCATCTCTCCAACGAAATCATGTAGGTTAGAATCAGCATCATCTAGAACACTGTTTCCTTGTGAGAATTGATTTAGTTCGTGAAAGGCGTATTTCCTGCAAATCATCCTTTTCAAGATGAAGTAAGGCTCATTTTGTTCCAAATAGGTCTATACAGCTGAGTTGAAGAAACACATGTACCTTTCCAAAGAAAACCATCTATGGTAGATCTACCACTTTATTTCCCTGTGTGAATTGACATAGATTTCAAAGGAACCTTTAATGGGAATGATAACTTAGAAGGCAGAGAAAGGATCATTTTTTCCAAATGGGCCAAATCACATGAGATGTCAAAAACCATTTGTGTGGAAAAGAAAACTGTCATAGAAACAGGTGTTTCCTGCACATTCTTTCCCTGTGAAAATTGAGTTAATTTTTAAAAGCATACTTCCTACATCTTAAGTGTTTCAATGTGGAGATAGGTTCTGTTTACTCCAGGGAGGCGTATTCAAGGTGGTTTGAGAAACGCATGTATCTCCCAAAGAAAGAGATCTATGTTAAATGCTTCACAATCCCGCCTGTTGTTTGCCTGTGAGAATTGAATGAGTTTTTGAATGCAATACTTCTGGAAGTCCTCATTTTCAAGAAGAAGAAAGGCTCCTTTTGTCCCAAGTATGCGTATTTTCCTGAGGTGAAGAAACACATTTAGCTCTCCACAGAAAGCCATCTGTGCCAGAAGTCAAAACATTACCAACATTGCTTCATTCTGTAAATGAGTTACTTTTGGAAAGGAATATTTCCTGAAAATTAGAACTTTCAAGGTGGAGAGATGTTCATTTTCTTCCAAATAAGCCTATTGACCTGAAAGTGGGAACACATTTGTCTCTCGAAAGAAAATGGTCAGTGTTAGAAAGAGAGAAGTGTCTAGACCATTGTTTCCGTGTGAGAATTGACTTAGTTTTGAAAGGAATACTTACTGCAAATCCTAATTTTCAAGGTGGAGAAAGGGTGATTTTCCTCAAATGGGCATCTTTATCTGGGGGGAAGAAACACATGTATCCTTCCAAAGAAAACCATTTCTGCTAGAAGCTGCAGCATCTGACACATTTTTACCTGTGAGAATTGAGTTCACTTTTGAAAGGAATATTTCCTGCATATCGTAGTTATCATGGTAGGGGAAGGCTCATTTTGGTACAAAAATGCCTATTCAGCTGATTTGAAGAAACACATTTATTTCTCCAAATAACACCATCTAAGCTTGAAACTACAGTTGCTAGCACATTGTTTCCCTGTGACAATTGGCTTAGTTTTTGAAAGGAAGACTTCCTGACAATCTGAATTTTCAGGGTATTCTTAGGCTGAGTGTGTCCAAGTAGGCCCATTCAGCTAAGTTGTATAGAGACATGTATCTCTCAAAGAAAAATCTTTGTTAGAACAACGAGCATCTAGGGCATTGTTTCCCTGTGAGAACTGAGTAAGATATTGAAAGGAATACTTCCTGCGACTTAAGATGTTTCAAAGTGGAGAAAGGCTCATTTTGTTCCAAATGGGGCCGTTCATCATTGGGGAAGAAACACAAGTATCCCTCCGAAGAAACCCATTCATGCTATAAGCTGCAGCATCTACCATATTGTTTTCCTGTGAGAATTGAGTTCGTTTTGGGAGGAATACTTCCTGCAAATCAGAAATTCCAACGTGAACAAAGGTTCATTTTGTTTCCCATAGGCCTATTCACCTAAGATGAAGAAAGGCCTGTATGTCCAAAAGAGAACAAGCTGGGTCCGAAGCTCAAGCACGTAGAACGTTGTTTACCAGTGATACTTGAATTACTTTTTGAATGGAATGCTCCTGCAAATCAGAATTGTCGGGGTGGATGAAGATCATTTTGTTCTGAATAGGCCTATTCGCCTGAGTTGAAAAAACACATGTACCTCTCAAAAGAAAACCAGCAGTGTTAGAAGCTGGAGCATCTAGCACATTGTTTTCCTGTGAGAATTCAGTGAGTTTTTGAAAGGAAGACTGCTGCAAATCAGCGTTTTCGAGGTGTAGAAAGCTTCATTTTGTTCCAAATAGGACAGTTTAGAACAGTTGAAGAAACAAATGTAAATCTCAAAAGAAAACTATGTGTGTTAGAAACCAGAGCATCTATCACATTGTTTGCTGTGAGAATAGTGTTAGTTTTTGAAAGGAATATACGTGCAACTTAGGGGATCAACGTGGAGATAGCCTCTTTCTGTTCCAAATTGGCCTATTCAGCTAAGTTGAAGAAACACATGTACCTCTCAAAAAAAACCATCTCTGTATGATGCTGGAATATCTAGAACATTGTTTCCCTGTGAGAACTGAGTGTGGTTTTGAAATGACTACTACAGGAAACCTGAGAGTTTCAAAGGGGCGATAGGCTCTGTTTGCTCGAAATAGGTCTTTTCAGCTGAGTTGAAGACACACGCATCTTTCCCAAGAAAACCATCTATGTTAGAAAGTGCAGCAGCTACCACATGGTTTCTCTGTCACAATTGAGAGAGCTTTTGAAAGGAGTACTTCCTGCAATTCAGAACTTGCAAGGTCAACAAAGGTTCATTCTGTGCCAAATAGGCGTTTTCACCTGACATGTTGAAACACATGTTTCTCTCACAAGAAACTCTCTGTGTTAGACGGTCCATCGCATAGAACATTGTTTACCTGTGAGATTTGAGTTCGTTTTCATTGGAGAACTTTTGCAAATCAGAATTTCAGGGTGGAAAAGGCTACTTTGTTCCTAATAGCCCTATTGAGCTGCATTGAAAAAACACATGGATCTCGCGAGAGAAAACCATCTGTGTTAGAAGCAGGATCATCCGGCACATCGTTTCCCTGTGAGAATCGAGTGAATATTTGAAAGGAGTACTTCCTGCCAATCATGGATTTCAAGGTGTACAACAGCTCACTTTACTCCAAATAGGAGTATTTAGCTGAGTGGAAGAAACAACATGTATATCTCGCAAGAGAACTATATGTGTAAGAAGCCTGAGCATCTAGAACATTGATTCCCTGTGAGAACCGAGTTACGCTTGAAAGGAATACCTCCTGCAAATGCTAGATTTGAAGGTGGAGAAAGGCTGCTTTTGTTCAAAATAGGCCTATTGATTTGAGGGGAAGTAACAAATGGATACTTCCAAAGAAAACCATTTCTGGTAGAAGCTGAAGCATGTACATATTGCTTCCCTGGGAGAATTCAGTTCGTTTGGAAAAGAATATTCCTGCAAATCAGAACTTCCAAGGTGCACTAAAGCTTCATTTCATTCTAAATAGGCCTATTCCACTGAGATGTTGAAACACATGTTTCTCTGGAAAGAAAACAATCCATGTTACAATCTCCACTGCCTTTAACCTTGATTCCCTGTGAGATTAGAGGTAGTTTTTGAGTGGAATACTTCTGCAAAGGAGAATTTTCAGGCTGGAAAAGCCTCTTTTTGTTGGACTAAGCCTATTCAGCTGAGTTGAAGAAGCACATTTTTCTCTCTAAAGAAAATCATCTGTGTTAGAAGAAGGAGAATCTAGCACATTGTTTCCTATGAGAAGTGAGTTAGTGTTTGAAAAGAACGCTGACTGCAACCTAGGTGTTTCAAGGTGGAGATTGGCTCTATTTCCTCCAATAAGCCTATTCAGATGAGTTTGAGAAACTCATGTATCTCTCCAAGGAAAATGGTCTACGTTAGCAGCATCAAATCGACCACATTGTTTCCTTCTGAGTATTGAGTTAGGTTTTGAAAGCAACACGTTTAGCAAATCAGAATTTTCAAGCTAGAGAAAGGCTCATTTTGTCCAAAGAGGACGATTCGGCTCAATTGAAGACAGACATGTATCTCTCCTCACAATACCATCTATGCTTCAACCTGCAGCAATTACCACATTGTTTCCCTGCAAGAACTGACTTAGTTTTTGAAAGGACTACTACTGGCAACTTTTGAGTTTCACTGTGGAGATAGTCTCTGTTTGCTTCAAACAGGCCTTTTTAGCTGAGATGAAGAAGCACATGTGTATCTTGAAAAAGTACCATCTACGTTGGAAGCTGTAATTTCTATCACACTGCTTCCCTCTGACAATTTAGTTTGTTTTAGAAAGGAGTATTTCCTGCAAATCAGAATTTCCAACATGGATTGAAGTTCACTTGCTCCAAGCAAGCCTAGGTTGAAGAAACACACATATTTCTTGAAAGAAAACCATCTGTGTTAGAAGAAAGTGCATCTAGCACATTGTTTCCCTGTGAGAACTGAGTTAGTTTTTAAAGGAACTCGTCCTGCAAATTAGCACTTTGAAGGGGGCCATATGTTTCTTTGTTTCAAATTGGCCTATTCACCTGAATTGTCTAAACACGTGTTCCTCTTGAAACATCACAATATGTTTTAGAAAGAGGAACAACTAGCCTATTGCTTCCTTGTGAGAAGACTTAGTCTTGGAAAGGAATGTACCTGCAACTGACAGATTTCAATGTGGAGATATGCCCTGATTGCTGCAAATAGGCCTATATAGCTGAGTTGAAGAAACACATGTCTAACTCTAATGACAACCATCTATGCTAGAAACTGTAGCGTCAAGCACATTGTTCCCCTATGAAATTTCAATTAGTTATGGAAATGAATAACTTCTGAATAACAGATTTTCAAAGTGTAGGAAAGCTCATTTTGTCCAAATAGGCCATTTCAGCTATGTTGAAGAAACACATGCATCTCTCCAACGAAATCATGTAGGTTAGAATCAGCATCATCTAGAACACTGTTTCCTTGTGAGAATTGATTTAGTTCGTGAAAGGCGTATTTCCTGCAAATCATCCTTTTCAAGATGAAGTAAGGCTCATTTTGTTCCAAATAGGTCTATACAGCTGAGTTGAAGAAACACATGTACCTTTCCAAAGAAAACCATCTATGGTAGATCTACCACTTTATTTCCCTGTGTGAATTGACATAGATTTCAAAGGAACCTTTAATGGGAATGATAACTTAGAAGGCAGAGAAAGGATCATTTTTTCCAAATGGGCCAAATCACATGAGATGTCAAAAACCATTTGTGTGGAAAAGAAAACTGTCATAGAAACAGGTGTTTCCTGCACATTCTTTCCCTGTGAAAATTGAGTTAATTTTTAAAAGCATACTTCCTACATCTTAAGTGTTTCAATGTGGAGATAGGTTCTGTTTACTCCAGGGAGGCGTATTCAAGGTGGTTTGAGAAACGCATGTATCTCCCAAAGAAAGAGATCTATGTTAAATGCTTCACAATCCCGCCTGTTGTTTGCCTGTGAGAATTGAATGAGTTTTTGAATGCAATACTTCTGGAAATCCTCATTTTCAAGAAGAAGAAAGGCTCCTTTTGTCCCAAGTATGCGTATTTTCCTGAGGTGAAGAAACACATTTAGCTCTCCACAGAAAGCCATCTGTGCCAGAAGTCAAAACATTACCAACATTGCTTCATTCTGTAAATGAGTTACTTTTGGAAAGGAATATTTCCTGAAAATTAGAACTTTCAAGGTGGAGAGATGTTCATTTTCTTCCAAATAAGCCTATTGACCTGAAAGTGGGAACACATTTGTCTCTCGAAAGAAAATGGTCAGTGTTAGAAAGAGAGAAGTGTCTAGACCATTGTTTCCGTGTGAGAATTGACTTAGTTTTGAAAGGAATACTTACTGCAAATCCTAATTTTCAAGGTGGAGAAAGGGTGATTTTCCTCAAATGGGCCCCTTTATCTGGGGGGAAGAAACACATGTATCCCTCCAAAGAAAACCATTTCTGCTAGAAGCTGCAGCATCTGACACATTTTTACCTGTGAGAATTGAGTTCACTTTTGAAAGGAATATTTCCTGCATATCGTAGTTATCATGGTAGGGGAAGGCTCATTTTGGTACAAAAATGCCTATTCAGCTGATTTGAAGAAACACATTTATTTCTCCAAATAACACCATCTAAGCTTGAAACTACAGTTGCTAGCACATTGTTTCCCTGTGACAATTGGCTTAGTTTTTGAAAGGAAGACTTCCTGACAATCTGAATTTTCAGGGTATTCTTAGGCTGAGTGTGTCCAAGTAGGCCCATTCAGCTAAGTTGTATAGAGACATGTATCTCTCAAAGAAAAATCTTTGTTAGAACAACGAGCATCTAGGGCATTGTTTCCCTGTGAGAACTGAGTAAGATATTGAAAGGAATACTTCCTGCGACTTAAGATGTTTCAAAGTGGAGAAAGGCTCATTTTGTTCCAAATGGGGCCGTTCATCATTGGGGAAGAAACACAAGTATCCCTCCGAAGAAACCCATTCATGCTATAAGCTGCAGCATCTACCATATTGTTTTCCTGTGAGAATTGAGTTCGTTTTGGGAGGAATACTTCCTGCAAATCAGAAATTCCAACGTGAACAAAGGTTCATTTTGTTTCCCATAGGCCTATTCACCTAAGATGAAGAAAGGCCTGTATGTCCAAAAGAGAACAAGCTGGGTCCGAAGCTCAAGCACGTAGAACGTTGTTTACCAGTGATACTTGAATTACTTTTTGAATGGAATGCTCCTGCAAATCAGAATTGTCGGGGTGGATGAAGATCATTTTGTTCTGAATAGGCCTATTCGCCTGAGTTGAAAAAACACATGTACCTCTCAAAAGAAAACCAGCAGTGTTAGAAGCTGGAGCATCTAGCACATTGTTTTCCTGTGAGAATTCAGTGAGTTTTTGAAAGGAAGACTGCTGCAAATCAGCGTTTTCGAGGTGTAGAAAGCTTCATTTTGTTCCAAATAGGACAGTTTAGAACAGTTGAAGAAACAAATGTAAATCTCAAAAGAAAACTATGTGTGTTAGAAACCAGAGCATCTATCACATTGTTTGCTGTGAGAATAGTGTTAGTTTTTGAAAGGAATATACGTGCAACTTAGGGGATCAACGTGGAGATAGCCTCTTTCTGTTCCAAATTGGCCTATTCAGCTAAGTTGAAGAAACACATGTACCTCTCAAAAAAAACCATCTCTGTATGATGCTGGAATATCTAGAACATTGTTTCCCTGTGAGAACTGAGTGTGGTTTTGAAATGACTACTACAGGAAACCTGAGAGTTTCAAAGGGGCGATAGGCTCTGTTTGCTCGAAATAGGTCTTTTCAGCTGAGTTGAAGACACACGCATCTTTCCCAAGAAAACCATCTATGTTAGAAAGTGCAGCAGCTACCACATGGTTTCTCTGTCACAATTGAGAGAGCTTTTGAAAGGAGTACTTCCTGCAATTCAGAACTTGCAAGGTCAACAAAGGTTCATTCTGTGCCAAATAGGCGTTTTCACCTGACATGTTGAAACACATGTTTCTCTCACAAGAAACTCTCTGTGTTAGACGGTCCATCGCATAGAACATTGTTTACCTGTGAGATTTGAGTTCGTTTTCATTGGAGAACTTTTGCAAATCAGAATGTCAGGGTGGAAAAGGCTACTTTGTTCCTAATAGCCCTATTGAGCTGCATTGAAAAAACACATGGATCTCGCGAGAGAAAACCATCTGTGTTAGAAGCAGGATCATCCGGCACATCGTTTCCCTGTGAGAATCGAGTGAATATTTGAAAGGAGTACTTCCTGCCAATCATGGATTTCAAGGTGTACAACAGCTCACTTTACTCCAAATAGGACTATTTAGCTGAGTGGAAGAAACAACATGTATATCTCGCAAGAGAACTATATGTGTAAGAAGCCTGAGCATCTAGAACATTGATTCCCTGTGAGAACCGAGTTACGTTTGAAAGGAATACCTCCTGCAAATGCTAGATTTGAAGGTGGAGAAAGGCTGCTTTTGATCAAAATAGGCCTATTGATTTGAGGGGAAGTAACAAATGGATACTTCCAAAGAAAACCATTTCTGGTAGAAGCTGAAGCATGTACATATTGCTTCCCTGGGAGAATTCAGTTCGTTTGGAAAAGAATATTCCTGCAAATCAGAACTTCCAAGGTGCACCAAAGCTTCATTTCATTCTAAATAGGCCTATTCCACTGAGATGTTGAAACACATGTTTCTCTGGAAAGAAAACAATCCATGTTACAATCTCCACTGCCTTTAACCTTGATTCCCTGTGAGATTAGAGGTAGTTTTTGAGTGGAATACTTCTGCAAAGGAGAATTTTCAGGCTGGAAAAGCCTCTTTTTGTTGGACTAAGCCTATTCAGCTGAGTTGAAGAAGCACATTTTTCTCTCTAAAGAAAATCATCTGTGTTAGAAGAAGGAGAATCTAGCACATTGTTTCCTATGAGAAGTGAGTTAGTGTTTGAAAAGAACGCTGACTGCAACCTAGGTGTTTCAAGGTGGAGATTGGCTCTATTTCCTCCAATAAGCCTATTCAGATGAGTTTGAGAAACTCATGTATCTCTCCAAGGAAAATGGTCTACGTTAGCAGCATCAAATCGACCACATTGTTTCCTTCTGAGTATTGAGTTAGGTTTTGAAAGCAACACGTTTAGCAAATCAGAATTTTCAAGCTAGAGAAAGGCTCATTTTGTCCAAAGAGGACGATTCGGCTCAATTGAAGACAGACATGTATCTCTCCTCACAATACCATCTATGCTTCAACCTGCAGCAATTACCACATTGTTTCCCTGCAAGAACTGACTTAGTTTTTGAAAGGACTACTACTGGCAACTTTTGAGTTTCACTGTGGAGATAGTCTCTGTTTGCTTCAAACAGGCCTTTTTAGCTGAGATGAAGAAGCACATGTGTATCTTGAAAAAGTACCATCTACGTTGGAAGCTGTAATTTCTATCACACTGCTTCCCTCTGACAATTTAGTTTGTTTTAGAAAGGAGTATTTCCTGCAAATCAGAATTTCCAACATGGATTGAAGTTCACTTGCTCCAAGCAAGCCTAGGTTGAAGAAACACACATATTTCTTGAACGAAAACCATCTGTGTTAGAAGAAAGTGCATCTAGCACATTGTTTCCCTGTGAGAACTGAGTTAGTTTTTAAAGGAACTCGTCCTGCAAATTAGCACTTTGAAGGGGGCCATATGTTTCTTTGTTTCAAATTGGCCTATTCACCTGAATTGTCTAAACACGTGTTCCTCTTGAAACATCACAATATGTTTTAGAAAGAGGAACAACTAGCCTATTGCTTCCTTGTGAGAAGACTTAGTCTTGGAAAGGAATGTACCTGCAACTGACAGATTTCAATGTGGAGATATGCCCTGATTGCTGCAAATAGGCCTATATAGCTGAGTTGAAGAAACACATGTCTAACTCTAATGACAACCATCTATGCTAGAAACTGTAGCGTCAAGCACATTGTTCCCCTATGAAATTTCAATTAGTTATGGAAATGAATAACTTCTGAATAACAGATTTTCAAAGTGTAGGAAAGCTCATTTTGTCCAAATAGGCCATTTCAGCTATGTTGAAGAAACACATGCATCTCTCCAACGAAATCATGTAGGTTAGAATCAGCATCATCTAGAACACTGTTTCCTTGTGAGAATTGATTTAGTTCGTGAAAGGCGTATTTCCTGCAAATCATCCTTTTCAAGATGAAGTAAGGCTCATTTTGTTCCAAATAGGTCTATACAGCTGAGTTGAATAAACACATGTACCTTTCCAACGAAAACCATCTATGGTAGATCTACCACTTTATTTCCCTGTGTGAATTGACATAGATTTCAAAGGAACATTTAATGGGAATGATAACTTAGAAGGCAGAGAAAGGATCATTTTTTCCAAATGGGCCAAATCACATGAGATGTCAAAAACCATTTGTGTGGAAAGGAAAACTGTCATAGAAACAGGTGTTTCCTGCACATTCTTTCCCTGTGAAAATTGAGTTAACTTTTAAAAGCATACTTCCTACATCTTAAGTGTTTCAATGTGGAGATAGGTTCTGTTTACTCCAGGGAGGCGTATTCAAGGTGGTTTGAGAAACGCATGTATCTCCCAAAGAAAGAGATCTATGTTAAATGCTTCACAATCCCGCCTGTTGTTTGCCTGTGAGAATTGAATGAGTTTTTGAATGCAATACTTCTGGAAATCCTCATTTTCAAGAAGAAGAAAGGCTCCTTTTGTCCCAAGTATGCGTATTTTCCTGAGGTGAAGAAACACATTTAGCTCTCCACAGAAAGCCATCTGTGCCAGAAGTCAAAACATTAACAACATTGCTTCATTCTGTAAATGAGTTACTTTTGGAAAGGAATATTTCCTGAAAATTAGAACTTTCAAGGTGGAGAGATGTTCATTTTCTTCCAAATAAGCCTATTGACCTGAAAGTGGGAACACATTTGTCTCTCGAAAGAAAATGGTCAGTGTTAGAAAGAGAGAAGTGTCTAGACCATTGTTTCCGTGTGAGAATTGACTTAGTTTTGAAAGGAATACTTACTGCAAATCCTAATTTTCAAGGTGGAGAAAGGGTGATTTTCCTCAAATGGGCCTCTTTATCTGAGGGGAAGAAACACATGTATCCCTCCAAAGAAAACCATTTCTGCTAGAAGCTGCAGCATCTGACACATTGTTACCTGTGAGAATTGAGTTCACTTTTGAAAGGAATATTTCCTGCATATCGTGGTTATCATGGTAGGGGAAGGCTCATTTTGGTACAAAAATGCCTAATCAGCTGATTTGAAGAAACACATTTATTTCTCCAAATAACACCATCTAAGCTTGAAGCTACAGTTGCTAGCACATTGTTTCCCTGTGACAATTGGCTTAGTTTTTGAAAGGAAGACTTCCTGACAATCTGAATTTTCAGGGTATTCTTAGGCTGAGTGTGTCCAAGTAGGCCCATTCAGCTAAGTTGTATAGAGACATGTATCTCTCAAAGAAAAATCTTTGTTAGAACAACGAGCATCTAGGGCATTGTTTCCCTGTGAGAACTGAGTAAGATATTGAAAGGAATACTTCCTGCGACTTAAGATGTTTCAAAGTGGAGAAAGGCTCATTTTGTTCCAAATGGGGCCGTTCATCATTGGGGAAGAAACACAAGTATCCCTCCGAAGAAACCCATTCATGCTAGAAGCTGCAGCATCTACCATATTGTTTTCCTGTGAGAATTGAGTTCGTTTTGGGAAGAATACTTCCTGCAAATCAGAAATTCCAATGTGAACAAAGGTTCATTTTGTTTCCCATAGGCCTATTCACCTAAGATGAAGAAAGGCCTGTATGTCCAAAAGAGAACAAGCTGGGTCCGAAGCTCAAGCACGTAGAACGTTGTTTACCAGTGATACTTGAATTACTTTTTGAATGGAATGCTCCTGCAAATCAGAATTGTCGGGGTGGATGAAGATCATTTTGTTCTGAATAGGCCTATTCGCCTGAGTTGAAAAAACACATGTACCTCTCAAAAGAAAACCAGCAGTGTTAGAAGCTGGAGCATCTAGCACATTGTTTTCCTGTGAGAATTCAGTGAGTTTTTGAAAGGAAGACTGCTGCAAATCAGCGTTTTCGAGGTGTAGAAAGCTTCATTTTGTTCCAAATAGGACAGTTTAGAACAGTTGAAGAAACAAATGTAAATCTCAAAAGAAAACTATGTGTGTTAGAAACCAGAGCATCTATCACATTGTTTGCTGTGAGAATAGTGTTAGTTTTTGAAAGGAATATACGTGCAACTTAGGGGATCAACGTGGAGATAGCCTCTTTCTGTTCCAAATTGGCCTATTCAGCTAAGTTGAAGAAACACATGTACCTCTCAAAAAAAACCATCTCTGTATGATGCTGGAATATCTAGAACATTGTTTCCCTGTGAGAACTGAGTGTGGTTTTGAAATGACTACTACAGGAAACCTGAGAGTTTCAAAGGGGCGATAGGCTCTGTTTGCTCGAAATAGGTCTTTTCAGCTGAGTTGAAGACACACGCATCTTTCCCAAGAAAACCATCTATGTTAGAAAGTGCAGCAGCTACCACATGGTTTCTCTGTCACAATTGAGAGAGCTTTTGAAAGGAGTACTTCCTGCAATTCAGAACTTGCAAGGTCAACAAAGGTTCATTCTGTGCCAAATAGGCGTTTTCACCTGACATGTTGAAACACATGTTTCTCTCACAAGAAACTCTCTGTGTTAGACGGTCCATCGCATAGAACATTGTTTACCTGTGAGATTTGAGTTCGTTTTCATTGGAGAACTTTTGCAAATCAGAATGTCAGGGTGGAAAAGGCTACTTTGTTCCTAATAGCCCTATTGAGCTGCATTGAAAAAACACATGGATCTCGCGAGAGAAAACCATCTGTGTTAGAAGCAGGATCATCCGGCACATTGTTTCCCTGTGAGAATCGAGTGAATATTTGAAAGGAGTACTTCCTGCCAATCATGGATTTCAAGGTGTACAACAGCTCACTTTACTCCAAATAGGACTATTTAGCTGAGTGGAAGAAACAACATGTGTATCTCGCAAGAGAACTATATGTGTAAGAAGCCTGAGCATCTAGAACATTGATTCCCTGTGAGAACCGAGTTACGTTTGAAAGGAATACCTCCTGCAAATGCTAGATTTGAAGGTGGAGAAAGGCTGCTTTTGTTCAAAATAGGCCTATTGATTTGAGGGGAAGTAACAAATGGATACTTCCAAAGAAAACCATTTCTGGTAGAAGCTGAAGCATGTACATATTGCTTCCCTGGGAGAATTCAGTTCGTTTGGAAAAGAATATTCCTGCAAATCAGAACTTCCAAGGTGCACCAAAGCTTCATTTCATTCTATATAGGCCTATTCCACTGAGATGTTGAAACACATGTTTCTCTGGAAAGAAAACAATCCATGTTACAATCTCCACTGCCTTTAACCTTGATTCCCTGTGAGATTAGAGGTAGTTTTTGAGTGGAATACTTCTGCAAAGGAGAATTTTCAGGCTGGAAAAGCCTCTTTTTGTTGGACTAAGCCTATTCAGCTGAGTTGAAGAAGCACATTTTTCTCTCTAAAGAAAATCATCTGTGTTAGAAGAAGGAGAATCTAGCACATTGTTTCCTATGAGAAGTGAGTTAGTGTTTGAAAAGAACGCTGACTGCAACCTAGGTGTTTCAAGGTGGAGATTGGCTCTATTTCCTCCAATAAGCCTATTCAGATGAGTTTGAGAAACTCATGTATCTCTCCAAGGAAAATGGTCTACGTTAGCAGCATGAAATCGACCACATTGTTTCCTTCTGAGTATTGAGTTAGGTTTTGAAAGCAACACGTTTAGCAAATCAGAATTTTCAAGCTAGAGAAAGGCTCATTTTGTCCAAAGAGGACGATTCGGCTCAATTGAAGACAGACATGTATCTCTCCTCACAATACCATCTATGCTTCATCCTGCAGCAATTACCACATTGTTTCCCTGCAAGAATTGACTTAGTTTTTGAAAGGACTACTACTGGCAACTTTTGAGTTTCACTGTGGAGATAGTCTCTGTTTGCTTCAAACAGGCCTTTTTAGCTGAGATGAAGAAGCACATGTGTATCTTGAAAAAGTACCATCTACGTTGGAAGCTGTACTTTCTATCACACTGCTTCCCTCTGACAATTTAGTTTGTTTTAGAAAGGAGTATTTCCTGCAAATCAGAATTTCCAACATGGATTGAAGTTCACTTGCTCCAAGCAAGCCTAGGTTGAAGAAACACACATATTTCTTGAAAGAAAACCATCTGTGTTAGAAGAAAGTGCATCTAGCACATTGTTTCCCTGTGAGAACTGAGTTAGTTTTTAAAGGAACTCGTCCTGCAAATTAGCACTTTGAAGGGGGCCATATGTTTCTTTGTTTCAAATTGGCCTATTCACCTGAATTGTCTAAACACGTGTTCCTCTTGAAACATCACAATATGTTTTAGAAAGAGGAACAACTAGCCTATTGCTTCCTTGTGAGAAGACTTAGTCTTGGAAAGGAATGTACCTGCAACTGACAGATTTCAATGTGGAGATATGCCCTGATTGCTGCAAATAGGCCTATATAGCTGAGTTGAAGAAACACATGTCTAACTCTAATGACAACCATCTATGCTAGAAACTGTAGCGTCAAGCACATTGTTCCCCTATGAAATTTCAATTAGTTATGGAAATGAATAACTTCTGAATAACAGATTTTCAAAGTGTAGGAAAGCTCATTTTGTCCAAATAGGCCATTTCAGCTATGTTGAAGAAACACATGCATCTCTCCAACGAAATCATGTAGGTTAGAATCAGCATCATCTAGAACACTGTTTCCTTGTGAGAATTGATTTAGTTCGTGAAAGGCGTATTTCCTGCAAATCATCCTTTTCAAGATGAAGTAAGGCTCATTTTGTTCCAAATAGGTCTATACAGCTGAGTTGAAGAAACACATGTACCTTTCCAAAGAAAACCATCTATGGTAGATCTACCACTTTATTTCCCTGTGTGAATTGACATAGATTTCAAAGGAACCTTTAATGGGAATGATAACTTAGAAGGCAGAGAAAGGATCATTTTTTCCAAATGGGCCAAATCACATGAGATGTCAAAAACCATTTGTGTGGAAAGGAAAACTGTCATAGAAACAGGTGTTTCCTGCACATTCTTTCCCTGTGAAAATTGAGTTAATTTTTAAAAGCATACTTCCTACATCTTAAGTGTTTCAATGTGGAGATAGGTTCTGTTTACTCCAGGGAGGCGTATTCAAGGTGGTTTGAGAAACGCATGTATCTCCCAAAGAAAGAGATCTATGTTAAATGCTTCACAATCCCGCCTGTTGTTTGCCTGTGAGAATTGAATGAGTTTTTGAATGCAATACTTCTGGAAATCCTCATTTTCAAGAAGAAGAAAGGCTCCTTTTGTCCCAAGTATGCGTATTTTCCTGAGGTGAAGAAACACATTTAGCTCTCCACAGAAAGCCATCTGTGCCAGAAGTCAAAACATTAACAACATTGCTTCATTCTGTAAATGAGTTACTTTTGGAAAGGAATATTTCCTGAAAATTAGAACTTTCAAGGTGGAGAGATGTTCATTTTCTTCCAAATAAGCCTATTGACCTGAAAGTGGGAACACATTTGTCTCTCGAAAGAAAATGGTCAGTGTTAGAAAGAGAGAAGTGTCTAGACCATTGTTTCCGTGTGAGAATTGACTTAGTTTTGAAAAGAATACTTACTGCAAATCCTAATTTTCAAGGTGGAGAAAGGGTGATTTTCCTCAAATGGGCCTCTTTATCTGAGGGGAAGAAACACATGTATCCCTCCAAAGAAAACCATTTCTGCTAGAAGCTGCAGCATCTGACACATTTTTACCTGTGAGAATTGAGTTCACTTTTGAAAGGAATATTTCCTGCATATCGTGGTTATCATGGTAGGGGAAGGCTCATTTTGGTACAAAAATGCCTAATCAGCTGATTTGAAGAAACACATTTATTTCTCCAAATAACACCATCTAAGCTTGAAGCTACAGTTGCTAGCACATTGTTTCCCTGTGACAATTGGCTTAGTTTTTGAAAGGAAGACTTCCTGACAATCTGAATTTTCAGGGTATTCTTAGGCTGAGTGTGTCCAAGTAGGCCCATTCAGCTAAGTTGTATAGAGACATGTATCTCTCAAAGAAAAATCTTTGTTAGAACAACGAGCATCTAGGGCATTGTTTCCCTGTGAGAACTGAGTAAGATATTGAAAGGAATACTTCCTGCGACGTAAGATGTTTCAAAGTGGAGAAAGGCTCATTTTGTTCCAAATGGGGCCGTTCATCATTGGGGAAGAAACACAAGTATCCCTCCGAAGAAACCCATTCATGCTAGAAGCTGCAGCATCTACCATATTGTTTTCCTGTGAGAATTGAGTTCGTTTTGGGAAGAATACTTCCTGCAAATCAGAAATTCCAACGTGAACAAAGGTTCATTTTGTTTCCCATAGGCCTATTCACCTAAGATGAAGAAAGGCCTGTATGTCCAAAAGAGAACAAGCTGGGTCCGAAGCTCAAGCACGTAGAACGTTGTTTACCAGTGATACTTGAATTACTTTTTGAATGGAATGCTCCTGCAAATCAGAATTGTCGGGGTGGATGAAGATCATTTTGTTCTGAATAGGCCTATTCGCCTGAGTTGAAAAAACACATGTACCTCTCAAAAGAAAACCAGCAGTGTTAGAAGCAGGAGCATCTAGCACATTGTTTTCCTGTGAGAATTCAGTGAGTTTTTGAAAGGAAGACTGCTGCAAATCAGCGTTTTCGAGGTGTAGAAAGCTTCATTTTGTTCCAAATAGGACAGTTTAGAACAGTTGAAGAAACAAATGTAAATCTCAAAAGAAAACTATGTGTGTTAGAAACCAGAGCATCTATCATATCACATTGTTTGCTGTGAGAATAGTGTTAGTTTTTGAAAGGAATATACGTGCAACTTAGGGGATCAACGTGGAGATAGCCTCTTTCTGTTCCAAATTGGCCTATTCAGCTAAGTTGAAGAAACACATGTACCTCTCAAAAAAAACCATCTCTGTATGATGCTGGAATATCTAGAACATTGTTTCCCTGTGAGAACTGAGTGTGGTTTTGAAATGACTACTACAGGAAACCTGAGAGTTTCAAAGGGGCGATAGGCTCTGTTTGCTCGAAATAGGTCTTTTCAGCTGAGTTGAAGACACACGCATCTTTCCCAAGAAAACCATCTATGTTAGAAAGTGCAGCAGCTACCACATGGTTTCTCTGTCACAATTGAGAGAGCTTTTGAAAGGAGTACTTCCTGCAATTCAGAACTTGCAAGGTCAACAAAGGTTCATTCTGTGCCAAATAGGCGTTTTCACCTGACATGTTGAAACACATGTTTCTCTCACAAGAAACTCTCTGTGTTAGACGGTCCATCGCATAGAACATTGTTTACCTGTGAGATTTGAGTTCGTTTTCATTGGAGAACTTTTGCAAATCAGAATGTCAGGGTGGAAAAGGCTACTTTGTTCCTAATAGCCCTATTGAGCTGCATTGAAAAAACACATGGATCTCGCGAGAGAAAACCATCTGTGTTAGAAGCAGGATCATCCGGCACATTGTTTCCCTGTGAGAATCGAGTGAATATTTGAAAGGAGTACTTCCTGCCAATCATGGATTTCAAGGTGTACAACAGCTCACTTTACTCCAAATAGGACTATTTAGCTGAGTGGAAGAAACAACATGTGTATCTCGCAAGAGAACTATATGTGTAAGAAGCCTGAGCATCTAGAACATTGATTCCCTGTGAGAACCGAGTTACGTTTGAAAGGAATACCTCCTGCAAATGCTAGATTTGAAGGTGGAGAAAGGCTGCTTTTGTTCAAAATAGGCCTATTGATTTGAGGGGAAGTAACAAATGGATACTTCCAAAGAAAACCATTTCTGGTAGAAGCTGAAGCATGTACATATTGCTTCCCTGGGAGAATTCAGTTCGTTTGGAAAAGAATATTCCTGCAAATCAGAACTTCCAAGGTGCACCAAAGCTTCATTTCATTCTATATAGGCCTATTCCACTGAGATGTTGAAACACATGTTTCTCTGGAAAGAAAACAATCCATGTTACAATCTCCACTGCCTTTAACCTTGATTCCCTGTGAGATTAGAGGTAGTTTTTGAGTGGAATACTTCTGCAAAGGAGAATTTTCAGGCTGGAAAAGCCTCTTTTTGTTGGACTAAGCCTATTCAGCTGAGTTGAAGAAGCACATTTTTCTCTCTAAAGAAAATCATCTGTGTTAGAAGAAGGAGAATCTAGCACATTGTTTCCTATGAGAAGTGAGTTAGTGTTTGAAAAGAACGCTGACTGCAACCTAGGTGTTTCAAGGTGGAGATTGGCTCTATTTCCTCCAATAAGCCTATTCAGATGAGTTTGAGAAACTCATGTATCTCTCCAAGGAAAATGGTCTACGTTAGCAGCATGAAATCGACCACATTGTTTCCTTCTGAGTATTGAGTTAGGTTTTGAAAGCAACACGTTTAGCAAATCAGAATTTTCAAGCTAGAGAAAGGCTCATTTTGTCCAAAGAGGACGATTCGGCTCAATTGAAGACAGACATGTATCTCTCCTCACAATACCATCTATGCTTCATCCTGCAGCAATTACCACATTGTTTCCCTGCAAGAATTGACTTAGTTTTTGAAAGGACTACTACTGGCAACTTTTGAGTTTCACTGTGGAGATAGTCTCTGTTTGCTTCAAACAGGCCTTTTTAGCTGAGATGAAGAAGCACATGTGTATCTTGAAAAAGTACCATCTACGTTGGAAGCTGTACTTTCTATCACACTGCTTCCCTCTGACAATTTAGTTTGTTTTAGAAAGGAGTATTTCCTGCAAATCAGAATTTCCAACATGGATTGAAGTTCACTTGCTCCAAGCAAGCCTAGGTTGAAGAAACACACATATTTCTTGAAAGAAAACCATCTGTGTTAGAAGAAAGTGCATCTAGCACATTGTTTCCCTGTGAGAACTGAGTTAGTTTTTAAAGGAACTCGTCCTGCAAATTAGCACTTTGAAGGGGGCCATATGTTTCTTTGTTTCAAATTGGCCTATTCACCTGAATTGTCTAAACACGTGTTCCTCTTGAAACATCACAATATGTTTTAGAAAGAGGAACAACTAGCCTATTGCTTCCTTGTGAGAAGACTTAGTCTTGGAAAGGAATGTACCTGCAACTGACAGATTTCAATGTGGAGATATGCCCTGATTGCTGCAAATAGGCCTATATAGCTGAGTTGAAGAAACACATGTCTAACTCTAATGACAACCATCTATGCTAGAAACTGTAGCGTCAAGCACATTGTTCCCCTATGAAATTTCAATTAGTTATGGAAATGAATAACTTCTGAATAACAGATTTTCAAAGTGTAGGAAAGCTCATTTTGTCCAAATAGGCCATTTCAGCTATGTTGAAGAAACACATGCATCTCTCCAACGAAATCATGTAGGTTAGAATCAGCATCATCTAGAACACTGTTTCCTTGTGAGAATTGATTTAGTTCGTGAAAGGCGTATTTCCTGCAAATCATCCTTTTCAAGATGAAGTAAGGCTCATTTTGTTCCAAATAGGTCTATACAGCTGAGTTGAAGAAACACATGTACCTTTCCAAAGAAAACCATCTATGGTAGATCTACCACTTTATTTCCCTGTGTGAATTGACATAGATTTCAAAGGAACCTTTAATGGGAATGATAACTTAGAAGGCAGAGAAAGGATCATTTTTTCCAAATGGGCCAAATCACATGAGATGTCAAAAACCATTTGTGTGGAAAGGAAAACTGTCATAGAAACAGGTGTTTCCTGCACATTCTTTCCCTGTGAAAATTGAGTTAATTTTTAAAAGCATACTTCCTACATCTTAAGTGTTTCAATGTGGAGATAGGTTCTGTTTACTCCAGGGAGGCGTATTCAAGGTGGTTTGAGAAACGCATGTATCTCCCAAAGAAAGAGATCTATGTTAAATGCTTCACAATCCCGCCTGTTGTTTGCCTGTGAGAATTGAATGAGTTTTTGAATGCAATACTTCTGGAAATCCTCATTTTCAAGAAGAAGAAAGGCTCCTTTTGTCCCAAGTATGCGTATTTTCCTGAGGTGAAGAAACACATTTAGCTCTCCACAGAAAGCCATCTGTGCCAGAAGTCAAAACATTAACAACATTGCTTCATTCTGTAAATGAGTTACTTTTGGAAAGGAATATTTCCTGAAAATTAGAACTTTCAAGGTGGAGAGATGTTCATTTTCTTCCAAATAAGCCTATTGACCTGAAAGTGGGAACACATTTGTCTCTCGAAAGAAAATGGTCAGTGTTAGAAAGAGAGAAGTGTCTAGACCATTGTTTCCGTGTGAGAATTGACTTAGTTTTGAAAAGAATACTTACTGCAAATCCTAATTTTCAAGGTGGAGAAAGGGTGATTTTCCTCAAATGGGCCTCTTTATCTGAGGGGAAGAAACACATGTATCCCTCCAAAGAAAACCATTTCTGCTAGAAGCTGCAGCATCTGACACATTTTTACCTGTGAGAATTGAGTTCACTTTTGAAAGGAATATTTCCTGCATATCGTGGTTATCATGGTAGGGGAAGGCTCATTTTGGTACAAAAATGCCTAATCAGCTGATTTGAAGAAACACATTTATTTCTCCAAATAACACCATCTAAGCTTGAAGCTACAGTTGCTAGCACATTGTTTCCCTGTGACAATTGGCTTAGTTTTTGAAAGGAAGACTTCCTGACAATCTGAATTTTCAGGGTATTCTTAGGCTGAGTGTGTCCAAGTAGGCCCATTCAGCTAAGTTGTATAGAGACATGTATCTCTCAAAGAAAAATCTTTGTTAGAACAACGAGCATCTAGGGCATTGTTTCCCTGTGAGAACTGAGTAAGATATTGAAAGGAATACTTCCTGCGACGTAAGATGTTTCAAAGTGGAGAAAGGCTCATTTTGTTCCAAATGGGGCCGTTCATCATTGGGGAAGAAACACAAGTATCCCTCCGAAGAAACCCATTCATGCTAGAAGCTGCAGCATCTACCATATTGTTTTCCTGTGAGAATTGAGTTCGTTTTGGGAAGAATACTTCCTGCAAATCAGAAATTCCAACGTGAACAAAGGTTCATTTTGTTTCCCATAGGCCTATTCACCTAAGATGAAGAAAGGCCTGTATGTCCAAAAGAGAACAAGCTGGGTCCCAAGCTCAAGCACGTAGAACGTTGTTTACCAGTGATACTTGAATTACTTTTTGAATGGAATGCTCCTGCAAATCAGAATTGTCGGGGTGGATGAAAATCATTTTGTTCTGAATAGGCCTATTCGCCTGAGTTGAAAAAACACATGTACCTCTCAAAAGAAAACCAGCAGTGTTAGAAGCAGGAGCATCTAGCACATTGTTTTCCTGTGAGAATTCAGTGAGTTTTTGAAAGGAAGACTGCTGCAAATCAGCGTTTTCGAGGTGTAGAAAGCTTCATTTTGTTCCAAATAGGACAGTTTAGAACAGTTGAAGAAACAAATGTAAATCTCAAAAGAAAACTATGTGTGTTAGAAACCAGAGCATCTATCATATCACATTGTTTGCTGTGAGAATAGTGTTAGTTTTTGAAAGGAATATACGTGCAACTTAGGGGATCAACGTGGAGATAGCCTCTTTCTGTTCCAAATTGGCCTATTCAGCTAAGTTGAAGAAACACATGTACCTCTCAAAAAAAACCATCTCTGTATGATGCTGGAATATCTAGAACATTGTTTCCCTGTGAGAACTGAGTGTGGTTTTGAAATGACTACTACAGGAAACCTGAGAGTTTCAAAGGGGCGATAGGCTCTGTTTGCTCGAAATAGGTCTTTTCAGCTGAGTTGAAGACACACGCATCTTTCCCAAGAAAACCATCTATGTTAGAAAGTGCAGCAGCTACCACATGGTTTCTCTGTCACAATTGAGAGAGCTTTTGAAAGGAGTACTTCCTGCAATTCAGAACTTGCAAGGTCAACAAAGGTTCATTCTGTGCCAAATAGGCGTTTTCACCTGACATGTTGAAACACATGTTTCTCTCACAAGAAACTCTCTGTGTTAGACGGTCCATCGCATAGAACATTGTTTACCTGTGAGATTTGAGTTCGTTTTCATTGGAGAACTTTTGCAAATCAGAATGTCAGGGTGGAAAAGGCTACTTTGTTCCTAATAGCCCTATTGAGCTGCATTGAAAAAACACATGGATCTCGCGAGAGAAAACCATCTGTGTTAGAAGCAGGATCATCCGGCACATTGTTTCCCTGTGAGAATCGAGTGAATATTTGAAAGGAGTACTTCCTGCCAATCATGGATTTCAAGGTGTACAACAGCTCACTTTACTCCAAATAGGACTATTTAGCTGAGTGGAAGAAACAACATGTGTATCTCGCAAGAGAACTATATGTGTAAGAAGCCTGAGCATCTAGAACATTGATTCCCTGTGAGAACCGAGTTACGTTTGAAAGGAATACCTCCTGCAAATGCTAGATTTGAAGGTGGAGAAAGGCTGCTTTTGTTCAAAATAGGCCTATTGATTTGAGGGGAAGTAACAAATGGATACTTCCAAAGAAAACCATTTCTGGTAGAAGCTGAAGCATGTACATATTGCTTCCCTGGGAGAATTCAGTTCGTTTGGAAAAGAATATTCCTGCAAATCAGAACTTCCAAGGTGCACCAAAGCTTCATTTCATTCTATATAGGCCTATTCCACTGAGATGTTGAAACACATGTTTCTCTGGAAAGAAAACAATCCATGTTACAATCTCCACTGCCTTTAACCTTGATTCCCTGTGAGATTAGAGGTAGTTTTTGAGTGGAATACTTCTGCAAAGGAGAATTTTCAGGCTGGAAAAGCCTCTTTTTGTTGGACTAAGCCTATTCAGCTGAGTTGAAGAAGCACATTTTTCTCTCTAAAGAAAATCATCTGTGTTAGAAGAAGGAGAATCTAGCACATTGTTTCCTATGAGAAGTGAGTTAGTGTTTGAAAAGAACGCTGACTGCAACCTAGGTGTTTCAAGGTGGAGATTGGCTCTATTTCCTCCAATAAGCCTATTCAGATGAGTTTGAGAAACTCATGTATCTCTCCAAGGAAAATGGTCTACGTTAGCAGCATGAAATCGACCACATTGTTTCCTTCTGAGTATTGAGTTAGGTTTTGAAAGCAACACGTTTAGCAAATCAGAATTTTCAAGCTAGAGAAAGGCTCATTTTGTCCAAAGAGGACGATTCGGCTCAATTGAAGACAGACATGTATCTCTCCTCACAATACCATCTATGCTTCATCCTGCAGCAATTACCACATTGTTTCCCTGCAAGAATTGACTTAGTTTTTGAAAGGACTACTACTGGCAACTTTTGAGTTTCACTGTGGAGATAGTCTCTGTTTGCTTCAAACAGGCCTTTTTAGCTGAGATGAAGAAGCACATGTGTATCTTGAAAAAGTACCATCTACGTTGGAAGCTGTACTTTCTATCACACTGCTTCCCTCTGACAATTTAGTTTGTTTTAGAAAGGAGTATTTCCTGCAAATCAGAATTTCCAACATGGATTGAAGTTCACTTGCTCCAAGCAAGCCTAGGTTGAAGAAACACACATATTTCTTGAAAGAAAACCATCTGTGTTAGAAGAAAGTGCATCTAGCACATTGTTTCCCTGTGAGAACTGAGTTAGTTTTTAAAGGAACTCGTCCTGCAAATTAGCACTTTGAAGGGGGCCATATGTTTCTTTGTTTCAAATTGGCCTATTCACCTGAATTGTCTAAACACGTGTTCCTCTTGAAACATCACAATATGTTTTAGAAAGAGGAACAACTAGCCTATTGCTTCCTTGTGAGAAGACTTAGTCTTGGAAAGGAATGTACCTGCAACTGACAGATTTCAATGTGGAGATATGCCCTGATTGCTGCAAATAGGCCTATATAGCTGAGTTGAAGAAACACATGTCTAACTCTAATGACAACCATCTATGCTAGAAACTGTAGCGTCAAGCACATTGTTCCCCTATGAAATTTCAATTAGTTATGGAAATGAATAACTTCTGAATAACAGATTTTCAAAGTGTAGGAAAGCTCATTTTGTCCAAATAGGCCATTTCAGCTATGTTGAAGAAACACATGCATCTCTCCAACGAAATCATGTAGGTTAGAATCAGCATCATCTAGAACACTGTTTCCTTGTGAGAATTGATTTAGTTCGTGAAAGGCGTATTTCCTGCAAATCATCCTTTTCAAGATGAAGTAAGGCTCATTTTGTTCCAAATAGGTCTATACAGCTGAGTTGAAGAAACACATGTACCTTTCCAAAGAAAACCATCTATGGTAGATCTACCACTTTATTTCCCTGTGTGAATTGACATAGATTTCAAAGGAACCTTTAATGGGAATGATAACTTAGAAGGCAGAGAAAGGATCATTTTTTCCAAATGGGCCAAATCACATGAGATGTCAAAAACCATTTGTGTGGAAAGGAAAACTGTCATAGAAACAGGTGTTTCCTGCACATTCTTTCCCTGTGAAAATTGAGTTAATTTTTAAAAGCATACTTCCTACATCTTAAGTGTTTCAATGTGGAGATAGGTTCTGTTTACTCCAGGGAGGCGTATTCAAGGTGGTTTGAGAAACGCATGTATCTCCCAAAGAAAGAGATCTATGTTAAATGCTTCACAATCCCGCCTGTTGTTTGCCTGTGAGAATTGAATGAGTTTTTGAATGCAATACTTCTGGAAATCCTCATTTTCAAGAAGAAGAAAGGCTCCTTTTGTCCCAAGTATGCGTATTTTCCTGAGGTGAAGAAACACATTTAGCTCTCCACAGAAAGCCATCTGTGCCAGAAGTCAAAACATTAACAACATTGCTTCATTCTGTAAATGAGTTACTTTTGGAAAGGAATATTTCCTGAAAATTAGAACTTTCAAGGTGGAGAGATGTTCATTTTCTTCCAAATAAGCCTATTGACCTGAAAGTGGGAACACATTTGTCTCTCGAAAGAAAATGGTCAGTGTTAGAAAGAGAGAAGTGTCTAGACCATTGTTTCCGTGTGAGAATTGACTTAGTTTTGAAAAGAATACTTACTGCAAATCCTAATTTTCAAGGTGGAGAAAGGGTGATTTTCCTCAAATGGGCCTCTTTATCTGAGGGGAAGAAACACATGTATCCCTCCAAAGAAAACCATTTCTGCTAGAAGCTGCAGCATCTGACACATTTTTACCTGTGAGAATTGAGTTCACTTTTGAAAGGAATATTTCCTGCATATCGTGGTTATCATGGTAGGGGAAGGCTCATTTTGGTACAAAAATGCCTAATCAGCTGATTTGAAGAAACACATTTATTTCTCCAAATAACACCATCTAAGCTTGAAGCTACAGTTGCTAGCACATTGTTTCCCTGTGACAATTGGCTTAGTTTTTGAAAGGAAGACTTCCTGACAATCTGAATTTTCAGGGTATTCTTAGGCTGAGTGTGTCCAAGTAGGCCCATTCAGCTAAGTTGTATAGAGACATGTATCTCTCAAAGAAAAATCTTTGTTAGAACAACGAGCATCTAGGGCATTGTTTCCCTGTGAGAACTGAGTAAGATATTGAAAGGAATACTTCCTGCGACGTAAGATGTTTCAAAGTGGAGAAAGGCTCATTTTGTTCCAAATGGGACCGTTCATCATTGGGGAAGAAACACAAGTATCCCTCCGAAGAAACCCATTCATGCTAGAAGCTGCAGCATCTACCATATTGTTTTCCTGTGAGAATTGAGTTCGTTTTGGGAAGAATACTTCCTGCAAATCAGAAATTCCAACGTGAACAAAGGTTCATTTTGTTTCCCATAGGCCTATTCACCTAAGATGAAGAAAGGCCTGTATGTCCAAAAGAGAACAAGCTGGGTCCGAAGCTCAAGCACGTAGAACGTTGTTTACCAGTGATACTTGAATTACTTTTTGAATGGAATGCTCCTGCAAATCAGAATTGTCGGGGTGGATGAAAATCATTTTGTTCTGAATAGGCCTATTCGCCTGAGTTGAAAAAACACATGTACCTCTCAAAAGAAAACCAGCAGTGTTAGAAGCAGGAGCATCTAGCACATTGTTTTCCTGTGAGAATTCAGTGAGTTTTTGAAAGGAAGACTGCTGCAAATCAGCGTTTTCGAGGTGTAGAAAGCTTCATTTTGTTCCAAATAGGACAGTTTAGAACAGTTGAAGAAACAAATGTAAATCTCAAAAGAAAACTATGTGTGTTAGAAACCAGAGCATCTATCATATCACATTGTTTGCTGTGAGAATAGTGTTAGTTTTTGAAAGGAATATACCTGCAACTTAGGGGATCAACGTGGAGATAGCCTCTTTCTGTTCCAAATTGGCCTATTCAACTAAGTTGAAGAAATACATGTACCTCTCAAAAAAAACCATCTCTGTATGATGCTGGAATATCTAGAACATTGTTTCCCTGTGAGAACTGAGTGTGGTTTTGAAATGACTACTACAGGAAACCTGAGAGTTTCAAAGGGGCGATAGGCTCTGTTTGCTCGAAATAGGTCTTTTCAGCTGAGTTGAAGACACACGCATCTTTCCCAAGAAAACCATCTATGTTAGAAAGTGCAGCAGCTACCACATGGTTTCTCTGTCACAATTGAGAGAGCTTTTGAAAGGAGTACTTCCTGCAATTCAGAACTTGCAAGGTCAACAAAGGTTCATTCTGTGCCAAATAGGCGTTTTCACCTGACATGTTGAAACACATGTTTCTCTCACAAGAAACTCTCTGTGTTAGACGGTCCATCGCATAGAACATTGTTTACCTGTGAGATTTGAGTTCGTTTTCATTGGAGAACTTTTGCAAATCAGAATGTCAGGGTGGAAAAGGCTACTTTGTTCCTAATAGCCCTATTGAGCTGCATTGAAAAAACACATGGATCTCGCCAGAGAAAACCATCTGTGTTAGAAGCAGGATCATCCATCACATCGTTTCCCTGTGAGAATCGAGTGAATATTTGAAAGGAGTACTTCCTGCCAATCATGGATTTCAAGGTGTACAACAGCTCACTTTACTCCAAATAGGACTATTTAGCTGAGTGGAAGAAACAACATGTATATCTCGCAAGAGAACTATATGTGTAAGAAGCCTGAGCATCTAGAACATTGATTCCCTGTGAGAACCAAGTTACGTTTGAAAGGAATACCTCCTGCAAATGCTAGATTTGAAGGTGGAGAAAGGCTGCTTTTGTTCAAAATAGGCCTATTGATTTGAGGGGAAGTAACAAATGGATACTTCCAAAGAAAACCATTTCTGGTAGAAGCTGAAGCATGTACATATTGCTTCCCTGGGAGAATTCAGTTCGTTTGGAAAAGAATATTCCTGCAAATCAGAACTTCCAAGGTGCACCAAAGCTTCATTTCATTCTAAATAGGCCTATTCCACTGAGATGTTGAAACACATGTTTCTCTGGAAAGAAAACAATCCATGTTACAATCTCCACTGCCTTTAACCTTGATTCCCTGTGAGATTAGAGGTAGTTTTTGAGTGGAATACTTCTGCAAAGGAGAATTTTCAGGCTGGAAAAGCCTCTTTTTGTTGGACTAAGCCTATTCAGCTGAGTTGAAGAAGCACATTTTTCTCTCTAAAGAAAATCATCTGTGTTAGAAGAAGGAGAATCTAGCACATTGTTTCCTATGAGAAGTGAGTTAGTGTTTGAAAAGAACGCTGACTGCAACCTAGGTGTTTCAAGGTGGAGATTGGCTCTATTTCCTCCAATAAGCCTATTCAGATGAGTTTGAGAAACTCATGTATCTCTCCAAGGAAAATGGTCTACGTTAGCAGCATCAAATCGACCACATTGTTTCCTTCTGAGTATTGAGTTAGGTTTTGAAAGCAACACGTTTAGCAAATCAGAATTTTCAAGCTAGAGAAAGGCTCATTTTGTCCAAAGAGGACGATTCGGCTCAATTGAAGACAGACATGTATCTCTCCTCACAATACCATCTATGCTTCAACCTGCAGCAATTACCACATTGTTTCCCTGCAAGAACTGACTTAGTTTTTGAAAGGACTACTACTGGCAACTTTTGAGTTTCACTGTGGAGATAGTCTCTGTTTGCTTCAAACAGGCCTTTTTAGCTGAGATGAAGAAGCACATGTGTATCTTGAAAAAGTACCATCTACGTTGGAAGCTGTAATTTCTATCACACTGCTTCCCTCTGACAATTTAGTTTGTTTTAGAAAGGAGTATTTCCTGCAAATCAGAATTTCCAACATGGATTGAAGTTCACTTGCTCCAAGCAAGCCTAGGTTGAAGAAACACACATATTTCTTGAAAGAAAACCATCTGTGTTAGAAGAAAGTGCATCTAGCACATTGTTTCCCTGTGAGAACTGAGTTAGTTTTTAAAGGAACTCGTCCTGCAAATTAGCACTTTGAAGGGGGCCATATGTTTCTTTGTTTCAAATTGGCCTATTCACCTGAATTGTCTAAACACGTGTTCCTCTTGAAACATCACAATATGTTTTAGAAAGAGGAACAACTAGCCTATTGCTTCCTTGTGAGAAGACTTAGTCTTGGAAAGGAATGTACCTGCAACTGACAGATTTCAATGTGGAGATATGCCCTGATTGCTGCAAATAGGCCTATATAGCTGAGTTGAAGAAACACATGTCTAACTCTAATGACAACCATCTATGCTAGAAACTGTAGCGTCAAGCACATTGTTCCCCTATGAAATTTCAATTAGTTATGGAAATGAATAACTTCTGAATAACAGATTTTCAAAGTGTAGGAAAGCTCATTTTGTCCAAATAGGCCATTTCAGCTATGTTGAAGAAACACATGCATCTCTCCAACGAAATCATGTAGGTTAGAATCAGCATCATCTAGAACACTGCTTCCTTGTGAGAATTGATTTAGTTCGTGAAAGGCGTATTTCCTGCAAATCATCCTTTTCAAGATGAAGTAAGGCTCATTTTGTTCCAAATAGGTCTATACAGCTGAGTTGAAGAAACACATGTACCTTTCCAACGAAAACCATCTATGGTAGATCTACCACTTTATTTCCCTGTGTGAACTGACATAGATTTCAAAGGAACATTTAATGGGAATGATAACTTAGAAGGCAGAGAAAGGATCATTTTTTCCAAATGGGCCAAATCACATGAGATGTCAAAAACCATTTGTGTGGAAAGGAAAACTGTCATAGAAACAGGTGTTTCCTGCACATTCTTTCCCTGTGAAAATTGAGTTAATTTTTAAAAGCATACTTCCTACATCTTAAGTGTTTCAATGTGGAGATAGGTTCTGTTTACTCCAGGGAGGCGTATTCAAGGTGGTTTGAGAAACGCATGTATCTCCCAAAGAAAGAGATCTATGTTAAATGCTTCACAATCCCGCCTGTTGTTTGCCTGTGAGAATTGAATGAGTTTTTGAATGCAATACTTCTGGAAATCCTCATTTTCAAGAAGAAGAAAGGCTCCTTTTGTCCCAAATATGCGTATTTTGCTGAGGTGAAGAAACACATTTAGCTCTCCACAGAAAGCCATCTGTGCCAGAAGTCAAAACATTAACAACATTGCTTCATTCTGTAAATGAGTTACTTTTGGAAAGGAATATTTCCTGAAAATTAGAACTTTCAAGGTGGAGAGATGTTCATTTTCTTCCAAATAAGCCTATTGACCTGAAAGTGGGAACACATTTGTCTCTCGAAAGAAAATGGTCAGTGTTAGAAAGAGAGAAGTGTCTAGACCATTGTTTCCGTGTGAGAATTGACTTAGTTTTGAAAGGAACACTTACTGCAAATCCTAATTTTCAAGGTGGAGAAAGGGTGATTTTCCTCAAATGGGCCTCTTTATCTGAGGGGAAGAAACACATGTATCCCTCCAAAGAAAACCATTTCTGCTAGAAGCTGCAGCATCTGACACATTGTTACCTGTGAGAATTGAGTTCACTTTTGAAAGGAATATTTCCTGCATATCGTAGTTATCATGGTAGGGGAAGGCTCATTTTGGTACAAAAATGCCTAATCAGCTGATTTGAAGAAACACATTTATTTCTCCAAATAACACCATCTAAGCTTGAAACTACAGTTGCTAGCACATTGTTTCCCTGTGACAATTGGCTTAGTTTTTGAAAGGAAGACTTCCTGACAATCTGAATTTTCAGGGTATTCTTAGGCTGAGTGTGTCCAAGTAGGCCCATTCAGCTAAGTTGTATAGAGACATGTATCTCTCAAAGAAAAATCTTTGTTAGAACAACGAGCATCTAGGGCATTGTTTCCCTGTGAGAACTGAGTAAGATATTGAAAGGAATACTTCCTGCGACGTAAGATGTTTCAAAGTGGAGAAAGGCTCATTTTGTTCCAAATGGGGCCGTTCATCATTGGGGAAGAAACACAAGTATCCCTCCGAAGAAACCCATTCATGCTAGAAGCTGCAGCATCTACCATATTGTTTTCCTGTGAGAATTGAGTTCGTTTTGGGAAGAATACTTCCTGCAAATCAGAAATTCCAACGTGAACAAAGGTTCATTTTGTTTCCCATAGGCCTATTCACCTAAGATGAAGAAAGGCCTGTATGTCCAAAAGAGAACAAGCTGGGTCCGAAGCTCAAGCACGTAGAACGTTGTTTACCAGTGATACTTGAATTACTTTTTGAATGGAATGCTCCTGCAAATCAGAATTGTCGGGGTGGATGAAGATCATTTTGTTCTGAATAGGCCTATTCGCCTGAGTTGAAAAAACACATGTACCTCTCAAAAGAAAACCAGCAGTGTTAGAAGCAGGAGCATCTAGCACATTGTTTTCCTGTGAGAATTCAGTGAGTTTTTGAAAGGAAGACTGCTGCAAATCAGCGTTTTCGAGGTGTAGAAAGCTTCATTTTGTTCCAAATAGGACAGTTTAGAACAGTTGAAGAAACAAATGTAAATCTCAAAAGAAAACTATGTGTGTTAGAAACCAGAGCATCTATCATATCACATTGTTTGCTGTGAGAATAGTGTTAGTTTTTGAAAGGAATATACCTGCAACTTAGGGGATCAACGTGGAGATAGCCTCTTTCTGTTCCAAATTGGCCTATTCAACTAAGTTGAAGAAATACATGTACCTCTCAAAAAAAACCATCTCTGTATGATGCTGGAATATCTAGAACATTGTTTCCCTGTGAGAACTGAGTGTGGTTTTGAAATGACTACTACAGGAAACCTGAGAGTTTCAAAGGGGCGATAGGCTCTGTTTGCTCGAAATAGGTCTTTTCAGCTGAGTTGAAGACACACGCATCTTTCCCAAGAAAACCATCTATGTTAGAAAGTGCAGCAGCTACCACATGGTTTCTCTGTCACAATTGAGAGAGCTTTTGAAAGGAGTACTTCCTGCAATTCAGAACTTGCAAGGTCAACAAAGGTTCATTCTGTGCCAAATAGGCGTTTTCACCTGACATGTTGAAACACATGTTTCTCTCACAAGAAACTCTCTGTGTTAGACGGTCCATCGCATAGAACATTGTTTACCTGTGAGATTTGAGTTCGTTTTCATTGGAGAACTTTTGCAAATCAGAATGTCAGGGTGGAAAAGGCTACTTTGTTCCTAATAGCCCTATTGAGCTGCATTGAAAAAACACATGGATCTCGCCAGAGAAAACCATCTGTGTTAGAAGCAGGATCATCCATCACATCGTTTCCCTGTGAGAATCGAGTGAATATTTGAAAGGAGTACTTCCTGCCAATCATGGATTTCAAGGTGTACAACAGCTCACTTTACTCCAAATAGGACTATTTAGCTGAGTGGAAGAAACAACATGTATATCTCGCAAGAGAACTATATGTGTAAGAAGCCTGAGCATCTAGAACATTGATTCCCTGTGAGAACCAAGTTACGTTTGAAAGGAATACCTCCTGCAAATGCTAGATTTGAAGGTGGAGAAAGGCTGCTTTTGTTCAAAATAGGCCTATTGATTTGAGGGGAAGTAACAAATGGATACTTCCAAAGAAAACCATTTCTGGTAGAAGCTGAAGCATGTACATATTGCTTCCCTGGGAGAATTCAGTTCGTTTGGAAAAGAATATTCCTGCAAATCAGAACTTCCAAGGTGCACCAAAGCTTCATTTCATTCTAAATAGGCCTATTCCACTGAGATGTTGAAACACATGTTTCTCTGGAAAGAAAACAATCCATGTTACAATCTCCACTGCCTTTAACCTTGATTCCCTGTGAGATTAGAGGTAGTTTTTGAGTGGAATACTTCTGCAAAGGAGAATTTTCAGGCTGGAAAAGCCTCTTTTTGTTGGACTAAGCCTATTCAGCTGAGTTGAAGAAGCACATTTTTCTCTCTAAAGAAAATCATCTGTGTTAGAAGAAGGAGAATCTAGCACATTGTTTCCTATGAGAAGTGAGTTAGTGTTTGAAAAGAACGCTGACTGCAACCTAGGTGTTTCAAGGTGGAGATTGGCTCTATTTCCTCCAATAAGCCTATTCAGATGAGTTTGAGAAACTCATGTATCTCTCCAAGGAAAATGGTCTACGTTAGCAGCATCAAATCGACCACATTGTTTCCTTCTGAGTATTGAGTTAGGTTTTGAAAGCAACACGTTTAGCAAATCAGAATTTTCAAGCTAGAGAAAGGCTCATTTTGTCCAAAGAGGACGATTCGGCTCAATTGAAGACAGACATGTATCTCTCCTCACAATACCATCTATGCTTCAACCTGCAGCAATTACCACATTGTTTCCCTGCAAGAACTGACTTAGTTTTTGAAAGGACTACTACTGGCAACTTTTGAGTTTCACTGTGGAGATAGTCTCTGTTTGCTTCAAACAGGCCTTTTTAGCTGAGATGAAGAAGCACATGTGTATCTTGAAAAAGTACCATCTACGTTGGAAGCTGTAATTTCTATCACACTGCTTCCCTCTGACAATTTAGTTTGTTTTAGAAAGGAGTATTTCCTGCAAATCAGAATTTCCAACATGGATTGAAGTTCACTTGCTCCAAGCAAGCCTAGGTTGAAGAAACACACATATTTCTTGAAAGAAAACCATCTGTGTTAGAAGAAAGTGCATCTAGCACATTGTTTCCCTGTGAGAACTGAGTTAGTTTTTAAAGGAACTCGTCCTGCAAATTAGCACTTTGAAGGGGGCCATATGTTTCTTTGTTTCAAATTGGCCTATTCACCTGAATTGTCTAAACACGTGTTCCTCTTGAAACATCACAATATGTTTTAGAAAGAGGAACAACTAGCCTATTGCTTCCTTGTGAGAAGACTTAGTCTTGGAAAGGAATGTACCTGCAACTGACAGATTTCAATGTGGAGATATGCCCTGATTGCTGCAAATAGGCCTATATAGCTGAGTTGAAGAAACACATGTCTAACTCTAATGACAACCATCTATGCTAGAAACTGTAGCGTCAAGCACATTGTTCCCCTATGAAATTTCAATTAGTTATGGAAATGAATAACTTCTGAATAACAGATTTTCAAAGTGTAGGAAAGCTCATTTTGTCCAAATAGGCCATTTCAGCTATGTTGAAGAAACACATGCATCTCTCCAACGAAATCATGTAGGTTAGAATCAGCATCATCTAGAACACTGCTTCCTTGTGAGAATTGATTTAGTTCGTGAAAGGCGTATTTCCTGCAAATCATCCTTTTCAAGATGAAGTAAGGCTCATTTTGTTCCAAATAGGTCTATACAGCTGAGTTGAAGAAACACATGTACCTTTCCAACGAAAACCATCTATGGTAGATCTACCACTTTATTTCCCTGTGTGAACTGACATAGATTTCAAAGGAACATTTAATGGGAATGATAACTTAGAAGGCAGAGAAAGGATCATTTTTTCCAAATGGGCCAAATCACATGAGATGTCAAAAACCATTTGTGTGGAAAGGAAAACTGTCATAGAAACAGGTGTTTCCTGCACATTCTTTCCCTGTGAAAATTGAGTTAATTTTTAAAAGCATACTTCCTACATCTTAAGTGTTTCAATGTGGAGATAGGTTCTGTTTACTCCAGGGAGGCGTATTCAAGGTGGTTTGAGAAACGCATGTATCTCCCAAAGAAAGAGATCTATGTTAAATGCTTCACAATCCCGCCTGTTGTTTGCCTGTGAGAATTGAATGAGTTTTTGAATGCAATACTTCTGGAAATCCTCATTTTCAAGAAGAAGAAAGGCTCCTTTTGTCCCAAATATGCGTATTTTGCTGAGGTGAAGAAACACATTTAGCTCTCCACAGAAAGCCATCTGTGCCAGAAGTCAAAACATTACCAACATTGCTTCATTCTGTAAATGAGTTACTTTTGGAAAGGAATATTTCCTGAAAATTAGAACTTTCAAGGTGGAGAGATGTTCATTTTCTTCCAAATAAGCCTATTGACCTGAAAGTGGGAACACATTTGTCTCTCGAAAGAAAATGGTCAGTGTTAGAAAGAGAGAAGTGTCTAGACCATTGTTTCCGTGTGAGAATTGACTTAGTTTTGAAAGGAACACTTACTGCAAATCCTAATTTTCAAGGTGGAGAAAGGGTGATTTTCCTCAAATGGGCCTCTTTATCTGAGGGGAAGAAACACATGTATCCCTCCAAAGAAAACCATTTCTGCTAGAAGCTGCAGCATCTGACACATTGTTACCTGTGAGAATTGAGTTCACTTTTGAAAGGAATATTTCCTGCATATCGTAGTTATCATGGTAGGGGAAGGCTCATTTTGGTACAAAAATGCCTAATCAGCTGATTTGAAGAAACACATTTATTTCTCCAAATAACACCATCTTAGCTTGAAACTACGGTTGCTAGCACATTGTTTCCCTGTGACAATTGGCTTAGTTTTTGAAAGGAAGACTTCCTGACAATCTGAATTTTAAGGGTATTCTTAGGCTGAGTGTGTCCAAGTAGGCCCATTCAGCTAAGTTGTATAGAGACATGTATCTCTCAAAAAAAAATCTTTGTTAGAACCAGGAGCATCTAGAGCATTGTTTCCCTGTGAGAACTGAGTAAGTTATTGAAAGGAATACTTCCTGCGACTTAAGATGTTTCAAAGTGGAGAAAGGCTCATTTTGTTCCAAATGGGGCCGTTCATCATTGGGGAAGAAACACAAGTATCCCTCCGAAGAAACCCATTTAGGCTAGAAGCTGCAGCATCTACCATGTTGCTTTTCTGTGAGAATTGAGTTCGTTTTGGGAAGAATACTTCCTGCAAATCAGAAATTCCAACGTGAACAAAGGTTCATTTTGTTTCCCAAAGGCCTATTCACCTAAGATGAAGAAAGGCCTGTATGTCCAAAAGAGAACTAGCTGGGTCCGAAGCTCAAGCACGTAGAACGTTGTTTACCAGTGACACTTGAATTACTTTTTGAATGGAATGCTCCTGCAAATCAGAATTGTCGGGGTGGATGAAGATCATTTTGTTCTGAATAGGCCTATTCGCCTGAGTTGAAAAAACACATGTACCTCTCAAAAGAAAACCAGCAGTGTTAGAAGCAGGAGCATCTAGCACATTGTTTTCCTGTGAGAATTCAGTGAGTTTTTGAAAGGAAGACTGCTGCAAATCAGCGTTTTCGAGGTGTAGAAAGCTTCATTTTGTTCCAAATAGGACAGTTTAGAACAGTTGAAGAAACAAATGTAAATCTCAAAAGAAAACTATGTGTGTTAGAAACCAGAACATCTATCACATTGTTTGCTGTGAGAATAGTGTTAGTTTTTGAAAGGAATATACCTGCAACTTAGGGGATCAACGTGGAGATAGCCTCTTTCTGTTCCAAATTGGCCTATTCAGCTAAGTTGAAGAAACACATGTACCTCTCAAAAAAAACCATCTCTGTATGATGCTGGAATATCTAGAACATTGTTTCCCTGTGAGAACTGAGTGTGGTTTTGAAATGACTACTACAGGAAACCTGAGAGTTTCAAAGGGGCGATAGGCTCTGTTTGCTCGAAAGAGGTCTTTTCAGCTGAGTTGAAGACACACGCATCTTTCCCAAGAAAACCATCTATGTTAGAAAGTGCAGCAGCTACCACATGGTTTCTCTGTCACAATTGAGAGAGCTTTTGAAAGGAGTACTTCCTGCAATTCAGAACTTGCAAGGTCAACAAAGGTTCATTCTGTGCCAAATAGGCGTTTTCACCTGACATGCTGAAACACATGTTTCTCTCACAAGAAACTCTCTGTGTTAGATGGTCCATCGCATAGAACATTGTTTACCTGTGAGATTTGAGTTCGTTTTCATTGGAGAACTTTTGCAAATCAGAATGTCAGGGTGGAAAAGGCTACTTTGTTCCTAATAGCCCTATTGAGCTGCATTGAAAAAACACATGGATCTCGCGAGAGAAAACCATCTGTGTTAGAAGCAGGATCATCCGGCACATTGTTTCCCTGTGAGAATCGAGTGAATATTTGAAAGGAGTACTTCCTGCCAATCATGGATTTCAAGGTGTACAACAGCTCACTTTACTCCAAATAGGACTATTTAGCTGAGTGGAAGAAACAACATGTATATCTCGCAAGAGAACTATATGTGTAAGAAGCCTGAGCATCTAGAACATTGATTCCCTGTGAGAACCGAGTTACGTTTGAAAGGAATACCTCCTGCAAATGCTAGATTTGAAGGTGGAGAAAGGCTGCTTTTGTTCAAAATAGGCCTATTGATTTGAGGGGAAGTAACAAATGGATACTTCCAAAGAAAACCATTTCTGGTAGAAGCTGAAGCATGTACATATTGCTTCCCTGGGAGAATTCAGTTCGTTTGGAAAAGAATATTCCTGCAAATCAGAACTTCCAAGGTGCACCAAGCTTCATTTCATTCTAAATAGGCCTATTCCACTGAGATGTTGAAACACATGTTTCTCTGGAAAGAAAACAATCCATGTTACAATCTCCACTGCCTTTAACCTTGATTCCCTGTGAGATTAGAGGTAGTTTTTGAGTGGAATACTTCTGCAAAGGAGAATTTTCAGGCTGGAAAAGCCTCTTTTTGTTGGACTAAGCCTATTCAGCTGAGTTGAAGAAGCACATTTTTCTCTCTAAAGAAAATCATCTGTGTTAGAAGAAGGAGAATCTAGCACATTGTTTCCTATGAGAAGTGAGTTAGTGTTTGAAAAGAACGCTGACTGCAACCTAGGTGTTTCAAGGTGGAGATTGGCTCTATTTCCTCCAATAAGCCTATTCAGATGAGTTTGAGAAACTCATGTATCTCTCCAAGGAAAATGGTCTACGTTAGCAGCATCAAATCGACCACATTGTTTCCTTCTGAGTATTGAGTTAGGTTTTGAAAGCAACACGTTTAGCAAATCAGAATTTTCAAGCTAGAGAAAGGCTCATTTTGTCCAAAGAGGACGATTCGGCTCAATTGAAGACAGACATGTATCTCTCCTCACAATACCATCTATGCTTCAACCTGCAGCAATTACCACATTGTTTCCCTGCAAGAATTGACTTAGTTTTTGAAAGGACTACTACTGGCAACTTTTGAGTTTCACTGTGGAGATAGTCTCTGTTTGCTTCAAACAGGCCTTTTTAGCTGAGATGAAGAAGCACATGTGTATCTTGAAAAAGTACCATCTACGTTGGAAGCTGTAATTTCTATCACACTGTTTCCCTCTAACAATTTAGTTTGTTTTAGAAAGGAGTATTTCCTGCAAATCAGAATTTCCAACATGGATTGAAGTTCACTTGCTCCAAGCAAGCCTAGGTTGAAGAAACACACATATTTCTTGAAAGAAAACCATCTGTGTTAGAAGAAAGTGCATCTAGCACATTGTTTCCCTGTGAGAACAAGGTTAGTTTTTAAAGGAACTCGTCCTGCAAATTAGCACTTTGAAGGGGGCCATATGTTTCTTTGTTTCAAATTGGCCTATTCACCTGAATTGTCTAAACACGTGTTCCTCTTGAAACATCACAAAATATTTTAGAAAGAGGAACAACTAGCCTATTGCTTCCTTGTGAGAAGACTTAGTCTTGGAAAGGAATGTACCTGCAACTGACAGATTTCAATGTGGAGATATGCCCTGATTGCTGCAAATAGGCCTATATAGCTGAGTTGAAGAAACACATGTCTAACTCTAATGACAACCATCTATGCTAGAAACTGTAGCGTCAAGCACATTGTTCCCCTATGAAATTTCAATTAGTTATGGAAATGAATAACTTCTGAATAACAGATTTTCAAAGTGTAGGAAAGCTCAATTTGTCCAAATAGGCCATTTCAGCTATGTTGAAGAAACACATGCATCTCTCCAACGAAATCATGTAGATTAGAATCAGCATCATCTAGAACACTGTTTCCTTGTGAGAATTGGTTTAGTTCATGAAAGGCGTATTTCCTGCAAATCATCCTTTTCAAGATGAAGTAAGGCTCATTTTGTTACAAATAGGTCTATACAGCTGAGTTGAAGAAACACATGTACCTTTCCAAAGAAAACCATCTATGGTAGATCTACCACTTTATTTCCCTGTGTGAATTGACATAGATTTCAAAGGAACATTTAATGGAAATGATAACTTAGAAGGCAGAGAAAGGATCATTTTTTCCAAATGGGCCAAATCACATGAGATGTCAAAAACCATTTGTGTGGAAAGGAAAACTGTCATAGAAACAGGTGTTTCCTGCACATTCTTTCCCTGTGAAAATTGAGTTAATTTTTAAAAGCATACTTCCTACATCTTAAGTGTTTCAATGTGGAGATAGGTTCTGTTTACTCCAGGGAGGCCTATTCAAGGTTGTTTGAGAAACGCATGTATCTCCCAAAGAAAGAGATCTATGTTAAATGCTTCACAATCCCGCCTGTTGTTTGCCTGTGAGAATTGAATGAGTTTTTGAATGCAATACTTCTGGAAATCCTCATTTTCAAGAAGAAGAAAGGCTCCTTTTGTCCCAAGTATGCGTATTTTGCTGAGGTGAAGAAACACATTTAGCTCTCCACAGAAAGCCGTCTGTGCCAGAAGTCAAAACATTAACAACATTGCTTCATTCTGTAAATGAGTTACTTTTGGAAAGGAATATTTCCTGAGAATTAGAACTTTCAAGGTGGAGAGATGTTCATTTTCTTCCAAATAAGCCTATTGACCTGAAAGTGGGAACACATTTGTCTCTCGAAAGAAAATGGTCAGTGTTAGAAAGAGAGAAGTGTCTAGACCATTGTTTCCATGTGAGAATTGACTTAGTTTTGAAAGGAACACTTACTGCAAATCCTAATTTTCAAGGTGGAGAAAGGGTGATTTTCCTCAAATGGGCCTCTTTATCTGAGGGGAAGAAACACATGTATCCCTCCAAAGAAAACCATTTCTGCTAGAAGGTGCAGCATCTGACAAATTGTTACCTGTGAGAATTGAGTTCACTTTTGAAAGGAATATTTCCTGCATATCGTGGTTATCATGGTAGGGGAAGGCTCATTTTGGTACAAACATGCCTAATCAGCTGATTTGAAGAAACACATTTATTTCTAAAAATAACACCATCTAAGCTTGAAGCTACAGTTGCTAGCACATTGTTTCCCTGTGACAATTGGCTTAGTTTTTGAAAGGAAGACTTCCTGACAATCTGAATTTTCAGGGTATTCTTAGGCTGAGTGTGTCCAAGTAGGCCCATTCAGCTAAGTTGTATAGAAACATGTATCTCTCAAAGAAAATCTTTGTTAGAACCACGAGCATCTAGGGCATTGTTTCCCTGTGAGAACTGAGTAAGTTATTGAAAGGAATACTTCTGCGACTTAAGATGTTTCAAAGTGGAGAAAGGCTCATTTTGTTCCAAATGGGGCCGTTCATCATTGGGGAAGAAACACAAGTATCCCTCCGAAGAAACCCATTTATGGTAGAAGCTGCAGCATCTACCATATTGTTTTCCTGTGAGAATTGAGTTCGTTTTGGGAAGAATACTTCCTGCAAATCAGAAATTCCAACGTGAACAAAGGTTCATTTTGTTTCCCAAAGGCCTATTCACCTAAGATGAAGAAAGGCCTGTATGTCCAAAAGAGAACAAGCTGGGTCCGAAGCTCAAGCACGTAGAACGTTGTTTACCAGTGATACTTGAATTACTTTTTGAATGGAATGCTCCTGCAAATCAGAATTGTCGGGGTGGATGAAGATCATTTTGTTCTGAATAGGCCTATTCGCCTGAGTTGAAAAAACACATGTACCTCTCAAAAGAAAACCAGCAGTGTTAGAAGCAGGAGCATCTAGCACATTGTTTTCCTGTGAGAATTCAGTGAGTTTTTGAAAGGAAGACTGCTGCAAATCAGCGTTTTCGAGGTGTAGAAAGCTTCATTTTGTTCCAAATAGGACAGTTTAGAACAGTTGAAGAAACAAATGTAAATCTCAAAAGAAAACTATGTGTGTTAGAAACCAGAGCATCTATCACATTGTTTGCTGTGAGAATAGTGTTAGTTTTTGAAAGGAATATACCTGCAACTTAGGGGATCAACGTGGAGATAGCCTCTTCCTGTTCCAAATTGGCCTATTCAGCTAAGTTGAAGAAACACATATACCTCTCAAAAAAAACCATCTCTGTATGATGCTGGAATATCTAGAACATTGTTTCCCTGTGAGAACTGAGTGTGGTTTTGAAATGACTACTACAGGAAACCTGAGAGTTTCAAAGGGGCGATAGGCTCTGTTTGCTCGAAATAGGTCTTTTCAGCTGAGTTGAAGACACATGCATCTTTCCCAAGAAAACCATCTATGTTAGAAAGTGCAGCAGCTACCACATGGTTTCTCTGTCACAATTGAGAGAGCTTTTGAAAGGAGTACTTCCTGCAATTCAGAACTTGCAAGGTCAACAAAGGTTCATTCTGTGCCAAATAGGCGTTTTCACCTGACATGCTGAAACACATGTTTCTCTCACAAGAAACTCTCTGTGTTAGACGGTCCATCGCATAGAACATTGTTTACCTGTGAGATTTGAGTTCGTTTTCATTGGAGAACTTTTGCAAATCAGAATGTCAGGGTGGAAAAGGCTACTTTGTTCCTAATAGCGCTATTGAGCTGCATTGAAAAAACACATGGATCTCGCGAGAGAAAACCATCTGTGTTAGAAGCAGGATCATCCGGCACATCGTTTCCCTGTGAGAATCGAGTGAATATTTGAAAGGAGTACTTCCTGCCAATCATGGATTTCAAGGTGTACAACAGCTCACTTTACTCCAAATAGGACTATTTAGCTGAGTGGAAGAAACAACATGTATATCTCGCAAGAGAACTATATGTGTAAGAAGCCTGAGCATCTAGAACATTGATTCCCTGCAAAAAAGTGTAACTAGATCCATGTATATCACCCTATACCAAGATTAACTCAAAATGGATCAAGGATCTTAATATCAGACCCCAAACTCTTAAGTTGATACAAGAAAGAATAGGAAATACTCTGGAGTTAGTAGGTATAGGTAAGAACTTTCTCAATGAAACCCCAGCAGCACAGCAACTAAGAGATAGCATAGATAAATGGGACCTCATAAAACTAAAAAGCTTCTGTTCATCAAAAGAAATGGTCTCTAAACTGAAAAGAACACCCACAGAGAGGGAGAAAATATTTGCCAATTATACATCAGACAAAGGACTGATAACCAGAATACACAGGCAACTTAAAACACTAAATTCTCCCAAAACTAATGAACCAATAAAGAAATGGGCACGTGAACTAAACAGAACTTTCTCAAAAGAAGAAATTCAAATGGCCAGAAAACACATGAAAAAGTGCTCACCATCTCTAGCAATAAAGGAAATGCAAATTAAAACCACGCTAAGATTCCACCTCACCCCTGTTAGAATAGCCATCATCAGCAACACCACCAACAACAGGTGTTGGCGAGGATGCGGGGAAAAAGGAACCCTCTTACACTGTTGGTGGGAATGTACACTAGTACAACCACTCTGGAAAAAAATTTGGAGGCTACTTAAAAAGCTGGACATCGATCTACCATTTGGTCCAGCAATACCACTCTTGGGGATATACCCAAAAGACTTACTCCAGAGGCACCTGCACATCCGTGTTTACTGCAGCACTATTCACAATAGCCAAGTTATGGAAGCAGCCAAGATGCCCCAACACTGACGAATGGATTAAGAAAATGTGGTGTCTATACACTTTGGAATTTTATGGCAGCCATGAAGAAGAACGAAATGTTATCACTCGCTGGTAAATGGATGGAATTGGAGAACATCATTCTGAGTGAGGTTAGCCTGGCTCAAAAAACCAAAAATCGTATGTTCTCCCTCATATGTGGACATTAGATCAAGGGCAAACACAACAAGGGGATTGGACATAAGCACATGATAAAGCGAGAGCACACAAGGGAGGGGTGAGGATAGGTAAGACACCTAAAAAACTAGCTAGCATTTGTTGCCCTTAACACAGAGAAACTAAAGCAGATACCTTAAAGCAACTGAGGCCAATAGGAAAAGGGGAACAGGTACTAGAGAGAAGGTTAGATCAAAAAGAATTAACCTAGAAGGTAACACCCATGCACAGGAAATCAATTTGAGTCAATGCCCTGTATAGCTATCCTTATCTCAACCAGCAAAAACCCTTGTTCCTTCCTATTATTGCTTGTACTCTCTCTACAACAAAATTAGAAATAAGGGCAAAATAGTTTCTGTTGGGTATTGGGGGTGGAGAGGGAGGGGCGGAGTGGGTGGTAAGGGAGGGGGTGGGGGCAGGGGGGAGAAATGAACCAAGCCTTGTATTCACATATGAATAATAAAAGAAAAATGAAAAAAAAAAAAGAAAAGAATACTTCCTGCAACTTAGGTGTTTCAAGGTGGAGATTGGCTCTATTTGCTCCAAATAGGCCTCTTCAGCTTAGATGGAGAAACTCATGTATCTGTCCAAGAAAACGATCTATGTTAGAAGCTTCACAATTTAGCACAATGTTTTCCTGTGAGAACGGAGTTAGTTTTGACAGGAATATATCCTGCACATCAGAATTATCAAAGTGAAGATAGGCTCATTTTTCAAAATAGGACTATTCGGCTAAGTTGAAGGAAGACCTGAATCTCTCCAAAGTACAACATCTATGCTCCAAGCAGAAGCTACTAGCACATTGTTTCCCCATGAGAATTGACTTAGTTTCTCAAACATTACTTCCAGCAACATTTCAGTTTCAAGTAGGAGAGAGTCTCTGTATGCTCCAAACAGGACTATTCAGCTGAGTTGAAGACACACATATATCTCTTGAAAGATTACTATCTATGTTAGAAGAAGTACCTTCTAGCACACTGTTTCCTTTTGAGAATTTAGTTAGTTTTTAAAATGATACTTGCTACAAATCAGAATTTTGAAAGGGGATGAGAGCTCATTTTCTCCAAATAGACCTCTTCAGCTATACTGAAGTCACATATCTCTTGAAAGAAAACCATGTGTGTTAAAAGCAAGAGCATTTAGCACCTTGTTTCCTTGTGAGAACTGAGTTAGTTATTGACAGGAAAAATTCCTCCAACTTAACAGTTTCAAGGTGGAATCAGCTGAGGTGAAGGAACACCAAGGACTCTCCAAGGACTATGATCTACATCTGAAGCTGCAGCATCTTACACATTGTTTCCCTGTCATAACTGAGTACGTTTTTAAAGGAATTCTTAATGCAAATCAGAACTTTGTAGGTGGACAAAGGTTCTTTTTCTTCAAATTGGCCTATTCAAATGAATTGTTGAAACACTTGTTCATTTCAAAAGATAACCCTGTGTTTTGCGAACATGAGTAACTACCACATTGTTTCCCTGTGAGAATAGAGTTAGTTTTTGAAAGCCATATACCTGCAACTTTGTGGTTTCAACTCGAGATAGGCTCTGTTTGTTGCAAAGAGTCCTATTCAGCTGAGTAGATGAAATACGAGTATCTCTCGAAAGAAAATCAGCTACGTTAAAGACAGGAGGATCTAGCACATTTCTTCCCTGTGAGAAATGTGTTTCCTCTTGATAGGAACAATTCCTGCAAATCAATACTTTACAGGTGGAGAAAAGTTCATTTTGATCAAAATTGGCCTATTCACCTGATATTTCAAAAAACATGTGTGTTTCAAAAGAAAACCTTCTGTGTTAGAAACAGGAGCATTTTGCACATTGTTTCTCTGTGAGAATTAAGTTAGTTTTTAAAAGCAGTATTCCTGCATCTTAATTGTTTCTTTTTGGAAAAAGGTTCTGTTTGATCGGGAGAGGCCTATTGACCTGAGTTTGAGAAACTGATATATCTATCCAAAAAAGTGATCTATGTTAGAAGCTTTACAATCCAGCACATTGTTTCCCTGGAGAATTGAGTTAGTTTCTTCAAGCAAGATACCTGCAACTTTGTGGGTTCAACGTGGAGTTTGGGTCTGTTTGCTCCAAAGAGGCCTATTCAGCTGAGTAGAAGAAACACATGTATCTCTCAAAAGAAGACCACCTACACCTACATTAAAGACAGGAGCATCTAGCACATTGTTTCCCTGTGAGAATTGCCTTTGCTATTGAAAGCAACATTTCCTGCAAGTGAAAACTTTCAGGTGGAGAAAGGCTCATTTTGATCCAAATTGGCCTATTCACCAGATATGTATAAAATCATCATTATCGAGAAAGAAAACGTAACGTGTTAGAAACAGGAGCATGCTGACATTGTTCCCTATGAGAATTGAGGTTTTCTTTTGAAAGCAGTATTCTTGCATCTTAATGTTTTCAATTTGGAGATAGGTTCTGTTTACTCCAAGTGGCCTATTCAGCTGAGTTTGAGAAACTCATGTATCTCTCAAAGAAATGAACTAAGTTAGAAATGTCAGAATCTAGCATATTGTTTCCCCATGAGAATTCAGTAAGTTTTTGAAGTTAATACTTTCTGCAAGTCAGAATTTTCAAGGTGTTTGTAGGCTCATTTTGTCAAAATGGGCTTATTCAGCTAAGTTGAATACACACAGGTATCTTTTGAAAGAAAAACATCTTCGATAGAAGCATGAGCATCTTCCACATTGTTTTCCTGTGAGAACTGAGTTAACTTTTGAAAGAAACACTTTCTACAGCTTAGGTGTTTCAAGGTGGAGATAGGGTCTGTGTGATCCAACAAGGCCTTTTCAGATGAGGTGAAGAAAACAGGATTCTTTCCAAAGAAAACCATGTATGATAAAAGTGGCAGCATCTAGCACATTGTCTCCCTTTGAGAGTTGAGTGGTTTCTGAAAAGAATGCTTCCCAGAAATCATAATTTTCAAGGTGTATATAGGTTTATTTTGTTCCAAATGGGAATATTTAGCTGAGTGGAAGAAATCCATGAATATCTTGACAGAAAACCATCTGTGTTAAAAGCAGGAGCACCTAGTACATATTTCCCTGTGAGAATTGAGTGAGCTTTTTGAAAACAACACTTCCTGCATCTTAGGAAGGTGGAGATAGGCTCTGTTTCTTCCAAATTGGCCTATTCAGCTGAGTTGAAGAAACACATGTTTCACTCGAAAGACAACCATCTGTTTAAGAAGCAGGAGCATGTAGAACACTGTTTCCCTGTAAGAACTGAGTTAGTTTTGAGAGTACTACTTCTTGCAATCCAAGCTTTCAAGGTGGAGAAGGGCTGATTTTGTTCTAAATGGGCCTATTTATCGAGGGGAAGAAAAACATGTGTCCATCCAAAGAAAACAATGTATGTTGGAAGCTGCACCAACTACCTCATTGTTTCCCTGTGAAAATTGGGTAACCTTTTGAAAGAAATATTTCCTGCGTATCGTACTTATCATGGGGTAAAGACCTCATTTGATACAAATAGGACTATTCAACTGACTTGAAACACATGTGAATCTCTCCAAAAACACCATCTTGGGTTGAAGCTGCAGCTGCTAGCACATTGTTTCACTGTGAGAATTGAGTTACATTTTGATAGCAATAATTCCTGCAAATCTGAATTTTCAGGTATTAATAGTTTCATTTTGTCAAAATAGGATTGTTAAGCTAAGTTGAATAAACACATGTATCACTCCAAAAAAAACTGTTTAATAAGCTGGGGCATTTAGCACATTCTTTCCCTGTGAGAACTGAGATAGTTATTGAAAGGAATACTTCCTGCAATTTAGCTGTTTCAAGGTGGGTAAATGCTGATTTGGTTGCAATTGAGCATATTCATCTGAGGGGACCAAACACATGTATCCTCCAGGAAACCGTTTATGTTAGATGCTGGGCCATCTACAACATTCTTTCCCTATGAGAATTGAGTTCATTTTTGAAATTAATACTTCCTGCAAATCAGAATTTTCAAGGTGTTATTAGGCTGATTTTGTCCAAATATCCTTATTCAGCTAAGGTGAAGAAACACAGGTATCTCTCGGGAAAAACAACTCTTTGGCAGAAGCAAGTGCATATAGCATATATTTCACTCGGAGAATTGAGTGAGATTTTGAAAAGAATACTTCCTGAATAGACCTATAACACAAAATGAAATTGAAGCAGCAATCAAGAGTCTCCCCAAAAAGAAAAGTCCAGGACCTGATGGATTCTCTGCTGAATTCTATCAGACCTTTAAAGAAGAACTGATACCAACCCTCCTTAAACTGTTCCATGAAATAGAAAGGGAAGGAAAACTGCCAAACACATTTTATGAAGCCAGTATTACACTTATCCCCAAACCAGGCAAAGACACCTCCAAAAAGGAGAACTATAGACCAATCTCCTTAATGAACATCGTTGCAAAAATCCTCAACAAAATAATGGCAAACCGAATTCAGCAACACATCAAAAAGATTATTCACCACGACCAAGTAGGCTTCATCCCAGGGATGCAGAGGTGGTTCAACATATGAAAATCAATAAACGTAATAAACCACATTAACAGAAGCAAAGACAAAAACCACTTGATCATCTCAATAGATGCAGAAAAAGCCTTTGATAAGATCCAACATCATTTCATGATAAAAGCTCTAAGAAAACTAGGAATAGAAGGAAAGTTCCTCAACATTATAAAAGCTATATATGACAAACCTACAGCCAGCATTATACTTAATGGAGAAAAATTAAAACCATTCCCTCTAAAATCAGGAACCAGACAAGGATGCCCACTATCTCCACTCCTATTCAACATAGTACTGGAATTCCTAGCCAGAGCAATTAGGCAAGAAGAAGGAATAAAAGGAATACAAATAGGTAAAGAAACTGTCAAAATATCCCTATTTGCAGACGACATGATCCTATACCTTAAAGACCCAAAAAACTCTACTCAGAAGCTTCTAGACATCATCAATAGCTATAGCAAGGTAGCAGGATATAAAAACAACGTAGAAAAATCATTAGCATTTCTATACACTAACAATGAGCAAACAGAAAAAGAATGTATGAACACAATTCCATTTACAAAAGCCTCAAACAAAATCAAATACCTAGGTGTAAACCTAACAAAAGATGTGAGAGACCTCTACAAGGAAAACTATACACTTCTGAAGAAAGAGATTGAGGAAGACTATAGAAAGTGGAGAGCTCTCCCATGCTCATGGATTGGTAGAATCAACATAGTAAAAATGTCGATACTCCCCAAAGTAATCTACATTTTTAATGCAATTCCCATCAAAATTCCAATGACATTCATTAAAGAGATTGAAAAATCTACTGTTAAATTTATATGGAAACACAAGAGGCCACGAATAGCCAAGGCAATACTCAGTCAAAAGAACAATGCGGAGGTATCACAATACCTGACTTCAAACTATATTACAAAGCAATAACAATAAAAACAGCATGGTACTGGCACAAAAACAGACATGAAGACCAGTGGAACAGAATAGAGGATCCAGATATGAAGCCACACAACTATAAGCAACTTATCTTTGACAAAGGAGCTAAAAATATATGATGGAGAAATGCAACCTCTTCAACAAAAACTGCTGGGAAAACTGGTTAGCAGTCTGCAAAAAACTGAAACTAGATCCATGTATATCACCCTATACCAAGATTAACTCAAAATGGATCAAGGATCTTAATATCAGACCACAAACTCTTAAGTTGATACAAGAAAGAATAGGAAATACTCTGGAGTTAGTAGGTATAGGTAAGAACTTTCTCAATGAAACCCCAGCAGCACAGCAACTAAGAGATAGCATAGATAAATGGGACCTCATAAAACTAAAAAGCTTCTGTTCATCAAAAGAAATGGTCTCTAAACTGAAGAGAACACCCACAGAGAGGGAGAAAATATTTGCCAATTATACATCAGACAAAGGACTGATAACCAGAATACACAGGGAACTTAAAACACTAAATTCTCCCAAAACTAATGAACCAATAAAGAAATGGGCACGTGAACTAAACAGAACTTTCTCAAAAGAAGAAATTCAAATGGCCAGAAAACACATGAAAAAGTGCTCACCATCTCTAGCAATAAAGGAAATGCAAATTAAAACCACGCTAAGATTCCACCTCACCCCTGTTAGAATAGCCATCATCAGCAACACCACCAACAACAGGTGTTGGCGAGGATGCGGGGAAAAAGGAACCCTCTTACACTGTTGGTGGGAATGTACACTAGTACAACCACTCTGGAAAAAAATTAGGAGGCTACTTAAAAAGCTGGACATCGATCTACCATTTGGTCCAGCAATACCACTCTTGGGGATATACCCAAAAGACTTACTCCAGAGGCACCTGCACATCCGTGTTTATTGCAGCACTATTCACAATAGCCAAGTTATGGAAGCAGCCAAGATGCCCCAACACTGACGAATGGATTAAGAAAATGTGGTGTCTATACACTTTGGAATTTTATGCAGCCATGAAGAAGAACGAAATGTTATCACTCGCTGGTAAATGGATGGAATTGGAGAACATCATTCTGAGTGAGGTTAGCCTGGCTCAAAAAACCAAAAATCGTATGTTCTCCCTCATAGGTGGACATTAGATCAAGGGCAAACACAACAAGGGGATTGGACATAAGCACATGATAAAGCGAGAGCACACAAGGGAGGGGTGAGGATAGGTAAGACACCTGAAAAACTAGCTAGCATTTGTTGCCCTTAACACAGAGAAACTAAAGCAGATACCTTAAAGCAACTGAGGCCAATAGGAAAAGGGGAACAGGTACTAGAGAGAAGGTTAGATCAAAAAGAATTAACCTAGAAGGTAACACCCATGCACAGGAAATCAATTTGAGTCAATGCCCTGTATAGCTATCCTTATCTCAACCAGCAAAAACCCTTGTTCCTTCCTATTATTGCTTGTACTCTCTCTACAACAAAACTAGAAATAAGGGCAAAATAGTTTCTGTTGGGTATTGGGGGGGGAGAGGGAGGGGCGGAGTGGGTGGTAAGGGAGGGGGTGGGGGCAGGGGGGAGAAATGAACCAAGCCTTGTATTCACATATGAATAATAAAAGAAAAATGAAAAAAAAAAAAAAGAAAAGAATACTTCCTGCAACTTAGGTGTTTCAAGGTGGAGATTGGCTCTATTTGCTCCAAATAGGCCTCTTCAGCTTAGATGGAGAAACTCATGTATCTGTCCAAGAAAACGATCTATGTTAGAAGCTTCACAATTTAGCACAATGTTTTCCTGTGAGAACGGAGTTAGTTTTGAAAGGAATATATCCTGCACATCAGAATTATCAAAGTGAAGGTAGGCTCATTTTTCAAAATAGGACTATTCGGCTAAGTTGAAGGAAGACCTGATTCTCTCCAAAGTACACCATCTATGCTCCAAGCAGAAGCTACTAGCACATTGTTTCCCCATGAGAATTGACTTAGTTTCTCAAACATTACTTCCAGCAACATTTCAGTTTCAAGTAGGAGAGAGTCTCTGTATGCTCCAAACAGGACTATTCAGCTGAGTGGAAGACACACATATATCTCTTGAAAGATTACTAACTATGTTAGAAGAAGTACCTTCTAGCACACTGTTTCCTTTTGAGAATTTAGTTAGTTTTTAAAATGATACTTGCTGCAAATCAGAATTTTGAAAGGGGATGAAAGCTCATTTTCTCCAAATAGACCTCTTCAGCTATACTGAAGTCACATATCTCTTGAAAGAAAACCATGTGTGTTAAAAGCAAGAGCATTTAGCACCTTGTTTCCTTGTGAGAACTGAGTTAGTTATTGACAGGAAAAATTCCTCCAACTTAACAGTTTCAAGGTGGAATCAGCTGAGGTGAAGGAACACCAAGGACTCTCCAAGGACTATGATCTACATCTGAAGCTGCAGCATCTTACACATTGTTTCCCTGTCATAACTGAGTACGTTTTTAAAGGAATTCTTAATGCAAATCAGAACTTTGTAGGTGGACAAAGGTTCTTTTTCTTCAAATTGGCCTATTCAAATGAATTGTTGAAACACTTGTTCATTTCAAAAGATAACCCTGTGTTTTGCGAACATGAGTAACTACCACATTGTTTCCCTGTGAGAATAGAGTTAGTTTTTGAAAGCCATATACCTGCAACTTTGTGGTTTCAACTCGAGATAGGCTCTGTTTGTTGCAAAGAGTCCTATTCAGCTGAGTAGATGAAATACGAGTATCTCTCGAAAGAAAATCAGCTACGTTAAAGACAGGAGGATCTAGCACATTTCTTCCCTGTGAGAAATGTGTTTCCTCTTGATAGGAACAATTCCTGCAAATCAATACTTTACAGGTGGAGAAAAGTTCATTTTGATCAAAATTGGCCTATTCACCTGATATTTCAAAAAACATGTGTGTTTCAAAAGAAAACCTTCTGTGTTAGAAACAGGAGCATTTTGCACATTGTTTCTCTGTGAGAATTAAGTTAGTTTTTAAAAGCAGTATTCCTGCATCTTAATTGTTTCTTTTTGGAAAAAGGTTCTGTTTGATCGGAAGAGGCCTATTGACCTGAGTTTGAGAAACTGATATATCTATCCAAAAAAGTGATCTATGTTAGAAGCTTTACAATCCAGCACATTGTTTCCCTGGAGAATTGAGTTAGTTTCTTCAAGCAAGATACCTGCAACTTTGTGGGTTCAACGTGGAGTTTGGGTCTGTTTGCTCCAAAGAGGCCTATTCAGCTGAGTAGAAGAAACACATGTATCTCTCAAAAGAAGACCACCTACACCTACATTAAAGACAGGAGCATCTAGCACATTGTTTCCCTGTGAGAATTGCCTTTGCTATTGAAAGCAACATTTCCTGCAAGTGAAAACTTTCAGGTGGAGAAAGGCTCATTTTGATCCAAATTGGCCTATTCACCAGATATGTATAAAATCATCATTATCGAGAAAGAAAACGTAACGTGTTAGAAACAGGAGCATGCTGACATTGTTCCCTATGAGAATTGAGGTTTTCTTTTGAAAGCAGTATTCTTGCATCTTAATGTTTTCAATTTGGAGATAGGTTCTGTTTACTCCAAGTGGCCTATTCAGCTGAGTTTGAGAAACTCATGTATCTCTCAAAGAAATGAACTAAGTTAGAAATGTCAGAATCTAGCATATTGTTTCCCCATGAGAATTCAGTAAGTTTTTGAAGTTAATACTTTCTGCAAGTCAGAATTTTCAAGGTGTTTGTAGGCTCATTTTGTCAAAATGGGCTTATTCAGCTAAGTTGAATACACACAGGTATCTTTTGAAAGAAAAACATCTTCGATAGAAGCATGAGCATCTTCCACATTGTTTTCCTGTGAGAACTGAGTTAATTTTTGAAAGAAACACTTTCTACAGCTTAGGTGTTTCAAGGTGGAGATAGGGTCTGTGTGATCCAACAAGGCCTTTTCAGATGAGGTGAAGAAAACAGGATTCTTTCCAAAGAAAACCATGTATGATAAAAGTGGCAGCATCTAGCACATTGTCTCCCTTTGAGAGTTGAGTGGTTTCTGAAAAGAATGCTTCCCAGAAATCATAATTTTCAAGGTGTATATAGGTTTATTTTGTTCCAAATGGGAATATTTAGCTGAGTGGAAGAAATCCATGAATATCTTGACAGAAAACCATCTGTGTTAAAAGCAGGAGCACCTAGTACATATTTCCCTGTGAGAATTGAGTGAGCTTTTTGAAAACAACACTTCCTGCATCTTAGGTGTTTCAAGGTGGAGATAGGCTCTGTTTCTTCCAAATTGGCCTATTCAGCTGAGTTGAAGAAACACATGTTTCACTCGAAAGACAACCATCTGTTTCAGAAGCAGGAGCATGTAGAACATTGTTTCCCTGTAAGAACTGAGTTAGTTTTGAGAGTACTACTTCTTGCAATCCAAGCTTTCAAGGTGGAGAAGGGCTGATTTTGTTCTAAATGGGCCTATTTATCGAGGGGAAGAAAAACATGTGTCCATCCAAAGAAAACAATGTATGTTGGAAGCTGCACCAACTACCTCATTGTTTCCCTGTGAAAATTGGGTAACCTTTTGAAAGAAATATTTCCTGCGTATCGTAGTTATCATGGGGTAAAGACCTCATTTGATACAAATAGGACTATTCAACTGACTTGAAACACATGTGAATCTCTCCAAAAACACCATCTTGGGTTGAAGCTGCAGCTGCTAGCACATTGTTTCACTGTGAGAATTGAGTTACATTTTGATAGCAATAATTCCTGCAAATCTGAATTTTCAGGTATTAATAGTTTCATTTTGTCAAAATAGGATTGTTAAGCTAAGTTGAATAAACACATGTATCACTCCAAAAAAAACTGTTTAATAAGCTGGGGCATTTAGCACATTCTTTCCCTGTGAGAACTGAGATAGTTATTGAAAGGAATACTTCCTGCAATTTAGCTGTTTCAAGGTGGGTAAATGCTGATTTGGTTGCAATTGAGCATATTCATCTGAGGGGACCAAACACATGTATCCTCCAGGAAACCGTTTATGTTAGATGCTGGGCCATCTACAACATTCTTTCCCTATGAGAATTGAGTTCATTTTTGAAATTAATACTTCCTGCAAATCAGAATTTTCAAGGTGTTATTAGGCTGATTTTGTCCAAATATCCTTATTCAGCTAAGGTGAAGAAACACAGGTATCTCTCGGGAAAAACAACTCTTTGGCAGAAGCAAGTGCATATAGCATATATTTCACTCGGAGAATTGAGTGAGATTTTGAAAAGAATACTTCCTGAATAGACCTATAACACAAAATGAAATTGAAGCAGCAATCAAGAGTCTCCCCAAAAAGAAAAGTCCAGGACCTGATGGATTCTCTGCTGAATTCTATCAGACCTTTAAAGAAGAACTGATACCAACCCTCCTTAAACTGTTCCATGAAATAGAAAGGGAAGGAAAACTGCCAAACACACTTTATGAAGCCAGTATTACACTTATCCCCAAACCAGGCAAAGACACCTCCAAAAAGGAGAACTATAGACCAATCTCCTTAATGAACATCGTTGCAAAAATCCTCAACAAAATAATGGCAAACCGAATTCAGCAACACATCAAAAAGATTATTCACCACGACCAAGTAGGCTTCATCCCAGGGATGCAGAGGTGGTTCAACATATGAAAATCAATAAACGTAATAAACCACATTAACAGAAGCAAAGACAAAAACCACTTGATCATCTCAATAGATGCAGAAAAAGCCTTTGATAAGATCCAACATCATTTCATGATAAAAGCTCTAAGAAAACTAGGAATAGAAGGAAAGTTCCTCAACATTATAAAAGCTATATATGACAAACCTACAGCCAGCATTATACTTAATGGAGAAAAATTAAAACCATTCCCTCTAAAATCAGGAACCAGACAAGGATGCCCACTATCTCCACTCCTATTCAACATAGTACTGGAACTCCTAGCCAGAGCAATTAGGCAAGAAGAAGGAATAAAAGGAATACAAATAGGTAAAGAAACTGTCAAAATATCCCTATTTGCAGACGACATGATCCTATACCTTAAAGACCCAAAAAACTCTACTCAGAAGCTTCTAGACATCATCAATAGCTATAGCAAGGTAGCAGGATATAAAAACAACGTAGAAAAATCATTAGCATTTCTATACACTAACAATGAGCAAACAGAAAAAGAATGTATGAAAACAATTCCATTTACAATAGCTTCAAACAAAATCAAATACCTAGGTGTAAACCTAACAAAAGATGTGAGAGACCTCTACAAGGAAAACTATACACTTCTGAAGAAAGAGATTGAGGAAGACTATAGAAAGTGGAGAGATCTCCCATGCTCATGGATTGGTAGAATCAACATAGTAAAAATGTCGATACTCCCAAAAGTAATCTACATTTTTAATGCAATTCCCATCAAAATTCCAATGACATTCATTAAAGAGATTGAAAAATCTACTGTTAAATTTATATGGAAACACAAGAGGCCACGAATAGCCAAGGCAATACTCAGTCAAAAGAACAATGCGGAGGTATCACAATACCTGACTTCAAACTATATTACAAAGCAATAACAATAAAAACAGCATGGTACTGGCACAAAAACAGACATGAAGACCAGTGGAACAGAATAGAGGATCCAGATATGAAGACACACAACTATAAGCAACTTATCTTTGACAAAGGAGCTAAAAATATATGATGGAGAAATGCAACCTCTTCAACAAAAACTGCTGGGAAAACTGGTTAGCAGTCTGCAAAAAACTGTAACTAGATCCATGTATATCACCCTATACCAAGATTAACTCAAAATGGATCAAGGATCTTAATATCAGACCACAAACTCTTAAGTTGATACAAGAAAGAATAGGAAATACTCTGGAGTTAGTAGGTATAGGTAAGAACTTTCTCAATGAAACCCCAGCAGCACAGCAACTAAGAGATAGCATAGATAAATGGGACCTCATAAAACTAAAAAGCTTCTGTTCATCAAAAGAAATGGTCTCTAAACTGAAGAGAACACCCACAGAGAGGGAGAAAATATTTGCCAATTATACATCAGACAAAGGACTGATAATCAGAATACACAGGGAACTTAAAACACTAAATTCTCCCAAAACTAATGAACCAATAAAGAAATGGGCACATGAACTAAACAGAACTTTCTCAAAAGAAGAAATTCAAATGGCCAGAAAACACATGAAAAAGTGCTCACCATCTCTAGCAATAAAGGAAATGCAAATTAAAACCACGCTAAGATTCCACCTCACCCCTGTTAGAATAGCCATCATCAGCAACACCACCAACAACAGGTGTTGGCGAGGATGCGGGGAAAAAGGAACCCTCTTACACTGTTGGTGGGAATGTACACTAGTACAACCACTCTGGAAAAAAATTAGGAGGCTACTTAAAAAGCTGGACATCGATCTACCATTTGGTCCAGCAATACCACTCTTGGGGATATACCCAAAAGACTTACTCCAGAGGCACCTGCACATCCGTGTTTATTGCAGCACTATTCACAATAGCCAAGTTATGGAAGCAGCCAAGATGCCCCAACACTGACGAATGGATTAAGAAAATGTGGTGTCTATACACTTTGGAATTTTATGCAGCCATGAAGAAGAACGAAATGTTATCACTCGCTGGTAAATGGATGGAATTGGAGAACATCATTCTGAGTGAGGTTAGCCTGGCTCAAAAAACCAAAAATCGTATGTTCTCCCTCATAGGTGGACATTAGATCAAGGGCAAACACAACAAGGGGATTGGACATAAGCACATGATAAAGCGAGAGCACACAAGGGAGGGGTGAGGATAGGTAAGACACCTGAAAAACTAGCTAGCATTTGTTGCCCTTAACACAGAGAAACTAAAGCAGATACCTTAAAGCAACTGAGGCCAATAGGAAAAGGGGAACAGGTACTAGAGAGAAGGTTAGATCAAAAAGAATTAACCTAGAAGGTAACACCCATGCACAGGAAATCAATTTGAGTCAATGCCCTGTATAGCTATCCTTATCTCAACCAGCAAAAACCCTTGTTCCTTCCTATTATTGCTTGTACTCTCTCTACAACAAAACTAGAAATAAGGGCAAAATAGTTTCTGTTGGGTATTGGGGGGGGAGAGGGAGGGGCGGAGTGGGTGGTAAGGGAGGGGGTGGGGGCAGGGGGGAGAAATGAACCAAGCCTTGTATTCACATATGAATAATAAAAGAAAAATGAAAAAAAAAAAAAAAGAAAAGAATACTTCCTGCAACTTAGGTGTTTCAAGGTGGAGATTGGCTCTATTTGCTCCAAATAGGCCTCTTCAGCTTAGATGGAGAAACTCATGTATCTGTCCAAGAAAACGATCTATGTTAGAAGCTTCACAATTTAGCACAATGTTTTCCTGTGAGAACGGAGTTAGTTTTGAAAGGAATATATCCTGCACATCAGAATTATCAAAGTGAAGGTAGGCTCATTTTTCAAAATAGGACTATTCGGCTAAGTTGAAGGAAGACCTGATTCTCTCCAAAGTACACCATCTATGCTCCAAGCAGAAGCTACTAGCACATTGTTTCCCCATGAGAATTGACTTAGTTTCTCAAACATTACTTCCAGCAACATTTCAGTTTCAAGTAGGAGAGAGTCTCTGTATGCTCCAAACAGGACTATTCAGCTGAGTGGAAGACACACATATATCTCTTGAAAGATTACTAACTATGTTAGAAGAAGTACCTTCTAGCACACTGTTTCCTTTTGAGAATTTAGTTAGTTTTTAAAATGATACTTGCTGCAAATCAGAATTTTGAAAGGGGATGAAAGCTCATTTTCTCCAAATAGACCTCTTCAGCTATACTGAAGTCACATATCTCTTGAAAGAAAACCATGTGTGTTAAAAGCAAGAGCATTTAGCACCTTGTTTCCTTGTGAGAACTGAGTTAGTTATTGACAGGAAAAATTCCTCCAACTTAACAGTTTCAAGGTGGAATCAGCTGAGGTGAAGGAACACCAAGGACTCTCCAAGGACTATGATCTACATCTGAAGCTGCAGCATCTTACACATTGTTTCCCTGTCATAACTGAGTACGTTTTTAAAGGAATTCTTAATGCAAATCAGAACTTTGTAGGTCGACAAAGGTTCTTTTTCTTCAAATTGGCCTATTCAAATGAATTGTTGAAACACTTGTTCATTTCAAAAGATAACCCTGTGTTTTGCGAACATGAGTAACTACCACATTGTTTCCCTGTGAGAATAGAGTTAGTTTTTGAAAGCCATATACCTGCAACTTTGTGGTTTCAACTCGAGATAGGCTCTGTTTGTTGCAAAGAGTCCTATTCAGCTGAGTAGATGAAATACGAGTATCTCTCGAAAGAAAATCAGCTACGTTAAAGACAGGAGGATCTAGCACATTTCTTCCCTGTGAGAAATGTGTTTCCTCTTGATAGGAACAATTCCTGCAAATCAATACTTTACAGGTGGAGAAAAGTTCATTTTGATCAAAATTGGCCTATTCACCTGATATTTCAAAAAACATGTGTGTTTCAAAAGAAAACCTTCTGTGTTAGAAACAGGAGCATTTTGCACATTGTTTCTCTGTGAGAATTAAGTTAGTTTTTAAAAGCAGTATTCCTGCATCTTAATTGTTTCTTTTTGGAAAAAGGTTCTGTTTGATCGGAAGAGGCCTATTGACCTGAGTTTGAGAAACTGATATATCTATCCAAAAAAGTGATCTATGTTAGAAGCTTTACAATCCAGCACATTGTTTCCCTGGAGAATTGAGTTAGTTTCTTCAAGCAAGATACCTGCAACTTTGTGGGTTCAACGTGGAGTTTGGGTCTGTTTGCTCCAAAGAGGCCTATTCAGCTGAGTAGAAGAAACACATGTATCTCTCAAAAGAAGACCACCTACACCTACATTAAAGACAGGAGCATCTAGCACATTGTTTCCCTGTGAGAATTGCCTTTGCTATTGAAAGCAACATTTCCTGCAAGTGAAAACTTTCAGGTGGAGAAAGGCTCATTTTGATCCAAATTGGCCTATTCACCAGATATGTATAAAATCATCATTATCGAGAAAGAAAACGTAACGTGTTAGAAACAGGAGCATGCTGACATTGTTCCCTATGAGAATTGAGGTTTTCTTTTGAAAGCAGTATTCTTGCATCTTAATGTTTTCAATTTGGAGATAGGTTCTGTTTACTCCAAGTGGCCTATTCAGCTGAGTTTGAGAAACTCATGTATCTCTCAAAGAAATGAACTAAGTTAGAAATGTCAGAATCTAGCATATTGTTTCCCCATGAGAATTCAGTAAGTTTTTGAAGTTAATACTTTCTGCAAGTCAGAATTTTCAAGGTGTTTGTAGGCTCATTTTGTCAAAATGGGCTTATTCAGCTAAGTTGAATACACACAGGTATCTTTTGAAAGAAAAACATCTTCGATAGAAGCATGAGCATCTTCCACATTGTTTTCCTGTGAGAACTGAGTTAATTTTTGAAAGAAACACTTTCTACAGCTTAGGTGTTTCAAGGTGGAGATAGGGTCTGTGTGATCCAACAAGGCCTTTTCAGATGAGGTGAAGAAAACAGGATTCTTTCCAAAGAAAACCATGTATGATAAAAGTGGCAGCATCTAGCACATTGTCTCCCTTTGAGAGTTGAGTGGTTTCTGAAAAGAATGCTTCCCAGAAATCATAATTTTCAAGGTGTATATAGGTTTATTTTGTTCCAAATGGGAATATTTAGCTGAGTGGAAGAAATCCATGAATATCTTGACAGAAAACCATCTGTGTTAAAAGCAGGAGCACCTAGTACATATTTCCCTGTGAGAATTGAGTGAGCTTTTTGAAAACAACACTTCCTGCATCTTAGGTGTTTCAAGGTGGAGATAGGCTCTGTTTCTTCCAAATTGGCCTATTCAGCTGAGTTGAAGAAACACATGTTTCACTCGAAAGACAACCATCTGTTTCAGAAGCAGGAGCATGTAGAACATTGTTTCCCTGTAAGAACTGAGTTAGTTTTGAGAGTACTACTTCTTGCAATCCAAGCTTTCAAGGTGGAGAAGGGCTGATTTTGTTCTAAATGGGCCTATTTATCGAGGGGAAGAAAAACATGTGTCCATCCAAAGAAAACAATGTATGTTGGAAGCTGCACCAACTACCTCATTGTTTCCCTGTGAAAATTGGGTAACCTTTTGAAAGAAATATTTCCTGCGTATCGTAGTTATCATAGGGTAAAGACCTCATTTGATACAAATAGGACTATTCAACTGACTTGAAACACATGTGAATCTCTCCAAAAACACCATCTTGGGTTGAAGCTGCAGCTGCTAGCACATTGTTTCACTGTGAGAATTGAGTTACATTTTGATAGCAATAATTCCTGCAAATCTGAATTTTCAGGTATTAATAGTTTCATTTTGTCAAAATAGGATTGTTAAGCTAAGTTGAATAAACACATGTATCACTCCAAAAAAAAACTGTTTAATAAGCTGGGGCATTTAGCACATTCTTTCCCTGTGAGAACTGAGATAGTTATTGAAAGGAATACTTCCTGCAATTTAGCTGTTTCAAGGTGGGTAAATGCTGATTTGGTTGCAATTGAGCATATTCATCTGAGGGGACCAAACACATGTATCCTCCAGGAAACCGTTTATGTTAGATGCTGGGCCATCTACAACATTCTTTCCCTATGAGAATTGAGTTCATTTTTGAAATTAATACTTCCTGCAAATCAGAATTTTCAAGGTGTTATTAGGCTGATTTTGTCCAAATATCCTTATTCAGCTAAGGTGAAGAAACACAGGTATCTCTCGGGAAAAACAACTCTTTGGCAGAAGCAAGTGCATATAGCATATATTTCACTCGGAGAATTGAGTGAGATTTTGAAAAGAATACTTCCTGAATAGACCTATAACACAAAATGAAATTGAAGCAGCAATCAAGAGTCTCCCCAAAAAGAAAAGTCCAGGACCTGATGGATTCTCTGCTGAATTCTATCAGACCTTTAAAGAAGAACTGATACCAACCCTCCTTAAACTGTTCCATGAAATAGAAAGGGAAGGAAAACTGCCAAACACATTTTATGAAGCCAGTATTACACTTATCCCCAAACCAGGCAAAGACACCTCCAAAAAGGAGAACTATAGACCAATCTCCTTAATGAACATCGTTGCAAAAATCCTCAACAAAATAATGGCAAACCGAATTCAGCAACACATCAAAAAGATTATTCACCACGACCAAGTAGGCTTCATCCCAGGGATGCAGAGGTGGTTCAACATATGAAAATCAATAAACGTAATAAACCACATTAACAGAAGCAAAGACAAAAACCACTTGATCATCTCAATAGATGCAGAAAAAGCCTTTGATAAGATCCAACATCATTTCATGATAAAAGCTCTAAGAAAACTAGGAATAGAAGGAAAGTTCCTCAACATTATAAAAGCTATATATGACAAACCTACAGCCAGCATTATACTTAATGGAGAAAAATTAAAACCATTCCCTCTAAAATCAGGAACCAGACAAGGATGCCCACTATCTCCACTCCTATTCAACATAGTACTGGAACTCCTAGCCAGAGCAATTAGGCAAGAAGAAGGAATAAAAGGAATACAAATAGGTAAAGAAACTGTCAAAATATCCCTATTTGCAGACGACATGATCCTATACCTTAAAGACCCAAAAAACTCTACTCAGAAGCTTCTAGACATCATCAATAGCTATAGCAAGGTAGCAGGATATAAAAACAACGTAGAAAAATCATTAGCATTTCTATACACTAACAATGAGCAAACAGAAAAAGAATGTATGAAAACAATTCCATTTACAATAGCTTCAAACAAAATCAAATACCTAGGTGTAAACCTAACAAAAGATGTGAGAGACCTCTACAAGGAAAACTATACACTTCTGAAGAAAGAGATTGAGGAAGACTATAGAAAGTGGAGAGATCTCCCATGCTCATGGATTGGTAGAATCAACATAGTAAAAATGTCGATACTCCCAAAAGTAATCTACATTTTTAATGCAATTCCCATCAAAATTCCAATGACATTCATTAAAGAGATTGAAAAATCTACTGTTAAATTTATATGGAAACACAAGAGGCCACGAATAGCCAAGGCAATACTCAGTCAAAAGAACAATGCGGAGGTATCACAATACCTGACTTCAAACTATATTACAAAGCAATAACAATAAAAACAGCATGGTACTGGCACAAAAACAGACATGAAGACCAGTGGAACAGAATAGAGGATCCAGATATGAAGCCACACAACTATAAGCAACTTATCTTTGACAAAGGAGCTAAAAATATATGATGGAGAAATGCAACCTCTTCAACAAAAACTGCTGGGAAAACTGGTTAGCAGTCTGCAAAAAACTGTAACTAGATCCATGTATATCACCCTATACCAAGATTAACTCAAAATGGATCAAGGATCTTAATATCAGACCCCAAACTCTTAAGTTGATACAAGAAAGAATAGGAAATACTCTGGAGTTAGTAGGTATAGGTAAGAACTTTCTCAATGAAACCCCAGCAGCACAGCAACTAAGAGATAGCATAGATAAATGGGACCTCATAAAACTAAAAAGCTTCTGTTCATCAAAAGAAATGGTCTCTAAACTGAAGAGAACACCCACAGAGAGGGAGAAAATATTTGCCAATTATACATCAGACAAAGGACTGATAACCAGAATACACAGGGAACTTAAAACACTAAATTCTCCCAAAACTAATGAACCAATAAAGAAATGGGCACATGAACTAAACAGAACTTTCTCAAAAGAAGAAATTCAAATGGCCAGAAAACACATGAAAAAGTGCTCACCATCTCTAGCAATAAAGGAAATGCAAATTAAAACCACGCTAAGATTCCACCTCACCCCTGTTAGAATAGCCATCATCAGCAACACCACCAACAACAGGTGTTGGCGAGGATGCGGGGAAAAAGGAACCCTCTTACACTGTTGGTGGGAATGTACACTAGTACAACCACTCTGGAAAAAAATTAGGAGGCTACTTAAAAAGCTGGACATCGATCTACCATTTGGTCCAGCAATACCACTCTTGGGGATATACCCAAAAGACTTACTCCAGAGGCACCTGCACATCCGTGTTTATTGCAGCACTATTCACAATAGCCAAGTTATGGAAGCAGCCAAGATGCCCCAACACTGACGAATGGATTAAGAAAATGTGGTGTCTATACACTTTGGAATTTTATGCAGCCATGAAGAAGAACGAAATGTTATCACTCGCTGGTAAATGGATGGAATTGGAGAACATCATTCTGAGTGAGGTTAGCCTGGCTCAAAAAACCAAAAATCGTATGTTCTCCCTCATAGGTGGACATTAGATCAAGGGCAAACACAACAAGGGGATTGGACATAAGCACATGATAAAGCGAGAGCACACAAGGGAGGGGTGAGGATAGGTAAGACACCTGAAAAACTAGCTAGCATTTGTTGCCCTTAACACAGAGAAACTAAAGCAGATACCTTAAAGCAACTGAGGCCAATAGGAAAAGGGGAACAGGTACTAGAGAGAAGGTTAGATCAAAAAGAATTAACCTAGAAGGTAACACCCATGCACAGGAAATCAATTTGAGTCAATGCCCTGTATAGCTATCCTTATCTCAACCAGCAAAAACCCTTGTTCCTTCCTATTATTGCTTGTACTCTCTCTACAACAAAACTAGAAATAAGGGCAAAATAGTTTCTGTTGGGTATTGGGGGGGGAGAGGGAGGGGCGGAGTGGGTGGTAAGGGAGGGGGTGGGGGCAGGGGGGAGAAATGAACCAAGCCTTGTATTCACATATGAATAATAAAAGAAAAATGAAAAAAAAAAAAAAAGAAAAGAATACTTCCTGCAACTTAGGTGTTTCAAGGTGGAGATTGGCTCTATTTGCTCCAAATAGGCCTCTTCAGCTTAGATGGAGAAACTCATGTATCTGTCCAAGAAAACGATCTATGTTAGAAGCTTCACAATTTAGCACAATGTTTTCCTGTGAGAACGGAGTTAGTTTTGAAAGGAATATATCCTGCACATCAGAATTATCAAAGTGAAGGTAGGCTCATTTTTCAAAATAGGACTATTCGGCTAAGTTGAAGGAAGACCTGATTCTCTCCAAAGTACACCATCTATGCTCCAAGCAGAAGCTACTAGCACATTGTTTCCCCATGAGAATTGACTTAGTTTCTCAAACATTACTTCCAGCAACATTTCAGTTTCAAGTAGGAGAGAGTCTCTGTATGCTCCAAACAGGACTATTCAGCTGAGTGGAAGACACACATATATCTCTTGAAAGATTACTAACTATGTTAGAAGAAGTACCTTCTAGCACACTGTTTCCTTTTGAGAATTTAGTTAGTTTTTAAAATGATACTTGCTGCAAATCAGAATTTTGAAAGGGGATGAAAGCTCATTTTCTCCAAATAGACCTCTTCAGCTATACTGAAGTCACATATCTCTTGAAAGAAAACCATGTGTGTTAAAAGCAAGAGCATTTAGCACCTTGTTTCCTTGTGAGAACTGAGTTAGTTATTGACAGGAAAAATTCCTCCAACTTAACAGTTTCAAGGTGGAATCAGCTGAGGTGAAGGAACACCAAGGACTCTCCAAGGACTATGATCTACATCTGAAGCTGCAGCATCTTACACATTGTTTCCCTGTCATAACTGAGTACGTTTTTAAAGGAATTCTTAATGCAAATCAGAACTTTGTAGGTGGACAAAGGTTCTTTTTCTTCAAATTGGCCTATTCAAATGAATTGTTGAAACACTTGTTCATTTCAAAAGATAACCCTGTGTTTTGCGAACATGAGTAACTACCACATTGTTTCCCTGTGAGAATAGAGTTAGTTTTTGAAAGCCATATACCTGCAACTTTGTGGTTTCAACTCGAGATAGGCTCTGTTTGTTGCAAAGAGTCCTATTCAGCTGAGTAGATGAAATACGAGTATCTCTCGAAAGAAAATCAGCTACGTTAAAGACAGGAGGATCTAGCACATTTCTTCCCTGTGAGAAATGTGTTTCCTCTTGATAGGAACAATTCCTGCAAATCAATACTTTACAGGTGGAGAAAAGTTCATTTTGATCAAAATTGGCCTATTCACCTGATATTTCAAAAAACATGTGTGTTTCAAAAGAAAACCTTCTGTGTTAGAAACAGGAGCATTTTGCACATTGTTTCTCTGTGAGAATTAAGTTAGTTTTTAAAAGCAGTATTCCTGCATCTTAATTGTTTCTTTTTGGAAAAAGGTTCTGTTTGATCGGAAGAGGCCTATTGACCTGAGTTTGAGAAACTGATATATCTATCCAAAAAAGTGATCTATGTTAGAAGCTTTACAATCCAGCACATTGTTTCCCTGGAGAATTGAGTTAGTTTCTTCAAGCAAGATACCTGCAACTTTGTGGGTTCAACGTGGAGTTTGGGTCTGTTTGCTCCAAAGAGGCCTATTCAGCTGAGTAGAAGAAACACATGTATCTCTCAAAAGAAGACCACCTACACCTACATTAAAGACAGGAGCATCTAGCACATTGTTTCCCTGTGAGAATTGCCTTTGCTATTGAAAGCAACATTTCCTGCAAGTGAAAACTTTCAGGTGGAGAAAGGCTCATTTTGATCCAAATTGGCCTATTCACCAGATATGTATAAAATCATCATTATCGAGAAAGAAAACGTAACGTGTTAGAAACAGGAGCATGCTGACATTGTTCCCTATGAGAATTGAGGTTTTCTTTTGAAAGCAGTATTCTTGCATCTTAATGTTTTCAATTTGGAGATAGGTTCTGTTTACTCCAAGTGGCCTATTCAGCTGAGTTTGAGAAACTCATGTATCTCTCAAAGAAATGAACTAAGTTAGAAATGTCAGAATCTAGCATATTGTTTCCCCATGAGAATTCAGTAAGTTTTTGAAGTTAATACTTTCTGCAAGTCAGAATTTTCAAGGTGTTTGTAGGCTCATTTTGTCAAAATGGGCTTATTCAGCTAAGTTGAATACACACAGGTATCTTTTGAAAGAAAAACATCTTCGATAGAAGCATGAGCATCTTCCACATTGTTTTCCTGTGAGAACTGAGTTAATTTTTGAAAGAAACACTTTCTACAGCTTAGGTGTTTCAAGGTGGAGATAGGGTCTGTGTGATCCAACAAGGCCTTTTCAGATGAGGTGAAGAAAACAGGATTCTTTCCAAAGAAAACCATGTATGATAAAAGTGGCAGCATCTAGCACATTGTCTCCCTTTGAGAGTTGAGTGGTTTCTGAAAAGAATGCTTCCCAGAAATCATAATTTTCAAGGTGTATATAGGTTTATTTTGTTCCAAATGGGAATATTTAGCTGAGTGGAAGAAATCCATGAATATCTTGACAGAAAACCATCTGTGTTAAAAGCAGGAGCACCTAGTACATATTTCCCTGTGAGAATTGAGTGAGCTTTTTGAAAACAACACTTCCTGCATCTTAGGTGTTTCAAGGTGGAGATAGGCTCTGTTTCTTCCAAATTGGCCTATTCAGCTGAGTTGAAGAAACACATGTTTCACTCGAAAGACAACCATCTGTTTCAGAAGCAGGAGCATGTAGAACATTGTTTCCCTGTAAGAACTGAGTTAGTTTTGAGAGTACTACTTCTTGCAATCCAAGCTTTCAAGGTGGAGAAGGGCTGATTTTGTTCTAAATGGGCCTATTTATCGAGGGGAAGAAAAACATGTGTCCATCCAAAGAAAACAATGTATGTTGGAAGCTGCACCAACTACCTCATTGTTTCCCTGTGAAAATTGGGTAACCTTTTGAAAGAAATATTTCCTGCGTATCGTAGTTATCATAGGGTAAAGACCTCATTTGATACAAATAGGACTATTCAACTGACTTGAAACACATGTGAATCTCTCCAAAAACACCATCTTGGGTTGAAGCTGCAGCTGCTAGCACATTGTTTCACTGTGAGAATTGAGTTACATTTTGATAGCAATAATTCCTGCAAATCTGAATTTTCAGGTATTAATAGTTTCATTTTGTCAAAATAGGATTGTTAAGCTAAGTTGAATAAACACATGTATCACTCCAAAAAAAACTGTTTAATAAGCTGGGGCATTTAGCACATTCTTTCCCTGTGAGAACTGAGATAGTTATTGAAAGGAATACTTCCTGCAATTTAGCTGTTTCAAGGTGGGTAAATGCTGATTTGGTTGCAATTGAGCATATTCATCTGAGGGGACCAAACACATGTATCCTCCAGGAAACCGTTTATGTTAGATGCTGGGCCATCTACAACATTCTTTCCCTATGAGAATTGAGTTCATTTTTGAAATTAATACTTCCTGCAAATCAGAATTTTCAAGGTGTTATTAGGCTGATTTTGTCCAAATATCCTTATTCAGCTAAGGTGAATAAACACAGGTATCTCTCGGGAAAAACAACTCTTTGGCAGAAGCAAGTGCATATAGCATATATTTCACTCGGAGAATTGAGTGAGATTTTGAAAAGAATACTTCCTGAATAGACCTATAACACAAAATGAAATTGAAGCAGCAATCAAGAGTCTCCCCAAAAAGAAAAGTCCAGGACCTGATGGATTCTCTGCTGAATTCTATCAGACCTTTAAAGAAGAACTGATACCAACCCTCCTTAAACTGTTCCATGAAATAGAAAGGGAAGGAAAACTGCCAAACACACTTTATGAAGCCAGTATTACACTTATCCCCAAACCAGGCAAAGACACCTCCAAAAAGGAGAACTATAGACCAATCTCCTTAATGAACATCGTTGCAAAAATCCTCAACAAAATAATGGCAAACCGAATTCAGCAACACATCAAAAAGATTATTCACCACGACCAAGTAGGCTTCATCCCAGGGATGCAGAGGTGGTTCAACATATGAAAATCAATAAACGTAATAAACCACATTAACAGAAGCAAAGACAAAAACCACTTGATCATCTCAATAGATGCAGAAAAAGCCTTTGATAAGATCCAACATCATTTCATGATAAAAGCTCTAAGAAAACTAGGAATAGAAGGAAAGTTCCTCAACATTATAAAAGCTATATATGACAAACCTACAGCCAGCATTATACTTAATGGAGAAAAATTAAAACCATTCCCTCTAAAATCAGGAACCAGACAAGGATGCCCACTATCTCCACTCCTATTCAACATAGTACTGGAATTCCTAGCCAGAGCAATTAGGCAAGAAGAAGGAATAAAAGGAATACAAATAGGTAAAGAAACTGTCAAAATATCCCTATTTGCAGACGACATGATCCTATACCTTAAAGACCCAAAAAACTCTACTCAGAAGCTTCTAGACATCATCAATAGCTATAGCAAGGTAGCAGGATATAAAAACAATGTAGAAAAATCATTAGCATTTCTATACACTAACAATGAGCAAACAGAAAAAGAATGTATGAAAACAATTCCATTTACAATAGCTTCAAACAAAATCAAATACCTAGGTGTAAACCTAACAAAAGATGTGAGAGACCTCTACAAGGAAAACTATACACTTCTGAAGAAAGAGATTGAGGAAGACTATAGAAAGTGGAGAGATCTCCCATGCTCATGGATTGGTAGAATCAACATAGTAAAAATGTCGATACTCCCAAAAGTAATCTACATTTTTAATGCAATTCCCATCAAAATTCCAATGACATTCATTAAAGAGATTGAAAAATCTACTGTTAAATTTATATGGAAACACAAGAGGCCACGAATAGCCAAGGCAATACTCAGTCAAAAGAACAATGCGGAGGTATCACAATACCTGACTTCAAACTATATTACAAAGCAATAACAATAAAAACAGCATGGTACTGGCACAAAAACAGACATGAAGACCAGTGGAACAGAATAGAGGATCCAGATATGAAGCCACACAACTATAAGCAACTTATCTTTGACAAAGGAGCTAAAAATATATGATGGAGAAATGCAACCTCTTCAACAAAAACTGCTGGGAAAACTGGTTAGCAGTCTGCAAAAAACTGTAACTAGATCCATGTATATCACCCTATACCAAGATTAACTCAAAATGGATCAAGGATCTTAATATCAGACCCCAAACTCTTAAGTTGATACAAGAAAGAATAGGAAATACTCTGGAGTTAGTAGGTATAGGTAAGAACTTTCTCAATGAAACCCCAGCAGCACAGCAACTAAGAGATAGCATAGATAAATGGGACCTCATAAAACTAAAAAGCTTCTGTTCATCAAAAGAAATGGTCTCTAAACTGAAGAGAACACCCACAGAGAGGGAGAAAATATTTGCCAATTATACATCAGACAAAGGACTGATAACCAGAATACACAGGGAACTTAAAACACTAAATTCTCCCAAAACTAATGAACCAATAAAGAAATGGGCACATGAACTAAACAGAACTTTCTCAAAAGAAGAAATTCAAATGGCCAGAAAACACATGAAAAAGTGCTCACCATCTCTAGCAATAAAGGAAATGCAAATTAAAACCACGCTAAGATTCCACCTCACCCCTGTTAGAATAGCCATCATCAGCAACACCACCAACAACAGGTGTTGGCGAGGATGCGGGGAAAAAGGAACCCTCTTACACTGTTGGTGGGAATGTACACTAGTACAACCACTCTGGAAAAAAATTAGGAGGCTACTTAAAAAGCTGGACATCGATCTACCATTTGGTCCAGCAATACCACTCTTGGGGATATACCCAAAAGACTTACTCCAGAGGCACCTGCACATCCGTGTTTATTGCAGCACTATTCACAATAGCCAAGTTATGGAAGCAGCCAAGATGCCCCAACACTGACGAATGGATTAAGAAAATGTGGTGTCTATACACTTTGGAATTTTATGCAGCCATGAAGAAGAACGAAATGTTATCACTCGCTGGTAAATGGATGGAATTGGAGAACATCATTCTGAGTGAGGTTAGCCTGGCTCAAAAAACCAAAAATCGTATGTTCTCCCTCATAGGTGGACATTAGATCAAGGGCAAACACAACAAGGGGATTGGACATAAGCACATGATAAAGCGAGAGCACACAAGGGAGGGGTGAGGATAGGTAAGACACCTGAAAAACTAGCTAGCATTTGTTGCCCTTAACACAGAGAAACTAAAGCAGATACCTTAAAGCAACTGAGGCCAATAGGAAAAGGGGAACAGGTACTAGAGAGAAGGTTAGATCAAAAAGAATTAACCTAGAAGGTAACACCCATGCACAGGAAATCAATTTGAGTCAATGCCCTGTATAGCTATCCTTATCTCAACCAGCAAAAACCCTTGTTCCTTCCTATTATTGCTTGTACTCTCTCTACAACAAAACTAGAAATAAGGGCAAAATAGTTTCTGTTGGGTATTGGGGGGGGAGAGGGAGGGGCGGAGTGGGTGGTAAGGGAGGGGGTGGGGGCAGGGGGGAGAAATGAACCAAGCCTTGTATTCACATATGAATAATAAAAGAAAAATGAAAAAAAAAAAAAAAGAAAAGAATACTTCCTGCAACTTAGGTGTTTCAAGGTGGAGATTGGCTCTATTTGCTCCAAATAGGCCTCTTCAGCTTAGATGGAGAAACTCATGTATCTGTCCAAGAAAACGATCTATGTTAGAAGCTTCACAATTTAGCACAATGTTTTCCTGTGAGAACGGAGTTAGTTTTGAAAGGAATATATCCTGCACATCAGAATTATCAAAGTGAAGATAGGCTCATTTTTCAAAATAGGACTATTCGGCTAAGTTGAAGGAAGACCTGAATCTCTCCAAAGTACACCATCTATGCTCCAAGCAGAAGCTACTAGCACATTGTTTCCCCATGAGAATTGACTTAGTTTCTCAAACATTACTTCCAGCAACATTTCAGTTTCAAGTAGGAGAGAGTCTCTGTATGCTCCAAACAGGACTATTCAGCTGAGTGGAAGACACACATATATCTCTTGAAAGATTACTAACTATGTTAGAAGAAGTACCTTCTAGCACACTGTTTCCTTTTGAGAATTTAGTTAATTTTTAAAATGATACTTGCTGCAAATCAGAATTTTGAAAGGGGATGAAAGCTCATTTTCTCCAAATAGACCTCTTCAGCTATACTGAAGTCACATATCTCTTGAAAGAAAACCATGTGTGTTAAAAGCAAGAGCATTTAGCACCTTGTTTCCTTGTGAGAACTGAGTTAGTTATTGACAGGAAAAATTCCTCCAACTTAACAGTTTCAAGGTGGAATCAGCTGAGGTGAAGGAACACCAAGGACTCTCCAAGGACTATGATCTACATCTGAAGCTGCAGCATCTTACACATTGTTTCCCTGTCATAACTGAGTACGTTTTTAAAGGAATTCTTAATGCAAATCAGAACTTTGTAGGTGGACAAAGGTTCTTTTTCTTCAAATTGGCCTATTCAAATGAATTGTTGAAACACTTGTTCATTTCAAAAGATAACCCTGTGTTTTGCGAACATGAGTAACTACCACATTGTTTCCCTGTGAGAATAGAGTTAGTTTTTGAAAGCCATATACCTGCAACTTTGTGGTTTCAACTCGAGATAGGCTCTGTTTGTTGCAAAGAGTCCTATTCAGCTGAGTAGATGAAATACGAGTATCTCTCGAAAGAAAATCAGCTACGTTAAAGACAGGAGGATCTAGCACATTTCTTCCCTGTGAGAAATGTGTTTCCTCTTGATAGGAACAATTCCTGCAAATCAATACTTTACAGGTGGAGAAAAGTTCATTTTGATCAAAATTGGCCTATTCACCTGATATTTCAAAAAACATGTGTGTTTCAAAAGAAAACCTTCTGTGTTAGAAACAGGAGCATTTTGCACATTGTTTCTCTGTGAGAATTAAGTTAGTTTTTAAAAGCAGTATTCCTGCATCTTAATTGTTTCTTTTTGGAAAAAGGTTCTGTTTGATCGGAAGAGGCCTATTGACCTGAGTTTGAGAAACTGATATATCTATCCAAAAAAGTGATCTATGTTAGAAGCTTTACAATCCAGCACATTGTTTCCCTGGAGAATTGAGTTAGTTTCTTCAAGCAAGATACCTGCAACTTTGTGGGTTCAACGTGGAGTTTGGGTCTGTTTGCTCCAAAGAGGCCTATTCAGCTGAGTAGAAGAAACACATGTATCTCTCAAAAGAAGACCACCTACACCTACATTAAAGACAGGAGCATCTAGCACATTGTTTCCCTGTGAGAATTGCCTTTGCTATTGAAAGCAACATTTCCTGCAAGTGAAAACTTTCAGGTGGAGAAAGGCTCATTTTGATCCAAATTGGCCTATTCACCAGATATGTATAAAATCATCATTATCGAGAAAGAAAACGTAACGTGTTAGAAACAGGAGCATGCTGACATTGTTCCCTATGAGAATTGAGGTTTTCTTTTGAAAGCAGTATTCTTGCATCTTAATGTTTTCAATTTGGAGATAGGTTCTGTTTACTCCAAGTGGCCTATTCAGCTGAGTTTGAGAAACTCATGTATCTCTCAAAGAAATGAACTAAGTTAGAAATGTCAGAATCTAGCATATTGTTTCCCCATGAGAATTCAGTAAGTTTTTGAAGTTAATACTTTCTGCAAGTCAGAATTTTCAAGGTGTTTGTAGGCTCATTTTGTCAAAATGGGCTTATTCAGCTAAGTTGAATACACACAGGTATCTTTTGAAAGAAAAACATCTTCGATAGAAGCATGAGCATCTTCCACATTGTTTTCCTGTGAGAACTGAGTTAATTTTTGAAAGAAACACTTTCTACAGCTTAGGTGTTTCAAGGTGGAGATAGGGTCTGTGTGATCCAACAAGGCCTTTTCAGATGAGGTGAAGAAAACAGGATTCTTTCCAAAGAAAACCATGTATGATAAAAGTGGCAGCATCTAGCACATTGTCTCCCTTTGAGAGTTGAGTGGTTTCTGAAAAGAATGCTTCCCAGAAATCATAATTTTCAAGGTGTATATAGGTTTATTTTGTTCCAAATGGGAATATTTAGCTGAGTGGAAGAAATCCATGAATATCTTGACAGAAAACCATCTGTGTTAAAAGCAGGAGCACCTAGTACATATTTCCCTGTGAGAATTGAGTGAGCTTTTTGAAAACAACACTTCCTGCATCTTAGGTGTTTCAAGGTGGAGATAGGCTCTGTTTCTTCCAAATTGGCCTATTCAGCTGAGTTGAAGAAACACATGTTTCACTCGAAAGACAACCATCTGTTTCAGAAGCAGGAGCATGTAGAACATTGTTTCCCTGTAAGAACTGAGTTAGTTTTGAGAGTACTACTTCTTGCAATCCAAGCTTTCAAGGTGGAGAAGGGCTGATTTTGTTCTAAATGGGCCTATTTATCGAGGGGAAGAAAAACATGTGTCCATCCAAAGAAAACAATGTATGTTGGAAGCTGCACCAACTACCTCATTGTTTCCCTGTGAAAATTGGGTAACCTTTTGAAAGAAATATTTCCTGCGTATCGTAGTTACCATAGGGTAAAGACCTCATTTGATACAAATAGGACTATTCAACTGACTTGAAACACATGTGAATCTCTCCAAAAACACCATCTTGGGTTGAAGCTGCAGCTGCTAGCACATTGTTTCACTGTGAGAATTGAGTTACATTTTGATAGCAATAATTCCTGCAAATCTGAATTTTCAGGTATTAATAGTTTCATTTTGTCAAAATAGGATTGTTAAGCTAAGTTGAATAAACACATGTATCACTCCAAAAAAAAACTGTTTAATAAGCTGGGGCATTTAGCACATTCTTTCCCTGTGAGAACTGAGATAGTTATTGAAAGGAATACTTCCTGCAATTTAGCTGTTTCAAGGTGGGTAAATGCTGATTTGGTTGCAATTGAGCATATTCATCTGAGGGGACCAAACACATGTATCCTCCAGGAAACCGTTTATGTTAGATGCTGGGCCATCTACAACATTCTTTCCCTATGAGAATTGAGTTCATTTTTGAAATTAATACTTCCTGCAAATCAGAATTTTCAAGGTGTTATTAGGCTGATTTTGTCCAAATATCCTTATTCAGCTAAGGTGAAGAAACACAGGTATCTCTCGGGAAAAACAACTCTTTGGCAGAAGCAAGTGCATATAGCATATATTTCACTCGGAGAATTGAGTGAGATTTTGAAAAGAATACTTCCTGAATAGACCTATAACACAAAATGAAATTGAAGCAGCAATCAAGAGTCTCCCCAAAAAGAAAAGTCCAGGACCTGATGGATTCTCTGCTGAATTCTATCAGACCTTTAAAGAAGAACTGATACCAACCCTCCTTAAACTGTTCCATGAAATAGAAAGGGAAGGAAAACTGCCAAACACACTTTATGAAGCCAGTATTACACTTATCCCCAAACCAGGCAAAGACACCTCCAAAAAGGAGAACTATAGACCAATCTCCTTAATGAACATCGTTGCAAAAATCCTCAACAAAATAATGGCAAACCGAATTCAGCAACACATCAAAAAGATTATTCACCACGACCAAGTAGGCTTCATCCCAGGGATGCAGAGGTGGTTCAACATATGAAAATCAATAAACGTAATAAACCACATTAACAGAAGCAAAGACAAAAACCACTTGATCATCTCAATAGATGCAGAAAAAGCCTTTGATAAGATCCAACATCATTTCATGATAAAAGCTCTAAGAAAACTAGGAATAGAAGGAAAGTTCCTCAACATTATAAAAGCTATATATGACAAACCTACAGCCAGCATTATACTTAATGGAGAAAAATTAAAACCATTCCCTCTAAAATCAGGAACCAGGCAAGGATGCCCACTATCTCCAATCCTATTCAACATAGTACTGGAACTCCTAGCCAGAGCAATTAGGCAAGAAGAAGGAATAAAAGGAATACAAATAGGTAAAGAAACTGTCAAAATATCCCTATTTGCAGACGACATGATCCTATACCTTAAAGACCCAAAAAACTCTACTCAGAAGCTTCTAGACATCATCAATAGCTATAGCAAGGTAGCAGGATATAAAAACAACGTAGAAAAATCATTAGCATTTCTATACACTAACAATGAGCAAACAGAAAAAGAATGTATGAAAACAATTCCATTTACAATAGCTTCAAACAAAATCAAATACCTAGGTGTAAACCTAACAAAAGATGTGAGAGACCTCTACAAGGAAAACTATACACTTCTGAAGAAAGAGATTGAGGAAGACTATAGAAAGTGGAGAGATCTCCCATGCTCATGGATTGGTAGAATCAACATAGTAAAAATGTCGATACTCCCAAAAGTAATCTACATTTTTAATGCAATTCCCATCAAAATTCCAATGACATTCATTAAAGAGATTGAAAAATCTACTGTTAAATTTATATGGAAACACAAGAGGCCACGAATAGCCAAGGCAATACTCAGTCAAAAGAACAATGCGGAGGTATCACAATACCTGACTTCAAACTATATTACAAAGCAATAACAATAAAAACAGCATGGTACTGGCACAAAAACAGACATGAAGACCAGTGGAACAGAATAGAGGATCCAGATATGAAGCCACACAACTATAAGCAACTTATCTTTGACAAAGGAGCTAAAAATATATGATGGAGAAATGCAACCTCTTCAACAAAAACTGCTGGGAAAACTGGTTAGCAGTCTGCAAAAAACTGTAACTAGATCCATGTATATCACCCTATACCAAGATTAACTCAAAATGGATCAAGGATCTTAATATCAGACCCCAAACTCTTAAGTTGATACAAGAAAGAATAGGAAATACTCTGGAGTTAGTAGGTATAGGTAAGAACTTTCTCAATGAAACCCCAGCAGCACAGCAACTAAGAGATAGCATAGATAAATGGGACCTCATAAAACTAAAAAGCTTCTGTTCATCAAAAGAAATGGTCTCTAAACTGAAGAGAACACCCACAGAGAGGGAGAAAATATTTGCCAATTATACATCAGACAAAGGACTGATAACCAGAATACACAGGGAACTTAAAACACTAAATTCTCCCAAAACTAATGAACCAATAAAGAAATGGGCACATGAACTAAACAGAACTTTCTCAAAAGAAGAAATTCAAATGGCCAGAAAACACATGAAAAAGTGCTCACCATCTCTAGCAATAAAGGAAATGCAAATTAAAACCACGCTAAGATTCCACCTCACCCCTGTTAGAATAGCCATCATCAGCAACACCACCAACAACAGGTGTTGGCGAGGATGCGGGGAAAAAGGAACCCTCTTACACTGTTGGTGGGAATGTACACTAGTACAACCACTCTGGAAAAAAATTAGGAGGCTACTTAAAAAGCTGGACATCGATCTACCATTTGGTCCAGCAATACCACTCTTGGGGATATACCCAAAAGACTTACTCCAGAGGCACCTGCACATCCGTGTTTATTGCAGCACTATTCACAATAGCCAAGTTATGGAAGCAGCCAAGATGCCCCAACACTGACGAATGGATTAAGAAAATGTGGTGTCTATACACTTTGGAATTTTATGCAGCCATGAAGAAGAACGAAATGTTATCACTCGCTGGTAAATGGATGGAATTGGAGAACATCATTCTGAGTGAGGTTAGCCTGGCTCAAAAAACCAAAAATCGTATGTTCTCCCTCATAGGTGGACATTAGATCAAGGGCAAACACAACAAGGGGATTGGACATAAGCACATGATAAAGCGAGAGCACACAAGGGAGGGGTGAGGATAGGTAAGACACCTGAAAAACTAGCTAGCATTTGTTGCCCTTAACACAGAGAAACTAAAGCAGATACCTTAAAGCAACTGAGGCCAATAGGAAAAGGGGAACAGGTACTAGAGAGAAGGTTAGATCAAAAAGAATTAACCTAGAAGGTAACACCCATGCACAGGAAATCAATTTGAGTCAATGCCCTGTATAGCTATCCTTATCTCAACCAGCAAAAACCCTTGTTCCTTCCTATTATTGCTTGTACTCTCTCTACAACAAAACTAGAAATAAGGGCAAAATAGTTTCTGTTGGGTATTGGGGGGGGAGAGGGAGGGGCGGAGTGGGTGGTAAGGGAGGGGGTGGGGGCAGGGGGGAGAAATGAACCAAGCCTTGTATTCACATATGAATAATAAAAGAAAAATGAAAAAAAAAAAAAGAAAAGAATACTTCCTGCAACTTAGGTGTTTCAAGGTGGAGATTGGCTCTATTTGCTCCAAATAGGCCTCTTCAGCTTAGATGGAGAAACTCATGTATCTGTCCAAGAAAACGATCTATGTTAGAAGCTTCACAATTTAGCACAATGTTTTCCTGTGAGAACGGAGTTAGTTTTGAAAGGAATATATCCTGCACATCAGAATTATCAAAGTGAAGGTAGGCTCATTTTTCAAAATAGGACTATTCGGCTAAGTTGAAGGAAGACCTGAATCTCTCCAAAGTACACCATCTATGCTCCAAGCAGAAGCTACTAGCACATTGTTTCCCCATGAGAATTGACTTAGTTTCTCAAACATTACTTCCAGCAACATTTCAGTTTCAAGTAGGAGAGAGTCTCTGTATGCTCCAAACAGGACTATTCAGCTGAGTGGAAGACACACATATATCTCTTGAAAGATTACTAACTATGTTAGAAGAAGTACCTTCTAGCACACTGTTTCCTTTTGAGAATTTAGTTAATTTTTAAAATGATACTTGCTGCAAATCAGAATTTTGAAAGGGGATGAAAGCTCATTTTCTCCAAATAGACCTCTTCAGCTATACTGAAGTCACATATCTCTTGAAAGAAAACCATGTGTGTTAAAAGCAAGAGCATTTAGCACCTTGTTTCCTTGTGAGAACTGAGTTAGTTATTGACAGGAAAAATTCCTCCAACTTAACAGTTTCAAGGTGGAATCAGCTGAGGTGAAGGAACACCAAGGACTCTCCAAGGACTATGATCTACATCTGAAGCTGCAGCATCTTACACATTGTTTCCCTGTCATAACTGAGTACGTTTTTAAAGGAATTCTTAATGCAAATCAGAACTTTGTAGGTGGACAAAGGTTCTTTTTCTTCAAATTGGCCTATTCAAATGAATTGTTGAAACACTTGTTCATTTCAAAAGATAACCCTGTGTTTTGCGAACATGAGTAACTACCACATTGTTTCCCTGTGAGAATAGAGTTAGTTTTTGAAAGCCATATACCTGCAACTTTGTGGTTTCAACTCGAGATAGGCTCTGTTTGTTGCAAAGAGTCCTATTCAGCTGAGTAGATGAAATACGAGTATCTCTCGAAAGAAAATCAGCTACGTTAAAGACAGGAGGATCTAGCACATTTCTTCCCTGTGAGAAATGTGTTTCCTCTTGATAGGAACAATTCCTGCAAATCAATACGTTACAGGTGGAGAAAAGTTCATTTTGATCAAAATTGGCCTATTCACCTGATATTTCAAAAAACATGTGTGTTTCAAAAGAAAACCTTCTGTGTTAGAAACAGGAGCATTTTGCACATTGTTTCTCTGTGAGAATTAAGTTAGTTTTTAAAAGCAGTATTCCTGCATCTTAATTGTTTCTTTTTGGAAAAAGGTTCTGTTTGATCGGAAGAGGCCTATTGACCTGAGTTTGAGAAACTGATATATCTATCCAAAAAAGTGATCTATGTTAGAAGCTTTACAATCCAGCACATTGTTTCCCTGGAGAATTGAGTTAGTTTCTTCAAGCAAGATACCTGCAACTTTGTGGGTTCAACGTGGAGTTTGGGTCTGTTTGCTCCAAAGAGGCCTATTCAGCTGAGTAGAAGAAACACATGTATCTCTCAAAAGAAGACCACCTACACCTACATTAAAGACAGGAGCATCTAGCACATTGTTTCCCTGTGAGAATTGCCTTTGCTATTGAAAGCAACATTTCCTGCAAGTGAAAACTTTCAGGTGGAGAAAGGCTCATTTTGATCCAAATTGGCCTATTCACCAGATATGTATAAAATCATCATTATCGAGAAAGAAAACGTAACGTGTTAGAAACAGGAGCATGCTGACATTGTTCCCTATGAGAATTGAGGTTTTCTTTTGAAAGCAGTATTCTTGCATCTTAATGTTTTCAATTTGGAGATAGGTTCTGTTTACTCCAAGTGGCCTATTCAGCTGAGTTTGAGAAACTCATGTATCTCTCAAAGAAATGAACTAAGTTAGAAATGTCAGAATCTAGCATATTGTTTCCCCATGAGAATTCAGTAAGTTTTTGAAGTTAATACTTTCTGCAAGTCAGAATTTTCAAGGTGTTTGTAGGCTCATTTTGTCAAAATGGGCTTATTCAGCTAAGTTGAATACACACAGGTATCTTTTGAAAGAAAAACATCTTCGATAGAAGCATGAGCATCTTCCACATTGTTTTCCTGTGAGAACTGAGTTAATTTTTGAAAGAAACACTTTCTACAGCTTAGGTGTTTCAAGGTGGAGATAGGGTCTGTGTGATCCAACAAGGCCTTTTCAGATGAGGTGAAGAAAACAGGATTCTTTCCAAAGAAAACCATGTATGATAAAAGTGGCAGCATCTAGCACATTGTCTCCCTTTGAGAGTTGAGTGGTTTCTGAAAAGAATGCTTCCCAGAAATCATAATTTTCAAGGTGTATATAGGTTTATTTTGTTCCAAATGGGAATATTTAGCTGAGTGGAAGAAATCCATGAATATCTTGACAGAAAACCATCTGTGTTAAAAGCAGGAGCACCTAGTACATATTTCCCTGTGAGAATTGAGTGAGCTTTTTGAAAACAACACTTCCTGCATCTTAGGTGTTTCAAGGTGGAGATAGGCTCTGTTTCTTCCAAATTGGCCTATTCAGCTGAGTTGAAGAAACACATGTTTCACTCGAAAGACAACCATCTGTTTCAGAAGCAGGAGCATGTAGAACATTGTTTCCCTGTAAGAACTGAGTTAGTTTTGAGAGTACTACTTCTTGCAATCCAAGCTTTCAAGGTGGAGAAGGGCTGATTTTGTTCTAAATGGGCCTATTTATCGAGGGGAAGAAAAACATGTGTCCATCCAAAGAAAACAATGTATGTTGGAAGCTGCACCAACTACCTCATTGTTTCCCTGTGAAAATTGGGTAACCTTTTGAAAGAAATATTTCCTGCGTATCGTAGTTATCATAGGGTAAAGACCTCATTTGATACAAATAGGACTATTCAACTGACTTGAAACACATGTGAATCTCTCCAAAAACACCATCTTGGGTTGAAGCTGCAGCTGCTAGCACATTGTTTCACTGTGAGAATTGAGTTACATTTTGATAGCAATAATTCCTGCAAATCTGAATTTTCAGGTATTAATAGTTTCATTTTGTCAAAATAGGATTGTTAAGCTAAGTTGAATAAACACATGTATCACTCCAAAAAAAAACTGTTTAATAAGCTGGGGCATTTAGCACATTCTTTCCCTGTGAGAACTGAGATAGTTATTGAAAGGAATACTTCCTGCAATTTAGCTGTTTCAAGGTGGGTAAATGCTGATTTGGTTGCAATTGAGCATATTCATCTGAGGGGACCAAACACATGTATCCTCCAGGAAACCGTTTATGTTAGATGCTGGGCCATCTACAACATTCTTTCCCTATGAGAATTGAGTTCATTTTTGAAATTAATACTTCCTGCAAATCAGAATTTTCAAGGTGTTATTAGGCTGATTTTGTCCAAATATCCTTATTCAGCTAAGGTGAAGAAACACAGGTATCTCTCGGGAAAAACAACTCTTTGGCAGAAGCAAGTGCATATAGCATATATTTCACTCGGAGAATTGAGTGAGATTTTGAAAAGAATACTTCCTGAATAGACCTATAACACAAAATGAAATTGAAGCAGCAATCAAGAGTCTCCCCAAAAAGAAAAGTCCAGGACCTGATGGATTCTCTGCTGAATTCTATCAGACCTTTAAAGAAGAACTGATACCAACCCTCCTTAAACTGTTCCATGAAATAGAAAGGGAAGGAAAACTGCCAAACACATTTTATGAAGCCAGTATTACACTTATCCCCAAACCAGGCAAAGACACCTCCAAAAAGGAGAACTATAGACCAATCTCCTTAATGAACATCGTTGCAAAAATCCTCAACAAAATAATGGCAAACCGAATTCAGCAACACATCAAAAAGATTATTCACCACGACCAAGTAGGCTTCATCCCAGGGATGCAGAGGTGGTTCAACATATGAAAATCAATAAACGTAATAAACCACATTAACAGAAGCAAAGACAAAAACCACTTGATCATCTCAATAGATGCAGAAAAAGCCTTTGATAAGATCCAACATCATTTCATGATAAAAGCTCTAAGAAAACTAGGAATAGAAGGAAAGTTCCTCAACATTATAAAAGCTATATATGACAAACCTACAGCCAGCATTATACTTAATGGAGAAAAATTAAAACCATTCCCTCTAAAATCAGGAACCAGACAAGGATGCCCACTATCTCCACTCCTATTCAACATAGTACTGGAACTCCTAGCCAGAGCAATTAGGCAAGAAGAAGGAATAAAAGGAATACAAATAGGTAAAGAAACTGTCAAAATATCCCTATTTGCAGACGACATGATCCTATACCTTAAAGACCCAAAAAACTCTACTCAGAAGCTTCTAGACATCATCAATAGCTATAGCAAGGTAGCAGGATATAAAAACAACGTAGAAAAATCATTAGCATTTCTATACACTAACAATGAGCAAACAGAAAAAGAATGTATGAAAACAATTCCATTTACAATAGCTTCAAACAAAATCAAATTCCTAGGTGTAAACCTAACAAAAGATGTGAGAGACCTCTACAAGGAAAACTATACACTTCTGAAGAAAGAGATTGAGGAAGACTATAGAAAGTGGAGAGATCTCCCATGCTCATGGATTGGTAGAATCAACATAGTAAAAATGTCGATACTCCCAAAAGTAATCTACATTTTTAATGCAATTCCCATCAAAATTCCAATGACATTCATTAAAGAGATTGAAAAATCTACTGTTAAATTTATATGGAAACACAAGAGGCCACGAATAGCCAAGGCAATACTCAGTCAAAAGAACAATGCGGAGGTATCACAATACCTGACTTCAAACTATATTACAAAGCAATAACAATAAAAACAGCATGGTACTGGCACAAAAACAGACATGAAGACCAGTGGAACAGAATAGAGGATCCAGATATGAAGACACACAACTATAAGCAACTTATCTTTGACAAAGGAGCTAAAAATATATGATGGAGAAATGCAACCTCTTCAACAAAAACTGCTGGGAAAACTGGTTAGCAGTCTGCAAAAAACTGTAACTAGATCCATGTATATCACCCTATACCAAGATTAACTCAAAATGGATCAAGGATCTTAATATCAGACCACAAACTCTTAAGTTGATACAAGAAAGAATAGGAAATACTCTGGAGTTAGTAGGTATAGGTAAGAACTTTCTCAATGAAACCCCAGCAGCACAGCAACTAAGAGATAGCATAGATAAATGGGACCTCATAAAACTAAAAAGCTTCTGTTCATCAAAAGAAATGGTCTCTAAACTGAAGAGAACACCCACAGAGAGGGAGAAAATATTTGCCAATTATACATCAGACAAAGGACTGATAATCAGAATACACAGGGAACTTAAAACACTAAATTCTCCCAAAACTAATGAACCAATAAAGAAATGGGCACATGAACTAAACAGAACTTTCTCAAAAGAAGAAATTCAAATGGCCAGAAAACACATGAAAAAGTGCTCACCATCTCTAGCAATAAAGGAAATGCAAATTAAAACCACGCTAAGATTCCACCTCACCCCTGTTAGAATAGCCATCATCAGCAACACCACCAACAACAGGTGTTGGCGAGGATGCGGGGAAAAAGGAACCCTCTTACACTGTTGGTGGGAATGTACACTAGTACAACCACTCTGGAAAAAAATTAGGAGGCTACTTAAAAAGCTGGACATCGATCTACCATTTGGTCCAGCAATACCACTCTTGGGGATATACCCAAAAGACTTACTCCAGAGGCACCTGCACATCCGTGTTTATTGCAGCACTATTCACAATAGCCAAGTTATGGAAGCAGCCAAGATGCCCCAACACTGACGAATGGATTAAGAAAATGTGGTGTCTATACACTTTGGAATTTTATGCAGCCATGAAGAAGAACGAAATGTTATCACTCGCTGGTAAATGGATGGAATTGGAGAACATCATTCTGAGTGAGGTTAGCCTGGCTCAAAAAACCAAAAATCGTATGTTCTCCCTCATAGGTGGACATTAGATCAAGGGCAAACACAACAAGGGGATTGGACATAAGCACATGATAAAGCGAGAGCACACAAGGGAGGGGTGAGGATAGGTAAGACACCTGAAAAACTAGCTAGCATTTGTTGCCCTTAACACAGAGAAACTAAAGCAGATACCTTAAAGCAACTGAGGCCAATAGGAAAAGGGGAACAGGTACTAGAGAGAAGGTTAGATCAAAAAGAATTAACCTAGAAGGTAACACCCATGCACAGGAAATCAATTTGAGTCAATGCCCTGTATAGCTATCCTTATCTCAACCAGCAAAAACCCTTGTTCCTTCCTATTATTGCTTGTACTCTCTCTACAACAAAACTAGAAATAAGGGCAAAATAGTTTCTGTTGGGTATTGGGGGGGGAGAGGGAGGGGCGGAGTGGGTGGTAAGGGAGGGGGTGGGGGCAGGGGGGAGAAATGAACCAAGCCTTGTATTCACATATGAATAATAAAAGAAAAATGAAAAAAAAAAAAAAAGAAAAGAATACTTCCTGCAACTTAGGTGTTTCAAGGTGGAGATTGGCTCTATTTGCTCCAAATAGGCCTCTTCAGCTTAGATGGAGAAACTCATGTATCTGTCCAAGAAAACGATCTATGTTAGAAGCTTCACAATTTAGCACAATGTTTTCCTGTGAGAACGGAGTTAGTTTTGAAAGGAATATATCCTGCACATCAGAATTATCAAAGTGAAGGTAGGCTCATTTTTCAAAATAGGACTATTCGGCTAAGTTGAAGGAAGACCTGAATCTCTCCAAAGTACACCATCTATGCTCCAAGCAGAAGCTACTAGCACATTGTTTCCCCATGAGAATTGACTTAGTTTCTCAAACATTACTTCCAGCAACATTTCAGTTTCAAGTAGGAGAGAGTCTCTGTATGCTCCAAACAGGACTATTCAGCTGAGTGGAAGACACACATATATCTCTTGAAAGATTACTAACTATGTTAGAAGAAGTACCTTCTAGCACACTGTTTCCTTTTGAGAATTTAGTTAGTTTTTAAAATGATACTTGCTGCAAATCAGAATTTTGAAAGGGGATGAAAGCTCATTTTCTCCAAATAGACCTCTTCAGCTATACTGAAGTCACATATCTCTTGAAAGAAAACCATGTGTGTTAAAAGCAAGAGCATTTAGCACCTTGTTTCCTTGTGAGAACTGAGTTAGTTATTGACAGGAAAAATTCCTCCAACTTAACAGTTTCAAGGTGGAATCAGCTGAGGTGAAGGAACACCAAGGACTCTCCAAGGACTATGATCTACATCTGAAGCTGCAGCATCTTACACATTGTTTCCCTGTCATAACTGAGTATGTTTTTAAAGGAATTCTTAATGCAAATCAGAACTTTGTAGGTGGACAAAGGTTCTTTTTCTTCAAATTGGCCTATTCAAATGAATTGTTGAAACACTTGTTCATTTCAAAAGATAACCCTGTGTTTTGCGAACATGAGTAACTACCACATTGTTTCCCTGTGAGAATAGAGTTAGTTTTTGAAAGCCATATACCTGCAACTTTGTGGTTTCAACTCGAGATAGGCTCTGTTTGTTGCAAAGAGTCCTATTCAGCTGAGTAGATGAAATACGAGTATCTCTCGAAAGAAAATCAGCTACGTTAAAGACAGGAGGATCTAGCACATTTCTTCCCTGTGAGAAATGTGTTTCCTCTTGATAGGAACAATTCCTGCAAATCAATACTTTACAGGTGGAGAAAAGTTCATTTTGATCAAAATTGGCCTATTCACCTGATATTTCAAAAAACATGTGTGTTTCAAAAGAAAACCTTCTGTGTTAGAAACAGGAGCATTTTGCACATTGTTTCTCTGTGAGAATTAAGTTAGTTTTTAAAAGCAGTATTCCTGCATCTTAATTGTTTCTTTTTGGAAAAAGGTTCTGTTTGATCGGAAGAGGCCTATTGACCTGAGTTTGAGAAACTGATATATCTATCCAAAAAAGTGATCTATGTTAGAAGCTTTACAATCCAGCACATTGTTTCCCTGGAGAATTGAGTTAGTTTCTTCAAGCAAGATACCTGCAACTTTGTGGGTTCAACGTGGAGTTTGGGTCTGTTTGCTCCAAAGAGGCCTATTCAGCTGAGTAGAAGAAACACATGTATCTCTCAAAAGAAGACCACCTACACCTACATTAAAGACAGGAGCATCTAGCACATTGTTTCCCTGTGAGAATTGCCTTTGCTATTGAAAGCAACATTTCCTGCAAGTGAAAACTTTCAGGTGGAGAAAGGCTCATTTTGATCCAAATTGGCCTATTCACCAGATATGTATAAAATCATCATTATCGAGAAAGAAAACGTAACGTGTTAGAAACAGGAGCATGCTGACATTGTTCCCTATGAGAATTGAGGTTTTCTTTTGAAAGCAGTATTCTTGCATCTTAATGTTTTCAATTTGGAGATAGGTTCTGTTTACTCCAAGTGGCCTATTCAGCTGAGTTTGAGAAACTCATGTATCTCTCAAAGAAATGAACTAAGTTAGAAATGTCAGAATCTAGCATATTGTTTCCCCATGAGAATTCAGTAAGTTTTTGAAGTTAATACTTTCTGCAAGTCAGAATTTTCAAGGTGTTTGTAGGCTCATTTTGTCAAAATGGGCTTATTCAGCTAAGTTGAATACACACAGGTATCTTTTGAAAGAAAAACATCTTCGATAGAAGCATGAGCATCTTCCACATTGTTTTCCTGTGAGAACTGAGTTAATTTTTGAAAGAAACACTTTCTACAGCTTAGGTGTTTCAAGGTGGAGATAGGGTCTGTGTGATCCAACAAGGCCTTTTCAGATGAGGTGAAGAAAACAGGATTCTTTCCAAAGAAAACCATGTATGATAAAAGTGGCAGCATCTAGCACATTGTCTCCCTTTGAGAGTTGAGTGGTTTCTGAAAAGAATGCTTCCCAGAAATCATAATTTTCAAGGTGTATATAGGTTTATTTTGTTCCAAATGGGAATATTTAGCTGAGTGGAAGAAATCCATGAATATCTTGACAGAAAACCATCTGTGTTAAAAGCAGGAGCACCTAGTACATATTTCCCTGTGAGAATTGAGTGAGCTTTTTGAAAACAACACTTCCTGCATCTTAGGTGTTTCAAGGTGGAGATAGGCTCTGTTTCTTCCAAATTGGCCTATTCAGCTGAGTTGAAGAAACACATGTTTCACTCGAAAGACAACCATCTGTTTCAGAAGCAGGAGCATGTAGAACATTGTTTCCCTGTAAGAACTGAGTTAGTTTTGAGAGTACTACTTCTTGCAATCCAAGCTTTCAAGGTGGAGAAGGGCTGATTTTGTTCTAAATGGGCCTATTTATCGAGGGGAAGAAAAACATGTGTCCATCCAAAGAAAACAATGTATGTTGGAAGCTGCACCAACTACCTCATTGTTTCCCTGTGAAAATTGGGTAACCTTTTGAAAGAAATATTTCCTGCGTATCGTAGTTACCATAGGGTAAAGACCTCATTTGATACAAATAGGACTATTCAACTGACTTGAAACACATGTGAATCTCTCCAAAAACACCATCTTGGGTTGAAGCTGCAGCTGCTAGCACATTGTTTCACTGTGAGAATTGAGTTACATTTTGATAGCAATAATTCCTGCAAATCTGAATTTTCAGGTATTAATAGTTTCATTTTGTCAAAATAGGATTGTTAAGCTAAGTTGAATAAACACATGTATCACTCCAAAAAAAAACTGTTTAATAAGCTGGGGCATTTAGCACATTCTTTCCCTGTGAGAACTGAGATAGTTATTGAAAGGAATACTTCCTGCAATTTAGCTGTTTCAAGGTGGGTAAATGCTGATTTGGTTGCAATTGAGCATATTCATCTGAGGGGACCAAACACATGTATCCTCCAGGAAACCGTTTATGTTAGATGCTGGGCCATCTACAACATTCTTTCCCTATGAGAATTGAGTTCATTTTTGAAATTAATACTTCCTGCAAATCAGAATTTTCAAGGTGTTATTAGGCTGATTTTGTCCAAATATCCTTATTCAGCTAAGGTGAAGAAACACAGGTATCTCTCGGGAAAAACAACTCTTTGGCAGAAGCAAGTGCATATAGCATATATTTCACTCGGAGAATTGAGTGAGATTTTGAAAAGAATACTTCCTGAATAGACCTATAACACAAAATGAAATTGAAGCAGCAATCAAGAGTCTCCCCAAAAAGAAAAGTCCAGGACCTGATGGATTCTCTGCTGAATTCTATCAGACCTTTAAAGAAGAACTGATACCAACCCTCCTTAAACTGTTCCATGAAATAGAAAGGGAAGGAAAACTGCCAAACACACTTTATGAAGCCAGTATTACACTTATCCCCAAACCAGGCAAAGACACCTCCAAAAAGGAGAACTATAGACCAATCTCCTTAATGAACATCGTTGCAAAAATCCTCAACAAAATAATGGCAAACCGAATTCAGCAACACATCAAAAAGATTATTCACCACGACCAAGTAGGCTTCATCCCAGGGATGCAGAGGTGGTTCAACATATGAAAATCAATAAACGTAATAAACCACATTAACAGAAGCAAAGACAAAAACCACTTGATCATCTCAATAGATGCAGAAAAAGCCTTTGATAAGATCCAACATCATTTCATGATAAAAGCTCTAAGAAAACTAGGAATAGAAGGAAAGTTCCTCAACATTATAAAAGCTATATATGACAAACCTACAGCCAGCATTATACTTAATGGAGAAAAATTAAAACCATTCCCTCTAAAATCAGGAACCAGACAAGGATGCCCACTATCTCCAATCCTATTCAACATAGTACTGGAACTCCTAGCCAGAGCAATTAGGCAAGAAGAAGGAATAAAAGGAATACAAATAGGTAAAGAAACTGTCAAAATATCCCTATTTGCAGACGACATGATCCTATACCTTAAAGACCCAAAAAACTCTACTCAGAAGCTTCTAGACATCATCAATAGCTATAGCAAGGTAGCAGGATATAAAAACAACGTAGAAAAATCATTAGCATTTCTATACACTAACAATGAGCAAACAGAAAAAGAATGTATGAAAACAATTCCATTTACAATAGCTTCAAACAAAATCAAATTCCTAGGTGTAAACCTAACAAAAGATGTGAGAGACCTCTACAAGGAAAACTATACACTTCTGAAGAAAGAGATTGAGGAAGACTATAGAAAGTGGAGAGATCTCCCATGCTCATGGATTGGTAGAATCAACATAGTAAAAATGTCGATACTCCCAAAAGTAATCTACATTTTTAATGCAATTCCCATCAAAATTCCAATGACATTCATTAAAGAGATTGAAAAATCTACTGTTAAATTTATATGGAAACACAAGAGGCCACGAATAGCCAAGGCAATACTCAGTCAAAAGAACAATGCGGAGGTATCACAATACCTGACTTCAAACTATATTACAAAGCAATAACAATAAAAACAGCATGGTACTGGCACAAAAACAGACATGAAGACCAGTGGAACAGAATAGAGGATCCAGATATGAAGCCACACAACTATAAGCAACTTATCTTTGACAAAGGAGCTAAAAATATATGATGGAGAAATGCAACCTCTTCAACAAAAACTGCTGGGAAAACTGGTTAGCAGTCTGCAAAAAACTGTAACTAGATCCATGTATATCACCCTATACCAAGATTAACTCAAAATGGATCAAGGATCTTAATATCAGACCCCAAACTCTTAAGTTGATACAAGAAAGAATAGGAAATACTCTGGAGTTAGTAGGTATAGGTAAGAACTTTCTCAATGAAACCCCAGCAGCACAGCAACTAAGAGATAGCATAGATAAATGGGACCTCATAAAACTAAAAAGCTTCTGTTCATCAAAAGAAATGGTCTCTAAACTGAAGAGAACACCCACAGAGAGGGAGAAAATATTTGCCAATTATACATCAGACAAAGGACTGATAACCAGAATACACAGGGAACTTAAAACACTAAATTCTCCCAAAACTAATGAACCAATAAAGAAATGGGCACATGAACTAAACAGAACTTTCTCAAAAGAAGAAATTCAAATGGCCAGAAAACACATGAAAAAGTGCTCACCATCTCTAGCAATAAAGGAAATGCAAATTAAAACCACGCTAAGATTCCACCTCACCCCTGTTAGAATAGCCATCATCAGCAACACCACCAACAACAGGTGTTGGCGAGGATGCGGGGAAAAAGGAACCCTCTTACACTGTTGGTGGGAATGTACACTAGTACAACCACTCTGGAAAAAAATTAGGAGGCTACTTAAAAAGCTGGACATCGATCTACCATTTGGTCCAGCAATACCACTCTTGGGGATATACCCAAAAGACTTACTCCAGAGGCACCTGCACATCCGTGTTTATTGCAGCACTATTCACAATAGCCAAGTTATGGAAGCAGCCAAGATGCCCCAACACTGACGAATGGATTAAGAAAATGTGGTGTCTATACACTTTGGAATTTTATGCAGCCATGAAGAAGAACGAAATGTTATCACTCGCTGGTAAATGGATGGAATTGGAGAACATCATTCTGAGTGAGGTTAGCCTGGCTCAAAAAACCAAAAATCGTATGTTCTCCCTCATAGGTGGACATTAGATCAAGGGCAAACACAACAAGGGGATTGGACATAAGCACATGATAAAGCGAGAGCACACAAGGGAGGGGTGAGGATAGGTAAGACACCTGAAAAACTAGCTAGCATTTGTTGCCCTTAACACAGAGAAACTAAAGCAGATACCTTAAAGCAACTGAGGCCAATAGGAAAAGGGGAACAGGTACTAGAGAGAAGGTTAGATCAAAAAGAATTAACCTAGAAGGTAACACCCATGCACAGGAAATCAATTTGAGTCAATGCCCTGTATAGCTATCCTTATCTCAACCAGCAAAAACCCTTGTTCCTTCCTATTATTGCTTGTACTCTCTCTACAACAAAACTAGAAATAAGGGCAAAATAGTTTCTGTTGGGTATTGGGGGGGGAGAGGGAGGGGCGGAGTGGGTGGTAAGGGAGGGGGTGGGGGCAGGGGGGAGAAATGAACCAAGCCTTGTATTCACATATGAATAATAAAAGAAAAATGAAAAAAAAAAAAAAGAAAAGAATACTTCCTGCAACTTAGGTGTTTCAAGGTGGAGATTGGCTCTATTTGCTCCAAATAGGCCTCTTCAGCTTAGATGGAGAAACTCATGTATCTGTCCAAGAAAACGATCTATGTTAGAAGCTTCACAATTTAGCACAATGTTTTCCTGTGAGAACGGAGTTAGTTTTGAAAGGAATATATCCTGCACATCAGAATTATCAAAGTGAAGGTAGGCTCATTTTTCAAAATAGGACTATTCGGCTAAGTTGAAGGAAGACCTGAATCTCTCCAAAGTACACCATCTATGCTCCAAGCAGAAGCTACTAGCACATTGTTTCCCCATGAGAATTGACTTAGTTTCTCAAACATTACTTCCAGCAACATTTCAGTTTCAAGTAGGAGAGAGTCTCTGTATGCTCCAAACAGGACTATTCAGCTGAGTGGAAGACACACATATATCTCTTGAAAGATTACTAACTATGTTAGAAGAAGTACCTTCTAGCACACTGTTTCCTTTTGAGAATTTAGTTAATTTTTAAAATGATACTTGCTGCAAATCAGAATTTTGAAAGGGGATGAAAGCTCATTTTCTCCAAATAGACCTCTTCAGCTATACTGAAGTCACATATCTCTTGAAAGAAAACCATGTGTGTTAAAAGCAAGAGCATTTAGCACCTTGTTTCCTTGTGAGAACTGAGTTAGTTATTGACAGGAAAAATTCCTCCAACTTAACAGTTTCAAGGTGGAATCAGCTGAGGTGAAGGAACACCAAGGACTCTCCAAGGACTATGATCTACATCTGAAGCTGCAGCATCTTACACATTGTTTCCCTGTCATAACTGAGTACGTTTTTAAAGGAATTCTTAATGCAAATCAGAACTTTGTAGGTGGACAAAGGTTCTTTTTCTTCAAATTGGCCTATTCAAATGAATTGTTGAAACACTTGTTCATTTCAAAAGATAACCCTGTGTTTTGCGAACATGAGTAACTACCACATTGTTTCCCTGTGAGAATAGAGTTAGTTTTTGAAAGCCATATACCTGCAACTTTGTGGTTTCAACTCGAGATAGGCTCTGTTTGTTGCAAAGAGTCCTATTCAGCTGAGTAGATGAAATACGAGTATCTCTCGAAAGAAAATCAGCTACGTTAAAGACAGGAGGATCTAGCACATTTCTTCCCTGTGAGAAATGTGTTTCCTCTTGATAGGAACAATTCCTGCAAATCAATACTTTACAGGTGGAGAAAAGTTCATTTTGATCAAAATTGGCCTATTCACCTGATATTTCAAAAAACATGTGTGTTTCAAAAGAAAACCTTCTGTGTTAGAAACAGGAGCATTTTGCACATTGTTTCTCTGTGAGAATTAAGTTAGTTTTTAAAAGCAGTATTCCTGCATCTTAATTGTTTCTTTTTGGAAAAAGGTTCTGTTTGATCGGAAGAGGCCTATTGACCTGAGTTTGAGAAACTGATATATCTATCCAAAAAAGTGATCTATGTTAGAAGCTTTACAATCCAGCACATTGTTTCCCTGGAGAATTGAGTTAGTTTCTTCAAGCAAGATACCTGCAACTTTGTGGGTTCAACGTGGAGTTTGGGTCTGTTTGCTCCAAAGAGGCCTATTCAGCTGAGTAGAAGAAACACATGTATCTCTCAAAAGAAGACCACCTACACCTACATTAAAGACAGGAGCATCTAGCACATTGTTTCCCTGTGAGAATTGCCTTTGCTATTGAAAGCAACATTTCCTGCAAGTGAAAACTTTCAGGTGGAGAAAGGCTCATTTTGATCCAAATTGGCCTATTCACCAGATATGTATAAAATCATCATTATCGAGAAAGAAAACGTAACGTGTTAGAAACAGGAGCATGCTGACATTGTTCCCTATGAGAATTGAGGTTTTCTTTTGAAAGCAGTATTCTTGCATCTTAATGTTTTCAATTTGGAGATAGGTTCTGTTTACTCCAAGTGGCCTATTCAGCTGAGTTTGAGAAACTCATGTATCTCTCAAAGAAATGAACTAAGTTAGAAATGTCAGAATCTAGCATATTGTTTCCCCATGAGAATTCAGTAAGTTTTTGAAGTTAATACTTTCTGCAAGTCAGAATTTTCAAGGTGTTTGTAGGCTCATTTTGTCAAAATGGGCTTATTCAGCTAAGTTGAATACACACAGGTATCTTTTGAAAGAAAAACATCTTCGATAGAAGCATGAGCATCTTCCACATTGTTTTCCTGTGAGAACTGAGTTAATTTTTGAAAGAAACACTTTCTACAGCTTAGGTGTTTCAAGGTGGAGATAGGGTCTGTGTGATCCAACAAGGCCTTTTCAGATGAGGTGAAGAAAACAGGATTCTTTCCAAAGAAAACCATGTATGATAAAAGTGGCAGCATCTAGCACATTGTCTCCCTTTGAGAGTTGAGTGGTTTCTGAAAAGAATGCTTCCCAGAAATCATAATTTTCAAGGTGTATATAGGTTTATTTTGTTCCAAATGGGAATATTTAGCTGAGTGGAAGAAATCCATGAATATCTTGACAGAAAACCATCTGTGTTAAAAGCAGGAGCACCTAGTACATATTTCCCTGTGAGAATTGAGTGAGCTTTTTGAAAACAACACTTCCTGCATCTTAGGTGTTTCAAGGTGGAGATAGGCTCTGTTTCTTCCAAATTGGCCTATTCAGCTGAGTTGAAGAAACACATGTTTCACTCGAAAGACAACCATCTGTTTAAGAAGCAGGAGCATGTAGAACATTGTTTCCCTGTAAGAACTGAGTTAGTTTTGAGAGTACTACTTCTTGCAATCCAAGCTTTCAAGGTGGAGAAGGGCTGATTTTGTTCTAAATGGGCCTATTTATCGAGGGGAAGAAAAACATGTGTCCATCCAAAGAAAACAATGTATGTTGGAAGCTGCACCAACTACCTCATTGTTTCCCTGTGAAAATTGGGTAACCTTTTGAAAGAAATATTTCCTGCGTATCGTAGTTACCATGGGGTAAAGACCTCATTTGATACAAATAGGACTATTCAACTGACTTGAAACACATGTGAATCTCTCCAAAAACACCATCTTGGGTTGAAGCTGCAGCTGCTAGCACATTGTTTCACTGTGAGAATTGAGTTACATTTTGATAGCAATAATTCCTGCAAATCTGAATTTTCAGGTATTAATAGTTTCATTTTGTCAAAATAGGATTGTTAAGCTAAGTTGAATAAACACATGTATCACTCCAAAAAAAACTGTTTAATAAGCTGGGGCATTTAGCACATTCTTTCCCTGTGAGAACTGAGATAGTTATTGAAAGGAATACTTCCTGCAATTTAGCTGTTTCAAGGTGGGTAAATGCTGATTTGGTTGCAATTGAGCATATTCATCTGAGGGGACCAAACACATGTATCCTCCAGGAAACCGTTTATGTTAGATGCTGGGCCATCTACAACATTCTTTCCCTATGAGAATTGAGTTCATTTTTGAAATTAATACTTCCTGCAAATCAGAATTTTCAAGGTGTTATTAGGCTGATTTTGTCCAAATATCCTTATTCAGCTAAGGTGAAGAAACACAGGTATCTCTCGGGAAAAACAACTCTTTGGCAGAAGCAAGTGCATATAGCATATATTTCACTCGGAGAATTGAGTGAGATTTTGAAAAGAATACTTCCTGAATAGACCTATAACACAAAATGAAATTGAAGCAGCAATCAAGAGTCTCCCCAAAAAGAAAAGTCCAGGACCTGATGGATTCTCTGCTGAATTCTATCAGACCTTTAAAGAAGAACTGATACCAACCCTCCTTAAACTGTTCCATGAAATAGAAAGGGAAGGAAAACTGCCAAACACACTTTATGAAGCCAGTATTACACTTATCCCCAAACCAGGCAAAGACACCTCCAAAAAGGAGAACTATAGACCAATCTCCTTAATGAACATCGTTGCAAAAATCCTCAACAAAATAATGGCAAACCGAATTCAGCAACACATCAAAAAGATTATTCACCACGACCAAGTAGGCTTCATCCCAGGGATGCAGAGGTGGTTCAACATATGAAAATCAATAAACGTAATAAACCACATTAACAGAAGCAAAGACAAAAACCACTTGATCATCTCAATAGATGCAGAAAAAGCCTTTGATAAGATCCAACATCATTTCATGATAAAAGCTCTAAGAAAACTAGGAATAGAAGGAAAGTTCCTCAACATTATAAAAGCTATATATGACAAACCTACAGCCAGCATTATACTTAATGGAGAAAAATTAAAACCATTCCCTCTAAAATCAGGAACCAGACAAGGATGCCCACTATCTCCAATCCTATTCAACATAGTACTGGAACTCCTAGCCAGAGCAATTAGGCAAGAAGAAGGAATAAAAGGAATACAAATAGGTAAAGAAACTGTCAAAATATCCCTATTTGCAGACGACATGATCCTATACCTTAAAGACCCAAAAAACTCTACTCAGAAGCTTCTAGACATCATCAATAGCTATAGCAAGGTAGCAGGATATAAAAACAACGTAGAAAAATCATTAGCATTTCTATACACTAACAATGAGCAAACAGAAAAAGAATGTATGAAAACAATTCCATTTACAATAGCTTCAAACAAAATCAAATACCTAGGTGTAAACCTAACAAAAGATGTGAGAGACCTCTACAAGGAAAACTATACACTTCTGAAGAAAGAGATTGAGGAAGACTATAGAAAGTGGAGAGATCTCCCATGCTCATGGATTGGTAGAATCAACATAGTAAAAATGTCGATACTCCCAAAAGTAATCTACATTTTTAATGCAATTCCCATCAAAATTCCAATGACATTCATTAAAGAGATTGAAAAATCTACTGTTAAATTTATATGGAAACACAAGAGGCCACGAATAGCCAAGGCAATACTCAGTCAAAAGAACAATGCGGAGGTATCACAATACCTGACTTCAAACTATATTACAAAGCAATAACAATAAAAACAGCATGGTACTGGCACAAAAACAGACATGAAGACCAGTGGAACAGAATAGAGGATCCAGATATGAAGCCACACAACTATAAGCAACTTATCTTTGACAAAGGAGCTAAAAATATATGATGGAGAAATGCAACCTCTTCAACAAAAACTGCTGGGAAAACTGGTTAGCAGTCTGCAAAAAACTGTAACTAGATCCATGTATATCACCCTATACCAAGATTAACTCAAAATGGATCAAGGATCTTAATATCAGACCCCAAACTCTTAAGTTGATACAAGAAAGAATAGGAAATACTCTGGAGTTAGTAGGTATAGGTAAGAACTTTCTCAATGAAACCCCAGCAGCACAGCAACTAAGAGATAGCATAGATAAATGGGACCTCATAAAACTAAAAAGCTTCTGTTCATCAAAAGAAATGGTCTCTAAACTGAAGAGAACACCCACAGAGAGGGAGAAAATATTTGCCAATTATACATCAGACAAAGGACTGATAACCAGAATACACAGGGAACTTAAAACACTAAATTCTCCCAAAACTAATGAACCAATAAAGAAATGGGCACATGAACTAAACAGAACTTTCTCAAAAGAAGAAATTCAAATGGCCAGAAAACACATGAAAAAGTGCTCACCATCTCTAGCAATAAAGGAAATGCAAATTAAAACCACGCTAAGATTCCACCTCACCCCTGTTAGAATAGCCATCATCAGCAACACCACCAACAACAGGTGTTGGCGAGGATGCGGGGAAAAAGGAACCCTCTTACACTGTTGGTGGGAATGTACACTAGTACAACCACTCTGGAAAAAAATTAGGAGGCTACTTAAAAAGCTGGACATCGATCTACCATTTGGTCCAGCAATACCACTCTTGGGGATATACCCAAAAGACTTACTCCAGAGGCACCTGCACATCCGTGTTTATTGCAGCACTATTCACAATAGCCAAGTTATGGAAGCAGCCAAGATGCCCCAACACTGACGAATGGATTAAGAAAATGTGGTGTCTATACACTTTGGAATTTTATGCAGCCATGAAGAAGAACGAAATGTTATCACTCGCTGGTAAATGGATGGAATTGGAGAACATCATTCTGAGTGAGGTTAGCCTGGCTCAAAAAACCAAAAATCGTATGTTCTCCCTCATAGGTGGACATTAGATCAAGGGCAAACACAACAAGGGGATTGGACATAAGCACATGATAAAGCGAGAGCACACAAGGGAGGGGTGAGGATAGGTAAGACACCTGAAAAACTAGCTAGCATTTGTTGCCCTTAACACAGAGAAACTAAAGCAGATACCTTAAAGCAACTGAGGCCAATAGGAAAAGGGGAACAGGTACTAGAGAGAAGGTTAGATCAAAAAGAATTAACCTAGAAGGTAACACCCATGCACAGGAAATCAATTTGAGTCAATGCCCTGTATAGCTATCCTTATCTCAACCAGCAAAAACCCTTGTTCCTTCCTATTATTGCTTGTACTCTCTCTACAACAAAACTAGAAATAAGGGCAAAATAGTTTCTGTTGGGTATTGGGGGGGGAGAGGGAGGGGCGGAGTGGGTGGTAAGGGAGGGGGTGGGGGCAGGGGGGAGAAATGAACCAAGCCTTGTATTCACATATGAATAATAAAAGAAAAATGAAAAAAAAAAAAAAGAAAAGAATACTTCCTGCAACTTAGGTGTTTCAAGGTGGAGATTGGCTCTATTTGCTCCAAATAGGCCTCTTCAGCTTAGATGGAGAAACTCATGTATCTGTCCAAGAAAACGATCTATGTTAGAAGCTTCACAATTTAGCACAATGTTTTCCTGTGAGAACGGAGTTAGTTTTGAAAGGAATATATCCTGCACATCAGAATTATCAAAGTGAAGGTAGGCTCATTTTTCAAAATAGGACTATTCGGCTAAGTTGAAGGAAGACCTGAATCTCTCCAAAGTACACCATCTATGCTCCAAGCAGAAGCTACTAGCACATTGTTTCCCCATGAGAATTGACTTAGTTTCTCAAACATTACTTCCAGCAACATTTCAGTTTCAAGTAGGAGAGAGTCTCTGTATGCTCCAAACAGGACTATTCAGCTGAGTGGAAGACACACATATATCTCTTGAAAGATTACTAACTATGTTAGAAGAAGTACCTTCTAGCACACTGTTTCCTTTTGAGAATTTAGTTAATTTTTAAAATGATACTTGCTGCAAATCAGAATTTTGAAAGGGGATGAAAGCTCATTTTCTCCAAATAGACCTCTTCAGCTATACTGAAGTCACATATCTCTTGAAAGAAAACCATGTGTGTTAAAAGCAAGAGCATTTAGCACCTTGTTTCCTTGTGAGAACTGAGTTAGTTATTGACAGGAAAAATTCCTCCAACTTAACAGTTTCAAGGTGGAATCAGCTGAGGTGAAGGAACACCAAGGACTCTCCAAGGACTATGATCTACATCTGAAGCTGCAGCATCTTACACATTGTTTCCCTGTCATAACTGAGTACGTTTTTAAAGGAATTCTTAATGCAAATCAGAACTTTGTAGGTGGACAAAGGTTCTTTTTCTTCAAATTGGCCTATTCAAATGAATTGTTGAAACACTTGTTCATTTCAAAAGATAACCCTGTGTTTTGCGAACATGAGTAACTACCACATTGTTTCCCTGTGAGAATAGAGTTAGTTTTTGAAAGCCATATACCTGCAACTTTGTGGTTTCAACTCGAGATAGGCTCTGTTTGTTGCAAAGAGTCCTATTCAGCTGAGTAGATGAAATACGAGTATCTCTCGAAAGAAAATCAGCTACGTTAAAGACAGGAGGATCTAGCACATTTCTTCCCTGTGAGAAATGTGTTTCCTCTTGATAGGAACAATTCCTGCAAATCAATACTTTACAGGTGGAGAAAAGTTCATTTTGATCAAAATTGGCCTATTCACCTGATATTTCAAAAAACATGTGTGTTTCAAAAGAAAACCTTCTGTGTTAGAAACAGGAGCATTTTGCACATTGTTTCTCTGTGAGAATTAAGTTAGTTTTTAAAAGCAGTATTCCTGCATCTTAATTGTTTCTTTTTGGAAAAAGGTTCTGTTTGATCGGAAGAGGCCTATTGACCTGAGTTTGAGAAACTGATATATCTATCCAAAAAAGTGATCTATGTTAGAAGCTTTACAATCCAGCACATTGTTTCCCTGGAGAATTGAGTTAGTTTCTTCAAGCAAGATACCTGCAACTTTGTGGGTTCAACGTGGAGTTTGGGTCTGTTTGCTCCAAAGAGGCCTATTCAGCTGAGTAGAAGAAACACATGTATCTCTCAAAAGAAGACCACCTACACCTACATTAAAGACAGGAGCATCTAGCACATTGTTTCCCTGTGAGAATTGCCTTTGCTATTGAAAGCAACATTTCCTGCAAGTGAAAACTTTCAGGTGGAGAAAGGCTCATTTTGATCCAAATTGGCCTATTCACCAGATATGTATAAAATCATCATTATCGAGAAAGAAAACGTAACGTGTTAGAAACAGGAGCATGCTGACATTGTTCCCTATGAGAATTGAGGTTTTCTTTTGAAAGCAGTATTCTTGCATCTTAATGTTTTCAATTTGGAGATAGGTTCTGTTTACTCCAAGTGGCCTATTCAGCTGAGTTTGAGAAACTCATGTATCTCTCAAAGAAATGAACTAAGTTAGAAATGTCAGAATCTAGCATATTGTTTCCCCATGAGAATTCAGTAAGTTTTTGAAGTTAATACTTTCTGCAAGTCAGAATTTTCAAGGTGTTTGTAGGCTCATTTTGTCAAAATGGGCTTATTCAGCTAAGTTGAATACACACAGGTATCTTTTGAAAGAAAAACATCTTCGATAGAAGCATGAGCATCTTCCACATTGTTTTCCTGTGAGAACTGAGTTAATTTTTGAAAGAAACACTTTCTACAGCTTAGGTGTTTCAAGGTGGAGATAGGGTCTGTGTGATCCAACAAGGCCTTTTCAGATGAGGTGAAGAAAACAGGATTCTTTCCAAAGAAAACCATGTATGATAAAAGTGGCAGCATCTAGCACATTGTCTCCCTTTGAGAGTTGAGTGGTTTCTGAAAAGAATGCTTCCCAGAAATCATAATTTTCAAGGTGTATATAGGTTTATTTTGTTCCAAATGGGAATATTTAGCTGAGTGGAAGAAATCCATGAATATCTTGACAGAAAACCATCTGTGTTAAAAGCAGGAGCACCTAGTACATATTTCCCTGTGAGAATTGAGTGAGCTTTTTGAAAACAACACTTCCTGCATCTTAGGTGTTTCAAGGTGGAGATAGGCTCTGTTTCTTCCAAATTGGCCTATTCAGCTGAGTTGAAGAAACACATGTTTCACTCGAAAGACAACCATCTGTTTAAGAAGCAGGAGCATGTAGAACATTGTTTCCCTGTAAGAACTGAGTTAGTTTTGAGAGTACTACTTCTTGCAATCCAAGCTTTCAAGGTGGAGAAGGGCTGATTTTGTTCTAAATGGGCCTATTTATCGAGGGGAAGAAAAACATGTGTCCATCCAAAGAAAACAATGTATGTTGGAAGCTGCACCAACTACCTCATTGTTTCCCTGTGAAAATTGGGTAACCTTTTGAAAGAAATATTTCCTGCGTATCGTAGTTACCATGGGGTAAAGACCTCATTTGATACAAATAGGACTATTCAACTGACTTGAAACACATGTGAATCTCTCCAAAAACACCATCTTGGGTTGAAGCTGCAGCTGCTAGCACATTGTTTCACTGTGAGAATTGAGTTACATTTTGATAGCAATAATTCCTGCAAATCTGAATTTTCAGGTATTAATAGTTTCATTTTGTCAAAATAGGATTGTTAAGCTAAGTTGAATAAACACATGTATCACTCCAAAAAAAACTGTTTAATAAGCTGGGGCATTTAGCACATTCTTTCCCTGTGAGAACTGAGATAGTTATTGAAAGGAATACTTCCTGCAATTTAGCTGTTTCAAGGTGGGTAAATGCTGATTTGGTTGCAATTGAGCATATTCATCTGAGGGGACCAAACACATGTATCCTCCAGGAAACCGTTTATGTTAGATGCTGGGCCATCTACAACATTCTTTCCCTATGAGAATTGAGTTCATTTTTGTAATTAATACTTCCTGCAAATCAGAATTTTCAAGGTGTTATTAGGCTGATTTTGTCCAAATATCCTTATTCAGCTAAGGTGAAGAAACACAGGTATCTCTCGGGAAAAACAACTCTTTGGCAGAAGCAAGTGCATATAGCATATATTTCACTCGGAGAATTGAGTGAGATTTTGAAAAGAATACTTCCTGAATAGACCTATAACACAAAATGAAATTGAAGCAGCAATCAAGAGTCTCCCCAAAAAGAAAAGTCCAGGACCTGATGGATTCTCTGCTGAATTCTATCAGACCTTTAAAGAAGAACTGATACCAACCCTCCTTAAACTGTTCCATGAAATAGAAAGGGAAGGAAAACTGCCAAACACACTTTATGAAGCCAGTATTACACTTATCCCCAAACCAGGCAAAGACACCTCCAAAAAGGAGAACTATAGACCAATCTCCTTAATGAACATCGTTGCAAAAATCCTCAACAAAATAATGGCAAACCGAATTCAGCAACACATCAAAAAGATTATTCACCACGACCAAGTAGGCTTCATCCCAGGGATGCAGAGGTGGTTCAACATATGAAAATCAATAAACGTAATAAACCACATTAACAGAAGCAAAGACAAAAACCACTTGATCATCTCAATAGATGCAGAAAAAGCCTTTGATAAGATCCAACATCATTTCATGATAAAAGCTCTAAGAAAACTAGGAATAGAAGGAAAGTTCCTCAACATTATAAAAGCTATATATGACAAACCTACAGCCAGCATTATACTTAATGGAGAAAAATTAAAACCATTCCCTCTAAAATCAGGAACCAGACAAGGATGCCCACTATCTCCAATCCTATTCAACATAGTACTGGAACTCCTAGCCAGAGCAATTAGGCAAGAAGAAGGAATAAAAGGAATACAAATAGGTAAAGAAACTGTCAAAATATCCCTATTTGCAGACGACATGATCCTATACCTTAAAGACCCAAAAAACTCTACTCAGAAGCTTCTAGACATCATCAATAGCTATAGCAAGGTAGCAGGATATAAAAACAACGTAGAAAAATCATTAGCATTTCTATACACTAACAATGAGCAAACAGAAAAAGAATGTATGAAAACAATTCCATTTACAATAGCTTCAAACAAAATCAAATACCTAGGTGTAAACCTAACAAAAGATGTGAGAGACCTCTACAAGGAAAACTATACACTTCTGAAGAAAGAGATTGAGGAAGACTATAGAAAGTGGAGAGATCTCCCATGCTCATGGATTGGTAGAATCAACATAGTAAAAATGTCGATACTCCCAAAAGTAATCTACATTTTTAATGCAATTCCCATCAAAATTCCAATGACATTCATTAAAGAGATTGAAAAATCTACTGTTAAATTTATATGGAAACACAAGAGGCCACGAATAGCCAAGGCAATACTCAGTCAAAAGAACAATGCGGAGGTATCACAATACCTGACTTCAAACTATATTACAAAGCAATAACAATAAAAACAGCATGGTACTGGCACAAAAACAGACATGAAGACCAGTGGAACAGAATAGAGGATCCAGATATGAAGCCACACAACTATAAGCAACTTATCTTTGACAAAGGAGCTAAAAATATATGATGGAGAAATGCAACCTCTTCAACAAAAACTGCTGGGAAAACTGGTTAGCAGTCTGCAAAAAACTGTAACTAGATCCATGTATATCACCCTATACCAAGATTAACTCAAAATGGATCAAGGATCTTAATATCAGACCCCAAACTCTTAAGTTGATACAAGAAAGAATAGGAAATACTCTGGAGTTAGTAGGTATAGGTAAGAACTTTCTCAATGAAACCCCAGCAGCACAGCAACTAAGAGATAGCATAGATAAATGGGACCTCATAAAACTAAAAAGCTTCTGTTCATCAAAAGAAATGGTCTCTAAACTGAAGAGAACACCCACAGAGAGGGAGAAAATATTTGCCAATTATACATCAGACAAAGGACTGATAACCAGAATACACAGGGAACTTAAAACACTAAATTCTCCCAAAACTAATGAACCAATAAAGAAATGGGCACATGAACTAAACAGAACTTTCTCAAAAGAAGAAATTCAAATGGCCAGAAAACACATGAAAAAGTGCTCACCATCTCTAGCAATAAAGGAAATGCAAATTAAAACCACGCTAAGATTCCACCTCACCCCTGTTAGAATAGCCATCATCAGCAACACCACCAACAACAGGTGTTGGCGAGGATGCGGGGAAAAAGGAACCCTCTTACACTGTTGGTGGGAATGTACACTAGTACAACCACTCTGGAAAAAAATTAGGAGGCTACTTAAAAAGCTGGACATCGATCTACCATTTGGTCCAGCAATACCACTCTTGGGGATATACCCAAAAGACTTACTCCAGAGGCACCTGCACATCCGTGTTTATTGCAGCACTATTCACAATAGCCAAGTTATGGAAGCAGCCAAGATGCCCCAACACTGACGAATGGATTAAGAAAATGTGGTGTCTATACACTTTGGAATTTTATGCAGCCATGAAGAAGAACGAAATGTTATCACTCGCTGGTAAATGGATGGAATTGGAGAACATCATTCTGAGTGAGGTTAGCCTGGCTCAAAAAACCAAAAATCGTATGTTCTCCCTCATAGGTGGACATTAGATCAAGGGCAAACACAACAAGGGGATTGGACATAAGCACATGATAAAGCGAGAGCACACAAGGGAGGGGTGAGGATAGGTAAGACACCTGAAAAACTAGCTAGCATTTGTTGCCCTTAACACAGAGAAACTAAAGCAGATACCTTAAAGCAACTGAGGCCAATAGGAAAAGGGGAACAGGTACTAGAGAGAAGGTTAGATCAAAAAGAATTAACCTAGAAGGTAACACCCATGCACAGGAAATCAATTTGAGTCAATGCCCTGTATAGCTATCCTTATCTCAACCAGCAAAAACCCTTGTTCCTTCCTATTATTGCTTGTACTCTCTCTACAACAAAACTAGAAATAAGGGCAAAATAGTTTCTGTTGGGTATTGGGGGGGGAGAGGGAGGGGCGGAGTGGGTGGTAAGGGAGGGGGTGGGGGCAGGGGGGAGAAATGAACCAAGCCTTGTATTCACATATGAATAATAAAAGAAAAATGAAAAAAAAAAAAAAGAAAAGAATACTTCCTGCAACTTAGGTGTTTCAAGGTGGAGATTGGCTCTATTTGCTCCAAATAGGCCTCTTCAGCTTAGATGGAGAAACTCATGTATCTGTCCAAGAAAACGATCTATGTTAGAAGCTTCACAATTTAGCACAATGTTTTCCTGTGAGAACGGAGTTAGTTTTGAAAGGAATATATCCTGCACATCAGAATTATCAAAGTGAAGGTAGGCTCATTTTTCAAAATAGGACTATTCGGCTAAGTTGAAGGAAGACCTGAATCTCTCCAAAGTACACCATCTATGCTCCAAGCAGAAGCTACTAGCACATTGTTTCCCCATGAGAATTGACTTAGTTTCTCAAACATTACTTCCAGCAACATTTCAGTTTCAAGTAGGAGAGAGTCTCTGTATGCTCCAAACAGGACTATTCAGCTGAGTGGAAGACACACATATATCTCTTGAAAGATTACTAACTATGTTAGAAGAAGTACCTTCTAGCACACTGTTTCCTTTTGAGAATTTAGTTAATTTTTAAAATGATACTTGCTGCAAATCAGAATTTTGAAAGGGGATGAAAGCTCATTTTCTCCAAATAGACCTCTTCAGCTATACTGAAGTCACATATCTCTTGAAAGAAAACCATGTGTGTTAAAAGCAAGAGCATTTAGCACCTTGTTTCCTTGTGAGAACTGAGTTAGTTATTGACAGGAAAAATTCCTCCAACTTAACAGTTTCAAGGTGGAATCAGCTGAGGTGAAGGAACACCAAGGACTCTCCAAGGACTATGATCTACATCTGAAGCTGCAGCATCTTACACATTGTTTCCCTGTCATAACTGAGTACGTTTTTAAAGGAATTCTTAATGCAAATCAGAACTTTGTAGGTGGACAAAGGTTCTTTTTCTTCAAATTGGCCTATTCAAATGAATTGTTGAAACACTTGTTCATTTCAAAAGATAACCCTGTGTTTTGCGAACATGAGTAACTACCACATTGTTTCCCTGTGAGAATAGAGTTAGTTTTTGAAAGCCATATACCTGCAACTTTGTGGTTTCAACTCGAGATAGGCTCTGTTTGTTGCAAAGAGTCCTATTCAGCTGAGTAGATGAAATACGAGTATCTCTCGAAAGAAAATCAGCTACGTTAAAGACAGGAGGATCTAGCACATTTCTTCCCTGTGAGAAATGTGTTTCCTCTTGATAGGAACAATTCCTGCAAATCAATACTTTACAGGTGGAGAAAAGTTCATTTTGATCAAAATTGGCCTATTCACCTGATATTTCAAAAAACATGTGTGTTTCAAAAGAAAACCTTCTGTGTTAGAAACAGGAGCATTTTGCACATTGTTTCTCTGTGAGAATTAAGTTAGTTTTTAAAAGCAGTATTCCTGCATCTTAATTGTTTCTTTTTGGAAAAAGGTTCTGTTTGATCGGAAGAGGCCTATTGACCTGAGTTTGAGAAACTGATATATCTATCCAAAAAAGTGATCTATGTTAGAAGCTTTACAATCCAGCACATTGTTTCCCTGGAGAATTGAGTTAGTTTCTTCAAGCAAGATACCTGCAACTTTGTGGGTTCAACGTGGAGTTTGGGTCTGTTTGCTCCAAAGAGGCCTATTCAGCTGAGTAGAAGAAACACATGTATCTCTCAAAAGAAGACCACCTACACCTACATTAAAGACAGGAGCATCTAGCACATTGTTTCCCTGTGAGAATTGCCTTTGCTATTGAAAGCAACATTTCCTGCAAGTGAAAACTTTCAGGTGGAGAAAGGCTCATTTTGATCCAAATTGGCCTATTCACCAGATATGTATAAAATCATCATTATCGAGAAAGAAAACGTAACGTGTTAGAAACAGGAGCATGCTGACATTGTTCCCTATGAGAATTGAGGTTTTCTTTTGAAAGCAGTATTCTTGCATCTTAATGTTTTCAATTTGGAGATAGGTTCTGTTTACTCCAAGTGGCCTATTCAGCTGAGTTTGAGAAACTCATGTATCTCTCAAAGAAATGAACTAAGTTAGAAATGTCAGAATCTAGCATATTGTTTCCCCATGAGAATTCAGTAAGTTTTTGAAGTTAATACTTTCTGCAAGTCAGAATTTTCAAGGTGTTTGTAGGCTCATTTTGTCAAAATGGGCTTATTCAGCTAAGTTGAATACACACAGGTATCTTTTGAAAGAAAAACATCTTCGATAGAAGCATGAGCATCTTCCACATTGTTTTCCTGTGAGAACTGAGTTAATTTTTGAAAGAAACACTTTCTACAGCTTAGGTGTTTCAAGGTGGAGATAGGGTCTGTGTGATCCAACAAGGCCTTTTCAGATGAGGTGAAGAAAACAGGATTCTTTCCAAAGAAAACCATGTATGATAAAAGTGGCAGCATCTAGCACATTGTCTCCCTTTGAGAGTTGAGTGGTTTCTGAAAAGAATGCTTCCCAGAAATCATAATTTTCAAGGTGTATATAGGTTTATTTTGTTCCAAATGGGAATATTTAGCTGAGTGGAAGAAATCCATGAATATCTTGACAGAAAACCATCTGTGTTAAAAGCAGGAGCACCTAGTACATATTTCCCTGTGAGAATTGAGTGAGCTTTTTGAAAACAACACTTCCTGCATCTTAGGTGTTTCAAGGTGGAGATAGGCTCTGTTTCTTCCAAATTGGCCTATTCAGCTGAGTTGAAGAAACACATGTTTCACTCGAAAGACAACCATCTGTTTAAGAAGCAGGAGCATGTAGAACATTGTTTCCCTGTAAGAATGAGTTAGTTTTGAGAGTACTACTTCTTGCAATCCAAGCTTTCAAGGTGGAGAAGGGCTGATTTTGTTCTAAATGGGCCTATTTATCGAGGGGAAGAAAAACATGTGTCCATCCAAAGAAAACAATGTATGTTGGAAGCTGCACCAACTACCTCATTGTTTCCCTGTGAAAATTGGGTAACCTTTTGAAAGAAATATTTCCTGCGTATCGTAGTTATCATGGGGTAAAGACCTCATTTGATACAAATAGGACTATTCAACTGACTTGAAACACATGTGAATCTCTCCAAAAACACCATCTTGGGTTGAAGCTGCAGCTGCTAGCCCATTGTTTCACTGTGAGAATTGAGTTACATTTTGATAGCAATAATTCCTGCAAATCTGAATTTTCAGGTATTAATAGTTTCATTTTGTCAAAATAGGATTGTTAAGCTAAGTTGAATAAACACATGTATCACTCCAAAAAAAACTGTTTAATAAGCTGGGGCATTTAGCACATTCTTTCCCTGTGAGAACTGAGATAGTTATTGAAAGGAATACTTCCTGCAATTTAGCTGTTTCAAGGTGGGTAAATGCTGATTTGGTTGCAATTGAGCATATTCATCTGAGGGGACCAAACACATGTATCCTCCAGGAAACCGTTTATGTTAGATGCTGGGCCATCTACAACATTCTTTCCCTATGAGAATTGAGTTCATTTTTGAAATTAATACTTCCTGCAAATCAGAATTTTCAAGGTGTTATTAGGCTGATTTTGTCCAAATATCCTTATTCAGCTAAGGTGAAGAAACACAGGTATCTCTCGGGAAAAACAACTCTTTGGCAGAAGCAAGTGCATATAGCATATATTTCACTCGGAGAATTGAGTGAGATTTTGAAAAGAATACTTCCTGAATAGACCTATAACACAAAATGAAATTGAAGCAGCAATCAAGAGTCTCCCCAAAAAGAAAAGTCCAGGACCTGATGGATTCTCTGCTGAATTCTATCAGACCTTTAAAGAAGAACTGATACCAACCCTCCTTAAACTGTTCCATGAAATAGAAAGGGAAGGAAAACTGCCAAACACACTTTATGAAGCCAGTATTACACTTATCCCCAAACCAGGCAAAGACACCTCCAAAAAGGAGAACTATAGACCAATCTCCTTAATGAACATCGTTGCAAAAATCCTCAACAAAATAATGGCAAACCGAATTCAGCAACACATCAAAAAGATTATTCACCACGACCAAGTAGGCTTCATCCCAGGGATGCAGAGGTGGTTCAACATATGAAAATCAATAAACGTAATAAACCACATTAACAGAAGCAAAGACAAAAACCACTTGATCATCTCAATAGATGCAGAAAAAGCCTTTGATAAGATCCAACATCATTTCATGATAAAAGCTCTAAGAAAACTAGGAATAGAAGGAAAGTTCCTCAACATTATAAAAGCTATATATGACAAACCTACAGCCAGCATTATACTTAATGGAGAAAAATTAAAACCATTCCCTCTAAAATCAGGAACCAGACAAGGATGCCCACTATCTCCACTCCTATTCAACATAGTACTGGAACTCCTAGCCAGAGCAATTAGGCAAGAAGAAGGAATAAAAGGAATACAAATAGGTAAAGAAACTGTCAAAATATCCCTATTTGCAGACGACATGATCCTATACCTTAAAGACCCAAAAAACTCTACTCAGAAGCTTCTAGACATCATCAATAGCTATAGCAAGGTAGCAGGATATAAAAACAACGTAGAAAAATCATTAGCATTTCTATACACTAACAATGAGCAAACAGAAAAAGAATGTATGAAAACAATTCCATTTACAATAGCTTCAAACAAAATCAAATACCTAGGTGTAAACCTAACAAAAGATGTGAGAGACCTCTACAAGGAAAACTATACACTTCTGAAGAAAGAGATTGAGGAAGACTATAGAAAGTGGAGAGATCTCCCATGCTCATGGATTGGTAGAATCAACATAGTAAAAATGTCGATACTCCCCAAAGTAATCTACATTTTTAATGCAATTCCCATCAAAATTCCAATGACATTCATTAAAGAGATTGAAAAATCTACTGTTAAATTTATATGGAAACACAAGAGGCCACGAATAGCCAAGGCAATACTCAGTCAAAAGAACAATGCGGAGGTATCACAATACCTGACTTCAAACTATATTACAAAGCAATAACAATAAAAACAGCATGGTACTGGCACAAAAACAGACATGAAGACCAGTGGAACAGAATAGAGGATCCAGATATGAAGCCACACAACTATAAGCAACTTATCTTTGACAAAGGAGCTAAAAATATATGATGGAGAAATGCAACCTCTTCAACAAAAACTGCTGGGAAAACTGGTTAGCAGTCTGCAAAAAACTGTAACTAGATCCATGTATATCACCCTATACCAAGATTAACTCAAAATGGATCAAGGATCTTAATATCAGACCCCAAACTCTTAAGTTGATACAAGAAAGAATAGGAAATACTCTGGAGTTAGTAGGTATAGGTAAGAACTTTCTCAATGAAACCCCAGCAGCACAGCAACTAAGAGATAGCATAGATAAATGGGACCTCATAAAACTAAAAAGCTTCTGTTCATCAAAAGAAATGGTCTCTAAACTGAAGAGAACACCCACAGAGAGGGAGAAAATATTTGCCAATTATACATCAGACAAAGGACTGATAACCAGAATACACAGGGAACTTAAAACACTAAATTCTCCCAAAACTAATGAACCAATAAAGAAATGGGCACATGAACTAAACAGAACTTTCTCAAAAGAAGAAATTCAAATGGCCAGAAAACACATGAAAAAGTGCTCACCATCTCTAGCAATAAAGGAAATGCAAATTAAAACCACGCTAAGATTCCACCTCACCCCTGTTAGAATAGCCATCATCAGCAACACCACCAACAACAGGTGTTGGCGAGGATGCGGGGAAAAAGGAACCCTCTTACACTGTTGGTGGGAATGTACACTAGTACAACCACTCTGGAAAAAAATTAGGAGGCTACTTAAAAAGCTGGACATCGATCTACCATTTGGTCCAGCAATACCACTCTTGGGGATATACCCAAAAGACTTACTCCAGAGGCACCTGCACATCCGTGTTTATTGCAGCACTATTCACAATAGCCAAGTTATGGAAGCAGCCAAGATGCCCCAACACTGACGAATGGATTAAGAAAATGTGGTGTCTATACACTTTGGAATTTTATGCAGCCATGAAGAAGAACGAAATGTTATCACTCGCTGGTAAATGGATGGAATTGGAGAACATCATTCTGAGTGAGGTTAGCCTGGCTCAAAAAACCAAAAATCGTATGTTCTCCCTCATAGGTGGACATTAGATCAAGGGCAAACACAACAAGGGGATTGGACATAAGCACATGATAAAGCGAGAGCACACAAGGGAGGGGTGAGGATAGGTAAGACACCTGAAAATCTAGCTAGCATTTGTTGCCCTTAACACAGAGAAACTAAAGCAGATACCTTAAAGCAACTGAGGCCAATAGGAAAAGGGGAACAGGTACTAGGGAGAAGGTTAGATCAAAAAGAATTAACCTAGAAGGTAACACCCATGCACAGGAAATCAATTTGAGTCAATGCCCTGTATAGCTATCCTTATCTCAACCAGCAAAAACCCTTGTTCCTTCCTATTATTGCTTGTACTCTCTCTACAACAAAACTAGAAATAAGGGCAAAATAGTTTCTGTTGGGTATTGGGGGGGGAGAGGGAGGGGCGGAGTGGGTGGTAAGGGAGGGGGTGGGGGCAGGGGGGAGAAATGAACCAAGCCTTGTATTCACATATGAATAATAAAAGAAAAATGAAAAAAAAAAAAAAGAAAAGAATACTTCCTGCAACTTAGGTGTTTCAAGGTGGAGATTGGCTCTATTTGCTCCAAATAGGCCTCTTCAGCTTAGATGGAGAAACTCATGTATCTGTCCAAGAAAACGATCTATGTTAGAAGCTTCACAATTTAGCACAATGTTTTCCTGTGAGAACGGAGTTAGTTTTGAAAGGAATATATCCTGCACATCAGAATTATCAAAGTGAAGATAGGCTCATTTTTCAAAATAGGACTATTCGGCTAAGTTGAAGGAAGACCTGAATCTCTCCAAAGTACACCATCTATGCTCCAAGCAGAAGCTACTAGCACATTGTTTCCCCATGAGAATTGACTTAGTTTCTCAAACATTACTTCCAGCAACATTTCAGTTTCAAGTAGGAGAGAGTCTCTGTATGCTCCAAACAGGACTATTCAGCTGAGTTGAAGACACACATATATCTCTTGAAAGATTACTATCTATGTTAGAAGAAGTACCTTCTAGCACACTGTTTCCTTTTGAGAATTTAGTTAGTTTTTAAAATGATACTTGCTACAAATCAGAATTTTGAAAGGGGATGAAAGCTCATTTTCTCCAAATAGACCTCTTCAGCTATACTGAAGTCACATATCTCTTGAAAGAAAACCATGTGTGTTAAAAGCAAGAGCATTTAGCACCTTGTTTCCTTGTGAGAACTGAGTTAGTTATTGACAGAAAAAATTCCTCCAACTTAACAGTTTCAAGGTGGAATCAGCTGAGGTGAAGGAACACCAAGGACTCTCCAAGGACTATGATCTACATCTGAAGCTGCAGCATCTTACACATTGTTTCCCTGTCATAACTGAGTACGTTTTTAAAGGAATTCTTAATGCAAATCAGAACTTTGTAGGTGGACAAAGGTTCTTTTTCTTCAAATTGGCCTATTCAAATGAATTGTTGAAACACTTGTTCATTTCAAAAGATAACCCTGTGTTTTGCGAACATGAGTAACTACCACATTGTTTCCCTGTGAGAATAGAGTTAGTTTTTGAAAGCCATATACCTGCAACTTTGTGGTTTCAACTCGAGATAGGCTCTGTTTGTTGCAAAGAGTCCTATTCAGCTGAGTAGATGAAATACGAGTATCTCTCGAAAGAAAATCAGCTACGTTAAAGACAGGAGGATCTAGCACATTTCTTCCCTGTGAGAAATGTGTTTCCTCTTGATAGGAACAATTCCTGCAAATCAATACTTTACAGGTGGAGAAAAGTTCATTTTGATCAAAATTGGCCTATTCACCTGATATTTCAAAAAACATGTGTGTTTCAAAAGAAAACCTTCTGTGTTAGAAACAGGAGCATTTTGCACATTGTTTCTCTGTGAGAATTAAGTTAGTTTTTAAAAGCAGTATTCCTGCATCTTAATTGTTTCTTTTTGGAAAAAGGTTCTGTTTGATCGGAAGAGGCCTATTGACCTGAGTTTGAGAAACTGATATATCTATCCAAAAAAGTGATCTATGTTAGAAGCTTTACAATCCAGCACATTGTTTCCCTGGAGAATTGAGTTAGTTTCTTCAAGCAAGATACCTGCAACTTTGTGGGTTCAACGTGGAGTTTGGGTCTGTTTGCTCCAAAGAGGCCTATTCAGCTGAGTAGAAGAAACACATGTATCTCTCAAAAGAAGACCACCTACACCTACATTAAAGACAGGAGCATCTAGCACATTGTTTCCCTGTGAGAATTGCCTTTGCTATTGAAAGCAACATTTCCTGCAAGTGAAAACTTTCAGGTGGAGAAAGGCTCATTTTGATCCAAATTGGCCTATTCACCAGATATGTATAAAATCATCATTATCGAGAAAGAAAACGTAACGTGTTAGAAACAGGAGCATGCTGACATTGTTCCCTATGAGAATTGAGGTTTTCTTTTGAAAGCAGTATTCTTGCATCTTAATGTTTTCAATTTGGAGATAGGTTCTGTTTACTCCAAGTGGCCTATTCAGCTGAGTTTGAGAAACTCATGTATCTCTCAAAGAAATGAACTAAGTTAGAAATGTCAGAATCTAGCATATTGTTTCCCCATGAGAATTCAGTAAGTTTTTGAAGTTAATACTTTCTGCAAGTCAGAATTTTCAAGGTGTTTGTAGGCTCATTTTGTCAAAATGGGCTTATTCAGCTAAGTTGAATACACACAGGTATCTTTTGAAAGAAAAACATCTTCGATAGAAGCATGAGCATCTTCCACATTGTTTTCCTGTGAGAACTGAGTTAATTTTTGAAAGAAACACTTTCTACAGCTTAGGTGTTTCAAGGTGGAGATAGGGTCTGTGTGATCCAACAAGGCCTTTTCAGATGAGGTGAAGAAAACAGGATTCTTTCCAAAGAAAACCATGTATGATAAAAGTGGCAGCATCTAGCACATTGTCTCCCTTTGAGAGTTGAGTGGTTTCTGAAAAGAATGCTTCCCAGAAATCATAATTTTCAAGGTGTATATAGGTTTATTTTGTTCCAAATGGGAATATTTAGCTGAGTGGAAGAAATCCATGAATATCTTGACAGAAAACCATCTGTGTTAAAAGCAGGAGCACCTAGTACATATTTCCCTGTGAGAATTGAGTGAGCTTTTTGAAAACAACACTTCCTGCATCTTAGGTGTTTCAAGGTGGAGATAGGCTCTGTTTCTTCCAAATTGGCCTATTCAGCTGAGTTGAAGAAACACATGTTTCACTCGAAAGACAACCATCTGTTTCAGAAGCAGGAGCATGTAGAACATTGTTTCCCTGTAAGAACTGAGTTAGTTTTGAGAGTACTACTTCTTGCAATCCAAGCTTTCAAGGTGGAGAAGGGCTGATTTTGTTCTAAATGGGCCTATTTATCGAGGGGAAGAAAAACATGTGTCCATCCAAAGAAAACAATGTATGTTGGAAGCTGCACCAACTACCTCATTGTTTCCCTGTGAAAATTGGGTAACCTTTTGAAAGAAATATTTCCTGCGTATCGTAGGTATCATGGGGTGAAGACCTCATTTGATACAAATAGGACTATTCAACTGACTTGAAGCACATGTGAATCTCTCCAAAAACACCATCTTGGGTTGAAGCTGCAGCTGCTAGCACATTGTTTCACTGTGAGAATTGAGTTACATTTTGATAGCAATAATTCCTGAAAATCTGAATTTTCAGGTATTAATAGTTTCATTTTGTCAAAATAGGATTGTTAAGCTAAGTTGAATAAACACATGTATCACTCGAAAAAAAACTGTTTAATAAGCTGGGGCATTTAGCACATTCTTTCCCTGTGAGAACTGAGATAGTTATTGAAAGGAATACTTCCTGCAATTTAGCTGTTTCAAGGTGGGTAAATGCTGATTTGGTTGCAATTGAGCATATTCATCTGAGGGGACCAAACACATGTATCCTCCAGGAAACCGTTTATGTTAGATGCTGGGCCATCTACAACATTCTTTCCCTATGAGAATTGAGTTCATTTTTGAAATTAATACTTCCTGCAAATCAGAATTTTCAAGGTGTTATTAGGCTGATTTTGTCCAAATATCCTTATTCAGCTAAGGTGAAGAAACACAGGTATCTCTCGGGAAAAACAACTCTTTGGCAGAAGCAAGTGCATATAGCATATATTTCACTCGGAGAATTGAGTGAGATTTTGAAAAGAATACTTCCTGAATAGACCTATAACACAAAATGAAATTGAAGCAGCAATCAAGAGTCTCCCCAAAAAGAAAAGTCCAGGACCTGATGGATTCTCTGCTGAATTCTATCAGACCTTTAAAGAAGAACTGATACCAACCCTCCTTAAACTGTTCCATGAAATAGAAAGGGAAGGAAAACTGCCAAACACATTTTATGAAGCCAGTATTACACTTATCCCCAAACCAGGCAAAGACACCTCCAAAAAGGAGAACTATAGACCAATCTCCTTAATGAACATCGTTGCAAAAATCCTCAACAAAATAATGGCAAACCGAATTCAGCAAAACATCAAAAAGATTATTCACCACGACCAAGTAGGCTTCATCCCAGGGATGCAGAGGTGGTTCAACATATGAAAATCAATAAACGTAATAAACCACATTAACAGAAGCAAAGACAAAAACCACTTGATCATCTCAATAGATGCAGAAAAAGCCTTTGATAAGATCCAACATCATTTCATGATAAAAGCTCTAAGAAAACTAGGAATAGAAGGAAAGTTCCTCAACATTATAAAAGCTATATATGACAAACCTACAGCCAGCATTATACTTAATGGAGAAAAACTAAAACCATTCCCTCTAAAGTCAGGAACCAGACAAGGATGCCCACTATCTCCACTCCTATTCAACATAGTACTGGAATTCCTAGCCAGAGCAATTAGGAAAGAAGAAGGAATAAAAGGAATACAAATAGGTAAAGAAACTGTCAAAATATCCCTATTTGCAGACGACATGATCCTATACCTTAAAGACCCAAAAAACTCTACTCAGAAGCTTCTAGACATCATCAATAGCTATAGCAAGGTAGCAGGATATAAAAACAACGTAGAAAAATCATTAGCATTTCTATACACTAACAATGAGCAAACAGAAAAAGAATGTATGAAAACAATTCCATTTACAATAGCCTCAAACAAAATCAAATACCTAGGTGTAAACCTAACAAAAGATGTGAGAGACCTCTACAAGGAAAACTATACACTTCTGAAGAAAGAGATTGAGGAAGATTATAGAAAGTGGAGAGATCTCCCATGCTCATGGATTGGTAGAATCAACATAGTAAAAATGTCGATACTCCCAAAAGTAATCTACATTTTTAATGCAATTCCCATCAAAATTCCAATGACATTCATTAAAGAGATTGAAAAATCTACTGTTAAATTTATATGGAAACACAAGAGGCCACGAATAGCCAAGGCAATACTCAGTCAAAAGAACAATGCGGAGGTATCACAATACCTGACTTCAAACTATATTACAAAGCAATAACAATAAAAACAGCATGGTACTGGCACAAAAACAGACATGAAGACCAGTGGAACAGAATAGAGGATCCAGATATGAAGCCACACAACTATAAGCAACTTATCTTTGACAAAGGAGCTAAAAATATATGATGGAGAAATGCAACCTCTTCAACAAAAACTGCTGGGAAAACTGGTTAGCAGTCTGCAAAAAACTGTAACTAGATCCATGTATATCACCCTATACCAAGATTAACTCAAAATGGATCAAGGATCTTAATATCAGACCCCAAACTCTTAAGTTGATACAAGAAAGAATAGGAAATACTCTGGAGTTAGTAGGTATAGGTAAGAACTTTCTCAATGAAACCCCAGCAGCACAGCAACTAAGAGATAGCATAGATAAATGGGACCTCATAAAACTAAAAAGCTTCTGTTCATCAAAAGAAATGGTCTCTAAACTGAAGAGAACACCCACAGAGAGGGAGAAAATATTTGCCATTTATACATCAGACAAAGGACTGATAACCAGAATACACAGGGAACTTAAAACACTAAATTCTCCCAAAACTAATGAACCAATAAAGAAATGGGCACGTGAACTAAACAGAACTTTCTCAAAAGAAGAAATTCAAATGGCCAGAAAACACATGAAAAAGTGCTCACCATCTCTAGCAATAAAGGAAATGCAAATTAAAACCACGCTAAGATTCCACCTCACCCCTGTTAGAATAGCCATCATCAGCAACACCACCAACAAAAGGAACCCTCTTACACTGTTGGTGGGAATGTACACTAGTACAACCACTCTGGAAAAAAATTTGGAGGCTACTTAAAAAGCTGGACATCGATCTGCCATTTGGTCCAGCAATACCACTCTTGGGGATATACCCAAAATACTTACTCCAGAGGCACCTGCACATCCGTGTTTATTGCAGCACTATTCTCAATAGCCAAGTTATGGAAGCAGCCAAGATGCCCCAACACTGACGAATGGATTAAGAAAATGTGGTGTCTATACACTTTGGAATTTTATGCAGCCATGAAGAAGAACGAAATGTTATCATTCGCTGGTAAATGGATGGAATTGGAGAACATCATTCTGAGTGAGGTTAGCCTGGCTCAAAAAACCAAAAATCGTATGTTCTCCCTCATATGTGGACATTAGATCAAGGGCAAACACAACAAGGGGATTGGACATAAGCACATGATAAAGTGAGAGCACACAAGGGAGGGGTGAGGATAGGTAAGACACCTAAAAAATTAGCTAGCATTTGTTGCCCTTAACACAGAGAAACTAAAGCAGATACCTTAAAGCAACTGAGGCCAATTGGAAAAGGGGAACAGGTACTAGAGAAAAGGTTAGATCAAAAAGAATTAACCTAGAAGGTAACACCCATGCACAGGAAATCAATTTGAGTCAATGCCCTGTATAGCTATCCTTATCTCAACCAGCAAAAACCCTTGTTCCTTCCTATTATTGCTTATACTCTCTCTACAACAAAATTAGAAATAAGGGCAAAATAGTTTCTGTTGGGTATGGGGGGGGAGAGGGAGGGGCGGAGTGGGTGGTAAGGGAGGGGGTGGGGGCAGGGGGGAGAAATGAACCAAGCCTTGTATTCACATATGAATAATAAAAGAAAAATGAAAAAAAAAAAAAGAATACTTCCTGCAACTTAGGTGTTTCAAGGTGGAGATTGGCTCTATTTGCTCCAAATAGGCCTCTTCAGCTTAGATGGAGAAACTCATGTATCTGTCCAAGAAAACGATCTATGTTAGAAGCTTCACAATTTAGCACAATGTTTGCCTGTGAGAACTGAGTTAGTTTTGAAAGGAATACGTCCTGCACATCAGAATTTTCCAAGTGAAGATAGGCTCGTTTTTTAAAATAGGAGTATTTGGCTAAGGTGAAGGAAGACCTTAATCTCTCCAAAGAACACCATCTATGCTCCAAGCAGAAGCTACTAGCACATTGTTTCCCTGTGAGAATTGAGTTACTTTCTCAAAGATTACTTCCAGCAAAATTTTTGTTTGGAGAGAGTCTCTGTTTGCTCCAAACAGGCCTGTTCAACTGAGATGAAGACACACATATATCTCTTGAAAGATTACTATCTATGTTAGAAGCAGTACCTTCTAGCACACTGTTTCCTTTTGAGAATTTAGTTAGTTTTTAAAATGATACTTGCTGCAAATCAGAATTTTGAAAGGGTATGAATGCTCATTTTCTCCAAATAGACCTCTTCAGCTATACTGAAGACACTCACATATCTCTTGAAAGAAAACCTTGTGTGTTAAAAGCAAGAGTATTTAGCACCTTGTTTCCTTTTGAAAACTGAGTTAGTTTTTGACAGGAACAATTCCTGCATCTTAACAGTTTCAAGGTGGAGACAGGCTTTATTTACTGGAAAGAAGCCTAGTCAGCTGAGGTGAAGGAACACCAAGGACTCTCCAAGGACTATGATCTACATCTGAAGCTGCAGTGTCTTACACATTGTTTCCCTGTCATAACTGAACACGTTTTTAAAGGAATTCTTAATGCAAATCAGAATGTTGTAAGTGGACAAAGGTTCTTTTTCTTCAAATTGGCCTATTCAAATGAATTGTTGAAACACTTGTTCATTTCAAAAGATAACCCTGTGTTTTACGAACAAGAATAACTACCACATTGTTTCCCTGTGAGAATAGAGTTAATTTCAAGGTGGAGATAGGGTCTGTGTGATCCAACAAGGCCTTTTCAGATGAGGTGAAGAACACAGGATTCTTTCCAAAGAAAACCATGTATGATAAAAGCTGCAGCATCTAGCACATTGTGTCCCTTTGAGAATTGAGTGGTTTCTTAAAGGAATGCTTCCCAGTAATCATATTTTCAAGGTGTATAAATGTTACTTTGTTCCAAATGGGAATATTTAGCTGAGTTGAATAAACCCAAGAATATCTTGACGGAAAATCATCTGTGTTAAAGCAGGAGCATCTAGTACATATTTGCCCGTGAGAATTGAGTGAGCTTTTGGAAACAACACTTCCTGCAACTTAGATATTTTAAGGTGGAGATAGGCTCTGTTTCTTCCAAATTGGCCTGTTCAGCTGAGTTGAAGAAACACATGTTTCACTTGAAAGACAACCACCTGTGTAAGAAGCAGAAGCATGTAGAACAATGTTTCCCTGTAAGAACTGAGTTAGGTTTGAGAGTACTACTTCCTGAAATCCAAGCTTTCAAGATGGAGAAAGGCTCTTGTTTTTCTAAAATGGCCTATTTATCTGAGGGGAAGAAACACTTGTATCTCTCCAAAGAAAACAATATATGTTGGAAGCTGCACCAACTACCTCATTGTTTCCCTGTGAAAATTGAGTAACCTTTTGAAAGAAATATTTCCTGCATTTTGTAGTTATTATGGGGTAAAGGGCTCATTTGATACAAATAGGACTATTCAACTGAGTTGAAGAAACACATGTAAATCTCCCAAACACAATCTCTGGTTGACACTGCAGCTTCTAGCACATTGTTTCACTGTGAGAATTGAGTTACATTTTGATAGCAATAATTCCTGCAAATCTGAATTTTGAGGGTATCATTAGTTTCATTTTGTCAAAATAGGATTGTTAAGCTAAGTTGAATAAACACATGTTTCACTCCAAAAAAAAAAAAAACTGTGTAATAAGCTGGGGCATTTAGCACATTCTTTCCCTGTGAGAACTGAGGTAGTTATTGAAAGGAATACTTCCTGCAACTTAGGGGTTTCAAGGTGGGTAAAGGCTGATTTTTTGCAACTGAGCGTATTCATCTGAGTGGACCAAACACCTGTATCCTCCAGGAAACCATTTATGTTAGATGCTGAGCCATCTACAACATTATTTCCCTGTGAGAACTGAGTTGTTGAAATTAATACTTCCTGCAAATGAGAATTTTCATTTATTAGACTCACTTTGTCCAAATAGACTTATTTAGCTAAGCTGAATAAACACAGGTATCTTTCAAACAAACAAACAAAAATCTATGTTAAAAGCTAGAGCATGTAGTACATGGTTTCCCTACGAGAATTGAGGTAGTTTTTGAAAGGAATACTTCTGAATTTAGGAGTTTCAAGGTGGAGATAGGCTGTGTTTGATCGAAATAGGTCTTTTCAGCTGAGGTGAAGAACACTTGATTCTCTCCAAAGAAAACCATGTGTGTAAGAGGATGCATCCTCTAGCACATTGACTCCCTTTGAGAATTTAGTAGTTTCTGATAGGAATACTTCCCTGAAATCATGGTTTTCAAGGTATAAAAAGGCCCATTTTTTCCAAATAGGACTATTTAGCAGAGTTGAAGAAATACATGTATATCTTGAAAGAAAACCATCTGTGTTAAAAGCAGGAGCATCTAGCACATATTTCCCTGTGAGACTTGAGTGAGCTTTTGAAAGGAAAAAATCCTGCAACTTAGGTGTTTCAAGGTGGGGATAGGCCATGTTTGTTTCACATTGGCCTATTCAGCTGAATTGAAGAAACACAAGTTGCCCTCGAGAAAAAAAAAATCTGTGTAAAAAGCAGGAGTATTGAGTTCCCTGTGAGAACTGACTTAGTTTTGAAAGAAATACTTTCTGCCAATCCTAGATTTCAGGGTGGAGAAAGGCTGATTTTGTTCTAAATGGGCCTATTTATCTGAGGGGAAGAAACACATGTATCCCTCCAAAGAAAACAACGCATGTTGGAAGCTGCATGAACTACCCCATTGTTTCCCTGGGAAAATTGAGTTAGCTTTTTTTTATTTTATTTTTTGTTTTCTTTTATGTTTTTATTTCAATGCTTGTGTTATTTCTCCCCTGTGCCCCAACTCCCTCCCTTAACACCTACTCTGCCCCCTCCCTCTCCTCCTACCACCTCTATACCTAACAGAAACTATTTAGCACTTATTTGAGTTAGCTTTTGAAAGAAATATTTCCTGCATATTGTAGTTATCATGGGGGCAAAGTCTTATTTGTTACAAATAGGACTATTCAACTGAGTTCAAGAAACACATGAATCTCTCCAAACAACACATCATTGCTTGAAGCTGCAGCTGCTAGCACATTGTTTCATTGTGAGAACTGAATTCATTTTTTAAAGGAATACTTCCTGCTAATCTGAATTTTCAGGGTTTTAGTTTCATCTTGTCCAAATAGGCTTGTTCATGTAAGTTGAATAAACACATGCATCACTCCAAAAATAAAAATGTGTGGTAGAAACTGGAGCATCTAGCATGTTGTACCCTGTGAAAATTGAGTTAGTTATTGAAGGGAATGCTTCCTGCAACTTAGTTGTTTCAAGGAGGATAAAGGCTAATTTTGTTCCCATTGGTGCTGTTCATCTGTGGGGATGAAACACAGGTAGTACTCAAAATAAACCCATTTATGTTAAATGCTGCACCATCCACCACATTGTTTCCTGTAAGAATTGAGTTAGTTTTGAAAGGAATACATCCTGCAAATCAGAATTTTCAAATTGGAGAAAGGCTCATTTTGTCCAAATAGGCCTATTCCGCTAAGTTGAATAAAAACATGTATCTCTCCAAACAACACCCTCTACGCTTCCAGCTGCAGCTACTAGTACATTGTTTCCCTGTGAGAATTGAGTTAGTTTTTGAAAGGAACACTTCCCGCATAATTTCAGTTTCAAGGTGGAGATAGTCTCTGTTTGCTACAAAGAGGCCTATTCAGCTGAGCTGAAGACACACATACACCTTTTGAAACAATACCATCTATCTTAGAAGCTACACCTTCATCCACACTGTTTCCTTATGAGAATTTACTTAGTTTTTGAAGGATATTTTCTGCAAACCAGAATTTTCAAGGTAAATTAAAGCTCATTTTCTCCACATAGGCTATTCAAATAAGTTGAAGAAACACTCGAATCTCTGGAAAGAAAACGATCTGTGTTAGAAGCAGGAGCAACTAGCACATTGTTTCTCTGTGAGAATAGAGTGAGTTTTTTAAAGCAATATACTTGCAACTTTGTGGGTTCAACGTGGAGGTTGGGTCTGTTTGCTCCAAAGAGGCCTATTCAGCTGAGTAGAAGAAACACATGAATCTCTCAAAAGAAAACCACCTACGTTAAAGAAAGGAGCATCTAGCGCATTGTTTCCCTGTGAGAATTGCATTTGCTATTGAAAGCAATATTTCCTGCAAATCAAAACTTTCAAGGTGGAGAAAGGTTCATTTTCATGCAAATTGGCCTATTCATCTGATATGTCTAAAAACATCATTATCTCGAAAGAGAACGTACTGTGTAAGAAACAGGAGCATCCAGACATTGTTCCCTATGAGAATTGGGGTTTTTTTTTGCAAGCAGTATTCTTGCATCTTAATTGTTTCAATTTGGAGTTAGGTTCTGTTTGCTCCAGGAGGCCTATTCAGCTGAGTTGGAGAAACTCATGTATCTCTGCAAAGAAATGATCTAAGTTAGAAACTTCAAAATCCAGCATATTTTTCCCCATGAGAATTCAGTTAGTGTTTGAAATTAATACTTTCTGCAAGTCAGTTTTTTCAAGGTGTTTTTGGGCTCATTTTGTCTAAATAGGCTTATTCAGCTAATTTGAATGAACAAAGGTATCTTTCGAAAGAAAAACATCTTCGATAGAAGCATGCGCATCTTCCACATTGTTTTCCTGTGAGAATTGAGTTAATTTTTGAAAGAACTACCTTCTACAACTTACGTGTTTCAAGGTGGAGATAGGGTCTGTGTGATCCAACAAGGCCTTTTCAGCTGAGATGAAGTACACAGGATTCTTTCCAAAGAAAACCATGTACATGAAACACTGCAGCATGTAGCGCATTGTCTCCCTTTGAGAGTTGAGTAGTTTCTGAAAGGAATACTTCCTAGAAATCATTATTTTCAAGGTGTATATAGGTTTATTTTGTTCCAAATAGGAATATTTATCCGAGTTGAAGAAACCCCTGAAAATCCTGTCAGAAAACAATCTGTTCTAAAAGCAGGAGCATCTACTACATATTTGCCTGTGAGAATTGAGTTAGTTATTGAAAGGAATACTCCTGCAACTTAGTTGTTTCAAGGTGGATAAAGGTTAATTTTGTTCCAATTGTTCCTATTCATCAGAGAGTACGAAACACATGTATCCCTCAAAATAAAACCGTTGATGTTAAATGCTGCACAATCCAACACATTGTTTCCCTGTAAGAATTTTTTTAGTTTTTGAAAGGAATACTTCCTGTGTCATTTAATTTCAAGGTGGAGATTGTCTCTGTTTGCTCCAAAGAGGCCTATTCAGCTGAGTTGAAGGCGCACATACACCTTTTGAAAGAATACCACCTATGTTATAAACTGCATCTTCCCCCACACTGTTTCCCTATTAGAATTTACTGAGTTTTTAAAGGAATACTTTCTGCAAATCAGAATTTTCAAGATGGATTAAAGCTCATTTTCTCCAAATAGGCCTATTCAACTAAGTTGAAGAAACACTCAGATATCTTGAAAGAAAACCATCTGTGTTAGAAGTAAGAGCATCTAGCACACTGTTTCCCTGTGAAAATAGAGTTATTTTTTGAAAGGAATACTTCCTGCATCTCTGATGTTTCAAATTGTTCAGAGGCTCTATTTATTCCAAATAGATCCAATCAACTGAGTTGAAGAAATACATGTATCTCTCCAAAGAAAACCATCTGTATTAGAAGCTGGAGCATCTACCTCATTCTTTCCCTGTGAAAATTTAGTTAGCTTTTGAAAGCAGTATTTCCTGCAAATCTTAACTTTCACGGTGGAGAAAGGTTCATTTTTTTTTCAAATTGGACTATTCACCTGAGATGTCAGAACACATGTTTCTCAAAAGAAAACCTTCAGTGTAAGAAACAGGAGCATCTTGCACATGTTCTCCCTGGGAGAAATGAGTTATTTTTTAAAGGAATACATCCTGCAAATCAGAATTTTCAAACTGGAGAAAGGCTCATTTTGTCCAAATAGGCCTAATCAGCTAAGTTGAAGAAAGACATGTATCTCTCCAAACAACACCACCTATGCCTCCAGCTGCAGCTACTAGTACATTGTTTCCCTGTGAGAATTGAGTTAGTTTTTGAAAGGAACACTTCCCGCATGATTTCAGTTTCAAGGTGGAGATAGTCGCTGTTTGCTGCAAAGAGGCCTTTTCAGCTGAGTTGAGGATGCACATACACCTTGTGAAAGAATACCATCCTTGTTAGAAGCTGTACCTTCTAGCACACTATTTCCTTATGAGAATTTACTCAGATTTTAAAGGAGTACTTTCTGCTAATCAGAATTTTCAAAGTGGAGTAAAGCTAATTTTCTCCAAATAGGCCTATTCAACTAAGTTGAAGACACACTCAAATCTCTTGAAAGAAAATCATCTGTGTTAGAAGCAAGAGCATCTTGCACATTGTTTCCCTGTGAGAACAGAGTTAGTTTATGAAAGGAATACTTCCTGCATCTTAGTTGTTTCAAATTGTTCAGAGTCTCTATTTACTCCAAATAGATCCATTCAACTGAGTTGAAGAAACACATGTATTTCTCCAAGGAAAACCATCTATATTAGAAGCTGCAGCACATACCTCATTCTTTCCCTGTGAGAATTTAGTTAGCTTTTGAAATGGATATTTCCTGGAAATCATAACTTTCAAGGTGAAGAAAGTTTTATTTTGTTCCAAATTGGACTATTCACCTGAGATATCAAAACTCATGTTTGTCTCTAAAGAAAACCTTCTGTTTAAGAAACAGGAGCATCTTGCACATTGTTTCCCTGTGAGAATTGACTTACTTTTTGAAAGCAGTGTTCCCGCATTAGGTGTTTCAATTTGGAGTTTGGTTCTGCTTGCTCCAACAAGGCCTTTTCAGCTGAGTTGAGAAAGACATGTATCTCTCCAAACAAAACAATCTATGTTAGAAGACTCAGAATCCAGCACATTGTTTCCCTGTGAGAATTTAGTTTTTGAAATTAATACTTCCTGCAAATCAGAATTTTCAAGGTATTATTAGGCTGATTTTGTCCAAATATGCTTATTCAGCTAAGTGGAATAAACAGAGGTATCTCTCATGAAAAAAAGTGTGCATTAGTATAGGAGCATCTAGCACATATTTTTCTGTGAGAATTGAGTGAGTTTATGAAATGAATACCTCCTGCAACTTAGGTGTTTAAAGGTGGAGATAGGCTTGGTTTGTTCCAATTTGGCCTATTCAACTGATTGGAAAAAACACATTTTTAACTTGAAGAAAAACTATCTTTGTAAGAAGCAGGAACATCTAGAAAATTGTTTCCCTTTGACAATTGAGTCAGTTTTATAAAGAAGTATTCATGCATCTTAAGTGTCTCAACGTAGAGATAGTTTCTGTTTGCTTCAAAGAGGTCCCTTCAGATGAGATTGATAAACTCATGTGTCTCTCCAAAGAAAAAGATCTATGTTAGAAGTTACAGAATTTAGTACATTTTTCCTTCAAAGAATTGACAGTTTTTGAGAGGAATACTTTTTGAAAATGAGAGTTTTCAAGGTGTTAGTCTATTTATATCTAATAAGGTTATTCAGCTAAGTTGAAAAACACATGTACCACTCCAAAAAAAAATCTGGGTCACAAGCAAGATCATCTCGCACACTGCATCCCTGTAAGAAATGAGAGAGTTTTGGAAAGGAATATTTCATGCAAATCAAAATGTTCAAGGTGGAGAAAGACTCATTTTGTTCCAACAAGCCTATTCAGTTGAGTTGAAGAAACATATTTGTCTCTTGAAAGAAAACCAACTGTGTTAGAAGCAGGAGCATCTAGTACATTGTTTCCTATGAAAATTGAGTTAGTTTTTGAAAGGAACAATTACTGCGACTTAGGTGTTACAAGGTGGAGATAGGCTCTATTTGCACAAAATAGGCCTATTCAGCTGAATTTGAGAAACTCATTTTCTCAAACATGAGTTTGATCGATCTATGTTAGAAGCATCAAATCTAGCACATTGTTTCCTCTGAGTACTGAGTTAGTTCGTGAAAGGAATATGTTTGCAAATCATAATTTTCAAGCTAGAGAAGAGGCCTATTCAGATAAATTGGAGAAAGACATGTATCTCTCCAAACAACACCATCCATGCTTCAACCTGCAGCTACTAGCACATTGTTTCCCTATTGACTTAGTTTTTGAAAGGACTACTTCTGGCAACATTTCAGTTTCACTGTGGAGATAGTCTCTGTTGGCTCCAAACAGGCCTATTTAGCTGATTTGAAGAAGCACATATATATCTTGAAAGAATACCATCTATGTTTGAAGCTGCACTTTCTATCACACTGTTTCCCTCTGACAATTTAGTTAGTTTTAGAATGGAATATTTCCTGCAAATCAGAATTTTCAAGGTGGATTAAAGCTCACTTTCTCCAAACAAGCCTGTTCAGCTAAGTTGAAGAAACACACGTATTTCTTGAAAGAAAACCATCTGTGTTAGAAGAAAGAGCAACTAGCACATTGTTTCCCTGTGAGAACTAAGTTAGTTTTTAAAGGAATTCCTCCTGCAAATTAGAACTTTGAAGGGGGACATATGTTCCTTTTGTTTCAAATTGGCATATTCACCTGAATTTTCTAAACACTTGTTCTTGAAACATAACAATGTGTTTTAGAAAGAGGAACAACTAGAATATTGCTTCCTTGTGAGAGTAGAGTTAGTTTTTGAAAGAAATGTGCCTGCAACTTAGGGATTTCAAGGTGGAGATATGCCTTGTTTGCTCCAAATTGGCCTATACAGCTGAGTTGAAGAAACACATGTCTAACTCTAATGATAACCATCTATGTTAGAAACTGTAGCATCAAGCACATTGTTCCCCTGTGAAATTTGAATTAGTTATTGAAATGAATAACTTCTGAATAACAGAATTTCAAAGTGTAGTAAGGCTCTCTTTTTCCAAATAGGACTTTTCAGCTAAATGGAGGAAACACATGAGTCTCTCCAAAGGAAACCATGTATGTTAGAAGAAGCAACATCTGGAACATTGTATCACTCTGAGAATTGATTTAGTTTTTGAAAGGAAGATTTCCTGCAAGTCATCATTTGCAAGATGAAGAAAGGCTCATTAAGTTATGAATAGGTCTATTCAGCTGAGTTAAAGAAATACATGTATCTTTCCAAAGGGAACCATCTATGTTAGATCTACCGCATTCTTTCCCTGTGAGAATTGACATACATTTCCAAGGAATATTTTCCTGGAAATGAGAACTTTCAAGGTGGAGAAATGATCATTTTGTTCCAAATTGGCCAATTCACATGAGATGTCAAAACCTGTTTGTATGGAAAGGAAAACTGTGATAGAAACAAGAGCATCTTGCACATTGGATCCCTGTGTAAATCAATTAATTTTTAAAAGAAGGATTCCTACATCTTAGGTAATTTCAATATGGAGATAGTTTCTCTTTGTTCCAAGGAGGCGTATTCAGTGTAGGTTGAGAAGCTCATGTATCTCCCAAAGAAGCGATCATTTTAAAAGCTTCAAAATCCAGCATATTGTTTCCCTGTGAGAATTGATTTAGTTTTTGAATAGAATACTTCTGGAAATCATCATTTTCAAGATGAAGAAAGGCTTATTTTGTATTTTGCTGAGTTGAAGAAGCACATTATTCTCTCCACAGAAAACATCTATGTTAGAAGCCAAAGCATTACCACATTGTTTCATTGTGAGAAATGAATTAATTTTTGAAATGAATATGTCCTGCAAATCAGAACTTTCAAGGTGGAGAGAGGTCCATTTTCTTCCAAATAAGTCTATTGACCTGAAAGTGGAAACACATTTGTTTCTCAAAAGAAAATGATCAGTGTTAGAAATGGAAGCCTCTAGCACACAGTTTCCATGTGAGAATTGAGTTAGGTTTGAAAGGAATACTTCCTGTAAATCGTAGTTTTCAAGGTGGAGAAAGGGTGATTTTCCTCAAATGGGCCTCTTTATCTGAGGGGAAGAAACACATGTATCTATCCCTCCAAACAAAAGGATTTTTGGCAGAACCTTCAGCATCTGCCACATTGTTACCTGTGAGGAAATTATCAGGGAGGGTAAAGGCTCATTTTGTTACAAATATGCCTAATCAGCTCACTTGAAGAAAAGCATTTATCTTTAAAAACACCAACTAAGCTTGAAGCTACAGCTGCCAGCACATTGTATCCCTGTGAGAACTGAGTTAGTTTTGGAAAGAATACTTCCAGCAAATCAAAACTTCCAACATGAACAAAGGTTCGCTATGTTTCAAAAAGGCCTGTTCACATAAGATGATGAATTGCAAGTATCTGAGAAAGAGAACAATCTGGGCCCAAAACTGAAGTACATAAAACATTGATTACCAGTGAGATTTGAGTTACTTTTTGAATGGAATACTCCTGCAAATCAGAATTTTCAGGGTGGATGAGGATCATTTTGTTCTGATTAGACCTTTTCAAAAGAGTTGAAAAAACACATGAACATCTCAAAACAAAACAGGCAGTGTTAGAAGCAGGAGCATCTGGGACATTGTTTTGCTGTGAGAATTGAGTGAGTATTTGAAAGGAAGACTCCTCCAAATCAGAGTTTCAAGGTGTAGAAAGATTCATTTTATCACAAATAGGACTGTTTAGAACAGTTGAAGAAACAAATGTAAATATCAAAAGAAAGCTATCTATGTTAGAAACAAGAGCAACTAGCACATTCTTTGCTGTGACAATAGAGTTAGTTTTGAAAGGAATAAACCTGCAACTCAGGGTATCAACGTGGAGATAGGCTGTGCATGTTCCAAATTCACATATTCAGCTAACTTGAAGAAACACATGTACTCCTCAAAAGAAAATCTGTGCAAGAAGCAGAATCATGCAAGACATTGTTTCCCTGTGAGAGTCGAATGAGCTTTTGAAAAGAATACTTTTGGCCAATCACATTGCTGAAGGTATACAAAGGCTCAGTCTGTTCCAAATAGGACAATTTAGCTCAGTGGAAGAAACAACATGTATATCTCGAAAGGGAACTATATGGGTAAAAAGCCTGAGCATCTAGAACCTTGATTCCCTGTGAGAACTGAGTTAGGTTTGAAAGGAATACCTTCTGCAAATGCTAGATTTGAAGGTGGAGAAAGGCTGCTTTTGTTCAAAATCGGCCTATTTATCTGAGGGGAAGTAACAAATGTATACCTCCAAAAAAACCATTTCTGGTAAAAGCTGAAGCATCTACATATTGCTTGCTGTGAGAATTCAGTTAGTTTTTGAAAGGAATATGCCTGCAAATCAGAACTTTCAAGGTGCACCAAGCTTCATTTCATTCCAAATAGGCCTATTCACTTGAGATGTTGAAACACATGTTTATCTAAAAAGAAAAGAATCTGTGTTACAGTCTCGACAGCCTGTAAACTTGTTTCCCGGTGAGATTAGAGGAAGTTTTTGAATGGAATACTTCTGCAAATGAGAATTTTCAGGCGGGGAAAGCCTCCTTTTGTTTGACTAGGCCTATTCAGCTGAGTTGAAGAAACACATTTGTCTCTGAAAACAAAACAATCTGTGTTAGAAGAGCATCTAGCACATTGTTTCCTATGAGAAGTGAGTTAGTTTTTGCAAAGAATGCTTACTGAAACCGAGGTGTTTCAAGGTGGAGATTGGCTCTATTTCCTCCAATAAGCCTATTCAGATGAGTTTGAGAAACTCATGTATCTCTCCAAGGAAAACGATCTACGTTAGAAGCATCAAATCTACCACATTGTTTCCTTCTGAGTATTGAGTTAGTTTTTGAAAGGAACACGTTTAGCAAATCAGAATTTTCAAGCTAGAGAAAGGCTCATTTTGTCCACAGAGGATGATTCAGCTAAATTGAAGAAAGACATGTATCTCTCCTCACAATGCCATCTATGCTTCAACCTGTAGCAATTACCACATTGTTTCCCTGCAAGAATTGACTTAGTTTTTGAAAGGACTACTACTGGCAACATTTGAGTTTCACTGTGGAGATAGTCTCTGTTTGCTTCAAACAGGCCTTTTTAGCTGAGGTGAAGAAGCACATATATATCTTGAAAGAATACCATCTATGTTTCAAGCTGCACCTTCTATCACACTGTTTCCCTCTGACAATTTAGTTAGTTTTAGAATGGAATATTTCCTGCAAATCAGAAATTTCAAGATGCATTGAAGTTCACTTTCACCAAGAAAGCCTAAGTTGAAGAAACACACATATTTCTTGAAAGAAAACCATCTGTGTTAGAAGAAAGTGCATCTAGCACATTGTTTCCCTGTGAGAACTGGGTTACTTTTTAAAGGAACTCGTCCTGCAAATTAGAACTTTGAAGGGGCACATATATTCCTTTGTTTCAAATTGGCCTATTCACCTGCATTGTCTAAGCACGTGTTCCTCTCCAACCATAACAATGTGTTTTAGAAAGAGGAACAACTAGCCTATTGCTTCCTTGTGAGAAGACATAGTCTTTGAAAGGAATGTACCTGCAACTTAGAGATTTCAAGGTGGAGATAGGCCCTGATTGCTGCAAATAGGCCTATACAGCTGAGTTGAAGAAACGCATGTCTAACTCTAATGACAACCATCTATGTTAGAAACTGCAGCATCAAGCACATTGTTCCCCTGTGAAATTTGAATTAGTTATGGAAATGAATAACTTCTGAATAACAGATTTTCAAACTGTGGGAAGCCTCATTTGGTCAAAAGAGGCCATTTCAGCTATGTTGAAGAAACACATGCATCTCTCCAATGCAATCATGTAGGTTAGAATCAGCATCATCTAGAACACTGTTTCCCTGTGAGAATTGATTTAGTTCGTGAAAGGAGTATTTCCTGCCATTCATCGTTTTCAAGATGAAGAAAGGCTCATTTTGTTCCAAGTAGGTCTATACAGCTGAGTTGAGGAAACACATGTACCTTTCCAAAGAAAACCATCTACGGTAGATCTACCACTTTATTTCCCTGTGAGAATTGACATAGATTTCAAAGGAACATTTGCTGCAAATGAGAACTTACAAGGCAGAGAAAGGGTCATTTTGTTCCAAATTGGTCAATTCACATAAGATGTCAAAAACCGTTTGTGTGGAAAGGAAAACTGGAAGAGAAACAGGAGCTTCCTGCACATTCTTTCCCTCTGAACATTGAGTTAATTTTTAAAAGCATAATTCCTACATCTTAAGTGTTTCAAGGCGGAGATAGATTCTGTTTGCTCCAAGGAGGCGTTTTCAGCGTGGGTTGAGAAACGCATGTATCTCCCAAAGAAAGAGATCTATTTTAAACGCTTCACAGTCCAGTATGTTGTTTGCCTGTGAGAATTGAATTAGTTTTTGAATGCAATACTTCTGGAAATCATCATTTTCAAGAAGAAGACAGGCTCATTTTGTCCCAAGTACGCATATTTTGCTGAGTTGAAGAAACACATTTATCTCTCCACAGAAAACCATCTGTCAGAAGCCAAAGCATTAACAACATTGCTTCATTCTGTGAAATGAGTTACTTTTTGAAAGGAATGTGTCCTAAAATCAGAACTTTCAGGTGCAGAGATGTTCATTTTCTTCCAAATAAGCCTATTGACCTGAAAATGGGAAAACATTTGTCTCTCGAAAGAAAATGGTCAGTGTTAGAAACAGAAGCGTCTAGACCATTGTTTCCATGTGAGAATTGAGTTAGTTTTGAAAGGAATACTTATTGCAAATCCTAATGCTCAACGGGGAGAAAGGGTGATTTTCCTCGAATGGGCCTCTTTGTCTGAGCGGAAGAAACACATGTATCCCTCCAAAGAATACCATTTCTGGTAGAAGCAGCAGAATGTGACACATTGTTACTGTGGGAATTGAGTTAACCTTTGAAAGGAATATTTCGTGCATGTCCTAGTTATCATGGTAGGGGAAGGCTCATTTTGTTACAAAAATGCCTAATCAGCTGATTTGAAGAAACACATCTATCTCTCCAAACAACACCATCGAAGCCTGAAGCTACAGTTGCCAGCACATTGTTTCCCTGTGAGAATTGAGTCGGTTTTTGAAAGGAAGACTTTCTGACAACCTGAATTTTCAGGATATTATTAGGCTGAGTGTGTCCAAGAAGGCTCATTCAGCTAAGTCGTGTAGACACATGTATCTCTCAGAGAAAAATCTTTGTTAGAACCAGGAGCATCTAGGGCATTGTTTCCCTGTGCGAATTGAGTTAGTTATTGAAAGGAATACTTCCTGCGACTTAAGGTGTTTCAAAGTGGAGAAAGGCTCATTTTGTTCCAAATGGGGCTGTTCATCATTGGGGAAGAAACACAAGTATCCCTCCAAAGAAACGCATTTATATTAGAAGCTGCTGCATCTACCATATTGTTGCCCTGTGAGAATTGAGTGAGTTTAGGGAAGAATACTTCCTGCAAATCAGAATTTCCAACCTGAACAAAGGTTCATTTTGTTTCCCAAAGGCCTATTCACCTAAGATGATGAAACGCATGTATCTCAAAAAGAGAACAATCTGGGTCCGAAGCTCAAGCACGTAAAGCATTGTTTACCAGTGATACTTGAATTACTTTTTGAATGGAATACTCCTGCCAATCAGAATTTTCAGGGTGGATGAGGATCATTTTGTTCCGAATTGGCCTATTCGCCTGACTTGAGAAAACACATGAACCTCTCAAAAGAAAACCAGCAGTGTTAGAAGCTGAAGCATCTAGCACATTGTTTTACTGTGAGAATTCAGTGAGTTTTTGAAAGGAAGACTCCTGCAAAACAGAGTTTTCAAGGTGTAGAAAGCTTCATTTTGTTCCAAATAGGACAGTTGAGAACAGTTGAAGAAGCAAATGTAAATATCAAAAGAAAGCTATGTGTGTTAGAAACAAGAGCAACTATCCCATTGTTTGCTGTGAGAATAGTGTTAGTTTTTGAAAGGAATATACCTGCAACTTAGGGTATCAACGTGGAGATAGCCTCTTTCTGTTCCAAATTGGCCTATTCAGATAAGTTAAAGAAACACATGTGCCTCTCAAAAAAAACACATCTCTGTATGATGCTGGAACATCAAGAACATTGTTTCCCTGTGAGAACTGAGTGTGGTTTTGAAATGAAAACTACAGGAAACTTTAGAGTTTCAATGGGGCGATAGGCTCTGCTTGCTCAAAATAGGTCTTTTCAGCTGAGTTGAAGACACATGCATCTTTCGCAAGAAAACCATCTATGTTAGAAAGTGCAGCAGCGACCACATGGTTTCTCTGTCCCAATTGAGAGAGCTTTTGAAAGGAATACTTCCTGCAAATCAGAACTTTCAAGGTCAACAAAGGTTCATTGTGTGCCAAAGAGGCGTTTTCACCTGAGACGTTGAAACACATGTTTCTCTCACAAGAAACTCTCTGTGTTAGAAGGTCCATCGCATAGAACATTGTTTACCTGTGAGATTTGAGTTAGTTTTCATTGGAGAACTTTTGCAAATCAGAATTTCAGGGTGGAAAAGGCTACTTTGTGCCTAATAGCCCTATTGAGCTGCATTGAAAAAACACATGGATCTCGCGAAAGAAAACCATGTGTGTTAGAAGCAGGATCATACGGCACATTGATTCCCTGTGAGAATCAAGTGAATTTTTGAAAGGAGTACTTCCTGCCAATCATAGATTTCAAGGTATACAAAAGCTCATTTTGTTCCAAATAGGACTATTTAGCTGAGTGGAAGAAACCACATGTATATCTCGAAAGAGAACTATATGTGTAAGAAGCCTGAGCATCTAGAACCTTTATTCCCTGTGAGAACTGAGTTAAGTTTGAAAGGAATACCTCCTGCAAATGCTAGATTTGAAGGTGGAGAAAGGCTGCTGTTGTTCAAAATCAGCCTATTTATCTGACAGGAAGTAACAAATGTATACCTCGAAAGAAAACCATTTCTGGTAGAAGCTGAAGCATCTACATATTGCTTCCCTGTGAGAATTCATTTAGTTTGCAAAGGAATATTCCTGCAAATCAGAACTTCCAAGGTACACCAAGTTTCATTTCATTCTAAATAGGCCTATTCCAGTGAGATGTTGAAACACATGTATCTCTCAAAAGAAAACAATCTGTGTTACCATCTCCACTGCCTTTAACCTTGATTCCCTGTGAGATTAGAGGTAGTTTTTGAGTGGAATACTTCTGCAAAGGAGAATTTTCAGGCTGGAAAAGCCTCATTTTGTTTGACTAAGCCTATTCAGGTGAGTTGAAGAAAAACCTTTTTGTCTCAAAAGAAAATCATCTGTGTTAGAAGAAAGAGCATCTAGCACATTGTTTCCTATGAGAAGTGAATTAGTGTTTGCAAAGAACGCTGACTGCAACCTAGGTGTTTCAAGGTGGAGATTGGCTCTATTTCCTCCAATAAGCCTATTCAGATGAGTTTGAGAAACTCATGTATCTCTCCAAGGAAAACGATCTACGTTAGAAGCATCAAATCTACCACATTGTTTCCTTCTGAGTATTGAGTTAGTTTTTGAAAGGAACACGTTTAGCAAATCAGAATTTTCAAGCTAGAGAAAGGCTCATTTTGTCCAAAGAGGACGATTCGGCTAAATTGAAGAAAGACATGTATCTCTCCTCACAATGCCATCTATGCTTCAACCTGTAGCAATTACCACATTGTTTCCCTGCAAGAATTGACTTAGTTTTTGAAAGGACTACTACTGGCAACATTTGAGTTTCACTGTGGAGATAGTCTCTGTTTGCTTCAAACAGGCCTTTTTAGCTGAGGTGAAGAAGCACATATATATCTTGAAAGAATACCATCTATGTTTCAAGCTGCACCTTCTATCACACTGTTTCCCTCTGACAATTTAGTTAGTTTTAGAATGGAATATTTCCTGCAAATCAGAAATTTCAAGATGCTTTGAAGTTCACTTTCACCAAGAAAGCCTAAGTTGAAGAAACACACATATTTCTTGAAAGAAAACCATCTGTGTTAGAAGAAAGTGCATCTAGCACATTGTTTCCCTGTGAAAACTGGGTTAGTTTTTAAAGGAACACGTCCTGCAAATTAGAACTTTGAAGGGGGACATATGTTCCTTTGTTTCAAATTGGCCTATTCACCTGCATTGTCTAAGCACGTGTTCCTCTCCAACCATAACAATGTGTTTTAGAAAGAGGAACAACTAGCCTATTGCTTCCTTGTGAGAAGACATAGTCTTTGAAAGGAATGTACCTGCAACTTAGAGATTTCAAGGTGGAGATAGGCCCTGATTGCTGCAAATAGGCCTATACAGCTGAGTTGAAGAAACACATGTCTAACTCTAATGACAACCATCTATGTTAGAAACTGTAGCATCAAGCACATTGTTCCCCTGTGAAATTTGAATTAGTTATGGAAATGAATAACTTCTGAATAACAGATTTTCAAAGTGTGGGAAGCCTCATTTGGTCCAAAGAGGCCATTTCAGCTATGTTGAAGAAACACATGCATCTCTCCAAGGCAATCATGTAGGTTAGAATCAGCATCATCTAGAACACTGTTTCCCTGTGAGAATTGATTTAGTTCGTGAAAGGAGTATTTCCTGCCACTCATCGTTTTCAAGATGAAGAAAGGCTCATTTTGTTCCAAGTAGGTCTATACAGCTGAGTTGAAGAAACACATGTACCTTTCCAAAGAAAACCACCTATGGTAGATCTACCACTTTATTTCCCTGTGAGAATTGACATAGATTTCAAAGGAACATTTGCTGCAAATGAGAACTTACAAGGCAGAGAAAGGGTCATTTTGTTCCAAATTGGCCAATTCACATGAGATGTCAAAAACCGTTTGTGTGGAAAGGAAAACTGTGAGAGAAACAGGAGCTTCCTGCACATTCTTTCCCTCTGAACATTGAGTTAATTTTTAAAAGCATAATTCCTACATCTTAAGTGTTTCAAGGCGGAGATAGGTTCTGTTTGCTCCAAGGAGGCGTATTCAGCGTGGGTTGAGAAACGCATGTATCACCCAAAGAAAGAGATCTATGTTAAATGCTTCACAGTCCAGCATGTTGTTTGCCTGTGAGAATTGAATTAGTTTTTGAATGCAATACTTCTGGAAATCATCATTTTCAAGAAGAAGACAGGCTCATTTTGTCCCAAGTACGCATATTTTGCTGAGTTGAAGAAACACATTTATCTCTCCACAGAAAATCATCTGTCAGAAGCCAAAGCATTAACAACATTGCTTCCTTCTGTGAAATGAGTTACTTTTTGAAAGGAATATGTCCTAAAATCAGAACTTTCAGGTGCAGTGATGTTCATTTTCTCCCAAATAAGCCTATTGACCTGAAAGTGGGAAAACATTTGTCTCTCGAAAGAAAATGGTCAGTGTTAGAAACAGAAGCGTCTAGACCATTGTTTCCATGTGAGAATTGAGTTAGTTTTGAAAGGAATACTTATTGCAAATCCTAATGCTCAACGGGGAGAAAGGGTGATTTTCCTCGAATGGGCCTCTTTGTCTGAGTGGAAGAAACACATGTATCCCTCCAAAGAATACCATTTCTGGTAGAAGCAGCAGCATGTGACACATTGTTACTGTGAGAATTGAGTTAACTTTTGAAAGGAATATTTCCTGCATGTCCTAGTTATCATGGTAGGGGAAGGCTCATTTTGTTAGAAAAATGCCTAATCAGCTGATTTGAAGAAACACATCTATCTCTCCAAACAACACCATCGAAGCTTGAAGCTACAGTTGCCAGCACATTGTTTCCCTGTGAGAATTGAGTCAGTTTTTGAAAGGAAGACTTTCTGACAACCTGAATTTTCAGGATATTATTAGGCTGAGTGTGTCCAAGTAGGCTCGTTCAGCTAAGTCGTATAGACACATGTATCTCTCAAAGAAAAACCTTTGTTAGAACCAGGAGCATCTAGGGCATTGTTTCCCTGTGCGAATTGAGTTAGTTATTGAAAGGAATACTTCCTGCGACTTAAGGTGTTTCAAAGTGGAGAAAGGCTCATTTTGTTCCAAATGGGGCTGTTCATCATTGGGGAAGAAACACAAGTATCCCTCCAAAGAAACCCATTTATGTTAGAAGCTGCAGCATCTACCATATTGTTGCCCTGTGAGAATTGAGTGAGTTTAGGGAAGAATACTTCCTGCAAATCAGAATTTCCAACCTGAACAAAGGTACATTTTGTTTCCCAAAGGCCTATTCACCTAAGATGATGAAACGCATGTATCTCAGAAAGAGAACAATCTGGGTCCGAAGCTCAAGCACGTAAAGCATTGTTTACCAGTGATACTTGAATTACTTTTTGAATGGAATACTCCTGCCAATCAGAATTTTCAGGGTGGATGAGGATCATTTTGTTCCGAATTGGCCTATTCGCCTGACTTGAGAAAACACATGAACCTCTCAAAAGAAAACCAGCAGTGTTAGAAGCAGAAGCATCTAGCACATTGTTTTACTGTGAGAATTCAGTGAGTTTTTGAAAGGAAGACTCCTGCAAAACAGAGTTTTCAAGGTGTAGAAAGCTTCATTTTGTTCCAAATAGGACAGTTTAGAACAGCTGAAGAAACAAATGTAAATCTCAAAAGAAAGCTATGTGTGTTAGAAACAAGAGCAACTATCCCATTGTTTGCTGTGAGAATAGTGTTAGTTTTTGAAAGGAATATACCTGCAACTTAGGGTATCAACGTGGAGATAGCCTCTTTCTGTTCCAAATTGGCCTATTCAGCTAAGTTGAAGAAACACATGTGCCTCTCAAAAAAAAAACACATCTCTGTATGATGCTGGAACATCAAGAACATTGTTTCCCTGTGAGAACTGAGTGTGGTTTTGAAATGAAAACTACAGGAAACTTTAGAGTTTCAATGGGGCGATAGGCTCTGCTTGCTCAAAATAGGTCTTTTCAGCTGAGTTGAAGACACATGCATCTTTCGCAAGAAAACCATCTATGTTAGAAAGTGCAGCAGCGACCACATGGTTTCTCTGTCCCAATTGAGAGAGCTTTTGAAAGGAATACTTCCTGCAAATCAGAACTTTCAAGGTCAACAAAGGTTCATTGTGTGCCAAAGAGGCGTTTTCACCTGAGACGTTGAAACACATGTTTCTCTCACAAGAAACTCTCTGTGTTAGAAGGTCCATCGCATAGAACATTGTTTACCTGTGAGATTTGAGTTAGTTTTCATTGGAGAACTTTTGCAAATCAGAATTTCATGGTGAAAAAGGCTACTTTGTGCCTAATAGCCCTATTGAGCTGCATTGAAAAAACACATGGATCTCGCGAAAGAAAACCATGTGTGTTAGAAGCAGGATCATACGGCACATTGAGTCCCTGTGAGAAACAAGTGAATTTTTGAAAGGAGTACTTCCTGCCAATCATAGATTTCAAGGTATACAAAAGCTCATTTTGTTCCAAATAGGACTATTTAGCTGAGTGGAAGAAACCACATGTATATCTCGAAAGAGAACTATATGTGTAAGAAGCCTGAGCATCTAGAACCTTGATTCCCTGTGAGAACTGAGTTAAGTTTGAAAGGAATACCTCCTGCAAATGCTAGATTTGAAGGTGGAGAAAGGCTGCTTTTGTTCAAAATCAGCCTATTTATCTGACAGGAAGTAACAAATGTATACCTCGAAAGAAAACCATTTCTGGTAGAAGCTGAAGCATCTACATATTGCTTCCCTGTGAGAATTCCTTTAGTTTGCAAAGGAATATTCCTGCAAATCAGAACTTCCAAGGTGCACCAAGTTTCATTTCATTCTAAATAGGCCTATTCCAGTGAGATGTTGAAACACATGTATCTCTCAAAAGAAAACAATCTGTGTTACCATCTCCACTGCCTTTAACCTTGATTCCCTGTGAGATTAGAGGTAGTTTTTGAGTGGAATACTTCTGCAAAGGAGAATTTTCAGGCTGGAAAAGCCTCCTTTTGTTTGACTAAGCCTATTCAGGTGAGTTGAAGAAAAACCTTTTTGTCTCAAAAGAAAATCATCTGTGTTAGAAGAAAGAGCATCTAGCACATTGTTTCCTATGAGAAGTGAATTAGTGTTTGCAAAGAACGCTGACTGCAACCTAGGTGTTTCAAGGTGGAGATTGGCTCTATTTCCTCCAATAAGCCTATTCAGATGAGTTTGAGAAACTCATGTATCTCTCCAAGGAAAACGATCTACGTTAGAAGCATCAAATCTACCACATTGTTTCCTTCTGAGTATTGAGTTAGTTTTTGAAAGGAACACGTTTAGCAAATCAGAATTTTCAAGCTAGAGAAAGGCTCATTTTGTCCAAAGAGGACGATTCGGCTAAATTGAAGAAAGACATGTATCTCTCCTCACAATGCCATCTATGCTTCAACCTGTAGCAACTACCACATTGTTTCCCTGCAAGAATTGACTTAGTTTTTGAAAGGACTACTACTGGCAACATTTGAGTTTCACTGTGGAGATAGTCTCTGTTTGCTTCAAACAGGCCTTTTTAGCTGAGGTGAAGAAGCACATATATATCTTGAAAGAATACCATCTATGTTTCAAGCTGCACCTTCTATCACACTGTTTCCCTCTGACAATTTAGTTAGTTTTAGAATGGAATATTTCCTGCAAATCAGAAATTTCAAGATGCATTGAAGTTCACTTTCACCAAGAAAGCCTAAGTTGAAGAAACACACATATTTCTTGAAAGAAAACCATCTGTGTTAGAAGAAAGTGCATCTAGCACATTGTTTCCCTGTGAAAACTGGGTTAGTTTTTAAAGGAACACGTCCTGCAAATTAGAACTTTGAAGGGGGACATATGTTCCTTTGTTTCAAATTGGCCTATTCACCTGCATTGTCTAAGCACGTGTTCCTCTCCAACCATAACAATGTGTTTTAGAAAGAGGAACAACTAGCCTATTGATTCCTTGTGAGAAGACATAGTCTTTGAAAGGAATGTACCTGCAACTTAGAGATTTCAAGGTGGAGATAGGCCCTGATTGCTGCAAATAGGCCTATACAGCTGAGTTGAAGAAACACATGTCTAACTCTAATGACAACCATCTATGTTAGAAACTGTAGCATCAAGCACATTGTTCCCCTGTGAAATTTGAATTAGTTATGGAAATGAATAACTTCTGAATAACAGATTTTCAAAGTGTGGGAAGCCTCATTTGGTCCAAAGAGGCCATTTCAGCTATGTTGAAGAAACACATGCATCTCTCCAAGGCAATCATGTAGGTTAGAATCAGCATCATCTAGAACACTGTTTCCCTGTGAGAATTGATTTAGTTCGTGAAAGGAGTATTTCCTGCCACTCATCGTTTTCAAGATGAAGAAAGGCTCATTTTGTTCCAAGTAGGTCTATACAGCTGAGTTGAAGAAACACATGTACCTTTCCAAAGAAAACCACCTATGGTAGATCTACCACTTTATTTCCCTGTGAGAATTGACATAGATTTCAAAGGAACATTTGCTGCAAATGAGAACTTACAAGGCAGAGAAAGGGTCATTTTGTTCCAAATTGGCCAATTCACATGAGATGTCAAAAACCGTTTGTGTGGAAAGGAAAACTGTGAGAGAAACAGGAGCTTCCTGCACATTCTTTCCCTCTGAACATTGAGTTAATTTTTAAAAGCATACTTCCTACATCTTAAGTGTTTCAAGGCGGAGATAGGTTCTGTTTGCTCCAAGGAGGCGTATTCAGCGTGGGTTGAGAAACGCATGTATCTCCCAAAGAAAGAGATCTATGTTAAATGCTTCACAGTCCAGCATGTTGTTTGCCTGTGAGAATTGAATTAGTTTTTGAATGCAATACTTCTGGAAATCATCATTTTCAAGAAGAAGACAGGCTCATTTTGTCCCAAGTACGCATATTTTGCTGAGTTGAAGAAACACATTTATCTCTCCACAGAAAATCATCTGTCAGAAGCCAAAGCATTAACAACATTGCTTCCTTCTGTGAAATGAGTTACTTTTTGAAAGGAATATGTCCTAAAATCAGAACTTTCAGGTGCAGTGATGTTCATTTTCTCCCAAATAAGCCTATTGACCTGAAAGTGGGAAAACATTTGTCTCTCGAAAGAAAATGGTCAGTGTTAGAAACAGAAGCGTCTAGACCATTGTTTCCATGTGAGAATTGAGTTAGTTTTGAAAGGAATACTTATTGCAAATCCTAATGCTCAACGGGGAGAAAGGGTGATTTTCCTCGAATGGGCCTCTTTGTCTGAGCGGAAGAAACACATGTATCCCTCCAAAGAATACCATTTCTGGTAGAAGCAGCAGCATGTGACACATTGTTACTGTGAGAATTGAGTTAACTTTTGAAAGGAATATTTCCTGCATGTCCTAGTTATCATGGTAGGGGAAGGCTCATTTTGTTACAAAAATGCCTAATCAGCTGATTTGAAGAAACCCATCTATCTCTCCAAACAACACCATCGAAGCGTGAAGCTACAGTTGCCAGCACATTGTTTCCCTGTGAGAATTGAGTCAGTTTTTGAAAGGAAGACTTTCTGACAACCTGAATTTTCAGGATATTATTAGGCTGAGTGTGTCCAAGTAGGCTCGTTCAGCTAAGTCGTGTAGACACATGTATCTCTCAAAGAAAAACCTTTGTTAGAACCAGGAGCATCTAGGGCATTGTTTCCCTGTGCGAATTGAGTTAGTTATTGAAAGGAATACTTCCTGCGACTTAAGGTGTTTCAAAGTGGAGAAAGGCTCATTTTGTTCCAAATGGGGCTGTTCATCATTGGGGAAGAAACACAAGTATCCCTCCAAAGAAACCCATTTATGTTAGAAGCTGCAGCATCTACCATATTGTTGCCCTGTGAGAATTGAGTGAGTTTAGGGAAGAATACTTCCTGCAAATCAGAATTTCCAACCTGAACAAAGGTACATTTTGTTTCCCAAAGGCCTATTCACCTAAGATGATGAAACGCATGTATCTCAGAAAGAGAACAATCTGGGTCCGAAGCTCAAGCACGTAAAGCATTGTTTACCAGTGATACTTGAATTACTTTTTGAATGGAATACTCCTGCCAATCAGAATTTTCAGGGTGGATGAGGATCATTTTGTTCCGAATTGGCCTATTCGCCTGACTTGAGAAAACACATGAACCTCTCAAAAGAAAACCAGCAGTGTTAGAAGCAGAAGCATCTAGCACATTGTTTTACTGTGAGAATTCAGTGAGTTTTTGAAAGGAAGACTCCTGCAAAACAGAGTTTTCAAGGTGTAGAAAGCTTCATTTTGTTCCAAATAGGACAGTTTAGAACAGCTGAAGAAACAAATGTAAATCTCAAAAGAAAGCTATGTGTGTTAGAAACAAGAGCAACTATCCCATTGTTTGCTGTGAGAATAGTGTTAGTTTTTGAAAGGAATATACCTGCAACTTAGGGTATCAACGTGGAGATAGCCTCTTTCTGTTCCAAATTGGCCTATTCAGCTAAGTTGAAGAAACACATGTGCCTCTCAAAAAAAAACACATCTCTGTATGATGCTGGAACATCAAGAACATTGTTTCCCTGTGAGAACTGAGTGTGGTTTTGAAATGAAAACTACAGGAAACTTTAGAGTTTCAATGGGGCGATAGGCTCTGCTTGCTCAAAATAGGTCTTTTCAGCTGAGTTGAAGACACATGCATCTTTCGCAAGAAAACCATCTATGTTAGAAAGTGCAGCAGCGACCACATGGTTTCTCTGTCCCAATTGAGAGAGCTTTTGAAAGGAATACTTCCTGCAAATCAGAACTTTCAAGGTCAACAAAGGTTCATTGTGTGCCAAAGAGGCGTTTTCACCTGAGACGTTGAAACACATGTTTCTCTCACAAGAAACTCTCTGTGTTAGAAGGTCCATCGCATAGAACATTGTTTACCTGTGAGATTTGAGTTAGTTTTCATTGGAGAACTTTTGCAAATCAGAATTTCATGGTGAAAAAGGCTACTTTGTGCCTAATAGCCCTATTGAGCTGCATTGAAAAAACACATGGATCTCGCGAAAGAAAACCATGTGTGTTAGAAGCAGGATCATACGGCACATTGAGTCCCTGTGAGAAACAAGTGAATTTTTGAAAGGAGTACTTCCTGCCAATCATAGATTTCAAGGTATACAAAAGCTCATTTTGTTCCAAATAGGACTATTTAGCTGAGTGGAAGAAACCACATGTATATCTCGAAAGAGAACTATATGTGTAAGAAGCCTGAGCATCTAGAACCTTGATTCCCTGTGAGAACTGAGTTAAGTTTGAAAGGAATACCTCCTGCAAATGCTAGATTTGAAGGTGGAGAAAGGCTGCTTTTGTTCAAAATCAGCCTATTTATCTGACAGGAAGTAACAAATGTATACCTCGAAAGAAAACCATTTCTGGTAGAAGCTGAAGCATCTACATATTGCTTCCCTGTGAGAATTCCTTTAGTTTGCAAAGGAATATTCCTGCAAATCAGAACTTCCAAGGTGCACCAAGTTTCATTTCATTCTAAATAGGCCTATTCCAGTGAGATGTTGAAACACATGTATCTCTCAAAAGAAAACAATCTGTGTTACCATCTCCACTGCCTTTAACCTTGATTCCCTGTGAGATTAGAGGTAGTTTTTGAGTGGAATACTTCTGCAAAGGAGAATTTTCAGGCTGGAAAAGCCTCCTTTTGTTTGACTAAGCCTATTCAGGTGAGTTGAAGAAAAACCTTTTTGTCTCAAAAGAAAATCATCTGTGTTAGAAGAAAGAGCATCTAGCACATTGTTTCCTATGAGAAGTGAATTAGTGTTTGCAAAGAACGCTGACTGCAACCTAGGTGTTTCAAGGTGGAGATTGGCTCTATTTCCTCCAATAAGCCTATTCAGATGAGTTTGAGAAACTCATGTATCTCTCCAAGGAAAACGATCTACGTTAGAAGCATCAAATCTACCACATTGTTTCCTTCTGAGTATTGAGTTAGTTTTTGAAAGGAACACGTTTAGCAAATCAGAATTTTCAAGCTAGAGAAAGGCTCATTTTGTCCACAGAGGATGATTCGGCTAAATTGAAGAAAGACATGTATCTCTCCTCACAATGCCATCTATGCTTCAACCTGTAGCAATTACCACATTGTTTCCCTGCAAGAATTGACTTAGTTTTTGAAAGGACTACTACTGGCAACATTTGAGTTTCACTGTGGAGATAGTCTCTGTTTGCTTCAAACAGGCCTTTTTAGCTGAGGTGAAGAAGCACATATATATCTTGAAAGAATACCATCTATGTTTCAAGCTGCACCTTCTATCACACTGTTTCCCTCTGACAATTTAGTTAGTTTTAGAATGGAATATTTCCTGCAAATCAGAAATTTCAAGATGCATTGAAGTTCACTTTCACCAAGAAAGCCTAAGTTGAAGAAACACACATATTTCTTGAAAGAAAACCATCTGTGTTAGAAGAAAGTGCATCTAGCACATTGTTTCCCTGTGAGAACTGGGTTACTTTTTAAAGGAACTCGTCCTGCAAATTAGAACTTTGAAGGGGCACATATGTTCCTTTGTTTCAAATTGGCCTATTCACCTGCATTGTCTAAGCACGTGTTCCTCTCCAACCATAACAATGTGTTTTAGAAAGAGGAACAACTAGCCTATTGCTTCCTTGTGAGAAGACATAGTCTTTGAAAGGAATGTACCTGCAACTTAGAGATTTCAAGGTGGAGATAGGCCCTGATTGCTGCAAATAGGCCTATACAGCTGAGTTGAAGAAACGCATGTCTAACTCTAATGACAACCATCTATGTTAGAAACTGCAGCATCAAGCACATTGTTCCCCTGTGAAATTTGAATTAGTTATGGAAATGAATAACTTCTGAATAACAGATTTTCAAACTGTGGGAAGCCTCATTTGGTCGAAAGAGGCCATTTCAGCTATGTTGAAGAAACACATGCATCTCTCCAATGCAATCATGTAGGTTAGAATCAGCATCATCTAGAACACTGTTTCCCTGTGAGAATTGATTTAGTTCGTGAAAGGAGTATTTCCTGCCACTCATCGTTTTCAAGATGAAGAAAGGCTCATTTTGTTCCAAGTAGGTCTATACAGCTGAGTTGAAGAAACACATGTACCTTTCCAAAGAAAACCACCTATGGTAGATCTACCACTTTATTTCCCTGTGAGAATTGACATAGATTTCAAAGGAACATTTGCTGCAAATGAGAACTTACAAGGCAGAGAAAGGGTCATTTTGTTCCAAATTGGCCAATTCACATGAGATGTCAAAAACCGTTTGTGTGGAAAGGAAAACTGTGAGAGAAACAGGAGCTTCCTGCACATTCTTTCCCTCTGAACATTGAGTTAATTTTTAAAAGCATACTTCCTACATCTTAAGTGTTTCAAGGCGGAGATAGGTTCTGTTTGCTCCAAGGAGGCGTATTCAGCGTGGGTTGAGAAACGCATGTATCACCCAAAGAAAGAGATCTATGTTAAATGCTTCACAGTCCAGCATGTTGTTTGCCTGTGAGAATTGAATTAGTTTTTGAATGCAATACTTCTGGAAATCATCATTTTCAAGAAGAAGACAGGCTCATTTTGTCCCAAGTACGCATATTTTGCTGAGTTGAAGAAACACATTTATCTCTCCACAGAAAATCATCTGTCAGAAGCCAAAGCATTAACAACATTGCTTCCTTCTGTGAAATGAGTTACTTTTTGAAAGGAATATGTCCTAAAATCAGAACTTTCAGGTGCAGTGATGTTCATTTTCTCCCAAATAAGCCTATTGACCTGAAAGTGGGAAAACATTTGTCTCTCGAAAGAAAATGGTCAGTGTTAGAAACAGAAGCGTCTAGACCATTGTTTCCATGTGAGAATTGAGTTAGTTTTGAAAGGAATACTTATTGCAAATCCTAATGCTCAACGGGGAGAAAGGGTGATTTTCCTCGAATGGGCCTCTTTGTCTGAGTGGAAGAAACACATGTATCCCTCCAAAGAATACCATTTCTGGTAGAAGCAGCAGCATGTGACACATTGTTACTGTGAGAATTGAGTTAACTTTTGAAAGGAATATTTCCTGCATGTCCTAGTTATCATGGTAGGGGAAGGCTCATTTTGTTAGAAAAATGCCTAATCAGCTGATTTGAAGAAACACATCTATCTCTCCAAACAACACCATCGAAGCTTGAAGCTACAGTTGCCAGCACATTGTTTCCCTGTGAGAATTGAGTCAGTTTTTGAAAGGAAGACTTTCTGACAACCTGAATTTTCAGGATATTATTAGGCTGAGTGTGTCCAAGTAGGCTCGTTCAGCTAAGTCGTGTAGACACATGTATCTCTCAAAGAAAAACCTTTGTTAGAACCAGGAGCATCTAGGGCATTGTTTCCCTGTGCGAATTGAGTTAGTTATTGAAAGGAATACTTCCTGCGACTTAAGGTGTTTCAAAGTGGAGAAAGGCTCATTTTGTTCCAAATGGGGCTGTTCATCATTGGGGAAGAAACACAAGTATCCCTCCAAAGAAACCCATTTATGTTAGAAGCTGCAGCATCTACCATATTGTTGCCCTGTGAGAATTGAGTGAGTTTAGGGAAGAATACTTCCTGCAAATCAGAATTTCCAACCTGAACAAAGGTACATTTTGTTTCCCAAAGGCCTATTCACCTAAGATGATGAAACGCATGTATCTCAGAAAGAGAACAATCTGGGTCCGAAGCTCAAGCACGTAAAGCATTGTTTACCAGTGATACTTGAATTACTTTTTGAATGGAATACTCCTGCCAATCAGAATTTTCAGGGTGGATGAGGATCATTTTGTTCCGAATTGGCCTATTCGCCTGACTTGAGAAAACACATGAACCTCTCAAAAGAAAACCAGCAGTGTTAGAAGCAGAAGCATCTAGCACATTGTTTTACTGTGAGAATTCAGTGAGTTTTTGAAAGGAAGACTCCTGCAAAACAGAGTTTTCAAGGTGTAGAAAGCTTCATTTTGTTCCAAATAGGACAGTTTAGAACAGCTGAAGAAACAAATGTAAATCTCAAAAGAAAGCTATGTGTGTTAGAAACAAGAGCAACTATCCCATTGTTTGCTGTGAGAATAGTGTTAGTTTTTGAAAGGAATATACCTGCAACTTAGGGTATCAACGTGGAGATAGCCTCTTTCTGTTCCAAATTGGCCTATTCAGCTAAGTTGAAGAAACACATGTGCCTCTCAAAAAAAAACACATCTCTGTATGATGCTGGAACATCAAGAACATTGTTTCCCTGTGAGAACTGAGTGTGGTTTTGAAATGAAAACTACAGGAAACTTTAGAGTTTCAATGGGGCGATAGGCTCTGCTTGCTCAAAATAGGTCTTTTCAGCTGAGTTGAAGACACATGCATCTTTCGCAAGAAAACCATCTATGTTAGAAAGTGCAGCAGCGACCACATGGTTTCTCTGTCCCAATTGAGAGAGCTTTTGAAAGGAATACTTCCTGCAAATCAGAACTTTCAAGGTCAACAAAGGTTCATTGTGTGCCAAAGAGGCGTTTTCACCTGAGACGTTGAAACACATGTTTCTCTCACAAGAAACTCTCTGTGTTAGAAGGTCCATCGCATAGAACATTGTTTACCTGTGAGATTTGAGTTAGTTTTCATTGGAGAACTTTTGCAAATCAGAATTTCATGGTGAAAAAGGCTACTTTGTGCCTAATAGCCCTATTGAGCTGCATTGAAAAAACACATGGATCTCGCGAAAGAAAACCATGTGTGTTAGAAGCAGGATCATACGGCACATTGAGTCCCTGTGAGAAACAAGTGAATTTTTGAAAGGAGTACTTCCTGCCAATCATAGATTTCAAGGTATACAAAAGCTCATTTTGTTCCAAATAGGACTATTTAGCTGAGTGGAAGAAACCACATGTATATCTCGAAAGAGAACTATATGTGTAAGAAGCCTGAGCATCTAGAACCTTGATTCCCTGTGAGAACTGAGTTAAGTTTGAAAGGAATACCTCCTGCAAATGCTAGATTTGAAGGTGGAGAAAGGCTGCTTTTGTTCAAAATCAGCCTATTTATCTGACAGGAAGTAACAAATGTATACCTCGAAAGAAAACCATTTCTGGTAGAAGCTGAAGCATCTACATATTGCTTCCCTGTGAGAATTCCTTTAGTTTGCAAAGGAATATTCCTGCAAATCAGAACTTCCAAGGTGCACCAAGTTTCATTTCATTCTAAATAGGCCTATTCCAGTGAGATGTTGAAACACATGTATCTCTCAAAAGAAAACAATCTGTGTTACCATCTCCACTGCCTTTAACCTTGATTCCCTGTGAGATTAGAGGTAGTTTTTGAGTGGAATACTTCTGCAAAGGAGAATTTTCAGGCTGGAAAAGCCTCCTTTTGTTTGACTAAGCCTATTCAGGTGAGTTGAAGAAAAACCTTTTTGTCTCAAAAGAAAATCATCTGTGTTAGAAGAAAGAGCATCTAGCACATTGTTTCCTATGAGAAGTGAATTAGTGTTTGCAAAGAACGCTGACTGCAACCTAGGTGTTTCAAGGTGGAGATTGGCTCTATTTCCTCCAATAAGCCTATTCAGATGAGTTTGAGAAACTCATGTATCTCTCCAAGGAAAACGATCTACGTTAGAAGCATCAAATCTACCACATTGTTTCCTTCTGAGTATTGAGTTAGTTTTTGAAAGGAACACGTTTAGCAAATCAGAATTTTCAAGCTAGAGAAAGGCTCATTTTGTCCACAGAGGATGATTCAGCTAAATTGAAGAAAGACATGTATCTCTCCTCACAATGCCATCTATGCTTCAACCTGTAGCAATTACCACATTGTTTCCCTGCAAGAATTGACTTAGTTTTTGAAAGGACTACTACTGGCAACATTTGAGTTTCACTGTGGAGATAGTCTCTGTTTGCTTCAAACAGGCCTTTTTAGCTGAGGTGAAGAAGCACATATATATCTTGAAAGAATACCATCTATGTTTCAAGCTGCACCTTCTATCACACTGTTTCCCTCTGACAATTTAGTTAGTTTTAGAATGGAATATTTCCTGCAAATCAGAAATTTCAAGATGCATTGAAGTTCACTTTCACCAAGAAAGCCTAAGTTGAAGAAACACACATATTTCTTGAAAGAAAACCATCTGTGTTAGAAGAAAGTGCATCTAGCACATTGTTTCCCTGTGAGAACTGGGTTACTTTTTAAAGGAACTCGTCCTGCAAATTAGAACTTTGAAGGGGCACATATATTCCTTTGTTTCAAATTGGCCTATTCACCTGCATTGTCTAAGCACGTGTTCCTCTCCAACCATAACAATGTGTTTTAGAAAGAGGAACAACTAGCCTATTGCTTCCTTGTGAGAAGACATAGTCTTTGAAAGGAATGTACCTGCAACTTAGAGATTTCAAGGTGGAGATAGGCCCTGATTGCTGCAAATAGGCCTATACAGCTGAGTTGAAGAAACGCATGTCTAACTCTAATGACAACCATCTATGTTAGAAACTGCAGCATCAAGCACATTGTTCCCCTGTGAAATTTGAATTAGTTATGGAAATGAATAACTTCTGAATAACAGATTTTCAAACTGTGGGAAGCCTCATTTGGTCGAAAGAGGCCATTTCAGCTATGTTGAAGAAACACATGCATCTCTCCAATGCAATCATGTAGGTTAGAATCAGCATCATCTAGAACACTGTTTCCCTGTGAGAATTGATTTAGTTCGTGAAAGGAGTATTTCCTGCCACTCATCGTTTTCAAGATGAAGAAAGGCTCATTTTGTTCCAAGTAGGTCTATACAGCTGAGTTGAAGAAACACATGTACCTTTCCAAAGAAAACCACCTATGGTAGATCTACCACTTTATTTCCCTGTGAGAATTGACATAGATTTCAAAGGAACATTTGCTGCAAATGAGAACTTACAAGGCAGAGAAAGGGTCATTTTGTTCCAAATTGGCCAATTCACATGAGATGTCAAAAACCGTTTGTGTGGAAAGGAAAACTGTGAGAGAAACAGGAGCTTCCTGCACATTCTTTCCCTCTGAACATTGAGTTAATTTTTAAAAGCATAATTCCTACATCTTAAGTGTTTCAAGGCGGAGATAGGTTCTGTTTGCTCCAAGGAGGCGTATTCAGCGTGGGTTGAGAAACGCATGTATCACCCAAAGAAAGAGATCTATGTTAAATGCTTCACAGTCCAGCATGTTGTTTGCCTGTGAGAATTGAATTAGTTTTTGAATGCAATACTTCTGGAAATCATCATTTTCAAGAAGAAGACAGGCTCATTTTGTCCCAAGTACGCATATTTTGCTGAGTTGAAGAAACACATTTATCTCTCCACAGAAAATCATCTGTCAGAAGCCAAAGCATTAACAACATTGCTTCCTTCTGTGAAATGAGTTACTTTTTGAAAGGAATATGTCCTAAAATCAGAACTTTCAGGTGCAGTGATGTTCATTTTCTCCCAAATAAGCCTATTGACCTGAAAGTGGGAAAACATTTGTCTCTCGAAAGAAAATGGTCAGTGTTAGAAACAGAAGCGTCTAGACCATTGTTTCCATGTGAGAATTGAGTTAGTTTTGAAAGGAATACTTATTGCAAATCCTAATGCTCAACGGGGAGAAAGGGTGATTTTCCTCGAATGGGCCTCTTTGTCTGAGTGGAAGAAACACATGTATCCCTCCAAAGAATACCATTTCTGGTAGAAGCAGCAGCATGTGACACATTGTTACTGTGAGAATTGAGTTAACTTTTGAAAGGAATATTTCCTGCATGTCCTAGTTATCATGGTAGGGGAAGGCTCATTTTGTTAGAAAAATGCCTAATCAGCTGATTTGAAGAAACACATCTATCTCTCCAAACAACACCATCGAAGCTTGAAGCTACAGTTGCCAGCACATTGTTTCCCTGTGAGAATTGAGTCAGTTTTTGAAAGGAAGACTTTCTGACAACCTGAATTTTCAGGATATTATTAGGCTGAGTGTGTCCAAGTAGGCTCGTTCAGCTAAGTCGTATAGACACATGTATCTCTCAAAGAAAAACCTTTGTTAGAACCAGGAGCATCTAGGGCATTGTTTCCCTGTGCGAATTGAGTTAGTTATTGAAAGGAATACTTCCTGCGACTTAAGGTGTTTCAAAGTGGAGAAAGGCTCATTTTGTTCCAAATGGGGCTGTTCATCATTGGGGAAGAAACACAAGTATCCCTCCAAAGAAACCCATTTATGTTAGAAGCTGCAGCATCTACCATATTGTTGCCCTGTGAGAATTGAGTGAGTTTAGGGAAGAATACTTCCTGCAAATCAGAATTTCCAACCTGAACAAAGGTACATTTTGTTTCCCAAAGGCCTATTCACCTAAGATGATGAAACGCATGTATCTCAGAAAGAGAACAATCTGGGTCCGAAGCTCAAGCACGTAAAGCATTGTTTACCAGTGATACTTGAATTACTTTTTGAATGGAATACTCCTGCCAATCAGAATTTTCAGGGTGGATGAGGATCATTTTGTTCCGAATTGGCCTATTCGCCTGACTTGAGAAAACACATGAACCTCTCAAAAGAAAACCAGCAGTGTTAGAAGCAGAAGCATCTAGCACATTGTTTTACTGTGAGAATTCAGTGAGTTTTTGAAAGGAAGACTCCTGCAAAACAGAGTTTTCAAGGTGTAGAAAGCTTCATTTTGTTCCAAATAGGACAGTTTAGAACAGCTGAAGAAACAAATGTAAATCTCAAAAGAAAGCTATGTGTGTTAGAAACAAGAGCAACTATCCCATTGTTTGCTGTGAGAATAGTGTTAGTTTTTGAAAGGAATATACCTGCAACTTAGGGTATCAACGTGGAGATAGCCTCTTTCTGTTCCAAATTGGCCTATTCAGCTAAGTTGAAGAAACACATGTGCCTCTCAAAAAAAAACACATCTCTGTATGATGCTGGAACATCAAGAACATTGTTTCCCTGTGAGAACTGAGTGTGGTTTTGAAATGAAAACTACAGGAAACTTTAGAGTTTCAATGGGGCGATAGGCTCTGCTTGCTCAAAATAGGTCTTTTCAGCTGAGTTGAAGACACATGCATCTTTCGCAAGAAAACCATCTATGTTAGAAAGTGCAGCAGCGACCACATGGTTTCTCTGTCCCAATTGAGAGAGCTTTTGAAAGGAATACTTCCTGCAAATCAGAACTTTCAAGGTCAACAAAGGTTCATTGTGTGCCAAAGAGGCGTTTTCACCTGAGACGTTGAAACACATGTTTCTCTCACAAGAAACTCTCTGTGTTAGAAGGTCCATCGCATAGAACATTGTTTACCTGTGAGATTTGAGTTAGTTTTCATTGGAGAACTTTTGCAAATCAGAATTTCATGGTGAAAAAGGCTACTTTGTGCCTAATAGCCCTATTGAGCTGCATTGAAAAAACACATGGATCTCGCGAAAGAAAACCATGTGTGTTAGAAGCAGGATCATACGGCACATTGAGTCCCTGTGAGAAACAAGTGAATTTTTGAAAGGAGTACTTCCTGCCAATCATAGATTTCAAGGTATACAAAAGCTCATTTTGTTCCAAATAGGACTATTTAGCTGAGTGGAAGAAACCACATGTATATCTCGAAAGAGAACTATATGTGTAAGAAGCCTGAGCATCTAGAACCTTGATTCCCTGTGAGAACTGAGTTAAGTTTGAAAGGAATACCTCCTGCAAATGCTAGATTTGAAGGTGGAGAAAGGCTGCTTTTGTTCAAAATCAGCCTATTTATCTGACAGGAAGTAACAAATGTATACCTCGAAAGAAAACCATTTCTGGTAGAAGCTGAAGCATCTACATATTGCTTCCCTGTGAGAATTCCTTTAGTTTGCAAAGGAATATTCCTGCAAATCAGAACTTCCAAGGTGCACCAAGTTTCATTTCATTCTAAATAGGCCTATTCCAGTGAGATGTTGAAACACATGTATCTCTCAAAAGAAAACAATCTGTGTTACCATCTCCACTGCCTTTAACCTTGATTCCCTGTGAGATTAGAGGTAGTTTTTGAGTGGAATACTTCTGCAAAGGAGAATTTTCAGGCTGGAAAAGCCTCCTTTTGTTTGACTAAGCCTATTCAGGTGAGTTGAAGAAAAACCTTTTTGTCTCAAAAGAAAATCATCTGTGTTAGAAGAAAGAGCATCTAGCACATTGTTTCCTATGAGAAGTGAATTAGTGTTTGCAAAGAACGCTGACTGCAACCTAGGTGTTTCAAGGTGGAGATTGGCTCTATTTCCTCCAATAAGCCTATTCAGATGAGTTTGAGAAACTCATGTATCTCTCCAAGGAAAACGATCTACGTTAGAAGCATCAAATCTACCACATTGTTTCCTTCTGAGTATTGAGTTAGTTTTTGAAAGGAACACGTTTAGCAAATCAGAATTTTCAAGCTAGAGAAAGGCTCATTTTGTCCACAGAGGATGATTCAGCTAAATTGAAGAAAGACATGTATCTCTCCTCACAATGCCATCTATGCTTCAACCTGTAGCAATTACCACATTGTTTCCCTGCAAGAATTGACTTAGTTTTTGAAAGGACTACTACTGGCAACATTTGAGTTTCACTGTGGAGATAGTCTCTGTTTGCTTCAAACAGGCCTTTTTAGCTGAGGTGAAGAAGCACATATATATCTTGAAAGAATACCATCTATGTTTCAAGCTGCACCTTCTATCACACTGTTTCCCTCTGACAATTTAGTTAGTTTTAGAATGGAATATTTCCTGCAAATCAGAAATTTCAAGATGCATTGAAGTTCACTTTCACCAAGAAAGCCTAAGTTGAAGAAACACACATATTTCTTGAAAGAAAACCATCTGTGTTAGAAGAAAGTGCATCTAGCACATTGTTTCCCTGTGAGAACTGGGTTACTTTTTAAAGGAACTCGTCCTGCAAATTAGAACTTTGAAGGGGCACATATATTCCTTTGTTTCAAATTGGCCTATTCACCTGCATTGTCTAAGCACGTGTTCCTCTCCAACCATAACAATGTGTTTTAGAAAGAGGAACAACTAGCCTATTGCTTCCTTGTGAGAAGACATAGTCTTTGAAAGGAATGTACCTGCAACTTAGAGATTTCAAGGTGGAGATAGGCCCTGATTGCTGCAAATAGGCCTATACAGCTGAGTTGAAGAAACGCATGTCTAACTCTAATGACAACCATCTATGTTAGAAACTGCAGCATCAAGCACATTGTTCCCCTGTGAAATTTGAATTAGTTATGGAAATGAATAACTTCTGAATAACAGATTTTCAAACTGTGGGAAGCCTCATTTGGTCGAAAGAGGCCATTTCAGCTATGTTGAAGAAACACATGCATCTCTCCAATGCAATCATGTAGGTTAGAATCAGCATCATCTAGAACACTGTTTCCCTGTGAGAATTGATTTAGTTCGTGAAAGGAGTATTTCCTGCCACTCATCGTTTTCAAGATGAAGAAAGGCTCATTTTGTTCCAAGTAGGTCTATACAGCTGAGTTGAAGAAACACATGTACCTTTCCAAAGAAAACCACCTATGGTAGATCTACCACTTTATTTCCCTGTGAGAATTGACATAGATTTCAAAGGAACATTTGCTGCAAATGAGAACTTACAAGGCAGAGAAAGGGTCATTTTGTTCCAAATTGGCCAATTCACATGAGATGTCAAAAACCGTTTGTGTGGAAAGGAAAACTGTGAGAGAAACAGGAGCTTCCTGCACATTCTTTCCCTCTGAACATTGAGTTAATTTTTAAAAGCATAATTCCTACATCTTAAGTGTTTCAAGGCGGAGATAGGTTCTGTTTGCTCCAAGGAGGCGTATTCAGCGTGGGTTGAGAAACGCATGTATCACCCAAAGAAAGAGATCTATGTTAAATGCTTCACAGTCCAGCATGTTGTTTGCCTGTGAGAATTGAATTAGTTTTTGAATGCAATACTTCTGGAAATCATCATTTTCAAGAAGAAGACAGGCTCATTTTGTCCCAAGTACGCATATTTTGCTGAGTTGAAGAAACACATTTATCTCTCCACAGAAAATCATCTGTCAGAAGCCAAAGCATTAACAACATTGCTTCCTTCTGTGAAATGAGTTACTTTTTGAAAGGAATATGTCCTAAAATCAGAACTTTCAGGTGCAGTGATGTTCATTTTCTCCCAAATAAGCCTATTGACCTGAAAGTGGGAAAACATTTGTCTCTCGAAAGAAAATGGTCAGTGTTAGAAACAGAAGCGTCTAGACCATTGTTTCCATGTGAGAATTGAGTTAGTTTTGAAAGGAATACTTATTGCAAATCCTAATGCTCAACGGGGAGAAAGGGTGATTTTCCTCGAATGGGCCTCTTTGTCTGAGTGGAAGAAACACATGTATCCCTCCAAAGAATACCATTTCTGGTAGAAGCAGCAGCATGTGACACATTGTTACTGTGAGAATTGAGTTAACTTTTGAAAGGAATATTTCCTGCATGTCCTAGTTATCATGGTAGGGGAAGGCTCATTTTGTTAGAAAAATGCCTAATCAGCTGATTTGAAGAAACACATCTATCTCTCCAAACAACACCATCGAAGCTTGAAGCTACAGTTGCCAGCACATTGTTTCCCTGTGAGAATTGAGTCAGTTTTTGAAAGGAAGACTTTCTGACAACCTGAATTTTCAGGATATTATTAGGCTGAGTGTGTCCAAGTAGGCTCGTTCAGCTAAGTCGTATAGACACATGTATCTCTCAAAGAAAAACCTTTGTTAGAACCAGGAGCATCTAGGGCATTGTTTCCCTGTGCGAATTGAGTTAGTTATTGAAAGGAATACTTCCTGCGACTTAAGGTGTTTCAAAGTGGAGAAAGGCTCATTTTGTTCCAAATGGGGCTGTTCATCATTGGGGAAGAAACACAAGTATCCCTCCAAAGAAACCCATTTATGTTAGAAGCTGCAGCATCTACCATATTGTTGCCCTGTGAGAATTGAGTGAGTTTAGGGAAGAATACTTCCTGCAAATCAGAATTTCCAACCTGAACAAAGGTACATTTTGTTTCCCAAAGGCCTATTCACCTAAGATGATGAAACGCATGTATCTCAGAAAGAGAACAATCTGGGTCCGAAGCTCAAGCACGTAAAGCATTGTTTACCAGTGATACTTGAATTACTTTTTGAATGGAATACTCCTGCCAATCAGAATTTTCAGGGTGGATGAGGATCATTTTGTTCCGAATTGGCCTATTCGCCTGACTTGAGAAAACACATGAACCTCTCAAAAGAAAACCAGCAGTGTTAGAAGCAGAAGCATCTAGCACATTGTTTTACTGTGAGAATTCAGTGAGTTTTTGAAAGGAAGACTCCTGCAAAACAGAGTTTTCAAGGTGTAGAAAGCTTCATTTTGTTCCAAATAGGACAGTTTAGAACAGCTGAAGAAACAAATGTAAATCTCAAAAGAAAGCTATGTGTGTTAGAAACAAGAGCAACTATCCCATTGTTTGCTGTGAGAATAGTGTTAGTTTTTGAAAGGAATATACCTGCAACTTAGGGTATCAACGTGGAGATAGCCTCTTTCTGTTCCAAATTGGCCTATTCAGCTAAGTTGAAGAAACACATGTGCCTCTCAAAAAAAAAACACATCTCTGTATGATGCTGGAACATCAAGAACATTGTTTCCCTGTGAGAACTGAGTGTGGTTTTGAAATGAAAACTACAGGAAACTTTAGAGTTTCAATGGGGCGATAGGCTCTGCTTGCTCAAAATAGGTCTTTTCAGCTGAGTTGAAGACACATGCATCTTTCGCAAGAAAACCATCTATGTTAGAAAGTGCAGCAGCGACCACATGGTTTCTCTGTCCCAATTGAGAGAGCTTTTGAAAGGAATACTTCCTGCAAATCAGAACTTTCAAGGTCAACAAAGGTTCATTGTGTGCCAAAGAGGCGTTTTCACCTGAGACGTTGAAACACATGTTTCTCTCACAAGAAACTCTCTGTGTTAGAAGGTCCATCGCATAGAACATTGTTTACCTGTGAGATTTGAGTTAGTTTTCATTGGAGAACTTTTGCAAATCAGAATTTCATGGTGAAAAAGGCTACTTTGTGCCTAATAGCCCTATTGAGCTGCATTGAAAAAACACATGGATCTCGCGAAAGAAAACCATGTGTGTTAGAAGCAGGATCATACGGCACATTGAGTCCCTGTGAGAAACAAGTGAATTTTTGAAAGGAGTACTTCCTGCCAATCATAGATTTCAAGGTATACAAAAGCTCATTTTGTTCCAAATAGGACTATTTAGCTGAGTGGAAGAAACCACATGTATATCTCGAAAGAGAACTATATGTGTAAGAAGCCTGAGCATCTAGAACCTTGATTCCCTGTGAGAACTGAGTTAAGTTTGAAAGGAATACCTCCTGCAAATGCTAGATTTGAAGGTGGAGAAAGGCTGCTTTTGTTCAAAATCAGCCTATTTATCTGACAGGAAGTAACAAATGTATACCTCGAAAGAAAACCATTTCTGGTAGAAGCTGAAGCATCTACATATTGCTTCCCTGTGAGAATTCCTTTAGTTTGCAAAGGAATATTCCTGCAAATCAGAACTTCCAAGGTGCACCAAGTTTCATTTCATTCTAAATAGGCCTATTCCAGTGAGATGTTGAAACACATGTATCTCTCAAAAGAAAACAATCTGTGTTACCATCTCCACTGCCTTTAACCTTGATTCCCTGTGAGATTAGAGGTAGTTTTTGAGTGGAATACTTCTGCAAAGGAGAATTTTCAGGCTGGAAAAGCCTCCTTTTGTTTGACTAAGCCTATTCAGGTGAGTTGAAGAAAAACCTTTTTGTCTCAAAAGAAAATCATCTGTGTTAGAAGAAAGAGCATCTAGCACATTGTTTCCTATGAGAAGTGAATTAGTGTTTGCAAAGAACGCTGACTGCAACCTAGGTGTTTCAAGGTGGAGATTGGCTCTATTTCCTCCAATAAGCCTATTCAGATGAGTTTGAGAAACTCATGTATCTCTCCAAGGAAAACGATCTACGTTAGAAGCATCAAATCTACCACATTGTTTCCTTCTGAGTATTGAGTTAGTTTTTGAAAGGAACACGTTTAGCAAATCAGAATTTTCAAGCTAGAGAAAGGCTCATTTTGTCCAAAGAGGACGATTCGGCTAAATTGAAGAAAGACATGTATCTCTCCTCACAATGCCATCTATGCTTCAACCTGTAGCAACTACCACATTGTTTCCCTGCAAGAATTGACTTAGTTTTTGAAAGGACTACTACTGGCAACATTTGAGTTTCACTGTGGAGATAGTCTCTGTTTGCTTCAAACAGGCCTTTTTAGCTGAGGTGAAGAAGCACATATATATCTTGAAAGAATACCATCTATGTTTCAAGCTGCACCTTCTATCACACTGTTTCCCTCTGACAATTTAGTTAGTTTTAGAATGGAATATTTCCTGCAAATCAGAAATTTCAAGATGCATTGAAGTTCACTTTCACCAAGAAAGCCTAAGTTGAAGAAACACACATATTTCTTGAAAGAAAACCATCTGTGTTAGAAGAAAGTGCATCTAGCACATTGTTTCCCTGTGAAAACTGGGTTAGTTTTTAAAGGAACACGTACTGCAAATTAGAACTTTGAAGGGGGACATATGTTCCTTTGTTTCAAATTGGCCTATTCACCTGCATTGTCTAAGCACGTGTTCCTCTCCAACCATAACAATGTGTTTTAGAAAGAGGAACAACTAGCCTATTGATTCCTTGTGAGAAGACATAGTCTTTGAAAGGAATGTACCTGCAACTTAGAGATTTCAAGGTGGAGATAGGCCCTGATTGCTGCAAATAGGCCTATACAGCTGAGTTGAAGAAACACATGTCTAACTCTAATGACAACCATCTATGTTAGAAACTGTAGCATCAAGCACATTGTTCCCCTGTGAAATTTGAATTAGTTATGGAAATGAATAACTTCTGAATAACAGATTTTCAAAGTGTGGGAAGCCTCATTTGGTCCAAAGAGGCCATTTCAGCTATGTTGAAGAAACACATGCATCTCTCCAAGGCAATCATGTAGGTTAGAATCAGCATCATCTAGAACACTGTTTCCCTGTGAGAATTGATTTAGTTCGTGAAAGGAGTATTTCCTGCCACTCATCGTTTTCAAGATGAAGAAAGGCTCATTTTGTTCCAAGTAGGTCTATACAGCTGAGTTGAAGAAACACATGTACCTTTCCAAAGAAAACCACCTATGGTAGATCTACCACTTTATTTCCCTGTGAGAATTGACATAGATTTCAAAGGAACATTTGCTGCAAATGAGAACTTACAAGGCAGAGAAAGGGTCATTTTGTTCCAAATTGGCCAATTCACATGAGATGTCAAAAACCGTTTGTGTGGAAAGGAAAACTGTGAGAGAAACAGGAGCTTCCTGCACATTCTTTCCCTCTGAACATTGAGTTAATTTTTAAAAGCATACTTCCTACATCTTAAGTGTTTCAAGGCGGAGATAGGTTCTGTTTGCTCCAAGGAGGCGTATTCAGCGTGGGTTGAGAAACGCATGTATCTCCCAAAGAAAGAGATCTATGTTAAATGCTTCACAGTCCAGCATGTTGTTTGCCTGTGAGAATTGAATTAGTTTTTGAATGCAATACTTCTGGAAATCATCATTTTCAAGAAGAAGACAGGCTCATTTTGTCCCAAGTACGCATATTTTGCTGAGTTGAAGAAACACATTTATCTCTCCACAGAAAATCATCTGTCAGAAGCCAAAGCATTAACAACATTGCTTCCTTCTGTGAAATGAGTTACTTTTTGAAAGGAATATGTCCTAAAATCAGAACTTTCAGGTGCAGTGATGTTCATTTTCTCCCAAATAAGCCTATTGACCTGAAAGTGGGAAAACATTTGTCTCTCGAAAGAAAATGGTCAGTGTTAGAAACAGAAGCGTCTAGACCATTGTTTCCATGTGAGAATTGAGTTAGTTTTGAAAGGAATACTTATTGCAAATCCTAATGCTCAACGGGGAGAAAGGGTGATTTTCCTCGAATGGGCCTCTTTGTCTGAGCGGAAGAAACACATGTATCCCTCCAAAGAATACCATTTCTGGTAGAAGCAGCAGCATGTGACACATTGTTACTGTGAGAATTGAGTTAACTTTTGAAAGGAATATTTCCTGCATGTCCTAGTTATCATGGTAGGGGAAGGCTCATTTTGTTACAAAAATGCCTAATCAGCTGATTTGAAGAAACCCATCTATCTCTCCAAACAACACCATCGAAGCGTGAAGCTACAGTTGCCAGCACATTGTTTCCCTGTGAGAATTGAGTCAGTTTTTGAAAGGAAGACTTTCTGACAACCTGAATTTTCAGGATATTATTAGGCTGAGTGTGTCCAAGTAGGCTCGTTCAGCTAAGTCGTGTAGACACATGTATCTCTCAAAGAAAAACCTTTGTTAGAACCAGGAGCATCTAGGGCATTGTTTCCCTGTGCGAATTGAGTTAGTTATTGAAAGGAATACTTCCTGCGACTTAAGGTGTTTCAAAGTGGAGAAAGGCTCATTTTGTTCCAAATGGGGCTGTTCATCATTGGGGAAGAAACACAAGTATCCCTCCAAAGAAACCCATTTATGTTAGAAGCTGCAGCATCTACCATATTGTTGCCCTGTGAGAATTGAGTGAGTTTAGGGAAGAATACTTCCTGCAAATCAGAATTTCCAACCTGAACAAAGGTACATTTTGTTTCCCAAAGGCCTATTCACCTAAGATGATGAAACGCATGTATCTCAGAAAGAGAACAATCTGGGTCCGAAGCTCAAGCACGTAAAGCATTGTTTACCAGTGATACTTGAATTACTTTTTGAATGGAATACTCCTGCCAATCAGAATTTTCAGGGTGGATGAGGATCATTTTGTTCCGAATTGGCCTATTCGCCTGACTTGAGAAAACACATGAACCTCTCAAAAGAAAACCAGCAGTGTTAGAAGCAGAAGCATCTAGCACATTGTTTTACTGTGAGAATTCAGTGAGTTTTTGAAAGGAAGACTCCTGCAAAACAGAGTTTTCAAGGTGTAGAAAGCTTCATTTTGTTCCAAATAGGACAGTTTAGAACAGCTGAAGAAACAAATGTAAATCTCAAAAGAAAGCTATGTGTGTTAGAAACAAGAGCAACTATCCCATTGTTTGCTGTGAGAATAGTGTTAGTTTTTGAAAGGAATATACCTGCAACTTAGGGTATCAACGTGGAGATAGCCTCTTTCTGTTCCAAATTGGCCTATTCAGCTAAGTTGAAGAAACACATGTGCCTCTCAAAAAAAAACACATCTCTGTATGATGCTGGAACATCAAGAACATTGTTTCCCTGTGAGAACTGAGTGTGGTTTTGAAATGAAAACTACAGGAAACTTTAGAGTTTCAATGGGGCGATAGGCTCTGCTTGCTCAAAATAGGTCTTTTCAGCTGAGTTGAAGACACATGCATCTTTCGCAAGAAAACCATCTATGTTAGAAAGTGCAGCAGCGACCACATGGTTTCTCTGTCCCAATTGAGAGAGCTTTTGAAAGGAATACTTCCTGCAAATCAGAACTTTCAAGGTCAACAAAGGTTCATTGTGTGCCAAAGAGGCGTTTTCACCTGAGACGTTGAAACACATGTTTCTCTCACAAGAAACTCTCTGTGTTAGAAGGTCCATCGCATAGAACATTGTTTACCTGTGAGATTTGAGTTAGTTTTCATTGGAGAACTTTTGCAAATCAGAATTTCATGGTGAAAAAGGCTACTTTGTGCCTAATAGCCCTATTGAGCTGCATTGAAAAAACACATGGATCTCGCGAAAGAAAACCATGTGTGTTAGAAGCAGGATCATACGGCACATTGAGTCCCTGTGAGAAACAAGTGAATTTTTGAAAGGAGTACTTCCTGCCAATCATAGATTTCAAGGTATACAAAAGCTCATTTTGTTCCAAATAGGACTATTTAGCTGAGTGGAAGAAACCACATGTATATCTCGAAAGAGAACTATATGTGTAAGAAGCCTGAGCATCTAGAACCTTGATTCCCTGTGAGAACTGAGTTAAGTTTGAAAGGAATACCTCCTGCAAATGCTAGATTTGAAGGTGGAGAAAGGCTGCTTTTGTTCAAAATCAGCCTATTTATCTGACAGGAAGTAACAAATGTATACCTCGAAAGAAAACCATTTCTGGTAGAAGCTGAAGCATCTACATATTGCTTCCCTGTGAGAATTCCTTTAGTTTGCAAAGGAATATTCCTGCAAATCAGAACTTCCAAGGTGCACCAAGTTTCATTTCATTCTAAATAGGCCTATTCCAGTGAGATGTTGAAACACATGTATCTCTCAAAAGAAAACAATCTGTGTTACCATCTCCACTGCCTTTAACCTTGATTCCCTGTGAGATTAGAGGTAGTTTTTGAGTGGAATACTTCTGCAAAGGAGAATTTTCAGGCTGGAAAAGCCTCCTTTTGTTTGACTAAGCCTATTCAGGTGAGTTGAAGAAAAACCTTTTTGTCTCAAAAGAAAATCATCTGTGTTAGAAGAAAGAGCATCTAGCACATTGTTTCCTATGAGAAGTGAATTAGTGTTTGCAAAGAACGCTGACTGCAACCTAGGTGTTTCAAGGTGGAGATTGGCTCTATTTCCTCCAATAAGCCTATTCAGATGAGTTTGAGAAACTCATGTATCTCTCCAAGGAAAACGATCTACGTTAGAAGCATCAAATCTACCACATTGTTTCCTTCTGAGTATTGAGTTAGTTTTTGAAAGGAACACGTTTAGCAAATCAGAATTTTCAAGCTAGAGAAAGGCTCATTTTGTCCAAAGAGGACGATTCGGCTAAATTGAAGAAAGACATGTATCTCTCCTCACAATGCCATCTATGCTTCAACCTGTAGCAACTACCACATTGTTTCCCTGCAAGAATTGACTTAGTTTTTGAAAGGACTACTACTGGCAACATTTGAGTTTCACTGTGGAGATAGTCTCTGTTTGCTTCAAACAGGCCTTTTTAGCTGAGGTGAAGAAGCACATATATATCTTGAAAGAATACCATCTATGTTTCAAGCTGCACCTTCTATCACACTGTTTCCCTCTGACAATTTAGTTAGTTTTAGAATGGAATATTTCCTGCAAATCAGAAATTTCAAGATGCATTGAAGTTCACTTTCACCAAGAAAGCCTAAGTTGAAGAAACACACATATTTCTTGAAAGAAAACCATCTGTGTTAGAAGAAAGTGCATCTAGCACATTGTTTCCCTGTGAAAACTGGGTTAGTTTTTAAAGGAACACGTCCTGCAAATTAGAACTTTGAAGGGGGACATATGTTCCTTTGTTTCAAATTGGCCTATTCACCTGCATTGTCTAAGCACGTGTTCCTCTCCAACCATAACAATGTGTTTTAGAAAGAGGAACAACTAGCCTATTGATTCCTTGTGAGAAGACATAGTCTTTGAAAGGAATGTACCTGCAACTTAGAGATTTCAAGGTGGAGATAGGCCCTGATTGCTGCAAATAGGCCTATACAGCTGAGTTGAAGAAACACATGTCTAACTCTAATGACAACCATCTATGTTAGAAACTGTAGCATCAAGCACATTGTTCCCCTGTGAAATTTGAATTAGTTATGGAAATGAATAACTTCTGAATTACAGATTTTCAAAGTGTGGGAAGCCTCATTTGGTCCAAAGAGGCCATTTCAGCTATGTTGAAGAAACACATGCATCTCTCCAAGGCAATCATGTAAGTTAGAATCAGCATCATCTAGAACACTGTTTCCCTGTGAGAATTGATTTAGTTCGTGAAAGGAGTATTTCCTGCCACTCATCGTTTTCAAGATGAAGAAAGGCTCATTTTGTTCCAAGTAGGTCTATACAGCTGAGTTGAAGAAACACATGTACCTTTCCAAAGAAAACCACCTATGGTAGATCTACCACTTTATTTCCCTGTGAGAATTGACATAGATTTCAAAGGAACATTTGCTGCAAATGAGAACTTACAAGGCAGAGAAAGGGTCATTTTGTTCCAAATTGGCCAATTCACATGAGATGTCAAAAACCGTTTGTGTGGAAAGGAAAACTGTGAGAGAAACAGGAGCTTCCTGCACATTCTTTCCCTCTGAACATTGAGTTAATTTTTAAAAGCATACTTCCTACATCTTAAGTGTTTCAAGGCGGAGATAGGTTCTGTTTGCTCCAAGGAGGCGTATTCAGCGTGGGTTGAGAAACGCATGTATCTCCCAAAGAAAGAGATCTATGTTAAACGCTTCACAGTCCAGCATGTTGTTTGCCTGTGAGAATTGAATTAGTTTTTGAATGCAATACTTCTGGAAATCATCATTTTCAAGAAGAAGAAAGGCTCATTTTGTCCCAAGTACGCATATTTTGCTGAGTTGAAGAAACACATTTATCTCCCCACAGAAAACCATCTGTCAGAAGCCAAAGCATTAACAACATTGCTTCATTCTGTGAAATGAGTTACTTTTTGAAAGGAATATGTCCTAAACTCAGAACTTTCAGGTGCAGAGATGTTCATTTTCTTCCAAATAAGCCTATTGACCTGAAAGTGAGAAAACATTTGTCTCTCGAAAGAAAACGGTCAGTGTTAGAAACAGAAGCGTCTAGACCATTGTTTCCATGTGAGAATTGAGTTAGTTTTGAAAGGAATACTTATTGCAAGTAATAATGCTCAAGAGGGAGAAAGGGTGATTTTCCTCGAATGGGCCTCTTTGTCTTAGCGGAAGAAACACATGCATCCCTCCAAAGAATACCATTTCTGGTAGAAGCAGCAGCGTGTGACACATTGTTACTGTGAGAATTGAGTTAACTTTTGAAAGGAATATTTCCTGCATGTCCTAGTTATCATGGTAGGGGAAGGCTCATTTTGTTACAAAAATGCCTAATCAGCTGATTTGAAGAAACACATCTATCTCTCCAAACAACACCATCGAAGCTTGAAGCTACAGTTGCCAGCACATTGTTTCCCTGTGAGAATTGAGTCAGTTTTTGAAAGGAAGACTTTCTGACAACCTGAATTTTCAGGATATTATTAGACTGAGTGTGTCCAAGTAGGCTCATTCAGCTAAGTCGTGTAGACACATGTATATCTCAAAGAAAAATGTTTGTTAGAACCAGGAGCATCTAGGGCATTGTTTCCCTGTGCGAATTGAGTTAGTTATTGAAAGGAATACTTCCTGCGACTTAAGGTGTTTCAAAGTGGAGAAAGGCTCATTTTGTTCCAAATGGGGCTGTTCATCATTGGGGAAGAAACACAAGTATCCCTCCAAAGAAACCCATTTATGTTAGAAGCTGCTGCATCTACCATATTGTTGCCCTGTGAGAATTGAGTGAGTTTAGGGAAGAATACTTCCTGCAAATCAGAATTTCCAACCTGAACAAAGGTTCATTTTGTTTCCCAAAGGCCTATTCACCTAAGATGATGAAACGCATGTATCTCAGAAAGAGAACAATCTGGGTCCGAAGCTCAAGCACGTAAAGCATTGTTTACCAGTGATACTTGAATTACTTTTTGAATGGAATACTCCTGCCAATCAGAATTTTCAGGGTGGATGAGGATCATTTTGTTCCGAATTGGCCTATTCACCTGACTTGAGAAAACACATGAACCTCTCAAAAGAAAACCAGCAGTGTTAGAAGCAGAGGCACCTAGCACATTGTTTTACTGTGAGAATTCAGTGAGTTTTTGAAAGGAAGACTCCTGCAAAACAGAGTTTTCAAGGTGTAGAAAGCTTCATTTTGTTCCAAATAGGACAGTTTAGAACAGTTGAAGAAACAAATGTAAATCTCAAAAGAAAGCTATGTGTGTTAGAAACAAGACAACTATCCCATTGTTTGCTGTGAGAATAGTGTTAGTTTTAGAAAGGAATATACCTGCAACTTAGGGTATCAACGTGGAGATAGCCTCTTTCTGTTCCAAATTGGCCTATTCAGCTAAGTTGAAGAAACACATGTGCCTCTCAAAAAAAACACATCTCTGTATGATGCTGGAACATCAAGAACATTGTTTCCCTGTGAGAACTGAGTGTGGTTTTGAAATGAATACTACAGGAAACTTTGGAGTTTCAATGGGGCGATAGGCTCTGCTTGCTAAAAATAGGTCTTTTCAGCTGAATTGAAGACACATGCATCTTTCGCAAGAAAACCATCTATGTTAGAAAGTGCAGCAGCGACCACATGGTTTCTCTGTCCCAATTGAGAGAGCTTTTGAAAGGAATACTTCCTGCAAATCAGAACTTTCAAGGTCAACAAAGGTTCATTGTGTGCCAAAGAGGCGTTTTCACCTGAGACGTTGAAACACATGTTTCTCTCACAAGAAACTCTCTGTGTTAGAAGGTCCATCGCATAGAACATCGTTTACCTGTGAGATTTGAGTTAGTTTTCATTGGAGAACTTTTGCAAATCAGAATTTCAGGGTGGAAAAGGCTACTTTGTGCCTAATAGCCCTATTGAGCTGCATTGAAAAAACACATGGATCTCGCGAAAGAAAACCATGTGTGTTAGAAGCAGGATCATACGGCACATTTCTTCCCTGTGAGAATCAAGTGAATTTTTGAAAGGAGTACTTCCTGCCAATCATAGATTTCAAGGTATACAAAAGCTCATTTTGTCCCAAATAGGACTATTTAGCTGAGTGGAAGAAACCACACGTATATCTCGAAAGAGAATTATATGTGTAAGAAGCCTGAGCATCTAGAACCTTGATTCCATGTGAGAACTGAGTTAAGTTTGAAAGGAATACCTCCTGCAAATGCTAGATTTGAAGGTGGAGAAAGGCTACTTTTGTTCAATATCAGCCTATTTATCTGACAGGAAGTAACAAATGCATACCTCGAAAGAAAACCATTTCTGGTAGAAGCTGAAGCATCTACATATTGCTTCCCTGTGAGAATTCATTTATTTTGCAAAGGAATATTCCTGCAAATCAGAACTTCCAAGGTGCACCAAGCTTCATTTCATTCTAAATAGGCCTATTCCAGTGAGATGTTGAAACACATGTATCTCTCGAAAGAAAACAATCTGTGTTACAATCTCCACTGCCTTTAACCTTGATTCCCTGTGAGATTAGAGGTAGTTTTTGAGTGGAATACTTCTGCAAAGGAGAATTTTCAGGCTGGAAAAGCCTCCTTTTGTTTGATTAAGCCTATTCAGCTGAGTTGAAGAAACACCTTTTTGTCTCAAAAAAAAATCATCTGTGTTAGAAGAAAGAGTATCTAGCACATTGTTTCCTATGAGAAGTGAGTTAGTGTTTGCAAAGAACGCTGACTGCAACCTAGGTGTTTCAAGGTGGAGATTGGCTCTATTTCCTCCAATAAGCCTATTCAGATGAGTTTGAGAAACTCATGTATCTCTCCAAGGGAAACGATCTACGTTAGAAGCATCAAATCTACCACATTGTTTCCTTCTGAGTATTGAGTTAGTTTTTGAAAGGAACACGTTTAGCAAATCAGAATTTTCAAGCTAGAGAAAGGCTCATTTTGTCCAAAGAGGACGATTCGGCTAAATTGAAGAAAGACATGTATCTCTCCTCACAATGCCATCTATGGTCAACCTGTAGCAATTACCACATTGTTTCCCTGCAAGAATTGACTTAGTTTTTGAAAGGACTACTACTGGCAACATTTGAGTTTCACTGTGGAGATAGTCTCTGTTTGCTTCAAACAGGCCTTTTTAGCTGAGGTGAAGAAGCACATATATATCTTGAAAGAATACCATCTATGTTTCAAGCTGCACCTTCTATCACACTGTTTCCCTCTGACAATTTAGTTAGTCTTAGAATGGAATATTTCCTGCAAATCAGAAATTTCAAGATGCATTGAAGTTCACTTTCTCCAAGAAAGCCTAAGTTGAAGAAACACACATATTTCTTGAAAGAAAACCATCTGTGTTAGAAGAAAGTGCATCTAGCACATTGTTTCCCTGTGAGAACTGGGTTAGTTTTTAAAGGAACCTGTCCTGCAAATTAGAACTTTGAAGGGGGACATATGTTCCTTTGTTTCAAATTGGCCTATTCACCTGCATTGTCTAAGCACGTGTTCCTCTCCAACCATAACAATGTGTTTTAGAAAGAGGAACAACTAGCCTATTGATTCCTTGTGAGAAGACATAGTCTTTGAAAGGAATGTACCTGCAACTTAGAGATTTCAAGGTGGAGATAGGCCCTGATTGCTGCAAATAGGCCTATACAGCTGAGTTGAAGAAACACATGTCTAACTCTAATGACAACCATCTATGTTAGAAACTGTAGCATCAAGCACATTGTTCCCCTGTGAAATTTGAATTAGTTATGGAAATGAATAACTTCTGAATTACAGATTTTCAAAGTGTGGGAAGCCTCATTTGGTCCAAAGAGGCCATTTCAGCTATGTTGAAGAAACACATGCATCTCTCCAAGGCAATCATGTAGGTTAGAATCAGCATCATCTAGAACACTGTTTCCCTGTGAGAATTGATTTAGTTCGTGAAAGGAGTATTTCCTGCCACTCATCGTTTTCAAGATGAAGAAAGGCTCATTTTGTTCCAAGTAGGTCTATACAGCTGAGTTGAAGAAACACATGTACCTTTCCAAAGAAAACCACCTATGGTAGATCTACCACTTTATTTCCCTGTGAGAATTGACATAGATTTCAAAGGAACATTTGCTGCAAATGAGAACTTACAAGGCAGAGAAAGGGTCATTTTGTTCCAAATTGGCCAATTCACATGAGATGTCAAAAACCGTTTGTGTGGAAAGGAAAACTGTGAGAGAAACAGGAGCTTCCTGCACATTCTTTCCCTCTGAACATTGAGTTAATTTTTAAAAGCATACTTCCTACATCTTAAGTGTTTCAAGGCGGAGATAGGTTCTGTTTGCTCCAAGGAGGCGTATTCAGCGTGGGTTGAGAAACGCATGTATCTCCCAAAGAAAGAGATCTATGTTAAACGCTTCACAGTCCAGCATGTTGTTTGCCTGTGAGAATTGAATTAGTTTTTGAATGCAATACTTCTGGAAATCATCATTTTCAAGAAGAAGAAAGGCTCATTTTGTCCCAAGTACGCATATTTTGCTGAGTTGAAGAAACACATTTATCTCCCCACAGAAAACCATCTGTCAGAAGCCAAAGCATTAACAACATTGCTTCATTCTGTGAAATGAGTTACTTTTTGAAAGGAATATGTCCTAAACTCAGAACTTTCAGGTGCAGAGATGTTCATTTTCTTCCAAATAAGCCTATTGACCTGAAAGTGAGAAAACATTTGTCTCTCGAAAGAAAACGGTCAGTGTTAGAAACAGAAGCGTCTAGACCATTGTTTCCATGTGAGAATTGAGTTAGTTTTGAAAGGAATACTTATTGCAAGTAATAATGCTCAAGAGGGAGAAAGGGTGATTTTCCTCGAATGGGCCTCTTTGTCTTAGCGGAAGAAACACATGCATCCCTCCAAAGAATACCATTTCTGGTAGAAGCAGCAGCGTGTGACACATTGTTACTGTGAGAATTGAGTTAACTTTTGAAAGGAATATTTCCTGCATGTCCTAGTTATCATGGTAGGGGAAGGCTCATTTTGTTACAAAAATGCCTAATCAGCTGATTTGAAGAAACACATCTATCTCTCCAAACAACACCATCGAAGCTTGAAGCTACAGTTGCCAGCACATTGTTTCCCTGTGAGAATTGAGTCAGTTTTTGAAAGGAAGACTTTCTGACAACCTGAATTTTCAGGATATTATTAGACTGAGTGTGTCCAAGTAGGCTCATTCAGCTAAGTCGTGTAGACACATGTATATCTCAAAGAAAAATGTTTGTTAGAACCAGGAGCATCTAGGGCATTGTTTCCCTGTGCGAATTGAGTTAGTTATTGAAAGGAATACTTCCTGCGACTTAAGGTGTTTCAAAGTGGAGAAAGGCTCATTTTGTTCCAAATGGGGCTGTTCATCATTGGGGAAGAAACACAAGTATCCCTCCAAAGAAACCCATTTATGTTAGAAGCTGCTGCATCTACCATATTGTTGCCCTGTGAGAATTGAGTGAGTTTAGGGAAGAATACTTCCTGCAAATCAGAATTTCCAACCTGAACAAAGGTTCATTTTGTTTCCCAAAGGCCTATTCACCTAAGATGATGAAACGCATGTATCTCAGAAAGAGAACAATCTGGGTCCGAAGCTCAAGCACGTAAAGCATTGTTTACCAGTGATACTTGAATTACTTTTTGAATGGAATACTCCTGCCAATCAGAATTTTCAGGGTGGATGAGGATCATTTTGTTCCGAATTGGCCTATTCACCTGACTTGAGAAAACACATGAACCTCTCAAAAGAAAACCAGCAGTGTTAGAAGCAGAGGCACCTAGCACATTGTTTTACTGTGAGAATTCAGTGAGTTTTTGAAAGGAAGACTCCTGCAAAACAGAGTTTTCAAGGTGTAGAAAGCTTCATTTTGTTCCAAATAGGACAGTTTAGAACAGTTGAAGAAACAAATGTAAATCTCAAAAGAAAGCTATGTGTGTTAGAAACAAGACAACTATCCCATTGTTTGCTGTGAGAATAGTGTTAGTTTTAGAAAGGAATATACCTGCAACTTAGGGTATCAACGTGGAGATAGCCTCTTTCTGTTCCAAATTGGCCTATTCAGCTAAGTTGAAGAAACACATGTGCCTCTCAAAAAAAACACATCTCTGTATGATGCTGGAACATCAAGAACATTGTTTCCCTGTGAGAACTGAGTGTGGTTTTGAAATGAATACTACAGGAAACTTTGGAGTTTCAATGGGGCGATAGGCTCTGCTTGCTAAAAATAGGTCTTTTCAGCTGAATTGAAGACACATGCATCTTTCACAAGAAAACCATCTATGTTAGAAAGTGCAGCAGCGACCACATGGTTTCTCTGTCCCAATTGAGAGAGCTTTTGAAAGGAATACTTCCTGCAAATCAGAACTTTCAAGGTCAACAAAGGTTCATTGTGTGCCAAAGAGGCGTTTTCACCTGAGACGTTGAAACACATGTTTCTCTCACAAGAAACTCTCTGTGTTAGAAGGTCCATCGCATAGAACATCGTTTACCTGTGAGATTTGAGTTAGTTTTCATTGGAGAACTTTTGCAAATCAGAATTTCAGGGTGGAAAAGGCTACTTTGTGCCTAATAGCCCTATTGAGCTGCATTGAAAAAACACATGGATCTCGCGAAAGAAAACCATGTGTGTTAGAAGCAGGATCATACGGCACATTTCTTCCCTGTGAGAATCAAGTGAATTTTTGAAAGGAGTACTTCCTGCCAATCATAGATTTCAAGGTATACAAAAGCTCATTTTGTCCCAAATAGGACTATTTAGCTGAGTGGAAGAAACCACACGTATATCTCGAAAGAGAATTATATGTGTAAGAAGCCTGAGCATCTAGAACCTTGATTCCATGTGAGAACTGAGTTAAGTTTGAAAGGAATACCTCCTGCAAATGCTAGATTTGAAGGTGGAGAAAGGCTACTTTTGTTCAATATCAGCCTATTTATCTGACAGGAAGTAACAAATGCATACCTCGAAAGAAAACCATTTCTGGTAGAAGCTGAAGCATCTACATATTGCTTCCCTGTGAGAATTCATTTATTTTGCAAAGGAATATTCCTGCAAATCAGAACTTCCAAGGTGCACCAAGCTTCATTTCATTCTAAATAGGCCTATTCCAGTGAGATGTTGAAACACATGTATCTCTCGAAAGAAAACAATCTGTGTTACAATCTCCACTGCCTTTAACCTTGATTCCCTGTGAGATTAGAGGTAGTTTTTGAGTGGAATACTTCTGCAAAGGAGAATTTTCAGGCTGGAAAAGCTTCCTTTTGTTTGATTAAGCCTATTCAGCTGAGTTGAAGAAACACCTTTTTGTCTCAAAAAAAAATCATCTGTGTTAGAAGAAAGAGTATCTAGCACATTGTTTCCTATGAGAAGTGAGTTAGTGTTTGCAAAGAACGCTGACTGCAACCTAGGTGTTTCAAGGTGGAGATTGGCTCTATTTCCTCCAATAAGCCTATTCAGATGAGTTTGAGAAACTCATGTATCTCTCCAAGGGAAACGATCTACGTTAGAAGCATCAAATCTACCACATTGTTTCCTTCTGAGTATTGAGTTAGTTTTTGAAAGGAACACGTTTAGCAAATCAGAATTTTCAAGCTAGAGAAAGGCTCATTTTGTCCAAAGAGGACGATTCGGCTAAATTGAAGAAAGACATGTATCTCTCCTCACAATGCCATCTATGGTCAACCTGTAGCAATTACCACATTGTTTCCCTGCAAGAATTGACTTAGTTTTTGAAAGGACTACTACTGGCAACATTTGAGTTTCACTGTGGAGATAGTCTCTGTTTGCTTCAAACAGGCCTTTTTAGCTGAGGTGAAGAAGCACATATATATCTTGAAAGAATACCATCTATGTTTCAAGCTGCACCTTCTATCACACTGTTTCCCTCTGACAATTTAGTTAGTTTTAGAATGGAATATTTCCTGCAAATCAGAAATTTCAAGATGCATTGAAGTTCACTTTCTCCAAGAAAGCCTAAGTTGAAGAAACACACATATTTCTTGAAAGAAAACCATCTGTGTTAGAAGAAAGTGCATCTAGCACATTGTTTCCCTGTGAGAACTGGGTTAGTTTTTAAAGGAACCTGTCCTGCAAATTAGAACTTTGAAGGGGGACATATGTTCCTTTGTTTCAAATTGGCCTATTCACCTGCATTGTCTAAGCACGTGTTCCTCTCCAACCATAACAATGTGTTTTAGAAAGAGGAACAACTAGCCTATTGCTTCCTTGTGAGAAGACATAGTCTTTGAAAGGAACGTACCAGCAACTTAGAGATTTCAAGGTGGAGATAGGCCCTGATTGCTGCAAATAGGCCTATACAGCTGAGTTGAAGAAACACATGTCTAACTCTAATGACAACCATCTATGTTAGAAACTGTAGCATCAAGCACATTGTTCCCCTGTGAAATTTGAATTAGTTATGGAAATGAATAACTTCTGAATAACAGATTTTCAAAGTGTGGGAAGCCTCATTTGGTCCAAAGAGGCCATTTCAGCTATGTTGAAGAAACACATGCATCTCTCCAAGGCAATCATGTAGGTTAGAATCAGCATCATCTAGAACACTGTTTCCCTGTGAGAATTGATTTAGTTCGTGAAAGGAGTATTTCCTGCCAGTCATCGTTTTCAAGATGAAGAAAGGCTCACTTTCTTCCAAGTAGGTCTATACAGCTGAGTTGAAGAAACACATGTACCTTTCCAAAGAAAACCATCTATGGTAGATCTACCACTTTATTTCCCTGTGAGAATTGACATAGATTTCAAAGGAACATTTGCTGCAAATGAGAACTTACAAGGCAGAGAAAGGGTCATTTTGTTCCAAATTGGCCAATTCACATGAGATGTCAAAAACCGTTTGTGTGGAAAGGAAAACTGTGAGAGAAACAAGAGCTTCCTGCACATTCTTTCCCTCTGAACATTGAGTTAATTTTTAAAAGCATACTTCCTACATCTTAAGTGTTTCAAGGCGGAGATAGGTTCTGTTTGCTCCAAGGAGGCGTATTCAGCGTGGGTTGAGAAACGCATGTATCTCCCAAAGAAAGAGATCTATGTTAAACGCTTCACAGTCCAGCATGTTGTTTGCCTGTGAGAATTGAATTAGTTTTTGAATGCAATACTTCTGGAAATCATCATTTTCAAGAAGAAGAAAGGCTCATTTTGTCCCAAGTACACATATTTTGCTGAGTTGAAGAAACACATTTATCTCCCCACAGAAAACCATCTGTCAGAAGCCAAAGCATTAACAACATTGCTTCATTCTGTGAAATGAGTTACTTTTTGAAAGGAATATGTCCTAAACTCAGAACTTTCAGGTGCAGAGATGTTCATTTTCTTCCAAATAAGCCTATTGACCTGAAAGTGAGAAAACATTTGTGTCTCGAAAGAAAACGGTCAGTGTTAGAAACAGAAGCGTCTAGACCATTGTTTCCATGTGAGAATTGAGTTAGTTTTGAAAGGAATACTTATTGCAAGTAATAATGCTCAAGAGGGAGAAAGGGTGATTTTCCTCGAATGGGCCTCTTTGTCTGAGCGGAAGAAACACATGCATTCCAACAAAGAATACCATTTCTGGTAGAAGCAGCAGCATGTGACACATTGTTACTGTGAGAATTGAGTTAACTTTTGAAAGGAATATTTCCTGCATGTACTAGTTATCATGGTAGGGGAAGGCTCATTTTGTTACAAAAATGCCTAATCAGCTGATTTGAAGAAACACATCTATCTCTCCAAACAACACCATCGAAGCTTGAAGCTACAGTTGCCAGCACATTGTTTCCCTGTGAGAATTGAGTCAGTTTTTGAAAGGAAGACTTTCTGACAACCTGAATTTTCAGGATATTATTAGACTGAGTGTGTCCAAGTAGGCTCATTCAGCTAAGTCGTGTAGACACATGTATATCTCAAAGAAAAATGTTTGTTAGAACCAGGAGCATCTAGGGCATTGTTTCCCTGTGCGAATTGAGTTAGTTATTGAAAGGAATACTTCCTGCGACTTAAGGTGTTTCAAAGTGGAGAAAGGCTCATTTTGTTCCAAATGGGGCTGTTCATCATTGGGGAAGAAACACAAGTATCCCTCCAAAGAAACCCATTTATGTTAGAAGCTGCTGCATCTACCATATTGTTGCCCTGTGAGAATTGAGTGAGTTTAGGGAAGAATACTTCCTGTAAATCAGAATTTCCAACCTGAACAAAGGTTCATTTTGTTTCCCAAAGGCCTATTCACCTAAGATGATGAAACGCATGTATCTCAGAAAGAGAACAATCTGGGTCCGAAGCTCAAGCACGTAAAGCATTGTTTACCAGTGATACTTGAATTACTTTTTGAATGGAATACTCCTGCCAATCAGAATTTTCAGGGTGGATGAGGATCATTTTGTTCCGAATTGGCCTATTCACCTGACTTGAGAAAACACATGAACCTCTCAAAAGAAAACCAGCAGTGTTAGAAGCAGAGGCACCTAGCACATTATTTTACTGTGAGAATTCAGTGAGTTTTTGAAAGGAAGACTCCTGCAAAACAGAGTTTTCAAGGTGTAGAAAGCTTCATTTTGTTCCAAATAGGACAGTTTAGAACAGTTGAAGAAACAAATGTAAATCTCAAAAGAAAGCTATGTGTGTTAGAAACAAGACAACTATCCCATTGTTTGCTGTGAGAATAGTGTTAGTTTTAGAAAGGAATATACCTGCAACTTAGGGTATCAACGTGGAGATAGCCTCTTTCTGTTCCAAATTGGCCTATTCAGCTAAGTTGAAGAAACACATGTGCCTCTCAAAAAAAACACATCTCTGTATGATGCTGGAACATCAAGAACATTGTTTCCCTGTGAGAACTGAGTGTGGTTTTGAAATGAATACTACAGGAAACTTTGGAGTTTCAATGGGGCGATAGGCTCTGCTTGCTAAAAATAGGTCTTTTCAGCTGAATTGAAGACACATGCATCTTTCGCAAGAAAACCATCTATGTTAGAAAGTGCAGCAGCGACCACATGGTTTCTCTGTCCCAATTGAGAGAGCTTTTGAAAGGAATACTTCCTGCAAATCAGAACTTTCAAGGTCAACAAAGGTTCATTGTGTGCCAAAGAGGCGTTTTCACCTGAGACGTTGAAACACATGTTTCTCTCACAAGAAACTCTCTGTGTTAGAAGGTCCATCGCATAGAACATCGTTTACCTGTGAGATTTGAGTTAGTTTTCATTGGAGAACTTTTGCAAATCAGAATTTCAGGGTGGAAAAGGCTACTTTGTGCCTAATAGCCCTATTGAGCTGCATTGAAAAAACACATGGATCTCACGAAAGAAAACCATGTGTGTTAGAAGCAGGATCATACGGCACTTTGATTCCCTGTGAGAATCAAGTGAATTTTTGAAAGGAGTACTTCCTGCCAATCATAGATTTCAAGGTATACAAAAGCTCATTTTGTCCCAAATAGGACTATTTAGCTGAGTGGAAGAAGCCACACGTATATCTCGAAAGAGAACTATATGTGTAAGAAGCCTGAGCATCTAGAACCTTGATTCCCTGTGAGAACTGAGTTAAGTTTGAAAGGAATACCTCCTGCAAATGCTAGATTTGAAGGTGGAGAAAGGCTGCTGTTGTTCAAAATCAGCCTATTTATCTGACAGGAAGTAACAAATGTATACCTCGAAAGAAAACCATTTCTGGTAGAAGCTGAAGCATCTACATATTGCTTCCCTGTGAGAATTCATTTAGTTTGCAAAGGAATATTCCTGCAAATCAGAACTTCCAAGGTGCACCAAGCTTCATTTCATTCTAAATAGGCCTATTCCAGTGAGATGTTGAAACACATGTATCTCTCGAAAGAAAACAATCTGTGTTACAATCTCCACTGCCTTTAACCTTGATTCCCCGTGAGATTAGAGGTAGTTTTTGAGTGGAATATTTCTGCAAAGGAGAATTTTCAGGCTGGAAAAGCCTCCTTTTGTTTGACTAAGCCTATTCAGCTGAGTTGAAGAAACACCTTTTTGTCTCATAAGAAAATCATCTGTGTTAGAAGAAAGAGTATCTAGCACATTGTTTCCTATGAGAAGTGAGTTAGTGTTTGCAAAGAACGCTGACTGCAACCTAGGTGTTTCAAGGTGGAGATTGGCTCTATTTCCTCCAATAAGCCTATTCAGATGAGTTTGAGAAACTCATGTATCTCTCCAAGGAAAACGATCTACGTTAGAAGCATCAAATCTACCACATTGTTTCCTTCTGAGTATTGAGTTAGTTTTTGAAAGGAACACGTTTAGCAAATCAGAATTTTCAAGCTAGAGAAAGGCTCATTTTGTCCAAAGAGGACGATTCGGCTCAATTGGAGAAAGACATGTATCTCTCCTCACAATGCCATCTATGCTTCAACCTGTAGCAATTACCACATTGTTTCCCTGCAAGAATTGACTTAGTTTTTGAAAGGACTACTACTGGCAACATTTGAGTTTCACTGTGGAGATAGTCTCTGTTTGCTTCAAACAGGCCTTTTTAGCTGAGGTGAAGAAGCACATATATATCTTGAGAGAATACCATCTATGTTTCAAGCTGCACCTTCTATCACACTGTTTCCCTCTGACAATTTAGTTAGTTTTAGAATGGAATATTTCCTGCAAATCAGAAATTTCAAAATGCATTGAAGTTCACTTTCTCCAAGAAAGCCTAAGTTGAAGAAACACACATATTTCGTGAAAGAAAACCATCTGTGTTAGAAGAAAGTGCATCTAGCACATTGTTTCCCTGTGAGAACTGGGTTAGTTTTTAAAGGAACATGTCCTGCAAATTAGAACTTTGAAGGGGGACATATGTTCCTTTGTTTCAAATTGGCCTATTCACCTGCATTGTCTAAGCACGTGTTCCTCTCCAACCATAACAATGTGTTTTAGAAAGAGGAACAACTAGCCTATTGCTTCCTTGTGAGAAGACATAGTCTTTGAAAGGAACGTACCAGCAACTTAGAGATTTCAAGGTGGAGATAGGCCCTGATTGCTGCAAATAGGCCTATACAGCTGAGTTGAAGAAACACATGTCTAACTCTAATGACAACCATCTATGTTAGAAACTGTAGCATCAAGCACATTGTTCCCCTGTGAAATTTGAATTAGTTATGGAAATGAATAACTTCTGAATAACAGATTTTCAAAGTGTGGGAAGCCTCATTTGGTCCAAAGAGGCCATTTCAGCTATGTTGAAGAAACACATGCATCTCTCCAAGGCAATCATGTAGGTTAGAATCAGCATCATCTAGAACACTGTTTCCCTGTGAGAATTGATTTAGTTCGTGAAAGGAGTATTTCCTGCCAGTCATCGTTTTCAAGATGAAGAAAGGCTCACTTTGTTCCAAGTAGGTCTATACAGCTGAGTTGAAGAAACACATGTACCTTTCCAAAGAAAACCATCTATGGTAGATCTACCACTTTATTTCCCTGTGAGAATTGACATAGATTTCAAAGGAACATTTGCTGCAAATGAGAACTTACAAGGCAGAGAAAGGGTCATTTTGTTCCAAATTGGCCAATTCACATGAGATGTCAAAAACCGTTTGTGTGGAAAGGAAAATTGTGAGAGAAACAAGAGCTTCCTGCACATTCTTTCCCTCTGAACATTGAGTTAATTTTTAAAAGCATACTTCCTACATCTTAAGTGTTTCAAGGCGGAGATAGGTTCTGTTTGCTCCAAGGAGGCGTATTCAGCGTGGGTTGAGAAACGCATGTATCTCCCAAAGAAAGAGATCTATGTTAAACGCTTCACAGTCCAGCATGTTGTTTGCCTGTGAGAATTGAATTAGTTTTTGAATGCAATACTTCTGGAAATCATCATTTTCAAGAAGAAGAAAGGCTCATTTTGTCCCAAGTACACATATTTTGCTGAGTTGAAGAAACACATTTATCTCCCCACAGAAAACCATCTGTCAGAAGCCAAAGCATTAACAACATTGCTTCATTCTGTGAAATGAGTTACTTTTTGAAAGGAATATGTCCTAAACTCAGAACTTTCAGGTGCAGAGATGTTCATTTTCTTCCAAATAAGCCTATTGACCTGAAAGTGAGAAAACATTTGTGTCTCGAAAGAAAACGGTCAGTGTTAGAAACAGAAGCGTCTAGACCATTGTTTCCATGTGAGAATTGAGTTAGTTTTGAAAGGAATACTTATTGCAAGTAATAATGCTCAAGAGGGAGAAAGGGTGATTTTCCTCGAATGGGCCTCTTTGTCTGAGCGGAAGAAACACATGCATCCCTCCAAAGAATACCATTTCTGGTAGAAGCAGCAGCATGTGACACATTGTTACTGTGAGAATTGAGTTAACTTTTGAAAGGAATATTTCCTGCATGTCCTAGTTATCATGGTAGGGGAAGGCTCATTTTGTTACAAAAATGCCTAATCAGCTGATTTGAAGAAACACATCTATCTCTCCAAACAACACCATCGAAGCTTGAAGCTACAGTTGCCAGCACATTGTTTCCCTGTGAGAATTGAGTCAGTTTTTGAAAGGAAGACTTTCTGACAACCTGAATTTTCAGGATATTATTAGACTGAGTGTGTCCAAGTAGGCTCATTCAGCTAAGTCGTGTAGACACATGTATATCTCAAAGAAAAATGTTTGTTAGAACCAGGAGCATCTAGGGCATTGTTTCCCTGTGCGAATTGAGTTAGTTATTGAAAGGAATACTTCCTGCGACTTAAGGTGTTTCAAAGTGGAGAAAGGCTCATTTTGTTCCAAATGGGGCTGTTCATCATTGGGGAAGAAACACAAGTATCCCTCCAAAGAAACCCATTTATGTTAGAAGCTGCTGCATCTACCATATTGTTGCCCTGTGAGAATTGAGTGAGTTTAGGGAAGAATACTTCCTGCAAATCAGAATTTCCAACCTGAACAAAGGTTCATTTTGTTTCCCAAAGGCCTATTCACCTAAGATGATGAAACGCATGTATCTCAGAAAGAGAACAATCTGGGTCCGAAGCTCAAGCACGTAAAGCATTGTTTACCAGTGATACTTGAATTACTTTTTGAATGGAATACTCCTGCCAATCAGAATTTTCAGGGTGGATGAGGATCATTTTGTTCCGAATTGGCCTATTCACCTGACTTGAGAAAACACATGAACCTCTCAAAAGAAAACCAGCAGTGTTAGAAGCAGAGGCACCTAGCACATTGTTTTACTGTGAGAATTCAGTGAGTTTTTGAAAGGAAGACTCCTGCAAAACAGAGTTTTCAAGGTGTAGAAAGCTTCATTTTGTTCCAAATAGGACAGTTTAGAACAGTTGAAGAAACAAATGTAAATCTCAAAAGAAAGCTATGTGTGTTAGAAACAAGACAACTATCCCATTGTTTGCTGTGAGAATAGTGTTAGTTTTAGAAAGGAATATACCTGCAACTTAGGGTATCAACGTGGAGATAGCCTCTTTCTGTTCCAAATTGGCCTATTCAGCTAAGTTGAAGAAACACATGTGCCTCTCAAAAAAAACACATCTCTGTATGATGCTGGAACATCAAGAACATTGTTTCCCTGTGAGAACTGAGTGTGGTTTTGAAATGAATACTACAGGAAACTTTGGAGTTTCAATGGGGCGATAGGCTCTGCTTGCTAAAAATAGGTCTTTTCAGCTGAATTGAAGACACATGCATCTTTCGCAAGAAAACCATCTATGTTAGAAAGTGCAGCAGCGACCACATGGTTTCTCTGTCCCAATTGAGAGAGCTTTTGAAAGGAATACTTCCTGCAAATCAGAACTTTCAAGGTCAACAAAGGTTCATTGTGTGCCAAAGAGGCGTTTTCACCTGAGACGTTGAAACACATGTTTCTCTCACAAGAAACTCTCTGTGTTAGAAGGTCCATCGCATAGAACATCGTTTACCTGTGAGATTTGAGTTAGTTTTCATTGGAGAACTTTTGCAAATCAGAATTTCAGGGTGGAAAAGGCTACTTTGTGCCTAATAGCCCTATTGAGCTGCATTGAAAAAACACATGGATCTCGCGAAAGAAAACCATGTGTGTTAGAAGCAGGATCATACGGCACTTTGATTCCCTGTGAGAATCAAGTGAATTTTTGAAAGGAGTACTTCCTGCCAATCATAGATTTCAAGGTATACAAAAGCTCATTTTGTCCCAAATAGGACTATTTAGCTGAGTGGAAGAAACCACACGTATATCTCGAAAGAGAACTATATGTGTAAGAAGCCTGAGCATCTAGAACCTTGATTCCCTGTGAGAACAGAGTTAAGTTTGAAAGGAATACCTCCTGCAAATGCTAGATTTGAAGGTGGAGAAAGGCTGCTGTTGTTCAAAATCAGCCTATTTATCTGACAGGAAGTAACAAATGTATACCTCGAAAGAAAACCATTTCTGGTAGAAGCTGAAGCATCTACATATTGCTTCCCTGTGAGAATTCATTTAGTTTGCAAAGGAATATTCCTGCAAATCAGAACTTCCAAGGTGCACCAAGCTTCATTTCATTCTAAATAGGCCTATTCCAGTGAGATGTTGAAACACATGTATCTCTCGAAAGAAAACAATCTGTGTTACAATCTCCACTGCCTTTAACCTTGATTCCCCGTGAGATTAGAGGTAGTTTTTGAGTGGAATATTTCTGCAAAGGAGAATTTTCAGGCTGGAAAAGCCTCCTTTTGTTTGACTAAGCCTATTCAGCTGAGTTGAAGAAACACCTTTTTGTCTCATAAGAAAATCATCTGTGTTAGAAGAAAGAGTATCTAGCACATTGTTTCCTATGAGAAGTGAGTTAGTGTTTGCAAAGAACGCTGACTGCAACCTAGGTGTTTCAAGGTGGAGATTGGCTCTATTTCCTCCAATAAGCCTATTCAGATGAGTTTGAGAAACTCATGTATCTCTCCAAGGAAAACGATCTACGTTAGAAGCATCAAATCTACCACATTGTTTCCTTCTGAGTATTGAGTTAGTTTTTGAAAGGAACACGTTTAGCAAATCAGAATTTTCAAGCTAGAGAAAGGCTCATTTTGTCCAAAGAGGACGATTCGGCTCAATTGGAGAAAGACATGTATCTCTCCTCACAATGCCATCTATGCTTCAACCTGTAGCAATTACCACATTGTTTCCCTGCAAGAATTGACTTAGTTTTTGAAAGGACTACTACTGGCAACATTTGAGTTTCACTGTGGAGATAGTCTCTGTTTGCTTCAAACAGGCCTTTTTAGCTGAGGTGAAGAAGCACATATATATCTTGAGAGAATACCATCTATGTTTCAAGCTGCACCTTCTATCACACTGTTTCCCTCTGACAATTTAGTTAGTTTTAGAATGGAATATTTCCTGCAAATCAGAAATTTCAAAATGCATTGAAGTTCACTTTCTCCAAGAAAGCCTAAGTTGAAGAAACACACATATTTCGTGAAAGAAAACCATCTGTGTTAGAAGAAAGTGCATCTAGCACATTGTTTCCCTGTGAGAACTGGGTTAGTTTTTAAAGGAACGTGTCCTGCAAATTAGAGCTTTGAAGGGGGACATATGTTCCTTTGTTTCAAATTGGCCTATTCACCTGCATTGTCTAAGCACGTGTTCCTCTCCAACCATAACAATGTGTTTTAGAAAGAGGAACAACTAGCCTATTGCTTCCTTGTGAGAAGACATAGTCTTTGAAAGGAATGTACCTGCAACTTAGAGATTTCAAGGTGGAGATAGGCCCTGATTGCTGCAAATAGGCCTATACAGCTGAGTTGAAGAAACACATGTCTAACTCTAATGACAACCATCTATGTTAGAAACTGTAGCATCAAGCACATTGTTCCCCTGTGAAATTTGAATTAGTTATGGAAATGAATAACTTCTGAATAACAGATTTTCAAAGTGTGGGAAGCCTCATTTGGTCCAAAGAGGCCATTTCAGCTATGTTGAAGAAACACATGCATCTCTCCAAGGCAATCATGTAGGTTAGAATCAGCATCAACTAGAACACTGTTTCCCTGTGAGAATTGATTTAGTTCGTGAAAGGAGTATTTCCTGCCAGTCATCGTTTTCAAGATGAAGAAAGGCTCACTTTGTTCCAAGTAGGTCTATACAGCTGAGTTGAAGAAACACATGTACCTTTCCAAAGAAAACCATCTATGGTAGATCTACCACTTTATTTCCCTGTGAGAATTGACATAGATTTCAAAGGAACATTTGCTGCAAATGAGAACTTACAAGGCAGAGAAAGGGTCATTTTGTTCCAAATTGGCCAATTCACATGAGATGTCAAAAACCGTTTGTGTGGAAAGGAAAACTGTGAGAGAAACAGGAGCTTCCTGCACATTCTTTCCCTCTGAACATTGAGTTAATTTTTAAAAGCATACTTCCTGCTTCTTAAGTGTTTCAAGGCGGAGATAGGTTCTGTTTGCTCCAAGGAGGTGTATTCAACGTGGGTTGAGAAACGCATGTATCTCCCAAAGAAAGAGATCTATGTTAAACGCTTCACAGTCCAGCATGTTGTTTGCCTGTGAGAATTGAATTAGTTTTTGAATGCAATACTTCTGGAAATCATCATTTTCAAGAAGAAGAAAGGCTCATTTTGTCCCAAGTACGCATATTTTGCTGAGTTGAAGAAACACATTTATCTCCCCACAGAAAACCATCTGTCAGAAGCCAAAGCATTAACAACATTGCTTCATTCTGTGAAATGAGTTACTTTTTGAAAGGAATATGTCCTAAAATCAGAACTTTCAGGTGCAGAGATGTTCATTTTCTTCCAAATAAGCCTATTGACCTGAAAGTGGGAAAACATTTGTCTCTCGAAAGAAAACGGTCAGTGTTAGAAACAGAAGCGTCTAGACCATTGTTTCCATGTGAGAATTGAGTTAGTTTTGAAAGGAATACTTATTGCAAGTCCTAATGCTCAAGGGGGAGAAAGGGTGATTTTCCTCGAATGGGCCTCTTTGTCTGAGCGGAAGAAACACATGCATCCCTCCAAAGAATACCATTTCTGGTAGAAGCAGCAGCATGTGACACATTGTTACTGTGAGAATTGAGTTAACTTTTGAAAGGAATATTTCCTGCATGTCCTAGTTATCATGGTAGGGGAAGGCTCATTTTGTTACAAAAATGCCTAATCAGCTGATTTGAAGAAACACATCTATCTCTCCAAACAACACCATCGAAGCTTGAAGCTACAGTTGCCAGTACATTGTTTCCCTGTGAGAATTGAGTCAGTTTTTGAAAGGAAGACTTTCTGACAACCTGAATTTTCAGGATATTATTAGGCTGAGTGTGTCCAAGTAGGCTCATTCAGCTAAGTCGTGTAGACACATGTATCTCTCAAAGAAAAATCTTTGTTAGAACCAGGAGCATCTAGGGCATTGTTTCCCTGTGCGAATTGAGTTAGTTATTGAAAGGAATACTTCCTGTGACTTAAGGTGTTTCAAAGTGGAGAAAGGCTCATTTTGTTCCAAATGGGGCTGTTCATCATTGGGGAAGAAACACAAGTATCCCTCCAAAGAAACCCATTTATGTTAGAAGCTGCTGCATCTACCATATTGTTGCCCTGTGAGAATTGAGTGAGTTTAGGGAAGAATACTTCCTGCAAATCAGAATTTCCAACCTGAACAAAGGTTCATTTTGTTTCCCAAAGGCCTATTCACCTAAGATGATGAAACGCATGTATCTCAGAAAGAGAACAATCTGGGTCCGAAGCTCAAGCACGTAAAGCATTGTTTACCAGTGATACTTGAATTACTTTTTGAATGGAATACTCCTGCCAATCAGAATTTTCAGGGTGGATGAGGATCATTTTGTTCCGAATTGGCCTATTCACCTGACTTGAGAAAACACATGAACCTCTCAAAAGAAAACCAGCAGTGTTAGAAGCAGAGGCACCTAGCACATTGTTTTACTGTGAGAATTCAGTGAGTTTTTGAAAGGAAAACTCCTGCAAAACAGAGTTTTCAAGGTGTAGAAAGCTTCATTTTGTTCCAAATAGGACAGTTTAGAACAGTTGAAGAAACAAATGTAAATCTCAAAAGAAAGCTATGTGTGTTAGAAACAAGACAACTATCCCATTGTTTGCTGTGAGAATAGTGTTAGTTTTTGAAAGGAATATACCTGCAACTTAGGGTATCAACGTGGAGATAGCCTCTTTCTGTTCCAAATTGGCCTATTCAGCTAAGTTGAAGAAACACATGTGCCTCTCAAAAAAAACACATCTCTGTATGATGCTGGAACATCAAGAACATTGTTTCCCTGTGAGAACTGAGTGTTGTTTTGAAATGAATACTACAGGAAACTTTGGAGTTTCAATGGGGCGATAGGCTCTGCTTGCTCAAAATACGTCTTTTCAGCTGAGTTGAAGACACATGCATCTTTCGCAAGAAAACCATCTACGTTAGAAAGTGCAGCAGAGACCACATGGTTTCTCTGTCCCAATTGAGAGAGCTTTTGAAAGGAATACTTCCTGCAAATCAGAACTTTCAAGGTCAACAAAGGTTCATTGTGTGCCAAAGAGGCGTTTTCACCTGAGACGTTGAAACACATGTTTCTCTCACAAGAAACTCTCTGTGTTAGAAGGTCCATCGCATAGAACATCGTTTACCTGTGAGATTTGAGTTAGTTTTCATTGGAGAACTTTTGCAAATCAGAATTTCAGGGTGGAAAAGGCTACTTTGTGCCTAATAGCCCTATTGAGCTGCATTGAAAAAACACATGGATCTCGCGAAAGAAAACCATGTGTGTTAGAAGCAGGATCATACGGCACATTGATTCCCTGTGAGAATCAAGTGAATTTTTGAAAGGAGTACTTCCTGCCAATCATAGATTTCAAGGTATACAAAAGCTCATTTTGTTCCTACTAGGACTATTTAGCTGAGTGGAAGATACCACACGTATATCTCGAAAGAGAACTATATGTGTAAGAAGCCTGAGCATCTAGAACCTTGATTCCCTGTGAGAACTGAGTTAAGTTTGAAAGGAATACCTCCTGCAAATGCTAGATTTGAAGGTGGAGAAAGGCTGCTGTTGTTCAAAATCAGCCTATTTATCTGACAGGAAGTAACAAATGTATACCTCGAAAGAAAACCATTTCTGGTAGAAGCTGAAGCATCTACATATTGCTTCCCTGTGAGAATTCATTTAGTTTGCAAAGGAATATTCCTGAAAATCAGAACTTCCAAGGTGCACCAAGCTTCATTTCATTCTAAATAGGCCTATTCCAGTGAGATGTTGAAACACATGTATCTCTCGAAAGAAAACAATCTGTGTTACAATCTCCACTGCCTTTAACCTTGATTCCCCGTGAGATTAGAGGTAGTTTTTGAGTGGAATATTTCTGCAAAGGAGAATTTTCAGGCTGGAAAAGCCTCCTTTTGTTTGACTAAGCCTATTCAGCTGAGTTGAAGAAACACCTTTTTGTCTCATAAGAAAATCATCTGTGTTAGAAGAAAGAGTATCTAGCACATTGTTTCCTATGAGAAGTGAGTTAGTGTTTGCAAAGAACGCTGACTGCAACCTAGGTGTTTCAAGGTGGAGATTGGCTCTATTTCCTCCAATAAGCCTATTCAGATGAGTTTGAGAAACTCATGTATCTCTCCAAGGAAAACGATCTACGTTAGAAGCATCAAATCTACCACATTGTTTCCTTCTGAGTATTGAGTTAGTTTTTGAAAGGAACACGTTTAGCAAATCAGAATTTTCAAGCTAGAGAAAGGCTCATTTTGTCCAAAGAGGACGATTCGGCTCAATTGGAGAAAGACATGTATCTCTCCTCACAATGCCATCTATGCTTCAACCTGTAGCAATTACCACATTGTTTCCCTGCAAGAATTGACTTAGTTTTTGAAAGGACTACTACTGGCAACATTTGAGTTTCACTGTGGAGATAGTCTCTGTTTGCTTCAAACAGGCCTTTTTAGCTGAGGTGAAGAAGCACATATATATCTTGAGAGAATACCATCTATGTTTCAAGCTGCACCTTCTATCACACTGTTTCCCTCTGACAATTTAGTTAGTTTTAGAATGGAATATTTCCTGCAAATCAGAAATTTCAAAATGCATTGAAGTTCACTTTCTCCAAGAAAGCCTAAGTTGAAGAAACACACATATTTCGTGAAAGAAAACCATCTGTGTTAGAAGAAAGTGCATCTAGCACATTGTTTCCCTGTGAGAACTGGGTTAGTTTTTAAAGGAACGTGTCCTGCAAATTAGAGCTTTGAAGGGGGACATATGTTCCTTTGTTTCAAATTGGCCTATTCACCTGCATTGTCTAAGCACGTGTTCCTCTCCAACCATAACAATGTGTTTTAGAAAGAGGAACAACTAGCCTATTGCTTCCTTGTGAGAAGACATAGTCTTTGAAAGGAATGTACCTGCAACTTAGAGATTTCAAGGTGGAGATAGGCCCTGATTGCTGCAAATAGGCCTATACAGCTGAGTTGAAGAAACACATGTCTAACTCTAATGACAACCATCTATGTTAGAAACTGTAGCATCAAGCACATTGTTCCCCTGTGAAATTTGAATTAGTTATGGAAATGAATAACTTCTGAATAACAGATTTTCAAAGTGTGGGAAGCCTCATTTGGTCCAAAGAGGCCATTTCAGCTATGTTGAAGAAACACATGCATCTCTCCAAGGCAATCATGTAGGTTAGAATCAGCATCAACTAGAACACTGTTTCCCTGTGAGAATTGATTTAGTTCGTGAAAGGAGTATTTCCTGCCAGTCATCGTTTTCAAGATGAAGAAAGGCTCACTTTGTTCCAAGTAGGTCTATACAGCTGAGTTGAAGAAACACATGTACCTTTCCAAAGAAAACCATCTATGGTAGATCTACCACTTTATTTCCCTGTGAGAATTGACATAGATTTCAAAGGAACATTTGCTGCAAATGAGAACTTACAAGGCAGAGAAAGGGTCATTTTGTTCCAAATTGGCCAATTCACATGAGATGTCAAAAACCGTTTGTGTGGAAAGGAAAACTGTGAGAGAAACAGGAGCTTCCTGCACATTCTTTCCCTCTGAACATTGAGTTAATTTTTAAAAGCATACTTCCTGCTTCTTAAGTGTTTCAAGGCGGAGATAGGTTCTGTTTGCTCCAAGGAGGTGTATTCAACGTGGGTTGAGAAACGCATGTATCTCCCAAAGAAAGAGATCTATGTTAAACGCTTCACAGTCCAGCATGTTGTTTGCCTGTGAGAATTGAATTAGTTTTTGAATGCAATACTTCTGGAAATCATCATTTTCAAGAAGAAGAAAGGCTCATTTTGTCCCAAGTACGCATATTTTGCTGAGTTGAAGAAACACATTTATCTCCCCACAGAAAACCATCTGTCAGAAGCCAAAGCATTAACAACATTGCTTCATTCTGTGAAATGAGTTACTTTTTGAAAGGAATATGTCCTAAAATCAGAACTTTCAGGTGCAGAGATGTTCATTTTCTTCCAAATAAGCCTATTGACCTGAAAGTGGGAAAACATTTGTCTCTCGAAAGAAAACGGTCAGTGTTAGAAACAGAAGCGTCTAGACCATTGTTTCCATGTGAGAATTGAGTTAGTTTTGAAAGGAATACTTATTGCAAGTCCTAATGCTCAAGGGGGAGAAAGGGTGATTTTCCTCGAATGGGCCTCTTTGTCTGAGCGGAAGAAACACATGCATCCCTCCAAAGAATACCATTTCTGGTAGAAGCAGCAGCATGTGACACATTGTTACTGTGAGAATTGAGTTAACTTTTGAAAGGAATATTTCCTGCATGTCCTAGTTATCATGGTAGGGGAAGGCTCATTTTGTTACAAAAATGCCTAATCAGCTGATTTGAAGAAACACATCTATCTCTCCAAACAACACCATCGAAGCTTGAAGCTACAGTTGCCAGTACATTGTTTCCCTGTGAGAATTGAGTCAGTTTTTGAAAGGAAGACTTTCTGACAACCTGAATTTTCAGGATATTATTAGGCTGAGTGTGTCCAAGTAGGCTCATTCAGCTAAGTCGTGTAGACACATGTATCTCTCAAAGAAAAATCTTTGTTAGAACCAGGAGCATCTAGGGCATTGTTTCCCTGTGCGAATTGAGTTAGTTATTGAAAGGAATACTTCCTGTGACTTAAGGTGTTTCAAAGTGGAGAAAGGCTCATTTTGTTCCAAATGGGGCTGTTCATCATTGGGGAAGAAACACAAGTATCCCTCCAAAGAAACCCATTTATGTTAGAATCTGCTGCATCTACCATATTGTTGCCCTGTGAGAATTGAGTGAGTTTAGGGAAGAATACTTCCTGCAAATCAGAATTTCCAACCTGAACAAAGGTTCATTTTGTTTCCCAAAGGCCTATTCACCTAAGATGATGAAACGCATGTATCTCAGAAAGAGAACAATCTGGGTCCGAAGCTCAAGCACGTAAAGCATTGTTTACCAGTGATACTTGAATTACTTTTTGAATGGAATACTCCTGCCAATCAGAATTTTCAGGGTGGATGAGGATCATTTTGTTCCGAATTGGCCTATTCACCTGACTTGAGAAAACACATGAACCTCTCAAAAGAAAACCAGCAGTGTTAGAAGCAGAGGCACCTAGCACATTGTTTTACTGTGAGAATTCAGTGAGTTTTTGAAAGGAAAACTCCTGCAAAACAGAGTTTTCAAGGTGTAGAAAGCTTCATTTTGTTCCAAATAGGACAGTTTAGAACAGTTGAAGAAACAAATGTAAATCTCAAAAGAAAGCTATGTGTGTTAGAAACAAGACAACTATCCCATTGTTTGCTGTGAGAATAGTGTTAGTTTTTGAAAGGAATATACCTGCAACTTAGGGTATCAACGTGGAGATAGCCTCTTTCTGTTCCAAATTGGCCTATTCAGCTAAGTTGAAGAAACACATGTGCCTCTCAAAAAAAACACATCTCTGTATGATGCTGGAACATCAAGAACATTGTTTCCCTGTGAGAACTGAGTGTTGTTTTGAAATGAATACTACAGGAAACTTTGGAGTTTCAATGGGGCGATAGGCTCTGCTTGCTCAAAATACGTCTTTTCAGCTGAGTTGAAGACACATGCATCTTTCGCAAGAAAACCATCTACGTTAGAAAGTGCAGCAGAGACCACATGGTTTCTCTGTCCCAATTGAGAGAGCTTTTGAAAGGAATACTTCCTGCAAATCAGAACTTTCAAGGTCAACAAAGGTTCATTGTGTGCCAAAGAGGCGTTTTCACCTGAGACGTTGAAACACATGTTTCTCTCACAAGAAACTCTCTGTGTTAGAAGGTCCATCGCATAGAACATCGTTTACCTGTGAGATTTGAGTTAGTTTTCATTGGAGAACTTTTGCAAATCAGAATTTCAGGGTGGAAAAGGCTACTTTGTGCCTAATAGCCCTATTGAGCTGCATTGAAAAAACACATGGATCTCGCGAAAGAAAACCATGTGTGTTAGAAGCAGGATCATACGGCACATTGATTCCCTGTGAGAATCAAGTGAATTTTTGAAAGGAGTACTTCCTGCCAATCATAGATTTCAAGGTATACAAAAGCTCATTTTGTTCCTACTAGGACTATTTAGCTGAGTGGAAGATACCACACGTATATCTCGAAAGAGAACTATATGTGTAAGAAGCCTGAGCATCTAGAACCTTGATTCCCTGTGAGAACTGAGTTAAGTTTGAAAGGAATACCTCCTGCAAATGCTAGATTTGAAGGTGGAGAAAGGCTGCTGTTGTTCAAAATCAGCCTATTTATCTGACAGGAAGTAACAAATGTATACCTCGAAAGAAAACCATTTCTGGTAGAAGCTGAAGCATCTACATATTGCTTCCCTGTGAGAATTCATTTAGTTTGCAAAGGAATATTCCTGAAAATCAGAACTTCCAAGGTGCACCAAGCTTCATTTCATTCTAAATAGGCCTATTCCAGTGAGATGTTGAAACACATGTATCTCTCGAAAGAAAACAATCTGTGTTACAATCTCCACTGCCTTTAACCTTGATTCCCTGTGAGATTAGAGGTAGTTTTTGAGTGGAATACTTCTGCAAAGGAGAATTTTCAGGCTGGAAAAGCCTCCTTTTGTTTGACTAAGCCTATTCAGCTGAGTTGAAGAAACACCTTTTTGTCTCATAAGAAAATCATCTGTGTTAGAAGAAAGACCATCTAGCACATTGTTTCCTATGAGAAGTGAGTTAGTGTTTGCAAAGAACGCTGACTGCAACCTAGGTGTTTCAAGGTGGAGATTGGCTCTATTTCCTCCAATAAGCCTATTCAGATGAGCTTGAGAAACTCATGTATCTCTCCAAGGAAAACGATCTACGTTAGAAGCATCAAATCTACCACATTGTTTCCTTCTGAGTATTGAGTTAGTTTTTGAAAGGAACACGTTTAGCAAATCAGAATTTTCAAGCTAGAGAAAGGCTCATTTTGTCCAAAGAGGACGATTCGGCTAAATTGAAGAAAGACATGTATCTCTCCTCACAATGCCATCTATGCTTCAACCTGTAGCAATTACCACATTGTTTCCCTGCAAGAATTGACTTAGTTTTTGAAAGGACTACTACTGGCAACATTTGAGTTTCACTGTGGAGATAGTCTCTGTTTGCTTCAAACAGGCCTTTTTAGCTGAGGTGAAGAAGCACATATATATCTTGAAAGAATACCATCTATGTTTCAAGCTGCACCTTCTATCACACTGTTTCCCTCTGACAATTTAGTTAGTTTTAGAATGGAATATTTCCTGCAAATCAGAAATTTCAAAATGCATTGAAGTTCACTTTCTCCAAGAAAGCCTAAGTTGAAGAAACACACATATTTCGTGAAAGAAAACCATCTGTGTTAGAAGAAAGTGCATCTAGCACATTGTTTCCCTGTGAGAACTGGGTTAGTTTTTAAAGGAACGTGTCCTGCAAATTAGAGCTTTGAAGGGGGACATATGTTCCTTTGTTTCAAATTGGCCTATTCACCTGCATTGTCTAAGCACGTGTTCCTCTCCAACCATAACAATGTGTTTTAGAAAGAGGAACAACTAGCCTATTGCTTCCTTGTGAGAAGACATAGTCTTTGAAAGGAATGTACCTGCAACTTAGAGATTTCAAGGTGGAGATAGGCCCTGATTGCTGCAAATAGGCCTATACAGCTGAGTTGAAGAAACACATGTCTAACTCTAATGACAACCATCTATGTTAGAAACTGTAGCATCAAGCACATTGTTCCCCTGTGAAATTTGAATTAGTTATGGAAATGAATAACTTCTGAATAACAGATTTTCAAAGTGTGGGAAGCCTCATTTGGTCCAAAGAGGCCATTTCAGCTATGTTGAAGAAACACATGCATCTCTCCAAGGCAATCATGTAGGTTAGAATCAGCATCAACTAGAACACTGTTTCCCTGTGAGAATTGATTTAGTTCGTGAAAGGAGTATTTCCTGCCAGTCATCGTTTTCAAGATGAAGAAAGGCTCACTTTGTTCCAAGTAGGTCTATACAGCTGAGTTGAAGAAACACATGTACCTTTCCAAAGAAAACCATCTATGGTAGATCTACCACTTTATTTCCCTGTGAGAATTGACATAGATTTCAAAGGAACATTTGCTGCAAATGAGAACTTACAAGGCAGAGAAAGGGTCATTTTGTTCCAAATTGGCCAATTCACATGAGATGTCAAAAACCGTTTGTGTGGAAAGGAAAACTGTGAGAGAAACAGGAGCTTCCTGCACATTCTTTCCCTCTGAACATTGAGTTAATTTTTAAAAGCATACTTCCTGCTTCTTAAGTGTTTCAAGGCGGAGATAGGTTCTGTTTGCTCCAAGGAGGTGTATTCAACGTGGGTTGAGAAACGCATGTATCTCCCAAAGAAAGAGATCTATGTTAAACGCTTCACAGTCCAGCATGTTGTTTGCCTGTGAGAATTGAATTAGTTTTTGAATGCAATACTTCTGGAAATCATCATTTTCAAGAAGAAGAAAGGCTCATTTTGTCCCAAGTACGCATATTTTGCTGAGTTGAAGAAACACATTTATCTCCCCACAGAAAACCATCTGTCAGAAGCCAAAGCATTAACAACATTGCTTCATTCTGTGAAATGAGTTACTTTTTGAAAGGAATATGTCCTAAAATCAGAACTTTCAGGTGCAGAGATGTTCATTTTCTTCCAAATAAGCCTATTGACCTGAAAGTGGGAAAACATTTGTCTCTCGAAAGAAAACGGTCAGTGTTAGAAAGAGAAGCGTCTAGACCATTGTTTCCATGTGAGAATTGAGTTAGTTTTGAAAGGAATACTTATTGCAAGTCCTAATGCTCAAGGGGGAGAAAGGGTGATTTTCCTCGAATGGGCCTCTTTGTCTGAGCGGAAGAAACACATGCATCCCTCCAAAGAATACCATTTCTGGTAGAAGCAGCAGCATGTGACACATTGTTACTGTGAGAATTGAGTTAACTTTTGAAAGGAATATTTCCTGCATGTCCTAGTTATCATGGTAGGGGAAGGCTCATTTTGTTACAAAAATGCCTAATCAGCTGATTTGAAGAAACACATCTATCTCTCCAAACAACACCATCGAAGCTTGAAGCTACAGTTGCCAGTACATTGTTTCCCTGTGAGAATTGAGTCAGTTTTTGAAAGGAAGACTTTCTGACAACCTGAATTTTCAGGATATTATTGGGCTGAGTGTGTCCAAGTAGGCTCATTCAGCTAAGTCGTGTAGACACATGTATCTCTCAAAGAAAAATCTTTGTTAGAACCAGGAGCATCTAGGGCATTGTTTCCCTGTGCGAATTGAGTTAGTTATTGAAAGGAATACTTCCTGTGACTTAAGGTGTTTCAAAGTGGAGAAAGGCTCATTTTGTTCCAAATGGGGCTGTTCATCATTGGGGAAGAAACACAAGTATCCCTCCAAAGAAACCCATTTATGTTAGAAGCTGCTGCATCTACCATATTGTTGCCCTGTGAGAATTGAGTGAGTTTAGGGAAGAATACTTCCTGCAAATCAGAATTTCCAACCTGAACAAAGGTTCATTTTGTTTCCCAAAGGCCTATTCACCTAAGATGATGAAACGCATGTATCTCAGAAAGAGAACAATCTGGGTCCGAAGCTCAAGCACGTAAAGCATTGTTTACCAGTGATACTTGAATTACTTTTTGAATGGAATACTCCTGCCAATCAGAATTTTCAGGGTGGATGAGGATCATTTTGTTCCGAATTGGCCTATTCACCTGACTTGAGAAAACACATGAACCTCTCAAAAGAAAACCAGCAGTGTTAGAAGCAGAGGCACCTAGCACATTGTTTTACTGTGAGAATTCAGTGAGTTTTTGAAAGGAAGACTCCTGCAAAACAGAGTTTTCAAGGTGTAGAAAGCTTCATTTTGTTCCAAATAGGACAGTTTAGAACAGTTGAAGAAACAAATGTAAATCTCAAAAGAAAGCTATGTGTGTTAGAAACAAGACAACTATCCCATTGTTTGCTGTGAGAATAGTGTTAGTTTTTGAAAGGAATATACCTGCAACTTAGGGTATCAACGTGGCGATAGCCTCTTTCTGTTCCAAATTGGCCTATTCAGCTAAGTTGAAGAAACACATGTGCCTCTCAAAAAAAACACATCTCTGTATGATGCTGGAACATCAAGAACATTGTTTCCCTGTGAGAACTGAGTGTTGTTTTGAAATGAATACTACAGGAAACTTTGGAGTTTCAATGGGGCGATAGGCTCTGCTTGCTCAAAATACGTCTTTTCAGCTGAGTTGAAGACACATGCATCTTTCGCAAGAAAACCATCTACGTTAGAAAGTGCAGCAGAGACCACATGGTTTCTCTGTCCCAATTGAGAGAGCTTTTGAAAGGAATACTTCCTGCAAATCAGAACTTTCAAGGTCAACAAAGGTTCATTGTGTGCCAAAGAGGCGTTTTCACCTGAGACGTTGAAACACATGTTTCTCTCACAAGAAACTCTCTGTGTTAGAAGGTCCATCGCATAGAACATCGTTTACCTGTGAGATTTGAGTTAGTTTTCATTGGAGAACTTTTGCAAATCAGAATTTCAGGGTGGAAAAGGCTACTTTGTGCCTAATAGCCCTATTGAGCTGCATTGAAAAAACACATGTATCTCGCGAAAGAAAACCATGTGTGTTAGAAGCAGGATCATACGGCACATTGATTCCCTGTGAGAGTCAAGTGAATTTTTGAAAGGAGTACTTCCTGCCAATCACAGATTTCAAGGTATACAAAAGCTCATTTTGTTCCTACTAGGACTATTTAGCTGAGTGGAAGATACCACACGTATATCTCGAAAGAGAACTATATGTGTAAGAAGCCTGAGCATCTAGAACCTTGATTCCCTGTGAGAACTGAGTTAAGTTTGAAAGGAATACCTCCTGCAAATGCTAGATTTGAAGGTGGAGAAAGGCTGCTGTTGTTCAAAATCAGCCTATTTATCTGACAGGAAGTAACAAATGTATACCTCGAAAGAAAACCATTTCTGGTAGAAGCTGAAGCATCTACATATTGCTTCCCTGTGAGAATTCATTTAGTTTGCAAAGGAATATTCCTGAAAATCAGAACTTCCAAGGTGCACCAAGCTTCATTTCATTCTAAATAGGCCTATTCCAGTGAGATGTTGAAACACATGTATCTCTCGAAAGAAAACAATCTGTGTTACAATCTCCACTGCCTTTAACCTTGATTCCCTGTGAGATTAGAGGTAGTTTTTGAGTGGAATACTTCTGCAAAGGAGAATTTTCAGGCTGGAAAAGCCTCCTTTTGTTTGACTAAGCCTATTCAGCTGAGTTGAAGAAACACCTTTTTGTCTCATAAGAAAATCATCTGTGTTAGAAGAAAGACCATCTAGCACATTGTTTCCTATGAGAAGTGAGTTAGTGTTTGCAAAGAACGCTGACTGCAACCTAGGTGTTTCAAGGTGGAGATTGGCTCTATTTCCTCCAATAAGCCTATTCAGATGAGCTTGAGAAACTCATGTATCTCTCCAAGGAAAACGATCTACGTTAGAAGCATCAAATCTACCACATTGTTTCCTTCTGAGTATTGAGTTAGTTTTTGAAAGGAACACGTTTAGCAAATCAGAATTTTCAAGCTAGAGAAAGGCTCATTTTGTCCAAAGAGGACGATTCGGCTAAATTGAAGAAAGACATGTATCTCTCCTCACAATGCCATCTATGCTTCAACCTGTAGCAATTACCACATTGTTTCCCTGCAAGAATTGACTTAGTTTTTGAAAGGACTACTACTGGCAACATTTCAGTTTCACTGCGGAGATAGTCTCTGTTTGCTTCAAACAGGCCTTTTTAGCTGAGGTGAAGAAGCACATATATATCTTGAAAGAATACCATCTATGTTTCAAGCTGCACCTTCTATCACACTGTTTCCCTCTGACAATTTAGTTAGTTTTAGAATGGAATATTTCCTGCAAATCAGAAATTTCAAGATGCATTGAAGTTCACTTTCTCCAAGAAAGCCTAAGTTGAAGAAACACACATATTTCTTGAAAGAAAACCATCTGTGTTAGAAGAAAGTGCATCTAGCACATTGTTTCCCTGTGAGAACTGGGTTAGTTTTTAAAGGAACGCGTCCTCCAAATTAGGACTTTGAAGGGGGACTTATGTTCCTTTGTTTCAAATTGGCCTATTCACCTGCATTGTCTAAGCACGTGTTCCTCTCCAACCATAACAATGTGTTTTAGAAAGAGGAACAACTAGCCTATTGCTTCCTTGTGAGAAGACATAGTCTTTGAAAGGAATGTACCTGCAACTTAGAGATTTCAAGGTGGAGATAGGCCCTGATTGCTGCAAATAGGCATATACAGCTGAGTTGAAGAAACACATGTCTAACTCTAATGACAACCATCTATGTTAGAAACTGTAGCATCAAGCACATTGTTCCCCTGTGAAATTTGAATTAGTTATGGAAATGAATAACTTCTGAATAACAGATTTTCAAAGTGTGGGAAGCCTCATTTGGTCCAAAGAGGCCATTTCAGCTATGTTGAAGAAACACATGCATCTCTCCAAGGCAATCATGTAGGTTAGAATCAGCATCATCTAGAACACTGTTTCCCTGTGAGAATTGATTTAGTTCGTGAAAGGAGTATTTCCTGCCAGTCATCGTTTTCAAGATGAAGAAAGGCTCATTTTGTTCCAAGTAGGTCTATACAGCTGAGTTGAAGAAACACATGTACCTTTCCAAAGAAAACCATCTATGGTAGATCTACCACTTTATTTCCCTGTGAGAATTGACATAGATTTCAAAGGAACATTTGCTGCAAATGAGAACTTACAAGGCAGAGAAAGGGTCATTTTGTTCCAAATTGGCCAATTCACATGAGATGTCAAAAACCGTTTGCGTGGAAAGGAAAACTGTGAGAGAAACAGGAGCTTCCTGCACATTCTTTCCCCCTGAACATTGAGTTAATTTTTAAAAGCATAATTCCTTCATCTTAAGTGTTTCAAGGCATAGATAGGTTCTGTTTGCTCCAAGGAGGCGTATTCAGCGTGGGTTGAGAAACGCATGTATCTCCCAAAGAAAGAGATCTATGTTAAACGCTTCACAGTCCAGCATGTTGTTTGCCTGTGAGAATTGAATTAGTTTTTGAATGCAATACTTCTGGAAATCATCATTTTCAAGAAGAAGAAAGGCTCATTTTGTCCCAAGTACGCATATTTTGCTGAGTTGAAGAAACACATTTATCTCCCCACGGAAAACCATCTGTCAGAAGCCAATGCATTAACAACATTGCTTCATTCTGTGAAATGAGTTACTTTTTGAAAGGAATATGTCCTAAAATCAGAACTTTCAGGTGCAGAGATGTTCATTTTCTTCCAAATAAGCCTATTGACCTGAAAGTCGGAAAACATTTGTCTCTCGAAAGAAAACGGTCAGTGTTAGAAAGAGAAGCGTCTAGACCATTGTTTCCATGTGAGAATTGAGTTAGTTTTGAAAGGAATACTTATTCCAAATCCTAATGCTCAAGGGGGAGAAAGGGTGATTTTCCTCGAATGGGCCTCTTTGTCTGAGCGGAAGAAACACATGTATCCCTCCAAAGAATACCATATCTGGTAGAAGCAGCAGCATGTGACACATTGTTACTGTGAGAATTGAGTTAACCTTTGAAAGGAATATTTCCTGCATGTCCTAGTTATCATGGTAGGGCAAGGCTCATTTTGTTACAAAAATGCCTAATCAGCTGATTTGAAGAAACACATCTATCTCTACAAACAACACCATCGAAGCTTGAAGCTACAGTTGCCAGCACATTGTTTCCCTGTGAGAATTGAGTCAGTTTTTGAAAGGAAGACTTTCTGACAACCTGAATTTTCAGGATATTATTAGGCTGAGTGTGTCCAAGTAGGCTCATTCAGCTAAGTCGTGTAGACACATGTATCTCTCAAAGAAAAATCTTTGTTAGAACCAGGAGCATCTAGGCCATAGTTTCCCTGTGCGAATTGAGTTAGTTATTGAAAGGAATACTTCCTGCGACTTAAGGTGTTTCAAAGTGGAGAAAGGCTCATTTTGTTCCAAATGGGGCTGTTCATCATTGGGGAAGAAACACAAGTATCCCTCCAAAGAAACCCATTTATGTTAGAAGCTGCTGCATCTACCATATTGTTGCCCTGTGAGAATTGAGTGAGTTTAGGGAAGAATACTTCCTGCAAATCAGAATTTCCAACCTGAACAAAGGTTCATTTTGTTTCCCAAAGGCCTATTCACCTAAGATGATGAAACGCATGTATCTCAGAAAGAGAACAATCTGGGTCCGAAGCTCAAGCACGTAAAGCATTGTTCACCAGTGATACTTGAATTACTTTTTGAATGGAATACTCCTGCCAATCAGAATTTTCAGGGTGGATGAGGATCATTTTGTTCCGAATTGGCCTATTCGCCTGACTTGAGAAAACACATGAACCTCTCAAAAGAAAACCAGCAGTGTTAGAAGCAGAAGCATCTAGCACATTGTTTTACTGTGAGAATTCAGTGAGTTTTTGAAAGGAAGACTCCTGCAAAACAGAGCTTTCAAGGTGTAGAAAGCTTCATTTTGTTCCAAATAGGACAGTTTAGAACAGTTGAAGAAACAAATGTAAATCTCAAAAGAAAGCTATGTGTGTTAGAAACAAGAGCAACTATCCCATTGTTTGCTGTGAGAATAGTGTTAGTTTTTGAAAGGAATATACCTGCAACTTAGGGTATCAACGTGGAGATAGCCTCTTTCTGTTCCAAATTGGCCTATTCAGCTAAGTTGAAGAAACACATGTGCCTCTCAAAAAAAACACATCTCTGTATGATGCTGGAACATCAAGAACATTGTTTCCCTGTGAGAACTGAGTGTGGTTTTGAAATGAATACTACAGGAAACTTTAGAGTTTCAATGGGGCGATAGGCTCTGCATGCTCAAAATAGGTCTTTTCAGCTGAGTTGAAGACACACGCATCTTTCGCAAGAAAACCATCTATGTTAGAAAGTGCAGCAGCGACCACATGGTTTCTCTGTCCCAATTGAGAGAGCTTTTGAAAGGAATCCTTCCTGCAAATCAGAACTTTCAAGGTCAACAAAGGTTCATTGTGTGCCAAAGAGGCGTTTTCACCTGAGACGTTGAAACACATGTTTCTCTCACAAGAAACTCTCTGTGTTAGAAGGTCCATCGCATAGAACATTGTTTACCTGTGAGATTTGAGTTAGTTTTCATTGGAGAACTTTTGCAAATCAGAATTTCAGGATGGAAAAGTCTACTTTGTGCCTGATAGCCCTATTGAGCTGCATTGAAAAAACACATGGATCTTGCGAAAGAAAACCATGTGTGTTAGAAGCAGGATCATACGGCACATTGATTCCCTGTGAGAATCAAGTGAATTTTTGAAAGGAGTACTTCCTGCCAATCATAGATTTCAAGGTATACAAAAGCTCATTTTGTTCCAAATAGGACTATTTAGCTGAGTGGAAGAAACCACACGAATATCTCGAAAGAGAACTATATGTGTAAGAAGCCTGAGCATCTAGAACCTTGATTCCCTGTGAGAACTGAGTTAAGTTTGAAAGGAATACCTCCTGCAAATACCAGATTTGAAGGTGGAGAAAGGCTGCTTTTGTTCAAAATCAGCCTATTTATCTGACAGGAAGTAACAAATGTATACCTCGAAAGAAAACCATTTCTGGTAGAAGCTGAAGCATCTACATATTGCTTCCCTGTGAGAATTCATTTAGTTTGCAAAGGAATATTCCTGCAAATCAGAACTTCCAAGGTGCACCAAGCTTCATTTCATTCTAAATAGGCCTATTCCAGTGAGATGTTGAAACACATGTATCTCTCGAAAGAAAACAATCTGTGTTACAATCTCCACTGCCTTTAACCTTGATTCCCTGTGAGATTAGAGGTAGTTTTTGAGTGGAATACTTCTGCAAAGGAGAATTTTCAGGCTGGAAAAGCCTCCTTTTGTTTGACTAAGCCTATTCAGCTGAGTTGAACAAACACCTTTTTGTCTCAGAAGAAAATCATCTGTGTTAGAAGAAAGAGCATCTAGCACATTGTTTCCTATGAGAAGTGAGTTAGTGTTTGCAAAGAACGCTGACTGCAACCTAGGTGTTTCAAGGTGGAGATTGGCTCTATTTCCTCCAATAAGCCTATTCAGATGAGTTTGAGAAACTCATGTATGTCTCCAAGGAAAACGATCTACGTTAGAAGCATCAAATCTACCACATTGTTTCCTTCTGAGTATTGAGTTAGTTTTTGAAAGGAACACGTTTAGCAAATCAGAATTTTCAAGCTAGAGAAAGGCTCATTTTGTCCAAAGAGGACGATTCGGCTAAATTGAAGAAAGACATGTATCTCTCCTCACAATGCCATCTATGCTTCAACCTGTAGCAATTACCACATTGTTTCCCTGCAAGAATTGACTTAGTTTTTGAAAGGACTACTACTGGCAACATTTGAGTTTCACTGTGGAGATAGTCTCTGTTTGCTTCAAACAGGCCTTTTTAGCTGAGGTGAAGAAGCACATATATATCTTGAAAGAATACCATCTATGTTTCAAGCTGCACCTTCTATCACACTGTTTCCCTCTGACAATTTAGTTAGTTTTAGAATGGAATATTTCCTGCAAATCAGAAATTTCAAGATGCATTGAAGTTCACTTTCACCAAGAAAGCCTAAGTTGAAGAAACACACATATTTCTTGAAAGAAAACCATCTGTGTTAGAAGAAAGTGCATCTAGCACATTGTTTCCCTGTGAGAACTGGGTTAGTTTTTAAAGGAACGCGTCCTCCAAATTAGAACTTTGAAGGGGGACATATGTTCCTTTGTTTCAAATTGGCCTATTCACCTGCATTGTCTAAGCACGTGTTCCTCTCCAACCATAACAATGTGTTTTAGAAAGAGGAACAACTAGCCTATTGCTTCCTTGTGAGAAGACATAGTCTTTGAAAGGAATGTACCTGCAACTTAGAGATTTCAAGGTGGAGATAGGCCCTGATTGCTGCAAATAGGCCTATACAGCTGAGTTGAAGAAACACATGTCTAACTCTAATGACAACCATCTATGTTAGAAACTGTAGCATCAAGCACATTGTTCCCCTGTGAAATTTGAATTAGTTATGGAAATGAATAACTTCTGAATAACAGATTTTCAAAGTGTGGGAAGCCTCATTTGGTCCAAAGAGGCCATTTCAGCTATGTTGAAGAAACACATGCATCTCTCCAAGGCAATCATGTAGGTTAGAATCAGCATCATCTAGAACACTGTTTCCCTGTGAGAATTGATTTAGTTCGTGAAAGGAGTATTTCCTGCCACTCATCGTTTTCAAGATGAAGAAAGGCTCATTTTGTTCCAAGTAGGTCTATACAGCTGAGTTGAAGAAACACATGTACCTTTCCAAAGAAAACCATCTATGGTAGATCTACCACTTTATTTCCCTGTGAGAATTGACATAGATTTCAAAGGAACATTTGCTGCAAATGAGAACTTACAAGGCAGAGAAAGGGTCATTTTGTTCCAAATTGGCCAATTCACATGAGATGTCAAAAACCGTTTGTGTGGAAAGGAAAACTGTGAGAGAAACAGGAGCTTCCTGCACATTCTTTCCCCCTGAACATTGAGTTAATTTTTAAAAGCATAATTCCTACATCTTAAGTGTTTCAAGGCGGAGATAGGTTCTGTTTGCTCCAAGGAGGCATATTCAGCGTGGGTTGAGAAACGCATGTATCTCCCAAAGAAAGAGATCTATGTTAAACGCTTCACAGTCCAGCATGTTGTTTGCCTGTGAGAATTGAATTAGTTTTTGAATGCAATACTTCTGGAAATCATCATTTTCAAGAAGAAGAAAGGCTCATTTTGTCCCAAGTACGCATATTTTGCTGAGTTGAAGAAACACATTTATCTCCCCACAGAAAACCATCTGTCAGAAGCCAAAGCATTAACAACATTGCTTCATTCTGTGAAATGAGTTACTTTTTGAAAGGAATATGTCCTAAAATCAGAACTTTCAGGTGCAGAGATGTTCATTTTCTTCCAAATAAGCCTATTGACCTGAAAGTGGGAAAACATTTGTCTATCGAAAGAAAACGGTCAGTGTTAGAAACAGAAGCGTCTAGACCATTGTTTCCATGTGAGAATTGAGTTAGTTTTGAAAGGAATACTTATTGCAAGTCCTAATGCTCAAGGGGGAGAAAGGGTGATTTTCCTCGAATGGGCCTCTTTGTCTGAGCGGAAGAAACACATGCATCCCTCCAAAGAATACCATTTCTGGTAGAAGCAGCAGCATGTGACACATTGTTACTGTGAGAATTGAGTTAACTTTTGAAAGGAATATTTCCTGCATGTCCTAGTTATCATGGTAGGGGAAGGCTCATTTTGTTACAAAAATGCCTAATCAGCTGATTTGAAGAAACACATCTATCTCTCCAAACAACACCATCGAAGCTTGAAGCTACAGTTGCCAGCACATTGTTTCCCTGTGAGAATTGAGTCAGTTTTTGAAAGGAAGACTTTCTGACAACCTGAATTTTCAGGATATTATTAGGCTGAGTGTGTCCAAGTAGGCTCATTCAGCTAAGTCGTGTAGACACATGTATCTCTCAAAGAAAAACCTTTGTTAGAACCAGGAGCATCTAGGGCATTGTTTCCCTGTGCGAATTGAGTTAGTTATTGAAAGGAATACTTCCTGCGACTTAAGGTGTTTCAAAGTGGAGAAAGGCTCATTTTGTTCCAAATGGGGCTGTTCATCATTGGGGAAGAAACACAAGTATCCCTCCAAAGAAACCCATTTATGTTAGAAGCTGCTGCATCTACCATATTGTTGCCCTGTGAGAATTGAGTGAGTTTAGGGAAGAATACTTCCTGCAAATCAGAATTTCCAACCTGAACAAAGGTTCATTTTGTTTCCCAAAGGCCTATTCACCTAAGATGATGAAACGCATGTATCTCAGAAAGAGAACAATCTGGGTCCGAAGCTCAAGCACGTAAAGCATTGTTTACCAGTGATACTTGAATTACTTTTTGAATGGAATACTCCTGCCAATCAGAATTTTCAGGGTGGATGAGGATCATTTTGTTCCGAATTGGCCTATTCACCTGACTTGAGAAAACACATGAACCTCTCAAAAGAAAACCAGCAGTGTTAGAAGCAGAGGCACCTAGCACATTGTTTTACTGTGAGAATTCAGTGAGTTTTTGAAAGGAAGACTCCTGCAAAACAGAGTTTTCAAGGTGTAGAAAGCTTCATTTTGTTCCAAATAGGACAGTTTAGAACAGTTGAAGAAACAAATGTAAATCTCAAAAGAAAGCTATGTGTGTTAGAAACAAGACAACTATCCCATTGTTTGCTGTGAGAATAGTGTTAGTTTTAGAAAGGAATATACCTGCAACTTAGGGTATCAACGTGGAGATAGCCTCTTTCTGTTCCAAATTGGCCTATTCAGCTAAGTTGAAGAAACACATGTGCCTCTCAAAAAAAACACATCTCTGTATGATGCTGGAACATCAAGAACATTGTTTCCCTGTGAGAACTGAGTGTGGTTTTGAAATGAATACTACAGGAAACTTTGGAGTTTCAATGGGGCGATAGGCTCTGCTTGCTAAAAATAGGTCTTTTCAGCTGAATTGAAGACACATGCATCTTTCGCAAGAAAACCATCTATGTTAGAAAGTGCAGCAGCGACCACATGGTTTCTCTGTCCCAATTGAGAGAGCTTTTGAAAGGAATACTTCCTGCAAATCAGAACTTTCAAGGTCAACAAAGGTTCATTGTGTGCCAAAGAGGCGTTTTCACCTGAGACGTTGAAACACATGTTTCTCTCACAAGAAACTCTCTGTGTTAGAAGGTCCATCGCATAGAACATCGTTTACCTGTGAGATTTGAGTTAGTTTTCATTGGAGAACTTTTGCAAATCAGAATTTCAGGGTGGAAAAGGCTACTTTGTGCCTAATAGCCCTATTGAGCTGCATTGAAAAAACACATGGATCTCGCGAAAGAAAACCATGTGTGTTAGAAGCAGGATCATACGGCACATTTCTTCCCTGTGAGAATCAAGTGAATTTTTGAAAGGAGTACTTCCTGCCAATCATAGATTTCAACGTATACAAAAGCTCATTTTGTCCCAAATAGGACTATTTAGCTGAGTGGAAGAAACCACACGTATATCTCGAAAGAGAACTATATGTGTAAGAAGCCTGAGCATCTAGAACCTTGATTCCCTGTGAGAACTGAGTTAAGTTTGAAAGGAATACCTCCTGCAAATGCTAGATTTGAAGGTGGAGAAAGGCTACTTTTGTTCAAAATCAGCCTATTTATCTGACAGGAAGTAACAAATGCATACCTCGAAAGAAAACCATTTCTGGTAGAAGCTGAAGCATCTACATATTGCTTCCCTGTGAGAATTCATTTAGTTTGCAAAGGAATATTCCTGCAAATCAGAACTTCCAAGGTGCACCAAGCTTCATTTCATTCTAAATAGGCCTATTCCAGTGAGATGTTGAAACACATGTATCTCTCGAAAGAAAACAATCTGTGTTACAATCTCCACTGCCTTTAACCTTGATTCCCTGTGAGATTAGAGGTAGTTTTTGAGTGGAATACTTCTGCAAAGGAGAATTTTCAGGCTGGAAAAGCCTCATTTTGTTTGATTAAGCCTATTCAGCTGAGTTGAAGAAACACCTTTTTGTCTCAAAAAAAAATCATCTGTGTTAGAAGAAAGAGTATCTAGCACATTGTTTCCTATGAGAAGTGAGTTAGTGTTTGCAAAGAACGCTGACTGCAACCTAGGTGTTTCAAGGTGGAGATTGGCTCTATTTCCTCCAATAAGCCTATTCAGATGAGTTTGAGAAACTCATGTATCTCTCCAAGGGAAACGATCTACGTTAGAAGCATCAAATCTACCACATTGTTTCCTTCTGAGTATTGAGTTAGTTTTTGAAAGGAACACGTTTAGCAAATCAGAATTTTCAAGCTAGAGAAAGGCTCATTTTGTCCAAAGAGGACGATTCGGCTAAATTGAAGAAAGACATGTATCTCTCCTCACAATGCCATCTATGGTCAACCTGTAGCAATTACCACATTGTTTCCCTGCAAGAATTGACTTAGTTTTTGAAAGGACTACTACTGGCAACATTTGAGTTTCACTGTGGAGATAGTCTCTGTTTGCTTCAAACAGGCCTTTTTAGCTGAGGTGAAGAAGCACATATATATCTTGAAAGAATACCATCTATGTTTCAAGCTGCACCTTCTATCACACTGTTTCCCTCTGACAATTTAGTTAGTTTTAGAATGGAATATTTCCTGCAAATCAGAAATTTCAAGATGCATTGAAGTTCACTTTCTCCAAGAAAGCCTAAGTTGAAGAAACACACATATTTCTTGAAAGAAAACCATCTGTGTTAGAAGAAAGTGCATCTAGCACATTGTTTCCCTGTGAGAACTGGGTTAGTTTTTAAAGGAACCTATCCTGCAAATTAGAACTTTGAATGGGGACATATGTTCCTTTGTTTCAAATTGGCCTATTCACCTGCATTGTCTAAGCACGTGTTCCTCTCCAACCATAACAATGTGTTTTAGAAAGAGGAACAACTAGCCTATTGCTTCCTTGTGAGAAGACATAGTCTTTGAAAGGAATGTACCTGCAACTTAGAGATTTCAAGGTGGAGATAGGCCCTGATTGCTGCAAATAGGCCTATACAGCTGAGTTGAAGAAACACATGTCTAACTCTAATGACAACCATCTATGTTAGAAACTGTAGCATCAAGCACATTGTTCCCCTGTGAAATTTGAATTAGTTATGGAAATGAATAACTTCTGAATAACAGATTTTCAAAGTGTGGGAAGCCTCATTTGGTCCAAAGAGGCCATTTCAGCTATGTTGAAGAAACACATGCATCTCTCCAAGGCAATCATGTAGGTTAGAATCAGCATCATCTAGAACACTGTTTCCCTGTGAGAATTGATTTAGTTCGTGAAAGGAGTATTTCCTGCCACTCATCGTTTTCAAGATGAAGAAAGGCTCATTTTGTTCCAAGTAGGTCTATACAGCTGAGTTGAAGAAACACATGTACCTTTCCAAAGAAAACCATCTATGGTAGATCTACCACTTTATTTCCCTGTGAGAATTGACATAGATTTCAAAGGAACATTTGCTGCAAATGAGAACTTACAAGGCAGAGAAAGGGTCATTTTGTTCCAAATTGGCCAATTCACATGAGATGTCAAAAACCGTTTGTGTGGAAAGGAAAACTGTGAGAGAAACAGGAGCTTCCTGCACATTCTTTCCCCCTGAACATTGAGTTAATTTTTAAAAGCATAATTCCTACATCTTAAGTGTTTCAAGGCGGAGATAGGTTCTGTTTGCTCCAAGGAGGCATATTCAGCGTGGGTTGAGAAACGCATGTATCTCCCAAAGAAAGAGATCTATGTTAAACGCTTCACAGTCCAGCATGTTGTTTGCCTGTGAGAATTGAATTAGTTTTTGAATGCAATACTTCTGGAAATCATCATTTTCAAGAAGAAGAAAGGCTAATTTTGTCCCAAGTACGCATATTTTGCTGAGTTGAAGAAACACATTTATCTCCTCACAGAAAACCATCTGTCAGAAGCCAAAGCATTAACAACATTGCTTCATTCTGTGAAATGAGTTACTTTTTGAAAGGAATATGTCCTAAAATCAGAACTTTCAGGTGCAGAGATGTTCATTTTCTTCCAAATAAGCCTATTGACCTGAAAGTGGGAAAACATTTGTCTTTCGAAAGAAAACGGTCAGTGTTAGAAACAGAAGCGTCTAGACCATTGTTTCCATGTGAGAATTGAGTTAGTTTTGAAAGGAATACTTATTGCAAGTCCTAATGCTCAAGGGGGAGAAAGGGTGATTTTCCTCGAATGGGCCTCTTTGTCTGAGCGGAAGAAACACATGCATCCCTCCAAAGAATACCATTTCTGGTAGAAGCAGCAGCATGTGACACATTGTTACTGTGAGAATTGAGTTAACTTTTGAAAGGAATATTTCCTGCATGTCCTAGTTATCATGGTAGGGGAAGGCTCATTTTGTTACAAAAATGCCTAATCAGCTGATTTGAAGAAACACATCTATCTCTCCAAACAACACCATCGAAGCTTGAAGCTACAGTTGCCAGCACATTGTTTCCCTGTGCGAATTGAGTTAGTTATTGAAAGGAATACTTCCTGCGACTTAAAGTGTTTCAAAGTGGAGAAAGGCTCATTTTGTTCCAAATGGGGCTGTTCATCATTGGGGAAGAAACACAAGTATCCCTCCAAAGAAACCCATTTATGTTAGAAGCTGCTGCATCTACCATATTGTTGCCCTGTGAGAATTGAGTGAGTTTAGGGAAGAATACTTCCTGCAAATCAGAATTTCCAACCTGAACAAAGGTTCATTTTGTTTCCCAAAGGCCTATTCACCTAAGATGATGAAACGCATGTATCTCAGAAAGAGAACAATCTGGGTCCGAAGCTCAAGCACGTAAAGCATTGTTTACCAGTGATACTTGAATTACTTTTTGAATGGAATACTCCTGCCAATCAGAATTTTCAGGGTGGATGAGGATCATTTTGTTCCGAATTGGCCTATTCACCTGACTTGAGAAAACACATGAACCTCTCAAAAGAAAACCAGCAGTGTTAGAAGCAGAGGCACCTAGCACATTGTTTTACTGTGAGAATTCAGTGAGTTTTTGAAAGGAAGACTCCTGCAAAACAGAGTTTTCAAGGTGTAGAAAGCTTCATTTTGTTCCAAATAGGACAGTTTAGAACAGTTGAAGAAACAAATGTAAATCTCAAAAGAAAGCTATGTGTGTTAGAAACAAGACAACTATCCCATTGTTTGCTGTGAGAATAGTGTTAGTTTTAGAAAGGAATATACCTGCAACTTAGGGTATCAACGTGGAGATAGCCTCTTTCTGTTCCAAATTGGCCTATTCAGCTAAGTTGAAGAAACACATGTGCCTCTCAAAAAAAACACATCTCTGTATGATGCTGGAACATCAAGAACATTGTTTCCCTGTGAGAACTGAGTGTGGTTTTGAAATGAATACTACAGGAAACTTTGGAGTTTCAATGGGGCGATAGGCTCTGCTTGCTAAAAATAGGTCTTTTCAGCTGAATTGAAGACACATGCATCTTTCGCAAGAAAACCATCTATGTTAGAAAGTGCAGCAGCGACCACATGGTTTCTCTGTCCCAATTGAGAGAGCTTTTGAAAGGAATCCTTCCTGCAAATCAGAACTTTCAAGGTCAACAAAGGTTCATTGTGTGCCAAAGAGGCGTTTTCACCTGAGACGTTGAAACACATGTTTCTCTCACAAGAAACTCTCTGTGTTAGAAGGTCCATCGCATAGAACATCGTTTACCTGTGAGATTTGAGTTAGTTTTCATTGGAGAACTTTTGCAAATCAGAATTTCAGGGTGGAAAAGGCTACTTTGTGCCTAATAGCCCTATTGAGCTGCATTGAAAAAACACATGGATTTCACGAAAGAAAACCATGTGTGTTAGAAGCAGGATCATACGGCACTTTGATTCCCTGTGAGAATCAAGTGAATTTTTGAAAGGAGTACTTCCTGCCAATCATAGATTTTAAGGTATACAAAAGCTCATTTTGTTCCAAATAGGACTATTTAGCTGAGTGGAAGAAACCACACGTATATCTCGAAAGAGAACTATATGTGTAAGAAGCCTGAGCATATAGAACCTTGATTCCCTGTGAGAACTGAGTTAAGTTTGAAAGGAATACCTCCTGCAAATGCTAGATTTGAAGGTGGAGAAAGGCTGCTGTTGTTCAAAATCAGCCTATTTATCTGACAGGAAGTAACAAATGTATACCTCGAAAGAAAACCATTTCTGGTAGAAGCTGAAGCATCTACATATTGCTTCCCTGTGAGAATTCATTTAGTTTGCAAAGGAATATTCCTGCAAATCAGAACTTCCAAGGTGCACCAAGCTTCATTTCATTCTAAATAGGCCTATTCCAGTGAGATGTTGAAACACATGTATCTCTCGAAAGAAAACAATCTGTGTTACAATCTCCACTGCCTTTAACCTTGATTCCCCGTGAGATTAGAGGTAGTTTTTGAGTGGAATACTTCTGCAAAGGAGAATTTTCAGGCTGGAAAAGCCTCATTTTGTTTGACTAAGCCTATTCAGCTGAGTTGAAAAAACACCTTTTTGTCTCATAAGAAAATCATCTGTGTTAGAAGAAAGACCATCTAGCACATTGTTTCCTATGAGAAGTGAGTTAGTGTTTGCAAAGAATGCTGACTGCAACCTAGGTGTTTCAAGGTGGAGATTGGCTCTATTTCCTCCAATAAGCCTATTCAGATGAGTTTGAGAAACTCATGTATCTCTCCAAGGGAAACGATCTACGTTAGAAGCATCAAATCTACCACATTGTTTCCTTCTGAGTATTGAGTTAGTTTTTGAAAGGAACACGTTTAGCAAATCAGAATTTTCAAGCTAGAGAAAGGCTCATTTTGTCCAAAGAGGACGATTCGGCTCAATTGGAGAAAGACATGTATCTCTCCTCACAATGCCATCTATGCTTCAACCTGTAGCAATTACCACATTGTTTCCCTGCAAGAATTGACTTAGCTTTTGAAAGGACTACTACTGGCAACATTTGAGTTTCACTGTGGAGATAGTCTCTGTTTGCTTCAAACAGGCCTTTTTAGCTGAGGTGAAGAAGCACATATATATCTTGAGAGAATACCATCTATGTTTCAAGCTGCACCTTCTATCACACTGTTTCCCTCTGACAATTTAGTTAGTTTTAGAATGGAATATTTCCTGCAAATCAGAAATTTCAAGATGCATTGAAGTTCACTTTCTCCAAGAAAGCCTAAGTTGAAGAAACACACATATTTCTTGAAAGAAAACCATCTGTGTTAGAAGAAAGTGCATCTAGCACATTGTTTCCCTGTGAGAACTGGGTTAGTTTTTAAAGGAACGTGTCCTGCAAATTAGAGCTTTGAAGGGGGACATATGTTCCTTTGTTTCAAATTGGCCTATTCACCTGCATTGTCTAAGCACGTGTTCCTCTCCAACCATAACAATGTGTTTTAGAAAGAGGAACAACTAGCCTATTGCTTCCTTGTGAGAAGACATAGTCTTTGAAAGGAATGTACCTGCAACTTAGAGATTTCAAGGTGGAGATAGGCCCTGATTGCTGCAAATAGGCCTATACAGCTGAGTTGAAGAAACACATGTCTAACTCTAATGACAACCATCTATGTTAGAAACTGTAGCATCAAGCACATTGTTCCCCTGTGAAATTTGAATTAGTTATGGAAATGAATAACTTCTGAATAACAGATTTTCAAAGTGTGGGAAGCCTCATTTGGTCCAAAGAGGCCATTTCAGCTATGTTGAAGAAACACATGCATCTCTCCAAGGCAATCATGTAGGTTAGAATCAGCATCAACTAGAACACTGTTTCCCTGTGAGAATTGATTTAGTTCGTGAAAGGAGTATTTCCTGCCAGTCATCTTTTTCAAGATGAAGAAAGGCTCACTTTGTTCCAAGTAGGTCTATACAGCTGAGTTGAAGAAACACATGTACCTTTCCAAAGAAAACCATCTATGGTAGATCTACCACTTTATTTCCCTGTGAGAATTGACATAGATTTCAAAGGAACATTTGCTGCAAATGAGAACTTACAAGGCAGAGAAAGGGTCATTTTGTTCCAAATTGGCCAATTCACATGAGATGTCAAAAACCGTTTGTGTGGAAAGGAAAACTGTGAGAGAAACAGGAGCTTCCTGCACATTCTTTCCCTCTGAACATTGAGTTAATTTTTAAAAGCATACTTCCTGCTTCTTAAGTGTTTCAAGGCGGAGATAGGTTCTGTTTGCTCCAAGGAGGTGTATTCAACGTGGGTTGAGAAACGCATGTATCTCCCAAAGAAAGAGATCTATGTTAAACGCTTCACAGTCCAGCATGTTGTTTGCCTGTGAGAATTGAATTAGTTTTTGAATGCAATACTTCTGGAAATCATCATTTTCAAGAAGAAGAAAGGCTCATTTTGTCCCAAGTACGCATATTTTGCTGAGTTGAAGAAACACATTTATCTCCCCACAGAAAACCATCTGTCAGAAGCCAAAGCATTAACAACATTGCTTCATTCTGTGAAATGAGTTACTTTTTGAAAGGAATATGTCCTAAAATCAGAACTTTCAGGTGCAGAGATGTTCATTTTCTTCCAAATAAGCCTATTGACCTGAAAGTGGGAAAACATTTGTCTCTCGAAAGAAAACGGTCAGTGTTAGAAACAGAAGCGTCTAGACCATTGTTTCCATGTGAGAATTGAGTTAGTTTTGAAAGGAATACTTATTGCAAGTCCTAATGCTCAAGGGGGAGAAAGGGTGATTTTCCTCGAATGGGCCTCTTTGTCTGAGCGGAAGAAACACATGCATCCCTCCAAAGAATACCATTTCTGGTAGAAGCAGCAGCATGTGACACATTGTTACTGTGAGAATTGAGTTAACTTTTGAAAGGAATATTTCCTGCATGTCCTAGTTATCATGGTAGGGGAAGGCTCATTTTGTTACAAAAATGCCTAATCAGCTGATTTGAAGAAACACATCTATCTCTCCAAACAACACCATCGAAGCTTGAAGCTACAGTTGCCAGCACATTGTTTCCCTGTGAGAATTGAGTCAGTTTTTGAACGGAAGACTTTCTGACAACCTGAATTTTCAGGATATTATTAGGCTGAGTGTGTCCAAGTAGGCTCATTCAGCTAAGTCGTGTAGACACATGTATCTCTCAAAGAAAAATCTTTGTTAGAACCAGGAGCATCTAGGGCATTGTTTCCCTGTGCGAATTGAGTTAGTTATTGAAAGGAATACTTCCTGTGACTTAAGGTGTTTCAAAGTGGAGAAAGGCTCATTTTGTTCCAAATGGGGCTGTTCATCATTGGGGAAGAAACACAAGTATCCCTCCAAAGAAACCCATTTATGTTAGAATCTGCTGCATCTACCATATTGTTGCCCTGTGAGAATTGAGTGAGTTTAGGGAAGAATACTTCCTGCAAATCAGAATTTCCAACCTGAACAAAGGTTCATTTTGTTTCCCAAAGGCCTATTCACCTAAGATGATGAAACGCATGTATCTCAGAAAGAGAACAATCTGGGTCCGAAGCTCAAGCACGTAAAGCATTGTTTACCAGTGATACTTGAATTACTTTTTGAATGGAATACTCCTGCCAATCAGAATTTTCAGGGTGGATGAGGATCATTTTGTTCCGAATTGGCCTATTCACCTGACTTGAGAAAACACATGAACCTCTCAAAAGAAAACCAGCAGTGTTAGAAGCAGAGGCACCTAGCACATTGTTTTCCTGTGAGAATTCAGTGAGTTTTTGAAAGGAAGACTCCTGCAAAACAGAGTTTTCAAGGTGTAGAAAGCTTCATTTTGTTCCAAATAGGACAGTTTAGAACAGTTGAAGAAACAAATGTAAATCTCAAAAGAAAGCTATGTGTGTTAGAAACAAGACAACTATCCCATTGTTTGCTGTGAGAATAGTGTTAGTTTTTGAAAGGAATATACCTGCAACTTAGGGTATCAACGTGGAGATAGCCTCTTTCTGTTCCAAATTGGCCTATTCAGCTAAGTTGAAGAAACACATGTGCCTCTCAAAAAAAACACATCTCTGTATGATGCTGGAACATCAATAACATTGTTTCCCTGTGAGAACTGAGTGTTGTTTTGAAATGAATACTACAGGAAACTTTGGAGTTTCAATGGGGCGATAGGCTCTGCTTGCTCAAAATACGTCTTTTCAGCTGAGTTGAAGACACATGCATCTTTCGCAAGAAAACCATCTACGTTAGAAAGTGCAGCAGAGACCACATGGTTTCTCTGTCCCAATTGAGAGAGCTTTTGAAAGGAATACTTCCTGCAAATCAGAACTTTCAAGGTCAACAAAGGTTCATTGTGTGCCAAAGAGGCGTTTTCACCTGAGACGTTGAAACACATGTTTCTCTCACAAGAAACTCTCTGTGTTAGAAGGTCCATCGCATAGAACATCGTTTACCTGTGAGATTTGAGTTAGTTTTCATTGGAGAACTTTTGCAAATCAGAATTTCAGGGTGGAAAAGGCTACTTTGTGCCTAATAGCCCTATTGAGCTGCATTGAAAAAACACATGGATCTCGCGAAAGAAAACCATGTGTGTTAGAAGCAGGATCATACGGCACATTGATTCCCTGTGAGAATCAAGTGAATTTTTGAAAGGAGTACTTCCTGCCAATCATAGATTTCAAGGTATACAAAAGCTCATTTTGTTCCTACTAGGACTATTTAGCTGAGTGGAAGATACCACACGTATATCTCGAAAGAGAACTATATGTGTAAGAAGCCTGAGCATCTAGAACCTTGATTCCCTGTGAGAACTGAGTTAAGTTTGAAAGGAATACCTCCTGCAAATGCTAGATTTGAAGGTGGAGAAAGGCTGCTGTTGTTCAAAATCAGCCTATTTATCTGACAGGAAGTAACAAATGTATACCTCGAAAGAAAACCATTTCTGGTAGAAGCTGAAGCATCTACATATTGCTTCCCTGTGAGAATTCATTTAGTTTGCAAAGGAATATTCCTGCAAATCAGAACTTCCAAGGTGCACCAAGCTTCATTTCATTCTAAATAGGCCTATTCCAGTGAGATGTTGAAACACATGTATCTCTCGAAAGAAAACAATCTGTGTTACAATCTCCACTGCCTTTAACCTTGATTCCCTGTGAGATTAGAGGTAGTTTTTGAGTGGAATACTTCTGCAAAGGAGAATTTTCAGGCTGGAAAAGCCTCCTTTTGTTTGACTAAGCCTATTCAGCTGAGTTGAAGAAACACCTTTTTGTCTCATAAGAAAATCATCTGTGTTAGAAGAAAGACCATCTAGCACATTGTTTCCTATGAGAAGTGAGTTAGTGTTTGCAAAGAACGCTGACTGCAACCTAGGTGTTTCAAGGTGGAGATTGGCTCTATTTCCTCCAATAAGCCTATTCAGATGAGCTTGAGAAACTCATGTATCTCTCCAAGGAAAACGATCTACGTTAGAAGCATCAAATCTACCACATTGTTTCCTTCTGAGTATTGAGTTAGTTTTTGAAAGGAACACGTTTAGCAAATCAGAATTTTCAAGCTAGAGAAAGGCTCATTTTGTCCAAAGAGGACGATTCGGCTAAATTGAAGAAAGACATGTATCTCTCCTCACAATGCCATCTATGCTTCAACCTGTAGCAATTACCACATTGTTTCCCTGCAAGAATTGACTTAGTTTTTGAAAGGACTACTACTGGCAACATTTCAGTTTCACTGCGGAGATAGTCTCTGTTTGCTTCAAACAGGCCTTTTTAGCTGAGGTGAAGAAGCACATATATATCTTGAAAGAATACCATCTATGTTTCAAGCTGCACCTTCTATCACACTGTTTCCCTCTGACAATTTAGTTAGTTTTAGAATGGAATATTTCCTGCAAATCAGAAATTTCAAGATGCATTGAAGTTCACTTTCTCCAAGAAAGCCTAAGTTGAAGAAACACACATATTTCTTGAAAGAAAACCATCTGTGTTAGAAGAAAGTGCATCTAGCACATTGTTTCCCTGTGAGAACTGGGTTAGTTTTTAAAGGAACGCGTCCTCCAAATTAGGACTTTGAAGGGGGACTTATGTTCCTTTGTTTCAAATTGGCCTATTCACCTGCATTGTCTAAGCACGTGTTCCTCTCCAACCATAACAATGTGTTTTAGAAAGAGGAACAACTAGCCTATTGCTTCCTTGTGAGAAGACATAGTCTTTGAAAGGAATGTACCTGCAACTTAGAGATTTCAAGGTGGAGATAGGCCCTGATTGCTGCAAATAGGCATATACAGCTGAGTTGAAGAAACACATGTCTAACTCTAATGACAACCATCTATGTTAGAAACTGTAGCATCAAGCACATTGTTCCCCTGTGAAATTTGAATTAGTTATGGAAATGAATAACTTCTGAATAACAGATTTTCAAAGTGTGGGAAGCCTCATTTGGTCCAAAGAGGCCATTTCAGCTATGTTGAAGAAACACATGCATCTCTCCAAGGCAATCATGTAGGTTAGAATCAGCATCATCTAGAACACTGTTTCCCTGTGAGAATTGATTTAGTTCGTGAAAGGAGTATTTCATGCCAGTCATCGTTTTCAAGATGAAGAAAGGCTCATTTTGTTCCAAGTAGGTCTATACAGCTGAGTTGAAGAAACACATGTACCTTTCCAAAGAAAACCATCTATGGTAGATCTACCACTTTATTTCCCTGTGAGAATTGACATAGATTTCAAAGGAACATTTGCTGCAAATGAGAACTTACAAGGCAGAGAAAGGGTCATTTTGTTCCAAATTGGCCAATTCACATGAGATGTCAAAAACCGTTTGCGTGGAAAGGAAAACTGTGAGAGAAACAGGAGCTTCCTGCACATTCTTTCCCCCTGAACATTGAGTTAATTTTTAAAAGCATAATTCCTTCATCTTAAGTGTTTCAAGGCATAGATAGGTTCTGTTTGCTCCAAGGAGGCGTATTCAGCGTGGGTTGAGAAACGCATGTATCTCCCAAAGAAAGAGATCTATGTTAAACGCTTCACAGTCCAGCATGTTGTTTGCCTGTGAGAATTGAATTAGTTTTTGAATGCAATACTTCTGGAAATCATCATTTTCAAGAAGAAGAAAGGCTCATTTTGTCCCAAGTACGCATATTTTGCTGAGTTGAAGAAACACATTTATCTCCCCACGGAAAACCATCTGTCAGAAGCCAATGCATTAACAACATTGCTTCATTCTGTGAAATGAGTTACTTTTTGAAAGGAATATGTCCTAAAATCAGAACTTTCAGGTGCAGAGATGTTCATTTTCTTCCAAATAAGCCTATTGACCTGAAAGTCGGAAAACATTTGTCTCTCGAAAGAAAACGGTCAGTGTTAGAAAGAGAAGCGTCTAGACCATTGTTTCCATGTGAGAATTGAGTTAGTTTTGAAAGGAATACTTATTCCAAATCCTAATGCTCAAGGGGGAGAAAGGGTGATTTTCCTCGAATGGGCCTCTTTGTCTGAGCGGAAGAAACACATGTATCCCTCCAAAGAATACCATATCTGGTAGAAGCAGCAGCATGTGACACATTGTTACTGTGAGAATTGAGTTAACCTTTGAAAGGAATATTTCCTGCATGTCCTAGTTATCATGGTAGGGCAAGGCTCATTTTGTTACAAAAATGCCTAATCAGCTGATTTGAAGAAACACATCTATCTCTACAAACAACACCATCGAAGCTTGAAGCTACAGTTGCCAGCACATTGTTTCCCTGTGAGAATTGAGTCAGTTTTTGAAAGGAAGACTTTCTGACAACCTGAATTTTCAGGATATTATTAGGCTGAGTGTGTCCAAGTAGGCTCATTCAGCTAAGTCGTGTAGACACATGTATCTCTCAAAGAAAAATCTTTGTTAGAACCAGGAGCATCTAGGCCATAGTTTCCCTGTGCGAATTGAGTTAGTTATTGAAAGGAATACTTCCTGCGACTTAAGGTGTTTCAAAGTGGAGAAAGGCTCATTTTGTTCCAAATGGGGCTGTTCATCATTGGGGAAGAAACACAAGTATCCCTCCAAAGAAACCCATTTATGTTAGAAGCTGCTGCATCTACCATATTGTTGCCCTGTGAGAATTGAGTGAGTTTAGGGAAGAATACTTCCTGCAAATCAGAATTTCCAACCTGAACAAAGGTTCATTTTGTTTCCCAAAGGCCTATTCACCTAAGATGATGAAACGCATGTATCTCAGAAAGAGAACAATCTGGGTCCGAAGCTCAAGCACGTAAAGCATTGTTCACCAGTGATACTTGAATTACTTTTTGAATGGAATACTCCTGCCAATCAGAATTTTCAGGGTGGATGAGGATCATTTTGTTCCGAATTGGCCTATTCGCCTGACTTGAGAAAACACATGAACCTCTCAAAAGAAAACCAGCAGTGTTAGAAGCAGAAGCATCTAGCACATTGTTTTACTGTGAGAATTCAGTGAGTTTTTGAAAGGAAGACTCCTGCAAAACAGAGCTTTCAAGGTGTAGAAAGCTTCATTTTGTTCCAAATAGGACAGTTTAGAACAGTTGAAGAAACAAATGTAAATCTCAAAAGAAAGCTATGTGTGTTAGAAACAAGAGCAACTATCCCATTGTTTGCTGTGAGAATAGTGTTAGTTTTTGAAAGGAATATACCTGCAACTTAGGGTATCAACGTGGAGATAGCCTCTTTCTGTTCCAAATTGGCCTATTCAGCTAAGTTGAAGAAACACATGTGCCTCTCAAAAAAAACACATCTCTGTATGATGCTGGAACATCAAGAACATTGTTTCCCTGTGAGAACTGAGTGTGGTTTTGAAATGAATACTACAGGAAACTTTAGAGTTTCAATGGGGCGATAGGCTCTGCATGCTCAAAATAGGTCTTTTCAGCTGAGTTGAAGACACACGCATCTTTCGCAAGAAAACCATCTATGTTAGAAAGTGCAGCAGCGACCACATGGTTTCTCTGTCCCAATTGAGAGAGCTTTTGAAAGGAATCCTTCCTGCAAATCAGAACTTTCAAGGTCAACAAAGGTTCATTGTGTGCCAAAGAGGCGTTTTCACCTGAGACGTTGAAACACATGTTTCTCTCACAAGAAACTCTCTGTGTTAGAAGGTCCATCGCATAGAACATTGTTTACCTGTGAGATTTGAGTTAGTTTTCATTGGAGAACTTTTGCAAATCAGAATTTCAGGGTGGAAAAGGCTACTTTGTGCCTGATAGCCCTATTGAGCTGCATTGAAAAAACACATGGATCTCGCGAAAGAAAACCATGTGTGTTAGAAGCAGGATCATACGGCACATTGATTCCCTGTGAGAATCAAGTGAATTTTTGAAAGGAGTACTTCCTGCCAATCATAGATTTCAAGGTATACAAAAGCTCATTTTGTTCCAAATAGGACTATTTAGCTGAGTGGAAGAAACCACACGAATATCTCGAAAGAGAACTATATGTGTAAGAAGCCTGAGCATCTAGAACCTTGATTCCCTGTGAGAACTGAGTTAAGTTTGAAAGGAATACCTCCTGCAAATACCTGATTTGAAGGTGGAGAAAGGCTGCTTTTGTTCAAAATCAGCCTATTTATCTGACAGGAAGTAACAAATGTATACCTCGAAAGAAAACCATTTCTGGTAGAAGCTGAAGCATCTACATATTGCTTCCCTGTGAGAATTCATTTAGTTTGCAAAGGAATATTCCTGCAAATCAGAACTTCCAAGGTGCACCAAGCTTCATTTCATTCTAAATAGGCCTATTCCAGTGAGATGTTGAAACACATGTATCTCTCGAAAGAAAACAATCTGTGTTACAATCTCCACTGCCTTTAACCTTGATTCCCTGTGAGATTAGAGGTAGTTTTTGAGTGGAATACTTCTGCAAAGGAGAATTTTCAGGCTGGAAAAGCCTCCTTTTGTTTGACTAAGCCTATTCAGCTGAGTTGAACAAACACCTTTTTGTCTCAGAAGAAAATCATCTGTGTTAGAAGAAAGAGCATCTAGCACATTGTTTCCTATGAGAAGTGAGTTAGTGTTTGCAAAGAACGCTGACTGCAACCTAGGTGTTTCAAGGTGGAGATTGGCTCTATTTCCTCCAATAAGCCTATTCAGATGAGTTTGAGAAACTCATGTATGTCTCCAAGGAAAACGATCTACGTTAGAAGCATCAAATCTACCACATTGTTTCCTTCTGAGTATTGAGTTAGTTTTTGAAAGGAACACGTTTAGCAAATCAGAATTTTCAAGCTAGAGAAAGGCTCATTTTGTCCAAAGAGGACGATTCGGCTAAATTGAAGAAAGACATGTATCTCTCCTCCCAATGCCATCTATGCTTCAACCTGTAGCAATTACCACATTGTTTCCCTGCAAGAATTGACTTAGTTTTTGAAAGGACTACTACTGGCAACATTTCAGTTTCACTGCGGAGATAGTCTCTGTTTGCTTCAAACAGGCCTTTTTAGCTGAGGTGAAGAAGCACATATATATCTTGAAAGAATACCATCTATGTTTCAAGCTGCACCTTCTATCACACTGTTTCCCTCTGACAATTTAGTTAGTTTTAGAATGGAATATTTCCTGCAAATCAGAAATTTCAAGATGCATTGAAGTTCACTTTCTCCAAGAAAGCCTAAGTTGAAGAAACACACATATTTCTTGAAAGAAAACCATCTGTGTTAGAAGAAAGTGCATCTAGCACATTGTTTCCCTGTGAGAACTGGGTTAGTTTTTAAAGGAACGCGTCCTCCAAATTAGGACTTTGAAGGGGGACTTATGTTCCTTTGTTTCAAATTGGCCTATTCACCTGCATTGTCTAAGCACGTGTTCCTCTCCAACCATAACAATGTGTTTTAGAAAGAGGAACAACTAGCCTATTGCTTCCTTGTGAGAAGACATAGTCTTTGAAAGGAATGTACCTGCAACTTAGAGATTTCAAGGTGGAGATAGGCCCTGATTGCTGCAAATAGGCCTATACAGCTGAGTTGAAGAAACACATGTCTAACTCTAATGACAACCATCTATGTTAGAAACTGTAGCATCAAGCACATTGTTCCCCTGTGAAATTTGAATTAGTTATGGAAATGAATAACTTCTGAATAACAGATTTTCAAAGTGTGGGAAGCCTCATTTGGTCCAAAGAGGCCATTTCAGCTATGTTGAAGAAACACATGCATCTCTCCAAGGCAATCATGTAGGTTAGAATCAGCATCATCTAGAACACTGTTTCCCTGTGAGAATTGATTTAGTTCGTGAAAGGAGTATTTCCTGCCAGTCATCGTTTTCAAGATGAAGAAAGGCTCACTTTGTTCCAAGTAGGTCTATACAGCTGAGTTGAAGAAACACATGTACCTTTCCAAAGAAAACCATCTATGGTAGATCTACCACTTTATTTCCCTGTGAGAATTGACATAGATTTCAAAGGAACATTTGCTGCAAATGAGAACTTACAAGGCAGAGAAAGGGTCATTTTGTTCCAAATTGGCCAATTCACATGAGATGTCAAAAACCATTTCTGTGGAAAGGAAAACTGTGAGAGAAACAGGAGCTTCCTGCACATTCTTTCCCCCTGAACATTGAGTTAATTTTTAAAAGCATAATTCCTTCATCTTAAGTGTTTCAAGGCATAGATAGGTTCTGTTTGCTCCAAGGAGGCGTATTCAGCGTGGGTTGAGAAACGCATGTATCTCCCAAAGAAAGAGATCTATGTTAAACGCTTCACAGTCCAGCATGTTGTTTGCCTGTGAGAATTGAATTAGTTTTTGAATGCAATACTTCTGGAAATCATCATTTTCAAGAAGAAGAAAGGCTCATTTTGTCCCAAGTACGCATATTTTGCTGAGTTGAAGAAACACATTTATCTCCCCACAGAAAACCATCTGTCAGAAGCCAATGCATTAACAACATTGCTTCATTCTGTGAAATGAGTTACTTTTTGAAAGGAATATGTCCTAAAATCAGAACTTTCAGGTGCAGAGATGTTCATTTTCTTCCAAATAAGCCTATTGACCTGAAAGTCGGAAAACATTTGTCTCTCGAAAGAAAACGGTCAGTGTTAGAAAGAGAAGCGTCTAGACCATTGTTTCCATGTGAGAATTGAGTTAGTTTTGAAAGGAATACTTATTCCAAATCCTAATGCTCAAGGGGGAGAAAGGGTGATTTTCCTCGAATGGGCCTCTTTGTCTGAGTGGAAGAAACACATGTATCCCTCCAAAGAATACCATATCTGGTAGAAGCAGCAGCATGTGACACATTGTTACTGTGAGAATTGAGTTAACTTTTGAAAGGAATATTTCCTGCATGTCCTAGTTATCATGGTAGGGCAAGGCTCATTTTGTTACAAAAATGCCTAATCAGCTGATTTGAAGAAACACATCTATCTCTACAAACAACACCATCGAAGCTTGAAGCTACAGTTGCCAGCACATTGTTTCCCTGTGAGAATTGAGTCAGTTTTTGAAAGGAAGACTTTCTGACAACCTGAATTTTCAGGATATTATTAGGCTGAGTGTGTCCAAGTAGGCTCATTCAGCTAAGTCGTGTAGACACATGTATCTCTCAAAGAAAAATCTTTGTTAGAACCAGGAGCATCTAGGCCATTGTTTCCCTGTGCGAATTGAGTTAGTTATTGAAAGAAATACTTCCTGCGACTTAAGGTGTTTCAAAGTGGAGAAAGGCTCATTTTGTTCCAAATGGGGCTGTTCATCATTGGGGAAGAAACACAAGTATCCCTCCAAAGAAACCCATTTATGTTAGAAGCTGCTGCATCTACCATATTGTTGCCCTGTGAGAATTGAGTGAGTTTAGGGAAGAATACTTCCTGCAAATCAGAATTTCCAACCTGAACAAAGGTTCATTTTGTTTCCCAAAGGCCTATTCACCTAAGATGATGAAACGCATGTATCTCAGAAAGAGAACAATCTGGGTCCGAAGCTCAAGCACGTAAAGCATTGTTTACCAGTGATACTTGAATTACTTTTTGAATGGAATACTCCTGCCAATCAGAATTTTCAGGGTGGATGAGGATCATTTTGTTCCGAATTGGCCTATTCGCCTGACTTGAGAAAACACATGAACCTCTCAAAAGAAAACCAGCAGTGTTAGAAGCAGAAGCATCTAGCACATTGTTTTACTGTGAGAATTCAGTGAGTTTTTGAAAGGAAGACTCCTGCAAAACAGAGCTTTCAAGGTGTAGAAAGCTTCATTTTGTTCCAAATAGGACAGTTTAGAACAGTTGAAGAAACAAATGTAAATCTCAAAAGAAAGCTATGTGTGTTAGAAACAAGAGCAACTATCCCATTGTTTGCTGTGAGAATAGTGTTAGTTTTTGAAAGGAATATACCTGCAACTTAGGGTATCAACGTGGAGATAGCCTCTTTCTGTTCCAAATTGGCCTATTCAGCTAAGTTGAAGAAACACATGTGCCTCTCAAAAAAAACACATCTCTGTATGATGCTGGAACATCAAGAACATTGTTTCCCTGTGAGAACTGAGTGTGGTTTTGAAATGAATACTACAGGAAACTTTAGAGTTTCAATGGGGCGATAGGCTCTGCATGCTCAAAATAGGTCTTTTCAGCTGAGTTGAAGACACACGCATCTTTCGCAAGAAAACCATCTATGTTAGAAAGTGCAGCAGCGACCACATGGTTTCTCTGTCCCAATTGAGAGAGCTTTTGAAAGGAATCCTTCCTGCAAATCAGAACTTTCAAGGTCAACAAAGGTTCATTGTGTGCCAAAGAGGCGTTTTCACCTGAGACGTTGAAACACATGTTTCTCTCACAAGAAACTCTCTGTGTTAGAAGGTCCATCGCATAGAACATTGTTTACCTGTGAGATTTGAGTTAGTTTTCATTGGAGAACTTTTGCAAATCAGAATTTCAGGGTGGAAAAGGCTACTTTGTGCCTGATAGCCCTATTGAGCTGCATTGAAAAAACACATGGATCTCGCGAAAGAAAACCATGTGTGTTAGAAGCAGGATCATACGGCACATTGATTCCCTGTGAGAATCAAGTGAATTTTTGAAAGGAGTACTTCCTGCCAATCATAGATTTCAAGGTATACAAAAGCTCATTTTGTTCCAAATAGGACTATTTAGCTGAGTGGAAGAAACCACACGAATATCTCGAAAGAGAACTATATGTGTAAGAAGCCTGAGCATCTAGAACCTTGATTCCCTGTGAGAACTGAGTTAAGTTTGAAAGGAATACCTCCTGCAAATACCAGATTTGAAGGTGGAGAAAGGCTGCTTTTGTTCAAAATCAGCCTATTTATCTGACAGGAAGTAACAAATGTATACCTCGAAAGAAAACCATTTCTGGTAGAAGCTGAAGCATCTACATATTGCTTCCCTGTGAGAATTCATTTAGTTTGCAAAGGAATATTCCTGCAAATCAGAACTTCCAAGGTGCACCAAGCTTCATTTCATTCTAAATAGGCCTATTCCAGTGAGATGTTGAAACACATGTATCTCTCGAAAGAAAACAATCTGTGTTACAATCTCCACTGCCTTTAACCTTGATTCCCTGTGAGATTAGAGGTAGTTTTTGAGTGGAATACTTCTGCAAAGGAGAATTTTCAGGCTGGAAAAGCCTCCTTTTGTTTGACTAAGCCTATTCAGCTGAGTTGAACAAACACCTTTTTGTCTCAGAAGAAAATCATCTGTGTTAGAAGAAAGAGCATCTAGCACATTGTTTCCTATGAGAAGTGAGTTAGTGTTTGCAAAGAACGCTGACTGCAACCTAGGTGTTTCAAGGTGGAGATTGGCTCTATTTCCTCCAATAAGCCTATTCAGATGAGTTTGAGAAACTCATGTATGTCTCCAAGGAAAACGATCTACGTTAGAAGCATCAAATCTACCACATTGTTTCCTTCTGAGTATTGAGTTAGTTTTTGAAAGGAACACGTTTAGCAAATCAGAATTTTCAAGCTAGAGAAAGGCTCATTTTGTCCAAAGAGGACGATTCGGCTAAATTGAAGAAAGACATGTATCTCTCCTCCCAATGCCATCTATGCTTCAACCTGTAGCAATTACCACATTGTTTCCCTGCAAGAATTGACTTAGTTTTTGAAAGGACTACTACTGGCAACATTTCAGTTTCACTGCGGAGATAGTCTCTGTTTGCTTCAAACAGGCCTTTTTAGCTGAGGTGAAGAAGCACATATATATCTTGAAAGAATACCATCTATGTTTCAAGCTGCACCTTCTATCACACTGTTTCCCTCTGACAATTTAGTTAGTTTTAGAATGGAATATTTCCTGCAAATCAGAAATTTCAAGATGCATTGAAGTTCACTTTCTCCAAGAAAGCCTAAGTTGAAGAAACACACATATTTCTTGAAAGAAAACCATCTGTGTTAGAAGAAAGTGCATCTAGCACATTGTTTCCCTGTGAGAACTGGGTTAGTTTTTAAAGGAACGCGTCCTCCAAATTAGGACTTTGAAGGGGGACTTATGTTCCTTTGTTTCAAATTGGCCTATTCACCTGCATTGTCTAAGCACGTGTTCCTCTCCAACCATAACAATGTGTTTTAGAAAGAGGAACAACTAGCCTATTGCTTCCTTGTGAGAAGACATAGTCTTTGAAAGGAATGTACCTGCAACTTAGAGATTTCAAGGTGGAGATAGGCCCTGATTGCTGCAAATAGGCCTATACAGCTGAGTTGAAGAAACACATGTCTAACTCTAATGACAACCATCTATGTTAGAAACTGTAGCATCAAGCACATTGTTCCCCTGTGAAATTTGAATTAGTTATGGAAATGAATAACTTCTGAATAACAGATTTTCAAAGTGTGGGAAGCCTCATTTGGTCCAAAGAGGCCATTTCAGCTATGTTGAAGAAACACATGCATCTCTCCAAGGCAATCATGTAGGTTAGAATCAGCATCATCTAGAACACTGTTTCCCTGTGAGAATTGATTTAGTTCGTGAAAGGAGTATTTCCTGCCAGTCATCGTTTTCAAGATGAAGAAAGGCTCATTTTGTTCCAAGTAGGTCTATACAGCTGAGTTGAAGAAACACATGTACCTTTCCAAAGAAAACCATCTATGGTAGATCTACCACTTTATTTCCCTGTGAGAATTGACATAGATTTCAAAGGAACATTTGCTGCAAATGAGAACTTACAAGGCAGAGAAAGGGTCATTTTGTTCCAAATTGGCCAATTCACATGAGATGTCAAAAACCATTTCTGTGGAAAGGAAAACTGTGAGAGAAACAGGAGCTTCCTGCACATTCTTTCCCCCTGAACATTGAGTTAATTTTTAAAAGCATAATTCCTTCATCTTAAGTGTTTCAAGGCATAGATAGGTTCTGTTTGCTCCAAGGAGGCGTATTCAGCGTGGGTTGAGAAACGCATGTATCTCCCAAAGAAAGAGATCTATGTTAAACGCTTCACAGTCCAGCATGTTGTTTGCCTGTGAGAATTGAATTAGTTTTTGAATGCAATACTTCTGGAAATCATCATTTTCAAGAAGAAGAAAGGCTCATTTTGTCCCAAGTACGCATATTTTGCTGAGTTGAAGAAACACATTTATCTCCCCACAGAAAACCATCTGTCAGAAGCCAATGCATTAACAACATTGCTTCATTCTGTGAAATGAGTTACTTTTTGAAAGGAATATGTCCTAAAATCAGAACTTTCAGGTGCAGAGATGTTCATTTTCTTCCAAATAAGCCTATTGACCTGAAAGTCGGAAAACATTTGTCTCTCGAAAGAAAACGGTCAGTGTTAGAAAGAGAAGCGTCTAGACCATTGTTTCCATGTGAGAATTGAGTTAGTTTTGAAAGGAATACTTATTCCAAATCCTAATGCTCAAGGGGGAGAAAGGGTGATTTTCCTCGAATGGGCCTCTTTGTCTGAGTGGAAGAAACACATGTATCCCTCCAAAGAATACCATATCTGGTAGAAGCAGCAGCATGTGACACATTGTTACTGTGAGAATTGAGTTAACTTTTGAAAGGAATATTTCCTGCATGTCCTAGTTATCATGGTAGGGCAAGGCTCATTTTGTTACAAAAATGCCTAATCAGCTGATTTGAAGAAACACATCTATCTCTACAAACAACACCATCGAAGCTTGAAGCTACAGTTGCCAGCACATTGTTTCCCTGTGAGAATTGAGTCAGTTTTTGAAAGGAAGACTTTCTGACAACCTGAATTTTCAGGATATTATTAGGCTGAGTGTGTCCAAGTAGGCTCATTCAGCTAAGTCGTGTAGACACATGTATCTCTCAAAGAAAAATCTTTGTTAGAACCAGGAGCATCTAGGCCATTGTTTCCCTGTGCGAATTGAGTTAGTTATTGAAAGAAATACTTCCTGCGACTTAAGGTGTTTCAAAGTGGAGAAAGGCTCATTTTGTTCCAAATGGGGCTGTTCATCATTGGGGAAGAAACACAAGTATCCCTCCAAAGAAACCCATTTATGTTAGAAGCTGCTGCATCTACCATATTGTTGCCCTGTGAGAATTGAGTGAGTTTAGGGAAGAATACTTCCTGCAAATCAGAATTTCCAACCTGAACAAAGGTTCATTTTGTTTCCCAAAGGCCTATTCACCTAAGATGATGAAACGCATGTATCTCAGAAAGAGAACAATCTGGGTCCGAAGCTCAAGCACGTAAAGCATTGTTTACCAGTGATACTTGAATTACTTTTTGAATGGAATACTCCTGCCAATCAGAATTTTCAGGGTGGATGAGGATCATTTTGTTCCGAATTGGCCTATTCGCCTGACTTGAGAAAACACATGAACCTCTCAAAAGAAAACCAGCAGTGTTAGAAGCAGAAGCATCTAGCACATTGTTTTACTGTGAGAATTCAGTGAGTTTTTGAAAGGAAGACTCCTGCAAAACAGAGCTTTCAAGGTGTAGAAAGCTTCATTTTGTTCCAAATAGGACAGTTTAGAACAGTTGAAGAAACAAATGTAAATCTCAAAAGAAAGCTATGTGTGTTAGAAACAAGAGCAACTATCCCATTGTTTGCTGTGAGAATAGTGTTAGTTTTTGAAAGGAATATACCTGCAACTTAGGGTATCAACGTGGAGATAGCCTCTTTCTGTTCCAAATTGGCCTATTCAGCTAAGTTGAAGAAACACATGTGCCTCTCAAAAAAAACACATCTCTGTATGATGCTGGAACATCAAGAACATTGTTTCCCTGTGAGAACTGAGTGTGGTTTTGAAATGAATACTACAGGAAACTTTAGAGTTTCAATGGGGCGATAGGCTCTGCATGCTCAAAATAGGTCTTTTCAGCTGAGTTGAAGACACACGCATCTTTCGCAAGAAAACCATCTATGTTAGAAAGTGCAGCAGCGACCACATGGTTTCTCTGTCCCAATTGAGAGAGCTTTTGAAAGGAATCCTTCCTGCAAATCAGAACTTTCAAGGTCAACAAAGGTTCATTGTGTGCCAAAGAGGCGTTTTCACCTGAGACGTTGAAACACATGTTTCTCTCACAAGAAACTCTCTGTGTTAGAAGGTCCATCGCATAGAACATTGTTTACCTGTGAGATTTGAGTTAGTTTTCATTGGAGAACTTTTGCAAATCAGAATTTCAGGGTGGAAAAGGCTACTTTGTGCCTGATAGCCCTATTGAGCTGCATTGAAAAAACACATGGATCTCGCGAAAGAAAACCATGTGTGTTAGAAGCAGGATCATACGGCACATTGATTCCCTGTGAGAATCAAGTGAATTTTTGAAAGGAGTACTTCCTGCCAATCATAGATTTCAAGGTATACAAAAGCTCATTTTGTTCCAAATAGGACTATTTAGCTGAGTGGAAGAAACCACACGAATATCTCGAAAGAGAACTATATGTGTAAGAAGCCTGAGCATCTAGAACCTTGATTCCCTGTGAGAACTGAGTTAAGTTTGAAAGGAATACCTCCTGCAAATACCTGATTTGAAGGTGGAGAAAGGCTGCTTTTGTTCAAAATCAGCCTATTTATCTGACAGGAAGTAACAAATGTATACCTCGAAAGAAAACCATTTCTGGTAGAAGCTGAAGCATCTACATATTGCTTCCCTGTGAGAATTCATTTAGTTTGCAAAGGAATATTCCTGCAAATCAGAACTTCCAAGGTGCACGAAGCTTCATTTCATTCTAAATAGGCCTATTCCACTGAGATGTTGAAACACATGTATCTCTCGAAAGAAAACAATCTGTGTTACAATCTCCACTGCCTTTAACCTTGATTCCCTGTGAGATTAGAGGTAGTTTTTGAGTGGAATACTTCTGCAAAGGAGAATTTTCAGGCTGGAAAAGCCTCCTTTTGTTTGACTAAGCCTATTCAGCTGAGTTGAACAAACACCTTTTTGTCTCAGAAGAAAATCATCTGTGTTAGAAGAAAGAGCATCTAGCACATTGTTTCCTATGAGAAGTGAGTTAGTGTTTGCAAAGAACGCTGACTGCAACCTAGGTGTTTCAAGGTGGAGATTGGCTCTATTTCCTCCAATAAGCCTATTCAGATGAGTTTGAGAAACTCATGTATGTCTCCAAGGAAAACGATCTACGTTAGAAGCATCAAATCTACCACATTGTTTCCTTCTGAGTATTGAGTTAGTTTTTGAAAGGAACACGTTTAGCAAATCAGAATTTTCAAGCTAGAGAAAGGCTCATTTTGTCCAAAGAGGACGATTCGGCTAAATTGAAGAAAGACATGTATCTCTCCTCACAATGCCATCTATGCTTCAACCTGTAGCAATTACCACATTGTTTCCCTGCAAGAATTGACTTAGTTTTTGAAAGGACTACTACTGGCAACATTTGAGTTTCACTGTGGAGATAGTCTCTGTTTGCTTCAAACAGGCCTTTTTAGCTGAGGTGAAGAAGCACATATATATCTTGAAAGAATACCATCTATGTTTCAAGCTGCACCTTCTATCACACTGTTTCCCTCTGACAATTTAGTTAGTTTTAGAATGGAATATTTCCTGCAAATCAGAAATTTCAAGATGCATTGAAGTTCACTTTCACCAAGAAAGCCTAAGTTGAAGAAACACACATATTTCTTGAAAGAAAACCATCTGTGTTAGAAGAAAGTGCATCTAGCACATTGTTTCCCTGTGAGAACTGGGTTAGTTTTTAAAGGAACGCGTCCTCCAAATTAGAGCTTTGAAGGGGGACATATGTTCCTTTGTTTCAAATTGGCCTATTCACCTGCATTGTCTAAGCACGTGTTCCTCTCCAACCATAACAATGTGTTTTAGAAAGAGGAACAACTAGCCTATTGCTTCCTTGTGAGAAGACATAGTCTTTGAAAGGAATGTACCTGCAACTTAGAGATTTCAAGGTGGAGATAGGCCCTGATTGCTGCAAATAGGCCTATACAGCTGAGTTGAAGAAACACATGTCTAACTCTAATGACAACCATCTATGTTAGAAACTGTAGCATCAAGCACATTGTTCCCCTGTGAAATTTGAATTAGTTATGGAAATGAATAACTTCTGAATAACAGATTTTCAAAGTGTGGGAAGCCTCATTTGGTCCAAAGAGGCCATTTCAGCTATGTTGAAGAAACACATGCATCTCTCCAAGGCAATCATGTAGGTTAGAATCAGCATCATCTAGAACACTGTTTCCCTGTGAGAATTGATTTAGTTCGTGAAAGGAGTATTTCCTGCCAGTCATCGTTTTCAAGATGAAGAAAGGCTCATTTTGTTCCAAGTAGGTCTATACAGCTGAGTTGAAGAAACACATGTACCTTTCCAAAGAAAACCATCTATGGTAGATCTACCACTTTATTTCCCTGTGAGAATTGACATAGATTTCAAAGGAACATTTGCTGCAAATGAGAACTTACAAGGCAGAGAAAGGGTCATTTTGTTCCAAATTGGCCAATTCACATGAGATGTCAAAAACCATTTCTGTGGAAAGGAAAACTGTGAGAGAAACAGGAGCTTCCTGCACATTCTTTCCCCCTGAACATTGAGTTAATTTTTAAAAGCATAATTCCTTCATCTTAAGTGTTTCAAGGCATAGATAGGTTCTGTTTGCTCCAAGGAGGCGTATTCAGCGTGGGTTGAGAAACGCATGTATCTCCCAAAGAAAGAGATCTATGTTAAACGCTTCACAGTCCAGCATGTTGTTTGCCTGTGAGAATTGAATTAGTTTTTGAATGCAATACTTCTGGAAATCATCATTTTCAAGAAGAAGAAAGGCTCATTTTGTCCCAAGTACGCATATTTTGCTGAGTTGAAGAAACACATTTATCTCCCCACAGAAAACCATCTGTCAGAAGCCAATGCATTAACAACATTGCTTCATTCTGTGAAATGAGTTACTTTTTGAAAGGAATATGTCCTAAAATCAGAACTTTCAGGTGCAGAGATGTTCATTTTCTTCCAAATAAGCCTATTGACCTGAAAGTCGGAAAACATTTGTCTCTCGAAAGAAAACGGTCAGTGTTAGAAAGAGAAGCGTCTAGACCATTGTTTCCATGTGAGAATTGAGTTAGTTTTGAAAGGAATACTTATTCCAAATCCTAATGCTCAAGGGGGAGAAAGGGTGATTTTCCTCGAATGGGCCTCTTTGTCTGAGTGGAAGAAACACATGTATCCCTCCAAAGAATACCATATCTGGTAGAAGCAGCAGCATGTGACACATTGTTACTGTGAGAATTGAGTTAACTTTTGAAAGGAATATTTCCTGCATGTCCTAGTTATCATGGTAGGGCAAGGCTCATTTTGTTACAAAAATGCCTAATCAGCTGATTTGAAGAAACACATCTATCTCTACAAACAACACCATCGAAGCTTGAAGCTACAGTTGCCAGCACATTGTTTCCCTGTGAGAATTGAGTCAGTTTTTGAAAGGAAGACTTTCTGACAACCTGAATTTTCAGGATATTATTAGGCTGAGTGTGTCCAAGTAGGCTCATTCAGCTAAGTCGTGTAGACACATGTATCTCTCAAAGAAAAATCTTTGTTAGAACCAGGAGCATCTAGGCCATTGTTTCCCTGTGCGAATTGAGTTAGTTATTGAAAGAAATACTTCCTGCGACTTAAGGTGTTTCAAAGTGGAGAAAGGCTCATTTTGTTCCAAATGGGGCTGTTCATCATTGGGGAAGAAACACAAGTATCCCTCCAAAGAAACCCATTTATGTTAGAAGCTGCTGCATCTACCATATTGTTGCCCTGTGAGAATTGAGTGAGTTTAGGGAAGAATACTTCCTGCAAATCAGAATTTCCAACCTGAACAAAGGTTCATTTTGTTTCCCAAAGGCCTATTCACCTAAGATGATGAAACGCATGTATCTCAGAAAGAGAACAATCTGGGTCCGAAGCTCAAGCACGTAAAGCATTGTTTACCAGTGATACTTGAATTACTTTTTGAATGGAATACTCCTGCCAATCAGAATTTTCAGGGTGGATGAGGATCATTTTGTTCCGAATTGGCCTATTCGCCTGACTTGAGAAAACACATGAACCTCTCAAAAGAAAACCAGCAGTGTTAGAAGCAGAAGCATCTAGCACATTGTTTTACTGTGAGAATTCAGTGAGTTTTTGAAAGGAAGACTCCTGCAAAACAGAGCTTTCAAGGTGTAGAAAGCTTCATTTTGTTCCAAATAGGACAGTTTAGAACAGTTGAAGAAACAAATGTAAATCTCAAAAGAAAGCTATGTGTGTTAGAAACAAGAGCAACTATCCCATTGTTTGCTGTGAGAATAGTGTTAGTTTTTGAAAGGAATATACCTGCAACTTAGGGTATCAACGTGGAGATAGCCTCTTTCTGTTCCAAATTGGCCTATTCAGCTAAGTTGAAGAAACACATGTGCCTCTCAAAAAAAACACATCTCTGTATGATGCTGGAACATCAAGAACATTGTTTCCCTGTGAGAACTGAGTGTGGTTTTGAAATGAATACTACAGGAAACTTTAGAGTTTCAATGGGGCGATAGGCTCTGCATGCTCAAAATAGGTCTTTTCAGCTGAGTTGAAGACACACGCATCTTTCGCAAGAAAACCATCTATGTTAGAAAGTGCAGCAGCGACCACATGGTTTCTCTGTCCCAATTGAGAGAGCTTTTGAAAGGAATCCTTCCTGCAAATCAGAACTTTCAAGGTCAACAAAGGTTCATTGTGTGCCAAAGAGGCGTTTTCACCTGAGACGTTGAAACACATGTTTCTCTCACAAGAAACTCTCTGTGTTAGAAGGTCCATCGCATAGAACATTGTTTACCTGTGAGATTTGAGTTAGTTTTCATTGGAGAACTTTTGCAAATCAGAATTTCAGGGTGGAAAAGGCTACTTTGTGCCTGATAGCCCTATTGAGCTGCATTGAAAAAACACATGGATCTCGCGAAAGAAAACCATGTGTGTTAGAAGCAGGATCATACGGCACATTGATTCCCTGTGAGAATCAAGTGAATTTTTGAAAGGAGTACTTCCTGCCAATCATAGATTTCAAGGTATACAAAAGCTCATTTTGTTCCAAATAGGACTATTTAGCTGAGTGGAAGAAACCACACGAATATCTCGAAAGAGAACTATATGTGTAAGAAGCCTGAGCATCTAGAACCTTGATTCCCTGTGAGAACTGAGTTAAGTTTGAAAGGAATACCTCCTGCAAATGCTAGATTTGAAGGTGGAGAAAGGCTGCTTTTGTTCAAAATCAGCCTATTTATCTGACAGGAAGTAACAAATGTATACCTCGAAAGAAAACCATTTCTGGTAGAAGCTGAAGCATCTACATATTGCTTCCCTGTGAGAATTCATTTAGTTTGCAAAGGAATATTCCTGCAAATCAGAACTTCCAAGGTGCACCAAGCTTCATTTCATTCTAAATAGGCCTATTCCAGTGAGATGTTGAAACACATGTATCTCTCGAAAGAAAACAATCTGTGTTACAATCTCCACTGCCTTTAACCTTGATTCCCTGTGAGATTAGAGGTAGTTTTTGAGTGGAATACTTCTGCAAAGGAGAATTTTCAGGCTGGAAAAGCCTCCTTTTGTTTGACTAAGCCTATTCAGCTGAGTTGAACAAACACCTTTTTGTCTCAGAAGAAAATCATCTGTGTTAGAAGAAAGAGCATCTAGCACATTGTTTCCTATGAGAAGTGAGTTAGTGTTTGCAAAGAACGCTGACTGCAACCTAGGTGTTTCAAGGTGGAGATTGGCTCTATTTCCTCCAATAAGCCTATTCAGATGAGTTTGAGAAACTCATGTATGTCTCCAAGGAAAATGATCTACGTTAGAAGCATCAAATCTACCACATTGTTTCCTTCTGAGTATTGAGTTAGTTTTTGAAAGGAACACGTTTAGCAAATCAGAATTTTCAAGCTAGAGAAAGGCTCATTTTGTCCAAAGAGGACGATTCGGCTAAATTGAAGAAAGACATGTATCTCTCCTCACAATGCCATCTATGCTTCAACCTGTAGCAATTACCACATTGTTTCCCTGCAAGAATTGACTTAGTTTTTGAAAGGACTACTACTGGCAACATTTGAGTTTCACTGTGGAGATAGTCTCTGTTTGCTTCAAACAGGCCTTTTTAGCTGAGGTGAAGAAGCACATATATATCTTGAAAGAATACCATCTATGTTTCAAGCTGCACCTTCTATCACACTGTTTCCCTCTGACAATTTAGTTAGTTTTAGAATGGAATATTTCCTGCAAATCAGAAATTTCAAGATGCATTGAAGTTCACTTTCACCAAGAAAGCCTAAGTTGAAGAAACACACATATTTCTTGAAAGAAAACCATCTGTGTTAGAAGAAAGTGCATCTAGCACATTGTTTCCCTGTGAGAACTGGGTTAGTTTTTAAAGGAACGCGTCCTCCAAATTAGAACTTTGAAGGGGGACATATGTTCCTTTGTTTCAAATTGGCCTATTCACCTGCATTGTCTAAGCACGTGTTCCTCTCCAACCATAACAATGTGTTTTAGAAAGAGGAACAACTAGCCTATTGCTTCCTTGTGAGAAGACATAGTCTTTGAAAGGAATGTACCTGCAACTTAGAGATTTCAAGGTGGAGATAGGCCCTGATTGCTGCAAATAGGCCTATACAGCTGAGTTGAAGAAACACATGTCTAACTCTAATGACAACCATCTATGTTAGAAACTGTAGCATCAAGCACATTGTTCCCCTGTGAAATTTGAATTAGTTATGGAAATGAATAACTTCTGAATAACAGATTTTCAAAGTGTGGGAAGCCTCATTTGGTCCAAAGAGGCCATTTCAGCTATGTTGAAGAAACACATGCATCTCTCCAAGGCAATCATGTAGGTTAGAATCAGCATCATCTAGAACACTGTTTCCCTGTGAGAATTGATTTAGTTCGTGAAAGGAGTATTTCCTGCCACTCATCGTTTTCAAGATGAAGAAAGGCTCATTTTGTTCCAAGTAGGTCTATACAGCTGAGTTGAAGAAACACATGTACCTTTCCAAAGAAAACCATCTATGGTAGATCTACCACTTTATTTCCCTGTGAGAATTGACATAGATTTCAAAGGAACATTTGCTGCAAATGAGAACTTACAAGGCAGAGAAAGGGTCATTTTGTTCCAAATTGGCCAATTCACATGAGATGTCAAAAACCGTTTGTGTGGAAAGGAAAACTGTGAGAGAAACAGGAGCTTCCTGCACATTCTTTCCCCCTGAACATTGAGTTAATTTTTAAAAGCATAATTCCTACATCTTAAGTGTTTCAAGGCGGAGATAGGTTCTGTTTGCTCCAAGGAGGCATATTCAGCGTGGGTTGAGAAACGCATGTATCTCCCAAAGAAAGAGATCTATGTTAAACGCTTCACAGTCCAGCATGTTGTTTGCCTGTGAGAATTGAATTAGTTTTTGAATGCAATACTTCTGGAAATCATCATTTTCAAGAAGAAGAAAGGCTCATTTTGTCCCAAGTACGCATATTTTGCTGAGTTGAAGAAACACATTTATCTCCCCACAGAAAACCATCTGTCAGAAGCCAAAGCATTAACAACATTGCTTCATTCTGTGAAATGAGTTACTTTTTGAAAGGAATATGTCCTAAAATCAGAACTTTCAGGTGCAGAGATGTTCATTTTCTTCCAAATAAGCCTATTGACCTGAAAGTGGGAAAACATTTGTCTCTCGAAAGAAAACGGTCAGTGTTAGAAACAGAAGCGTCTAGACCATTGTTTCCATGTGAGAATTGAGTTAGTTTTGAAAGGAATACTTATTGCAAATCCTAATGCTCAAGGGGGAGAAAAGGTGATTTTCCTCGAATGGGCCTCTTTGTCTGAGTGGAAGAAACACATGTATCACTCCAAAGAATACCATTTCTGGTAGAAGCAGCAGCATGTGACACATTGTTACTGTGAGAATTGAGTTAACTTTTGAAAGGAATATTTCCTGCATGTCCTAGTTATCATGGTAGGGCAAGGCTCATTTTGTTACAAAAATGCCTAATCAGCTGATTTGAAGAAACACATCTATCTCTCCAAACAACACCATCGAAGCTTGAAGCTACAGTTGCCAGCACATTGTTTCCCTGTGAGAATTGAGTCAGTTTTTGAAAGGAAGACTTTCTGACAACCTGAATTTTCAGGATATTATCAGGCTGAGTGTGTCCAAGTAGGCTCATTCAGCTAAGTCGTGTAGACACATGTATCTCTCAAAGAAAAATCTTTGTTAGAACCAGGAGCATCTAGGCCATTGTTTCCCTGTGCGAATTGAGTTAGTTATTGAAAGGAATACTTCCTGTGACTTAAGGTGTTTCAAAGTGGAGAAAGACTCATTTTGTTCCAAATGGGGCTGTTCATCATTGGGGAAGAAACACAAGTATCCCTCCAAAGAAACCCATTTATGTTAGAAGCTGCTGCATCTACCATATTGTTGCCCTGTGAGAATTGAGTGAGTTTAGGGAAGAATACTTCCTGCAAATCAGAATTTCCAACCTGAACAAAGGTTCATTTTGTTCCCAAAGGCCTATTCACCTAAGATGATGAAACGCATGTATCTCAGAAAGAGAACAATCTGGGTCCAAAGCTCAAGCACGTAAAGCATTGTTTACCAGTGATACTTGAATTACTTTTTGAATGGAATACTCCTGCCAATCAGAATTTTCAGGGTGGATGAGGATCATTTTGTTCCGAATTGGCCTATTCGCCTGACTTGAGAAAACACATGACCCTCTCAAAAGAAAACCAGCAGTGTTAGAAGCAGAAGCATCTAGCACATTGTTTTACTGTGAGAATTCAGTGAGTTTTTGAAAGGAAGACTCCTGCAAAACAGAGCTTTCAAGGTGTAGAAAGCTTCATTTTGTTCCAAATAGGACAGTTTAGAACAGTTGAAGAAACAAATGTAAATCTCAAAAGAAAGCTATGTGTGTTAGAAACAAGAGCAACTATCCCATTGTTTGCTGTGAGAATAGTGTTAGTTTTTGAAAGGAATATACCTGCAACTTAGGGTATCAACGTAGAGATAGCCTCTTTCTGTTTCAAATTGGACTATTCAGCTAAGTTGAAGAAACACATGTGCCTCTCAAAAAAAACACATCTCTGTATGATGCTGGAACATCAAGAACATTGTTTCCCTGTGAGAACTGAGTGTGGTTTTGAAATGAATACTACAGGAAACTTTAGAGTTTCAATGGGGCGATAGGCTCTGCATGCTCAAAATAGGTCTTTTCAGCTGAGTTGAAGACACACGCATCTTTTGCAAGAAAACCATCTATGTTAGAAAGTGCACTAGCGACCACATGGTTTCTCTGCCCCAATTGAGAGAGCTTTTGAAAGGAATCCTTCCTGCAAATCAGAACTTTCAAGGTCAACAAAGGTTCATTGTGTGCCAAAGAGGCGTTTTCACCTGAGACGTTGAAACACATGTTTCTCTCACAAGAAACTCTCTGTGATAGAAGGTCCATCGCATAGAACATTGTTTACCTGTGAGATTTGAGTTAGTTTTCATTGGAGAACTTTTGCAAATCAGAATTTCAGGGTGGAAAAGGCTACTTTGTGCCTAATAGCCCTATTGAGCTGCATTGAAAAAACACATGGATCTCGCGAAAGAAAACCATGTGTGTTAGAAGCAGGATCATACGGCACATTGATTCCCTGTGAGAATCAAGTGAATTTTTGAAAGGAGTACATCCTGCCAATCATAGATTTCAAGGTATACAAAAGCTCATTTTGTTCCAAATAGGACTATTTAGCTGAGTGGAAGAAACCACACGAATATCTCGAAAGAGAACTATATGTGTAAGAAGCCTGAGCATCTAGAACCTTGATTCCCTGTGAGAACTGAGTTAAGTTTGAAAGGAATACCTCCTGCAAATGCTAGATTTGAAGGTGGAGAAAGGCTGCTTTTGTTCAAAATCAGCCTATTTATCTGACAGGAAGTAACAAATGTATACCTCGAAAGAAAACCATTTCTGGTAGAAGCTGAAGCATCTACATATTGCTTCCCTGTGAGAATTCATTTAGTTTGCAAAGGAATATTCCTGCAAATCAGAACTTCCAAGGTGCACCAAGCTTCATTTCATTCTAAATAGGCCTATTCCAGTGAGATGTTGAAACACATGTATCTCTCGAAAGAAAACAATCTGTGTTACAATCTCCACTGCCTTTAACCTTGATTCCCTGTGAGATTAGAGGTAGTTTTTGAGTGGAATACTTCTGCAAAGGAGAATTTTCAGGCTGGAAAAGCCTCCTTTTGTTTGACTAAGCCTATTCAGCTGAGTTGAATAAACACCTTTTTGTCTCAGAAGAAAATCATCTGTGTTAGAAGAAAGAGCATCTAGCACATTGTTTCCTATGAGAAGTGAGTTAGTGTTTGCAAAGAACGCTGACTGCAACCTAGGTGTTTCAAGGTGGAGATTGGCTCTATTTCCTCCAATAAGCCTATTCAGATGAGTTTGAGAAACTCATGTATCTCTCCAAGGAAAATGGTCTACGTTAGCAGCATCAAATCTACCACATTGTTTCCTTCTGAGTATTGAGTTAGTTTTTGAAAGGAACACGTTTAGCAAATCAGAATTTTCAAGCTAGAGAAAGGCTCATTTTGTCCAAAGAGGACGATTCGGCTCAATTGAAGACAGACATGTATCTCTCCACACAATACCATCTATGCTTCAACCTGCAGCAATTACCACATTGTTTCCCTGCAAGAATTGACTTAGTTTTTGAAAGGACTACTACTGGCAACTTTTGAGTTTCACTGTGGAGATAGTCTCTGTTTGCTTCAAACAGGCCTTTTTAGCTGAGATGAAGAAGCACATGTGTATCTTGAAAAAGTACCATCTACGTTGGAAGCTGTAATTTCTATCACACTGTTTCCCTCTGACAATTTAGTTTGTTTTAGAAAGGAGTATTTCCTGCAAATCAGAATTTCCAACATGGATTGAAGTTCACTTGCTCCAAGCAAGCCTAGGTTGAAGAAACACACCTATTTCTTGAAAGAAAACCATCTGTGTTAGAAGAAAGTGCATCTAGCACATTGTTTCCCTGTGAGAACTGAGTTAGTTTTTAAAGGAACTCGTCCTGCAAATTAGCACTTTGAAGGGGGCCATATGTTTCTTTGTTTCAAATTGGCCTATTCACCTGAATTGTCTAAACACGTGTTCCTCTTGAAACATCACAATATGTTTTAGAAAGAGGAACAACTAGCCTATTGCTTCCTTGTGAGAAGACTTAGTCTTGGAAAGGAATGTACCTGCAACTGACAGATTTCAATGTGGAGATATGCCCTGATTGCTGCAAATAGGCCTATATAGCTGAGTTGAAGAAACACATGTCTAACTCTAATGACAACCATCTATGCTAGAAACTGTAGCGTCAAGCACATTGTTCCCCTATGAAATTTCAATTAGTTATGGAAATGAATAACTTCTGAATAACAGATTTTCAAAGTGTAGGAAAGCTCATTTTGTCCAAATAGGCCATTTCAGCTATGTTGAAGAAACACATGCATCTCTCCAACGAAATCATGTAGGTTAGAATCAGCATCATCTAGAACACGGTTTCCTTGTGAGAATTGATTTAGTTCGTGAAAGGCGTATTTCCTGCAAATCATCCTTTTCAAGATGAAGTAAGGCTCATTTTGTTCCAAATAGGTCTATACAGCTGAGTTGAAGAAACACATGTACCTTTCCAGAGAAAACCATCTATGGTAGATCTACCACTTTATTTCCCTGTGTGAATTGACATAGATTTCAAAGGAACATTTAATGGAAATGATAACTTAGAAGGCAGAGAAAGGATCATTTTTTCCAAATGGGCCAAATCACATGAGATGTCAAAAACCATTTGTGTGGAAAGGAAAACTGTCATAGAAACAGGTGTTTCCTGCACATTCTTTCCCTGTGAAAATTGAGTTAATTTTTAAAAGCATACTTCCTACATCTTAAGTGTTTCAATGTGGAGATAGGTTCTGTTTACTCCAGGGAGGCGTATTCAAGGTGGTTTGAGAAACGCATGTATCTCCCAAAGAAAGAGATCTATGTTAAATGCTTCACAATCCCGCCTGTTGTTTGCCTGTGAGAATTGAATGAGTTTTTGAATGCAATACTTCTGGAAATCCTCATTTTCAAGAAGAAGAAAGGCTCCTTTTGTCCCAAGTATGCGTATTTTGCTGAGGTGAAGAAACACATTTAGCTCTCCACAGAAAGCCATCTGTGCCAGAAGTCAACACATTAACAACATTGCTTCATTCTGTAAATGAGTTACTTTTGGAAAGGAATATTTCCTGAAAATTAGAACTTTCAAGGTGGAGAGATGTTCATTTTCTTCCAAATAAGCCTATTGACCTGAAAGTGGGAACACATTTGTCTCTCGAAAGAAAATGGTCAGTGTTAGAAAGAGAGAAGTGTCTAGACCATTGTTTCCGTGTGAGAATTGACTTAGTTTTGAAAGGAATACTTACTGCAAATCCTAATTTTCAAGGTGGAGAAAGGGTGATTTTCCTCAAATGGGCCTCTTTATCTGAGGGGAAGAAACACATGTATCCCTCCAAAGAAAACCATTTCTGCTAGAAGCTGCAGCATCTGACACATTGTTACCTGTGAGAATTGAGTTCACTTTTGAAAGGAATATTTCCTGCATATCGTGGTTATCATGGTAGGGGAAGGCTCATTTTGGTACAAAAATGCCTAATCAGCTGATTTGAAGAAACACATTTATTTCTCCAAATAACACCATCTAAGCTTGAAGCTACAGTTGCTAGCACATTGTTTCCCTGTGATAATTGGCTTAGTTTTTGAAAGGAAGACTTCCTGACAATCTGAATTTTCAGGGTATTCTTAGGCTGAGTGTGTCCAAGTAGGCCCATTCAGCTAAGTTGTATAGAGACATGTATCTCTCAAAGAAAAATCTTTGTTAGAACCACGAGCATCTAGGGCATTGTTTCCCTGTGAGAACTGAGTAAGTTATTGAAAGGAATACTTCCTGCGACTTAAGATGTTTCAAAGTGGAGAAAGGCTCATTTTGTTCCAAATGGGGCCGTTCATCATTGGGGAAGAAACACAAGTATCCCTCCGAAGAAACCCATTTCTGGTAGAAGCTGCAGCATCTACCATATTGTTTTCCTGTGAGAATTGAGTTCGTTTTGGGAAGAATACTTCCTGCAAATCCGAAATTCCAACGTGAACAAAGGTTCATTTTGTTTCCCATATTCCTATTCACCTAAGATGAAGAAAGGCCTGTATGTCCAAAAGAGAACAAGCTGGGTCCGAAGCTCAAGCACGTAGAACGTTGTTTACCAGTGATACTTGAATTACTTTTTGAATGGAATGCTCCTGCAAATCAGAATTGTCGGGGTGGTTGAAGATCATTTTGTTCTGAATAGGCCTATTCGCCTGAGTTGAAAAAACACATGTACCTCTCAAAAGAAAACCAGCAGTGTTAGAAGCAGGAGCATCTAGCACATTGTTTTCCTGTGAGAATTCTGTGAGTTTTTGAAAGGAAGACTGCTGCAAATCAGCGTTTTCGAGGTGTAGAAAGCTTCATTTTGTTCCAAATAGGACAGTTTAGAACAGTTGAAGAAACAAATGTAAATCTCAAAAGAAAACTATGTGTGTTAGAAACAAGAGCATCTATCACATTGTTTGCTGTGAGAATAGTGTTAGTTTTTGAAAGGAATATACCTGCAACTTAGGGGATCAACGTGGAGATAGCCTCTTTCTGTTCCAAATTGGCCTATTCAGCTAAGTTGAAGAAACACATGTACCTCTCAAAAAAAACCATCTCTGTATGATGCTGGAATATCTAGAACATTGTTTCCCTGTGAGAACTGAGTGTGGTTTTGAAATGACTACTACAGGAAACCTGAGAGTTTCAAAGGGGCGATAGGCTCTGTTTGCTCGAAATAGGTCTTTTCAGCTGAGTTGAAGACACACGCATCTTTCCCAAGAAAACCATCTATGTTAGAAAGTGCAGCAGCTACCACATGGTTTCTCTGTCACAATTGAGAGAGCTTTTGAAAGGAGTACTTCCTGCAATTCAGAACTTGCAAGGTCAACAAAGGTTCATTCTGTGCCAAATAGGCGTTTTCACCTGACATGTTGAAACACATGTTTCTCTCACAAGAAACTCTCTGTGTTAGACGGTCCATCGCATAGAACATTGTTTACCTGTGAGATTTGAGTTCGTTTTCATTGGAGAACTTTTGCAAATCAGAATTTCAGGGTGGAAAAGGCTACTTTGTTCCTAATAGCCCTACTGAGCTGCATTGAAAAAACACATGGATCTCGCGAGAGAAAACCATCTGTGTTAGAAGCAGGATCATCCGGCACATTGTTTCCCTGTGAGAATCGAGTGAATATTTGAAAGGAGTACTTCCTGCCAATCATGGATTTCAAGGTGTACAACAGCTCACTTTACTCCAAATAGGACTATTTAGCTGAGTGGAAGAAACAACATGTATATCTCGCAAGAGAACTATATTTGTACGAAGCCTGAGCATCTAGAACATTGATTCCCTGTGAGAACCGAGTTACGTTTGAAAGGAATACCTCCTGCAAATGCTAGATTTGAAGGTGGAGAAAGGCTGCTTTTGTTCAAAATAGGCCTATTGATTTGAGGGGAAGTAACAAATGGATACTTCCAAAGAAAACCATTTCTGGTAGAAGCTGAAGCATGTACATATTGCTTCCCTGGGAGAATTCAGTTCGTTTGGAAAAGAATATTCCTGCAAATCAGAACTTCCAAGGTGCACCAAGCTTCATTTCATTCTAAATAGGCCTATTCCACTGAGATGTTGAAACACATGTTTCTCTGGAAAGAAAACAATCCATGTTACAATCTCCACTGCCTTTAACCTTGATTCCCTGTGAGATTAGAGGTAGTTTTTGAGTGGAATACTTCTGCAAAGGAGAATTTTCAGGCTGGAAAAGCCTCTTTTTGTTGGACTAAGCCTATTCAGCTGAGTTGAAGAAGCACATTTTTCTCTCTAAAGAAAATCATCTGTGTTAGAAGAAGGAGAATCTAGCACATTGTTTCCTATGAGAAGTGAGTTAGTGTTTGAAAAGAACGCTGACTGCAACCTAGGTGTTTCAAGGTGGAGATTGGCTCTATTTCCTCCAATAAGCCTATTCAGATGAGTTTGAGAAACTCATGTATCTCTCCAAGGAAAATGGTCTACGTGAGCAGCATCAAATCGACCACATTGTTTCCTTCTGAGTATTGAGTTAGGTTTTGAAAGCAACACGTTTAGCAAATCAGAATTTTCAAGCTAGAGAAAGGCTCATTTTGTCCAAAGAGGACGATTCGGCTCAATTGAAGACAGACATGTATCTCTCCACACAATACCATCTATGCTTCAACCTGCAGCAATTACCACATTGTTTCCCTGCAAGAATTGACTTAGTTTTTGAAAGGACTACTACTGGCAACTTTTGAGTTTCACTGTGGAGATAGTCTCTGTTTGCTTCAAACAGGCCTTTTTAGCTGAGATGAAGAAGCACATGTGTATCTTGAAAAAGTACCATCTACGTTGGAAGCTGTAATTTCTATCACACTGTTTCCCTCTGACAATTTAGTTTGTTTTAGAAAGGAGTATTTCCTGCAAATCAGAATTTCCAACATGGATTGAAGTTCACTTGCTCCAAACAAGCCTAGGTTGAAGAAACTCACATATTTCTTGAAAGAAAACCATCTGTGTTAGAAGAAAGTGCATCTAGCACATTGTTTCCCTGTGAGAACTGAGTTAGTTTTTAAAGGAACTCGTCCTGCAAATTAGCACTTTGAAGGGGGCCATATGTTTCTTTGTTTCAAATTGGCCTATTCACCTGAATTGTCTAAACACGTGTTCCTCTTGAAACATCACAATATGTTTTAGAAAGAGGAACAACTAGCCTATTGCTTCCTTGTGAGAAGACTTAGTCTTCGAAAGGAATGTACCTGCAACTGACAGATTTCAATGTGGAGATATGCCCTGATTGCTGCAAATAGGCCTATATAGCTGAGTTGAAGAAACACATGTCTAACTCTAATGACAACCATCTATGCTAGAAACTGTAGCGTCAAGCACATTGTTCCCCTATGAAATTTCAATTAGTTATGGAAATGAATAACTTCTGAATAACAGATTTTCAAAGTGTAGGAAAGCTCATTTTGTCCAAATAGGCCATTTCAGCTATGTTGAAGAAACACATGCATCTCTCCAACGAAATCATGTAGGTTAGAATCAGCATCATCTAGAACACGGTTTCCTTGTGAGAATTGATTTAGTTCGTGAAAGGCGTATTTCCTGCAAATCATCCTTTTCAAGATGAAGTAAGGCTCATTTTGTTCCAAATAGGTCTATACAGCTGAGTTGAAGAAACACATGTACCTTTCCAAAGAAAACCATCTATGGTAGATCTACCACTTTATTTCCCTGTGTGAATTGACATAGATTTCAAAGGAACATTTAATGGAAATGATAACTTAGAAGGCAGAGAAAGGATCATTTTTTCCAAATTTGCCAAATCACATGAGATGTCAAAAACCATTTGTGTGGAAAGGAAAACTGTCATAGAAACAGGTGTTTCCTGCACATTCTTTCCCTGTGAAAATTGAGTTAATTTTTAAAAGCATACTTCCTACATCTTAAGTGTTTCAATGTGGAGATAGGTTCTGTTTACTCCAGGGAGGCGTATTCAAGGTGGTTTGAGAAACGCATGTATCTCCCAAAGAAAGAGATCTATGTTAAATGCTTCACAATCCCGCCTGTTGTTTGCCTGTGAGAATTGAATGAGTTTTTGAATGCAATACTTCTGGAAATCCTCATTTTCAAGAAGAAGAAAGGCACCTTTTGTCCCAAGTATGCATATTTTGCTGAGGTGAAGAAACACATTTAGCTCTCCACAGAAAGCCATCTGTGCCAGAAGTCAAAACATTAACAACATTGCTTCATTCTGTAAATGAGTTACTTTTGGAAAGGAATATTTCCTGAAAATTAGAACTTTCAAGGTGGAGAGATGTTCATTTTCTTCCAAATAAGCCTATTGACCTGAAAGTGGGAACACATTTGTCTCTCGAAAGAAAATGGTCAGTGTTAGAAAGAGAGAAGTGTCTAGACCATTGTTTCCTTGTGAGAATTGACTTAGTTTTGAAAGGAATACTTACTGCAAATCCTAATTTTCAAGGTGGAGAAAGGGTGATTTTCCTCAAATGGGCCTCTTTATCTGAGGGGAAGAAACACATGTATCCCTCCAAAGAAAACCATTTCTGCTAGAAGTTGCAGCATCTGACACATTGTTACCTGTGAGAATTGAGTTCACTTTTGAAAGGAATATTTCCTGCATATCGTGGTTATCATGGTAGGGGAAGGCTCATTTTGGTACAAAAATGCCTAATCAGCTGATTTGAAGAAACACATTTATTTCTCCAAATAACACCATCTAAGCTTGAAGCTACAGTTGCTAGCACATTGTTTCCCTGTGACAATTGGCTTAGTTTTTGAAAGGAAGACTTCCTGACAATCTGAATTTTCAGGGTATTCTTAGGCTGAGTGTGTCCAAGTAGGCCCATTCAGCTAAGTTGTATAGAAACATGTATCTCTCAAAGAAAAATCTTTGTTAGAACCACGAGCATCTAGGGCATTGTTTCCCTGTGAGAACTGAGTAAGTTATTGAAAGGAATACTTCCTGCGACTTAAGATGTTTCAAAGTGGAGAAAGGCTCATTTTGTTCCAAATGGGGCCGTTCATCATTGGGGAAGAAACACAAGTATCCCTCCGAAGAAACCCATTTCTGGTAGAAGCTGCAGCATCCACCATATTGTTTTCCTGTGAGAATTGAGTTCGTTTTGGGAAGAATACTTCCTGCAAATCAGAAATTCCAACATGAACAAAGGTTCATTTTGTTTCCCAAAGGCCTATTCAATTAAGATGAAGAAAGGCCTGTATGTCCAAAAGAGAACAAGCTGGGTCCGAAGCTCAAGCACGTAGAACGTTGTTTACCAGTGATACTTGAATTACTTTTTGAATGGAATGCTCCTGCAAATCAGAATTGTCGGGGTGGATGAAGATCATTTTGTTCTGAATAGGCCTATTCGCCTGAGTTGAAAAAACACATGTACCTCTCAAAAGAAAACCAGCAGTGTTAGAAGCAGGAGCATCTAGCACATTGTTTTCCTGTGAGAATTCTGTGAGTTTTTGAAAGGAAGACTGCTGCAAATCAGCGTTTTCGAGGTGTAGAAAGCTTCATTTTGTTCCAAATAGGACAGTTTAGAACAGTTGAAGAAACAAATGTAAATCTCAAAAGAAAACTATGTGTGTTAGAAACAAGAGCATCTATCACATTGTTTGCTGTGAGAATAGTGTTAGTTTTTGAAAGGAATATACCTGCAACTTAGGGGATCAACGTGGAGATAGCCTCTTTCTGTTCCAAATTGGCCTATTCAGCTAAGTTGAAGAAACACATGTACCTCTCAAAAAAAAACATCTCTGTATGATGCTGGAATATCTAGAACATTGTTTCCCTGTGAGAACTGAGTGTGGTTTTGAAATGACTACTACAGGAAACCTGAGAGTTTCAAAGGGGCGATAGGCTCTGTTTGCTCGAAATAGGTCTTTTCAGCTGAGTTGAAGACACACGCATCTTTCCCAAGAAAACCATCTATGTTAGAAAGTGCAGCAGCTACCACATGGTTTCTCTGTCACAATTGAGAGAGCTTTTGAAAGGAGTACTTCCTGCAATTCAGAACTTGCAAGGTCAACAAAGGTTCATTCTGTGCCAAATAGGCGTTTTCACCTGACATGTTGAAACACATGTTTCTCTCACAAGAAACTCTCTGTGTTAGACGGTCCATCGCATAGAACATTGTCTACCTGTGAGATTTGAGTTCGTTTTCATTGGAGAACTTTTGCAAATCAGAATTTCAGGGTGGAAAAGGCTACTTTGTTCCTAATAGCCCTATTGAGCTGCATTGAAAAAGCACATGGATCTCGCGAGAGAAAACCATCTGTGTTAGAAGCAGGATCATCCGGCACATTGTTTCCCTGTGAGAATCGAGTGAATATTTGAAAGGAGTACTTCCTGCCAATCATGGATTTCAAGGTGTACAACAGCTCACTTTACTCCAAATAGGACTATTTAGCTGAGTGGAAGAAACAACATGTATATCTCGCAAGAGAACTATATGTGTAAGAAGCCTGAGCATCTAGAACATTGATTCCCTGTGAGAACCGAGTTACGTTTGAAAGGAATACCTCCTGCAAATGCTAGATTTGAAGGTGGAGAAAGGCTGCTTTTGTTCAAAATAGGCCTATTGATTTGAGGGGAAGTAACAAATAGATACTTCCAAAGAAAACCATTTCTGGTAGAAGCTGAAGCATGTACATATTGCTTCCCTGGGAGAATTCAGTTCGTTTGGGAAAGAATATTCCTGCAAATCAGAACTTCCAAGGTGCACCAAGCTTCATTTCATTCTAAATAGGCCTATTCCACTGAGATGTTGAAACACATGTTTCTCTGGAAAGAAAACAATCCATGTTACAATCTCCACTGTCTTTAACCTTGATTCCCTGTGAGATTAGAGGTAGTTTTTGAGTGGAATACTTCTGCAAAGGAGAATTTTCAGGCTGGAAAAGCCTCTTTTTGTTGGACTAAGCCTATTCAGCTGAGTTGAAGAAGCACATTTTTCTCTCTAAAGAAAATCATCTGTGTTAGAAGAAGGAGAATCTAGCACATTGTTTCCTATGAGAAGTGAGTTAGTGTTTGAAAAGAACGCTGACTGCAACCTAGGTGTTTCAAGGTGGAGATTGGCTCTATTTCCTCCAATAAGCCTATTCAGATGAGTTTGAGAAACTCATGTATCTCTCCAAGGAAAATGGTCTACGTTAGCAGCATCAAATCGACCACATTGTTTCTTTCTGAGTATTGAGTTAGGTTTTGAAAGCAACACGTTTAGCAAATCAGAATTTTCAAGCTGGAGAAAGGCTCATTTTGTCCAAAGAGGACGATTCGGCGCAATTGAAGACAGACATGTATCTCTCCTCACAGTACCATCTATGCTTCAACCTGCAGCAATTACCACATTGTTTCCCTGCAAGAATTGACTTAGTTTTTGAAAGGACTACTACTGGCAACTTTTGAGTTTCACTGTGGAGATAGTCTCTGTTTGCTTCAAACAGGCCTTTTTAGCTGAGATGAAGAAGCACATGTGTATCTTGAAAAAGTACCATCTACGTTGGAAGCTGTAATTTCTATCACACTGTTTCCCCCTGACAATTTAGTTTGTTTTAGAAAGGAGTATTTCCTGCAAATCAGAATTTCCAACATGGATTGAAGTTCACTTGCTCCAAGCAAGCCTAGGTTGAAGAAACACACATATTTCTTGAAAGAAAACCATCTGTGTTAGAAGAAAGTGCATCTAGCACATTGTTTCCCTGTGAGAACTGAGTTAGTTTTTAAAGGAACTCGTCCTACAAATTAGCACTTTGAAGGGGGCCATATGTTTCTTTGTTTCAAATTGGCCTATTCACCTGAATTGTCTAAACACGTGTTCCTCTTGAAACATCACAATATGTTTTAGAAAGAGGAACAACTAGCCTATTGCTTCCTTGTGAGAAGACTTAGTCTTGGAAAGGAATGTACCTGCAACTGACAGATTTCAATGTGGAGATATGCCCTGATTGCTGCAAATAGGCCTATATAGCTGAGTTGAAGAAACACATGTCTAACTCTAATGACAACCATCTATGCTAGAAACTGTAGCGTCAAGCACATTGTTCCCCTGTGAAATTTCAATTAGTTATGGAAATGAATAACTTCTGAATAACAGATTTTCAAAGTGTAGGAAAGCTCATTTTGTCCAAATAGGCCATTTCAGCTATGTTGAAGAAACACATGCATCTCTCCAACGAAATCATGTAGGTTAGAATCAGCATCATCTAGAACACGGTTTCCTTGTGAGAATTGATTTAGTTCGTGAAAGGCGTATTTCCTGCAAATCATCCTTTTCAAGATGAAGTAAGGCTCATTTTGTTCCAAATAGGTCTATACAGCTGAGTTGAAGAAACACATGTACCTTTCCAAAGAAAACCATCTATGGTAGATCTACCACTTTATTTCCCTGTGTGAATTGACATAGATTTCAAAGGAACATTTAATGGAAATGAGAACTTAGAAGGCAGAGAAAGGATCATTTTTTCCAAATGGGCCAAATCACATGAGATGTCAAAAACCATTTGTGTGGAAAGGAAAACTGTCATAGAAACAGGTGTTTCCTGCACATTCTTTCCCTGTGAAAATTGAGTTAATTTTTCAAAGCATACTTCCTACATCTTAAGTGTTTCAATGTGGAGATAGGTTCTGTTTACTCCAGGGAGGCGTATTCAAGGTGGTTTGAGAAACGCATGTATCTCCCAAAGAAAGAGATCTATGTTAAATGCTTCACAATCCCGCCTGTTGTTTGCCTGTGAGAATTGAATGAGTTTTTGAATGCAATACTTCTGGAAATCCTCATTTTCAAGAAGAAGAAAGGCTCCTTTTGTCCCAAGTATGCGTATTTTGCTGAGGTGAAGAAACACATTTAGCTCTCCACAGAAAGCCATCTGTGCCAGAAGTCAACACATTAACAACATTGCTTCATTCTGTAAATGAGTTACTTTTGGAAAGGAATATTTCCTGAAAATTAGAACTTTCAAGGTGGAGAGATGTTCATTTTCTTCCAAATAAGCCTATTGACCTGAAAGTGGGAACACATTTGTCTCTCGAAAGAAAATGGTCAGTGTTAGAAAGAGAGAAGTGTCTAGACCATTGTTTCCGTGTGAGAATTGACTTAGTTTTGAAAGGAATACTTACTGCAAATCCTAATTTTCAAGGTGGAGAAAGGGTGATTTTCCTCAAATGGGCCTCTTTATCTGAGGGGAAGAAACACATGTATCCCTCCAAAGAAAACCATTTCTGCTAGAAGCTGCAGCATCTGACACATTGTTACCTGTGAGAATTGAGTTCACTTTTGAAAGGAATATTTCCTGCATATCGTGGTTATCATGGTAGGGGAAGGCTCATTTTGGTACAAAAATGCCTAATCAGCTGATTTGAAGAAACACATTTATTTCTCCAAATAACACCATCTAAGCTTGAAGCTACAGTTGCTAGCACATTGTTTCCCTGTGATAATTGGCTTAGTTTTTGAAAGGAAGACTTCCTGACAATCTGAATTTTCAGGGTATTCTTAGGCTGAGTGTGTCCAAGTAGGCCCATTCAGCTAAGTTGTATAGAGACATGTATCTCTCAAAGAAAAATCTTTGTTAGAACCACGAGCATCTAGGGCATTGTTTCCCTGTGAGAACTGAGTAAGTTATTGAAAGGAATACTTCCTGCGACTTAAGATGTTTCAAAGTGGAGAAAGGCTCATTTTGTTCCAAATGGGGCCGTTCATCATTGGGGAAGAAACACAAGTATCCCTCCGAAGAAACCCATTTCTGGTAGAAGCTGCAGCATCTACCATATTGTTTTCCTGTGAGAATTGAGTTCGTTTTGGGAAGAATACTTCCTGCAAATCCGAAATTCCAACGTGAACAAAGGTTCATTTTGTTTCCCATATTCCTATTCACCTAAGATGAAGAAAGGCCTGTATGTCCAAAAGAGAACAAGCTGGGTCCGAAACTCAAGCACGTAGAACGTTGTTTACCAGTGATACTTGAATTACTTTTTGAATGGAATGCTCCTGCAAATCAGAATTGTCGGGGTGGATGAAGATCATTTTGTTCTGAATAGGCCTATTCGCCTGAGTTGAAAAAACACATGTACCTCTCAAAAGAAAACCAGCAGTGTTAGAAGCAGGAGCATCTAGCACATTGTTTTCCTGTGAGAATTCTGTGAGTTTTTGAAAGGAAGACTGCTGCAAATCAGCGTTTTCGAGGTGTAGAAAGCTTCATTTTGTTCCAAATAGGACAGTTTAGAACAGTTGAAGAAACAAATGTAAATCTCAAAAGAAAACTATGTGTGTTAGAAACAAGAGCATCTATCACATTGTTTGCTGTGAGAATAGTGTTAGTTTTTGAAAGGAATATACCTGCAACTTAGGGGATCAACGTGGAGATAGCCTCTTTCTGTTCCAAATTGGCCTATTCAGCTAAGTTGAAGAAACACATGTACCTCTCAAAAAAAACCATCTCTGTATGATGCTGGAATATCTAGAACATTGTTTCCCTGTGAGAACTGAGTGTGGTTTTGAAATGACTACTACAGGAAACCTGAGAGTTTCAAAGGGGCGATAGGCTCTGTTTGCTCGAAATAGGTCTTTTCAGCTGAGTTGAAGACACACGCATCTTTCCCAAGAAAACCATCTATGTTAGAAAGTGCAGCAGCTACCACATGGTTTCTCTGTCACAATTGAGAGAGCTTTTGAAAGGAGTACTTCCTGCAATTCAGAACTTGCAAGGTCAACAAAGGTTCATTCTGTGCCAAATAGGCGTTTTCACCTGACATGTTGAAACACATGTTTCTCTCACAAGAAACTCTCTGTGTTAGACGGTCCATCGCATAGAACATTGTTTACCTGTGAGATTTGAGTTCGTTTTCATTGGAGAACTTTTGCAAATCAGAATTTCAGGGTGGAAAAGGCTACTTTGTTCCTAATAGCCCTACTGAGCTGCATTGAAAAAACACATGGATCTCGCGAGAGAAAACCATCTGTGTTAGAAGCAGGATCATCCGGCACATTGTTTCCCTGTGAGAATCGAGTGAATATTTGAAAGGAGTACTTCCTGCCAATCATGGATTTCAAGGTGTACAACAGCTCACTTTACTCCAAATAGGACTATTTAGCTGAGTGGAAGAAACAACATGTATATCTCGCAAGAGAACTATATGTGTAAGAAGCCTGAGCATCTAGAACATTGATTCCCTGTGAGAACCGAGTTACGTTTGAAAGGAATACCTCCTGCAAATGCTAGATTTGAAGGTGGAGAAAGGCTGCTTTTGTTCAAAATAGGCCTATTGATTTGAGGGGAAGTAACAAATGGATACTTCCAAAGAAAACCATTTCTGGTAGAAGCTGAAGCATGTACATATTGCTTCCCTGGGAGAATTCAGTTCGTTTGGAAAAGAATATTCCTGCAAATCAGAACTTCCAAGGTGCACCAAGCTTCATTTCATTCTAAATAGGCCTATTCCACTGAGATGTTGAAACACATGTTTCTCTGGAAAGAAAACAATCCATGTTACAATCTCCACTGCCTTTAACCTTGATTCCCTGTGAGATTAGAGGTAGTTTTTGAGTGGAATACTTCTGCAAAGGAGAATTTTCAGGCTGGAAAAGCCTCTTTTTGTTGGACTAAGCCTATTCAGCTGAGTTGAAGAAGCACATTTTTCTCTCTAAAGAAAATCATCTGTGTTAGAAGAAGGAGAATCTAGCACATTGTTTCCTATGAGAAGTGAGTTAGTGTTTGAAAAGAACGCTGACTGCAACCTAGGTGTTTCAAGGTGGAGATTGGCTCTATTTCCTCCAATAAGCCTATTCAGATGAGTTTGAGAAACTCATGTATCTCTCCAAGGAAAATGGTCTACGTGAGCAGCATCAAATCGACCACATTGTTTCCTTCTGAGTATTGAGTTAGGTTTTGAAAGCAACACGTTTAGCAAATCAGAATTTTCAAGCTAGAGAAAGGCTCATTTTGTCCAAAGAGGACGATTCGGCTCAATTGAAGACAGACATGTATCTCTCCACACAATACCATCTATGCTTCAACCTGCAGCAATTACCACATTGTTTCCCTGCAAGAATTGACTTAGTTTTTGAAAGGACTACTACTGGCAACTTTTGAGTTTCACTGTGGAGATAGTCTCTGTTTGCTTCAAACAGGCCTTTTTAGCTGAGATGAAGAAGCACATGTGTATCTTGAAAAAGTACCATCTACGTTGGAAGCTGTAATTTCTATCACACTGTTTCCCTCTGACAATTTAGTTTGTTTTAGAAAGGAGTATTTCCTGCAAATCAGAATTTCCAACATGGATTGAAGTTCACTTGCTCCAAACAAGCCTAGGTTGAAGAAACTCACATATTTCTTGAAAGAAAACCATCTGTGTTAGAAGAAAGTGCATCTAGCACATTGTTTCCCTGTGAGAACTGAGTTAGTTTTTAAAGGAACTCGTCCTGCAAATTAGCACTTTGAAGGGGGCCATATGTTTCTTTGTTTCAAATTGGCCTATTCACCTGAATTGTCTAAACACGTGTTCCTCTTGAAACATCACAATATGTTTTAGAAAGAGGAACAACTAGCCTATTGCTTCCTTGTGAGAAGACTTAGTCTTGGAAAGGAATGTACCTGCAACTGACAGATTTCAATGTGGAGATATGCCCTGATTGCTGCAAATAGGCCTATATAGCTGAGTTGAAGAAACACATGTCTAACTCTAATGACAACCATCTATGCTAGAAACTGTAGCGTCAAGCACATTGTTCCCCTATGAAATTTCAATTAGTTATGGAAATGAATAACTTCTGAATAACAGATTTTCAAAGTGTAGGAAAGCTCATTTTGTCCAAATAGGCCATTTCAGCTATGTTGAAGAAACACATGCATCTCTCCAACGAAATCATGTAGGTTAGAATCAGCATCATCTAGAACACGGTTTCCTTGTGAGAATTGATTTAGTTCGTGAAAGGCGTATTTCCTGCAAATCATCCTTTTCAAGATGAAGTAAGGCTCATTTTGTTCCAAATAGGTCTATACAGCTGAGTTGAAGAAACACATGTACCTTTCCAAAGAAAACCATCTATGGTAGATCTACCACTTTATTTCCCTGTGTGAATTGACATAGATTTCAAAGGAACATTTAATGGAAATGATAACTTAGAAGGCAGAGAAAGGATCATTTTTTCCAAATTTGCCAAATCACATGAGATGTCAAAAACCATTTGTGTGGAAAGGAAAACTGTCATAGAAACAGGTGTTTCCTGCACATTCTTTCCCTGTGAAAATTGAGTTAATTTTTCAAAGCATACTTCCTACATCTTAAGTGTTTCAATGTGGAGATAGGTTCTGTTTACTCCAGGGAGGCGTATTCAAGGTGGTTTGAGAAACGCATGTATCTCCCAAAGAAAGAGATCTATGTTAAATGCTTCACAATCCCGCCTGTTGTTTGCCTGTGAGAATTGAATGAGTTTTTGAATGCAATACTTCTGGAAATCCTCATTTTCCAGAAGAAGAAAGGCTCCTTTTGTCCCAAATATGCGTATTTTGCTTGGGTGAAGAAACACATTTAGCTCTCCACAGAAAGCCATCTGTGCCAGAAGTCAAAACATTAACAACATTGCTTCATTCTGTAAATGAGTTACTTTTGGAAAGGAATATTTCCTGAAAATTAGAACTTTCAAGGTGGAGAGATGTTCATTTTCTTCCAAATAAGCCTATTGACCTGAAAGTGGGAACACATTTGTCTCTCGAAAGAAAATGGTCAGTGTTAGAAAGAGAGAAGTGTCTAGACCATTGTTTCCGTGTGAGAATTGACTTAGTTTTGAAAGGAATACTTACTGCAAATCCTAATTTTCAAGGTGGAGAAAGGGTGATTTTCCTCAAATGGGCCTCTTTATCTGAGGGGAAGAAACACATGTATCCCTCCAAAGAAAACCATTTCTGCTAGAAGTTGCAGCATCTGACACATTGTTACCTGTGAGAATTGAGTTCACTTTTGAAAGGAATATTTCCTGCATATCGTGGTTATCATGGTAGGGGAAGGCTCATTTTGGTACAAAAATGCCTAATCAGCTGATTTGAAGAAACACATTTATTTCTCCAAATAACACCATCTAAGCTTGAAGCTACAGTTGCTAGCACATTGTTTCCCTGTGACAATTGGCTTACTTTTTGAAAGGAAGACTTCCTGACAATCTGAATTTTCAGGGTATTCTTAGGCTGAGTGTGTCCAAGTAGGCCCATTCAGCTAAGTTGTATAGAAACATGTATCTCTCAAAGAAAAATCTTTGTTAGAACCACGAGCATCTAGGGCATTGTTTCCCTGTGAGAACTGAGTAAGTTATTGAAAGGAATACTTCCTGCGACTTAAGATGTTTCAAAGTGGAGAAAGGCTCATTTTGTTCCAAATGGGGCCGTTCATCATTGGGGAAGAAACACAAGTATCCCTCCGAAGAAACCCATTTATGGTAGAAGCTGCAGCATCTACCATATTGTTTTCCTGTGAGAATTGAGTTCGTTTTGGGAAGAATACTTCCTGCAAATCCGAAATTCCAACGTGAACAAAGGTTCATTTTGTTTCGCAAAGGCCTATTCACCTAAGATGAAGAAAGGCCTGTATGTCCAAAAGAGAACAAGCTGGGTCCGAAGCTCAAGCACGTAGAACGTTGTTTACCAGTGATACTTGAATTACTTTTTGAATGGAATGCTCCTGCAAATCAGAATTGTCGGGGTGGATGAAGATCATTTTGTTCTGAATAGGCCTATTTGCCTGAGTTGAAAAAACACATGTACCTCTCAAAAGAAAACCAGCAGTGTTAGAAGCAGGAGCATCTAGCACATTGTTTTCCTGTGAGAATTCTGTGAGTTTTTGAAAGGAAGACTGCTGCAAATCAGCGTTTTCGAGGTGTAGAAAGCTTCATTTTGTTCCAAATAGGACAGTTTAGAACAGTTGAAGAAACAAATGTAAATCTCAAAAGAAAACTATGTGTGTTAGAAACAAGAGCATCTATCACATTGTTTGCTGTGAGAATAGTGTTAGTTTTTGAAAGGAATATACCTGCAACTTAGGGGATCAACGTGGAGATAGCCTCTTTCTGTTCCAAATTGGCCTATTCAGCTAAGTTGAAGGAACACATGTACCTCTCAAAAAAAACCATCTCTGTATGATGCTGGAATATCTAGAACATTGTTTCCCTGTGAGAACTGAGTGTGGATTTGAAATGACTACTACAGGAAACCTGAGAGTTTCAAAGGGGCGATAGGCTCTGTTTGCTCGAAATAGGTCTTTTCAGCTGAGTTGAAGACACATGCATCTTTCCCAAGAAAACCATCTATGTTAGAAAGTGCAGCAGCTACCACATGGTTTCTCTGTCACAATTGAGAGAGCTTTTGAAAGGAGTACTTCCTGCAATTCAGAACTTGCAAGGTCAACAAAGGTTCATTCTGTGCCAAATAGGCGTTTTCACCTGACATGTTGAAACACTTGTTTCTCTCACAAGAAACTCTCTGTGTTAGACGGTCCATCGCATAGAACATTGTTTACCTGTGAGATTTGAGTTCGTTTTCATTGGAGAACTTTTGCAAATCAGAATTTCAGGGTGGAAAAGGCTACTTTGTTCCTAATAGCCCTATTGAGCTGCATTGAAAAAACACATGGATCTCGCGAGAGAAAACCATCTGTGTTAGAAGCAGGATCATCCGGCACATTGTTTCCCTGTGAGAATCGAGTGAATATTTGAAAGGAGTACTTCCTGCCAATCATGGATTTCAAGGTGTACAACAGCTCACTTTACTCCAAATAGGACTATTTAGCTGAGTGGAAGAAACAACATGTATATCTCGCAAGAGAACTATATGTGTAAGAAGCCTGAGCATCTAGAACATTGATTCCCTGTGAGAACCGAGTTACGTTTGAAAGGAATACCTCCTGCAAATGCTAGATTTGAAGGTGGAGAAAGGCTGCTTTTGTTCAAAATAGGCCTATTGATTTGAGGGGAAGTAACAAATGGATACTTCCAAAGAAAACCATTTCTGGTAGAAGCTGAAGCATGTACATATTGCTTCCCTGGGAGAATTCAGTTCGTTTGGAAAAGAATATTCCTGCAAATCAGAACTTCCAAGGTGCACCAAGCTTCATTTCATTCTAAATAGGCCTATTCCACTGAGATGTTGAAACACATGTTTCTCTGGAAAGAAAACAATCCATGTTACAATCTCCACTGCCTTTAACCTTGATTCCCTGGGAGATTAGAGGTAGTTTTTGAGTGGAATACTTCTGCAAAGGAGAATTTTCAGGCTGGAAAAGCCTCTTTTTGTTGGACTAAGCCTATTCAGCTGAGTTGAAGAAGCACATTTTTCTCTCTAAAGAAAATCATCTGTGTTAGAAGAAGGAGAATCTAGCACATTGTTTCCTATGAGAAGTGAGTTAGTGTTTGAAAAGAACGCTGACTGCAACCTAGGTGTTTCAAGGTGGAGATTGGCTCTATTTCCTCCAATAAGCCTATTCAGATGAGTTTGAGAAACTCATGTATCTCTCCAAGGAAAATGGTCTACGTGAGCAGCATCAAATCGACCACATTGTTTCCTTCTGAGTATTGAGTTAGGTTTTGAAAGCAACACGTTTAGCAAATCAGAATTTTCAAGCTAGAGAGAGAAAGGCTCATTTTGTCCAAAGAGGACGATTCGGCTCAATTGAAGACAGACATGTATCTCTCCACACAATACCATCTATGCTTCAACCTGCAGCAATTACCACATTGTTTCCCTGCAAGAATTGACTTAGTTTTTGAAAGGACTACTACTGGCAACTTTTGAGTTTCACTGTGGAGATAGTCTCTGTTTGCTTCAAACAGGCCTTTTTAGCTGAGATGAAGAAGCACATGTGTATCTTGAAAAAGTACCATCTACGTTGGAAGCTGTAATTTCTATCACACTGTTTCCCTCTGACAATTTAGTTTGTTTTAGAAAGGAGTATTTCCTGCAAATCAGAATTTCCAACATGGATTGAAGTTCATTTGCTCCAAACAAGCCTAGGTTGAAGAAACACACCTATTTCTTGAAAGAAAACCATCTGTGTTAGAAGAAAGTGCATCTAGCACATTGTTTCCCTGTGAGAACTGAGTTAGTTTTTAAAGGAACTCGTCCTGCAAATTAGCACTTTGAAGGGGGCCATATGTTTCTTTGTTTCAAATTGGCCTATTCACCTGAATTGTCTAAACACGTGTTCCTCTTGAAACATCACAATATGTTTTAGAAAGAGGAACAACTAGCCTATTGCTTCCTTGTGAGAAGACTTAGTCTTGGAAAGGAATGTACCTGCAACTGACAGATTTCAATGTGGAGATATGCCCTGATTGCTGCAAATAGGCCTATATAGCTGAGTTGAAGAAACACATGTCTAACTCTAATGACAACCATCTATGCTAGAAACTGTAGCGTCAAGCACATTGTTCCCCTATGAAATTTCAATTAGTTATGGAAATGAATAACTTCTGAATAACAGATTTTCAAAGTGTAGGAAAGCTCATTTTGTCCAAATAGGCCATTTCAGCTATGTTGAAGAAACACATGCATCTCTCCAACGAAATCATGTAGGTTAGAATCAGCATCATCTAGAACACGGTTTCCTTGTGAGAATTGATTTAGTTCGTGAAAGGCGTATTTCCTGCAAATCATCCTTTTCAAGATGAAGTAAGGCTCATTTTGTTCCAAATAGGTCTATACAGCTGAGTTGAAGAAACACATGTACCTTTCCAGAGAAAACCATCTATGGTAGATCTACCACTTTATTTCCCTGTGTGAATTGACATAGATTTCAAAGGAACATTTAATGGAAATGATAACTTAGAAGGCAGAGAAAGGATCATTTTTTCCAAATGGGCCAAATCACATGAGATGTCAAAAACCATTTGTGTGGAAAGGAAAACTGTCATAGAAACAGGTGTTTCCTGCACATTCTTTCCCTGTGAAAATTGAGTTAATTTTTAAAAGCATACTTCCTACATCTTAAGTGTTTCAATGTGGAGATAGGTTCTGTTTACTCCAGGGAGGCGTATTCAAGGTGGTTTGAGAAACGCATGTATCTCCCAAAGAAAGAGATCTATGTTAAATGCTTCACAATCCCGCCTGTTGTTTGCCTGTGAGAATTGAATGAGTTTTTGAATGCAATACTTCTGGAAATCCTCATTTTCAAGAAGAAGAAAGGCTCCTTTTGTCCCAAGTATGCGTATTTTGCTGAGGTGAAGAAACACATTTAGCTCTCCACAGAAAGCCATCTGTGCCAGAAGTCAACACATTAACAACATTGCTTCATTCTGTAAATGAGTTACTTTTGGAAAGGAATATTTCCTGAAAATTAGAACTTTCAAGGTGGAGAGATGTTCATTTTCTTCCAAATAAGCCTATTGACCTGAAAGTGGGAACACATTTGTCTCTCGAAAGAAAATGGTCAGTGTTAGAAAGAGAGAAGTGTCTAGACCATTGTTTCCGTGTGAGAATTGACTTAGTTTTGAAAGGAATACTTACTGCAAATCCTAATTTTCAAGGTGGAGAAAGGGTGATTTTCCTCAAATGGGCCTCTTTATCTGAGGGGAAGAAACACATGTATCCCTCCAAAGAAAACCATTTCTGCTAGAAGCTGCAGCATCTGACACATTGTTACCTGTGAGAATTGAGTTCACTTTTGAAAGGAATATTTCCTGCATATCGTGGTTATCATGGTAGGGGAAGGCTCATTTTGGTACAAAAATGACTAATCAGCTGATTTGAAGAAACACATTTATTTCTCCAAATAACACCATCTAAGCTTGAAGCTACAGTTGCTAGCACATTGTTTCCCTGTGACAATTGGCTTAGTTTTTGAAAGGAAGACTTCCTGACAATCTGAATTTTCAGGGTATTCTTAGGCTGAGTGTGTCCAAGTAGGCCCATTCAGCTAAGTTGTATAGAAACATGTATCTCTCAAAGAAAAATCTTTGTTAGAACCACGAGCATCTAGGGCATTGTTTCCCTGTGAGAACTGAGTAAGTTATTGAAAGGAATACTTCCTGCGACTTAAGATGTTTCAAAGTGGAGAAAGGCTCATTTTGTTCCAAATGGGGCCGTTCATCATTGGGGAAGAAACACAAGTATCCCTCCGAAGAAACCCATTTCTGGTAGAAGCTGCAGCATCTACCATATTGTTTTCCTGTGAGAATTGAGTTCGTTTTGGGAAGAATACTTCCTGCAAATCAGAAATTCCAACGTGAACAAAGGTTCATTTTGTTTCCCAAAGGCCTATTCACCTAAGATGAAGAAAGGCCTGTATGTCCAAAAGAGGACAAGCTGGGTCCGAAGCTCAAGCACGTAGAACGTTGTTTACCAGTGATACTTGAATTACTTTTTGAATGGAATGCTCCTGCAAATCAGAATTGTCGGGGTGGATGAAGATCATTTTGTTCTGAATAGGCCTATTTGCCTGAGTTGAAAAAACACATGTACCTCTCAAAAGAAAACCAGCAGTGTTAGAAGCAGGAGCATCTAGCACATTGTTTTCCTGTGAGAATTCTGTGAGTTTTTGAAAGGAAGACTGCTGCAAATCAGCGTTTTCGAGGTGTAGAAAGCTTCATTTTGTTCCAAATAGGACAGTTTAGAACAGTTGAAGAAACAAATGTAAATCTCAAAAGAAAACTATGTGTGTTAGAAACCAGAGCATCTATCACATTGTTTGCTGTGAGAATAGTGTTAGTTTTTGGAAGGAATATACCTGCAACTTAGGGGATCAACGTGGAGATAGCCTCTTTCTGTTCCAAATTGGCCTATTCAGCTAAGTTGAATGAACACATGTACCTCTCAAAAAAAACCATCTCTGTATGATGCTGGAATATCTAGAACATTGTTTCCCTGTGAGAACTGAGTGTGGATTTGAAATGACTACTACAGGAAACCTGAGAGTTTCAAAGGGGCGATAGGCTCTGTTTGCTCGAAATAGGTCTTTTCAGCTGAGTTGAAGACACACGCATCTTTCCCAAGAAAACCATCTATGTTAGAAAGTGCAGCAGCTACCACATGGTTTCTCTGTCACAATTGAGAGAGCTTTTGAAAGGAGTACTTCCTGCAATTCAGAACTTGCAAGGTCAACAAAGGTTCATTCTGTGCCAAATAGGCGTTTTCACCTGACATGTTGAAACACATGTTTCTCTCACAAGAAACTCTCTGTGTTAGACGGTCCATCGCATAGAACATTGTTTACCTGTGAGATTTGAGTTCGTTTTCATTGGAGAACTTTTGCAAATCAGAATTTCAGGGTGGAAAAGGCTACTTTGTTCCTAATAGCCCTATTGAGCTGCATTGAAAAAACACATGGATCTCGCGAGAGAAAACCATTTGTGTTAGAAGCAGGATCATCCGGCACATTGTTTCCCTGTGAGAATCGAGTGAATATTTGAAAGGAGTACTTCCTGCCAATCATGGATTTCAAGGTGTACAACAGCTCACTTTACTCCAAATAGGACTATTTAGCTGAGTGGAAGAAACAACATGTATATCTCGCAAGAGAACTATATGTGTAAGAAGCCTGAGCATCTAGAACATTGATTCCCTGTGAGAACCGAGTTACGTTTGAAAGGAATACCTCCTGCAAATGCTAGATTTGAAGGTGGAGAAAGGCTGCTTTTGTTCAAAATAGGCCTATTGATTTGAGGGGAAGTAACAAATGGATACTTCCAAAGAAAACCATTTCTGGTAGAAGCTGAAGCATGTACATATTGCTTCCCTGGGAGAATTCAGTTCGTTTGGAAAAGAATATTCCTGCAAATCAGAACTTCCAAGGTGCACCAAGCTTCATTTCATTCTAAATAGGCCTATTCCACTGAGATGTTGAAACACATGTTTCTCTGGAAAGAAAACAATCCATGTTACAATCTCCACTGCCTTTAACCTTGATTCCCTGGGAGATTAGAGGTAGTTTTTGAGTGGAATACTTCTGCAAAGGAGAATTTTCAGGCTGGAAAAGCCTCTTTTTGTTGGACTAAGCCTATTCAGCTGAGTTGAAGAAGCACAGTTTTCTCTCTAAAGAAAATCATCTGTGTTAGAAGAAGGAGAATCTAGCACATTGTTTCCTATGAGAAGTGAGTTAGTGTTTGAAAAGAACGCTGACTGCAACCTAGGTGTTTCAAGGTGGAGATTGGCTCTATTTCCTCCAATAAGCCTATTCAGATGAGTTTGAGAAACTCATGTATCTCTCCAAGGAAAATGGTCTACGTGAGCAGCATCAAATCGACCACATTGTTTCCTTCTGAGTATTGAGTTAGGTTTTGAAAGCAACACGTTTAGCAAATCAGAATTTTCAAGCTAGAGAGAGAAAGGCTCATTTTGTCCAAAGAGGACGATTCGGCTCAATTGAAGACAGACATGTATCTCTCCACACAATACCATCTATGCTTCAACCTGCAGCAATTACCACATTGTTTCCCTGCAAGAATTGACTTAGTTTTTGAAAGGACTACTACTGGCAACTTTTGAGTTTCACTGTGGAGATAGTCTCTGTTTGCTTCAAACAGGCCTTTTTAGCTGAGATGAAGAAGCACATGTGTATCTTGAAAAAGTACCATCTACGTTGGAAGCTGTAATTTCTATCACACTGTTTCCCTCTGACAATTTAGTTTGTTTTAGAAAGGAGTATTTCCTGCAAATCAGAATTTCCAACATGGATTGAAGTTCACTTGCTCCAAACAAGCCTAGGTTGAAGAAACACACCTATTTCTTGAAAGAAAACCATCTGTGTTAGAAGAAAGTGCATCTAGCACATTGTTTCCCTGTGAGAACTGAGTTAGTTTTTAAAGGAACTCGTCCTGCAAATTAGCACTTTGAAGGGGGCCATATGTTTCTTTGTTTCAAATTGGCCTATTCACCTGAATTGTCTAAACACGTGTTCCTCTTGAAACATCACAATATGTTTTAGAAAGAGGAACAACTAGCCTATTGCTTCCTTGTGAGAAGACTTAGTCTTGGAAAGGAATGTACCTGCAACTGACAGATTTCAATGTGGAGATATGCCCTGATTGCTGCAAATAGGCCTATATAGCTGAGTTGAAGAAACACATGTCTAACTCTAATGACAACCATCTATGCTAGAAACTGTAGCGTCAAGCACATTGTTCCCCTATGAAATTTCAATTAGTTATGGAAATGAATAACTTCTGAATAACAGATTTTCAAAGTGTAGGAAAGCTCATTTTGTCCAAATAGGCCATTTCAGCTATGTTGAAGAAACACATGCATCTCTCCAACGAAATCATGTAGGTTAGAATCAGCATCATCTAGAACACGGTTTCCTTGTGAGAATTGATTTAGTTCGTGAAAGGCGTATTTCCTGCAAATCATCCTTTTCAAGATGAAGTAAGGCTCATTTTGTTCCAAATAGGTCTATACAGCTGAGTTGAAGAAACACATGTACCTTTCCAAAGAAAACCATCTATGGTAGATCTACCACTTTATTTCCCTGTGTGAATTGACATAGATTTCAAAGGAACATTTAATGGAAATGATAACTTAGAAGGCAGAGAAAGGATCATTTTTTCCAAATGGGCCAAATCACATGAGATGTCAAAAACCATTTGTGTGGAAAGGAAAACTGTCATAGAAACAGGTGTTTCCTGCACATTCTTTCCCTGTGAAAATTGAGTTAATTTTTAAAAGCATACTTCCTACATCTTAAGTGTTTCAATGTGGAGATAGGTTCTGTTTACTCCAGGGAGGCGTATTCAAGGTGGTTTGAGAAACGCATGTATCTCCCAAAGAAAGAGATCTATGTTAAATGCTTCACAATCCCGCCTGTTGTTTGCCTGTGAGAATTGAATGAGTTTTTGAATGCAATACTTCTGGAAATCCTCATTTTCAAGAAGAAGAAAGGCTCCTTTTGTCCCAAGTATGCGTATTTTGCTGAGGTGAAGAAACACATTTAGCTCTCCACAGAAAGCCATCTGTGCCAGAAGTCAACACATTAACAACATTGCTTCATTCTGTAAATGAGTTACTTTTGGAAAGGAATATTTCCTGAAAATTAGAACTTTCAAGGTGGAGAGATGTTCATTTTCTTCCAAATAAGCCTATTGACCTGAAAGTGGGAACACATTTGTCTCTCGAAAGAAAATGGTCAGTGTTAGAAAGAGAGAAGTGTCTAGACCATTGTTTCCGTGTGAGAATTGACTTAGTTTTGAAAGGAATACTTACTGCAAATCCTAATTTTCAAGGTGGAGAAAGGGTGATTTTCCTCAAATGGGCCTCTTTATCTGAGGGGAAGAAACACATGTATCCCTCCAAAGAAAACCATTTCTGCTAGAAGCTGCAGCATCTGACACATTGTTACCTGTGAGAATTGAGTTCACTTTTGAAAGGAATATTTCCTGCATATCGTGGTTATCATGGTAGGGGAAGGCTCATTTTGGTACAAAAATGCCTAATCAGCTGATTTGAAGAAACACATTTATTTCTCCAAATAACACCATCTAAGCTTGAAGCTACAGTTGCTAGCACATTGTTTCCCTGTGATAATTGGCTTAGTTTTTGAAAGGAAGACTTCCTGACAATCTGAATTTTCAGGGTATTCTTAGGCTGAGTGTGTCCAAGTAGGCCCATTCAGCTAAGTTGTATAGAGACATGTATCTCTCAAAGAAAAATCTTTGTTAGAACCACGAGCATCTAGGGCATTGTTTCCCTGTGAGAACTGAGTAAGTTATTGAAAGGAATACTTCCTGCGACTTAAGATGTTTCAAAGTGGAGAAAGGCTCATTTTGTTCCAAATGGGGCCGTTCATCATTGGGGAAGAAACACAAGTATCCCTCCGAAGAAACCCATTTCTGGTAGAAGCTGCAGCATCTACCATATTGTTTTCCTGTGAGAATTGAGTTCGTTTTGGGAAGAATACTTCCTGCAAATCCGAAATTCCAACGTGAACAAAGGTTCATTTTGTTTCCCATATTCCTATTCACCTAAGATGAAGAAAGGCCTGTATGTCCAAAAGAGAACAAGCTGGGTCCGAAGCTCAAGCACGTAGAACGTTGTTTACCAGTGATACTTGAATTACTTTTTGAATGGAATGCTCCTGCAAATCAGAATTGTCGGGGTGGATGAAGATCATTTTGTTCTGAATAGGCCTATTCGCCTGAGTTGAAAAAACACATGTACCTCTCAAAAGAAAACCAGCAGTGTTAGAAGCAGGAGCATCTAGCACATTGTTTTCCTGTGAGAATTCTGTGAGTTTTTGAAAGGAAGACTGCTGCAAATCAGCGTTTTCGAGGTGTAGAAAGCTTCATTTTGTTCCAAATAGGACAGTTTAGAACAGTTGAAGAAACAAATGTAAATCTCAAAAGAAAACTATGTGTGTTAGAAACAAGAGCATCTATCACATTGTTTGCTGTGAGAATAGTGTTAGTTTTTGAAAGGAATATACCTGCAACTTAGGGGATCAACGTGGAGATAGCCTCTTTCTGTTCCAAATTGGCCTATTCAGCTAAGTTGAAGGAACACATGTACCTCTCAAAAAAAACCATCTCTGTATGATGCTGGAATATCTAGAACATTGTTTCCCTGTGAGAACTGAGTGTGGATTTGAAATGACTACTACAGGAAACCTGAGAGTTTCAAAGGGGCGATAGGCTCTGTTTGCTCGAAATAGGTCTTTTCAGCTGAGTTGAAGACACATGCATCTTTCCCAAGAAAACCATCTATGTTAGAAAGTGCAGCAGCTACCACATGGTTTCTCTGTCACAATTGAGAGAGCTTTTGAAAGGAGTACTTCCTGCAATTCAGAACTTGCAAGGTCAACAAAGGTTCATTCTGTGCCAAATAGGCGTTTTCACCTGACATGTTGAAACACATGTTTCTCTCACAAGAAACTCTCTGTGTTAGACGGTCCATCGCATAGAACATTGTTTACCTGTGAGATTTGAGTTCGTTTTCATTGGAGAACTTTTGCAAATCAGAATTTCAGGGTGGAAAAGGCTACTTTGTTCCTAATAGCCCTATTGAGCTGCATTGAAAAAACACATGGATCTCGCGAGAGAAAACCATCTGTGTTAGAAGCAGGATCATCCGGCACATTGTTTCCCTGTGAGAATCGAGTGAATATTTGAAAGGAGTACTTCCTGCCAATCATGGATTTCAAGGTGTACAACAGCTCACTTTACTCCAAATAGGACTATTTAGCTGAGTGGAAGAAACAACATGTATATCTCGCAAGAGAACTATATGTGTAAGAAGCCTGAGCATCTAGAACATTGATTCCCTGTGAGAACCGAGTTACGTTTGAAAGGAATACCTCCTGCAAATGCTAGATTTGAAGGTGGAGAAAGGCTGCTTTTGTTCAAAATAGGCCTATTGATTTGAGGGGAAGTAACAAATGGATACTTCCAAAGAAAACCATTTCTGGTAGAAGCTGAAGCATGTACATATTGCTTCCCTGGGAGAATTCAGTTCGTTTGGAAAAGAATATTCCTGCAAATCAGAACTTCCAAGGTGCACCAAGCTTCATTTCATTCTAAATAGGCCTATTCCACTGAGATGTTGAAACACATGTTTCTCTGGAAAGAAAACAATCCATGTTACAATCTCCACTGCCTTTAACCTTGATTCCCTGGGAGATTAGAGGTAGTTTTTGAGTGGAATACTTCTGCAAAGGAGAATTTTCAGGCTGGAAAAGCCTCTTTTTGTTGGACTAAGCCTATTCAGCTGAGTTGAAGAAGCACATTTTTCTCTCTAAAGAAAATCATCTGTGTTAGAAGAAGGAGAATCTAGCACATTGTTTCCTATGAGAAGTGAGTTAGTGTTTGAAAAGAACGCTGACTGCAACCTAGGTGTTTCAAGGTGGAGATTGGCTCTATTTCCTCCAATAAGCCTATTCAGATGAGTTTGAGAAACTCATGTATCTCTCCAAGGAAAATGGTCTACGTGAGCAGCATCAAATCGACCACATTGTTTCCTTCTGAGTATTGAGTTAGGTTTTGAAAGCAACACGTTTAGCAAATCAGAATTTTCAAGCTAGAGAGAGAAAGGCTCATTTTGTCCAAAGAGGACGATTCGGCTCAATTGAAGACAGACATGTATCTCTCCACACAATACCATCTATGCTTCAACCTGCAGCAATTACCACATTGTTTCCCTGCAAGAATTGACTTAGTTTTTGAAAGGACTACTACTGGCAACTTTTGAGTTTCACTGTGGAGATAGTCTCTGTTTGCTTCAAACAGGCCTTTTTAGCTGAGATGAAGAAGCACATGTGTATCTTGAAAAAGTACCATCTACGTTGGAAGCTGTAATTTCTATCACACTGTTTCCCTCTGACAATTTAGTTTGTTTTAGAAAGGAGTATTTCCTGCAAATCAGAATTTCCAACATGGATTGAAGTTCACTTGCTCCAAACAAGCCTAGGTTGAAGAAACACACCTATTTCTTGAAAGAAAACCATCTGTGTTAGAAGAAAGTGCATCTAGCACATTGTTTCCCTGTGAGAACTGAGTTAGTTTTTAAAGGAACTCGTCCTGCAAATTAGCACTTTGAAGGGGGCCATATGTTTCTTTGTTTCAAATTGGCCTATTCACCTGAATTGTCTAAACACGTGTTCCTCTTGAAACATCACAATATGTTTTAGAAAGAGGAACAACTAGCCTATTGCTTCCTTGTGAGAAGACTTAGTCTTGGAAAGGAATGTACCTGCAACTGACAGATTTCAATGTGGAGATATGCCCTGATTGCTGCAAATAGGCCTATATAGCTGAGTTGAAGAAACACATGTCTAACTCTAATGACAACCATCTATGCTAGAAACTGTAGCGTCAAGCACATTGTTCCCCTATGAAATTTCAATTAGTTATGGAAATGAATAACTTCTGAATAACAGATTTTCAAAGTGTAGGAAAGCTCATTTTGTCCAAATAGGCCATTTCAGCTATGTTGAAGAAACACATGCATCTCTCCAACGAAATCATGTAGGTTAGAATCAGCATCATCTAGAACACGGTTTCCTTGTGAGAATTGATTTAGTTCGTGAAAGGCGTATTTCCTGCAAATCATCCTTTTCAAGATGAAGTAAGGCTCATTTTGTTCCAAATAGGTCTATACAGCTGAGTTGAAGAAACACATGTACCTTTCCAAAGAAAACCATCTATGGTAGATCTACCACTTTATTTCCCTGTGTGAATTGACATAGATTTCAAAGGAACATTTAATGGAAATGATAACTTAGAAGGCAGAGAAAGGATCATTTTTTCCAAATGGGCCAAATCACATGAGATGTCAAAAACCATTTGTGTGGAAAGGAAAACTGTCATAGAAACAGGTGTTTCCTGCACATTCTTTCCCTGTGAAAATTGAGTTAATTTTTAAAAGCATACTTCCTACATCTTAAGTGTTTCAATGTGGAGATAGGTTCTGTTTACTCCAGGGAGGCGTATTCAAGGTGGTTTGAGAAACGCATGTATCTCCCAAAGAAAGAGATCTATGTTAAATGCTTCACAATCCCGCCTGTTGTTTGCCTGTGAGAATTGAATGAGTTTTTGAATGCAATACTTCTGGAAATCCTCATTTTCAAGAAGAAGAAAGGCTCCTTTTGTCCCAAGTATGCGTATTTTGCTGAGGTGAAGAAACACATTTAGCTCTCCACAGAAAGCCATCTGTGCCAGAAGTCAACACATTAACAACATTGCTTCATTCTGTAAATGAGTTACTTTTGGAAAGGAATATTTCCTGAAAATTAGAACTTTCAAGGTGGAGAGATGTTCATTTTCTTCCAAATAAGCCTATTGACCTGAAAGTGGGAACACATTTGTCTCTCGAAAGAAAATGGTCAGTGTTAGAAAGAGAGAAGTGTCTAGACCATTGTTTCCGTGTGAGAATTGACTTAGTTTTGAAAGGAATACTTACTGCAAATCCTAATTTTCAAGGTGGAGAAAGGGTGATTTTCCTCAAATGGGCCTCTTTATCTGAGGGGAAGAAACACATGTATCCCTCCAAAGAAAACCATTTCTGCTAGAAGCTGCAGCATCTGACACATTGTTACCTGTGAGAATTGAGTTCACTTTTGAAAGGAATATTTCCTGCATATCGTGGTTATCATGGTAGGGGAAGGCTCATTTTGGTACAAAAATGCCTAATCAGCTGATTTGAAGAAACACATTTATTTCTCCAAATAACACCATCTAAGCTTGAAGCTACAGTTGCTAGCACATTGTTTCCCTGTGATAATTGGCTTAGTTTTTGAAAGGAAGACTTCCTGACAATCTGAATTTTCAGGGTATTCTTAGGCTGAGTGTGTCCAAGTAGGCCCATTCAGCTAAGTTGTATAGAGACATGTATCTCTCAAAGAAAAATCTTTGTTAGAACCACGAGCATCTAGGGCATTGTTTCCCTGTGAGAACTGAGTAAGTTATTGAAAGGAATACTTCCTGCGACTTAAGATGTTTCAAAGTGGAGAAAGGCTCATTTTGTTCCAAATGGGGCCGTTCATCATTGGGGAAGAAACACAAGTATCCCTCCGAAGAAACCCATTTCTGGTAGAAGCTGCAGCATCTACCATATTGTTTTCCTGTGAGAATTGAGTTCGTTTTGGGAAGAATACTTCCTGCAAATCCGAAATTCCAACGTGAACAAAGGTTCATTTTGTTTCCCATATTCCTATTCACCTAAGATGAAGAAAGGCCTGTATGTCCAAAAGAGAACAAGCTGGGTCCGAAGCTCAAGCACGTAGAACGTTGTTTACCAGTGATACTTGAATTACTTTTTGAATGGAATGCTCCTGCAAATCAGAATTGTCGGGGTGGATGAAGATCATTTTGTTCTGAATAGGCCTATTCGCCTGAGTTGAAAAAACACATGTACCTCTCAAAAGAAAACCAGCAGTGTTAGAAGCAGGAGCATCTAGCACATTGTTTTCCTGTGAGAATTCTGTGAGTTTTTGAAAGGAAGACTGCTGCAAATCAGCGTTTTCGAGGTGTAGAAAGCTTCATTTTGTTCCAAATAGGACAGTTTAGAACAGTTGAAGAAACAAATGTAAATCTCAAAAGAAAACTATGTGTGTTAGAAACAAGAGCATCTATCACATTGTTTGCTGTGAGAATAGTGTTAGTTTTTGAAAGGAATATACCTGCAACTTAGGGGATCAACGTGGAGATAGCCTCTTTCTGTTCCAAATTGGCCTATTCAGCTAAGTTGAAGGAACACATGTACCTCTCAAAAAAAACCATCTCTGTATGATGCTGGAATATCTAGAACATTGTTTCCCTGTGAGAACTGAGTGTGGATTTGAAATGACTACTACAGGAAACCTGAGAGTTTCAAAGGGGCGATAGGCTCTGTTTGCTCGAAATAGGTCTTTTCAGCTGAGTTGAAGACACATGCATCTTTCCCAAGAAAACCATCTATGTTAGAAAGTGCAGCAGCTACCACATGGTTTCTCTGTCACAATTGAGAGAGCTTTTGAAAGGAGTACTTCCTGCAATTCAGAACTTGCAAGGTCAACAAAGGTTCATTCTGTGCCAAATAGGCGTTTTCACCTGACATGTTGAAACACATGTTTCTCTCACAAGAAACTCTCTGTGTTAGACGGTCCATCGCATAGAACATTGTTTACCTGTGAGATTTGAGTTCGTTTTCATTGGAGAACTTTTGCAAATCAGAATTTCAGGGTGGAAAAGGCTACTTTGTTCCTAATAGCCCTATTGAGCTGCATTGAAAAAACACATGGATCTCGCGAGAGAAAACCATCTGTGTTAGAAGCAGGATCATCCGGCACATTGTTTCCCTGTGAGAATCGAGTGAATATTTGAAAGGAGTACTTCCTGCCAATCATGGATTTCAAGGTGTACAACAGCTCACTTTACTCCAAATAGGACTATTTAGCTGAGTGGAAGAAACAACATGTATATCTCGCAAGAGAACTATATGTGTAAGAAGCCTGAGCATCTAGAACATTGATTCCCTGTGAGAACCGAGTTACGTTTGAAAGGAATACCTCCTGCAAATGCTAGATTTGAAGGTGGAGAAAGGCTGCTTTTGTTCAAAATAGGCCTATTGATTTGAGGGGAAGTAACAAATGGATACTTCCAAAGAAAACCATTTCTGGTAGAAGCTGAAGCATGTACATATTGCTTCCCTGGGAGAATTCAGTTCGTTTGGAAAAGAATATTCCTGCAAATCAGAACTTCCAAGGTGCACCAAGCTTCATTTCATTCTAAATAGGCCTATTCCACTGAGATGTTGAAACACATGTTTCTCTGGAAAGAAAACAATCCATGTTACAATCTCCACTGCCTTTAACCTTGATTCCCTGGGAGATTAGAGGTAGTTTTTGAGTGGAATACTTCTGCAAAGGAGAATTTTCAGGCTGGAAAAGCCTCTTTTTGTTGGACTAAGCCTATTCAGCTGAGTTGAAGAAGCACATTTTTCTCTCTAAAGAAAATCATCTGTGTTAGAAGAAGGAGAATCTAGCACATTGTTTCCTATGAGAAGTGAGTTAGTGTTTGAAAAGAACGCTGACTGCAACCTAGGTGTTTCAAGGTGGAGATTGGCTCTATTTCCTCCAATAAGCCTATTCAGATGAGTTTGAGAAACTCATGTATCTCTCCAAGGAAAATGGTCTACGTGAGCAGCATCAAATCGACCACATTGTTTCCTTCTGAGTATTGAGTTAGGTTTTGAAAGCAACACGTTTAGCAAATCAGAATTTTCAAGCTAGAGAGAGAAAGGCTCATTTTGTCCAAAGAGGACGATTCGGCTCAATTGAAGACAGACATGTATCTCTCCACACAATACCATCTATGCTTCAACCTGCAGCAATTACCACATTGTTTCCCTGCAAGAATTGACTTAGTTTTTGAAAGGACTACTACTGGCAACTTTTGAGTTTCACTGTGGAGATAGTCTCTGTTTGCTTCAAACAGGCCTTTTTAGCTGAGATGAAGAAGCACATGTGTATCTTGAAAAAGTACCATCTACGTTGGAAGCTGTAATTTCTATCACACTGTTTCCCTCTGACAATTTAGTTTGTTTTAGAAAGGAGTATTTCCTGCAAATCAGAATTTCCAACATGGATTGAAGTTCACTTGCTCCAAACAAGCCTAGGTTGAAGAAACACACCTATTTCTTGAAAGAAAACCATCTGTGTTAGAAGAAAGTGCATCTAGCACATTGTTTCCCTGTGAGAACTGAGTTAGTTTTTAAAGGAACTCGTCCTGCAAATTAGCACTTTGAAGGGGGCCATATGTTTCTTTGTTTCAAATTGGCCTATTCACCTGAATTGTCTAAACACGTGTTCCTCTTGAAACATCACAATATGTTTTAGAAAGAGGAACAACTAGCCTATTGCTTCCTTGTGAGAAGACTTAGTCTTGGAAAGGAATGTACCTGCAACTGACAGATTTCAATGTGGAGATATGCCCTGATTGCTGCAAATAGGCCTATATAGCTGAGTTGAAGAAACACATGTCTAACTCTAATGACAACCATCTATGCTAGAAACTGTAGCGTCAAGCACATTGTTCCCCTATGAAATTTCAATTAGTTATGGAAATGAATAACTTCTGAATAACAGATTTTCAAAGTGTAGGAAAGCTCATTTTGTCCAAATAGGCCATTTCAGCTATGTTGAAGAAACACATGCATCTCTCCAACGAAATCATGTAGGTTAGAATCAGCATCATCTAGAACACGGTTTCCTTGTGAGAATTGATTTAGTTCGTGAAAGGCGTATTTCCTGCAAATCATCCTTTTCAAGATGAAGTAAGGCTCATTTTGTTCCAAATAGGTCTATACAGCTGAGTTGAAGAAACACATGTACCTTTCCAGAGAAAACCATCTATGGTAGATCTACCACTTTATTTCCCTGTGTGAATTGACATAGATTTCAAAGGAACATTTAATGGAAATGATAACTTAGAAGGCAGAGAAAGGATCATTTTTTCCAAATGGGCCAAATCACATGAGATGTCAAAAACCATTTGTGTGGAAAGGAAAACTGTCATAGAAACAGGTGTTTCCTGCACATTCTTTCCCTGTGAAAATTGAGTTAATTTTTAAAAGCATACTTCCTACATCTTAAGTGTTTCAATGTGGAGATAGGTTCTGTTTACTCCAGGGAGGCGTATTCAAGGTGGTTTGAGAAACGCATGTATCTCCCAAAGAAAGAGATCTATGTTAAATGCTTCACAATCCCGCCTGTTGTTTGCCTGTGAGAATTGAATGAGTTTTTGAATGCAATACTTCTGGAAATCCTCATTTTCAAGAAGAAGAAAGGCTCCTTTTGTCCCAAGTATGCGTATTTTGCTGAGGTGAAGAAACACATTTAGCTCTCCACAGAAAGCCATCTGTGCCAGAAGTCAACACATTAACAACATTGCTTCATTCTGTAAATGAGTTACTTTTGGAAAGGAATATTTCCTGAAAATTAGAACTTTCAAGGTGGAGAGATGTTCATTTTCTTCCAAATAAGCCTATTGACCTGAAAGTGGGAACACATTTGTCTCTCGAAAGAAAATGGTCAGTGTTAGAAAGAGAGAAGTGTCTAGACCATTGTTTCCGTGTGAGAATTGACTTAGTTTTGAAAGGAATACTTACTGCAAATCCTAATTTTCAAGGTGGAGAAAGGGTGATTTTCCTCAAATGGGCCTCTTTATCTGAGGGGAAGAAACACATGTATCCCTCCAAAGAAAACCATTTCTGCTAGAAGCTGCAGCATCTGACACATTGTTACCTGTGAGAATTGAGTTCACTTTTGAAAGGAATATTTCCTGCATATCGTGGTTATCATGGTAGGGGAAGGCTCATTTTGGTACAAAAATGCCTAATCAGCTGATTTGAAGAAACACATTTATTTCTCCAAATAACACCATCTAAGCTTGAAGCTACAGTTGCTAGCACATTGTTTCCCTGTGACAATTGGCTTAGTTTTTGAAAGGAAGACTTCCTGACAATCTGAATTTTCAGGGTATTCTTAGGCTGAGTGTGTCCAAGTAGGCCCATTCAGCTAAGTTGTATAGAAACATGTATCTCTCAAAGAAAAATCTTTGTTAGAACCACGAGCATCTAGGGCATTGTTTCCCTGTGAGAACTGAGTAAGTTATTGAAAGGAATACTTCCTGCGACTTAAGATGTTTCAAAGTGGAGAAAGGCTCATTTTGTTCCAAATGGGGCCGTTCATCATTGGGGAAGAAACACAAGTATCCCTCCGAAGAAACCCATTTATGGTAGAAGCTGCAGCATCTACCATATTGTTTTCCTGTGAGAATTGAGTTCGTTTTGGGAAGAATACTTCCTGCAAATCAGAAATTCCAACGTGAACAAAGGTTCATTATGTTTCCCAAAGGCCTATTCACCTAAGATGAAGAAAGGCCTGTATGTCCAAAAGAGGACAAGCTGGGTCCGAAGCTCAAGCACGTAGAACGTTGTTTACCAGTGATACTTGAATTACTTTTTGAATGGAATGCTCCTGCAAATCAGAATTGTCGGGGTGGATGAAGATCATTTTGTTCTGAATAGGCCTATTTGCCTGAGTTGAAAAAACACATGTACCTCTCAAAAGAAAACCAGCAGTGTTAGAAGCAGGAGCATCTAGCACATTGTTTTCCTGTGAGAATTCTGTGAGTTTTTGAAAGGAAGACTGCTGCAAATCAGCGTTTTCGAGGTGTAGAAAGCTTCATTTTGTTCCAAATAGGACAGTTTAGAACAGTTGAAGAAACAAATGTAAATCTCAAAAGAAAACTATGTGTGTTAGAAACCAGAGCATCTATCACATTGTTTGCTGTGAGAATAGTGTTAGTTTTTGGAAGGAATATACCTGCAACTTAGGGGATCAACGTGGAGATAGCCTCTTTCTGTTCCAAATTGGCCTATTCAGCTAAGTTGAAGGAACACATGTACCTCTCAAAAAAAACCATCTCTGTATGATGCTGGAATATCTAGAACATTGTTTCCCTGTGAGAACTGAGTGTGGATTTGAAATGACTACTACAGGAAACCTGAGAGTTTCAAAGGGGCAATAGGCTCTGTTTGCTCGAAATAGGTCTTTTCAGCTGAGTTGAAGACACACGCATCTTTCCCAAGAAAACCATCTATGTTAGAAAGTGCAGCAGCTACCACATGGTTTCTCTGTCACAATTGAGAGAGCTTTTGAAAGGAGTACTTCCTGCAATTCAGAACTTGCAAGGTCAACAAAGGTTCATTCTGTGCCAAATAGGCGTTTTCACCTGACATGTTGAAACACATGTTTCTCTCACAAGAAACTCTCTGTGTTAGACGGTCCATCGCATAGAACATTGTTTACCTGTGAGATTTGAGTTCGTTTTCATTGGAGAACTTTTGCAAATCAGAATTTCAGGGTGGAAAAGGCTACTTTGTTCCTAATAGCCCTATTGAGCTGCATTGAAAAAACACATGGATCTCGCGAGAGAAAACCATCTGTGTTAGAAGCAGGATCATCCGGCACATTGTTTCCCTGTGAGAATCGAGTGAATATTTGAAAGGAGTACTTCCTGCCAATCATGGATTTCAAGGTGTACAACAGCTCACTTTACTCCAAATAGGACTATTTAGCTGAGTGGAAGAAACAACATGTATATCTCGCAAGAGAACTATATGTGTAAGAAGCCTGAGCATCTAGAACATTGATTCCCTGTGAGAACCGAGTTACGTTTGAAAGGAATACCTCCTGCAAATGCTAGATTTGAAGGTGGAGAAAGGCTGCTTTTGTTCAAAATAGGCCTATTGATTTGAGGGGAAGTAACAAATGGATACTTCCAAAGAAAACCATTTCTGGTAGAAGCTGAAGCATGTACATATTGCTTCCCTGGGAGAATTCAGTTCGTTTGGAAAAGAATATTCCTGCAAATCAGAACTTCCAAGGTGCACCAAGCTTCATTTCATTCTAAATAGGCCTATTCCACTGAGATGTTGAAACACATGTTTCTCTGGAAAGAAAACAATCCATGTTACAATCTCCACTGCCTTTAACCTTGATTCCCTGGGAGATTAGAGGTAGTTTTTGAGTGGAATACTTCTGCAAAGGAGAATTTTCAGGCTGGAAAAGCCTCTTTTTGTTGGACTAAGCCTATTCAGCTGAGTTGAAGAAGCACATTTTTCTCTCTAAAGAAAATCATCTGTGTTAGAAGAAGGAGAATCTAGCACATTGTTTCCTATGAGAAGTGAGTTAGTGTTTGAAAAGAACGCTGACTGCAACCTAGGTGTTTCAAGGTGGAGATTGGCTCTATTTCCTCCAATAAGCCTATTCAGATGAGTTTGAGAAACTCATGTATCTCTCCAAGGAAAATGGTCTACGTGAGCAGCATCAAATCGACCACATTGTTTCCTTCTGAGTATTGAGTTAGGTTTTGAAAGCAACACGTTTAGCAAATCAGAATTTTCAAGCTAGAGAGAGAAAGGCTCATTTTGTCCAAAGAGGACGATTCGGCTCAATTGAAGACAGACATGTATCTCTCCACACAATACCATCTATGCTTCAACCTGCAGCAATTACCACATTGTTTCCCTGCAAGAATTGACTTAGTTTTTGAAAGGACTACTACTGGCAACTTTTGAGTTTCACTGTGGAGATAGTCTCTGTTTGCTTCAAACAGGCCTTTTTAGCTGAGATGAAGAAGCACATGTGTATCTTGAAAAAGTACCATCTACGTTGGAAGCTGTAATTTCTATCACACTGTTTCCCTCTGACAATTTAGTTTGTTTTAGAAAGGAGTATTTCCTGCAAATCAGAATTTCCAACATGGATTGAAGTTCACTTGCTCCAAACAAGCCTAGGTTGAAGAAACACACCTATTTCTTGAAAGAAAACCATCTGTGTTAGAAGAAAGTGCATCTAGCACATTGTTTCCCTGTGAGAACTGAGTTAGTTTTTAAAGGAACTCGTCCTGCAAATTAGCACTTTGAAGGGGGCCATATGTTTCTTTGTTTCAAATTGGCCTATTCACCTGAATTGTCTAAACACGTGTTCCTCTTGAAACATCACAATATGTTTTAGAAAGAGGAACAACTAGCCTATTGCTTCCTTGTGAGAAGACTTAGTCTTGGAAAGGAATGTACCTGCAACTGACAGATTTCAATGTGGAGATATGCCCTGATTGCTGCAAATAGGCCTATATAGCTGAGTTGAAGAAACACATGTCTAACTCTAATGACAACCATCTATGCTAGAAACTGTAGCGTCAAGCACATTGTTCCCCTATGAAATTTCAATTAGTTATGGAAATGAATAACTTCTGAATAACAGATTTTCAAAGTGTAGGAAAGCTCATTTTGTCCAAATAGGCCATTTCAGCTATGTTGAAGAAACACATGCATCTCTCCAACGAAATCATGTAGGTTAGAATCAGCATCATCTAGAACACGGTTTCCTTGTGAGAATTGATTTAGTTCGTGAAAGGCGTATTTCCTGCAAATCATCCTTTTCAAGATGAAGTAAGGCTCATTTTGTTCCAAATAGGTCTATACAGCTGAGTTGAAGAAACACATGTACCTTTCCAAAGAAAACCATCTATGGTAGATCTACCACTTTATTTCCCTGTGTGAATTGACATAGATTTCAAAGGAACATTTAATGGAAATGATAACTTAGAAGGCAGAGAAAGGATCATTTTTTCCAAATGGGCCAAATCACATGAGATGTCAAAAACCATTTGTGTGGAAAGGAAAACTGTCATAGAAACAGGTGTTTCCTGCACATTCTTTCCCTGTGAAAATTGAGTTAATTTTTAAAAGCATACTTCCTACATCTTAAGTGTTTCAATGTGGAGATAGGTTCTGTTTACTCCAGGGAGGCGTATTCAAGGTGGTTTGAGAAACGCATGTATCTCCCAAAGAAAGAGATCTATGTTAAATGCTTCACAATCCCGCCTGTTGTTTGCCTGTGAGAATTGAATGAGTTTTTGAATGCAATACTTCTGGAAATCCTCATTTTCAAGAAGAAGAAAGGCTCCTTTTGTCCCAAGTATGCGTATTTTGCTGAGGTGAAGAAACACATTTAGCTCTCCACAGAAAGCCATCTGTGCCAGAAGTCAACACATTAACAACATTGCTTCATTCTGTAAATGAGTTACTTTTGGAAAGGAATATTTCCTGAAAATTAGAACTTTCAAGGTGGAGAGATGTTCATTTTCTTCCAAATAAGCCTATTGACCTGAAAGTGGGAACACATTTGTCTCTCGAAAGAAAATGGTCAGTGTTAGAAAGAGAGAAGTGTCTAGACCATTGTTTCCGTGTGAGAATTGACTTAGTTTTGAAAGGAATACTTACTGCAAATCCTAATTTTCAAGGTGGAGAAAGGGTGATTTTCCTCAAATGGGCCTCTTTATCTGAGGGGAAGAAACACATGTATCCCTCCAAAGAAAACCATTTCTGCTAGAAGCTGCAGCATCTGACACATTGTTACCTGTGAGAATTGAGTTCACTTTTGAAAGGAATATTTCCTGCATATCGTGGTTATCATGGTAGGGGAAGGCTCATTTTGGTACAAAAATGCCTAATCAGCTGATTTGAAGAAACACATTTATTTCTCCAAATAACACCATCTAAGCTTGAAGCTACAGTTGCTAGCACATTGTTTCCCTGTGATAATTGGCTTAGTTTTTGAAAGGAAGACTTCCTGACAATCTGAATTTTCAGGGTATTCTTAGGCTGAGTGTGTCCAAGTAGGCCCATTCAGCTAAGTTGTATAGAGACATGTATCTCTCAAAGAAAAATCTTTGTTAGAACCACGAGCATCTAGGGCATTGTTTCCCTGTGAGAACTGAGTAAGTTATTGAAAGGAATACTTCCTGCGACTTAAGATGTTTCAAAGTGGAGAAAGGCTCATTTTGTTCCAAATGGGGCCGTTCATCATTGGGGAAGAAACACAAGTATCCCTCCGAAGAAACCCATTTCTGGTAGAAGCTGCAGCATCTACCATATTGTTTTCCTGTGAGAATTGAGTTCGTTTTGGGAAGAATACTTCCTGCAAATCCGAAATTCCAACGTGAACAAAGGTTCATTTTGTTTCCCATATTCCTATTCACCTAAGATGAAGAAAGGCCTGTATGTCCAAAAGAGAACAAGCTGGGTCCGAAGCTCAAGCACGTAGAACGTTGTTTACCAGTGATACTTGAATTACTTTTTGAATGGAATGCTCCTGCAAATCAGAATTGTCGGGGTGGATGAAGATCATTTTGTTCTGAATAGGCCTATTCGCCTGAGTTGAAAAAACACATGTACCTCTCAAAAGAAAACCAGCAGTGTTAGAAGCAGGAGCATCTAGCACATTGTTTTCCTGTGAGAATTCTGTGAGTTTTTGAAAGGAAGACTGCTGCAAATCAGCGTTTTCGAGGTGTAGAAAGCTTCATTTTGTTCCAAATAGGACAGTTTAGAACAGTTGAAGAAACAAATGTAAATCTCAAAAGAAAACTATGTGTGTTAGAAACAAGAGCATCTATCACATTGTTTGCTGTGAGAATAGTGTTAGTTTTTGAAAGGAATATACCTGCAACTTAGGGGATCAACGTGGAGATAGCCTCTTTCTGTTCCAAATTGGCCTATTCAGCTAAGTTGAAGAAACACATGTACCTCTCAAAAAAAACCATCTCTGTATGATGCTGGAATATCTAGAACATTGTTTCCCTGTGAGAACTGAGTGTGGTTTTGAAATGACTACTACAGGAAACCTGAGAGTTTCAAAGGGGCGATAGGCTCTGTTTGCTCGAAATAGGTCTTTTCAGCTGAGTTGAAGACACACGCATCTTTCCCAAGAAAACCATCTATGTTAGAAAGTGCAGCAGCTACCACATGGTTTCTCTGTCACAATTGAGAGAGCTTTTGAAAGGAGTACTTCCTGCAATTCAGAACTTGCAAGGTCAACAAAGGTTCATTCTGTGCCAAATAGGCGTTTTCACCTGACATGTTGAAACACATGTTTCTCTCACAAGAAACTCTCTGTGTTAGAAGGTCCATCGCATAGAACATTGTTTACCTGTGAGATTTGAGTTCGTTTTCATTGGAGAACTTTTGCAAATCAGAATGTCAGGGTGGAAAAGGCTACTTTGTTCCTAATAGCCCTATTGAGCTGCATTGAAAAAACACATGGATCTCGCGAGAGAAAACCATCTGTGTTAGAAGCAGGATCATCCGGCACATTGTTTCCCTGTGAGAATCGAGTGAATATTTGAAAGGAGTACTTCCTGCCAATCATGGATTTCAAGGTGTACAACAGCTCACTTTACTCCAAATAGGACTATTTAGCTGAGTGGAAGAAACAACATGTACATCTCGCAAGAGAACTATATGTGTAAGAAGCCTGAGCATCTAGAACATTGATTCCCTGTGAGAACCGAGTTACGTTTGAAAGGAATACCTCCTGCAAATGCTAGATTTGAAGGTGGAGAAAGGCTGCTTTTGTTCAAAATAGGCCTATTGATTTGAGGGGAAGTAACAAATGGGTACTTCCAAAGAAAACCATTTCTGGTAGAAGCTGAAGCATGTACATATTGCTTCCCTGGGAGAATTCAGTTCGTTTGGAAAAGAATATTCCTGCAAATCAGAACTTCCAAGGTGCACCAAGCTTCATTTCATTCTAAATAGGCCTATTCCACTGAGATGTTGAAACACATGTTTCTCTGGAAAGAAAACAATCCATGTTACAATCTCCACTGCCTTTAACCTTGATTCCCTGTGAGATTAGAGGTAGTTTTTGAGTGGAATACTTCTGCAAAGGAGAATTTTCAGGCTGGAAAAGCCTCTTTTTGTTGGACTAAGCCTATTCAGCTGAGTTGAAGAAGCACATTTTTCTCTCTAAAGAAAATCATCTGTGTTAGAAGAAGGAGAATCTAGCACATTGTTTCCTATGAGAAGTGAGTTAGTGTTTGAAAAGAACGCTGACTGCAACCTAGGTGTTTCAAGGTGGAGATTGGCTCTATTTCCTCCAATAAGCCTATTCAGATGAGTTTGAGAAACTCATGTATCTCTCCAAGGAAAATGGTCTACGTGAGCAGCATCAAATCGACCACATTGTTTCCTTCTGAGTATTGAGTTAGGTTTTGAAAGCAACACGTTTAGCAAATCAGAATTTTCAAGCTAGAGAAAGGCTCATTTTGTCCAAAGAGGACGATTCGGCTCAATTGAAGACAGACATGTATCTCTCCACACAATACCATCTATGCTTCAACCTGCAGCAATTACCACATTGTTTCCCTGCAAGAATTGACTTAGTTTTTGAAAGGACTACTACTGGCAACTTTTGAGTTTCACTGTGGAGATAGTCTCTGTTTGCTTCAAACAGGCCTTTTTAGCTGAGATGAAGAAGCACATGTGTATCTTGAAAAAGTACCATCTACGTTGGAAGCTGTAATTTCTATCACACTGTTTCCCTCTGACGATTTAGTTTGTTTTAGAAAGGAGTATTTCCTGCAAATCAGAATTTCCAACATGGATTGAAGTTCACTTGCTCCAAACAAGCCTAGGTTGAAGAAACACACCTATTTCTTGAAAGAAAACCATCTGTGTTAGAAGAAAGTGCGTCTAGCACATTGTTTCCCTGTGAGAACTGAGTTAGTTTTTAAAGGAACTCGTCCTGCAAATTAGCACTTTGAAGGGGGCCATATGTTTCTTTGTTTCAAATTGGCCTATTCACCTGAATTGTCTAAACACGTGTTCCTCTTGAAACATCACAATATGTTTTAGAAAGAGGAACAACTAGCCTATTGCTTCCTTGTGAGAAGACTTAGTCTTGGAAAGGAATGTACCTGCAACTGACAGATTTCAATGTGGAGATATGCCCTGATTGCTGCAAATAGGCCTATATAGCTGAGTTGAAGAAACACATGTCTAACTCTAATGACAACCATCTATGCTAGAAACTGTAGCGTCAAGCACATTGTTCCCCTATGAAATTTCAATTAGTTATGGAAATGAATAACTTCTGAATAACAGATTTTCAAAGTGTAGGAAAGCTCATTTTGTCCAAATAGGCCATTTCAGCTATGTTGAAGAAACACATGCATCTCTCCAACGAAATCATGTAGGTTAGAATCAGCATCATCTAGAACACGGTTTCCTTGTGAGAATTGATTTAGTTCGTGAAAGGCGTATTTCCTGCAAATCATCCTTTTCAAGATGAAGTAAGGCTCATTTTGTTCCAAATAGGTCTATACAGCTGAGTTGAAGAAACACATGTACCTTTCCAGAGAAAACCATCTATGGTAGATCTACCACTTTATTTCCCTGTGTGAATTGACATAGATTTCAAAGGAACATTTAATGGAAATGATAACTTAGAAGGCAGAGAAAGGATCATTTTTTCCAAATGGGCCAAATCACATGAGATGTCAAAAACCATTTGTGTGGAAAGGAAAACTGTCATAGAAACAGGTGTTTCCTGCACATTCTTTCCCTGTGAAAATTGAGTTAATTTTTAAAAGCATACTTCCTACATCTTAAGTGTTTCAATGTGGAGATAGGTTCTGTTTACTCCAGGGAGGCGTATTCAAGGTGGTTTGAGAAACGCATGTATCTCCCAAAGAAAGAGATCTATGTTAAATGCTTCACAATCCCGCCTGTTGTTTGCCTGTGAGAATTGAATGAGTTTTTGAATGCAATACTTCTGGAAATCCTCATTTTCAAGAAGAAGAAAGGCTCCTTTTGTCCCAAGTATGCGTATTTTGCTGAGGTGAAGAAACACATTTAGCTCTCCACAGAAAGCCATCTGTGCCAGAAGTCAACACATTAACAACATTGCTTCATTCTGTAAATGAGTTACTTTTGGAAAGGAATATTTCCTGAAAATTAGAACTTTCAAGGTGGAGAGATGTTCATTTTCTTCCAAATAAGCCTATTGACCTGAAAGTGGGAACACATTTGTCTCTCGAAAGAACATGGTCAGTGTTAGAAAGAGAGAAGTGTCTAGACCATTGTTTCCGTGTGAGAATTGACTTAGTTTTGAAAGGAATACTTACTGCAAATCCTAATTTTCAAGGTGGAGAAAGGGTGATTTTCCTCAAATGGGCCTCTTTATCTGGGGGGAAGAAACACATGTATCCCTCCAAAGAAAACCATTTCTGCTAGAAGCTGCAGCATCTGACACATTGTTACCTGTGAGAATTGAGTTCACTTTTGAAAGGAATATTTCCTGCATATCGTGGTTATCATGGTAGGGGAAGGCTCATTTTGGTACAAAAATGCCTAATCAGCTGATTTGAAGAAACACATTTATTTCTCCAAATAACACCATCTAAGCTTGAAGCTACAGTTGCTAGCACATTGTTTCCCTGTGACAATTGGCTTAGTTTTTGAAAGGAAGACTTCCTGACAATCTGAATTTTCAGGGTATTCTTAGGCTGAGTGTGTCCAAGTAGGCCCATTCAGCTAAGTTGTATAGAGACATGTATCTCTCAAAGAAAAATCTTTGTTAGAACCACGAGCATCTAGGGCATTGTTTCCCTGTGAGAACTGAGTAAGTTATTGAAAGGAATACTTCCTGCGACTTAAGATGTTTCAAAGTGGAGAAAGGCTCATTTTGTTCCAAATGGGGCCGTTCATCATTGGGGAAGAAACACAAGTATCCCTCCGAAGAAACCCATTTATGGTAGAAGCTGCAGCATCTACCATATTGTTTTCCTGTGAGAATTGAGTTCGTTTTGGGAAGAATACTTCCTGCAAATCAGAAATTCCAACGTGAACAAAGGTTCATTTTGTTTCCCAAAGGCCTATTCACCTAAGATGAAGAAAGGCCTGTATGTCCAAAAGAGGACAAGCTGGGTCCGAAGCTCAAGCACGTAGAACGTTGTTTACCAGTGATACTTGAATTACTTTTTGAATGGAATGCTCCTGCAAATCAGAATTGTCGGGGTGGATGAAGATCATTTTGTTCTGAATAGGCCTATTTGCCTGAGTTGAAAAAACACATGTACCTCTCAAAAGAAAACCAGCAGTGTTAGAAGCAGGAGCATCTAGCACATTGTTTTCCTGTGAGAATTCTGTGAGTTTTTGAAAGGAAGACTGCTGCAAATCAGCGTTTTCGAGGTGTAGAAAGCTTCATTTTGTTCCAAATAGGACAGTTTAGAACAGTTGAAGAAACAAATGTAAATCTCAAAAGAAAACTATGTGTGTTAGAAACCAGAGCATCTATCACATTGTTTGCTGTGAGAATAGTGTTAGTTTTTGGAAGGAATATACCTGCAACTTAGGGGATCAACGTGGAGATAGCCTCTTTCTGTTCCAAATTGGCCTATTCAGCTAAGTTGAAGGAACACATGTACCTCTCAAAAAAAACCATCTCTGTATGATGCTGGAATATCTAGAACATTGTTTCCCTGTGAGAACTGAGTGTGGATTTGAAATGACTACTACAGGAAACCTGAGAGTTTCAAAGGGGCAATAGGCTCTGTTTGCTCGAAATAGGTCTTTTCAGCTGAGTTGAAGACACACGCATCTTTCCCAAGAAAACCATCTATGTTAGAAAGTGCAGCAGCTACCACATGGTTTCTCTGTCACAATTGAGAGAGCTTTTGAAAGGAGTACTTCCTGCAATTCAGAACTTGCAAGGTCAACAAAGGTTCATTCTGTGCCAAATAGGCGTTTTCACCTGACATGTTGAAACACATGTTTCTCTCACAAGAAACTCTCTGTGTTAGACGGTCCATCGCATAGAACATTGTTTACCTGTGAGATTTGAGTTCGTTTTCATTGGAGAACTTTTGCAAATCAGAATTTCAGGGTGGAAAAGGCTACTTTGTTCCTAATAGCCCTATTGAGCTGCATTGAAAAAACACATGGATCTCGCGAGAGAAAACCATCTGTGTTAGAAGCAGGATCATCCGGCACATTGTTTCCCTGTGAGAATCGAGTGAATATTTGAAAGGAGTACTTCCTGCCAATCATGGATTTCAAGGTGTACAACAGCTCACTTTACTCCAAATAGGACTATTTAGCTGAGTGGAAGAAACAACATGTATATCTCGCAAGAGAACTATATGTGTAAGAAGCCTGAGCATCTAGAACATTGATTCCCTGTGAGAACCGAGTTACGTTTGAAAGGAATACCTCCTGCAAATGCTAGATTTGAAGGTGGAGAAAGGCTGCTTTTGTTCAAAATAGGCCTATTGATTTGAGGGGAAGTAACAAATGGATACTTCCAAAGAAAACCATTTCTGGTAGAAGCTGAAGCATGTACATATTGCTTCCCTGGGAGAATTCAGTTCGTTTGGAAAAGAATATTCCTGCAAATCAGAACTTCCAAGGTGCACCAAGCTTCATTTCATTCTAAATAGGCCTATTCCACTGAGATGTTGAAACACATGTTTCTCTGGAAAGAAAACAATCCATGTTACAATCTCCACTGCCTTTAACCTTGATTCCCTGGGAGATTAGAGGTAGTTTTTGAGTGGAATACTTCTGCAAAGGAGAATTTTCAGGCTGGAAAAGCCTCTTTTTGTTGGACTAAGCCTATTCAGCTGAGTTGAAGAAGCACATTTTTCTCTCTAAAGAAAATCATCTGTGTTAGAAGAAGGAGAATCTAGCACATTGTTTCCTATGAGAAGTGAGTTAGTGTTTGAAAAGAACGCTGACTGCAACCTAGGTGTTTCAAGGTGGAGATTGGCTCTATTTCCTCCAATAAGCCTATTCAGATGAGTTTGAGAAACTCATGTATCTCTCCAAGGAAAATGGTCTACGTGAGCAGCATCAAATCGACCACATTGTTTCCTTCTGAGTATTGAGTTAGGTTTTGAAAGCAACACGTTTAGCAAATCAGAATTTTCAAGCTAGAGAGAGAAAGGCTCATTTTGTCCAAAGAGGACGATTCGGCTCAATTGAAGACAGACATGTATCTCTCCACACAATACCATCTATGCTTCAACCTGCAGCAATTACCACATTGTTTCCCTGCAAGAATTGACTTAGTTTTTGAAAGGACTACTACTGGCAACTTTTGAGTTTCACTGTGGAGATAGTCTCTGTTTGCTTCAAACAGGCCTTTTTAGCTGAGATGAAGAAGCACATGTGTATCTTGAAAAAGTACCATCTACGTTGGAAGCTGTAATTTCTATCACACTGTTTCCCTCTGACAATTTAGTTTGTTTTAGAAAGGAGTATTTCCTGCAAATCAGAATTTCCAACATGGATTGAAGTTCACTTGCTCCAAACAAGCCTAGGTTGAAGAAACACACCTATTTCTTGAAAGAAAACCATCTGTGTTAGAAGAAAGTGCATCTAGCACATTGTTTCCCTGTGAGAACTGAGTTAGTTTTTAAAGGAACTCGTCCTGCAAATTAGCACTTTGAAGGGGGCCATATGTTTCTTTGTTTCAAATTGGCCTATTCACCTGAATTGTCTAAACACGTGTTCCTCTTGAAACATCACAATATGTTTTAGAAAGAGGAACAACTAGCCTATTGCTTCCTTGTGAGAAGACTTAGTCTTGGAAAGGAATGTACCTGCAACTGACAGATTTCAATGTGGAGATATGCCCTGATTGCTGCAAATAGGCCTATATAGCTGAGTTGAAGAAACACATGTCTAACTCTAATGACAACCATCTATGCTAGAAACTGTAGCGTCAAGCACATTGTTCCCCTATGAAATTTCAATTAGTTATGGAAATGAATAACTTCTGAATAACAGATTTTCAAAGTGTAGGAAAGCTCATTTTGTCCAAATAGGCCATTTCAGCTATGTTGAAGAAACACATGCATCTCTCCAACGAAATCATGTAGGTTAGAATCAGCATCATCTAGAACACGGTTTCCTTGTGAGAATTGATTTAGTTCGTGAAAGGCGTATTTCCTGCAAATCATCCTTTTCAAGATGAAGTAAGGCTCATTTTGTTCCAAATAGGTCTATACAGCTGAGTTGAAGAAACACATGTACCTTTCCAAAGAAAACCATCTATGGTAGATCTACCACTTTATTTCCCTGTGTGAATTGACATAGATTTCAAAGGAACATTTAATGGAAATGATAACTTAGAAGGCAGAGAAAGGATCATTTTTTCCAAATGGGCCAAATCACATGAGATGTCAAAAACCATTTGTGTGGAAAGGAAAACTGTCATAGAAACAGGTGTTTCCTGCACATTCTTTCCCTGTGAAAATTGAGTTAATTTTTAAAAGCATACTTCCTACATCTTAAGTGTTTCAATGTGGAGATAGGTTCTGTTTACTCCAGGGAGGCGTATTCAAGGTGGTTTGAGAAACGCATGTATCTCCCAAAGAAAGAGATCTATGTTAAATGCTTCACAATCCCGCCTGTTGTTTGCCTGTGAGAATTGAATGAGTTTTTGAATGCAATACTTCTGGAAATCCTCATTTTCAAGAAGAAGAAAGGCTCCTTTTGTCCCAAGTATGCGTATTTTGCTGAGGTGAAGAAACACATTTAGCTCTCCACAGAAAGCCATCTGTGCCAGAAGTCAACACATTAACAACATTGCTTCATTCTGTAAATGAGTTACTTTTGGAAAGGAATATTTCCTGAAAATTAGAACTTTCAAGGTGGAGAGATGTTCATTTTCTTCCAAATAAGCCTATTGACCTGAAAGTGGGAACACATTTGTCTCTCGAAAGAAAATGGTCAGTGTTAGAAAGAGAGAAGTGTCTAGACCATTGTTTCCGTGTGAGAATTGACTTAGTTTTGAAAGGAATACTTACTGCAAATCCTAATTTTCAAGGTGGAGAAAGGGTGATTTTCCTCAAATGGGCCTCTTTATCTGAGGGGAAGAAACACATGTATCCCTCCAAAGAAAACCATTTCTGCTAGAAGCTGCAGCATCTGACACATTGTTACCTGTGAGAATTGAGTTCACTTTTGAAAGGAATATTTCCTGCATATCGTGGTTATCATGGTAGGGGAAGGCTCATTTTGGTACAAAAATGCCTAATCAGCTGATTTGAAGAAACACATTTATTTCTCCAAATAACACCATCTAAGCTTGAAGCTACAGTTGCTAGCACATTGTTTCCCTGTGATAATTGGCTTAGTTTTTGAAAGGAAGACTTCCTGACAATCTGAATTTTCAGGGTATTCTTAGGCTGAGTGTGTCCAAGTAGGCCCATTCAGCTAAGTTGTATAGAGACATGTATCTCTCAAAGAAAAATCTTTGTTAGAACCACGAGCATCTAGGGCATTGTTTCCCTGTGAGAACTGAGTAAGTTATTGAAAGGAATACTTCCTGCGACTTAAGATGTTTCAAAGTGGAGAAAGGCTCATTTTGTTCCAAATGGGGCCGTTCATCATTGGGGAAGAAACACAAGTATCCCTCCGAAGAAACCCATTTCTGGTAGAAGCTGCAGCATCTACCATATTGTTTTCCTGTGAGAATTGAGTTCGTTTTGGGAAGAATACTTCCTGCAAATCCGAAATTCCAACGTGAACAAAGGTTCATTTTGTTTCCCATATTCCTATTCACCTAAGATGAAGAAAGGCCTGTATGTCCAAAAGAGAACAAGCTGGGTCCGAAGCTCAAGCACGTAGAACGTTGTTTACCAGTGATACTTGAATTACTTTTTGAATGGAATGCTCCTGCAAATCAGAATTGTCGGGGTGGATGAAGATCATTTTGTTCTGAATAGGCCTATTCGCCTGAGTTGAAAAAACACATGTACCTCTCAAAAGAAAACCAGCAGTGTTAGAAGCAGGAGCATCTAGCACATTGTTTTCCTGTGAGAATTCTGTGAGTTTTTGAAAGGAAGACTGCTGCAAATCAGCGTTTTCGAGGTGTAGAAAGCTTCATTTTGTTCCAAATAGGACAGTTTAGAACAGTTGAAGAAACAAATGTAAATCTCAAAAGAAAACTATGTGTGTTAGAAACAAGAGCATCTATCACATTGTTTGCTGTGAGAATAGTGTTAGTTTTTGAAAGGAATATACCTGCAACTTAGGGGATCAACGTGGAGATAGCCTCTTTCTGTTCCAAATTGGCCTATTCAGCTAAGTTGAAGAAACACATGTACCTCTCAAAAAAAACCATCTCTGTATGATGCTGGAATATCTAGAACATTGTTTCCCTGTGAGAACTGAGTGTGGTTTTGAAATGACTACTACAGGAAACCTGAGAGTTTCAAAGGGGCGATAGGCTCTGTTTGCTCGAAATAGGTCTTTTCAGCTGAGTTGAAGACACACGCATCTTTCCCAAGAAAACCATCTATGTTAGAAAGTGCAGCAGCTACCACATGGTTTCTCTGTCACAATTGAGAGAGCTTTTGAAAGGAGTACTTCCTGCAATTCAGAACTTGCAAGGTCAACAAAGGTTCATTCTGTGCCAAATAGGCGTTTTCACCTGACATGTTGAAACACATGTTTCTCTCACAAGAAACTCTCTGTGTTAGAAGGTCCATCGCATAGAACATTGTTTACCTGTGAGATTTGAGTTCGTTTTCATTGGAGAACTTTTGCAAATCAGAATGTCAGGGTGGAAAAGGCTACTTTGTTCCTAATAGCCCTATTGAGCTGCATTGAAAAAACACATGGATCTCGCGAGAGAAAACCATCTGTGTTAGAAGCAGGATCATCCGGCACATTGTTTCCCTGTGAGAATCGAGTGAATATTTGAAAGGAGTACTTCCTGCCAATCATGGATTTCAAGGTGTACAACAGCTCACTTTACTCCAAATAGGACTATTTAGCTGAGTGGAAGAAACAACATGTACATCTCGCAAGAGAACTATATGTGTAAGAAGCCTGAGCATCTAGAACATTGATTCCCTGTGAGAACCGAGTTACGTTTGAAAGGAATACCTCCTGCAAATGCTAGATTTGAAGGTGGAGAAAGGCTGCTTTTGTTCAAAATAGGCCTATTGATTTGAGGGGAAGTAACAAATGGGTACTTCCAAAGAAAACCATTTCTGGTAGAAGCTGAAGCATGTACATATTGCTTCCCTGGGAGAATTCAGTTCGTTTGGAAAAGAATATTCCTGCAAATCAGAACTTCCAAGGTGCACCAAGCTTCATTTCATTCTAAATAGGCCTATTCCACTGAGATGTTGAAACACATGTTTCTCTCGAAAGAAAACAATCCATGTTACAATCTCCACTGCCTTTAACCTTGATTCCCTGTGAGATTAGAGGTAGTTTTTGAGTGGAATACTTCTGCAAAGGAGAATTTTCAGGCTGGAAAAGCCTCTTTTTGTTGGACTAAGCCTATTCAGCTGAGTTGAAGAAGCACATTTTTCTCTCTAAAGAAAATCATCTGTGTTAGAAGAAGGAGAATCTAGCACATTGTTTCCTATGAGAAGTGAGTTAGTGTTTGAAAAGAACGCTGACTGCAACCTAGGTGTTTCAAGGTGGAGATTGGCTCTATTTCCTCCAATAAGCCTATTCAGATGAGTTTGAGAAACTCATGTATCTCTCCAAGGAAAATGGTCTACGTGAGCAGCATCAAATCGACCACATTGTTTCCTTCTGAGTATTGAGTTAGGTTTTGAAAGCAACACGTTTAGCAAATCAGAATTTTCAAGCTAGAGAAAGGCTCATTTTGTCCAAAGAGGACGATTCGGCTCAATTGAAGACAGACATGTATCTCTCCACACAATACCATCTATGCTTCAACCTGCAGCAATTACCACATTGTTTCCCTGCAAGAATTGACTTAGTTTTTGAAAGGACTACTACTGGCAACTTTTGAGTTTCACTGTGGAGATAGTCTCTGTTTGCTTCAAACAGGCCTTTTTAGCTGAGATGAAGAAGCACATGTGTATCTTGAAAAAGTACCATCTACGTTGGAAGCTGTAATTTCTATCACACTGTTTCCCTCTGACGATTTAGTTTGTTTTAGAAAGGAGTATTTCCTGCAAATCAGAATTTCCAACATGGATTGAAGTTCACTTGCTCCAAACAAGCCTAGGTTGAAGAAACACACCTATTTCTTGAAAGAAAACCATCTGTGTTAGAAGAAAGTGCGTCTAGCACATTGTTTCCCTGTGAGAACTGAGTTAGTTTTTAAAGGAACTCGTCCTGCAAATTAGCACTTTGAAGGGGGCCATATGTTTCTTTGTTTCAAATTGGCCTATTCACCTGAATTGTCTAAACACGTGTTCCTCTTGAAACATCACAATATGTTTTAGAAAGAGGAACAACTAGCCTATTGCTTCCTTGTGAGAAGACTTAGTCTTGGAAAGGAATGTACCTGCAACTGACAGATTTCAATGTGGAGATATGCCCTGATTGCTGCAAATAGGCCTATATAGCTGAGTTGAAGAAACACATGTCTAACTCTAATGACAACCATCTATGCTAGAAACTGTAGCGTCAAGCACATTGTTCCCCTATGAAATTTCAATTAGTTATGGAAATGAATAACTTCTGAATAACAGATTTTCAAAGTGTAGGAAAGCTCATTTTGTCCAAATAGGCCATTTCAGCTATGTTGAAGAAACACATGCATCTCTCCAACGAAATCATGTAGGTTAGAATCAGCATCATCTAGAACACGGTTTCCTTGTGAGAATTGATTTAGTTCGTGAAAGGCGTATTTCCTGCAAATCATCCTTTTCAAGATGAAGTAAGGCTCATTTTGTTCCAAATAGGTCTATACAGCTGAGTTGAAGAAACACATGTACCTTTCCAGAGAAAACCATCTATGGTAGATCTACCACTTTATTTCCCTGTGTGAATTGACATAGATTTCAAAGGAACATTTAATGGAAATGATAACTTAGAAGGCAGAGAAAGGATCATTTTTTCCAAATGGGCCAAATCACATGAGATGTCAAAAACCATTTGTGTGGAAAGGAAAACTGTCATAGAAACAGGTGTTTCCTGCACATTCTTTCCCTGTGAAAATTGAGTTAATTTTTAAAAGCATACTTCCTACATCTTAAGTGTTTCAATGTGGAGATAGGTTCTGTTTACTCCAGGGAGGCGTATTCAAGGTGGTTTGAGAAACGCATGTATCTCCCAAAGAAAGAGATCTATGTTAAATGCTTCACAATCCCGCCTGTTGTTTGCCTGTGAGAATTGAATGAGTTTTTGAATGCAATACTTCTGGAAATCCTCATTTTCAAGAAGAAGAAAGGCTCCTTTTGTCCCAAGTATGCGTATTTTGCTGAGGTGAAGAAACACATTTAGCTCTCCACAGAAAGCCATCTGTGCCAGAAGTCAACACATTAACAACATTGCTTCATTCTGTAAATGAGTTACTTTTGGAAAGGAATATTTCCTGAAAATTAGAACTTTCAAGGTGGAGAGATGTTCATTTTCTTCCAAATAAGCCTATTGACCTGAAAGTGGGAACACATTTGTCTCTCGAAAGAAAATGGTCAGTGTTAGAAAGAGAGAAGTGTCTAGACCATTGTTTCCGTGTGAGAATTGACTTAGTTTTGAAAGGAATACTTACTGCAAATCCTAATTTTCAAGGTGGAGAAAGGGTGATTTTCCTCAAATGGGCCTCTTTATCTGGGGGGAAGAAACACATGTATCCCTCCAAAGAAAACCATTTCTGCTAGAAGCTGCAGCATCTGACACATTGTTACCTGTGAGAATTGAGTTCACTTTTGAAAGGAATATTTCCTGCATATCGTGGTTATCATGGTAGGGGAAGGCTCATTTTGGTACAAAAATGCCTAATCAGCTGATTTGAAGAAACACATTTATTTCTCCAAATAACACCATCTAAGCTTGAAGCTACAGTTGCTAGCACATTGTTTCCCTGTGACAATTGGCTTAGTTTTTGAAAGGAAGACTTCCTGACAATCTGAATTTTCAGGGTATTCTTAGGCTGAGTGTGTCCAAGTAGGCCCATTCAGCTAAGTTGTATAGAGACATGTATCTCTCAAAGAAAAATCTTTGTTAGAACCACGAGCATCTAGGGCATTGTTTCCCTGTGAGAACTGAGTAAGTTATTGAAAGGAATACTTCCTGCGACTTAAGATGTTTCAAAGTGGAGAAAGGCTCATTTTGTTCCAAATGGGGCCGTTCATCATTGGGGAAGAAACACAAGTATCCCTCCGAAGAAACCCATTTATGGTAGAAGCTGCAGCATCTACCATATTGTTTTCCTGTGAGAATTGAGTTCGTTTTGGGAAGAATACTTCCTGCAAATCAGAAATTCCAACGTGAACAAAGGTTCATTTTGTTTCCCAAAGGCCTATTCACCTAAGATGAAGAAAGGCCTGTATGTCCAAAAGAGGACAAGCTGGGTCCGAAGCTCAAGCACGTAGAACGTTGTTTACCAGTGATACTTGAATTACTTTTTGAATGGAATGCTCCTGCAAATCAGAATTGTCGGGGTGGATGAAGATCATTTTGTTCTGAATAGGCCTATTTGCCTGAGTTGAAAAAACACATGTACCTCTCAAAAGAAAACCAGCAGTGTTAGAAGCAGGAGCATCTAGCACATTGTTTTCCTGTGAGAATTCTGTGAGTTTTTGAAAGGAAGACTGCTGCAAATCAGCGTTTTCGAGGTGTAGAAAGCTTCATTTTGTTCCAAATAGGACAGTTTAGAACAGTTGAAGAAACAAATGTAAATCTCAAAAGAAAACTATGTGTGTTAGAAACCAGAGCATCTATCACATTGTTTGCTGTGAGAATAGTGTTAGTTTTTGGAAGGAATATACCTGCAACTTAGGGGATCAACGTGGAGATAGCCTCTTTCTGTTCCAAATTGGCCTATTCAGCTAAGTTGAAGGAACACATGTAACTCTCAAAAAAAACCATCTCTGTATGATGCTGGAATATCTAGAACATTGTTTCCCTGTGAGAACTGAGTGTGGTTTTGAAATGACTACTACAGGAAACCTGAGAGTTTCAAAGGGGCGATAGGCTCTGTTTGCTCGAAATAGGTCTTTTCAGCTGAGTTGAAGACACACGCATCTTTCCCAAGAAAACCATCTATGTTAGAAAGTGCAGCAGCTACCACATGGTTTCTCTGTCACAATTGAGAGAGCTTTTGAAAGGAGTACTTCCTGCAATTCAGAACTTGCAAGGTCAACAAAGGTTCATTCTGTGCCAAATAGGCGTTTTCACCTGACATGTTGAAACACATGTTTCTCTCACAAGAAACTCTCTGTGTTAGACGGTCCATCGCATAGAACATTGTTTACCTGTGAGATTTGAGTTCGTTTTCCTTGGAGAACTTTTGCAAATCAGAATTTCAGGGTGGAAAAGGCTACTTTGTTCCTAATAGCCCTATTGAGCTGCATTGAAAAAACACATGGATCTCGCGAGAGAAAACCATCTGTGTTAGAAGCAGGATCATCCGGCACATTGTTTCCCTGTGAGAATCGAGTGAATATTTGAAAGGAGTACTTCCTGCCAATCATGGATTTCAAGGTGTACAACAGCTCACTTTACTCCAAATAGGACTATTTAGCTGAGTGGAAGAAACAACATGTATATCTCGCAAGAGAACTATATGTGTAAGAAGCCTGAGCATCTAGAACATTGATTCCCTGTGAGAACCGAGTTACGTTTGAAAGGAATACCTCCTGCAAATGCTAGATTTGAAGGTGGAGAAAGGCTGCTTTTGTTCAAAATAGGCCTATTGATTTGAGGGGAAGTAACAAATGGATACTTCCAAAGAAAACCATTTCTGGTAGAAGCTGAAGCATGTACATATTGCTTCCCTGGGAGAATTCAGTTCGTTTGGAAAAGAATATTCCTGCAAATCAGAACTTCCAAGGTGCACCAAGCTTCATTTCATTCTAAATAGGCCTATTCCACTGAGATGTTGAAACACATGTTTCTCTGGAAAGAAAACAATCCATGTTACAATCTCCACTGCCTTTAACCTTGATTCCCTGTGAGATTAGAGGTAGTTTTTGAGTGGAATACTTCTGCAAAGGAGAATTTTCAGGCTGGAAAAGCCTCTTTTTGTTGGACTAAGCCTATTCAGCTGAGTTGAAGAAGCACATTTTTCTCTCTAAAGAAAATCATCTGTGTTAGAAGAAGGAGAATCCAGCACATTGTTTCCTATGAGAAGTGAGTTAGTGTTTGAAAAGAACGCTGACTGCAACCTAGGTGTTTCAAGGTGGAGATTGGCTCTATTTCCTCCAATAAGCCTATTCAGATGAGTTTGAGAAACTCATGTATCTCTCCAAGGAAAATGGTCTACGTGAGCAGCATCAAATCGACCACATTGTTTCCTTCTGAGTATTGAGTTAGGTTTTGAAAGCAACACGTTTAGCAAATCAGAATTTTCAAGCTAGAGAGAGAAAGGCTCATTTTGTCCAAAGAGGACGATTCGGCTCAATTGAAGACAGACATGTATCTCTCCACACAATACCATCTATGCTTCAACCTGCAGCAATTACCACATTGTTTCCCTGCAAGAATTGACTTAGTTTTTGAAAGGACTACTACTGGCAACTTTTGAGTTTCACTGTGGAGATAGTCTCTGTTTGCTTCAAACAGGCCTTTTTAGCTGAGATGAAGAAGCACATGTGTATCTTGAAAAAGTACCATCTACGTTGGAAGCTGTAATTTCTATCACACTGTTTCCCTCTGACAATTTAGTTTGTTTTAGAAAGGAGTATTTCCTGCAAATCAGAATTTCCAACATGGATTGAAGTTCACTTGCTCCAAACAAGCCTAGGTTGAAGAAACACACCTATTTCTTGAAAGAAAACCATCTGTGTTAGAAGAAAGTGCATCTAGCACATTGTTTCCCTGTGAGAACTGAGTTAGTTTTTAAAGGAACTCGTCCTGCAAATTAGCACTTTGAAGGGGGCCATATGTTTCTTTGTTTCAAATTGGCCTATTCACCTGAATTGTCTAAACACGTGTTCCTCTTGAAACATCACAATATGTTTTAGAAAGAGGAACAACTAGCCTATTGCTTCCTTGTGAGAAGACTTAGTCTTGGAAAGGAATGTACCTGCAACTGACAGATTTCAATGTGGAGATATGCCCTGATTGCTGCAAATAGGCCTATATAGCTGAGTTGAAGAAACACATGTCTAACTCTAATGACAACCATCTATGCTAGAAACTGTAGCGTCAAGCACATTGTTCCCCTATGAAATTTCAATTAGTTATGGAAATGAATAACTTCTGAATAACAGATTTTCAAAGTGTAGGAAAGCTCATTTTGTCCAAATAGGCCATTTCAGCTATGTTGAAGAAACACATGCATCTCTCCAACGAAATCATGTAGGTTAGAATCAGCATCATCTAGAACACGGTTTCCTTGTGAGAATTGATTTAGTTCGTGAAAGGCGTATTTCCTGCAAATCATCCTTTTCAAGATGAAGTAAGGCTCATTTTGTTCCAAATAGGTCTATACAGCTGAGTTGAAGAAACACATGTACCTTTCCAAAGAAAACCATCTATGGTAGATCTACCACTTTATTTCCCTGTGTGAATTGACATAGATTTCAAAGGAACATTTAATGGAAATGATAACTTAGAAGGCAGAGAAAGGATCATTTTTTCCAAATGGGCCAAATCACATGAGATGTCAAAAACCATTTGTGTGGAAAGGAAAACTGTCATAGAAACAGGTGTTTCCTGCACATTCTTTCCCTGTGAAAATTGAGTTAATTTTTAAAAGCATACTTCCTACATCTTAAGTGTTTCAATGTGGAGATAGGTTCTGTTTACTCCAGGGAGGCGTATTCAAGGTGGTTTGAGAAACGCATGTATCTCCCAAAGAAAGAGATCTATGTTAAATGCTTCACAATCCCGCCTGTTGTTTGCCTGTGAGAATTGAATGAGTTTTTGAATGCAATACTTCTGGAAATCCTCATTTTCAAGAAGAAGAAAGGCTCCTTTTGTCCCAAGTATGCGTATTTTGCTGAGGTGAAGAAACACATTTAGCTCTCCACAGAAAGCCATCTGTGCCAGAAGTCAACACATTAACAACATTGCTTCATTCTGTAAATGAGTTACTTTTGGAAAGGAATATTTCCTGAAAATTAGAACTTTCAAGGTGGAGAGATGTTCATTTTCTTCCAAATAAGCCTATTGACCTGAAAGTGGGAACACATTTGTCTCTCGAAAGAAAATGGTCAGTGTTAGAAAGAGAGAAGTGTCTAGACCATTGTTTCCGTGTGAGAATTGACTTAGTTTTGAAAGGAATACTTACTGCAAATCCTAATTTTCAAGGTGGAGAAAGGGTGATTTTCCTCAAATGGGCCTCTTTATCTGGGGGGAAGAAACACATGTATCCCTCCAAAGAAAACCATTTCTGCTAGAAGCTGCAGCATCTGACACATTGTTACCTGTGAGAATTGAGTTCACTTTTGAAAGGAATATTTCCTGCATATCGTGGTTATCATGGTAGGGGAAGGCTCATTTTGGTACAAAAATGCCTAATCAGCTGATTTGAAGAAACACATTTATTTCTCCAAATAACACCATCTAAGCTTGAAGCTACAGTTGCTAGCACATTGTTTCCCTGTGACAATTGGCTTAGTTTTTGAAAGGAAGACTTCCTGACAATCTGAATTTTCAGGGTATTCTTAGGCTGAGTGTGTCCAAGTAGGCCCATTCAGCTAAGTTGTATAGAGACATGTATCTCTCAAAGAAAAATCTTTGTTAGAACCACGAGCATCTAGGGCATTGTTTCCCTGTGAGAACTGAGTAAGTTATTGAAAGGAATACTTCCTGCGACTTAAGATGTTTCAAAGTGGAGAAAGGCTCATTTTGTTCCAAATGGGGCCGTTCATCATTGGGGAAGAAACACAAGTATCCCTCCGAAGAAACCCATTTATGGTAGAAGCTGCAGCATCTACCATATTGTTTTCCTGTGAGAATTGAGTTCGTTTTGGGAAGAATACTTCCTGCAAATCAGAAATTCCAACGTGAACAAAGGTTCATTTTGTTTCCCAAAGGCCTATTCACCTAAGATGAAGAAAGGCCTGTATGTCCAAAAGAGGACAAGCTGGGTCCGAAGCTCAAGCACGTAGAACGTTGTTTACCAGTGATACTTGAATTACTTTTTGAATGGAATGCTCCTGCAAATCAGAATTGTCGGGGTGGATGAAGATCATTTTGTTCTGAATAGGCCTATTTGCCTGAGTTGAAAAAACACATGTACCTCTCAAAAGAAAACCAGCAGTGTTAGAAGCAGGAGCATCTAGCACATTGTTTTCCTGTGAGAATTCTGTGAGTTTTTGAAAGGAAGACTGCTGCAAATCAGCGTTTTCGAGGTGTAGAAAGCTTCATTTTGTTCCAAATAGGACAGTTTAGAACAGTTGAAGAAACAAATGTAAATCTCAAAAGAAAACTATGTGTGTTAGAAACCAGAGAATCTATCACATTGTTTGCTGTGAGAATAGTGTTAGTTTTTGGAAGGAATATACCTGCAACTTAGGGGATCAACGTGGAGATAGCCTCTTTCTGTTCCAAATTGGCCTATTCAGCTAAGTTGAAGGAACACATGTAACTCTCAAAAAAAACCATCTCTGTATGATGCTGGAATATCTAGAACATTGTTTCCCTGTGAGAACTGAGTGTGGTTTTGAAATGACTACTACAGGAAACCTGAGAGTTTCAAAGGGGCGATAGGCTCTGTTTGCTCGAAATAGGTCTTTTCAGCTGAGTTGAAGACACACGCATCTTTCCCAAGAAAACCATCTATGTTAGAAAGTGCAGCAGCTACCACATGGTTTCTCTGTCACAATTGAGAGAGCTTTTGAAAGGAGTACTTCCTGCAATTCAGAACTTGCAAGGTCAACAAAGGTTCATTCTGTGCCAAATAGGCGTTTTCACCTGACATGTTGAAACACATGTTTCTCTCACAAGAAACTCTCTGTGTTAGACGGTCCATCGCATAGAACATTGTTTACCTGTGAGATTTGAGTTCGTTTTCCTTGGAGAACTTTTGCAAATCAGAATTTCAGGGTGGAAAAGGCTACTTTGTTCCTAATAGCCCTATTGAGCTGCATTGAAAAAACACATGGATCTCGCGAGAGAAAACCATCTGTGTTAGAAGCAGGATCATCCGGCACATTGTTTCCCTGTGAGAATCGAGTGAATATTTGAAAGGAGTACTTCCTGCCAATCATGGATTTCAAGGTGTACAACAGCTCACTTTACTCCAAATAGGACTATTTAGCTGAGTGGAAGAAACAACATGTATATCTCGCAAGAGAACTATATGTGTAAGAAGCCTGAGCATCTAGAACATTGATTCCCTGTGAGAACCGAGTTACGTTTGAAAGGAATACCTCCTGCAAATGCTAGATTTGAAGGTGGAGAAAGGCTGCTTTTGTTCAAAATAGGCCTATTGATTTGAGGGGAAGTAACAAATGGATACTTCCAAAGAAAACCATTTCTGGTAGAAGCTGAAGCATGTACATATTGCTTCCCTGGGAGAATTCAGTTCGTTTGGAAAAGAATATTCCTGCAAATCAGAACTTCCAAGGTGCACCAAGCTTCATTTCATTCTAAATAGGCCTATTCCACTGAGATGTTGAAACACATGTTTCTCTGGAAAGAAAACAATCCATGTTACAATCTCCACTGCCTTTAACCTTGATTCCCTGTGAGATTAGAGGTAGTTTTTGAGTGGAATACTTCTGCAAAGGAGAATTTTCAGGCTGGAAAAGCCTCTTTTTGTTGGACTAAGCCTATTCAGCTGAGTTGAAGAAGCACATTTTTCTCTCTAAAGAAAATCATCTGTGTTAGAAGAAGGAGAATCCAGCACATTGTTTCCTATGAGAAGTGAGTTAGTGTTTGAAAAGAACGCTGACTGCAACCTAGGTGTTTCAAGGTGGAGATTGGCTCTATTTCCTCCAATAAGCCTATTCAGATGAGTTTGAGAAACTCATGTATCTCTCCAAGGAAAATGGTCTACGTGAGCAGCATCAAATCGACCACATTGTTTCCTTCTGAGTATTGAGTTAGGTTTTGAAAGCAACACGTTTAGCAAATCAGAATTTTCAAGCTAGAGAGAGAAAGGCTCATTTTGTCCAAAGAGGACGATTCGGCTCAATTGAAGACAGACATGTATCTCTCCACACAATACCATCTATGCTTCAACCTGCAGCAATTACCACATTGTTTCCCTGCAAGAATTGACTTAGTTTTTGAAAGGACTACTACTGGCAACTTTTGAGTTTCACTGTGGAGATAGTCTCTGTTTGCTTCAAACAGGCCTTTTTAGCTGAGATGAAGAAGCACATGTGTATCTTGAAAAAGTACCATCTACGTTGGAAGCTGTAATTTCTATCACACTGTTTCCCTCTGACAATTTAGTTTGTTTTAGAAAGGAGTATTTCCTGCAAATCAGAATTTCCAACATGGATTGAAGTTCACTTGCTCCAAACAAGCCTAGGTTGAAGAAACACACCTATTTCTTGAAAGAAAACCATCTGTGTTAGAAGAAAGTGCATCTAGCACATTGTTTCCCTGTGAGAACTGAGTTAGTTTTTAAAGGAACTCGTCCTGCAAATTAGCACTTTGAAGGGGGCCATATGTTTCTTTGTTTCAAATTGGCCTATTCACCTGAATTGTCTAAACACGTGTTCCTCTTGAAACATCACAATATGTTTTAGAAAGAGGAACAACTAGCCTATTGCTTCCTTGTGAGAAGACTTAGTCTTGGAAAGGAATGTACCTGCAACTGACAGATTTCAATGTGGAGATATGCCCTGATTGCTGCAAATAGGCCTATATAGCTGAGTTGAAGAAACACATGTCTAACTCTAATGACAACCATCTATGCTAGAAACTGTAGCGTCAAGCACATTGTTCCCCTATGAAATTTCAATTAGTTATGGAAATGAATAACTTCTGAATAACAGATTTTCAAAGTGTAGGAAAGCTCATTTTGTCCAAATAGGCCATTTCAGCTATGTTGAAGAAACACATGCATCTCTCCAACGAAATCATGTAGGTTAGAATCAGCATCATCTAGAACACGGTTTCCTTGTGAGAATTGATTTAGTTCGTGAAAGGCGTATTTCCTGCAAATCATCCTTTTCAAGATGAAGTAAGGCTCATTTTGTTCCAAATAGGTCTATACAGCTGAGTTGAAGAAACACATGTACCTTTCCAAAGAAAACCATCTATGGTAGATCTACCACTTTATTTCCCTGTGTGAATTGACATAGATTTCAAAGGAACATTTAATGGAAATGATAACTTAGAAGGCAGAGAAAGGATCATTTTTTCCAAATGGGCCAAATCACATGAGATGTCAAAAACCATTTGTGTGGAAAGGAAAACTGTCATAGAAACAGGTGTTTCCTGCACATTCTTTCCCTGTGAAAATTGAGTTAATTTTTAAAAGCATACTTCCTACATCTTAAGTGTTTCAATGTGGAGATAGGTTCTGTTTACTCCAGGGAGGCGTATTCAAGGTGGTTTGAGAAACGCATGTATCTCCCAAAGAAAGAGATCTATGTTAAATGCTTCACAATCCCGCCTGTTGTTTGCCTGTGAGAATTGAATGAGTTTTTGAATGCAATACTTCTGGAAATCCTCATTTTCAAGAAGAAGAAAGGCTCCTTTTGTCCCAAGTATGCGTATTTTGCTGAGGTGAAGAAACACATTTAGCTCTCCACAGAAAGCCATCTGTGCCAGAAGTCAACACATTAACAACATTGCTTCATTCTGTAAATGAGTTACTTTTGGAAAGGAATATTTCCTGAAAATTAGAACTTTCAAGGTGGAGAGATGTTCATTTTCTTCCAAATAAGCCTATTGACCTGAAAGTGGGAACACATTTGTCTCTCGAAAGAAAATGGTCAGTGTTAGAAAGAGAGAAGTGTCTAGACCATTGTTTCCGTGTGAGAATTGACTTAGTTTTGAAAGGAATACTTACTGCAAATCCTAATTTTCAAGGTGGAGAAAGGGTGATTTTCCTCAAATGGGCCTCTTTATCTGGGGGGAAGAAACACATGTATCCCTCCAAAGAAAACCATTTCTGCTAGAAGCTGCAGCATCTGACACATTGTTACCTGTGAGAATTGAGTTCACTTTTGAAAGGAATATTTCCTGCATATCGTGGTTATCATGGTAGGGGAAGGCTCATTTTGGTACAAAAATGCCTAATCAGCTGATTTGAAGAAACACATTTATTTCTCCAAATAACACCATCTAAGCTTGAAGCTACAGTTGCTAGCACATTGTTTCCCTGTGACAATTGGCTTAGTTTTGAAAGGAAGACTTCCTGACAATCTGAATTTTCAGGGTATTCTTAGGCTGAGTGTGTCCAAGTAGGCCCATTCAGCTAAGTTGTATAGAGACATGTATCTCTCAAAGAAAAATCTTTGTTAGAACCACGAGCATCTAGGGCATTGTTTCCCTGTGAGAACTGAGTAAGTTATTGAAAGGAATACTTCCTGCGACTTAAGATGTTTCAAAGTGGAGAAAGGCTCATTTTGTTCCAAATGGGGCCGTTCATCATTGGGGAAGAAACACAAGTATCCCTCCGAAGAAACCCATTTATGGTAGAAGCTGCAGCATCTACCATATTGTTTTCCTGTGAGAATTGAGTTCGTTTTGGGAAGAATACTTCCTGCAAATCAGAAATTCCAACGTGAACAAAGGTTCATTTTGTTTCCCAAAGGCCTATTCACCTAAGATGAAGAAAGGCCTGTATGTCCAAAAGAGGACAAGCTGGGTCCGAAGCTCAAGCACGTAGAACGTTGTTTACCAGTGATACTTGAATTACTTTTTGAATGGAATGCTCCTGCAAATCAGAATTGTCGGGGTGGATGAAGATCATTTTGTTCTGAATAGGCCTATTTGCCTGAGTTGAAAAAACACATGTACCTCTCAAAAGAAAACCAGCAGTGTTAGAAGCAGGAGCATCTAGCACATTGTTTTCCTGTGAGAATTCTGTGAGTTTTTGAAAGGAAGACTGCTGCAAATCAGCGTTTTCGAGGTGTAGAAAGCTTCATTTTGTTCCAAATAGGACAGTTTAGAACAGTTGAAGAAACAAATGTAAATCTCAAAAGAAAACTATGTGTGTTAGAAACCAGAGCATCTATCACATTGTTTGCTGTGAGAATAGTGTTAGTTTTTGGAAGGAATATACCTGCAACTTAGGGGATCAACGTGGAGATAGCCTCTTTCTGTTCCAAATTGGCCTATTCAGCTAAGTTGAAGGAACACATGTAACTCTCAAAAAAAACCATCTCTGTATGATGCTGGAATATCTAGAACATTGTTTCCCTGTGAGAACTGAGTGTGGTTTTGAAATGACTACTACAGGAAACCTGAGAGTTTCAAAGGGGCGATAGGCTCTGTTTGCTCGAAATAGGTCTTTTCAGCTGAGTTGAAGACACACGCATCTTTCCCAAGAAAACCATCTATGTTAGAAAGTGCAGCAGCTACCACATGGTTTCTCTGTCACAATTGAGAGAGCTTTTGAAAGGAGTACTTCCTGCAATTCAGAACTTGCAAGGTCAACAAAGGTTCATTCTGTGCCAAATAGGCGTTTTCACCTGACATGTTGAAACACATGTTTCTCTCACAAGAAACTCTCTGTGTTAGACGGTCCATCGCATAGAACATTGTTTACCTGTGAGATTTGAGTTCGTTTTCCTTGGAGAACTTTTGCAAATCAGAATTTCAGGGTGGAAAAGGCTACTTTGTTCCTAATAGCCCTATTGAGCTGCATTGAAAAAACACATGGATCTCGCGAGAGAAAACCATCTGTGTTAGAAGCAGGATCATCCGGCACATTGTTTCCCTGTGAGAATCGAGTGAATATTTGAAAGGAGTACTTCCTGCCAATCATGGATTTCAAGGTGTACAACAGCTCACTTTACTCCAAATAGGACTATTTAGCTGAGTGGAAGAAACAACATGTATATCTCGCAAGAGAACTATATGTGTAAGAAGCCTGAGCATCTAGAACATTGATTCCCTGTGAGAACCGAGTTACGTTTGAAAGGAATACCTCCTGCAAATGCTAGATTTGAAGGTGGAGAAAGGCTGCTTTTGTTCAAAATAGGCCTATTGATTTGAGGGGAAGTAACAAATGGATACTTCCAAAGAAAACCATTTCTGGTAGAAGCTGAAGCATGTACATATTGCTTCCCTGGGAGAATTCAGTTCGTTTGGAAAAGAATATTCCTGCAAATCAGAACTTCCAAGGTGCACCAAGCTTCATTTCATTCTAAATAGGCCTATTCCACTGAGATGTTGAAACACATGTTTCTCTGGAAAGAAAACAATCCATGTTACAATCTCCACTGCCTTTAACCTTGATTCCCTGTGAGATTAGAGGTAGTTTTTGAGTGGAATACTTCTGCAAAGGAGAATTTTCAGGCTGGAAAAGCCTCTTTTTGTTGGACTAAGCCTATTCAGCTGAGTTGAAGAAGCACATTTTTCTCTCTAAAGAAAATCATCTGTGTTAGAAGAAGGAGAATCCAGCACATTGTTTCCTATGAGAAGTGAGTTAGTGTTTGAAAAGAACGCTGACTGCAACCTAGGTGTTTCAAGGTGGAGATTGGCTCTATTTCCTCCAATAAGCCTATTCAGATGAGTTTGAGAAACTCATGTATCTCTCCAAGGAAAATGGTCTACGTGAGCAGCATCAAATCGACCACATTGTTTCCTTCTGAGTATTGAGTTAGATTTTGAAAGCAACACGTTTAGCAAATCAGAATTTTCAAGCTAGAGAGAGAAAGGCTCATTTTGTCCAAAGAGGACGATTCGGCTCAATTGAAGACAGACATGTATCTCTCCACACAATACCATCTATGCTTCAACCTGCAGCAATTACCACATTGTTTCCCTGCAAGAATTGACTTAGTTTTTGAAAGGACTACTACTGGCAACTTTTGAGTTTCACTGTGGAGATAGTCTCTGTTTGCTTCAAACAGGCCTTTTTAGCTGAGATGAAGAAGCACATGTGTATCTTGAAAAAGTACCATCTACGTTGGAAGCTGTAATTTCTATCACACTGTTTCCCTCTGACAATTTAGTTTGTTTTAGAAAGGAGTATTTCCTGCAAATCAGAATTTCCAACATGGATTGAAGTTCACTTGCTCCAAACAAGCCTAGGTTGAAGAAACACACCTATTTCTTGAAAGAAAACCATCTGTGTTAGAAGAAAGTGCATCTAGCACATTGTTTCCCTGTGAGAACTGAGTTAGTTTTTAAAGGAACTCGTCCTGCAAATTAGCACTTTGAAGGGGGCCATATGTTTCTTTGTTTCAAATTGGCCTATTCACCTGAATTGTCTAAACACGTGTTCCTCTTGAAACATCACAATATGTTTTAGAAAGAGGAACAACTAGCCTATTGCTTCCTTGTGAGAAGACTTAGTCTTGGAAAGGAATGTACCTGCAACTGACAGATTTCAATGTGGAGATATGCCCTGATTGCTGCAAATAGGCCTATATAGCTGAGTTGAAGAAACACATGTCTAACTCTAATGACAACCATCTATGCTAGAAACTGTAGCGTCAAGCACATTGTTCCCCTATGAAATTTCAATTAGTTATGGAAATGAATAACTTCTGAATAACAGATTTTCAAAGTGTAGGAAAGCTCATTTTGTCCAAATAGGCCATTTCAGCTATGTTGAAGAAACACATGCATCTCTCCAACGAAATCATGTAGGTTAGAATCAGCATCATCTAGAACACGGTTTCCTTGTGAGAATTGATTTAGTTCGTGAAAGGCGTATTTCCTGCAAATCATCCTTTTCAAGATGAAGTAAGGCTCATTTTGTTCCAAATAGGTCTATACAGCTGAGTTGAAGAAACACATGTACCTTTCCAAAGAAAACCATCTATGGTAGATCTACCACTTTATTTCCCTGTGTGAATTGACATAGATTTCAAAGGAACATTTAATGGAAATGATAACTTAGAAGGCAGAGAAAGGATCATTTTTTCCAAATGGGCCAAATCACATGAGATGTCAAAAACCATTTGTGTGGAAAGGAAAACTGTCATAGAAACAGGTGTTTCCTGCACATTCTTTCCCTGTGAAAATTGAGTTAATTTTTAAAAGCATACTTCCTACATCTTAAGTGTTTCAATGTGGAGATAGGTTCTGTTTACTCCAGGGAGGCGTATTCAAGGTGGTTTGAGAAACGCATGTATCTCCCAAAGAAAGAGATCTATGTTAAATGCTTCACAATCCCGCCTGTTGTTTGCCTGTGAGAATTGAATGAGTTTTTGAATGCAATACTTCTGGAAATCCTCATTTTCAAGAAGAAGAAAGGCTCCTTTTGTCCCAAGTATGCGTATTTTGCTGAGGTGAAGAAACACATTTAGCTCTCCACAGAAAGCCATCTGTGCCAGAAGTCAACACATTAACAACATTGCTTCATTCTGTAAATGAGTTACTTTTGGAAAGGAATATTTCCTGAAAATTAGAACTTTCAAGGTGGAGAGATGTTCATTTTCTTCCAAATAAGCCTATTGACCTGAAAGTGGGAACATATTTGTCTCTCGAAAGAAAATGGTCAGTGTTAGAAAGAGAGAAGTGTCTAGACCATTGTTTCCGTGTGAGAATTGACTTAGTTTTGAAAGGAATACTTACTGCAAATCCTAATTTTCAAGGTGGAGAAAGGGTGATTTTCCTCAAATGGGCCTCTTTATCTGAGGGGAAGAAACACATGTATCCCTCCAAAGAAAACCATTTCTGCTAGAAGCTGCAGCATCTGACACATTGTTACCTGTGAGAATTGAGTTCACTTTTGAAAGGAATATTTCCTGCATATCGTGGTTATCATGGTAGGGGAAGGCTCATTTTGGTACAAAAATGCCTAATCAGCTGATTTGAAGAAACACATTTATTTCTCCAAATAACACCATCTAAGCTTGAAGCTACAGTTGCTAGCACATTGTTTCCCTGTGATAATTGGCTTAGTTTTTGAAAGGAAGACTTCCTGACAATCTGAATTTTCAGGGTATTCTTAGGCTGAGTGTGTCCAAGTAGGCCCATTCAGCTAAGTTGTATAGAGACATGTATCTCTCAAAGAAAAATCTTTGTTAGAACCACGAGCATCTAGGGCATTGTTTCCCTGTGAGAACTGAGTAAGTTATTGAAAGGAATACTTCCTGCGACTTAAGATGTTTCAAAGTGGAGAAAGGCTCATTTTGTTCCAAATGGGGCCGTTCATCATTGGGGAAGAAACACAAGTATCCCTCCGAAGAAACCCATTTCTGGTAGAAGCTGCAGCATCTACCATATTGTTTTCCTGTGAGAATTGAGTTCGTTTTGGGAAGAATACTTCCTGCAAATCCGAAATTCCAACGTGAACAAAGGTTCATTTTGTTTCCCATATTCCTATTCACCTAAGATGAAGAAAGGCCTGTATGTCCAAAAGAGAACAAGCTGGGTCCGAAGCTCAAGCACGTAGAACGTTGTTTACCAGTGATACTTGAATTACTTTTTGAATGGAATGCTCCTGCAAATCAGAATTGTCGGGGTGGATGAAGATCATTTTGTTCTGAATAGGCCTATTCGCCTGAGTTGAAAAAACACATGTACCTCTCAAAAGAAAACCAGCAGTGTTAGAAGCAGGAGCATCTAGCACATTGTTTTCCTGTGAGAATTCTGTGAGTTTTTGAAAGGAAGACTGCTGCAAATCAGCGTTTTCGAGGTGTAGAAAGCTTCATTTTGTTCCAAATAGGACAGTTTAGAACAGTTGAAGAAACAAATGTAAATCTCAAAAGAAAACTATGTGTGTTAGAAACAAGAGCATCTATCACATTGTTTGCTGTGAGAATAGTGTTAGTTTTTGAAAGGAATATACCTGCAACTTAGGGGATCAACGTGGAGATAGCCTCTTTCTGTTCCAAATTGGCCTATTCAGCTAAGTTGAAGAAACACATGTACCTCTCAAAAAAAACCATCTCTGTATGATGCTGGAATATCTAGAACATTGTTTCCCTGTGAGAACTGAGTGTGGTTTTGAAATGACTACTACAGGAAACCTGAGAGTTTCAAAGGGGCGATAGGCTCTGTTTGCTCGAAATAGGTCTTTTCAGCTGAGTTGAAGACACACGCATCTTTCCCAAGAAAACCATCTATGTTAGAAAGTGCAGCAGATACCACATGGTTTCTCTGTCACAATTGAGAGAGCTTTTGAAAGGAGTACTTCCTGCAATTCAGAACTTGCAAGGTCAGCAAAGGTTCATTCTGTGCCAAATAGGCGTTTTCACCTGACATGTTGAAACACATGTTTCTCTCACAAGAAACTCTCTGTGTTAGAAGGTCCATCGCATAGAACATTGTTTACCTGTGAGATTTGAGTTCGTTTTCATTGGAGAACTTTTGCAAATCAGAATGTCAGGGTGGAAAAGGCTACTTTGTTCCTAATAGCCCTATTGAGCTGCATTGAAAAAACACATGGATCTCGCGAGAGAAAACCATCTGTGTTAGAAGCAGGATCATCCAGCACATTGTTTCCCTGTGAGAATCGAGTGAATATTTGAAAGGAGTACTTCCTGCCAATCATGGATTTCAAGGTGTACAACAGCTCACTTTACTCCAAATAGGACTATTTAGCTGAGTGGAAGAAACAACATGTATATCTCGCAAGAGAACTATATGTGTAAGAAGCCTGAGCATCTAGAACATTGATTCCCTGTGAGAACCGAGTTACGTTTGAAAGGAATACCTCCTGCAAATGCTAGATTTGAAGGTGGAGAAAGGCTGCTTTTGTTCAAAATAGGCCTATTGATTTGAGGGGAAGTAACAAATGGGTACTTCCAAAGAAAACCATTTCTGGTAGAAGCTGAAGCATGTACATATTGCTTCCCTGGGAGAATTCAGTTCGTTTGGAAAAGAATATTCCTGCAAATCAGAACTTCCAAGGTGCACCAAGCTTCATTTCATTCTAAATAGGCCTATTCCACTGAGATGTTGAAACACATGTTTCTCTGGAAAGAAAACAATCCATGTTACAATCTCCACTGCCTTTAACCTTGATTCCCTGTGAGATTAGAGGTAGTTTTTGAGTGGAATACTTCTGCAAAGGAGAATTTTCAGGCTGGAAAAGCCTCTTTTTGTTGGACTAAGCCTATTCAGCTGAGTTGAAGAAGCACATTTTTCTCTCTAAAGAAAATCAACTGTGTTAGAAGAAGGAGAATCTAGCACATTGTTTCCTATGAGAAGTGAGTTAGTGTTTGAAAAGAACGCTGACTGCAACCTAGGTGTTTCAAGGTGGAGATTGGCTCTATTTCCTCCAATAAGCCTATTCAGATGAGTTTGAGAAACTCATGTATCTCTCCAAGGAAAATGGTCTACGTGAGCAGCATCAAATCGACCACATTGTTTCCTTCTGAGTATTGAGTTAGGTTTTGAAAGCAACACGTTTAGCAAATCAGAATTTTCAAGCTAGAGAAAGGCTCATTTTGTCCAAAGAGGACGATTCGGCTCAATTGAAGACAGACATGTATCTCTCCACACAATACCATCTATGCTTCAACCTGCAGCAATTACCACATGGTTTCCCTGCAAGAATTGACTTAGTTTTTGAAAGGACTACTACTGGCAACTTTTGAGTTTCACTGTGGAGATAGTCTCTGTTTGCTTCAAACAGGCCTTTTTAGCTGAGATGAAGAAGCACATGTGTATCTTGAAAAAGTACCATCTACGTTGGAAGCTGTAATTTCTATCACACTGTTTCCCTCTGACGATTTAGTTTGTTTTAGAAAGGAGTATTTCCTGCAAATCAGAATTTCCAACATGGATTGAAGTTCACTTGCTCCAAACAAGCCTAGGTTGAAGAAACACACCTATTTCTTGAAAGAAAACCATCTGTGTTAGAAGAAAGTGCGTCTAGCACATTGTTTCCCTGTGAGAACTGAGTTAGTTTTTAAAGGAACTCGTCCTGCAAATTAGCACTTTGAAGGGGGCCATATGTTTCTTTGTTTCAAATTGGCCTATTCACCTGAATTGTCTAAACACGTGTTCCTCTTGAAACATCACAATATGTTTTAGAAAGAGGAACAACTAGCCTATTGCTTCCTTGTGAGAAGACTTAGTCTTGGAAAGGAATGTACCTGCAACTGACAGATTTCAATGTGGAGATATGCCCTGATTGCTGCAAATAGGCCTATATAGCTGAGTTGAAGAAACACATGTCTAACTCTAATGACAACCATCTATGCTAGAAACTGTAGCGTCAAGCACATTGTTCCCCTATGAAATTTCAATTAGTTATGGAAATGAATAACTTCTGAATAACAGATTTTCAAAGTGTAGGAAAGCTCATTTTGTCCAAATAGGCCATTTCAGCTATGTTGAAGAAACACATGCATCTCTCCAACGAAATCATGTAGGTTAGAATCAGCATCATCTAGAACACGGTTTCCCTGTGAGAATTGATTTAGTTCGTGAAAGGCGTATTTCCTGCAAATCATCCTTTTCAAGATGAAGTAAGGCTCATTTTGTTCCAAATAGGTCTATACAGCTGAGTTGAAGAAACACATGTACCTTTCCAGAGAAAACCATCTATGGTAGATCTACCACTTTATTTCCCTGTGTGAATTGACATAGATTTCAAAGGAACATTTAATGGAAATGATAACTTAGAAGGCAGAGAAAGGATCATTTTTTCCAAATGGGCCAAATCACATGAGATGTCAAAAACCATTTGTGTGGAAAGGAAAACTGTCATAGAAACAGGTGTTTCCTGCACATTCTTTCCCTGTGAAAATTGAGTTAATTTTTAAAAGCATACTTCCTACATCTTAAGTGTTTCAATGTGGAGATAGGTTCTGTTTACTCCAGGGAGGCGTATTCAAGGTGGTTTGAGAAACGCATGTATCTCCCAAAGAAAGAGATCTATGTTAAATGCTTCACAATCCCGCCTGTTGTTTGCCTGTGAGAATTGAATGAGTTTTTGAATGCAATACTTCTGGAAATCCTCATTTTCAAGAAGAAGAAAGGCTCCTTTTGTCCCAAGTATGCGTATTTTGCTGAGGTGAAGAAACACATTTAGCTCTCCACAGAAAGCCATCTGTGCCAGAAGTCAACACATTAACAACATTGCTTCATTCTGTAAATGAGTTACTTTTGGAAAGGAATATTTCCTGAAAATTAGAACTTTCAAGGTGGAGAGATGTTCATTTTCTTCCAAATAAGCCTATTGACCTGAAAGTGGGAACACATTTGTCTCTCGAAAGAAAATGGTCAGTGTTAGAAAGAGAGAAGTGTCTAGACCATTGTTTCCGTGTGAGAATTGACTTAGTTTTGAAAGGAATACTTACTGCAAATCCTAATTTTCAAGGTGGAGAAAGGGTGATTTTCCTCAAATGGGCCTCTTTATCTGGGGGGAAGAAACACATGTATCCCTCCAAAGAAAACCATTTCTGCTAGAAGCTGCAGCATCTGACACATTGTTACCTGTGAGAATTGAGTTCACTTTTGAAAGGAATATTTCCTGCATATCGTGGTTATCATGGTAGGGGAAGGCTCATTTTGGTACAAAAATGCCTAATCAGCTGATTTGAAGAAACACATTTATTTCTCCAAATAACACCATCTAAGCTTGAAGCTACAGTTGCTAGCACATTGTTTCCCTGTGACAATTGGCTTAGTTTTTGAAAGGAAGACTTCCTGACAATCTGAATTTTCAGGGTATTCTTAGGCTGAGTGTGTCCAAGTAGGCCCATTCAGCTAAGTTGTATAGAGACATGTATCTCTCAAAGAAAAATCTTTGTTAGAACCACGAGCATCTAGGGCATTGTTTCCCTGTGAGAACTGAGTAAGTTATTGAAAGGAATACTTCCTGCGACTTAAGATGTTTCAAAGTGGAGAAAGGCTCATTTTGTTCCAAATGGGGCCGTTCATCATTGGGGAAGAAACACAAGTATCCCTCCGAAGAAACCCATTTATGGTAGAAGCTGCAGCATCTACCATATTGTTTTCCTGTGAGAATTGAGTTCGTTTTGGGAAGAATACTTCCTGCAAATCAGAAATTCCAACGTGAACAAAGGTTCATTTTGTTTCCCAAAGGCCTATTCACCTAAGATGAAGAAAGGCCTGTATGTCCAAAAGAGGACAAGCTGGGTCCGAAGCTCAAGCACGTAGAACGTTGTTTACCAGTGATACTTGAATTACTTTTTGAATGGAATGCTCCTGCAAATCAGAATTGTCGGGGTGGATGAAGATCATTTTGTTCTGAATAGGCCTATTTGCCTGAGTTGAAAAAACACATGTACCTCTCAAAAGAAAACCAGCAGTGTTAGAAGCAGGAGCATCTAGCACATTGTTTTCCTGTGAGAATTCTGTGAGTTTTTGAAAGGAAGACTGCTGCAAATCAGCGTTTTCGAGGTGTAGAAAGCTTCATTTTGTTCCAAATAGGACAGTTTAGAACAGTTGAAGAAACAAATGTAAATCTCAAAAGAAAACTATGTGTGTTAGAAACCAGAGCATCTATCACATTGTTTGCTGTGAGAATAGTGTTAGTTTTTGGAAGGAATATACCTGCAACTTAGGGGATCAACGTGGAGATAGCCTCTTTCTGTTCCAAATTGGCCTATTCAGCTAAGTTGAAGGAACACATGTAACTCTCAAAAAAAACCATCTCTGTATGATGCTGGAATATCTAGAACATTGTTTCCCTGTGAGAACTGAGTGTGGTTTTGAAATGACTACTACAGGAAACCTGAGAGTTTCAAAGGGGCGATAGGCTCTGTTTGCTCGAAATAGGTCTTTTCAGCTGAGTTGAAGACACACGCATCTTTCCCAAGAAAACCATCTATGTTAGAAAGTGCAGCAGCTACCACATGGTTTCTCTGTCACAATTGAGAGAGCTTTTGAAAGGAGTACTTCCTGCAATTCAGAACTTGCAAGGTCAACAAAGGTTCATTCTGTGCCAAATAGGCGTTTTCACCTGACATGTTGAAACACATGTTTCTCTCACAAGAAACTCTCTGTGTTAGACGGTCCATCGCATAGAACATTGTTTACCTGTGAGATTTGAGTTCGTTTTCATTGGAGAACTTTTGCAAATCAGAATGTCAGGGTGGAAAAGGCTACTTTGTTCCTAATAGCCCTATTGAGCTGCATTGAAAAAACACATGGATCTCGCGAGAGAAAACCATCTGTGTTAGAAGCAGGATCATCCATCACATCGTTTCCCTGTGAGAATCGAGTGAATATTTGAAAGGAGTACTTCCTGCCAATCATGGATTTCAAGGTGTACAACAGCTCACTTTACTCCAAATAGGACTATTTAGCTGAGTGGAAGAAACAACATGTATATCTCGCAAGAGAACTATATGTGTAAGAAGCCTGAGCATCTAGAACATTGATTCCCTGTGAGAACCGAGTTACATTTGAAAGGAATACCTCCTGCAAATGCTAGATTTGAAGGTGGAGAAAGGCTGCTTTTGTTCAAAATAGGCCTATTGATTTGAGGGGAAGTAACAAATGGATACTTCCAAAGAAAACCATTTCTGGTAGAAGCTGAAGCATGTACATATTGCTTCCCTGGGAGAATTCAGTTCGTTTGGAAAAGAATATTCCTGCAAATCAGAACTTCCAAGGTGCACCAAGCTTCATTTCATTCTAAATAGGCCTATTCCACTGAGATGTTGAAACACATGTTTCTCTGGAAAGAAAACAATCCATGTTACAATCTCCACTGCCTTTAACCTTGATTCCCTGTGAGATTAGAGGTAGTTTTTGAGTGGAATACTTCTGCAAAGGAGAATTTTCAGGCTGGAAAAGCCTCTTTTTGTTGGACTAAGCCTATTCAGCTGAGTTGAAGAAGCACATTTTTCTCTCTAAAGAAAATCATCTGTGTTAGAAGAAGGAGAATCTAGCACATTGTTTCCTATGAGAAGTGAGTTAGTGTTTGAAAAGAACGCTGACTGCAACCTAGGTGTTTCAAGGTGGAGATTGGCTCTATTTCCTCCAATAAGCCTATTCAGATGAGTTTGAGAAACTCATGTATCTCTCCAAGGAAAATGGTCTACGTGAGCAGCATCAAATCGACCACATTGTTTCCTTCTGAGTATTGAGTTAGGTTTTGAAAGCAACACGTTTAGCAAATCAGAATTTTCAAGCTAGAGAGAGAAAGGCTCATTTTGTCCAAAGAGGACGATTCGGCTCAATTGAAGACAGACATGTATCTCTCCACACAATACCATCTATGCTTCAACCTGCAGCAATTACCACATTGTTTCCCTGCAAGAATTGACTTAGTTTTTGAAAGGACTACTACTGGCAACTTTTGAGTTTCACTGTGGAGATAGTCTCTGTTTGCTTCAAACAGGCCTTTTTAGCTGAGATGAAGAAGCACATGTGTATCTTGAAAAAGTACCATCTACGTTGGAAGCTGTAATTTCTATCACACTGTTTCCCTCTGACGATTTAGTTTGTTTTAGAAAGGAGTATTTCCTGCAAATCAGAATTTCCAACATGGATTGAAGTTCACTTGCTCCAAACAAGCCTAGGTTGAAGAAACACACCTATTTCTTGAAAGAAAACCATCTGTGTTAGAAGAAAGTGCATCTAGCACATTGTTTCCCTGTGAGAACTGAGTTAGTTTTTAAAGGAACTCGTCCTGCAAATTAGCACTTTGAAGGGGGCCATATGTTTCTTTGTTTCAAATTGGCCTATTCACCTGAATTGTCTAAACACGTGTTCCTCTTGAAACATCACAATATGTTTTAGAAAGAGGAACAACTAGCCTATTGCTTCCTTGTGAGAAGACTTAGTCTTGGAAAGGAATGTACCTGCAACTGACAGATTTCAATGTGGAGATATGCCCTGATTGCTGCAAATAGGCCTATATAGCTGAGTTGAAGAAACACATGTCTAACTCTAATGACAACCATCTATGCTAGAAACTGTAGCGTCAAGCACATTGTTCCCCTATGAAATTTCAATTAGTTATGGAAATGAATAACTTCTGAATAACAGATTTTCAAAGTGTAGGAAAGCTCATTTTGTCCAAATAGGCCATTTCAGCTATGTTGAAGAAACACATGCATCTCTCCAACGAAATCATGTAGGTTAGAATCAGCATCATCTAGAACACGGTTTCCTTGTGAGAATTGATTTAGTTCGTGAAAGGCGTATTTCCTGCAAATCATCCTTTTCAAGATGAAGTAAGGCTCATTTTGTTCCAAATAGGTCTATACAGCTGAGTTGAAGAAACACATGTACCTTTCCAAAGAAAACCATCTATGGTAGATCTACCACTTTATTTCCCTGTGTGAATTGACATAGATTTCAAAGGAACATTTAATGGAAATGATAACTTAGAAGGCAGAGAAAGGATCATTTTTTCCAAATGGGCCAAATCACATGAGATGTCAAAAACCATTTGTGTGGAAAGGAAAACTGTCATAGAAACAGGTGTTTCCTGCACATTCTTTCCCTGTGAAAATTGAGTTAATTTTTAAAAGCATACTTCCTACATCTTAAGTGTTTCAATGTGGAGATAGGTTCTGTTTACTCCAGGGAGGCGTATTCAAGGTGGTTTGAGAAACGCATGTATCTCCCAAAGAAAGAGATCTATGTTAAATGCTTCACAATCCCGCCTGTTGTTTGCCTGTGAGTATTGAATGAGTTTTTGAATGCAATACTTCTGGAAATCCTCATTTTCAAGAAGAAGAAAGGCTCCTTTTGTCCCAAGTATGCGTATTTTGCTGAGGTGAAGAAACACATTTAGCTCTCCACAGAAAGCCATCTGTGCCAGAGGTCAAAACATTAACAACATTGCTTCATTCTGTAAATGAGTTACTTTTGGAAAGGAATATTTCCTGAAAATTAGAACTTTCAAGGTGGAGAGATGTTCATTTTCTTCCAAATAAGCCTATTGACCTGAAAGTGGGAACACATTTGTCTCTCGAAAGAAAATGGTCAGTGTTAGAAAGAGAGAAGTGTCTAGACCATTGTTTCCGTGTGAGAATTGACTTAGTTTTGAAAGGAATACTTACTGCAAATCCTAATTTTCAAGGTGGAGAAAGGGTGATTTTCCTCAAATGGGCCTCTTTATCTGAGGGGAAGAAACACATGTATCCCTCCAAAGAAAACCATTTCTGCTAGAAGCTGCAGCATCTGACACATTGTTACCTGTGAGAATTGAGTTCACTTTTGAAAGGAATATTTCCTGCATATCGTGGTTATCATGGTAGGGGAAGGCTCATTTTGGTATAAAAATGCCTAATCAGCTGATTTGAAGAAAAACATTTATTTCTCCAAATAACACCATCTAAACTTGAAGCTACAGTTGCTAGCACATTGTTTCCCTGTGACAATTGGCTTAGTTTTTGAAAGGAAGACTTCCTGACAATCTGAATTTTCAGGGTATTCTTAGGCTGAGTGTGTCCAAGTAGGCCCATTCAGCTAAGTTGTATAGAAACATGTATCTCTCAAAGAAAAATCTTTGTTAGAACCACGAGCATCTAGGGCATTGTTTCCCTGTGAGAACTGAGTAAGTTATTGAAAGGAATACTTCCTGCGACTTAAGATGTTTCAAAGTGGAGAAAGGCTCATTTTGTTCCTAATGGGGCCGTTCATCATTGGGGAAGAAACACAAGTATCCCTCCGAAGAAACCCATTTATGGTAGAAGCTGCAGCATCTACCATATTGTTTTCCTGTGAGAATTGAGTTCGTTTTGGGAAGAATACTTCCTGCAAATCAGAAATTCCAACGTGAACAAAGGTTCATTTTGTTTCCCAAAGGCCTATTCACCTAAGATGAAGAAAGGCCTGTATGTCCAAAAGAGGACAAGCTGGGTCCGAAGCTCAAGCACGTAGAACGTTGTTTACCAGTGATACTTGAATTACTTTTTGAATGGAATGCTCCTGCAAATCAGAATTGTCGGGGTGGATGAAGATCATTTTGTTCTGAATAGGCCTATTTGCCTGAGTTGAAAAAACACATGTACCTCTCAAAAGAAAACCAGCAGTGTTAGAAGCAGGAGCATCTAGCACATTGTTTTCCTGTGAGAATTCTGTGAGTTTTTGAAAGGAAGACTGCTGCAAATCAGCGTTTTCGAGGTGTAGAAAGCTTCATTTTGTTCCAAATAGGACAGTTTAGAACAGTTGAAGAAACAAATGTAAATCTCAAAAGAAAACTATGTGTGTTAGAAACCAGAGCATCTATCACATTGTTTGCTGTGAGAATAGTGTTAGTTTTTGGAAGGAATATACCTGCAACTTAGGGGATCAACGTGGAGATAGCCTCTTTCTGTTCCAAATTGGCCTATTCAGCTAAGTTGAAGGAACACATGTACCTCTCAAAAAAAACCATCTCTGTATGATGCTGGAATATCTAGAACATTGTTTCCCTGTGAGAACTGAGTGTGGATTTGAAATGACTACTACAGGAAACCTGAGAGTTTCAAAGGGGCGATAGGCTCTGTTTGCTCGAAATAGGTCTTTTCAGCTGAGTTGAAGACACACGCATCTTTCCCAAGAAAACCATCTATGTTAGAAAGTGCAGCAGCTACCACATGGTTTCTCTGTCACAATTGAGAGAGCTTTTGAAAGGAGTACTTCCTGCAATTCAGAACTTGCAAGGTCAACAAAGGTTCATTCTGTGCCAAATAGGCGTTTTCACCTGACATGTTGAAACACATGTTTCTCTCACAAGAAACTCTCTGTGTTAGACGGTCCATCGCATAGAACATTGTTTACCTGTGAGATTTGAGTTCGTTTTCATTGGAGAACTTTTGCAAATCAGAATTTCAGGGTGGAAAAGGCTACTTTGTTCCTAATAGCCCTATTGAGCTGCATTGAAAAAACACATGGATCTCGCGAGAGAAAACCATCTGTGTTAGAAGCTGGATCATCCGGCACATTGTTTCCCTGTGAGAATCGAGTGAATATTTGAAAGGAGTACTTCCTGCCAATCATGGATTTCAAGGTGTACAACAGCTCACTTTACTCCAAATAGGACTATTTAGCTGAGTGGAAGAAACAACATGTATATCTCGCAAGAGAACTATATGTGTAAGAAGCCTGAGCATCTAGAACATTGATTCCCTGTGAGAACCGAGTTACGTTTGAAAGGAATACCTCCTGCAAATGCTAGATTTGAAGGTGGAGAAAGGCTGCTTTTGTTCAAAATAGGCCTATTGATTTGAGGGGAAGTAACAAATGGATACTTCCAAAGAAAACCATTTCTGGTAGAAGCTGAAGCATGTACATATTGCTTCCCTGGGAGAATTCAGTTCGTTTGGAAAAGAATATTCCTGCAAATCAGAACTTCCAAGGTGCACCAAGCTTCATTTCATTCTAAATAGGCCTATTCCACTGAGATGTTGAAACACATGTTTCTCTGGAAAGAAAACAATCCATGTTACAATCTCCACTGCCTTTAACCTTGATTCCCTGTGAGATTAGAGGTAGTTTTTGAGTGGAATACTTCTGCAAAGGAGAATTTTCAGGCTGGAAAAGCCTCTTTTTGTTGGACTAAGCCTATTCAGCTGAGTTGAAGAAGCACATTTTTCTCTCTAAAGAAAATCATCTGTGTTAGAAGAAGGAGAATCTAGCACATTGTTTCCTATGAGAAGTGAGTTAGTGTTTGAAAAGAACGCTGACTGCAACCTAGGTGTTTCAAGGTGGAGATTGGCTCTATTTCCTCCAATAAGCCTATTCAGATGAGTTTGAGAAACTCATGTATCTCTCCAAGGAAAATGGTCTACGTGAGCAGCATCAAATCGACCACATTGTTTCCTTCTGAGTATTGAGTTAGGTTTTGAAAGCAACACGTTTAGCAAATCAGAATTTTCAAGCTAGAGAGAGAAAGGCTCATTTTGTCCAAAGAGGACGATTCGGCTCAATTGAAGACAGACATGTATCTCTCCACACAATACCATCTATGCTTCAACCTGCAGCAATTACCACATTGTTTCCCTGCAAGAATTGACTTAGTTTTTGAAAGGACTACTACTGGCAACTTTTGAGTTTCACTGTGGAGATAGTCTCTGTTTGCTTCAAACAGGCCTTTTTAGCTGAGATGAAGAAGCACATGTGTATCTTGAAAAAGTACCATCTACGTTGGAAGCTGTAATTTCTATCACACTGTTTCCCTCTGACGATTTAGTTTGTTTTAGAAAGGAGTATTTCCTGCAAATCAGAATTTCCAACATGGATTAAAGTTCACTTGCTCCAAACAAGCCTAGGTTGAAGAAACACACCTATTTCTTGAAAGAAAACCATCTGTGTTAGAAGAAAGTGCGTCTAGCACATTGTTTCCCTGTGAGAACTGAGTTAGTTTTTAAAGGAACTCGTCCTGCAAATTAGCACTTTGAAGGGGGCCATATGTTTCTTTGTTTCAAATTGGCCTATTCACCTGAATTGTCTAAACACGTGTTCCTCTTGAAACATCACAATATGTTTTAGAAAGAGGAACAACTAGCCTATTGCTTCCTTGTGAGAAGACTTAGTCTTGGAAAGGAATGTACCTGCAACTGACAGATTTCAATGTGGAGATATGCCCTGATTGCTGCAAATAGGCCTATATAGCTGAGTTGAAGAAACACATGTCTAACTCTAATGACAACCATCTATGCTAGAAACTGTAGCGTCAAGCACATTGTTCCCCTATGAAATTTCAATTAGTTATGGAAATGAATAACTTCTGAATAACAGATTTTCAAAGTGTAGGAAAGCTCATTTTGTCCAAATAGGCCATTTCAGCTATGTTGAAGAAACACATGCATCTCTCCAACGAAATCATGTAGGTTAGAATCAGCATCATCTAGAACACGGTTTCCTTGTGAGAATTGATTTAGTTCGTGAAAGGCGTATTTCCTGCAAATCATCCTTTTCAAGATGAAGTAAGGCTCATTTTGTTCCAAATAGGTCTATACAGCTGAGTTGAAGAAACACATGTACCTTTCCAAAGAAAACCATCTATGGTAGATCTACCACTTTATTTCCCTGTGTGAATTGACATAGATTTCAAAGGAACATTTAATGGAAATGATAACTTAGAAGGCAGAGAAAGGATCATTTTTTCCAAATGGGCCAAATCACATGAGATGTCAAAAACCATTTGTGTGGAAAGGAAAACTGTCATAGAAACAGGTGTTTCCTGCACATTCTTTCCCTGTGAAAATTGAGTTAATTTTTAAAAGCATACTTCCTACATCTTAAGTGTTTCAATGTGGAGATAGGTTCTGTTTACTCCAGGGAGGCGTATTCAAGGTGGTTTGAGAAACGCATGTATCTCCCAAAGAAAGAGATCTATGTTAAATGCTTCACAATCCCGCCTGTTGTTTGCCTGTGAGTATTGAATGAGTTTTTGAATGCAATACTTCTGGAAATCCTCATTTTCAAGAAGAAGAAAGGCTCCTTTTGTCCCAAGTATGCGTATTTTGCTGAGCTGAAGAAACACATTTAGCTCTCCACAGAAAGCCATCTGTGCCAGAGGTCAAAACATTAACAACATTGCTTCATTCTGTAAATGAGTTACTTTTGGAAAGGAATATTTCCTGAAAATTAGAACTTTCAAGGTGGAGAGATGTTCATTTTCTTCCAAATAAGCCTATTGACCTGAAAGTGGGAACACATTTGTCTCTCGAAAGAAAATGGTCAGTGTTAGAAAGAGAGAAGTGTCTAGACCATTGTTTCCGTGTGAGAATTGACTTAGTTTTGAAAGGAATACTTACTGCAAATCCTAATTTTCAAGGTGGAGAAAGGGTGATTTTCCTCAAATGGGCCTCTTTATCTGAGGGGAAGAAACACATGTATCCCTCCAAAGAAAACCATTTCTGCTAGAAGCTGCAGCATCTGACACATTGTTACCTGTGAGAATTGAGTTCACTTTTGAAAGGAATATTTCCTGCATATCGTGGTTATCATGGTAGGGGAAGGCTCATTTTGGTACAAAAATGCCTAATCAGCTGATTTGAAGAAAAACATTTATTTCTCCAAATAACACCATCTAAGCTTGAAGCTACAGTTGCTAGCACATTGTTTCCCTGTGACAATTGGCTTAGTTTTTGAAAGGAAGACTTCCTGACAATCTGAATTTTCAGGGTATTCTTAGGCTGAGTGTGTCCAAGTAGGCCCATTCAGCTAAGTTGTATAGAAACATGTATCTCTCAAAGAAAAATCTTTGTTAGAACCACGAGCATCTAGGGCATTGTTTCCCTGTGAGAACTGAGTAAGTTATTGAAAGGAATACTTCCTGCGACTTAAGATGTTTCAAAGTGGAGAAAGGCTCATTTTGTTCCTAATGGGGCCGTTCATCATTGGGGAAGAAACACAAGTATCCCTCCGAAGAAACCCATTTATGGTAGAAGCTGCAGCATCTACCATATTGTTTTCCTGTGAGAATTGAGTTCGTTTTGGGAAGAATACTTCCTGCAAATCAGAAATTCCAACGTGAACAAAGGTTCATTTTGTTTCCCAAAGGCCTATTCACCTAAGATGAAGAAAGGCCTGTATGTCCAAAAGAGGACAAGCTGGGTCCGAAGCTCAAGCACGTAGAACGTTGTTTACCAGTGATACTTGAATTACTTTTTGAATGGAATGCTCCTGCAAATCAGAATTGTCGGGGTGGATGAAGATCATTTTGTTCTGAATAGGCCTATTTGCCTGAGTTGAAAAAACACATGTACCTCTCAAAAGAAAACCAGCAGTGTTAGAAGCAGGAGCATCTAGCACATTGTTTTCCTGTGAGAATTCTGTGAGTTTTTGAAAGGAAGACTGCTGCAAATCAGCGTTTTCGAGGTGTAGAAAGCTTCATTTTGTTCCAAATAGGACAGTTTAGAACAGTTGAAGAAACAAATGTAAATCTCAAAAGAAAACTATGTGTGTTAGAAACCAGAGCATCTATCACATTGTTTGCTGTGAGAATAGTGTTAGTTTTTGGAAGGAATATACCTGCAACTTAGGGGATCAACGTGGAGATAGCCTCTTTCTGTTCCAAATTGGCCTATTCAGCTAAGTTGAAGGAACACATGTACCTCTCAAAAAAAACCATCTCTGTATGATGCTGGAATATCTAGAACATTGTTTCCCTGTGAGAACTGAGTGTGGATTTGAAATGACTACTACAGGAAACCTGAGAGTTTCAAAGGGGCGATAGGCTCTGTTTGCTCGAAATAGGTCTTTTCAGCTGAGTTGAAGACACACGCATCTTTCCCAAGAAAACCATCTATGTTAGAAAGTGCAGCAGCTACCACATGGTTTCTCTGTCACAATTGAGAGAGCTTTTGAAAGGAGTACTTCCTGCAATTCAGAACTTGCAAGGTCAACAAAGGTTCATTCTGTGCCAAATAGGCGTTTTCACCTGACATGTTGAAACACATGTTTCTCTCACAAGAAACTCTCTGTGTTAGACGGTCCATCGCATAGAACATTGTTTACCTGTGAGATTTGAGTTCGTTTTCATTGGAGAACTTTTGCAAATCAGAATTTCAGGGTGGAAAAGGCTACTTTGTTCCTAATAGCCCTATTGAGCTGCATTGAAAAAACACATGGATCTTGCGAGAGAAAACCATCTGTGTTAGAAGCTGGATCATCCGGCACATTGTTTCCCTGTGAGAATCGAGTGAATATTTGAAAGGAGTACTTCCTGCCAATCATGGATTTCAAGGTGTACAACAGCTCACTTTACTCCAAATAGGACTATTTAGCTGAGTGGAAGAAACAACATGTATATCTCGCAAGAGAACTATATGTGTAAGAAGCCTGAGCATCTAGAACATTGATTCCCTGTGAGAACCGAGTTACGTTTGAAAGGAATACCTCCTGCAAATGCTAGATTTGAAGGTGGAGAAAGGCTGCTTTTGTTCAAAATAGGCCTATTGATTTGAGGGGAAGTAACAAATGGATACTTCCAAAGAAAACCATTTCTGGTAGAAGCTGAAGCATGTACATATTGCTTCCCTGGGAGAATTCAGTTCGTTTGGAAAAGAATATTCCTGCAAATCAGAACTTCCAAGGTGCACCAAGCTTCATTTCATTCTAAATAGGCCTATTCCACTGAGATGTTGAAACACATGTTTCTCTGGAAAGAAAACAATCCATGTTACAATCTCCACTGCCTTTAACCTTGATTCCCTGTGAGATTAGAGGTAGTTTTTGAGTGGAATACTTCTGCAAAGGAGAATTTTCAGGCTGGAAAAGCCTCTTTTTGTTGGACTAAGCCTATTCAGCTGAGTTGAAGAAGCACATTTTTCTCTCTAAAGAAAATCATCTGTGTTAGAAGAAGGAGAATCTAGCACATTGTTTCCTATGAGAAGTGAGTTAGTGTTTGAAAAGAACGCTGACTGCAACCTAGGTGTTTCAAGGTGGAGATTGGCTCTATTTCCTCCAATAAGCCTATTCAGATGAGTTTGAGAAACTCATGTATCTCTCCAAGGAAAATGGTCTACGTGAGCAGCATCAAATCGACCACATTGTTTCCTTCTGAGTATTGAGTTAGGTTTTGAAAGCAACACGTTTAGCAAATCAGAATTTTCAAGCTAGAGAGAGAAAGGCTCATTTTGTCCAAAGAGGACGATTCGGCTCAATTGAAGACAGACATGTATCTCTCCACACAATACCATCTATGCTTCAACCTGCAGCAATTACCACATTGTTTCCCTGCAAGAATTGACTTAGTTTTTGAAAGGACTACTACTGGCAACTTTTGAGTTTCACTGTGGAGATAGTCTCTGTTTGCTTCAAACAGGCCTTTTTAGCTGAGATGAAGAAGCACATGTGTATCTTGAAAAAGTACCATCTACGTTGGAAGCTGTAATTTCTATCACACTGTTTCCCTCTGACGATTTAGTTTGTTTTAGAAAGGAGTATTTCCTGCAAATCAGAATTTCCAACATGGATTAAAGTTCACTTGCTCCAAACAAGCCTAGGTTGAAGAAACACACCTATTTCTTGAAAGAAAACCATCTGTGTTAGAAGAAAGTGCGTCTAGCACATTGTTTCCCTGTGAGAACTGAGTTAGTTTTTAAAGGAACTCGTCCTGCAAATTAGCACTTTGAAGGGGGCCATATGTTTCTTTGTTTCAAATTGGCCTATTCACCTGAATTGTCTAAACACGTGTTCCTCTTGAAACATCACAATATGTTTTAGAAAGAGGAACAACTAGCCTATTGCTTCCTTGTGAGAAGACTTAGTCTTGGAAAGGAATGTACCTGCAACTGACAGATTTCAATGTGGAGATATGCCCTGATTGCTGCAAATAGGCCTATATAGCTGAGTTGAAGAAACACATGTCTAACTCTAATGACAACCATCTATGCTAGAAACTGTAGCGTCAAGCACATTGTTCCCCTATGAAATTTCAATTAGTTATGGAAATGAATAACTTCTGAATAACAGATTTTCAAAGTGTAGGAAAGCTCATTTTGTCCAAATAGGCCATTTCAGCTATGTTGAAGAAACACATGCATCTCTCCAACGAAATCATGTAGGTTAGAATCAGCATCATCTAGAACACGGTTTCCTTGTGAGAATTGATTTAGTTCGTGAAAGGCGTATTTCCTGCAAATCATCCTTTTCAAGATGAAGTAAGGCTCATTTTGTTCCAAATAGGTCTATACAGCTGAGTTGAAGAAACACATGTACCTTTCCAAAGAAAACCATCTATGGTAGATCTACCACTTTATTTCCCTGTGTGAATTGACATAGATTTCAAAGGAACATTTAATGGAAATGATAACTTAGAAGGCAGAGAAAGGATCATTTTTTCCAAATGGGCCAAATCACATGAGATGTCAAAAACCATTTGTGTGGAAAGGAAAACTGTCATAGAAACAGGTGTTTCCTGCACATTCTTTCCCTGTGAAAATTGAGTTAATTTTTAAAAGCATACTTCCTACATCTTAAGTGTTTCAATGTGGAGATAGGTTCTGTTTACTCCAGGGAGGCGTATTCAAGGTGGTTTGAGAAACGCATGTATCTCCCAAAGAAAGAGATCTATGTTAAATGCTTCACAATCCCGCCTGTTGTTTGCCTGTGAGTATTGAATGAGTTTTTGAATGCAATACTTCTGGAAATCCTCATTTTCAAGAAGAAGAAAGGCTCCTTTTGTCCCAAGTATGCGTATTTTGCTGAGCTGAAGAAACACATTTAGCTCTCCACAGAAAGCCATCTGTGCCAGAGGTCAAAACATTAACAACATTGCTTCATTCTGTAAATGAGTTACTTTTGGAAAGGAATATTTCCTGAAAATTAGAACTTTCAAGGTGGAGAGATGTTCATTTTCTTCCAAATAAGCCTATTGACCTGAAAGTGGGAACACATTTGTCTCTCGAAAGAAAATGGTCAGTGTTAGAAAGAGAGAAGTGTCTAGACCATTGTTTCCGTGTGAGAATTGACTTAGTTTTGAAAGGAATACTTACTGCAAATCCTAATTTTCAAGGTGGAGAAAGGGTGATTTTCCTCAAATGGGCCTCTTTATCTGAGGGGAAGAAACACATGTATCCCTCCAAAGAAAACCATTTCTGCTAGAAGCTGCAGCATCTGACACATTGTTACCTGTGAGAATTGAGTTCACTTTTGAAAGGAATATTTCCTGCATATCGTGGTTATCATGGTAGGGGAAGGCTCATTTTGGTACAAAAATGCCTAATCAGCTGATTTGAAGAAAAACATTTATTTCTCCAAATAACACCATCTAAGCTTGAAGCTACAGTTGCTAGCACATTGTTTCCCTGTGACAATTGGCTTAGTTTTTGAAAGGAAGACTTCCTGACAATCTGAATTTTCAGGGTATTCTTAGGCTGAGTGTGTCCAAGTAGGCCCATTCAGCTAAGTTGTATAGAAACATGTATCTCTCAAAGAAAAATCTTTGTTAGAACCACGAGCATCTAGGGCATTGTTTCCCTGTGAGAACTGAGTAAGTTATTGAAAGGAATACTTCCTGCGACTTAAGATGTTTCAAAGTGGAGAAAGGCTCATTTTGTTCCTAATGGGGCCGTTCATCATTGGGGAAGAAACACAAGTATCCCTCCGAAGAAACCCATTTATGGTAGAAGCTGCAGCATCTACCATATTGTTTTCCTGTGAGAATTGAGTTCGTTTTGGGAAGAATACTTCCTGCAAATCAGAAATTCCAACGTGAACAAAGGTTCATTTTGTTTCCCAAAGGCCTATTCACCTAAGATGAAGAAAGGCCTGTATGTCCAAAAGAGGACAAGCTGGGTCCGAAGCTCAAGCACGTAGAACGTTGTTTACCAGTGATACTTGAATTACTTTTTGAATGGAATGCTCCTGCAAATCAGAATTGTCGGGGTGGATGAAGATCATTTTGTTCTGAATAGGCCTATTTGCCTGAGTTGAAAAAACACATGTACCTCTCAAAAGAAAACCAGCAGTGTTAGAAGCAGGAGCATCTAGCACATTGTTTTCCTGTGAGAATTCTGTGAGTTTTTGAAAGGAAGACTGCTGCAAATCAGCGTTTTCGAGGTGTAGAAAGCTTCATTTTGTTCCAAATAGGACAGTTTAGAACAGTTGAAGAAACAAATGTAAATCTCAAAAGAAAACTATGTGTGTTAGAAACCAGAGCATCTATCACATTGTTTGCTGTGAGAATAGTGTTAGTTTTTGGAAGGAATATACCTGCAACTTAGGGGATCAACGTGGAGATAGCCTCTTTCTGTTCCAAATTGGCCTATTCAGCTAAGTTGAAGGAACACATGTACCTCTCAAAAAAAACCATCTCTGTATGATGCTGGAATATCTAGAACATTGTTTCCCTGTGAGAACTGAGTGTGGATTTGAAATGACTACTACAGGAAACCTGAGAGTTTCAAAGGGGCGATAGGCTCTGTTTGCTCGAAATAGGTCTTTTCAGCTGAGTTGAAGACACACGCATCTTTCCCAAGAAAACCATCTATGTTAGAAAGTGCAGCAGCTACCACATGGTTTCTCTGTCACAATTGAGAGAGCTTTTGAAAGGAGTACTTCCTGCAATTCAGAACTTGCAAGGTCAACAAAGGTTCATTCTGTGCCAAATAGGCGTTTTCACCTGACATGTTGAAACACATGTTTCTCTCACAAGAAACTCTCTGTGTTAGACGGTCCATCGCATAGAACATTGTTTACCTGTGAGATTTGAGTTCGTTTTCATTGGAGAACTTTTGCAAATCAGAATTTCAGGGTGGAAAAGGCTACTTTGTTCCTAATAGCCCTATTGAGCTGCATTGAAAAAACACATGGATCTCGCGAGAGAAAACCATCTGTGTTAGAAGCTGGATCATCCGGCACATTGTTTCCCTGTGAGAATCGAGTGAATATTTGAAAGGAGTACTTCCTGCCAATCATGGATTTCAAGGTGTACAACAGCTCACTTTACTCCAAATAGGACTATTTAGCTGAGTGGAAGAAACAACATGTATATCTCGCAAGAGAACTATATGTGTAAGAAGCCTGAGCATCTAGAACATTGATTCCCTGTGAGAACCGAGTTACGTTTGAAAGGAATACCTCCTGCAAATGCTAGATTTGAAGGTGGAGAAAGGCTGCTTTTGTTCAAAATAGGCCTATTGATTTGAGGGGAAGTAACAAATGGATACTTCCAAAGAAAACCATTTCTGGTAGAAGCTGAAGCATGTACATATTGCTTCCCTGGGAGAATTCAGTTCGTTTGGAAAAGAATATTCCTACAAATCAGAACTTCCAAGGTGCACCAAGCTTCATTTCATTCTAAATAGGCCTATTCCACTGAGATGTTGAAACACATGTTTCTCTGGAAAGAAAACAATCCATGTTACAATCTCCACTGCCTTTAACCTTGATTCCCTGTGAGATTAGAGGTAGTTTTTGAGTGGAATACTTCTGCAAAGGAGAATTTTCAGGCTGGAAAAGCCTCTTTTTGTTGGACTAAGCCTATTCAGCTGAGTTGAAGAAGCACATTTTTCTCTCTAAAGAAAATCATCTGTGTTAGAAGAAGGAGAATCTAGCACATTGTTTCCTATGAGAAGTGAGTTAGTGTTTGAAAAGAACGCTGACTGCAACCTAGGTGTTTCAAGGTGGAGATTGGCTCTATTTCCTCCAATAAGCCTATTCAGATGAGTTTGAGAAACTCATGTATCTCTCCAAGGAAAATGGTCTACGTGAGCAGCATCAAATCGACCACATTGTTTCCTTCTGAGTATTGAGTTAGGTTTTGAAAGCAACACGTTTAGCAAATCAGAATTTTCAAGCTAGAGAGAGAAAGGCTCATTTTGTCCAAAGAGGACGATTCGGCTCAATTGAAGACAGACATGTATCTCTCCACACAATACCATCTATGCTTCAACCTGCAGCAATTACCACATTGTTTCCCTGCAAGAATTGACTTAGTTTTTGAAAGGACTACTACTGGCAACTTTTGAGTTTCACTGTGGAGATAGTCTCTGTTTGCTTCAAACAGGCCTTTTTAGCTGAGATGAAGAAGCACATGTGTATCTTGAAAAAGTACCATCTACGTTGGAAGCTGTAATTTCTATCACACTGTTTCCCTCTGACGATTTAGTTTGTTTTAGAAAGGAGTATTTCCTGCAAATCAGAATTTCCAACATGGATTAAAGTTCACTTGCTCCAAACAAGCCTAGGTTGAAGAAACACACCTATTTCTTGAAAGAAAACCATCTGTGTTAGAAGAAAGTGCGTCTAGCACATTGTTTCCCTGTGAGAACTGAGTTAGTTTTTAAAGGAACTCGTCCTGCAAATTAGCACTTTGAAGGGGGCCATATGTTTCTTTGTTTCAAATTGGCCTATTCACCTGAATTGTCTAAACACGTGTTCCTCTTGAAACATCACAATATGTTTTAGAAAGAGGAACAACTAGCCTATTGCTTCCTTGTGAGAAGACTTAGTCTTGGAAAGGAATGTACCTGCAACTGACAGATTTCAATGTGGAGATATGCCCTGATTGCTGCAAATAGGCCTATATAGCTCAGTTGAAGAAACACATGTCTAACTCTAATGACAACCATCTATGCTAGAAACTGTAGCGTCAAGCACATTGTTCCCCTATGAAATTTCAATTAGTTATGGAAATGAATAACTTCTGAATAACAGATTTTCAAAGTGTAGGAAAGCTCATTTTGTCCAAATAGGCCATTTCAGCTATGTTGAAGAAACACATGCATCTCTCCAACGAAATCATGTAGGTTAGAATCAGCATCATCTAGAACACGGTTTCCTTGTGAGAATTGATTTAGTTCGTGAAAGGCGTATTTCCTGCAAATCATCCTTTTCAAGATGAAGTAAGGCTCATTTTGTTCCAAATAGGTCTATACAGCTGAGTTGAAGAAACACATGTACCTTTCCAAAGAAAACCATCTATGGTAGATCTACCACTTTATTTCCCTGTGTGAATTGACATAGATTTCAAAGGAACATTTAATGGAAATGATAACTTAGAAGGCAGAGAAAGGATCATTTTTTCCAAATGGGCCAAATCACATGAGATGTCAAAAACCATTTGTGTGGAAAGGAAAACTGTCATAGAAACAGGTGTTTCCTGCACATTCTTTCCCTGTGAAAATTGAGTTAATTTTTAAAAGCATACTTCCTACATCTTAAGTGTTTCAATGTGGAGATAGGTTCTGTTTACTCCAGGGAGGCGTATTCAAGGTGGTTTGAGAAACGCATGTATCTCCCAAAGAAAGAGATCTATGTTAAATGCTTCACAATCCCGCCTGTTGTTTGCCTGTGAGAATTGAATGAGTTTTTGAATGCAATACTTCTGGAAATCCTCATTTTCAAGAAGAAGAAAGGCTCCTTTTGTCCCAAGTATGCGTATTTTGCTGAGGTGAAGAAACACATTTAGCTCTCCACAGAAAGCCATCTGTGCCAGAGGTCAAAACATTAACAACATTGCTTCATTCTGTAAATGAGTTACTTTTGGAAAGGAATATTTCCTGAAAATTAGAACTTTCAAGGTGGAGAGATGTTCATTTTCTTCCAAATAAGCCTATTGACCTGAAAGTGGGAACACATTTGTCTCTCGAAAGAAAATGGTCAGTGTTAGAAAGAGAGAAGTGTCTAGACCATTGTTTCCGTGTGAGAATTGACTTAGTTTTGAAAGGAATACTTACTGCAAATCCTAATTTTCAAGGTGGAGAAAGGGTGATTTTCCTCAAATGGGCCTCTTTATCTGAGGGGAAGAAACACATGTATCCCTCCAAAGAAAACCATTTCTGCTAGAAGCTGCAGCATCTGACACATTGTTACCTGTGAGAATTGAGTTCACTTTTGAAAGGAATATTTCCTGCATATCGTGGTTATCATGGTAGGGGAAGGCTCATTTTGGTACAAAAATGCCTAATCAGCTGATTTGAAGAAAAACATTTATTTCTCCAAATAACACCATCTAAACTTGAAGCTACAGTTGCTAGCACATTGTTTCCCTGTGACAATTGGCTTAGTTTTTGAAAGGAAGACTTCCTGACAATCTGAATTTTCAGGGTATTCTTAGGCTGAGTGTGTCCAAGTAGGCCCATTCAGCTAAGTTGTATAGAAACATGTATCTCTCAAAGAAAAATCTTTGTTAGAACCACGAGCATCTAGGGCATTGTTTCCCTGTGAGAACTGAGTAAGTTATTGAAAGGAATACTTCCTGCGACTTAAGATGTTTCAAAGTGGAGAAAGGCTCATTTTGTTCCTAATGGGGCCGTTCATCATTGGGGAAGAAACACAAGTATCCCTCCGAAGAAACCCATTTATGGTAGAAGCTGCAGCATCTACCATATTGTTTTCCTGTGAGAATTGAGTTCGTTTTGGGAAGAATACTTCCTGCAAATCAGAAATTCCAACGTGAACAAAGGTTCATTTTGTTTCCCAAAGGCCTATTCACCTAAGATGAAGAAAGGCCTGTATGTCCAAAAGAGGACAAGCTGGGTCCGAAGCTCAAGCACGTAGAACGTTGTTTACCAGTGATACTTGAATTACTTTTTGAATGGAATGCTCCTGCAAATCAGAATTGTCGGGGTGGATGAAGATCATTTTGTTCTGAATAGGCCTATTTGCCTGAGTTGAAAAAACACATGTACCTCTCAAAAGAAAACCAGCAGTGTTAGAAGCAGGAGCATCTAGCACATTGTTTTCCTGTGAGAATTCTGTGAGTTTTTGAAAGGAAGACTGCTGCAAATCAGCGTTTTCGAGGTGTAGAAAGCTTCATTTTGTTCCAAATAGGACAGTTTAGAACAGTTGAAGAAACAAATGTAAATCTCAAAAGAAAACTATGTGTGTTAGAAACCAGAGCATCTATCACATTGTTTGCTGTGAGAATAGTGTTAGTTTTTGGAAGGAATATACCTGCAACTTAGGGGATCAACGTGGAGATAGCCTCTTTCTGTTCCAAATTGGCCTATTCAGCTAAGTTGAAGGAACACATGTACCTCTCAAAAAAAACCATCTCTGTATGATGCTGGAATATCTAGAACATTGTTTCCCTGTGAGAACTGAGTGTGGTTTTGAAATGACTACTACAGGAAACCTGAGAGTTTCAAAGGGGCGATAGGCTCTGTTTGCTCGAAATAGGTCTTTTCAGCTGAGTTGAAGACACACGCATCTTTCCCAAGAAAACCATCTATGTTAGAAAGTGCAGCAGCTACCACATGGTTTCTCTGTCACAATTGAGAGAGCTTTTGAAAGGAGTACTTCCTGCAATTCAGAACTTGCAAGGTCAACAAAGGTTCATTCTGTGCCAAATAGGCGTTTTCACCTGACATGTTGAAACACATGTTTCTCTCACAAGAAACTCTCTGTGTTAGACGGTCCATCGCATAGAACATTGTTTACCTGTGAGATTTGAGTTCGTTTTCATTGGAGAACTTTTGCAAATCAGAATTTCAGGGTGGAAAAGGCTACTTTGTTCCTAATAGCCCTATTGAGCTGCATTGAAAAAACACATGGATCTCGCGAGAGAAAACCATCTGTGTTAGAAGCTGGATCATCCGGCACATTGTTTCCCTGTGAGAATCGAGTGAATATTTGAAAGGAGTACTTCCTGCCAATCATGGATTTCAAGGTGTACAACAGCTCACTTTACTCCAAATAGGACTATTTAGCTGAGTGGAAGAAACAACATGTATATCTCGCAAGAGAACTATATGTGTAAGAAGCCTGAGCATCTAGAACATTGATTCCCTGTGAGAACCGAGTTACGTTTGAAAGGAATACCTCCTGCAAATGCTAGATTTGAAGGTGGAGAAAGGCTGCTTTTGTTCAAAATAGGCCTATTGATTTGAGGGGAAGTAACAAATGGATACTTCCAAAGAAAACCATTTCTGGTAGAAGCTGAAGCATGTACATATTGCTTCCCTGGGAGAATTCAGTTCGTTTGGAAAAGAATATTCCTGCAAATCAGAACTTCCAAGGTGCACCAAGCTTCATTTCATTCTAAATAGGCCTATTCCACTGAGATGTTGAAACACATGTTTCTCTGGAAAGAAAACAATCCATGTTACAATCTCCACTGCCTTTAACCTTGATTCCCTGTGAGATTAGAGGTAGTTTTTGAGTGGAATACTTCTGCAAAGGAGAATTTTCAGGCTGGAAAAGCCTCTTTTTGTTGGACTAAGCCTATTCAGCTGAGTTGAAGAAGCACATTTTTCTCTCTAAAGAAAATCATCTGTGTTAGAAGAAGGAGAATCTAGCACATTGTTTCCTATGAGAAGTGAGTTAGTGTTTGAAAAGAACGCTGACTGCAACCTAGGTGTTTCAAGGTGGAGATTGGCTCTATTTCCTCCAATAAGCCTATTCAGATGAGTTTGAGAAACTCATGTATCTCTCCAAGGAAAATGGTCTACGTGAGCAGCATCAAATCGACCACATTGTTTCCTTCTGAGTATTGAGTTAGGTTTTGAAAGCAACACGTTTAGCAAATCAGAATTTTCAAGCTAGAGAGAGAAAGGCTCATTTTGTCCAAAGAGGACGATTCGGCTCAATTGAAGACAGACATGTATCTCTCCACACAATACCATCTATGCTTCAACCTGCAGCAATTACCACATTGTTTCCCTGCAAGAATTGACTTAGTTTTTGAAAGGACTACTACTGGCAACTTTTGAGTTTCACTGTGGAGATAGTCTCTGTTTGCTTCAAACAGGCCTTTTTAGCTGAGATGAAGAAGCACATGTGTATCTTGAAAAAGTACCATCTACGTTGGAAGCTGTAATTTCTATCACACTGTTTCCCTCTGACGATTTAGTTTGTTTTAGAAAGGAGTATTTCCTGCAAATAAGAATTTCCAACATGGATTAAATTTCACTTGCTCCAAACAAGCCTAGGTTGAAGAAACACACCTATTTCTTGAAAGAAAACCATCTGTGTTAGAAGAAAGTGCGTCTAGCACATTGTTTCCCTGTGAGAACTGAGTTAGTTTTTAAAGGAACTCGTCCTGCAAATTAGCACTTTGAAGGGGGCCATATGTTTCTTTGTTTCAAATTGGCCTATTCACCTGAATTGTCTAAACACGTGTTCCTCTTGAAACATCACAATATGTTTTAGAAAGAGGAACAACTAGCCTATTGCTTCCTTGTGAGAAGACTTAGTCTTGGAAAGGAATGTACCTGCAACTGACAGATTTCAATGTGGAGATATGCCCTGATTGCTGCAAATAGGCCTATATAGCTGAGTTGAAGAAACACATGTCTAACTCTAATGACAACCATCTATGCTAGAAACTGTAGCGTCAAGCACATTGTTCCCCTATGAAATTTCAATTAGTTATGGAAATGAATAACTTCTGAATAACAGATTTTCAAAGTGTAGGAAAGCTCATTTTGTCCAAATAGGCCATTTCAGCTATGTTGAAGAAACACATGCATCTCTCCAACGAAATCATGTAGGTTAGAATCAGCATCATCTAGAACACGGTTTCCTTGTGAGAATTGATTTAGTTCGTGAAAGGCGTATTTCCTGCAAATCATCCTTTTCAAGATGAAGTAAGGCTCATTTTGTTCCAAATAGGTCTATACAGCTGAGTTGAAGAAACACATGTACCTTTCCAAAGAAAACCATCTATGGTAGATCTACCACTTTATTTCCCTGTGTGAATTGACATAGATTTCAAAGGAACATTTAATGGAAATGAAAACTTAGAAGGCAGAGAAAGGATCATTTTTTCCAAATGGGCCAAATCACATGAGATGTCAAAAACCATTTGTGTGGAAAGGAAAACTGTCATAGAAACAGGTGTTTCCTGCACATTCTTTCCCTGTGAAAATTGAGTTAATTTTTAAAAGCATACTTCCTACATCTTAAGTGTTTCAATGTGGAGATAGGTTCTGTTTACTCCAGGGAGGCGTATTCAAGGTGGTTTGAGAAACGCATGTATCTCCCAAAGAAAGAGATCTATGTTAAATGCTTCACAATCCCGCCTGTTGTTTGCCTGTGAGAATTGAATGAGTTTTTGAATGCAATACTTCTGGAAATCCTCATTTTCAAGAAGAAGAAAGGCTCCTTTTGTCCCAAGTATGCGTATTTTGCTGAGGTGAAGAAACACATTTAGCTCTCCACAGAAAGCCATCTGTGCCAGAAGTCAAAACATTAACAACATTGCTTCATTCTGTAAATGAGTTACTTTTGGAAAGGAATATTTCCTGAAAATTAGAACTTTCAAGGTGGAGAGATGTTCATTTTCTTCCAAATAAGCCTATTGACCTGAAAGTGGGAACACATTTGTCTCTCGAAAGAAAATGGTCAGTGTTAGAAAGAGAGAAGTGTCTAGACCATTGTTTCCGTGTGAGAATTGACTTAGTTTTGAAAGGAATACTTACTGCAAATCCTAATTTTCAAGGTGGAGAAAGGGTGATTTTCCTCAAATGGGCCTCTTTATCTGAGGGGAAGAAACACATGTATCCCTCCAAAGAAAACCATTTCTGCTAGAAGCTGCAGCATCTGACACATTGTTACCTGTGAGAATTGAGTTCACTTTTGAAAGGAATATTTCCTGCATATCGTGGTTATCATGGTAGGGGAAGGCTCATTTTGGTACAAAAATGCCTAATCAGCTGATTTGAAGAAACACATTTATTTCTCCAAATAACACCATCTAAGCTTGAAGCTACAGTTGCTAGCACATTGTTTCCCTGTGACAATTGGCTTAGTTTTTGAAAGGAAGACTTCCTGACAATCTGAATTTTCAGGGTATTCTTAGGCTGAGTGTGTCCAAGTAGGCCCATTCAGCTAAGTTGTATAGAAACATGTATCTCTCAAAGAAAAATCTTTGTTAGAACCACGAGCATCTAGGGCATTGTTTCCCTGTGAGAACTGAGTAAGTTATTGAAAGGAATACTTCCTGCGACTTAAGATGTTTCAAAGTGGAGAAAGGCTCATTTTGTTCCAAATGGGGCCGTTCATCATTGGGGAAGAAACACAAGTATCCCTCCGAAGAAACCCATTTATGGTAGAAGCTGCAGCATCTACCATATTGTTTTCCTGTGAGAATTGAGTTCGTTTTGGGAAGAATACTTCCTGCAAATCAGAAATTCCAACGTGAACAAAGGTTCATTTTGTTTCCCAAAGGCCTATTCACCTAAGATGAAGAAAGGCCTGTATGTCCAAAAGAGGACAAGCTGGGTCCGAAGCTCAAGCACGTAGAACGTTGTTTACCAGTGATACTTGAATTACTTTTTGAATGGAATGCTCCTGCAAATCAGAATTGTCGGGGTGGATGAAGATCATTTTGTTCTGAATAGGCCTATTTGCCTGAGTTGAAAAAACACATGTACCTCTCAAAAGAAAACCAGCAGTGTTAGAAGCAGGAGCATCTAGCACATTGTTTTCCTGTGAGAATTCTGTGAGTTTTTGAAAGGAAGACTGCTGCAAATCAGCGTTTTCGAGGTGTAGAAAGCTTCATTTTGTTCCAAATAGGACAGTTTAGAACAGTTGAAGAAACAAATGTAAATCTCAAAAGAAAACTATGTGTGTTAGAAACCAGAGCATCTATCACATTGTTTGCTGTGAGAATAGTGTTAGTTTTTGGAAGGAATATACCTGCAACTTAGGGGATCAACGTGGAGATAGCCTCTTTCTGTTCCAAATTGGCCTATTCAGCTAAGTTGAAGGAACACATGTACCTCTCAAAAAAAACCATCTCTGTATGATGCTGGAATATCTAGAACATTGTTTCCCTGTGAGAACTGAGTGTGGTTTTGAAATGACTACTACAGGAAACCTGAGAGTTTCAAAGGGGCGATAGGCTCTGTTTGCTCGAAATAGGTCTTTTCAGCTGAGTTGAAGACACACGCATCTTTCCCAAGAAAACCATCTATGTTAGAAAGTGCAGCAGCTACCACATGGTTTCTCTGTCACAATTGAGAGAGCTTTTGAAAGGAGTACTTCCTGCAATTCAGAACTTGCAAGGTCAACAAAGGTTCATTCTGTGCCAAATAGGCGTTTTCACCTGACATGTTGAAACACATGTTTCTCTCACAAGAAACTCTCTGTGTTAGACGGTCCATCGCATAGAACATTGTTTACCTGTGAGATTTGAGTTCGTTTTCATTGGAGAACTTTTGCAAATCAGAATTTCAGGGTGGAAAAGGCTACTTTGTTCCTAATAGCCCTATTGAGCTGCATTGAAAAAACACATGGATCTCGCGAGAGAAAACCATCTGTGTTAAAAGCAGGATCATCCGGCACATTGTTTCCCTGTGAGAATCGAGTGAATATTTGAAAGGAGTACTTCCTGCCAATCATGGATTTCAAGGTGTACAACAGCTCACTTTACTCCAAATAGGACTATTTAGCTGAGTGGAAGAAACAACATGTATATCTCGCAAGAGAACTATATGTGTAAGAAGCCTGAGCATCTAGAACATTGATTCCCTGTGAGAACCGAGTTACGTTTGAAAGGAATACCTCCTGCAAATGCTAGATTTGAAGGTGGAGAAAGGCTGCTTTTGTTCAAAATAGGCCTATTGATTTGAGGGGAAGTAACAAATGGATACTTCCAAAGAAAACCATTTCTGGTAGAAGCTGAAGCATGTACATATTGCTTCCCTGGGAGAATTCAGTTCGTTTGGAAAAGAATATTCCTGCAAATCAGAACTTCCAAGGTGCACCAAGCTTCATTTCATTCTAAATAGGCCTATTCCACTGAGATGTTGAAACACATGTTTCTCTGGAAAGAAAACAATCCATGTTACAATCTCCACTGCCTTTAACCTTGATTCCCTGTGAGATTAGAGGTAGTTTTTGAGTGGAATACTTCTGCAAAGGAGAATTTTCAGGCTGGAAAAGCCTCTTTTTGTTGGACTAAGCCTATTCAGCTGAGTTGAAGAAGCACATTTTTCTCTCTAAAGAAAATCATCTGTGTTAGAAGAAGGAGAATCTAGCACATTGTTTCCTATGAGAAGTGAGTTAGTGTTTGAAAAGAACGCTGACTGCAACCTAGGTGTTTCAAGGTGGAGATTGGCTCTATTTCCTCCAATAAGTCTATTCAGATGAGTTTGAGAAACTCATGTATCTCTCCAAGGAAAATGGTCTACGTGAGCAGCATCAAATCGACCACATTGTTTCCTTCTGAGTATTGAGTTAGGTTTTGAAAGCAACACGTTTAGCAAATCAGAATTTTCAAGCTAGAGAGAGAAAGGCTCATTTTGTCCAAAGAGGACGATTCGGCTCAATTGAAGACAGACATGTATCTCTCCACACAATACCATCTATGCTTCAACCTGCAGCAATTACCACATTGTTTCCCTGCAAGAATTGACTTAGTTTTTGAAAGGACTACTACTGGCAACTTTTGAGTTTCACTGTGGAGATAGTCTCTGTTTGCTTCAAACAGGCCTTTTTAGCTGAGATGAAGAAGCACATGTGTATCTTGAAAAAGTACCATCTACGTTGGAAGCTGTAATTTCTATCACACTGTTTCCCTCTGACGATTTAGTTTGTTTTAGAAAGGAGTATTTCCTGCAAATCAGAATTTCCAACATGGATTGAAGTTCACTTGCTCCAAACAAGCCTAGGTTGAAGAAACACACCTATTTCTTGAAAGAAAACCATCTGTGTTAGAAGAAAGTGCGTCTAGCACATTGTTTCCCTGTGAGAACTGAGTTAGTTTTTAAAGGAACTCGTCCTGCAAATTAGCACTTTGAAGGGGGCCATATGTTTCTTTGTTTCAAATTGGCCTATTCACCTGAATTGTCTAAACACGTGTTCCTCTTGAAACATCACAATATGTTTTAGAAAGAGGAACAACTAGCCTATTGCTTCCTTGTGAGAAGACTTAGTCTTGGAAAGGAATGTACCTGCAACTGACAGATTTCAATGTGGAGGTATGCCCTGATTGCTGCAAATAGGCCTATATAGCTGAGTTGAAGAAACACATGTCTAACTCTAATGACAACCATCTGTGCTAGAAACTGTAGCGTCAAGCACATTGTTCCCCTATGAAATTTCAATTAGTTATGGAAATGAATAACTTCTGAATAACAGATTTTCAAAGTGTAGGAAAGCTCATTTTGTCCAAATAGGCCATTTTAGCTATGTTGAAGAAACACATGCATCTCTCCAACGAAATCATATAGGTTAGAATCAGCATCATCTAGAACACGGTTTCCTTGTGAGAATTGATTTAGTTCGTGAAAGGCGTATTTCCTGCAAATCATCCTTTTCAAGATGAAGTAAGGCTCATTTTGTTCCAAATAGGTCTATACAGCTGAGTTGAAGAAACACATGTACCTTTCCAAAGAAAACCATCTATGGTAGATCTACCACTTTATTTCCCTGTGTGAATTGACATAGATTTCAAAGGAACATTTAATGGAAATGATAACTTAGAAGGCAGAGAAAGGATCATTTTTTCCAAATGGGCCAAATCACATGAGATGTCAAAAACCATTTGTGTGGAAAGGAAAACTGTCATAGAAACAGGTGTTTCCTGCACATTCTTTCCCTGTGAAAATTGAGTTAATTTTTAAAAGCATACTTCCTACATCTTAAGTGTTTCAATGTGGAGATAGGTTCTGTTTACTCCAGGGAGGCGTATTCAAGGTGGTTTGAGAAACGCATGTATCTCCCAAAGAAAGAGATCTATGTTAAATGCTTCACAATCCCGCCTGTTGTTTGCCTGTGAGAATTGAATGAGTTTTTGAATGCAATACTTCTGGAAATCCTCATTTTCAAGAAGAAGAAAGGCTCCTTTTGTCCCAAGTATGCGTATTTTGCTGAGGTGAAGAAACACATTTAGCTCTCCACAGAAAGCCATCTGTGCCAGAAGTCAAAACATTAACAACATTGCTTCATTCTGTAAATGAGTTACTTTTGGAAAGGAATATTTCCTGAAAATTAGAACTTTCAAGGTGGAGAGATGTTCATTTTCTTCCAAATAAGCCTATTGACCTGAAAGTGGGAACACATTTGTCTCTCGAAAGAAAATGGTCAGTGTTAGAAAGAGAGAAGTGTCTAGACCATTGTTTCCGTGTGAGAATTGACTTAGTTTTGAAAGGAATACTTACTGCAAATCCTAATTTTCAAGGTGGAGAAAGGGTGATTTTCCTCAAATGGGCCTCTTTATCTGAGGGGAAGAAGCACATGTATCCCTCCAAAGAAAACCATTTCTGCTAGAAGCTGCAGCATCTGACACATTGTTACCTGTGAGAATTGAGTTCACTTTTGAAAGGAATATTTCCTGCATATCGTGGTTATCATGGTAGGGGAAGGCTCATTTTGGTACAAAAATGCCTAATCAGCTGATTTGAAGAAACACATTTATTTCTCCAAATAACACCATCTAAGCTTGAAGCTACAGTTGCTAGCACATTGTTTCCCTGTGACAATTGGCTTAGTTTTTGAAAGGAAGACTTCCTGACAATCTGAATTTTCAGGGTATTCTTAGGCTGAGTGTGTCCAAGTAGGCCCATTCAGCTAAGTTGTATAGAGACATGTATCTCTCAAAGAAAAATCTTTGTTAGAACCACGAGCATCTAGGGCATTGTTTCCCTGTGAGAACTGAGTAAGTTATTGAAAGGAATACTTCCTGCGACTTAAGATGTTTCAAAGTGGAGAAAGGCTCATTTTGTTCCAAATGGGGCCGTTCATCATTGGGGAAGAAACACAAGTATCCCTCCGAAGAAACCCATTTATGGTAGAAGCTGCAGCATCTACCATATTGTTTTCCTGTGAGAATTGAGTTCGTTTTGGGAAGAATACTTCCTGCAAATCAGAAATTCCAACGTGAACAAAGGTTCATTTTGTTTCCCAAAGGCCTATTCACCTAAGATGAAGAAAGGCCTGTATGTCCAAAAGAGGACAAGCTGGGTCCGAAGCTCAAGCACGTAGAACGTTGTTTACCAGTGATACTTGAATTACTTTTTGAATGGAATGCTCCTGCAAATCAGAATTGTCGGGGTGGATGAAGATCATTTTGTTCTGAATAGGCCTATTTGCCTGAGTTGAAAAAACACATGTACCTCTCAAAAGAAAACCAGCAGTGTTAGAAGCAGGAGCATCTAGCACATTGTTTTCCTGTGAGAATTCTGTGAGTTTTTGAAAGGAAGACTGCTGCAAATCAGCGTTTTCGAGGTGTAGAGAGCTTCATTTTGTTCCAAATAGGATAGTTTAGAACAGTTGACGAAACAAATGTAAATCTCAAAAGAAAACTATGTGTGTTAGAAACCAGAGCATCTATCACATTGTTTGCTGTGAGAATAGTGTTAGTTTTTGGAAGGAATATACCTGCAACTTAGGGGATCAACGTGGAGATAGCCTCTTTCTGTTCCAAATTGGCCTATTCAGCTAAGTTGAAGGAACACATGTACCTCTCAAAAAAAACCATCTCTGTATGATGCTGGAATATCTAGAACATTGTTTCCCTGTGAGAACTGAGTGTGGTTTTGAAATGACTACTACAGGAAACCTGAGAGTTTCAAAGGGGCGATAGGCTCTGTTTGCTCGAAATAGGTCTTTTCAGCTGAGTTGAAGACACACGCATCTTTCCCAAGAAAACCATCTATGTGAGAAAGTGCAGCAGCTACCACATGGTTTCTCTGTCACAATTGAGAGAGCTTTTGAAAGGAGTACTTCCTGCAATTCAGAACTTGCAAGGTCAACAAAGGTTCATTCTGTGCCAAATAGGCGTTTTCACCTGACATGTTGAAACACATGTTTCTCTCACAAGAAACTCTCTGTGTTAGACGGTCCATCGCATAGAACATTGTTTACCTGTGAGATTTGAGTTCGTTTTCATTGGAGAACTTTTGCAAATCAGAATTTCAGGGTGGAAAAGGCTACTTTGTTCCTAATAGCCCTATTGAGCTGCATTGAAAAAACACATGGATCTCGCGAGAGAAAACCATCTGTGTTAAAAGCAGGATCATCCGGCACATTGTTTCCCTGTGAGAATCGAGTGAATATTTGAAAGGAGTACTTCCTGCCAATCATGGATTTCAAGGTGTACAACAGCTCACTTTACTCCAAATAGGACTATTTAGCTGAGTGGAAGAAACAACATGTATATCTCGCAAGAGAACTATATGTGTAAGAAGCCTGAGCATCTAGAACATTGATTCCCTGTGAGAACCGAGTTACGTTTGAAAGGAATACCTCCTGCAAATGCTAGATTTGAAGGTGGAGAAAGGCTGCTTTTGTTCAAAATAGGCCTATTGATTTGAGGGGAAGTAACAAATGGATACTTCCAAAGAAAACCATTTCTGGTAGAAGCTGAAGCATGTACATATTGCTTCCCTGGGAGAATTCAGTTCGTTTGGAAAAGAATATTCCTGCAAATCAGAACTTCCAAGGTGCACCAAGCTTCATTTCATTCTAAATAGGCCTATTCCACTGAGATGTTGAAACACATGTTTCTCTGGAAAGAAAACAATCCATGTTACAATCTCCACTGCCTTTAACCTTGATTCCCTGTGAGATTAGAGGTAGTTTTTGAGTGGAATACTTCTGCAAAGGAGAATTTTCAGGCTGGAAAAGCCTCTTTTTGTTGGACTAAGCCTATTCAGCTGAGTTGAAGAAGCACATTTTTCTCTCTAAAGAAAATCATCTGTGTTAGAAGAAGGAGAATCTAGCACATTGTTTCCTATGAGAAGTGAGTTAGTGTTTGAAAAGAACGCTGACTGCAACCTAGGTGTTTCAAGGTGGAGATTGGCTCTATTTCCTCCAATAAGCCTATTCAGATGAGTTTGAGAAACTCATGTATCTCTCCAAGGAAAATGGTCTACGTGAGCAGCATCAAATCGACCACATTGTTTCCTTCTGAGTATTGAGTTAGGTTTTGAAAGCAACACGTTTAGCAAATCAGAATTTTCAAGCTAGAGAGAGAAAGGCTCATTTTGTCCAAAGAGGACGATTCGGCTCAATTGAAGACAGACATGTATCTCTCCACACAATACCATCTATGCTTCAACCTGCAGCAATTACCACATTGTTTCCCTGCAAGAATTGACTTAGTTTTTGAAAGGACTACTACTGGCAACTTTTGAGTTTCACTGTGGAGATAGTCTCTGTTTGCTTCAAACAGGCCTTTTTAGCTGAGATGAAGAAGCACATGTGTATCTTGAAAAAGTACCATCTACGTTGGAAGCTGTAATTTCTATCACACTGTTTCCCTCTGACAATTTAGTTTGTTTTAGAAAGGAGTATTTCCTGCAAATCAGAATTTCCAACATGGATTGAAGTTCACTTGCTGCAAACAAGCCTAGGTTGAAGAAACACACATATTTCTTGAAAGAAAACCATCTGTGTTAGAAGAAAGTGCATCTAGCACATTGTTTCCCTGTGAGAACTGAGTTAGTTTTTAAAGGAACTCGTCCTGCAAATTAGCACTTTGAAGGGGGCCATATGTTTCTTTGTTTCAAATTGGCCTATTCACCTGAATTGTCTAAACACGTGTTCCTCTTGAAACATCAAAATATGTTTTAGAAAGAGGAACAACTAGCCTATTGCTTCCTTGTGAGAAGACTTAGTCTTGGAAAGGAATGTACCTGCAACTGACAGATTTCAATGTGGAGGTATGCCCTGATTGCTGCAAATAGGCCTATATAGCTGAGTTGAAGAAACACATGTCTAACTCTAATGACAACCATCTATGCTAGAAACTGTAGCGTCAAGCACATTGTTCCCCTATGAAATTTCAATTAGTTATGGAAATGAATAACTTCTGAATAACAGATTTTCAAAGTGTAGGAAAGCTCATTTTGTCCAAATAGGCCATTTTAGCTATGTTGAAGAAACACATGCATCTCTCCAACGAAATCATATAGGTTAGAATCAGCATCATCTAGAACACGGTTTCCTTGTGAGAATTGATTTAGTTCGTGAAAGGCGTATTTCCTGCAAATCATCCTTTTCAAGATGAAGTAAGGCTCATTTTGTTCCAAATAGGTCTATACAGCTGAGTTGAAGAAACACATGTACCTTTCCAAAGAAAACCATCTATGGTAGATCTACCACTTTATTTCCCTGTGTGAATTGACATAGATTTCAAAGGAACATTTAATGGAAATGATAACTTAGAAGGCAGAGAAAGGATCATTTTTTCCAAATGGGCCAAATCACATGAGATGTCAAAAACCATTTGTGTGGAAAGGAAAACTGTCATAGAAACAGGTGTTTCCTGCACATTCTTTCCCTGTGAAAATTGAGTTAATTTTTAAAAGCATACTTCCTACATCTTAAGTGTTTCAATGTGGAGATAGGTTCTGTTTACTCCAGGGAGGCGTATTCAAGGTGGTTTGAGAAACGCATGTATCTCCCAAAGAAAGAGATCTATGTTAAATGCTTCACAATCCCGCCTGTTGTTTGCCTGTGAGAATTGAATGAGTTTTTGAATGCAATACTTCTGGAAATCCTCATTTTCAAGAAGAAGAAAGGCTCCTTTTGTCCCAAGTATGCGTATTTTGCTGAGGTGAAGAAACACATTTAGCTCTCCACAGAAAGCCATCTGTGCCAGAAGTCAAAACATTAACAACATTGCTTCATTCTGTAAATGAGTTACTTTTGGAAAGGAATATTTCCTGAAAATTAGAACTTTCAAGGTGGAGAGATGTTCATTTTCTTCCAAATAAGCCTATTGACCTGAAAGTGGGAACACATTTGTCTCTCGAAAGAAAATGGTCAGTGTTAGAAAGAGAGAAGTGTCTAGACCATTGTTTCCGTGTGAGAATTGACTTAGTTTTGAAAGGAATACTTACTGCAAATCCTAATTTTCAAGGTGGAGAAAGGGTGATTTTCCTCAAATGGGCCTCTTTATCTGAGGGGAAGAAGCACATGTATCCCTCCAAAGAAAACCATTTCTGCTAGAAGCTGCAGCATCTGACACATTGTTACCTGTGAGAATTGAGTTCACTTTTGAAAGGAATATTTCCTGCATATCGTGGTTATCATGGTAGGGGAAGGCTCATTTTGGTACAAAAATGCCTAATCAGCTGATTTGAAGAAACACATTTATTTCTCCAAATAACACCATCTAAGCTTGAAGCTACAGTTGCTAGCACATTGTTTCCCTGTGACAATTGGCTTAGTTTTTGAAAGGAAGACTTCCTGACAATCTGAATTTTCAGGGTATTCTTAGGCTGAGTGTGTCCAAGTAGGCCCATTCAGCTAAGTTGTATAGAGACATGTATCTCTCAAAGAAAAATCTTTGTTAGAACCACGAGCATCTAGGGCATTGTTTCCCTGTGAGAACTGAGTAAGTTATTGAAAGGAATACTTCCTGCGACTTAAGATGTTTCAAAGTGGAGAAAGGCTCATTTTGTTCCAAATGGGGCCGTTCATCATTGGGGAAGAAACACAAGTATCCCTCCGAAGAAACCCATTTATGGTAGAAGCTGCAGCATCTACCATATTGTTTTCCTGTGAGAATTGAGTTCGTTTTGGGAAGAATACTTCCTGCAAATCAGAAATTCCAACGTGAACAAAGGTTCATTTTGTTTCCCAAAGGCCTATTCACCTAAGATGAAGAAAGGCCTGTATGTCCAAAAGAGGACAAGCTGGGTCCGAAGCTCAAGCACGTAGAACGTTGTTTACCAGTGATACTTGAATTACTTTTTGAATGGAATGCTCCTGCAAATCAGAATTGTCGGGGTGGATGAAGATCATTTTGTTCTGAATAGGCCTATTTGCCTGAGTTGAAAAAACACATGTACCTCTCAAAAGAAAACCAGCAGTGTTAGAAGCAGGAGCATCTAGCACATTGTTTTCCTGTGAGAATTCTGTGAGTTTTTGAAAGGAAGACTGCTGCAAATCAGCGTTTTCGAGGTGTAGAAAACTTCATTTTGTTCCAAATAGGACAGTTTAGAACAATTGAAGAAACAAATGTAAATCTCAAAAGAAAACTATGTGTGTTAGAAACCAGAGCATCTATCACATTGTTTGCTGTGAGAATAGTGTTAGTTTTTGGAAGGAATATACCTGCAACTTAGGGGATCAACGTGGAGATAGCCTCTTTCTGTTCCAAATTGGCCTATTCAGCTAAGTTGAAGGAACACATGTACCTCTCAAAAAAAACCATCTCTGTATGATGCTGGAATATCTAGAACATTGTTTCCCTGTGAGAACTGAGTGTGGATTTGAAATGACTACTACAGGAAACCTGAGAGTTTCAAAGGGGCGATAGGCTCTGTTTGCTCGAAATAGGTCTTTTCAGCTGAGTTGAAGACACACGCATCTTTCCCAAGAAAACCATCTATGTTAGAAAGTGCAGCAGCTACCACATGGTTTCTCTGTCACAATTGAGAGAGCTTTTGAAAGGAGTACTTCCTGCAATTCAGAACTTGCAAGGTCAACAAAGGTTCATTCTGTGCCAAATAGGCGTTTTCACCTGACATGTTGAAACACATGTTTCTCTCACAAGAAACTCTCTGTGTTAGACGGTCCATCGCATAGAACATTGTTTACCTGTGAGATTTGAGTTCGTTTTCATTGGAGAACTTTTGCAAATCAGAATTTCAGGGTGGAAAAGGCTACTTTGTTCCTAATAGCCCTATTGAGCTGCATTGAAAAAACACATGGATCTCGCGAGAGAAAACCATCTGTGTTAGAAGCAGGATCATCCGGCACATTGTTTCCCTGTGAGAATCGAGTGAATATTTGAAAGGAGTACTTCCTGCCAATCATGGATTTCAAGGTGTACAACAGCTCACTTTACTCCAAATAGGACTATTTAGCTGAGTGGAAGAAACAACATGTATATCTCGCAAGAGAACTATATGTGTAAGAAGCCTGAGCATCTAGAACATTGATTCCCTGTGAGAACCGAGTTACGTTTGAAAGGAATACCTCCTGCAAATGCTAGATTTGAAGGTGGAGAAAGGCTGCTTTTGTTCAAAATAGGCCTATTGATTTGAGGGGAAGTAACAAATGGATACTTCCAAAGAAAACCATTTCTGGTAGAAGCTGAAGCATGTACATATTGCTTCCCTGGGAGAATTCAGTTCGTTTGGAAAAGAATATTCCTGCAAATCAGAACTTCCAAGGTGCACCAAGCTTCATTTCATTCTAAATAGGCCTATTCCACTGAGATGTTGAAACACATGTTTCTCTGGAAAGAAAACAATCCATGTTACAATCTCCACTGCCTTTAACCTTGATTCCCTGTGAGATTAGAGGTAGTTTTTGAGTGGAATACTTCTGCAAAGGAGAATTTTCAGGCTGGAAAAGCCTCTTTTTGTTGGACTAAGCCTATTCAGCTGAGTTGAAGAAGCACATTTTTCTCTCTAAAGAAAATCATCTGTGTTAGAAGAAGGAGAATCTAGCACATTGTTTCCTATGAGAAGTGAGTTAGTGTTTGAAAAGAACGCTGACTGCAACCTAGGTGTTTCAAGGTGGAGATTGGCTCTATTTCCTCCAATAAGCCTATTCAGATGAGTTTGAGAAACTCATGTATCTCTCCAAGGAAAATGGTCTACGTGAGCAGCATCAAATCGACCACATTGTTTCCTTCTGAGTATTGAGTTAGGTTTTGAAAGCAACACGTTTAGCAAATCAGAATTTTCAAGCTAGAGAGAGAAAGGCTCATTTTGTCGAAAGAGGACGATTCGGCTCAATTGAAGACAGACATGTATCTCTCCACACAATACCATCTATGCTTCAACCTGCAGCAATTACCACATTGTTTCCCTGCAAGAATTGACTTAGTTTTTGAAAGGACTACTACTGGCAACTTTTGAGTTTCACTGTGGAGATAGTCTGTGTTTGCTTCAAACAGGCCTTTTTAGCTGAGATGAAGAAGCACATGTGTATCTTGAAAAAGTACCATCTACGTTGGAAGCTGTAATTTCTATCACACTGTTTCCCTCTGACAATTTAGTTTGTTTTAGAAAGGAGTATTTCCTGCAAATCAGAATTTCCAACATGGATTGAAGTTCACTTGCTCCAAACAAGCCTAGGTTGAAGAAACACACATATTTCTTGAAAGAAAACCATCTGTGTTAGAAGAAAGTGCATCTAGCACATTGTTTCCCTGTGAGAACTGAGTTAGTTTTTAAAGGAACTCGTCCTGCAAATTAGCACTTTGAAGGGGGCCATATGTTTCTTTGTTTCAAATTGGCCTATTCACCTGAATTGTCTAAACATGTGTTCCTCTTGAAACATCACAATATGTTTTAGAAAGAGGAACAACTAGCCTATTGCTTCCTTGTGAGAAGACTTAGTCTTGGAAAGGAATGTACCTGCAACTGACAGATTTCAATGTGGAGGTATGCCCTGATTGCTGCAAATAGGCCTATATAGCTGAGTTGAAGAAACACATGTCTAACTCTAATGACAACCATCTATGCTAGAAACTGTAGCGTCAAGCACATTGTTCCCCTATGAAATTTCAATTAGTTATGGAAATGAATAACTTCTGAATAACAGATTTTCAAAGTGTAGGAAAGCTCATTTTGTCCAAATAGGCCATTTTAGCTATGTTGAAGAAACACATGCATCTCTCCAACGAATTCATATAGGTTAGAATCAGCATCATCTAGAACACGGTTTCCTTGTGAGAATTGATTTAGTTCGTGAAAGGCGTATTTCCTGCAAATCATCCTTTTCAAGATGAAGTAAGGCTCATTTTGTTCCAAATAGGTCTATACAGCTGAGTTGAAGAAACACATGTACCTTTCCAAAGAAAACCATCTATGGTAGATCTACCACTTTATTTCCCTGTATGAATTGACATAGATTTCAAAGGAACATTTAATGGAAATGATAACTTAGAAGGCAGAGAAAGGATCATTTTTTCCAAATGGGCCAAATCACATGAGATGTCAAAAACCATTTGTGTGGAAAGGAAAACTGTCATAGAAACAGGTGTTTCCTGCACATTCTTTCCCTGTGAAAATTGAGTTAATTTTTAAAAGCATACTTCCTACATCTTAAGTGTTTCAATGTGGAGATAGGTTCTGTTTACTCCAGGGAGGCGTATTCAAGGTGGTTTGAGAAACGCATGTATCTCCCAAAGAAAGAGATCTATGTTAAATGCTTCACAATCCCGCCTGTTGTTTGCCTGTGAGAATTGAATGAGTTTTTGAATGCAATACTTCTGGAAATCCTCATTTTCAAGAAGAAGAAAGGCTCCTTTTGTCCCAAGTATGCGTATTTTGCTGAGGTGAAGAAACACATTTAGCTCTCCACAGAAAGCCATCTGTGCCAGAAGTCAAAACATTAACAACATTGCTTCATTCTGTAAATGAGTTACTTTTGGAAAGGAATATTTCCTGAAAATTAGAACTTTCAAGGTGGAGAGATGTTCATTTTCTTCCAAATAAGCCTATTGACCTGAAAGTGGGAACACATTTGTCTCTCGAAAGAAAATGGTCAGTGTTAGAAAGAGAGAAGTGTCTAGACCATTGTTTCCGTGTGAGAATTGACTTAGTTTTGAAAGGAATACTTACTGCAAATCCTAATTTTCAAGGTGGAGAAAGGGTGATTTTCCTCAAATGGGCCTCTTTATCTGAGGGGAAGAAGCACATGTATATCTCCAAAGAAAACCATTTCTGCTAGAAGCTGCAGCATCTGACACATTGTTACCTGTGAGAATTGAGTTCACTTTTGAAAGGAATATTTCCTGCATATCGTGGTTATCATGGTAGGGGAAGGCTCATTTTGGTACAAAAATGCCTAATCAGCTGATTTGAAGAAACACATTTATTTCTCCAAATAACACCATCTAAGCTTGAAGCTACAGTTGCTAGCACATTGTTTCCCTGTGACAATTGGCTTAGTTTTTGAAAGGAAGACTTCCTGACAATCTGAATTTTCAGGGTATTCTTAGGCTGAGTGTGTCCAAGTAGGCCCATTCAGCTAAGTTGTATAGAGACATGTATCTCTCAAAGAAAAATCTTTGTTAGAACCACGAGCATCTAGGGCATTGTTTCCCTGTGAGAACTGAGTAAGTTATTGAAAGGAATACTTCCTGCGACTTAAGATGTTTCAAAGTGGAGAAAGGCTCATTTTGTTCCAAATGGGGCCGTTCATCATTGGGGAAGAAACACAAGTATCCCTCTGAAGAAACCCATTTATGGTAGAAGCTGCAGCATCTACCATATTGTTTTCCTGTGAGAATTGAGTTCGTTTTGGGAAGAATACTTCCTGCAAATCAGAAATTCCAACGTGAACAAAGGTTCATTTTGTTTCCCAAAGGCCTATTCACCTAAGATGAAGAAAGGCCTGTATGTCCAAAAGAGGACAAGCTGGGTCCGAAGCTCAAGCACGTAGAACGTTGTTTACCAGTGATACTTGAATTACTTTTTGAATGGAATGCTCCTGCAAATCAGAATTGTCGGGGTGGATGAAGATCATTTTGTTCTGAATAGGCCTATTTGCCTGAGTTGAAAAAACACATGTACCTCTCAAAAGAAAACCAGCAGTGTTAGAAGCAGGAGCATCTAGCACATTGTTTTCCTGTGAGAATTCTGTGAGTTTTTGAAAGGAAGACTGCTGCAAATCAGCGTTTTCGAGGTGTAGAAAACTTCATTTTGTTCCAAATAGGACAGTTTAGAACAATTGAAGAAACAAATGTAAATCTCAAAAGAAAACTATGTGTGTTAGAAACCAGAGCATCTATCACATTGTTTGCTGTGAGAATAGTGTTAGTTTTTGGAAGGAATATACCTGCAACTTAGGGGATCAACGTGGAGATAGCCTCTTTCTGTTCCAAATTGGCCTATTCAGCTAAGTTGAAGGAACACATGTACCTCTCAAAAAAAACCATCTCTGTATGATGCTGGAATATCTAGAACATTGTTTCCCTGTGAGAACTGAGTGTGGTTTTGAAATGACTACTACAGGAAACCTGAGAGTTTCAAAGGGGCGATAGGCTCTGTTTGCTCGAAATAGGTCTTTTCAGCTGAGTTGAAGACACACGCATCTTTCCCAAGAAAACCATCTATGTTAGAAAGTGCAGCAGCTACCACATGGTTTCTCTGTCACAATTGAGAGAGCTTTTGAAAGGAGTACTTCCTGCAATTCAGAACTTGCAAGGTCAACAAAGGTTCATTCTGTGCCAAATAGGCGTTTTCACCTGACATGTTGAAACACATGTTTCTCTCACCAGAAACTCTCTGTGTTAGACGGTCCATCGCATAGAACATTGTTTACCTGTGAGATTTGAGTTCGTTTTCTTTGGAGAACTTTTGCAAATCAGAATTTCAGGGTGGAAAAGGCTACTTTGTTCCTAATAGCCCTATTGAGCTGCATTGAAAAAACACATGGATCTCGCGAGAGAAAACCATCTGTGTTAGAAGCAGGATCATCCGGCACATTGTTTCCCTGTGAGAATCGAGTGAATATTTGAAAGGAGTACTTCCTGCCAATCATGGATTTCAAGGTGTACAACAGCTCACTTTACTCCAAATAGGACTATTTAGCTGAGTGGAAGAAACAACATGTATATCTCGCAAGAGAACTATATGTGTAAGAAGCCTGAGCATCTAGAACATTGATTCCCTGTGAGAACCGAGTTACGTTTGAAAGGAATACCTCCTGCAAATGCTAGATTTGAAGGTGGAGAAAGGCTGCTTTTGTTCAAAATAGGCCTATTGATTTGAGGGGAAGTAACAAATGGATACTTCCAAAGAAAACCATTTCTGGTAGAAGCTGAAGCATGTACATATTGCTTCCCTGGGAGAATTCAGTTCGTTTGGAAAAGAATATTCCTGCAAATCAGAACTTCCAAGGTGCACCAAGCTTCATTTCATTCTAAATAGGCCTATTCCACTGAGATGTTGAAACACATGTTTCTCTGGAAAGAAAACAATCCATGTTACAATCTCCACTGCCTTTAACCTTGATTCCCTGTGAGATTAGAGGTAGTTTTTGAGTGGAATACTTCTGCAAAGGAGAATTTTCAGGCTGGAAAAGCCTCTTTTTGTTGGACTAAGCCTATTCAGCTGAGTTGAAGAAGCACATTTTTCTCTCTAAAGAAAATCATCTGTGTTAGAAGAAGGAGAATCTAGCACATTGTTTCCTATGAGAAGTGAGTTAGTGTTTGCAAAGAACGCTGACTGCAGCCTAGGTGTTTCAAGGTGGGGATTGGCTCTATTTCCTCCAATAAGCCTATTCAGATGAGTTTGAGAAACTCATGTATCTCTCCAAGGAAAATGGTCTACGTGAGCAGCATCAAATCGACCACATTGTTTCCTTCTGAGTATTGAGTTAGGTTTTGAAAGCAACACGTTTAGCAAATCAGAATTTTCAAGCTAGAGAAAGGCTCATTTTGTCCAAAGAGGACGATTCGGCTCAATTGAAGACAGACATGTATCTCTCCACACAATACCATCTATGCTTCAACCTGCAGCAATTACCACATTGTTTCCCTGCAAGAATTGACTTAGTTTTTGAAAGGACTACTACTGGCAACTTTTGAGTTTCACTGTGGAGATAGTCTCTGTTTGCTTCAAACAGGCCTTTTTAGCTGAGATGAAGAAGCACATGTGTATCTTGAAAAAGTACCATCTACGTTGGAAGCTGTAATTTCTATCACACTGTTTCCCTCTGACGATTTAGTTTGTTTTAGAAAGGAGTATTTCCTGCAAATCAGAATTTCCAACATGGATTGAAGTTCACTTGCTCCAAACAAGCCTAGGTTGAAGAAACACACCTATTTCTTGAAAGAAAACCATCTGTGTTAGAAGAAAGTGCATCTAGCACATTGTTTCCCTGTGAGAACTGAGTTAGTTTTTAAAGGAACTCGTCCTGCAAATTAGCACTTTGAAGGGGGCCATATGTTTCTTTGTTTCAAATTGGCCTATTCACCTGAATTGTCTAAACACGTGTTCCTCTTGAAACATCACAATATGTTTTAGAAAGAGGAACAACTAGCCTATTGCTTCCTTGTGAGAAGACTTAGTCTTGGAAAGGAATGTACCTGCAACTGACAGATTTCAATGTGGAGATATGCCCTGATTGCTGCAAATAGGCCTATATAGCTGAGTTGAAGAAACACATGTCTAACTCTAATGACAACCATCTATGCTAGAAACTGTAGCGTCAAGCACATTGTTCCCCTATGAAATTTCAATTAGTTATGGAAATGAATAACTTCTGAATAACAGATTTTCAAAGTGTAGGAAAGCTCATTTTGTCCAAATAGGCCATTTCAGCTATGTTGAAGAAACACATGCATCTCTCCAACGAAATCATGTAGGTTAGAATCAGCATCATCTAGAACACGGTTTCCTTGTGAGAATTGATTTAGTTCGTGAAAGGCGTATTTCCTGCAAATCATCCTTTTCAAGATGAAGTAAGGCTCATTTTGTTCCAAATAGGTCTATACAGCTGAGTTGAAGAAACACATGTACCTTTCCAAAGAAAACCATCTATGGTAGATCTACCGCTTTATTTCCCTGTGTGAATTGACATAGATTTCAAAGGAACCTTTAATGGGAATGATAACTTAGAAGGCAGAGAAAGGATCACTTTTTCCAAATGGGCCAAATCACATGAGATGTCAAAAACCATTTGTGTGGAAAGGAAAACTGTCATAGAAACAGGTGTTTCCTGCACATTCTTTCCCTGTGAAAATTGAGTTAATTTTTAAAAGCATACTTCCTACATCTTAAGTGTTTCAATGTGGAGATAGGTTCTGTTTACTCCAGGGAGGCGTATTCAAGGTGGTTTGAGAAACGCATGTATCTCCCAAAGAAAGAGATCTATGTTAAATGCTTCACAATCCCGCCTGTTGTTTGCCTGTGAGAATTGAATGAGTTTTTGAATGCAATACTTCTGGAAATCCTCATTTTCAAGAAGAAGAAAGGCTCCTTTTGTCCCAAGTATGCGTATTTTGCTGAGGTGAAGAAACACATTTAGCTCTCCACAGAAAGCCATCTGTGCCAGAAGTCAAAACATTAACAACATTGCTTCATTCTGTAAATGAGTTACTTTTGGAAAGGAATATTTCCTGAAAATTAGAACTTTCAAGGTGGAGAGATGTTCATTTTCTTCCAAATAAGCCTATTGACCTGAAAGTGGGAACACATTTGTCTCTCGAAAGAAAATGGTCAGTGTTAGAAAGAGAGAAGTGTCTAGACCATTGTTTCTGTGTGAGAATTGACTTAGTTTTGAAAGGAATACTTACTGCAAATCCTAATTTTCAAGGTGGAGAAAGGGTGATTTTCCTCAAATGGGCCTCTTTATCTGAGGGGAAGAAGCACATGTATCCCTCCAAAGAAAACCATTTCTCCTAGAAGCTGCAGCATCTGACACATTGTTACCTGTGAGAATTGAGTTCACTTTTGAAAGGAATATTTCCTGCATATCGTGGTTATCATGGTAGGGGAAGGCTCATTTTGGTACAAAAATGCCTAATCAGCTGATTTGAAGAAACACATTTATTTCTCCAAATAACACCATGTAAGCTTGAAGCTACAGTTGCTAGCACATTGTTTCCCTGTGACAATTGGCTTAGTTTTTGAAAGGAAGACTTCCTGACAATTTGAATTTTCAGGGTATTCTTAGGCTGAGTGTGTCCAAGTAGGCCCATTCAGCTAAGTTGTATAGAGACATGTATGTCTCAAAGAAAAATCTTTGTTAGAACCGCGAGCATCTAGGGCATTGTTTCCCTGTGAGAACTGAGTAAGTTATTGAAAGGAATACTTCCTGCGACTTAAGATGTTTCAAAGTGGAGAAAGGCTCATTTTGTTCCAAATGGGGCCGTTCATCATTGGGGAAGAAACACAAGTATCCCTCCGAAGAAACCCATTTATGGTAGAAGCTGCAGCATCTACCATATTGTTTTCCTGTGAGAATTGAGTTCGTTTTGGGAAGAATACTTCCTGCAAATCGGAAATTCCAACGTGAACAAAGGTTCATTTTGTTTCCCAAAGGCCTATTCACCTAAGATGAAGAAAGGCCTGTATGTCCAAAAGAGGACAAGCTGGGTCCGAAGCTCAAGCACGTAGAACGTTGTTTACCAGTGATACTTGAATTACTTTTTGAATGGAATGCTCCTGCAAATCAGAATTGTCGGGGTGGATGAAGATCATTTTGTTCTGAATAGGCCTATTTGCCTGAGTTGAAAAAACACATGTACCTCTCAAAAGAAAACCAGCAGTGTTAGAAGCAGGAGCATCTAGCACATTGTTTTCCTGTGAGAATTCTGTGAGTTTTTGAAAGGAAGACTGCTGCAAATCAGCGTTTTCGAGGTGTAGAGAGCTTCATTTTGTTCCAAATAGGACAGTTTAGAACAGTTGAAGAAACAAATGTAAATCTCAAAAGAAAACTATGTGTGTTAGAAACCAGAGCATCTATCACATTGTTTGCTGTGAGAATAGTGTTAGTTTTTGGAAGGAATATACCTGCAACTTAGGGGATCAACGTGGAGATAGCCTCTTTCTGTTCCAAATTGGCCTATTCAGCTAAGTTGAAGGAACACATGTACCTCTCAAAAAAAACCATCTCTGTATGATGCTGGAATATCTAGAACATTGTTTCCCTGTGAGAACTGAGTGTGGTTTTGAAATGACTACTACAGGAAACCTGAGAGTTTCAAAGGGGCGATAGGCTCTGTTTGCTCGAAATAGGTCTTTTCAGCTGAGTTGAAGACACACGCATCTTTCCCAAGAAAACCATCTATGTTAGAAAGTGCAGCAGCTACCACGTGGTTTCTCTGTCACAATTGAGAGAGCTTTTGAAAGGAGTACTTCCTGCAATTCAGAACTTGCAAGGTCAACAAAGGTTCATTCTGTGCCAAATAGGCGTTTTCACCTGACATGTTGAAACACATGTTTCTCTCACAAGAAACTCTCTGTGTTAGACGGTCCATCGCATAGAACATTGTTTACCTGTGAGATTTGAGTTCGTTTTCATTGGAGAACTTTTGCAAATCAGAATTTCAGGGTGGAAAAGGCTACTTTGTTCCTAATAGCCCTATTGAGCTGCATTGAAAAAACACATGGATCTCGCGAGAGAAAACCATCTGTGTTAGAAGCAGGATCATCAGGCACATTGTTTCCCTGTGAGAATCGAGTGAATATTTGAAAGGAGTACTTCCTGCCAATCATGGATTTCAAGGTGTACAACAGCTCACTTTACTCCAAATAGGACTATTTAGCTGAGTGGAAGAAACAACATGTATATCTCGCAAGAGAACTATATGTGTAAGAAGCCTGAGCATCTAGACCATTGATTCCCTGTGAGAACCGAGTTACGTTTGAAAGGAATACCTCCTGCAAATGCTAGATTTGAAGGTGGAGAAAGGCTGCTTTTGTTCAAAATAGGCCTATTGATTTGAGGGGAAGTAACAAATGGATACTTCCAAAGAAAACCATTTCTGGTAGAAGCTGAAGCATGTACATATTGCTTCCCTGGGAGAATTCAGTTCGTTTGGAAAAGAATATTCCTGCAAATCAGAACTTCCAAGGTGCACCAAGCTTCATTTCATTCTAAATAGGCCTATTCCACTGAGATGTTGAAACACATGTTTCTCTGGAAAGAAAACAATCCATGTTACAATCTCCACTGCCTTTAACCTTGATTCCCTGTGAGATTAGAGGTAGTTTTTGAGTGGAATACTTCTGCAAAGGAGAATTTTCAGGCTGGAAAAGCCTCTTTTTGTTGGACTAAGCCTATTCAGCTGAGTTGAAGAAGCACATTTTTCTCTCTAAAGAAAATCATCTGTGTTAGAAGAAGGAGAATCTAGCACATTGTTTCCTATGAGAAGTGAGTTAGTGTTTGAAAAGAACGCTGACTGCAACCTAGGTGTTTCAAGGTGGAGATTGGCTCTATTTCCTCCAATAAGCCTATTCAGATGAGTTTGAGAAACTCATGTATCTCTCCAAGGAAAATGGTCTACGTGAGCAGCATCAAATCGACCACATTGTTTCCTTCTGAGTATTGAGTTAGGTTTTGAAAGCAACACGTTTAGCAAATCAGAATTTTCAAGCTAGAGAGAGAAAGGCTCATTTTGTCCAAAGAGGACGATTCGGCTCAATTGAAGACAGACATGTATCTCTCCACACAATACCATCTATGCTTCAACCTGCAGCAATTACCACATTGTTTCCCTGCAAGAATTGACTTAGTTTTTGAAAGGACTACTACTGGCAACTTTTGAGTTTCACTGTGGAGATAGTCTCTGTTTGCTTCAAACAGGCCTTTTTAGCTGAGATGAAGAAGCACATGTGTATCTTGAAAAAGTACCATCTACGTTGGAAGCTGTAATTTCTATCACACTGCTTCCCTCTGACAATTTAGTTTGTTTTAGAAAGGAGTATTTCCTGCAAATCAGAATTTCCAACATGGATTGAAGTTCACTTGCTCCAAACAAGCCTAGGTTGAAGAAACACACCTATTTCTTGAAAGAAAACCATCTGTGTTAGAAGAAAGTGCGTCTAGCACATTGTTTCCCTGTGAGAACTGAGTTAGTTTTTAAAGGAACTCGTCCTGCAAATTAGCACTTTGAAGGGGGCCATATGTTTCTTTGTTTCAAATTGGCCTATTCACCTGAATTGTCTAAACACGTGTTCCTCTTGAAACATCACAATATGTTTTAGAAAGAGGAACAACTAGCCTATTGCTTCCTTGTGAGAAGACTTAGTCTTGGAAAGGAATGTACCTGCAACTGACAGATTTCAATGTGGAGATATGCCCTGATTGCTGCAAATAGGCCTATATAGCTGAGTTGAAGAAACACATGTCTAACTCTAATGACAACCATCTATGCTAGAAACTGTAGCGTCAAGCACATTGTTCCCCTATGAAATTTCAATTAGTTATGGAAATGAATAACTTCTGAATAACAGATTTTCAAAGTGTAGGAAAGCTCATTTTGTCCAAATAGGCCATTTCAGCTATGTTGAAGAAACACATGCATCTCTCCAACGAAATCATGTAGGTTAGAATCAGCATCATCTAGAACACGGTTTCCTTGTGAGAATTGATTTAGTTCGTGAAAGGCGTATTTCCTGCAAATCATCCTTTTCAAGATGAAGTAAGGCTCATTTTGTTCCAAATAGGTCTATACAGCTGAGTTGAAGAAACACATGTACCTTTCCAAAGAAAACCATCTATGGTAGATCTACCGCTTTATTTCCCTGTGTGAATTGACATAGATTTCAAAGGAACCTTTAATGGGAATGATAACTTAGAAGGCAGAGAAAGGATCACTTTTTCCAAATGGGCCAAATCACATGAGATGTCAAAAACCATTTGTGTGGAAAGGAAAACTGTCATAGAAACAGGTGTTTCCTGCACATTCTTTCCCTGTGAAAATTGAGTTAATTTTTAAAAGCATACTTCCTACATCTTAAGTGTTTCAATGTGGAGATAGGTTCTGTTTACTCCAGGGAGGCGTATTCAAGGTGGTTTGAGAAACGCATGTATCTCCCAAAGAAAGAGATCTATGTTAAATGCTTCACAATCCCGCCTGTTGTTTGCCTGTGAGAATTGAATGAGTTTTTGAATGCAATACTTCTGGAAATCCTCATTTTCAAGAAGAAGAAAGGCTCCTTTTGTCCCAAGTATGCGTATTTTGCTGAGGTGAAGAAACACATTTAGCTCTCCACAGAAAGCCATCTGTGCCAGAAGTCAAAACATTAACAACATTGCTTCATTCTGTAAATAAGTTACTTTTGGAAAGGAATATTTCCTGAAAATTAGAACTTTCAAGGTGGAGAGATGTTCATTTTCTTCCAAATAAGCCTATTGACCTGAAAGTGGGAACACATTTGTCTCTCGAAAGAAAATGGTCAGTGTTAGAAAGAGAGAAGTGTCTAGACCATTGTTTCTGTGTGAGAATTGACTTAGTTTTGAAAGGAATACTTACTGCAAATCCTAATTTTCAAGGTGGAGAAAGGGTGATTTTCCTCAAATGGGCCTCTTTATCTGAGGGGAAGAAGCACATGTATCCCTCCAAAGAAAACCATTTCTGCTAGAAGCTGCAGCATCTGACACATTGTTACTTGTGAGAATTGAGTTCACTTTTGAAAGGAATATTTCCTGCATATCGTGGTTATCATGGTAGGGGAAGGCTCATTTTGGTACAAAAATGCCTAATCAGCTGATTTGAAGAAACACATTTATTTCTCCAAATAACACCATGTAAGCTTGAAGCTACAGTTGCTAGCACATTGTTTCCCTGTGACAATTGGCTTAGTTTTTGAAAGGAAGACTTCCTGACAATTTGAATTTTCAGGGTATTCTTAGGCTGAGTGTGTCCAAGTAGGCCCATTCAGCTAAGTTGTATAGAGACATGTATGTCTCAAAGAAAAATCTTTGTTAGAACCACGAGCATCTAGGGCATTGTTTCCCTGTGAGAACTGAGTAAGTTATTGAAAGGAATACTTCCTGCGACTTAAGATGTTTCAAAGTGGAGAAAGGCTCATTTTGTTCCAAATGGGGCCGTTCATCATTGGGGAAGAAACACAAGTATCCCTCCGAAGAAACCCATTTATGGTAGAAGCTGCAGCATCTACCATATTGTTTTCCTGTGAGAATTGAGTTCGTTTTGGGAAGAATACTTCCTGCAAATCGGAAATTCCAACGTGAACAAAGGTTCATTTTGTTTCCCAAAGGCCTATTCACCTAAGATGAAGAAAGGCCTGTATGTCCAAAAGAGGACAAGCTGGGTCCGAAGCTCAAGCACGTAGAACGTTGTTTACCAGTGATACTTGAATTACTTTTTGAATGGAATGCTCCTGCAAATCAGAATTGTCGGGGTGGATGAAGATCATTTTGTTCTGAATAGGCCTATTTGCCTGAGTTGAAAAAACACATGTACCTCTCAAAAGAAAACCAGCAGTGTTAGAAGCAGGAGCATCTAGCACATTGTTTTCCTGTGAGAATTCTGTGAGTTTTTGAAAGGAAGACTGCTGCAAATCAGCGTTTTCGAGGTGTAGAGAGCTTCATTTTGTTCCAAATAGGACAGTTTAGAACAGTTGAAGAAACAAATGTAAATCTCAAAAGAAAACTATGTGTGTTAGAAACCAGAGCATCTATCACATTGTTTGCTGTGAGAATAGTGTTAGTTTTTGGAAGGAATATACCTGCAACTTAGGGGATCAACATGGAGATAGCCTCTTTCTGTTCCAAATTGGCCTATTCAGCTAAGTTGAAGGAACACATGTACCTCTCAAAAAAAACCATCTCTGTATGATGCTGGAATATCTAGAACATTGTTTCCCTGTGAGAACTGAGTGTGGTTTTGAAATGACTACTACAGGAAACCTGAGAGTTTCAAAGGGGCGATAGGCTCTGTTTGCTCGAAATAGGTCTTTTCAGCTGAGTTGAAGACACACGCATCTTTCCCAAGAAAACCATCTATGTTAGAAAGTGCAGCAGCTACCACGTGGTTTCTCTGTCACAATTGAGAGAGCTTTTGAAAGGAGTACTTCCTGCAATTCAGAACTTGCAAGGTCAACAAAGGTTCATTCTGTGCCAAATAGGCGTTTTCACCTGACATGTTGAAACACATGTTTCTCTCACAAGAAACTCTCTGTGTTAGACGGTCCATCGCATAGAACATTGTTTACCTGTGAGATTTGAGTTCGTTTTCATTGGAGAACTTTTGCAAATCAGAATTTCAGGGTGGAAAAGGCTACTTTGTTCCTAATAGCCCTATTGAGCTGCATTGAAAAAACACATGGATCTCGCGAGAGAAAACCATCTGTGTTAGAAGCAGGATCATCAGGCACATTGTTTCCCTGTGAGAATCGAGTGAATATTTGAAAGGAGTACTTCCTGCCAATCATGGATTTCAAGGTGTACAACAGCTCACTTTACTCCAAATAGGACTATTTAGCTGAGTGGAAGAAACAACATGTATATCTCGCAAGAGAACTATATGTGTAAGAAGCCTGAGCATCTAGACCATTGATTCCCTGTGAGAACCGAGTTACGTTTGAAAGGAATACCTCCTGCAAATGCTAGATTTGAAGGTGGAGAAAGGCTGCTTTTGTTCAAAATAGGCCTATTGATTTGAGGGGAAGTAACAAATGGATACTTCCAAAGAAAACCATTTCTGGTAGAAGCTGAAGCATGTACATATTGCTTCCCTGGGAGAATTCAGTTCGTTTGGAAAAGAATATTCCTGCAAATCAGAACTTCCAAGGTGCACCAAGCTTCATTTCATTCTAAATAGGCCTATTCCACTGAGATGTTGAAACACATGTTTCTCTGGAAAGAAAACAATCCATGTTACAATCTCCACTGCCTTTAACCTTGATTCCCTGTGAGATTAGAGGTAGTTTTTGAGTGGAATACTTCTGCAAAGGAGAATTTTCAGGCTGGAAAAGCCTCTTTTTGTTGGACTAAGCCTATTCAGCTGAGTTGAAGAAGCACATTTTTCTCTCTAAAGAAAATCATCTGTGTTAGAAGAAGGAGAATCTAGCACATTGTTTCCTATGAGAAGTGAGTTAGTGTTTGAAAAGAACGCTGACTGCAACCTAGGTGTTTCAAGGTGGAGATTGGCTCTATTTCCTCCAATAAGCCTATTCAGATGAGTTTGAGAAACTCATGTATCTCTCCAAGGAAAATGGTCTACGTGAGCAGCATCAAATCGACCACATTGTTTCCTTCTGAGTATTGAGTTAGGTTTTGAAAGCAACACGTTTAGCAAATCAGAATTTTCAAGCTAGAGAAAGGCTCATTTTGTCCAAAGAGGACGATTCGGCTCAATTGAAGACAGACATGTATCTCTCCACACAATACCATCTATGCTTCAACCTGCAGCAATTACCACATTGTTTCCCTGCAAGAATTGACTTAGTTTTTGAAAGGACTACTACTGGCAACTTTTGAGTTTCACTGTGGAGATAGTCTCTGTTTGCTTCAAACAGGCCTTTTTAGCTGAGATGAAGAAGCACATGTGTATCTTGAAAAAGTACCATCTACGTTGGAAGCTGTAATTTCTATCACACTGTTTCCCTCTGACGATTTAGTTTGTTTTAGAAAGGAGTATTTCCTGCAAATCAGAATTTCCAACATGGATTGAAGTTCACTTGCTCCAAACAAGCCTAGGTTGAAGAAACACACCTATTTCTTGAAAGAAAACCATCTGTGTTAGAAGAAAGTTCGTCTAGCACATTGTTTCCCTGTGAGAACTGAGTTAGTTTTTAAAGGAACTCGTCCTGCAAATTAGCACTTTGAAGGGGGCCATATGTTTCTTTGTTTCAAATTGGCCTATTCACCTGAATTGTCTAAACACGTGTTCCTCTTGAAACATCACAATATGTTTTAGAAAGAGGAACAACTAGCCTATTGCTTCCTTGTGAGAAGACTTAGTCTTGGAAAGGAATGTACCTGCAACTGACAGATTTCAATGTGGAGATATGCCCTGATTGCTGCAAATAGGCCTATATAGCTGAGTTGAAGAAACACATGTCTAACTCTAATGACAACCATCTATGCTAGAAACTGTAGCGTCAAGCACATTGTTCCCCTATGAAATTTCAATTAGTTATGGAAATGAATAACTTCTGAATAACAGATTTTCAAAGTGTAGGAAAGCTCATTTTGTCCAAATAGGCCATTTCAGCTATGTTGAAGAAACACATGCATCTCTCCAACGAAATCATGTAGGTTAGAATCAGCATCATCTAGAACACGGTTTCCTTGTGAGAATTGATTTAGTTCGTGAAAGGCGTATTTCCTGCAAATCATCCTTTTCAAGATGAAGTAAGGCTCATTTTGTTCCAAATAGGTCTATACAGCTGAGTTGAAGAAACACATGTACCTTTCCAAAGAAAACCATCTATGGTAGATCTACCACTTTATTTCCCTGTGTGAATTGACATAGATTTCAAAGGAACATTTAATGGAAATGATAACTTAGAAGGCAGAGAAAGGATCATTTTTTCCAAATGGGCCAAATCACATGAGATGTCAAAAACCATTTGTGTGGAAAGGAAAACTGTCATAGAAACAGGTGTTTCCTGCACATTCTTTCCCTGTGAAAATTGAGTTAATTTTTAAAAGCATACTTCCTACATCTTAAGTGTTTCAATGTGGAGATAGGTTCTGTTTACTCCAGGGAGGCGTATTCAAGGTGGTTTGAGAAACGCATGTATCTCCCAAAGAAAGAGATCTATGTTAAATGCTTCACAATCCCGCCTGTTGTTTGCCTGTGAGAATTGAATGAGTTTTTGAATGCAATACTTCTGGAAATCCTCATTTTCAAGAAGAAGAAAGGCTCCTTTTGTCCCAAGTATGCGTATTTTGCTGAGGTGAAGAAACACATTTAGCTCTCCACAGAAAGCCATCTGTGCCAGAAGTCAAAACATTAACAACATTGCTTCATTCTGTAAATGAGTTACTTTTGGAAAGGAATATTTCCTGAAAATTAGAACTTTCAAGGTGGAGAGATGTTCATTTTCTTCCAAATAAGCCTATTGACCTGAAAGTGGGAACACATTTGTCTCTCGAAAGAAAATGGTCAGTGTTAGAAAGAGAGAAGTGTCTAGACCATTGTTTCCGTGTGAGAATTGACTTAGTTTTGAAAGGAATACTTACTGCAAATCCTAATTTTCAAGGTGGAGAAAGGGTGATTTTCCTCAAATGGGCCTCTTTATCTGAGGGGAAGAAGCACATGTATCCCTCCAAAGAAAACCATTTCTGCTAGAAGCTGCAGCATCTGACACATTGTTACCTGTGAGAATTGAGTTCACTTTTGAAAGGAATATTTCCTGCATATCGTGGTTATCATGGTAGGGGAAGGCTCATTTTGGTACAAAAATGCCTAATCAGCTGATTTGAAGAAACACATTTATTTCTCCAAATAACACCATCTAAGCTTGAAGCTACAGTTGCTAGCACATTGTTTCCCTGTGACAATTGGCTTAGTTTTTGAAAGGAAGACTTCCTGACAATCTGAATTTTCAGGGTATTCTTAGGCTGAGTGTGTCCAAGTAGGCCCATTCAGCTAAGTTGTATAGAGACATGTATCTCTCAAAGAAAAATCTTTGTTAGAACCACGAGCATCTAGGGCATTGTTTCCCTGTGAGAACTGAGTAAGTTATTGAAAGGAATACTTCCTGCGACTTAAGATGTTTCAAAGTGGAGAAAGGCTCATTTTGTTCCAAATGGGGCCGCTCATCATTGGGGAAGAAACACAAGTATCCCTCCGAAGAAACCCATTTATGGTAGAAGCTGCAGCATCTACCATATTGTTTTCCTGTGAGAATTGAGTTCGTTTTGGGAAGAATACTTCCTGCAAATCGGAAATTCCAACGTGAACAAAGGTTCATTTTGTTTCCCAAAGGCCTATTCACCTAAGATGAAGAAAGGCCTGTATGTCCAAAAGAGGACAAGCTGGGTCCGAAGCTCAAGCACGTAGAACGTTGTTTACCAGTGATACTTGAATTTCTTTTTGAATGGAATGCTCCTGCAAATCAGAATTGTCGGGGTGGATGAAGATCATTTTGTTCTGAATAGGCCTATTTGCCTGAGTTGAAAAAACACATGTACCTCTCAAAAGAAAACCAGCAGTGTTAGAAGCAGGAGCATCTAGCACATTGTTTTCCTGTGAGAATTCTGTGAGTTTTTGAAAGGAAGACTGCTGCAAATCAGCGTTTTCGAGGTGTAGAGAGCTTCATTTTGTTCCATATAGGACAGTTTAGAACAGTTGAAGAAACAAATGTAAATCTCAAAAGAAAACTATGTGTGTTAGAAACCAGAGCATCTATCACATTGTTTGCTTTGAGAATAGTGTTAGTTTTTGGAAGGAATATACCTGCAACTTAGGGGATCAACGTGGAGATAGCCTCTTTCTGTTCCAAATTGGCCTATTCAGCTAAGTTGAAGGAACACATGTACCTCTCAAAAAAAACCATCTCTGTATGATGCTGGAATATCTAGAACATTGTTTCCCTGTGAGAACTGAGTGTGGTTTTGAAATGACTACTACAGGAAACCTGAGAGTTTCAAAGGGGCGATAGGCTCTGTTTGCTCGAAATAGGTCTTTTCAGCTGAGTTGAAGACACACGCATCTTTCCCAAGAAAACCATCTATGTTAGAAAGTGCAGCAGCTACCACGTGGTTTCTCTGTCACAATTGAGAGAGCTTTTGAAAGGAGTACTTCCTGCAATTCAGAACTTGCAAGGTCAACAAAGGTTCATTCTGTGCCAAATAGGCGTTTTCACCTGACATGTTGAAACACGTTTCTCTCACAAGAAACTCTCTGTGTTAGACGGTCCATCGCATAGAACATTGTTTACCTGTGAGATTTGAGTTCGTTTTCCTTGGAGAACTTTTGCAAATCAGAATTTCAGGGTGGAAAAGGCTACTTTGTTCCTAATAGCCCTATTGAGCTGCATTGAAAAAACACATGGATCTCGCGAGAGAAAACCATCTGTGTTAGAAGCAGGATCATCCGGCACATTGTTTCCCTGTGAGAATCGAGTGAATATTTGAAAGGAGTACTTCCTGCCAATCATGGATTTCAAGGTGTACAACAGCTCACTTTACTCCAAATAGGACTATTTAGCTGAGTGGAAGAAACAACATGTATATCTCGCAAGAGAACTATATGTGTAAGAAGCCTGAGCATCTAGAACATTGATTCCCTGTGAGAATCGAGTTACGTTTGAAAGGAATACCTCCTGCAAATGCTAGATTTGAAGGTGGAGAAAGGCTGCTTTTGTTCAAAATAGGCCTATTGATTTGAGGGGAAGTAACAAATGGATACTTCCAAAGAAAACCATTTCTGGTAGAAGCTGAAGCATGTACATATTGCTTCCCTGGGAGAATTCAGTTCGTTTGGAAAAGAATATTCCTGCAAATCAGAACTTCCAAGGTGCACCAAGCTTCATTTCATTCTAAATAGGCCTATTCCACTGAGATGTTGAAACACATGTTTCTCTGGAAAGAAAACAATCCATGTTACAATCTCCACTGCCTTTAACCTTGATTCCCTGTGAGATTAGAGGTAGTTTTTGAGTGGAATACTTCTGCAAAGGAGAATTTTCAGGCTGGAAAAGCCTCTTTTTGTTGGACTAAGCCTATTCAGCTGAGTTGAAGAAGCACATTTTTCTCTCTAAAGAAAATCATCTGTGTTAGAAGAAGGAGAATCTAGCACATTGTTTCCTATGAGAAGTGAGTTAGTGTTTGAAAAGAACGCTGACTGCAACCTAGGTGTTTCAAGGTGGAGATTGGCTCTATTTCCTCCAATAAGCCTATTCAGATGAGTTTGAGAAACTCATGTATCTCTCCAAGGAAAATGGTCTACGTGAGCAGCATCAAATCGACCACATTGTTTCCTTCTGAGTATTGAGTTAGGTTTTGAAAGCAACATGTTTAGCAAATCAGAATTTTCAAGCTAGAGAAAGGCTCATTTTGTCCAAAGAGGACGATTTGGCTCAATTGAAGACAGACATGTATCTCTCCACACAATACCATCTATGCTTCAACCTGCAGCAATTACCACATTGTTTCCCTGCAAGAATTGACTTAGTTTTTGAAAGGACTACTACTGTGTGAGTAGTCCCTGTGTGAATTGACATAGATTTCAAAGGAACATTTAATGGAAATGATAACTTAGAAGGCAGAGAAAGGATCATTTTTTCCAAATGGGCCAAATCACATGAGATGTCAAAAACCATTTGTGTGGAAAGGAAAACTGTCATAGAAACAGGTGTTTCCTGCACATTCTTTCCCTGTGAAAATTGAGTTAATTTTTAAAAGCATACTTCCTACATCTTAAGTGTTTCAATGTGGAGATAGGTTCTGTTTACTCCAGGGAGGCGTATTCAAGGTGGTTTGAGAAACGCATGTATCTCCCAAAGAAAGAGATCTATGTTAAATGCTTCACAATCCCGCCTGTTGTTTGCCTGTGAGAATTGAATGAGTTTTTGAATGCAATACTTCTGGAAATCCTCATTTTCAAGAAGAAGAAAGGCTCCTTTTGTCCCAAGTATGCGTATTTTGCTGAGGTGAAGAAACACATTTAGCTCTCCACAGAAAGCCATCTGTGCCAGAAGTCAAAACATTAACAACATTGCTTCATTCTGTAAATGAGTTACTTTTGGAAAGGAATATTTCCTGAAAATTAGAACTTTCAAGGTGGAGAGATGTTCATTTTCTTCCAAATAAGCCTATTGACCTGAAAGTGGGAACACATTTGTCTCTCGAAAGAAAATGGTCAGTGTTAGAAAGAGAGAAGTGTCTAGACCATTGTTTCCGTGTGAGAATTGACTTAGTTTTGAAAGGAATACTTACTGCAAATCCTAATTTTCAAGGTGGAGAAAGGGTGATTTTCCTCAAATGGGCCTCTTTATCTGAGGGGAAGAAGCACATGTATCCCTCCAAAGAAAACCATTTCTGCTAGAAGCTGCAGCATCTGACACATTGTTACCTGTGAGAATTGAGTTCACTTTTGAAAGGAATATTTCCTGCATATCGTGGTTATCATGGTAGGGGAAGGCTCATTTTGGTACAAAAATGCCTAATCAGCTGATTTGAAGAAACACATTTATTTCTCCAAATAACACCATCTAAGCTTGAAGCTACAGTTGCTAGCACATTGTTTCCCTGTGACAATTGGCTTAGTTTTTGAAAGGAAGACTTCCTGACAATCTGAATTTTCAGGGTATTCTTAGGCTGAGTGTGTCCAAGTAGGCCCATTCAGCTAAGTTGTATAGAGACATGTATCTCTCAAAGAAAAATCTTTGTTAGAACCACGAGCATCTAGGGCATTGTTTCCCTGTGAGAACTGAGTAAGTTATTGAAAGGAATACTTCCTGCGACTTAAGATGTTTCAAAGTGGAGAAAGGCTCATTTTGTTCCAAATGGGGCCGTTCATCATTGGGGAAGAAACACAAGTATCCCTCCGAAGAAACCCATTTATGGTAGAAGCTGCAGCATCTACCATATTGTTTTCCTGTGAGAATTGAGTTCGTTTTGGGAAGAATACTTCCTGCAAATCGGAAATTCCAACGTGAACAAAGGTTCATTTTGTTTCCCAAAGGCCTATTCACCTAAGATGAAGAAAGGCCTGTATGTCCAAAAGAGGACAAGCTGGGTCCGAAGCTCAAGCACGTAGAACGTTGTTTACCAGTGATACTTGAATTTCTTTTTGAATGGAATGCTCCTGCAAATCAGAATTGTCGGGGTGGATGAAGATCATTTTGTTCTGAATAGGCCTATTTGCCTGAGTTGAAAAAACACATGTACCTCTCAAAAGAAAACCAGCAGTGTTAGAAGCAGGAGCATCTAGCACATTGTTTTCCTGTGAGAATTCTGTGAGTTTTTGAAAGGAAGACTGCTGCAAATCAGCGTTTTCGAGGTGTAGAGAGCTTCATTTTGTTCCATATAGGACAGTTTAGAACAGTTGAAGAAACAAATGTAAATCTCAAAAGAAAACTATGTGTGTTAGAAACCAGAGCATCTATCACATTGTTTGCTTTGAGAATAGTGTTAGTTTTTGGAAGGAATATACCTGCAACTTAGGGGATCAACGTGGAGATAGCCTCTTTCTGTTCCAAATTGGCCTATTCAGCTAAGTTGAAGGAACACATGTACCTCTCAAAAAAAACCATCTCTGTATGATGCTGGAATATCTAGAACATTGTTTCCCTGTGAGAACTGAGTGTGGTTTTGAAATGACTACTACAGGAAACCTGAGAGTTTCAAAGGGGCGATAGGCTCTGTTTGCTCGAAATAGGTCTTTTCAGCTGAGTTGAAGACACACGCATCTTTCCCAAGAAAACCATCTATGTTAGAAAGTGCAGCAGCTACCACGTGGTTTCTCTGTCACAATTGAGAGAGCTTTTGAAAGGAGTACTTCCTGCAATTCAGAACTTGCAAGGTCAACAAAGGTTCATTCTGTGCCAAATAGGCGTTTTCACCTGACATGTTGAAACACGTTTCTCTCACAAGAAACTCTCTGTGTTAGACGGTCCATCGCATAGAACATTGTTTACCTGTGAGATTTGAGTTCGTTTTCCTTGGAGAACTTTTGCAAATCAGAATTTCAGGGTGGAAAAGGCTACTTTGTTCCTAATAGCCCTATTGAGCTGCATTGAAAAAACACATGGATCTCGCGAGAGAAAACCATCTGTGTTAGAAGCAGGATCATCCGGCACATTGTTTCCCTGTGAGAATCGAGTGAATATTTGAAAGGAGTACTTCCTGCCAATCATGGATTTCAAGGTGTACAACAGCTCACTTTACTCCAAATAGGACTATTTAGGTGAGTGGAAGAAACAACATGTATATCTCGCAAGAGAACTATATGTGTAAGAAGCCTGAGCATCTAGAACATTGATTCCCTGTGAGAATCGAGTTACGTTTGAAAGGAATACCTCCTGCAAATGCTAGATTTGAAGGTGGAGAAAGGCTGCTTTTGTTCAAAATAGGCCTATTGATTTGAGGGGAAGTAACAAATGGATACTTCCAAAGAAAACCATTTCTGGTAGAAGCTGAAGCATGTACATATTGCTTCCCTGGGAGAATTCAGTTCGTTTGGAAAAGAATATTCCTGCAAATCAGAACTTCCAAGGTGCACCAAGCTTCATTTCATTCTAAATAGGCCTATTCCACTGAGATGTTGAAACACATGTTTCTCTGGAAAGAAAACAATCCATGTTACAATCTCCACTGCCTTTAACCTTGATTCCCTGTGAGATTAGAGGTAGTTTTTGAGTGGAATACTTCTGCAAAGGAGAATTTTCAGGCTGGAAAAGCCTCTTTTTGTTGGACTAAGCCTATTCAGCTGAGTTGAAGAAGCACATTTTTCTCTCTAAAGAAAATCATCTGTGTTAGAAGAAGGAGAATCTAGCACATTGTTTCCTATGAGAAGTGAGTTAGTGTTTGAAAAGAACGCTGACTGCAACCTAGGTGTTTCAAGGTGGAGATTGGCTCTATTTCCTCCAATAAGCCTATTCAGATGAGTTTGAGAAACTCATGTATCTCTCCAAGGAAAATGGTCTACGTGAGCAGCATCAAATCGACCACATTGTTTCCTTCTGAGTATTGAGTTAGGTTTTGAAAGCAACACGTTTAGCAAATCAGAATTTTCAAGCTAGAGAAAGGCTCATTTTGTCGAAAGAGGACGATTCGGCTCAATTGAAGACAGACATGTATCTCTCCACACAATACCATCTATGCTTCAACCTGCAGCAATTACCACATTGTTTCCCTGCAAGAATTGACTTAGTTTTTGAAAGGACTACTACTGGCAACTTTTGAGTTTCACTGTGGAGATAGTCTCTGTTTGCTTCAAACAGGCCTTTTTAGCTGAGATGAAGAAGCACATGTGTATCTTGAAAAAGTACCATCTACGTTGGAAGCTGTAATTTCTATCACACTGTTTCCCTCTGACGATTTAGTTTGTTTTAGAAAGGAGTATTTCCTGCAAATCAGAATTTCCAACATGGATTGAAGTTCACTTGCTCCAAACAAGCCTAGGTTGAAGAAACACACCTATTTCTTGAAAGAAAACCATCTGTGTTAGAAGAAAGTTCGTCTAGCACATTGTTTCCCTGTGAGAACTGAGTTAGTTTTTAAAGGAACTCGTCCTGCAAATTAGCACTTTGAAGGGGGCCATATGTTTCTTTGTTTCAAATTGGCCTATTCACCTGAATTGTCTAAACACGTGTTCCTCTTGAAACATCACAATATGTTTTAGAAAGAGGAACAACTAGCCTATTGCTTCCTTGTGAGAAGACTTAGTCTTGGAAAGGAATGTACCTGCAACTGACAGATTTCAATGTGGAGATATGCCCTGATTGCTGCAAATAGGCCTATATAGCTGAGTTGAAGAAACACATGTCTAACTCTAATGACAACCATCTATGCTAGAAACTGTAGCGTCAAGCACATTGTTCCCCTATGAAATTTCAATTAGTTATGGAAATGAATAACTTCTGAATAACAGATTTTCAAAGTGTAGGAAAGCTCATTTTGTCCAAATAGGCCATTTCAGCTATGTTGAAGAAACACATGCATCTCTCCAACGAAATCATGTAGGTTAGAATCAGCATCATCTAGAACACGGTTTCCTTGTGAGAATTGATTTAGTTCGTGAAAGGCGTATTTCCTGCAAATCATCCTTTTCAAGATGAAGTAAGGCTCATTTTGTTCCAAATAGGTCTATACAGCTGAGTTGAAGAAACACATGTACCTTTCCAAAGAAAACCATCTATGGTAGATCTACCACTTTATTTCCCTGTGTGAATTGACATAGATTTCAAAGGAACATTTAATGGAAATGATAACTTAGAAGGCAGAGAAAGGATCATTTTTTCCAAATGGGCCAAATCACATGAGATGTCAAAAACCATTTGTGTGGAAAGGAAAACTGTCATAGAAACAGGTGTTTCCTGCACATTCTTTCCCTGTGAAAATTGAGTTAATTTTTAAAAGCATACTTCCTACATCTTAAGTGTTTCAATGTGGAGATAGGTTCTGTTTACTCCAGGGAGGCGTATTCAAGGTGGTTTGAGAAACGCATGTATCTCCCAAAGAAAGAGATCTATGTTAAATGCTTCACAATCCCGCCTGTTGTTTGCCTGTGAGAATTGAATGAGTTTTTGAATGCAATACTTCTGGAAATCCTCATTTTCAAGAAGAAGAAAGGCTCCTTTTGTCCCAAGTATGCGTATTTTGCTGAGGTGAAGAAACACATTTAGCTCTCCACAGAAAGCCATCTGTGCCAGAAGTCAAAACATTAACAACATTGCTTCATTCTGGAAATGAGTTACTTTTGGAAAGGAATATTTCCTGAAAATTAGAACTTTCAAGGTGGAGAGATGTTCATTTTCTTCCAAATAAGCCTATTGACCTGAAAGTGGGAACACATTTGTCTCTCGAAAGAAAATGGTCAGTGTTAGAAAGAGAGAAGTGTCTAGACCATTGTTTCCGTGTGAGAATTGACTTAGTTTTGAAAGGAATACTTACTGCAAATCCTAATTTTCAAGGTGGAGAAAGGGTGATTTTCCTCAAATGGGCCTCTTTATCTGAGGGGAAGAAGCACATGTATCCCTCCAAAGAAAACCATTTCTGCTAGAAGCTGCAGCATCTGACACATTGTTACCTGTGAGAATTGAGTTCACTTTTGAAAGGAATATTTCCTGCATATCGTGGTTATCATGGTAGGGGAAGGCTCATTTTGGTACAAAAATGCCTAATCAGCTGATTTGAAGAAACACATTTATTTCTCCAAATAACACCATCTAAGCTTGAAGCTACAGTTGCTAGCACATTGTTTCCCTGTGACAATTGGCTTAGTTTTTGAAAGGAAGACTTCCTGACAATCTGAATTTTCAGGGTATTCTTAGGCTGAGTGTGTCCAAGTAGGCCCATTCAGCTAAGTTGTATAGAGACATGTATCTCTCAAAGAAAAATCTTTGTTAGAACCACGAGCATCTAGGGCATTGTTTCCCTGTGAGAACTGAGTAAGTTATTGAAAGGAATACTTCCTGCGACTTAAGATGTTTCAAAGTGGAGAAAGGCTCATTTTGTTCCAAATGGGGCCGTTCATCATTGGGGAAGAAACACAAGTATCCCTCCGAAGAAACCCATTTATGGTAGAAGCTGCAGCATCTACCATATTGTTTTCCTGTGAGAATTGAGTTCGTTTTGGGAAGAATACTTCCTGCAAATCGGAAATTCCAACGTGAACAAAGGTTCATTTTGTTTCCCAAAGGCCTATTCACCTAAGATGAAGAAAGGCCTGTATGTCCAAAAGAGGACAAGCTGGGTCCGAAGCTCAAGCACGTAGAACGTTGTTTACCAGTGATACTTGAATTTCTTTTTGAATGGAATGCTCCTGCAAATCAGAATTGTCGGGGTGGATGAAGATCATTTTGTTCTGAATAGGCCTATTTGCCTGAGTTGAAAAAACACATGTACCTCTCAAAAGAAAACCAGCAGTGTTAGAAGCAGGAGCATCTAGCACATTGTTTTCCTGTGAGAATTCTGTGAGTTTTTGAAAGGAAGACTGCTGCAAATCAGCGTTTTCGAGGTGTAGAGAGCTTCATTTTGTTCCATATAGGACAGTTTAGAACAGTTGAAGAAACAAATGTAAATCTCAAAAGAAAACTATGTGTGTTAGAAACCAGAGCATCTATCACATTGTTTGCTTTGAGAATAGTGTTAGTTTTTGGAAGGAATATACCTGCAACTTAGGGGATCAACGTGGAGATAGCCTCTTTCTGTTCCAAATTGGCCTATTCAGCTAAGTTGAAGGAACACATGTACCTCTCAAAAAAAACCATCTCTGTATGATGCTGGAATATCTAGAACATTGTTTCCCTGTGAGAACTGAGTGTGGTTTTGAAATGACTACTACAGGAAACCTGAGAGTTTCAAAGGGGCGATAGGCTCTGTTTGCTCGAAATAGGTCTTTTCAGCTGAGTTGAAGACACACGCATCTTTCCCAAGAAAACCATCTATGTTAGAAAGTGCAGCAGCTACCACGTGGTTTCTCTGTCACAATTGAGAGAGCTTTTGAAAGGAGTACTTCCTGCAATTCAGAACTTGCAAGGTCAACAAAGGTTCATTCTGTGCCAAATAGGCGTTTTCACCTGACATGTTGAAACACGTTTCTCTCACAAGAAACTCTCTGTGTTAGACGGTCCATTGCATAGAACATTGTTTACCTGTGAGATTTGAGTTCGTTTTCCTTGGAGAACTTTTGCAAATCAGAATTTCAGGGTGGAAAAGGCTACTTTGTTCCTAATAGCCCTATTGAGCTGCATTGAAAAAACACATGGATCTCGCGAGAGAAAACCATCTGTGTTAGAAGCAGGATCATCCGGCACATTGTTTCCCTGTGAGAATCGAGTGAATATTTGAAAGGAGTACTTCCTGCCAATCATGGATTTCAAGGTGTACAACAGCTCACTTTACTCCAAATAGGACTATTTATCTGAGTGGAAGAAACAACATGTATATCTCGCAAGAGAACTATATGTGTAAGAAGCCTGAGCATCTAGAACATTGATTCCCTGTGAGAATCGAGTTACGTTTGAAAGGAATACCTCCTGCAAATGCTAGATTTGAAGGTGGAGAAAGGCTGCTTTTGTTCAAAATAGGCCTATTGATTTGAGGGGAAGTAACAAATGGATACTTCCAAAGAAAACCATTTCTGGTAGAAGCTGAAGCATGTACATATTGCTTCCCTGGGAGAATTCAGTTCGTTTGGAAAAGAATATTCCTGCAAATCAGAACTTCCAAGGTGCACCAAGCTTCATTTCATTCTAAATAGGCCTATTCCACTGAGATGTTGAAACACATGTTTCTCTGGAAAGAAAACAATCCATGTTACAATCTCCACTGCCTTTAACCTTGATTCCCTGTGAGATTAGAGGTAGTTTTTGAGTGGAATACTTCTGCAAAGGAGAATTTTCAGGCTGGAAAAGCCTCTTTTTGTTGGACTAAGCCTATTCAGCTGAGTTGAAGAAGCACATTTTTCTCTCTAAAGAAAATCATCTGTGTTAGAAGAAGGAGAATCTAGCACATTGTTTCCTATGAGAAGTGAGTTAGTGTTTGAAAAGAACGCTGACTGCAACCTAGGTGTTTCAAGGTGGAGATTGGCTCTATTTCCTCCAATAAGCCTATTCAGATGAGTTTGAGAAACTCATGTATCTCTCCAAGGAAAATGGTCTACGTGAGCAGCATCAAATCGACCACATTGTTTCCTTCTGAGTATTGAGTTAGGTTTTGAAAGCAACACGTTTAGCAAATCAGAATTTTCAAGCTAGAGAAAGGCTCATTTTGTCGAAAGAGGACGATTCGGCTCAATTGAAGACAGACATGTATCTCTCCACACAATACCATCTATGCTTCAACCTGCAGCAATTACCACATTGTTTCCCTGCAAGAATTGACTTAGTTTTTGAAAGGACTACTACTGGCAACTTTTGAGTTTCACTGTGGAGATAGTCTCTGTTTGCTTCAAACAGGCCTTTTTAGCTGAGATGAAGAAGCACATGTGTATCTTGAAAAAGTACCATCTACGTTGGAAGCTGTAATTTCTATCACACTGTTTCCCTCTGACGATTTAGTTTGTTTTAGAAAGGAGTATTTCCTGCAAATCAGAATTTCCAACATGGATTGAAGTTCACTTGCTCCAAACAAGCCTAGGTTGAAGAAACACACCTATTTCTTGAAAGAAAACCATCTGTGTTAGAAGAAAGTTCGTCTAGCACATTGTTTCCCTGTGAGAACTGAGTTAGTTTTTAAAGGAACTCGTCCTGCAAATTAGCACTTTGAAGGGGGCCATATGTTTCTTTGTTTCAAATTGGCCTATTCACCTGAATTGTCTAAACACGTGTTCCTCTTGAAACATCACAATATGTTTTAGAAAGAGGAACAACTAGCCTATTGCTTCCTTGTGAGAAGACTTAGTCTTGGAAAGGAATGTACCTGCAACTGACAGATTTCAATGTGGAGATATGCCCTGATTGCTGCAAATAGGCCTATATAGCTGAGTTGAAGAAACACATGTCTAACTCTAATGACAACCATCTATGCTAGAAACTGTAGCGTCAAGCACATTGTTCCCCTATGAAATTTCAATTAGTTATGGAAATGAATAACTTCTGAATAACAGATTTTCAAAGTGTAGGAAAGCTCATTTTGTCCAAATAGGCCATTTCAGCTATGTTGAAGAAACACATGCATCTCTCCAACGAAATCATGTAGGTTAGAATCAGCATCATCTAGAACACGGTTTCCTTGTGAGAATTGATTTAGTTCGTGAAAGGCGTATTTCCTGCAAATCATCCTTTTCAAGATGAAGTAAGGCTCATTTTGTTCCAAATAGGTCTATACAGCTGAGTTGAAGAAACACATGTACCTTTCCAAAGAAAACCATCTATGGTAGATCTACCACTTTATTTCCCTGTGTGAATTGACATAGATTTCAAAGGAACATTTAATGGAAATGATAACTTAGAAGGCAGAGAAAGGATCATTTTTTCCAAATGGGCCAAATCACATGAGATGTCAAAAACCATTTGTGTGGAAAGGAAAACTGTCATAGAAACAGGTGTTTCCTGCACATTCTTTCCCTGTGAAAATTGAGTTAATTTTTAAAAGCATACTTCCTACATCTTAAGTGTTTCAATGTGGAGATAGGTTCTGTTTACTCCAGGGAGGCGTATTCAAGGTGGTTTGAGAAACGCATGTATCTCCCAAAGAAAGAGATCTATGTTAAATGCTTCACAATCCCGCCTGTTGTTTGCCTGTGAGAATTGAATGAGTTTTTGAATGCAATACTTCTGGAAATCCTCATTTTCAAGAAGAAGAAAGGCTCCTTTTGTCCCAAGTATGCGTATTTTGCTGAGGTGAAGAAACACATTTAGCTCTCCACAGAAAGCCATCTGTGCCAGAAGTCAAAACATTAACAACATTGCTTCATTCTGGAAATGAGTTACTTTTGGAAAGGAATATTTCCTGAAAATTAGAACTTTCAAGGTGGAGAGATGTTCATTTTCTTCCAAATAAGCCTATTGACCTGAAAGTGGGAACACATTTGTCTCTCGAAAGAAAATGGTCAGTGTTAGAAAGAGAGAAGTGTCTAGACCATTGTTTCCGTGTGAGAATTGACTTAGTTTTGAAAGGAATACTTACTGCAAATCCTAATTTTCAAGGTGGAGAAAGGGTGATTTTCCTCAAATGGGCCTCTTTATCTGAGGGGAAGAAGCACATGTATCCCTCCAAAGAAAACCATTTCTGCTAGAAGCTGCAGCATCTGACACATTGTTACCTGTGAGAATTGAGTTCACTTTTGAAAGGAATATTTCCTGCATATCGTGGTTATCATGGTAGGGGAAGGCTCATTTTGGTACAAAAATGCCTAATCAGCTGATTTGAAGAAACACATTTATTTCTCCAAATAACACCATCTAAGCTTGAAGCTACAGTTGCTAGCACATTGTTTCCCTGTGACAATTGGCTTAGTTTTTGAAAGGAAGACTTCCTGACAATCTGAATTTTCAGGGTATTCTTAGGCTGAGTGTGTCCAAGTAGGCCCATTCAGCTAAGTTGTATAGAGACATGTATCTCTCAAAGAAAAATCTTTGTTAGAACCACGAGCATCTAGGGCATTGTTTCCCTGTGAGAACTGAGTAAGTTATTGAAAGGAATACTTCCTGCGACTTAAGATGTTTCAAAGTGGAGAAAGGCTCATTTTGTTCCAAATGGGGCCGTTCATCATTGGGGAAGAAACACAAGTATCCCTCCGAAGAAACCCATTTATGGTAGAAGCTGCAGCATCTACCATATTGTTTTCCTGTGAGAATTGAGTTCGTTTTGGGAAGAATACTTCCTGCAAATCGGAAATTCCAACGTGAACAAAGGTTCATTTTGTTTCCCAAAGGCCTATTCACCTAAGATGAAGAAAGGCCTGTATGTCCAAAAGAGGACAAGCTGGGTCCGAAGCTCAAGCACGTAGAACGTTGTTTACCAGTGATACTTGAATTTCTTTTTGAATGGAATGCTCCTGCAAATCAGAATTGTCGGGGTGGATGAAGATCATTTTGTTCTGAATAGGCCTATTTGCCTGAGTTGAAAAAACACATGTACCTCTCAAAAGAAAACCAGCAGTGTTAGAAGCAGGAGCATCTAGCACATTGTTTTCCTGTGAGAATTCTGTGAGTTTTTGAAAGGAAGACTGCTGCAAATCAGCGTTTTCGAGGTGTAGAGAGCTTCATTTTGTTCCATATAGGACAGTTTAGAACAGTTGAAGAAACAAATGTAAATCTCAAAAGAAAACTATGTGTGTTAGAAACCAGAGCATCTATCACATTGTTTGCTTTGAGAATAGTGTTAGTTTTTGGAAGGAATATACCTGCAACTTAGGGGATCAACGTGGAGATAGCCTCTTTCTGTTCCAAATTGGCCTATTCAGCTAAGTTGAAGGAACACATGTACCTCTCAAAAAAAACCATCTCTGTATGATGCTGGAATATCTAGAACATTGTTTCCCTGTGAGAACTGAGTGTGGTTTTGAAATGACTACTACAGGAAACCTGAGAGTTTCAAAGGGGCGATAGGCTCTGTTTGCTCGAAATAGGTCTTTTCAGCTGAGTTGAAGACACACGCATCTTTCCCAAGAAAACCATCTATGTTAGAAAGTGCAGCAGCTACCACGTGGTTTCTCTGTCACAATTGAGAGAGCTTTTGAAAGGAGTACTTCCTGCAATTCAGAACTTGCAAGGTCAACAAAGGTTCATTCTGTGCCAAATAGGCGTTTTCACCTGACATGTTGAAACACGTTTCTCTCACAAGAAACTCTCTGTGTTAGACGGTCCATTGCATAGAACATTGTTTACCTGTGAGATTTGAGTTCGTTTTCCTTGGAGAACTTTTGCAAATCAGAATTTCAGGGTGGAAAAGGCTACTTTGTTCCTAATAGCCCTATTGAGCTGCATTGAAAAAACACATGGATCTCGCGAGAGAAAACCATCTGTGTTAGAAGCAGGATCATCCGGCACATTGTTTCCCTGTGAGAATCGAGTGAATATTTGAAAGGAGTACTTCCTGCCAATCATGGATTTCAAGGTGTACAACAGCTCACTTTACTCCAAATAGGACTATTTATCTGAGTGGAAGAAACAACATGTATATCTCGCAAGAGAACTATATGTGTAAGAAGCCTGAGCATCTACAACATTGATTCCCTGTGAGAATCGAGTTACGTTTGAAAGGAATACCTCCTGCAAATGCTAGATTTGAAGGTGGAGAAAGGCTGCTTTTGTTCAAAATAGGCCTATTGATTTGAGGGGAAGTAACAAATGGATACTTCCAAAGAAAACCATTTCTGGTAGAAGCTGAAGCATGTACATATTGCTTCCCTGGGAGAATTCAGTTCGTTTGGAAAAGAATATTCCTGCAAATCAGAACTTCCAAGGTGCACCAAGCTTCATTTCATTCTAAATAGGCCTATTCCACTGAGATGTTGAAACACATGTTTCTCTGGAAAGAAAACAATCCATGTTACAATCTCCACTGCCTTTAACCTTGATTCCCTGTGAGATTAGAGGTAGTTTTTGAGTGGAATACTTCTGCAAAGGAGAATTTTCAGGCTGGAAAAGCCTCTTTTTGTTGGACTAAGCCTATTCAGCTGAGTTGAAGAAGCACATTTTTCTCTCTAAAGAAAATCATCTGTGTTAGAAGAAGGAGAATCTAGCACATTGTTTCCTATGAGAAGTGAGTTAGTGTTTGAAAAGAACGCTGACTGCAACCTAGGTGTTTCAAGGTGGAGATTGGCTCTATTTCCTCCAATAAGCCTATTCAGATGAGTTTGAGAAACTCATGTATCTCTCCAAGGAAAATGGTCTACGTGAGCAGCATCAAATCGACCACATTGTTTCCTTCTGAGTATTGAGTTAGGTTTTGAAAGCAACACGTTTAGCAAATCAGAATTTTCAAGCTAGAGAAAGGCTCATTTTGTCCAAAGAGGACGATTCGGCTCAATTGAAGACAGACATGTATCTCTCCACACAATACCATCTATGCTTCAACCTGCAGCAATTACCACATTGTTTCCCTGCAAGAATTGACTTAGTTTTTGAAAGGACTACTACTGGCAACTTTTGAGTTTCACTGTGGAGATAGTCTCTGTTTGCTTCAAACAGGCCTTTTTAGCTGAGATGAAGAAGCACATGTGTATCTTGAAAAAGTACCATCTACGTTGGAAGCTGTAATTTCTATCACACTGTTTCCCTCTGACGATTTAGTTTGTTTTAGAAAGGAGTATTTCCTGCAAATCAGAATTTCCAACATGGATTGAAGTTCACTTGCTCCAAACAAGCCTAGGTTGAAGAAACACACCTATTTCTTGAAAGAAAACCATCTGTGTTAGAAGAAAGTTCGTCTAGCACATTGTTTCCCTGTGAGAACTGAGTTAGTTTTTAAAGGAACTCGTCCTGCAAATTAGCACTTTGAAGGGGGCCATATGTTTCTTTGTTTCAAATTGGCCTATTCACCTGAATTGTCTAAACACGTGTTCCTCTTGAAACATCACAATATGTTTTAGAAAGAGGAACAACTAGCCTATTGCTTCCTTGTGAGAAGACTTAGTCTTGGAAAGGAATGTACCTGCAACTGACAGATTTCAATGTGGAGATATGCCCTGATTGCTGCAAATAGGCCTATATAGCTGAGTTGAAGAAACACATGTCTAACTCTAATGACAACCATCTATGCTAGAAACTGTAGCGTCAAGCACATTGTTCCCCTATGAAATTTCAATTAGTTATGGAAATGAATAACTTCTGAATAACAGATTTTCAAAGTGTAGGAAAGCTCATTTTGTCCAAATAGGCCATTTCAGCTATGTTGAAGAAACACATGCATCTCTCCAACGAAATCATGTAGGTTAGAATCAGCATCATCTAGAACACGGTTTCCTTGTGAGAATTGATTTAGTTCGTGAAAGGCGTATTTCCTGCAAATCATCCTTTTCAAGATGAAGTAAGGCTCATTTTGTTCCAAATAGGTCTATACAGCTGAGTTGAAGAAACACATGTACCTTTCCAAAGAAAACCATCTATGGTAGATCTACCACTTTATTTCCCTGTGTGAATTGACAGAGATTTCAAAGGAACATTTAATGGAAATGATAACTTAGAAGGCAGAGAAAGGATCATTTTTTCCAAATGGGCCAAATCACATGAGATGTCAAAAACCATTTGTGTGGAAAGGAAAACTGTCATAGAAACAGGTGTTTCCTGCACATTCTTTCCCTGTGAAAATTGAGTTAATTTTTAAAAGCATACTTCCTACATCTTAAGTGTTTCAATGTGGAGATAGGTTCTGTTTACTCCAGGGAGGCGTATTCAAGGTGGTTTGAGAAACGCATGTATCTCCCAAAGAAAGAGATCTATGTTAAATGCTTCACAATCCCGCCTGTTGTTTGCCTGTGAGAATTGAATGAGTTTTTGAATGCAATACTTCTGGAAATCCTCATTTTCAAGAAGAAGAAAGGCTCCTTTTGTCCCAAGTATGCGTATTTTGCTGAGGTGAAGAAACACATTTAGCTCTCCACAGAAAGCCATCTGTGCCAGAAGTCAAAACATTAACAACATTGCTTCATTCTGGAAATGAGTTACTTTTGGAAAGGAATATTTCCTGAAAATTAGAACTTTCAAGGTGGAGAGATGTTCATTTTCTTCCAAATAAGCCTATTGACCTGAAAGTGGGAACACATTTGTCTCTCGAAAGAAAATGGTCAGTGTTAGAAAGAGAGAAGTGTCTAGACCATTGTTTCCGTGTGAGAATTGACTTAGTTTTGAAAGGAATACTTACTGCAAATCCTAATTTTCAAGGTGGAGAAAGCGTGATTTTCCTCAAATGGGCCTCTTTATCTGAGGGGAAGAAGCACATGTATCCCTCCAAAGAAAACCATTTCTGCTAGAAGCTGCAGCATCTGACACATTGTTACCTGTGAGAATTGAGTTCACTTTTGAAAGGAATATTTCCTGCATATCGTGGTTATCATGGTAGGGGAAGGCTCATTTTGGTACAAAAATGCCTAATCAGCTGATTTGAAGAAACACATTTATTTCTCCAAATAACACCATCTAAGCTTGAAGCTACAGTTGCTAGCACATTGTTTCCCTGTGACAATTGGCTTAGTTTTTGAAAGGAAGACTTCCTGACAATCTGAATTTTCAGGGTATTCTTAGGCTGAGTGTGTCCAAGTAGGCCCATTCAGCTAAGTTGTATAGAGACATGTATCTCTCAAAGAAAAATCTTTGTTAGAACCACGAGCATCTAGGGCATTGTTTCCCTGTGAGAACTGAGTAAGTTATTGAAAGGAATACTTCCTGCGACTTAAGATGTTTCAAAGTGGAGAAAGGCTCATTTTGTTCCAAATGGGGCCGTTCATCATTGGGGAAGAAACACAAGTATCCCTCCGAAGAAACCCATTTATGGTAGAAGCTGCAGCATCTACCATATTGTTTTCCTGTGAGAATTGAGTTCGTTTTGGGAAGAATACTTCCTGCAAATCAGAAATTCCAACGTGAACAAAGGTTCATTTTGTTTCCCAAAGGCCTATTCACCTAAGATGAAGAAAGGCCTGTATGTCCAAAAGAGGACAAGCTGGGTCCGAAGCTCAAGCACGTAGAACGTTGTTTACCAGTGATACTTGAATTACTTTTTGAATGGAATGCTCCTGCAAATCAGAATTGTCGGGGTGGATGAAGATCATTTTGTTCTGAATAGGCCTATTTGCCTGAGTTGAAAAAACACATGTACCTCTCAAAAGAAAACCAGCAGTGTTAGAAGCAGGAGCATCTAGCACATTGTTTTCCTGTGAGAATTCTGTGAGTTTTTGAAAGGAAGACTGCTGCAAATCAGCGTTTTCGAGGTGTAGAAAGCTTCATTTTGTTCCAAATAGGACAGTTTAGAACAGTTGAAGAAACAAATGTAAATCTCAAAAGAAAACTATGTGTGTTAGAAACCAGAGCATCTATCACATTCTTTGCTGTGAGAATAGTGTTAGTTTTTGGAAGGAATATACCTGCAACTTAGGGGATCAACGTGGAGATAGCCTCTTTCTGTTCCAAATTGGCCTATTCAGCTAAGTTGAAGGAACACATGTACCTCTCAAAAAAAACCATCTCTGTATGATGCTGGAATATCTAGAACATTGTTTCCCTGTGAGAACTGAGTGTGGTTTTGAAATAACTACTACAGGAAACCTGAGAGTTTCAAAGGGGCGATAGGCTCTGTTTGCTCGAAATAGGTCTTTTCAGCTGAGTTGAAGACACACGCATCTTTCCCAAGAAAACCATCTATGTTAGAAAGTGCAGCAGCTACCACATGGTTTCTCTGTCACAATTGAGAGAGCTTTTGAAAGGAGTACTTCCTGCAATTCAGAACTTGCAAGGTCAACAAAGGTTCATTCTGTGCCAAATAGGCGTTTTCACCTGACATGTTGAAACACATGTTTCTCTCACAAGAAACTCTCTGTGTTAGACGGTCCATCGCATAGAACATTGTTTACCTGTGAGATTTGAGTTCGTTTTCATTGGAGAACTTTTGCAAATCAGAATTTCAGGGTGGAAAAGGCTACTTTGTTCCTAATAGCCCTATTGAGCTGCATTGAAAAAACACATGGATCTCGCGAGAGAAAACCATCTGTGTTAGAAGCAGGATCATCCGGCACATTGTTTCCCTGTGAGAATCGAGTGAATATTTGAAAGGAGTACTTCCTGCCAATCATGGATTTCAAGGTGTACAACAGCTCACTTTACTCCAAATAGGACTATTTAGCTGAGTGGAAGAAACAACATGTATATCTCGCAAGAGAACTATATGTGTAAGAAGCCTGAGCATCTAGAACATTGATTCCCTGTGAGAACCGAGTTACGTTTGAAAGGAATACCTCCTGCAAATGCTAGATTTGAAGGTGGAGAAAGGCTGCTTTTGTTCAAAATAGGCCTATTGATTTGAGGGGAAGTAACAAATGGATACTTCCAAAGAAAACCATTTCTGGTAGAAGCTGAAGCATGTACATATTGCTTCCCTGGGAGAATTCAGTTCGTTTGGAAAAGAATATTCATGCAAATCAGAACTTCCAAGGTGTACCAAGCTTCATTTCATTCTAAATAGGCCTATTCGACTGAGATGTTGAAACACCTGTTTCTCTGGAAAGAAAACAATCCATGTTACAATCTCCACTGCCTTTAACCTTGATCCCCTGTGAGATTAGAGGTAGTTTTTGAGTGGAATACTTCTGCAAAGGAGAATTTTCAGGCTGGAAAAGCCTCTTTTTGTTGGACTAAGCCTATTCAGCTGAGTTGAAGAAGCACATTTTTCTCTCTAAAGAAAATCATCTGTGTTAGAAGAAGGAGAATCTAGCACATTGTTTCCTATGAGAAGTGAGTTAGTGTTTGAAAAGAACGCTGACTGCAACCTAGGTGTTTCAAGGTGGAGATTGGCTCTATTTCCTCCAATAAGCCTATTCAGATGAGTTTGAGAAACTCATGTATCTCTCCAAGGAAAATGGTCTACGTGAGCAGCATCAAATCGACCACATTGTTTCCTTCTGAGTATTGAGTTAGGTTTTGAAAGCAACACGTTTAGCAAATCAGAATTTTCAAGCTAGAGAAAGGCTCATTTTGTCCAAAGAGGACGATTCGGCTCAATTGAAGACAGACATGTATCTCTCCACACAATACCATCTATGCTTCAACCTTCAGCAATTACCACATTGTTTCAGTGCAAGAATTGACTTAGTTTTTGAAAGGACTACTACTGGCAACTTTTGAGTTTCACTGTGGAGATAGTCTCTGTTTGCTTCAAACAGGCCTTTTTAGCTGAGATGAAGAAGCACATGTGTATCTTGAAAAAGTACCATCTACGTTGGAAGCTGTAATTTCTATCACACTGTTTCCCTCTGACAATTTAGTTTGTTTTAGAAAGGATTATTTCCTGCAAATCAGAATTTCCAACATGGATTGAAGTTCACTTGCTCCAAACAAGCCTAGGTTGAAGAAACACACCTATTTCTTGAAAGAAAACCATCTGTGTTAGAAGAAAGTTCGTCTAGCACATTGTTTCCCTGTGAGAACTGAGTTAGTTTTTAAAGGAACTCGTCCTGCAAATTAGCACTTTGAAGGGGGCCATATGTTTCTTTGTTTCAAATTGGCCTATTCACCTGAATTGTCTAAACACGTGTTCCTCTTGAAACATCACAATATGTTTTAGAAAGAGGAACAACTAGCCTATTGCTTCCTTGTGAGAAGACTTAGTCTTGGAAAGGAATGTACCTGCAACTGACAGATTTCAATGTGGAGATATGCCCTGATTGCTGCAAATAGGCCTATATAGCTGAGTTGAAGAAACACATGTCTAACTCTAATGACAACCATCTATGCTAGAAACTGTAGCGTCAAGCACATTGTTCCCCTATGAAATTTCAATTAGTTATGGAAATGAATAACTTCTGAATAACAGATTTTCAAAGTGTAGGAAAGCTCATTTTGTCCAAATAGGCCATTTCAGCTATGTTGAAGAAACACATGCATCTCTCCAACGAAATCATGTAGGTTAGAATCAGCATCATCTAGAACACGGTTTCCTTGTGAGAATTGATTTAGTTCGTGAAAGGCGTATTTCCTGCAAATCATCCTTTTCAAGATGAAGTAAGGCTCATTTTGTTCCAAATAGGTCTATACAGCTGAGTTGAAGAAACACATGTACCTTTCCAAAGAAAACCATCTATGGTAGATCTACCACTTTATTTCCCTGTGTGAATTGACAGAGATTTCAAAGGAACATTTAATGGAAATGATAACTTAGAAGGCAGAGAAAGGATCATTTTTTCCAAATGGGCCAAATCACATGAGATGTCAAAAACCATTTGTGTGGAAAGGAAAACTGTCATAGAAACAGGTGTTTCCTGCACATTCTTTCCCTGTGAAAATTGAGTTAATTTTTAAAAGCATACTTCCTACATCTTAAGTGTTTCAATGTGGAGATAGGTTCTGTTTACTCCAGGGAGGCGTATTCAAGGTGGTTTGAGAAACGCATGTATCTCCCAAAGAAAGAGATCTATGTTAAATGCTTCACAATCCCGCCTGTTGTTTGCCTGTGAGAATTGAATGAGTTTTTGAATGCAATACTTCTGGAAATCCTCATTTTCAAGAAGAAGAAAGGCTCCTTTTGTCCCAAGTATGCGTATTTTGCTGAGGTGAAGAAACACATTTAGCTCTCCACAGAAAGCCATCTGTGCCAGAAGTCAAAACATTAACAACATTGCTTCATTCTGGAAATGAGTTACTTTTGGAAAGGAATATTTCCTGAAAATTAGAACTTTCAAGGTGGAGAGATGTTCATTTTCTTCCAAATAAGCCTATTGACCTGAAAGTGGGAACACATTTGTCTCTCGAAAGAAAATGGTCAGTGTTAGAAAGAGAGAAGTGTCTAGACCATTGTTTCCGTGTGAGAATTGACTTAGTTTTGAAAGGAATACTTACTGCAAATCCTAATTTTCAAGGTGGAGAAAGGGTGATTTTCCTCAAATGGGCCTCTTTATCTGAGGGGAAGAAGCACATGTATCCCTCCAAAGAAAACCATTTCTGCTAGAAGCTGCAGCATCTGACACATTGTTACCTGTGAGAATTGAGTTCACTTTTGAAAGGAATATTTCCTGCATATCGTGGTTATCATGGTAGGGGAAGGCTCATTTTGGTACAAAAATGCCTAATCAGCTGATTTGAAGAAACACATTTATTTCTCCAAATAACACCATCTAAGCTTGAAGCTACAGTTGCTAGCACATTGTTTCCCTGTGACAATTGGCTTAGTTTTTGAAAGGAAGACTTCCTGACAATCTGAATTTTCAGGGTATTCTTAGGCTGAGTGTTTCCAAGTAGGCCCATTCAGCTAAGTTGTATAGAGACATGTATCTCTCAAAGAAAAATCTTTGTTAGAACCATGAGCATCTAGGGCATTGTTTCCCTGTGAGAACTGAGTAAGTTATTGAAAGGAATACTTCCTGCGACTTAAGATGTTTCAAAGTGGAGAAAGGCTCATTTTGTTCCAAATGGGGCCGTTCATCATTGGGGAAGAAACACAAGTATCCCTCCGAAGAAACCCATTTATGGTAGAAGCTGCAGCATCTACCATATTGTTTTCCTGTGAGAATTGAGTTCGTTTTGGGAAGAATACTTCCTGCAAATCAGAAATTCCAACGTGAACAAAGGTTCATTTTGTTTCCCAAAGGCCTATTCACCTAAGATGAAGAAAGGCCTGTATGTCCAAAAGAGGACAAGCTGGGTCCGAAGCTCAAGCACGTAGAACGTTGTTTACCAGTGATACTTGAATTACTTTTTGAATGGAATGCTCCTGCAAATCAGAATTGTCGGGGTGGATGAAGATCATTTTGTTCTGAATAGGCCTATTTGCCTGAGTTGAAAAAACACATGTACCTCTCAAAAGAAAACCAGCAGTGTTAGAAGCAGGAGCATCTAGCACATTGTTTTCCTGTGAGAATTCTGTGAGTTTTTGAAAGGAAGACTGCTGCAAATCAGCGTTTTCGAGGTGTAGAAAGCTTCATTTTGTTCCAAATAGGACAGTTTAGAACAGTTGAAGAAACAAATGTAAATCTCAAAAGAAAACTATGTGTGTTAGAAACCAGAGCATCTATCACATTGTTTGCTGTGAGAATAGTGTTAGTTTTTGGAAGGAATATACCTGCAACTTAGGGGATCAACGTGGAGATAGCCTCTTTCTGTTCCAAATTGGCCTATTCAGCTAAGTTGAAGGAACACATGTACCTCTCAAAAAAAACCATCTCTGTATGATGCTGGAATATCTAGAACATTGTTTCCCTGTGAGAACTGAGTGTGGTTTTGAAATAACTACTACAGGAAACCTGAGAGTTTCAAAGGGGCGATAGGCTCTGTTTGCTCGAAATAGGTCTTTTCAGCTGAGTTGAAGACACACGCATCTTTCCCAAGAAAACCATCTATGTTAGAAAGTGCAGCAGCTACCACATGGTTTCTCTGTCACAATTGAGAGAGCTTTTGAAAGGAGTACTTCCTGCAATTCAGAACTTGCAAGGTCAACAAAGGTTCATTCTGTGCCAAATAGGTGTTTTCACCTGACATGTTGAAACACATGTTTCTCTCACAAGAAACTCTCTGTGTTAGACGGTCCATCGCATAGAACATTGTTTACCTGTGAGATTTGAGTTCGTTTTCATTGGAGAACTTTTGCAAATCAGAATTTCAGGGTGGAAAAGGCTACTTTGTTCCTAATAGCCCTATTGAGCTGCATTGAAAAAACACATGGATCTCGCGAGAGAAAACCATCTGTGTTAGAAGCAGGATCATCCGGCACATTGTTTCCCTGTGAGAATCGAGTGAATATTTGAAAGGAGTACTTCCTGCCAATCATGGATTTCAAGGTGTACAACAGCTCACTTTACTCCAAATAGGACTATTTAGCTGAGTGGAAGAAACAACATGTATATCTCGCAAGAGAACTATATGTGTAAGAAGCCTGAGCATCTAGAACATTTTGAAAGGAATACCTCCTGCAAATGCTAGATTTGAAGGTGGAGAAAGGCTGCTTTTGTTCAAAATAGGCCTATTGATTTGAGGGGAAGTAACAAATGGATACTTCCAAAGAAAACCATTTCTGGTAGAAGCTGAAGCATGTACATATTGCTTCCCTGGGAGAATTCAGTTCGTTTGGAAAAGAATATTCCTGCAAATCAGAACTTCCAAGGTGCACCAAGCTTCATTTCATTCTAAACAGGCCTATTCCACTGAGATGTTGAAACACATGTTTCTCTGGAAAGAAAACAATCCATGTTACAATCTCCACTGCCTTTAACCTTGATTCCCTGTGAGATTAGAGGTAGTTTTTGAGTGGAATACTTCTGCAAAGGAGAATTTTCAGGCTGGAAAAGCCTCTTTTTGTTGGACTAAGCCTATTCAGCTGAGTTGAAGAAGCACATTTTTCTCTCTAAAGAAAATCATCTGTGTTAGAAGAAGGAGAATCTAGCACATTGTTTCCTATGAGAAGTGAGTTAGTGTTTGAAAAGAACGCTGACTGCAACCTAGGTGTTTCAAGGTGGAGATTGGCTCTATTTCCTCCAATAAGCCTATTCAGATGAGTTTGAGAAACTCATGTATCTCTCCAAGGAAAATGGTCTACGTGAGCAGCATCAAATCGACCACATTGTTTCCTTCTGAGTATTGAGTTAGGTTTTGAAAGCAACACGTTTAGCAAATCAGAATTTTCAAGCTAGAGAAAGGCTCATTTTGTCCAAAGAGGACGATTCGGCTCAATTGAAGACAGACATGTATCTCTCCACACAATACCATCTATGCTTCAACCTGCAGCAATTACCACATTGTTTCCCTGCAAGAATTGACTTAGTTTTTGAAAGGACTACTACTGGCAACTTTTGAGTTTCACTGTGGAGATAGTCTCTGTTTGCTTCAAACAGGCCTTTTTAGCTGAGATGAAGAAGCACATGTGTATCTTGAAAAAGTACCATCTACGTTGGAAGCTGTAATTTCTATCACACTGTTTCCCTCTGACAATTTAGTTTGTTTTAGAAAGGAGTATTTCCTGCAAATCAGAATTTACAACATGGATTGAAGTTCACTTGCTCCAAACAAGCCTAGGTTGAAGAAACACACCTATTTCTTGAAAGAAAACCATCTGTGTTAGAAGAAAGTGCATCTAGCACATTGTTTCCCTGTGAGAACTGAGTTAGTTTTTAAAGGAACTCGTCCTGCAAATTAGCACTTTGAAGGGGGCCATATGTTTCTTTGTTTCAAATTGGCCTATTCACCTGAATTGTCTAAACACGTGTTCCTCTTGAAACATCACAATATGTTTTAGAAAGAGGAACAACTAGCCTATTGCTTCCTTGTGAGAAGACTTAGTCTTGGAAAGGAATGTACCTGCAACTGACAGATTTCAATGTGGAGATATGCCCTGATTGCTGCAAATAGGCCTATATAGCTGAGTTGAAGAAACACATGTCTAACTCTAATGACAACCATCTATGCTAGAAACTGTAGCGTCAAGCACATTGTTCCCCTATGAAATTTCAATTAGTTATGGAAATGAATAACTTCTGAATAACAGATTTTCAAAGTGTAGGAAAGCTCATTTTGTCCAAATAGGCCATTTCAGCTATGTTGAAGAAACACATGCATCTCTCCAACGAAATCATGTAGGTTAGAATCAGCATCATCTAGAACACGGTTTCCTTGTGAGAATTGATTTAGTTCGTGAAAGGCGTATTTCCTGCAAATCATCCTTTTCAAGATGAAGTAAGGCTCATTTTGTTCCAAATAGGTCTATACAGCTGAGTTGAAGAAACACATGTACCTTTCCAAAGAAAACCATCTATGGTAGATCTACCACTTTATTTCCCTGTGTGAATTGACATAGATTTCAAAGGAACATTTAATGGAAATGATAACTTAGAAGGCAGAGAAAGGATCATTTTTTCCAAATGGGCCAAATCACATGAGATGTCAAAAACCATTTGTGTGGAAAGGAAAACTGTCATAGAAACAGGTGTTTCCTGCACATTCTTTCCCTGTGAAAATTGAGTTAATTTTTAAAAGCATACTTCCTACATCTTAAGTGTTTCAATGTGGAGATAGGTTCTGTTTACTCCAGGGAGGCGTATTCAAGGTGGTTTGAGAAACGCATGTATCTCCCAAAGAAAGAGATCTATGTTAAATGCTTCACAATCCCGCCTGTTGTTTGCCTGTGAGAATTGAATGAGTTTTTGAATGCAATACTTCTGGAAATCCTCATTTTCAAGAAGAAGAAAGGCTCCTTTTGTCCCAAGTATGCGTATTTTGCTGAGGTGAAGAAACACATTTAGCTCTCCACAGAAAGCCATCTGTGCCAGAAGTCAAAACATTAACAACATTGCTTCATTCTGTAAATGAGTTACTTTTGGAAAGGAATATTTCCTGAAAATTAGAACTTTCAAGGTGGAGAGATGTTCATTTTCTTCCAAATAAGCCTATTGACCTGAAAGTGGGAACACATTTGTCTCTCGAAAGAAAATGGTCAGTGTTAGAAAGAGAGAAGTGTCTAGACCATTGTTTCCGTGTGAGAATTGACTTAGTTTTGAAAGGAATACTTACTGCAAATCCTAATTTTCAAGGTGGAGAAAGGGTGATTTTCCTCAAATGGGCCTCTTTATCTGAGGGGAAGAAACACATGTATCCCTCCAAAGAAAACCATTTCTGCTAGAAGCTGCAGCATCTGACACATTTTTACCTGTGAGAATTGAGTTCACTTTTGAAAGGAATATTTCCTGCATATCGTGGTTATCATGGTAGGGGAAGGCTCATTTTGGTACAAAAATGCCTAATCAGCTGATTTGAAGAAACACATTTATTTCTCCAAATAACACCATCTAAGCTTGAAGCTACAGTTGCTAGCACATTGTTTCCCTGTGACAATTGGCTTAGTTTTTGAAAGGAAGACTTCCTGACAATCTGAATTTTCAGGGTATTCTTAGGCTGAGTGTGTCCAAGTAGGCCCATTCAGCTAAGTTGTATAGAGACATGTATCTCTCAAAGAAAAATCTTTGTTAGAACAACGAGCATCTAGGGCATTGTTTCCCTGTGAGAACTGAGTAAGATATTGAAAGGAATACTTCCTGCGACTTAAGATGTTTCAAAGTGGAGAAAGGCTCATTTTGTTCCAAATGGGGCCGTTCATCATTGGGGAAGAAACACAAGTATCCCTCCGAAGAAACCCATTTATGGTAGAAGCTGCAGCATCTACCATATTGTTTTCCTGTGAGAATTGAGTTCGTTTTGGGAAGAATACTTCCTGCAAATCAGAAATTCCAACGTGAACAAAGGTTCATTTTGTTTCCCAAAGGCCTATTCACCTAAGATGAAGAAAGGCCTGTATGTCCAAAAGAGGACAAGCTGGGTCCGAAGCTCAAGCACGTAGAACGTTGTTTACCAGTGATACTTGAATTACTTTTTGAATGGAATGCTCCTGCAAATCAGAATTGTCGGGGTGGATGAAGATCATTTTGTTCTGAATAGGCCTATTTGCCTGAGTTGAAAAAACACATGTACCTCTCAAAAGAAAACCAGCAGTGTTAGAAGCAGGAGCATCTAGCACATTGTTTTCCTGTGAGAATTCAGTGCGTTTTTGAAAGGAAGACTGCTGCAAATCAGCGTTTTCGAGGTGTAGAAAGCTTCATTTTGTTCCAAATAGGACAGTTTAGAACAGTTGAAGAAACAAATGTAAATCTCAAAAGAAAACTATGTGTGTTAGAAACCAGAGCATCTATCACATTCTTTGCTGTGAGAATAGTGTTAGTTTTTGGAAGGAATATACCTGCAACTTAGGGGATCAACGTGGAGATAGCCTCTTTCTGTTCCAAATTGGCCTATTCAGCTAAGTTGAAGGAACACATGTACCTCTCAAAAAAAACCATCTCTGTATGATGCTGGAATATCTAGAACATTGTTTCCCTGTGAGAACTGAGTGTGGTTTTGAAATAACTACTACAGGAAACCTGAGAGTTTCAAAGGGGCGATAGGCTCTGTTTGCTCGAAATAGGTCTTTTCAGCTGAGTTGAAGACACACGCATCTTTCTCAAGAAAACCATCTATGTTAGAAAGTGCAGCAGCTACCACATGGTTTCTCTGTCACAATTGAGAGAGCTTTTGAAAGGAGTACTTCCTGCAATTCAGAACTTGCAAGGTCAACAAAGGTTCATTCTGTGCCAAATAGGTGTTTTCACCTGACATGTTGAAACACATGTTTCTCTCACAAGAAACTCTCTGTGTTAGACGGTCCATCGCATAGAACATTGTTTACCTGTGAGATTTGAGTTCGTTTTCATTGGAGAACTTTTGCAAATCAGAATTTCAGGGTGGAAAAGGCTACTTTGTTCCTAATAGCCCTATTGAGCTGCATTGAAAAAACACATGGATCTCGCGAGAGAAAACCATCTGTGTTAGAAGCAGGATCATCCGGCACATTGTTTCCCTGTGAGAATCGAGTGAATATTTGAAAGGAGTACTTCCTGCCAATCATGGATTTCAAGGTGTACAACAGCTCACTTTACTCCAAATAGGACTATTTAGCTGAGTGGAAGAAACAACATGTATATCTCGCAAGAGAACTATATGTGTAAGAAGCCTGAGCATCTAGAACATTTTGAAAGGAATACCTCCTGCAAATGCTAGATTTGAAGGTGGAGAAAGGCTGCTTTTGTTCAAAATAGGCCTATTGATTTGAGGGGAAGTAACAAATGGATACTTCCAAAGAAAACCATTTCTGGTAGAAGCTGAAGCATGTACATATTGCTTCCCTGGGAGAATTCAGTTCGTTTGGAAAAGAATATTCCTGCAAATCAGAACTTCCAAGGTGCACCAAGCTTCATTTCATTCTAAACAGGCCTATTCCACTGAGATGTTGAAACACATGTTTCTCTGGAAAGAAAACAATCCATGTTACAATCTCCACTGCCTTTAACCTTGATTCCCTGTGAGATTAGAGGTAGTTTTTGAGTGGAATACTTCTGCAAAGGAGAATTTTCAGGCTGGAAAAGCCTCTTTTTGTTGGACTAAGCCTATTCAGCTGAGTTGAAGAAGCACATTTTTCTCTCTAAAGAAAATCATCTGTGTTAGAAGAAGGAGAATCTAGCACATTGTTTCCTATGAGAAGTGAGTTAGTGTTTGAAAAGAACGCTGACTGCAACCTAGGTGTTTCAAGGTGGAGATTGGCTCTATTTCCTCCAATAAGCCTATTCAGATGAGTTTGAGAAACTCATGTATCTCTCCAAGGAAAATGGTCTACGTGAGCAGCATCAAATCGACCACATTGTTTCCTTCTGAGTATTGAGTTAGGTTTTGAAAGCAACACGTTTAGCAAATCAGAATTTTCAAGCTAGAGAAAGGCTCATTTTGTCCAAAGAGGACGATTCGGCTCAATTGAAGACAGACATGTATCTCTCCACACAATACCATCTATGCTTCAACCTGCAGCAATTACCACATTGTTTCCCTGCAAGAATTGACTTAGTTTTTGAAAGGACTACTACTGGCAACTTTTGAGTTTCACTGTGGAGATAGTCTCTGTTTGCTTCAAACAGGCCTTTTTAGCTGAGATGAAGAAGCACATGTGTATCTTGAAAAAGTACCATCTACGTTGGAAGCTGTAATTTCTATCACACTGTTTCCCTCTGACAATTTAGTTTGTTTTAGAAAGGAGTATTTCCTGCAAATCAGAATTTCCAACATGGATTGAAGTTCACTTGCTCCAAACAAGCCTAGGTTGAAGAAACACACATATTTCTTGAAAGAAAACCATCTGTGTTAGAAGAAAGTGCATCTAGCACATTGTTTCCCTGTGAGAACTGAGTTAGTTTTTAAAGGAACTCGTCCTGCAAATTAGCACTTTGAAGGGGGCCATATGTTTCTTTGTTTCAAATTGGCCTATTCACCTGAATTGTCTAAACACGTGTTCCTCTTGAAACATCACAATATGTTTTAGAAAGAGGAACAACTAGCCTATTGCTTCCTTGTGAGAAGACTTAGTCTTGGAAAGGAATGTACCTGCAACTGACAGATTTCAATGTGGAGATATGCCCTGATTGCTGCAAATAGGCCTATATAGCTGAGTTGAAGAAACACATGTCTAACTCTAATGACAACCATCTATGCTAGAAACTGTAGCGTCAAGCACATTGTTCCCCTATGAAATTTCAATTAGTTATGGAAATGAATAACTTCTGAATAACAGATTTTCAAAGTGTAGGAAAGCTCATTTTGTCCAAATAGGCCATTTCAGCTATGTTGAAGAAACACATGCATCTCTCCAACGAAATCATGTAGGTTAGAATCAGCATCATCTAGAACACGGTTTCCTTGTGAGAATTGATTTAGTTCGTGAAAGGCGTATTTCCTGCAAATCATCCTTTTCAAGATGAAGTAAGGCTCATTTTGTTCCAAATAGGTCTATACAGCTGAGTTGAAGAAACACATGTACCTTTCCAAAGAAAACCATCTATGGTAGATCTACCACTTTATTTCCCTGTGTGAATTGACATAGATTTCAAAGGAACATTTAATGGAAATGATAACTTAGAAGGCAGAGAAAGGATCATTTTTTCCAAATGGGCCAAATCACATGAGATGTCAAAAACCATTTGTGTGGAAAGGAAAACTGTCATAGAAACAGGTGTTTCCTGCACATTCTTTCCCTGTGAAAATTGAGTTAATTTTTAAAAGCATACTTCCTACATCTTAAGTGTTTCAATGTGGAGATAGGTTCTGTTTACTCCAGGGAGGCGTATTCAAGGTGGTTTGAGAAACGCATGTATCTCCCAAAGAAAGAGATCTATGTTAAATGCTTCACAATCCCGCCTGTTGTTTGCCTGTGAGAATTGAATGAGTTTTTGAATGCAATACTTCTGGAAATCCTCATTTTCAAGAAGAAGAAAGGCTCCTTTTGTCCCAAGTATGCGTATTTTGCTGAGGTGAAGAAACACATTTAGCTCTCCACAGAAAGCCATCTGTGCCAGAAGTCAAAACATTAACAACATTGCTTCATTCTGTAAATGAGTTACTTTTGGAAAGGAATATTTCCTGAAAATTAGAACTTTCAAGGTGGAGAGATGTTCATTTTCTTCCAAATAAGCCTATTGACCTGAAAGTGGGAACACATTTGTCTCTCGAAAGAAAATGGTCAGTGTTAGAAAGAGAGAAGTGTCTAGACCATTGTTTCCGTGTGAGAATTGACTTAGTTTTGAAAGGAATACTTACTGCAAATCCTAATTTTCAAGGTGGAGAAAGGGTGATTTTCCTCAAATGGGCCTCTTTATCTGAGGGGAAGAAACACATGTATCCCTCCAAAGAAAACCATTTCTGCTAGAAGCTGCAGCATCTGACACATTTTTACCTGTGAGAATTGAGTTCACTTTTGAAAGGAATATTTCCTGCATATCGTGGTTATCATGGTAGGGGAAGGCTCATTTTGGTACAAAAATGCCTAATCAGCTGATTTGAAGAAACACATTTATTTCTCCAAATAACACCATCTAAGCTTGAAGCTACAGTTGCTAGCACATTGTTTCCCTGTGACAATTGGCTTAGTTTTTGAAAGGAAGACTTCCTGACAATCTGAATTTTCAGGGTATTCTTAGGCTGAGTGTGTCCAAGTAGGCCCATTCAGCTAAGTTGTATAGAGACATGTATCTCTCAAAGAAAAATCTTTGTTAGAACAACGAGCATCTAGGGCATTGTTTCCCTGTGAGAACTGAGTAAGATATTGAAAGGAATACTTCCTGCGACTTAAGATGTTTCAAAGTGGAGAAAGGCTCATTTTGTTCCAAATGGGGCCGTTCATCATTGGGGAAGAAACACAAGTATCCCTCCGAAGAAACCCATTTATGGTAGAAGCTGCAGCATCTACCATATTGTTTTCCTGTGAGAATTGAGTTCGTTTTGGGAAGAATACTTCCTGCAAATCAGAAATTCCAACGTGAACAAAGGTTCATTTTGTTTCCCAAAGGCCTATTCACCTAAGATGAAGAAAGGCCTGTATGTCCAAAAGAGGACAAGCTGGGTCCGAAGCTCAAGCACGTAGAACGTTGTTTACCAGTGATACTTGAATTACTTTTTGAATGGAATGCTCCTGCAAATCAGAATTGTCGGGGTGGATGAAGATCATTTTGTTCTGAATAGGCCTATTTGCCTGAGTTGAAAAAACACATGTACCTCTCAAAAGAAAACCAGCAGTGTTAGAAGCAGGAGCATCTAGCACATTGTTTTCCTGTGAGAATTCTGTGAGTTTTTGAAAGGAAGACTGCTGCAAATCAGCGTTTTCGAGGTGTAGAAAGCTTCATTTTGTTCCAAATAGGACAGTTTAGAACAGTTGAAGAAACAAATGTAAATCTCAAAAGAAAACTATGTGTGTTAGAAACCAGAGCATCTATCACATTGTTTGCTGTGAGAATAGTGTTAGTTTTTGGAAGGAATATACCTGCAACTTAGGGGATCAACGTGGAGATAGCCTCTTTCTGTTCCAAATTGGCCTATTCAGCTAAGTTGAAGGAACACATGTACCTCTCAAAAAAAACCATCTCTGTATGATGCTGGAATATCTAGAACATTGTTTCCCTGTGAGAACTGAGTGTGGTTTTGAAATGACTACTACAGGAAACCTGAGAGTTTCAAAGGGGCGATAGGCTCTGTTTGCTCGAAATAGGTCTTTTCAGCTGAGTTGAAGACACACGCATCTTTCCCAAGAAAACCATCTATGTTAGAAAGTGCAGCAGCTACCACATGGTTTCTCTGTCACAATTGAGAGAGCTTTTGAAAGGAGTACTTCCTGCAATTCAGAACTTGCAAGGTCAACAAAGGTTCATTCTGTGCCAAATAGGCGTTTTCACCTGACATGTTGAAACACATGTTTCTCTCACAAGAAACTCTCTGTGTTAGACGGTCCATCGCATAGAACATTGTTTACCTGTGAGATTTGAGTTCGTTTTCATTGGAGAACTTTTGCAAATCAGAATTTCAGGGTGGAAAAGGCTACTTTGTTCCTAATAGCCCTATTGAGCTGCATTGAAAAAACACATGGATCTCGCGAGAGAAAACCATCTGTGTTAGAAGCAGGATCATCCGGCACATTGTTTCCCTGTGAGAATCGAGTGAATATTTGAAAGGAGTACTTCCTGCCAATCATGGATTTCAAGGTGTACAACAGCTCACTTTACTCCAAATAGGACTATTTAGCTGAGTGGAAGAAACAACATGTATATCTCGCAAGAGAACTATATGTGTAAGAAGCCTGAGCATCTAGAACATTGATTCCTTGTGAGAACCGAGTTACGTTTGAAAGGAATACCTCCTGCAAATGCTAGATTTGAAGGTGGAGAAAGGCTGCTTTTGTTCAAAATAGGCCTATTGATTTGAGGGGAAGTAACAAATGGATACTTCCAAAGAAAACCATTTCTGGTAGAAGCTGAAGCATGTACATATTGCTTCCCTGGGAGAATTCAGTTCGTTTGGAAAAGAATATTCCTGCAAATCAGAACTTCCAAGGTGCACCAAGCTTCATTTCATTCTAAATAGGCCTATTCCACTGAGATGTTGAAACACATGTTTCTCTGGAAAGAAAACAATCCATGTTACAATCTCCACTGCCTTTAACCTTGATTCCCTGTGAGATTAGAGGTAGTTTTTGAGTGGAATACTTCTGCAAAGGAGAATTTTCAGGCTGGAAAAGCCTCTTTTTGTTGGACTAAGCCTATTCAGCTGAGTTGAAGAAGCACATTTTTCTCTCTAAAGAAAATCATCTGTGTTAGAAGAAGGAGAATCTAGCACATTGTTTCCTATGAGAAGTGAGTTAGTGTTTGAAAAGAACGCTGACTGCAACCTAGGTGTTTCAAGGTGGAGATTGGCTCTATTTCCTCCAATAAGCCTATTCAGATGAGTTTGAGAAACTCATGTATCTCTCCAAGGAAAATGGTCTACGTGAGCAGCATCAAATCGACCACATTGTTTCCTTCTGAGTATTGAGTTAGGTTTTGAAAGCAACACGTTTAGCAAATCAGAATTTTCAAGCTAGAGAAAGGCTCATTTTGTCCAAAGAGGACGATTCGGCTCAATTGAAGACAGACATGTATCTCTCCTCACAATACCATCTATGCTTCAACCTGCAGCAATTACCACATTGTTTCCCTGCAAGAATTGACTTAGTTTTTGAAAGGACTACTACTGGCAACTTTTGAGTTTCACTGTGGAGATAGTCTCTGTTTGCTTCAAACAGGCCTTTTTAGCTGAGATGAAGAAGCACGTGTGTATCTTGAAAAAGTACCATCTACGTTGGAAGCTGTAATTTCTATCACACTGTTTCCCTCTGACGATTTAGTTTGTTTTAGAAAGGAGTATTTCCTGCAAATCAGAATTTCCAACATGGATTGAAGTTCACTTGCTCCAAACAAGCCTAGGTTGAAGAAACACACCTATTTCTTGAAAGAAAACCATCTGTGTTAGAAGAAAGTGCATCTAGCACATTGTTTCCCTGTGAGAACTGAGTTAGTTTTTAAAGGAACTCGTCCTGCAAATTAGCACTTTGAAGGGGGCCATATGTTTCTTTGTTTCAAATTGGCCTATTCACCTGAATTGTCTAAACACGTGTTCCTCTTGAAACATCACAATATGTTTTAGAAAGAGGAACAACTAGCCTATTGCTTCCTTGTGAGAAGACTTAGTCTTGGAAAGGAATGTACCTGCAACTGACAGATTTCAATGTGGAGATATGCCCTGATTGCTGCAAATAGGCCTATATAGCTGAGTTGAAGAAACACATGTCTAACTCTAATGACAACCATCTATGCTAGAAACTGTAGCGTCAAGCACATTGTTCCCCTATGAAATTTCAATTAGTTATGGAAATGAATAACTTCTGAATAACAGATTTTCAAAGTGTAGGAAAGCTCATTTTGTCCAAATAGGCCATTTCAGCTATGTTGAAGAAACACATGCATCTCTCCAACGAAATCATGTAGGTTAGAATCAGCATCATCTAGAACACGGTTTCCTTGTGAGAATTGATTTAGTTCGTGAAAGGCGTATTTCCTGCAAATCATCCTTTTCAAGATGAAGTAAGGCTCATTTTGTTCCAAATAGGTCTATACAGCTGAGTTGAAGAAACACATGTACCTTTCCAAAGAAAACCATCTATGGTAGATCTACCACTTTATTTCCCTGTGTGAATTGACATAGATTTCAAAGGAACATTTAATGGAAATGATAACTTAGAAGGCAGAGAAAGGATCATTTTTTCCAAATGGGCCAAATCACATGAGATGTCAAAAACCATTTGTGTGGAAAGGAAAACTGTCATAGAAACAGGTGTTTCCTGCACATTCTTTCCCTGTGAAAATTGAGTTAATTTTTAAAAGCATACTTCCTACATCTTAAGTGTTTCAATGTGGAGATAGGTTCTGTTTACTCCAGGGAGGCGTATTCAAGGTGGTTTGAGAAACGCATGTATCTCCCAAAGAAAGAGATCTATGTTAAATGCTTCACAATCCCGCCTGTTGTTTGCCTGTGAGAATTGAATGAGTTTTTGAATGCAATACTTCTGGAAATCCTCATTTTCAAGAAGAAGAAAGGCTCCTTTTGTCCCAAGTATGCGTATTTTGCTGAGGTGAAGAAACACATTTAGCTCTCCACAGAAAGCCATCTGTGCCAGAAGTCAAAACATTAACAACATTGCTTCATTCTGTAAATGAGTTACTTTTGGAAAGGAATATTTCCTGAAAATTAGAACTTTCAAGGTGGAGAGATGTTCATTTTCTTCCAAATAAGCCTATTGACCTGAAAGTGGGAACACATTTGTCTCTCGAAAGAAAATGGTCAGTGTTAGAAAGAGAGAAGTGTCTAGACCATTGTTTCCGTGTGAGAATTGACTTAGTTTTGAAAGGAATACTTACTGCAAATCCTAATTTTCAAGGTGGAGAAAGGGTGATTTTCCTCAAATGGGCCTCTTTATCTGAGGGGAAGAAACACATGTATCCCTCCAAAGAAAACCATTTCTGCTAGAAGCTGCAGCATCTGACACATTGTTACCTGTGAGAATTGAGTTCACTTTTGAAAGGAATATTTCCTGCATATCGTGGTTATCATGGTAGGGGAAGGCTCATTTTGGTACAAAAATGCCTAATCAGCTGATTTGAAGAAACACATTTATTTCTCCAAATAACACCATCTAAGCTTGAAGCTACAGTTGCTAGCACATTGTTTCCCTGTGACAATTGGCTTAGTTTTTGAAAGGAAGACTTCCTGACAATCTGAATTTTCAGGGTATTCTTAGGCTGAGTGTGTCCAAGTAGGCCCATTCAGCTAAGTTGTATAGAAACATGTATCTCTCAAAGAAAAATCTTTGTTAGAACCACGAGCATCTAGGGCATTGTTTCCCTGTGAGAACTGAGTAAGTTATTGAAAGGAATACTTCCTGCGACTTAAGATGTTTCAAAGTGGAGAAAGGCTCATTTTGTTCCAAATGGGGCCGTTCATCATTGGGGAAGAAACACAAGTATCCCTCCGAAGAAACCCATTTATGGTAGAAGCTGCAGCATCTACCATATTGTTTTCCTGTGAGAATTGAGTTCGTTTTGGGAAGAATACTTCCTGCAAATCAGAAATTCCAACGTGAACAAAGGTTCATTTTGTTTCCCAAAGGCCTATTCACCTAAGATGAAGAAAGGCCTGTATGTCCAAAAGAGGACAAGCTGGGTCCGAAGCTCAAGCACGTAGAACGTTGTTTACCAGTGATACTTGAATTACTTTTTGAATGGAATGCTCCTGCAAATCAGAATTGTCGGGGTGGATGAAGATCATTTTGTTCTGAATAGGCCTATTTGCCTGAGTTGAAAAAACACATGTACCTCTCAAAAGAAAACCAGCAGTGTTAGAAGCAGGAGCATCTAGCACATTGTTTTCCTGTGAGAATTCAGTGAGTTTTTGAAAGGAAGACTGCTGCAAATCAGCGTTTTCGAGGTGTAGAAAGCTTCATTTTGTTCCAAATAGGACAGTTTAGAACAGTTGAAGAAACAAATGTAAATCTCAAAAGAAAACTATGTGTGTTAGAAACCAGAGCATCTATCACATTGTTTGCTGTGAGAATAGTGTTAGTTTTTGGAAGGAATATACCTGCAACTTAGGGGATCAACGTGGAGATAGCCTCTTTCTGTTCCAAATTGGCCTATTCAGCTAAGTTGAAGGAACACATGTACCTCTCAAAAAAAACCATCTCTGTATGATGCTGGAATATCTAGAACATTGTTTCCCTGTGAGAACTGAGTGTGGTTTTGAAATGACTACTACAGGAAACCTGAGAGTTTCAAAGGGGCGATAGGCTCTGTTTGCTCGAAATAGGTCTTTTCAGCTGAGTTGAAGACACACGCATCTTTCCCAAGAAAACCATCTATGTTAGAAAGTGCAGCAGCTACCACATGGTTTCTCTGTCACAATTGAGAGAGCTTTTGAAAGGAGTACTTCCTGCAATTCAGAACTTGCAAGGTCAACAAAGGTTCATTCTGTGCCAAATAGGCGTTTTCACCTGACATGTTGAAACACATGTTTCTCTCACCAGAAACTCTCTGTGTTAGACGGTCCATCGCATAGAACATTGTTTACCTGTGAGATTTGAGTTCGTTTTCATTGGAGAACTTTTGCAAATCAGAATTTCAGGGTGGAAAAGGCTACTTTGTTCCTAATAGCCCTATTGAGCTGCATTGAAAAAACACATGGATCTCGCGAGAGAAAACCATCTGTGTTAGAAGCAGGATCATCCGGCACATTGTTTCCCTGTGAGAATCGAGTGAATATTTGAAAGGAGTACTTCCTGCCAATCATGGATTTCAAGGTGTACAACAGCTCACTTTACTCCAAATAGGACTATTTAGCTGAGTGGAAGAAACAACATGTATATCTCGCAAGAGAACTATATGTGTAAGAAGCCTGAGCATCTAGAACATTGATTCCCTGTGAGAACCGAGTTACGTTTGAAAGGAATACCTCCTGCAAATGCTAGATTTGAAGGTGGAGAAAGGCTGCTTTTGTTCAAAATAGGCCTATTGATTTGAGGGGAAGTAACAAATGGATACTTCCAAAGAAAACCATTTCTGGTAGAAGCTGAAACATGTACATATTGCTTCCCTGGGAGAATTCAGTTCGTTTGGAAAAGAATATTCCTGCAAATCAGAACTTCCAAGGTGCACCAAGCTTCATTTCATTCTAAATAGGCCTATTCCACTGAGATGTTGAAACACATGTTTCTCTGGAAAGAAAACAATCCATGTTACAATCTCCACTGCCTTTAACCTTGATTCCCTGTGAGATTAGAGGTAGTTTTTGAGTGGAATACTTCTGCAAAGTAGAATTTTCAGGCTGGAAAAGCCTCTTTTTGTTGGACTAAGCCTATTCAGCTGAGTTGAAGAAGCACATTTTTCTCTCTAAAGAAAATCATCTGTGTTAGAAGAAGGAGAATCTAGCACATTGTTTCCTATGAGAAGTGAGTTAGTGTTTGAAAAGAACGCTGACTGCAACCTAGGTGTTTCAAGGTGGAGATTGGCTCTATTTCCTCCAATAAGCCTATTCAGATGAGTTTGAGAAACTCATGTATCTCTCCAAGGAAAATGGTCTACGTGAGCAGCATCAAATCGACCACATTGTTTCCTTCTGAGTATTGAGTTAGGTGTTGAAAGCAACACGTTTAGCAAATCAGAATTTTCAAGCTAGAGAAAGGCTCATTTTGTCCAAAGAGGACGATTCGGCTCAATTGAAGACAGACATGTATCTCTCCACACAATACCATCTATGCTTCAACCTGCAGCAATTACCACATTGTTTCCCTGCAAGAATTGACTTAGTTTTTGAAAGGACTACTACTGGCAACTTTTGAGTTTCACTGTGGAGATAGTCTCTGTTTGCTTCAAACAGGCCTTTTTAGCTGAGATGAAGAAGCACATGTGTATCTTGAAAAAGTACCATCTACGTTGGAAGCTGTAATTTCTATCACACTGTTTCCCTCTGACAATTTAGTTTGTTTTAGAAAGGAGTATTTCCTGCAAATCAGAATTTCCAACATGGATTGAAGTTCACTTGCTCCAAACAAGCCTAGGTTGAAGAAACACACCTATTTCTTGAAAGAAAACCATCTGTGTTAGAAGAAAGTGCATCTAGCACATTGTTTCCCTGTGAGAACTGAGTTAGTTTTTAAAGGAACTCGTCCTGCAAATTAGCACTTTGAAGGGGGCCATATGTTTCTTTGTTTCAAATTGGCCTATTCACCTGAATTGTCTAAACACGTGTTCCTCTTGAAACATCACAATATGTTTTAGAAAGAGGAACAACTAGCCTATTGCTTCCTTGTGAGAAGACTTAGTCTTGGAAAGGAATGTACCTGCAACTGACAGATTTCAATGTGGAGATATGCCCTGATTGCTGCAAATAGGCCTATATAGCTGAGTTGAAGAAACACATGTCTAACTCTAATGACAACCATCTATGCTAGAAACTGTAGCGTCAAGCACATTGTTCCCCTATGAAATTTCAATTAGTTATGGAAATGAATAACTTCTGAATAACAGATTTTCAAAGTGTAGGAAAGCTCATTTTGTCCAAATAGGCCATTTCAGCTATGTTGAAGAAACACATGCATCTCTCCAACGAAATCATGTAGGTTAGAATCAGCATCATCTAGAACACGGTTTCCTTGTGAGAATTGATTTAGTTCGTGAAAGGCATATTTCCTGCAAATCATCCTTTTCAAGATGAAGTAAGGCTCATTTTGTTCCAAATAGGTCTATACAGCTGAGTTGAAGAAACACATGTACCTTTCCAAAGAAAACCATCTATGGTAGATCTACCACTTTATTTCCCTGTGTGAATTGACATAGATTTCAAAGGAACATTTAATGGAAATGATAACTTAGAAGGCAGAGAAAGGATCATTTTTTCCAAATGGGCCAAATCACATGAGATGTCAAAAACCATTTGTGTGGAAAGGAAAACTGTCATAGAAACAGGTGTTTCCTGCACATTCTTTCCCTGTGAAAATTGAGTTAATTTTTAAAAGCATACTTCCTACATCTTAAGTGTTTCAATGTGGAGATAGGTTCTGTTTACTCCAGGGAGGCGTATTCAAGGTGGTTTGAGAAACGCATGTATCTCCCAAAGAAAGAGATCTATGTTAAATGCTTCACAATCCCGCCTGTTGTTTGCCTGTGAGAATTGAATGAGTTTTTGAATGCAATACTTCTGGAAATCCTCATTTTCAAGAAGAAGAAAGGCTCCTTTTGTCCCAAGTATGCGTATTTTGCTGAGGTGAAGAAGCACATTTAGCTCTCCACAGAAAGCCATCTGTGCTAGAAGTCAAAACATTAACAACATTGCTTCATTCTGTAAATGAGTTACTTTTGGAAAGGAATATTTCCTGAAAATTAGAACTTTCAAGGTGGAGAGATGTTCATTTTCTTCCAAATAAGCCTATTGACCTGAAAGTGGGAACACATTTGTCTCTCGAAAGAAAATGGTCAGTGTTAGAAAGAGAGAAGTGTCTAGACCATTGTTTCCGTGTGAGAATTGACTTAGTTTTGAAAGGAATACTTACTGCAAATCCTAATTTTCAAGGTGGAGAAAGGGTGATTTTCCTCAAATGGGCCTCTTTATCTGGGGGGAAGAAACACATGTATCCCTCCAAAGAAAACCATTTCTGCTAGAAGCTGCAGCATCTGACACATTGTTACCTGTGAGAATTGAGTTCACTTTTGAAAGGAATATTTCCTGCATATCGTGGTTATCATGGTAGGGGAAGGCTCATTTTGGTACAAAAATGCCTAATCAGCTGATTTGAAGAAACACATTTATTTCTCCAAATAACACCATCTAAGCTTGAAGCTACAGTTGCTAGCACATTGTTTCCCTGTGACAATTGGCTTAGTTTTTGAAAGGAAGACTTCCTGACAATCTGAATTTTCAGGGTATTCTTAGGCTGAGTGTGTCCAAGTAGGCCCATTCAGCTAAGTTGTATAGAGACATGTATCTCTCAAAGAAAAATCTTTGTTAGAACCACGAGCATCTAGGGCATTGTTTCCCTGTGAGAACTGAGTAAGTTATTGAAAGGAATACTTCCTGCGACTTAAGATGTTTCAAAGTGGAGAAAGGCTCATTTTGTTCCAAATGGGGCCGTTCATCATTGGGGAAGAAACACAAGTATCCCTCCGAAGAAACCCATTTATGGTAGAAGCTGCAGCATCTACCATATTGTTTTCCTGTGAGAATTGAGTTCATTTTGGGAAGAATACTTCCTGCAAATCAGAAATTCCAACGTGAACAAAGGTTCATTTTGTTTCCCAAATGCCTATTCACCTAAGATGATGAAAGGCCTGTATGTCCAAAAGAGGACAAGCTGGGTCCGAAGCTCAAGCACGTAGAACGTTGTTTACCAGTGATACTTGAATTACTTTTTGAATGGAATGCTCCTGCAAATCAGAATTGTCGGGGTGGATGAAGATCATTTTGTTCTGAATAGGCCTATTTGCCTGAGTTGAAAAAACACATGTACCTCTCAAAAGAAAACCAGCAGTGTTAGAAGCAGGAGCATCTAGCACATTGTTTTCCTGTGAGAATTCTGTGAGTTTTTGAAAGGAAGACTGCTGCAAATCAGCGTTTTCGAGGTGTAGAAAGCTTCATTTTGTTCCAAATAGGACAGTTTAGAACAGTTGAAGAAACAAATGTAAATCTCAAAAGAAAACTATGTGTGTTAGAAACCAGAGCATCTATCACATTGTTTGCTGTGAGAATAGTGTTAGTTTTTGGAAGGAATATACCTGCAACTTAGGGGATCAACGTGGAGATAGCCTCTTTCTGTTCCAAATTGGCCTATTCAGCTAAGTTGAAGGAACACATGTACCTCTCAAAAAAAACCATCTCTGTGTGATGCTGGAATATCTAGAACATTGTTTCCCTGTGAGAACTGAGTGTGGTTTTGAAATGACTACTACAGGAAACCTGAGAGTTTCAAAGGGGCGATAGGCTCTGTTTGCTCGAAATAGGTCTTTTCAGCTGAGTTGAAGACACACGCATCTTTCCCAAGAAAACCATCTATGTTAGAAAGTGCAGCAGCTACCACATGGTTTCTCTGTCACAATTGAGAGAGCTTTTGAAAGGAGTACTTCCTGCAATTCAGAACTTGCAAGGTCAACAAAGGTTCATTCTGTGCCAAATAGGCGTTTTCACCTGACATGTTGAAACACATGTTTCTCTCACAAGAAACTCTCTGTGTTAGACGGTCCATCGCATAGAACATTGTTTACCTGTGAGATTTGAGTTCGTTTTCATTGGAGAACTTTTGCAAATCAGAATTTCAGGGTGGAAAAGGCTACTTTGTTCCTAATAGCCCTATTGAGCTGCATTGAAAAAACACATGGATCTCGCGAGAGAAAACCATCTGTGTTAGAAGCAGGATCATCCGGCACATTGTTTCCCTGTGAGAATCGAGTGAATATTTGAAAGGAGTACTTCCTGCCAATCATGGATTTCAAGGTGTACAACAGCTCACTTTACTCCAAATAGGACTATTTAGCTGAGTGGAAGAAACAACATGTATATCTCGCAAGAGAACTATATGTGTAAGAAGCCTGAGCATCTAGAACATTGATTCCCTGTGAGAACCGAGTTACGTTTGAAAGGAATACCTCCTGCAAATGCTAGATTTGAAGGTGGAGAAAGGCTGCTTTTGTTCAAAATAGGCCTATTGATTTGAGGGGAAGTAACAAATGGATACTTCCAAAGAAAACCATTTCTGGTAGAAGCTGAAGCATGTACATATTGCTTCCCTGGGAGAATTCAGTTCGTTTGGAAAAGAATATTCCTGCAAATCAGAACTTCCAAGGTGCACCAAGCTTCATTTCATTCTAAATAGGCCTATTCCACTGAGATGTTGAAACACATGTTTCTCTGGAAAGAAAACAATCCATATTACAATCTCCACTGCCTTTAACCTTGATTCCCTGTGAGATTAGAGGTAGTTTTTGAGTGGAATACTTCTGCAAAGGAGAATTTTCAGGCTGGAAAAGCCTCTTTTTGTTGGACTAAGCCTATTCAGCTGAGTTGAAGAAGCACATTTTTCTCTCTAAAGAAAATCATCTGTGTTAGAAGAAGGAGAATCTAGCACATTGTTTCCTATGAGAAGTGAGTTAGTGTTTGAAAAGAACGCTGACTGCAACCTAGGTGTTTCAAGGTGGAGATTGGCTCTATTTCCTCCAATAAGCCTATTCAGATGAGTTTGAGAAACTCATGTATCTCTCCATGGAAAATGGTCTACGTGAGCAGCATCAAATCGACCACATTGTTTCCTTCTGAGTATTGAGTTAGGTTTTGAAAGCAACACGTTTAGCAAATCAGAATTTTCAAGCTAGAGAAAGGCTCATTTTGTCCAAAGAGGACAATTCGGCTCAATTGAAGACAGACATGTATCTCTCCACACAATACCATCTGTGCTTCAACCTGCAACAATTACCACATTGTTTACCTGCAAGAATTGACTTAGTTTTTGAAAGGACTACTACTGGCAACTTTTGAGTTTCACTGTGGAGATAGTCTCTGTTTGCTTCAAACAGGCCTTTTTAGCTGAGATGAAGAAGCACATGTGTATCTTGAAAAAGTACCATCTACGTTGGAAGCTGTAATTTCTATCACACTGTTTCCCTCTGACAATTTAGTTTGTTTTAGAAAGGAGTATTTCCTGCAAATCAGAATTTCCAACATGGATTGAAGTTCACTTGCTCCAAACAAGCCTAGGTTGAAGAAACACACCTATTTCTTGAAAGAAAACCATCTGTGTTAGAAGAAAGTGCATCTAGCACATTGTTTCCCTGTGAGAACTGAGTTAGTTTTTAAAGGAACTCGTCCTGCAAATTAGCACTTTGAAGGGGGCCATATGTTTCTTTGTTTCAAATTGGCCTATTCACCTGAATTGTCTAAACACGTGTTCCTCTTGAAACATCACAATATGTTTTAGAAAGAGGAACAACTAGCCTATTGCTTCCTTGTGAGAAGACTTAGTCTTGGAAAGGAATGTACCTGCAACTGACAGATTTCAATGTGGAGATATGCCCTGATTGCTGCAAATAGGCCTATATAGCTGAGTTGAAGAAACACATGTCTAACTCTAATGACAACCATCTATGCTAGAAACTGTAGCGTCAAGCACATTGTTCCCTTATGAAATTTCAATTAGTTATGGAAATGAATAACTTCTGAATAACAGATTTTCAAAGTGTAGGAAAGCTCATTTTGTCCAAATAGGCCATTTCAGCTATGTTGAAGAAACACATGCATCTCTCCAACGAAATCATGTAGGTTAGAATCAGCATCATCTAGAACACGGTTTCCTTGTGAGAATTGATTTAGTTCGTGAAAGGCGTATTTCCTGCAAATCATCCTTTTCAAGATGAAGTAAGGCTCATTTTGTTCCAAATAGGTCTATACAGCTGAGTTGAAGAAACACATGTACCTTTCCAAAGAAAACCATCTATGGTAGATCTACCACTTTATTTCCCTGTGTGAATTGACATAGATTTCAAAGGAACATTTAATGGAAATGATAACTTAGAAGGCAGAGAAAGGATCATTTTTTCCAAATGGGCCAAATCACATGAGATGTCAAAAACCATTTGTGTGGAAAGGAAAACTGTCATAGAAACAGGTGTTTCCTGCACATTCTTTCCCTGTGAAAATTGAGTTAATTTTTAAAAGCATACTTCCTACATCTTAAGTGTTTCAATGTGGAGATAGGTTCTGTTTACTCCAGGGAGGCGTATTCAAGGTGGTTTGAGAAACGCATGTATCTCCCAAAGAAAGAGATCTATGTTAAATGCTTCACAATCCCGCCTGTTGTTTGCCTGTGAGAATTGAATGAGTTTTTGAATGCAATACTTCTTAAAATCCTCATTTTCAAGAAGAAGAAAGGCTCCTTTTGTCCCAAGTATGCGTATTTTGCTGAGGTGAAGAAACACATTTAGCTCTCCACAGAAAGCCATCTGTGCCAGAAGTCAAAACATTAACAACATTGCTTCATTCTGGAAATGAGTTACTTTTGGAAAGGAATATTTCCTGAAAATTAGAACTTTCAAGGTGGAGAGATGTTCATTTTCTTCCAAATAAGCCTATTGACCTGAAAGTGGGAACACATTTGTCTCTCGAAAGAAAATGGTCAGTGTTAGAAAGAGAGAAGTGTCTAGACCATTGTTTCCGTGTGAGAATTGACTTAGTTTTGAAAGGAATACTTACTGAAAATCCTAATTTTCAAGGTGGAGAAAGGGTGATTTTCCTCAAATGGGCCTCTTTATCTGAGGGGAAGAAACACATGTATCCCTCCAAAGAAAACCATTTCTGCTAGAAGCTGCAGCATCTGACACATTGTTACCTGTGAGAATTGAGTTCACTTTTGAAAGGAATATTTCCTGCATATCGTGGTTATCATGGTAGGGGAAGGCTCATTTTGGTACAAAAATGCCTAATCAGCTGATTTGAAGAAACACATTTATTTCTCCAAATAACACCATCTAAGCTTGAAGCTACAGTTGCTAGCACATGGTTTCCCTGTGACAATTGGCTTAGTTTTTGAAAGGAAGACTTCCTGACAATCTGAATTTTCAGGGTATTCTTAGGCTGAGTGTGTCCAAGTAGGCCCATTCAGCTAAGTTGTATAGAAACATGTATCTCTCAAAGAAAAATCTTTGTTGGAACCACGAGCATCTAGGGCATTGTTTCCCTGTGAGAACTGAGTAAGTTATTGAAAGGAATACTTCCTGCGACTTAAGATGTTTCAAAGTGGAGAAAGGCTCATTTTGTTCCAAATGGGGCCGTTCATCATTGGGGAAGAAACACAAGTATCCCTCCGAAGAAACCCATTTATGGTAGAAGCTGCAGCATCTACCATATTGTTTTCCTGTGAGAATTGAGTTCGTTTTGGGAAGAATACTTCCTGCAAATCAGAAATTCCAACGTGAACAAAGGTTCATTTTGTTTCCCAAAGGCCTATTCACCTAAGATGAAGAAAGGCCTGTATGTCCAAAAGAGAACAAGCTGGGTCCGAAGCTCAAGCACGTAGAACGTTGTTTACCAGTGATACTTGAATTACTTTTTGAATGGAATGCTCCTGCAAATCAGAATTGTCGGGGTGGATGAAGATCATTTTGTTCTGAATAGGCCTATTTGCCTGAGTTGAAAAAACACATGTACCTCTCAAAAGAAAACCAGCAGTGTTAGAAGCAGGAGCATCTAGCACATTGTTTTACTGTGAGAATTCTGTGAGTTTTTGAAAGGAAGACTGCTGCAAATCAGCGTTTTCGAGGTGTAGAAAGCTTCATTTTGTTCCAAATAGGACAGTTTAGAACAGTTGAAGAAACAAATGTAAATCTCAAAAGAAAACTATGTGTGTTAGAAACCAGAGCATCTATCACATTGTTTGCTGTGAGAATAGTGTTAGTTTTTGGAAGGAATATACCTGCAACTTAGGGGATCAACGTGGAGATAGCCTCTTTCTGTTCCAAATTGGCCTATTCAGCTAAGTTGATGGAACACATGTAACTCTCAAAAAAAACCATCTCTGTATGATGCTGGAATATCTAGAACATTGTTTCCCTGTGAGAACTGAGTGTGGTTTTGAAATGACTACTACAGGAAACCTGAGGGTTTCAAAGGGGCAATAGGCTCTGTTTGCTCGAAATAGGTCTTTTCAGCTGTGTTGAAGACACACGCATCTTTCCCAAGAAAACCATCTATGTTAGAAAGTGCAGCAGCTACCACATGGTTTCTCTGTCACAATTGAGAGAGCTTTTGAAAGGAGTACTTCCTGCAATTCAGAACTTGCAAGGTCAACAAAGATTCATTCTGTGCCAAATAGGCGTTTTCACCTGACATGTTGAAACACATGTTTCTCTCACAAGAAACTCTCTGTGTTAGACGGTCCATCGCATAGAACATTGTTTACCTGTGAGATTTGAGTTCGTTTTCATTGGAGAACTTTTGCAAATCAGAATGTCAGGGTGGAAAAGGCTACTTTGTTCCTAATAGCCCTATTGAGCTGCATTGAAAAAACACATGGATCTCGCGAGAGAAAACCATCTGTGTTAGAAGCAGGATCATCCGGCACATTGTTTCCCTGTGAGAATCGAGTGAATATTTGAAAGGAGTACTTCCTGCCAATCATGGATTTCAAGGTGTACAACAGCTCACTTTACTCCAAATAGGACTATTTAGCTGAGTGGAAGAAACAACATGTATATCTCGCAAGAGAACTATATGTGTAAGAAGCCTGAGCATCTAGAACATTGATTCCCTGTGAGAACCGAGTTACGTTTGAAAGGAATACCTCCTGCAAATGCTAGATTTGAAGGTGGAGAAAGGCTGCTTTTGTTCAAAATAGGCCTATTGATTTGAGGGGAAGTAACAAATGGATACTTCCAAAGAAAACCATTTCTGGTAGAAGCTGAAGCATGTACATATTGCTTCCCTGGGAGAATTCAGTTCGTTTGGAAAAGAATATTCCTGCAAATCAGAACTTCCAAGGTGCACCAAGCTTCATTTCATTCTAAATAGGCCTATTCCACTGAGATGTTGAAACACATGTTTCTCTGGAAAGAAAACAATCCATGTTACAATCTCCACTGCCTTTAACCTTGATTCCCTGTGAGATTAGAGGTAGTTTTTGAGTGGAATACTTCTGCAAAGGAGAATTTTCAGGCTGGAAAAGCCTCTTTTTGTTGGACTAAGCCTATTCAGCTGAGTTGAAGAAGCACATTTTTCTCTCTAAAGAAAATCATCTGTGTTAGAAGAAGGAGAATCTAGCACATTGTTTCCTATGAGAAGTGAGTTAGTGTTTGAAAAGAACGCTGACTGCAACCTAGGTGTTTCAAGGTGGAGATTGGCTCTATTTCCTCCAATAAGCCTATTCAGATGAGTTTGAGAAACTCATGTATCTCTCCAAGGAAAATGGTCTACGTGAGCAGCATCAAATCGACCACATTGTTTCCTTCTGAGTATTGAGTTAGGTTTTGAAAGCTACACGTTTAGCAAATCAGAATTTTCAAGCTAGAGAAAGGCTCATTTTGTCCAAAGAGGACGATTCGGCTCAATTGAAGACATACATGTATCTGTCCTCACAATACCATCTATGCTTCAACCTGCAGCAATTACCACATTGTTTCCCTGCAAGAATTGACTTAGTTTTTGAAAGGACTACTACTGGCAACTTTTGAGTTTCACTGTGGAGATAGTCTCTGTTTGCTTCAAACAGGCCTTTTTAGCTGAGATGAAGAAGCACATGTGTATCTTGAAAAAGTACCATCTACGTTGGAAGCTGTAATTTCTATCACACTGTTTCCCTCTGACAATTTAGTTTGTTTTAGAAAGGAGTATTTCCTGCAAATCAGAATTTCCAACATGGATTGAAGTTCACTTGCTCCAAACAAGCCTAGGTTGAAGAAACACACCTATTTCTTGAAAGAAAACCATCTGTGTTAGAAGAAAGTGCATCTAGCACATTGTTTCCCTGTGAGAACTGAGTTAGTTTTTAAAGGAACTCGTCCTGCAAATTAGCACTTTGAAGGGGGCCATATGTTTCTTTGTTTCAAATTGGCCTATTCACCTGAATTGTCTAAACACGTGTTCCTCTTGAAACATCACAATATGTTTTAGAAAGAGGAACAACTAGCCTATTGCTTCCTTGTGAGAAGACTTAGTCTTGGAAAGGAATGTACCTGCAACTGACAGATTTCAATGTGGAGATATGCCCTGATTGCTGCAAATAGGCCTATATAGCTGAGTTGAAGAAACACATGTCTAACTCTAATGACAACCATCTATGCTAGAAACTGTAGCGTCAAGCACATTGTTCCCCTATGAAATTTCAATTAGTTATGGAAATGAATAACTTCTGAATAACAGATTTTCAAAGTGTAGGAAAGCTCATTTTGTCCAAATGGGCCATTTCAGCTATGTTGAAGAAACACATGCATCTCTCCAACGAAATCATGTAGGTTAGAATCAGCATCATCTAGAACACGGTTTCCTTGTGAGAATTGATTTAGTTCGTGAAAGGCGTATTTCCTGCAAATCATCCTTTTCAAGATGAAGTAAGGCTCATTTTGTTCCAAATAGGTCTATACAGCTGAGTTGAAGAAACACATGTACCTTTCCAAAGAAAACCATCTATGGTAGATCTACCACTTTATTTCCCTGTGTGAATTGACATAGATTTCAAAGGAACATTTAATGGAAATGATAACTTAGAAGGCAGAGAAAGGATCATTTTTTCCAAATGGGCCAAATCACATGAGATGTCAAAAACCATTTGTGTGGAAAGGAAAACTGTCATAGAAACAGGTGTTTCCTGCACATTCTTTCCCTGTGAAAATTGAGTTAATTTTTAAAAGCATACTTCCTACATCTTAAGTGTTTCAATGTGGAGATAGGTTCTGTTTACTCCAGGGAGGCGTATTCAAGGTGGTTTGAGAAACGCATGTATCTCCCAAAGAAAGAGATCTATGTTAAATGCTTCACAATCCCGCCTGTTGTTTGCCTGTGAGAATTGAATGAGTTTTTGAATGCAATACTTCTGGAAATCCTCATTTTCAAGAAGAAGAAAGGCTCCTTTTGTCCCAAGTATGCGTATTTTGCTGAGGTGAAGAAACACATTTAGCTCTCCACAGAAAGCCATCTGTGCCAGAAGTCAAAACATTAACAACATTGCTTCATTCTGTAAATGAGTTACTTTTGGAAAGGAATATTTCCTGAAAATTAGAACTTTCAAGGTGGAGAGATGTTCATTTTCTTCCAAATAAGCCTATTGACCTGAAAGTGGGAACACATTTGTCTCTCGAAAGAAAATGGTCAGTGTTAGAAAGAGAGAAGTGTCTAGACCATTGTTTCCGTGTGAGAATTGACTTAGTTTTGAAAGGAATACTTACTGCAAATCCTAATTTTCAAGGTGGAGAAAGGGTGATTTTCCTCAAATGGGCCTCTTTATCTGAGGGGAAGAAACACATGTATCCCTCCAAAGAAAACCATTTCTGCTAGAAGCTGCAGCATCTGACACATTGTTACCTGTGAGAATTGAGTTCACTTTTGAAAGGAATATTTCCTGCATATCGTGGTTATCATGGTAGGGGAAGGCTCATTTTGGTACAAAAATGCCTAATCAGCTGATTTGAAGAAACACATTTATTTCTCCAAATAACACCATCTAAGCTTGAAGCTACAGTTGCTAGCACATTGTTTCCCTGTGACAATTGGCTTAGTTTTTGAAAGGAAGACTTCCTGACAATCTGAATTTTCAGGGTATTCTTAGGCTGAGTGTGTCCAAGTAGGCCCATTCAGCTAAGTTGTATAGAAACATGTATCTCTCAAAGAAAAATCTTTGTTAGAACCACGAGCATCTAGGGCATTGTTTCCCTGTGAGAACTGAGTAAGTTATTGAAAGGAATACTTCCTGCGACTTAAGATGTTTCAAAGTGGAGAAAGGCTCATTTTGTTCCAAATGGGGCCGTTCATCATTGGGGAAGAAACACAAGTATCCCTCCGAAGAAACCCATTTATGGTAGAAGCTGCAGCATCTACCATATTGTTTTCCTGTGAGAATTGAGTTCGTTTTGGGAAGAATACTTCCTGCAAATCAGAAATTCCAACGTGAACAAAGGTTCATTTTGTTTCCCAAAGGCCTATTCACCTAAGATGAAGAAAGGCCTGTATGTCCAAAAGAGGACAAGCTGGGTCCGAAGCTCAAGCACGTAGAACGTTGTTTACCAGTGATACTTGAATTACTTTTTGAATGGAATGCTCCTGCAAATCAGAATTGTCGGGGTGGATGAAGATCATTTTGTTCTGAATAGGCCTATTTGCCTGAGTTGAAAAAACACATGTACCTCTCAAAAGAAAACCAGCAGTGTTAGAAGCAGGAGCATCTAGCACATTGTTTTCCTGTGAGAATTCAGTGAGTTTTTGAAAGGAAGACTGCTGCAAATCAGCGTTTTCGAGGTGTAGAAAGCTTCATTTTGTTCCAAATAGGACAGTTTAGAACAGTTGAAGAAACAAATGTAAATCTCAAAAGAAAACTATGTGTGTTAGAAACCAGAGCATCTATCACATTGTTTGCTGTGAGAATAGTGTTAGTTTTTGGAAGGAATATACCTGCAACTTAGGGGATCAACGTGGAGATAGCCTCTTTCTGTTCCAAATTGGCCTATTCAGCTAAGTTGAAGGAACACATGTACCTCTCAAAAAAAACCATCTCTGTATGATGCTGGAATATCTAGAACATTGTTTCCCTGTGAGAACTGAGTGTGGTTTTGAAATGACTACTACAGGAAACCTGAGAGTTTCAAAGGGGCGATAGGCTCTGTATGCTCGAAATAGGTCTTTTCAGCTGAGTTGAAGACACACGCATCTTTCCCAAGAAAACCATCTATGTTAGAAAGTGCAGCAGCTACCACATGGTTTCTCTGTCACAATTGAGAGAGCTTTTGAAAGGAGTACTTCCTGCAATTCAGAACTTGCAAGGTCAACAAAGGTTCATTCTGTGCCAAATAGGCGTTTTCACCTGACATGTTGAAACACATGTTTCTCTCACCAGAAACTCTCTGTGTTAGACGGTCCATCGCATAGAACATTGTTTACCTGTGAGATTTGAGTTCGTTTTCATTGGAGAACTTTTGCAAATCAGAATTTCAGGGTGGAAAAGGCTACTTTGTTCCTAATAGCCCTATTGAGCTGCATTGAAAAAACACATGGATCTCGCGAGAGAAAACCATCTGTGTTAGAAGCAGGATCATCCGGCACATTGTTTCCCTGTGAGAATCGAGTGAATATTTGAAAGGAGTACTTCCTGCCAATCATGGATTTCAAGGTGTACAACAGCTCACTTTACTCCAAATAGGACTATTTAGCTGAGTGGAAGAAACAACATGTATATCTCGCAAGAGAACTATATGTGTAAGAAGCCTGAGCATCTAGAACATTGATTCCCTGTGAGAATCCAGTTACGTTTGAAAGGAATACCTCCTGCAAATGCTAGATTTGAAGGTGGAGAAAGGCTGCTTTTGTTCAAAATAGGCCTATTGATTTGAGGGGAAGTAACAAATGGATACTTCCAAAGAAAACCATTTCTGGTAGAAGCTGAAGCATGTACATATTGCTTCCCTGGGAGAATTCAGTTCGTTTGGAAAAGAATATTCCTGCAAATCAGAACTTCCAAGGTGCACCAAGCTTCATTTCATTCTAAATAGGCCTATTCCACTGAGATGTTGAAACACATGTTTCTCTGGAAAGAAAACAATCCATGTTACAATCTCCACTGCCTTTAACCTTGATTCCCTGTGAGATTAGAGGTAGTTTTTGAGTGGAATACTTCTGCAAAGTAGAATTTTCAGGCTGGAAAAGCCTCTTTTTGTTGGACTAAGCCTATTCAGCTGAGTTGAAGAAGCACATTTTTCTCTCTAAAGAAAATCATCTGTGTTAGAAGAAGGAGAATCTAGCACATTGTTTCCTATGAGAAGTGAGTTAGTGTTTGAAAAGAACGCTGACTGCAACCTAGGTGTTTCAAGGTGGAGATTGGCTCTATTTCCTCCAATAAGCCTATTCAGATGAGTTTGAGAAACTCATGTATCTCTCCAAGGAAAATGGTCTACGTGAGCAGCATCAAATCGACCACATTGTTTCCTTCTGAGTATTGAGTTAGGTGTTGAAAGCAACACGTTTAGCAAATCAGAATTTTCAAGCTAGAGAAAGGCTCATTTTGTCCAAAGAGGACGATTCGGCTCAATTGAAGACAGACATGTATCTCTCCACACAATACCATCTATGCTTCAACCTGCAGCAATTACCACATTGTTTCCCTGCAAGAATTGACTTAGTTTTTGAAAGGACTACTACTGGCAACTTTTGAGTTTCACTGTGGAGATAGTCTCTGTTTGCTTCAAACAGGCCTTTTTAGCTGAGATGAAGAAGCACATGTGTATCTTGAAAAAGTACCATCTACGTTGGAAGCTGTAATTTCTATCACACTGTTTCCCTCTGACAATTTAGTTTGTTTTAGAAAGGAGTATTTCCTGCAAATCAGAATTTCCAACATGGATTGAAGTTCACTTGCTCCAAACAAGCCTAGGTTGAAGAAACACACCTATTTCTTGAAAGAAAACCATCTGTGTTAGAAGAAAGTGCATCTAGCACATTGTTTCCCTGTGAGAACTGAGTTAGTTTTTAAAGGAACTCGTCCTGCAAATTAGCACTTTGAAGGGGGCCATATGTTTCTTTGTTTCAAATTGGCCTATTCACCTGAATTGTCTAAACACGTGTTCCTCTTGAAACATCACAATATGTTTTAGAAAGAGGAACAACTAGCCTATTGCTTCCTTGTGAGAAGACTTAGTCTTGGAAAGGAATGTACCTGCAACTGACAGATTTCAATGTGGAGATATGCCCTGATTGCTGCAAATAGGCCTATATAGCTGAGTTGAAGAAACACATGTCTAACTCTAATGACAACCATCTATGCTAGAAACTGTAGCGTCAAGCACATTGTTCCCCTATGAAATTTCAATTAGTTATGGAAATGAATAACTTCTGAATAACAGATTTTCAAAGTGTAGGAAAGCTCATTTTGTCCAAATGGGCCATTTCAGCTATGTTGAAGAAACACATGCATCTCTCCAACGAAATCATGTAGGTTAGAATCAGCATCATCTAGAACACGGTTTCCTTGTGAGAATTGATTTAGTTCGTGAAAGGCATATTTCCTGCAAATCATCCTTTTCAAGATGAAGTAAGGCTCATTTTGTTCCAAATAGGTCTATACAGCTGAGTTGAAGAAACACATGTACCTTTCCAAAGAAAACCATCTATGGTAGATCTACCACTTTATTTCCCTGTGTGAATTGACATAGATTTCAAAGGAACATTTAATGGAAATGATAACTTAGAAGGCAGAGAAAGGATCATTTTTTCCAAATGGGCCAAATCACATGAGATGTCAAAAACCATTTGTGTGGAAAGGAAAACTGTCATAGAAACAGGTGTTTCCTGCACATTCTTTCCCTGTGAAAATTGAGTTAATTTTTAAAAGCATACTTCCTACATCTTAAGTGTTTCAATGTGGAGATAGGTTCTGTTTACTCCAGGGAGGCGTATTCAAGGTGGTTTGAGAAACGCATGTATCTCCCAAAGAAAGAGATCTATGTTAAATGCTTCACAATCCCGCCTGTTGTTTGCCTGTGAGAATTGAATGAGTTTTTGAATGCAATACTTCTGGAAATCCTCATTTTCAAGAAGAAGAAAGGCTCCTTTTGTCCCAAGTATGCGTATTTTGCTGAGGTGAAGAAGCACATTTAGCTCTCCACAGAAAGCCATCTGTGCTAGAAGTCAAAACATTAACAACATTGCTTCATTCTGTAAATGAGTTACTTTTGGAAAGGAATATTTCCTGAAAATTAGAACTTTCAAGGTGGAGAGATGTTCATTTTCTTCCAAATAAGCCTATTGACCTGAAAGTGGGAACACATTTGTCTCTCGAAAGAAAATGGTCAGTGTTAGAAAGAGAGAAGTGTCTAGACCATTGTTTCCGTGTGAGAATTGACTTAGTTTTGAAAGGAATACTTACTGCAAATCCTAATTTTCAAGGTGGAGAAAGGGTGATTTTCCTCAAATGGGCCTCTTTATCTGGGGGGAAGAAACACATGTATCCCTCCAAAGAAAACCATTTCTGCTAGAAGCTGCAGCATCTGACACATTGTTACCTGTGAGAATTGAGTTCACTTTTGAAAGGAATATTTCCTGCATATCGTGGTTATCATGGTAGGGGAAGGCTCATTTTGGTACAAAAATGCCTAATCAGCTGATTTGAAGAAACACATTTATTTCTCCAAATAACACCATCTAAGCTTGAAGCTACAGTTGCTAGCACATTGTTTCCCTGTGACAATTGGCTTAGTTTTTGAAAGGAAGACTTCCTGACAATCTGAATTTTCAGGGTATTCTTAGGCTGAGTGTGTCCAAGTAGGCCCATTCAGCTAAGTTGTATAGAGACATGTATCTCTCAAAGAAAAATCTTTGTTAGAACCACGAGCATCTAGGGCATTGTTTCCCTGTGAGAACTGAGTAAGTTATTGAAAGGAATACTTCCTGCGACTTAAGATGTTTCAAAGTGGAGAAAGGCTCATTTTGTTCCAAATGGGGCCGTTCATCATTGGGGAAGAAACACAAGTATCCCTCCGAAGAAACCCATTTATGGTAGAAGCTGCAGCATCTACCATATTGTTTTCCTGTGAGAATTGAGTTCATTTTGGGAAGAATACTTCCTGCAAATCAGAAATTCCAACGTGAACAAAGGTTCATTTTGTTTCCCAAAGGCCTATTCACCTAAGATGAAGAAAGGCCTGTATGTCCAAAAGAGGACAAGCTGGGTCCGAAGCTCAAGCACGTAGAACGTTGTTTACCAGTGATACTTGAATTTCTTTTTGAATGGAATGCTCCTGCAAATCAGAATTGTCGGGGTGGATGAAGATCATTTTGTTCTGAATAGGCCTATTTGCCTGAGTTGAAAAAACACATGTACCTCTCAAAAGAAAACCAGCAGTGTTAGAAGCAGGAGCATCTAGCACATTGTTTTCCTGTGAGAATTCTGTGAGTTTTTGAAAGGAAGACTGCTGCAAATCAGCGTTTTCGAGGTGTAGAGAGCTTCATTTTGTTCCATATAGGACAGTTTAGAACAGTTGAAGAAACAAATGTAAATCTCAAAAGAAAACTATGTGTGTTAGAAACCAGAGCATCTATCACATTGTTTGCTTTGAGAATAGTGTTAGTTTTTGGAAGGAATATACCTGCAACTTAGGGGATCAACGTGGAGATAGCCTCTTTCTGTTCCAAATTGGCCTATTCAGCTAAGTTGAAGGAACACATGTACCTCTCAAAAAAAACCATCTCTGTATGATGCTGGAATATCTAGAACATTGTTTCCCTGTGAGAACTGAGTGTGGTTTTGAAATGACTACTACAGGAAACCTGAGAGTTTCAAAGGGGCGATAGGCTCTGTTTGCTCGAAATAGGTCTTTTCAGCTGAGTTGAAGACACACGCATCTTTCCGAAGAAAACCATCTATGTTAGAAAGTGCAGCAGCTACCACGTGGTTTCTCTGTCACAATTGAGAGAGCTTTTGAAAGGAGTACTTCCTGCAATTCAGAACTTGCAAGGTCAACAAAGGTTCATTCTGTGCCAAATAGGCGTTTTCACCTGACATGTTGAAACACGTTTCTCTCACAAGAAACTCTCTGTGTTAGACGGTCCATCGCATAGAACATTGTTTACCTGTGAGATTTGAGTTCGTTTTCCTTGGAGAACTTTTGCAAATCAGAATTTCAGGGTGGAAAAGGCTACTTTGTTCCTAATAGCCCTATTGAGCTGCATTGAAAAAACACATGGATCTCGCGAGAGAAAACCATCTGTGTTAGAAGCAGGATCATCCGGCACATTGTTTCCCTGTGAGAATCGAGTGAATATTTGAAAGGAGTACTTCCTGCCAATCATGGATTTCAAGGTGTACAACAGCTCACTTTACTCCAAATAGGACTATTTAGCTGAGTGGAAGAAACAACATGTATATCTCGCAAGAGAACTATATGTGTAAGAAGCCTGAGCATCTAGAACATTGATTCCCTGTGAGAATCGAGTTACGTTTGAAAGGAATACCTCCTGCAAATGCTAGATTTGAAGGTGGAGAAAGGCTGCTTTTGTTCAAAATAGGCCTATTGATTTGAGGGGAAGTAACACATGGATACTTCCAAAGAAAACCATTTCTGGTAGAAGCTGAAGCATGTACATATTGCTTCCCTGGGAGAATTCAGTTCGTTTGGAAAAGAATATTCCTGCAAATCAGAACTTCCAAGGTGCACCAAGCTTCATTTCATTCTAAATAGGCCTATTCCACTGAGATGTTGAAACACATGTTTCTCTGGAAAGAAAACAATCCATGTTACAATCTCCACTGCCTTTAACCTTGATTCCCTGTGAGATTAGAGGTAGTTTTTGAGTGGAATACTTCTGCAAAGGAGAATTTTCAGGCTGGAAAAGCCTCTTTTTGTTGGACTAAGCCTATTCAGCTGAGTTGAAGAAGCACATTTTTCTCTCTAAAGAAAATCATCTGTGTTAGAAGAAGGAGAATCTAGCACATTGTTTCCTATGAGAAGTGAGTTAGTGTTTGAAAAGAACGCTGACTGCAACCTAGGTGTTTCAAGGTGGAGATTGGCTCTATTTCCTCCAATAAGCCTATTCAGATGAGTTTGAGAAACTCATGTATCTCTCCAAGGAAAATGGTCTATGTGAGCAGCATCAAATCGACCACATTGTTTCCTTCTGAGTATTGAGTTAGGTTTTGAAAGCAACACGTTTAGCAAATCAGAATTTTCAAGCTAGAGAAAGGCTCATTTTGTCCAAAGAGGACAATTCGGCTCAATTGAAGACAGACATGTATCTCTCCACACAATACCATCTGTGCTTCAACCTGCAACAATTACCACATTGTTTACCTGCAAGAATTGACTTAGTTTTTGAAAGGACTACTACTGGCAACTTTTGAGTTTCACTGTGGAGATAGTCTCTGTTTGCTTCAAACAGGCCTTTTTAGCTGAGATGAAGAAGCACATGTGTATCTTGAAAAAGTACCATCTACGTTGGAAGCTGTAATTTCTATCACACTGTTTCCCTCTGACAATTTAGTTTGTTTTAGAAAGGAGTATTTCCTGCAAATCAGAATTTCCAACATGGATTGAAGTTCACTTGCTCCAAACAAGCCTAGGTTGAAGAAACACACATATTTCTTGAAAGAAAACCATCTGTGTTAGAAGAAAGTGCATCTAGCACATTGTTTCCCTGTGAGAACTGAGTTAGTTTTTAAAGGAACTCGTCCTGCAAATTAGCACTTTGAAGGGGGCCATATGTTTCTTTGTTTCAAATTGGCCTATTCACCTGAATTGTCTAAACACGTGTTCCTCTTGAAACATCACAATATGTTTTAGAAAGAGGAACAACTAGCCTATTGCTTCCTTGTGAGAAGACTTAGTCTTGGAAAGGAATGTACCTGCAACTGACAGATTTCAATGTGGAGATATGCCCTGATTGCTGCAAATAGGCCTATATAGCTGAGTTGAAGAAACACATGTCTAACTCTAATGACAACCATCTATGCTAGAAACTGTAGCGTCAAGCACATTGTTCCCTTATGAAATTTCAATTAGTTATGGAAATGAATAACTTCTGAATAACAGATTTTCAAAGTGTAGGAAAGCTCATTTTGTCCAAATAGGCCATTTCAGCTATGTTGAAGAAACACATGCATCTCTCCAACGAAATCATGTAGGTTAGAATCAGCATCATCTAGAACACGGTTTCCTTGTGAGAATTGATTTAGTTCGTGAAAGGCGTATTTCCTGCAAATCATCCTTTTCAAGATGAAGTAAGGCTCATTTTGTTCCAAATAGGTCTATACAGCTGAGTTGAAGAAACACATGTACCTTTCCAAAGAAAACCATCTATGGTAGATCTACCACTTTATTTCCCTGTGTGAATTGACATAGATTTCAAAGGAACATTTAATGGAAATGATAACTTAGAAGGCAGAGAAAGGATCATTTTTTCCAAATGGGCCAAATCACATGAGATGTCAAAAACCATTTGTGTGGAAAGGAAAACTGTCATAGAAACAGGTGTTTCCTGCACATTCTTTCCCTGTGAAAATTGAGTTAATTTTTAAAAGCATACTTCCTACATCTTAAGTGTTTCAATGTGGAGATAGGTTCTGTTTACTCCAGGGAGGCGTATTCAAGGTGGTTTGAGAAACGCATGTATCTCCCAAAGAAAGAGATCTATGTTAAATGCTTCACAATCCCGCCTGTTGTTTGCCTGTGAGAATTGAATGAGTTTTTGAATGCAATACTTCTGGAAATCCTCATTTTCAAGAAGAAGAAAGGCTCCTTTTGTCCCAAGTATGCGTATTTTGCTGAGGTGAAGAAACACATTTAGCTCTCCACAGAAAGCCATCTGTGCCAGAAGTCAAAACATTAACAACATTGCTTCATTCTGTAAATGAGTTACTTTTGGAAAGGAATATTTCCTGAAAATTAGAACTTTCAAGGTGGAGAGATGTTCATTTTCTTCCAAATAAGCCTATTGACCTGAAAGTGGGAACACATTTGTCTCTCGAAAGAAAATGGTCAGTGTTAGAAAGAGAGAAGTGTCTAGACCATTGTTTCCGTGTGAGAATTGACTTAGTTTTGAAAGGAATACTTACTGCAAATCCTAATTTTCAAGGTGGAGAAAGGGTGATTTTCCTCAAATGGGCCTCTTTATCTGAGGGGAAGAAGCACATGTATCCCTCCAAAGAAAACCATTTCTGCTAGAAGCTGCAGCATCTGACACATTGTTACCTGTGAGAATTGAGTTCACTTTTGAAAGGAATATTTCCTGCATATCGTGGTTATCATGGTAGGGGAAGGCTCATTTTGGTACAAAAATGCCTAATCAGCTGATTTGAAGAAACACATTTATTTCTCCAAATAACACCATCTAAGCTTGAAGCTACAGTTGCTAGCACATTGTTTCCCTGTGACAATTGGCTTAGTTTTTGAAAGGAAGACTTCCTGACAATCTGAATTTTCAGGGTATTCTTAGGCTGAGTGTGTCCAAGTAGGCCCATTCAGCTAAGTTGTATAGAAACATGTATCTCTCAAAGAAAAATCTTTGTTGGAACCACGAGCATCTAGGGCATTGTTTCCCTGTGAGAACTGAGTAAGTTATTGAAAGGAATACTTCCTGCGACTTAAGATGTTTCAAAGTGGAGAAAGGCTCATTTTGTTCCAAATGGGGCCGTTCATCATTGGGGAAGAAACACAAGTATCCCTCCGAAGAAACCCATTTATGGTAGAAGCTGCAGCATCTACCATATTGTTTTCCTGTGAGAATTCAGTTCGTTTTGGGAAGAATACTTCCTGCAAATCCGAAATTCCAACGTGAACAAAGGTTCATTTTGTTTCGCAAAGGCCTATTCACCTAAGATGAAGAAAGGCCTGTATGTCCAAAAGAGAACAAGCTGGGTCCGAAGCTCAAGCACGTAGAACGTTGTTTACCAGTGATACTTGAATTACTTTTTGAATGGAATGCTCCTGCAAATCAGAATTGTCGGGGTGGATGAAGATCATTTTGTTCTGAATAGGCCTATTTGCCTGAGTTGAAAAAACACATGTACCTCTCAAAAGAAAACCAGCAGTGTTAGAAGCAGGAGCATCTAGCACATTGTTTTCCTGTGAGAATTCAGTGAGTTTTTGAAAGGAAGACTGCTGCAAATCAGCGTTTTCGAGGTGTAGAGAGCTTCATTTTGTTCCAAATAGGACAGTTTAGAACAGTTGAAGAAACAAATGTAAATCTCAAAAGAAAACTATGTGTGTTAGAAACCAGAGCATCTATCACATTGTTTGCTGTGAGAATAGTGTTAGTTTTTGAAAGGAATATACCTGCAACTTAGGGGATCAACGTGGAGATAGCCTCTTTCTGTTCCAAATTGGCCTATTCAGCTAAGTTGAAGAAACACATGTACCTCTCAAAAAAAACCATCTCTGTATGATGCTGGAATATCTAGAACATTGTTTCCCTGTGAGAACTGAGTGTGGTTTTGAAATGACTACTACAGGAAACCTGAGAGTTTCAAAGGGGCGATAGGCTCTGTATGCTCGAAATAGGGCTTTTCAGCTGAGTTGAAGACACACGCATCTTTCCCAAGAAAACCATCTATGTTAGAAAGTGCAGCAGCTACCACATGGTTTCTCTGTCATAATTGAGAGAGCTTTTGAAAGGAGTACTTCCTGCAATTCAGAACTTGCAAGGTCAACAAAGGTTCATTCTGTGCCAAATAGGCGTTTTCACCTGACATGTTGAAACACATGTTTCTCTCACAAGAAACTCTCTGTGTTAGACGGTCCATCGCATAGAACATTGTTTACCTGTGAGATTTGAGTTCGTTTTCTTTGGAGAACTTTTGCAAATCAGAATGTCAGGGTGGAAAAGGCTACTTTGTTCCTAATAGCGCTATTGAGCTGCATTGAAAAAACACATGGATCTCGCGAGAGAAAACCATCTGTGTTAGAAGCAGGATCATCTGGCACATTGTTTCCCTGTGAGAATCAAGTGAATATTTGAAAGGAGTACTTCCTGCCAATCATGGATTTCAAGGTGTACAACAGCTCACTTTACTCCAAATAGGACTATTTAGCTGAGTGGAAGAAACAACATGTATATCTCACAAGAGAACTATATGTGTAAGAAGCCTGAGCATCTAGAACATTGATTCCCTGTGAGAACCGAGTTACGTTTGAAAGGAATACCTCCTGCAAATGCTAGATTTGAAGGTGGAGAAAGGCTGCTTTTGTTCAAAATAGGCCTATTGATTTGAGGGGAAGTAACAAATGGATACTTCCAAAGAAAACCATTTCTGGTAGAAGCTGAAGCATGTACATATTGCTTCCCTGGGAGAATTCAGTTCGTTTGGAAAAGAATATTCCTGCAAATCAGAACTTCCAAGGTGCACCAAGCTTCATTTCATTCTAAATAGGCCTATTCCACTGAGATGTTGAAACACATGTTTCTCTGGAAAGAAAACAATCCATGTTACAATCTCCACTGCCTTTAACCTTGATTCCCTGTGAGATTAGAGGTAGTTTTTGAGTGGAATACTTCTGCAAAGGAGAATTTTCAGGCTGGAAAAGCCTCTTTTTGTTGGACTAAGCCTATTCAGCTGAGTTGAAGAAGCACATTTTTCTCTCTAAAGAAAATCATCTGTGTTAGAAGAAGGAGAATCTAGCACATTGTTTCCTATGAGAAGTGAGTTAGTGTTTGAAAAGAACGCTGACTGCAACCTAGGTGTTTCAAGGTGGAGATTGGCTCTATTTCCTCCAATAAGCCTATTCAGATGAGTTTGAGAAACTCATGTATCTCTCCAAGGAAAATGGTCTACGTTAGCAGCATCAAATCGACCACATTGTTTCCTTCTGAGTATTGAGTTAGGTTTTGAAAGCAACACGTTTAGCAAATCAGAATTTTCAAGCTAGAGAAAGGCTCATTTTGTCCAAAGAGGACGATTCGGCTCAATTGAAGACAGACATGTATCTCTCCACACAATACCATCTATGCTTCAACCTGCAGCAATTACCACATTGTTTCCCTGCAAGAATTGACTTAGTTTTTGAAAGGACTACTACTGGCAACTTTTGAGTTTCACTGTGGAGATAGTCTCTGTTTGCTTCAAACAGGCCTTTTTAGCTGAGATGAAGAAGCACATGTGTATCTTGAAAAAGTACCATCTACGTTGGAAGCTGTAATTTCTATCACACTGTTTCCCTCTGACAATTTAGTTTGTTTTAGAAAGGAGTATTTCCTGCAAATCAGAATTTCCAACATGGATTGAAGTTCACTTGCTCCAAACAAGCCTAGGTTGAAGAAACACACATATTTCTTGAAAGAAAACCATCTGTGTTAGAAGAAAGTGCATCTAGCACATTGTTTCCCTGTGAGAACTGAGTTAGTTTTTAAAGGAACTCGTCCTGCAAATTAGCACTTTGAAGGGGGCCATATGTTTCTTTGTTTCAAATTGGCCTATTCACCTGAATTATCTAAACACGTGTTCCTCTTGAAACATCACAATATGTTTTAGAAAGAGGAACAACTAGCCTATTGCTTCCTTGTGAGAAGACTTAGTCTTGGAAAGGAATGTACCTGCAACTGACAGATTTCAATGTGGAGATATGCCCTGATTGCTGCAAATAGGCCTATATAGCTGAGTTGAAGAAACACATGTCTAACTCTAATGACAACCATCTATGCTAGAAACTGTAGCGTCAAGCACATTGTTCCCCTATGAAATTTCAATTAGTTATGGAAATGAATAACTTCTGAATAACAGATTTTCAAAGTGTAGGAAAGCTCATTTTGTCCAAATGGGCCATTTCAGCTATGTTGAAGAAACACATGCATCTCTCCAACGAAATCATGTAGGTTAGAATCAGCATCATCTAGAACACAGTTTCCTTGTGAGAATTGATTTAGTTCGTGAAAGGCGTATTTCCTGCAAATCATCCTTTTCAAGATGAAGTAAGGCTCATTTTGTTCCAAATAGGTCTATACAGCTGAGTTGAAGAAACACATGTACCTTTCCAAAGAAAATCATCTATGGTAGATCTATCACTTTATTTCCCTGTGTGAATTGACATAGATTTCAAAGGAACATTTAATGGGAATGATAACTTAGAAGGCAGAGAAAGGATCATTTTTTCCAAATGGGCCAAATCACATGAGATGTCAAAAACCATTTGTGTGGAAAGGAAAACTGTCATAGAAACAGGTGTTTCCTGCACATTCTTTCCCTGTGAAAATTGAGTTAATTTTGAAAAGCATACTTCCTACATCTTAAGTGTTTCAATGTGGAGATAGGTTCTGTTTACTCCAGGGAGGCGTATTCAAGGTGGTTTGAGAAACGCATGTATCTCCCAAAGAAAGAGATCTATGTTAAATGCTTCACAATCCCGCCTGTTGTTTGCCTGTGAGAATTGAATGAGTTTTTGAATGCAATACTTCTGGAAATCCTCATTTTCAAGAAGAAGAAAGGCTCCTTTTGTCCCAAGTATGCGTATTTTGCTGAGGTGAAGAAACACATTTAGCTCTCCACAGAAAGCCATCTGTGTCAGAAGTCAAAACATTAACAACATTGCTTCATTGTGTAAATGAGTTACTTTTGGAAAGGAATATTTCCTGAAAATTAGAACTTTCAAGGTGGAGAGATGTTCATTTTCTTCCAAATAAGCCTATTGACCTGAAAGTGGGAACACATTTGTCTCTCGAAAGAAAATGGTCAGTGTTAGAAAGAGAGAAGTGTCTAGACCATTGTTTCCGTGTGAGAATTGACTTAGATTTGAAAGGAATACTTACTGCAAATCCTACTTTTCAAGGTGGAGAAAGGGTGATTTTCCTCAAATGGGCCTCTTTATCTGAGGGGAAGAAACACATGTATCCCTCCAAAGAAAACCATTTCTGCTAGAAGCTGCAGCATCTGACACATTGTTACCTGTGAGAATTGAGTTCACTTTTGAAAGGAATATTTCCTGCATATCGTGGTTATCATGGTAGGGGAAGGCTCATTTTGGTACAAACATGCCTAATCAGCTGATTTGAAGAAACACATTTATTTCTCCAAATAACACCATCTAAGCTTGAAGCTACAGTTGCTAGCACATTGTTTCCCTGTGACAATTGGCTTAGTTTTTGAAAGGAAGACTTCCTGACAATCTGAATTTTCAGGGTATTCTTAGGCTGAGTGTGTCCAAGTAGGCCCATTCAGCTAAGTTGTATAGAAACATGTATCTCTCAAAGAAAAATCTTTGTTAGAACCACGAGCATCTAGGGCATTGTTTCCCTGTGAGAACTGAGTAAGTTATTGAAAGGAATACTTCCTGCGACTTAAGATGTTTCAAAGTGGAGAAAGGCTCATTTTGTTCCAAATGGGGCCGTTCATCATTGGGGAAGAAACCCAAGTATCCCTCCGAAGAAACCCATTTATGCTAGAAGATGCAGCATCTACCATATTGTTTTCCTGTGAGAATTGAGTTCGTTTTGGGAAGAATACTTCCTGCAAATCCGAAATTCCAACGTGAACAAAGGTTCATTTTGTTTCGCAAAGGCCTATTCACCTAAGATGAAGAAAGGCCTGTATGTCCAAAAGAGAACAAGCTGGGTCCGAAGTTCAAGCACGTAGAACGTTGTTTACCAGTGATACTTGAATTACTTTTTGAATGGAATGCTCCTGCAAATCAGAATTGTCGGGGTGGATGAAGATCATTTTGTTCTGAATAGGCCTATTTGCCTGAGTTGAAAAAACACATGTACCTCTCAAAAGAAAACCAGCAGTGTTAGAAGCAGGAGCATCTAGCACATTGTTTTCCTGTGAGAATTCAGTGAGTTTTTGAAAGGAAGACTGCTGCAAATCAGCGTTTTCGAGGTGTAGAAAGCTTCATTTTGTTCCAAATAGGACAGTTTAGAACAGTTGAAGAAACAAATGTAAATCTCAAAAGAAAACTATGTGTGTTAGAAACCAGAGCATCTATCACATTGTTTGCTGTGAGAATAGTGTTAGTTTTTGAAAGGAATATACCTGCAACTTAGGGGATCAACGTGGAGATAGCCTCTTTCTGTTCCAAATTGGCCTATTCAGCTAAGTTGAAGAAACACATGTACCTCTCAAAAAAAACCATCTCTGTATGATGCTGGAATATCTAGAACATTGTTTCCCTGTGAGAACTGAGTGTGGTTTTGAAATGACTACTACAGGAAACCTGAGAGTTTCAAAGGGGCGATAGGCTCTGTATGCTCGAAATAGGGCTTTTCAGCTGAGTTGAAGACACACGCATCTTTCCCAAGAAAACCCTCTATGTTAGAAAGTGCAGCAGCTACCACATGGTTTCTCTGTCATAATTGAGAGAGCTTTTGAAAGGAGTACTTCCTGCAATTCAGAACTTGCAAGGTCAACAAAGGTTCATTCTGTGCCAAATAGGCGTTTTCACCTGACATGTTGAAACACATGTTTCTCTCACAAGAAACTCTCTGTGTTAGACGGTCCATCGCATAGAACATTGTTTACCTGTGAGATTTGAGTTCGTTTTCTTTGGAGAACTTTTGCAAATCAGAATGTCAGGGTGGAAAAGGCTACTTTGTTCCTAATAGCGCTATTGAGCTGCATTGAAAAAACACATGGATCTCGCGAGAGAAAACCATCTGTGTTAGAAGCAGGATCATCTGGCACATTGTTTCCCTGTGAGAATCAAGTGAATATTTGAAAGGAGTACTTCCTGCCAATCATGGATTTCAAGGTGTACAACAGCTCACTTTACTCCAAATAGGACTATTTAGCTGAGTGGAAGAAACAACATGTATATCTCACAAGAGAACTATATGTGTAAGAAGCCTGAGCATCTAGAACATTGATTCCCTGTGAGAACCGAGTTACGTTTGAAAGGAATACCTCCTGCAAATGCTAGATTTGAAGGTGGAGAAAGGCTGCTTTTGTTCAAAATAGGCCTATTGATTTGAGGGGAAGTAACAAATGGATACTTCCAAAGAAAACCATTTCTGGTAGAAGCTGAAGCATGTACATATTGCTTCCCTGGGAGAATTCAGTTCGTTTGGAAAAGAATATTCCTGCAAATCAGAACTTCCAAGGTGCACCAAGCTTCATTTCATTCTAAATAGGCCTATTCCACTGAGATGTTGAAACACATGTTTCTCTGGAAAGAAAACAATCCATGTTACAATCTCCACTGCCTTTAACCTTGATTCCCTGTGAGATTAGAGGTAGTTTTTGAGTGGAATACTTCTGCAAAGGAGAATTTTCAGGCTGGAAAAGCCTCTTTTTGTTGGACTAAGCCTATTCAGCTGAGTTGAAGAAGCACATTTTTCTCTCTAAAGAAAATCATCTGTGTTAGAAGAAGGAGAATCTAGCACATTGTTTCCTATGAGAAGTGAGTTAGTGTTTGAAAAGAACGCTGACTGCAACCTAGGTGTTTCAAGGTGGAGATTGGCTCTATTTCCTCCAATAAGCCTATTCAGATGAGTTTGAGAAACTCATGTATCTCTCCAAGGAAAATGGTCTACGTTAGCAGCATCAAATCGACCACATTGTTTCCTTCTGAGTATTGAGTTAGGTTTTGAAAGCAACACGTTTAGCAAATCAGAATTTTCAAGCTAGAGAAAGGCTCATTTTGTCCAAAGAGGACGATTCGGCTCAATTGAAGACAGACATGTATCTCTCCACACAATACCATCTATGCTTCAACCTGCAGCAATTACCACATTGTTTCCCTGCAAGAATTGACTTAGTTTTTGAAAGGACTACTACTGGCAACTTTTGAGTTTCACTGTGGAGATAGTCTCTGTTTGCTTCAAACAGGCCTTTTTAGCTGAGATGAAGAAGCACATGTGTATCTTGAAAAAGTACCATCTACGTTGGAAGCTGTAATTTCTATCACACTGTTTCCCTCTGACAATTTAGTTTGTTTTAGAAAGGAGTATTTCCTGCAAATCAGAATTTCCAACATGGATTGAAGTTCACTTGCTCCAAGCAAGCCTAGGTTGAAGAAACACACATATTTCTTGAAAGAAAACCATCTGTGTTAGAAGAAAGTGCATCTAGCACATTGATTCCCTGTGAGAACTGAGTTAGTTTTTAAAGGAACTCGTCCTGCAAATTAGCACTTTGAAGGGGGCCATATGTTTCTTTGTTTCAAATTGGCCTATTCACCTGAATTGTCTAAACACGTGTTCCTCTTGAAACATCACAATATGTTTTAGAAAGAGGAACAACTAGCCTATTGCTTCCTTGTGAGAAGACTTAGTCTTGGAAAGGAATGTACCTGCAACTGACAGATTTCAATGTGGAGATATGCCCTGATTGCTGCAAATAGGCCTATATAGCTGAGTTGAAGAAACACATGTCTAACTCTAATGACAACCATCTATGCTAGAAACTGTAGCGTCAAGCACATTGTTCCCCTATGAAATTTCAATTAGTTATGGAAATGAATAACTTCTGAATAACAGATTTTCAAAGTGTAGGAAAGCTCATTTTGTCCAAATAGGCCATTTCAGCTATGTTGAAGAAACACATGCATCTCTCCAACGAAATCATGTAGGTTAGAATCAGCATCATCGAGAACACGGTTTCCTTGTGAGAATTGATTTAGTTCGTGAAAGGCGTATTTCCTGCAAATCATCCTTTTCAAGATGAAGTAAGGCTCATTTTGTTCCAAATAGGTCTATACAGCTGAGTTGAAGAAACACATGTACCTTTCCAAAGAAAACCATCTATGGTAGATCTACCACTTTATTTCCCTGTGTGAATTGACATAGATTTCAAAGGAACATTTAATGGAAATGATAACTTAGAAGGCAGAGAAAGGATCATTTTTTCCAAATGGGCCAAATCACATGAGATGTCAAAAACCATTTGTGTGGAAAGGAAAACTGTCATAGAAACAGGTGTTTCCTGCACATTCTTTCCCTGTGAAAATTGAGTTAATTTTTAAAAGCATACTTCCTACATCTTAAGTGTTTCAATGTGGAGATAGGTTCTGTTTACTCCAGGGAGGCGTATTCAAGGTGGTTTGAGAAACGCATGTATCTCCCAAAGAAAGAGATCTATGTTAAATGCTTCACAATCCCGCCTGTTGTTTGCCTGTGAGAATTGAATGAGTTTTTGAATGCAATACTTCTGGAAATCCTCATTTTCAAGAAGAAGAAAGGCTCCTTTTGTCCCAAGTATGCGTATTTTGCTGAGGTGAAGAAACACATTTAGCTCTCCACAGAAAGCCATCTGTGCCAGAAGTCAAAACATTAACAACATTGCTTCAATCTGTAAATGAGTTACTTTTGGAAAGGAATATTTCCTGAAAATTAGAACTTTCAAGGTGGAGAGATGTTCATTTTCTTCCAAATAAGCCTATTGACCTGAAAGTGGGAACACATTTGTCTCTCGAAAGAAAATGGTCAGTGTTAGAAAGAGAGAAGTGTCTAGACCATTGTTTCCGTGTGAGAATTGACTTAGATTTGAAAGGAATACTTACTGCAAATCCTAATTTTCAAGGTGGAGAAAGGGTGATTTTCCTCAAATGGGCCTCTTTATCTGAGGGGAAGAAACACATGTATCCCTCCAAAGAAAACCATTTCTGCTAGAAGCTGCAGCATCTGACACATTGTTACCTGTGAGAATTGAGTTCACTTTTGAAAGGAATATTTCCTGCATATCGTGGTTATCATGGTAGGGGAAGGCTCATTTTGGTACAAAAATGCCTAATCAGCTGATTTGAAGAAACACATTTATTTCTCCAAATAACACCATCTAAGCTTGAAGCTACAGTTGCTAGCACATTGTTTCCCTGTGACAATTGGCTTAGTTTTTGAAAGGAAGACTTCCTGACAATCTGAATTTTCAGGGTATTCTTAGGCTGAGTGTGTCCAAGTAGGCCCATTCAGCTAAGTTGTATAGAAACATGTATCTCTCAAAGAAAAATCTTTGTTAGAACCACGAGCATCTAGGGCATTGTTTCCCTGTGAGAACTGAGTAAGTTATTGAAAGGAATACTTCCTGCGACTTAAGATGTTTCAAAGTGGAGAAAGGCTCATTTTGTTCCAAATGGGGCCGTTCATCATTGGGGAAGAAACCCAAGTATCCCTCCGAAGAAACCCATTTATGCTAGAAGATGCAGCATCTACCATATTGTTTTCCTGTGAGAATTGAGTTCGTTTTGGGAAGAATACTTCCTGCAAATCCGAAATTCCAACGTGAACAAAGGTTCATTTTGTTTCGCAAAGGCCTATTCACCTAAGATGAAGAAAGGCCTGTATGTCCAAAAGAGAACAAGCTGGGTCCGAAGTTCAAGCACGTAGAACGTTGTTTACCAGTGATACTTGAATTACTTTTTGAATGGAATGCTCCTGCAAATCAGTATTGTCGGGGTGGATGAAGATCATTTTGTTCTGAATAGGCCTATTTGCCTGAGTTGAAAAAACACATGTACCTCTCAAAAGAAAACCAGCAGTGTTAGAAGCAGGAGCATCTAGCACATTGTTTTCCTGTGAGAATTCAGTGAGTTTTTGAAAGGAAGACTGCTGCAAATCAGCGTTTTCGAGGTGTAGAAAGCTTCATTTTGTTCCAAATAGGACAGTTTAGAACAGTTGAAGAAACAAATGTAAATCTCAAAAGAAAACTATGTGTGTTAGAAACCAGAGCATCTATCACATTGTTTGCTGTGAGAATAGTGTTAGTTTTTGAAAGGAATATACCTGCAACTTAGGGGATCAACGTGGAGATAGCCTCTTTCTGTTCCAAATTGGCCTATTCAGCTAAGTTGAAGAAACACATGTACCTCTCAAAAAAAACCATCTCTGTATGATGCTGGAATATCTAGAACATTGTTTCCCTGTGAGAACTGAGTGTGGTTTTGAAATGACTACTACAGGAAACCTGAGAGTTTCAAAGGGGCGATAGGCTCTGTATGCTCGAAATAGGGCTTTTCAGCTGAGTTGAAGACACACGCATCTTTCCCAAGAAAACCCTCTATGTTAGAAAGTGCAGCAGCTACCACATGGTTTCTCTGTCATAATTGAGAGAGCTTTTGAAAGGAGTACTTCCTGCAATTCAGAACTTGCAAGGTCAACAAAGGTTCATTCTGTGCCAAATAGGCGTTTTCACCTGACATGTTGAAACACATGTTTCTCTCACAAGAAACTCTCTGTGTTAGACGGTCCATCGCATAGAACATTGTTTACCTGTGAGATTTGAGTTCGTTTTCTTTGGAGAACTTTTGCAAATCAGAATGTCAGGGTGGAAAAGGCTACTTTGTTCCTAATAGCGCTATTGAGCTGCATTGAAAAAACACATGGATCTCGCGAGAGAAAACCATCTGTGTTAGAAGCAGGATCATCTGGCACATTGTTTCCCTGTGAGAATCAAGTGAATATTTGAAAGGAGTACTTCCTGCCAATCATGGATTTCAAGGTGTACAACAGCTCACTTTACTCCAAATAGGACTATTTAGCTGAGTGGAAGAAACAACATGTATATCTCACAAGAGAACTATATGTGTAAGAAGCCTGAGCATCTAGAACATTGATTCCCTGTGAGAACCGAGTTACGTTTGAAAGGAATACCTCCTGCAAATGCTAGATTTGAAGGTGGAGAAAGGCTGCTTTTGTTCAAAATAGGCCTATTGATTTGAGGGGAAGTAACAAATGGATACTTCCAAAGAAAACCATTTCTGGTAGAAGCTGAAGCATGTACATATTGCTTCCCTGGGAGAATTCAGTTCGTTTGGAAAAGAATATTCCTGCAAATCAGAACTTCCAAGGTGCACCAAGCTTCATTTCATTCTAAATAGGCCTATTCCACTGAGATGTTGAAACACATGTTTCTCTGGAAAGAAAACAATCCATGTTACAATCTCCACTGCCTTTAACCTTGATTCCCTGTGAGATTAGAGGTAGTTTTTGAGTGGAATACTTCTGCAAAGGAGAATTTTCAGGCTGGAAAAGCCTCTTTTTGTTGGACTAAGCCTATTCAGCTGAGTTGAAGAAGCACATTTTTCTCTCTAAAGAAAATCATCTGTGTTAGAAGAAGGAGAATCTAGCACATTGTTTCCTATGAGAAGTGAGTTAGTGTTTGAAAAGAACGCTGACTGCAACCTAGGTGTTTCAAGGTGGAGATTGGCTCTATTTCCTCCAATAAGCCTATTCAGATGAGTTTGAGAAACTCATGTATCTCTCCAAGGAAAATGGTCTACGTTAGCAGCATCAAATCGACCACATTGTTTCCTTCTGAGTATTGAGTTAGGTTTTGAAAGCAACACGTTTAGCAAATCAGAATTTTCAAGCTAGAGAAAGGCTCATTTTGTCCAAAGAGGACGATTCGGCTCAATTGAAGACAGACATGTATCTCTCCACACAATACCATCTATGCTTCAACCTGCAGCAATTACCACATTGTTTCCCTGCAAGAATTGACTTAGTTTTTGAAAGGACTACTACTGGCAACTTTTGAGTTTCACTGTGGAGATAGTCTCTGTTTGCTTCAAACAGGCCTTTTTAGCTGAGATGAAGAAGCACATGTGTATCTTGAAAAAGTACCATCTACGTTGGAAGCTGTAATTTCTATCACACTGTTTCCCTCTGACAATTTAGTTTGTTTTAGAAAGGAGTATTTCCTGCAAATCAGAATTTCCAACATGGATTGAAGTTCACTTGCTCCAAACAAGCCTAGGTTGAAGAAACACACATATTTCTTGAAAGAAAACCATCTGTGTTAGAAGAAAGTGCATCTAGCACATTGATTCCCTGTGAGAACTGAGTTAGTTTTTAAAGGAACTCGTCCTGCAAATTAGCACTTTGAAGGGGGCCATATGTTTCTTTGTTTCAAATTGGCCTATTCACCTGAATTGTCTAAACACGTGTTCCTCTTGAAACATCACAATATGTTTTAGAAAGAGGAACAACTAGCCTATTGCTTCCTTGTGAGAAGACTTAGTCTTGGAAAGGAATGTACCTGCAACTGACAGATTTCAATGTGGAGATATGCCCTGATTGCTGCAAATAGGCCTATATAGCTGAGTTGAAGAAACACATGTCTAACTCTAATGACAACCATCTATGCTAGAAACTGTAGCGTCAAGCACATTGTTCCCCTATGAAATTTCAATTAGTTATGGAAATGAATAACTTCTGAATAACAGATTTTCAAAGTGTAGGAAAGCTCATTTTGTCCAAATAGGCCATTTCAGCTATGTTGAAGAAACACATGCATCTCTCCAACGAAATCATGTAGGTTAGAATCAGCATCATCGAGAACACGGTTTCCTTGTGAGAATTGATTTAGTTCGTGAAAGGCGTATTTCCTGCAAATCATCCTTTTCAAGATGAAGTAAGGCTCATTTTGTTCCAAATAGGTCTATACAGCTGAGTTGAAGAAACACATGTACCTTTCCAAAGAAAACCATCTATGGTAGATCTACCACTTTATTTCCCTGTGTGAATTGACATAGATTTCAAAGGAACATTTAATGGAAATGATAACTTAGAAGGCAGAGAAAGGATCATTTTTTCCAAATGGGCCAAATCACATGAGATGTCAAAAACCATTTGTGTGGAAAGGAAAACTCATAGAAACAGGTGTTTCCTGCACATTCTTTCCCTGTGAAAATTGAGTTAATTTTTAAAAGCATACTTCCTACATCTTAAGTGTTTCAATGTGGAGATAGGTTCTGTTTACTCCAGGGAGGCGTATTCAAGGTGGTTTGAGAAACGCATGTATCTCCCAAAGAAAGAGATCTATGTTAAATGCTTCACAATCCCGCCTGTTGTTTGCCTGTGAGAATTGAATGAGTTTTTGAATGCAATACTTCTGGAAATCCTCATTTTCAAGAAGAAGAAAGGCTCCTTTTGTCCCAAGTATGCGTATTTTGCTGAGGTGAAGAAACACATTTAGCTCTCCACAGAAAGCCATCTGTGCCAGAAGTCAAAACATTAACAACATTGCTTCAATCTGTAAATGAGTTACTTTTGGAAAGGAATATTTCCTGAAAATTAGAACTTTCAAGGTGGAGAGATGTTCATTTTCTTCCAAATAAGCCTATTGACCTGAAAGTGGGAACACATTTGTCTCTCGAAAGAAAATGGTCAGTGTTAGAAAGAGAGAAGTGTCTAGACCATTGTTTCCGTGTGAGAATTGACTTAGATTTGAAAGGAATACTTACTGCAAATCCTAATTTTCAAGGTGGAGAAAGGGTGATTTTCCTCAAATGGGCCTCTTTATCTGAGGGGAAGAAACACATGTATCCCTCCAAAGAAAACCATTTCTGCTAGAAGCTGCAGCATCTGACACATTGTTACCTGTGAGAATTGAGTTCACTTTTGAAAGGAATATTTCCTGCATATCGTGGTTATCATGGTAGGGGAAGGCTCATTTTGGTACAAAAATGCCTAATCAGCTGATTTGAAGAAACACATTTATTTCTCCAAATAACACCATCTAAGCTTGAAGCTACAGTTGCTAGCACATTGTTTCCCTGTGACAATTGGCTTAGTTTTTGAAAGGAAGACTTCCTGACAATCTGAATTTTCAGGGTATTCTTAGGCTGAGTGTGTCCAAGTAGGCCCATTCAGCTAAGTTGTATAGAAACATGTATCTCTCAAAGAAAAATCTTTGTTAGAACCACGAGCATCTAGGGCATTGTTTCCCTGTGAGAACTGAGTAAGTTATTGAAAGGAATACTTCCTGCGACTTAAGATGTTTCAAAGTGGAGAAAGGCTCATTTTGTTCCAAATGGGGCCGTTCATCATTGGGGAAGAAACCCAAGTATCCCTCCGAAGAAACCCATTTATGCTAGAAGATGCAGCATCTACCATATTGTTTTCCTGTGAGAATTGAGTTCGTTTTGGGAAGAATACTTCCTGCAAATCCGAAATTCCAACGTGAACAAAGGTTCATTTTGTTTCGCAAAGGCCTATTCACCTAAGATGAAGAAAGGCCTGTATGTCCAAAAGAGAACAAGCTGGGTCCGAAGTTCAAGCACGTAGAACGTTGTTTACCAGTGATACTTGAATTACTTTTTGAATGGAATGCTCCTGCAAATCAGTATTGTCGGGGTGGATGAAGATCATTTTGTTCTGAATAGGCCTATTTGCCTGAGTTGAAAAAACACATGTACCTCTCAAAAGAAAACCAGCAGTGTTAGAAGCAGGAGCATCTAGCACATTGTTTTCCTGTGAGAATTCAGTGAGTTTTTGAAAGGAAGACTGCTGCAAATCAGCGTTTTCGAGGTGTAGAAAGCTTCATTTTGTTCCAAATAGGACAGTTTAGAACAGTTGAAGAAACAAATGTAAATCTCAAAAGAAAACTATGTGTGTTAGAAACCAGAGCATCTATCACATTGTTTGCTGTGAGAATAGTGTTAGTTTTTGAAAGGAATATACCTGCAACTTAGGGGATCAACGTGGAGATAGCCTCTTTCTGTTCCAAATTGGCCTATTCAGCTAAGTTGAAGAAACACATGTACCTCTCAAAAAAAACCATCTCTGTATGATGCTGGAATATCTAGAACATTGTTTCCCTGTGAGAACTGAGTGTGGTTTTGAAATGACTACTACAGGAAACCTGAGAGTTTCAAAGGGGCGATAGGCTCTGTATGCTCGAAATAGGGCTTTTCAGCTGAGTTGAAGACACACGCATCTTTCCCAAGAAAACCCTCTATGTTAGAAAGTGCAGCAGCTACCACATGGTTTCTCTGTCATAATTGAGAGAGCTTTTGAAAGGAGTACTTCCTGCAATTCAGAACTTGCAAGGTCAACAAAGGTTCATTCTGTGCCAAATAGGCGTTTTCACCTGACATGTTGAAACACATGTTTCTCTCACAAGAAACTCTCTGTGTTAGACGGTCCATCGCATAGAACATTGTTTACCTGTGAGATTTGAGTTCGTTTTCTTTGGAGAACTTTTGCAAATCAGAATGTCAGGGTGGAAAAGGCTACTTTGTTCCTAATAGCGCTATTGAGCTGCATTGAAAAAACACATGGATCTCGCGAGAGAAAACCATCTGTGTTAGAAGCAGGATCATCCGGCACATTGTTTCCCTGTGAGAATCAAGTGAATATTTGAAAGGAGTACTTCCTGCCAATCATGGATTTCAAGGTGTACAACAGCTCACTTTACTCCAAATAGGACTATTTAGCTGAGTGGAAGAAACAACATGTATATCTCACAAGAGAACTATATGTGTAAGAAGCCTGAGCATCTAGAACATTGATTCCCTGTGAGAACCGAGTTACGTTTGAAAGGAATACCTCCTGCAAATGCTAGATTTGAAGGTGGAGAAAGGCTGCTTTTGTTCAAAATAGGCCTATTGATTTGAGGGGAAGTAACAAATGGATACTTCCAAAGAAAACCATTTCTGGTAGAAGCTGAAGCATGTACATATTGCTTCCCTGGGAGAATTCAGTTCGTTTGGAAAAGAATATTCCTGCAAATCAGAACTTCCAAGGTGCACCAAGCTTCATTTCATTCTAAATAGGCCTATTCCACTGAGATGTTGAAACACATGTTTCTCTGGAAAGAAAACAATCCATGTTACAATCTCCACTGCCTTTAACCTTGATTCCCTGTGAGATTAGAGGTAGTTTTTGAGTGGAATACTTCTGCAAAGGAGAATTTTCAGGCTGGAAAAGCCTCTTTTTGTTGGACTAAGCCTATTCAGCTGAGTTGAAGAAGCACATTTTTCTCTCTAAAGAAAATCATCTGTGTTAGAAGAAGGAGAATCTAGCACATTGTTTCCTATGAGAAGTGAGTTAGTGTTTGAAAAGAACGCTGACTGCAACCTAGGTGTTTCAAGGTGGAGATTGGCTCTATTTCCTCCAATAAGCCTATTCAGATGAGTTTGAGAAACTCATGTATCTCTCCAAGGAAAATGGTCTACGTTAGCAGCATCAAATCGACCACATTGTTTCCTTCTGAGTATTGAGTTAGGTTTTGAAAGCAACACGTTTAGCAAATCAGAATTTTCAAGCTAGAGAAAGGCTCATTTTGTCCAAAGAGGACGATTCGGCTCAATTGAAGACAGACATGTATCTCTCCACACAATACCATCTATGCTTCAACCTGCAGCAATTACCACATTGTTTCCCTGCAAGAATTGACTTAGTTTTTGAAAGGACTACTACTGGCAACTTTTGAGTTTCACTGTGGAGATAGTCTCTGTTTGCTTCAAACAGGCCTTTTTAGCTGAGATGAAGAAGCACATGTGTATCTTGAAAAAGTACCATCTACGTTGGAAGCTGTAATTTCTATCACACTGTTTCCCTCTGACAATTTAGTTTGTTTTAGAAAGGAGTATTTCCTGCAAATCAGAATTTCCAACATGGATTGAAGTTCACTTGCTCCAAACAAGCCTAGGTTGAAGAAACACACATATTTCTTGAAAGAAAACCATCTGTGTTAGAAGAAAGTGCATCTAGCACATTGATTCCCTGTGAGAACTGAGTTAGTTTTTAAAGGAACTCGTCCTGCAAATTAGCACTTTGAAGGGGGCCATATGTTTCTTTGTTTCAAATTGGCCTATTCACCTGAATTGTCTAAACACGTGTTCCTCTTGAAACATCACAATATGTTTTAGAAAGAGGAACAACTAGCCTATTGCTTCCTTGTGAGAAGACTTAGTCTTGGAAAGGAATGTACCTGCAACTGACAGATTTCAATGTGGAGATATGCCCTGATTGCTGCAAATAGGCCTATATAGCTGAGTTGAAGAAACACATGTCTAACTCTAATGACAACCATCTATGCTAGAAACTGTAGCGTCAAGCACATTGTTCCCCTATGAAATTTCAATTAGTTATGGAAATGAATAACTTCTGAATAACAGATTTTCAAAGTGTAGGAAAGCTCATTTTGTCCAAATAGGCCATTTCAGCTATGTTGAAGAAACACATGCATCTCTCCAACGAAATCATGTAGGTTAGAATCAGCATCATCGAGAACACGGTTTCCTTGTGAGAATTGATTTAGTTCGTGAAAGGCGTATTTCCTGCAAATCATCCTTTTCAAGATGAAGTAAGGCTCATTTTGTTCCAAATAGGTCTATACAGCTGAGTTGAAGAAACACATGTACCTTTCCAAAGAAAACCATCTATGGTAGATCTACCACTTTATTTCCCTGTGTGAATTGACATAGATTTCAAAGGAACATTTAATGGAAATGATAACTTAGAAGGCAGAGAAAGGATCATTTTTTCCAAATGGGCCAAATCACATGAGATGTCAAAAACCATTTGTGTGGAAAGGAAAACTCATAGAAACAGGTGTTTCCTGCACATTCTTTCCCTGTGAAAATTGAGTTAATTTTTAAAAGCATACTTCCTACATCTTAAGTGTTTCAATGTGGAGATAGGTTCTGTTTACTCCAGGGAGGCGTATTCAAGGTGGTTTGAGAAACGCATGTATCTCCCAAAGAAAGAGATCTATGTTAAATGCTTCACAATCCCGCCTGTTGTTTGCCTGTGAGAATTGAATGAGTTTTTGAATGCAATACTTCTGGAAATCCTCATTTTCAAGAAGAAGAAAGGCTCCTTTTGTCCCAAGTATGCGTATTTTGCTGAGGTGAAGAAACACATTTAGCTCTCCACAGAAAGCCATCTGTGCCAGAAGTCAAAACATTAACAACATTGCTTCATTCTGTAAATGAGTTACTTTTGGAAAGGAATATTTCCTGAAAATTAGAACTTTCAAGGTGGAGAGATGTTCATTTTCTTCCAAATAAGCCTATTGACCTGAAAGTGGGAACACATTTGTCTCTCGAAAGAAAATGGTCAGTGTTAGAAAGAGAGAAGTGTCTAGACCATTGTTTCCGTGTGAGAATTGACTTAGTTTTGAAAGGAATACTTACTGCAAATCCTAATTTTCAAGGTGGAGAAAGGGTGATTTTCCTCAAATGGGCCTCTTTATCTGGGGGGAAGAAACACATGTATCCCTCCAAAGAAAACCATTTCTGCTAGAAGCTGCAGCATCTGACACATTGTTACCTGTGAGAATTGAGTTCACTTTTGAAAGGAATATTTCCTGCATATCGTGGTTATCATGGTAGGGGAAGGCTCATTTTGGTACAAAAATGCCTAATCAGCTGATTTGAAGAAACACATTTATTTCTCCAAATAACACCATCTAAGCTTGAAGCTACAGTTGCTAGCACATTGTTTCCCTGTGACAATTGGCTTAGTTTTTGAAAGGAAGACTTCCTGACAATCTGAATTTTCAGGGTATTCTTAGGCTGAGTGTGTCCAAGTAGGCCCATTCAGCTAAGTTGTATAGAAACATGTATCTCTCAAAGAAAAATCTTTGTTAGAACCACGAGCATCTAGGGCATTGTTTCCCTGTGAGAACTGAGTAAGTTATTGAAAGGAATACTTCCTGCGACTTAAGATGTTTCAAAGTGGAGAAAGGCTCATTTTGTTCCAAATGGGGCCGTTCATCATTGGGGAAGAAACACAAGTATCCCTCCGAAGAAACCCATTTATGCTACAAGCTGCAGCATCTACCATATTGTTTTCCTGTGAGAATTGAGTTCGTTTTGGGAAGAATACTTCCTGCAAATCCGAAATTCCAACGTGAACAAAGGTTCATTTTGTTTCCCAAAGGCCTATTCACCTAAGATGAAGAAAGGCCTGTATGTCCAAAAGAGAACAAGCTGGGTCCGAAGCTCAAGCACGTAGAACGTTGTTTACCAGAGATACTTGAATTACTTTTTGAATGGAATGCTCCTGCAAATCAGAATTGTCGGGGTGGATGAAGATCATTTTGTTCTGAATAGGCCTATTTGCCTGAGTTGAAAAAACACATGTACCTCTCAAAAGAAAACCAGCAGTGTTAGAAGCAGGAGCATCTAGCACATTGTTTTACTGTGAGAATTCTGTGAGTTTTTGAAAGGAAGACTGCTGCAAATCAGCGTTTTCGAGGTGTAGAAAGCTTCATTTTGTTCCAAATAGGACAGTTTAGAACAGTTGAAGAAACAAATGTAAATCTCAAAAGAAAACTATGTGTGTTAGAAACCAGAGCATCTATCACATTGTTTGCTGTGAGAATAGTGTTAGTTTTTGAAAGGAATATACGTGCAACTTAGGGGATCAACGTGGAGATAGCCTCTTTCTGTTCCAAATTGGCCTATTCAGCTAAGTTGAAGAAACACATGTACCTCTCAAAAAAAACCATCTCTGTATGATGCTGGAATATCTAGAACATTGTTTCCCTGTGAGAACTGAGTGTGGTTTTGAAATGACTACTACAGGAAACCTGAGAGTTTCAAAGGGGCGATAGGCTCTGTTTGCTCGAAATAGGTCTTTTCAGCTGAGTTGAAGACACACGCATCTTTCCCAAGAAAACCATCTATGTTAGAAAGTGCAGCAGCTACCACATGGTTTCTCTGTCACAATTGAGAGAGCTTTTGAAAGGAGTACTTCCTGCAATTCAGAACTTGCAAGGTCAACAAAGGTTCATTCTGTGCCAAATAGGCGTTTTCACCTGACATGTTGAAACACATGTTTCTCTCACAAGAAACTCTCTGTGTTAGACGGTCCGTCGCATAGAACATTGTTTACCTGTGAGATTTGAGTTCGTTTTCATTGGAGAACTTTTGCAAATCAGAATTTCAGGGTGGAAAAGGCTACTTTGTTCCTAATAGCCCTATTGAGCTGCATTGAAAAAACACATGGATCTCGCGAGAGAAAACCATCTGTGTTAGAAGCAGGATCATCCGGCACATTGTTTCCCTGTGAGAATCGAGTGAATATTTGAAAGGAGTACTTCCTGCCAATCATGGATTTCAAGGTGTACAACAGCTCACTTTACTCCAAATAAGACTATTTAGCTGAGTGGAAGAAACAACATGTATATCTCGCAAGAGAACTATATGTGTAAGAAGCCTGAGCATCTAGAACATTGATTCCCTGTGAGAACCGAGTTACGTTTGAAAGGAATACCTCCTGCAAATGCTAGATTTGAAGGTGGAGAAAGGCTGCTTTTGTTCAAAATAGGCCTATTGATTTGAGGGGAAGTAACAAATGGATACTTCCAAAGAAAACCATTTCTGGTAGAAGCTGAAGCATGTACATATTGCTTCCCTGGGAGAATTCACTTCGTTTGGAAAAGAATATTCCTGCAAATCAGAACTTCCAAGGTGCACCAAGCTTCATTTCATTCTAAATAGGCCTATTCCACTGAGATGTAGAAACACATGTTTCTCTGGAAAGAAAACAATCCATGTTACAATCTCCACTGCCTTTAACCTTGATTCCCTATGAGATTAGAGGTAGTTTTTTAGTTGAATACTTCTGCAAAGGAGAATTTTCAGGCTGGAAAAGCCTCTTTTTGTTGGACTAAGCCTATTCAGCTGAGTTGAAGAAGCACATTTTTCTCTCTAAAGAAAATCATCTGTGTTAGAAGAAGGAGAATCTAGCACATTGTTTCCTATGAGAAGTGAGTTAGTGTTTGAAAAGAACGCTGACTGCAACCTAGGTGTTTCAAGGTGGAGATTGGCTCTATTTCCTCCAATAAGCCTATTCAGATGAGTTTGAGAAACTCATGTATCTCTCCAAGGAAAATGGTCTACGTTAGCAGCATCAAATCGACCACATTGTTTCCTTCTGAGTATTGAGTTAGGTTTTGAAAGCAACACGTTTAGCAAATCAGAATTTTCAAGCTAGAGAAAGGCTCATTTTGTCCAAAGAGGACGATTCGGCTCAATTGAAGACAGACATGTATCTCTCCTCACAATACCATCTATGCTTCAACCTGCAGCAATTACCACATTGTTTCCCTGCAAGAACTGACTTAGTTTTTGAAAGGACTACTACTGGCAACTTTTGAGTTTCACTGTGGAGATAGTCTCTGTTTGCTTCAAACAGGCCTTTTTAGCTGAGATGAAGAAGCACATGTGTATCTTGAAAAAGTACCATCTACGTTGGAAGCTGTAATTTCTATCACACTGCTTCCCTCTGACAATTTAGTTTGTTTTAGAAAGGAGTATTTCCTGCAAATCAGAATTTCCAACATGGATTGAAGTTCACTTGCTCCAAACAAGCCTAGGTTGAAGAAACACACATATTTCTTGAAAGAAAACCATCTGTGTTAGAAGAAAGTGCATCTAGCACATTGTTTCCCTGTGAGAACTGAGTTAGTTTTTAAAGGAACTCGTCCTGCAAATTAGCACTTTGAAGGGGGCCATATGTTTCTTTGTTTCAAATTGGCCTATTCACCTGAATTGTCTAAACACGTGTTCCTCTTGAAACATCACAATATGTTTTAGAAAGAGGAACAACTAGCCTATTGCTTCCTTGTGAGAAGACTTAGTCTTGGAAAGGAATGTACCTGCAACTGACAGATTTCAATGTGGAGATATGCCCTGATTGCTGCAAATAGGCCTATATAGCTGAGTTGAAGAAACACATGTCTAACTCTAATGACAACCATCTATGCTAGAAACTGTAGCGTCAAGCACATTGTTCCCCTATGAAATTTCAATTAGTTATGGAAATGAATAACTTCTGAATAACAGATTTTCAAAGTGTAGGAAAGCTCATTTTGTCCAAATAGGCCATTTCAGCTATGTTGAAGAAACACATGCATCTCTCCAACGAAATCATGTAGGTTAGAATCAGCATCATCTAGAACACGGTTTCCTTGTGAGAATTGATTTAGTTCGTGAAAGGCGTATTTCCTGCAAATCATCCTTTTCAAGATGAAGTAAGGCTCATTTTGTTCCAAATAGGTCTATACAGCTGAGTTGAAGAAACATATGTACCTTTCCAAAGAAAACCATCTATGGTAGATCTACCACTTTATTTCCCTGTGTGAATTGACATAGATTTCAAAGGAACATTTAATGGAAATGATAACTTAGAAGGCAGAGAAAGGATCATTTTTTCCAAATGGGCCAAATCACATGAGATGTCAAAAACCATTTGTGTGGAAAGGAAAACTGTCATAGAAACAGGTGTTTCCTGCACATTCCTTCCCTGTGAAAATTGAGTTAATTTTTAAAAGCATACTTCCTACATCTTAAGTGTTTCAATGTGGAGATAGGTTCTGTTTACTCCAGGGAGGCGTATTCAAGGTGGTTTGAGAAACGCATGTATCTCCCAAAGAAAGAGATCTATGTTAAATGCTTCACAATCCCGCCTGTTGTTTGCCTGTGAGAATTGAATGAGTTTTTGAATGCAATACTTCTGGAAATCCTCATTTTCAAGAAGAAGAAAGGCTCCTTTTGTCCCAAGTATGCATATTTTGCTGAGGTGAAGAAACACATTTAGCTCTCCACAGAAAGCCGTCTGTGCCAGAAGTCAAAACATTAACAACATTGCTTCATTCTGTAAATGAGTTACTTTTGGAAAGGAATATTTCCTGAAAATTAGAACTTTCAAGGTGGAGAGATGTTCATTTTCTTCCAAATAAGCCTATTGACCTGAAAGTGGGAACACATTTGTCTCTCGAAAGAAAATGGTCAGTGTTAGAAAGAGAGAAGTGTCTAGACCATTGTTTCCGTGTGAGAATTGACTTAGTTTTGAAAGGAATACTTACTGCAAATCCTAATTTTCAAGGTGGAGAAAGGGTGATTTTCCTCAAATGGGCCTCTTTATCTGGGGGGAAGAAACACATGTATCCCTCCAAAGAAAACCATTTCTGCTAGAAGCTGCAGCATCTGACACATTGTTACCTGTGAGAATTGAGTTCACTTTTGAAAGGAATATTTCCTGCATATCGTGGTTATCATGGTAGGGGAAGGCTCATTTTGGTACAAAAATGCCTAATCAGCTGATTTGAAGAAACACATTTATTTCTCCAAATAACACCATCTAAGCTTGAAGCTACAGTTGCTAGCACATTGTTTCCCTGTGACAATTGGCTTAGTTTTTGAAAGGAAGACTTCCTGACAATCTGAATTTTCAGGGTATTCTTAGGCTGAGTGTGTCCAAGTAGGCCCATTCAGCTAAGTTGTATAGAAACATGTATCTCTCAAAGAAAAATCTTTCTTAGAACCACGAGCATCTAGGGCATTGTTTCCCTGTGAGAACTGAGTAAGTTATTGAAAGGAATACTTCCTGCGACTTAAGATGTTTCAAAGTGGAGAAAGGCTCATTTTGTTCCAAATGGGGCCGTTCATCATTGGGGAAGAAACACAAGTATCCCTCCGAAGAAACCCATTTATGGTAGAAGCTGCAGCATCTACCATATTGTTTTCCTGTGAGAATTGAGATCGTTTTGGGAAGAATACTTCCTGCAAATCCGAAATTCCAACGTGAACAAAGGTTCATTTTGTTTCGCAAAGGCCTATTCACCTAAGATGAAGAAAGGCCTGTATGTCCAAAAGAGAACAAGCTGGGTCCGAAGCTCAAGCACGTAGAACGTTGTTTACCAGTGATACTTGAATTACTTTTTAAATGGAATGCTCCTGCAAATCAGAATTGTCGGGGTGGATGAAGATCATTTTGTTCTGAATAGGCCTATTTGCCTGAGTTGAAAAAACACATGTACCTCTCAAAAGAAAACCAGCAGTGTTAGAAGCAGGAGCAGCTAGCACATTGTTTTACTGTGAGAATTCTGTGAGTTTTTGAAAGGAAGACTGCTGCAAATCAGCGTTTTCGAGGTGTAGAAAGCTTCATTTTGTTCCAAATAGGACAGTTTAGAACAGTTGAAGAAACAAATGTAAATCTCAAAAGAAAACTATGTGTGTTAGAAACCAGAGCATCTATCACATTGTTTGCTGTGAGAATAGTGTTAGTTTTTGAAAGGAATATACCTGCAACTTAGGGGATCAACGTGGAGATAGCCTCTTTCTGTTCCAAATTGGCCTATTCAGCTAAGTTGAAGAAACACATGTACCTCTCAAAAAAAACCATCTCTGTATGATGCTGGAATATCTAGAACATTGTTTCCCTGTGAGAACTGAGTGTGGTTTTGAAATGACTACTACAGGAAACCTGAGAGTTTCAAAGGGGCGATAGGCTCTGTTTGCTCGAAATAGGTCTTTTCAGCTGAGTTGAAGACACACGCATCTTTCCCAAGAAAACCATCTATGTTAGAAAGTGCAGCAGCTACCACATGGTTTCTCTGTCACAATTGAGAGAGCTTTTGAAAGGAGTACTTCCTGCAATTCAGAACTTGCAAGGTCAACAAAGGTTCATTCTGTGCCAAATAGGCGTTTTCACCTGACATGTTGAAACACATGTTTCTCTCACAAGAAACTCTCTGTGTTAGACGGTCCGTCGCATAGAACATTGTTTACCTGTGAGATTTGAGTTCGTTTTCATTGGAGAACTTTTGCCAATCAGAATTTCAGGGTGGAAAAGGCTACTTTGTTCCTAATAGCCCTATTGAGCTGCATTGAAAAAACACATGGATCTCGCGAGAGAAAACCATCTGTGTTAGAAGCAGGATCATCCGGCACATTGTTTCCCTGTGAGAATCGAGTGAATATTTGAAAGGAGTACTTCCTGCCAATCATGGATTTCAAGGTGTACAACAGCTCACTTTACTCCAAATAGGACTATTTAGCTGAGTGGAAGAAACAACATGTATATCTCGCAAGAGAACTATATGTGTAAGAAGCCTGAGCATCTAGAACATTGATTCCCTGTGAGAACCGAGTTACGTTTGAAAGGAATACCTCCTGCAAATGCTAGATTTGAAGGTGGAGAAAGGCTGCTTTTGTTCAAAATAGGCCTATTGATTTGAGGGGAAGTAACAAATGGATACTTCCAAAGAAAACCATTTCTGGTAGAAGCTGAAGCATGTACATATTGCTTCCCTGGGAGAATTCAGTTCGTTTGGAAAAGAATATTCCTGCAAATCAGAACTTCCAAGGTGCACCAAGCTTCATTTCATTCTAAATAGGCCTATTCCACTGAGATGTTGAAACACATGTTTCTCTGGAAAGAAAACAATCCATGTTACAAACTCCACTGCCTTTAACCTTGATTCCCTGTGAGATTAGAGGTAGTTTTTGAGTGGAATACTTCTGCAAAGGAGAATTTTCAGGCTGGAAAAGCCTCTTTTTGTTGGACTAAGCCTATTCAGCTGAGTTGAAGAAGCACATTTTTCTCTCTAAAGAAAATCATCTGTGTTAGAAGAAGGAGAATCTAGCACATTGTTTCCTTTGAGAAGTGAGTTAGTGTTTGAAAAGAACGTTGACTGCAACCTAGGTGTTTCAAGGTGGAGATTGGCTCTATTTCCTCCAATAAGCCTATTCAGATGAGTTTGAGAAACTCATGTATCTCTCCAAGGAAAATGGTCTACGTGAGCAGCATCAAATCGACCACATTGTTTCCTTCTGAGTATTGAGTTAGGTGTTGAAAGCAACACGTTTAGCAAATCAGAATTTTCAAGCTAGAGAAAGGCTCATTTTGTCCAAAGAGGACGATTCGGCTCAATTGAAGACAGACATGTATCTCTCCACACAATACCATCTATGCTTCAACCTGCAGCAATTACCACATTGTTTCCCTGCAAGAATTGACTTAGTTTTTGAAAGGACTACTACTGGCAACTTTTGAGTTTCACTGTGGAGATAGTCTCTGTTTGCTTCAAACAGGCCTTTTTAGCTGAGATGAAGAAGCACATGTGTATCTTGAAAAAGTACCATCTACGTTGGAAGCTGTAATTTCTATCACACTGTTTCCCTCTGACAATTTAGTTTGTTTTAGAAAGGAGTATTTCCTGCAAATCAGAATTTCCAACATGGATTGAAGTTCACTTGCTCCAAACAAGCCTAGGTTGAAGAAACACACCTATTTCTTGAAAGAAAACCATCTGTGTTAGAAGAAAGTGCATCTAGCACATTGTTTCCCTGTGAGAACTGAGTTAGTTTTTAAAGGAACTCGTCCTGCAAATTAGCACTTTGAAGGGGGCCATATGTTTCTTTGTTTCAAATTGGCCTATTCACCTGAATTGTCTAAACACGTGTTCCTCTTGAAACATCACAATATGTTTTAGAAAGAGGAACAACTAGCCTATTGCTTCCTTGTGAGAAGACTTAGTCTTGGAAAGGAATGTACCTGCAACTGACAGATTTCAATGTGGAGATATGCCCTGATTGCTGCAAATAGGCCTATATAGCTGAGTTGAAGAAACACATGTCTAACTCTAATGACAACCATCTATGCTAGAAACTGTAGCGTCAAGCACATTGTTCCCCTATGAAATTTCAATTAGTTATGGAAATGAATAACTTCTGAATAACAGATTTTCAAAGTGTAGGAAAGCTCATTTTGTCCAAATGGGCCATTTCAGCTATGTTGAAGAAACACATGCATCTCTCCAACGAAATCATGTAGGTTAGAATCAGCATCATCTAGAACACGGTTTCCTTGTGAGAATTGATTTAGTTCGTGAAAGGCATATTTCCTGCAAATCATCCTTTTCAAGATGAAGTAAGGCTCATTTTGTTCCAAATAGGTCTATACAGCTGAGTTGAAGAAACACATGTACCTTTCCAAAGAAAACCATCTATGGTAGATCTACCACTTTATTTCCCTGTGTGAATTGACATAGATTTCAAAGGAACATTTAATGGAAATGATAACTTAGAAGGCAGAGAAAGGATCATTTTTTCCAAATGGGCCAAATCACATGAGATGTCAAAAACCATTTGTGTGGAAAGGAAAACTGTCATAGAAACAGGTGTTTCCTGCACATTCTTTCCCTGTGAAAATTGAGTTAATTTTTAAAAGCATACTTCCTACATCTTAAGTGTTTCAATGTGGAGATAGGTTCTGTTTACTCCAGGGAGGCGTATTCAAGGTGGTTTGAGAAACGCATGTATCTCCCAAAGAAAGAGATCTATGTTAAATGCTTCACAATCCCGCCTGTTGTTTGCCTGTGAGAATTGAATGAGTTTTTGAATGCAATACTTCTGGAAATCCTCATTTTCAAGAAGAAGAAAGGCTCCTTTTGTCCCAAGTATGCGTATTTTGCTGAGGTGAAGAAGCACATTTAGCTCTCCACAGAAAGCCATCTGTGCTAGAAGTCAAAACATTAACAACATTGCTTCATTCTGTAAATGAGTTACTTTTGGAAAGGAATATTTCCTGAAAATTAGAACTTTCAAGGTGGAGAGATGTTCATTTTCTTCCAAATAAGCCTATTGACCTGAAAGTGGGAACACATTTGTCTCTCGAAAGAAAATGGTCAGTGTTAGAAAGAGAGAAGTGTCTAGACCATTGTTTCCGTGTGAGAATTGACTTAGTTTTGAAAGGAATACTTACTGCAAATCCTAATTTTCAAGGTGGAGAAAGGGTGATTTTCCTCAAATGGGCCTCTTTATCTGGGGGGAAGAAACACATGTATCCCTCCAAAGAAAACCATTTCTGCTAGAAGCTGCAGCATCTGACACATTGTTACCTGTGAGAATTGAGTTCACTTTTGAAAGGAATATTTCCTGCATATCGTGGTTATCATGGTAGGGGAAGGCTCATTTTGGTACAAAAATGCCTAATCAGCTGATTTGAAGAAACACATTTATTTCTCCAAATAACACCATCTAAGCTTGAAGCTACAGTTGCTAGCACATTGTTTCCCTGTGACAATTGGCTTAGTTTTTGAAAGGAAGACTTCCTGACAATCTGAATTTTCAGGGTATTCTTAGGCTGAGTGTGTCCAAGTAGGCCCATTCAGCTAAGTTGTATAGAGACATGTATCTCTCAAAGAAAAATCTTTGTTAGAACCACGAGCATCTAGGGCATTGTTTCCCTGTGAGAACTGAGTAAGTTATTGAAAGGAATACTTCCTGCGACTTAAGATGTTTCAAAGTGGAGAAAGGCTCATTTTGTTCCAAATGGGGCCGTTCATCATTGGGGAAGAAACACAAGTATCCCTCCGAAGAAACCCATTTATGGTAGAAGCTGCAGCATCTACCATATTGTTTTCCTGTGAGAATTGAGTTCATTTTGGGAAGAATACTTCCTGCAAATCAGAAATTCCAACGTGAACAAAGGTTCATTTTGTTTCCCAAATGCCTATTCACCTAAGATGATGAAAGGCCTGTATGTCCAAAAGAGGACAAGCTGGGTCCGAAGCTCAAGCACGTAGAACGTTGTTTACCAGTGATACTTGAATTACTTTTTGAATGGAATGCTCCTGCAAATCAGAATTGTCGCGGTGGATGAAGATCATTTTGTTCTGAATAGGCCTATTTGCCTGAGTTGAAAAAACACATGTACCTCTCAAAAGAAAACCAGCAGTGTTAGAAGCAGGAGCATCTAGCACATTGTTTTACTGTGAGAATTCTGTGAGTTTTTGAAAGGAAGACTGCTGCAAATCAGCGTTTTCGAGGTGTAGAAAGCTTCATTTTGTTCCAAATAGGACAGTTTAGAACAGTTGAAGAAACAAATGTAAATCTCAAAAGAAAACTATGTGTGTTAGAAACCAGAGCATCTATCACATTGTTTGCTGTGAGAATAGTGTTAGTTTTTGGAAGGAATATACCTGCAACTTAGGGGATCAACGTGGAGATAGCCTCTTTCTGTTCCAAATTGGCCTATTCAGCTAAGTTGAAGGAACACATGTACCTCTCAAAAAAAACCATCTCTGTGTGATGCTGGAATATCTAGAACATTGTTTCCCTGTGAGAACTGAGTGTGGTTTTGAAATGACTACTACAGGAAACCTGAGAGTTTCAAAGGGGCGATAGGCTCTGTTTGCTCGAAATAGGTCTTTTCAGCTGAGTTGAAGACACACGCATCTTTCCCAAGAAAACCATCTATGTTAGAAAGTGCAGCAGCTACCACATGGTTTCTCTGTCACAATTGAGAGAGCTTTTGAAAGGAGTACTTCCTGCAATTCAGAACTTGCAAGGTCAACAAAGGTTCATTCTGTGCCAAATAGGCGTTTTCACCTGACATGTTGAAACACATGTTTCTCTCACAAGAAACTGTCTGTGTTAGACGGTCCATCGCATAGAACATTGTTTACCTGTGAGATTTGAGTTCGTTTTCATTGGAGAACTTTTGCAAATCAGAATTTCAGGGTGGAAAAGGCTACTTTGTTCCTAATAGCCCTATTGAGCTGCATTGAAAAAACACATGGATCTCGCGAGAGAAAACCATCTGTGTTAGAAGCAGGATCATCCGGCACATTGTTTCCCTGTGAGAATCGAGTGAATATTTGAAAGGAGTACTTCCTGCCAATCATGGATTTCAAGGTGTACAACAGCTCACTTTACTCCAAATAGGACTATTTAGCTGAGTGGAAGAAACAACATGTATATCTCGCAAGAGAACTATATGTGTAAGAAGCCTGAGCATCTAGAACATTGATTCCCTGTGAGAACCGAGTTACGTTTGAAAGGAATACCTCCTGCAAATGCTAGATTTGAAGGTGGAGAAAGGCTGCTTTTGTTCAAAATAGGCCTATTGATTTGAGGGGAAGTAACAAATGGATACTTCCAAAGAAAACCATTTCTGGTAGAAGCTGAAGCATGTACATATTGCTTCCCTGGGAGAATTCAGTTCGTTTGGAAAAGAATATTCCTGCAAATCAGAACTTCCAAGGTGCACCAAGCTTCATTTCATTCTAAATAGGCCTATTCCACTGAGATGTTGAAACACATGTTTCTCTGGAAAGAAAACAATCCATATTACAATCTCCACTGCCTTTAACCTTGATTCCCTGTGAGATTAGAGGTAGTTTTTGAGTGGAATACTTCTGCAAAGGAGAATTTTCAGGCTGGAAAAGCCTCTTTTTGTTGGACTAAGCCTATTCAGCTGAGTTGAAGAAGCACATTTTTCTCTCTAAAGAAAATCATCTGTGTTAGAAGAAGGAGAATCTAGCACATTGTTTCCTATGAGAAGTGAGTTAGTGTTTGAAAAGAACGCTGACTGCAACCTAGGTGTTTCAAGGTGGAGATTGGCTCTATTTCCTCCAATAAGCCTATTCAGATGAGTTTGAGAAACTCATGTATCTCTCCAAGGAAAATGGTCTACGTGAGCAGCATCAAATCGACCACATTGTTTCCTTCTGAGTATTGAGTTAGGTTTTGAAAGCAACACGTTTAGCAAATCAGAATTTTCAAGCTAGAGAAAGGCTCATTTTGTCCAAAGAGGACAATTCGGCTCAATTGAAGACAGACATGTATCTCTCCACACAATACCATCTGTGCTTCAACCTGCAACAATTACCACATTGTTTACCTGCAAGAATTGACTTAGTTTTTGAAAGGACTACTACTGGCAACTTTTGAGTTTCACTGTGGAGATAGTCTCTGTTTGCTTCAAACAGGCCTTTTTAGCTGAGATGAAGAAGCACATGTGTATCTTGAAAAAGTACCATCTACGTTGGAAGCTGTAATTTCTATCACACTGTTTCCCTCTGACAATTTAGTTTGTTTTAGAAAGGAGTATTTCCTGCAAATCAGAATTTCCAACATGGATTGAAGTTCACTTGCTCCAAACAAGCCTAGGTTGAAGAAACACACATATTTCTTGAAAGAAAACCATCTGTGTTAGAAGAAAGTGCATCTAGCACATTGTTTCCCTGTGAGAACTGAGTTAGTTTTTAAAGGAACTCGTCCTGCAAATTAGCACTTTGAAGGGGGCCATATGTTTCTTTGTTTCAAATTGGCCTATTCACCTGAATTGTCTAAACACGTGTTCCTCTTGAAACATCACAATATGTTTTAGAAAGAGGAACAACTAGCCTATTGCTTCCTTGTGAGAAGACTTAGTCTTGGAAAGGAATGTACCTGCAACTGACAGATTTCAATGTGGAGATATGCCCTGATTGCTGCAAATAGGCCTATATAGCTGAGTTGAAGAAACACATGTCTAACTCTAATGACAACCATCTATGCTAGAAACTGTAGCGTCAAGCACATTGTTCCCTTATGAAATTTCAATTAGTTATGGAAATGAATAACTTCTGAATAACAGATTTTCAAAGTGTAGGAAAGCTCATTTTGTCCAAATAGGCCATTTCAGCTATGTTGAAGAAACACATGCATCTCTCCAACGAAATCATGTAGGTTAGAATCAGCATCATCTAGAACACGGTTTCCTTGTGAGAATTGATTTAGTTCGTGAAAGGCGTATTTCCTGCAAATCATCCTTTTCAAGATGAAGTAAGGCTCATTTTGTTCCAAATAGGTCTATACAGCTGAGTTGAAGAAACACATGTACCTTTCCAAAGAAAACCATCTATGGTAGATCTACCACTTTATTTCCCTGTGTGAATTGACATAGATTTCAAAGGAACATTTAATGGAAATGATAACTTAGAAGGCAGAGAAAGGATCATTTTTTCCAAATGGGCCAAATCACATGAGATGTCAAAAACCATTTGTGTGGAAAGGAAAACTGTCATAGAAACAGGTGTTTCCTGCACATTCTTTCCCTGTGAAAATTGAGTTAATTTTTAAAAGCATACTTCCTACATCTTAAGTGTTTCAATGTGGAGATAGGTTCTGTTTACTCCAGGGAGGCGTATTCAAGGTGGTTTGAGAAACGCATGTATCTCCCAAAGAAAGAGATCTATGTTAAATGCTTCACAATCCCGCCTGTTGTTTGCCTGTGAGAATTGAATGAGTTTTTGAATGCAATACTTCTGGAAATCCTCATTTTCAAGAAGAAGAAAGGCTCCTTTTGTCCCAAGTATGCGTATTTTGCTGAGGTGAAGAAACACATTTAGCTCTCCACAGAAAGCCATCTGTGCCAGAAGTCAAAACATTAACAACATTGCTTCATTCTGTAAATGAGTTACTTTTGGAAAGGAATATTTCCTGAAAATTAGAACTTTCAAGGTGGAGAGATGTTCATTTTCTTCCAAATAAGCCTATTGACCTGAAAGTGGGAACACATTTGTCTCTCGAAAGAAAATGGTCAGTGTTAGAAAGAGAGAAGTGTCTAGACCATTGTTTCCGTGTGAGAATTGACTTAGTTTTGAAAGGAATACTTACTGCAAATCCTAATTTTCAAGGTGGAGAAAGGGTGATTTTCCTCAAATGGGCCTCTTTATCTGAGGGGAAGAAGCACATGTATCCCTCCAAAGAAAACCATTTCTGCTAGAAGCTGCAGCATCTGACACATTGTTACCTGTGAGAATTGAGTTCACTTTTGAAAGGAATATTTCCTGCATATCGTGGTTATCATGGTAGGGGAAGGCTCATTTTGGTACAAAAATGCCTAATCAGCTGATTTGAAGAAACACATTTATTTCTCCAAATAACACCATCTAAGCTTGAAGCTACAGTTGCTAGCACATTGTTTCCCTGTGACAATTGGCTTAGTTTTTGAAAGGAAGACTTCCTGACAATCTGAATTTTCAGGGTATTCTTAGGCTGAGTGTGTCCAAGTAGGCCCATTCAGCTAAGTTGTATAGAGACATGTATCTCTCAAAGAAAAATCTTTGTTAGAACCACGAGCATCTAGGGCATTGTTTCCCTGTGAGAACTGAGTAAGTTATTGAAAGGAATACTTCCTGCGACTTAAGATGTTTCAAAGTGGAGAAAGGCTCATTTTGTTCCAAATGGGGCCGTTCATCATTGGGGAAGAAACACAAGTATCCCTCCGAAGAAACCCATTTATGGTAGAAGCTGCAGCATCTACCATATTGTTTTCCTGTGAGAATTGAGTTCGTTTTGGGAAGAATACTTCCTGCAAATCGGAAATTCCAACGTGAACAAAGGTTCATTTTGTTTCGCAAAGGCCTATTCACCTAAGATGAAGAAAGGCCTGTATGTCCAAAAGAGGACAAGCTGGGTCCGAAGCTCAAGCACGTAGAACGTTGTTTACCAGTGATACTTGAATTTCTTTTTGAATGGAATGCTCCTGCAAATCAGAATTGTCGGGGTGGATGAAGATCATTTTGTTCTGAATAGGCCTATTTGCCTGAGTTGAAAAAACACATGTACCTCTCAAAAGAAAACCAGCAGTGTTAGAAGCAGGAGCATCTAGCACATTGTTTTCCTGTGAGAATTCTGTGAGTTTTTGAAAGGAAGACTGCTGCAAATCAGCGTTTTCGAGGTGTAGAGAGCTTCATTTTGTTCCATATAGGACAGTTTAGAACAGTTGAAGAAACAAATGTAAATCTCAAAAGAAAACTATGTGTGTTAGAAACAAGAGCATCTATCACATTGTTTGCTTTGAGAATAGTGTTAGTTTTTGGAAGGAATATACCTGCAACTTAGGGGATCAACGTGGAGATAGCCTCTTTCTGTTCCAAATTGGCCTATTCAGCTAAGTTGAAGGAACACATGTACCTCTCAAAAAAAACCATCTCTGTATGATGCTGGAATATCTAGAACATTGTTTCCCTGTGAGAACTGAGTGTGGTTTTGAAATGACTACTACAGGAAACCTGAGAGTTTCAAAGGGGCGATAGGCTCTGTTTGCTCGAAATAGGTCTTTTCAGCTGAGTTGAAGACACACGCATCTTTCCGAAGAAAACCATCTATGTTAGAAAGTGCAGCAGCTACCACGTGGTTTCTCTGTCACAATTGAGAGAGCTTTTGAAAGGAGTACTTCCTGCAATTCAGAACTTGCAAGGTCAACAAAGGTTCATTCTGTGCCAAATAGGCGTTTTCACCTGACATGTTGAAACACGTTTCTCTCACAAGAAACTCTCTGTGTTAGACGGTCCATCGCATAGAACATTGTTTACCTGTGAGATTTGAGTTCGTTTTCCTTGGAGAACTTTTGCAAATCAGAATTTCAGGGTGGAAAAGGCTACTTTGTTCCTAATAGCCCTATTGAGCTGCATTGAAAAAACACATGGATCTCGCGAGAGAAAACCATCTGTGTTAGAAGCAGGATCATCCGGCACATTGTTTCCCTGTGAGAATCGAGTGAATATTTGAAAGGAGTACTTCCTGCCAATCATGGATTTCAAGGTGTACAACAGCTCACTTTACTCCAAATAGGACTATTTAGCTGAGTGGAAGAAACAACATGTATATCTCGCAAGAGAACTATATGTGTAAGAAGCCTGAGCATCTAGAACATTGATTCCCTGTGAGAATCGAGTTACGTTTGAAAGGAATACCTCCTGCAAATGCTAGATTTGAAGGTGGAGAAAGGCTGCTTTTGTTCAAAATAGGCCTATTGATTTGAGGGGAAGTAACACATGGATACTTCCAAAGAAAACCATTTCTGGTAGAAGCTGAAGCATGTACATATTGCTTCCCTGGGAGAATTCAGTTCGTTTGGAAAAGAATATTCCTGCAAATCAGAACTTCCAAGGTGCACCAAGCTTCATTTCATTCTAAATAGGCCTATTCCACTGAGATGTTGAAACACATGTTTCTCTGGAAAGAAAACAATCCATGTTACAATCTCCACTGCCTTTAACCTTGATTCCCTGTGAGATTAGAGGTAGTTTTTGAGTGGAATACTTCTGCAAAGGAGAATTTTCAGGCTGGAAAAGCCTCTTTTTGTTGGACTAAGCCTATTCAGCTGAGTTGAAGAAGCACATTTTTCTCTCTAAAGAAAATCATCTGTGTTAGAAGAAGGAGAATCTAGCACATTGTTTCCTATGAGAAGTGAGTTAGTGTTTGAAAAGAACGCTGACTGCAACCTAGGTGTTTCAAGGTGGAGATTGGCTCTATTTCCTCCAATAAGCCTATTCAGATGAGTTTGAGAAACTCATGTATCTCTCCAAGGAAAATGGTCTACGTGAGCAGCATCAAATCGACCACATTGTTTCCTTCTGAGTATTGAGTTAGGTTTTGAAAGCAACACGTTTAGCAAATCAGAATTTTCAAGCTAGAGAAAGGCTCATTTTGTCCAAAGAGGACAATTCGGCTCAATTGAAGACAGACATGTATCTCTCCACACAATACCATCTGTGCTTCAACCTGCAACAATTACCACATTGTTTACCTGCAAGAATTGACTTAGTTTTTGAAAGGACTACTACTGGCAACTTTTGAGTTTCACTGTGGAGATAGTCTCTGTTTGCTTCAAACAGGCCTTTTTAGCTGAGATGAAGAAGCACATGTGTATCTTGAAAAAGTACCATCTACGTTGGAAGCTGTAATTTCTATCACACTGTTTCCCTCTGACAATTTAGTTTGTTTTAGAAAGGAGTATTTCCTGCAAATCAGAATTTCCAACATGGATTGAAGTTCACTTGCTCCAAACAAGCCTAGGTTGAAGAAACACACATATTTCTTGAAAGAAAACCATCTGTGTTAGAAGAAAGTGCATCTAGCACATTGTTTCCCTGTGAGAACTGAGTTAGTTTTTAAAGGAACTCGTCCTGCAAATTAGCACTTTGAAGGGGGCCATATGTTTCTTTGTTTCAAATTGGCCTATTCACCTGAATTGTCTAAACACGTGTTCCTCTTGAAACATCACAATATGTTTTAGAAAGAGGAACAACTAGCCTATTGCTTCCTTGTGAGAAGACTTAGTCTTGGAAAGGAATGTACCTGCAACTGACAGATTTCAATGTGGAGATATGCCCTGATTGCTGCAAATAGGCCTATATAGCTGAGTTGAAGAAACACATGTCTAACTCTAATGACAACCATCTATGCTAGAAACTGTAGCGTCAAGCACATTGTTCCCCTATGAAATTTCAATTAGTTATGGAAATGAATAACTTCTGAATAACAGATTTTCAAAGTGTAGGAAAGCTCATTTTGTCCAAATAGGCCATTTCAGCTATGTTGAAGAAACACATGCATCTCTCCAACGAAATCATGTAGGTTAGAATCAGCATCATCTAGAACACGGTTTCCTTGTGAGAATTGATTTAGTTCGTGAAAGGCGTATTTCCTGCAAATCATCCTTTTCAAGATGAAGTAAGGCTCATTTTGTTCCAAATAGGTCTATACAGCTGAGTTGAAGAAACACATGTACCTTTCCAAAGAAAACCATCTATGGTAGATCTACCACTTTATTTCCCTGTGTGAATTGACATAGATTTCAAAGGAACATTTAATGGAAATGATAACTTAGAAGGCAGAGAAAGGATCATTTTTTCCAAATGGGCCAAATCACATGAGATGTCAAAAACCATTTGTGTGGAAAGGAAAACTGTCATAGAAACAGGTGTTTCCTGCACATTCTTTCCCTGTGAAAATTGAGTTAATTTTTAAAAGCATACTTCCTACATCTTAAGTGTTTCAATGTGGAGATAGGTTCTGTTTACTCCAGGGAGGCGTATTCAAGGTGGTTTGAGAAACGCATGTATCTCCCAAAGAAAGAGATCTATGTTAAATGCTTCACAATCCCGCCTGTTGTTTGCCTGTGAGAATTGAATGAGTTTTTGAATGCAATACTTCTGGAAATCCTCATTTTCAAGAAGAAGAAAGGCTCCTTTTGTCCCAAGTATGCGTATTTTGCTGAGGTGAAGAAACACATTTAGCTCTCCACAGAAAGCCATCTGTGCCAGAAGTCAAAACATTAACAACATTGCTTCATTCTGTAAATGAGTTACTTTTGGAAAGGAATATTTCCTGAAAATTAGAACTTTCAAGGTGGAGAGATGTTCATTTTCTTCCAAATAAGCCTATTGACCTGAAAGTGGGAACACATTTGTCTCTCGAAAGAAAATGGTCAGTGTTAGAAAGAGAGAAGTGTCTAGACCATTGTTTCCGTGTGAGAATTGACTTAGTTTTGAAAGGAATACTTACTGCAAATCCTAATTTTCAAGGTGGAGAAAGGGTGATTTTCCTCAAATGGGCCTCTTTATCTGAGGGGAAGAAGCACATGTATCCCTCCAAAGAAAACCATTTCTGCTAGAAGCTGCAGCATCTGACACATTGTTACCTGTGAGAATTGAGTTCACTTTTGAAAGGAATATTTCCTGCATATCGTGGTTATCATGGTAGGGGAAGGCTCATTTTGGTACAAAAATGCCTAATCAGCTGATTTGAAGAAACACATTTATTTCTCCAAATAACACCATCTAAGCTTGAAGCTACAGTTGCTAGCACATTGTTTCCCTGTGACAATTGGCTTAGTTTTTGAAAGGAAGACTTCCTGACAATCTGAATTTTCAGGGTATTCTTAGGCTGAGTGTGTCCAAGTAGGCCCATTCAGCTAAGTTGTATAGAAACATGTATCTCTCAAAGAAAAATCTTTGTTGGAACCACGAGCATCTAGGGCATTGTTTCCCTGTGAGAACTGAGTAAGTTATTGAAAGGAATACTTCCTGCGACTTAAGATGTTTCAAAGTGGAGAAAGGCTCATTTTGTTCCAAATGGGGCCGTTCATCATTGGGGAAGAAACACAAGTATCCCTCCGAAGAAACCCATTTATGGTAGAAGCTGCAGCATCTACCATATTGTTTTCCTGTGAGAATTGAGTTCGTTTTGGGAAGAATACTTCCTGCAAATCAGAAATTCCAACGTGAACAAAGGTTCATTTTGTTTCGCAAAGGCCTATTCACCTAAGATGAAGAAAGGCCTGTATGTCCAAAAGAGAACAAGCTGGGTCCGAAGCTCAAGCACGTAGAACGTTGTTTACCAGTGATACTTGAATTACTTTTTGAATGGAATGCTCCTGCAAATCAGAATTGTCGGGGTGGATGAAGATCATTTTGTTCTGAATAGGCCTATTTGCCTGAGTTGAAAAAACACATGTACCTCTCAAAAGAAAACCAGCAGTGTTAGAAGCAGGAGCATCTAGCACATTGTTTTCCTGTGAGAATTCAGTGAGTTTTTGAAAGGAAGACTGCTGCAAATCAGCGTTTTCGAGGTGTAGAAAGCTTCATTTTGTTCCAAATAGGACAGTTTAGAACAGTTGAAGAAACAAATGTAAATCTCAAAAGAAAACTATGTGTGTTAGAAACCAGAGCATCTATCACATTGTTTGCTGTGAGAATAGTGTTAGTTTTTGGAAGGAATATACCTGCAACTTAGGGGATCAACGTGGAGATAGCCTCTTTCTGTTCCAAATTGGCCTATTCAGCTAAGTTGATGGAACACATGTAACTCTCAAAAAAAACCATCTCTGTATGATGCTGGAATATCTAGAACATTGTTTCCCTGTGAGAACTGAGTGTGGTTTTGAAATGACTACTACAGGAAACCTGAGAGTTTCAAAGGGGCGATAGGCTCTGTTTGCTCGAAATAGGTCTTTTCAGCTGTGTTGAAGACACACGCATCTTTCCGAAGAAAACCATCTATGTTAGAAAGTGCAGCAGCTACCACATGGTTTCTCTGTCACAATTGAGAGAGCTTTTGAAAGGAGTACTTCCTGCAATTCAGAACTTGCAAGGTCAACAAAGATTAATTCTGTGCCAAATAGGCGTTTTCACCTGACATGTTGAAACACATGTTTCTCTCACAAGAAACTCTCTGTGTTAGACGGTCCATCACATAGAACATTGTTTACCTGTGAGATTTGAGTTCGTTTTCATTGGAGAACTTTTGCAAATCAGAATGTCAGGGTGGAAAAGGCTACTTTGTTCCTAATAGCCCTATTGAGCTGCATTGAAAAAACACATGGATCTCGCGAGAGAAAACCATCTGTGTTAGAAGCAGGATCATCCGGCACATTGTTTCCCTGTGAGAATCGAGTGAATATTTGAAAGGAGTACTTCCTGCCAATCATGGATTTCAAGGTGTACAACAGCTCACTTTACTCCAAATAGGACTATTTAGCTGAGTGGAAGAAACAACATGTATATCTCGCAAGAGAACTATATGTGTAAGAAGCCTGAGCATCTAGAACATTGATTCCCTGTGAGAACCGAGTTACGTTTGAAAGGAATACCTCCTGCAAATGCTAGATTTGAAGGTGGAGAAAGGCTGCTTTTGTTCAAAATAGGCCTATTGATTTGAGGGGAAGTAACAAATGGATACTTCCAAAGAAAACCATTTCTGGTAGAAGCTGAAGCATGTACATATTGCTTCCCTGGGAGAATTCAGTTCGTTTGGAAAAGAATATTCCTGCAAATCAGAACTTCCAAGGTGCACCAAGCTTCATTTCATTCTAAATAGGCCTATTCCACTGAGATGTTGAAACACATGTTTCTCTGGAAAGAAAACAATCCATGTTACAATCTCCACTGCCTTTAACCTTGATTCCCTGTGAGATTAGAGGTAGTTTTTGAGTGGAATACTTCTGCAAAGGAGAATTTTCAGGCTGGAAAAGCCTCTTTTTGTTGGACTAAGCCTATTCAGCTGAGTTGAAGAAGCACATTTTTCTCTCTAAAGAAAATCATCTGTGTTAGAAGAAGGAGAATCTAGCACATTGTTTCCTATGAGAAGTGAGTTAGTGTTTGAAAAGAACGCTGACTGCAACCTAGGTGTTTCAAGGTGGAGATTGGCTCTATTTCCTCCAATAAGCCTATTCAGATGAGTTTGAGAAACTCATGTATCTCTCCAAGGAAAATGGTCTACGTGAGCAGCATCAAATCGACCACATTGTTTCCTTCTGAGTATTGAGTTAGGTTTTGAAAGCAACACGTTTAGCAAATCAGAATTTTCAAGCTAGAGAAAGGCTCATTTTGTCCAAAGAGGACGATTCGGCTCAATTGAAGACAGACATGTATCTCTCCACACAATACCATCTATGCTTCAACCTGCAGCAATTACCACATTGTTTCCCTGCAAGAATTGACTTAGTTTTTGAAAGGACTACTACTGGCAACTTTTGAGTTTCACTGTGGAGATAGTCTCTGTTTGCTTCAAACAGGCCTTTTTAGCTGAGATGAAGAAGCACATGTGTATCTTGAAAAAGTACCATCTACGTTGGAAGCTGTAATTTCTATCACACTGTTTCCCTCTGACAATTTAGTTTGTTTTAGAAAGGAGTATTTCCTGCAAATCAGAATTTCCAACATGGATTGAAGTTCACTTGCTCCAAACAAGCCTAGGTTGAAGAAACACACATATTTCTTGAAAGAAAACCATCTGTGTTAGAAGAAAGTGCATCTAGCACATTGTTTCCCTGTGAGAACTGAGTTAGTTTTTAAAGGAACTCGTCCTGCAAATTAGCACTTTGAAGGGGGCCATATGTTTCTTTGTTTCAAATTGGCCTATTCACCTGAATTGTCTAAACACGTGTTCCTCTTGAAACATCACAATATGTTTTAGAAAGAGGAACAACTAGCCTATTGCTTCCTTGTGAGAAGACTTAGTCTTGGAAAGGAATGTACCTGCAACTGACAGATTTCAATGTGGAGATATGCCCTGATTGCTGCAAATAGGCCTATATAGCTGAGTTGAAGAAACACATGTCTAACTCTAATGACAACCATCTATGCTAGAAACTGTAGCGTCAAGCACATTGTTCCCCTATGAAATTTCAATTAGTTATGGAAATGAATAACTTCTGAATAACAGATTTTCAAAGTGTAGGAAAGCTCATTTTGTCCAAATAGGCCATTTCAGCTATGTTGAAGAAACACATGCATCTCTCCAACGAAATCATGTAGGTTAGAATCAGCATCATCTAGAACACGGTTTCCTTGTGAGAATTGATTTAGTTCGTGAAAGGCGTATTTCCTGCAAATCATCCTTTTCAAGATGAAGTAAGGCTCATTTTGTTCCAAATAGGTCTATACAGCTGAGTTGAAGAAACACATGTACCTTTCCAAAGAAAACCATCTATGGTAGATCTACCACTTTATTTCCCTGTGTGAATTGACATAGATTTCAAAGGAACATTTAATGGAAATGATAACTTAGAAGGCAGAGAAAGGATCATTTTTTCCAAATGGGCCAAATCACATGAGATGTCAAAAACCATTTGTGTGGAAAGGAAAACTGTCATAGAAACAGGTGTTTCCTGCACATTCTTTCCCTGTGAAAATTGAGTTAATTTTTAAAAGCATACTTCCTACATCTTAAGTGTTTCAATGTGGAGATAGGTTCTGTTTACTCCAGGGAGGCGTATTCAAGGTGGTTTGAGAAACGCATGTATCTCCCAAAGAAAGAGATCTATGTTAAATGCTTCACAATCCCGCCTGTTGTTTGCCTGTGAGAATTGAATGAGTTTTTGAATGCAATACTTCTGGAAATCCTCATTTTCAAGAAGAAGAAAGGCTCCTTTTGTCCCAAGTATGCGTATTTTGCTGAGGTGAAGAAACACATTTAGCTCTCCACAGAAAGCCATCTGTGTCAGAAGTCAAAACATTAACAACATTGCTTCATTCTGTAAATGAGTTACTTTTGGAAAGGAATATTTCCTGAAAATTAGAACTTTCAAGGTGGAGAGATGTTCATTTTCTTCCAAATAAGCCTATTGACCTGAAAGTGGGAACACATTTGTCTCTCGAAAGAAAATGGTCAGTGTTAGAAAGAGAGAAGTGTCTAGACCATTGTTTCCGTGTGAGAATTGACTTAGATTTGAAAGGAATACTTACTGCAAATCCTAATTTTCAAGGTGGAGAAAGGGTGATTTTCCTCAAATGGGCCTCTTTATCTGAGGGGAAGAAACACATGTATCCCTCCAAAGAAAACCATTTCTGCTAGAAGCTGCAGCATCTGACACATTGTTACCTGTGAGAATTGAGTTCACTTTTGAAAGGAATATTTCCTGCATATCGTGGTTATCATGGTAGGGGAAGGCTCATTTTGGTACAAAAATGCCTAATCAGCTGATTTGAAGAAACACATTTATTTCTCCAAATAACACCATCTAAGCTTGAAGCTACAGTTGCTAGCACATGGTTTCCCTGTGACAATTGGCTTAGTTTTTGAAAGGAAGACTTCCTGACAATCTGAATTTTCAGGGTATTCTTAGGCTGAGTGTGTCCAAGTAGGCCCATTCAGCTAAGTTGTATAGAAACATGTATCTCTCAAAGAAAAATCTTTGTTGGAACCACGAGCATCTAGGGCATTGTTTCCCTGTGAGAACTGAGTAAGTTATTGAAAGGAATACTTCCTGCGACTTAAGATGTTTCAAAGTGGAGAAAGGCTCATTTTGTTCCAAATGGGGCCGTTCATCATTGGGGAAGAAACCCAAGTATCCCTCCGAAGAAACCCATTTATGGTAGAAGCTGCAGCATCTACCATATTGTTTTCCTGTGAGAATTGAGTTCGTTTTGGGAAGAATACTTCCTGCAAATCAGAAATTCCAACGTGAACAAAGGTTCATTTTGTTTCGCAAAGGCCTATTCACCTAAGATGAAGAAAGGCCTGTATGTCCAAAAGAGAACAAGCTGGGTCCGAAGCTCAAGCACGTAGAACGTTGTTTACCAGAGATACTTGAATTACTTTTTGAATGGAATGCTCCTGCAAATCAGAATTGTCGGGGTGGATGAAGATCATTTTGTTCTGAATAGGCCTATTTGCCTGAGTTGAAAAAACACATGTACCTCTCAAAAGAAAACCAGCAGTGTTAGAAGCAGGAGCATCTAGCACATTGTTTTACTGTGAGAATTCTGTGAGTTTTTGAAAGGAAGACTGCTGCAAATCAGCGTTTTCGAGGTGTAGAGAGCTTCATTTTGTTCCAAATAGGACAGTTTAGAACAGTTGAAGAAACAAATGTAAATCTCAAAAGAAAACTATGTGTGTTACAAACCAGAGCATCTATCACATTGTTTGCTGTGAGAATAGTGTTAGTTTTTGAAAGGAATATACCTGCAACTTAGGGGATCAACGTGGAGATAGCCTCTTTCTGTTCCAAATTGGCCTATTCAGCTAAGTTGAAGAAACACATGTACCTCTCAAAAAAAACCATCTCTGTATGATGCTGGAATATCTAGAACATTGTTTCCCTGTGAGAACTGAGTGTGGTTTTGAAATGACTACTACAGGAAACCTGAGAGTTTCAAAGGGGCGATAGGCTCTGTATGCTCGAAATAGGGCTTTTCAGCTGAGTTGAAGACACACGCATCTTTCCCAAGAAAACCATCTATGTTAGAAAGTGCAGCAGCTACCACATGGTTTCTCTGTCACAATTGAGAGAGCTTTTGAAAGGAGTACTTCCTGCAATTCAGAACTTGCAAGGTCAACAAAGGTTCATTCTGTGCCAAATAGGCGTTTTCACCTGACATGTTGAAACACATGTTTCTCTCACAAGAAACTCTCTGTGTTAGACGGTCCATCGCATAGAACATTGTTTACCTGTGAGATTTGAGTTCGTTTTCTTTGGAGAACTTTTGCAAATCAGAATGTCAGGGTGGAAAAGGCTACTTTGTTCCTAATAGCGCTATTGAGCTGCATTGAAAAAACACATGGATCTCGCGAGAGAAAACCATCTGTGTTAGAAGCAGGATCATCCGGCACATTGTTTCCCTGTGAGAATCAAGTGAATATTTGAAAGGAGTACTTCCTGCCAATCATGGATTTCAAGGTGTACAACAGCTCACTTTACTCCAAATAGGACTATTTAGCTGAGTGGAAGAAACAACATGTATATCTCACAAGAGAACTATATGTGTAAGAAGCCTGAGCATCTAGAACATTGATTCCCTGTGAGAACCGAGTTACGTTTGAAAGGAATACCTCCTGCAAATGCTAGATTTGAAGGTGGAGAAAGGCTGCTTTTGTTCAAAATAGGCCTATTGATTTGAGGGGAAGTAACAAATGGATACTTCCAAAGAAAACCATTTCTGGTAGAAGCTGAAGCATGTACATATTGCTTCCCTGGGAGAATTCAGTTCGTTTGGAAAAGAATATTCCTGCAAATCAGAACTTCCAAGGTGCACCAAGCTTCATTTCATTCTAAATAGGCCTATTCCACTGAGATGTTGAAACACATGTTTCTCTGGAAAGAAAACAATCCATGTTACAATCTCCACTGCCTTTAACCTTGATTCCCTGTGAGATTAGAGGTAGTTTTTGAGTGGAATACTTCTGCAAAGGAGAATTTTCAGGCTGGAAAAGCCTCTTTTTGTTGGACTAAGCCTATTCAGCTGAGTTGAAGAAGCACATTTTTCTCTCTAAAGAAAATCATCTGTGTTAGAAGAAGGAGAATCTAGCACATTGTTTCCTATGAGAAGTGAGTTAGTGTTTGAAAAGAACGCTGACTGCAACCTAGGTGTTTCAAGGTGGAGATTGGCTCTATTTCCTCCAATAAGCCTATTCAGATGAGTTTGAGAAACTCATGTATCTCTCCAAGGAAAATGGTCTACGTTAGCAGCATCAAATCGACCACATTGTTTCCTTCTGAGTATTGAGTTAGGTTTTGAAAGCAACTCGTTTAGCAAATCAGAATTTTCAAGCTAGAGAAAGGCTCATTTTGTCCAAAGAGGACGATTCGGCTCAATTGAAGACAGACATGTATCTCTCCTCACAATACCATCTATGCTTCAACCTGCAGCAATTACCACATTGTTTCCCTGCAAGAATTGACTTAGTTTTTGAAAGGACTACTACTGGCAACTTTTGAGTTTCACTGTGGAGATAGTCTCTGTTTGCTTCAAACAGGCTTTTTTAGCTGAGATGAAGAAGCACATGTGTATCTTGAAAAAGTACCATCTACGTTGGAAGCTGTAATTTCTATCACACTGTTTCCCTCTGACAATTTAGTTTGTTTTAGAAAGGAGTATTTCCTGCAAATCAGAATTTCCAACATGGATTGAAGTTCACTTGCTCCAAACAAGCCTAGGTTGAAGAAACACACATATTTCTTGAAAGAAAACCATCTGTGTTAGAAGAAAGTGCATCTAGCACATTGTTTCCCTGTGAGAACTGAGTTAGTTTTTAAAGGAACTCGTCCTGCAAATTAGCACTTTGAAGGGGGCCATATGTTTCTTTGTTTCAAATTGGCCTATTCACCTGAATTATCTAAACACGTGTTCCTCTTGAAACATCACAATATGTTTTAGAAAGAGGAACAACTAGCCTATTGCTTCCTTGTGAGAAGACTTAGTCTTGGAAAGGAATGTACCTGCAACTGACAGATTTCAATGTGGAGATATGCCCTGATTGCTGCAAATAGGCCTATATAGCTGAGTTGAAGAAACACATGTCTAACTCTAATGACAACCATCTATGCTAGAAACTGTAGCGTCAAGCACATTGTTCCCCTATGAAATTTCAATTAGTTATGGAAATGAATAACTTCTGAATAACAGATTTTCAAAGTGTAGGAAAGCTCATTTTGTCCAAATGGGCCATTTCAGCTATGTTGAAGAAACACATGCATCTCTCCAACGAAATCATGTAGGTTAGAATCAGCATCATCGAGAACACGGTTTCCTTGTGAGAATTGATTTAGTTCGTGAAAGGCGTATTTCCTGCAAATCATCCTTTTCAAGATGAAGTAAGGCTCATTTTGTTCCAAATAGGTCTATACAGCTGAGTTGAAGAAACACATGTACCTTTCCAAAGAAAATCATCTATGGTAGATCTATCACTTTATTTCCCTGTGTGAATTGACATAGATTTCAAAGGAACATTTAATGGGAATGATAACTTAGAAGGCAGAGAAAGGATCATTTTTTCCAAATGGGCCAAATCACATGAGATGTCAAAAACCATTTGTGTGGAAAGGAAAACTGTCATAGAAACAGGTGTTTCCTGCACATTCTTTCCCTGTGAAAATTGAGTTAATTTTTAAAAGCATACTTCCTACATCTTAAGTGTTTCAATGTGGAGATAGGTTCTGTTTACTCCAGGGAGGCGTATTCAAGGTGGTTTGAGAAACGCATGTATCTCCCAAAGAAAGAGATCTATGTTAAATGCTTCACAATCCCGCCTGTTGTTTGCCTGTGAGAATTGAATGAGTTTTTGAATGCAATACTTCTGGAAATCCTCATTTTCAAGAAGAAGAAAGGCTCCTTTTGTCCCAAGTATGCGTATTTTGCTGAGGTGAAGAAACACATTTAGCTCTCCACAGAAAGCCATCTGTGTCAGAAGTCAAAACATTAACAACATTGCTTCATTGTGTAAATGAGTTACTTTTGGAAAGGAATATTTCCTGAAAATTAGAACTTTCAAGGTGGAGAGATGTTCATTTTCTTCCAAATAAGCCTATTGACCTGAAAGTGGGAACACATTTGTCTCTCGAAAGAAAATGGTCAGTGTTAGAAAGAGAGAAGTGTCTAGACCATTGTTTCCGTGTGAGAATTGACTTAGATTTGAAAGGAATACTTACTGCAAATCCTAATTTTCAAGGTGGAGAAAGGGTGATTTTCCTCAAATGGGCCTCTTTATCTGAGGGGAAGAAACACATGTATCCCTCCAAAGAAAACCATTTCTGCTAGAAGCTGCAGCATCTGACACATTGTTACCTGTGAGAATTGAGTTCACTTTTGAAAGGAATATTTCCTGCATATCGTGGTTATCATGGTAGGGGAAGGCTCATTTTGGTACAAACATGCCTAATCAGCTGATTTGAAGAAACACATTTATTTCTCCAAATAACACCATCTAAGCTTGAAGCTACAGTTGCTAGCACATTGTTTCCCTGTGACAATTGGCTTAGTTTTTGAAAGGAAGACTTCCTGACAATCTGAATTTTCAGGGTATTCTTAGGCTGAGTGTGTCCAAGTAGGCCCATTCAGCTAAGTTGTATAGAAACATGTATCTCTCAAAGAAAAATCTTTGTTAGAACCACGAGCATCTAGGGCATTGTTTCCCTGTGAGAACTGAGTAAGTTATTGAAAGGAATACTTCCTGCGACTTAAGATGTTTCAAAGTGGAGAAAGGCTCATTTTGTTCCAAATGGGGCCGTTCATCATTGGGGAAGAAACCCAAGTATCCCTCCGAAGAAACCCATTTATGCTAGAAGATGCAGCATCTACCATATTGTTTTCCTGTGAGAATTGAGTTCGTTTTGGGAAGAATACTTCCTGCAAATCCGAAATTCCAACGTGAACAAAGGTTCATTTTGTTTCGCAAAGGCCTATTCACCTAAGATGAAGAAAGGCCTGTATGTCCAAAAGAGAACAAGCTGGGTCCGAAGTTCAAGCACGTAGAACGTTGTTTACCAGTGATACTTGAATTACTTTTTGAATGGAATGCTCCTGCAAATCAGAATTGTCGGGGTGGATGAAGATCATTTTGTTCTGAATAGGCCTATTTGCCTGAGTTGAAAAAACACATGTACCTCTCAAAAGAAAACCAGCAGTGTTAGAAGCAGGAGCATCTAGCACATTGTTTTCCTGTGAGAATTCAGTGAGTTTTTGAAAGGAAGACTGCTGCAAATCAGCGTTTTCGAGGTGTAGAAAGCTTCATTTTGTTCCAAATAGGACAGTTTAGAACAGTTGAAGAAACAAATGTAAATCTCAAAAGAAAACTATGTGTGTTAGAAACCAGAGCATCTATCACATTGTTTGCTGTGAGAATAGTGTTAGTTTTTGAAAGGAATATACCTGCAACTTAGGGGATCAACGTGGAGATAGCCTCTTTCTGTTCCAAATTGGCCTATTCAGCTAAGTTGAAGAAACACATGTACCTCTCAAAAAAAACCATCTCTGTATGATGCTGGAATATCTAGAACATTGTTTCCCTGTGAGAACTGAGTGTGGTTTTGAAATGACTACTACAGGAAACCTGAGAGTTTCAAAGGGGCGATAGGCTCTGTATGCTCGAAATAGGGCTTTTCAGCTGAGTTGAAGACACACGCATCTTTCCCAAGAAAACCCTCTATGTTAGAAAGTGCAGCAGCTACCACATGGTTTCTCTGTCATAATTGAGAGAGCTTTTGAAAGGAGTACTTCCTGCAATTCAGAACTTGCAAGGTCAACAAAGGTTCATTCTGTGCCAAATAGGCGTTTTCACCTGACATGTTGAAACACATGTTTCTCTCACAAGAAACTCTCTGTGTTAGACGGTCCATCGCATAGAACATTGTTTACCTGTGAGATTTGAGTTCGTTTTCTTTGGAGAACTTTTGCAAATCAGAATGTCAGGGTGGAAAAGGCTACTTTGTTCCTAATAGCGCTATTGAGCTGCATTGAAAAAACACATGGATCTCGCGAGAGAAAACCATCTGTGTTAGAAGCAGGATCATCTGGCACATTGTTTCCCTGTGAGAATCAAGTGAATATTTGAAAGGAGTACTTCCTGCCAATCATGGATTTCAAGGTGTACAACAGCTCACTTTACTCCAAATAGGACTATTTAGCTGAGTGGAAGAAACAACATGTATATCTCACAAGAGAACTATATGTGTAAGAAGCCTGAGCATCTAGAACATTGATTCCCTGTGAGAACCGAGTTACGTTTGAAAGGAATACCTCCTGCAAATGCTAGATTTGAAGGTGGAGAAAGGCTGCTTTTGTTCAAAATAGGCCTATTGATTTGAGGGGAAGTAACAAATGGATACTTCCAAAGAAAACCATTTCTGGTAGAAGCTGAAGCATGTACATATTGCTTCCCTGGGAGAATTCAGTTCGTTTGGAAAAGAATATTCCTGCAAATCAGAACTTCCAAGGTGCACCAAGCTTCATTTCATTCTAAATAGGCCTATTCCACTGAGATGTTGAAACACATGTTTCTCTGGAAAGAAAACAATCCATGTTACAATCTCCACTGCCTTTAACCTTGATTCCCTGTGAGATTAGAGGTAGTTTTTGAGTGGAATACTTCTGCAAAGGAGAATTTTCAGGCTGGAAAAGCCTCTTTTTGTTGGACTAAGCCTATTCAGCTGAGTTGAAGAAGCACATTTTTCTCTCTAAAGAAAATCATCTGTGTTAGAAGAAGGAGAATCTAGCACATTGTTTCCTATGAGAAGTGAGTTAGTGTTTGAAAAGAACGCTGACTGCAACCTAGGTGTTTCAAGGTGGAGATTGGCTCTATTTCCTCCAATAAGCCTATTCAGATGAGTTTGAGAAACTCATGTATCTCTCCAAGGAAAATGGTCTACGTTAGCAGCATCAAATCGACCACATTGTTTCCTTCTGAGTATTGAGTTAGGTTTTGAAAGCAACACGTTTAGCAAATCAGAATTTTCAAGCTAGAGAAAGGCTCATTTTGTCCAAAGAGGACGATTCGGCTCAATTGAAGACAGACATGTATCTCTCCACACAATACCATCTATGCTTCAACCTGCAGCAATTACCACATTGTTTCCCTGCAAGAATTGACTTAGTTTTTGAAAGGACTACTACTGGCAACTTTTGAGTTTCACTGTGGAGATAGTCTCTGTTTGCTTCAAACAGGCCTTTTTAGCTGAGATGAAGAAGCACATGTGTATCTTGAAAAAGTACCATCTACGTTGGAAGCTGTAATTTCTATCACACTGTTTCCCTCTGACAATTTAGTTTGTTTTAGAAAGGAGTATTTCCTGCAAATCAGAATTTCCAACATGGATTGAAGTTCACTTGCTCCAAGCAAGCCTAGGTTGAAGAAACACACATATTTCTTGAAAGAAAACCATCTGTGTTAGAAGAAAGTGCATCTAGCACATTGATTCCCTGTGAGAACTGAGTTAGTTTTTAAAGGAACTCGTCCTGCAAATTAGCACTTTGAAGGGGGCCATATGTTTCTTTGTTTCAAATTGGCCTATTCACCTGAATTGTCTAAACACGTGTTCCTCTTGAAACATCACAATATGTTTTAGAAAGAGGAACAACTAGCCTATTGCTTCCTTGTGAGAAGACTTAGTCTTGGAAAGGAATGTACCTGCAACTGACAGATTTCAATGTGGAGATATGCCCTGATTGCTGCAAATAGGCCTATATAGCTGAGTTGAAGAAACACATGTCTAACTCTAATGACAACCATCTATGCTAGAAACTGTAGCGTCAAGCACATTGTTCCCCTATGAAATTTCAATTAGTTATGGAAATGAATAACTTCTGAATAACAGATTTTCAAAGTGTAGGAAAGCTCATTTTGTCCAAATAGGCCATTTCAGCTATGTTGAAGAAACACATGCATCTCTCCAACGAAATCATGTAGGTTAGAATCAGCATCATCGAGAACACGGTTTCCTTGTGAGAATTGATTTAGTTCGTGAAAGGCGTATTTCCTGCAAATCATCCTTTTCAAGATGAAGTAAGGCTCATTTTGTTCCAAATAGGTCTATACAGCTGAGTTGAAGAAACACATGTACCTTTCCAAAGAAAACCATCTATGGTAGATCTACCACTTTATTTCCCTGTGTGAATTGACATAGATTTCAAAGGAACATTTAATGGAAATGATAACTTAGAAGGCAGAGAAAGGATCATTTTTTCCAAATGGGCCAAATCACATGAGATGTCAAAAACCATTTGTGTGGAAAGGAAAACTGTCATAGAAACAGGTGTTTCCTGCACATTCTTTCCCTGTGAAAATTGAGTTAATTTTTAAAAGCATACTTCCTACATCTTAAGTGTTTCAATGTGGAGATAGGTTCTGTTTACTCCAGGGAGGCGTATTCAAGGTGGTTTGAGAAACGCATGTATCTCCCAAAGAAAGAGATCTATGTTAAATGCTTCACAATCCCGCCTGTTGTTTGCCTGTGAGAATTGAATGAGTTTTTGAATGCAATACTTCTGGAAATCCTCATTTTCAAGAAGAAGAAAGGCTCCTTTTGTCCCAAGTATGCGTATTTTGCTGAGGTGAAGAAACACATTTAGCTCTCCACAGAAAGCCATCTGTGCCAGAAGTCAAAACATTAACAACATTGCTTCAATCTGTAAATGAGTTACTTTTGGAAAGGAATATTTCCTGAAAATTAGAACTTTCAAGGTGGAGAGATGTTCATTTTCTTCCAAATAAGCCTATTGACCTGAAAGTGGGAACACATTTGTCTCTCGAAAGAAAATGGTCAGTGTTAGAAAGAGAGAAGTGTCTAGACCATTGTTTCCGTGTGAGAATTGACTTAGATTTGAAAGGAATACTTACTGCAAATCCTAATTTTCAAGGTGGAGAAAGGGTGATTTTCCTCAAATGGGCCTCTTTATCTGAGGGGAAGAAACACATGTATCCCTCCAAAGAAAACCATTTCTGCTAGAAGCTGCAGCATCTGACACATTGTTACCTGTGAGAATTGAGTTCACTTTTGAAAGGAATATTTCCTGCATATCGTGGTTATCATGGTAGGGGAAGGCTCATTTTGGTACAAACATGCCTAATCAGCTGATTTGAAGAAACACATTTATTTCTCCAAATAACACCATCTAAGCTTGAAGCTACAGTTGCTAGCACATTGTTTCCCTGTGACAATTGGCTTAGTTTTTGAAAGGAAGACTTCCTGACAATCTGAATTTTCAGGGTATTCTTAGGCTGAGTGTGTCCAAGTAGGCCCATTCAGCTAAGTTGTATAGAAACATGTATCTCTCAAAGAAAAATCTTTGTTAGAACCACGAGCATCTAGGGCATTGTTTCCCTGTGAGAACTGAGTAAGTTATTGAAAGGAATACTTCCTGCGACTTAAGATGTTTCAAAGTGGAGAAAGGCTCATTTTGTTCCAAATGGGGCCGTTCATCATTGGGGAAGAAACCCAAGTATCCCTCCGAAGAAACCCATTTATGCTAGAAGATGCAGCATCTACCATATTGTTTTCCTGTGAGAATTGAGTTCGTTTTGGGAAGAATACTTCCTGCAAATCCGAAATTCCAACGTGAACAAAGGTTCATTTTGTTTCGCAAAGGCCTATTCACCTAAGATGAAGAAAGGCCTGTATGTCCAAAAGAGAACAAGCTGGGTCCGAAGTTCAAGCACGTAGAACGTTGTTTACCAGTGATACTTGAATTACTTTTTGAATGGAATGCTCCTGCAAATCAGAATTGTCGGGGTGGATGAAGATCATTTTGTTCTGAATAGGCCTATTTGCCTGAGTTGAAAAAACACATGTACCTCTCAAAAGAAAACCAGCAGTGTTAGAAGCAGGAGCATCTAGCACATTGTTTTCCTGTGAGAATTCAGTGAGTTTTTGAAAGGAAGACTGCTGCAAATCAGCGTTTTCGAGGTGTAGAAAGCTTCATTTTGTTCCAAATAGGACAGTTTAGAACAGTTGAAGAAACAAATGTAAATCTCAAAAGAAAACTATGTGTGTTAGAAACCAGAGCATCTATCACATTGTTTGCTGTGAGAATAGTGTTAGTTTTTGAAAGGAATATACCTGCAACTTAGGGGATCAACGTGGAGATAGCCTCTTTCTGTTCCAAATTGGCCTATTCAGCTAAGTTGAAGAAACACATGTACCTCTCAAAAAAAACCATCTCTGTATGATGCTGGAATATCTAGAACATTGTTTCCCTGTGAGAACTGAGTGTGGTTTTGAAATGACTACTACAGGAAACCTGAGAGTTTCAAAGGGGCGATAGGCTCTGTATGCTCGAAATAGGGCTTTTCAGCTGAGTTGAAGACACACGCATCTTTCCCAAGAAAACCCTCTATGTTAGAAAGTGCAGCAGCTACCACATGGTTTCTCTGTCATAATTGAGAGAGCTTTTGAAAGGAGTACTTCCTGCAATTCAGAACTTGCAAGGTCAACAAAGGTTCATTCTGTGCCAAATAGGCGTTTTCACCTGACATGTTGAAACACATGTTTCTCTCACAAGAAACTCTCTGTGTTAGACGGTCCATCGCATAGAACATTGTTTACCTGTGAGATTTGAGTTCGTTTTCTTTGGAGAACTTTTGCAAATCAGAATGTCAGGGTGGAAAAGGCTACTTTGTTCCTAATAGCGCTATTGAGCTGCATTGAAAAAACACATGGATCTCGCGAGAGAAAACCATCTGTGTTAGAAGCAGGATCATCTGGCACATTGTTTCCCTGTGAGAATCAAGTGAATATTTGAAAGGAGTACTTCCTGCCAATCATGGATTTCAAGGTGTACAACAGCTCACTTTACTCCAAATAGGACTATTTAGCTGAGTGGAAGAAACAACATGTATATCTCACAAGAGAACTATATGTGTAAGAAGCCTGAGCATCTAGAACATTGATTCCCTGTGAGAACCGAGTTACGTTTGAAAGGAATACCTCCTGCAAATGCTAGATTTGAAGGTGGAGAAAGGCTGCTTTTGTTCAAAATAGGCCTATTGATTTGAGGGGAAGTAACAAATGGATACTTCCAAAGAAAACCATTTCTGGTAGAAGCTGAAGCATGTACATATTGCTTCCCTGGGAGAATTCAGTTCGTTTGGAAAAGAATATTCCTGCAAATCAGAACTTCCAAGGTGCACCAAGCTTCATTTCATTCTAAATAGGCCTATTCCACTGAGATGTTGAAACACATGTTTCTCTGGAAAGAAAACAATCCATGTTACAATCTCCACTGCCTTTAACCTTGATTCCCTGTGAGATTAGAGGTAGTTTTTGAGTGGAATACTTCTGCAAAGGAGAATTTTCAGGCTGGAAAAGCCTCTTTTTGTTGGACTAAGCCTATTCAGCTGAGTTGAAGAAGCACATTTTTCTCTCTAAAGAAAATCATCTGTGTTAGAAGAAGGAGAATCTAGCACATTGTTTCCTATGAGAAGTGAGTTAGTGTTTGAAAAGAACGCTGACTGCAACCTAGGTGTTTCAAGGTGGAGATTGGCTCTATTTCCTCCAATAAGCCTATTCAGATGAGTTTGAGAAACTCATGTATCTCTCCAAGGAAAATGGTCTACGTTAGCAGCATCAAATCGACCACATTGTTTCCTTCTGAGTATTGAGTTAGGTTTTGAAAGCAACACGTTTAGCAAATCAGAATTTTCAAGCTAGAGAAAGGCTCATTTTGTCCAAAGAGGACGATTCGGCTCAATTGAAGACAGACATGTATCTCTCCACACAATACCATCTATGCTTCAACCTGCAGCAATTACCACATTGTTTCCCTGCAAGAATTGACTTAGTTTTTGAAAGGACTACTACTGGCAACTTTTGAGTTTCACTGTGGAGATAGTCTCTGTTTGCTTCAAACAGGCCTTTTTAGCTGAGATGAAGAAGCACATGTGTATCTTGAAAAAGTACCATCTACGTTGGAAGCTGTAATTTCTATCACACTGTTTCCCTCTGACAATTTAGTTTGTTTTAGAAAGGAGTATTTCCTGCAAATCAGAATTTCCAACATGGATTGAAGTTCACTTGCTCCAAGCAAGCCTAGGTTGAAGAAACACACATATTTCTTGAAAGAAAACCATCTGTGTTAGAAGAAAGTGCATCTAGCACATTGATTCCCTGTGAGAACTGAGTTAGTTTTTAAAGGAACTCGTCCTGCAAATTAGCACTTTGAAGGGGGCCATATGTTTCTTTGTTTCAAATTGGCCTATTCACCTGAATTGTCTAAACACGTGTTCCTCTTGAAACATCACAATATGTTTTAGAAAGAGGAACAACTAGCCTATTGCTTCCTTGTGAGAAGACTTAGTCTTGGAAAGGAATGTACCTGCAACTGACAGATTTCAATGTGGAGATATGCCCTGATTGCTGCAAATAGGCCTATATAGCTGAGTTGAAGAAACACATGTCTAACTCTAATGACAACCATCTATGCTAGAAACTGTAGCGTCAAGCACATTGTTCCCCTATGAAATTTCAATTAGTTATGGAAATGAATAACTTCTGAATAACAGATTTTCAAAGTGTAGGAAAGCTCATTTTGTCCAAATAGGCCATTTCAGCTATGTTGAAGAAACACATGCATCTCTCCAACGAAATCATGTAGGTTAGAATCAGCATCATCGAGAACACGGTTTCCTTGTGAGAATTGATTTAGTTCGTGAAAGGCGTATTTCCTGCAAATCATCCTTTTCAAGATGAAGTAAGGCTCATTTTGTTCCAAATAGGTCTATACAGCTGAGTTGAAGAAACACATGTACCTTTCCAAAGAAAACCATCTATGGTAGATCTACCACTTTATTTCCCTGTGTGAATTGACATAGATTTCAAAGGAACATTTAATGGAAATGATAACTTAGAAGGCAGAGAAAGGATCATTTTTTCCAAATGGGCCAAATCACATGAGATGTCAAAAACCATTTGTGTGGAAAGGAAAACTGTCATAGAAACAGGTGTTTCCTGCACATTCTTTCCCTGTGAAAATTGAGTTAATTTTTAAAAGCATACTTCCTACATCTTAAGTGTTTCAATGTGGAGATAGGTTCTGTTTACTCCAGGGAGGCGTATTCAAGGTGGTTTGAGAAACGCATGTATCTCCCAAAGAAAGAGATCTATGTTAAATGCTTCACAATCCCGCCTGTTGTTTGCCTGTGAGAATTGAATGAGTTTTTGAATGCAATACTTCTGGAAATCCTCATTTTCAAGAAGAAGAAAGGCTCCTTTTGTCCCAAGTATGCGTATTTTGCTGAGGTGAAGAAACACATTTAGCTCTCCACAGAAAGCCATCTGTGCCAGAAGTCAAAACATTAACAACATTGCTTCAATCTGTAAATGAGTTACTTTTGGAAAGGAATATTTCCTGAAAATTAGAACTTTCAAGGTGGAGAGATGTTCATTTTCTTCCAAATAAGCCTATTGACCTGAAAGTGGGAACACATTTGTCTCTCGAAAGAAAATGGTCAGTGTTAGAAAGAGAGAAGTGTCTAGACCATTGTTTCCGTGTGAGAATTGACTTAGATTTGAAAGGAATACTTACTGCAAATCCTAATTTTCAAGGTGGAGAAAGGGTGATTTTCCTCAAATGGGCCTCTTTATCTGAGGGGAAGAAACACATGTATCCCTCCAAAGAAAACCATTTCTGCTAGAAGCTGCAGCATCTGACACATTGTTACCTGTGAGAATTGAGTTCACTTTTGAAAGGAATATTTCCTGCATATCGTGGTTATCATGGTAGGGGAAGGCTCATTTTGGTACAAACATGCCTAATCAGCTGATTTGAAGAAACACATTTATTTCTCCAAATAACACCATCTAAGCTTGAAGCTACAGTTGCTAGCACATTGTTTCCCTGTGACAATTGGCTTAGTTTTTGAAAGGAAGACTTCCTGACAATCTGAATTTTCAGGGTATTCTTAGGCTGAGTGTGTCCAAGTAGGCCCATTCAGCTAAGTTGTATAGAAACATGTATCTCTCAAAGAAAAATCTTTGTTAGAACCACGAGCATCTAGGGCATTGTTTCCCTGTGAGAACTGAGTAAGTTATTGAAAGGAATACTTCCTGCGACTTAAGATGTTTCAAAGTGGAGAAAGGCTCATTTTGTTCCAAATGGGGCCGTTCATCATTGGGGAAGAAACCCAAGTATCCCTCCGAAGAAACCCATTTATGCTAGAAGATGCAGCATCTACCATATTGTTTTCCTGTGAGAATTGAGTTCGTTTTGGGAAGAATACTTCCTGCAAATCCGAAATTCCAACGTGAACAAAGGTTCATTTTGTTTCGCAAAGGCCTATTCACCTAAGATGAAGAAAGGCCTGTATGTCCAAAAGAGAACAAGCTGGGTCCGAAGTTCAAGCACGTAGAACGTTGTTTACCAGTGATACTTGAATTACTTTTTGAATGGAATGCTCCTGCAAATCAGAATTGTCGGGGTGGATGAAGATCATTTTGTTCTGAATAGGCCTATTTGCCTGAGTTGAAAAAACACATGTACCTCTCAAAAGAAAACCAGCAGTGTTAGAAGCAGGAGCATCTAGCACATTGTTTTACTGTGAGAATTCTGTGAGTTTTTGAAAGGAAGACTGCTGCAAATCAGCGTTTTCGAGGTGTAGAAAGCTTCATTTTGTTCCAAATAGGACAGTTTAGAACAGTTGAAGAAACAAATGTAAATCTCAAAAGAAAACTATGTGTGTTAGAAACCAGAGCATCTATCACATTGTTTGCTGTGAGAATAGTGTTAGTTTTTGAAAGGAATATACCTGCAACTTAGGGGATCAACGTGGAGATAGCCTCTTTCTGTTCCAAATTGGCCTATTCAGCTAAGTTGAAGAAACACATGTACCTCTCAAAAAAAACCATCTCTGTATGATGCTGGAATATCTAGAACATTGTTTCCCTGTGAGAACTGAGTGTGGTTTTGAAATGACTACTACAGGAAACCTGAGAGTTTCAAAGGGGCGATAGGCTCTGTATGCTCGAAATAGGGCTTTTCAGCTGAGTTGAAGACACACGCATCTTTCCCAAGAAAACCCTCTATGTTAGAAAGTGCAGCAGCTACCACATGGTTTCTCTGTCATAATTGAGAGAGCTTTTGAAAGGAGTACTTCCTGCAATTCAGAACTTGCAAGGTCAACAAAGGTTCATTCTGTGCCAAATAGGCGTTTTCACCTGACATGTTGAAACACATGTTTCTCTCACAAGAAACTCTCTGTGTTAGACGGTCCGTCGCATAGAACATTGTTTACCTGTGAGATTTGAGTTCGTTTTCTTTGGAGAACTTTTGCAAATCAGAATGTCAGGGTGGAAAAGGCTACTTTGTTCCTAATAGCCCTATTGAGCTGCATTGAAAAAACACATGGATCTCGCGAGAGAAAACCATCTGTGTTAGAAGCAGGATCATCTGGCACATTGTTTCCCTGTGAGAATCGAGTGAATATTTGAAAGGAGTACTTCCTGCCAATCATGGATTTCAAGGTGTACAACAGCTCACTTTACTCCAAATAGGACTATTTAGCTGAGTGGAAGAAACAACATGTATATCTCACAAGAGAACTATATGTGTAAGAAGCCTGAGCATCTAGAACATTGATTCCCTGTGAGAACCGAGTTACGTTTGAAAGGAATACCTCCTGCAAATGCTAGATTTGAAGGTGGAGAAAGGCTGCTTTTGTTCAAAATAGGCCTATTGATTTGAGGGGAAGTAACAAATGGATACTTCCAAAGAAAACCATTTCTGGTAGAAGCTGAAGCATGTACATATTGCTTCCCTGGGAGAATTCAGTTCGTTTGGAAAAGAATATTCCTGCAAATCAGAACTTCCAAGGTGCACCAAGCTTCATTTCATTCTAAATAGGCCTATTCCACTGAGATGTTGAAACACATGTTTCTCTGGAAAGAAAACAATCCATGTTACAATCTCCACTGCCTTTAACCTTGATTCCCTGTGAGATTAGAGGTAGTTTTTGAGTGGAATACTTCTGCAAAGGAGAATTTTCAGGCTGGAAAAGCCTCTTTTTGTTGGACTAAGCCTATTCAGCTGAGTTGAAGAAGCACATTTTTCTCTCTAAAGAAAATCATCTGTGTTAGAAGAAGGAGAATCTAGCACATTGTTTCCTATGAGAAGTGAGTTAGTGTTTGAAAAGAACGCTGACTGCAACCTAGGTGTTTCAAGGTGGAGATTGGCTCTATTTCCTCCAATAAGCCTATTCAGATGAGTTTGAGAAACTCATGTATCTCTCCAAGGAAAATGGTCTACGTTAGCAGCATCAAATCGACCACATTGTTTCCTTCTGAGTATTGAGTTAGGTTTTGAAAGCAACACGTTTAGCAAATCAGAATTTTCAAGCTAGAGAAAGGCTCATTTTGTCCAAAGAGGACGATTCGGCTCAATTGAAGACAGACATGTATCTCTCCACACAATACCATCTATGCTTCAACCTGCAGCAATTACCACATTGTTTCCCTGCAAGAATTGACTTAGTTTTTGAAAGGACTACTACTGGCAACTTTTGAGTTTCACTGTGGAGATAGTCTCTGTTTGCTTCAAACAGGCCTTTTTAGCTGAGATGAAGAAGCACATGTGTATCTTGAAAAAGTACCATCTACGTTGGAAGCTGTAATTTCTATCACACTGTTTCCCTCTGACAATTTAGTTTGTTTTAGAAAGGAGTATTTCCTGCAAATCAGAATTTCCAACATGGATTGAAGTTCACTTGCTCCAAACAAGCCTAGGTTGAAGAAACACACATATTTCTTGAAAGAAAACCATCTGTGTTAGAAGAAAGTGCATCTAGCACATTGTTTCCCTGTGAGAACTGAGTTAGTTTTTAAAGGAACTCGTCCTGCAAATTAGCACTTTGAAGGGGGCCATATGTTTCTTTGTTTCAAATTGGCCTATTCACCTGAATTGTCTAAACACGTGTTCCTCTTGAAACATCACAATATGTTTTAGAAAGAGGAACAACTAGCCTATTGCTTCCTTGTGAGAAGACTTAGTCTTGGAAAGGAATGTACCTGCAACTGACAGATTTCAATGTGGAGATATGCCCTGATTGCTGCAAATAGGCCTATATAGCTGAGTTGAAGAAACACATGTCTAACTCTAATGACAACCATCTATGCTAGAAACTGTAGCGTCAAGCACATTGTTCCCCTATGAAATTTCAATTAGTTATGGAAATGAATAACTTCTGAATAACAGATTTTCAAAGTGTAGGAAAGCTCATTTTGTCCAAATAGGCCATTTCAGCTATGTTGAAGAAACACATGCATCTCTCCAACGAAATCATGTAGGTTAGAATCAGCATCATCTAGAACACGGTTTCCTTGTGAGAATTGATTTAGTTCGTGAAAGGCGTATTTCCTGCAAATCATCCTTTTCAAGATGAAGTAAGGCTCATTTTGTTCCAAATAGGTCTATACAGCTGAGTTGAAGAAACACATGTACCTTTCCAAAGAAAACCATCTATGGTAGATCTACCACTTTATTTCCCTGTGTGAATTGACATAGATTTCAAAGGAACATTTAATGGAAATGATAACTTAGAAGGCAGAGAAAGGATCATTTTTTCCAAATGGGCCAAATCACATGAGATGTCAAAAACCATTTGTGTGGAAAGGAAAACTGTCATAGAAACAGGTGTTTCCTGCACATTCCTTCCCTGTGAAAATTGAGTTAATTTTTAAAAGCATACTTCCTACATCTTAAGTGTTTCAATGTGGAGATAGGTTCTGTTTACTCCAGGGAGGCGTATTCAAGGTGGTTTGAGAAACGCATGTATCTCCCAAAGAAAGAGATCTATGTTAAATGCTTCACAATCCCGCCTGTTGTTTGCCTGTGAGAATTGAATGAGTTTTTGAATGCAATACTTCTGGAAATCCTCATTTTCAAGAAGAAGAAAGGCTCCTTTTGTCCCAAGTATGCATATTTTGCTGAGGTGAAGAAACACATTTAGCTCTCCACAGAAAGCCGTCTGTGCCAGAAGTCAAAACATTAACAACATTGCTTCATTCTGTAAATGAGTTACTTTTGGAAAGGAATATTTCCTGAAAATTAGAACTTTCAAGGTGGAGAGATGTTCATTTTCTTCCAAATAAGCCTATTGACCTGAAAGTGGGAACACATTTGTCTCTCGAAAGAAAATGGTCAGTGTTAGAAAGAGAGAAGTGTCTAGACCATTGTTTCCGTGTGAGAATTGACTTAGTTTTGAAAGGAATACTTACTGCAAATCCTAATTTTCAAGGTGGAGAAAGGGTGATTTTCCTCAAATGGGCCTCTTTATCTGGGGGGAAGAAACACATGTATCCCTCCAAAGAAAACCATTTCTGCTAGAAGCTGCAGCATCTGACACATTGTTACCTGTGAGAATTGAGTTCACTTTTGAAAGGAATATTTCCTGCATATCGTGGTTATCATGGTAGGGGAAGGCTCATTTTGGTACAAAAATGCCTAATCAGCTGATTTGAAGAAACACATTTATTTCTCCAAATAACACCATCTAAGCTTGAAGCTACAGTTGCTAGCACATTGTTTCCCTGTGACAATTGGCTTAGTTTTTGAAAGGAAGACTTCCTGACAATCTGAATTTTCAGGGTATTCTTAGGCTGAGTGTGTCCAAGTAGGCCCATTCAGCTAAGTTGTATAGAAACATGTATCTCTCAAAGAAAAATCTTTCTTAGAACCACGAGCATCTAGGGCATTGTTTCCCTGTGAGAACTGAGTAAGTTATTGAAAGGAATACTTCCTGCGACTTAAGATGTTTCAAAGTGGAGAAAGGCTCATTTTGTTCCAAATGGGGCCGTTCATCATTGGGGAAGAAACACAAGTATCCCTCCGAAGAAACCCATTTATGGTAGAAGCTGCAGCATCTACCATATTGTTTTCCTGTGAGAATTGAGATCGTTTTGGGAAGAATACTTCCTGCAAATCCGAAATTCCAATGTGAACAAAGGTTCATTTTGTTTCGCAAAGGCCTATTCACCTAAGATGAAGAAAGGCCTGTATGTCCAAAAGAGAACAAGCTGGGTCCGAAGCTCAAGCACGTAGAACGTTGTTTACCAGTGATACTTGAATTACTTTTTAAATGGAATGCTCCTGCAAATCAGAATTGTCGGGGTGGATGAAGATCATTTTGTTCTGAATAGGCCTATTTGCCTGAGTTGAAAAAACACATGTACCTCTCAAAAGAAAACCAGCAGTGTTAGAAGCAGGAGCATCTAGCACATTGTTTTACTGTGAGAATTCTGTGAGTTTTTGAAAGGAAGACTGCTGCAAATCAGCGTTTTCGAGGTGTAGAAAGCTTCATTTTGTTCCAAATAGGACAGTTTAGAACAGTTGAAGAAACAAATGTAAATCTCAAAAGAAAACTATGTGTGTTAGAAACCAGAGCATCTATCACATTGTTTGCTGTGAGAATAGTGTTAGTTTTTGAAAGGAATATACCTGCAACTTAGGGGATCAACGTGGAGATAGCCTCTTTCTGTTCCAAATTGGCCTATTCAGCTAAGTTGAAGAAACACATGTACCTCTCAAAAAAAACCATCTCTGTATGATGCTGGAATATCTAGAACATTGTTTCCCTGTGAGAACTGAGTGTGGTTTTGAAATGACTACTACAGGAAACCTGAGAGTTTCAAAGGGGCGATAGGCTCTGTTTGCTCGAAATAGGTCTTTTCAGCTGAGTTGAAGACACACGCATCTTTCCCAAGAAAACCATCTATGTTAGAAAGTGCAGCAGCTACCACATGGTTTCTCTGTCACAATTGAGAGAGCTTTTGAAAGGAGTACTTCCTGCAATTCAGAACTTGCAAGGTCAACAAAGGTTCATTCTGTGCCAAATAGGCGTTTTCACCTGACATGTTGAAACACATGTTTCTCTCACAAGAAACCCTCTGTGTTAGACGGTCCGTCGCATAGAACATTGTTTACCTGTGAGATTTGAGTTCGTTTTCATTGGAGAACTTTTGCCAATCAGAATTTCAGGGTGGAAAAGGCTACTTTGTTCCTAATAGCCCTATTGAGCTGCATTGAAAAAACACATGGATCTCGCGAGAGAAAACCATCTGTGTTAGAAGCAGGATCATCCGGCACATTGTTTCCCTGTGAGAATCGAGTGAATATTTGAAAGGAGTACTTCCTGCCAATCATGGATTTCAAGGTGTACAACAGCTCACTTTACTCCAAATAGGACTATTTAGCTGAGTGGAAGAAACAACATGTATATCTCGCAAGAGAACTATATGTGTAAGAAGCCTGAGCATCTAGAACATTGATTCCCTGTGAGAACCGAGTTACGTTTGAAAGGAATACCTCCTGCAAATGCTAGATTTGAAGGTGGAGAAAGGCTGCTTTTGTTCAAAATAGGCCTATTGATTTGAGGGGAAGTAACAAATGGATACTTCCAAAGAAAACCATTTCTGGTAGAAGCTGAAGCATGTACATATTGCTTCCCTGGGAGAATTCAGTTCGTTTGGAAAAGAATATTCCTGCAAATCAGAACTTCCAAGGTGCACCAAGCTTCATTTCATTCTAAATAGGCCTATTCCACTGAGATGTTGAAACACATGTTTCTCTGGAAAGAAAACAATCCATGTTACAAACTCCACTGCCTTTAACCTTGATTCCCTGTGAGATTAGAGGTAGTTTTTGAGTGGAATACTTCTGCAAAGGAGAATTTTCAGGCTGGAAAAGCCTCTTTTTGTTGGACTAAGCCTATTCAGCTGAGTTGAAGAAGCACATTTTTCTCTCTAAAGAAAATCATCTGTGTTAGAAGAAGGAGAATCTAGCACATTGTTTCCTTTGAGAAGTGAGTTAGTGTTTGAAAAGAACGTTGACTGCAACCTAGGTGTTTCAAGGTGGAGATTGGCTCTATTTCCTCCAATAAGCCTATTCAGATGAGTTTGAGAAACTCATGTATCTCTCCAAGGAAAATGGTCTACGTTAGCAGCATCAAATCGACCACATTGTTTCCTTCTGAGTATTGAGTTAGGTTTTGAAAGCAACACGTTTAGCAAATCAGAATTTTCAAGCTAGAGAAAGGCTCATTTTGTCCAAAGAGGACGATTCGGCTCAATTGAAGACAGACATGTATCTCTCCACACAATACCATCTATGCTTCAACCTGCAGCAATTACCACATTGTTTCCCTGCAAGAATTGACTTAGTTTTTGAAAGGACTACTACTGGCAACTTTTGAGTTTCACTGTGGAGATAGTCTCTTTTTACTTCAAACAGGCCTTTTTAGCTGAGATGAAGAAGCACATGTGTATCTTGAAAAAGTACCATCTACGTTGGAAGCTGTAATTTCTATCACACTGTTTCCCTCTGACAATTTAGTTTGTTTTAGAAAGGAGTATTTCCTGCAAATCAGAATTTCCAACATGGATTGAAGTTCACTTGCTCCAAACAAGCCTAGGTTGAAGAAACACACATATTTCTTGAAAGAAAACCATCTGTGTTAGAAGAAAGTGCATCTAGCACATTGTTTCCCTGTGAGAACTGAGTTAGTTTTTAAAGGAACTCGTCCTGCAAATTAGCACTTTGAAGGGGGCCATATGTTTCTTTGTTTCAAATTGGCCTATTCACCTGAATTGTCTAAACACGTGTTCCTCTTGAAACATCACAATATGTTTTAGAAAGAGGAACAACTAGCCTATTGCTTCCTTGTGAGAAGACTTAGTCTTGGAAAGGAATGTACCTGCAACTGACAGATTTCAATGTGGAGATATGCCCTGATTGCTGCAAATAGGCCTATATAGCTGAGTTGAAGAAACACATGTCTAACTCTAATGACAACCATCTATGCTAGAAACTGTAGCGTCAAGCACATTGTTCCCCTATGAAATTTCAATTAGTTATGGAAATGAATAACTTCTGAATAACAGATTTTCAAAGTGTAGGAAAGCTCATTTTGTCCAAATGGGCCATTTCAGCTATGTTGAAGAAACACATGCATCTCTCCAACGAAATCATGTAGGTTAGAATCAGCATCATCTAGAACACAGTTTCCTTGTGAGAATTGATTTAGTTCGTGAAAGGCGTATTTCCTGCAAATCATCCTTTTCAAGATGAAGTAAGGCTCATTTTGTTCCAAATAGGTCTATACAGCTGAGTTGAAGAAACACATGTACCTTTCCAAAGAAAATCATCTATGGTAGATCTACCACTTTATTTCCCTGTGTGAATTGACATAGATTTCAAAGGAACATTTAATGGGAATGATAACTTAGAAGGCAGAGAAAGGATCATTTTTTCCAAATGGGCCAAATCACATGAGATGTCAAAAACCATTTGTGTGGAAAGGAAAACTGTCATAGAAACAGGTGTTTCCTGCACATTCTTTCCCTGTGAAAATTGAGTTAATTTTTAAAAGCATACTTCCTACATCTTAAGTGTTTCAATGTGGAGATAGGTTCTGTTTACTCCAGGGAGGCGTATTCAAGGTGGTTTGAGAAACGCATGTATCTCCCAAAGAAAGAGATCTATGTTAATTGCTTCACAATCCCGCCTGTTGTTTGCCTGTGAGAATTGAATGAGTTTTTCAATGCAATACTTCTGGAAATCCTCATTTTCAAGAAGAAGAAAGGCTCCTTTTGTCCCAAGTATGCGTATTTTGCTGAGGTGAAGAAACACATTTAGCTCTCCACAGAAAGCCATCTGTGCCAGAAGTCAAAACATTAACAACATTGCTTCATTCTGTAAATGAGTTACTTTTGGAAAGGAATATTTCCTGAAAATTAGAACTTTCAAGGTGGAGAGATGTTCATTTTCTTCCAAATAAGCCTATTGACCTGAAAGTGGGAACACATTTGTCTCTCGAAAGAAAATGGTCAGTGTTAGAAAGAGAGAAGTGTCTAGACCATTGTTTCCGTGTGAGAATTGACTTAGTTTTGAAAGGAATACTTACTGCAAATCCTAATTTTCAAGGTGGAGAAAGGGTGATTTTCCTCAAATGGGCCTCTTTATCTGGGGGGAAGAAACACATGTATCCCTCCAAAGAAAACCATTTCTGCTAGAAGCTGCAGCATCTGACACATTGTTACCTGTGAGAATTGAGTTCACTTTTGAAAGGAATATTTCCTGCATATCGTGGTTATCATGGTAGGGGAAGGCTCATTTTGGTACAAAAATGCCTAATCAGCTGATTTGAAGAAACACATTTATTTCTCCAAATAACACCATCTAAGCTTGAAGCTACAGTTGCTAGCACATTGTTTCCCTGTGACAATTGGCTTAGTTTTTGAAAGGAAGACTTCCTGACAATCTGAATTTTCAGGGTATTCTTAGGCTGAGTGTGTCCAAGTAGGCCCATTCAGCTAAGTTGTATAGAAACATGTATCTCTCAAAGAAAAATCTTTGTTAGAACCACGAGCATCTAGGGCATTGTTTCCCTGTGAGAACTGAGTAAGTTATTGAAAGGAATACTTCCTGCGACTTAAGATGTTTCAAAGTGGAGAAAGGCTCATTTTGTTCCAAATGGGGCCGTTCATCATTGGGGAAGAAACACAAGTATCCCTCCGAAGAAACCCATTTATGGTAGAAGCTGCAGCATCTACCATATTGTTTTCCTGTGAGAATTGAGTTCGTTTTGGGAAGAATACTTCCTGCAAATCCGAAATTCCAACGTGAACAAAGGTTCATTTTGTTTCGCAAAGGCCTATTCACCTAAGATGAAGAAAGGCCTGTATGTCCAAAAGAGAACAAGCTGGGTCCGAAGCTCAAGCACGTAGAACGTTGTTTACCAGTGATACTTGAATTACTTTTTGAATGGAATGCTCCTGCAAATCAGAATTGTCGGGGTGGATGAAGATCATTTTGTTCTGAATAGGCCTATTTGCCTGAGTTGAAAAAACACATGTACCTCTCAAAAGAAAACCAGCAGTGTTAGAAGCAGGAGCATCTAGCACATTGTTTTACTGTGAGAATTCTGTGAGTTTTTGAAAGGAAGACTGCTGCAAATCAGCGTTTTCGAGGTGTAGAAAGCTTCATTTTGTTCCAAATAGGACAGTTTAGAACAGTTGAAGAAACAAATGTAAATCTCAAAAGAAAACTATGTGTGTTAGAAACCAGAGCATCTATCACATTGTTTGCTGTGAGAATAGTGTTAGTTTTTGAAAGGAATATACCTGCAACTTAGGGGATCAACGTGGAGATAGCCTCTTTCTGTTCCAAATTGGCCTATTCAGCTAAGTTGAAGAAACACATGTACCTCTCAAAAAAAACCATCTCTGTATGATGCTGGAATATCTAGAACATTGTTTCCCTGTGAGAACTGAGTGTGGTTTTGAAATGACTACTACAGGAAACCTGAGAGTTTCAAAGGGGCGATAGGCTCTGTTTGCTCGAAATAGGTCTTTTCAGCTGAGTTGAAGACACACGCATCTTTCCCAAGAAAACCATCTATGTTAGAAAGTGCAGCAGCTACCACATGGTTTCTCTGTCACAATTGAGAGAGCTTTTGAAAGGAGTACTTCCTGCAATTCAGAACTTGCAAGGTCAACAAAGGTTCATTCTGTGCCAAATAGGCGTTTTCACCTGACATGTTGAAACACATGTTTCTCTCACAAGAAACTCTCTGTGTTAGACGGTCCGTCGCATAGAACATTGTTTACCTGTGAGATTTGAGTTCGTTTTCATTGGAGAACTTTTGCCAATCAGAATTTCAGGGTGGAAAAGGCTACTTTGTTCCTAATAGCCCTATTGAGCTGCATTGAAAAAACACATGGATCTCGCGAGAGAAAACCATCTGTGTTAGAAGCAGGATCATCCGGCACATTGTTTCCCTGTGAGAATCGAGTGAATATTTGAAAGGAGTACTTCCTGCCAATCATGGATTTCAAGGTGTACAACAGCTCACTTTACTCCAAATAGGACTATTTAGCTGAGTGGAAGAAACAACATGTATATCTCGCAAGAGAACTATATGTGTAAGAAGCCTGAGCATCTAGAACATTGATTCCCTGTGAGAACCGAGTTACGTTTGAAAGGAATACCTCCTGCAAATGCTAGATTTGAAGGTGGAGAAAGGCTGCTTTTGTTCAAAATAGGCCTATTGATTTGAGGGGAAGTAACAAATGGATACTTCCAAAGAAAACCATTTCTGGTAGAAGCTGAAGCATGTACATATTGCTTCCCTGGGAGAATTCAGTTCGTTTGGAAAAGAATATTCCTGCAAATCAGAACTTCCAAGGTGCACCAAGCTTCATTTCATTCTAAATAGGCCTATTTAACTGAGATGTTGAAACACATGTTTCTCTGGAAAGAAAACAATCCATGTTACAATCTCCACTGCCTTTAACCTTGATTCCCTGTGAGATTAGAGGTAGTTTTTGAGTGGAATACTTCTGCAAAGGAGAATTTTCAGGCTGGAAAAGCCTCTTTTTGTTGGACTAAGCCTATTCAGCTGAGTTGAAGAAGCACATTTTTCTCTCTAAAGAAAATCATCTGTGTTAGAAGAAGGAGAATCTAGCACATTGTTTCCTATGAGAAGTGAGTTAGTGTTTGAAAAGAACGCTGACTGCAACCTAGGTGTTTCAAGGTGGAGATTGGCTCTATTTCCTCCAATAAGCCTATTCAGATGAGTTTGAGAAACTCATGTATCTCTCCAAGGAAAATGGTCTACGTTAGCAGCATCAAATCGACCACATTGTTTCCTTCTGAGTATTGAGTTAGGTTTTGAAAGCAACACGTTTAGCAAATCAGAATTTTCAAGCTAGAGAAAGGCTCATTTTGTCCAAAGAGGACGATTCGGCTCAATTGAAGACAGACATGTATCTCTCCACACAATACCATCTATGCTTCAACCTGCAGCAATTACCACATTGTTTCCCTGCAAGAATTGAATTAGTTTTTGAAAGGACTACTACTGGCAACTTTTGAGTTTCACTGTGGAGATAGTCTCTTTTTACTTCAAACAGGCCTTTTTAGCTGAGATGAAGAAGCACATGTGTATCTTGAAAAAGTACCATCTACGTTGGAAGCTGTAATTTCTATCACACTGTTTCCCTCTGACAATTTAGTTTGTTTTAGAAAGGAGTATTTCCTGCAAATCAGAATTTCCAACATGGATTGAAGTTCACTTGCTCCAAACAAGCCTAGCTTGAAGAAACACACATATTTCTTGAAAGAAAACCATCTGTGTTAGAAGAAAGTGCATCTAGCACATTGTTTCCCTGTGAGAACTGAGTTAGTTTTTAAAGGAACTCGTCCTGCAAATTAGCACTTTGAAGGGGGCCATATGTTTCTTTGTTTCAAATTGGCCTATTCACCTGAATTGTCTAAACACGTGTTCCTCTTGAAACATCACAATATGTTTTAGAAAGAGGAACAACTAGCCTATTGCTTCCTTGTGAGAAGACTTAGTCTTGGAAAGGAATGTACCTGCAACTGACAGATTTCAATGTGGAGATATGCCCTGATTGCTGCAAATAGGCCTATATAGCTGAGTTGAAGAAACACATGTCTAACTCTAATGACAACCATCTATGCTAGAAACTGTAGCGTCAAGCACATTGTTCCCCTATGAAATTTCAATTAGTTATGGAAATGAATAACTTCTGAGTAACAGATTTTCAAAGTGTAGGAAAGCTCATTTTGTCCAAATAGGCCACTTCAGCTATGTTGAAGAAACACATGCATCTCTCCAACGAAATCATGTAGGTTAGAATCAGCATCATCTAGAACACAGTTTCCTTGTGAGAATTGATTTAGTTCGTGAAAGGCGTATTTCCTGCAAATCATCCTTTTCAAGATGAAGTAAGGCTCATTTTGTTCCAAATAGGTCTATACAGCTGAGTTGAAGAAACACATGTACCTTTCCAAAGAAAATCATCTATGGTAGATCTACCACTTTATTTCCCTGTGTGAATTGACATAGATTTCAAAGGAACATTTAATGGGAATGATAACTTAGAAGGCAGAGAAAGGATCATTTTTTCCAAATGGGCCAAATCACATGAGATGTCAAAAACCATTTGTGTGGAAAGGAAAACTGTCATAGAAACAGGTGTTTCCTGCACATTCTTTCCCTGTGAAAATTGAGTTAATTTTTAAAAGCATACTTCCTACATCTTAAGTGTTTCAATGTGGAGATAGGTTCTGTTTACTCCAGGGAGGCGTATTCAAGGTGGTTTGAGAAACGCATGTATCTCCCAAAGAAAGAGATCTATGTTAAATGCTTCACAATCCCGCCTGTTGTTTGCCTGTGAGAATTGAATGAGTTTTTCAATGCAATACTTCTGGAAATCCTCATTTTCAAGAAGAAGAAAGGCTCCTTTTGTCCCAAGTATGCGTATTTTGCTGAGGTGAAGAAACACATTTAGCTCTCCACAGAAAGCCATCTGTGCCAGAAGTCAAAACATTAACAACATTGCTTCATTCTGTAAATGAGTTACTTTTGGAAAGGAATATTTCCTGAAAATTAGAACTTTCAAGGTGGAGAGATGTTCATTTTCTTCCAAATAAGCCTATTGACCTGAAAGTGGGAACACATTTGTCTCTCGAAAGAAAATGGTCAGTGTTAGAAAGAGAGAAGTGTCTAGACCATTGTTTCCGTGTGAGAATTGACTTAGTTTGAAAGGAATACTTACTGCAAATCCTAATTTTCAAGGTGGAGAAAGGGTGATTTTCCTCAAATGGGCCTCTTTATCTGGGGGGAAGAAACACATGTATCCCTCCAAAGAAAACCATTTCTGCTAGAAGCTGCAGCATCTGACACATTGTTACCTGTGAGAATTGAGTTCACTTTTGAAAGGAATATTTCCTGCATATCGTGGTTATCATGGTAGGGGAAGGCTCATTTTGGTACAAAAATGCCTAATCAGCTGATTTGAAGAAACACATTTATTTCTCCAAATAACACCATCTAAGCTTGAAGCTACAGTTGCTAGCACATTGTTTCCCTGTGACAATTGGCTTAGTTTTTGAAAGGAAGACTTCCTGACAATCTGAATTTTCAGGGTATTCTTAGGCTGAGTGTGTCCAAGTAGGCCCATTCAGCTAAGTTGTATAGAAACATGTATCTCTCAAAGAAAAATCTTTGTTAGAACCACGAGCATCTAGGGCATTGTTTCCCTGTGAGAACTGAGTAAGTTATTGAAAGGAATACTTCCTGCGACTTAAGATGTTTCAAAGTGGAGAAAGGCTCATTTTGTTCCAAATGGGGCCGTTCATCATTGGGGAAGAAACACAAGTATCCCTCCGAAGAAACCCATTTATGGTAGAAGCTGCAGCATCTACCATATTGTTTTCCTGTGAGAATTGAGTTCGTTTTGGGAAGAATACTTCCTGCAAATCCGAAATTCCAACGTGAACAAAGGTTCATTTTGTTTCGCAAAGGCCTATTCACCTAAGATGAAGAAAGGCCTGTATGTCCAAAAGAGAACAAGCTGGGTCCGAAGCTCAAGCACGTAGAACGTTGTTTACCAGTGATACTTGAATTACTTTTTGAATGGAATGCTCCTGCAAATCAGAATTGTCGGGGTGGATGAAGATCATTTTGTTCTGAATAGGCCTATTTGCCTGAGTTGAAAAAACACATGTACCTCTCAAAAGAAAACCAGCAGTGTTAGAAGCAGGAGCATCTAGCACATTGTTTTACTGTGAGAATTCTGTGAGTTTTTGAAAGGAAGACTGCTGCAAATCAGCGTTTTCGAGGTGTAGAAAGCTTCATTTTGTTCCAAATAGGACAGTTTAGAACAGTTGAAGAAACAAATGTAAATCTCAAAAGAAAACTATGTGTGTTAGAAACCAGAGCATCTATCACATTGTTTGCTGTGAGAATAGTGTTAGTTTTTGAAAGGAATATACCTGCAACTTAGGGGATCAACGTGGAGATAGCCTCTTTCTGTTCCAAATTGGCCTATTCAGCTAAGTTGAAGAAACACATGTACCTCTCAAAAAAAACCATCTCTGTATGATGCTGGAATATCTAGAACATTGTTTCCCTGTGAGAACTGAGTGTGGTTTTGAAATGACTACTACAGGAAACCTGAGAGTTTCAAAGGGGCGATAGGCTCTGTTTGCTCGAAATAGGTCTTTTCAGCTGAGTTGAAGACACACGCATCTTTCCCAAGAAAACCATCTATGTTAGAAAGTGCAGCAGCTACCACATGGTTTCTCTGTCACAATTGAGAGAGCTTTTGAAAGGAGTACTTCCTGCAATTCAGAACTTGCAAGGTCAACAAAGGTTCATTCTGTGCCAAATAGGCGTTTTCACCTGACATGTTGAAACACATGTTTCTCTCACAAGAAACTCTCTGTGTTAGACGGTCCGTCGCATAGAACATTGTTTACCTGTGAGATTTGAGTTCGTTTTCATTGGAGAACTTTTGCCAATCAGAATTTCAGGGTGGAAAAGGCTACTTTGTTCCTAATAGCCCTATTGAGCTGCATTGAAAAAACACATGGATCTCGCGAGAGAAAACCATCTGTGTTAGAAGCAGGATCATCCGGCACATTGTTTCCCTGTGAGAATCGAGTGAATATTTGAAAGGAGTACTTCCTGCCAATCATGGATTTCAAGGTGTACAACAGCTCACTTTACTCCAAATAGGACTATTTAGCTGAGTGGAAGAAACAACATGTATATCTCGCAAGAGAACTATATGTGTAAGAAGCCTGAGCATCTAGAACATTGATTCCCTGTGAGAACCGAGTTACGTTTGAAAGGAATACCTCCTGCAAATGCTAGATTTGAAGGTGGAGAAAGGCTGCTTTTGTTCAAAATAGGCCTATTGATTTGAGGGGAAGTAACAAATGGATACTTCCAAAGAAAACCATTTCTGGTAGAAGCTGAAGCATGTACATATTGCTTCCCTGGGAGAATTCAGTTCGTTTGGAAAAGAATATTCCTGCAAATCAGAACTTCCAAGGTGCACCAAGCTTCATTTCATTCTAAATAGGCCTATTTAACTGAGATGTTGAAACACATGTTTCTCTGGAAAGAAAACAATCCATGTTACAATCTCCACTGCCTTTAACCTTGATTCCCTGTGAGATTAGAGGTAGTTTTTGAGTGGAATACTTCTGCAAAGGAGAATTTTCAGGCTGGAAAAGCCTCTTTTTGTTGGACTAAGCCTATTCAGCTGAGTTGAAGAAGCACATTTTTCTCTCTAAAGAAAATCATCTGTGTTAGAAGAAGGAGAATCTAGCACATTGTTTCCTATGAGAAGTGAGTTAGTGTTTGAAAAGAACGCTGACTGCAACCTAGGTGTTTCAAGGTGGAGATTGGCTCTATTTCCTCCAATAAGCCTATTCAGATGAGTTTGAGAAACTCATGTATCTCTCCAAGGAAAATGGTCTACGTTAGCAGCATCAAATCGACCACATTGTTTCCTTCTGAGTATTGAGTTAGGTTTTGAAAGCAACACGTTTAGCAAATCAGAATTTTCAAGCTAGAGAAAGGCTCATTTTGTCCAAAGAGGACGATTCGGCTCAATTGAAGACAGACATGTATCTCTCCACACAATACCATCTATGCTTCAACCTGCAGCAATTACCACATTGTTTCCCTGCAAGAATTGAATTAGTTTTTGAAAGGACTACTACTGGCAACTTTTGAGTTTCACTGTGGAGATAGTCTCTTTTTACTTCAAACAGGCCTTTTTAGCTGAGATGAAGAAGCACATGTGTATCTTGAAAAAGTACCATCTACGTTGGAAGCTGTAATTTCTATCACACTGTTTCCCTCTGACAATTTAGTTTGTTTTAGAAAGGAGTATTTCCTGCAAATCAGAATTTCCAACATGGATTGAAGTTCACTTGCTCCAAACAAGCCTAGCTTGAAGAAACACACATATTTCTTGAAAGAAAACCATCTGTGTTAGAAGAAAGTGCATCTAGCACATTGTTTCCCTGTGAGAACTGAGTTAGTTTTTAAAGGAACTCGTCCTGCAAATTAGCACTTTGAAGGGGGCCATATGTTTCTTTGTTTCAAATTGGCCTATTCACCTGAATTGTCTAAACACGTGTTCCTCTTGAAACATCACAATATGTTTTAGAAAGAGGAACAACTAGCCTATTGCTTCCTTGTGAGAAGACTTAGTCTTGGAAAGGAATGTACCTGCAACTGACAGATTTCAATGTGGAGATATGCCCTGATTGCTGCAAATAGGCCTATATAGCTGAGTTGAAGAAACACATGTCTAACTCTAATGACAACCATCTATGCTAGAAACTGTAGCGTCAAGCACATTGTTCCCCTATGAAATTTCAATTAGTTATGGAAATGAATAACTTCTGAGTAACAGATTTTCAAAGTGTAGGAAAGCTCATTTTGTCCAAATAGGCCACTTCAGCTATGTTGAAGAAACACATGCATCTCTCCAACGAAATCATGTAGGTTAGAATCAGCATCATCTAGAACACAGTTTCCTTGTGAGAATTGATTTAGTTCGTGAAAGGCGTATTTCCTGCAAATCATCCTTTTCAAGATGAAGTAAGGCTCATTTTGTTCCAAATAGGTCTATACAGCTGAGTTGAAGAAACACATGTACCTTTCCAAAGAAAATCATCTATGGTAGATCTACCACTTTATTTCCCTGTGTGAATTGACATAGATTTCAAAGGAACATTTAATGGGAATGATAACTTAGAAGGCAGAGAAAGGATCATTTTTTCCAAATGGGCCAAATCACATGAGATGTCAAAAACCATTTGTGTGGAAAGGAAAACTGTCATAGAAACAGGTGTTTCCTGCACATTCTTTCCCTGTGAAAATTGAGTTAATTTTTAAAAGCATACTTCCTACATCTTAAGTGTTTCAATGTGGAGATAGGTTCTGTTTACTCCAGGGAGGCGTATTCAAGGTGGTTTGAGAAACGCATGTATCTCCCAAAGAAAGAGATCTATGTTAAATGCTTCACAATCCCGCCTGTTGTTTGCCTGTGAGAATTGAATGAGTTTTTGAATGCAATGCTTCTGGAAATCCTCATTTTCAAGAAGAAGAAAGGCTCCTTTTGTCCCAAGTATGCGTATTTTGCTGAGGTGAAGAAACACATTTAGCTCTCCACAGAAAGCCATCTGTGCCAGAAGTCAAAACATTAACAACATTGCTTCATTCTGTAAATGAGTTACTTTTGGAAAGGAATATTTCCTGAAAATTAGAACTTTCAAGGTGGAGAGATGTTCATTTTCTTCCAAATAAGCCTATTGACCTGAAAGTGGGAACACATTTGTCTCTCGAAAGAAAATGGTCAGTGTTAGAAAGAGAGAAGTGTCTAGACCATTGTTTCCGTGTGAGAATTGACTTAGTTTTGAAAGGAATACTTACTGCAAATCCTAATTTTCAAGGTGGAGAAAGGGTGATTTTCCTCAAATGGGCCTCTTTATCTGGGGGGAAGAAACACATGTATCCCTCCAAAGAAAACCATTTCTGCTAGAAGCTGCAGCATCTGACACATTGTTACCTGTGAGAATTGAGTTCACTTTTGAAAGGAATATTTCCTGCATATCGTGGTTATCATGGTAGGGGAAGGCTCATTTTGGTACAAAAATGCCTAATCAGCTGATTTGAAGAAACACATTTATTTCTCCAAATAACACCATCTAAGCTTGAAGCTACAGTTGCTAGCACATTGTTTCCCTGTGACAATTGGCTTAGTTTTTGAAAGGAAGACTTCCTGACAATCTGAATTTTCAGGGTATTCTTAGGCTGAGTGTGTCCAAGTAGGCCCATTCAGCTAAGTTGTATAGAAACATGTATCTCTCAAAGAAAAATCTTTGTTAGAACCACGAGCATCTAGGGCATTGTTTCCCTGTGAGAACTGAGTAAGTTATTGAAAGGAATACTTCCTGCGACTTAAGATGTTTCAAAGTGGAGAAAGGCTCATTTTGTTCCAAATGGGGCCGTTCATCATTGGGGAAGAAACACAAGTATCCCTCCGAAGAAACCCATTTATGGTAGAAGCTGCAGCATCTACCATATTGTTTTCCTGTGAGAATTGAGTTCGTTTTGGGAAGAATACTTCCTGCAAATCCGAAATTCCAACGTGAACAAAGGTTCATTTTGTTTCGCAAAGGCCTATTCACCTAAGATGAAGAAAGGCCTGTATGTCCAAAAGAGAACAAGCTGGGTCCGAAGCTCAAGCACGTAGAACGTTGTTTACCAGTGATACTTGAATTACTTTTTGAATGGAATGCTCCTGCAAATCAGAATTGTCGGGGTGGATGAAGATCATTTTGTTCTGAATAGGCCTATTTGCCTGAGTTGAAAAAACACATGTACCTCTCAAAAGAAAACCAGCAGTGTTAGAAGGAGGAGCATCTAGCACATTGTTTTACTGTGAGAATTCTGTGAGTTTTTGAAAGGAAGACTGCTGCAAATCAGCGTTTTCGAGGTGTAGAAAGCTTCATTTTGTTCCAAATAGGACAGTTTAGAACAGTTGAAGAAACAAATGTAAATCTCAAAAGAAAACTATGTGTGTTAGAAACCAGAGCATCTATCACATTGTTTGCTGTGAGAATAGTGTTAGTTTTTGAAAGGAATATACCTGCAACTTAGGGGATCAACGTGGAGATAGCCTCTTTCTGTTCCAAATTGGCCTATTCAGCTAAGTTGAAGAAACACATGTACCTCTCAAAAAAAACCATCTCTGTATGATGCTGGAATATCTAGAACATTGTTTCCCTGTGAGAACTGAGTGTGGTTTTGAAATGACTACTACAGGAAACCTGAGAGTTTCAAAGGGGCGATAGGCTCTGTTTGCTCGAAATAGGTCTTTTCAGCTGAGTTGAAGACACACGCATCTTTCCCAAGAAAACCATCTATGTTAGAAAGTGCAGCAGCTACCACATGGTTTCTCTGTCACAATTGAGAGAGCTTTTGAAAGGAGTACTTCCTGCAATTCAGAACTTGCAAGGTCAACAAAGGTTCATTCTGTGCCAAATAGGCGTTTTCACCTGACATGTTGAAACACATGTTTCTCTCACAAGAAACTCTCTGTGTTAGACGGTCCGTCGCATAGAACATTGTTTACCTGTGAGATTTGAGTTCGTTTTCATTGGAGAACTTTTGCCAATCAGAATTTCAGGGTGGAAAAGGCTACTTTGTTCCTAATAGCCCTATTGAGCTGCATTGAAAAAACACATGGATCTCGCGAGAGAAAACCATCTGTGTTAGAAGCAGGATCATCCGGCACATTGTTTCCCTGTGAGAATCGAGTGAATATTTGAAAGGAGTACTTCCTGCCAATCATGGATTTCAAGGTGTACAACAGCTCACTTTACTCCAAATAGGACTATTTAGCTGAGTGGAAGAAACAACATGTATATCTCGCAAGAGAACTATATGTGTAAGAAGCCTGAGCATCTAGAACATTGATTCCCTGTGAGAACCGAGTTACGTTTGAAAGGAATACCTCCTGCAAATGCTAGATTTGAAGGTGGAGAAAGGCTGCTTTTGTTCAAAATAGGCCTATTGATTTGAGGGGAAGTAACAAATGGATACTTCCAAAGAAAACCATTTCTGGTAGAAGCTGAAGCATGTACATATTGCTTCCCTGGGAGAATTCAGTTCGTTTGGAAAAGAATATTCCTGCAAATCAGAACTTCCAAGGTGCACCAAGCTTCATTTCATTCTAAATAGGCCTATTCCACTGAGATGTTGAAACACATGTTTCTCTGGAAAGAAAACAATCCATGTTACAAACTCCACTGCCTTTAACCTTGATTCCCTGTGAGATTAGAGGTAGTTTTTGAGTGGAATACTTCTGCAAAGGAGAATTTTCAGGCTGGAAAAGCCTCTTTTTGTTGGACTAAGCCTATTCAGCTGAGTTGAAGAAGCACATTTTTCTCTCTAAAGAAAATCATCTGTGTTAGAAGAAGGAGAATCTAGCACATTGTTTCCTTTGAGAAGTGAGTTAGTGTTTGAAAAGAACGTTGACTGCAACCTAGGTGTTTCAAGGTGGAGATTGGCTCTATTTCCTCCAATAAGCCTATTCAGATGAGTTTCAGAAACTCATGTATCTCTCCAAGGAAAATGGTCTACTTTAGCAGCATCAAATCGACCACATTGTTTCCTTCTGAGTATTGAGTTAGGTTTTGAAAGCAACACGTTTAGCAAATCAGAATTTTCAAGCTAGAGAAAGGCTCATTTTGTCCAAAGAGGACGATTCGGCTCAATTGAAGACAGACATGTATCTCTCCACACAATACCATCTATGCTTCAACCTGCAGCAATTACCACATTGTTTCCCTGCAAGAATTGACTTAGTTTTTGAAAGGACTACTACTGGCAACTTTTGAGTTTCACTGTGGAGATAGTCTCTTTTTACTTCAAACAGGCCTTTTTAGCTGAGATGAAGAAGCACATGTGTATCTTGAAAAAGTACCATCTACGTTGGAAGCTGTAATTTCTATCACACTGTTTCCCTCTGACAATTTAGTTTGTTTTAGAAAGCAGTATTTCCTGCAAATCAGAATTTCCAACATGGATTGAAGTTCACTTGCTCCAAACAAGCCTAGGTTGAAGAAACACACATATTTCTTGAAAGAAAACCATCTGTGTTAGAAGAAAGTGCATCTAGCACATTGTTTCCCTGTGAGAACTGAGTTAGTTTTTAAAGGAACTCGTCCTGCAAATTAGCACTTTGAAGGGGGCCATATGTTTCTTTGTTTCAAATTGGCCTATTCACCTGAATTGTCTAAACACGTGTTCCTCTTGAAACATCACAATATGTTTTAGAAAGAGGAACAACTAGCCTATTGCTTCCTTGTGAGAAGACTTAGTCTTGGAAAGGAATGTACCTGCAACTGACAGATTTCAATGTGGAGATATGCCCTGATTGCTGCAAATAGGCCTATATAGCTGAGTTGAAGAAACACATGTCTAACTCTAATGACAACCATCTATGCTAGAAACTGTAGCGTCAAGCACATTGTTCCCCTATGAAATTTCAATTAGTTATGGAAATGAATAACTTCTGAATAACAGATTTTCAAAGTGTAGGAAAGCTCATTTTGTCCAAATGGGCCATTTCAGCTATGTTGAAGAAACACATGCATCTCTCCAACGAAATCATGTAGGTTAGAATCAGCATCATCTAGAACACAGTTTCCTTGTGAGAATTGATTTAGTTCGTGAAAGGCGTATTTCCTGCAAATCATCCTTTTCAAGATGAAGTAAGGCTCATTTTGTTCCAAATAGGTCTATACAGCTGAGTTGAAGAAACACATGTACCTTTCCAAAGAAAATCATCTATGGTAGATCTACCACTTTATTTCCCTGTGTGAATTGACATAGATTTCAAAGGAACATTTAATGGGAATGATAACTTAGAAGGCAGAGAAAGGATCATTTTTTCCAAATGGGCCAAATCACATGAGATGTCAAAAACCATTTGTGTGGAAAGGAAAACTGTCATAGAAACAGGTGTTTCCTGCACATTCTTTCCCTGTGAAAATTGAGTTAATTTTTAAAAGCATACTTCCTACATCTTAAGTGTTTCAATGTGGAGATAGGTTCTGTTTACTCCAGGGAGGCGTATTCAAGGTGGTTTGAGAAACGCATGTATCTCCCAAAGAAAGAGATCTATGTTAAATGCTTCACAATCCCGCCTGTTGTTTGCCTGTGAGAATTGAATGAGTTTTTGAATGCAATACTTCTGGAAATCCTCATTTTCAAGAAGAAGAAAGGCTCCTTTTGTCCCAAGTATGCGTATTTTGCTGAGGTGAAGAAACACATTTAGCTCTCCACAGAAAGCCATCTGTGCCAGAAGTCAAAACATTAACAACATTGCTTCATTCTGTAAATGAGTTACTTTTGGAAAGGAATATTTCCTGAAAATTAGAACTTTCAAGGTGGAGAGATGTTCATTTTCTTCCAAATAAGCCTATTGACCTGAAAGTGGGAACACATTTGTCTCTCGAAAGAAAATGGTCAGTGTTAGAAAGAGAGAAGTGTCTAGACCATTGTTTCCGTGTGAGAATTGACTTAGTTTTGAAAGGAATACTTACTGCAAATCCTAATTTTCAAGGTGGAGAAAGGGTGATTTTCCTCAAATAGGCCTCTTTATCTGAGGGGAAGAAACACATGTATCCCTCCAAAGAAAACCATTTCTGCTAGAAGCTGCAGCATCTGACACATTGTTACCTGTGAGAATTGAGTTCACTTTTGAAAGGAATATTTCCTGCATATCGTGGTTATCATGGTAGGGGAAGGCTCATTTTGGTACAAAAATGCCTAATCAGCTGATTTGAAGAAACACATTTATTTCTCCAAATAACACCATCTAAGCTTGAAGCTACAGTTGCTAGCACATTGTTTCCCTGTGACAATTGGCTTAGTTTTTGAAAGGAAGACTTCCTGACAATCTGAATTTTCAGGGTATTCTTAGGCTGAGTGTGTCCAAGTAGGCCCATTCAGCTAAGTTGTATAGAAACATGTATCTCTCAAAGAAAAATCTTTGTTAGAACCACGAGCATCTAGGGCATTGTTTCCCTGTGAGAACTGAGTAAGTTATTGAAAGGAATACTTCCTGCGACTTAAGATGTTTCAAAGTGGAGAAAGGCTCATTTTGTTCCAAATGGGGCCGTTCATCATTGGGGAAGAAACACAAGTATCCCTCCGAAGAAACCCATTTATGGTAGAAGCTGCAGCATCTACCATATTGTTTTCCTGTGAGAATTGAGATCGTTTTGGGAAGAATACTTCCTGCAAATCCGAAATTCCAACGTGAACAAAGGTTCATTTTGTTTCGCAAAGGCCTATTCACCTAAGATGAAGAAAGGCCTGTATGTCCAAAAGAGAACAAGCTGGGTCCGAAGCTCAAGCACGTAGAACGTTGTTTACCAGTGATACTTGAATTACTTTTTAAATGGAATGCTCCTGCAAATCAGAATTGTCGGGGTGGATGAAGATCATTTTGTTCTGAATAGGCCTATTTGCCTGAGTTGAAAAAACACATGTACCTCTCAAAAGAAAACCAGCAGTGTTAGAAGCAGGAGCATCTAGCACATTGTTTTACTGTGAGAATTCTGTGAGTTTTTGAAAGGAAGACTGCTGCAAATCAGCGTTTTCGAGGTGTAGAAAGCTTCATTTTGTTCCAAATAGGACAGTTTAGAACAGTTGAAGAAACAAATGTAAATCTCAAAAGAAAACTATGTGTGTTAGAAACCAGAGCATCTATCACATTGTTTGCTGTGAGAATAGTGTTAGTTTTTGAAAGGAATATACCTGCAACTTAGGGGATCAACGTGGAGATAGCCTCTTTCTGTTCCAAATTGGCCTATTCAGCTAAGTTGAAGAAACACATGTACCTCTCAAAAAAAACCATCTCTGTATGATGCTGGAATATCTAGAACATTGTTTCCCTGTGAGAACTGAGTGTGGTTTTGAAATGACTACTACAGGAAACCTGAGAGTTTCAAAGGGGCGATAGGCTCTGTTTGCTCGAAATAGGTCTTTTCAGCTGAGTTGAAGACACACGCATCTTTCCCAAGAAAACCATCTATGTTAGAAAGTGCAGCAGCTACCACATGGTTTCTCTGTCACAATTGAGAGAGCTTTTGAAAGGAGTACTTCCTGCAATTCAGAACTTGCAAGGTCAACAAAGGTTCATTCTGTGCCAAATAGGCGTTTTCACCTGACATGTTGAAACACATGTTTCTCTCACAAGAAACTCTCTGTGTTAGACGGTCCGTCGCATAGAACATTGTTTACCTGTGAGATTTGAGTTCGTTTTCATTGGAGAACTTTTGCCAATCAGAATTTCAGGGTGGAAAAGGCTACTTTGTTCCTAATAGCCCTATTGAGCTGCATTGAAAAAACACATGGATCTCGCGAGAGAAAACCATCTGTGTTAGAAGCAGGATCATCCGGCACATTGTTTCCCTGTGAGAATCGAGTGAATATTTGAAAGGAGTACTTCCTGCCAATCATGGATTTCAAGGTGTACAACAGCTCACTTTACTCCAAATAGGACTATTTAGCTGAGTGGAAGAAACAACATGTATATCTCGCAAGAGAACTATATGTGTAAGAAGCCTGAGCATCTAGAACATTGATTCCCTGTGAGAACCGAGTTACGTTTGAAAGGAATACCTCCTGCAAATGCTAGATTTGAAGGTGGAGAAAGGCTGCTTTTGTTCAAAATAGGCCTATTGATTTGAGGGGAAGTAACAAATGGATACTTCCAAAGAAAACCATTTCTGGTAGAAGCTGAAGCATGTACATATTGCTTCCCTGGGAGAATTCAGTTCGTTTGGAAAAGAATATTCCTGCAAATCAGAACTTCCAAGGTGCACCAAGCTTCATTTCATTCTAAATAGGCCTATTCCACTGAGATGTTGAAACACATGTTTCTCTGGAAAGAAAACAATCCATGTTACAAACTCCACTGCCTTTAACCTTGATTCCCTGTGAGATTAGAGGTAGTTTTTGAGTGGAATACTTCTGCAAAGGAGAATTTTCAGGCTGGAAAAGCCTCTTTTTGTTGGACTAAGCCTATTCAGCTGAGTTGAAGAAGCACATTTTTCTCTCTAAAGAAAATCATCTGTGTTAGAAGAAGGAGAATCTAGCACATTGTTTCCTTTGAGAAGTGAGTTAGTGTTTGAAAAGAACGTTGACTGCAACCTAGGTGTTTCAAGGTGGAGATTGGCTCTATTTCCTCCAATAAGCCTATTCAGATGAGTTTGAGAAACTCATGTATCTCTCCAAGGAAAATGGTCTACGTTAGCAGCATCAAATCGACCACATTGTTTCCTTCTGAGTATTGAGTTAGGTTTTGAAAGCAACACGTTTAGCAAATCAGAATTTTCAAGCTAGAGAAAGGCTCATTTTGTCCAAAGAGGACGATTCGGCTCAATTGAAGACAGACATGTATCTCTCCACACAATACCATCTATGCTTCAACCTGCAGCAATTACCACATTGTTTCCCTGCAAGAATTGACTTAGTTTTTGAAAGGACTACTACTGGCAACTTTTGAGTTTCACTGTGGAGATAGTCTCTTTTTACTTCAAACAGGCCTTTTTAGCTGAGATGAAGAAGCACATGTGTATCTTGAAAAAGTACCATCTACGTTGGAAGCTGTAATTTCTATCACACTGTTTCCCTCTGACAATTTAGTTTGTTTTAGAAAGGAGTATTTCCTGCAAATCAGAATTTCCAACATGGATTGAAGTTCACTTGCTCCAAACAAGCCTAGGTTGAAGAAACACACATATTTCTTGAAAGAAAACCATCTGTGTTAGAAGAAAGTGCATCTAGCACATTGTTTCCCTGTGAGAACTGAGTTAGTTTTTAAAGGAACTCGTCCTGCAAATTAGCACTTTGAAGGGGGCCATATGTTTCTTTGTTTCAAATTGGCCTATTCACCTGAATTATCTAAACACGTGTTCCTCTTGAAACATCACAATATGTTTTAGAAAGAGGAACAACTAGCCTATTGCTTCCTTGTGAGAAGACTTAGTCTTGGAAAGGAATGTACCTGCAACTGACAGATTTCAATGTGGAGATATGCCCTGATTGCTGCAAATAGGCCTATATAGCTGAGTTGAAGAAACACATGTCTAACTCTATTGACAACCATCTATGCTAGAAACTGTAGCGTCAAGCACATTGTTCCCCTATGAAATTTCAATTAGTTATGGAAATGAATAACTTCTGAATAACAGATTTTCAAAGTGTAGGAAAGCTCATTTTGTCCAAATGGGCCATTTCAGCTATGTTGAAGAAACACATGCATCTCTCCAACGAAATCATGTAGGTTAGAATCAGCATCATCTAGAACACAGTTTCCTTGTGAGAATTGATTTAGTTCGTGAAAGGCGTATTTCCTGCAAATCATCCTTTTCAAGATGAAGTAAGGCTCATTTTGTTCCAAATAGGTCTATACAGCTGAGTTGAAGAAACACATGTACCTTTCCAAAGAAAATCATCTATGGTAGATCTACCACTTTATTTCCCTGTGTGAATTGACATAGATTTCAAAGGAACATTTAATGGGAATGATAACTTAGAAGGCAGAGAAAGGATCATTTTTTCCAAATGGGCCAAATCACATGAGATGTCAAAAACCATTTGTGTGGAAAGGAAAACTGTCATAGAAACAGGTGTTTCCTGCACATTCTTTCCCTGTGAAAATTGAGTTAATTTTTAAAAGCATACTTCCTACATCTTAAGTGTTTCAATGTGGAGATAGGTTCTGTTTACTCCAGGGAGGCGTATTCAAGGTGGTTTGAGAAACGCATGTATCTCCCAAAGAAAGAGATCTATGTTAAATGCTTCACAATCCCGCCTGTTGTTTGCCTGTGAGAATTGAATGAGTTTTTGAATGCAATACTTCTGGAAATCCTCATTTTCAAGAAGAAGAAAGGCTCCTTTTGTCCCAAGTATGCGTATTTTGCTGAGGTGAAGAAACACATTTAGCTCTCCACAGAAAGCCATCTGTGCCAGAAGTCAAAACATTAACAACATTGCTTCATTCTGTAAATGAGTTACTTTTGGAAAGGAATATTTCCTGAAAATTAGAACTTTCAAGGTGGAGAGATGTTCATTTTCTTCCAAATAAGCCTATTGACCTGAAAGTGGGAACACATTTGTCTCTCGAAAGAAAATGGTCAGTGTTAGAAAGAGAGAAGTGTCTAGACCATTGTTTCCGTGTGAGAATTGACTTAGTTTTGAAAGGAATACTTACTGCAAATCCTAATTTTCAAGGTGGAGAAAGGGTGATTTTCCTCAAATGGGCCTCTTTATCTGGGGGGAAGAAACACATGTATCCCTCCAAAGAAAACCATTTCTGCTAGAAGCTGCAGCATCTGACACATTGTTACCTGTGAGAATTGAGTTCACTTTTGAAAGGAATATTTCCTGCATATCGTGGTTATCATGGTAGGGGAAGGCTCATTTTGGTACAAAAATGCCTAATCAGCTGATTTGAAGAAACACATTTATTTCTCCAAATAACACCATCTAAGCTTGAAGCTACAGTTGCTAGCACATTGTTTCCCTGTGACAATTGGCTTAGTTTTTGAAAGGAAGACTTCCTGACAATCTGAATTTTCAGGGTATTCTTAGGCTGAGTGTGTCCAAGTAGGCCCATTCAGCTAAGTTGTATAGAAACATGTATCTCTCAAAGAAAAATCTTTGTTAGAACCATGAGCATCTAGGGCATTGTTTCCCTGTGAGAACTGAGTAAGTTATTGAAAGGAATACTTCCTGCGACTTAAGATGTTTCAAAGTGGAGAAAGGCTCATTTTGTTCCAAATGGGGCCGTTCATCATTGGGGAAGAAACACAAGTATCCCTCCGAAGAAACCCATTTATGGTAGAAGCTGCAGCATCTACCATATTGTTTTCCTGTGAGAATTGAGTTCGTTTTGGGAAGAATACTTCCTGCAAATCCGAAATTCCAACGTGAACAAAGGTTCATTTTGTTTCGCAAAGGCCTATTCACCTAAGATGAAGAAAGGCCTGTATGTCCAAAAGAGAACAAGCTGGGTCCGAAGCTCAAGCACGTAGAACGTTGTTTACCAGTGATACTTGAATTACTTTTTGAATGGAATGCTCCTGCAAATCAGAATTGTCGGGGTGGATGAAGATCATTTTGTTCTGAATAGGCCTATTTGCCTGAGTTGAAAAAACACATGTACCTCTCAAAAGAAAACCAGCAGTGTTAGAAGCAGGAGCATCTAGCACATTGTTTTACTGTGAGAATTCTGTGAGTTTTTGAAAGGAAGACTGCTGCAAATCAGCGTTTTCGAGGTGTAGAAAGCTTCATTTTGTTCCAAATAGGACAGTTTAGAACAGTTGAAGAAACAAATGTAAATCTCAAAAGAAAACTATGTGTGTTAGAAACCAGAGCATCTATCACATTGTTTGCTGTGAGAATAGTGTTAGTTTTTGAAAGGAATATACCTGCAACTTAGGGGATCAACGTGGAGATAGCCTCTTTCTGTTCCAAATTGGCCTATTCAGCTAAGTTGAAGAAACACATGTACCTCTCAAAAAAAACCATCTCTGTATGATGCTGGAATATCTAGAACATTGTTTTCCTGTGAGAACTGAGTGTGGTTTTGAAATGACTACTACAGGAAACCTGAGAGTTTCAAAGGGGCGATAGGCTCTGTTTGCTCGAAATAGGTCTTTTCAGCTGAGTTGAAGACACACGCATCTTTCCCAAGAAAACCATCTATGTTAGAAAGTGCAGCAGCTACCACATGGTTTCTCTGTCACAATTGAGAGAGCTTTTGAAAGGAGTACTTCCTGCAATTCAGAACTTGCAAGGTCAACAAAGGTTCATTCTGTGCCAAATAGGCGTTTTCACCTGACATGTTGAAACACATGTTTCTCTCACAAGAAACTCTCTGTGTTAGACGGTCCGTCGCATAGAACATTGTTTACCTGTGAGATTTGAGTTCGTTTTCATTGGAGAACTTTTGCCAATCAGAATTTCAGGGTGGAAAAGGCTACTTTGTTCCTAATAGCCCTATTGAGCTGCATTGAAAAAACACATGGATCTCGCGAGAGAAAACCATCTGTGTTAGAAGCAGGATCATCCGGCACATTGTTTCCCTGTGAGAATCGAGTGAATATTTGAAAGGAGTACTTCCTGCCAATCATGGATTTCAAGGTGTACAACAGCTCACTTTACTCCAAATAGGACTATTTAGCTGAGTGGAAGAAACAACATGTATATCTCGCAAGAGAACTATATGTGTAAGAAGCCTGAGCATCTAGAACATTGATTCCCTGTGAGAACCGAGTTACGTTTGAAAGGAATACCTCCTGCAAATGCTAGATTTGAAGGTGGAGAAAGGCTGCTTTTGTTCAAAATAGGCCTATTGATTTGAGGGGAAGTAACAAATGGATACTTCCAAAGAAAACCATTTCTGGTAGAAGCTGAAGCATGTACATATTGCTTCCCTGGGAGAATTCAGTTCGTTTGGAAAAGAATATTCCTGCAAATCAGAACTTCCAAGGTGCACCAAGCTTCATTTCATTCTAAATAGGCCTATTCCACTGAGATGTTGAAACACATGTTTCTCTGGAAAGAAAACAATCCATGTTACAATCTCCACTGCCTTTAACCTTGATTCCCTGTGAGATTAGAGGTAGTTTTTGAGTGGAATACTTCTGCAAAGGAGAATTTTCAGGCTGGAAAAGCCTCTTTTTGTTGGACTAAGCCTATTCAGCTGAGTTGAAGAAGCACATTTTTCTCTCTAAAGAAAATCATCTGTGTTAGAAGAAGGAGAATCTAGCACATTGTTTCCTTTGAGAAGTGAGTTAGTGTTTGAAAAGAACGTTGACTGCAACCTAGGTGTTTCAAGGTGGAGAATGGCTCTATTTCCTCCAATAAGCCTATTCAGATGAGTTTGAGAAACTCATGTATCTCTCCAAGGAAAATGGTCTACGTTAGCAGCATCAAATCGACCACATTGTTTCCTTCTGAGTATTGAGTTAGGTTTTGAAAGCAACACGTTTAGCAAATCAGAATTTTCAAGCTAGAGAAAGGCTCATTTTGTCCAAAGAGGACGATTCGGCTCAATTGAAGACAGACATGTATCTCTCCACACAATACCATCTATGCTTCAACCTGCAGCAATTACCACATTGTTTCCCTGCAAGAATTGACTTAGTTTTTGAAAGGACTACTACTGGCAACTTTTGAGTTTCACTGTGGAGATAGTCTCTTTTTACTTCAAACAGGCCTTTTTAGCTGAGATGAAGAAGCACATGTGTATCTTGAAAAAGTACCATCTACGTTGGAAGCTGTAATTTCTATCACACTGTTTCCCTCTGACAATTTAGTTTGTTTTAGAAAGGAGTATTTCCTGCAAATCAGAATTTCCAACATGGATTGAAGTTCACTTGCTCCAAACAAGCCTAGGTTGAAGAAACCCACATATTTCTTGAAAGAAAACCATCTGTGTTAGAAGAAAGTGCATCTAGCACATTGTTTCCCTGTGAGAACTGAGTTAGTTTTTAAAGGAACTCGTCCTGCAAATTAGCACTTTGAAGGGGGCCATATGTTTCTTTGTTTCAAATTGGCCTATTCACCTGAATTATCTAAACACGTGTTCCTCTTGAAACATCACAATATGTTTTAGAAAGAGGAACAACTAGCCTATTGCTTCCTTGTGAGAAGACTTAGTCTTGGAAAGGAATGTACCTGCAACTGACAGATTTCAATGTGGAGATATGCCCTGATTGCTGCAAATAGGCCTATATAGCTGAGTTGAAGAAACACATGTCTAACTCTAATGACAACCATCTATGCTAGAAACTGTAGCGTCAAGCACATTGTTCCCCTATGAAATTTCAATTAGTTATGGAAATGAATAACTTCTGAATAACAGATTTTCAAAGTGTAGGAAAGCTCATTTTGTCCAAATGGGCCATTTCAGCTATGTTGAAGAAACACATGCATCTCTCCAACGAAATCATGTAGGTTAGAATCAGCATCATCTAGAACACAGTTTCCTTGTGAGAATTGATTTAGTTCGTGAAAGGCGTATTTCCTGCAAATCATCCTTTTCAAGATGAAGTAAGGCTCATTTTGTTCCAAATAGGTCTATACAGCTGAGTTGAAGAAACACATGTACCTTTCCAAAGAAAATCATCTATGGTAGATCTACCACTTTATTTCCCTGTGTGAATTGACATAGATTTCAAAGGAACATTTAATGGGAATGATAACTTAGAAGGCAGAGAAAGGATCATTTTTTCCAAATGGGCCAAATCACATGAGATGTCAAAAACCATTTGTGTGGAAAGGAAAACTGTCATAGAAACAGGTGTTTCCTGCACATTCTTTCCCTGTGAAAATTGAGTTAATTTTTAAAAGCATACTTCCTACATCTTAAGTGTTTCAATGTGGAGATAGGTTCTGTTTACTCCAGGGAGGCGTATTCAAGGTGGTTTGAGAAACGCATGTATCTCCCAAAGAAAGAGATCTATGTTAAATGCTTCACAATCCCGCCTGTTGTTTGCCTGTGAGAATTGAATGAGTTTTTGAATGCAATACTTCTGGAAATCCTCATTTTCAAGAAGAAGAAAGGCTCCTTTTGTCCCAAGTATGCGTATTTTGCTGAGGTGAAGAAACACATTTAGCTCTCCACAGAAAGCCATCTGTGCCAGAAGTCAAAACATTAACAACATTGCTTCATTCTGTAAATGAGTTACTTTTGGAAAGGAATATTTCCTGAAAATTAGAACTTTCAAGGTGGAGAGATGTTCATTTTCTTCCAAATAAGCCTATTGACCTGAAAGTGGGAACACATTTGTCTCTCGAAAGAAAATGGTCAGTGTTAGAAAGAGAGAAGTGTCTAGACCATTGTTTCCGTGTGAGAATTGACTTAGTTTTGAAAGGAATACTTACTGCAAATCCTAATTTTCAAGGTGGAGAAAGGGTGATTTTCCTCAAATGGGCCTCTTTATCTGGGGGGAAGAAACACATGTATCCCTCCAAAGAAAACCATTTCTGCTAGAAGCTGCAGCATCTGACACATTGTTACCTGTGAGAATTGAGTTCACTTTTGAAAGGAATATTTCCTGCATATCGTGGTTATCATGGTAGGGGAAGGCTCATTTTGGTACAAAAATGCCTAATCAGCTGATTTGAAGAAACACATTTATTTCTCCAAATAACACCATCTAAGCTTGAAGCTACAGTTGCTAGCACATTGTTTCCCTGTGACAATTGGCTTAGTTTTTGAAAGGAAGACTTCCTGACAATCTGAATTTTCAGGGTATTCTTAGGCTGAGTGTGTCCAAGTAGGCCCATTCAGCTAAGTTGTATAGAAACATGTATCTCTCAAAGAAAAATCTTTGTTAGAACCACGAGCATCTAGGGCATTGTTTCCCTGTGAGAACTGAGTAAGTTATTGAAAGGAATACTTCCTGCGACTTAAGATGTTTCAAAGTGGAGAAAGGCTCATTTTGTTCCAAATGGGGCCGTTCATCATTGGGGAAGAAACACAAGTATCCCTCCGAAGAAACCCATTTATGGTAGAAGCTGCAGCATCTACCATATTGTTTTCCTGTGAGAATTGAGTTCGTTTTGGGAAGAATACTTCCTGCAAATCCGAAATTCCAACGTGAACAAAGGTTCATTTTGTTTCGCAAAGGCCTATTCACCTAAGATGAAGAAAGGCCTGTATGTCCAAAAGAGAACAAGCTGGGTCCGAAGCTCAAGCACGTAGAACGTTGTTTACCAGTGATACTTGAATTACTTTTTGAATGGAATGCTCCTGCAAATCAGAATTGTCGGGGTGGATGAAGATCATTTTGTTCTGAATAGGCCTATTTGCCTGAGTTGAAAAAACACATGTACCTCTCAAAAGAAAACCAGCAGTGTTAGAAGCAGGAGCATCTAGCACATTGTTTTCCTGTGAGAATTCAGTGAGTTTTTGAAAGGAAGACTGCTGCAAATCAGCGTTTTCGAGGTGTAGAAAGCTTCATTTTGTTCCAAATAGGACAGTTTAGAACAGTTGAAGAAACAAATGTAAATCTCAAAAGAAAACTATGTGTGTTAGAAACCAGAGCATCTATCACATTGTTTGCTGTGAGAATAGTGTTAGTTTTTGAAAGGAATATACCTGCAACTTAGGGGATCAACGTGGAGATAGCCTCTTTCTGTTCCAAATTGGCCTATTCAGCTAAGTTGAAGAAACACATGTACCTCTCAAAAAAAACCATCTCTGTATGATGCTGGAATATCTAGAACATTGTTTCCCTGTGAGAACTGAGTGTGGTTTTGAAATGACTACTACAGGAAACCTGAGAGTTTCAAAGGGGCGATAGGCTCTGTTTGCTCGAAATAGGTCTTTTCAGCTGAGTTGAAGACACACGCATCTTTCCCAAGAAAACCATCTATGTTAGAAAGTGCAGCAGCTACCACATGGTTTCTCTGTCACAATTGAGAGAGCTTTTGAAAGGAGTACTTCCTGCAATTCAGAACTTGCAAGGTCAACAAAGGTTCATTCTGTGCCAAATAGGCGTTTTCACCTGACATGTTGAAACACATGTTTCTCTCACAAGAAACTCTCTGTGTTAGACGGTCCGTCGCATAGAACATTGTTTACCTGTGAGATTTGAGTTCGTTTTCATTGGAGAACTTTTGCAAATCAGAATTTCAGGGTGGAAAAGGCTACTTTGTTCCTAATAGCCCTATTGAGCTGCATTGAAAAAACACATGGATCTCGCGAGAGAAAACCATCTGTGTTAGAAGCAGGATCATCCGGCACATTGTTTCCCTGTGAGAATCGAGTGAATATTTGAAAGGAGTACTTCCTGCCAATCATGGATTTCAAGGTGTACAACAGCTCACTTTACTCCAAATAGGACTATTTAGCTGAGTGGAAGAAACAACATGTATATCTCGCAAGAGAACTATATGTGTAAGAAGCCTGAGCATCTAGAACATTGATTCCCTGTGAGAACCGAGTTACGTTTGAAAGGAATACCTCCTGCAAATGCTAGATTTGAAGGTGGAGAAAGGCTGCTTTTGTTCAAAATAGGCCTATTGATTTGAGGGGAAGTAACAAATGGATACTTCCAAAGAAAACCATTTCTGGTAGAAGCTGAAGCATGTACATATTGCTTCCCTGGGAGAATTCAGTTCGTTTGGAAAAGAATATTCCTGCAAATCAGAACTTCCAAGGTGCACCAAGCTTCATTTCATTCTAAATAGGCCTATTCCACTGAGATGTTGAAACACATGTTTCTCTGGAAAGAAAACAATCCATGTTACAAACTCCACTGCCTTTAACCTTGATTCCCTGTGAGATTAGAGGTAGTTTTTGAGTGGAATACTTCTGCAAAGGAGAATTTTCAGGCTGGAAAAGCCTCTTTTTGTTGGACTAAGCCTATTCAGCTGAGTTGAAGAAGCACATTTTTCTCTCTAAAGAAAATCATCTGTGTTAGAAGAAGGAGAATCTAGCACATTGTTTCCTTTGAGAAGTGAGTTAGTGTTTGAAAAGAACGTTGACTGCAACCTAGGTGTTTCAAGGTGGAGATTGGCTCTATTTCCTCCAATAAGCCTATTCAGATGAGTTTGAGAAACTCATGTATCTCTCCAAGGAAAATGGTCTATGTTAGCAGCATCAAATCGACCACATTGTTTCCTTCTGAGTATTGAGTTAGGTTTTGAAAGCAACACGTTTAGCAAATCAGAATTTTCAAGCTAGAGAAAGGCTCATTTTGTCCAAAGAGGACGATTTGGCTCAATTGAAGACAGACATGTATCTCTCCACACAATACCATCTATGCTTCAACCTGCAGCAATTACCACATTGTTTCCCTGCAAGAATTGACTTAGTTTTTGAAAGGACTACTACTGGCAACTTTTGAGTTTCACTGTGGAGATAGTCTCTTTTTACTTCAAACAGGCCTTTTTAGCTGAGATGAAGAAGCACATGTGTATCTTGAAAAAGTACCATCTACGTTGGAAGCTGTAATTTCTATCACACTGTTTCCCTCTGACAATTTAGTTTGTTTTAGAAAGGAGTATTTCCTGCAAATCAGAATTTCCAACATGGATTGAAGTTCACTTGCTCCAAACAAGCCTAGGTTGAAGAAACACACCTATTTCTTGAAAGAAAACCATCTGTGTTAGAAGAAAGTGCATCTAGCACATTGTTTCCCTGTGAGAACTGAGTTAGTTTTTAAAGGAACTCGTCCTGCAAATTAGCACTTTGAAGGGGGCCATATGTTTCTTTGTTTCAAATTGGCCTATTCACCTGAATTATCTAAACACGTGTTCCTCTTGAAACATCACAATATGTTTTAGAAAGAGGAACAACTAGCCTATTGCTTCCTTGTGAGAAGACTTAGTCTTGGAAAGGAATGTACCTGCAACTGACAGATTTCAATGTGGAGATATGCCCTGATTGCTGCAAATAGGCCTATATAGCTGAGTTGAAGAAACACATGTCTAACTCTAATGACAACCATCTATGCTAGAAACTGTAGCGTCAAGCACATTGTTCCCCTATGAAATTTCAATTAGTTATGGAAATGAATAACTTCTGAATAACAGATTTTCAAAGTGTAGGAAAGCTCATTTTGTCCAAATGGGCCATTTCAGCTATGTTGAAGAAACACATGCATCTCTCCAACGAAATCATGTAGGTTAGAATCAGCATCATCTAGAACACTGTTTCCTTGTGAGAATTGATTTAGTTCGTGAAAGGCGTATTTCCTGCAAATCATCCTTTTCAAGATGAAGTAAGGCTCATTTTGTTCCAAATAGGTCTATACAGCTGAGTTGAAGAAACACATGTACCTTTCCAAAGGAAACCATCTATGGTAGATCTACCACTTTATTTCCCTGTGTGAATTGACACAGATTTCAAAGGAACATTTAATGGGAATGATAACTTAGAAGGCAGAGAAAGGATCATTTTTTCCAAATGGGCCAAATCACATGAGATGTCAAAAACCATTTGTGTGGAAAGGAAAACTGTCATAGAAACAGGTGTTTCCTGCACATTCTTTCCCTGTGAAAATTGAGTTAATTTTTAAAAGCATACTTCCTACATCTTAAGTGTTTCAATGTGGAGATAGGTTCTGTTTACTCCAGGGAGGCGTATTCAAGGTGGTTTGAGAAACGCATGTATCTCCCAAAGAAAGAGATCTATGTTAAATGCTTCACAATCCCGCCTGTTGTTTGCCTGTGAGAATTGAATGAGTTTTTGAATGCAATGCTTCTGGAAATCCTCATTTTCAAGAAGAAGAAAGGCTCCTTTTGTCCCAAGTATGCGTATTTTGCTGAGGTGAAGAAACACATTTAGCTCTCCACAGAAAGCCATCTGTGCCAGAAGTCAAAACATTAACAACATTGCTTCATTCTGTAAATGAGTTACTTTTGGAAAGGAATATTTCCTGAAAATTAGAACTTTCAAGGTGGAGAGATGTTCATTTTCTTCCAAATAAGCCTATTGACCTGAAAGTGGGAACACATTTGTCTCTCGAAAGAAAATGGTCAGTGTTAGAAAGAGAGAAGTGTCTAGACCATTGTTTCCGTGTGAGAATTGACTTAGTTTTGAAAGGAATACTTACTGCAAATCCTAATTTTCAAGGTGGAGAAAGGGTGATTTTCCTCAAATGGGCCTCTTTATCTGGGGGGAAGAAACACATGTATCCCTCCAAAGAAAACCATTTCTGCTAGAAGCTGCAGCATCTGACACATTGTTACCTGTGAGAATTGAGTTCACTTTTGAAAGGAATATTTCCTGCATATCGTGGTTATCATGGTAGGGGAAGGCTCATTTTGGTACAAAAATGCCTAATCAGCTGATTTGAAGAAACACATTTATTTCTCCAAATAACACCATCTAAGCTTGAAGCTACAGTTGCTAGCACATTGTTTCCCTGTGACAATTGGCTTAGTTTTTGAAAGGAAGACTTCCTGACAATCTGAATTTTCAGGGTATTCTTAGGCTGAGTGTGTCCAAGTAGGCCCATTCAGCTAAGTTGTATAGAAACATGTATCTCTCAAAGAAAAATCTTTGTTAGAACCACGAGCATCTAGGGCATTGTTTCCCTGTGAGAACTGAGTAAGTTATTGAAAGGAATACTTCCTGCGACTTAAGATGTTTCAAAGTGGAGAAAGGCTCATTTTGTTCCAAATGGGGCCGTTCATCATTGGGGAAGAAACACAAGTATCCCTCCGAAGAAACCCATTTATGGTAGAAGCTGCAGCATCTACCATATTGTTTTCCTGTGAGAATTGAGTTCGTTTTGGGAAGAATACTTCCTGCAAATCCGAAATTCCAACGTGAACAAAGGTTCATTTTGTTTCGCAAAGGCCTATTCACCTAAGATGAAGAAAGGCCTGTATGTCCAAAAGAGAACAAGCTGGGTCCGAAGCTCAAGCACGTAGAACGTTGTTTACCAGTGATACTTGAATTACTTTTTGAATGGAATGCTCCTGCAAATCAGAATTGTCGGGGTGGATGAAGATCATTTTGTTCTGAATAGGCCTATTTGCCTGAGTTGAAAAAACACATGTACCTCTCAAAAGAAAACCAGCAGTGTTAGAAGCAGGAGCATCTAGCACATTGTTTTACTGTGAGAATTCTGTGAGTTTTTGAAAGGAAGACTGCTGCAAATCAGCGTTTTCGAGGTGTAGAAAGCTTCATTTTGTTCCAAATAGGACAGTTTAGAACAGTTGAAGAAACAAATGTAAATCTCAAAAGAAAACTATGTGTGTTAGAAACCAGAGCATCTATCACATTGTTTGCTGTGAGAATAGTGTTAGTTTTTGAAAGGAATATACCTGCAACTTAGGGGATCAACGTGGAGATAGCCTCTTTCTGTTCCAAATTGGCCTATTCAGCTAAGTTGAAGAAACACATGTACCTCTCAAAAAAAACCATCTCTGTATGATGCTGGAATATCTAGAACATTGTTTCCCTGTGAGAACTGAGTGTGGTTTTGAAATGACTACTACAGGAAACCTGAGAGTTTCAAAGGGGCGATAGGCTCTGTTTGCTCGAAATAGGTCTTTTCAGCTGAGTTGAAGACACACGCATCTTTCCCAAGAAAACCATCTATGTTAGAAAGTGCAGCAGCTACCACATGGTTTCTCTGTCACAATTGAGAGAGCTTTTGAAAGGAGTACTTCCTGCAATTCAGAACTTGCAAGGTCAACAAAGGTTCATTCTGTGCCAAATAGGCGTTTTCACCTGACATGTTGAAACACATGTTTCTCTCACAAGAAACTCTCTGTGTTAGACGGTCCGTCGCATAGAACATTGTTTACCTGTGAGATTTGAGTTCGTTTTCATTGGAGAACTTTTGCCAATCAGAATTTCAGGGTGGAAAAGGCTACTTTGTTCCTAATAGCCCTATTGAGCTGCATTGAAAAAACACATGGATCTCGCGAGAGAAAACCATCTGTGTTAGAAGCAGGATCATCCGGCACATTGTTTCCCTGTGAGAATCGAGTGAATATTTGAAAGGAGTACTTCCTGCCAATCATGGATTTCAAGGTGTACAACAGCTCACTTTACTCCAAATAGGACTATTTAGCTGAGTGGAAGAAACAACATGTATATCTCGCAAGAGAACTATATGTGTAAGAAGCCTGAGCATCTAGAACATTGATTCCCTGTGAGAACCGAGTTACGTTTGAAAGGAATACCTCCTGCAAATGCTAGATTTGAAGGTGGAGAAAGGCTGCTTTTGTTCAAAATAGGCCTATTGATTTGAGGGGAAGTAACAAATGGATACTTCCAAAGAAAACCATTTCTGGTAGAAGCTGAAGCATGTACATATTGCTTCCCTGGGAGAATTCAGTTCGTTTGGAAAAGAATATTCCTGCAAATCAGAACTTCCAAGGTGCACCAAGCTTCATTTCATTCTAAATAGGCCTATTCCACTGAGATGTTGAAACACATGTTTCTCTGGAAAGAAAACAATCCATGTTACAATCTCCACTGCCTTTAACCTTGATTCCCTGTGAGATTAGAGGTAGTTTTTGAGTGGAATACTTCTGCAAAGGAGAATTTTCAGGCTGGAAAAGCCTCTTTTTGTTGGACTAAGCCTATTCAGCTGAGTTGAAGAAGCACATTTTTCTCTCTAAAGAAAATCATCTGTGTTAGAAGAAGGAGAATCTAGCACATTGTTTCCTTTGAGAAGTGAGTTAGTGTTTGAAAAGAACGTTGACTGCAACCTAGGTGTTTCAAGGTGGAGATTGGCTCTATTTCCTCCAATAAGCCTATTCAGATGAGTTTGAGAAACTCATGTATCTCTCCAAGGAAAATGGTCTACGTTAGCAGCATCAAATCGACCACATTGTTTCCTTCTGAGTATTGAGTTAGGTTTTGAAAGCAACACGTTTAGCAAATCAGAATTTTCAAGCTAGAGAAAGGCTCATTTTGTCCAAAGAGGACGATTCGGCTCAATTGAAGACAGACATGTATCTCTCCTCACAATACCATCTATGCTTCAACCTGCAGCAATTACCACATTGTTTCCCTGCAAGAATTGACTTAGTTTTTGAAAGGACTACTACTGGCAACTTTTGAGTTTCACTGTGGAGATAGTCTCTGTTTTCTTCAAACAGGCCTTTTTAGCTGAGATGAAGAAGCACATGTGTATCTTGAAAAAGTACCATCTACGTTGGAAGCTGTAATTTCTATCACACTGCTTCCCTCTGACAATTTAGTTTGTTTTAGAAAGGAGTATTTCCTGCAAATCAGAATTTCCAACATGGATTGAAGTTCACTTGCTCCAAGCAAGCCTAGGTTGAAGAAACACACATATTTCTTGAAAGAAAACCATCTGTGTTAGAAGAAAGTGCATCTAGCACATTGTTTCCCTGTGAGAACTGAGTTAGTTTTTAAAGGAACTCGTCCTGCAAATTAGCACTTTGAAGGGGGCCATATGTTTCTTTGTTTCAAATTGGCCTATTCACCTGAATTGTCTAAACACGTGTTCCTCTTGAAACATCACAATATGTTTTAGAAAGAGGAACAACTAGCCTATTGCTTCCTTGTGAGAAGACTTAGTCTTGGAAAGGAATGTACCTGCAACTGACAGATTTCAATGTGGAGATATGCCCTGATTGCTGCAAATAGGCCTATATAGCTGAGTTGAAGAAACACATGTCTAACTCTAATGACAACCATCTATGCTAGAAACTGTAGCGTCAAGCACATTGTTCCCCTATGAAATTTCAATTAGTTATGGAAATGAATAACTTCTGAATAACAGATTTTCAAAGTGTAGGAAAGCTCATTTTGTCCAAATGGGCCATTTCAGCTATGTTGAAGAAACACATGCATCTCTCCAACGAAATCATGTAGGTTAGAATCAGCATCATCTAGAACACTGTTTCCTTGTGAGAATTGATTTAGTTCGTGAAAGGCGTATTTCCTGCAAATCATCCTTTTCAAGATGAAGTAAGGCTCATTTTGTTCCAAATAGGTCTATACAGCTGAGTTGAAGAAACACATGTACCTTTCCAAAGAAAACCATCTATGGTAGATCTACCACTTTATTTCCCTGTGTGAATTGACATAGATTTCAAAGGAACATTTAATGGAAATGATAACTTAGAAGGCAGAGAAAGGATCATTTTTTCCAAATGGGCCAAATCACATGAGATGTCAAAAACCATTTGTGTGGAAAGGAAAACTGTCATAGAAACAGGTGTTTCCTGCACATTCTTTCCCTGTGAAAATTGAGTTAATTTTTAAAAGCATACTTCCTACATCTTAAGTGTTTCAATGTGGAGATAGGTTCTGTTTACTCCAGGGAGGCGTATTCAAGGTGGTTTGAGAAACGCATGTATCTCCCAAAGAAAGAGATCTATGTTAAATGCTTCACAATCCCGCCTGTTGTTTGCCTGTGAGAATTGAATGAGTTTTTGAATGCAATACTTCTGGAAATCCTCATTTTCAAGAAGAAGAAAGGCTCCTTTTGTCCCAAGTATGCGTATTTTGCTGAGGTGAAGAAACACATTTAGCTCTCCACAGAAAGCCATCTGTGCCAGAAGTCAAAACATTAACAACATTGCTTCATTCTGTAAATGAGTTACTTTTGGAAAGGAATATTTCCTGAAAATTAGAACTTTCAAGGTGGAGAGATGTTCATTTTCTTCCAAATAAGCCTATTGACCTGAAAGTGGGAACACATTTGTCTCTCGAAAGAAAATGGTCAGTGTTAGAAAGAGAGAAGTGTCTAGACCATTGTTTCCGTGTGAGAATTGACTTAGTTTTGAAAGGAATACTTACTGCAAATCCTAATTTTCAAGGTGGAGAAAGGGTGATTTTCCTCAAATGGGCCTCTTTATCTGGGGGGAAGAAACACATGTATCCCTCCAAAGAAAACCATTTCTGCTAGAAGCTGCAGCATCTGACACATTGTTACCTGTGAGAATTGAGTTCACTTTTGAAAGGAATATTTCCTGCATATCGTGGTTATCATGGTAGGGGAAGGCTCATTTTGGTACAAAAATGCCTAATCAGCTGATTTGAAGAAACACATTTATTTCTCCAAATAACACCATCTAAGCTTGAAGCTACAGTTGCTAGCACATTGTTTCCCTGTGACAATTGGCTTAGTTTTTGAAAGGAAGACTTCCTGACAATCTGAATTTTCAGGGTATTCTTAGGCTGAGTGTGTCCAAGTAGGCCCATTCAGCTAAGTTGTATAGAAACATGTATCTCTCAAAGAAAAATCTTTGTTAGAACCACGAGCATCTAGGGCATTGTTTCCCTGTGAGAACTGAGTAAGTTATTGAAAGGAATACTTCCTGCGACTTAAGATGTTTCAAAGTGGAGAAAGGCTCATTTTGTTCCAAATGGGGCCGTTCATCATTGGGGAAGAAACACAAGTATCCCTCCGAAGAAACCCATTTATGGTAGAAGCTGCAGCATCTACCATATTGTTTTCCTGTGAGAATTGAGTTCGTTTTGGGAAGAATACTTCCTGCAAATCCGAAATTCCAACGTGAACAAAGGTTCATTTTGTTTCGCAAAGGCCTATTCACCTAAGATGAAGAAAGGCCTGTATGTCCAAAAGAGAACAAGCTGGGTCCGAAGCTCAAGCACGTAGAACGTTGTTTACCAGTGATACTTGAATTACTTTTTGAATGGAATGCTCCTGCAAATCAGAATTGTCGGGGTGGATGAAGATCATTTTGTTCTGAATAGGCCTATTTGCCTGAGTTGAAAAAACACATGTACCTCTCAAAAGAAAACCAGCAGTGTTAGAAGCAGGAGCATCTAGCACATTGTTTTACTGTGAGAATTCTGTGAGTTTTTGAAAGGAAGACTGCTGCAAATCAGCGTTTTCGAGGTGTAGAAAGCTTCATTTTGTTCCAAATAGGACAGTTTAGAACAGTTGAAGAAACAAATGTAAATCTCAAAAGAAAACTATATGTGTTAGAAACCAGAGCATCTATCACATTGTTTGCTGTGAGAATAGTGTTAGTTTTTGAAAGGAATATACCTGCAACTTAGGGGATCAACGTGGAGATAGCCTCTTTCTGTTCCAAATTGGCCTATTCAGCTAAGTTGAAGAAACACATGTACCTCTCAAAAAAAACCATCTCTGTATGATGCTGGAATATCTAGAACATTGTTTCCCTGTGAGAACTGAGTGTGGTTTTGAAATGACTACTACAGGAAACCTGAGAGTTTCAAAGGGGCGATAGGCTCTGTTTGCTCGAAATAGGTCTTTTCAGCTGAGTTGAAGACACACGCATCTTTCCCAAGAAAACCATCTATGTTAGAAAGTGCAGCAGCTACCACATGGTTTCTCTGTCACAATTGAGAGAGCTTTTGAAAGGAGTACTTCCTGCAATTCAGAACTTGCAAGGTCAACAAAGGTTCATTCTGTGCCAAATAGGCGTTTTCACCTGACATGTTGAAACACATGTTTCTCTCACAAGAAACTCTCTGTGTTAGACGGTCCGTCGCATAGAACATTGTTTACCTGTGAGATTTGAGTTCGTTTTCATTGGAGAACTTTTGCAAATCAGAATTTCAGGGTGGAAAAGGCTACTTTGTTCCTAATAGCCCCATTGAGCTGCATTGAAAAAACACATGGATCTCGCGAGAGAAAACCATCTGTGTTAGAAGCAGGATCATCCGGCACATTGTTTCCCTGTGAGAATCGAGTGAATATTTGAAAGGAGTACTTCCTGCCAATCATGGATTTCAAGGTGTACAACAGCTCACTTTACTCCAAATAGGACTATTTAGCTGAGTGGAAGAAACAACATGTATATCTCGCAAGAGAACTATATGTGTAAGAAGCCTGAGCATCTAGAACATTGATTCCCTGTGAGAACCGAGTTACGTTTGAAAGGAATACCTCCTGCAAATGCTAGATTTGAAGGTGGAGAAAGGCTGCTTTTGTTCAAAATAGGCCTATTGATTTGAGGGGAAGTAACAAATGGATACTTCCAAAGAAAACCATTTCTGGTAGAAGCTGAAGCATGTACATATTGCTTCCCTGGGAGAATTCAGTTCGTTTGGAAAAGAATATTCCTGCAAATCAGAACTTCCAAGGTGCACCAAGCTTCATTTCATTCTAAATAGGCCTATTCCACTGAGATGTTGAAACACATGTTTCTCTGGAAAGAAAACAATCCATGTTACAATCTCCACTGCCTTTAACCTTGATTCCCTGTGAGATTAGAGGTAGTTTTTGAGTGGAATACTTCTGCAAAGGAGAATTTTCAGGCTGGAAAAGCCTCTTTTTGTTGGACTAAGCCTATTCAGCTGAGTTGAAGAAGCACATTTTTCTCTCTAAAGAAAATCATCTGTGTTAGAAGAAGGAGAATCTAGCACATTGTTTCCTATGAGAAGTGAGTTAGTGTTTGAAAAGAACGCTGACTGCAACCTAGGTGTTTCAAGGTGGAGATTGGCTCTATTTCCTCCAATAAGCCTATTCAGATGAGTTTGAGAAACTCATGTATCTCTCCAAGGAAAATGGTCTACGTTAGCAGCATCAAATCGACCACATTGTTTCCTTCTGAGTATTGAGTTAGGTTTTGAAAGCAACACGTTTAGCAAATCAGAATTTTCAAGCTAGAGAAAGGCTCATTTTGTCCAAAGAGGACGATTCGGCTCAATTGAAGACAGACATGTATCTCTCCACACAATACCATCTATGCTTCAACCTGCAGCAATTACCACATTGTTTCCCTGCAAGAATTGACTTAGTTTTTGAAAGGACTACTACTGGCAACTTTTGAGTTTCACTGTGGAGATAGTCTCTTTTTACTTCAAACAGGCCTTTTTAGCTGAGATGAAGAAGCAGATGTGTATCTTGAAAAAGTACCATCTACGTTGGAAGCTGTAATTTCTATCACACTGTTTCCCTCTGACAATTTAGTTTGTTTTAGAAAGGAGTATTTCCTGCAAATCAGAATTTCCAACATGGATTGAAGTTCACTTGCTCCAAACAAGCCTAGGTTGAAGAAACACACCTATTTCTTGAAAGAAAACCATCTGTGTTAGAAGAAAGTGCATCTAGCACATTGTTTCCCTGTGAGAACTGAGTTAGTTTTTAAAGGAACTCGTCCTGCAAATTAGCACTTTGAAGGGGGCCATATGTTTCTTTGTTTCAAATTGGCCTATTCACCTGAATTGTCTAAACACGTGTTCCTCTTGAAACATCACAATATGTTTTAGAAAGAGGAACAACTAGCCTATTGCTTCCTTGTGAGAAGACTTAGTCTTGGAAAGGAATGTACCTGCAACTGACAGATTTCAATGTGGAGATATGCCCTGATTGCTGCAAATAGGCCTATATAGCTGAGTTGAAGAAACACATGTCTAACTCTAATGACAACCATCTATGCTAGAAACTGTAGCGTCAAGCACATTGTTCCCCTATGAAATTTCAATTAGTTATGGAAATGAATAACTTCTGAATAACAGATTTTCAAAGTGTAGGAAAGCTCATTTTGTCCAAATGGGCCATTTCAGCTATGTTGAAGAAACACATGCATCTCTCCAACGAAATCATGTAGGTTAGAATCAGCATCATCTAGAACACTGTTTCCTTGTGAGAATTGATTTAGTTCGTGAAAGGCGTATTTCCTGCAAATCATCCTTTTCAAGATGAAGTAAGGCTCATTTTGTTCCAAATAGGTCTATACAGCTGAGTTGAAGAAACACATGTACCTTTCCAAAGAAAACCATCTATGGTAGATCTACCACTTTATTTCCCTGTGTGAATTGACATAGATTTCAAAGGAACATTTAATGGAAATGATAACTTAGAAGGCAGAGAAAGGATCATTTTTTCCAAATGGGCCAAATCACATGAGATGTCAAAAACCATTTGTGTGGAAAGGAAAACTGTCATAGAAACAGGTGTTTCCTGCACATTCTTTCCCTGTGAAAATTGAGTTAATTTTTAAAAGCATACTTCCTACATCTTAAGTGTTTCAATGTGGAGATAGGTTCTGTTTACTCCAGGGAGGCGTATTCAAGGTGGTTTGAGAAACGCATGTATCTCCCAAAGAAAGAGATCTATGTTAAATGCTTCACAATCCCGCCTGTTGTTTGCCTGTGAGAATTGAATGAGTTTTTGAATGCAATACTTCTGGAAATCCTCATTTTCAAGAAGAAGAAAGGCTCCTTTTGTCCCAAGTATGCGTATTTTGCTGAGGTGAAGAAACACATTTAGCTCTCCACAGAAAGCCATCTGTGCCAGAAGTCAAAACATTAACAACATTGCTTCATTCTGTAAATGAGTTACTTTTGGAAAGGAATATTTCCTGAAAATTAGAACTTTCAAGGTGGAGAGATGTTCATTTTCTTCCAAATAAGCCTATTGACCTGAAAGTGGGAACACATTTGTCTCTCGAAAGAAAATGGTCAGTGTTAGAAAGAGAGAAGTGTCTAGACCATTGTTTCCGTGTGAGAATTGACTTAGTTTTGAAAGGAATACTTACTGCAAATCCTAATTTTCAAGGTGGAGAAAGGGTGATTTTCCTCAAATGGGCCTCTTTATCTGGGGGGAAGAAACACATGTATCCCTCCAAAGAAAACCATTTCTGCTAGAAGCTGCAGCATCTGACACATTGTTACCTGTGAGAATTGAGTTCACTTTTGAAAGGAATATTTCCTGCATATCGTGGTTATCATGGTAGGGGAAGGCTCATTTTGGTACAAAAATGCCTAATCAGCTGATTTGAAGAAACACATTTATTTCTCCAAATAACACCATCTAAGCTTGAAGCTACAGTTGCTAGCACATTGTTTCCCTGTGACAATTGGCTTAGTTTTTGAAAGGAAGACTTCCTGACAATCTGAATTTTCAGGGTATTCTTAGGCTGAGTGTGTCCAAGTAGGCCCATTCAGCTAAGTTGTATAGAAACATGTATCTCTCAAAGAAAAATCTTTGTTAGAACCACGAGCATCTAGGGCATTGTTTCCCTGTGAGAACTGAGTAAGTTATTGAAAGGAATACTTCCTGCGACTTAAGATGTTTCAAAGTGGAGAAAGGCTCATTTTGTTCCAAATGGGGCCGTTCATCATTGGGGAAGAAACACAAGTATCCCTCCGAAGAAACCCATTTATGGTAGAAGCTGCAGCATCTACCATATTGTTTTCCTGTGAGAATTGAGTTCGTTTTGGGAAGAATACTTCCTGCAAATCCGAAATTCCAACGTGAACAAAGGTTCATTTTGTTTCGCAAAGGCCTATTCACCTAAGATGAAGAAAGGCCTGTATGTCCAAAAGAGAACAAGCTGGGTCCGAAGCTCAAGCACGTAGAACGTTGTTTACCAGTGATACTTGAATTACTTTTTGAATGGAATGCTCCTGCAAATCAGAATTGTCGGGGTGGATGAAGATCATTTTGTTCTGAATAGGCCTATTTGCCTGAGTTGAAAAAACACATGTACCTCTCAAAAGAAAACCAGCAGTGTTAGAAGCAGGAGCATCTAGCACATTGTTTTACTGTGAGAATTCTGTGAGTTTTTGAAAGGAAGACTGCTGCAAATCAGCGTTTTCGAGGTGTAGAAAGCTTCATTTTGTTCCAAATAGGACAGTTTAGAACAGTTGAAGAAACAAATGTAAATCTCAAAAGAAAACTATATGTGTTAGAAACCAGAGCATCTATCACATTGTTTGCTGTGAGAATAGTGTTAGTTTTTGAAAGGAATATACCTGCAACTTAGGGGATCAACGTGGAGATAGCCTCTTTCTGTTCCAAATTGGCCTATTCAGCTAAGTTGAAGAAACACATGTACCTCTCAAAAAAAACCATCTCTGTATGATGCTGGAATATCTAGAACATTGTTTCCCTGTGAGAACTGAGTGTGGTTTTGAAATGACTACTACAGGAAACCTGAGAGTTTCAAAGGGGCGATAGGCTCTGTTTGCTCGAAATAGGTCTTTTCAGCTGAGTTGAAGACACACGCATCTTTCCCAAGAAAACCATCTATGTTAGAAAGTGCAGCAGCTACCACATGGTTTCTCTGTCACAATTGAGAGAGCTTTTGAAAGGAGTACTTCCTGCAATTCAGAACTTGCAAGGTCAACAAAGGTTCATTCTGTGCCAAATAGGCGTTTTCACCTGACATGTTGAAACACATGTTTCTCTCACAAGAAACTCTCTGTGTTAGACGGTCCGTCGCATAGAACATTGTTTACCTGTGAGATTTGAGTTCGTTTTCATTGGAGAACTTTTGCAAATCAGAATTTCAGGGTGGAAAAGGCTACTTTGTTCCTAATAGCCCCATTGAGCTGCATTGAAAAAACACATGGATCTCGCGAGAGAAAACCATCTGTGTTAGAAGCAGGATCATCCGGCACATTGTTTCCCTGTGAGAATCGAGTGAATATTTGAAAGGAGTACTTCCTGCCAATCATGGATTTCAAGGTGTACAACAGCTCACTTTACTCCAAATAGGACTATTTAGCTGAGTGGAAGAAACAACATGTATATCTCGCAAGAGAACTATATGTGTAAGAAGCCTGAGCATCTAGAACATTGATTCCCTGTGAGAACCGAGTTACGTTTGAAAGGAATACCTCCTGCAAATGCTAGATTTGAAGGTGGAGAAAGGCTGCTTTTGTTCAAAATAGGCCTATTGATTTGAGGGGAAGTAACAAATGGATACTTCCAAAGAAAACCATTTCTGGTAGAAGCTGAAGCATGTACATATTGCTTCCCTGGGAGAATTCAGTTCGTTTGGAAAAGAATATTCCTGCAAATCAGAACTTCCAAGGTGCACCAAGCTTCATTTCATTCTAAATAGGCCTATTCCACTGAGATGTTGAAACACATGTTTCTCTGGAAAGAAAACAATCCATGTTACAATCTCCACTGCCTTTAACCTTGATTCCCTGTGAGATTAGAGGTAGTTTTTGAGTGGAATACTTCTGCAAAGGAGAATTTTCAGGCTGGAAAAGCCTCTTTTTGTTGGACTAAGCCTATTCAGCTGAGTTGAAGAAGCACATTTTTCTCTCTAAAGAAAATCATCTGTGTTAGAAGAAGGAGAATCTAGCACATTGTTTCCTATGAGAAGTGAGTTAGTGTTTGAAAAGAACGCTGACTGCAACCTAGGTGTTTCAAGGTGGAGATTGGCTCTATTTCCTCCAATAAGCCTATTCAGATGAGTTTGAGAAACTCATGTATCTCTCCAAGGAAAATGGTCTACGTTAGCAGCATCAAATCGACCACATTGTTTCCTTCTGAGTATTGAGTTAGGTTTTGAAAGCAACACGTTTAGCAAATCAGAATTTTCAAGCTAGAGAAAGGCTCATTTTGTCCAAAGAGGACGATTCGGCTCAATTGAAGACAGACATGTATCTCTCCACACAATACCATCTATGCTTCAACCTGCAGCAATTACCACATTGTTTCCCTGCAAGAATTGACTTAGTTTTTGAAAGGACTACTACTGGCAACTTTTGAGTTTCACTGTGGAGATAGTCTCTTTTTACTTCAAACAGGCCTTTTTAGCTGAGATGAAGAAGCACATGTGTATCTTGAAAAAGTACCATCTACGTTGGAAGCTGTAATTTCTATCACACTGTTTCCCTCTGACAATTTAGTTTGTTTTAGAAAGGAGTATTTCCTGCAAATCAGAATTTCCAACATGGATTGAAGTTCACTTGCTCCAAACAAGCCTAGGTTGAAGAAACACACCTATTTCTTGAAAGAAAACCATCTGTGTTAGAAGAAAGTGCATCTAGCACATTGTTTCCCTGTGAGAACTGAGTTAGTTTTTAAAGGAACTCGTCCTGCAAATTAGCACTTTGAAGGGGGCCATATGTTTCTTTGTTTCAAATTGGCCTATTCACCTGAATTGTCTAAACACGTGTTCCTCTTGAAACATCACAATATGTTTTAGAAAGAGGAACAACTAGCCTATTGCTTCCTTGTGAGAAGACTTAGTCTTGGAAAGGAATGTACCTGCAACTGACAGATTTCAATGTGGAGATATGCCCTGATTGCTGCAAATAGGCCTATATAGCTGAGTTGAAGAAACACATGTCTAACTCTAATGACAACCATCTATGCTAGAAACTGTAGCGTCAAGCACATTGTTCCCCTATGAAATTTCAATTAGTTATGGAAATGAATAACTTCTGAATAACAGATTTTCAAAGTGTAGGAAAGCTCATTTTGTCCAAATGGGCCATTTCAGCTATGTTGAAGAAACACATGCATCTCTCCAACGAAATCATGTAGGTTAGAATCAGCATCATCTAGAACACTGTTTCCTTGTGAGAATTGATTTAGTTCGTGAAAGGCGTATTTCCTGCAAATCATCCTTTTCAAGATGAAGTAAGGCTCATTTTGTTCCAAATAGGTCTATACAGCTGAGTTGAAGAAACACATGTACCTTTCCAAAGAAAACCATCTATGGTAGATCTACCACTTTATTTCCCTGTGTGAATTGACATAGATTTCAAAGGAACATTTAATGGAAATGATAACTTAGAAGGCAGAGAAAGGATCATTTTTTCCAAATGGGCCAAATCACATGAGATGTCAAAAACCATTTGTGTGGAAAGGAAAACTGTCATAGAAACAGGTGTTTCCTGCACATTCTTTCCCTGTGAAAATTGAGTTAATTTTTAAAAGCATACTTCCTACATCTTAAGTGTTTCAATGTGGAGATAGGTTCTGTTTACTCCAGGGAGGCGTATTCAAGGTGGTTTGAGAAACGCATGTATCTCCCAAAGAAAGAGATCTATGTTAAATGCTTCACAATCCCGCCTGTTGTTTGCCTGTGAGAATTGAATGAGTTTTTGAATGCAATACTTCTGGAAATCCTCATTTTCAAGAAGAAGAAAGGCTCCTTTTGTCCCAAGTATGCGTATTTTGCTGAGGTGAAGAAACACATTTAGCTCTCCACAGAAAGCCATCTGTGCCAGAAGTCAAAACATTAACAACATTGCTTCATTCTGTAAATGAGTTACTTTTGGAAAGGAATATTTCCTGAAAATTAGAACTTTCAAGGTGGAGAGATGTTCATTTTCTTCCAAATAAGCCTATTGACCTGAAAGTGGGAACACATTTGTCTCTCGAAAGAAAATGGTCAGTGTTAGAAAGAGAGAAGTTTCTAGACCATTGTTTCCGTGTGAGAATTGACTTAGTTTTGAAAGGAATACTTACTGCAAATCCTAATTTTCAAGGTGGAGAAAGGGTGATTTTCCTCAAATGGGCCTCTTTATCTGGGGGGAAGAAACACATGTATCCCTCCAAAGAAAACCATTTCTGCTAGAAGCTGCAGCATCTGACACATTGTTACCTGTGAGAATTGAGTTCACTTTTGAAAGGAATATTTCCTGCATATCGTGGTTATCATGGTAGGGGAAGGCTCATTTTGGTACAAAAATGCCTAATCAGCTGATTTGAAGAAACACATTTATTTCTCCAAATAACACCATCTAAGCTTGAAGCTACAGTTGCTAGCACATTGTTTCCCTGTGACAATTGGCTTAGTTTTTGAAAGGAAGACTTCCTGACAATTTGAATTTTCAGGGTATTCTTAGGCTGAGTGTGTCCAAGTAGGCCCATTCAGCTAAGTTGTATAGAAACATGTATCTCTCAAAGAAAAATCTTTGTTAGAACCACGAGCATCTAGGGCATTGTTTCCCTGTGAGAACTGAGTAAGTTATTGAAAGGAATACTTCCTGCGACTTAAGATGTTTCAAAGTGGAGAAAGGCTCATTTTGTTCCAAATGGGGCCGTTCATCATTGGGGAAGAAACACAAGTATCCCTCCGAAGAAACCCATTTATGGTAGAAGCTGCAGCATCTACCATATTGTTTTCCTGTGAGAATTGAGTTCGTTTTGGGAAGAATACTTCCTGCAAATCCGAAATTCCAACGTGAACAAAGGTTCATTTTGTTTCGCAAAGGCCTATTCACCTAAGATGAAGAAAGGCCTGTATGTCCAAAAGAGAACAAGCTGGGTCCGAAGCTCAAGCACGTAGAACGTTGTTTACCAGTGATACTTGAATTACTTTTTGAATGGAATGCTCCTGCAAATCAGAATTGTCGGGGTGGATGAAGATCATTTTGTTCTGAATAGGCCTATTTGCCTGAGTTGAAAAAACACATGTACCTCTCAAAAGAAAACCAGCAGTGTTAGAAGCAGGAGCATCTAGCACATTGTTTTACTGTGAGAATTCTGTGAGTTTTTGAAAGGAAGACTGCTGCAAATCAGCGTTTTCGAGGTGTAGAAAGCTTCATTTTGTTCCAAATAGGACAGTTTAGAACAGTTGAAGAAACAAATGTAAATCTCAAAAGAAAACTATGTGTGTTAGAAACCAGAGCATCTATCACATTGTTTGCTGTGAGAATAGTGTTAGTTTTTGAAAGGAATATACCTGCAACTTAGGGGATCAACGTGGAGATAGCCTCTTTCTGTTCCAAATTGGCCTATTCAGCTAAGTTGAAGAAACACATGTACCTCTCAAAAAAAACCATCTCTGTATGATGCTGGAATATCTAGAACATTGTTTCCCTGTGAGAACTGAGTGTGGTTTTGAAATGACTACTACATGAAACCTGAGAGTTTCAAAGGGGCGATAGGCTCTGTTTGCTCGAAATAGGTCTTTTCAGCTGAGTTGAAGACACACGCATCTTTCCCAAGAAAACCATCTATGTTAGAAAGTGCAGCAGCTACCACATGGTTTCTCTGTCACAATTGAGAGAGCTTTTGAAAGGAGTACTTCCTGCAATTCAGAACTTGCAAGGTCAACAAAGGTTCATTCTGTGCCAAATAGGCGTTTTCACCTGACATGTTGAAACACATGTTTCTCTCACAAGAAACTCTCTGTGTTAGACGGTCCGTCGCATAGAACATTGTTTACCTGTGAGATTTGAGTTCGTTTTCATTGGAGAACTTTTGCAAATCAGAATTTCAGGGTGGAAAAGGCTACTTTGTTCCTAATAGCCCCATTGAGCTGCATTGAAAAAACACATGGATCTCGCGAGAGAAAACCATCTGTGTTAGAAGCAGGATCATCCGGCACATTGTTTCCCTGTGAGAATCGAGTGAATATTTGAAAGGAGTACTTCCTGCCAATCATGGATTTCAAGGTGTACAACAGCTCACTTTACTCCAAATAGGACTATTTAGCTGAGTGGAAGAAACAACATGTATATCTCGCAAGAGAACTATATGTGTAAGAAGCCTGAGCATCTAGAACATTGATTCCCTGTGAGAACCGAGTTACGTTTGAAAGGAATACCTCCTGCAAATGCTAGATTTGAAGGTGGAGAAAGGCTGCTTTTGTTCAAAATAGGCCTATTGATTTGAGGGGAAGTAACAAATGGATACTTCCAAAGAAAACCATTTCTGGTAGAAGCTGAAGCATGTACATATTGCTTCCCTGGGAGAATTCAGTTCGTTTGGAAAAGAATATTCCTGCAAATCAGAACTTCCAAGGTGCACCAAGCTTCATTTCATTCTAAATAGGCCTATTCCACTGAGATGTTGAAACACATGTTTCTCTGGAAAGAAAACAATCCATGTTACAATCTCCACTGCCTTTAACCTTGATTCCCTGTGAGATTAGAGGTAGTTTTTGAGTGGAATACTTCTGCAAAGGAGAATTTTCAGGCTGGAAAAGCCTCTTTTTGTTGGACTAAGCCTATTCAGCTGAGTTGAAGAAGCACATTTTTCTCTCTAAAGAAAATCATCTGTGTTAGAAGAAGGAGAATCTAGCACATTGTTTCCTATGAGAAGTGAGTTAGTGTTTGAAAAGAACGCTGACTGCAACCTAGGTGTTTCAAGGTGGAGATTGGCTCTATTTCCTCCAATAAGCCTATTCAGATGAGTTTGAGAAACTCATGTATCTCTCCAAGGAAAATGGTCTACGTTAGCAGCATCAAATCGACCACATTGTTTCCTTCTGAGTATTGAGTTAGGTTTTGAAAGCAACACGTTTAGCAAATCAGAATTTTCAAGCTAGAGAAAGGCTCATTTTGTCCAAAGAGGACGATTCGGCTCAATTGAAGACAGACATGTATCTCTCCACACAATACCATCTATGCTTCAACCTGCAGCAATTACCACATTGTTTCCCTGCAAGAATTGACTTAGTTTTTGAAAGGACTACTACTGGCAACTTTTGAGTTTCACTGTGGAGATAGTCTCTTTTTACTTCAAACAGGCCTTTTTAGCTGAGATGAAGAAGCACATGTGTATCTTGAAAAAGTACCATCTACGTTGGAAGCTGTAATTTCTATCACACTGTTTCCCTCTGACAATTTAGTTTGTTTTAGAAAGGAGTATTTCCTGCAAATCAGAATTTCCAGCATGGATTGAAGTTCACTTGCTCCAAGCAAGCCTAGGTTGAAGAAACACACCTATTTCTTGAAAGAAAACCATCTGTGTTAGAAGAAAGTGCATCTAGCACATTGTTTCCCTGTGAGAACTGAGTTAGTTTTTAAAGGAACTCGTCCTGCAAATTAGCACTTTGAAGGGGGCCATATGTTTCTTTGTTTCAAATTGGCCTATTCACCTGAATTGTCTAAACACGTGTTCCTCTTGAAACATCACAATATGTTTTAGAAAGAGGAACAACTAGCCTATTGCTTCCTTGTGAGAAGACTTAGTCTTGGAAAGGAATGTACCTGCAACTGACAGATTTCAATGTGGAGATATGCCCTGATTGCTGCAAATAGGCCTATATAGCTGAGTTGAAGAAACACATGTCTAACTCTAATGACAACCATCTATGCTAGAAACTGTAGCGTCAAGCACATTGTTCCCCTATGAAATTTCAATTAGTTATGGAAATGAATAACTTCTGAATAACAGATTTTCAAAGTGTAGGAAAGCTCATTTTGTCCAAATGGGCCATTTCAGCTATGTTGAAGAAACACATGCATCTCTCCAACGAAATCATGTAGGTTAGAATCAGCATCATCTAGAACACTGTTTCCTTGTGAGAATTGATTTAGTTCGTGAAAGGCGTATTTCCTGCAAATCATCCTTTTCAAGATGAAGTAAGGCTCATTTTGTTCCAAATAGGTCTATACAGCTGAGTTGAAGAAACACATGTACCTTTCCAAAGAAAACCATCTATGGTAGATCTACCACTTTATTTCCCTGTGTGAATTGACATAGATTTCAAAGGAACATTTAATGGAAATGATAACTTAGAAGGCAGAGAAAGGATCATTTTTTCCAAATGGGCCAAATCACATGAGATGTCAAAAACCATTTGTGTGGAAAGGAAAACTGTCATAGAAACAGGTGTTTCCTGCACATTCTTTCCCTGTGAAAATTGAGTTAATTTTTAAAAGCATACTTCCTACATCTTAAGTGTTTCAATGTGGAGATAGGTTCTGTTTACTCCAGGGAGGCGTATTCAAGGTGGTTTGAGAAACGCATGTATCTCCCAAAGAAAGAGATCTATGTTAAATGCTTCACAATCCCGCCTGTTGTTTGCCTGTGAGAATTGAATGAGTTTTTGAATGCAATACTTCTGGAAATCCTCATTTTCAAGAAGAAGAAAGGCTCCTTTTGTCCCAAGTATGCGTATTTTGCTGAGGTGAAGAAACACATTTAGCTCTCCACAGAAAGCCATCTGTGCCAGAAGTCAAAACATTAACAACATTGCTTCATTCTGTAAATGAGTTACTTTTGGAAAGGAATATTTCCTGAAAATTAGAACTTTCAAGGTGGAGAGATGTTCATTTTCTTCCAAATAAGCCTATTGACCTGAAAGTGGGAACACATTTGTCTCTCGAAAGAAAATGGTCAGTGTTAGAAAGAGAGAAGTGTCTAGACCATTGTTTCCGTGTGAGAATTGACTTAGTTTTGAAAGGAATACTTACTGCAAATCCTAATTTTCAAGGTGGAGAAAGGGTGATTTTCCTCAAATGGGCCTCTTTATCTGGGGGGAAGAAACACATGTATCCCTCCAAAGAAAACCATTTCTGCTAGAAGCTGCAGCATCTGACACATTGTTACCTGTGAGAATTGAGTTCACTTTTGAAAGGAATATTTCCTGCATATCGTGGTTATCATGGTAGGGGAAGGCTCATTTTGGTACAAAAATGCCTAATCAGCTGATTTGAAGAAACACATTTATTTCTCCAAATAACACCATCTAAGCTTGAAGCTACAGTTGCTAGCACATTGTTTCCCTGTGACAATTGGCTTAGTTTTTGAAAGGAAGACTTCCTGACAATCTGAATTTTCAGGGTATTCTTAGGCTGAGTGTGTCCAAGTAGGCCCATTCAGCTAAGTTGTATAGAAACATGTATCTCTCAAAGAAAAATCTTTGTTAGAACCACGAGCATCTAGGGCATTGTTTCCCTGTGAGAACTGAGTAAGTTATTGAAAGGAATACTTCCTGCGACTTAAGATGTTTCAAAGTGGAGAAAGGCTCATTTTGTTCCAAATGGGGCCGTTCATCATTGGGGAAGAAACACAAGTATCCCTCCGAAGAAACCCATTTATGGTAGAAGCTGCAGCATCTACCATATTGTTTTCCTGTGAGAATTGAGTTCGTTTTGGGAAGAATACTTCCTGCAAATCCGAAATTCCAACGTGAACAAAGGTTCATTTTGTTTCGCAAAGGCCTATTCACCTAAGATGAAGAAAGGCCTGTATGTCCAAAAGAGAACAAGCTGGGTCCGAAGCTCAAGCACGTAGAACGTTGTTTACCAGTGATACTTGAATTACTTTTTGAATGGAATGCTCCTGCAAATCAGAATTGTCGGGGTGGATGAAGATCATTTTGTTCTGAATAGGCCTATTTGCCTGAGTTGAAAAAACACATGTACCTCTCAAAAGAAAACCAGCAGTGTTAGAAGCAGGAGCATCTAGCACATTGTTTTACTGTGAGAATTCTGTGAGTTTTTGAAAGGAAGACTGCTGCAAATCAGCGTTTTCGAGGTGTAGAAAGCTTCATTTTGTTCCAAATAGGACAGTTTAGAACAGTTGAAGAAACAAATGTAAATCTCAAAAGAAAACTATGTGTGTTAGAAACCAGAGCATCTATCACATTGTTTGCTGTGAGAATAGTGTTAGTTTTTGAAAGGAATATACCTGCAACTTAGGGGATCAACGTGGAGATAGCCTCTTTCTGTTCCAAATTGGCCTATTCAGCTAAGTTGAAGAAACACATGTACCTCTCAAAAAAAACCATCTCTGTATGATGCTGGAATATCTAGAACATTGTTTCCCTGTGAGAACTGAGTGTGGTTTTGAAATGACTACTACAGGAAACCTGAGAGTTTCAAAGGGGCGATAGGCTCTGTTTGCTCGAAATAGGTCTTTTCAGCTGAGTTGAAGACACACGCATCTTTCCCAAGAAAACCATCTATGTTAGAAAGTGCAGCAGCTACCACATGGTTTCTCTGTCACAATTGAGAGAGCTTTTGAAAGGAGTACTTCCTGCAATTCAGAACTTGCAAGGTCAACAAAGGTTCATTCTGTGCCAAATAGGCGTTTTCACCTGACATGTTGAAACACATGTTTCTCTCACAAGAAACTCTCTGTGTTAGACGGTCCGTCGCATAGAACATTGTTTACCTGTGAGATTTGAGTTCGTTTTCATTGGAGAACTTTTGCAAATCAGAATTTCAGGGTGGAAAAGGCTACTTTGTTCCTAATAGCCCTATTGAGCTGCATTGAAAAAACACATGGATCTCGCGAGAGAAAACCATCTGTGTTAGAAGCAGGATCATCCGGCACATTGTTTCCCTGTGAGAATCGAGTGAATATTTGAAAGGAGTACTTCCTGCCAATCATGGATTTCAAGGAGTACAACAGCTCACTATACTCCAAATAGGACTATTTAGCTGAGTGGAAGAAACAACATGTATATCTCGCAAGAGAACTATATGTGTAAGAAGCCTGAGCATCTAGAACATTGATTCCCTGTGAGAACCGAGTTACGTTTGAAAGGAATACCTCCTGCAAATGCTAGATTTGAAGGTGGAGAAAGGCTGCTTTTGTTCAAAATAGGCCTATTGATTTGAGGGGAAGTAACAAATGGATACTTCCAAAGAAAACCATTTCTGGTAGAAGCTGAAGCATGTACATATTGCTTCCCTGGGAGAATTCAGTTCGTTTGGAAAAGAATATTCCTGCAAATCAGAACTTCCAAGGTGCACCAAGCTTCATTTCATTCTAAATAGGCCTATTCCACTGAGATGTTGAAACACATGTTTCTCTGGAAAGAAAACAATCCATGTTACAAACTCCACTGCCTTTAACCTTGATTCCCTGTGTGATTAGAGGTAGTTTTTGAGTGGAATACTTCTGCAAAGGAGAATTTTCAGGCTGGAAAAGCCTCTTTTTGTTGGACTAAGCCTATTCAGCTGAGTTGAAGAAGCACATTTTTCTCTCTAAAGAAAATCATCTGTGTTAGAAGAAGGAGAATCTAGCACATTGTTTCCTATGAGAAGTGAGTTAGTGTTTGAAAAGAACGTTGACTGCAACCTAGGTGTTTCAAGGTGGAGATTGGCTCTATTTCCTCCAATAAGCCTATTCAGATGAGTTTGAGAAACTCATGTATCTCTCCAAGGAAAATGGTCTACGTTAGCAGCATCAAATCGACCACATTGTTTCCTTCTGAGTATTGAGTTAGGTTTTGAAAGCAACACGTTTAGCAAATCAGAATTTTCAAGCTAGAGAAAGGCTCATTTTGTCCAAAGAGGACGATTCGGCTCAATTGAAGACAGACATGTATCTCTCCTCACAATACCATCTATGCTTCAACCTGCAGCAATTACCACATTGTTTCCCTGCAAGAATTGACTTAGTTTTTGAAAGGACTACTACTGGCAACTTTTGAGTTTCACTGTGGAGATAGTCTCTGTTTGCTTCAAACAGGCCTTTTTAGCTGAGATGAAGAAGCACATGTGTATCATGAAAAAGTACCATCTACGTTGGAAGCTGTAATTTCTATCACACTGCTTCCCTCTGACAATTTAGTTTGTTTTAGAAAGGAGTATTTCCTGCAAATCAGAATTTCCAACATGGATTGAAGTTCACTTGCTCCAAGCAAGCCTAGGTTGAAGAAACACACCTATTTCTTGAAAGAAAACCATCTGTGTTAGAAGAAAGTGCATCTAGCACATTGTTTCCCTGTGAGAACTGAGTTAGTTTTTAAAGGAACTCGTCCTGCAAATTAGCACTTTGAAGGGGGCCATATGTTTCTTTGTTTCAAATTGGCCTATTCACCTGAATTGTCTAAACACGTGTTCCTCTTGAAACATCACAATATGTTTTAGAAAGAGGAACAACTAGCCTATTGCTTCCTTGTGAGAAGACTTAGTCTTGGAAAGGAATGTACCTGCAACTGACAGATTTCAATGTGGAGATATGCCCTGATTGCTGCAAATAGGCCTATATAGCTGAGTTGAAGAAACACATGTCTAACTCTAATGACAACCATCTATGCTAGAAACTGTAGCGTCAAGCACATTGTTCCCCTATGAAATTTCAATTAGTTATGGAAATGAATAACTTCTGAATAACAGATTTTCAAAGTGTAGGAAAGCTCATTTTGTCCAAATGGGCCATTTCAGCTATGTTGAAGAAACACATGCATCTCTCCAACGAAATCATGTAGGTTAGAATCAGCATCATCTAGAACACTGTTTCCTTGTGAGAATTGATTTAGTTCGTGAAAGGCGTATTTCCTGCAAATCATCCTTTTCAAGATGAAGTAAGGCTCATTTTGTTCCAAATAGGTCTATACAGCTGAGTTGAAGAAACACATGTACCTTTCCAAAGAAAACCATCTATGGTAGATCTACCACTTTATTTCCCTGTGTGAATTGACATAGATTTCAAAGGAACATTTAATGGAAATGATAACTTAGAAGGCAGAGAAAGGATCATTTTTTCCAAATGGGCCAAATCACATGAGATGTCAAAAACCATTTGTGTGGAAAGGAAAACTGTCATAGAAACAGGTGTTTCCTGCACATTCTTTCCCTGTGAAAATTGAGTTAATTTTTAAAAGCATACTTCCTACATCTTAAGTGTTTCAATGTGGAGATAGGTTCTGTTTACTCCAGGGAGGCGTATTCAAGGTGGTTTGAGAAACGCATGTATCTCCCAAAGAAAGAGATCTATGTTAAATGCTTCACAATCCCGCCTGTTGTTTGCCTGTGAGAATTGAATGAGTTTTTGAATGCAATACTTCTGGAAATCCTCATTTTCAAGAAGAAGAAAGGCTCCTTTTGTCCCAAGTATGCGTATTTTGCTGAGGTGAAGAAACACATTTAGCTCTCCACAGAAAGCCATCTGTGCCAGAAGTCAAAACATTAACAACATTGCTTCATTCTGTAAATGAGTTACTTTTGGAAAGGAATATTTCCTGAAAATTAGAACTTTCAAGGTGGAGAGATGTTCATTTTCTTCCAAATAAGCCTATTGACCTGAAAGTGGGAACACATTTGTCTCTCGAAAGAAAATGGTCAGTGTTAGAAAGAGAGAAGTGTCTAGACCATTGTTTCCGTGTGAGAATTGACTTAGTTTTGAAAGGAATACTTACTGCAAATCCTAATTTTCAAGGTGGAGAAAGGGTGATTTTCCTCAAATGGGCCTCTTTATCTGGGGGGAAGAAACACATGTATCCCTCCAAAGAAAACCATTTCTGCTAGAAGCTGCAGCATCTGACACATTGTTACCTGTGAGAATTGAGTTCACTTTTGAAAGGAATATTTCCTGCATATCGTGGTTATCATGGTAGGGGAAGGCTCATTTTGGTACAAAAATGCCTAATCAGCTGATTTGAAGAAACACATTTATTTCTCCAAATAACACCATCTAAGCTTGAAGCTACAGTTGCTAGCACATTGTTTCCCTGTGACAATTGGCTTAGTTTTTGAAAGGAAGACTTCCTGACAATCTGAATTTTCAGGGTATTCTTAGGCTGAGTGTGTCCAAGTAGGCCCATTCAGCTAAGTTGTATAGAAACATGTATCTCTCAAAGAAAAATCTTTGTTAGAACCACGAGCATCTAGGGCATTGTTTCCCTGTGAGAACTGAGTAAGTTATTGAAAGGAATACTTCCTGCGACTTAAGATGTTTCAAAGTGGAGAAAGGCTCATTTTGTTCCAAATGGGGCCATTCATCATTGGGGAATAAACACAAGTATCCCTCCGAAGAAACCCATTTATGGTAGAAGCTGCAGCATCTACCATATTGTTTTCCTGTGAGAATTGAGTTCGTTTTGGGAAGAATACTTCCTGCAAATCCGAAATTCCAACGTGAACAAAGGTTCATTTTGTTTCGCAAAGGCCTATTCACCTAAGATGAAGAAAGGCCTGTATGTCCAAAAGAGAACAAGCTGGGTCCGAAGCTCAAGCACGTAGAACGTTGTTTACCAGTGATACTTGAATTACTTTTTGAATGGAATGCTCCTGCAAATCAGAATTGTCGGGGTGGATGAAGATCATTTTGTTCTGAATAGGCCTATTTGCCTGAGTTGAAAAAACACATGTACCTCTCAAAAGAAAACCAGCAGTGTTAGAAGCAGGAGCATCTAGCACATTGTTTTACTGTGAGAATTCTGTGAGTTTTTGAAAGGAAGACTGCTGCAAATCAGCGTTTTCGAGGTGTAGAAAGCTTCATTTTGTTCCAAATAGGACAGTTTAGAACAGTTGAAGAAACAAATGTAAATCTCAAAAGAAAACTATGTGTGTTAGAAACCAGAGCATCTATCACATTGTTTGCTGTGAGAATAGTGTTAGTTTTTGAAAGGAATATACCTGCAACTTAGGGGATCAACGTGGAGATAGCCTCTTTCTGTTCCAAATTGGCCTATTCAGCTAAGTTGAAGAAACACATGTACCTCTCAAAAAAAACCATCTCTGTATGATGCTGGAATATCTAGAACATTGTTTCCCTGTGAGAACTGAGTGTGGTTTTGAAATGACTACTACAGGAAACCTGAGAGTTTCAAAGGGGCGATAGGCTCTGTTTGCTCGAAATAGGTCTTTTCAGCTGAGTTGAAGACACACGCATCTTTCCCAAGAAAACCATCTATGTTAGAAAGTGCAGCAGCTACCACATGGTTTCTCTGTCACAATTGAGAGAGCTTTTGAAAGGAGTACTTCCTGCAATTCAGAACTTGCAAGGTCAACAAAGGTTCATTCTGTGCCAAATAGGCGTTTTCACCTGACATGTTGAAACACATGTTTCTCTCACAAGAAACTCTCTGTGTTAGACGGTCCGTCGCATAGAACATTGTTTACCTGTGAGATTTGAGTTCGTTTTCATTGGAGAACTTTTGCAAATCAGAATTTCAGGGTGGAAAAGGCTACTTTGTTCCTAATAGCCCTATTGAGCTGCATTGAAAAAACACATGGATCTCGCGAGAGAAAACCATCTGTGTTAGAAGCAGGATCATCCGGCACATTGTTTCCCTGTGAGAATCGAGTGAATATTTGAAAGGAGTACTTCCTGCCAATCATGGATTTCAAGGAGTACAACAGCTCACTATACTCCAAATAGGACTATTTAGCTGAGTGGAAGAAACAACATGTATATCTCGCAAGAGAACTATATGTGTAAGAAGCCTGAGCATCTAGAACATTGATTCCCTGTGAGAACCGAGTTACGTTTGAAAGGAATACCTCCTGCAAATGCTAGATTTGAAGGTGGAGAAAGGCTGCTTTTGTTCAAAATAGGCCTATTGATTTGAGGGGAAGTAACAAATGGATACTTCCAAAGAAAACCATTTCTGGTAGAAGCTGAAGCATGTACATATTGCTTCCCTGGGAGAATTCAGTTCGTTTGGAAAAGAATATTCCTGCAAATCAGAACTTCCAAGGTGCACCAAGCTTCATTTCATTCTAAATAGGCCTATTCCACTGAGATGTTGAAACACATGTTTCTCTGGAAAGAAAACAATCCATGTTACAAACTCCACTGCCTTTAACCTTGATTCCCTGTGTGATTAGAGGTAGTTTTTGAGTGGAATACTTCTGCAAAGGAGAATTTTCAGGCTGGAAAAGCCTCTTTTTGTTGGACTAAGCCTATTCAGCTGAGTTGAAGAAGCACATTTTTCTCTCTAAAGAAAATCATCTGTGTTAGAAGAAGGAGAATCTAGCACATTGTTTCCTATGAGAAGTGAGTTAGTGTTTGAAAAGAACGTTGACTGCAACCTAGGTGTTTCAAGGTGGAGATTGGCTCTATTTCCTCCAATAAGCCTATTCAGATGAGTTTGAGAAACTCATGTATCTCTCCAAGGAAAATGGTCTACGTTAGCAGCATCAAATCGACCACATTGTTTCCTTCTGAGTATTGAGTTAGGTTTTGAAAGCAACACGTTTAGCAAATCAGAATTTTCAAGCTAGAGAAAGGCTCATTTTGTCCAAAGAGGACGATTCGGCTCAATTGAAGACAGACATGTATCTCTCCTCACAATACCATCTATGCTTCAACCTGCAGCAATTACCACATTGTTTCCCTGCAAGAATTGACTTAGTTTTTGAAAGGACTACTACTGGCAACTTTTGAGTTTCACTGTGGAGATAGTCTCTGTTTGCTTCAAACAGGCCTTTTTAGCTGAGATGAAGAAGCACATGTGTATCATGAAAAAGTACCATCTACGTTGGAAGCTGTAATTTCTATCACACTGCTTCCCTCTGACAATTTAGTTTGTTTTAGAAAGGAGTATTTCCTGCAAATCAGAATTTCCAACATGGATTGAAGTTCACTTGCTCCAAGCAAGCCTAGGTTGAAGAAACACACATATTTCTTGAAAGAAAACCATCTGTGTTAGAAGAAAGTGCATCTAGCACATTGTTTCCCTGTGAGAACTGAGTTAGTTTTTAAAGGAACTCGTCCTGCAAATTAGCACTTTGAAGGGGGCCATATGTTTCTTTGTTTCAAATTGGCCTATTCACCTGAATTATCTAAACACGTGTTCCTCTTGAAACATCACAATATGTTTTAGAAAGAGGAACAACTAGCCTATTGCTTCCTTGTGAGAAGACTTAGTCTTGGAAAGGAATGTACCTGCAACTGACAGATTTCAATGTGGAGATATGCCCTGATTGCTGCAAATAGGCCTATATAGCTGAGTTGAAGAAACACATGTCTAACTCTAATGACAACCATCTATGCTAGAAACTGTAGCGTCAAGCACATTGTTCCCCTATGAAATTTCAATTAGTTATGGAAATGAATAACTTCTGAATAACAGATTTTCAAAGTGTAGGAAAGCTCATTTTGTCCAAATGGGCCATTTCAGCTATGTTGAAGAAACACATGCATCTCTCCAACGAAATCATGTAGGTTAGAATCAGCATCATCTAGAACACTGTTTCCTTGTGAGAATTGATTTAGTTCGTGAAAGGCGTATTTCCTGCAAATCATCCTTTTCAAGATGAAGTAAGGCTCATTTTGTTCCAAATAGGTCTATACAGCTGAGTTGAAGAAACACATGTACCTTTCCAAAGAAAACCATCTATGGTAGATCTACCACTTTATTTCCCTGTGTGAATTGACATAGATTTCAAAGGAACATTTAATGGAAATGATAACTTAGAAGGCAGAGAAAGGATCATTTTTTCCAAATGGGCCAAATCACATGAGATGTCAAAAACCATTTGTGTGGAAAGGAAAACTGTCATAGAAACAGGTGTTTCCTGCACATTCTTTCCCTGTGAAAATTGAGTTAATTTTTAAAAGCATACTTCCTACATCTTAAGTGTTTCAATGTGGAGATAGGTTCTGTTTACTCCAGGGAGGCGTATTCAAGGTGGTTTGAGAAACGCATGTATCTCCCAAAGAAAGAGATCTATGTTAAATGCTTCACAATCCCGCCTGTTGTTTGCCTGTGAGAATTGAATGAGTTTTTGAATGCAATACTTCTGGAAATCCTCATTTTCAAGAAGAAGAAAGGCTCCTTTTGTCCCAAGTATGCGTATTTTGCTGAGGTGAAGAAACACATTTAGCTCTCCACAGAAAGCCATCTGTGCCAGAAGTCAAAACATTAACAACATTGCTTCATTCTGTAAATGAGTTACTTTTGGAAAGGAATATTTCCTGAAAATTAGAACTTTCAAGGTGGAGAGATGTTCATTTTCTTCCAAATAAGCCTATTGACCTGAAAGTGGGAACACATTTGTCTCTCGAAAGAAAATGGTCAGTGTTAGAAAGAGAGAAGTGTCTAGACCATTGTTTCCGTGTGAGAATTGACTTAGTTTTGAAAGGAATACTTACTGCAAATCCTAATTTTCAAGGTGGAGAAAGGGTGATTTTCCTCAAATGGGCCTCTTTATCTGGGGGGAAGAAACACATGTATCCCTCCAAAGAAAACCATTTCTGCTAGAAGCTGCAGCATCTGACACATTGTTACCTGTGAGAATTGAGTTCACTTTTGAAAGGAATATTTCCTGCATATCGTGGTTATCATGGTAGGGGAAGGCTCATTTTGGTACAAAAATGCCTAATCAGCTGATTTGAAGAAACACATTTATTTCTCCAAATAACACCATCTAAGCTTGAAGCTACAGTTGCTAGCACATTGTTTCCCTGTGACAATTGGCTTAGTTTTTGAAAGGAAGACTTCCTGACAATCTGAATTTTCAGGGTATTCTTAGGCTGAGTGTGTCCAAGTAGGCCCATTCAGCTAAGTTGTATAGAAACATGTATCTCTCAAAGAAAAATCTTTCTTAGAACCACGAGCATCTAGGGCATTGTTTCCCTGTGAGAACTGAGTAAGTTATTGAAAGGAATACTTCCTGCGACTTAAGATGTTTCAAAGTGGAGAAAGGCTCATTTTGTTCCAAATGGGGCCGTTCATCATTGGGGAAGAAACACAAGTATCCCTCCGAAGAAACCCATTTATGGTAGAAGCTGCAGCATCTACCATATTGTTTTCCTGTGAGAATTGAGTTCGTTTTGGGAAGAATACTTCCTGCAAATCCGAAATTCCAACGTGAACAAAGGTTCATTTTGTTTCGCAAAGGCCTATTCACCTAAGATGAAGAAAGGCCTGTATGTCCAAAAGAGAACAAGCTGGGTCCGAAGCTCAAGCACGTAGAACGTTGTTTACCAGTGATACTTGAATTACTTTTTGAATGGAATGCTCCTGCAAATCAGAATTGTCGGGGTGGATGAAGATCATTTTGTTCTGAATAGGCCTATTTGCCTGAGTTGAAAAAACACATGTACCTCTCAAAAGAAAACCAGCAGTGTTAGAAGCAGGAGCATCTAGCACATTGTTTTACTGTGAGAATTCTGTGAGTTTTTGAAAGGAAGACTGCTGCAAATCAGCGTTTTCGAGGTGTAGAAAGCTTCATTTTGTTCCAAATAGGACAGTTTAGAACAGTTGAAGAAACAAATGTAAATCTCAAAAGAAAACTATGTGTGTTAGAAACCAGAGCATCTATCACATTGTTTGCTGTGAGAATAGTGTTAGTTTTTGAAAGGAATATACCTGCAACTTAGGGGATCAACGTGGAGATAGCCTCTTTCTGTTCCAAATTGGCCTATTCAGCTAAGTTGAAGAAACACATGTACCTCTCAAAAAAAACCATCTCTGTATGATGCTGGAATATCTAGAACATTGTTTCCCTGTGAGAACTGAGTGTGGTTTTGAAATGACTACTACAGGAAACCTGAGAGTTTCAAAGGGGCGATAGGCTCTGTTTGCTCGAAATAGGTCTTTTCAGCTGAGTTGAAGACACACGCATCTTTCCCAAGAAAACCATCTATGTTAGAAAGTGCAGCAGCTACCACATGGTTTCTCTGTCACAATTGAGAGAGCTTTTGAAAGGAGTACTTCCTGCAATTCAGAACTTGCAAGGTCAACAAAGGTTCATTCTGTGCCAAATAGGCGTTTTCACCTGACATGTTGAAACACATGTTTCTCTCACAAGAAACTCTCTGTGTTAGACGGTTCGTCGCATAGAACATTGTTTACCTGTGAGATTTGAGTTCGTTTTCATTGGAGAACTTTTGCAAATCAGAATTTCAGGGTGGAAAAGGCTACTTTGTTCCTAATAGCCCTATTGAGCTGCATTGAAAAAACACATGGATCTCGCGAGAGAAAACCATCTGTGTTAGAAGCAGGATCATCCGGCACATTGTTTCCCTGTGAGAATCGAGTGAATATTTGAAAGGAGTACTTCCTGCCAATCATGGATTTCAAGGAGTACAACAGCTCACTTTACTCCAAATAGGACTATTTAGCTGAGTGGAAGAAACAACATGTATATCTCGCAAGAGAACTATATGTGTAAGAAGCCTGAGCATCTAGAACATTGATTCCCTGTGAGAACCGAGTTACGTTTGAAAGGAATACCTCCTGCAAATGCTAGATTTGAAGGTGGAGAAAGGCTGCTTTTGTTCAAAATAGGCCTATTGATTTGAGGGGAAGTAACAAATGGATACTTCCAAAGAAAACCATTTCTGGTAGAAGCTGAAGCATGTACATATTGCTTCCCTGGGAGAATTCAGTTCGTTTGGAAAAGAATATTCCTGCAAATCAGAACTTCCAAGGTGCACCAAGCTTCATTTCATTCTAAATAGGCCTATTCCACTGAGATGTTGAAACACATGTTTCTCTGGAAAGAAAACAATCCATGTTACAAACTCCACTGCCTTTAACCTTGATTCCCTGTGAGATTAGAGGTAGTTTTTGAGTGGAATACTTCTGCAAAGGAGAATTTTCAGGCTGGAAAAGCCTCTTTTTGTTGGACTAAGCCTATTCAGCTGAGTTGAAGAAGCACATTTTTCTCTCTAAAGAAAATCATCTGTGTTAGAAGAAGGAGAATCTAGCACATTGTTTCCTATGAGAAGTGAGTTAGTGTTTGTAAAGAACGTTGACTGCAACCTAGGTGTTTCAAGGTGGAGATTGGCTCTATTTCCTCCAATAAGCCTATTCAGATGAGTTTGAGAAACTCATGTATCTCTCCAAGGAAAATGGTCTACGTTAGCAGCATCAAATCGACCACATTGTTTCCTTCTGAGTATTGAGTTAGGTTTTGAAAGCAACACGTTTAGCAAATCAGAATTTTCAAGCTAGAGAAAGGCTCATTTTGTCCAAAGAGGACGATTCGGCTCAATTGAAGACAGACATGTATCTCTCCACACAATACCATCTATACTTCAACCTGCAGCAATTACCACATTGTTTCCCTGCAAGAATTGACTTAGTTTTTGAAAGGACTACTACTGGCAACTTTTGAGTTTCACTGTGGAGATAGTCTCTTTTTACTTCAAACAGGCCTTTTTAGCTGAGATGAAGAAGCACATGTGTATCTTGAAAAAGTACCATCTACGTTGGAAGCTGTAATTTCTATCACACTGTTTCCCTCTGACAATTTAGTTTGTTTTAGAAAGGAGTATTTCCTGCAAATCAGAATTTCCAACATGGATTGAAGTTCACTTGCTCCAAACAAGCCTAGGTTGAAGAAACACACCTATTTCTTGAAAGAAAACCATCTGTGTTAGAAGAAAGTGCATCTAGCACATTGTTTCCCTGTGAGAACTGAGTTAGTTTTTAAAGGAACTCGTCCTGCAAATTAGCACTTTGAAGGGGGCCATATGTTTCTTTGTTTCAAATTGGCCTATTCACCTGAATTATCTAAACACGTGTTCCTCTTGAAACATCACAATATGTTTTAGAAAGAGGAACAACTAGCCTATTGCTTCCTTGTGAGAAGACTTAGTCTTGGAAAGGAATGTACCTGCAACTGACAGATTTCAATGTGGAGATATGCCCTGATTGCTGCAAATAGGCCTATATAGCTGAGTTGAAGAAACACATGTCTAACTCTAATGACAACCATCTATGCTAGAAACTGTAGCGTCAAGCACATTGTTCCCCTATGAAATTTCAATTAGTTATGGAAATGAATAACTTCTGAATAATAGATTTTCAAAGTGTAGGAAAGCTCATTTTGTCCAAATGGGCCATTTCAGCTATGTTGAAGAAACACATGCATCTCTCCAACGAAATCATGTAGGTTAGAATCAGCATCATCTAGAACACTGTTTCCTTGTGAGAATTGATTTAGTTCGTGAAAGGCGTATTTCCTGCAAATCATCCTTTTCAAGATGAAGTAAGGCTCATTTTGTTCCAAATAGGTCTATACAGCTGAGTTGAAGAAACAGATGTACCTTTCCAAAGGAAACCATCTATGGTAGATCTACCACTTTATTTCCCTGTGTGAATTGACACAGATTTCAAAGGAACATTTAATGGAAATGATAACTTAGAAGGCAGAGAAAGGATCATTTTTTCCAAATGGGCCAAATCACATGAGATGTCAAAAACCATTTGTGTGGAAAGGAAAACTGTCATAGAAACAGGTGTTTCCTGCACATTCTTTCCCTGTGAAAATTGAGTTAATTTTTAAAAGCATACTTCCTACATCTTAAGTGTTTCAATGTGGAGATAGGTTCTGTTTACTCCAGGGAGGCGTATTCAAGGTGGTTTGAGAAACGCATGTATCTCCCAAAGAAAGAGATCTATGTTAAATGCTTCACAATCCCGCCTGTTGTTTGCCTGTGAGAATTGAATGAGTTTTTGAATGCAATACTTCTGGAAATCCTCATTTTCAAGAAGAAGAAAGGCTCCTTTTGTCCCAAGTATGCGTATTTTGCTGAGGTGAAGAAACACATTTAGCTCTCCACAGAAAGCCATCTGTGCCAGAAGTCAAAACATTAACAACATTGCTTCATTCTGTAAATGAGTTACTTTTGGAAAGGAATATTTCCTGAAAATTAGAACTTTCAAGGTGGAGAGATGTTCATTTTCTTCCAAATAAGCCTATTGACCTGAAAGTGGGAACACATTTGTCTCTCGAAAGAAAATGGTCAGTGTTAGAAAGAGAGAAGTGTCTAGACCATTGTTTCCGTGTGAGAATTGACTTAGTTTTGAAAGGAATACTTACTGCAAATCCTAATTTTCAAGGTGGAGAAAGGGTGATTTTCCTCAAATGGGCCTCTTTATCTGGGGGGAAGAAACACATGTATCCCTCCAAAGAAAACCATTTCTGCTAGAAGCTGCAGCATCTGACACATTGTTACCTGTGAGAATTGAGTTCACTTTTGAAAGGAATATTTCCTGCATATCGTGGTTATCATGGTAGGGGAAGGCTCATTTTGGTACAAAAATGCCTAATCAGCTGATTTGAAGAAACACATTTATTTCTCCAAATAACACCATCTAAGCTTGAAGCTACAGTTGCTAGCACATTGTTTCCCTGTGACAATTGGCTTAGTTTTTGAAAGGAAGACTTCCTGACAATCTGAATTTTCAGGGTATTCTTAGGCTGAGTGTGTCCAAGTAGGCCCATTCAGCTAAGTTGTATAGAAACATGTATCTCTCAAAGAAAAATCTTTGTTAGAACCACGAGCATCTAGGGCATTGTTTCCCTGTGAGAACTGAGTAAGTTATTGAAAGGAATACTTCCTGCGACTTAAGATGTTTCAAAGTGGAGAAAGGCTCATTTTGTTCCAAATGGGGCCGTTCATCATTGGGGAAGAAACACAAGTATCCCTCCGAAGAAACCCATTTATGGTAGAAGCTGCAGCATCTACCATATTGTTTTCCTGTGAGAATTGAGTTCGTTTTGGGAAGAATACTTCCTGCAAATCCGAAATTCCAACGTGAACAAAGGTTCATTTTGTTTCGCAAAGGCCTATTCACCTAAGATGAAGAAAGGCCTGTATGTCCAAAAGAGAACAAGCTGGGTCCGAAGCTCAAGCACGTAGAACGTTGTTTACCAGTGATACTTGAATTACTTTTTGAATGGAATGCTCCTGCAAATCAGAATTGTCGGGGTGGATGAAGATCATTTTGTTCTGAATAGGCCTATTTGCCTGAGTTGAAAAAACACATGTACCTCTCAAAAGAAAACCAGCAGTGTTAGAAGCAGGAGCATCTAGCACATTGTTTTACTGTGAGAATTCTGTGAGTTTTTGAAAGGAAGACTGCTGCAAATCAGCGTTTTCGAGGTGTAGAAAGCTTCATTTTGTTCCAAATAGGACAGTTTAGAACAGTTGAAGAAACAAATGTAAATCTCAAAAGAAAACTATGTGTGTTAGAAACCAGAGCATCTATCACATTGTTTGCTGTGAGAATAGTGTTAGTTTTTGAAAGGAATATACCTGCAACTTAGGGGATCAACGTGGAGATAGCCTCTTTCTGTTCCAAATTGGCCTATTCAGCTAAGTTGAAGAAACACATGTACCTCTCAAAAAAAACCATCTCGGTATGATGCTGGAATATCTAGAACATTGTTTCCCTGTGAGAACTGAGTGTGGTTTTGAAATGACTACTACAGGAAACCTGAGAGTTTCAAAGGGGCGATAGGCTCTGTTTGCTCGAAATAGGTCTTTTCAGCTGAGTTGAAGACACACGCATCTTTCCCAAGAAAACCATCTATGTTAGAAAGTGCAGCAGCTACCACATGGTTTCTCTGTCACAATTGAGAGAGCTTTTGAAAGGAGTACTTCCTGCAATTCAGAACTTGCAAGTTCAACAAAGGTTCATTCTGTGCCAAATAGGCGTTTTCACCTGACATGTTGAAACACATGTTTCTCTCACAAGAAACTCTCTGTGTTAGACGGTCCGTCGCATAGAACATTGTTTACCTGTGAGATTTGAGTTCGTTTTCATTGGAGAACTTTTGCAAATCAGAATTTCAGGGTGGAAAAGGCTACTTTGTTCCTAATAGCCCTATTGAGCTGCATTGAAAAAACACATGGATCTCGCGAGAGAAAACCATCTGTGTTAGAAGCAGGATCATCCGGCACATTGTTTCCCTGTGAGAATCGAGTGAATATTTGAAAGGAGTACTTCCTGCCAATCATGGATTTCAAGGTGTACAACAGCTCACTTTACTCCAAATAGGACTATTTAGCTGAGTGGAAGAAACAACATGTATATCTCGCAAGAGAACTATATGTGTAAGAAGCCTGAGCATCTAGAACATTGATTCCCTGTGAGAACCGAGTTACGTTTGAAAGGAATACCTCCTGCAAATGCTAGATTTGAAGGTGGAGAAAGGCTGCTTTTGTTCAAAATAGGCCTATTGATTTGAGGGGAAGTAACAAATGGATACTTCCAAAGAAAACCATTTCTGGTAGAAGCTGAAGCATGTACATATTGCTTCCCTGGGAGAATTCAGTTCGTTTGGAAAAGAATATTCCTGCAAATCAGAACTTCCAAGGTGCACCAAGCTTCATTTCATTCTAAATAGGCCTATTCCACTGAGATGTTGAAACACATGTTTCTCTGGAAAGAAAACAATCCATGTTACAATCTCCACTGCCTTTAACCTTGATTCCCTGTGAGATTAGAGGTAGTTTTTGAGTGGAATACTTCTGCAAAGGAGAATTTTCAGGCTGGAAAAGCCTCTTTTTGTTGGACTAAGCCTATTCAGCTGAGTTGAAGAAGCACATTTTTCTCTCTAAAGAAAATCATCTGTGTTAGAAGAAGGAGAATCTAGCACATTGTTTCCTATGAGAAGTGAGTTAGTGTTTGAAAAGAACGCTGACTGCAACCTAGGTGTTTCAAGGTGGAGATTGGCTCTATTTCCTCCAATAAGCCTATTCAGATGAGTTTGAGAAACTCATGTATCTCTCCAAGGAAAATGGTCTACGTTAGCAGCATCAAATCGACCACATTGTTTCCTTCTGAGTATTGAGTTAGGTTTTGAAAGCAACACGTTTAGCAAATCAGAATTTTCAAGCTAGAGAAAGGCTCATTTTGTCCAAAGAGGACGATTCGGCTCAATTGAAGACAGACATGTATCTCTCCTCACAATACCATCTATGCTTCAACCTGCAGCAATTACCACATTGTTTCCCTGCAAGAATTGACTTAGTTTTTGAAAGGACTACTACTGGCAACTTTTGAGTTTCACTGTGGAGATAGTCTCTGTTTGCTTCAAACAGGCCTTTTTAGCTGAGATGAAGAAGCACATGTGTATCTTGAAAAAGTACCATCTACGTTGGAAGCTGTAATTTCTATCACACTGCTTCCCTCTGACAATTTAGTTTGCTTTAGAAAGGAGTATTTCCTGCAAATCAGAATTTCCAACATGGATTGAAGTTCACTTGCTCCAAGCAAGCCTAGGTTGAAGAAACACACATATTTCTTGAAAGAAAACCATCTGTGTTAGAAGAAAGTGCATCTAGCACATTGTTTCCCTGTGAGAACTGAGTTAGTTTTTAAAGGAACTCGTCCTGCAAATTAGCACTTTGAAGGGGGCCATATGTTTCTTTGTTTCAAATTGGCCTATTCACCTGAATTGTCTAAACACGTGTTCCTCTTGAAACATCACAATATGTTTTAGAAAGAGGAACAACTAGCCTATTGCTTCCTTGTGAGAAGACTTAGTCTTGGAAAGGAATGTACCTGCAACTGACAGATTTCAATGTGGAGATATGCCCTGATTGCTGCAAATAGGCCTATATAGCTGAGTTGAAGAAACACATGTCTAACTCTAATGACAACCATCTATGCTAGAAACTGTAGCGTCAAGCACATTGTTCCCCTATGAAATTTCAATTAGTTATGGAAATGAATAACTTCTGAATAACAGATTTTCAAAGTGTAGGAAAGCTCATTTTGTCCAAATGGGCCATTTCAGCTATGTTGAAGAAACACATGCATCTCTCCAACGAAATCATGTAGGTTAGAATCAGCATCATCTAGAACACTGTTTCCTTGTGAGAATTGATTTAGTTCGTGAAAGGCGTATTTCCTGCAAATCATCCTTTTCAAGATGAAGTAAGGCTCATTTTGTTCCAAATAGGTCTATACAGCTGAGTTGAAGAAACACATGTACCTTTCCAAAGAAAACCATCTATGGTAGATCTACCACTTTATTTCCCTGTGTGAATTGACATAGATTTCAAAGGAACATTTAATGGAAATGATAACTTAGAAGGCAGAGAAAGGATCATTTTTTCCAAATGGGCCAAATCACATGAGATGTCAAAAACCATTTGTGTGGAAAGGAAAACTGTCATAGAAACAGGTGTTTCCTGCACATTCTTTCCCTGTGAAAATTGAGTTAATTTTTAAAAGCATACTTCCTACATCTTAAGTGTTTCAATGTGGAGATAGGTTCTGTTTACTCCAGGGAGGCGTATTCAGCGTGGTTTGAGAAACGCATGTATCTCCCAAAGAAAGAGATCTATGTTAAATGCTTCACAATCCCGCCTGTTGTTTGCCTGTGAGAATTGAATGAGTTTTTGAATGCAATGCTTCTGGAAATCCTCATTTTCAAGAAGAAGAAAGGCTCCTTTTGTCCCAAGTATGCGTATTTTGCTGAGGTGAAGAAACACATTTAGCTCTCCACAGAAAGCCATCTGTGCCAGAAGTCAAAACATTAACAACATTGCTTCATTCTGTAAATGAGTTACTTTTGGAAAGGAATATTTCCTGAAAATTAGAACTTTCAAGGTGGAGAGATGTTCATTTTCTTCCAAATAAGCCTATTGACCTGAAAGTGGGAACACATTTGTCTCTCGAAAGAAAATGGTCAGTGTTAGAAAGAGAGAAGTGTCTAGACCATTGTTTCCGTGTGAGAATTGACTTAGTTTTGAAAGGAATACTTACTGCAAATCCTAATTTTCAAGGTGGAGAAAGGGTGATTTTCCTCAAATGGGCCTCTTTATCTGGGGGGAAGAAACACATGTATCCCTCCAAAGAAAACCATTTCTGCTAGAAGCTGCAGCATCTGACACATTGTTACCTGTGAGAATTGAGTTCACTTTTGAAAGGAATATTTCCTGCATATCGTGGTTATCATGGTAGGGGAAGGCTCATTTTGGTACAAAAATGCCTAATCAGCTGATTTGAAGAAACACATTTATTTCTCCAAATAACACCATCTAAGCTTGAAGCTACAGTTGCTAGCACATTGTTTCCCTGTGACAATTGGCTTAGTTTTTGAATGGAAGACTTCCTGACAATCTGAATTTTCAGGGTATTCTTAGGCTGAGTGTGTCCAAGTAGGCCCATTCAGCTAAGTTGTATAGAAACATGTATCTCTCAAAGAAAAATCTTTGTTAGAACCACGAGCATCTAGGGCATTGTTTCCCTGTGAGAACTGAGTAAGTTATTGAAAGGAATACTTCCTGCGACTTAAGATGTTTCAAAGTGGAGAAAGGCTCATTTTGTTCCAAATGGGGCCGTTCATCATTGGGGAAGAAACACAAGTATCCCTCCGAAGAAACCCATTTATGGTAGAAGCTGCAGCATCTACCATATTGTTTTCCTGTGAGAATTGAGTTCGTTTTGGGAAGAATACTTCCTGCAAATCCGAAATTCCAACGTGAACAAAGGTTCATTTTGTTTCGCAAAGGCCTATTCACCTAAGATGAAGAAAGGCCTGTATGTCCAAAAGAGAACAAGCTGGGTCCGAAGCTCAAGCACGTAGAACGTTGTTTACCAGTGATACTTGAATTACTTTTTGAATGGAATGCTCCTGCAAATCAGAATTGTCGGGGTGGATGAAGATCATTTTGTTCTGAATAGGCCTATTTGCCTGAGTTGAAAAAACACATGTACCTCTCAAAAGAAAACCAGCAGTGTTAGAAGCAGGAGCATCTAGCACATTGTTTTACTGTGAGAATTCTGTGAGTTTTTGAAAGGAAGACTGCTGCAAATCAGCGTTTTCGAGGTGTAGAAAGCTTCATTTTGTTCCAAATAGGACAGTTTAGAACAGTTGAAGAAACAAATGTAAATCTCAAAAGAAAACTATGTGTGTTAGAAACCAGAGCATCTATCACATTGTTTGCTGTGAGAATAGTGTTAGTTTTTGAAAGGAATATACCTGCAACTTAGGGGATCAACGTGGAGATAGCCTCTTTCTGTTCCAAATTGGCCTATTCAGCTAAGTTGAAGAAACACATGTACCTCTCAAAAAAAACCATCTCGGTATGATGCTGGAATATCTAGAACATTGTTTCCCTGTGAGAACTGAGTGTGGTTTTGAAATGACTACTACAGGAAACCTGAGAGTTTCAAAGGGGCGATAGGCTCTGTTTGCTCGAAATAGGTCTTTTCAGCTGAGTTGAAGACACACGCATCTTTCCCAAGAAAACCATCTATGTTAGAAAGTGCAGCAGCTACCACATGGTTTCTCTGTCACAATTGAGAGAGCTTTTGAAAGGAGTACTTCCTGCAATTCAGAACTTGCAAGTTCAACAAAGGTTCATTCTGTGCCAAATAGGCGTTTTCACCTGACATGTTGAAACACATGTTTCTCTCACAAGAAACTCTCTGTGTTAGACGGTCCGTCGCATAGAACATTGTTTACCTGTGAGATTTGAGTTCGTTTTCATTGGAGAACTTTTGCAAATCAGAATTTCAGGGTGGAAAAGGCTACTTTGTTCCTAATAGCCCTATTGAGCTGCATTGAAAAAACACATGGATCTCGCGAGAGAAAACCATCTGTGTTAGAAGCAGGATCATCCGGCACATTGTTTCCCTGTGAGAATCGAGTGAATATTTGAAAGGAGTACTTCCTGCCAATCATGGATTTCAAGGTGTACAACAGCTCACTTTACTCCAAATAGGACTATTTAGCTGAGTGGAAGAAACAACATGTATATCTCGCAAGAGAACTATATGTGTAAGAAGCCTGAGCATCTAGAACATTGATTCCCTGTGAGAACCGAGTTACGTTTGAAAGGAATACCTCCTGCAAATGCTAGATTTGAAGGTGGAGAAAGGCTGCTTTTGTTCAAAATAGGCCTATTGATTTGAGGGGAAGTAACAAATGGATACTTCCAAAGAAAACCATTTCTGGTAGAAGCTGAAGCATGTACATATTGCTTCCCTGGGAGAATTCAGTTCGTTTGGAAAAGAATATTCCTGCAAATCAGAACTTCCAAGGTGCACCAAGCTTCATTTCATTCTAAATAGGCCTATTCCACTGAGATGTTGAAACACATGTTTCTCTGGAAAGAAAACAATCCATGTTACAATCTCCACTGCCTTTAACCTTGATTCCCTGTGAGATTAGAGGTAGTTTTTGAGTGGAATACTTCTGCAAAGGAGAATTTTCAGGCTGGAAAAGCCTCTTTTTGTTGGACTAAGCCTATTCAGCTGAGTTGAAGAAGCACATTTTTCTCTCTAAAGAAAATCATCTGTGTTAGAAGAAGGAGAATCTAGCACATTGTTTCCTATGAGAAGTGAGTTAGTGTTTGAAAAGAACGCTGACTGCAACCTAGGTGTTTCAAGGTGGAGATTGGCTCTATTTCCTCCAATAAGCCTATTCAGATGAGTTTGAGAAACTCATATATCTCTCCAAGGAAAATGGTCTACGTTAGCAGCATCAAATCGACCACATTGTTTCCTTCTGAGTATTGAGTTAGGTTTTGAAAGCAACACGTTTAGCAAATCAGAATTTTCAAGCTAGAGAAAGGCTCATTTTGTCCAAAGAGGACGATTCGGCTCAATTGAAGACAGACATGTATCTCTCCTCACAATACCATCTATGCTTCAACCTGCAGCAATTACCACATTGTTTCCCTGCAAGAATTGACTTAGTTTTTGAAAGGACTACTACTGGCAACTTTTGAGTTTCACTGTGGAGATAGTCTCTGTTTGCTTCAAACAGGCCTTTTTAGCTGAGATGAAGAAGCACATGTGTATCTTGAAAAAGTACCATCTACGTTGGAAGCTGTAATTTCTATCACACTGCTTCCCTCTGACAATTTAGTTTGCTTTAGAAAGGAGTATTTCCTGCAAATCAGAATTTCCAACATGGATTGAAGTTCACTTGCTCCAAGCAAGCCTAGGTTGAAGAAACACACATATTTCTTGAAAGAAAACCATCTGTGTTAGAAGAAAGTGCATCTAGCACATTGTTTCCCTGTGAGAACTGAGTTAGTTTTTAAAGGAACTCGTCCTGCAAATTAGCACTTTGAAGGGGGCCATATGTTTCTTTGTTTCAAATTGGCCTATTCACCTGAATTGTCTAAACACGTGTTCCTCTTGAAACATCACAATATGTTTTAGAAAGAGGAACAACTAGCCTATTGCTTCCTTGTGAGAAGACTTAGTCTTGGAAAGGAATGTACCTGCAACTGACAGATTTCAATGTGGAGATATGCCCTGATTGCTGCAAATAGGCCTATATAGCTGAGTTGAAGAAACACATGTCTAACTCTAATGACAACCATCTATGCTAGAAACTGTAGCGTCAAGCACATTGTTCCCCTATGAAATTTCAATTAGTTATGGAAATGAATAACTTCTGAATAACAGATTTTCAAAGTGTAGGAAAGCTCATTTTGTCCAAATGGGCCATTTCAGCTATGTTGAAGAAACACATGCATCTCTCCAACGAAATCATGTAGGTTAGAATCAGCATCATCTAGAACACTGTTTCCTTGTGAGAATTGATTTAGTTCGTGAAAGGCGTATTTCCTGCAAATCATCCTTTTCAAGATGAAGTAAGGCTCATTTTGTTCCAAATAGGTCTATACAGCTGAGTTGAAGAAACACATGTACCTTTCCAAAGAAAACCATCTATGGTAGATCTACCACTTTATTTCCCTGTGTGAATTGACATAGATTTCAAAGGAACATTTAATGGAAATGATAACTTAGAAGGCAGAGAAAGGATCATTTTTTCCAAATGGGCCAAATCACATGAGATGTCAAAAACCATTTGTGTGGAAAGGAAAACTGTCATAGAAACAGGTGTTTCCTGCACATTCTTTCCCTGTGAAAATTGAGTTAATTTTTAAAAGCATACTTCCTACATCTTAAGTGTTTCAATGTGGAGATAGGTTCTGTTTACTCCAGGGAGGCGTATTCAAGGTGGTTTGAGAAACGCATGTATCTCCCAAAGAAAGAGATCTATGTTAAATGCTTCACAATCCCGCCTGTTGTTTGCCTGTGAGAATTGAATGAGTTTTTGAATGCAATGCTTCTGGAAATCCTCATTTTCAAGAAGAAGAAAGGCTCCTTTTGTCCCAAGTATGCGTATTTTGCTGAGGTGAAGAAACACATTTAGCTCTCCACAGAAAGCCATCTGTGCCAGAAGTCAAAACATTAACAACATTGCTTCATTCTGTAAATGAGTTACTTTTGGAAAGGAATATTTCCTGAAAATTAGAACTTTCAAGGTGGAGAGATGTTCATTTTCTTCCAAATAAGCCTATTGACCTGAAAGTGGGAACACATTTGTCTCTCGAAAGAAAATGGTCAGTGTTAGAAAGAGAGAAGTGTCTAGACCATTGTTTCCGTGTGAGAATTGACTTAGTTTTGAAAGGAATACTTACTGCAAATCCTAATTTTCAAGGTGGAGAAAGGGTGATTTTCCTCAAATGGGCCTCTTTATCTGGGGGGAAGAAACACATGTATCCCTCCAAAGAAAACCATTTCTGCTAGAAGCTGCAGCATCTGACACATTGTTACCTGTGAGAATTGAGTTCACTTTTGAAAGGAATATTTCCTGCATATCGTGGTTATCATGGTAGGGGAAGGCTCATTTTGGTACAAAAATGCCTAATCAGCTGATTTGAAGAAACACATTTATTTCTCCAAATAACACCATCTAAGCTTGAAGCTACAGTTGCTAGCACATTGTTTCCCTGTGACAATTGGCTTAGTTTTTGAAAGGAAGACTTCCTGACAATCTGAATTTTCAGGGTATTCTTAGGCTGAGTGTGTCCAAGTAGGCCCATTCAGCTAAGTTGTATAGAAACATGTATCTCTCAAAGAAAAATCTTTGTTAGAACCACGAGCATCTAGGGCATTGTTTCCCTGTGAGAACTGAGTAAGTTATTGAAAGGAATACTTCCTGCGACTTAAGATGTTTCAAAGTGGAGAAAGGCTCATTTTGTTCCAAATGGGGCCGTTCATCATTGGGGAAGAAACACAAGTATCCCTCCGAAGAAACCCATTTATGGTAGAAGCTGCAGCATCTACCATATTGTTTTCCTGTGAGAATTGAGTTCGTTTTGGGAAGAATACTTCCTGCAAATCCGAAATTCCAACGTGAACAAAGGTTCATTTTGTTTCGCAAAGGCCTATTCACCTAAGATGAAGAAAGGCCTGTATGTCCAAAAGAGAACAAGCTGGGTCCGAAGCTCAAGCACGTAGAACGTTGTTTACCAGTGATACTTGAATTACTTTTTGAATGGAATGCTCCTGCAAATCAGAATTGTCGGGGTGGATGAAGATCATTTTGTTCTGAATAGGCCTATTTGCCTGAGTTGAAAAAACACATGTACCTCTCAAAAGAAAACCAGCAGTGTTAGAAGCAGGAGCATCTAGCACATTGTTTTACTGTGAGAATTCTGTGAGTTTTTGAAAGGAAGACTGCTGCAAATCAGCGTTTTCGAGGTGTAGAAAGCTTCATTTTGTTCCAAATAGGACAGTTTAGAACAGTTGAAGAAACAAATGTAAATCTCAAAAGAAAACTATGTGTGTTAGAAACCAGAGCATCTATCACATTGTTTGCTGTGAGAATAGTGTTAGTTTTTGAAAGGAATATACCTGCAACTTAGGGGATCAACGTGGAGATAGCCTCTTTCTGTTCCAAATTGGCCTATTCAGCTAAGTTGAAGAAACACATGTACCTCTCAAAAAAAACCATCTCGGTATGATGCTGGAATATCTAGAACATTGTTTCCCTGTGAGAACTGAGTGTGGTTTTGAAATGACTACTACAGGAAACCTGAGAGTTTCAAAGGGGCGATAGGCTCTGTTTGCTCGAAATAGGTCTTTTCAGCTGAGTTGAAGACACACGCATCTTTCCCAAGAAAACCATCTATGTTAGAAAGTGCAGCAGCTACCACATGGTTTCTCTGTCACAATTGAGAGAGCTTTTGAAAGGAGTACTTCCTGCAATTCAGAACTTGCAAGTTCAACAAAGGTTCATTCTGTGCCAAATAGGCGTTTTCACCTGACATGTTGAAACACATGTTTCTCTCACAAGAAACTCTCTGTGTTAGACGGTCCGTCGCATAGAACATTGTTTACCTGTGAGATTTGAGTTCGTTTTCATTGGAGAACTTTTGCAAATCAGAATTTCAGGGTGGAAAAGGCTACTTTGTTCCTAATAGCCCTATTGAGCTGCATTGAAAAAACACATGGATCTCGCGAGAGAAAACCATCTGTGTTAGAAGCAGGATCATCCGGCACATTGTTTCCCTGTGAGAATCGAGTGAATATTTGAAAGGAGTACTTCCTGCCAATCATGGATTTCAAGGTGTACAACAGCTCACTTTACTCCAAATAGGACTATTTAGCTGAGTGGAAGAAACAACATGTATATCTCGCAAGAGAACTATATGTGTAAGAAGCCTGAGCATCTAGAACATTGATTCCCTGTGAGAACCGAGTTACGTTTGAAAGGAATACCTCCTGCAAATGCTAGATTTGAAGGTGGAGAAAGGCTGCTTTTGTTCAAAATAGGCCTATTGATTTGAGGGGAAGTAACAAATGGATACTTCCAAAGAAAACCATTTCTGGTAGAAGCTGAAGCATGTACATATTGCTTCCCTGGGAGAATTCAGTTCGTTTGGAAAAGAATATTCCTGCAAATCAGAACTTCCAAGGTGCACCAAGCTTCATTTCATTCTAAATAGGCCTATTCCACTGAGATGTTGAAACACATGTTTCTCTGGAAAGAAAACAATCCATGTTACAATCTCCACTGCCTTTAACCTTGATTCCCTGTGAGATTAGAGGTAGTTTTTGAGTGGAATACTTCTGCAAAGGAGAATTTTCAGGCTGGAAAAGCCTCTTTTTGTTGGACTAAGCCTATTCAGCTGAGTTGAAGAAGCACATTTTTCTCTCTAAAGAAAATCATCTGTGTTAGAAGAAGGAGAATCTAGCACATTGTTTCCTATGAGAAGTGAGTTAGTGTTTGAAAAGAACGCTGACTGCAACCTAGGTGTTTCAAGGTGGAGATTGGCTCTATTTCCTCCAATAAGCCTATTCAGATGAGTTTGAGAAACTCATGTATCTCTCCAAGGAAAATGGTCTACGTTAGCAGCATCAAATCGACCACATTGTTTCCTTCTGAGTATTGAGTTAGGTTTTGAAAGCAACACGTTTAGCAAATCAGAATTTTCAAGCTAGAGAAAGGCTCATTTTGTCCAAAGAGGACGATTCGGCTCAATTGAAGACAGACATGTATCTCTCCTCACAATACCATCTATGCTTCAACCTGCAGCAATTACCACATTGTTTCCCTGCAAGAATTGACTTAGTTTTTGAAAGGACTACTACTGGCAACTTTTGAGTTTCACTGTGGAGATAGTCTCTGTTTGCTTCAAACAGGCCTTTTTAGCTGAGATGAAGAAGCACATGTGTATCTTGAAAAAGTACCATCTACGTTGGAAGCTGTAATTTCTATCACACTGTTTCCCTCTGACAATTTAGTTTGCTTTAGAAAGGAGTATTTCCTGCAAATCAGAATTTCCAACATGGATTGAAGTTCACTTGCTCCAAGCAAGCCTAGGTTGAAGAAACACACATATTTCTTGAAAGAAAACCATCTGTGTTAGAAGAAAGTGCATCTAGCACATTGTTTCCCTGTGAGAACTGAGTTAGTTTTTAAAGGAACTCGTCCTGCAAATTAGCACTTTGAAGGGGGCCATATGTTTCTTTGTTTCAAATTGGCCTATTCACCTGAATTGTCTAAACACGTGTTCCTCTTGAAACATCACAATATGTTTTAGAAAGAGGAACAACTAGCCTATTGCTTCCTTGTGAGAAGACTTAGTCTTGGAAAGGAATGTACCTGCAACTGACAGATTTCAATGTGGAGATATGCCCTGATTGCTGCAAATAGGCCTATATAGCTGAGTTGAAGAAACACATGTCTAACTCTAATGACAACCATCTATGCTAGAAACTGTAGCGTCAAGCACATTGTTCCCCTATGAAATTTCAATTAGTTATGGAAATGAATAACTTCTGAATAACAGATTTTCAAAGTGTAGGAAAGCTCATTTTGTCCAAATGGGCCATTTCAGCTATTTTGAAGAAACACATGCATCTCTCCAACGAAATCATGTAGGTTAGAATCAGCATCATCTAGAACACTGTTTCCTTGTGAGAATTGATTTAGTTCGTGAAAGGCGTATTTCCTGCAAATCATCCTTTTCAAGATGAAGTAAGGCTCATTTTGTTCCAAATAGGTCTATACAGCTGAGTTGAAGAAACACATGTACCTTTCCAAAGAAAACCATCTATGGTAGATCTACCACTTTATTTCCCTGTGTGAATTGACATAGATTTCAAAGGAACATTTAGTGGAAATGATAACTTAGAAGGCAGAGAAAGGATCATTTTTTCCAAATGGGCCAAATCACATGAGATGTCAAAAACCATTTGTGTGGAAAGGAAAACTGTCATAGAAACAGGTGTTTCCTGCACATTCTTTCCCTGTGAAAATTGAGTTAATTTTTAAAAGCATACTTCCTACATCTTAAGTGTTTCAATGTGGAGATAGGTTCTGTTTACTCCAGGGAGGCGTATTCAAGGTGGTTTGAGAAACGCATGTATCTCCCAAAGAAAGAGATCTATGTTAAATGCTTCACAATCCCGCCTGTTGTTTGCCTGTGAGAATTGAATGAGTTTTTCAATGCAATACTTCTGGAAATCCTCATTTTCAAGAAGAAGAAAGGCTCCTTTTGTCCCAAGTATGCGTATTTTGCTGAGGTGAAGAAACACATTTAGCTCTCCACAGAAAGCCATCTGTGCCAGAAGTCAAAACATTAACAACATTGCTTCATTCTGTAAATGAGTTACTTTTGGAAAGGAATATTTCCTGAAAATTAGAACTTTCAAGGTGGAGAGATGTTCATTTTCTTCCAAATAAGCCTATTGACCTGAAAGTGGGAACACATTTGTCTCTCGAAAGAAAATGGTCAGTGTTAGAAAGAGAGAAGTGTCTAGACCATTGTTTCCGTGTGAGAATTGACTTAGTTTTGAAAGGAATACTTACTGCAAATCCTAATTTTCAAGGTGGAGAAAGGGTGATTTTCCTCAAATGGGCCTCTTTATCTGGGGGGAAGAAACACATGTATCCCTCCAAAGAAAACCATTTCTGCTAGAAGCTGCAGCATCTGACACATTGTTACCTGTGAGAATTGAGTTCACTTTTGAAAGGAATATTTCCTGCATATCGTGGTTATCATGGTAGGGGAAGGCTCATTTTGGTACAAAAATGCCTAATCAGCTGATTTGAAGAAACACATTTATTTCTCCAAATAACACCATCTAAGCTTGAAGCTACAGTTGCTAGCACATTGTTTCCCTGTGACAATTGGCTTAGTTTTTGAAAGGAAGACTTCCTGACAATCTGAATTTTCAGGGTATTCTTAGGCTGAGTGTGTCCAAGTAGGCCCATTCAGCTAAGTTGTATAGAAACATGTATCTCTCAAAGAAAAATCTTTGTTAGAACCACGAGCATCTAGGGCATTGTTTCCCTGTGAGAACTGAGTAAGTTATTGAAAGGAATACTTCCTGCGACTTAAGATGTTTCAAAGTGGAGAAAGGCTCATTTTGTTCCAAATGGGGCCGTTCATCATTGGGGAAGAAACACAAGTATCCCTCCGAAGAAACCCATTTATGGTAGAAGCTGCAGCATCTACCATATTGTTTTCCTGTGAGAATTGAGTTCGTTTTGGGAAGAATACTTCCTGCAAATCCGAAATTCCAACGTGAACAAAGGTTCATTTTGTTTCGCAAAGGCCTATTCACCTAAGATGAAGAAAGGCCTGTATGTCCAAAAGAGAACAAGCTGGGTCCGAAGCTCAAGCACGTAGAACGTTGTTTACCAGTGATACTTGAATTACTTTTTGAATGGAATGCTCCTGCAAATCAGAATTGTCGGGGTGGATGAAGATCATTTTGTTCTGAATAGGCCTATTTGCCTGAGTTGAAAAAACACATGTACCTCTCAAAAGAAAACCAGCAGTGTTAGAAGCAGGAGCATCTAGCACATTGTTTTACTGTGAGAATTCTGTGAGTTTTTGAAAGGAAGACTGCTGCAAATCAGCGTTTTCGAGGTGTAGAAAGCTTCATTTTGTTCCAAATAGGACAGTTTAGAACAGTTGAAGAAACAAATGTAAATCTCAAAAGAAAACTATGTGTGTTAGAAACCAGAGCATCTATCACATTGTTTGCTGTGAGAATAGTGTTAGTTTTTGAAAGGAATATACCTGCAACTTAGGGGATCAACGTGGAGATAGCCTCTTTCTGTTCCAAATTGGCCTATTCAGCTAAGTTGAAGAAACACATGTACCTCTCAAAAAAAACCATCTCTGTATGATGCTGGAATATCTAGAACATTGTTTCCCTGTGAGAACTGAGTGTGGTTTTGAAATGACTACTACAGGAAACCTGAGAGTTTCAAAGGGGCGATAGGCTCTGTTTGCTCGAAATAGGGCTTTTCAGCTGAGTTGAAGACACACGCATCTTTCCCAAGAAAACCATCTATGTTAGAAAGTGCAGCAGCTACCACATGGTTTCTCTGTCACAATTGAGAGAGCTTTTGAAAGGAGTACTTCCTGCAATTCAGAACTTGCAAGGTCAACAAAGGTTCATTCTGTGCCAAATAGGCGTTTTCACCTGACATGTTGAAACACATGTTTCTCTCACAAGAAACTCTCTGTGTTAGACGGTCCGTCGCATAGAACATTGTTTACCTGTGAGATTTGAGTTCGTTTTCATTGGAGAACTTTTGCAAATCAGAATTTCAGGGTAGAAAAGGCTACTTTGTTCCTAATAGCCCTATTGAGCTGCATTGAAAAAACACATGGATCTCGCGAGAGAAAACCATCTGTGTTAGAAGCAGGATCATCCGGCACATTGTTTCCCTGTGAGAATCGAGTGAATATTTGAAAGGAGTACTTCCTGCCAATCATGGATTTCAAGGTGTACAACAGCTCACTTTACTCCAAATAGGACTATTTAGCTGAGTGGAAGAAACAACATGTATATCTCGCAAGAGAACTATATGTGTAAGAAGCCTGAGCATCTAGAACATTGATTCCCTGTGAGAACCGAGTTACGTTTGAAAGGAATACCTCCTGCAAATGCTAGATTTGAAGGTGGAGAAAGGCTGCTTTTGTTCAAAATAGGCCTATTGATTTGAGGGGAAGTAACAAATGGATACTTCCAAAGAAAACCATTTCTGGTAGAAGCTGAAGCATGTACATATTGCTTCCCTGGGAGAATTCAGTTCGTTTGGAAAAGAATATTCCTGCAAATCAGAACTTCCAAGGTGCACCAAGCTTCATTTCATTCTAAATAGGCCTATTCCACTGAGATGTTGAAACACATGTTTCTCTGGAAAGAAAACAATCCATGTTACAATCTCCACTGCCTTTAACCTTGATTCCCTGTGAGATTAGAGGTAGTTTTTGAGTGGAATACTTCTGCAAAGGAGAATTTTCAGGCTGGAAAAGCCTCTTTTTGTTGGACTAAGCCTATTCAGCTGAGTTGAAGAAGCACATTTTTCTCTCTAAAGAAAATCATCTGTGTTAGAAGAAGGAGAATCTAGCACATTGTTTCCTATGAGAAGTGAGTTAGTGTTTGAAAAGAACGCTGACTGCAACCTAGGTGTTTCAAGGTGGAGATTGGCTCTATTTCCTCCAATAAGCCTATTCAGATGAGTTTGAGAAACTCATGTATCTCTCCAAGGAAAATGGTCTACGTTAGCAGCATCAAATCGACCACATTGTTTCCTTCTGAGTATTGAGTTAGGTTTTGAAAGCAACACGTTTAGCAAATCAGAATTTTCAAGCTAGAGAAAGGCTCATTTTGTCCAAAGAGGACGATTCGGCTCAATTGAAGACAGACATGTATCTCTCCTCACAATACCATCTATGCTTCAACCTGCAGCAATTACCACATTGTTTCCCTGCAAGAACTGACTTAGTTTTTGAAAGGACTACTACTGGCAACTTTTGAGTTTCACTGTGGAGATAGTCTCTGTTTGCTTCAAACAGGCCTTTTTAGCTGAGATGAAGAAGCACGTGTATCTTGAAAAAGTACCATCTACGTTGGAAGCTGTAATTTCTATCACACTGCTTCCCTCTGACAATTTAGTTTGTTTTAGAAAGGAGTATTTCCTGCAAATCAGAATTTCCAACATGGATTGAAGTTCACTTGCTCCAAGCAAGCCTAGGTTGAAGAAACACACATATTTCTTGAAAGAAAACCATCTGTGTTAGAAGAAAGTGCATCTAGCACATTGTTTCCCTGTGAGAACTGAGTTAGTTTTTAAAGGAACTCGTCCTGCAAATTAGCACTTTGAAGGGGGCCATATGTTTCTTTGTTTCAAATTGGCCTATTCACCTGAATTGTCTAAACACGTGTTCCTCTTGAAACATCACAATATGTTTTAGAAAGAGGAACAACTAGCCTATTGCTTCCTTGTGAGAAGACTTAGTCTTGGAAAGGAATGTACCTGCAACTGACAGATTTCAATGTGGAGATATGCCCTGATTGCTGCAAATAGGCCTATATAGCTGAGTTGAAGAAACACATGTCTAACTCTAATGACAACCATCTATGCTAGAAACTGTAGCGTCAAGCACATTGTTCCCCTATGAAATTTCAATTAGTTATGGAAATGAATAACTTCTGAATAACAGATTTTCAAAGTGTAGGAAAGCTCATTTTGTCCAAATGGGCCATTTCAGCTATGTTGAAGAAACACATGCATCTCTCCAACGAAATCATGTAGGTTAGAATCAGCATCATCTAGAACACTGTTTCCTTGTGAGAATTGATTTAGTTCGTGAAAGGCGTATTTCCTGCAAATCATCCTTTTCAAGATGAAGTAAGGCTCATTTTGTTCCAAATAGGTCTATACAGCTGAGTTGAAGAAACACATGTACCTTTCCAAAGAAAACCATCTATGGTAGATCTACCACTTTATTTCCCTGTGTGAATTGACATAGATTTCAAAGGAACATTTAATGGAAATGATAACTTAGAAGGCAGAGAAAGGATCATTTTTTCCAAATGGGCCAAATCACATGAGATGTCAAAAACCATTTGTGTGGAAAGGAAAACTGTCATAGAAACAGGTGTTTCCTGCACATTCTTTCCCTGTGAAAATTGAGTTAATTTTTAAAAGCATACTTCCTACATCTTAAGTGTTTCAATGTGGAGATAGGTTCTGTTTACTCCAGGGAGGCGTATTCAAGGTGGTTTGAGAAACGCATGTATCTCCCAAAGAAAGAGATCTATGTTAAATGCTTCACAATCCCGCCTGTTGTTTGCCTGTGAGAATTGAATGAGTTTTTGAATGCAATACTTCTGGAAATCCTCATTTTCAAGAAGAAGAAAGGCTCCTTTTGTCCCAAGTATGCGTATTTTGCTGAGGTGAAGAAACACATTTAGCTCTCCACAGAAAGCCATCTGTGCCAGAAGTCAAAACATTAACAACATTGCTTCATTCTGTAAATGAGTTACTTTTGGAAAGGAATATTTCCTGAAAATTAGAACTTTCAAGGTGGAGAGATGTTCATTTTCTTCCAAATAAGCCTATTGACCTGAAAGTGGGAACACATTTGTCTCTCGAAAGAAAATGGTCAGTGTTAGAAAGAGAGAAGTGTCTAGACCATTGTTTCCGTGTGAGAATTGACTTAGTTTTGAAAGGAATACTTACTGCAAATCCTAATTTTCAAGGTGGAGAAAGGGTGATTTTCCTCAAATGGGCCTCTTTATCTGGGGGGAAGAAACACATGTATCCCTCCAAAGAAAACCATTTCTGCTAGAAGCTGCAGCATCTGACACATTGTTACCTGTGAGAATTGAGTTCACTTTTGAAAGGAATATTTCCTGCATATCGTGGTTATCATGGTAGGGGAAGGCTCATTTTGGTACAAAAATGCCTAATCAGCTGATTTGAAGAAACACATTTATTTCTCCAAATAACACCATCTAAGCTTGAAGCTACAGTTGCTAGCACATTGTTTCCCTGTGACAATTGGCTTAGTTTTTGAATGGAAGACTTCCTGACAATCTGAATTTTCAGGGTATTCTTAGGCTGAGTGTGTCCAAGTAGGCCCATTCAGCTAAGTTGTATAGAAACATGTATCTCTCAAAGAAAAATCTTTGTTAGAACCACGAGCATCTAGGGCATTGTTTCCCTGTGAGAACTGAGTAAGTTATTGAAAGGAATACTTCCTGCGACTTAAGATGTTTCAAAGTGGAGAAAGGCTCATTTTGTTCCAAATGGGGCCGTTCATCATTGGGGAAGAAACACAAGTATCCCTCCGAAGAAACCCATTTATGGTAGAAGCTGCAGCATCTACCATATTGTTTTCCTGTGAGAATTGAGTTCGTTTTGGGAAGAATACTTCCTGCAAATCCGAAATTCCAACGTGAACAAAGGTTCATTTTGTTTCGCAAAGGCCTATTCACCTAAGATGAAGAAAGGCCTGTATGTCCAAAAGAGAACAAGCTGGGTCCGAAGCTCAAGCACGTAGAACGTTGTTTACCAGTGATACTTGAATTACTTTTTGAATGGAATGCTCCTGCAAATCAGAATTGTCGGGGTGGATGAAGATCATTTTGTTCTGAATAGGCCTATTTGCCTGAGTTGAAAAAACACATGTACCTCTCAAAAGAAAACCAGCAGTGTTAGAAGCAGGAGCATCTAGCACATTGTTTTACTGTGAGAATTCTGTGAGTTTTTGAAAGGAAGACTGCTGCAAATCAGCGTTTTCGAGGTGTAGAAAGCTTCATTTTGTTCCAAATAGGACAGTTTAGAACAGTTGAAGAAACAAATGTAAATCTCAAAAGAAAACTATGTGTGTTAGAAACCAGAGCATCTATCACATTGTTTGCTGTGAGAATAGTGTTAGTTTTTGAAAGGAATATACCTGCAACTTAGGGGATCAACGTGGAGATAGCCTCTTTCTGTTCCAAATTGGCCTATTCAGCTAAGTTGAAGAAACACATGTACCTCTCAAAAAAAACCATCTCTGTATGATGCTGGAATATCTAGAACATTGTTTCCCTGTGAGAACTGAGTGTGGTTTTGAAATGACTACTACAGGAAAACTGAGAGTTTCAAAGGGGCGATAGGCTCTGTTTGCTCGAAATAGGTCTTTTCAGCTGAGTTGAAGACACACGCATCTTTCCCAAGAAAACCATCTATGTTAGAAAGTGCAGCAGCTACCACATGGTTTCTCTGTCACAATTGAGAGAGCTTTTGAAAGGAGTACTTCCTGCAATTCAGAACTTGCAAGGTCAACAAAGGTTCATTCTGTGCCAAATAGGCGTTTTCACCTGACATGTTGAAACACATGTTTCTCTCACAAGAAACTCTCTGTGTTAGACGGTCCGTCGCATAGAACATTGTTTACCTGTGAGATTTGAGTTCGTTTTCATTGGAGAACTTTTGCAAATCAGAATTTCAGGGTGGAAAAGGCTACTTTGTTCCTAATAGCCCTATTGAGCTGCATTGAAAAAACACATGGATCTCGCGAGAGAAAACCATCTGTGTTAGAAGCAGGATCATCCGGCACATTGTTTCCCTGTGAGAATCGAGTGAATATTTGAAAGGAGTACTTGCTGCCAATCATGGATTTCAAGGTGTACAACAGCTCACTTTACTCCAAATAGGACTATTTAGCTGAGTGGAAGAAACAACATGTATATCTCGCAAGAGAACTATATGTGTAAGAAGCCTGAGCATCTAGAACATTGATTCCCTGTGAGAACCGAGTTACGTTTGAAAGGAATACCTCCTGCAAATGCTAGATTTGAAGGTGGAGAAAGGCTGCTTTTGTTCAAAATAGGCCTATTGATTTGAGGGGAAGTAACAAATGGATACTTCCAAAGAAAACCATTTCTGGTAGAAGCTGAAGCATGTACATATTGCTTCCCTGGGAGAATTCAGTTCGTTTGGAAAAGAATATTCCTGCAAATCAGAACTTCCAAGGTGCACCAAGCTTCATTTCATTCTAAATAGGCCTATTCCACTGAGATGTTGAAACACATGTTTCTCTGGAAAGAAAACAATCCATGTTACAATCTCCACTGCCTTTAACCTTGATTCCCTGTGAGATTAGAGGTAGTTTTTGAGTGGAATACTTCTGCAAAGGAGAATTTTCAGGCTGGAAAAGCCTCTTTTTGTTGGACTAAGCCTATTCAGCTGAGTTGAAGAAGCACATTTTTCTCTCTAAAGAAAATCATCTGTGTTAGAAGAAGGAGAATCTAGCACATTGTTTCCTATGAGAAGTGAGTTAGTGTTTGAAAAGAACGCTGACTGCAACCTAGGTGTTTCAAGGTGGAGATTGGCTCTATTTCCTCCAATAAGCCTATTCAGATGAGTTTGAGAAACTCATGTATCTCTCCAAGGAAAATGGTCTACGTTAGCAGCATCAAATCGACCACATTGTTTCCTTCTGAGTATTGAGTTAGGTTTTGAAAGCAACACGTTTAGCAAATCAGAATTTTCAAGCTAGAGAAAGGCTCATTTTGTCCAAAGAGGACGATTCGGCTCAATTGAAGACAGACATGTATCTCTCCTCACAATACCATCTATGCTTCAACCTGCAGCAATTACCACATTGTTTCCCTGCAAGAATTGACTTAGTTTTTGAAAGGACTACTACTGGCAACTTTTGAGTTTCACTGTGGAGATAGTCTCTGTTTGCTTCAAACAGGCCTTTTTAGCTGAGATGAAGAAGCACATGTGTATCTTGAAAAAGTACCATCTACGTTGGAAGCTGTAATTTCTATCACACTGCTTCCCTCTGACAATTTAGTTTGTTTTAGAAAGGAGTATTTCCTGCAAATCAGAATTTCCAACATGGATTGAAGTTCACTTGCTCCAAGCAAGCCTAGGTTGAAGAAACACACATATTTCTTGAAAGAAAACCATCTGTGTTAGAAGAAAGTGCATCTAGCACATTGTTTCCCTGTGAGAACTGAGTTAGTTTTTAAAGGAACTCGTCCTGCAAATTAGCACTTTGAAGGGGGCCATATGTTTCTTTGTTTCAAATTGGCCTATTCACCTGAATTGTCTAAACACGTGTTCCTCTTGAAACATCACAATATGATTTAGAAAGAGGAACAACTAGCCTATTGCTTCCTTGTGAGAAGACTTAGTCTTGGAAAGGAATGTACCTGCAACTGACAGATTTCAATGTGGAGATATGCCCTGATTGCTGCAAATAGGCCTATATAGCTGAGTTGAAGAAACACATGTCTAACTCTAATGACAACCATCTATGCTAGAAACTGTAGCGTCAAGCACATTGTTCCCCTATGAAATTTCAATTAGTTATGGAAATGAATAACTTCTGAATAACAGATTTTCAAAGTGTAGGAAAGCTCATTTTGTCCAAATGGGCCATTTCAGCTATGTTGAAGAAACACATGCATCTCTCCAACGAAATCATGTAGGTTAGAATCAGCATCATCTAGAACACTGTTTCCTTGTGAGAATTGATTTAGTTCGTGAAAGGCGTATTTCCTGCAAATCATCCTTTTCAAGATGAAGTAAGGCTCATTTTGTTCCAAATAGGTCTATACAGCTGAGTTGAAGAAACACATGTACCTTTCCAACGAAAACCATCTATGGTAGATCTACCACTTTATTTCCCTGTGTGAATTGACATAGATTTCAAAGGAACATTTAATGGGAATGATAACTTAGAAGGCAGAGAAAGGATCATTTTTTCCAAATGGGCCAAATCACATGAGATGTCAAAAACCATTTGTGTGGAAAGGAAAACTGTCATAGAAACAGGTGTTTCCTGCACATTCTTTCCCTGTGAAAATTGAGTTAATTTTTAAAAGCATACTTCCTACATCTTAAGTGTTTCAATGTGGAGATAGGTTCTGTTTACTCCAGGGAGGCGTATTCAAGGTGGTTTGAGAAACGCATGTATCTCCCAAAGAAAGAGATCTATGTTAAATGCTTCACAATCCCGCCTGTTGTTTGCCTGTGAGAATTGAATGAGTTTTTGAATGCAATACTTCTGGAAATCCTCATTTTCAAGAAGAAGAAAGGCTCCTTTTGTCCCAAGTATGCGTATTTTGCTGAGGTGAAGAAACACATTTAGCTCTCCACAGAAAGCCATCTGTGCCAGAAGTCAAAACATTAACAACATTGCTTCATTCTGTAAATGAGTTACTTTTGGAAAGGAATATTTCCTGAAAATTAGAACTTTCAAGGTGGAGAGATGTTCATTTTCTTCCAAATAAGCCTATTGACCTGAAAGTGGGAACACATTTGTCTCTCGAAAGAAAATGGTCAGTGTTAGAAAGAGAGAAGTGTCTAGACCATTGTTTCCGTGTGAGAATTGACTTAGTTTTGAAAGGAATACTTACTGCAAATCCTAATTTTCAAGGTGGAGAAAGGGTGATTTTCCTCAAATGGGCCTCTTTATCTGGGGGGAAGAAACACATGTATCCCTCCAAAGAAAACCATTTCTGCTAGAAGCTGCAGCATCTGACACATTGTTACCTGTGAGAATTGAGTTCACTTTTGAAAGGAATATTTCCTGCATATCGTGGTTATCATGGTAGGGGAAGGCTCATTTTGGTACAAAAATGCCTAATCAGCTGATTTGAAGAAACACATTTATTTCTCCAAATAACACCATCTAAGCTTGAAGCTACAGTTGCTAGCACATTGTTTCCCTGTGACAATTGGCTTAGTTTTTGAAAGGAAGACTTCCTGACAATCTGAATTTTCAGGGTATTCTTAGGCTGAGTGTGTCCAAGTAGGCCCATTCAGCTAAGTTGTATAGAAACATGTATCTCTCAAAGAAAAATCTTTGTTAGAACCACGAGCATCTAGGGCATTGTTTCCCTGTGAGAACTGAGTAAGTTATTGAAAGGAATACTTCCTGCGACTTAAGATGTTTCAAAGTGGAGAAAGGCTCATTTTGTTCCAAATGGGGCCGTTCATCATTGGGGAAGAAACACAAGTATCCCTCCGAAGAAACCCATTTATGGTAGAAGCTGCAGCATCTACCATATTGTTTTCCTGTGAGAATTGAGTTCGTTTTGGGAAGAATACTTCCTGCAAATCCGAAATTCCAACGTGAACAAAGGTTCATTTTGTTTCGCAAAGGCCTATTCACCTAAGATGAAGAAAGGCCTGTATGTCCAAAAGAGAACAAGCTGGGTCCGAAGCTCAAGCACGTAGAACGTTGTTTACCAGTGATACTTGAATTACTTTTTGAATGGAATGCTCCTGCAAATCAGAATTGTCGGGGTGGATGAAGATCATTTTGTTCTGAATAGGCCTATTTGCCTGAGTTGAAAAAACACATGTACCTCTCAAAAGAAAACCAGCAGTGTTAGAAGCAGGAGCATCTAGCACATTGTTTTACTGTGAGAATTCTGTGAGTTTTTGAAAGGAAGACTGCTGCAAATCAGCGTTTTCGAGGTGTAGAAAGCTTCATTTTGTTCCAAATAGGACAGTTTAGAACAGTTGAAGAAACAAATGTAAATCTCAAAAGAAAACTATGTGTGTTAGAAACCAGAGCATCTATCACATTGTTTGCTGTGAGAATAGTGTTAGTTTTTGAAAGGAATATACCTGCAACTTAGGGGATCAACGTGGAGATAGCCTCTTTCTGTTCCAAATTGGCCTATTCAGCTAAGTTGAAGAAACACATGTACCTCTCAAAAAAAACCATCTCTGTATGATGCTGGAATATCTAGAACATTGTTTCCCTGTGAGAACTGAGTGTGGTTTTGAAATGACTACTACAGGAAACCTGAGAGTTTCAAAGGGGCGATAGGCTCTGTTTGCTCGAAATAGGTCTTTTCAGCTGAGTTGAAGACACACGCATCTTTCCCAAGAAAACCATCTATGTTAGAAAGTGCAGCAGCTACCACATGGTTTCTCTGTCACAATTGAGAGAGCTTTTGAAAGGAGTACTTCCTGCAATTCAGAACTTGCAAGGTCAACAAAGGTTCATTCTGTGCCAAATAGGCGTTTTCACCTGACATGTTGAAACACATGTTTCTCTCACAAGAAACTCTCTGTGTTAGACGGTCCGTCGCATAGAACATTGTTTACCTGTGAGATTTGAGTTCGTTTTCATTGGAGAACTTTTGCAAATCAGAATTTCAGGGTGGAAAAGGCTACTTTGTTCCTAATAGCCCTATTGAGCTGCATTGAAAAAACACATGGATCTCGCGAGAGAAAACCATCTGTGTTAGAAGCAGGATCATCCGGCACATTGTTTCCCTGTGAGAATCGAGTGAATATTTGAAAGGAGTACTTGCTGCCAATCATGGATTTCAAGGTGTACAACAGCTCACTTTACTCCAAATAGGACTATTTAGCTGAGTGGAAGAAACAACATGTATATCTCGCAAGAGAACTATATGTGTAAGAAGCCTGAGCATCTAGAACATTGATTCCCTGTGAGAACCGAGTTACGTTTGAAAGGAATAACTCCTGCAAATGCTAGATTTGAAGGTGGAGAAAGGCTGCTTTTGTTCAAAATAGGCCTATTGATTTGAGGGGAAGTAACAAATGGATACTTCCAAAGAAAACCATTTCTGGTAGAAGCTGAAGCATGTACATATTGCTTCCCTGGGAGAATTCAGTTCGTTTGGAAAAGAATATTCCTGCAAATCAGAACTTCCAAGGTGCACCAAGCTTCATTTCATTCTAAATAGGCCTATTCCACTGAGATGTTGAAACACATGTTTCTCTGGAAAGAAAACAATCCATGTTACAATCTCCACTGCCTTTAACCTTGATTCCCTGTGAGATTAGAGGTAGTTTTTGAGTGGAATACTTCTGCAAAGGAGAATTTTCAGGCTGGAAAAGCCTCTTTTTGTTGGACTAAGCCTATTCAGCTGAGTTGAAGAAGCACATTTTTCTCTCTAAAGAAAATCATCTGTGTTAGAAGAAGGAGAATCTAGCACATTGTTTCCTATGAGAAGTGAGTTAGTGTTTGAAAAGAACGCTGACTGCAACCTAGGTGTTTCAAGGTGGAGATTGGCTCTATTTCCTCCAATAAGCCTATTCAGATGAGTTTGAGAAACTCATGTATCTCTCCAAGGAAAATGGTCTACGTTAGCAGCATCAAATCGACCACATTGTTTCCTTCTGAGTATTGAGTTAGGTTTTGAAAGCAACACGTTTAGCAAATCAGAATTTTCAAGCTAGAGAAAGGCTCATTTTGTCCAAAGAGGACGATTCGGCTCAATTGAAGACAGACATGTATCTCTCCTCACAATACCATCTATGCTTCAACCTGCAGCAATTACCACATTGTTTCCCTGCAAGAATTGACTTAGTTTTTGAAAGGACTACTACTGGCAACTTTTGAGTTTCACTGTGGAGATAGTCTCTGTTTGCTTCAAACAGGCCTTTTTAGCTGAGATGAAGAAGCACATGTGTATCTTGAAAAAGTACCATCTACGTTGGAAGCTGTAATTTCTATCACACTGCTTCCCTCTGACAATTTAGTTTGTTTTAGAAAGGAGTATTTCCTGCAAATCAGAATTTCCAACATGGATTGAAGTTCACTTGCTCCAAGCAAGCCTAGGTTGAAGAAACACACATATTTCTTGAAAGAAAACCATCTGTGTTAGAAGAAAGTGCATCTAGCACATTGTTTCCCTGTGAGAACTGAGTTAGTTTTTAAAGGAACTCGTCCTGCAAATTAGCACTTTGAAGGGGGCCATATGTTTCTTTGTTTCAAATTGGCCTATTCACCTGAATTGTCTAAACACGTGTTCCTCTTGAAACATCACAATATGATTTAGAAAGAGGAACAACTAGCCTATTGCTTCCTTGTGAGAAGACTTAGTCTTGGAAAGGAATGTACCTGCAACTGACAGATTTCAATGTGGAGATATGCCCTGATTGCTGCAAATAGGCCTATATAGCTGAGTTGAAGAAACACATGTCTAACTCTAATGACAACCATCTATGCTAGAAACTGTAGCGTCAAGCACATTGTTCCCCTATGAAATTTCAATTAGTTATGGAAATGAATAACTTCTGAATAACAGATTTTCAAAGTGTAGGAAAGCTCATTTTGTCCAAATGGGCCATTTCAGCTATGTTGAAGAAACACATGCATCTCTCCAACGAAATCATGTAGGTTAGAATCAGCATCATCTAGAACACTGTTTCCTTGTGAGAATTGATTTAGTTCGTGAAAGGCGTATTTCCTGCAAATCATCCTTTTCAAGATGAAGTAAGGCTCATTTTGTTCCAAATAGGTCTATACAGCTGAGTTGAAGAAACACATGTACCTTTCCAACGAAAACCATCTATGGTAGATCTACCACTTTATTTCCCTGTGTGAATTGACATAGATTTCAAAGGAACATTTAATGGGAATGATAACTTAGAAGGCAGAGAAAGGATCATTTTTTCCAAATGGGCCAAATCACATGAGATGTCAAAAACCATTTGTGTGGAAAGGAAAAGTGTCATAGAAACAGGTGTTTCCTGCACATTCTTTCCCTGTGAAAATTGAGTTAATTTTTAAAAGCATACTTCCTACATCTTAAGTGTTTCAATGTGGAGATAGGTTCTGTTTACTCCAGGGAGGCGTATTCAAGGTGGTTTGAGAAACGCATGTATCTCCCAAAGAAAGAGATCTATGTTAAATGCTTCACAATCCCGCCTGTTGTTTGCCTGTGAGAATTGAATGAGTTTTTGAATGCAATACTTCTGGAAATCCTCATTTTCAAGAAGAAGAAAGGCTCCTTTTGTCCCAAGTATGCGTATTTTGCTGAGGTGAAGAAACACATTTAGCTCTCCACAGAAAGCCATCTGTGCCAGAAGTCAAAACATTAACAACATTGCTTCATTCTGTAAATGAGTTACTTTTGGAAAGGAATATTTCCTGAAAATTAGAACTTTCAAGGTGGAGAGATGTTCATTTTCTTCCAAATAAGCCTATTGACCTGAAAGTGGGAACACATTTGTCTCTCGAAAGAAAATGGTCAGTGTTAGAAAGAGAGAAGTGTCTAGACCATTGTTTCCGTGTGAGAATTGACTTAGTTTTGAAAGGAATACTTACTGCAAATCCTAATTTTCAAGGTGGAGAAAGGGTGATTTTCCTCAAATGGGCCTCTTTATCTGGGGGGAAGAAACACATGTATCCCTCCAAAGAAAACCATTTCTGCTAGAAGCTGCAGCATCTGACACATTGTTACCTGTGAGAATTGAGTTCACTTTTGAAAGGAATATTTCCTGCATATCGTGGTTATCATGGTAGGGGAAGGCTCATTTTGGTACAAACATGCCTAATCAGCTGATTTGAAGAAACACATTTATTTCTCCAAATAACACCATCTAAGCTTGAAGCTACAGTTGCTAGCACATTGTTTCCCTGTGACAATTGGCTTAGTTTTTGAAAGGAAGACTTCCTGACAATCTGAATTTTCAGGGTATTCTTAGGCTGAGTGTGTCCAAGTAGGCCCATTCAGCTAAGTTGTATAGAAACATGTATCTCTCAAAGAAAAATCTTTGTTAGAACCACGAGCATCTAGGGCATTGTTTCCCTGTGAGAACTGAGTAAGTTATTGAAAGGAATACTTCCTGCGACTTAAGATGTTTCAAAGTGGAGAAAGGCTCATTTTGTTCCAAATGGGGCCGTTCATCATTGGGGAAGAAACACAAGTATCCCTCCGAAGAAACCCATTTATGGTAGAAGCTGCAGCATCTACCATATTGTTTTCCTGTGAGAATTGAGTTCGTTTTGGGAAGAATACTTCCTGCAAATCCGAAATTCCAACGTGAACAAAGGTTCATTTTGTTTCGCAAAGGCCTATTCACCTAAGATGAAGAAAGGCCTGTATGTCCAAAAGAGAACAAGCTGGGTCCGAAGCTCAAGCACGTAGAACGTTGTTTACCAGTGATACTTGAATTACTTTTTGAATGGAATGCTCCTGCAAATCAGAATTGTCGGGGTGGATGAAGATCATTTTGTTCTGAATAGGCCTATTTGCCTGAGTTGAAAAAACACATGTACCTCTCAAAAGAAAACCAGCAGTGTTAGAAGCAGGAGCATCTAGCACATTGTTTTACTGTGAGAATTCTGTGAGTTTTTGAAAGGAAGACTGCTGCAAATCAGCGTTTTCGAGGTGTAGAAAGCTTCATTTTGTTCCAAATAGGACAGTTTAGAACAGTTGAAGAAACAAATGTAAATCTCAAAAGAAAACTATGTGTGTTAGAAACCAGAGCATCTATCACATTGTTTGCTGTGAGAATAGTGTTAGTTTTTGAAAGGAATATACCTGCAACTTAGGGGATCAACGTGGAGATAGCCTCTTTCTGTTCCAAATTGGCCTATTCAGCTAAGTTGAAGAAACACATGTACCTCTCAAAAAAAACCATCTCTGTATGATGCTGGAATATCTAGAACATTGTTTCCCTGTGAGAACTGAGTGTGGTTTTGAAATGACTACTACAGGAAACCTGAGAGTTTCAAAGGGGCGATAGGCTGAGTTGAAGACACACGCATCTTTCCCAAGAAAACCATCTATGTTAGAAAGTGCAGCAGCTACCACATGGTTTCTCTGTCACAATTGAGAGAGCTTTTGAAAGGAGTACTTCCTGCAATTCAGAACTTGCAAGGTCAACAAAGGTTCATTCTGTGCCAAATAGGCGTTTTCACCTGACATGTTGAAACACATGTTTCTCTCACAAGAAACTCTCTGTGTTAGACGGTCCGTCGCATAGAACATTGTTTACCTGTGAGATTTGAGTTCGTTTTCATTGGAGAACTTTTGCAAATCAGAATGTCAGGGTGGAAAAGGCTACTTTGTTCCTAATAGCCCTATTGAGCTGCATTGAAAAAACACATGGATCTCGCGAGAGAAAACCATCTGTGTTAGAAGCAGGATCATCCGGCACATTGTTTCCCTGTGAGAATCGAGTGAATATTTGAAAGGAGTACTTCCTGCCAATCATGGATTTCAAGGAGTACAACAGCTCACTTTACTCCAAATAGGACTATTTAGCTGAGTGGAAGAAACAACATGTATATCTCGCAAGAGAACTATATGTGTAAGAAGCCTGAGCATCTAGAACATTGATTCCCTGTGAGAACCGAGTTACGTTTGAAAGGAATACCTCCTGCAAATGCTAGATTTGAAGGTGGAGAAAGGCTGCTTTTGTTCAAAATAGGCCTATTGATTTGAGGGGAAGTAACAAATGGATACTTCCAAAGAAAACCATTTCTGGTAGAAGCTGAAGCATGTACATATTGCTTCCCTGGGAGAATTCAGTTCGTTTGGAAAAGAATATTCCTGCAAATCAGAACTTCCAAGGTGCACCAAGCTTCATTTCATTCTAAATAGGCCTATTCCACTGAGATGTTGAAACACATGTTTCTCTGGAAAGAAAACAATCCATGTTACAATCTCCACTGCCTTTAACCTTGATTCCCTGTGAGATTAGAGGTAGTTTTTGAGTGGAATACTTCTGCAAAGGAGAATTTTCAGGCTGGAAAAGCCTCTTTTTGTTGGACTAAGCCTATTCAGCTGAGTTGAAGAAGCACATTTTTCTCTCTAAAGAAAATCATCTGTGTTAGAAGAAGGAGAATCTAGCACATTGTTTCCTATGAGAAGTGAGTTAGTGTTTGAAAAGAACGCTGACTGCAACCTAGGTGTTTCAAGGTGGAGATTGGCTCTATTTCCTCCAATAAGCCTATTCAGATGAGTTTGAGAAACTCATGTATCTCTCCAAGGAAAATGGTCTACGTGAGCAGCATCAAATCGACCACATTGTTTCCTTCTGAGTATTGAGTTAGGTTTTGAAAGCAACACGTTTAGCAAATCAGAATTTTCAAGCTAGAGAAAGGCTCATTTTGTCCAAAGAGGACGATTCGGCTCAATTGAAGACAGACATGTATCTCTCCTCACAATACCATCTATGCTTCAACCTGCAGCAATTACCACGTTGTTTCCCTGCAAGAATTGACTTAGTTTTTGAAAGGACTACTACTGGCAACTTTTGAGTTTCACTGTGGAGATAGTCTCTGTTTGCTTCAAACAGGCCTTTTTAGCTGAGATGAAGAAGCACATGTGTATCTTGAAAAAGTACCATCTACGTTGGAAGCTGTAATTTCTATCACACTGTTTCCCTCTGACAATTTAGTTTGTTTTAGAAAGGATTATTTCCTGCAAATCAGAATTTCCAACATGGATTGAAGTTCACTTGCTCCAAACAAGCCTAGGTTGAAGAAACACACATATTTCTTGAAAGAAAACCATCTGTGTTAGAAGAAAGTGCATCTAGCACATTGTTTCCCTGTGAGAACTGAGTTAGTTTTTAAAGGAACTCGTCCTGCAAATTAGCACTTTGAAGGGGGCCATATGTTTCTTTGTTTCAAATTGGCCTATTCACCTGAATTGTCTAAACACGTGTTCCTCTTGAAACATCACAATATGTTTTAGAAAGAGGAACAACTAGCCTATTGCTTCCTTGTGAGAAGACTTAGTCTTGGAAAGGAATGTACCTGCAACTGACAGATTTCAATGTGGAGATATGCCCTGATTGCTGCAAATAGGCCTATATAGCTGAGTTGAAGAAACACATGTCTAACTCTAATGACAACCATCTATGCTAGAAACTGTAGCGTCAAGCACATTGTTCCCCTATGAAATTTCAATTAGTTATGGAAATGAATAACTTCTGAATAACAGATTTTCAAAGTGTAGGAAAGCTCATTTTGTCCAAATAGGCCATTTCAGCTATGTTGAAGAAACACATGCATCTCTCCAACGAAATCATGTAGGTTAGAATCAGCATCATCTAGAACACGGTTTCCTTGTGAGAATTGATTTAGTTCGTGAAAGGCGTATTTCCTGCAAATCATCCTTTTCAAGATGAAGTAAGGCTCATTTTGTTCCAAATAGGTCTATACAGCTGAGTTGAAGAAACACATGTACCTTTCCAAAGAAAACCATCTATGGTAGATCTACCACTTTATTTCCCTGTGTGAATTGACATAGATTTCAAAGGAACATTTAATGGAAATGATAACTTAGAAGGCAGAGAAATGATCATTTTTTCCAAATGGGCCAAATCACATGAGATGTCAAAAACCATTTGTGTGGAAAGGAAAACTGTCATAGAAACAGGTGTTTCCTGCACATTCTTTCCCTGTGAAAATTGAGTTAATTTTTAAAAGCATACTTCCTACATCTTAAGTGTTTCAATGTGGAGATAGGTTCTGTTTACTCCAGGGAGGCGTATTCAAGGTGGTTTGAGAAACGCATGTATCTCCCAAAGAAAGAGATCTATGTTAAATGCTTCACAATCCCGCCTGTTGTTTGCCTGTGAGAATTGAATGAGTTTTTGAATGAAATACTTCTGGAAATCCTCATTTTCAAGAAGAAGAAAGGCTCCTTTTGTCCCAAGTATGCGTATTTTGCTGAGGTGAAGAAACACATTTAGCTCTCCACAGAAAGCCATCTGTGCCAGAAGTCAAAACATTAACAACATTGCTTCATTCTGTAAATGAGTTACTTTGGGAAAGGAATATTTCCTGAAAATTAGAACTTTCAAGGTGGAGAGATGTTCATTTTCTTCCAAATAAGCCTATTGACCTGAAAGTGGGAACACATTTGTCTCTCGAAAGAAAATGGTCAGTGTTAGAAAGAGAGAAGTGTCTAGACCATTGTTTCCGTGTGAGAATTGACTTAGTTTTGAAAGGAATACTTACTGCAAATCCTAATTTTCAAGGTGGAGAAAGGGTGATTTTCCTCAAATGGGCCTCTTTATCTGAGGGGAAGAAGCACATGTATCCCTCCAAAGAAAACCATTTCTGCTAGAAGCTGCAGCATCTGACACATTGTTACCTGTGAGAATTGAGTTCACTTTTGAAAGGAATATTTCCTGCATATCGTGGTTATCATGGCAGGGGAAGGCTCATTTTGGTACAAAAATGCCTAATCAGCTGATTTGAAGAAACACATTTATTTCTCCAAATAACACCATCTAAGCTTGAAGCTACAGTTGCTAGCACATTGTTTCCCTGTGACAATTGGCTTAGTTTTTGAAAGGAAGACTTCCTGACAATCTGAATTTTCAGGGTATTCTTAGGCTGAGTGTGTCCAAGTAGGCCCATTCAGCTAAGTTGTATAGAGACATGTATCTCTCAAAGAAAAATCTTTGTTAGAACCACGAGCATCTAGGGCATTGTTTCCCTGTGAGAACTGAGTAAGTTATTGAAAGGAATACTTCCTGCGACTTAAGATGTTTCAAAGTGGAGAAAGGCTCATTTTGTTCCAAATGGGGCCGTTCATCATTGGGGAAGAAACACAAGTATCCCTCCGAAGAAACCCATTTATGGTAGAAGCTGCAGCATCTACCATATTGTTTTCCTGTGAGAATTGAGTTCGTTTTGGGAAGAATACTTCCTGCAAATCAGAAATTCCAACGTGAACAAAGGTTCATTTTGTTTCGCAAAGGCCTATTCACCTAAGATGAAGAAAGGCCTGTATGTCCAAAAGAGAACAAGCTGGGTCCGAAGCTCAAGCACGTAGAACGTTGTTTACCAGTGATACTTGAATTACTTTTTGAATGGAATGCTCCTGCAAATCAGAATTGTCAGGGTGGATGAAGATCATTTTGTTCTGAATAGGCCTATTTGCCTGAGTTGAAAAAACACATGTACCTCTCAAAAGAAAACCAGCAGTGTTAGAAGCAGGAGCATCTAGCACATTGTTTTACTGTGAGAATTCTGTGAGTTTTTGAAAGGAAGACTGCTGCAAATCAGCGTTTTCGAGGTGTAGAAAGCTTCATTTTGTTCCAAATAGGACAGTTTAGAACAGTTGAAGAAACAAATGTAAATCTCAAAAGAAAACTATGTGTGTTAGAAACCAGAGCATCTATCACATTGTTTGCTGTGAGAATAGTGTTAGTTTTTGAAAGGAATATACCTGCAACTTAGGGGATCAACATGGAGATAGCCTCTTTCTGTTCCAAATTGGCCTATTCAGCTAAGTTGAAGAAACACATGTACCTCTCAAAAAAAACCATCTCTGTATGATGCTGGAATATCTAGAACATTGTTTCCCTGTGAGAACTGAGTGTGGTTTTGAAATGACTACTACAGGAAACCTGAGAGTTTCAAAGGGGCGATAGGCTGAGTTGAAGACACACGCATCTTTCCCAAGAAAACCATCTATGTCAGAAAGTGCAGCAGCTACCACATGGTTTCTCTGTCACAATTGAGAGAGCTTTTGAAAGGAGTACTTCCTGCAATTCAGAACTTGCAAGGTCAACAAAGGTTCATTCTGTGCCAAATAGGCGTTTTCACCTGACATGTTGAAACACATGTTTCTCTCACAAGAAACTCTCTGTGTTAGACGGTCCGTCGCATAGAACATTGTTTACCTGTGAGATTTGAGTTCGTTTTCATTGGAGAACTTTTGCAAATCAGAATTTCAGGGTGGAAAAGGCTACTTTGTTCCTAATAGCCCTATTGAGCTGCATTGAAAAAACACATGGATCTCACGAGAGAAAACCATCTGTGTTAGAAGCAGGATCATCCGGCACATTGTTTCCCTGTGAGAATCGAGTGAATATTTGAAAGGAGTACTTCCTGCCAATCATGGATTTCAAGGAGTACAACAGCTCACTTTACTCCAAATAGGACTATTTAGCTGAGTGGAAGAAACAACATGTATATCTCGCAAGAGAACTATATGTGTAAGAAGCCTGAGCATCTAGAACATTGATTCCCTGTGAGAACCGAGTTACGTTTGAAAGGAATACCTCCTGCAAATGCTAGATTTGAAGGTGGAGAAAGGCTGCTTTTGTTCAAAATAGGCCTATTGATTTGAGGGGAAGTAACAAATGGATACTTCCAAAGAAAACCATTTCTGGTAGAAGCTGAAGCATGTACATATTGCTTCCCTGGGAGAATTCAGTTCGTTTGGAAAAGAATATTCCTGCAAATCAGAACTTCCAAGGTGCACCAAGCTTCATTTCATTCTAAATAGGCCTATTCCACTGAGATGTTGAAACACATGTTTCTCTGGAAAGAAAACAATCCATGTTACAATCTCCACTGCCTTTAACCTTGATTCCCTGTGAGATTAGAGGTAGTTTTTGAGTGGAATACTTCTGCAAAGGAGAATTTTCAGGCTGGAAAAGCCTCTTTTTGTTGGACTAAGCCTATTCAGCTGAGTTGAAGAAGCACATTTTTCTCTCTAAAGAAAATCATCTGTGTTAGAAGAAGGAGAATCTAGCACATTGTTTCCTATGAGAAGTGAGTTAGTGTTTGAAAAGAACGCTGACTGCAACCTAGGTGTTTCAAGGTGGAGATTGGCTCTATTTCCTCCAATAAGCCTATTCAGATGAGTTTGAGAAACTCATGTATCTCTCCAAGGAAAATGGTCTACGTGAGCAGCATCAAATCGACCACATTGTTTCCTTCTGAGTATTGAGTTAGGTTTTGAAAGCAACACGTTTAGCAAATCAGAATTTTCAAGCTAGAGAAAGGCTCATTTTGTCCAAAGAGGACGATTCGGCTCAATTGAAGACAGACATGTATCTCTCCTCACAATACCATCTATGCTTCAACCTGCAGCAATTACCACGTTGTTTCCCTGCAAGAATTGACTTAGTTTTTGAAAGGACTACTACTGGCAACTTTTGAGTTTCACTGTGGAGATATTCTCTGTTTGCTTCAAACAGGCCTTTTTAGCTGAGATGAAGAAGCACATGTGTATCTTGAAAAAGTACCATCTACGTTGGAAGCTGTAATTTCTATCACACTGTTTCCCTCTGACAATTTAGTTTGTTTTAGAAAGGATTATTTCCTGCAAATCAGAATTTCCAACATGGATTGAAGTTCACTTGCTCCAAACAAGCCTAGGTTGAAGAAACACACCTATTTCTTGAAAGAAAACCATCTGTGTTAGAAGAAAGTGCATCTAGCACATTGTTTCCCTGTGAGAACTGAGTTAGTTTTTAAAGGAACTCGTCCTGCAAATTAGCACTTTGAAGGGGGCCATATGTTTCTTTGTTTCAAATTGGCCTATTCACCTGAATTGTCTAAACACGTGTTCCTCTTGAAACATCACAATATGTTTTAGAAAGAGGAACAACTAGCCTATTGCTTCCTTGTGAGAAGACTTAGTCTTGGAAAGGAATGTACCTGCAACTGACAGATTTCAATGTGGAGATATGCCCTGATTGCTGCAAATAAGCCTATATAGCTGAGTTGAAAAAACACATGTCTAACTCTAATGACAACCATCTATGCTAGAAACTGTAGCGTCAAGCACATTGTTCCCCTATGAAATTTCAATTAGTTATGGAAATGAATAACTTCTGAATAACAGATTTTCAAAGTGTAGGAAAGCTCATTTTGTCCAAATAGGCCATTTCAGCTATGTTGAAGAAACACATGCATCTCTCCAACGAAATCATGTAGGTTAGAATCAGCATCATCTAGAACACGGTTTCCTTGTGAGAATTGATTTAGTTCGTGAAAGGCGTATTTCCTGCAAATCATCCTTTTCAAGATGAAGTAAGGCTCATTTTGTTCCAAATAGGTCTATACAGCTGAGTTGAAGAAACACATGTACCTTTCCAAAGAAAACCATCTATGGTAGATCTACCACTTTATTTCCCTGTGTGAATTGACATAGATTTCAAAGGAACATTTAATGGAAATGATAACTTAGAAGGCAGAGAAAGGATCATTTTTTCCAAATGGGCCAAATCACATGAGATGTCAAAAACCATTTGTGTGGAAAGGAAAACTGTCATAGAAACAGGTGTTTCCTGCACATTCTTTCCCTGTGAAAATTGAGTTAATTTTTAAAAGCATACTTCCTACATCTTAAGTGTTTCAATGTGGAGATAGGTTCTGTTTACTCCAGGGAGGCGTATTCAAGGTGGTTTGAGAAACGCATGTATCTCCCAAAGAAAGAGATCTATGTTAAATGCTTCACAATCCCGCCTGTTGTTTGCCTGTGAGAATTGAATGAGTTTTTGAATGAAATACTTCTGGAAATCCTCATTTTCAAGAAGAAGAAAGGCTCCTTTTGTCCCAAGTATGCGTATTTTGCTGAGGTGAAGAAACACATTTAGCTCTCCACAGAAAGCCATCTGTGCCAGAAGTCAAAACATTAACAACATTGCTTCATTCTGTAAATGAGTTACTTTTGGAAAGGAATATTTCCTGAAAATTAGAACTTTCAAGGTGGAGAGATGTTCATTTTCTTCCAAATAAGCCTATTGACCTGAAAGTGGGAACACATTTGTCTCTCGAAAGAAAATGGTCAGTGTTAGAAAGAGAGAAGTGTCTAGACCATTGTTTCCGTGTGAGAATTGACTTAGTTTTGAAAGGAATACTTACTGCAAATCCTAATTTTCAAGGTGGAGAAAGGGTGATTTTCCTCAAATGGGCCTCTTTATCTGAGGGGAAGAAGCACATGTATCCCTCCAAAGAAAACCATTTCTGCTAGAAGCTGCAGCATCTGACACATTGTTACCTGTGAGAATTGAGTTCACTTTTGAAAGGAATATTTCCTGCATATCGTGGTTATCATGGCAGGGGAAGGCTCATTTTGGTACAAAAATGCCTAATCAGCTGATTTGAAGAAACACATTTATTTCTCCAAATAACACCATCTAAGCTTGAAGCTACAGTTGCTAGCACATTGTTTCCCTGTGACAATTGGCTTAGTTTTTGAAAGGAAGACTTCCTGACAATCTGAATTTTCAGGGTATTCTTAGGCTGAGTGTGTCCAAGTAGGCCCATTCAGCTAAGTTGTATAGAGACATGTATCTCTCAAAGAAAAATCTTTGTTAGAACCACGAGCATCTAGGGCATTGTTTCCCTGTGAGAACTGAGTAAGTTATTGAAAGGAATACTTCCTGCGACTTAAGATGTTTCAAAGTGGAGAAAGGCTCATTTTGTTCCAAATGGGGCCGTTCATCATTGGGGAAGAAACACAAGTATCCCTCCGAAGAAACCCATTTATGGTAGAAGCTGCAGCATCTACCATATTGTTTTCCTGTGAGAATTGAGTTCGTTTTGGGAAGAATACTTCCTGCAAATCAGAAATTCCAACGTGAACAAAGGTTCATTTCGTTTCCCAAAGGCCTATTCACCTAAGATGAAGAAAGGCCTGTATGTCCAAAAGAGGACAAGCTGGGTCCGAAGCTCAAGCACGTAGAACGTTGTTTACCAGTGATACTTGAATTACTTTTTGAATGGAATGCTCCTGCAAATCAGAATTGTCGGGGTGGATGAAGATCATTTTGTTCTGAATAGGCCTATTTGCCTGAGTTGAAAAAACACATGTACCTCTCAAAAGAAAACCAGCAGTGTTAGAAGCAGGAGCATCTAGCACATTGTTTTCCTGTGAGAATTCTGTGAGTTTTTGAAAGGAAGACTGCTGCAAATCAGCGTTTTCGAGGTGTAGAAAGCTTCATTTTGTTCCAAATAGGACAGTTTAGAACAGTTGAAGAAACAAATGTAAATCTCAAAAGAAAACTATGTGTGTTAGAAACCAGAGCATCTATCACATTGTTTGCTGTGAGAATAGTGTTAGTTTTTGGAAGGAATATACCTGCAACTTAGGGGATCAACGTGGAGATAGCCTCTTTCTGTTCCAAATTGGCCTATTCAGCTAAGTTGAAGGAACACATGTACCTCTCAAAAAAAACCATCTCTGTATGATGCTGGAATATCTAGAACATTGTTTCCCTGTGAGAACTGAGTGTGGTTTTGAAATGACTACTACAGGAAACCTGAGAGTTTCAAAGGGGCGATAGGCTCTGTTTGCTCGAAATAGGGCTTTTCAGCTGAGTTGAAGACACACGCATCTTTCCCAAGAAAACCATCTATGTTAGAAAGTGCAGCAGCTACCACATGGTTTCTCTGTCACAATTGAGAGAGCTTTTGAAAGGAGTACTTCCTGCAATTCAGAACTTGCAAGGTCAACAAAGGTTCATTCTGTGCCAAATAGGCGTTTTCACCTGACATGTTGAAACACATGTTTCTCTCACAAGAAACTCTCTGTGTTAGACGGTCCATCGCATAGAACATTGTTTACCTGTGAGATTTGAGTTCGTTTTCCTTGGAGAACTTTTGCAAATCAGAATTTCAGGGTGGAAAAGGCTACTTTGTTCCTAATAGCCCTATTGAGCTGCATTGAAAAAACACATGGATCTCGCGAGAGAAAACCATCTGTGTTAGAAGCAGGATCATCCGGCACATTGTTTCCCTGTGAGAATCGAGTGAATATTTGAAAGGAGTACTTCCTGCCAATCATGGATTTCAAGGTGTACAACAGCTCACTTTACTCCAAATAGGACTATTTAGCTGAGTGGAAGAAACAACATGTATATCTCGCAAGAGAACTATATGTGTAAGAAGCCTGAGCATCTAGAACATTGATTCCCTGTGAGAACCGAGTTACGTTTGAAAGGAATACCTCCTGCAAATGCTAGATTTGAAGGTGGAGAAAGGCTGCTTTTGTTCAAAATAGGCCTATTGATTTGAGGGGAAGTAACAAATGGATACTTCCAAAGAAAACCATTTCTGGTAGAAGCTGAAGCATGTACATATTGCTTCCCTGGGAGAATTCAGTTCGTTTGGAAAAGAATATTCCTGCAAATCAGAACTTCCAAGGTGCACCAAGCTTCATTTCATTCTAAATAGGCCTATTCCACTGAGATGTTGAAACACATGTTTCTCTGGAAAGAAAACAATCCATGTTACAATCTCCACTGCCTTTAACCTTGATTCCCTGTGAGATTAGAGGTAGTTTTTGAGTGGAATACTTCTGCAAAGGAGAATTTTCAGGCTGGAAAAGCCTCTTTTTGTTGGACTAAGCCTATTCAGCTGAGTTGAAGAAGCACATTTTTCTCTCTAAAGAAAATCATCTGTGTTAGAAGAAGGAGAATCTAGCACATTGTTTCCTATGAGAAGTGAGTTAGTGTTTGAAAAGAACGCTGACTGCAACCTAGGTGTTTCAAGGTGGAGATTGGCTCTATTTCCTCCAATAAGCCTATTCAGATGAGTTTGAGAAACTCATGTATCTCTCCAAGGAAAATGGTCTACGTTAGCAGCATCAAATCGACCACATTGTTTCCTTCTGAGTATTGAGTTAGGTTTTGAAAGCAACACGTTTAGCAAATCAGAATTTTCAAGCTAGAGAAAGGCTCATTTTGTCCAAAGAGGACGATTCGGCTCAATTGAAGACAGACATGTATCTCTCCTCACAATACCATCTATGCTTCAACCTGCAGCAATTACCACGTTGTTTCCCTGCAAGAATTGACTTAGTTTTTGAAAGGACTACTACTGGCAACTTTTGAGTTTCACTGTGGAGATATTCTCTGTTTGCTTCAAACAGGCCTTTTTAGCTGAGATGAAGAAGCACATGTGTATCTTGAAAAAGTACCATCTACGTTGGAAGCTGTAATTTCTATCACACTGTTTCCCTCTGACAATTTAGTTTGTTTTAGAAAGGATTATTTCCTGCAAATCAGAATTTCCAACATGGATTGAAGTTCACTTGCTCCAAACAAGCCTAGGTTGAAGAAACACACCTATTTCTTGAAAGAAAACCATCTGTGTTAGAAGAAAGTGCATCTAGCACATTGTTTCCCTGTGAGAACTGAGTTAGTTTTTAAAGGAACTCGTCCTGCAAATTAGCACTTTGAAGGGGGCCATATGTTTCTTTGTTTCAAATTGGCCTATTCACCTGAATTGTCTAAACACGTGTTCCTCTTGAAACATCACAATATGTTTTAGAAAGAGGAACAACTAGCCTATTGCTTCCTTGTGAGAAGACTTAGTCTTGGAAAGGAATGTACCTGCAACTGACAGATTTCAATGTGGAGATATGCCCTGATTGCTGCAAATAGGCCTATATAGCTGAGTTGAAAAAACACATGTCTAACTCTAATGACAACCATCTATGCTAGAAACTGTAGCGTCAAGCACATTGTTCCCCTATGAAATTTCAATTAGTTATGGAAATGAATAACTTCTGAATAACAGATTTTCAAAGTGTAGGAAAGCTCATTTTGTCCAAATAGGCCATTTCAGCTATGTTGAAGAAACACATGCATCTCTCCAACGAAATCATGTAGTTTAGAATCAGCATCATCTAGAACACGGTTTCCTTGTGAGAATTGATTTAGTTCGTGAAAGGCGTATTTCCTGCAAATCATCCTTTTCAAGATGAAGTAAGGCTCATTTTGTTCCAAATAGGTCTATACAGCTGAGTTGAAGAAACACATGTACCTTTCCAAAGAAAACCATCTATGGTAGATCTACCACTTTATTTCCCTGTGTGAATTGACATAGATTTCAAAGGAACATTTAATGGAAATGATAACTTAGAAGGCAGAGAAAGGATCATTTTTTCCAAATGGGCCAAATCACATGAGATGTCAAAAACCATTTGTGTGGAAAGGAAAACTGTCATAGAAACAGGTGTTTCCTGCACATTCTTTCCCTGTGAAAATTGAGTTAATTTTTAAAAGCATACTTCCTACATCTTAAGTGTTTCAATGTGGAGATAGGTTCTGTTTACTCCAGGGAGGCGTATTCAAGGTGGTTTGAGAAACGCATGTATCTCCCAAAGAAAGAGATCTATGTTAAATGCTTCACAATCCCGCCTGTTGTTTGCCTGTGAGAATTGAATGAGTTTTTGAATGAAATACTTCTGGAAATCCTCATTTTCAAGAAGAAGAAAGGCTCCTTTTGTCCCAATTATGCGTATTTTGCTGAGGTGAAGAAACACATTTAGCTCTCCACAGAAAGCCATCTGTGCCAGAAGTCAAAACATTAACAACATTGCTTCATTCTGTAAATGAGTTACTTTTGGAAAGGAATATTTCCTGAAAATTAGAACTTTCAAGGTGGAGAGATGTTCATTTTCTTCCAAATAAGCCTATTGACCTGAAAGTGGGAACACATTTGTCTCTCGAAAGAAAATGGTCAGTGTTAGAAAGAGAGAAGTGTCTAGACCATTGTTTCCGTGTGAGAATTGACTTAGTTTTGAAAGGAATACTTACTGCAAATCCTAATTTTCAAGGTGGAGAAAGGGTGATTTTCCTCAAATGGGCCTCTTTATCTGAGGGGAAGAAGCACATGTATCCCTCCAAAGAAAACCATTTCTGCTAGAAGCTGCAGCATCTGACACATTGTTACCTGTGAGAATTGAGTTCACTTTTGAAAGGAATATTTCCTGCATATCGTGGTTATCATGGCAGGGGAAGGCTCATTTTGGTACAAAAATGCCTAATCAGCTGATTTGAAGAAACACATTTATTTCTCCAAATAACACCATCTAAGCTTGAAGCTACAGTTGCTAGCACATTGTTTCCCTGTGACAATTGGCTTAGTTTTTGAAAGGAAGACTTCCTGACAATCTGAATTTTCAGGGTATTCTTAGGCTGAGTGTGTCCAAGTAGGCCCATTCAGCTAAGTTGTATAGAGACATGTATCTCTCAAAGAAAAATCTTTGTTAGAACCACGAGCATCTAGGGCATTGTTTCCCTGTGAGAACTGAGTAAGTTATTGAAAGGAATACTTCCTGCGACTTAAGATGTTTCAAAGTGGAGAAAGGCTCATTTTGTTCCAAATGGGGCCGTTCATCATTGGGGAAGAAACACAAGTATCCCTCCGAAGAAACCCATTTATGGTAGAAGCTGCAGCATCTACCATATTGTTTTCCTGTGAGAATTGAGTTCGTTTTGGGAAGAATACTTCCTGCAAATCAGAAATTCCAACGTGAACAAAGGTTCATTTTGTTTCCCAAAGGCCTATTCACCTAAGATGAAGAAAGGCCTGTATGTCCAAAAGAGGACAAGCTGGGTCCGAAGCTCAAGCACGTAGAACGTTGTTTACCAGTGATACTTGAATTACTTTTTGAATGGAATGCTCCTGCAAATCAGAATTGTCGGGGTGGATGAAGATCATTTTGTTCTGAATAGGCCTATTTGCCTGAGTTGAAAAAACACATGTACCTCTCAAAAGAAAACCAGCAGTGTTAGAAGCAGGAGCATCTAGCACATTGTTTTCCTGTGAGAATTCTGTGAGTTTTTGAAAGGAAGACTGCTGCAAATCAGCGTTTTCGAGGTGTAGAAAGCTTCATTTTGTTCCAAATAGGACAGTTTAGAACAGTTGAAGAAACAAATGTAAATCTCAAAAGAAAACTATGTGTGTTAGAAACCAGAGCATCTATCACATTGTTTGCTGTGAGAATAGTGTTAGTTTTTGGAAGGAATATACCTGCAACTTAGGGGATCAACGTGGAGATAGCCTCTTTCTGTTCCAAATTGGCCTATTCAGCTAAGTTGAAGGAACACATGTACCTCTCAAAAAAAACCATCTCTGTATGATGCTGGAATATCTAGAACATTGTTTCCCTGTGAGAACTGAGTGTGGTTTTGAAATGACTACTACAGGAAACCTGAGAGTTTCAAAGGGGCGATAGGCTCTGTTTGCTCGAAATAGGGCTTTTCAGCTGAGTTGAAGACACACGCATCTTTCCCAAGAAAACCATCTATGTTAGAAAGTGCAGCAGCTACCACATGGTTTCTCTGTCACAATTGAGAGAGCTTTTGAAAGGAGTACTTCCTGCAATTCAGAACTTGCAAGGTCAACAAAGGTTCATTCTGTGCCAAATAGGCGTTTTCACCTGACATGTTGAAACACATGTTTCTCTCACAAGAAACTCTCTGTGTTAGACGGTCCATCGCATAGAACATTGTTTACCTGTGAGATTTGAGTTCGTTTTCCTTGGAGAACTTTTGCAAATCAGAATTTCAGGGTGGAAAAGGCTACTTTGTTCCTAATAGCCCTATTGAGCTGCATTGAAAAAACACATGGATCTCGCGAGAGAAAACCATCTGTGTTAGAAGCAGGATCATCCGGCACATTGTTTCCCTGTGAGAATCGAGTGAATATTTGAAAGGAGTACTTCCTGCCAATCATGGATTTCAAGGTGTACAACAGCTCACTTTACTCCAAATAGGACTATTTAGCTGAGTGGAAGAAACAACATGTATATCTCGCAAGAGAACTATATGTGTAAGAAGCCTGAGCATCTAGAACATTGATTCCCTGTGAGAACCGAGTTACGTTTGAAAGGAATACCTCCTGCAAATGCTAGATTTGAAGGTGGAGAAAGGCTGCTTTTGTTCAAAATAGGCCTATTGATTTGAGGGGAAGTAACAAATGGATACTTCCAAAGAAAACCATTTCTGGTAGAAGCTGAAGCATGTACATATTGCTTCCCTGGGAGAATTCAGTTCGTTTGGAAAAGAATATTCCTGCAAATCAGAACTTCCAAGGTGCACCAAGCTTCATTTCATTCTAAATAGGCCTATTCCACTGAGATGTTGAAACACATGTTTCTCTGGAAAGAAAACAATCCATGTTACAATCTCCACTGCCTTTAACCTTGATTCCCTGTGAGATTAGAGGTAGTTTTTGAGTGGAATACTTCTGCAAAGGAGAATTTTCAGGCTGGAAAAGCCTCTTTTTGTTGGACTAAGCCTATTCAGCTGAGTTGAAGAAGCACATTTTTCTCTCTAAAGAAAATCATCTGTGTTAGAAGAAGGAGAATCTAGCACATTGTTTCCTATGAGAAGTGAGTTAGTGTTTGAAAAGAACGCTGACTGCAACCTAGGTGTTTCAAGGTGGAGATTGGCTCTATTTCCTCCAATAAGCCTATTCAGATGAGTTTGAGAAACTCATGTATCTCTCCAAGGAAAATGGTCTACGTTAGCAGCATCAAATCGACCACATTGTTTCCTTCTGAGTATTGAGTTAGGTTTTGAAAGCAACACGTTTAGCAAATCAGAATTTTCAAGCTAGAGAAAGGCTCATTTTGTCCAAAGAGGACGATTCGGCTCAATTGAAGACAGACATGTATCTCTCCTCACAATACCATCTATGCTTCAACCTGCAGCAATTACCACGTTGTTTCCCTGCAAGAATTGACTTAGTTTTTGAAAGGACTACTACTGGCAACTTTTGAGTTTCACTGTGGAGATATTCTCTGTTTGCTTCAAACAGGCCTTTTTAGCTGAGATGAAGAAGCACATGTGTATCTTGAAAAAGTACCATCTACGTTGGAAGCTGTAATTTCTATCACACTGTTTCCCTCTGACAATTTAGTTTGTTTTAGAAAGGATTATTTCCTGCAAATCAGAATTTCCAACATGGATTGAAGTTCACTTGCTCCAAACAAGCCTAGGTTGAAGAAACACACCTATTTCTTGAAAGAAAACCATCTGTGTTAGAAGAAAGTGCATCTAGCACATTGTTTCCCTGTGAGAACTGAGTTAGTTTTTAAAGGAACTCGTCCTGCAAATTAGCACTTTGAAGGGGGCCATATGTTTCTTTGTTTCAAATTGGCCTATTCACCTGAATTGTCTAAACACGTGTTCCTCTTGAAACATCACAATATGTTTTAGAAAGAGGAACAACTAGCCTATTGCTTCCTTGTGAGAAGACTTAGTCTTGGAAAGGAATGTACCTGCAACTGACAGATTTCAATGTGGAGATATGCCCTGATTGCTGCAAATAGGCCTATATAGCTGAGTTGAAAAAACACATGTCTAACTCTAATGACAACCATCTATGCTAGAAACTGTAGCGTCAAGCACATTGTTCCCCTATGAAATTTCAATTAGTTATGGAAATGAATAACTTCTGAATAACAGATTTTCAAAGTGTAGGAAAGCTCATTTTGTCCAAATAGGCCATTTCAGCTATGTTGAAGAAACACATGCATCTCTCCAACGAAATCATGTAGTTTAGAATCAGCATCATCTAGAACACGGTTTCCTTGTGAGAATTGATTTAGTTCGTGAAAGGCGTATTTCCTGCAAATCATCCTTTTCAAGATGAAGTAAGGCTCATTTTGTTCCAAATAGGTCTATACAGCTGAGTTGAAGAAACACATGTACCTTTCCAAAGAAAACCATCTATGGTAGATCTACCACTTTATTTCCCTGTGTGAATTGACATAGATTTCAAAGGAACATTTAATGGAAATGATAACTTAGAAGGCAGAGAAAGGATCATTTTTTCCAAATGGGCCAAATCACATGAGATGTCAAAAACCATTTGTGTGGAAAGGAAAACTGTCATAGAAACAGGTGTTTCCTGCACATTCTTTCCCTGTGAAAATTGAGTTAATTTTTAAAAGCATACTTCCTACATCTTAAGTGTTTCAATGTGGAGATAGGTTCTGTTTACTCCAGGGAGGCGTATTCAAGGTGGTTTGAGAAACGCATGTATCTCCCAAAGAAAGAGATCTATGTTAAATGCTTCACAATCCCGCCTGTTGTTTGCCTGTGAGAATTGAATGAGTTTTTGAATGAAATACTTCTGGAAATCCTCATTTTCAAGAAGAAGAAAGGCTCCTTTTGTCCCAATTATGCGTATTTTGCTGAGGTGAAGAAACACATTTAGCTCTCCACAGAAAGCCATCTGTGCCAGAAGTCAAAACATTAACAACATTGCTTCATTCTGTAAATGAGTTACTTTTGGAAAGGAATATTTCCTGAAAATTAGAACTTTCAAGGTGGAGAGATGTTCATTTTCTTCCAAATAAGCCTATTGACCTGAAAGTGGGAACACATTTGTCTCTCGAAAGAAAATGGTCAGTGTTAGAAAGAGAGAAGTGTCTAGACCATTGTTTCCGTGTGAGAATTGACTTAGTTTTGAAAGGAATACTTACTGCAAATCCTAATTTTCAAGGTGGAGAAAGGGTGATTTTCCTCAAATGGGCCTCTTTATCTGAGGGGAAGAAGCACATGTATCCCTCCAAAGAAAACCATTTCTGCTAGAAGCTGCAGCATCTGACACATTGTTACCTGTGAGAATTGAGTTCACTTTTGAAAGGAATATTTCCTGCATATCGTGGTTATCATGGCAGGGGAAGGCTCATTTTGGTACAAAAATGCCTAATCAGCTGATTTGAAGAAACACATTTATTTCTCCAAATAACACCATCTAAGCTTGAAGCTACAGTTGCTAGCACATTGTTTCCCTGTGACAATTGGCTTAGTTTTTGAAAGGAAGACTTCCTGACAATCTGAATTTTCAGGGTATTCTTAGGCTGAGTGTGTCCAAGTAGGCCCATTCAGCTAAGTTGTATAGAGACATGTATCTCTCAAAGAAAAATCTTTGTTAGAACCACGAGCATCTAGGGCATTGTTTCCCTGTGAGAACTGAGTAAGTTATTGAAAGGAATACTTCCTGCGACTTAAGATGTTTCAAAGTGGAGAAAGGCTCATTTTGTTCCAAATGGGGCCGTTCATCATTGGGGAAGAAACACAAGTATCCCTCCGAAGAAACCCATTTATGGTAGAAGCTGCAGCATCTACCATATTGTTTTCCTGTGAGAATTGAGTTCGTTTTGGGAAGAATACTTCCTGCAAATCAGAAATTCCAACGTGAACAAAGGTTCATTTTGTTTCCCAAAGGCCTATTCACCTAAGATGAAGAAAGGCCTGTATGTCCAAAAGAGGACAAGCTGGGTCCGAAGCTCAAGCACGTAGAACGTTGTTTACCAGTGATACTTGAATTACTTTTTGAATGGAATGCTCCTGCAAATCAGAATTGTCGGGGTGGATGAAGATCATTTTGTTCTGAATAGGCCTATTTGCCTGAGTTGAAAAAACACATGTACCTCTCAAAAGAAAACCAGCAGTGTTAGAAGCAGGAGCATCTAGCACATTGTTTTCCTGTGAGAATTCTGTGAGTTTTTGAAAGGAAGACTGCTGCAAATCAGCGTTTTCGAGGTGTAGAAAGCTTCATTTTGTTCCAAATAGGACAGTTTAGAACAGTTGAAGAAACAAATGTAAATCTCAAAAGAAAACTATGTGTGTTAGAAACCAGAGCATCTATCACATTGTTTGCTGTGAGAATAGTGTTAGTTTTTGGAAGGAATATACCTGCAACTTAGGGGATCAACGTGGAGATAGCCTCTTTCTGTTCCAAATTGGCCTATTCAGCTAAGTTGAAGGAACACATGTACCTCTCAAAAAAAACCATCTCTGTATGATGCTGGAATATCTAGAACATTGTTTCCCTGTGAGAACTGAGTGTGGTTTTGAAATGACTACTACAGGAAACCTGAGAGTTTCAAAGGGGCGATAGGCTCTGTTTGCTCGAAATAGGTCTTTTCAGCTGAGTTGAAGACACACGCATCTTTCCCGAGAAAACCATCTATGTTAGAAAGTGCAGCAGCTACCACATGGTTTCTCTGTCACAATTGAGAGAGCTTTTGAAAGGAGTACTTCCTGCAATTCAGAACTTGCAAGGTCAACAAAGGTTCATTCTGTGCCAAATAGGCGTTTTCACCTGACATGTTGAAACACATGTTTCTCTCACAAGAAACTCTCTGTGTTAGACGGTCCATCGCATAGAACATTGTTTACCTGTGAGATTTGAGTTCGTTTTCCTTGGAGAACTTTTGCAAATCAGAATTTCAGGGTGGAAAAGGCTACTTTGTTCCTAATAGCCCTATTGAGCTGCATTGAAAAAACACATGGATCTCGCGAGAGAAAACCATCTGTGTTAGAAGCAGGATCATCCGGCACATTGTTTCCCTGTGAGAATCGAGTGAATATTTGAAAGGAGTACTTCCTGCCAATCATGGATTTCAAGGTGTACAACAGCTCACTTTACTCCAAATAGGACTATTTAGCTGAGTGGAAGAAACAACATGTATATCTCGCAAGAGAACTATATGTGTAAGAAGCCTGAGCATCTAGAACATTGATTCCCTGTGAGAACCGAGTTACGTTTGAAAGGAATACCTCCTGCAAATGCTAGATTTGAAGGTGGAGAAAGGCTGCTTTTGTTCAAAATAGGCCTATTGATTTGAGGGGAAGTAACAAATGGATACTTCCAAAGAAAACCATTTCTGGTAGAAGCTGAAGCATGTACATATTGCTTCCCTGGGAGAATTCAGTTCGTTTGGAAAAGAATATTCCTGCAAATCAGAACTTCCAAGGTGCACCAAGCTTCATTTCATTCTAAATAGGCCTATTCCACTGAGATGTTGAAACACATGTTTCTCTGGAAAGAAAACAATCCATGTTACAATCTCCACTGCCTTTAACCTTGATTCCCTGTGAGATTAGAGGTAGTTTTTGAGTGGAATACTTCTGCAAAGGAGAATTTTCAGGCTGGAAAAGCCTCTTTTTGTTGGACTAAGCCTATTCAGCTGAGTTGAAGAAGCACATTTTTCTCTCTAAAGAAAATCATCTGTGTTAGAAGAAGGAGAATCTAGCACATTGTTTCCTATGAGAAGTGAGTTAGTGTTTGAAAAGAACGCTGACTGCAACCTAGGTGTTTCAAGGTGGAGATTGGCTCTATTTCCTCCAATAAGCCTATTCAGATGAGTTTGAGAAACTCATGTATCTCTCCAAGGAAAATGGTCTACGTTAGCAGCATCAAATCTACCACATTGTTTCCTTCTGAGTATTGAGTTAGGTTTTGAAAGCAACACGTTTAGCAAATCAGAATTTTCAAGCTAGAGAAAGGCTCATTTTGTCCAAAGAGGACGATTCGGCTCAATTGAAGACAGACATGTATCTCTCCACACAATACCATCTATGCTTCAACCTGCAGCAATTACCACATTGTTTCCCTGCAAGAATTGACTTAGTTTTTGAAAGGACTACTACTGGCAACTTTTGAGTTTCACTGTGGAGATATTCTCTGTTTGCTTCAAACAGGCCTTTTTAGCTGAGATGAAGAAGCACATGTGTATCTTGAAAAAGTACCATCTACGTTGGAAGCTGTAATTTCTATCACACTGCTTCCCTCTGACAATTTAGTTTGTTTTAGAAAGGAGTATTTCCTGCAAATCAGAATTTCCAACATGGATTGAAGTTCACTTGCTCCAAACAAGCCTAGGTTGAAGAAACACACATATTTCTTGAAAGAAAACCATCTGTGTTAGAAGAAAGTGCATCTAGCACATTGTTTCCCTGTGAGAACTGAGTTAGTTTTTAAAGGAACTCGTCCTGCAAATTAGCACTTTGAAGGGGGCCATATGTTTCTTTGTTTCAAATTGGCCTATTCACCTGAATTGTCTAAACACGTGTTCCTCTTGGAACATCACAATATGTTTTAGAAAGAGGAACAACTAGCCTATTGCTTCCTTGTGAGAAGACTTAGTCTTGGAAAGGAATGTACCTGCAACTGACAGATTTCAATGTGGAGATATGCCCTGATTGCTGCAAATAGGCCTATATAGCTGAGTTGAAGAAACACATGTCTAACTCTAATGACAACCATCTATGCTAGAAACTGTAGCGTCAAGCACATTGTTCCCCTATGAAATTTCAATTAGTTATGGAAATGAATAACTTCTGAATAACAGATTTTCAAAGTGTAGGAAAGCTCATTTTGTCCAAATAGGCCATTTCAGCTATGTTGAAGAAACACATGCATCTCTCCAACGAAATCATGTAGGTTAGAATCAGCATCATCTAGAACACGGTTTCCTTGTGAGAATTGATTTAGTTCGTGAAAGGCGTATTTCCTGCAAATCATCCTTTTCAAGATGAAGTAAGGCTCATTTTGTTCCAAATAGGTCTATACAGCTGAGTTGAAGAAACACATGTACCTTTCCAAAGAAAACCATCTATGGTAGATCTACCACTTTATTTCCCTGTGTGAATTGACATAGATTTCAAAGGAACATTTAATGGAAATGATAACTTAGAAGGCAGAGAAAGGATCATTTTTTCCAAATGGGCCAAATCACATGAGATGTCAAAAACCATTTGTGTGGAAAGGAAAACTGTCATAGAAACAGGTGTTTCCTGCACATTCTTTCCCTGTGAAAATTGAGTTAATTTTTAAAAGCATACTTCCTACATCTTAAGTGTTTCAATGTGGAGATAGGTTCTGTTTACTCCAGGGAGGCGTATTCAAGGTGGTTTGAGAAACGCATGTATCTCCCAAAGAAAGAGATCTATGTTAAATGCTTCACAATCCCGCCTGTTGTTTGCCTGTGAGAATTGAATGAGTTTTTGAATGCAATACTTCTGGAAATCCTCATTTTCAAGAAGAAGAAAGGCTCCTTTTGTCCCAAGTATGCGTATTTTGCTGAGGTGAAGAAACACATTTAGCTCTCCACAGAAAGCCATCTGTGCCAGAAGTCAAAACATTAACAACATTGCTTCATTCTGTAAATGAGTTACTTTTGGAAAGGAATATTTCCTGAAAATTAGAACTTTCAAGGTGGAGAGATGTTCATTTTCTTCCAAATAAGCCTATTGACCTGAAAGTGGGAACACATTTGTCTCTCGAAAGAAAATGGTCAGTGTTAGAAAGAGAGAAGTGTCTAGACCATTGTTTCCGTGTGAGAATTGACTTAGTTTTGAAAGGAATACTTACTGCAAATCCTAATTTTCAAGGTGGAGAAAGGGTGATTTTCCTCAAATGGGCCTCTTTATCTGGGGGGAAGAAACACATGTATCCCTCCAAAGAAAACCATTTCTGCTAGAAGCTGCAGCATCTGACACATTGTTACCTGTGAGAATTGAGTTCACTTTTGAAAGGAATATTTCCTGCATATCATGGTTATCATGGTAGGGGAAGGCTCATTTTGGTACAAAAATGCCTAATCAGCTGATTTGAAGAAACACATTTATTTCTCCAAATAACACCATCTAAGCTTGAAGCTACAGTTGCTAGCACATTGTTTCCCTGTGACAATTGGCTTAGTTTTTGAAAGGAAGACTTCCTGACAATCTGAATTTTCAGGGTATTCTTAGGCTGAGTGTGTCCAAGTAGGCCCATTCAGCTAAGTTGTATAGAGACATGTATCTCTCAAAGAAAAATCTTTGTTAGAACCACGAGCATCTAGGGCATTGTTTCCCTGTGAGAACTGAGTAAGTTATTGAAAGGAATACTTCCTGCGACTTAAGATGTTTCAAAGTGGAGAAAGGCTCATTTTGTTCCAAATGGGGCCGTTCATCATTGGGGAAGAAACACAAGTATCCCTCCGAAGAAACCCATTTATGGTAGAAGCTGCAGCATCTACCATATTGTTTTCCTGTGAGAATTGAGTTCGTTTTGGGAAGAATACTTCCTGCAAATCTGAAATTCCAACGTGAACAAAGGTTCATTTTGTTTCGCAAAGGCCTATTCACCTAAGATGAAGAAAGGCCTGTATGTCCAAAAGAGAACAAGCTGGGTCCGAAGCTCAAGCACGTAGAACGTTGTTTACCAGTGATACTTGAATTACTTTTTGAATGGAATGCTCCTGCAAATCAGAATTGTCGGGGTGGATGAAGATCATTTTGTTCTGAATAGGCCTATTTGCCTGAGTTGAAAAAACACATGTACCTCTCAAAAGAAAACCAGCAGTGGTAGAAGCAGGAGCATCTAGCACATTGTTTTACTGTGAGAATTCTGTGAGTTTTTGAAAGGAAGACTGCTGCAAATCAGCGTTTTCGAGGTGTAGAAAGCTTCATTTTGTTCCAAATAGGACAGTTTAGAACAGTTGAAGAAACAAATGTAAATCTCAAAAGAAAACTATGTGTGTTAGAAACCAGAGCATCTATCACATTGTTTGCTGTGAGAATAGTGTTAGTTTTTGAAAGGAATATACCTGCAACTTAGGGGATCAACGTGGAGATAGCCTCTTTCTGTTCCAAATTGGCCTATTCAGCTAAGTTGAAGAAACACATGTACCTCTCAAAAAAAACCATCTCTGTATGATGCTGGAATATCTAGAACATTGTTTCCCTGTGAGAACTGAGTGTGGTTTTGAAATGACTACTACAGGAAACCTGAGAGTTTCAAAGGGGCGATAGGCTCTGTTTGCTCGAAATAGGTCTTTTCAGCTGAGTTGAAGACACACGCATCTTTCCCAAGAAAACCATCTATGTTAGAAAGTGCAGCAGCTACCACATGGTTTCTCTGTCACAATTGAGAGAGCTTTTGAAAAGAGTACTTCCTGCAATTCAGAACTTGCAAGGTCAACAAAGGTTCATTCTGTGCCAAATAGGCGTTTTCACCTGACATGTTGAAACACATGTTTCTCTCACAAGAAACTCTCTGTGTTAGACGGTCCGTCGCATAGAACATTGTTTACCTGTGAGATTTGAGTTCGTTTTCATTGGAGAACTTTTGCAAATCAGAATTTCAGGGTGGAAAACGCTACTTTGTTCCTAATAGCCCTATTGAGCTGCATTGAAAAAACACATGGATCTCGCGAGAGAAAACCATCTGTGTTAGAAGCAGGATCATCCGGCACATTGTTTCCTTGTGAGAATCGAGTGAATATTTGAAAGGAGTACTTCCTGCCAATCATGGATTTCAAGGAGTACAACAGCTCACTTTACTCCAAATAGGACTATTTAGCTGAGTGGAAGAAACAACATGTATATCTCGCAAGAGAACTATATGTGTAAGAAGCCTGAGCATCTAGAACATTGATTCCCTGTGAGAACCGAGTTACGTTTGAAAGGAATACCTCCTGCAAATGCTAGATTTGAAGGTGGAGAAAGGCTGCTTTTGTTCAAAATAGGCCTATTGATTTGAGGGGAAGTAACAAATGGATACTTCCAAAGAAAACCATTTCTGGTAGAAGCTGAAGCATGTACATATTGCTTCCCTGGGAGAATTCAGTTCGTTTCCCTGCAAGAATTGACTTAGTTTTTGAAAGGACTACTACTGGCAACTTTTGAGTTTCACTGTGGAGATAGTCTCTGTTTGCTTCAAACAGGCCTTTTTAGCTGAGATGAAGAAGCACATGTGTATCTTGAAAAAGTACCATCTACGTTGGAAGCTGTAATTTCTATCACACTGTTTCCCTCTGACAATTTAGTTTGTTTTCGAAAGGAGTATTTCCTGCAAATCAGAATTTCCAACATGGATTGAAGTTGGCTTGCTCCAAACATGCCTAGGTTGAAGAAACACACATATTTCTTGAAAGAAAACCATCTGTGTTAGAAGAAAGTGCATCTAGCACATTGTTTCCCTGTGAGAACTGAGTTAGTTTTTAAAGGAACTCGTCCTGCAAATTAGCACTTTGAAGGGGGACATATGTTTCTTTGTTTCAAATTGGCCTATTCACCTGAATTGTCTAAACACGTGTTCCTCTTGAAACATCACAATATGTTTAAGAAAGAGGAACAACTAGCCTATTGCTTCCTTGTGAGAAGACTTAGTCTTGGAAAGGAATGTACCTGCAACTGAGAGATTTCAATGTGGAGATATGCCCTGATTGCTGCAAATAGGCCTATGCAGCTGAGTTGAAGAAACACATGTCTAACTATAATGACAACCATCTATGTTAGAAACTGTAGCATCAAGCACATTGTTTCCCTGTGAAATTTGAATTAGTTATGGAAATGAATAACTTCTGAATAACAGATTTTCAAAGTGTAGGAAAGCTCATTTTGTCCAAATAGGCCATTTCAGCTATGTTGAAGAAACACATGCATCTCTCCAACGAAATCATGTAGGTTAGAATCAGCATCATCTAGAACACTGTTCCTTGTGAGAATTGATTTAGTTCGTGAAACGAATATTTCCTGCAAATCATCCTTTTCAAGATGAAGAAAGGCTCATTTTGTTCCAAATAGGTCTATACAGGTGAGTTGAAGAAACACATGTACCTTTCCAAAGAAAACCATCTATGGTAGATCTACCACTTTATTTCCCTGTGTGAATTGACATAGATTTCAAAGGAACATTTAATGGAAATGAGAACTTAGAAGGCAGAGAAAGGATCATTTTGTTCCAAATGGGCCAAATCACATGAGATGTCAAAAACCGTTTGTGTTTAGAGGAAAACTGTGATAGAAACAGGAGTTTCCTGCACATTCTTTCCATGTGAAAATTGAGTTAATTTTTAAAAGCATACTTCCTACATCTTAAGTGTTTCAATGTGGAGATAGGTTCTGTTTACTCCAGGAAGGCGTATTCAGGTTGGTTTGAGAAACGCATGTATCTCCCAAAGAAAGAGATCTATGTTAAATGCTTCACAATCCTGCCTGTTGTTTGCCTGTGAGAATTGAATGAGTTTTTGAATGCAATACTTCTGGAAATCCTCATTTTCAAGAAGAAGAAAGGCTCATTTTGTCCCAAGTATGCGTATTTTGCTGAGGTGAAGAAACACATTTAGCTCTCCACAGAAAGCCATCTGTGTCAGAAGTCAAAACATTAACAACATTGCTTCATTCCGTAAATGAGTTACTTTTGGAAAGGAATATTTCCTGAAAATCAGAACTTTCAAGGTGGAGAGATGTTCATTTTCTTCCAAATAAGCCTATTGACCTGAAAGTGGGAACACATTTCTCTCTCGAAAGAAAATGGTCAGAGTTAGAAAGAGAGAAGTGTCTAGACCATTGTTTCCGTGTGAGAATTGACTTAGTTTTGAAAGGAATACTTACTGCAAATCCTAATTTTCAAGGTGGAGAAAGGGTGATTTTCCTCAAATGGGCCTCTTTATCTGAGGGGAAGAAACACATGTATCCCTCCAAAGAAAACCATTTGTGCTAGAAGCTGCAGCATCTGACACATTGTTACCTGTGAGAATTGAGTTCACTTTTGAAAGGAATATTTCCTGTATATCGTAGTTATCATGGTAGGGGAAGGCTCATTTTGGTACAAAAATGCCTAATCAGCTGATTTGAAGAAACACATTTATTTCTCCAAATAACACCATCTAAGCTTGAAGCTACAGTTGCTAGCACATTGTTTCCCTGTGACAATTGGCTTAGTTTTTGAAAGGAAGACTTCCTCACAATCTGAATTTTCAGGGTATTATTAGGCTGAGTGTGTCCAAGTAGGCCCATTCAGCTAAGTTGTATAGAAACATGTATCTCTCAAAAAAAAATCTTTGTTAGAACCAGGAGCATCAAGGGCATTGTTTCCCGGTGAGAACTGAGTTGGTTATTGAAAGGAATACTTCCTGTGACTTAAGATGTTTCAAAGTGGAGAAAGGCTCATTTTGTTCCAAATGGGGCTGTTCATCATTGGGGAAGGAACACAAGTATCCCTCCGAAGAAACCCATTTATGGTAGAAGCTGCAGCATCTACCATATTGTTTTCCTGAGAGAATTGAGTTCGTTTTGGGAAGAATACTTCCTGCAAATCAGAAATTCCAACGTGAACAAAGGTTCATTTTGTTTCCCAAAGGCCTATTCACCTAAGATGAAGAAAGGCCTGTATGTCCAAAGAGAACAAGCTGGGTCCGAAACTCAAGCACGTAGAACGTTGTTTACCAGTGATACTTGAATTACTTTTTGAATGGAATGCTCCTGCAAATCAGAATTGTCGGGGTGGATGAAGATCATTTTGTTCTGAATAGGCCTATTTGCCTGAGTTGAAAAAACACATGTACCTCTCAAAAGAAAACCAGCAGTGTTAGAAGCAGGAGCATCTAGCACATTGTTTTACTGTGAGAATTCTGTGAGTTTTTGAAAGAAAGACTGCTGCAAATCTGCGTTTTCGAGGTGTAGAAAGCTTCATTTTGTTCCAAATAGGACAGTTTAGAACAGTTGAAGAAACAAATGTAAATCTCAAAAGAAAACTATGTGTGTTAGAAACAAGAGCATCTATCACATTGTTTGCTGTGAGAATAGTGTTAGTTTTTGAAAGGAATATACCTGCAACTTAGGGTATCAACGTGGAGATAGCCTCTTTCTGTTCCAAATTGGCCTATTCAGCTAAGTTGAAGAAACACATGTACCTCTCAAAAAAAACCATCTCGGTATGATGCTGGAATATCTAGAACATTGTTTCCCTGTGAGAACTGAGTGTGGTTTTGAAATGACTACTACGGGAAACCTTAGAGTTTCAAAGGGGCGATAGGGTCTGTTTGCTCGAAATAGGTCTTTTCAGCTGAGTTGAAGACACATGCATCTTTCCCAAGAATACCATCTATGTTAGAAAGTGCAGCAGCTACCACATGGTTTCTCTGTCACAATTGAGAGAGCTTTTGAAAGGAGTACTTTCTGCAATTCAGAACTTGCAAGGTCAACAAAGGTTCATTCTGTGCCAAATAGGCGTTTTCAACTGACATGTTGAAACACATGTTTCTCTCACAAGATACTCTCTGTGTTAGACGGTCCATCGCATAGAACATTGTTTACCTGTGAGATTTGAGTTCGTTTTCATTGGAGAACTTTTGCAAATCAGAATGTCAGGGTGGAAAAGGCTACTTTGTTCCTAATAGCGCTATTGAGCTGCATTGAAAAAACACATGGATCTCGCGAGAGAAAACCATCTGTGTTAGAAGCAGGATCATCCGGCACATTGTTTCCCTGTGAGAATCGAGTGAATATTTGAAAGGAGTACTTCCAGCCAATCACAGATTTCAAGGTGTACAACAGCTCACTTTACTCCAAATAGGACTATTTAGCTGAGTGGAAGACACAACATGTATATCTCGCAAGAGAACTATATGTGTAAGAAGCCTGAGCATCTAGAACATTGATTCCCTCTGAGAACCGAGTTACGTTTGAAAGGAATAACTCCTGCAAATGCTAGATTTGAAGGTGGAGAAAGGCTGCTTTTGTTCAAAATAGGCCTATTGATTTGAGGGGAAGTAACAAATGGATACTTCCAAAGAAAACCATTTCTGGTAGAAGCTGAAGCATGTACATATTGCTTCCCTGGGAGAATTCAGTTCGTTTGGAAAAGAATATTCCTGCAAATCAGAACTTCCAAGGTGCACCAAGCTTCATTTCATTCTAAATAGGCCTATTCCACTGAGATGTTGAAACACATGTTTCTCTGGAAAGAAAACAATCCATGTTACAATCTCCACTGCCTTTAACCTTGATTCTCTGTGAGATTAGAGGTAGTTTTTGAGTGGAATACTTCTGCAAAGGAGAATTTTCAGGCTGGAAAAGCCTACTTTTGTTGGACTAAGCCTATTCAGCTGAGTTGAAGAAGCACATTTTTCTCTCAAAAGAAAATCATCTGTGTTAGAAGAAGGAGAATCTAGCACATTGTTTCCTATGAGAAGTGAGTTAGTGTTTGAAAAGAACACTGCCTGCAACCTAGGTGTTTCAAGGTGGAGATTGGCTCTATTTCCTCCAATAAGCCTATTCAGATGAGTTTGAGAAACTCATGTATCTCTCCAAGGAAAATGGTCTACGTTAGCAGCATCAAATCTACCACATTGTTTCCTTCTGAGTATTGAGTTAGGTTTTGAAAGCAACACGTTTAGCAAATCAGAATTTTCAAGCTAGAGAAAGGCTCATTTTGTCCAAAGAGGACGATTCGGCTCAATTGAAGACAGACATGTATCTCTCCTCACAATACCATCTATGCTTCAACCTGCAGCAATTACCACATTGTTTCCCTGCAAGAATTGACTTAGTTTTTGAAAGGACTACTACTGGCAACTTTTGAGTTTCACTGTGGAGATAGTCTCTGTTTGCTTCAAACAGGCCTTTTTAGCTGAGATGAAGAAGCACATGTGTATCTTGAAAAAGTACCATCTACGTTGGAAGCTGTAATTTCTATCACACTGTTTCCCTCTGACAGTTTAGTTTGTTTTCGAAAGGAGTATTTCCTGCAAATCAGAATTTCCAACATGGATTGAAGTTGGCTTGCTCCAAACATGCCTAGGTTGAAGAAACACACATATTTCTTGAAAGAAAACCATCTGTGTTAGAAGAAAGTGCATCTAGCACATTGTTTCCCTGTGAGAACTGAGTTAGTTTTTAAAGGAACTCGTCCTGCAAATTAGCACTTTGAAGGGGGACATATGTTTCTTTGTTTCAAATTGGCCTATTCACCTGAATTGTCTAAACACGTGTTCCTCTTGAAACATCACAATATGTTTAAGAAAGAGGAACAACTAGCCTATTGCTTCCTTGTGAGAAGACTTAGTCTTGGAAAGGAATGTACCTGCAACTGAGAGATTTCAATGTGGAGATATGCCCTGATTGCTGCAAATAGGCCTATACAGCTGAGTTGAAGAAACACATGTCTAACTCTAATGACAACCATCTATGTTAGAAACTGTAGCATCAAGCACATTGTTCCCCTGTGAAATTTGAATTAGTTATGGAAATGAATAACTTCTGAATAACAGATTTTCAAAGTGTAGGAAAGCTCATTTTGTCCAAATAGGCCATTTCAGCTATGTTGAAGAAACACATGCATCTCTCCAACGAAATCATGTAGGTTAGAATCAGCATCATCTAGAACACTGTTCCTTGTGAGAATTGATTTAGTTCGTGAAACGAATATTTCCTGCAAATCATCCTTTTCAAGATGAAGAAAGGCTCATTTTGTTCCAAATAGGTCTATACAGGTGAGTTGAAGAAACACATGTACCTTTCCAAAGAAAACCATCTATGGTAGATCTACCACTTTATTTCCCTGTGTGAATTGACATAGATTTCAAAGGAACATTTAATGGAAATGAGAACTTAGAAGGCAGAGAAAGGATCATTTTGTTCCAAATGGGCCAAATCACATGAGATGTCAAAAACCGTTTGTGTTTAAAGGAAAACTGTGATAGAAACAGGAGTTTCCTGCACATTCTTTCCATGTGAAAATTGAGTTAATTTTTAAAAGCATACTTCCTACATCTTAAGTGTTTCAATGTGGAGATAGGTTCTGTTTACTCCAGGAAGGCGTATTCAGGTTGGTTTGAGAAACGCATGTATCTCCCAAAGAAAGAGATCTATGTTAAATGCTTCACAATCCCGCCTGTTGTTTGCCTGTGAGAATTGAATGAGTTTTTGAATGCAATACTTCTGGAAATCCTCATTTTCAAGAAGAAGAAAGGCTCATTTTGTCCCAAGTATGCGTATTTTGCTGAGGTGAAGAAACACATTTATCTCTCCACAGAAAGCCATCTGTGTCAGAAGTCAAAACATTAACAACATTGCTTCATTCCGTAAATGAGTTACTTTTGGAAAGGAATATTTCCTGAAAATCAGAACTTTCAAGGTGGAGAGATGTTCATTTTCTTCCAAATAAGCCTATTGACCTGAAAGTGGGAACACATTTCTCTCTCGAAAGAAAATGGTCAGAGTTAGAAAGAGAGAAGTGTCTAGACCATTGTTTCCGTGTGAGAATTGACTTAGTTTTGAAAGGAATACTTACTGCAAATCCTAATTTTCAAGGTGGAGAAAGGGTGATTTTCCTCAAATGGGCCTCTTTATCTGAGGGGAAGAAACACATGTATCCCTCCAAAGAAAACCATTTGTGCTAGAAGCTGCAGCATCTGACACATTGTTACCTGTGAGAATTGAGTTCACTTTTGAAAGGAATATTTCCTGTATATCGTAGTTATCATGGTAGGGGAAGGCTCATTTTGGTACAAAAATGCCTAATCAGCTGATTTGAAGAAACACATTTATTTCTCCAAATAACACCATCTAAGCTTGAAGCTACAGTTGCTAGCACATTGTTTCCCTGTGACAATTGGCTTAGTTTTTGAAAGGAAGACTTCCTCACAATCTGAATTTTCAGGGTATTATTAGGCTGAGTGTGTCCAAGTAGGCCCATTCAGCTAAGTTGTATAGAAACATGTATCTCTCAAAAAAAAATCTTTGTTAGAACCAGGAGCATCAAGGGCATTGTTTCCCGGTGAGAACTGAGTTGGTTATTGAAAGGAATACTTCCTGTGACTTAAGATGTTTCAAAGTGGAGAAAGGCTCATTTTGTTCCAAATGGGGCTGTTCATCATTGGGGAAGGAACACAAGTATCCCTCCGAAGAAACCCATTTATGGTAGAAGCTGCAGCATCTACCATATTGTTTTCCTGAGAGAATTGAGTTCGTTTTGGGAAGAATACTTCCTGCAAATCAGAAATTCCAACGTGAACAAAGGTTCATTTTGTTTCCCAAAGGCCTATTCACCTAAGATGAAGAAAGGCCTGTATGTCCAAAGAGAACAAGCTGGGTCCGAAACTCAAGCACGTAGAACGTTGTTTACCAGTGATACTTGAATTACTTTTTGAATGGAATGCTCCTGCAAATCAGAATTGTCGGGGTGGATGAAGATCATTTTGTTCTGAATAGGCCTATTTGCCTGAGTTGAAAAAACACATGTACCTCTCAAAAGAAAACCAGCAGTGTTAGAAGCAGGAGCATCTAGCACATTGTTTTACTGTGAGAATTCTGTGAGTTTTTGAAAGAAAGACTGCTGCAAATCTGCGTTTTCGAGGTGTAGAAAGCTTCATTTTGTTCCAAATAGGACAGTTTAGAACAGTTGAAGAAACAAATGTAAATCTCAAAAGAAAACTATGTGTGTTAGAAACAAGAGCATCTATCACATTGTTTGCTGTGAGAATAGTGTTAGTTTTTGAAAGGAATATACCTGCAACTTAGGGTATCAACGTGGAGATAGCCTCTTTCTGTTCCAAATTGGCCTATTCAGCTAAGTTGAAGAAACACATGTACCTCTCAAAAAAAACCATCTCGGTATGATGCTGGAATATCTAGAACATTGTTTCCCTGTGAGAACTGAGTGTGGTTTTGAAATGACTACTACGGGAAACCTTAGAGTTTCAAAGGGGCGATAGGGTCTGTTTGCTCGAAATAGGTCTTTTCAGCTGAGTTGAAGACACATGCATCTTTCCCAAGAATACCATCTATGTTAGAAAGTGCAGCAGCTACCACATGGTTTCTCTGTCACAATTGAGAGAGCTTTTGAAAGGAGTACTTTCTGCAATTCAGAACTTGCAAGGTCAACAAAGGTTCATTCTGTGCCAAATAGGCGTTTTCAACTGACATGTTGAAACACATGTTTCTCTCACAAGATACTCTCTGTGTTAGACGGTCCATCACATAGAACATTGTTTACCTGTGAGATTTGAGTTCGTTTTCATTGGAGAACTTTTGCAAATCAGAATGTCAGGGTGGAAAAGGCTACTTTGTTCCTAATAGCGCTATTGAGCTGCATTGAAAAAACACATGGATCTCGCGAGAGAAAACCATCTGTGTTAGAAGCAGGATCATCCGGCACATTGTTTCCCTGTGAGAATCGAGTGAATATTTGAAAGGAGTACTTCCAGCCAATCACAGATTTCAAGGTGTACAACAGCTCACTTTACTCCAAATAGGACTATTTAGCTGAGTGGAAGACACAACATGTATATCTCGCAAGAGAACTATATGTGTAAGAAGCCTGAGCATCTAGAACCTTGATTCCCTGTGAGAACCGAGTTACGTTTGAAAGGAATAACTCCTGCAAATGCTAGATTTGAAGGTGGAGAAAGGCTGCTTTTGTTCAAAATAGGCCTATTGATTTGAGGGGAAGTAACAAATGGATACTTCCAAAGAAAACCATTTCTGGTAGAAGCTGAAGCATGTACATATTGCTTCCCTGGGAGAATTCAGTTCGTTTGGAAAAGAATATTCCTGCAAATCAGAACTTCCAAGGTGCACCAAGCTTCATTTCATTCTAAATAGGCCTATTCCACTGAGATGTTGAAACACATGTTTCTCTGGAAAGAAAACAATCCATGTTACAATCTCCACTGCCTTTAACCTTGATTCTCTGTGAGATTAGAGGTAGTTTTTGAGTGGAATACTTCTGCAAAGGAGAATTTTCAGGCTGGAAAAGCCTACTTTTGTTGGACTAAGCCTATTCAGCTGAGTTGAAGAAGCACATTTTTCTCTCAAAAGAAAATCATCTGTGTTAGAAGAAGGAGAATCTAGCACATTGTTTCCTATGAGAAGTGAGTTAGTGTTTGAAAAGAACGCTGCCTGCAACCTAGGTGTTTCAAGGTGGAGATTGGCTCTATTTCCTCCAATAAGCCTATTCAGATGAGTTTGAGAAACTCATGTATCTCTCCAAGGAAAATGGTCTACGTTAGCAGCATCAAATCTACCACATTGTTTCCTTCTGAGTATTGAGTTAGGTTTTGAAAGCAACACGTTTAGCAAATCAGAATTTTCAAGCTAGAGAAAGGCTCATTTTGTCCAAAGAGGACGATTCGGCTCAATTGAAGACAGACATGTATCTCTCCTCACAATACCATCTATGCTTCAACCTGCAGCAATTACCACATTGTTTCCCTGCAAGAATTGACTTAGTTTTTGAAAGGACTACTACTGGCAACTTTTGAGTTTCACTGTGGAGATAGTCTCTGTTTGCTTCAAACAGGCCTTTTTAGCTGAGATGAAGAAGCACATGTGTATCTTGAAAAAGTACCATCTACGTTGGAAGCTGTAATTTCTATCACACTGTTTCCCTCTGACAGTTTAGTTTGTTTTCGAAAGGAGTATTTCCTGCAAATCAGAATTTCCAACATGGATTGAAGTTGGCTTGCTCCAAACATGCCTAGGTTGAAGAAACACACATATTTCTTGAAAGAAAACCATCTGTGTTAGAAGAAAGTGCATCTAGCACATTGTTTCCCTGTGAGAACTGAGTTAGTTTTTAAAGGAACTCGTCCTGCAAATTAGCACTTTGAAGGGGGACATATGTTTCTTTGTTTCAAATTGGCCTATTCACCTGAATTGTCTAAACACGTGTTCCTCTTGAAACATCACAATATGTTTAAGAAAGAGGAACAACTAGCCTATTGCTTCCTTGTGAGAAGACTTAGTCTTGGAAAGGAATGTACCTGCAACTGAGAGATTTCAATGTGGAGATATGCCCTGATTGCTGCAAATAGGCCTATACAGCTGAGTTGAAGAAACACATGTCTAACTCTAATGACAACCATCTATGTTAGAAACTGTAGCATCAAGCACATTGTTCCCCTGTGAAATTTGAATTAGTTATGGAAATGAATAACTTCTGAATAACAGATTTTCAAAGTGTAGGAAAGCTCATTTTGTCCAAATAGGCCATTTCAGCTATGTTGAAGAAACACATGCATCTCTCCAACGAAATCATGTAGGTTAGAATCAGCATCATCTAGAACACTGTTCCTTGTGAGAATTGATTTAGTTCGTGAAACGAATATTTCCTGCAAATCATCCTTTTCAAGATGAAGAAAGGCTCATTTTGTTCCAAATAGGTCTATACAGGTGAGTTGAAGAAACACATGTACCTTTCCAAAGAAAACCATCTATGGTAGATCTACCACTTTATTTCCCTGTGTGAATTGACATAGATTTCAAAGGAACATTTAATGGAAATGAGAACTTAGAAGGCAGAGAAAGGATCATTTTGTTCCAAATGGGCCAAATCACATGAGATGTCAAAAACCGTTTGTGTTTAAAGGAAAACTGTGATAGAAACAGGAGTTTCCTGCACATTCTTTCCATGTGAAAATTGAGTTAATTTTTAAAAGCATACTTCCTACATCTTAAGTGTTTCAATGTGGAGATAGGTTCTGTTTACTCCAGGAAGGCGTATTCAGGTTGGTTTGAGAAACGCATGTATCTCCCAAAGAAAGAGATCTATGTTAAATGCTTCACAATCCCGCCTGTTGTTTGCCTGTGAGAATTGAATGAGTTTTTGAATGCAATACTTCTGGAAATCCTCATTTTCAAGAAGAAGAAAGGCTCATTTTGTCCCAAGTATGCGTATTTTGCTGAGGTGAAGAAACACATTTATCTCTCCACAGAAAGCCATCTGTGTCAGAAGTCAAAACATTAACAACATTGCTTCATTCCGTAAATGAGTTACTTTTGGAAAGGAATATTTCCTGAAAATCAGAACTTTCAAGGTGGAGAGATGTTCATTTTCTTCCAAATAAGCCTATTGACCTGAAAGTGGGAACACATTTCTCTCTCGAAAGAAAATGGTCAGAGTTAGAAAGAGAGAAGTGTCTAGACCATTGTTTCCGTGTGAGAATTGACTTAGTTTTGAAAGGAATACTTACTGCAAATCCTAATTTTCAAGGTGGAGAAAGGGTGATTTTCCTCAAATGGGCCTCTTTATCTGAGGGGAAGAAACACATGTATCCCTCCAAAGAAAACCATTTGTGCTAGAAGCTGCAGCATCTGACACATTGTTACCTGTGAGAATTGAGTTCACTTTTGAAAGGAATATTTCCTGTATATCGTAGTTATCATGGTAGGGGAAGGCTCATTTTGGTACAAAAATGCCTAATCAGCTGATTTGAAGAAACACATTTATTTCTCCAAATAACACCATCTAAGCTTGAAGCTACAGTTGCTAGCACATTGTTTCCCTGTGACAATTGGCTTAGTTTTTGAAAGGAAGACTTCCTCACAATCTGAATTTTCAGGGTATTATTAGGCTGAGTGTGTCCAAGTAGGCCCATTCAGCTAAGTTGTATAGAAACATGTATCTCTCAAAAAAAAATCTTTGTTAGAACCAGGAGCATCAAGGGCATTGTTTCCCGGTGAGAACTGAGTTGGTTATTGAAAGGAATACTTCCTGTGACTTAAGATGTTTCAAAGTGGAGAAAGGCTCATTTTGTTCCAAATGGGGCTGTTCATCATTGGGGAAGGAACACAAGTATCCCTCCGAAGAAACCCATTTATGGTAGAAGCTGCAGCATCTACCATATTGTTTTCCTGAGAGAATTGAGTTCGTTTTGGGAAGAATACTTCCTGCAAATCAGAAATTCCAACGTGAACAAAGGTTCATTTTGTTTCCCAAAGGCCTATTCACCTAAGATGAAGAAAGGCCTGTATGTCCAAAAGAGAACAAGCTGGGTCCAAAGCTCAAGCATGTAGAACGTTGTTTACCAGTGATACTTGAATTACTTTTTGAATGGAATGCTCCTGCAAATCAGAATTGTCGGGGTGGATGAAGATCATTTTGTTCTGAATAGGCCTATTTGCCTGAGTTGAAAAAACACATGTACCTCTCAAAAGAAAACCAGCAGTGTTAGAAGCAGGAGCATCTAGCACATTGTTTTACTGTGAGAATTCTGTGAGTTTTTGAAAGAAAGACTGCTGCAAATCTGCGTTTTCGAGGTGTAGAAAGCTTCATTTTGTTCCAAATAGGACAGTTTAGAACAGTTGAAGAAACAAATGTAAATCTCAAAAGAAAACTATGTGTGTTAGAAACAAGAGCATCTATCACATTGTTTGCTGTGAGAATAGTGTTAGTTTTTGAAAGGAATATACCTGCAACTTAGGGTATCAACGTGGAGATAGCCTCTTTCTGTTCCAAATTGGCCTATTCAGCTAAGTTGAAGAAACACATGTACCTCTCAAAAAAAACCATCTCGGTATGATGCTGGAATATCTAGAACATTGTTTCCCTGTGAGAACTGAGTGTGGTTTTGAAATGACTACTACGGGAAACCTTAGAGTTTCAAAGGGGCGATAGGGTCTGTTTGCTCGAAATAGGTCTTTTCAGCTGAGTTGAAGACACATGCATCTTTCCCAAGAATACCATCTATGTTAGAAAGTGCAGCAGCTACCACATGGTTTCTCTGTCACAATTGAGAGAGCTTTTGAAAGGAGTACTTTCTGCAATTCAGAACTTGCAAGGTCAACAAAGGTTCATTCTGTGCCAAATAGGCGTTTTCAACTGACATGTTGAAACACATGTTTCTCTCACAAGAAACTCTCTGTGTTAGACGGTCCATCACATAGAACATTGTTTACCTGTGAGATTTGAGTTCGTTTTCATTGGAGAACTTTTGCAAATCAGAATGTCAGGGTGGAAAAGGCTACTTTGTTCCTAATAGCGCTATTGAGCTGCATTGAAAAAACACATGGATCTCGCGAGAGAAAACCATCTGTGTTAGAAGCAGGATCATCCGGCACATTGTTTCCCTGTGAGAATCGAGTGAATATTTGAAAGGAGTACTTCCAGCCAATCACAGATTTCAAGGTGTACAACAGCTCACTTTACTCCAAATAGGACTATTTAGCTGAGTGGAAGACACAACATGTATATCTCGCAAGAGAACTATATGTGTAAGAAGCCTGAGCATCTAGAACATTGATTCCCTCTGAGAACCGAGTTACGTTTGAAAGGAATAACTCCTGCAAATGCTAGATTTGAAGGTGGAGAAAGGCTGCTTTTGTTCAAAATAGGCCTATTGATTTGAGGGGAAGTAACAAATGGATACTTCCAAAGAAAACCATTTCTGGTAGAAGCTGAAGCATGTACATATTGCTTCCCTGGGAGAATTCAGTTCGTTTGGAAAAGAATATTCCTGCAAATCAGAACTTCCAAGGTGCACCAAGCTTCATTTCATTCTAAATAGGCCTATTCCACTGAGATGTTGAAACACATGTTTCTCTGGAAAGAAAACAATCCATGTTACAATCTCCACTGCCTTTAACCTTGATTCTCTGTGAGATTAGAGGTAGTTTTTGAGTGGAATACTTCTGCAAAGGAGAATTTTCAGGCTGGAAAATCCTACTTTTGTTGGACTAAGCCTATTCAGCTGAGTTGAAGAAGCACATTTTTCTCTCAAAAGAAAATCATCTGTGTTAGAAGAAGGAGAATCTAGCACATTGTTTCCTATGAGAAGTGAGTTAGTGTTTGAAAAGAACGCTGACTGCAACCTAGGTGTTTCAAGGTGGAGATTGGCTCTATTTCCTCCAATAAGCCTATTCAGATGAGTTTGAGAAACTCATGTATCTCTCCAAGGAAAATGGTCTACGTTAGCAGCATCAAATCGACCACATTGTTTCCTTCTGAGTATTGAGTTAGGTTTTGAAAGCAACACGTTTAGCAAATCAGAATTTTCAAGCTAGAGAAAGGCTCATTTTGTCCAAAGAGGACGATTCGGCTCAATTGAAGACAGACATGTATCTCTCCTCACAATACCATCTATGCTTCAACCTGCAGCAATTACCACGTTGTTTCCCTGCAAGAATTGACTTAGTTTTTGAAAGGACTACTACTGGCAACTTTTGAGTTTCACTGTGGAGATATTCTCTGTTTGCTTCAAACAGGCCTTTTTAGCTGAGATGAAGAAGCACATGTGTATCTTGAAAAAGTACCATCTACGTTGGAAGCTGTAATTTCTATCACACTGTTTCCCTCTGACAATTTAGTTTGTTTTAGAAAGGATTATTTCCTGCAAATCAGAATTTCCAACATGGATTGAAGTTCACTTGCTCCAAACAAGCCTAGGTTGAAGAAACACACCTATTTCTTGAAAGAAAACCATCTGTGTTAGAAGAAAGTGCATCTAGCACATTGTTTCCCTGTGAGAACTGAGTTAGTTTTTAAAGGAACTCGTCCTGCAAATTAGCACTTTGAAGGGGGCCATATGTTTCTTTGTTTCAAATTGGCCTATTCACCTGAATTGTCTAAACACGTGTTCCTCTTGAAACATCACAATATGTTTTAGAAAGAGGAACAACTAGCCTATTGCTTCCTTGTGAGAAGACTTAGTCTTGGAAAGGAATGTACCTGCAACTGACAGATTTCAATGTGGAGATATGCCCTGATTGCTGCAAATAGGCCTATATAGCTGAGTTGAAAAAACACATGTCTAACTCTAATGACAACCATCTATGCTAGAAACTGTAGCGTCAAGCACATTGTTCCCCTATGAAATTTCAATTAGTTATGGAAATGAATAACTTCTGAATAACAGATTTTCAAAGTGTAGGAAAGCTCATTTTGTCCAAATAGGCCATTTCAGCTATGTTGAAGAAACACATGCATCTCTCCAACGAAATCATGTAGTTTAGAATCAGCATCATCTAGAACACGGTTTCCTTGTGAGAATTGATTTAGTTCGTGAAAGGCGTATTTCCTGCAAATCATCCTTTTCAAGATGAAGTAAGGCTCATTTTGTTCCAAATAGGTCTATACAGCTGAGTTGAAGAAACACATGTACCTTTCCAAAGAAAACCATCTATGGTAGATCTACCACTTTATTTCCCTGTGTGAATTGACATAGATTTCAAAGGAACATTTAATGGAAATGATAACTTAGAAGGCAGAGAAAGGATCATTTTTTCCAAATGGGCCAAATCACATGAGATGTCAAAAACCATTTGTGTGGAAAGGAAAACTGTCATAGAAACAGGTGTTTCCTGCACATTCTTTCCCTGTGAAAATTGAGTTAATTTTTAAAAGCATACTTCCTACATCTTAAGTGTTTCAATGTGGAGATAGGTTCTGTTTACTCCAGGGAGGCGTATTCAAGGTGGTTTGAGAAACGCATGTATCTCCCAAAGAAAGAGATCTATGTTAAATGCTTCACAATCCCGCCTGTTGTTTGCCTGTGAGAATTGAATGAGTTTTTGAATGAAATACTTCTGGAAATCCTCATTTTCAAGAAGAAGAAAGGCTCCTTTTGTCCCAATTATGCGTATTTTGCTGAGGTGAAGAAACACATTTAGCTCTCCACAGAAAGCCATCTGTGCCAGAAGTCAAAACATTAACAACATTGCTTCATTCTGTAAATGAGTTACTTTTGGAAAGGAATATTTCCTGAAAATTAGAACTTTCAAGGTGGAGAGATGTTCATTTTCTTCCAAATAAGCCTATTGACCTGAAAGTGGGAACACATTTGTCTCTCGAAAGAAAATGGTCAGTGTTAGAAAGAGAGAAGTGTCTAGACCATTGTTTCCGTGTGAGAATTGACTTAGTTTTGAAAGGAATACTTACTGCAAATCCTAATTTTCAAGGTGGAGAAAGGGTGATTTTCCTCAAATGGGCCTCTTTATCTGAGGGGAAGAAGCACATGTATCCCTCCAAAGAAAACCATTTCTGCTAGAAGCTGCAGCATCTGACACATTGTTACCTGTGAGAATTGAGTTCACTTTTGAAAGGAATATTTCCTGCATATCGTGGTTATCATGGCAGGGGAAGGCTCATTTTGGTACAAAAATGCCTAATCAGCTGATTTGAAGAAACACATTTATTTCTCCAAATAACACCATCTAAGCTTGAAGCTACAGTTGCTAGCACATTGTTTCCCTGTGACAATTGGCTTAGTTTTTGAAAGGAAGACTTCCTGACAATCTGAATTTTCAGGGTATTCTTAGGCTGAGTGTGTCCAAGTAGGCCCATTCAGCTAAGTTGTATAGAGACATGTATCTCTCAAAGAAAAATCTTTGTTAGAACCACGAGCATCTAGGGCATTGTTTCCCTGTGAGAACTGAGTAAGTTATTGAAAGGAATACTTCCTGCGACTTAAGATGTTTCAAAGTGGAGAAAGGCTCATTTTGTTCCAAATGGGGCCGTTCATCATTGGGGAAGAAACACAAGTATCCCTCCGAAGAAACCCATTTATGGTAGAAGCTGCAGCATCTACCATATTGTTTTCCTGTGAGAATTGAGTTCGTTTTGGGAAGAATACTTCCTGCAAATCAGAAATTCCAACGTGAACAAAGGTTCATTTTGTTTCCCAAAGGCCTATTCACCTAAGATGAAGAAAGGCCTGTATGTCCAAAAGAGGACAAGCTGGGTCCGAAGCTCAAGCACGTAGAACGTTGTTTACCAGTGATACTTGAATTACTTTTTGAATGGAATGCTCCTGCAAATCAGAATTGTCGGGGTGGATGAAGATCATTTTGTTCTGAATAGGCCTATTTGCCTGAGTTGAAAAAACACATGTACCTCTCAAAAGAAAACCAGCAGTGTTAGAAGCAGGAGCATCTAGCACATTGTTTTCCTGTGAGAATTCTGTGAGTTTTTGAAAGGAAGACTGCTGCAAATCAGCGTTTTCGAGGTGTAGAAAGCTTCATTTTGTTCCAAATAGGACAGTTTAGAACAGTTGAAGAAACAAATGTAAATCTCAAAAGAAAACTATGTGTGTTAGAAACCAGAGCATCTATCACATTGTTTGCTGTGAGAATAGTGTTAGTTTTTGGAAGGAATATACCTGCAACTTAGGGGATCAACGTGGAGATAGCCTCTTTCTGTTCCAAATTGGCCTATTCAGCTAAGTTGAAGGAACACATGTACCTCTCAAAAAAAACCATCTCTGTATGATGCTGGAATATCTAGAACATTGTTTCCCTGTGAGAACTGAGTGTGGTTTTGAAATGACTACTACAGGAAACCTGAGAGTTTCAAAGGGGCGATAGGCTCTGTTTGCTCGAAATAGGTCTTTTCAGCTGAGTTGAAGACACACGCATCTTTCCCGAGAAAACCATCTATGTTAGAAAGTGCAGCAGCTACCACATGGTTTCTCTGTCACAATTGAGAGAGCTTTTGAAAGGAGTACTTCCTGCAATTCAGAACTTGCAAGGTCAACAAAGGTTCATTCTGTGCCAAATAGGCGTTTTCACCTGACATGTTGAAACACATGTTTCTCTCACAAGAAACTCTCTGTGTTAGACGGTCCATCGCATAGAACATTGTTTACCTGTGAGATTTGAGTTCGTTTTCCTTGGAGAACTTTTGCAAATCAGAATTTCAGGGTGGAAAAGGCTACTTTGTTCCTAATAGCCCTATTGAGCTGCATTGAAAAAACACATGGATCTCGCGAGAGAAAACCATCTGTGTTAGAAGCAGGATCATCCGGCACATTGTTTCCCTGTGAGAATCGAGTGAATATTTGAAAGGAGTACTTCCTGCCAATCATGGATTTCAAGGTGTACAACAGCTCACTTTACTCCAAATAGGACTATTTAGCTGAGTGGAAGAAACAACATGTATATCTCGCAAGAGAACTATATGTGTAAGAAGCCTGAGCATCTAGAACATTGATTCCCTGTGAGAACCGAGTTACGTTTGAAAGGAATACCTCCTGCAAATGCTAGATTTGAAGGTGGAGAAAGGCTGCTTTTGTTCAAAATAGGCCTATTGATTTGAGGGGAAGTAACAAATGGATACTTCCAAAGAAAACCATTTCTGGTAGAAGCTGAAGCATGTACATATTGCTTCCCTGGGAGAATTCAGTTCGTTTGGAAAAGAATATTCCTGCAAATCAGAACTTCCAAGGTGCACCAAGCTTCATTTCATTCTAAATAGGCCTATTCCACTGAGATGTTGAAACACATGTTTCTCTGGAAAGAAAACAATCCATGTTACAATCTCCACTGCCTTTAACCTTGATTCCCTGTGAGATTAGAGGTAGTTTTTGAGTGGAATACTTCTGCAAAGGAGAATTTTCAGGCTGGAAAAGCCTCTTTTTGTTGGACTAAGCCTATTCAGCTGAGTTGAAGAAGCACATTTTTCTCTCTAAAGAAAATCATCTGTGTTAGAAGAAGGAGAATCTAGCACATTGTTTCCTATGAGAAGTGAGTTAGTGTTTGAAAAGAACGCTGACTGCAACCTAGGTGTTTCAAGGTGGAGATTGGCTCTATTTCCTCCAATAAGCCTATTCAGATGAGTTTGAGAAACTCATGTATCTCTCCAAGGAAAATGGTCTACGTTAGCAGCATCAAATCTACCACATTGTTTCCTTCTGAGTATTGAGTTAGGTTTTGAAAGCAACACGTTTAGCAAATCAGAATTTTCAAGCTAGAGAAAGGCTCATTTTGTCCAAAGAGGACGATTCGGCTCAATTGAAGACAGACATGTATCTCTCCACACAATACCATCTATGCTTCAACCTGCAGCAATTACCACATTGTTTCCCTGCAAGAATTGACTTAGTTTTTGAAAGGACTACTACTGGCAACTTTTGAGTTTCACTGTGGAGATATTCTCTGTTTGCTTCAAACAGGCCTTTTTAGCTGAGATGAAGAAGCACATGTGTATCTTGAAAAAGTACCATCTACGTTGGAAGCTGTAATTTCTATCACACTGCTTCCCTCTGACAATTTAGTTTGTTTTAGAAAGGAGTATTTCCTGCAAATCAGAATTTCCAACATGGATTGAAGTTCACTTGCTCCAAACAAGCCTAGGTTGAAGAAACACACATATTTCTTGAAAGAAAACCATCTGTGTTAGAAGAAAGTGCATCTAGCACATTGTTTCCCTGTGAGAACTGAGTTAGTTTTTAAAGGAACTCGTCCTGCAAATTAGCACTTTGAAGGGGGCCATATGTTTCTTTGTTTCAAATTGGCCTATTCACCTGAATTGTCTAAACACGTGTTCCTCTTGGAACATCACAATATGTTTTAGAAAGAGGAACAACTAGCCTATTGCTTCCTTGTGAGAAGACTTAGTCTTGGAAAGGAATGTACCTGCAACTGACAGATTTCAATGTGGAGATATGCCCTGATTGCTGCAAATAGGCCTATATAGCTGAGTTGAAGAAACACATGTCTAACTCTAATGACAACCATCTATGCTAGAAACTGTAGCGTCAAGCACATTGTTCCCCTATGAAATTTCAATTAGTTATGGAAATGAATAACTTCTGAATAACAGATTTTCAAAGTGTAGGAAAGCTCATTTTGTCCAAATAGGCCATTTCAGCTATGTTGAAGAAACACATGCATCTCTCCAACGAAATCATGTAGGTTAGAATCAGCATCATCTAGAACACGGTTTCCTTGTGAGAATTGATTTAGTTCGTGAAAGGCGTATTTCCTGCAAATCATCCTTTTCAAGATGAAGTAAGGCTCATTTTGTTCCAAATAGGTCTATACAGCTGAGTTGAAGAAACACATGTACCTTTCCAAAGAAAACCATCTATGGTAGATCTACCACTTTATTTCCCTGTGTGAATTGACATAGATTTCAAAGGAACATTTAATGGAAATGATAACTTAGAAGGCAGAGAAAGGATCATTTTTTCCAAATGGGCCAAATCACATGAGATGTCAAAAACCATTTGTGTGGAAAGGAAAACTGTCATAGAAACAGGTGTTTCCTGCACATTCTTTCCCTGTGAAAATTGAGTTAATTTTTAAAAGCATACTTCCTACATCTTAAGTGTTTCAATGTGGAGATAGGTTCTGTTTACTCCAGGGAGGCGTATTCAAGGTGGTTTGAGAAACGCATGTATCTCCCAAAGAAAGAGATCTATGTTAAATGCTTCACAATCCCGCCTGTTGTTTGCCTGTGAGAATTGAATGAGTTTTTGAATGCAATACTTCTGGAAATCCTCATTTTCAAGAAGAAGAAAGGCTCCTTTTGTCCCAAGTATGCGTATTTTGCTGAGGTGAAGAAACACATTTAGCTCTCCACAGAAAGCCATCTGTGCCAGAAGTCAAAACATTAACAACATTGCTTCATTCTGTAAATGAGTTACTTTTGGAAAGGAATATTTCCTGAAAATTAGAACTTTCAAGGTGGAGAGATGTTCATTTTCTTCCAAATAAGCCTATTGACCTGAAAGTGGGAACACATTTGTCTCTCGAAAGAAAATGGTCAGTGTTAGAAAGAGAGAAGTGTCTAGACCATTGTTTCCGTGTGAGAATTGACTTAGTTTTGAAAGGAATACTTACTGCAAATCCTAATTTTCAAGGTGGAGAAAGGGTGATTTTCCTCAAATGGGCCTCTTTATCTGGGGGGAAGAAACACATGTATCCCTCCAAAGAAAACCATTTCTGCTAGAAGCTGCAGCATCTGACACATTGTTACCTGTGAGAATTGAGTTCACTTTTGAAAGGAATATTTCCTGCATATCATGGTTATCATGGTAGGGGAAGGCTCATTTTGGTACAAAAATGCCTAATCAGCTGATTTGAAGAAACACATTTATTTCTCCAAATAACACCATCTAAGCTTGAAGCTACAGTTGCTAGCACATTGTTTCCCTGTGACAATTGGCTTAGTTTTTGAAAGGAAGACTTCCTGACAATCTGAATTTTCAGGGTATTCTTAGGCTGAGTGTGTCCAAGTAGGCCCATTCAGCTAAGTTGTATAGAGACATGTATCTCTCAAAGAAAAATCTTTGTTAGAACCACGAGCATCTAGGGCATTGTTTCCCTGTGAGAACTGAGTAAGTTATTGAAAGGAATACTTCCTGCGACTTAAGATGTTTCAAAGTGGAGAAAGGCTCATTTTGTTCCAAATGGGGCCGTTCATCATTGGGGAAGAAACACAAGTATCCCTCCGAAGAAACCCATTTATGGTAGAAGCTGCAGCATCTACCATATTGTTTTCCTGTGAGAATTGAGTTCGTTTTGGGAAGAATACTTCCTGCAAATCTGAAATTCCAACGTGAACAAAGGTTCATTTTGTTTCGCAAAGGCCTATTCACCTAAGATGAAGAAAGGCCTGTATGTCCAAAAGAGAACAAGCTGGGTCCGAAGCTCAAGCACGTAGAACGTTGTTTACCAGTGATACTTGAATTACTTTTTGAATGGAATGCTCCTGCAAATCAGAATTGTCGGGGTGGATGAAGATCATTTTGTTCTGAATAGGCCTATTTGCCTGAGTTGAAAAAACACATGTACCTCTCAAAAGAAAACCAGCAGTGGTAGAAGCAGGAGCATCTAGCACATTGTTTTACTGTGAGAATTCTGTGAGTTTTTGAAAGGAAGACTGCTGCAAATCAGCGTTTTCGAGGTGTAGAAAGCTTCATTTTGTTCCAAATAGGACAGTTTAGAACAGTTGAAGAAACAAATGTAAATCTCAAAAGAAAACTATGTGTGTTAGAAACCAGAGCATCTATCACATTGTTTGCTGTGAGAATAGTGTTAGTTTTTGAAAGGAATATACCTGCAACTTAGGGGATCAACGTGGAGATAGCCTCTTTCTGTTCCAAATTGGCCTATTCAGCTAAGTTGAAGAAACACATGTACCTCTCAAAAAAAACCATCTCTGTATGATGCTGGAATATCTAGAACATTGTTTCCCTGTGAGAACTGAGTGTGGTTTTGAAATGACTACTACAGGAAACCTGAGAGTTTCAAAGGGGCGATAGGCTCTGTTTGCTCGAAATAGGTCTTTTCAGCTGAGTTGAAGACACACGCATCTTTCCCAAGAAAACCATCTATGTTAGAAAGTGCAGCAGCTACCACATGGTTTCTCTGTCACAATTGAGAGAGCTTTTGAAAAGAGTACTTCCTGCAATTCAGAACTTGCAAGGTCAACAAAGGTTCATTCTGTGCCAAATAGGCGTTTTCACCTGACATGTTGAAACACATGTTTCTCTCACAAGAAACTCTCTGTGTTAGACGGTCCGTCGCATAGAACATTGTTTACCTGTGAGATTTGAGTTCGTTTTCATTGGAGAACTTTTGCAAATCAGAATTTCAGGGTGGAAAACGCTACTTTGTTCCTAATAGCCCTATTGAGCTGCATTGAAAAAACACATGGATCTCGCGAGAGAAAACCATCTGTGTTAGAAGCAGGATCATCCGGCACATTGTTTCCTTGTGAGAATCGAGTGAATATTTGAAAGGAGTACTTCCTGCCAATCATGGATTTCAAGGAGTACAACAGCTCACTTTACTCCAAATAGGACTATTTAGCTGAGTGGAAGAAACAACATGTATATCTCGCAAGAGAACTATATGTGTAAGAAGCCTGAGCATCTAGAACATTGATTCCCTGTGAGAACCGAGTTACGTTTGAAAGGAATACCTCCTGCAAATGCTAGATTTGAAGGTGGAGAAAGGCTGCTTTTGTTCAAAATAGGCCTATTGATTTGAGGGGAAGTAACAAATGGATACTTCCAAAGAAAACCATTTCTGGTAGAAGCTGAAGCATGTACATATTGCTTCCCTGGGAGAATTCAGTTCGTTTCCCTGCAAGAATTGACTTAGTTTTTGAAAGGACTACTACTGGCAACTTTTGAGTTTCACTGTGGAGATAGTCTCTGTTTGCTTCAAACAGGCCTTTTTAGCTGAGATGAAGAAGCACATGTGTATCTTGAAAAAGTACCATCTACGTTGGAAGCTGTAATTTCTATCACACTGTTTCCCTCTGACAATTTAGTTTGTTTTCGAAAGGAGTATTTCCTGCAAATCAGAATTTCCAACATGGATTGAAGTTGGCTTGCTCCAAACATGCCTAGGTTGAAGAAACACACATATTTCTTGAAAGAAAACCATCTGTGTTAGAAGAAAGTGCATCTAGCACATTGTTTCCCTGTGAGAACTGAGTTAGTTTTTAAAGGAACTCGTCCTGCAAATTAGCACTTTGAAGGGGGACATATGTTTCTTTGTTTCAAATTGGCCTATTCACCTGAATTGTCTAAACACGTGTTCCTCTTGAAACATCACAATATGTTTAAGAAAGAGGAACAACTAGCCTATTGCTTCCTTGTGAGAAGACTTAGTCTTGGAAAGGAATGTACCTGCAACTGAGAGATTTCAATGTGGAGATATGCCCTGATTGCTGCAAATAGGCCTATGCAGCTGAGTTGAAGAAACACATGTCTAACTATAATGACAACCATCTATGTTAGAAACTGTAGCATCAAGCACATTGTTTCCCTGTGAAATTTGAATTAGTTATGGAAATGAATAACTTCTGAATAACAGATTTTCAAAGTGTAGGAAAGCTCATTTTGTCCAAATAGGCCATTTCAGCTATGTTGAAGAAACACATGCATCTCTCCAACGAAATCATGTAGGTTAGAATCAGCATCATCTAGAACACTGTTCCTTGTGAGAATTGATTTAGTTCGTGAAACGAATATTTCCTGCAAATCATCCTTTTCAAGATGAAGAAAGGCTCATTTTGTTCCAAATAGGTCTATACAGGTGAGTTGAAGAAACACATGTACCTTTCCAAAGAAAACCATCTATGGTAGATCTACCACTTTATTTCCCTGTGTGAATTGACATAGATTTCAAAGGAACATTTAATGGAAATGAGAACTTAGAAGGCAGAGAAAGGATCATTTTGTTCCAAATGGGCCAAATCACATGAGATGTCAAAAACCGTTTGTGTTTAGAGGAAAACTGTGATAGAAACAGGAGTTTCCTGCACATTCTTTCCATGTGAAAATTGAGTTAATTTTTAAAAGCATACTTCCTACATCTTAAGTGTTTCAATGTGGAGATAGGTTCTGTTTACTCCAGGAAGGCGTATTCAGGTTGGTTTGAGAAACGCATGTATCTCCCAAAGAAAGAGATCTATGTTAAATGCTTCACAATCCTGCCTGTTGTTTGCCTGTGAGAATTGAATGAGTTTTTGAATGCAATACTTCTGGAAATCCTCATTTTCAAGAAGAAGAAAGGCTCATTTTGTCCCAAGTATGCGTATTTTGCTGAGGTGAAGAAACACATTTAGCTCTCCACAGAAAGCCATCTGTGTCAGAAGTCAAAACATTAACAACATTGCTTCATTCCGTAAATGAGTTACTTTTGGAAAGGAATATTTCCTGAAAATCAGAACTTTCAAGGTGGAGAGATGTTCATTTTCTTCCAAATAAGCCTATTGACCTGAAAGTGGGAACACATTTCTCTCTCGAAAGAAAATGGTCAGAGTTAGAAAGAGAGAAGTGTCTAGACCATTGTTTCCGTGTGAGAATTGACTTAGTTTTGAAAGGAATACTTACTGCAAATCCTAATTTTCAAGGTGGAGAAAGGGTGATTTTCCTCAAATGGGCCTCTTTATCTGAGGGGAAGAAACACATGTATCCCTCCAAAGAAAACCATTTGTGCTAGAAGCTGCAGCATCTGACACATTGTTACCTGTGAGAATTGAGTTCACTTTTGAAAGGAATATTTCCTGTATATCGTAGTTATCATGGTAGGGGAAGGCTCATTTTGGTACAAAAATGCCTAATCAGCTGATTTGAAGAAACACATTTATTTCTCCAAATAACACCATCTAAGCTTGAAGCTACAGTTGCTAGCACATTGTTTCCCTGTGACAATTGGCTTAGTTTTTGAAAGGAAGACTTCCTCACAATCTGAATTTTCAGGGTATTATTAGGCTGAGTGTGTCCAAGTAGGCCCATTCAGCTAAGTTGTATAGAAACATGTATCTCTCAAAAAAAAATCTTTGTTAGAACCAGGAGCATCAAGGGCATTGTTTCCCGGTGAGAACTGAGTTGGTTATTGAAAGGAATACTTCCTGTGACTTAAGATGTTTCAAAGTGGAGAAAGGCTCATTTTGTTCCAAATGGGGCTGTTCATCATTGGGGAAGGAACACAAGTATCCCTCCGAAGAAACCCATTTATGGTAGAAGCTGCAGCATCTACCATATTGTTTTCCTGAGAGAATTGAGTTCGTTTTGGGAAGAATACTTCCTGCAAATCAGAAATTCCAACGTGAACAAAGGTTCATTTTGTTTCCCAAAGGCCTATTCACCTAAGATGAAGAAAGGCCTGTATGTCCAAAGAGAACAAGCTGGGTCCGAAACTCAAGCACGTAGAACGTTGTTTACCAGTGATACTTGAATTACTTTTTGAATGGAATGCTCCTGCAAATCAGAATTGTCGGGGTGGATGAAGATCATTTTGTTCTGAATAGGCCTATTTGCCTGAGTTGAAAAAACACATGTACCTCTCAAAAGAAAACCAGCAGTGTTAGAAGCAGGAGCATCTAGCACATTGTTTTACTGTGAGAATTCTGTGAGTTTTTGAAAGAAAGACTGCTGCAAATCTGCGTTTTCGAGGTGTAGAAAGCTTCATTTTGTTCCAAATAGGACAGTTTAGAACAGTTGAAGAAACAAATGTAAATCTCAAAAGAAAACTATGTGTGTTAGAAACAAGAGCATCTATCACATTGTTTGCTGTGAGAATAGTGTTAGTTTTTGAAAGGAATATACCTGCAACTTAGGGTATCAACGTGGAGATAGCCTCTTTCTGTTCCAAATTGGCCTATTCAGCTAAGTTGAAGAAACACATGTACCTCTCAAAAAAAACCATCTCGGTATGATGCTGGAATATCTAGAACATTGTTTCCCTGTGAGAACTGAGTGTGGTTTTGAAATGACTACTACGGGAAACCTTAGAGTTTCAAAGGGGCGATAGGGTCTGTTTGCTCGAAATAGGTCTTTTCAGCTGAGTTGAAGACACATGCATCTTTCCCAAGAATACCATCTATGTTAGAAAGTGCAGCAGCTACCACATGGTTTCTCTGTCACAATTGAGAGAGCTTTTGAAAGGAGTACTTTCTGCAATTCAGAACTTGCAAGGTCAACAAAGGTTCATTCTGTGCCAAATAGGCGTTTTCAACTGACATGTTGAAACACATGTTTCTCTCACAAGATACTCTCTGTGTTAGACGGTCCATCGCATAGAACATTGTTTACCTGTGAGATTTGAGTTCGTTTTCATTGGAGAACTTTTGCAAATCAGAATGTCAGGGTGGAAAAGGCTACTTTGTTCCTAATAGCGCTATTGAGCTGCATTGAAAAAACACATGGATCTCGCGAGAGAAAACCATCTGTGTTAGAAGCAGGATCATCCGGCACATTGTTTCCCTGTGAGAATCGAGTGAATATTTGAAAGGAGTACTTCCAGCCAATCACAGATTTCAAGGTGTACAACAGCTCACTTTACTCCAAATAGGACTATTTAGCTGAGTGGAAGACACAACATGTATATCTCGCAAGAGAACTATATGTGTAAGAAGCCTGAGCATCTAGAACATTGATTCCCTCTGAGAACCGAGTTACGTTTGAAAGGAATAACTCCTGCAAATGCTAGATTTGAAGGTGGAGAAAGGCTGCTTTTGTTCAAAATAGGCCTATTGATTTGAGGGGAAGTAACAAATGGATACTTCCAAAGAAAACCATTTCTGGTAGAAGCTGAAGCATGTACATATTGCTTCCCTGGGAGAATTCAGTTCGTTTGGAAAAGAATATTCCTGCAAATCAGAACTTCCAAGGTGCACCAAGCTTCATTTCATTCTAAATAGGCCTATTCCACTGAGATGTTGAAACACATGTTTCTCTGGAAAGAAAACAATCCATGTTACAATCTCCACTGCCTTTAACCTTGATTCTCTGTGAGATTAGAGGTAGTTTTTGAGTGGAATACTTCTGCAAAGGAGAATTTTCAGGCTGGAAAAGCCTACTTTTGTTGGACTAAGCCTATTCAGCTGAGTTGAAGAAGCACATTTTTCTCTCAAAAGAAAATCATCTGTGTTAGAAGAAGGAGAATCTAGCACATTGTTTCCTATGAGAAGTGAGTTAGTGTTTGAAAAGAACACTGCCTGCAACCTAGGTGTTTCAAGGTGGAGATTGGCTCTATTTCCTCCAATAAGCCTATTCAGATGAGTTTGAGAAACTCATGTATCTCTCCAAGGAAAATGGTCTACGTTAGCAGCATCAAATCTACCACATTGTTTCCTTCTGAGTATTGAGTTAGGTTTTGAAAGCAACACGTTTAGCAAATCAGAATTTTCAAGCTAGAGAAAGGCTCATTTTGTCCAAAGAGGACGATTCGGCTCAATTGAAGACAGACATGTATCTCTCCTCACAATACCATCTATGCTTCAACCTGCAGCAATTACCACATTGTTTCCCTGCAAGAATTGACTTAGTTTTTGAAAGGACTACTACTGGCAACTTTTGAGTTTCACTGTGGAGATAGTCTCTGTTTGCTTCAAACAGGCCTTTTTAGCTGAGATGAAGAAGCACATGTGTATCTTGAAAAAGTACCATCTACGTTGGAAGCTGTAATTTCTATCACACTGTTTCCCTCTGACAGTTTAGTTTGTTTTCGAAAGGAGTATTTCCTGCAAATCAGAATTTCCAACATGGATTGAAGTTGGCTTGCTCCAAACATGCCTAGGTTGAAGAAACACACATATTTCTTGAAAGAAAACCATCTGTGTTAGAAGAAAGTGCATCTAGCACATTGTTTCCCTGTGAGAACTGAGTTAGTTTTTAAAGGAACTCGTCCTGCAAATTAGCACTTTGAAGGGGGACATATGTTTCTTTGTTTCAAATTGGCCTATTCACCTGAATTGTCTAAACACGTGTTCCTCTTGAAACATCACAATATGTTTAAGAAAGAGGAACAACTAGCCTATTGCTTCCTTGTGAGAAGACTTAGTCTTGGAAAGGAATGTACCTGCAACTGAGAGATTTCAATGTGGAGATATGCCCTGATTGCTGCAAATAGGCCTATACAGCTGAGTTGAAGAAACACATGTCTAACTCTAATGACAACCATCTATGTTAGAAACTGTAGCATCAAGCACATTGTTCCCCTGTGAAATTTGAATTAGTTATGGAAATGAATAACTTCTGAATAACAGATTTTCAAAGTGTAGGAAAGCTCATTTTGTCCAAATAGGCCATTTCAGCTATGTTGAAGAAACACATGCATCTCTCCAACGAAATCATGTAGGTTAGAATCAGCATCATCTAGAACACTGTTCCTTGTGAGAATTGATTTAGTTCGTGAAACGAATATTTCCTGCAAATCATCCTTTTCAAGATGAAGAAAGGCTCATTTTGTTCCAAATAGGTCTATACAGGTGAGTTGAAGAAACACATGTACCTTTCCAAAGAAAACCATCTATGGTAGATCTACCACTTTATTTCCCTGTGTGAATTGACATAGATTTCAAAGGAACATTTAATGGAAATGAGAACTTAGAAGGCAGAGAAAGGATCATTTTGTTCCAAATGGGCCAAATCACATGAGATGTCAAAAACCGTTTGTGTTTAAAGGAAAACTGTGATAGAAACAGGAGTTTCCTGCACATTCTTTCCATGTGAAAATTGAGTTAATTTTTAAAAGCATACTTCCTACATCTTAAGTGTTTCAATGTGGAGATAGGTTCTGTTTACTCCAGGAAGGCGTATTCAGGTTGGTTTGAGAAACGCATGTATCTCCCAAAGAAAGAGATCTATGTTAAATGCTTCACAATCCCGCCTGTTGTTTGCCTGTGAGAATTGAATGAGTTTTTGAATGCAATACTTCTGGAAATCCTCATTTTCAAGAAGAAGAAAGGCTCATTTTGTCCCAAGTATGCGTATTTTGCTGAGGTGAAGAAACACATTTATCTCTCCACAGAAAGCCATCTGTGTCAGAAGTCAAAACATTAACAACATTGCTTCATTCCGTAAATGAGTTACTTTTGGAAAGGAATATTTCCTGAAAATCAGAACTTTCAAGGTGGAGAGATGTTCATTTTCTTCCAAATAAGCCTATTGACCTGAAAGTGGGAACACATTTCTCTCTCGAAAGAAAATGGTCAGAGTTAGAAAGAGAGAAGTGTCTAGACCATTGTTTCCGTGTGAGAATTGACTTAGTTTTGAAAGGAATACTTACTGCAAATCCTAATTTTCAAGGTGGAGAAAGGGTGATTTTCCTCAAATGGGCCTCTTTATCTGAGGGGAAGAAACACATGTATCCCTCCAAAGAAAACCATTTGTGCTAGAAGCTGCAGCATCTGACACATTGTTACCTGTGAGAATTGAGTTCACTTTTGAAAGGAATATTTCCTGTATATCGTAGTTATCATGGTAGGGGAAGGCTCATTTTGGTACAAAAATGCCTAATCAGCTGATTTGAAGAAACACATTTATTTCTCCAAATAACACCATCTAAGCTTGAAGCTACAGTTGCTAGCACATTGTTTCCCTGTGACAATTGGCTTAGTTTTTGAAAGGAAGACTTCCTCACAATCTGAATTTTCAGGGTATTATTAGGCTGAGTGTGTCCAAGTAGGCCCATTCAGCTAAGTTGTATAGAAACATGTATCTCTCAAAAAAAAATCTTTGTTAGAACCAGGAGCATCAAGGGCATTGTTTCCCGGTGAGAACTGAGTTGGTTATTGAAAGGAATACTTCCTGTGACTTAAGATGTTTCAAAGTGGAGAAAGGCTCATTTTGTTCCAAATGGGGCTGTTCATCATTGGGGAAGGAACACAAGTATCCCTCCGAAGAAACCCATTTATGGTAGAAGCTGCAGCATCTACCATATTGTTTTCCTGAGAGAATTGAGTTCGTTTTGGGAAGAATACTTCCTGCAAATCAGAAATTCCAACGTGAACAAAGGTTCATTTTGTTTCCCAAAGGCCTATTCACCTAAGATGAAGAAAGGCCTGTATGTCCAAAGAGAACAAGCTGGGTCCGAAACTCAAGCACGTAGAACGTTGTTTACCAGTGATACTTGAATTACTTTTTGAATGGAATGCTCCTGCAAATCAGAATTGTCGGGGTGGATGAAGATCATTTTGTTCTGAATAGGCCTATTTGCCTGAGTTGAAAAAACACATGTACCTCTCAAAAGAAAACCAGCAGTGTTAGAAGCAGGAGCATCTAGCACATTGTTTTACTGTGAGAATTCTGTGAGTTTTTGAAAGAAAGACTGCTGCAAATCTGCGTTTTCGAGGTGTAGAAAGCTTCATTTTGTTCCAAATAGGACAGTTTAGAACAGTTGAAGAAACAAATGTAAATCTCAAAAGAAAACTATGTGTGTTAGAAACAAGAGCATCTATCACATTGTTTGCTGTGAGAATAGTGTTAGTTTTTGAAAGGAATATACCTGCAACTTAGGGTATCAACGTGGAGATAGCCTCTTTCTGTTCCAAATTGGCCTATTCAGCTAAGTTGAAGAAACACATGTACCTCTCAAAAAAAACCATCTCGGTATGATGCTGGAATATCTAGAACATTGTTTCCCTGTGAGAACTGAGTGTGGTTTTGAAATGACTACTACGGGAAACCTTAGAGTTTCAAAGGGGCGATAGGGTCTGTTTGCTCGAAATAGGTCTTTTCAGCTGAGTTGAAGACACATGCATCTTTCCCAAGAATACCATCTATGTTAGAAAGTGCAGCAGCTACCACATGGTTTCTCTGTCACAATTGAGAGAGCTTTTGAAAGGAGTACTTTCTGCAATTCAGAACTTGCAAGGTCAACAAAGGTTCATTCTGTGCCAAATAGGCGTTTTCAACTGACATGTTGAAACACATGTTTCTCTCACAAGATACTCTCTGTGTTAGACGGTCCATCACATAGAACATTGTTTACCTGTGAGATTTGAGTTCGTTTTCATTGGAGAACTTTTGCAAATCAGAATGTCAGGGTGGAAAAGGCTACTTTGTTCCTAATAGCGCTATTGAGCTGCATTGAAAAAACACATGGATCTCGCGAGAGAAAACCATCTGTGTTAGAAGCAGGATCATCCGGCACATTGTTTCCCTGTGAGAATCGAGTGAATATTTGAAAGGAGTACTTCCAGCCAATCACAGATTTCAAGGTGTACAACAGCTCACTTTACTCCAAATAGGACTATTTAGCTGAGTGGAAGACACAACATGTATATCTCGCAAGAGAACTATATGTGTAAGAAGCCTGAGCATCTAGAACCTTGATTCCCTGTGAGAACCGAGTTACGTTTGAAAGGAATAACTCCTGCAAATGCTAGATTTGAAGGTGGAGAAAGGCTGCTTTTGTTCAAAATAGGCCTATTGATTTGAGGGGAAGTAACAAATGGATACTTCCAAAGAAAACCATTTCTGGTAGAAGCTGAAGCATGTACATATTGCTTCCCTGGGAGAATTCAGTTCGTTTGGAAAAGAATATTCCTGCAAATCAGAACTTCCAAGGTGCACCAAGCTTCATTTCATTCTAAATAGGCCTATTCCACTGAGATGTTGAAACACATGTTTCTCTGGAAAGAAAACAATCCATGTTACAATCTCCACTGCCTTTAACCTTGATTCTCTGTGAGATTAGAGGTAGTTTTTGAGTGGAATACTTCTGCAAAGGAGAATTTTCAGGCTGGAAAAGCCTACTTTTGTTGGACTAAGCCTATTCAGCTGAGTTGAAGAAGCACATTTTTCTCTCAAAAGAAAATCATCTGTGTTAGAAGAAGGAGAATCTAGCACATTGTTTCCTATGAGAAGTGAGTTAGTGTTTGAAAAGAACGCTGCCTGCAACCTAGGTGTTTCAAGGTGGAGATTGGCTCTATTTCCTCCAATAAGCCTATTCAGATGAGTTTGAGAAACTCATGTATCTCTCCAAGGAAAATGGTCTACGTTAGCAGCATCAAATCTACCACATTGTTTCCTTCTGAGTATTGAGTTAGGTTTTGAAAGCAACACGTTTAGCAAATCAGAATTTTCAAGCTAGAGAAAGGCTCATTTTGTCCAAAGAGGACGATTCGGCTCAATTGAAGACAGACATGTATCTCTCCTCACAATACCATCTATGCTTCAACCTGCAGCAATTACCACATTGTTTCCCTGCAAGAATTGACTTAGTTTTTGAAAGGACTACTACTGGCAACTTTTGAGTTTCACTGTGGAGATAGTCTCTGTTTGCTTCAAACAGGCCTTTTTAGCTGAGATGAAGAAGCACATGTGTATCTTGAAAAAGTACCATCTACGTTGGAAGCTGTAATTTCTATCACACTGTTTCCCTCTGACAGTTTAGTTTGTTTTCGAAAGGAGTATTTCCTGCAAATCAGAATTTCCAACATGGATTGAAGTTGGCTTGCTCCAAACATGCCTAGGTTGAAGAAACACACATATTTCTTGAAAGAAAACCATCTGTGTTAGAAGAAAGTGCATCTAGCACATTGTTTCCCTGTGAGAACTGAGTTAGTTTTTAAAGGAACTCGTCCTGCAAATTAGCACTTTGAAGGGGGACATATGTTTCTTTGTTTCAAATTGGCCTATTCACCTGAATTGTCTAAACACGTGTTCCTCTTGAAACATCACAATATGTTTAAGAAAGAGGAACAACTAGCCTATTGCTTCCTTGTGAGAAGACTTAGTCTTGGAAAGGAATGTACCTGCAACTGAGAGATTTCAATGTGGAGATATGCCCTGATTGCTGCAAATAGGCCTATACAGCTGAGTTGAAGAAACACATGTCTAACTCTAATGACAACCATCTATGTTAGAAACTGTAGCATCAAGCACATTGTTCCCCTGTGAAATTTGAATTAGTTATGGAAATGAATAACTTCTGAATAACAGATTTTCAAAGTGTAGGAAAGCTCATTTTGTCCAAATAGGCCATTTCAGCTATGTTGAAGAAACACATGCATCTCTCCAACGAAATCATGTAGGTTAGAATCAGCATCATCTAGAACACTGTTCCTTGTGAGAATTGATTTAGTTCGTGAAACGAATATTTCCTGCAAATCATCCTTTTCAAGATGAAGAAAGGCTCATTTTGTTCCAAATAGGTCTATACAGGTGAGTTGAAGAAACACATGTACCTTTCCAAAGAAAACCATCTATGGTAGATCTACCACTTTATTTCCCTGTGTGAATTGACATAGATTTCAAAGGAACATTTAATGGAAATGAGAACTTAGAAGGCAGAGAAAGGATCATTTTGTTCCAAATGGGCCAAATCACATGAGATGTCAAAAACCGTTTGTGTTTAAAGGAAAACTGTGATAGAAACAGGAGTTTCCTGCACATTCTTTCCATGTGAAAATTGAGTTAATTTTTAAAAGCATACTTCCTACATCTTAAGTGTTTCAATGTGGAGATAGGTTCTGTTTACTCCAGGAAGGCGTATTCAGGTTGGTTTGAGAAACGCATGTATCTCCCAAAGAAAGAGATCTATGTTAAATGCTTCACAATCCCGCCTGTTGTTTGCCTGTGAGAATTGAATGAGTTTTTGAATGCAATACTTCTGGAAATCCTCATTTTCAAGAAGAAGAAAGGCTCATTTTGTCCCAAGTATGCGTATTTTGCTGAGGTGAAGAAACACATTTATCTCTCCACAGAAAGCCATCTGTGTCAGAAGTCAAAACATTAACAACATTGCTTCATTCCGTAAATGAGTTACTTTTGGAAAGGAATATTTCCTGAAAATCAGAACTTTCAAGGTGGAGAGATGTTCATTTTCTTCCAAATAAGCCTATTGACCTGAAAGTGGGAACACATTTCTCTCTCGAAAGAAAATGGTCAGAGTTAGAAAGAGAGAAGTGTCTAGACCATTGTTTCCGTGTGAGAATTGACTTAGTTTTGAAAGGAATACTTACTGCAAATCCTAATTTTCAAGGTGGAGAAAGGGTGATTTTCCTCAAATGGGCCTCTTTATCTGAGGGGAAGAAACACATGTATCCCTCCAAAGAAAACCATTTGTGCTAGAAGCTGCAGCATCTGACACATTGTTACCTGTGAGAATTGAGTTCACTTTTGAAAGGAATATTTCCTGTATATCGTAGTTATCATGGTAGGGGAAGGCTCATTTTGGTACAAAAATGCCTAATCAGCTGATTTGAAGAAACACATTTATTTCTCCAAATAACACCATCTAAGCTTGAAGCTACAGTTGCTAGCACATTGTTTCCCTGTGACAATTGGCTTAGTTTTTGAAAGGAAGACTTCCTCACAATCTGAATTTTCAGGGTATTATTAGGCTGAGTGTGTCCAAGTAGGCCCATTCAGCTAAGTTGTATAGAAACATGTATCTCTCAAAAAAAAATCTTTGTTAGAACCAGGAGCATCAAGGGCATTGTTTCCCGGTGAGAACTGAGTTGGTTATTGAAAGGAATACTTCCTGTGACTTAAGATGTTTCAAAGTGGAGAAAGGCTCATTTTGTTCCAAATGGGGCTGTTCATCATTGGGGAAGGAACACAAGTATCCCTCCGAAGAAACCCATTTATGGTAGAAGCTGCAGCATCTACCATATTGTTTTCCTGAGAGAATTGAGTTCGTTTTGGGAAGAATACTTCCTGCAAATCAGAAATTCCAACGTGAACAAAGGTTCATTTTGTTTCCCAAAGGCCTATTCACCTAAGATGAAGAAAGGCCTGTATGTCCAAAAGAGAACAAGCTGGGTCCAAAGCTCAAGCATGTAGAACGTTGTTTACCAGTGATACTTGAATTACTTTTTGAATGGAATGCTCCTGCAAATCAGAATTGTCGGGGTGGATGAAGATCATTTTGTTCTGAATAGGCCTATTTGCCTGAGTTGAAAAAACACATGTACCTCTCAAAAGAAAACCAGCAGTGTTAGAAGCAGGAGCATCTAGCACATTGTTTTACTGTGAGAATTCTGTGAGTTTTTGAAAGAAAGACTGCTGCAAATCTGCGTTTTCGAGGTGTAGAAAGCTTCATTTTGTTCCAAATAGGACAGTTTAGAACAGTTGAAGAAACAAATGTAAATCTCAAAAGAAAACTATGTGTGTTAGAAACAAGAGCATCTATCACATTGTTTGCTGTGAGAATAGTGTTAGTTTTTGAAAGGAATATACCTGCAACTTAGGGTATCAACGTGGAGATAGCCTCTTTCTGTTCCAAATTGGCCTATTCAGCTAAGTTGAAGAAACACATGTACCTCTCAAAAAAAACCATCTCGGTATGATGCTGGAATATCTAGAACATTGTTTCCCTGTGAGAACTGAGTGTGGTTTTGAAATGACTACTACGGGAAACCTTAGAGTTTCAAAGGGGCGATAGGGTCTGTTTGCTCGAAATAGGTCTTTTCAGCTGAGTTGAAGACACATGCATCTTTCCCAAGAATACCATCTATGTTAGAAAGTGCAGCAGCTACCACATGGTTTCTCTGTCACAATTGAGAGAGCTTTTGAAAGGAGTACTTTCTGCAATTCAGAACTTGCAAGGTCAACAAAGGTTCATTCTGTGCCAAATAGGCGTTTTCAACTGACATGTTGAAACACATGTTTCTCTCACAAGAAACTCTCTGTGTTAGACGGTCCATCACATAGAACATTGTTTACCTGTGAGATTTGAGTTCGTTTTCATTGGAGAACTTTTGCAAATCAGAATGTCAGGGTGGAAAAGGCTACTTTGTTCCTAATAGCGCTATTGAGCTGCATTGAAAAAACACATGGATCTCGCGAGAGAAAACCATCTGTGTTAGAAGCAGGATCATCCGGCACATTGTTTCCCTGTGAGAATCGAGTGAATATTTGAAAGGAGTACTTCCAGCCAATCACAGATTTCAAGGTGTACAACAGCTCACTTTACTCCAAATAGGACTATTTAGCTGAGTGGAAGACACAACATGTATATCTCGCAAGAGAACTATATGTGTAAGAAGCCTGAGCATCTAGAACATTGATTCCCTCTGAGAACCGAGTTACGTTTGAAAGGAATAACTCCTGCAAATGCTAGATTTGAAGGTGGAGAAAGGCTGCTTTTGTTCAAAATAGGCCTATTGATTTGAGGGGAAGTAACAAATGGATACTTCCAAAGAAAACCATTTCTGGTAGAAGCTGAAGCATGTACATATTGCTTCCCTGGGAGAATTCAGTTCGTTTGGAAAAGAATATTCCTGCAAATCAGAACTTCCAAGGTGCACCAAGCTTCATTTCATTCTAAATAGGCCTATTCCACTGAGATGTTGAAACACATGTTTCTCTGGAAAGAAAACAATCCATGTTACAATCTCCACTGCCTTTAACCTTGATTCTCTGTGAGATTAGAGGTAGTTTTTGAGTGGAATACTTCTGCAAAGGAGAATTTTCAGGCTGGAAAATCCTACTTTTGTTGGACTAAGCCTATTCAGCTGAGTTGAAGAAGCACATTTTTCTCTCAAAAGAAAATCATCTGTGTTAGAAGAAGGAGAATCTAGCACATTGTTTCCTATGAGAAGTGAGTTAGTGTTTGAAAAGAACGCTGCCTGCAACCTAGGTGTTTCAAGGTGGAGATTGGCTCTATTTCCTCCAATAAGCCTATTCAGATGAGTTTGAGAAACTCATGTATCTCTCCAAGGAAAATGGTCTACGTTAGCAGCATCAAATCTACCACATTGTTTCCTTCTGAGTATTGAGTTAGGTTTTGAAAGCAACACGTTTAGCAAATCAGAATTTTCAAGCTAGAGAAAGGCTCATTTTGTCCAAAGAGGACGATTCGGCTCAATTGAAGACAGACATGTATCTCTCCACACAATACCATCTATGCTTCAACCTGCAGCAATTACCACATTGTTTCCCTGCAAGAATTGACTTAGTTTTTGAAAGGACTACTACTGGCAACTTTTGAGTTTCACTGTGGAGATAGTCTCTGTTTGCTTCAAACAGGCCTTTTTAGCTGAGATGAAGAAGCACATGTGTATCTTGAAAAAGTACCATCTACGTTGGAAGCTGTAATTTCTATCACACTGTTTCCCTCTGACAGTTTAGTTTGTTTTCGAAAGGAGTATTTCCTGCAAATCAGAATTTCCAACATGGATTGAAGTTGGCTTGCTCCAAACATGCCTAGGTTGAAGAAACACACATATTTCTTGAAAGAAAACCATCTGTGTTAGAAGAAAGTGCATCTAGCACATTGTTTCCCTGTGAGAACTGAGTTAGTTTTTAAAGGAACTCGTCCTGCAAATTAGCACTTTGAAGGGGGACATATGTTTCTTTGTTTCAAATTGGCCTATTCACCTGAATTGTCTAAACACGTGTTCCTCTTGAAACATCACAATATGTTTAAGAAAGAGGAACAACTAGCCTATTGCTTCCTTGTGAGAAGACTTAGTCTTGGAAAGGAATGTACCTGCAACTGAGAGATTTCAATGTGGAGATATGCCCTGATTGCTGCAAATAGGCCTATACAGCTGAGTTGAAGAAACACATGTCTAACTCTAATGACAACCATCTATGTTAGAAACTGTAGCATCAAGCACATTGTTCCCCTGTGAAATTTGAATTAGTTATGGAAATGAATAACTTCTGAATAACAGATTTTCAAAGTGTAGGAAAGCTCATTTTGTCCAAATAGGCCATTTCAGCTATGTTGAAGAAACACATGCATCTCTCCAACGAAATCATGTAGGTTAGAATCAGCATCATCTAGAACACTGTTCCTTGTGAGAATTGATTTAGTTCGTGAAACGAATATTTCCTGCAAATCATCCTTTTCAAGATGAAGAAAGGCTCATTTTGTTCCAAATAGGTCTATACAGGTGAGTTGAAGAAACACATGTACCTTTCCAAAGAAAATCATCTATGGTAGATCTACCACTTTATTTCCCTGTGTGAATTGACATAGATTTCAAAGGAACATTTAATGGAAATGAGAACTTAGAAGGCAGAGAAAGGATCATTTTGTTCCAAATGGGCCAAATCACATGAGATGTCAAAAACCGTTTGTGTTTAAAGGAAAACTGTGATAGAAACAGGAGTTTCCTGCACATTCTTTCCATGTGAAAATTGAGTTAATTTTTAAAAGCATACTTCCTACATCTTAAGTGTTTCAATGTGGAGATAGGTTCTGTTTACTCCAGGAAGGCGTATTCAGGTTGGTTTGAGAAACGCATGTATCTCCCAAAGAAAGAGATCTATGTTAAATGCTTCACAATCCCGCCTGTTGTTTGCCTGTGAGAATTGAATGAGTTTTTGAATGCAATACTTCTGGAAATCCTCATTTTCAAGAAGAAGAAAGGCTCATTTTGTCCCAAGTATGCGTATTTTGCTGAGGTGAAGAAACACATTTATCTCTCCACAGAAAGCCATCTGTGTCAGAAGTCAAAACATTAACAACATTGCTTCATTCCGTAAATGAGTTACTTTTGGAAAGGAATATTTCCTGAAAATCAGAACTTTCAAGGTGGAGAGATGTTCATTTTCTTCCAAATAAGCCTATTGACCTGAAAGTGGGAACACATTTCTCTCTCGAAAGAAAATGGTCAGAGTTAGAAAGAGAGAAGTGTCTAGACCATTGTTTCCGTGTGAGAATTGACTTAGTTTTGAAAGGAATACTTACTGCAAATCCTAATTTTCAAGGTGGAGAAAGGGTGATTTTCCTCAAATGGGCCTCTTTATCTGAGGGGAAGAAACACATGTATCCCTCCAAAGAAAACCATTTGTGCTAGAAGCTGCAGCATCTGACACATTGTTACCTGTGAGAATTGAGTTCACTTTTGAAAGGAATATTTCCTGTATATCGTAGTTATCATGGTAGGGGAAGGCTCATTTTGGTACAAAAATGCCTAATCAGCTGATTTGAAGAAACACATTTATTTCTCCAAATAACACCATCTAAGCTTGAAGCTACAGTTGCTAGCACATTGTTTCCCTGTGACAATTGGCTTAGTTTTTGAAAGGAAGACTTCCTCACAATCTGAATTTTCAGGGTATTATTAGGCTGAGTGTGTCCAAGTAGGCCCATTCAGCTAAGTTGTATAGAAACATGTATCTCTCAAAAAAAAATCTTTGTTAGAACCAGGAGCATCAAGGGCATTGTTTCCCGGTGAGAACTGAGTTGGTTATTGAAAGGAATACTTCCTGTGACTTAAGATGTTTCAAAGTGGAGAAAGGCTCATTTTGTTCCAAATGGGGCTGTTCATCATTGGGGAAGGAACACAAGTATCCCTCCGAAGAAACCCATTTATGGTAGAAGCTGCAGCATCTACCATATTGTTTTCCTGAGAGAATTGAGTTCGTTTTGGGAAGAATACTTCCTGCAAATCAGAAATTCCAACGTGAACAAAGGTTCATTTTGTTTCCCAAAGGCCTATTCACCTAAGATGAAGAAAGGCCTGTATGTCCAAAGAGAACAAGCTGGGTCCGAAACTCAAGCACGTAGAACGTTGTTTACCAGTGATACTTGAATTACTTTTTGAATGGAATGCTCCTGCAAATCAGAATTGTCGGGGTGGATGAAGATCATTTTGTTCTGAATAGGCCTATTTGCCTGAGTTGAAAAAACACATGTACCTCTCAAAAGAAAACCAGCAGTGTTAGAAGCAGGAGCATCTAGCACATTGTTTTACTGTGAGAATTCTGTGAGTTTTTGAAAGAAAGACTGCTGCAAATCTGCGTTTTCGAGGTGTAGAAAGCTTCATTTTGTTCCAAATAGGACAGTTTAGAACAGTTGAAGAAACAAATGTAAATCTCAAAAGAAAACTATGTGTGTTAGAAACAAGAGCATCTATCACATTGTTTGCTGTGAGAATAGTGTTAGTTTTTGAAAGGAATATACCTGCAACTTAGGGTATCAACGTGGAGATAGCCTCTTTCTGTTCCAAATTGGCCTATTCAGCTAAGTTGAAGAAACACATGTACCTCTCAAAAAAAACCATCTCGGTATGATGCTGGAATATCTAGAACATTGTTTCCCTGTGAGAACTGAGTGTGGTTTTGAAATGACTACTACGGGAAACCTTAGAGTTTCAAAGGGGCGATAGGGTCTGTTTGCTCGAAATAGGTCTTTTCAGCTGAGTTGAAGACACATGCATCTTTCCCAAGAATACCATCTATGTTAGAAAGTGCAGCAGCTACCACATGGTTTCTCTGTCACAATTGAGAGAGCTTTTGAAAGGAGTACTTTCTGCAATTCAGAACTTGCAAGGTCAACAAAGGTTCATTCTGTGCCAAATAGGCGTTTTCAACTGACATGTTGAAACACATGTTTCTCTCACAAGAAACTCTCTGTGTTAGACGGTCCATCGCATAGAACATTGTTTACCTGTGAGATTTGAGTTCGTTTTCATTGGAGAACTTTTGCAAATCAGAATGTCAGGGTGGAAAAGGCTACTTTGTTCCTAATAGCGCTATTGAGCTGCATTGAAAAAACACATGGATCTCGCGAGAGAAAACCATCTGTGTTAGAAGCAGGATCATCCGGCACATTGTTTCCCTGTGAGAATCGAGTGAATATTTGAAAGGAGTACTTCCAGCCAATCACAGATTTCAAGGTGTACAACAGCTCACTTTACTCCAAATAGGACTATTTAGCTGAGTGGAAGACACAACATGTATATCTCGCAAGAGAACTATATGTGTAAGAAGCCTGAGCATCTAGAACCTTGATTCCCTCTGAGAACCGAGTTACGTTTGAAAGGAATAACTCCTGCAAATGCTAGATTTGAAGGTGGAGAAAGGCTGCTTTTGTTCAAAATAGGCCTATTGATTTGAGGGGAAGTAACAAATGGATACTTCCAAAGAAAACCATTTCTGGTAGAAGCTGAAGCATGTACATATTGCTTCCCTGGGAGAATTCAGTTCGTTTGGAAAAGAATATTCCTTCAAATCAGAACTTCCAAGGTGCACCAAGCTTCATTTCATTCTAAATAGGCCTATTCCACTGAGATGTTGAAACACATGTTTCTCTGGAAAGAAAACAATCCATGTTACAATCTCCACTGCCTTTAACCTTGATTCTCTGTGAGATTAGAGGTAGTTTTTGAGTGGAATACTTCTGCAAAGGAGAATTTTCAGGCTGGAAAAGCCTACTTTTGTTGGACTAAGCCTATTCAGCTGAGTTGAAGAAGCACATTTTTCTCTCAAAAGAAAATCATCTGTGTTAGAAGAAGGAGAATCTAGCACATTGTTTCCTATGAGAAGTGAGTTAGTGTTTGAAAAGAACGCTGCCTGCAACCTAGGTGTTTCAAGGTGGAGATTGGCTCTATTTCCTCCAATAAGCCTATTCAGATGAGTTTGAGAAACTCATGTATCTCTCCAAGGAAAATGGTCTACGTTAGCAGCATCAAATCTACCACATTGTTTCCTTCTGAGTATTGAGTTAGGTTTTGAAAGCAACACGTTTAGCAAATCAGAATTTTCAAGCTAGAGAAAGGCTCATTTTGTCCAAAGAGGACGATTCGGCTCAATTGAAGACAGACATGTATCTCTCCTCACAATACCATCTATGCTTCAACCTGCAGCAATTACCACATTGTTTCCCTGCAAGAATTGACTTAGTTTTTGAAAGGACTACTACTGGCAACTTTTGAGTTTCACTGTGGAGATAGTCTCTGTTTGCTTCAAACAGGCCTTTTTAGCTGAGATGAAGAAGCACATGTGTATCTTGAAAAAGTACCATCTACGTTGGAAGCTGTAATTTCTATCACACTGTTTCCCTCTGACAGTTTAGTTTGTTTTCGAAAGGAGTATTTCCTGCAAATCAGAATTTCCAACATGGATTGAAGTTGGCTTGCTCCAAACATGCCTAGGTTGAAGAAACACACATATTTCTTGAAAGAAAACCATCTGTGTTAGAAGAAAGTGCATCTAGCACATTGTTTCCCTGTGAGAACTGAGTTAGTTTTTAAAGGAACTCGTCCTGCAAATTAGCACTTTGAAGGGGGACATATGTTTCTTTGTTTCAAATTGGCCTATTCACCTGAATTGTCTAAACACGTGTTCCTCTTGAAACATCACAATATGTTTAAGAAAGAGGAACAACTAGCCTATTGCTTCCTTGTGAGAAGACTTAGTCTTGGAAAGGAATGTACCTGCAACTGAGAGATTTCAATGTGGAGATATGCCCTGATTGCTGCAAATAGGCCTATACAGCTGAGTTGAAGAAACACATGTCTAACTCTAATGACAACCATCTATGTTAGAAACTGTAGCATCAAGCACATTGTTCCCCTGTGAAATTTGAATTAGTTATGGAAATGAATAACTTCTGAATAACAGATTTTCAAAGTGTAGGAAAGCTCATTTTGTCCAAATAGGCCATTTCAGCTATGTTGAAGAAACACATGCATCTCTCCAACGAAATCATGTAGGTTAGAATCAGCATCATCTAGAACACTGTTCCTTGTGAGAATTGATTTAGTTCGTGAAACGAATATTTCCTGCAAATCATCCTTTTCAAGATGAAGAAAGGCTCATTTTGTTCCAAATAGGTCTATACAGGTGAGTTGAAGAAACACATGTACCTTTCCAAAGAAAACCATCTATGGTAGATCTACCACTTTATTTCCCTGTGTGAATTGACATAGATTTCAAAGGAACATTTAATGGAAATGAGAACTTAGAAGGCAGAGAAAGGATCATTTTGTTCCAAATGGGCCAAATCACATGAGATGTCAAAAACCGTTTGTGTTTAAAGGAAAACTGTGATAGAAACAGGAGTTTCCTGCACATTCTTTCCATGTGAAAATTGAGTTAATTTTTAAAAGCATACTTCCTACATCTTAAGTGTTTCAATGTGGAGATAGGTTCTGTTTACTCCAGGAAGGCGTATTCAGGTTGGTTTGAGAAACGCATGTATCTCCCAAAGAAAGAGATCTATGTTAAATGCTTCACAATCCCGCCTGTTGTTTGCCTGTGAGAATTGAATGAGTTTTTGAATGCAATACTTCTGGAAATCCTCATTTTCAAGAAGAAGAAAGGCTCATTTTGTCCCAAGTATGCGTATTTTGCTGAGGTGAAGAAACACATTTATCTCTCCACAGAAAGCCATCTGTGTCAGAAGTCAAAACATTAACAACATTGCTTCATTCCGTAAATGAGTTACTTTTGGAAAGGAATATTTCCTGAAAATCAGAACTTTCAAGGTGGAGAGATGTTCATTTTCTTCCAAATAAGCCTATTGACCTGAAAGTGGGAACACATTTCTCTCTCGAAAGAAAATGGTCAGAGTTAGAAAGAGAGAAGTGTCTAGACCATTGTTTCCGTGTGAGAATTGACTTAGTTTTGAAAGGAATACTTACTGCAAATCCTAATTTTCAAGGTGGAGAAAGGGTGATTTTCCTCAAATGGGCCTCTTTATCTGAGGGGAAGAAACACATGTATCCCTCCAAAGAAAACCATTTGTGCTAGAAGCTGCAGCATCTGACACATTGTTACCTGTGAGAATTGAGTTCACTTTTGAAAGGAATATTTCCTGTATATCGTAGTTATCATGGTAGGGGAAGGCTCATTTTGGTACAAAAATGCCTAATCAGCTGATTTGAAGAAACACATTTATTTCTCCAAATAACACCATCTAAGCTTGAAGCTACAGTTGCTAGCACATTGTTTCCCTGTGACAATTGGCTTAGTTTTTGAAAGGAAGACTTCCTCACAATCTGAATTTTCAGGGTATTATTAGGCTGAGTGTGTCCAAGTAGGCCCATTCAGCTAAGTTGTATAGAAACATGTATCTCTCAAAAAAAAATCTTTGTTAGAACCAGGAGCATCAAGGGCATTGTTTCCCGGTGAGAACTGAGTTGGTTATTGAAAGGAATACTTCCTGTGACTTAAGATGTTTCAAAGTGGAGAAAGGCTCATTTTGTTCCAAATGGGGCTGTTCATCATTGGGGAAGGAACACAAGTATCCCTCCGAAGAAACCCATTTATGGTAGAAGCTGCAGCATCTACCATATTGTTTTCCTGAGAGAATTGAGTTCGTTTTGGGAAGAATACTTCCTGCAAATCAGAAATTCCAACGTGAACAAAGGTTCATTTTGTTTCCCAAAGGCCTATTCACCTAAGATGAAGAAAGGCCTGTATGTCCAAAGAGAACAAGCTGGGTCCGAAACTCAAGCACGTAGAACGTTGTTTACCAGTGATACTTGAATTACTTTTTGAATGGAATGCTCCTGCAAATCAGAATTGTCGGGGTGGATGAAGATCATTTTGTTCTGAATAGGCCTATTTGCCTGAGTTGAAAAAACACATGTACCTCTCAAAAGAAAACCAGCAGTGTTAGAAGCAGGAGCATCTAGCACATTGTTTTACTGTGAGAATTCTGTGAGTTTTTGAAAGAAAGACTGCTGCAAATCTGCGTTTTCGAGGTGTAGAAAGCTTCATTTTGTTCCAAATAGGACAGTTTAGAACAGTTGAAGAAACAAATGTAAATCTCAAAAGAAAACTATGTGTGTTAGAAACAAGAGCATCTATCACATTGTTTGCTGTGAGAATAGTGTTAGTTTTTGAAAGGAATATACCTGCAACTTAGGGTATCAACGTGGAGATAGCCTCTTTCTGTTCCAAATTGGCCTATTCAGCTAAGTTGAAGAAACACATGTACCTCTCAAAAAAAACCATCTCGGTATGATGCTGGAATATCTAGAACATTGTTTCCCTGTGAGAACTGAGTGTGGTTTTGAAATGACTACTACGGGAAACCTTAGAGTTTCAAAGGGGCGATAGGGTCTGTTTGCTCGAAATAGGTCTTTTCAGCTGAGTTGAAGACACATGCATCTTTCCCAAGAATACCATCTATGTTAGAAAGTGCAGCAGCTACCACATGGTTTCTCTGTCACAATTGAGAGAGCTTTTGAAAGGAGTACTTTCTGCAATTCAGAACTTGCAAGGTCAACAAAGGTTCATTCTGTGCCAAATAGGCGTTTTCAACTGACATGTTGAAACACATGTTTCTCTCACAAGAAACTCTCTGTGTTAGACGGTCCATCGCATAGAACATTGTTTACCTGTGAGATTTGAGTTCGTTTTCATTGGAGAACTTTTGCAAATCAGAATGTCAGGGTGGAAAAGGCTACTTTGTTCCTAATAGCGCTATTGAGCTGCATTGAAAAAACACATGGATCTCGCGAGAGAAAACCATCTGTGTTAGAAGCAGGATCATCTGGCACATTGTTTCCCTGTGAGAATCGAGTGAATATTTGAAAGGAGTACTTCCAGCCAATCACAGATTTCAAGGTGTACAACAGCTCACTTTACTCCAAATAGGACTATTTAGCTGAGTGGAAGACACAACATGTATATCTCGCAAGAGAACTATATGTGTAAGAAGCCTGAGCATCTAGAACCTTGATTCCCTCTGAGAACCGAGTTACGTTTGAAAGGAATAACTCCTGCAAATGCTAGATTTGAAGGTGGAGAAAGGCTGCTTTTGTTCAAAATAGGCCTATTGATTTGAGGGGAAGTAACAAATGGATACTTCCAAAGAAAACCATTTCTGGTAGAAGCTGAAGCATGTACATATTGCTTCCCTGGGAGAATTCAGTTCGTTTGGAAAAGAATATTCCTTCAAATCAGAACTTCCAAGGTGCACCAAGCTTCATTTCATTCTAAATAGGCCTATTCCACTGAGATGTTGAAACACATGTTTCTCTGGAAAGAAAACAATCCATGTTACAATCTCCACTGCCTTTAACCTTGATTCTCTGTGAGATTAGAGGTAGTTTTTGAGTGGAATACTTCTGCAAAGGAGAATTTTCAGGCTGGAAAAGCCTACTTTTGTTGGACTAAGCCTATTCAGCTGAGTTGAAGAAGCACATTTTTCTCTCAAAAGAAAATCATCTGTGTTAGAAGAAGGAGAATCTAGCACATTGTTTCCTATGAGAAGTGAGTTAGTGTTTGAAAAGAACGCTGCCTGCAACCTAGGTGTTTCAAGGTGGAGATTGGCTCTATTTCCTCCAATAAGCCTATTCAGATGAGTTTGAGAAACTCATGTATCTCTCCAAGGAAAATGGTCTACGTTAGCAGCATCAAATCTACCACATTGTTTCCTTCTGAGTATTGAGTTAGGTTTTGAAAGCAACACGTTTAGCAAATCAGAATTTTCAAGCTAGAGAAAGGCTCATTTTGTCCAAAGAGGACGATTCGGCTCAATTGAAGACAGACATGTATCTCTCCTCACAATACCATCTATGCTTCAACCTGCAGCAATTACCACATTGTTTCCCTGCAAGAATTGACTTAGTTTTTGAAAGGACTACTACTGGCAACTTTTGAGTTTCACTGTGGAGATAGTCTCTGTTTGCTTCAAACAGGCCTTTTTAGCTGAGATGAAGAAGCACATGTGTATCTTGAAAAAGTACCATCTACGTTGGAAGCTGTAATTTCTATCACACTGTTTCCCTCTGACAGTTTAGTTTGTTTTCGAAAGGAGTATTTCCTGCAAATCAGAATTTCCAACATGGATTGAAGTTGGCTTGCTCCAAACATGCCTAGGTTGAAGAAACACACATATTTCTTGAAAGAAAACCATCTGTGTTAGAAGAAAGTGCATCTAGCACATTGTTTCCCTGTGAGAACTGAGTTAGTTTTTAAAGGAACTCGTCCTGCAAATTAGCACTTTGAAGGGGGACATATGTTTCTTTGTTTCAAATTGGCCTATTCACCTGAATTGTCTAAACACGTGTTCCTCTTGAAACATCACAATATGTTTAACAAAGAGGAACAACTAGCCTATTGCTTCCTTGTGAGAAGACTTAGTCTTGGAAAGGAATGTACCTGCAACTGAGAGATTTCAATGTGGAGATATGCCCTGATTGCTGCAAATAGGCCTATACAGCTGAGTTGAAGAAACACATGTCTAACTCTAATGACAACCATCTATGTTAGAAACTGTAGCATCAAGCACATTGTTCCCCTGTGAAATTTGAATTAGTTATGGAAATGAATAACTTCTGAATAACAGATTTTCAAAGTGTAGGAAAGCTCATTTTGTCCAAATAGGCCATTTCAGCTATGTTGAAGAAACACATGCATCTCTCCAACGAAATCATGTAGGTTAGAATCAGCATCATCTAGAACACTGTTCCTTGTGAGAATTGATTTAGTTCGTGAAACGAATATTTCCTGCAAATCATCCTTTTCAAGATGAAGAAAGGCTCATTTTGTTCCAAATAGGTCTATACAGGTGAGTTGAAGAAACACATGTACCTTTCCAAAGAAAACCATCTATGGTAGATCTACCACTTTATTTCCCTGTGTGAATTGACATAGATTTCAAAGGAACATTTAATGGAAATGAGAACTTAGAAGGCAGAGAAAGGATCATTTTGTTCCAAATGGGCCAAATCACATGAGATGTCAAAAACCGTTTGTGTTTAAAGGAAAACTGTGATAGAAACAGGAGTTTCCTGCACATTCTTTCCATGTGAAAATTGAGTTAATTTTTAAAAGCATACTTCCTACATCTTAAGTGTTTCAATGTGGAGATAGGTTCTGTTTACTCCAGGAAGGCGTATTCAGGTTGGTTTGAGAAACGCATGTATCTCCCAAAGAAAGAGATCTATGTTAAATGCTTCACAATCCCGCCTGTTGTTTGCCTGTGAGAATTGAATGAGTTTTTGAATGCAATACTTCTGGAAATCCTCATTTTCAAGAAGAAGAAAGGCTCATTTTGTCCCAAGTATGCGTATTTTGCTGAGGTGAAGAAACACATTTATCTCTCCACAGAAAGCCATCTGTGTCAGAAGTCAAAACATTAACAACATTGCTTCATTCCGTAAATGAGTTACTTTTGGAAAGGAATATTTCCTGAAAATCAGAACTTTCAAGGTGGAGAGATGTTCATTTTCTTCCAAATAAGCCTATTGACCTGAAAGTGGGAACACATTTCTCTCTCGAAAGAAAATGGTCAGAGTTAGAAAGAGAGAAGTGTCTAGACCATTGTTTCCGTGTGAGAATTGACTTAGTTTTGAAAGGAATACTTACTGCAAATCCTAATTTTCAAGGTGGAGAAAGGGTGATTTTCCTCAAATGGGCCTCTTTATCTGAGGGGAAGAAACACATGTATCCCTCCAAAGAAAACCATTTGTGCTAGAAGCTGCAGCATCTGACACATTGTTACCTGTGAGAATTGAGTTCACTTTTGAAAGGAATATTTCCTGTATATCGTAGTTATCATGGTAGGGGAAGGCTCATTTTGGTACAAAAATGCCTAATCAGCTGATTTGAAGAAACACATTTATTTCTCCAAATAACACCATCTAAGCTTGAAGCTACAGTTGCTAGCACATTGTTTCCCTGTGACAATTGGCTTAGTTTTTGAAAGGAAGACTTCCTCACAATCTGAATTTTCAGGGTATTATTAGGCTGAGTGTGTCCAAGTAGGCCCATTCAGCTAAGTTGTATAGAAACATGTATCTCTCAAAAAAAAATCTTTGTTAGAACCAGGAGCATCAAGGGCATTGTTTCCCGGTGAGAACTGAGTTGGTTATTGAAAGGAATACTTCCTGTGACTTAAGATGTTTCAAAGTGGAGAAAGGCTCATTTTGTTCCAAATGGGGCTGTTCATCATTGGGGAAGGAACACAAGTATCCCTCCGAAGAAACCCATTTATGGTAGAAGCTGCAGCATCTACCATATTGTTTTCCTGAGAGAATTGAGTTCGTTTTGGGAAGAATACTTCCTGCAAATCAGAAATTCCAACGTGAACAAAGGTTCATTTTGTTTCCCAAAGGCCTATTCACCTAAGATGAAGAAAGGCCTGTATGTCCAAAGAGAACAAGCTGGGTCCGAAACTCAAGCACGTAGAACGTTGTTTACCAGTGATACTTGAATTACTTTTTGAATGGAATGCTCCTGCAAATCAGAATTGTCGGGGTGGATGAAGATCATTTTGTTCTGAATAGGCCTATTTGCCTGAGTTGAAAAAACACATGTACCTCTCAAAAGAAAACCAGCAGTGTTAGAAGCAGGAGCATCTAGCACATTGTTTTACTGTGAGAATTCTGTGAGTTTTTGAAAGAAAGACTGCTGCAAATCTGCGTTTTCGAGGTGGAGAAAGCTTCATTTTGTTCCAAATAGGACAGTTTAGAACAGTTGAAGAAACAAATGTAAATCTCAAAAGAAAACTATGTGTGTTAGAAACAAGAGCATCTATCACATTGTTTGCTGTGAGAATAGTGTTAGTTTTTGAAAGGAATATACCTGCAACTTAGGGTATCAACGTGGAGATAGCCTCTTTCTGTTCCAAATTGGCCTATTCAGCTAAGTTGAAGAAACACATGTACCTCTCAAAAAAAACCATCTCGGTATGATGCTGGAATATCTAGAACATTGTTTCCCTGTGAGAACTGAGTGTGGTTTTGAAATGACTACTACGGGAAACCTTAGAGTTTCAAAGGGGCGATAGGGTCTGTTTGCTCGAAATAGGTCTTTTCAGCTGAGTTGAAGACACATGCATCTTTCCCAAGAATACCATCTATGTTAGAAAGTGCAGCAGCTACCACATGGTTTCTCTGTCACAATTGAGAGAGCTTTTGAAAGGAGTACTTTCTGCAATTCAGAACTTGCAAGGTCAACAAAGGTTCATTCTGTGCCAAATAGGCGTTTTCAACTGACATGTTGAAACACATGTTTCTCTCACAAGAAACTCTCTGTGTTAGACGGTCCATCGCATAGAACATTGTTTACCTGTGAGATTTGAGTTCGTTTTCATTGGAGAACTTTTGCAAATCAGAATGTCAGGGTGGAAAAGGCTACTTTGTTCCTAATAGCGCTATTGAGCTGCATTGAAAAAACACATGGATCTCGCGAGAGAAAACCATCTGTGTTAGAAGCAGGATCATCCGGCACATTGTTTCCCTGTGAGAATCGAGTGAATATTTGAAAGGAGTACTTCCAGCCAATCACAGATTTCAAGGTGTACAACAGCTCACTTTACTCCAAATAGGACTATTTAGCTGAGTGGAAGACACAACATGTATATCTCGCAAGAGAACTATATGTGTAAGAAGCCTGAGCATCTAGAACCTTGATTCCCTGTGAGAACCGAGTTACGTTTGAAAGGAATAACTCCTGCAAATGCTAGATTTGAAGGTGGAGAAAGGCTGCTTTTGTTCAAAATAGGCCTATTGATTTGAGGGGAAGTAACAAATGGATACTTCCAAAGAAAACCATTTCTGGTAGAAGCTGAAGCATGTACATATTGCTTCCCTGGGAGAATTCAGTTCGTTTGGAAAAGAATATTCCTGCAAATCAGAACTTCCAAGGTGCACCAAGCTTCATTTCATTCTAAATAGGCCTATTCCACTGAGATGTTGAAACACATGTTTCTCTGGAAAGAAAACAATCCATGTTACAATCTCCACTGCCTTTAACCTTGATTCTCTGTGAGATTAGAGGTAGTTTTTGAGTGGAATACTTCTGCAAAGGAGAATTTTCAGGCTGGAAAAGCCTACTTTTGTTGGACTAAGCCTATTCAGCTGAGTTGAAGAAGCACATTTTTCTCTCAAAAGAAAATCATCTGTGTTAGAAGAAGGAGAATCTAGCACATTGTTTCCTATGAGAAGTGAGTTAGTGTTTGAAAAGAACGCTGCCTGCAACCTAGGTGTTTCAAGGTGGAGATTGGCTCTATTTCCTCCAATAAGCCTATTCAGATGAGTTTGAGAAACTCATGTATCTCTCCAAGGAAAATGGTCTACGTTAGCAGCATCAAATCTACCACATTGTTTCCTTCTGAGTATTGAGTTAGGTTTTGAAAGCAACACGTTTAGCAAATCAGAATTTTCAAGCTAGAGAAAGGCTCATTTTGTCCAAAGAGGACGATTCGGCTCAATTGAAGACAGACATGTATCTCTCCTCACAATACCATCTATGCTTCAACCTGCAGCAATTACCACATTGTTTCCCTGCAAGAATTGACTTAGTTTTTGAAAGGACTACTACTGGCAACTTTTGAGTTTCACTGTGGAGATAGTCTCTGTTTGCTTCAAACAGGCCTTTTTAGCTGAGATGAAGAAGCACATGTGTATCTTGAAAAAGTACCATCTACGTTGGAAGCTGTAATTTCTATCACACTGTTTCCCTCTGACAGTTTAGTTTGTTTTCGAAAGGAGTATTTCCTGCAAATCAGAATTTCCAACATGGATTGAAGTTGGCTTGCTCCAAACATGCCTAGGTTGAAGAAACACACATATTTCTTGAAAGAAAACCATCTGTGTTAGAAGAAAGTGCATCTAGCACATTGTTTCCCTGTGAGAACTGAGTTAGTTTTTAAAGGAACTCGTCCTGCAAATTAGCACTTTGAAGGGGGACATATGTTTCTTTGTTTCAAATTGGCCTATTCACCTGAATTGTCTAAACACGTGTTCCTCTTGAAACATCACAATATGTTTAAGAAAGAGGAACAACTAGCCTATTGCTTCCTTGTGAGAAGACTTAGTCTTGGAAAGGAATGTACCTGCAACTGAGAGATTTCAATGTGGAGATATGCCCTGATTGCTGCAAATAGGCCTATACAGCTGAGTTGAAGAAACACATGTCTAACTCTAATGACAACCATCTATGTTAGAAACTGTAGCATCAAGCACATTGTTCCCCTGTGAAATTTGAATTAGTTATGGAAATGAATAACTTCTGAATAACAGATTTTGAAAGTGTAGGAAAGCTCATTTTGTCCAAATAGGCCATTTCAGCTATGTTGAAGAAACACATGCATCTCTCCAACGAAATCATGTAGGTTAGAATCAGCATCATCTAGAACACTGTTCCTTGTGAGAATTGATTTAGTTCGTGAAACGAATATTTCCTGCAAATCATCCTTTTCAAGATGAAGAAAGGCTCATTTTGTTCCAAATAGGTCTATACAGGTGAGTTGAAGAAACACATGTACCTTTCCAAAGAAAACCATCTATGGTAGATCTACCACTTTATTTCCCTGTGTGAATTGACATAGATTTCAAAGGAACATTTAATGGAAATGAGAACTTAGAAGGCAGAGAAAGGATCATTTTGTTCCAAATGGGCCAAATCACATGAGATGTCAAAAACCGTTTGTGTTTAAAGGAAAACTGTGATAGAAACAGGAGTTTCCTGCACATTCTTTCCATGTGAAAATTGAGTTAATTTTTAAAAGCATACTTCCTACATCTTAAGTGTTTCAATGTGGAGATAGGTTCTGTTTACTCCAGGAAGGCGTATTCAGGTTGGTTTGAGAAACGCATGTATCTCCCAAAGAAAGAGATCTATGTTAAATGCTTCACAATCCCGCCTGTTGTTTGCCTGTGAGAATTGAATGAGTTTTTGAATGCAATACTTCTGGAAATCCTCATTTTCAAGAAGAAGAAAGGCTCATTTTGTCCCAAGTATGCGTATTTTGCTGAGGTGAAGAAACACATTTATCTCTCCACAGAAAGCCATCTGTGTCAGAAGTCAAAACATTAACAACATTGCTTCATTCCGTAAATGAGTTACTTTTGGAAAGGAATATTTCCTGAAAATCAGAACTTTCAAGGTGGAGAGATGTTCATTTTCTTCCAAATAAGCCTATTGACCTGAAAGTGGGAACACATTTCTCTCTCGAAAGAAAATGGTCAGAGTTAGAAAGAGAGAAGTGTCTAGACCATTGTTTCCGTGTGAGAATTGACTTAGTTTTGAAAGGAATACTTACTGCAAATCCTAATTTTCAAGGTGGAGAAAGGGTGATTTTCCTCAAATGGGCCTCTTTATCTGAGGGGAAGAAACACATGTATCCCTCCAAAGAAAACCATTTGTGCTAGAAGCTGCAGCATCTGACACATTGTTACCTGTGAGAATTGAGTTCACTTTTGAAAGGAATATTTCCTGTATATCGTAGTTATCATGGTAGGGGAAGGCTCATTTTGGTACAAAAATGCCTAATCAGCTGATTTGAAGAAACACATTTATTTCTCCAAATAACACCATCTAAGCTTGAAGCTACAGTTGCTAGCACATTGTTTCCCTGTGACAATTGGCTTAGTTTTTGAAAGGAAGACTTCCTCACAATCTGAATTTTCAGGGTATTATTAGGCTGAGTGTGTCCAAGTAGGCCCATTCAGCTAAGTTGTATAGAAACATGTATCTCTCAAAAAAAAATCTTTGTTAGAACCAGGAGCATCAAGGGCATTGTTTCCCGGTGAGAACTGAGTTGGTTATTGAAAGGAATACTTCCTGTGACTTAAGATGTTTCAAAGTGGAGAAAGGCTCATTTTGTTCCAAATGGGGCTGTTCATCATTGGGGAAGGAACACAAGTATCCCTCCGAAGAAACCCATTTATGGTAGAAGCTGCAGCATCTACCATATTGTTTTCCTGAGAGAATTGAGTTCGTTTTGGGAAGAATACTTCCTGCAAATCAGAAATTCCAACGTGAACAAAGGTTCATTTTGTTTCCCAAAGGCCTATTCACCTAAGATGAAGAAAGGCCTGTATGTCCAAAGAGAACAAGCTGGGTCCGAAACTCAAGCACGTAGAACGTTGTTTACCAGTGATACTTGAATTACTTTTTGAATGGAATGCTCCTGCAAATCAGAATTGTCGGGGTGGATGAAGATCATTTTGTTCTGAATAGGCCTATTTGCCTGAGTTGAAAAAACACATGTACCTCTCAAAAGAAAACCAGCAGTGTTAGAAGCAGGAGCATCTAGCACATTGTTTTACTGTGAGAATTCTGTGAGTTTTTGAAAGAAAGACTGCTGCAAATCTGCGTTTTCGAGGTGGAGAAAGCTTCATTTTGTTCCAAATAGGACAGTTTAGAACAGTTGAAGAAACAAATGTAAATCTCAAAAGAAAACTATGTGTGTTAGAAACAAGAGCATCTATCACATTGTTTGCTGTGAGAATAGTGTTAGTTTTTGAAAGGAATATACCTGCAACTTAGGGTATCAACGTGGAGATAGCCTCTTTCTGTTCCAAATTGGCCTATTCAGCTAAGTTGAAGAAACACATGTACCTCTCAAAAAAAACCATCTCGGTATGATGCTGGAATATCTAGAACATTGTTTCCCTGTGAGAACTGAGTGTGGTTTTGAAATGACTACTACGGGAAACCTTAGAGTTTCAAAGGGGCGATAGGGTCTGTTTGCTCGAAATAGGTCTTTTCAGCTGAGTTGAAGACACATGCATCTTTCCCAAGAATACCATCTATGTTAGAAAGTGCAGCAGCTACCACATGGTTTCTCTGTCACAATTGAGAGAGCTTTTGAAAGGAGTACTTTCTGCAATTCAGAACTTGCAAGGTCAACAAAGGTTCATTCTGTGCCAAATAGGCGTTTTCAACTGACATGTTGAAACACATGTTTCTCTCACAAGAAACTCTCTGTGTTAGACGGTCCATCGCATAGAACATTGTTTACCTGTGAGATTTGAGTTCGTTTTCATTGGAGAACTTTTGCAAATCAGAATGTCAGGGTGGAAAAGGCTACTTTGTTCCTAATAGCGCTATTGAGCTGCATTGAAAAAACACATGGATCTCGCGAGAGAAAACCATCTGTGTTAGAAGCAGGATCATCCGGCACATTGTTTCCCTGTGAGAATCGAGTGAATATTTGAAAGGAGTACTTCCAGCCAATCACAGATTTCAAGGTGTACAACAGCTCACTTTACTCCAAATAGGACTATTTAGCTGAGTGGAAGACACAACATGTATATCTCGCAAGAGAACTATATGTGTAAGAAGCCTGAGCATCTAGAACCTTGATTCCCTGTGAGAACCGAGTTACGTTTGAAAGGAATAACTCCTGCAAATGCTAGATTTGAAGGTGGAGAAAGGCTGCTTTTGTTCAAAATAGGCCTATTGATTTGAGGGGAAGTAACAAATGGATACTTCCAAAGAAAACCATTTCTGGTAGAAGCTGAAGCATGTACATATTGCTTCCCTGGGAGAATTCAGTTCGTTTGGAAAAGAATATTCCTGCAAATCAGAACTTCCAAGGTGCACCAAGCTTCATTTCATTCTAAATAGGCCTATTCCACTGAGATGTTGAAACACATGTTTCTCTGGAAAGAAAACAATCCATGTTACAATCTCCACTGCCTTTAACCTTGATTCTCTGTGAGATTAGAGGTAGTTTTTGAGTGGAATACTTCTGCAAAGGAGAATTTTCAGGCTGGAAAAGCCTACTTTTGTTGGACTAAGCCTATTCAGCTGAGTTGAAGAAGCACATTTTTCTCTCAAAAGAAAATCATCTGTGTTAGAAGAAGGAGAATCTAGCACATTGTTTCCTATGAGAAGTGAGTTAGTGTTTGAAAAGAACGCTGCCTGCAACCTAGGTGTTTCAAGGTGGAGATTGGCTCTATTTCCTCCAATAAGCCTATTCAGATGAGTTTGAGAAACTCATGTATCTCTCCAAGGAAAATGGTCTACGTTAGCAGCATCAAATCTACCACATTGTTTCCTTCTGAGTATTGAGTTAGGTTTTGAAAGCAACACGTTTAGCAAATCAGAATTTTCAAGCTAGAGAAAGGCTCATTTTGTCCAAAGAGGACGATTCGGCTCAATTGAAGACAGACATGTATCTCTCCTCACAATACCATCTATGCTTCAACCTGCAGCAATTACCACATTGTTTCCCTGCAAGAATTGACTTAGTTTTTGAAAGGACTACTACTGGCAACTTTTGAGTTTCACTGTGGAGATAGTCTCTGTTTGCTTCAAACAGGCCTTTTTAGCTGAGATGAAGAAGCACATGTGTATCTTGAAAAAGTACCATCTACGTTGGAAGCTGTAATTTCTATCACACTGTTTCCCTCTGACAGTTTAGTTTGTTTTCGAAAGGAGTATTTCCTGCAAATCAGAATTTCCAACATGGATTGAAGTTGGCTTGCTCCAAACATGCCTAGGTTGAAGAAACACACATATTTCTTGAAAGAAAACCATCTGTGTTAGAAGAAAGTGCATCTAGCACATTGTTTCCCTGTGAGAACTGAGTTAGTTTTTAAAGGAACTCGTCCTGCAAATTAGCACTTTGAAGGGGGACATATGTTTCTTTGTTTCAAATTGGCCTATTCACCTGAATTGTCTAAACACGTGTTCCTCTTGAAACATCACAATATGTTTAAGAAAGAGGAACAACTAGCCTATTGCTTCCTTGTGAGAAGACTTAGTCTTGGAAAGGAATGTACCTGCAACTGAGAGATTTCAATGTGGAGATATGCCCTGATTGCTGCAAATAGGCCTATACAGCTGAGTTGAAGAAACACATGTCTAACTCTAATGACAACCATCTATGTTAGAAACTGTAGCATCAAGCACATTGTTCCCCTGTGAAATTTGAATTAGTTATGGAAATGAATAACTTCTGAATAACAGATTTTCAAAGTGTAGGAAAGCTCATTTTGTCCAAATAGGCCATTTCAGCTATGTTGAAGAAACACATGCATCTCTCCAACGAAATCATGTAGGTTAGAATCAGCATCATCTAGAACACTGTTCCTTGTGAGAATTGATTTAGTTCGTGAAACGAATATTTCCTGCAAATCATCCTTTTCAAGATGAAGAAAGGCTCATTTTGTTCCAAATAGGTCTATACAGGTGAGTTGAAGAAACACATGTACCTTTCCAAAGAAAACCATCTATGGTAGATCTACCACTTTATTTCCCTGTGTGAATTGACATAGATTTCAAAGGAACATTTAATGGAAATGAGAACTTAGAAGGCAGAGAAAGGATCATTTTGTTCCAAATGGGCCAAATCACATGAGATGTCAAAAACCGTTTGTGTTTAAAGGAAAACTGTGATAGAAACAGGAGTTTCCTGCACATTCTTTCCATGTGAAAATTGAGTTAATTTTTAAAAGCATACTTCCTACATCTTAAGTGTTTCAATGTGGAGATAGGTTCTGTTTACTCCAGGAAGGCGTATTCAGGTTGGTTTGAGAAACGCATGTATCTCCCAAAGAAAGAGATCTATGTTAAATGCTTCACAATCCCGCCTGTTGTTTGCCTGTGAGAATTGAATGAGTTTTTGAATGCAATACTTCTGGAAATCCTCATTTTCAAGAAGAAGAAAGGCTCATTTTGTCCCAAGTATGCGTATTTTGCTGAGGTGAAGAAACACATTTATCTCTCCACAGAAAGCCATCTGTGTCAGAAGTCAAAACATTAACAACATTGCTTCATTCCGTAAATGAGTTACTTTTGGAAAGGAATATTTCCTGAAAATCAGAACTTTCAAGGTGGAGAGATGTTCATTTTCTTCCAAATAAGCCTATTGACCTGAAAGTGGGAACACATTTCTCTCTCGAAAGAAAATGGTCAGAGTTAGAAAGAGAGAAGTGTCTAGACCATTGTTTCCGTGTGAGAATTGACTTAGTTTTGAAAGGAATACTTACTGCAAATCCTAATTTTCAAGGTGGAGAAAGGGTGATTTTCCTCAAATGGGCCTCTTTATCTGAGGGGAAGAAACACATGTATCCCTCCAAAGAAAACCATTTGTGCTAGAAGCTGCAGCATCTGACACATTGTTACCTGTGAGAATTGAGTTCACTTTTGAAAGGAATATTTCCTGTATATCGTAGTTATCATGGTAGGGGAAGGCTCATTTTGGTACAAAAATGCCTAATCAGCTGATTTGAAGAAACACATTTATTTCTCCAAATAACACCATCTAAGCTTGAAGCTACAGTTGCTAGCACATTGTTTCCCTGTGACAATTGGCTTAGTTTTTGAAAGGAAGACTTCCTCACAATCTGAATTTTCAGGGTATTATTAGGCTGAGTGTGTCCAAGTAGGCCCATTCAGCTAAGTTGTATAGAAACATGTATCTCTCAAAAAAAAATCTTTGTTAGAACCAGGAGCATCAAGGGCATTGTTTCCCGGTGAGAACTGAGTTGGTTATTGAAAGGAATACTTCCTGTGACTTAAGATGTTTCAAAGTGGAGAAAGGCTCATTTTGTTCCAAATGGGGCTGTTCATCATTGGGGAAGGAACACAAGTATCCCTCCGAAGAAACCCATTTATGGTAGAAGCTGCAGCATCTACCATATTGTTTTCCTGAGAGAATTGAGTTCGTTTTGGGAAGAATACTTCCTGCAAATCAGAAATTCCAACGTGAACAAAGGTTCATTTTGTTTCCCAAAGGCCTATTCACCTAAGATGAAGAAAGGCCTGTATGTCCAAAGAGAACAAGCTGGGTCCGAAACTCAAGCACGTAGAACGTTGTTTACCAGTGATACTTGAATTACTTTTTGAATGGAATGCTCCTGCAAATCAGAATTGTCGGGGTGGATGAAGATCATTTTGTTCTGAATAGGCCTATTTGCCTGAGTTGAAAAAACACATGTACCTCTCAAAAGAAAACCAGCAGTGTTAGAAGCAGGAGCATCTAGCACATTGTTTTACTGTGAGAATTCTGTGAGTTTTTGAAAGAAAGACTGCTGCAAATCTGCGTTTTCGAGGTGTAGAAAGCTTCATTTTGTTCCAAATAGGACAGTTTAGAACAGTTGAAGAAACAAATGTAAATCTCAAAAGAAAACTATGTGTGTTAGAAACAAGAGCATCTATCACATTGTTTGCTGTGAGAATAGTGTTAGTTTTTGAAAGGAATATACCTGCAACTTAGGGTATCAACGTGGAGATAGCCTCTTTCTGTTCCAAATTGGCCTATTCAGCTAAGTTGAAGAAACACATGTACCTCTCAAAAAAAACCATCTCGGTATGATGCTGGAATATCTAGAACATTGTTTCCCTGTGAGAACTGAGTGTGGTTTTGAAATGACTACTACGGGAAACCTTAGAGTTTCAAAGGGGCGATAGGGTCTGTTTGCTCGAAATAGGTCTTTTCAGCTGAGTTGAAGACACATGCATCTTTCCCAAGAATACCATCTATGTTAGAAAGTGCAGCAGCTACCACATGGTTTCTCTGTCACAATTGAGAGAGCTTTTGAAAGGAGTACTTTCTGCAATTCAGAACTTGCAAGGTCAACAAAGGTTCATTCTGTGCCAAATAGGCGTTTTCAACTGACATGTTGAAACACATGTTTCTCTCACAAGAAACTCTCTGTGTTAGACGGTCCATCGCATAGAACATTGTTTACCTGTGAGATTTGAGTTCGTTTTCATTGGAGAACTTTTGCAAATCAGAATGTCAGGGTGGAAAAGGCTACTTTGTTCCTAATAGCGCTATTGAGCTGCATTGAAAAAACACATGGATCTCGCGAGAGAAAACCATCTGTGTTAGAAGCAGGATCATCCGGCACATTGTTTCCCTGTGAGAATCGAGTGAATATTTGAAAGGAGTACTTCCAGCCAATCACAGATTTCAAGGTGTACAACAGCTCACTTTACTCCAAATAGGACTATTTAGCTGAGTGGAAGACACAACATGTATATCTCGCAAGAGAACTATATGTGTAAGAAGCCTGAGCATCTAGAACATTGATTCCCTCTGAGAACCGAGTTACGTTTGAAAGGAATAACTCCTGCAAATGCTAGATTTGAAGGTGGAGAAAGGCTGCTTTTGTTCAAAATAGGCCTATTGATTTGAGGGGAAGTAACAAATGGATACTTCCAAAGAAAACCATTTCTGGTAGAAGCTGAAGCATGTACATATTGCTTCCCTGGGAGAATTCAGTTCGTTTGGAAAAGAATATTCCTGCAAATCAGAACTTCCAAGGTGCACCAAGCTTCATTTCATTCTAAATAGGCCTATTCCACTGAGATGTTGAAACACATGTTTCTCTGGAAAGAAAACAATCCATGTTACAATCTCCACTGCCTTTAACCTTGATTCTCTGTGAGATTAGAGGTAGTTTTTGAGTGGAATACTTCTGCAAAGGAGAATTTTCAGGCTGGAAAATCCTACTTTTGTTGGACTAAGCCTATTCAGCTGAGTTGAAGAAGCACATTTTTCTCTCAAAAGAAAATCATCTGTGTTAGAAGAAGGAGAATCTAGCACATTGTTTCCTATGAGAAGTGAGTTAGTGTTTGAAAAGAACGCTGCCTGCAACCTAGGTGTTTCAAGGTGGAGATTGGCTCTATTTCCTCCAATAAGCCTATTCAGATGAGTTTGAGAAACTCATGTATCTCTCCAAGGAAAATGGTCTACGTTAGCAGCATCAAATCTACCACATTGTTTCCTTCTGAGTATTGAGTTAGGTTTTGAAAGCAACACGTTTAGCAAATCAGAATTTTCAAGCTAGAGAAAGGCTCATTTTGTCCAAAGAGGACGATTCGGCTCAATTGAAGACAGACATGTATCTCTCCTCACAATACCATCTATGCTTCAACCTGCAGCAATTACCACATTGTTTCCCTGCAAGAATTGACTTAGTTTTTGAAAGGACTACTACTGGCAACTTTTGAGTTTCACTGTGGAGATAGTCTCTGTTTGCTTCAAACAGGCCTTTTTAGCTGAGATGAAGAAGCACATGTGTATCTTGAAAAAGTACCATCTACGTTGGAAGCTGTAATTTCTATCACACTGTTTCCCTCTGACAGTTTAGTTTGTTTTCGAAAGGAGTATTTCCTGCAAATCAGAATTTCCAACATGGATTGAAGTTGGCTTGCTCCAAACATGCCTAGGTTGAAGAAACACACATATTTCTTGAAAGAAAACCATCTGTGTTAGAAGAAAGTGCATCTAGCACATTGTTTCCCTGTGAGAACTGAGTTAGTTTTTAAAGGAACTCGTCCTGCAAATTAGCACTTTGAAGGGGGACATATGTTTCTTTGTTTCAAATTGGCCTATTCACCTGAATTGTCTAAACACGTGTTCCTCTTGAAACATCACAATATGTTTAAGAAAGAGGAACAACTAGCCTATTGCTTCCTTGTGAGAAGACTTAGTCTTGGAAAGGAATGTACCTGCAACTGAGAGATTTCAATGTGGAGATATGCCCTGATTGCTGCAAATAGGCCTATACAGCTGAGTTGAAGAAACACATGTCTAACTCTAATGACAACCATCTATGTTAGAAACTGTAGCATCAAGCACATTGTTCCCCTGTGAAATTTGAATTAGTTATGGAAATGAATAACTTCTGAATAACAGATTTTCAAAGTGTAGGAAAGCTCATTTTGTCCAAATAGGCCATTTCAGCTATGTTGAAGAAACACATGCATCTCTCCAACGAAATCATGTAGGTTAGAATCAGCATCATCTAGAACACTGTTCCTTGTGAGAATTGATTTAGTTCGTGAAACGAATATTTCCTGCAAATCATCCTTTTCAAGATGAAGAAAGGCTCATTTTGTTCCAAATAGGTCTATACAGGTGAGTTGAAGAAACACATGTACCTTTCCAAAGAAAACCATCTATGGTAGATCTACCACTTTATTTCCCTGTGTGAATTGACATAGATTTCAAAGGAACATTTAATGGAAATGAGAACTTAGAAGGCAGAGAAAGGATCATTTTGTTCCAAATGGGCCAAATCACATGAGATGTCAAAAACCGTTTGTGTTTAAAGGAAAACTGTGATAGAAACAGGAGTTTCCTGCACATTCTTTCCATGTGAAAATTGAGTTAATTTTTAAAAGCATACTTCCTACATCTTAAGTGTTTCAATGTGGAGATAGGTTCTGTTTACTCCAGGAAGGCGTATTCAGGTTGGTTTGAGAAACGCATGTATCTCCCAAAGAAAGAGATCTATGTTAAATGCTTCACAATCCCGCCTGTTGTTTGCCTGTGAGAATTGAATGAGTTTTTGAATGCAATACTTCTGGAAATCCTCATTTTCAAGAAGAAGAAAGGCTCATTTTGTCCCAAGTATGCGTATTTTGCTGAGGTGAAGAAACACATTTATCTCTCCACAGAAAGCCATCTGTGTCAGAAGTCAAAACATTAACAACATTGCTTCATTCCGTAAATGAGTTACTTTTGGAAAGGAATATTTCCTGAAAATCAGAACTTTCAAGGTGGAGAGATGTTCATTTTCTTCCAAATAAGCCTATTGACCTGAAAGTGGGAACACATTTCTCTCTCGAAAGAAAATGGTCAGAGTTAGAAAGAGAGAAGTGTCTAGACCATTGTTTCCGTGTGAGAATTGACTTAGTTTTGAAAGGAATACTTACTGCAAATCCTAATTTTCAAGGTGGAGAAAGGGTGATTTTCCTCAAATGGGCCTCTTTATCTGAGGGGAAGAAACACATGTATCCCTCCAAAGAAAACCATTTGTGCTAGAAGCTGCAGCATCTGACACATTGTTACCTGTGAGAATTGAGTTCACTTTTGAAAGGAATATTTCCTGTATATCGTAGTTATCATGGTAGGGGAAGGCTCATTTTGGTACAAAAATGCCTAATCAGCTGATTTGAAGAAACACATTTATTTCTCCAAATAACACCATCTAAGCTTGAAGCTACAGTTGCTAGCACATTGTTTCCCTGTGACAATTGGCTTAGTTTTTGAAAGGAAGACTTCCTCACAATCTGAATTTTCAGGGTATTATTAGGCTGAGTGTGTCCAAGTAGGCCCATTCAGCTAAGTTGTATAGAAACATGTATCTCTCAAAAAAAAATCTTTGTTAGAACCAGGAGCATCAAGGGCATTGTTTCCCGGTGAGAACTGAGTTGGTTATTGAAAGGAATACTTCCTGTGACTTAAGATGTTTCAAAGTGGAGAAAGGCTCATTTTGTTCCAAATGGGGCTGTTCATCATTGGGGAAGGAACACAAGTATCCCTCCGAAGAAACCCATTTATGGTAGAAGCTGCAGCATCTACCATATTGTTTTCCTGAGAGAATTGAGTTCGTTTTGGGAAGAATACTTCCTGCAAATCAGAAATTCCAACGTGAACAAAGGTTCATTTTGTTTCCCAAAGGCCTATTCACCTAAGATGAAGAAAGGCCTGTATGTCCAAAGAGAACAAGCTGGGTCCGAAACTCAAGCACGTAGAACGTTGTTTACCAGTGATACTTGAATTACTTTTTGAATGGAATGCTCCTGCAAATCAGAATTGTCAGGGTGGATGAAGATCATTTTGTTCTGAATAGGCCTATTTGCCTGAGTTGAAAAAACACATGTACCTCTCAAAAGAAAACCAGCAGTGTTAGAAGCAGGAGCATCTAGCACATTGTTTTACTGTGAGAATTCTGTGAGTTTTTGAAAGAAAGACTGCTGCAAATCTGCGTTTTCGAGGTGTAGAAAGCTTCATTTTGTTCCAAATAGGACAGTTTAGAACAGTTGAAGAAACAAATGTAAATCTCAAAAGAAAACTATGTGTGTTAGAAACAAGAGCATCTATCACATTGTTTGCTGTGAGAATAGTGTTAGTTTTTGAAAGGAATATACCTGCAACTTAGGGTATCAACGTGGAGATAGCCTCTTTCTGTTCCAAATTGGCCTATTCAGCTAAGTTGAAGAAACACATGTACCTCTCAAAAAAAACCATCTCGGTATGATGCTGGAATATCTAGAACATTGTTTCCCTGTGAGAACTGAGTGTGGTTTTGAAATGACTACTACGGGAAACCTTAGAGTTTCAAAGGGGCGATAGGGTCTGTTTGCTCGAAATAGGTCTTTTCAGCTGAGTTGAAGACACATGCATCTTTCCCAAGAATACCATCTATGTTAGAAAGTGCAGCAGCTACCACATGGTTTCTCTGTCACAATTGAGAGAGCTTTTGAAAGGAGTACTTTCTGCAATTCAGAACTTGCAAGGTCAACAAAGGTTCATTCTGTGCCAAATAGGCGTTTTCAACTGACATGTTGAAACACATGTTTCTCTCACAAGAAACTCTCTGTGTTAGACGGTCCATCGCATAGAACATTGTTTACCTGTGAGATTTGAGTTCGTTTTCATTGGAGAACTTTTGCAAATCAGAATGTCAGGGTGGAAAAGGCTACTTTGTTCCTAATAGCGCTATTGAGCTGCATTGAAAAAACACATGGATCTCGCGAGAGAAAACCATCTGTGTTAGAAGCAGGATCATCCGGCACATTGTTTCCCTGTGAGAATCGAGTGAATATTTGAAAGGAGTACTTCCAGCCAATCACAGATTTCAAGGTGTACAACAGCTCACTTTACTCCAAATAGGACTATTTAGCTGAGTGGAAGACACAACATGTATATCTCGCAAGAGAACTATATGTGTAAGAAGCCTGAGCATCTAGAACATTGATTCCCTCTGAGAACCGAGTTACGTTTGAAAGGAATAACTCCTGCAAATGCTAGATTTGAAGGTGGAGAAAGGCTGCTTTTGTTCAAAATAGGCCTATTGATTTGAGGGGAAGTAACAAATGGATACTTCCAAAGAAAACCATTTCTGGTAGAAGCTGAAGCATGTACATATTGCTTCCCTGGGAGAATTCAGTTCGTTTGGAAAAGAATATTCCTGCAAATCAGAACTTCCAAGGTGCACCAAGCTTCATTTCATTCTAAATAGGCCTATTCCACTGAGATGTTGAAACACATGTTTCTCTGGAAAGAAAACAATCCATGTTACAATCTCCACTGCCTTTAACCTTGATTCTCTGTGAGATTAGAGGTAGTTTTTGAGTGGAATACTTCTGCAAAGGAGAATTTTCAGGCTGGAAAATCCTACTTTTGTTGGACTAAGCCTATTCAGCTGAGTTGAAGAAGCACATTTTTCTCTCAAAAGAAAATCATCTGTGTTAGAAGAAGGAGAATCTAGCACATTGTTTCCTATGAGAAGTGAGTTAGTGTTTGAAAAGAACGCTGCCTGCAACCTAGGTGTTTCAAGGTGGAGATTGGCTCTATTTCCTCCAATAAGCCTATTCAGATGAGTTTGAGAAACTCATGTATCTCTCCAAGGAAAATGGTCTACGTTAGCAGCATCAAATCTACCACATTGTTTCCTTCTGAGTATTGAGTTAGGTTTTGAAAGCAACACGTTTAGCAAATCAGAATTTTCAAGCTAGAGAAAGGCTCATTTTGTCCAAAGAGGACGATTCGGCTCAATTGAAGACAGACATGTATCTCTCCTCACAATACCATCTATGCTTCAACCTGCAGCAATTACCACATTGTTTCCCTGCAAAAATTGACTTAGTTTTTGAAAGGACTACTACTGGCAACTTTTGAGTTTCACTGTGGAGATAGTCTCTGTTTGCTTCAAACAGGCCTTTTTAGCTGAGATGAAGAAGCACATGTGTATCTTGAAAAAGTACCATCTACGTTGGAAGCTGTAATTTCTATCACACTGTTTCCCTCTGACAGTTTAGTTTGTTTTCGAAAGGAGTATTTCCTGCAAATCAGAATTTCCAACATGGATTGAAGTTGGCTTGCTCCAAACATGCCTAGGTTGAAGAAACACACATATTTCTTGAAAGAAAACCATCTGTGTTAGAAGAAAGTGCATCTAGCACATTGTTTCCCTGTGAGAACTGAGTTAGTTTTTAAAGGAACTCGTCCTGCAAATTAGCACTTTGAAGGGGGACATATGTTTCTTTGTTTCAAATTGGCCTATTCACCTGAATTGTCTAAACACGTGTTCCTCTTGAAACATCACAATATGTTTAAGAAAGAGGAACAACTAGCCTATTGCTTCCTTGTGAGAAGACTTAGTCTTGGAAAGGAATGTACCTGCAACTGAGAGATTTCAATGTGGAGATATGCCCTGATTGCTGCAAATAGGCCTATACAGCTGAGTTGAAGAAACACATGTCTAACTCTAATGACAACCATCTATGTTAGAAACTGTAGCATCAAGCACATTGTTCCCCTGTGAAATTTGAATTAGTTATGGAAATGAATAACTTCTGAATAACAGATTTTCAAAGTGTAGGAAAGCTCATTTTGTCCAAATAGGCCATTTCAGCTATGTTGAAGAAACACATGCATCTCTCCAACGAAATCATGTAGGTTAGAATCAGCATCATCTAGAACACTGTTCCTTGTGAGAATTGATTTAGTTCGTGAAACGAATATTTCCTGCAAATCATCCTTTTCAAGATGAAGAAAGGCTCATTTTGTTCCAAATAGGTCTATACAGGTGAGTTGAAGAAACACATGTACCTTTCCAAAGGAAACCATCTATGGTAGATCTACCACTTTATTTCCCTGTGTGAATTGACATAGATTTCAAAGGAACATTTAATGGAAATGAGAACTTAGAAGGCAGAGAAAGGATCATTTTGTTCCAAATGGGCCAAATCACATGAGATGTCAAAAACCGTTTGTGTTTAAAGGAAAACTGTGATAGAAACAGGAGTTTCCTGCACATTCTTTCCATGTGAAAATTGAGTTAATTTTTAAAAGCATACTTCCTACATCTTAAGTGTTTCAATGTGGAGATAGGTTCTGTTTACTCCAGGAAGGCGTATTCAGGTTGGTTTGAGAAACGCATGTATCTCCCAAAGAAAGAGATCTATGTTAAATGCTTCACAATCCCGCCTGTTGTTTGCCTGTGAGAATTGAATGAGTTTTTGAATGCAATACTTCTGGAAATCCTCATTTTCAAGAAGAAGAAAGGCTCATTTTGTCCCAAGTATGCGTATTTTGCTGAGGTGAAGAAACACATTTATCTCTCCACAGAAAGCCATCTGTGTCAGAAGTCAAAACATTAACAACATTGCTTCATTCCGTAAATGAGTTACTTTTGGAAAGGAATATTTCCTGAAAATCAGAACTTTCAAGGTGGAGAGATGTTCATTTTCTTCCAAATAAGCCTATTGACCTGAAAGTGGGAACACATTTCTCTCTCGAAAGAAAATGGTCAGAGTTAGAAAGAGAGAAGTGTCTAGACCATTGTTTCCGTGTGAGAATTGACTTAGTTTTGAAAGGAATACTTACTGCAAATCCTAATTTTCAAGGTGGAGAAAGGGTGATTTTCCTCAAATGGGCCTCTTTATCTGAGGGGAAGAAACACATGTATCCCTCCAAAGAAAACCATTTGTGCTAGAAGCTGCAGCATCTGACACATTGTTACCTGTGAGAATTGAGTTCACTTTTGAAAGGAATATTTCCTGTATATCGTAGTTATCATGGTAGGGGAAGGCTCATTTTGGTACAAAAATGCCTAATCAGCTGATTTGAAGAAACACATTTATTTCTCCAAATAACACCATCTAAGCTTGAAGCTACAGTTGCTAGCACATTGTTTCCCTGTGACAATTGGCTTAGTTTTTGAAAGGAAGACTTCCTCACAATCTGAATTTTCAGGGTATTATTAGGCTGAGTGTGTCCAAGTAGGCCCATTCAGCTAAGTTGTATAGAAACATGTATCTCTCAAAAAAAAATCTTTGTTAGAACCAGGAGCATCAAGGGCATTGTTTCCCGGTGAGAACTGAGTTGGTTATTGAAAGGAATACTTCCTGTGACTTAAGATGTTTCAAAGTGGAGAAAGGCTCATTTTGTTCCAAATGGGGCTGTTCATCATTGGGGAAGGAACACAAGTATCCCTCCGAAGAAACCCATTTATGGTAGAAGCTGCAGCATCTACCATATTGTTTTCCTGAGAGAATTGAGTTCGTTTTGGGAAGAATACTTCCTGCAAATCAGAAATTCCAACGTGAACAAAGGTTCATTTTGTTTCCCAAAGGCCTATTCACCTAAGATGAAGAAAGGCCTGTATGTCCAAAGAGAACAAGCTGGGTCCGAAACTCAAGCACGTAGAACGTTGTTTACCAGTGATACTTGAATTACTTTTTGAATGGAATGCTCCTGCAAATCAGAATTGTCGGGGTGGATGAAGATCATTTTGTTCTGAATAGGCCTATTTGCCTGAGTTGAAAAAACACATGTACCTCTCAAAAGAAAACCAGCAGTGTTAGAAGCAGGAGCATCTAGCACATTGTTTTACTGTGAGAATTCTGTGAGTTTTTGAAAGAAAGACTGCTGCAAATCTGCGTTTTCGAGGTGGAGAAAGCTTCATTTTGTTCCAAATAGGACAGTTTAGAACAGTTGAAGAAACAAATGTAAATCTCAAAAGAAAACTATGTGTGTTAGAAACAAGAGCATCTATCACATTGTTTGCTGTGAGAATAGTGTTAGTTTTTGAAAGGAATATACCTGCAACTTAGGGTATCAACGTGGAGATAGCCTCTTTCTGTTCCAAATTGGCCTATTCAGCTAAGTTGAAGAAACACATGTACCTCTCAAAAAAAACCATCTCGGTATGATGCTGGAATATCTAGAACATTGTTTCCCTGTGAGAACTGAGTGTGGTTTTGAAATGACTACTACGGGAAACCTTAGAGTTTCAAAGGGGCGATAGGGTCTGTTTGCTCGAAATAGGTCTTTTCAGCTGAGTTGAAGACACATGCATCTTTCCCAAGAATACCATCTATGTTAGAAAGTGCAGCAGCTACCACATGGTTTCTCTGTCACAATTGAGAGAGCTTTTGAAAGGAGTACTTTCTGCAATTCAGAACTTGCAAGGTCAACAAAGGTTCATTCTGTGCCAAATAGGCGTTTTCAACTGACATGTTGAAACACATGTTTCTCTCACAAGAAACTCTCTGTGTTAGACGGTCCATCGCATAGAACATTGTTTACCTGTGAGATTTGAGTTCGTTTTCATTGGAGAACTTTTGCAAATCAGAATGTCAGGGTGGAAAAGGCTACTTTGTTCCTAATAGCCCTATTGAGCTGCATTGAAAAAACACATGGATCTCGCGAGAGAAAACCATCTGTGTTAGAAGCAGGATCATCCGGCACATTGTTTCCCTGTGAGAATCGAGTGAATATTTGAAAGGAGTACTTCCAGCCAATCACAGATTTCAAGGTGTACAACAGCTCACTTTACTCCAAATAGGACTATTTAGCTGAGTGGAAGACACAACATGTATATCTCGCAAGAGAACTATATGTGTAAGAAGCCTGAGCATCTAGAACATTGATTCCCTCTGAGAACCGAGTTACGTTTGAAAGGAATAACTCCTGCAAATGCTAGATTTGAAGGTGGAGAAAGGCTGCTTTTGTTCAAAATAGGCCTATTGATTTGAGGGGAAGTAACAAATGGATACTTCCAAAGAAAACCATTTCTGGTAGAAGCTGAAGCATGTACATATTGCTTCCCTGGGAGAATTCAGTTCGTTTGGAAAAGAATATTCCTGCAAATCAGAACTTCCAAGGTGCACCAAGCTTCATTTCATTCTAAATAGGCCTATTCCACTGAGATGTTGAAACACATGTTTCTCTGGAAAGAAAACAATCCATGTTACAATCTCCACTGCCTTTAACCTTGATTCTCTGTGAGATTAGAGGTAGTTTTTGAGTGGAATACTTCTGCAAAGGAGAATTTTCAGGCTGGAAAATCCTACTTTTGTTGGACTAAGCCTATTCAGCTGAGTTGAAGAAGCACATTTTTCTCTCAAAAGAAAATCATCTGTGTTAGAAGAAGGAGAATCTAGCACATTGTTTCCTATGAGAAGTGAGTTAGTGTTTGAAAAGAACGCTGCCTGCAACCTAGGTGTTTCAAGGTGGAGATTGGCTCTATTTCCTCCAATAAGCCTATTCAGATGAGTTTGAGAAACTCATGTATCTCTCCAAGGAAAATGGTCTACGTTAGCAGCATCAAATCTACCACATTGTTTCCTTCTGAGTATTGAGTTAGGTTTTGAAAGCAACACGTTTAGCAAATCAGAATTTTCAAGCTAGAGAAAGGCTCATTTTGTCCAAAGAGGACGATTCGGCTCAATTGAAGACAGACATGTATCTCTCCTCACAATACCATCTATGCTTCAACCTGCAGCAATTACCACATTGTTTCCCTGCAAGAATTGACTTAGTTTTTGAAAGGACTACTACTGGCAACTTTTGAGTTTCACTGTGGAGATAGTCTCTGTTTGCTTCAAACAGGCCTTTTTAGCTGAGATGAAGAAGCACATGTGTATCTTGAAAAAGTACCATCTACGTTGGAAGCTGTAATTTCTATCACACTGTTTCCCTCTGACAGTTTAGTTTGTTTTCGAAAGGAGTATTTCCTGCAAATCAGAATTTCCAACATGGATTGAAGTTGGCTTGCTCCAAACATGCCTAGGTTGAAGAAACACACATATTCCTTGAAAGAAAACCATCTGTGTTAGAAGAAAGTGCATCTAGCACATTGTTTCCCTGTGAGAACTGAGTTAGTTTTTAAAGGAACTCGTCCTGCAAATTAGCACTTTGAAGGGGGACATATGTTTCTTTGTTTCAAATTGGCCTATTCACCTGAATTGTCTAAACACGTGTTCCTCTTGAAACATCACAATATGTTTAAGAAAGAGGAACAACTAGCCTATTGCTTCCTTGTGAGAAGACTTAGTCTTGGAAAGGAATGTACCTGCAACTGAGAGATTTCAATGTGGAGATATGCCCTGATTGCTGCAAATAGGCCTATACAGCTGAGTTGAAGAAACACATGTCTAACTCTAATGACAACCATCTATGTTAGAAACTGTAGCATCAAGCACATTGTTCCCCTGTGAAATTTGAATTAGTTATGGAAATGAATAACTTCTGAATAACAGATTTTCAAAGTGTAGGAAAGCTCATTTTGTCCAAATAGGCCATTTCAGCTATGTTGAAGAAACACATGCATCTCTCCAACGAAATCATGTAGGTTAGAATCAGCATCATCTAGAACACTGTTCCTTGTGAGAATTGATTTAGTTCGTGAAACGAATATTTCCTGCAAATCATCCTTTTCAAGATGAAGAAAGGCTCATTTTGTTCCAAATAGGTCTATACAGGTGAGTTGAAGAAACACATGTACCTTTCCAAAGGAAACCATCTATGGTAGATCTACCACTTTATTTCCCTGTGTGAATTGACATAGATTTCAAAGGAACATTTAATGGAAATGAGAACTTAGAAGGCAGAGAAAGGATCATTTTGTTCCAAATGGGCCAAATCACATGAGATGTCAAAAACCGTTTGTGTTTAAAGGAAAACTGTGATAGAAACAGGAGTTTCCTGCACATTCTTTCCATGTGAAAATTGAGTTAATTTTTAAAAGCATACTTCCTACATCTTAAGTGTTTCAATGTGGAGATAGGTTCTGTTTACTCCAGGAAGGCGTATTCAGGTTGGTTTGAGAAACGCATGTATCTCCCAAAGAAAGAGATCTATGTTAAATGCTTCACAATCCCGCCTGTTGTTTGCCTGTGAGAATTGAATGAGTTTTTGAATGCAATACTTCTGGAAATCCTCATTTTCAAGAAGAAGAAAGGCTCATTTTGTCCCAAGTATGCGTATTTTGCTGAGGTGAAGAAACACATTTATCTCTCCACAGAAAGCCATCTGTGTCAGAAGTCAAAACATTAACAACATTGCTTCATTCCGTAAATGAGTTACTTTTGGAAAGGAATATTTCCTGAAAATCAGAACTTTCAAGGTGGAGAGATGTTCATTTTCTTCCAAATAAGCCTATTGACCTGAAAGTGGGAACACATTTCTCTCTCGAAAGAAAATGGTCAGAGTTAGAAAGAGAGAAGTGTCTAGACCATTGTTTCCGTGTGAGAATTGACTTAGTTTTGAAAGGAATACTTACTGCAAATCCTAATTTTCAAGGTGGAGAAAGGGTGATTTTCCTCAAATGGGCCTCTTTATCTGAGGGGAAGAAACACATGTATCCCTCCAAAGAAAACCATTTGTGCTAGAAGCTGCAGCATCTGACACATTGTTACCTGTGAGAATTGAGTTCACTTTTGAAAGGAATATTTCCTGTATATCGTAGTTATCATGGTAGGGGAAGGCTCATTTTGGTACAAAAATGCCTAATCAGCTGATTTGAAGAAACACATTTATTTCTCCAAATAACACCATCTAAGCTTGAAGCTACAGTTGCTAGCACATTGTTTCCCTGTGACAATTGGCTTAGTTTTTGAAAGGAAGACTTCCTCACAATCTGAATTTTCAGGGTATTATTAGGCTGAGTGTGTCCAAGTAGGCCCATTCAGCTAAGTTGTATAGAAACATGTATCTCTCAAAAAAAAATCTTTGTTAGAACCAGGAGCATCAAGGGCATTGTTTCCCGGTGAGAACTGAGTTGGTTATTGAAAGGAATACTTCCTGTGACTTAAGATGTTTCAAAGTGGAGAAAGGCTCATTTTGTTCCAAATGGGGCTGTTCATCATTGGGGAAGGAACACAAGTATCCCTCCGAAGAAACCCATTTATGGTAGAAGCTGCAGCATCTACCATATTGTTTTCCTGAGAGAATTGAGTTCGTTTTGGGAAGAATACTTCCTGCAAATCAGAAATTCCAACGTGAACAAAGGTTCATTTTGTTTCCCAAAGGCCTATTCACCTAAGATGAAGAAAGGCCTGTATGTCCAAAGAGAACAAGCTGGGTCCGAAACTCAAGCACGTAGAACGTTGTTTACCAGTGATACTTGAATTACTTTTTGAATGGAATGCTCCTGCAAATCAGAATTGTCGGGGTGGATGAAGATCATTTTGTTCTGAATAGGCCTATTTGCCTGAGTTGAAAAAACACATGTACCTCTCAAAAGAAAACCAGCAGTGTTAGAAGCAGGAGCATCTAGCACATTGTTTTACTGTGAGAATTCTGTGAGTTTTTGAAAGAAAGACTGCTGCAAATCTGCGTTTTCGAGGTGGAGAAAGCTTCATTTTGTTCCAAATAGGACAGTTTAGAACAGTTGAAGAAACAAATGTAAATCTCAAAAGAAAACTATGTGTGTTAGAAACAAGAGCATCTATCACATTGTTTGCTGTGAGAATAGTGTTAGTTTTTGAAAGGAATATACCTGCAACTTAGGGTATCAACGTGGAGATAGCCTCTTTCTGTTCCAAATTGGCCTATTCAGCTAAGTTGAAGAAACACATGTACCTCTCAAAAAAAACCATCTCGGTATGATGCTGGAATATCTAGAACATTGTTTCCCTGTGAGAACTGAGTGTGGTTTTGAAATGACTACTACGGGAAACCTTAGAGTTTCAAAGGGGCGATAGGGTCTGTTTGCTCGAAATAGGTCTTTTCAGCTGAGTTGAAGACACATGCATCTTTCCCAAGAATACCATCTATGTTAGAAAGTGCAGCAGCTACCACATGGTTTCTCTGTCACAATTGAGAGAGCTTTTGAAAGGAGTACTTTCTGCAATTCAGAACTTGCAAGGTCAACAAAGGTTCATTCTGTGCCAAATAGGCGTTTTCAACTGACATGTTGAAACACATGTTTCTCTCACAAGAAACTCTCTGTGTTAGACGGTCCATCGCATAGAACATTGTTTACCTGTGAGATTTGAGTTCGTTTTCATTGGAGAACTTTTGCAAATCAGAATGTCAGGGTGGAAAAGGCTACTTTGTTCCTAATAGCGCTATTGAGCTGCATTGAAAAAACACATGGATCTCGCGAGAGAAAACCATCTGTGTTAGAAGCAGGATCATCCGGCACATTGTTTCCCTGTGAGAATCGAGTGAATATTTGAAAGGAGTACTTCCAGCCAATCACAGATTTCAAGGTGTACAACAGCTCACTTTACTCCAAATAGGACTATTTAGCTGAGTGGAAGACACAACATGTATATCTCGCAAGAGAACTATATGTGTAAGAAGCCTGAGCATCTAGAACATTGATTCCCTCTGAGAACCGAGTTACGTTTGAAAGGAATAACTCCTGCAAATGCTAGATTTGAAGGTGGAGAAAGGCTGCTTTTGTTCAAAATAGGCCTATTGATTTGAGGGGAAGTAACAAATGGATACTTCCAAAGAAAACCATTTCTGGTAGAAGCTGAAGCATGTACATATTGCTTCCCTGGGAGAATTCAGTTCGTTTGGAAAAGAATATTCCTGCAAATCAGAACTTCCAAGGTGCACCAAGCTTCATTTCATTCTAAATAGGCCTATTCCACTGAGATGTTGAAACACATGTTTCTCTGGAAAGAAAACAATCCATGTTACAATCTCCACTGCCTTTAACCTTGATTCTCTGTGAGATTAGAGGTAGTTTTTGAGTGGAATACTTCTGCAAAGGAGAATTTTCAGGCTGGAAAATCCTACTTTTGTTGGACTAAGCCTATTCAGCTGAGTTGAAGAAGCACATTTTTCTCTCAAAAGAAAATCATCTGTGTTAGAAGAAGGAGAATCTAGCACATTGTTTCCTATGAGAAGTGAGTTAGTGTTTGAAAAGAACGCTGCCTGCAACCTAGGTGTTTCAAGGTGGAGATTGGCTCTATTTCCTCCAATAAGCCTATTCAGATGAGTTTGAGAAACTCATGTATCTCTCCAAGGAAAATGGTCTACGTTAGCAGCATCAAATCTACCACATTGTTTCCTTCTGAGTATTGAGTTAGGTTTTGAAAGCAACACGTTTAGCAAATCAGAATTTTCAAGCTAGAGAAAGGCTCATTTTGTCCAAAGAGGACGATTCGGCTCAATTGAAGACAGACATGTATCTCTCCTCACAATACCATCTATGCTTCAACCTGCAGCAATTACCACATTGTTTCCCTGCAAGAATTGACTTAGTTTTTGAAAGGACTACTACTGGCAACTTTTGAGTTTCACTGTGGAGATAGTCTCTGTTTGCTTCAAACAGGCCTTTTTAGCTGAGATGAAGAAGCACATGTGTATCTTGAAAAAGTACCATCTACGTTGGAAGCTGTAATTTCTATCACACTGTTTCCCTCTGACAGTTTAGTTTGTTTTCGAAAGGAGTATTTCCTGCAAATCAGAATTTCCAACATGGATTGAAGTTGGCTTGCTCCAAACATGCCTAGGTTGAAGAAACACACATATTCCTTGAAAGAAAACCATCTGTGTTAGAAGAAAGTGCATCTAGCACATTGTTTCCCTGTGAGAACTGAGTTAGTTTTTAAAGGAACTCGTCCTGCAAATTAGCACTTTGAAGGGGGACATATGTTTCTTTGTTTCAAATTGGCCTATTCACCTGAATTGTCTAAACACGTGTTCCTCTTGAAACATCACAATATGTTTAAGAAAGAGGAACAACTAGCCTATTGCTTCCTTGTGAGAAGACTTAGTCTTGGAAAGGAATGTACCTGCAACTGAGAGATTTCAATGTGGAGATATGCCCTGATTGCTGCAAATAGGCCTATACAGCTGAGTTGAAGAAACACATGTCTAACTCTAATGACAACCATCTATGTTAGAAACTGTAGCATCAAGCACATTGTTCCCCTGTGAAATTTGAATTAGTTATGGAAATGAATAACTTCTGAATAACAGATTTTCAAAGTGTAGGAAAGCTCATTTTGTCCAAATAGGCCATTTCAGCTATGTTGAAGAAACACATGCATCTCTCCAACGAAATCATGTAGGTTAGAATCAGCATCATCTAGAACACTGTTCCTTGTGAGAATTGATTTAGTTCGTGAAACGAATATTTCCTGCAAATCATCCTTTTCAAGATGAAGAAAGGCTCATTTTGTTCCAAATAGGTCTATACAGGTGAGTTGAAGAAACACATGTACCTTTCCAAAGAAAACCATCTATGGTAGATCTACCACTTTATTTCCCTGTGTGAATTGACATAGATTTCAAAGGAACATTTAATGGAAATGAGAACTTAGAAGGCAGAGAAAGGATCATTTTGTTCCAAATGGGCCAAATCACATGAGATGTCAAAAACCGTTTGTGTTTAAAGGAAAACTGTGATAGAAACAGGAGTTTCCTGCACATTCTTTCCATGTCAAAATTGAGTTAATTTTTAAAAGCATACTTCCTACATCTTAAGTGTTTCAATGTGGAGATAGGTTCTGTTTACTCCAGGAAGGCGTATTCAGGTTGGTTTGAGAAACGCATGTATCTCCCAAAGAAAGAGATCTATGTTAAATGCTTCACAATCCCGCCTGTTGTTTGCCTGTGAGAATTGAATGAGTTTTTGAATGCAATACTTCTGGAAATCCTCATTTTCAAGAAGAAGAAAGGCTCATTTTGTCCCAAGTATGCGTATTTTGCTGAGGTGAAGAAACACATTTATCTCTCCACAGAAAGCCATCTGTGTCAGAAGTCAAAACATTAACAACATTGCTTCATTCCGTAAATGAGTTACTTTTGGAAAGGAATATTTCCTGAAAATCAGAACTTTCAAGGTGGAGAGATGTTCATTTTCTTCCAAATAAGCCTATTGACCTGAAAGTGGGAACACATTTCTCTCTCGAAAGAAAATGGTCAGAGTTAGAAAGAGAGAAGTGTCTAGACCATTGTTTCCGTGTGAGAATTGACTTAGTTTTGAAAGGAATACTTACTGCAAATCCTAATTTTCAAGGTGGAGAAAGGGTGATTTTCCTCAAATGGGCCTCTTTATCTGAGGGGAAGAAACACATGTATCCCTCCAAAGAAAACCATTTGTGCTAGAAGCTGCAGCATCTGACACATTGTTACCTGTGAGAATTGAGTTCACTTTTGAAAGGAATATTTCCTGTATATCGTAGTTATCATGGTAGGGGAAGGCTCATTTTGGTACAAAAATGCCTAATCAGCTGATTTGAAGAAACACATTTATTTCTCCAAATAACACCATCTAAGCTTGAAGCTACAGTTGCTAGCACATTGTTTCCCTGTGACAATTGGCTTAGTTTTTGAAAGGAAGACTTCCTCACAATCTGAATTTTCAGGGTATTATTAGGCTGAGTGTGTCCAAGTAGGCCCATTCAGCTAAGTTGTATAGAAACATGTATCTCTCAAAAAAAATCTTTGTTAGAACCAGGAGCATCTAGGGCATTGTTTCCCGGTGAGAACTGAGTTGGTTATTGAAAGGAATACTTCCTGTGACTTAAGATGTTTCAAAGTGGAGAAAGGCTCATTTTGTTCCAAATGGGGCTGTTCATCATTGGGGAAGGAACACAAGTATCCCTCCGAAGAAACCCATTTATGGTAGAAGCTGCAGCATCTACCATATTGTTTTCCTGAGAGAATTGAGTTCGTTTTGGGAAGAATACTTCCTGCAAATCAGAAATTCCAACGTGAACAAAGGTTCATTTTGTTTCCCAAAGGCCTATTCACCTAAGATGAAGAAAGGCCTGTATGTCCAAAGAGAACAAGCTGGGTCCGAAACTCAAGCACGTAGAACGTTGTTTACCAGTGATACTTGAATTACTTTTTGAATGGAATGCTCCTGCAAATCAGAATTGTCGGGGTGGATGAAGATCATTTTGTTCTGAATAGGCCTATTCGCCTGAGTTGAAAAAACACATGTACCTCTCAAAAGAAAACCAGCAGTGTTAGAAGCAGGAGCATCTAGCACATTGTTTTACTGTGAGAATTCTGTGAGTTTTTGAAAGAAAGACTGCTGCAAATCTGCGTTTTCGAGGTGTAGAAAGCTTCATTTTGTTCCAAATAGGACAGTTTAGAACAGTTGAAGAAACAAATGTAAATCTCAAAAGAAAACTATGTGTGTTAGAAACAAGAGCATCTATCACATTGTTTGCTGTGAGAATAGTGTTAGTTTTTGAAAGCAATATACCTGCAACTTAGGGTATCAACGTGGAGATAGCCTCTTTCTGTTCCAAATTGGCCTATTCAGCTAAGTTGAAGAAACACATGTACCTCTCAAAAAAAACCATCTCGGTATGATGCTGGAATATCTAGAACACTGTTTCCCTGTGAGAACTGAGTGTGGTTTTGAAATGACTACTACGGGAAACCTTAGAGTTTCAAAGGGGCGATAGGGTCTGTTTGCTCGAAATAGGTCTTTTCAGCTGAGTTGAAGACACATGCATCTTTCCCAAGAATACCATCTATGTTAGAAAGTGCAGCAGCTACCACATGGTTTCTCTGTCACAATTGAGAGAGCTTTTGAAAGGAGTACTTTCTGCAATTCAGAACTTGCAAGGTCAACAAAGGTTCATTCTGTGCCAAATAGGCGTTTTCAACTGACATGTTGAAACACATGTTTCTCTCACAAGAAACTCTCTGTGTTAGACGGTCCATCGCATAGAACATTGTTTACCTGTGAGATTTGAGTTCGTTTTCATTGGAGAACTTTTGCAAATCAGAATGTCAGGGTGGAAAAGGCTACTTTGTTCCTAATAGCGCTATTGAGCTGCATTGAAAAAACACATGGATCTCGCGAGAGAAAACCATCTGTGTTAGAAGCAGGATCATCCGGCACATTGTTTCCCTGTGAGAATCGAGTGAATATTTGAAAGGAGTACTTCCAGCCAATCACAGATTTCAAGGTGTACAACAGCTCACTTTACTCCAAATAGGACTATTTAGCTGAGTGGAAGACACAACATGTATATCTCGCAAGAGAACTATATGTGTAAGAAGCCTGAGCATCTAGAACATTGATTCCCTGTGAGAACCGAGTTACGTTAGAAAGGAATAACTCCTGCAAATGCTAGATTTGAAGGTGGAGAAAGGCTGCTTTTGTTCAAAATAGGCCTATTGATTTGAGGGGAAGTAACAAATGGATACTTCCAAAGAAAACCATTTCTGGTAGAAGCTGAAGCATGTACATATTGCTTCCCTGGGAGAATTCAGTTCGTTTGGAAAAGAATATTCCTGCAAATCAGAACTTCCAAGGTGCACCAAGCTTCATTTCATTCTAAATAGGCCTATTCCACTGAGATGTTGAAACACATGTTTCTCTGGAAAGAAAACAATCCATGTTACAATCTCCACTGCCTTTAACCTTGATTCTCTGTGAGATTAGAGGTAGTTTTTGAGTGGAATACTTCTGCAAAGGAGAATTTTCAGGCTGGAAAATCCTACTTTTGTTGGACTAAGCCTATTCAGCTGAGTTGAAGAAGCACATTTTTCTCTCAAAAGAAAATCATCTGTGTTAGAAGAAGGAGAATCTAGCACATTGTTTCCTATGAGAAGTGAGTTAGTGTTTGAAAAGAACGCTGCCTGCAACCTAGGTGTTTCAAGGTGGAGATTGGCTCTATTTCCTCCAATAAGCCTATTCAGATGAGTTTGAGAAACTCATGTATCTCTCCAAGGAAAATGGTCTACGTTAGCAGCATCAAATCTACCACATTGTTTCCTTCTGAGTATTGAGTTAGGTTTTGAAAGCAACACGTTTAGCAAATCAGAATTTTCAAGCTAGAGAAAGGCTCATTTTGTCCAAAGAGGACGATTCGGCTCAATTGAAGACAGACATGTATCTCTCCTCACAATACCATCTATGCTTCAACCTGCAGCAATTACCACATTGTTTCCCTGCAAGAATTGACTTAGTTTTTGAAAGGACTACTACTGGCAACTTTTGAGTTTCACTGTGGAGATAGTCTCTGTTTGCTTCAAACAGGCCTTTTTAGCTGAGATGAAGAAGCACATGTGTATCTTGAAAAAGTACCATCTACGTTGGAAGCTGTAATTTCTATCACACTGTTTCCCTCTGACAGTTTAGTTTGTTTTCGAAAGGAGTATTTCCTGCAAATCAGAATTTCCAACATGGATTGAAGTTGGCTTGCTCCAAACATGCCTAGGTTGAAGAAACACACATATTTCTTGAAAGAAAACCATCTGTGTTAGAAGAAAGTGCATCTAGCACATTGTTTCCCTGTGAGAACTGAGTTAGTTTTTAAAGGAACTCGTCCTGCAAATTAGCACTTTGAAGGGGGACATATGTTTCTTTGTTTCAAATTGGCCTATTCACCTGAATTGTCTAAACACGTGTTCCTCTTGAAACATCACAATATGTTTAAGAAAGAGGAACAACTAGCCTATTGCTTCCTTGTGAGAAGACTTAGTCTTGGAAAGGAATGTACCTGCAACTGAGAGATTTCAATGTGGAGATATGCCCTGATTGCTGCAAATAGGCCTATACAGCTGAGTTGAAGAAACACATGTCTAACTCTAATGACAACCATCTATGTTAGAAACTGTAGCATCAAGCACATTGTTCCCCTGTGAAATTTGAATTAGTTATGGAAATGAATAACTTCTGAATAACAGATTTTCAAAGTGTAGGAAAGCTCATTTTGTCCAAATAGGCCATTTCAGCTATGTTGAAGAAACACATGCATCTCTCCAACGAAATCATGTAGGTTAGAATCAGCATCATCTAGAACACTGTTCCTTGTGAGAATTGATTTAGTTCGTGAAACGAATATTTCCTGCAAATCATCCTTTTCAAGATGAAGAAAGGCTCATTTTGTTCCAAATAGGTCTATACTGGTGAGTTGAAGAAACACATGTACCTTTCCAAAGAAAACCATCTATGGTAGATCTACCACTTTATTTCCCTGTGTGAATTGACATAGATTTCAAAGGAACATTTAATGGAAATGAGAACTTAGAAGGCAGAGAAAGGATCATTTTGTTCCAAATGGGCCAAATCACATGAGATGTCAAAAACCATTTGTGTTTAAAGGAAAACTGTGATAGAAACAGGAGTTTCCTGCACATTCTTTCCATGTGAAAATTGAGTTAATTTTTAAAAGCATACTTCCTACATCTTAAGTGTTTCAATGTGGAGATAGGTTCTGTTTACTCCAGGAAGGCGTATTCAGGTTGGTTTGAGAAACGCATGTATCTCCCAAAGAAAGAGATCTATGTTAAATGCTTCACAATCCCGCCTGTTGTTTGCCTGTGAGAATTGAATGAGTTTTTGAATGCAATACTTCTGGAAATCCTCATTTTCAAGAAGAAGAAAGGCTCATTTTGTCCCAAGTATGCGTATTTTGCTGAGGTGAAGAAACACATTTATCTCTCCACAGAAAGCCATCTGTGTCAGAAGTCAAAACATTAACAACATTGCTTCATTCCGTAAATGAGTTACTTTTGGAAAGGAATATTTCCTGAAAATCAGAACTTTCAAGGTGGAGAGATGTTCATTTTCTTCCAAATAAGCCTATTGACCTGAAAGTGGGAACACATTTCTCTCTCGAAAGAAAATGGTCAGAGTTAGAAAGAGAGAAGTGTCTAGACCATTGTTTCCGTGTGAGAATTGACTTAGTTTTGAAAGGAATACTTACTGCAAATCCTAATTTTCAAGGTGGAGAAAGGGTGATTTTCCTCAAATGGGCCTCTTTATCTGAGGGGAAGAAACACATGTATCCCTCCAAAGAAAACCATTTGTGCTAGAAGCTGCAGCATCTGACACATTGTTACCTGTGAGAATTGAGTTCACTTTTGAAAGGAATATTTCCTGTATATCGTAGTTATCATGGTAGGGGAAGGCTCATTTTGGTACAAAAATGCCTAATCAGCTGATTTGAAGAAACACATTTATTTCTCCAAATAACACCATCTAAGCTTGAAGCTACAGTTGCTAGCACATTGTTTCCCTGTGACAATTGGCTTAGTTTTTGAAAGGAAGACTTCCTCACAATCTGAATTTTCAGGGTATTATTAGGCTGAGTGTGTCCAAGTAGGCCCATTCAGCTAAGTTGTATAGAAACATGTATCTCTCAAAAAAAAATCTTTGTTAGAACCAGGAGCATCTAGGGCATTGTTTCCCGGTGAGAACTGAGTTGGTTATTGAAAGGAATACTTCCTGTGACTTAAGATGTTTCAAAGTGGAGAAAGGCTCATTTTGTTCCAAATGGGGCTGTTCATCATTGGGGAAGGAACACAAGTATCCCTCCGAAGGAACCCATTTATGGTAGAAGCTGCAGCATCTACCATATTGTTTTCCTGAGAGAATTGAGTTCGTTTTGGGAAGAATACTTCCTGCAAATCAGAAATTCCAACGTGAACAAAGGTTCATTTTGTTTCCCAAAGGCCTATTCACCTAAGATGAAGAAAGTCCTGTATGTCCAAAGAGAACAAGCTGGGTCCGAAACTCAAGCACGTAGAACGTTGTTTACCAGTGATACTTGAATTACTTTTTGAATGGAATGCTCCTGCAAATCAGAATTGTCGGGGTGGATGAAGATCATTTTGTTCTGAATAGGCCTATTCGCCTGAGTTGAAAAAACACATGTACCTCTCAAAAGAAAACCAGCAGTGTTAGAAGCAGGAGCATCTAGCACATTGTTTTACTGTGAGAATTCTGTGAGTTTTTGAAAGAAAGACTGCTGCAAATCTGCGTTTTCGAGGTGTAGAAAGCTTCATTTTGTTCCAAATAGGACAGTTTAGAACAGTTGAAGAAACAAATGTAAATCTCAAAAGAAAACTATGTGTGTTAGAAACAAGAGCATCTATCACATTGTTTGCTGTGAGAATAGTGTTAGTTTTTGAAAGGAATATACCTGCAACTTAGGGTATCAACGTGGAGATAGCCTCTTTCTGTTCCAAATTGGCCTATTCAGCTAAGTTGAAGAAACACATGTACCTCTCAAAAAAAACCATCTCGGTATGATGCTGGAATATCTAGAACATTGTTTCCCTGTGAGAACTGAGTGTGGTTTTGAAATGACTACTACAGGAAACCTTAGAGTTTCAAAGGGGCGATAGGGTCTGTTTGCTCGAAATAGGTCTTTTCAGCTGAGTTGAAGACACATGCATCTTTCCCAAGAATACCATCTATGTTAGAAAGTGCAGCAGCTACCACATGGTTTCTCTGTCACAATTGAGAGAGCTTTTGAAAGGAGTACTTTCTGCAATTCAGAACTTGCAAGGTCAACAAAGGTTCATTCTGTGCCAAATAGGCGTTTTCAACTGACATGTTGAAACACATGTTTCTCTCACAAGAAACTCTCTGTGTTAGACGGTCCATCGCATAGAACATTGTTTACCTGTGAGATTTGAGTTCGTTTTCATTGGAGAACTTTTGCAAATCAGAATTTCAGGGTGGAAAAGGCTACTTTGTTCCTAATAGCCCTATTGAGCTGCATTGAAAAAACACATGGATCTCGCGAGAGAAAACCATCTGTGTTAGAAGCAGGATCATCCGGCACATTGTTTCCCTGTGAGAATCGAGTGAATATCTGAAAGGAGTACTTCCAGCCAATCACAGATTTCAAGGTGTACAACAGCTCACTTTACTCCAAATAGGACTATTTAGCTGAGTGGAAGACACAACATGTATATCTCGCAAGAGAACTATATGTGTAAGAAGCCTGAGCATCTAGAACATTGATTCCCTGTGAGAACCGAGTTACGTTTGAAAGGAATAACTCCTGCAAATGCTAGATTTGAAGGTGGAGAAAGGCTGCTTTTGTTCAAAATAGGCCTATTGATTTGAGGGGAAGTAACAAATGGATACTTCCAAAGAAAACCATTTCTGGTAGAAGCTGAAGCATGTACATATTGCTTCCCTGGGAGAATTCAGTTCGTTTGGAAAAGAATATTCCTGCAAATCAGAACTTCCAAGGTGCACCAAGCTTCATTTCATTCTAAATAGGCCTATTCCACTGAGATGTTGAAACACATGTTTCTCTGGAAAGAAAACAATCCATGTTACAATCTCCACTGCCTTTAACCTTGATTCCCTGTGAGATTAGAGGTAGTTTTTGAGTGGAATACTTCTGCAAAGGAGAATTTTCAGGCTGGAAAAGCCTCTTTTTGTTGGACTAAGCCTATTCAGCTGAGTTGAAGAAGCACATTTTTCTCTCAAAAGAAAATCATCTGTGTTAGAAGAAGGAGAATCTAGCACATTGTTTCCTATGAGAAGTGAGTTAGTGTTTGAAAAGAACGCTGCCTGCAACCTAGGTGTTTCAAGGTGGAGATTGGCTCTATTTCCTCCAATAAGCCTATTCAGATGAGTTTGAGAAACTCATGTATCTCTCCAATGAAAATGGTCTACGTTAGCAGCATCAAATCTACCACATTGTTTCCTTCTGAGTATTGAGTTAGGTTTTGAAAGCAACACGTTTAGCAAATCAGAATTTTCAAGCTAGAGAAAGGCTCATTTTGTCCAAAGAGGACGATTCGGCTCAATTGAAGACAGACATGTATCTCTCCTCACAATACCATCTATGCTTCAACCTGCAGCAATTACCACATTGTTTCCCTGCAAGAATTGACTTAGTTTTTGAAAGGACTACTACTGGCAACTTTTGAGTTTCACTGTGGAGATAGTCTCTGTTTGCTTCAAACAGGCCTTTTTAGCTGAGATGAAGAAGCACATGTGTATCTTGAAAAAGTACCATCTACGTTGGAAGCTGTAATTTCTATCACACTGTTTCCCTCTGACAGTTTAGTTTGTTTTCGAAAGGAGTATTTCCTGCAAATCAGAATTTCCAACATGGATTGAAGTTGGCTTGCTCCAAACATGCCTAGGTTGAAGAAACACACATATTTCTTGAAAGAAAACCATCTGTGTTAGAAGAAAGTGCATCTAGCACATTGTTTCCCTGTGAGAACTGAGTTAGTTTTTAAAGGAACTCGTCCTGCAAATTAGCACTTTGAAGGGGGACATATGTTTCTTTGTTTCAAATTGGCCTATTCACCTGAATTGTCTAAACACGTGTTCCTCTTGAAACATCACAATATGTTTTAGAAAGAGGAACAACTAGCCTATTGCTTCCTTGTGAGAAGACTTAGTCTTGGAAAGGAATGTACCTGCAACTGAGAGATTTCAATGTGGAGATATGCCCTGATTGCTGCAAATAGGCCTATACAGCTGAGTTGAAGAAACACATGTCTAACTCTAATGACAACCATCTATGTTAGAAACTGTAGCATCAAGCACATTGTTCCCCTGTGAAATTTGAATTAGTTATGGAAATGAATAACTTCTGAATAACAGATTTTCAAAGTGTAGGAAAGCTCATTTTGTCCAAATAGGCCATTTCAGCTATGTTGAAGAAACACATGCATCTCTCCAACGAAATCATGTAGGTTAGAATCAGCATCATCTAGAACACTGTTCCTTGTGAGAATTGATTTAGTTCGTGAAACGAATATTTCCTGCAAATCATCCTTTTCAAGATGAAGAAAGGCTCATTTTGTTCCAAATAGGTCTATACAGGTGAGTTGAAGAAACACATGTACCTTTCCAAAGAAAACCATCTATGGTAGATCTACCACTTTATTTCCCTGTGTGAATTGACATAGATTTCAAAGGAACATTTAATGGAAATGAGAACTTAGAAGGCAGAGAAAGGATCATTTTGTTCCAAATGGGCCAAATCACATGAGATGTCAAAAACCATTTGTGTTTAAAGGAAAACTGTGATAGAAACAGGAGTTTCCTGCACATTCTTTCCATGTGAAAATTGAGTTAATTTTTAAAAGCATATTTCCTACATCTTAAGTGTTTCAATGTGGAGATAGGTTCTGTTTACTCCAGGAAGGCGTATTCAGGTTGGTTTGAGAAACGCATGTATCTCCCAAAGAAAGAGATCTATGTTAAATGCTTCACAATCCCGCCTGTTGTTTGCCTGTGAGAATTGAATGAGTTTTTGAATGCAATACTTCTGGAAATCCTCATTTTCAAGAAGAAGAAAGGCTCATTTTGTCCCAAGTATGCGTATTTTGCTGAGGTGAAGAAACACATTTATCTCTCCACAGAAAGCCATCTGTGTCAGAAGTCAAAACATTAACAACATTGCTTCATTCCGTAAATGAGTTACTTTTGGAAAGGAATATTTCCTGAAAATCAGAACTTTCAAGGTGGAGAGATGTTCATTTTCTTCCAAATAAGCCTATTGACCTGAAAGTGGGAACACATTTCTCTCTCGAAAGAAAATGGTCAGAGTTAGAAAGAGAGAAGTGTCTAGACCATTGTTTCCGTGTGAGAATTGACTTAGTTTTGAAAGGAATACTTACTGCAAATCCTAATTTTCAAGGTGGAGAAAGGGTGATTTTCCTCAAATGGGCCTCTTTATCTGAGGGGAAGAAACACATGTATCCCTCCAAAGAAAACCATTTGTGCTAGAAGCTGCAGCATCTGACACATTGTTACCTGTGAGAATTGAGTTCACTTTTGAAAGGAATATTTCCTGTATATCGTAGTTATCATGGTAGGGGAAGGCTCATTTTGGTACAAAAATGCCTAATCAGCTGATTTGAAGAAACACATTTATTTCTCCAAATAACACCATCTAAGCTTGAAGCTACAGTTGCTAGCACATTGTTTCCCTGTGACAATTGGCTTAGTTTTTGAAAGGAAGACTTCCTCACAATCTGAATTTTCAGGGTATTATTAGGCTGAGTGTGTCCAAGTAGGCCCATTCAGCTAAGTTGTATAGAAACATGTATCTCTCAAAAAAAAATCTTTGTTAGAACCAGGAGCATCTAGGGCATTGTTTCCCGGTGAGAACTGAGTTGGTTATTGAAAGGAATACTTCCTGTGACTTAAGATGTTTCAAAGTGGAGAAAGGCTCATTTTGTTCCAAATGGGGCTGTTCATCATTGGGGAAGGAACACAAGTATCCCTCCGAAGGAACCCATTTATGGTAGAAGCTGCAGCATCTACCATATTGTTTTCCTGAGAGAATTGAGTTCGTTTTGGGAAGAATACTTCCTGCAAATCAGAAATTCCAACGTGAACAAAGGTTCATTTTGTTTCCCAAAGGCCTATTCACCTAAGATGAAGAAAGTCCTGTATGTCCAAAGAGAACAAGCTGGGTCCGAAACTCAAGCACGTAGAACGTTGTTTACCAGTGATACTTGAATTACTTTTTGAATGGAATGCTCCTGCAAATCAGAATTGTCGGGGTGGATGAAGATCATTTTGTTCTGAATAGGCCTATTCGCCTGAGTTGAAAAAACACATGTACCTCTCAAAAGAAAACCAGCAGTGTTAGAAGCAGGAGCATCTAGCACATTGTTTTACTGTGAGAATTCTGTGAGTTTTTGAAAGAAAGACTGCTGCAAATCTGCGTTTTCGAGGTGTAGAAAGCTTCATTTTGTTCCAAATAGGACAGTTTAGAACAGTTGAAGAAACAAATGTAAATCTCAAAAGAAAACTATGTGTGTTAGAAACAAGAGCATCTATCACATTGTTTGCTGTGAGAATAGTGTTAGTTTTTGAAAGGAATATACCTGCAACTTAGGGTATCAACGTGGAGATAGCCTCTTTCTGTTCCAAATTGGCCTATTCAGCTAAGTTGAAGAAACACATGTACCTCTCAAAAAAAACCATCTCGGTATGATGCTGGAATATCTAGAACATTGTTTCCCTGTGAGAACTGAGTGTGGTTTTGAAATGACTACTACAGGAAACCTTAGAGTTTCAAAGGGGCGATAGGGTCTGTTTGCTCGAAATAGGTCTTTTCAGCTGAGTTGAAGACACATGCATCTTTCCCAAGAATACCATCTATGTTAGAAAGTGCAGCAGCTACCACATGGTTTCTCTGTCACAATTGAGAGAGCTTTTGAAAGGAGTACTTTCTGCAATTCAGAACTTGCAAGGTCAACAAAGGTTCATTCTGTGCCAAATAGGCGTTTTCAACTGACATGTTGAAACACATGTTTCTCTCACAAGAAACTCTCTGTGTTAGACGGTCCATCGCATAGAACATTGTTTACCTGTGAGATTTGAGTTCGTTTTCATTGGAGAACTTTTGCAAATCAGAATTTCAGGGTGGAAAAGGCTACTTTGTTCCTAATAGCCCTATTGAGCTGCATTGAAAAAACACATGGATCTCGCGAGAGAAAACCATCTGTGTTAGAAGCAGGATCATCCGGCACATTGTTTCCCTGTGAGAATCGAGTGAATATCTGAAAGGAGTACTTCCAGCCAATCACAGATTTCAAGGTGTACAACAGCTCACTTTACTCCAAATAGGACTATTTAGCTGAGTGGAAGACACAACATGTATATCTCGCAAGAGAACTATATGTGTAAGAAGCCTGAGCATCTAGAACATTGATTCCCTGTGAGAACCGAGTTACGTTTGAAAGGAATAACTCCTGCAAATGCTAGATTTGAAGGTGGAGAAAGGCTGCTTTTGTTCAAAATAGGCCTATTGATTTGAGGGGAAGTAACAAATGGATACTTCCAAAGAAAACCATTTCTGGTAGAAGCTGAAGCATGTACATATTGCTTCCCTGGGAGAATTCAGTTCGTTTGGAAAAGAATATTCCTGCAAATCAGAACTTCCAAGGTGCACCAAGCTTCATTTCATTCTAAATAGGCCTATTCCACTGAGATGTTGAAACACATGTTTCTCTGGAAAGAAAACAATCCATGTTACAATCTCCACTGCCTTTAACCTTGATTCCCTGTGAGATTAGAGGTAGTTTTTGAGTGGAATACTTCTGCAAAGGAGAATTTTCAGGCTGGAAAAGCCTCTTTTTGTTGGACTAAGCCTATTCAGCTGAGTTGAAGAAGCACATTTTTCTCTCAAAAGAAAATCATCTGTGTTAGAAGAAGGAGAATCTAGCACATTGTTTCCTATGAGAAGTGAGTTAGTGTTTGAAAAGAACGCTGACTGCAACCTAGGTGTTTCAAGGTGGAGATTGGCTCTATTTCCTCCAATAAGCCTATTCAGATGAGTTTGAGAAACTCATGTATCTCTCCAAGGAAAATGGTCTACGTTAGCAGCATCAAATCTACCACATTGTTTCCTTCTGAGTATTGAGTTAGGTTTTGAAAGCAACACGTTTAGCAAATCAGAATTTTCAAGCTAGAGAAAGGCTCATTTTGTCCAAAGAGGACGATTCGGCTCAATTGAAGACAGACATGTATCTCTCCTCACAATACCATCTATGCTTCAACCTGCAGCAATTACCACATTGTTTCCCTGCAAGAATTGACTTAGTTTTTGAAAGGACTACTACTGGCAACTTTTGAGTTTCACTGTGGAGATAGTCTCTGTTTGCTTCAAACAGGCCTTTTTAGCTGAGATGAAGAAGCACATGTGTATCTTGAAAAAGTACCATCTACGTTGGAAGCTGTAATTTCTATCACACTGTTTCCCTCTGACAGTTTAGTTTGTTTTCGAAAGGAGTATTTCCTGCAAATCAGAATTTCCAACATGGATTGAAGTTGGCTTGCTCCAAACATGCCTAGGTTGAAGAAACACACATATTTCTTGAAAGAAAACCATCTGTGTTAGAAGAAAGTGCATCTAGCACATTGTTTCCCTGTGAGAACTGAGTTAGTTTTTAAAGGAACTCGTCCTGCAAATTAGCACTTTGAAGGGGGACATATGTTTCTTTGTTTCAAATTGGCCTATTCACCTGAATTGTCTAAACACGTGTTCCTCTTGAAACATCACAATATGTTTAAGAAAGAGGAACAACTAGCCTATTGCTTCCTTGTGAGAAGACTTAGTCTTGGAAAGGAATGTACCTGCAACTGAGAGATTTCAATGTGGAGATATGCCCTGATTGCTGCAAATAGGCCTATACAGCTGAGTTGAAGAAACACATGTCTAACTCTAATGACAACCATCTATGTTAGAAACTGTAGCATCAAGCACATTGTTCCCCTGTGAAATTTGAATTAGTTATGGAAATGAATAACTTCTGAATAACAGATTTTCAAAGTGTAGGAAAGCTCATTTTGTCCAAATAGGCCATTTCAGCTATGTTGAAGAAACACATGCATCTCTCCAACGAAATCATGTAGGTTAGAATCAGCATCATCTAGAACACTGTTCCTTGTGAGAATTGATTTAGTTCGTGAAACGAATATTTCCTGCAAATCATCCTTTTCAAGATGAAGAAAGGCTCATTTTGTTCCAAATAGGTCTATACAGGTGAGTTGAAGAAACACATGTACCTTTCCAAAGAAAACCATCTATGGTAGATCTACCACTTTATTTCCCTGTGTGAATTGACATAGATTTCAAAGGAACATTTAATGGAAATGAGAACTTAGAAGGCAGAGAAAGGATCATTTTGTTCCAAATGGGCCAAATCACATGAGATGTCAAAAACCGTTTGTGTTTAAAGGAAAACTGTGATAGAAACAGGAGTTTCCTGCACATTCTTTCCATGTGAAAATTGAGTTAATTTTTAAAAGCATACTTCCTACATCTTAAGTGTTTCAATGTGGAGATAGGTTCTGTTTACTCCAGGAAGGCGTATTCAGGTTGGTTTGAGAAACGCATGTATCTCCCAAAGAAAGAGATCTATGTTAAATGCTTCACAATCCCGCCTGTTGTTTGCCTGTGAGAATTGAATGAGTTTTTGAATGCAATACTTCTGGAAATCCTCATTTTCAAGAAGAAGAAAGGCTCATTTTGTCCCAAGTATGCGTATTTTGCTGAGGTGAAGAAACACATTTATCTCTCCACAGAAAGCCATCTGTGTCAGAAGTCAAAACATTAACAACATTGCTTCATTCCGTAAATGAGTTACTTTTGGAAAGGAATATTTCCTGAAAATCAGAACTTTCAAGGTGGAGAGATGTTCATTTTCTTCCAAATAAGCCTATTGACCTGAAAGTGGGAACACATTTCTCTCTCGAAAGAAAATGGTCAGAGTTAGAAAGAGAGAAGTGTCTAGACCATTGTTTCCGTGTGAGAATTGACTTAGTTTTGAAAGGAATACTTACTGCAAATCCTAATTTTCAAGGTGGAGAAAGGGTGATTTTCCTCAAATGGGCCTCTTTATCTGAGGGGAAGAAACACATGTATCCCTCCAAAGAAAACCATTTGTGCTAGAAGCTGCAGCATCTGACACATTGTTACCTGTGAGAATTGAGTTCACTTTTGAAAGGAATATTTCCTGTATATCGTAGTTATCATGGTAGGGGAAGGCTCATTTTGGTACAAAAATGCCTAATCAGCTGATTTGAAGAAACACATTTATTTCTCCAAATAACACCATCTAAGCTTGAAGCTACAGTTGCTAGCACATTGTTTCCCTGTGACAATTGGCTTAGTTTTTGAAAGGAAGACTTCCTCACAATCTGAATTTTCAGGGTATTATTAGGCTGAGTGTGTCCAAGTAGGCCCATTCAGCTAAGTTGTATAGAAACATGTATCTCTCAAAAAAAAATCTTTGTTAGAACCAGGAGCATCTAGGGCATTGTTTCCCGGTGAGAACTGAGTTGGTTATTGAAAGGAATACTTCCTGTGACTTAAGATGTTTCAAAGTGGAGAAAGGCTCATTTTGTTCCAAATGGGGCTGTTCATCATTGGGGAAGGAACACAAGTATCCCTCCGAAGGAACCCATTTATGGTAGAAGCTGCAGCATCTACCATATTGTTTTCCTGAGAGAATTGAGTTCGTTTTGGGAAGAATACTTCCTGCAAATCAGAAATTCCAATGTGAACAAAGGTTCATTTTGTTTCCCAAAGGCCTATTCACCTAAGATGAAGAAAGTCCTGTATGTCCAAAGAGAACAAGCTGGGTCCGAAACTCAAGCACGTAGAACGTTGTTTACCAGTGATACTTGAATTACTTTTTGAATGGAATGCTCCTGCAAATCAGAATTGTCGGGGTGGATGAAGATCATTTTGTTCTGAATAGGCCTATTCGCCTGAGTTGAAAAAACACATGTACCTCTCAAAAGAAAACCAGCAGTGTTAGAAGCAGGAGCATCTAGCACATTGTTTTACTGTGAGAATTCTGTGAGTTTTTGAAAGAAAGACTGCTGCAAATCTGCGTTTTCGAGGTGTAGAAAGCTTCATTTTGTTCCAAATAGGACAGTTTAGAACAGTTGAAGAAACAAATGTAAATCTCAAAAGAAAACTATGTGTGTTAGAAACAAGAGCATCTATCACATTGTTTGCTGTGAGAATAGTGTTAGTTTTTGAAAGGAATATACCTGCAACTTAGGGGATCAACGTGGAGATAGCCTCTTTCTGTTCCAAATTGGCCTATTCAGCTAAGTTGAAGAAACACATGTACCTCTCAAAAAAAACCATCTCGGTATGATGCTGGAATATCTAGAACATTGTTTCCCTGTGAGAACTGAGTGTGGTTTTGAAATGACTACTACAGGAAACCTTAGAGTTTCAAAGGGGCGATAGGGTCTGTTTGCTCGAAATAGGTCTTTTCAGCTGAGTTGAAGACACATGCATCTTTCCCAAGAATACCATCTATGTTAGAAAGTGCAGCAGCTACCACATGGTTTCTCTGTCACAATTGAGAGAGCTTTTGAAAGGAGTACTTTCTGCAATTCAGAACTTGCAAGGTCAACAAAGGTTCATTCTGTGCCAAATAGGCGTTTTCAACTGACATGTTGAAACACATGTTTCTCTCACAAGAAACTCTCTGTGTTAGACGGTCCATCGCATAGAACATTGTTTACCTGTGAGATTTGAGTTCGTTTTCATTGGAGAACTTTTGCAAATCAGAATTTCAGGGTGGAAAAGGCTACTTTGTTCCTAATAGCCCTATTGAGCTGCATTGAAAAAACACATGGATCTCGCGAGAGAAAACCATCTGTGTTAGAAGCAGGATCATCCGGCACATTGTTTCCCTGTGAGAATCGAGTGAATATCTGAAAGGAGTACTTCCAGCCAATCACAGATTTCAAGGTGTACAACAGCTCACTTTACTCCAAATAGGACTATTTAGCTGAGTGGAAGACACAACATGTATATCTCGCAAGAGAACTATATGTGTAAGAAGCCTGAGCATCTAGAACATTGATTCCCTGTGAGAACCGAGTTACGTTTGAAAGGAATAACTCCTGCAAATGCTAGATTTGAAGGTGGAGAAAGGCTGCTTTTGTTCAAAATAGGCCTATTGATTTGAGGGGAAGTAACAAATGGATACTTCCAAAGAAAACCATTTCTGGTAGAAGCTGAAGCATGTACATATTGCTTCCCTGGGAGAATTCAGTTCGTTTGGAAAAGAATATTCCTGCAAATCAGAACTTCCAAGGTGCACCAAGCTTCATTTCATTCTAAATAGGCCTATTCCACTGAGATGTTGAAACACATGTTTCTCTGGAAAGAAAACAATCCATGTTACAATCTCCACTGCCTTTAACCTTGATTCCCTGTGAGATTAGAGGTAGTTTTTGAGTGGAATACTTCTGCAAAGGAGAATTTTCAGGCTGGAAAAGCCTCTTTTTGTTGGACTAAGCCTATTCAGCTGAGTTGAAGAAGCACATTTTTCTCTCAAAAGAAAATCATCTGTGTTAGAAGAAGGAGAATCTAGCACATTGTTTCCTATGAGAAGTGAGTTAGTGTTTGAAAAGAACGCTGACTGCAACCTAGGTGTTTCAAGGTGGAGATTGGCTCTATTTCCTCCAATAAGCCTATTCAGATGAGTTTGAGAAACTCATGTATCTCTCCAAGGAAAATGGTCTACGTTAGCAGCATCAAATCTACCACATTGTTTCCTTCTGAGTATTGAGTTAGGTTTTGAAAGCAACACGTTTAGCAAATCAGAATTTTCAAGCTAGAGAAAGGCTCATTTTGTCCAAAGAGGACGATTCGGCTCAATTGAAGACAGACATGTATCTCTCCTCACAATACCATCTATGCTTCAACCTGCAGCAATTACCACATTGTTTCCCTGCAAGAATTGACTTAGTTTTTGAAAGGACTACTACTGGCAACTTTTGAGTTTCACTGTGGAGATAGTCTCTGTTTGCTTCAAACAGGCCTTTTTAGCTGAGATGAAGAAGCACATGTGTATCTTGAAAAAGTACCATCTACGTTGGAAGCTGTAATTTCTATCACACTGTTTCCCTCTGACAGTTTAGTTTGTTTTCGAAAGGAGTATTTCCTGCAAATCAGAATTTCCAACATGGATTGAAGTTGGCTTGCTCCAAACATGCCTAGGTTGAAGAAACACACATATTTCTTGAAAGAAAACCATCTGTGTTAGAAGAAAGTGCATCTAGCACATTGTTTCCCTGTGAGAACTGAGTTAGTTTTTAAAGGAACTCGTCCTGCAAATTAGCACTTTGAAGGGGGACATATGTTTCTTTGTTTCAAATTGGCCTATTCACCTGAATTTTCTAAACACGTGTTCCTCTTGAAACATCACAATATGTTTAAGAAAGAGGAACAACTAGCCTATTGCTTCCTTGTGAGAAGACTTAGTCTTGGAAAGGAATGTACCTGCAACTGAGAGATTTCAATGTGGAGATATGCCCTGATTGCTGCAAATAGGCCTATACAGCTGAGTTGAAGAAACACATGTCTAACTCTAATGACAACCATCTATGTTAGAAACTGTAGCATCAAGCACATTGTTCCCCTGTGAAATTTGAATTAGTTATGGAAATGAATAACTTCTGAATAACAGATTTTCAAAGTGTAGGAAAGCTCATTTTGTCCAAATAGGCCATTTCAGCTATGTTGAAGAAACACATGCATCTCTCCAACGAAATCATGTAGGTTAGAATCAGCATCATCTAGAACACTGTTCCTTGTGAGAATTGATTTAGTTCGTGAAACGAATATTTCCTGCAAATCATCCTTTTCAAGATGAAGAAAGGCTCATTTTGTTCCAAATAGGTCTATACAGGTGAGTTGAAGAAACACATGTACCTTTCCAAAGAAAACCATCTATGGTAGATCTACCACTTTATTTCCCTGTGTGAATTGACATAGATTTCAAAGGAACATTTAATGGAAATGAGAACTTAGAAGGCAGAGAAAGGATCATTTTGTTCCAAATGGGCCAAATCACATGAGATGTCAAAAACCGTTTGTGTTTAAAGGAAAACTGTGATAGAAACAGGAGTTTCCTGCACATTCTTTCCATGTGAAAATTGAGTTAATTTTTAAAAGCATACTTCCTACATCTTAAGTGTTTCAATGTGGAGATAGGTTCTGTTTACTCCAGGAAGGCGTATTCAGGTTGGTTTGAGAAACGCATGTATCTCCCAAAGAAAGAGATCTATGTTAAATGCTTCACAATCCCGCCTGTTGTTTGCCTGTGAGAATTGAATGAGTTTTTGAATGCAATACTTCTGGAAATCCTCATTTTCAAGAAGAAGAAAGGCTCATTTTGTCCCAAGTATGCGTATTTTGCTGAGGTGAAGAAACACATTTATCTCTCCACAGAAAGCCATCTGTGTCAGAAGTCAAAACATTAACAACATTGCTTCATTCCGTAAATGAGTTACTTTTGGAAAGGAATATTTCCTGAAAATCAGAACTTTCAAGGTGGAGAGATGTTCATTTTCTTCCAAATAAGCCTATTGACCTGAAAGTGGGAACACATTTCTCTCTCGAAAGAAAATGGTCAGAGTTAGAAAGAGAGAAGTGTCTAGACCATTGTTTCCGTGTGAGAATTGACTTAGTTTTGAAAGGAATACTTACTGCAAATCCTAATTTTCAAGGTGGAGAAAGGGTGATTTTCCTCAAATGGGCCTCTTTATCTGAGGGGAAGAAACACATGTATCCCTCCAAAGAAAACCATTTGTGCTAGAAGCTGCAGCATCTGACACATTGTTACCTGTGAGAATTGAGTTCACTTTTGAAAGGAATATTTCCTGTATATCGTAGTTATCATGGTAGGGGAAGGCTCATTTTGGTACAAAAATGCCTAATCAGCTGATTTGAAGAAACACATTTATTTCTCCAAATAACACCATCTAAGCTTGAAGCTACAGTTGCTAGCACATTGTTTCCCTGTGACAATTGGCTTAGTTTTTGAAAGGAAGACTTCCTCACAATCTGAATTTTCAGGGTATTATTAGGCTGAGTGTGTCCAAGTAGGCCCATTCAGCTAAGTTGTATAGAAACATGTATCTCTCAAAAAAAAATCTTTGTTAGAACCAGGAGCATCTAGGGCATTGTTTCCCGGTGAGAACTGAGTTGGTTATTGAAAGGAATACTTCCTGTGACTTAAGATGTTTCAAAGTGGAGAAAGGCTCATTTTGTTCCAAATGGGGCTGTTCATCATTGGGGAAGGAACACAAGTATCCCTCCGAAGGAACCCATTTATGGTAGAAGCTGCAGCATCTACCATATTGTTTTCCTGAGAGAATTGAGTTCGTTTTGGGAAGAATACTTCCTGCAAATCAGAAATTCCAATGTGAACAAAGGTTCATTTTGTTTCCCAAAGGCCTATTCACCTAAGATGAAGAAAGTCCTGTATGTCCAAAGAGAACAAGCTGGGTCCGAAACTCAAGCACGTAGAACGTTGTTTACCAGTGATACTTGAATTACTTTTTGAATGGAATGCTCCTGCAAATCAGAATTGTCGGGGTGGATGAAGATCATTTTGTTCTGAATAGGCCTATTCGCCTGAGTTGAAAAAACACATGTACCTCTCAAAAGAAAACCAGCAGTGTTAGAAGCAGGAGCATCTAGCACATTGTTTTACTGTGAGAATTCTGTGAGTTTTTGAAAGAAAGACTGCTGCAAATCTGCGTTTTCGAGGTGTAGAAAGCTTCATTTTGTTCCAAATAGGACAGTTTAGAACAGTTGAAGAAACAAATGTAAATCTCAAAAGAAAACTATGTGTGTTAGAAACAAGAGCATCTATCACATTGTTTGCTGTGAGAATAGTGTTAGTTTTTGAAAGGAATATACCTGCAACTTAGGGTATCAACGTGGAGATAGCCTCTTTCTGTTCCAAATTGGCCTATTCAGCTAAGTTGAAGAAACACATGTACCTCTCAAAAAAAACCATCTCGGTATGATGCTGGAATATCTAGAACATTGTTTCCCTGTGAGAACTGAGTGTGGTTTTGAAATGACTACTACAGGAAACCTTAGAGTTTCAAAGGGGTGATAGGGTCTGTTTGCTCGAAATAGGTCTTTTCAGCTGAGTTGAAGACACATGCATCTTTCCCAAGAATACCATCTATGTTAGAAAGTGCAGCAGCTACCACATGGTTTCTCTGTCACAATTGAGAGAGCTTTTGAAAGGAGTACTTTCTGCAATTCAGAACTTGCAAGGTCAACAAAGGTTCATTCTGTGCCAAATAGGCGTTTTCAACTGACATGTTGAAACACATGTTTCTCTCACAAGAAACTCTCTGTGTTAGACGGTCCATCGCATAGAACATTGTTTACCTGTGAGATTTGAGTTCGTTTTCATTGGAGAACTTTTGCAAATCAGAATTTCAGGGTGGAAAAGGCTACTTTGTTCCTAATAGCCCTATTGAGCTGCATTGAAAAAACACATGGATCTCGCGAGAGAAAACCATCTGTGTTAGAAGCAGGATCATCCGGCACATTGTTTCCCTGTGAGAATCGAGTGAATATCTGAAAGGAGTACTTCCAGCCAATCACAGATTTCAAGGTGTACAACAGCTCACTTTACTCCAAATAGGACTATTTAGCTGAGTGGAAGACACAACATGTATATCTCGCAAGAGAACTATATGTGTAAGAAGCCTGAGCATCTAGAACATTGATTCCCTGTGAGAACCGAGTTACGTTTGAAAGGAATAACTCCTGCAAATGCTAGATTTGAAGGTGGAGAAAGGCTGCTTTTGTTCAAAATAGGCCTATTGATTTGAGGGGAAGTAACAAATGGATACTTCCAAAGAAAACCATTTCTGGTAGAAGCTGAAGCATGTACATATTGCTTCCCTGGGAGAATTCAGTTCGTTTGGAAAAGAATATTCCTGCAAATCAGAACTTCCAAGGTGCACCAAGCTTCATTTCATTCTAAATAGGCCTATTCCACTGAGATGTTGAAACACATGTTTCTCTGGAAAGAAAACAATCCATGTTACAATCTCCACTGCCTTTAACCTTGATTCCCTGTGAGATTAGAGGTAGTTTTTGAGTGGAATACTTCTGCAAAGGAGAATTTTCAGGCTGGAAAAGCCTCTTTTTGTTGGACTAAGCCTATTCAGCTGAGTTGAAGAAGCACATTTTTCTCTCAAAAGAAAATCATCTGTGTTAGAAGAAGGAGAATCTAGCACATTGTTTCCTATGAGAAGTGAGTTAGTGTTTGAAAAGAACGCTGACTGCAACCTAGGTGTTTCAAGGTGGAGATTGGCTCTATTTCCTCCAATAAGCCTATTCAGATGAGTTTGAGAAACTCATGTATCTCTCCAAGGAAAATGGTCTACGTTAGCAGCATCAAATCTACCACATTGTTTCCTTCTGAGTATTGAGTTAGGTTTTGAAAGCAACACGTTTAGCAAATCAGAATTTTCAAGCTAGAGAAAGGCTCATTTTGTCCAAAGAGGACGATTCGGCTCAATTGAAGACAGACATGTATCTCTCCTCACAATACCATCTATGCTTCAACCTGCAGCAATTACCACATTGTTTCCCTGCAAGAATTGACTTAGTTTTTGAAAGGACTACTACTGGCAACTTTTGAGTTTCACTGTGGAGATAGTCTCTGTTTGCTTCAAACAGGCCTTTTTAGCTGAGATGAAGAAGCACATGTGTATCTTGAAAAAGTACCATCTACGTTGGAAGCTGTAATTTCTATCACACTGTTTCCCTCTGACAGTTTAGTTTGTTTTCGAAAGGAGTATTTCCTGCAAATCAGAATTTCCAACATGGATTGAAGTTGGCTTGCTCCAAACATGCCTAGGTTGAAGAAACACACATATTTCTTGAAAGAAAACCATCTGTGTTAGAAGAAAGTGCATCTAGCACATTGTTTCCCTGTGAGAACTGAGTTAGTTTTTAAAGGAACTCGTCCTGCAAATTAGCACTTTGAAGGGGGACATATGTTTCTTTGTTTCAAATTGGCCTATTCACCTGAATTGTCTAAACACGTGTTCCTCTTGAAACATCACAATATGTTTAAGAAAGAGGAACAACTAGCCTATTGCTTCCTTGTGAGAAGACTTAGTCTTGGAAAGGAATGTACCTGCAACTGAGAGATTTCAATGTGGAGATATGCCCTGATTGCTGCAAATAGGCCTATACAGCTGAGTTGAAGAAACACATGTCTAACTCTAATGACAACCATCTATGTTAGAAACTGTAGCATCAAGCACATTGTTCCCCTGTGAAATTTGAATTAGTTATGGAAATGAATAACTTCTGAATAACAGATTTTCAAAGTGTAGGAAAGCTCATTTTGTCCAAATAGGCCATTTCAGCTATGTTGAAGAAACACATGCATCTCTCCAACGAAATCATGTAGGTTAGAATCAGCATCATCTAGAACACTGTTCCTTGTGAGAATTGATTTAGTTCGTGAAACGAATATTTCCTGCAAATCATCCTTTTCAAGATGAAGAAAGGCTCATTTTGTTCCAAATAGGTCTATACTGGTGAGTTGAAGAAACACATGTACCTTTCCAAAGAAAACCATCTATGGTAGATCTACCACTTTATTTCCCTGTGTGAATTGACATAGATTTCAAAGGAACATTTAATGGAAATGAGAACTTAGAAGGCAGAGAAAGGATCATTTTGTTCCAAATGGGCCAAATCACATGAGATGTCAAAAACCATTTGTGTTTAAAGGAAAACTGTGATAGAAACAGGAGTTTCCTGCACATTCTTTCCATGTGAAAATTGAGTTAATTTTTAAAAGCATACTTCCTACATCTTAAGTGTTTCAATGTGGAGATAGGTTCTGTTTACTCCAGGAAGGCGTATTCAGGTTGGTTTGAGAAACGCATGTATCTCCCAAAGAAAGAGATCTATGTTAAATGCTTCACAATCCCGCCTGTTGTTTGCCTGTGAGAATTGAATGAGTTTTTGAATGCAATACTTCTGGAAATCCTCATTTTCAAGAAGAAGAAAGGCTCATTTTGTCCCAAGTATGCGTATTTTGCTGAGGTGAAGAAACACATTTATCTCTCCACAGAAAGCCATCTGTGTCAGAAGTCAAAACATTAACAACATTGCTTCATTCCGTAAATGAGTTACTTTTGGAAAGGAATATTTCCTGAAAATCAGAACTTTCAAGGTGGAGAGATGTTCATTTTCTTCCAAATAAGCCTATTGACCTGAAAGTGGGAACACATTTCTCTCTCGAAAGAAAATGGTCAGAGTTAGAAAGAGAGAAGTGTCTAGACCATTGTTTCCGTGTGAGAATTGACTTAGTTTTGAAAGGAATACTTACTGCAAATCCTAATTTTCAAGGTGGAGAAAGGGTGATTTTCCTCAAATGGGCCTCTTTATCTGAGGGGAAGAAACACATGTATCCCTCCAAAGAAAACCATTTGTGCTAGAAGCTGCAGCATCTGACACATTGTTACCTGTGAGAATTGAGTTCACTTTTGAAAGGAATATTTCCTGTATATCGTAGTTATCATGGTAGGGGAAGGCTCATTTTGGTACAAAAATGCCTAATCAGCTGATTTGAAGAAACACATTTATTTCTCCAAATAACACCATCTAAGCTTGAAGCTACAGTTGCTAGCACATTGTTTCCCTGTGACAATTGGCTTAGTTTTTGAAAGGAAGACTTCCTCACAATCTGAATTTTCAGGGTATTATTAGGCTGAGTGTGTCCAAGTAGGCCCATTCAGCTAAGTTGTATAGAAACATGTATCTCTCAAAAAAAAATCTTTGTTAGAACCAGGAGCATCTAGGGCATTGTTTCCCGGTGAGAACTGAGTTGGTTATTGAAAGGAATACTTCCTGTGACTTAAGATGTTTCAAAGTGGAGAAAGGCTCATTTTGTTCCAAATGGGGCTGTTCATCATTGGGGAAGGAACACAAGTATCCCTCCGAAGGAACCCATTTATGGTAGAAGCTGCAGCATCTACCATATTGTTTTCCTGAGAGAATTGAGTTCGTTTTGGGAAGAATACTTCCTGCAAATCAGAAATTCCAACGTGAACAAAGGTTCATTTTGTTTCCCAAAGGCCTATTCACCTAAGATGAAGAAAGTCCTGTATGTCCAAAGAGAACAAGCTGGGTCCGAAACTCAAGCACGTAGAACGTTGTTTACCAGTGATACTTGAATTACTTTTTGAATGGAATGCTCCTGCAAATCAGAATTGTCGGGGTGGATGAAGATCATTTTGTTCTGAATAGGCCTATTCGCCTGAGTTGAAAAAACACATGTACCTCTCAAAAGAAAACCAGCAGTGTTAGAAGCAGGAGCATCTAGCACATTGTTTTACTGTGAGAATTCTGTGAGTTTTTGAAAGAAAGACTGCTGCAAATCTGCGTTTTCGAGGTGTAGAAAGCTTCATTTTGTTCCAAATAGGACAGTTTAGAACAGTTGAAGAAACAAATGTAAATCTCAAAAGAAAACTATGTGTGTTAGAAACAAGAGCATCTATCACATTGTTTGCTGTGAGAATAGTGTTAGTTTTTGAAAGGAATATACCTGCAACTTAGGGTATCAACGTGGAGATAGCCTCTTTCTGTTCCAAATTGGCCTATTCAGCTAAGTTGAAGAAACACATGTACCTCTCAAAAAAAACCATCTCGGTATGATGCTGGAATATCTAGAACATTGTTTCCCTGTGAGAACTGAGTGTGGTTTTGAAATGACTACTACAGGAAACCTTAGAGTTTCAAAGGGGCGATAGGGTCTGTTTGCTCGAAATAGGTCTTTTCAGCTGAGTTGAAGACACATGCATCTTTCCCAAGAATACCATCTATGTTAGAAAGTGCAGCAGCTACCACATGGTTTCTCTGTCACAATTGAGAGAGCTTTTGAAAGGAGTACTTTCTGCAATTCAGAACTTGCAAGGTCAACAAAGGTTCATTCTGTGCCAAATAGGCGTTTTCAACTGACATGTTGAAACACATGTTTCTCTCACAAGAAACTCTCTGTGTTAGACGGTCCATCGCATAGAACATTGTTTACCTGTGAGATTTGAGTTCGTTTTCATTGGAGAACTTTTGCAAATCAGAATTTCAGGGTGGAAAAGGCTACTTTGTTCCTAATAGCCCTATTGAGCTGCATTGAAAAAACACATGGATCTCGCGAGAGAAAACCATCTGTGTTAGAAGCAGGATCATCCGGCACATTGTTTCCCTGTGAGAATCGAGTGAATATCTGAAAGGAGTACTTCCAGCCAATCACAGATTTCAAGGTGTACAACAGCTCACTTTACTCCAAATAGGACTATTTAGCTGAGTGGAAGACACAACATGTATATCTCGCAAGAGAACTATATGTGTAAGAAGCCTGAGCATCTAGAACATTGATTCCCTGTGAGAACCGAGTTACGTTTGAAAGGAATAACTCCTGCAAATGCTAGATTTGAAGGTGGAGAAAGGCTGCTTTTGTTCAAAATAGGCCTATTGATTTGAGGGGAAGTAACAAATGGATACTTCCAAAGAAAACCATTTCTGGTAGAAGCTGAAGCATGTACATATTGCTTCCCTGGGAGAATTCAGTTCGTTTGGAAAAGAATATTCCTGCAAATCAGAACTTCCAAGGTGCACCAAGCTTCATTTCATTCTAAATAGGCCTATTCCACTGAGATGTTGAAACACATGTTTCTCTGGAAAGAAAACAATCCATGTTACAATCTCCACTGCCTTTAACCTTGATTCCCTGTGAGATTAGAGGTAGTTTTTGAGTGGAATACTTCTGCAAAGGAGAATTTTCAGGCTGGAAAAGCCTCTTTTTGTTGGACTAAGCCTATTCAGCTGAGTTGAAGAAGCACATTTTTCTCTCAAAAGAAAATCATCTGTGTTAGAAGAAGGAGAATCTAGCACATTGTTTCCTATGAGAAGTGAGTTAGTGTTTGAAAAGAACGCTGCCTGCAACCTAGGTGTTTCAAGGTGGAGATTGGCTCTATTTCCTCCAATAAGCCTATTCAGATGAGTTTGAGAAACTCATGTATCTCTCCAATGAAAATGGTCTACGTTAGCAGCATCAAATCTACCACATTGTTTCCTTCTGAGTATTGAGTTAGGTTTTGAAAGCAACACGTTTAGCAAATCAGAATTTTCAAGCTAGAGAAAGGCTCATTTTGTCCAAAGAGGACCATTCGGCTCAATTGAAGACAGACATGTATCTCTCCTCACAATACCATCTATGCTTCAACCTGCAGCAATTACCACATTGTTTCCCTGCAAGAATTGACTTAGTTTTTGAAAGGACTACTACTGGCAACTTTTGAGTTTCACTGTGGAGATAGTCTCTGTTTGCTTCAAACAGGCCTTTTTAGCTGAGATGAAGAAGCACATGTGTATCTTGAAAAAGTACCATCTACGTTGGAAGCTGTAATTTCTATCACACTGTTTCCCTCTGACAGTTTAGTTTGTTTTCGAAAGGAGTATTTCCTGCAAATCAGAATTTCCAACATGGATTGAAGTTGGCTTGCTCCAAACATGCCTAGGTTGAAGAAACACACATATTTCTTGAAAGAAAACCATCTGTGTTAGAAGAAAGTGCATCTAGCACATTGTTTCCCTGTGAGAACTGAGTTAGTTTTTAAAGGAACTCGTCCTGCAAATTAGCACTTTGAAGGGGGACATATGTTTCTTTGTTTCAAATTGGCCTATTCACCTGAATTGTCTAAACACGTGTTCCTCTTGAAACATCACAATATGTTTAAGAAAGAGGAACAACTAGCCTATTGCTTCCTTGTGAGAAGACTTAGTCTTGGAAAGGAATGTACCTGCAACTGAGAGATTTCAATGTGGAGATATGCCCTGATTGCTGCAAATAGGCCTATACAGCTGAGTTGAAGAAACACATGTCTAACTCTAATGACAACCATCTATGTTAGAAACTGTAGCATCAAGCACATTGTTCCCCTGTGAAATTTGAATTAGTTATGGAAATGAATAACTTCTGAATAACAGATTTTCAAAGTGTAGGAAAGCTCATTTTGTCCAAATAGGCCATTTCAGCTATGTTGAAGAAACACATGCATCTCTCCAACGAAATCATGTAGGTTAGAATCAGCATCATCTAGAACACTGTTCCTTGTGAGAATTGATTTAGTTCGTGAAACGAATATTTCCTGCAAATCATCCTTTTCAAGATGAAGAAAGGCTCATTTTGTTCCAAATAGGTCTATACAGGTGAGTTGAAGAAACACATGTACCTTTCCAAAGAAAACCATCTATGGTAGATCTACCACTTTATTTCCCTGTGTGAATTGACATAGATTTCAAAGGAACATTTAATGGAAATGAGAACTTAGAAGGCAGAGAAAGGATCATTTTGTTCCAAATGGGCCAAATCACATGAGATGTCAAAAACCGTTTGTGTTTAAAGGAAAACTGTGATAGAAACAGGAGTTTCCTGCACATTCTTTCCATGTGAAAATTGAGTTAATTTTTAAAAGCATACTTCCTACATCTTAAGTGTTTCAATGTGGAGATAGGTTCTGTTTACTCCAGGAAGGCGTATTCAGGTTGGTTTGAGAAACGCATGTATCTCCCAAAGAAAGAGATCTATGTTAAATGCTTCACAATCCCGCCTGTTGTTTGCCTGTGAGAATTGAATGAGTTTTTGAATGCAATACTTCTGGAAATCCTCATTTTCAAGAAGAAGAAAGGCTCATTTTGTCCCAAGTATGCGTATTTTGCTGAGGTGAAGAAACACATTTATCTCTCCACAGAAAGCCATCTGTGTCAGAAGTCAAAACATTAACAACATTGCTTCATTCCGTAAATGAGTTACTTTTGGAAAGGAATATTTCCTGAAAATCAGAACTTTCAAGGTGGAGAGATGTTCATTTTCTTCCAAATAAGCCTATTGACCTGAAAGTGGGAACACATTTCTCTCTCGAAAGAAAATGGTCAGAGTTAGAAAGAGAGAAGTGTCTAGACCATTGTTTCCGTGTGAGAATTGACTTAGTTTTGAAAGGAATACTTACTGCAAATCCTAATTTTCAAGGTGGAGAAAGGGTGATTTTCCTCAAATGGGCCTCTTTATCTGAGGGGAAGAAACACATGTATCCCTCCAAAGAAAACCATTTGTGCTAGAAGCTGCAGCATCTGACACATTGTTACCTGTGAGAATTGAGTTCACTTTTGAAAGGAATATTTCCTGTATATCGTAGTTATCATGGTAGGGGAAGGCTCATTTTGGTACAAAAATGCCTAATCAGCTGATTTGAAGAAACACATTTATTTCTCCAAATAACACCATCTAAGCTTGAAGCTACAGTTGCTAGCACATTGTTTCCCTGTGACAATTGGCTTAGTTTTTGAAAGGAAGACTTCCTCACAATCTGAATTTTCAGGGTATTATTAGGCTGAGTGTGTGCAAGTAGGCCCATTCAGCTAAGTTGTATAGAAACATGTATCTCTCAAAAAAAAATCTTTGTTAGAACCAGGAGCATCTAGGGCATTGTTTCCCGGTGAGAACTGAGTTGGTTATTGAAAGGAATACTTCCTGTGACTTAAGATGTTTCAAAGTGGAGAAAGGCTCATTTTGTTCCAAATGGGGCTGTTCATCATTGGGGAAGGAACACAAGTATCCCTCCGAAGAAACCCATTAATGGTAGGAGCTGCAGCATCTACCATATTGTTTTCCTGTGAGAATTGAGTTCGTTTTGGGAAGAATACTTCCTTCAAATCAGAAATTCCAACGTGAACAAAGGTTCATTTTGTTTCCCAAAGGCCTATTCACCTAAGATGAAGAAAGGCCTGTATGTCCAAAGAGAACAAGCTGGGTCCGAAACTCAAGCACGTAGAACGTTGTTTACCAGTGATACTTGAATTACTTTTTGAATGGAATGCTCCTGCAAATCAGAATTGTCGGGGTGGATGAAGATCATTTTGTTCTGAATAGGCCTATTCGCCTGAGTTGAATAAACACATGTACCTCTCAAAAGAAAACCAGCAGTGTTAGAAGCAGGAGCATCTAGCACATTGTTTTACTGTGAGAATTCTGTGAGTTTTTGAAAGAAAGACTGCTGCAAATCTGCGTTTTCGAGGTGTAGAAAGCTTCATTTTGTTCCAAATAGGACAGTTTAGAACAGTTGAAGAAACAAATGTAAATCTCAAAAGAAAACTATGTGTGTTAGAAACAAGAGCATCTATCACATTGTTTGCTGTGAGAATAGTGTTAGTTTTTGAAAGGAATATACCTGCAACTTAGGGTATCAACGTGGAGATAGCCTCTTTCTGTTCCAAATTGGCCTATTCAGCTAAGTTGAAGAAACACATGTACCTCTCAAAAAAAACCATCTCGGTATGATGCTGGAATATCTAGAATATTGTTTCCCTGTGAGAACTGAGTGTGGTTTTGAAATGACTACTACAGGAAACCTGAGAGTTTCAAAGGGGCGATAGGCTCTGTTTGCTCGAAATAGGTCTTTTCAGCTGAGTTGAAGACACATGCATCTTTCCCAAGAATACCATCTATGTTAGAAAGTGCAGCAGCTACCACATGGTTTCTCTGTCACAATTGAGAGAGCTTTTGAAAGGAGTACTTTCTGCAATTCAGAACTTGCAAGGTCAACAAAGGTTCAATCTGTGCCAAATAGGCGTTTTCAACTGACATGTTGAAACACATGTTTCTCTCACAAGAAACTCTCTGTGTTAGACGGTCCATCGCATAGAACATTGTTTACCTGTGAGATTTGAGTTCGTTTTCATTGGAGAACTTTTGCAAATCAGAATTTCAGGGTGGAAAAGGCTACTTTGTTCCTAATAGCGCTATTGAGCTGCATTGAAAAAACACATGGATCTCGCGAGAGAAAACCATCTGTGTTAGAAGCAGGATCATCCGGCACATTGTTTCCCTGTGAGAATCGAGTGAATATTTGAAAGGAGTACTTCCAGCCAATCACAGATTTCAAGGTGTACAACAGCTCACTTTACTCCAAATAGGACTATTAAGCTGAGTGGAAGACACAACATGTATATCTCGCAAGAGAACTATATGTGTAAGAAGCCTGAGCATCTAGAACATTGATTCCCTGTGAGAACCGAGTTACGTTTGAAAGGAATAACTCCTGCAAATGCTAGATTTGAAGGTGGAGAAAGGCTGCTTTTGTTCAAAATAGGCCTATTGATTTGAGGGGAAGTAACAAATGGATACTTCCAAAGAAAACCATTTCTGGTAGAAGCTGAAGCATGTACATATTGCTTCCCTGGGAGAATTCAGTTCGTTTGGAAAAGAATATTCCTGCAAATCAGAACTTCCAAGGTGCACCAAGCTTCATTTCATTCTAAATAGGCCTATTCCACTGAGATGTTGAAACACATGTTTCTCCGGAAAGAAAACAATCCATGTTACAATCTCCACTGCCTTTAACCTTGATTCTCTGTGAGATTAGAGGTAGTTTTTGAGTGGAATACTTCTGCAAAGGAGAATTTTCAGGCTGGAAAAGCCTACTTTTGTTGGACTAAGCCTATTCAGCTGAGTTGAAGAAGCACATTTTTCTCTCAAAAGAAAATCATCTGTGTTAGAAGAAGGAGAATCTAGCACATTGTTTCCTATGAGAAGTGAGTTAGTGTTTGAAAAGAACGCTGCCTGCAACCTAGGTGTTTCAAGGTGGAGATTGGCTCTATTTCCTCCAATAAGCCTATTCAGATGAGTTTGAGAAACTCATGTATCTCTCCAAGGAAAATGGTCTACGTTAGCAGCATCAAATCTACCACATTGTTTCCTTCTGAGTATTGAGTTAGGTTTTGAAAGCAACACGTTTAGCAAATCAGAATTTTCAAGCTAGAGAAAGGCTCATTTTGTCCAAAGAGGACGATTCGGCTCAATTGAAGACAGACATGTATCTCTCCTCACAATACCATCTATGCTTCAACCTGCAGCAATTACCACATTGTTTCCCTGCAAGAATTGACTTAGTTTTTGAAAGGACTACTACTGGCAACTTTTGAGTTTCACTGTGGAGATAGTCTCTGTTTGCTTCAAACAGGCCTTTTTAGCTGAGATGAAGAAGCACATGTGTATCTTGAAAAAGTACCATCTACGTTGGAAGCTGTAATTTCTATCACACTGTTTCCCTCTGACAGTTTAGTTTGTTTTCGAAAGGAGTATTTCCTGCAAATCAGAATTTCCAACATGGATTGAAGTTGGCTTGCTCCAAACATGCCTAGGTTGAAGAAACACACATATTTCTTGAAAGAAAACCATCTGTGTTAGAAGAAAGTGCATCTAGCACATTGTTTCCCTGTGAGAACTGAGTTAGTTTTTAAAGGAACTCGTCCTGCAAATTAGCACTTTGAAGGGGGACATATGTTTCTTTGTTTCAAATTGGCCTATTCACCTGAATTGTCTAAACACGTGTTCCTCTTGAAACATCACAATATGTTTAAGAAAGAGGAACAACTAGCCTATTGCTTCCTTGTGAGAAGACTTAGTCTTGGAAAGGAATGTACCTGCAACTGAGAGATTTCAATGTGGAGATATGCCCTGATTGCTGCAAATAGGCCTATACAGCTGAGTTGAAGAAACACATGTCTAACTCTAATGACAACCATCTATGTTAGAAACTGTAGCATCAAGCACATTGTTCCCCTGTGAAATTTGAATTAGTTATGGAAATGAATAACTTCTGAATAACAGATTTTCAAAGTGTAGGAAAGCTCATTTTGTCCAAATAGGCCATTTCAGCTATGTTGAAGAAACACATGCATCTCTCCAACGAAATCATGTAGGTTAGAATCAGCATCATCTAGAACACTGTTCCTTGTGAGAATTGATTTAGTTCGTGAAACGAATATTTCCTGCAAATCATCCTTTTCAAGATGAAGAAAGGCTCATTTTGTTCCAAATAGGTCTATACAGGTGAGTTGAAGAAACACATGTACCTTTCCAAAGAAAACCATCTATGGTAGATCTACCACTTTATTTCCCTGTGTGAATTGACATAGATTTCAAAGGAACATTTAATGGAAATGAGAACTTAGAAGGCAGAGAAAGGATCATTTTGTTCCAAATGGGCCAAATCACATGAGATGTCAAAAACCGTTTGTGTTTAAAGGAAAACTGTGATAGAAACAGGAGTTTCCTGCACATTCTTTCCATGTGAAAATTGAGTTAATTTTTAAAAGCATACTTCCTACATCTTAAGTGTTTCAATGTGGAGATAGGTTCTGTTTACTCCAGGAAGGCGTATTCAGGTTGGTTTGAGAAACGCATGTATCTCCCAAAGAAAGAGATCTATGTTAAATGCTTCACAATCCCGCCTGTTGTTTGCCTGTGAGAATTGAATGAGTTTTTGAATGCAATACTTCTGGAAATCCTCATTTTCAAGAAGAAGAAAGGCTCATTTTGTCCCAAGTATGCGTATTTTGCTGAGGTGAAGAAACACATTTATCTCTCCACAGAAAGCCATCTGTGTCAGAAGTCAAAACATTAACAACATTGCTTCATTCCGTAAATGAGTTACTTTTGGAAAGGAATATTTCCTGAAAATCAGAACTTTCAAGGTGGAGAGATGTTCATTTTCTTCCAAATAAGCCTATTGACCTGAAAGTGGGAACACATTTCTCTCTCGAAAGAAAATGGTCAGAGTTAGAAAGAGAGAAGTGTCTAGACCATTGTTTCCGTGTGAGAATTGACTTAGTTTTGAAAGGAATACTTACTGCAAATCCTAATTTTCAAGGTGGAGAAAGGGTGATTTTCCTCAAATGGGCCTCTTTATCTGAGGGGAAGAAACACATGTATCCCTCCAAAGAAAACCATTTGTGCTAGAAGCTGCAGCATCTGACACATTGTTACCTGTGAGAATTGAGTTCACTTTTGAAAGGAATATTTCCTGTATATCGTAGTTATCATGGTAGGGGAAGGCTCATTTTGGTACAAAAATGCCTAATCAGCTGATTTGAAGAAACACATTTATTTCTCCAAATAACACCATCTAAGCTTGAAGCTACAGTTGCTAGCACATTGTTTCCCTGTGACAATTGGCTTAGTTTTTGAAAGGAAGACTTCCTCACAATCTGAATTTTCAGGGTATTATTAGGCTGAGTGTGTCCAAGTAGGCCCATTCAGCTAAGTTGTATAGAAACATGTATCTCTCAAAAAAAAATCTTTGTTAGAACCAGGAGCATCTAGGGCATTGTTTCCCGGTGAGAACTGAGTTGGTTATTGAAAGGAATACTTCCTGTGACTTAAGATGTTTCAAAGTGGAGAAAGGCTCATTTTGTTCCAAATGGGGCTGTTCATCATTGGGGAAGGAACACAAGTATCCCTCCGAAGAAACCCATTAATGGTAGGAGCTGCAGCATCTACCATATTGTTTTCCTGTGAGAATTGAGTTCGTTTTGGGAAGAATACTTCCTTCAAATCAGAAATTCCAACGTGAACAAAGGTTCATTTTGTTTCCCAAAGGCCTATTCACCTAAGATGAAGAAAGGCCTGTATGTCCAAAGAGAACAAGCTGGGTCCGAAACTCAAGCACGTAGAACGTTGTTTACCAGTGATACTTGAATTACTTTTTGAATGGAATGCTCCTGCAAATCAGAATTGTCGGGGTGGATGAAGATCATTTTGTTCTGAATAGGCCTATTCGCCTGAGTTGAATAAACACATGTACCTCTCAAAAGAAAACCAGCAGTGTTAGAAGCAGGAGCATCTAGCACATTGTTTTACTGTGAGAATTCTGTGAGTTTTTGAAAGAAAGACTGCTGCAAATCTGCGTTTTCGAGGTGTAGAAAGCTTCATTTTGTTCCAAATAGGACAGTTTAGAACAGTTGAAGAAACAAATGTAAATCTCAAAAGAAAACTATGTGTGTTAGAAACAAGAGCATCTATCACATTGTTTGCTGTGAGAATAGTGTTAGTTTTTGAAAGGAATATACCTGCAACTTAGGGTATCAACGTGGAGATAGCCTCTTTCTGTTCCAAATTGGCCTATTCAGCTAAGTTGAAGAAACACATGTACCTCTCAAAAAAAACCATCTCGGTATGATGCTGGAATATCTAGAATATTGTTTCCCTGTGAGAACTGAGTGTGGTTTTGAAATGACTACTACAGGAAACCTGAGAGTTTCAAAGGGGCGATAGGCTCTGTTTGCTCGAAATAGGTCTTTTCAGCTGAGTTGAAGACACATGCATCTTTCCCAAGAATACCATCTATGTTAGAAAGTGCAGCAGCTACCACATGGTTTCTCTGTCACAATTGAGAGAGCTTTTGAAAGGAGTACTTTCTGCAATTCAGAACTTGCAAGGTCAACAAAGGTTCAATCTGTGCCAAATAGGCGTTTTCAACTGACATGTTGAAACACATGTTTCTCTCACAAGAAACTCTCTGTGTTAGACGGTCCATCGCATAGAACATTGTTTACCTGTGAGATTTGAGTTCGTTTTCATTGGAGAACTTTTGCAAATCAGAATTTCAGGGTGGAAAAGGCTACTTTGTTCCTAATAGCGCTATTGAGCTGCATTGAAAAAACACATGGATCTCGCGAGAGAAAACCATCTGTGTTAGAAGCAGGATCATCCGGCACATTGTTTCCCTGTGAGAATCGAGTGAACATTTGAAAGGAGTACTTCCAGCCAATCACAGATTTCAAGGTGTACAACAGCTCACTTTACTCCAAATAGGACTATTTAGCTGAGTGGAAGACACAACATGTATATCTCGCAAGAGAACTATATGTGTAAGAAGCCTGAGCATCTAGAACATTGATTCCCTGTGAGAACCGAGTTACGTTTGAAAGGAATAACTCCTGCAAATGCTAGATTTGAAGGTGGAGAAAGGCTGCTTTTGTTCAAAATAGGCCTATTGATTTGAGGGGAAGTAACAAATGGATACTTCCAAAGAAAACCATTTCTGGTAGAAGCTGAAGCATGTACATATTGCTTCCCTGGGAGAATTCAGTTCGTTTGGAAAAGAATATTCCTGCAAATCAGAACTTCCAAGGTGCACCAAGCTTCATTTCATTCTAAATAGGCCTATTCCACTGAGATGTTGAAACACATGTTTCTCCGGAAAGAAAACAATCCATGTTACAATCTCCACTGCCTTTAACCTTGATTCTCTGTGAGATTAGAGGTAGTTTTTGAGTGGAATACTTCTGCAAAGGAGAATTTTCAGGCTGGAAAAGCCTACTTTTGTTGGACTAAGCCTATTCAGCTGAGTTGAAGAAGCACATTTTTCTCTCAAAAGAAAATCATCTGTGTTAGAAGAAGGAGAATCTAGCACATTGTTTCCTATGAGAAGTGAGTTAGTGTTTGAAAAGAACGCTGCCTGCAACCTAGGTGTTTCAAGGTGGAGATTGGCTCTATTTCCTCCAATAAGCCTATTCAGATGAGTTTGAGAAACTCATGTATCTCTCCAAGGAAAATGGTCTACGTTAGCAGCATCAAATCTACCACATTGTTTCCTTCTGAGTATTGAGTTAGGTTTTGAAAGCAACACGTTTAGCAAATCAGAATTTTCAAGCTAGAGAAAGGCTCATTTTGTCCAAAGAGGACGATTCGGCTCAATTGAAGACAGACATGTATCTCTCCTCACAATACCATCTATGCTTCAACCTGCAGCAATTACCACATTGTTTCCCTGCAAGAATTGACTTAGTTTTTGAAAGGACTACTACTGGCAACTTTTGAGTTTCACTGTGGAGATAGTCTCTGTTTGCTTCAAACAGGCCTTTTTAGCTGAGATGAAGAAGCACATGTGTATCTTGAAAAAGTACCATCTACGTTGGAAGCTGTAATTTCTATCACACTGTTTCCCTCTGACAGTTTAGTTTGTTTTCGAAAGGAGTATTTCCTGCAAATCAGAATTTCCAACATGGATTGAAGTTGGCTTGCTCCAAACATGCCTAGGTTGAAGAAACACACATATTTCTTGAAAGAAAACCATCTGTGTTAGAAGAAAGTGCATCTAGCACATTGTTTCCCTGTGAGAACTGAGTTAGTTTTTAAAGGAACTCGTCCTGCAAATTAGCACTTTGAAGGGGGACATATGTTTCTTTGTTTCAAATTGGCCTATTCACCTGAATTGTCTAAACACGTGTTCCTCTTGAAACATCACAATATGTTTAAGAAAGAGGAACAACTAGCCTATTGCTTCCTTGTGAGAAGACTTAGTCTTGGAAAGGAATGTACCTGCAACTGAGAGATTTCAATGTGGAGATATGCCCTGATTGCTGCAAATAGGCCTATACAGCTGAGTTGAAGAAACACATGTCTAACTCTAATGACAACCATCTATGTTAGAAACTGTAGCATCAAGCACATTGTTCCCCTGTGAAATTTGAATTAGTTATGGAAATGAATAACTTCTGAATAACAGATTTTCAAAGTGTAGGAAAGCTCATTTTGTCCAAATAGGCCATTTCAGCTATGTTGAAGAAACACATGCATCTCTCCAACGAAATCATGTAGGTTAGAATCAGCATCATCTAGAACACTGTTCCTTGTGAGAATTGATTTAGTTCGTGAAACGAATATTTCCTGCAAATCATCCTTTTCAAGATGAAGAAAGGCTCATTTTGTTCCAAATAGGTCTATACAGGTGAGTTGAAGAAACACATGTACCTTTCCAAAGAAAACCATCTATGGTAGATCTACCACTTTATTTCCCTGTGTGAATTGACATAGATTTCAAAGGAACATTTAATGGAAATGAGAACTTAGAAGGCAGAGAAAGGATCATTTTGTTCCAAATGGGCCAAATCACATGAGATGTCAAAAACCGTTTGTGTTTAAAGGAAAACTGTGATAGAAACAGGAGTTTCCTGCACATTCTTTCCATGTGAAAATTGAGTTAATTTTTAAAAGCATACTTCCTACATCTTAAGTGTTTCAATGTGGAGATAGGTTCTGTTTACTCCAGGAAGGCGTATTCAGGTTGGTTTGAGAAACGCATGTATCTCCCAAAGAAAGAGATCTATGTTAAATGCTTCACAATCCCGCCTGTTGTTTGCCTGTGAGAATTGAATGAGTTTTTGAATGCAATACTTCTGGAAATCCTCATTTTCAAGAAGAAGAAAGGCTCATTTTGTCCCAAGTATGCGTATTTTGCTGAGGTGAAGAAACACATTTATCTCTCCACAGAAAGCCATCTGTGTCAGAAGTCAAAACATTAACAACATTGCTTCATTCCGTAAATGAGTTACTTTTGGAAAGGAATATTTCCTGAAAATCAGAACTTTCAAGGTGGAGAGATGTTCATTTTCTTCCAAATAAGCCTATTGACCTGAAAGTGGGAACACATTTCTCTCTCGAAAGAAAATGGTCAGAGTTAGAAAGAGAGAAGTGTCTAGACCATTGTTTCCGTGTGAGAATTGACTTAGTTTTGAAAGGAATACTTACTGCAAATCCTAATTTTCAAGGTGGAGAAAGGGTGATTTTCCTCAAATGGGCCTCTTTATCTGAGGGGAAGAAACACATGTATCCCTCCAAAGAAAACCATTTGTGCTAGAAGCTGCAGCATCTGACACATTGTTACCTGTGAGAATTGAGTTCACTTTTGAAAGGAATATTTCCTGTATATCGTAGTTATCATGGTAGGGGAAGGCTCATTTTGGTACAAAAATGCCTAATCAGCTGATTTGAAGAAACACATTTATTTCTCCAAATAACACCATCTAAGCTTGAAGCTACAGTTGCTAGCACATTGTTTCCCTGTGACAATTGGCTTAGTTTTTGAAAGGAAGACTTCCTCACAATCTGAATTTTCAGGGTATTATTAGGCTGAGTGTGTGCAAGTAGGCCCATTCAGCTAAGTTGTATAGAAACATGTATCTCTCAAAAAAAAATCTTTGTTAGAACCAGGAGCATCTAGGGCATTGTTTCCCGGTGAGAACTGAGTTGGTTATTGAAAGGAATACTTCCTGTGACTTAAGATGTTTCAAAGTGGAGAAAGGCTCATTTTGTTCCAAATGGGGCTGTTCATCATTGGGGAAGGAACACAAGTATCCCTCCGAAGAAACCCATTAATGGTAGGAGCTGCAGCATCTACCATATTGTTTTCCTGTGAGAATTGAGTTCGTTTTGGGAAGAATACTTCCTTCAAATCAGAAATTCCAACGTGAACAAAGGTTCATTTTGTTTCCCAAAGGCCTATTCACCTAAGATGAAGAAAGGCCTGTATGTCCAAAGAGAACAAGCTGGGTCCGAAACTCAAGCACGTAGAACGTTGTTTACCAGTGATACTTGAATTACTTTTTGAATGGAATGCTCCTGCAAATCAGAATTGTCGGGGTGGATGAAGATCATTTTGTTCTGAATAGGCCTATTCGCCTGAGTTGAATAAACACATGTACCTCTCAAAAGAAAACCAGCAGTGTTAGAAGCAGGAGCATCTAGCACATTGTTTTACTGTGAGAATTCTGTGAGTTTTTGAAAGAAAGACTGCTGCAAATCTGCGTTTTCGAGGTGTAGAAAGCTTCATTTTGTTCCAAATAGGACAGTTTAGAACAGTTGAAGAAACAAATGTAAATCTCAAAAGAAAACTATGTGTGTTAGAAACAAGAGCATCTATCACATTGTTTGCTGTGAGAATAGTGTTAGTTTTTGAAAGGAATATACCTGCAACTTAGGGTATCAACGTGGAGATAGCCTCTTTCTGTTCCAAATTGGCCTATTCAGCTAAGTTGAAGAAACACATGTACCTCTCAAAAAAAACCATCTCGGTATGATGCTGGAATATCTAGAATATTGTTTCCCTGTGAGAACTGAGTGTGGTTTTGAAATGACTACTACAGGAAACCTGAGAGTTTCAAAGGGGCGATAGGCTCTGTTTGCTCGAAATAGGTCTTTTCAGCTGAGTTGAAGACACATGCATCTTTCCCAAGAATACCATCTATGTTAGAAAGTGCAGCAGCTACCACATGGTTTCTCTGTCACAATTGAGAGAGCTTTTGAAAGGAGTACTTTCTGCAATTCAGAACTTGCAAGGTCAACAAAGGTTCAATCTGTGCCAAATAGGCGTTTTCAACTGACATGTTGAAACACATGTTTCTCTCACAAGAAACTCTCTGTGTTAGACGGTCCATCGCATAGAACATTGTTTACCTGTGAGATTTGAGTTCGTTTTCATTGGAGAACTTTTGCAAATCAGAATTTCAGGGTGGAAAAGGCTACTTTGTTCCTAATAGCGCTATTGAGCTGCATTGAAAAAACACATGGATCTCGCGAGAGAAAACCATCTGTGTTAGAAGCAGGATCATCCGGCACATTGTTTCCCTGTGAGAATCGAGTGAATATTTGAAAGGAGTACTTCCAGCCAATCACAGATTTCAAGGTGTACAACAGCTCACTTTACTCCAAATAGGACTATTTAGCTGAGTGGAAGACACAACATGTATATCTCGCAAGAGAACTATATGTGTAAGAAGCCTGAGCATCTAGAACATTGATTCCCTGTGAGAACCGAGTTACGTTTGAAAGGAATAACTCCTGCAAATGCTAGATTTGAAGGTGGAGAAAGGCTGCTTTTGTTCAAAATAGGCCTATTGATTTGAGGGGAAGTAACAAATGGATACTTCCAAAGAAAACCATTTCTGGTAGAAGCTGAAGCATGTACATATTGCTTCCCTGGGAGAATTCAGTTCGTTTGGAAAAGAATATTCCTGCAAATCAGAACTTCCAAGGTGCACCAAGCTTCATTTCATTCTAAATAGGCCTATTCCACTGAGATGTTGAAACACATGTTTCTCTGGAAAGAAAACAATCCATGTTACAATCTCCACTGCCTTTAACCTTGATTCTCTGTGAGATTAGAGGTAGTTTTTGAGTGGAATACTTCTGCAAAGGAGAATTTTCAGGCTGGAAAAGCCTACTTTTGTTGGACTAAGCCTATTCAGCTGAGTTGAAGAAGCACATTTTTCTCTCAAAAGAAAATCATCTGTGTTAGAAGAAGGAGAATCTAGCACATTGTTTCCTATGAGAAGTGAGTTAGTGTTTGAAAAGAACGCTGCCTGCAACCTAGGTGTTTCAAGGTGGAGATTGGCTCTATTTCCTCCAATAAGCCTATTCAGATGAGTTTGAGAAACTCATGTATCTCTCCAAGGAAAATGGTCTACGTTAGCAGCATCAAATCTACCACATTGTTTCCTTCTGAGTATTGAGTTAGGTTTTGAAAGCAACACGTTTAGCAAATCAGAATTTTCAAGCTAGAGAAAGGCTCATTTTGTCCAAAGAGGACGATTCGGCTCAATTGAAGACAGACATGTATCTCTCCTCACAATACCATCTATGCTTCAACCTGCAGCAATTACCACATTGTTTCCCTGCAAGAATTGACTTAGTTTTTGAAAGGACTACTACTGGCAACTTTTGAGTTTCACTGTGGAGATAGTCTCTGTTTGCTTCAAACAGGCCTTTTTAGCTGAGATGAAGAAGCACATGTGTATCTTGAAAAAGTACCATCTACGTTGGAAGCTGTAATTTCTATCACACTGTTTCCCTCTGACAGTTTAGTTTGTTTTCGAAAGGAGTATTTCCTGCAAATCAGAATTTCCAACATGGATTGAAGTTGGCTTGCTCCAAACATGCCTAGGTTGAAGAAACACACATATTTCTTGAAAGAAAACCATCTGTGTTAGAAGAAAGTGCATCTAGCACATTGTTTCCCTGTGAGAACTGAGTTAGTTTTTAAAGGAACTCGTCCTGCAAATTAGCACTTTGAAGGGGGACATATGTTTCTTTGTTTCAAATTGGCCTATTCACCTGAATTGTCTAAACACGTGTTCCTCTTGAAACATCACAATATGTTTAAGAAAGAGGAACAACTAGCCTATTGCTTCCTTGTGAGAAGACTTAGTCTTGGAAAGGAATGTACCTGCAACTGAGAGATTTCAATGTGGAGATATGCCCTGATTGCTGCAAATAGGCCTATACAGCTGAGTTGAAGAAACACATGTCTAACTCTAATGACAACCATCTATGTTAGAAACTGTAGCATCAAGCACATTGTTCCCCTGTGAAATTTGAATTAGTTATGGAAATGAATAACTTCTGAATAACAGATTTTCAAAGTGTAGGAAAGCTCATTTTGTCCAAATAGGCCATTTCAGCTATGTTGAAGAAACACATGCATCTCTCCAACGAAATCATGTAGGTTAGAATCAGCATCATCTAGAACACTGTTCCTTGTGAGAATTGATTTAGTTCGTGAAACGAATATTTCCTGCAAATCATCCTTTTCAAGATGAAGAAAGGCTCATTTTGTTCCAAATAGGTCTATACAGGTGAGTTGAAGAAACACATGTACCTTTCCAAAGAAAACCATCTATGGTAGATCTACCACTTTATTTCCCTGTGTGAATTGACATAGATTTCAAAGGAACATTTAATGGAAATGAGAACTTAGAAGGCAGAGAAAGGATCATTTTGTTCCAAATGGGCCAAATCACATGAGATGTCAAAAACCGTTTGTGTTTAAAGGAAAACTGTGATAGAAACAGGAGTTTCCTGCACATTCTTTCCATGTGAAAATTGAGTTAATTTTTAAAAGCATACTTCCTACATCTTAAGTGTTTCAATGTGGAGATAGGTTCTGTTTACTCCAGGAAGGCGTATTCAGGTTGGTTTGAGAAACGCATGTATCTCCCAAAGAAAGAGATCTATGTTAAATGCTTCACAATCCCGCCTGTTGTTTGCCTGTGAGAATTGAATGAGTTTTTGAATGCAATACTTCTGGAAATCCTCATTTTCAAGAAGAAGAAAGGCTCATTTTGTCCCAAGTATGCGTATTTTGCTGAGGTGAAGAAACACATTTATCTCTCCACAGAAAGCCATCTGTGTCAGAAGTCAAAACATTAACAACATTGCTTCATTCCGTAAATGAGTTACTTTTGGAAAGGAATATTTCCTGAAAATCAGAACTTTCAAGGTGGAGAGATGTTCATTTTCTTCCAAATAAGCCTATTGACCTGAAAGTGGGAACACATTTCTCTCTCGAAAGAAAATGGTCAGAGTTAGAAAGAGAGAAGTGTCTAGACCATTGTTTCCGTGTGAGAATTGACTTAGTTTTGAAAGGAATACTTACTGCAAATCCTAATTTTCAAGGTGGAGAAAGGGTGATTTTCCTCAAATGGGCCTCTTTATCTGAGGGGAAGAAACACATGTATCCCTCCAAAGAAAACCATTTGTGCTAGAAGCTGCAGCATCTGACACATTGTTACCTGTGAGAATTGAGTTCACTTTTGAAAGGAATATTTCCTGTATATCGTAGTTATCATGGTAGGGGAAGGCTCATTTTGGTACAAAAATGCCTAATCAGCTGATTTGAAGAAACACATTTATTTCTCCAAATAACACCATCTAAGCTTGAAGCTACAGTTGCTAGCACATTGTTTCCCTGTGACAATTGGCTTAGTTTTTGAAAGGAAGACTTCCTCACAATCTGAATTTTCAGGGTATTATTAGGCTGAGTGTGTCCAAGTAGGCCCATTCAGCTAAGTTGTATAGAAACATGTATCTCTCAAAAAAAAATCTTTGTTAGAACCAGGAGCATCTAGGGCATTGTTTCCCGGTGAGAACTGAGTTGGTTATTGAAAGGAATACTTCCTGTGACTTAAGATGTTTCAAAGTGGAGAAAGGCTCATTTTGTTCCAAATGGGGCTGTTCATCATTGGGGAAGGAACACAAGTATCCCTCCGAAGGAACCCATTTATGGTAGAAGCTGCAGCATCTACCATATTGTTTTCCTGAGAGAATTGAGTTCGTTTTGGGAAGAATACTTCCTGCAAATCAGAAATTCCAACGTGAACAAAGGTTCATTTTGTTTCCCAAAGGCCTATTCACCTAAGATGAAGAAAGGCCTGTATGTCCAAAGAGAACAAGCTGGGTCCGAAACTCAAGCACGTAGAACGTTGTTTACCAGTGATACTTGAATTACTTTTTGAATGGAATGCTCCTGCAAATCAGAATTGTCGGGGTGGATGAAGATCATTTTGTTCTGAATAGGCCTATTTGCCTGAGTTGAAAAAACACATGTACCTCTCAAAAGAAAACCAGCAGTGTTAGAAGCAGGAGCATCTAGCACATTGTTTTACTGTGAGAATTCTGTGAGTTTTTGAAAGAAAGACTGCTGCAAATCTGCGTTTTCGAGGTGTAGAAAGCTTCATTTTGTTCCAAATAGGACAGTTTAGAACAGTTGAAGAAACAAATGTAAATCTCAAAAGAAAACTATGTGTGTTAGAAACAAGAGCATCTATCACATTGTTTGCTGTGAGAATAGTGTTAGTTTTTGAAAGGAATATACCTGCAACTTAGGGGATCAACGTGGAGATAGCCTCTTTCTGTTCCAAATTGGCCTATTCAGCTAAGTTGAAGAAACACATGTACCTCTCAAAAAAAACCATCTCGGTATGATGCTGGAATATCTAGAACATTGTTTCCCTGTGAGAACTGAGTGTGGTTTTGAAATGACTACTACAGGAAACCTTAGAGTTTCAAAGGGGCGATAGGGTCTGTTTGCTCGAAATAGGTCTTTTCAGCTGAGTTGAAGACACATGCATCTTTCCCAAGAATACCATCTATGTTAGAAAGTGCAGCAGCTACCACATGGTTTCTCTGTCACAATTGAGAGAGCTTTTGAAAGGAGTACTTTCTGCAATTCAGAACTTGCAAGGTCAACAAAGGTTCATTCTGTGCCAAATAGGCGTTTTCAACTGACATGTTGAAACACATGTTTCTCTCACAAGAAACTCTCTGTGTTAGACGGTCCATCGCATAGAACATTGTTTACCTGTGAGATTTGAGTTCGTTTTCATTGGAGAACTTTTGCAAATCAGAATTTCAGGGTGGAAAAGGCTACTTTGTTCCTAATAGCCCTATTGAGCTGCATTGAAAAAACACATGGATCTCGCGAGAGAAAACCATCTGTGTTAGAAGCAGGATCATCCGGCACATTGTTTCCCTGTGAGAATCGAGTGAATATCTGAAAGGAGTACTTCCAGCCAATCACAGATTTCAAGGTGTACAACAGCTCACTTTACTCCAAATAGGACTATTTAGCTGAGTGGAAGACACAACATGTATATCTCGCAAGAGAACTATATGTGTAAGAAGCCTGAGCATCTAGAACATTGATTCCCTGTGAGAACCGAGTTACGTTTGAAAGGAATAACTCCTGCAAATGCTAGATTTGAAGGTGGAGAAAGGCTGCTTTTGTTCAAAATAGGCCTATTGATTTGAGGGGAAGTAACAAATGGATACTTCCAAAGAAAACCATTTCTGGTAGAAGCTGAAGCATGTACATATTGCTTCCCTGGGAGAATTCAGTTCGTTTGGAAAAGAATATTCCTGCAAATCAGAACTTCCAAGGTGCACCAAGCTTCATTTCATTCTAAATAGGCCTATTCCACTGAGATGTTGAAACACATGTTTGTCTGGAAAGAAAACAATCCATGTTACAATCTCCACTGCCTTTAACCTTGATTCTCTGTGAGATTAGAGGTAGTTTTTGAGTGGAATACTTCTGCAAAGGAGAATTTTCAGGCTGGAAAAGCCTACTTTTGTTGGACTAAGCCTATTCAGCTGAGTTGAAGAAGCACATTTTTCTCTCAAAAGAAAATCATCTGTGTTAGAAGAAGGAGAATCTAGCACATTGTTTCCTATGAGAAGTGAGTTAGTGTTTGAAAAGAACGCTGCCTGCAACCTAGGTGTTTCAAGGTGGAGATTGGCTCTATTTCCTCCAATAAGCCTATTCAGATGAGTTTGAGAAACTCATGTATCTCTCCAAGGAAAATGATATACGTTAGCAGCATCAAATCTACCACATTGTTTCCTTCTGAGTATTGAGTTAGGTTTTGAAAGCAACACGTTTAGCAAATCAGAATTTTCAAGCTAGAGAAAGGCTCATTTTGTCCAAAGAGGACGATTCGGCTCAATTGAAGACAGACATGTATCTCTCCTCACAATACCATCTATGCTTCAACCTGCAGCAATTACCACATTGTTTCCCTGCAAGAATTGACTTAGTTTTTGAAAGGACTACTACTGGCAACTTTTGAGTTTCACTGTGGAGATAGTCTCTGTTTGCTTCAAACAGGCCTTTTTAGCTGAGATGAAGAAGCACATGTGTATCTTGAAAAAGTACCATCTACGTTGGAAGCTGTAATTTCTATCACACTGTTTCCCTCTGACAATTTAGTTTGTTTTCGAAAGGAGTATTTCCTGCAAATCAGAATTTCCAACATGGATTGAAGTTGGCTTGCTCCAAACATGCCTAGGTTGAAGAAACACACATATTTCTTGAAAGAAAACCATCTGTGTTAGAAGAAAGTGCATCTAGCACATTGTTTCCCTGTGAGAACTGAGTTAGTTTTTAAAGGAACTCGTCCTGCAAATTAGCACTTTGAAGGGGGACATATGTTTCTTTGTTTCAAATTGGCCTATTCACCTGAATTGTCTAAACACGTGTTCCTCTTGAAACATCACAATATGTTTAAGAAAGAGGAACAACTAGCCTATTGCTTCCTTGTGAGAAGACTTAGTCTTGGAAAGGAATGTACCTGCAACTGAGAGATTTCAATGTGGAGATATGCCCTGATTGCTGCAAATAGGCCTATACAGCTGAGTTGAAGAAACACATGTCTAACTCTAATGACAACCATCTATGTTAGAAACTGTAGCATCAAGCACATTGTTCCCCTGTGAAATTTGAATTAGTTATGGAAATGAATAACTTCTGAATAACAGATTTTCAAAGTGTAGGAAAGCTCATTTTGTCCAAATAGGCCATTTCAGCTATGTTGAAGAAACACATGCATCTTTCCAACGAAATCATGTAGGTTAGAATCAGCATCATCTAGAACACTGTTCCTTGTGAGAATTGATTTAGTTCGTGAAACGAATATTTCCTGCAAATCATCCTTTTCAAGATGAAGAAAGGCTCATTTTGTTCCAAATAGGTCTATACAGGTGAGTTGAAGAAACACATGTACCTTTCCAAAGAAAACCATCTATGGTAGATCTACCACTTTATTTCCCTGTGTGAATTGACATAGATTTCAAAGGAACATTTAATGGAAATGAGAACTTAGAAGGCAGAGAAAGGATCATTTTGTTCCAAATGGGCCAAATCACATGAGATGTCAAAAACCGTTTGTGTTTAAAGGAAAACTGTGATAGAAACAGGAGTTTCCTGCACATTCTTTCCATGTGAAAATTGAGTTAATTTTTAAAAGCATACTTCCTACATCTTAAGTGTTTCAATGTGGAGATAGGTTCTGTTTACTCCAGGAAGGCGTATTCAGGTTGGTTTGAGAAACGCATGTATCTCCCAAAGAAAGAGATCTATGTTAAATGCTTCACAATCCCGCCTGTTGTTTGCCTGTGAGAATTGAATGAGTTTTTGAATGCAATACTTCTGGAAATCCTCATTTTCAAGAAGAAGAAAGGCTCATTTTGTCCCAAGTATGCATATTTTGCTGAGGTGAAGAAACACATTTATCTCTCCACAGAAAGCCATCTGTGTCAGAAGTCAAAACATTAACAACATTGCTTCATTCCGTAAATGAGTTACTTTTGGAAAGGAATATTTCCTGAAAATCAGAACTTTCAAGGTGGAGAGATGTTCATTTTCTTCCAAATAAGCCTATTGACCTGAAAGTGGGAACACATTTCTCTCTCGAAAGAAAATGGTCAGAGTTAGAAAGAGAGAAGTGTCTAGACCATTGTTTCCGTGTGAGAATTGACTTAGTTTTGAAAGGAATACTTACTGCAAATCCTAATTTTCAAGGTGGAGAAAGGGTGATTTTCCTCAAATGGGCCTCTTTATCTGAGGGGAAGAAACACATGTATCCCTCCAAAGAAAACCATTTGTGCTAGAAGCTGCAGCATCTGACACATTGTTACCTGTGAGAATTGAGTTCACTTTTGAAAGGAATATTTCCTGTATATCGTAGTTATCATGGTAGGGGAAGGCTCATTTTGGTACAAAAATGCCTAATCAGCTGATTTGAAGAAACACATTTATTTCTCCAAATAACACCATCTAAGCTTGAAGCTACAGTTGCTAGCACATTGTTTCCCTGTGACAATTGGCTTAGTTTTTGAAAGGAAGACTTCCTCACAATCTGAATTTTCAGGGTATTATTAGGCTGAGTGTGTCCAAGTAGGCCCATTCAGCTAAGTTGTATAGAAACATGTATCTCTCAAAAAAAAATCTTTGTTAGAACCAGGAGCATCTAGGGCATTGTTTCCCGGTGAGAACTGAGTTGGTTATTGAAAGGAATACTTCCTGTGACTTAAGATGTTTCAAAGTGGAGAAAGGCTCATTTTGTTCCAAATGGGGCTGTTCATCATTGGGGAAGGAACACAAGTATCCCTCCGAAGGAACCCATTTATGGTAGAAGCTGCAGCATCTACCATATTGTTTTCCTGAGAGAATTGAGTTCGTTTTGGGAAGAATACTTCCTGCAAATCAGAAATTCCAACGTGAACAAAGGTTCATTTTGTTTCCCAAAGGCCTATTCACCTAAGATGAAGAAAGGCCTGTATGTCCAAAGAGAACAAGCTGGGTCCGAAACTCAAGCACGTAGAACGTTGTTTACCAGTGATACTTGAATTACTTTTTGAATGGAATGCTCCTGCAAATCAGAATTGTCGGGGTGGATGAAGATCATTTTGTTCTGAATAGGCCTATTTGCCTGAGTTGAAAAAACACATGTACCTCTCAAAAGAAAACCAGCAGTGTTAGAAGCAGGAGCATCTAGCACATTGTTTTACTGTGAGAATTCTGTGAGTTTTTGAAAGAAAGACTGCTGCAAATCTGCGTTTTCGAGGTGTAGAAAGCTTCATTTTGTTCCAAATAGGACAGTTTAGAACAGTTGAAGAAACAAATGTAAATCTCAAAAGAAAACTATGTGTGTTAGAAACAAGAGCATCTATCACATTGTTTGCTGTGAGAATAGTGTTAGTTTTTGAAAGGAATATACCTGCAACTTAGGGGATCAACGTGGAGATAGCCTCTTTCTGTTCCAAATTGGCCTATTCAGCTAAGTTGAAGAAACACATGTACCTCTCAAAAAAAACCATCTCGGTATGATGCTGGAATATCTAGAACATTGTTTCCCTGTGAGAACTGAGTGTGGTTTTGAAATGACTACTACAGGAAACCTTAGAGTTTCAAAGGGGCGATAGGGTCTGTTTGCTCGAAATAGGTCTTTTCAGCTGAGTTGAAGACACATGCATCTTTCCCAAGAATACCATCTATGTTAGAAAGTGCAGCAGCTACCACATGGTTTCTCTGTCACAATTGAGAGAGCTTTTGAAAGGAGTACTTTCTGCAATTCAGAACTTGCAAGGTCAACAAAGGTTCATTCTGTGCCAAATAGGCGTTTTCAACTGACATGTTGAAACACATGTTTCTCTCACAAGAAACTCTCTGTGTTAGACGGTCCATCGCATAGAACATTGTTTACCTGTGAGATTTGAGTTCGTTTTCATTGGAGAACTTTTGCAAATCAGAATTTCAGGGTGGAAAAGGCTACTTTGTTCCTAATAGCCCTATTGAGCTGCATTGAAAAAACACATGGATCTCGCGAGAGAAAACCATCTGTGTTAGAAGCAGGATCATCCGGCACATTGTTTCCCTGTGAGAATCGAGTGAATATCTGAAAGGAGTACTTCCAGCCAATCACAGATTTCAAGGTGTACAACAGCTCACTTTACTCCAAATAGGACTATTTAGCTGAGTGGAAGACACAACATGTATATCTCGCAAGAGAACTATATGTGTAAGAAGCCTGAGCATCTAGAACATTGATTCCCTGTGAGAACCGAGTTACGTTTGAAAGGAATAACTCCTGCAAATGCTAGATTTGAAGGTGGAGAAAGGCTGCTTTTGTTCAAAATAGGCCTATTGATTTGAGGGGAAGTAACAAATGGATACTTCCAAAGAAAACCATTTCTGGTAGAAGCTGAAGCATGTACATATTGCTTCCCTGGGAGAATTCAGTTCGTTTGGAAAAGAATATTCCTGCAAATCAGAACTTCCAAGGTGCACCAAGCTTCATTTCATTCTAAATAGGCCTATTCCACTGAGATGTTGAAACACATGTTTGTCTGGAAAGAAAACAATCCATGTTACAATCTCCACTGCCTTTAACCTTGATTCTCTGTGAGATTAGAGGTAGTTTTTGAGTGGAATACTTCTGCAAAGGAGAATTTTCAGGCTGGAAAAGCCTACTTTTGTTGGACTAAGCCTATTCAGCTGAGTTGAAGAAGCACATTTTTCTCTCAAAAGAAAATCATCTGTGTTAGAAGAAGGAGAATCTAGCACATTGTTTCCTATGAGAAGTGAGTTAGTGTTTGAAAAGAACGCTGCCTGCAACCTAGGTGTTTCAAGGTGGAGATTGGCTCTATTTCCTCCAATAAGCCTATTCAGATGAGTTTGAGAAACTCATGTATCTCTCCAAGGAAAATGATATACGTTAGCAGCATCAAATCTACCACATTGTTTCCTTCTGAGTATTGAGTTAGGTTTTGAAAGCAACACGTTTAGCAAATCAGAATTTTCAAGCTAGAGAAAGGCTCATTTTGTCCAAAGAGGACGATTCGGCTCAATTGAAGACAGACATGTATCTCTCCTCACAATACCATCTATGCTTCAACCTGCAGCAATTACCACATTGTTTCCCTGCAAGAATTGACTTAGTTTTTGAAAGGACTACTACTGGCAACTTTTGAGTTTCACTGTGGAGATAGTCTCTGTTTGCTTCAAACAGGCCTTTTTAGCTGAGATGAAGAAGCACATGTGTATCTTGAAAAAGTACCATCTACGTTGGAAGCTGTAATTTCTATCACACTGTTTCCCTCTGACAATTTAGTTTGTTTTCGAAAGGAGTATTTCCTGCAAATCAGAATTTCCAACATGGATTGAAGTTGGCTTGCTCCAAACATGCCTAGGTTGAAGAAACACACATATTTCTTGAAAGAAAACCATCTGTGTTAGAAGAAAGTGCATCTAGCACATTGTTTCCCTGTGAGAACTGAGTTAGTTTTTAAAGGAACTCGTCCTGCAAATTAGCACTTTGAAGGGGGACATATGTTTCTTTGTTTCAAATTGGCCTATTCACCTGAATTGTCTAAACACGTGTTCCTCTTGAAACATCACAATATGTTTAAGAAAGAGGAACAACTAGCCTATTGCTTCCTTGTGAGAAGACTTAGTCTTGGAAAGGAATGTACCTGCAACTGAGAGATTTCAATGTGGAGATATGCCCTGATTGCTGCAAATAGGCCTATACAGCTGAGTTGAAGAAACACATGTCTAACTCTAATGACAACCATCTATGTTAGAAACTGTAGCATCAAGCACATTGTTCCCCTGTGAAATTTGAATTAGTTATGGAAATGAATAACTTCTGAATAACAGATTTTCAAAGTGTAGGAAAGCTCATTTTGTCCAAATAGGCCATTTCAGCTATGTTGAAGAAACACATGCATCTTTCCAACGAAATCATGTAGGTTAGAATCAGCATCATCTAGAACACTGTTCCTTGTGAGAATTGATTTAGTTCGTGAAACGAATATTTCCTGCAAATCATCCTTTTCAAGATGAAGAAAGGCTCATTTTGTTCCAAATAGGTCTATACAGGTGAGTTGAAGAAACACATGTACCTTTCCAAAGAAAACCATCTATGGTAGATCTACCACTTTATTTCCCTGTGTGAATTGACATAGATTTCAAAGGAACATTTAATGGAAATGAGAACTTAGAAGGCAGAGAAAGGATCATTTTGTTCCAAATGGGCCAAATCACATGAGATGTCAAAAACCGTTTGTGTTTAAAGGAAAACTGTGATAGAAACAGGAGTTTCCTGCACATTCTTTCCATGTGAAAATTGAGTTAATTTTTAAAAGCATACTTCCTACATCTTAAGTGTTTCAATGTGGAGATAGGTTCTGTTTACTCCAGGAAGGCGTATTCAGGTTGGTTTGAGAAACGCATGTATCTCCCAAAGAAAGAGATCTATGTTAAATGCTTCACAATCCCGCCTGTTGTTTGCCTGTGAGAATTGAATGAGTTTTTGAATGCAATACTTCTGGAAATCCTCATTTTCAAGAAGAAGAAAGGCTCATTTTGTCCCAAGTATGCATATTTTGCTGAGGTGAAGAAACACATTTATCTCTCCACAGAAAGCCATCTGTGTCAGAAGTCAAAACATTAACAACATTGCTTCATTCCGTAAATGAGTTACTTTTGGAAAGGAATATTTCCTGAAAATCAGAACTTTCAAGGTGGAGAGATGTTCATTTTCTTCCAAATAAGCCTATTGACCTGAAAGTGGGAACACATTTCTCTCTCGAAAGAAAATGGTCAGAGTTAGAAAGAGAGAAGTGTCTAGACCATTGTTTCCGTGTGAGAATTGACTTAGTTTTGAAAGGAATACTTACTGCAAATCCTAATTTTCAAGGTGGAGAAAGGGTGATTTTCCTCAAATGGGCCTCTTTATCTGAGGGGAAGAAACACATGTATCCCTCCAAAGAAAACCATTTGTGCTAGAAGCTGCAGCATCTGACACATTGTTACCTGTGAGAATTGAGTTCACTTTTGAAAGGAATATTTCCTGTATATCGTAGTTATCATGGTAGGGGAAGGCTCATTTTGGTACAAAAATGCCTAATCAGCTGATTTGAAGAAACACATTTATTTCTCCAAATAACACCATCTAAGCTTGAAGCTACAGTTGCTAGCACATGGTTTCCCTGTGACAATTGGCTTAGTTTTTGAAAGGAAGACTTCCTCACAATCTGAATTTTCAGGGTATTATTAGGCTGAGTGTGTCCAAGTAGGCCCATTCAGCTAAGTTGTATAGAAACATGTATCTCTCAAAAAAAAATCTTTGTTAGAACCAGGAGCATCTAGGGCATTGTTTCCCGGTGAGAACTGAGTTGGTTATTGAAAGGAATACTTCCTGTGACTTAAGATGTTTCAAAGTGGAGAAAGGCTCATTTTGTTCCAAATGGGGCTGTTCATCATTGGGGAAGGAACACAAGTATCCCTCCGAAGAAACCCATTTATGGTAGAAGCTGCAGCATCTACCATATTGTTTTCCTGAGAGAATTGAGTTCGTTTTGGGAAGAATACTTCCTGCAAATCAGAAATTCCAACGTGAACAAAGGTTCATTTTGTTTCCCAAAGGCCTATTCACCTAAGATGAAGAAAGGCCTGTATGTCCAAAGAGAACAAGCTGGGTCCGAAACTCAAGCACGTAGAACGTTGTTTACCAGTGATACTTGAATTACTTTTTGAATGGAATGCTCCTGCAAATCAGAATTGTCGGGGTGGATTAAGATCATTTTGTTCTGAATAGGCCTATTCGTCTGCGTTGAAAAAACACATGTACCTCTCAAAAGAAAACCAGCAGTGTTAGAAGCAGGAGCATCTAGCACATTGTTTTACTGTGAGAATTCTGTGAGTTTTTGAAAGAAAGACTGCTGCAAATCTGCGTTTTCGAGGTGTAGAAAGCTTCATTTTGTTCCAAATAGGACAGTTTAGAACAGTTGAAGAAACAAATGTAAATCTCAAAAGAAAACTATGTGTGTTAGAAACAAGAGCATCTATCACATTGTTTGCTGTGAGAATAGTGTTAGTTTTTGAAAGGAATATACCTGCAACTTAGGGTATCAACGTGGAGATAGCCTCTTTCTGTTCCAAATTGGCCTATTCAGCTAAGTTGAAGAAACACATGTACCTCTCAAAAAAAACCATCTCGGTATGATGCTGGAATATCTAGAACATTGTTTCCCTGTGAGAACTGAGTGTGGTTTTGAAATGACTACTACAGGAAACCTTAGAGTTTGAAAGGGGCGATAGGGTCTGTTTGCTCGAAATAGGTCTTTTCAGCTGAGTTGAAGACACATGCATCTTTCCCAAGAATACCATCTATGTTAGAAAGTGCAGCAGCTACCACATGGTTTCTCTGTCACAATTGAGAGAGCTTTTGAAAGGAGTACTTTCTGCAATTCAGAACTTGCAAGGTCAACAAAGGTTCATTCTGTGCCAAATAGGCGTTTTCAACTGACATGTTGAAACACATGTTTCTCTCCCAAGAAACTCTCTGTGTTAGACGGTCCATCGCATAGAACATTGTTTACCTGTGAGATTTGAGTTCGTTTTCATTGGAGAACTTTTGCAAATCAGAATTTCAGTGTGGAAAAGGCTACTTTGTTCCTAATAGCCCTATTGAGCTGCATTGAAAAAACACATGGATCTCGCGAGAGAAAACCATCTGTGTTAGAAGCAGGATCATCCGGCACATTGTTTCCCTGTGAGAATCGAGTGAATATCTGAAAGGAGTACTTCCAGCCAATCACAGATTTCAAGGTGTACAACAGCTCACTTTACTCCAAATAGGACTATTTAGCTGAGTGGAAGACACAACATGTATATCTCGCAAGAGAACTATATGTGTAAGAAGCCTGAGCATCTAGAACATTGATTCCCTGTGAGAACCGAGTTACGTTTGAAAGGAATAACTCCTGCAAATGCTAGATTTGAAGGTGGAGAAAGGCTGCTTTTGTTCAAAATAGGCCTATTGATTTGAGGGGAAGTAACAAATGGATACTTCCAAAGAAAACCATTTCTGGTAGAAGCTGAAGCATGTACATATTGCTTCCCTGGGAGAATTCAGTTCGTTTGGAAAAGAATATTCCTGCAAATCAGAACTTCCAAGGTGCACCAAGCTTCATTTCATTCTAAATAGGCCTATTCCACAGAGATGTTGAAACACATGTTTCTCTGGAAAGAAAACAATCCATGTTACAATCTCCACTGCCTTTAACCTTGATTCCCTGTGAGATTAGAGGTAGTTTTTGAGTGGAATACTTCTGCAAAGGAGAATTTTCAGGCTGGAAATGCCTCTTTTTGTTGGACTAAGCCTATTCAGCTGAGTTGAAGAAGCACATTTTTCTCTCAAAAGAAAATCATCTGTGTTAGAAGAAGGAGAATCTAGCACATTGTTTCCTATGAGAAGTGAGTTAGTGTTTGAAAAGAACGCTGACTGCAACCTAGGTGTTTCAAGGTGGAGATTGGCTCTATTTCCTCCAATAAGCCTATTCAGATGAGTTTGAGAAACTCATGTATCTCTCCAAGGAAAATGGTCTACGTTAGCAGCATCAAATCTACCACATTGTTTCCTTCTGAGTATTGAGTTAGGTTTTGAAAGCAACACGTTTAGCAAATCAGAATTTTCAAGCTAGAGAAAGGCTCATTTTGTCCAAAGAGGACGATTCGGCTCAATTGAAGACAGACATGTATCTCTCCTCACAATACCATCTATGCTTCAACCTGCAGCAATTACCACATTGTTTCCCTGCAAGAATTGACTTAGTTTTTGAAAGGACTACTACTGGCAACTTTTGAGTTTCACTGTGGAGATAGTCTCTGTTTGCTTCAAACAGGCCTTTTTAGCTGAGATGAAGAAGCACATGTGTATCTTGAAAAAGTACCATCTACGTTGGAAGCTGTAATTTCTATCACACTGTTTCCCTCTGACAATTTAGTTTGTTTTAGAAAGGAGTATTTCCTGCAAATCAGAATTTCCAACATGGATTGAAGTTGGCTTGCTCCAAACATGCCTAGGTTGAAGAAACACACATATTTCTTGAAAGAAAACCATCTGTGTTAGAAGAAAGTGCATCTAGCACATTGTTTCCCTGTGAGAACTGAGTTAGTTTTTAAAGGAACTCGTCCTGCAAATTAGCACTTTGAAGGGGGACATATGTTTCTTTGTTTCAAATTGGCCTATTCACCTGAATTGTCTAAACACGTGTTCCTCTTGAAACATCACAATATGTTTAAGAAAGAGGAACAACTAGCCTATTGCTTCCTTGTGAGAAGACTTAGTCTTGGAAAGGAATGTACCTGCAACTGAGAGATTTCAATGTGGAGATATGCCCTGATTGCTGCAAATAGGCCTATACAGCTGAGTTGAAGAAACACATGTCTAACTCTAATGACAACCATCTATGTTAGAAACTGTAGCATCAAGCACATTGTTCCCCTGTGAAATTTGAATTAGTTATGGAAATGAATAACTTCTGAATAACAGATTTTCAAAGTGTAGGAAAGCTCATTTTGTCCAAATAGGCCATTTCAGCTATGTTGAAGAAACACATGCATCTTTCCAACGAAATCATGTAGGTTAGAATCAGCATCATCTAGAACACTGTTCCTTGTGAGAATTGATTTAGTTCGTGAAACGAATATTTCCTGCAAATCATCCTTTTCAAGATGAAGAAAGGCTCATTTTGTTCCAAATAGGTCTATACAGGTGAGTTGAAGAAACACATGTACCTTTCCAAAGAAAACCATCTATGGTAGATCTACCACTTTATTTCCCTGTGTGAATTGACATAGATTTCAAAGGAACATTTAATGGAAATGAGAACTTAGAAGGCAGAGAAAGGATCATTTTGTTCCAAATGGGCCAAATCACATGAGATGTCAAAAACCGTTTGTGTTTAAAGGAAAACTGTGATAGAAACAGGAGTTTCCTGCACATTCTTTCCATGTGAAAATTGAGTTAATTTTTAAAAGCATACTTCCTACATCTTAAGTGTTTCAATGTGGAGATAGGTTCTGTTTACTCCAGGAAGGCGTATTCAGGTTGGTTTGAGAAACGCATGTATCTCCCAAAGAAAGAGATCTATGTTAAATGCTTCACAATCCCGCCTGTTGTTTGCCTGTGAGAATTGAATGAGTTTTTGAATGCAATACTTCTGGAAATCCTCATTTTCAAGAAGAAGAAAGGCTCATTTTGTCCCAAGTATGCGTATTTTGCTGAGGTGAAGAAACACATTTATCTCTCCACAGAAAGCCATCTGTGTCAGAAGTCAAAACATTAACAACATTGCTTCATTCCGTAAATGAGTTACTTTTGGAAAGGAATATTTCCTGAAAATCAGAACTTTCAAGGTGGAGAGATGTTCATTTTCTTCCAAATAAGCCTATTGACCTGAAAGTGGGAACACATTTCTCTCTCGAAAGAAAATGGTCAGAGTTAGAAAGAGAGAAGTGTCTAGACCATTGTTTCCGTGTGAGAATTGACTTAGTTTTGAAAGGAATACTTACTGCAAATCCTAATTTTCAAGGTGGAGAAAGGGTGATTTTCCTCAAATGGGCCTCTTTATCTGAGGGGAAGAAACACATGTATCCCTCCAAAGAAAACCATTTGTGCTAGAAGCTGCAGCATCTGACACATTGTTACCTGTGAGAATTGAGTTCACTTTTGAAAGGAATATTTCCTGTATATCGTAGTTATCATGGTAGGGGAAGGCTCATTTTGGTACAAAAATGCCTAATCAGCTGATTTGAAGAAACACATTTATTTCTCCAAATAACACCATCTAAGCTTGAAGCTACAGTTGCTAGCACATGGTTTCCCTGTGACAATTGGCTTAGTTTTTGAAAGGAAGACTTCCTCACAATCTGAATTTTCAGGGTATTATTAGGCTGAGTGTGTCCAAGTAGGCCCATTCAGCTAAGTTGTATAGAAACATGTATCTCTCAAAAAAAAATCTTTGTTAGAACCAGGAGCATCTAGGGCATTGTTTCCCGGTGAGAACTGAGTTGGTTATTGAAAGGAATACTTCCTGTGACTTAAGATGTTTCAAAGTGGAGAAAGGCTCATTTTGTTCCAAATGGGGCTGTTCATCATTGGGGAAGGAACACAAGTATCCCTCCGAAGAAACCCATTTATGGTAGAAGCTGCAGCATCTACCATATTGTTTTCCTGAGAGAATTGAGTTCGTTTTGGGAAGAATACTTCCTGCAAATCAGAAATTCCAACGTGAACAAAGGTTCATTTTGTTTCCCAAAGGCCTATTCACCTAAGATGAAGAAAGGCCTGTATGTCCAAAGAGAACAAGCTGGGTCCGAAACTCAAGCACGTAGAACGTTGTTTACCAGTGATACTTGAATTACTTTTTGAATGGAATGCTCCTGCAAATCAGAATTGTCGGGGTGGATTAAGATCATTTTGTTCTGAATAGGCCTATTCGTCTGCGTTGAAAAAACACATGTACCTCTCAAAAGAAAACCAGCAGTGTTAGAAGCAGGAGCATCTAGCACATTGTTTTACTGTGAGAATTCTGTGAGTTTTTGAAAGAAAGACTGCTGCAAATCTGCGTTTTCGAGGTGTAGAAAGCTTCATTTTGTTCCAAATAGGACAGTTTAGAACAGTTGAAGAAACAAATGTAAATCTCAAAAGAAAACTATGTGTGTTAGAAACAAGAGCATCTATCACATTGTTTGCTGTGAGAATAGTGTTAGTTTTTGAAAGGAATATACCTGCAACTTAGGGTATCAACGTGGAGATAGCCTCTTTCTGTTCCAAATTGGCCTATTCAGCTAAGTTGAAGAAACACATGTACCTCTCAAAAAAAACCATCTCGGTATGATGCTGGAATATCTAGAACATTGTTTCCCTGTGAGAACTGAGTGTGGTTTTGAAATGACTACTACAGGAAACCTTAGAGTTTGAAAGGGGCGATAGGGTCTGTTTGCTCGAAATAGGTCTTTTCAGCTGAGTTGAAGACACATGCATCTTTCCCAAGAATACCATCTATGTTAGAAAGTGCAGCAGCTACCACATGGTTTCTCTGTCACAATTGAGAGAGCTTTTGAAAGGAGTACTTTCTGCAATTCAGAACTTGCAAGGTCAACAAAGGTTCATTCTGTGCCAAATAGGCGTTTTCAACTGACATGTTGAAACACATGTTTCTCTCACAAGAAACTCTCTGTGTTAGACGGTCCATCGCATAGAACATTGTTTACCTGTGAGATTTGAGTTCGTTTTCATTGGAGAACTTTTGCAAATCAGAATTTCAGTGTGGAAAAGGCTACTTTGTTCCTAATAGCCCTATTGAGCTGCATTGAAAAAACACATGGATCTCGCGAGAGAAAACCATCTGTGTTAGAAGCAGGATCATCCGGCACATTGTTTCCCTGTGAGAATCGAGTGAATATCTGAAAGGAGTACTTCCAGCCAATCACAGATTTCAAGGTGTACAACAGCTCACTTTACTCCAAATAGGACTATTTAGCTGAGTGGAAGACACAACATGTATATCTCGCAAGAGAACTATATGTGTAAGAAGCCTGAGCATCTAGAACATTGATTCCCTGTGAGAACCGAGTTACGTTTGAAAGGAATAACTCCTGCAAATGCTAGATTTGAAGGTGGAGAAAGGCTGCTTTTGTTCAAAATAGGCCTATTGATTTGAGGGGAAGTAACAAATGGATACTTCCAAAGAAAACCATTTCTGGTAGAAGCTGAAGCATGTACATATTGCTTCCCTGGGAGAATTCAGTTCGTTTGGAAAAGAATATTCCTGCAAATCAGAACTTCCAAGGTGCACCAAGCTTCATTTCATTCTAAATAGGCCTATTCCACAGAGATGTTGAAACACATGTTTCTCTGGAAAGAAAACAATCCATGTTACAATCTCCACTGCCTTTAACCTTGATTCCCTGTGAGATTAGAGGTAGTTTTTGAGTGGAATACTTCTGCAAAGGAGAATTTTCAGGCTGGAAATGCCTCTTTTTGTTGGACTAAGCCTATTCAGCTGAGTTGAAGAAGCACATTTTTCTCTCAAAAGAAAATCATCTGTGTTAGAAGAAGGAGAATCTAGCACATTGTTTCCTATGAGAAGTGAGTTAGTGTTTGAAAAGAACGCTGACTGCAACCTAGGTGTTTCAAGGTGGAGATTGGCTCTATTTCCTCCAATAAGCCTATTCAGATGAGTTTGAGAAACTCATGTATCTCTCCAAGGAAAATGGTCTACGTTAGCAGCATCAAATCTACCACATTGTTTCCTTCTGAGTATTGAGTTAGGTTTTGAAAGCAACACGTTTAGCAAATCAGAATTTTCAAGCTAGAGAAAGGCTCATTTTGTCCAAAGAGGACGATTCGGCTCAATTGAAGACAGACATGTATCTCTCCTCACAATACCATCTATGCTTCAACCTGCAGCAATTACCACATTGTTTCCCTGCAAGAATTGACTTAGTTTTTGAAAGGACTACTACTGGCAACTTTTGAGTTTCACTGTGGAGATCGTCTCTGTTTGCTTCAAACAGGCCTTTTTAGCTGAGATGAAGAAGCACATGTGTATCTTGAAAAAGTACCATCTACGTTGGAAGCTGTAATTTCTATCACACTGTTTCCCTCTGACAATTTAGTTTGTTTTCGAAAGGAGTATTTCCTGCAAATCAGAATTTCCAACATGGATTGAAGTTGGCTTGCTCCAAACATGCCTAGGTTGAAGAAACACACATATTTCTTGAAAGAAAACCATCTGTGTTAGAAGAAAGTGCATCTAGCACATTGTTTCCCTGTGAGAACTGAGTTAGTTTTTAAAGGAACTCGTCCTGCAAATTAGCACTTTGAAGGGGGACATATGTTTCTTTGTTTCAAATTGGCCTATTCACCTGAATTGTCTAAACACGTGTTCCTCTTGAAACATCACAATATGTTTAAGAAAGAGGAACAACTAGCCTATTGCTTCCTTGTGAGAAGACTTAGTCTTGGAAAGGAATGTACCTGCAACTGAGAGATTTCAATGTGGAGATATGCCCTGATTGCTGCAAATAGGCCTATACAGCTGAGTTGAAGAAACACATGTCTAACTCTAATGACAACCATCTATGTTAGAAACTGTAGCATCAAGCACATTGTTCCCCTGTGAAATTTGAATTAGTTATGGAAATGAATAACTTCTGAATAACAGATTTTCAAAGTGTAGGAAAGCTCATTTTGTCCAAATAGGCCATTTCAGCTATGTTGAAGAAACACATGCATCTCTCCAACGAAATCATGTAGGTTAGAATCAGCATCATCTAGAACACTGTTCCTTGTGAGAATTGATTTAGTTCGTGAAACGAATATTTCCTGCAAATCATCCTTTTCAAGATGAAGAAAGGCTCATTTTGTTCCAAATAGGTCTATACAGGTGAGTTGAAGAAACACATGTACCTTTCCAAAGAAAACCATCTATGGTAGATCTACCACTTTATTTCCCTGTGTGAATTGACATAGATTTCAAAGGAACATTTAATGGAAATGAGAACTTAGAAGGCAGAGAAAGGATCATTTTGTTCCAAATGGGCCAAATCACATGAGATGTCAAAAACCATTTGTGTTTAAAGGAAAACTGTGATAGAAACAGGAGTTTCCTGCACATTCTTTCCATGTGAAAATTGAGTTAATTTTTAAAAGCATACTTCCTACATCTTAAGTGTTTCAATGTGGAGATAGGTTCTGTTTACTCCAGGAAGGCGTATTCAGGTTGGTTTGAGAAACGCATGTATCTCCCAAAGAAAGAGATCTATGTTAAATGCTTCACAATCCCGCCTGTTGTTTGCCTGTGAGAATTGAATGAGTTTTTGAATGCAATACTTCTGGAAATCCTCATTTTCAAGAAGAAGAAAGGCTCATTTTGTCCCAAGTATGCGTATTTTGCTGAGGTGAAGAAACACATTTAGCTCTCCACAGAAAGCCATCTGTGTCAGAAGTCAAAACATTAACAACATTGCTTCATTCCGTAAATGAGTTACTTTTGGAAAGGAATATTTCCTGAAAATCAGAACTTTCAAGGTGGAGAGATGTTCATTTTCTTCCAAATAAGCCTATTGACCTGAAAGTGGGAACACATTTCTCTCTCGAAAGAAAATGGTCAGAGTTAGAAAGAGAGAAGTGTCTAGACCATTGTTTCCGTGTGAGAATTGACTTAGTTTTGAAAGGAATACTTACTGCAAATCCTAATTTTCAAGGTGGAGAAAGGGTGATTTTCCTCAAATGGGCCTCTTTATCTGAGGGGAAGAAACACATGTATCCCTCCAAAGAAAACCATTTGTGCTAGAAGCTGCAGCATCTGACACATTGTTACCTGTGAGAATTGAGTTCACTTTTGAAAGGAATATTTCCTGTATATCGTAGTTATCATGGTAGGGGAAGGCTCATTTTGGTACAAAAATGCCTAATCAGCTGATTTGAAGAAACACATTTATTTCTCCAAATAACACCATCTAAGCTTGAAGCTACAGTTGCTAGCACATTGTTTCCCTGTGACAATTGGCTTAGTTTTTGAAAGGAAGACTTCCTCACAATCTGAATTTTCAGGGTATTATTAGGCTGAGTGTGTCCAAGTAGGCCCATTCAGCTAAGTTGTATAGAAACATGTATCTCTCAAAAAAAAATCTTTGTTAGAACCAGGAGCATCTAGGGCATTGTTTCCCGGTGAGAACTGAGTTGGTTATTGAAAGGAATACTTCCTGTGACTTAAGATGTTTCAAAGTGGAGAAAGGCTCATTTTGTTCCAAATGGGGCTGTTCATCATTGGGGAAGGAACACAAGTATCCCTCCGAAGAAACCCATTAATGGTAGAAGCTGCAGCATCTACCATATTGTTTTCCTGTGAGAATTGAGTTCGTTTTGGGAAGAATACTTCCTTCAAATCAGAAATTCCAACGTGAACAAAGGTTCATTTTGTTTCCCAAAGGCCTATTCACCTAAGATGAAGAAAGGCCTGTATGTCCAAAGAGAACAAGCTGGGTCCGAAACTCAAGCACGTAGAACGTTGTTTACCAGTGATACTTGAATTACTTTTTGAATGGAATGCTCCTGCAAATCAGAATTGTCGGGGTGGATGAAGATCATTTTGTTCTGAATAGGCCTATTCGCCTGAGTTGAAAAAACACATGTACCTCTCAAAAGAAAACCAGCAGTGTTAGAAGCAGGAGCATCTAGCACATTGTTTTACTGTGAGAATTCTGTGAGTTTTTGAAAGAAAGACTGCTGCAAATCTGCGTTTTCGAGGTGTAGAAAGCTTCATTTTGTTCCAAATAGGACAGTTTAGAACAGTTGAAGAAACAAATGTAAATCTCAAAAGAAAACTATGTGTGTTAGAAACAAGAGCATCTATCACATTGTTTGCTGTGAGAATAGTGTTAGTTTTTGAAAGGAATATACCTGCAACTTAGGGTATCAACGTGGAGATAGCCTCTTTCTGTTCCAAATTGGCCTATTCAGCTAAGTTGAAGAAACACATGTACCTCTCAAAAAAACCCATCTCGGTATGATGCTGGAATATCTAGAACATTGTTTCCCTGTGAGAACTGAGTGTGGTTTTGAAATGACTACTACAGGAAACCTTAGAGTTTCAAAGGGGCGATAGGGTCTGTTTGCTCGAAATAGGTCTTTTCAGCTGAGTTGAAGACACATGCATCTTTCCCAAGAATACCATCTATGTTAGAAAGTGCAGCAGCTACCACATGGTTTCTCTGTCACAATTGAGAGAGCTTTTGAAAGGAGTACTTTCTGCAATTCAGAACTTGCAAGGTCAACAAAGGTTCATTCTGTGCCAAATAGGCGTTTTCAACTGACATGTTGAAACACATGTTTCTCTCACAAGAAACTCTCTGTGTTAGACGGTCCATCGCATAGAACATTGTTTACCTGTGAGATTTGAGTTCGTTTTCATTGGAGAACTTTTGCAAATCAGAATTTCAGGGTGGAAAAGGCTACTTTGTTCCTAATAGCCCTATTGAGCTGCATTGAAAAAACACATGGATCTCGCGAGAGAAAACCATCTGTGTTAGAAGCAGGATCATCCGGCACATTGTTTCCCTGTGAGAATCGAGTGAATATCTGAAAGGAGTACTTCCAGCCAATCACAGATTTCAAGGTGTACAACAGCTCACTTTACTCCAAATAGGACTATTTAGCTGAGTGGAAGACACAACATGTATATCTCGCAAGAGAACTATATGTGTAAGAAGCCTGAGCATCTAGAACATTGATTCCCTGTGAGAACCGAGTTACGTTTGAAAGGAATGACTCCTGCAAATGCTAGATTTGAAGGTGGAGAAAGGCTGCTTTTGTTCAAAATAGGCCTATTGATTTGAGGGGAAGTAACAAATGGATACTTCCAAAGAAAACCATTTCTGGTAGAAGCTGAAGCATGTACATATTGCTTCCCTGGGAGAATTCAGTTCGTTTGGAAAAGAATATTCCTGCAAATCAGAACTTCCAAGGTGCACCAAGCTTCATTTCATTCTAAATAGGCCTATTCCACAGAGATGTTGAAACACATGTTTCTCTGGAAAGAAAACAATCCATGTTACAATCTCCACTGCCTTTAACCTTGATTCCCTGTGAGATTAGAGGTAGTTTTTGAGTGGAATACTTCTGCAAAGGAGAATTTTCAGGCTGGAAAAGCCTCTTTTTGTTGGACTAAGCCTATTCAGCTGAGTTGAAGAAGCACATTTTTCTCTCAAAAGAAAATCATCTGTGTTAGAAGAAGGAGAATCTAGCACATTGTTTCCTATGAGAAGTGAGTTAGTGTTTGAAAAGAACGCTGACTGCAACCTAGGTGTTTCAAGGTGGAGATTGGCTCTATTTCCTCCAATAAGCCTATTCAGATGAGTTTGAGAAACTCATGTATCTCTCCAAGGAAAATGGTCTACGTTAGCAGCATCAAATCTACCACATTGTTTCCTTCTGAGTATTGAGTTAGGTTTTGAAAGCAACACGTTTAGCAAATCAGAATTTTCAAGCTAGAGAAAGGCTCATTTTGTCCAAAGAGGACGATTCGGCTCAATTGAAGACAGACATGTATCTCTCCTCACAATACCATCTATGCTTCAACCTGCAGCAATTACCACATTGTTTCCCTGCAAGAATTGACTTAGTTTTTGAAAGGACTACTACTGGCAACTTTTGAGTTTCACTGTGGAGATAGTCTCTGTTTGCTTCAAACAGGCCTTTTTAGCTGAGATGAAGAAGCACATGTGTATCTTGAAAAAGTACCATCTACGTTGGAAGCTGTAATTTCTATCACACTGTTTCCCTCTGACAATTTAGTTTGTTTTCGAAAGGAGTATTTCCTGCAAATCAGAATTTCCAACATGGATTGAAGTTGGCTTGCTCCAAACATGCCTAGGTTGAAGAAACACACATATTTCTTGAAAGAAAATGATCTGTGTTAGAAGAAAGTGCATCTAGCACATTGTTTCCCTGTGAGAACTGAGTTAGTTTTTAAAGGAACTCGTCCTGCAAATTAGCACTTTGAAGGGGGACATATGTTTCTTTGTTTCAAATTGGCCTATTCACCTGAATTGTCTAAACACGTGTTCCTCTTGAAACATCACAATATGTTTAAGAAAGAGGAACAACTAGCCTATTGCTTCCTTGTGAGAAGACTTAGTCTTGGAAAGGAATGTACCTGCAACTGAGAGATTTCAATGTGGAGATATGCCCTGATTGCTGCAAATAGGCCTATACAGCTGAGTTGAAGAAACACATGTCTAACTCTAATGACAACCATCTATGTTAGAAACTGTAGCATCAAGCACATTGTTCCCCTGTGAAATTTGAATTAGTTATGGAAATGAATAACTTCTGAATAACAGATTTTCAAAGTGTAGGAAAGCTCATTTTGTCCAAATAGGCCATTTCAGCTATGTTGAAGAAACACATGCATCTCTCCAACGAAATCATGTAGGTTAGAATCAGCATCATCTAGAACACTGTTCCTTGTGAGAATTGATTTAGTTCGTGAAACGAATATTTCCTGCAAATCATCCTTTTCAAGATGAAGAAAGGCTCATTTTGTTCCAAATAGGTCTATACAGGTGAGTTGAAGAAACACATGTACCTTTCCAAAGAAAACCATCTATGGTAGATCTACCACTTTATTTCCCTGTGTGAATTGACATAGATTTCAAAGGAACATTTAATGGAAATGAGAACTTAGAAGGCAGAGAAAGGATCATTTTGTTCCAAATGGGCCAAATCACATGAGATGTCAAAAACCGTTTGTGTTTAAAGGAAAACTGTGATAGAAACAGGAGTTTCCTGCACATTCTTTCCATGTGAAAATTGAGTTAATTTTTAAAAGCATACTTCCTACATCTTAAGTGTTTCAATGTGGAGATAGGTTCTGTTTACTCCAGGAAGGCGTATTCAGGTTGGTTTGAGAAACGCATGTATCTCCCAAAGAAAGAGATCTATGTTAAATGCTTCACAATCCCGCCTGTTGTTTGCCTGTGAGAATTGAATGAGTTTTTGAATGCAATACTTCTGGAAATCCTCATTTTCAAGAAGAAGAAAGGCTCATTTTGTCCCAAGTATGCGTATTTTGCTGAGGTGAAGAAACACATTTAGCTCTCCACAGAAAGCCATCTGTGTCAGAAGTCAAAACATTAACAACATTGCTTCATTCCGTAAATGAGTTACTTTTGGAAAGGAATATTTCCTGAAAATCAGAACTTTCAAGGTGGAGAGATGTTCATTTTCTTCCAAATAAGCCTATTGACCTGAAAGTGGGAACACATTTCTCTCTCGAAAGAAAATGGTCAGAGTTAGAAAGAGAGAAGTGTCTAGACCATTGTTTCCGTGTGAGAATTGACTTAGTTTTGAAAGGAATACTTACTGCAAATCCTAATTTTCAAGGTGGAGAAAGGGTGATTTTCCTCAAATGGGCCTCTTTATCTGAGGGAAAGAAACACATGTATCCCTCCAAAGAAAACCATTTGTGCTAGAAGCTGCAGCATCTGACACATTGTTACCTGTGAGAATTGAGTTCACTTTTGAAAGGAATATTTCCTGTATATCGTAGTTATCATGGTAGGGGAAGGCTCATTTTGGTACAAAAATGCCTAATCAGCTGATTTGAAGAAACACATTTATTTCTCCAAATAACACCATCTAAGCTTGAAGCTACAGTTGCTAGCACATTGTTTCCCTGTGACAATTGGCTTAGTTTTTGAAAGGAAGACTTCCTCACAATCTGAATTTTCAGGGTATTATTAGGCTGAGTGTGTCCAAGTAGGCCCATTCAGCTAAGTTGTATAGAAACATGTATCTCTCAAAAAAAAATCTTTGTTAGAACCAGGAGCATCTAGGGCATTGTTTCCCGGTGAGAACTGAGTTGGTTATTGAAAGGAATACTTCCTGTGACTTAAGATGTTTCAAAGTGGAGAAAGGCTCATTTTGTTCCAAATGGGGCCGTTCATCATTGGGGAAGGAACACAAGTATCCCTCCGAAGAAACCCATTAATGGTAGAAGCTGCAGCATCTACCATATTGTTTTCCTGTGAGAATTGAGTTCGTTTTGGGAAGAATACTTCCTTCAAATCAGAAATTCCAACGTGAACAAAGGTTCATTTTGTTTCCCAAAGGCCTATTCACCTAAGATGAAGAAAGGCCTGTATGTCCAAAGAGAACAAGCTGGGTCCGAAACTCAAGCACGTAGAACGTTGTTTACCAGTGATACTTGAATTACTTTTTGAATGGAATGCTCCTGCAAATCAGAATTGTCGGGGTGGATGAAGATCATTTTGTTCTGAATAGGCCTATTCGCCTGAGTTGAAAAAACACATGTACCTCTCAAAAGAAAACCAGCAGTGTTAGAAGCAGGAGCATCTAGCACATTGTTTTACTGTGAGAATTCTGTGAGTTTTTGAAAGAAAGACTGCTGCAAATCTGCGTTTTCGAGGTGTAGAAAGCTTCATTTTGTTCCAAATAGGACAGTTTAGAACAGTTGAAGAAACAAATGTAAATCTCAAAAGAAAACTATGTGTGTTAGAAACAAGAGCATCTATCACATTGTTTGCTGTGAGAATAGTGTTAGTTTTTGAAAGGAATATACCTGCAACTTAGGGTATCAACGTGGAGATAGCCTCTTTCTGTTCCAAATTGGCCTATTCAGCTAAGTTGAAGAAACACATGTACCTCTCAAAAAAAACCATCTCGGTATGATGCTGGAATATCTAGAACATTGTTTCCCTGTGAGAACTGAGTGTGGTTTTGAAATGACTACTACAGGAAACCTTAGAGTTTCAAAGGGGCGATAGGGTCTGTTTGCTCGAAATAGGTCTTTTCAGCTGAGTTGAAGACACATGCATCTTTCCCAAGAATACCATCTATGTTAGAAAGTGCAGCAGCTACCACATGGTTTCTCTGTCACAATTGAGAGAGCTTTTGAAAGGAGTACTTTCTGCAATTCAGAACTTGCAAGGTCAACAAAGGTTCATTCTGTGCCAAATAGGCGTTTTCAACTGACATGTTGAAACACATGTTTCTCTCACAAGAAACTCTCTGTGTTAGACGGTCCATCGCATAGAACATTGTTTACCTGTGAGATTTGAGTTCGTTTTCATTGGAGAACTTTTGCAAATCAGAATTTCAGGGTGGAAAAGGCTACTTTGTTCCTAATAGCCCTATTGAGCTGCATTGAAAAAACACATGGATCTCGCGAGAGAAAACCATCTGTGTTAGAAGCAGGATCATCCGGCACATTGTTTCCCTGTGAGAATCGAGTGAATATCTGAAAGGAGTACTTCCAGCCAATCACAGATTTCAAGGTGTACAACAGCTCACTTTACTCCAAACAGGACTATTTAGCTGAGTGGAAGACACAACATGTATATCTCGCAAGAGAACTATATGTGTAAGAAGCCTGAGCATCTAGAACATTGATTCCCTGTGAGAACCGAGTTACGTTTGAAAGGAATAACTCCTGCAAATGCTAGATTTGAAGGTGGAGAAAGGCTGCTTTTGTTCAAAATAGGCCTATTGATTTGAGGGGAAGTAACAAATGGATACTTCCAAAGAAAACCATTTCTGGTAGAAGCTGAAGCATGTACATATTGCTTCCCTGGGAGAATTCAGTTCGTTTGGAAAAGAATATTCCTGCAAATCAGAACTTCCAAGGTGCACCAAGCTTCATTTCATTCTAAATAGGCCTATTCCACTGAGATGTTGAAACACATGTTTCTCTGGAAAGAAAACAATCCATGTTACAATCTCCACTGCCTTTAACCTTGATTCTCTGTGAGATTAGAGGTAGTTTTTGAGTGGAATACTTTTGCAAAGGAGAATTTTCAGGCTGGTAAAGCCTACTTTTGTTGGACTAAGCCTATTCAGCTGAGTTGAAGAAGCACATTTTTCTCTCAAAAGAAAATCATCTGTGTTAGAAGAAGGAGAATCTAGCACATTGTTTCCTATGAGAAGTGAGTTAGTGTTTGAAAAGAACGCTGCCTGCAACCTAGGTGTTTCAAGGTGGAGATTGGCTCTATTTCCTCCAATAAGCCTATTCAGATGAGTTTGAGAAACTCATGTATCTCTCCAAGGAAAATGATATACGTTAGCAGCATCAAATCTACCACATTGTTTCCTTCTGAGTATTGAGTTAGGTTTTGAAAGCAACACGTTTAGCAAATCAGAATTTTCAAGCTAGAGAAAGGCTCATTTTGTCCAAAGAGGACGATTCGGCTCAATTGAAGACAGACATGTATCTCTCCTCACAATACCATCTATGCTTCAACCTGCAGCAATTACCACATTGTTTCCCTGCAAGAATTGACTTAGTTTTTGAAAGGACTACTACTGGCAACTTTTGAGTTTCACTGTGGAGATAGTCTCTGTTTGCTTCAAACAGGCCTTTTTAGCTGAGATGAAGAAGCACATGTGTATCTTGAAAAAGTACCATCTACGTTGGAAGCTGTAATTTCTATCACACTGTTTCCCTCTGACAATTTAGTTTGTTTTCGAAAGGAGTATTTCCTGCAAATCAGAATTTCCAACATGGATTGAAGTTGGCTTGCTCCAAACATGCCTAGGTTGAAGAAACACACATATTTCTTGAAAGAAAACCATCTGTGTTAGAAGAAAGTGCATCTAGCACATTGTTTCCCTGTGAGAACTGAGTTAGTTTTTAAAGGAACTCGTCCTGCAAATTAGCACTTTGAAGGGGGACATATGTTTCTTTGTTTCAAATTGGCCTATTCACCTGAATTGTCTAAACACGTGTTCCTCTTGAAACATCACAATATGTTTAAGAAAGAGGAACAACTAGCCTATTGCTTCCTTGTGAGAAGACTTAGTCTTGGAAAGGAATGTACCTGCAACTGAGAGATTTCAATGTGGAGATATGCCCTGATTGCTGCAAATAGGCCTATACAGCTGAGTTGAAGAAACACATGTCTAACTCTAATGACAACCATCTATGTTAGAAACTGTAGCATCAAGCACATTGTTCCCCTGTGAAATTTGAATTAGTTATGGAAATGAATAACTTCTGAATAACAGATTTTCAAAGTGTAGGAAAGCTCATTTTGTCCAAATAGGCCATTTCAGCTATGTTGAAGAAACACATGCATCTCTCCAACGAAATCATGTAGGTTAGAATCAGCATCATCTAGAACACTGTTCCTTGTGAGAATTGATTTAGTTCGTGAAACGAATATTTCCTGCAAATCATCCTTTTCAAGATGAAGAAAGGCTCATTTTGTTCCAAATAGGTCTATACAGGTGAGTTGAAGAAACACATGTACCTTTCCAAAGAAAACCATCTATGGTAGATCTACCACTTTATTTCCCTGTGTGAATTGACATAGATTTCAAAGGAACATTTAATGGAAATGGGAACTTAGAAGGCAGAGAAAGGATCATTTTGTTCCAAATGGGCCAAATCACATGAGATGTCAAAAACCGTTTGTGTTTAAAGGAAAACTGTGATAGAAACAGGAGTTTCCTGCACATTCTTTCCATGTGAAAATTGAGTTAATTTTTAAAAGCATACTTCCTACATCTTAAGTGTTTCAATGTGAAGATAGGTTCTGTTTACTCCAGGAAGGCGTATTCAGGTTGGTTTGAGAAACGCATGTATCTCCCAAAGAAAGAGATCTATGTTAAATGCTTCACAATCCCGCCTGTTGTTTGCCTGTGAGAATTGAATGAGTTTTTGAATGCAATACTTCTGGAAATCCTCATTTTCAAGAAGAAGAAAGGCTCATTTTGTCCCAAGTATGCGTATTTTGCTGAGGTGAAGAAACACATTTAGCTCTCCACAGAAAGCCATCTGTGTCAGAAGTCAAAACATTAACAACATTGCTTCATTCCGTAAATGAGTTACTTTTGGAAAGGAATATTTCCTGAAAATCAGAACTTTCAAGGTGGAGAGATGTTCATTTTCTTCCAAATAAGCCTATTGACCTGAAAGTGGGAACACATTTCTCTCTCGAAAGAAAATGGTCAGAGTTAGAAAGAGAGAAGTGTCTAGACCATTGTTTCCGTGTGAGAATTGACTTAGTTTTGAAAGGAATACTTACTGCAAATCCTAATTTTCAAGGTGGAGAAAGGGTGATTTTCCTCAAATGGGCCTCTTTATCTGAGGGGAAGAAACACATGTATCCCTCCAAAGAAAACCATTTGTGCTAGAAGCTGCAGCATCTGACACATTGTTACCTGTGAGAATTGAGTTCACTTTTGAAAGGAATATTTCCTGTATATCGTAGTTATCATGGTAGGGGAAGGCTCATTTTGGTACAAAAATGCCTAATCAGCTGATTTGAAGAAACACATTTATTTCTCCAAATAACACCATCTAAGCTTGAAGCTACAGTTGCTAGCACATTGTTTCCCTGTGACAATTGGCTTAGTTTTTGAAAGGAAGACTTCCTCACAATCTGAATTTTCAGGGTATTATTAGGCTGAGTGTGTCCAAGTAGGCCCATTCAGCTAAGTTGTATAGAAACATGTATCTCTCAAAAAAAAATCTTTGTTAGAACCAGGAGCATCTAGGGCATTGTTTCCCGGTGAGAACTGAGTTGGTTATTGAAAGGAATACTTCCTGTGACTTAAGATGTTTCAAAGTGGAGAAAGGCTCATTTTGTTCCAAATGGGGCTGTTCATCATTGGGGAAGGAACACAAGTATCCCTCCGAAGAAACCCATTTATGGTAGAAGCTGCAGCATCTACCATATTGTTTTCCTGAGAGAATTGAGTTCGTTTTGGGAAGAATACTTCCTGCAAATCAGAAATTCCAACGTGAACAAAGGTTCATTTTGTTTCCCAAAGGCCTATTCACCTAAGATGAAGAAAGGCCTGTATGTCCAAAGAGAACAAGCTGGGTCCGAAACTCAAGCACGTAGAACGTTGTTTACCAGTGATACTTGAATTACTTTTTGAATGGAATGCTCCTGCAAATCAGAATTGTCGGGGTGGATGAAGATCATTTTGTTCTGAATAGGCCTATTCGCCTGAGTTGAAAAAACACATGTACCTCTCAAAAGAAAACCAGCAGTGTTAGAAGCAGGAGCATCCAGCACATTGTTTTACTGTGAGAATTCTGTGAGTTTTTGAAAGAAAGACTGCTGCAAATCTGCGTTTTCGAGGTGTAGAAAGCTTCATTTTGTTCCAAATAGGACAGTTTAGAACAGTTGAAGAAACAAATGTAAATCTCAAAAGAAAACTATGTGTGTTAGAAACAAGAGCCTCTATCACATTGTTTGCTGTGAGAATAGTGTTAGTTTTTGAAAGGAATATACCTGCAACTTAGGGTATCAACATGGAGATAGCCTCTTTCTGTTCCAAATTGGCCTATTCAGCTAAGTTGAAGAAACACATGTACCTCTCAAAAAAACCCATCTCGGTATGATGCTGGAATATCTAGAACATTGTTTCCCTGTGAGAACTGAGTGTGGTTTTGAAATGACTACTACAGGAAACCTTAGAGTTTCAAAGGGGCGATAGGGTCTGTTTGCTCGAAATAGGTCTTTTCAGCTGAGTTGAAGACACATGCATCTTTCCCAAGAATACCATCTATGTTAGAAAGTGCAGCAGCTACCACATGGTTTCTCTGTCACAATTGAGAGAGCTTTTGAAAGGAGTACTTTCTGCAATTCAGAACTTGCAAGGTCAACAAAGGTTCATTCTGTGAAAAATAGGCGTTTTCAACTGACATGTTGAAACACATGTTTCTCTCACAAGAAACTCTCTGTGTTAGACGGTCCATCCCATAGAACATTGTTTACCTGTGAGATTTGAGTTAGTTTTCATTGGAGAACTTTTGCAAATCAGAATTTCAAGGTGGAAAAGGCTACTTTGTTCCTAATAGCCCTATTGAGCTGCATTGAAAAAACACATGGATCTCGCGAGAGAAAACCATCTGTGTTAGAAGCAGGATCATCCGGCACATTGTTTCCCTGTGAGAATCGAGTGAATATCTGAAAGGAGTACTTCCAGCCAATCACAGATTTCAAGGTGTACAACAGCTCACTTTACTCCAAATAGGACTATTTAGCTGAGTGGAAGACACAACATGTATATCTCGCAAGAGAACTATATGTGTAAGAAGCCTGAGCATCTAGAACATTGATTCCCTGTGAGAACCGAGTTACGTTTGAAAGGAATGACTCCTGCAAATGCTAGATTTGAAGGTGGAGAAAGGCTGCTTTTGTTCAAAATAGGCCTATTGATTTGAGGGGAAGTAACAAATGGATACTTCCAAAGAAAACCATTTCTGGTAGAAGCTGAAGCATGTACATATTGCTTCCCTGGGAGAATTCAGTTCGTTTGGAAAAGAATATTCCTGCAAATCAGAACTTCCAAGGTGCACCAAGCTTCATTTCATTCTAAATAGGCCTATTCCACTGAGATGTTGAAACACATGTTTCTCTGGAAAGAAAACAATCCATGTTACAATCTCCACTGCCTTTAACCTTGATTCTCTGTGAGATTAGAGGTAGTTTTTGAGTGGAATACTTTTGCAAAGGAGAATTTTCAGGCTGGAAAAGCCTACTTTTGTTGGACTAAGCCTATTCAGCTGAGTTGAAGAAGCACATTTTTCTCTCAAAAGAAAATCATCTGTGTTAGAAGAAGGAGAATCTAGCACATTGTTTCCTATGAGAAGTGAGTTAGTGTTTGAAAAGAACGCTGCCTGCAACCTAGGTGTTTCAAGGTGGAGATTGGCTCTATTTCCTCCAATAAGCCTATTCACATGAGTTTGAGAAACTCATGTATCTCTCCAAGGAAAATGATATACGTTAGCAGCATCAAATCTACCACATTGTTTCCTTCTGAGTATTGAGTTAGGTTTTGAAAGCAACACGTTTAGCAAATCAGAATTTTCAAGCTAGAGAAAGGCTCATTTTGTCCAAAGAGGACGATTGGGCTCAATTGAAGACAGACATGTATCTCTCCTCACAATACCATCTATGCTTCAACCTGCAGCAATTACCACATTGTTTCCCTGCAAGAATTGACTTAGTTTTTGAAAGGACTACTACTGGCAACTTTTGAGTTTCACTGTGGAGATAGTCTCTGTTTGCTTCAAACAGGCCTTTTTAGCTGAGATGAAGAAGCACATGTGTATCTTGAAAAAGTACCATCTACGTTGGAAGCTGTAATTTCTATCACACTGTTTCCCTCTGACAATTTAGTTTGTTTTCGAAAGGAGTATTTCCTGCAAATCAGAATTTCCAACATGGATTGAAGTTGGCTTGCTCCAAACATGCCTAGGTTGAAGAAACACACATATTTCTTGAAAGAAAACCATCTGTGTTAGAAGAAAGTGCATCTAGCACATTGTTTCCCTGTGAGAACTGAGTTAGTTTTTAAAGGAACTCGTCCTGCAAATTAGCACTTTGAAGGGGGACATATGTTTCTTTGTTTCAAATTGGCCTATTCACCTGAATTGTCTAAACACGTGTTCCTCTTGAAACATCACAATATATTTAAGAAAGAGGAACAACTAGCCTATTGCTTCCTTGTGAGAAGACTTAGTCTTGGAAAGGAATGTACCTGCAACTGAGAGATTTCAATGTGGAGATATGCCCTGATTGCTGCAAATAGGCCTATACAGCTGAGTTGAAGAAACACATGTCTAACTCTAATGACAACCATCTATGTTAGAAACTGTAGCATCAAGCACATTGTTCCCCTGTGAAATTTGAATTAGTTATGGAAATGAATAACTTCTGAATAACAGATTTTCAAAGTGTAGGAAAGCTCATTTTGTCCAAATAGGCCATTTCAGCTATGTTGAAGAAACACATGCATCTCTCCAACGAAATCATGTAGGTTAGAATCAGCATCATCTAGAACACTGTTCCTTGTGAGAATTGATTTAGTTCGTGAAACGAATATTTCCTGCAAATCATCCTTTTCAAGATGAAGAAAGGCTCATTTTGTTCCAAATAGGTCTATACAGGTGAGTTGAAGAAACACATGTACCTTTCCAAAGAAAACCATCTATGGTAGATCTACCACTTTATTTCCCTGTGTGAATTGACATAGATTTCAAAGGAACATTTAATGGAAATGAGAACTTAGAAGGCAGAGAAAGGATCATTTTGTTCCAAATGGGCCAAATCACATGAGATGTCAAAAACCGTTTGTGTTTAAAGGAAAACTGTGATAGAAACAGGAGTTTCCTGCACATTCTTTCCATGTGAAAATTGAGTTAATTTTTAAAAGCATACTTCCTACATCTTAAGTGTTTCAATGTGGAGATAGGTTCTGTTTACTCCAGGAAGGCGTATTCAGGTTGGTTTGAGAAACGCATGTATCTCCCAAAGAAAGAGATCTATGTTAAATGCTTCACAATCTCGCCTGTTGTTTGCCTGTGAGAATTGAATGAGTTTTTGAATGCAATACTTCTGGAAATCCTCATTTTCAAGAAGAAGAAAGGCTCATTTTGTCCCAAGTATGCGTATTTTGCTGAGGTGAAGAAACACATTTATCTCTCCACAGAAAGCCATCTGTGCCAGAAGTCAAAACATTAACAACATTGCTTCATTCTGTAAATGAGTTACTTTTGGAAAGGAATATTTCCTGAAAATCAGAACTTTCAAGGTGGAGAGATGTTCATTTTCTTCCAAATAAGCCTATTGACCTGAAAGTGGGAACACATTTCTCTCTCGAAAGAAAATGGTCAGAGTTAGAAAGAGAGAAGTGTCTAGACCATTGTTTCCGTGTGAGAATTGACTTAGTTTTGAAAGGAATACTTACTGCAAATCCTAATTTTCAAGGTGGAGAAAGGGTGATTTTCCTCAAATGGGCCTCTTTATCTGAGGGGAAGAAACACATGTATCCCTCCAAAGAAAACCATTTGTGCTAGAAGCTGCAGCATCTGACACATTGTTACCTGTGAGAATTGAGTTCACTTTTGAAAGGAATATTTCCTGTATATCGTAGTTATCATGGTAGGGGAAGGCTCATTTTGGTACAAAAATGCCTAATCAGCTGATTTGAAGAAACACATTTATTTCTCCAAATAACACCATCTAAGCTTGAAGCTACAGTTGCTAGCACATTGTTTCCCTGTGACAATTGGCTTAGTTTTTGAAAGGAAGACTTCCTCACAATCTGAATTTTCAGGGTATTATTAGGCTGAGTGTGTCCAAGTAGGCCCATTCAGCTAAGTTGTATAGAAACATGTATCTCTCAAAAAAAAATCTTTGTTAGAACCAGGAGCATCTAGGGCATTGTTTCCCGGTGAGAACTGAGTTGGTTATTGAAAGGAATACTTCCTGTGACTTAAGATGTTTCAAAGTGGAGAAAGGCTCATTTTGTTCCAAATGGGGCTGTTCATCATTGGGGAAGGAACACAAGTATCCCTCCGAAGAAACCCATTTATGGTAGAAGCTGCAGCATCTACCATATTGTTTTCCTGAGAGAATTGAGTTCGTTTTGGGAAGAATACTTCCTGCAAATCAGAAATTCCAACGTGAACAAAGGTTCATTTTGTTTCCCAAAGGCCTATTCACCTAAGATGAAGAAAGGCCTGTATGTCCAAAGAGAACAAGCTGGGTCCGAAACTCAAGCACGTAGAACGTTGTTTACCAGTGATACTTGAATTACTTTTTGAATGGAATGCTCCTGCAAATCAGAATTGTCGGGGTGGATGAAGATCATTTTGTTCTGAATAGGCCTATTCGCCTGAGTTGAAAAAACACATGTACCTCTCAAAAGAAAACCAGCAGTGTTTGAAGCAGGAGCATCTAGCACATTGGTTTACTGTGAGAATTCTGTGAGTTTTTGAAAGAAAGACTGCTGCAAATCTGCGTTTTCGAGCTGTAGTAAGCTTCATTTTGTTCCAAATAGGACAGTTTAGAACAGTTGAAGAAACAAATGTAAATCTCAAAAGAAAACTATGTGTGTTAGAAACAAGAGCATCTATGACATTGTTTGCTGTGAGAATAGTGTTAGTTTTTGAAAGGAATATACCTGCAACTTAGGGTATCAACGTGGAGATAGCCTCTTTCTGTTCCAAATTGGCCTATTCAGCTAAGTTGAAGAAACACATGTACCTCTCAAAAAAAACCATCTCGGTATGATGCTGGAATATCTAGAACATTGTTTCCCTGTGAGAACTGAGTGTGGTTTTGAAATGACTACTACAGGAAACCTTAGAGTTTCAAAGGGGCGATAAGCTCTGTTTGCTCGAAATAGGTCTTTTCAGCTGAGTTGAAGACACATGCATCTTTCCCAAGAATACCATCTATGTTAGAAAGTGCAGCAGCTACCACATGGTTTCTCTGTCACAATTGAGAGAGCTTTTGAAAGGAGTACTTTCTGCAATTCAGAACTTGCAAGGTCAACAAAGGTTCATTCTGTGCCAAATAGGCGTTTTCAATTGACATGTTGAAACACATGTTTCTCTCACAAGAAACTCTCTGTGTTAGACGGTCCATCGCATAGAACATTGTTTACCTGTGAGATTTGAGTTCGTTTTCATTGGAGAACTTTTGCAAATCAGAATTTCAGGGTGGAAAAGGCTACTTTGTTCCTAATAGCCCTATTGAGCTGCATTGAAAAAACACATGGATCTCGCGAGAGAAAACCATCTGTGTTAGAAGCAGGATCATCCGGCACATTGTTTCCCTGTGAGAATCGAGTGAATATCTGAAAGGAGTACTTCCAGCCAATCACAGATTTCAAGGTGTACAACAGCTCACTTTACTCCAAACAGGACTATTTAGCTGAGTGGAAGACACAACATGTATATCTCGCAAGAGAACTATATGTGTAAGAAGCCTGAGCATCTAGAACATTGATTCCCTGTGAGAACCGAGTTACGTTTGAAAGGAATAACTCCTGCAAATGCTAGATTTGAAGGTGGAGAAAGGCTGCTTTTGTTCAAAATAGGCCTATTGATTTGAGGGGAAGTAACAAATGGATACTTCCAAAGAAAACCATTTCTGGTAGAAGCTGAAGCATGTACATATTGCTTCCCTGGGAGAATTCAGTTCGTTTGGAAAAGAATATTCCTGCAAATCAGAACTTCCAAGGTGCACCAAGCTTCATTTCATTCTAAATAGGCCTATTCCACTGAGATGTTGAAACACATGTTTCTCTGGAAAGAAAACAATCCATGTTACAATCTCCACTGCCTTTAACCTTGATTCTCTGTGAGATTAGAGGTAGTTTTTGAGTGGAATACTTCTGCAAAGGAGAATTTTCAGGCTGGTAAAGCCTACTTTTGTTGGACTAAGCCTATTCAGCTGAGTTGAAGAAGCACATTTTTCTCTCAAAAGAAAATCATCTGTGTTAGAAGAAGGAGAATCTAGCACATTGTTTCCTATGAGAAGTGAGTTAGTGTTTGAAAAGAACGCTGCCTGCAACCTAGGTGTTTCAAGGTGGAGATTGGCTCTATTTCCTCCAATAAGCCTATTCAGATGAGTTTGAGAAACTCATGTATCTCTCCAAGGAAAATGATATACGTTAGCAGCATCAAATCTACCACATTGTTTCCTTCTGAGTATTGAGTTAGGTTTTGAAAGCAACACGTTTAGCAAATCAGAATTTTCAAGCTAGAGAAAGGCTCATTTTGTCCAAAGAGGACGATTGGGCTCAATTGAAGACAGACATGTATCTCTCCTCACAATACCATCTATGCTTCAACCTGCAGCAATTACCACATTGTTTCCCTGCAAGAATTGACTTAGTTTTTGAAAGGACTACTACTGGCAACTTTTGAGTTTCACTGTGGAGATAGTCTCTGTTTGCTTCAAACAGGCCTTTTTAGCTGAGATGAAGAAGCACATGTGTATCTTGAAAAAGTACCATCTACGTTGGAAGCTGTAATTTCTATCACACTGTTTCCCTCTGACAATTTAGTTTGTTTTCGAAAGGAGTATTTCCTGCAAATCAGAATTTCCAACATGGATTGAAGTTGGCTTGCTCCAAACATGCCTAGGTTGAAGAAACACACATATTTCTTGAAAGAAAACCATCTGTGTTAGAAGAAAGTGCATCTAGCACATTGTTTCCCTGTGAGAACTGAGTTAGTTTTTAAAGGAACTCGTCCTGCAAATTAGCACTTTGAAGGGGGACATATGTTTCTTTGTTTCAAATTGGCCTATTCACCTGAATTGTCTAAACACGTGTTCCTCTTGAAACATCACAATATATTTAAGAAAGAGGAACAACTAGCCTATTGCTTCCTTGTGAGAAGACTTAGTCTTGGAAAGGAATGTACCTGCAACTGAGAGATTTCAATGTGGAGATATGCCCTGATTGCTGCAAATAGGCCTATACAGCTGAGTTGAAGAAACACATGTCTAACTCTAATGACAACCATCTATGTTAGAAACTGTAGCATCAAGCACATTGTTCCCCTGTGAAATTTGAATTAGTTATGGAAATGAATAACTTCTGAATAACAGATTTTCAAAGTGTAGGAAAGCTCATTTTGTCCAAATAGGCCATTTCAGCTATGTTGAAGAAACACATGCATCTCTCCAACGAAATCATGTAGGTTAGAATCAGCATCATCTAGAACACTGTTCCTTGTGAGAATTGATTTAGTTCGTGAAACGAATATTTCCTGCAAATCATCCTTTTCAAGATGAAGAAAGGCTCATTTTGTTCCAAATAGGTCTATACAGGTGAGTTGAAGAAACACATGTACCTTTCCAAAGAAAACCATCTATGGTAGATCTACCACTTTATTTCCCTGTGTGAATTGACATAGATTTCAAAGGAACATTTAATGGAAATGAGAACTTAGAAGGCAGAGAAAGGATCATTTTGTTCCAAATGGGCCAAATCACATGAGATGTCAAAAACCGTTTGTGTTTAAAGGAAAACTGTGATAGAAACAGGAGTTTCCTGCACATTCTTTCCATGTGAAAATTGAGTTAATTTTTAAAAGCATACTTCCTACATCTTAAGTGTTTCAATGTGGAGATAGGTTCTGTTTACTCCAGGAAGGCGTATTCAGGTTGGTTTGAGAAACGCATGTATCTCCCAAAGAAAGAGATCTATGTTAAATGCTTCACAATCTCGCCTGTTGTTTGCCTGTGAGAATTGAATGAGTTTTTGAATGCAATACTTCTGGAAATCCTCATTTTCAAGAAGAAGAAAGGCTCATTTTGTCCCAAGTATGCGTATTTTGCTGAGGTGAAGAAACACATTTATCTCTCCACAGAAAGCCATCTGTGCCAGAAGTCAAAACATTAACAACATTGCTTCATTCTGTAAATGAGTTACTTTTGGAAAGGAATATTTCCTGAAAATCAGAACTTTCAAGGTGGAGAGATGTTCATTTTCTTCCAAATAAGCCTATTGACCTGAAAGTGGGAACACATTTCTCTCTCGAAAGAAAATGGTCAGAGTTAGAAAGAGAGAAGTGTCTAGACCATTGTTTCCGTGTGAGAATTGACTTAGTTTTGAAAGGAATACTTACTGCAAATCCTAATTTTCAAGGTGGAGAAAGGGTGATTTTCCTCAAATGGGCCTCTTTATCTGAGGGGAAGAAACACATGTATCCCTCCAAAGAAAACCATTTGTGCTAGAAGCTGCAGCATCTGACACATTGTTACCTGTGAGAATTGAGTTCACTTTTGAAAGGAATATTTCCTGTATATCGTAGTTATCATGGTAGGGGAAGGCTCATTTTGGTACAAAAATGCCTAATCAGCTGATTTGAAGAAACACATTTATTTCTCCAAATAACACCATCTAAGCTTGAAGCTACAGTTGCTAGCACATTGTTTCCCTGTGACAATTGGCTTAGTTTTTGAAAGGAAGACTTCCTCACAATCTGAATTTTCAGGGTATTATTAGGCTGAGTGTGTCCAAGTAGGCCCATTCAGCTAAGTTGTATAGAAACATGTATCTCTCAAAAAAAAATCTTTGTTAGAACCAGGAGCATCTAGGGCATTGTTTCCCGGTGAGAACTGAGTTGGTTATTGAAAGGAATACTTCCTGTGACTTAAGATGTTTCAAAGTGGAGAAAGGCTCATTTTGTTCCAAATGGGGCTGTTCATCATTGGGGAAGGAACACAAGTATCCCTCCGAAGAAACCCATTTATGGTAGAAGCTGCAGCATCTACCATATTGTTTTCCTGAGAGAATTGAGTTCGTTTTGGGAAGAATACTTCCTGCAAATCAGAAATTCCAACGTGAACAAAGGTTCATTTTGTTTCCCAAAGGCCTATTCACCTAAGATGAAGAAAGGCCTGTATGTCCAAAGAGAACAAGCTGGGTCCGAAACTCAAGCACGTAGAACGTTGTTTACCAGTGATACTTGAATTACTTTTTGAATGGAATGCTCCTGCAAATCAGAATTGTCGGGGTGGATGAAGATCATTTTGTTCTGAATAGGCCTATTCGCCTGAGTTGAAAAAACACATGTACCTCTCAAAAGAAAACCAGCAGTGTTTGAAGCAGGAGCATCTAGCACATTGGTTTACTGTGAGAATTCTGTGAGTTTTTGAAAGAAAGACTGCTGCAAATCTGCGTTTTCGAGCTGTAGTAAGCTTCATTTTGTTCCACATAGGACAGTTTAGAACAGTTGAAGAAACAAATGTAAATCTCAAAAGAAAACTATGTGTGTTAGAAACAAGAGCATCTATGACATTGTTTGCTGTGAGAATAGTGTTAGTTTTTGAAAGGAATATACCTGCAACTTAGGGTATCAACGTGGAGATAGCCTCTTTCTGTTCCAAATTGGCCTATTCAGCTAAGTTGAAGAAACACATGTACCTCTCATAAAAAACCATCTCGGTATGATGCTGGAATATCTAGAACATTGTTTCCCTGTGAGAACTGAGTGTGGTTTTGAAATGACTACTACAGGAAACCTTAGAGTTTCAAAGGGGCGATAGGGTCTGTTTGCTCGAAATAGGTCTTTTCAGCTGAGTTGAAGACACATGCATCTTTCCCAAGAATACCATCTATGTTAGAAAGTGCAGCAGCTACCACATGGTTTCTCTGTCACAATTGAGAGAGCTTTTGAAAGGAGTACTTTCTGCAATTCAGAACTTGCAAGGTCAACAAAGGTTCATTCTGTGAAAAATAGGCGTTTTCAACTGACATGTTGAAACACATGTTTCTCTCACAAGAAACTCTCTGTGTTAGACGGTCCATCGCATAGAACATTGTTTACCTGTGAGATTTGAGTTCGTTTTAATTGGAGAACTTTTGCAAATCAGAATTTCAGGGTGGAAAAGGCTACTTTGTTCCTAATAGCCCTATTGAGCTGCATTGAAAAAACACATGGATCTCGCGAGAGAAAACCATCTGTGTTAGAAGCAGGATCATCCGGCACATTGTTTCCCTGTGAGAATCGAGTGAATATCTGAAAGGAGTACTTCCAGCCAATCACAGATTTCAAGGTGTACAACAGCTCACTTTACTCCAAATAGGACTATTTAGCTGAGTGGAAGACACAACATGTATATCTCGCAAGAGAACTATATGTGTAAGAAGCCTGAGCATCTAGAACATTGATTCCCTGTGAGAACCGAGTTACGTTTGAAAGGAATGACTCCTGCAAATGCTAGATTTGAAGGTGGAGAAAGGCTGCTTTTGTTCAAAATAGGCCTATTGATTTGAGGGGAAGTAACAAATGGATACTTCCAAAGAAAACCATTTCTGGTAGAAGCTGAAGCATGTACATATTGCTTCCCTGGGAGAATTCAGTTCGTTTGGAAAAGAATATTCCTGCAAATCAGAACTTCCAAGGTGCACCAAGCTTCATTTCATTCTAAATAGGCCTATTCCACTGAGATGTTGAAACACATGTTTCTCTGGAAAGAAAACAATCCATGTTACAATCTCCACTGCCTTTAACCTTGATTCTCTGTGAGATTAGAGGTAGTTTTTGAGTGGAATACTTCTGCAAAGGAGAATTTTCAAGCTGGTAAAGCCTACTTTTGTTGGACTAAGCCTATTCAGCTGAGTTGAAGAAGCACATTTTTCTCTCCAAAGAAAATCATCTGTGTTAGAAGAAGGAGAATCTAGCACATTGTTTCCTATGAGAAGTGAGTTAGTGTTTGAAAAGAACGCTGCCTGCAACCTAGGTGTTTCAAGGTGGAGATTGGCTCTATTTCCTCCAATAAGCCTATTCAGATGAGTTTGAGAAACTCATGTATCTCTCCAAGGAAAATGATATACGTTAGCAGCATCAAATCTACCACATTGTTTCCTTCTGAGTATTGAGTTAATTTTTGAAAGCAACACGTTTAGCAAATCAGAATTTTCAAGCTAGAGAAAGGCTCATTTTGTCCAAAGAGGACGATTCGGCTCAATTGAAGACAGACATGTATCTCTCCTCACAATACCATCTATGCTTCAACCTGCAGCAATTACCACATTGTTTCCCTGCCAGAATTGACTTAGTTTTTGAAAGGACTACTACTGGCAACTTTTGAGTTACACTGTGGAGATAGTCTCTGTTTGCTTCAAACAGGCCTTTTTAGCTGAGATGAAGAAGCACATGTGTATCTTGAAAAAGTACCATCTACGTTGGAAGCTGTAATTTCTATCACACTGTTTCCCTCTGACAATTTAGTTTGTTTTAGAAAGGAGTATTTCCTGCAAATCAGAATTTCCAACATGGATTGAAGTTGGCTTGCTCCAAACATGCCTAGGTTGAAGAAACACACATATTTCTTGAAAGAAAACCATCTGTGTTAGAAGAAAGTGCATCTAGCACATTGTTTCCCTGTGAGAACTGAGTTAGTTTTTAAAGGAACTCGTCCTGCAAATTAGCACTTTGAAGGGGGACATTTGTTTCTTTGTTTCAAATTGGCCTATTCACCTGAATTGTCTAAACACGTGTTACTCTTGAAACATCACAATATGTTTAAGAAAGAGGAACAACTAGCCTATTGCTTCCTTGTGAGAAGACTTAGTCTTGGAAAGGAATGTACCTGCAACTGACAGATTTCAATGTGGAGATATGCCCTGATTGCTGCAAATAGGCCTATACAGCTGAGTTGAAGAAACACATGTCTAACTCTAATGACAACCATCTATGTTAGAAACTGTAGCATCAAGCACATTGTTCCCCTGTGAAATTTGAATTAGTTATGGAAATGAATAACTTCTGAATAACAGATTTTCAAAGTGTAGGAAAGCTCATTTTGTCCAAATAGGCCATTTCAGCTATGTTGAAGAAACACATGCATCTCTGCAACGAAATCATGTAGGTTAGAATCAGCATCATCTAGAACACTGTTCCTTGTGAGAATTGATTTAGTTCGTGAAACGAATATTTCCTGCAAATCATCCTTTTCAAGATGAAGAAAGGCTCATTTTGTTCCAAATAGGTCTATACAGGTGAGTTGAAGAAACACATGTACCTTTCCAAAGAAAACCATCTATGGTAGATCTACCACTTTATTTCCCTGTGTGAATTGACATAGATTTCAAAGGAACATTTAATGGAAATGAGAACTTAGAAGGCAGAGAAAGGATCATTTTGTTCCAAATGGGCCAAATCACATGAGATGTCAAAAACCGTTTGTGTTTAAAGGAAAACTGTGATAGAAACAGGAGTTTCCTGCACATTCTTTCCATGTGAAAATTGAGTTAATTTTTAAAAGCATACTTCCTACATCTTAAGTGTTTCAATGTGGAGATAGGTTCTGTTTACTCCAGGAAGGCGTATTCAGGTTGGTTTGAGAAACGCATGTATCTCCCAAAGAAAGAGATCTATGTTAAATGCTTCACAATCCCGCCTGTTGTTTGCCTGTGAGAATTGAATGAGTTTTTGAATGCAATACTTCTGGAAATCCTCATTTTCAAGAAGAAGAAAGGCTCATTTTGTCCCAAGTATGCGTATTTTGCTGAGGTGAAGAAACACATTTATCTCTCCACAGAAAGCCATCTGTGCCAGAAGTCAAAACATTAACAACATTGCTTCATTCTGTAAATGAGTTACTTTTGGAAAGGAATATTTCCTGAAAATCAGAACTTTCAAGGTGGAGAGATGTTCATTTTCTTCCAAATAAGCCTATTGACCTGAAAGTGGGAACACATTTCTCTCTCGAAAGAAAATGGTCAGAGTTAGAAAGAGAGAAGTGTCTAGACCATTGTTTCCATGTGAGAATTGACTTAGTTTTGAAAGGAATACTTACTGCAAATCCTAATTTTCAAGGTGGAGAAAGGGTGATTTTCCTCAAATGGGCCTCTTTATCTGAGGGGAAGAAACACATGTATCCCTCCAAAGAAAACCATTTGTGCTAGAAGCTGCAGCATCTGACACATTGTTACCTGTGAGAATTGAGTTCACTTTTGAAAGGAATATTTCCTGTATATCGTAGTTATCATGGTAGGGGAAGGCTCATTTTGGTACAAAAATGCCTAATCAGCTGATTTGAAGAAACACATTTATTTCTCCAAATAACACCATCTAAGCTTGAAGCTACAGTTGCTAGCACATTGTTTCCCTGTGACAATTGGCTTAGTTTTTGAAAGGAAGACTTCCTCACAATCTGAATTTTCAGGGTATTATTAGGCTGAGTGTGTCCATGTAGGCCCATTCAGCTAAGTTGTATAGAAACATGTATCTCTCAAAAAAAAATCTTTGTTAGAACCAGGAGCATCTAGGGCATTGTTTCCCGGTGAGAACTGAGTTGGTTATTGAAAGGAATACTTCCTGTGACTTAAGATGTTTCAAAGTGGAGAAAGGCTCATTTTGTTCCAAATGGGGCTGTTCATCATTGGGGAAGGAACACAAGTATCCCTCCGAAGAAACCCATTTATGGTAGAAGCTGCAGCATCTACCATATTGTTTTCCTGAGAGAATTGAGTTCGTTTTGGGAAGAATACTTCCTGCAAATCAGAAATTCCAACGTGAACAAAGGTTCATTTTGTTTCCCAAAGGCCTATTCACCTAAGATGAAGAAAGGCCTGTATGTCCAAAGAGAACAAGCTGGGTCCGAAACTCAAGCACGTAGAACGTTGTTTACCAGTGATACTTGAATTACTTTTTGAATGGAATGCTCCTGCAAATCAGAATTGTCGGGGTGGATGAAGATCATTTTGTTCTGAATAGGCCTATTCGCCTGAGTTGAAAAAACACATGTACCTCTCAAAAGAAAACCAGCAGTGTTAGAAGCAGGAGCATCTAGCACATTGTTTTACTGTGAGAATTCTGTGAGTTTTTGAAAGAAAGACTGCTGCAAATCTGCGTTTTCGAGGTGTAGAAAGCTTCATTTTGTTCCAAATAGGACAGTTTAGAACAGTTGAAGAAACAAATGTAAATCTCAAAAGAAAACTATGTGTGTTAGAAACAAGAGCATCTATGACATTGTTTGCTGTGAGAATAGTGTTAGTTTTTGAAAGGAATATACCTGCAACTTAGGGTATCAACGTGGAGATAGCCTCTTTCTGTTCCAAATTGGCCTATTCAGCTAAGTTGAAGAAACACATGTACCTCTCAAAAAAAACCATCTCGGTATGATGCTGGAATATCTAGAACATTGTTTCCCTGTGAGAACTGAGTGTGGTTTTGAAATGACTACTACAGGAAACCTTAGAGTTTCAAAGGGGCGATAGGGTCTGTTTGCTCGAAATAGGTCTTTTCAGCTGAGTTGAAGACACATGCATCTTTCCCAAGAATACCATCTATGTTAGAAAGTGCAGCAGCTACCACATGGTTTCTCTGTCACAATTGGGAGAGCTTTTGAAAGGAGTACTTTCTGCAATTCAGAACTTGCAAGGTCAACAAAGGTTCATTCTGTGAAAAATAGGCGTTTTCAACTGACATGTTGAAACACATGTTTCTTTCACAAGAAACTCTCTGTGTTAGACGGTCCATCCCATAGAACATTGTTTACCTGTGAGATTTGAGTTAGTTTTCATTGGAGAACTTTTGCAAATCAGAATTTCAGGGTGGAAAAGGCTACTTTGTTCCTAATAGCCCTATTGAGCTGCATTGAAAAAACACATGGATCTCGCGAGAGAAAACCATCTGTGTTAGAAGCAGGATCATCCGGCACATTGTTTCCCTGTGAAAATCGAGTGAATATCTGAAAGGAGTACTTCCAGCCAATCACAGATTTCAAGGTGTACAACAGCTCACTTTACTCCAAATAGGACTATTTAGCTGAGTGGAAGACACAACATGTATATCTCGCAAGAGAACTATATGTGTAAGAAGCCTGAGCATCTAGAACATTGATTCCCTGTGAGAACCGAGTTACGTTTGAAAGGAATGACTCCTGCAAATGCTAGATTTGAAGGTGGAGAAAGGCTGCTTTTGTTCAAAATAGGCCTATTGATTTGAGGGGAAGTAACAAATGGATACTTCCAAAGAAAACCATTTCTGGTAGAAGCTGAAGCATGTACATATTGCTTCCCTGGGAGAATTCAGTTCGTTTGGAAAAGAATATTCCTGGAAATCAGAACTTCCAAGGTGCACCAAGCTTCATTTCATTCTAAATAGGCCTATTCCACTGAGATGTTGAAACACATGTTTCTCTGGAAAGAAAACAATCCATGTTACAATCTCCACTGCCTTTAACCTTGATTCTCTGTGAGATTAGAGGTAGTTTTTGAGTGGAATACTTTTGCAAAGGAGAATTTTCAGGCTGGAAAAGCCTCCTTTTGTTGGACTAAGCCTATTCAGCTGAGTTGAAGAAGCACATTTTTCTCTCAAAATAAAATCATCTGTGTTAGAAGAAGGAGAATCTAGCACATTGTTTCCTATGAGAAGTGAGTTAGTGTTTGAAAAGAACGCTGCCTGCAACCTAGGTGTTTCAAGGTGGAGATTGGCTCTATTTCCTCCAATAAGCCTATTCAGATGAGTTTGAGAAACTCATGTATCTCTCCAAGGAAAATGATATACGTTAGCAGCATCAAATCTACCACATTGTTTCCTTCTGAGTATTGAGTTAGGTTTTGAAAGCAACACGTTTAGCAAATCAGAATTTTCAAGCTAGAGAAAGGCTCATTTTGTCCAAAGAGGACGATTCGGCTCAATTGAAGACAGACATGTATCTCTCCTCACAATACCATCTATGCTTCAACCTGCAGCAATTACCACATTGTTTCCCTGCAAGAATTGACTTAGTTTTTGAAAGGACTACTACTGGCAACTTTTGAGTTTCACTGTGGAGATAGTCTCTGTTTGCTTCAAACAGGCCTTTTTAGCTGAGATGAAGAAGCACATGTGTATCTTGAAAAAGTACCATCTACGTTGGAAGCTGTAATTTCTATCACACTGTTTCCCTCTGACAATTTAGTTTGTTTTCGAAAGGAGTATTTCCTGCAAATCAGAATTTCCAACATGGATTGAAGTTGGCTTGCTCCAAACATGCCTAGGTTGAAGAAACACACATATTTCTTGAAAGAAAACCATCTGTGTTAGAAGAAAGTGCATCTAGCACATTGTTTCCCTGTGAGAACTGAGTTAGTTTTTAAAGGAACTCGTCCTGCAAATTAGCACTTTGAAGGGGGACATATGTTTCTTTGTTTCAAATTGGCCTATTCACCTGAATTGTCTAAACACGTGTTACTCTTGAAACATCACAATATGTTTTAGAAAGAGGAACAACTAGCCTATTGCTTCCTTGTGAGAAGACTTAGTCTTGGAAAGGAATGTACCTGCAACTGAGAGATTTCAATGTGGAGATATGCCCTGATTGCTGCAAATAGGCCTATACAGCTGAGTTGAAGAAACACATGTCTAACTCTAATGACAACCATCTATGTTAGAAACTGTAGCATCAAGCACATTGTTCCCCTGTGAAATTTGAATTAGTTATGGAAATGAATAACTTCTGAATAACAGATTTTCAAAGTGTAGGAAAGCTCATTTTGTCCAAATAGGCCATTTCAGCTATGTTGAAGAAACACATGCATCTCTCCAACGAAATCATGTAGGTTAGAATCAGCATCATCTAGAACACTGTTCCTTGTGAGAATTGATTTAGTTCGTGAAACGAATATTTCCTGCAAATCATCCTTTTCAAGATGAAGAAAGGCTCATTTTGTTCCAAATAGGTCTATACAGGTGAGTTGAAGAAACACATGTACCTTTCCAAAGAAAACCATCTATGGTAGATCTACCACTTTATTTCCCTGTGTGAATTGACATAGATTTCAAAGGAACATTTAATGGAAATGAGAACTTAGAAGGCAGAGAAAGGATCATTTTGTTCCAAATGGGCCAAATCACATGAGATGTCAAAAACCGTTTGTGTTTAAAGGAAAACTGTGATAGAAACAGGAGTTTCCTGCACATTCTTTCCATGTGAAAATTGAGTTAATTTTTAAAAGCATACTTCCTACATCTTAAGTGTTTCAATGTGGAGATAGGTTCTGTTTACTCCAGGAAGGCGTATTCAGGTTGGTTTGAGAAACGCATGTATCTCCCAAAGAAAGAGATCTATGTTAAATGCTTCACAATCCCGCCTGTTGTTTGCCTGTGAGAATTGAATGAGTTTTTGAATGCAATACTTCTGGAAATCCTCATTTTCAAGAAGAAGAAAGGCTCATTTTGTCCCAAGTATGCGTATTTTGCTGAGGTGAAGAAACACATTTATCTCTCCACAGAAAGCCATCTGTGCCAGAAGTCAAAACATTAACAACATTGCTTCATTCTGTAAATGAGTTACTTTTGGAAAGGAATATTTCCTGAAAATCAGAACTTTCAAGGTGGAGAGATGTTCATTTTCTTCCAAATAAGCCTATTGACCTGAAAGTGGGAACACATTTCTCTCTCGAAAGAAAATGGTCAGAGTTAGAAAGAGAGAAGTGTCTAGACCATTGTTTCCGTGTGAGAATTGACTTAGTTTTGAAAGGAATACTTACTGCAAATCCTAATTTTCAAGGTGGAGAAAGGGTGATTTTCCTCAAATGGGCCTCTTTATCTGAGGGGAAGAAACACATGTATCCCTCCAAAGAAAACCATTTGTGCTAGAAGCTGCAGCATCTGACACATTGTTACCTGTGAGAATTGAGTTCACTTTTGAAAGGAATATTTCCTGTATATCGTAGTTATCATGGTAGGGGAAGGCTCATTTTGGTACAAAAATGCCTAATCAGCTGATTTGAAGAAACACATTTATTTCTCCAAATAACACCATCTAAGCTTGAAGCTACAGTTGCTAGCACATTGTTTCCCTGTGACAATTGGCTTAGTTTTTGAAAGGAAGACTTCCTCACAATCTGAATTTTCAGGGTATTATTAGGCTGAGTGTGTCCAAGTAGGCCCATTCAGCTAAGTTGTATAGAAACATGTATCTCTCAAAAAAAAATCTTTGTTAGAACCAGGAGCATCTAGGGCATTGTTTCCCGGTGAGAACTGAGTTGGTTATTGAAAGGAATACTTCCTGTGACTTAAGATGTTTCAAAGTGGAGAAAGGCTCATTTTGTTCCAAATGTGGCTGTTCATCATTGGGGAAGGAACACAAGTATCCCTCCGAAGAAACCCATTAATGGTAGAAGCTGCAGCATCTACCATATTGTTTTCCTGTGAGAATTGAGTTCGTTTTGGGAAGAATACTTCCTGCAAATCAGAAATTCCAACGTGAACAAAGGTTCATTTTGTTTCCCAAATGCCTATTCACCTAAGATGAAGAAAGGCCTGTATGTCCAAAGAGAACAAGCTGGGTCCGAAACTCAACCACGTAGAACGTTGTTTACCAGTGATACTTGAATTACTTTTTGAATGGAATGCTCCTGCAAATCAGAATTGTCGGGGTGGATGAAGATCATTTTGTTCTGAATAGGCCTATTCGCCTGAGTTGAAAAAACACATGTACCTCTCAAAAGAAAACCAGCAGTGTTAGAAGCAGGAGCATCTAGCACATTGTTTTACTGTGAGAATTCTGTGAGTTTTTGAAAGAAAGACTGCTGCAAATCAGCGTTTTCGAGGTGTAGAAAGCTTCATTTTGTTCCACATAGGACAGTTTAGAACAGTTGAAGAAACAAATGTAAATCTCAAAAGAAAGCTATGTGTGTTAGAAACAAGAGCATCTATCACATTGTTTGCTGTGAGAATAGTGTTACTTTTTGAAAGGAATATACCTGCAACTTAGGGGATCAACGTGGAGATAGCCTCTTTCTGTTCCAAATTGGCCTATTCAGCTAAGTTGAAGAAACACATGTACCTCTCAAAAAAAACCATCTCGGTATGAGCCTGGAATATCTAGAACATTGTTTCCCTGTGAGAACTGAGTGTGGTTTTGAAATGACTACTACAGGAAACCTTAGAGTTTCAAAGGGGCGATAAGCTCTGTTTGCTCGAAATAGGTCTTTTCAGCTGAGTTGAAGACACATGCATCTTTCCCAAGAAAACATCTATGTTAGAAAGTGCAGCAGCTACCACATGGTTTCTCTGTCACAATTGAGAGAGCTTTTGAAAGGAGTACTTCCTGCAATTCAGAACTTGCAAGGTCAACAAAGGTTCATTCTGTGCCAAATAGGCGTTTTCACCTGACATGTTGAAACACATGTTTCTCTCACAAGAAACTCTCTGTGTTAGACGGTCCATCGCATAGAACATTATTTACCTGTGAGATTTGAGTTAGTTTTCATTGGAGAACTTTTGCAAATCAGAATTTCAGGGTGGAAAAGGCTACTTTGTTCCTAATAGCCCTATTGAGCTGCATTGAAAAAACACATGGATCTCGCGAGAGAAAACCATCTGTGTTAGAAGCAGGATCATCCGGCACATTGTTTCCCTGTGAGAATCGAGTGAATATTTGAAAGGAGTACTTCCAGCCAATCATAGATTTGAGGTGTACAAAAGCTCACTTTACTCCATATAGGACTATTTAGCTGAGTGGAAGAAACAACATGTATATCTCGCAAGAGAACTATATGTGTAAGAAGCCTGAGCATCTAGAACATTGATTCCCTGTGAGAACCGAGTTACGTTTGAAAGGAATACCTCCTGCAAATCCTAGATTTGAAGGTGGAGAAAGGCTGCTTTTGTTCAAAATAGGCCTATTGATCTGAGGGGAAGTAACGAATGGATACTTCCAAAGAAAACCATTTCTGGTAGAAGCTGAAGCATGTACATATTGCTTCCCTGGGAGAAATCAGTTAGTTTGGAAAGGAATATTCCTGCAAATCAGAACTTCCAAGGTGCACCAAGCTTCATTTCATTCTAAATAGGCCTATTCCACTGAGATGTTGAAACACATGTTTCTCTGGAAAGAAAACAATCCGTGTTACAATCTCCCCTGCCTTTAACCTTGATTCCCTGTGAGATTAGAGGTAGTTTTTGAGTGGAATACGTCTGCGAAGGAGAATTTTCAGGCTGGAAAAGCCTCCTTTTGTTGGACTAAGCCTATTCAGCTGAGTTGAAGAAGCACATTTTTCTCTCAAAATAAAATCATCTGTGTTAGAAGAAGGAGAATCTAGCACATTGTTTCCTATGAGAAGTGAGTTAGTGTTTGAAAAGAACGCTGACTGCAACCTAGGTGTTTCAAGGTGGAGATTGGCTCTATTTCCTCCAATAAGCCTATTCAGATGAGTTTGAGAAACTCATGTATCTCTCCAAGGAAAATGATATACGTTAGCAGCATCAAATCTACCACATTGTTTCCTTCTGAGTATTGAGTTAGTTTTTGAAAGCAACACGTTTAGCAAATCAGAATTTTCAAGCTACAGAAAGGCTCATTTTGTCCAAAGAGGAGGATTCGGCTCAATTGAAGACAGACATGTATCTCTCCTCACAATACCATCTATGCTTCAAACTGCAGCAATTACCACATTGTTTCCCTGCAAGAATTGACTTAGTTTTTGAAAGGACTACTACTGGCAACTTTTGAGTTTCACTGTGGAGATAGTCTCTGTTTGCTTCAAACAGGCCTTTTTAGCTGAGATGAAGAAGCACATGTGTATCTTGAAAAAGTACCATCTACGTTGGAAGCTGTAATTTCTATCACACTGTTTCCCTCTGACAATTTAGTTTGTTTTCGAAAGGAGTATTTCCTGCAAATCAGAATTTCCAACATGGATTGAAGTTCACTTGCTCCAAACAAGCCTAGGTTGAAGAAACACACCTATTTCTTGAAAGAAAACCATCTGTGTTAGAAGAAAGTGCATCTAGCACATTGTTTCCCTGTGAGAACTGAGTTAGTTTTTAAATGAACTTGTCCTCCACATTAGCACTTTGAAGGGGGACATATGTTTCTTTGTTTCAAATTGGCCTATTCACCTGAATGGTCTAAACACGTGTTCCTCTTGAAACATCACAATATGTTTTAGAAAGAGGAACAACTAGCCTATTGCTTCCTTGTGAGAAGACTTAGTCTTGGAAAGGAATGTACCTGCAACTGAGAGATTTCAATGTGGAGATATGCCCTGATTGCTGAAAATAGGCCTATACAGCTGAGTTGAAGAAACACATGACTAACTCTAAGGACAACCATCTATGTTAGAAACTGTAGCATCAAGCACATTGATCCCCTGTGAAATTTGAATTAGTTATGGAAATGAATAACTTCTGAAGAACAGATTTTCAAAGTGTAGGAAGCCTCATTTTGTCCAAATAGGCCATTTCAGCTATGTTGAAGAAACACATGCATCTCTCCAACGAAATCATGTAGGTTAGAATCAGCATCATCTAGAACACTGTTCCTTGTGAGAATTGATTTAGCTCGTGAAAGGAGTATTTCCTGCAAAGCATCCTTTTCAAGATGAAGAAAGGCTCATTTTGTTCCAAATAGGTCTATACAGCTGAGTTGAAGAAACACATGTACCTTTCCAAAGAAAACCATCTATGGTAGATCTACCACTTTATTTCCCTGTGTGAATTGACATAGATTTCAAAGGAAAATTTAATGGAAATGAGAACTTAGAAGGCAGAGAAAGGATCATTTTGTTCCAAATGGGCCAAATCACATGAGATGTCAAAAACCGTTTGTGTGGAAAGGAAAACTGTGATAGAAACAGGTGTTTCCTGCACATTCTTTCCCTGTGAAAATTGAGTTAATTTTTAGAAGCATACTTCCTACATCTTAAGTGTTTCAATGCGGAGATAGTTTCTGTTTACTCCAGGGAGGCGTATTCAGCGTGGTTTGAGAAACGCATGTATCTCCCAAAGAAAGAGATCTATGTTAAATGCTTCACAATCCCGCCTGTTGTTTGCCTGTGAGAATTGAATGAATTTTTGAATGCAATACTTCTGGAAATCCTCATTTTCAAGAAGAAGAAAGGCTCATTTTGTCCCAAGTATGCGTATTTTGCTGAGGTGAAGAAACACATTTATCTCTCCACAGAAAGCCATCTGTGTCAGAAGTCAAAACATTAACAACATTGCTTCATTCTGTAAATGAGTTACTTTTGGAAAGGAATATTTCCTGAAAATCAGAACTTTCAAGGTGGAGAGATGTTCACTTTCTTCCAAATAAGCCTATTGACCTGAAAGTGGGAACACATTTGTCTCTCGAAAGAAAATGGTCAGTGTAGAAAGAGAGAAGTGTCTAGACCATTGTTTCCGTGTGAGAATTGACTTAGTTTTGAAAGGAATACTTACTGCAAATCCTAATTTTCAAGGTGGAGAAAGGGTGATTTTCCTCAAATGGGCCTCTTTATCTGAGGGGAAGAAACACATGTATCCCTCCAAAGAAAACCATTTGTGCTAGAAGCTGCAGCATCTGACACATTGTTACCTGTGAGAATTGAGTTCACTTTTGAAAGGAATATTTCCTGTATATCGTAGTTATCATGGTAGGGGAAGGCTCATTTTGGTACAAAAATGCCTAATCAGCTGATTTGAAGAAACACATTTATTTCTCCAAATAACACCATCTAAGCTTGAAGCTACAGTTGCTAGCACATTGTTTCCCTGTGACAATTGGCTTAGTTTTTGAAAGGAAGACTTCCTCACAATCTGAGTTTTCAGGGTATTATTAGGCTGAGTGTGTCCAAGTAGGCCCATTCAGCTAAGTTCTATAGAAACATGTGTCTCTCAAAAAAAAATCTTTGTTAGAACCAGGAGCATCTAGGGCATTGTTTCCCGGTGAGAACTGAGTTAGTTATTGAAAGGAATACTTCCTGCGACTTAAGATGTTTCAAAGTGGAGAAAGGCTCATTTTGTTCCAAATGGGGCCGTTCATCATTGGGGAAGAAACACAAGTATCCCTCCGAAGAAACCCATTTATGGTAGAAGCTGCAGCATCTACCATATTGTTTTCCTGTGAGAATTGAGTTCGTTTTGGGAAGAATACTTCCTGCAAATCAGAAATTCCAATGTGAACAAAGGTTCATTTTGTTTCCCAAAGGCCTATTCACCTAAGATGAAGAAAGGCCTGTATGTCCAAAAGAGAACAAGCTGGGTCCAAAGCTCAAGCATGTAGAACGTTGTTTACCAGTGATACTTGAATTACTTTTTGAATGGAATGCTCCTGCAAATCAGAATTGTCGGGGTGGATGAAGATCATTTTGTTCTGAATAGGCCTATTCGCCTGAGTTGAAAAAACACATGTACCTCTCAAAGGAAAACCAGCAGTGTTAGAAGCAGGAGCATCAAGCACATTGTTTTACTGTGAGAATTCAGTGAGTTTTTGAAAGGAAGACTGCTGCAAATCAGCGTTGTTGAGGTGTAGAAAGCTTCATTTTGTTCCACATAGGACAGTTTAGAACAGTTGAAGAAACAAATGTAAATCTCAAAAGAAAGCTATGTGTGTTAGAAACAAGAGCATCTATCACATTGTTTGCTGTGAGAATAGTGTTACTTTTTGAAAGGAATATACCTGCAACTTAGGGGATCAACGTGGAGATAGCCTCTTTCTGTTCCAAATTGGCCTATTCAGCTAAGTTGAAGAAACACATGTACCTCTCAAAAAAAACCATCTCGGTATGAGGCTGGAATATCTAGAACATTGTTTCCCTGTGAGAACTGAGTGTGGTTTTGAAATGACTACTACAGGAAACCTTAGAGTTTCAAAGGGGCGATAAGCTCTGTTTGCTCGAAATAGGTCTTTTCAGCTGAGTTGAAGACACATGCATCTTTCCCAAGAAAACATCTATGTTAGAAAGTGCAGCAGCTACCACATGGTTTCTCTGTCACAATTGAGAGAGCTTTTGAAAGGAGTACTTCCTGCAATTCAGAACTTGCAAGGTCAACAAAGGTTCATTCTGTGCCAAATAGGCGTTTTCACCTGACATGTTGAAACACATGTTTCTCTCACAAGAAACTCTCTGTGTTAGACGGTCCATCGCATAGAACATTATTTACCTGTGAGATTTGAGTTAGTTTTCATTGGAGAACTTTTGCAAATCAGAATTTCAGGGTGGAAAAGGCTACTTTGTTCCTAATAGCCCTATTGAGCTGCATTGAAAAAACACATGGATCTCGCGAGAGAAAACCATCTGTGTTAGAAGCAGGATCATCCGGCACATTGTTTCCCTGTGAGAATCGAGTGAATATTTGAAAGGAGTACTTCCAGCCAATCATAGATTTGAGGTGTACAAAAGCTCACTTTACTCCATATAGGACTATTTAGCTGAGTGGAAGAAACAACATGTATATCTCGCAAGAGAACTATATGTGTAAGAAGCCTGAGCATCTAGAACATGGATTCCCTGTGAGAACCGAGTTACGTTTGAAAGGAATACCTCCTGCAAATCCTAGATTTGAAGGTGGAGAAAGGCTGCTTTTGTTCAAAATAGGCCTATTGATCTGAGGGGAAGTAACGAATGGATACTTCCAAAGAAAACCATTTCTGGTAGAAGCTGAAGCATGTACATATTGCTTCCCTGGGAGAAATCAGTTAGTTTGGAAAGGAATATTCCTGCAAATCAGAACTTCCAAGGTGCACCAAGCTTCATTTCATTCTAAATAGGCCTATTCCACTGAGATGTTGAAACACATGTTTCTCTGGAAAGAAAACAATCCGTGTTACAATCTCCCCTGCCTTTAAGCTTGATTCCCTGTGAGATTAGAGGTAGTTTTTGAGTGGAATACGTCTGCAAAGGAGAATTTTCAGGCTGGAAAAGCCTCCTTTTGTTGGACTAAGCCTATTCAGCTGAGTTGAAGAAGCACATTTTTCTCTCTAAAGAAAATCATCTGTGTTAGAAGAAGGAGAATCTAGCACATTGTTTCCTATGAGAAGTGAGTTAGTGTTTGAAAAGAACGCTGACTGCAACCTAGGTGTTTCAAGGTGGAGATTGGCTCTATTTCCTCCAATAAGCCTATTCAGATGAGTTTGAGAAACTCATGTATCTCTCCAAGGAAAATGATATACGTTAGCAGCATCAAATCTACCACATTGTTTCCTTCTGAGTATTGAGTTAGTTTTTGAAAGCAACACGTTTAGCAAATCAGAATTTTCAAGCTACAGAAAGGCTCATTTTGTCCAAAGAGGAGGATTCGGCTCAATTGAAGACAGACATGTATCTCTCCTCACAATACCATCTATGCTTCAAACTGCAGCAATTACCACATTGTTTCCCTGCAAGAATTGACTTAGTTTTTGAAAGGACTACTACTGGCAACTTTTGAGTTTCACTGTGGAGATAGTCTCTGTTTGCTTCAAACAGGCCTTTTTAGCTGAGATGAAGAAGCACATGTGTATCTTGAAAAAGTACCATCTACGTTGGAAGCTGTAATTTCTATCACACTGTTTCCCTCTGACAATTTAGTTTGTTTTCGAAAGGAGTATTTCCTGCAAATCAGAATTTCCAACATGGATTGAAGTTCACTTGCTCCAAACAAGCCTAGGTTGAAGAAACACACCTATTTCTTGAAAGAAAACCATCTGTGTTAGAAGAAAGTGCATCTAGCACATTGTTTCCCTGTGAGAACTGAGTTAGTTTTTAAAGGAACTTGTCCTCCACATTAGCACTTTGAATTGGGACATATGTTTCTTTGTTTCAAATTGGCCTATTCACCTGAATGGTCTAAACACGTGTTCCTCTTGAAACATCACAATATGTTTTAGAAAGAGGAACAACTAGCCTATTGCTTCCTTGTGAGAAGACTTAGTCTTGGAAAGGAATGTACCTGCAACTGAGAGATTTCAATGTGGAGATATGCCCTGATTGCTGAAAATAGGCCTATACAGCTGAGTTGAAGAAACACATGACTAACTCTAAGGACAACCATCTATGTTAGAAACTGTAGCATCAAGCACATTGATCCCCTGTGAAATTTGAATTAGTTATGGAAATGAATAACTTCTGAAGAACAGATTTTCAAAGTGTAGGAAGCCTCATTTTGTCCAAATAGGCCATTTCAGCTATGTTGAAGAAACACATGCATCTCTCCAACGAAATCATGTAGGTTAGAATCAGCATCATCTAGAACACTGTTCCTTGTGAGAATTGATTTAGCTCGTGAAAGGAGTATTTCCTGCAAAGCATCCTTTTCAAGATGAAGAAAGGCTCATTTTGTTCCAAATAGGTCTATACAGCTGAGTTGAAGAAACACATGTACCTTTCCAAAGAAAACCATCTATGGTAGATCTACCACTTTATTTCCCTGTGTGAATTGACATAGATTTCAAAGGAAAATTTAATGGAAATGAGAACTTAGAAGGCAGAGAAAGGATCATTTTGTTCCAAATGGGCCAAATCACATGAGATGTCAAAAACCGTTTGTGTGGAAAGGAAAACTGTGATAGAAACAGGTGTTTCCTGCACATTCTTTCCCTGTGAAAATTGAGTTAATTTTTAGAAGCATACTTCCTACATCTTAAGTGTTTCAATGCGGAGATAGTTTCTGTTTACTCCAGGGAGGCGTATTCAGCGTGGTTTGAGAAACGCATGTATCTCCCAAAGAAAGAGATCTATGTTAAATGCTTCACAATCCCGCCTGTTGTTTGCCTGTGAGAATTGAATGAATTTTTGAATGCAATACTTCTGGAAATCCTCATTTTCAAGAAGAAGAAAGGCTCATTTTGTCCCAAGTATGCGTATTTTGCTGAGGTGAAGAAACACATTTATCTCTCCACAGAAAGCCATCTGTGTCAGAAGTCAAAACATTAACAACATTGCTTCATTCTGTAAATGAGTTACTTTTGGAAAGGAATATTTCCTGAAAATCAGAACTTTCAAGGTGGAGAGATGTTCACTTTCTTCCAAATAAGCCTATTGACCTGAAAGTGGGAACACATTTGTCTCTCGAAAGAAAATGGTCAGTGTAGAAAGAGAGAAGTGTCTAGACCATTGTTTCCGTGTGAGAATTGACTTAGTTTTGAAAGGAATACTTACTGCAAATCCTAATTTTCAAGGTGGAGAAAGGGTGATTTTCCTCAAATGGGCCTCTTTATCTGAGGGGAAGAAACACATGTATCCCTCCAAAGAAAACCATTTGTGCTAGAAGCTGCAGCATCTGACACATTGTTACCTGTGAGAATTGAGTTCACTTTTGAAAGGAATATTTCCTGTATATCGTAGTTATCATGGTAGGGGAAGGCTCATTTTGGTACAAAAATGCCTAATCAGCTGATTTGAAGAAACACATTTATTTCTCCAAATAACACCATCTAAGCTTGAAGCTACAGTTGCTAGCACATTGTTTCCCTGTGACAATTGGCTTAGTTTTTGAAAGGAAGACTTCCTCACAATCTGAGTTTTCAGGGTATTATTAGGCTGAGTGTGTCCAAGTAGGCCCATTCAGCTAAGTTCTATAGAAACATGTGTCTCTCAAAAAAAAATCTTTCTTAGAACCAGGAGCATCTAGGGCATTGTTTCCCTGTGAGAACTGAGTTAGTTATTGAAAGGAATACTTCCTGCGACTTAAGATGTTTCAAAGTGGAGAAAGGCTCATTTTGTTCCAAATGGGGCCGTTCATCATTGGGGAAGAAACACAAGTATCCCTCCGAAGAAACCCATTTATGGTAGAAGCTGCAGCATCTACCATATTGTTTTCCTGTGAGAATTGAGTTCGTTTTGGGAAGAATACTTCCTGCAAATCAGAAATTCCAATGTGAACAAAGGTTCATTTTGTTTCCCAAAGGCCTATTCACCTAAGATGAAGAAAGGCCTGTATGTCCAAAAGAGAACAAGCTGGGTCCAAAGCTCAAGCATGTAGAACGTTGTTTACCAGTGATACTTGAATTACTTTTTGAATGGAATGCTCCTGCAAATCAGAATTGTCGGGGTGGATGAAGATCATTTTGTTCTGAATAGGCCTATTCGCCTGAGTTGAAAAAACACATGTACCTCTCAAAAGAAAACCAGCAGTGTTAGAAGCAGGAGCATCAAGCACATTGTTTTACTGTGAGAATTCAGTGAGTTTTTGAAAGGAAGACTGCTGCAAATCAGTGTTGTTGAGGTGTAGAAAGCTTCATTTTGTTCCACATAGGACAGTTTAGAACAGTTGAAGAAACAAATGTAAATCTCAAAAGAAAGCTATGTGTGTTAGAAACAAGAGCATCTATCACATTGTTTGCTGTGAGAATAGTGTTACTTTTTGAAAGGAATATACCTGCAACTTAGGGGATCAACGTGGAGATAGCCTCTTTCTGTTCCAAATTGGCCTATTCAGCTAAGTTGAAGAAACACATGTACCTCTCAAAAAAAACCATCTCGGTATGAGCCTGGAATATCTAGAACATTGTTTCCCTGTGAGAACTGAGTGTGGTTTTGAAATGACTACTACAGGAAACCTTAGAGTTTCAAAGGGGCGATAAGCTCTGTTTGCTCGAAATAGGTCTTTTCAGCTGAGTTGAAGACACATGCATCTTTCCCAAGAAAACATCTATGTTAGAAAGTGCAGCAGCTACCACATGGTTTCTCTGTCACAATTGAGAGAGCTTTTGAAAGGAGTACTTCCTGCAATTCAGAACTTGCAAGGTCAACAAAGGTTCATTCTGTGCCAAATAGGCGTTTTCACCTGACATGTTGAAACACATGTTTCTCTCACAAGAAACTCTCTGTGTTAGACGGTCCATCGCATAGAACATTATTTACCTGTGAGATTTGAGTTAGTTTTCATTGGAGAACTTTTGCAAATCAGAATTTCAGGGTGGAAAAGGCTACTTTGTTCCTAATAGCCCTATTGAGCTGCATTGAAAAAACACATGGATCTCGCGAGAGAAAACCATCTGTGTTAGAAGCAGGATCATCCGGCACATTGTTTCCCTGTGAGAATCGAGTGAATATTTGAAAGGAGTACTTCCAGCCAATCATAGATTTGAGGTGTACAAAAGCTCACTTTAGTCCATATAGGACTGTTTAGCTGAGTGGAAGAAACAACATGTATATCTCGCAAGAGAACTATATGTGTAAGAAGCCTGAGCATCTAGAACATTGATTCCCTGTGAGAACCGAGTTACGTTTGAAAGGAATACCTCCTGCAAATCCTAGATTTGAAGGTGGAGAAAGGCTGCTTTTGTTCAAAATAGGCCTATTGATCTGAGGGGAAGTAACGAATGGATACTTCCAAAGAAAACCATTTCTGGTAGAAGCTGAAGCATGTACATATTGCTTCCCTGGGAGAAATCAGTTAGTTTGGAAAGGAATATTCCTGCAAATCAGAACTTCCAAGGTGCACCAAGCTTCATTTCATTCTAAATAGGCCTATTCCACTGAGATGTTGAAACACATGTTTCTCTGGAAAGAAAACAATCCGTGTTACAATCTCCCCTGCCTTTAACCTTGATTCCCTGTGAGATTAGAGGTAGTTTTTGAGTGGAATACGTCTGCGAAGGAGAATTTTCAGGCTGGAAAAGCCTCCTTTTGTTGGACTAAGCCTATTCAGCTGAGTTGAAGAAGCACATTTTTCTCTCAAAAGAAAATCATCTGTGTTAGAAGAAGGAGAATCTAGCACATTGTTTCCTATGAGAAGTGAGTTAGTGTTTGAAATGAACGCTGACTGCAACCTAGGTGTTTCAAGGTGGAGATTGGCTCTATTTCCTCCAATAAGCCTATTCAGATGAGTTTGAGAAACTCATGTATCTCTCCAAGGAAAATGATATACGTTAGCAGCATCAAATCTACCACATTGTTTCCTTCTGAGTATTGAGTTAGTTTTTGAAAGCAACACGTTTAGCAAATCAGAATTTTCAAGCTACAGAAAGGCTCATTTTGTCCAAAGAGGAGGATTCGGCTCAATTGAAGACAGACATGTATCTCTCCTCACAATACCATCTATGCTTCAACCTGCAGCAATTACCACATTGTTTCCCTGCAGAATTGACTTAGTTTTTGAAAGGACTACTACTGGCAACTTTTGAGTTTCACTGTGGAGATAGTCTCTGTTTGCTTCAAACAGGCCTTTTTAGCTGAGATGAAGAAGCACATGTGTATCTTGAAAAAGTACCATCTACGTTGGAAGCTGTAATTTCTATCACACTGTTTCCCTCTGACAATTTAGTTTGTTTTCGAAAGGAGTATTTCCTGCAAATCAGAATTTCCAACATGGATTGAAGTTCACTTGCTCCAAACAAGCCTAATTTGAAGAAACACACCTATTTCTTGAAAGAAAACCATCTGTGTTAGAAGAAAGTGCATCTAGCACATTGTTTCCCTGTGAGAACTGAGTTAGTTTTTAAAGGAACTTGTCCTCCACATTAGCAATTTGAATTGGGACATATGTTTCTTTGTTTCAAATTGGCCTATTCACCTGAATGGTCTAAACACGTGTTCCTCTTGAAACATCACAATATGTTTTAGAAAGAGGAACAACTAGCCTATTGCTTCCTTGTGAGAAGACTTAGTCTTGGAAAGGAATGTACCTGCAACTGAGAGATTTCAATGTGGAGATATGCCCTGATTGCTGAAAATAGGCCTATACAGCTGAGTTGAAGAAACACATGACTAACTCTAAGGACAACCATCTATGTTAGAAACTGTAGCATCAAGCACATTGATCCCCTGTGAAATTTGAATTAGTTATGGAAATGAATAACTTCTGAAGAACAGATTTTCAAAGTGTAGGAAGCCTCATTTTGTCCAAATAGGCCATTTCAGCTATGTTGAAGAAACACATGCATCTCTCCAACGAAATCATGTAGGTTAGAATCAGCATCATCTAGAACACTGTTCCTTGTGAGAATTGATTTAGCTCGTGAAAGGAGTATTTCCTGCAAAGCATCCTTTTCAAGATGAAGAAAGGCTCATTTTGTTCCAAATAGGTCTATACAGCTGAGTTGAAGAAACACATGTACCTTTCCAAAGAAAACCATCTATGGTAGATCTACCACTTTATTTCCCTGTGTGAATTGACATAGATTTCAAAGGAAAATTTAATGGAAATGAGAACTTAGAAGGCAGAGAAAGGATCATTTTGTTCCAAATGGGCCAAATCACATGAGATGTCAAAAACCGTTTGTGTGGAAAGGAAAACTGTGATAGAAACAGGTGTTTCCTGCACATTCTTTCCCTGTGAAAATTGAGTTAATTTTTAAAAGCATACTTCCTACATCTTAAGTGTTTCAATGCGGAGATGGTTTCTGTTTACTCCAGGGAGGCGTATTCAGCTTGGTTTGAGAAACACATGTATCTCCCAAAGAAAGAGATCTATGTTAAATGCTTCACAATCCCGCCTGTTGTTTGCCTGTGAGAATTGAATGAGTTTTTGAATGCAATACTTCTGGAAATCCTCATTTTCAAGAAGAAGAAAGGCTCATTTTGTCCCAAGTATGCGTATTTTGCTGAGGTGAAGAAACACATTTATCTCTCCACAGAAAGCCATCTGTGTCAGAAGTCAAAACATTAACAACATTGCTTCATTCTGTAAATGAGTTACTTTTGGAAAGGAATATTTCCTGAAAATCAGAACTTTCAAGGTGGAGAGATGTTCACTTTCTTCCAAATAAGCCTATTGACCTGAAAGTGGGAACACATTTGTCTCTCGAAAGAAAATGGTCAGTGTAGAAAGAGAGAAGTGTCTAGACCATTGTTTCCGTGTGAGAATTGACTTAGTTTTGAAAGGAATACTTACTGCAAATCCTAATTTTCAAGGTGGAGAAAGGGTGATTTTCCTCAAATGGGCCTCTTTATCTGAGGGGAAGAAACACATGTATCCCTCCAAAGAAAACCATTTGTGCTAGAAGCTGCAGCATCTGACACATTGTTACCTGTGAGAATTGAGTTCACTTTTGAAAGGAATATTTCCTGTATATCGTAGTTATCATGGTAGGGGAAGGCTCATTTTGGTACAAAAATGCCTAATCAGCTGATTTGAAGAAACACATTTATTTCTCCAAATAACACCATCTAAGCTTGAAGCTACAGTTGCTAGCACATTGTTTCCCTGTGACAATTGGCTTAGTTTTTGAAAGGAAGACTTCCTCACAATCTGAGTTTTCAGGGTATTATTAGGCTGAGTGTGTCCAAGTAGGCCCATTCAGCTAAGTTCTATAGAAACATGTGTCTCTCAAAAAAAAATCTTTCTTAGAACCAGGAGCATCTAGGGCATTGTTTCCCTGTGAGAACTGAGTTAGTTATTGAAAGGAATACTTCCTGCGACTTAAGATGTTTCAAAGTGGAGAAAGGCTCATTTTGTTCCAAATGGGGCCGTTCATCATTGGGGAAGAAACACAAGTATCCCTCCGAAGAAACCCATTTATGGTAGAAGCTGCAGCATCTACCATATTGTTTTCCTGTGAGAATTGAGTTCGTTTTGGGAAGAATACTTCCTGCAAATCAGAAATTCCAATGTGAACAAAGGTTCATTTTGTTTCCCAAAGGCCTATTCACCTAAGATGAAGAAAGGCCTGTATGTCCAAAAGAGAACAAGCTGGGTCCAAAGCTCAAGCATGTAGAACGTTGTTTACCAGTGATACTTGAATTACTTTTTGAATGGAATGCTCCTGCAAATCAGAATTGTCGGGGTGGATGAAGATCATTTTGTTCTGAATAGGCCTATTCGCCTGAGTTGAAAAAACACATGTACCTCTCAAAAGAAAACCAGCAGTGTTAGAAGCAGGAGCATCAAGCACATTGTTTTACTGTGAGAATTCAGTGAGTTTTTGAAAGGAAGACTGCTGCAAATCAGCGTTTTCGAGGTGTAGAAAGCTTCATTTTGTTCCACATAGGACAGTTTAGAACAGTTGAAGAAACAAATGTAAATCTCAAAAGAAAGCTATGTGTGTTAGAAACAAGAGCATCTATCACATTGTTTGCTGTGAGAATAGTGTTACTTTTTGAAAGGAATATACCTGCAACTTAGGGGATCAACGTGGAGATAGCCTCTTTCTGTTCCAAATTGGCCTATTCAGCTAAGTTGAAGAAACACATGTACCTCTCAAAAAAAACCATCTCGGTATGAGCCTGGAATATCTAGAACATTGTTTCCCTGTGAGAACTGAGTGTGGTTTTGAAATGACTACTACAGGAAACCTTAGAGTTTCAAAGGGGCGATAAGCTCTGTTTGCTCGAAATAGGTCTTTTCAGCTGAGTTGAAGACACATGCATCTTTCCCAAGAAAACATCTATGTTAGAAAGTGCAGCAGCTACCACATGGTTTCTCTGTCACAATTGAGAGAGCTTTTGAAAGGAGTACTTCCTGCAATTCAGAACTTGCAAGGTCAACAAAGGTTCATTCTGTGCCAAATAGGCGTTTTCACCTGACATGTTGAAACACATGTTTCTCTCACAAGAAACTCTGTGTTAGACGGTCCATCGCATAGAACATTATTTACCTGTGAGATTTGAGTTAGTTTTCATTGGAGAACTTTTGCAAATCAGAATTTCAGGGTGGAAAAGGCTACTTTGTTCCTAATAGCCCTATTGAGCTGCATTGAAAAAACACATGGATCTCGCGAGAGAAAACCATCTGTGTTAGAAGCAGGATCATCCGGCACATTGTTTCCCTGTGAGAATCGAGTGAATATTTGAAAGGAGTACTTCCAGCCAATCATAGATTTGAGGTGTACAAAAGCTCACTTTACTCCATATAGGACTATTTAGCTGAGTGGAAGAAACAACATGTATATCTCGCAAGAGAACTATATGTGTAAGAAGCCTGAGCATCTAGAACATTGATTCCCTGTGAGAACCGAGTTACGTTTGAAAGGAATACCTCCTGCAAATCCTAGATTTGAAGGTGGAGAAAGGCTGCTTTTGTTCAAAATAGGCCTATTGATCTGAGGGGAAGTAACGAATGGATACTTCCAAAGAAAACCATTTCTGGTAGAAGCTGAAGCATGTACATATTGCTTCCCTGGGAGAAATCAGTTAGTTTGGAAAGGAATATTCCTGCAAATCAGAACTTCCAAGGTGCACCAAGCTTCATTTCATTCTAAATAGGCCTATTCCACTGAGATGTTGAAACACATGTTTCTCTGGAAAGAAAACCATCCGTGTTACAATCTCCCCTGCCTTTAACCTTGATTCCCTGTGAGATTAGAGGTAGTTTTTGAGTGGAATACGTCTGCAAAGGAGAATTTTCAGGCTGGAAAAGCCTCCTTTTGTTGGACTAAGCCTATTCAGCTGAGTTGAAGAAGCACATTTTTCTCTCAAAATAAAATCATCTGTGTTAGAAGAAGGAGAATCTAGCACATTGTTTCCTATGAGAAGTGAGTTAGTGTTTGAAAAGAACGCTGACTGCAACCTAGGTGTTTCAAGGTGGAGATTGGCTCTATTTCCTCCAATAAGCCTATTCAGATGAGTTTGAGAAACTCATGTATCTCTCCAAGGAAAATGATATACGTTAGCAGCATCAAATCTACCACATTGTTTCCTTCTGAGTATTGAGTTAGTTTTTGAAAGCAACACGTTTAGCAAATCAGAATTTTCAAGCTACAGAAAGGCTCATTTTGTCCAAAGAGGAGGATTCGGCTCAATTGAAGACAGACATGTATCTCTCCTCACAATACCATCTATGCTTCAACCTGCAGCAATTACCACATTGTTTCCCTGCAGAATTGACTTAGTTTTTGAAAGGACTACTACTGGCAACTTTTGAGTTTCACTGTGGAGATAGTCTCTGTTTGCTTCAAACAGGCCTTTTTAGCTGAGATGAAGAAGCACATGTGTATCTTGAAAAAGTACCATCTACGTTGGAAGCTGTAATTTCTATCACACTGTTTCCCTCTGACAATTTAGTTTGTTTTCGAAAGGAGTATTTCCTGCAAATCAGAATTTCCAACATGGATTGAAGTTCACTTGCTCCAAACAAGCCTAATTTGAAGAAACACACCTATTTCTTGAAAGAAAACCATCTGTGTTAGAAGAAAGTGCATCTAGCACATTGTTTCCCTGTGAGAACTGAGTTAGTTTTTAAAGGAACTTGTCCTCCACATTAGCACTTTGAATTGGGACATATGTTTCTTTGTTTCAAATTGGCCTATTCACCTGAATGGTCTAAACACGTGTTCCTCTTGAAACATCACAATATGTTTTAGAAAGAGGAACAACTAGCCTATTGCTTCCTTGTGAGAAGACTTAGTCTTGGAAAGGAATGTACCTGCAACTGAGAGATTTCAATGTGGAGATATGCCCTGATTGCTGAAAATAGGCCTATACAGCTGAGTTGAAGAAACACATGACTAACTCTAAGGACAACCATCTATGTTAGAAACTGTAGCATCAAGCACATTGATCCCCTGTGAAATTTGAATTAGTTATGGAAATGAATAACTTCTGAAGAACAGATTTTCAAAGTGTAGGAAGCCTCATTTTGTCCAAATAGGCCATTTCAGCTATGTTGAAGAAACACATGCATCTCTCCAACGAAATCATGTAGGTTAGAATCAGCATCATCTAGAACACTGTTCCTTGTGAGAATTGATTTAGCTCGTGAAAGGAGTATTTCCTGCAAAGCATCCTTTTCAAGATGAAGAAAGGCTCATTTTGTTCCAAATAGGTCTATACAGCTGAGTTGAAGAAACACATGTACCTTTCCAAAGAAAACCATCTATGGTAGATCTACCACTTTATTTCCCTGTGTGAATTGACATAGATTTCAAAGGAAAATTTAATGGAAATGAGAACTTAGAAGGCAGAGAAAGGATCATTTTGTTCCAAATGGGCCAAATCACATGAGATGTCAAAAACCGTTTGTGTGGAAAGGAAAACTGTGATAGAAACAGGTGTTTCCTGCACATTCTTTCCCTGTGAAAATTGAGTTAATTTTTAAAAGCATACTTCCTACATCTTAAGTGTTTCAATGCGGAGATGGTTTCTGTTTACTCCAGGGAGGCGTATTCAGCTTGGTTTGAGAAACACATGTATCTCCCAAAGAAAGAGATCTATGTTAAATGCTTCACAATCCCGCCTGTTGTTTGCCTGTGAGAATTGAATGAGTTTTTGAATGCAATACTTCTGGAAATCCTCATTTTCAAGAAGAAGAAAGGCTCATTTTGTCCCAAGTATGCGTATTTTGCTGAGGTGAAGAAACACATTTATCTCTCCACAGAAAGCCATCTGTGTCAGAAGTCAAAACATTAACAACATTGCTTCATTCTGTAAATGAGTTACTTTTGGAAAGGAATATTTCCTGAAAATCAGAACTTTCAAGGTGGAGAGATGTTCACTTTCTTCCAAATAAGCCTATTGACCTGAAAGTGGGAACACATTTGTCTCTCGAAAGAAAATGGTCAGTGTAGAAAGAGAGAAGTGTCTAGACCATTGTTTCCGTGTGAGAATTGACTTAGTTTTGAAAGGAATACTTACTGCAAATCCTAATTTTCAAGGTGGAGAAAGGGTGATTTTCCTCAAATGGGCCTCTTTATCTGAGGGGAAGAAACACATGTATCCCTCCAAAGAAAACCATTTGTGCTAGAAGCTGCAGCATCTGACACATTGTTACCTGTGAGAATTGAGTTCACTTTTGAAAGGAATATTTCCTGTATATCGTAGTTATCATGGTAGGGGAAGGCTCATTTTGGTACAAAAATGCCTAATCAGCTGATTTGAAGAAACACATTTATTTCTCCAAATAACACCATCTAAGCTTGAAGCTACAGTTGCTAGCACATTGTTTCCCTGTGACAATTGGCTTAGTTTTTGAAAGGAAGACTTCCTCACAATCTGAGTTTTCAGGGTATTATTAGGCTGAGTGTGTCCAAGTAGGCCCATTCAGCTAAGTTCTATAGAAACATGTGTCTCTCAAAAAAAAATCTTTCTTAGAACCAGGAGCATCTAGGGCATTGTTTCCCTGTGAGAACTGAGTTAGTTATTGAAAGGAATACTTCCTGCGACTTAAGATGTTTCAAAGTGGAGAAAGGCTCATTTTGTTCCAAATGGGGCCGTTCATCATTGGGGAAGAAACACAAGTATCCCTCCGAAGAAACCCATTTATGGTAGAAGCTGCAGCATCTACCATATTGTTTTCCTGTGAGAATTGAGTTCGTTTTGGGAAGAATACTTCCTGCAAATCAGAAATTCCAATGTGAACAAAGGTTCATTTTGTTTCCCAAAGGCCTATTCACCTAAGATGAAGAAAGGCCTGTATGTCCAAAAGAGAACAAGCTGGGTCCAAAGCTCAAGCATGTAGAACGTTGTTTACCAGTGATACTTGAATTACTTTTTGAATGGAATGCTCCTGCAAATCAGAATTGTCGGGGTGGATGAAGATCATTTTGTTCTGAATAGGCCTATTCGCCTGAGTTGAAAAAACACATGTACCTCTCAAAAGAAAACCAGCAGTGTTAGAAGCAGGAGCATCAAGCACATTGTTTTACTGTGAGAATTCAGTGAGTTTTTGAAAGGAAGACTGCTGCAAATCAGTGTTGTTGAGGTGTAGAAAGCTTCATTTTGTTCCACATAGGACAGTTTAGAACAGTTGAAGAAACAAATGTAAATCTCAAAAGAAAGCTATGTGTGTTAGAAACAAGAGCATCTATCACATTGTTTGCTGTGAGAATAGTGTTACTTTTTGAAAGGAATATACCTGCAACTTAGGGGATCAACGTGGAGATAGCCTCTTTCTGTTCCAAATTGGCCTATTCAGCTAAGTTGAAGAAACACATGTACCTCTCAAAAAAAACCATCTCGGTATGAGCCTGGAATATCTAGAACATTGTTTCCCTGTGAGAACTGAGTGTGGTTTTGAAATGACTACTACAGGAAACCTTAGAGTTTCAAAGGGGCGATAAGCTCTGTTTGCTCGAAATAGGTCTTTTCAGCTGAGTTGAAGACACATGCATCTTTCCCAAGAAAACATCTATGTTAGAAAGTGCAGCAGCTACCACATGGTTTCTCTGTCACAATTGAGAGAGCTTTTGAAAGGAGTACTTCCTGCAATTCAGAACTTGCAAGGTCAACAAAGGTTCATTCTGTGCCAAATAGGCGTTTTCACCTGACATGTTGAAACACATGTTTCTCTCACAAGAAACTCTCTGTGTTAGACGGTCCATCGCATAGAACATTATTTACCTGTGAGATTTGAGTTAGTTTTCATTGGAGAACTTTTGCAAATCAGAATTTCAGGGTGGAAAAGGCTACTTTGTTCCTAATAGCCCTATTGAGCTGCATTGAAAAAACACATGGATCTCGCGAGAGAAAACCATCTGTGTTAGAAGCAGGATCATCCGGCACATTGTTTCCCTGTGAGAATCGAGTGAATATTTGAAAGGAGTACTTCCAGCCAATCATAGATTTGAGGTGTACAAAAGCTCACTTTACTCCATATAGGACTATTTAGCTGAGTGGAAGAAACAACATGTATATCTCGCAAGAGAACTATATGTGTAAGAAGCCTGAGCATCTAGAACATTGATTCCCTGTGAGAACCGAGTTACGTTTGAAAGGAATACCTCCTGCAAATCCTAGATTTGAAGGTGGAGAAAGGCTGCTTTTGTTCAAAATAGGCCTATTGATCTGAGGGGAAGTAACGAATGGATACTTCCAAAGAAAACCATTTCTGGTAGAAGCTGAAGCATGTACATATTGCTTCCCTGGGAGAAATCAGTTAGTTTGGAAAGGAATATTCCTGCAAATCAGAACTTCCAAGGTGCACCAAGCTTCATTTCATTCTAAATAGGCCTATTCCACTGAGATGTTGAAACACATGTTTCTCTGGAAAGAAAACCATCCGTGTTACAATCTCCCCTGCCTTTAACCTTGATTCCCTGTGAGATTAGAGGTAGTTTTTGAGTGGAATACGTCTGCAAAGGAGAATTTTCAGGCTGGAAAAGCCTCCTTTTGTTGGACTAAGCCTATTCAGCTGAGTTGAAGAAGCACATTTTTCTCTCAAAATAAAATCATCTGTGTTAGAAGAAGGAGAATCTAGCACATTGTTTCCTATGAGAAGTGAGTTAGTGTTTGAAAAGAACGCTGACTGCAACCTAGGTGTTTCAAGGTGGAGATTGGCTCTATTTCCTCCAATAAGCCTATTCAGATGAGTTTGAGAAACTCATGTATCTCTCCAAGGAAAATGATATACGTTAGCAGCATCAAATATACCACATTGTTTCCTTCTGAGTATTGAGTTAGTTTTTGAAAGCAACACGTTTAGCAAATCAGAATTTTCAAGCTACAGAAAGGCTCATTTTGTCCAAAGAGGAGGATTCGGCTCAATTGAAGACAGACATGTATCTCTCCTCACAATACCATCTATGCTTCAACCTGCAGCAATTACCACATTGTTTCCCTGCAGAATTGACTTAGTTTTTGAAAGGACTACTACTGGCAACTTTTGAGTTTCACTGTGGAGATAGTCTCTGTTTGCTTCAAACAGGCCTTTTTAGCTGAGATGAAGAAGCACATGTGTATCTTGAAAAAGTACCATCTACGTTGGAAGCTGTAATTTCTATCACACTGTTTCCCTCTGACAATTTAGTTTGTTTTAGAAAGGAGTATTTCCTGCAAATCAGAATTTCCAACATGGATTGAAGTTCACTTGCTCCAAACAAGCCTAATTTGAAGAAACACACCTATTTCTTGAAAGAAAACCATCTGTGTTAGAAGAAAGTGCATCTAGCACATTGTTTCCCTGTGAGAACTGAGTTAGTTTTTAAAGGAACTTGTCCTCCACATTAGCACTTTGAATTGGGACATATGTTTCTTTGTTTCAAATTGGCCTATTCACCTGAATGGTCTAAACACGTGTTCCTCTTGAAACATCACAATATGTTTTAGAAAGAGGAACAACTAGCCTATTGCTTCCTTGTGAGAAGACTTAGTCTTGGAAAGGAATGTACCTGCAACTGAGAGATTTCAATGTGGAGATATGCCCTGATTGCTGAAAATAGGCCTATACAGCTGAGTTGAAGAAACACATGACTAACTCTAAGGACAACCATCTATGTTAGAAACTGTAGCATCAAGCACATTGATCCCCTGTGAAATTTGAATTAGTTATGGAAATGAATAACTTCTGAAGAACAGATTTTCAAAGTGTAGGAAGCCTCATTTTGTCCAAATAGGCCATTTCAGCTATGTTGAAGAAACACATGCATCTCTCCAACGAAATCATGTAGGTTAGAATCAGCATCATCTAGAACACTGTTCCTTGTGAGAATTGATTTAGCTCGTGAAAGGAGTATTTCCTGCAAAGCATCCTTTTCAAGATGAAGAAAGGCTCATTTTGTTCCAAATAGGTCTATACAGCTGAGTTGAAGAAACACATGTACCTTTCCAAAGAAAACCATCTATGGTAGATCTACCACTTTATTTCCCTGTGTGAATTGACATAGATTTCAAAGGAAAATTTAATGGAAATGAGAACTTAGAAGGCAGAGAAAGGATCATTTTGTTCCAAATGGGCCAAATCACATGAGATGTCAAAAACCGTTTGTGTGGAAAGGAAAACTGTGATAGAAACAGGTGTTTCCTGCACATTCTTTCCCTGTGAAAATTGAGTTAATTTTTAAAAGCATACTTCCTACATCTTAAGTGTTTCAATGCGGAGATGGTTTCTGTTTACTCCAGGGAGGCGTATTCAGCTTGGTTTGAGAAACACATGTATCTCCCAAAGAAAGAGATCTATGTTAAATGCTTCACAATCCCGCCTGTTGTTTGCCTGTGAGAATTGAATGAGTTTTTGAATGCAATACTTCTGGAAATCCTCATTTTCAAGAAGAAGAAAGGCTCATTTTGTCCCAAGTATGCGTATTTTGCTGAGGTGAAGAAACACATTTATCTCTCCACAGAAAGCCATCTGTGTCAGAAGTCAAAACATTAACAACATTGCTTCATTCTGTAAATGAGTTACTTTTGGAAAGGAATATTTCCTGAAAATCAGAACTTTCAAGGTGGAGAGATGTTCACTTTCTTCCAAATAAGCCTATTGACCTGAAAGTGGGAACACATTTGTCTCTCGAAAGAAAATGGTCAGTGTAGAAAGAGAGAAGTGTCTAGACCATTGTTTCCGTGTGAGAATTGACTTAGTTTTGAAAGGAATACTTACTGCAAATCCTAATTTTCAAGGTGGAGAAAGGGTGATTTTCCTCAAATGGGCCTCTTTATCTGAGGGGAAGAAACACATGTATCCCTCCAAAGAAAACCATTTGTGCTAGAAGCTGCAGCATCTGACACATTGTTACCTGTGAGAATTGAGTTCACTTTTGAAAGGAATATTTCCTGTATATCGTAGTTATCATGGTAGGGGAAGGCTCATTTTGGTACAAAAATGCCTAATCAGCTGATTTGAAGAAACACATTTATTTCTCCAAATAACACCATCTAAGCTTGAAGCTACAGTTGCTAGCACATTGTTTCCCTGTGACAATTGGCTTAGTTTTTGAAAGGAAGACTTCCTCACAATCTGAGTTTTCAGGGTATTATTAGGCTGAGTGTGTCCAAGTAGGCCCATTCAGCTAAGTTCTATAGAAACATGTGTCTCTCAAAAAAAAATCTTTCTTAGAACCAGGAGCATCTAGGGCATTGTTTCCCTGTGAGAACTGAGTTAGTTATTGAAAGGAATACTTCCTGCGACTTAAGATGTTTCAAAGTGGAGAAAGGCTCATTTTGTTCCAAATGGGGCCGTTCATCATTGGGGAAGAAACACAAGTATCCCTCCGAAGAAACCCATTTATGGTAGAAGCTGCAGCATCTACCATATTGTTTTCCTGTGAGAATTGAGTTCGTTTTGGGAAGAATACTTCCTGCAAATCAGAAATTCCAATGTGAACAAAGGTTCATTTTGTTTCCCAAAGGCCTATTCACCTAAGATGAAGAAAGGCCTGTATGTCCAAAAGAGAACAAGCTGGGTCCAAAGCTCAAGCATGTAGAACGTTGTTTACCAGTGATACTTGAATTACTTTTTGAATGGAATGCTCCTGCAAATCAGAATTGTCGGGGTGGATGAAGATCATTTTGTTCTGAATAGGCCTATTCGCCTGAGTTGAAAAAACACATGTACCTCTCAAAAGAAAACCAGCAGTGTTAGAAGCAGGAGCATCAAGCACATTGTTTTACTGTGAGAATTCAGTGAGTTTTTGAAAGGAAGACTGCTGCAAATCAGTGTTGTTGAGGTGTAGAAAGCTTCATTTTGTTCCACATAGGACAGTTTAGAACAGTTGAAGAAACAAATGTAAATCTCAAAAGAAAGCTATGTGTGTTAGAAACAAGAGCATCTATCACATTGTTTGCTGTGAGAATAGTGTTACTTTTTGAAAGGAATATACCTGCAACTTAGGGGATCAACGTGGAGATAGCCTCTTTCTGTTCCAAATTGGCCTATTCAGCTAAGTTGAAGAAACACATGTACCTCTCAAAAAAAACCATCTCGGTATGAGCCTGGAATATCTAGAACATTGTTTCCCTGTGAGAACTGAGTGTGGTTTTGAAATGACTACTACAGGAAACCTTAGAGTTTCAAAGGGGCGATAAGCTCTGTTTGCTCGAAATAGGTCTTTTCAGCTGAGTTGAAGACACATGCATCTTTCCCAAGAAAACATCTATGTTAGAAAGTGCAGCAGCTACCACATGGTTTCTCTGTCACAATTGAGAGAGCTTTTGAAAGGAGTACTTCCTGCAATTCAGAACTTGCAAGGTCAACAAAGGTTCATTCTGTGCCAAATAGGCGTTTTCACCTGACATGTTGAAACACATGTTTCTCTCACAAGAAACTCTCTGTGTTAGACGGTCCATCGCATAGAACATTATTTACCTGTGAGATTTGAGTTAGTTTTCATTGGAGAACTTTTGCAAATCAGAATTTCAGGGTGGAAAAGGCTACTTTGTTCCTAATAGCCCTATTGAGCTGCATTGAAAAAACACATGGATCTCGCGAGAGAAAACCATCTGTGTTAGAAGCAGGATCATCCGGCACATTGTTTCCCTGTGAGAATCGAGTGAATATTTGAAAGGAGTACTTCCAGCCAATCATAGATTTGAGGTGTACAAAAGCTCACTTTACTCCATATAGGACTATTTAGCTGAGTGGAAGAAACAACATGTATATCTCGCAAGAGAACTATATGTGTAAGAAGCCTGAGCATCTAGAACATTGATTCCCTGTGAGAACCGAGTTACGTTTGAAAGGAATACCTCCTGCAAATCCTAGATTTGAAGGTGGAGAAAGGCTGCTTTTGTTCAAAATAGGCCTATTGATCTGAGGGGAAGTAACGAATGGATACTTCCAAAGAAAACCATTTCTGGTAGAAGCTGAAGCATGTACATATTGCTTCCCTGGGAGAAATCAGTTAGTTTGGAAAGGAATATTCCTGCAAATCAGAACTTCCAAGGTGCACCAAGCTTCATTTCATTCTAAATAGGCCTATTCCACTGAGATGTTGAAACACATGTTTCTCTGGAAAGAAAACAATCCGTGTTACAATCTCCCCTGCCTTTAACCTTGATTCCCTGTGAGATTAGAGGTAGTTTTTGAGTGGAATACGTCTGCAAAGGAGAATTTTCAGGCTGGAAAAGCCTACTTTTGTTGGACTAAGCCTATTCAGCTGAGTTGAAGAAGCACATTTTTCTCTCAAAAGAAAATCATCTGTGTTAGAAGAAGGAGAATCTAGCACATTGTTTCCTATGAGAAGTGAGTTAGTGTTTGAAAAGAACGCTGACTGCAACCTAGGTGTTTCAAGGTGGAGATTGGCTCTATTTCCTCCAATAAGCCTATTCAGATGAGTTTGAGAAACTCATGTATCTCTCCAAGGAAAATGATATACGTTAGCAGCATCAAATCTACCACATTGTTTCCTTCTGAGTATTGAGTTAGTTTTTGAAAGCAACACGTTTAGCAAATCAGTATTTTCAAGCTACAGAAAGGCTCATTTTGTCCAAAGAGGAGGATTCGGCTCAATTGAAGACAGACATGTATCTCTCCTCACAATACCATCTATGCTTCAAACTGCAGCAATTACCACATTGTTTCCCTGCAAGAATTGACTTAGTTTTTGAAAGGACTACTACTGGCAACTTTTGAGTTTCACTGTGGAGATAGTCTCTGTTTGCTTCAAACAGGCCTTTTTAGCTGAGATGAAGAAGCACATGTGTATCTTGAAAAAGTACCATCTACGTTGGAAGCTGTAATTTCTATCACACTGTTTCCCTCTGACAATTTAGTTTGTTTTCGAAAGGAGTATTTCCTGCAAATCAGAATTTCCAACATGGATTGAAGTTCACTTGCTCCAAACAAGCCTAATTTGAAGAAACACACCTATTTCTTGAAAGAAAACCATCTGTGTTAGAAGAAAGTGCATCTAGCACATTGTTTCCCTGTGAGAACTGAGTTAGTTTTTAAAGGAACTTGTCCTCCACATTAGCACTTTGAATTGGGACATATGTTTCTTTGTTTCAAATTGGCCTATTCACCTGAATGGTCTAAACACGTGTTCCTCTTGAAACATCACAATATGTTTTAGAAAGAGGAACAACTAGCCTATTGCTTCCTTGTGAGAAGACTTAGTCTTGGAAAGGAATGTACCTGCAACTGAGAGATTTCAATGTGGAGATATGCCCTGATTGCTGCAAATAGGCCTATACAGCTGAGTTGAAGAAACACATGACTAACTCTAAGGACAACCATCTATGTTAGAAACTGTAGCATCAAGCACATTGATCCCCTGTGAAATTTGAATTAGTTATGGAAATGAATAACTTCTGAAGAACAGATTTTCAAAGTGTAGGAAGCCTCATTTTGTCCAAATAGGCCATTTCAGCTATGTTGAAGAAACACATGCATCTCTCCAACGAAATCATGTAGGTTAGAATCAGCATCATCTAGAACACTGTTCCTTGTGAGAATTGATTTAGCTCGTGAAAGGAGTATTTCCTGCAAAGCATCCTTTTCAAGATGAAGAAAGGCTCATTTTGTTCCAAATAGGTCTATACAGCTGAGTTGAAGAAACACATGTACCTTTCCAAAGAAAACCATCTATGGTAGATCTACCACTTTATTTCCCTGTGTGAATTGACATAGATTTCAAAGGAAAATTTAATGGAAATGAGAACTTAGAAGGCAGAGAAAGGATCATTTTGTTCCAAATGGGCCAAATCACATGAGATGTCAAAAACCGTTTGTGTGGAAAGGAAAACTGTGATAGAAACAGGTGTTTCCTGCACATTCTTTCCCTGTGAAAATTGAGTTAATTTTTAAAAGCATACTTCCTACATCTTAAGTGTTTCAATGCGGAGATGGTTTCTGTTTACTCCAGGGAGGCGTATTCAGCTTGGTTTGAGAAACACATGTATCTCCCAAAGAAAGAGATCTATGTTAAATGCTTCACAATCCCGCCTGTTGTTTGCCTGTGAGAATTGAATGAGTTTTTGAATGCAATACTTCTGGAAATCCTCATTTTCAAGAAGAAGAAAGGCTCATTTTGTCCCAAGTATGCGTATTTTGCTGAGGTGAAGAAACACATTTATCTCTCCACAGAAAGCCATCTGTGTCAGAAGTCAAAACATTAACAACATTGCTTCATTCTGTAAATGAGTTACTTTTGGAAAGGAATATTTCCTGAAAATCAGAACTTTCAAGGTGGAGAGATGTTCACTTTCTTCCAAATAAGCCTATTGACCTGAAAGTGGGAACACATTTGTCTCTCGAAAGAAAATGGTCAGTGTAGAAAGAGAGAAGTGTCTAGACCATTGTTTCCGTGTGAGAATTGACTTAGTTTTGAAAGGAATACTTACTGCAAATCCTAATTTTCAAGGTGGAGAAAGGGTGATTTTCCTCAAATGGGCCTCTTTATCTGAGGGGAAGAAACACATGTATCCCTCCAAAGAAAACCATTTCTGCTAGAAGCTGCAGCATCTGACACATTGTTACCTGTGAGAATTGAGTTCACTTTTGAAAGGAATATTTCCTGTATATCGTAGTTATCATGGTAGGGGAAGGCTCATTTTGGTACAAAAATGCCTAATCAGCTGATTTGAAGAAACACATTTATTTCTCCAAATAACACCATCTAAGCTTGAAGCTACAGTTGCTAGCACATTGTTTCCCTGTGACAATTGGCTTAGTTTTTGAAAGGAAGACTTCCTCACAATCTGAGTTTTCAGGGTATTATTAGGCTGAGTGTGTCCAAGTAGGCCCATTCAGCTAAGTTCTATAGAAACATGTGTCTCTCAAAAAAAAATCTTTCTTAGAACCAGGAGCATCTAGGGCATTGTTTCCCTGTGAGAACTGAGTTAGTTATTGAAAGGAATACTTCCTGCGACTTAAGATGTTTCAAAGTGGAGAAAGGCTCATTTTGTTCCAAATGGGGCCGTTCATCATTGGGGAAGAAACACAAGTATCCCTCCGAAGAAACCCATTTATGGTAGAAGCTGTAGCATCTACCATATTGTTTTCCTGTGAGAATTGAGTTCGTTTTGGGAAGAATACTTCCTGCAAATCAGAAATTCCAATGTGAACAAAGGTTCATTTTGTTTCCCAAAGGCCTATTCACCTAAGATGAAGAAAGGCCTGTATGTCCAAAAGAGAACAAGCTGGGTCCAAAGCTCAAGCATGTAGAACGTTGTTTACCAGTGATACTTGAATTACTTTTTGAATGGAATGCTCCTGCAAATCAGAATTGTCGGGGTGGATGAAGATCATTTTGTTCTGAATAGGCCTATTCGCCTGAGTTGAAAAAACACATGTACCTCTCAAAAGAAAACCAGCAGTGTTAGAAGCAGGAGCATCAAGCACATTGTTTTACTGTGAGAATTCAGTGAGTTTTTGAAAGGAAGACTGCTGCAAATCAGCGTTTTCGAGGTGTAGAAAGCTTCATTTTGTTCCACATAGGACAGTTTAGAACAGTTGAAGAAACAAATGTAAATCTCAAAAGAAAGCTATGTGTGTTAGAAACAAGAGCATCTATCACATTGTTTGCTGTGAGAATAGTGTTACTTTTTGAAAGGAATATACCTGCAACTTAGGGGATCAACGTGGAGATAGCCTCTTTCTGTTCCAAATTGGCCTATTCAGCTAAGTTGAAGAAACACATGTACCTCTCAAAAAAAAACCATCTCGGTATGAGCCTGGAATATCTAGAACATTGTTTCCCTGTGAGAACTGAGTGTGGTTTTGAAATGACTACTACAGGAAACCTTAGAGTTTCAAAGGGGCGATAAGCTCTGTTTGCTCGAAATAGGTCTTTTCAGCTGAGTTGAAGACACATGCATCTTTCCCAAGAAAACATCTATGTTAGAAAGTGCAGCAGCTACCACATGGTTTCTCTGTCACAATTGAGAGAGCTTTTGAAAGGAGTACTTCCTGCAATTCAGAACTTGCAAGGTCAACAAAGGTTCATTCTGTGCCAAATAGGCGTTTTCACCTGACATGTTGAAACACATGTTTCTCTCACAAGAAACTCTCTGTGTTAGACGGTCCATCGCATAGAACATTATTTACCTGTGAGATTTGAGTTAGTTTTCATTGGAGAACTTTTGCAAATCAGAATTTCAGGGTGGAAAAGGCTACTTTGTTCCTAATAGCCCTATTGAGCTGCATTGAAAAAACACATGGATCTCGCGAGAGAAAACCATCTGTGTTAGAAGCAGGATCATCCGGCACATTGTTTCCCTGTGAGAATCGAGTGAATATTTGAAAGGAGTACTTCCAGCCAATCATAGATTTGAGGTGTACAAAAGCTCACTTTACTCCATATAGGACTATTTAGCTGAGTGGAAGAAACAACATGTATATCTCGCAAGAGAACTATATGTGTAAGAAGCCTGAGCATCTAGAACATTGATTCCCTGTGAGAACCGAGTTACGTTTGAAAGGAATACCTCCTGCAAATCCTAGATTTGAAGGTGGAGAAAGGCTGCTTTTGTTCAAAATAGGCCTATTGATCTGAGGGGAAGTAACGAATGGATACTTCCAAAGAAAACCATTTCTGGTAGAAGCTGAAGCATGTACATATTGCTTCCCTGGGAGAAATCAGTTAGTTTGGAAAGGAATATTCCTGCAAATCAGAACTTCCAAGGTGCACCAAGCTTCATTTCATTCTAAATAGGCCTATTCCACTGAGATGTTGAAACACATGTTTCTCTGGAAAGAAAACAATCCGTGTTACAATCTCCCCTGCCTTTAACCTTGATTCCCTGTGAGATTAGAGGTAGTTTTTGAGTGGAATACGTCTGCAAAGGAGAATTTTCAGGCTGGAAAAGCCTACTTTTGTTGGACTAAGCCTATTCAGCTGAGTTGAAGAAGCACATTTTTCTCTCAAAAGAAAATCATCTGTGTTAGAAGAAGGAGAATCTAGCACATTGTTTCCTATGAGAAGTGAGTTAGTGTTTGAAAAGAACGCTGACTGCAACCTAGGTGTTTCAAGGTGGAGATTGGCTCTATTTCCTCCAATAAGCCTATTCAGATGAGTTTGAGAAACTCATGTATCTCTCCAAGGAAAATGATATACGTTAGAAGCATCAAATCTACCACATTGTTTCCTTCTGAGTATTGAGTTAGTTTTTGAAAGCAACACGTTTAGCAAATCAGTATTTTCAAGCTACAGAAAGGCTCATTTTGTCCAAAGAGGAGGATTCGGCTCAATTGAAGACAGACATGTATCTCTCCTCACAATACCATCTATGCTTCAAACTGCAGCAATTACCACATTGTTTCCCTGCAAGAATTGACTTAGTTTTTGAAAGGACTACTACTGGCAACTTTTGAGTTTCACTGTGGAGATAGTCTCTGTTTGCTTCAAACAGGCCTTTTTAGCTGAGATGAAGAAGCACATGTGTATCTTGAAAAAGTACCATCTACGTTGGAAGCTGTAATTTCTATCACACTGTTTCCCTCTGACAATTTAGTTTGTTTTCGAAAGGAGTATTTCCTGCAAATCAGAATTTCCAACATGGATTGAAGTTCACTTGCTCCAAACAAGCCTAATTTGAAGAAACACACCTATTTCTTGAAAGAAAACCATCTGTGTTAGAAGAAAGTGCATCTAGCACATTGTTTCCCTGTGAGAACTGAGTTAGTTTTTAAAGGAACTTGTCCTCCACATTAGCACTTTGAATTGGGACATATGTTTCTTTGTTTCAAATTGGCCTATTCACCTGAATGGTCTAAACACGTGTTCCTCTTGAAACATCACAATATGTTTTAGAAAGAGGAACAACTAGCCTATTGCTTCCTTGTGAGAAGACTTAGTCTTGGAAAGGAATGTACCTGCAACTGAGAGATTTCAATGTGGAGATATGCCCTGATTGCTGCAAATAGGCCTATACAGCTGAGTTGAAGAAACACATGACTAACTCTAAGGACAACCATCTATGTTAGAAACTGTAGCATCAAGCACATTGATCCCCTGTGAAATTTGAATTAGTTATGGAAATGAATAACTTCTGAAGAACAGATTTTCAAAGTGTAGGAAGCCTCATTTTGTCCAAATAGGCCATTTCAGCTATGTTGAAGAAACACATGCATCTCTCCAACGAAATCATGTAGGTTAGAATCAGCATCATCTAGAACACTGTTCCTTGTGAGAATTGATTTAGCTCGTGAAAGGAGTATTTCCTGCAAAGCATCCTTTTCAAGATGAAGAAAGGCTCATTTTGTTCCAAATAGGTCTATACAGCTGAGTTGAAGAAACACATGTACCTTTCCAAAGAAAACCATCTATGGTAGATCTACCACTTTATTTCCCTGTGTGAATTGACATAGATTTCAAAGGAAAATTTAATGGAAATGAGAACTTAGAAGGCAGAGAAAGGATCATTTTGTTCCAAATGGGCCAAATCACATGAGATGTCAAAAACCGTTTGTGTGGAAAGGAAAACTGTGATAGAAACAGGTGTTTCCTGCACATTCTTTCCCTGTGAAAATTGAGTTAATTTTTAAAAGCATACTTCCTACATCTTAAGTGTTTCAATGCGGAGATGGTTTCTGTTTACTCCAGGGAGGCGTATTCAGCTTGGTTTGAGAAACACATGTATCTCCCAAAGAAAGAGATCTATGTTAAATGCTTCACAATCCCGCCTGTTGTTTGCCTGTGAGAATTGAATGAGTTTTTGAATGCAATACTTCTGGAAATCCTCATTTTCAAGAAGAAGAAAGGCTCATTTTGTCCCAAGTATGCGTATTTTGCTGAGGTGAAGAAACACATTTATCTCTCCACAGAAAGCCATCTGTGTCAGAAGTCAAAACATTAACAACATTGCTTCATTCTGTAAATGAGTTACTTTTGGAAAGGAATATTTCCTGAAAATCAGAACTTTCAAGGTGGAGAGATGTTCACTTTCTTCCAAATAAGCCTATTGACCTGAAAGTGGGAACACATTTGTCTCTCGAAAGAAAATGGTCAGTGTAGAAAGAGAGAAGTGTCTAGACCATTGTTTCCGTGTGAGAATTGACTTAGTTTTGAAAGGAATACTTACTGCAAATCCTAATTTTCAAGGTGGAGAAAGGGTGATTTTCCTCAAATGGGCCTCTTTATCTGAGGGGAAGAAACACATGTATCCCTCCAAAGAAAACCATTTCTGCTAGAAGCTGCAGCATCTGACACATTGTTACCTGTGAGAATTGAGTTCACTTTTGAAAGGAATATTTCCTGTATATCGTAGTTATCATGGTAGGGGAAGGCTCATTTTGGTACAAAAATGCCTAATCAGCTGATTTGAAGAAACACATTTATTTCTCCAAATAACACCATCTAAGCTTGAAGCTACAGTTGCTAGCACATTGTTTCCCTGTGACAATTGGCTTAGTTTTTGAAAGGAAGACTTCCTCACAATCTGAGTTTTCAGGGTATTATTAGGCTGAGTGTGTCCAAGTAGGCCCATTCAGCTAAGTTCTATAGAAACATGTGTCTCTCAAAAAAAAATCTTTCTTAGAACCAGGAGCATCTAGGGCATTGTTTCCCTGTGAGAACTGAGTTAGTTATTGAAAGGAATACTTCCTGCGACTTAAGATGTTTCAAAGTGGAGAAAGGCTCATTTTGTTCCAAATGGGGCCGTTCATCATTGGGGAAGAAACACAAGTATCCCTCCGAAGAAACCCATTTATGGTAGAAGCTGCAGCATCTACCATATTGTTTTCCTGTGAGAATTGAGTTCGTTTTGGGAAGAATACTTCCTGCAAATCAGAAATTCCAATGTGAACAAAGGTTCATTTTGTTTCCCAAAGGCCTATTCACCTAAGATGAAGAAAGGCCTGTATGTCCAAAAGAGAACAAGCTGGGTCCAAAGCTCAAGCATGTAGAACGTTGTTTACCAGTGATACTTGAATTACTTTTTGAATGGAATGCTCCTGCAAATCAGAATTGTCGGGGTGGATGAAGATCATTTTGTTCTGAATAGGCCTATTCGCCTGAGTTGAAAAAACACATGTACCTCTCAAAAGAAAACCAGCAGTGTTAGAAGCAGGAGCATCAAGCACATTGTTTTACTGTGAGAATTCAGTGAGTTTTTGAAAGGAAGACTGCTGCAAATCAGCGTTTTCGAGGTGTAGAAAGCTTCATTTTGTTCCACATAGGACAGTTTAGAACAGTTGAAGAAACAAATGTAAATCTCAAAAGAAAGCTATGTGTGTTAGAAACAAGAGCATCTATCACATTGTTTGCTGTGAGAATAGTGTTACTTTTTGAAAGGAATATACCTGCAACTTAGGGGATCAACGTGGAGATAGCCTCTTTCTGTTCCAAATTGGCCTATTCAGCTAAGTTGAAGAAACACATGTACCTCTCAAAAAAAACCATCTCGGTATGAGCCTGGAATATCTAGAACATTGTTTCCCTGTGAGAACTGAGTGTGGTTTTGAAATGACTACTACAGGAAACCTTAGAGTTTCAAAGGGGCGATAAGCTCTGTTTGCTCGAAATAGGTCTTTTCAGCTGAGTTGAAGACACATGCATCTTTCCCAAGAAAACATCTATGTTAGAAAGTGCAGCAGCTACCACATGGTTTCTCTGTCACAATTGAGAGAGCTTTTGAAAGGAGTACTTCCTGCAATTCAGAACTTGCAAGGTCAACAAAGGTTCATTCTGTGCCAAATAGGCGTTTTCACCTGACATGTTGAAACACATGTTTCTCTCACAAGAAACTCTCTGTGTTAGACGGTCCATCGCATAGAACATTATTTACCTGTGAGATTTGAGTTAGTTTTCATTGGAGAACTTTTGCAAATCAGAATTTCAGGGTGGAAAAGGCTACTTTGTTCCTAATAGCCCTATTGAGCTGCATTGAAAAAACACATGGATCTCGCGAGAGAAAACCATCTGTGTTAGAAGCAGGATCATCCGGCACATTGTTTCCCTGTGAGAATCGAGTGAATATTTGAAAGGAGTACTTCCAGCCAATCATAGATTTGAGGTGTACAAAAGCTCACTTTACTCCATATAGGACTATTTAGCTGAGTGGAAGAAACAACATGTATATCTCGCAAGAGAACTATATGTGTAAGAAGCCTGAGCATCTAGAACATTGATTCCCTGTGAGAACCGAGTTACGTTTGAAAGGAATACCTCCTGCAAATCCTAGATTTGAAGGTGGAGAAAGGCTGCTTTTGTTCAAAATAGGCCTATTGATCTGAGGGGAAGTAACGAATGGATACTTCCAAAGAAAACCATTTCTGGTAGAAGCTGAAGCATGTACATATTGCTTCCCTGGGAGAAATCAGTTAGTTTGGAAAGGAATATTCCTGCAAATCAGAACTTCCAAGGTGCACCAAGCTTCATTTCATTCTAAATAGGCCTATTCCACTGAGATGTTGAAACACATGTTTCTCTGGAAAGAAAACAATCCGTGTTACAATCTCCCCTGCCTTTAACCTTGATTCCCTGTGAGATTAGAGGTAGTTTTTGAGTGGAATACGTCTGCAAAGGAGAATTTTCAGGCTGGAAAAGCCTCCTTTTGTTGGACTAAGCCTATTCAGCTGAGTTGAAGAAGCACATTTTTCTCTCAAAAGAAAATCATCTGTGTTAGAAGAAGGAGAATCTAGCACATTGTTTCCTATGAGAAGTGAGTTAGTGTTTGAAAAGAACGCTGACTGCAACCTAGGTGTTTCAAGGTGGAGATTGGTTCTATTTCCTCCAATAAGCCTATTCAGATGAGTTTGAGAAACTCATGTATCTCTCCAAGGAAAATGATATACGTTAGCAGCATCAAATCTACCACATTGTTTCCTTCTGAGTATTGAGTTAGTTTTTGAAAGCAACACGTTTAGCAAATCAGAATTTTCAAGCTACAGAAAGGCTCATTTTGTCCAAAGAGGAGGATTCGGCTCAATTGAAGACAGACATGTATCTCTCCTCACAATACCATCTATGCTTCAAACTGCAGCAATTACCACATTGTTTCCCTGCAAGAATTGACTTAGTTTTTGAAAGGACTACTACTGGCAACTTTTGAGTTTCACTGTGGAGATAGTCTCTGTTTGCTTCAAACAGGCCTTTTTAGCTGAGATGAAGAAGCACATGTGTATCTTGAAAAAGTACCATCTACGTTGGAAGCTGTAATTTCTATCACACTGTTTCCCTCTGACAATTTAGTTTGTTTTCGAAAGGAGTATTTCCTGCAAATCAGAATTTCCAACATGGATTGAAGTTCACTTTCTCCAAACAAGCCTAATTTGAAGAAACACACCTATTTCTTGAAAGAAAACCATCTGTGTTAGAAGAAAGTGCATCTAGCACATTGTTTCCCTGTGAGAACTGAGTTAGTTTTTAAAGGAACTTGTCCTCCACATTAGCACTTTGAATTGGGACATATGTTTCTTTGTTTCAAATTGGCCTATTCACCTGAATGGTCTAAACACGTGTTCCTCTTGAAACATCACAATATGTTTTAGAAAGAGGAACAACTAGCCTATTGCTTCCTTGTGAGAAGACTTAGTCTTGGAAAGGAATGTACCTGCAACTGAGAGATTTCAATGTGGAGATATGCCCTGATTGCTGCAAATAGGCCTATACAGCTGAGTTGAAGAAACACATGACTAACTCTAAGGACAACCATCTATGTTAGAAACTGTAGCATCAAGCACATTGATCCCCTGTGAAATTTGAATTAGTTATGGAAATGAATAACTTCTGAAGAACAGATTTTCAAAGTGTAGGAAGCCTCATTTTGTCCAAATAGGCCATTTCAGCTATGTTGAAGAAACACATGCATCTCTCCAACGAAATCATGTAGGTTAGAATCAGCATCATCTAGAACACTGTTCCTTGTGAGAATTGATTTAGCTCGTGAAAGGAGTATTTCCTGCAAAGCATCCTTTTCAAGATGAAGAAAGGCTCATTTTGTTCCAAATAGGTCTATACAGCTGAGTTGAAGAAACACATGTACCTTTCCAAAGAAAACCATCTATGGTAGATCTACCACTTTATTTCCCTGTGTGAATTGACATAGATTTCAAAGGAAAATTTAATGGAAATGAGAACTTAGAAGGCAGAGAAAGGATCATTTTGTTCCAAATGGGCCAAATCACATGAGATGTCAAAAACCGTTTGTGTGGAAAGGAAAACTGTGATAGAAACAGGTGTTTCCTGCACATTCTTTCCCTGTGAAAATTGAGTTAATTTTTAAAAGCATACTTCCTACATCTTAAGTGTTTCAATGCGGAGATGGTTTCTGTTTACTCCAGGGAGGCGTATTCAGCTTGGTTTGAGAAACACATGTATCTCCCAAAGAAAGAGATCTATGTTAAATGCTTCACAATCCCGCCTGTTGTTTGCCTGTGAGAATTGAATGAGTTTTTGAATGCAATACTTCTGGAAATCCTCATTTTCAAGAAGAAGAAAGGCTCATTTTGTCCCAAGTATGCGTATTTTGCTGAGGTGAAGAAACACATTTATCTCTCCACAGAAAGCCATCTGTGTCAGAAGTCAAAACATTAACAACATTGCTTCATTCTGTAAATGAGTTACTTTTGGAAAGGAATATTTCCTGAAAATCAGAACTTTCAAGGTGGAGAGATGTTCACTTTCTTCCAAATAAGCCTATTGACCTGAAAGTGGGAACACATTTGTCTCTCGAAAGAAAATGGTCAGTGTAGAAAGAGAGAAGTGTCTAGACCATTGTTTCCGTGTGAGAATTGACTTAGTTTTGAAAGGAATACTTACTGCAAATCCTAATTTTCAAGGTGGAGAAAGGGTGATTTTCCTCAAATGGGCCTCTTTATCTGAGGGGAAGAAACACATGTATCCCTCCAAAGAAAACCATTTGTGCTAGAAGCTGCAGCATCTGACACATTGTTACCTGTGAGAATTGAGTTCACTTTTGAAAGGAATATTTCCTGTATATCGTAGTTATCATGGTAGGGGAAGGCTCATTTTGGTACAAAAATGCCTAATCAGCTGATTTGAAGAAACACATTTATTTCTCCAAATAACACCATCTAAGCTTGAAGCTACAGTTGCTAGCACATTGTTTCCCTGTGACAATTGGCTTAGTTTTTGAAAGGAAGACTTCCTCACAATCTGAGTTTTCAGGGTATTATTAGGCTGAGTGTGTCCAAGTAGGCCCATTCAGCTAAGTTCTATAGAAACATGTGTCTCTCAAAAAAAAATCTTTCTTAGAACCAGGAGCATCTAGGGCATTGTTTCCCTGTGAGAACTGAGTTAGTTATTGAAAGGAATACTTCCTGCGACTTAAGATGTTTCAAAGTGGAGAAAGGCTCATTTTGTTCCAAATGGGGCCGTTCATCATTGGGGAAGAAACACAAGTATCCCTCCGAAGAAACCCATTTATGGTAGAAGCTGCAGCATCTACCATATTGTTTTCCTGTGAGAATTGAGTTCGTTTTGGGAAGAATACTTCCTGCAAATCAGAAATTCCAATGTGAACAAAGGTTCATTTTGTTTCCCAAAGGCCTATTCACCTAAGATGAAGAAAGGCCTGTATGTCCAAAAGAGAACAAGCTGGGTCCAAAGCTCAAGCATGTAGAACGTTGTTTACCAGTGATACTTGAATTACTTTTTGAATGGAATGCTCCTGCAAATCAGAATTGTCGGGGTGGATGAAGATCATTTTGTTCTGAATAGGCCTATTCGCCTGAGTTGAAAAAACACATGTACCTCTCAAAAGAAAACCAGCAGTGTTAGAAGCAGGAGCATCAAGCACATTGTTTTACTGTGAGAATTCAGTGAGTTTTTGAAAGGAAGACTGCTGCAAATCAGCGTTTTCGAGGTGTAGAAAGCTTCATTTTGTTCCACATAGGACAGTTTAGAACAGTTGAAGAAACAAATGTAAATCTCAAAAGAAAGCTATGTGTGTTAGAAACAAGAGCATCTATCACATTGTTTGCTGTGAGAATAGTGTTACTTTTTGAAAGGAATATACCTGCAACTTAGGGGATCAACGTGGAGATAGCCTCTTTCTGTTCCAAATTGGCCTATTCAGCTAAGTTGAAGAAACACATGTACCTCTCAAAAAAAACCATCTCGGTATGAGCCTGGAATATCTAGAACATTGTTTCCCTGTGAGAACTGAGTGTGGTTTTGAAATGACTACTACAGGAAACCTTAGAGTTTCAAAGGGGCGATAAGCTCTGTTTGCTCGAAATAGGTCTTTTCAGCTGAGTTGAAGACACATGCATCTTTCCCAAGAAAACATCTATGTTAGAAAGTGCAGCAGCTACCACATGGTTTCTCTGTCACAATTGAGAGAGCTTTTGAAAGGAGTACTTCCTGCAATTCAGAACTTGCAAGGTCAACAAAGGTTCATTCTGTGCCAAATAGGCGTTTTCACCTGACATGTTGAAACACATGTTTCTCTCACAAGAAACTCTCTGTGTTAGATGGTCCATCGCATAGAACATTATTTACCTGTGAGATTTGAGTTAGTTTTCATTGGAGAACTTTTGCAAATCAGAATTTCAGGGTGGAAAAGGCTACTTTGTTCCTAATAGCCCTATTGAGCTGCATTGAAAAAACACATGGATCTCGCGAGAGAAAACCATCTGTGTTAGAAGCAGGATCATCCGGCACATTGTTTCCCTGTGAGAATCGAGTGAATATTTGAAAGGAGTACTTCCAGCCAATCATAGATTTGAGGTGTACAAAAGCTCACTTTACTCCATATAGGACTATTTAGCTGAGTGGAAGAAACAACATGTATATCTCGCAAGAGAACTATATGTGTAAGAAGCCTGAGCATCTAGAACATTGATTCCCTGTGAGAACCGAGTTACGTTTGAAAGGAATACCTCCTGCAAATCCTAGATTTGAAGGTGGAGAAAGGCTGCTTTTGTTCAAAATAGGCCTATTGATCTGAGGGGAAGTAACGAATGGATACTTCCAAAGAAAACCATTTCTGGTAGAAGCTGAAGCATGTACATATTGCTTCCCTGGGAGAAATCAGTTAGTTTGGAAAGGAATATTCCTGCAAATCAGAACTGCCAAGGTGCACCAAGCTTCATTTCATTCTAAATAGGCCTATTCCACTGAGATGTTGAAACACATGTTTCTCTGGAAAGAAAACAATCCGTGTTACAATCTCCATTGCCTTTAACCTTGATTCCCTGTGAGATTAGAGGTAGTTTTTGAGTGGAATACGTCTGCAAAGGAGAATTTTCAGGCTGGAAAAGCCTCCTTTTGTTGGACTAAGCCTATTCAGCTGAGTTGAAGAAGCACATTTTTCTCTCAAAAGAAAATCATCTGTGTTAGAAGAAGGAGAATCTAGCACATTGTTTCCTATGAGAAGTGAGTTAGTGTTTGAAAAGAACGCTGACTGCAACCTAGGTGTTTCAAGGTGGAGATTGGCTCTATTTCCTCCAATAAGCCTATTCAGATGAGTTTGAGAAACTCATGTATCTCTCCAAGGAAAATGATATACGTTAGCAGCATCAAATCTACCACATTGTTTCCTTCTGAGTATTGAGTTAGTTTTTGAAAGCAACACGTTTAGCAAATCAGAATTTTCAAGCTACAGAAAGGCTCATTTTGTCCAAAGAGGAGGATTCGGCTCAATTGAAGACAGACATGTATCTCTCCTCACAATACCATCTATGCTTCAAACTGCAGCAATTACCACATTGTTTCCCTGCAAGAATTGACTTAGTTTTTGAAAGGACTACTACTGGCAACTTTTGAGTTTCACTGTGGAGATAGTCTCTGTTTGCTTCAAACAGGCCTTTTTAGCTGAGATGAAGAAGCACATGTGTATCTTGAAAAAGTACCATCTACGTTGGAAGCTGTAATTTCTATCACACTGTTTCCCTCTGACAATTTAGTTTGTTTTAGAAAGGAGTATTTCCTGCAAATCAGAATTTCCAACATGGATTGAAGTTCACTTGCTCCAAACAAGCCTAGGTTGAAGAAACACACCTATTTCTTGAAAGAAAACCATCTGTGTTAGAAGAAAGTGCATCTAGCACATTGTTTCCCTGTGAGAACTGAGTTAGTTTTTAAAGGAACTTGTCCTCCACATTAGCACTTTGAATTGGGACATATGTTTCTTTGTTTCAAATTGGCCTATTCACCTGAATGGTCTAAACACGTGTTCCTCTTGAAACATCACAATATGTTTTAGAAAGAGGAACAACTAGCCTATTGCTTCCTTGTGAGAAGACTTAGTCTTGGAAAGGAATGTACCTGCAACTGAGAGATTTCAATGTGGAGATATGCCCTGATTGCTGAAAATAGGCCTATACAGCTGAGTTGAAGAAACACATGACTAACTCTAAGGACAACCATCTATGTTAGAAACTGTAGCATCAAGCACATTGATCCCCTGTGAAATTTGAATTAGTTATGGAAATGAATAACTTCTGAAGAACAGATTTTCAAAGTGTAGGAAGCCTCATTTTGTCCAAATAGGCCATTTCAGCTATGTTGAAGAAACACATGCATCTCTCCAACGAAATCATGTAGGTTAGAATCAGCATCATCTAGAACACTGTTCCTTGTGAGAATTGATTTAGCTCGTGAAAGGAGTATTTCCTGCAAAGCATCCTTTTCAAGATGAAGAAAGGCTCATTTTGTTCCAAATAGGTCTATACAGCTGAGTTGAAGAAACACATGTACCTTTCCAAAGAAAACCATCTATGGTAGATCTACCACTTTATTTCCCTGTGTGAATTGACATAGATTTCAAAGGAAAATTTAATGGAAATGAGAACTTAGAAGGCAGAGAAAGGATCATTTTGTTCCAAATGGGCCAAATCACATGAGATGTCAAAAACCGTTTGTGTGGAAAGGAAAACTGTGATAGAAACAGGTGTTTCCTGCACATTCTTTCCCTGTGAAAATTGAGTTAATTTTTAAAAGCATACTTCCTACATCTTAAGTGTTTCAATGCGGAGATGGTTTCTGTTTACTCCAGGGAGGCGTATTCAGCTTGGTTTGAGAAACGCATGTATCTCCCAAAGAAAGAGATCTATGTTAAATGCTTCACAATCCCGCCTGTTGTTTGCCTGTGAGAATTGAATGAGTTTTTGAATGCAATACTTCTGGAAATCCTCATTTTCAAGAAGAAGAAAGGCTCATTTTGTCCCAAGTATGCGTATTTTGCTGAGGTGAAGAAACACATTTATCTCTCCACAGAAAGCCATCTGTGTCAGAAGTCAAAACATTAACAACATTGCTTCATTCTGTAAATGAGTTACTTTTGGAAAGGAATATTTCCTGAAAATCAGAACTTTCAAGGTGGAGAGATGTTCACTTTCTTCCAAATAAGCCTATTGACCTGAAAGTGGGAACACATTTGTCTCTCGAAAGAAAATGGTCAGTGTAGAAAGAGAGAAGTGTCTAGACCATTGGTTCCGTGTGAGAATTGACTTAGTTTTGAAAGGAATACTTACTGCAAATCCTAATTTTCAAGGTGGAGAAAGGGTGATTTTCCTCAAATGGGCCTCTTTATCTGAGGGGAAGAAACACATGTATCCCTCCAAAGAAAACCATTTGTGCTAGAAGCTGCAGCATCTGACACATTGTTACCTGTGAGAATTGAGTTCACTTTTGAAAGGAATATTTCCTGTATATCGTAGTTATCATGGTAGGGGAAGGCTCATTTTGGTACAAAAATGCCTAATCAGCTGATTTGAAGAAACACATTTATTTCTCCAAATAACACCATCTAAGCTTGAAGCTACAGTTGCTAGCACATTGTTTCCCTGTGACAATTGGCTTAGTTTTTGAAAGGAAGACTTCCTCACAATCTGAGTTTTCAGGGTATTATTAGGCTGAGTGTGTCCAAGTAGGCCCATTCAGCTAAGTTCTATAGAAACATGTGTCTCTCAAAAAAAAATCTTTCTTAGAACCAGGAGCATCTAGGGCATTGTTTCCCTGTGAGAACTGAGTTAGTTATTGAAAGGAATACTTCCTGCGACTTAAGATGTTTCAAAGTGGAGAAAGGCTCATTTTGTTCCAAATGGGGCCGTTCATCATTGGGGAAGAAACACAAGTATCCCTCCGAAGAAACCCATTTATGGTAGAAGCTGCAGCATCTACCATATTGTTTTCCTGTGAGAATTGAGTTCGTTTTGGGAAGAATACTTCCTGCAAATCAGAAATTCCAATGTGAACAAAGGTTCATTTTGTTTCCCAAAGGCCTATTCACCTAAGATGAAGAAAGGCCTGTATGTCCAAAAGAGAACAAGCTGGGTCCAAAGCTCAAGCATGTAGAACGTTGTTTACCAGTGATACTTGAATTACTTTTTGAATGGAATGCTCCTGCAAATCAGAATTGTCGGGGTGGATGAAGATCATTTTGTTCTGAATAGGCCTATTCGCCTGAGTTGAAAAAACACATGTACCTCTCAAAAGAAAACCAGCAGTGTTAGAAGCAGGAGCATCAAGCACATTGTTTTACTGTGAGAATTCAGTGAGTTTTTGAAAGGAAGACTGCTGCAAATCAGCGTTTTCGAGGTGTAGAAAGCTTCATTTTGTTCCACATAGGACAGTTTAGAACAGTTGAAGAAACAAATGTAAATCTCAAAAGAAAGCTATGTGTGTTAGAAACAAGAGCATCTATCACATTGTTTGCTGTGAGAATAGTGTTACTTTTTGAAAGGAATATACCTGCAACTTAGGGGATCAACGTGGAGATAGCCTCTTTCTGTTCCAAATTGGCCTATTCAGCTAAGTTGAAGAAACACATGTACCTCTCAAAAAAAACCATCTCGGTATGAGCCTGGAATATCTAGAACATTGTTTCCCTGTGAGAACTGAGTGTGGTTTTGAAATGACTACTACAGGAAACCTTAGAGTTTCAAAGGGGCGATAAGCTCTGTTTGCTCGAAATAGGTCTTTTCAGCTGAGTTGAAGACACATGCATCTTTCCCAAGAAAACATCTATGTTAGAAAGTGCAGCAGCTACCACATGGTTTCTCTGTCACAATTGAGAGAGCTTTTGAAAGGAGTACTTCCTGCAATTCAGAACTTGCAAGGTCAACAAAGGTTCATTCTGTGCCAAATAGGCGTTTTCACCTGACATGTTGAAACACATGTTTCTCTCACAAGAAACTCTCTGTGTTAGATGGTCCATCGCATAGAACATTATTTACCTGTGAGATTTGAGTTAGTTTTCATTGGAGAACTTTTGCAAATCAGAATTTCAGGGTGGAAAAGGCTACTTTGTTCCTAATAGCCCTATTGAGCTGCATTGAAAAAACACATGGATCTCGCGAGAGAAAACCATCTGTGTTAGAAGCAGGATCATCCGGCACATTGTTTCCCTGTGAGAATCGAGTGAATATTTGAAAGGAGTACTTCCAGCCAATCATAGATTTGAGGTGTACAAAAGCTCACTTTACTCCATATAGGACTATTTAGCTGAGTGGAAGAAACAACATGTATATCTCGCAAGAGAACTATATGTGTAAGAAGCCTGAGCATCTAGAACATTGATTCCCTGTGAGAACCGAGTTACGTTTGAAAGGAATACCTCCTGCAAATCCTAGATTTGAAGGTGGAGAAAGGCTGCTTTTGTTCAAAATAGGCCTATTGATCTGAGGGGAAGTAACGAATGGATACTTCCAAAGAAAACCATTTCTGGTAGAAGCTGAAGCATGTACATATTGCTTCCCTGGGAGAAATCAGTTAGTTTGGAAAGGAATATTCCTGCAAATCAGAACTGCCAAGGTGCACCAAGCTTCATTTCATTCTAAATAGGCCTATTCCACTGAGATGTTGAAACACATGTTTCTCTGGAAAGAAAACAATCCGTGTTACAATCTCCATTGCCTTTAACCTTGATTCCCTGTGAGATTAGAGGTAGTTTTTGAGTGGAATACGTCTGCAAAGGAGAATTTTCAGGCTGGAAAAGCCTCCTTTTGTTGGACTAAGCCTATTCAGCTGAGTTGAAGAAGCACATTTTTCTCTCAAAAGAAAATCATCTGTGTTAGAAGAAGGAGAATCTAGCACATTGTTTCCTATGAGAAGTGAGTTAGTGTTTGAAAAGAACGCTGACTGCAACCTAGGTGTTTCAAGGTGGAGATTGGCTCTATTTCCTCCAATAAGCCTATTCAGATGAGTTTGAGAAACTCATGTATCTCTCCAAGGAAAATGATATACGTTAGCAGCATCAAATCTACCACATTGTTTCCTTCTGAGTATTGAGTTAGTTTTTGAAAGCAACACGTTTAGCAAATCAGAATTTTCAAGCTACAGAAAGGCTCATTTTGTCCAAAGAGGAGGATTCGGCTCAATTGAAGACAGACATGTATCTCTCCTCACAATACCATCTATGCTTCAAACTGCAGCAATTACCACATTGTTTCCCTGCAAGAATTGACTTAGTTTTTGAAAGGACTACTACTGGCAACTTTTGAGTTTCACTGTGGAGATAGTCTCTGTTTGCTTCAAACAGGCCTTTTTAGCTGAGATGAAGAAGCACATGTGTATCTTGAAAAAGTACCATCTACGTTGGAAGCTGTAATTTCTATCACACTGTTTCCCTCTGACAATTTAGTTTGTTTTAGAAAGGAGTATTTCCTGCAAATCAGAATTTCCAACATGGATTGAAGTTCACTTGCTCCAAACAAGCCTAGGTTGAAGAAACACACCTATTTCTTGAAAGAAAACCATCTGTGTTAGAAGAAAGTGCATCTAGCACATTGTTTCCCTGTGAGAACTGAGTTAGTTTTTAAATGAACTTGTCCTCCACATTAGCACTTTGAAGGGGGACATATGTTTCTTTGTTTCAAATTGGCCTATTCACCTGAATGGTCTAAACACGTGTTCCTCTTGAAACATCACAATATGTTTTAGAAAGAGGAACAACTAGCCTATTGCTTCCTTGTGAGAAGACTTAGTCTTGGAAAGGAATGTACCTGCAACTGAGAGATTTCAATGTGGAGATATGCCCTGATTGCTGCAAATAGGCCTATACAGCTGAGTTGAAGAAACACATGACTAACTCTAAGGACAACCATCTATGTTAGAAACTGTAGCATCAAGCACATTGATCCCCTGTGAAATTTGAATTAGTTATGGAAATGAATAACTTCTGAAGAACAGATTTTCAAAGTGTAGGAAGCCTCATTTTGTCCAAATAGGCCATTTCAGCTATGTTGAAGAAACACATGCATCTCTCCAACGAAATCATGTAGGTTAGAATCAGCATCATCTAGAACACTGTTCCTTGTGAGAATTGATTTAGCTCGTGAAAGGAGTATTTCCTGCAAAGCATCCTTTTCAAGATGAAGAAAGGCTCATTTTGTTCCAAATAGGTCTATACAGCTGAGTTGAAGAAACACATGTACCTTTCCAAAGAAAACCATCTATGGTAGATCTACCACTTTATTTCCCTGTGTGAATTGACATAGATTTCAAAGGAAAATTTAATGGAAATGAGAACTTAGAAGGCAGAGAAAGGATCATTTTGTTATAAATGGGCCAAATCACATGAGATGTCAAAAACCGTTTGTGTGGAAAGGAAAACTGTGATAGAAACAGGTGTTTCCTGCACATTCTTTCCCTGTGAAAATTGAGTTAATTTTTAAAAGCATACTTCCTACATCTTAAGTGTTTCAATGCGGAGATAGTTTCTGTTTACTCCAGGGAGGCGTATTCAGCGTGGTTTGAGAAACGCATGTATCTCCCAAAGAAAGAGATCTATGTTAAATGCTTCACAATCCCGCCTGTTGTTTGCCTGTGAGAATTGAATGAATTTTTGAATGCAATACTTCTGGAAATCCTCATTTTCAAGAAGAAGAAAGGCTCATTTTGTCCCAAGTATGCGTATTTTGCTGAGGTGAAGAAACACATTTATCTCTCCACAGAAAGCCATCTGTGTCAGAAGTCAAAACATTAACAACATTGCTTCATTCTGTAAATGAGTTACTTTTGGAAAGGAATATTTCCTGAAAATCAGAACTTTCAAGGTGGAGAGATGTTCACTTTCTTCCAAATAAGCCTATTGACCTGAAAGTGGGAACACATTTGTCTCTCGAAAGAAAATGGTCAGTGTAGAAAGAGAGAAGTGTCTAGACCATTGTTTCCGTGTGAGAATTGACTTAGTTTTGAAAGGAATACTTACTGCAAATCCTAATTTTCAAGGTGGAGAAAGGGTGATTTTCCTCAAATGGGCCTCTTTATCTGAGGGGAAGAAACACATGTATCCCTCCAAAGAAAACCATTTGTGCTAGAAGCTGCAGCATCTGACACATTGTTACCTGTGAGAATTGAGTTCACTTTTGAAAGGAATATTTCCTGTATATCGTAGTTATCATGGTAGGGGAAGGCTCATTTTGGTACAAAAATGCCTAATCAGCTGATTTGAAGAAACACATTTATTTCTCCAAATAACACCATCTAAGCTTGAAGCTACAGTTGCTAGCACATTGTTTCCCTGTGACAATTGGCTTAGTTTTTGAAAGGAAGACTTCCTCACAATCTGAGTTTTCAGGGTATTATTAGGCTGAGTGTGTCCAAGTAGGCCCATTCAGCTAAGTTCTATAGAAACATGTGTCTCTCAAAAAAAAATCTTTCTTAGAACCAGGAGCATCTAGGGCATTGTTTCCCTGTGAGAACTGAGTTAGTTATTGAAAGGAATACTTCCTGCGACTTAAGATGTTTCAAAGTGGAGAAAGGCTCATTTTGTTCCAAATGGGGCCGTTCATCATTGGGGAAGAAACACAAGTATCCCTCCGAAGAAACCCATTTATGGTAGAAGCTGCAGCATCTACCATATTGTTTTCCTGTGAGAATTGAGTTCGTTTTGGGAAGAATACTTCCTGCAAATCAGAAATTCCAATGTGAACAAAGGTTCATTTTGTTTCCCAAAGGCCTATTCACCTAAGATGAAGAAAGGCCTGTATGTCCAAAAGAGAACAAGCTGGGTCCAAAGCTCAAGCATGTAGAACGTTGTTTACCAGTGATACTTGAATTACTTTTTGAATGGAATGCTCCTGCAAATCAGAATTGTCGGGGTGGATGAAGATCATTTTGTTCTGAATAGGCCTATTCGCCTGAGTTGAAAAAACACATGTACCTCTCAAAAGAAAACCAGCAGTGTTAGAAGCAGGAGCATCAAGCACATTGTTTTACTGTGAGAATTCAGTGAGTTTTTGAAAGGAAGACTGCTGCAAATCAGCGTTTTCGAGGTGTAGAAAGCTTCATTTTGTTCCACATAGGACAGTTTAGAACAGTTGAAGAAACAAATGTAAATCTCAAAAGAAAGCTATGTGTGTTAGAAACAAGAGCATCTATCACATTGTTTGCTGTGAGAATAGTGTTACTTTTTGAAAGGAATATACCTGCAACTTAGGGGATCAACGTGGAGATAGCCTCTTTCTGTTCCAAATTGGCCTATTCAGCTAAGTTGAAGAAACACATGTACCTCTCAAAAAAAACCATCTCGGTATGAGCCTGGAATATCTAGAACATTGTTTCCCTGTGAGAACTGAGTGTGGTTTTGAAATGACTACTACAGGAAACCTTAGAGTTTCAAAGGGGCGATAAGCTCTGTTTGCTCGAAATAGGTCTTTTCAGCTGAGTTGAAGACACATGCATCTTTCCCAAGAAAACATCTATGTTAGAAAGTGCAGCAGCTACCACATGGTTTCTCTGTCACAATTGAGAGAGCTTTTGAAAGGAGTACTTCCTGCAATTCAGAACTTGCAAGGTCAACAAAGGTTCATTCTGTGCCAAATAGGCGTTTTCACCTGACATGTTGAAACACATGTTTCTCTCACAAGAAACTCTCTGTGTTAGATGGTCCATCGCATAGAACATTATTTACCTGTGAGATTTGAGTTAGTTTTCATTGGAGAACTTTTGCAAATCAGAATTTCAGGGTGGAAAAGGCTACTTTGTTCCTAATAGCCCTATTGAGCTGCATTGAAAAAACACATGGATCTCGCGAGAGAAAACCATCTGTGTTAGAAGCAGGATCATCCGGCACATTGTTTCCCTGTGAGAATCGAGTGAATATTTGAAAGGAGTACTTCCAGCCAATCATAGATTTGAGGTGTACAAAAGCTCACTTTACTCCATATAGGACTATTTAGCTGAGTGGAAGAAACAACATGTATATCTCGCAAGAGAACTATATGTGTAAGAAGCCTGAGCATCTAGAACATTGATTCCCTGTGAGAACCGAGTTACGTTTGAAAGGAATACCTCCTGCAAATCCTAGATTTGAAGGTGGAGAAAGGCTGCTTTTGTTCAAAATAGGCCTATTGATCTGAGGGGAAGTAACGAATGGATACTTCCAAAGAAAACCATTTCTGGTAGAAGCTGAAGCATGTACATATTGCTTCCCTGGGAGAAATCAGTTAGTTTGGAAAGGAATATTCCTGCAAATCAGAACTGCCAAGGTGCACCAAGCTTCATTTCATTCTAAATAGGCCTATTCCACTGAGATGTTGAAACACATGTTTCTCTGGAAAGAAAACAATCCGTGTTACAATCTCCATTGCCTTTAACCTTGATTCCCTGTGAGATTAGAGGTAGTTTTTGAGTGGAATACGTCTGCAAAGGAGAATTTTCAGGCTGGAAAAGCCTCCTTTTGTTGGACTAAGCCTATTCAGCTGAGTTGAAGAAGCACATTTTTCTCTCAAAAGAAAATCATCTGTGTTAGAAGAAGGAGAATCTAGCACATTGTTTCCTATGAGAAGTGAGTTAGTGTTTGAAAAGAACGCTGACTGCAACCTAGGTGTTTCAAGGTGGAGATTGGCTCTATTTCCTCCAATAAGCCTATTCAGATGAGTTTGAGAAACTCATGTATCTCTCCAAGGAAAATGATATACGTTAGCAGCATCAAATCTACCACATTGTTTCCTTCTGAGTATTGAGTTAGTTTTTGAAAGCAACACGTTTAGCAAATCAGAATTTTCAAGCTACAGAAAGGCTCATTTTGTCCAAAGAGGAGGATTCGGCTCAATTGAAGACAGACATGTATCTCTCCTCACAATACCATCTATGCTTCAAACTGCAGCAATTACCACATTGTTTCCCTGCAAGAATTGACTTAGTTTTTGAAAGGACTACTTCTGGCAACTTTTCAGTTTCACTGTGGAGATAGTCTCTGTTTGCTTCAAACAGGCCTTTTTAGCTGAGATGAAGAAGCACATGTGTATCTTGAAAAAGTACCATCTACGTTGGAAGCTGTAATTTCTATCACACTGTTTCCCTCTGACAATTTAGTTTGTTTTAGAAAGGAGTATTTCCTGCAAATCAGAATTTCCAACATGGATTGAAGTTCACTTGCTCCAAACAAGCCTAGGTTGAAGAAACACACCTATTTCTTGAAAGAAAACCATCTGTGTTAGAAGAAAGTGCATCTAGCACATTGTTTCCCTGTGAGAACTGAGTTAGTTTTTAAATGAACTTGTCCTCCACATTAGCACTTTGAAGGGGGACATATGTTTCTTTGTTTCAAATTGGCCTATTCACCTGAATGGTCTAAACACGTGTTCCTCTTGAAACATCACAATATGTTTTAGAAAGAGGAACAACTAGCCTATTGCTTCCTTGTGAGAAGACTTAGTCTTGGAAAGGAATGTACCTGCAACTGAGAGATTTCAATGTGGAGATATGCCCTGATTGCTGAAAATAGGCCTATACAGCTGAGTTGAAGAAACACATGACTAACTCTAATGACAACCATCTATGTTAGAAACTGTAGCATCAAGCACATTGATCCCCTGTGAAATTTGAATTAGTTATGGAAATGAATAACTTCTGAAGAACAGATTTTCAAAGTGTAGGAAGCCTCATTTTGTCCAAATAGGCCATTTCAGCTATGTTGAAGAAACACATGCATCTCTCCAACGAAATCATGTAGGTTAGAATCAGCATCATCTAGAACACTGTTCCTTGTGAGAATTGATTTAGCTCGTGAAAGGAGTATTTCCTGCAAAGCATCCTTTTCAAGATGAAGAAAGGCTCATTTTGTTCCAAATAGGTCTATACAGCTGAGTTGAAGAAACACATGTACCTTTCCAAAGAAAACCATCTATGGTAGATCTACCACTTTATTTCCCTGTTTGAATTGACATAGATTTCAAAGGAAAATTTAATGGAAATGAGAACTTAGAAGGCAGAGAAAGGATCATTTTGTTCCAAATGGGCCAAATCACATGAGATGTCAAAAACCGTTTGTGTGGAAAGGAAAACTGTGATAGAAACAGGTGTTTCCTGCACATTCTTTCCCTGTGAAAATTGAGTTAATTTTTAAAAGCATACTTCCTACATCTTAAGTGTTTCAATGCGGAGATAGTTTCTGTTTACTCCAGGGAGGCGTATTCAGCGTGGTTTGAGAAACGCATGTATCTCCCAAAGAAAGAGATCTATGTTAAATGCTTCACAATCCCGCCTGTTGTTTGCCTGTGAGAATTGAATGAATTTTTGAATGCAATACTTCTGGAAATCCTCATTTTCAAGAAGAAGAAAGGCTCATTTTGTCCCAAGTATGCGTATTTTGCTGAGGTGAAGAAACACATTTATCTCTCCACAGAAAGCCATCTGTGTCAGAAGTCAAAACATTAACAACATTGCTTCATTCTGTAAATGAGTTACTTTTGGAAAGGAATATTTCCTGAAAATCAGAACTTTCAAGGTGGAGAGATGTTCACTTTCTTCCAAATAAGCCTATTGACCTGAAAGTGGGAACACATTTGTCTCTCGAAAGAAAATGGTCAGTGTAGAAAGAGAGAAGTGTCTAGACCATTGTTTCCGTGTGAGAATTGACTTAGTTTTGAAAGGAATACTTACTGCAAATCCTAATTTTCAAGGTGGAGAAAGGGTGATTTTCCTCAAATGGGCCTCTTTATCTGAGGGGAAGAAACACATGTATCCCTCCAAAGAAAACCATTTGTGCTAGAAGCTGCAGCATCTGACACATTGTTACCTGTGAGAATTGAGTTCACTTTTGAAAGGAATATTTCCTGTATATCGTAGTTATCATGGTAGGGGAAGGCTCATTTTGGTACAAAAATGCCTAATCAGCTGATTTGAAGAAACACATTTATTTCTCCAAATAACACCATCTAAGCTTGAAGCTACAGTTGCTAGCACATTGTTTCCCTGTGACAATTGGCTTAGTTTTTGAAAGGAAGACTTCCTCACAATCTGAGTTTTCAGGGTATTATTAGGCTGAGTGTGTCCAAGTAGGCCCATTCAGCTAAGTTCTATAGAAACATGTGTCTCTCAAAAAAAAATCTTTCTTAGAACCAGGAGCATCTAGGGCATTGTTTCCCTGTGAGAACTGAGTTAGTTATTGAAAGGAATACTTCCTGCGACTTAAGATGTTTCAAAGTGGAGAAAGGCTCATTTTGTTCCAAATGGGGCCGTTCATCATTGGGGAAGAAACACAAGTATCCCTCCGAAGAAACCCATTTATGGTAGAAGCTGCAGCATCTACCATATTGTTTTCCTGTGAGAATTGAGTTCGTTTTGGGAAGAATACTTCCTGCAAATCAGAAATTCCAATGTGAACAAAGGTTCATTTTGTTTCCCAAAGGCCTATTCACCTAAGATGAAGAAAGGCCTGTATGTCCAAAAGAGAACAAGCTGGGTCCAAAGCTCAAACATGTAGAACGTTGTTTACCAGTGATACTTGAATTACTTTTTGAATGGAATGCTCCTGCAAATCAGAATTGTCGGGGTGGATGAAGATCATTTTGTTCTGAATAGGCCTATTCGCCTGAGTTGAAAAAACACATGTACCTCTCAAAAGAAAACCAGCAGTGTTAGAAGCAGGAGCATCAAGCACATTGTTTTACTGTGAGAATTCAGTGAGTTTTTGAAAGGAAGACTGCTGCAAATCAGCGTTTTCGAGGTGTAGAAAGCTTCATTTTGTTCCACATAGGACAGTTTAGAACAGTTGAAGAAACAAATGTAAATCTCAAAAGAAAGCTATGTGTGTTAGAAACAAGAGCATCTATCACATTGTTTGCTGTGAGAATAGTGTTACTTTTTGAAAGGAATATACCTGCAACTTAGGGGATCAACGTGGAGATAGCCTCTTTCTGTTCCAAATTGGCCTATTCAGCTAAGTTGAAGAAACACATGTACCTCTCAAAAAAAACCATCTCGGTATGAGCCTGGAATATCTAGAACATTGTTTCCCTGTGAGAACTGAGTGTGGTTTTGAAATGACTACTACAGGAAACCTTAGAGTTTCAAAGGGGCGATAAGCTCTGTTTGCTCGAAATAGGTCTTTTCAGCTGAGTTGAAGACACATGCATCTTTCCCAAGAAAACATCTATGTTAGAAAGTGCAGCAGCTACCACATGGTTTCTCTGTCACAATTGAGAGAGCTTTTGAAAGGAGTACTTCCTGCAATTCAGAACTTGCAAGGTCAACAAAGGTTCATTCTGTGCCAAATAGGCGTTTTCACCTGACATGTTGAAACACATGTTTCTCTCACAAGAAACTCTCTGTGTTAGATGGTCCATCGCATAGAACATTATTTACCTGTGAGATTTGAGTTAGTTTTCATTGGAGAACTTTTGCAAATCAGAATTTCAGGGTGGAAAAGGCTACTTTGTTCCTAATAGCCCTATTGAGCTGCATTGAAAAAACACATGGATCTCGCGAGAGAAAACCATCTGTGTTAGAAGCAGGATCATCCGGCACATTGTTTCCCTGTGAGAATCGAGTGAATATTTGAAAGGAGTACTTCCAGCCAATCATAGATTTGAGGTGTACAAAAGCTCACTTTACTCCATATAGGACTATTTAGCTGAGTGGAAGAAACAACATGTATATCTCGCAAGAGAACTATATGTGTAAGAAGCCTGAGCATCTAGAACATTGATTCCCTGTGAGAACCGAGTTACGTTTGAAAGGAATACCTCCTGCAAATCCTAGATTTGAAGGTGGAGAAAGGCTGCTTTTGTTCAAAATAGGCCTATTGATCTGAGGGGAAGTAACGAATGGATACTTCCAAAGAAAACCATTTCTGGTAGAAGCTGAAGCATGTACATATTGCTTCCCTGGGAGAAATCAGTTAGTTTGGAAAGGAATATTCCTGCAAATCAGAACTGCCAAGGTGCACCAAGCTTCATTTCATTCTAAATAGGCCTATTCCACTGAGATGTTGAAACACATGTTTCTCTGGAAAGAAAACAATCCGTGTTACAATCTCCATTGCCTTTAACCTTGATTCCCTGTGAGATTAGAGGTAGTTTTTGAGTGGAATACGTCTGCAAAGGAGAATTTTCAGGCTGGAAAAGCCTCCTTTTGTTGGACTAAGCCTATTCAGCTGAGTTGAAGAAGCACATTTTTCTCTCAAAAGAAAATCATCTGTGTTAGAAGAAGGAGAATCTAGCACATTGTTTCCTATGAGAAGTGAGTTAGTGTTTGAAAAGAACGCTGACTGCAACCTAGGTGTTTCAAGGTGGAGATTGGCTCTATTTCCTCCAATAAGCCTATTCAGATGAGTTTGAGAAACTCATGTATCTCTCCAAGGAAAATGATATACGTTAGCAGCATCAAATCTACCACATTGTTTCCTTCTGAGTATTGAGTTAGTTTTTGAAAGCAACACGTTTAGCAAATCAGAATTTTCAAGCTACAGAAAGGCTCATTTTGTCCAAAGAGGAGGATTCGGCTCAATTGAAGACAGACATGTATCTCTCCTCACAATACCATCTATGCTTCAAACTGCAGCAATTACCACATTGTTTCCCTGCAAGAATTGACTTAGTTTTTGAAAGGACTACTTCTGGCAACTTTTCAGTTTCACTGTGGAGATAGTCTCTGTTTGCTTCAAACAGGCCTTTTTAGCTGAGATGAAGAAGCACATGTGTATCTTGAAAAAGTACCATCTACGTTGGAAGCTGTAATTTCTATCACACTGTTTCCCTCTGACAATTTAGTTTGTTTTAGAAAGGAGTATTTCCTGCAAATCAGAATTTCCAACATGGATTGAAGTTCACTTGCTCCAAACAAGCCTAGGTTGAAGAAACACACCTATTTCTTGAAAGAAAACCATCTGTGTTAGAAGAAAGTGCATCTAGCACATTGTTTCCCTGTGAGAACTGAGTTAGTTTTTAAATGAACTTGTCCTCCACATTAGCACTTTGAAGGGGGACATATGTTTCTTTGTTTCAAATTGGCCTATTCACCTGAATGGTCTAAACACGTGTTCCTCTTGAAACATCACAATATGTTTTAGAAAGAGGAACAACTAGCCTATTGCTTCCTTGTGAGAAGACTTAGTCTTGGAAAGGAATGTACCTGCAACTGAGAGATTTCAATGTGGAGATATGCCCTGATTGCTGAAAATAGGCCTATACAGCTGAGTTGAAGAAACACATGACTAACTCTAATGACAACCATCTATGTTAGAAACTGTAGCATCAAGCACATTGATCCCCTGTGAAATTTGAATTAGTTATGGAAATGAATAACTTCTGAAGAACAGATTTTCAAAGTGTAGGAAGCCTCATTTTGTCCAAATAGGCCATTTCAGCTATGTTGAAGAAACACATGCATCTCTCCAACGAAATCATGTAGGTTAGAATCAGCATCATCTAGAACACTGTTCCTTGTGAGAATTGATTTAGCTCGTGAAAGGAGTATTTCCTGCAAAGCATCCTTTTCAAGATGAAGAAAGGCTCATTTTGTTCCAAATAGGTCTATACAGCTGAGTTGAAGAAACACATGTACCTTTCCAAAGAAAACCATCTATGGTAGATCTACCACTTTATTTCCCTGTGTGAATTGACATAGATTTCAAAGGAAAATTTAATGGAAATGAGAACTTAGAAGGCAGAGAAAGGATCATTTTGTTCCAAATGGGCCAAATCACATGAGATGTCAAAAACCGTTTGTGTGGAAAGGAAAACTGTGATAGAAACAGGTGTTTCCTGCACATTCTTTCCCTGTGAAAATTGAGTTAATTTTTAAAAGCATACTTCCTACATCTTAAGTGTTTCAATGCGGAGATAGTTTCTGTTTACTCCAGGGAGGCGTATTCAGCGTGGTTTGAGAAACGCATGTATCTCCCAAAGAAAGAGATCTATGTTAAATGCTTCACAATCCCGCCTGTTGTTTGCCTGTGAGAATTGAATGAATTTTTGAATGCAATACTTCTGGAAATCCTCATTTTCAAGAAGAAGAAAGGCTCATTTTGTCCCAAGTATGCGTATTTTGCTGAGGTGAAGAAACACATTTATCTCTCCACAGAAAGCCATCTGTGTCAGAAGTCAAAACATTAACAACATTGCTTCATTCTGTAAATGAGTTACTTTTGGAAAGGAATATTTCCTGAAAATCAGAACTTTCAAGGTGGAGAGATGTTCACTTTCTTCCAAATAAGCCTATTGACCTGAAAGTGGGAACACATTTGTCTCTCGAAAGAAAATGGTCAGTGTAGAAAGAGAGAAGTGTCTAGACCATTGTTTCCGTGTGAGAATTGACTTAGTTTTGAAAGGAATACTTACTGCAAATCCTAATTTTCAAGGTGGAGAAAGGGTGATTTTCCTCAAATGGGCCTCTTTATCTGAGGGGAAGAAACACATGTATCCCTCCAAAGAAAACCATTTCTGCTAGAAGCTGCAGCATCTGACACATTGTTACCTGTGAGAATTGAGTTCACTTTTGAAAGGAATATTTCCTGTATATCGTAGTTATCATGGTAGGGGAAGGCTCATTTTGGTACAAAAATGCCTAATCAGCTGATTTGAAGAAACACATTTATTTCTCCAAATAACACCATCTAAGCTTGAAGCTACAGTTGCTAGCACATTGTTTCCCTGTGACAATTGGCTTAGTTTTTGAAAGGAAGACTTCCTCACAATCTGAGTTTTCAGGGTATTATTAGGCTGAGTGTGTCCAAGTAGGCCCATTCAGCTAAGTTCTATAGAAACATGTGTCTCTCAAAAAAAAATCTTTCTTAGAACCAGGAGCATCTAGGGCATTGTTTCCCTGTGAGAACTGAGTTAGTTATTGAAAGGAATACTTCCTGCGACTTAAGATGTTTCAAAGTGGAGAAAGGCTCATTTTGTTCCAAATGGGGCCGTTCATCATTGGGGAAGAAACACAAGTATCCCTCCGAAGAAACCCATTTATGCTAGAAGCTGCAGCATCTACCATATTGTTTTCCTGTGAGAATTGAGTTCGTTTTGGGAAGAATACTTCCTGCAAATCAGAAATTCCAATGTGAACAAAGGTTCATTTTGTTTCCCAAAGGCCTATTCACCTAAGATGAAGAAAGGCCTGTATGTCCAAAAGAGAACAAGCTGGGTCCAAAGCTCAAGCATGTAGAACGTTGTTTACCAGTGATACTTGAATTACTTTTTGAATGGAATGCTCCTGCAAATCAGAATTGTCGGGGTGGATGAAGATCATTTTGTTCTGAATAGGCCTATTCGCCTGAGTTGAAAAAACACATGTACCTCTCAAAAGAAAACCAGCAGTGTTAGAAGCAGGAGCATCAAGCACATTGTTTTACTGTGAGAATTCAGTGAGTTTTTGAAAGGAAGACTGCTGCAAATCAGCGTTTTCGAGGTGTAGAAAGCTTCATTTTGTTCCACATAGGACAGTTTAGAACAGTTGAAGAAACAAATGTAAATCTCAAAAGAAAGCTATGTGTGTTAGAAACAAGAGCATCTATCACATTGTTTGCTGTGAGAATAGTGTTACTTTTTGAAAGGAATATACCTGCAACTTAGGGGATCAACGTGGAGATAGCCTCTTTCTGTTCCAAATTGGCCTATTCAGCTAAGTTGAAGAAACACATGTACCTCTCAAAAAAAACCATCTCGGTATGAGCCTGGAATATCTAGAACATTGTTTCCCTGTGAGAACTGAGTGTGGTTTTGAAATGACTACTACAGGAAACCTTAGAGTTTCAAAGGGGCGATAAGCTCTGTTTGCTCGAAATAGGTCTTTTCAGCTGAGTTGAAGACACATGCATCTTTCCCAAGAAAACATCTATGTTAGAAAGTGCAGCAGCTACCACATGGTTTCTCTGTCACAATTGAGAGAGCTTTTGAAAGGAGTACTTCCTGCAATTCAGAACTTGCAAGGTCAACAAAGGTTCATTCTGTGCCAAATAGGCGTTTTCACCTGACATGTTGAAACACATGTTTCTCTCACAAGAAACTCTCTGTGTTAGATGGTCCATCGCATAGAACATTATTTACCTGTGAGATTTGAGTTAGTTTTCATTGGAGAACTTTTGCAAATCAGAATTTCAGGGTGGAAAAGGCTACTTTGTTCCTAATAGCCCTATTGAGCTGCATTGAAAAAACACATGGATCTCGCGAGAGAAAACCATCTGTGTTAGAAGCAGGATCATCCGGCACATTGTTTCCCTGTGAGAATCGAGTGAATATTTGAAAGGTGTACTTCCAGCCAATCATAGATTTGAGGTGTACAAAAGCTCACTTTACTCCAAATAGGACTATTTAGCTGAGTGGAAGAAACAACATGTATATCTCGCAAGAGAACTATATGTGTAAGAAGCCTGAGCATCTAGAACATTGATTCCCTGTGAGAACCGAGTTACGTTTGAAAGGAATACCTCCTGCAAATCCTAGATTTGAAGGTGGAGAAAGGCTGCTTTTGTTCAAAATAGGCCTATTGATCTGAGGGGAAGTAACGAATGGATACTTCCAAAGAAAACCATTTCTGGTAGAAGCTGAAGCATGTACATATTGCTTCCCTGGGAGAAATCAGTTAGTTTGGAAAGGAATATTCCTGCAAATCAGAACTGCCAAGGTGCACCAAGCTTCATTTCATTCTAAATAGGCCTATTCCACTGAGATGTTGAAACACATGTTTCTCTGGAAAGAAAACAATCCGTGTTACAATCTCCCCTGCCTTTAACCTTGATTCCCTGTGAGATTAGAGGTAGTTTTTGAGTGGAATACGTCTGCAAAGGAGAATTTTCAGGCTGGAAAAGCCTCCTTTTGTTGGACTAAGCCTATTCAGCTGAGTTGAAGAAGCACATTTTTCTCTCAAAAGAAAATCATCTGTGTTAGAAGAAGGAGAATCTAGCACATTGTTTCCTATGAGAAGTGAGTTAGTCTTTGAAAAGAACGCTGACTGCAACCTAGGTGTTTCAAGGTGGAGATTGGCTCTATTTCCTCCAATAAGCCTATTCAGATGAGTTTGAGAAACTCATGTATCTCTCCAAGGAAAATGATATACGTTAGCAGCATCAAATCTACCACATTGTTTCCTTCTGAGTATTGAGTTAGTTTTTGAAAGCAACACGTTTAGCAAATCAGAATTTTCAAGCTACAGAAAGGCTCATTTTGTCCAAAGAGGAGGATTCGGCTCAATTGAAGACAGACATGTATCTCTCCTCACAATACCATCTATGCTTCAAACTGCAGCAATTACCACATTGTTTCCCTGCAAGAATTGACTTAGTTTTTGAAAGGACTACTACTGGCAACTTTTGAGTTTCACTGTGGAGATAGTCTCTGTTTGCTTCAAACAGGCCTTTTTAGCTGAGATGAAGAAGCACATGTGTATCTTGAAAAAGTACCATCTACGTTGGAAGCTGTAATTTCTATCACACTGTTTCCCTCTGACAATTTAGTTTGTTTTAGAAAGGAGTATTTCCTGCAAATCAGAATTTCCAACATGGATTGAAGTTCACTTGCTCCAAACAAGCCTAATTTGAAGAAACACACCTATTTCTTGAAAGAAAACCATCTGTGTTAGAAGAAAGTGCATCTAGCACATTGTTTCCCTGTGAGAACTGAGTTAGTTTTTAAAGGAACTTGTCCTCCACATTAGCACTTTGAATTGGGACATATGTTTCTTTGTTTCAAATTGGCCTATTCACCTGAATGGTCTAAACACGTGTTCCTCTTGAAACATCACAATATGTTTTAGAAAGAGGAACAACTAGCCTATTGCTTCCTTGTGAGAAGACTTAGTCTTGGAAAGGAATGTACCTGCAACTGAGAGATTTCAATGTGGAGATATGCCCTGATTGCTGAAAATAGGCCTATACAGCTGAGTTGAAGAAACACATGACTAACTCTAAGGACAACCATCTATGTTAGAAACTGTAGCATCAAGCACATTGATCCCCTGTGAAATTTGAATTAGTTATGGAAATGAATAACTTCTGAAGAACAGATTTTCAAAGTGTAGGAAGCCTCATTTTGTCCAAATAGGCCATTTCAGCTATGTTGAAGAAACACATGCATCTCTCCAACGAAATCATGTAGGTTAGAATCAGCATCATCTAGAACACTGTTCCTTGTGAGAATTGATTTAGCTCGTGAAAGGAGTATTTCCTGCAAAGCATCCTTTTCAAGATGAAGAAAGGCTCATTTTGTTCCAAATAGGTCTATACAGCTGAGTTGAAGAAACACATGTACCTTTCCAAAGAAAACCATCTATGGTAGATCTACCACTTTATTTCCCTGTGTGAATTGACATAGATTTCAAAGGAAAATTTAATGGAAATGAGAACTTAGAAGGCAGAGAAAGGATCATTTTGTTCCAAATGGGCCAAATCACATGAGATGTCAAAAACCGTTTGTGTGGAAAGGAAAACTGTGATAGAAACAGGTGTTTCCTGCACATTCTTTCCCTGTGAAAATTGAGTTAATTTTTAAAAGCATACTTCCTACATCTTAAGTGTTTCAATGCGGAGATAGTTTCTGTTTACTCCAGGGAGGCGTATTCAGCGTGGTTTGAGAAACGCATGTATCTCCCAAAGAAAGAGATCTATGTTAAATGCTTCACAATCCCGCCTGTTGTTTGCCTGTGAGAATTGAATGAATTTTTGAATGCAATACTTCTGGAAATCCTCATTTTCAAGAAGAAGAAAGGCTCATTTTGTCCCAAGTATGCGTATTTTGCTGAGGTGAAGAAACACATTTATCTCTCCACAGAAAGCCATCTGTGTCAGAAGTCAAAACATTAACAACATTGCTTCATTCTGTAAATGAGTTACTTTTGGAAAGGAATATTTCCTGAAAATCAGAACTTTCAAGGTGGAGAGATGTTCACTTTCTTCCAAATAAGCCTATTGACCTGAAAGTGGGAACACATTTGTCTCTCGAAAGAAAATGGTCAGTGTAGAAAGAGAGAAGTGTCTAGACCATTGTTTCCGTGTGAGAATTGACTTAGTTTTGAAAGGAATACTTACTGCAAATCCTAATTTTCAAGGTGGAGAAAGGGTGATTTTCCTCAAATGGGCCTCTTTATCTGAGGGGAAGAAACACATGTATCCCTCCAAAGAAAACCATTTGTGCTAGAAGCTGCAGCATCTGACACATTGTTACCTGTGAGAATTGAGTTCACTTTTGAAAGGAATATTTCCTGTATATCGTAGTTATCATGGTAGGGGAAGGCTCATTTTGGTACAAAAATGCCTAATCAGCTGATTTGAAGAAACACATTTATTTCTCCAAATAACACCATCTAAGCTTGAAGCTACAGTTGCTAGCACATTGTTTCCCTGTGACAATTGGCTTAGTTTTTGAAAGGAAGACTTCCTCACAATCTGAGTTTTCAGGGTATTATTAGGCTGAGTGTGTCCAAGTAGGCCCATTCAGCTAAGTTCTATAGAAACATGTGTCTCTCAAAAAAAAATCTTTCTTAGAACCAGGAGCATCTAGGGCATTGTTTCCCTGTGAGAACTGAGTTAGTTATTGAAAGGAATACTTCCTGCGACTTAAGATGTTTCAAAGTGGAGAAAGGCTCATTTTGTTCCAAATGGGGCCGTTCATCATTGGGGAAGAAACACAAGTATCCCTCCGAAGAAACCCATTTATGGTAGAAGCTGCAGCATCTACCATATTGTTTTCCTGTGAGAATTGAGTTCGTTTTGGGAAGAATACTTCCTGCAAATCAGAAATTCCAATGTGAACAAAGGTTCATTTTGTTTCCCAAAGGCCTATTCACCTAAGATGAAGAAAGGCCTGTATGTCCAAAAGAGAACAAGCTGGGTCCAAAGCTCAAGCATGTAGAACGTTGTTTACCAGTGATACTTGAATTACTTTTTGAATGGAATGCTCCTGCAAATCAGAATTGTCGGGGTGGATGAAGATCATTTTGTTCTGAATAGGCCTATTCGCCTGAGTTGAAAAAACACATGTACCTCTCAAAAGAAAACCAGCAGTGTTAGAAGCAGGAGCATCAAGCACATTGTTTTACTGTGAGAATTCAGTGAGTTTTTGAAAGGAAGACTGCTGCAAATCAGCGTTTTCGAGGTGTAGAAAGCTTCATTTTGTTCCACATAGGACAGTTTAGAACAGTTGAAGAAACAAATGTAAATCTCAAAAGAAAGCTATGTGTGTTAGAAACAAGAGCATCTATCACATTGTTTGCTGTGAGAATAGTGTTACTTTTTGAAAGGAATATACCTGCAACTTAGGGGATCAACGTGGAGATAGCCTCTTTCTGTTCCAAATTGGCCTATTCAGCTAAGTTGAAGAAACACATGTACCTCTCAAAAAAAACCATCTCGGTATGAGCCTGGAATATCTAGAACATTGTTTCCCTGTGAGAACTGAGTGTGGTTTTGAAATGACTACTACAGGAAACCTTAGAGTTTCAAAGGGGCGATAAGCTCTGTTTGCTCGAAATAGGTCTTTTCAGCTGAGTTGAAGACACATGCATCTTTCCCAAGAAAACATCTATGTTAGAAAGTGCAGCAGCTACCACATGGTTTCTCTGTCACAATTGAGAGAGCTTTTGAAAGGAGTACTTCCTGCAATTCAGAACTTGCAAGGTCAACAAAGGTTCATTCTGTGCCAAATAGGCGTTTTCACCTGACATGTTGAAACACATGTTTCTCTCACAAGAAACTCTCTGTGTTAGATGGTCCATCGCATAGAACATTATTTACCTGTGAGATTTGAGTTAGTTTTCATTGGAGAACTTTTGCAAATCAGAATTTCAGGGTGGAAAAGGCTACTTTGTTCCTAATAGCCCTATTGAGCTGCATTGAAAAAACACATGGATCTCGCGAGAGAAAACCATCTGTGTTAGAAGCAGGATCATCCGGCACATTGTTTCCCTGTGAGAATCGAGTGAATATTTGAAAGGTGTACTTCCAGCCAATCATAGATTTGAGGTGTACAAAAGCTCACTTTACTCCAAATAGGACTATTTAGCTGAGTGGAAGAAACAACATGTATATCTCGCAAGAGAACTATATGTGTAAGAAGCCTGAGCATCTAGAACATTGATTCCCTGTGAGAACCGAGTTACGTTTGAAAGGAATACCTCCTGCAAATGCTAGATTTGAAGGTGGAGAAAGGCTGCTTTTGTTCAAAATAGGCCTATTGATCTGAGGGGAAGTAACGAATGGATACTTCCAAAGAAAACCATTTCTGGTAGAAGCTGAAGCATGTACATATTGCTTCCCTGGGAGAAATCAGTTAGTTTGGAAAGGAATATTCCTGCAAATCAGAACTGCCAAGGTGCACCAAGCTTCATTTCATTCTAAATAGGCCTATTCCACTGAGATGTTGAAACACATGTTTCTCTGGAAAGAAAACAATCCGTGTTACAATCTCCCCTGCCTTTAAGCTTGATTCCCTGTGAGATTAGAGGTAGTTTTTGAGTGGAATACGTCTGCAAAGGAGAATTTTCAGGCTGGAAAAGCCTCCTTTTGTTGGACTAAGCCTATTCAGCTGAGTTGAAGAAGCACATTTTTCTCTCAAAAGAAAATCATCTGTGTTAGAAGAAGGAGAATCTAGCACATTGTTTCCTATGAGAAGTGAGTTAGTGTTTGAAAAGAACGCTGACTGCAACCTAGGTGTTTCAAGGTGGAGATTGGCTCTATTTCCTCCAATAAGCCTATTCAGATGAGTTTGAGAAACTCATGTATCTCTCCAAGGAAAATGATATACGTTAGCAGCATCAAATCTACCACATTGTTTCCTTCTGAGTATTGAGTTAGTTTTTGAAAGCAACACGTTTAGCAAATCAGAATTTTCAAGCTACAGAAAGGCTCATTTTGTCCAAAGAGGAGGATTCGGCTCAATTGAAGACAGACATGTATCTCTCCTCACAATACCATCTATGCTTCAAACTGCAGCAATTACCACATTGTTTCCCTGCAAGAATTGACTTAGTTTTTGAAAGGACTACTACTGGCAACTTTTGAGTTTCACTGTGGAGATAGTCTCTGTTTGCTTCAAACAGGCCTTTTTAGCTGAGATGAAGAAGCACATGTGTATCTTGAAAAAGTACCATCTACGTTGGAAGCTGTAATTTCTATCACACTGTTTCCCTCTGACAATTTAGTTTGTTTTAGAAAGGAGTATTTCCTGCAAATCAGAATTTCCAACATGGATTGAAGTTCACTTGCTCCAAACAAGCCTAATTTGAAGAAACACACCTATTTCTTGAAAGAAAACCATCTGTGTTAGAAGAAAGTGCATCTAGCACATTGTTTCCCTGTGAGAACTGAGTTAGTTTTTAAAGGAACTTGTCCTCCACATTAGCACTTTGAATTGGGACATATGTTTCTTTGTTTCAAATTGGCCTATTCACCTGAATGGTCTAAACACGTGTTCCTCTTGAAACATCACAATATGTTTTAGAAAGAGGAACAACTAGCCTATTGCTTCCTTGTGAGAAGACTTAGTCTTGGAAAGGAATGTACCTGCAACTGAGAGATTTCAATGTGGAGATATGCCCTGATTGCTGAAAATAGGCCTATACAGCTGAGTTGAAGAAACACATGACTAACTCTAAGGACAACCATCTATGTTAGAAACTGTAGCATCAAGCACATTGATCCCCTGTGAAATTTGAATTAGTTATGGAAATGAATAACTTCTGAAGAACAGATTTTCAAAGTGTAGGAAGCCTCATTTTGTCCAAATAGGCCATTTCAGCTATGTTGAAGAAACACATGCATCTCTCCAATGAAATCATGTAGGTTAGAATCAGCATCATCTAGAACACTGTTCCTTGTGAGAATTGATTTAGCTCGTGAAAGGAGTATTTCCTGCAAAGCATCCTTTTCAAGATGAAGAAAGGCTCATTTTGTTCCAAATAGGTCTATACAGCTGAGTTGAAGAAACACATGTACCTTTCCAAAGAAAACCATCTATGGTAGATCTACCACTTTATTTCCCTGTGTGAATTGACATAGATTTCAAAGGAAAATGTAATGGAAATGAGAACTTAGAAGGCAGAGAAAGGATCATTTTGTTCCAAATGGGCCAAATCACATGAGATGTCAAAAACCGTTTGTGTGGAAAGGAAAACTGTGATAGAAACAGGTGTTTCCTGCACATTCTTTCCCTGTGAAAATTGAGTTAATTTTTAAAAGCATACTTCCTACATCTTAAGTGTTTCAATGCGGAGATGGTTTCTGTTTACTCCAGGGAGGCGTATTCAGCGTGGTTTGAGAAACGCATGTATCTCCCAAAGAAAGAGATCTATGTTAAATGCTTCACAATCCCGCCTGTTGTTTGCCTGTGAGAATTGAATGAGTTTTTGAATGCAATACTTCTGGAAATCCTCATTTTCAAGAAGAAGAAAGGCTCATTTTGTCCCAAGTATGCGTATTTTGCTGAGGTGAAGAAACACATTTATCTCTCCACAGAAAGCCATCTGTGTCAGAAGTCAAAACATTAACAACATTGCTTCATTCTGTAAATGAGTTACTTTTGGAAAGGAATATTTCCTGAAAATCAGAACTTTCAAGGTGGAGAGATGTTCACTTTCTTCCAAATAAGCCTATTGACCTGAAAGTGGGAACACATTTGTCTCTCGAAAGAAAATGGTCAGTGTAGAAAGAGAGAAGTGTCTAGACCATTGTTTCCGTGTGAGAATTGACTTAGTTTTGAAAGGAATACTTACTGCAAATCCTAATTTTCAAGGTGGAGAAAGGGTGATTTTCCTCAAATGGGCCTCTTTATCTGAGGGGAAGAAACACATGTATCCCTCCAAAGAAAACCATTTCTGCTAGAAGCTGCACCATCTGACACATTGTTACCTGTGAGAATTGAGTTCACTTTTGAAAGGAATATTTCCTGTATATCGTAGTTATCATGGTAGGGGAAGGCTCATTTTGGTACAAAAATGCCTAATCAGCTGATTTGAAGAAACACATTTATTTCTCCAAATAACACCATCTAAGCTTGAAGCTACAGTTGCTAGCACATTGTTTCCCTGTGACAATTGGCTTAGTTTTTGAAAGGAAGACTTCCTCACAATCTGAGTTTTCAGGGTATTATTAGGCTGAGTGTGTCCAAGTAGGCCCATTCAGCTAAGTTCTATAGAAACATGTGTCTCTCAAAAAAAAATCTTTCTTAGAACCAGGAGCATCTAGGGCATTGTTTCCCTGTGAGAACTGAGTTAGTTATTGAAAGGAATACTTCCTGCGACTTAAGATGTTTCAAAGTGGAGAAAGGCTCATTTTGTTCCAAATGGGGCCGTTCATCATTGGGGAAGAAACACAAGTATCCCTCCGAAGAAACCCATTTATGGTAGAAGCTGCAGCATCTACCATATTGTTTTCCTGTGAGAATTGAGTTCGTTTTGGGAAGAATACTTCCTGCAAATCAGAAATTCCAATGTGAACAAAGGTTCATTTTGTTTCCCAAAGGCCTATTCACCTAAGATGAAGAAAGGCCTGTATGTCCAAAAGAGAACAAGCTGGGTCCAAAGCTCAAGCATGTAGAACGTTGTTTACCAGTGATACTTGAATTACTTTTTGAATGGAATGCTCCTGCAAATCAGAATTGTCGGGGTGGATGAAGATCATTTTGTTCTGAATAGGCCTATTCGCCTGAGGTGAAAAAACACATGTACCTCTCAAAAGAAAACCAGCAGTGTTAGAAGCAGGAGCATCAAGCACATTGTTTTACTGTGAGAATTCAGTGAGTTTTTGAAAGGAAGACTGCTGCAAATCAGCGTTTTCGAGGTGTAGAAAGCTTCATTTTGTTCCACATAGGACAGTTTAGAACAGTTGAAGAAACAAATGTAAATCTCAAAAGAAAACTATGTGTGTTAGAAACAAGAGCATCTATCACATTGTTTGCTGTGAGAATAGTGTTACTTTTTGAAAGGAATATACCTGCAACTTAGGGGATCAACGTGGAGATAGCCTCTTTCTGTTCCAAATTGGCCTATTCAGCTATGTTGAAGAAACACATGTACCTCTCAAAAAAAACCATCTCGGTATGAGCCTGGAATATCTAGAACATTGTTTCCCTGTGAGAACTGAGTGTGGTTTTGAAATGACTACTACAGGAACCCTTAGAGTTTCAAAGGGGCGATAAGCTCTGTTTGCTCGAAATAGGTCTTTTCAGCTGAGTTGAAGACACATGCATCTTTCCCAAGAAAACATCTATGTTAGAAAGTGCAGCAGCTACCACATGGTTTCTCTGTCACAATTGAGAGAGCTTTTGAAAGGAGTACTTCCTGCAATTCAGAACTTGCAAGGTCAACAAAGGTTCATTCTGTGCCAAATAGGCGTTTTCACCTGACATGTTGAAACACATGTTTCTCTCACAAGAAACTCTCTGTGTTAGACGGTCCATCGCATAGAACATTATTTACCTGTGAGATTTGAGTTAGTTTTCATTGGAGAACTTTTGCAAATCAGAATTTCAGGGTGGAAAAGGCTACTTTGTTCCTAATAGCCCTATTGAGCTGCATTGAAAAAACACATGGATCTCGCGAGAGAAAACCATCTGTGTTAGAAGCAGGATCATCCGGCACATTGTTTCCCTGTGAGAATCGAGTGAATATTTGAAAGGAGTACTTCCAGCCAATCATAGATTTGAGGTGTACAAAAGCTCACTTTACTCCATATAGGACTATTTAGCTGAGTGGAAGAAACAACATGTATATCTCGCAAGAGAACTATATGTGTAAGAAGCCTGAGCATCTAGAACATTGATTCCCTGTGAGAACCGAGTTACGTTTGAAAGGAATACCTCCTGCAAATCCTAGATTTGAAGGTGGAGAAAGGCTGCTTTTGTTCAAAATAGGCCTATTGATCTGAGGGGAAGTAACGAATGGATACTTCCAAAGAAAACCATTTCTGGTAGAAGCTGAAGCATGTACATATTGCTTCCCTGGGAGAAATCAGTTAGTTTGGAAAGGAATATTCCTGCAAATCAGAACTTCCAAGGTGCACCAAGCTTCATTTCATTCTAAATAGGCCTATTCCACTGAGATGTTGAAACACATGTTTCTCTGGAAAGAAAACAATCCGTGTTACAATCTCCCCTGCCTTTAAGCTTGATTCCCTGTGAGATTAGAGGTAGTTTTTGAGTGGAATACGTCTGCAAAGGAGAATTTTCAGGCTGGAAAAGCCTCCTTTTGTTGGACTAAGCCTATTCAGCTGAGTTGAAGAAGCACATTTTTCTCTCAAAAGAAAATCATCTGTGTTAGAAGAAGGAGAATCTAGCACATTGTTTCCTATGAGAAGTGAGTTAGTGTTTGAAAAGAACGCTGACTGCAACCTAGGTGTTTCAAGGTGGAGATTGGCTCTATTTCCTCCAATAAGCCTATTCAGATGAGTTTGAGAAACTCATGTATCTCTCCAAGGAAAATGATATACGTTAGCAGCATCAAATCTACCACATTGTTTCCTTCTGAGTATTGAGTTAGTTTTTGAAAGCAACACGTTTAGCAAATCAGAATTTTCAAGCTACAGAAAGGCTCATTTTGTCCAAAGAGGAGGATTCGGCTCAATTGAAGACAGACATGTATCTCTCCTCACAATACCATCTATGCTTCAAACTGCAGCAATTACCACATTGTTTCCCTGCAAGAATTGACTTAGTTTTTGAAAGGACTACTACTGGCAACTTTTGAGTTTCACTGTGGAGATAGTCTCTGTTTGCTTCAAACAGGCCTTTTTAGCTGAGATGAAGAAGCACATGTGTATCTTGAAAAAGTACCATCTACGTTGGAAGCTGTAATTTCTATCACACTGTTTCCCTCTGACAATTTAGTTTGTTTTAGAAAGGAGTATTTCCTGCAAATCAGAATTTCCAACATGGATTGAAGTTCACTTGCTCCAAACAAGCCTAATTTGAAGAAACACACCTATTTCTTGAAAGAAAACCATCTGTGTTAGAAGAAAGTGCATCTAGCACATTGTTTCCCTGTGAGAACTGAGTTAGTTTTTAAAGGAACTTGTCCTCCACATTAGCACTTTGAATTGGGACATATGTTTCTTTGTTTCAAATTGGCCTATTCACCTGAATGGTCTAAACACGTGTTCCTCTTGAAACATCACAATATGTTTTAGAAAGAGGAACAACTAGCCTATTGCTTCCTTTTGAGAAGACTTAGTCTTGGAAAGGAATGTACCTGCAACTGAGAGATTTCAATGTGGAGATATGCCCTGATTGCTGAAAATAGGCCTATACAGCTGAGTTGAAGAAACACATGACTAACTCTAAGGACAACCATCTATGTTAGAAACTGTAGCATCAAGCACATTGATCCCCTGTGAAATTTGAATTAGTTATGGAAATGAATAACTTCTGAAGAACAGATTTTCAAAGTGTAGGAAGCCTCATTTTGTCCAAATAGGCCATTTCAGCTATGTTGAAGAAACACATGCATCTCTCCAATGAAATCATGTAGGTTAGAATCAGCATCATCTAGAACACTGTTCCTTGTGAGAATTGATTTAGCTCGTGAAAGGAGTATTTCCTGCAAAGCATCCTTTTCAAGATGAAGAAAGGCTCATTTTGTTCCAAATAGGTCTATACAGCTGAGTTGAAGAAACACATGTACCTTTCCAAAGAAAACCATCTATGGTAGATCTACCACTTTATTTCCCTGTGTGAATTGACATAGATTTCAAAGGAAAATTTAATGGAAATGAGAACTTAGAAGGCAGAGAAAGGATCATTTTGTTCCAAATGGGCCAAATCACATGAGATGTCAAAAACCGTTTGTGTGGAAAGGAAAACTGTGATAGAAACAGGTGTTTCCTGCACATTCTTTCCCTGTGAAAATTGAGTTAATTTTTAAAAGCATACTTCCTACATCTTAAGTGTTTCAATGCGGAGATAGTTTCTGTTTACTCCAGGGAGGCGTATTCAGCGTGGTTTGAGAAACGCATGTATCTCCCAAAGAAAGAGATCTATGTTAAATGCTTCACAATCCCGCCTGTTGTTTGCCTGTGAGAATTGAATGAGTTTTTGAATGCAATACTTCTGGAAATCCTCATTTTCAAGAAGAAGAAAGGCTCATTTTGTCCCAAGTATGCGTATTTTGCTGAGGTGAAGAAACACATTTATCTCTCCACAGAAAGCCATCTGTGTCAGAAGTCAAAACATTAACAACATTGCTTCATTCTGTAAATGAGTTACTTTTGGAAAGGAATATTTCCTGAAAATCAGAACTTTCAAGGTGGAGAGATGTTCACTTTCTTCCAAATAAGCCTATTGACCTGAAAGTGGGAACACATTTGTCTCTCGAAAGAAAATGGTCAGTGTAGAAAGAGAGAAGTGTCTAGACCATTGTTTCCGTGTGAGAATTGACTTAGTTTTGAAAGGAATACTTACTGCAAATCCTAATTTTCAAGGTGGAGAAAGGGTGATTTTCCTCAAATGGGCCTCTTTATCTGAGGGGAAGAAACACATGTATCCCTCCAAAGAAAACCATTTCTGCTAGAAGCTGCACCATCTGACACATTGTTACCTGTGAGAATTGAGTTCACTTTTGAAAGGAATATTTCCTGTATATCGTAGTTATCATGGTAGGGGAAGGCTCATTTTGGTACAAAAATGCCTAATCAGCTGATTTGAAGAAACACATTTATTTCTCCAAATAACACCATCTAAGCTTGAAGCTACAGTTGCTAGCACATTGTTTCCCTGTGACAATTGGCTTAGTTTTTGAAAGGAAGACTTCCTCACAATCTGAGTTTTCAGGGTATTATTAGGCTGAGTGTGTCCAAGTAGGCCCATTCAGCTAAGTTCTATAGAAACATGTGTCTCTCAAAAAAAAATCTTTCTTAGAACCAGGAGCATCTAGGGCATTGTTTCCCTGTGAGAACTGAGTTAGTTATTGAAAGGAATACTTCCTGCGACTTAAGATGTTTCAAAGTGGAGAAAGGCTCATTTTGTTCCAAATGGGGCCGTTCATCATTGGGGAAGAAACACAAGTATCCCTCCGAAGAAACCCATTTATGGTAGAAGCTGCAGCATCTACCATATTGTTTTCCTGTGAGAATTGAGTTCGTTTTGGGAAGAATACTTCCTGCAAATCAGAAATTCCAATGTGAACAAAGGTTCATTTTGTTTCCCAAAGGCCTATTCACCTAAGATGAAGAAAGGCCTGTATGTCCAAAAGAGAACAAGCTGGGTCCAAAGCTCAAGCATGTAGAACGTTGTTTACCAGTGATACTTGAATTACTTTTTGAATGGAATGCTCCTGCAAATCAGAATTGTCGGGGTGGATGAAGATCATTTTGTTCTGAATAGGCCTATTCGCCTGAGTTGAAAAAACACATGTACCTCTCAAAAGAAAACCAGCAGTGTTAGAAGCAGGAGCATCAAGCACATTGTTTTACTGTGAGAATTCAGTGAGTTTTTGAAAGGAAGACTGCTGCAAATCAGCGTTGTTGAGGTGTAGAAAGCTTCATTTTGTTCCACATAGGACAGTTTAGAACAGTTGAAGAAACAAATGTAAATCTCAAAAGAAAGCTATGTGTGTTAGAAACAAGAGCATCTATCACATTGTTTGCTGTGAGAATAGTGTTACTTTTTGAAAGGAATATACCTGCAACTTAGGGGATCAACGTGGAGATAGCCTCTTTCTGTTCCAAATTGGCCTATTCAGCTAAGTTGAAGAAACACATGTACCTCTCAAAAAAAACCATCTCGGTATGAGCCTGGAATATCTAGAACATTGTTTCCCTGTGAGAACTGAGTGTGGTTTTGAAATGACTACTACAGGAAACCTTAGAGTTTCAAAGGGGCGATAAGCTCTGTTTGCTCGAAATAGGTCTTTTCAGCTGAGTTGAAGACACATGCATCTTTCCCAAGAAAACATCTATGTTAGAAAGTGCAGCAGCTACCACATGGTTTCTCTGTCACAATTGAGAGAGCTTTTGAAAGGAGTACTTCCTGCAATTCAGAACTTGCAAGGTCAACAAAGGTTCATTCTGTGCCAAATAGGCGTTTTCACCTGACATGTTGAAACACATGTTTCTCTCACAAGAAACTCTCTGTGTTAGACGGTCCATCGCATAGAACATTATTTACCTGTGAGATTTGAGTTAGTTTTCATTGGAGAACTTTTGCAAATCAGAATTTCAGGGTGGAAAAGGCTACTTTGTTCCTAATAGCCCTATTGAGCTGCATTGAAAAAACACATGGATCTCGCGAGAGAAAACCATCTGTGTTAGAAGCAGGATCATCCGGCACATTGTTTCCCTGTGAGAATCGAGTGAATATTTGAAAGGAGTACTTCCAGCCAATCATAGATTTGAGGTGTACAAAAGCTCACTTTACTCCAAATAGGACTATTTAGCTGAGTGGAAGAAACAACATGTATATCTCGCAAGAGAACTATATGTGTAAGAAGCCTGAGCATCTAGAACATTGATTCCCTGTGAGAACCGAGTTACGTTTGAAAGGAATACCTCCTGCAAATCCTAGATTTGAAGGTGGAGAAAGGCTGCTTTTGTTCAAAATAGGCCTATTGTTCTGAGGGGAAGTAACGAATGGATACTTCCAAAGAAAACCATTTCTGGTAGAAGCTGAAGCATGTACATATTGCTTCCCTGGGAGAAATCAGTTAGTTTGGAAAGGAATATTCCTGCAAATCAGAACTTCCAAGGTGCACCAAGCTTCATTTCATTCTAAATAGGCCTATTCCACTGAGATGTTGAAACACATGTTTCTCTGGAAAGAAAACAATCCGTGTTACAATCTCCCCTGCCTTTAAGCTTGATTCCCTGTGAGATTAGAGGTAGTTTTTGAGTGGAATACGTCTGCAAAGGAGAATTTTCAGGCTGGAAAAGCCTCCTTTTGTTGGACTAAGCCTATTCAGCTGAGTTGAAGAAGCACATTTTTCTCTCAAAAGAAAATCATCTGTGTTAGAAGAAGGAGAATCTAGCACATTGTTTCCTATGAGAAGTGAGTTAGTGTTTGAAAAGAACGCTGACTGCAACCTAGGTGTTTCAAGGTGGAGATTGGCTCTATTTCCTCCAATAAGCCTATTCAGATGAGTTTGAGAAACTCATGTATCTCTCCAAGGAAAATGATATACGTTAGCAGCATCAAATCTACCACATTGTTTCCTTCTGAGTATTGAGTTAGTTTTTGAAAGCAACACGTTTAGCAAATCAGAATTTTCAAGCTACAGAAAGGCTCATTTTGTCCAAAGAGGAGGATTCGGCTCAATTGAAGACAGACATGTATCTCTCCTCACAATACCATCTATGCTTCAAACTGCAGCAATTACCACATTGTTTCCCTGCAAGAATTGACTTAGTTTTTGAAAGGACTACTACTGGCAACTTTTGAGTTTCACTGTGGAGATAGTCTCTGTTTGCTTCAAACAGGCCTTTTTAGCTGAGATGAAGAAGCACATGTGTATCTTGAAAAAGTACCATCTACGTTGGAAGCTGTAATTTCTATCACACTGTTTCCCTCTGACAATTTAGTTTGTTTTAGAAAGGAGTATTTCCTGCAAATCAGAATTTCCAACATGGATTGAAGTTCACTTGCTCCAAACAAGCCTAATTTGAAGAAACACACCTATTTCTTGAAAGAAAACCATCTGTGTTAGAAGAAAGTGCATCTAGCACATTGTTTCCCTGTGAGAACTGAGTTAGTTTTTAAAGGAACTTGTCCTCCACATTAGCACTTTGAATTGGGACATATGTTTCTTTGTTTCAAATTGGCCTATTCACCTGAATGGTCTAAACACGTGTTCCTCTTGAAACATCACAATATGTTTTAGAAAGAGGAACAACTAGCCTATTGCTTCCTTGTGAGAAGACTTAGTCTTGGAAAGGAATGTACCTGCAACTGAGAGATTTCAATGTGGAGATATGCCCTGATTGCTGAAAATAGGCCTATACAGCTGAGTTGAAGAAACACATGACTAACTCTAAGGACAACCATCTATGTTAGAAACTGTAGCATCAAGCACATTGATCCCCTGTGAAATTTGAATTAGTTATGGAAATGAATAACTTCTGAAGAACAGATTTTCAAAGTGTAGGAAGCCTCATTTTGTCCAAATAGGCCATTTCAGCTATGTTGAAGAAACACATGCATCTCTCCAATGAAATCATGTAGGTTAGAATCAGCATCATCTAGAACACTGTTCCTTGTGAGAATTGATTTAGCTCGTGAAAGGAGTATTTCCTGCAAAGCATCCTTTTCAAGATGAAGAAAGGCTCATTTTGTTCCAAATAGGTCTATACAGCTGAGTTGAAGAAACACATGTACCTTTCCAAAGAAAACCATCTATGGTAGATCTACCACTTTATTTCCCTGTGTGAATTGACATAGATTTCAAAGGAAAATGTAATGGAAATGAGAACTTAGAAGGCAGAGAAAGGATCATTTTGTTCCAAATGGGCCAAATCACATGAGATGTCAAAAACCGTTTGTGTGGAAAGGAAAACTGTGATAGAAACAGGTGTTTCCTGCACATTCTTTCCCTGTGAAAATTGAGTTAATTTTTAAAAGCATACTTCCTACATCTTAAGTGTTTCAATGCGGAGATAGTTTCTGTTTACTCCAGGGAGGCGTATTCAGCGTGGTTTGAGAAACGCATGTATCTCCCAAAGAAAGAGATCTATGTTAAATGCTTCACAATCCCGCCTGTTGTTTGCCTGTGAGAATTGAATGAGTTTTTGAATGCAATACTTCTGGAAATCCTCATTTTCAAGAAGAAGAAAGGCTCATTTTGTCCCAAGTATGCGTATTTTGCTGAGGTGAAGAAACACATTTATCTCTCCACAGAAAGCCATCTGTGTCAGAAGTCAAAACATTAACAACATTGCTTCATTCTGTAAATGAGTTACTTTTGGAAAGGAATATTTCCTGAAAATCAGAACTTTCAAGGTGGAGAGATGTTCACTTTCTTCCAAATAAGCCTATTGACCTGAAAGTGGGAACACATTTGTCTCTCGAAAGAAAATGGTCAGTGTAGAAAGAGAGAAGTGTCTAGACCATTGTTTCCGTGTGAGAATTGACTTAGTTTTGAAAGGAATACTTACTGCAAATCCTAATTTTCAAGGTGGAGAAAGGGTGATTTTCCTCAAATGGGCCTCTTTATCTGAGGGGAAGAAACACATGTATCCCTCCAAAGAAAACCATTTCTGCTAGAAGCTGCACCATCTGACACATTGTTACCTGTGAGAATTGAGTTCACTTTTGAAAGGAATATTTCCTGTATATCGTAGTTATCATGGTAGGGGAAGGCTCATTTTGGTACAAAAATGCCTAATCAGCTGATTTGAAGAAACACATTTATTTCTCCAAATAACACCATCTAAGCTTGAAGCTACAGTTGCTAGCACATTGTTTCCCTGTGACAATTGGCTTAGTTTTTGAAAGGAAGACTTCCTCACAATCTGAGTTTTCAGGGTATTATTAGGCTGAGTGTGTCCAAGTAGGCCCATTCAGCTAAGTTCTATAGAAACATGTGTCTCTCAAAAAAAAATCTTTCTTAGAACCAGGAGCATCTAGGGCATTGTTTCCCTGTGAGAACTGAGTTAGTTATTGAAAGGAATACTTCCTGCGACTTAAGATGTTTCAAAGTGGAGAAAGGCTCATTTTGTTCCAAATGGGGCCGTTCATCATTGGGGAAGAAACACAAGTATCCCTCCGAAGAAACCCATTTATGGTAGAAGCTGCAGCATCTACCATATTGTTTTCCTGTGAGAATTGAGTTCGTTTTGGGAAGAATACTTCCTGCAAATCAGAAATTCCAATGTGAACAAAGGTTCATTTTGTTTCCCAAAGGCCTATTCACCTAAGATGAAGAAAGGCCTGTATGTCCAAAAGAGAACAAGCTGGGTCCAAAGCTCAAGCATGTAGAACGTTGTTTACCAGTGATACTTGAATTACTTTTTGAATGGAATGCTCCTGCAAATCAGAATTGTCGGGGTGGATGAAGATCATTTTGTTCTGAATAGGCCTATTCGCCTGAGTTGAAAAAACACATGTACCTCTCAAAAGAAAACCAGCAGTGTTAGAAGCAGGAGCATCAAGCACATTGTTTTACTGTGAGAATTCAGTGAGTTTTTGAAAGGAAGACTGCTGCAAATCAGCGTTGTTGAGGTGTAGAAAGCTTCATTTTGTTCCACATAGGACAGTTTAGAACAGTTGAAGAAACAAATGTAAATCTCAAAAGAAAGCTATGTGTGTTAGAAACAAGAGCATCTATCACATTGTTTGCTGTGAGAATAGTGTTACTTTTTGAAAGGAATATACCTGCAACTTAGGGGATCAACGTGGAGATAGCCTCTTTCTGTTCCAAATTGGCCTATTCAGCTAAGTTGAAGAAACACATGTACCTCTCAAAAAAAACCATCTCGGTATGAGCCTGGAATATCTAGAACATTGTTTCCCTGTGAGAACTGAGTGTGGTTTTGAAATGACTACTACAGGAAACCTTAGAGTTTCAAAGGGGCGATAAGCTCTGTTTGCTCGAAATAGGTCTTTTCAGCTGAGTTGAAGACACATGCATCTTTCCCAAGAAAACATCTATGTTAGAAAGGGCAGCAGCTACCACAAGGTTTCTCTGTCACAATTGAGAGAGCTTTTGAAAGGAGTACTTCCTGCAATTCAGAACTTGCAAGGTCAACAAAGGTTCATTCTGTGCCAAATAGGCGTTTTCACCTGACATGTTGAAACACATGTTTCTCTCACAAGAAACTCTCTGTGTTAGACGGTCCATCGCATAGAACATTATTTACCTGTGAGATTTGAGTTAGTTTTCATTGGAGAACTTTTGCAAATCAGAATTTCAGGGTGGAAAAGGCTACTTTGTTCCTAATAGCCCTATTGAGCTGCATTGAAAAAACACATGGATCTCGCGAGAGAAAACCATCTGTGTTAGAAGCAGGATCATCCGGCACATTGTTTCCCTGTGAGAATCGAGTGAATATTTGAAAGGAGTACTTCCAGCCAATCATAGATTTGAGGTGTACAAAAGCTCACTTTACTCCATATAGGACTATTTAGCTGAGTGGAAGAAACAACATGTATATCTCGCAAGAGAACTATATGTGTAAGAAGCCTGAGCATCTAGAACATTGATTCCCTGTGAGAACCGAGTTACGTTTGAAAGGAATACCTCCTGCGAATCCTAGATTTGAAGGTGGAGAAAGGCTGCTTTTGTTCAAAATAGGCCTATTGATCTGAGGGGAAGTAACGAATGGATACTTCCAAAGAAAACCATTTCTGGTAGAAGCTGAAGCATGTACATATTGCTTCCCTGGGAGAAATCAGTTAGTTTGGAAAGGAATATTCCTGCAAATCAGAACTTCCAAGGTGCACCAAGCTTCATTTCATTCTAAATAGGCCTATTCCACTGAGATGTTGAAACACATGTTTCTCTGGAAAGAAAACAATCCGTGTTACAATCTCCCCTGCCTTTAAGCTTGATTCCCTGTGAGATTAGAGGTAGTTTTTGAGTGGAATACGTCTGCAAAGGAGAATTTTCAGGCTGGAAAAGCCTCCTTTTGTTGGACTAAGCCTATTCAGCTGAGTTGAAGAAGCACATTTTTCTCTCAAAAGAAAATCATCTGTGTTAGAAGAAGGAGAATCTAGCACATTGTTTCCTATGAGAAGTGAGTTAGTGTTTGAAAAGAACGCTGACTGCAACCTAGGTGTTTCAAGGTGGAGATTGGCTCTATTTCCTCCAATAAGCCTATTCAGATGAGTTTGAGAAACTCATGTATCTCTCCAAGGAAAATGATATACGTTAGCAGCATCAAATCTACCACATTGTTTCCTTCTGAGTATTGAGTTAGTTTTTGAAAGCAACACGTTTAGCAAATCAGAATTTTCAAGCTACAGAAAGGCTCATTTTGTCCAAAGAGGAGGGTTCGGCTCAATTGAAGACAGACATGTATCTCTCCTCACAATACCATCTATGCTTCAAACTGCAGCAATTACCACATTGTTTCCCTGCAAGAATTGACTTAGTTTTTGAAAGGACTACTACTGGCAACTTTTGAGTTTCACTGTGGAGATAGTCTCTGTTTGCTTCAAACAGGCCTTTTTAGCTGAGATGAAGAAGCACATGTGTATCTTGAAAAAGTACCATCTACGTTGGAAGCTGTAATTTCTATCACACTGTTTCCCTCTGACAATTTAGTTTGTTTTAGAAAGGAGTATTTCCTGCAAATCAGAATTTCCAACATGGATTGAAGTTCACTTGCTCCAAACAAGCCTAATTTGAAGAAACACACCTATTTCTTGAAAGAAAACCATCTGTGTTAGAAGAAAGTGCATCTAGCACATTGTTTCCCTGTGAGAACTGAGTTAGTTTTTAAAGGAACTTGTCCTCCACATTAGCACTTTGAATTGGGACATATGTTTCTTTGTTTCAAATTGGCCTATTCACCTGAATGGTCTAAACACGTGTTCCTCTTGAAACATCACAATATGTTTTAGAAAGAGGAGCAACTAGCCTATTGCTTCCTTGTGAGAAGACTTAGTCTTGGAAAGGAATGTACCTGCAACTGAGAGATTTCAATGTGGAGATATGCCCTGATTGCTGAAAATAGGCCTATACAGCTGAGTTGAAGAAACACATGACTAACTCTAAGGACAACCATCTATGTTAGAAACTGTAGCATCAAGCACATTGATCCCCTGTGAAATTTGAATTAGTTATGGAAATGAATAACTTCTGAAGAACAGATTTTCAAAGTGTAGGAAGCCTCATTTTGTCCAAATAGGCCATTTCAGCTATGTTGAAGAAACACATGCATCTCTCCAATGAAATCATGTAGGTTAGAATCAGCATCATCTAGAACACTGTTCCTTGTGAGAATTGATTTAGCTCGTGAAAGGAGTATTTCCTGCAAAGCATCCTTTTCAAGATGAAGAAAGGCTCATTTTGTTCCAAATAGGTCTATACAGCTGAGTTGAAGAAACACATGTACCTTTCCAAAGAAAACCATCTATGGTAGATCTACCACTTTATTTCCCTGTGTGAATTGACATAGATTTCAAAGGAAAATTTAATGGAAATGAGAACTTAGAAGGCAGAGAAAGGATCATTTTGTTCCAAATGGGCCAAATCACATGAGATGTCAAAAACCGTTTGTGTGGAAAGGAAAACTGTGATAGAAACAGGTGTTTCCTGCACATTCTTTCCCTGTGAAAATTGAGTTAATTTTTAAAAGCATACTTCCTACATCTTAAGTGTTTCAATGCGGAGATAGTTTCTGTTTACTCCAGGGAGGCGTATTCAGCGTGGTTTGAGAAACGCATGTATCTCCCAAAGAAAGAGATCTATGTTAAATGCTTCACAATCCCGCCTGTTGTTTGCCTGTGAGAATTGAATGAGTTTTTGAATGCAATACTTCTGGAAATCCTCATTTTCAAGAAGAAGAAAGGCTCATTTTGTCCCAAGTATGCGTATTTTGCTGAGGTGAAGAAACACATTTATCTCTCCACAGAAAGCCATCTGTGTCAGAAGTCAAAACATTAACAACATTGCTTCATTCTGTAAATGAGTTACTTTTGGAAAGGAATATTTCCTGAAAATCAGAACTTTCAAGGTGGAGAGATGTTCACTTTCTTCCAAATAAGCCTATTGACCTGAAAGTGGGAACACATTTGTCTCTCGAAAGAAAATGGTCAGTGTAGAAAGAGAGAAGTGTCTAGACCATTGGTTCCGTGTGAGAATTGACTTAGTTTTGAAAGGAATACTTACTGCAAATCCTAATTTTCAAGGTGGAGAAAGGGTGATTTTCCTCAAATGGGCCTCTTTATCTGAGGGGAAGAAACACATGTATCCCTCCAAAGAAAACCATTTGTGCTAGAAGCTGCAGCATCTGACACATTGTTACCTGTGAGAATTGAGTTCACTTTTGAAAGGAATATTTCCTGTATATCGTAGTTATCATGGTAGGGGAAGGCTCATTTTGGTACAAAAATGCCTAATCAGCTGATTTGAAGAAACACATTTATTTCTCCAAATAACACCATCTAAGCTTGAAGCTACAGTTGCTAGCACATTGTTTCCCTGTGACAATTGGCTTAGTTTTTGAAAGGAAGACTTCCTCACAATCTGAGTTTTCAGGGTATTATTAGGCTGAGTGTGTCCAAGTAGGCCCATTCAGCTAAGTTCTATAGAAACATGTGTCTCTCAAAAAAAAATCTTTCTTAGAACCAGGAGCATCTAGGGCATTGTTTCCCTGTGAGAACTGAGTTAGTTATTGAAAGGAATACTTCCTGCGACTTAAGATGTTTCAAAGTGGAGAAAGGCTCATTTTGTTCCAAATGGGGCCGTTCATCATTGGGGAAGAAACACAAGTATCCCTCCGAAGAAACCCATTTATGGTAGAAGCTGCAGCATCTACCATATTGTTTTCCTGTGAGAATTGAGTTCGTTTTGGGAAGAATACTTCCTGCAAATCAGAAATTCCAATGTGAACAAAGGTTCATTTTGTTTCCCAAAGGCCTATTCACCTAAGATGAAGAAAGGCCTGTATGTCCAAAAGAGAACAAGCTGGGTCCAAAGCTCAAGCATGTAGAACGTTGTTTACCAGTGATACTTGAATTACTTTTTGAATGGAATGCTCCTGCAAATCAGAATTGTCGGGGTGGATAAAGATCATTTTGTTCTGAATAGGCCTATTCGCCTGAGTTGAAAAAACACATGTACCTCTCAAAAGAAAACCAGCAGTGTTAGAAGCAGGAGCATCAAGCACATTGTTTTACTGTGAGAATTCAGTGAGTTTTTGAAAGGAAGACTGCTGCAAATCAGCGTTTTCGAGGTGTAGAAAGCTTCATTTTGTTCCACATAGGACAGTTTAGAACAGTTGAAGAAACAAATGTAAATCTCAAAAGAAAACTATGTGTGTTAGAAACAAGAGCATCTATCACATTGTTTGCTGTGAGAATAGTGTTACTTTTTGAAAGGAATATACCTGCAACTTAGGGGATCAACGTGGAGATAGCCTCTTTCTGTTCCAAATAGGCCTATTCAGCTAAGTTGAAGAAACACATGTACCTCTCAAAAAAAACCATCTCGGTATGAGCCTGGAATATCTAGAACATTGTTTCCCTGTGAGAACTGAGTGTGGTTTTGAAATGACTACTACAGGAAACCTTAGAGTTTCAAAGGGGCGATAAGCTCTGTTTGCTCGAAATATGTCTTTTCAGCTGAGTTGAAGACACATGCATCTTTCCCAAGAAAACATCTATGTTAGAAAGGGCAGCAGCTACCACATGGTTTCTCTGTCACAATTGAGAGAGCTTTTGAAAGGAGTACTTCCTGCAATTCAGAACTTGCAAGGTCAACAAAGGTTCATTCTGTGCCAAATAGGCGTTTTCACCTGACATGTTGAAACACATGTTTCTCTCACAAGAAACTCTCTGTGTTAGACGGTCCATCGCATAGAACATTATTTACCTGTGAGATTTGAGTTAGTTTTCATTGGAGAACTTTTGCAAATCAGAATTTCAGGGTGGAAAAGGCTACTTTGTTCCTAATAGCCCTATTGAGCTGCATTGAAAAAACACATGGATCTCGCGAGAGAAAACCATCTGTGTTAGAAGCAGGATCATCCGGCACATTGTTTCCCTGTGAGAATCGAGTGAATATTTGAAAGGAGTACTTCCAGCCAATCATAGATTTGAGGTGTACAAAAGCTCACTTTAGTCCATATAGGACTATTTAGCTGAGTGGAAGAAACAACATGTATATCTCGCAAGAGAACTATATGTGTAAGAAGCCTGAGCATCTAGAACATTGATTCCCTGTGAGAACCGAGTTACGTTTGAAAGGAATACCTCCTGCAAATCCTAGATTTGAAGGTGGAGAAAGGCTGCTTTTGTTCAAAATAGGCCTATTGATCTGAGGGGAAGTAACGAATGGATACTTCCAAAGAAAACCATTTCTGGTAGAAGCTGAAGCATGTACATATTGCTTCCCTGGGAGAAATCAGTTAGTTTGGAAAGGAATATTCCTGCAAATCAGAACTTCCAAGGTGCACCAAGCTTCATTTCATTCTAAATAGGCCTATTCCACTGAGATGTTGAAACACATGTTTCTCTGGAAAGAAAACAATCCGTGTTACAATCTCCCCTGCCTTTAAGCTTGATTCCCTGTGAGATTAGAGGTAGTTTTTGAGTGGAATACGTCTGCAAAGGAGAATTTTCAGGCTGGAAAAGCCTCCTTTTGTTGGACTAAGCCTATTCAGCTGAGTTGAAGAAGCACATTTTTCTCTCAAAAGAAAATCATCTGTGTTAGAAGAAGGAGAATCTAGCACATTGTTTCCTATGAGAAGTGAGTTAGTGTTTGAAAAGAACGCTGACTGCAACCTAGGTGTTTCAAGGTGGAGATTGGCTCTATTTCCTCCAATAAGCCTATTCAGATGAGTTTGAGAAACTCATGTATCTCTCCAAGGAAAATGATATACGTTAGCAGCATCAAATCTACCACATTGTTTCCTTCTGAGTATTGAGTTAGTTTTTGAAAGCAACACGTTTAGCAAATCAGAATTTTCAAGCTACAGAAAGGCTCATTTTGTCCAAAGAGGAGGATTCGGCTCAATTGAAGACAGACATGTATCTCTCCTCACAATACCATCTATGCTTCAAACTGCAGCAATTACCACATTGTTTCCCTGCAAGAATTGACTTAGTTTTTGAAAGGACTACTACTGGCAACTTTTGAGTTTCACTGTGGAGATAGTCTCTGTTTGCTTCAAACAGGCCTTTTTAGCTGAGATGAAGAAGCACATGTGTATCTTGAAAAAGTACCATCTACGTTGGAAGCTGTAATTTCTATCACACTGTTTCCCTCTGACAATTTAGTTTGTTTTAGAAAGGAGTATTTCCTGCAAATCAGAATTTCCAACATGGATTGAAGTTCACTTGCTCCAAACAAGCCTAATTTGAAGAAACACACCTATTTCTTGAAAGAAAACCATCTGTGTTAGAAGAAAGTGCATCTAGCACATTGTTTCCCTGTGAGAACTGAGTTAGTTTTTAAAGGAACTTGTCCTCCACATTAGCACTTTGAATTGGGACATATGTTTCTTTGTTTCAAATTGGCCTATTCACCTGAATGGTCTAAACACGTGTTCCTCTTGAAACATCACAATATGTTTTAGAAAGAGGAACAACTAGCCTATTGCTTCCTTGTGAGAAGACTTAGTCTTGGAAAGGAATGTACCTGCAACTGAGAGATTTCAATGTGGAGATATGCCCTGATTGCTGAAAATAGGCCTATACAGCTGAGTTGAAGAAACACATGACTAACTCTAAGGACAACCATCTATGTTAGAAACTGTAGCATCAAGCACATTGATCCCCTGTGAAATTTGAATTAGTTATGGAAATGAATAACTTCTGAAGAACAGATTTTCAAAGTGTAGGAAGCCTCATTTTGTCCAAATAGGCCATTTCAGCTATGTTGAAGAAACACATGCATCTCTCCAATGAAATCATGTAGGTTAGAATCAGCATCATCTAGAACACTGTTCCTTGTGAGAATTGATTTAGCTCGTGAAAGGAGTATTTCCTGCAAAGCATCCTTTTCAAGATGAAGAAAGGCTCATTTTGTTCCAAATAGGTCTATACAGCTGAGTTGAAGAAACACATGTACCTTTCCAAAGAAAACCATCTATGGTAGATCTACCACTTTATTTCCCTGTGTGAATTGACATAGATTTCAAAGGAAAATTTAATGGAAATGAGAACTTAGAAGGCAGAGAAAGGATCATTTTGTTCCAAATGGGCCAAATCACATGAGATGTCAAAAACCGTTTGTGTGGAAAGGAAAACTGTGATAGAAACAGGTGTTTCCTGCACATTCTTTCCCTGTGAAAATTGAGTTAATTTTTAAAAGCATACTTCCTACATCTTAAGTGTTTCAATGCGGAGATAGTTTCTGTTTACTCCAGGGAGGCGTATTCAGCGTGGTTTGAGAAACGCATGTATCTCCCAAAGAAAGAGATCTATGTTAAATGCTTCACAATCCCGCCTGTTGTTTGCCTGTGAGAATTGAATGAGTTTTTGAATGCAATACTTCTGGAAATCCTCATTTTCAAGAAGAAGAAAGGCTCATTTTGTCCCAAGTATGCGTATTTTGCTGAGGTGAAGAAACACATTTATCTCTCCACAGAAAGCCATCTGTGTCAGAAGTCAAAACATTAACAACATTGCTTCATTCTGTAAATGAGTTACTTTTGGAAAGGAATATTTCCTGAAAATCAGAACTTTCAAGGTGGAGAGATGTTCACTTTCTTCCAAATAAGCCTATTGACCTGAAAGTGGGAACACATTTGTCTCTCGAAAGAAAATGGTCAGTGTAGAAAGAGAGAAGTGTCTAGACCATTGGTTCCGTGTGAGAATTGACTTAGTTTTGAAAGGAATACTTACTGCAAATCCTAATTTTCAAGGTGGAGAAAGGGTGATTTTCCTCAAATGGGCCTCTTTATCTGAGGGGAAGAAACACATGTATCCCTCCAAAGAAAACCATTTCTGCTAGAAGCTGCAGCATCTGACACATTGTTACCTGTGAGAATTGAGTTCACTTTTGAAAGGAATATTTCCTGTATATCGTAGTTATCATGGTAGGGGAAGGCTCATTTTGGTACAAAAATGCCTAATCAGCTGATTTGAAGAAACACATTTATTTCTCCAAATAACACCATCTAAGCTTGAAGCTACAGTTGCTAGCACATTGTTTCCCTGTGACAATTGGCTTAGTTTTTGAAAGGAAGACTTCCTCACAATCTGAGTTTTCAGGGTATTATTAGGCTGAGTGTGTCCAAGTAGGCCCATTCAGCTAAGTTCTATAGAAACATGTGTCTCTCAAAAAAAAATCTTTCTTAGAACCAGGAGCATCTAGGGCATTGTTTCCCTGTGAGAACTGAGTTAGTTATTGAAAGGTATACTTCCTGCGACTTAAGATGTTTCAAAGTGGAGAAAGGCTCATTTTGTTCCAAATGGGGCCGTTCATCATTGGGGAAGAAACACAAGTATCCCTCCGAAGAAACCCATTTATGGTAGAAGCTGCAGCATCTACCATATTGTTTTCCTGTGAGAATTGAGTTCGTTTTGGGAAGAATACTTCCTGCAAATCAGAAATTCCAATGTGAACAAAGGTTCATTTTGTTTCCCAAAGGCCTATTCACCTAAGATGAAGAAAGGCCTGTATGTCCAAAAGAGAACAAGCTGGGTCCAAAGCTCAAGCATGTAGAACGTTGTTTACCAGTGATACTTGAATTACTTTTTGAATGGAATGCTCCTGCAAATCAGAATTGTCGGGGTGGATGAAGATCATTTTGTTCTGAATAGGCCTATTCGCCTGAGTTGAAAAAACACATGTACCTCTCAAAAGAAAACCAGCAGTGTTAGAAGCAGGAGCATCAAGCACATTGTTTTACTGTGAGAATTCAGTGAGTTTTTGAAAGGAAGACTGCTGCAAATCAGCGTTTTCGAGGTGTAGAAAGCTTCATTTTGTTCCACATAGGACAGTTTAGAACAGTTGAAGAAACAAATGTAAATCTCAAAAGAAAACTATGTGTGTTAGAAACAAGAGCATCTATCACATTGTTTGCTGTGAGAATAGTGTTACTTTTTGAAAGGAATATACCTGCAACTTAGGGGATCAACGTGGAGATAGCCTCTTTCTGTTCCAAATAGGCCTATTCAGCTAAGTTGAAGAAACACATGTACCTCTCAAAAAAAACCATCTCGGTATGAGGCTGGAATATCTAGAACATTGTTTCCCTGTGAGAACTGAGTGTGGTTTTGAAATGACTACTACAGGAAACCTTAGAGTTTCAAAGGGGCGATAAGCTCTGTTTGCTCGAAATAGGTCTTTTCAGCTGAGTTGAAGACACATGCATCTTTCCCAAGAAAACATCTATGTTAGAAAGGGCAGCAGCTACCACATGGTTTCTCTGTCACAATTGAGAGAGCTTTTGAAAGGAGTACTTCCTGCAATTCAGAACTTGCAAGGTCAACAAAGGTTCATTCTGTGCCAAATAGGCGTTTTCACCTGACATGTTGAAACACATGTTTCTCTCACAAGAAACTCTCTGTGTTAGACGGTCCATCGCATAGAACATTATTTACCTGTGAGATTTGAGTTAGTTTTCATTGGAGAACTTTTGCAAATCAGAATTTCAGGGTGGAAAAGGCTACTTTGTTCCTAATAGCCCTATTGAGCTGCATTGAAAAAACACATGGATCTCGCGAGAGAAAACCATCTGTGTTAGAAGCAGGATCATCCGGCACATTGTTTCCCTGTGAGAATCGAGTGAATATTTGAAAGGAGTACTTCCAGCCAATCATAGATTTGAGGTGTACAAAAGCTCACTTTAGTCCATATAGGACTATTTAGCTGAGTGGAAGAAACAACATGTATATCTCGCAAGAGAACTATATGTGTAAGAAGCCTGAGCATCTAGAACATTGATTCCCTGTGAGAACCGAGTTACGTTTGAAAGGAATACCTCCTGCAAATCCTAGATTTGAAGGTGGAGAAAGGCTGCTTTTGTTCAAAATAGGCCTATTGATCTGAGGGGAAGTAACGAATGGATACTTCCAAAGAAAACCATTTCTGGTAGAAGCTGAAGCATGTACATATTGCTTCCCTGGGAGAAATCAGTTAGTTTGGAAAGGAATATTCCTGCAAATCAGAACTTCCAAGGTGCACCAAGCTTCATTTCATTCTAAATAGGCCTATTCCACTGAGATGTTCAAACACATGTTTCTCTGGAAAGAAAACAATCCGTGTTACAATCTCCCCTGCCTTTAAGCTTGATTCCCTGTGAGATTAGAGGTAGTTTTTGAGTGGAATACGTCTGCAAAGGAGAATTTTCAGGCTGGAAAAGCCTCCTTTTGTTGGACTAAGCCTATTCAGCTGAGTTGAAGAAGCACATTTTTCTCTCAAAAGAAAATCATCTGTGTTAGAAGAAGGAGAATCTAGCACATTGTTTCCTATGAGAAGTGAGTTAGTGTTTGAAAAGAACGCTGACTGCAACCTAGGTGTTTCAAGGTGGAGATTGGCTCTATTTCCTCCAATAAGCCTATTCAGATGAGTTTGAGAAACTCATGTATCTCTCCAAGGAAAATGATATACGTTAGCAGCATCAAATCTACCACATTGTTTCCTTCTGAGTATTGAGTTAGTTTTTGAAAGCAACACGTTTAGCAAATCAGAATTTTCAAGCTACAGAAAGGCTCATTTTGTCCAAAGAGGAGGATTCGGCTCAATTGAAGACAGACATGTATCTCTCCTCACAATACCATCTATGCTTCAAACTGCAGCAATTACCACATTGTTTCCCTGCAAGAATTGACTTAGTTTTTGAAAGGACTACTACTGGCAACTTTTGAGTTTCACTGTGGAGATAGTCTCTGTTTGCTTCAAACAGGCCTTTTTAGCTGAGATGAAGAAGCACATGTGTATCTTGAAAAAGTACCATCTACGTTGGAAGCTGTAATTTCTATCACACTGTTTCCCTCTGACAATTTAGTTTGTTTTAGAAAGGAGTATTTCCTGCAAATCAGAATTTCCAACATGGATTGAAGTTCACTTGCTCCAAACAAGCCTAATTTGAAGAAACACACCTATTTCTTGAAAGAAAACCATCTGTGTTAGAAGAAAGTGCATCTAGCACATTGTTTCCCTGTGAGAACTGAGTTAGTTTTTAAAGGAACTTGTCCTCCACATTAGCACTTTGAATTGGGACATATGTTTCTTTGTTTCAAATTGGCCTATTCACCTGAATGGTCTAAACACGTGTTCCTCTTGAAACATCACAATATGTTTTAGAAAGAGGAACAACTAGCCTATTGCTTCCTTGTGAGAAGACTTAGTCTTGGAAAGGAATGTACCTGCAAATGAGAGATTTCAATGTGGAGATATGCCCTGATTGCTGAAAATAGGCCTATACAGCTGAGTTGAAGAAACACATGACTAACTCTAAGGACAACCATCTATGTTAGAAACTGTAGCATCAAGCACATTGATCCCCTGTGAAATTTGAATTAGTTATGGAAATGAATAACTTCTGAAGAACAGATTTTCAAAGTGTAGGAAGCCTCATTTTGTCCAAATAGGCCATTTCAGCTATGTTGAAGAAACACATGCATCTCTCCAATGAAATCATGTAGGTTAGAATCAGCATCATCTAGAACACTGTTCCTTGTGAGAATTGATTTAGCTCGTGAAAGGAGTATTTCCTGCAAAGCATCCTTTTCAAGATGAAGAAAGGCTCATTTTGTTCCAAATAGGTCTATACAGCTGAGTTGAAGAAACACATGTACCTTTCCAAAGAAAACCATCTATGGTAGATCTACCACTTTATTTCCCTGTGTGAATTGACATAGATTTCAAAGGAAAATTTAATGGAAATGAGAACTTAGAAGGCAGAGAAAGGATCATTTTGTTCCAAATGGGCCAAATCACATGAGATGTCAAAAACCGTTTGTGTGGAAAGGAAAACTGTGATAGAAACAGGTGTTTCCTGCACATTCTTTCCCTGTGAAAATTGAGTTAATTTTTAAAAGCATACTTCCTACATCTTAAGTGTTTCAATGCGGAGATAGTTTCTGTTTACTCCAGGGAGGCGTATTCAGCGTGGTTTGAGAAACGCATGTATCTCCCAAAGAAAGAGATCTATGTTAAATGCTTCACAATCCCGCCTGTTGTTTGCCTGTGAGAATTGAATGAGTTTTTGAATGCAATACTTCTGGAAATCCTCATTTTCAAGAAGAAGAAAGGCTCATTTTGTCCCAAGTATGCGTATTTTGCTGAGGTGAAGAAACACATTTATCTCTCCACAGAAAGCCATCTGTGTCAGAAGTCAAAACATTAACAACATTGCTTCATTCTGTAAATGAGTTACTTTTGGAAAGGAATATTTCCTGAAAATCAGAACTTTCAAGGTGGAGAGATGTTCACTTTCTTCCAAATAAGCCTATTGACCTGAAAGTGGGAACACATTTGTCTCTCGAAAGAAAATGGTCAGTGTAGAAAGAGAGAAGTGTCTAGACCATTGGTTCCGTGTGAGAATTGACTTAGTTTTGAAAGGAATACTTACTGCAAATCCTAATTTTCAAGGTGGAGAAAGGGTGATTTTCCTCAAATGGGCCTCTTTATCTGAGGGGAAGAAACACATGTATCCCTCCAAAGAAAACCATTTCTGCTAGAAGCTGCAGCATCTGACACATTGTTACCTGTGAGAATTGAGTTCACTTTTGAAAGGAATATTTCCTGTATATCGTAGTTATCATGGTAGGGGAAGGCTCATTTTGGTACAAAAATGCCTAATCAGCTGATTTGAAGAAACACATTTATTTCTCCAAATAACACCATCTAAGCTTGAAGCTACAGTTGCTAGCACATTGTTTCCCTGTGACAATTGGCTTAGTTTTTGAAAGGAAGACTTCCTCACAATCTGAGTTTTCAGGGTATTATTAGGCTGAGTGTGTCCAAGTAGGCCCATTCAGCTAAGTTCTATAGAAACATGTGTCTCTCAAAAAAAAATCTTTCTTAGAACCAGGAGCATCTAGGGCATTGTTTCCCTGTGAGAACTGAGTTAGTTATTGAAAGGAATACTTCCTGCGACTTAAGATGTTTCAAAGTGGAGAAAGGCTCATTTTGTTCCAAATGGGGCCGTTCATCATTGGGGAAGAAACACAAGTATCCCTCCGAAGAAACCCATTTATGGTAGAAGCTGCAGCATCTACCATATTGTTTTCCTGTGAGAATTGAGTTCGTTTTGGGAAGAATACTTCCTGCAAATCAGAAATTCCAATGTGAACAAAGGTTCATTTTGTTTCCCAAAGGCCTATTCACCTAAGATGAAGAAAGGCCTGTATGTCCAAAAGAGAACAAGCTGGGTCCAAAGCTCAAGCATGTAGAACGTTGTTTACCAGTGATACTTGAATTACTTTTTGAATGGAATGCTCCTGCAAATCAGAATTGTCGGGGTGGATGAAGATCATTTTGTTCTGAATAGGCCTATTCGCCTGAGTTGAAAAAACACATGTACCTCTCAAAAGAAAACCAGCAGTGTTAGAAGCAGGAGCATCAAGCACATTGTTTTACTGTGAGAATTCAGTGAGTTTTTGAAAGGAAGACTGCTGCAAATCAGCGTTTTCGAGGTGTAGAAAGCTTCATTTTGTTCCACATAGGACAGTTTAGAACAGTTGAAGAAACAAATGTAAATCTCAAAAGAAAACTATGTGTGTTAGAAACAAGAGCATCTATCACATTGTTTGCTGTGAGAATAGTGTTACTTTTTGAAAGGAATATACCTGCAACTTAGGGGATCAACGTGGAGATAGCCTCTTTCTGTTCCAAATAGGCCTATTCAGCTAAGTTGAAGAAACACATGTACCTCTCAAAAAAAACCATCTCGGTATGAGGCTGGAATATCTAGAACATTGTTTCCCTGTGAGAACTGAGTGTGGTTTTGAAATGACTACTACAGGAAACCTTAGAGTTTCAAAGGGGCGATAAGCTCTGTTTGCTCGAAATAGGTCTTTTCAGCTGAGTTGAAGACACATGCATCTTTCCCAAGAAAACATCTATGTTAGAAAGGGCAGCAGCTACCACATGGTTTCTCTGTCACAATTGAGAGAGCTTTTGAAAGGAGTACTTCCTGCAATTCAGAACTTGCAAGGTCAACAAAGGTTCATTCTGTGCCAAATAGGCGTTTTCACCTGACATGTTGAAACACATGTTTCTCTCACAAGAAACTCTCTGTGTTAGACGGTCCATCGCATAGAACATTATTTACCTGTGAGATTTGAGTTAGTTTTCATTGGAGAACTTTTGCAAATCAGAATTTCAGGGTGGAAAAGGCTACTTTGTTCCTAATAGCCCTATTGAGCTGCATTGAAAAAACACATGGATCTCGCGAGAGAAAACCATCTGTGTTAGAAGCAGGATCATCCGGCACATTGTTTCCCTGTGAGAATCGAGTGAATATTTGAAAGGGGTACTTCCAGCCAATCATAGATTTGAGGTGTACAAAAGCTCACTTTACTCCAAATAGGACTATTTAGCTGAGTGGAAGAAACAACATGTATATCTCGCAAGAGAACTATATGTGTAAGAAGCCTGAGCATCTAGAACATTGATTCCCTGTGAGAACCGAGTTACGTTTGAAAGGAATACCTCCTGCAAATGCTAGATTTGAAGGTGGAGAAAGGCTGCTTTTGTTCAAAATAGGCCTATTGATCTGAGGGGAAGTAACGAATGGATACTTCCAAAGAAAACCATTTCTGGTAGAAGCTGAAGCATGTACATATTGCTTCCCTGGGAGAAATCAGTTAGTTTGGAAAGGAATATTCCTGCAAATCAGAACTTCCAAGGTGCACCAAGCTTCATTTCATTCTAAATAGGCCTATTCCACTGAGATGTTGAAACACATGTTTCTCTGGAAAGAAAACAATCCGTGTTACAATCTCCCCTGCCTTTAACCTTGATTCCCTGTGAGATTAGAGGTAGTTTTTGAGTGGAATACGTCTGCAAAGGAGAATTTTCAGGCTGGAAAAGCCTCCTTTTGTTGGACTAAGCCTATTCAGCTGAGTTGAAGAAGCACATTTTTCTCTCAAAAGAAAATCATCTGTGTTAGAAGAAGGAGAATCTAGCACATTGTTTCCTATGAGAAGTGAGTTAGTGTTTGAAAAGAACGCTGACTGCAACCTAGGTGTTTCAAGGTGGAGATTGGCTCTATTTCCTCCAATAAGCCTATTCAGATGAGTTTGAGAAACTCATGTATCTCTCCAAGGAAAATGATATACGTTAGCAGCAACAAATCTACCACATGGTTTCCTTCTGAGTATTGAGTTAGTTTTTGAAAGCAACACGTTTAGCAAATCAGAATTTTCAAGCTACAGAAAGGCTCATTTTGTCCAAAGAGGAGGATTCGGCTCAATTGAAGACAGACATGTATCTCTCCTCACAATACCATCTATGCTTCAAACTGCAGCAATTACCACATTGTTTCCCTGCAAGAATTGACTTAGTTTTTGAAAGGACTACTTCTGGCAACTTTTCAGTTTCACTGTGGAGATAGTCTCTGTTTGCTTCAAACAGGCCTTTTTAGCTGAGATGAAGAAGCACATGTGTATCTTGAAAAAGTACCATCTACGTTGGAAGCTGTAATTTCTATCACACTGTTTCCCTCTGACAATTTAGTTTGTTTTAGAAAGGAGTATTTCCTGCAAATCAGAATTTCCAACATGGATTGAAGTTCACTTGCTCCAAACAAGCCTAGGTTGAAGAAACACACCTATTTCTTGAAAGAAAACCATCTGTGTTAGAAGAAAGTGCATCTAGCACATTGTTTCCCTGTGAGAACTGAGTTAGTTTTTAAAGGAACTTGTCCTCCACATTAGCACTTTGAATTGGGACATATGTTTCTTTGTTTCAAATTGGCCTATTCACCTGAATGGTCTAAACACGTGTTCCTCTTGAAACATCACAATATGTTTTAGAAAGAGGAACAACTAGCCTATTGCTTCCTTGTGAGAAGACTTAGTCTTGGAAAGGAATGTACCTGCAACTGAGAGATTTCAATGTGGAGATATGCCCTGATTGCTGAAAATAGGCCTATACAGCTGAGTTGAAGAAACACATGACTAACTCTAAGGACAACCATCTATGTTAGAAACTGTAGCATCAAGCACATTGATCCCCTGTGAAATTTGAATTAGTTATGGAAATGAATAACTTCTGAAGAACAGATTTTCAAAGTGTAGGAAGCCTCATTTTGTCCAAATAGGCCATTTCAGCTATGTTGAAGAAACACATGCATCTCTCCAATGAAATCATGTAGGTTAGAATCAGCATCATCTAGAACACTGTTCCTTGTGAGAATTGATTTAGCTCGTGAAAGGAGTATTTCCTGCAAAGCATCCTTTTCAAGATGAAGAAGGGCTCATTTTGTTCCAAATAGGTCTATACAGCTGAGTTGAAGAAACACATGTACCTTTCCAAAGAAAACCATCTATGGTAGATCTACCACTTTATTTCCCTGTGTGAATTGACATAGATTTCAAAGGAAAATTTAATGGAAATGAGAACTTAGAAGGCAGAGAAAGGATCATTTTGTTCCAAATGGGCCAAATCACATGAGATGTCAAAAACCGTTTGTGTGGAAAGGAAAACTGTGATAGAAACAGGTGTTTCCTGCACATTCTTTCCCTGTGAAAATTGAGTTAATTTTTAAAAGCATACTTCCTACATCTTAAGTGTTTCAATGCGGAGATAGTTTCTGTTTACTCCAGGGAGGCGTATTCAGCTTTGTTTGAGAAACGCATGTATCTCCCAAAGAAAGAGATCTATGTTAAATGCTTCACAATCCCGCCTGTTGTTTGCCTGTGAGAATTGAATGAGTTTTTGAATGCAATACTTCTGGAAATCCTCATTTTCAAGAAGAAGAAAGGCTCATTTTGTCCCAAGTATGCGTATTTTGCTGAGGTGAAGAAACACATTTATCTCTCCACAGAAAGCCATCTGTGTCAGAAGTCAAAACATTAACAACATTGCTTCATTCTGTAAATGAGTTACTTTTGGAAAGGAATATTTCCTGAAAATCAGAACTTTCAAGGTGGAGAGATGTTCACTTTCTTCCAAATAAGCCTATTGACCTGAAAGTGGGAACACATTTGTCTCTCGAAAGAAAATGGTCAGTGTAGAAAGAGAGAAGTGTCTAGACCATTGGTTCCGTGTGAGAATTGACTTAGTTTTGAAAGGAATACTTACTGCAAATCCTAATTTTCAAGGTGGAGAAAGGGTGATTTTCCTCAAATGGGCCTCTTTATCTGAGGGGAAGAAACACATGTATCCCTCCAAAGAAAACCATTTGTGCTAGAAGCTGCAGCATCTGACACATTGTTACCTGTGAGAATTGAGTTCACTTTTGAAAGGAATATTTCCTGTATATCGTAGTTATCATGGTAGGGGAAGGCTCATTTTGGTACAAAAATGCCTAATCAGCTGATTTGAAGAAACACATTTATTTCTCCAAATAACACCATCTAAGCTTGAAGCTACAGTTGCTAGCACATTGTTTCCCTGTGACAATTGGCTTAGTTTTTGAAAGGAAGACTTCCTCACAATCTGAGTTTTCAGGGTATTATTAGGCTGAGTGTGTCCAAGTAGGCCCATTCAGCTAAGTTCTATAGAAACATGTGTCTCTCAAAAAAAAATCTTTCTTAGAACCAGGAGCATCTAGGGCATTGTTTCCCTGTGAGAACTGAGTTAGTTATTGAAAGGAATACTTCCTGCGACTTAAGATGTTTCAAAGTGGAGAAAGGCTCATTTTGTTCCAAATGGGGCCGTTCATCATTGGGGAAGAAACACAAGTATCCCTCCGAAGAAACCCATTTATGGTAGAAGCTGCAGCATCTACCATATTGTTTTCCTGTGAGAATTGAGTTCGTTTTGGGAAGAATACTTCCTGCAAATCAGAAATTCCAATGTGAACAAAGGTTCATTTTGTTTCCCAAAGGCCTATTCACCTAAGATGAAGAAAGGCCTGTATGTCCAAAAGAGAACAAGCTGGGTCCAAAGCTCAAGCATGTAGAACGTTGTTTACCAGTGATACTTGAATTACTTTTTGAATGGAATGCTCCTGCAAATCAGAATTGTCGGGGTGGATGAAGATCATTTTGTTCTGAATAGGCCTATTCGCCTGAGTTGAAAAAACACATGTACCTCTCAAAAGAAAACCAGCAGTGTTAGAAGCAGGAGCATCAAGCACATTGTTTTACTGTGAGAATTCAGTGAGTTTTTGAAAGGAAGACTGCTGCAAATCAGCGTTTTCGAGGTGTAGAAAGCTTCATTTTGTTCCACATAGGACAGTTTAGAACAGTTGAAGAAACAAATGTAAATCTCAAAAGAAAACTATGTGTGTTAGAAACAAGAGCATCTATCACATTGTTTGCTGTGAGAATAGTGTTACTTTTTGAAAGGAATATACCTGCAACTTAGGGGATCAACGTGGAGATAGCCTCTTTCTGTTCCAAATTGGCCTATTCAGCTAAGTTGAAGAAACACATGTACCTCTCAAAAAAAACCATCTCGGTATGAGGCTGGAATATCTAGAACATTGTTTCCCTGTGAGAACTGAGTGTGGTTTTGAAATGACTACTACAGGAAACCTTAGAGTTTCAAAGGGGCGATAAGCTCTGTTTGCTCGAAATAGGTCTTTTCAGCTGAGTTGAAGACACATGCATCTTTCCCAAGAAAACATCTATGTTAGAAAGTGCAGCAGCTACCACATGGTTTCTCTGTCACAATTGAGAGAGCTTTTGAAAGGAGTACTTCCTGCAATTCAGAACTTGCAAGGTCAACAAAGGTACATTCTGTGCCAAATAGGCGTTTTCACCTGACATGTTGAAACACATGTTTCTCTCACAAGAAACTCTCTGTGTTAGACGGTCCATCGCATAGAACATTATTTACCTGTGAGATTTGAGTTAGTTTTCATTGGAGAACTTTTGCAAATCAGAATTTCAGGGTGGAAAAGGCTACTTTGTTCCTAATAGCCCTATTGAGCTGCATTGAAAAAACACATGGATCTCGCGAGAGAAAACCATCTGTGTTAGAAGCAGGATCATCCGGCACATTGTTTCCCTGTGAGAATCGAGTGAATATTTGAAAGGAGTACTTCCAGCCAATCATAGATTTGAGGTGTACAAAAGCTCACTTTACTCCATATAGGACTATTTAGCTGAGTGGAAGAAACAACATGTATATCTCGCAAGAGAACTATATGTGTAAGAAGCCTGAGCATCTAGAACATTGATTCCCTGTGAGAACCGAGTTACGTTTGAAAGGAATACCTCCTGCAAATCCTAGATTTGAAGGTGGAGAAAGGCTGCTTTTGTTCAAAATAGGCCTATTGATCTGAGGGGAAGTAACGAATGGATACTTCCAAAGAAAACCATTTCTGGTAGAAGCTGAAGCATGTACATATTGCTTCCCTGGGAGAAATCAGTTAGTTTGGAAAGGAATATTCCTGCAAATCAGAACTTCCAAGGTGCACCAAGCTTCATTTCATTCTAAATAGGCCTATTCCACTGAGATGTTGAAACACATGTTTCTCTGGAAAGAAAACAATCCGTGTTACAATCTCCCCTGCCTTTAACCTTGATTCCCTGTGAGATTAGAGGTAGTTTTTGAGTGGAATACGTCTGCAAAGGAGAAGTTTCAGGCTGGAAAAGCCTCCTTTTGTTGGACTAAGCCTATTCAGCTGAGTTGAAGAAGCACATTTTTCTCTCAAAAGAAAATCATCTGTGTTAGAAGAAGGAGAATCTAGCACATTGTTTCCTATGAGAAGTGAGTTAGTGTTTGAAAAGAACGCTGACTGCAACCTAGGTGTTTCAAGGTGGAGATTGGCTCTATTTCCTCCAATAAGCCTATTCAGATGAGTTTGAGAAACTCATGTATCTCTCCAAGGAAAATGATATACGTTAGCAGCATCAAATCTACCACATTGTTTCCTTCTGAGTATTGAGTTAGTTTTTGAAAGCAACACGTTTAGCAAATCAGAATTTTCAAGCTACAGAAAGGCTCATTTTGTCCAAAGAGGAGGATTCGGCTCAATTGAAGACAGACATGTATCTCTCCTCACAATACCATCTATGCTTCAAACTGCAGCAATTACCACATTGTTTCCCTGCAAGAATTGACTTAGTTTTTGAAAGGACTACTTCTGGCAACTTTTCAGTTTCACTGTGGAGATAGTCTCTGTTTGCTTCAAACAGGCCTTTTTAGCTGAGATGAAGAAGCACATGTGTATCTTGAAAAAGTACCATCTACGTTGGAAGCTGTAATTTCTATCACACTGTTTCCCTCTGACAATTTAGTTTGTTTTAGAAAGGAGTATTTCCTGCAAATCAGAATTTCCAACATGGATTGAAGTTCACTTGCTCCAAACAAGCCTAGGTTGAAGAAACACACCTATTTCTTGAAAGAAAACCATCTGTGTTAGAAGAAAGTGCATCTAGCACATTGTTTCCCTGTGAGAACTGAGTTAGTTTTTAAATGAACTTGTCCTCCACATTAGCACTTTGAAGGGGGACATATGTTTCTTTGTTTCAAATTGGCCTATTCACCTGAATGGTCTAAACACGTGTTCCTCTTGAAACATCACAATATGTTTTAGAAAGAGGAACAACTAGCCTATTGCTTCCTTGTGAGAAGACTTAGTCTTGGAAAGGAATGTACCTGCAACTGAGAGATTTCAATGTGGAGATATGCCCTGATTGCTGAAAATAGGCCTATACAGCTGAGTTGAAGAAACACATGACTAACTCTAATGACAACCATCTATGTTAGAAACTGTAGCATCAAGCACATTGATCCCCTGTGAAATTTGAATTAGTTATGGAAATGAATAACTTCTGAAGAACAGATTTTCAAAGTGTAGGAAGCCTCATTTTGTCCAAATAGGCCATTTCAGCTATGTTGAAGAAACACATGCATCTCTCCAACGAAATCATGTAGGTTAGAATCAGCATCATCTAGAACACTGTTCCTTGTGAGAATTGATTTAGCTCGTGAAAGGAGTATTTCCTGCAAAGCATCCTTTTCAAGATGAAGAAAGGCTCATTTTGTTCCAAATAGGTCTATACAGCTGAGTTGAAGAAACACATGTACCTTTCCAAAGAAAACCATCTATGGTAGATCTACCACTTTATTTCCCTGTGTGAATTGACATAGATTTCAAAGGAAAATTTAATGGAAATGAGAACTTAGAAGGCAGAGAAAGGATCATTTTGTTCCAAATGGGCCAAATCACATGAGATGTCAAAAACCGTTTGTGTGGAAAGGAAAACTGTGATAGAAACAGGTGTTTCCTGCACATTCTTTCCCTGTGAAAATTGAGTTAATTTTTAAAAGCATACTTCCTACATCTTAAGTGTTTCAATGCGGAGATAGTTTCTGTTTACTCCAGGGAGGCGTATTCAGCGTGGTTTGAGAAACGCATGTATCTCCCAAAGAAAGAGATCTATGTTAAATGCTTCACAATCCCGCCTGTTGTTTGCCTGTGAGAATTGAATGAATTTTTGAATGCAATACTTCTGGAAATCCTCATTTTCAAGAAGAAGAAAGGCTCATTTTGTCCCAAGTATGCGTATTTTGCTGAGGTGAAGAAACACATTTATCTCTCCACAGAAAGCCATCTGTGTCAGAAGTCAAAACATTAACAACATTGCTTCATTCTGTAAATGAGTTACTTTTGGAAAGGAATATTTCCTGAAAATCAGAACTTTCAAGGTGGAGAGATGTTCACTTTCTTCCAAATAAGCCTATTGACCTGAAAGTGGGAACACATTTGTCTCTCGAAAGAAAATGGTCAGTGTAGAAAGAGAGAAGTGTCTAGACCATTGTTTCCGTGTGAGAATTGACTTAGTTTTGAAAGGAATACTTACTGCAAATCCTAATTTTCAAGGTGGAGAAAGGGTGATTTTCCTCAAATGGGCCTCTTTATCTGAGGGGAAGAAACACATGTATCCCTCCAAAGAAAACCATTTGTGCTAGAAGCTGCAGCATCTGACACATTGTTACCTGTGAGAATTGAGTTCACTTTTGAAAGGAATATTTCCTGTATATCGTAGTTATCATGGTAGGGGAAGGCTCATTTTGGTACAAAAATGCCTAATCAGCTGATTTGAAGAAACACATTTATTTCTCCAAATAACACCATCTAAGCTTGAAGCTACAGTTGCTAGCACATTGTTTCCCTGTGACAATTGGCTTAGTTTTTGAAAGGAAGACTTCCTCACAATCTGAGTTTTCAGGGTATTATTAGGCTGAGTGTGTCCAAGTAGGCCCATTCAGCTAAGTTCTATAGAAACATGTGTCTCTCAAAAAAAAATCTTTCTTAGAACCAGGAGCATCTAGGGCATTGTTTCCCTGTGAGAACTGAGTTAGTTATTGAAAGGAATACTTCCTGCGACTTAAGATGTTTCAAAGTGGAGAAAGGCTCATTTTGTTCCAAATGGGGCCGTTCATCATTGGGGAAGAAACACAAGTATCCCTCCGAAGAAACCCATTTATGGTAGAAGCTGCAGCATCTACCATATTGTTTTCCTGTGAGAATTGAGTTCGTTTTGGGAAGAATACTTCCTGCAAATCAGAAATTCCAATGTGAACAAAGGTTCATTTTGTTTCCCAAAGGCCTATTCACCTAAGATGAAGAAAGGCCTGTATGTCCAAAAGAGAACAAGCTGGGTCCAAAGCTCAAGCATGTAGAACGTTGTTTACCAGTGATACTTGAATTACTTTTTGAATGGAATGCTCCTGCAAATCAGAATTGTCGGGGTGGATGAAGATCATTTTGTTCTGAATAGGCCTATTCGCCTGAGTTGAAAAAACACATGTACCTCTCAAAAGAAAACCAGCAGTGTTAGAAGCAGGAGCATCAAGCACATTGTTTTACTGTGAGAATTCAGTGAGTTTTTGAAAGGAAGACTGCTGCAAATCAGCGTTTTCGAGGTGTAGAAAGCTTCATTTTGTTCCACATAGGACAGTTTAGAACAGTTGAAGAAACAAATGTAAATCTCAAAAGAAAACTATGTGTGTTAGAAACAAGAGCATCTATCACATTGTTTGCTGTGAGAATAGTGTTACTTTTTGAAAGGAATATACCTGCAACTTAGGGGATCAACGTGGAGATAGCCTCTTTCTGTTCCAAATTGGCCTATTCAGCTAAGTTGAAGAAACACATGTACCTCTCAAAAAAAACCATCTCGGTATGAGGCTGGAATATCTAGAACATTGTTTCCCTGTGAGAACTGAGTGTGGTTTTGAAATGACTACTACAGGAAACCTTAGAGTTTCAAAGGGGCGATAAGCTCTGTTTGCTCGAAATAGGTCTTTTCAGCTGAGTTGAAGACACATGCATCTTTCCCAAGAAAACATCTATGTTAGAAAGGGCAGCAGCTACCACATGGTTTCTCTGTCACAATTGAGAGAGCTTTTGAAAGGAGTACTTCCTGCAATTCAGAACTTGCAAGGTCAACAAAGGTTCATTCTGTGCCAAATAGGCGTTTTCACCTGACATGTTGAAACACATGTTTCTCTCACAAGAAACTCTCTGTGTTAGACGGTCCATCGCATAGAACATTATTTACCTGTGAGATTTGAGTTAGTTTTCATTGGAGAACTTTTGCAAATCAGAATTTCAGGGTGGAAAAGGCTACTTTGTTCCTAATAGCCCTATTGAGCTGCATTGAAAAAACACATGGATCTCGCGAGAGAAAACCATCTGTGTTAGAAGCAGGATCATCCGGCACATTGTTTCCCTGTGAGAATCGAGTGAATATTTGAAAGGGGTACTTCCAGCCAATCATAGATTTGAGGTGTACAAAAGCTCACTTTACTCCAAATAGGACTATTTAGCTGAGTGGAAGAAACAACATGTATATCTCGCAAGAGAACTATATGTGTAAGAAGCCTGAGCATCTAGAACATTGATTCCCTGTGAGAACTGAGTTACGTTTGAAAGGAATACCTCCTGCAAATCCTAGATTTGAAGGTGGAGAAAGGCTGCTTTTGTTCAAAATAGGCCTATTGATCTGAGGGGAAGTAACGAATGGATACTTCCAAAGAAAACCATTTCTGGTAGAAGCTGAAGCATGTACATATTGCTTCCCTGGGAGAAATCAGTTAGTTTGGAAAGGAATATTCCTGCAAATCAGAACTTCCAAGGTGCACCAAGCTTCATTTCATTCTAAATAGGCCTATTCCACTGAGATATTGAAACACATGTTTCTCTGGAAAGAAAACAATCCGTGTTACAATCTCCCCTGCCTTTAACCTTGATTCCCTGTGAGATTAGAGGTAGTTTTTGAGTGGAATACGTCTGCAAAGGAGAAGTTTCAGGCTGGAAAAGCCTCCTTTTGTTGGACTAAGCCTATTCAGCTGAGTTGAAGAAGCACATTTTTCTCTCAAAATAAAATCATCTGTGTTAGAAGAAGGAGAATCTAGCACATTGTTTCCTATGAGAAGTGAGTTAGTGTTTGAAAAGAACGCTGACTGCAACCTAGGTGTTTCAAGGTGGAGATTGGCTCTATTTCCTCCAATAAGCCTATTCAGATGAGTTTGAGAAACTCATGTATCTCTCCAAGGAAAATGATATACGTTAGCAGCATCAAATCTACCACATTGTTTCCTTCTGAGTATTGAGTTAGTTTTTGAAAGCAACACGTTTAGCAAATCAGAATTTTCAAGCTACAGAAAGGCTCATTTTGTCCAAAGAGGAGGATTCGGCTCAATTGAAGACAGACATGTATCTCTCCTCACAATACCATCTATGCTTCAAACTGCAGCAATTACCACATTGTTTCCCTGCAAGAATTGACTTAGTTTTTGAAAGGACTACTTCTGGCAACTTTTCAGTTTCACTGTGGAGATAGTCTCTGTTTGCTTCAAACAGGTCTTTTTAGCTGAGATGAAGAAGCACATGTGTATCTTGAAAAAGTACCATCTACGTTGGAAGCTGTAATTTCTATCACACTGTTTCCCTCTGACAATTTAGTTTGTTTTAGAAAGGAGTATTTCCTGCAAATCAGAATTTCCAACATGGATTGAAGTTCACTTGCTCCAAACAAGCCTAGGTTGAAGAAACACACCTATTTCTTGAAAGAAAACCATCTGTGTTAGAAGAAAGTGCATCTAGCACATTGTTTCCCTGTGAGAACTGAGTTAGTTTTTAAATGAACTTGTCCTCCACATTAGCACTTTGAAGGGGGACATATGTTTCTTTGTTTCAAATTGGCCTATTCACCTGAATGGTCTAAACACGTGTTCCTCTTGAAACATCACAATATGTTTTAGAAAGAGGAGCAACTAGCCTATTGCTTCCTTGTGAGAAGACTTAGTCTTGGAAAGGAATGTACCTGCAACTGAGAGATTTCAATGTGGAGATATGCCCTGATTGCTGAAAATAGGCCTATACAGCTGAGTTGAAGAAACACATGACTAACTCTAATGACAACCATCTATGTTAGAAACTGTAGCATCAAGCACATTGATCCCCTGTGAAATTTGAATTAGTTATGGAAATGAATAACTTCTGAAGAACAGATTTTCAAAGTGTAGGAAGCCTCATTTTGTCCAAATAGGCCATTTCAGCTATGTTGAAGAAACACATGCATCTCTCCAACGAAATCATGTAGGTTAGAATCAGCATCATCTAGAACACTGTTCCTTGTGAGAATTGATTTAGCTCGTGAAAGGAGTATTTCCTGCAAAGCATCCTTTTCAAGATGAAGAAAGGCTCATTTTGTTCCAAATAGGTCTATACAGCTGAGTTGAAGAAACACATGTACCTTTCCAAAGAAAACCATCTATGGTAGATCTACCACTTTATTTCCCTGTGTGAATTGACATAGATTTCAAAGGAAAATTTAATGGAAATGAGAACTTAGAAGGCAGAGAAAGGATCATTTTGTTCCAAATGGGCCAAATCACATGAGATGTCAAAAACCGTTTGTGTGGAAAGGAAAACTGTGATAGAAACAGGTGTTTCCTGCACATTCTTTCCCTGTGAAAATTGAGTTAATTTTTAAAAGCATACTTCCTACATCTTAAGTGTTTCAATGCGGAGATAGTTTCTGTTTACTCCAGGGAGGCGTATTCAGCGTGGTTTGAGAAACGCATGTATCTCCCAAAGAAAGAGATCTATGTTAAATGCTTCACAATCCCGCCTGTTGTTTGCCTGTGAGAATTGAATGAATTTTTGAATGCAATACTTCTGGAAATCCTCATTTTCAAGAAGAAGAAAGGCTCATTTTGTCCCAAGTATGCGTATTTTGCTGAGGTGAAGAAACACATTTATCTCTCCACAGAAAGCCATCTGTGTCAGAAGTCAAAACATTAACAACATTGCTTCATTCTGTAAATGAGTTACTTTTGGAAAGGAATATTTCCTGAAAATCAGAACTTTCAAGGTGGAGAGTTGTTCACTTTCTTCCAAATAAGCCTATTGACCTGAAAGTGGGAACACATTTGTCTCTCGAAAGAAAATGGTCAGTGTAGAAAGAGAGAAGTGTCTAGACCATTGTTTCCGTGTGAGAATTGACTTAGTTTTGAAAGGAATACTTACTGCAAATCCTAATTTTCAAGGTGGAGAAAGGGTGATTTTCCTCAAATGGGCCTCTTTATCTGAGGGGAAGAAACACATGTATCCCTCCAAAGAAAACCATTTGTGCTAGAAGCTGCAGCATCTGACACATTGTTACCTGTGAGAATTGAGTTCACTTTTGAAAGGAATATTTCCTGTATATCGTAGTTATCATGGTAGGGGAAGGCTCATTTTGGTACAAAAATGCCTAATCAGCTGATTTGAAGAAACACATTTATTTCTCCAAATAACACCATCTAAGCTTGAAGCTACAGTTGCTAGCACATTGTTTCCCTGTGACAATTGGCTTAGTTTTTGAAAGGAAGACTTCCTCACAATCTGAGTTTTCAGGGTATTATTAGGCTGAGTGTGTCCAAGTAGGCCCATTCAGCTAAGTTCTATAGAAACATGTGTCTCTCAAAAAAAAATCTTTCTTAGAACCAGGAGCATCTAGGGCATTGTTTCCCTGTGAGAACTGAGTTAGTTATTGAAAGGAATACTTCCTGCGACTTAAGATGTTTCAAAGTGGAGAAAGGCTCATTTTGTTCCAAATGGGGCCGTTCATCATTGGGGAAGAAACACAAGTATCCCTCCGAAGAAACCCATTTATGGTAGAAGCTGCAGCATCTACCATATTGTTTTCCTGTGAGAATTGAGTTCGTTTTGGGAAGAATACTTCCTGCAAATCAGAAATTCCAATGTGAACAAAGGTTCATTTTGTTTCCCAAAGGCCTATTCACCTAAGATGAAGAAAGGCCTGTATGTCCAAAAGAGAACAAGCTGGGTCCGAAGCTCAAGCACGTAGAACGTTGTTTACCAGTGATACTTGAATTACTTTTTGAATGGAATGCTCCTGCAAATCAGAATTGTCGGGGTGGATGAAGATCATTTTGTTCTGAATAGGCCTATTCGCCTGAGTTGAAAAAACACATGTACCTCTCAAAAGAAAACCAGCAGTGTTAGAAGCAGGAGCATCAAGCACATTGTTTTACTGTGAGAATTCAGTGAGTTTTTGAAAGGAAGACTGCTGCAAATCAGCGTTTTCGAGGTGTAGAAAGCTTCATTTTGTTCCACATAGGACAGTTTAGAACAGTTGAAGAAACAAATGTAAATCTCAAAAGAAAACTATGTGTGTTAGAAACAAGAGCATCTATCACATTGTTTGCTGTGAGAATAGTGTTACTTTTTGAAAGGAATATACCTGCAACTTAGGGGATCAACGTGGAGATAGCCTCTTTCTGTTCCAAATTGGCCTATTCAGCTAAGTTGAAGAAACACATGTACCTCTCAAAAAAAACCATCTCGGTATGAGGCTGGAATATCTAGAACATTGTTTCCCTGTGAGAACTGAGTGTGGTTTTGAAATGACTACTACAGGAAACCTTAGAGTTTCAAAGGGGCGATAAGCTCTGTTTGCTCGAAATAGGTCTTTTCAGCTGAGTTGAAGACACATGCATCTTTCCCAAGAAAACATCTATGTTAGAAAGGGCAGCAGCTACCACATGGTTTCTCTGTCACAATTGAGAGAGCTTTTGAAAGGAGTACTTCCTGCAATTCAGAACTTGCAAGGTCAACAAAGGTTCATTCTGTGCCAAATAGGCGTTTTCACCTGACATGTTGAAACACATGTTTCTCTCACAAGAAACTCTCTGTGTTAGACGGTCCATCGCATAGAACATTATTTACCTGTGAGATTTGAGTTAGTTTTCATTGGAGAACTTTTGCAAATCAGAATTTCAGGGTGGAAAAGGCTACTTTGTTCCTAATAGCCCTATTGAGCTGCATTGAAAAAACACATGGATCTCGCGAGAGAAAACCATCTGTGTTAGAAGCAGGATCATCCGGCACATTGTTTCCCTGTGAGAATCGAGTGAATATTTGAAAGGGGTACTTCCAGCCAATCATAGATTTGAGGTGTACAAAAGCTCACTTTACTCCAAATAGGACTATTTAGCTGAGTGGAAGAAACAACATGTATATCTCGCAAGAGAACTATATGTGTAAGAAGCCTGAGCATCTAGAACATTGATTCCCTGTGAGAACCGAGTTACGTTTGAAAGGAATACCTCCTGCAAATGCTAGATTTGAAGGTGGAGAAAGGCTGCTTTTGTTCAAAATAGGCCTATTGATCTGAGGGGAAGTAACGAATGGATACTTCCAAAGAAAACCATTTCTGGTAGAAGCTGAAGCATGTACATATTGCTTCCCTGGGAGAAATCAGTTAGTTTGGAAAGGAATATTCCTGCAAATCAGAACTTCCAAGGTGCACCAAGCTTCATTTCATTCTAAATAGGCCTATTCCACTGAGATGTTGAAACACATGTTTCTCTGGAAAGAAAACAATCCGTGTTACAATCTCCCCTGCCTTTAACCTTGATTCCCTGTGAGATTAGAGGTAGTTTTTGAGTGGAATACGTCTGCAAAGGAGAAGTTTCAGGCTGGAAAAGCCTCCTTTTGTTGGACTAAGCCTATTCAGCTGAGTTGAAGAAGCACATTTTTCTCTCAAAAGAAAATCATCTGTGTTAGAAGAAGGAGAATCTAGCACATTGTTTCCTATGAGAAGTGAGTTAGTGTTTGAAAAGAACGCTGACTGCAACCTAGGTGTTTCAAGGTGGAGATTGGCTCTATTTCCTCCAATAAGCCTATTCAGATGAGTTTGAGAAACTCATGTATCTCTCCAAGGAAAATGATATACGTTAGCAGCATCAAATCTACCACATTGTTTCCTTCTGAGTATTGAGTTAGTTTTTGAAAGCAACACGTTTAGCAAATCAGAATTTTCAAGCTACAGAAAGGCTCATTTTGTCCAAAGAGGAGGATTCGGCTCAATTGAAGACAGACATGTATCTCTCCTCACAATACCATCTATGCTTCAAACTGCAGCAATTACCACATTGTTTCCCTGCAAGAATTGACTTAGTTTTTGAAAGGACTACTTCTGGCAACTTTTCAGTTTCACTGTGGAGATAGTCTCTGTTTGCTTCAAACAGGCCTTTTTAGCTGAGATGAAGAAGCACATGTGTATCTTGAAAAAGTACCATCTACGTTGGAAGCTGTAATTTCTATCACACTGTTTCCCTCTGACAATTTAGTTTGTTTTAGAAAGGAGTATTTCCTGCAAATCAGAATTTCCAACATGGATTGAAGTTCACTTGCTCCAAACAAGCCTAGGTTGAAGAAACACACCTATTTCTTGAAAGAAAACCATCTGTGTTAGAAGAAAGTGCATCTAGCACATTGTTTCCCTGTGAGAACTGAGTTAGTTTTTAAATGAACTTGTCCTCCACATTAGCACTTTGAAGGGGGACATATGTTTCTTTGTTTCAAATTGGCCTATTCACCTGAATGGTCTAAACACGTGTTCCTCTTGAAACATCACAATATGTTTTAGAAAGAGGAACAACTAGCCTATTGCTTCCTTGTGAGAAGACTTAGTCTTGGAAAGGAATGTACCTGCAACTGAGAGATTTCAATGTGGAGATATGCCCTGATTGCTGAAAATAGGCCTATACAGCTGAGTTGAAGAAACACATGACTAACTCTAATGACAACCATCTATGTTAGAAACTGTAGCATCAAGCACATTGATCCCCTGTGAAATTTGAATTAGTTATGGAAATGAATAACTTCTGAAGAACAGATTTTCAAAGTGTAGGAAGCCTCATTTTGTCCAAATAGGCCATTTCAGCTATGTTGAAGAAACACATGCATCTCTCCAACGAAATCATGTAGGTTAGAATCAGCATCATCTAGAACACTGTTCCTTGTGAGAATTGATTTAGCTCGTGAAAGGAGTATTTCCTGCAAAGCATCCTTTTCAAGATGAAGAAAGGCTCATTTTGTTCCAAATAGGTCTATACAGCTGAGTTGAAGAAACACATGTACCTTTCCAAAGAAAACCATCTATGGTAGATCTACCACTTTATTTCCCTGTGTGAATTGACATAGATTTCAAAGGAAAATTTAATGGAAATGAGAACTTAGAAGGCAGAGAAAGGATCATTTTGTTCCAAATGGGCCAAATCACATGAGATGTCAAAAACCGTTTGTGTGGAAAGGAAAACTGTGATAGAAACAGGTGTTTCCTGCACATTCTTTCCCTGTGAAAATTGAGTTAATTTTTAAAAGCATACTTCCTACATCTTAAGTGTTTCAATGCGGAGATAGTTTCTGTTTACTCCAGGGAGGCGTATTCAGCGTGGTTTGAGAAACGCATGTATCTCCCAAAGAAAGAGATCTATGTTAAATGCTTCACAATCCCGCCTGTTGTTTGCCTGTGAGAATTGAATGAATTTTTGAATGCAATACTTCTGGAAATCCTCATTTTCAAGAAGAAGAAAGGCTCATTTTGTCCCAAGTATGCGTATTTTGCTGAGGTGAAGAAACACATTTATCTCTCCACAGAAAGCCATCTGTGTCAGAAGTCAAAACATTAACAACATTGCTTCATTCTGTAAATGAGTTACTTTTGGAAAGGAATATTTCCTGAAAATCAGAACTTTCAAGGTGGAGAGATGTTCATTTTCTTCCAAATAAGCCTATTGACCTGAAAGTGGGAACACATTTGTCTCTCGAAAGAAAATGGTCAGTGTAGAAAGAGAGAAGTGTCTAGACCATTGTTTCCGTGTGAGAATTGACTTAGTTTTGAAAGGAATACTTACTGCAAATCCTAATTTTCAAGGTGGAGAAAGGGTGATTTTCCTCAAATGGGCCTCTTTATCTGAGGGGAAGAAACACATGTATCCCTCCAAAGAAAACCATTTGTGCTAGAAGCTGCAGCATCTGACACATTGTTACCTGTGAGAATTGAGTTCACTTTTGAAAGGAATATTTCCTGTATATCGTAGTTATCATGGTAGGGGAAGGCTCATTTTGGTACAAAAATGCCTAATCAGCTGATTTGAAGAAACACATTTATTTCTCCAAATAACACCATCTAAGCTTGAAGCTACAGTTGCTAGCACATTGTTTCCCTGTGACAATTGGCTTAGTTTTTGAAAGGAAGACTTCCTCACAATCTGAGTTTTCAGGGTATTATTAGGCTGAGTGTGTCCAAGTAGGCCCATTCAGCTAAGTTCTATAGAAACATGTGTCTCTCAAAAAAAAATCTTTCTTAGAACCAGGAGCATCTAGGGCATTGTTTCCCTGTGAGAACTGAGTTAGTTATTGAAAGGAATACTTCCTGCGACTTAAGATGTTTCAAAGTGGAGAAAGGCTCATTTTGTTCCAAATGGGGCCGTTCATCATTGGGGAAGAAACACAAGTATCCCTCCGAAGAAACCCATTTATGGTAGAAGCTGCAGCATCTACCATATTGTTTTCCTGTGAGAATTGAGTTCGTTTTGGGAAGAATACTTCCTGCAAATCAGAAATTCCAATGTGAACAAAGGTTCATTTTGTTTCCCAAAGGCCTATTCACCTAAGATGAAGAAAGGCCTGTATGTCCAAAAGAGAACAAGCTGGGTCCAAAGCTCAAGCATGTAGAACGTTGTTTACCAGTGATACTTGAATTACTTTTTGAATGGAATGCTCCTGCAAATCAGAATTGTCGGGGTGGATGAAGATCATTTTGTTCTGAATAGGCCTATTCGCCTGAGTTGAAAAAACACATGTACCTCTCAAAAGAAAACCAGCAGTGTTAGAAGCAGGAGCATCAAGCACATTGTTTTACTGTGAGAATTCAGTGAGTTTTTGAAAGGAAGACTGCTGCAAATCAGCGTTTTCGAGGTGTAGAAAGCTTCATTTTGTTCCACATAGGACAGTTTAGAACAGTTGAAGAAACAAATGTAAATCTCAAAAGAAAACTATGTGTGTTAGAAACAAGAGCATCTATCACATTGTTTGCTGTGAGAATAGTGTTACTTTTTGAAAGGAATATACCTGCAACTTAGGGGATCAACGTGGAGATAGCCTCTTTCTGTTCCAAATTGGCCTATTCAGCTAAGTTGAAGAAACACATGTACCTCTCAAAAAAAACCATCTCGGTATGAGGCTGGAATATCTAGAACATTGTTTCCCTGTGAGAACTGAGTGTGGTTTTGAAATGACTACTACAGGAAACCTTAGAGTTTCAAAGGGGCGATAAGCTCTGTTTGCTCGAAATAGGTCTTTTCAGCTGAGTTGAAGACACATGCATCTTTCCCAAGAAAACATCTATGTTAGAAAGGGCAGCAGCTACCACATGGTTTCTCTGTCACAATTGAGAGAGCTTTTGAAAGGAGTACTTCCTGCAATTCAGAACTTGCAAGGTCAACAAAGGTTCATTCTGTGCCAAATAGGCGTTTTCACCTGACATGTTGAAACACATGTTTCTCTCACAAGAAACTCTCTGTGTTAGACGGTCCATCGCATAGAACATTATTTACCTGTGAGATTTGAGTTAGTTTTCATTGGAGAACTTTTGCAAATCAGAATTTCAGGGTGGAAAAGGCTACTTTGTTCCTAATAGCCCTATTGAGCTGCATTGAAAAAACACATGGATCTCGCGAGAGAAAACCATCTGTGTTAGAAGCAGGATCATCCGGCACATTGTTTCCCTGTGAGAATCGAGTGAATATTTGAAAGGGGTACTTCCAGCCAATCATAGATTTGAGGTGTACAAAAGCTCACTTTACTCCAAATAGGACTATTTAGCTGAGTGGAAGAAACAACATGTATATCTCGCAAGAGAACTATATGTGTAAGAAGCCTGAGCATCTAGAACATTGATTCCCTGTGAGAACCGAGTTACGTTTGAAAGGAATACCTCCTGCAAATGCTAGATTTGAAGGTGGAGAAAGGCTGCTTTTGTTCAAAATAGGCCTATTGATCTGAGGGGAAGTAACGAATGGATACTTCCAAAGAAAACCATTTCTGGTAGAAGCTGAAGCATGTACATATTGCTTCCCTGGGAGAAATCAGTTAGTTTGGAAAGGAATATTCCTGCAAATCAGAACTTCCAAGGTGCACCAAGCTTCATTTCATTCTAAATAGGCCTATTCCACTGAGATGTTGAAACACATGTTTCTCTGGAAAGAAAACAATCCGTGTTACAATCTCCCCTGCCTTTAACCTTGATTCCCTGTGAGATTAGAGGTAGTTTTTGAGTGGAATACGTCTGCAAAGGAGAAGTTTCAGGCTGGAAAAGCCTCCTTTTGTTGGACTAAGCCTATTCAGCTGAGTTGAAGAAGCACATTTTTCTCTCAAAAGAAAATCATCTGTGTTAGAAGAAGGAGAATCTAGCACATTGTTTCCTATGAGAAGTGAGTTAGTGTTTGAAAAGAACGCTGACTGCAACCTAGGTGTTTCAAGGTGGAGATTGGCTCTATTTCCTCCAATAAGCCTATTCAGATGAGTTTGAGAAACTCATGTATCTCTCCAAGGAAAATGATATACGTTAGCAGCATCAAATCTACCACATTGTTTCCTTCTGAGTATTGAGTTAGTTTTTGAAAGCAACACGTTTAGCAAATCAGAATTTTCAAGCTACAGAAAGGCTCATTTTGTCCAAAGAGGAGGATTCGGCTCAATTGAAGACAGACATGTATCTCTCCTCACAATACCATCTATGCTTCAAACTGCAGCAATTACCACATTGTTTCCCTGCAAGAATTGACTTAGTTTTTGAAAGGACTACTTCTGGCAACTTTTCAGTTTCACTGTGGAGATAGTCTCTGTTTGCTTCAAACAGGCCTTTTTAGCTGAGATGAAGAAGCACATGTGTATCTTGAAAAAGTACCATCTACGTTGGAAGCTGTAATTTCTATCACACTGTTTCCCTCTGACAATTTAGTTTGTTTTAGAAAGGAGTATTTCCTGCAAATCAGAATTTCCAACATGGATTGAAGTTCACTTGCTCCAAACAAGCCTAGGTTGAAGAAACACACCTATTTCTTGAAAGAAAACCATCTGTGTTAGAAGAAAGTGCATCTAGCACATTGTTTCCCTGTGAGAACTGAGTTAGTTTTTAAATGAACTTGTCCTCCACATTAGCACTTTGAAGGGGGACATATGTTTCTTTGTTTCAAATTGGCCTATTCACCTGAATGGTCTAAACACGTGTTCCTCTTGAAACATCACAATATGTTTTAGAAAGAGGAGCAACTAGCCTATTGCTTCCTTGTGAGAAGACTTAGTCTTGGAAAGGAATGTACCTGCAACTGAGAGATTTCAATGTGGAGATATGCCCTGATTGCTGAAAATAGGCCTATACAGCTGAGTTGAAGAAACACATGACTAACTCTAATGACAACCATCTATGTTAGAAACTGTAGCATCAAGCACATTGATCCCCTGTGAAATTTGAATTAGTTATGGAAATGAATAACTTCTGAAGAACAGATTTTCAAAGTGTAGGAAGCCTCATTTTGTCCAAATAGGCCATTTCAGCTATGTTGAAGAAACACATGCATCTCTCCAACGAAATCATGTAGGTTAGAATCAGCATCATCTAGAACACTGTTCCTTGTGAGAATTGATTTAGCTCGTGAAAGGAGTATTTCCTGCAAAGCATCCTTTTCAAGATGAAGAAAGGCTCATTTTGTTCCAAATAGGTCTATACAGCTGAGTTGAAGAAACACATGTACCTTTCCAAAGAAAACCATCTATGGTAGATCTACCACTTTATTTCCCTGTGTGAATTGACATAGATTTCAAAGGAAAATTTAATGGAAATGAGAACTTAGAAGGCAGAGAAAGGATCATTTTGTTCCAAATGGGCCAAATCACATGAGATGTCAAAAACCGTTTGTGTGGAAAGGAAAACTGTGATAGAAACAGGTGTTTCCTGCACATTCTTTCCCTGTGAAAATTGAGTTAATTTTTAAAAGCATACTTCCTACATCTTAAGTGTTTCAATGCGGAGATAGTTTCTGTTTACTCCAGGGAGGCGTATTCAGCGTGGTTTGAGAAACGCATGTATCTCCCAAAGAAAGAGATCTATGTTAAATGCTTCACAATCCCGCCTGTTGTTTGCCTGTGAGAATTGAATGAATTTTTGAATGCAATACTTCTGGAAATCCTCATTTTCAAGAAGAAGAAAGGCTCATTTTGTCCCAAGTATGCGTATTTTGCTGAGGTGAAGAAACACATTTATCTCTCCACAGAAAGCCATCTGTGTCAGAAGTCAAAACATTAACAACATTGCTTCATTCTGTAAATGAGTTACTTTTGGAAAGGAATATTTCCTGAAAATCAGAACTTTCAAGGTGGAGAGATGTTCACTTTCTTCCAAATAAGCCTATTGACCTGAAAGTGGGAACACATTTGTCTCTCGAAAGAAAATGGTCAGTGTAGAAAGAGAGAAGTGTCTAGACCATTGTTTCCGTGTGAGAATTGACTTAGTTTTGAAAGGAATACTTACTGCAAATCCTAATTTTCAAGGTGGAGAAAGGGTGATTTTCCTCAAATGGGCCTCTTTATCTGAGGGGAAGAAACACATGTATCCCTCCAAAGAAAACCATTTGTGCTAGAAGCTGCAGCATCTGACACATTGTTACCTGTGAGAATTGAGTTCACTTTTGAAAGGAATATTTCCTGTATATCGTAGTTATCATGGTAGGGGAAGGCTCATTTTGGTACAAAAATGCCTAATCAGCTGATTTGAAGAAACACATTTATTTCTCCAAATAACACCATCTAAGCTTGAAGCTACAGTTGCTAGCACATTGTTTCCCTGTGACAATTGGCTTAGTTTTTGAAAGGAAGACTTCCTCACAATCTGAGTTTTCAGGGTATTATTAGGCTGAGTGTGTCCAAGTAGGCCCATTCAGCTAAGTTCTATAGAAACATGTGTCTCTCAAAAAAAAATCTTTCTTAGAACCAGGAGCATCTAGGGCATTGTTTCCCTGTGAGAACTGAGTTAGTTATTGAAAGGAATACTTCCTGCGACTTAAGATGTTTCAAAGTGGAGAAAGGCTCATTTTGTTCCAAATGGGGCCGTTCATCATTGGGGAAGAAACACAAGTATCCCTCCGAAGAAACCCATTTATGGTAGAAGCTGCAGCATCTACCATATTGTTTTCCTGTGAGAATTGAGTTCGTTTTGGGAAGAATACTTCCTGCAAATCAGAAATTCCAATGTGAACAAAGGTTCATTTTGTTTCCCAAAGGCCTATTCACCTAAGATGAAGAAAGGCCTGTATGTCCAAAAGAGAACAAGCTGGGTCCGAAGCTCAAGCACGTAGAACGTTGTTTACCAGTGATACTTGAATTACTTTTTGAATGGAATGCTCCTGCAAATCAGAATTGTCGGGGTGGATGAAGATCATTTTGTTCTGAATAGGCCTATTCGCCTGAGTTGAAAAAACACATGTACCTCTCAAAAGAAAACCAGCAGTGTTAGAAGCAGGAGCATCAAGCACATTGTTTTACTGTGAGAATTCAGTGAGTTTTTGAAAGGAAGACTGCTGCAAATCAGCGTTTTCGAGGTGTAGAAAGCTTCATTTTGTTCCACATAGGACAGTTTAGAACAGTTGAAGAAACAAATGTAAATCTCAAAAGAAAGCTATGTGTGTTAGAAACAAGAGCATCTATCACATTGTTTGCTGTGAGAATAGTGTTACTTTTTGAAAGGAATATACCTGCAACTTAGGGGATCAACGTGGAGATAGCCTCTTTCTGTTCCAAATTGGCCTATTCAGCTAAGTTGAAGAAACACATGTACCTCTCAAAAAAAACCATCTCGGTATGAGCCTGGAATATCTAGAACATTGTTTCCCTGTGAGAACTGAGTGTGGTTTTGAAATGACTACTACAGGAAACCTTAGAGTTTCAAAGGGGCGATAAGCTCTGTTTGCTCGAAATAGGTCTTTTCAGCTGAGTTGAAGACACATGCATCTTTCCCAAGAAAACATCTATGTTAGAAAGTGCAGCAGCTACCACATGGTTTCTCTGTCACAATTGAGAGAGCTTTTGAAAGGAGTACTTCCTGCAATTCAGAACTTGCAAGGTCAACAAAGGTTCATTCTGTGCCAAATAGGCGTTTTCACCTGACATGTTGAAACACATGTTTCTCTCACAAGAAACTCTCTGTGTTAGACGGTCCATCGCATAGAACATTATTTACCTGTGAGATTTGAGTTAGTTTTCATTGGAGAACTTTTGCAAATCAGAATTTCAGGGTGGAAAAGGCTACTTTGTTCCTAATAGCCCTATTGAGCTGCATTGAAAAAACACATGGATCTCGCGAGAGAAAACCATCTGTGTTAGAAGCAGGATCATCCGGCACATTGTTTCCCTGTGAGAATCGAGTGAATATTTGAAAGGGGTACTTCCAGCCAATCATAGATTTGAGGTGTACAAAAGCTCACTTTACTCCAAATAGGACTATTTAGCTGAGTGGAAGAAACAACATGTATATCTCGCAAGAGAACTATATGTGTAAGAAGCCTGAGCATCTAGAACATTGATTCCCTGTGAGAACCGAGTTACGTTTGAAAGGAATACCTCCTGCAAATGCTAGATTTGAAGGTGGAGAAAGGCTGCTTTTGTTCAAAATAGGCCTATTGATCTGAGGGGAAGTAACGAATGGATACTTCCAAAGAAAACCATTTCTGGTAGAAGCTGAAGCATGTACATATTGCTTCCCTGGGAGAAATCAGTTAGTTTGGAAAGGAATATTCCTGCAAATCAGAACTTCCAAGGTGCACCAAGCTTCATTTCATTCTAAATAGGCCTATTCCACTGAGATGTTGAAACACATGTTTCTCTGGAAAGAAAACAATCCGTGTTACAATCTCCCCTGCCTTTAACCTTGATTCCCTGTGAGATTAGAGGTAGTTTTTGAGTGGAATACGTCTGCAAAGGAGAATTTTCAGGCTGGAAAAGCCTCCTTTTGTTGGACTAAGCCTATTCAGCTGAGTTGAAGAAGCACATTTTTCTCTCAAAAGAAAATCATCTGTGTTAGAAGAAGGAGAATCTAGCACATTGTTTCCTATGAGAAGTGAGTTAGTGTTTGAAAAGAACGCTGACTGCAACCTAGGTGTTTCAAGGTGGAGATTGGCTCTATTTCCTCCAATAAGCCTATTCAGATGAGTTTGAGAAACTCATGTATCTCTCCAAGGAAAATGATATACGTTAGCAGCATCAAATCTACCACATTGTTTCCTTCTGAGTATTGAGTTAGTTTTTGAAAGCAACACGTTTAGCAAATCAGAATTTTCAAGCTACAGAAAGGCTCATTTTGTCCAAAGAGGAGGATTCGGCTCAATTGAAGACAGACATGTATCTCTCCTCACAATACCATCTATGCTTCAAACTGCAGCAATTACCACATTGTTTCCCTGCAAGAATTGACTTACTTTTTGAAAGGACTACTACTGGCAACTTTTGAGTTTCACTGTGGAGATAGTCTCTGTTTGCTTCAAACAGGCCTTTTTAGCTGAGATGAAGAAGCACATGTGTATCTTGAAAAAGTACCATCTACGTTGGAAGCTGTAATTTCTATCACACTGTTTCCCTCTGACAATTTAGTTTGTTTTAGAAAGGAGTATTTCCTGCAAATCAGAATTTCCAACATGGATTGAAGTTCACTTGCTCCAAACAAGCCTAGGTTGAAGAAACACACCTATTTCTTGAAAGAAAACCATCTGTGTTAGAAGAAAGTGCATCTAGCACATTGTTTACCTGTGAGAACTGAGTTAGTTTTTAAATGAACTTGTCCTCCACATTAGGACTTTGAAGGGGGACATATGTTTCTTTGTTTCAAATTGGCCTATTCACCTGAATGGTCTAAACACGTGTTCCTCTTGAAACATCACAATATGTTTTAGAAAGAGGAACAACTAGCCTATTGCTTCCTTGTGAGAAGACTTAGTCTTGGAAAGGAATGTACCTGCAACTGAGAGATTTCAATGTGGAGATATGCCCTGATTGCTGAAAATAGGCCTATACAGCTGAGTTGAAGAAACACATGACTAACTCTAAGGACAACCATCTATGTTAGAAACTGTAGCATCAAGCACATTGATCCCCTGTGAAATTTGAATTAGTTATGGAAATGAATAACTTCTGAAGAACAGATTTTCAAAGTGTAGGAAGCCTCATTTTGTCCAAATAGGCCATTTCAGCTATGTTGAAGAAACACATGCATCTCTCCAACGAAATCATGTAGGTTAGAATCAGCATCATCTAGAACACTGTTCCTTGTGAGAATTGATTTAGCTCGTGAAAGGAGTATTTCCTGCAAAGCATCCTTTTCAAGATGAAGAAAGGCTCATTTTGTTCCAAATAGGTCTATACAGCTGAGTTGAAGAAACACATGTACCTTTCCAAAGAAAACCATCTATGGTAGATCTACCACTTTATTTCCCTGTGTGAATTGACATAGATTTCAAAGGAAAATTTAATGGAAATGAGAACTTAGAAGGCAGAGAAAGGATCATTTTGTTCCAAATGGGCCAAATCACATGAGATGTCAAAAACCGTTTGTGTGGAAAGGAAAACTGTGATAGAAACAGGTGTTTCCTGCACATTCTTTCCCTGTGAAAATTGAGTTAATTTTTAAAAGCATACTTCCTACATCTTAAGTGTTTCAATGCGGAGATAGTTTCTGTTTACTCCAGGGAGGCGTATTCAGCGTGGTTTGAGAAACGCATGTATCTCCCAAAGAAAGAGATCTATGTTAAATGCTTCACAATCCCGCCTGTTGTTTGCCTGTGAGAATTGAATGAATTTTTGAATGCAATACTTCTGGAAATCCTCATTTTCAAGAAGAAGAAAGGCTCATTTTGTCCCAAGTATGCGTATTTTGCTGAGGTGAAGAAACACATTTATCTCTCCACAGAAAGCCATCTGTGTCAGAAGTCAAAACATTAACAACATTGCTTCATTCTGTAAATGAGTTACTTTTGGAAAGGAATATTTCCTGAAAATCAGAACTTTCAAGGTGGAGAGATGTTCACTTTCTTCCAAATAAGCCTATTGACCTGAAAGTGGGAACACATTTGTCTCTCGAAAGAAAATGGTCAGTGTAGAAAGAGAGAAGTGTCTAGACCATTGTTTCCGTGTGAGAATTGACTTAGTTTTGAAAGGAATACTTACTGCAAATCCTAATTTTCAAGGTGGAGAAAGGGTGATTTTCCTCAAATGGGCCTCTTTATCTGAGGGGAAGAAACACATGTATCCCTCCAAAGAAAACCATTTCTGCTAGAAGCTGCAGCATCTGACACATTGTTACCTGTGAGAATTGAGTTCACTTTTGAAAGGAATATTTCCTGTATATCGTAGTTATCATGGTAGGGGAAGGCTCATTTTGGTACAAAAATGCCTAATCAGCTGATTTGAAGAAACACATTTATTTCTCCAAATAACACCATCTAAGCTTGAAGCTACAGTTGCTAGCACATTGTTTCCCTGTGACAATTGGCTTAGTTTTTGAAAGGAAGACTTCCTCACAATCTGAATTTTCAGGGTATTATTAGGCTGAGTGTGTCCAAGTAGGCCCATTCAGCTAAGTTCTATAGAAACATGTGTCTCTCAAAAAAAAATCTTTCTTAGAACCACGAGCATCTAGGGCATTGTTTCCCTGTGAGAACTGAGTTAGTTATTGAAAGGAATACTTCCTGCGACTTAAGATGATTCAAAGTGGAGAAAGGCTCATTTTGTTCCAAATGGGGCCGTTCATCATTGGGGAAGAAACACAAGTATCCCTCCGAAGAAACCCATTTATGCTAGAAGCTGCAGCATCTACCATATTGTTTTCCTGTGAGAATTGAGTTCGTTTTGGGAAGAATACTTCCTGCAAATCAGAAATTCCAATGTGAACAAAGGTTCATTTTGTTTCCCAAAGGCCTATTCACCTAAGATGAAGAAAGGCCTGTATGTCCAAAAGAGAACAAGCTGGGTCCAAAGCTCAAGCATGTAGAACGTTGTTTACCAGTGATACTTGAATTACTTTTTGAATGGAATGCTCCTGCAAATCAGAATTGTCGGGGTGGATGAAGATCATTTTGTTCTGAATAGGCCTATTCGCCTGAGTTGAAAAAACACATGTACCTCTCAAAAGAAAACCAGCAGTGTTAGAAGCAGGAGCATCAAGCACATTGTTTTACTGTGAGAATTCAGTGAGTTTTTGAAAGGAAGACTGCTGCAAATCAGCGTTGTTGAGGTGTAGAAAGCTTCATTTTGTTCCACATAGGACAGTTTAGAACAGTTGAAGAAACAAATGTAAATCTCAAAAGAAAGCTATGTGTGTTAGAAATAAGAGCATCTATCACATTGTTTGCTGTGAGAATAGTGTTACTTTTTGAAAGGAATATACCTGCAACTTAGGGGATCAACGTGGAGATAGCCTCTTTCTGTTCCAAATTGGCCTATTCAGCTAAGTTGAAGAAACACATGTACCTCTCAAAAAAAACCATCTCGGTATGAGCCTGGAATATCTAGAACATTGTTTCCCTGTGAGAACTGAGTGTGGTTTTGAAATGACTACTACAGGAAACCTTAGAGTTTCAAAGGGGCGATAAGCTCTGTTTGCTCGAAATAGGTCTTTTCAGCTGAGTTGAAGACACATGCATCTTTCAAAGAAAACCATCTATGTTAGAAAGTGCAGCAGCTACCACATGGTTTCTCTGTCACAATTGAGAGAGCTTTTGAAAGGAGTACTTCCTGCAATTCAGAACTTGCAAGGTCAACAAAGGTTCATTCTGTGCCAAATAGGCGTTTTCACCTGACATGTTGAAACACATGTTTCTCTCACAAGAAACTCTCTGTGTTAGACGGTCCATCGCATAGAACATTATTTACCTGTGAGATTTGAGTTAGTTTTCATTGGAGAACTTTTGCAAATCAGAATTTCAGGGTGGAAAAGGCTACTTTGTTCCTAATAGCCCTATTGAGCTGCATTGAAAAAACACATGGATCTCGCGAGAGAAAACCATCTGTGTTAGAAGCAGGATCATCCGGCACATTGTTTCCCTGTGAGAATCGAGTGAATATTTGAAAGGAGTACTTCCAGCCAATCATAGATTTGAGGTGTACAAAAGCTCACTTTACTCCATATAGGACTATTTAGCTGAGTGGAAGAAACAACATGTATATCTCGCAAGAGAACTATATGTGTAAGAAGCCTGAGCATCTAGAACATTGATTCCCTGTGAGAACCGAGTTACGTTTGAAAGGAATACCTCCTGCAAATCCTAGATTTGAAGGTGGAGAAAGGCTGCTTTTGTTCAAAATAGGCCTATTGATCTGAGGGGAAGTAACGAATGGATACTTCCAAAGAAAACCATTTCTGGTAGAAGCTGAAGCATGTACATATTGCTTCCCTGGGAGAAATCAGTTAGTTTGGAAAGGAATATTCCTGCAAATCAGAACTTCCAAGGTGCACCAACTTCATTTCATTCTAAATAGGCCTATTCCACTGAGATGTTGAAACACATGTTTCTCTGGAAAGAAAACAATCCGTGTTACAATCTCCCCTGCCTTTAAGCTTGATTCCCTGTGAGATTAGAGGTAGTTTTTGAGTGGAATACGTCTGCAAAGGAGAATTTTCAGGCTGGAAAAGCCTCCTTTTGTTGGACTAAGCCTATTCAGCTGAGTTGAAGAAGCACATTTTTCTCTCAAAAGAAAATCATCTGTGTTAGAAGAAGGAGAATCTAGCACATTGTTTCCTATGAGAAGTGAGTTAGTGTTTGAAAAGAACGCTGACTGCAACCTAGGTGTTTCAAGGTGGAGATTGGCTCTATTTCCTCCAATAAGCCTATTCAGATGAGTTTGAGAAACTCATGTATCTCTCCAAGGAAAATGATATACGTTAGCAGCATCAAATCTACCACATTGTTTCCTTCTGAGTATTGAGTTAGTTTTTGAAAGCAACACGTTTAGCAAATCAGAATTTTCAAGCTACAGAAAGGCTCATTTTGTCCAAAGAGGAGGATTCGGCTCAATTGAAGACAGACATGTATCTCTCCTCACAATACCATCTATGCTTCAAACTGCAGCAATTACCACATTGTTTCCCTGCAAGAATTGACTTAGTTTTTGAAAGGACTACTACTGGCAACTTTTGAGTTTCACTGTGGAGATAGTCTCTGTTTGCTTCAAACAGGCCTTTTTAGCTGAGATGAAGAAGCACATGTGTATCTTGAAAAAGTACCATCTACGTTGGAAGCTGTAATTTCTATCACACTGTTTCCCTCTGACAATTTAGTTTGTTTTAGAAAGGAGTATTTCCTGCAAATCAGAATTTCCAACATGGATTGAAGTTCACTTGCTCCAAACAAGCCTAGGTTGAAGAAACACACCTATTTCTTGAAAGAAAACCATCTGTGTTAGAAGAAAGTGCATCTAGCACATTGTTTCCCTGTGAGAACTGAGTTAGTTTTTAAATGAACTTGTCCTCCACATTAGCACTTTGAAGGGGGACATATGTTTCTTTGTTTCAAATTGGCCTATTCACCTGAATGGTCTAAACACGTGTTCCTCTTGAAACATCACAATATGTTTTAGAAAGAGGAACAACTAGCCTATTGCTTCCTTGTGAGAAGACTTAGTCTTGGAAAGGAATGTACCTGCAACTGAGAGATTTCAATGTGGAGATATGCCCTGATTGCTGAAAATAGGCCTATACAGCTGAGTTGAAGAAACACATGACTAACTCTAATGACAACCATCTATGTTAGAAACTGTAGCATCAAGCACATTGATCCCCTGTGAAATTTGAATTAGTTATGGAAATGAATAACTTCTGAAGAACAGATTTTCAAAGTGTAGGAAGCCTCATTTTGTCCAAATAGGCCATTTCAGCTATGTTGAAGAAACACATGCATCTCTCCAACGAAATCATGTAGGTTAGAATCAGCATCATCTAGAACACTGTTCCTTGTGAGAATTGATTTAGCTCGTGAAAGGAGTATTTCCTGCAAAGCATCCTTTTCAAGATGAAGAAAGGCTCATTTTGTTCCAAATAGGTCTATACAGCTGAGTTGAAGAAACACATGTACCTTTCCAAAGAAAACCATCTATGGTAGATCTACCACTTTATTTCCCTGTGTGAATTGACATAGATTTCAAAGGAAAATTTAAAGGAAATGAGAACTTAGAAGGCAGAGAAAGGATCATTTTGTTCCAAATGGGCCAAATCACATGAGATGTCAAAAACCGTTTGTGTGGAAAGGAAAACTGTGATAGAAACAGGTGTTTCCTGCACATTCTTTCCCTGTGAAAATTGAGTTAATTTTTAAAAGCATACTTCCTACATCTTAAGTGTTTCAATGCGGAGATAGTTTCTGTTTACTCCAGGGAGGCGTATTCAGCGTGGTTTGAGAAACGCATGTATCTCCCAAAGAAAGAGATCTATGTTAAATGCTTCACAATCCCGCCTGTTGTTTGCCTGTGAGAATTGAATGAGTTTTTGAATGCAATACTTCTGGAAATCCTCATTTTCAAGAAGAAGAAAGGCTCATTTTGTCCCAAGTATGCGTATTTTGCTGAGGTGAAGAAACACATTTATCTCTCCACAGAAAGCCATCTGTGTCAGAAGTCAAAACATTAACAACATTGCTTCATTCTGTAAATGAGTTACTTTTGGAAAGGAATATTTCCTGAAAATCAGAACTTTCAAGGTGGAGAGATGTTCACTTTCTTCCAAATAAGCCTATTGACCTGAAAGTGGGAACACATTTGTCTCTCGAAAGAAAATGGTCAGTGTAGAAAGAGAGAAGTGTCTAGACCATTGTTTCCGTGTGAGAATTGACTTAGTTTTGAAAGGAATACTTACTGCAAATCCTAATTTTCAAGGTGGAGAAAGGGTGATTTTCCTCAAATGGGCCTCTTTATCTGAGGGGAAGAAACACATGTATCCCTCCAAAGAAAACCATTTGTGCTAGAAGCTGCAGCATCTGACACATTGTTACCTGTGAGAATTGAGTTCACTTTTGAAAGGAATATTTCCTGTATATCGTAGTTATCATGGTAGGGGAAGGCTCATTTTGGTACAAAAATGCCTAATCAGCTGATTTGAAGAAACACATTTATTTCTCCAAATAACACCATCTAAGCTTGAAGCTACAGTTGCTAGCACATTGTTTCCCTGTGACAATTGGCTTAGTTTTTGAAAGGAAGACTTCCTCACAATCTGAGTTTTCAGGGTATTATTAGGCTGAGTGTGTCCAAGTAGGCCCATTCAGCTAAGTTCTATAGAAACATGTGTCTCTCAAAAAAAAATCCTTCTTAGAACCAGGAGCATCTAGGGCATTGTTTCCCTGTGAGAACTGAGTTAGTTATTGAAAGGAATACTTCCTGCGACTTAAGATGTTTCAAAGTGGAGAAAGGCTCATTTTGTTCCAAATGGGGCCGTTCATCATTGGGGAAGAAACACAAGTATCCCTCCGAAGAAACCCATTTATGGTAGAAGCTGCAGCATCTACCATATTGTTTTCCTGTGAGAATTGAGTTCGTTTTGGGAAGAATACTTCCTGCAAATCAGAAATTCCAATGTGAACAAAGGTTCATTTTGTTTCCCAAAGGCCTATTCACCTAAGATGAAGAAAGGCCTGTATGTCCAAAAGAGAACAAGCTGGGTCCAAAGCTCAAGCATGTAGAACGTTGTTTACCAGTGATACTTGAATTACTTTTTGAATGGAATGCTCCTGCAAATCAGAATTGTCGGGGTGGATGAAGATCATTTTGTTCTGAATAGGCCTATTCGCCTGAGTTGAAAAAACACATGTACCTCTCAAAAGAAAACCAGCAGTGTTAGAAGCAGGAGCATCAAGCACATTGTTTTACTGTGAGAATTCAGTGAGTTTTTGAAAGGAAGACTGCTGCAAATCAGCGTTTTCGAGGTGTAGAAAGCTTCATTTTGTTCCACATAGGACAGTTTAGAACAGTTGAAGAAACAAATGTAAATCTCAAAAGAAAGCTATGTGTGTTAGAAACAAGAGCATCTATCACATTGTTTGCTGTGAGAATAGTGTTACTTTTTGAAAGGAATATACCTGCAACTTAGGGGATCAACGTGGAGATAGCCTCTTTCTGTTCCAAATTGGCCTATTCAGCTAAGTTGAAGAAACACATGTACCTCTCAAAAAAAACCATCTCAGTATGAGGCTGGAATATGTAGAACATTGTTTCCCTGTGAGAACTGAGTGTGGTTTTGAAATGACTACTACAGGAAACCTTAGAGTTTCAAAGGGGCGATAAGCTCTGTTTGCTCGAAATAGGTCTTTTCAGCTGAGTTGAAGACACATGCATCTTTCCCAAGAAAACATCTATGTTAGAAAGTGCAGCAGCTACCACATGTTTTCTCTGTCACAATTGAGAGAGCTTTTGAAAGGAGTACTTCCTGCAATTCAGAACTTGCAAGGTCAACAAAGGTTCATTCTGTGCCAAATAGGCGTTTTCACCTGACATGTTGAAACACATGTTTCTCTCACAAGAAACTCTCTGTGTTAGACGGTCCATCGCATAGAACATTATTTACCTGTGAGATTTGAGTTAGTTTTCATTGGAGAACTTTTGCAAATCAGAATTTCAGGGTGGAAAAGGCTACTTTGTTCCTAATAGCCCTATTGAGCTGCATTGAAAAAACACATGGATCTCGCGAGAGAAAACCATCTGTGTTAGAAGCAGGATCATCCGGCACATTGTTTCCCTGTGAGAATCGAGTGAATATTTGAAAGGGGTACTTCCAGCCAATCATAGATTTGAGGTGTACAAAAGCTCACTTTACTCCAAATAGGACTATTTAGCTGAGTGGAAGAAACATCATGTATATCTCGCAAGAGGACTATATGTGTAAGAAGCCTGAGCATCTAGAACATTGATTCCCTGTGAGAACCGAGTTACGTTTGAAAGGAATACCTCCTGCAAATGCTAGATTTGAAGGTGGAGAAAGGCTGCTTTTGTTCAAAATAGGCCTATTGATCTGAGGGGAAGTAACGAATGGATACTTCCAAAGAAAACCATTTCTGGTAGAAGCTGAAGCATGTACATATTGCTTCCCTGGGAGAAATCAGTTAGTTTGGAAAGGAATATTCCTGCAAATCAGAACTTCCAAGGTGCACCAAGCTTCATTTCATTCTAAATAGGCCTATTCCACTGAGATGTTGAAACACATGTTTCTCTGGAAAGAAAACAATCCGTGTTACAATCTCCCCTGCCTTTAACCTTGATTCCCTGTGAGATTAGAGGTAGTTTTTGAGTGGAATACGTCTGCAAAGGAGAATTTTCAGGCTGGAAAAGCCTCCTTTTCTTGGACTAAGCCTATTCAGCTGAGTTGAAGAAGCACATTTTTCTCTCAAAATAAAATCATCTGTGTTAGAAGAAGGAGAATCTAGCACATTGTTTCCTATGAGAAGTGAGTTAGTGTTTGAAAAGAACGCTGACTGCAACCTAGGTGTTTCAAGGTGGAGATTGGCTCTATTTCCTCCAATAAGCCTATTCAGATGAGTTTGAGAAACTCATGTATCTCTCCAAGGAAAATGATATACGTTAGCAGCATCAAATCTACCACATTGTTTCCTTCTGAGTATTGAGTTAGTTTTTGAAAGCAACACGTTTAGCAAATCAGAATTTTCAAGCTACAGAAAGGCTCATTTTGTCCAAAGAGGAGGATTCGGCTCAATTGAAGACAGACATGTATCTCTCCTCACAATACCATCTATGCTTCAAACTGCAGCAATTACCACATTGTTTCCCTGCAAGAATTGACTTAGTTTTTGAAAGGACTACTACTGGCAACTTTTGAGTTTCACTGTGGAGATAGTCTCTGTTTGCTTCAAACAGGCCTTTTTAGCTGAGATGAAGAAGCACATGTGTATCTTGAAAAAGTACCATCTACGTTGGAAGCTGTAATTTCTATCACACTGTTTCCCTCTGACAATTTAGTTTGTTTTAGAAAGGAGTATTTCCTGCAAATCAGAATTTCCAACATGGATTGAAGTTCACTTGCTCCAAACAAGCCTAATTTGAAGAAACACACCTATTTCTTGAAAGAAAACCATCTGTGTTAGAAGAAAGTGCATCTAGCACATTGTTTCCCTGTGAGAACTGAGTTAGTTTTTAAAGGAACTTGTCCTCCACATTAGCACTTTGAATTGGGACATATGTTTCTTTGTTTCAAATTGGCCTATTCACCTGAATGGTCTAAACACGTGTTCCTCTTGAAACATCACAATATGTTTTAGAAAGAGGAACAACTAGCCTATTGCTTCCTTGTGAGAAGACTTAGTCTTGGAAAGGAATGTACCTGCAACTGAGAGATTTCAATGTGGAGATATGCCCTGATTGCTGCAAATAGGCCTATACAGCTGAGTTGAAGAAACACATGACTAACTCTAATGACAACCATCTATGTTAGAAACTGTAGCATCAAGCACATTGATCCCCTGTGAAATTTGAATTAGTTATGGAAATGAATAACTTCTGAAGAACAGATTTTCAAAGTGTAGGAAGCCTCATTTTTTCCAAATAGGCCATTTCAGCTATGTTGAAGAAACACATGCATCTCTCCAATGAAATCATGTAGGTTAGAATCAGCATCATCTAGAACACTGTTCCTTGTGAGAATTGATTTAGCTCGTGAAAGGAGTATTTCCTGCAAAGCATCCTTTTCAAGATGAAGAAAGGCTCATTTTGTTCCAAATAGGTCTATACAGCTGAGTTGAAGAAACACATGTACCTTTCCAAAGAAAACCAACTATGGTAGATCTACCACTTTATTTCCCTGTGTGAATTGACATAGATTTCAAAGGAAAATTTAATGGAAATGAGAACTTAGAAGGCAGAGAAAGGATCATTTTGTTCCAAATGGGCCAAATCACATGAGATGTCAAAAACCGTTTGTGTGGAAAGGAAAACTGTGATAGAAACAGGTGTTTCCTGCACATTCTTTCCCTGTGAAAATTGAGTTAATTTTTAAAAGCATACTTCCTACATCTTAAGTGTTTCAATGCGGAGATAGTTTCTGTTTACTCCAGGGAGGCGTATTCAGCTTGGTTTGAGAAACGCATGTATCTCCCAAAGAAAGAGATCTATGTTAAATGCTTCACAATCCCGCCTGTCGTTTGCCTGTGAGAATTGAATGAGTTTTTGAATGCAATACTTCTGGAAATCCTCATTTTCAAGAAGAAGAAAGGCTCATTTTGTCCCAAGTATGCGTATTTTGCTGAGGTGAAGAAACACATTTATCTCTCCACAGAAAGCCATCTGTGTCAGAAGTCAAAACATTAACAACATTGCTTCATTCTGTAAATGAGTTACTTTTGGAAAGGAATATTTCCTGAAAATCAGAACTTTCAAGGTGGAGAGATGTTCACTTTCTTCCAAATAAGCCTATTGACCTGAAAGTGGGAACACATTTGTCTCTCGAAAGAAAATGGTCAGTGTAGAAAGAGAGAAGTGTCTAGACCATTGTTTCCGTGTGAGAATTGACTTAGTTTTGAAAGGAATACTTACTGCAAATCCTAATTTTCAAGGTGGAGAAAGGGTGATTTTCCTCAAATGGGCCTCTTTATCTGAGGGGAAGAAACACATGTATCCCTCCAAAGAAAACCATTTCTGCTAGAAGCTGCAGCATCTGACACATTGTTACCTGTGAGAATTGAGTTCACTTTTGAAAGGAATATTTCCTGTATATCGTAGTTATCATGGTAGGGGAAGGCTCATTTTGGTACAAAAATGCCTAATCAGCTGATTTGAAGAAACACATTTATTTCTCCAAATAACACCATCTAAGCTTGAAGCTACAGTTGCTAGCACATTGTTTCCCTGTGACAATTGGCTTAGTTTTTGAAAGGAAGACTTCCTCACAATCTGAGTTTTCAGGGTATTATTAGGCTGAGTGTGTCCAAGTAGGCCCATTCTGCTAAGTTCTATAGAAACATGTGTCTCTCAAAAAAAAATCTTTCTTAGAACCAGGAGCATCTAGGGCATTGTTTCCCTGTGAGAACTGAGTTAGTTATTGAAAGGAATACTTCCTGCGACTTAAGATGTTTCAAAGTGGAGAAAGGCTCATTTTGTTCTAAATGGGGCCGTTCATCATTGGGGAAGAAACACAAGTATCCCTCCGAAGAAACCCATTTATGGTAGAAGCTGCAGCATCTACCATATTGTTTTCCTGTGAGAATTGAGTTCGTTTTGGGAAGAATACTTCCTGCAAATCAGAAATTCCAATGTGAACAAAGGTTCATTTTGTTTCCCAAAGGCCTATTCACCTAAGATGAAGAAAGGCCTGTATGTCCAAAAGAGAACAAGCTGGGTCCAAAGCTCAAGCATGTAGAACGTTGTTTACCAGTGATACTTGAATTACTTTTTGAATGGAATGCTCCTGCAAATCAGAATTGTCGGGGTGGATGAAGATCATTTTGTTCTGAATAGGCCTATTCGCCTGAGTTGAAAAAACACATGTACCTCTCAAAAGAAAACCAGCAGTGTTAGAAGCAGGAGCATCAAGCACATTGTTTTACTGTGAGAATTCAGTGAGTTTTTGAAAGGAAGACTGCTGCAAATCAGCGTTGTTGAGGTGTAGAAAGCTTCATTTTGTTCCACATAGGACAGTTTAGAACAGTTGAAGAAACAAATGTAAATCTCAAAAGAAAGCTATGTGTGTTAGAAACAAGAGCATCTATCACATTGTTTGCTGTGAGAATAGTGTTACTTTTTGAAAGGAATATACCTGCAACTTAGGGGATCAACGTGGAGATAGACTCTTTCTGTTCCAAATTGGCCTATTCAGCTAAGTTGAAGAAACACATGTACCTCTCAAAAAAAACCATCTCGGTATGAGCCTGGAATATCTAGAACATTGTTTCCCTGTGAGAACTGAGTGTGATTTTGAAATGACTACTACAGGAAACCTTAGAGTTTCAAAGGGGCGATAAGCTCTGTTTGCTCGAAATAGGTCTTTTCAGCTGAGTTGAAGACACATGCATCTTTCCCAAGAAAACATCTATGTTAGAAAGTGCAGCAGCTACCACATGGTTTCTCTGTCACAATTGAGAGAGCTTTTGAAAGGAGTACTTCCTGCAATTCAGAACTTGCAAGGTCAACAAAGGTTCATTCTGTGCCAAATAGGCGTTTTCACCTGACATGTTGAAACACATGTTTCTCTCACAAGAAACTCTCTGTGTTAGACGGTCCATCGCATAGAACATTATTTACCTGTGAGATTTGAGTTAGTTTTCATTGGAGAACTTTTGCAAATCAGAATTTCAGGGTGGAAAAGGCTACTTTGTTCCTAATAGCCCTATTGAGCTGCATTGAAAAAACACATGGATCTCGCGAGAGAAAACCATCTGTGTTAGAAGCAGGATCATCCGGCACATTGTTTCCCTGTGAGAACCGAGTGAATATTTGAAAGGAGTACTTCCAGCCAATCATAGATTTGAGGTGTACAAAAGCTCACTTTACTCCATATAGGACTATTTAGCTGAGTGGAAGAAACAACATGTATATCTCGCAAGAGAACTATATGTGTAAGAAGCCTGAGTATCTAGAACATTGATTCCCTGTGAGAACCGAGTTACGTTTGAAAGGAATACCTCCTGCAAATCCTAGATTTGAAGGTGGAGAAAGGCTGCTTTTGTTCAAAATAGGCCTATTGATCTGAGGGGAAGTAACGAATGGATACTTCCAAAGAAAACCATTTCTGGTAGAAGCTGAAGCATGTACATATTGCTTCCCTGGGAGAAATCAGTTAGTTTGGAAAGGAATATTCCTGCAAATCAGAACTTCCAAGGTGCACCAAGCTTCATTTCATTCTAAATAGGCCTATTCCACTGAGATGTTGAAACACATGTTTCTCTGGAAAGAAAACAATCCGTGTTACAATCACCCCTGCCTTTAACCTTGATTCCCTGTGAGATTAGAGGTAGTTTTTGAGTGGAATACGTCTGCAAAGGAGAATTTTCAGGCTGGAAAAGCCTCCTTTTGTTGGACTAAGCCTATTCAGCTGAGTTGAAGAAGCACATTTTTCTCTCAAAAGAAAATCATCTGTGTTAGAAGAAGGAGAATCTAGCACATTGTTTCCTATGAGAAGTGAGTTAGTGTTTGAAAAGAACGCTGACTGCAACCTAGGTGTTTCAAGGTGGAGATTGGCTCTATTTCCTCCAATAAGCCTATTCAGATGAGTTTGAGAAACTCATGTATCTCTCCAAGGAAAATGATATACGTTAGCAGCATCAAATCTACCACATTGTTTCCTTCTGAGTATTGAGTTAGTTTTTGAAAGCAACACGTTTAGCAAATCAGAATTTTCAAGCTACAGAAAGGCTCATTTTGTCCAAAGAGGAGGATTCGGCTCAATTGAAGACAGACATGTATCTCTCCTCACAATACCATCTATGCTTCAAACTGCAGCAATTACCACATTGTTTCCCTGCAAGAATTGACTTAGTTTTTGAAAGGACTACTACTGGCAACTTTTGAGTTTCACTGTGGAGATAGTCTCTGTTTGCTTCAAACAGGCCTTTTTAGCTGAGATGAAGAAGCACATGTGTATCTTGAAAAAGTACCATCTACGTTGGAAGCTGTAATTTCTATCACACTGTTTCCCTCTGACAATTTAGTTTGTTTTAGAAAGGAGTATTTCCTGCAAATCAGAATTTCCAACATGGATTGAAGTTCACTTGCTCCAAACAAGCCTAATTTGAAGAAACACACCTATTTCTTGAAAGAAAACCATCTGTGTTAGAAGAAAGTGCATCTAGCACATTGTTTCCCTGTGAGAACTGAGTTAGTTTTTAAAGGAACTTGTCCTCCACATTAGCACTTTGAATTGGGACATATGTTTCTTTGTTTCAAATTGGCCTATTCACCTGAATGGTCTAAACACGTGTTCCTCTTGAAACATCACAATATGTTTTAGAAAGAGGAACAACTAGCCTATTGCTTCCTTGTGAGAAGACTTAGTCTTGGAAAGGAATGTACCTGCAACTGAGAGATTTCAATGTGGAGATATGCCCTGATTGCTGCAAATAGGCCTATACAGCTGAGTTGAAGAAACACATGACTAACTCTAATGACAACCATCTATGTTAGAAACTGTAGCATCAAGCACATTGATCCCCTGTGAAATTTGAATTAGTTATGGAAATGAATAACTTCTGAAGAACAGATTTTCAAAGTGTAGGAAGCCTCATTTTGTCCAAATAGGCCATTTCAGCTATGTTGAAGAAACACATGCATCTCTCCAATGAAATCATGTAGGTTAGAATCAGCATCATCTAGAACACTGTTCCTTGTGAGAATTGATTTAGCTCGTGAAAGGAGTATTTCCTGCAAAGCATCCTTTTCAAGATGAAGAAAGGCTCATTTTGTTCCAAATAGGTCTATACAGCTGAGTTGAAGAAACACATGTACCTTTCCAAAGAAAACCAACTATGGTAGATCTACCACTTTATTTCCCTGTGTGAATTGACATAGATTTCAAAGGAAAATTTAATGGAAATGAGAACTTAGAAGGCAGAGAAAGGATCATTTTGTTCCAAATGGGCCAAATCACATGAGATGTCAAAAACCGTTTGTGTGGAAAGGAAAACTGTGATAGAAACAGGTGTTTTCTGCACATGCTTTCCCTGTGAAAATTGAGTTAATTTTTAAAAGCATACTTCCTACATCTTAAGTGTTTCAATGCGGAGATAGTTTCTGTTTACTCCAGGGAGGCGTATTCAGCTTGGTTTGAGAAACGCATGTATCTCCCAAAGAAAGAGATCTATGTTAAATGCTTCACAATCCCGCCTGTCGTTTGCCTGTGAGAATTGAATGAGTTTTTGAATGCAATACTTCTGGAAATCCTCATTTTCAAGAAGAAGAAAGGCTCATTTTGTCCCAAGTATGCGTATTTTGCTGAGGTGAAGAAACACATTTATCTCTCCACAGAAAGCCATCTGTGTCAGAAGTCAAAACATTAACAACATTGCTTCATTCTGTAAATGAGTTACTTTTGGAAAGGAATATTTCCTGAAAATCAGAACTTTCAAGGTGGAGAGATGTTCACTTTCTTCCAAATAAGCCTATTGACCTGAAAGTGGGAACACATTTGTCTCTCGAAAGAAAATGGTCAGTGTAGAAAGAGAGAAGTGTCTAGACCATTGTTTCCGTGTGAGAATTGACTTAGTTTTGAAAGGAATACTTACTGCAAATCCTAATTTTCAAGGTGGAGAAAGGGTGATTTTCCTCAAATGGGCCTCTTTATCTGAGGGGAAGAAACACATGTATCCCTCCAAAGAAAACCATTTCTGCTAGAAGCTGCAGCATCTGACACATTGTTACCTGTGAGAATTGAGTTCACTTTTGAAAGGAATATTTCCTGTATATCGTAGTTATCATGGTAGGGGAAGGCTCATTTTGGTACAAAAATGCCTAATCAGCTGATTTGAAGAAACACATTTATTTCTCCAAATAACACCATCTAAGCTTGAAGCTACAGTTGCTAGCACATTGTTTCCCTGTGACAATTGGCTTAGTTTTTGAAAGGAAGACTTCCTCACAATCTGAGTTTTCAGGGTATTATTAGGCTGAGTGTGTCCAAGTAGGCCCATTCTGCTAAGTTCTATAGAAACATGTGTCTCTCAAAAAAAAATCTTTCTTAGAACCAGGAGCATCTAGGGCATTGTTTCCCTGTGAGAACTGAGTTAGTTATTGAAAGGAATACTTCCTGCGACTTAAGATGTTTCAAAGTGGAGAAAGGCTCATTTTGTTCTAAATGGGGCCGTTCATCATTGGGGAAGAAACACAAGTATCCCTCCGAAGAAACCCATTTATGGTAGAAGCTGCAGCATCTACCATATTGTTTTCCTGTGAGAATTGAGTTCGTTTTGGGAAGAATACTTCCTGCAAATCAGAAATTCCAATGTGAACAAAGGTTCATTTTGTTTCCCAAAGGCCTATTCACCTAAGATGAAGAAAGGCCTGTATGTCCAAAAGAGAACAAGCTGGGTCCAAAGCTCAAGCATGTAGAACGTTGTTTACCAGTGATACTTGAATTACTTTTTGAATGGAATGCTCCTGCAAATCAGAATTGTCGGGGTGGATGAAGATCATTTTGTTCTGAATAGGCCTATTCGCCTGAGTTGAAAAAACACATGTACCTCTCAAAAGAAAACCAGCAGTGTTAGAAGCAGGAGCATCAAGCACATTGTTTTACTGTGAGAATTCAGTGAGTTTTTGAAAGGAAGACTGCTGCAAATCAGCGTTGTTGAGGTGTAGAAAGCTTCATTTTGTTCCACATAGGACAGTTTAGAACAGTTGAAGAAACAAATGTAAATCTCAAAAGAAAGCTATGTGTGTTAGAAACAAGAGCATCTATCACATTGTTTGCTGTGAGAATAGTGTTACTTTTTGAAAGGAATATACCTGCAACTTAGGGGATCAACGTGGAGATAGACTCTTTCTGTTCCAAATTGGCCTATTCAGCTAAGTTGAAGAAACACATGTACCTCTCAAAAAAAACCATCTCGGTATGAGCCTGGAATATCTAGAACATTGTTTCCCTGTGAGAACTGAGTGTGATTTTGAAATGACTACTACAGGAAACCTTAGAGTTTCAAAGGGGCGATAAGCTCTGTTTGCTCGAAATAGGTCTTTTCAGCTGAGTTGAAGACACATGCATCTTTCCCAAGAAAACATCTATGTTAGAAAGTGCAGCAGCTACCACATGGTTTCTCTGTCACAATTGAGAGAGCTTTTGAAAGGAGTACTTCCTGCAATTCAGAACTTGCAAGGTCAACAAAGGTTCATTCTGTGCCAAATAGGCGTTTTCACCTGACATGTTGAAACACATGTTTCTCTCACAAGAAACTCTCTGTGTTAGACGGTCCATCGCATAGAACATTATTTACCTGTGAGATTTGAGTTAGTTTTCATTGGAGAACTTTTGCAAATCAGAATTTCAGGGTGGAAAAGGCTACTTTGTTCCTAATAGATCTATTGAGCTGCATTGAAAAAACACATGGATCTCGCGAGAGAAAACCATCTGTGTTAGAAGCAGGATCATCCGGCACATTGTTTCCCTGTGAGAACCGAGTGAATATTTGAAAGGAGTACTTCCAGCCAATCATAGATTTGAGGTGTACAAAAGCTCACTTTACTCCATATAGGACTATTTAGCTGAGTGGAAGAAACAACATGTATATCTCGCAAGAGAACTATATGTGTAAGAAGCCTGAGTATCTAGAACATTGATTCCCTGTGAGAACCGAGTTACGTTTGAAAGGAATACCTCCTGCAAATCCTAGATTTGAAGGTGGAGAAAGGCTGCTTTTGTTCAAAATAGGCCTATTGATCTGAGGGGAAGTAACGAATGGATACTTCCAAAGAAAACCATTTCTGGTAGAAGCTGAAGCATGTACATATTGCTTCCCTGGGAGAAATCAGTTAGTTTGGAAAGGAATATTCCTGCAAATCAGAACTTCCAAGGTGCACCAAGCTTCATTTCATTCTAAATAGGCCTATTCCACTGAGATGTTGAAACACATGTTTCTCTGGAAAGAAAACAATCCGTGTTACAATCACCCCTGCCTTTAACCTTGATTCCCTGTGAGATTAGAGGTAGTTTTTGAGTGGAATACGTCTGCAAAGGAGAATTTTCAGGCTGGAAAAGCCTCCTTTTGTTGGACTAAGCCTATTCAGCTGAGTTGAAGAAGCACATTTTTCTCTCAAAAGAAAATCATCTGTGTTAGAAGAAGGAGAATCTAGCACATTGTTTCCTATGAGAAGTGAGTTAGTGTTTGAAAAGAACGCTGACTGCAACCTAGGTGTTTCAAGGTGGAGATTGGCTCTATTTCCTCCAATAAGCCTATTCAGATGAGTTTGAGAAACTCATGTATCTCTCCAAGGAAAATGATATACGTTAGCAGCATCAAATCTACCACATTGTTTCCTTCTGAGTATTGAGTTAGTTTTTGAAAGCAACACGTTTAGCAAATCAGAATTTTCAAGCTACAGAAAGGCTCATTTTGTCCAAAGAGGAGGATTCGGCTCAATTGAAGACAGACATGTATCTCTCCTCACAATACCATCTATGCTTCAAACTGCAGCAATTACCACATTGTTTCCCTGCAAGAATTGACTTAGTTTTTGAAAGGACTACTACTGGCAACTTTTGAGTTTCACTGTGGAGATAGTCTCTGTTTGCTTCAAACAGGCCTTTTTAGCTGAGATGAAGAAGCACATGTGTATCTTGAAAAAGTACCATCTACGTTGGAAGCTGTAATTTCTATCACACTGTTTCCCTCTGACAATTTAGTTTGTTTTCGAAAGGAGTATTTCCTGCAAATCAGAATTTCCAACATGGATTGAAGTTCACTTGCTCCAAACAAGCCTAATTTGAAGAAACACACCTATTTCTTGAAAGAAAACCATCTGTGTTAGAAGAAAGTGCATCTAGCACATTGTTTCCCTGTGAGAACTGAGTTAGTTTTTAAAGGAACTTGTCCTCCACATTAGCACTTTGAATTGGGACATATGTTTCTTTGTTTCAAATTGGCCTATTCACCTGAATGGTCTAAACACGTGTTCCTCTTGAAACATCACAATATGTTTTAGAAAGAGGAACAACTAGCCTATTGCTTCCTTGTGAGAAGACTTAGTCTTGGAAAGGAATGTACCTGCAACTGAGAGATTTCAATGTGGAGATATGCCCTGATTGCTGAAAATAGGCCTATACAGCTGAGTTGAAGAAACACATGACTAACTCTAAGGACAACCATCTATGTTAGAAACTGTAGCATCAAGCACATTGATCCCCTGTGAAATTTGAATTAGTTATGGAAATGAATAACTTCTGAAGAACAGATTTTCAAAGTGTAGGAAGCCTCATTTTGTCCAAATAGGCCATTTCAGCTATGTTGAAGAAACACATGCATCTCTCCAACGAAATCATGTAGGTTAGAATCAGCATCATCTAGAACACTGTTCCTTGTGAGAATTGATTTAGCTCGTGAAAGGAGTATTTCCTGCAAAGCATCCTTTTCAAGATGAAGAAAGGCTCATTTTGTTCCAAATAGGTCTATACAGCTGAGTTGAAGAAACACATGTACCTTTCCAAAGAAAACCATCTATGGTAGATCTACCACTTTATTTCCCTGTGTGAATTGACATAGATTTCAAAGGAAAATTTAATGGAAATGAGAACTTAGAAGGCAGAGAAAGGATCATTTTGTTCCAAATGGGCCAAATCACATGAGATGTCAAAAACCGTTTGTGTGGAAAGGAAAACTGTGATAGAAACAGGTGTTTCCTGCACATTCTTTCCCTGTGAAAATTGAGTTAATTTTTAAAAGCATACTTCCTACATCTTAAGTGATTCAATGCGGAGATAGTTTCTGTTTACTCCAGGGAGGCGTATTCAGCGTGGTTTGAGAAACGCATGTATCTCCCAAAGAAAGAGATCTATGTTAAATGCTTCACAATCCCTCCTGTTGTTTGCCTGTGAGAATTGAATGAATTTTTGAATGCAATACTTCTGGAAATCCTCATTTTCAAGAAGAAGAAAGGCTCATTTTGTCCCAAGTATGCGTATTTTGCTGAGGTGAAGAAACACATTTATCTCTCCACAGAAAGCCATCTGTGTCAGAAGTCAAAACATTAACAACATTGCTTCATTCTGTAAATGAGTTACTTTTGGAAAGGAATATTTCCTGAAAATCAGAACTTTCAAGGTGGAGAGATGTTCACTTTCTTCCAAATAAGCCTATTGACCTGAAAGTGGGAACACATTTGTCTCTCGAAAGAAAATGGTCAGTGTAGAAAGAGAGAAGTGTCTAGACCATTGTTTCCGTGTGAGAATTGACTTAGTTTTGAAAGGAATACTTACTGCAAATCCTAATTTTCAAGGTGGAGAAAGGGTGATTTTCCTCAAATGGGCCTCTTTATCTGAGGGGAAGAAACACATGTATCCCTCCAAAGAAAACCATTTGTGCTAGAAGCTGCAGCATCTGACACATTGTTACCTGTGAGAATTGAGTTCACTTTTGAAAGGAATATTTCCTGTATATCGTAGTTATCATGGTAGGGGAAGGCTCATTTTGGTACAAAAATGCCTAATCAGCTGATTTGAAGAAACACATTTATTTCTCCAAATAACACCATCTAAGCTTGAAGCTACAGTTGCTAGCACATTGTTTCCCTGTGACAATTGGCTTAGTTTTTGAAAGGAAGACTTCCTCACAATCTGAGTTTTCAGGGTATTATTAGGCTGAGTGTGTCCAAGTAGGCCCATTCAGCTAAGTTCTATAGAAACATGTGTCTCTCAAAAAAAATCTTTCTTAGAACCAGGAGCATCTAGGGCATTGTTTCCCTGTGAGAACTGAGTTAGTTATTGAAAGGAATACTTCCTGCGACTTAAGATGTTTCAAAGTGGAGAAAGGCTCATTTTGTTCCAAATGGGGCCGTTCATCATTGGGGAAGAAACACAAGTATCCCTCCGAAGAAACCCATTTATGGTAGAAGCTGCAGCATCTACCATATTGTTTTCCTGTGAGAATTGAGTTCGTTTTGGGAAGAATACTTCCTGCAAATCAGAAATTCCAATGTGAACAAAGGTTCATTTTGTTTCCCAAAGGCCTATTCACCTAAGATGAAGAAAGGCCTGTATGTCCAAAAGAGAACAAGCTGGGTCCAAAGCTCAAGCATGTAGAACGTTGTTTACCAGTGATACTTGAATTACTTTTTGAATGGAATGCTCCTGCAAATCAGAATTGTCGGGGTGGATGAAGATCATTTTGTTCTGAATAGGCCTATTCGCCTGAGTTGAAAAAACACATGTACCTCTCAAAAGAAAACCAGCAGTGTTAGAAGCAGGAGCATCAAGCACATTGTTTTACTGTGAGAATTCAGTGAGTTTTTGAAAGGAAGACTGCTGCAAATCAGCGTTGTTGAGGTGTAGAAAGCTTCATTTTGTTCCACATAGGACAGTTTAGAACAGTTGAAGAAACAAATGTAAATCTCAAAAGAAAACTATGTGTGTTAGAAACAAGAGCATCTATCACATTGTTTTCTGTGAGAATAGTGTTACTTTTTGAAAGGAATATACCTGCAACTTAGGGGATCAACGTGGAGATAGCCTCTTTCTGTTCCAAATTGGCCTATTCAGCTAAGTTGAAGAAACACATGTACCTCTCAAAAAAAACCATCTCGGTATGAGCCTGGAATATCTAGAACATTGTTTCCTTGTGAGAACTGAGTGTGATTTTGAAATGACTACTACAGGAAACCTTAGAGTTTCAAAGGGGCGATAAGCTCTGTTTGCTCGAAATAGGTCTTTTCAGCTGAGTTGAAGACACATGCATCTTTCCCAAGAAAACATCTATGTTAGAAAGTGCAGCAGCTACCACATGGTTTCTCTGTCACAATTGAGAGAGCTTTTGAAAGGAGTACTTCCTGCAATTCAGAACTTGCAAGGTCAACAAAGGTTCATTCTGTGCCAAATAGGCGTTTTCACCTGACATGTTGAAACACATGTTTCTCTCACAAGAAACTCTCTGTGTTAGACGGTCCATCGCATAGAACATTATTTACCTGTGAGATTTGAGTTAGTTTTCATTGGAGAACTTTTGCAAATCAGAATTTCAGGGTGGAAAAGGCTACTTTGTTCCTAACAGCCCTATTGAGCTGCATTGAAAAAACACATGGATCTCGCGAGAGAAAACCATCTGTGTTAGAAGCAGGATCATCCGGCACATTGTTTCCCTGTGAGAATCGAGTGAATATTTGAAAGGAGTACTTCCAGCCAATCATAGATTTGAGGTGTACAAAAGCTCACTTTACTCCATATAGGACTATTTAGCTGAGTGGAAGAAACAACATGTATATCTCGCAAGAGAACTATATGTGTAAGAAGCCTGAGCATCTAGAACATTGATTCCCTGTGAGAACCGAGTTACGTTTGAAAGGAATACCTCCTGCAAATCCTAGATTTGAAGGTGGAGAAAGGCTGCTTTTGTTCAAAATAGGCCTATTGATCTGAGGGGAAGTAACGAATGGATACTTCCAAAGAAAACCATTTCTGGTAGAAGCTGAAGCATGTACATATTGCTTCCCTGGGAGAAATCAGTTAGTTTGGAAAGGAATATTCCTGCAAATCAGAACTTCCAAGGTGCACCAAGCTTCATTTCATTCTAAATAGGCCTATTCCACTGAGATGTTGAAACACATGTTTCTCTGGAAAGAAAACAATCCGTGTTACAATCTCCCCTGCCTTTAACCTTGATTCCCTGTGAGATTAGAGGTAGTTTTTGAGTGGAATACGTCTGCAAAGGAGAATTTTCAGGCTGGAAAAGCCTCCTTTTGTTGGACTAAGCCTATTCAGCTGAGTTGAAGAAGCACATTTTTCTCTCAAAATAAAATCATCTGTGTTAGAAGAAGGAGAATCTAGCACATTGTTTCCTATGAGAAGTGAGTTAGTGTTTGAAAAGAACGCTGACTGCAACCTAGGTGTTTCAAGGTGGAGATTGGCTCTATTTCCTCCAATAAGCCTATTCAGATGAGTTTGAGAAACTCATGTATCTCTCCAAGGAAAATGATATACGTTAGCAGCATCAAATCTACCACATTGTTTCCTTCTGAGTATTGAGTTAGTTTTTGAAAGCAACACGTTTAGCAAATCAGAATTTTCAAGCTACAGAAAGGCTCATTTTGTCCAAAGAGGAGGATTCGGCTCAATTGAAGACAGACATGTATCTCTCCTCACAATACCATCTATGCTTCAAACTGCAGCAATTACCACATTGTTTCCCTGCAAGAATTGACTTAGTTTTTGAAAGGACTACTACTGGCAACTTTTGAGTTTCACTGTGGAGATAGTCTCTGTTTGCTTCAAACAGGCCTTTTTAGCTGAGATGAAGAAGCACATGTGTATCTTGAAAAAGTACCATCTACGTTGGAAGCTGTAATTTCTATCACACTGTTTCCCTCTGACAATTTAGTTTGTTTTCGAAAGGAGTATTTCCTGCAAATCAGAATTTCCAACATGGATTGAAGTTCACTTGCTCCAAACAAGCCTAATTTGAAGAAACACACCTATTTCTTGAAAGAAAACCATCTGTGTTAGAAGAAAGTGCATCTAGCACATTGTTTCCCTGTGAGAACTGAGTTAGTTTTTAAAGGAACTTGTCCTCCACATTAGCACTTTGAATTGGGACATATGTTTCTTTGTTTCAAATTGGCCTATTCACCTGAATGGTCTAAACACGTGTTCCTCTTGAAACATCACAATATGTTTTAGAAAGAGGAACAACTAGCCTATTGCTTCCTTGTGAGAAGACTTAGTCTTGGAAAGGAATGTACCTGCAACTGAGAGATTTCAATGTGGAGATATGCCCTGATTGCTGAAAATAGGCCTATACAGCTGAGTTGAAGAAACACATGACTAACTCTAAGGACAACCATCTATGTTAGAAACTGTAGCATCAAGCACATTGATCCCCTGTGAAATTTGAATTAGTTATGGAAATGAATAACTTCTGAAGAACAGATTTTCAAAGTGTAGGAAGCCTCATTTTGTCCAAATAGGCCATTTCAGCTATGTTGAAGAAACACATGCATCTCTCCAACGAAATCATGTAGGTTAGAATCAGCATCATCTAGAACACTGTTCCTTGTGAGAATTGATTTAGCTCGTGAAAGGAGTATTTCCTGCAAAGCATCCTTTTCAAGATGAAGAAAGGCTCATTTTGTTCCAAATAGGTCTATACAGCTGAGTTGAAGAAACACATGTACCTTTCCAAAGAAAACCATCTATGGTAGATCTACCACTTTATTTCCCTGTGTGAATTGACATAGATTTCAAAGGAAAATTTAATGGAAATGAGAACTTAGAAGGCAGAGAAAGGATCATTTTGTTCCAAATGGGCCAAATCACATGAGATGTCAAAAACCGTTTGTGTGGAAAGGAAAACTGTGATAGAAACAGGTGTTTCCTGCACATTCTTTCCCTGTGAAAATTGAGTTAATTTTTAAAAGCATACTTCCTACATCTTAAGTGATTCAATGCGGAGATAGTTTCTGTTTACTCCAGGGAGGCGTATTCAGCGTGGTTTGAGAAACGCATGTATCTCCCAAAGAAAGAGATCTATGTTAAATGCTTCACAATCCCTCCTGTTGTTTGCCTGTGAGAATTGAATGAATTTTTGAATGCAATACTTCTGGAAATCCTCATTTTCAAGAAGAAGAAAGGCTCATTTTGTCCCAAGTATGCGTATTTTGCTGAGGTGAAGAAACACATTTATCTCTCCACAGAAAGCCATCTGTGTCAGAAGTCAAAACATTAACAACATTGCTTCATTCTGTAAATGAGTTACTTTTGGAAAGGAATATTTCCTGAAAATCAGAACTTTCAAGGTGGAGAGATGTTCACTTTCTTCCAAATAAGCCTATTGACCTGAAAGTGGGAACACATTTGTCTCTCGAAAGAAAATGGTCAGTGTAGAAAGAGAGAAGTGTCTAGACCATTGTTTCCGTGTGAGAATTGACTTAGTTTTGAAAGGAATACTTACTGCAAATCCTAATTTTCAAGGTGGAGAAAGGGTGATTTTCCTCAAATGGGCCTCTTTATCTGAGGGGAAGAAACACATGTATCCCTCCAAAGAAAACCATTTGTGCTAGAAGCTGCAGCATCTGACACATTGTTACCTGTGAGAATTGAGTTCACTTTTGAAAGGAATATTTCCTGTATATCGTAGTTATCATGGTAGGGGAAGGCTCATTTTGGTACAAAAATGCCTAATCAGCTGATTTGAAGAAACACATTTATTTCTCCAAATAACACCATCTAAGCTTGAAGCTACAGTTGCTAGCACATTGTTTCCCTGTGACAATTGGCTTAGTTTTTGAAAGGAAGACTTCCTCACAATCTGAGTTTTCAGGGTATTATTAGGCTGAGTGTGTCCAAGTAGGCCCATTCAGCTAAGTTCTATAGAAACATGTGTCTCTCAAAAAAAATCTTTCTTAGAACCAGGAGCATCTAGGGCATTGTTTCCCTGTGAGAACTGAGTTAGTTATTGAAAGGAATACTTCCTGCGACTTAAGATGTTTCAAAGTGGAGAAAGGCTCATTTTGTTCCAAATGGGGCCGTTCATCATTGGGGAAGAAACACAAGTATCCCTCCGAAGAAACCCATTTATGGTAGAAGCTGCAGCATCTACCATATTGTTTTCCTGTGAGAATTGAGTTCGTTTTGGGAAGAATACTTCCTGCAAATCAGAAATTCCAATGTGAACAAAGGTTCATTTTGTTTCCCAAAGGCCTATTCACCTAAGATGAAGAAAGGCCTGTATGTCCAAAAGAGAACAAGCTGGGTCCAAAGCTCAAGCATGTAGAACGTTGTTTACCAGTGATACTTGAATTACTTTTTGAATGGAATGCTCCTGCAAATCAGAATTGTCGGGGTGGATGAAGATCATTTTGTTCTGAATAGGCCTATTCGCCTGAGTTGAAAAAACACATGTACCTCTCAAAAGAAAACCAGCAGTGTTAGAAGCAGGAGCATCAAGCACATTGTTTTACTGTGAGAATTCAGTGAGTTTTTGAAAGGAAGACTGCTGCAAATCAGCGTTGTTGAGGTGTAGAAAGCTTCATTTTGTTCCACATAGGACAGTTTAGAACAGTTGAAGAAACAAATGTAAATCTCAAAAGAAAACTATGTGTGTTAGAAACAAGAGCATCTATCACATTGTTTGCTGTGAGAATAGTGTTACTTTTTGAAAGGAATATACCTGCAACTTAGGGGATCAACGTGGAGATAGCCTCTTTCTGTTCCAAATTGGCCTATTCAGCTAAGTTGAAGAAACACATGTACCTCTCAAAAAAAACCATCTCGGTATGAGCCTGGAATATCTAGAACATTGTTTCCTTGTGAGAACTGAGTGTGATTTTGAAATGACTACTACAGGAAACCTTAGAGTTTCAAAGGGGCGATAAGCTCTGTTTGCTCGAAATAGGTCTTTTCAGCTGAGTTGAAGACACATGCATCTTTCCCAAGAAAACATCTATGTTAGAAAGTGCAGCAGCTACCACATGGTTTCTCTGTCACAATTGAGAGAGCTTTTGAAAGGAGTACTTCCTGCAATTCAGAACTTGCAAGGTCAACAAAGGTTCATTCTGTGCCAAATAGGCGTTTTCACCTGACATGTTGAAACACATGTTTCTCTCACAAGAAACTCTCTGTGTTAGACGGTCCATCGCATAGAACATTATTTACCTGTGAGATTTGAGTTAGTTTTCATTGGAGAACTTTTGCAAATCAGAATTTCAGGGTGGAAAAGGCTACTTTGTTCCTAACAGCCCTATTGAGCTGCATTGAAAAAACACATGGATCTCGCGAGAGAAAACCATCTGTGTTAGAAGCAGGATCATCCGGCACATTGTTTCCCTGTGAGAATCGAGTGAATATTTGAAAGGAGTACTTCCAGCCAATCATAGATTTGAGGTGTACAAAAGCTCACTTTACTCCATATAGGACTATTTAGCTGAGTGGAAGAAACAACATGTATATCTCGCAAGAGAACTATATGTGTAAGAAGCCTGAGCATCTAGAACATTGATTCCCTGTGAGAACCGAGTTACGTTTGAAAGGAATACCTCCTGCAAATCCTAGATTTGAAGGTGGAGAAAGGCTGCTTTTGTTCAAAATAGGCCTATTGCTCTGAGGGGAAGTAACGAATGGATACTTCCAAAGAAAACCATTTCTGGTAGAAGCTGAAGCATGTACATATTGCTTCCCTGGGAGAAATCAGTTAGTTTGGAAAGGAATATTCCTGCAAATCAGAACTTCCAAGGTGCACCAAGCTTCATTTCATTCTAAATAGGCCTATTCCACTGAGATGTTGAAACACATGTTTCTCTGGAAAGAAAACAATCCGTGTTACAATCTCCCCTGCCTTTAACCTTGATTCCCTGTGAGATTAGAGGTAGTTTTTGAGTGGAATACGTCTGCAAAGGAGAATTTTCAGGCTGGAAAAGCCTCCTTTTGTTGGACTAAGCCTATTCAGCTGAGTTGAAGAAGCACATTTTTCTCTCAAAAGAAAATCATCTGTGTTAGAAGAAGGAGAATCTAGCACATTGTTTCCTATGAGAAGTGAGTTAGTGTTTGAAAAGAACGCTGACTGCAACCTAGGTGTTTCAAGGTGGAGATTGGCTCTATTTCCTCCAATAAGCCTATTCAGATGAGTTTGAGAAACTCATGTATCTCTCCAAGGAAAATGATATACGTTAGCAGCATCAAATCTACCACATTGTTTCCTTCTGAGTATTGAGTTAGTTTTTGAAAGCAACACGTTTAGCAAATCAGAATTTTCAAGCTACAGAAAGGCTCATTTTGTCCAAAGATGAGGATTCGGCTCAATTGAAGACAGACATGTATCTCTCCTTACAATACCATCTATGCTTCAAGCTGCAGCAATTACCACATTGTTTCCCTGCAAGAATTGACTTAGTTTTTGAAAGGACTACTACTGGCAACTTTTGAGTTTCACTGTGGAGATAGTCTCTGTTTGCTTCAAACAGGCCTTTTTAGCTGAGATGAAGAAGCACATGTGTATCTTGAAAAAGTACCATCTACGTTGGAAGCTGTAATTTCTATCACACTGTTTCCCTCTGACAATTCAGTTTGTTTTCGAAAGGAGTATTTCCTGCAAATCAGAATTTCCAACATGGATTGAAGTTCACTTGCTCCAAACAAGCCTAATTTGAAGAAACACACCTATTTCTTGAAAGAAAACCATCTGTGTTAGAAGAAAGTGCATCTAGCACATTGTTTCCCTGTGAGAACTGAGTTAGTTTTTAAAGGAACTTGTCCTCCACATTAGCACTTTGAATTGGGACATATGTTTCTTTGTTTCAAATTGGCCTATTCACCTGAATGGTCTAAACACGTGTTCCTCTTGAAACATCACAATATGTTTTAGAAAGAGGAACAACTAGCCTATTGCTTCCTTGTGAGAAGACTTAGTCTTGGAAAGGAATGTACCTGCAACTGAGAGATTTCAATGTGGAGATATGCCCTGATTGCTGAAAATAGGCCTATACAGCTGAGTTGAAGAAACACATGACTAACTCTAAGGACAACCATCTATGTTAGAAACTGTAGCATCAAGCACATTGATCCCCTGTGAAATTTGAATTAGTTATGGAAATGAATAACTTCTGAAGAACAGATTTTCAAAGTGTAGGAAGCCTCATTTTGTCCAAATAGGCCATTTCAGCTATGTTGAAGAAACACATGCATCTCTCCAACGAAATCATGTAGGTTAGAATCAGCATCATCTAGAACACTGTTCCTTGTGAGAATTGATTTAGCTCGTGAAAGGAGTATTTCCTGCAAAGCATCCTTTTCAAGATGAAGAAAGGCTCATTTTGTTCCAAATAGGTCTATACAGCTGAGTTGAAGAAACACATGTACCTTTCCAAAGAAAACCATCTATGGTAGATCTACCACTTTATTTCCCTGTGTGAATTGACATAGATTTCAAAGGAAAATTTAATGGAAATGAGAACTTAGAAGGCAGAGAAAGGATCATTTTGTTCCAAATGGGCCAAATCACATGAGATGTCAAAAACCGTTTGTGTGGAAAGGAAAACTGTGATAGAAACAGGTGTTTCCTGCACATTCTTTCCCTGTGAAAATTGAGTTAATTTTTAAAAGCATACTTCCTACATCTTAAGTGATTCAATGCGGAGATAGTTTCTGTTTACTCCAGGGAGGCGTATTCAGCGTGGTTTGAGAAACGCATGTATCTCCCAAAGAAAGAGATCTATGTTAAATGCTTCACAATCCCTCCTGTTGTTTGCCTGTGAGAATTGAATGAGTTTTTGAATGCAATACTTCTGGAAATCCTCATTTTCAAGAAGAAGAAAGGCTCATTTTGTCCCAAGTATGCGTATTTTGCTGAGGTGAAGAAACACATTTATCTCTCCACAGAAAGCCATCTGTGTCAGAAGTCAAAACATTAACAACATTGCTTCATTCTGTAAATGAGTTACTTTTGGAAAGGAATATTTCCTGAAAATCAGAACTTTCAAGGTGGAGAGATGTTCACTTTCTTCCAAATAAGCCTATTGACCTGAAAGTGGGAACACATTTGTCTCTCGAAAGAAAATGGTCAGTGTAGAAAGAGAGAAGTGTCTAGACCATTGTTTCCGTGTGAGAATTGACTTAGTTTTGAAAGGAATACTTACTGCAAATCCTAATTTTCAAGGTGGAGAAAGGGTGATTTTCCTCAAATGGGCCTCTTTATCTGAGGGGAAGAAACACATGTATCCCTCCAAAGAAAACCATTTGTGCTAGAAGCTGCAGCATCTGACACATTGTTACCTGTGAGAATTGAGTTCACTTTTGAAAGGAATATTTCCTGTATATCGTAGTTATCATGGTAGGGGAAGGCTCATTTTGGTACAAAAATGCCTAATCAGCTGATTTGAAGAAACACATTTATTTCTCCAAATAACACCATCTAAGCTTGAAGCTACAGTTGCTAGCACATTGTTTCCCTGTGACAATTGGCTTAGTTTTTGAAAGGAAGACTTCCTCACAATCTGAGTTTTCAGGGTATTATTAGGCTGAGTGTGTCCAAGTAGGCCCATTCAGCTAAGTTCTATAGAAACATGTGTCTCTCAAAAAAAATCTTTCTTAGAACCAGGAGCATCTAGGGCATTGTTTCCCTGTGAGAACTGAGTTAGTTATTGAAAGGAATACTTCCTGCGACTTAAGATGTTTCAAAGTGGAGAAAGGCTCATTTTGTTCCAAATGGGGCCGTTCATCATTGGGGAAGAAACACAAGTATCCCTCCGAAGAAACCCATTTATGGTAGAAGCTGCAGCATCTACCATATTGTTTTCCTGTGAGAATTGAGTTCGTTTTGGGAAGAATACTTCCTGCAAATCAGAAATTCCAATGTGAACAAAGGTTCATTTTGTTTCCCAAAGGCCTATTCACCTAAGATGAAGAAAGGCCTGTATGTCCAAAAGAGAACAAGCTGGGTCCAAAGCTCAAGCATGTAGAACGTTGTTTACCAGTGATACTTGAATTACTTTTTGAATGGAATGCTCCTGCAAATCAGAATTGTCGGGGTGGATGAAGATCATTTTGTTCTGAATAGGCCTATTCGCCTGAGTTGAAAAAACACATGTACCTCTCAAAAGAAAACCAGCAGTGTTAGAAGCAGGAGCATCAAGCACATTGTTTTACTGTGAGAATTCAGTGAGTTTTTGAAAGGAAGACTGCTGCAAATCAGCGTTGTTGAGGTGTAGAAAGCTTCATTTTGTTCCACATAGGACAGTTTAGAACAGTTGAAGAAACAAATGTAAATCTCAAAAGAAAACTATGTGTGTTAGAAACAAGAGCATCTATCACATTGTTTGCTGTGAGAATAGTGTTACTTTTTGAAAGGAATATACCTGCAACTTAGGGGATCAACGTGGAGATAGCCTCTTTCTGTTCCAAATTGGCCTATTCAGCTAAGTTGAAGAAACACATGTACCTCTCAAAAAAAACCATCTCGGTATGAGCCTGGAATATCTAGAACATTGTTTCCTTGTGAGAACTGAGTGTGATTTTGAAATGACTACTACAGGAAACCTTAGAGTTTCAAAGGGGCGATAAGCTCTGTTTGCTCGAAATAGGTCTTTTCAGCTGAGTTGAAGACACATGCATCTTTCCCAAGAAAACATCTATGTTAGAAAGTGCAGCAGCTACCACATGGTTTCTCTGTCACAATTGAGAGAGCTTTTGAAAGGAGTACTTCCTGCAATTCAGAACTTGCAAGGTCAACAAAGGTTCATTCTGTGCCAAATAGGCGTTTTCACCTGACATGTTGAAACACATGTTTCTCTCACAAGAAACTCTCTGTGTTAGACGGTCCATCGCATAGAACATTATTTACCTGTGAGATTTGAGTTAGTTTTCATTGGAGAACTTTTGCAAATCAGAATTTCAGGGTGGAAAAGGCTACTTTGTTCCTAACAGCCCTATTGAGCTGCATTGAAAAAACACATGGATCTCGCGAGAGAAAACCATCTGTGTTAGAAGCAGGATCATCCGGCACATTGTTTCCCTGTGAGAATCGAGTGAATATTTGAAAGGAGTACTTCCAGCCAATCATAGATTTGAGGTGTACAAAAGCTCACTTTACTCCATATAGGACTATTTAGCTGAGTGGAAGAAACAACATGTATATCTCGCAAGAGAACTATATGTGTAAGAAGCCTGAGCATCTAGAACATTGATTCCCTGTGAGAACCGAGTTACGTTTGAAAGGAATACCTCCTGCAAATCCTAGATTTGAAGGTGGAGAAAGGCTGCTTTTGTTCAAAATAGGCCTATTGCTCTGAGGGGAAGTAACGAATGGATACTTCCAAAGAAAACCATTTCTGGTAGAAGCTGAAGCATGTACATATTGCTTCCCTGGGAGAAATCAGTTAGTTTGGAAAGGAATATTCCTGCAAATCAGAACTTCCAAGGTGCACCAAGCTTCATTTCATTCTAAATAGGCCTATTCCACTGAGATGTTGAAACACATGTTTCTCTGGAAAGAAAACAATCCGTGTTACAATCTCCCCTGCCTTTAACCTTGATTCCCTGTGAGATTAGAGGTAGTTTTTGAGTGGAATACGTCTGCAAAGGAGAATTTTCAGGCTGGAAAAGCCTCCTTTTGTTGGACTAAGCCTATTCAGCTGAGTTGAAGAAGCACATTTTTCTCTCAAAAGAAAATCATCTGTGTTAGAAGAAGGAGAATCTAGCACATTGTTTCCTATGAGAAGTGAGTTAGTGTTTGAAAAGAACGCTGACTGCAACCTAGGTGTTTCAAGGTGGAGATTGGCTCTATTTCCTCCAATAAGCCTATTCAGATGAGTTTGAGAAACTCATGTATCTCTCCAAGGAAAATGATATACGTTAGCAGCATCAAATCTACCACATTGTTTCCTTCTGAGTATTGAGTTAGTTTTTGAAAGCAACACGTTTAGCAAATCAGAATTTTCAAGCTACAGAAAGGCTCATTTTGTCCAAAGATGAGGATTCGGCTCAATTGAAGACAGACATGTATCTCTCCTTACAATACCATCTATGCTTCAAGCTGCAGCAATTACCACATTGTTTCCCTGCAAGAATTGACTTAGTTTTTGAAAGGACTACTACTGGCAACTTTTGAGTTTCACTGTGGAGATAGTCTCTGTTTGCTTCAAACAGGCCTTTTTAGCTGAGATGAAGAAGCACATGTGTATCTTGAAAAAGTACCATCTACGTTGGAAGCTGTAATTTCTATCACACTGTTTCCCTCTGACAATTCAGTTTGTTTTAGAAAGGAGTATTTCCTGCAAATCAGAATTTCCAACATGGATTGAAGTTCACTTGCTCCAAACAAGCCTAATTTGAAGAAACACACCTATTTCTTGAAAGAAAACCATCTGTGTTAGAAGAAAGTGCATCTAGCACATTGTTTCCCTGTGAGAACTGAGTTAGTTTTTAAAGGAACTTGTCCTCCACATTAGCACTTTGAATTGGGACATATGTTTCTTTGTTTCAAATTGGCCTATTCACCTGAATGGTCTAAACACGTGTTCCTCTTGAAACATCACAATATGTTTTAGAAAGAGGAACAACTAGCCTATTGCTTCCTTGTGAGAAGACTTAGTCTTGGAAAGGAATGTACCTGCAACTGAGAGATTTCAATGTGGAGATATGCCCTGATTGCTGAAAATAGGCCTATACAGCTGAGTTGAAGAAACACATGACTAACTCTAAGGACAACCATCTATGTTAGAAACTGTAGCATCAAGCACATTGATCCCCTGTGAAATTTGAATTAGTTATGGAAATGAATAACTTCTGAAGAACAGATTTTCAAAGTGTAGGAAGCCTCATTTTGTCCAAATAGGCCATTTCAGCTATGTTGAAGAAACACATGCATCTCTCCAACGAAATCATGTAGGTTAGAATCAGCATCATCTAGAACACTGTTCCTTGTGAGAATTGATTTAGCTCGTGAAAGGAGTATTTCCTGCAAAGCATCCTTTTCAAGATGAAGAAAGGCTCATTTTGTTCCAAATAGGTCTATACAGCTGAGTTGAAGAAACACATGTACCTTTCCAAAGAAAACCATCTATGGTAGATCTACCACTTTATTTCCCTGTGTGAATTGACATAGATTTCAAAGGAAAATTTAATGGAAATGAGAACTTAGAAGGCAGAGAAAGGATCATTTTGTTCCAAATGGGCCAAATCACATGAGATGTCAAAAACCGTTTGTGTGGAAAGGAAAACTGTGATAGAAACAGGTGTTTCCTGCACATTCTTTCCCTGTGAAAATTGAGTTAATTTTTAAAAGCATACTTCCTACATCTTAAGTGATTCAATGCGGAGATAGTTTCTGTTTACTCCAGGGAGGCGTATTCAGCGTGGTTTGAGAAACGCATGTATCTCCCAAAGAAAGAGATCTATGTTAAATGCTTCACAATCCCTCCTGTTGTTTGCCTGTGAGAATTGAATGAGTTTTTGAATGCAATACTTCTGGAAATCCTCATTTTCAAGAAGAAGAAAGGCTCATTTTGTCCCAAGTATGCGTATTTTGCTGAGGTGAAGAAACACATTTATCTCTCCACAGAAAGCCATCTGTGTCAGAAGTCAAAACATTAACAACATTGCTTCATTCTGTAAATGAGTTACTTTTGGAAAGGAATATTTCCTGAAAATCAGAACTTTCAAGGTGGAGAGATGTTCACTTTCTTCCAAATAAGCCTATTGACCTGAAAGTGGGAACACATTTGTCTCTCGAAAGAAAATGGTCAGTGTAGAAAGAGAGAAGTGTCTAGACCATTGTTTCCGTGTGAGAATTGACTTAGTTTTGAAAGGAATACTTACTGCAAATCCTAATTTTCAAGGTGGAGAAAGGGTGATTTTCCTCAAATGGGCCTCTTTATCTGAGGGGAAGAAACACATGTATCCCTCCAAAGAAAACCATTTGTGCTAGAAGCTGCAGCATCTGACACATTGTTACCTGTGAGAATTGAGTTCACTTTTGAAAGGAATATTTCCTGTATATCGTAGTTATCATGGTAGGGGAAGGCTCATTTTGGTACAAAAATGCCTAATCAGCTGATTTGAAGAAACACATTTATTTCTCCAAATAACACCATCTAAGCTTGAAGCTACAGTTGCTAGCACATTGTTTCCCTGTGACAATTGGCTTAGTTTTTGAAAGGAAGACTTCCTCACAATCTGAGTTTCCAGGGTATTATTAGGCCGAGTGTGTCCAAGTAGGCCCATTCAGCTAAGTTCTATAGAAACATGTGTCTCTCAAAAAAAAATCCTTCTTAGAACCAGGAGCATCTAGGGCATTGTTTCCCTGTGAGAACTGAGTTAGTTATTGAAAGGAATACTTCCTGCGACTTAAGATGTTTCAAAGTGGAGAAAGGCTCATTTTGTTCCAAATGGGGCCGTTCATCATTGGGGAAGAAACACAAGTATCCCTCCGAAGAAACCCATTTATGGTAGAAGCTGCAGCATCTACCATATTGTTTTCCTGTGAGAATTGAGTTCGTTTTGGGAAGAATACTTCCTGCAAATCAGAAATTCCAATGTGAACAAAGGTTCATTTTGTTTCCCAAAGGCCTATTCACCTAAGATGAAGAAAGGCCTGTATGTCCAAAAGAGAACAAGCTGGGTCCAAAGCTCAAGCATGTAGAACGTTGTTTACCAGTGATACTTGAATTACTTTTTGAATGGAATGCTCCTGCAAATCAGAATTGTCGGGGTGGATGAAGATCATTTTGTTCTGAATAGGCCTATTCGCCTGAGTTGAAAAAACACATGTACCTCTCAAAAGAAAACCAGCAGTGTTAGAAGCAGGAGCATCAAGCACATTGTTTTACTGTGAGAATTCAGTGAGTTTTTGAAAGGAAGACTGCTGCAAATCAGCGTTTTCGAGGTGTAGAAAGCTTCATTTTGTTCCACATAGGACAGTTTAGAACAGTTGAAGAAACAAATGTAAATCTCAAAAGAAAGCTATGTGTGTTAGAAACAAGAGCATCTATCACATTGTTTGCTGTGAGAATAGTGTTACTTTTTGAAAGGAATATACCTGCAACTTAGGGGATCAACGTGGAGATAGCCTCTTTCTGTTCCAAATTGGCCTATTCAGCTAAGTTGAAGAAACACATGTACCTCTCAAAAAAAACCATCTCAGTATGAGGCTGGAATATGTAGAACATTGTTTCCCTGTGAGAACTGAGTGTGGTTTTGAAATGACTACTACAGGAAACCTTAGAGTTTCAAAGGGGCGATAAGCTCTGTTTGCTCGAAATAGGTCTTTTCAGCTGAGTTGAAGACACATGCATCTTTCCCAAGAAAACATCTATGTTAGAAAGTGCAGCAGCTACCACATGGTTTCTCTGTCACAATTGAGAGAGCTTTTGAAAGGAGTACTTCCTGCAATTCAGAACTTGCAAGGTCAACAAAGGTTCATTCTGTGCCAAATAGGCGTTTTCACCTGACATGTTGAAACACATGTTTCTCTCACAAGAAACTCTCTGTGTTAGACGGTCCATCGCATAGAACATTATTTACCTGTGAGATTTGAGTTAGTTTTCATTGGAGAACTTTTGCAAATCAGAATTTCAGGGTGGAAAAGGCTACTTTGTTCCTAATAGCCCTATTGAGCTGCATTGAAAAAACACATGGATCTCGCGAGAGAAAACCATCTGTGTTAGAAGCAGGATCATCCGGCACATTGTTTCCCTGTGAGAATCGAGTGAATATTTGAAAGGGGTACTTCCAGCCAATCATAGATTTGAGGTGTACAAAAGCTCACTTTACTCCAAATAGGACTATTTAGCTGAGTGGAAGAAACATCATGTATATCTCGCAAGAGGACTATATGTGTAAGAAGCCTGAGCATCTAGAACATTGATTCCCTGTGAGAACCGAGTTACGTTTGAAAGGAATACCTCCTGCAAATGCTAGATTTGAAGGTGGAGAAAGGCTGCTTTTGTTCAAAATAGGCCTATTGATCTGAGGGGAAGTAACGAATGGATACTTCCAAAGAAAACCATTTCTGGTAGAAGCTGAAGCATGTACATATTGCTTCCCTGGGAGAAATCAGTTAGTTTGGAAAGGAATATTCCTGCAAATCAGAACTTCCAAGGTGCACCAAGCTTCATTTCATTCTAAATAGGCCTATTCCACTGAGATGTTGAAACACATGTTTCTCTGGAAAGAAAACAATCCGTGTTACAATCTCCCCTGCCTTTAATCTTGATTCCCTGTGAGATTAGAGGTAGTTTTTGAGTGGAATACGTCTGCAAAGGAGAATTTTCAGGCTGGAAAAGCCTCCTTTTGTTGGACTAAGCCTATTCAGCTGAGTTGAAGAAGCACATTTTTCTCTCAAAAGAAAATCATCTGTGTTAGAAGAAGGAGAATCTAGCACATTGTTTCCTATGAGAAGTGAGTTAGTGTTTGAAAAGAACGCTGACTGCAACCTAGGTCTTTCAAGGTGGAGATTGGCTCTATTTCCTCCAATAAGCCTATTCAGATGAGTTTGAGAAACTCATGTATCTCTCCAAGGAAAATGATATACGTTAGCAGCATCAAATCTACCACATTGTTTCCTTCTGAGTATTGAGTTAGTTTTTGAAAGCAACACGTTTAGCAAATCAGAATTTTCAAGCTACAGAAAGGCTCATTTTGTCCAAAGAGGAGGATTCGGCTCAATTGAAGACAGACATGTATCTCTCCTCACAATACCATCTATGCTTCAAACTGCAGCAATTACCACATTGTTTCCCTGCAAGAATTGACTTAGTTTTTGAAAGGACTACTACTGGCAACTTTTGAGTTTCACTGTGGAGATAGTCTCTGTTTGCTTCAAACAGGCCTTTTTAGCTGAGATGAAGAAGCACATGTGTATCTTGAAAAAGTACCATCTACGTTGGAAGCTGTAATTTCTATCACACTGTTTCCCTCTGACAATTTAGTTTGTTTTAGAAAGGAGTATTTCCTGCAAATCAGAATTTCCAACATGGATTGAAGTTCACTTGCTCCAAACAAGCCTAGGTTGAAGAAACACACCTATTTCTTGAAAGAAAACCATCTGTGTTAGAAGAAAGTGCATCTAGCACATTGTTTACCTGTGAGAACTGAGTTAGTTTTTAAATGAACTTGTCCTCCACATTAGCACTTTGAAGGGGGACATATGTTTCTTTGTTTCAAATTGGCCTATTCACCTGAATGGTCTAAACACGTGTTCCTCTTGAAACATCACAATATGTTTTAGAAAGAGGAACAACTAGCCTATTGCTTCCTTGTGAGAAGACTTAGTCTTGGAAAGGAATGTACCTGCAACTGAGAGATTTCAATGTGGAGATATGCCCTGATTGCTGAAAATAGGCCTATACAGCTGAGTTGAAGAAACACATGACTAACTCTAATGACAACCATCTATGTTAGAAACTGTAGCATCAAGCACATTGATCCCCTGTGAAATTTGAATTAGTTATGGAAATGAATAACTTCTGAAGAACAGATTTTCAAAGTGTAGGAAGCCTCATTTTGTCCAAATAGGCCATTTCAGCTATGTTGAAGAAACACATGCATCTCTCCAACGAAATCATGTAGGTTAGAATCAGCATCATCTAGAACACTGTTCCTTGTGAGAATTGATTTAGCTCGTGAAAGGAGTATTTCCTGCAAAGCATCCTTTTCAAGATGAAGAAAGGCTCATTTTGTTCCAAATAGGTCTATACAGCTGAGTTGAAGAAACACATGTACCTTTCCAAAGAAAACCATCTATGGTAGATCTACCACTTTATTTCCCTGTGTGAATTGACATAGATTTCAAAGGAAAATTTAAAGGAAATGAGAACTTAGAAGGCAGAGAAAGGATCATTTTGTTCCAAATGGGCCAAATCACATGAGATGTCAAAAACCGTTTGTGTGGAAAGGAAAACTGTGATAGAAACAGGTGTTTCCTGCACATTCTTTCCCTGTGAAAATTGAGTTAATTTTTAGAAGCATACTTCCTACATCTTAAGTGTTTCAATGCAGAGATAGTTTCTGTTTACTCCAGGGAGGCGTATTCAGCGTGGTTTGAGAAACGCATGTATCTCCCAAAGAAAGAGATCTATGTTAAATGCTTCACAATCCCGCCTGTTGTTTGCCTGTGAGAATTGAATGAATTTTTGAATGCAATACTTCTGGAAATCCTCATTTTCAAGAAGAAGAAAGGCTCATTTTGTCCCAAGTATGCGTATTTTGCTGAGGTGAAGAAACACATTTATCTCTCCACAGAAAGCCATCTGTGTCAGAAGTCAAAACATTAACAACATTGCTTCATTCTGTAAATGAGTTACTTTTGGAAAGGAATATTTCCTGAAAATCAGAACTTTCAAGGTGGAGAGATGTTCACTTTCTTCCAAATAAGCCTATTGACCTGAAAGTGGGAACACATTTGTCTCTCGAAAGAAAATGGTCAGTGTAGAAAGAGAGAAGTGTCTAGACCATTGTTTCCGTGTGAGAATTGACTTAGTTTTGAAAGGAATACTTACTGCAAATCCTAATTTTCAAGGTGGAGAAAGGGTGATTTTCCTCAAATGGGCCTCTTTATCTGAGGGGAAGAAACACATGTATCCCTCCAAAGAAAACCATTTGTGCTAGAAGCTGCAGCATCTGACACATTGTTACCTGTGAGAATTGAGTTCACTTTTGAAAGGAATATTTCCTGTATATCGTAGTTATCATGGTAGGGGAAGGCTCATTTTGGTACAAAAATGCCTAATCAGCTGATTTGAAGAAACACATTTATTTCTCCAAATAACACCATCTAAGCTTGAAGCTACAGTTGCTAGCACATTGTTTCCCTGTGACAATTGGCTTAGTTTTTGAAAGGAAGACTTCCTCACAATCTGAGTTTTCAGGGTATTATTAGGCTGAGTGTGTCCAAGTAGGCCCATTCAGCTAAGTTCTATAGAAACATGTGTCTCTCAAAAAAAAATCTTTCTTAGAACCAGGAGCATCTAGGGCATTGTTTCCCTGTGAGAACTGAGTTAGTTATTGAAAGGAATACTTCCTGCGACTTAAGATGTTTCAAAGTGGAGAAAGGCTCATTTTGTTCCAAATGGGGCCGTTCATCATTGGGGAAGAAACACAAGTATCCCTCCGAAGAAACCCATTTATGGTAGAAGCTGCAGCATCTACCATATTGTTTTCCTGTGAGAATTGAGTTCGTTTTGGGAAGAATACTTCCTGCAAATCAGAAATTCCAATGTGAACAAAGGTTCATTTTGTTTCCCAAAGGCCTATTCACCTAAGATGAAGAAAGGCCTGTATGTCCAAAAGAGAACAAGCTGGGTCCAAAGCTCAAGCATGTAGAACGTTGTTTACCAGTGATACTTGAATTACTTTTTGAATGGAATGCTCCTGCAAATCAGAATTGTCGGGGTGGATGAAGATCATTTTGTTCTGAATAGGCCTATTCGCCTGAGTTGAAAAAACACATGTACCTCTCAAAAGAAAACCAGCAGTGTTAGAAGCAGGAGCATCAAGCACATTGTTTTACTGTGAGAATTCAGTGAGTTTTTGAAAGGAAGACTGCTGCAAATCAGCGTTGTTGAGGTGTAGAAAGCTTCATTTTGTTCCACATAGGACAGTTTAGAACAGTTGAAGAAACAAATGTAAATCTCAAAAGAAAACTATGTGTGTTAGAAACAAGAGCATCTATCACATTGTTTGCTGTGAGAATAGTGTTACTTTTTGAAAGGAATATACCTGCAACTTAGGGGATCAACGTGGAGATAGCCTCTTTCTGTTCCAAATTGGCCTATTCAGCTAAGTTGAAGAAACACATGTACCTCTCAAAAAAAACCATCTCGGTATGAGCCTGGAATATCTAGAACATTGTTTCCCTGTGAGAACTGAGTGTGGTTTTGAAATGACTACTACAGGAAACCTTAGAGTTTCAAAGGGGCGATAAGCTCTGTTTGCTCGAAATAGGTCTTTTCAGCTGAGTTGAAGACACATGCATCTTTCCCAAGAAAACATCTATGTTAGAAAGGGCAGCAGCTACCACATGGTTTCTCTGTCACAATTGAGAGAGCTTTTGAAAGGAGTACTTCCTGCAATTCAGAACTTGCAAGGTCAACAAAGGTTCATTCTGTGCCAAATAGGCGTTTTCACCTGACATGTTGAAACACATGTTTCTCTCACAAGAAACTCTCTGTGTTAGACGGTCCATCGCATAGAACATTATTTACCTGTGAGATTTGAGTTAGTTTTCATTGGAGAACTTTTGCAAATCAGAATTTCAGGGTGGAAAAGGCTACTTTGTTCCTAATAGCCCTATTGAGCTGCATTGAAAAAACACATGGATCTCGCGAGAGAAAACCATCTGTGTTAGAAGCAGGATCATCCGGCACATTGTTTCCCTGTGAGAATCGAGTGAATATTTGAAAGGAGTACTTCCAGCCAATCATAGATTTGAGGTGTACAAAAGCTCACTTTACTCCATATAGGACTATTTAGCTGAGTGGAAGAAACAACATGTATATCTCGCAAGAGAACTATATGTGTAAGAAGCCTGAGCATCTAGAACATTGATTCCCTGTGAGAACCGAGTTACGTTTGAAAGGAATACCTCCTGCAAATCCTAGATTTGAAGGTGGAGAAAGGCTGCTTTTGTTCAAAATAGGCCTATTGATCTGAGGGGAAGTAACGAATGGATACTTCCAAAGAAAACCATTTCTGGTAGAAGCTGAAGCATGTACATATTGCTTCCCTGGGAGAAATCAGTTAGTTTGGAAAGGAATATTCCTGCAAATCAGAACTTCCAAGGTGCACCAAGCTTCATTTCATTCTAAATAGGCCTATTCCACTGAGATGTTGAAACACATGTTTCTCTGGAAAGAAAACAATCCGTGTTACAATCTCCCCTGCCTTTAACCTTGATTCCCTGTGAGATTAGAGGTAGTTTTTGAGTGGAATACGTCTGCAAAGGAGAATTTTCAGGCTGGAAAAGCCTCCTTTTGTTGGACTAAGCCTATTCAGCTGAGTTGAAGAAGCACATTTTTCTCTCAAAAGAAAATCATCTGTGTTAGAAGAAGGAGAATCTAGCACATTGTTTCCTATGAGAAGTGAGTTAGTGTTTGAAAAGAACGCTGACTGCAACCTAGGTGTTTCAAGGTGGAGATTGGCTCTATTTCCTCCAATAAGCCTATTCAGATGAGTTTGAGAAACTCATGTATCTCTCCAAGGAAAATGATATACGTTAGCAGCATCAAATCTACCACATTGTTTCCTTCTGAGTATTGAGTTAGTTTTTGAAAGCAACACGTTTAGCAAATCAGAATTTTCAAGCTACAGAAAGGCTCATTTTGTCCAAAGATGAGGATTCGGCTCAATTGAAGACAGACATGTATCTCTCCTTACAATACCATCTATGCTTCAAACTGCAGCAATTACCACATTGTTTCCCTGCAAGAATTGACTTAGTTTTTGAAAGGACTACTACTGGCAACTTTTGAGTTTCACTGTGGAGATAGTCTCTGTTTGCTTCAAACAGGCCTTTTTAGCTGAGATGAAGAAGCACATGTGTATCTTGAAAAAGTACCATCTACGTTGGAAGCTGTAATTTCTATCACACTGTTTCCCTCTGACAATTCAGTTTGTTTTAGAAAGGAGTATTTCCTGCAAATCAGAATTTCCAACATGGATTGAAGTTCACTTGCTCCAAACAAGCCTAATTTGAAGAAACACACCTATTTCTTGAAAGAAAACCATCTGTGTTAGAAGAAAGTGCATCTAGCACATTGTTTCCCTGTGAGAACTGAGTTAGTTTTTAAAGGAACTTGTCCTCCACATTAGCACTTTGAATTGGGACATATGTTTCTTTGTTTCAAATTGGCCTATTCACCTGAATGGTCTAAACACGTGTTCCTCTTGAAACATCACAATATGTTTTAGAAAGAGGAACAACTAGCCTATTGCTTCCTTGTGAGAAGACTTAGTCTTGGAAAGGAATGTACCTGCAACTGAGAGATTTCAATGTGGAGATATGCCCTGATTGCTGAAAATAGGCCTATACAGCTGAGTTGAAGAAACACATGACTAACTCTAAGGACAACCATCTATGTTAGAAACTGTAGCATCAAGCACATTGATCCCCTGTGAAATTTGAATTAGTTATGGAAATGAATAACTTCTGAAGAACAGATTTTCAAAGTGTAGGAAGCCTCATTTTGTCCAAATAGGCCATTTCAGCTATGTTGAAGAAACACATGCATCTCTCCAACGAAATCATGTAGGTTAGAATCAGCATCATCTAGAACACTGTTCCTTGTGAGAATTGATTTAGCTCGTGAAAGGAGTATTTCCTGCAAAGCATCCTTTTCAAGATGAAGAAAGGCTCATTTTGTTCCAAATAGGTCTATACAGCTGAGTTGAAGAAACACATGTACCTTTCCAAAGAAAACCATCTATGGTAGATCTACCACTTTATTTCCCTGTGTGAATTGACATAGATTTCAAAGGAAAATTTAATGGAAATGAGAACTTAGAAGGCAGAGAAAGGATCATTTTGTTCCAAATGGGCCAAATCACATGAGATGTCAAAAACCGTTTGTGTGGAAAGGAAAACTGTGATAGAAACAGGTGTTTCCTGCACATTCTTTCCCTGTGAAAATTGAGTTAATTTTTAAAAGCATACTTCCTACATCTTAAGTGTTTCAATGCGGAGATAGTTTCTGTTTACTCCAGGGAGGCGTATTCAGCGTGGTTTGAGAAACGCATGTATCTCCCAAAGAAAGAGATCTATGTTAAATGCTTCACAATCCCGCCTGTTGTTTGCCTGTGAGAATTGAATGAGTTTTTGAATGCAATACTTCTGGAAATCCTCATTTTCAAGAAGAAGAAAGGCTCATTTTGTCCCAAGTATGCGTATTTTGCTGAGGTGAAGAAACACATTTATCTCTCCACAGAAAGCCATCTGTGTCAGAAGTCAAAACATTAACAACATTGCTTCATTCTGTAAATGAGTTACTTTTGGAAAGGAATATTTCCTGAAAATCAGAACTTTCAAGGTGGAGAGATGTTCACTTTCTTCCAAATAAGCCTATTGACCTGAAAGTGGGAACACATTTGTCTCTCGAAAGAAAATGGTCAGTGTAGAAAGAGAGAAGTGTCTAGACCATTGTTTCCGTGTGAGAATTGACTTAGTTTTGAAAGGAATACTTACTGCAAATCCTAATTTTCAAGGTGGAGAAAGGGTGATTTTCCTCAAATGGGCCTCTTTATCTGAGGGGAAGAAACACATGTATCCCTCCAAAGAAAACCATTTGTGCTAGAAGCTGCAGCATCTGACACATTGTTACCTGTGAGAATTGAGTTCACTTTTGAAAGGAATATTTCCTGTATATCGTAGTTATCATGGTAGGGGAAGGCTCATTTTGGTACAAAAATGCCTAATCAGCTGATTTGAAGAAACACATTTATTTCTCCAAATAACACCATCTAAGCTTGAAGCTACAGTTGCTAGCACATTGTTTCCCTGTGACAATTGGCTTAGTTTTTGAAAGGAAGACTTCCTCACAATCTGAGTTTTCAGGGTATTATTAGGCTGAGTGTGTCCAAGTAGGCCCATTCAGCTAAGTTCTATAGAAACATGTGTCTCTCAAAAAAAATCTTTCTTAGAACCAGGAGCATCTAGGGCATTGTTTCCCTGTGAGAACTGAGTTAGTTATTGAAAGGAATACTTCCTGCGACTTAAGATGTTTCAAAGTGGAGAAAGGCTCATTTTGTTCCAAATGGGGCCGTTCATCATTGGGGAAGAAACACAAGTATCCCTCCGAAGAAACCCATTTATGGTAGAAGCTGCAGCATCTACCATATTGTTTTCCTGTGAGAATTGAGTTCGTTTTGGGAAGAATACTTCCTGCAAATCAGAAATTCCAATGTGAACAAAGGTTCATTTTGTTTCCCAAAGGCCTATTCACCTAAGATGAAGAAAGGCCTGTATGTCCAAAAGAGAACAAGCTGGGTCCAAAGCTCAAGCATGTAGAACGTTGTTTACCAGTGATACTTGAATTACTTTTTGAATGGAATGCTCCTGCAAATCAGAATTGTCGGGGTGGATGAAGATCATTTTGTTCTGAATAGGCCTATTCGCCTGAGTTGAAAAAACACATGTACCTCTCAAAAGAAAACCAGCAGTGTTAGAAGCAGGAGCATCAAGCACATTGTTTTACTGTGAGAATTCAGTGAGTTTTTGAAAGGAAGACTGCTGCAAATCAGCGTTTTCGAGGTGTAGAAAGCTTCATTTTGTTCCACATAGGACAGTTTAGAACAGTTGAAGAAACAAATGTAAATCTCAAAAGAAAACTATGTGTGTTAGAAACAAGAGCATCTATCACATTGTTTGCTGTGAGAATAGTGTTACTTTTTGAAAGGAATATACCTGCAACTTAGGGGATCAACGTGGAGATAGCCTCTTTCTGTTCCAAATTGGCCTATTCAGCTAAGTTGAAGAAACACATGTACCTCTCAAAAAAAACCATCTCGGTATGAGCCTGGAATATCTAGAACATTGTTTCCCTGTGAGAACTGAGTGTGGTTTTGAAATGACTACTACAGGAAACCTTAGAGTTTCAAAGGGGCGATAAGCTCTGTTTGCTCGAAATAGGTCTTTTCAGCTGAGTTGAAGACACATGCATCTTTCCCAAGAAAACATCTATGTTAGAAAGTGCAGCAGCTACCACATGGTTTCTCTGTCACAATTGAGAGAGCTTTTGAAAGGAGTACTTCCTGCAATTCAGAACTTGCAAGGTCAACAAAGGTTCATTCTGTGCCAAATAGGCGTTTTCACCTGACATGTTGAAACACATGTTTCTCTCACAAGAAACTCTCTGTGTTAGACGGTCCATCGCATAGAACATTATTTACCTGTGAGATTTGAGTTAGTTTTCATTGGAGAACTTTTGCAAATCAGAATTTCAGGGTGGAAAAGGCTACTTTGTTCCTAATAGCCCTATTGAGCTGCATTGAAAAAACACATGGATCTCGCGAGAGAAAACCATCTGTGTTAGAAGCAGGATCATCCGGCACATTGTTTCCCTGTGAGAATCGAGTGAATATTTGAAAGGAGTACTTCCAGCCAATCATAGATTTGAGGTGTACAAAAGCTCACTTTACTCCATATAGGACTATTTAGCTGAGTGGAAGAAACAACATGTATATCTCGCAAGAGAACTATATGTGTAAGAAGCCTGAGCATCTAGAACATTGATTCCCTGTGAGAACCGAGTTACGTTTGAAAGGAATACCTCCTGCAAATCCTAGATTTGAAGGTGGAGAAAGGCTGCTTTTGTTCAAAATAGGCCTATTGATCTGAGGGGAAGTAACGAATGGATACTTCCAAAGAAAACCATTTCTGGTAGAAGCTGAAGCATGTACATATTGCTTCCCTGGGAGAAATCAGTTAGTTTGGAAAGGAATATTCCTGCAAATCAGAACTTCCAAGGTGCACCAAGCTTCATTTCATTCTAAATAGGCCTATTCCACTGAGATGTTGAAACACATGTTTCTCTGGAAAGAAAACAATCCGTGTTACAATCTCCCCTGCCTTTAACCTTGATTCCCTGTGAGATTAGAGGTAGTTTTTGAGTGGAATACGTCTGCAAAGGAGAATTTTCAGGCTGGAAAAGCCTCCTTTTGTTGGACTAAGCCTATTCAGCTGAGTTGAAGAAGCACATTTTTCTCTCAAAAGAAAATCATCTGTGTTAGAAGAAGGAGAATCTAGCACATTGTTTCCTATGAGAAGTGAGTTAGTGTTTGAAAAGAACGCTGACTGCAACCTAGGTGTTTCAAGGTGGAGATTGGCTCTATTTCCTCCAATAAGCCTATTCAGATGAGTTTGAGAAACTCATGTATCTCTCCAAGGAAAATGATATACGTTAGCAGCATCAAATCTACCACATTGTTTCCTTCTGAGTATTGAGTTAGTTTTTGAAAGCAACACGTTTAGCAAATCAGAATTTTCAAGCTACAGAAAGGCTCATTTTGTCCAAAGATGAGGATTCGGCTCAATTGAAGACAGACATGTATCTCTCCTTACAATACCATCTATGCTTCAAACTGCAGCAATTACCACATTGTTTCCCTGCAAGAATTGACTTAGTTTTTGAAAGGACTACTACTGGCAACTTTTGAGTTTCACTGTGGAGATAGTCTCTGTTTGCTTCAAACAGGCCTTTTTAGCTGAGATGAAGAAGCACATGTGTATCTTGAAAAAGTACCATCTACGTTGGAAGCTGTAATTTCTATCACACTGTTTCCCTCTGACAATTCAGTTTGTTTTAGAAAGGAGTATTTCCTGCAAATCAGAATTTCCAACATGGATTGAAGTTCACTTGCTCCAAACAAGCCTAATTTGAAGAAACACACCTATTTCTTGAAAGAAAACCATCTGTGTTAGAAGAAAGTGCATCTAGCACATTGTTTCCCTGTGAGAACTGAGTTAGTTTTTAAAGGAACTTGTCCTCCACATTAGCACTTTGAATTGGGACATATGTTTCTTTGTTTCAAATTGGCCTATTCACCTGAATGGTCTAAACACGTGTTCCTCTTGAAACATCACAATATGTTTTAGAAAGAGGAACAACTAGCCTATTGCTTCCTTGTGAGAAGACTTAGTCTTGGAAAGGAATGTACCTGCAACTGAGAGATTTCAATGTGGAGATATGCCCTGATTGCTGAAAATAGGCCTATACAGCTGAGTTGAAGAAACACATGACTAACTCTAAGGACAACCATCTATGTTAGAAACTGTAGCATCAAGCACATTGATCCCCTGTGAAATTTGAATTAGTTATGGAAATGAATAACTTCTGAAGAACAGATTTTCAAAGTGTAGGAAGCCTCATTTTGTCCAAATAGGCCATTTCAGCTATGTTGAAGAAACACATGCATCTCTCCAACGAAATCATGTAGGTTAGAATCAGCATCATCTAGAACACTGTTCCTTGTGAGAATTGATTTAGCTCGTGAAAGGAGTATTTCCTGCAAAGCATCCTTTTCAAGATGAAGAAAGGCTCATTTTGTTCCAAATAGGTCTATACAGCTGAGTTGAAGAAACACATGTACCTTTCCAAAGAAAACCATCTATGGTAGATCTACCACTTTATTTCCCTGTGTGAATTGACATAGATTTCAAAGGAAAATTTAATGGAAATGAGAACTTAGAAGGCAGAGAAAGGATCATTTTGTTCCAAATGGGCCAAATCACATGAGATGTCAAAAACCGTTTGTGTGGAAAGGAAAACTGTGATAGAAACAGGTGTTTCCTGCACATTCTTTCCCTGTGAAAATTGAGTTAATTTTTAAAAGCATACTTCCTACATCTTAAGTGTTTCAATGCGGAGATAGTTTCTGTTTACTCCAGGGAGGCGTATTCAGCGTGGTTTGAGAAACGCATGTATCTCCCAAAGAAAGAGATCTATGTTAAATGCTTCACAATCCCGCCTGTTGTTTGCCTGTGAGAATTGAATGAGTTTTTGAATGCAATACTTCTGGAAATCCTCATTTTCAAGAAGAAGAAAGGCTCATTTTGTCCCAAGTATGCGTATTTTGCTGAGGTGAAGAAACACATTTATCTCTCCACAGAAAGCCATCTGTGTCAGAAGTCAAAACATTAACAACATTGCTTCATTCTGTAAATGAGTTACTTTTGGAAAGGAATATTTCCTGAAAATCAGAACTTTCAAGGTGGAGAGATGTTCACTTTCTTCCAAATAAGCCTATTGACCTGAAAGTGGGAACACATTTGTCTCTCGAAAGAAAATGGTCAGTGTAGAAAGAGAGAAGTGTCTAGACCATTGTTTCCGTGTGAGAATTGACTTAGTTTTGAAAGGAATACTTACTGCAAATCCTAATTTTCAAGGTGGAGAAAGGGTGATTTTCCTCAAATGGGCCTCTTTATCTGAGGGGAAGAAACACATGTATCCCTCCAAAGAAAACCATTTGTGCTAGAAGCTGCAGCATCTGACACATTGTTACCTGTGAGAATTGAGTTCACTTTTGAAAGGAATATTTCCTGTATATCGTAGTTATCATGGTAGGGGAAGGCTCATTTTGGTACAAAAATGCCTAATCAGCTGATTTGAAGAAACACATTTATTTCTCCAAATAACACCATCTAAGCTTGAAGCTACAGTTGCTAGCACATTGTTTCCCTGTGACAATTGGCTTAGTTTTTGAAAGGAAGACTTCCTCACAATCTGAGTTTTCAGGGTATTATTAGGCTGAGTGTGTCCAAGTAGGCCCATTCAGCTAAGTTCTATAGAAACATGTGTCTCTCAAAAAAAAATCTTTCTTAGAACCAGGAGCATCTAGGGCATTGTTTCCCTGTGAGAACTGAGTTAGTTATTGAAAGGAATACTTCCTGCGACTTAAGATGTTTCAAAGTGGAGAAAGGCTCATTTTGTTCCAAATGGGGCCGTTCATCATTGGGGAAGAAACACAAGTATCCCTCCGAAGAAACCCATTTATGGTAGAAGCTGCAGCATCTACCATATTGTTTTCCTGTGAGAATTGAGTTCGTTTTGGGAAGAATACTTCCTGCAAATCAGAAATTCCAATGTGAACAAAGGTTCATTTTGTTTCCCAAAGGCCTATTCACCTAAGATGAAGAAAGGCCTGTATGTCCAAAAGAGAACAAGCTGGGTCCAAAGCTCAAGCATGTAGAACGTTGTTTACCAGTGATACTTGAATTACTTTTTGAATGGAATGCTCCTGCAAATCAGAATTGTCGGGGTGGATGAAGATCATTTTGTTCTGAATAGGCCTATTCGCCTGAGTTGAAAAAACACATGTACCTCTCAAAAGAAAACCAGCAGTGTTAGAAGCAGGAGCATCAAGCACATTGCTTTACTGTGAGAATTCAGTGAGTTTTTGAAAGGAAGACTGCTGCAAATCAGCGTTGTTGAGGTGTAGAAAGCTTCATTTTGTTCCACATAGGACAGTTTAGAACAGTTGAAGAAACAAATGTAAATCTCAAAAGAAAGCTATGTGTGTTAGAAACAAGAGCATCTATCACATTGTTTGCTGTGAGAATAGTGTTACTTTTTGAAAGGAATATACCTGCAACTTAGGGGATCAACGTGGAGATAGCCTCTTTCTGTTCCAAATTGGCCTATTCAGCTAAGTTGAAGAAACACATGTACCTCTCAAAAAAAACCATCTCGGTATGAGCCTGGAATATCTAGAACATTGTTTCCCTGTGAGAACTGAGTGTGGTTTTGAAATGACTACTACAGGAAACCTTAGAGTTTCAAAGGGGCGATAAGCTCTGTTTGCTCGAAATAGGTCTTTTCAGCTGAGTTGAAGACACATGCATCTTTCCCAAGAAAACATCTATGTTAGAAAGTGCAGCAGCTACCACATGGTTTCTCTGTCACAATTGAGAGAGCTTTTGAAAGGAGTACTTCCTGCAATTCAGAACTTGCAAGGTCAACAAAGGTTCATTCTGTGCCAAATAGGCGTTTTCACCTGACATGTTGAAACACATGTTTCACTCACAAGAAACTCTCTGTGTTAGACGGTCCATCGCATAGAACATTATTTACCTGTGAGATTTGAGTTAGTTTTCATTGGAGAACTTTTGCAAATCAGAATTTCAGGGTGGAAAAGGCTACTTTGTTCCTAATAGCCCTATTGAGCTGCATTGAAAAAACACATGGATCTCGCGAGAGAAAACCATCTGTGTTAGAAGCAGGATCATCCGGCACATTGTTTCCCTGTGAGAATCGAGTGAATATTTGAAAGGAGTACTTCCAGCCAATCATAGATTTGAGGTGTACAAAAGCTCACTTTACTCCAAATAGGACTATTTAGCTGAGTGGAAGAAACAACATGTATATCTCGCAAGAGAACTATATGTGTAAGAAGCCTGAGCATCTAGAACATTGATTCCCTGTGAGAACCGAGTTACGTTTGAAAGGAATACCTCCTGCAAATGCTAGATTTGAAGGTGGAGAAAGGCTGCTTTTGTTCAAAATAGGCCTATTGATCTGAGGGGAAGTAACGAATGGATACTTCCAAAGAAAACCATTTCTGGTAGAAGCTGAAGCATGTACATATTGCTTCCCTGGGAGAAATCAGTTAGTTTGGAAAGGAATATTCCTGCAAATCAGAACTTCCAAGGTGCACCAAGCTTCATTTCATTCTAAATAGGCCTATTCCACTGAGATGTTGAAACACATGTTTCTCTGGAAAGAAAACAATCCGTGTTACAATCTCCCCTGCCTTTAACCTTGATTCCCTGTGAGATTAGAGGTAGTTTTTGAGTGGAATACGTCTGCAAAGGAGAATTTTCAGGCTGGAAAAGCCTCCTTTTGTTGGACTAAGCCTATTCAGCTGAGTTGAAGAAGCACATTTTTCTCTCAAAAGAAAATCATCTGTGTTAGAAGAAGGAGAATCTAGCACATTGTTTCCTATGAGAAGTGAGTTAGTGTTTGAAAAGAACGCTGACTGCAACCTAGGTGTTTCAAGGTGGAGATTGGCTCTATTTCCTCCAATAAGCCTATTCAGATGAGTTTGAGAAACTCATGTATCTCTCCAAGGAAAATGATATACGTTAGCAGCATCAAATCTACCACATTGTTTCCTTCTGAGTATTGAGTTAGTTTTTGAAAGCAACACGTTTAGCAAATCAGAATTTTCAAGCTACAGAAAGGCTCATTTTGTCCAAAGAGGAGGATTCGGCTCAATTGAAGACAGACATGTATCTCTCCTCACAATACCATCTATGCTTCAAACTGCAGCAATTACCACATTGTTTCCCTGCAAGAATTGACTTAGTTTTTGAAAGGACTACTACTGGCAACTTTTGAGTTTCACTGTGGAGATAGTCTCTGTTTGCTTCAAACAGGCCTTTTTAGCTGAGATGAAGAAGCACATGTGTATCTTGAAAAAGTACCATCTACGTTGGAAGCTGTAATTTCTATCACACTGTTTCCCTCTGACAATTTAGTTTGTTTTAGAAAGGAGTATTTCCTGCAAATCAGAATTTCCAACATGGATTGAAGTTCACTTGCTCCAAACAAGCCTAATTTGAAGAAACACACCTATTTCTTGAAAGAAAACCATCTGTGTTAGAAGAAAGTGCATCTAGCACATTGTTTCCCTGTGAGAACTGAGTTAGTTTTTAAAGGAACTTGTCCTCCACATTAGCACTTTGAATTGGGACATATGTTTCTTTGTTTCAAATTGGCCTATTCACCTGAATGGTCTAAACACGTGTTCCTCTTGAAACATCACAATATGTTTTAAAAAGAGGAACAACTAGCCTATTGCTTCCTTGTGAGAAGACTTAGTCTTGGAAAGGAATGTACCTGCAACTGAGAGATTTCAATGTGGAGATATGCCCTGATTGCTGAAAATAGGCCTATACAGCTGAGTTGAAGAAACACATGACTAACTCTAAGGACAACCATCTATGTTAGAAACTGTAGCATCAAGCACATTGATCCCCTGTGAAATTTGAATTAGTTATGGAAATGAATAACTTCTGAAGAACAGATTTTCAAAGTGTAGGAAGCCTCATTTTGTCCAAATAGGCCATTTCAGCTATGTTGAAGAAACACATGCATCTCTCCAACGAAATCATGTAGGTTAGAATCAGCATCATCTAGAACACTGTTCCTTGTGAGAATTGATTTAGCTCGTGAAAGGAGTATTTCCTGCAAAGCATCCTTTTCAAGATGAAGAAAGGCTCATTTTGTTCCAAATAGGTCTATACAGCTGAGTTGAAGAAACACATGTACCTTTCCAAAGAAAACCATCTATGGTAGATATACCACTTTATTTCCCCGTGTGAATTGACATAGATTTCAAAGGAAAATTTAATGGAAATGAGAACTTAGAAGGCAGAGAAAGGATCATTTTGTTCCAAATGGGCCAAATCACATGAGATGTCAAAAACCGTTTGTGTGGAAAGGAAAACTGTGATAGAAACAGGTGTTTCCTGCACATTCTTTCCCTGTGAAAATTGAGTTAATTTTTAAAAGCATACTTCCTACATCTTAAGTGTTTCAATGCGGAGATAGTTTCTGTTTACTCCAGGGAGGCGTATTCAGCGTGGTTTGAGAAACGCATGTATCTCCCAAAGAAAGAGATCTATGTTAAATGCTTCACAATCCCGCCTGTTGTTTGCCTGTGAGAATTGAATGAGTTTTTGAATGCAATACTTCTGGAAATCCTCATTTTCAAGAAGAAGAAAGGCTCATTTTGTCCCAAGTATGCGTATTTTGCTGAGGTGAAGAAACACATTTATCTCTCCACAGAAAGCCATCTGTGTCAGAAGTCAAAACATTAACAACATTGCTTCATTCTGTAAATGAGTTACTTTTGGAAAGGAATATTTCCTGAAAATCAGAACTTTCAAGGTGGAGAGATGTTCACTTTCTTCCAAATAAGCCTATTGACCTGAAAGTGGGAACACATTTGTCTCTCGAAAGAAAATGGTCAGTGTAGAAAGAGAGAAGTGTCTAGACCATTGTTTCCGTGTGAGAATTGACTTAGTTTTGAAAGGAATACTTACTGCAAATCCTAATTTTCAAGGTGGAGAAAGGGTGATTTTCCTCAAATGGGCCTCTTTATCTGAGGGGAAGAAACACATGTATCCCTCCAAAGAAAACCATTTGTGCTAGAAGCTGCAGCATCTGACACATTGTTACCTGTGAGAATTGAGTTCACTTTTGAAAGGAATATTTCCTGTATATCGTAGTTATCATGGTAGGGGAAGGCTCATTTTGGTACAAAAATGCCTAATCAGCTGATTTGAAGAAACACATTTATTTCTCCAAATAACACCATCTAAGCTTGAAGCTACAGTTGCTAGCACATTGTTTCCCTGTGACAATTGGCTTAGTTTTTAAAAGGAAGACTTCCTCACAATCTGAGTTTTCAGGGTATTATTAGGCTGAGTGTGTCCAAGTAGGCCCATTCAGCTAAGTTCTATAGAAACATGTGTCTCTCAAAAAAAAATCTTTCTTAGAACCAGGAGCATCTAGGGCATTGTTTCCCTGTGAGAACTGAGTTAGTTATTGAAAGGAATACTTCCTGCGACTTAAGATGTTTCAAAGTGGAGAAAGGCTCATTTTGTTCCAAATGGGGCCGTTCATCATTGGGGAAGAAACACAAGTATCCCTCCGAAGAAACCCATTTATGGTAGAAGCTGCAGCATCTACCATATTGTTTTCCTGTGAGAATTGAGTTCGTTTTGGGAAGAATACTTCCTGCAAATCAGAAATTCCAATGTGAACAAAGGTTCATTTTGTTTCCCAAAGGCCTATTCACCTAAGATGAAGAAAGGCCTGTATGTCCAAAAGAGAACAAGCTGGGTCCAAAGCTCAAGCATGTAGAACGTTGTTTACCAGTGATACTTGAATTACTTTTTGAATGGAATGCTCCTGCAAATCAGAATTGTCGGGGTGGATGAAGATCATTTTGTTCTGAATAGGCCTATTCGCCTGAGTTGAAAAAACACATGTACCTCTCAAAAGAAAACCAGCAGTGTTAGAAGCAGGAGCATCAAGCACATTGTTTTACTGTGAGAATTCAGTGAGTTTTTGAAAGGAAGACTGCTGCAAATCAGCGTTGTTGAGGTGTAGAAAGCTTCATTTTGTTCCACATAGGACAGTTTAGAACAGTTGAAGAAACAAATGTAAATCTCAAAAGAAAGCTATGTGTGTTAGAAATAAGAGCATCTATCACATTGTTTGCTGTGAGAATAGTGTTACTTTTTGAAAGGAATATACCTGCAACTTAGGGGATCAACGTGGAGATAGCCTCTTTCTGTTCCAAATTGGCCTATTCAGCTAAGTTGAAGAAACACATGTACCTCTCAAAAAAAACCATCTCGGTATGAGGCTGGAATATCTAGAACATTGTTTCCCTGTGAGAACTGAGTGTGGTTTTGAAATGACTACTACAGGAAACCTTAGAGTTTCAAAGGGGCGATAAGCTCTGTTTGCTCGAAATAGGTCTTTTCAGCTGAGTTGAAGACACATGCATCTTTCCCAAGAAAACCATCTATGTTAGAAAGTGCAGCAGCTACCACATGGTTTCTCTGTCACAATTGAGAGAGCTTTTGAAAGGAGTACTTCCTGCAATTCAGAACTTGCAAGGTCAACAAAGGTCCATTCTGTGCCAAATAGGCGTTTTCACCTGACATGTTGAAACACATGTTTCTCTCACAAGAAACTCTCTGTGTTAGACGGTCCATCGCATAGAACATTATTTACCTGTGAGATTTGAGTTAGTTTTCATTGGAGAACTTTTGCAAATCAGAATTTCAGGGTGGAAAAGGCTACTTTGTTCCTAATAGCCCTATTGAGCTGCATTGAAAAAACACATGGATCTCGCGAGAGAAAACCATCTGTGTTAGAAGCAGGATCATCCGGCACATTGTTTCCCTGTGAGAATCGAGTGAATATTTGAAAGGAGTACTTCCAGCCAATCATAGATTTGAGGTGTACAAAAGCTCACTTTACTCCAAATAGGACTATTTAGCTGAGTGGAAGAAACAACATGTATATCTCGCAAGAGAACTATATGTGTAAGAAGCCTGAGCATCTAGAACATTGATTCCCTGTGAGAACCGAGTTACGTTTGAAAGGAATACCTCCTGCAAATGCTAGATTTGAAGGTGGAGAAAGGCTGCTTTTGTTCAAAATAGGCCTATTGATCTGAGGGGAAGTAACGAATGGATACTTCCAAAGAAAACCATTTCTGGTAGAAGCTGAAGCATGTACATATTGCTTCCCTGGGAGAAATCAGTTAGTTTGGAAAGGAATATTCCTGCAAATCAGAACTTCCAAGGTGCACCAAGCTTCATTTCATTCTAAATAGGCCTATTCCACTGAGATGTTGAAACACATGTTTCTCTGGAAAGAAAACAATCCGTGTTACAATCTCCCCTGCCTTTAACCTTGATTCCCTGTGAGATTAGAGGTAGTTTTTGAGTGGAATACGTCTGCAAAGGAGAATTTTCAGGCTGGAAAAGCCTCCTTTTGTTGGACTAAGCCTATTCAGCTGAGTTGAAGAAGCACATTTTTCTCTCAAAAGAAAATCATCTGTGTTAGAAGAAGGAGAATCTAGCACATTGTTTCCTATGAGAAGTGAGTTAGTGTTTGAAAAGAACGCTGACTGCAACCTAGGTGTTTCAAGGTGGAGATTGGCTCTATTTCCTCCAATAAGCCTATTCAGATGAGTTTGAGAAACTCATGTATCTCTCCAAGGAAAATGATATACGTTAGCAGCATCAAATCTACCACATTGTTTCCTTCTGAGTATTGAGTTAGTTTTTGAAAGCAACACGTTTAGCAAATCAGAATTTTCAAGCTACAGAAAGGCTCATTTTGTCCAAAGAGGAGGATTCGGCTCAATTGAAGACAGACATGTATCTCTCCTCACAATACCATCTATGCTTCAAACTGCAGCAATTACCACATTGTTTCCCTGCAAGAATTGACTTAGTTTTTGAAAGGACTACTACTGGCAACTTTTGAGTTTCACTGTGGAGATAGTCTCTGTTTGCTTCAAACAGGCCTTTTTAGCTGAGATGAAGAAGCACATGTGTATCTTGAAAAAGTACCATCTACGTTGGAAGCTGTAATTTCTATCACACTGTTTCCCTCTGACAATTTAGTTTGTTTTAGAAAGGAGTATTTCCTGCAAATCAGAATTTCCAACATGGATTGAAGTTCACTTGCTCCAAACAAGCCTAATTTGAAGAAACACACCTATTTCTTGAAAGAAAACCATCTGTGTTAGAAGAAAGTGCATCTAGCACATTGTTTCCCTGTGAGAACTGAGTTAGTTTTTAAAGGAACTTGTCCTCCACATTAGCACTTTGAATTGGGACATATGTTTCTTTGTTTCAAATTGGCCTATTCACCTGAATGGTCTAAACACGTGTTCCTCTTGAAACATCACAATATGTTTTAGAAAGAGGAACAACTAGCCTATTGCTTCCTTGTGAGAAGACTTAGTCTTGGAAAGGAATGTACCTGCAACTGAGAGATTTCAATGTGGAGATATGCCCTGATTGCTGAAAATAGGCCTATACAGCTGAGTTGAAGAAACACATGACTAACTCTAATGACAACCATCTATGTTAGAAACTGTAGCATCAAGCACATTGATCCCCTGTGAAATTTGAATTAGTTATGGAAATGAATAACTTCTGAAGAACAGATTTTCAAAGTGTAGGAAGCCTCATTTTGTCCAAATAGGCCATTTCAGCTATGTTGAAGAAACACATGCATCTCTCCAATGAAATCATGTAGGTTAGAATCAGCATCATCTAGAACACTGTTCCTTGTGAGAATTGATTTAGCTCGTGAAAGGAGTATTTCCTGCAAAGCATCCTTTTCAAGATGAAGAAAGGCTCATTTTGTTCCAAATAGGTCTATACAGCTGAGTTGAAGAAACACATGTACCTTTCCAAAGAAAACCATCTATGGTAGATCTACCACTTTATTTCCCTGTGTGAATTGACATAGATTTCAAAGGAAAATTTAATGGAAATGAGAACTTAGAAGGCAGAGAAAGGATCATTTTGTTCCAAATGGGCCAAATCACATGAGATGTCAAAAACCGTTTGTGTGGAAAGGAAAACTGTGATAGAAACAGGTGTTTCCTGCACATTCTTTCCCTGTGAAAATTGAGTTAATTTTTAGAAGCATACTTCCTACATCTTAAGTGTTTCAATTCGGAGATAGTTTCTGTTTACTCCAGGGAGGCGTATTCAGCGTGGTTTGAGAAACGCATGTATCTCCCAAAGAAAGAGATCTATGTTAAATGCTTCACAATCTCGCCTGTTGTTTGCCTGTGAGAATTGAATGAGTTTTTGAATGCAATACTTCTGGAAATCCTCATTTTCAAGAAGAAGAAAGGCTCATTTTGTCCCAAGTATGCGTATTTTGCTGAGGTGAAGAAACACATTTATCTCTCCACAGAAAGCCATCTGTGTCAGAAGTCAAAACATTAACAACATTGCTTCATTCTGTAAATGAGTTACTTTTGGAAAGGAATATTTCCTGAAAATCAGAACTTTCAAGGTGGAGAGATGTTCACTTTCTTCCAAATAAGCCTATTGACCTGAAAGTGGGAACACATTTGTCTCTCGAAAGAAAATGGTCAGTGTAGAAAGAGAGAAGTGTCTAGACCATTGTTTCCGTGTGAGAATTGACTTAGTTTTGAAAGGAATACTTACTGCAAATCCTAATTTTCAAGGTGGAGAAAGGGTGATTTTCCTCAAATGGGCCTCTTTATCTGAGGGGAAGAAACACATGTATCCCTCCAAAGAAAACCATTTGTGCTAGAAGCTGCAGCATCTGACACATTGTTACCTGTGAGAATTGAGTTCACTTTTGAAAGGAATATTTCCTGTATATCGTAGTTATCATGGTAGGGGAAGGCTCATTTTGGTACAAAAATGCCTAATCAGCTGATTTGAAGAAACACATTTATTTCTCCAAATAACACCATCTAAGCTTGAAGCTACAGTTGCTAGCACATTGTTTCCCTGTGACAATTGGCTTAGTTTTTGAAAGGAAGACTTCCTCACAATCTGAGTTTTCAGGGTATTATTAGGCTGAGTGTGTCCAAGTAGGCCCATTCAGCTAAGTTCTATAGAAACATGTGTCTCTCAAAAAAAAATCTTTCTTAGAACCAGGAGCATCTAGGGCATTGTTTCCCTGTGAGAACTGAGTTAGTTATTGAAAGGAATACTTCCTGCGACTTAAGATGTTTCAAAGTGGAGAAAGGCTCATTTTGTTCCAAATGGGGCCGTTCATCATTGGGGAAGAAACACAAGTATCCCTCCGAAGAAACCCATTTATGGTAGAAGCTGCAGCATCTACCATATTGTTTTCCTGTGAGAATTGAGTTCGTTTTGGGAAGAATACTTCCTGCAAATCAGAAATTCCAATGTGAACAAAGGTTCATTTTGTTTCCCAAAGGCCTATTCACCTAAGATGAAGAAAGGCCTGTATGTCCAAAAGAGAACAAGCTGGGTCCAAAGCTCAAGCATGTAGAACGTTGTTTACCAGTGATACTTGAATTACTTTTTGAATGGAATGCTCCTGCAAATCAGAATTGTCGGGGTGGATGAAGATCATTTTGTTCTGAATAGGCCTATTCGCCTGAGTTGAAAAAACACATGTACCTCTCAAAAGAAAACCAGCAGTGTTAGAAGCAGGAGCATCAAGCACATTGTTTTACTGTGAGAATTCAGTGAGTTTTTGAAAGGAAGACTGCTGCAAATCAGCGTTTTCGAGGTGTAGAAAGCTTCATTTTGTTCCACATAGGACAGTTTAGAACAGTTGAAGAAACAAATGTAAATCTCAAAAGAAAGCTATGTGTGTTAGAAATAAGAGCATCTATCACATTGTTTGCTGTGAGAATAGTGTTACTTTTTGAAAGGAATATACCTGCAACTTAGGGGATCAACGTGGAGATAGCCTCTTTCTGTTCCAAATTGGCCTATTCAGCTAAGTTGAAGAAACACATGTACCTCTCAAAAAAAACCATCTCGGTATGAGGCTGGAATATCTAGAACATTGTTTCCCTGTGAGAACTGAGTGTGGTTTTGAAATGACTACTACAGGAAACCTTAGAGTTTCAAAGGGGCGATAAGCTCTGTTTGCTCGAAATAGGTCTTTTCAGCTGAGTTGAAGACACATGCATCTTTCCCAAGAAAACCATCTATGTTAGAAAGTGCAGCAGCTACCACATGGTTTCTCTGTCACAATTGAGAGAGCTTTTGAAAGGAGTACTTCCTGCAATTCAGAACTTGCAAGGTCAACAAAGGTTCATTCTGTGCCAAATAGGCGTTTTCACCTGACATGTTGAAACACATGTTTCTCTCACAAGAAACTCTCTGTGTTAGACGGTCCATCGCATAGAACATTATTTACCTGTGAGATTTGAGTTAGTTTTCATTGGAGAACTTTTGCAAATCAGAATTTCAGGGTGGAAAAGGCTACTTTGTTCCTAATAGCCCTATTGAGCTGCATTGAAAAAACACATGGATCTCGCGAGAGAAAACCATCTGTGTTAGAAGCAGGATCATCCGGCACATTGTTTCCCTGTGAGAATCGAGTGAATATTTGAAAGGAGTACTTCCAGCCAATCATAGATTTGAGGTGTACAAAAGCTCACTTTACTCCAAATAGGACTATTTAGCTGAGTGGAAGAAACAACATGTATATCTCGCAAGAGAACTATATGTGTAAGAAGCCTGAGCATCTAGAACATTGATTCCCTGTGAGAACCGAGTTACGTTTGAAAGGAATACCTCCTGCAAATGCTAGATTTGAAGGTGGAGAAAGGCTGCTTTTGTTCAAAATAGGCCTATTGATCTGAGGGGAAGTAACGAATGGATACTTCCAAAGAAAACCATTTCTGGTAGAAGCTGAAGCATGTACATATTGCTTCCCTGGGAGAAATCAGTTAGTTTGGAAAGGAATATTCCTGCAAATCAGAACTTCCAAGGTGCACCAAGCTTCATTTCATTCTAAATAGGCCTATTCCACTGAGATGTTGAAACACATGTTTCTCTGGAAAGAAAACAATCCGTGTTACAATCTCCCCTGCCTTTAACCTTGATTCCCTGTGAGATTAGAGGTAGTTTTTGAGTGGAATACGTCTGCAAAGGAGAATTTTCAGGCTGGAAAAGCCTCCTTTTGTTGGACTAAGCCTATTCAGCTGAGTTGAAGAAGCACATTTTTCTCTCAAAAGAAAATCATCTGTGTTAGAAGAAGGAGAATCTAGCACATTGTTTCCTATGAGAAGTGAGTTAGTGTTTGAAAAGAACGCTGACTGCAACCTAGGTGTTTCAAGGTGGAGATTGGCTCTATTTCCTCCAATAAGCCTATTCAGATGAGTTTGAGAAACTCATGTATCTCTCCAAGGAAAATGATATACGTTAGCAGCATCAAATCTACCACATTGTTTCCTTCTGAGTATTGAGTTAGTTTTTGAAAGCAACACGTTTAGCAAATCAGAATTTTCAAGCTACAGAAAGGCTCATTTTGTCCAAAGAGGAGGATTCGGCTCAATTGAAGACAGACATGTATCTCTCCTCACAATACCATCTATGCTTCAAACTGCAGCAATTACCACATTGTTTCCCTGCAAGAATTGACTTAGTTTTTGAAAGGACTACTACTGGCAACTTTTGAGTTTCACTGTGGAGATAGTCTCTGTTTGCTTCAAACAGGCCTTTTTAGCTGAGATGAAGAAGCACATGTGTATCTTGAAAAAGTACCATCTACGTTGGAAGCTGTAATTTCTATCACACTGTTTCCCTCTGACAATTTAGTTTGTTTTAGAAAGGAGTATTTCCTGCAAATCAGAATTTCCAACATGGATTGAAGTTCACTTGCTCCAAACAAGCCTAATTTGAAGAAACACACCTATTTCTTGAAAGAAAACCATCTGTGTTAGAAGAAAGTGCATCTAGCACATTGTTTCTCTGTGAGAACTGAGTTAGTTATTAAAGGAACTTGTCCTCCACATTAGCACTTTGAATTGGGACATATGTTTCTTTGTTTCAAATTGGCCTATTCACCTGAATGGTCTAAACACGTGTTCCTCTTGAAACATCACAATATGTTTTAGAAAGAGGAACTAGCCTATTGCTTCCTTGTGAGAAGACTTAGTCTTGGAAAGGAATGTACCTGCAACTGAGAGATTTCAATGTGGAGATATGCCCTGATTGCTGAAAATAGGCCTATACAGCTGAGTTGAAGAAACACATGACTAACTCTAATGACAACCATCTATGTTAGAAACTGTAGCATCAAGCACATTGATCCCCTGTGAAATTTGAATTAGTTATGGAAATGAATAACTTCTGAAGAACAGATTTTCAAAGTGTAGGAAGCCTCATTTTGTCCAAATAGGCCATTTCAGCTATGTTGAAGAAACACATGCATCTCTCCAATGAAATCATGTAGGTTAGAATCAGCATCATCTAGAACACTGTTCCTTGTGAGAATTGATTTAGCTCGTGAAAGGAGTATTTCCTGCAAAGCATCCTTTTCAAGATGAAGAAAGGCTCATTTTGTTCCAAATAGGTCTATACAGCTGAGTTGAAGAAACACATGTACCTTTCCAAAGAAAACCATCTATGGTAGATCTACCACTTTATTTCCCTGTGTGAATTGACATAGATTTCAAAGGAAAATTTAATGGAAATGAGAACTTAGAAGGCAGAGAAAGGATCATTTTGTTCCAAATGGGCCAAATCACATGAGATGTCAAAAACCGTTTGTGTGGAAAGGAAAACTGTGATAGAAACAGGTGTTTCCTGCACATTCTTTCCCTGTGAAAATTGAGTTAATTTTTAAAAGCATACTTCCTACATCTTAAGTGTTTCAATGCGGAGATAGTTTCTGTTTACTCCAGGGAGGCGTATTCAGCGTGGTTTGAGAAACGCATGTATCTCCCAAAGAAAGAGATCTATGTTAAATGCTTCACAATCTCGCCTGTTGTTTGCCTGTGAGAATTGAATGAGTTTTTGAATGCAATACTTCTGGAAATCCTCATTTTCAAGAAGAAGAAAGGCTCATTTTGTCCCAAGTATGCGTATTTTGCTGAGGTGAAGAAACACATTTATCTCTCCACAGAAAGCCATCTGTGTCAGAAGTCAAAACATTAACAACATTGCTTCATTCTGTAAATGAGTTACTTTTGGAAAGGAATATTTCCTGAAAATCAGAACTTTCAAGGTGGAGAGATGTTCACTTTCTTCCAAATAAGCCTATTGACCTGAAAGTGGGAACACATTTGTCTCTCGAAAGAAAATGGTCAGTGTAGAAAGAGAGAAGTGTCTAGACCATTGTTTCCGTGTGAGAATTGACTTAGTTTTGAAAGGAATACTTACTGCAAATCCTAATTTTCAAGGTGGAGAAAGGGTGATTTTCCTCAAATGGGCCTCTTTATCTGAGGGGAAGAAACACATGTATCCCTCCAAAGAAAACCATTTGTGCTAGAAGCTGCAGCATCTGACACATTGTTACCTGTGAGAATTGAGTTCACTTTTGAAAGGAATATTTCCTGTATATCGTAGTTATCATGGTAGGGGAAGGCTCATTTTGGTACAAAAATGCCTAATCAGCTGATTTGAAGAAACACATTTATTTCTCCAAATAACACCATCTAAGCTTGAAGCTACAGTTGCTAGCACATTGTTTCCCTGTGACAATTGGCTTAGTTTTTGAAAGGAAGACTTCCTCACAATCTGAGTTTTCAGGGTATTATTAGGCTGAGTGTGTCCAAGTAGGCCCATTCAGCTAAGTTCTATAGAAACATGTGTCTCTCAAAAAAAAATCTTTCTTAGAACCAGGAGCATCTAGGGCATTGTTTCCCTGTGAGAACTGAGTTAGTTATTGAAAGGAATACTTCCTGCGACTTAAGATGTTTCAAAGTGGAGAAAGGCTCATTTTGTTCCAAATGGGGCCGTTCATCATTGGGGAAGAAACACAAGTATCCCTCCGAAGAAACCCATTTATGGTAGAAGCTGCAGCATCTACCATATTGTTTTCCTGTGAGAATTGAGTTCGTTTTGGGAAGAATACTTCCTGCAAATCAGAAATTCCAATGTGAACAAAGGTTCATTTTGTTTCCCAAAGGCCTATTCACCTAAGATGAAGAAAGGCCTGTATGTCCAAAAGAGAACAAGCTGGGTCCAAAGCTCAAGCATGTAGAACGTTGTTTACCAGTGATACTTGAATTACTTTTTGAATGGAATGCTCCTGCAAATCAGAATTGTCGGGGTGGATGAAGATCATTTTGTTCTGAATAGGCCTATTCGCCTGAGTTGAAAAAACACATGTACCTCTCAAAAGAAAACCAGCAGTGTTAGAAGCAGGAGCATCAAGCACATTGTTTTACTGTGAGAATTCAGTGAGTTTTTGAAAGGAAGACTGCTGCAAATCAGCGTTTTCGAGGTGTAGAAAGCTTCATTTTGTTCCACATAGGACAGTTTAGAACAGTTGAAGAAACAAATGTAAATCTCAAAAGAAAGCTATGTGTGTTAGAAATAAGAGCATCTATCACATTGTTTGCTGTGAGAATAGTGTTACTTTTTGAAAGGAATATACCTGCAACTTAGGGGATCAACGTGGAGATAGCCTCTTTCTGTTCCAAATTGGCCTATTCAGCTAAGTTGAAGAAACACATGTACCTCTCAAAAAAAACCATCTCGGTATGAGGCTGGAATATCTAGAACATTGTTTCCCTGTGAGAACTGAGTGTGGTTTTGAAATGACTACTATAGGAAACCTTAGAGTTTCAAAGGGGCGATAAGCTCTGTTTGCTCGAAATAGGTCTTTTCAGCTGAGTTGAAGACACATGCATCTTTCCCAAGAAAACCATCTATGTTAGAAAGTGCAGCAGCTACCACATGGTTTCTCTGTCACAATTGAGAGAGCTTTTGAAAGGAGTACTTCCTGCAATTCAGAACTTGCAAGGTCAACAAAGGTTCATTCTGTGCCAAATAGGCGTTTTCACCTGACATGTTGAAACACATGTTTCTCTCACAAGAAACTCTCTGTGTTAGACGGTCCATCGCATAGAACATTATTTACCTGTGAGATTTGAGTTAGTTTTCATTGGAGAACTTTTGCAAATCAGAATTTCAGGGTGGAAAAGGCTACTTTGTTCCTAATAGCCCTATTGAGCTGCATTGAAAAAACACATGGATCTCGCGAGAGAAAACCATCTGTGTTAGAAGCAGGATCATCCGGCACATTGTTTCCCTGTGAGAATCGAGTGAATATTTGAAAGGAGTACTTCCAGCCAATCATAGATTTGAGGTGTACAAAAGCTCACTTTACTCCAAATAGGACTATTTAGCTGAGTGGAAGAAACAACATGTATATCTCGCAAGAGAACTATATGTGTAAGAAGCCTGAGCATCTAGAACATTGATTCCCTGTGAGAACCGAGTTACGTTTGAAAGGAATACCTCCTGCAAATGCTAGATTTGAAGGTGGAGAAAGGCTGCTTTTGTTCAAAATAGGCCTATTGATCTGAGGGGAAGTAACGAATGGATACTTCCAAAGAAAACCATTTCTGGTAGAAGCTGAAGCATGTACATATTGCTTCCCTGGGAGAAATCAGTTAGTTTGGAAAGGAATATTCCTGCAAATCAGAACTTCCAAGGTGCACCAAGCTTCATTTCATTCTAAATAGGCCTATTCCACTGAGATGTTGAAACACATGTTTCTCTGGAAAGAAAACAATCCGTGTTACAATCTCCCCTGCCTTTAACCTTGATTCCCTGTGAGATTAGAGGTAGTTTTTGAGTGGAATACGTCTGCAAAGGAGAATTTTCAGGCTGGAAAAGCCTCCTTTTGTTGGACTAAGCCTATTCAGCTGAGTTGAAGAAGCACATTTTTCTCTCAAAAGAAAATCATCTGTGTTAGAAGAAGGAGAATCTAGCACATTGTTTCCTATGAGAAGTGAGTTAGTGTTTGAAAAGAACGCTGACTGCAACCTAGGTGTTTCAAGGTGGAGATTGGCTCTATTTCCTCCAATAAGCCTATTCAGATGAGTTTGAGAAACTCATGTATCTCTCCAAGGAAAATGATATACGTTAGCAGCATCAAATCTACCACATTGTTTCCTTCTGAGTATTGAGTTAGTTTTTGAAAGCAACACGTTTAGCAAATCAGAATTTTCAAGCTACAGAAAGGCTCATTTTGTCCAAAGAGGAGGATTCGGCTCAATTGAAGACAGACATGTATCTCTCCTCACAATACCATCTATGCTTCAAACTGCAGCAATTACCACATTGTTTCCCTGCAAGAATTGACTTAGTTTTTGAAAGGACTACTACTGGCAACTTTTGAGTTTCACTGTGGAGATAGTCTCTGTTTGCTTCAAACAGGCCTTTTTAGCTGAGATGAAGAAGCACATGTGTATCTTGAAAAAGTACCATCTACGTTGGAAGCTGTAATTTCTATCACACTGTTTCCCTCTGACAATTTAGTTTGTTTTAGAAAGGAGTATTTCCTGCAAATCAGAATTTCCAACATGGATTGAAGTTCACTTGCTCCAAACAAGCCTAATTTGAAGAAACACACCTATTTCTTGAAAGAAAACCATCTGTGTTAGAAGAAAGTGCATCTAGCACATTGTTTCTCTGTGAGAACTGAGTTAGTTATTAAAGGAACTTGTCCTCCACATTAGCACTTTGAATTGGGACATATGTTTCTTTGTTTCAAATTGGCCTATTCACCTGAATGGTCTAAACACGTGTTCCTCTTGAAACATCACAATATGTTTTAGAAAGAGGAACTAGCCTATTGCTTCCTTGTGAGAAGACTTAGTCTTGGAAAGGAATGTACCTGCAACTGAGAGATTTCAATGTGGAGATATGCCCTGATTGCTGAAAATAGGCCTATACAGCTGAGTTGAAGAAACACATGACTAACTCTAATGACAACCATCTATGTTAGAAACTGTAGCATCAAGCACATTGATCCCCTGTGAAATTTGAATTAGTTATGGAAATGAATAACTTCTGAAGAACAGATTTTCAAAGTGTAGGAAGCCTCATTTTGTCCAAATAGGCCATTTCAGCTATGTTGAAGAAACACATGCATCTCTCCAATGAAATCATGTAGGTTAGAATCAGCATCATCTAGAACACTGTTCCTTGTGAGAATTGATTTAGCTCGTGAAAGGAGTATTTCCTGCAAAGCATCCTTTTCAAGATGAAGAAAGGCTCATTTTGTTCCAAATAGGTCTATACAGCTGAGTTGAAGAAACACATGTACCTTTCCAAAGAAAACCATCTATGGTAGATCTACCACTTTATTTCCCTGTGTGAATTGACATAGATTTCAAAGGAAAATTTAATGGAAATGAGAACTTAGAAGGCAGAGAAAGGATCATTTTGTTCCAAATGGGCCAAATCACATGAGATGTCAAAAACCGTTTGTGTGGAAAGGAAAACTGTCATAGAAACAGGTGTTTCCTGCACATTCTTTCCCTGTGAAAATTGAGTTAATTTTTAAAAGCATACTTCCTACATCTTAAGTGTTTCAATGCGGAGATAGTTTCTGTTTACTCCAGGGAGGCGTATTCAGCGTGGTTTGAGAAACGCATGTATCTCCCAAAGAAAGAGATCTATGTTAAATGCTTCACAATCTCGCCTGTTGTTTGCCTGTGAGAATTGAATGAGTTTTTGAATGCAATACTTCTGGAAATCCTCATTTTCAAGAAGAAGAAAGGCTCATTTTGTCCCAAGTATGCGTATTTTGCTGAGGTGAAGAAACACATTTATCTCTCCACAGAAAGCCATCTGTGTCAGAAGTCAAAACATTAACAACATTGCTTCATTCTGTAAATGAGTTACTTTTGGAAAGGAATATTTCCTGAAAATCAGAACTTTCAAGGTGGAGAGATGTTCACTTTCTTCCAAATAAGCCTATTGACCTGAAAGTGGGAACACATTTGTCTCTCGAAAGAAAATGGTCAGTGTAGAAAGAGAGAAGTGTCTAGACCATTGTTTCCGTGTGAGAATTGACTTAGTTTTGAAAGGAATACTTACTGCAAATCCTAATTTTCAAGGTGGAGAAAGGGTGATTTTCCTCAAATGGGCCTCTTTATCTGAGGGGAAGAAACACATGTATCCCTCCAAAGAAAACCATTTGTGCTAGAAGCTGCAGCATCTGACACATTGTTACCTGTGAGAATTGAGTTCACTTTTGAAAGGAATATTTCCTGTATATCGTAGTTATCATGGTAGGGGAAGGCTCATTTTGGTACAAAAATGCCTAATCAGCTGATTTGAAGAAACACATTTATTTCTCCAAATAACACCATCTAAGCTTGAAGCTACAGTTGCTAGCACATTGTTTCCCTGTGACAATTGGCTTAGTTTTTGAAAGGAAGACTTCCTCACAATCTGAGTTTTCAGGGTATTATTAGGCTGAGTGTGTCCAAGTAGGCCCATTCAGCTAAGTTCTATAGAAACATGTGTCTCTCAAAAAAAAATCTTTCTTAGAACCAGGAGCATCTAGGGCATTGTTTCCCTGTGAGAACTGAGTTAGTTATTGAAAGGAATACTTCCTGCGACTTAAGATGTTTCAAAGTGGAGAAAGGCTCATTTTGTTCCAAATGGGGCCGTTCATCATTGGGGAAGAAACACAAGTATCCCTCCGAAGAAACCCATTTATGGTAGAAGCTGCAGCATCTACCATATTGTTTTCCTGTGAGAATTGAGTTCGTTTTGGGAAGAATACTTCCTGCAAATCAGAAATTCCAATGTGAACAAAGGTTCATTTTGTTTCCCAAAGGCCTATTCACCTAAGATGAAGAAAGGCCTGTATGTCCAAAAGAGAACAAGCTGGGTCCAAAGCTCAAGCATGTAGAACGTTGTTTACCAGTGATACTTGAATTACTTTTTGAATGGAATGCTCCTGCAAATCAGAATTGTCGGGGTGGATGAAGATCATTTTGTTCTGAATAGGCCTATTCGCCTGAGTTGAAAAAACACATGTACCTCTCAAAAGAAAACCAGCAGTGTTAGAAGCAGGAGCATCAAGCACATTGTTTTACTGTGAGAATTCAGTGAGTTTTTGAAAGGAAGACTGCTGCAAATCAGCGTTTTCGAGGTGTAGAAAGCTTCATTTTGTTCCACATAGGACAGTTTAGAACAGTTGAAGAAACAAATGTAAATCTCAAAAGAAAGCTATGTGTGTTAGAAATAAGAGCATCTATCACATTGTTTGCTGTGAGAATAGTGTTACTTTTTGAAAGGAATATACCTGCAACTTAGGGGATCAACGTGGAGATAGCCTCTTTCTGTTCCAAATTGGCCTATTCAGCTAAGTTGAAGAAACACATGTACCTCTCAAAAAAAACCATCTCGGTATGAGGCTGGAATATCTAGAACATTGTTTCCCTGTGAGAACTGAGTGTGGTTTTGAAATGACTACTATAGGAAACCTTAGAGTTTCAAAGGGGCGATAAGCTCTGTTTGCTCGAAATAGGTCTTTTCAGCTGAGTTGAAGACACATGCATCTTTCCCAAGAAAACCATCTATGTTAGAAAGTGCAGCAGCTACCACATGGTTTCTCTGTCACAATTGAGAGAGCTTTTGAAAGGAGTACTTCCTGCAATTCAGAACTTGCAAGGTCAACAAAGGTTCATTCTGTGCCAAATAGGCGTTTTCACCTGACATGTTGAAACACATGTTTCTCTCACAAGAAACTCTCTGTGTTAGACGGTCCATCGCATAGAACATTATTTACCTGTGAGATTTGAGTTAGTTTTCATTGGAGAACTTTTGCAAATCAGAATTTCAGGGTGGAAAAGGCTACTTTGTTCCTAATAGCCCTATTGAGCTGCATTGAAAAAACACATGGATCTCGCGAGAGAAAACCATCTGTGTTAGAAGCAGGATCATCCGGCACATTGTTTCCCTGTGAGAATCGAGTGAATATTTGAAAGGAGTACTTCCAGCCAATCATAGATTTGAGGTGTACAAAAGCTCACTTTACTCCAAATAGGACTATTTAGCTGAGTGGAAGAAACAACATGTATATCTCGCAAGAGAACTATATGTGTAAGAAGCCTGAGCATCTAGAACATTGATTCCCTGTGAGAACCGAGTTACGTTTGAAAGGAATACCTCCTGCAAATGCTAGATTTGAAGGTGGAGAAAGGCTGCTTTTGTTCAAAATAGGCCTATTGATCTGAGGGGAAGTAACGAATGGATACTTCCAAAGAAAACCATTTCTGGTAGAAGCTGAAGCATGTACATATTGCTTCCCTGGGAGAAATCAGTTAGTTTGGAAAGGAATATTCCTGCAAATCAGAACTTCCAAGGTGCACCAAGCTTCATTTCATTCTAAATAGGCCTATTCCACTGAGATGTTGAAACACATGTTTCTCTGGAAAGAAAACAATCCGTGTTACAATCTCCCCTGCCTTTAACCTTGATTCCCTGTGAGATTAGAGGTAGTTTTTGAGTGGAATACGTCTGCAAAGGAGAATTTTCAGGCTGGAAAAGCCTCCTTTTGTTGGACTAAGCCTATTCAGCTGAGTTGAAGAAGCACATTTTTCTCTCAAAAGAAAATCATCTGTGTTAGAAGAAGGAGAATCTAGCACATTGTTTCCTATGAGAAGTGAGTTAGTGTTTGAAAAGAACGCTGACTGCAACCTAGGTGTTTCAAGGTGGAGATTGGCTCTATTTCCTCCAATAAGCCTATTCAGATGAGTTTGAGAAACTCATGTATCTCTCCAAGGAAAATGATATACGTTAGCAGCATCAAATCTACCACATTGTTTCCTTCTGAGTATTGAGTTAGTTTTTGAAAGCAACACGTTTAGCAAATCAGAATTTTCAAGCTACAGAAAGGCTCATTTTGTCCAAAGAGGAGGATTCGGCTCAATTGAAGACAGACATGTATCTCTCCTCACAATACCATCTATGCTTCAAACTGCAGCAATTACCACATTGTTTCCCTGCAAGAATTGACTTAGTTTTTGAAAGGACTACTACTGGCAACTTTTGAGTTTCACTGTGGAGATAGTCTCTGTTTGCTTCAAACAGGCCTTTTTAGCTGAGATGAAGAAGCACATGTGTATCTTGAAAAAGTACCATCTACGTTGGAAGCTGTAATTTCTATCACACTGTTTCCCTCTGACAATTTAGTTTGTTTTAGAAAGGAGTATTTCCTGCAAATCAGAATTTCCAACATGGATTGAAGTTCACTTGCTCCAAACAAGCCTAATTTGAAGAAACACACCTATTTCTTGAAAGAAAACCATCTGTGTTAGAAGAAAGTGCATCTAGCACATTGTTTCTCTGTGAGAACTGAGTTAGTTATTAAAGGAACTTGTCCTCCACATTAGCACTTTGAATTGGGACATATGTTTCTTTGTTTCAAATTGGCCTATTCACCTGAATGGTCTAAACACGTGTTCCTCTTGAAACATCACAATATGTTTTAGAAAGAGGAACTAGCCTATTGCTTCCTTGTGAGAAGACTTAGTCTTGGAAAGGAATGTACCTGCAACTGAGAGATTTCAATGTGGAGATATGCCCTGATTGCTGAAAATAGGCCTATACAGCTGAGTTGAAGAAACACATGACTAACTCTAATGACAACCATCTATGTTAGAAACTGTAGCATCAAGCACATTGATCCCCTGTGAAATTTGAATTAGTTATGGAAATGAATAACTTCTGAAGAACAGATTTTCAAAGTGTAGGAAGCCTCATTTTGTCCAAATAGGCCATTTCAGCTATGTTGAAGAAACACATGCATCTCTCCAATGAAATCATGTAGGTTAGAATCAGCATCATCTAGAACACTGTTCCTTGTGAGAATTGATTTAGCTCGTGAAAGGAGTATTTCCTGCAAAGCATCCTTTTCAAGATGAAGAAAGGCTCATTTTGTTCCAAATAGGTCTATACAGCTGAGTTGAAGAAACACATGTACCTTTCCAAAGAAAACCATCTATGGTAGATCTACCACTTTATTTCCCTGTGTGAATTGACATAGATTTCAAAGGAAAATTTAATGGAAATGAGAACTTAGAAGGCAGAGAAAGGATCATTTTGTTCCAAATGGGCCAAATCACATGAGATGTCAAAAACCGTTTGTGTGGAAAGGAAAACTGTGATAGAAACAGGTGTTTCCTGCACATTCTTTCCCTGTGAAAATTGAGTTAATTTTTAAAAGCATACTTCCTACATCTTAAGTGTTTCAATGCGGAGATAGTTTCTGTTTACTCCAGGGAGGCGTATTCAGCGTGGTTTGAGAAACGCATGTATCTCCCAAAGAAAGAGATCTATGTTAAATGCTTCACAATCTCGCCTGTTGTTTGCCTGTGAGAATTGAATGAGTTTTTGAATGCAATACTTCTGGAAATCCTCATTTTCAAGAAGAAGAAAGGCTCATTTTGTCCCAAGTATGCGTATTTTGCTGAGGTGAAGAAACACATTTATCTCTCCACAGAAAGCCATCTGTGTCAGAAGTCAAAACATTAACAACATTGCTTCATTCTGTAAATGAGTTACTTTTGGAAAGGAATATTTCCTGAAAATCAGAACTTTCAAGGTGGAGAGATGTTCACTTTCTTCCAAATAAGCCTATTGACCTGAAAGTGGGAACACATTTGTCTCTCGAAAGAAAATGGTCAGTGTAGAAAGAGAGAAGTGTCTAGACCATTGTTTCCGTGTGAGAATTGACTTAGTTTTGAAAGGAATACTTACTGCAAATCCTAATTTTCAAGGTGGAGAAAGGGTGATTTTCCTCAAATGGGCCTCTTTATCTGAGGGGAAGAAACACATGTATCCCTCCAAAGAAAACCATTTCTGCTAGAAGCTGCAGCATCTGACACATTGTTACCTGTGAGAATTGAGTTCACTTTTGAAAGGAATATTTCCTGTATATCGTAGTTATCATGGTAGGGGAAGGCTCATTTTGGTACAAAAATGCCTAATCAGCTGATTTGAAGAAACACATTTATTTCTCCAAATAACACCATCTAAGCTTGAAGCTACAGTTGCTAGCACATTGTTTCCCTGTGACAATTGGCTTAGTTTTTGAAAGGAAGACTTCCTCACAATCTGAGTTTTCAGGGTATTATTAGGCTGAGTGTGTCCAAGTAGGCCCATTCAGCTAAGTTCTATAGAAACATGTGTCTCTCAAAAAAAAATCTTTCTTAGAACCAGGAGCATCTAGGGCATTGTTTCCCTGTGAGAACTGAGTTAGTTATTGAAAGGAATACTTCCTGCGACTTAAGATGTTTCAAAGTGGAGAAAGGCTCATTTTGTTCCAAATGGGGCCGTTCATCATTGGGGAAGAAACACAAGTATCCCTCCGAAGAAACCCATTTATGGTAGAAGCTGCAGCATCTACCATATTGTTTTCCTGTGAGAATTGAGTTCGTTTTGGGAAGAATACTTCCTGCAAATCAGGAATTCCAATGTGAACAAAGGTTCATTTTGTTTCCCAAAGGCCTATTCACCTAAGATGAAGAAAGGCCTGTATGTCCAAAAGAGAACAAGCTGGGTCCAAAGCTCAAGCATGTAGAACGTTGTTTACCAGTGATACTTGAATTACTTTTTGAATGGAATGCTCCTGCAAATCAGAATTGTCGGGGTGGATGAAGATCATTTTGTTCTGAATAGGCCTATTCGCCTGAGTTGAAAAAACACATGTACATCTCAAAAGAAAACCAAAAGTGTTAGAAGCAGGAGCATCAAGCACATTGTTTTACTGTGAGAATTCAGTGAGTTTTTGAAAGGAAGACTGCTGCAAATCAGCGTTTTCGAGGTGTAGAAAGCTTCATTTTGTTCCACATAGGACAGTTTAGAACAGTTGAAGAAACAAATGTAAATCTCAAAAGAAAGCTATGTGTGTTAGAAATAAGAGCATCTATCACATTGTTTGCTGTGAGAATAGTGTTACTTTTTGAAAGGAATATACCTGCAACTTAGGGGATCAACGTGGAGATAGCCTCTTTCTGTTCCAAATTGGCCTATTCAGCTAAGTTGAAGAAACACATGTACCTCTCAAAAAAAACCATCTCGGTATGAGGCTGGAATATCTAGAACATTGTTTCCCTGTGAGAACTGAGTGTGGTTTTGAAATGACTACTACAGGAAACCTTAGAGTTTCAAAGGGGCGATAAGCTCTGTTTGCTCGAAATAGGTCTTTTCAGCTGAGTTGAAGACACATGCATCTTTCCCAAGAAAACATCTATGTTAGAAAGGGCAGCAGCTACCACATGGTTTCTCTGTCACAATTGAGAGAGCTTTTGAAAGGAGTACTTCCTGCAATTCAGAACTTGCAAGGTCAACAAAGGTTCATTCTGTGCCAAATAGGCGTTTTCACCTGACATGTTGAAACACATGTTTCTCTCACAAGAAACTCTCTGTGTTAGACGGTCCATCGCATAGAACATTATTTACCTGTGAGATTTGAGTTAGTTTTCATTGGAGAACTTTTGCAAATCAGAATTTCAGGGTGGAAAAGGCTACTTTGTTCCTAATAGCCCTATTGAGCTGCATTGAAAAAACACATGGATCTCGCGAGAGAAAACCATCTGTGTTAGAAGCAGGATCATCCGGCACATTGTTTCCCTGTGAGAATCGAGTGAATATTTGAAAGGAGTACTTCCAGCCAATCATAGATTTGAGGTGTACAAAAGCTCACTTTACTCCAAATAGGACTATTTAGCTGAGTGGAAGAAACAACATGTATATCTCGCAAGAGAACTATATGTGTAAGAAGCCTGAGCATCTAGAACATTGATTCCCTGTGAGAACCGAGTTACGTTTGAAAGGAATACCTCCTGCAAATGCTAGATTTGAAGGTGGAGAAAGGCTGCTTTTGTTCAAAATAGGCCTATTGATCTGAGGGGAAGTAACGAATGGATACTTCCAAAGAAAACCATTTCTGGTAGAAGCTGAAGCATGTACATATTGCTTCCCTGGGAGAAATCAGTTAGTTTGGAAAGGAATATTCCTGCAAATCAGAACTTCCAAGGTGCACCAAGCTTCATTTCATTCTAAATAGGCCTATTCCACTGAGATGTTGAAACACATGTTTCTCTGGAAAGAAAACAATCCGTGTTACAATCTCCCCTGCCTTTAACCTTGATTCCCTGTGAGATTAGAGGTAGTTTTTGAGTGGAATACGTCTGCAAAGGAGAATTTTCAGGCTGGAAAAGCCTCCTTTTGTTGGACTAAGCCTATTCAGCTGAGTTGAAGAAGCACATTTTTCTCTCAAAAGAAAATCATCTGTGTTAGAAGAAGGAGAATCTAGCACATTGTTTCCTATGAGAAGTGAGTTAGTGTTTGAAAAGAACGCTGACTGCAACCTAGGTGTTTCAAGGTGGAGATTGGCTCTATTTCCTCCAATAAGCCTATTCAGATGAGTTTGAGAAACTCATGTATCTCTCCAAGGAAAATGATATACGTTAGCAGCATCAAATCTACCACATTGTTTCCTTCTGAGTATTGAGTTAGTTTTTGAAAGCAACACGTTTAGCAAATCAGAATTTTCAAGCTACAGAAAGGCTCATTTTGTCCAAAGAGGAGGATTCGGCTCAATTGAAGACAGACATGTATCTCTCCTCACAATACCATCTATGCTTCAAGCTGCAGCAATTACCACATTGTTTCCCTGCAAGAATTGACTTAGTTTTTGAAAGGACTACTACTGGCAACTTTTGAGTTTCACTGTGGAGATAGTCTCTGTTTGCTTCAAACAGGCCTTTTTAGCTGAGATGAAGAAGCACATGTGTATCTTGAAAAAGTACCATCTACGTTGGAAGCTGTAATTTCTATCACACTGTTTCCCTCTGACAATTTAGTTTGTTTTAGAAAGGAGTATTTCCTGCAAATCAGAATTTCCAACATGGATTGAAGTTCACTTGCTCCAAACAAGCCTAATTTGAAGAAACACACCTATTTCTTGAAAGAAAACCATCTGTGTTAGAAGAAAGTGCATCTAGCACATTGTTTCTCTGTGAGAACAGAGTTAGTTATTAAAGGAACTTGTCCTCCACATTAGCACTTTGAATTGGGACATATGTTTCTTTGTTTCAAATTGGCCTATTCACCTGAATGGTCTAAACACGTGTTCCTCTTGAAACATCACAATATGTTTTAGAAAGAGGAACTAGCCTATTGCTTCCTTGTGAGAAGACTTAGTCTTGGAAAGGAATGTACCTGCAACTGAGAGATTTCAATGTGGAGATATGCCCTGATTGCTGCAAATAGGCCTATACAGCTGAGTTGAAGAAACACATGACTAACTCTAATGACAACCATCTATGTTAGAAACTGTAGCATCAAGCACATTGATCCCCTGTGAAATTTGAATTAGTTATGGAAATGAATAACTTCTGAAGAACAGATTTTCAAAGTGTAGGAAGCCTCATTTTGTCCAAATAGGCCATTTCAGCTATGTTGAAGAAACACATGCATCTCTCCAATGAAATCATGTAGGTTAGAATCAGCATCATCTAGAACACTGTTCCTTGTGAGAATTGATTTAGCTCGTGAAAGGAGTATTTCCTGCAAAGCATCCTTTTCAAGATGAAGAAAGGCTCATTTTGTTCCAAATAGGTCTATACAGCTGAGTTGAAGAAACACATGTACCTTTCCAAAGAAAACCATCTATGGTAGATCTACCACTTTATTTCCCTGTGTGAATTGACATAGATTTCAAAGGAAAATTTAATGGAAATGAGAACTTAGAAGGCAGAGAAAGGATCATTTTGTTCCAAATGGGCCAAATCACATGAGATGTCAAAAACCGTTTGTGTGGAAAGGAAAACTGTGATAGAAACAGGTGTTTCCTGCACATTCTTTCCCTGTGAAAATTGAGTTAATTTTTAAAAGCATACTTCCTACATCTTAAGTGTTTCAATGCGGAGATAGTTTCTGTTTACTCCAGGGAGGCGTATTCAGCGTGGTTTGAGAAACGCATGTATCTCCCAAAGAAAGAGATCTATGTTAAATGCTTCACAATCCCTCCTGTTGTTTGCCTGTGAGAATTGAATGAGTTTTTGAATGCAATACTTCTGGAAATCCTCATTTTCAAGAAGAAGAAAGGCTCATTTTGTCCCAAGTATGCGTATTTTGCTGAGGTGAAGAAACACATTTATCTCTCCACAGAAAGCCATCTGTGTCAGAAGTCAAAACATTAACAACATTGCTTCATTCTGTAAATGAGTTACTTTTGGAAAGGAATATTTCCTGAAAATCAGAACTTTCAAGGTGGAGAGATGTTCACTTTCTTCCAAATAAGCCTATTGACCTGAAAGTGGGAACACATTTGTCTCTCGAAAGAAAATGGTCAGTGTAGAAAGAGAGAAGTGTCTAGACCATTGTTTCCGTGTGAGAATTGACTTAGTTTTGAAAGGAATACTTACTGCAAATCCTAATTTTCAAGGTGGAGAAAGGGTGATTTTCCTCAAATGGGACTCTTTATCTGAGGGGAAGAAACACATGTATCCCTCCAAAGAAAACCATTTCTGCTAGAAGCTGCAGCATCTGACACATTGTTACCTGTGAGAATTGAGTTCACTTTTGAAAGGAATATTTCCTGTATATCGTAGTTATCATGGTAGGGGAAGGCTCATTTTGGTACAAAAATGCCTAATCAGCTGATTTGAAGAAACACATTTATTTCTCCAAATAACACCATCTAAGCTTGAAGCTACAGTTGCTAGCACATTGTTTCCCTGTGACAATTGGCTTAGTTTTTGAAAGGAAGACTTCCTCACAATCTGAGTTTTCAGGGTATTATTAGGCTGAGTGTGTCCAAGTAGGCCCATTCAGCTAAGTTCTATAGAAACATGTGTCTCTCAAAAAAAAATCTTTCTTAGAACCAGGAGCATCTAGGGCATTGTTTCCCTGTGAGAACTGAGTTAGTTATTGAAAGGAATACTTCCTGCGACTTAAGATGTTTCAAAGTGGAGAAAGGCTCATTTTGTTCCAAATGGGGCCGTTCATCATTGGGGAAGAAACACAAGTATCCCTCCGAAGAAACCCATTTATGGTAGAAGCTGCAGCATCTACCATATTGTTTTCCTGTGAGAATTGAGTTCGTTTTGGGAAGAATACTTCCTGCAAATCAGAAATTCCAATGTGAACAAAGGTTCATTTTGTTTCCCAAAGGCCTATTCACCTAAGATGAAGAAAGGCCTGTATGTCCAAAAGAGAACAAGCTGGGTCCAAAGCTCAAGCATGTAGAACGTTGTTTACCAGTGATACTTGAATTACTTTTTGAATGGAATGCTCCTGCAAATCAGAATTGTCGGGGTGGATGAAGATCATTTTGTTCTGAATAGGCCTATTCGCCTGAGTTGAAAAAACACATGTACCTCTCAAAAGAAAACCAGCAGTGTTAGAAGCAGGAGCATCAAGCACATTGTTTTACTGTGAGAATTCAGTGAGTTTTTGAAAGGAAGACTGCTGCAAATCAGCGTTTTCGAGGTGTAGAAAGCTTCATTTTGTTCCACATAGGACAGTTTAGAACAGTTGAAGAAACAAATGTAAATCTCAAAAGAAAGCTATGTGTGTTAGAAATAAGAGCATCTATCACATTGTTTGCTGTGAGAATAGTGTTACTTTTTGAAAGGAATATACCTGCAACTTAGGGGATCAACGTGGAGATAGCCTCTTTCTGTTCCAAATTGGCCTATTCTGCTAAGTTGAAGAAACACATGTACCTCTCAAAAAAAACCATCTCGGTATGAGGCTGGAATATCTAGAACATTGTTTCCCTGTGAGAACTGAGTGTGGTTTTGAAATGACTACTACAGGAAACCTTAGAGTTTCAAAGGGGCGATAAGCTCTGTTTGCTCGAAATAGGTCTTTTCAGCTGAGTTGAAGACACATGCATCTTTCCCAAGAAAACATCTATGTTAGAAAGGGCAGCAGCTACCACATGGTTTCTCTGTCACAATTGAGAGAGCTTTTGAAAGGAGTACTTCCTGCAATTCAGAACTTGCAAGGTCAACAAAGGTTCATTCTGTGCCAAATAGGCGTTTTCACCTGACATGTTGAAACACATGTTTCTCTCACAAGAAACTCTCTGTGTTAGACGGTCCATCGCATAGAACATTATTTACCTGTGAGATTTGAGTTAGTTTTCATTGGAGAACTTTTGCAAATCAGAATTTCAGGGTGGAAAAGGCTACTTTGTTCCTAATAGCCCTATTGAGCTGCATTGAAAAAACACATGGATCTCGCGAGAGAAAACCATCTGTGTTAGAAGCAGGATCATCCGGCACATTGTTTCCCTGTGAGAATCGAGTGAATATTTGAAAGGAGTACTTCCAGCCAATCATAGATTTGAGGTGTACAAAAGCTCACTTTACTCCAAATAGGACTATTTAGCTGAGTGGAAGAAACAACATGTATATCTCGCAAGAGAACTATATGTGTAAGAAGCCTGAGCATCTAGAACATTGATTCCCTGTGAGAACCGAGTTACGTTTGAAAGGAATACCTCCTGCAAATGCTAGATTTGAAGGTGGAGAAAGGCTGCTTTTGTTCAAAATAGGCCTATTGATCTGAGGGGAAGTAACGAATGGATACTTCCAAAGAAAACCATTTCTGGTAGAAGCTGAAGCATGTACATATTGCTTCCCTGGGAGAAATCAGTTAGTTTGGAAAGGAATATTCCTGCAAATCAGAACTTCCAAGGTGCACCAAGCTTCATTTCATTCTAAATAGGCCTATTCCACTGAGATGTTGAAACACATGTTTCTCTGGAAAGAAAACAATCCGTGTTACAATCTCCCCTGCCTTTAACCTTGATTCCCTGTGAGATTAGAGGTAGTTTTTGAGTGGAATACGTCTGCAAAGGAGAATTTTCAGGCTGGAAAAGCCTCCTTTTGTTGGACTAAGCCTATTCAGCTGAGTTGAAGAAGCACATTTTTCTCTCAAAAGAAAATCATCTGTGTTAGAAGAAGGAGAATCTAGCACATTGTTTCCTATGAGAAGTGAGTTAGTGTTTGAAAAGAACGCTGACTGCAACCTAGGTGTTTCAAGGTGGAGATTGGCTCTATTTCCTCCAATAAGCCTATTCAGATGAGTTTGAGAAACTCATGTATCTCTCCAAGGAAAATGATATACGTTAGCAGCATCAAATCTACCACATTGTTTCCTTCTGAGTATTGAGTTAGTTTTTGAAAGCAACACGTTTAGCAAATCAGAATTTTCAAGCTACAGAAAGGCTCATTTTGTCCAAAGAGGAGGATTCGGCTCAATTGAAGACAGACATGTATCTCTCCTCACAATACCATCTATGCTTCAAACTGCAGCAATTACCACATTGTTTCCCTGCAAGAATTGACTTAGTTTTTGAAAGGACTACTACTGGCAACTTTTGAGTTTCACTGTGGAGATAGTCTCTGTTTGCTTCAAACAGGCCTTTTTAGCTGAGATGAAGAAGCACATGTGTATCTTGAAAAAGTACCATCTACGTTGGAAGCTGTAATTTCTATCACACTGTTTCCCTCTGACAATTTAGTTTGTTTTAGAAAGGAGTATTTCCTGCAAATCAGAATTTCCAACATGGATTGAAGTTCACTTGCTCCAAACAAGCCTAATTTGAAGAAACACACCTATTTCTTGAAAGAAAACCATCTGTGTTAGAAGAAAGTGCATCTAGCACATTGTTTCTCTGTGAGAACTGAGTTAGTTATTAAAGGAACTTGTCCTCCACATTAGCACTTTGAATTGGGACATATGTTTCTTTGTTTCAAATTGGCCTATTCACCTGAATGGTCTAAACACGTGTTCCTCTTGAAACATCACAATATGTTTTAGAAAGAGGAACTAGCCTATTGCTTCCTTGTGAGAAGACTTAGTCTTGGAAAGGAATGTACCTGCAACTGAGAGATTTCAATGTGGAGATATGCCCTGATTGCTGCAAATAGGCCTATACAGCTGAGTTGAAGAAACACATGACTAACTCTAATGACAACCATCTATGTTAGAAACTGTAGCATCAAGCACATTGATCCCCTGTGAAATTTGAATTAGTTATGGAAATGAATAACTTCTGAAGAACAGATTTTCAAAGTGTAGGAAGCCTCATTTTGTCCAAATAGGCCATTTCAGCTATGTTGAAGAAACACATGCATCTCTCCAATGAAATCATGTAGGTTAGAATCAGCATCATCTAGAACACTGTTCCTTGTGAGAATTGATTTAGCTCGTGAAAGGAGTATTTCCTGCAAAGCATCCTTTTCAAGATGAAGAAAGGCTCATTTTGTTCCAAATAGGTCTATACAGCTGAGTTGAAGAAACACATGTACCTTTCCAAAGAAAACCATCTATGGTAGATCTACCACTTTATTTCCCTGTGTGAATTGACATAGATTTCAAAGGAAAATTTAATGGAAATGAGAACTTAGAAGGCAGAGAAAGGATCATTTTGTTCCAAATGGGCCAAATCACATGAGATGTCAAAAACCGTTTGTGTGGAAAGGAAAACTGTGATAGAAACAGGTGTTTCCTGCACATTCTTTCCCTGTGAAAATTGAGTTAATTTTTAAAAGCATACTTCCTACATCTTAAGTGTTTCAATGCGGAGATAGTTTCTGTTTACTCCAGGGAGGCGTATTCAGCGTGGTTTGAGAAACGCATGTATCTCCCAAAGAAAGAGATCTATGTTAAATGCTTCACAATCCCGCCTGTTGTTTGCCTGTGAGAATTGAATGAGTTTTTGAATGCAATACTTCTGGAAATCCTCATTTTCAAGAAGAAGAAAGGCTCATTTTGTCCCAAGTATGCGTATTTTGCTGAGGTGAAGAAACACATTTATCTCTCCACAGAAAGCCATCTGTGTCAGAAGTCAAAACATTAACAACATTGCTTCATTCTGTAAATGAGTTACTTTTGGAAAGGAATATTTCCTGAAAATCAGAACTTTCAAGGTGGAGAGATGTTCACTTTCTTCCAAATAAGCCTATTGACCTGAAAGTGGGAACACATTTGTCTCTCGAAAGAAAATGGTCAGTGTAGAAAGAGAGAAGTGTCTAGACCATTGTTTCCGTGTGAGAATTGACTTAGTTTTGAAAGGAATACTTACTGCAAATCCTAATTTTCAAGGTGGAGAAAGGGTGATTTTCCTCAAATGGGCCTCTTTATCTGAGGGGAAGAAACACATGTATCCCTCCAAAGAAAACCATTTGTGCTAGAAGCTGCAGCATCTGACACATTGTTACCTGTGAGAATTGAGTTCACTTTTGAAAGGAATATTTCCTGTATATCGTAGTTATCATGGTAGGGGAAGGCTCATTTTGGTACAAAAATGCCTAATCAGCTGATTTGAAGAAACACATTTATTTCTCCAAATAACACCATCTAAGCTTGAAGCTACAGTTGCTAGCACATTGTTTCCCTGTGACAATTGGCTTAGTTTTTGAAAGGAAGACTTCCTCACAATCTGAGTTTTCAGGGTATTATTAGGCTGAGTGTGTCCAAGTAGGCCCATTCAGCTAAGTTCTATAGAAACATGTGTCTCTCAAAAAAAAATCTTTCTTAGAACCAGGAGCATCTAGGGCATTGTTTCCCTGTGAGAACTGAGTTAGTTATTGAAAGGAATACTTCCTGCGACTTAAGATGTTTCAAAGTGGAGAAAGGCTCATTTTGTTCCAAATGGGGCCGTTCATCATTGGGGAAGAAACACAAGTATCCCTCCGAAGAAACCCATTTATGGTAGAAGCTGCAGCATCTACCATATTGTTTTCCTGTGAGAATTGAGTTCGTTTTGGGAAGAATACTTCCTGCAAATCAGAAATTCCAATGTGAACAAAGGTTCATTTTGTTTCCCAAAGGCCTATTCACCTAAGATGAAGAAAGGCCTGTATGTCCAAAAGAGAACAAGCTGGGTCCAAAGCTCAAGCATGTAGAACGTTGTTTACCAGTGATACTTGAATTACTTTTTGAATGGAATGCTCCTGCAAATCAGAATTGTCGGGGTGGATGAAGATCATTTTGTTCTGAATAGGCCTATTCGCCTGAGTTGAAAAAACACATGTACCTCTCAAAAGAAAACCAGCAGTGTTAGAAGCAGGAGCATCAAGCACATTGTTTTACTGTGAGAATTCAGTGAGTTTTTGAAAGGAAGACTGCTGCAAATCAGCGTTTTCGAGGTGTAGAAAGCTTCATTTTGTTCCACATAGGACAGTTTAGAACAGTTGAAGAAACAAATGTAAATCTCAAAAGAAAGCTATGTGTGTTAGAAATAAGAGCATCTATCACATTGTTTGCTGTGAGAATAGTGTTACTTTTTGAAAGGAATATACCTGCAACTTAGGGGATCAACGTGGAGATAGCCTCTTTCTGTTCCAAATTGGCCTATTCTGCTAAGTTGAAGAAACACATGTACCTCTCAAAAAAAACCATCTCGGTATGAGGCTGGAATATCTAGAACATTGTTTCCCTGTGAGAACTGAGTGTGGTTTTGAAATGACTACTACAGGAAACCTTAGAGTTTCAAAGGGGCGATAAGCTCTGTTTGCTCGAAATAGGTCTTTTCAGCTGAGTTGAAGACACATGCATCTTTAACAAGAAAACCATCTATGTTAGAAAGTGCAGCAGCTACCACATGGTTTCTCTGTCACAATTGAGAGAGCTTTTGAAAGGAGTACTTCCTGCAATTCAGAACTTGCAAGGTCAACAAAGGTTCATTCTGTGCCAAATAGGCGTTTTCACCTGACATGTTGAAACACATGTTTCTCTCACAAGAAACTCTCTGTGTTAGACGGTCCATCGCATAGAACATTATTTACCTGTGAGATTTGAGTTAGTTTTCATTGGAGAACTTTTGCAAATCAGAATTTCAGGGTGGAAAAGGCTACTTTGTTCCTAATAGCCCTATTGAGCTGCATTGAAAAAACACATGGATCTCGCGAGAGAAAACCATCTGTGTTAGAAGCAGGATCATCCGGCACATTGTTTCCCTGTGAGAATCGAGTGAATATTTGAAAGGAGTACTTCCAGCCAATCATAGATTTGAGGTGTACAAAAGCTCACTTTACTCCAAATAGGACTATTTAGCTGAGTGGAAGAAACAACATGTATATCTCGCAAGAGAACTATATGTGTAAGAAGCCTGAGCATCTAGAACATTGATTCCCTGTGAGAACCGAGTTACGTTTGAAAGGAATACCTCCTGCAAATGCTAGATTTGAAGGTGGAGAAAGGCTGCTTTTGTTCAAAATAGGCCTATTGATCTGAGGGGAAGTAACGAATGGATACTTCCAAAGAAAACCATTTCTGGTAGAAGCTGAAGCATGTACATATTGCTTCCCTGGGAGAAATCAGTTAGTTTGGAAAGGAATATTCCTGCAAATCAGAACTTCCAAGGTGCACCAAGCTTCATTTCATTCTAAATAGGCCTATTCCACTGAGATGTTGAAACACATGTTTCTCTGGAAAGAAAACAATCCGTGTTACAATCTCCCCTGCCTTTAACCTTGATTCCCTGTGAGATTAGAGGTAGTTTTTGAGTGGAATACGTCTGCAAAGGAGAATTTTCAGGCTGGAAAAGCCTCCTTTTGTTGGACTAAGCCTATTCAGCTGAGTTGAAGAAGCACATTTTTCTCTCAAAAGAAAATCATCTGTGTTAGAAGAAGGAGAATCTAGCACATTGTTTCCTATGAGAAGTGAGTTAGTGTTTGAAAAGAACGCTGACTGCAACCTAGGTGTTTCAAGGTGGAGATTGGCTCTATTTCCTCCAATAAGCCTATTCAGATGAGTTTGAGAAACTCATGTATCTCTCCAAGGAAAATGATATACGTTAGCAGCATCAAATCTACCACATTGTTTCCTTCTGAGTATTGAGTTAGTTTTTGAAAGCAACACGTTTAGCAAATCAGAATTTTCAAGCTACAGAAAGGCTCATTTTGTCCAAAGAGGAGGATTCGGCTCAATTGAAGACAGACATGTATCTCTCCTCACAATACCATCTATGCTTCAAACTGCAGCAATTACCACATTGTTTCCCTGCAAGAATTGACTTAGTTTTTGAAAGGACTACTACTGGCAACTTTTGAGTTTCACTGTGGAGATAGTCTCTGTTTGCTTCAAACAGGCCTTTTTAGCTAAGATGAAGAAGCACATGTGTATCTTGAAAAAGTACCATCTACGTTGGAAGCTGTAATTTCTATCACACTGTTTCCCTCTGACAATTTAGTTTGTTTTAGAAAGGAGTATTTCCTGCAAATCAGAATTTCCAACATGGATTGAAGTTCACTTGCTCCAAACAAGCCTAATTTGAAGAAACACACCTATTTCTTGAAAGAAAACCATCTGTGTTAGAAGAAAGTGCATCTAGCACATTGTTTCTCTGTGAGAACTGAGTTAGTTATTAAAGGAACTTGTCCTCCACATTAGCACTTTGAATTGGGACATATGTTTCTTTGTTTCAAATTGGCCTATTCACCTGAATGGTCTAAACACGTGTTCCTCTTGAAACATCACAATATGTTTTAGAAAGAGGAACTAGCCTATTGCTTCCTTGTGAGAAGACTTAGTCTTGGAAAGGAATGTACCTGCAACTGAGAGATTTCAATGTGGAGATATGCCCTGATTGCTGAAAATAGGCCTATACAGCTGAGTTGAAGAAACACATGACTAACTCTAATGACAACCATCTATGTTAGAAACTGTAGCATCAAGCACATTGATCCCCTGTGAAATTTGAATTAGTTATGGAAATGAATAACTTCTGAAGAACAGATTTTCAAAGTGTAGGAAGCCTCATTTTGTCCAAATAGGCCATTTCAGCTATGTTGAAGAAACACATGCATCTCTCCAATGAAATCATGTAGGTTAGAATCAGCATCATCTAGAACACTGTTCCTTGTGAGAATTGATTTAGCTCGTGAAAGGAGTATTTCCTGCAAAGCATCCTTTTCAAGATGAAGAAAGGCTCATTTTGTTCCAAATAGGTCTATACAGCTGAGTTGAAGAAACACATGTACCTTTCCAAAGAAAACCATCTATGGTAGATATACCACTTTATTTCCCCGTGTGAATTGACATAGATTTCAAAGGAAAATTTAATGGAAATGAGAACTTAGAAGGCAGAGAAAGGATCATTTTGTTCCAAATGGGCCAAATCACATGAGATGTCAAAAACCGTTTGTGTGGAAAGGAAAACTGTGATAGAAACAGGTGTTTCCTGCACATTCTTTCCATGTGAAAATTGAGTTAATTTTTAAAAGCATACTTCCTACATCTTAAGTGTTTCAATGCGGAGATAGTTTCTGTTTACTCCAGGGAGGCGTATTCAGCTTGGTTTGAGAAACGCATGTATCTCCCAAAGAAAGAGATCTATGTTAAATGCTTCACAATCCCGCCTGTTGTTTGCCTGTGAGAATTGAATGAGTTTTTGAATGCAATACTTCTGGAAATCCTCATTTTCAAGAAGAAGAAAGGCTCATTTTGTCCCAAGTATGCGTATTTTGCTGAGGTGAAGAAACACATTTATCTCTCCACAGAAAGCCATCTGTGTCAGAAGTCAAAACATTAACAACATTGCTTCATTCTGTAAATGAGTTACTTTTGGAAAGGAATATTTCCTGAAAATCAGAACTTTCAAGGTGGAGAGATGTTCACTTTCTTCCAAATAAGCCTATTGACCTGAAAGGGGGAACACATTTGTCTCTCGAAAGAAAATGGTCAGTGTAGAAAGAGAGAAGTGTCTAGACCATTGTTTCCGTGTGAGAATTGACTTAGTTTTGAAAGGAATACTTACTGCAAATCCTAATTTTCAAGGTGGAGAAAGGGTGATTTTCCTCAAATGGGCCTCTTTATCTGAGGGGAAGAAACACATGTATCCCTCCAAAGAAAACCATTTGTGCTAGAAGCTGCAGCATCTGACACATTGTTACCTGTGAGAATTGAGTTCACTTTTGAAAGGAATATTTCCTGTATATCGTAGTTATCATGGTAGGGGAAGGCTCATTTTGGTACAAAAATGCCTAATCAGCTGATTTGAAGAAACACATTTATTTCTCCAAATAACACCATCTAAGCTTGAAGCTACAGTTGCTAGCACATTGTTTCCCTGTGACAATTGGCTTAGTTTTTGAAAGGAAGACTTCCTCACAATCTGAGTTTTCAGGGTATTATTAGGCTGAGTGTGTCCAAGTAGGCCCATTCAGCTAAGTTCTATAGAAACATGTGTCTCTCAAAAAAAAATCTTTCTTAGAACCAGGAGCATCTAGGGCATTGTTTCCCTGTGAGAACTGAGTTAGTTATTGAAAGGAATACTTCCTGCGACTTAAGATGTTTCAAAGTGGAGAAAGGCTCATTTTGTTCCAAATGGGGCCGTTCATCATTGGGGAAGAAACACAAGTATCCCTCCGAAGAAACCCATTTATGGTAGAAGCTGCAGCATCTACCATATTGTTTTCCTGTGAGAATTGAGTTCGTTTTGGGAAGAATACTTCCTGCAAATCAGAAATTCCAATGTGAACAAAGGTTCATTTTGTTTCCCAAAGGCCTATTCACCTAAGATGAAGAAAGGCCTGTATGTCCAAAAGAGAACAAGCTGGGTCCAAAGCTCAAGCATGTAGAACGTTGTTTACCAGTGATACTTGAATTACTTTTTGAATGGAATGCTCCTGCAAATCAGAATTGTTGGGGTGGATGAAGATCATTTTGTTCTAAATAGGCCTATTCGCCTGAGTTGAAAAAACACATGTACCTCTCAAAAGAAAACCAGCAGTGTTAGAAGCAGGAGCATCAAGCACATTGTTTTACTGTGAGAATTCAGTGAGTTTTTGAAAGGAAGACTGCTGCAAATCAGCGTTTTCGAGGTGTAGAAAGCTTCATTTTGTTCCACATAGGACAGTTTAGAACAGTTGAAGAAACAAATGTAAATCTCAAAAGAAAACTATGTGTGTTAGAAACAAGAGCATCTATCACATTGTTTGCTGTGAGAATAGTGTTACTTTTTGAAAGGAATATACCTGCAACTTAGGGGATCAACGTGGAGATAGCCTCTTTCTGTTCCAAATTGGCCTATTCAGCTAAGTTGAAGAAACACATGTACCTCTCAAAAAAAACCATCTCGGTATGAGCCTGGAATATCTAGAACATTGTTTCCCTGTGAGAACTGAGTGTGGTTTTGAAATGACTACTACAGGAAACCTTAGAGTTTCAAAGGGGCGATAAGCTCTGTTTGCTCGAAATAGGTCTTTTCAGCTGAGTTGAAGACACATGCATCTTTCCCAAGAAAACATCTATGTTAGAAAGGGCAGCAGCTACCACATGGTTTCTCTGTCACAATTGAGAGAGCTTTTGAAAGGAGTACTTCCTGCAATTCAGAACTTGCAAGGTCAACAAAGGTTCATTCTGTGCCAAATAGGCGTTTTCACCTGACATGTTGAAACACATGTTTCTCTCACAAGAAACTCTCTGTGTTAGACGGTCCATCGCATAGAACATTATTTACCTGTGAGATTTGAGTTAGTTTTCATTGGAGAACTTTTGCAAATCAGAATTTCAGGGTGGAAAAGGCTACTTTGTTCCTAATAGCCCTATTGAGCTGCATTGAAAAAACACATGGATCTCGCGAGAGAAAACCATCTGTGTTAGAAGCAGGATCATCCAGCACATTGTTTCCCTGTGAGAATCGAGTGAATATTTGAAAGGAGTACTTCCAGCGAATCATAGATTTGAGGTGTACAAAAGCTCACTTTACTCCAAATAGGACTATTTAGCTGAGTGGAAGAAACAACATGTATATCTCGCAAGAGAACTATATGTGTAAGAAGCCTGAGCATCTAGAACATTGATTCCCTGTGAGAACCGAGTTACGTTTGAAAGGAATACCTCCTGCAAATGCTAGATTTGAAGGTGGAGAAAGGCTGCTTTTGTTCAAAATAGGCCTATTGATCTGAGGGGAAGTAACGAATGGATACTTCCAAAGAAAACCATTTCTGGTAGAAGCTGAAGCATGTACATATTGCTTCCCTGGGAGAAATCAGTTAGTTTGGAAAGGAATATTCCTGCAAATCAGAACTTCCAAGGTGCACCAAGCTTCATTTCATTCTAAATAGGCCTATTCCACTGAGATGTTGAAACACATGTTTCTCTGGAAAGAAAACAATCCGTGTTACAATCTCCCCTGCCTTTAACCTTGATTCCCTGTGAGACTAGAGGTAGTTTTTGAGTGGAATACGTCTGCAAAGGAGAATTTTCAGGCTGGAAAAGCCTCCTTTTCTTGGACTAAGCCTATTCAGCTGAGTTGAAGAAGCACATTTTTCTCTCAAAATAAAATCATCTGTGTTAGAAGAAGGAGAATCTAGCACATTGTTTCCTATGAGAAGTGAGTTAGTGTTTGAAAAGAACGCTGACTGCAACCTAGGTGTTTCAAGGTGGAGATTGGCTCTATTTCCTCCAATAAGCCTATTCAGATGAGTTTGAGAAACTCATGTATCTCTCCAAGGAAAATGGTCTACGTTAGCAGCATCAAATCTACCACATTGTTTCATTCTGAGTATTGAGTTAGTTTTTGAAAGCAACACGTTTAGCAAATCAGAATTTTCAAGCTACAGAAAGGCTCATTTTGTCCAAAGAGGAGGATTCGGCTCAATTGAAGACAGACATGTATCTCTCCTCACAATACCATCTATGCTTCAAACTGCAGCAATTACCACATTGTTTCCCTGCAAGAATTGACTTAGTTTTTGAAAGGACTACTACTGGCAACTTTTGAGTTTCACTGTGGAGATAGTCTCTGTTTGCTTCAAACAGGCCTTTTTAGCTGAGATGAAGAAGCACATGTGTATCTTGAAAAAGTACCATCTACGTTGGAAGCTGTAATTTCTATCACACTGTTTCCCTCTGACAATTTAGTTTGTTTTCGAAAGGAGTATTTCCTGCAAATCAGAATTTCCAACATGGATTGAAGTTCACTTGCTCCAAACAAGCCTAGGTTGAAGAAACACACCTATTTCTTGAAAGAAAACCATCTGTGTTAGAAGAAAGTGCATCTAGCACATTGTTTCCCTGTGAGAACTGAGTTAGTTTTTAAAGGAACTTGTCCTCCACATTAGCACTTTGAAGGGGGACATATGTTTCTTTGTTTCAAATTGGCCTATTCACCTGAATGGTCTAAACACGTGTTCCTCTTGAAACATCACAATATGTTTTAGAAAGAGGAACAACTAGCCTATTGCTTCCTTGTGAGAAGACTTAGTCTTGGAAAGGAATGTACCTGCAACTGAGAGATTTCAATGTGGAGATATGCCCTGATTGCTGAAAATAGGCCTATACAGCTGAGTTGAAGAAACACATGACTAACTCTAAGGACAACCATCTATGTTAGAAACTGTAGCATCAAGCACATTGATCCCCTGTGAAATTTGAATTAGTTATGGAAATGAATAACTTCTGAAGAACAGATTTTCAAAGTGTAGGAAGCCTCATTTTGTCCAAATAGGCCATTTCAGCTATGTTGAAGAAACACATGCATCTCTCCAATGAAATCATGTAGGTTAGAATCAGCATCATCTAGAACACTGTTCCTTGTGAGAATTGATTTAGCTCGTGAAAGGAGTATTTCCTGCAAAGCATCCTTTTCAAGATGAAGAAAGGCTCATTTTGTTCCAAATAGGTCTATACAGCTGAGTTGAAGAAACACATGTACCTTTCCAAAGAAAACCATCTATGGTAGATCTACCACTTTATTTCCCTGTGTGAATTGACATAGATTTCAAAGGAACATTTAATGGAAATGAGAACTTAGAAGGCAGAGAAAGGATCATTTTGTTCCAAATGGGCCAAATCACATGAGATGTCAAAAACCGTTTGTGTGGAAAGGAAAACTGTGATAGAAACAGGTGTTTCCTGCACATTCTTTCCCTGTGAAAATTGAGTTAATTTTTAAAAGCATACTTCCTACATCTTAAGTGTTTCAATGCGGAGATAGTTTCTGTTTACTCCAGGGAGGCGTATTCAGCTTGGTTTGAGAAACGCATGTATCTCCCAAAGAAAGAGATCTATGTTAAATGCTTCACAATCCCGCCTGTTGTTTGCCTGTGAGAATTGAATGAGTTTTTGAATGCAATACTTCTGGAAATCCTCATTTTCAAGAAGAAGAAAGGCTCATTTTGTCCCAAGTATGCGTATTTTGCTGAGGTGAAGAAACACATTTATCTCTCCACAGAAAGCCATCTGTGTCAGAAGTCAAAACATTAAAAATATTGCTTCATTCTGTAAATGAATTACTTTTGGAAAGGAATATTTCCTGAAAATCAGAACTTTCAAGGTGGAGAGATGTTCACTTTCTTCCAAATAAGCCTATTGACCTGAAAGTGGGAACACATTTGTCTCTCGAAAGAAAATGGTCAGTGTAGAAAGAGAGAAGTGTCTAGACCATTGTTTCCGTGTGAGAATTGACTTAGTTTTGAAAGGAATACTTACTGCAAATCCTAATTTTCAAGGTGGAGAAAGGGTGATTTTCCTCAAATGGGCCTCTTTATCTGAGGGGAAGAAACACATGTATCCCTCCAAAGAAAACCATTTCTGCTAGAAGCTACAGCATCTGACACATTGTTACCTGTGAGAATTGAGTTCACTTTTGAAAGGAATATTTCCTGTATATCGTAGTTATCATGGTAGGGGAAGGCTCATTTTGGTACAAAAATGCCTAATCAGCTGATTTGAAGAAACACATTTATTTCTCCAAATAACACCATCTAAGCTTGAAGCTACAGTTGCTAGCACATTGTTTCCCTGTGACAATTGGCTTAGTTTTTGAAAGGAAGACTTCCTCACAATCTGAGTTTTCAGGGTATTATTAGGCTGAGTGTGTCCAAGTAGGCCCATTCAGCTAAGTTCTATAGAAACATGTGTCTCTCAAAAAAAAATCTTTCTTAGAACCAGGAGCATCTAGGGCATTGTTTCCCTGTGAGAACTGAGTTAGTTATTGAAAGGAATACTTCCTGCGACTTAAGATGTTTCAAAGTGGAGAAAGGCTCATTTTGTTCCAAATGGGGCCGTTCATCATTGGGGAAGAAACACAAGTATCCCTCCGAAGAAACCCATTTATGGTAGAAGCTGCAGCATCTACCATATTGTTTTCCTGTGAGAATTGAGTTCGTTTTGGGAAGAATACTTCCTGCAAATCAGAAATTCCAATGTGAACAAAGGTTCATTTTGTTTCCCAAAGGCCTATTCACCTAAGATGAAGAAAGGCCTGTATGTCCAAAAGAGAACAAGCTGGGTCCAAAGCTCAAGCATGTAGAACGTTGTTTACCAGTGATACTTGAATTACTTTTTGAATGGAATGCTCCTGCAAATCAGAATTGTCGGGGTGGATGAAGATCATTTTGTTCTGAATAGGCCTATTCGCCTGAGTTGAAAAAACACATGTACCTCTCAAAAGAAAACCAGCAGTGTTAGAAGCAGGAGCATCAAGCACATTGTTTTACTGTGAGAATTCAGTGAGTTTTTGAAAGGAAGACTGCTGCAAATCAGCGTTTTCGAGGTGTAGAAAGCTTCATTTTGTTCCACATAGGACAGTTTAGAACAGTTGAAGAAACAAATGTAAATCTCAAAAGAAAACTATGTGTGTTAGAAACAAGAGCATCTATCACATTGTTTGCTGTGAGAATAGTGTTACTTTTTGAAAGGAATATACCTGCAACTTAGGGGATCAACGTGGAGATAGCCTCTTTCTGTTCCAAATTGGCCTATTCAGCTAAGTTGAAGAAACACATGTACCTCTCAAAAAAAACCATCTCGGTATGAGGCTGGAATATCTAGAACATTGTTTCCCTGTGAGAACTGAGTGTGGTTTTGAAATGACTACTACAGGAAACCTTAGAGTTTCAAAGGGGCGATAAGCTCTGTTTGCTCGAAATAGGTCTTTTCAGCTGAGTTGAAGACACATGCATCTTTCCCAAGAAAACATCTATGTTAGAAAGGGCAGCAGCTACCACATGGTTTCTCTGTCACAATTGAGAGAGCTTTTGAAAGGAGTACTTCCTGCAATTCAGAACTTGCAAGGTCAACAAAGGTTCATTCTGTGCCAAATAGGCGTTTTCACCTGACATGTTGAAACACATGTTTCTCTCACAAGAAACTCTCTGTGTTAGACGGTCCATCGCATAGAACATTATTTACCTGTGAGATTTGAGTTAGTTTTCATTGGAGAACTTTTGCAAATCAGAATTTCAGGGTGGAAAAGGCTACTTTGTTCCTAATAGCCCTATTGAGCTGCATTGAAAAAACACATGGATCTCGCGAGAGAAAACCATCTGTGTTAGAAGCAGGATCATCCGGCACATTGTTTCCCTGTGAGAATCGAGTGAATATTTGAAAGGAGTACTTCCAGCCAATCATAGATTTGAGGTGTACAAAAGCTCACTTTACTCCAAATAGGACTATTTAGCTGAGTGGAAGAAACAACATGTATATCTCGCAAGAGAACTATATGTGTAAGAAGCCTGAGCATCTAGAACATTGATTCCCTGTGAGAACCGAGTTACGTTTGAAAGGAATACCTCCTGCAAATGCTAGATTTGAAGGTGGAGAAAGGCTGCTTTTGTTCAAAATAGGCCTATTGATCTGAGGGGAAGTAACGAATGGATACTTCCAAAGAAAACCATTTCTGGTAGAAGCTGAAGCATGTACATATTGCTTCCCTGGGAGAAATCAGTTAGTTTGGAAAGGAATATTCCTGCAAATCAGAACTTCCAAGGTGCACCAAGCTTCATTTCATTCTAAATAGGCCTATTCCACTGAGATGTTGAAACACATGTTTCTCTGGAAAGAAAACAATCCGTGTTACAATCTCCCCTGCCTTTAACCTTGATTCCCTGTGAGATTAGAGGTAGTTTTTGAGTGTAATACGTCTGCAAAGGAGAATTTTCAGGCTGCAAAAGCCTCCTTTTCTTGGACTAAGCCTATTCAGCTGAGTTGAAGAAGCACATTTTTCTCTCAAAATAAAATCATCTGTGTTAGAAGAAGGAGAATCTAGCACATTGTTTCCTATGAGAAGTGAGTTAGTGTTTGAAAAGAATGCTGACTGCAACCTAGGTGTTTCAAGGTGGAGATTGGCTCTATTTCCTCCAATAAGCCTATTCAGATGAGTTTGAGAAACTCATGTATCTCTCCAAGGAAAATGATATACGTTAGCAGCATCAAATCTACCACATTGTTTCCTTCTGTGTATTGAGTTAGTTTTTGAAAGCAACACGTTTAGCAAATCAGAATTTTCAAGCTACAGAAAGGCTCATTTTGTCCAAAGAGGAGGATTCGGCTCAATTGAAGACAGACATGTATCTCTCCTCACAATACCATCTATGCTTCAAACTGCAGCAATTACCACATTGTTTCCCTGCAAGAATTGACTTAGTTTTTGAAAGGACTACTACTGGCAACTTTTGAGTTTCACTGTGGAGATAGTCTCTGTTTGCTTCAAACAGGCCTTTTTAGCTGAGATGAAGAAGCACATGTGTATCTTGAAAAAGTACCATCTACGTTGGAAGCTGTAATTTCTATCACACTGTTTCCCTCTGACAATTTAGTTTGTTTTAGAAAGGAGTATTTCCTGCAAATCAGAATTTCCAACATGGATTGAAGTTCACTTGCTCCAAACAAGCCTAGGTTGAAGAAACACACCTATTTCTTGAAAGAAAACCATCTGTGTTAGAAGAAAGTGCATCTAGCACATTGTTTCCCTGTGAGAACTGAGTTAGTTTTTAAATGAACTTGTCCTCCACATTAGCACTTTGAAGGGGGACATATGTTTCTTTGTTTCAAATTGGCCTATTCACCTGAATGGTCTAAACACGTGTTCCTCTTGAAACATCACAATATGTTTTAGAAAGAGGAACAACTAGCCTATTGCTTCCTTGTGAGAAGACTTAGTCTTGGAAAGGAATGTACCTGCAACTGAGAGATTTCAATGTGGAGATATGCCCTGATTGCTGAAAATAGGCCTATACAGCTGAGTTGAAGAAACACATGACTAACTCTAAGGACAACCATCTATGTTAGAAACTGTAGCATCAAGCACATTGATCCCCTGTGAAATTTGAATTAGTTATGGAAATGAATAACTTCTGAAGAACAGATTTTCAAAGTGTAGGAAGCCTCATTTTGTCCAAATAGGCCATTTCAGCTATGTTGAAGAAACACATGCATCTCTCCAATGAAATCATGTAGGTTAGAATCAGCATCATCTAGAACACTGTTCCTTGTGAGAATTGATTTAGCTCGTGAAAGGAGTATTTCCTGCAAAGCATCCTTTTCAAGATGAAGAAAGGCTCATTTTGTTCCAAATAGGTCTATACAGCTGAGTTGAAGAAACACATGTACCTTTCCAAAGAAAACCATCTATGGTAGATCTACCACTTTATTTCCCTGTGTGAATTGACATAGATTTCAAAGGAAAATTTAATGGAAATGAGAACTTAGAAGGCAGAGAAAGGATCATTTTGTTCCAAATGGGCCAAATCACATGAGATGTCAAAAACCGTTTGTGTGGAAAGGAAAACTGTGATAGAAACAGGTGTTTCCTGCACATTCTTTCCCTGTGAAAATTGAGTTAATTTTTAAAAGCATACTTCCTACATCTTAAGTGTTTCAATGCGGAGATAGTTTCTGTTTACTCCAGGGAGGCGTATTCAGCTTGGTTTGAGAAACGCATGTATCTCCCAAAGAAAGAGATCTATGTTAAATGCTTCACAATCCCGCCTGTCGTTTGCCTGTGAGAATTGAATGAGTTTTTGAATGCAATACTTCTGGAAATCCTCATTTTCAAGAAGAAGAAAGGCTCATTTTGTCCCAAGTATGCGTATTTTGCTGAGGTGAAGAAACACATTTATCTCTCCACAGAAAGCCATCTGTGTCAGAAGTCAAAACATTAAAAACATTGCTTCATTCTGTAAATGAGTTATTTTGGAAAGGAATATTTCCTGAAAATCAGAACTTTCAAGGTGGAGAGATGTTCACTTTCTTCCAAATAAGCCTATTGACCTGAAAGTGGGAACACATTTGTCTCTTGAAAGAAAATGGTCAGTGTAGAAAGAGAGAAGTGTCTAGACCATTGTTTCCGTGTGAGAATTGACTTAGTTTTGAAAGGAATACTTACTGCAAATCCTAATTTTCAAGGTGGAGAAAGGGTGATTTTCCTCAAATGGGCCTCTTTATCTGAGGGGAAGAAACACATGTATCCCTCCAAAGAAAACCATTTCTGCTAGAAGCTGCAGCATCTGACACATTGTTACCTGTGAGAATTGAGTTCACTTTTGAAAGGAATATTTCCTGTATATCGTAGTTATCATGGTAGGGGAAGGCTCATTTTGGTACAAAAATGCCTAATCAGCTGATTTGAAGAAACACATTTATTTCTCCAAATAACACCATCTAAGCTTGAAGCTACAGTTGCTAGCACATTGTTTCCCTGTGACAATTGGCTTAGTTTTTGAAAGGAAGACTTCCTCAAAATCTGAGTTTTCAGGGTATTATTAGGCTGAGTGTGTCCAAGTAGGCCCATTCAGCTAAGTTCTATAGAAACATGTGTCTCTCAAAAAAAAATCTTTCTTAGAACCAGGAGCATCTAGGGCATTGTTTCCCTGTGAGAACTGAGTTAGTTATTGAAAGGAATACTTCCTGCGACTTAAGATGTTTCAAAGTGGAGAAAGGCTCATTTTGTTCCAAATGGGGCCGTTCATCATTGGGGAAGAAACACAAGTATCCCTCCGAAGAAACCCATTTATGGTAGAAGCTGCAGCATCTACCATATTGTTTTCCTGTGAGAATTGAGTTCGTTTTGGGAAGAATACTTCCTGCAAATCAGAAATTCCAATGTGAACAAAGGTTCATTTTGTTTCCCAAAGGCCTATTCACCTAAGATGAAGAAAGGCCTGTATGTCCAAAAGAGAACAAGCTGGGTCCAAAGCTCAAGCATGTAGAACGTTGTTTACCAGTGATACTTGAATTACTTTTTGAATGGAATGCTCCTGCAAATCAGAATTGTCGGAGTGGATGAAGATCATTTTGTTCTGAATAGGCCTATTCACCTGAGTTGAAAAAACACATGTACCTCTCAAAAGAAAACCAGCAGTGTTAGAAGCAGGAGCATCAAGCACATTGTTTTACTGTGAGAATTCAGTGAGTTTTTGAAAGGAATACTGCTGCAAATCAGCGTTGTTGAGGTGTAGAAAGCTTCATTTTGTTCCACATAGGACAGTTTAGAACAGTTGAAGAAACAAATGTAAATCTCAAAAGAAAGCTATGTGTGTTAGAAACAAGAGCATCTATCACATTGTTTGCTGTGAGAATAGTGTTACTTTTTGAAAGGAATATACCTGCAACTTAGGGGATCAACGTGGAGATAGCCTCTTTCTGTTCCAAATTGGCCTATTCAGCTAAGTTGAAGAAACACATGTACCTCTCAAAAAAAACCATCTCGGTATGAGCCTGGAATATCTAGAACATTGTTTCCCTGTGAGAACTGAGTGTGGTTTTGAAATGACTACTACAGGAAACCTTAGAGTTTCAAAGGGGCGATAAGCTCTGTTTGCTCGAAATAGGTCTTTTCAGCTGAGTTGAAGACACATGCATCTTTCCCAAGAAAACATCTATGTTAGAAAGTGCAGCAGCTACCACATGGTTTCTCTGTCACAATTGAGAGAGCTTTTGAAAGGAGTACTTCCTGCAATTCAGAACTTGCAAGGTCAACAAAGGTTCATTCTGTGCCAAATAGGCGTTTTCACCTGACATGTTGAAACACATGTTTCTCTCACAAGAAACTCTCTGTGTTAGACGGTCCATCGCATAGAACATTATTTACCTGTGAGATTTGAGTTAGTTTTCATTGGAGAACTTTTGCAAATCAGAATTTCAGGGTGGAAAAGGCTACTTTGTTCCTAATAGCCCTATTGAGCTGCATTGAAAAAACACATGGATCTCGCGAGAGAAAACCATCTGTGTTAGAAGCAGGATCATCCGGCACATTGTTTCCCTGTGAGAATCGAGTGAATATTTGAAAGGAGTACTTCCAGCCAATCATAGATTTGAGGTGTACAAAAGCTCACTTTACTCCATATAGGACTATTTAGCTGAGTGGAAGAAACAACATGTATATCTCGCAAGAGAACTATATGTGTAAGAAGCCTGAGCATCTAGAACATTGATTCCCTGTGAGAACCGAGTTACGTTTGAAAGGAATACCTCCTGCAAATCCTAGATTTGAAGGTGGAGAAAGGCTGCTTTTGTTCAAAATAGGCCTATTGATCTGAGGGGAAGTAACGAATGGATACTTCCAAAGAAAACCATTTCTGGTAGAAGCTGAAGCATGTACATATTGCTTCCCTGGGAGAAATCAGTTAGTTTGGAAAGGAATATTCCTGCAAATCAGAACTTCCAAGGTGCACCAAGCTTCATTTCATTCTAAATAGGCCTATTCCACTGAGATGTTGAAACACATGTTTCTCTGGAAAGAAAACAATCCGTGTTACAATCTCCCCTGCCTTTAACCTTGATTCCCTGTGAGATTAGAGGTAGTTTTTGAGTGGAATACGTCTGCAAAGGAGAATTTTCAGGCTGGAAAAGCCTCCTTTTGTTGGACTAAGCCTATTCAGCTGAGTTGAAGAAGCACATTTTTCTCTCAAAATAAAATCATCTGTGTTAGAAGAAGGAGAATCTAGCACATTGTTTCCTATGAGAAGTGAGTTAGTGTTTGAAAAGAACGCTGACTGCAACCTAGGTGTTTCAAGGTGGAGATTGGCTCTATTTCCTCCAATAAGCCTATTCAGATGAGTTTGAGAAACTCATGTATCTCTCCAAGGAAAATGATATACGTTAGCAGCATCAAATCTACCACATTGTTTCCTTCTGAGTATTGAGTTAGTTTTTGAAAGCAACACGTTTAGCAAATCAGAATTTTCAAGCTACAGAAAGGCTCATTTTGTCCAAAGAGGAGGATTCGGCTCAATTGAAGACAGACATGTATCTCTCCTCACAATACCATCTATGCTTCAAACTGCAGCAATTACCACATTGTTTCCCTGCAAGAATTGACTTAGTTTTTGAAAGGACTACTACTGGCAACTTTTGAGTTTCACTGTGGAGATAGTCTCTGTTTGCTTCAAACAGGCCTTTTTAGCTGAGATGAAGAAGCACATGTGTATCTTGAAAAAGTACCATCTACGTTGGAAGCTGTAATTTCTATCACACTGTTTCCCTCTGACAATTTAGTTTGTTTTCGAAAGGAGTATTTCCTGCAAATCAGAATTTCCAACATGGATTGAAGTTCACTTGCTCCAAACAAGCCTAATTTGAAGAAACACACCTATTTCTTGAAAGAAAACCATCTGTGTTAGAAGAAACTGCATCTAGCACATTGTTTCCCTGTGAGAACTGAGTTAGTTTTTAAAGGAACTTGTCCTCCACATTAGCACTTTGAATTGGGACATATGTTTCTTTGTTTCAAATTGGCCTATTCACCTGAATGGTCTAAACACGTGTTCCTCTTGAAACATCACAATATGTTTTAGAAAGAGGAACAACTAGCCTATTGCTTCCTTGTGAGAAGACTTAGTCTTGGAAAGGAATGTACCTGCAACTGAGAGATTTCAATGTGGAGATATGCCCTGATTGCTGCAAATAGGCCTATACAGCTGAGTTGAAGAAACACATGACTAACTCTAATGACAACCATCTATGTTAGAAACTGTAGCATCAAGCACATTGATCCCCTGTGAAATTTGAATTAGTTATGGAAATGAATAACTTCTGAAGAACAGATTTTCAAAGTGTAGGAAGCCTCATTTTGTCCAAATAGGCCATTTCAGCTATGTTGAAGAAACACATGCATCTCTCCAATGAAATCATGTAGGTTAGAATCAGCATCATCTAGAACACTGTTCCTTGTGAGAATTGATTTAGCTCGTGAAAGGAGTATTTCCTGCAAAGCATCCTTTTCAAGATGAAGAAAGGCTCATTTTGTTCCAAATAGGTCTATACAGCTGAGTTGAAGAAACACATGTACCTTTCCAAAGAAAACCATCTATGGTAGATCTACCACTTTATTTCCCTGTGTGAATTGACATAGATTTCAAAGGAAAATTTAATGGAAATGAGAACTTAGAAGGCAGAGAAAGGATCATTTTGTTCCAAATGGGCCAAATCACATGAGATGTCAAAAACCGTTTGTGTGGAAAGGAAAACTGTGATAGAAACAGGTGTTTCCTGCACATTCTTTCCCTGTGAAAATTGAGTTAATTTTTAAAAGCATACTTCCTACATCTTAAGTGTTTCAATGCGGAGATAGTTTCTGTTTACTCCAGGGAGGCGTATTCAGCTTGGTTTGAGAAACGCATGTATCTCCCAAAGAAAGAGATCTATGTTAAATGCTTCACAATCCCGCCTGTTGTTTGCCTGTGAGAATTGAATGAGTTTTTGAATGCAATACTTCTGGAAATCCTCATTTTCAAGAAGAAGAAAGGCTCATTTTGTCCCAAGTATGCGTATTTTGCTGAGGTGAAGAAACACATTTATCTCTCCACAGAAAGCCATCTGTGTCAGAAGTCAAAACATTAACAACATTGCTTCATTCTGTAAATGAGTTACTTTTGGAAAGGAATATTTCCTGAAAATCAGAACTTTCAAGGTGGAGAGATGTTCACTTTCTTCCAAATAAGCCTATTGACCTGAAAGTGGGAACACATTTGTCTCTCGAAAGAAAATGGTCAGTGTAGAAAGAGAGAAGTGTCTAGACCATTGTTTCCGTGTGAGAATTGACTTAGTTTTGAAAGGAATACTTACTGCAAATCCTAATTTTCAAGGTGGAGAAAGGGTGATTTTCCTCAAATGGGCCTCTTTATCTGAGGGGAAGAAACACATGTATCCCTCCAAAGAAAACCATTTGTGCTAGAAGCTGCAGCATCTGACACATTGTTACCTGTGAGAATTGAGTTCACTTTTGAAAGGAATATTTCCTGTATATCGTAGTTATCATGGTAGGGGAAGGCTCATTTTGGTACAAAAATGCCTAATCAGCTGATTTGAAGAAACACATTTATTTCTCCAAATAACACCATCTAAGCTTGAAGCTACAGTTGCTAGCACATTGTTTCCCTGTGACAATTGGCTTAGTTTTTGAAAGGAAGACTTCCTCACAATCTGAGTTTTCAGGGTATTATTAGGCTGAGTGTGTCCAAGTAGGCCCATTCAGCTAAGTTCTATAGAAACATGTGTCTCTCAAAAAAAAAATCTTTCTTAGAACCAGGAGCATCTAGGGCATTGTTTCCCTGTGAGAACTGAGTTAGTTATTGAAAGGAATACTTCCTGCGACTTAAGATGTTTCAAAGTGGAGAAAGGCTCATTTTGTTCCAAATGGGGCCGTTCATCATTGGGGAAGAAACACAAGTATCCCTCCGAAGAAACCCATTTATGGTAGAAGCTGCAGCATCTACCATATTGTTTTCCTGTGAGAATTGAGTTCGTTTTGGGAAGAATACTTCCTGCAAATCAGAAATTCCAATGTGAACAAAGGTTCATTTTGTTTCCCAAAGGCCTATTCACCTAAGATGAAGAAAGGCCTGTATGTCCAAAAGAGAACAAGCTGGGTCCAAAGCTCAAGCATGTAGAACGTTGTTTACCAGTGATACTTGAATTACTTTTTGAATGGAATGCTCCTGCAAATCAGAATTGTCGGGGTGGATGAAGATCATTTTGTTCTGAATAGGCCTATTCGCCTGAGTTGAAAAAACACATGTACCTCTCAAAAGAAAACCAGCAGTGTTAGAAGCAGGAGCATCAAGCACATTGTTTTACTGTGAGAATTCAGTGAGTTTTTGAAAGGAAGACTGCTGCAAATCAGCGTTTTCGAGGTGTAGAAAGCTTCATTTTGTTCCACATAGGACAGTTTAGAACAGTTGAAGAAACAAATGTAAATCTCAAAAGAAAACTATGTGTGTTAGAAACAAGAGCATCTATCACATTGTTTGCTGTGAGAATAGTGTTACTTTTTGAAAGGAATATACCTGCAACTTAGGGGATCAACGTGGAGATAGCCTCTTTCTGTTCCAAATTGGCCTATTCAGCTAAGTTGAAGAAACACATGTACCTCTCAAAAAAAACCATCTCGGTATGAGCCTGGAATATCTAGAACATTGTTTCCCTGTGAGAACTGAGTGTGGTTTTGAAATGACTACTACAGGAAACCTCAGAGTTTCAAAGGGGCGATAAGCTCTGTTTGCTCGAAATAGGTCTTTTCAGCTGAGTTGAAGACACATGCATCTTTCCCAAGAAAACATCTATGTTAGAAAGTGCAGCAGCTACCACATGGTTTCTCTGTCACAATTGAGAGAGCTTTTGAAAGGAGTACTTCCTGCAATTCAGAACTTGCAAGCTCAACAAAGGTTCATTCTGTGCCAAATAGGCGTTTTCACCTGACATGTTGAAACACATGTTTCTCTCACAAGAAACTCTCTGTGTTAGACGGTCCATCGCATAGAACATTATTTACCTGTGAGATTTGAGTTAGTTTTCATTGGAGAACTTTTGCAAATCAGAATTTCAGGGTGGAAAAGGCTACTTTGTTCCTAATAGCCCTATTGAGCTGCATTGAAAAAACACATGGATCTCGCGAGAGAAAACCATCTGTGTTAGAAGCAGGATCATCCGGCACATTGTTTCCCTGTGAGAATCGAGTGAATATTTGAAAGGAGTACTTCCAGCCAATCATAGATTTGAGGTGTACAAAAGCTCACTTTACTCCAAATAGGACTATTTAGCTGAGTGGAAGAAACAACATGTATATCTCGCAAGAGAACTATATGTGTAAGAAGCCTGAGCATCTAGAACATTGATTCCCTGTGAGAACCGAGTTACGTTTGAAAGGAATACCTCCTGCAAATCCTAGATTTGAAGGTGGAGAAAGGCTGCTTTTGTTCAAAATAGGCCTATTGATCTGAGGGGAAGTAACGAATGGATACTTCCAAAGAAAACCATTTCTGGTAGAAGCTGAAGCATGTACATATTGCTTCCCTGGGAGAAATCAGTTAGTTTGGAAAGGAATATTCCTGCAAATCAGAACTTCCAAGGTGCACCAAGCTTCATTTCATTCTAAATAGGCCTATTCCACTGAGATGTTGAAACACATGTTTCTCTGGAAAGAAAACAATCCGTGTTACAATCTCCCCTGCCTTTAACCTTGATTCCCTGTGAGATTAGAGGTAGTTTTTGAGTGGAATACGTCTGCAAAGGAGAATTTTCAGGCTGGAAAAGCCTCCTTTTCTTGGACTAAGATTATTCAGCTGAGTTGAAGAAGCACATTTTTCTCTCAAAAGAAAATCATCTGTGTTAGAAGAAGGAGAATCTAGCACATTGTTTCCTATGAGAAGTGAGTTAGTGTTTGAAAAGAACGCTGACTGCAACCTAGGTGTTTCAAGGTGGAGATTGGCTCTATTTCCTCCAATAAGCCTATTCAGATGAGTTTGAGAAACTCATGTATCTCTCCAAGGAAAATGGTCAACGTTAGCAGCATCAAATCGACCACATTGTTTCCTTCTGAGTATTGAGTTAGTTTTTGAAAGCAACACGTTTAGCAAATCAGAATTTTCAAGCTACAGAAAGGCTCATTTTGTCCAAAGAGGAGGATTCGGCTCAATTGAAGACAGACATGTATCTCTCCTCACAATACCATCTATGCTTCAAACTGCAGCAATTACCACATGGTTTCCCTGCAAGAATTGACTTAGTTTTTGAAAGGACTACTACTGGCAACTTTTGAGTTTCACTGTGGAGATAGTCTCTGTTTGCTTCAAACAGGCCTTTTTAGCTGAGATGAAGAAGCACATGTGTATCTTGAAAAAGTACCATCTACGTTGGAAGCTGTAATTTCTATCACACTGTTTCCCTCTGACAATTTAGTTTGTTTTCGAAAGGAGTATTTCCTGCAAATCAGAATTTCCAACATGGATTGAAGTTCACTTGCTCCAAACAAGCCTAATTTGAAGAAACACACCTATTTCTTGAAAGAAAACCATCTGTGTTAGAAGAAAGTGCATCTAGCACATTGTTTCCCTGTGAGAACTGAGTTAGTTTTTAAAGGAACTTGTCCTCCACATTAGCACTTTGAATTGGGACATATGTTTCTTTGTTTCAAATTGGCCTATTCACCTGAATGGTCTAAACACGTGTTCCTCTTGAAACATCACAATATGTTTTAGAAAGAGGAACAACTAGCCTATTGCTTCCTTGTGAGAAGACTTAGTCTTGGAAAGGAATGTACCTGCAACTGAGAGATTTCAATGTGGAGATATGCCCTGATTGCTGCAAATAGGCCTATACAGCTGAGTTGAAGAAACACATGACTAACTCTAATGACAACCATCTATGTTAGAAACTGTAGCATCAAGCACATTGATCCCCTGTGAAATTTGAATTAGTTATGGAAATGAATAACTTCTGAAGAACAGATTTTCAAAGTGTAGGAAGCCTCATTTTGTCCAAATAGGCCATTTCAGCTATGTTGAAGAAACACATGCATCTCTCCAATGAAATCATGTAGGTTAGAATCAGCATCATCTAGAACACTGTTCCTTGTGAGAATTGATTTAGCTCGTGAAAGGAGTATTTCCTGCAAAGCATCCTTTTCAAGATGAAGAAAGGCTCATTTTGTTCCAAATAGGTCTATACAGCTGAGTTGAAGAAACACATGTACCTTTCCAAAGAAAACCAACTATGGTAGATCTACCACTTTATTTCCCTGTGTGAATTGACATAGATTTCAAAGGAAAATTTAATGGAAATGAGAACTTAGAAGGCAGAGAAAGGATCATTTTGTTCCAAATGGGCCAAATCACATGAGATGTCAAAAACCGTTTGTGTGGAAAGGAAAACTGTGATAGAAACAGGTGTTTTCTGCACATTCTTTCCCTGTGAAAATTGAGTTAATTTTTAAAAGCATACTTCCTACATCTTAAGTGTTTCAATGCGCAGATAGTTTCTGTTTACTCCAGGGAGGCGTATTCAGCTTGGTTTGAGAAACGCATGTATCTCCCAAAGAAAGAGATCTATGTTAAATGCTTCACAATCCCGCCTGTCGTTTGCCTGTGAGAATTGAATGAGTTTTTGAATGCAATACTTCTGGAAATCCTCATTTTCAAGAAGAAGAAAGGCTCATTTTGTCCCAAGTATGCGTATTTTGCTGAGGTGAAGAAACACATTTATCTCTCCACAGAAAGCCATCTGTGTCAGAAGTCAAAACATTAACAACATTGCTTCATTCTGTAAATGAGTTACTTTTGGAAAGGAATATTTCCTGAAAATCAGAACTTTCAAGGTGGAGAGATGTTCACTTTCTTCCAAATAAGCCTATTGACCTGAAAGTGGGAACACATTTGTCTCTCGAAAGAAAATGGTCAGTGTAGAAAGAGAGAAGTGTCTAGACCATTGTTTCCGTGTGAGAATTGACTTAGTTTTGAAAGGAATACTTACTGCAAATCCTAATTTTCAAGGTGGAGAAAGGGTGATTTTCCTCAAATGGGCCTCTTTATCTGAGGGGAAGAAACACATGTATCCCTCCAAAGAAAACCATTTGTGCTAGAAGCTGCAGCATCTGACACATTGTTACCTGTGAGAATTGAGTTCACTTTTGAAAGGAATATTTCCTGTATATCGTAGTTATCATGGTAGGGGAAGGCTCATTTTGGTACAAAAATGCCTAATCAGCTGATTTGAAGAAACACATTTATTTCTCCAAATAACACCATCTAAGCTTGAAGCTACAGTTGCTAGCACATTGTTTCCCTGTGACAATTGGCTTAGTTTTTGAAAGGAAGACTTCCTCACAATCTGAGTTTTCAGGGTATTATTAGGCTGAGTGTGTCCAAGTAGGCCCATTCAGCTAAGTTCTATAGAAACATGTGTCTCTCAAAAAAAAAATCTTTCTTAGAACCAGGAGCATCTAGGGCATTGTTTCCCTGTGAGAACTGAGTTAGTTATTGAAAGGAATACTTCCTGCGACTTAAGATGTTTCAAAGTGGAGAAAGGCTCATTTTGTTCCAAATGGGGCCGTTCATCATTGGGGAAGAAACACAAGTATCCCTCCGAAGAAACCCATTTATGGTAGAAGCTGCAGCATCTACCATATTGTTTTCCTGTGAGAATTGAGTTCGTTTTGGGAAGAATACTTCCTGCAAATCAGAAATTCCAATGTGAACAAAGGTTCATTTTGTTTCCCAAAGGCCTATTCACCTAAGATGAAGAAAGGCCTGTATGTCCAAAAGAGAACAAGCTGGGTCCAAAGCTCAAGCATGTAGAACGTTGTTTACCAGTGATACTTGAATTACTTTTTGAATGGAATGCTCCTGCAAATCAGAATTGTCGGGGTGGATGAAGATCATTTTGTTCTGAATAGGCCTATTCGCCTGAGTTGAAAAAACACATGTACCTCTCAAAAGAAAACCAGCAGTGTTAGAAGCAGGAGCATCAAGCACATTGTTTTACTGTGAGAATTCAGTGAGTTTTTGAAAGGAAGACTGCTGCAAATCAGCGTTTTTGAGGTGTAGAAAGCTTCATTTTGTTCCACATAGGACAGTTTAGAACAGTTGAAGAAACAAATGTAAATCTCAAAAGAAAACTATGTGTGTTAGAAACAAGAGCATCTATCACATTGTTTGCTGTGAGAATAGTGTTACTTTTTGAAAGGAATATACCTGCAACTTAGGGGATCAACGTGGAGATAGCCTCTTTCTGTTCCAAATTGGCCTATTCAGCTAAGTTGAAGAAACACATGTACCTCTCAAAAAAAACCATCTCGGTATGAGGCTGGAATATCTAGAACATTGTTTCCCTGTGAGAACTGAGTGTGGTTTTGAAATGACTACTACAGGAAACCTTAGAGTTTCAAAGGGGCGATAAGCTCTGTTTGCTAGAAATAGGTCTTTTCAGCTGAGTTGAAGACACATGCATCTTTCCCAAGAAAACATCTATGTTAGAAAGTGCAGCAGCTACCACATGGTTTCTCTGTCACAATTGAGAGAGCTTTTGAAAGGAGTACTTCCTGCAATTCAGAACTTGCAAGGTCAACAAAGGTTCATTCTGTGCCAAATAGGCGTTTTCACCTGACATGTTGAAACACATGTTTCTCTCACAAGAAACTCTCTGTGTTAGACGGTCCATCGCATAGAACATTATTTACCTGTGAGATTTGAGTTAGTTTTCATTGGAGAACTTTTGCAAATCAGAATTTCAGGGTGGAAAAGGCTACTTTGTTCCTAATAGCCCTATTGAGCTGCATTGAAAAAACACATGGATCTCGCGAGAGAAAACCATCTGTGTTAGAAGCAGGATCATCCGGCACATTGTTTCCCTGTGAGAATCGAGTGAATATTTGAAAGGAGTACTTCCAGCCAATCATAGATTTGAGGTGTACAAAAGCTCACTTTACTCCAAATAGGACTATTTAGCTGAGTGGAAGAAACAACATGTATATCTCGCAAGAGAACTATATGTGTAAGAAGCCTGAGCATCTAGAACATTGATTCCCTGTGAGAACCGAGTTACGTTTGAAAGGAATACCTCCTGCAAATCCTAGATTTGAAGGTGGAGAAAGGCTGCTTTTGTTCAAAATAGGCCTATTGATCTGAGGGGAAGTAACGAATGGATACTTCCAAAGAAAACCATTTCTGGTAGAAGCTGAAGCATGTACATATTGCTTCCCTGGGAGAAATCAGTTAGTTTGGAAAGGAATATTCCTGCAAATCAGAACTTCCAAGGTGCACCAAGCTTCATTTCATTCTAAATAGGCCTATTCCACTGAGATGTTGAAACACATGTTTCTCTGGAAAGAAAACAATCCGTGTTACTATCTCCCCTGCCTTTAACCTTGATTCCCTGTGAGATTAGAGGTAGTTTTTGAGTGGAATACGTCTGCAAAGGAGAATTTTCAGGCTGGAAAAGCCTCCTTTTGTTGGACTAAGCCTATTCAGCTGAGTTAAAGAAGCACATTTTTCTCTCAAAAGAAAATCATCTGTGTTAGAAGAAGGAGAATCTAGCACATTGTTTCCTATGAGAAGTGAGTTAGTGTTTGAAAAGAACGCTGACTGCAACCTAGGTGTTTCAAGGTGGAGATTGGCTCTATTTCCTCCAATAAGCCTATTCAGATGAGTTTGAGAAACTCATGTATCTCTCCAAGGAAAATGGTCTACGTTAGCAGCATCAAATCTACCACATTGTTTCCTTCTGAGTATTGAGTTAGTTTTTGAAAGCAACACGTTTAGCAAATCAGAATTTTCAAGCTACAGAAAGGCTCATTTTGTCCAAAGAGGAGGATTCGGCTCAATTGAAGACAGACATGTATCTCTCCTCACAATACCATCTATGCTTCAAACTGCAGCAATTACCACATTGTTTCCCTGCAAGAATTGACTTAGTTTTTGAAAGGACTACTACTGGCAACTTTTGAGTTTCACTGTGGAGATAGTCTCTGTTTGCTTCAAACAGGCCTTTTTAGCTGAGATGAAGAAGCACATGTGTATCTTGAAAAAGTACCATCTACGTTGGAAGCTGTAATTTCTATCACACTGTTTCCCTCTGACAATTTAGTTTGTTTTCGAAAGGAGTATTTCCTGCAAATCAGAATTTCCAACATGGATTGAAGTTCACTTGCTCCAAACAAGCCTAATTTGAAGAAACACACCTATTTCTTGAAAGAAAACCATCTGTGTTAGAAGAAAGTGCATCTAGCACATTGTTTCCCTGTGAGAACTGAGTTAGTTTTTAAAGGAACTTGTCCTCCACATTAGCACTTTGAATTGGGACATATGTTTCTTTGTTTCAAATTGGCCTATTCACCTGAATGGTCTAAACACGTGTTCCTCTTGAAACATCACAATATGTTTTAGAAAGAGGAACAACTAGCCTATTGCTTCCTTGTGAGAAGACTTAGTCTTGGAAAGGAATGTACCTGCAACTGAGAGATTTCAATGTGGAGATATGCCCTGATTGCTGCAAATAGGCCTATACAGCTGATTTGAAGAAACACATGACTAACTCTAATGACAACCATCTATGTTAGAAACTGTAGCATCAAGCACATTGATCCCCTGTGAAATTTGAATTAGTTATGGAAATGAATAACTTCTGAAGAACAGATTTTCAAAGTGTAGGAAGCCTCATTTTGTCCAAATAGGCCATTTCAGCTATGTTGAAGAAACACATGCATCTCTCCAATGAAATCATGTAGGTTAGAATCAGCATCATCTAGAACACTGTTCCTTGTGAGAATTGATTTAGCTCGTGAAAGGAGTATTTCCTGCAAAGCATCCTTTTCAAGATGAAGAAAGGCTCATTTTGTTCCAAATAGGTCTATACAGCTGAGTTGAAGAAACACATGTACCTTTCCAAAGAAAACCAACTATGGTAGATCTACCACTTTATTTCCCTGTGTGAATTGACATAGATTTCAAAGGAAAATTTAATGGAAATGAGAACTTAGAAGGCAGAGAAAGGATCATTTTGTTCCAAATGGGCCAAATCACATGAGATGTCAAAAACCGTTTGTGTGGAAAGGAAAACTGTGATAGAAACAGGTGTTTTCTGCACATGCTTTCCCTGTGAAAATTGAGTTAATTTTTAAAAGCATACTTCCTACATCTTAAGTGTTTCAATGCGGAGATAGTTTCTGTTTACTCCAGGGAGGCGTATTCAGCTTGGTTTGAGAAACGCATGTATCTCCCAAAGAAAGAGATCTATGTTAAATGCTTCACAATCCCGCCTGTCGTTTGCCTGTGAGAATTGAATGAGTTTTTGAATGCAATACTTCTGGAAATCCTCATTTTCAAGAAGAAGAAAGGCTCATTTTGTCCCAAGTATGCGTATTTTGCTGAGGTGAAGAAACACATTTATCTCTCCACAGAAAGCCATCTGTGTCAGAAGTCAAAACATTAACAACATTGCTTCATTCTGTAAATGAGTTACTTTTGGAAAGGAATATTTCCTGAAAATCAGAACTTTCAAGGTGGAGAGATGTTCACTTTCTTCCAAATAAGCCTATTGACCTGAAAGTGGGAACACATTTGTCTCTCGAAAGAAAATGGTCAGTGTAGAAAGAGAGAAGTGTCTAGACCATTGTTTCCGTGTGAGAATTGACTTAGTTTTGAAAGGAATACTTACTGCAAATCCTAATTTTCAAGGTGGAGAAAGGGTGATTTTCCTCAAATGGGCCTCTTTATCTGAGGGGAAGAAACACATGTATCCCTCCAAAGAAAACCATTTCTGCTAGAAGCTGCAGCATCTGACACATTGTTACCTGTGAGAATTGAGTTCACTTTTGAAAGGAATATTTCCTGTATATCGTAGTTATCATGGTAGGGGAAGGCTCATTTTGGTACAAAAATGCCTAATCAGCTGATTTGAAGAAACACATTTATTTCTCCAAATAACACCATCTAAGCTTGAAGCTACAGTTGCTAGCACATTGTTTCCCTGTGACAATTGGCTTAGTTTTTGAAAGGAAGACTTCCTCACAATCTGAGTTTTCAGGGTATTATTAGGCTGAGTGTGTCCAAGTAGGCCCATTCAGCTAAGTTCTATAGAAACATGTGTCTCTCAAAAAAAAATCTTTCTTAGAACCAGGAGCATCTAGGGCATTGTTTCCCTGTGAGAACTGAGTTAGTTATTGAAAGGAATACTTCCTGCGACTTAAGATGTTTCAAAGTGGAGAAAGGCTCATTTTGTTCCAAATGGGGCCGTTCATCATTGGGGAAGAAACACAAGTATCCCTCCGAAGAAACCCATTTATGGTAGAAGCTGCAGCATCTACCATATTGTTTTCCTGTGAGAATTGAGTTCGTTTTGGGAAGAATACTTCCTGCAAATCAGAAATTCCAATGTGAACAAAGGTTCATTTTGTTTCCCAAAGGCCTATTCACCTAAGATGAAGAAAGGCCTGTATGTCCAAAAGAGAACAAGCTGGGTCCAAAGCTCAAGCATGTAGAACGTTGTTTACCAGTGATACTTGAATTACTTTTTGAATGGAATGCTCCTGCAAATCAGAATTGTCGGGGTGGATGAAGATCATTTTGTTCTGAATAGGCCTATTCGCCTGAGTTGAAAAAACACATGTACCTCTCAAAAGAAAACCAGCAGTGTTAGGAGCAGGAGCATCAAGCACATTGTTTTACTGTGAGAATTCAGTGAGTTTTTGAAAGGAAGACTGCTGCAAATCAGCGTTTTCGAGGTGTAGAAAGCTTCATTTTGTTCCACATAGGACAGTTTAGAACAGTTGAAGAAACAAATGTAAATCTCAAAAGAAAACTATGTGTGTTAGAAACAAGAGCATCTATCACATTGTTTGCTGTGAGAATAGTGTTACTTTTTGAAAGGAATATACCTGCAACTTAGGGGATCAACGTGGAGATAGCCTCTTTCTGTTCCAAATTGGCCTATTCAGCTAAGTTGAAGAAACACATGTACCTCTCAAAAAAAACCATCTCGGTATGAGGCTGGAATATCTAGAACATTGTTTCCCTGTGAGAACTGAGTGTGGTTTTGAAATGACTACTACAGGAAACCTTAGAGTTTCAAAGGGGCGATAAGCTCTGTTTGCTCGAAATAGGTCTTTTCAGCTGAGTTGAAGACACATGCATCTTTCCCAAGAAAACATCTATGTTAGAAAGTGCAGCAGCTACCACATGGTTTCTCTGTCACAATTGAGAGAGCTTTTGAAAGGAGTACTTCCTGCAATTCAGAACTTGCAAGGTCAACAAAGGTTCATTCTGTGCCAAATAGGCGTTTTCACCTGACATGTTGAAACACATGTTTCTCTCACAAGAAACTCTCTGTGTTAGACGGTCCATCGCATAGAACATTATTTACCTGTGAGATTTGAGTTAGTTTTCATTGGAGAACTTTTGCAAATCAGAATTTCAGGGTGGAAAAGGCTACTTTGTTCCTAATAGCCCTATTGAGCTGCATTGAAAAAACACATGGATCTCGCGAGAGAAAACCATCTGTGTTAGAAGCAGGATCATCCGGCACATTGTTTCCCTGTGAGAATCGAGTGAATATTTGAAAGGAGTACTTCCAGCCAATCATAGATTTGAGGTGTACAAAAGCTCACTTTACTCCAAATAGGACTATTTAGCTGAGTGGAAGAAACAACATGTATATCTCGCAAGAGAACTATATGTGTAAGAAGCCTGAGCATCTAGAACATTGATTCCCTGTGAGAACCGAGTTACGTTTGAAAGGAATACCTCCTGCAAATCCTAGATTTGAAGGTGGAGAAAGGCTGCTTTTGTTCAAAATAGGCCTATTGATCTGAGGGGAAGTAACGAATGGATACTTCCAAAGAAAACCATTTCTGGTAGAAGCTGAAGCATGTACATATTGCTTCCCTGGGAGAAATCAGTTAGTTTGGAAAGGAATATTCCTGCAAATCAGAACTTCCAAGGTGCACCAAGCTTCATTTCATTCTAAATAGGCCTATTCCACTGAGATGTTGAAACACATGTTTCTCTGGAAAGAAAACAATCCGTGTTACAATCTCCCCTGCCTTTAACCTTGATTCCCTGTGAGATTAGAGGTAGTTTTTGAGTGGAATACGTCTGCAAAGGAGAATTTTCAGGCTGGAAAAGCCTCCTTTTGTTGGACTAAGCCTATTCAGCTGAGTTGAAGAAGCACATTTTTCTCTCAAAAGAAAATCATCTGTGTTAGAAGAAGGAGAATCTAGCACATTGTTTCCTATGAGAAGTGAGTTAGTGTTTGAAAAGAACGCTGACTGCAACCTAGGTGTTTCAAGGTGGAGATTGGCTCTATTTCCTCCAATAAGCCTATTCAGATGAGTTTGAGAAACTCATGTATCTCTCCAAGGAAAATGATATACGTTAGCAGCATCAAATCTACCACATTGTTTCCTTCTGAGTATTGAGTTAGTTTTTGAAAGCAACACGTTTAGCAAATCAGAATTTTCAAGCTACAGAAAGGCTCATTTTGTCCAAAGAGGAGGATTCGGCTCAATTGAAGACAGACATGTATCTCTCCTCACAATACCATCTATGCTTCAAACTGCAGCAATTACCACATTGTTTCCCTGCAAGAATTGACTTAGTTTTTGAAAGGACTACTACTGGCAACTTTTGAGTTTCACTGTGGAGATAGTCTCTGTTTGCTTCAAACAGGCCTTTTTAGCTGAGATGAAGAAGCACATGTGTATCTTGAAAAAGTACCATCTACGTTGGAAGCTGTAATTTCTATCACACTGTTTCCCTCTGACAATTTAGTTTGTTTTAGAAAGGAGTATTTCCTGCAAATCAGAATTTCCAACATGGATTGAAGTTCACTTGCTCCAAACAAGCCTAATTTGAAGAAACACACCTATTTCTTGAAAGAAAACCATCTGTGTTAGAAGAAAGTGCATCTAGCACATTGTTTCCCTGTGAGAACTGAGTTAGTTTTTAAAGGAACTTGTCCTCCACATTAGCACTTTGAATTGGGACATATGTTTCTTTGTTTCAAATTGGCCTATTCACCTGAATGGTCTAAACACGTGTTCCTCTTGAAACATCACAATATGTTTTAGAAAGAGGAACAACTAGCCTATTGCTTCCTTGTGAGAAGACTTAGTCTTGGAAAGGAATGTACCTGCAACTGAGAGATTTCAATGTGGAGATATGCCCTGATTGCTGAAAATAGGCCTATACAGCTGAGTTGAAGAAACACATGACTAACTCTAATGACAACCATCTATGTTAGAAACTGTAGCATCAAGCACATTGATCCCCTGTGAAATTTGAATTAGTTATGGAAATGAATAACTTCTGAAGAACAGATTTTCAAAGTGTAGGAAGCCTCATTTTGTCCAAATAGGCCATTTCAGCTATGTTGAAGAAACACATGCATCTCTCCAATGAAATCATGTAGGTTAGAATCAGCATCATCTAGAACACTGTTCCTTGTGAGAATTGATTTAGCTCGTGAAAGGAGTATTTCCTGCAAAGCATCCTTTTCAAGATGAAGAAAGGCTCATTTTGTTCCAAATAGGTCTATACAGCTGAGTTGAAGAAACACATGTACCTTTCCAAAGAAAACCATCTATGGTAGATCTACCACTTTATTTCCCTGTGTGAATTGACATAGATTTCAAAGGAAAATTTAATGGAAATGAGAACTTAGAAGGCAGAGAAAGGATCATTTTGTTCCAAATGGGCCAAATCACATGAGATGTCAAAAACCGTTTGTGTGGAAAGGAAAACTGTGATAGAAACAGGTGTTTCCTGCACATTCTTTCCCTGTGAAAATTGAGTTAATTTTTAAAAGCATACTTCCTACATCTTAAGTGTTTCAATGCGGAGATAGTTTCTGTTTACTCCAGGGAGGCGTATTCAGCTTGGTTTGAGAAACGCATGTATCTCCCAAAGAAAGAGATCTATGTTAAATGCTTCACAATCCCGCCTGTCGTTTGCCTGTGAGAATTGAATGAGTTTTTGAATGCAATACTTCTGGAAATCCTCATTTTCAAGAAGAAGAAAGGCTCATTTTGTCCCAAGTATGCGTATTTTGCTGAGGTGAAGAAACACATTTATCTCTCCACAGAAAGCCATCTGTGTCAGAAGTCAAAACATTAACAACATTGCTTCATTCTGTAAATGAGTTACTTTTGGAAAGGAATATTTCCTGAAAATCAGAACTTTCAAGGTGGAGAGATGTTCACTTTCTTCCAAATAAGCCTATTGACCTGAAAGTGGGAACACATTTGTCTCTCGAAAGAAAATGGTCAGTGTAGAAAGAGAGAAGTGTCTAGACCATTGTTTCCGTGTGAGAATTGACTTAGTTTTGAAAGGAATACTTACTGCAAATCCTAATTTTCAAGGTGGAGAAAGGGTGATTTTCCTCAAATGGGCCTCTTTATCTGAGGGGAAGAAACACATGTATCCCTCCAAAGAAAACCATTTCTGCTAGAAGCTGCAGCATCTGACACATTGTTACCTGTGAGAATTGAGTTCACTTTTGAAAGGAATATTTCCTGTATATCGTAGTTATCATGGTAGGGGAAGGCTCATTTTGGTACAAAAATGCCTAATCAGCTGATTTGAAGAAACACATTTATTTCTCCAAATAACACCATCTAAGCTTGAAGCTACAGTTGCTAGCACATTGTTTCCCTGTGACAATTGGCTTAGTTTTTGAAAGGAAGACTTCCTCACAATCTGAGTTTTCAGGGTATTATTAGGCTGAGTGTGTCCAAGTAGGCCCATTCAGCTAAGTTCTATAGAAACATGTGTCTCTCAAAAAAAAATCTTTCTTAGAACCAGGAGCATCTAGGGCATTGTTTCCCTGTGAGAACTGAGTTAGTTATTGAAAGGAATACTTCCTGCGACTTAAGATGTTTCAAAGTGGAGAAAGGCTCATTTTGTTCCAAATGGGGCCGTTCATCATTGGGGAAGAAACACAAGTATCCCTCCGAAGAAACCCATTTATGGTAGAAGCTGCAGCATCTACCATATTGTTTTCCTGTGAGAATTGAGTTCGTTTTGGGAAGAATACTTCCTGCAAATCAGAAATTCCAATGTGAACAAAGGTTCATTTTGTTTCCCAAAGGCCTATTCACCTAAGATGAAGAAAGGCCTGTATGTCCAAAAGAGAACAAGCTGGGTCCAAAGCTCAAGCATGTAGAACGTTGTTTACCAGTGATACTTGAATTACTTTTTGAATGGAATGCTCCTGCAAATCAGAATTGTCGGGGTGGATGAAGATCATTTTGTTCTGAATAGGCCTATTCGCCTGAGTTGAAAAAACACATGTACCTCTCAAAAGAAAACCAGCAGTGTTAGAAGCAGGAGCATCAAGCACATTGTTTTACTGTGAGAATTCAGTGAGTTTTTGAAAGGAAGACTGCTGCAAATCAGCGTTTTCGAGGTGTAGAAAGCTTCATTTTGTTCCACATAGGACAGTTTAGAACAGTTGAAGAAACAAATGTAAATCTCAAAAGAAAACTATGTGTGTTAGAAACAAGAGCATCTATCACATTGTTTGCTGTGAGAATAGTGTTACTTTTTGAAAGGAATATACCTGCAACTTAGGGGATCAACGTGGAGATAGCCTCTTTCTGTTCCAAATTGGCCTATTCAGCTAAGTTGAAGAAACACATGTACCTCTCAAAAAAAACCATCTCGGTATGAGGCTGGAATATCTAGAACATTGTTTCCCTGTGAGAACTGAGTGTGGTTTTGAAATGACTACTACAGGAAACCTTAGAGTTTCAAAGGGGCGATAAGCTCTGTTTGCTCGAAATAGGTCTTTTCAGCTGAGTTGAAGACACATGCATCTTTCCCAAGAAAACATCTATGTTAGAAAGTGCAGCAGCTACCACATGGTTTCTCTGTCACAATTGAGAGAGCTTTTGAAAGGAGTACTTCCTGCAATTCAGAACTTGCAAGGTCAACAAAGGTTCATTCTGTGCCAAATAGGCGTTTTCACCTGACATGTTGAAACACATGTTTCTCTCACAAGAAACTCTCTGTGTTAGACGGTCCATCGCATAGAACATTATTTACCTGTGAGATTTGAGTTAGTTTTCATTGGAGAACTTTTGCAAATCAGAATTTCAGGGTGGAAAAGGCTACTTTGTTCCTAATAGCCCTATTGAGCTGCATTGAAAAAACACATGGATCTCGCGAGAGAAAACCATCTGTGTTAGAAGCAGGATCATCCGGCACATTGTTTCCCTGTGAGAATCGAGTGAATATTTGAAAGGAGTACTTCCAGCCAATCATAGATTTGAGGTGTACAAAAGCTCACTTTACTCCAAATAGGACTATTTAGCTGAGTGGAAGAAACAACATGTATATCTCGCAAGAGAACTATATGTGTAAGAAGCCTGAGCATCTAGAACATTGATTCCCTGTGAGAACCGAGTTACGTTTGAAAGGAATACCTCCTGCAAATGCTAGATTTGAAGGTGGAGAAAGGCTGCTTTTGTTCAAAATAGGCCTATTGATCTGAGGGGAAGTAACGAATGGATACTTCCAAAGAAAACCATTTCTGGTAGAAGCTGAAGCATGTACATATTGCTTCCCTGGGAGAAATCAGTTAGTTTGGAAAGGAATATTCCTGCAAATCAGAACTTCCAAGGTGCACCAAGCTTCATTTCATTCTAAATAGGCCTATTCCACTGAGATGTTGAAACACATGTTTCTCTGGAAAGAAAACAATCCGTGTTACAATCTCCCCTGCCTTTAACCTTGATTCCCTGTGAGATTAGAGGTAGTTTTTGAGTGGAATACGTCTGCAAAGGAGAATTTTCAGGCTGGAAAAGCCTCCTTTTGTTGGACTAAGCCTATTCAGCTGAGTTGAAGAAGCACATTTTTCTCTCAAAAGAAAATCATCTGTGTTAGAAGAAGGAGAATCTAGCACATTGTTTCCTATGAGAAGTGAGTTAGTGTTTGAAAAGAACGCTGACTGCAACCTAGGTGTTTCAAGGTGGAGATTGGCTCTATTTCCTCCAATAAGCCTATTCAGATGAGTTTGAGAAACTCATGTATCTCTCCAAGGAAAATGATATACGTTAGCAGCATCAAATCTACCACATTGTTTCCTTCTGAGTATTGAGTTAGTTTTTGAAAGCAACACGTTTAGCAAATCAGAATTTTCAAGCTACAGAAAGGCTCATTTTGTCCAAAGAGGAGGATTCGGCTCAATTGAAGACAGACATGTATCTCTCCTCACAATACCATCTATGCTTCAAACTGCAGCAATTACCACATTGTTTCCCTGCAAGAATTGACTTAGTTTTTGAAAGGACTACTACTGGCAACTTTTGAGTTTCACTGTGGAGATAGTCTCTGTTTGCTTCAAACAGGCCTTTTTAGCTGAGATGAAGAAGCACATGTGTATCTTGAAAAAGTACCATCTACGTTGGAAGCTGTAATTTCTATCACACTGTTTCCCTCTGACAATTTAGTTTGTTTTCGAAAGGAGTATTTCCTGCAAATCAGAATTTCCAACATGGATTGAAGTTCACTTGCTCCAAACAAGCCTAATTTGAAGAAACACACCTATTTCTTGAAAGAAAACCATCTGTGTTAGAAGAAAGTGCATCTAGCACATTGTTTCCCTGTGAGAACTGAGTTAGTTTTTAAAGGAACTTGTCCTCCACATTAGCACTTTGAATTGGGACATATGTTTCTTTGTTTCAAATTGGCCTATTCACCTGAATGGTCTAAACACGTGTTCCTCTTGAAACATCACAATATGTTTTAGAAAGAGGAACAACTAGCCTATTGCTTCCTTGTGAGAAGACTTAGTCTTGGAAAGGAATGTACCTGCAACTGAGAGATTTCAATGTGGAGATATGCCCTGATTGCTGAAAATAGGCCTATACAGCTGAGTTGAAGAAACACATGACAAACTCTAATGACAACCATCTATGTTAGAAACTGTAGCATCAAGCACATTGATCCCCTGTGAAATTTGAATTAGTTATGGAAATGAATAACTTCTGAAGAACAGATTTTCAAAGTGTAGGAAGCCTCATTTTGTCCAAATAGGCCATTTCAGCTATGTTGAAGAAACACATGCATCTCTCCAATGAAATCATGTAGGTTAGAATCAGCATCATCTAGAACACTGTTCCTTGTGAGAATTGATTTAGCTCGTGAAAGGAGTATTTCCTGCAAAGCATCCTTTTCAAGATGAAGAAAGGCTCATTTTGTTCCAAATAGGTCTATACAGCTGAGTTGAAGAAACACATGTACCTTTCCAAAGAAAACCATCTATGGTAGATCTACCACTTTATTTCCCTGTGTGAATTGACATAGATTTCAAAGGAAAATTTAATGGAAATGAGAACTTAGAAGGCAGAGAAAGGATCATTTTGTTCCAAATGGGCCAAATCACATGAGATGTCAAAAACCGTTTGTGTGGAAAGGAAAACTGTGATAGAAACAGGTGTTTCCTGCACATTCTTTCCCTGTGAAAATTGAGTTAATTTTTAGAAGCATACTTCCTACATCTTAAGTGTTTCAATGCGGAGATAGTTTCTGTTTACTCCAGGGAGGCGTATTCAGCTTGGTTTGAGAAACGCATGTATCTCCCAAAGAAAGAGATCTATGTTAAATGCTTCACAATCCCGCCTGTCGTTTGCCTGTGAGAATTGAATGAGTTTTTGAATGCAATACTTCTGGAAATCCTCATTTTCAAGAAGAAGAAAGGCTCATTTTGTCCCAAGTATGCGTATTTTGCTGAGGTGAAGAAACACATTTATCTCTCCACAGAAAGCCATCTGTGTCAGAAGTCAAAACATTAACAACATTGCTTCATTCTGTAAATGAGTTACTTTTGGAAAGGAATATTTCCTGAAAATCAGAACTTTCAAGGTGGAGAGATGTTCACTTTCTTCCAAATAAGCCTATTGACCTGAAAGTGGGAACACATTTGTCTCTCGAAAGAAAATGGTCAGTGTAGAAAGAGAGAAGTGTCTAGACCATTGTTTCCGTGTGAGAATTGACTTAGTTTTGAAAGGAATACTTACTGCAAATCCTAATTTTCAAGGTGGAGAAAGGGTGATTTTCCTCAAATGGGCCTCTTTATCTGAGGGGAAGAAACACATGTATCCCTCCAAAGAAAACCATTTGTGCTAGAAGCTGCAGCATCTGACACATTGTTACCTGTGAGAATTGAGTTCACTTTTGAAAGGAATATTTCCTGTATATCGTAGTTATCATGGTAGGGGAAGGCTCATTTTGGTACAAAAATGCCTAATCAGCTGATTTGAAGAAACACATTTATTTCTCCAAATAACACCATCTAAGCTTGAAGCTACAGTTGCTAGCACATTGTTTCCCTGTGACAATTGGCTTAGTTTTTGAAAGGAAGACTTCCTCACAATCTGAGTTTTCAGGGTGTTATTAGGCTGAGTGTGTCCAAGTAGGCCCATTCAGCTAAGTTCTATAGAAACATGTGTCTCTCAAAAAAAAATCTTTCTTAGAACCAGGAGCATCTAGGGCATTGTTTCCCTGTGAGAACTGAGTTAGTTATTGAAAGGAATACTTCCTGCGACTTAAGATGTTTCAAAATGGAGAAAGGCTCATTTTGTTCCAAATGGGGCCGTTCATCATTGGGGAAGAAACACAAGTATCCCTCCGAAGAAACCCATTTATGGTAGAAGCTGCAGCATCTACCATATTGTTTTCCTGTGAGAATTGAGTTCGTTTTGGGAAGAATACTTCCTGCAAATCAGAAATTCCAATGTGAACAAAGGTTCATTTTGTTTCCCAAAGGCCTATTCACCTAAGATGAAGAAAGGCCTGTATGTCCAAAAGAGAACAAGCTGGGTCCAAAGCTCAAGCATGTAGAACGTTGTTTACCAGTGATACTTGAATTACTTTTTGAATGGAATGCTCCTGCAAATCAGAATTGTCGGGGTGTATGAAGATCATTTTGTTCTGAATAGGCCTATTCGCCTGAGTTGAAAAAACACATGTACCTCTCAAAAGAAAACCAGCAGTGTTAGAAGCAGGAGCATCAAGCACATTGTTTTACTGTGAGAATTCAGTGAGTTTTTGAAAGGAAGACTGCTGCAAATCAGCGTTTTCGAGGTGTAGAAAGCTTCATTTTGTTCCACATAGGACAGTTTAGAACAGTTGAAGAAACAAATGTAAATCTCAAAAGAAAACTATGTGTGTTAGAAACAAGAGCATCTATCACATTGTTTGCTGTGAGAATAGTGTTACTTTTTGAAAGGAATATACCTGCAACTTAGGGGATCAACGTGGAGATAGCCTCTTTCTGTTCCAAATTGGCCTATTCAGCTAAGTTGAAGAAACACATGTACCTCTCAAAAAAAACCATCTCGGTATGAGGCTGGAATATCTAGAACATTGTTTCCCTGTGAGAACTGAGTGTGGTTTTGAAATGACTACTACAGGAAACCTTAGAGTTTCAAAGGGGCGATAAGCTCTGTTTGCTCGAAATAGGTCTTTTCAGCTGAGTTGAAGACACATGCATCTTTCCCAAGAAAACATCTATGTTAGAAAGGGCAGCAGCTACCACATGGTTTCTCTGTCACAATTGAGAGAGCTTTTGAAAGGAGTACTTCCTGCAATTCAGAACTTGCAAGGTCAACAAAGGTTCATTCTGTGCCAAATAGGCGTTTTCACCTGACATGTTGAAACACATGTTTCTCTCACAAGAAACTCTCTGTGTTAGACGGTCCATCGCATAGAACATTATTTACCTGTGAGATTTGAGTTAGTTTTCATTGGAGAACTTTTGCAAATCAGAATTTCAGGGTGGAAAAGGCTACTTTGTTCCTAATAGCCCTATTGAGCTGCATTGAAAAAACACATGGATCTCGCGAGAGAAAACCATCTGTGTTAGAAGCAGGATCATCCGGCACATTGTTTCCCTGTGAGAATCGAGTGAATATTTGAAAGGAGTACTTCCAGCCAATCATAGATTTGAGGTGTACAAAAGCTCACTTTACTCCAAATAGGACTATTTAGCTGAGTGGAAGAAACAACATGTATATCTCGCAAGAGAACTATATGTGTAAGAAGCCTGAGCATCTAGAACATTGATTCCCTGTGAGAACCGAGTTACGTTTGAAAGGAATACCTCCTGCAAATCCTAGATTTGAAGGTGGAGAAAGGCTGCTTTTGTTCAAAATAGGCCTATTGATCTGAGGGGAAGTAACGAATGGATACTTCCAAAGAAAACCATTTCTGGTAGAAGCTGAAGCATGTACATATTGCTTCCCTGGGAGAAATCAGTTAGTTTGGAAAGGAATATTCCTGCAAATCAGAACTTCCAAGGTGCACCAAGCTTCATTTCATTCTAAATAGGCCTATTCCACTGAGATGTTGAAACACATGTTTCTCTGGAAAGAAAACAATCCGTGTTACAATCTCCCCTGCCTTTAACCTTGATTCCCTGTGAGATTAGAGGTAGTTTTTGAGTGGAATACGTCTGCAAAGGAGAATTTTCAGGCTGGAAAAGCCTCCTTTTGTTGGACTAAGCCTATTCAGCTGAGTTGAAGAAGCACATTTTTCTCTCAAAAGAAAATCATCTGTGTTAGAAGAAGGAGAATCTAGCACATTGTTTCCTATGAGAAGTGAGTTAGTGTTTGAAAAGAACGCTGACTGCAACCTAGGTGTTTCAAGGTGGAGATTGGCTCTATTTCCTCCAATAAGCCTATTCAGATGAGTTTGAGAAACTCATGTATCTCTCCAAGGAAAATGATATACGTTAGCAGCATCAAATCTACCACATTGTTTCCTTCTGAGTATTGAGTTAGTTTTTGAAAGCAACACGTTTAGCAAATCAGAATTTTCAAGCTACAGAAAGGCTCATTTTGTCCAAAGAGGAGGATTCGGCTCAATTGAAGACAGACATGTATCTCTCCTCACAATACCATCTATGCTTCAAACTGCAGCAATTACCACATTGTTTCCCTGCAAGAATTGACTTAGTTTTTGAAAGGACTACTACTGGCAACTTTTGAGTTTCACTGTGGAGATAGTCTCTGTTTGCTTCAAACAGGCCTTTTTAGCTGAGATGAAGAAGCACATGTGTATCTTGAAAAAGTACCATCTACGTTGGAAGCTGTAATTTCTATCACACTGTTTCCCTCTGACAATTTAGTTTGTTTTCGAAAGGAGTATTTCCTGCAAATCAGAATTTCCAACATGGATTGAAGTTCACTTGCTCCAAACAAGCCTAATTTGAAGAAACACACCTATTTCTTGAAAGAAAACCATCTGTGTTAGAAGAAAGTGCATCTAGCACATTGTTTCCCTGTGAGAACTGAGTTAGTTTTTAAAGGAACTTGTCCTCCACATTAGCACTTTGAATTGGGACATATGTTTCTTTGTTTCAAATTGGCCTATTCACCTGAATGGTCTAAACACGTGTTCCTCTTGAAACATCACAATATGTTTTAGAAAGAGGAACAACTAGCCTATTGCTTCCTTGTGAGAAGACTTAGTCTTGGAAAGGAATGTACCTGCAACTGAGAGATTTCAATGTGGAGATATGCCCTGATTGCTGAAAATAGGCCTATACAGCTGAGTTGAAGAAACACATGACTAACTCTAATGACAACCATCTATGTTAGAAACTGTAGCATCAAGCACATTGATCCCCTGTGAAATTTGAATTAGTTATGGAAATGAATAACTTCTGAAGAACAGATTTTCAAAGTGTAGGAAGCCTCATTTTGTCCAAATAGGCCATTTCAGCTATGTTGAAGAAACACATGCATCTCTCCAATGAAATCATGTAGGTTAGAATCAGCATCATCTAGAACACTGTTCCTTGTGAGAATTGATTTAGCTCGTGAAAGGAGTATTTCCTGCAAAGCATCCTTTTCAAGATGAAGAAAGGCTCATTTTGTTCCAAATAGGTCTATACAGCTGAGTTGAAGAAACACATGTACCTTTCCAAAGAAAACCATCTATGGTAGATCTACCACTTTATTTCCCTGTGTGAATTGACATAGATTTCAAAGGAAAATTTAATGGAAATGAGAACTTAGAAGGCAGAGAAAGGATCATTTTGTTCCAAATGGGCCAAATCACATGAGATGTCAAAAACCGTTTGTGTGGAAAGGAAAACTGTGATAGAAACAGGTGTTTCCTGCACATTCTTTCCCTGTGAAAATTGAGTTAATTTTTAGAAGCATACTTCCTACATCTTAAGTGTTTCAATGCGGAGATAGTTTCTGTTTACTCCAGGGAGGCGTATTCAGCTTGGTTTGAGAAACGCATGTATCTCCCAAAGAAAGAGATCTATGTTAAATGCTTCACAATCCCGCCTGTCGTTTGCCTGTGAGAATTGAATGAGTTTTTGAATGCAATACTTCTGGAAATCCTCATTTTCAAGAAGAAGAAAGGCTCATTTTGTCCCAAGTATGCGTATTTTGCTGAGGTGAAGAAACACATTTATCTCTCCACAGAAAGCCATCTGTGTCAGAAGTCAAAACATTAACAACATTGCTTCATTCTGTAAATGAGTTACTTTTGGAAAGGAATATTTCCTGAAAATCAGAACTTTCAAGGTGGAGAGATGTTCACTTTCTTCCAAATAAGCCTATTGACCTGAAAGTGGGAACACATTTGTCTCTCGAAAGAAAATGGTCAGTGTAGAAAGAGAGAAGTGTCTAGACCATTGTTTCCGTGTGAGAATTGACTTAGTTTTGAAAGGAATACTTACTGCAAATCCTAATTTTCAAGGTGGAGAAAGGGTGATTTTCCTCAAATGGGCCTCTTTATCTGAGGGGAAGAAACACATGTATCCCTCCAAAGAAAACCATTTGTGCTAGAAGCTGCAGCATCTGACACATTGTTACCTGTGAGAATTGAGTTCACTTTTGAAAGGAATATTTCCTGTATATCGTAGTTATCATGGTAGGGGAAGGCTCATTTTGGTACAAAAATGCCTAATCAGCTGATTTGAAGAAACACATTTATTTCTCCAAATAACACCATCTAAGCTTGAAGCTACAGTTGCTAGCACATTGTTTCCCTGTGACAATTGGCTTAGTTTTTGAAAGGAAGACTTCCTCACAATCTGAGTTTTCAGGGTATTATTAGGCTGAGTGTGTCCAAGTAGGCCCATTCAGCTAAGTTCTATAGAAACATGTGTCTCTCAAAAAAAAATCTTTCTTAGAACCAGGAGCATCTAGGGCATTGTTTCCCTGTGAGAACTGAGTTAGTTATTGAAAGGAATACTTCCTGCGACTTAAGATGTTTCAAAGTGGAGAAAGGCTCATTTTGTTCCAAATGGGGCCGTTCATCATTGGGGAAGAAACACAAGTATCCCTCCGAAGAAACCCATTTATGGTAGAAGCTGCAGCATCTACCATATTGTTTTCCTGTGAGAATTGAGTTCGTTTTGGGAAGAATACTTCCTGCAAATCAGGAATTCCAATGTGAACAAAGGTTCATTTTGTTTCCCAAAGGCCTATTCACCTAAGATGAAGAAAGGCCTGTATGTCCAAAAGAGAACAAGCTGGGTCCAAAGCTCAAGCATGTAGAACGTTGGTTACCAGTGATACTTGAATTACTTTTTGAATGGAATGCTCCTGCAAATCAGAATTGTCGGGGTGGATGAAGATCATTTTGTTCTGAATAGGCCTATTCCCCTGAGTTGAAAAAACACATGTACCTCTCAAAAGAAAACCAGCAGTGTTAGAAGCAGGAGCATCAAGCACATTGTTTTACTGTGAGAATTCAGTGAGTTTTTGAAAGGAAGACTGCTGCAAATCAGCGTTTTCGAGGTGTAGAAAGCTTCATTTTGTTCCACATAGGACAGTTTAGAACAGTTGAAGAAACAAATGTAAATCTCAAAAGAAAACTATGTGTGTTAGAAACAAGAGCATCTATCACATTGTTTGCTGTGAGAATAGTGTTACTTTTTGAAAGGAATATACCTGCAACTTAGGGGATCAACGTGGAGATAGCCTCTTTCTGTTCCAAATTGGCCTATTCAGCTAAGTTGAAGAAACACATGTACCTCTCAAAAAAAACCATCTCGGTATGAGGCTGGAATATCTAGAACATTGTTTCCCTGTGAGAACTGAGTGTGGTTTTGAAATGACTACTACAGGAAACCTTAGAGTTTCAAAGGGGCGATAAGCTCTGTTTGCTCGAAATAGGTCTTTTCAGCTGAGTTGAAGACACATGCATCTTTCCCAAGAAAACATCTATGTTAGAAAGTGCAGCAGCTACCACATGGTTTCTCTGTCACAATTGAGAGAGCTTTTGAAAGGAGTACTTCCTGCAATTCAGAACTTGCAAGGTCAACAAAGGTTCATTCTGTGCCAAATAGGCGTTTTCACCTGACATGTTGAAACACATGTTTCTCTCACAAGAAACTCTCTGTGTTAGACGGTCCATCGCATAGAACATTATTTACCTGTGAGATTTGAGTTAGTTTTCATTGGAGAACTTTTGCAAATCAGAATTTCAGGGTGGAAAAGGCTACTTTGTTCCTAATAGCCCTATTGAGCTGCATTGAAAAAACACATGGATCTCGCGAGAGAAAACCATCTGTGTTAGAAGCAGGATCATCCGGCACATTGTTTCCCTGTGATAATCGAGTGAATATTTGAAAGGAGTACTTCCAGCCAATCATAGATTTGAGGTGTACAAAAGCTCACTTTACTCCAAATAGGACTATTTAGCTGAGTGGAAGAAACAACATGTATATCTCGCAAGAGAACTATATGTGTAAGAAGCCTGAGCATCTAGAACATTGATTCCCTGTGAGAACCGAGTTACGTTTGAAAGGAATACCTCCTGCAAATCCTAGATTTGAAGGTGGAGAAAGGCTGCTTTTGTTCAAAATAGGCCTATTGATCTGAGGGGAAGTAACGAATGGATACTTCCAAAGAAAACCATTTCTGGTAGAAGCTGAAGCATGTACATATTGCTTCCCTGGGAGAAATCAGTTAGTTTGGAAAGGAATATTCCTGCAAATCAGAACTTCCAAGGTGCACCAAGCTTCATTTCATTCTAAATAGGCCTATTCCACTGAGATGTTGAAACACATGTTTCTCTGGAAAGAAAACAATCCGTGTTACAATCTCCCCTGCCTTTAACCTTGATTCCCTGTGAGATTAGAGGTAGTTTTTGAGTGGAATACGTCTGCAAAGGAGAATTTTCAGGCTGGAAAAGCCTCCTTTTGTTGGACTAAGCCTATTCAGCTGAGTTGAAGAAGCACATTTTTCTCTCAAAATAAAATCATCTGTGTTAGAAGAAGGAGAATCTAGCACATTGTTTCCTATGAGAAGTGAGTTAGTGTTTGAAAAGAACGCTGACTGCAACCTAGGTGTTTCAAGGTGGAGATTGGCTCTATTTCCTCCAATAAGCCTATTCAGATGAGTTTGAGAAACTCATGTATCTCTCCAAGGAAAATGATATACGTTAGCAGCATCAAATCTACCACATTGTTTCCTTCTGAGTATTGAGTTAGTTTTTGAAAGCAACACGTTTAGCAAATCAGAATTTTCAAGCTACAGAAAGGCTCATTTTGTCCAAAGAGGAGGATTCGGCTCAATTGAAGACAGACATGTATCTCTCCTCACAATACCATCTATGCTTCAAACTGCAGCAATTACCACATTGTTTCCCTGCAAGAATTGACTTAGTTTTTGAAAGGACTACTACTGGCAACTTTTGAGTTTCACTGTGGAGATAGTCTCTGTTTGCTTCAAACAGGCCTTTTTAGCTGAGATGAAGAAGCACATGTGTATCTTGAAAAAGTACCATCTACGTTGGAAGCTGTAATTTCTATCACACTGTTTCCCTCTGACAATTTAGTTTGTTTTAGAAAGGAGTATTTCCTGCAAATCAGAATTTCCAACATGGATTGAAGTTCACTTGCTCCAAACAAGCCTAATTTGAAGAAACACACCTATTTCTTGAAAGAAAACCATCTGTGTTAGAAGAAAGTGCATCTAGCACATTGTTTCCCTGTGAGAACTGAGTTAGTTTTTAAAGGAACTTGTCCTCCACATTAGCACTTTGAATTGGGACATATGTTTCTTTGTTTCAAATTGGCCTATTCACCTGAATGGTCTAAACACGTGTTCCTCTTGAAACATCACAATATGTTTTAGAAAGAGGAACAACTAGCCTATTGCTTCCTTGTGAGAAGACTTAGTCTTGGAAAGGAATGTACCTGCAACTGAGAGATTTCAATGTGGAGATATGCCCTGATTGCTGAAAATAGGCCTATACAGCTGAGTAGAAGAAACACATGACTAACTCTAATGACAACCATCTATGTTAGAAACTGTAGCATCAAGCACATTGATCCCCTGTGAAATTTGAATTAGTTATGGAAATGAATAACTTCTGAAGAACAGATTTTCAAAGTGTAGGAAGCCTCATTTTGTCCAAATAGGCCATTTCAGCTATGTTGAAGAAACACATGCATCTCTCCAATGAAATCATGTAGGTTAGAATCAGCATCATCTAGAACACTGTTCCTTGTGAGAATTGATTTAGCTCGTGAAAGGAGTATTTCCTGCAAAGCATCCTTTTCAAGATGAAGAAAGGCTCATTTTGTTCCAAATAGGTCTATACAGCTGAGTTGAAGAAACACATGTACCTTTCCAAAGAAAACCATCTATGGTAGATCTACCACTTTATTTCCCTGTGTGAATTGACATAGATTTCAAAGGAAAATTTAATGGAAATGAGAACTTAGAAGGCAGAGAAAGGATCATTTTGTTCCAAATGGGCCAAATCACATGAGATGTCAAAAACCGTTTGTGTGGAAAGGAAAACTGTGATAGAAACAGGTGTTTCCTGCACATTCTTTCCCTGTGAAAATTGAGTTAATTTTTAGAAGCATACTTCCTACATCTTAAGTGTTTCAATGCGGAGATAGTTTCTGTTTACTCCAGGGAGGCGTATTCAGCTTGGTTTGAGAAACGCATGTATCTCCCAAAGAAAGAGATCTATGTTAAATGCTTCACAATCCCGCCTGTCGTTTGCCTGTGAGAATTGAATGAGTTTTTGAATGCAATACTTCTGGAAATCCTCATTTTCAAGAAGAAGAAAGGCTCATTTTGTCCCAAGTATGCGTATTTTGCTGAGGTGAAGAAACACATTTATCTCTCCACAGAAAGCCATCTGTGTCAGAAGTCAAAACATTAACAACATTGCTTCATTCTGTAAATGAGTTACTTTTGGAAAGGAATATTTCCTGAAAATCAGAACTTTCAAGGTGGAGAGATGTTCACTTTCTTCCAAATAAGCCTATTGACCTGAAAGTGGGAACACATTTGTCTCTCGAAAGAAAATGGTCAGTGTAGAAAGAGAGAAGTGTCTAGACCATTGTTTCCGTGTGAGAATTGACTTAGTTTTGAAAGGAATACTTACTGCAAATCCTAATTTTCAAGGTGGAGAAAGGGTGATTTTCCTCAAATGGGCCTCTTTATCTGAGGGGAAGAAACACATGTATCCCTCCAAAGAAAACCATTTGTGCTAGAAGCTGCAGCATCTGACACATTGTTACCTGTGAGAATTGAGTTCACTTTTGAAAGGAATATTTCCTGTATATCGTAGTTATCATGGTAGGGGAAGGCTCATTTTGGTACAAAAATGCCTAATCAGCTGATTTGAAGAAACACATTTATTTCTCCAAATAACACCATCTAAGCTTGAAGCTACAGTTGCTAGCACATTGTTTCCCTGTGACAATTGGCTTAGTTTTTGAAAGGAAGACTTCCTCACAATCTGAGTTTTCAGGGTATTATTAGGCTGAGTGTGTCCAAGTAGGCCCATTCAGCTAAGTTCTATAGAAACATGTGTCTCTCAAAAAAAAATCTTTCTTAGAACCAGGAGCATCTAGGGCATTGTTTCCCTGTGAGAACTGAGTTAGTTATTGAAAGGAATACTTCCTGCGACTTAAGATGTTTCAAAGTGGAGAAAGGCTCATTTTGTTCCAAATGGGGCCGTTCATCATTGGGGAAGAAACACAAGTATCCCTCCGAAGAAACCCATTTATGGTAGAAGCTGCAGCATCTACCATATTGTTTTCCTGTGAGAATTGAGTTCGTTTTGGGAAGAATACTTCCTGCAAATCAGGAATTCCAATGTGAACAAAGGTTCATTTTGTTTCCCAAAGGCCTATTCACCTAAGATGAAGAAAGGCCTGTATGTCCAAAAGAGAACAAGCTGGGTCCAAAGCTCAAGCATGTAGAACGTTGGTTACCAGTGATACTTGAATTACTTTTTGAATGGAATGCTCCTGCAAATCAGAATTGTCGGGGTGGATGAAGATCATTTTGTTCTGAATAGGCCTATTCCCCTGAGTTGAAAAAACACATGTACCTCTCAAAAGAAAACCAGCAGTGTTAGAAGCAGGAGCATCAAGCACATTGTTTTACTGTGAGAATTCAGTGAGTTTTTGAAAGGAAGACTGCTGCAAATCAGCGTTTTCGAGGTGTAGAAAGCTTCATTTTGTTCCACATAGGACAGTTTAGAACAGTTGAAGAAACAAATGTAAATCTCAAAAGAAAACTATGTGTGTTAGAAACAAGAGCATCTATCACATTGTTTGCTGTGAGAATAGTGTTACTTTTTGAAAGGAATATACCTGCAACTTAGGGGATCAACGTGGAGATAGCCTCTTTCTGTTCCAAATTGGCCTATTCAGCTAAGTTGAAGAAACACATGTACCTCTCAAAAAAAACCATCTCGGTATGAGGCTGGAATATCTAGAACATTGTTTCCCTGTGAGAACTGAGTGTGGTTTTGAAATGACTACTACAGGAAACCTTAGAGTTTCAAAGGGGCGATAAGCTCTGTTTGCTCGAAATAGGTCTTTTCAGCTGAGTTGAAGACACATGCATCTTTCCCAAGAAAACATCTATGTTAGAAAGTGCAGCAGCTACCACATGGTTTCTCTGTCACAATTGAGAGAGCTTTTGAAAGGAGTACTTCCTGCAATTCAGAACTTGCAAGGTCAACAAAGGTTCATTCTGTGCCAAATAGGCGTTTTCACCTGACATGTTGAAACACATGTTTCTCTCACAAGAAACTCTCTGTGTTAGACGGTCCATCGCATAGAACATTATTTACCTGTGAGATTTGAGTTAGTTTTCATTGGAGAACTTTTGCAAATCAGAATTTCAGGGTGGAAAAGGCTACTTTGTTCCTAATAGCCCTATTGAGCTGCATTGAAAAAACACATGGATCTCGCGAGAGAAAACCATCTGTGTTAGAAGCAGGATCATCCGGCACATTGTTTCCCTGTGATAATCGAGTGAATATTTGAAAGGAGTACTTCCAGCCAATCATAGATTTGAGGTGTACAAAAGCTCACTTTACTCCAAATAGGACTATTTAGCTGAGTGGAAGAAACAACATGTATATCTCGCAAGAGAACTATATGTGTAAGAAGCCTGAGCATCTAGAACATTGATTCCCTGTGAGAACCGAGTTACGTTTGAAAGGAATACCTCCTGCAAATCCTAGATTTGAAGGTGGAGAAAGGCTGCTTTTGTTCAAAATAGGCCTATTGATCTGAGGGGAAGTAACGAATGGATACTTCCAAAGAAAACCATTTCTGGTAGAAGCTGAAGCATGTACATATTGCTTCCCTGGGAGAAATCAGTTAGTTTGGAAAGGAATATTCCTGCAAATCAGAACTTCCAAGGTGCACCAAGCTTCATTTCATTCTAAATAGGCCTATTCCACTGAGATGTTGAAACACATGTTTCTCTGGAAAGAAAACAATCCGTGTTACAATCTCCCCTGCCTTTAACCTTGATTCCCTGTGAGATTAGAGGTAGTTTTTGAGTGGAATACGTCTGCAAAGGAGAATTTTCAGGCTGGAAAAGCCTCCTTTTGTTGGACTAAGCCTATTCAGCTGAGTTAAAGAAGCACATTTTTCTCTCAAAAGAAAATCATCTGTGTTAGAAGAAGGAGAATCTAGCACATTGTTTCCTATGAGAAGTGAGTTAGTGTTTGAAAAGATCGCTGACTGCAACCTAGGTGTTTCAAGGTGGAGATTGGCTCTATTTCCTCCAATAAGCCTATTCAGATGAGTTTGAGAAACTCATGTATCTCTCCAAGGAAAATGGTCTACGTTAGCAGCATCAAATCTACCACATTGTTTCCTTCTGAGTATTGAGTTAGTTTTTGAAAGCAACACGTTTAGCAAATCAGAATTTTCAAGCTACAGAAAGGCTCATTTTGTCCAAAGAGGAGGATTCGGCTCAATTGAAGACAGACATGTATCTCTCCTCACAATACCATCTATGCTTCAAACTGCAGCAATTACCACATTGTTTCCCTGCAAGAATTGACTTAGTTTTTGAAAGGACTACTACTGGCAACTTTTGAGTTTCACTGTGGAGATAGTCTCTGTTTGCTTCAAACAGGCCTTTTTAGCTGAGATGAAGAAGCACATGTGTATCTTGAAAAAGTACCATCTACGTTGGAAGCTGTAATTTCTATCACACTGTTTCCCTCTGACAATTTAGTTTGTTTTCGAAAGGAGTATTTCCTGCAAATCAGAATTTCCAACATGGATTGAAGTTCACTTGCTCCAAACAAGCCTAATTTGAAGAAACACACCTATTTCTTGAAAGAAAACCATCTGTGTTAGAAGAAAGTGCATCTAGCACATTGTTTCCCTGTGAGAACTGAGTTAGTTTTTAAAGGAACTTGTCCTCCACATTAGCACTTTGAATTGGGACATATGTTTCTTTGTTTCAAATTGGCCTATTCACCTGAATGGTCTAAACACGTGTTCCTCTTGAAACATCACAATATGTTTTAGAAAGAGGAACAACTAGCCTATTGCTTCCTTGTGAGAAGACTTAGTCTTGGAAAGGAATGTACCTGCAACTGAGAGATTTCAATGTGGAGATATCCTGATTGCTGAAAATAGGCCTATACAGCTGAGTTGAAGAAACACATGACTAACTCTAATGACAACCATCTATGTTAGAAACTGTAGCATCAAGCACATTGATCCCCTGTGAAATTTGAATTAGTTATGGAAATGAATAACTTCTGAAGAACAGATTTTCAAAGTGTAGGAAGCCTCATTTTGTCCAAATAGGCCATTTCAGCTATGTTGAAGAAACACATGCATCTCTCCAATGAAATCATGTAGGTTAGAATCAGCATCATCTAGAACACTGTTCCTTGTGAGAATTGATTTAGCTCGTGAAAGGAGTATTTCCTGCAAAGCATCCTTTTCAAGATGAAGAAAGGCTCATTTTGTTCCAAATAGGTCTATACAGCTGAGTTGAAGAAACACATGTACCTTTCCAAAGAAAACCAACTATGGTAGATCTACCACTTTATTTCCCTGTGTGAATTGACATAGATTTCAAAGGAAAATTTAATGGAAATGAGAACTTAGAAGGCAGAGAAAGGATCATTTTGTTCCAAATGGGCCAAATCACATGAGATGTCAAAAACCGTTTGTGTGGAAAGGAAAACTGTGATAGAAACAGGTGTTTCCTGCACATTCTTTCCCTGTGAAAATTGAGTTAATTTTTAAAAGCATACTTCCTACATCTTAAGTGTTTCAATGCGGAGATAGTTTCTGTTTACTCCAGGGAGGCGTATTCAGCTTGGTTTGAGAAACGCATGTATCTCCCAAAGAAAGAGATCTATGTTAAATGCTTCACAATCCCGCCTGTTGTTTGCCTGTGAGAATTGAATGAGTTTTTGAATGCAATACTTCTGGAAATCCTCATTTTCAAGAAGAAGAAAGGCTCATTTTGTCCCAAGTATGCGTATTTTGCTGAGGTGAAGAAACACATTTATCTCTCCACAGAAAGCCATCTGTGTCAGAAGTCAAAACATTAACAACATTGCTTCATTCTGTAAATGAGTTACTTTTGGAAAGGAATATTTCCTGAAAATCAGAACTTTCAAGGTGGAGAGATGTTCACTTTCTTCCAAATAAGCCTATTGACCTGAAAGTGGGAACACATTTGTCTCTCGAAAGAAAATGGTAAGTGTAGAAAGAGAGAAGTGTCTAGACCATTGTTTCCGTGTGAGAATTGACTTAGTTTTGAAAGGAATACTTACTGCAAATCCTAATTTTCAAGGTGGAGAAAGGGTGATTTTCCTCAAATGGGCCTCTTTATCTGAGGGGAAGAAACACATGTATCCCTCCAAAGAAAACCATTTGTGCTAGAAGCTGCAGCATCTGACACATTGTTACCTGTGAGAATTGAGTTCACTTTTGAAAGGAATATTTCCTGTATATCGTAGTTATCATGGTAGGGGAAGGCTCATTTTGGTACAAAAATGCCTAATCAGCTGATTTGAAGAAACACATTTATTTCTCCAAATAACACCATCTAAGCTTGAAGCTACAGTTGCTAGCACATTGTTTCCCTGTGACAATTGGCTTAGTTTTTGAAAGGAAGACTTCCTCACAATCTGAGTTTTCAGGGTATTATTAGGCTGAGTGTGTCCAAGTAGGCCCATTCAGCTAAGTTCTATAGAAACATGTGTCTCTCAAAAAAAAATCTTTCTTAGAACCAGGAGCATCTAGGGCATTGTTTCCCTGTGAGAACTGAGTTAGTTATTGAAAGGAATACTTCCTGCGACTTAAGATGTTTCAAAGTGGAGAAAGGCTCATTTTGTTCCAAATGGGGCCGTTCATCATTGGGGAAGAAACACAAGTATCCCTCCGAAGAAACCCATTTATGGTAGAAGCTGCAGCATCTACCATATTGTTTTCCTGTGAGAATTGAGTTCGTTTTGGGAAGAATACTTCCTGCAAATCAGAAATTCCAATGTGAACAAAGGTTCATTTTGTTTCCCAAAGGCCTATTCACCTAAGATGAAGAAAGGCCTGTATGTCCAAAAGAGAACAAGTTGGGTCCAAAGCTCAAGCATGTAGAACGTTGTTTACCAGTGATACTTGAATTACTTTTTGAATGGAATGCTCCTGCAAATCAGAATTGTCGGGGTGGATGAAGATCATTTTGTTCTGAATAGGCCTATTCGCCTGAGTTGAAAAAACACATGTACCTCTCAAAAGAAAACCAGCAGTGTTAGAAGCAGGAGCATCAAGCACATTGTTTTACTGTGAGAATTCAGTGAGTTTTTGAAAGGAAGACTGCTGCAAATCAGCGTTTTCGAGGTGTAGAAAGCTTCATTTTGTTCCACATAGGACAGTTTAGAACAGTTGAAGAAACAAATGTAAATCTCAAAAGAAAACTATGTGTGTTAGAAACAAGAGCATCTATCACATTGTTTGCTGTGAGAATAGTGTTACTTTTTGAAAGGAATATACCTGCAACTTAGGGGATCAACGTGGAGATAGCCTCTTTCTGTTCCAAATTGGCCTATTCAGCTAAGTTGAAGAAACACATGTACCTCTCAAAAAAAACCATCTCGGTATGAGCCTGGAATATCTAGAACATTGTTTCCCTGTGAGAACTGAGTGTGGTTTTGAAATGACTACTACAGGAAACCTTAGAGTTTCAAAGGGGCGATAAGCTCTGTTTGCTCGAAATAGGTCTTTTCAGCTGAGTTGAAGACACATGCATCTTTCCCAAGAAAACATCTATGTTAGAAAGTGCAGCAGCTACCACATGGTTTCTCTGTCACAATTGAGAGAGCTTTTGAAAGGAGTACTTCCTGCAATTCAGAACTTGCAAGGTCAACAAAGGTTCATTCTGTGCCAAATAGGCGTTTTCACCTGACATGTTGAAACACATGTTTCTCTCACAAGAAACTCTCTGTGTTAGACGGTCCATCGCATAGAACATTATTTACCTGTGAGATTTGAGTTAGTTTTCATTGGAGAACTTTTGCAAATCAGAATTTTAGGGTGGAAAAGGCTACTTTGTTCCTAATAGCCCTATTGAGCTGCATTGAAAAAACACATGGATCTCGCGAGAGAAAACCATCTGTGTTAGAAGCAGGATCATCCGGCACATTGTTTCCCTGTGAGAATCGAGTGAATATTTGAAAGGAGTACTTCCAGCCAATCATAGATTTGAGGTGTACAAAAGCTCACTTTACTCCACATAGGACTATTTAGCTGAGTGGAAGAAACAACATGTATATCTCGCAAGAGAACTATATGTGTAAGAAGCCTGAGCATCTAGAACATTGATTCCCTGTGAGAACCGAGTTACGTTTGAAAGGAATACCTCCTGCAAATCATAGATTTGAAGGTGGAGAAAGGCTGCTTTTGTTCAAAATAGGCCTATTGATCTGAGGGGAAGTAACGAATGGATACTTCCAAAGAAAACCATTTCTGGTAGAAGCTGAAGCATGTACATATTGCTTCCCTGGGAGAAATCGGTTAGTTTGGAAAGGAATATTCCTGCAAATCAGAACTTCCAAGGTGCACCAAGCTTCATTTCATTCTAAATAGGCCTATTCCACTGAGATGTTGAAACACATGTTTCTCTGGAAAGAAAACAATCCGTGTTACAATCTCCCCTGCCTTTAACCTTGATTCCCTGTGAGATTAGAGGTAGTTTTTGAGTGGAATACGTCTGCAAAGGAGAATTTTCAGGCTGGAAAAGCCTCCTTTTCTTGGACTAAGCCTATTCAGCTGAGTTGAAGAAGCACATTTTTCTCTCAAAAGAAAATCATCTGTGTTAGAAGAAGGAGAATCTAGCACATTGTTTCCTATGAGAAGTGAGTTAGTGTTTGAAAAGAACGCTGACTGCAACCTAGGTGTTTCAAGGTGGAGATTGGCTCTATTTCCTCCAATAAGCCTATTCAGATGAGTTTGAGAAACTCATGTATCTCTCCAAGGAAAATGATATACGTTAGCAGCATCAAATCTACCACATTGTTTCCTTCTGAGTATTGAGTTAGTTTTTGAAAGCAACACGTTTAGCAAATCAGAATTTTCAAGCTACAGAAAGGCTCATTTTGTCCAAAGAGGAGGATTCGGCTCAATTGAAGACAGACATGTATCTCTCCTCACAATACCATCTATGCTTCAAACTGCAGCAATTACCACATTGTTTCCCTGCAAGAATTGACTTAGTTTTTGAAAGGACTACTACTGGCAACTTTTGAGTTTCACTGTGGAGATAGTCTCTGTTTGCTTCAAACAGGCCTTTTTAGCTGAGATGAAGAAGCACATGTGTATCTTGAAAAAGTACCATCTACGTTGGAAGCTGTAATTTCTATCACACTGTTTCCCTCTGACAATTTAGTTTGTTTTCGAAAGGAGTATTTCCTGCAAATCAGAATTTCCAACATGGATTGAAGTTCACTTGCTCCAAACAAGCCTAATTTGAAGAAACACACCTATTTCTTGAAAGAAAACCATCTGTGTTAGAAGAAAGTGCATCTAGCACATTGTTTCCCTGTGAGAACTGAGTTAGTTTTTAAAGGAACTTGTCCTCCACATTAGCACTTTGAATTGGGACATATGTTTCTTTGTTTCAAATTGGCCTATTCACCTGAATGGTCTAAACACGTGTTCCTCTTGAAACATCACAATATGTTTTAGAAAGAGGAACAACTAGCCTATTGCTTCCTTGTGAGAAGACTTAGTCTTGGAAAGGAATGTACCTGCAACTGAGAGATTTCAATGTGGAGATATGCCCTGATTGCTGCAAATAGGCCTATACAGCTGATTTGAAGAAACACATGACTAACTCTAATGACAACCATCTATGTTAGAAACTGTAGCATCAAGCACATTGATCCCCTGTGAAATTTGAATTAGTTATGGAAATGAATAACTTCTGAAGAACAGATTTTCAAAGTGTAGGAAGCCTCATTTTGTCCAAATAGGCCATTTCAGCTATGTTGAAGAAACACATGCATCTCTCCAATGAAATCATGTAGGTTAGAATCAGCATCATCTAGAACACTGTTCCTTGTGAGAATTGATTTAGCTCGTGAAAGGAGTATTTCCTGCAAAGCATCCTTTTCAAGATGAAGAAAGGCTCATTTTGTTCCAAATAGGTCTATACAGCTGAGTTGAAGAAACACATGTACCTTTCCAAAGAAAACCATCTATGGTAGATCTACCACTTTATTTCCCTGTGTGAATTGACATAGATTTCAAAGGAAAATTTAATGGAAATGAGAACTTAGAAGGCAGAGAAAGGATCATTTTGTTCCAAATGGGCCAAATCACATGAGATGTCAAAAACCGTTTGTGTGGAAAGGAAAACTGTGATAGAAACAGGTGTTTCCTGCACATTCTTTCCCTGTGAAAATTGAGTTAATTTTTAGAAGCATACTTCCTACATCTTAAGTGTTTCAATGCGGAGATAGTTTCTGTTTACTCCAGGGAGGCGTATTCAGCTTGGTTTGAGAAACGCATGTATCTCCCAAAGAAAGAGATCTATGTTAAATGCTTCACAATCCCGCCTGTTGTTTGCCTGTGAGAATTGAATGAGTTTTTGAATGCAATACTTCTGGAAATCCTCATTTTCAAGAAGAAGAAAGGCTCATTTTGTCCCAAGTATGTGTATTTTGCTGAGGTGAAGAAACACATTTATCTCTCCACAGAAAGCCATCTGTGTCAGAAGTCAAAACATTAACAACATTGCTTCATTCTGTAAATGAGTTAGTTTTGGAAAGGAATATTTCCTGAAAATCAGAACTTTCAAGGTGGAGAGATGTTCACTTTCTTCCAAATAAGCCTATTGACCTGAAAGTGGGAACACATTTGTCTCTCGAAAGAAAATGGTAAGTGTAGAAAGAGAGAAGTGTCTAGACCATTGTTTCCGTGTGAGAATTGACTTAGTTTTGAAAGGAATACTTACTGCAAATCCTAATTTTCAAGGTGGAGAAAGGGTGATTTTCCTCAAATGGGCCTCTTTATCTGAGGGGAAGAAACACATGTATCCCTCCAAAGAAAACCATTTGTGCTAGAAGCTGCAGCATCTGACACATTGTTACCTGTGAGAATTGAGTTCACTTTTGAAAGGAATATTTCCTGTATATCGTAGTTATCATGGTAGGGGAAGGCTCATTTTGGTACAAAAATGCCTAATCAGCTGATTTGAAGAAACACATTTATTTCTCCAAATAACACCATCTAAGCTTGAAGCTACAGTTGCTAGCACATTGTTTCCCTGTGACAATTGGCTTAGTTTTTCAAAGGAAGACTTCCTCACAATCTGAGTTTTCAGGGTATTATTAGGCTGAGTGTGTCCAAGTAGGCCCATTCAGCTAAGTTCTATAGAAACATGTGTCTCTCAAAAAAAAATCTTTCTTAGAACCAGGAGCATCTAGGGCATTGTTTCCCTGTGAGAACTGAGTTAGTTATTGAAAGGAATACTTCCTGCGACTTAAGATGTTTCAAAGTGGAGAAAGGCTCATTTTGTTCCAAATGGGGCCGTTCATCATTGGGGAAGAAACACAAGTATCCCTCCGAAGAAACCCATTTATGGTAGAAGCTGCAGCATCTACCATATTGTTTTCCTGTGAGAATTGAGTTCGTTTTGGGAGGAATACTTCCTGCAAATCAGGAATTCCAATGTGAACAAAGGTTCATTTTGTTTCCCAAAGGCCTATTCACCTAAGATGAAGAAAGGCCTGTATGTCCAAAAGAGAACAAGCTGGGTCCAAAGCTCAAGCATGTAGAACGTTGTTTACCAGTGATACTTGAATTACTTTTTGAATGGAATGCTCCTGCAAATCAGAATTGTCGGGGTGGATGAAGATCATTTTGTTCTGAATAGGCCTATTCGCCTGAGTTGAAAAAACACATGTACCTCTCAAAAGAAAACCAGCAGTGTTAGAAGCAGGAGCATCAAGCACATTGTTTTACTGTGAGAATTCAGTGAGTTTTTGAAGGGAAGACTGCTGCAAATCAGCGTTTTCGAGGTGTAGAAAGCTTCATTTTGTTCCACATAGGACAGTTTAGAACAGTTGAAGAAACAAATGTAAATCTCAAAAGAAAACTATGTGTGTTAGAAACAAGAGCATCTATCACATTGTTTGCTGTGAGAATAGTGTTACTTTTTGAAAGGAATATACCTGCAACTTAGGGGATCAACGTGGAGATAGCCTCTTTCTGTTCCAAATTGGCCTATTCAGCTAAGTTGAAGAAACACATGTACCTCTCAAAAAAAACCATCTCGGTATGAGCCTGGAATATCTAGAACATTGTTTCCCTGTGAGAACTGAGTGTGGTTTTGAAATGACTACTACAGGAAACCTTAGAGTTTCAAAGGGGCGATAAGCTCTGTTTGCTCGAAATAGGTCTTTTCAGCTGAGTTGAAGACACATGCATCTTTCCCAAGAAAACATCTATGTTAGAAAGGGCAGCAGCTACCACATGGTTTCTCTGTCACAATTGAGAGAGCTTTTGAAAGGAGTACTTCCTGCAATTCAGAACTTGCAAGGTCAACAAAGGTTCATTCTGTGCCAAATAGGCGTTTTCACCTGACATGTTGAAACACATGTTTCTCTCACAAGAAACTCTGTGTTAGACGGTCCATCACATAGAACATTATTTACCTGTGAGATTTGAGTTAGTTTTCATTGGAGAACTTTTGCAAATCAGAATTTCAGGGTGGAAAAGGCTACTTTGTTCCTAATAGCCCTATTGAGCTGCATTGAAAAAACACATGGATCTCGCGAGAGAAAACCATCTGTGTTAGAAGCAGGATCATCCGGCACATTGTTTCCCTGTGAGAATCGAGTGAATATTTGAAAGGAGTACTTCCAGCCAATCATAGATTTGAGGTGTACAAAAGCTCACTTTACTCCAAATAGGACTATTTAGCTGAGTGGAAGAAACAACATGTATATCTCGCAAGAGAACTATATGTGTAAGAAGCCTGAGCATCTAGAACATTGATTCCCTGTGAGAACCGAGTTACGTTTGAAAGGAATACCTCCTGCAAATCCTAGATTTGAAGGTGGAGAAAGGCTGCTTTTGTTCAAAATAGGCCTATTGATCTGAGGGGAAGTAACGAATGGATACTTCCAAAGAAAACCATTTCTGGTAGAAGCTGAAGCATGTACATATTGCTTCCCTGGGAGAAATCAGTTAGTTTGGAAAGGAATATTCCTGCAAATCAGAACTTCCAAGGTGCACCAAGCTTCATTTCATTCTAAATAGGCCTATTCCACTGAGATGTTGAAACACATGTTTCTCTGGAAAGAAAACAATCCGTGTTACAATCTCCCCTGCCTTTAACCTTGATTCCCTGTGAGATTAGAGGTAGTTTTTGAGTGGAATACGTCTGCAAAGGAGAATTTTCAGGCTGGAAAAGCCTCCTTTTGTTGGACTAAGCCTATTCAGCTGAGTTGAAGAAGCACATTTTTCTCTCAAAAGAAAATCATCTGTGTTAGAAGAAGGAGAATCTAGCACATTGTTTCCTATGAGAAGTGAGTTAGTGTTTGAAAAGAACGCTGACTGCAACCTAGGTGTTTCAAGGTGGAGATTGGCTCTATTTCCTCCAATAAGCCTATTCAGATGAGTTTGAGAAACTCATGTATCTCTCCAAGGAAAATGATATACGTTAGCAGCATCAAATCTACCACATTGTTTCCTTCTGAGTATTGAGTTAGTTTTTGAAAGCAACACGTTTAGCAAATCAGAATTTTCAAGCTACAGAAAGGCTCATTTTGTCCAAAGAGGAGGATTCGGCTCAATTGAAGACAGACATGTATCTCTCCTCACAATACCATCTATGCTTCAAACTGCAGCAATTACCACATTGTTTCCCTGCAAGAATTGACTTAGTTTTTGAAAGGACTACTACTGGCAACTTTTGAGTTTCACTGTGGAGATAGTCTCTGTTTGCTTCAAACAGGCCTTTTTAGCTGAGATGAAGAAGCACATGTGTATCTTGAAAAAGTACCATCTACGTTGGAAGCTGTAATTTCTATCACACTGTTTCCCTCTGACAATTTAGTTTGTTTTCGAAAGGAGTATTTCCTGCAAATCAGAATTTCCAACATGGATTGAAGTTCACTTGCTCCAAACAAGCCTAATTTGAAGAAACACACCTATTTCTTGAAAGAAAACCATCTGTGTTAGAAGAAAGTGCATCTAGCACATTGTTTCCCTGTGAGAACTGAGTTAGTTTTTAAAGGAACTTGTCCTCCACATTAGCACTTTGAATTGGGACATATGTTTCTTTGTTTCAAATTGGCCTATTCACCTGAATGGTCTAAACACGTGTTCCTCTTGAAACATCACAATATGTTTTAGAAAGAGGAACAACTAGCCTATTGCTTCCTTGTGAGAAGACTTAGTCTTGGAAAGGAATGTACCTGCAACTGAGAGATTTCAATGTGGAGATATGCCCTGATTGCTGCAAATAGGCCTATACAGCTGATTTGAAGAAACACATGACTAACTCTAATGACAACCATCTATGTTAGAAACTGTAGCATCAAGCACATTGATCCCCTGTGAAATTTGAATTAGTTATGGAAATGAATAACTTCTGAAGAACAGATTTTCAAAGTGTAGGAAGCCTCATTTTGTCCAAATAGGCCATTTCAGCTATGTTGAAGAAACACATGCATCTCTCCAATGAAATCATGTAGGTTAGAATCAGCATCATCTAGAACACTGTTCCTTGTGAGAATTGATTTAGCTCGTGAAAGGAGTATTTCCTGCAAAGCATCCTTTTCAAGATGAAGAAAGGCTCATTTTGTTCCAAATAGGTCTATACAGCTGAGTTGAAGAAACACATGTACCTTTCCAAAGAAAACCATCTATGGTAGATCTACCACTTTATTTCCCTGTGTGAATTGACATAGATTTCAAAGGAAAATTTAATGGAAATGAGAACTTAGAAGGCAGAGAAAGGATCATTTTGTTCCAAATGGGCCAAATCACATGAGATGTCAAAAACCGTTTGTGTGGAAAGGAAAACTGTGATAGAAACAGGTGTTTCCTGCACATTCTTTCCCTGTGAAAATTGAGTTAATTTTTAGAAGCATACTTCCTACATCTTAAGTGTTTCAATGCGGAGATAGTTTCTGTTTACTCCAGGGAGGCGTATTCAGCTTGGTTTGAGAAACGCATGTATCTCCCAAAGAAAGAGATCTATGTTAAATGCTTCACAATCCCGCCTGTTGTTTGCCTGTGAGAATTGAATGAGTTTTTGAATGCAATACTTCTGGAAATCCTCATTTTCAAGAAGAAGAAAGGCTCATTTTGTCCCAAGTATGTGTATTTTGCTGAGGTGAAGAAACACATTTATCTCTCCACAGAAAGCCATCTGTGTCAGAAGTCAAAACATTAACAACATTGCTTCATTCTGTAAATGAGTTAGTTTTGGAAAGGAATATTTCCTGAAAATCAGAACTTTCAAGGTGGAGAGATGTTCACTTTCTTCCAAATAAGCCTATTGACCTGAAAGTGGGAACACATTTGTCTCTCGAAAGAAAATGGTAAGTGTAGAAAGAGAGAAGTGTCTAGACCATTGTTTCCGTGTGAGAATTGACTTAGTTTTGAAAGGAATACTTACTGCAAATCCTAATTTTCAAGGTGGAGAAAGGGTGATTTTCCTCAAATGGGCCTCTTTATCTGAGGGGAAGAAACACATGTATCCCTCCAAAGAAAACCATTTGTGCTAGAAGCTGCAGCATCTGACACATTGTTACCTGTGAGAATTGAGTTCACTTTTGAAAGGAATATTTCCTGTATATCGTAGTTATCATGGTAGGGGAAGGCTCATTTTGGTACAAAAATGCCTAATCAGCTGATTTGAAGAAACACATTTATTTCTCCAAATAACACCATCTAAGCTTGAAGCTACAGTTGCTAGCACATTGTTTCCCTGTGACAATTGGCTTAGTTTTTCAAAGGAAGACTTCCTCACAATCTGAGTTTTCAGGGTATTATTAGGCTGAGTGTGTCCAAGTAGGCCCATTCAGCTAAGTTCTATAGAAACATGTGTCTCTCAAAAAAAAATCTTTCTTAGAACCAGGAGCATCTAGGGCATTGTTTCCCTGTGAGAACTGAGTTAGTTATTGAAAGGAATACTTCCTGCGACTTAAGATGTTTCAAAGTGGAGAAAGGCTCATTTTGTTCCAAATGGGGCCGTTCATCATTGGGGAAGAAACACAAGTATCCCTCCGAAGAAACCCATTTATGGTAGAAGCTGCAGCATCTACCATATTGTTTTCCTGTGAGAATTGAGTTCGTTTTGGGAGGAATACTTCCTGCAAATCAGGAATTCCAATGTGAACAAAGGTTCATTTTGTTTCCCAAAGGCCTATTCACCTAAGATGAAGAAAGGCCTGTATGTCCAAAAGAGAACAAGCTGGGTCCAAAGCTCAAGCATGTAGAACGTTGTTTACCAGTGATACTTGAATTACTTTTTGAATGGAATGCTCCTGCAAATCAGAATTGTCGGGGTGGATGAAGATCATTTTGTTCTGAATAGGCCTATTCGCCTGAGTTGAAAAAACACATGTACCTCTCAAAAGAAAACCAGCAGTGTTAGAAGCAGGAGCATCAAGCACATTGTTTTACTGTGAGAATTCAGTGAGTTTTTGAAGGGAAGACTGCTGCAAATCAGCGTTTTCGAGGTGTAGAAAGCTTCATTTTGTTCCACATAGGACAGTTTAGAACAGTTGAAGAAACAAATGTAAATCTCAAAAGAAAACTATGTGTGTTAGAAACAAGAGCATCTATCACATTGTTTGCTGTGAGAATAGTGTTACTTTTTGAAAGGAATATACCTGCAACTTAGGGGATCAACGTGGAGATAGCCTCTTTCTGTTCCAAATTGGCCTATTCAGCTAAGTTGAAGAAACACATGTACCTCTCAAAAAAAACCATCTCGGTATGAGCCTGGAATATCTAGAACATTGTTTCCCTGTGAGAACTGAGTGTGGTTTTGAAATGACTACTACAGGAAACCTTAGAGTTTCAAAGGGGCGATAAGCTCTGTTTGCTCGAAATAGGTCTTTTCAGCTGAGTTGAAGACACATGCATCTTTCCCAAGAAAACATCTATGTTAGAAAGGGCAGCAGCTACCACATGGTTTCTCTGTCACAATTGAGAGAGCTTTTGAAAGGAGTACTTCCTGCAATTCAGAACTTGCAAGGTCAACAAAGGTTCATTCTGTGCCAAATAGGCGTTTTCACCTGACATGTTGAAACACATGTTTCTCTCACAAGAAACTCTGTGTTAGACGGTCCATCACATAGAACATTATTTACCTGTGAGATTTGAGTTAGTTTTCATTGGAGAACTTTTGCAAATCAGAATTTCAGGGTGGAAAAGGCTACTTTGTTCCTAATAGCCCTATTGAGCTGCATTGAAAAAACACATGGATCTCGCGAGAGAAAACCATCTGTGTTAGAAGCAGGATCATCCGGCACATTGTTTCCCTGTGAGAATCGAGTGAATATTTGAAAGGAGTACTTCCAGCCAATCATAGATTTGAGGTGTACAAAAGCTCACTTTACTCCAAATAGGACTATTTAGCTGAGTGGAAGAAACAACATGTATATCTCGCAAGAGAACTATATGTGTAAGAAGCCTGAGCATCTAGAACATTGATTCCCTGTGAGAACCGAGTTACGTTTGAAAGGAATACCTCCTGCAAATCCTAGATTTGAAGGTGGAGAAAGGCTGCTTTTGTTCAAAATAGGCCTATTGATCTGAGGGGAAGTAACGAATGGATACTTCCAAAGAAAACCATTTCTGGTAGAAGCTGAAGCATGTACATATTGCTTCCCTGGGAGAAATCAGTTAGTTTGGAAAGGAATATTCCTGCAAATCAGAACTTCCAAGGTGCACCAAGCTTCATTTCATTCTAAATAGGCCTATTCCACTGAGATGTTGAAACACATGTTTCTCTGGAAAGAAAACAATCCGTGTTACAATCTCCCCTGCCTTTAACCTTGATTCCCTGTGAGATTAGAGGTAGTTTTTGAGTGGAATACGTCTGCAAAGGAGAATTTTCAGGCTGGAAAAGCCTCCTTTTGTTGGACTAAGCCTATTCAGCTGAGTTGAAGAAGCACATTTTTCTCTCAAAAGAAAATCATCTGTGTTAGAAGAAGGAGAATCTAGCACATTGTTTCCTATGAGAAGTGAGTTAGTGTTTGAAAAGAACGCTGACTGCAACCTAGGTGTTTCAAGGTGGAGATTGGCTCTATTTCCTCCAATAAGCCTATTCAGATGAGTTTGAGAAACTCATGTATCTCTCCAAGGAAAATGATATACGTTAGCAGCATCAAATCTACCACATTGTTTCCTTCTTAGTATTGAGTTAGTTTTTGAAAGCAACACGTTTAGCAAATCAGAATTTTCAAGCTACAGAAAGGCTCATTTTGTCCAAAGAGGAGGATTCGGCTCAATTGAAGACAGACATGTATCTCTCCTCACAATACCATCTATGCTTCAAACTGCAGCAATTACCACATTGTTTCCCTGCAAGAATTGACTTAGTTTTTGAAAGGACTACTACTGGCAACTTTTGAGTTTCACTGTGGAGATAGTCTCTGTTTGCTTCAAACAGGCCTTTTTAGCTGAGATGAAGAAGCACATGTGTATCTTGAAAAAGTACCATCTACGTTGGAAGCTGTAATTTCTATCACACTGTTTCCCTCTGACAATTTAGTTTGTTTTAGAAAGGAGTATTTCCTGCAAATCAGAATTTCCAACATGGATTGAAGTTCACTTGCTCCAAACAAGCCTAATTTGAAGAAACACACCTATTTCTTGAAAGAAAACCATCTGTGTTAGAAGAAAGTGCATCTAGCACATTGTTTCCCTGTGAGAACTGAGTTAGTTTTTAAAGGAACTTGTCCTCCACATTAGCACTTTGAATTGGGACATATGTTTCTTTGTTTCAAATTGGCCTATTCACCTGAATGGTCTAAACACGTGTTCCTCTTGAAACATCACAATATGTTTTAGAAAGAGGAACAACTAGCCTATTGCTTCCTTGTGAGAAGACTTAGTCTTGGAAAGGAATGTACCTGCAACTGAGAGATTTCAATGTGGAGATATGCCCTGATTGCTGAAAATAGGCCTATACAGCTGAGTTGAAGAAACACATGACTAACTCTAATGACAACCATCTATGTTAGAAACTGTAGCATCAAGCACATTGATCCCCTGTGAAATTTGAATTAGTTATGGAAATGAATAACTTCTGAAGAACAGATTTTCAAAGTGTAGGAAGCCTCATTTTGTCCAAATAGGCCATTTCAGCTATGTTGAAGAAACACATGCATCTCTCCAATGAAATCATGTAGGTTAGAATCAGCATCATCTAGAACACTGTTCCTTGTGAGAATTGATTTAGCTCGTGAAAGGAGTATTTCCTGCAAAGCATCCTTTTCAAGATGAAGAAAGGCTCATTTTGTTCCAAATAGGTCTATACAGCTGAGTTGAAGAAACACATGTACCTTTCCAAAGAAAACCATCTATGGTAGATCTACCACTTTATTTCCCTGTGTGAATTGACATAGATTTCAAAGGAAAATTTAATGGAAATGAGAACTTAGAAGGCAGAGAAAGGATCATTTTGTTCCAAATGGGCCCAATCACATGAGATGTCAAAAACCGTTTGTGTGGAAAGGAAAACTGTGATAGAAACAGGTGTTTCCTGCACATTCTTTCCCTGTGAAAATTGAGTTAATTTTTAGAAGCATACTTCCTACATCTTAAGTGTTTCAATGCGGAGATAGTTTCTGTTTACTCCAGGGAGGCGTATTCAGCTTGGTTTGAGAAACGCATGTATCTCCCAAAGAAAGAGATCTATGTTAAATGCTTCACAATCCCGCCTGTTGTTTGCCTGTGAGGATTGAATGAGTTTTTGAATGCAATACTTCTGGAAATCCTCATTTTCAAGAAGAAGAAAGGCTCATTTTGTCCCAAGTATGCGTATTTTGCTGAGGTGAAGAAACACATTTATCTCTCCACAGAAAGCCATCTGTGTCAGAAGTCAAAACATTAACAACATTGCTTCATTCTGTAAATGAGTTACTTTTGGAAAGGAATATTTCCTGAAAATCAGAACTTTCAAGGTGGAGAGATGTTCACTTTCTTCCAAATAAGCCTATTGACCTGAAAGTGGGAACACATTTGTCTCTCGAAAGAAAATGGTCAGTGTAGAAAGAGAGAAGTGTCTAGACCATTGTTTCCGTGTGAGAATTGACTTAGTTTTGAAAGGAATACTTACTGCAAATCCTAATTTTCAAGGTGGAGAAAGGGTGATTTTCCTCAAATGGGCCTCTTTATCTGAGGGGAAGAAACACATGTATCCCTCCAAAGAAAACCATTTGTGCTAGAAGCTGCAGCATCTGACACATTGTTACCTGTGAGAATTGAGTTCACTTTTGAAAGGAATATTTCCTGTATATCGTAGTTATCATGGTAGGGGAAGGCTCATTTTGGTACAAAAATGCCTAATCAGCTGATTTGAAGAAACACATTTATTTCTCCAAATAACACCATCTAAGCTTGAAGCTACAGTTGCTAGCACATTGTTTCCCTGTGACAATTGGCTTAGTTTTTGAAAGGAAGACTTCCTCACAATCTGAGTTTTCAGGGTATTATTAGGCTGAGTGTGTCCAAGTAGGCCCATTCAGCTAAGTTCTATAGAAACATGTGTCTCTCAAAAAAAAATCTTTCTTAGAACCAGGAGCATCTAGGGCATTGTTTCCCTGTGAGAACTGAGTTAGTTATTGAAAGGAATACTTCCTGCGACTTAAGATGTTTCAAAGTGGAGAAAGGCTCATTTTGTTCCAAATGGGGCCGTTCATCATTGGGGAAGAAACACAAGTATCCCTCCGAAGAAACCCATTTATGGTAGAAGCTGCAGCATCTACCATATTGTTTTCCTGTGAGAATTGAGTTCGTTTTGGGAAGAATACTTCCTGCAAATCAGGAATTCCAATGTGAACAAAGGTTCATTTTGTTTCCCAAAGGCCTATTCACCTAAGATGAAGAAAGGCCTGTATGTCCAAAAGAGAACAAGCTGGGTCCAAAGCTCAAGCATGTAGAACGTTGTTTACCAGTGATACTTGAATTACTTTTTGAATGGAATGCTCCTGCAAATCAGAATTGTCGGGGTGGATGAAGATCATTTTGTTCTGAATAGGCCTATTCGCCTGAGTTGAAAAAACACATGTACCTCTCAAAAGAAAACCAGCAGTGTTAGAAGCAGGAGCATCAAGCACATTGTTTTACTGTGAGAATTCAGTGAGTTTTTGAAAGGAAGACTGCTGCAAATCAGCGTTTTCGAGGTGTAGAAAGCTTCATTTTGTTCCACATAGGACAGTTTAGAACAGTTGAAGAAACAAATGTAAATCTCAAAAGAAAACTATGTGTGTTAGAAACAAGAGCATCTATCACATTGTTTGCTGTGAGAATAGTGTTACTTTTTGAAAGGAATATACCTGCAACTTAGGGGATCAACGTGGAGATAGCCTCTTTCTGTTCCAAATTGGCCTATTCAGCTAAGTTGAAGAAACACATGTACCTCTCAAAAAAAACCATCTCGGTATGAGGCTGGAATATCTAGAACATTGTTTCCCTGTGAGAACTGAGTGTGGTTTTGAAATGACTACTACAGGAAACCTTAGAGTTTCAAAGGGGCGATAAGCTCTGTTTGCTCGAAATAGGTCTTTTCAGCTGAGTTGAAGACACATGCATCTTTCCCAAGAAAACATCTATGTTAGAAAGTGCAGCAGCTACCACATGGTTTCTCTGTCACAATTGAGAGAGCTTTTGAAAGGAGTACTTCCTGCAATTCAGAACTTGCAAGGTCAACAAAGGTTCATTCTGTGCCAAATAGGCGTTTTCACCTGACATGTTGAAACACATGTTTCTCTCACAAGAAACTCTCTGTGTTAGACGGTCCATCGCATAGAACATTATTTACCTGTGAGATTTGAGTTAGTTTTCATTGGAGAACTTTTGCAAATCAGAATTTCAGGGTGGAAAAGGCTACTTTGTTCCTAATAGCCCTATTGAGCTGCATTGAAAAAACACATGGATCTCGCGAGAGAAAACCATCTGTGTTAGAAGCAGGATCATCCGGCACATTGTTTCCCTGTGAGAATCGAGTGAATATTTGAAAGGAGTACTTCCAGCCAATCATAGATTTGAGGTGTACAAAAGCTCACTTTACTCCAAATAGGACTATTTAGCTGAGTGGAAGAAACAACATGTATATCTCGCAAGAGAACTATATGTGTAAGAAGCCTGAGCATCTAGAACATTGATTCCCTGTGAGAACCGAGTTACGTTTGAAAGGAATACCTCCTGCAAATCCTAGATTTGAAGGTGGAGAAAGGCTGCTTTTGTTCAAAATAGGCCTATTGATCTGAGGGGAAGTAACGAATGGATACTTCCAAAGAAAACCATTTCTGGTAGAAGCTGAAGCATGTACATATTGCTTCCCTGGGAGAAATCAGTTAGTTTGGAAAGGAATATTCCTGCAAATCAGAACTTCCAAGGTGCACCAAGCTTCATTTCATTCTAAATAGGCCTATTCCACTGAGATGTGGAAAGAAAACAATCCGTGTTACAATCTCCCCTGCCTTTAACCTTGATTCCCTGTGAGATTAGAGGTAGTTTTTGAGTGTAATACGTCTGCAAAGGAGAATTTTCAGGCTGGAAAAGCCTCCTTTTGTTGGACTAAGCCTATTCAGCTGAGTTAAAGAAGCACATTTTTCTCTCAAAAGAAAATCATCTGTGTTAGAAGAAGGAGAATCTAGCACATTGTTTCCTATGAGAAGTGAGTTAGTGTTTGAAAAGAACGCTGACTGCAACCTAGGTGTTTCAAGGTGGAGATTGGCTCTATTTCCTCCAATAAGCCTATTCAGATGAGTTTGAGAAACTCATGTATCTCTCCAAGGAAAATGGTCTACGTTAGCAGCATCAAATCTACCACATTGTTTCCTTCTGAGTATTGAGTTAGTTTTTGAAAGCAACACGTTTAGCAAATCAGAATTTTCAATCTAGAGAAAGGCTCATTTTGTCCAAAGAGGAGGATTCGGCTCAATTGAAGACAGACATGTATCTCTCCTCACAATACCATCTATGCTTCAAACTGCAGCAATTACCACATTGTTTCCCTGCAAGAATTGACTTAGTTTTTGAAAGGACTACTACTGGCAACTTTTGAGTTTCACTGTGGAGATAGTCTCTGTTTGCTTCAAACAGGCCTTTTTAGCTGAGATGAAGAAGCACATGTGTATCTTGAAAAAGTACCATCTACGTTGGAAGCTGTAATTTCTATCACACTGTTTCCCTCTGACAATTTAGTTTGTTTTAGAAAGGAGTATTTCCTGCAAATCAGAATTTCCAACATGGATTGAAGTTCACTTGCTCCAAACAAGCCTAGGTTGAAGAAACACACCTATTTCTTGAAAGAAAACCATCTGTGTTAGAAGAAAGTGCATCTACCACATTGTTTCCCTGTGAGAACTGAGTTAGTTTTTAAAGGAACTTGTCCTCCACATTAGCACTTTGAATTGGGACATATGTTTCTTTGTTTCAAATTGGCCTATTCACCTGAATGGTCTAAACACGTGTTCCTCTTGAAACATCACAATATGTTTTAGAAAGAGGAACAACTAGCCTATTGCTTCCTTGTGAGAAGACTTAGTCTTGGAAAGGAATGTACCTGCAACTGAGAGATTTCAATGTGGAGATATGCCCTGATTGCTGAAAATAGGCCTATACAGCTGAGTTGAAGAAACACATGACTAACTCTAATGACAACCATCTATGTTAGAAACTGTAGCATCAAGCACATTGATCCCCTGTGAAATTTGAATTAGTTATGGAAATGAATAACTTCTGAAGAACAGATTTTCAAAGTGTAGGAAGCCTCATTTTGTCCAAATAGGCCATTTCAGCTATGTTGAAGAAACACATGCATCTCTCCAATGAAATCATGTAGGTTAGAATCAGCATCATCTAGAACACTGTTCCTTGTGAGAATTGATTTAGCTCGTGAAAGGAGTATTTCCTGCAAAGCATCCTTTTCAAGATGAAGAAAGGCTCATTTTGTTCCAAATAGGTCTATACAGCTGAGTTGAAGAAACACATGTACCTTTCCAAAGAAAACCATCTATGGTAGATCTACCACTTTATTTCCCTGTGTGAATTGACATAGATTTCAAAGGAAAATTTAATGGAAATGAGAACTTAGAAGGCAGAGAAAGGATCATTTTGTTCCAAATGGGCCAAATCACATGAGATGTCAAAAACCGTTTGTGTGGAAAGGAAAACTGTGATAGAAACAGGTGTTTCCTGCACATTCTTTCCCTGTGAAAATTGAGTTAATTTTTAAAAGCATACTTCCTACATCTTAAGTGTTTCAATGCGGAGATAGTTTCTGTTTACTCCAGGGAGGCGTATTCAGCGTGGTTTGAGAAACGCATGTATCTCCCAAAGAAAGAGATCTATGTTAAATGCTTCACAATCCCGCCTGTTGTTTGCCTGTGAGAATTGAATGAGTTTTTGAATGCAATACTTCTGGAAATCCTCATTTTCAAGAAGAAGAAAGGCTCATTTTGTCCCAAGTATGCGTATTTTGCTGAGGTGAAGAAACACATTTATCTCTCCACAGAAAGCCATCTGTGTCAGAAGTCAAAACATTAACAACATTGCTTCATTCTGTAAATGAGTTACTTTTGGAAAGGAATATTTCCTGAAAATCAGAACTTTCAAGGTGGAGAGATGTTCACTTTCTTCCAAATAAGCCTATTGACCTGAAAGTGGGAACACATTTGTCTCTCGAAAGAAAATGGTCAGTGTAGAAAGAGAGAAGTGTCTAGACCATTGTTTCCGTGTGAGAATTGACTTAGTTTTGAAAGGAATACTTACTGCAAATCCTAATTTTCAAGGTGGAGAAAGGGTGATTTTCCTCAAATGGGCCTCTTTATCTGAGGGGAAGAAACACATGTATCCCTCCAAAGAAAACCATTTGTGCTAGAAGCTGCAGCATCTGACACATTGTTACCTGTGAGAATTGAGTTCACTTTTGAAAGGAATATTTCCTGTATATCGTAGTTATCATGGTAGGGGAAGGCTCATTTTGGTACAAAAATGCCTAATCAGCTGATTTGAAGAAACACATTTATTTCTCCAAATAACACCATCTAAGCTTGAAGCTACAGTTGCTAGCACATTGTTTCCCTGTGACAATTGGCTTAGTTTTTGAAAGGAAGACTTCCTCACAATCTGAGTTTTCAGGGTATTATTAGGCTGAGTGTGTCCAAGTAGGCCCATTCAGCTAAGTTCTATAGAAACATGTGTCTCTCAAAAAAAAATCTTTCTTAGAACCAGGAGCATCTAGGGCATTGTTTCCCTGTGAGAACTGAGTTAGTTATTGAAAGGAATACTTCCTGCGACTTAAGATGTTTCAAAGTGGAGAAAGGCTCATTTTGTTCCAAATGGGGCCGTTCATCATTGGGGAAGAAACACAAGTATCCCTCCGAAGAAACCCATTTATGGTAGAAGCTGCAGCATCTACCATATTGTTTTCCTGTGAGAATTGAGTTCGTTTTGGGAAGAATACTTCCTGCAAATCAGAAATTCCAATGTGAACAAAGGTTCATTTTGTTTCCCAAAGGCCTATTCACCTAAGATGAAGAAAGGCCTGTATGTCCAAAAGAGAACAAGCTGGGTCCAAAGCTCAAGCATGTAGAACGTTGTTTACCAGTGATACTTGAATTACTTTTTGAATGGAATGCTCCTGCAAATCAGAATTGTCGGGGTGGATGAAGATCATTTTGTTCTGAATAGGCCTATTCGCCTGAGTTGAAAAAACACATGTACCTCTCAAAAGAAAACCAGCAGTGTTAGAAGCAGGAGCATCAAGCACATTGTTTTACTGTGAGAATTCAGTGAGTTTTTGAAAGGAAGACTGCTGCAAATCAGCGTTTTCGAGGTGTAGAAAGCTTCATTTTGTTCCACATAGGACAGTTTAGAACAGTTGAAGAAACAAATGTAAATCTCAAAAGAAAACTATGTGTGTTAGAAACAAGAGCATCTATCACATTGTTTGCTGTGAGAATAGTGTTACTTTTTGAAAGGAATATACCTGCAACTTAGGGGATCAACGTGGAGATAGCCTCTTTCTGTTCCAAATTGGCCTATTCAGCTAAGTTGAAGAAACACATGTACCTCTCAAAAAAAACCATCTCGGTATGAGGCTGGAATATCTAGAACATTGTTTCCCTGTGAGAACTGAGTGTGGTTTTGAAATGACTACTACAGGAAACCTTAGAGTTTCAAAGGGGCGATAAGCTCTGTTTGCTCGAAATAGGTCTTTTCAGCTGAGTTGAAGACACATGCATCTTTCCCAAGAAAACATCTATGTTAGAAAGTGCAGCAGCTACCACATGGTTTCTCTGTCACAATTGAGAGAGCTTTTGAAAGGAGTACTTCCTGCAATTCAGAACTTGCAAGGTCAACAAAGGTTCATTCTGTGCCAAATAGGCGTTTTCACCTGACATGTTGAAACACATGTTTCTCTCACAAGAAACTCTCTGTGTTAGACGGTCCATCGCATAGAACATTATTTACCTGTGAGATTTGAGTTAGTTTTCATTGGAGAACTTTTGCAAATCAGAATTTCAGGGTGGAAAAGGCTACTTTGTTCCTAATAGCCCTATTGAGCTGCATTGAAAAAACACATGGATCTCGCGAGAGAAAACCATCTGTGTTAGAAGCAGGATCATCCGGCACATTGTTTCCCTGTGAGAATCGAGTGAATATTTGAAAGGAGTACTTCCAGCCAATCATAGATTTGAGGTGTACAAAAGCTCACTTTACTCCAAATAGGACTATTTAGCTGAGTGGAAGAAACAACATGTATATCTCGCAAGAGAACTATATGTGTAAGAAGCCTGAGCATCTAGAACATTGATTCCCTGTGAGAACCGAGTTACGTTTGAAAGGAATACCTCCTGCAAATCCTAGATTTGAAGGTGGAGAAAGGCTGCTTTTGTTCAAAATAGGCCTATTGATCTGAGGGGAAGTAACGAATGGATACTTCCAAAGAAAACCATTTCTGGTAGAAGCTGAAGCATGTACATATTGCTTCCCTGGGAGAAATCAGTTAGTTTGGAAAGGAATATTCCTGCAAATCAGAACTTCCAAGGTGCACCAAGCTTCATTTCATTCTAAATAGGCCTATTCCACTGAGATGTTGAAACACATGTTTCTCTGGAAAGAAAACAATCCGTGTTACAATCTCCCCTGCCTTTAACCTTGATTCCCTGTGAGATTAGAGGTAGTTTTTGAGTGGAATACGTCTGCAAAGGAGAATTTTCAGGCTGGAAAAGCCTCCTTTTGTTGGACTAAGCCTATTCAGCTGAGTTGAAGAAGCACATTTTTCTCTCAAAAGAAAATCATCTGTGTTAGAAGAAGGAGAATCTAGCACATTGTTTCCTATGAGAAGTGAGTTAGTGTTTGAAAAGAACGCTGACTGCAACCTAGGTGTTTCAAGGTGGAGATTGGCTCTATTTCCTCCAATAAGCCTATTCAGATGAGTTTGAGAAACTCATGTATCTCTCCAAGGAAAATGATATACGTTAGCAGCATCAAATCTACCACATTGTTTCCTTCTGAGTATTGAGTTAGTTTTTGAAAGCAACACGTTTAGCAAATCAGAATTTTCAAGCTACAGAAAGGCTCATTTTGTCCAAAGAGGAGGATTCGGCTCAATTGAAGACAGACATGTATCTCTCCTCACAATACCATCTATGCTTCAAACTGCAGCAATTACCACATTGTTTCCCTGCAAGAATTGACTTAGTTTTTGAAAGGACTACTACTGGCAACTTTTGAGTTTCACTGTGGAGATAGTCTCTGTTTGCTTCAAACAGGCCTTTTTAGCTGAGATGAAGAAGCACATGTGTATCTTGAAAAAGTACCATCTACGTTGGAAGCTGTAATTTCTATCACACTGTCTCCCTCTGACAATTTAGTTTGTTTTCGAAAGGAGTATTTCCTGCAAATCAGAATTTCCAACATGGATTGAAGTTCACTTGCTCCAAACAAGCCTAATTTGAAGAAACACACCTATTTCTTGAAAGAAAACCATCTGTGTTAGAAGAAAGTGCATCTAGCACATTGTTTCCCTGTGAGAACTGAGTTAGTTTTTAAAGGAACTTGTCCTCCACATTAGCACTTTGAATTGGGACATATGTTTCTTTGTTTCAAATTGGCCTATTCACCTGAATGGTCTAAACACGTGTTCCTCTTGAAACATCACAATATGTTTTAGAAAGAGGAACAACTAGCCTATTGCTTCCTTGTGAGAAGACTTAGTCTTGGAAAGGAATGTACCTGCAACTGAGAGATTTCAATGTGGAGATATGCCCTGATTGCTGCAAATAGGCCTATACAGCTGAGTTGAAGAAACACATGTCTAACTCTAATGACAACCATCTATGTTAGAAACTGTAGCATCAAGCACATTGATCCCCTGTGAAATTTGAATTAGTTATGGAAATGAATAACTTCTGAAGAACAGATTTTCAAAGTGTAGGAAGCCTCATTTTGTCCAAATAGGCAATTTCAGCTATGTTGAAGAAACACATGCATCTCTCCAATGAAATCATGTAGGTTAGAATCAGCATCATCTAGAACACTGTTCCTTGTGAGAATTGATTTAGCTCGTGAAAGGAGTATTTCCTGCAAAGCATCCTTTTCAAGATGAAGAAAGGCTCATTTTGTTCCAAATAGGTCTATACAGCTGAGTTGAAGAAACACATGTACCTTTCCAAAGAAACCCAACTATGGTAGATCTACCACTTTATTTCCCTGTGTGAATTGACATAGATTTCAAAGGAAAATTTAATGGAAATGAGAACTTAGAAGGCAGAGAAAGGATCATTTTGTTCCAAATGGGCCAAATCACATGAGATGTCAAAAACCGTTTGTGTGGAAAGGAAAACTGTGATAGAAACAGGTGTTTCCTGCACATTCTTTCCCTGTGAAAATTGAGTTAATTTTTAAAAGCATACTTCCCACATCTTAAGTGTTTCAATGCGGAGATAGTTTCTGTTTACTCCAGGGAGGCGTATTCAGCTTGGTTTGAGAAACGCATGTATCTCCCAAAGAAAGAGATCTATGTTAAATGCTTCACAATCCCGCCTGTTGTTTGCCTGTGAGAATTGAATGAGTTTTTGAATGCAATACTTCTGGAAATCCTCATTTTCAAGAAGAAGAAAGGCTCATTTTGTCCCAAGTATGCGTATTTTGCTGAGGTGAAGAAACACATTTATCTCTCCACAGAAAGCCATCTGTGTCAGAAGTCAAAACATTAACAACATTGCTTCATTCTGTAAATGAGTTACTTTTGGAAAGGAATATTTCCTGAAAATCAGAACTTTCAAGGTGGAGAGATGTTCACTTTCTTCCAAATAAGCCTATTGACCTGAAAGTGGGAACACATTTGTCTCTCGAAAGAAAATGGTCAGTGTAGAAAGAGAGAAGTGTCTAGACCATTGTTTCCGTGTGAGAATTGACTTAGTTTTGAAAGGAATACTTACTGCAAATCCTAATTTTCAAGGTGGAGAAAGGGTGATTTTCCTCAAATGGGCCTCTTTATCTGAGGGGAAGAAACACATGTATCCCTCCAAAGAAAACCATTTGTGCTAGAAGCTGCAGCATCTGACACATTGTTACCTGTGAGAATTGAGTTCACTTTTGAAAGGAATATTTCCTGTATATCGTAGTTATCATGGTAGGGGAAGGCTCATTTTGGTACAAAAATGCCTAATCAGCTGATTTGAAGAAACATATTTATTTCTCCAAATAACACCATCTAAGCTTGAAGCTACAGTTGCTAGCACATTGTTTTCCTGTGACAATTGGCTTAGTTTTTGAAAGGAAGACTTCCTCACAATCTGAGTTTTCAGGGTATTATTAGGCTGAGTGTGTCCAAGTAGGCCCATTCAGCTAAGTTCTATAGAAACATGTGTCTCTCAAAAAAAAATCTTTCTTAGAACCAGGAGCATCTAGGGCATTGTTTCCCTGTGAGAACTGAGTTAGTTATTGAAAGGAATACTTCCTGCGACTTAAGATGTTTCAAAGTGGAGAAAGGCTCATTTTGTTCCAAATGGGGCCGTTCATCATTGGGGAAGAAACACAAGTATCCCTCCGAAGAAACCCATTTATGGTAGAAGCTGCAGCATCTACCATATTGTTTTCCTGTGAGAATTGAGTTCGTTTTGGGAAGAATACTTCCTGCAAATCAGAAATTCCAATGTGAACAAAGGTTCATTTTGTTTCCCAAAGGCCTATTCACCTAAGATGAAGAAAGGCCTGTATGTCCAAAAGAGAACAAGCTGGGTCCAAAGCTCAAGCATGTAGAACGTTGTTTACCAGTGATACTTGAATTACTTTTTGAATGGAATGCTCCTGCAAATCAGAATTGTCGGGGTGGATGAAGATCATTTTGTTCTGAATAGGCCTATTCGCCTGAGTTGAAAAAACACATGTACCTCTCAAAAGAAAACCAGCAGTGTTAGAAGCAGGAGCATCAAGCACATTGTTTTACTGTGAGAATTCAGTGAGTTTTTGAAAGGAAGACTGCTGCAAATCAGCGTTTTCGAGGTGTAGAAAGCTTCATTTTGTTCCACATAGGACAGTTTAGAACAGTTGAAGAAACAAATGTAAATCTCAAAAGAAAACTATGTGTGTTAGAAACAAGAGCATCTATCACATTGTTTGCTGTGAGAATAGTGTTACTTTTTGAAAGGAATATACCTGCAACTTAGGGGATCAACGTGGAGATAGCCTCTTTCTGTTCCAAATTGGCCTATTCAGCTAAGTTGAAGAAACACATGTACCTCTCAAAAAAAAACCATCTCGGTATGAGGCTGGAATATCTAGAACATTGTTTCCCTGTGAGAACTGAGTGTGGTTTTGAAATGACTACTACAGGAAACCTTAGAGTTTCAAAGGGGCGATAAGCTCTGTTTGCTCGAAATAGGTCTTTTCAGCTGAGTTGAAGACACATGCATCTTTCCCAAGAAAACATCTATGTTAGAAAGTGCAGCAGCTACCACATGGTTTCTCTGTCACAATTGAGAGAGCTTTTGAAAGGAGTACTTCCTGCAATTCAGAACTTGCAAGGTCAACAAAGGTTCATTCTGTGCCAAATAGGCGTTTTCACCTGACATGTTGAAACACATGTTTCTCTCACAAGAAACTCTGTGTTAGACGGTATATCGCATAGAACATTATTTACCTGTGAGATTTGAGTTAGTTTTCATTGGAGAACTTTTGCAAATCAGAATTTCAGGGTGGAAAAGGCTACTTTGTTCCTAATAGCCCTATTGAGCTGCATTGAAAAAACACATGGATCTCGCGAGAGAAAACCATCTGTGTTAGAAGCAGGATCATCCGGCACATTGTTTCCCTGTGAGAATCGAGTGAATATTTGAAAGGAGTACTTCCAGCCAATCATAGATTTGAGGTGTACAAAAGCTCACTTTACTCCAAATAGGACTATTTAGCTGAGTGGAAGAAACAACATGTATATCTCGCAAGAGAACTATATGTGTAAGAAGCCTGAGCATCTAGAACATTGATTCCCTGTGAGAACCGAGTTACGTTTGAAAGGAATACCTCCTGCAAATCCTAGATTTGAAGGTGGAGAAAGGCTGCTTTTGTTCAAAATAGGCCTATTGATCTGAGGGGAAGTAACGAATGGATACTTCCAAAGAAAACCATTTCTGGTAGAAGCTGAAGCATGTACATATTGCTTCCCTGGGAGAAATCAGTTAGTTTGGAAAGGAATATTCCTGCAAATCAGAACTTCCAAGGTGCACCAAGCTTCATTTCATTCTAAATAGGCCTATTCCACTGAGATGTTGAAACACATGTTTCTCTGGAAAGAAAACAATCCGTGTTACAATCTCCCCTGCCTTTAACCTTGATTCCCTGTGAGATTAGAGGTAGTTTTTGAGTGGAATACGTCTGCAAAGGAGAATTTTCAGGCTGGAAAAGCCTCCTTTTGTTGGACTAAGCCTATTCAGCTGAGTTGAAGAAGCACATTTTTCTCTCAAAAGAAAATCATCTGTGTTAGAAGAAGGAGAATCTAGCACATTGTTTCCTATGAGAAGTGAGTTAGTGTTTGAAAAGAACGCTGACTGCAACCTAGGTGTTTCAAGGTGGAGATTGGCTCTATTTCCTCCAATAAGCCTATTCAGATGAGTTTGAGAAACTCATGTATCTCTCCAAGGAAAATGATATACGTTAGCAGCATCAAATCTACCACATTGTTTCCTTCTGAGTATTGAGTTAGTTTTTGAAAGCAACACGTTTAGCAAATCAGAATTTTCAAGCTACAGAAAGGCTCATTTTGTCCAAAGAGGAGGATTCGGCTCAATTGAAGACAGACATGTATCTCTCCTCACAATACCATCTATGCTTCAAACTGCAGCAATTACCACATTGTTTCCCTGCAAGAATTGACTTAGTTTTTGAAAGGACTACTACTGGCAACTTTTGAGTTTCACTGTGGAGATAGTCTCTGTTTGCTTCAAACAGGCCTTTTTAGCTGAGATGAAGAAGCACATGTGTATCTTGAAAAAGTACCATCTACGTTGGAAGCTGTAATTTCTATCACACTGTTTCCCTCTGACAATTAATTTGTTTTCGAAAGGAGTATTTCCTGCAAATCAGAATTTCCAACATGGATTGAAGTTCACTTGCTCCAAACAAGCCTAATTTGAAGAAACACACCTATTTCTTGAAAGAAAACCATCTGTGTTAGAAGAAAGTGCATCTAGCACATTGTTTCCCTGTGAGAACTGAGTTAGTTTTTAAAGGAACTTGTCCTCCACATTAGCACTTTGAATTGGGACATATGTTTCTTTGTTTCAAATTGGCCTATTCACCTGAATGGTCTAAACACGTGTTCCTCTTGAAACATCACAATATGTTTTAGAAAGAGGAACAACTAGCCTATTGCTTCCTTGTGAGAAGACTTAGCCTTGGAAAGGAATGTACCTGCAACTTAGAGATTTCAATGTGGAGATATGCCCTGATTGCTGAAAATAGGCCTATACAGCTGAGTTGAAGAAACACATGACTAACTCTAATGACAACCATCTATGTTAGAAACTGTAGCATCAAGCACATTGATCCCCTGTGAAATTTGAATTAGTTATGGAAATGAATAACTTCTGAAGAACAGATTTTCAAAGTGTAGGAAGCCTCATTTTGTCCAAATAGGCCATTTCAGCTATGTTGAAGAAACACATGCATCTCTCCAATGAAATCATGTAGGTTAGAATCAGCATCATCTAGAACACTGTTCCTTGTGAGAATTGATTTAGCTCGTGAAAGGAGTATTTCCTGCAAAGCATCCTTTTCAAGATGAAGAAAGGCTCATTTTGTTCCAAATAGGTCTATACAGCTGAGTTGAAGAAACACATGTACCTTTCCAAAGAAAACCAACTATGGTAGATCTACCACTTTATTTCCCTGTGTGAATTGACATAGATTTCAAAGGAAAATTTAATGGAAATGAGAACTTAGAAGGCAGAGAAAGGATCATTTTGTTCCAAATGGGCCAAATCACATGAGATGTCAAAAACCGTTTGTGTGGAAAGGAAAACTGTGATAGAAACAGGTGTTTCCTGCACATTCTTTCCCTGTGAAAATTGAGTTAATTTTTAAAAGCATACTTCCTACATCTTAAGTGTTTCAATGCGGAGATAGTTTCTGTTTACTCCAGGGAGGCGTATTCAGCTTGGTTTGAGAAACGCATGTATCTCCCAAAGAAAGAGATCTATGTTAAATGCTTCACAATCCCGCCTGTTGTTTGCCTGTGAGAATTGAATGAGTTTTTGAATGCAATACTTCTGGAAATCCTCATTTTCAAGAAGAAGAAAGGCTCATTTTGTCCCAAGTATGCGTATTTTGCTGAGGTGAAGAAACACATTTATCTCTCCACAGAAAGCCATCTGTGTCAGAAGTCAAAACATTAACAACATTGCTTCATTCTGTAAATGAGTTACTTTTGGAAAGGAATATTTCCTGAAAATCAGAACTTTCAAGGTGGAGAGATGTTCACTTTCTTCCAAATAAGCCTATTGACCTGAAAGTGGGAACACATTTGTCTCTCGAAAGAAAATGGTCAGTGTAGAAAGAGAGAAGTGTCTAGACCATTGTTTCCGTGTGAGAATTGACTTAGTTTTGAAAGGAATACTTACTGCAAATCCTAATTTTCAAGGTGGAGAAAGGGTGATTTTCCTCAAATGGGCCTCTTTATCTGAGGGGAAGAAACACATGTATCCCTCCAAAGAAAACCATTTCTGCTAGAAGCTGCAGCATCTGACACATTGTTACCTGTGAGAATTGAGTTCACTTTTGAAAGGAATATTTCCTGTATATCGTAGTTATCATGGTAGGGGAAGGCTCATTTTGGTACAAAAATGCCTAATCAGCTGATTTGAAGAAACACATTTATTTCTCCAAATAACACCATCTAAGCTTGAAGCTACAGTTGCTAGCACATTGTTTCCCTGTGACAATTGGCTTAGTTTTTGAAAGGAAGACTTCCTCACAATCTGAGTTTTCAGGGTATTATTAGGCTGAGTGTGTCCAAGTAGGCCCATTCAGCTAAGTTCTATAGAAACATGTGTCTCTCAAAAAAAAATCTTTCTTAGAACCAGGAGCATCTAGGGCATTGTTTCCCTGTGAGAACTGAGTTAGTTATTGAAAGGAATACTTCCTGCGACTTAAGATGTTTCAAAGTGGAGAAAGGCTCATTTTGTTCCAAATGGGGCCGTTCATCATTGGGGAAGAAACACAAGTATCCCTCCGAAGAAACCCATTTATGGTAGAAGCTGCAGCATCTACCATATTGTTTTCCTGTGAGAATTGAGTTCGTTTTGGGAAGAATACTTCCTGCAAATCAGAAATTCCAATGTGAACAAAGGTTCATTTTGTTTCCCAAAGGCCTATTCACCTAAGATGATGAAAGGCCTGTATGTCCAAAAGAGAACAAGCTGGGTCCAAAGCTCAAGCATGTAGAACGTTGTTTACCAGTGATACTTGAATTACTTTTTGAATGGAATGCTCCTGCAAATCAGAATTGTCGGGGTGGATGAAGATCATTTTGTTCTGAATAGGCCTATTCGCCTGAGTTGAAAAAACACATGTACCTCTCAAAAGAAAACCAGCAGTGTTAGAAGCAGGAGCATCAAGCACATTGTTTTACTGTGAGAATTCAGTGAGTTTTTGAAAGGAAGACTGCTGCAAATCAGCGTTTTCGAGGTGTAGAAAGCTTCATTTTGTTCCACATAGGACAGTTTAGAACAGTTGAAGAAACAAATGTAAATCTCAAAAGAAAACTATGTGTGTTAGAAACAAGAGCATCTATCACATTGTTTGCTGTGAGAATAGTGTTACTTTTTGAAAGGAATATACCTGCAACTTAGGGGATCAACGTGGAGATAGCCTCTTTCTGTTCCAAATTGGCCTATTCAGCTAAGTTGAAGAAACACATGTACCTCTCAAAAAAAAACCATCTCGGTATGAGGCTGGAATATCTAGAACATTGTTTCCCTGTGAGAACTGAGTGTGGTTTTGAAATGACTACTACAGGAAACCTTAGAGTTTCAAAGGGGCGATAAGCTCTGTTTGCTCGAAATAGGTCTTTTCAGCTGAGTTGAAGACACATGCATCTTTCCCAAGAAAACATCTATGTTAGAAAGTGCAGCAGCTACCACATGGTTTCTCTGTCACAATTGAGAGAGCTTTTGAAAGGAGTACTTCCTGCAATTCAGAACTTGCAAGGTCAACAAAGGTTCATTCTGTGCCAAATAGGCGTTTTCACCTGACATGTTGAAACACATGTTTCTCTCACAAGAAACTCTCTGTGTTAGACGGTCCATCGCATAGAACATTATTTACCTGTGAGATTTGAGTTAGTTTTCATTGGAGAACTTTTGCAAATCAGAATTTCAGGGTGGAAAAGGCTACTTTGTTCCTAATAGCCCTATTGAGCTGCATTGAAAAAACACATGGATCTCGCGAGAGAAAACCATCTGTGTTAGAAGCAGGATCATCCGGCACATTGTTTCCCTGTGAGAATCGAGTGAATATTTGAAAGGAGTACTTCCAGCCAATCATAGATTTGAGGTGTACAAAAGCTCACTTTACTCCAAATAGGACTATTTAGCTGAGTGGAAGAAACAACATGTATATCTCGCAAGAGAACTATATGTGTAAGAAGCCTGAGCATCTAGAACATTGATTCCCTGTGAGAACCGAGTTACGTTTGAAAGGAATACCTCCTGCAAATCCTAGATTTGAAGGTGGAGAAAGGCTGCTTTTGTTCAAAATAGGCCTATTGATCTGAGGGGAAGTAACGAATGGATACTTCCAAAGAAAACCATTTCTGGTAGAAGCTGAAGCATGTACATATTGCTTCCCTGGGAGAAATCAGTTAGTTTGGAAAGGAATATTCCTGCAAATCAGAACTTCCAAGGTGCACCAAGCTTCATTTCATTCTAAATAGGCCTATTCCACTGAGATGTTGAAACACATGTTTCTCTGGAAAGAAAACAATCCGTGTTACAATCTCCCCTGCCTTTAACCTTGATTCCCTGTGAGATTAGAGGTAGTTTTTGAGTGGAATACGTCTGCAAAGGAGAATTTTCAGGCTGGAAAAGCCTCCTTTTGTTGGACTAAGCCTATTCAGCTGAGTTGAAGAAGCACATTTTTCTCTCAAAAGAAAATCATCTGTGTTAGAAGAAGGAGAATCTAGCACATTGTTTCCTATGAGAAGTGAGTTAGTGTTTGAAAAGAACGCTGACTGCAACCTAGGTGTTTCAAGGTGGAGATTGGCTCTATTTCCTCCAATAAGCCTATTCAGATGAGTTTGAGAAACTCATGTATCTCTCCAAGGAAAATGATATACGTTAGCAGCATCAAATCTACCACATTGTTTCCTTCTGAGTATTGAGTTAGTTTTTGAAAGCAACACGTTTAGCAAATCAGAATTTTCAAGCTACAGAAAGGCTCATTTTGTCCAAAGAGGAGGATTCGGCTCAATTGAAGACAGACATGTATCTCTCCTCACAATACCATCTATGCTTCAAACTGCAGCAATTACCACATTGTTTCCCTGCAAGAATTGACTTAGTTTTTGAAAGGACTACTACTGGCAACTTTTGAGTTTCACTGTGGAGATAGTCTCTGTTTGCTTCAAACAGGCCTTTTTAGCTGAGATGAAGAAGCACATGTGTATCTTGAAAAAGTACCATCTACGTTGGAAGCTGTAATTTCTATCACACTGTTTCCCTCTGACAATTTAGTTTGTTTTCGAAAGGAGTATTTCCTGCAAATCAGAATTTCCAACATGGATTGAAGTTCACTTGCTCCAAACAAGCCTAATTTGAAGAAACACACCTATTTCTTGAAAGAAAACCATCTGTGTTAGAAGAAAGTGCATCTAGCACATTGTTTCCCTGTGAGAACTGAGTTAGTTTTTAAAGGAACTTGTCCTCCACATTAGCACTTTGAATTGGGACATATGTTTCTTTGTTTCAAATTGGCCTATTCACCTGAATGGTCTAAACACGTGTTCCTCTTGAAACATCACAATATGTTTTAGAAAGAGGAACAACTAGCCTATTGCTTCCTTGTGAGAAGACTTAGTCTTGGAAAGGAATGTACCTGCAACTGAGAGATTTCAATGTGGAGATATGCCCTGATTGCTGCAAATAGGCCTATACAGCTGAGTTGAAGAAACACATGACTAACTCTAATGACAACCATCTATGTTAGAAACTGTAGCATCAAGCACATTGATCCCCTGTGAAATTTGAATTAGTTATGGAAATGAATAACTTCTGAAGAACAGATTTTCAAAGTGTAGGAAGCCTCATTTTGTCCAAATAGGCCATTTCAGCTATGTTGAAGAAACACATGCATCTCTCCAATGAAATCATGTAGGTTAGAATCAGCATCATCTAGAACACTGTTCCTTGTGAGAATTGATTTAGCTCGTGAAAGGAGTATTTCCTGCAAAGCATCCTTTTCAAGATGAAGAAAGGCTCATTTTGTTCCAAATAGGTCTATACAGCTGAGTTGAAGAAACACATGTACCTTTCCAAAGAAAACCATCTATGGTAGATCTACCACTTTATTTCCCTGTGTGAATTGACATAGATTTCAAAGGAAAATTTAATGGAAATGAGAACTTAGAAGGCAGAGAAAGGATCATTTTGTTCCAAATGGGCCAAATCACATCAGATGTCAAAAACCGTTTGTGTGGAAAGGAAAACTGTGATAGAAACAGGTGTTTCCTGCACATTCTTTCCCTGTGAAAATTGAGTTAATTTTTAGAAGCATACTTCCTACATCTTAAGTGTTTCAATGCGGAGATAGTTTCTGTTTACTCCAGGGAGGCGTATTCAGCTTGGTTTGAGAAACGCATGTATCTCCCAAAGAAAGAGATCTATGTTAAATGCTTCACAATCCCGCCTGTTGTTTGCCTCTGAGAATTGAATGAGTTTTTGAATGCAATACTTCTGGAAATCCTCATTTTCAAGAAGAAGAAAGGCTCATTTTGTCCCAAGTATGCGTATTTTGCTGAGGTGCAGAAACACATTTATCTCTCCACAGAAAGCCATCTGTGTCAGAAGTCAAAACATTAACAACATTGCTTCATTCTGTAAATGAGTTACTTTTGGAAAGGAATATTTCCTGAAAATCAGAACTTTCAAGGTGGAGAGATGTTCACTTTCTTCCAAATAAGCCTATTGACCTGAAAGTGGGAACACATTTGTCTCTCGAAAGAAAATGGTCAGTGTAGAAAGAGAGAAGTGTCTAGACCATTGTTTCCGTGTGAGAATTGACTTAGTTTTGAAAGGAATACTTACTGCAAATCCTAATTTTCAAGGTGGAGAAAGGGTGATTCTCCTCAAATGGGCCTCTTTATCTGAGGGGAAGAAACACATGTATCCCTCCAAAGAAAACCATTTGTGCTAGAAGCTGCAGCATCTGACACATTGTTACCTGTGAGAATTGAGTTCACTTTTGAAAGGAATATTTCCTGTATATCGTAGTTATCATGGTAGGGGAAGGCTCATTTTGGTACAAAAATGCCTAATCAGCTGATTTGAAGAAACACATTTATTTCTCCAAATAACACCATCTAAGCTTGAAGCTACAGTTGCTAGCACATTGTTTCCCTGTGACAATTGGCTTAGTTTTTGAAAGGAAGACTTCCTCACAATCTGAGTTTTCAGGGTATTATTAGGCTGAGTGTGTCCAAGTAGGCCCATTCAGCTAAGTTCTATAGAAACATGTGTCTCTCAAAAAAAAATCTTTCTTAGAACCAGGAGCATCTAGGGCATTGTTTCCCTGTGAGAACTGAGTTAGTTATTGAAAGGAATACCTCCTGCGACTTAAGATGTTTCAAAGTGGAGAAAGGCTCATTTTGTTCCAAATGGGGCCGTTCATCATTGGGGAAGAAACACAAGTATCCCTCCGAAGAAACCCATTTATGGTAGAAGCTGCAGCATCTACCATATTGTTTTCCTGTGAGAATTGAGTTCGTTTTGGGAAGAATACTTCCTGCAAATCAGAAATTCCAATGTGAACAAAGGTTCATTTTGTTTCCCAAAGGCCTATTCACCTAAGATGAAGAAAGGCCTGTATGTCCAAAAGAGAACAAGCTGGGTCCAAAGCTCAAGCATGTAGAACGTTGTTTACCAGTGATACTTGAATTACTTTTTGAATGGAATGCTCCTGCAAATCAGAATTGTCGGGGTGGATGAAGATCATTTTGTTCTGAATAGGCCTATTCGCCTGAGTTGAAAAAACACATGTACCTCTCAAAAGAAAACCAGCAGTGTTAGAAGCAGGAGCATCAAGCACATTGTTTTACTGTGAGAATTCAGTGAGTTTTTGAAAGGAAGACTGCTGCAAATCAGCGTTTTCGAGGTGTAGAAAGCTTCATTTTGTTCCACATAGGACAGTTTAGAACAGTTGAAGAAACAAATGTAAATCTCAAAAGAAAACTATGTGTGTTAGAAACAAGAGCATCTATCACATTGTTTGCTGTGAGAATAGTGTTACTTTTTGAAAGGAATATACCTGCAACTTAGGGGATCAACGTGGAGATAGCCTCTTTCTGTTCCAAATTGGCCTATTCATCTAAGTTGAAGAAACACATGTACCTCTCAAAAAAAACCATCTCGGTATGAGGCTGGAATATCTAGAACATTGTTTCCCTGTGAGAACTGAGTGTGGTTTTGAAATGACTACTACAGGAAACCTTAGAGTTTCAAAGGGGCGATAAGCTCTGTTTGCTCGAAATAGGTCTTTTCAGCTGAGTTGAAGACACATGCATCTTTCCCAAGAAAACATCTATGTTAGAAAGTGCAGCAGCTACCACATGGTTTCTCTGTCACAATTGAGAGAGCTTTTGAAAGGAGTACTTCCTGCAATTCAGAACTTGCAAGGTCAACAAAGGTTCATTCTGTGCCAAATAGGCGTTTTCACCTGACATGTTGAAACACATGTTTCTCTCACAAGAAACTCTCTGTGTTAGACGGTCCATCGCATAGAACATTATTTACCTGTGAGATTTGAGTTAGTTTTCATTGGAGAACTTTTGCAAATCAGAATTTCAGGGTGGAAAAGGCTACTTTGTTCCTAATAGCCCTATTGAGCTGCATTGAAAAAACACATGGATCTCGCGAGAGAAAACCATCTGTGTTAGAAGCAGGATCATCCGGCACATTTTTTCCCTGTGATAATCGAGTGAATATTTGAAAGGAGTACTTCCAGCCAATCATAGATTTGAGGTGTACAAAAGCTCACTTTACTCCAAATAGGACTATTTAGCTGAGTGGAAGAAACAACATGTATATCTCGCAAGAGAACTATATGTGTAAGAAGCCTGAGCATCTAGAACATTGATTCCCTGTGAGAACCGAGTTACGTTTGAAAGGAATACCTCCTGCAAATCCTAGATTTGAAGGTGGAGAAAGGCTGCTTTTGTTCAAAATAGGCCTATTGATCTGAGGGGAAGTAACGAATGGATACTTCCAAAGAAAACCATTTCTGGTAGAAGCTGAAGCATGTACATATTGCTTCCCTGGGAGAAATCAGTTAGTTTGGAAAGGAATATTCCTGCAAATCAGAACTTCCAAGGTGCACCAAGCTTCATTTCATTCTAAATAGGCCTATTCCACTGAGATGTTGAAACACATGTTTCTCTGGAAAGAAAACAATCCGTGTTACAATCTCCCCTGCCTTTAACCTTGATTCCCTGTGAGATTAGAGGTAGTTTTTGAGTGGAATACGTCTGCAAAGGAGAATTTTCAGGCTGGAAAAGCCTCCTTTTGTTGGACTAAGCCTATTCAGCTGAGTTGAAGAAGCACATTTTTCTCTCAAAAGAAAATCATCTGTGTTAGAAGAAGGAGAATCTAGCACATTGTTTCCTATGAGAAGTGAGTTAGTGTTTGAAAAGAACGCTGACTGCAACCTAGGTGTTTCAAGGTGGAGATTGGCTCTATTTCCTCCAATAAGCCTATTCAGATGAGTTTGAGAAACTCATGTATCTCTCCAAGGAAAATGATATACGTTAGCAGCATCAAATCTACCACATTGTTTCCTTCTGAGTATTGAGTTAGTTTTTGAAAGCAACACGTTTAGCAAATCAGAATTTTCAAGCTACAGAAAGGCTCATTTTGTCCAAAGAGGAGGATTCGGCTCAATTGAAGACAGACATGTATCTCTCCTCACAATACCATCTATGCTTCAAACTGCAGCAATTACCACATTGTTTCCCTGCAAGAATTGACTTAGTTTTTGAAAGGACTACTACTGGCAACTTTTGAGTTTCACTGTGGAGATAGTCTCTGTTTGCTTCAAACAGGCCTTTTTAGCTGAGATGAAGAAGCACATGTGTATCTTGAAAAAGTACCATCTACGTTGGAAGCTGTAATTTCTATCACACTGTTTCCCTCTGACAATTTAGTTTGTTTTCGAAAGGAGTATTTCCTGCAAATCAGAATTTCCAACATGGATTGAAGTTCACTTGCTCCAAACAAGCCTAATTTGAAGAAACACACCTATTTCTTGAAAGAAAACCATCTGTGTTAGAAGAAAGTGCATCTAGCACATTGTTTCCCTGTGAGAACTGAGTTAGTTTTTAAAGGAACTTGTCCTCCACATTAGCACTTTGAATTGGGACATATGTTTCTTTGTTTCAAATTGGCCTATTCACCTGAATGGTCTAAACACGTGTTCCTCTTGAAACATCACAATATGTTTTAGAAAGAGGAACAACTAGCCTATTGCTTCCTTGTGAGAAGACTTAGTCTTGGAAAGGAATGTACCTGCAACTGAGAGATTTCAATGTGGAGATATGCCCTGATTGCTGAAAATAGGCCTATACAGCTGAGTTGAAGAAACACATGACTAACTCTAATGACAACCATCTATGTTAGAAACTGTAGCATCAAGCACATTGATCCCCTGTGAAATTTGAATTAGTTATGGAAATGAATAACTTCTGAAGAACAGATTTTCAAAGTGTAGGAAGCCTCATTTTGTCCAAATAGGCCATTTCAGCTATGTTGAAGAAACACATGCATCTCTCCAACGAAATCATGTAGGTTAGAATCAGCATCATCTAGAACACTGTTCCTTGTGAGAATTGATTTAGCTCGTGAAAGGAGTATTTCCTGCAAAGCATCCTTTTCAAGATGAAGAAAGGCTCATTTTGTTCCAAATAGGTCTATACAGCTGAGTTGAAGAAACACATGTACCTTTCCAAAGAAAACCAACTATGGTAGATCTACCACTTTATTTCCCTGTGTGAATTGACATAGATTTCAAAGGAAAATTTAATGGAAATGAGAACTTAGAAGGCAGAGAAAGGATCATTTTGTTCCAAATGGGCCAAATCACATGAGATGTCAAAAACCGTTTGTGTGGAAAGGAAAACTGTGATAGAAACAGGTGTTTCCTGCACATTCTTTCCCTGTGAAAATTGAGTTAATTTTTAAAAGCATACTTCCCACATCTTAAGTGTTTCAATGCGGAGATAGTTTCTGTTTACTCCAGGGAGGCGTATTCAGCTTGGTTTGAGAAACGCATGTATCTCCCAAAGAAAGAGATCTATGTTAAATGCTTCACAATCCCGCCTGTTGTTTGCCTGTGAGAATTGAATGAGTTTTTGAATGCAATACTTCTGGAAATCCTCATTTTCAAGAAGAAGAAAGGCTCATTTTGTCCCAAGTATGCGTATTTTGCTGAGGTGAAGAAACACATTTATCTCTCCACAGAAAGCCATCTGTGTCAGAAGTCAAAACATTAACAACATTGCTTCATTCTGTAAATGAGTTACTTTTGGAAAGGAATATTTCCTGAAAATCAGAACTTTCAAGGTGGAGAGATGTTCACTTTCTTCCAAATAAGCCTATTGACCTGAAAGTGGGAACACATTTGTCTCTCGAAAGAAAATGGTCAGTGTAGAAAGAGAGAAGTGTCTAGACCATTGTTTCCGTGTGAGAATTGACTTAGTTTTGAAAGGAATACTTACTGCAAATCCTAATTTTCAAGGTGGAGAAAGGGTGATTTTCCTCAAATGGGCCTCTTTATCTGAGGGGAAGAAACACATGTATCCCTCCAAAGAAAACCATTTGTGCTAGAAGCTGCAGCATCTGACACATTGTTACCTGTGAGAATTGAGTTCACTTTTGAAAGGAATATTTCCTGTATATCGTAGTTATCATGGTAGGGGAAGGCTCATTTTGGTACAAAAATGCCTAATCAGCTGATTTGAAGAAACACATTTATTTCTCCAAATAACACCATCTAAGCTTGAAGCTACAGTTGCTAGCACATTGTTTCCCTGTGACAATTGGCTTAGTTTTTAAAAGGAAGACTTCCTCACAATCTGAGTTTTCAGGGTATTATTAGGCTGAGTGTGTCCAAGTAGGCCCATTCAGCTAAGTTCTATAGAAACATGTGTCTCTCAAAAAAAAATCTTTCTTAGAACCAGGAGCATCTAGGGCATTGTTTCCCTGTGAGAACTGAGTTAGTTATTGAAAGGAATACTTCCTGCGACTTAAGATGTTTCAAAGTGGAGAAAGGCTCATTTTGTTCCAAATGGGGCCGTTCATCATTGGGGAAGAAACACAAGTATCCCTCCGAAGAAACCCATTTATGGTAGAAGCTGCAGCATCTACCATATTGTTTTCCTGTGAGAATTGAGTTCGTTTTGGGAAGAATACTTCCTGCAAATCAGAAATTCCAATGTGAACAAAGGTTCATTTTGTTTCCCAAAGGCCTATTCACCTAAGATGAAGAAAGGCCTGTATGTCCAAAAGAGAACAAGCTGGGTCCAAAGCTCAAGCATGTAGAACGTTGTTTACCAGTGATACTTGAATTACTTTTTGAATGGAATGCTCCTGCAAATCAGAATTGTCGGGGTGGATGAAGATCATTTTGTTCTGAATAGGCCTATTCGCCTGAGTTGAAAAAACACATGTACCTCTCAAAAGAAAACCAGCAGTGTTAGAAGCAGGAGCATCAAGCACATTGTTTTACTGTGAGAATTCAGTGAGTTTTTGAAAGGAAGACTGCTGCAAATCAGCGTTTTCGAGGTGTAGAAAGCTTCATTTTGTTCCACATAGGACAGTTTAGAACAGTTGAAGAAACAAATGTAAATCTCAAAAGAAAACTATGTGTGTTAGAAACAAGAGCATCTATCACATTGTTTGCTGTGAGAATAGTGTTACTTTTTGAAAGGAATATACCTGCAACTTAGGGGATCAACGTGGAGATAGCCTCTTTCTGTTCCAAATTGGCCTATTCAGCTAAGTTGAAGAAACACATGTACCTCTCAAAAAAAAACCATCTCGGTATGAGGCTGGAATATCTAGAACATTGTTTCCCTGTGAGAACTGAGTGTGGTTTTGAAATGACTACTACAGGAAACCTTAGAGTTTCAAAGGGGCGATAAGCTCTGTTTGCTCGAAATAGGTCTTTTCAGCTGAGTTGAAGACACATGCATCTTTCCCAAGAAAACATCTATGTTAGAAAGGGCAGCAGCTACCACATGGTTTCTCTGTCACAATTGAGAGAGCTTTTGAAAGGAGTACTTCCTGCAATTCAGAACATGCAAGGTCAACAAAGGTTCATTCTGTGCCAAATAGGCGTTTTCACCTGACATGTTGAAACACATGTTTCTCTCACAAGAAACTCTCTGTGTTAGACGGTCCATCGCATAGAACATTATTTACCTGTGAGATTTGAGTTAGTTTTCATTGGAGAACTTTTGCAACTCAGAATTTCAGGGTGGAAAAGGCTACTTTGTTCCTAATAGCCCTATTGAGCTGCATTGAAAAAACACATGGATCTCGCGAGAGAAAACCATCTGTGTTAGAAGCAGGATCATCCGGCACATTGTTTCCCTGTGAGAATCGAGTGAATATTTGAAAGGAGTACTTCCAGCCAATCATAGATTTGAGGTGTACAAAAGCTCACTTTACTCCAAATAGGACTATTTAGCTGAGTGGAAGAAACAACATGTATATCTCGCAAGAGAACTATATGTATAAGAAGCCTGAGCATCTAGAACATTGATTCCCTGTGAGAACCGAGTTACGTTTGAAAGGAATACCTCCTGCAAATCCTAGATTTGAAGGTGGAGAAAGGCTGCTTTTGTTCAAAATAGGCCTATTGATCTGAGGGGAAGTAACGAATGGATACTTCCAAAGAAAACCATTTCTGGTAGAAGCTGAAGCATGTACATATTGCTTCCCTGGGAGAAATCAGTTAGTTTGGAAAGGAATATTCCTGCAAATCAGAACTTCCAAGGTGCACCAAGCTTCATTTCATTCTAAATAGGCCTATTCCACTGAGATGTTGAAACACATGTTTCTCTGGAAAGAAAACAATCCGTGTTACAATCTCCCCTGCCTTTAACCTTGATTCCCTGTGAGATTAGAGGTAGTTTTTGAGTGGAATACGTCTGCAAAGGAGAATTTTCAGGCTGGAAAAGCCTCCTTTTGTTGGACTAAGCCTATTCAGCTGAGTTGAAGAAGCACATTTTTCTCTCAAAAGAAAATCATCTGTGTTAGAAGAAGGAGAATCTAGCACATTGTTTCCTATGAGAAGTGAGTTAGTGTTTGAAAAGAACGCTGACTGCAACCTAGGTGTTTCAAGGTGGAGATTGGCTCTATTTCCTCCAATAAGCCTATTCAGATGAGTTTGAGAAACTCATGTATCTCTCCAAGGAAAATGATATACGTTAGCAGCATCAAATCTACCACATTGTTTCCTTCTGAGTATTGAGTTAGTTTTTGAAAGCAACACGTTTAGCAAATCAGAATTTTCAAGCTACAGAAAGGCTCATTTTGTCCAAAGAGGAGGATTCGGCTCAATTGAAGACAGACATGTATCTCTCCTCACAATACCATCTATGCTTCAAACTGCAGCAATTACCACATTGTTTCCCTGCAAGAATTGACTTAGTTTTTGAAAGGACTACTACTGGCAACTTTTGAGTTTCACTGTGGAGATAGTCTCTGTTTGCTTCAAACAGGCCTTTTTAGCTGAGATGAAGAAGCACATGTGTATCTTGAAAAAGTACCATCTACGTTGGAAGCTGTAATTTCTATCACACTGTTTCCCTCTGACAATTTAGTTTGTTTTCAAAAGGAGTATTTCCTGCAAATCAGAATTTCCAACATGGATTGAAGTTCACTTGCTCCAAACAAGCCTAATTTGAAGAAACACACCTATTTCTTGAAAGAAAACCATCTGTGTTAGAAGAAAGTGCATCTAGCACATTGTTTCCCTGTGAGAACTGAGTTAGTTTTTAAAGGAACTTGTCCTCCACATTAGCACTTTGAATTGGGACATATGTTTCTTTGTTTCAAATTGGCCTATTCACCTGAATGGTCTAAACACGTGTTCCTCTTGAAACATCACAATATGTTTTAGAAAGAGGAACAACTAGCCTATTGCTTCCTTGTGAGAAGACTTAGTCTTGGAAAGGAATGTACCTGCAACTGAGAGATTTCAATGTGGAGATATGCCCTGATTGCTGAAAATAGGCCTATACAGCTGAGTTGAAGAAACACATGACTAACTCTAAGGACAACCATCTATGTTAGAAACTGTAGCATCAAGCACATTGATCCCCTGTGAAATTTGAATTAGTTATGGAAATGAATAACTTCTGAAGAACAGATTTTCAAAGTGTAGGAAGCCTCATTTTGTCCAAATAGGCCATTTCAGCTATGTTGAAGAAACACATGCATCTCTCCAACGAAATCATGTAGGTTAGAATCAGCATCATCTAGAACACTGTTCCTTGTGAGAATTGATTTAGCTCGTGAAAGGAGTATTTCCTGCAAAGCATCCTTTTCAAGATGAAGAAAGGCTCATTTTGTTCCAAATAGGTCTATACAGCTGAGTTGAAGAAACACATGTACCTTTCCAAAGAAAACCATCTATGGTAGATCTACCACTTTATTTCCCTGTGTGAATTGACATAGATTTCAAAGGAACATTTAATGGAAATGAGAACTTAGAAGGCAGAGAAAGGATCATTTTGTTCCAAATGGGCCAAATCACATGAGATGTCAAAAACCGTTTGTGTGGAAAGGAAAACTGTGATAGAAACAGGTGTTTCCTGCACATTCTTTCCCTGTGAAAATTGAGTTAATTTTTAGAAGCATACTTCCTACATCTTAAGTGTTTCAATGCGGAGAAAGTTTCTGTTTACTCCAGGGAGGCGTATTCAGCTTGGTTTGAGAAACGCATGTATCTCCCAAAGAAAGAGATCTATGTTAAATGCTTCACAATCCCGCCTGTTGTTTGCCTGTGAGAATTGAATGAGTTTTTGAATGCAATACTTCTGGAAATCCTCATTTTCAAGAAGAAGAAAGGCTCATTTTGTCCCAAGTATGCGTATTTTGCTGAGGTGAAGAAACACATTTATCTCTCCACAGAAAGCCATCTGTGTCAGAAGTCAAAACATTAACAACATTGCTTCATTCTGTAAATGAGTTACTTTTGGAAAGGAATATTTCCTGAAAATCAGAACTTTCAAGGTGGAGAGATGTTCACTTTCTTCCAAATAAGCCTATTGACCTGAAAGTGGGAACACATTTGTCTCTCGAAAGAAAATGGTCAGTGTAGAAAGAGAGAAGTGTCTAGACCATTGTTTCCGTGTGAGAATTGACTTAGTTTTGAAAGGAATACTTACTGCAAATCCTAATTTTCAAGGTGGAGAAAGGGTGATTTTCCTCAAATGGGCCTCTTTATCTGAGGGGAAGAAACACATGTATCCCTCCAAAGAAAACCATTTGTGCTAGAAGCTGCAGCATCTGACACATTGTTACCTGTGAGAATTGAGTTCACTTTTGAAAGGAATATTTCCTGTATATCGTAGTTATCATGGTAGGGGAAGGCTCATTTTGGTACAAAAATGCCTAATCAGCTGATTTGAAGAAACACATTTATTTCTCCAAATAACACCATCTAAGCTTGAAGCTACAGTTGCTAGCACATTGTTTCCCTGTGACAATTGGCTTAGTTTTTGAAAGGAAGACTTCCTCACAATCTGAGTTTTCAGGGTATTATTAGGCTGAGTGTGTCCAAGTAGGCCCATTCAGCTAAGTTCTATAGAAACATATGTCTCTCAAAAAAAAATCTTTCTTAGAACCAGGAGCATCTAGGGCATTGTTTCCCTGTGAGAACTGAGTTAGTTATTGAAAGGAATACTTCCTGCGACTTAAGATGTTTCAAAGTGGAGAAAGGCTCATTTTGTTCCAAATGGGGCCGTTCATCATTGGGGAAGAAACACAAGTATCCCTCCGAAGAAACCCATTTATGGTAGAAGCTGCAGCATCTACCATATTGTTTTCCTGTGAGAATTGAGTTCGTTTTGGGAAGAATACTTCCTGCAAATCAGAAATTCCAATGTGAACAAAGGTTCATTTTGTTTCCCAAAGGCCTATTCACCTAAGATGAAGAAAGGCCTGTATGTCCAAAAGAGAACAAGCTGGGTCCAAAGCTCAAGCATGTAGAACGTTGTTTACCAGTGATACTTGAATTACTTTTTGAATGGAATGCTCCTGCAAATCAGAATTGTCGGGGTGGATGAAGATCATTTTGTTCTGAATAGGCCTATTCGCCTGAGTTGAAAAAACACATGTACCTCTCAAAAGAAAACCAGCAGTGTTAGAAGCAGGAGCATCAAGCACATTGTTTTACTGTGAGAATTCAGTGAGTTTTTGAAAGGAAGACTGCTGCAAATCAGCGTTTTCGAGGTGTAGAAAGCTTCATTTTGTTCCACATAGGACAGTTTAGAACAGTTGAAGAAACAAATGTAAATCTCAAAAGAAAACTATGTGTGTTAGAAACAAGAGCATCTATCACATTGTTTGCTGTGAGAATAGTGTTACTTTTTGAAAGGAATATACCTGCAACTTAGGGGATCAACGTGGAGATAGCCTCTTTCTGTTCCAAATTGGCCTATTCAGCTAAGTTGAAGAAACACATGTACCTCTCAAAAAAAACCATCTCGGTATGAGGCTGGAATATCTAGAACATTGTTTCCCTGTGAGAACTGAGTGTGGTTTTGAAATGACTACTACAGGAAACCTTAGAGTTTCAAAGGGGCGATAAGCTCTGTTTGCTCGAAATAGGTCTTTTCAGCTGAGTTGAAGACACATGCATCTTTCCCAAGAAAACATCTATGTTAGAAAGTGCAGCAGCTACCACATGGTTTCTCTGTCACAATTGAGAGAGCTTTTGAAAGGAGTACTTCCTGCAATTCAGAACTTGCAAGGTCAACAAAGGTTCATTCTGTGCCAAATAGGCGTTTTCACCTGACATGTTGAAACACATGTTTCTCTCACAAGAAACTCTCTGTGTTAGACGGTCCATCGCATAGAACATTATTTACCTGTGAGATTTGAGTTAGTTTTCATTGGAGAACTTTTGCAAATCAGAATTTCAGGGTGGAAAAGGCTACTTTGTTCCTAATAGCCCTATTGAGCTGCATTGAAAAAACACATGGATCTCGCGAGAGAAAACCATCTGTGTTAGAAGCAGGATCATCCGGCACATTGTTTCCCTGTGATAATCGAGTGAATATTTGAAAGGAGTACTTCCAGCCAATCATAGATTTGAGGTGTACAAAAGCTCACTTTACTCCAAATAGGACTATTTAGCTGAGTGGAAGAAACAACATGTATATCTCGCAAGAGAACTATATGTGTAAGAAGCCTGAGCATCTAGAACATTGATTCCCTGTGAGAACCGAGTTACGTTTGAAAGGAATACCTCCTGCAAATCCTAGATTTGAAGGTGGAGAAAGGCTGCTTTTGTTCAAAATAGGCCTATTGATCTGAGAGGAAGTAACGAATGGATACTTCCAAAGAAAACCATTTCTGGTAGAAGCTGAAGCATGTACATATTGCTTCCCTGGGAGAAATCAGTTAGTTTGGAAAGGAATATTCCTGCAAATCAGAACTTCCAAGGTGCACCAAGCTTCATTTCATTCTAAATAGGCCTATTCCACTGAGATGTTGAAACACATGTTTCTCTGGAAAGAAAACAATCCGTGTTACAATCTCCCCTGCCTTTAACCTTGATTCCCTGTGAGATTAGAGGTAGTTTTTGAGTGGAATACATCTGCAAAGGAGAATTTTCTGGCTGGAAAAGCCTCCTTTTGTTGGACTAAGCCTATTCAGCTGAGTTGAAGAAGCACATTTTTCTCTCAAAAGAAAATCATCTGTGTTAGAAGAAGGAGAATCTAGCACATTGTTTCCTATGAGAAGTGAGTTAGTGTTTGAAAAGAACGCTGACTGCAACCTAGGTGTTTCAAGGTGGAGATTGGCTCTATTTCCTCCAATAAGCCTATTCAGATGAGTTTGAGAAACTCATGTATCTCTCCAAGGAAAATGATATACGTTAGCAGCATCAAATCTACCACATTGTTTCCTTCTGAGTATTGAGTTAGTTTTTGAAAGCAACACGTTTAGCAAATCAGAATTTTCAAGCTACAGAAAGGCTCATTTTGTCCAAAGAGGAGGATTCGGCTCAATTGAAGACAGACATGTATCTCTCCTCACAATACCATCTATGCTTCAAACTGCAGCAATTACCACATTGTTTCCCTGCAAGAATTGACTTAGTTTTTGAAAGGACTACTACTGGCAACTTTTGAGTTTCACTGTGGAGATAGTCTCTGTTTGCTTCAAACAGGCCTTTTTAGCTGAGATGAAGAAGCACATGTGTATCTTGAAAAAGTACCATCTACGTTGGAAGCTGTAATTTCTATCACACTGTTTCCCTCTGACAATTTAGTTTGTTTTCGAAAGGAGTATTTCCTGCAAATCAGAATTTCCAACATGGATTGAAGTTCACTTGCTCCAAACAAGCCTAATTTGAAGAAACACACCTATTTCTTGAAAGAAAACCATCTGTGTTAGAAGAAAGTGCATCTAGCACATTGTTTCCCTGTGAGAACTGAGTTAGTTTTTAAAGGAACTTGTCCTCCACATTAGCACTTTGAATTGGGACATATGTTTCTTTGTTTCAAATTGGCCTATTCACCTGAATGGTCTAAACACGTGTTCCTCTTGAAACATCACAATATGTTTTAGAAAGAGGAACAACTAGCCTATTGCTTCCTTGTGAGAAGACTTAGTCTTGGAAAGGAATGTACCTGCAACTGAGAGATTTCAATGTGGAGATATGCCCTGATTGCTGAAAATAGGCCTATACAGCTGAGTTGAAGAAACACATGACTAACTCTAATGACAACCATCTATGTTAGAAACTGTAGCATCAAGCACATTGATCCCCTGTGAAATTTGAATTAGTTATGGAAATGAATAACTTCTGAAGAACAGATTTTCAAAGTGTAGGAAGCCTCATTTTGTCCAAATAGGCCATTTCAGCTATGTTGAAGAAACACATGCATCTCTCCAATGAAATCATGTAGGTTAGAATCAGCATCATCTAGAACACTGTTCCTTGTGAGAATTGATTTAGCTCGTGAAAGGAGTATTTCCTGCAAAGCATCCTTTTCAAGATGAAGAAAGGCTCATTTTGTTCCAAATAGGTCTATACAGCTGAGTTGAAGAAACACATGTACCTTTCCAAAGAAAACCAACTATGGTAGATCTACCACTTTATTTCCCTGTGTGAATTGACATAGATTTCAAAGGAAAATTTAATGGAAATGAGAACTTAGAAGGCAGAGAAAGGATCATTTTGTTCCAAATGGGCCAAATCACATGAGATGTCAAAAACCGTTTGTGTGGAAAGGAAAACTGTGATAGAAACAGGTGTTTCCTGCACATTCTTTCCCTGTGAAAATTGAGTTAATTTTTAAAAGCATACTTCCTACATCTTAAGTGTTTCAATGCGGAGATAGTTTCTGTTTACTCCAGGGAGGCGTATTCAGCTTGGTTTGAGAAACGCATGTATCTCCCAAAGAAAGAGATCTATGTTAAATGCTTCACAATCCCGCCTGTTGTTTGCCTGTGAGAATTGAATGAGTTTTTGAATGCAATACTTCTGGAAATCCTCATTTTCAAGAAGAAGAAAGGCTCATTTTGTCCCAAGTATGCGTATTTTGCTGAGGTGAAGAAACACATTTATCTCTCCACAGAAAGCCATCTGTGTCAGAAGTCAAAACATTAACAACATTGCTTCATTCTGTAAATGAGTTACTTTTGGAAAGGAATATTTCCTGAAAATCAGAACTTTCAAGGTGGAGAGATGTTCACTTTCTTCCAAATAAGCCTATTGACCTGAAAGTGGGAACACATTTGTCTCTCGAAAGAAAATGGTCAGTGTAGAAAGAGAGAAGTGTCTAGACCATTGTTTCCGTGTGAGAATTGACTTAGTTTTGAAAGGAATACTTACTGCAAATCCTAATTTTCAAGGTGGAGAAAGGGTGATTTTCCTCAAATGGGCCTCTTTATCTGAGGGGAAGAAACACATGTATCCCTCCAAAGAAAACCATTTGTGCTAGAAGCTGCAGCATCTGACACATTGTTACCTGTGAGAATTGAGTTCACTTTTGAAAGGAATATTTCCTGTATATCGTAGTTATCATGGTAGGGGAAGGCTCATTTTGGTACAAAAATGCCTAATCAGCTGATTTGAAGAAACACATTTATTTCTCCAAATAACACCATCTAAGCTTGAAGCTACAGTTGCTAGCACATTGTTTCCCTGTGACAATTGGCTTAGTTTTTGAAAGGAAGACTTCCTCACAATCTGAGTTTTCAGGGTATTATTAGGCTGAGTGTGTCCAAGTAGGCCCATTCAGCTAAGTTCTATAGAAACATATGTCTCTCAAAAAAAAATCTTTCTTAGAACCAGGAGCATCTAGGGCATTGTTTCCCTGTGAGAACTGAGTTAGTTATTGAAAGGAATACTTCCTGCGACTTAAGATGTTTCAAAGTGGAGAAAGGCTCATTTTGTTCCAAATGGGGCCGTTCATCATTGGGGAAGAAACACAAGTATCCCTCCGAAGAAACCCATTTATGGTAGAAGCTGCAGCATCTACCATATTGTTTTCCTGTGAGAATTGAGTTCGTTTTGGGAAGAATACTTCCTGCAAATCAGAAATTCCAATGTGAACAAAGGTTCATTTTGTTTCCCAAAGGCCTATTCACCTAAGATGAAGAAAGGCCTGTATGTCCAAAAGAGAACAAGCTGGGTCCAAAGCTCAAGCATGTAGAACGTTGTTTACCAGTGATACTTGAATTACTTTTTGAATGGAATGCTCCTGCAAATCAGAATTGTCGGGGTGGATGAAGATCATTTTGTTCTGAATAGGCCTATTCGCCTGAGTTGAAAAAACACATGTACCTCTCAAAAGAAAACCAGCAGTGTTAGAAGCAGGAGCATCAAGCACATTGTTTTACTGTGAGAATTCAGTGAGTTTTTGAAAGGAAGACTGCTGCAAATCAGCGTTTTCGAGGTGTAGAAAGCTTCATTTTGTTCCACATAGGACAGTTTAGAACAGTTGAAGAAACAAATGTAAATCTCAAAAGAAAACTATGTGTGTTAGAAACAAGAGCATCTATCACATTGTTTGCTGTGAGAATAGTGTTACTTTTTGAAAGGAATATACCTGCAACTTAGGGGATCAACGTGGAGATAGCCTCTTTCTGTTCCAAATTGGCCTATTCAGCTAAGTTGAAGAAACACATGTACCTCTCAAAAAAAACCATCTCGGTATGAGGCTGGAATATCTAGAACATTGTTTCCCTGTGAGAACTGAGTGTGGTTTTGAAATGACTACTACAGGAAACCTTAGAGTTTCAAAGGGGCGATAAGCTCTGTTTGCTCGAAATAGGTCTTTTCAGCTGAGTTGAAGACACATGCATCTTTCCCAAGAAAACATCTATGTTAGAAAGTGCAGCAGCTACCACATGGTTTCTCTGTCACAATTGAGAGAGCTTTTGAAAGGAGTACTTCCTGCAATTCAGAACTTGCAAGGTCAACAAAGGTTCATTCTGTGCCAAATAGGCGTTTTCACCTGACATGTTGAAACACATGTTTCTCTCACAAGAAACTCTCTGTGTTAGACGGTCCATCGCATAGAACATTATTTACCTGTGAGATTTGAGTTAGTTTTCATTGGAGAACTTTTGCAAATCAGAATTTCAGGGTGGAAAAGGCTACTTTGTTCCTAATAGCCCTATTGAGCTGCATTGAAAAAACACATGGATCTCGCGAGAGAAAACCATCTGTGTTAGAAGCAGGATCATCCGGCACATTGTTTCCCTGTGATAATCGAGTGAATATTTGAAAGGAGTACTTCCAGCCAATCATAGATTTGAGGTGTACAAAAGCTCACTTTACTCCAAATAGGACTATTTAGCTGAGTGGAAGAAACAACATGTATATCTCGCAAGAGAACTATATGTGTAAGAAGCCTGAGCATCTAGAACATTGATTCCCTGTGAGAACCGAGTTACGTTTGAAAGGAATACCTCCTGCAAATCCTAGATTTGAAGGTGGAGAAAGGCTGCTTTTGTTCAAAATAGGCCTATTGATCTGAGAGGAAGTAACGAATGGATACTTCCAAAGAAAACCATTTCTGGTAGAAGCTGAAGCATGTACATATTGCTTCCCTGGGAGAAATCAGTTAGTTTGGAAAGGAATATTCCTGCAAATCAGAACTTCCAAGGTGCACCAAGCTTCATTTCATTCTAAATAGGCCTATTCCACTGAGATGTTGAAACACATGTTTCTCTGGAAAGAAAACAATCCGTGTTACAATCTCCCCTGCCTTTAACCTTGATTCCCTGTGAGATTAGAGGTAGTTTTTGAGTGGAATACATCTGCAAAGGAGAATTTTCTGGCTGGAAAAGCCTCCTTTTGTTGGACTAAGCCTATTCAGCTGAGTTGAAGAAGCACATTTTTCTCTCAAAAGAAAATCATCTGTGTTAGAAGAAGGAGAATCTAGCACATTGTTTCCTATGAGAAGTGAGTTAGTGTTTGAAAAGAACGCTGACTGCAACCTAGGTGTTTCAAGGTGGAGATTGGCTCTATTTCCTCCAATAAGCCTATTCAGATGAGTTTGAGAAACTCATGTATCTCTCCAAGGAAAATGATATACGTTAGCAGCATCAAATCTACCACATTGTTTCCTTCTGAGTATTGAGTTAGTTTTTGAAAGCAACACGTTTAGCAAATCAGAATTTTCAAGCTACAGAAAGGCTCATTTTGTCCAAAGAGGAGGATTCGGCTCAATTGAAGACAGACATGTATCTCTCCTCACAATACCATCTATGCTTCAAACTGCAGCAATTACCACATTGTTTCCCTGCAAGAATTGACTTAGTTTTTGAAAGGACTACTACTGGCAACTTTTGAGTTTCACTGTGGAGATAGTCTCTGTTTGCTTCAAACAGGCCTTTTTAGCTGAGATGAAGAAGCACATGTGTATCTTGAAAAAGTACCATCTACGTTGGAAGCTGTAATTTCTATCACACTGTTTCCCTCTGACAATTTAGTTTGTTTTCGAAAGGAGTATTTCCTGCAAATCAGAATTTCCAACATGGATTGAAGTTCACTTGCTCCAAACAAGCCTAATTTGAAGAAACACACCTATTTCTTGAAAGAAAACCATCTGTGTTAGAAGAAAGTGCATCTAGCACATTGTTTCCCTGTGAGAACTGAGTTAGTTTTTAAAGGAACTTGTCCTCCACATTAGCACTTTGAATTGGGACATATGTTTCTTTGTTTCAAATTGGCCTATTCACCTGAATGGTCTAAACACGTGTTCCTCTTGAAACATCACAATATGTTTTAGAAAGAGGAACAACTAGCCTATTGCTTCCTTGTGAGAAGACTTAGTCTTGGAAAGGAATGTACCTGCAACTGAGAGATTTCAATGTGGAGATATGCCCTGATTGCTGCAAATAGGCCTATACAGCTGAGTTGAAGAAACACATGACTAACTCTAATGACAACCATCTATGTTAGAAACTGTAGCATCAAGCACATTGATCCCCTGTGAAATTTGAATTAGTTATGGAAATGAATAACTTCTGAAGAACAGATTTTCAAAGTGTAGGAAGCCTCATTTTGTCCAAATAGGCCATTTCAGCTATGTTGAAGAAACACATGCATCTCTCCAATGAAATCATGTAGGTTAGAATCAGCATCATCTAGAACACTGTTCCTTGTGAGAATTGATTTAGCTCGTGAAAGGAGTATTTCCTGCAAAGCATCCTTTTCAAGATGAAGAAAGGCTCATTTTGTTCCAAATAGGTCTATACAGCTGAGTTGAAGAAACACATGTACCTTTCCAAAGAAAACCAACTATGGTAGATCTACCACTTTATTTCCCTGTGTGAATTGACATAGATTTCAAAGGAAAATTTAATGGAAATGAGAACTTAGAAGGCAGAGAAAGGATCATTTTGTTCCAAATGGGCCAAATCACATGAGATGTCAAAAACCGTTTGTGTGGAAAGGAAAACTGTGATAGAAACAGGTGTTTCCTGCACATTCTTTCCCTGTGAAAATTGAGTTAATTTTTAAAAGCATACTTCCTACATCTTAAGTGTTTCAATGCGGAGATAGTTTCTGTTTACTCCAGGGAGGCGTATTCAGCTTGGTTTGAGAAACGCATGTATCTCCCAAAGAAAGAGATCTATGTTAAATGCTTCACAATCCCGCCTGTTGTTTGCCTGTGAGAATTGAATGAGTTTTTGAATGCAATACTTCTGGAAATCCTCATTTTCAAGAAGAAGAAAGGCTCATTTTGTCCCAAGTATGCGTATTTTGCTGAGGTGAAGAAACACATTTATCTCTCCACAGAAAGCCATCTGTGTCAGAAGTCAAAACATTAACAACATTGCTTCATTCTGTAAATGAGTTACTTTTGGAAAGGAATATTTCCTGAAAATCAGAACTTTCAAGGTGGAGAGATGTTCACTTTCTTCCAAATAAGCCTATTGACCTGAAAGTGGGAACACATTTGTCTCTCGAAAGAAAATGGTCAGTGTAGAAAGAGAGAAGTGTCTAGACCATTGTTTCCGTGTGAGAATTGACTTAGTTTTGAAAGGAATACTTACTGCAAATCCTAATTTTCAAGGTGGAGAAAGGGTGATTTTCCTCAAATGGGCCTCTTTATCTGAGGGGAAGAAACACATGTATCCCTCCAAAGAAAACCATTTCTGCTAGAAGCTGCAGCATCTGACACATTGTTACCTGTGAGAATTGAGTTCACTTTTGAAAGGAATATTTCCTGTATATCGTAGTTATCATGGTAGGGGAAGGCTCATTTTGGTACAAAAATGCCTAATCAGCTGATTTGAAGAAACACATTTATTTCTCCAAATAACACCATCTAAGCTTGAAGCTACAGTTGCTAGCACATTGTTTCCCTGTGACAATTGGCTTAGTTTTTGAAAGGAAGACTTCCTCACAATCTGAGTTTTCAGGGTATTATTAGGCTGAGTGTGTCCAAGTAGGCCCATTCAGCTAAGTTCTATAGAAACATATGTCTCTCAAAAAAAAATCTTTCTTAGAACCAGGAGCATCTAGGGCATTGTTTCCCTGTGAGAACTGAGTTAGTTATTGAAAGGAATACTTCCTGCGACTTAAGATGTTTCAAAGTGGAGAAAGGCTCATTTTGTTCCAAATGGGGCCGTTCATCATTGGGGAAGAAACACAAGTATCCCTCCGAAGAAACCCATTTATGGTAGAAGCTGCAGCATCTACCATATTGTTTTCCTGTGAGAATTGAGTTCGTTTTGGGAAGAATACTTCCTGCAAATCAGAAATTCCAATGTGAACAAAGGTTCATTTTGTTTCCCAAAGGCCTATTCACCTAAGATGAAGAAAGGCCTGTATGTCCAAAAGAGAACAAGCTGGGTCCAAAGCTCAAGCATGTAGAACGTTGTTTACCAGTGATACTTGAATTACTTTTTGAATGGAATGCTCCTGCAAATCAGAATTGTCGGGGTGGATGAAGATCATTTTGTTCTGAATAGGCCTATTCGCCTGAGTTGAAAAAACACATGTACCTCTCAAAAGAAAACCAGCAGTGTTAGAAGCAGGAGCATCAAGCACCTTGTTTTACTGTGAGAATTCAGTGAGTTTTTGAAAGGAAGACTGCTGCAAATCAGCGTTTTCGAGGTGTAGAAAGCTTCATTTTGTTCCACATAGGACAGTTTAGAACAGTTGAAGAAACAAATGTAAATCTCAAAAGAAAACTATGTGTGTTAGAAACAAGAGCATCTATCACATTGTTTGCTGTGAGAATAGTGTTACTTTTTGAAAGGAATATACCTGCAACTTAGGGGATCAACGTGGAGATAGCCTCTTTCTGTTCCAAATTGGCCTATTCAGCTAAGTTGAAGAAACACATGTACCTCTCAAAAAAAACCATCTCGGTATGAGGCTGGAATATCTAGAACATTGTTTCCCTGTGAGAACTGAGTGTGGTTTTGAAATGACTACTACAGGAAACCTTAGAGTTTCAAAGGGGCGATAAGCTCTGTTTGCTCGAAATAGGTCTTTTCAGCTGAGTTGAAGACACATGCATCTTTCCCAAGAAAACATCTATGTTAGAAAGTGCAGCAGCTACCACATGGTTTCTCTGTCACAATTGAGAGAGCTTTTGAAAGGAGTACTTCCTGCAATTCAGAACTTGCAAGGTCAACAAAGGTTCATTCTGTGCCAAATAGGCGTTTTCACCTGACATGTTGAAACACATGTTTCTCTCACAAGAAACTCTCTGTGTTAGACGGTCCATCGCATAGAACATTATTTACCTGTGAGATTTGAGTTAGTTTTCATTGGAGAACTTTTGCAAATCAGAATTTCAGGGTGGAAAAGGCTACTTTGTTCCTAATAGCCCTATTGAGCTGCATTGAAAAAACACATGGATCTCGCGAGAGAAAACCATCTGTGTTAGAAGCAGGATCATCCGGCACATTGTTTCCCTGTGATAATCGAGTGAATATTTGAAAGGAGTACTTCCAGCCAATCATAGATTTGAGGTGTACAAAAGCTCACTTTACTCCAAATAGGACTATTTAGCTGAGTGGAAGAAACAACATGTATATCTCGCAAGAGAACTATATGTGTAAGAAGCCTGAGCATCTAGAACATTGATTCCCTGTGAGAACCGAGTTACGTTTGAAAGGAATACCTCCTGCAAATCCTAGATTTGAAGGTGGAGAAAGGCTGCTTTTGTTCAAAATAGGCCTATTGATCTGAGGGGAAGTAACGAATGGATACTTCCAAAGAAAACCATTTCTGGTAGAAGCTGAAGCATGTACATATTGCTTCCCTGGGAGAAATCAGTTAGTTTGGAAAGGAATATTCCTGCAAATCAGAACTTCCAAGGTGCACCAAGCTTCATTTCATTCTAAATAGGCCTATTCCACTGAGATGTTGAAACACATGTTTCTCTGGAAAGAAAACAATCCGTGTTACAATCTCCCCTGCCTTTAACCTTGATTCCCTGTGAGATTAGAGGTAGTTTTTGAGTGGAATACGTCTGCAAAGGAGAATTTTCAGGCTGGAAAAGCCTCCTTTTGTTGGACTAAGCCTATTCAGCTGAGTTGAAGAAGCACATTTTTCTCTCAAAAGAAAATCATCTGTGTTAGAAGAAGGAGAATCTAGCACATTGTTTCCTATGAGAAGTGAGTTAGTGTTTGAAAAGAACGCTGACTGCAACCTAGGTGTTTCAAGGTGGAGATTGGCTCTATTTCCTCCAATAAGCCTATTCAGATGAGTTTGAGAAACTCATGTATCTCTCCAAGGAAAATGATATACGTTAGCAGCATCAAATCTACCACATTGTTTCCTTCTGAGTATTGAGTTAGTTTTTGAAAGCAACACGTTTAGCAAATCAGAATTTTCAAGCTACAGAAAGGCTCATTTTGTCCAAAGAGGAGGATTCGGCTCAATTGAAGACAGACATGTATCTCTCCTCACAATACCATCTATGCTTCAAACTGCAGCAATTACCACATTGTTTCCCTGCAAGAATTGACTTAGTTTTTGAAAGGACTACTACTGGCAACTTTTGAGTTTCACTGTGGAGATAGTCTCTGTTTGCTTCAAACAGGCCTTTTTAGCTGAGATGAAGAAGCACATGTGTATCTTGAAAAAGTACCATCTACGTTGGAAGCTGTAATTTCTATCACACTGTTTCCCTCTGACAATTTAGTTTGTTTTCGAAAGGAGTATTTCCTGCAAATCAGAATTTCCAACATGGATTGAAGTTCACTTGCTCCAAACAAGCCTAATTTGAAGAAACACACCTATTTCTTGAAAGAAAACCATCTGTGTTAGAAGAAAGTGCATCTAGCACATTGTTTCCCTGTGAGAACTGAGTTAGTTTTTAAAGGAACTCGTCCTCCACATTAGCACTTTGAATTGGGACATATGTTTCTTTGTTTCAAATTGGCCTATTCACCTGAATGGTCTAAACACGTGTTCCTCTTGAAACATCACAATATGTTTTAGAAAGAGGAACAACTAGCCTATTGCTTCCTTGTGAGAAGACTTAGTCTTGGAAAGGAATGTACCTGCAACTGAGAGATTTCAATGTGGAGATATGCCCTGATTGCTGCAAATAGGCCTATACAGCTGAGTTGAAGAAACACATGACTAACTCTAATGACAACCATCTATGTTAGAAACTGTAGCATCAAGCACATTGATCCCCTGTGAAATTTGAATTAGTTATGGAAATGAATAACTTCTGAAGAACAGATTTTCAAAGTGTAGGAAGCCTCATTTTGTCCAAATAGGCCATTTCAGCTATGTTGAAGAAACACATGCATCTCTCCAATGAAATCATGTAGGTTAGAATCAGCATCATCTAGAACACTGTTCCTTGTGAGAATTGATTTAGCTCGTGAAAGGAGTATTTCCTGCAAAGCATCCTTTTCAAGATGAAGAAAGGCTCATTTTGTTCCAAATAGGTCTATACAGCTGAGTTGAAGAAACACATGTACCTTTCCAAAGAAAACCAACTATGGTAGATCTACCACTTTATTTCCCTGTGTGAATTGACATAGATTTCAAAGGAAAATTTAATGGAAATGAGAACTTAGAAGGCAGAGAAAGGATCATTTTGTTCCAAATGGGCCAAATCACATGAGATGTCAAAAACCGTTTGTGTGGAAAGGAAAACTGTGATAGAAACAGGTGTTTCCTGCACATTCTTTCCCTGTGAAAATTGAGTTAATTTTTAAAAGCATACTTCCTACATCTTAAGTGTTTCAATGCGGAGATAGTTTCTGTTTACTCCAGGGAGGCGTATTCAGCTTGGTTTGAGAAACGCATGTATCTCCCAAAGAAAGAGATCTATGTTAAATGCTTCACAATCCCGCCTGTTGTTTGCCTGTGAGAATTGAATGAGTTTTTGAATGCAATACTTCTGGAAATCCTCATTTTCAAGAAGAAGAAAGGCTCATTTTGTCCCAAGTATGCGTATTTTGCTGAGGTGAAAAAACACATTTATCTCTCCACAGAAAGCCATCTGTGTCAGAAGTCAAAACATTAACAACATTGCTTCATTCTGTAAATGAGTTACTTTTGGAAAGGAATATTTCCTGAAAATCAGAACTTTCAAGGTGGAGAGATGTTCACTTTCTTCCAAATAAGCCTATTGACCTGAAAGTGGGAACACATTTGTCTCTCGAAAGAAAATGGTCAGTGTAGAAAGAGAGAAGTGTCTAGACCATTGTTTCCGTGTGAGAATTGACTTAGTTTTGAAAGGAATACTTACTGCAAATCCTAATTTTCAAGGTGGAGAAAGGGTGATTTTCCTCAAATGGGCCTCTTTATCTGAGGGGAAGAAACACATGTATCCCTCCAAAGAAAACCATTTGTGCTAGAAGCTGCAGCATCTGACACATTGTTACCTGTGAGAATTGAGTTCACTTTTGAAAGGAATATTTCCTGTATATCGTAGTTATCATGGTAGGGGAAGGCTCATTTTGGTACAAAAATGCCTAATCAGCTGATTTGAAGAAACACATTTATTTCTCCAAATAACACCATCTAAGCTTGAAGCTACAGTTGCTAGCACATTGTTTCCCTGTGACAATTGGCTTAGTTTTTGAAAGGAAGACTTCCTCACAATCTGAGTTTTCAGGGTATTATTAGGCTGAGTGTGTCCAAGTAGGCCCATTCAGCTAAGTTCTATAGAAACATGTGTCTCTCAAAAAAAAATCTTTCTTAGAACCAGGAGCATCTAGGGCATTGTTTCCCTGTGAGAACTGAGTTAGTTATTGAAAGGAATACTTCCTGCGACTTAAGATGTTTCAAAGTGGAGAAAGGCTCATTTTGTTCCAAATGGGGCCGTTCATCATTGGGGAAGAAACACAAGTATCCCTCCGAAGAAACCCATTTATGGTAGAAGCTGCAGCATCTACCATATTGTTTTCCTGTGAGAATTGAGTTCGTTTTGGGAAGAATACTTCCTGCAAATCAGAAATTCCAATGTGAACAAAGGTTCATTTTGTTTCCCAAAGGCCTATTCACCTAAGATGAAGAAAGGCCTGTATGTCCAAAAGAGAACAAGCTGGGTCCAAAGCTCAAGCATGTAGAACGTTGTTTACCAGTGATACTTGAATTACTTTTTGAATGGAATGCTCCTGCAAATCAGAATTGTCGGGGTGGATGAAGATCATTTTGTTCTGAATAGGCCTATTCGCCTGAGTTGAAAAAACACATGTACCTCTCAAAAGAAAACCAGCAGTGTTAGAAGCAGGAGCATCAAGCACATTGTTTTACTGTGAGAATTCAGTGAGTTTTTGAAAGGAAGACTGCTGCAAATCAGCGTTTTCGAGGTGTAGAAAGCTTCATTTTGTTCCACATAGGACAGTTTAGAACAGTTGAAGAAACAAATGTAAATCTCAAAAGAAAACTATGTGTGTTAGAAACAAGAGCATCTATCACATTGTTTGCTGTGAGAATAGTGTTACTTTTTGAAAGGAATATACCTGCAACTTAGGGGATCAACGTGGAGATAGCCTCTTTCTGTTCCAAATTGGCCTATTCAGCTAAGTTGAAGAAACACATGTACCTCTCAAAAAAAAACCATCTCGGTATGAGGCTGGAATATCTAGAACATTGTTTCCCTGTGAGAACTGAGTGTGGTTTTGAAATGACTACTACAGGAAACCTTAGAGTTTCAAAGGGGCGATAAGCTCTGTTTGCTCGAAATAGGTCTTTTCAGCTGAGTTGAAGACACATGCATCTTTCCCAAGAAAACATCTATGTTAGAAAGTGCAGCAGCTACCACATGGTTTCTCTGTCACAATTGAGAGAGCTTTTGAAAGGAGTACTTCCTGCAATTCAGAACTTGCAAGGTCAACAAAGGTTCATTCTGTGCCAAATAGGCGTTTTCACCTGACATGTTGAAACACATGTTTCTCTCACAAGAAACTCTCTGTGTTAGACGGTCCATCGCATAGAACATTATTTACCTGTGAGATTTGAGTTAGTTTTCATTGGAGAACTTTTGCAAATCAGAATTTCAGGGTGGAAAAGGCTACTTTGTTCCTAATAGCCCTATTGAGCTGCATTGAAAAAACACATGGATCTCGCGAGAGAAAACCATCTGTGTTAGAAGCAGGATCATCCGGCACATTGTTTCCCTGTGAGAATCGAGTGAATATTTGAAAGGAGTACTTCCAGCCAATCATAGATTTGAGGTGTACAAAAGCTCACTTTACTCCAAATAGGACTATTTAGCTGAGTGGAAGAAACAACATGTATATCTCGCAAGAGAACTATATGTGTAAGAAGCCTGAGCATCTAGAACATTGATTCCCTGTGAGAACCGAGTTACGTTTGAAAGGAATACCTCCTGCAAATCCTAGATTTGAAGGTGGAGAAAGGCTGCTTTTGTTCAAAATAGGCCTATTGATCTGAGGGGAAGTAACGAATGGATACTTCCAAAGAAAACCATTTCTGGTAGAAGCTGAAGCATGTACATATTGCTTCCCTGGGAGAAATCAGTTAGTTTGGAAAGGAATATTCCTGCAAATCAGAACTTCCAAGGTGCACCAAGCTTCATTTCATTCTAAATAGGCCTATTCCACTGAGATGTTGAAACACATGTTTCTCTGGAAAGAAAACAATCCGTGTTACAATCTCCCCTGCCTTTAACCTTGATTCCCTGTGAGATTAGAGGTAGTTTTTGAGTGGAATACGTCTGCAAAGGAGAGTTTTCAGGCTGGAAAAGCCTCCTTTTGTTGGACTAAGCCTATTCAGGTGAGTTGAAGAAGCACATTTTTCTCTCAAAAGAAAATCATCTGTGTTAGAAGAAGGAGAATCTAGCACATTGTTTCCTATGAGAAGTGAGTTAGTGTTTGAAAAGAACGCTGACTGCAACCTAGGTGTTTCAAGGTGGAGATTGGCTCTATTTCCTCCAATAAGCCTATTCAGATGAGTTTGAGAAACTCATGTATCTCTCCAAGGAAAATGATATACGTTAGCAGCATCAAATCTACCACATTGTTTCCTTCTGAGTATTGAGTTAGTTTTTGAAAGCAACACGTTTAGCAAATCAGAATTTTCAAGCTACAGAAAGGCTCATTTTGTCCAAAGAGGAGGATTCGGCTCAATTGAAGACAGACATGTATCTCTCCTCACAATACCATCTATGCTTCAAACTGCAGCAATTACCACATTGTTTCCCTGCAAGAATTGACTTAGTTTTTGAAAGGACTACTACTGGCAACTTTTGAGTTTCACTGTGGAGATAGTCTCTGTTTGCTTCAAACAGGCCTTTTTAGCTGAGATGAAGAAGCACATGTGTATCTTGAAAAAGTACCATCTACGTTGGAAGCTGTAATTTCTATCACACTGTTTCCCTCTGACAATTTAGTTTGTTTTCGAAAGGAGTATTTCCTGCAAATCAGAATTTCCAACATGGATTGAAGTTCACTTGCTCCAAACAAGCCTAATTTGAAGAAACACACCTATTTCTTGAAAGAAAACCATCTGTGTTAGAAGAAAGTGCATCTAGCACATTGTTTCCCTGTGAGAACTGAGTTAGTTTTTAAAGGAACTTGTCCTCCACATTAGCACTTTGAATTGGGACATATGTTTCTTTGTTTCAAATTGGCCTATTCACCTGAATGGTCTAAACACGTGTTCCTCTTGAAACATCACAATATGTTTTAGAAAGAGGAACAACTAGCCTATTGCTTCCTTGTGAGAAGACTTAGTCTTGGAAAGGAATGTACCTGCAACTGAGAGATTTCAATGTGGAGATATGCCCTGATTGCTGAAAATAGGCCTATACAGCTGAGTTGAAGAAACACATGACTAACTCTAATGACAACCATCTATGTTAGAAACTGTAGCATCAAGCACATTGATCCCCTGTGAAATTTGAATTAGTTATGGAAATGAATAACTTCTGAAGAACAGATTTTCAAAGTGTAGGAAGCCTCATTTTGTCCAAATAGGCCATTTCAGCTATGTTGAAGAAACACATGCATCTCTCCAATGAAATCATGTAGGTTAGAATCAGCATCATCTAGAACACTGTTCCTTGTGAGAATTGATTTAGCTCGTGAAAGGAGTATTTCCTGCAAAGCATCCTTTTCAAGATGAAGAAAGGCTCATTTTGTTCCAAATAGGTCTATACAGCTGAGTTGAAGAAACACATGTACCTTTCCAAAGAAAACCAACTATGGTAGATCTACCACTTTATTTCCCTGTGTGAATTGACATAGATTTCAAAGGAAAATTTAATGGAAATGAGAACTTAGAAGGCAGAGAAAGGATCATTTTGTTCCAAATGGGCCAAATCACATGAGATGTCAAAAACCGTTTGTGTGGAAAGGAAAACTGTGATAGAAACAGGTGTTTCCTGCACATTCTTTCCCTGTGAAAATTGAGTTAATTTTTAAAAGCATACTTCCTACATCTTAAGTGTTTCAATGCGGAGATAGTTTCTGTTTACTCCAGGGAGGCGTATTCAGCTTGGTTTGAGAAACGCATGTATCTCCCAAAGAAAGAGATCTATGTTAAATGCTTCACAATCCCGCCTGTTGTTTGCCTGTGAGAATTGAATGAGTTTTTGAATGCAATACTTCTGGAAATCCTCATTTTCAAGAAGAAGAAAGGCTCATTTTGTCCCAAGTATGCGTATTTTGCTGAGGTGAAAAAACACATTTATCTCTCCACAGAAAGCCATCTGTGTCAGAAGTCAAAACATTAACAACATTGCTTCATTCTGTAAATGAGTTACTTTTGGAAAGGAATATTTCCTGAAAATCAGAACTTTCAAGGTGGAGAGATGTTCACTTTCTTCCAAATAAGCCTATTGACCTGAAAGTGGGAACACATTTGTCTCTCGAAAGAAAATGGTCAGTGTAGAAAGAGAGAAGTGTCTAGACCATTGTTTCCGTGTGAGAATTGACTTAGTTTTGAAAGGAATACTTACTGCAAATCCTAATTTTCAAGGTGGAGAAAGGGTGATTTTCCTCAAATGGGCCTCTTTATCTGAGGGGAAGAAACACATGTATCCCTCCAAAGAAAACCATTTGTGCTAGAAGCTGCAGCATCTGACACATTGTTACCTGTGAGAATTGAGTTCACTTTTGAAAGGAATATTTCCTGTATATCGTAGTTATCATGGTAGGGGAAGGCTCATTTTGGTACAAAAATGCCTAATCAGCTGATTTGAAGAAACACATTTATTTCTCCAAATAACACCATCTAAGCTTGAAGCTACAGTTGCTAGCACATTGTTTCCCTGTGACAATTGGCTTAGTTTTTGAAAGGAAGACTTCCTCACAATCTGAGTTTTCAGGGTATTATTAGGCTGAGTGTGTCCAAGTAGGCCCATTCAGCTAAGTTCTATAGAAACATGTGTCTCTCAAAAAAAAATCTTTCTTAGAACCAGGAGCATCTAGGGCATTGTTTCCCTGTGAGAACTGAGTTAGTTATTGAAAGGAATACTTCCTGCGACTTAAGATGTTTCAAAGTGGAGAAAGGCTCATTTTGTTCCAAATGGGGCCGTTCATCATTGGGGAAGAAACACAAGTATCCCTCCGAAGAAACCCATTTATGGTAGAAGCTGCAGCATCTACCATATTGTTTTCCTGTGAGAATTGAGTTCGTTTTGGGAAGAATACTTCCTGCAAATCAGAAATTCCAATGTGAACAAAGGTTCATTTTGTTTCCCAAAGGCCTATTCACCTAAGATGAAGAAAGGCCTGTATGTCCAAAAGAGAACAAGCTGGGTCCAAAGCTCAAGCATGTAGAACGTTGTTTACCAGTGATACTTGAATTACTTTTTGAATGGAATGCTCCTGCAAATCAGAATTGTCGGGGTGGATGAAGATCATTTTGTTCTGAATAGGCCTATTCGCCTGAGTTGAAAAAACACATGTACCTCTCAAAAGAAAACCAGCAGTGTTAGAAGCAGGAGCATCAAGCACATTGTTTTACTGTGAGAATTCAGTGAGTTTTTGAAAGGAAGACTGCTGCAAATCAGCGTTTTCGAGGTGTAGAAAGCTTCATTTTGTTCCACATAGGACAGTTTAGAACAGTTGAAGAAACAAATGTAAATCTCAAAAGAAAACTATGTGTGTTAGAAACAAGAGCATCTATCACATTGTTTGCTGTGAGAATAGTGTTACTTTTTGAAAGGAATATACCTGCAACTTAGGGGATCAACGTGGAGATAGCCTCTTTCTGTTCCAAATTGGCCTATTCAGCTAAGTTGAAGAAACACATGTACCTCTCAAAAAAAAACCATCTCGGTATGAGGCTGGAATATCTAGAACATTGTTTCCCTGTGAGAACTGAGTGTGGTTTTGAAATGACTACTACAGGAAACCTTAGAGTTTCAAAGGGGCGATAAGCTCTGTTTGCTCGAAATAGGTCTTTTCAGCTGAGTTGAAGACACATGCATCTTTCCCAAGAAAACATCTATGTTAGAAAGTGCAGCAGCTACCACATGGTTTCTCTGTCACAATTGAGAGAGCTTTTGAAAGGAGTACTTCCTGCAATTCAGAACTTGCAAGGTCAACAAAGGTTCATTCTGTGCCAAATAGGCGTTTTCACCTGACATGTTGAAACACATGTTTCTCTCACAAGAAACTCTCTGTGTTAGACGGTCCATCGCATAGAACATTATTTACCTGTGAGATTTGAGTTAGTTTTCATTGGAGAACTTTTGCAAATCAGAATTTCAGGGTGGAAAAGGCTACTTTGTTCCTAATAGCCCTATTGAGCTGCATTGAAAAAACACATGGATCTCGCGAGAGAAAACCATCTGTGTTAGAAGCAGGATCATCCGGCACATTGTTTCCCTGTGAGAATCGAGTGAATATTTGAAAGGAGTACTTCCAGCCAATCATAGATTTGAGGTGTACAAAAGCTCACTTTACTCCAAATAGGACTATTTAGCTGAGTGGAAGAAACAACATGTATATCTCGCAAGAGAACTATATGTGTAAGAAGCCTGAGCATCTAGAACATTGATTCCCTGTGAGAACCGAGTTACGTTTGAAAGGAATACCTCCTGCAAATCCTAGATTTGAAGGTGGAGAAAGGCTGCTTTTGTTCAAAATAGGCCTATTGATCTGAGGGGAAGTAACGAATGGATACTTCCAAAGAAAACCATTTCTGGTAGAAGCTGAAGCATGTACATATTGCTTCCCTGGGAGAAATCAGTTAGTTTGGAAAGGAATATTCCTGCAAATCAGAACTTCCAAGGTGCACCAAGCTTCATTTCATTCTAAATAGGCCTATTCCACTGAGATGTTGAAACACATGTTTCTCTGGAAAGAAAACAATCCGTGTTACAATCTCCCCTGCCTTTAACCTTGATTCCCTGTGAGATTAGAGGTAGTTTTTGAGTGGAATACGTCTGCAAAGGAGAGTTTTCAGGCTGGAAAAGCCTCCTTTTGTTGGACTAAGCCTATTCAGCTGAGTTGAAGAAGCACATTTTTCTCTCAAAAGAAAATCATCTGTGTTAGAAGAAGGAGAATCTAGCACATTGTTTCCTATGAGAAGTGAGTTAGTGTTTGAAAAGAACGCTGACTGCAACCTAGGTGTTTCAAGGTGGAGATTGGCTCTATTTCCTCCAATAAGCCTATTCAGATGAGTTTGAGAAACTCATGTATCTCTCCAAGGAAAATGATATACGTTAGCAGCATCAAATCTACCACATTGTTTCCTTCTGAGTATTGAGTTAGTTTTTGAAAGCAACACGTTTAGCAAATCAGAATTTTCAAGCTACAGAAAGGCTCATTTTGTCCAAAGAGGAGGATTCGGCTCAATTGAAGACAGACATGTATCTCTCCTCACAATACCATCTATGCTTCAAACTGCAGCAATTACCACATTGTTTCCCTGCAAGAATTGACTTAGTTTTTGAAAGGACTACTACTGGCAACTTTTGAGTTTCACTGTGGAGATAGTCTCTGTTTGCTTCAAACAGGCCTTTTTAGCTGAGATGAAGAAGCACATGTGTATCTTGAAAAAGTACCATCTACGTTGGAAGCTGTAATTTCTATCACACTGTTTCCCTCTGACAATTTAGTTTGTTTTCGAAAGGAGTATTTCCTGCAAATCAGAATTTCCAACATGGATTGAAGTTCACTTGCTCCAAACAAGCCTAATTTGAAGAAACACACCTATTTCTTGAAAGAAAACCATCTGTGTTAGAAGAAAGTGCATCTAGCACATTGTTTCCCTGTGAGAACTGAGTTAGTTTTTAAAGGAACTTGTCCTCCACATTAGCACTTTGAATTGGGACATATGTTTCTTTGTTTCAAATTGGCCTATTCACCTGAATGGTCTAAACACGTGTTCCTCTTGAAACATCACAATATGTTTTAGAAAGAGGAACAACTAGCCTATTGCTTCCTTGTGAGAAGACTTAGTCTTGGAAAGGAATGTACCTGCAACTGAGAGATTTCAATGTGGAGATATGCCCTGATTGCTGAAAATAGGCCTATACAGCTGAGTTGAAGAAACACATGACTAACTCTAATGACAACCATCTATGTTAGAAACTGTAGCATCAAGCACATTGATCCCCTGTGAAATTTGAATTAGTTATGGAAATGAATAACTTCTGAAGAACAGATTTTCAAAGTGTAGGAAGCCTCATTTTGTCCAAATAGGCCATTTCAGCTATGTTGAAGAAACACATGCATCTCTCCAATGAAATCATGTAGGTTAGAATCAGCATCATCTAGAACACTGTTCCTTGTGAGAATTGATTTAGCTCGTGAAAGGAGTATTTCCTGCAAAGCATCCTTTTCAAGATGAAGAAAGGCTCATTTTGTTCCAAATAGGTCTATACAGCTGAGTTGAAGAAACACATGTACCTTTCCAAAGAAAACCATCTATGGTAGATCTACCACTTTATTTCCCTGTGTGAATTGACATAGATTTCAAAGGAAAATGTAATGGAAATGAGAACTTAGAAGGCAGAGAAAGGATCATTTTGTTCCAAATGGGCCAAATCACATGAGATGTCAAAAACCGTTTGTGTGGAAAGGAAAACTGTGATAGAAACAGGTGTTTCCTGCACATTCTTTCCCTGTGAAAATTGAGTTAATTTTTAGAAGCATACTTCCTACATCTTAAGTGTTTCAATGCGGAGATAGTTTCTGTTTACTCCAGGGAGGCGTATTCAGCTTGGTTTGAGAAACGCATGTATCTCCCAAAGAAAGAGATCTATGTTAAATGCTTCACAATCCCGCCTGTTGTTTGCCTCTGAGAATTGAATGAGTTTTTGAATGCAATACTTCTGGAAATCCTCATTTTCAAGAAGAAGAAAGGCTCATTTTGTCCCAAGTATGCGTATTTTGCTGAGGTGAAGAAACACATTTATCTCTCCACAGAAAGCCATCTGTGTCAGAAGTCAAAACATTAACAACATTGCTTCATTCTGTAAATGAGTTACTTTTGGAAAGGAATATTTCCTGAAAATCAGAACTTTCAAGGTGGAGAGATGTTCACTTTCTTCCAAATAAGCCTATTGACCTGAAAGTGGGAACACATTTGTCTCTCGAAAGAAAATGGTCAGTGTAGAAAGAGAGAAGTGTCTAGACCATTGTTTCCGTGTGAGAATTGACTTAGTTTTGAAAGGAATACTTACTGCAAATCCTAATTTTCAAGGTGGAGAAAGGGTGATTTTCCTCAAATGGGCCTCTTTATCTGAGGGGAAGAAACACATGTATCCCTCCAAAGAAAACCATTTGTGCTAGAAGCTGCAGCATCTGACACATTGTTACCTGTGAGAATTGAGTTCACTTTTGAAAGGAATATTTCCTGTATATCGTAGTTATCATGGTAGGGGAAGGCTCATTTTGGTACAAAAATGCCTAATCAGCTGATTTGAAGAAACACATTTATTTCTCCAAATAACACCATCTAAGCTTGAAGCTACAGTTGCTAGCACATTGTTTCCCTGTGACAATTGGCTTAGTTTTTGAAAGGAAGACTTCCTCACAATCTGAGTTTTCAGGGTATTATTAGGCTGAGTGTGTCCAAGTAGGCCCATTCAGCTAAGTTCTATAGAAACATGTGTCTCTCAAAAAAAAATCTTTCTTAGAACCAGGAGCATCTAGGGCATTGTTTCCCTGTGAGAACTGAGTTAGTTATTGAAAGGAATACTTCCTGCGACTTAAGATGTTTCAAAGTGGAGAAAGGCTCATTTTGTTCCAAATGGGGCCGTTCATCATTGGGGAAGAAACACAAGTATCCCTCCGAAGAAACCCATTTATGGTAGAAGCTGCAGCATCTACCATATTGTTTTCCTGTGAGAATTGAGTTCGTTTTGGGAAGAATACTTCCTGCAAATCAGAAATTCCAATGTGAACAAAGGTTCATTTTGTTTCCCAAAGGCCTATTCACCTAAGATGAAGAAAGGCCTGTATGTCCAAAAGAGAACAAGCTGGGTCCAAAGCTCAAGCATGTAGAACGTTGTTTACCAGTGATACTTGAATTACTTTTTGAATGGAATGCTCCTGCAAATCAGAATTGTCGGGGTGGATGAAGATCATTTTGTTCTGAATAGGCCTATTCGCCTGAGTTGAAAAAACACATGTACCTCTCAAAAGAAAACCAGCAGTGTTAGAAGCAGGAGCATCAAGCACATTGTTTTACTGTGAGAATTCAGTGAGTTTTTGAAAGGAAGACTGCTGCAAATCAGCGTTTTCGAGGTGTAGAAAGCTTCATTTTGTTCCACATAGGACAGTTTAGAACAGTTGAAGAAACAAATGTAAATCTCAAAAGAAAACTATGTGTGTTAGAAACAAGAGCATCTATCACATTGTTTGCTGTGAGAATAGTGTTACTTTTTGAAAGGAATATACCTGCAACTTAGGGGATCAACGTGGAGATAGCCTCTTTCTGTTCCAAATTGGCCTATTCAGCTAAGTTGAAGAAACACATGTACCTCTCAAAAAAAACCATCTCGGTATGAGGCTGGAATATCTAGAACATTGTTTCCCTGTGAGAACTGAGTGTGGTTTTGAAATGACTACTACAGGAAACCTTAGAGTTTCAAAGGGGCGATAAGCTCTGTTTGCTCGAAATAGGTCTTTTCAGCTGAGTTGAAGACACATGCATCTTTCCCAAGAAAACATCTATGTTAGAAAGGGCAGCAGCTACCACATGGTTTCTCTGTCACAATTGAGAGAGCTTTTGAAAGGAGTACTTCCTGCAATTCAGAACTTGCAAGGTCAACAAAGGTTCATTCTGTGCCAAATAGGCGTTTTCACCTGACATGTTGAAACACATGTTTCTCTCACAAGAAACTCTCTGTGTTAGACGGTCCATCGCATAGAACATTATTTACCTGTGAGATTTGAGTTAGTTTTCATTGGAGAACTTTTGCAAATCAGAATTTCAGGGTGGAAAAGGCTACTTTGTTCCTAATAGCCCTATTGAGCTGCATTGAAAAAACACATGGATCTCGCGAGAGAAAACCATCTGTGTTAGAAGCAGGATCATCCGGCACATTGTTTCCCTGTGAGAATCGAGTGAATATTTGAAAGGAGTACTTCCAGCCAATCATAGATTTGAGGTGTACAAAAGCTCACTTTACTCCAAATAGGACTATTTAGCTGAGTGGAAGAAACAACATGTATATCTCGCAAGAGAACTATATGTGTAAGAAGCCTGAGCATCTAGAACATTGATTCCCTGTGAGAACCGAGTTACGTTTGAAAGGAATACCTCCTGCAAATCCTAGATTTGAAGGTGGAGAAAGGCTGCTTTTGTTCAAAATAGGCCTATTGATCTGAGGGGAAGTAACGAATGGATACTTCCAAAGAAAACCATTTCTGGTAGAAGCTGAAGCATGTACATATTGCTTCCCTGGGAGAAATCAGTTAGTTTGGAAAGGAATATTCCTGCAAATCAGAACTTCCAAGGTGCACCAAGCTTCATTTCATTCTAAATAGGCCTATTCCACTGAGATGTTGAAACACATGTTTCTCTGGAAAGAAAACAATCCGTGTTACAATCTCCCCTGCCTTTAACCTTGATTCCCTGTGAGATTAGAGGTAGTTTTTGAGTGGAATACGTCTGCAAAGGAGAATTTTCAGGCTGGAAAAGCCTCCTTTTGTTGGACTAAGCCTATTCAGCTGAGTTGAAGAAGCACATTTTTCTCTCAAAAGAAAATCATCTGTGTTAGAAGAAGGAGAATCTAGCACATTGTTTCCTATGAGAAGTGAGTTAGTGTTTGAAAAGAACGCTGACTGCAACCTAGGTGTTTCAAGGTGGAGATTGGCTCTATTTCCTCCAATAAGCCTATTCAGATGAGTTTGAGAAACTCATGTATCTCTCCAAGGAAAATGATATACGTTAGCAGCATCAAATCTACCACATTGTTTCCTTCTGAGTATTGAGTTAGTTTTTGAAAGCAACACGTTTAGCAAATCAGAATTTTCAAGCTACAGAAAGGCTCATTTTGTCCAAAGAGGAGGATTCGGCTCAATTGAAGACAGACATGTATCTCTCCTCACAATACCATCTATGCTTCAAACTGCAGCAATTACCACATTGTTTCCCTGCAAGAATTGACTTAGTTTTTGAAAGGACTACTACTGGCAACTTTTGAGTTTCACTGTGGAGATAGTCTCTGTTTGCTTCAAACAGGCCTTTTTAGCTGAGATGAAGAAGCACATGTGTATCTTGAAAAAGTACCATCTACGTTGGAAGCTGTAATTTCTATCACACTGTTTCCCTCTGACAATTTAGTTTGTTTTCGAAAGGAGTATTTCCTGCAAATCAGAATTTCCAACATGGATTGAAGTTCACTTGCTCCAAACAAGCCTAATTTGAAGAAACACACCTATTTCTTGAAAGAAAACCATCTGTGTTAGAAGAAAGTGCATCTAGCACATTGTTTCCCTGTGAGAACTGAGTTAGTTTTTAAAGGAACTTGTCCTCCACATTAGCACTTTGAATTGGGACATATGTTTCTTTGTTTCAAATTGGCCTATTCACCTGAATGGTCTAAACACGTGTTCCTCTTGAAACATCACAATATGTTTTAGAAAGAGGAACAACTAGCCTATTGCTTCCTTGTGAGAAGACTTAGTCTTGGAAAGGAATGTACCTGCAACTGAGAGATTTCAATGTGGAGATATGCCCTGATTGCTGCAAATAGGCCTATACAGCTGAGTTGAAGAAACACATGACTAACTCTAATGACAACCATCTATGTTAGAAACTGTAGCATCAAGCACATTGATCCCCTGTGAAATTTGAATTAGTTATGGAAATGAATAACTTCTGAAGAACAGATTTTCAAAGTGTAGGAAGCCTCATTTTGTCCAAATAGGCCATTTCAGCTATGTTGAAGAAACACATGCATCTCTCCAACGAAATCATGTAGGTTAGAATCAGCATCATCTAGAACACTGTTCCTTGTGAGAATTGATTTAGCTCGTGAAAGGAGTATTTCCTGCAAAGCATCCTTTTCAAGATGAAGAAAGGCTCATTTTGTTCCAAATAGGTCTATACAGCTGAGTTGAAGAAACACATGTACCTTTCCAAAGAAAACCAACTATGGTAGATCTACCACTTTATTTCCCTGTGTGAATTGACATAGATTTCAAAGGAAAATTTAATGGAAATGAGAACTTAGAAGGCAGAGAAAGGATCATTTTGTTCCAAATGGGCCAAATCACATGAGATGTCAAAAACCGTTTGTGTGGAAAGGAAAACTGTGATAGAAACAGGTGTTTCCTGCACATTCTTTCCCTGTGAAAATTGAGTTAATTTTTAAAAGCATACTTCCCACATCTTAAGTGTTTCAATGCGGAGATAGTTTCTGTTTACTCCAGGGAGGCGTATTCAGCTTGGTTTGAGAAACGCATGTATCTCCCAAAGAAAGAGATCTATGTTAAATGCTTCACAATCCCGCCTGTTGTTTGCCTGTGAGAATTGAATGAGTTTTTGAATGCAATACTTCTGGAAATCCTCATTTTCAAGAAGAAGAAAGGCTCATTTTGTCCCAAGTATGCGTATTTTGCTGAGGTGAAGAAACACATTTATCTCTCCACAGAAAGCCATCTGTGTCAGAAGTCAAAACATTAACAACATTGCTTCATTCTGTAAATGAGTTACTTTTGGAAAGGAATATTTCCTGAAAATCAGAACTTTCAAGGTGGAGAGATGTTCACTTTCTTCCAAATAAGCCTATTGACCTGAAAGTGGGAACACATTTGTCTCTCGAAAGAAAATGGTCAGTGTAGAAAGAGAGAAGTGTCTAGACCATTGTTTCCGTGTGAGAATTGACTTAGTTTTGAAAGGAATACTTACTGCAAATCCTAATTTTCAAGGTGGAGAAAGGGTGATTTTCCTCAAATGGGCCTCTTTATCTGAGGGGAAGAAACACATGTATCCCTCCAAAGAAAACCATTTGTGCTAGAAGCTGCAGCATCTGACACATTGTTACCTGTGAGAATTGAGTTCACTTTTGAAAGGAATATTTCCTGTATATCGTAGTTATCATGGTAGGGGAAGGCTCATTTTGGTACAAAAATGCCTAATCAGCTGATTTGAAGAAACACATTTATTTCTCCAAATAACACCATCTAAGCTTGAAGCTACAGTTGCTAGCACATTGTTTCCCTGTGACAATTGGCTTAGTTTTTGAAAGGAAGACTTCCTCACAATCTGAGTTTTCAGGGTATTATTAGGCTGAGTGTGTCCAAGTAGGCCCATTCAGCTAAGTTCTATAGAAACATGTGTCTCTCAAAAAAAAATCTTTCTTAGAACCAGGAGCATCTAGGGCATTGTTTCCCTGTGAGAACTGAGTTAGTTATTGAAAGGAATACTTCCTGCGACTTAAGATGTTTCAAAGTGGAGAAAGGCTCATTTTGTTCCAAATGGGGCCGTTCATCATTGGGGAAGAAACACAAGTATCCCTCTGAAGAAACCCATTTATGGTAGAAGCTGCAGCATCTACCATATTGTTTTCCTGTGAGAATTGAGTTCGTTTTGGGAAGAATACTTCCTGCAAATCAGAAATTCCAATGTGAACAAAGGTTCATTTTGTTTCCCAAAGGCCTATTCACCTAAGATGAAGAAAGGCCTGTATGTCCAAAAGAGAACAAGCTGGGTCCAAAGCTCAAGCATGTAGAACGTTGTTTACCAGTGATACTTGAATTACTTTTTGAATGGAATGCTCCTGCAAATCAGAATTGTCGGGGTGGATGAAGATCATTTTGTTCTGAATAGGCCTATTCGCCTGAGTTGAAAAAACACATGTACCTCTCAAAAGAAAACCAGCAGTGTTAGAAGCAGGAGCATCAAGCACATTGTTTTACTGTGAGAATTCAGTGAGTTTTTGAAAGGAAGACTGCTGCAAATCAGCGTTTTCGAGGTGTAGAAAGCTTCATTTTGTTCCACATAGGACAGTTTAGAACAGTTGAAGAAACAAATGTAAATCTCAAAAGAAAACTATGTGTGTTAGAAACAAGAGCATCTATCACATTGTTTGCTGTGAGAATAGTGTTACTTTTTGAAAGGAATATACCTGCAACTTAGGGGATCAACGTGGAGATAGCCTCTTTCTGTTCCAAATTGGCCTATTCAGCTAAGTTGAAGAAACACATGTACCTCTCAAAAAAAAACCATCTCGGTATGAGGCTGGAATATCTAGAACATTGTTTCCCTGTGAGAACTGAGTGTGGTTTTGAAATGACTACTACAGGAAACCTTAGAGTTTCAAAGGGGCGATAAGCTCTGTTTGCTCGAAATAGGTCTTTTCAGCTGAGTTGAAGACACATGCATCTTTCCCAAGAAAACATCTATGTTAGAAAGGGCAGCAGCTACCACATGGTTTCTCTGTCACAATTGAGAGAGCTTTTGAAAGGAGTACTTCCTGCAATTCAGAACATGCAAGGTCAACAAAGGTTCATTCTGTGCCAAATAGGCGTTTTCACCTGACATGTTGAAACACATGTTTCTCTCACAAGAAACTCTCTGTGTTAGACGGTCCATCGCATAGAACATTATTTACCTGTGAGATTTGAGTTAGTTTTCATTGGAGAACTTTTGCAAATCAGAATTTCAGGGTGGAAAAGGCTACTTTGTTCCTAATAGCCCTATTGAGCTGCATTGAAAAAACACATGGATCTCGCGAGAGAAAACCATCTGTGTTAGAAGCAGGATCATCCGGCACATTGTTTCCCTGTGAGAATCGAGTGAATATTTGAAAGGAGTACTTCCAGCCAATCATAGATTTGAGGTGTACAAAAGCTCACTTTACTCCAAATAGGACTATTTAGCTGAGTGGAAGAAACAACATGTATATCTCGCAAGAGAACTATATGTGTAAGAAGCCTGAGCATCTAGAACATTGATTCCCTGTGAGAACCGAGTTACGTTTGAAAGGAATACCTCCTGCAAATCCTAGATTTGAAGGTGGAGAAAGGCTGCTTTTGTTCAAAATAGGCCTATTGATCTGAGGGGAAGTAACGAATGGATACTTCCAAAGAAAACCATTTCTGGTAGAAGCTGAAGCATGTACATATTGCTTCCCTGGGAGAAATCAGTTAGTTTGGAAAGGAATATTCCTGCAAATCAGAACTTCCAAGGTGCACCAAGCTTCATTTCATTCTAAATAGGCCTATTCCACTGAGATGTTGAAACACAGGTTTCTCTGGAAAGAAAACAATCTGTGTTACAATCTCCCCTGCCTTTAACCTTGATTCCCTGTGAGATTAGAGGTAGTTTTTGAGTGGAATACGTCTGCAAAGGAGAATTTTCAGGCTGGAAAAGCCTCCTTTTGTTGGACTAAGCCTATTCAGCTGAGTTGAAGAAGCACATTTTTCTCTCAAAATAAAATCATCTGTGTTAGAAGAAGGAGAATCTAGCACATTGTTTCCTATGAGAAGTGAGTTAGTGTTTGAAAAGAACGCTGACTGCAACCTAGGTGTTTCAAGGTGGAGATTGGCTCTATTTCCTCCAATAAGCCTATTCAGATGAGTTTGAGAAACTCATGTATCTCTCCAAGGAAAATGATATACGTTAGCAGCATCAAATCTACCACATTGTTTCCTTCTGAGTATTGAGATAGTTTTTGAAAGCAACACGTTTAGCAAATCAGAATTTTCAAGCTACAGAAAGGCTCATGTTGTCCAAAGAGGAGGATTCGGCTCAATTGAAGACAGACATGTATCTCTCCTCACAATACCATCTATGCTTCAAACTGCAGCAATTACCACATTGTTTCCCTGCAAGAATTGACTTAGTTTTTGAAAGGACTACTACTGGCAACTTTTGAGTTTCACTGTGGAGATAGTCTCTGTTTGCTTCAAACAGGCCTTTTTAGCTGAGATGAAGAAGCACATGTGTATCTTGAAAAAGTACCATCTACGTTGGAAGCTGTAATTTCTATCACACTGTTTCCCTCTGACAATTTAGTTTGTTTTCGAAAGGAGTATTTCCTGCAAATCAGAATTTCCAACATGGATTGAAGTTCACTTGCTCCAAACAAGCCTAATTTGAAGAAACACACCTATTTCTTGAAAGAAAACCATCTGTGTTAGAAGAAAGTGCATCTAGCACATTGTTTCCCTGTGAGAACTGAGTTAGTTTTTAAAGGAACTTGTCCTCCACATTAGCACTTTGAATTGGGACATATGTTTCTTTGTTTCAAATTGGCCTATTCACCTGAATGGTCTAAACACGTGTTCCTCTTGAAACATCACAATATGTTTTAGAAAGAGGAACAACTAGCCTATTGCTTCCTTGTGAGAAGACTTAGTCTTGGAAAGGAATGTACCTGCAACTGAGAGATTTCAATGTGGAGATATGCCCTGATTGCTGAAAATAGGCCTATACAGCTGAGTTGAAGAAACACATGACTAACTCTAATGACAACCATCTATGTTAGAAACTGTAGCATCAAGCACATTGATCCCCTGTGAAATTTGAATTAGTTATGGAAATGAATAACTTCTGAAGAACAGATTTTCAAAGTGTAGGAAGCCTCATTTTGTCCAAATAGGCCATTTCAGCTATGTTGAAGAAACATATGCATCTCTCCAACGAAATCATGTAGGTTAGAATCAGCATCATCTAGAACACTGTTCCTTGTGAGAATTGATTTAGCTCGTGAAAGGAGTATTTCCTGCAAAGCATCCTTTTCAAGATGAAGAAAGGCTCATTTTGTTCCAAATAGGTCTATACAGCTGAGTTGAAGAAACACATGTACCTTTCCAAAGAAAACCATCTATGGTAGATCTACCACTTTATTTCCCTGTGTGAATTGACATAGATTTCAAAGGAACATTTAATGGAAATGAGAACTTAGAAGGCAGAGAAAGGATCATTTTGTTCCAAATGGGCCAAATCACATGAGATGTCAAAAACCGTTTGTGTGGAAAGGAAAACTGTGATAGAAACAGGTGTTTCCTGCACATTCTTTCCCTGTGAAAATTGAGTTAATTTTTAGAAGCATACTTCCTACATCTTAAGTGTTTCAATGCGGAGAAAGTTTCTGTTTACTCCAGGGAGGCGTATTCAGCTTGGTTTGAGAAACGCATGTATCTCCCAAAGAAAGAGATCTATGTTAAATGCTTCACAATCCCGCCTGTTGTTTGCCTGTGAGAATTGAATGAGTTTTTGAATGCAATACTTCTGGAAATCCTCATTTTCAAGAAGAAGAAAGGCTCATTTTGTCCCAAGTATGCGTATTTTGCTGAGGTGAAGAAACACATTTATCTCTCCACAGAAAGCCATCTGTGTCAGAAGTCAAAACATTAACAGCATTGCTTCATTCTGTAAATGAGTTACTTTTGGAAAGGAATATTTCCTGAAAATCAGAACTTTCAAGGTGGAGAGATGTTCACTTTCTTCCAAATAAGCCTATTGACCTGAAAGTGGGAACACATTTGTCTCTCGAAAGAAAATGGTCAGTGTAGAAAGAGAGAAGTGTCTAGACCATTGTTTCCGTGTGAGAATTGACTTAGTTTTGAAAGGAATACTTACTGCAAATCCTAATTTTCAAGGTGGAGAAAGGGTGATTTTCCTCAAATGGGCCTCTTTATCTGAGGGGAAGAAACACATGTATCCCTCCAAAGAAAACCATTTGTGCTAGAAGCTGCAGCATCTGACACATTGTTACCTGTGAGAATTGAGTTCACTTTTGAAAGGAATATTTCCTGTATATCGTAGTTATCATGGTAGGGGAAGGCTCATTTTGGTACAAAAATGCCTAATCAGCTGATTTGAAGAAACACATTTATTTCTCCAAATAACACCATCTAAGCTTGAAGCTACAGTTGCTAGCACATTGTTTCCCTGTGACAATTGGCTTAGTTTTTGAAAGGAAGACTTCCTCACAATCTGAGTTTTCAGGGTATTATTAGGCTGAGTGTGTCCAAGTAGGCCCATTCAGCTAAGTTCTATAGAAACATATGTCTCTCAAAAAAAAATCTTTCTTAGAACCAGGAGCATCTAGGGCATTGTTTCCCTGTGAGAACTGAGTTAGTTATTGAAAGGAATACTTCCTGCGACTTAAGATGTTTCAAAGTGGAGAAAGGCTCATTTTGTTCCAAATGGGGCCGTTCATCATTGGGGAAGAAACACAAGTATCCCTCCGAAGAAACCCATTTATGGTAGAAGCTGCAGCATCTACCATATTGTTTTCCTGTGAGAATTGAGTTCGTTTTGGGAAGAATACTTCCTGCAAATCAGAAATTCCAATGTGAACAAAGGTTCATTTTGTTTCCCAAAGGCCTATTCACCTAAGATGAAGAAAGGCCTGTATGTCCAAAAGAGAACAAGCTGGGTCCAAAGCTCAAGCATGTAGAACGTTGTTTACCAGTGATACTTGAATTACTTTTTGAATGGAATGCTCCTGCAAATCAGAATTGTCGGGGTGGATGAAGATCATTTTGTTCTGAATAGGCCTATTCGCCTGAGTTGAAAAAACACATGTACCTCTCAAAAGAAAACCAGCAGTGTTAGAAGCAGGAGCATCAAGCACATTGTTTTACTGTGAGAATTCAGTGAGTTTTTGAAAGGAAGACTGCTGCAAATCAGCGTTTTCGAGGTGTAGAAAGCTTCATTTTGTTCCACATAGGACAGTTTAGAACAGTTGAAGAAACAAATGTAAATCTCAAAAGAAAACTATGTGTGTTAGAAACAAGAGCATCTATCACATTGTTTGCTGTGAGAATAGTGTTACTTTTTGAAAGGAATATACCTGCAACTTAGGGGATCAACGTGGAGATAGCCTCTTTCTGTTCCAAATTGGCCTATTCAGCTAAGTTGAAGAAACACATGTACCTCTCAAAAAAAACCATCTCGGTATGAGGCTGGAATATCTAGAACATTGTTTCCCTGTGAGAACTGAGTGTGGTTTTGAAATGACTACTACAGGAAACCTTAGAGTTTCAAAGGGGCGATAAGCTCTGTTTGCTCGAAATAGGTCTTTTCAGCTGAGTTGAAGACACATGCATCTTTCCCAAGAAAACATCTATGTTAGAAAGTGCAGCAGCTACCACATGGTTTCTCTGTCACAATTGAGAGAGCTTTTGAAAGGAGTACTTCCTGCAATTCAGAACTTGCAAGGTCAACAAAGGTTCATTCTGTGCCAAATAGGCGTTTTCACCTGACATGTTGAAACACATGTTTCTCTCACAAGAAACTCTCTGTGTTAGACGGTCCATCGCATAGAACATTATTTACCTGTGAGATTTGAGTTAGTTTTCATTGGAGAACTTTTGCAAATCAGAATTTCAGGGTGGAAAAGGCTACTTTGTTCCTAATAGCCCTATTGAGCTGCATTGAAAAAACACATGGATCTCGCGAGAGAAAACCATCTGTGTTAGAAGCAGGATCATCCGGCACATTTTTTCCCTGTGATAATCGAGTGAATATTTGAAAGGAGTACTTCCAGCCAATCATAGATTTGAGGTGTACAAAAGCTCACTTTACTCCAAATAGGACTATTTAGCTGAGTGGAAGAAACAACATGTATATCTCGCAAGAGAACTATATGTGTAAGAAGCCTGAGCATCTAGAACATTGATTCCCTGTGAGAACCGAGTTACGTTTGAAAGGAATACCTCCTGCAAATCCTAGATTTGAAGGTGGAGAAAGGCTGCTTTTGTTCAAAATAGGCCTATTGATCTGAGGGGAAGTAACGAATGGATACTTCCAAAGAAAACCATTTCTGGTAGAAGCTGAAGCATGTACATATTGCTTCCCTGGGAGAAATCAGTTAGTTTGGAAAGGAATATTCCTGCAAATCAGAACTTCCAAGGTGCACCAAGCTTCATTTCATTCTAAATAGGCCTATTCCACTGAGATGTTGAAACACATGTTTCTCTGGAAAGAAAACAATCCGTGTTACAATCTCCCCTGCCTTTAACCTTGATTCCCTGTGAGATTAGAGGTAGTTTTTGAGTGGAATACGTCTGCAAAGGAGAATTTTCAGGCTGGAAAAGCCTCCTTTTGTTGGACTAAGCCTATTCAGCTGAGTTGAAGAAGCACATTTTTCTCTCAAAAGAAAATCATCTGTGTTAGAAGAAGGAGAATCTAGCACATTGTTTCCTATGAGAAGTGAGTTAGTGTTTGAAAAGAACGCTGACTGCAACCTAGGTGTTTCAAGGTGGAGATTGGCTCTATTTCCTCCAATAAGCCTATTCAGATGAGTTTGAGAAACTCATGTATCTCTCCAAGGAAAATGATATACGTTAGCAGCATCAAATCTACCACATTGTTTCCTTCTGAGTATTGAGTTAGTTTTTGAAAGCAACACGTTTAGCAAATCAGAATTTTCAAGCTACAGAAAGGCTCATTTTGTCCAAAGAGGAGGATTCGGCTCAATTGAAGACAGACATGTATCTCTCCTCACAATACCATCTATGCTTCAAACTGCAGCAATTACCACATTGTTTCCCTGCAAGAATTGACTTAGTTTTTGAAAGGACTACTACTGGCAACTTTTGAGTTTCACTGTGGAGATAGTCTCTGTTTGCTTCAAACAGGCCTTTTTAGCTGAGATGAAGAAGCACATGTGTATCTTGAAAAAGTACCATCTACGTTGGAAGCTGTAATTTCTATCACACTGTTTCCCTCTGACAATTTAGTTTGTTTTCGAAAGGAGTATTTCCTGCAAATCAGAATTTCCAACATGGATTGAAGTTCACTTGCTCCAAACAAGCCTAATTTGAAGAAACACACCTATTTCTTGAAAGAAAACCATCTGTGTTAGAAGAAAGTGCATCTAGCACATTGTTTCCCTGTGAGAACTGAGTTAGTTTTTAAAGGAACTTGTCCTCCACATTAGCACTTTGAATTGGGACATATGTTTCTTTGTTTCAAATTGGCCTATTCACCTGAATGGTCTAAACACGTGTTCCTCTTGAAACATCACAATATGTTTTAGAAAGAGGAACAACTAGCCTATTGCTTCCTTGTGAGAAGACTTAGTCTTGGAAAGGAATGTACCTGCAACTGAGAGATTTCAATGTGGAGATATGCCCTGATTGCTGCAAATAGGCCTATACAGCTGAGTTGAAGAAACACATGACTAACTCTAATGACAACCATCTATGTTAGAAACTGTAGCATCAAGCACATTGATCCCCTGTGAAATTTGAATTAGTTATGGAAATGAATAACTTCTGAAGAACAGATTTTCAAAGTGTAGGAAGCCTCATTTTGTCCAAATAGGCCATTTCAGCTATGTTGAAGAAACACATGCATCTCTCCAATGAAATCATGTAGGTTAGAATCAGCATCATCTAGAACACTGTTCCTTGTGAGAATTGATTTAGCTCGTGAAAGGAGTATTTCCTGCAAAGCATCCTTTTCAAGATGAAGAAAGGCTCATTTTGTTCCAAATAGGTCTATACAGCTGAGTTGAAGAAACACATGTACCTTTCCAAAGAAAACCAACTATGGTAGATCTACCACTTTATTTCCCTGTGTGAATTGACATAGATTTCAAAGGAAAATTTAATGGAAATGAGAACTTAGAAGGCAGAGAAAGGATCATTTTGTTCCAAATGGGCCAAATCACATGAGATGTCAAAAACCGTTTGTGTGGAAAGGAAAACTGTGATAGAAACAGGTGTTTCCTGCACATTCTTTCCCTGTGAAAATTGAGTTAATTTTTAAAAGCATACTTCCTACATCTTAAGTGTTTCAATGCGGAGATAGTTTCTGTTTACTCCAGGGAGGCGTATTCAGCTTGGTTTGAGAAACGCATGTATCTCCCAAAGAAAGAGATCTATGTTAAATGCTTCACAATCCCGCCTGTTGTTTGCCTGTGAGAATTGAATGAGTTTTTGAATGCAATACTTCTGGAAATCCTCATTTTCAAGAAGAAGAAAGGCTCATTTTGTCCCAAGTATGCGTATTTTGCTGAGGTGAAGAAACACATTTATCTCTCCACAGAAAGCCATCTGTGTCAGAAGTCAAAACATTAACAACATTGCTTCATTCTGTAAATGAGTTACTTTTGGAAAGGAATATTTCCTGAAAATCAGAACTTTCAAGGTGGAGAGATGTTCACTTTCTTCCAAATAAGCCTATTGACCTGAAAGTGGGAACACATTTGTCTCTCGAAAGAAAATGGTCAGTGTAGAAAGAGAGAAGTGTCTAGACCATTGTTTCCGTGTGAGAATTGACTTAGTTTTGAAAGGAATACTTACTGCAAATCCTAATTTTCAAGGTGGAGAAAGGGTGATTCTCCTCAAATGGGCCTCTTTATCTGAGGGGAAGAAACACATGTATCCCTCCAAAGAAAACCATTTGTGCTAGAAGCTGCAGCATCTGACACATTGTTACCTGTGAGAATTGAGTTCACTTTTGAAAGGAATATTTCCTGTATATCGTAGTTATCATGGTAGGGGAAGGCTCATTTTGGTACAAAAATGCCTAATCAGCTGATTTGAAGAAACACATTTATTTCTCCAAATAACACCATCTAAGCTTGAAGCTACAGTTGCTAGCACATTGTTTCCCTGTGACAATTGGCTTAGTTTTTCAAAGGAAGACTTCCTCACAATCTGAGTTTTCAGGGTATTATTAGGCTGAGTGTGTCCAAGTAGGCCCATTCAGCTAAGTTCTATAGAAACATGTGTCTCTCAAAAAAAAATCTTTCTTAGAACCAGGAGCATCTAGGGCATTGTTTCCCTGTGAGAACTGAGTTAGTTATTGAAAGGAATACTTCCTGCGACTTAAGATGTTTCAAAGTGGAGAAAGGCTCATTTTGTTCCAAATGGGGCCGTTCATCATTGGGGAAGAAACACAAGTATCCCTCCGAAGAAACCCATTTATGGTAGAAGCTGCAGCATCTACCATATTGTTTTCCTGTGAGAATTGAGTTCGTTTTGGGAAGAATACTTCCTGCAAATCAGAAATTCCAATGTGAACAAAGGTTCATTTTGTTTCCCAAAGGCCTATTCACCTAAGATGAAGAAAGGCCTGTATGTCCAAAAGAGAACAAGCTGGGTCCAAAGCTCAAGCATGTAGAACGTTGTTTACCAGTGATACTTGAATTACTTTTTGAATGGAATGCTCCTGCAAATCAGAATTGTCGGGGTGGATGAAGATCATTTTGTTCTGAATAGGCCTATTCGCCTGAGTTGAAAAAACACATGTACCTCTCAAAAGAAAACCAGCAGTGTTAGAAGCAGGAGCATCAAGCACATTGTTTTACTGTGAGAATTCAGTGAGTTTTTGAAAGGAAGACTGCTGCAAATCAGCGTTTTCGAGGTGTAGAAAGCTTCATTTTGTTCCACATAGGACAGTTTAGAACAGTTGAAGAAACAAATGTAAATCTCAAAAGAAAACTATGTGTGTTAGAAACAAGAGCATCTATCACATTGTTTGCTGTGAGAATAGTGTTACTTTTTGAAAGGAATATACCTGCAACTTAGGGGATCAACGTGGAGATAGCCTCTTTCTGTTCCAAATTGGCCTATTCAGCTAAGTTGAAGAAACACATGTACCTCTCAAAAAAAAACCATCTCGGTATGAGGCTGGAATATCTAGAACATTGTTTCCCTGTGAGAACTGAGTGTGGTTTTGAAATGACTACTACAGGAAACCTTAGAGTTTCAAAGGGGCGATAAGCTCTGTTTGCTCGAAATAGGTCTTTTCAGCTGAGTTGAAGACACATGCATCTTTCCCAAGAAAACATCTATGTTAGAAAGGGCAGCAGCTACCACATGGTTTCTCTGTCACAATTGAGAGAGCTTTTGAAAGGAGTACTTCCTGCAATTCAGAACATGCAAGGTCAACAAAGGTTCATTCTGTGCCAAATAGGCGTTTTCACCTGACATGTTGAAACACATGTTTCTCTCACAAGAAACTCTCTGTGTTAGATGGTCCATCGCATAGAACATTATTTACCTGTGAGATTTGAGTTAGTTTTCATTGGAGAACTTTTGCAAATCAGAATTTCAGGGTGGAAAAGGCTACTTTGTTCCTAATAGCCCTATTGAGCTGCATTGAAAAAACACATGGATATCGCGAGAGAAAACCATCTGTGTTAGAAGCAGGATCATCCCGCACATTGTTTCCCTGTGAGAATCGAGTGAATATTTGAAAGGAGTACTTCCAGCCAATCATAGATTTGAGGTGTACAAAAGCTCACTTTACTCCAAATAGGACTATTTAGCTGAGTGGAAGAAACAACATGTATATCTCGCAAGAGAACTATATGTGTAAGAAGCCTGAGCATCTAGAACATTGATTCCCTGTGAGAACCGAGTTACGTTTGAAAGGAATACCTCCTGCAAATCCTAGATTTGAAGGTGGAGAAAGGCTGCTTTTGTTCAAAATAGGCCTATTGATCTGAGGGGAAGTAACGAATGGATACTTCCAAAGAAAACCATTTCTGGTAGAAGCTGAAGCATGTACATATTGCTTCCCTGGGAGAAATCAGTTAGTTTGGAAAGGAATATTCCTGCAAATCAGAACTTCCAAGGTGCACCAAGCTTCATTTCATTCTAAATAGGCCTATTCCACTGAGATGTTGAAACACATGTTTCTCTGGAAAGAAAACAATCCGTGTTACAATCTCCCCTGCCTTTAACCTTGATTCCCTGTGAGATTAGAGGTAGTTTTTGAGTGGAATACATCTGCAAAGGAGAATTTTCTGGCTGGAAAAGCCTCCTTTTGTTGGACTAAGCCTATTCAGCTGAGTTGAAGAAGCACATTTTTCTCTCAAAAGAAAATCATCTGTGTTAGAAGAAGGAGAATCTAGCACATTGTTTCCTATGAGAAGTGAGTTAGTGTTTGAAAAGAACGCTGACTGCAACCTAGGTGTTTCAAGGTGGAGATTGGCTCTATTTCCTCCAATAAGCCTATTCAGATGAGTTTGAGAAACTCATGTATCTCTCCAAGGAAAATGATATACGTTAGCAGCATCAAATCTACCACATTGTTTCCTTCTGAGTATTGAGTTAGTTTTTGAAAGCAACACGTTTAGCAAATCAGAATTTTCAAGCTACAGAAAGGCTCATTTTGTCCAAAGAGGAGGATTCGGCTCAATTGAAGACAGACATGTATCTCTCCTCACAATACCATCTATGCTTCAAACTGCAGCAATTACCACATTGTTTCCCTGCAAGAATTGACTTAGTTTTTGAAAGGACTACTACTGGCAACTTTTGAGTTTCACTGTGGAGATAGTCTCTGTTTGCTTCAAACAGGCCTTTTTAGCTGAGATGAAGAAGCACATGTGTATCTTGAAAAAGTACCATCTACGTTGGAAGCTGTAATTTCTATCACACTGTTTCCCTCTGACAATTTAGTTTGTTTTCGAAAGGAGTATTTCCTGCAAATCAGAATTTCCAACATGGATTGAAGTTCACTTGCTCCAAACAAGCCTAATTTGAAGAAACACACCTATTTCTTGAAAGAAAACCATCTGTGTTAGAAGAAAGTGCATCTAGCACATTGTTTCCCTGTGAGAACTGAGTTAGTTTTTAAAGGAACTTGTCCTCCACATTAGCACTTTGAATTGGGACATATGTTTCTTTGTTTCAAATTGGCCTATTCACCTGAATGGTCTAAACACGTGTTCCTCTTGAAACATCACAATATGTTTTAGAAAGAGGAACAACTAGCCTATTGCTTCCTTGTGAGAAGACTTAGTCTTGGAAAGGAATGTACCTGCAACTGAGAGATTTCAATGTGGAGATATGCCCTGATTGCTGCAAATAGGCCTATACAGCTGAGTTGAAGAAACACATGACTAACTCTAATGACAACCATCTATGTTAGAAACTGTAGCATCAAGCACATTGATCCCCTGTGAAATTTGAATTAGTTATGGAAATGAATAACTTCTGAAGAACAGATTTTCAAAGTGTAGGAAGCCTCATTTTGTCCAAATAGGCCATTTCAGCTATGTTGAAGAAACACATGCATCTCTCCAATGAAATCATGTAGGTTAGAATCAGCATCATCTAGAACACTGTTCCTTGTGAGAATTGATTTAGCTCGTGAAAGGAGTATTTCCTGCAAAGCATCCTTTTCAAGATGAAGAAAGGCTCATTTTGTTCCAAATAGGTCTATACAGCTGAGTTGAAGAAACACATGTACCTTTCCAAAGAAAACCAACTATGGTAGATCTACCACTTTATTTCCCTGTGTGAATTGACATAGATTTCAAAGGAAAATTTAATGGAAACGAGAACTTAGAAGGCAGAGAAAGGATCATTTTGTTCCAAATGGGCCAAATCACATGAGATGTCAAAAACCGTTTGTGTGGAAAGGAAAACTGTGATAGAAACAGGTGTTTCCTGCACATTCTTTCCCTGTGAAAATTGAGTTAATTTTTAAAAGCATACTTCCTACATCTTAAGTGTTTCAATGCGGAGATAGTTTCTGTTTACTCCAGGGAGGCGTATTCAGCTTGGTTTGAGAAACGCATGTATCTCCCAAAGAAAGAGATCTATGTTAAATGCTTCACAATCCCGCCTGTTGTTTGCCTGTGAGAATTGAATGAGTTTTTGAATGCAATACTTCTGGAAATCCTCATTTTCAAGAAGAAGAAAGGCTCATTTTGTCCCAAGTATGCGTATTTTGCTGAGGTGAAGAAACACATTTATCTCTCCACAGAAAGCCATCTGTGTCAGAAGTCAAAACATTAACAACATTGCTTCATTCTGTAAATGAGTTACTTTTGGAAAGGAATATTTCCTGAAAATCAGAACTTTCAAGGTGGAGAGATGTTCACTTTCTTCCAAATAAGCCTATTGACCTGAAAGTGGGAACACATTTGTCTCTCGAAAGAAAATGGTCAGTGTAGAAAGAGAGAAGTGTCTAGACCATTGTTTCCGTGTGAGAATTGACTTAGTTTTGAAAGGAATACTTACTGCAAATCCTAATTTTCAAGGTGGAGAAAGGGTGATTTTCCTCAAATGGGCCTCTTTATCTGAGGGGAAGAAACACATGTATCCCTCCAAAGAAAACCATTTGTGCTAGAAGCTGCAGCATCTGACACATTGTTACCTGTGAGAATTGAGTTCACTTTTGAAAGGAATATTTCCTGTATATCGTAGTTATCATGGTAGGGGAAGGCTCATTTTGGTACAAAAATGCCTAATCAGCTGATTTGAAGAAACACATTTATTTCTCCAAATAACACCATCTAAGCTTGAAGCTACAGTTGCTAGCACATTGTTTCCCTGTGACAATTGGCTTAGTTTTTGAAAGGAAGACTTCCTCACAATCTGAGTTTTCAGGGTATTATTAGGCTGAGTGTGTCCAAGTAGGCCCATTCAGCTAAGTTCTATAGAAACATGTGTCTCTCAAAAAAAAATCTTTCTTAGAACCAGGAGCATCTAGGGCATTGTTTCCCTGTGAGAACTGAGTTAGTTATTGAAAGGAATACTTCCTGCGACTTAAGATGTTTCAAAGTGGAGAAAGGCTCATTTTGTTCCAAATGGGGCCGTTCATCATTGGGGAAGAAACACAAGTATCCCTCCGAAGAAACCCATTTATGGTAGAAGCTGCAGCATCTACCATATTGTTTTCCTGTGAGAATTGAGTTCGTTTTGGGAAGAATACTTCCTGCAAATCAGAAATTCCAATGTGAACAAAGGTTCATTTTGTTTCCCAAAGGCCTATTCACCTAAGATGAAGAAAGGCCTGTATGTCCAAAAGAGAACAAGCTGGGTCCAAAGCTCAAGCATGTAGAACGTTGTTTACCAGTGATACTTGAATTACTTTTTGAATGGAATGCTCCTGCAAATCAGAATTGTCGGGGTGGATGAAGATCATTTTGTTCTGAATAGGCCTATTCGCCTGAGTTGAAAAAACACATGTACCTCTCAAAAGAAAACCAGCAGTGTTAGAAGCAGGAGCATCAAGCACATTGTTTTACTGTGAGAATTCAGTGAGTTTTTGAAAGGAAGACTGCTGCAAATCAGCGTTTTCGAGGTGTAGAAAGCTTCATTTTGTTCCACATAGGACAGTTTAGAACAGTTGAAGAAACAAATGTAAATCTCAAAAGAAAACTATGTGTGTTAGAAACAAGAGCATCTATCACATTGTTTGCTGTGAGAATAGTGTTACTTTTTGAAAGGAATATACCTGCAACTTAGGGGATCAACGTGGAGATAGCCTCTTTCTGTTCCAAATTGGCCTATTCAGCTAAGTTGAAGAAACACATGTACCTCTCAAAAAAAAACCATCTCGGTATGAGGCTGGAATATCTAGAACATTGTTTCCCTGTGAGAACTGAGTGTGGTTTTGAAATGACTACTACAGGAAACCTTAGAGTTTCAAAGGGGCGATAAGCTCTGTTTGCTCGAAATAGGTCTTTTCAGCTGAGTTGAAGACACATGCATCTTTCCCAAGAAAACATCTATGTTAGAAAGGGCAGCAGCTACCACATGGTTTCTCTGTCACAATTGAGAGAGCTTTTGAAAGGAGTACTTCCTGCAATTCAGAACATGCAAGGTCAACAAAGGTTCATTCTGTGCCAAATAGGCGTTTTCACCTGACATTTTGAAACACATGTTTCTCTCACAAGAAACTCTCTGTGTTAGACGGTCCATCGCATAGAACATTATTTACCTGTGAGATTTGAGTTAGTTTTCATTGGAGAACTTTTGCAAATCAGAATTTCAGGGTGGAAAAGGCTACTTTGTTCCTAATAGCCCTATTGAGCTGCATTGAAAAAACACATGGATCTCGCGAGAGAAAACCATCTGTGTTAGAAGCAGGATCATCCGGCACATTGTTTCCCTGTGAGAATCGAGTGAATATTTGAAAGGAGTACTTCCAGCCAATCATAGATTTGAGGTGTACAAAAGCTCACTTTACTCCAAATAGGACTATTTAGCTGAGTGGAAGAAACAACATGTATATCTCGCAAGAGAACTATATGTGTAAGAAGCCTGAGCATCTAGAACATTGATTCCCTGTGAGAACCGAGTTACGTTTGAAAGGAATACCTCCTGCAAATCCTAGATTTGAAGGTGGAGAAAGGCTGCTTTTGTTCAAAATAGGCCTATTGATCTGAGGGGAAGTAACGAATGGATACTTCCAAAGAAAACCATTTCTGGTAGAAGCTGAAGCATGTACATATTGCTTCCCTGGGAGAAATCAGTTAGTTTGGAAAGGAATATTCCTGCAAATCAGAACTTCCAAGGTGCACCAAGCTTCATTTCATTCTAAATAGGCCTATTCCACTGAGATGTTGAAACACATGTTTCTCTGGAAAGAAAACAATCCGTGTTACAATCTCCCCTGCCTTTAACCTTGATTCCCTGTGAGATTAGAGGTAGTTTTTGAGTGGAATACGTCTGCAAAGGAGAATTTTCAGGCTGGAAAAGCCTCCTTTTGTTGGACTAAGCCTATTCAGCTGAGTTGAAGAAGCACATTTTTCTCTCAAAAGAAAATCATCTGTGTTAGAAGAAGGAGAATCTAGCACATTGTTTCCTATGAGAAGTGAGTTAGTGTTTGAAAAGAACGCTGACTGCAACCTAGGTGTTTCAAGGTGGAGATTGGCTCTATTTCCTCCAATAAGCCTATTCAGATGAGTTTGAGAAACTCATGTATCTCTGCAAGGAAAATGATATACGTTAGCAGCATCAAATCTACCACATTGTTTCCTTCTGAGTATTGAGATAGTTTTTGAAAGCAACACGTTTAGCAAATCAGAATTTTCAAGCTACAGAAAGGCTCATTTTGTCCAAAGAGGAGGATTCGGCTCAATTGAAGACAGACATGTATCTCTCCTCACAATACCATCTATGCTTCAAACTGCAGCAATTACCACATTGTTTCCCTGCAAGAATTGACTTAGTTTTTGAAAGGACTACTACTGGCAACTTTTGAGTTTCACTGTGGAGATAGTCTCTGTTTGCTTCAAACAGGCCTTTTTAGCTGAGATGAAGAAGCACATGTGTATCTTGAAAAAGTACCATCTACGTTGGAAGCTGTAATTTCTATCACACTGTTTCCCTCTGACAATTTAGTTTGTTTTCGAAAGGAGTATTTCCTGCAAATCAGAATTTCCAACATGGATTGAAGTTCACTTGCTCCAAACAACCCTAATTTGAAGAAACACACCTATTTCTTGAAAGAAAACCATCTGTGTTAGAAGAAAGTGCATCTAGCACATTGTTTCCCTGTGAGAACTGAGTTAGTTTTTAAAGGAACTTGTCCTCCACATTAGCACTTTGAATTGGGACATATGTTTCTTTGTTTCAAATTGGCCTATTCACCTGAATGGTCTAAACACGTGTTCCTCTTGAAACATCACAATATGTTTTAGAAAGAGGAACAACTAGCCTATTGCTTCCTTGTGAGAAGACTTAGTCTTGGAAAGGAATGTACCTGCAACTGAGAGATTTCAATGTGGAGATATGCCCTGATTGCTGAAAATAGGCCTATACAGCTGAGTTGAAGAAACACATGACTAACTCTAATGACAACCATCTATGTTAGAAACTGTAGCATCAAGCACATTGATCCCCTGTGAAATTTGAATTAGTTATGGAAATGAATAACTTCTGAAGAACAGATTTTCAAAGTGTAGGAAGCCTCATTTTGTCCAAATAGGCCATTTCAGCTATGTTGAAGAAACATATGCATCTCTCCAACGAAATCATGTAGGTTAGAATCAGCATCATCTAGAACACTGTTCCTTGTGAGAATTGATTTAGCTCGTGAAAGGAGTATTTCCTGCAAAGCATCCTTTTCAAGATGAAGAAAGGCTCATTTTGTTCCAAATAGGTCTATACAGCTGAGTTGAAGAAACACATGTACCTTTCCAAAGAAAACCATCTATGGTAGATCTACCACTTTATTTCCCTGTGTGAATTGACATAGATTTCAAAGGAACATTTAATGGAAATGAGAACTTAGAAGGCAGAGAAAGGATCATTTTGTTCCAAATGGGCCAAATCACATGAGATGTCAAAAACCGTTTGTGTGGAAAGGAAAACTGTGATAGAAACAGGTGTTTCCTGCACATTCTTTCCCTGTGAAAATTGAGTTAATTTTTAGAAGCATACTTCCTACATCTTAAGTGTTTCAATGCGGAGAAAGTTTCTGTTTACTCCAGGGAGGCGTATTCAGCTTGGTTTGAGAAACGCATGTATCTCCCAAAGAAAGAGATCTATGTTAAATGCTTCACAATCCCGCCTGTTGTTTGCCTGTGAGAATTGAATGAGTTTTTGAATGCAATACTTCTGGAAATCCTCATTTTCAAGAAGAAGAAAGGCTCATTTTGTCCCAAGTATGCGTATTTTGCTGAGGTGAAGAAACACATTTATCTCTCCACAGAAAGCCATCTGTGTCAGAAGTCAAAACATTAACAACATTGCTTCATTCTGTAAATGAGTTACTTTTGGAAAGGAATATTTCCTGAAAATCAGAACTTTCAAGGTGGAGAGATGTTCACTTTCTTCCAAATAAGCCTATTGACCTGAAAGTGGGAACACATTTGTCTCTCGAAAGAAAATGGTCAGTGTAGAAAGAGAGAAGTGTCTAGACCATTGTTTCCGTGTGAGAATTGACTTAGTTTTGAAAGGAATACTTACTGCAAATCCTAATTTTCAAGGTGGAGAAAGGGTGATTTTCCTCAAATGGGCCTCTTTATCTGAGGGGAAGAAACACATGTATCCCTCCAAAGAAAACCATTTGTGCTAGAAGCTGCAGCATCTGACACATTGTTACCTGTGAGAATTGAGTTCACTTTTGAAAGGAATATTTCCTGTATATCGTAGTTATCATGGTAGGGGAAGGCTCATTTTGGTACAAAAATGCCTAATCAGCTGATTTGAAGAAACACATTTATTTCTCCAAATAACACCATCTAAGCTTGAAGCTACAGTTGCTAGCACATTGTTTCCCTGTGACAATTGGCTTAGTTTTTGAAAGGAATGCTTCCTCACAATCTGAGTTTTCAGGGTATTATTAGGCTGAGTGTGTCCAAGTAGGCCCATTCAGCTAAGTTCTATAGAAACATATGTCTCTCAAAAAAAAATCTTTCCTAGAACCAGGAGCATCTAGGGCATTGTTTCCCTGTGAGAACTGAGTTAGTTATTGAAAGGAATACTTCCTGCGACTTAAGATGTTTCAAAGTGGAGAAAGGCTCATTTTGTTCCAAATGGGGCCGTTCATCATTGGGGAAGAAACACAAGTATCCCTCCGAAGAAACCCATTTATGGTAGAAGCTGCAGCATCTACCATATTGTTTTCCTGTGAGAATTGCGTTCGTTTTGGGAAGAATACTTCCTGCAAATCAGAAATTCCAATGTGAACAAAGGTTCATTTTGTTTCCCAAAGGCCTATTCACCTAAGATGAAGAAAGGCCTGTATGTCCAAAAGAGAACAAGCTGGGTCCAAAGCTCAAGCATGTAGAACGTTGTTTACCAGTGATACTTGAATTACTTTTTGAATGGAATGCTCCTGCAAATCAGAATTGTCGGGGTGGATGAAGATCATTTTGTTCTGAATAGGCCTATTCGCCTGAGTTGAAAAAACACATGTACCTCTCAAAAGAAAACCAGCAGTGTTAGAAGCAGGAGCATCAAGCACATTGTTTTACTGTGAGAATTCAGTGAGTTTTTGAAAGGAAGACTGCTGCAAATCAGCGTTTTCGAGGTGTAGAAAGCTTCATTTTGTTCCACATAGGACAGTTTAGAACAGTTGAAGAAACAAATGTAAATCTCAAAAGAAAACTATGTGTGTTAGAAACAAGAGCATCTATCACATTGTTTGCTGTGAGAATAGTGTTACTTTTTGAAAGGAATATACCTGCAACTTAGGGGATCAACGTGGAGATAGCCTCTTTCTGTTCCAAATTGGCCTATTCAGCTAAGTTGAAGAAACACATGTACCTCTCAAAAAAAACCATCTCGGTATGAGGCTGGAATATCTAGAACATTGTTTCCCTGTGAGAACTGAGTGTGATTTTGAAATGACTACTACAGGAAACCTTAGAGTTTCAAAGGGGCGATAAGCTCTGTTTGCTCGAAATAGGTCTTTTCAGCTGAGTTGAAGACACATGCATCTTTCCCAAGAAAACATCTATGTTAGAAAGTGCAGCAGCTACCACATGGTTTCTCTGTCACAATTGAGAGAGCTTTTGAAAGGAGTACTTCCTGCAATTCAGAACTTGCAAGGTCAACAAAGGTTCATTCTGTGCCAAATAGGCGTTTTCACCTGACATGTTGAAACACATGTTTCTCTCACAAGAAACTCTCTGTGTTAGACGGTCCATCGCATAGAACATTATTTACCTGTGAGATTTGAGTTAGTTTTCATTGGAGAACTTTTGCAAATCAGAATTTCAGGGTGGAAAAGGCTACTTTGTTCCTAATAGCCCTATTGAGCTGCATTGAAAAAACACATGGATCTCGCGAGAGAAAACCATCTGTGTTAGAAGCAGGATCATCCGGCACATTTTTTCCCTGTGATAATCGAGTGAATATTTGAAAGGAGTACTTCCAGCCAATCATAGATTTGAGGTGTACAAAAGCTCACTTTACTCCAAATAGGACTATTTAGCTGAGTGGAAGAAACAACATGTATATCTCGCAAGAGAACTATATGTGTAAGAAGCCTGAGCATCTAGAACATTGATTCCCTGTGAGAACCGAGTTACGTTTGAAAGGAATACCTCCTGCAAATCCTAGATTTGAAGGTGGAGAAAGGCTGCTTTTGTTCAAAATAGGCCTATTGATCTGAGAGGAAGTAACGAATGGATACTTCCAAAGAAAACCATTTCTGGTAGAAGCTGAAGCATGTACATATTGCTTCCCTGGGAGAAATCAGTTAGTTTGGAAAGGAATATTCCTGCAAATCAGAACTTCTAAGGTGCACCAAGCTTCATTTCATTCTAAATAGGCCTATTCCACTGAGATGTTGAAACACATGTTTCTCTGGAAAGAAAACAATCCGTGTTACAATCTCCCCTGCCTTTAACCTTGATTCCCTGTGAGATTAGAGGTAGTTTTTGAGTGGAATACGTCTGCAAAGGAGAATTTTCAGGCTGGAAAAGCCTCCTTTTGTTGGACTAAGCCTATTCAGCTGAGTTGAAGAAGCACATTTTTCTCTCAAAAGAAAATCATCTGTGTTAGAAGAAGGAGAATCTAGCACATTGTTTCCTATGAGAAGTGAGTTAGTGTTTGAAAAGAACGCTGACTGCAACCTAGGTGTTTCAAGGTGGAGATTGGCTCTATTTCCTCCAATAAGCCTATTCAGATGAGTTTGAGAAACTCATGTATCTCTCCAAGGAAAATGATATACGTTAGCAGCATCAAATCTACCACATTGTTTCCTTCTGAGTATTGAGTTAGTTTTTGAAAGCAACACGTTTAGCAAATCAGAATTTTCAAGCTACAGAAAGGCTCATTTTGTCCAAAGAGGAGGATTCGGCTCAATTGAAGACAGACATGTATCTCTCCTCACAATACCATCTATGCTTCAAACTGCAGCAATTACCACATTGTTTCCCTGCAAGAATTGACTTAGTTTTTGAAAGGACTACTACTGGCAACTTTTGAGTTTCACTGTGGAGATAGTCTCTGTTTGCTTCAAACAGGCCTTTTTAGCTGAGATGAAGAAGCACATGTGTATCTTGAAAAAGTACCATCTACGTTGGAAGCTGTAATTTCTATCACACTGTTTCCCTCTGACAATTTAGTTTGTTTTCGAAAGGAGTATTTCCTGCAAATCAGAATTTCCAACATGGATTGAAGTTCACTTGCTCCAAACAAGCCTAATTTGAAGAAACACACCTATTTCTTGAAAGAAAACCATCTGTGTTAGAAGAAAGTGCATCTAGCACATTGTTTCCCTGTGAGAACTGAGTTAGTTTTTAAAGGAACTTGTCCTCCACATTAGCACTTTGAATTGGGACATATGTTTCTTTGTTTCAAATTGGCCTATTCACCTGAATGGTCTAAACACGTGTTCCTCTTGAAACATCACAATATGTTTTAGAAAGAGGAACAACTAGCCTATTGCTTCCTTGTGAGAAGACTTAGTCTTGGAAAGGAATGTACCTGCAACTGAGAGATTTCAATGTGGAGATATGCCCTGATTGCTGCAAATAGGCCTATACAGCTGAGTTGAAGAAACACATGACTAACTCTAATGACAACCATCTATGTTAGAAACTGTAGCATCAAGCACATTGATCCCCTGTGAAATTTGAATTAGTTATGGAAATGAATAACTTCTGAAGAACAGATTTTCAAAGTGTAGGAAGCCTCATTTTGTCCAAATAGGCCATTTCAGCTATGTTGAAGAAACACATGCATCTCTCCAATGAAATCATGTAGGTTAGAATCAGCATCATCTAGAACACTGTTCCTTGTGAGAATTGATTTAGCTCGTGAAAGGAGTATTTCCTGCAAAGCATCCTTTTCAAGATGAAGAAAGGCTCATTTTGTTCCAAATAGGTCTATACAGCTGAGTTGAAGAAACACATGTACCTTTCCAAAGAAAACCAACTATGGTAGATCTACCACTTTATTTCCCTGTGTGAATTGACATAGATTTCAAAGGAAAATTTAATGGAAACGAGAACTTAGAAGGCAGAGAAAGGATCATTTTGTTCCAAATGGGCCAAATCACATGAGATGTCAAAAACCGTTTGTGTGGAAAGGAAAACTGTGATAGAAACAGGTGTTTCCTGCACATTCTTTCCCTGTGAAAATTGAGTTAATTTTTAAAAGCATACTTCCTACATCTTAAGTGTTTCAATGCGGAGATAGTTTCTGTTTACTCCAGGGAGGCGTATTCAGCTTGGTTTGAGAAACGCATGTATCTCCCAAAGAAAGAGATCTATGTTAAATGCTTCACAATCCCGCCTGTTGTTTGCCTGTGAGAATTGAATGAGTTTTTGAATGCAATACTTCTGGAAATCCTCATTTTCAAGAAGAAGAAAGGCTCATTTTGTCCCAAGTATGCGTATTTTGCTGAGGTGAAGAAACACATTTATCTCTCCACAGAAAGCCATCTGTGTCAGAAGTCAAAACATTAACAACATTGCTTCATTCTGTAAATGAGTTACTTTTGGAAAGGAATATTTCCTGAAAATCAGAACTTTCAAGGTGGAGAGATGTTCACTTTCTTCCAAATAAGCCTATTGACCTGAAAGTGGGAACACATTTGTCTCTCGAAAGAAAATGGTCAGTGTAGAAAGAGAGAAGTGTCTAGACCATTGTTTCCGTGTGAGAATTGACTTAGTTTTGAAAGGAATACTTACTGCAAATCCTAATTTTCAAGGTGGAGAAAGGGTGATTTTCCTCAAATGGGCCTCTTTATCTGAGGGGAAGAAACACATGTATCCCTCCAAAGAAAACCATTTGTGCTAGAAGCTGCAGCATCTGACACATTGTTACCTGTGAGAATTGAGTTCACTTTTGAAAGGAATATTTCCTGTATATCGTAGTTATCATGGTAGGGGAAGGCTCATTTTGGTACAAAAATGCCTAATCAGCTGATTTGAAGAAACACATTTATTTCTCCAAATAACACCATCTAAGCTTGAAGCTACAGTTGCTAGCACATTGTTTCCCTGTGACAATTGGCTTAGTTTTTGAAAGGAAGACTTCCTCACAATCTGAGTTTTCAGGGTATTATTAGGCTGAGTGTGTCCAAGTAGGCCCATTCAGCTAAGTTCTATAGAAACATGTGTCTCTCAAAAAAAAATCTTTCTTAGAACCAGGAGCATCTAGGGCATTGTTTCCCTGTGAGAACTGAGTTAGTTATTGAAAGGAATACTTCCTGCGACTTAAGATGTTTCAAAGTGGAGAAAGGCTCATTTTGTTCCAAATGGGGCCGTTCATCATTGGGGAAGAAACACAAGTATCCCTCCGAAGAAACCCATTTATGGTAGAAGCTGCAGCATCTACCATATTGTTTTCCTGTGAGAATTGAGTTCGTTTTGGGAAGAATACTTCCTGCAAATCAGAAATTCCAATGTGAACAAAGGTTCATTTTGTTTCCCAAAGGCCTATTCACCTAAGATGAAGAAAGGCCTGTATGTCCAAAAGAGAACAAGCTGGGTCCAAAGCTCAAGCATGTAGAACGTTGTTTACCAGTGATACTTGAATTACTTTTTGAATGGAATGCTCCTGCAAATCAGAATTGTCGGGGTGGATGAAGATCATTTTGTTCTGAATAGGCCTATTCGCCTGAGTTGAAAAAACACATGTACCTCTCAAAAGAAAACCAGCAGTGTTAGAAGCAGGAGCATCAAGCACATTGTTTTACTGTGAGAATTCAGTGAGTTTTTGAAAGGAAGACAGCTGCAAATCAGCGTTTTCGAGGTGTAGAAAGCTTCATTTTGTTCCACATAGGACAGTTTAGAACAGTTGAAGAAACAAATGTAAATCTCAAAAGAAAACTATGTGTGTTAGAAACAAGAGCATCTATCACATTGTTTGCTGTGAGAATAGTGTTACTTTTTGAAAGGAATATACCTGCAACTTAGGGGATCAACGTGGAGATAGCCTCTTTCTGTTCCAAATTGGCCTATTCAGCTAAGTTGAAGAAACACATGTACCTCTCAAAAAAAAACCATCTCGGTATGAGGCTGGAATATCTAGAACATTGTTTCCCTGTGAGAACTGAGTGTGGTTTTGAAATGACTACTACAGGAAACCTTAGAGTTTCAAAGGGGCGATAAGCTCTGTTTGCTCGAAATAGGTCTTTTCAGCTGAGTTGAAGACACATGCATCTTTCCCAAGAAAACATCTATGTTAGAAAGGGCAGCAGCTACCACATGGTTTCTCTGTCACAATTGAGAGAGCTTTTGAAAGGAGTACTTCCTGCAATTCAGAACATGCAAGGTCAACAAAGGTTCATTCTGTGCCAAATAGGCGTTTTCACCTGACATGTTGAAACACATGTTTCTCTCACAAGAAACTCTCTGTGTTAGACGGTCCATCGCATAGAACATTATTTACCTGTGAGATTTGAGTTAGTTTTCATTGGAGAACTTTTGCAAATCAGAATTTCAGGGTGGAAAAGGCTACTTTGTTCCTAATAGCCCTATTGAGCTGCATTGAAAAAACACATGGATCTCGCGAGAGAAAACCATCTGTGTTAGAAGCAGGATCATCCGGCACATTGTTTCCCTGTGAGAATCGAGTGAATATTTGAAAGGAGTACTTCCAGCCAATCATAGATTTGAGGTGTACAAAAGCTCACTTTACTCCAAATAGGACTATTTAGCTGAGTGGAAGAAACAACATGTATATCTCGCAAGAGAACTATATGTGTAAGAAGCCTGAGCATCTAGAACATTGATTCCCTGTGAGAACCGAGTTACGTTTGAAAGGAATACCTCCTGCAAATCCTAGATTTGAAGGTGGAGAAAGGCTGCTTTTGTTCAAAATAGGCCTATTGATCTGAGGGGAAGTAACGAATGGATACTTCCAAAGAAAACCATTTCTGGTAGAAGCTGAAGCATGTACATATTGCTTCCCTGGGAGAAATCAGTTAGTTTGGAAAGGAATATTCCTGCAAATCAGAACTTCCAAGGTGCACCAAGCTTCATTTCATTCTAAATAGGCCTATTCCACTGAGATGTTGAAACACATGTTTCTCTGGAAAGAAAACAATCCGTGTTACAATCTCCCCTGCCTTTAACCTTGATTCCCTGTGAGATTAGAGGTAGTTTTTGAGTGGAATACGTCTGCAAAGGAGAATTTTCAGGCTGGAAAAGCCTCCTTTTGTTGGACTAAGCCTATTCAGCTGAGTTGAAGAAGCACATTTTTCTCTCAAAAGAAAATCATCTGTGTTAGAAGAAGGAGAATCTAGCACATTGTTTCCTATGAGAAGTGAGTTAGTGTTTGAAAAGAACGCTGACTGCAACCTAGGTGTTTCAAGGTGGAGATTGGCTCTATTTCCTCCAATAAGCCTATTCAGATGAGTTTGAGAAACTCATGTATCTCTGCAAGGAAAATGATATACGTTAGCAGCATCAAATCTACCACATTGTTTCCTTCTGAGTATTGAGATAGTTTTTGAAAGCAACACGTTTAGCAAATCAGAATTTTCAAGCTACAGAAAGGCTCATTTTGTCCAAAGAGGAGGATTCGGCTCAATTGAAGACAGACATGTATCTCTCCTCACAATACCATCTATGCTTCAAACTGCAGCAATTACCACATTGTTTCCCTGCAAGAATTGACTTAGTTTTTGAAAGGACTACTACTGGCAACTTTTGAGTTTCACTGTGGAGATAGTCTCTGTTTGCTTCAAACAGGCCTTTTTAGCTGAGATGAAGAAGCACATGTGTATCTTGAAAAAGTACCATCTACGTTGGAAGCTGTAATTTCTATCACACTGTTTCCCTCTGACAATTTAGTTTGTTTTCGAAAGGAGTATTTCCTGCAAATCAGAATTTCCAACATGGATTGAAGTTCACTTGCTCCAAACAACCCTAATTTGAAGAAACACACCTATTTCTTGAAAGAAAACCATCTGTGTTAGAAGAAAGTGCATCTAGCACATTGTTTCCCTGTGAGAACTGAGTTAGTTTTTAAAGGAACTTGTCCTCCACATTAGCACTTTGAATTGGGACATATGTTTCTTTGTTTCAAATTGGCCTATTCACCTGAATGGTCTAAACACGTGTTCCTCTTGAAACATCACAATATGTTTTAGAAAGAGGAACAACTAGCCTATTGCTTCCTTGTGAGAAGACTTAGTCTTGGAAAGGAATGTACCTGCAACTGAGAGATTTCAATGTGGAGATATGCCCTGATTGCTGAAAATAGGCCTATACAGCTGAGTTGAAGAAACACATGACTAACTCTAATGACAACCATCTATGTTAGAAACTGTAGCATCAAGCACATTGATCCCCTGTGAAATTTGAATTAGTTATGGAAATGAATAACTTCTGAAGAACAGATTTTCAAAGTGTAGGAAGCCTCATTTTGTCCAAATAGGCCATTTCAGCTATGTTGAAGAAACATATGCATCTCTCCAACGAAATCATGTAGGTTAGAATCAGCATCATCTAGAACACTGTTCCTTGTGAGAATTGATTTAGCTCGTGAAAGGAGTATTTCCTGCAAAGCATCCTTTTCAAGATGAAGAAAGGCTCATTTTGTTCCAAATAGGTCTATACAGCTGAGTTGAAGAAACACATGTACCTTTCCAAAGAAAACCATCTATGGTAGATCTACCACTTTATTTCCCTGTGTGAATTGACATAGATTTCAAAGGAACATTTAATGGAAATGAGAACTTAGAAGGCAGAGAAAGGATCATTTTGTTCCAAATGGGCCAAATCACATGAGATGTCAAAAACCGTTTGTGTGGAAAGGAAAACTGTGATAGAAACAGGTGTTTCCTGCACATTCTTTCCCTGTGAAAATTGAGTTAATTTTTAGAAGCATACTTCCTACATCTTAAGTGTTTCAATGCGGAGAAAGTTTCTGTTTACTCCAGGGAGGCGTATTCAGCTTGGTTTGAGAAACGCATGTATCTCCCAAAGAAAGAGATCTATGTTAAATGCTTCACAATCCCGCCTGTTGTTTGCCTGTGAGAATTGAATGAGTTTTTGAATGCAATACTTCTGGAAATCCTCATTTTCAAGAAGAAGAAAGGCTCATTTTGTCCCAAGTATGCGTATTTTGCTGAGGTGAAGAAACACATTTATCTCTCCACAGAAAGCCATCTGTGTCAGAAGTCAAAACATTAACAACATTGCTTCATTCTGTAAATGAGTTACTTTTGGAAAGGAATATTTCCTGAAAATCAGAACTTTCAAGGTGGAGAGATGTTCACTTTCTTCCAAATAAGCCTATTGACCTGAAAGTGGGAACACATTTGTCTCTCGAAAGAAAATGGTCAGTGTAGAAAGAGAGAAGTGTCTAGACCATTGTTTCCGTGTGAGAATTGACTTAGTTTTGAAAGGAATACTTACTGCAAATCCTAATTTTCAAGGTGGAGAAAGGGTGATTTTCCTCAAATGGGCCTCTTTATCTGAGGGGAAGAAACACATGTATCCCTCCAAAGAAAACCATTTGTGCTAGAAGCTGCAGCATCTGACACATTGTTACCTGTGAGAATTGAGTTCACTTTTGAAAGGAATATTTCCTGTATATCGTAGTTATCATGGTAGGGGAAGGCTCATTTTGGTACAAAAATGCCTAATCAGCTGATTTGAAGAAACACATTTATTTCTCCAAATAACACCATCTAAGCTTGAAGCTACAGTTGCTAGCACATTGTTTCCCTGTGACAATTGGCTTAGTTTTTGAAAGGAATGCTTCCTCACAATCTGAGTTTTCAGGGTATTATTAGGCTGAGTGTGTCCAAGTAGGCCCATTCAGCTAAGTTCTATAGAAACATATGTCTCTCAAAAAAAAATCTTTCCTAGAACCAGGAGCATCTAGGGCATTGTTTCCCTGTGAGAACTGAGTTAGTTATTGAAAGGAATACTTCCTGCGACTTAAGATGTTTCAAAGTGGAGAAAGGCTCATTTTGTTCCAAATGGGGCCGTTCATCATTGGGGAAGAAACACAAGTATCCCTCCGAAGAAACCCATTTATGGTAGAAGCTGCAGCATCTACCATATTGTTTTCCTGTGAGAATTGCGTTCGTTTTGGGAAGAATACTTCCTGCAAATCAGAAATTCCAATGTGAACAAAGGTTCATTTTGTTTCCCAAAGGCCTATTCACCTAAGATGAAGAAAGGCCTGTATGTCCAAAAGAGAACAAGCTGGGTCCAAAGCTCAAGCATGTAGAACGTTGTTTACCAGTGATACTTGAATTACTTTTTGAATGGAATGCTCCTGCAAATCAGAATTGTCGGGGTGGATGAAGATCATTTTGTTCTGAATAGGCCTATTCGCCTGAGTTGAAAAAACACATGTACCTCTCAAAAGAAAACCAGCAGTGTTAGAAGCAGGAGCATCAAGCACATTGTTTTACTGTGAGAATTCAGTGAGTTTTTGAAAGGAAGACTGCTGCAAATCAGCGTTTTCGAGGTGTAGAAAGCTTCATTTTGTTCCACATAGGACAGTTTAGAACAGTTGAAGAAACAAATGTAAATCTCAAAAGAAAACTATGTGTGTTAGAAACAAGAGCATCTATCACATTGTTTGCTGTGAGAATAGTGTTACTTTTTGAAAGGAATATACCTGCAACTTAGGGGATCAACGTGGAGATAGCCTCTTTCTGTTCCAAATTGGCCTATTCAGCTAAGTTGAAGAAACACATGTACCTCTCAAAAAAAACCATCTCGGTATGAGGCTGGAATATCTAGAACATTGTTTCCCTGTGAGAACTGAGTGTGATTTTGAAATGACTACTACAGGAAACCTTAGAGTTTCAAAGGGGCGATAAGCTCTGTTTGCTCGAAATAGGTCTTTTCAGCTGAGTTGAAGACACATGCATCTTTCCCAAGAAAACATCTATGTTAGAAAGTGCAGCAGCTACCACATGGTTTCTCTGTCACAATTGAGAGAGCTTTTGAAAGGAGTACTTCCTGCAATTCAGAACTTGCAAGGTCAACAAAGGTTCATTCTGTGCCAAATAGGCGTTTTCACCTGACATGTTGAAACACATGTTTCTCTCACAAGAAACTCTCTGTGTTAGACGGTCCATCGCATAGAACATTATTTACCTGTGAGATTTGAGTTAGTTTTCATTGGAGAACTTTTGCAAATCAGAATTTCAGGGTGGAAAAGGCTACTTTGTTCCTAATAGCCCTATTGAGCTGCATTGAAAAAACACATGGATCTCGCGAGAGAAAACCATCTGTGTTAGAAGCAGGATCATCCGGCACATTTTTTCCCTGTGATAATCGAGTGAATATTTGAAAGGAGTACTTCCAGCCAATCATAGATTTGAGGTGTACAAAAGCTCACTTTACTCCAAATAGGACTATTTAGCTGAGTGGAAGAAACAACATGTATATCTCGCAAGAGAACTATATGTGTAAGAAGCCTGAGCATCTAGAACATTGATTCCCTGTGAGAACCGAGTTACGTTTGAAAGGAATACCTCCTGCAAATCCTAGATTTGAAGGTGGAGAAAGGCTGCTTTTGTTCAAAATAGGCCTATTGATCTGAGAGGAAGTAACGAATGGATACTTCCAAAGAAAACCATTTCTGGTAGAAGCTGAAGCATGTACATATTGCTTCCCTGGGAGAAATCAGTTAGTTTGGAAAGGAATATTCCTGCAAATCAGAACTTCCAAGGTGCACCAAGCTTCATTTCATTCTAAATAGGCCTATTCCACTGAGATGTTGAAACACATGTTTCTCTGGAAAGAAAACAATCCGTGTTACAATCTCCCCTGCCTTTAACCTTGATTCCCTGTGAGATTAGAGGTAGTTTTTGAGTGGAATACGTCTGCAAAGGAGAATTTTCAGGCTGGAAAAGCCTCCTTTTGTTGGACTAAGCCTATTCAGCTGAGTTGAAGAAGCACATTTTTCTCTCAAAAGAAAATCATCTGTGTTAGAAGAAGGAGAATCTAGCACATTGTTTCCTATGAGAAGTGAGTTAGTGTTTGAAAAGAACGCTGACTGCAACCTAGGTGTTTCAAGGTGGAGATTGGCTCTATTTCCTCCAATAAGCCTATTCAGATGAGTTTGAGAAACTCATGTATCTCTCCAAGGAAAATGATATACGTTAGCAGCATCAAATCTACCACATTGTTTCCTTCTGAGTATTGAGTTAGTTTTTGAAAGCAACACGTTTAGCAAATCAGAATTTTCAAGCTACAGAAAGGCTCATTTTGTCCAAAGAGGAGGATTCGGCTCAATTGAAGACAGACATGTATCTCTCCTCACAATACCATCTATGCTTCAAACTGCAGCAATTACCACATTGTTTCCCTGCAAGAATTGACTTAGTTTTTGAAAGGACTACTACTGGCAACTTTTGAGTTTCACTGTGGAGATAGTCTCTGTTTGCTTCAAACAGGCCTTTTTAGCTGAGATGAAGAAGCACATGTGTATCTTGAAAAAGTACCATCTACGTTGGAAGCTGTAATTTCTATCACACTGTTTCCCTCTGACAATTTAGTTTGTTTTCGAAAGGAGTATTTCCTGCAAATCAGAATTTCCAACATGGATTGAAGTTCACTTGCTCCAAACAAGCCTAATTTGAAGAAACACACCTATTTCTTGAAAGAAAACCATCTGTGTTAGAAGAAAGTGCATCTAGCACATTGTTTCCCTGTGAGAACTGAGTTAGTTTTTAAAGGAACTTGTCCTCCACATTAGCACTTTGAATTGGGACATATGTTTCTTTGTTTCAAATTGGCCTATTCACTTGAATGGTCTAAACACGTGTTCCTCTTGAAACATCACAATATGTTTTAGAAAGAGGAACAACTAGCCTATTGCTTCCTTGTGAGAAGACTTAGTCTTGGAAAGGAATGTACCTGCAACTGAGAGATTTCAATGTGGAGATATGCCCTGATTGCTGCAAATAGGCCTATACAGCTGAGTTGAAGAAACACATGACTAACTCTAATGACAACCATCTATGTTAGAAACTGTAGCATCAAGCACATTGATCCCCTGTGAAATTTGAATTAGTTATGGAAATGAATAACTTCTGAAGAACAGATTTTCAAAGTGTAGGAAGCCTCATTTTGTCCAAATAGGCCATTTCAGCTATGTTGAAGAAACACATGCATCTCTCCAATGAAATCATGTAGGTTAGAATCAGCATCATCTAGAACACTGTTCCTTGTGAGAATTGATTTAGCTCGTGAAAGGAGTATTTCCTGCAAAGCATCCTTTTCAAGATGAAGAAAGGCTCATTTTGTTCCAAATAGGTCTATACAGCTGAGTTGAAGAAACACATGTACCTTTCCAAAGAAAACCAACTATGGTAGATCTACCACTTTATTTCCCTGTGTGAATTGACATAGATTTCAAAGGAAAATTTAATGGAAATGAGAACTTAGAAGGCAGAGAAAGGATCATTTTGTTCCAAATGGGCCAAATCACATGAGATGTCAAAAACCGTTTGTGTGGAAAGGAAAACTGTGATAGAAACAGGTGTTTCCTGCACATTCTTTCCCTGTGAAAATTGAGTTAATTTTTAAAAGCATACTTCCTACATCTTAAGTGTTTCAATGCGGAGATAGTTTCTGTTTACTCCAGGGAGGCGTATTCAGCTTGGTTTGAGAAACGCATGTATCTCCCAAAGAAAGAGATCTATGTTAAATGCTTCACAATCCCGCCTGTTGTTTGCCTGTGAGAATTGAATGAGTTTTTGAATGCAATACTTCTGGAAATCCTCATTTTCAAGAAGAAGAAAGGCTCATTTTGTCCCAAGTATGCGTATTTTGCTGAGGTGAAGAAACACATTTATCTCTCCACAGAAAGCCATCTGTGTCAGAAGTCAAAACATTAACAACATTGCTTCATTCTGTAAATGAGTTACTTTTGGAAAGGAATATTTCCTGAAAATCAGAACTTTCAAGGTGGAGAGATGTTCACTTTCTTCCAAATAAGCCTATTGACCTGAAAGTGGGAACACATTTGTCTCTCGAAAGAAAATGGTCAGTGTAGAAAGAGAGAAGTGTCTAGACCATTGTTTCCGTGTGAGAATTGACTTAGTTTTGAAAGGAATACTTACTGCAAATCCTAATTTTCAAGGTGGAGAAAGGGTGATTTTCCTCAAATGGGCCTCTTTATCTGAGGGGAAGAAACACATGTATCCCTCCAAAGAAAACCATTTGTGCTAGAAGCTGCAGCATCTGACACATTGTTACCTGTGAGAATTGAGTTCACTTTTGAAAGGAATATTTCCTGTATATCGTAGTTATCATGGTAGGGGAAGGCTCATTTTGGTACAAAAATGCCTAATCAGCTGATTTGAAGAAACACATTTATTTCTCCAAATAACACCATCTAAGCTTGAAGCTACAGTTGCTAGCACATTGTTTCCCTGTGACAATTGGCTTAGTTTTTGAAAGGAAGACTTCCTCACAATCTGAGTTTTCAGGGTATTATTAGGCTGAGTGTGTCCAAGTAGGCCCATTCAGCTAAGTTCTATAGAAACATATGTCTCTCAAAAAAAAATCTTTCTTAGAACCAGGAGCATCTAGGGCATTGTTTCCCTGTGAGAACTGAGTTAGTTATTGAAAGGAATACTTCCTGCGACTTAAGATGTTTCAAAGTGGAGAAAGGCTCATTTTGTTCCAAATGGGGCCGTTCATCATTGGGGAAGAAACACAAGTATCCCTCCGAAGAAACCCATTTATGGTAGAAGCTGCAGCATCTACCATATTGTTTTCCTGTGAGAATTGAGTTCGTTTTGGGAAGAATACTTCCTGCAAATCAGAAATTCCAATGTGAACAAAGGTTCATTTTGTTTCCCAAAGGCCTATTCACCTAAGATGAAGAAAGGCCTGTATGTCCAAAAGAGAACAAGCTGGGTCCAAAGCTCAAGCATGTAGAACGTTGTTTACCAGTGATACTTGAATTACTTTTTGAATGGAATGCTCCTGCAAATCAGAATTGTCGGGGTGGATGAAGATCATTTTGTTCTGAATAGGCCTATTCGCCTGAGTTGAAAAAACACATGTACCTCTCAAAAGAAAACCAGCAGTGTTAGAAGCAGGAGCATCAAGCACATTGTTTTACTGTGAGAATTCAGTGAGTTTTTGAAAGGAAGACTGCTGCAAATCAGCGTTTTCGAGGTGTAGAAAGCTTCATTTTGTTCCACATAGGACAGTTTAGAACAGTTGAAGAAACAAATGTAAATCTCAAAAGAAAACTATGTGTGTTAGAAACAAGAGCATCTATCACATTGTTTGCTGTGAGAATAGTGTTACTTTTTGAAAGGAATATACCTGCAACTTAGGGGATCAACGTGGAGATAGCCTCTTTCTGTTCCAAATTGGCCTATTCAGCTAAGTTGAAGAAACACATGTACCTCTCAAAAAAAACCATCTCGGTATGAGGCTGGAATATCTAGAACATTGTTTCCCTGTGAGAACTGAGTGTGGTTTTGAAATGACTACTACAGGAAACCTTAGAGTTTCAAAGGGGCGATAAGCTCTGTTTGCTCGAAATAGGTCTTTTCAGCTGAGTTGAAGACACATGCATCTTTCCCAAGAAAACATCTATGTTAGAAAGTGCAGCAGCTACCACATGGTTTCTCTGTCACAATTGAGAGAGCTTTTGAAAGGAGTACTTCCTGCAATTCAGAACTTGCAAGGTCAACAAAGGTTCATTCTGTGCCAAATAGGCGTTTTCACCTGACATGTTGAAACACATGTTTCTCTCACAAGAAACTCTCTGTGTTAGACGGTCCATCGCATAGAACATTATTTACCTGTGAGATTTGAGTTAGTTTTCATTGGAGAACTTTTGCAAATCAGAATTTCAGGGTGGAAAAGGCTACTTTCTTCCTAATAGCCCTATTGAGCTGCATTGAAAAAACACATGGATCTCGCGAGAGAAAACCATCTGTGTTAGAAGCAGGATCATCCGGCACATTTTTTCCCTGTGATAATCGAGTGAATATTTGAAAGGAGTACTTCCAGCCAATCATAGATTTGAGGTGTACAAAAGCTCACTTTACTACAAATAGGACTATTTAGCTGAGTGGAAGAAACAACATGTATATCTCGCAAGAGAACTATATGTGTAAGAAGCCTGAGCATCTAGAACATTGATTCCCTGTGAGAACCGAGTTACGTTTGAAAGGAATACCTCCTGCAAATCCTAGATTTGAAGGTGGAGAAAGGCTGCTTTTGTTCAAAATAGGCCTATTGATCTGAGGGGAAGTAACGAATGGATACTTCCAAAGAAAACCATTTCTGGTAGAAGCTGAAGCATGTACATATTGCTTCCCTGGGAGAAATCAGTTAGTTTGGAAAGGAATATTCCTGCAAATCAGAACTTCCAAGGTGCACCAAGCTTCATTTCATTCTAAATAGGCCTATTCCACTGAGATGTTGAAACACATGTTTCTCTGGAAAGAAAACAATCCGTGTTACAATCTCCCCTGCCTTTAACCTTGATTCCCTGTGAGATTAGAGGTAGTTTTTGAGTGGAATACGTCTGTAAAGGAGAATTTTCAGGCTGGAAAAGCCTCCTTTTGTTGGACTAAGCCTATTCAGCTGAGTTGAAGAAGCACATTTTTCTCTCAAAAGAAAATCATCTGTGTTAGAAGAAGGAGAATCTAGCACATTGTTTCCTATGAGAAGTGAGTTAGTGTTTGAAAAGAATGCTGACTGCAACCTAGGTGTTTCAAGGTGGAGATTGGCTCTATTTCCTCCAATAAGCCTATTCAGATGAGTTTGAGAAACTCATGTATCTCTCCAAGGAAAATGATATACGTTAGCAGCATCAAATCTACCACATTGTTTCCTTCTGAGTATTGAGTTAGTTTTTGAAAGCAACACGTTTAGCAAATCAGAATTTTCAAGCTACAGAAAGGCTCATTTTGTCCAAAGAGGAGGATTCGGCTCAATTGAAGACAGACATGTATCTCTCCTCACAATACCATCTATGCTTCAAACTGCAGCAATTACCACATTGTTTCCCTGCAAGAATTGACTTAGTTTTTGAAAGGACTACTACTGGCAACTTTTGAGTTTCACTGTGGAGATAGTCTCTGTTTGCTTCAAACAGGCCTTTTTAGCTGAGATGAAGAAGCACATGTGTATCTTGAAAAAGTACCATCTACGTTGGAAGCTGTAATTTCTATCACACTGTTTCCCTCTGACAATTTAGTTTGTTTTCGAAAGGAGTATTTCCTGCAAATCAGAATTTCCAACATGGATTGAAGTTCACTTGCTCCAAACAACCCTAATTTGAAGAAACACACCTATTTCTTGAAAGAAAACCATCTGTGTTAGAAGAAAGTGCATCTAGCACATTGTTTCCCTGTGAGAACTGAGTTAGTTTTTAAAGGAACTTGTCCTCCACATTAGCACTTTGAATTGGGACATATGTTTCTTTGTTTCAAATTGGCCTATTCACCTGAATGGTCTAAACACGTGTTCCTCTTGAAACATCACAATATGTTTTAGAAAGAGGAACAACTAGCCTATTGCTTCCTTGTGAGAAGACTTAGTCTTGGAAAGGAATGTACCTGCAACTGAGAGATTTCAATGTGGAGATATGCCCTGATTGCTGAAAATAGGCCTATACAGCTGAGTTGAAGAAACACATGACTAACTCTAATGACAACCATCTATGTTAGAAACTGTAGCATCAAGCACATTGATCCCCTGTGAAATTTGAATTAGTTATGGAAATGAATAACTTCTGAAGAACAGATTTTCAAAGTGTAGGAAGCCTCATTTTGTCCAAATAGGCCATTTCAGCTATGTTGAAGAAACATATGCATCTCTCCAACGAAATCATGTAGGTTAGAATCAGCATCATCTAGAACACTGTTCCTTGTGAGAATTGATTTAGCTCGTGAAAGGAGTATTTCCTGCAAAGCATCCTTTTCAAGATGAAGAAAGGCTCATTTTGTTCCAAATAGGTCTATACAGCTGAGTTGAAGAAACACATGTACCTTTCCAAAGAAAACCATCTATGGTAGATCTACCACTTTATTTCCCTGTGTGAATTGACATAGATTTCAAAGGAACATTTAATGGAAATGAGAACTTAGAAGGCAGAGAAAGGATCATTTTGTTCCAAATGGGCCAAATCACATGAGATGTCAAAAACCGTTTGTGTGGAAAGGAAAACTGTGATAGAAACAGGTGTTTCCTGCACATTCTTTCCCTGTGAAAATTGAGTTAATTTTTAGAAGCATACTTCCTACATCTTAAGTGTTTCAATGCGGAGAAAGTTTCTGTTTACTCCAGGGAGGCGTATTCAGCTTGGTTTGAGAAACGCATGTATCTCCCAAAGAAAGAGATCTATGTTAAATGCTTCACAATCCCGCCTGTTGTTTGCCTGTGAGAATTGAATGAGTTTTTGAATGCAATACTTCTGGAAATCCTCATTTTCAAGAAGAAGAAAGGCTCATTTTGTCCCAAGTATGCGTATTTTGCTGAGGTGAAGAAACACATTTATCTCTCCACAGAAAGCCATCTGTGTCAGAAGTCAAAACATTAACAACATTGCTTCATTCTGTAAATGAGTTACTTTTGGAAAGGAATATTTCCTGAAAATCAGAACTTTCAAGGTGGAGAGATGTTCACTTTCTTCCAAATAAGCCTATTGACCTGAAAGTGGGAACACATTTGTCTCTCGAAAGAAAATGGTCAGTGTAGAAAGAGAGAAGTGTCTAGACCATTGTTTCCGTGTGAGAATTGACTTAGTTTTGAAAGGAATACTTACTGCAAATCCTAATTTTCAAGGTGGAGAAAGGGTGATTTTCCTCAAATGGGCCTCTTTATCTGAGGGGAAGAAACACATGTATCCCTCCAAAGAAAACCATTTGTGCTAGAAGCTGCAGCATCTGACACATTGTTACCTGTGAGAATTGAGTTCACTTTTGAAAGGAATATTTCCTGTATATCGTAGTTATCATGGTAGGGGAAGGCTCATTTTGGTACAAAAATGCCTAATCAGCTGATTTGAAGAAACACATTTATTTCTCCAAATAACACCATCTAAGCTTGAAGCTACAGTTGCTAGCACATTGTTTCCCTGTGACAATTGGCTTAGTTTTTGAAAGGAATGCTTCCTCACAATCTGAGTTTTCAGGGTATTATTAGGCTGAGTGTGTCCAAGTAGGCCCATTCAGCTAAGTTCTATAGAAACATATGTCTCTCAAAAAAAAATCTTTCCTAGAACCAGGAGCATCTAGGGCATTGTTTCCCTGTGAGAACTGAGTTAGTTATTGAAAGGAATACTTCCTGCGACTTAAGATGTTTCAAAGTGGAGAAAGGCTCATTTTGTTCCAAATGGGGCCGTTCATCATTGGGGAAGAAACACAAGTATCCCTCCGAAGAAACCCATTTATGGTAGAAGCTGCAGCATCTACCATATTGTTTTCCTGTGAGAATTGCGTTCGTTTTGGGAAGAATACTTCCTGCAAATCAGAAATTCCAATGTGAACAAAGGTTCATTTTGTTTCCCAAAGGCCTATTCACCTAAGATGAAGAAAGGCCTGTATGTCCAAAAGAGAACAAGCTGGGTCCAAAGCTCAAGCATGTAGAACGTTGTTTACCAGTGATACTTGAATTACTTTTTGAATGGAATGCTCCTGCAAATCAGAATTGTCGGGGTGGATGAAGATCATTTTGTTCTGAATAGGCCTATTCGCCTGAGTTGAAAAAACACATGTACCTCTCAAAAGAAAACCAGCAGTGTTAGAAGCAGGAGCATCAAGCACATTGTTTTACTGTGAGAATTCAGTGAGTTTTTGAAAGGAAGACTGCTGCAAATCAGCGTTTTCGAGGTGTAGAAAGCTTCATTTTGTTCCACATAGGACAGTTTAGAACAGTTGAAGAAACAAATGTAAATCTCAAAAGAAAACTATGTGTGTTAGAAACAAGAGCATCTATCACATTGTTTGCTGTGAGAATAGTGTTACTTTTTGAAAGGAATATACCTGCAACTTAGGGGATCAACGTGGAGATAGCCTCTTTCTGTTCCAAATTGGCCTATTCAGCTAAGTTGAAGAAACACATGTACCTCTCAAAAAAAACCATCTCGGTATGAGGCTGGAATATCTAGAACATTGTTTCCCTGTGAGAACTGAGTGTGATTTTGAAATGACTACTACAGGAAACCTTAGAGTTTCAAAGGGGCGATAAGCTCTGTTTGCTCGAAATAGGTCTTTTCAGCTGAGTTGAAGACACATGCATCTTTCCCAAGAAAACATCTATGTTAGAAAGTGCAGCAGCTACCACATGGTTTCTCTGTCACAATTGAGAGAGCTTTTGAAAGGAGTACTTCCTGCAATTCAGAACTTGCAAGGTCAACAAAGGTTCATTCTGTGCCAAATAGGCGTTTTCACCTGACATGTTGAAACACATGTTTCTCTCACAAGAAACTCTCTGTGTTAGACGGTCCATCGCATAGAACATTATTTACCTGTGAGATTTGAGTTAGTTTTCATTGGAGAACTTTTGCAAATCAGAATTTCAGGGTGGAAAAGGCTACTTTGTTCCTAATAGCCCTATTGAGCTGCATTGAAAAAACACATGGATCTCGCGAGAGAAAACCATCTGTGTTAGAAGCAGGATCATCCGGCACATTTTTTCCCTGTGATAATCGAGTGAATATTTGAAAGGAGTACTTCCAGCCAATCATAGATTTGAGGTGTACAAAAGCTCACTTTACTCCAAATAGGACTATTTAGCTGAGTGGAAGAAACAACATGTATATCTCGCAAGAGAACTATATGTGTAAGAAGCCTGAGCATCTAGAACATTGATTCCCTGTGAGAACCGAGTTACGTTTGAAAGGAATACCTCCTGCAAATCCTAGATTTGAAGGTGGAGAAAGGCTGCTTTTGTTCAAAATAGGCCTATTGATCTGAGAGGAAGTAACGAATGGATACTTCCAAAGAAAACCATTTCTGGTAGAAGCTGAAGCATGTACATATTGCTTCCCTGGGAGAAATCAGTTAGTTTGGAAAGGAATATTCCTGCAAATCAGAACTTCCAAGGTGCACCAAGCTTCATTTCATTCTAAATAGGCCTATTCCACTGAGATGTTGAAACACATGTTTCTCTGGAAAGAAAACAATCCGTGTTACAATCTCCCCTGCCTTTAACCTTGATTCCCTGTGAGATTAGAGGTAGTTTTTGAGTGGAATACGTCTGCAAAGGAGAATTTTCAGGCTGGAAAAGCCTCCTTTTGTTGGACTAAGCCTATTCAGCTGAGTTGAAGAAGCACATTTTTCTCTCAAAAGAAAATCATCTGTGTTAGAAGAAGGAGAATCTAGCACATTGTTTCCTATGAGAAGTGAGTTAGTGTTTGAAAAGAACGCTGACTGCAACCTAGGTGTTTCAAGGTGGAGATTGGCTCTATTTCCTCCAATAAGCCTATTCAGATGAGTTTGAGAAACTCATGTATCTCTCCAAGGAAAATGATATACGTTAGCAGCATCAAATCTACCACATTGTTTCCTTCTGAGTATTGAGTTAGTTTTTGAAAGCAACACGTTTAGCAAATCAGAATTTTCAAGCTACAGAAAGGCTCATTTTGTCCAAAGAGGAGGATTCGGCTCAATTGAAGACAGACATGTATCTCTCCTCACAATACCATCTATGCTTCAAACTGCAGCAATTACCACATTGTTTCCCTGCAAGAATTGACTTAGTTTTTGAAAGGACTACTACTGGCAACTTTTGAGTTTCACTGTGGAGATAGTCTCTGTTTGCTTCAAACAGGCCTTTTTAGCTGAGATGAAGAAGCACATGTGTATCTTGAAAAAGTACCATCTACGTTGGAAGCTGTAATTTCTATCACACTGTTTCCCTCTGACAATTTAGTTTGTTTTCGAAAGGAGTATTTCCTGCAAATCAGAATTTCCAACATGGATTGAAGTTCACTTGCTCCAAACAAGCCTAATTTGAAGAAACACACCTATTTCTTGAAAGAAAACCATCTGTGTTAGAAGAAAGTGCATCTAGCACATTGTTTCCCTGTGAGAACTGAGTTAGTTTTTAAAGGAACTTGTCCTCCACATTAGCACTTTGAATTGGGACATATGTTTCTTTGTTTCAAATTGGCCTATTCACTTGAATGGTCTAAACACGTGTTCCTCTTGAAACATCACAATATGTTTTAGAAAGAGGAACAACTAGCCTATTGCTTCCTTGTGAGAAGACTTAGTCTTGGAAAGGAATGTACCTGCAACTGAGAGATTTCAATGTGGAGATATGCCCTGATTGCTGCAAATAGGCCTATACAGCTGAGTTGAAGAAACACATGACTAACTCTAATGACAACCATCTATGTTAGAAACTGTAGCATCAAGCACATTGATCCCCTGTGAAATTTGAATTAGTTATGGAAATGAATAACTTCTGAAGAACAGATTTTCAAAGTGTAGGAAGCCTCATTTTGTCCAAATAGGCCATTTCAGCTATGTTGAAGAAACACATGCATCTCTCCAATGAAATCATGTAGGTTAGAATCAGCATCATCTAGAACACTGTTCCTTGTGAGAATTGATTTAGCTCGTGAAAGGAGTATTTCCTGCAAAGCATCCTTTTCAAGATGAAGAAAGGCTCATTTTGTTCCAAATAGGTCTATACAGCTGAGTTGAAGAAACACATGTACCTTTCCAAAGAAAACCAACTATGGTAGATCTACCACTTTATTTCCCTGTGTGAATTGACATAGATTTCAAAGGAAAATTTAATGGAAATGAGAACTTAGAAGGCAGAGAAAGGATCATTTTGTTCCAAATGGGCCAAATCACATGAGATGTCAAAAACCGTTTGTGTGGAAAGGAAAACTGTGATAGAAACAGGTGTTTCCTGCACATTCTTTCCCTGTGAAAATTGAGTTAATTTTTAAAAGCATACTTCCTACATCTTAAGTGTTTCAATGCGGAGATAGTTTCTGTTTACTCCAGGGAGGCGTATTCAGCTTGGTTTGAGAAACGCATGTATCTCCCAAAGAAAGAGATCTATGTTAAATGCTTCACAATCCCGCCTGTTGTTTGCCTGTGAGAATTGAATGAGTTTTTGAATGCAATACTTCTGGAAATCCTCATTTTCAAGAAGAAGAAAGGCTCATTTTGTCCCAAGTATGCGTATTTTGCTGAGGTGAAGAAACACATTTATCTCTCCACAGAAAGCCATCTGTGTCAGAAGTCAAAACATTAACAACATTGCTTCATTCTGTAAATGAGTTACTTTTGGAAAGGAATATTTCCTGAAAATCAGAACTTTCAAGGTGGAGAGATGTTCACTTTCTTCCAAATAAGCCTATTGACCTGAAAGTGGGAACACATTTGTCTCTCGAAAGAAAATGGTCAGTGTAGAAAGAGAGAAGTGTCTAGACCATTGTTTCCGTGTGAGAATTGACTTAGTTTTGAAAGGAATACTTACTGCAAATCCTAATTTTCAAGGTGGAGAAAGGGTGATTTTCCTCAAATGGGCCTCTTTATCTGAGGGGAAGAAACACATGTATCCCTCCAAAGAAAACCATTTGTGCTAGAAGCTGCAGCATCTGACACATTGTTACCTGTGAGAATTGAGTTCACTTTTGAAAGGAATATTTCCTGTATATCGTAGTTATCATGGTAGGGGAAGGCTCATTTTGGTACAAAAATGCCTAATCAGCTGATTTGAAGAAACACATTTATTTCTCCAAATAACACCATCTAAGCTTGAAGCTACAGTTGCTAGCACATTGTTTCCCTGTGACAATTGGCTTAGTTTTTGAAAGGAAGACTTCCTCACAATCTGAGTTTTCAGGGTATTATTAGGCTGAGTGTGTCCAAGTAGGCCCATTCAGCTAAGTTCTATAGAAACATATGTCTCTCAAAAAAAAATCTTTCTTAGAACCAGGAGCATCTAGGGCATTGTTTCCCTGTGAGAACTGAGTTAGTTATTGAAAGGAATACTTCCTGCGACTTAAGATGTTTCAAAGTGGAGAAAGGCTCATTTTGTTCCAAATGGGGCCGTTCATCATTGGGGAAGAAACACAAGTATCCCTCCGAAGAAACCCATTTATGGTAGAAGCTGCAGCATCTACCATATTGTTTTCCTGTGAGAATTGAGTTCGTTTTGGGAAGAATACTTCCTGCAAATCAGAAATTCCAATGTGAACAAAGGTTCATTTTGTTTCCCAAAGGCCTATTCACCTAAGATGAAGAAAGGCCTGTATGTCCAAAAGAGAACAAGCTGGGTCCAAAGCTCAAGCATGTAGAACGTTGTTTACCAGTGATACTTGAATTACTTTTTGAATGGAATGCTCCTGCAAATCAGAATTGTCGGGGTGGATGAAGATCATTTTGTTCTGAATAGGCCTATTCGCCTGAGTTGAAAAAACACATGTACCTCTCAAAAGAAAACCAGCAGTGTTAGAAGCAGGAGCATCAAGCACATTGTTTTACTGTGAGAATTCAGTGAGTTTTTGAAAGGAAGACTGCTGCAAATCAGCGTTTTCGAGGTGTAGAAAGCTTCATTTTGTTCCACATAGGACAGTTTAGAACAGTTGAAGAAACAAATGTAAATCTCAAAAGAAAACTATGTGTGTTAGAAACAAGAGCATCTATCACATTGTTTGCTGTGAGAATAGTGTTACTTTTTGAAAGGAATATACCTGCAACTTAGGGGATCAACGTGGAGATAGCCTCTTTCTGTTCCAAATTGGCCTATTCAGCTAAGTTGAAGAAACACATGTACCTCTCAAAAAAAACCATCTCGGTATGAGGCTGGAATATCTAGAACATTGTTTCCCTGTGAGAACTGAGTGTGGTTTTGAAATGACTACTACAGGAAACCTTAGAGTTTCAAAGGGGCGATAAGCTCTGTTTGCTCGAAATAGGTCTTTTCAGCTGAGTTGAAGACACATGCATCTTTCCCAAGAAAACATCTATGTTAGAAAGTGCAGCAGCTACCACATGGTTTCTCTGTCACAATTGAGAGAGCTTTTGAAAGGAGTACTTCCTGCAATTCAGAACTTGCAAGGTCAACAAAGGTTCATTCTGTGCCAAATAGGCGTTTTCACCTGACATGTTGAAACACATGTTTCTCTCACAAGAAACTCTCTGTGTTAGACGGTCCATCGCATAGAACATTATTTACCTGTGAGATTTGAGTTAGTTTTCATTGGAGAACTTTTGCAAATCAGAATTTCAGGGTGGAAAAGGCTACTTTCTTCCTAATAGCCCTATTGAGCTGCATTGAAAAAACACATGGATCTCGCGAGAGAAAACCATCTGTGTTAGAAGCAGGATCATCCGGCACATTTTTTCCCTGTGATAATCGAGTGAATATTTGAAAGGAGTACTTCCAGCCAATCATAGATTTGAGGTGTACAAAAGCTCACTTTACTCCAAATAGGACTATTTAGCTGAGTGGAAGAAACAACATGTATATCTCGCAAGAGAACTATATGTGTAAGAAGCCTGAGCATCTAGAACATTGATTCCCTGTGAGAACCGAGTTACGTTTGAAAGGAATACCTCCTGCAAATCCTAGATTTGAAGGTGGAGAAAGGCTGCTTTTGTTCAAAATAGGCCTATTGATCTGAGGGGAAGTAACGAATGGATACTTCCAAAGAAAACCATTTCTGGTAGAAGCTGAAGCATGTACATATTGCTTCCCTGGGAGAAATCAGTTAGTTTGGAAAGGAATATTCCTGCAAATCAGAACTTCCAAGGTGCACCAAGCTTCATTTCATTCTAAATAGGCCTATTCCACTGAGATGTTGAAACACATGTTTCTCTGGAAAGAAAACAATCCGTGTTACAATCTCCCCTGCCTTTAACCTTGATTCCCTGTGAGATTAGAGGTAGTTTTTGAGTGGAATACGTCTGTAAAGGAGAATTTTCAGGCTGGAAAAGCCTCCTTTTGTTGGACTAAGCCTATTCAGCTGAGTTGAAGAAGCACATTTTTCTCTCAAAAGAAAATCATCTGTGTTAGAAGAAGGAGAATCTAGCACATTGTTTCCTATGAGAAGTGAGTTAGTGTTTGAAAAGAATGCTGACTGCAACCTAGGTGTTTCAAGGTGGAGATTGGCTCTATTTCCTCCAATAAGCCTATTCAGATGAGTTTGAGAAACTCATGTATCTCTCCAAGGAAAATGATATACGTTAGCAGCATCAAATCTACCACATTGTTTCCTTCTGAGTATTGAGTTAGTTTTTGAAAGCAACACGTTTAGCAAATCAGAATTTTCAAGCTACAGAAAGGCTCATTTTGTCCAAAGAGGAGGATTCGGCTCAATTGAAGACAGACATGTATCTCTCCTCACAATACCATCTATGCTTCAAACTGCAGCAATTACCACATTGTTTCCCTGCAAGAATTGACTTAGTTTTTGAAAGGACTACTACTGGCAACTTTTGAGTTTCACTGTGGAGATAGTCTCTGTTTGCTTCAAACAGGCCTTTTTAGCTGAGATGAAGAAGCACATGTGTATCTTGAAAAAGTACCATCTACGTTGGAAGCTGTAATTTCTATCACACTGTTTCCCTCTGACAATTTAGTTTGTTTTCGAAAGGAGTATTTCCTGCAAATCAGAATTTCCAACATGGATTGAAGTTCACTTGCTCCAAACAAGCCTAATTTGAAGAAACACACCTATTTCTTGAAAGAAAACCATCTGTGTTAGAAGAAAGTGCATCTAGCACATTGTTTCCCTGTGAGAACTGAGTTAGTTTTTAAAGGAACTTGTCCTCCACATTAGCACTTTGAATTGGGACATATGTTTCTTTGTTTCAAATTGGCCTATTCACCTGAATGGTCTAAACACGTGTTCCTCTTGAAACATCACAATATGTTTTAGAAAGAGGAACAACTAGCCTATTGCTTCCTTGTGAGAAGACTTAGTCTTGGAAAGGAATGTACCTGCAACTGAGAGATTTCAATGTGGAGATATGCCCTGATTGCTGCAAATAGGCCTATACAGCTGAGTTGAAGAAACACATGACTAACTCTAATGACAACCATCTATGTTAGAAACTGTAGCATCAAGCACATTGATCCCCTGTGAAATTTGAATTAGTTATGGAAATGAATAACTTCTGAAGAACAGATTTTCAAAGTGTAGGAAGCCTCATTTTGTCCAAATAGGCCATTTCAGCTATGTTGAAGAAACACATGCATCTCTCCAATGAAATCATGTAGGTTAGAATCAGCATCATCTAGAACACTGTTCCTTGTGAGAATTGATTTAGCTCGTGAAAGGAGTATTTCCTGCAAAGCATCCTTTTCAAGATGAAGAAAGGCTCATTTTGTTCCAAATAGGTCTATACAGCTGAGTTGAAGAAACACATGTACCTTTCCAAAGAAAACCAACTATGGTAGATCTACCACTTTATTTCCCTGTGTGAATTGACATAGATTTCAAAGGAAAATTTAATGGAAATGAGAACTTAGAAGGCAGAGAAAGGATCATTTTGTTCCAAATGGGCCAAATCACATGAGATGTCAAAAACCGTTTGTGTGGAAAGGAAAACTGTGATAGAAACAGGTGTTTCCTGCACATTCTTTCCCTGTGAAAATTGAGTTAATTTTTAAAAGCATACTTCCTACATCTTAAGTGTTTCAATGCGGAGATAGTTTCTGTTTACTCCAGGGAGGCGTATTCAGCTTGGTTTGAGAAACGCATGTATCTCCCAAAGAAAGAGATCTATGTTAAATGCTTCACAATCCCGCCTGTTGTTTACCTGTGAGAATTGAATGAGTTTTTGAATGCAATACTTCTGGAAATCCTCATTTTCAAGAAGAAGAAAGGCTCATTTTGTCCCAAGTATGCGTATTTTGCTGAGGTGAAGAAACACATTTATCTCTCCACAGAAAGCCATCTGTGTCAGAAGTCAAAACATTAACAACATTGCTTCATTCTGTAAATGAGTTACTTTTGGAAAGGAATATTTCCTGAAAATCAGAACTTTCAAGGTGGAGAGATGTTCACTTTCTTCCAAATAAGCCTATTGACCTGAAAGTGGGAACACATTTGTCTCTCGAAAGAAAATGGTCAGTGTAGAAAGAGAGAAGTGTCTAGACCATTGTTTCCGTGTGAGAATTGACTTAGTTTTGAAAGGAATACTTACTGCAAATCCTAATTTTCAAGGTGGAGAAAGGGTGATTTTCCTCAAATGGGCCTCTTTATCTGAGGGGAAGAAACACATGTATCCCTCCAAAGAAAACCATTTGTGCTAGAAGCTGCAGCATCTGACACATTGTTACCTGTGAGAATTGAGTTCACTTTTGAAAGGAATATTTCCTGTATATCGTAGTTATCATGGTAGGGGAAGGCTCATTTTGGTACAAAAATGCCTAATCAGCTGATTTGAAGAAACACATTTATTTCTCCAAATAACACCATCTAAGCTTGAAGCTACAGTTGCTAGCACATTGTTTCCCTGTGACAATTGGCTTAGTTTTTGAAAGGAAGACTTCCTCACAATCTGAGTTTTCAGGGTATTATTAGGCTGAGTGTGTCCAAGTAGGCCCATTCAGCTAATTTCTATAGAAACATGTGTCTCTCAAAAAAAAATCTTTCTTAGAACCAGGAGCATCTAGGGCATTGTTTCCCTGTGAGAACTGAGTTAGTTATTGAAAGGAATACTTCCTGCGACTTAAGATGTTTCAAAGTGGAGAAAGGCTCATTTTGTTCCAAATGGGGCCGTTCATCATTGGGGAAGAAACACAAGTATCCCTCCGAAGAAACCCATTTATGGTAGAAGCTGCAGCATCTACCATATTGTTTTCCTGTGAGAATTGAGTTCGTTTTGGGAAGAATACTTCCTGCAAATCAGAAATTCCAATGTGAACAAAAGTTCATTTTGTTTCCCAAAGGCCTATTCACCTAAGATGAAGAAAGGCCTGTATGTCCAAAAGAGAACAAGCTGGGTCCAAAGCTCAAGCATGTAGAACGTTGTTTACCAGTGATACTTGAATTACTTTTTGAATGGAATGCTCCTGCAAATCAGAATTGTCGGGGTGGATGAAGATCATTTTGTTCTGAATAGGCCTATTCGCCTGAGTTGAAAAAACACATGTACCTCTCAAAAGAAAACCAGCAGTGTTAGAAGCAGGAGCATCAAGCACATTGTTTTACTGTGAGAATTCAGTGAGTTTTTGAAAGGAAGACTGCTGCAAATCAGCGTTTTCGAGGTGTAGAAAGCTTCATTTTGTTCCACATAGGACAGTTTAGAACAGTTGAAGAAACAAATGTAAATCTCAAAAGAAAACTATGTGTGTTAGAAACAAGAGCATCTATCACATTGTTTGCTGTGAGAATAGTGTTACTTTTTGAAAGGAATATACCTGCAACTTAGGGGATCAACGTGGAGATAGCCTCTTTCTGTTCCAAATTGGCCTATTCAGCTAAGTTGAAGAAACACATGTACCTCTCAAAAAAAAACCATCTCGGTATGAGGCTGGAATATCTAGAACATTGTTTCCCTGTGAGAACTGAGTGTGGTTTTGAAATGACTACTACAGGAAACCTTAGAGTTTCAAAGGGGCGATAAGCTCTGTTTGCTCGAAATAGGTCTTTTCAGCTGAGTTGAAGACACATGCATCTTTCCCAAGAAAACATCTATGTTAGAAAGGGCAGCAGCTACCACATGGTTTCTCTGTCACAATTGAGAGAGCTTTTGAAAGGAGTACTTCCTGCAATTCAGAACTTGCAAGGTCAACAAAGGTTCATTCTGTGCCAAATAGGCGTTTTCACCTGACATGTTGAAACACATGTTTCTCTCACAAGAAACTCTCTGTGTTAGACGGTCCATCGCATAGAACATTATTTACCTGTGAGATTTGAGTTAGTTTTCATTGGAGAACTTTTGCAAATCAGAATTTCAGGGTGGAAAAGGCTACTTTGTTCCTAATAGCCCTATTGAGCTGCATTGAAAAAACACATGGATCTCGCGAGAGAAAACCATCTGTGTTAGAAGCAGGATCATCCGGCACATTGTTTCCCTGTGAGAATCGAGTGAATATTTGAAAGGAGTACTTCCAGCCAATCATAGATTTGAGGTGTACAAAAGCTCACTTTACTCCAAATAGGACTATTTAGCTGAGTGGAAGAAACAACATGTATATCTCGCAAGAGAACTATATGTGTAAGAAGCCTGAGCATCTAGAACATTGATTCCCTGTGAGAACCGAGTTACGTTTGAAAGGAATACCTCCTGCAAATCCTAGATTTGAAGGTGGAGAAAGGCTGCTTTTGTTCAAAATAGGCCTATTGATCTGAGGGGAAGTAACGAATGGATACTTCCAAAGAAAACCATTTCTGGTAGAAGCTGAAGCATGTACATATTGCTTCCCTGGGAGAAATCAGTTAGTTTGGAAAGGAATATTCCTGCAAATCAGAACTTCCAAGGTGCACCAAGCTTCATTTCATTCTAAATAGGCCTATTCCACTGAGATGTTGAAACACATGTTTCTCTGGAAAGAAAACAATCCGTGTTACAATCTCCCCTGCCTTTAACCTTGATTCCCTGTGAGATTAGAGGTAGTTTTTGAGTGGAATACGTCTGTAAAGGAGAATTTTCAGGCTGGAAAAGCCTCCTTTGTTGGACTAAGCCTATTCAGCTGAGTTGAAGAAGCACATTTTTCTCTCAAAAGAAAATCATCTGTGTTAGAAGAAGGAGAATCTAGCACATTGTTTCCTATGAGAAGTGAGTTAGTGTTTGAAAAGAACGCTGACTGCAACCTAGGTGTTTCAAGGTGGAGATTGGCTCTATTTCCTCCAATAAGCCTATTCAGATGAGTTTGAGAAACTCATGTATCTCTCCAAGGAAAATGATATACGTTAGCAGCATCAAATCTACCACATTGTTTCCTTCTGAGTATTGAGTTAGTTTTTGAAAGCAACACGTTTAGCAAATCAGAATTTTCAAGCTACAGAAAGGCTCATTTTGTCCAAAGAGGAGGATTCGGCTCAATTGAAGACAGACATGTATCTCTCCTCACAATACCATCTATGCTTCAAACTGCAGCAATTACCACATTGTTTCCCTGCAAGAATTGACTTAGTTTTTGAAAGGACTACTACTGGCAACTTTTGAGTTTCACTGTGGAGATAGTCTCTGTTTGCTTCAAACAGGCCTTTTTAGCTGAGATGAAGAAGCACATGTGTATCTTGAAAAAGTACCATCTACGTTGGAAGCTGTAATTTCTATCACACTGTTTCCCTCTGACAATTTAGTTTGTTTTCGAAAGGAGTATTTCCTGCAAATCAGAATTTCCAACATGGATTGAAGTTCACTTGCTCCAAACAAGCCTAATTTGAAGAAACACACCTATTTCTTGAAAGAAAACCATCTGTGTTAGAAGAAAGTGCATCTAGCACATTGTTTCCCTGTGAGAACTGAGTTAGTTTTTAAAGGAACTTGTCCTCCACATTAGCACTTTGAATTGGGACATATGTTTCTTTGTTTCAAATTGGCCTATTCACCTGAATGGTCTAAACACGTGTTCCTCTTGAAACATCACAATATGTTTTAGAAAGAGGAACAACTAGCCTATTGCTTCCTTGTGAGAAGACTTAGTCTTGGAAAGGAATGTACCTGCAACTGAGAGATTTCAATGTGGAGATATGCCCTGATTGCTGCAAATAGGCCTATACAGCTGAGTTGAAGAAACACATGACTAACTCTAATGACAACCATCTATGTTAGAAACTGTAGCATCAAGCACATTGATCCCCTGTGAAATTTGAATTAGTTATGGAAATGAATAACTTCTGAAGAACAGATTTTCAAAGTGTAGGAAGCCTCATTTTGTCCAAATAGGCCATTTCAGCTATGTTGAAGAAACACATGCATCTCTCCAATGAAATCATGTAGGTTAGAATCAGCATCATCTAGAACACTGTTCCTTGTGAGAATTGATTTAGCTCGTGAAAGGAGTATTTCCTGCAAAGCATCCTTTTCAAGATGAAGAAAGGCTCATTTTGTTCCAAATAGGTCTATACAGCTGAGTTGAAGAAACACATGTACCTTTCCAAAGAAAACCAACTATGGTAGATCTACCACTTTATTTCCCTGTGTGAATTGACATAGATTTCAAAGGAAAATTTAATGGAAATGAGAACTTAGAAGGCAGAGAAAGGATCATTTTGTTCCAAATGGGCCAAATCACATGAGATGTCAAAAACCGTTTGTGTGGAAAGGAAAACTGTGATAGAAACAGGTGTTTCCTGCACATTCTTTCCCTGTGAAAATTGAGTTAATTTTTAAAAGCATACTTCCTACATCTTAAGTGTTTCAATGCGGAGATAGTTTCTGTTTACTCCAGGGAGGCGTATTCAGCTTGGTTTGAGAAACGCATGTATCTCCCAAAGAAAGAGATCTATGTTAAATGCTTCACAATCCCGCCTGTTGTTTGCCTGTGAGAATTGAATGAGTTTTTGAATGCAATACTTCTGGAAATCCTCATTTTCAAGAAGAAGAAAGGCTCATTTTGTCCCAAGTATGCGTATTTTGCTGAGGTGAAGAAACACATTTATCTCTCCACAGAAAGCCATCTGTGTCAGAAGTCAAAACATTAACAACATTGCTTCATTCTGTAAATGAGTTACTTTTGGAAAGGAATATTTCCTGAAAATCAGAACTTTCAAGGTGGAGAGATGTTCACTTTCTTCCAAATAAGCCTATTGACCTGAAAGTGGGAACACATTTGTCTCTCGAAAGAAAATGGTCAGTGTAGAAAGAGAGAAGTGTCTAGACCATTGTTTCCGTGTGAGAATTGACTTAGTTTTGAAAGGAATACTTACTGCAAATCCTAATTTTCAAGGTGGAGAAAGGGTGATTTTCCTCAAATGGGCCTCTTTATCTGAGGGGAAGAAACACATGTATCCCTCCAAAGAAAACCATTTCTGCTAGAAGCTGCAGCATCTGACACATTGTTACCTGTGAGAATTGAGTTCACTTTTGAAAGGAATATTTCCTGTATATCGTAGTTATCATGGTAGGGGAAGGCTCATTTTGGTACAAAAATGCCTAATCAGCTGATTTGAAGAAACACATTTATTTCTCCAAATAACACCATCTAAGCTTGAAGCTACAGTTGCTAGCACATTGTTTCCCTGTGACAATTGGCTTAGTTTTTGAAAGGAAGACTTCCTCACAATCTGAGTTTTCAGGGTATTATTAGGCTGAGTGTGTCCAAGTAGGCCCATTCAGCTAAGTTCTATAGAAACATGTGTCTCTCAAAAAAAAATCTTTCTTAGAACCAGGAGCATCTAGGGCATTGTTTCCCTGTGAGAACTGAGTTAGTTATTGAAAGGAATACTTCCTGCGACTTAAGATGTTTCAAAGTGGAGAAAGGCTCATTTTGTTCCAAATGGGGCCGTTCATCATTGGGGAAGAAACACAAGTATCCCTCCGAAGAAACCCATTTATGGTAGAAGCTGCAGCATCTACCATATTGTTTTCCTGTGAGAATTGAGTTCGTTTTGGGAAGAATACTTCCTGCAAATCAGAAATTCCAATGTGAACAAAGGTTCATTTTGTTTCCCAAAGGCCTATTCACCTAAGATGAAGAAAGGCCTGTATGTCCAAAAGAGAACAAGCTGGGTCCAAAGCTCAAGCATGTAGAACGTTGTTTACCAGTGATACTTGAATTACTTTTTGAATGGAATGCTCCTGCAAATCAGAATTGTCGGGGTGGATGAAGATCATTTTGTTCTGAATAGGCCTATTCGCCTGAGTTGAAAAAACACATGTACCTCTCAAAAGAAAACCAGCAGTGTTAGAAGCAGGAGCATCAAGCACATTGTTTTACTGTGAGAATTCAGTGAGTTTTTGAAAGGAAGACTGCTGCAAATCAGCGTTTTCGAGGTGTAGAAAGCTTCATTTTGTTCCACATAGGACAGTTTAGAACAGTTGAAGAAACAAATGTAAATCTCAAAAGAAAACTATGTGTGTTAGAAACAAGAGCATCTATCACATTGTTTGCTGTGAGAATAGTGTTACTTTTTGAAAGGAATATACCTGCAACTTAGGGGATCAACGTGGAGATAGCCTCTTTCTGTTCCAAATTGGCCTATTCAGCTAAGTTGAAGAAACACATGTACCTCTCAAAAAAAAACCATCTCGGTATGAGGCTGGAATATCTAGAACATTGTTTCCCTGTGAGAACTGAGTGTGGTTTTGAAATGACTACTACAGGAAACCTTAGAGTTTCAAAGGGGCGATAAGCTCTGTTTGCTCGAAATAGGTCTTTTCAGCTGAGTTGAAGACACATGCATCTTTCCCAAGAAAACATCTATGTTAGAAAGGGCAGCAGCTACCACATGGTTTCTCTGTCACAATTGAGAGAGCTTTTGAAAGGAGTACTTCCTGCAATTCAGAACTTGCAAGGTCAACAAAGGTTCATTCTGTGCCAAATAGGCGTTTTCACCTGACATGTTGAAACACATGTTTCTCTCACAAGAAACTCTCTGTGTTAGACGGTCCATCGCATAGAACATTATTTACCTGTGAGATTTGAGTTAGTTTTCATTGGAGAACTTTTGCAAATCAGAATTTCAGGGTGGAAAAGGCTACTTTGTTCCTAATAGCCCTATTGAGCTGCATTGAAAAAACACATGGATCTCGCGAGAGAAAACCATCTGTGTTAGAAGCAGGATCATCCGGCACATTGTTTCCCTGTGATAATCGAGTGAATATTTGAAAGGAGTACTTCCAGCCAATCATAGATTTGAGGTGTACAAAAGCTCACTTTACTCCAAATAGGACTATTTAGCTGAGTGGAAGAAACAACATGTATATCTCGCAAGAGAACTATATGTGTAAGAAGCCTGAGCATCTAGAATATTGATTCCCTGTGAGAACCGAGTTACGTTTGAAAGGAATACCTCCTGCAAATCCTAGATTTGAAGGTGGAGAAAGGCTGCTTTTGTTCAAAATAGGCCTATTGATCTGAGGGGAAGTAACGAATGGATACTTCCAAAGAAAACCATTTCTGGTAGAAGCTGAAGCATGTACATATTGCTTCCCTGGGAGAAATCAGTTAGTTTGGAAAGGAATATTCCTGCAAATCAGAACTTCCAAGGTGCACCAAGCTTCATTTCATTCTAAATAGGCCTATTCCACTGAGATGTTGAAACACATGTTTCTCTGGAAAGAAAACAATCCGTGTTACAATCTCCCCTGCCTTTAACCTTGATTCCCTGTGAGATTAGAGGTAGTTTTTGAGTGGAATACGTCTGTAAAGGAGAATTTTCAGGCTGGAAAAGCCTCCTTTGTTGGACTAAGCCTATTCAGCTGAGTTGAAGAAGCACATTTTTCTCTCAAAAGAAAATCATCTGTGTTAGAAGAAGGAGAATCTAGCACATTGTTTCCTATGAGAAGTGAGTTAGTGTTTGAAAAGAACGCTGACTGCAACCTAGGTGTTTCAAGGTGGAGATTGGCTCTATTTCCTCCAATAAGCCTATTCAGATGAGTTTGAGAAACTCATGTATCTCTCCAAGGAAAATGATATACGTTAGCAGCATCAAATCTACCACATTGTTTCCTTCTGAGTATTGAGTTAGTTTTTGAAAGCAACACGTTTAGCAAATCAGAATTTTCAAGCTACAGAAAGGCTCATTTTGTCCAAAGAGGAGGATTCGGCTCAATTGAAGACAGACATGTATCTCTCCTCACAATACCATCTATGCTTCAAACTGCAGCAATTACCACATTGTTTCCCTGCAAGAATTGACTTAGTTTTTGAAAGGACTACTACTGGCAACTTTTGAGTTTCACTGTGGAGATAGTCTCTGTTTGCTTCAAACAGGCCTTTTTAGCTGAGATGAAGAAGCACATGTGTATCTTGAAAAAGTACCATCTACGTTGGAAGCTGTAATTTCTATCACACTGTTTCCCTCTGACAATTTAGTTTGTTTTCGAAAGGAGTATTTCCTGCAAATCAGAATTTCCAACATGGATTGAAGTTCACTTGCTCCAAACAAGCCTAATTTGAAGAAACACACCTATTTCTTGAAAGAAAACCATCTGTGTTAGAAGAAAGTGCATCTAGCACATTGTTTCCCTGTGAGAACTGAGTTAGTTTTTAAAGGAACTTGTCCTCCACATTAGCACTTTGAATTGGGACATATGTTTCTTTGTTTCAAATTGGCCTATTCACCTGAATGGTCTAAACACGTGTTCCTCTTGAAACATCACAATATGTTTTAGAAAGAGGAACAACTAGCCTATTGCTTCCTTGTGAGAAGACTTAGTCTTGGAAAGGAATGTACCTGCAACTGAGAGATTTCAATGTGGAGATATGCCCTGATTGCTGCAAATAGGCCTATACAGCTGAGTTGAAGAAACACATGACTAACTCTAATGACAACCATCTATGTTAGAAACTGTAGCATCAAGCACATTGATCCCCTGTGAAATTTGAATTAGTTATGGAAATGAATAACTTCTGAAGAACAGATTTTCAAAGTGTAGGAAGCCTCATTTTGTCCAAATAGGCCATTTCAGCTATGTTGAAGAAACACATGCATCTCTCCAATGAAATCATGTAGGTTAGAATCAGCATCATCTAGAACACTGTTCCTTGTGAGAATTGATTTAGCTCGTGAAAGGAGTATTTCCTGCAAAGCATCCTTTTCAAGATGAAGAAAGGCTCATTTTGTTCCAAATAGGTCTATACAGCTGAGTTGAAGAAACACATGTACCTTTCCAAAGAAAACCAACTATGGTAGATCTACCACTTTATTTCCCTGTGTGAATTGACATAGATTTCAAAGGAAAATTTAATGGAAATGAGAACTTAGAAGGCAGAGAAAGGATCATTTTGTTCCAAATGGGCCAAATCACATGAGATGTCAAAAACCGTTTGTGTGGAAAGGAAAACTGTGATAGAAACAGGTGTTTCCTGCACATTCTTTCCCTGTGAAAATTGAGTTAATTTTTAAAAGCATACTTCCTACATCTTAAGTGTTTCAATGCGGAGATAGTTTCTGTTTACTCCAGGGAGGCGTATTCAGCTTGGTTTGAGAAACGCATGTATCTCCCAAAGAAAGAGATCTATGTTAAATGCTTCACAATCCCGCCTGTTGTTTGCCTGTGAGAATTGAATGAGTTTTTGAATGCAATACTTCTGGAAATCCTCATTTTCAAGAAGAAGAAAGGCTCATTTTGTCCCAAGTATGCGTATTTTGCTGAGGTGAAGAAACACATTTATCTCTCCACAGAAAGCCATCTGTGTCAGAAGTCAAAACATTAACAACATTGCTTCATTCTGTAAATGAGTTACTTTTGGAAAGGAATATTTCCTGAAAATCAGAACTTTCAAGGTGGAGAGATGTTCACTTTCTTCCAAATAAGCCTATTGACCTGAAAGTGGGAACACATTTGTCTCTCGAAAGAAAATGGTCAGTGTAGAAAGAGAGAAGTGTCTAGACCATTGTTTCCGTGTGAGAATTGACTTAGTTTTGAAAGGAATACTTACTGCAAATCCTAATTTTCAAGGTGGAGAAAGGGTGATTTTCCTCAAATGGGCCTCTTTATCTGAGGGGAAGAAACACATGTATCCCTCCAAAGAAAACCATTTCTGCTAGAAGCTGCAGCATCTGACACATTGTTACCTGTGAGAATTGAGTTCACTTTTGAAAGGAATATTTCCTGTATATCGTAGTTATCATGGTAGGGGAAGGCTCATTTTGGTACAAAAATGCCTAATCAGCTGATTTGAAGAAACACATTTATTTCTCCAAATAACACCATCTAAGCTTGAAGCTACAGTTGCTAGCACATTGTTTCCCTGTGACAATTGGCTTAGTTTTTGAAAGGAAGACTTCCTCACAATCTGAGTTTTCAGGGTATTATTAGGCTGAGTGTGTCCAAGTAGGCCCATTCAGCTAAGTTCTATAGAAACATGTGTCTCTCAAAAAAAAATCTTTCTTAGAACCAGGAGCATCTAGGGCATTGTTTCCCTGTGAGAACTGAGTTAGTTATTGAAAGGAATACTTCCTGCGACTTAAGATGTTTCAAAGTGGAGAAAGGCTCATTTTGTTCCAAATGGGGCCGTTCATCATTGGGGAAGAAACACAAGTATCCCTCCGAAGAAACCCATTTATGGTAGAAGCTGCAGCATCTACCATATTGTTTTCCTGTGAGAATTGAGTTCGTTTTGGGAAGAATACTTCCTGCAAATCAGAAATTCCAATGTGAACAAAGGTTCATTTTGTTTCCCAAAGGCCTATTCACCTAAGATGAAGAAAGGCCTGTATGTCCAAAAGAGAACAAGCTGGGTCCAAAGCTCAAGCATGTAGAACGTTGTTTACCAGTGATACTTGAATTACTTTTTGAATGGAATGCTCCTGCAAATCAGAATTGTCGGGGTGGATGAAGATCATTTTGTTCTGAATAGGCCTATTCGCCTGAGTTGAAAAAACACATGTACCTCTCAAAAGAAAACCAGCAGTGTTAGAAGCAGGAGCATCAAGCACATTGTTTTACTGTGAGAATTCAGTGAGTTTTTGAAAGGAAGACTGCTGCAAATCAGCGTTTTCGAGGTGTAGAAAGCTTCATTTTGTTCCACATAGGACAGTTTAGAACAGTTGAAGAAACAAATGTAAATCTCAAAAGAAAACTATGTGTGTTAGAAACAAGAGCATCTATCACATTGTTTGCTGTGAGAATAGTGTTACTTTTTGAAAGGAATATACCTGCAACTTAGGGGATCAACGTGGAGATAGCCTCTTTCTGTTCCAAATTGGCCTATTCAGCTAAGTTGAAGAAACACATGTACCTCTCAAAAAAAAACCATCTCGGTATGAGGCTGGAATATCTAGAACATTGTTTCCCTGTGAGAACTGAGTGTGGTTTTGAAATGACTACTACAGGAAACCTTAGAGTTTCAAAGGGGCGATAAGCTCTGTTTGCTCGAAATAGGTCTTTTCAGCTGAGTTGAAGACACATGCATCTTTCCCAAGAAAACATCTATGTTAGAAAGGGCAGCAGCTACCACATGGTTTCTCTGTCACAATTGAGAGAGCTTTTGAAAGGAGTACTTCCTGCAATTCAGAACTTGCAAGGTCAACAAAGGTTCATTCTGTGCCAAATAGGCGTTTTCACCTGACATGTTGAAACACATGTTTCTCTCACAAGAAACTCTCTGTGTTAGACGGTCCATCGCATAGAACATTATTTACCTGTGAGATTTGAGTTAGTTTTCATTGGAGAACTTTTGCAAATCAGAATTTCAGGGTGGAAAAGGCTACTTTGTTCCTAATAGCCCTATTGAGCTGCATTGAAAAAACACATGGATCTCGCGAGAGAAAACCATCTGTGTTAGAAGCAGGATCATCCGGCACATTGTTTCCCTGTGAGAATCGAGTGAATATTTGAAAGGAGTACTTCCAGCCAATCATAGATTTGAGGTGTACAAAAGCTCACTTTACTCCAAATAGGACTATTTAGCTGAGTGGAAGAAACAACATGTATATCTCGCAAGAGAACTATATGTGTAAGAAGCCTGAGCATCTAGAATATTGATTCCCTGTGAGAACCGAGTTACGTTTGAAAGGAATACCTCCTGCAAATCCTAGATTTGAAGGTGGAGAAAGGCTGCTTTTGTTCAAAATAGGCCTATTGATCTGAGGGGAAGTAACGAATGGATACTTCCAAAGAAAACCATTTCTGGTAGAAGCTGAAGCATGTACATATTGCTTCCCTGGGAGAAATCAGTTAGTTTGGAAAGGAATATTCCTGCAAATCAGAACTTCCAAGGTGCACCAAGCTTCATTTCATTCTAAATAGGCCTATTCCACTGAGATGTTGAAACACATGTTTCTCTGGAAAGAAAACAATCCGTGTTACAATCTCCCCTGCCTTTAACCTTGATTCCCTGTGAGATTAGAGGTAGTTTTTGAGTGGAATACGTCTGTAAAGGAGAATTTTCAGGCTGGAAAAGCCTCCTTTGTTGGACTAAGCCTATTCAGCTGAGTTGAAGAAGCACATTTTTCTCTCAAAAGAAAATCATCTGTGTTAGAAGAAGGAGAATCTAGCACATTGTTTCCTATGAGAAGTGAGTTAGTGTTTGAAAAGAACGCTGACTGCAACCTAGGTGTTTCAAGGTGGAGATTGGCTCTATTTCCTCCAATAAGCCTATTCAGATGAGTTTGAGAAACTCATGTATCTCTCCAAGGAAAATGATATACGTTAGCAGCATCAAATCTACCACATTGTTTCCTTCTGAGTATTGAGTTAGTTTTTGAAAGCAACACGTTTAGCAAATCAGAATTTTCAAGCTACAGAAAGGCTCATTTTGTCCAAAGAGGAGGATTCGGCTCAATTGAAGACAGACATGTATCTCTCCTCACAATACCATCTATGCTTCAAACTGCAGCAATTACCACATTGTTTCCCTGCAAGAATTGACTTAGTTTTTGAAAGGACTACTACTGGCAACTTTTGAGTTTCACTGTGGAGATAGTCTCTGTTTGCTTCAAACAGGCCTTTTTAGCTGAGATGAAGAAGCACATGTGTATCTTGAAAAAGTACCATCTACGTTGGAAGCTGTAATTTCTATCACACTGTTTCCCTCTGACAATTTAGTTTGTTTTCGAAAGGAGTATTTCCTGCAAATCAGAATTTCCAACATGGATTGAAGTTCACTTGCTCCAAACAAGCCTAATTTGAAGAAACACACCTATTTCTTGAAAGAAAACCATCTGTGTTAGAAGAAAGTGCATCTAGCACATTGTTTCCCTGTGAGAACTGAGTTAGTTTTTAAAGGAACTTGTCCTCCACATTAGCACTTTGAATTGGGACATATGTTTCTTTGTTTCAAATTGGCCTATTCACCTGAATGGTCTAAACACGTGTTCCTCTTGAAACATCACAATATGTTTTAGAAAGAGGAACAACTAGCCTATTGCTTCCTTGTGAGAAGACTTAGTCTTGGAAAGGAATGTACCTGCAACTGAGAGATTTCAATGTGGAGATATGCCCTGATTGCTGCAAATAGGCCTATACAGCTGAGTTGAAGAAACACATGACTAACTCTAATGACAACCATCTATGTTAGAAACTGTAGCATCAAGCACATTGATCCCCTGTGAAATTTGAATTAGTTATGGAAATGAATAACTTCTGAAGAACAGATTTTCAAAGTGTAGGAAGCCTCATTTTGTCCAAATAGGCCATTTCAGCTATGTTGAAGAAACACATGCATCTCTCCAATGAAATCATGTAGGTTAGAATCAGCATCATCTAGAACACTGTTCCTTGTGAGAATTGATTTAGCTCGTGAAAGGAGTATTTCCTGCAAAGCATCCTTTTCAAGATGAAGAAAGGCTCATTTTGTTCCAAATAGGTCTATACAGCTGAGTTGAAGAAACACATGTACCTTTCCAAAGAAAACCAACTATGGTAGATCTACCACTTTATTTCCCTGTGTGAATTGACATAGATTTCAAAGGAAAATTTAATGGAAATGAGAACTTAGAAGGCAGAGAAAGGATCATTTTGTTCCAAATGGGCCAAATCACATGAGATGTCAAAAACCGTTTGTGTGGAAAGGAAAACTGTGATAGAAACAGGTGTTTCCTGCACATTCTTTCCCTGTGAAAATTGAGTTAATTTTTAAAAGCATACTTCCTACATCTTAAGTGTTTCAATGCGGAGATAGTTTCTGTTTACTCCAGGGAGGCGTATTCAGCTTGGTTTGAGAAACGCATGTATCTCCCAAAGAAAGAGATCTATGTTAAATGCTTCACAATCCCGCCTGTTGTTTGCCTGTGAGAATTGAATGAGTTTTTGAATGCAATACTTCTGGAAATCCTCATTTTCAAGAAGAAGAAAGGCTCATTTTGTCCCAAGTATGCGTATTTTGCTGAGGTGAAGAAACACATTTATCTCTCCACAGAAAGCCATCTGTGTCAGAAGTCAAAACATTAACAACATTGCTTCATTCTGTAAATGAGTTACTTTTGGAAAGGAATATTTCCTGAAAATCAGAACTTTCAAGGTGGAGAGATGTTCACTTTCTTCCAAATAAGCCTATTGACCTGAAAGTGGGAACACATTTGTCTCTCGAAAGAAAATGGTCAGTGTAGAAAGAGAGAAGTGTCTAGACCATTGTTTCCGTGTGAGAATTGACTTAGTTTTGAAAGGAATACTTACTGCAAATCCTAATTTTCAAGGTGGAGAAAGGGTGATTTTCCTCAAATGGGCCTCTTTATCTGAGGGGAAGAAACACATGTATCCCTCCAAAGAAAACCATTTCTGCTAGAAGCTGCAGCATCTGACACATTGTTACCTGTGAGAATTGAGTTCACTTTTGAAAGGAATATTTCCTGTATATCGTAGTTATCATGGTAGGGGAAGGCTCATTTTGGTACAAAAATGCCTAATCAGCTGATTTGAAGAAACACATTTATTTCTCCAAATAACACCATCTAAGCTTGAAGCTACAGTTGCTAGCACATTGTTTCCCTGTGACAATTGGCTTAGTTTTTGAAAGGAAGACTTCCTCACAATCTGAGTTTTCAGGGTATTATTAGGCTGAGTGTGTCCAAGTAGGCCCATTCAGCTAAGTTCTATAGAAACATGTGTCTCTCAAAAAAAAATCTTTCTTAGAACCAGGAGCATCTAGGGCATTGTTTCCCTGTGAGAACTGAGTTAGTTATTGAAAGGAATACTTCCTGCGACTTAAGATGTTTCAAAGTGGAGAAAGGCTCATTTTGTTCCAAATGGGGCCGTTCATCATTGGGGAAGAAACACAAGTATCCCTCCGAAGAAACCCATTTATGGTAGAAGCTGCAGCATCTACCATATTGTTTTCCTGTGAGAATTGAGTTCGTTTTGGGAAGAATACTTCCTGCAAATCAGAAATTCCAATGTGAACAAAGGTTCATTTTGTTTCCCAAAGGCCTATTCACCTAAGATGAAGAAAGGCCTGTATGTCCAAAAGAGAACAAGCTGGGTCCAAAGCTCAAGCATGTAGAACGTTGTTTACCAGTGATACTTGAATTACTTTTTGAATGGAATGCTCCTGCAAATCAGAATTGTCGGGGTGGATGAAGATCATTTTGTTCTGAATAGGCCTATTCGCCTGAGTTGAAAAAACACATGTACCTCTCAAAAGAAAACCAGCAGTGTTAGAAGCAGGAGCATCAAGCACATTGTTTTACTGTGAGAATTCAGTGAGTTTTTGAAAGGAAGACTGCTGCAAATCAGCGTTTTCGAGGTGTAGAAAGCTTCATTTTGTTCCACATAGGACAGTTTAGAACAGTTGAAGAAACAAATGTAAATCTCAAAAGAAAACTATGTGTGTTAGAAACAAGAGCATCTATCACATTGTTTGCTGTGAGAATAGTGTTACTTTTTGAAAGGAATATACCTGCAACTTAGGGGATCAACGTGGAGATAGCCTCTTTCTGTTCCAAATTGGCCTATTCAGCTAAGTTGAAGAAACACATGTACCTCTCAAAAAAAAACCATCTCGGTATGAGGCTGGAATATCTAGAACATTGTTTCCCTGTGAGAACTGAGTGTGGTTTTGAAATGACTACTACAGGAAACCTTAGAGTTTCAAAGGGGCGATAAGCTCTGTTTGCTCGAAATAGGTCTTTTCAGCTGAGTTGAAGACACATGCATCTTTCCCAAGAAAACATCTATGTTAGAAAGGGCAGCAGCTACCACATGGTTTCTCTGTCACAATTGAGAGAGCTTTTGAAAGGAGTACTTCCTGCAATTCAGAACTTGCAAGGTCAACAAAGGTTCATTCTGTGCCAAATAGGCGTTTTCACCTGACATGTTGAAACACATGTTTCTCTCACAAGAAACTCTCTGTGTTAGACGGTCCATCGCATAGAACATTATTTACCTGTGAGATTTGAGTTAGTTTTCATTGGAGAACTTTTGCAAATCAGAATTTCAGGGTGGAAAAGGCTACTTTGTTCCTAATAGCCCTATTGAGCTGCATTGAAAAAACACATGGATCTCGCGAGAGAAAACCATCTGTGTTAGAAGCAGGATCATCCGGCACATTGTTTCCCTGTGAGAATCGAGTGAATATTTGAAAGGAGTACTTCCAGCCAATCATAGATTTGAGGTGTACAAAAGCTCACTTTACTCCAAATAGGACTATTTAGCTGAGTGGAAGAAACAACATGTATATCTCGCAAGAGAACTATATGTGTAAGAAGCCTGAGCATCTAGAACATTGATTCCCTGTGAGAACCGAGTTACGTTTGAAAGGAATACCTCCTGCAAATCCTAGATTTGAAGGTGGAGAAAGGCTGCTTTTGTTCAAAATAGGCCTATTGATCTGAGGGGAAGTAACGAATGGATACTTCCAAAGAAAACCATTTCTGGTAGAAGCTGAAGCATGTACATATTGCTTCCCTGGGAGAAATCAGTTAGTTTGGAAAGGAATATTCCTGCAAATCAGAACTTCCAAGGTGCACCAAGCTTCATTTCATTCTAAATAGGCCTATTCCACTGAGATGTTGAAACACAGGTTTCTCTGGAAAGAAAACAATCCGTGTTACAATCTCCCCTGCCTTTAACCTTGATTCCCTGTGAGATTAGAGGTAGTTTTTGAGTGGAATACGTCTGCAAAGGAGAATTTTCAGGCTGGAAAAGCCTCCTTTTGTTGGACTAAGCCTATTCAGCTGAGTTGAGGAAGCACATTTTTCTCTCAAAAGAAAATCATCTGTGTTAGAAGAAGGAGAATCTAGCACATTGTTTCCTATGAGAAGTGAGTTAGTGTTTGAAAAGAACGCTGACTGCAACCTAGGTGTTTCAAGGTGGAGATTGGCTCTATTTCCTCCAATAAGCCTATTCAGATGAGTTTGAGAAACTCATGTATCTCTCCAAGGAAAATGATATACGTTAGCAGCATCAAATCTACCACATTGTTTCCTTCTGAGTATTGAGTTAGTTTTTGAAAGCAACACGTTTAGCAAATCAGAATTTTCAAGCTACAGAAAGGCTCATTTTGTCCAAAGAGGAGGATTCGGCTCAATTGAAGACAGACATGTATCTCTCCTCACAATACCATCTATGCTTCAAACTGCAGCAATTACCACATTGTTTCCCTGCAAGAATTGACTTAGTTTTTGAAAGGACTACTACTGGCAACTTTTGAGTTTCACTGTGGAGATAGTCTCTGTTTGCTTCAAACAGGCCTTTTTAGCTGAGATGAAGAAGCACATGTGAATCTTGAAAAAGTACCATCTACGTTGGAAGCTGTAATTTCTATCACACTGTTTCCCTCTGACAATTTAGTTTGTTTTCGAAAGGAGTATTTCCTGCAAATCAGAATTTCCAACATGGATTGAAGTTCACTTGCTCCAAACAAGCCTAATTTGAAGAAACACACCTATTTCTTGAAAGAAAACCATCTGTGTTAGAAGAAAGTGCATCTAGCACATTGTTTCCCTGTGAGAACTGAGTTAGTTTTTAAAGGAACTTGTCCTCCACATTAGCACTTTGAATTGGGACATATGTTTCTTTGTTTCAAATTGGCCTATTCACCTGAATGGTCTAAACACGTGTTCCTCTTGAAACATCACAATATGTTTTAGAAAGAGGAACAACTAGCCTATTGCTTCCTTGTGAGAAGACTTAGCCTTGGAAAGGAATGTACCTGCAACTGAGAGATTTCAATGTGGAGATATGCCCTGATTGCTGCAAATAGGCCTATACAGCTGAGTTGAAGAAACACATGACTAACTCTAATGACAACCATCTATGTTAGAAACTGTAGCATCAAGCACATTGATCCCCTGTGAAATTTGAATTAGTTATGGAAATGAATAACTTCTGAAGAACAGATTTTCAAAGTGTAGGAAGCCTCATTTTGTCCAAATAGGCCATTTCAGCTATGTTGAAGAAACATATGCATCTCTCCAACGAAATCATGTAGGTTAGAATCAGCATCATCTAGAACACTGTTCCTTGTGAGAATTGATTTAGCTCGTGAAAGGAGTATTTCCTGCAAAGCATCCTTTTCAAGATGAAGAAAGGCTCATTTTGTTCCAAATAGGTCTATACAGCTGAGTTGAAGAAACACATGTACCTTTCCAAAGAAAACCATCTATGGTAGATCTACCACTTTATTTCCCTGTGTGAATTGACATAGATTTCAAAGGAACATTTAATGGAAATGAGAACTTAGAAGGCAGAGAAAGGATCATTTTGTTCCAAATGGGCCAAATCACATGAGATGTCAAAAACCGTTTGTGTGGAAAGGAAAACTGTGATAGAAACAGGTGTTTCCTGCACATTCTTTCCCTGTGAAAATTGAGTTAATTTTTAGAAGCATACTTCCTACATCTTAAGTGTTTCAATGCGGAGATAGTTTCTGTTTACTCCAGGGAGGCGTATTCAGCGTGGTTTGAGAAACGCATGTATCTCCCAAAGAAAGAGATCTATGTTAAATGCTTCACAATCCCGCCTGTTGTTTGCCTGTGAGAATTGAATGAGTTTTTGAATGCAATACTTCTGGAAATCCTCATTTTCAAGAAGAAGAAAGGCTCATTTTGTCCCAAGTATGCGTATTTTGCTGAGGTGAAGAAACACATTTATCTCTCCACAGAAAGCCATCTGTGTCAGAAGTCAAAACATTAACAACATTGCTTCATTCTGTAAATGAGTTACTTTTGGAAAGGAATATTTCCTGAAAATCAGAACTTTCAAGGTGGAGAGATGTTCACTTTCTTCCAAATAAGCCTATTGACCTGAAAGTGGGAACACATTTGTCTCTGGAAAGAAAATGGTCAGTGTAGAAAGAGAGAAGTGTCTAGACCATTGTTTCCGTGTGAGAATTGACTTAGTTTTGAAAGGAATACTTACTGCAAATCCTAATTTTCAAGGTGGAGAAAGGGTGATTCTCCTCAAATGGGCCTCTTTATCTGAGGGGAAGAAACACATGTATCCCTCCAAAGAAAACCATTTGTGCTAGAAGCTGCAGCATCTGACACATTGTTACCTGTGAGAATTGAGTTCACTTTTGAAAGGAATATTTCCTGTATATCGTAGTTATCATGGTAGGGGAAGGCTCATTTTGGTACAAAAATGCCTAATCAGCTGATTTGAAGAAACACATTTATTTCTCCAAATAACACCATCTAAGCTTGAAGCTACAGTTGCTAGCACATTGTTTCCCTGTGACAATTGGCTTAGTTTTTGAAAGGAAGACTTCCTCACAATCTGAGTTTTCAGGGTATTATTAGGCTGAGTGTGTCCAAGTAGGCCCATTCAGCTAAGTTCTATAGAAACATGTGTCTCTCAAAAAAAAATCTTTCTTAGAACCAGGAGCATCTAGGGCATTGTTTCCCTGTGAGAACTGAGTTAGTTATTGAAAGGAATACTTCCTGCGACTTAAGATGTTTCAAAGTGGAGAAAGGCTCATTTTGTTCCAAATGGGGCCGTTCATCATTGGGGAAGAAACACAAGTATCCCTCCGAAGAAACCCATTTATGGTAGAAGCTGCAGCATCTACCATATTGTTTTCCTGTGAGAATTGAGTTCGTTTTGGGAAGAATACTTCCTGCAAATCAGAAATTCCAATGTGAACAAAGGTTCATTTTGTTTCCCAAAGGCCTATTCACCTAAGATGAAGAAAGGCCTGTATGTCCAAAAGAGAACAAGCTGGGTCCAAAGCTCAAGCATGTAGAACGTTGTTTACCAGTGATACTTGAATTACTTTTTGAATGGAATGCTCCTGCAAATCAGAATTGTCGGGGTGGATGAAGATCATTTTGTTCTGAATAGGCCTATTCGCCTGAGTTGAAAAAACACATGTACCTCTCAAAAGAAAACCAGCAGTGTTAGAAGCAGGAGCATCAAGCACATTGTTTTACTGTGAGAATTCAGTGAGTTTTTGAAAGGAAGACTGCTGCAAATCAGCGTTTTCGAGGTGTAGAAAGCTTCATTTTGTTCCACATAGGACAGTTTAGAACAGTTGAAGAAACAAATGTAAATCTCAAAAGAAAACTATGTGTGTTAGAAACAAGAGCATCTATCACATTGTTTGCTGTGAGAATAGTGTTACTTTTTGAAAGGAATATACCTGCAACTTAGGGGATCAACGTGGAGATAGCCTCTTTCTGTTCCAAATTGGCCTATTCAGCTAAGTTGAAGAAACACATGTACCTCTCAAAAAAAACCATCTCGGTATGAGGCTGGAATATCTAGAACATTGTTTCCCTGTGAGAACTGAGTGTGGTTTTGAAATGACTACTACAGGAAACCTTAGAGTTTCAAAGGGGCGATAAGCTCTGTTTGCTCGAAATAGGTCTTTTCAGCTGAGTTGAAGACACATGCATCTTTCCCAAGAAAACATCTATGTTAGAAAGGGCAGCAGCTACCACATGGTTTCTCTGTCACAATTGAGAGAGCTTTTGAAAGGAGTACTTCCTGCAATTCAGAACTTGCAAGGTCAACAAAGGTTCATTCTGTGCCAAATAGGCGTTTTCACCTGACATGTTGAAACACATGTTTCTCTCACAAGAAACTCTCTGTGTTAGACGGTCCATCGCATAGAACATTATTTACCTGTGAGATTTGAGTTAGTTTTCATTGGAGAACTTTTGCAAATCAGAATTTCAGGGTGGAAAAGGCTACTTTGTTCCTAATAGCCCTATTGAGCTGCATTGAAAAAACACATGGATCTCGCGAGAGAAAACCATCTGTGTTAGAAGCAGGATCATCCGGCACATTGTTTCCCTGTGAGAATCGAGTGAATATTTGAAAGGAGTACTTCCAGCCAATCATAGATTTGAGGTGTACAAAAGCTCACTTTACTCCAAATAGGACTATTTAGCTGAGTGGAAGAAACAACATGTATATCTCGCAAGAGAACTATATGTGTAAGAAGCCTGAGCATCTAGAACATTGATTCCCTGTGAGAACCGAGTTACGTTTGAAAGGAATACCTCCTGCAAATCCTAGATTTGAAGGTGGAGAAAGGCTGCTTTTGTTCAAAATAGGCCTATTGATCTGAGGGGAAGTAACGAATGGATACTTCCAAAGAAAACCATTTCTGGTAGAAGCTGAAGCATGTACATATTGCTTCCCTGGGAGAAATCAGTTAGTTTGGAAAGGAATATTCCTGCAAATCAGAACTTCCAAGGTGCACCAAGCTTCATTTCATTCTAAATAGGCCTATTCCACTGAGATGTTGAAACACATGTTTCTCTGGAAAGAAAACAATCCGTGTTACAATCTCCCCTGCCTTTAACCTTGATTCCCTGTGAGATTAGAGGTAGTTTTTGAGTGGAATACGTCTGCAAAGGAGAATTTTCAGGCTGGAAAAGCCTCCTTTTGTTGGACTAAGCCTATTCAGCTGAGTTGAAGAAGCACATTTTTCTCTCAAAAGAAAATCATCTGTGTTAGAAGAAGGAGAATCTAGCACATTGTTTCCTATGAGAAGTGAGTTAGTGTTTGAAAAGAACGCTGACTGCAACCTAGGTGTTTCAAGGTGGAGATTGGCTCTATTTCCTCCAATAAGCCTATTCAGATGAGTTTGAGAAACTCATGTATCTCTCCAAGGAAAATGATATACGTTAGCAGCATCAAATCTACCACATTGTTTCCTTCTGAGTATTGAGTTAGTTTTTGAAAGCAACACGTTTAGCAAATCAGAATTTTCAAGCTACAGAAAGGCTCATTTTGTCCAAAGAGGAGGATTCGGCTCAATTGAAGACAGACATGTATCTCTCCTCACAATACCATCTATGCTTCAAACTGCAGCAATTACCACATTGTTTCCCTGCAAGAATTGACTTAGTTTTTGAAAGGACTACTACTGGCAACTTTTGAGTTTCACTGTGGAGATAGTCTCTGTTTGCTTCAAACAGGCCTTTTTAGCTGAGATGAAGAAGCACATGTGTATCTTGAAAAAGTACCATCTACGTTGGAAGCTGTAATTTCTATCACACTGTTTCCCTCTGACAATTTAGTTTGTTTTCGAAAGGAGTATTTCCTGCAAATCAGAATTTCCAACATGGATTGAAGTTCACTTGCTCCAAACAAGCCTAATTTGAAGAAACACACCTATTTCTTGAAAGAAAACCATCTGTGTTAGAAGAAAGTGCATCTAGCACATTGTTTCCCTGTGAGAACTGAGTTAGTTTTTAAAGGAACTTGTCCTCCACATTAGCACTTTGAATTGGGACATATGTTTCTTTGTTTCAAATTGGCCTATTCACCTGAATGGTCTAAACACGTGTTCCTCTTGAAACATCACAATATGTTTTAGAAAGAGGAACAACTAGCCTATTGCTTCCTTGTGAGAAGACTTAGTCTTGGAAAGGAATGTACCTGCAACTGAGAGATTTCAATGTGGAGATATGCCCTGATTGCTGAAAATAGGCCTATACAGCTGAGTTGAAGAAACACATGACTAACTCTAATGACAACCATCTATGTTAGAAACTGTAGCATCAAGCACATTGATCCCCTGTGAAATTTGAATTAGTTATGGAAATGAATAACTTCTGAAGAACAGATTTTCAAAGTGTAGGAAGCCTCATTTTGTCCAAATAGGCCATTTCAGCTATGTTGAAGAAACACATGCATCTCTCCAATGAAATCATGTAGGTTAGAATCAGCATCATCTAGAACACTGTTCCTTGTGAGAATTGATTTAGCTCGTGAAAGGAGTATTTCCTGCAAAGCATCCTTTTCAAGATGAAGAAAGGCTCATTTTGTTCCAAATAGGTCTATACAGCTGAGTTGAAGAAACACATGTACCTTTCCAAAGAAAACCATCTATGGTAGATCTACCACTTTATTTCCCTGTGTGAATTGACATAGATTTCAAAGGAAAATTTAATGGAAATGAGAACTTAGAAGGCAGAGAAAGGATCATTTTGTTCCAAATGGGCCAAATCACATGAGATGTCAAAAACCGTTTGTGTGGAAAGGAAAACTGTGATAGAAACAGGTGTTTCCTGCACATTCTTTCCCTGTGAAAATTGAGTTAATTTTTAAAAGCATACTTCCTACATCTTAAGTGTTTCAATGCGGAGATAGTTTCTGTTTACTCCAGGGAGGCGTATTCAGCTTGGTTTGAGAAACGCATGTATCTCCCAAAGAAAGAGATCTATGTTAAATGCTTCACAATCCCGCCTGTTGTTTGCCTGTGAGAATTGAATGAGTTTTTGAATGCAATACTTCTGGAAATCCTCATTTTCAAGAAGAAGAAAGGCTCATTTTGTCCCAAGTATGCGTATTTTGCTGAGGTGAAGAAACACATTTATCTCTCCACAGAAAGCCATCTGTGTCAGAAGTCAAAACATTAACAACATTGCTTCATTCTGTAAATGAGTTACTTTTGGAAAGGAATATTTCCTGAAAATCAGAACTTTCAAGGTGGAGAGATGTTCACTTTCTTCCAAATAAGCCTATTGACCTGAAAGTGGGAACACATTTGTCTCTCGAAAGAAAATGGTCAGTGTAGAAAGAGAGAAGTGTCTAGACCATTGTTTCCGTGTGAGAATTGACTTAGTTTTGAAAGGAATACTTACTGCAAATCCTAATTTTCAAGGTGGAGAAAGGGTGATTTTCCTCAAATGGGCCTCTTTATCTGAGGGGAAGAAACACATGTATCCCTCCAAAGAAAACCATTTCTGCTAGAAGCTGCAGCATCTGACACATTGTTACCTGTGAGAATTGAGTTCACTTTTGAAAGGAATATTTCCTGTATATCGTAGTTATCATGGTAGGGGAAGGCTCATTTTGGTACAAAAATGCCTAATCAGCTGATTTGAAGAAACACATTTATTTCTCCAAATAACACCATCTAAGCTTGAAGCTACAGTTGCTAGTACATTGTTTCCCTGTGACAATTGGCTTAGTTTTTGAAAGGAAGACTTCCTCACAATCTGAGTTTTCAGGGTATTATTAGGCTGAGTGTGTCCAAGTAGGCCCATTCAGCTAAGTTCTATAGAAACATGTGTCTCTCAAAAAAAAATCTTTCTTAGAACCAGGAGCATCTAGGGCATTGTTTCCCTGTGAGAACTGAGTTAGTTATTGAAAGGAATACTTCCTGCGACTTAAGATGTTTCAAAGTGGAGAAAGGCTCATTTTGTTCCAAATGGGGCCGTTCATCATTGGGGAAGAAACACAAGTATCCCTCCGAAGAAACCCATTTATGGTAGAAGCTGCAGCATCTACCATATTGTTTTCCTGTGAGAATTGAGTTCGTTTTGGGAAGAATACTTCCTGCAAATCAGAAATTCCAATGTGAACAAAGGTTCATTTTGTTTCCCAAAGGCCTATTCACCTAAGATGAAGAAAGGCCTGTATGTCCAAAAGAGAACAAGCTGGGTCCAAAGCTCAAGCATGTAGAACGTTGTTTACCAGTGATACTTGAATTACTTTTTGAATGGAATGCTCCTGCAAATCAGAATTGTCGGGGTGGATGAAGATCATTTTGTTCTGAATAGGCCTATTCGCCTGAGTTGAAAAAACACATGTACCTCTCAAAAGAAAACCAGCAGTGTTAGAAGCAGGAGCATCAAGCACATTGTTTTACTGTGAGAATTCAGTGAGTTTTTGAAAGGAAGACTGCTGCAAATCAGCGTTTTCGAGGTGTAGAAAGCTTCATTTTGTTCCACATAGGACAGTTTAGAACAGTTGAAGAAACAAATGTAAATCTCAAAAGAAAACTATGTGTGTTAGAAACAAGAGCATCTATCACATTGTTTGCTGTGAGAATAGTGTTACTTTTTGAAAGGAATATACCTGCAACTTAGGGGATCAACGTGGAGATAGCCTCTTTCTGTTCCAAATTGGCCTATTCAGCTAAGTTGAAGAAACACATGTACCTCTCAAAAAAAACCATCTCGGTATGAGGCTGGAATATCTAGAACATTGTTTCCCTGTGAGAACTGAGTGTGGTTTTGAAATGACTACTACAGGAAACCTTAGAGTTTCAAAGGGGCGATAAGCTCTGTTTGCTCGAAATAGGTCTTTTCAGCTGAGTTGAAGACACATGCATCTTTCCCAAGAAAACATCTATGTTAGAAAGGGCAGCAGCTACCACATGGTTTCTCTGTCACAATTGAGAGAGCTTTTGAAAGGAGTACTTCCTGCAATTCAGAACTTGCAAGGTCAACAAAGGTTCATTCTGTGCCAAATAGGCGTTTTCACCTGACATGTTGAAACACATGTTTCTCTCACAAGAAACTCTCTGTGTTAGACGGTCCATCGCATAGAACATTATTTACCTGTGAGATTTGAGTTAGTTTTCATTGGAGAACTTTTGCAAATCAGAATTTCAGGGTGGAAAAGGCTACTTTGTTCCTAATAGCCCTATTGAGCTGCATTGAAAAAACACATGGATCTCGCGAGAGAAAACCATCTGTGTTAGAAGCAGGATCATCCGGCACATTGTTTCCCTGTGAGAATCGAGTGAATATTTGAAAGGAGTACTTCCAGCCAATCATAGATTTGAGGTGTACAAAAGCTCACTTTACTCCAAATAGGACTATTTAGCTGAGTGGAAGAAACAACATGTATATCTCGCAAGAGAACTATATGTGTAAGAAGCCTGAGCATCTAGAACATTGATTCCCTGTGAGAACCGAGTTACGTTTGAAAGGAATACCTCCTGCAAATCCTAGATTTGAAGGTGGAGAAAGGCTGCTTTTGTTCAAAATAGGCCTATTGATCTGAGGGGAAGTAACGAATGGATACTTCCAAAGAAAACCATTTCTGGTAGAAGCTGAAGCATGTACATATTGCTTCCCTGGGAGAAATCAGTTAGTTTGGAAAGGAATATTCCTGCAAATCAGAACTTCCAAGGTGCACCAAGCTTCATTTCATTCTAAATAGGCCTATTCCACTGAGATGTTGAAACACATGTTTCTCTGGAAAGAAAACAATCCGTGTTACAATCTCCCCTGCCTTTAACCTTGATTCCCTGTGAGATTAGAGGTAGTTTTTGAGTGGAATACGTCTGCAAAGGAGAATTTTCAGGCTGGAAAAGCCTCCTTTTGTTGGACTAAGCCTATTCAGCTGAGTTGAAGAAGCACATTTTTCTCTCAAAAGAAAATCATCTGTGTTAGAAGAAGGAGAATCTAGCACATTGTTTCCTATGAGAAGTGAGTTAGTGTTTGAAAAGAACGCTGACTGCAACCTAGGTGTTTCAAGGTGGAGATTGGCTCTATTTCCTCCAATAAGCCTATTCAGATGAGTTTGAGAAACTCATGTATCTCTCCAAGGAAAATGATATACGTTAGCAGCATCAAATCTACCACATTGTTTCCTTCTGAGTATTGAGTTAGTTTTTGAAAGCAACACGTTTAGCAAATCAGAATTTTCAAGCTACAGAAAGGCTCATTTTGTCCAAAGAGGAGGATTCGGCTCAATTGAAGACAGACATGTATCTCTCCTCACAATACCATCTATGCTTCAAACTGCAGCAATTACCACATTGTTTCCCTGCAAGAATTGACTTAGTTTTTGAAAGGACTACTACTGGCAACTTTTGAGTTTCACTGTGGAGATAGTCTCTGTTTGCTTCAAACAGGCCTTTTTAGCTGAGATGAAGAAGCACATGTGTATCTTGAAAAAGTACCATCTACGTTGGAAGCTGTAATTTCTATCACACTGTTTCCCTCTGACAATTTAGTTTGTTTTCGAAAGGAGTATTTCCTGCAAATCAGAATTTCCAACATGGATTGAAGTTCACTTGCTCCAAACAAGCCTAATTTGAAGAAACACACCTATTTCTTGAAAGAAAACCATCTGTGTTAGAAGAAAGTGCATCTAGCACATTGTTTCCCTGTGAGAACTGAGTTAGTTTTTAAAGGAACTTGTCCTCCACATTAGCACTTTGAATTGGGACATATGTTTCTTTGTTTCAAATTGGCCTATTCACCTGAATGGTCTAAACACGTGTTCCTCTTGAAACATCACAATATGTTTTAGAAAGAGGAACAACTAGCCTATTGCTTCCTTGTGAGAAGACTTAGTCTTGGAAAGGAATGTACCTGCAACTGAGAGATTTCAATGTGGAGATATGCCCTGATTGCTGAAAATAGGCCTATACAGCTGAGTTGAAGAAACACATGACTAACTCTAATGACAACCATCTATGTTAGAAACTGTAGCATCAAGCACATTGATCCCCTGTGAAATTTGAATTAGTTATGGAAATGAATAACTTCTGAAGAACAGATTTTCAAAGTGTAGGAAGCCTCATTTTGTCCAAATAGGCCATTTCAGCTATGTTGAAGAAACACATGCATCTCTCCAATGAAATCATGTAGGTTAGAATCAGCATCATCTAGAACACTGTTCCTTGTGAGAATTGATTTAGCTCGTGAAAGGAGTATTTCCTGCAAAGCATCCTTTTCAAGATGAAGAAAGGCTCATTTTGTTCCAAATAGGTCTATACAGCTGAGTTGAAGAAACACATGTACCTTTCCAAAGAAAACCATCTATGGTAGATCTACCACTTTATTTCCCTGTGTGAATTGACATAGATTTCAAAGGAAAATTTAATGGAAATGAGAACTTAGAAGGCAGAGAAAGGATCATTTTGTTCCAAATGGGCCAAATCACATGAGATGTCAAAAACCGTTTGTGTGGAAAGGAAAACTGTGATAGAAACAGGTGTTTCCTGCACATTCTTTCCCTGTGAAAATTGAGTTAATTTTTAGAAGCATACTTCCTACATCTTAAGTGTTTCAATGCGGAGATAGTTTCTGTTTACTCCAGGGAGGCGTATTCAGCTTGGTTTGAGAAACGCATGTATCTCCCAAAGAAAGAGATCTATGTTAAATGCTTCACAATCCCGCCTGTCGTTTGCCTGTGAGAATTGAATGAGTTTTTGAATGCAATACTTCTGGAAATCCTCATTTTCAAGAAGAAGAAAGGCTCATTTTGTCCCAAGTATGCGTATTTTGCTGAGGTGAAGAAACACATTTATCTCTCCACAGAAAGCCATCTGTGTCAGAAGTCAAAACATTAACAACATTGCTTCATTCTGTAAATGTGTTACTTTTGGAAAGGAATATTTCCTGAAAATCAGAACTTTCAAGGTGGAGAGATGTTCACTTTCTTCCAAATAAGCCTATTGACCTGAAAGTGGGAACACATTGGTCTCTCGAAAGAAAATGGTCAGTGTAGAAAGAGAGAAGTGTCTAGACCATTGTTTCCGTGTGAGAATTGACTTAGTTTTGAAAGGAATACTTACTGCAAATCCTAATTTTCAAGGTGGAGAAAGGGTGATTCTCCTCAAATGGGCCTCTTTATCTGAGGGGAAGAAACACATGTATCCCTCCAAAGAAAACCATTTGTGCTAGAAGCTGCAGCATCTGACACATTGTTACCTGTGAGAATTGAGTTCACTTTTGAAAGGAATATGTCCTGTATATCGTAGTTATCATGGTAGGGGAAGGCTCATTTTGGTACAAAAATGCCTAATCAGCTGATTTGAAGAAACACATTTATTTCTCCAAATAACACCATCTAAGCTTGAAGCTACAGTTGCTAGCACATTGTTTCCCTGTGACAATTGGCTTAGTTTTTGAAAGGAAGACTTCCTCACAATCTGAGTTTTCAGGGTATTATTAGGCTGAGTGTGTCCAAGTAGGCCCATTCAGCTAAGTTCTATAGAAACATGTGTCTCTCAAAAAAAAATCTTTCTTAGAACCAGGAGCATCTAGGGCATTGTTTCCCTGTGAGAACTGAGTTAGTTATTGAAAGGAATACTTCCTGCGACTTAAGATGTTTCAAAGTGGAGAAAGGCTCATTTTGTTCCAAATGGGGCCGTTCATCATTGGGGAAGAAACACAAGTATCCCTCCGAAGAAACCCATTTATGGTAGAAGCTGCAGCATCTACCATATTGTTTTCCTGTGAGAATTGAGTTCGTTTTGGGAAGAATACTTCCTGCAAATCAGAAATTCCAATGTGAACAAAGGTTCATTTTGTTTCCCAAAGGCCTATTCACCTAAGATGAAGAAAGGCCTGTATGTCCAAAAGAGAACAAGCTGGGTCCAAAGCTCAAGCATGTAGAACGTTGTTTACCAGTGATACTTGAATTACTTTTTGAATGGAATGCTCCTGCAAATCAGAATTGTCGGGGTGGATGAAGATCATTTTGTTCTGAATAGGCCTATTCGCCTGAGGTGAAAAAACACATATACCTCTCAAAAGAAAACCAGCAGTGTTAGAAGCAGGAGCATCAAGCACATTGTTTTACTGTGAGAATTCAGTGAGTTTTTGAAAGGAAGACTGCTGCAAATCAGCGTTTTCGAGGTGTAGAAAGCTTCATTTTGTTCCACATAGGACAGTTTAGAACAGTTGAAGAAACAAATGTAAATCTCAAAAGAAAACTATGTGTGTTAGAAACAAGAGCATCTATCACATTGTTTGCTGTGAGAATAGTGTTACTTTTTGAAAGGAATATACCTGCAACTTAGGGGATCAACGTGGAGATAGCCTCTTTCTGTTCCAAATTGGCCTATTCAGCTAAGTTGAAGAAACACATGTACCTCTCAAAAAAAACCATCTCGGTATGAGGCTGGAATATCTAGAACATTGTTTCCCTGTGAGAACTGAGTGTGGTTTTGAAATGACTACTACAGGAAACCTTAGAGTTTCAAAGGGGCGATAAGCTCTGTTTGCTCGAAATAGGTCTTTTCAGCTGAGTTGAAGACACATGCATCTTTCCCAAGAAAACATCTATGTTAGAAAGGGCAGCAGCTACCACATGGTTTCTCTGTCACAATTGAGAGAGCTTTTGAAAGGAGTACTTCCTGCAATTCAGAACTTGCAAGGTCAACAAAGGTTCATTCTGTGCCAAATAGGCGTTTTCACCTGACATGTTGAAACACATGTTTCTCTCACAAGAAACTCTCTGTGTTAGACGGTCCATCGCATAGAACATTATTTACCTGTGAGATTTGAGTTAGTTTTCATTGGAGAACTTTTGCAAATCAGAATTTCAGGGTGGAAAAGGCTACTTTGTTCCTAATAGCCCTATTGAGCTGCATTGAAAAAACACATGGATCTCGCGAGAGAAAACCATGTGTTAGAAGCAGGATCATCCGGCACATTGTTTCCCTGTGAGAATCGAGTGAATATTTGAAAGGAGTACTTCCAGCCAATCATAGATTTGAGGTGTACAAAAGCTCACTTTACTCCAAATAGGACTATTTAGCTGAGTGGAAGAAACAACATGTATATCTCGCAAGAGAACTATATGTGTAAGAAGCCTGAGCATCTAGAACATTGATTCCCTGTGAGAACCGAGTTACGTTTGAAAGGAATACCTCCTGCAAATCCTAGATTTGAAGGTGGAGAAAGGCTGCTTTTGTTCAAAATAGGCCTATTGATCTGAGGGGAAGTAACGAATGGATACTTCCAAAGAAAACCATTTCTGGTAGAAGCTGAAGCATGTACATATTGCTTCCCTGGGAGAAATCAGTTAGTTTGGAAAGGAATATTCCTGCAAATCAGAACTTCCAAGGTGCACCAAGCTTCATTTCATTCTAAATAGGCCTATTCCACTGAGATGTTGAAACACATGTTTCTCTGGAAAGAAAACAATCCGTGTTACAATCTCCCCTGCCTTTAACCTTGATTCCCTGTGAGATTAGAGGTAGTTTTTGAGTGGAATACGTCTGCAAAGGAGAATTTTCAGGCTGGAAAAGCCTCCTTTTGTTGGACTAAGCCTATTCAGCTGAGTTGAAGAAGCACATTTTTCTCTCAAAAGAAAATCATCTGTGTTAGAAGAAGGAGAATCTAGCACATTGTTTCCTATGAGAAGTGAGTTAGTGTTTGAAAAGAACGCTGACTGCAACCTAGGTGTTTCAAGGTGGAGATTGGCTCTATTTCCTCCAATAAGCCTATTCAGATGAGTTTGAGAAACTCATGTATCTCTCCAAGGAAAATGATATACGTTAGCAGCATCAAATCTACCACATTGTTTCCTTCTGAGTATTGAGTTAGTTTTTGAAAGCAACACGTTTAGCAAATCAGAATTTTCAAGCTACAGAAAGGCTCATTTTGTCCAAAGAGGAGGATTCGGCTCAATTGAAGACAGACATGTATCTCTCCTCACAATACCATCTATGCTTCAAACTGCAGCAATTACCACATTGTTTCCCTGCAAGAATTGACTTAGTTTTTGAAAGGACTACTACTGGCAACTTTTGAGTTTCACTGTGGAGATAGTCTCTGTTTGCTTCAAACAGGCCTTTTTAGCTGAGATGAAGAAGCACATGTGTATCTTGAAAAAGTACCATCTACGTTGGAAGCTGTAATTTCTATCACACTGTTTCCCTCTGACAATTTAGTTTGTTTTCGAAAGGAGTATTTCCTGCAAATCAGAATTTCCAACATGGATTGAAGTTCACTTGCTCCAAACAAGCCTAATTTGAAGAAACACACCTATTTCTTGAAAGAAAACCATCTGTGTTAGAAGAAAGTGCATCTAGCACATTGTTTCCCTGTGAGAACTGAGTTAGTTTTTAAAGGAACTTGTCCTCCACATTAGCACTTTGAATTGGGACATATGTTTCTTTGTTTCAAATTGGCCTATTCACCTGAATGGTCTAAACACGTGTTCCTCTTGAAACATCACAATATGTTTTAGAAAGAGGAACAACTAGCCTATTGCTTCCTTGTGAGAAGACTTAGTCTTGGAAAGGAATGTACCTGCAACTGAGAGATTTCAATGTGGAGATATGCCCTGATTGCTGAAAATAGGCCTATACAGCTGAGTTGAAGAAACACATGACTAACTCTAATGACAACCATCTATGTTAGAAACTGTAGCATCAAGCACATTGATCCCCTGTGAAATTTGAATTAGTTATGGAAATGAATAACTTCTGAAGAACAGATTTTCAAAGTGTAGGAAGCCTCATTTTGTCCAAATAGGCCATTTCAGCTATGTTGAAGAAACACATGCATCTCTCCAATGAAATCATGTAGGTTAGAATCAGCATCATCTAGAACACTGTTCCTTGTGAGAATTGATTTAGCTCGTGAAAGGAGTATTTCCTGCAAAGCATCCTTTTCAAGATGAAGAAAGGCTCATTTTGTTCCAAATAGGTCTATACAGCTGAGTTGAAGAAACACATGTACCTTTCCAAAGAAAACCATCTATGGTAGATCTACCACTTTATTTCCCTGTGTGAATTGACATAGATTTCAAAGGAAAATTTAATGGAAATGAGAACTTAGAAGGCAGAGAAAGGATCATTTTGTTCCAAATGGGCCAAATCACATGAGATGTCAAAAACCGTTTGTGTGGAAAGGAAAACTGTGATAGAAACAGGTGTTTCCTGCACATTCTTTCCCTGTGAAAATTGAGTTAATTTTTAGAAGCATACTTCCTACATCTTAAGTGTTTCAATGCGGAGATAGTTTCTGTTTACTCCAGGGAGGCGTATTCAGCTTGGTTTGAGAAACGCATGTATCTCCCAAAGAAAGAGATCTATGTTAAATGCTTCACAATCCCGCCTGTCGTTTGCCTGTGAGAATTGAATGAGTTTTTGAATGCAATACTTCTGGAAATCCTCATTTTCAAGAAGAAGAAAGGCTCATTTTGTCCCAAGTATGCGTATTTTGCTGAGGTGAAGAAACACATTTATCTCTCCACAGAAAGCCATCTGTGTCAGAAGTCAAAACATTAACAACATTGCTTCATTCTGTAAATGTGTTACTTTTGGAAAGGAATATTTCCTGAAAATCAGAACTTTCAAGGTGGAGAGATGTTCACTTTCTTCCAAATAAGCCTATTGACCTGAAAGTGGGAACACATTGGTCTCTCGAAAGAAAATGGTCAGTGTAGAAAGAGAGAAGTGTCTAGACCATTGTTTCCGTGTGAGAATTGACTTAGTTTTGAAAGGAATACTTACTGCAAATCCTAATTTTCAAGGTGGAGAAAGGGTGATTCTCCTCAAATGGGCCTCTTTAACTGAGGGGAAGAAACACATGTATCCCTCCAAAGAAAACCATTTGTGCTAGAAGCTGCAGCATCTGACACATTGTTACCTGTGAGAATTGAGTTCACTTTTGAAAGGAATATGTCCTGTATATCGTAGTTATCATGGTAGGGGAAGGCTCATTTTGGTACAAAAATGCCTAATCAGCTGATTTGAAGAAACACATTTATTTCTCCAAATAACACCATCTAAGCTTGAAGCTACAGTTGCTAGCACATTGTTTCCCTGTGACAATTGGCTTAGTTTTTGAAAGGAAGACTTCCTCACAATCTGAGTTTTCAGGGTATTATTAGGCTGAGTGTGTCCAAGTAGGCCCATTCAGCTAAGTTCTATAGAAACATGTGTCTCTCAAAAAAAAATCTTTCTTAGAACCAGGAGCATCTAGGGCATTGTTTCCCTGTGAGAACTGAGTTAGTTATTGAAAGGAATACTTCCTGCGACTTAAGATGTTTCAAAGTGGAGAAAGGCTCATTTTGTTCCAAATGGGGCCGTTCATCATTGGGGAAGAAACACAAGTATCCCTCCGAAGAAACCCATTTATGGTAGAAGCTGCAGCATCTACCATATTGTTTTCCTGTGAGAATTGAGTTCGTTTTGGGAAGAATACTTCCTGCAAATCAGAAATTCCAATGTGAACAAAGGTTCATTTTGTTTCCCAAAGGCCTATTCACCTAAGATGAAGAAAGGCCTGTATGTCCAAAAGAGAACAAGCTGGGTCCAAAGCTCAAGCATGTAGAACGTTGTTTACCAGTGATACTTGAATTACTTTTTGAATGGAATGCTCCTGCAAATCAGAATTGTCGGGGTGGATGAAGATCATTTTGTTCTGAATAGGCCTATTCGCCTGAGGTGAAAAAACACATGTACCTCTCAAAAGAAAACCAGCAGTGTTAGAAGCAGGAGCATCAAGCACATTGTTTTACTGTGAGAATTCAGTGAGTTTTTGAAAGGAAGACTGCTGCAAATCAGCGTTTTCGAGGTGTAGAAAGCTTCATTTTGTTCCACATAGGACAGTTTAGAACAGTTGAAGAAACAAATGTAAATCTCAAAAGAAAACTATGTGTGTTAGAAACAAGAGCATCTATCACATTGTTTGCTGTGAGAATAGTGTTACTTTTTGAAAGGAATATACCTGCAACTTAGGGGATCAACGTGGAGATAGCCTCTTTCTGTTCCAAATTGGCCTATTCAGCTAAGTTGAAGAAACACATGTACCTCTCAAAAAAAACCATCTCGGTATGAGGCTGGAATATCTAGAACATTGTTTCCCTGTGAGAACTGAGTGTGGTTTTGAAATGACTACTACAGGAAACCTTAGAGTTTCAAAGGGGCGATAAGCTCTGTTTGCTCGAAATAGGTCTTTTCAGCTGAGTTGAAGACACATGCATCTTTCCCAAGAAAACATCTATGTTAGAAAGGGCAGCAGCTACCACATGGTTTCTCTGTCACAATTGAGAGAGCTTTTGAAAGGAGTACTTCCTGCAATTCAGAACTTGCAAGGTCAACAAAGGTTCATTCTGTGCCAAATAGGCGTTTTCACCTGACATGTTGAAACACATGTTTCTCTCACAAGAAACTCTCTGTGTTAGACGGTCCATCGCATAGAACATTATTTACCTGTGAGATTTGAGTTAGTTTTCATTGGAGAACTTTTGCAAATCAGAATTTCAGGGTGGAAAAGGCTACTTTGTTCCTAATAGCCCTATTGAGCTGCATTGAAAAAACACATGGATCTCGCGAGAGAAAACCATGTGTTAGAAGCAGGATCATCCGGCACATTGTTTCCCTGTGAGAATCGAGTGAATATTTGAAAGGAGTACTTCCAGCCAATCATAGATTTGAGGTGTACAAAAGCTCACTTTACTCCAAATAGGACTATTTAGCTGAGTGGAAGAAACAACATGTATATCTCGCAAGAGAACTATATGTGTAAGAAGCCTGAGCATCTAGAACATTGATTCCCTGTGAGAACCGAGTTACGTTTGAAAGGAATACCTCCTGCAAATCCTAGATTTGAAGGTGGAGAAAGGCTGCTTTTGTTCAAAATAGGCCTATTGATCTGAGGGGAAGTAACGAATGGATACTTCCAAAGAAAACCATTTCTGGTAGAAGCTGAAGCATGTACATATTGCTTCCCTGGGAGAAATCAGTTAGTTTGGAAAGGAATATTCCTGCAAATCAGAACTTCCAAGGTGCACCAAGCTTCATTTCATTCTAAATAGGCCTATTCCACTGAGATGTTGAAACACATGTTTCTCTGGAAAGAAAACAATCCGTGTTACAATCTCCCCTGCCTTTAACCTTGATTCCCTGTGAGATTAGAGGTAGTTTTTGAGTGGAATACGTCTGCAAAGGAGAATTTTCAGGCTGGAAAAGCCTCCTTTTGTTGGACTAAGCCTATTCAGCTGAGTTGAAGAAGCACATTTTTCTCTCAAAAGAAAATCATCTGTGTTAGAAGAAGGAGAATCTAGCACATTGTTTCCTATGAGAAGTGAGTTAGTGTTTGAAAAGAACGCTGACTGCAACCTAGGTGTTTCAAGGTGGAGATTGGCTCTATTTCCTCCAATAAGCCTATTCAGATGAGTTTGAGAAACTCATGTATCTCTCCAAGGAAAATGATATACGTTAGCAGCATCAAATCTACCACATTGTTTCCTTCTGAGTATTGAGTTAGTTTTTGAAAGCAACACGTTTAGCAAATCAGAATTTTCAAGCTACAGAAAGGCTCATTTTGTCCAAAGAGGAGGATTCGGCTCAATTGAAGACAGACATGTATCTCTCCTCACAATACCATCTATGCTTCAAACTGCAGCAATTACCACATTGTTTCCCTGCAAGAATTGACTTAGTTTTTGAAAGGACTACTACTGGCAACTTTTGAGTTTCACTGTGGAGATAGTCTCTGTTTGCTTCAAACAGGCCTTTTTAGCTGAGATGAAGAAGCACATGTGTATCTTGAAAAAGTACCATCTACGTTGGAAGCTGTAATTTCTATCACACTGTTTCCCTCTGACAATTTAGTTTGTTTTCGAAAGGAGTATTTCCTGCAAATCAGAATTTCCAACATGGATTGAAGTTCACTTGCTCCAAACAAGCCTAATTTGAAGAAACACACCTATTTCTTGAAAGAAAACCATCTGTGTTAGAAGAAAGTGCATCTAGCACATTGTTTCCCTGTGAGAACTGAGTTAGTTTTTAAAGGAACTTGTCCTCCACATTAGCACTTTGAATTGGGACATATGTTTCTTTGTTTCAAATTGGCCTATTCACCTGAATGGTCTAAACACGTGTTCCTCTTGAAACATCACAATATGTTTTAGAAAGAGGAACAACTAGCCTATTGCTTCCTTGTGAGAAGACTTAGTCTTGGAAAGGAATGTACCTGCAACTGAGAGATTTCAATGTGGAGATATGCCCTGATTGCTGCAAATAGGCCTATACAGCTGAGTTGAAGAAACACATGACTAACTCTAATGACAACCATCTATGTTAGAAACTGTAGCATCAAGCACATTGATCCCCTGTGAAATTTGAATTAGTTATGGAAATGAATAACTTCTGAAGAACAGATTTTCAAAGTGTAGGAAGCCTCATTTTGTCCAAATAGGCCATTTCAGCTATGTTGAAGAAACATATGCATCTCTCCAACGAAATCATGTAGGTTAGAATCAGCATCATCTAGAACACTGTTCCTTGTGAGAATTGATTTAGCTCGTGAAAGGAGTATTTCCTGCAAAGCATCCTTTTCAAGATGAAGAAAGGCTCATTTTGTTCCAAATAGGTCTATACAGCTGAGTTGAAGAAACACATGTACCTTTCCAAAGAAAACCATCTATGGTAGATCTACCACTTTATTTCCCTGTGTGAATTGACATAGATTTCAAAGGAACATTTAATGGAAATGAGAACTTAGAAGGCAGAGAAAGGATCATTTTGTTCCAAATGGGCCAAATCACATGAGATGTCAAAAACCGTTTGTGTGGAAAGGAAAACTGTGATAGAAACAGGTGTTTCCTGCACATTCTTTCCCTGTGAAAATTGAGTTAATTTTTAGAAGCATACTTCCTACATCTTAAGTGTTTCAATGCGGAGATAGTTTCTGTTTACTCCAGGGAGGCGTATTCAGCGTGGTTTGAGAAACGCATGTATCTCCCAAAGAAAGAGATCTATGTTAAATGCTTCACAATCCCGCCTGTTGTTTGCCTGTGAGAATTGAATGAGTTTTTGAATGCAATACTTCTGGAAATCCTCATTTTCAAGAAGAAGAAAGGCTCATTTTGTCCCAAGTATGCGTATTTTGCTGAGGTGAAGAAACACATTTATCTCTCCACAGAAAGCCATCTGTGTCAGAAGTCAAAACATTAACAACATTGCTTCATTCTGTAAATGAGTTACTTTTGGAAAGGAATATTTCCTGAAAATCAGAACTTTCAAGGTGGAGAGATGTTCACTTTCTTCCAAATAAGCCTATTGACCTGAAAGTGGGAACACATTTGTCTCTCGAAAGAAAATGGTCAGTGTAGAAAGAGAGAAGTGTCTAGACCATTGTTTCCGTGTGAGAATTGACTTAGTTTTGAAAGGAATACTTACTGCAAATCCTAATTTTCAAGGTGGAGAAAGGGTGATTCTCCTCAAATGGGCCTCTTTATCTGAGGGGAAGAAACACATGTATCCCTCCAAAGAAAACCATTTCTGCTAGAAGCTGCAGCATCTGACACATTGTTACCTGTGAGAATTGAGTTCACTTTTGAAAGGAATATTTCCTGTATATCGTAGTTATCATGGTAGGGGAAGGCTCATTTTGGTACAAAAATGCCTAATCAGCTGATTTGAAGAAACACATTTATTTCTCCAAATAACACCATCTAAGCTTGAAGCTACAGTTGCTAGCACATTGTTTCCCTGTGACAATTGGCTTAGTTTTTGAAAGGAAGACTTCCTCACAATCTGAGTTTTCAGGGTATTATTAGGCTGAGTGTGTCCAAGTAGGCCCATTCAGCTAAGTTCTATAGAAACATGTGTCTCTCAAAAAAAAATCTTTCTTAGAACCAGGAGCATCTAGGGCATTGTTTCCCTGTGAGAACTGAGTTAGTTATTGAAAGGAATACTTCCTGCGACTTAAGATGTTTCAAAGTGGAGAAAGGCTCATTTTGTTCCAAATGGGGCCGTTCATCATTGGGGAAGAAACACAAGTATCCCTCCGAAGAAACCCATTCATGGTAGAAGCTGCAGCATCTACCATATTGTTTTCCTGTGAGAATTGAGTTCGTTTTGGGAAGAATACTTCCTGCAAATCAGAAATTCCAATGTGAACAAAGGTTCATTTTGTTTCCCAAAGGCCTATTCACCTAAGATGAAGAAAGGCCTGTATGTCCAAAAGAGAACAAGCTGGGTCCAAAGCTCAAGCATGTAGAACGTTGTTTACCAGTGATACTTGAATTACTTTTTGAATGGAATGCTCCTGCAAATCAGAATTGTCGGGGTGGATGAAGATCATTTTGTTCTGAATAGGCCTATTCGCCTGAGGTGAAAAAACACATGTACCTCTCAAAAGAAAACCAGCAGTGTTAGAAGCAGGAGCATCAAGCACATTGTTTTACTGTGAGAATTCAGTGAGTTTTTGAAAGGAAGACTGCTGCAAATCAGCGTTTTCGAGGTGTAGAAAGCTTCATTTTGTTCCACATAGGACAGTTTAGAACAGTTGAAGAAACAAATGTAAATCTCAAAAGAAAACTATGTGTGTTAGAAACCAGAGCATCTATCACATTGTTTGCTGTGAGAATAGTGTTACTTTTTGAAAGGAATATACCTGCAACTTAGGGGATCAACGTGGAGATAGCCTCTTTCTGTTCCAAATTGGCCTATTCAGCTAAGTTGAAGAAACACATGTACCTCTCAAAAAAAACCATCTCGGTATGAGGCTGGAATATCTAGAACATTGTTTCCCTGTGAGAACTGAGTGTGGTTTTGAAATGACTACTACAGGAAACCTTAGAGTTTCAAAGGGGCAATAAGCTCTGTTTGCTCGAAATAGGTCTTTTCAGCTGAGTTGAAGACACATGCATCTTTCCCAAGAAAACATCTATGTTAGAAAGGGCAGCAGCTACCACATGGTTTCTCTGTCACAATTGAGAGAGCTTTTGAAAGGAGTACTTCCTGCAATTCAGAACTTGCAAGGTCAACAAAGGTTCATTCTGTGCCAAATAGGCGTTTTCACCTGACATGTTGAAACACATGTTTCTCTCACAAGAAACTCTCTGTGTTAGACGGTCCATCGCATAGAACATTATTTACCTGTGAGATTTGAGTTAGTTTTCATTGGAGAACTTTTGCAAATCAGAATTTCAGGGTGGAAAAGGCTACTTTGTTCCTAATAGCCCTATTGAGCTTCATTGAAAAAACACATGGATCTCGCGAGAGAAAACCATCTGTGTTAGAAGCAGGATCATCCGGCACATTGTTTCCCTGTGAGAATCGAGTGAATATTTGAAAGGAGTACTTCCAGCCAATCATAGATTTGAGGTGTACAAAAGCTCACTTTACTCCAAATAGGACTATTTAGCTGAGTGGAAGAAACAACATGTATATCTCGCAAGAGAACTATATGTGTAAGAAGCCTGAGCATCTAGAACATTGATTCCCTGTGAGAACCGAGTTACGTTTGAAAGGAATACCTCCTGCAAATCCTAGATTTGAAGGTGGAGAAAGGCTGCTTTTGTTCAAAATAGGCCTATTGATCTGAGGGGAAGTAACGAATGGATACTTCCAAAGAAAACCATTTCTGGTAGAAGCTGAAGCATGTACATATTGCTTCCCTGGGAGAAATCAGTTAGTTTGGAAAGGAATATTCCTGCAAATCAGAACTTCCAAGGTGCACCAAGCTTCATTTCATTCTAAATAGGCCTATTCCACTGAGATGTTGAAACACAGGTTTCTCTGGAAAGAAAACAATCCGTGTTACAATCTCCCCTGCCTTTAACCTTGATTCCCTGTGAGATTAGAGGTAGTTTTTGAGTGGAATACGTCTGCAAAGGAGAATTTTCAGGCTGGAAAAGCCTCCTTTTGTTGGACTAAGCCTATTCAGCTGAGTTGAAGAAGCACATTTTTCTCTCAAAAGAAAATCATCTGTGTTAGAAGAAGGAGAATCTAGCACATTGTTTCCTATGAGAAGTGAGTTAGTGTTTGAAAAGAACGCTGACTGCAACCTAGGTGTTTCAAGATGGAGATTGGCTCTATTTCCTCCAATAAGCCTATTCAGATGAGTTTGAGAAACTCATGTATCTCTCCAAGGAAAATGATATACGTTAGCAGCATCAAATCTACCACATTGTTTCCTTCTGAGTATTGAGTTAGTTTTTGAAAGCAACACGTTTAGCAAATCAGAATTTTCAAGCTACAGAAAGGCTCATTTTGTCCAAAGAGGAGGATTCGGCTCAATTGAAGACAGACATGTATCTCTCCTCACAATACCATCTATGCTTCAAACTGCAGCAATTACCACATTGTTTCCCTGCAAGAATTGACTTAGTTTTTGAAAGGACTACTACTGGCAACTTTTGAGTTTCACTGTGGAGATAGTCTCTGTTTGCTTCAAACAGGCCTTTTTAGCTGAGATGAAGAAGCACATGTGTATCTTGAAAAAGTACCATCTACGTTGGAAGCTGTAATTTCTATCACACTGTTTCCCTCTGACAATTTAGTTTGTTTTCGAAAGGAGTATTTCCTGCAAATCAGAATTTCCAACATGGATTGAAGTTCACTTGCTCCAAACAAGCCTAATTTGAAGAAACACACCTATTTCTTGAAAGAAAACCATCTGTGTTAGAAGAAAGTGCATCTAGCACATTGTTTCCCTGTGAGAACTGAGTTAGTTTTTAAAGGAACTTGTCCTCCACATTAGCACTTTGAATTGGGACATATGTTTCTTTGTTTCAAATTGGCCTATTCACCTGAATGGTCTAAACACGTGTTCCTCTTGAAACATCACAATATGTTTTAGAAAGAGGAACAACTAGCCTATTGCTTCCTTGTGAGAAGACTTAGTCTTGGAAAGGAATGTGCTGCAACTGAGAGATTTCAATGTGGAGATATGCCCTGATTGCTGAAAATAGGCCTATACAGCTGAGTTGAAGAAACACATGACTAACTCTAAGGACAACCATCTATGTTAGAAACTGTAGCATCAAGCACATTGATCCCCTGTGAAATTTGAATTAGTTATGGAAATGAATAACTTCTGAAGAACAGATTTTCAAAGTGTAGGAAGCCTCATTTTGTCCAAATAGGCCATTTCAGCTATGTTGAAGAAACACATGCATCTCTCCAATGAAATCATGTAGGTTAGAATCAGCATCATCTAGAACACTGTTCCTTGTGAGAATTGATTTAGCTCGTGAAAGGAGTATTTCCTGCAAAGCATCCTTTTCAAGATGAAGAAAGGCTCATTTTGTTCCAAATAGGTCTATACAGCTGAGTTGAAGAAACACATGTACCTTTCCAAAGAAAACCATCTATGGTAGATCTACCACTTTATTTCCCTGTGTGAATTGACATAGATTTCAAAGGAAAATTTAATGGAAATGAGAACTTAGAAGGCAGAGAAAGGATCATTTTGTTCCAAATGGGCCAAATCACATGAGATGTCAAAAACCGTTTGTGTGGAAAGGAAAACTGTGATAGAAACAGGTGTTTCCTGCACATTCTTTCCCTGTGAAAATTGAGTTAATTTTTAAAAGCATACTTCCTACATCTTAAGTGTTTCAATGCGGAGATAGTTTCTGTTTACTCCAGGGAGGCGTATTCAGCTTGGTTTGAGAAACGCATGTATCTCCCAAAGAAAGAGATCTATGTTAAATGCTTCACAATCCCGCCTGTTGTTTGCCTGTGAGAATTGAATGAGTTTTTGAATGCAATACTTCTGGAAATCCTCATTTTCAAGAAGAAGAAAGGCTCATTTTGTCCCAAGTATGCGTATTTTGCTGAGGTGAAGAAACACATTTATCTCTCCACAGAAAGCCATCTGTGTCAGAAGTCAAAACATTAACAACATTGCTTCATTCTGTAAATGAGTTACTTTTGGAAAGGAATATTTCCTGAAAATCAGAACTTTCAAGGTGGAGAGATGTTCACTTTCTTCCAAATAAGCCTATTGACCTGAAAGTGGGAACACATTTGTCTCTCGAAAGAAAATGGTCAGTGTAGAAAGAGAGAAGTGTCTAGACCATTGTTTCCGTGTGAGAATTGACTTAGTTTTGAAAGGAATACTTACTGCAAATCCTAATTTTCAAGGTGGAGAAAGGGTGATTTTCCTCAAATGGGCCTCTTTATCTGAGGGGAAGAAACACATGTATCCCTCCAAAGAAAACCATTTCTGCTAGAAGCTGCAGCATCTGACACATTGTTACCTGTGAGAATTGAGTTCACTTTTGAAAGGAATATTTCCTGTATATCGTAGTTATCATGGTAGGGGAAGGCTCATTTTGGTACAAAAATGCCTAATCAGCTGATTTGAAGAAACACATTTATTTCTCCAAATAACACCATCTAAGCTTGAAGCTACAGTTGCTAGCACATTGTTTCCCTGTGACAATTGGCTTAGTTTTTGAAAGGAAGACTTCCTCACAATCTGAGTTTTCAGGGTATTATTAGGCTGAGTGTGTCCAAGTAGGCCCATTCAGCTAAGTTCTATAGAAACATGTGTCTCTCAAAAAAAAATCTTTCTTAGAACCAGGAGCATCTAGGGCATTGTTTCCCTGTGAGAACTGAGTTAGTTATTGAAAGGAATACTTCCTGCGACTTAAGATGTTTCAAAGTGGAGAAAGGCTCATTTTGTTCCAAATGGGGCCGTTCATCATTGGGGAAGAAACACAAGTATCCCTCCGAAGAAACCCATTTATGGTAGAAGCTGCAGCATCTACCATATTGTTTTCCTGTGAGAATTGAGTTCGTTTTGGGAAGAATACTTCCTGCAAATCAGAAATTCCAATGTGAACAAAGGTTCATTTTGTTTCCCAAAGGCCTATTCACCTAAGATGAAGAAAGGCCTGTATGTCCAAAAGAGAACAAGCTGGGTCCAAAGCTCAAGCATGTAGAACGTTGTTTACCAGTGATACTTGAATTACTTTTTGAATGGAATGCTCCTGCAAATCAGAATTGTCGGGGTGGATGAAGATCATTTTGTTCTGAATAGGCCTATTCGCCTGAGTTGAAAAAACACATGTACCTCTCAAAAGAAAACCAGCAGTGTTAGAAGCAGGAGCATCAAGCACATTGTTTTACTGTGAGAATTCAGTGAGTTTTTGAAAGGAAGACTGCTGCAAATCAGCGTTTTCGAGGTGTAGAAAGCTTCATTTTGTTCCACATAGGACAGTTTAGAACAGTTGAAGAAACAAATGTAAATCTCAAAAGAAAACTATGTGTGTTAGAAACCAGAGCATCTATCACATTGTTTGCTGTGAGAATAGTGTTACTTTTTGAAAGGAATATACCTGCAACTTAGGGGATCAACGTGGAGATAGCCTCTTTCTGTTCCAAATTGGCCTATTCAGCTAAGTTGAAGAAACACATGTACCTCTCAAAAAAAACCATCTCGGTATGAGGCTGGAATATCTAGAACATTGTTTCCCTGTGAGAACTGAGTGTGGTTTTGAAATGACTACTACAGGAAACCTTAGAGTTTCAAAGGGGCGATAAGCTCTGTTTGCTCGAAATAGGTCTTTTCAGCTGAGTTGAAGACACATGCACCTTTCCCAAGAAAACATCTATGATAGAAAGGGCAGCAGCTACCACATGGTTTCTCTGTCACAATTGAGAGAGCTTTTGAAAGGAGTACTTCCTGCAATTCAGAACTTGCAAGGTCAACAAAGGTTCATTCTGTGCCAAATAGGCGTTTTCACCTGACATGTTGAAACACATGTTTCTCTCACAAGAAACTCTCTGTGTTAGACGGTCCATCGCATAGAACATTATTTACCTGTGAGATTTGAGTTAGTTTTCATTGGAGAACTTTTGCAAATCAGAATTTCAGGGTGGAAAAGGCTACTTTGTTCCTAATAGCCCTATTGAGCTGCATTGAAAAAACACATGGATCTCGCGAGAGAAAACCATCTGTGTTAGAAGCAGGATCATCCGGCACATTGTTTCCCTGTGAGAATCGAGTGAATATTTGAAAGGAGTACTTCCAGCCAATCATAGATTTGAGGTGTACAAAAGCTCACTTTACTCCAAATAGGACTATTTAGCTGAGTGGAAGAAACAACATGTATATCTCGCAAGAGAACTATATGTGTAAGAAGCCTGAGCATCTAGAACATTGATTCCCTGTGAGAACCGAGTTACGTTTGAAAGGAATACCTCCTGCAAATCCTAGATTTGAAGGTGGAGAAAGGCTGCTTTTGTTCAAAATAGGCCTATTGATCTGAGGGGAAGTAACGAATGGATACTTCCAAAGAAAACCATTTCTGGTAGAAGCTGAAGCATGTACATATTGCTTCCCTGGGAGAAATCAGTTAGTTTGGAAAGGAATATTCCTGCAAATCAGAACTTCCAAGGTGCACCAAGCTTCATTTCATTCTAAATAGGCCTATTCCACTGAGATGTTGAAACACAGGTTTCTCTGGAAAGAAAACAATCCGTGTTACAATCTCCCCTGCCTTTAACCTTGATTCCCTGTGAGATTAGAGGTAGTTTTTGAGTGGAATACGTCTGCAAAGGAGAATTTTCAGGCTGGAAAAGCCTCCTTTTGTTGGACTAAGCCTATTCAGCTGAGTTGAAGAAGCACATTTTTCTCTCAAAAGAAAATCATCTGTGTTAGAAGAAGGAGAATCTAGCACATTGTTTCCTATGAGAAGTGAGTTAGTGTTTGAAAAGAACGCTGACTGCAACCTAGGTGTTTCAAGGTGGAGATTGGCTCTATTTCCTCCAATAAGCCTATTCAGATGAGTTTGAGAAACTCATGTATCTCTCCAAGGAAAATGATATACGTTAGCAGCATCAAATCTACCACATTGTTTCCTTCTGAGTATTGAGTTAGTTTTTGAAAGCAACACGTTTAGCAAATCAGAATTTTCAAGCTACAGAAAGGCTCATTTTGTCCAAAGAGGAGGATTCGGCTCAATTGAAGACAGACATGTATCTCTCCTCACAATACCATCTATGCTTCAAACTGCAGCAATTACCACATTGTTTCCCTGCAAGAATTGACTTAGTTTTTGAAAGGACTACTACTGGCAACTTTTGAGTTTCACTGTGGAGATAGTCTCTGTTTGCTTCAAACAGGCCTTTTTAGCTGAGATGAAGAAGCACATGTGTATCTTGAAAAAGTACCATCTACGTTGGAAGCTGTAATTTCTATCACACTGTTTCCCTCTGACAATTTAGTTTGTTTTCGAAAGGAGTATTTCCTGCAAATCAGAATTTCCAACATGGATTGAAGTTCACTTGCTCCAAACAAGCCTAATTTGAAGAAACACACCTATTTCTTGAAAGAAAACCATCTGTGTTAGAAGAAAGTGCATCTAGCACATTGTTTCCCTGTGAGAACTGAGTTAGTTTTTAAAGGAACTTGTCCTCCACATTAGCACTTTGAATTGGGACATATGTTTCTTTGTTTCAAATTGGCCTATTCACCTGAATGGTCTAAACACGTGTTCCTCTTGAAACATCACAATATGTTTTAGAAAGAGGAACAACTAGCCTATTGCTTCCTTGTGAGAAGACTTAGTCTTGGAAAGGAATGTGCTGCAACTGAGAGATTTCAATGTGGAGATATGCCCTGATTGCTGAAAATAGGCCTATACAGCTGAGTTGAAGAAACACATGACTAACTCTAAGGACAACCATCTATGTTAGAAACTGTAGCATCAAGCACATTGATCCCCTGTGAAATTTGAATTAGTTATGGAAATGAATAACTTCTGAAGAACAGATTTTCAAAGTGTAGGAAGCCTCATTTTGTCCAAATAGGCCATTTCAGCTATGTTGAAGAAACACATGCATCTCTCCAATGAAATCATGTAGGTTAGAATCAGCATCATCTAGAACACTGTTCCTTGTGAGAATTGATTTAGCTCGTGAAAGGAGTATTTCCTGCAAAGCATCCTTTTCAAGATGAAGAAAGGCTCATTTTGTTCCAAATAGGTCTATACAGCTGAGTTGAAGAAACACATGTACCTTTCCAAAGAAAACCATCTATGGTAGATCTACCACTTTATTTCCCTGTGTGAATTGACATAGATTTCAAAGGAAAATTTAATGGAAATGAGAACTTAGAAGGCAGAGAAAGGATCATTTTGTTCCAAATGGGCCAAATCACATGAGATGTCAAAAACCGTTTGTGTGGAAAGGAAAACTGTGATAGAAACAGGTGTTTCCTGCACATTCTTTCCCTGTGAAAATTGAGTTAATTTTTAAAAGCATACTTCCTACATCTTAAGTGTTTCAATGCGGAGATAGTTTCTGTTTACTCCAGGGAGGCGTATTCAGCTTGGTTTGAGAAACGCATGTATCTCCCAAAGAAAGAGATCTATGTTAAATGCTTCACAATCCCGCCTGTTGTTTGCCTGTGAGAATTGAATGAGTTTTTGAATGCAATACTTCTGGAAATCCTCATTTTCAAGAAGAAGAAAGGCTCATTTTGTCCCAAGTATGCGTATTTTGCTGAGGTGAAGAAACACATTTATCTCTCCACAGAAAGCCATCTGTGTCAGAAGTCAAAACATTAACAACATTGCTTCATTCTGTAAATGAGTTACTTTTGGAAAGGAATATTTCCTGAAAATCAGAACTTTCAAGGTGGAGAGATGTTCACTTTCTTCCAAATAAGCCTATTGACCTGAAAGTGGGAACACATTTGTCTCTCGAAAGAAAATGGTCAGTGTAGAAAGAGAGAAGTGTCTAGACCATTGTTTCCGTGTGAGAATTGACTTAGTTTTGAAAGGAATACTTACTGCAAATCCTAATTTTCAAGGTGGAGAAAGGGTGATTTTCCTCAAATGGGCCTCTTTATCTGAGGGGAAGAAACACATGTATCCCTCCAAAGAAAACCATTTCTGCTAGAAGCTGCAGCATCTGACACATTGTTACCTGTGAGAATTGAGTTCACTTTTGAAAGGAATATTTCCTGTATATCGTAGTTATCATGGTAGGGGAAGGCTCATTTTGGTACAAAAATGCCTAATCAGCTGATTTGAAGAAACACATTTATTTCTCCAAATAACACCATCTAAGCTTGAAGCTACAGTTGCTAGCACATTGTTTCCCTGTGACAATTGGCTTAGTTTTTGAAAGGAAGACTTCCTCACAATCTGAGTTTTCAGGGTATTATTAGGCTGAGTGTGTCCAAGTAGGCCCATTCAGCTAAGTTCTATAGAAACATGTGTCTCTCAAAAAAAAATCTTTCTTAGAACCAGGAGCATCTAGGGCATTGTTTCCCTGTGAGAACTGAGTTAGTTATTGAAAGGAATACTTCCTGCGACTTAAGATGTTTCAAAGTGGAGAAAGGCTCATTTTGTTCCAAATGGGGCCGTTCATCATTGGGGAAGAAACACAAGTATCCCTCCGAAGAAACCCATTTATGGTAGAAGCTGCAGCATCTACCATATTGTTTTCCTGTGAGAATTGAGTTCGTTTTGGGAAGAATACTTCCTGCAAATCAGAAATTCCAATGTGAACAAAGGTTCATTTTGTTTCCCAAAGGCCTATTCACCTAAGATGAAGAAAGGCCTGTATGTCCAAAAGAGAACAAGCTGGGTCCAAAGCTCAAGCATGTAGAACGTTGTTTACCAGTGATACTTGAATTACTTTTTGAATGGAATGCTCCTGCAAATCAGAATTGTCGGGGTGGATGAAGATCATTTTGTTCTGAATAGGCCTATTCGCCTGAGTTGAAAAAACACATGTACCTCTCAAAAGAAAACCAGCAGTGTTAGAAGCAGGAGCATCAAGCACATTGTTTTACTGTGAGAATTCAGTGAGTTTTTGAAAGGAAGACTGCTGCAAATCAGCGTTTTCGAGGTGTAGAAAGCTTCATTTTGTTCCACATAGGACAGTTTAGAACAGTTGAAGAAACAAATGTAAATCTCAAAAGAAAACTATGTGTGTTAGAAACCAGAGCATCTATCACATTGTTTGCTGTGAGAATAGTGTTACTTTTTGAAAGGAATATACCTGCAACTTAGGGGATCAACGTGGAGATAGCCTCTTTCTGTTCCAAATTGGCCTATTCAGCTAAGTTGAAGAAACACATGTACCTCTCAAAAAAAACCATCTCGGTATGAGGCTGGAATATCTAGAACATTGTTTCCCTGTGAGAACTGAGTGTGGTTTTGAAATGACTACTACAGGAAACCTTAGAGTTTCAAAGGGGCGATAAGCTCTGTTTGCTCGAAATAGGTCTTTTCAGCTGAGTTGAAGACACATGCACCTTTCCCAAGAAAACATCTATGTTAGAAAGGGCAGCAGCTACCACATGGTTTCTCTGTCACAATTGAGAGAGCTTTTGAAAGGAGTACTTCCTGCAATTCAGAACTTGCAAGGTCAACAAAGGTTCATTCTGTGCCAAATAGGCGTTTTCACCTGACATGTTGAAACACATGTTTCTCTCACAAGAAACTCTCTGTGTTAGACGGTCCATCGCATAGAACATTATTTACCTGTGAGATTTGAGTTAGTTTTCATTGGAGAACTTTTGCAAATCAGAATTTCAGGGTGGAAAAGGCTACTTTGTTCCTAATAGCCCTATTGAGCTGCATTGAAAAAACACATGGATCTCGCGAGAGAAAACCATCTGTGTTAGAAGCAGGATCATCCGGCACATTGTTTCCCTGTGAGAATCGAGTGAATATTTGAAAGGAGTACTTCCAGCCAATCATAGATTTGAGGTGTACAAAAGCTCACTTTACTCCAAATAGGACTATTTAGCTGAGTGGAAGAAACAACATGTATATCTCGCAAGAGAACTATATGTGTAAGAAGCCTGAGCATCTAGAACATTGATTCCCTGTGAGAACCGAGTTACGTTTGAAAGGAATACCTCCTGCAAATCCTAGATTTGAAGGTGGAGAAAGGCTGCTTTTGTTCAAAATAGGCCTATTGATCTGAGGGGAAGTAACGAATGGATACTTCCAAAGAAAACCATTTCTGGTAGAAGCTGAAGCATGTACATATTGCTTCCCTGGGAGAAATCAGTTAGTTTGGAAAGGAATATTCCTGCAAATCAGAACTTCCAAGGTGCACCAAGCTTCATTTCATTCTAAATAGGCCTATTCCACTGAGATGTTGAAACACAGGTTTCTCTGGAAAGAAAACAATCCGTGTTACAATCTCCCCTGCCTTTAACCTTGATTCCCTGTGAGATTAGAGGTAGTTTTTGAGTGGAATACGTCTGCAAAGGAGAATTTTCAGGCTGGAAAAGCCTCCTTTTGTTGGACTAAGCCTATTCAGCTGAGTTGAAGAAGCACATTTTTCTCTCAAAAGAAAATCATCTGTGTTAGAAGAAGGAGAATCTAGCACATTGTTTCCTATGAGAAGTGAGTTAGTGTTTGAAAAGAACGCTGACTGCAACCTAGGTGTTTCAAGATGGAGATTGGCTCTATTTCCTCCAATAAGCCTATTCAGATGAGTTTGAGAAACTCATGTATCTCTCCAAGGAAAATGATATACGTTAGCAGCATCAAATCTACCACATTGTTTCCTTCTGAGTATTGAGTTAGTTTTTGAAAGCAACACGTTTAGCAAATCAGAATTTTCAAGCTAGAGAAAGGCTCATTTTGTCCAAAGAGGAGGATTCGGCTCAATTGAAGACAGACATGTATCTCTCCTCACAATACCATCTATGCTTCAAACTGCAGCAATTACCACATTGTTTCCCTGCAAGAATTGACTTAGTTTTTGAAAGGACTACTACTGGCAACTTTTGAGTTTCACTGTGGAGATAGTCTCTGTTTGCTTCAAACAGGCCTTTTTAGCTGAGATGAAGAAGCACATGTGTATCTTGAAAAAGTACCATCTACGTTGGAAGCTGTAATTTCTATCACACTGTTTCCCTCTGACAATTTAGTTTGTTTTCGAAAGGAGTATTTCCTGCAAATCAGAATTTCCAACATGGATTGAAGTTCACTTGCTCCAAACAAGCCTAATTTGAAGAAACACACCTATTTCTTGAAAGAAAACCATCTGTGTTAGAAGAAAGTGCATCTAGCACATTGTTTCCCTGTGAGAACTGAGTTAGTTTTTAAAGGAACTTGTCCTCCACATTAGCACTTTGAATTGGGACATATGTTTCTTTGTTTCAAATTGGCCTATTCACCTGAATGGTCTAAACACGTGTTCCTCTTGAAACATCACAATATGTTTTAGAAAGAGGAACAACTAGCCTATTGCTTCCTTGTGAGAAGACTTAGTCTTGGAAAGGAATGTACCTGCAACTGAGAGATTTCAATGTGGAGATATGCCCTGATTGCTGAAAATAGGCCTATACAGCTGAGTTGAAGAAACACATGACTAACTCTAAGGACAACCATCTATGTTAGAAACTGTAGCATCAAGCACATTGATCCCCTGTGAAATTTGAATTAGTTATGGAAATGAATAACTTCTGAAGAACAGATTTTCAAAGTGTAGGAAGCCTCATTTTGTCCAAATAGGCCATTTCAGCTATGTTGAAGAAACACATGCATCTCTCCAATGAAATCATGTAGGTTAGAATCAGCATCATCTAGAACACTGTTCCTTGTGAGAATTGATTTAGCTCGTGAAAGGAGTATTTCCTGCAAAGCATCCTTTTCAAGATGAAGAAAGGCTCATTTTGTTCCAAATAGGTCTATACAGCTGAGTTGAAGAAACACATGTACCTTTCCAAAGAAAACCATCTATGGTAGATCTACCACTTTATTTCCCTGTGTGAATTGACATAGATTTCAAAGGAAAATTTAATGGAAATGAGAACTTAGAAGGCAGAGAAAGGATCATTTTGTTCCAAATGGGCCAAATCACATGAGATGTCAAAAACCGTTTGTGTGGAAAGGAAAACTGTGATAGAAACAGGTGTTTCCTGCACATTCTTTCCCTGTGAAAATTGAGTTAATTTTTAAAAGCATACTTCCTACATCTTAAGTGTTTCAATGCGGAGATAGTTTCTGTTTACTCCAGGGAGGCGTATTCAGCTTGGTTTGAGAAACGCATGTATCTCCCAAAGAAAGAGATCTATGTTAAATGCTTCACAATCCCGCCTGTTGTTTGCCTGTGAGAATTGAATGAGTTTTTGAATGCAATACTTCTGGAAATCCTCATTTTCAAGAAGAAGAAAGGCTCATTTTGTCCCAAGTATGCGTATTTTGCTGAGGTGAAGAAACACATTTATCTCTCCACAGAAAGCCATCTGTGTCAGAAGTCAAAACATTAACAACATTGCTTCATTCTGTAAATGAGTTACTTTTGGAAAGGAATATTTCCTGAAAATCAGAACTTTCAAGGTGGAGAGATGTTCACTTTCTTCCAAATAAGCCTATTGACCTGAAAGTGGGAACACATTTGTCTCTCGAAAGAAAATGGTCAGTGTAGAAAGAGAGAAGTGTCTAGACCATTGTTTCCGTGTGAGAATTGACTTAGTTTTGAAAGGAATACTTACTGCAAATCCTAATTTTCAAGGTGGAGAAAGGGTGATTTTCCTCAAATGGGCCTCTTTATCTGAGGGGAAGAAACACATGTATCCCTCCAAAGAAAACCATTTGTGCTAGAAGCTGCAGCATCTGACACATTGTTACCTGTGAGAATTGAGTTCACTTTTGAAAGGAATATTTCCTGTATATCGTAGTTATCATGGTAGGGGAAGGCTCATTTTGGTACAAAAATGCCTAATCAGCTGATTTGAAGAAACACATTTATTTCTCCAAATAACACCATCTAAGCTTGAAGCTACAGTTGCTAGCACATTGTTTCCCTGTGACAATTGGCTTAGTTTTTGAAAGGAAGACTTCCTCACAATCTGAGTTTTCAGGGTATTATTAGGCTGAGTGTGTCCAAGTAGGCCCATTCAGCTAAGTTCTATAGAAACATGTGTCTCTCAAAAAAAAATCTTTCTTAGAACCAGGAGCATCTAGGGCATTGTTTCCCTGTGAGAACTGAGTTAGTTATTGAAAGGAATACTTCCTGCGACTTAAGATGTTTCAAAGTGGAGAAAGGCTCATTTTGTTCCAAATGGGGCCGTTCATCATTGGGGAAGAAACACAAGTATCCCTCCGAAGAAACCCATTTATGGTAGAAGCTGCAGCATCTACCATATTGTTTTCCTGTGAGAATTGAGTTCGTTTTGGGAAGAATACTTCCTGCAAATCAGAAATTCCAATGTGAACAAAGGTTCATTTTGTTTCCCAAAGGCCTATTCACCTAAGATGAAGAAAGGCCTGTATGTCCAAAAGAGAACAAGCTGGGTCCAAAGCTCAAGCATGTAGAACGTTGTTTACCAGTGATACTTGAATTACTTTTTGAATGGAATGCTCCTGCAAATCAGAATTGTCGGGGTGGATGAAGATCATTTTGTTCTGAATAGGCCTATTCGCCTGAGTTGAAAAAACACATGTACCTCTCAAAAGAAAACCAGCAGTGTTAGAAGCAGGAGCATCAAGCACATTGTTTTACTGTGAGAATTCAGTGAGTTTTTGAAAGGAAGACTGCTGCAAATCAGCGTTTTCGAGGTGTAGAAAGCTTCATTTTGTTCCACATAGGACAGTTTAGAACAGTTGAAGAAACAAATGTAAATCTCAAAAGAAAACTATGTGTGTTAGAAACCAGAGCATCTATCACATTGTTTGCTGTGAGAATAGTGTTACTTTTTGAAAGGAATATACCTGCAACTTAGGGGATCAACGTGGAGATAGCCTCTTTCTGTTCCAAATTGGCCTATTCAGCTAAGTTGAAGAAACACATGTACCTCTCAAAAAAAACCATCTCGGTATGAGGCTGGAATATCTAGAACATTGTTTCCCTGTGAGAACTGAGTGTGGTTTTGAAATGACTACTACAGGAAACCTTAGAGTTTCAAAGGGGCGATAAGCTCTGTTTGCTCGAAATAGGTCTTTTCAGCTGAGTTGAAGACACATGCACCTTTCCCAAGAAAACATCTATGTTAGAAAGGGCAGCAGCTACCACATGGTTTCTCTGTCACAATTGAGAGAGCTTTTGAAAGGAGTACTTCCTGCAATTCAGAACTTGCAAGGTCAACAAAGGTTCATTCTGTGCCAAATAGGCGTTTTCACCTGACATGTTGAAACACATGTTTCTCTCACAAGAAACTCTCTGTGTTAGACGGTCCATCGCATAGAACATTATTTACCTGTGAGATTTGAGTTAGTTTTCATTGGAGAACTTTTGCAAATCAGAATTTCAGGGTGGAAAAGGCTACTTTGTTCCTAATAGCCCTATTGAGCTGCATTGAAAAAACACATGGATCTCGCGAGAGAAAACCATCTGTGTTAGAAGCAGGATCATCCGGCACATTGTTTCCCTGTGAGAATCGAGTGAATATTTGAAAGGAGTACTTCCAGCCAATCATAGATTTGAGGTGTACAAAAGCTCACTTTACTCCAAATAGGACTATTTAGCTGAGTGGAAGAAACAACATGTATATCTCGCAAGAGAACTATATGTGTAAGAAGCCTGAGCATCTAGAACATTGATTCCCTGTGAGAACCGAGTTACGTTTGAAAGGAATACCTCCTGCAAATCCTAGATTTGAAGGTGGAGAAAGGCTGCTTTTGTTCAAAATAGGCCTATTGATCTGAGGGGAAGTAACGAATGGATACTTCCAAAGAAAACCATTTCTGGTAGAAGCTGAAGCATGTACATATTGCTTCCCTGGGAGAAATCAGTTAGTTTGGAAAGGAATATTCCTGCAAATCAGAACTTCCAAGGTGCACCAAGCTTCATTTCATTCTAAATAGGCCTATTCCACTGAGATGTTGAAACACAGGTTTCTCTGGAAAGAAAACAATCCGTGTTACAATCTCCCCTGCCTTTAACCTTGATTCCCTGTGAGATTAGAGGTAGTTTTTGAGTGGAATACGTCTGCAAAGGAGAATTTTCAGGCTGGAAAAGCCTCCTTTTGTTGGACTAAGCCTATTCAGCTGAGTTGAAGAAGCACATTTTTCTCTCAAAAGAAAATCATCTGTGTTAGAAGAAGGAGAATCTAGCACATTGTTTCCTATGAGAAGTGAGTTAGTGTTTGAAAAGAACGCTGACTGCAACCTAGGTGTTTCAAGGTGGAGATTGGCTCTATTTCCTCCAATAAGCCTATTCAGATGAGTTTGAGAAACTCATGTATCTCTCCAAGGAAAATGATATACGTTAGCAGCATCAAATCTACCACATTGTTTCCTTCTGAGTATTGAGTTAGTTTTTGAAAGCAACACGTTTAGCAAATCAGAATTTTCAAGCTACAGAAAGGCTCATTTTGTCCAAAGAGGAGGATTCGGCTCAATTGAAGACAGACATGTATCTCTCCTCACAATACCATCTATGCTTCAAACTGCAGCAATTACCACATTGTTTCCCTGCAAGAATTGACTTAGTTTTTGAAAGGACTACTACTGGCAACTTTTGAGTTTCACTGTGGAGATAGTCTCTGTTTGCTTCAAACAGGCCTTTTTAGCTGAGATGAAGAAGCACATGTGTATCTTGAAAAAGTACCATCTACGTTGGAAGCTGTAATTTCTATCACACTGTTTCCCTCTGACAATTTAGTTTGTTTTCGAAAGGAGTATTTCCTGCAAATCAGAATTTCCAACATGGATTGAAGTTCACTTGCTCCAAACAAGCCTAATTTGAAGAAACACACCTATTTCTTGAAAGAAAACCATCTGTGTTAGAAGAAAGTGCATCTAGCACATTGTTTCCCTGTGAGAACTGAGTTAGTTTTTAAAGGAACTTGTCCTCCACATTAGCACTTTGAATTGGGACATATGTTTCTTTGTTTCAAATTGGCCTATTCACCTGAATGGTCTAAACACGTGTTCCTCTTGAAACATCACAATATGTTTTAGAAAGAGGAACAACTAGCCTATTGCTTCCTTGTGAGAAGACTTAGTCTTGGAAAGGAATGTACCTGCAACTGAGAGATTTCAATGTGGAGATATGCCCTGATTGCTGAAAATAGGCCTATACAGCTGAGTTGAAGAAACACATGACTAACTCTAATGACAACCATCTATGTTAGAAACTGTAGCATCAAGCACATTGATCCCCTGTGAAATTTGAATTAGTTATGGAAATGAATAACTTCTGAAGAACAGATTTTCAAAGTGTAGGAAGCCTCATTTTGTCCAAATAGGCCATTTCAGCTATGTTGAAGAAACACATGCATCTCTCCAATGAAATCATGTAGGTTAGAATCAGCATCATCTAGAACACTGTTCCTTGTGAGAATTGATTTAGCTCGTGAAAGGAGTATTTCCTGCAAAGCATCCTTTTCAAGATGAAGAAAGGCTCATTTTGTTCCAAATAGGTCTATACAGCTGAGTTGAAGAAACACATGTACCTTTCCAAAGAAAACCATCTATGGTAGATCTACCACTTTATTTCCCTGTGTGAATTGACATAGATTTCAAAGGAAAATTTAATGGAAATGAGAACTTAGAAGGCAGAGAAAGGATCATTTTGTTCCAAATGGGCCAAATCACATGAGATGTCAAAAACCGTTTGTGTGGAAAGGAAAACTGTGATAGAAACAGGTGTTTCCTGCACATTCTTTCCCTGTGAAAATTGAGTTAATTTTTAAAAGCATACTTCCTACATCTTAAGTGTTTCAATGCGGAGATAGTTTCTGTTTACTCCAGGGAGGCGTATTCAGCTTGGTTTGAGAAACGCATGTATCTCCCAAAGAAAGAGATCTATGTTAAATGCTTCACAATCCCGCCTGTTGTTTGCCTGTGAGAATTGAATGAGTTTTTGAATGCAATACTTCTGGAAATCCTCATTTTCAAGAAGAAGAAAGGCTCATTTTGTCCCAAGTATGCGTATTTTGCTGAGGTGAAGAAACACATTTATCTCTCCACAGAAAGCCATCTGTGTCAGAAGTCAAAACATTAACAACATTGCTTCATTCTGTAAATGAGTTACTTTTGGAAAGGAATATTTCCTGAAAATCAGAACTTTCAAGGTGGAGAGATGTTCACTTTCTTCCAAATAAGCCTATTGACCTGAAAGTGGGAACACATTTGTCTCTCGAAAGAAAATGGTCAGTGTAGAAAGAGAGAAGTGTCTAGACCATTGTTTCCGTGTGAGAATTGACTTAGTTTTGAAAGGAATACTTACTGCAAATCCTAATTTTCAAGGTGGAGAAAGGGTGATTTTCCTCAAATGGGCCTCTTTATCTGAGGGGAAGAAACACATGTATCCCTCCAAAGAAAACCATTTGTGCTAGAAGCTGCAGCATCTGACACATTGTTACCTGTGAGAATTGAGTTCACTTTTGAAAGGAATATTTCCTGTATATCGTAGTTATCATGGTAGGGGAAGGCTCATTTTGGTACAAAAATGCCTAATCAGCTGATTTGAAGAAACACATTTATTTCTCCAAATAACACCATCTAAGCTTGAAGCTACAGTTGCTAGCACATTGTTTCCCTGTGACAATTGGCTTAGTTTTTGAAAGGAAGACTTCCTCACAATCTGAGTTTTCAGGGTATTATTAGGCTGAGTGTGTCCAAGTAGGCCCATTCAGCTAAGTTCTATAGAAACATGTGTCTCTCAAAAAAAAATCTTTCTTAGAACCAGGAGCATCTAGGGCATTGTTTCCCTGTGAGAACTGAGTTAGTTATTGAAAGGAATACTTCCTGCGACTTAAGATGTTTCAAAGTGGAGAAAGGCTCATTTTGTTCCAAATGGGGCCGTTCATCATTGGGGAAGAAACACAAGTATCCCTCCGAAGAAACCCATTTATGGTAGAAGCTGCAGCATCTACCATATTGTTTTCCTGTGAGAATTGAGTTCGTTTTGGGAAGAATACTTCCTGCAAATCAGAAATTCCAATGTGAACAAAGGTTCATTTTGTTTCCCAAAGGCCTATTCACCTAAGATGAAGAAAGGCCTGTATGTCCAAAAGAGAACAAGCTGGGTCCAAAGCTCAAGCATGTAGAACGTTGTTTACCAGTGATACTTGAATTACTTTTTGAATGGAATGCTCCTGCAAATCAGAATTGTCGGGGTGGATGAAGATCATTTTGTTCTGAATAGGCCTATTCGCCTGAGTTGAAAAAACACATGTACCTCTCAAAAGAAAACCAGCAGTGTTAGAAGCAGGAGCATCAAGCACATTGTTTTACTGTGAGAATTCAGTGAGTTTTTGAAAGGAAGACTGCTGCAAATCAGCGTTTTCGAGGTGTAGAAAGCTTCATTTTGTTCCACATAGGACAGTTTAGAACAGTTGAAGAAACAAATGTAAATCTCAAAAGAAAACTATGTGTGTTAGAAACAAGAGCATCTATCACATTGTTTGCTGTGAGAATAGTGTTACTTTTTGAAAGGAATATACCTGCAACTTAGGGGATCAACGTGGAGATAGCCTCTTTCTGTTCCAAATTGGCCTATTCAGCTAAGTTGAAGAAACACATGTACCTCTCAAAAAAAACTATCTCGGTATGAGGCTGGAATATCTAGAACATTGTTTCCCTGTGAGAACTGAGTGTGGTTTTGAAATGACTACTACAGGAAACCTTAGAGTTTCAAAGGGGCGATAAGCTCTGTTTGCTCGAAATAGGTCTTTTCAGCTGAGTTGAAGACACATGCATCTTTCCCAAGAAAACATCTATGTTAGAAAGGGCAGCAGCTACCACATGGTTTCTCTGTCACAATTGAGAGAGCTTTTGAAAGGAGTACTTCCTGCAATTCAGAACTTGCAAGGTCAACAAAGGTTCATTCTGTGCCAAATAGGCGTTTTCACCTGACATGTTGAAACACATGTTTCTCTCACAAGAAACTCTCTGTGTTAGACGGTCCATCGCATAGAACATTATTTACCTGTGAGATTTGAGTTAGTTTTCATTGGAGAACTTTTGCAAATCAGAATTTCAGGGTGGAAAAGGCTACTTTGTTCCTAATAGCCCTATTGAGCTGCATTGAAAAAACACATGGATCTCGCGAGAGAAAACCATCTGTGTTAGAAGCAGGATCATCCGGCACATTGTTTCCCTGTGAGAATCGAGTGAATATTTGAAAGGAGTACTTCCAGCCAATCATAGATTTGAGGTGTACAAAAGCTCACTTTACTCCAAATAGGACTATTTAGCTGAGTGGAAGAAACAACATGTATATCTCGCAAGAGAACTATATGTGTAAGAAGCCTGAGCATCTAGAACATTGATTCCCTGTGAGAACCGAGTTACGTTTGAAAGGAATACCTCCTGCAAATCCTAGATTTGAAGGTGGAGAAAGGCTGCTTTTGTTCAAAATAGGCCTATTGATCTGAGGGGAAGTAACGAATGGATACTTCCAAAGAAAACCATTTCTGGTAGAAGCTGAAGCATGTACATATTGCTTCCCTGGGAGAAATCAGTTAGTTTGGAAAGGAATATTCCTGCAAATCAGAACTTCCAAGGTGCACCAAGCTTCATTTCATTCCAAATAGGCCTATTCCACTGAGATGTTGAAACACATGTTTCTCTGGAAAGAAAACAATCCGTGTTACAATCTCCCCTGCCTTTAACCTTGATTCCCTGTGAGATTAGAGGTAGTTTTTGAGTGGAATACGTCTGCAAAGGAGAATTTTCAGGCTGGAAAAGCCTCCTTTTGTTGGACTAAGCCTATTCAGCTGAGTTGAAGAAGCACATTTTTCTCTCAAAAGAAAATCATCTGTGTTAGAAGAAGGAGAATCTAGCACATTGTTTCCTATGAGAAGTGAGTTAGTGTTTGAAAAGAACGCTGACTGCAACCTAGGTGTTTCAAGGTGGAGATTGGCTCTATTTCCTCCAATAAGCCTATTCAGATGAGTTTGAGAAACTCATGTATCTCTCCAAGGAAAATGATATACGTTAGCAGCATCAAATCTACCACATTGTTTCCTTCTGAGTATTGAGTTAGTTTTTGAAAGCAACACGTTTAGCAAATCAGAATTTTCAATCTAGAGAAAGGCTCATTTTGTCCAAAGAGGAGGATTCGGCTCAATTGAAGACAGACATGTATCTCTCCTCACAATACCATCTATGCTTCAAACTGCAGCAATTACCACATTGTTTCCCTGCAAGAATTGACTTAGTTTTTGAAAGGACTACTACTGGCAACTTTTGAGTTTCACTGTGGAGATAGTCTCTGTTTGCTTCAAACAGGCCTTTTTAGCTGAGATGAAGAAGCACATGTGTATCTTGAAAAAGTACCATCTACGTTGGAAGCTGTAATTTCTATCACACTGTTTCCCTCTGACAATTTAGTTTGTTTTCGAAAGGAGTATTTCCTGCAAATCAGAATTTCCAACATGGATTGAAGTTCACTTGCTCCAAACAAGCCTAATTTGAAGAAACACACCTATTTCTTGAAAGAAAACCATCTGTGTTAGAAGAAAGTGCATCTAGCACATTGTTTCCCTGTGAGAACTGAGTTAGTTTTTAAAGGAACTTGTCCTCCACATTAGCACTTTGAATTGGGACATATGTTTCTTTGTTTCAAATTGGCCTATTCACCTGAATGGTCTAAACACGTGTTCCTCTTGAAACATCACAATATGTTTTAGAAAGAGGAACAACTAGCCTATTGCTTCCTTGTGAGAAGACTTAGTCTTGGAAAGGAATGTACCTGCAACTGAGAGATTTCAATGTGGAGATATGCCCTGATTGCTGAAAATAGGCCTATACAGCTGAGTTGAAGAAACACATGACTAACTCTAATGACAACCATCTATGTTAGAAACTGTAGCATCAAGCACATTGATCCCCTGTGAAATTTGAATTAGTTATGGAAATGAATAACTTCTGAAGAACAGATTTTCAAAGTGTAGGAAGCCTCATTTTGTCCAAATAGGCCATTTCAGCTATGTTGAAGAAACACATGCATCTCTCCAATGAAATCATGTAGGTTAGAATCAGCATCATCTAGAACACTGTTCCTTGTGAGAATTGATTTAGCTCGTGAAAGGAGTATTTCCTGCAAAGCATCCTTTTCAAGATGAAGAAAGGCTCATTTTGTTCCAAATAGGTCTATACAGCTGAGTTGAAGAAACACATGTACCTTTCCAAAGAAAACCATCTATGGTAGATCTACCACTTTATTTCCCTGTGTGAATTGACATAGATTTCAAAGGAAAATTTAATGGAAATGAGAACTTAGAAGGCAGAGAAAGGATCATTTTGTTCCAAATGGGCCAAATCACATGAGATGTCAAAAACCGTTTGTGTGGAAAGGAAAACTGTGATAGAAACAGGTGTTTCCTGCACATTCTTTCCCTGTGAAAATTGAGTTAATTTTTAAAAGCATACTTCCTACATCTTAAGTGTTTCAATGCGGAGATAGTTTCTGTTTACTCCAGGGAGGCGTATTCAGCTTGGTTTGAGAAACGCATGTATCTCCCAAAGAAAGAGATCTATGTTAAATGCTTCACAATCCCGCCTGTTGTTTGCCTGTGAGAATTGAATGAGTTTTTGAATGCAATACTTCTGGAAATCCTCATTTTCAAGAAGAAGAAAGGCTCATTTTGTCCCAAGTATGCGTATTTTGCTGAGGTGAAGAAACACATTTATCTCTCCACAGAAAGCCATCTGTGTCAGAAGTCAAAACATTAACAACATTGCTTCATTCTGTAAATGAGTTACTTTTGGAAAGGAATATTTCCTGAAAATCAGAACTTTCAAGGTGGAGAGATGTTCACTTTCTTCCAAATAAGCCTATTGACCTGAAAGTGGGAACACATTTGTCTCTCGAAAGAAAATGGTCAGTGTAGAAAGAGAGAAGTGTCTAGACCATTGTTTCCGTGTGAGAATTGACTTAGTTTTGAAAGGAATACTTACTGCAAATCCTAATTTTCAAGGTGGAGAAAGGGTGATTTTCCTCAAATGGGCCTCTTTATCTGAGGGGAAGAAACACATGTATCCCTCCAAAGAAAACCATTTCTGCTAGAAGCTGCAGCATCTGACACATTGTTACCTGTGAGAATTGAGTTCACTTTTGAAAGGAATATTTCCTGTATATCGTAGTTATCATGGTAGGGGAAGGCTCATTTTGGTACAAAAATGCCTAATCAGCTGATTTGAAGAAACACATTTATTTCTCCAAATAACACCATCTAAGCTTGAAGCTACAGTTGCTAGCACATTGTTTCCCTGTGACAATTGGCTTAGTTTTTGAAAGGAAGACTTCCTCACAATCTGAGTTTTCAGGGTATTATTAGGCTGAGTGTGTCCAAGTAGGCCCATTCAGCTAAGTTCTATAGAAACATGTGTCTCTCAAAAAAAAATCTTTCTTAGAACCAGGAGCATCTAGGGCATTGTTTCCCTGTGAGAACTGAGTTAGTTATTGAAAGGAATACTTCCTGCGACTTAAGATGTTTCAAAGTGGAGAAAGGCTCATTTTGTTCCAAATGGGGCCGTTCATCATTGGGGAAGAAACACAAGTATCCCTCCGAAGAAACCCATTTATGGTAGAAGCTGCAGCATCTACCATATTGTTTTCCTGTGAGAATTGAGTTCGTTTTGGGAAGAATACTTCCTGCAAATCAGAAATTCCAATGTGAACAAAGGTTCATTTTGTTTCCCAAAGGCCTATTCACCTAAGATGAAGAAAGGCCTGTATGTCCAAAAGAGAACAAGCTGGGTCCAAAGCTCAAGCATGTAGAACGTTGTTTACCAGTGATACTTGAATTACTTTTTGAATGGAATGCTCCTGCAAATCAGAATTGTCGGGGTGGATGAAGATCATTTTGTTCTGAATAGGCCTATTCGCCTGAGTTGAAAAAACACATGTACCTCTCAAAAGAAAACCAGCAGTGTTAGAAGCAGGAGCATCAAGCACATTGTTTTACTGTGAGAATTCAGTGAGTTTTTGAAAGGAAGACTGCTGCAAATCAGCGTTTTCGAGGTGTAGAAAGCTTCATTTTGTTCCACATAGGACAGTTTAGAACAGTTGAAGAAACAAATGTAAATCTCAAAAGAAAACTATGTGTGTTAGAAACAAGAGCATCTATCACATTGTTTGCTGTGAGAATAGTGTTACTTTTTGAAAGGAATATACCTGCAACTTAGGGGATCAACGTGGAGATAGCCTCTTTCTGTTCCAAATTGGCCTATTCAGCTAAGTTGAAGAAACACATGTACCTCTCAAAAAAAACCATCTCGGTATGAGGCTGGAATATCTAGAACATTGTTTCCCTGTGAGAACTGAGTGTGGTTTTGAAATGACTACTACAGGAAACCTTAGAGTTTCAAAGGGGCGATAAGCTCTGTTTGCTCGAAATAGGTCTTTTCAGCTGAGTTGAAGACACATGCATCTTTCCCAAGAAAACATCTATGTTAGAAAGTGCAGCAGCTACCACATGGTTTCTCTGTCACAATTGAGAGAGCTTTTGAAAGGAGTACTTCCTGCAATTCAGAACTTGCAAGGTCAACAAAGGTTCATTCTGTGCCAAATAGGCGTTTTCACCTGACATGTTGAAACACATGTTTCTCTCACAAGAAACTCTCTGTGTTAGACGGTCCATCGCATAGAACATTATTTACCTGTGAGATTTGAGTTAGTTTTCATTGGAGAACTTTTGCAAATCAGAATTTCAGGGTGGAAAAGGCTACTTTGTTCCTAATAGCCCTATTGAGCTGCATTGAAAAAACACATGGATCTCGCGAGAGAAAACCATCTGTGTTAGAAGCAGGATCATCCGGCACATTGTTTCCCTGTGAGAATCGAGTGAATATTTGAAAGGAGTACTTCCAGCCAATCATAGATTTGAGGTGTACAAAAGCTCACTTTACTCCAAATAGGACTATTTAGCTGAGTGGAAGAAACAACATGTATATCTCCCAAGAGAACTATATGTGTAAGAAGCCTGAGCATCTAGAACATTGATTCCCTGTGAGAACCGAGTTACGTTTGAAAGGAATACCTCCTGCAAATCCTAGATTTGAAGGTGGAGAAAGGCTGCTTTTGTTCAAAATAGGCCTATTGATCTGAGGGGAAGTAACGAATGGATACTTCCAAAGAAAACCATTTCTGGTAGAAGCTGAAGCATGTACATATTGCTTCCCTGGGAGAAATCAGTTAGTTTGGAAAGGAATATTCCTGCAAATCAGAACTTCCAAGGTGCACCAAGCTTCATTTCATTCTAAATAGGCCTATTCCACTGAGATGTTGAAACACAGGTTTCTCTGGAAAGAAAACAATCCGTGTTACAATCTCCCCTGCCTTTAACCTTGATTCCCTGTGAGATTAGAGGTAGTTTTTGAGTGGAATACGTCTGCAAAGGAGAATTTTCAGGCTGGAAAAGCCTCCTTTTGTTGGACTAAGCCTATTCAGCTGAGTTGAAGAAGCACATTTTTCTCTCAAAAGAAAATCATCTGTGTTAGAAGAAGGAGAATCTAGCACATTGTTTCCTATGAGAAGTGAGTTAGTGTTTGAAAAGAACGCTGACTGCAACCTAGGTGTTTCAAGATGGAGATTGGCTCTATTTCCTCCAATAAGCCTATTCAGATGAGTTTGAGAAACTCATGTATCTCTCCAAGGAAAATGATATACGTTAGCAGCATCAAATCTACCACATTGTTTCCTTCTGAGTATTGAGTTAGTTTTTGAAAGCAACACGTTTAGCAAATCAGAATTTTCAAGCTAGAGAAAGGCTCATTTTGTCCAAAGAGGAGGATTCGGCTCAATTGAAGACAGACATGTATCTCTCCTCACAATACCATCTATGCTTCAAACTGCAGCAATTACCACATTGTTTCCCTGCAAGAATTGACTTAGTTTTTGAAAGGACTACTACTGGCAACTTTTGAGTTTCACTGTGGAGATAGTCTCTGTTTGCTTCAAACAGGCCTTTTTAGCTGAGATGAAGAAGCACATGTGTATCTTGAAAAAGTACCATCTACGTTGGAAGCTGTAATTTCTATCACACTGTTTCCCTCTGACAATTTAGTTTGTTTTCGAAAGGAGTATTTCCTGCAAATCAGAATTTCCAACATGGATTGAAGTTCACTTGCTCCAAACAAGCCTAATTTGAAGAAACACACCTATTTCTTGAAAGAAAACCATCTGTGTTAGAAGAAAGTGCATCTAGCACATTGTTTCCCTGTGAGAACTGAGTTAGTTTTTAAAGGAACTTGTCCTCCACATTAGCACTTTGAATTGGGACATATGTTTCTTTGTTTCAAATTGGCCTATTCACCTGAATGGTCTAAACACGTGTTCCTCTTGAAACATCACAATATGTTTTAGAAAGAGGAACAACTAGCCTATTGCTTCCTTGTGAGAAGACTTAGTCTTGGAAAGGAATGTACCTGCAACTGAGAGATTTCAATGTGGAGATATGCCCTGATTGCTGAAAATAGGCCTATACAGCTGAGTTGAAGAAACACATGACTAACTCTAAGGACAACCATCTATGTTAGAAACTGTAGCATCAAGCACATTGATCCCCTGTGAAATTTGAATTAGTTATGGAAATGAATAACTTCTGAAGAACAGATTTTCAAAGTGTAGGAAGCCTCATTTTGTCCAAATAGGCCATTTCAGCTATGTTGAAGAAACACATGCATCTCTCCAATGAAATCATGTAGGTTAGAATCAGCATCATCTAGAACACTGTTCCTTGTGAGAATTGATTTAGCTCGTGAAAGGAGTATTTCCTGCAAAGCATCCTTTTCAAGATGAAGAAAGGCTCATTTTGTTCCAAATAGGTCTATACAGCTGAGTTGAAGAAACACATGTACCTTTCCAAAGAAAACCAACTATGGTAGATCTACCACTTTATTTCCCTGTGTGAATTGACATAGATTTCAAAGGAAAATTTAATGGAAATGAGAACTTAGAAGGCAGAGAAAGGATCATTTTGTTCCAAATGGGCCAAATCACATGAGATGTCAAAAACCGTTTGTGTGGAAAGGAAAACTGTGATAGAAACAGGTGTTTCCTGCACATTCTTTCCCTGTGAAAATTGAGTTAATTTTTAAAAGCATACTTCCTACATCTTAAGTGTTTCAATGCGGAGATAGTTTCTGTTTACTCCAGGGAGGCGTATTCAGCTTGGTTTGAGAAACGCATGTATCTCCCAAAGAAAGAGATCTATGTTAAATGCTTCACAATCCCGCCTGTTGTTTGCCTGTGAGAATTGAATGAGTTTTTGAATGCAATACTTCTGGAAATCCTCATTTTCAAGAAGAAGAAAGGCTCATTTTGTCCCAAGTATGCGTATTTTGCTGAGGTGAAGAAACACATTTATCTCTCCACAGAAAGCCATCTGTGTCAGAAGTCAAAACATTAACAACATTGCTTCATTCTGTAAATGAGTTACTTTTGGAAAGGAATATTTCCTGAAAATCAGAACTTTCAAGGTGGAGAGATGTTCACTTTCTTCCAAATAAGCCTATTGACCTGAAAGTGGGAACACATTTGTCTCTCGAAAGAAAATGGTCAGTGTAGAAAGAGAGAAGTGTCTAGACCATTGTTTCCGTGTGAGAATTGACTTAGTTTTGAAAGGAATACTTACTGCAAATCCTAATTTTCAAGGTGGAGAAAGGGTGATTTTCCTCAAATGGGCCTCTTTATCTGAGGGGAAGAAACACATGTATCCCTCCAAAGAAAACCATTTCTGCTAGAAGCTGCAGCATCTGACACATTGTTACCTGTGAGAATTGAGTTCACTTTTGAAAGGAATATTTCCTGTATATCGTAGTTATCATGGTAGGGGAAGGCTCATTTTGGTACAAAAATGCCTAATCAGCTGATTTGAAGAAACACATTTATTTCTCCAAATAACACCATCTAAGCTTGAAGCTACAGTTGCTAGCACATTGTTTCCCTGTGACAATTGGCTTAGTTTTTGAAAGGAAGACTTCCTCACAATCTGAGTTTTCAGGGTATTATTAGGCTGAGTGTGTCCAAGTAGGCCCATTCAGCTAAGTTCTATAGAAACATGTGTCTCTCAAAAAAAAATCTTTCTTAGAACCAGGAGCATCTAGGGCATTGTTTCCCTGTGAGAACTGAGTTAGTTATTGAAAGGAATACTTCCTGCGACTTAAGATGTTTCAAAGTGGAGAAAGGCTCATTTTGTTCCAAATGGGGCCGTTCATCATTGGGGAAGAAACACAAGTATCCCTCCGAAGAAACCCATTTATGGTAGAAGCTGCAGCATCTACCATATTGTTTTCCTGTGAGAATTGAGTTCGTTTTGGGAAGAATACTTCCTGCAAATCAGAAATTCCAATGTGAACAAAGGTTCATTTTGTTTCCCAAAGGCCTATTCACCTAAGATGAAGAAAGGCCTGTATGTCCAAAAGAGAACAAGCTGGGTCCAAAGCTCAAGCATGTAGAACGTTGTTTACCAGTGATACTTGAATTACTTTTTGAATGGAATGCTCCTGCAAATCAGAATTGTCGGGGTGGATGAAGATCATTTTGTTCTGAATAGGCCTATTCGCCTGAGTTGAAAAAACACATGTACCTCTCAAAAGAAAACCAGCAGTGTTAGAAGCAGGAGCATCAAGCACATTGTTTTACTGTGAGAATTCAGTGAGTTTTTGAAAGGAAGACTGCTGCAAATCAGCGTTGTTGAGGTGTAGAAAGCTTCATTTTGTTCCACATAGGACAGTTTAGAACAGTTGAAGAAACAAATGTAAATCTCAAAAGAAAACTATGTGTGTTAGAAACAAGAGCATCTATCACATTGTTTGCTGTGAGAATAGTGTTACTTTTTGAAAGGAATATACCTGCAACTTAGGGGATCAACGTGGAGATAGCCTCTTTCTGTTCCAAATTGGCCTATTCAGCTAAGTTGAAGAAACACATGTACCTCTCAAAAAAAACCATCTCGGTATGAGGCTGGAATATCTAGAACATTGTTTCCCTGTGAGAACTGAGTGTGGTTTTGAAATGACTACTACAGGAAACCTTAGAGTTTCAAAGGGGCGATAAGCTCTGTTTGCTCGAAATAGGTCTTTTCAGCTGAGTTGAAGACACATGCATCTTTCCCAAGAAAACATCTATGTTAGAAAGGGCAGCAGCTACCACATGGTTTCTCTGTCACAATTGAGAGAGCTTTTGAAAGGAGTACTTCCTGCAATTCAGAACTTGCAAGGTCAACAAAGGTTCATTCTGTGCCAAATAGGCGTTTTCACCTGACATGTTGAAACACATGTTTCTCTCACAAGAAACTCTCTGTGTTAGACGGTCCATCGCATAGAACATTATTTACCTGTGAGATTTGAGTTAGTTTTCATTGGAGAACTTTTGCAAATCAGAATTTCAGGGTGGAAAAGGCTACTTTGTTCCTAATAGCCCTATTGAGCTGCATTGAAAAAACACATGGATCTCGCGAGAGAAAACCATCTGTGTTAGAAGCAGGATCATCCGGCACATTGTTTCCCTGTGAGAATCGAGTGAATATTTGAAAGGAGTACTTCCAGCCAATCATAGATTTGAGGTGTACAAAAGCTCACTTTACTCCAAATAGGACTATTTAGCTGAGTGGAAGAAACAACATGTATATCTCGCAAGAGAACTATATGTGTAAGAAGCCTGAGCATCTAGAACATTGATTCCCTGTGAGAACCGAGTTACGTTTGAAAGGAATACCTCCTGCAAATCCTAGATTTGAAGGTGGAGAAAGGCTGCTTTTGTTCAAAATAGGCCTATTGATCTGAGGGGAAGTAACGAATGGATACTTCCAAAGAAAACCATTTCTGGTAGAAGCTGAAGCATGTACATATTGCTTCCCTGGGAGAAATCAGTTAGTTTGGAAAGGAATATTCCTGCAAATCAGAACTTCCAAGGTGCACCAAGCTTCATTTCATTCTAAATAGGCCTATTCCACTGAGATGTTGAAACACAGGTTTCTCTGGAAAGAAAACAATCCGTGTTACAATCTCCCCTGCCTTTAACCTTGATTCCCTGTGAGATTAGAGGTAGTTTTTGAGTGGAATACGTCTGCAAAGGAGAATTTTCAGGCTGGAAAAGCCTCCTTTTGTTGGACTAAGCCTATTCAGCTGAGTTGAAGAAGCACATTTTTCTCTCAAAAGAAAATCATCTGTGTTAGAAGAAGGAGAATCTAGCACATTGTTTCCTATGAGAAGTGAGTTAGTGTTTGAAAAGAACGCTGACTGCAACCTAGGTGTTTCAAGGTGGAGATTGGCTCTATTTCCTCCAATAAGCCTATTCAGATGAGTTTGAGAAACTCATGTATCTCTCCAAGGAAAATGATATACGTTAGCAGCATCAAATCTACCACATTGTTTCCTTCTGAGTATTGAGTTAGTTTTTGAAAGCAACACGTTTAGCAAATCAGAATTTTCAAGCTACAGAAAGGCTCATTTTGTCCAAAGAGGAGGATTCGGCTCAATTGAAGACAGACATGTATCTCTCCTCACAATACCATCTATGCTTCAAACTGCAGCAATTACCACATTGTTTCCCTGCAAGAATTGACTTAGTTTTTGAAAGGACTACTACTGGCAACTTTTGAGTTTCACTGTGGAGATAGTCTCTGTTTGCTTCAAACAGGCCTTTTTAGCTGAGATGAAGAAGCACATGTGTATCTTGAAAAAGTACCATCTACGTTGGAAGCTGTAATTTCTATCACACTGTTTCCCTCTGACAATTTAGTTTGTTTTCGAAAGGAGTATTTCCTGCAAATCAGAATTTCCAACATGGATTGAAGTTCACTTGCTCCAAACAAGCCTAATTTGAAGAAACACACCTATTTCTTGAAAGAAAACCATCTGTGTTAGAAGAAAGTGCATCTAGCACATTGTTTCCCTGTGAGAACTGAGTTAGTTTTTAAAGGAACTTGTCCTCCACATTAGCACTTTGAATTGGGACATATGTTTCTTTGTTTCAAATTGGCCTATTCACCTGAATGGTCTAAACACGTGTTCCTCTTGAAACATCACAATATGTTTTAGAAAGAGGAACAACTAGCCTATTGCTTCCTTGTGAGAAGACTTAGTCTTGGAAAGGAATGTACCTGCAACTGAGAGATTTCAATGTGGAGATATGCCCTGATTGCTGAAAATAGGCCTATACAGCTGAGTTGAAGAAACACATGACTAACTCTAATGACAACCATCTATGTTAGAAACTGTAGCATCAAGCACATTGATCCCCTGTGAAATTTGAATTAGTTATGGAAATGAATAACTTCTGAAGAACAGATTTTCAAAGTGTAGGAAGCCTCATTTTGTCCAAATAGGCCATTTCAGCTATGTTGAAGAAACACATGCATCTCTCCAATGAAATCATGTAGGTTAGAATCAGCATCATCTAGAACACTGTTCCTTGTGAGAATTGATTTAGCTCGTGAAAGGAGTATTTCCTGCAAAGCATCCTTTTCAAGATGAAGAAAGGCTCATTTTGTTCCAAATAGGTCTATACAGCTGAGTTGAAGAAACACATGTACCTTTCCAAAGAAAACCATCTATGGTAGATCTACCACTTTATTTCCCTGTGTGAATTGACATAGATTTCAAAGGAAAATTTAATGGAAATGAGAACTTAGAAGGCAGAGAAAGGATCATTTTGTTCCAAATGGGCCAAATCACATGAGATGTCAAAAACCGTTTGTGTGGAAAGGAAAACTGTGATAGAAACAGGTGTTTCCTGCACATTCTTTCCCTGTGAAAATTGAGTTAATTTTTAAAAGCATACTTCCTACATCTTAAGTGTTTCAATGCGGAGATAGTTTCTGTTTACTCCAGGGAGGCGTATTCAGCTTGGTTTGAGAAACGCATGTATCTCCCAAAGAAAGAGATCTATGTTAAATGCTTCACAATCCCGCCTGTTGTTTGCCTGTGAGAATTGAATGAGTTTTTGAATGCAATACTTCTGGAAATCCTCATTTTCAAGAAGAAGAAAGGCTCATTTTGTCCCAAGTATGCGTATTTTGCTGAGGTGAAGAAACACATTTATCTCTCCACAGAAAGCCATCTGTGTCAGAAGTCAAAACATTAACAACATTGCTTCATTCTGTAAATGAGTTACTTTTGGAAAGGAATATTTCCTGAAAATCAGAACTTTCAAGGTGGAGAGATGTTCACTTTCTTCCAAATAAGCCTATTGACCTGAAAGTGGGAACACATTTGTCTCTCGAAAGAAAATGGTCAGTGTAGAAAGAGAGAAGTGTCTAGACCATTGTTTCCGTGTGAGAATTGACTTAGTTTTGAAAGGAATACTTACTGCAAATCCTAATTTTCAAGGTGGAGAAAGGGTGATTTTCCTCAAATGGGCCTCTTTATCTGAGGGGAAGAAACACATGTATCCCTCCAAAGAAAACCATTTGTGCTAGAAGCTGCAGCATCTGACACATTGTTACCTGTGAGAATTGAGTTCACTTTTGAAAGGAATATTTCCTGTATATCGTAGTTATCATGGTAGGGGAAGGCTCATTTTGGTACAAAAATGCCTAATCAGCTGATTTGAAGAAACACATTTATTTCTCCAAATAACACCATCTAAGCTTGAAGCTACAGTTGCTAGCACATTGTTTCCCTGTGACAATTGGCTTAGTTTTTGAAAGGAAGACTTCCTCACAATCTGAGTTTTCAGGGTATTATTAGGCTGAGTGTGTCCAAGTAGGCCCATTCAGCTAAGTTCTATAGAAACATGTGTCTCTCAAAAAAAAATCTTTCTTAGAACCAGGAGCATCTAGGGCATTGTTTCCCTGTGAGAACTGAGTTAGTTATTGAAAGGAATACTTCCTGCGACTTAAGATGTTTCAAAGTGGAGAAAGGCTCATTTTGTTCCAAATGGGGCCGTTCATCATTGGGGAAGAAACACAAGTATCCCTCCGAAGAAACCCATTTATGGTAGAAGCTGCAGCATCTACCATATTGTTTTCCTGTGAGAATTGAGTTCGTTTTGGGAAGAATACTTCCTGCAAATCAGAAATTCCAATGTGAACAAAGGTTCATTTTGTTTCCCAAAGGCCTATTCACCTAAGATGAAGAAAGGCCTGTATGTCCAAAAGAGAACAAGCTGGGTCCAAAGCTCAAGCATGTAGAACGTTGTTTACCAGTGATACTTGAATTACTTTTTGAATGGAATGCTCCTGCAAATCAGAATTGTCGGGGTGGATGAAGATCATTTTGTTCTGAATAGGCCTATTCGCCTGAGTTGAAAAAACACATGTACCTCTCAAAAGAAAACCAGCAGTGTTAGAAGCAGGAGCATCAAGCACATTGTTTTACTGTGAGAATTCAGTGAGTTTTTGAAAGGAAGACTGCTGCAAATCAGCGTTGTTGAGGTGTAGAAAGCTTCATTTTGTTCCACATAGGACAGTTTAGAACAGTTGAAGAAACAAATGTAAATCTCAAAAGAAAACTATGTGTGTTAGAAACAAGAGCATCTATCACATTGTTTGCTGTGAGAATAGTGTTACTTTTTGAAAGGAATATACCTGCAACTTAGGGGATCAACGTGGAGATAGCCTCTTTCTGTTCCAAATTGGCCTATTCAGCTAAGTTGAAGAAACACATGTACCTCTCAAAAAAAACCATCTCGGTATGAGGCTGGAATATCTAGAACATTGTTTCCCTGTGAGAACTGAGTGTGGTTTTGAAATGACTACTACAGGAAACCTTAGAGTTTCAAAGGGGCGATAAGCTCTGTTTGCTCGAAATAGGTCTTTTCAGCTGAGTTGAAGACACATGCATCTTTCCCAAGAAAACATCTATGTTAGAAAGGGCAGCAGCTACCACATGGTTTCTCTGTCACAATTGAGAGAGCTTTTGAAAGGAGTACTTCCTGCAATTCAGAACTTGCAAGGTCAACAAAGGTTCATTCTGTGCCAAATAGGCGTTTTCACCTGACATGTTGAAACACATGTTTCTCTCACAAGAAACTCTCTGTGTTAGACGGTCCATCGCATAGAACATTATTTACCTGTGAGATTTGAGTTAGTTTTCATTGGAGAACTTTTGCAAATCAGAATTTCAGGGTGGAAAAGGCTACTTTGTTCCTAATAGCCCTATTGAGCTGCATTGAAAAAACACATGGATCTCGCGAGAGAAAACCATCTGTGTTAGAAGCAGGATCATCCGGCACATTGTTTCCCTGTGAGAATCGAGTGAATATTTGAAAGGAGTACTTCCAGCCAATCATAGATTTGAGGTGTACAAAAGCTCACTTTACTCCAAATAGGACTATTTAGCTGAGTGGAAGAAACAACATGTATATCTCGCAAGAGAACTATATGTGTAAGAAGCCTGAGCATCTAGAACATTGATTCCCTGTGAGAACCGAGTTACGTTTGAAAGGAATACCTCCTGCAAATCCTAGATTTGAAGGTGGAGAAAGGCTGCTTTTGTTCAAAATAGGCCTATTGATCTGAGGGGAAGTAACGAATGGATACTTCCAAAGAAAACCATTTCTGGTAGAAGCTGAAGCATGTACATATTGCTTCCCTGGGAGAAATCAGTTAGTTTGGAAAGGAATATTCCTGCAAATCAGAACTTCCAAGGTGCACCAAGCTTCATTTCATTCTAAATAGGCCTATTCCACTGAGATGTTGAAACACAGGTTTCTCTGGAAAGAAAACAATCCGTGTTACAATCTCCCCTGCCTTTAACCTTGATTCCCTGTGAGATTAGAGGTAGTTTTTGAGTGGAATACGTCTGCAAAGGAGAATTTTCAGGCTGGAAAAGCCTCCTTTTGTTGGACTAAGCCTATTCAGCTGAGTTGAAGAAGCACATTTTTCTCTCAAAAGAAAATCATCTGTGTTAGAAGAAGGAGAATCTAGCACATTGTTTCCTATGAGAAGTGAGTTAGTGTTTGAAAAGAACGCTGACTGCAACCTAGGTGTTTCAAGGTGGAGATTGGCTCTATTTCCTCCAATAAGCCTATTCAGATGAGTTTGAGAAACTCATGTATCTCTCCAAGGAAAATGATATACGTTAGCAGCATCAAATCTACCACATTGTTTCCTTCTGAGTATTGAGTTAGTTTTTGAAAGCAACACGTTTAGCAAATCAGAATTTTCAAGCTACAGAAAGGCTCATTTTGTCCAAAGAGGAGGATTCGGCTCAATTGAAGACAGACATGTATCTCTCCTCACAATACCATCTATGCTTCAAACTGCAGCAATTACCACATTGTTTCCCTGCAAGAATTGACTTAGTTTTTGAAAGGACTACTACTGGCAACTTTTGAGTTTCACTGTGGAGACAGTCTCTGTTTGCTTCAAACAGGCCTTTTTAGCTGAGATGAAGAAGCACATGTGTATCTTGAAAAAGTACCATCTACGTTGGAAGCTGTAATTTCTATCACACTGTTTCCCTCTGACAATTTAGTTTGTTTTCGAAAGGAGTATTTCCTGCAAATCAGAATTTCCAACATGGATTGAAGTTCACTTGCTCCAAACAAGCCTAATTTGAAGAAACACACCTATTTCTTGAAAGAAAACCATCTGTGTTAGAAGAAAGTGCATCTAGCACATTGTTTCCCTGTGAGAACTGAGTTAGTTTTTAAAGGAACTTGTCCTCCACATTAGCACTTTGAATTGGGACATATGTTTCTTTGTTTCAAATTGGCCTATTCACCTGAATGGTCTAAACACGTGTTCCTCTTGAAACATCACAATATGTTTTAGAAAGAGGAACAACTAGCCTATTGCTTCCTTGTGAGAAGACTTAGTCTTGGAAAGGAATGTACCTGCAACTGAGAGATTTCAATGTGGAGATATGCCCTGATTGCTGAAAATAGGCCTATACAGCTGAGTTGAAGAAACACATGACTAACTCTAATGACAACCATCTATGTTAGAAACTGTAGCATCAAGCACATTGATCCCCTGTGAAATTTGAATTAGTTATGGAAATGAATAACTTCTGAAGAACAGATTTTCAAAGTGTAGGAAGCCTCATTTTGTCCAAATAGGCCATTTCAGCTATGTTGAAGAAACACATGCATCTCTCCAATGAAATCATGTAGGTTAGAATCAGCATCATCTAGAACACTGTTCCTTGTGAGAATTGATTTAGCTCGTGAAAGGAGTATTTCCTGCAAAGCATCCTTTTCAAGATGAAGAAAGGCTCATTTTGTTCCAAATAGGTCTATACAGCTGAGTTGAAGAAACACATGTACCTTTCCAAAGAAAACCATCTATGGTAGATCTACCACTTTATTTCCCTGTGTGAATTGACATAGATTTCAAAGGAAAATTTAATGGAAATGAGAACTTAGAAGGCAGAGAAAGGATCATTTTGTTCCAAATGGGCCAAATCACATGAGATGTCAAAAACCGTTTGTGTGGAAAGGAAAACTGTGATAGAAACAGGTGTTTCCTGCACATTCTTTCCCTGTGAAAATTGAGTTAATTTTTAAAAGCATACTTCCTACATCTTAAGTGTTTCAATGCGGAGATAGTTTCTGTTTACTCCAGGGAGGCGTATTCAGCTTGGTTTGAGAAACGCATGTATCTCCCAAAGAAAGAGATCTATGTTAAATGCTTCACAATCCCGCCTGTTGTTTGCCTGTGAGAATTGAATGAGTTTTTGAATGCAATACTTCTGGAAATCCTCATTTTCAAGAAGAAGAAAGGCTCATTTTGTCCCAAGTATGCGTATTTTGCTGAGGAGAAGAAACACATTTATCTCTCCACAGAAAGCCATCTGTGTCAGAAGTCAAAACATTAACAACATTGCTTCATTCTGTAAATGAGTTACTTTTGGAAAGGAATATTTCCTGAAAATCAGAACTTTCAAGGTGGAGAGATGTTCACTTTCTTCCAAATAAGCCTATTGACCTGAAAGTGGGAACACATTTGTCTCTCGAAAGAAAATGGTCAGTGTAGAAAGAGAGAAGTGTCTAGACCATTGTTTCCGTGTGAGAATTGACTTAGTTTTGAAAGGAATACTTACTGCAAATCCTAATTTTCAAGGTGGAGAAAGGGTGATTTTCCTCAAATGGGCCTCTTTATCTGAGGGGAAGAAACACATGTATCCCTCCAAAGAAAACCATTTCTGCTAGAAGCTGCAGCATCTGACACATTGTTACCTGTGAGAATTGAGTTCACTTTTGAAAGGAATATTTCCTGTATATCGTAGTTATCATGGTAGGGGAAGGCTCATTTTGGTACAAAAATGCCTAATCAGCTGATTTGAAGAAACACATTTATTTCTCCAAATAACACCATCTAAGCTTGAAGCTACAGTTGCTAGCACATTGTTTCCCTGTGACAATTGGCTTAGTTTTTGAAAGGAAGACTTCCTCACAATCTGAGTTTTCAGGGTATTATTAGGCTGAGTGTGTCCAAGTAGGCCCATTCAGCTAAGTTCTATAGAAACATGTGTCTCTCAAAAAAAAATCTTTCTTAGAACCAGGAGCATCTAGGGCATTGTTTCCCTGTGAGAACTGAGTTAGTTATTGAAAGGAATACTTCCTGCGACTTAAGATGTTTCAAAGTGGAGAAAGGCTCATTTTGTTCCAAATGGGGCCGTTCATCATTGGGGAAGAAACACAAGTATCCCTCCGAAGAAACCCATTTATGGTAGAAGCTGCAGCATCTACCATATTGTTTTCCTGTGAGAATTGAGTTCGTTTTGGGAAGAATACTTCCTGCAAATCAGAAATTCCAATGTGAACAAAGGTTCATTTTGTTTCCCAAAGGCCTATTCACCTAAGATGAAGAAAGGCCTGTATGTCCAAAAGAGAACAAGCTGGGTCCAAAGCTCAAGCATGTAGAACGTTGTTTACCAGTGATACTTGAATTACTTTTTGAATGGAATGCTCCTGCAAATCAGAATTGTCGGGGTGGATGAAGATCATTTTGTTCTGAATAGGCCTATTCGCCTGAGTTGAAAAAACACATGTACCTCTCAAAAGAAAACCAGCAGTGTTAGAAGCAGGAGCATCAAGCACATTGTTTTACTGTGAGAATTCAGTGAGTTTTTGAAAGGAAGACTGCTGCAAATCAGCGTTTTCGAGGTGTAGAAAGCTTCATTTTGTTCCACATAGGACAGTTTAGAACAGTTGAAGAAACAAATGTAAATCTCAAAAGAAAACTATGTGTGTTAGAAACAAGAGCATCTATCACATTGTTTGCTGTGAGAATAGTGTTACTTTTTGAAAGGAATATACCTGCAACTTAGGGGATCAACGTGGAGATAGCCTCTTTCTGTTCCAAATTGGCCTATTCAGCTAAGTTGAAGAAACACATGTACCTCTCAAAAAAAACCATCTCGGTATGAGGCTGGAATATCTAGAACATTGTTTCCCTGTGAGAACTGAGTGTGGTTTTGAAATGACTACTACAGGAAACCTTAGAGTTTCAAAGGGGCGATAAGCTCTGTTTGCTCGAAATAGGTCTTTTCAGCTGAGTTGAAGACACATGCATCTTTCCCAAGAAAACATCTATGTTAGAAAGGGCAGCAGCTACCACATGGTTTCTCTGTCACAATTGAGAGAGCTTTTGAAAGGAGTACTTCCTGCAATTCAGAACTTGCAAGGTCAACAAAGGTTCATTCTGTGCCAAATAGGCGTTTTCACCTGACATGTTGAAACACATGTTTCTCTCACAAGAAACTCTCTGTGTTAGACGGTCCATCGCATAGAACATTATTTACCTGTGAGATTTGAGTTAGTTTTCATTGGAGAACTTTTGCAAATCAGAATTTCAGGGTGGAAAAGGCTACTTTGTTCCTAATAGCCCTATTGAGCTGCATTGAAAAAACACATGGATCTCGCGAGAGAAAACCATCTGTGTTAGAAGCAGGATCATCCGGCACATTGTTTCCCTGTGAGAATCGAGTGAATATTTGAAAGGAGTACTTCCAGCCAATCATAGATTTGAGGTGTACAAAAGCTCACTTTACTCCAAATAGGACTATTTAGCTGAGTGGAAGAAACAACATGTATATCTCGCAAGAGAACTATATGTGTAAGAAGCCTGAGCATCTAGAACATTGATTCCCTGTGAGAACCGAGTTACGTTTGAAAGGAATACCTCCTGCAAATCCTAGATTTGAAGGTGGAGAAAGGCTGCTTTTGTTCAAAATAGGCCTATTGATCTGAGGGGAAGTAACGAATGGATACTTCCAAAGAAAACCATTTCTGGTAGAAGCTGAAGCATGTACATATTGCTTCCCTGGGAGAAATCAGTTAGTTTGGAAAGGAATATTCCTGCAAATCAGAACTTCCAAGGTGCACCAAGCTTCATTTCATTCTAAATAGGCCTATTCCACTGAGATGTTGAAACACATGTTTCTCTGGAAAGAAAACAATCCGTGTTACAATCTCCCCTGCCTTTAACCTTGATTCCCTGTGAGATTAGAGGTAGTTTTTGAGTGGAATACGTCTGCAAAGGAGAATTTTCAGGCTGGAAAAGCCTCCTTTTGTTGGACTAAGCCTATTCAGCTGAGTTGAAGAAGCACATTTTTCTCTCAAAAGAAAATCATCTGTGTTAGAAGAAGGAGAATCTAGCACATTGTTTCCTATGAGAAGTGAGTTAGTGTTTGAAAAGAACGCTGACTGCAACCTAGGTGTTTCAAGGTGGAGATTGGCTCTATTTCCTCCAATAAGCCTATTCAGATGAGTTTGAGAAACTCATGTATCTCTCCAAGGAAAATGATATACGTTAGCAGCATCAAATCTACCACATTGTTTCCTTCTGAGTATTGAGTTAGTTTTTGAAAGCAACACGTTTAGCAAATCAGAATTTTCAAGCTACAGAAAGGCTCATTTTGTCCAAAGAGGAGGATTCGGCTCAATTGAAGACAGACATGTATCTCTCCTCACAATACCATCTATGCTTCAAACTGCAGCAATTACCACATTGTTTCCCTGCAAGAATTGACTTAGTTTTTGAAAGGACTACTACTGGCAACTTTTGAGTTTCACTGTGGAGATAGTCTCTGTTTGCTTCAAACAGGCCTTTTTAGCTGAGATGAAGAAGCACATGTGTATCTTGAAAAAGTACCATCTACGTTGGAAGCTGTAATTTCTATCACACTGTTTCCCTCTGACAATTTAGTTTGTTTTCGAAAGGAGTATTTCCTGCAAATCAGAATTTCCAACATGGATTGAAGTTCACTTGCTCCAAACAAGCCTAATTTGAAGAAACACACCTATTTCTTGAAAGAAAACCATCTGTGTTAGAAGAAAGTGCATCTAGCACATTGTTTCCCTGTGAGAACTGAGTTAGTTTTTAAAGGAACTTGTCCTCCACATTAGCACTTTGAATTGGGACATATGTTTCTTTGTTTCAAATTGGCCTATTCACCTGAATGGTCTAAACACGTGTTCCTCTTGAAACATCACAATATGTTTTAGAAAGAGGAACAACTAGCCTATTGCTTCCTTGTGAGAAGACTTAGTCTTGGAAAGGAATGTACCTGCAACTGAGAGATTTCAATGTGGAGATATGCCCTGATTGCTGAAAATAGGCCTATACAGCTGAGTTGAAGAAACACATGACTAACTCTAATGACAACCATCTATGTTAGAAACTGTAGCATCAAGCACATTGATCCCCTGTGAAATTTGAATTAGTTATGGAAATGAATAACTTCTGAAGAACAGATTTTCAAAGTGTAGGAAGCCTCATTTTGTCCAAATAGGCCATTTCAGCTATGTTGAAGAAACACATGCATCTCTCCAATGAAATCATGTAGGTTAGAATCAGCATCATCTAGAACACTGTTCCTTGTGAGAATTGATTTAGCTCGTGAAAGGAGTATTTCCTGCAAAGCATCCTTTTCAAGATGAAGAAAGGCTCATTTTGTTCCAAATAGGTCTATACAGCTGAGTTGAAGAAACACATGTACCTTTCCAAAGAAAACCATCTATGGTAGATCTACCACTTTATTTCCCTGTGTGAATTGACATAGATTTCAAAGGAAAATTTAATGGAAATGAGAACTTAGAAGGCAGAGAAAGGATCATTTTGTTCCAAATGGGCCAAATCACATGAGATGTCAAAAACCGTTTGTGTGGAAAGGAAAACTGTGATAGAAACAGGTGTTTCCTGCACATTCTTTCCCTGTGAAAATTGAGTTAATTTTTAAAAGCATACTTCCTACATCTTAAGTGTTTCAATGCGGAGATAGTTTCTGTTTACTCCAGGGAGGCGTATTCAGCTTGGTTTGAGAAACGCATGTATCTCCCAAAGAAAGAGATCTATGTTAAATGCTTCACAATCCCGCCTGTTGTTTGCCTGTGAGAATTGAATGAGTTTTTGAATGCAATACTTCTGGAAATCCTCATTTTCAAGAAGAAGAAAGGCTCATTTTGTCCCAAGTATGCGTATTTTGCTGAGGTGAAGAAACACATTTATCTCTCCACAGAAAGCCATCTGTGTCAGAAGTCAAAACATTAACAACATTGCTTCATTCTGTAAATGAGTTACTTTTGGAAAGGAATATTTCCTGAAAATCAGAACTTTCAAGGTGGAGAGATGTTCACTTTCTTCCAAATAAGCCTATTGACCTGAAAGTGGGAACACATTTGTCTCTCGAAAGAAAATGGTCAGTGTAGAAAGAGAGAAGTGTCTAGACCATTGTTTCCGTGTGAGAATTGACTTAGTTTTGAAAGGAATACTTACTGCAAATCCTAATTTTCAAGGTGGAGAAAGGGTGATTTTCCTCAAATGGGCCTCTTTATCTGAGGGGAAGAAACACATGTATCCCTCCAAAGAAAACCATTTCTGCTAGAAGCTGCAGCATCTGACACATTGTTACCTGTGAGAATTGAGTTCACTTTTGAAAGGAATATTTCCTGTATATCGTAGTTATCATGGTAGGGGAAGGCTCATTTTGGTACAAAAATGCCTAATCAGCTGATTTGAAGAAACACATTTATTTCTCCAAATAACACCATCTAAGCTTGAAGCTACAGTTGCTAGCACATTGTTTCCCTGTGACAATTGGCTTAGTTTTTGAAAGGAAGACTTCCTCACAATCTGAGTTTTCAGGGTATTATTAGGCTGAGTGTGTCCAAGTAGGCCCATTCAGCTAAGTTCTATAGAAACATGTGTCTCTCAAAAAAAAATCTTTCTTAGAACCAGGAGCATCTAGGGCATTGTTTCCCTGTGAGAACTGAGTTAGTTATTGAAAGGAATACTTCCTGCGACTTAAGATGTTTCAAAGTGGAGAAAGGCTCATTTTGTTCCAAATGGGGCCGTTCATCATTGGGGAAGAAACACAAGTATCCCTCCGAAGAAACCCATTTATGGTAGAAGCTGCAGCATCTACCATATTGTTTTCCTGTGAGAATTGAGTTCGTTTTGGGAAGAATACTTCCTGCAAATCAGAAATTCCAATGTGAACAAAGGTTCATTTTGTTTCCCAAAGGCCTATTCACCTAAGATGAAGAAAGGCCTGTATGTCCAAAAGAGAACAAGCTGGGTCCAAAGCTCAAGCATGTAGAACGTTGTTTACCAGTGATACTTGAATTACTTTTTGAATGGAATGCTCCTGCAAATCAGAATTGTCGGGGTGGATGAAGATCATTTTGTTCTGAATAGGCCTATTCGCCTGAGTTGAAAAAACACATGTACCTCTCAAAAGAAAACCAGCAGTGTTAGAAGCAGGAGCATCAAGCACATTGTTTTACTGTGAGAATTCAGTGAGTTTTTGAAAGGAAGACTGCTGCAAATCAGCGTTTTCGAGGTGTAGAAAGCTTCATTTTGTTCCACATAGGACAGTTTAGAACAGTTGAAGAAACAAATGTAAATCTCAAAAGAAAACTATGTGTGTTAGAAACAAGAGCATCTATCACATTGTTTGCTGTGAGAATAGTGTTACTTTTTGAAAGGAATATACCTGCAACTTAGGGGATCAACGTGGAGATAGCCTCTTTTTGTTCCAAATTGGCCTATTCAGCTAAGTTGAAGAAACACATGTACCTCTCAAAAAAAAACCATCTCGGTATGAGGCTGGAATATCTAGAACATTGTTTCCCTGTGAGAACTGAGTGTGGTTTTGAAATGACTACTACAGGAAACCTTAGAGTTTCAAAGGGGCGATAAGCTCTGTTTGCTCGAAATAGGTCTTTTCAGCTGAGTTGAAGACACATGCATCTTTCCCAAGAAAACATCTATGTTAGAAAGGGCAGCAGCTACCACATGGTTTCTCTGTCACAATTGAGAGAGCTTTTGAAAGGAGTACTTCCTGCAATTCAGAACTTGCAAGGTCAACAAAGGTTCATTCTGTGCCAAATAGGCGTTTTCACCTGACATGTTGAAACACATGTTTCTCTCACAAGAAACTCTCTGTGTTAGAAGGTCCATCGCATAGAACATTATTTACCTGTGAGATTTGAGTTAGTTTTCATTGGAGAACTTTTGCAAATCAGAATTTCAGGGTGGAAAAGGCTACTTTGTTCCTAATAGCCCTATTGAGCTGCATTGAAAAAACACATGGATCTCGCGAGAGAAAACCATCTGTGTTAGAAGCAGGATCATCCGGCACATTGTTTCCCTGTGAGAATCGAGTGAATATTTGAAAGGAGTACTTCCAGCCAATCATAGATTTGAGGTGTACAAAAGCTCACTTTACTCCAAATAGGACTATTTAGCTGAGTGGAAGAAACAACATGTATATCTCGCAAGAGAACTATATGTGTAAGAAGCCTGAGCATCTAGAACATTGATTCCCTGTGAGAACCGAGTTACGTTTGAAAGGAATACCTCCTGCAAATCCTAGATTTGAAGGTGGAGAAAGGTTGCTTTTGTTCAAAATAGGCCTATTGATCTGAGGGGAAGTAACGAATGGATACTTCCAAAGAAAACCATTTCTGGTAGAAGCTGAAGCATGTACATATTGCTTCCCTGGGAGAAATCAGTTAGTTTGGAAAGGAATATTCCTGCAAATCAGAACTTCCAAGGTGCACCAAGCTTCATTTCATTCTAAATAGGCCTATTCCACTGAGATGTTGAAACACATGTTTCTCTGGAAAGAAAACAATCCGTGTTACAATCTCCCCTGCCTTTAACCTTGATTCCCTGTGAGATTAGAGGTAGTTTTTGAGTGGAATACGTCTGCAAAGGAGAATTTTCAGGCTGGAAAAGCCTCCTTTTGTTGGACTAAGCCTATTCAGCTGAGTTGAAGAAGCACATTTTTCTCTCAAAAGAAAATCATCTGTGTTAGAAGAAGGAGAATCTAGCACATTGTTTCCTATGAGAAGTGAGTTAGTGTTTGAAAAGAACGCTGACTGCAACCTAGGTGTTTCAAGGTGGAGATTGGCTCTATTTCCTCCAATAAGCCTATTCAGATGAGTTTGAGAAACTCATGTATCTCTCCAAGGAAAATGATATACGTTAGCAGCATCAAATCTACCACATTGTTTCCTTCTGAGTATTGAGTTAGTTTTTGAAAGCAACACGTTTAGCAAATCAGAATTTTCAAGCTACAGAAAGGCTCATTTTGTCCAAAGAGGAGGATTCGGCTCAATTGAAGACAGACATGTATCTCTCCTCACAATACCATCTATGCTTCAAACTGCAGCAATTACCACATTGTTTCCCTGCAAGAATTGACTTAGTTTTTGAAAGGACTACTACTGGCAACTTTTGAGTTTCACTGTGGAGATAGTCTCTGTTTGCTTCAAACAGGCCTTTTTAGCTGAGATGAAGAAGCACATGTGTATCTTGAAAAAGTACCATCTACGTTGGAAGCTGTAATTTCTATCACACTGTTTCCCTCTGACAATTTAGTTTGTTTTCGAAAGGAGTATTTCCTGCAAATCAGAATTTCCAACATGGATTGAAGTTCACTTGCTCCAAACAAGCCTAATTTGAAGAAACACACCTATTTCTTGAAAGAAAACCATCTGTGTTAGAAGAAAGTGCATCTAGCACATTGTTTCCCTGTGAGAACTGAGTTAGTTTTTAAAGGAACTTGTCCTCCACATTAGCACTTTGAATTGGGACATATGTTTCTTTGTTTCAAATTGGCCTATTCACCTGAATGGTCTAAACACGTGTTCCTCTTGAAACATCACAATATGTTTTAGAAAGAGGAACAACTAGCCTATTGCTTCCTTGTGAGAAGACTTAGTCTTGGAAAGGAATGTACCTGCAACTGAGAGATTTCAATGTGGAGATATGCCCTGATTGCTGAAAATAGGCCTATACAGCTGAGTTGAAGAAACACATGACTAACTCTAATGACAACCATCTATGTTAGAAACTGTAGCATCAAGCACATTGATCCCCTGTGAAATTTGAATTAGTTATGGAAATGAATAACTTCTGAAGAACAGATTTTCAAAGTGTAGGAAGCCTCATTTTGTCCAAATAGGCCATTTCAGCTATGTTGAAGAAACACATGCATCTCTCCAATGAAATCATGTAGGTTAGAATCAGCATCATCTAGAACACTGTTCCTTGTGAGAATTGATTTAGCTCGTGAAAGGAGTATTTCCTGCAAAGCATCCTTTTCAAGATGAAGAAAGGCTCATTTTGTTCCAAATAGGTCTATACAGCTGAGTTGAAGAAACACATGTACCTTTCCAAAGAAAACCATCTATGGTAGATCTACCACTTTATTTCCCTGTGTGAATTGACATAGATTTCAAAGGAAAATTTAATGGAAATGAGAACTTAGAAGGCAGAGAAAGGATCATTTTGTTCCAAATGGGCCAAATCACATGAGATGTCAAAAACCGTTTGTGTGGAAAGGAAAACTGTGATAGAAACAGGTGTTTCCTGCACATTCTTTCCCTGTGAAAATTGAGTTAATTTTTAAAAGCATACTTCCTACATCTTAAGTGTTTCAATGCGGAGATAGTTTCTGTTTACTCCAGGGAGGCGTATTCAGCTTGGTTTGAGAAACGCATGTATCTCCCAAAGAAAGAGATCTATGTTAAATGCTTCACAATCCCGCCTGTTGTTTGCCTGTGAGAATTGAATGAGTTTTTGAATGCAATACTTCTGGAAATCCTCATTTTCAAGAAGAAGAAAGGCTCATTTTGTCCCAAGTATGCGTATTTTGCTGAGGTGAAGAAACACATTTATCTCTCCACAGAAAGCCATCTGTGTCAGAAGTCAAAACATTAACAACATTGCTTCATTCTGTAAATGAGTTACTTTTGGAAAGGAATATTTCCTGAAAATCAGAACTTTCAAGGTGGAGAGATGTTCACTTTCTTCCAAATAAGCCTATTGACCTGAAAGTGGGAACACATTTGTCTCTCGAAAGAAAATGGTCAGTGTAGAAAGAGAGAAGTGTCTAGACCATTGTTTCCGTGTGAGAATTGACTTAGTTTTGAAAGGAATACTTACTGCAAATCCTAATTTTCAAGGTGGAGAAAGGGTGATTTTCCTCAAATGGGCCTCTTTATCTGAGGGGAAGAAACACATGTATCCCTCCAAAGAAAACCATTTCTGCTAGAAGCTGCAGCATCTGACACATTGTTACCTGTGAGAATTGAGTTCACTTTTGAAAGGAATATTTCCTGTATATCGTAGTTATCATGGTAGGGGAAGGCTCATTTTGGTACAAAAATGCCTAATCAGCTGATTTGAAGAAACACATTTATTTCTCCAAATAACACCATCTAAGCTTGAAGCTACAGTTGCTAGCACATTGTTTCCCTGTGACAATTGGCTTAGTTTTTGAAAGGAAGACTTCCTCACAATCTGAGTTTTCAGGGTATTATTAGGCTGAGTGTGTCCAAGTAGGCCCATTCAGCTAAGTTCTATAGAAACATGTGTCTCTCAAAAAAAAATCTTTCTTAGAACCAGGAGCATCTAGGGCATTGTTTCCCTGTGAGAACTGAGTTAGTTATTGAAAGGAATACTTCCTGCGACTTAAGATGTTTCAAAGTGGAGAAAGGCTCATTTTGTTCCAAATGGGGCCGTTCATCATTGGGGAAGAAACACAAGTATCCCTCCGAAGAAACCCATTTATGGTAGAAGCTGCAGCATCTACCATATTGTTTTCCTGTGAGAATTGAGTTCGTTTTGGGAAGAATACTTCCTGCAAATCAGAAATTCCAATGTGAACAAAGGTTCATTTTGTTTCCCAAAGGCCTATTCACCTAAGATGAAGAAAGGCCTGTATGTCCAAAAGAGAACAAGCTGGGTCCAAAGCTCAAGCATGTAGAACGTTGTTTACCAGTGATACTTGAATTACTTTTTGAATGGAATGCTCCTGCAAATCAGAATTGTCGGGGTGGATGAAGATCATTTTGTTCTGAATAGGCCTATTCGCCTGAGTTGAAAAAACACATGTACCTCTCAAAAGAAAACCAGCAGTGTTAGAAGCAGGAGCATCAAGCACATTGTTTTACTGTGAGAATTCAGTGAGTTTTTGAAAGGAAGACTGCTGCAAATCAGCGTTTTCGAGGTGTAGAAAGCTTCATTTTGTTCCACATAGGACAGTTTAGAACAGTTGAAGAAACAAATGTAAATCTCAAAAGAAAACTATGTGTGTTAGAAACAAGAGCATCTATCACATTGTTTGCTGTGAGAATAGTGTTACTTTTTGAAAGGAATATACCTGCAACTTAGGGGATCAACGTGGAGATAGCCTCTTTCTGTTCCAAATTGGCCTATTCAGCTAAGTTGAAGAAACACATGTACCTCTCAAAAAAAACCATCTCGGTATGAGGCTGGAATATCTAGAACATTGTTTCCCTGTGAGAACTGAGTGTGGTTTTGAAATGACTACTACAGGAAACCTTAGAGTTTCAAAGGGGCGATAAGCTCTGTTTGCTCGAAATAGGTCTTTTCAGCTGAGTTGAAGACACATGCATCTTTCCCAAGAAAACATCTATGTTAGAAAGGGCAGCAGCTACCACATGGTTTCTCTGTCACAATTGAGAGAGCTTTTGAAAGGAGTACTTCCTGCAATTCAGAACTTGCAAGGTCAACAAAGGTTCATTCTGTGCCAAATAGGCGTTTTCACCTGACATGTTGAAACACATGTTTCTCTCACAAGAAACTCTCTGTGTTAGACGGTCCATCGCATAGAACATTATTTACCTGTGAGATTTGAGTTAGTTTTCATTGGAGAACTTTTGCAAATCAGAATTTCAGGGTGGAAAAGGCTACTTTGTTCCTAATAGCCCTATTGAGCTGCATTGAAAAAACACATGGATCTCGCGAGAGAAAACCATCTGTGTTAGAAGCAGGATCATCCGGCACATTGTTTCCCTGTGAGAATCGAGTGAATATTTGAAAGGAGTACTTCCAGCCAATCATAGATTTGAGGTGTACAAAAGCTCACTTTACTCCAAATAGGACTATTTAGCTGAGTGGAAGAAACAACATGTATATCTCGCAAGAGAACTATATGTGTAAGAAGCCTGAGCATCTAGAACATTGATTCCCTGTGAGAACCGAGTTACGTTTGAAAGGAATACCTCCTGCAAATCCTAGATTTGAAGGTGGAGAAAGGCTGCTTTTGTTCAAAATAGGCCTATTGATCTGAGGGGAAGTAACGAATGGATACTTCCAAAGAAAACCATTTCTGGTAGAAGCTGAAGCATGTACATATTGCTTCCCTGGGAGAAATCAGTTAGTTTGGAAAGGAATATTCCTGCAAATCAGAACTTCCAAGGTGCACCAAGCTTCATTTCATTCTAAATAGGCCTATTCCACTGAGATGTTGAAACACATGTTTCTCTGGAAAGAAAACAATCCGTGTTACAATCTCCCCTGCCTTTAACCTTGATTCCCTGTGAGATTAGAGGTAGTTTTTGAGTGGAATACGTCTGCAAAGGAGAATTTTCAGGCTGGAAAAGCCTCCTTTTGTTGGACTAAGCCTATTCAGCTGAGTTGAAGAAGCACATTTTTCTCTCAAAAGAAAATCATCTGTGTTAGAAGAAGGAGAATCTAGCACATTGTTTCCTATGAGAAGTGAGTTAGTGTTTGAAAAGAACGCTGACTGCAACCTAGGTGTTTCAAGGTGGAGATTGGCTCTATTTCCTCCAATAAGCCTATTCAGATGAGTTTGAGAAACTCATGTATCTCTCCAAGGAAAATGATATACGTTAGCAGCATCAAATCTACCACATTGTTTCCTTCTGAGTATTGAGTTAGTTTTTGAAAGCAACACGTTTAGCAAATCAGAATTTTCAAGCTACAGAAAGGCTCATTTTGTCCAAAGAGGAGGATTCGGCTCAATTGAAGACAGACATGTATCTCTCCTCACAATACCATCTATGCTTCAAACTGCAGCAATTACCACATTGTTTCCCTGCAAGAATTGACTTAGTTTTTGAAAGGACTACTACTGGCAACTTTTGAGTTTCACTGTGGAGATAGTCTCTGTTTGCTTCAAACAGGCCTTTTTAGCTGAGATGAAGAAGCACATGTGTATCTTGAAAAAGTACCATCTACGTTGGAAGCTGTAATTTCTATCACACTGTTTCCCTCTGACAATTTAGTTTGTTTTCGAAAGGAGTATTTCCTGCAAATCAGAATTTCCAACATGGATTGAAGTTCACTTGCTCCAAACAAGCCTAATTTGAAGAAACACACCTATTTCTTGAAAGAAAACCATCTGTGTTAGAAGAAAGTGCATCTAGCACATTGTTTCCCTGTGAGAACTGAGTTAGTTTTTAAAGGAACTTGTCCTCCACATTAGCACTTTGAATTGGGACATATGTTTCTTTGTTTCAAATTGGCCTATTCACCTGAATGGTCTAAACACGTGTTCCTCTTGAAACATCACAATATGTTTTAGAAAGAGGAACAACTAGCCTATTGCTTCCTTGTGAGAAGACTTAGTCTTGGAAAGGAATGTACCTGCAACTGAGAGATTTCAATGTGGAGATATGCCCTGATTGCTGAAAATAGGCCTATACAGCTGAGTTGAAGAAACACATGACTAACTCTAATGACAACCATCTATGTTAGAAACTGTAGCATCAAGCACATTGATCCCCTGTGAAATTTGAATTAGTTATGGAAATGAATAACTTCTGAAGAACAGATTTTCAAAGTGTAGGAAGCCTCATTTTGTCCAAATAGGCCATTTCAGCTATGTTGAAGAAACACATGCATCTCTCCAATGAAATCATGTAGGTTAGAATCAGCATCATCTAGAACACTGTTCCTTGTGAGAATTGATTTAGCTCGTGAAAGGAGTATTTCCTGCAAAGCATCCTTTTCAAGATGAAGAAAGGCTCATTTTGTTCCAAATAGGTCTATACAGCTGAGTTGAAGAAACACATGTACCTTTCCAAAGAAAACCATCTATGGTAGATCTACCACTTTATTTCCCTGTGTGAATTGACATAGATTTCAAAGGAAAATTTAATGGAAATGAGAACTTAGAAGGCAGAGAAAGGATCATTTTGTTCCAAATGGGCCAAATCACATGAGATGTCAAAAACCGTTTGTGTGGAAAGGAAAACTGTGATAGAAACAGGTGTTTCCTGCACATTCTTTCCCTGTGAAAATTGAGTTAATTTTTAAAAGCATACTTCCTACATCTTAAGTGTTTCAATGCGGAGATAGTTTCTGTTTACTCCAGGGAGGCGTATTCAGCTTGGTTTGAGAAACGCATGTATCTCCCAAAGAAAGAGATCTATGTTAAATGCTTCACAATCCCGCCTGTTGTTTGCCTGTGAGAATTGAATGAGTTTTTGAATGCAATACTTCTGGAAATCCTCATTTTCAAGAAGAAGAAAGGCTCATTTTGTCCCAAGTATGCGTATTTTGCTGAGGTGAAGAAACACATTTATCTCTCCACAGAAAGCCATCTGTGTCAGAAGTCAAAACATTAACAACATTGCTTCATTCTGTAAATGAGTTACTTTTGGAAAGGAATATTTCCTGAAAATCAGAACTTTCAAGGTGGAGAGATGTTCACTTTCTTCCAAATAAGCCTATTGACCTGAAAGTGGGAACACATTTGTCTCTCGAAAGAAAATGGTCAGTGTAGAAAGAGAGAAGTGTCTAGACCATTGTTTCCGTGTGAGAATTGACTTAGTTTTGAAAGGAATACTTACTGCAAATCCTAATTTTCAAGGTGGAGAAAGGGTGATTTTCCTCAAATGGGCCTCTTTATCTGAGGGGAAGAAACACATGTATCCCTCCAAAGAAAACCATTTCTGCTAGAAGCTGCAGCATCTGACACATTGTTACCTGTGAGAATTGAGTTCACTTTTGAAAGGAATATTTCCTGTATATCGTAGTTATCATGGTAGGGGAAGGCTCATTTTGGTACAAAAATGCCTAATCAGCTGATTTGAAGAAACACATTTATTTCTCCAAATAACACCATCTAAGCTTGAAGCTACAGTTGCTAGCACATTGTTTCCCTGTGACAATTGGCTTAGTTTTTGAAAGGAAGACTTCCTCACAATCTGAGTTTTCAGGGTATTATTAGGCTGAGTGTGTCCAAGTAGGCCCATTCAGCTAAGTTCTATAGAAACATGTGTCTCTCAAAAAAAAATCTTTCTTAGAACCAGGAGCATCTAGGGCATTGTTTCCCTGTGAGAACTGAGTTAGTTATTGAAAGGAATACTTCCTGCGACTTAAGATGTTTCAAAGTGGAGAAAGGCTCATTTTGTTCCAAATGGGGCCGTTCATCATTGGGGAAGAAACACAAGTATCCCTCCGAAGAAACCCATTTATGGTAGAAGCTGCAGCATCTACCATATTGTTTTCCTGTGAGAATTGAGTTCGTTTTGGGAAGAATACTTCCTGCAAATCAGAAATTCCAATGTGAACAAAGGTTCATTTTGTTTCCCAAAGGCCTATTCACCTAAGATGAAGAAAGGCCTGTATGTCCAAAAGAGAACAAGCTGGGTCCAAAGCTCAAGCATGTAGAACGTTGTTTACCAGTGATACTTGAATTACTTTTTGAATGGAATGCTCCTGCAAATCAGAATTGTCGGGGTGGATGAAGATCATTTTGTTCTGAATAGGCCTATTCGCCTGAGTTGAAAAAACACATGTACCTCTCAAAAGAAAACCAGCAGTGTTAGAAGCAGGAGCATCAAGCACATTGTTTTACTGTGAGAATTCAGTGAGTTTTTGAAAGGAAGACTGCTGCAAATCAGCGTTTTCGAGGTGTAGAAAGCTTCATTTTGTTCCACATAGGACAGTTTAGAACAGTTGAAGAAACAAATGTAAATCTCAAAAGAAAACTATGTGTGTTAGAAACAAGAGCATCTATCACATTGTTTGCTGTGAGAATAGTGTTACTTTTTGAAAGGAATATACCTGCAACTTAGGGGATCAACGTGGAGATAGCCTCTTTCTGTTCCAAATTGGCCTATTCAGCTAAGTTGAAGAAACACATGTACCTCTCAAAAAAAACCATCTCGGTATGAGGCTGGAATATCTAGAACATTGTTTCCCTGTGAGAACTGAGTGTGGTTTTGAAATGACTACTACAGGAAACCTTAGAGTTTCAAAGGGGCGATAAGCTCTGTTTGCTCGAAATAGGTCTTTTCAGCTGAGTTGAAGACACATGCATCTTTCCCAAGAAAACATCTATGTTAGAAAGGGCAGCAGCTACCACATGGTTTCTCTGTCACAATTGAGAGAGCTTTTGAAAGGAGTACTTCCTGCAATTCAGAACTTGCAAGGTCAACAAAGGTTCATTCTGTGCCAAATAGGCGTTTTCACCTGACATGTTGAAACACATGTTTCTCTCACAAGAAACTCTCTGTGTTAGACGGTCCATCGCATAGAACATTATTTACCTGTGAGATTTGAGTTAGTTTTCATTGGAGAACTTTTGCAAATCAGAATTTCAGGGTGGAAAAGGCTACTTTGTTCCTAATAGCCCTATTGAGCTGCATTGAAAAAACACATGGATCTCGCGAGAGAAAACCATCTGTGTTAGAAGCAGGATCATCCGGCACATTGTTTCCCTGTGAGAATCGAGTGAATATTTGAAAGGAGTACTTCCAGCCAATCATAGATTTGAGGTGTACAAAAGCTCACTTTACTCCAAATAGGACTATTTAGCTGAGTGGAAGAAACAACATGTATATCTCGCAAGAGAACTATATGTGTAAGAAGCCTGAGCATCTAGAACATTGATTCCCTGTGAGAACCGAGTTACGTTTGAAAGGAATACCTCCTGCAAATCCTAGATTTGAAGGTGGAGAAAGGCTGCTTTTGTTCAAAATAGGCCTATTGATCTGAGGGGAAGTAACGAATGGATACTTCCAAAGAAAACCATTTCTGGTAGAAGCTGAAGCATGTACATATTGCTTCCCTGGGAGAAATCAGTTAGTTTGGAAAGGAATATTCCTGCAAATCAGAACTTCCAAGGTGCACCAAGCTTCATTTCATTCTAAATAGGCCTATTCCACTGAGATGTTGAAACACATGTTTCTCTGGAAAGAAAACAATCCGTGTTACAATCTCCCCTGCCTTTAACCTTGATTCCCTGTGAGATTAGAGGTAGTTTTTGAGTGGAATACGTCTGCAAAGGAGAATTTTCAGGCTGGAAAAGCCTCCTTTTGTTGGACTAAGCCTATTCAGCTGAGTTGAAGAAGCACATTTTTCTCTCAAAAGAAAATCATCTGTGTTAGAAGAAGGAGAATCTAGCACATTGTTTCCTATGAGAAGTGAGTTAGTGTTTGAAAAGAACGCTGACTGCAACCTAGGTGTTTCAAGGTGGAGATTGGCTCTATTTCCTCCAATAAGCCTATTCAGATGAGTTTGAGAAACTCATGTATCTCTCCAAGGAAAATGATATACGTTAGCAGCATCAAATCTACCACATTGTTTCCTTCTGAGTATTGAGTTAGTTTTTGAAAGCAACACGTTTAGCAAATCAGAATTTTCAAGCTAGAGAAAGGCTCATTTTGTCCAAAGAGGAGGATTCGGCTCAATTGAAGACAGACATGTATCTCTCCTCACAATACCATCTATGCTTCAAACTGCAGCAATTACCACATTGTTTCCCTGCAAGAATTGACTTAGTTTTTGAAAGGACTACTACTGGCAACTTTTGAGTTTCACTGTGGAGATAGTCTCTGTTTGCTTCAAACAGGCCTTTTTAGCTGAGATGAAGAAGCACATGTGTATCTTGAAAAAGTACCATCTACGTTGGAAGCTGTAATTTCTATCACACTGTTTCCCTCTGACAATTTAGTTTGTTTTCGAAAGGAGTATTTCCTGCAAATCAGAATTTCCAACATGGATTGAAGTTCACTTGCTCCAAACAAGCCTAATTTGAAGAAACACACCTATTTCTTGAAAGAAAACCATCTGTGTTAGAAGAAAGTGCATCTAGCACATTGTTTCCCTGTGAGAACTGAGTTAGTTTTTAAAGGAACTTGTCCTCCACATTAGCACTTTGAATTGGGACATATGTTTCTTTGTTTCAAATTGGCCTATTCACCTGAATGGTCTAAACACGTGTTCCTCTTGAAACATCACAATATGTTTTAGAAAGAGGAACAACTAGCCTATTGCTTCCTTGTGAGAAGACTTAGTCTTGGAAAGGAATGTACCTGCAACTGAGAGATTTCAATGTGGAGATATGCCCTGATTGCTGAAAATAGGCCTATACAGCTGAGTTGAAGAAACACATGACTAACTCTAATGACAACCATCTATGTTAGAAACTGTAGCATCAAGCACATTGATCCCCTGTGAAATTTGAATTAGTTATGGAAATGAATAACTTCTGAAGAACAGATTTTCAAAGTGTAGGAAGCCTCATTTTGTCCAAATAGGCCATTTCAGCTATGTTGAAGAAACACATGCATCTCTCCAATGAAATCATGTAGGTTAGAATCAGCATCATCTAGAACACTGTTCCTTGTGAGAATTGATTTAGCTCGTGAAAGGAGTATTTCCTGCAAAGCATCCTTTTCAAGATGAAGAAAGGCTCATTTTGTTCCAAATAGGTCTATACAGCTGAGTTGAAGAAACACATGTACCTTTCCAAAGAAAACCATCTATGGTAGATCTACCACTTTATTTCCCTGTGTGAATTGACATAGATTTCAAAGGAAAATTTAATGGAAATGAGAACTTAGAAGGCAGAGAAAGGATCATTTTGTTCCAAATGGGCCAAATCACATGAGATGTCAAAAACCGTTTGTGTGGAAAGGAAAACTGTGATAGAAACAGGTGTTTCCTGCACATTCTTTCCCTGTGAAAATTGAGTTAATTTTTAAAAGCATACTTCCTACATCTTAAGTGTTTCAATGCGGAGATAGTTTCTGTTTACTCCAGGGAGGCGTATTCAGCTTGGTTTGAGAAACGCATGTATCTCCCAAAGAAAGAGATCTATGTTAAATGCTTCACAATCCCGCCTGTTGTTTGCCTGTGAGAATTGAATGAGTTTTTGAATGCAATACTTCTGGAAATCCTCATTTTCAAGAAGAAGAAAGGCTCATTTTGTCCCAAGTATGCGTATTTTGCTGAGGTGAAGAAACACATTTATCTCTCCACAGAAAGCCATCTGTGTCAGAAGTCAAAACATTAACAACATTGCTTCATTCTGTAAATGAGTTACTTTTGGAAAGGAATATTTCCTGAAAATCAGAACTTTCAAGGTGGAGAGATGTTCACTTTCTTCCAAATAAGCCTATTGACCTGAAAGTGGGAACACATTTGTCTCTCGAAAGAAAATGGTCAGTGTAGAAAGAGAGAAGTGTCTAGACCATTGTTTCCGTGTGAGAATTGACTTAGTTTTGAAAGGAATACTTACTGCAAATCCTAATTTTCAAGGTGGAGAAAGGGTGATTTTCCTCAAATGGGCCTCTTTATCTGAGGGGAAGAAACACATGTATCCCTCCAAAGAAAACCATTTCTGCTAGAAGCTGCAGCATCTGACACATTGTTACCTGTGAGAATTGAGTTCACTTTTGAAAGGAATATTTCCTGTATATCGTAGTTATCATGGTAGGGGAAGGCTCATTTTGGTACAAAAATGCCTAATCAGCTGATTTGAAGAAACACATTTATTTCTCCAAATAACACCATCTAAGCTTGAAGCTACAGTTGCTAGCACATTGTTTCCCTGTGACAATTGGCTTAGTTTTTGAAAGGAAGACTTCCTCACAATCTGAGTTTTCAGGGTATTATTAGGCTGAGTGTGTCCAAGTAGGCCCATTCAGCTAAGTTCTATAGAAACATGTGTCTCTCAAAAAAAAATCTTTCTTAGAACCAGGAGCATCTAGGGCATTGTTTCCCTGTGAGAACTGAGTTAGTTATTGAAAGGAATACTTCCTGCGACTTAAGATGTTTCAAAGTGGAGAAAGGCTCATTTTGTTCCAAATGGGGCCGTTCATCATTGGGGAAGAAACACAAGTATCCCTCCGAAGAAACCCATTTATGGTAGAAGCTGCAGCATCTACCATATTGTTTTCCTGTGAGAATTGAGTTCGTTTTGGGAAGAATACTTCCTGCAAATCAGAAATTCCAATGTGAACAAAGGTTCATTTTGTTTCCCAAAGGCCTATTCACCTAAGATGAAGAAAGGCCTGTATGTCCAAAAGAGAACAAGCTGGGTCCAAAGCTCAAGCATGTAGAACGTTGTTTACCAGTGATACTTGAATTACTTTTTGAATGGAATGCTCCTGCAAATCAGAATTGTCGGGGTGGATGAAGATCATTTTGTTCTGAATAGGCCTATTCGCCTGAGTTGAAAAAACACATGTACCTCTCAAAAGAAAACCAGCAGTGTTAGAAGCAGGAGCATCAAGCACATTGTTTTACTGTGAGAATTCAGTGAGTTTTTGAAAGGAAGACTGCTGCAAATCAGCGTTTTCGAGGTGTAGAAAGCTTCATTTTGTTCCACATAGGACAGTTTAGAACAGTTGAAGAAACAAATGTAAATCTCAAAAGAAAACTATGTGTGTTAGAAACAAGAGCATCTATCACATTGTTTGCTGTGAGAATAGTGTTACTTTTTGAAAGGAATATACCTGCAACTTAGGGGATCAACGTGGAGATAGCCTCTTTCTGTTCCAAATTGGCCTATTCAGCTAAGTTGAAGAAACACATGTACCTCTCAAAAAAAACCATCTCGGTATGAGGCTGGAATATCTAGAACATTGTTTCCCTGTGAGAACTGAGTGTGGTTTTGAAATGACTACTACAGGAAACCTTAGAGTTTCAAAGGGGCGATAAGCTCTGTTTGCTCGAAATAGGTCTTTTCAGCTGAGTTGAAGACACATGCATCTTTCCCAAGAAAACATCTATGTTAGAAAGGGCAGCAGCTACCACATGGTTTCTCTGTCACAATTGAGAGAGCTTTTGAAAGGAGTACTTCCTGCAATTCAGAACTTGCAAGGTCAACAAAGGTTCATTCTGTGCCAAATAGGCGTTTTCACCTGACATGTTGAAACACATGTTTCTCTCACAAGAAACTCTCTGTGTTAGACGGTCCATCGCATAGAACATTATTTACCTGTGAGATTTGAGTTAGTTTTCATTGGAGAACTTTTGCAAATCAGAATTTCAGGGTGGAAAAGGCTACTTTGTTCCTAATAGCCCTATTGAGCTGCATTGAAAAAACACATGGATCTCGCGAGAGAAAACCATCTGTGTTAGAAGCAGGATCATCCGGCACATTGTTTCCCTGTGAGAATCGAGTGAATATTTGAAAGGAGTACTTCCAGCCAATCATAGATTTGAGGTGTACAAAAGCTCACTTTACTCCAAATAGGACTATTTAGCTGAGTGGAAGAAACAACATGTATATCTCGCAAGAGAACTATATGTGTAAGAAGCCTGAGCATCTAGAACATTGATTCCCTGTGAGAACCGAGTTACGTTTGAAAGGAATACCTCCTGCAAATCCTAGATTTGAAGGTGGAGAAAGGCTGCTTTTGTTCAAAATAGGCCTATTGATCTGAGGGGAAGTAACGAATGGATACTTCCAAAGAAAACCATTTCTGGTAGAAGCTGAAGCATGTACATATTGCTTCCCTGGGAGAAATCAGTTAGTTTGGAAAGGAATATTCCTGCAAATCAGAACTTCCAAGGTGCACCAAGCTTCATTTCATTCTAAATAGGCCTATTCCACTGAGATGTTGAAACACATGTTTCTCTGGAAAGAAAACAATCCGTGTTACGATCTCCCCTGCCTTTAACCTTGATTCCCTGTGAGATTAGAGGTAGTTTTTGAGTGGAATACGTCTGCAAAGGAGAATTTTCAGGCTGGAAAAGCCTCCTTTTGTTGGACTAAGCCTATTCAGCTGAGTTGAAGAAGCACATTTTTCTCTCAAAAGAAAATCATCTGTGTTAGAAGAAGGAGAATCTAGCACATTGTTTCCTATGAGAAGTGAGTTAGTGTTTGAAAAGAACGCTGACTGCAACCTAGGTGTTTCAAGGTGGAGATTGGCTCTATTTCCTCCAATAAGCCTATTCAGATGAGTTTGAGAAACTCATGTATCTCTCCAAGGAAAATGATATACGTTAGCAGCATCAAATCTACCACATTGTTTCCTTCTGAGTATTGAGTTAGTTTTTGAAAGCAACACGTTTAGCAAATCAGAATTTTCAAGCTACAGAAAGGCTCATTTTGTCCAAAGAGGAGGATTCGGCTCAATTGAAGACAGACATGTATCTCTCCTCACAATACCATCTATGCTTCAAACTGCAGCAATTACCACATTGTTTCCCTGCAAGAATTGACTTAGTTTTTGAAAGGACTACTACTGGCAACTTTTGAGTTTCACTGTGGAGATAGTCTCTGTTTGCTTCAAACAGGCCTTTTTAGCTGAGATGAAGAAGCACATGTGTATCTTGAAAAAGTACCATCTACGTTGGAAGCTGTAATTTCTATCACACTGTTTCCCTCTGACAATTTAGTTTGTTTTCGAAAGGAGTATTTCCTGCAAATCAGAATTTCCAACATGGATTGAAGTTCACTTGCTCCAAACAAGCCTAATTTGAAGAAACACACCTATTTCTTGAAAGAAAACCATCTGTGTTAGAAGAAAGTGCATCTAGCACATTGTTTCCCTGTGAGAACTGAGTTAGTTTTTAAAGGAACTTGTCCTCCACATTAGCACTTTGAATTGGGACATATGTTTCTTTGTTTCAAATTGGCCTATTCACCTGAATGGTCTAAACACGTGTTCCTCTTGAAACATCACAATATGTTTTAGAAAGAGGAACAACTAGCCTATTGCTTCCTTGTGAGAAGACTTAGTCTTGGAAAGGAATGTACCTGCAACTGAGAGATTTCAATGTGGAGATATGCCCTGATTGCTGAAAATAGGCCTATACAGCTGAGTTGAAGAAACACATGACTAACTCTAATGACAACCATCTATGTTAGAAACTGTAGCATCAAGCACATTGATCCCCTGTGAAATTTGAATTAGTTATGGAAATGAATAACTTCTGAAGAACAGATTTTCAAAGTGTAGGAAGCCTCATTTTGTCCAAATAGGCCATTTCAGCTATGTTGAAGAAACACATGCATCTCTCCAATGAAATCATGTAGGTTAGAATCAGCATCATCTAGAACACTGTTCCTTGTGAGAATTGATTTAGCTCGTGAAAGGAGTATTTCCTGCAAAGCATCCTTTTCAAGATGAAGAAAGGCTCATTTTGTTCCAAATAGGTCTATACAGCTGAGTTGAAGAAACACATGTACCTTTCCAAAGAAAACCATCTATGGTAGATCTACCACTTTATTTCCCTGTGTGAATTGACATAGATTTCAAAGGAAAATTTAATGGAAATGAGAACTTAGAAGGCAGAGAAAGGATCATTTTGTTCCAAATGGGCCAAATCACATGAGATGTCAAAAACCGTTTGTGTGGAAAGGAAAACTGTGATAGAAACAGGTGTTTCCTGCACATTCTTTCCCTGTGAAAATTGAGTTAATTTTTAAAAGCATACTTCCTACATCTTAAGTGTTTCAATGCGGAGATAGTTTCTGTTTACTCCAGGGAGGCGTATTCAGCTTGGTTTGAGAAACGCATGTATCTCCCAAAGAAAGAGATCTATGTTAAATGCTTCACAATCCCGCCTGTTGTTTGCCTGTGAGAATTGAATGAGTTTTTGAATGCAATACTTCTGGAAATCCTCATTTTCAAGAAGAAGAAAGGCTCATTTTGTCCCAAGTATGCGTATTTTGCTGAGGTGAAGAAACACATTTATCTCTCCACAGAAAGCCATCTGTGTCAGAAGTCAAAACATTAACAACATTGCTTCATTCTGTAAATGAGTTACTTTTGGAAAGGAATATTTCCTGAAAATCAGAACTTTCAAGTTGGAGAGATGTTCACTTTCTTCCAAATAAGCCTATTGACCTGAAAGTGGGAACACATTTGTCTCTCGAAAGAAAATGGTCAGTGTAGAAAGAGAGAAGTGTCTAGACCATTGTTTCCGTGTGAGAATTGACTTAGTTTTGAAAGGAATACTTACTGCAAATCCTAATTTTCAAGGTGGAGAAAGGGTGATTTTCCTCAAATGGGCCTCTTTATCTGAGGGGAAGAAACACATGTATCCCTCCAAAGAAAACCATTTCTGCTAGAAGCTGCAGCATCTGACACATTGTTACCTGTGAGAATTGAGTTCACTTTTGAAAGGAATATTTCCTGTATATCGTAGTTATCATGGTAGGGGAAGGCTCATTTTGGTACAAAAATGCCTAATCAGCTGATTTGAAGAAACACATTTATTTCTCCAAATAACACCATCTAAGCTTGAAGCTACAGTTGCTAGCACATTGTTTCCCTGTGACAATTGGCTTAGTTTTTGAAAGGAAGACTTCCTCACAATCTGAGTTTTCAGGGTATTATTAGGCTGAGTGTGTCCAAGTAGGCCCATTCAGCTAAGTTCTATAGAAACATGTGTCTCTCAAAAAAAATCTTTCTTAGAACCAGGAGCATCTAGGGCATTGTTTCCCTGTGAGAACTGAGTTAGTTATTGAAAGGAATACTTCCTGCGACTTAAGATGTTTCAAAGTGGAGAAAGGCTCATTTTGTTCCAAATGGGGCCGTTCATCATTGGGGAAGAAACACAAGTATCCCTCCGAAGAAACCCATTTATGGTAGAAGCTGCAGCATCTACCATATTGTTTTCCTGTGAGAATTGAGTTCGTTTTGGGAAGAATACTTCCTGCAAATCAGAAATTCCAATGTGAACAAAGGTTCATTTTGTTTCCCAAAGGCCTATTCACCTAAGATGAAGAAAGGCCTGTATGTCCAAAAGAGAACAAGCTGGGTCCAAAGCTCAAGCATGTAGAACGTTGTTTACCAGTGATACTTGAATTACTTTTTGAATGGAATGCTCCTGCAAATCAGAATTGTCGGGGTGGATGAAGATCATTTTGTTCTGAATAGGCCTATTCGCCTGAGTTGAAAAAACACATGTACCTCTCAAAAGAAAACCAGCAGTGTTAGAAGCAGGAGCATCAAGCACATTGTTTTACTGTGAGAATTCAGTGAGTTTTTGAAAGGAAGACTGCTGCAAATCAGCGTTTTCGAGGTGTAGAAAGCTTCATTTTGTTCCACATAGGACAGTTTAGAACAGTTGAAGAAACAAATGTAAATCTCAAAAGAAAACTATGTGTGTTAGAAACAAGAGCATCTATCACATTGTTTGCTGTGAGAATAGTGTTACTTTTTGAAAGGAATATACCTGCAACTTAGGGGATCAACGTGGAGATAGCCTCTTTCTGTTCCAAATTGGCCTATTCAGCTAAGTTGAAGAAACACATGTACCTCTCAAAAAAAACCATCTCGGTATGAGGCTGGAATATCTAGAACATTGTTTCCCTGTGAGAACTGAGTGTGGTTTTGAAATGACTACTACAGGAAACCTTAGAGTTTCAAAGGGGCGATAAGCTCTGTTTGCTCGAAATAGGTCTTTTCAGCTGAGTTGAAGACACATGCATCTTTCCCAAGAAAACATCTATGTTAGAAAGGGCAGCAGCTACCACATGGTTTCTCTGTCACAATTGAGAGAGCTTTTGAAAGGAGTACTTCCTGCAATTCAGAACTTGCAAGGTCAACAAAGGTTCATTCTGTGCCAAATAGGCGTTTTCACCTGACATGTTGAAACACATGTTTCTCTCACAAGAAACTCTCTGTGTTAGACGGTCCATCGCATAGAACATTATTTACCTGTGAGATTTGAGTTAGTTTTCATTGGAGAACTTTTGCAAATCAGAATTTCAGGGTGGAAAAGGCTACTTTGTTCCTAATAGCCCTATTGAGCTGCATTGAAAAAACACATGGATCTCGCGAGAGAAAACCATCTGTGTTAGAAGCAGGATCATCCGGCACATTGTTTCCCTGTGAGAATCGAGTGAATATTTGAAAGGAGTACTTCCAGCCAATCATAGATTTGAGGTGTACAAAAGCTCACTTTACTCCAAATAGGACTATTTAGCTGAGTGGAAGAAACAACATGTATATCTCGCAAGAGAACTATATGTGTAAGAAGCCTGAGCATCTAGAACATTGATTCCCTGTGAGAACCGAGTTACGTTTGAAAGGAATACCTCCTGCAAATCCTAGATTTGAAGGTGGAGAAAGGCTGCTTTTGTTCAAAATAGGCCTATTGATCTGAGGGGAAGTAACGAATGGATACTTCCAAAGAAAACCATTTCTGGTAGAAGCTGAAGCATGTACATATTGCTTCCCTGGGAGAAATCAGTTAGTTTGGAAAGGAATATTCCTGCAAATCAGAACTTCCAAGGTGCACCAAGCTTCATTTCATTCTAAATAGGCCTATTCCACTGAGATGTTGAAACACATGTTTCTCTGGAAAGAAAACAATCCGTGTTACAATCTCCCCTGCCTTTAACCTTGATTCCCTGTGAGATTAGAGGTAGTTTTTGAGTGGAATACGTCTGCAAAGGAGAATTTTCAGGCTGGAAAAGCCTCCTTTTGTTGGACTAAGCCTATTCAGCTGAGTTGAAGAAGCACATTTTTCTCTCAAAAGAAAATCATCTGTGTTAGAAGAAGGAGAATCTAGCACATTGTTTCCTATGAGAAGTGAGTTAGTGTTTGAAAAGAACGCTGACTGCAACCTAGGTGTTTCAAGGTGGAGATTGGCTCTATTTCCTCCAATAAGCCTATTCAGATGAGTTTGAGAAACTCATGTATCTCTCCAAGGAAAATGATATACGTTAGCAGCATCAAATCTACCACATTGTTTCCTTCTGAGTATTGAGTTAGTTTTTGAAAGCAACACGTTTAGCAAATCAGAATTTTCAAGCTACAGAAAGGCTCATTTTGTCCAAAGAGGAGGATTCGGCTCAATTGAAGACAGACATGTATCTCTCCTCACAATACCATCTATGCTTCAAACTGCAGCAATTACCACATTGTTTCCCTGCAAGAATTGACTTAGTTTTTGAAAGGACTACTACTGGCAACTTTTGAGTTTCACTGTGGAGATAGTCTCTGTTTGCTTCAAACAGGCCTTTTTAGCTGAGATGAAGAAGCACATGTGTATCTTGAAAAAGTACCATCTACGTTGGAAGCTGTAATTTCTATCACACTGTTTCCCTCTGACAATTTAGTTTGTTTTCGAAAGGAGTATTTCCTGCAAATCAGAATTTCCAACATGGATTGAAGTTCACTTGCTCCAAACAAGCCTAATTTGAAGAAACACACCTATTTCTTGAAAGAAAACCATCTGTGTTAGAAGAAAGTGCATCTAGCACATTGTTTCCCTGTGAGAACTGAGTTAGTTTTTAAAGGAACTTGTCCTCCACATTAGCACTTTGAATTGGGACATATGTTTCTTTGTTTCAAATTGGCCTATTCACCTGAATGGTCTAAACACGTGTTCCTCTTGAAACATCACAATATGTTTTAGAAAGAGGAACAACTAGCCTATTGCTTCCTTGTGAGAAGACTTAGTCTTGGAAAGGAATGTACCTGCAACTGAGAGATTTCAATGTGGAGATATGCCCTGATTGCTGAAAATAGGCCTATACAGCTGAGTTGAAGAAACACATGACTAACTCTAATGACAACCATCTATGTTAGAAACTGTAGCATCAAGCACATTGATCCCCTGTGAAATTTGAATTAGTTATGGAAATGAATAACTTCTGAAGAACAGATTTTCAAAGTGTAGGAAGCCTCATTTTGTCCAAATAGGCCATTTCAGCTATGTTGAAGAAACACATGCATCTCTCCAATGAAATCATGTAGGTTAGAATCAGCATCATCTAGAACACTGTTCCTTGTGAGAATTGATTTAGCTCGTGAAAGGAGTATTTCCTGCAAAGCATCCTTTTCAAGATGAAGAAAGGCTCATTTTGTTCCAAATAGGTCTATACAGCTGAGTTGAAGAAACACATGTACCTTTCCAAAGAAAACCATCTATGGTAGATCTACCACTTTATTTCCCTGTGTGAATTGACATAGATTTCAAAGGAAAATTTAATGGAAATGAGAACTTAGAAGGCAGAGAAAGGATCATTTTGTTCCAAATGGGCCAAATCACATGAGATGTCAAAAACCGTTTGTGTGGAAAGGAAAACTGTGATAGAAACAGGTGTTTCCTGCACATTCTTTCCCTGTGAAAATTGAGTTAATTTTTAAAAGCATACTTCCTACATCTTAAGTGTTTCAATGCGGAGATAGTTTCTGTTTACTCCAGGGAGGCGTATTCAGCTTGGTTTGAGAAACGCATGTATCTCCCAAAGAAAGAGATCTATGTTAAATGCTTCACAATCCCGCCTGTTGTTTGCCTGTGAGAATTGAATGAGTTTTTGAATGCAATACTTCTGGAAATCCTCATTTTCAAGAAGAAGAAAGGCTCATTTTGTCCCAAGTATGCGTATTTTGCTGAGGTGAAGAAACACATTTATCTCTCCACAGAAAGCCATCTGTGTCAGAAGTCAAAACATTAACAACATTGCTTCATTCTGTAAATGAGTTACTTTTGGAAAGGAATATTTCCTGAAAATCAGAACTTTCAAGGTGGAGAGATGTTCACTTTCTTCCAAATAAGCCTATTGACCTGAAAGTGGGAACACATTTGTCTCTCGAAAGAAAATGGTCAGTGTAGAAAGAGAGAAGTGTCTAGACCATTGTTTCCGTGTGAGAATTGACTTAGTTTTGAAAGGAATACTTACTGCAAATCCTAATTTTCAAGGTGGAGAAAGGGTGATTTTCCTCAAATGGGCCTCTTTATCTGAGGGGAAGAAACACATGTATCCCTCCAAAGAAAACCATTTCTGCTAGAAGCTGCAGCATCTGACACATTGTTACCTGTGAGAATTGAGTTCACTTTTGAAAGGAATATTTCCTGTATATCGTAGTTATCATGGTAGGGGAAGGCTCATTTTGGTACAAAAATGCCTAATCAGCTGATTTGAAGAAACACATTTATTTCTCCAAATAACACCATCTAAGCTTGAAGCTACAGTTGCTAGCACATTGTTTCCCTGTGACAATTGGCTTAGTTTTTGAAAGGAAGACTTCCTCACAATCTGAGTTTTCAGGGTATTATTAGGCTGAGTGTGTCCAAGTAGGCCCATTCAGCTAAGTTCTATAGAAACATGTGTCTCTCAAAAAAAAATCTTTCTTAGAACCAGGAGCATCTAGGGCATTGTTTCCCTGTGAGAACTGAGTTAGTTATTGAAAGGAATACTTCCTGCGACTTAAGATGTTTCAAAGTGGAGAAAGGCTCATTTTGTTCCAAATGGGGCCGTTCATCATTGGGGAAGAAACACAAGTATCCCTCCGAAGAAACCCATTTATGGTAGAAGCTGCAGCATCTACCATATTGTTTTCCTGTGAGAATTGAGTTCGTTTTGGGAAGAATACTTCCTGCAAATCAGAAATTCCAATGTGAACAAAGGTTCATTTTGTTTCCCAAAGGCCTATTCACCTAAGATGAAGAAAGGCCTGTATGTCCAAAAGAGAACAAGCTGGGTCCAAAGCTCAAGCATGTAGAACGTTGTTTACCAGTGATACTTGAATTACTTTTTGAATGGAATGCTCCTGCAAATCAGAATTGTCGGGGTGGATGAAGATCATTTTGTTCTGAATAGGCCTATTCGCCTGAGTTGAAAAAACACATGTACCTCTCAAAAGAAAACCAGCAGTGTTAGAAGCAGGAGCATCAAGCACATTGTTTTACTGTGAGAATTCAGTGAGTTTTTGAAAGGAAGACTGCTGCAAATCAGCGTTTTCGAGGTGTAGAAAGCTTCATTTTGTTCCACATAGGACAGTTTAGAACAGTTGAAGAAACAAATGTAAATCTCAAAAGAAAACTATGTGTGTTAGAAACAAGAGCATCTATCACATTGTTTGCTGTGAGAATAGTGTTACTTTTTGAAAGGAATATACCTGCAACTTAGGGGATCAACGTGGAGATAGCCTCTTTCTGTTCCAAATTGGCCTATTCAGCTAAGTTGAAGAAACACATGTACCTCTCAAAAAAAACCATCTCGGTATGAGGCTGGAATATCTAGAACATTGTTTCCCTGTGAGAACTGAGTGTGGTTTTGAAATGACTACTACAGGAAACCTTAGAGTTTCAAAGGGGCGATAAGCTCTGTTTGCTCGAAATAGGTCTTTTCAGCTGAGTTGAAGACACATGCATCTTTCCCAAGAAAACATCTATGTTAGAAAGGGCAGCAGCTACCACATGGTTTCTCTGTCACAATTGAGAGAGCTTTTGAAAGGAGTACTTCCTGCAATTCAGAACTTGCAAGGTCAACAAAGGTTCATTCTGTGCCAAATAGGCGTTTTCACCTGACATGTTGAAACACATGTTTCTCTCACAAGAAACTCTCTGTGTTAGACGGTCCATCGCATAGAACATTATTTACCTGTGAGATTTGAGTTAGTTTTCATTGGAGAACTTTTGCAAATCAGAATTTCAGGGTGGAAAAGGCTACTTTGTTCCTAATAGCCCTATTGAGCTGCATTGAAAAAACACATGGATCTCGCGAGAGAAAACCATCTGTGTTAGAAGCAGGATCATCCGGCACATTGTTTCCCTGTGAGAATCGAGTGAATATTTGAAAGGAGTACTTCCAGCCAATCATAGATTTGAGGTGTACAAAAGCTCACTTTACTCCAAATAGGACTATTTAGCTGAGTGGAAGAAACAACATGTATATCTCGCAAGAGAACTATATGTGTAAGAAGCCTGAGCATCTAGAACATTGATTCCCTGTGAGAACCGAGTTACGTTTGAAAGGAATACCTCCTGCAAATCCTAGATTTGAAGGTGGAGAAAGGCTGCTTTTGTTCAAAATAGGCCTATTGATCTGAGGGGAAGTAACGAATGGATACTTCCAAAGAAAACCATTTCTGGTAGAAGCTGAAGCATGTACATATTGCTTCCCTGGGAGAAATCAGTTAGTTTGGAAAGGAATATTCCTGCAAATCAGAACTTCCAAGGTGCACCAAGCTTCATTTCATTCTAAATAGGCCTATTCCACTGAGATGTTGAAACACATGTTTCTCTGGAAAGAAAACAATCCGTGTTACAATCTCCCCTGCCTTTAACCTTGATTCCCTGTGAGATTAGAGGTAGTTTTTGAGTGGAATACGTCTGCAAAGGAGAATTTTCAGGCTGGAAAAGCCTCCTTTTGTTGGACTAAGCCTATTCAGCTGAGTTGAAGAAGCACATTTTTCTCTCAAAAGAAAATCATCTGTGTTAGAAGAAGGAGAATCTAGCACATTGTTTCCTATGAGAAGTGAGTTAGTGTTTGAAAAGAACGCTGACTGCAACCTAGGTGTTTCAAGGTGGAGATTGGCTCTATTTCCTCCAATAAGCCTATTCAGATGAGTTTGAGAAACTCATGTATCTCTCCAAGGAAAATGATATACGTTAGCAGCATCAAATCTACCACATTGTTTCCTTCTGAGTATTGAGTTAGTTTTTGAAAGCAACACGTTTAGCAAATCAGAATTTTCAAGCTACAGAAAGGCTCATTTTGTCCAAAGAGGAGGATTCGGCTCAATTGAAGACAGACATGTATCTCTCCTCACAATACCATCTATGCTTCAAACTGCAGCAATTACCACATTGTTTCCCTGCAAGAATTGACTTAGTTTTTGAAAGGACTACTACTGGCAACTTTTGAGTTTCACTGTGGAGATAGTCTCTGTTTGCTTCAAACAGGCCTTTTTAGCTGAGATGAAGAAGCACATGTGTATCTTGAAAAAGTACCATCTACGTTGGAAGCTGTAATTTCTATCACACTGTTTCCCTCTCACAATTTAGTTTGTTTTCGAAAGGAGTATTTCCTGCAAATCAGAATTTCCAACATGGATTGAAGTTCACTTGCTCCAAACAAGCCTAATTTGAAGAAACACACCTATTTCTTGAAAGAAAACCATCTGTGTTAGAAGAAAGTGCATCTAGCACATTGTTTCCCTGTGAGAACTGAGTTAGTTTTTAAAGGAACTTGTCCTCCACATTAGCACTTTGAATTGGGACATATGTTTCTTTGTTTCAAATTGGCCTATTCACCTGAATGGTCTAAACACGTGTTCCTCTTGAAACATCACAATATGTTTTAGAAAGAGGAACAACTAGCCTATTGCTTCCTTGTGAGAAGACTTAGTCTTGGAAAGGAATGTACCTGCAACTGAGAGATTTCAATGTGGAGATATGCCCTGATTGCTGAAAATAGGCCTATACAGCTGAGTTGAAGAAACACATGACTAACTCTAATGACAACCATCTATGTTAGAAACTGTAGCATCAAGCACATTGATCCCCTGTGAAATTTGAATTAGTTATGGAAATGAATAACTTCTGAAGAACAGATTTTCAAAGTGTAGGAAGCCTCATTTTGTCCAAATAGGCCATTTCAGCTATGTTGAAGAAACACATGCATCTCTCCAATGAAATCATGTAGGTTAGAATCAGCATCATCTAGAACACTGTTCCTTGTGAGAATTGATTTAGCTCGTGAAAGGAGTATTTCCTGCAAAGCATCCTTTTCAAGATGAAGAAAGGCTCATTTTGTTCCAAATAGGTCTATACAGCTGAGTTGAAGAAACACATGTACCTTTCCAAAGAAAACCATCTATGGTAGATCTACCACTTTATTTCCCTGTGTGAATTGACATAGATTTCAAAGGAAAATTTAATGGAAATGAGAACTTAGAAGGCAGAGAAAGGATCATTTTGTTCCAAATGGGCCAAATCACATGAGATGTCAAAAACCGTTTGTGTGGAAAGGAAAACTGTGATAGAAACAGGTGTTTCCTGCACATTCTTTCCCTGTGAAAATTGAGTTAATTTTTAAAAGCATACTTCCTACATCTTAAGTGTTTCAATGCGGAGATAGTTTCTGTTTACTCCAGGGAGGCGTATTCAGCTTGGTTTGAGAAACGCATGTATCTCCCAAAGAAAGAGATCTATGTTAAATGCTTCACAATCCCGCCTGTTGTTTGCCTGTGAGAATTGAATGAGTTTTTGAATGCAATACTTCTGGAAATCCTCATTTTCAAGAAGAAGAAAGGCTCATTTTGTCCCAAGTATGCGTATTTTGCTGAGGTGAAGAAACACATTTATCTCTCCACAGAAAGCCATCTGTGTCAGAAGTCAAAACATTAACAACATTGCTTCATTCTGTAAATGAGTTACTTTTGGAAAGGAATATTTCCTGAAAATCAGAACTTTCAAGGTGGAGAGATGTTCACTTTCTTCCAAATAAGCCTATTGACCTGAAAGTGGGAACACATTTGTCTCTCGAAAGAAAATGGTCAGTGTAGAAAGAGAGAAGTGTCTAGACCATTGTTTCCGTGTGAGAATTGACTTAGTTTTGAAAGGAATACTTACTGCAAATCCTAATTTTCAAGGTGGAGAAAGGGTGATTTTCCTCAAATGGGCCTCTTTATCTGAGGGGAAGAAACACATGTATCCCTCCAAAGAAAACCATTTCTGCTAGAAGCTGCAGCATCTGACACATTGTTACCTGTGAGAATTGAGTTCACTTTTGAAAGGAATATTTCCTGTATATCGTAGTTATCATGGTAGGGGAAGGCTCATTTTGGTACAAAAATGCCTAATCAGCTGATTTGAAGAAACACATTTATTTCTCCAAATAACACCATCTAAGCTTGAAGCTACAGTTGCTAGCACATTGTTTCCCTGTGACAATTGGCTTAGTTTTTGAAAGGAAGACTTCCTCACAATCTGAGTTTTCAGGGTATTATTAGGCTGAGTGTGTCCAAGTAGGCCCATTCAGCTAAGTTCTATAGAAACATGTGTCTCTCAAAAAAAATCTTTCTTAGAACCAGGAGCATCTAGGGCATTGTTTCCCTGTGAGAACTGAGTTAGTTATTGAAAGGAATACTTCCTGCGACTTAAGATGTTTCAAAGTGGAGAAAGGCTCATTTTGTTCCAAATGGGGCCGTTCATCATTGGGGAAGAAACACAAGTATCCCTCCGAAGAAACCCATTTATGGTAGAAGCTGCAGCATCTACCATATTGTTTTCCTGTGAGAATTGAGTTCGTTTTGGGAAGAATACTTCCTGCAAATCAGAAATTCCAATGTGAACAAAGGTTCATTTTGTTTCCCAAAGGCCTATTCACCTAAGATGAAGAAAGGCCTGTATGTCCAAAAGAGAACAAGCTGGGTCCAAAGCTCAAGCATGTAGAACGTTGTTTACCAGTGATACTTGAATTACTTTTTGAATGGAATGCTCCTGCAAATCAGAATTGTCGGGGTGGATGAAGATCATTTTGTTCTGAATAGGCCTATTCGCCTGAGTTGAAAAAACACATGTACCTCTCAAAAGAAAACCAGCAGTGTTAGAAGCAGGAGCATCAAGCACATTGTTTTACTGTGAGAATTCAGTGAGTTTTTGAAAGGAAGACTGCTGCAAATCAGCGTTTTCGAGGTGTAGAAAGCTTCATTTTGTTCCACATAGGACAGTTTAGAACAGTTGAAGAAACAAATGCAAATCTCAAAAGAAAACTATGTGTGTTAGAAACAAGAGCATCTATCACATTGTTTGCTGTGAGAATAGTGTTACTTTTTGAAAGGAATATACCTGCAACTTAGGGGATCAACGTGGAGATAGCCTCTTTCTGTTCCAAATTGGCCTATTCAGCTAAGTTGAAGAAACACATGTACCTCTCAAAAAAAACCATCTCGGTATGAGGCTGGAATATCTAGAACATTGTTTCCCTGTGAGAACTGAGTGTGGTTTTGAAATGACTACTACAGGAAACCTTAGAGTTTCAAAGGGGCGATAAGCTCTGTTTGCTCGAAATAGGTCTTTTCAGCTGAGTTGAAGACACATGCATCTTTCCCAAGAAAACATCTATGTTAGAAAGTGCAGCAGCTACCACATGGTTTCTCTGTCACAATTGAGAGAGCTTTTGAAAGGAGTACTTCCTGCAATTCAGAACTTGCAAGGTCAACAAAGGTACATTCTGTGCCAAATAGGCGTTTTCACCTGACATGTTGAAACACATGTTTCTCTCACAAGAAACTCTCTGTGTTAGACGGTCCATCGCATAGAACATTATTTACCTGTGAGATTTGAGTTAGTTTTCATTGGAGAACTTTTGCAAATCAGAATTTCAGGGTGGAAAAGGCTACTTTGTTCCTAATAGCCCTATTGAGCTGCATTGAAAAAACACATGGATCTCGCGAGAGAAAACCATCTGTGTTAGAAGCAGGATCATCCGGCACATTGTTTCCCTGTGAGAATCGAGTGAATATTTGAAAGGAGTACTTCCAGCCAATCATAGATTTGAGGTGTACAAAAGCTCACTTTACTCCATATAGGACTATTTAGCTGAGTGGAAGAAACAACATGTATATCTCGCAAGAGAACTATATGTGTAAGAAGCCTGAGCATCTAGAACATTGATTCCCTGTGAGAACCGAGTTACGTTTGAAAGGAATACCTCCTGCAAATCCTAGATTTGAAGGTGGAGAAAGGCTGCTTTTGTTCAAAATAGGCCTATTGATCTGAGGGGAAGTAACGAATGGATACTTCCAAAGAAAACCATTTCTGGTAGAAGCTGAAGCATGTACATATTGCTTCCCTGGGAGAAATCAGTTAGTTTGGAAAGGAATATTCCTGCAAATCAGAACTTCCAAGGTGCACCAAGCTTCATTTCATTCTAAATAGGCCTATTCCACTGAGATGTTGAAACACATGTTTCTCTGGAAAGAAAACAATCCGTGTTACAATCTCCCCTGCCTTTAACCTTGATTCCCTGTGAGATTAGAGGTAGTTTTTGAGTGGAATACGTCTGCAAAGGAGAATTTTCAGGCTGGAAAAGCCTCCTTTTGTTGGACTAAGCCTATTCAGCTGAGTTGAAGAAGCACATTTTTCTCTCAAAAGAAAATCATCTGTGTTAGAAGAAGGAGAATCTAGCACATTGTTTCCTATGAGAAGTGAGTTAGTGTTTGAAAAGAATGCTGACTGCAACCTAGGTGTTTCAAGGTGGAGATTGGCTCTATTTCCTCCAATAAGCCTATTCAGATGAGTTTGAGAAACTCATGTATCTCTCCAAGGAAAATGATATACGTTAGCAGCATCAAATCTACCACATTGTTTCCTTCTGAGTATTGAGTTAGTTTTTGAAAGCAACACGTTTAGCAAATCAGAATTTTCAAGCTACAGAAAGGCTCATTTTGTCCAAAGAGGAGGATTCGGCTCAATTGAAGACAGACATGTATCTCTCCTCACAATACCATCTATGCTTCAAACTGCAGCAATTACCACATTGTTTCCCTGCAAGAATTGACTTAGTTTTTGAAAGGACTACTACTGGCAACTTTTGAGTTTCACTGTGGAGATAGTCTCTGTTTGCTTCAAACAGGCCTTTTTAGCTGAGATGAAGAAGCACATGTGTATCTTGAAAAAGTACCATCTACGTTGGAAGCTGTAATTTCTATCACACTGTTTCCCTCTGACAATTTAGTTTGTTTTCGAAAGGAGTATTTCCTGCAAATCAGAATTTCCAACATGGATTGAAGTTCACTTGCTCCAAACAAGCCTAATTTGAAGAAACACACCTATTTCTTGAAAGAAAACCATCTGTGTTAGAAGAAAGTGCATCTAGCACATTGTTTCCCTGTGAGAACTGAGTTAGTTTTTAAAGGAACTTGTCCTCCACATTAGCACTTTGAATTGGGACATATGTTTCTTTGTTTCAAATTGGCCTATTCACCTGAATGGTCTAAACACGTGTTCCTCTTGAAACATCACAATATGTTTTAGAAAGAGGAACAACTAGCCTATTGCTTCCTTGTGAGAAGACTTAGTCTTGGAAAGGAATGTACCTGCAACTGAGAGATTTCAATGTGGAGATATGCCCTGATTGCTGAAAATAGGCCTATACAGCTGAGTTGAAGAAACACATGACTAACTCTAAGGACAACCATCTATGTTAGAAACTGTAGCATCAAGCACATTGATCCCCTGTGAAATTTGAATTAGTTATGGAAATGAATAACTTCTGAAGAACAGATTTTCAAAGTGTAGGAAGCCTCATTTTGTCCAAATAGGCCATTTCAGCTATGTTGAAGAAACACATGCATCTCTCCAACGAAATCATGTAGGTTAGAATCAGCATCATCTAGAACACTGTTCCTTGTGAGAATTGATTTAGCTCGTGAAAGGAGTATTTCCTGCAAAGCATCCTTTTCAAGATGAAGAAAGGCTCATTTTGTTCCAAATAGGTCTATACAGCTGAGTTGAAGAAACACATGTACCTTTCCAAAGAAAACCATCTATGGTAGATCTACCACTTTATTTCCCTGTGTGAATTGACATAGATTTCAAAGGAAAATTTAATGGAAATGAGAACTTAGAAGGCAGAGAAAGGATCATTTTGTTCCAAATGGGCCAAATCACATGAGATGTCAAAAACCGTTTGTGTGGAAAGGAAAACTGTGATACAAACAGGTGTTTCCTGCACATTCTTTCCCTGTGAAAATTGAGTTAATTTTTAGAAGCATACTTCCTACATCTTAAGTGTTTCAATGCGGAGATAGTTTCTGTTTACTCCAGGGAGGCGTATTCAGCTTGGTTTGAGAAACGCATGTATCTCCCAAAGAAAGAGATCTATGTTAAATGCTTCACAATCCCGCCTGTTGTTTGCCTGTGAGAATTGAATGAGTTTTTGAATGCAATACTTCTGGAAATCCTCATTTTCAAGAAGAAGAAAGGCTCATTTTGTCCCAAGTATGCGTATTTTGCTGAGGTGAAGAAACACATTTATCTCTCCACAGAAAGCCATCTGTGTCAGAAGTCAAAACATTAACAACATTGCTTCATTCTGTAAATGAGTTACTTTTGGAAAGGAATATTTCCTGAAAATCAGAACTTTCAAGGTGGAGAGATGTTCACTTTCTTCCAAATAAGCCTATTGACCTGAAAGTGGGAACACATTTGTCTCTCGAAAGAAAATGGTCAGTGTAGAAAGAGAGAAGTGTCTAGACCATTGTTTCCGTGTGAGAATTGACTTAGTTTTGAAAGGAATACTTACTGCAAATCCTAATTTTCAAGGTGGAGAAAGGGTGATTTTCCTCAAATGGGCCTCTTTATCTGAGGGGAAGAAACACATGTATCCCTCCAAAGAAAACCATTTCTGCTAGAAGCTGCAGCATCTGACACATTGTTACCTGTGAGAATTGAGTTCACTTTTGAAAGGAATATTTCCTGTATATCGTAGTTATCATGGTAGGGGAAGGCTCATTTTGGTACAAAAATGCCTAATCAGCTGATTTGGAGAAACACATTTATTTCTCCAAATAACACCATCTAAGCTTGAAGCTACAGTTGCTAGCACATTGTTTCCCTGTGACAATTGGCTTAGTTTTTGAAAGGAAGACTTCCTCACAATCTGAGTTTTCAGGGTATTATTAGGCTGAGTGTGTCCAAGTAGGCCCATTCAGCTAAGTTCTATAGAAACATGTGTCTCTCAAAAAAAAATCTTTCTTAGAACCAGGAGCATCTAGGGCATTGTTTCCCTGTGAGAACTGAGTTAGTTATTGAAAGGAATACTTCCTGCGACTTAAGATGTTTCAAAGTGGAGAAAGGCTCATTTTGTTCCAAATGGGGCCGTTCATCATTGGGGAAGAAACACAAGTATCCCTCCGAAGAAACCCATTTATGGTAGAAGCTGCAGCATCTACCATATTGTTTTCCTGTGAGAATTGAGTTCGTTTTGGGAAGAATACTTCCTGCAAATCAGAAATTCCAATGTGAACAAAGGTTCATTTTGTTTCCCAAAGGCCTATTCACCTAAGATGAAGAAAGGCCTGTATGTCCAAAAGAGAACAAGCTGGGTCCAAAGCTCAAGCATGTAGAACGTTGTTTACCAGTGATACTTGAATTACTTTTTGAATGGAATGCTCCTGCAAATCAGAATTGTCGGGGTGGATGAAGATCATTTTGTTCTGAATAGGCCTATTCGCCTGAGTTGAAAAAACACATGTACCTCTCAAAAGAAAACCAGCAGTGTTAGAAGCAGGAGCATCAAGCACATTGTTTTACTGTGAGAATTCAGTGAGTTTTTGAAAGGAAGACTGCTGCAAATCAGCGTTTTCGAGGTGTAGAAAGCTTCATTTTGTTCCACATAGGACAGTTTAGAACAGTTGAAGAAACAAATGCAAATCTCAAAAGAAAACTATGTGTGTTAGAAACAAGAGCATCTATCACATTGTTTGCTGTGAGAATAGTGTTACTTTTTGAAAGGAATATACCTGCAACTTAGGGGATCAACGTGGAGATAGCCTCTTTCTGTTCCAAATTGGCCTATTCAGCTAAGTTGAAGAAACACATGTACCTCTCAAAAAAAACCATCTCGGTATGAGGCTGGAATATCTAGAACATTGTTTCCCTGTGAGAACTGAGTGTGGTTTTGAAATGACTACTACAGGAAACCTTAGAGTTTCAAAGGGGCGATAAGCTCTGTTTGCTCGAAATAGGTCTTTTCAGCTGAGTTGAAGACACATGCATCTTTCCCAAGAAAACATCTATGTTAGAAAGGGCAGCAGCTACCACATGGTTTCTCTGTCACAATTGAGAGAGCTTTTGAAAGGAGTACTTCCTGCAATTCAGAACTTGCAAGGTCAACAAAGGTTCATTCTGTGCCAAATAGGCGTTTTCACCTGACATGTTGAAACACATGTTTCTCTCACAAGAAACTCTCTGTGTTAGACGGTCCATCGCATAGAACATTATTTACCTGTGAGATTTGAGTTAGTTTTCATTGGAGAACTTTTGCAAATCAGAATTTCAGGGTGGAAAAGGCTACTTTGTTCCTAATAGCCCTATTGAGCTGCATTGAAAAAACACATGGATCTCGCGAGAGAAAACCATCTGTGTTAGAAGCAGGATCATCCGGCACATTGTTTCCCTGTGAGAATCGAGTGAATATTTGAAAGGAGTACTTCCAGCCAATCATAGATTTGAGGTGTACAAAAGCTCACTTTACTCCAAATAGGACTATTTAGCTGAGTGGAAGAAACAACATGTATATCTCGCAAGAGAACTATATGTGTAAGAAGCCTGAGCATCTAGAACATTGATTCCCTGTGAGAACCGAGTTACGTTTGAAAGGAATACCTCCTGCAAATCCTAGATTTGAAGGTGGAGAAAGGCTGCTTTTGTTCAAAATAGGCCTATTGATCTGAGGGGAAGTAACGAATGGATACTTCCAAAGAAAACCATTTCTGGTAGAAGCTGAAGCATGTACATATTGCTTCCCTGGGAGAAATCAGTTAGTTTGGAAAGGAATATTCCTGCAAATCAGAACTTCCAAGGTGCACCAAGCTTCATTTCATTCTAAATAGGCCTATTCCACTGAGATGTTGAAACACAGGTTTCTCTGGAAAGAAAACAATCCGTGTTACAATCTCCCCTGCCTTTAACCTTGATTCCCTGTGAGATTAGAGGTAGTTTTTGAGTGGAATACGTCTGCAAAGGAGAATTTTCAGGCTGGAAAAGCCTCCTTTTGTTGGACTAAGCCTATTCAGCTGAGTTGAAGAAGCACATTTTTCTCTCAAAAGAAAATCATCTGTGTTAGAAGAAGGAGAATCTAGCACATTGTTTCCTATGAGAAGTGAGTTAGTGTTTGAAAAGAACGCTGACTGCAACCTAGGTGTTTCAAGGTGGAGATTGGCTCTATTTCCTCCAATAAGCTATTCAGATGAGTTTGAGAAACTCATGTATCTCTCCAAGGAAAATGATATACGTTAGCAGCATCAAATCTACCACATTGTTTCCTTCTGAGTATTGAGTTAGTTTTTGAAAGCAACACGTTTAGCAAATCAGAATTTTCAAGCTACAGAAAGGCTCATTTTGTCCAAAGAGGAGGATTCGGCTCAATTGAAGACAGACATGTATCTCTCCTCACAATACCATCTATGCTTCAAACTGCAGCAATTACCACATTGTTTCCCTGCAAGAATTGACTTAGTTTTTGAAAGGACTACTACTGGCAACTTTTGAGTTTCACTGTGGAGATAGTCTCTGTTTGCTTCAAACAGGCCTTTTTAGCTGAGATGAAGAAGCACATGTGTATCTTGAAAAAGTACCATCTACGTTGGAAGCTGTAATTTCTATCACACTGTTTCCCTCTGACAATTTAGTTTGTTTTCGAAAGGAGTATTTCCTGCAAATCAGAATTTCCAACATGGATTGAAGTTCACTTGCTCCAAACAAGCCTAATTTGAAGAAACACACCTATTTCTTGAAAGAAAACCATCTGTGTTAGAAGAAAGTGCATCTAGCACATTGTTTCCCTGTGAGAACTGAGTTAGTTTTTAAAGGAACTTGTCCTCCACATTAGCACTTTGAATTGGGACATATGTTTCGTTGTTTCAAATTGGCCTATTCACCTGAATGGTCTAAACACGTGTTCCTCTTGAAACATCACAATATGTTTTAGAAAGAGGAACAACTAGCCTATTGCTTCCTTGTGAGAAGACTTAGTCTTGGAAAGGAATGTACCTGCAACTGAGAGATTTCAATGTGGAGATATGCCCTGATTGCTGAAAATAGGCCTATACAGCTGAGTTGAAGAAACACATGACTAACTCTAAGGACAACCATCTATGTTAGAAACTGTAGCATCAAGCACATTGATCCCCTGTGAAATTTGAATTAGTTATGGAAATGAATAACTTCTGAAGAACAGATTTTCAAAGTGTAGGAAGCCTCATTTTGTCCAAATAGGCCATTTCAGCTATGTTGAAGAAACACATGCATCTCTCCAACGAAATCATGTAGGTTAGAATCAGCATCATCTAGAACACTGTTCCTTGTGAGAATTGATTTAGCTCGTGAAAGGAGTATTTCCTGCAAAGCATCCTTTTCAAGATGAAGAAAGGCTCATTTTGTTCCAAATAGGTCTATACAGCTGAGTTGAAGAAACACATGTACCTTTCCAAAGAAAACCATCTATGGTAGATCTACCACTTTATTTCCCTGTGTGAATTGACATAGATTTCAAAGGAAAATTTAATGGAAATGAGAACTTAGAAGGCAGAGAAAGGATCATTTTGTTCCAAATGGGCCAAATCACATGAGATGTCAAAAACCGTTTGTGTGGAAAGGAAAACTGTGATAGAAACAGGTGTTTCCTGCACATTCTTTCCCTGTGAAAATTGAGTTAATTTTTAGAAGCATACTTCCTACATCTTAAGTGTTTCAATGCGGAGATAGTTTCTGTTTACTCCAGGGAGGCGTATTCAGCTTGGTTTGAGAAACGCATGTATCTCCCAAAGAAAGAGATCTATGTTAAATGCTTCACAATCCCGCCTGTTGTTTGCCTGTGAGAATTGAATGAGTTTTTGAATGCAATACTTCTGGAAATCCTCATTTTCAAGAAGAAGAAAGGCTCATTTTGTCCCAAGTATGCGTATTTTGCTGAGGTGAAGAAACACATTTATCTCTCCACAGAAAGCCATCTGTGTCAGAAGTCAAAACATTAACAACATTGCTTCATTCTGTAAATGAGTTACTTTTGGAAAGGAATATTTCCTGAAAATCAGAACTTTCAAGGTGGAGAGATGTTCACTTTCTTCCAAATAAGCCTATTGACCTGAAAGTGGGAACACATTTGTCTCTCGAAAGAAAATGGTCAGTGTAGAAAGAGAGAAGTGTCTAGACCATTGTTTCCGTGTGAGAATTGACTTAGTTTTGAAAGGAATACTTACTGCAAATCCTAATTTTCAAGGTGGAGAAAGGGTGATTTTCCTCAAATGGGCCTCTTTATCTGAGGGGAAGAAACACATGTATCCCTCCAAAGAAAACCATTTCTGCTAGAAGCTGCAGCATCTGACACATTGTTACCTGTGAGAATTGAGTTCACTTTTGAAAGGAATATTTCCTGTATATCGTAGTTATCATGGTAGGGGAAGGCTCATTTTGGTACAAAAATGCCTAATCAGCTGATTTGGAGAAACACATTTATTTCTCCAAATAACACCATCTAAGCTTGAAGCTACAGTTGCTAGCACATTGTTTCCCTGTGACAATTGGCTTAGTTTTTGAAAGGAAGACTTCCTCACAATCTGAGTTTTCAGGGTATTATTAGGCTGAGTGTGTCCAAGTAGGCCCATTCAGCTAAGTTCTATAGAAACATGTGTCTCTCAAAAAAAAATCTTTCTTAGAACCAGGAGCATCTAGGGCATTGTTTCCCTGTGAGAACTGAGTTAGTTATTGAAAGGAATACTTCCTGCGACTTAAGATGTTTCAAAGTGGAGAAAGGCTCATTTTGTTCCAAATGGGGCCGTTCATCATTGGGGAAGAAACACAAGTATCCCTCCGAAGAAACCCATTTATGGTAGAAGCTGCAGCATCTACCATATTGTTTTCCTGTGAGAATTGAGTTCGTTTTGGGAAGAATACTTCCTGCAAATCAGAAATTCCAATGTGAACAAAGGTTCATTTTGTTTCCCAAAGGCCTATTCACCTAAGATGAAGAAAGGCCTGTATGTCCAAAAGAGAACAAGCTGGGTCCAAAGCTCAAGCATGTAGAACGTTGTTTACCAGTGATACTTGAATTACTTTTTGAATGGAATGCTCCTGCAAATCAGAATTGTCGGGGTGGATGAAGATCATTTTGTTCTGAATAGGCCTATTCGCCTGAGTTGAAAAAACACATGTACCTCTCAAAAGAAAACCAGCAGTGTTAGAAGCAGGAGCATCAAGCACATTGTTTTACTGTGAGAATTCAGTGAGTTTTTGAAAGGAAGACTGCTGCAAATCAGCGTTTTCGAGGTGTAGAAAGCTTCATTTTGTTCCACATAGGACAGTTTAGAACAGTTGAAGAAACAAATGTAAATCTAAAAAGAAAACTATGTGTGTTAGAAACCAGAGCATCTATCACATTGTTTGCTGTGAGAATAGTGTTACTTTTTGAAAGGAATATACCTGCAACTTAGGGGATCAACGTGGAGATAGCCTCTTTGTGTTCCAAATTGGCCTATTCAGCTAAGTTGAAGAAACACATGTACCTCTCAAAAAAAACCATCTCGGTATGAGGCTGGAATATCTAGAACATTGTTTCCCTGTGAGAACTGAGTGTGGTTTTGAAATGACTACTACAGGAAACCTTAGAGTTTCAAAGGGGCGATAAGCTCTGTTTGCTCGAAATAGGTCTTTTCAGCTGAGTTGAAGACACATGCATCTTTCCCAAGAAAACATCTATGTTAGAAAGGGCAGCAGCTACCACATGGTTTCTCTGTCACAATTGAGAGAGCTTTTGAAAGGAGTACTTCCTGCAATTCAGAACTTGCAAGGTCAACAAAGGTTCATTCTGTGCCAAATAGGCGTTTTCACCTGACATGTTGAAACACATGTTTCTCTCACAAGAAACTCTCTGTGTTAGACGGTCCATCGCATAGAACATTATTTACCTGTGAGATTTGAGTTAGTTTTCATTGGAGAACTTTTGCAAATCAGAATTTCAGGGTGGAAAAGGCTACTTTGTTCCTAATAGCCCTATTGAGCTGCATTGAAAAAACACATGGATCTCGCGAGAGAAAACCATCTGTGTTAGAAGCAGGATCATCCGGCACATTGTTTCCCTGTGAGAATCGAGTGAATATTTGAAAGGAGTACTTCCAGCCAATCATAGATTTGAGGTGTACAAAAGCTCACTTTACTCCAAATAGGACTATTTAGCTGAGTGGAAGAAACAACATGTATATCTCGCAAGAGAACTATATGTGTAAGAAGCCTGAGCATCTAGAACATTGATTCCCTGTGAGAACCGAGTTACGTTTGAAAGGAATACCTCCTGCAAATCCTAGATTTGAAGGTGGAGAAAGGCTGCTTTTGTTCAAAATAGGCCTATTGATCTGAGGGGAAGTAACGAATGGATACTTCCAAAGAAAACCATTTCTGGTAGAAGCTGAAGCATGTACATATTGCTTCCCTGGGAGAAATCAGTTAGTTTGGAAAGGAATATTCCTGCAAATCAGAACTTCCAAGGTGCACCAAGCTTCATTTCATTCTAAATAGGCCTATTCCACTGAGATGTTGAAACACATGTTTCTCTGGAAAGAAAACAATCCGTGTTACAATCTCCCCTGCCTTTAACCTTGATTCCCTGTGAGATTAGAGGTAGTTTTTGAGTGGAATACGTCTGCAAAGGAGAATTTTCAGGCTGGAAAAGCCTCCTTTTGTTGGACTAAGCCTATTCAGCTGAGTTGAAGAAGCACATTTTTCTCTCAAAAGAAAATCATCTGTGTTAGAAGAAGGAGAATCTAGCACATTGTTTCCTATGAGAAGTGAGTTAGTGTTTGAAAAGAACGCTGACTGCAACCTAGGTGTTTCAAGGTGGAGATTGGCTCTATTTCCTCCAATAAGCTATTCAGATGAGTTTGAGAAACTCATGTATCTCTCCAAGGAAAATGATATACGTTAGCAGCATCAAATCTACCACATTGTTTCCTTCTGAGTATTGAGTTAGTTTTTGAAAGCAACACGTTTAGCAAATCAGAATTTTCAAGCTACAGAAAGGCTCATTTTGTCCAAAGAGGAGGATTCGGCTCAATTGAAGACAGACATGTATCTCTCCTCACAATACCATCTATGCTTCAAACTGCAGCAATTACCACATTGTTTCCCTGCAAGAATTGACTTAGTTTTTGAAAGGACTACTACTGGCAACTTTTGAGTTTCACTGTGGAGATAGTCTCTGTTTGCTTCAAACAGGCCTTTTTAGCTGAGATGAAGAAGCACATGTGTATCTTGAAAAAGTACCATCTACGTTGGAAGCTGTAATTTCTATCACACTGTTTCCCTCTGACAATTTAGTTTGTTTTCGAAAGGAGTATTTCCTGCAAATCAGAATTTCCAACATGGATTGAAGTTCACTTGCTCCAAACAAGCCTAATTTGAAGAAACACACCTATTTCTTGAAAGAAAACCATCTGTGTTAGAAGAAAGTGCATCTAGCACATTGTTTCCCTGTGAGAACTGAGTTAGTTTTTAAAGGAACTTGTCCTCCACATTAGCACTTTGAATTGGGACATATGTTTCTTTGTTTCAAATTGGCCTATTCACCTGAATGGTCTAAACACGTGTTCCTCTTGAAACATCACAATATGTTTTAGAAAGAGGAACAACTAGCCTATTGCTTCCTTGTGAGAAGACTTAGTCTTGGAAAGGAATGTACCTGCAACTGAGAGATTTCAATGTGGAGATATGCCCTGATTGCTGAAAATAGGCCTATACAGCTGAGTTGAAGAAACACATGACTAACTCTAAGGACAACCATCTATGTTAGAAACTGTAGCATCAAGCACATTGATCCCCTGTGAAATTTGAATTAGTTATGGAAATGAATAACTTCTGAAGAACAGATTTTCAAAGTGTAGGAAGCCTCATTTTGTCCAAATAGGCCATTTCAGCTATGTTGAAGAAACACATGCATCTCTCCAATGAAATCATGTAGGTTAGAATCAGCATCATCTAGAACACTGTTCCTTGTGAGAATTGATTTAGCTCGTGAAAGGAGTATTTCCTGCAAAGCATCCTTTTCAAGATGAAGAAGGGCTCATTTTGTTCCAAATAGGTCTATACAGCTGAGTTGAAGAAACACATGTACCTTTCCAAAGAAAACCATCTATGGTAGATCTACCACTTTATTTCCCTGTGTGAATTGACATAGATTTCAAAGGAAAATTTAATGGAAATGAGAACTTAGAAGGCAGAGAAAGGATCATTTTGTTCCAAATGGGCCAAATCACATGAGATGTCAAAAACCGTTTGTGTGGAAAGGAAAACTGTGATAGAAACAGGAGTTTCCTGCACATTCTTTCCCTGTGAAAATTGAGTTAATTTTTAGAAGCATACTTCCTACATCTTAAGTGTTTCAATGCGGAGATAGTTTCTGTTTACTCCAGGGAGGCGTATTCAGCGTGGTTTGAGAAACGCATGTATCTCCCAAAGAAAGAGATCTATGTTAAATGCTTCACAATCCCGCCTGTTGTTTGCCTGTGAGAATTGAATGAGTTTTTGAATGCAATACTTCTGGAAATCCTCATTTTCAAGAAGAAGAAAGGCTCATTTTGTCCCAAGTATGCGTATTTTGCTGAGGTGAAGAAACACATTTATCTCTCCACAGAAAGCCATCTGTGTCAGAAGTCAAAACATTAACAACATTGCTTCATTCTGTAAATGAGTTACTTTTGGAAAGGAATATTTCCTGAAAATCAGAACTTTCAAGGTGGAGAGATGTTCACTTTCTTCCAAATAAGCCTATTGACCTGAAAGTGGGAACACATTTGTCTCTCGAAAGAAAATGGTCAGTGTAGAAAGAGAGAAGTGTCTAGACCATTGTTTCCGTGTGAGAATTGACTTAGTTTTGAAAGGAATACTTACTGCAAATCCTAATTTTCAAGGTGGAGAAAGGGTGATTCTCCTCAAATGGGCCTCTTTATCTGAGGGGAAGAAACACATGTATCCCTCCAAAGAAAACCATTTCTGCTAGAAGCTGCAGCATCTGACACATTGTTACCTGTGAGAATTGAGTTCACTTTTGAAAGGAATATTTCCTGTATATCGTAGTTATCATGGTAGGGGAAGGCTCATTTTGGTACAAAAATGCCTAATCAGCTGATTTGAAGAAACACATTTATTTCTCCAAATAACACCATCTAAGCTTGAAGCTACAGTTGCTAGCACATTGTTTCCCTGTGACAATTGGCTTAGTTTTTGAAAGGAAGACTTCCTCACAATCTGAGTTTTCAGGGTATTATTAGGCTGAGTGTGTCCAAGTAGGCCCATTCAGCTAAGTTCTATAGAAACATGTGTCTCTCAAAAAAAAATCTTTCTTAGAACCAGGAGCATCTAGGGCATTGTTTCCCTGTGAGAACTGAGTTAGTTATTGAAAGGAATACTTCCTGCGACTTAAGATGTTTCAAAGTGGAGAAAGGCTCATTTTGTTCCAAATGGGGACGTTCATCATTGGGGAAGAAACACAAGTATCCCTCCGAAGAAACCCATTTATGGTAGAAGCTGCAGCATCTACCATATTGTTTTCCTGTGAGAATTGAGTTCGTTTTGGGAAGAATACTTCCTGCAAATCAGAAATTCCAATGTGAACAAAGGTTCATTTTGTTTCCCAAAGGCCTATTCACCTAAGATGAAGAAAGGCCTGTATGTCCAAAAGAGAACAAGCTGGGTCCAAAGCTCAAGCATGTAGAACGTTGTTTACCAGTGATACTTGAATTACTTTTTGAATGGAATGCTCCTGCAAATCAGAATTGTCGGGGTGGATGAAGATCATTTTGTTCTGAATAGGCCTATTCGCCTGAGGTGAAAAAACACATGTACCTCTCAAAAGAAAACCAGCAGTGTTAGAAGCAGGAGCATCAAGCACATTGTTTTACTGTGAGAATTCAGTGAGTTTTTGAAAGGAAGACTGCTGCAAATCAGCGTTTTCGAGGTGTAGAAAGCTTCATTTTGTTCCACATAGGACAGTTTAGAACAGTTGAAGAAACAAATGTAAATCTCAAAAGAAAACTATGTGTGTTAGAAACAAGAGCATCTATCACATTGTTTGCTGTGAGAATAGTGTTACTTTTTGAAAGGAATATACCTGCAACTTAGGGGATCAACGTGGAGATAGCCTCTTTCTGTTCCAAATTGGCCTATTCAGCTAAGTTGAAGAAACACATGTACCTCTCAAAAAAAAACCATCTCGGTATGAGGCTGGAATATCTAGAACATTGTTTCCCTGTGAGAACTGAGTGTGGTTTTGAAATGACTACTACAGGAAACCTTAGAGTTTCAAAGGGGCGATAAGCTCTGTTTGCTCGAAATAGGTCTTTTCAGCTGAGTTGAAGACACATGCATCTTTCCCAAGAAAACATCTATGTTAGAAAGGGCAGCAGCTACCACATGGTTTCTCTGTCACAATTGAGAGAGCTTTTGAAAGGAGTACTTCCTGCAATTCAGAACTTGCAAGGTCAACAAAGGTTCATTCTGTGCCAAATAGGCGTTTTCACCTGACATGTTGAAACACATGTTTCTCTCACAAGAAACTCTCTGTGTTAGACGGTCCATCGCATAGAACATTATTTACCTGTGAGATTTGAGTTAGTTTTCATTGGAGAACTTTTGCAAATCAGAATTTCAGGGTGGAAAAGGCTACTTTGTTCCTAATAGCCCTATTGAGCTGCATTGAAAAAACACATGGATCTCGCGAGAGAAAACCATCTGTGTTAGAAGCAGGATCATCCGGCACATTGTTTCCCTGTGAGAATCGAGTGAATATTTGAAAGGAGTACTTCCAGCCAATCATAGATTTGAGGTGTACAAAAGCTCACTTTACTCCAAATAGGACTATTTAGCTGAGTGGAAGAAACAACATGTATATCTCGCAAGAGAACTATATTTGTAAGAAGCCTGAGCATCTAGAACATTGATTCCCTGTGAGAACCGAGTTACGTTTGAAAGGAATACCTCCTGCAAATCCTAGATTTGAAGGTGGAGAAAGGCTGCTTTTGTTCAAAATAGGCCTATTGATCTGAGGGGAAGTAACGAATGGATACTTCCAAAGAAAACCATTTCTGGTAGAAGCTGAAGCATGTACATATTGCTTCCCTGGGAGAAATCAGTTAGTTTGGAAAGGAATATTCCTGCAAATCAGAACTTCCAAGGTGCACCAAGCTTCATTTCATTCTAAATAGGCCTATTCCACTGAGATGTTGAAACACATGTTTCTCTGGAAAGAAAACAATCCGTGTTACAATCTCCCCTGCCTTTAACCTTGATTCCCTGTGAGATTAGAGGTAGTTTTTGAGTGGAATACGTCTGCAAAGGAGAATTTTCAGGCTGGAAAAGCCTCCTTTTGTTGGACTAAGCCTATTCAGCTGAGTTGAAGAAGCACATTTTTCTCTCAAAAGAAAATCATCTGTGTTAGAAGAAGGAGAATCTAGCACATTGTTTCCTATGAGAAGTGAGTTAGTGTTTGAAAAGAACGCTGACTGCAACCTAGGTGTTTCAAGGTGGAGATTGGCTCTATTTCCTCCAATAAGCCTATTCAGATGAGTTTGAGAAACTCATGTATCTCTCCAAGGAAAATGATATACGTTAGCAGCATCAAATCTACCACATTGTTTCCTTCTGAGTATTGAGTTAGTTTTTGAAAGCAACACGTTTAGCAAATCAGAATTTTCAAGCTACAGAAAGGCTCATTTTGTCCAAAGAGGAGGATTCGGCTCAATTGAAGACAGACATGTATCTCTCCTCACAATACCATCTATGCTTCAAACTGCGGCAATTACCACATTGTTTCCCTGCAAGAATTGACTTAGTTTTTGAAAGGACTACTACTGGCAACTTTTGAGTTTCACTGTGGAGATAGTCTCTGTTTGCTTCAAACAGGCCTTTTTAGCTGAGATGAAGAAGCACATGTGTATCTTGAAAAAGTATCATCTACGTTGGAAGCTGTAATTTCTATCACACTGTTTCCCTCTGACAATTTAGTTTGTTTTCGAAAGGAGTATTTCCTGCAAATCAGAATTTCCAACATGGATTGAAGTTCACTTGCTCCAAACAAGCCTAATTTGAAGAAACACACCTATTTCTTGAAAGAAAACCATCTGTGTTAGAAGAAAGTGCATCTAGCACATTGTTTCCCTGTGAGAACTGAGTTAGTTTTTAAAGGAACTTGTCCTCCACATTAGCACTTTGAATTGGGACATATGTTTCTTTGTTTCAAATTGGCCTATTCACCTGAATGGTCTAAACACGTGTTCCTCTTGAAACATCACAATATGTTTTAGAAAGAGGAACAACTAGCCTATTGCTTCCTTGTGAGAAGACTTAGTCTTGGAAAGGAATGTACCTGCAACTGAGAGATTTCAATGTGGAGATATGCCCTGATTGCTGAAAATAGGCCTATACAGCTGAGTTGAAGAAACACATGACTAACTCTAATGACAACCATCTATGTTAGAAACTGTAGCATCAAGCACATTGATCCCCTGTGAAATTTGAATTAGTTATGGAAATGAATAACTTCTGAAGAACAGATTTTCAAAGTGTAGGAAGCCTCATTTTGTCCAAATAGGCCATTTCAGCTATGTTGAAGAAACACATGCATCTCTCCAACGAAATCATGTAGGTTAGAATCAGCATCATCTAGAACACTGTTCCTTGTGAGAATTGATTTAGCTCGTGAAAGGAGTATTTCCTGCAAAGCATCCTTTTCAAGATGAAGAAAGGCTCATTTTGTTCCAAATAGGTCTATACAGCTGAGTTGAAGAAACACATGTACCTTTCCAAAGAAAACCATCTATGGTAGATCTACCACTTTATTTCCCTGTGTGAATTGACATAGATTTCAAAGGAAAATTTAATGGAAATGAGAACTTAGAAGGCAGAGAAAGGATCATTTTGTTCCAAATGGGCCAAATCACATGAGATGTCAAAAACCGTTTGTGTGGAAAGGAAAACTGTGATAGAAACAGGTGTTTCCTGCACATTCTTTCCCTGTGAAAATTGAGTTAATTTTTAGAAGCATACTTCCTACATCTTAAGTGTTTCAATGCGGAGATAGTTTCTGTTTACTCCAGGGAGGCGTATTCAGTGTGGTTTGAGAAACGCATGTATCTCCCAAAGAAAGAGATCTATGTTAAATGCTTCACAATCCCGCCTGTTGTTTGCCTGTGAGAATTGAATGAGTTTTTGAATGCAATACTTCTGGAAATCCTCATTTTCAAGAAGAAGAAAGGCTCATTTTGTCCCAAGTATGCGTATTTTGCTGAGGTGAAGAAACACATTTATCTCTCCACAGAAAGCCATCTGTGTCAGAAGTCAAAACATTAACAACATTGCTTCATTCTGTAAATGAGTTACTTTTGGAAAGGAATATTTCCTGAAAATCAGAACTTTCAAGGTGGAGAGATGTTCACTTTCTTCCAAATAAGCCTATTGACCTGAAAGTGGGAACACATTTGTCTCTCGAAAGAAAATGGTCAGTGTAGAAAGAGAGAAGTGTCTAGACCATTGTTTCCGTGTGAGAATTGACTTAGTTTTGAAAGGAATACTTACTGCAAATCCTAATTTTCAAGGTGGAGAAAGGGTGATTCTCCTCAAATGGGCCTCTTTATCTGAGGGGAAGAAACACATGTATCCCTCCAAAGAAAACCATTTCTGCTAGAAGCTGCAGCATCTGACACATTGTTACCTGTGAGAATTGAGTTCACTTTTGAAAGGAATATTTCCTGTATATCGTAGTTATCATGGTAGGGGAAGGCTCATTTTGGTACAAAAATGCCTAATCAGCTGATTTGGAGAAACACATTTATTTCTCCAAATAACACCATCTAAGCTTGAAGCTACAGTTGCTAGCACATTGTTTCCCTGTGACAATTGGCTTAGTTTTTGAAAGGAAGACTTCCTCACAATCTGAGTTTTCAGGGTATTATTAGGCTGAGTGTGTCCAAGTAGGCCCATTCAGCTAAGTTCTATAGAAACATGTGTCTCTCAAAAAAAAATCTTTCTTAGAACCAGGAGCATCTAGGGCATTGTTTCCCTGTGAGAACTGAGTTAGTTATTGAAAGGAATACTTCCTGCGACTTAAGATGTTTCAAAGTGGAGAAAGGCTCATTTTGTTCCAAATGGGGCCGTTCATCATTGGGGAAGAAACACAAGTATCCCTCCGAAGAAACCCATTTATGGTAGAAGCTGCAGCATCTACCATATTGTTTTCCTGTGAGAATTGAGTTCGTTTTGGGAAGAATACTTCCTGCAAATCAGAAATTCCAATGTGAACAAAGGTTCATTTTGTTTCCCAAAGGCCTATTCACCTAAGATGAAGAAAGGCCTGTATGTCCAAAAGAGAACAAGCTGGGTCCAAAGCTCAAGCATGTAGAACGTTGTTTACCAGTGATACTTGAATTACTTTTTGAATGGAATGCTCCTGCAAATCAGAATTGTCGGGGTGGATGAAGATCATTTTGTTCTGAATAGGCCTATTCGCCTGAGTTGAAAAAACACATGTACCTCTCAAAAGAAAACCAGCAGTGTTAGAAGCAGGAGCATCAAGCACATTGTTTTACTGTGAGAATTCAGTGAGTTTTTGAAAGGAAGACTGCTGCAAATCAGCGTTTTTGAGGTGTAGAAAGCTTCATTTTGTTCCACATAGGACAGTTTAGAACAGTTGAAGAAACAAATGTAAATCTCAAAAGAAAACTATGTGTGTTAGAAACAAGAGCATCTATCACATTGTTTGCTGTGAGAATAGTGTTACTTTTTGAAAGGAATATACCTGCAACTTAGGGGATCAACGTGGAGATAGCCTCTTTCTGTTCCAAATTGGCCTATTCAGCTAAGTTGAAGAAACACATGTACCTCTCAAAAAAAACCATCTCGGTATGAGGCTGGAATATCTAGAACATTGTTTCCCTGTGAGAACTGAGTGTGGTTTTGAAATGACTACTACAGGAAACCTTAGAGTTTCAAAGGGGCGATAAGCTCTGTTTGCTCGAAATAGGTCTTTTCAGCTGAGTTGAAGACACATGCATCTTTCCCAAGAAAACATCTATGTTAGAAAGGGCAGCAGCTACCACATGGTTTCTCTGTCACAATTGAGAGAGCTTTTGAAAGGAGTACTTCCTGCAATTCAGAACTTGCAAGGTCAACAAAGGTTCATTCTGTGCCAAATAGGCGTTTTCACCTGACATGTTGAAACACATGTTTCTCTCACAAGAAACTCTCTGTGTTAGACGGTCCATCGCATAGAACATTATTTACCTGTGAGATTTGAGTTAGTTTTCATTGGAGAACTTTTGCAAATCAGAATTTCAGGGTGGAAAAGGCTACTTTGTTCCTAATAGCCCTATTGAGCTGCATTGAAAAAACACATGGATCTCGCGAGAGAAAACCATCTGTGTTAGAAGCAGGATCATCCGGCACATTGTTTCCCTGTGAGAATCGAGTGAATATTTGAAAGGAGTACTTCCAGCCAATCATAGATTTGAGGTGTACAAAAGCTCACTTTACTCCAAATAGGACTATTTAGCTGAGTGGAAGAAACAACATGTATATCTCGCAAGAGAACTATATGTGTAAGAAGCCTGAGCATCTAGAACATTGATTCCCTGTGAGAACCGAGTTACGTTTGAAAGGAATACCTCCTGCAAATCCTAGATTTGAAGGTGGAGAAAGGCTGCTTTTGTTCAAAATAGGCCTATTGATCTGAGGGGAAGTAACGAATGGATACTTCCAAAGAAAACCATTTCTGGTAGAAGCTGAAGCATGTACATATTGCTTCCCTGGGAGAAATCAGTTAGTTTGGAAAGGAATATTCCTGCAAATCAGAACTTCCAAGGTGCACCAAGCTTCATTTCATTCTAAATAGGCCTATTCCACTGAGATGTTGAAACACATGTTTCTCTGGAAAGAAAACAATCCGTGTTACAATCTCCCCTGCCTTTAACCTTGATTCCCTGTGAGATTAGAGGTAGTTTTTGAGTGGAATACGTCTGCAAAGGAGAATTTTCAGGCTGGAAAAGCCTCCTTTTGTTGGACTAAGCCTATTCAGCTGAGTTGAAGAAGCACATTTTTCTCTCAAAAGAAAATCATCTGTGTTAGAAGAAGGAGAATCTAGCACATTGTTTCCTATGAGAAGTGAGTTAGTGTTTGAAAAGAACGCTGACTGCAACCTAGGTGTTTCAAGGTGGAGATTGGCTCTATTTCCTCCAATAAGCCTATTCAGATGAGTTTGAGAAACTCATGTATCTCTCCAAGGAAAATGATATACGTTAGCAGCATCAAATCTACCACATTGTTTCCTTCTGAGTATTGAGTTAGTTTTTGAAAGCAACACGTTTAGCAAATCAGAATTTACAAGCTACAGAAAGGCTCATTTTGTCCAAAGAGGAGGATTCGGCTCAATTGAAGACAGACATGTATCTCTCCTCACAATACCATCTATGCTTCAAACTGCAGCAATTACCACATTGTTTCCCTGCAAGAATTGACTTAGTTTTTGAAAGGACTACTACTGGCAACTTTTGAGTTTCACTGTGGAGATAGTCTCTGTTTGCTTCAAACAGGCCTTTTTAGCTGAGATGAAGAAGCACATGTGTATCTTGAAAAAGTACCATCTACGTTGGAAGCTGTAATTTCTATCACACTGTTTCCCTCTGACAATTTAGTTTGTTTTCGAAAGGAGTATTTCCTGCAAATCAGAATTTCCAACATGGATTGAAGTTCACTTGCTCCAAACAAGCCTAGGTTGAAGAAACACACCTATTTCTTGAAAGAAAACCATCTGTGTTAGAAGAAAGTGCATCTAGCACATTGTTTCCCTGTGAGAACTGAGTTAGTTTTTAAAGGAACTTGTCCTCCACATTAGCACTTTGAATTGGGACATATGTTTCTTTGTTTCAAATTGGCCTATTCACCTGAATGGTCTAAACACGTGTTCCTCTTGAAACATCACAATATGTTTTAGAAAGAGGAACAACTAGCCTATTGCTTCCTTGTGAGAAGACTTAGTCTTGGAAAGGAATGTACCTGCAACTGAGAGATTTCAATGTGGAGATATGCCCTGATTGCTGAAAATAGGCCTATACAGCTGAGTTGAAGAAACACATGACTAACTCTAATGACAACCATCTATGTTAGAAACTGTAGCATCAAGCACATTGATCCCCCGTGAAATTTGAATTAGTTATGGAAATGAATAACTTCTGAAGAACAGATTTTCAAAGTGTAGGAAGCCTCATTTTGTCCAAATAGGCCATTTCAGCTATGTTGAAGAAACATATGCATCTCTCCAACGAAATCATGTAGGTTAGAATCAGCATCATCTAGAACACTGTTCCTTGTGAGAATTGATTTAGCTCGTGAAAGGAGTATTTCCTGCAAAGCATCCTTTTCAAGATGAAGAAAGGCTCATTTTGTTCCAAATAGGTCTATACAGCTGAGTTGAAGAAACACATGTACCTTTCCAAAGAAAACCATCTATGGTAGATCTACCACTTTATTTCCCTGTGTGAATTGACATAGATTTCAAAGGAAAATTTAATGGAAATGAGAACTTAGAAGGCAGAGAAAGGATCATTTTGTTCCAAATGGGCCAAATCACATGAGATGTCAAAAACCGTTTGTGTGGAAAGGAAAACTGTGATAGAAACAGGTGTTTCCTGCACATTCTTTCCCTGTGAAAATTGAGTTAATTTTTAGAAGCATACTTCCTACATCTTAAGTGTTTCAATGCGGAGATAGTTTCTGTTTACTCCAGGGAGGCGTATTCAGCGTGGTTTGAGAAACGCATGTATCTCCCAAAGAAAGAGATCTATGTTAAATGCTTCACAATCCCGCCTGTTGTTTGCCTGTGAGAATTGAATGAGTTTTTGAATGCAATACTTCTGGAAATCCTCATTTTCAAGAAGAAGAAAGGCTCATTTTGTCCCAAGTATGCGTATTTTGCTGAGGTGAAGAAACACATTTATCTCTCCACAGAAAGCCATCTGTGTCAGAAGTCAAAACATTAACAACATTGCTTCATTCTGTAAATGAGTTACTTTTGGAAAGGAATATTTCCTGAAAATCAGAACTTTCAAGGTGGAGAGATGTTCACTTTCTTCCAAATAAGCCTATTGACCTGAAAGTGGGAACACATTTGTCTCTCGAAAGAAAATGGTCAGTGTAGAAAGAGAGAAGTGTCTAGACCATTGTTTCCGTGTGAGAATTGACTTAGTTTTGAAAGGAATACTTACTGCAAATCCTAATTTTCAAGGTGGAGAAAGGGTGATTTTCCTCAAATGGGCCTCTTTATCTGAGGGGAAGAAACACATGTATCCCTCCAAAGAAAACCATTTCTGCTAGAAGCTGCAGCATCTGACACATTGTTACCTGTGAGAATTGAGTTCACTTTTGAAAGGAATATTTCCTGTATATCGTAGTTATCATGGTAGGGGAAGGCTCATTTTGGTACAAAAATGCCTAATCAGCTGATTTGAAGAAACACATTTATTTCTCCAAATAACACCATCTAAGCTTGAAGCTACAGTTGCTAGCACATTGTTTCCCTGTGACAATTGGCTTAGTTTTTGAAAGGAAGACTTCCTCACAATCTGAGTTTTCAGGGTATTATTAGGCTGAGTGTGTCCAAGTAGGCCCATTCAGCTAAGTTCTATAGAAACATGTGTCTCTCAAAAAAAAATCTTTCTTAGAACCAGGAGCATCTAGGGCATTGTTTCCCTGTGAGAACTGAGTTAGTTATTGAAAGGAATACTTCCTGCGACTTAAGATGTTTCAAAGTGGCGAAAGGCTCATTTTGTTCCAAATGGGGACGTTCATCATTGGGGAAGAAACACAAGTATCCCTCCGAAGAAACCCATTTATGGTAGAAGCTGCAGCATCTACCATATTGTTTTCCTGTGAGAATTGAGTTCGTTTTGGGAAGAATACTTCCTGCAAATCAGAAATTCCAATGTGAACAAAGGTTCATTTTGTTTCCCAAAGGCCTATTCACCTAAGATGAAGAAAGGCCTGTATGTCCAAAAGAGAACAAGCTGGGTCCAAAGCTCAAGCATGTAGAACGTTGTTTACCAGTGATACTTGAATTACTTTTTGAATGGAATGCTCCTGCAAATCAGAATTGTCGGGGTGGATGAAGATCATTTTGTTCTGAATAGGCCTATTCGCCTGAGGTGAAAAAACACATGTACCTCTCAAAAGAAAACCAGCAGTGTTAGAAGCAGGAGCATCAAGCACATTGTTTTACTGTGAGAATTCAGTGAGTTTTTGAAAGGAAGACTGCTGCAAATCAGCGTTTTCGAGGTGTAGAAAGCTTCATTTTGTTCCACATAGGACAGTTTAGAACAGTTGAAGAAACAAATGTAAATCTCAAAAGAAAACTATGTGTGTTAGAAACAAGAGCATCTATCACATTGTTTGCTGTGAGAATAGTGTTACTTTTTGAAAGGAATATACCTGCAACTTAGGGGATCAACGTGGAGATAGCCTCTTTCTGTTCCAAATTGGCCTATTCAGCTAAGTTGAAGAAACACATGTACCTCTCAAAAAAAAACCATCTCGGTATGAGGCTGGAATATCTAGAACATTGTTTCCCTGTGAGAACTGAGTGTGGTTTTGAAATGACTACTACAGGAAACCTTAGAGTTTCAAAGGGGCGATAAGCTCTGTTTGCTCGAAATAGGTCTTTTCAGCTGAGTTGAAGACACATGCATCTTTCCCAAGAAAACATCTATGTTAGAAAGGGCAGCAGCTACCACATGGTTTCTCTGTCACAATTGAGAGAGCTTTTGAAAGGAGTACTTCCTGCAATTCAGAACTTGCAAGGTCAACAAAGGTTCATTCTGTGCCAAATAGGCGTTTTCACCTGACATGTTGAAACACATGTTTCTCTCACAAGAAACTCTCTGTGTTAGACGGTCCATCGCATAGAACATTATTTACCTGTGAGATTTGAGTTAGTTTTCATTGGAGAACTTTTGCAAATCAGAATTTCAGGGTGGAAAAGGCTACTTTGTTCCTAATAGCCCTATTGAGCTGCATTGAAAAAACACATGGATCTCGCGAGAGAAAACCATCTGTGTTAGAAGCAGGATCATCCGGCACATTGTTTCCCTGTGAGAATCGAGTGAATATTTGAAAGGAGTACTTCCAGCCAATCATAGATTTGAGGTGTACAAAAGCTCACTTTACTCCAAATAGGACTATTTAGCTGAGTGGAAGAAACAACATGTATATCTCGCAAGAGAACTATATGTGTAAGAAGCCTGAGCATCTAGAACATTGATTCCCTGTGAGAACCGAGTTACGTTTGAAAGGAATACCTCCTGCAAATCCTAGATTTGAAGGTGGAGAAAGGCTGCTTTTGTTCAAAATAGGCCTATTGATCTGAGGGGAAGTAACGAATGGATACTTCCAAAGAAAACCATTTCTGGTAGAAGCTGAAGCATGTACATATTGCTTCCCTGGGAGAAATCAGTTAGTTTGGAAAGGAATATTCCTGCAAATCAGAACTTCCAAGGTGCACCAAGCTTCATTTCATTCTAAATAGGCCTATTCCACTGAGATGTTGAAACACATGTTTCTCTGGAAAGAAAACAATCCGTGTTACAATCTCCCCTGCCTTTAACCTTGATTCCCTGTGAGATTAGAGGTAGTTTTTGAGTGGAATACGTCTGCAAAGGAGAATTTTCAGGCTGGAAAAGCCTCCTTTTGTTGGACTAAGCCTATTCAGCTGAGTTGAAGAAGCACATTTTTCTCTCAAAAGAAAATCATCTGTGTTAGAAGAAGGAGAATCTAGCACATTGTTTCCTATGAGAAGTGAGTTAGTGTTTGAAAAGAACGCTGACTGCAACCTAGGTGTTTCAAGGTGGAGATTGGCTCTATTTCCTCCAATAAGCCTATTCAGATGAGTTTGAGAAACTCATGTATCTCTCCAAGGAAAATGATATACGTTAGCAGCATCAAATCTACCACATTGTTTCCTTCTGAGTATTGAGTTAGTTTTTGAAAGCAACACGTTTAGCAAATCAGAATTTTCAAGCTACAGAAAGGCTCATTTTGTCCAAAGAGGAGGATTCGGCTCAATTGAAGACAGACATGTATCTCTCCTCACAATACCATCTATGCTTCAAACTGCAGCAATTACCACATTGTTTCCCTGCAAGAATTGACTTAGTTTTTGAAAGGATTACTACTGGCAACTTTTGAGTTTCACTGTGGAGATAGTCTCTGTTTGCTTCAAACAGGCCTTTTTAGCTGAGATGAAGAAGCACATGTGTATCTTGAAAAAGTACCATCTACGTTGGAAGCTGTAATTTCTATCACACTGTTTCCCTCTGACAATTTAGTTTGTTTTCGAAAGGAGTATTTCCTGCAAATCAGAATTTCCAACATGGATTGAAGTTCACTTGCTCCAAACAAGCCTAGGTTGAAGAAACACACCTATTTCTTGAAAGAAAACCATCTGTGTTAGAAGAAAGTGCATCTAGCACATTGTTTCCCTGTGAGAACTGAGTTAGTTTTTAAAGGAACTTGTCCTCCACATTAGCACTTTGAATTGGGACATATGTTTCTTTGTTTCAAATTGGCCTATTCACCTGAATGGTCTAAACACGTGTTCCTCTTGAAACATCACAATATGTTTTAGAAAGAGGAACAACTAGCCTATTGCTTCCTTGTGAGAAGACTTAGTCTTGGAAAGGAATGTACCTGCAACTGAGAGATTTCAATGTGGAGATATGCCCTGATTGCTGAAAATAGGCCTATACAGCTGAGTTGAAGAAACACATGACTAACTCTAATGACAACCATCTATGTTAGAAACTGTAGCATCAAGCACATTGATCCCCCGTGAAATTTGAATTAGTTATGGAAATGAATAACTTCTGAAGAACAGATTTTCAAAGTGTAGGAAGCCTCATTTTGTCCAAATAGGCCATTTCAGCTATGTTGAAGAAACACATGCATCTCTCCAACGAAATCATGTAGGTTAGAATCAGCATCATCTAGAACACTGTTCCTTGTGAGAATTGATTTAGCTCGTGAAAGGAGTATTTCCTGCAAAGCATCCTTTTCAAGATGAAGAAAGGCTCATTTTGTTCCAAATAGGTCTATACAGCTGAGTTGAAGAAACACATGTACCTTTCCAAAGAAAACCATCTATGGTAGATCTACCACTTTATTTCCCTGTGTGAATTGACATAGATTTCAAAGGAAAATTTAATGGAAATGAGAACTTAGAAGGCAGAGAAAGGATCATTTTGTTCCAAATGGGCCAAATCACATGAGATGTCAAAAACCGTTTGTGTGGAAAGGAAAACTGTGATAGAAACAGGTGTTTCCTGCACATTCTTTCCCTGTGAAAATTGAGTTAATTTTTAGAAGCATACTTCCTACATCTTAAGTGTTTCAATGCGGAGATAGTTTCTGTTTACTCCAGGGAGGCGTATTCAGCGTGGTTTGAGAAACGCATGTATCTCCCAAAGAAAGAGATCTATGTTAAATGCTTCACAATCCCGCCTGTTGTTTGCCTGTGAGAATTGAATGAGTTTTTGAATGCAATACTTCTGGAAATCCTCATTTTCAAGAAGAAGAAAGGCTCATTTTGTCCCAAGTATGCGTATTTTGCTGAGGTGAAGAAACACATTTATCTCTCCACAGAAAGCCATCTGTGTCAGAAGTCAAAACATTAACAACATTGCTTCATTCTGTAAATGAGTTACTTTTGGAAAGGAATATTTCCTGAAAATCAGAACTTTCAAGGTGGAGAGATGTTCACTTTCTTCCAAATAAGCCTATTGACCTGAAAGTGGGAACACATTTGTCTCTCGAAAGAAAATGGTCAGTGTAGAAAGAGAGAAGTGTCTAGACCATTGTTTCCGTGTGAGAATTGACTTAGTTTTGAAAGGAATACTTACTGCAAATCCTAATTTTCAAGGTGGAGAAAGGGTGATTTTCCTCAAATGGGCCTCTTTATCTGAGGGGAAGAAACACATGTATCCCTCCAAAGAAAACCATTTCTGCTAGAAGCTGCAGCATCTGACACATTGTTACCTGTGAGAATTGAGTTCACTTTTGAAAGGAATATTTCCTGTATATCGTAGTTATCATGGTAGGGGAAGGCTCATTTTGGTACAAAAATGCCTAATCAGCTGATTTGAAGAAACACATTTATTTCTCCAAATAACACCATCTAAGCTTGAAGCTACAGTTGCTAGCACATTGTTTCCCTGTGACAATTGGCTTAGTTTTTGAAAGGAAGACTTCCTCACAATCTGAGTTTTCAGGGTATTATTAGGCTGAGTGTGTCCAAGTAGGCCCATTCAGCTAAGTTCTATAGAAACATGTGTCTCTCAAAAAAAAATCTTTCTTAGAACCAGGAGCATCTAGGGCATTGTTTCCCTGTGAGAACTGAGTTAGTTATTGAAAGGAATACTTCCTGCGACTTAAGATGTTTCAAAGTGGCGAAAGGCTCATTTTGTTCCAAATGGGGACGTTCATCATTGGGGAAGAAACACAAGTATCCCTCCGAAGAAACCCATTTATGGTAGAAGCTGCAGCATCTACCATATTGTTTTCCTGTGAGAATTGAGTTCGTTTTGGGAAGAATACTTCCTGCAAATCAGAAATTCCAATGTGAACAAAGGTTCATTTTGTTTCCCAAAGGCCTATTCACCTAAGATGAAGAAAGGCCTGTATGTCCAAAAGAGAACAAGCTGGGTCCAAAGCTCAAGCATGTAGAACGTTGTTTACCAGTGATACTTGAATTACTTTTTGAATGGAATGCTCCTGCAAATCAGAATTGTCGGGGTGGATGAAGATCATTTTGTTCTGAATAGGCCTATTCGCCTGAGGTGAAAAAACACATGTACCTCTCAAAAGAAAACCAGCAGTGTTAGAAGCAGGAGCATCAAGCACATTGTTTTACTGTGAGAATTCAGTGAGTTTTTGAAAGGAAGACTGCTGCAAATCAGCGTTTTTGAGGTGTAGAAAGCTTCATTTTGTTCCACATAGGACAGTTTAGAACAGTTGAAGAAACAAATGTAAATCTCAAAAGAAAACTATGTGTGTTAGAAACAAGAGCATCTATCACATTGTTTGCTGTGAGAATAGTGTTACTTTTTGAAAGGAATATACCTGCAACTTAGGGGATCAACGTGGAGATAGCCTCTTTCTGTTCCAAATTGGCCTATTCAGCTAAGTTGAAGAAACACATGTACCTCTCAAAAAAAAACCATCTCGGTATGAGGCTGGAATATCTAGAACATTGTTTCCCTGTGAGAACTGAGTGTGGTTTTGAAATGACTACTACAGGAAACCTTAGAGTTTCAAAGGGGCGATAAGCTCTGTTTGCTCGAAATAGGTCTTTTCAGCTGAGTTGAAGACACATGCATCTTTCCCAAGAAAACATCTATGTTAGAAAGGGCAGCAGCTACCACATGGTTTCTCTGTCACAATTGAGAGAGCTTTTGAAAGGAGTACTTCCTGCAATTCAGAACTTGCAAGGTCAACAAAGGTTCATTCTGTGCCAAATAGGCGTTTTCACCTGACATGTTGAAACACATGTTTCTCTCACAAGAAACTCTCTGTGTTAGACGGTCCATCGCATAGAACATTATTTACCTGTGAGATTTGAGTTAGTTTTCATTGGAGAACTTTTGCAAATCAGAATTTCAGGGTGGAAAAGGCTACTTTGTTCCTAATAGCCCTATTGAGCTGCATTGAAAAAACACATGGATCTCGCGAGAGAAAACCATCTGTGTTAGAAGCAGGATCATCCGGCACATTGTTTCCCTGTGAGAATCGAGTGAATATTTGAAAGGAGTACTTCCAGCCAATCATAGATTTGAGGTGTACAAAAGCTCACTTTACTCCAAATAGGACTATTTAGCTGAGTGGAAGAAACAACATGTATATCTCGCAAGAGAACTATATGTGTAAGAAGCCTGAGCATCTAGAACATTGATTCCCTGTGAGAACCGAGTTACGTTTGAAAGGAATACCTCCTGCAAATCCTAGATTTGAAGGTGGAGAAAGGCTGCTTTTGTTCAAAATAGGCCTATTGATCTGAGGGGAAGTAACGAATGGATACTTCCAAAGAAAACCATTTCTGGTAGAAGCTGAAGCATGTACATATTGCTTCCCTGGGAGAAATCAGTTAGTTTGGAAAGGAATATTCCTGCAAATCAGAACTTCCAAGGTGCACCAAGCTTCATTTCATTCTAAATAGGCCTATTCCACTGAGATGTTGAAACACATGTTTCTCTGGAAAGAAAACAATCCGTGTTACAATCTCCCCTGCCTTTAACCTTGATTCCCTGTGAGATTAGAGGTAGTTTTTGAGTGGAATACGTCTGCAAAGGAGAATTTTCAGGCTGGAAAAGCCTCCTTTTGTTGGACTAAGCCTATTCAGCTGAGTTGAAGAAGCACATTTTTCTCTCAAAAGAAAATCATCTGTGTTAGAAGAAGGAGAATCTAGCACATTGTTTCCTATGAGAAGTGAGTTAGTGTTTGAAAAGAACGCTGACTGCAACCTAGGTGTTTCAAGGTGGAGATTGGCTCTATTTCCTCCAATAAGCCTATTCAGATGAGTTTGAGAAACTCATGTATCTCTCCAAGGAAAATGATATACGTTAGCAGCATCAAATCTACCACATTGTTTCCTTCTGAGTATTGAGTTAGTTTTTGAAAGCAACACGTTTAGCAAATCAGAATTTTCAAGCTACAGAAAGGCTCATTTTGTCCAAAGAGGAGGATTCGGCTCAATTGAAGACAGACATGTATCTCTCCTCACAATACCATCTATGCTTCAAACTGCGGCAATTACCACATTGTTTCCCTGCAAGAATTGACTTAGTTTTTGAAAGGACTACTACTGGCAACTTTTGAGTTTCACTGTGGAGATAGTCTCTGTTTGCTTCAAACAGGCCTTTTTAGCTGAGATGAAGAAGCACATGTGTATCTTGAAAAAGTACCATCTACGTTGGAAGCTGTAATTTCTATCACACTGTTTCCCTCTGACAATTTAGTTTGTTTTCGAAAGGAGTATTTCCTGCAAATCAGAATTTCCAACATGGATTGAAGTTCACTTGCTCCAAACAAGCCTAATTTGAAGAAACACACCTATTTCTTGAAAGAAAACCATCTGTGTTAGAAGAAAGTGCATCTAGCACATTGTTTCCCTGTGAGAACTGAGTTAGTTTTTAAAGGAACTTGTCCTCCACATTAGCACTTTGAATTGGGACATATGTTTCTTTGTTTCAAATTGGCCTATTCACCTGAATGGTCTAAACACGTGTTCCTCTTGAAACATCACAATATGTTTTAGAAAGAGGAACAACTAGCCTATTGCTTCCTTGTGAGAAGACTTAGTCTTGGAAAGGAATGTACCTGCAACTGAGAGATTTCAATGTGGAGATATGCCCTGATTGCTGAAAATAGGCCTATACAGCTGAGTTGAAGAAACACATGACTAACTCTAATGACAACCATCTATGTTAGAAACTGTAGCATCAAGCACATTGATCCCCCGTGAAATTTGAATTAGTTATGGAAATGAATAACTTCTGAAGAACAGATTTTCAAAGTGTAGGAAGCCTCATTTTGTCCAAATAGGCCATTTCAGCTATGTTGAAGAAACATATGCATCTCTCCAACGAAATCATGTAGGTTAGAATCAGCATCATCTAGAACACTGTTCCTTGTGAGAATTGATTTAGCTCGTGAAAGGAGTATTTCCTGCAAAGCATCCTTTTCAAGATGAAGAAAGGCTCATTTTGTTCCAAATAGGTCTATACAGCTGAGTTGAAGAAACACATGTACCTTTCCAAAGAAAACCATCTATGGTAGATCTACCACTTTATTTCCCTGTGTGAATTGACATAGATTTCAAAGGAAAATTTAATGGAAATGAGAACTTAGAAGGCAGAGAAAGGATCATTTTGTTCCAAATGGGCCAAATCACATGAGATGTCAAAAACCGTTTGTGTGGAAAGGAAAACTGTGATAGAAACAGGTGTTTCCTGCACATTCTTTCCCTGTGAAAATTGAGTTAATTTTTAGAAGCATACTTCCTACATCTTAAGTGTTTCAATGCGGAGATAGTTTCTGTTTACTCCAGGGAGGCGTATTCAGCGTGGTTTGAGAAACGCATGTATCTCCCAAAGAAAGAGATCTATGTTAAATGCTTCACAATCCCGCCTGTTGTTTGCCTGTGAGAATTGAATGAGTTTTTGAATGCAATACTTCTGGAAATCCTCATTTTCAAGAAGAAGAAAGGCTCATTTTGTCCCAAGTATGCGTATTTTGCTGAGGTGAAGAAACACATTTATCTCTCCACAGAAAGCCATCTGTGTCAGAAGTCAAAACATTAACAACATTGCTTCATTCTGTAAATGAGTTACTTTTGGAAAGGAATATTTCCTGAAAATCAGAACTTTCAAGGTGGAGAGATGTTCACTTTCTTCCAAATAAGCCTATTGACCTGAAAGTGGGAACACATTTGTCTCTCGAAAGAAAATGGTCAGTGTAGAAAGAGAGAAGTGTCTAGACCATTGTTTCCGTGTGAGAATTGACTTAGTTTTGAAAGGAATACTTACTGCAAATCCTAATTTTCAAGGTGGAGAAAGGGTGATTCTCCTCAAATGGGCCTCTTTATCTGAGGGGAAGAAACACATGTATCCCTCCAAAGAAAACCATTTCTGCTAGAAGCTGCAGCATCTGACACATTGTTACCTGTGAGAATTGAGTTCACTTTTGAAAGGAATATTTCCTGTATATCGTAGTTATCATGGTAGGGGAAGGCTCATTTTGGTACAAAAATGCCTAATCAGCTGATTTGAAGAAACACATTTATTTCTCCAAATAACACCATCTAAGCTTGAAGCTACAGTTGCTAGCACATTGTTTCCCTGTGACAATTGGCTTAGTTTTTGAAAGGAAGACTTCCTCACAATCTGAGTTTTCAGGGTATTATTAGGCTGAGTGTGTCCAAGTAGGCCCATTCAGCTAAGTTCTATAGAAACATGTGTCTCTCAAAAAAAAATCTTTCTTAGAACCAGGAGCATCTAGGGCATTGTTTCCCTGTGAGAACTGAGTTAGTTATTGAAAGGAATACTTCCTGCGACTTAAGATGTTTCAAAGTGGAGAAAGGCTCATTTTGTTCCAAATGGGGCCGTTCATCATTGGGGAAGAAACACAAGTATCCCTCCGAAGAAACCCATTTATGGTAGAAGCTGCAGCATCTACCATATTGTTTTCCTGTGAGAATTGAGTTCGTTTTGGGAAGAATACTTCCTGCAAATCAGAAATTCCAATGTGAACAAAGGTTCATTTTGTTTCCCAAAGGCCTATTCACCTAAGATGAAGAAAGGCCTGTATGTCCAAAAGAGAACAAGCTGGGTCCAAAGCTCAAGCATGTAGAACGTTGTTTACCAGTGATACTTGAATTACTTTTTGAATGGAATGCTCCTGCAAATCAGAATTGTCGGGGTGGATGAAGATCATTTTGTTCTGAATAGGCCTATTCGCCTGAGGTGAAAAAACACATGTACCTCTCAAAAGAAAACCAGCAGTGTTAGAAGCAGGAGCATCAAGCACATTGTTTTACTGTGAGAATTCAGTGAGTTTTTGAAAGGAAGACTGCTGCAAATCAGCGTTTTCGAGGTGTAGAAAGCTTCATTTTGTTCCACATAGGACAGTTTAGAACAGTTGAAGAAACAAATGTAAATCTCAAAAGAAAACTATGTGTGTTAGAAACAAGAGCATCTATCACATTGTTTGCTGTGAGAATAGTGTTACTTTTTGAAAGGAATATACCTGCAACTTAGGGGATCAACGTGGAGATAGCCTCTTTCTGTTCCAAATTGGCCTATTCAGCTAAGTTGAAGAAACACATGTACCTCTCAAAAAAAAACCATCTCGGTATGAGGCTGGAATATCTAGAACATTGTTTCCCTGTGAGAACTGAGTGTGGTTTTGAAATGACTACTACAGGAAACCTTAGAGTTTCAAAGGGGCGATAAGCTCTGTTTGCTCGAAATAGGTCTTTTCAGCTGAGTTGAAGACACATGCATCTTTCCCAAGAAAACATCTATGTTAGAAAGGGCAGCAGCTACCACATGGTTTCTCTGTCACAATTGAGAGAGCTTTTGAAAGGAGTACTTCCTGCAATTCAGAACTTGCAAGGTCAACAAAGGTTCATTCTGTGCCAAATAGGCGTTTTCACCTGACATGTTGAAACACATGTTTCTCTCACAAGAAACTCTCTGTGTTAGACGGTCCATCGCATAGAACATTATTTACCTGTGAGATTTGAGTTAGTTTTCATTGGAGAACTTTTGCAAATCAGAATTTCAGGGTGGAAAAGGCTACTTTGTTCCTAATAGCCCTATTGAGCTGCATTGAAAAAACACATGGATCTCGCGAGAGAAAACCATCTGTGTTAGAAGCAGGATCATCCGGCACATTGTTTCCCTGTGAGAATCGAGTGAATATTTGAAAGGAGTACTTCCAGCCAATCATAGATTTGAGGTGTACAAAAGCTCACTTTACTCCAAATAGGACTATTTAGCTGAGTGGAAGAAACAACATGTATATCTCGCAAGAGAACTATATGTGTAAGAAGCCTGAGCATCTAGAACATTGATTCCCTGTGAGAACCGAGTTACGTTTGAAAGGAATACCTCCTGCAAATCCTAGATTTGAAGGTGGAGAAAGGCTGCTTTTGTTCAAAATAGGCCTATTGATCTGAGGGGAAGTAACGAATGGATACTTCCAAAGAAAACCATTTCTGGTAGAAGCTGAAGCATGTACATATTGCTTCCCTGGGAGAAATCAGTTAGTTTGGAAAGGAATATTCCTGCAAATCAGAACTTCCAAGGTGCACCAAGCTTCATTTCATTCTAAATAGGCCTATTCCACTGAGATGTTGAAACACATGTTTCTCTGGAAAGAAAACAATCCGTGTTACAATCTCCCCTGCCTTTAACCTTGATTCCCTGTGAGATTAGAGGTAGTTTTTGAGTGGAATACGTCTGCAAAGGAGAATTTTCAGGCTGGAAAAGCCTCCTTTTGTTGGACTAAGCCTATTCAGCTGAGTTGAAGAAGCACATTTTTCTCTCAAAAGAAAATCATCTGTGTTAGAAGAAGGAGAATCTAGCACATTGTTTCCTATGAGAAGTGAGTTAGTGTTTGAAAAGAACGCTGACTGCAACCTAGGTGTTTCAAGGTGGAGATTGGCTCTATTTCCTCCAATAAGCCTATTCAGATGAGTTTGAGAAACTCATGTATCTCTCCAAGGAAAATGATATACGTTAGCAGCATCAAATCTACCACATTGTTTCCTTCTGAGTATTGAGTTAGTTTTTGAAAGCAACACGTTTAGCAAATCAGAATTTTCAAGCTACAGAAAGGCTCATTTTGTCCAAAGAGGAGGATTCGGCTCAATTGAAGACAGACATGTATCTCTCCTCACAATACCATCTATGCTTCAAACTGCGGCAATTACCACATTGTTTCCCTGCAAGAATTGACTTAGTTTTTGAAAGGACTACTACTGGCAACTTTTGAGTTTCACTGTGGAGATAGTCTCTGTTTGCTTCAAACAGGCCTTTTTAGCTGAGATGAAGAAGCACATGTGTATCTTGAAAAAGTACCATCTACGTTGGAAGCTGTAATTTCTATCACACTGTTTCCCTCTGACAATTTAGTTTGTTTTCGAAAGGAGTATTTCCTGCAAATCAGAATTTCCAACATGGATTGAAGTTCACTTGCTCCAAACAAGCCTAGGTTGAAGAAACACACCTATTTCTTGAAAGAAAACCATCTGTGTTAGAAGAAAGTGCATCTAGCACATTGTTTCCCTGTGAGAACTGAGTTAGTTTTTAAAGGAACTTGTCCTCCACATTAGCACTTTGAATTGGGACATATGTTTCTTTGTTTCAAATTGGCCTATTCACCTGAATGGTCTAAACACGTGTTCCTCTTGAAACATCACAATATGTTTTAGAAAGAGGAACAACTAGCCTATTGCTTCCTTGTGAGAAGACTTAGTCTTGGAAAGGAATGTACCTGCAACTGAGAGATTTCAATGTGGAGATATGCCCTGATTGCTGAAAATAGGCCTATACAGCTGAGTTGAAGAAACACATGACTAACTCTAATGACAACCATCTATGTTAGAAACTGTAGCATCAAGCACATTGATCCCCTGTGAAATTTGAATTAGTTATGGAAATGAATAACTTCTGAAGAACAGATTTTCAAAGTGTAGGAAGCCTCATTTTGTCCAAATAGGCCATTTCAGCTATGTTGAAGAAACACATGCATCTCTCCAATGAAATCATGTAGGTTAGAATCAGCATCATCTAGAACACTGTTCCTTGTGAGAATTGATTTAGCTCGTGAAAGGAGTATTTCCTGCAAAGCATCCTTTTCAAGATGAAGAAAGGCTCATTTTGTTCCAAATAGGTCTATACAGCTGAGTTGAAGAAACACATGTACCTTTCCAAAGAAAACCAACTATGGTAGATCTACCACTTTATTTCCCTGTGTGAATTGACATAGATTTCAAAGGAAAATTTAATGGAAATGAGAACTTAGAAGGCAGAGAAAGGATCATTTTGTTCCAAATGGGCCAAATCACATGAGATGTCAAAAACCGTTTGTGTGGAAAGGAAAACTGTGATAGAAACAGGTGTTTCCTGCACATTCTTTCCCTGTGAAAATTGAGTTAATTTTTAAAAGCATACTTCCTACATCTTAAGTGTTTCAATGCGGAGATAGTTTCTGTTTACTCCAGGGAGGCGTATTCAGCTTGGTTTGAGAAACGCATGTATCTCCCAAAGAAAGAGATCTATGTTAAATGCTTCACAATCCCGCCTGTTGTTTGCCTGTGAGAATTGAATGAGTTTTTGAATGCAATACTTCTGGAAATCCTCATTTTCAAGAAGAAGAAAGGCTCATTTTGTCCCAAGTATGCGTATTTTGCTGAGGTGAAGAAACACATTTATCTCTCCACAGAAAGCCATCTGTGTCAGAAGTCAAAACATTAACAACATTGCTTCATTCTGTAAATGAGTTACTTTTGGAAAGGAATATTTCCTGAAAATCAGAACTTTCAAGGTGGAGAGATGTTCACTTTCTTCCAAATAAGCCTATTGACCTGAAAGTGGGAACACATTTGTCTCTCGAAAGAAAATGGTCAGTGTAGAAAGAGAGAAGTGTCTAGACCATTGTTTCCGTGTGAGAATTGACTTAGTTTTGAAAGGAATACTTACTGCAAATCCTAATTTTCAAGGTGGAGAAAGGGTGATTCTCCTCAAATGGGCCTCTTTATCTGAGGGGAAGAAACACATGTATCCCTCCAAAGAAAACCATTTCTGCTAGAAGCTGCAGCATCTGACACATTGTTACCTGTGAGAATTGAGTTCACTTTTGAAAGGAATATTTCCTGTATATCGTAGTTATCATGGTAGGGGAAGGCTCATTTTGGTACAAAAATGCCTAATCAGCTGATTTGAAGAAACACATTTATTTCTCCAAATAACACCATCTAAGCTTGAAGCTACAGTTGCTAGCACATTGTTTCCCTGTGACAATTGGCTTAGTTTTTGAAAGGAAGACTTCCTCACAATCTGAGTTTTCAGGGTATTATTAGGCTGAGTGTGTCCAAGTAGGCCCATTCAGCTAAGTTCTATAGAAACATGTGTCTCTCAAAAAAAAATCTTTCTTAGAACCAGGAGCATCTAGGGCATTGTTTCCCTGTGAGAACTGAGTTAGTTATTGAAAGGAATACTTCCTGCGACTTAAGATGTTTCAAAGTGGAGAAAGGCTCATTTTGTTCCAAATGGGGCCGTTCATCATTGGGGAAGAAACACAAGTATCCCTCCGAAGAAACCCATTTATGGTAGAAGCTGCAGCATCTACCATATTGTTTTCCTGTGAGAATTGAGTTCGTTTTGGGAAGAATACTTCCTGCAAATCAGAAATTCCAATGTGAACAAAGGTTCATTTTGTTTCCCAAAGGCCTATTCACCTAAGATGAAGAAAGGCCTGTATGTCCAAAAGAGAACAAGCTGGGTCCAAAGCTCAAGCATGTAGAACGTTGTTTACCAGTGATACTTGAATTACTTTTTGAATGGAATGCTCCTGCAAATCAGAATTGTCGGGGTGGATGAAGATCATTTTGTTCTGAATAGGCCTATTCGCCTGAGTTGAAAAAACACATGTACCTCTCAAAAGAAAACCAGCAGTGTTAGAAGCAGGAGCATCAAGCACATTGTTTTACTGTGAGAATTCAGTGAGTTTTTGAAAGGAAGACTGCTGCAAATCAGCGTTTTCGAGGTGTAGAAAGCTTCATTTTGTTCCACATAGGACAGTTTAGAACAGTTGAAGAAACAAATGTAAATCTCAAAAGAAAACTATGTGTGTTAGAAACAAGAGCATCTATCACATTGTTTGCTGTGAGAATAGTGTTACTTTTTGAAAGGAATATACCTGCAACTTAGGGGATCAACGTGGAGATAGCCTCTTTCTGTTCCAAATTGGCCTATTCAGCTAAGTTGAAGAAACACATGTACCTCTCAAAAAAAACCATCTCGGTATGAGGCTGGAATATCTAGAACATTGTTTCCCTGTGAGAACTGAGTGTGGTTTTGAAATGACTACTACAGGAAACCTTAGAGTTTCAAAGGGGCGATAAGCTCTGTTTGCTCGAAATAGGTCTTTTCAGCTGAGTTGAAGACACATGCATCTTTCCCAAGAAAACATCTATGTTAGAAAGGGCAGCAGCTACCACATGGTTTCTCTGTCACAATTGAGAGAGCTTTTGAAAGGAGTACTTCCTGCAATTCAGAACTTGCAAGGTCAACAAAGGTTCATTCTGTGCCAAATAGGCGTTTTCACCTGACATGTTGAAACACATGTTTCTCTCACAAGAAACTCTCTGTGTTAGACGGTCCATCGCATAGAACATTATTTACCTGTGAGATTTGAGTTAGTTTTCATTGGAGAACTTTTGCAAATCAGAATTTCAGGGTGGAAAAGGCTACTTTGTTCCTAATAGCCCTATTGAGCTGCATTGAAAAAACACATGGATCTCGCGAGAGAAAACCATCTGTGTTAGAAGCAGGATCATCCGGCACATTGTTTCCCTGTGAGAATCGAGTGAATATTTGAAAGGAGTACTTCCAGCCAATCATAGATTTGAGGTGTACAAAAGCTCACTTTACTCCAAATAGGACTATTTAGCTGAGTGGAAGAAACAACATGTATATCTCGCAAGAGAACTATATGTGTAAGAAGCCTGAGCATCTAGAACATTGATTCCCTGTGAGAACCAAGTTACGTTTGAAAGGAATACCTCCTGCAAATCCTAGATTTGAAGGTGGAGAAAGGCTGCTTTTGTTCAAAATAGGCCTATTGATCTGAGGGGAAGTAACGAATGGATACTTCCAAAGAAAACCATTTCTGGTAGAAGCTGAAGCATGTACATATTGCTTCCCTGGGAGAAATCAGTTAGTTTGGAAAGGAATATTCCTGCAAATCAGAACTTCCAAGGTGCACCAAGCTTCATTTCATTCTAAATAGGCCTATTCCACTGAGATGTTGAAACACATGTTTCTCTGGAAAGAAAACAATCCGTGTTACAATCTCCCCTGCCTTTAACCTTGATTCCCTGTGAGATTAGAGGTAGTTTTTGAGTGGAATACGTCTGCAAAGGAGAATTTTCAGGCTGGAAAAGCCTCCTTTTGTTGGACTAAGCCTATTCAGCTGAGTTGAAGAAGCACATTTTTCTCTCAAAAGAAAATCATCTGTGTTAGAAGAAGGAGAATCTAGCACATTGTTTCCTATGAGAAGTGAGTTAGTGTTTGAAAAGAACGCTGACTGCAACCTAGGTGTTTCAAGGTGGAGATTGGCTCTATTTCCTCCAATAAGCCTATTCAGATGAGTTTGAGAAACTCATGTATCTCTCCAAGGAAAATGATATACGTTAGCAGCATCAAATCTACCACATTGTTTCCTTCTGAGTATTGAGTTAGTTTTTGAAAGCAACACGTTTAGCAAATCAGAATTTTCAAGCTACAGAAAGGCTCATTTTGTCCAAAGAGGAGGATTCGGCTCAATTGAAGACAGACATGTATCTCTCCTCACAATACCATCTATGCTTCAAACTGCGGCAATTACCACATTGTTTCCCTGCAAGAATTGACTTAGTTTTTGAAAGGACTACTACTGGCAACTTTTGAGTTTCACTGTGGAGATAGTCTCTGTTTGCTTCAAACAGGCCTTTTTAGCTGAGATGAAGAAGCACATGTGTATCTTGAAAAAGTACCATCTACGTTGGAAGCTGTAATTTCTATCACACTGTTTCCCTCTGACAATTTAGTTTGTTTTCGAAAGGAGTATTTCCTGCAAATCAGAATTTCCAACATGGATTGAAGTTCACTTGCTCCAAACAAGCCTAATTTGAAGAAACACACCTATTTCTTGAAAGAAAACCATCTGTGTTAGAAGAAAGTGCATCTAGCACATTGTTTCCCTGTGAGAACTGAGTTAGTTTTTAAAGGAACTTGTCCTCCACATTAGCACTTTGAATTGGGACATATGTTTCTTTGTTTCAAATTGGCCTATTCACCTGAATGGTCTAAACACGTGTTCCTCTTGAAACATCACAATATGTTTTAGAAAGAGGAACAACTAGCCTATTGCTTCCTTGTGAGAAGACTTAGTCTTGGAAAGGAATGTACCTGCAACTGAGAGATTTCAATGTGGAGATATGCCCTGATTGCTGAAAATAGGCCTATACAGCTGAGTTGAAGAAACACATGACTAACTCTAATGACAACCATCTATGTTAGAAACTGTAGCATCAAGCACATTGATCCCCTGTGAAATTTGAATTAGTTATGGAAATGAATAACTTCTGAAGAACAGATTTTCAAAGTGTAGGAAGCCTCATTTTGTCCAAATAGGCCATTTCAGCTATGTTGAAGAAACACATGCATCTCTCCAATGAAATCATGTAGGTTAGAATCAGCATCATCTAGAACACTGTTCCTTGTGAGAATTGATTTAGCTCGTGAAAGGAGTATTTCCTGCAAAGCATCCTTTTCAAGATGAAGAAAGGCTCATTTTGTTCCAAATAGGTCTATACAGCTGAGTTGAAGAAACACATGTACCTTTCCAAAGAAAACCATCTATGGTAGATCTACCACTTTATTTCCCTGTGTGAATTGACATAGATTTCAAAGGAAAATTTAATGGAAATGAGAACTTAGAAGGCAGAGAAAGGATCATTTTGTTCCAAATGGGCCAAATCACATGAGATGTCAAAAACCGTTTGTGTGGAAAGGAAAACTGTGATAGAAACAGGTGTTTCCTGCACATTCTTTCCCTGTGAAAATTGAGTTAATTTTTAAAAGCATACTTCCTACATCTTAAGTGTTTCAATGCGGAGATAGTTTCTGTTTACTCCAGGGAGGCGTATTCAGCTTGGTTTGAGAAACGCATGTATCTCCCAAAGAAAGAGATCTATGTTAAATGCTTCACAATCCCGCCTGTTGTTTGCCTGTGAGAATTGAATGAGTTTTTGAATGCAATACTTCTGGAAATCCTCATTTTCAAGAAGAAGAAAGGCTCATTTTGTCCCAAGTATGCGTATTTTGCTGAGGTGAAGAAACACATTTATCTCTCCACAGAAAGCCATCTGTGTCAGAAGTCAAAACATTAACAACATTGCTTCATTCTGTAAATGAGTTACTTTTGGAAAGGAATATTTCCTGAAAATCAGAACTTTCAAGGTGGAGAGATGTTCACTTTCTTCCAAATAAGCCTATTGACCTGAAAGTGGGAACACATTTGTCTCTCGAAAGAAAATGGTCAGTGTAGAAAGAGAGAAGTGTCTAGACCATTGTTTCCGTGTGAGAATTGACTTAGTTTTGAAAGGAATACTTACTGCAAATCCTAATTTTCAAGGTGGAGAAAGGGTGATTTTCCTCAAATGGGCCTCTTTATCTGAGGGGAAGAAACACATGTATCCCTCCAAAGAAAACCATTTGTGCTAGAAGCTGCAGCATCTGACACATTGTTACCTGTGAGAATTGAGTTCACTTTTGAAAGGAATATTTCCTGTATATCGTAGTTATCATGGTAGGGGAAGGCTCATTTTGGTACAAAAATGCCTAATCAGCTGATTTGAAGAAACACATTTATTTCTCCAAATAACACCATCTAAGCTTGAAGCTACAGTTGCTAGCACATTGTTTCCCTGTGACAATTGGCTTAGTTTTTGAAAGGAAGACTTCCTCACAATCTGAGTTTTCAGGGTATTATTAGGCTGAGTGTGTCCAAGTAGGCCCATTCAGCTAAGTTCTATAGAAACATGTGTCTCTCAAAAAAAAATCTTTCTTAGAACCAGGAGCATCTAGGGCATTGTTTCCCTGTGAGAACTGAGTTAGTTATTGAAAGGAATACTTCCTGCGACTTAAGATGTTTCAAAGTGGAGAAAGGCTCATTTTGTTCCAAATGGGGCCGTTCATCATTGGGGAAGAAACACAAGTATCCCTCCGAAGAAACCCATTTATGGTAGAAGCTGCAGCATCTACCATATTGTTTTCCTGTGAGAATTGAGTTCGTTTTGGGAAGAATACTTCCTGCAAATCAGAAATTCCAATGTGAACAAAGGTTCATTTTGTTTCCCAAAGGCCTATTCACCTAAGATGAAGAAAGGCCTGTATGTCCAAAAGAGAACAAGCTGGGTCCAAAGCTCAAGCATGTAGAACGTTGTTTACCAGTGATACTTGAATTACTTTTTGAATGGAATGCTCCTGCAAATCAGAATTGTCGGGGTGGATGAAGATCATTTTGTTCTGAATAGGCCTATTCGCCTGAGTTGAAAAAACACATGTACCTCTCAAAAGAAAACCAGCAGTGTTAGAAGCAGGAGCATCAAGCACATTGTTTTACTGTGAGAATTCAGTGAGTTTTTGAAAGGAAGACTGCTGCAAATCAGCGTTTTCGAGGTGTAGAAAGCTTCATTTTGTTCCACATAGGACAGTTTAGAACAGTTGAAGAAACAAATGTAAATCTCAAAAGAAAACTATGTGTGTTAGAAACAAGAGCATCTATCACATTGTTTGCTGTGAGAATAGTGTTACTTTTTGAAAGGAATATACCTGCAACTTAGGGGATCAACGTGGAGATAGCCTCTTTGTGTTCCAAATTGGCCTATTCAGCTAAGTTGAAGAAACACATGTACCTCTCAAAAAAAACCATCTCGGTATGAGGCTGGAATATCTAGAACATTGTTTCCCTGTGAGAACTGAGTGTGGTTTTGAAATGACTACTACAGGAAACCTTAGAGTTTCAAAGGGGCGATAAGCTCTGTTTGCTCGAAATAGGTCTTTTCAGCTGAGTTGAAGACACATGCATCTTTCCCAAGAAAACATCTATGTTAGAAAGGGCAGCAGCTACCACATGGTTTCTCTGTCACAATTGAGAGAGCTTTTGAAAGGAGTACTTCCTGCAATTCAGAACTTGCAAGGTCAACAAAGGTTCATTCTGTGCCAAATAGGCGTTTTCACCTGACATGTTGAAACACATGTTTCTCTCACAAGAAACTCTCTGTGTTAGACGGTCCATCGCATAGAACATTATTTACCTGTGAGATTTGAGTTAGTTTTCATTGGAGAACTTTTGCAAATCAGAATTTCAGGGTGGAAAAGGCTACTTTGTTCCTAATAGCCCTATTGAGCTGCATTGAAAAAACACATGGATCTCGCGAGAGAAAACCATCTGTGTTAGAAGCAGGATCATCCGGCACATTGTTTCCCTGTGAGAATCGAGTGAATATTTGAAAGGAGTACTTCCAGCCAATCATAGATTTGAGGTGTACAAAAGCTCACTTTACTCCAAATAGGACTATTTAGCTGAGTGGAAGAAACAACATGTATATCTCGCAAGAGAACTATATGTGTAAGAAGCCTGAGCATCTAGAACATTGATTCCCTGTGAGAACCGAGTTACGTTTGAAAGGAATACCTCCTGCAAATCCTAGATTTGAAGGTGGAGAAAGGCTGCTTTTGTTCAAAATAGGCCTATTGATCTGAGGGGAAGTAACGAATGGATACTTCCAAAGAAAACCATTTCTGGTAGAAGCTGAAGCATGTACATATTGCTTCCCTGGGAGAAATCAGTTAGTTTGGAAAGGAATATTCCTGCAAATCAGAACTTCCAAGGTGCACCAAGCTTCATTTCATTCTAAATAGGCCTATTCCACTGAGATGTTGAAACACAGGTTTCTCTGGAAAGAAAACAATCCGTGTTACAATCTCCCCTGCCTTTAACCTTGATTCCCTGTGAGATTAGAGGTAGTTTTTGAGTGGAATACGTCTGCAAAGGAGAATTTTCAGGCTGGAAAAGCCTCCTTTTGTTGGACTAAGCCTATTCAGCTGAGTTGAAGAAGCACATTTTTCTCTCAAAAGAAAATCATCTGTGTTAGAAGAAGGAGAATCTAGCACATTGTTTCCTATGAGAAGTGAGTTAGTGTTTGAAAAGAACGCTGACTGCAACCTAGGTGTTTCAAGATGGAGATTGGCTCTAATTTCCTCCAATAAGCCTATTCAGATGAGTTTGAGAAACTCATGTATCTCTCCAAGGAAAATGATATACGTTAGCAGCATCAAATCTACCACATTGTTTCCTTCTGAGTATTGAGTTAGTTTTTGAAAGCAACACGTTTAGCAAATCAGAATTTTCAAGCTACAGAAAGGCTCATTTTGTCCAAAGAGGAGGATTCGGCTCAATTGAAGACAGACATGTATCTCTCCTCACAATACCATCTATGCTTCAAACTGCAGCAATTACCACATTGTTTCCCTGCAAGAATTGACTTAGTTTTTGAAAGGACTACTACTGGCAACTTTTGAGTTTCACTGTGGAGATAGTCTCTGTTTGCTTCAAACAGGCCTTTTTAGCTGAGATGAAGAAGCACATGTGTATCTTGAAAAAGTACCATCTACGTTGGAAGCTGTAATTTCTATCACACTGTTTCCCTCTGACAATTTAGTTTGTTTTCGAAAGGAGTATTTCCTGCAAATCAGAATTTCCAACATGGATTGAAGTTCACTTGCTCCAAACAAGCCTAATTTGAAGAAACACACCTATTTCTTGAAAGAAAACCATCTGTGTTAGAAGAAAGTGCATCTAGCACATTGTTTCCCTGTGAGAACTGAGTTAGTTTTTAAAGGAACTTGTCCTCCACATTAGCACTTTGAATTGGGACATATGTTTCTTTGTTTCAAATTGGCCTATTCACCTGAATGGTCTAAACACGTGTTCCTCTTGAAACATCACAATATGTTTTAGAAAGAGGAACAACTAGCCTATTGCTTCCTTGTGAGAAGACTTAGTCTTGGAAAGGAATGTACCTGCAACTGAGAGATTTCAATGTGGAGATATGCCCTGATTGCTGAAAATAGGCCTATACAGCTGAGTTGAAGAAACACATGACTAACTCTAATGACAACCATCTATGTTAGAAACTGTAGCATCAAGCACATTGATCCCCTGTGAAATTTGAATTAGTTATGGAAATGAATAACTTCTGAAGAACAGATTTTCAAAGTGTAGGAAGCCTCATTTTGTCCAAATAGGCCATTTCAGCTATGTTGAAGAAACACATGCATCTCTCCAATGAAATCATGTAGGTTAGAATCAGCATCATCTAGAACACTGTTCCTTGTGAGAATTGATTTAGCTCGTGAAAGGAGTATTTCCTGCAAAGCATCCTTTTCAAGATGAAGAAAGGCTCATTTTGTTCCAAATAGGTCTATACAGCTGAGTTGAAGAAACACATGTACCTTTCCAAAGAAAACCATCTATGGTAGATCTACCACTTTATTTCCCTGTGTGAATTGACATAGATTTCAAAGGAAAATTTAATGGAAATGAGAACTTAGAAGGCAGAGAAAGGATCATTTTGTTCCAAATGGGCCAAATCACATGAGATGTCAAAAACCGTTTGTGTGGAAAGGAAAACTGTGATAGAAACAGGTGTTTCCTGCACATTCTTTCCCTGTGAAAATTGAGTTAATTTTTAAAAGCATACTTCCTACATCTTAAGTGTTTCAATGCGGAGATAGTTTCTGTTTACTCCAGGGAGGCGTATTCAGCTTGGTTTGAGAAACGCATGTATCTCCCAAAGAAAGAGATCTATGTTAAATGCTTCACAATCCCGCCTGTTGTTTGCCTGTGAGAATTGAATGAGTTTTTGAATGCAATACTTCTGGAAATCCTCATTTTCAAGAAGAAGAAAGGCTCATTTTGTCCCAAGTATGCGTATTTTGCTGAGGTGAAGAAACACATTTATCTCTCCACAGAAAGCCATCTGTGTCAGAAGTCAAAACATTAACAACATTGCTTCATTCTGTAAATGAGTTACTTTTGGAAAGGAATATTTCCTGAAAATCAGAACTTTCAAGGTGGAGAGATGTTCACTTTCTTCCAAATAAGCCTATTGACCTGAAAGTGGGAACACATTTGTCTCTCGAAAGAAAATGGTCAGTGTAGAAAGAGAGAAGTGTCTAGACCATTGTTTCCGTGTGAGAATTGACTTAGTTTTGAAAGGAATACTTACTGCAAATCCTAATTTTCAAGGTGGAGAAAGGGTGATTTTCCTCAAATGGGCCTCTTTATCTGAGGGGAAGAAACACATGTATCCCTCCAAAGAAAACCATTTGTGCTAGAAGCTGCAGCATCTGACACATTGTTACCTGTGAGAATTGAGTTCACTTTTGAAAGGAATATTTCCTGTATATCGTAGTTATCATGGTAGGGGAAGGCTCATTTTGGTACAAAAATGCCTAATCAGCTGATTTGAAGAAACACATTTATTTCTCCAAATAACACCATCTAAGCTTGAAGCTACAGTTGCTAGCACATTGTTTCCCTGTGACAATTGGCTTAGTTTTTGAAAGGAAGACTTCCTCACAATCTGAGTTTTCAGGGTATTATTAGGCTGAGTGTGTCCAAGTAGGCCCATTCAGCTAAGTTCTATAGAAACATGTGTCTCTCAAAAAAAAATCTTTCTTAGAACCAGGAGCATCTAGGGCATTGTTTCCCTGTGAGAACTGAGTTAGTTATTGAAAGGAATACTTCCTGCGACTTAAGATGTTTCAAAGTGGAGAAAGGCTCATTTTGTTCCAAATGGGGCCGTTCATCATTGGGGAAGAAACACAAGTATCCCTCCGAAGAAACCCATTTATGGTAGAAGCTGCAGCATCTACCATATTGTTTTCCTGTGAGAATTGAGTTCGTTTTGGGAAGAATACTTCCTGCAAATCAGAAATTCCAATGTGAACAAAGGTTCATTTTGTTTCCCAAAGGCCTATTCACCTAAGATGAAGAAAGGCCTGTATGTCCAAAAGAGAACAAGCTGGGTCCAAAGCTCAAGCATGTAGAACGTTGTTTACCAGTGATACTTGAATTACTTTTTGAATGGAATGCTCCTGCAAATCAGAATTGTCGGGGTGGATGAAGATCATTTTGTTCTGAATAGGCCTATTCGCCTGAGTTGAAAAAACACATGTACCTCTCAAAAGAAAACCAGCAGTGTTAGAAGCAGGAGCATCAAGCACATTGTTTTACTGTGAGAATTCAGTGAGTTTTTGAAAGGAAGACTGCTGCAAATCAGCGTTTTCGAGGTGTAGAAAGCTTCATTTTGTTCCACATAGGACAGTTTAGAACAGTTGAAGAAACAAATGTAAATCTCAAAAGAAAACTATGTGTGTTAGAAACAAGAGCATCTATCACATTGTTTGCTGTGAGAATAGTGTTACTTTTTGAAAGGAATATACCTGCAACTTAGGGGATCAACGTGGAGATAGCCTCTTTCTGTTCCAAATTGGCCTATTCAGCTAAGTTGAAGAAACACATGTACCTCTCAAAAAAAACCATCTCGGTATGAGGCTGGAATATCTAGAACATTGTTTCCCTGTGAGAACTGAGTGTGGTTTTGAAATGACTACTACAGGAAACCTTAGAGTTTCAAAGGGGCGATAAGCTCTGTTTGCTCGAAATAGGTCTTTTCAGCTGAGTTGAAGACACATGCATCTTTCCCAAGAAAACATCTATGTTAGAAAGTGCAGCAGCTACCACATGGTTTCTCTGTCACAATTGAGAGAGCTTTTGAAAGGAGTACTTCCTGCAATTCAGAACTTGCAAGGTCAACAAAGGTTCATTCTGTGCCAAATAGGCGTTTTCACCTGACATGTTGAAACACATGTTTCTCTCACAAGAAACTCTCTGTGTTAGACGGTCCATCGCATAGAACATTATTTACCTGTGAGATTTGAGTTAGTTTTCATTGGAGAACTTTTGCAAATCAGAATTTCAGGGTGGAAAAGGCTACTTTGTTCCTAATAGCCCTATTGAGCTGCATTGAAAAAACACATGGATCTCGCGAGAGAAAACCATCTGTGTTAGAAGCAGGATCATCCGGCACATTGTTTCCCTGTGAGAATCGAGTGAATATTTGAAAGGAGTACTTCCAGCCAATCATAGATTTGAGGTGTACAAAAGCTCACTTTACTCCAAATAGGACTATTTAGCTGAGTGGAAGAAACAACATGTATATCTCGCAAGAGAACTATATGTGTAAGAAGCCTGAGCATCTAGAACATTGATTCCCTGTGAGAACCGAGTTACGTTTGAAAGGAATACCTCCTGCAAATCCTAGATTTGAAGGTGGAGAAAGGCTGCTTTTGTTCAAAATAGGCCTATTGATCTGAGGGGAAGTAACGAATGGATACTTCCAAAGAAAACCATTTCTGGTAGAAGCTGAAGCATGTACATATTGCTTCCCTGGGAGAAATCAGTTAGTTTGGAAAGGAATATTCCTGCAAATCAGAACTTCCAAGGTGCACCAAGCTTCATTTCATTCTAAATAGGCCTATTCCACTGAGATGTTGAAACACATGTTTCTCTGGAAAGAAAACAATCCGTGTTACAATCTCCCCTGCCTTTAACCTTGATTCCCTGTGAGATTAGAGGTAGTTTTTGAGTGGAATACGTCTGCAAAGGAGAATTTTCAGGCTGGAAAAGCCTCCTTTTGTTGGACTAAGCCTATTCAGCTGAGTTGAAGAAGCACATTTTTCTCTCAAAAGAAAATCATCTGTGTTAGAAGAAGGAGAATCTAGCACATTGTTTCCTATGAGAAGTGAGTTAGTGTTTGAAAAGAACGCTGACTGCAACCTAGGTGTTTCAAGGTGGAGATTGGCTCTATTTCCTCCAATAAGCCTATTCAGATGAGTTTGAGAAACTCATGTATCTCTCCAAGGAAAATGATATACGTTAGCAGCATCAAATCTACCACATTGTTTCCTTCTGAGTATTGAGTTAGTTTTTGAAAGCAACACGTTTAGCAAATCAGAATTTTCAAGCTAGAGAAAGGCTCATTTTGTCCAAAGAGGAGGATTCGGCTCAATTGAAGACAGACATGTATCTCTCCTCACAATACCATCTATGCTTCAAACTGCAGCAATTACCACATTGTTTCCCTGCAAGAATTGACTTAGTTTTTGAAAGGACTACTACTGGCAACTTTTGAGTTTCACTGTGGAGATAGTCTCTGTTTGCTTCAAACAGGCCTTTTTAGCTGAGATGAAGAAGCACATGTGTATCTTGAAAAAGTACCATCTACGTTGGAAGCTGTAATTTCTATCACACTGTTTCCCTCTGACAATTTAGTTTGTTTTCGAAAGGAGTATTTCCTGCAAATCAGAATTTCCAACATGGATTGAAGTTCACTTGCTCCAAACAAGCCTAATTTGAAGAAACACACCTATTTCTTGAAAGAAAACCATCTGTGTTAGAAGAAAGTGCATCTAGCACATTGTTTCCCTGTGAGAACTGAGTTAGTTTTTAAAGGAACTTGTCCTCCACATTAGCACTTTGAATTGGGACATATGTTTCTTTGTTTCAAATTGGCCTATTCACCTGAATGGTCTAAACACGTGTTCCTCTTGAAACATCACAATATGTTTTAGAAAGAGGAACAACTAGCCTATTGCTTCCTTGTGAGAAGACTTAGTCTTGGAAAGGAATGTACCTGCAACTGAGAGATTTCAATGTGGAGATATGCCCTGATTGCTGAAAATAGGCCTATACAGCTGAGTTGAAGAAACACATGACTAACTCTAATGACAACCATCTATGTTAGAAACTGTAGCATCAAGCACATTGATCCCCTGTGAAATTTGAATTAGTTATGGAAATGAATAACTTCTGAAGAACAGATTTTCAAAGTGTAGGAAGCCTCATTTTGTCCAAATAGGCCATTTCAGCTATGTTGAAGAAACACATGCATCTCTCCAATGAAATCATGTAGGTTAGAATCAGCATCATCTAGAACACTGTTCCTTGTGAGAATTGATTTAGCTCGTGAAAGGAGTATTTCCTGCAAAGCATCCTTTTCAAGATGAAGAAAGGCTCATTTTGTTCCAAATAGGTCTATACAGCTGAGTTGAAGAAACACATGTACCTTTCCAAAGAAAACCATCTATGGTAGATCTACCACTTTATTTCCCTGTGTGAATTGACATAGATTTCAAAGGAAAATTTAATGGAAATGAGAACTTAGAAGGCAGAGAAAGGATCATTTTGTTCCAAATGGGCCAAATCACATGAGATGTCAAAAACCGTTTGTGTGGAAAGGAAAACTGTGATAGAAACAGGTGTTTCCTGCACATTCTTTCCCTGTGAAAATTGAGTTAATTTTTAAAAGCATACTTCCTACATCTTAAGTGTTTCAATGCGGAGATAGTTTCTGTTTACTCCAGGGAGGCGTATTCAGCTTGGTTTGAGAAACGCATGTATCTCCCAAAGAAAGAGATCTATGTTAAATGCTTCACAATCCCGCCTGTTGTTTGCCTGTGAGAATTGAATGAGTTTTTGAATGCAATACTTCTGGAAATCCTCATTTTCAAGAAGAAGAAAGGCTCATTTTGTCCCAAGTATGCGTATTTTGCTGAGGTGAAGAAACACATTTATCTCTCCACAGAAAGCCATCTGTGTCAGAAGTCAAAACATTAACAACATTGCTTCATTCTGTAAATGAGTTACTTTTGGAAAGGAATATTTCCTGAAAATCAGAACTTTCAAGGTGGAGAGATGTTCACTTTCTTCCAAATAAGCCTATTGACCTGAAAGTGGGAACACATTTGTCTCTCGAAAGAAAATGGTCAGTGTAGAAAGAGAGAAGTGTCTAGACCATTGTTTCCGTGTGAGAATTGACTTAGTTTTGAAAGGAATACTTACTGCAAATCCTAATTTTCAAGGTGGAGAAAGGGTGATTTTCCTCAAATGGGCCTCTTTATCTGAGGGGAAGAAACACATGTATCCCTCCAAAGAAAACCATTTGTGCTAGAAGCTGCAGCATCTGACACATTGTTACCTGTGAGAATTGAGTTCACTTTTGAAAGGAATATTTCCTGTATATCGTAGTTATCATGGTAGGGGAAGGCTCATTTTGGTACAAAAATGCCTAATCAGCTGATTTGAAGAAACACATTTATTTCTCCAAATAACACCATCTAAGCTTGAAGCTACAGTTGCTAGCACATTGTTTCCCTGTGACAATTGGCTTAGTTTTTGAAAGGAAGACTTCCTCACAATCTGAGTTTTCAGGGTATTATTAGGCTGAGTGTGTCCAAGTAGGCCCATTCAGCTAAGTTCTATAGAAACATGTGTCTCTCAAAAAAAAATCTTTCTTAGAACCAGGAGCATCTAGGGCATTGTTTCCCTGTGAGAACTGAGTTAGTTATTGAAAGGAATACTTCCTGCGACTTAAGATGTTTCAAAGTGGAGAAAGGCTCATTTTGTTCCAAATGGGGCCGTTCATCATTGGGGAAGAAACACAAGTATCCCTCCGAAGAAACCCATTTATGGTAGAAGCTGCAGCATCTACCATATTGTTTTCCTGTGAGAATTGAGTTCGTTTTGGGAAGAATACTTCCTGCAAATCAGAAATTCCAATGTGAACAAAGGTTCATTTTGTTTCCCAAAGGCCTATTCACCTAAGATGAAGAAAGGCCTGTATGTCCAAAAGAGAACAAGCTGGGTCCAAAGCTCAAGCATGTAGAACGTTGTTTACCAGTGATACTTGAATTACTTTTTGAATGGAATGCTCCTGCAAATCAGAATTGTCGGGGTGGATGAAGATCATTTTGTTCTGAATAGGCCTATTCGCCTGAGTTGAAAAAACACATGTACCTCTCAAAAGAAAACCAGCAGTGTTAGAAGCAGGAGCATCAAGCACATTGTTTTACTGTGAGAATTCAGTGAGTTTTTGAAAGGAAGACTGCTGCAAATCAGCGTTTTCGAGGTGTAGAAAGCTTCATTTTGTTCCACATAGGACAGTTTAGAACAGTTGAAGAAACAAATGTAAATCTCAAAAGAAAACTATGTGTGTTAGAAACAAGAGCATCTATCACATTGTTTGCTGTGAGAATAGTGTTACTTTTTGAAAGGAATATACCTGCAACTTAGGGGATCAACGTGGAGATAGCCTCTTTGTGTTCCAAATTGGCCTATTCAGCTAAGTTGAAGAAACACATGTACCTCTCAAAAAAAACCATCTCGGTATGAGGCTGGAATATCTAGAACATTGTTTCCCTGTGAGAACTGAGTGTGGTTTTGAAATGACTACTACAGGAAACCTTAGAGTTTCAAAGGGGCGATAAGCTCTGTTTGCTCGAAATAGGTCTTTTCAGCTGAGTTGAAGACACATGCATCTTTCCCAAGAAAACATCTATGTTAGAAAGTGCAGCAGCTACCACATGGTTTCTCTGTCACAATTGAGAGAGCTTTTGAAAGGAGTACTTCCTGCAATTCAGAACTTGCAAGGTCAACAAAGGTTCATTCTGTGCCAAATAGGCGTTTTCACCTGACATGTTGAAACACATGTTTCTCTCACAAGAAACTCTCTGTGTTAGACGGTCCATCGCATAGAACATTATTTACCTGTGAGATTTGAGTTAGTTTTCATTGGAGAACTTTTGCAAATCAGAATTTCAGGGTGGAAAAGGCTACTTTGTTCCTAATAGCCCTATTGAGCTGCATTGAAAAAACACATGGATCTCGCGAGAGAAAACCATCTGTGTTAGAAGCAGGATCATCCGGCACATTGTTTCCCTGTGAGAATCGAGTGAATATTTGAAAGGAGTACTTCCAGCCAATCATAGATTTGAGGTGTACAAAAGCTCACTTTACTCCAAATAGGACTATTTAGCTGAGTGGAAGAAACAACATGTATATCTCGCAAGAGAACTATATGTGTAAGAAGCCTGAGCATCTAGAACATTGATTCCCTGTGAGAACCGAGTTACGTTTGAAAGGAATACCTCCTGCAAATCCTAGATTTGAAGGTGGAGAAAGGCTGCTTTTGTTCAAAATAGGCCTATTGATCTGAGGGGAAGTAACGAATGGATACTTCCAAAGAAAACCATTTCTGGTAGAAGCTGAAGCATGTACATATTGCTTCCCTGGGAGAAATCAGTTAGTTTGGAAAGGAATATTCCTGCAAATCAGAACTTCCAAGGTGCACCAAGCTTCATTTCATTCTAAATAGGCCTATTCCACTGAGATGTTGAAACACAGGTTTCTCTGGAAAGAAAACAATCCGTGTTACAATCTCCCCTGCCTTTAACCTTGATTCCCTGTGAGATTAGAGGTAGTTTTTGAGTGGAATACGTCTGCAAAGGAGAATTTTCAGGCTGGAAAAGCCTCCTTTTGTTGGACTAAGCCTATTCAGCTGAGTTGAAGAAGCACATTTTTCTCTCAAAAGAAAATCATCTGTGTTAGAAGAAGGAGAATCTAGCACATTGTTTCCTATGAGAAGTGAGTTAGTGTTTGAAAAGAACGCTGACTGCAACCTAGGTGTTTCAAGATGGAGATTGGCTCTAATTTCCTCCAATAAGCCTATTCAGATGAGTTTGAGAAACTCATGTATCTCTCCAAGGAAAATGATATACGTTAGCAGCATCAAATCTACCACATTGTTTCCTTCTGAGTATTGAGTTAGTTTTTGAAAGCAACACGTTTAGCAAATCAGAATTTTCAAGCTACAGAAAGGCTCATTTTGTCCAAAGAGGAGGATTCGGCTCAATTGAAGACAGACATGTATCTCTCCTCACAATACCATCTATGCTTCAAACTGCAGCAATTACCACATTGTTTCCCTGCAAGAATTGACTTAGTTTTTGAAAGGACTACTACTGGCAACTTTTGAGTTTCACTGTGGAGATAGTCTCTGTTTGCTTCAAACAGGCCTTTTTAGCTGAGATGAAGAAGCACATGTGTATCTTGAAAAAGTACCATCTACGTTGGAAGCTGTAATTTCTATCACACTGTTTCCCTCTGACAATTTAGTTTGTTTTCGAAAGGAGTATTTCCTGCAAATCAGAATTTCCAACATGGATTGAAGTTCACTTGCTCCAAACAAGCCTAATTTGAAGAAACACACCTATTTCTTGAAAGAAAACCATCTGTGTTAGAAGAAAGTGCATCTAGCACATTGTTTCCCTGTGAGAACTGAGTTAGTTTTTAAAGGAACTTGTCCTCCACATTAGCACTTTGAATTGGGACATATGTTTCTTTGTTTCAAATTGGCCTATTCACCTGAATGGTCTAAACACGTGTTCCTCTTGAAACATCACAATATGTTTTAGAAAGAGGAACAACTAGCCTATTGCTTCCTTGTGAGAAGACTTAGTCTTGGAAAGGAATGTACCTGCAACTGAGAGATTTCAATGTGGAGATATGCCCTGATTGCTGAAAATAGACCTATACAGCTGAGTTGAAGAAACACATGACTAACTCTAATGACAACCATCTATGTTAGAAACTGTAGCATCAAGCACATTGATCCCCTGTGAAATTTGAATTAGTTATGGAAATGAATAACTTCTGAAGAACAGATTTTCAAAGTGTAGGAAGCCTCATTTTGTCCAAATAGGCCATTTCAGCTATGTTGAAGAAACACATGCATCTCTCCAATGAAATCATGTAGGTTAGAATCAGCATCATCTAGAACACTGTTCCTTGTGAGAATTGATTTAGCTCGTGAAAGGAGTATTTCCTGCAAAGCATCCTTTTCAAGATGAAGAAAGGCTCATTTTGTTCCAAATAGGTCTATACAGCTGAGTTGAAGAAACACATGTACCTTTCCAAAGAAAACCATCTATGGTAGATCTACCACTTTATTTCCCTGTGTGAATTGACATAGATTTCAAAGGAAAATTTAATGGAAATGAGAACTTAGAAGGCAGAGAAAGGATCATTTTGTTCCAAATGGGCCAAATCACATGAGATGTCAAAAACCGTTTGTGTGGAAAGGAAAACTGTGATAGAAACAGGTGTTTCCTGCACATTCTTTCCCTGTGAAAATTGAGTTAATTTTTAAAAGCATACTTCCTACATCTTAAGTGTTTCAATGCGGAGATAGTTTCTGTTTACTCCAGGGAGGCGTATTCAGCTTGGTTTGAGAAACGCATGTATCTCCCAAAGAAAGAGATCTATGTTAAATGCTTCACAATCCTGCCTGTTGTTTGCCTGTGAGAATTGAATGAGTTTTTGAATGCAATACTTCTGGAAATCCTCATTTTCAAGAAGAAGAAAGGCTCATTTTGTCCCAAGTATGCGTATTTTGCTGAGGTGAAGAAACACATTTATCTCTCCACAGAAAGCCATCTGTGTCAGAAGTCAAAACATTAACAACATTGCTTCATTCTGTAAATGAGTTACTTTTGGAAAGGAATATTTCCTGAAAATCAGAACTTTCAAGGTGGAGAGATGTTCACTTTCTTCCAAATAAGCCTATTGACCTGAAAGTGGGAACACATTTGTCTCTCGAAAGAAAATGGTCAGTGTAGAAAGAGAGAAGTGTCTAGACCATTGTTTCCGTGTGAGAATTGACTTAGTTTTGAAAGGAATACTTACTGCAAATCCTAATTTTCAAGGTGGAGAAAGGGTGATTTTCCTCAAATGGGCCTCTTTATCTGAGGGGAAGAAACACATGTATCCCTCCAAAGAAAACCATTTGTGCTAGAAGCTGCAGCATCTGACACATTGTTACCTGTGAGAATTGAGTTCACTTTTGAAAGGAATATTTCCTGTATATCGTAGTTATCATGGTAGGGGAAGGCTCATTTTGGTACAAAAATGCCTAATCAGCTGATTTGAAGAAACACATTTATTTCTCCAAATAACACCATCTAAGCTTGAAGCTACAGTTGCTAGCACATTGTTTCCCTGTGACAATTGGCTTAGTTTTTGAAAGGAAGACTTCCTCACAATCTGAGTTTTCAGGGTATTATTAGGCTGAGTGTGTCCAAGTAGGCCCATTCAGCTAAGTTCTATAGAAACATGTGTCTCTCAAAAAAAAATCTTTCTTAGAACCAGGAGCATCTAGGGCATTGTTTCCCTGTGAGAACTGAGTTAGTTATTGAAAGGAATACTTCCTGCGACTTAAGATGTTTCAAAGTGGAGAAAGGCTCATTTTGTTCCAAATGGGGCCGTTCATCATTGGGGAAGAAACACAAGTATCCCTCCGAAGAAACCCATTTATGGTAGAAGCTGCAGCATCTACCATATTGTTTTCCTGTGAGAATTGAGTTCGTTTTGGGAAGAATACTTCCTGCAAATCAGAAATTCCAATGTGAACAAAGGTTCATTTTGTTTCCCAAAGGCCTATTCACCTAAGATGAAGAAAGGCCTGTATGTCCAAAAGAGAACAAGCTGGGTCCAAAGCTCAAGCATGTAGAACGTTGTTTACCAGTGATACTTGAATTACTTTTTGAATGGAATGCTCCTGCAAATCAGAATTGTCGGGGTGGATGAAGATCATTTTGTTCTGAATAGGCCTATTCGCCTGAGTTGAAAAAACACATGTACCTCTCAAAAGAAAACCAGCAGTGTTAGAAGCAGGAGCATCAAGCACATTGTTTTACTGTGAGAATTCAGTGAGTTTTTGAAAGGAAGACTGCTGCAAATCAGCGTTTTCGAGGTGTAGAAAGCTTCATTTTGTTCCACATAGGACAGTTTAGAACAGTTGAAGAAACAAATGTAAATCTCAAAAGAAAACTATGTGTGTTAGAAACAAGAGCATCTATCACATTGTTTGCTGTGAGAATAGTGTTACTTTTTGAAAGGAATATACCTGCAACTTAGGGGATCAACGTGGAGATAGCCTCTTTCTGTTCCAAATTGGCCTATTCAGCTAAGTTGAAGAAACACATGTACCTCTCAAAAAAAACCATCTCGGTATGAGGCTGGAATATCTAGAACATTGTTTCCCTGTGAGAACTGAGTGTGGTTTTGAAATGACTACTACAGGAAACCTTAGAGTTTCAAAGGGGCGATAAGCTCTGTTTGCTCGAAATAGGTCTTTTCAGCTGAGTTGAAGACACATGCATCTTTCCCAAGAAAACATCTATGTTAGAAAGGGCAGCAGCTACCACATGGTTTCTCTGTCACAATTGAGAGAGCTTTTGAAAGGAGTACTTCCTGCAATTCAGAACTTGCAAGGTCAACAAAGGTTCATTCTGTGCCAAATAGGCGTTTTCACCTGACATGTTGAAACACATGTTTCTCTCACAAGAAACTCTCTGTGTTAGACGGTCCATCGCATAGAACATTATTTACCTGTGAGATTTGAGTTAGTTTTCATTGGAGAACTTTTGCAAATCAGAATTTCAGGGTGGAAAAGGCTACTTTGTTCCTAATAGCCCTATTGAGCTGCATTGAAAAAACACATGGATCTCGCGAGAGAAAACCATCTGTGTTAGAAGCAGGATCATCCGGCACATTGTTTCCCTGTGAGAATCGAGTGAATATTTGAAAGGAGTACTTCCAGCCAATCATAGATTTGAGGTGTACAAAAGCTCACTTTACTCCAAATAGGACTATTTAGCTGAGTGGAAGAAACAACATGTATATCTCGCAAGAGAACTATATGTGTAAGAAGCCTGAGCATCTAGAACATTGATTCCCTGTGAGAACCGAGTTACGTTTGAAAGGAATACCTCCTGCAAATCCTAGATTTGAAGGTGGAGAAAGGCTGCTTTTGTTCAAAATAGGCCTATTGATCTGAGGGGAAGTAACGAATGGATACTTCCAAAGAAAACCATTTCTGGTAGAAGCTGAAGCATGTACATATTGCTTCCCTGGGAGAAATCAGTTAGTTTGGAAAGGAATATTCCTGCAAATCAGAACTTCCAAGGTGCACCAAGCTTCATTTCATTCTAAATAGGCCTATTCCACTGAGATGTTGAAACACATGTTTCTCTGGAAAGAAAACAATCCGTGTTACAATCTCCCCTGCCTTTAACCTTGATTCCCTGTGAGATTAGAGGTAGTTTTTGAGTGGAATACGTCTGCAAAGGAGAATTTTCAGGCTGGAAAAGGCTCCTTTTGTTGGACTAAGCCTATTCAGCTGAGTTGAAGAAGCACATTTTTCTCTCAAAAGAAAATCATCTGTGTTAGAAGAAGGAGAATCTAGCACATTGTTTCCTATGAGAAGTGAGTTAGTGTTTGAAAAGAACGCTGACTGCAACCTAGGTGTTTCAAGGTGGAGATTGGCTCTATTTCCTCCAATAAGCCTATTCAGATGAGTTTGAGAAACTCATGTATCTCTCCAAGGAAAATGATATACGTTAGCAGCATCAAATCTACCACATTGTTTCCTTCTGAGTATTGAGTTAGTTTTTGAAAGCAACACGTTTAGCAAATCAGAATTTTCAAGCTACAGAAAGGCTCATTTTGTCCAAAGAGGAGGATTCGGCTCAATTGAAGACAGACATGTATCTCTCCTCACAATACCATCTATGCTTCAAACTGCAGCAATTACCACATTGTTTCCCTGCAAGAATTGACTTAGTTTTTGAAAGGACTACTACTGGCAACTTTTGAGTTTCACTGTGGAGATAGTCTCTGTTTGCTTCAAACAGGCCTTTTTAGCTGAGATGAAGAAGCACATGTGTATCTTGAAAAAGTACCATCTACGTTGGAAGCTGTAATTTCTATCACACTGTTTCCCTCTGACAATTTAGTTTGTTTTCGAAAGGAGTATTTCCTGCAAATCAGAATTTCCAACATGGATTGAAGTTCACTTGCTCCAAACAAGCCTAATTTGAAGAAACACACCTATTTCTTGAAAGAAAACCATCTGTGTTAGAAGAAAGTGCATCTAGCACATTGTTTCCCTGTGAGAACTGAGTTAGTTTTTAAAGGAACTTGTCCTCCACATTAGCACTTTGAATTGGGACATATGTTTCTTTGTTTCAAATTGGCCTATTCACCTGAATGGTCTAAACACGTGTTCCTCTTGAAACATCACAATATGTTTTAGAAAGAGGAACAACTAGCCTATTGCTTCCTTGTGAGAAGACTTAGTCTTGGAAAGGAATGTACCTGCAACTGAGAGATTTCAATGTGGAGATATGCCCTGATTGCTGAAAATAGGCCTATACAGCTGAGTTGAAGAAACACATGACTAACTCTAATGACAACCATCTATGTTAGAAACTGTAGCATAAAGCACATTGATCCCCTGTGAAATTTGAATTAGTTATGGAAATGAATAACTTCTGAAGAACAGATTTTCAAAGTGTAGGAAGCCTCATTTTGTCCAAATAGGCCATTTCAGCTATGTTGAAGAAACACATGCATCTCTCCAATGAAATCATGTAGGTTAGAATCAGCATCATCTAGAACACTGTTCCTTGTGAGAATTGATTTAGCTCGTGAAAGGAGTATTTCCTGCAAAGCATCCTTTTCAAGATGAAGAAAGGCTCATTTTGTTCCAAATAGGTCTATACAGCTGAGTTGAAGAAACACATGTACCTTTCCAAAGAAAACCATCTATGGTAGATCTACCACTTTATTTCCCTGTGTGAATTGACATAGATTTCAAAGGAAAATTTAATGGAAATGAGAACTTAGAAGGCAGAGAAAGGATCATTTTGTTCCAAATGGGCCAAATCACATGAGATGTCAAAAACCGTTTGTGTGGAAAGGAAAACTGTGATAGAAACAGGTGTTTCCTGCACATTCTTTCCCTGTGAAAATTGAGTTAATTTTTAAAAGCATACTTCCTACATGTTAAGTGTTTCAATGCGGAGATAGTTTCTGTTTACTCCAGGGAGGCGTATTCAGCTTGGTTTGAGAAACGCATGTATCTCCCAAAGAAAGAGATCTATGTTAAATGCTTCACAATCCCGCCTGTTGTTTGCCTGTGAGAATTGAATGAGTTTTTGAATGCAATACTTCTGGAAATCCTCATTTTCAAGAAGAAGAAAGGCTCATTTTGTCCCAAGTATGCGTATTTTGCTGAGGTGAAGAAACACATTTATCTCTCCACAGAAAGCCATCTGTGTCAGAAGTCAAAACATTAACAACATTGCTTCATTCTGTAAATGAGTTACTTTTGGAAAGGAATAGTTCCTGAAAATCAGAACTTTCAAGGTGGAGAGATGTTCACTTTCTTCCAAATAAGCCTATTGACCTGAAAGTGGGAACACATTTGTCTCTCGAAAGAAAATGGTCAGTGTAGAAAGAGAGAAGTGTCTAGACCATTGTTTCCGTGTGAGAATTGACTTAGTTTTGAAAGGAATACTTACTGCAAATCCTAATTTTCAAGGTGGAGAAAGGGTGATTTTCCTCAAATGGGCCTCTTTATCTGAGGGGAAGAAACACATGTATCCCTCCAAAGAAAACCATTTGTGCTAGAAGCTGCAGCATCTGACACATTGTTACCTGTGAGAATTGAGTTCACTTTTGAAAGGAATATTTCCTGTATATCGTAGTTATCATGGTAGGGGAAGGCTCATTTTGGTACAAAAATGCCTAATCAGCTGATTTGAAGAAACACATTTATTTCTCCAAATAACACCATCTAAGCTTGAAGCTACAGTTGCTAGCACATTGTTTCCCTGTGACAATTGGCTTAGTTTTTGAAAGGAAGACTTCCTCACAATCTGAGTTTTCAGGGTATTATTAGGCTGAGTGTGTCCAAGTAGGCCCATTCAGCTAAGTTCTATAGAAACATGTGTCTCTCAAAAAAAATCTTTCTTAGAACCAGGAGCATCTAGGGCATTGTTTCCCTGTGAGAACTGAGTTAGTTATTGAAAGGAATACTTCCTGCGACTTAAGATGTTTCAAAGTGGAGAAAGGCTCATTTTGTTCCAAATGGGGCCGTTCATCATTGGGGAAGAAACACAAGTATCCCTCCGAAGAAACCCATTTATGGTAGAAGCTGCAGCATCTACCATATTGTTTTCCTGTGAGAATTGAGTTCGTTTTGGGAAGAATACTTCCTGCAAATCAGAAATTCCAATGTGAACAAAGGTTCATTTTGTTTCCCAAAGGCCTATTCACCTAAGATGAAGAAAGGCCTGTATGTCCAAAAGAGAACAAGCTGGGTCCAAAGCTCAAGCATGTAGAACGTTGTTTACCAGTGATACTTGAATTACTTTTTGAATGGAATGCTCCTGCAAATCAGAATTGTCGGGGTGGATGAAGATCATTTTGTTCTGAATAGGCCTATTCGCCTGAGGTGAAAAAACACATGTACCTCTCAAAAGAAAACCAGCAGTGTTAGAAGCAGGAGCATCAAGCACATTGTTTTACTGTGAGAATTCAGTGAGTTTTTGAAAGGAAGACTGCTGCAAATCAGCGTTTTCGAGGTGTAGAAAGCTTCATTTTGTTCCACATAGGACAGTTTAGAACAGTTGAAGAAACAAATGTAAATCTCAAAAGAAAACTATGTGTGTTAGAAACAAGAGCATCTATCACATTGTTTGCTGTGAGAATAGTGTTACTTTTTGAAAGGAATATACCTGCAACTTAGGGGATCAACGTGGAGATAGCCTCTTTCTGTTCCAAATTGGCCTATTCAGCTAAGTTGAAGAAACACATGTACCTCTCAAAAAAAACCATCTCGGTATGAGGCTGGAATATCTAGAACATTGTTTCCCTGTGAGAACTGAGTGTGGTTTTGAAATGACTACTACAGGAAACCTTAGAGTTTCAAAGGGGCGATAAGCTCTGTTTGCTCGAAATAGGTCTTTTCAGCTGAGTTGAAGACACATGCATCTTTCCCAAGAAAACATCTATGTTAGAAAGTGCAGCAGCTACCACATGGTTTCTCTGTCACAATTGAGAGAGCTTTTGAAAGGAGTACTTCCTGCAATTCAGAACTTGCAAGGTCAACAAAGGTTCATTCTGTGCCAAATAGGCGTTTTCACCTGACATGTTGAAACACATGTTTCTCTCACAAGAAACTCTCTGTGTTAGACGGTCCATCGCATAGAACATTATTTACCTGTGAGATTTGAGTTAGTTTTCATTGGAGAACTTTTGCAAATCAGAATTTCAGGGTGGAAAAGGCTACTTTGTTCCTAATAGCCCTATTGAGCTGCATTGAAAAAACACATGGATCTCGCGAGAGAAAACCATCTGTGTTAGAAGCAGGATCATCCGGCACATTGTTTCCCTGTGAGAATTGAGTGAATATTTGAAAGGAGTACTTCCAGCCAATCATAGATTTGAGGTGTACAAAAGCTCACTTTACTCCATATAGGACTATTTAGCTGAGTGGAAGAAACAACATGTATATCTCGCAAGAGAACTATATGTGTAAGAAGCCTGAGCATCTAGAACATTGATTCCCTGTGAGAACCGAGTTACGTTTGAAAGGAATACCTCCTGCAAATCCTAGATTTGAAGGTGGAGAAAGGCTGCTATTGTTCAAAATAGGCCTATTGATCTGAGGGGAAGTAACGAATGGATACTTCCAAAGAAAACCATTTCTGGTAGAAGCTGAAGCATGTACATATTGCTTCCCTGGGAGAAATCAGTTAGTTTGGAAAGGAATATTCCTGCAAATCAGAACTTCCAAGGTGCACCAAGCTTCATTTCATTCTAAATAGGCCTATTCCACTGAGATGTTGAAACACATGTTTCTCTGGAAAGAAAACAATCCGTGTTACAATCTCCCCTGCCTTTAACCTTGATTCCCTGTGAGATTAGAGGTAGTTTTTGAGTGGAATACGTCTGCAAAGGAGAATTTTCAGGCTGGAAAAGCCTCCTTTTGTTGGACTAAGCCTATTCAGCTGAGTTGAAGAAGCACATTTTTCTCTCAAAAGAAAATCATCTGTGTTAGAAGAAGGAGAATCTAGCACATTGTTTCCTATGAGAAGTGAGTTAGTGTTTGAAAAGAACGCTGACTGCAACCTAGGTGTTTCAAGGTGGAGATTGGCTCTATTTCCTCCAATAAGCCTATTCAGATGAGTTTGAGAAACTCATGTATCTCTCCAAGGAAAATGATATACGTTAGCAGCATCAAATCTACCACATTGTTTCCTTCTGAGTATTGAGTTAGTTTTTGAAAGCAACACGTTTAGCAAATCAGAATTTTCAAGCTACAGAAAGGCTCATTTTGTCCAAAGAGGAGGATTCGGCTCAATTGAAGACAGACATGTATCTCTCCTCACAATACCATCTATGCTTCAAACTGCAGCAATTACCACATTGTTTCCCTGCAAGAATTGACTTAGTTTTTGAAAGGACTACTACTGGCAACTTTTGAGTTTCACTGTGGAGATAGTCTCTGTTTGCTTCAAACAGGCCTTTTTAGCTGAGATGAAGAAGCACATGTGTATCTTGAAAAAGTACCATCTACGTTGGAAGCTGTAATTTCTATCACACTGTTTCCCTCTGACAATTTAGTTTGTTTTCGAAAGGAGTATTTCCTGCAAATCAGAATTTCCAACATGGATTGAAGTTCACTTGCTCCAAACAAGCCTAATTTGAAGAAACACACCTATTTCTTGAAAGAAAACCATCTGTGTTAGAAGAAAGTGCATCTAGCACATTGTTTCCCTGTGAGAACTGAGTTAGTTTTTAAAGGAACTTGTCCTCCACATTAGCACTTTGAATTGGGACATATGTTTCTTTGTTTCAAATTGGCCTATTCACCTGAATGGTCTAAACACGTGTTCCTCTTGAAACATCACAATATGTTTTAGAAAGAGGAACAACTAGCCTATTGCTTCCTTGTGAGAAGACTTAGTCTTGGAAAGGAATGTACCTGCAACTGAGAGATTTCAATGTGGAGATATGCCCTGATTGCTGCAAATAGGCCTATACAGCTGAGTTGAAGAAACACATGACTAACTCTAAGGACAACCATCTATGTTAGAAACTGTAGCATCAAGCACATTGATCCCCTGTGAAATTTGAATTAGTTATGGAAATGAATAACTTCTGAAGAACAGATTTTCAAAGTGTAGGAAGCCTCATTTTGTCCAAATAGGCCATTTCAGCTATGTTGAAGAAACACATGCATCTCTCCAACGAAATCATGTAGGTTAGAATCAGCATCATCTAGAACACTGTTCCTTGTGAGAATTGATTTAGCTCGTGAAAGGAGTATTTCCTGCAAAGCATCCTTTTCAAGATGAAGAAAGGCTCATTTTGTTCCAAATAGGTCTATACAGCTGAGTTGAAGAAACACATGTACCTTTCCAAAGAAAACCATCTATGGTAGATCTACCACTTTATTTCCCTGTGTGAATTGACATAGATTTCAAAGGAAAATTTAATGGAAATGAGAACTTAGAAGGCAGAGAAAGGATCATTTTGTTCCAAATGGGCCAAATCACATGAGATGTCAAAAACCATTTGTGTGGAAAGGAAAACTGTGATAGAAACAGGTGTTTCCTGCACATTCTTTCCCTGTGAAAATTGAGTTAATTTTTAGAAGCATACTTCCTACATCTTAAGTGTTTCAATGCGGAGATAGTTTCTGTTTATTCCAGGGAGGCGTATTCAGCTTGGTTTGAGAAACGCATGTATCTCCCAAAGAAAGAGATCTATGTTAAATGCTTCACAATCCCGCCTGTTGTTTGCCTGTGAGAATTGAATGAGTTTTTGAATGCAATACTTCTGGAAATCCTCATTTTCAAGAAGAAGAAAGGCTCATTTTGTCCCAAGTATGCGTATTTTGCTGAGGTGAAGAAACACATTTATCTCTCCACAGAAAGCCATCTGTGTCAGAAGTCAAAACATTAACAACATTGCTTCATTCTGTAAATGAGTTACTTTTGGAAAGGAATAGTTCCTGAAAATCAGAACTTTCAAGGTGGAGAGATGTTCACTTTCTTCCAAATAAGCCTATTGACCTGAAAGTGGGAACACATTTGTCTCTCGAAAGAAAATGGTCAGTGTAGAAAGAGAGAAGTGTCTAGACCATTGTTTCCGTGTGAGAATTGACTTAGTTTTGAAAGGAATACTTACTGCAAATCCTAATTTTCAAGGTGGAGAAAGGGTGATTTTCCTCAAATGGGCCTCTTTATCTGAGGGGAAGAAACACATGTATCCCTCCAAAGAAAACCATTTGTGCTAGAAGCTGCAGCATCTGACACATTGTTACCTGTGAGAATTGAGTTCACTTTTGAAAGGAATATTTCCTGTATATCGTAGTTATCATGGTAGGGGAAGGCTCATTTTGGTACAAAAATGCCTAATCAGCTGATTTGAAGAAACACATTTATTTCTCCAAATAACACCATCTAAGCTTGAAGCTACAGTTGCTAGCACATTGTTTCCCTGTGACAATTGGCTTAGTTTTTGAAAGGAAGACTTCCTCACAATCTGAGTTTTCAGGGTATTATTAGGCTGAGTGTGTCCAAGTAGGCCCATTCAGCTAAGTTCTATAGAAACATGTGTCTCTCAAAAAAAAATCTTTCTTAGAACCAGGAGCATCTAGGGCATTGTTTCCCTGTGAGAACTGAGTTAGTTATTGAAAGGAATACTTCCTGCGACTTAAGATGTTTCAAAGTGGAGAAAGGCTCATTTTGTTCCAAATGGCGCCGTTCATCATTGGGGAAGAAACACAAGTATCCCTCCGAAGAAACCCATTTATGGTAGAAGCTGCAGCATCTACCATATTGTTTTCCTGTGAGAATTGAGTTCGTTTTGGGAAGAATACTTCCTGCAAATCAGAAATTCCAATGTGAACAAAGGTTCATTTTGTTTCCCAAAGGCCTATTCACCTAAGATGAAGAAAGGCCTGTATGTCCAAAAGAGAACAAGCTGGGTCCAAAGCTCAAGCATGTAGAACGTTGTTTACCAGTGATACTTGAATTACTTTTTGAATGGAATGCTCCTGCAAATCAGAATTGTCGGGGTGGATGAAGATCATTTTGTTCTGAATAGGCCTATTCGCCTGAGTTGAAAAAACACATGTACCTCTCAAAAGAAAACCAGCAGTGTTAGAAGCAGGAGCATCAAGCACATTGTTTTACTGTGAGAATTCAGTGAGTTTTTGAAAGGAAGACTGCTGCAAATCAGCGTTTTCGAGGTGTAGAAAGCTTCATTTTGTTCCACATAGGACAGTTTAGAACAGTTGAAGAAACAAATGTAAATCTCAAAAGAAAACTATGTGTGTTAGAAACAAGAGCATCTATCACATTGTTTGCTGTGAGAATAGTGTTACTTTTTGAAAGGAATATACCTGCAACTTAGGGGATCAACGTGGAGATAGCCTCTTTCTGTTCCAAATTGGCCTATTCAGCTAAGTTGAAGAAACACATGTACCTCTCAAAAAAAACCATCTCGGTATGAGGCTGGAATATCTAGAACATTGTTTCCCTGTGAGAACTGAGTGTGGTTTTGAAATGACTACTACAGGAAACCTGAGAGTTTCAAAGGGGCGATAAGCTCTGTTTGCTCGAAATAGGTCTTTTCAGCTGAGTTGAAGACACATGCATCTTTCCCAAGAAAACATCTATGTTAGAAAGTGCAGCAGCTACCACATGGTTTCTCTGTCACAATTGAGAGAGCTTTTGAAAGGAGTACTTCCTGCAATTCAGAACTTGCAAGGTCAACAAAGGTTCATTCTGTGCCAAATAGGCGTTTTCACCTGACATGTTGAAACACATGTTTCTCTCACAAGAAACTCTCTGTGTTAGACGGTCCATCGCATAGAACATTATTTACCTGTGAGATTTGAGTTAGTTTTCATTGGAGAACTTTTGCAAATCAGAATTTCAGGGTGGAAAAGGCTACTTTGTTCCTAATAGCCCTATTGAGCTGCATTGAAAAAACACATGGATCTCGCGAGAGAAAACCATCTGTGTTAGAAGCAGGATCATCCGGCACATTGTTTCCCTGTGAGAATCGAGTGAATATTTGAAAGGAGTACTTCCAGCCAATCATAGATTTGAGGTGTACAAAAGCTCACTTTACTCCAAATAGGACTATTTAGCTGAGTGGAAGAAACAACATGTATATCTCGCAAGAGAACTATATGTGTAAGAAGCCTGAGCATCTAGAACATTGATTCCCTGTGAGAACCGAGTTACGTTTGAAAGGAATACCTCCTGCAAATCCTAGATTTGAAGGTGGAGAAAGGCTGCTTTTGTTCAAAATAGGCCTATTGATCTGAGGGGAAGTAACGAATGGATACTTCCAAAGAAAACCATTTCTGGTAGAAGCTGAAGCATGTACATATTGCTTCCCTGGGAGAAATCAGTTAGTTTGGAAAGGAATATTCCTGCAAATCAGAACTTCCAAGGTGCACCAAGCTTCATTTCATTCTAAATAGGCCTATTCCACTGAGATGTTGAAACACATGTTTCTCTGGAAAGAAAACAATCCGTGTTACAATCTCCCCTGCCTTTAACCTTGATTCCCTGTGAGATTAGAGGTAGTTTTTGAGTGGAATACGTCTGCAAAGGAGAATTTTCAGGCTGGAAAAGCCTCCTTTTGTTGGACTAAGCCTATTCAGCTGAGTTGAAGAAGCACATTTTTCTCTCAAAAGAAAATCATCTGTGTTAGAAGAAGGAGAATCTAGCACATTGTTTCCTATGAGAAGTGAGTTACTGTTTGAAAAGAACGCTGACTGCAACCTAGGTGTTTCAAGGTGGAGATTGGCTCTATTTCCTCCAATAAGCTATTCAGATGAGTTTGAGAAACTCATGTATCTCTCCAAGGAAAATGATATACGTTAGCAGCATCAAATCTACCACATTGTTTCCTTCTGAGTATTGAGTTAGTTTTTGAAAGCAACACGTTTAGCAAATCAGAATTTTCAAGCTACAGAAAGGCTCATTTTGTCCAAAGAGGAGGATTCGGCTCAATTGAAGACAGACATGTATCTCTCCTCACAATACCATCTATGCTTCAAACTGCAGCAATTACCACATTGTTTCCCTGCAAGAATTGACTTAGTTTTTGAAAGGACTACTACTGGCAACTTTTGAGTTTCACTGTGGAGATAGTCTCTGTTTGCTTCAAACAGGCCTTTTTAGCTGAGATGAAGAAGCACATGTGTATCTTGAAAAAGTACCATCTACGTTGGAAGCTGTAATTTCTATCACACTGTTTCCCTCTGACAATTTAGTTTGTTTTCGAAAGGAGTATTTCCTGCAAATCAGAATTTCCAACATGGATTGAAGTTCACTTGCTCCAAACAAGCCTAATTTGAAGAAACACACCTATTTCTTGAAAGAAAACCATCTGTGTTAGAAGAAAGTGCATCTAGCACATTGTTTCCCTGTGAGAACTGAGTTAGTTTTTAAAGGAACTTGTCCTCCACATTAGCACTTTGAATTGGGACATATGTTTCTTTGTTTCAAATTGGCCTATTCACCTGAATGGTCTAAACACGTGTTCCTCTTGAAACATCACAATGTGTTTTAGAAAGAGGAACAACTAGCCTATTGCTTCCTTGTGAGAAGACTTAGTCTTGGAAAGGAATGTACCTGCAACTGAGAGATTTCAATGTGGAGATATGCCCTGATTGCTGAAAATAGGCCTATACAGCTGAGTTGAAGAAACACATGACTAACTCTAAGGACAACCATCTATGTTAGAAACTGTAGCATCAAGCACATTGATCCCCTGTGAAATTTGAATTAGTTATGGAAATGAATAACTTCTGAAGAACAGATTTTCAAAGTGTAGGAAGCCTCATTTTGTCCAAATAGGCCATTTCAGCTATGTTGAAGAAACACATGCATCTCTCCAATGAAATCATGTAGGTTAGAATCAGCATCATCTAGAACACTGTTCCTTGTGAGAATTGATTTAGCTCGTGAAAGGAGTATTTCCTGCAAAGCATCCTTTTCAAGATGAAGAAGGGCTCATTTTGTTCCAAATAGGTCTATACAGCTGAGTTGAAGAAACACATGTACCTTTCCAAAGAAAACCATCTATGGTAGATCTACCACTTTATTTCCCTGTGTGAATTGACATAGATTTCAAAGGAAAATTTAATGGAAATGAGAACTTAGAAGGCAGAGAAAGGATCATTTTGTTCCAAATGGGCCAAATCACATGAGATGTCAAAAACCGTTTGTGTGGAAAGGAAAACTGTGATAGAAACAGGTGTTTCCTGCACATTCTTTCCCTGTGAAAATTGAGTTAATTTTTAAAAGCATACTTCCTACATCTTAAGTGTTTCAATGCGGAGATAGTTTCTGTTTACTCCAGGGAGGCGTATTCAGCTTGGTTTGAGAAACGCATGTATCTCCCAAAGAAAGAGATCTATGTTAAATGCTTCACAATCCCGCCTGTTGTTTGCCTGTGAGAATTGAATGAGTTTTTGAATGCAATACTTCTGGAAATCCTCATTTTCAAGAAGAAGAAAGGCTCATTTTGTCCCAAGTATGCGTATTTTGCTGAGGTGAAGAAACACATTTATCTCTCCACAGAAAGCCATCTGTGTCAGAAGTCAAAACATTAACAACATTGCTTCATTCTGTAAATGAGTTACTTTTGGAAAGGAATAGTTCCTGAAAATCAGAACTTTCAAGGTGGAGAGATGTTCACTTTCTTCCAAATAAGCCTATTGACCTGAAAGTGGGAACACATTTGTCTCTCGAAAGAAAATGGTCAGTGTAGAAAGAGAGAAGTGTCTAGACCATTGTTTCCGTGTGAGAATTGACTTAGTTTTGAAAGGAATACTTACTGCAAATCCTAATTTTCAAGGTGGAGAAAGGGTGATTTTCCTCAAATGGGCCTCTTTATCTGAGGGGAAGAAACACATGTATCCCTCCAAAGAAAACCATTTGTGCTAGAAGCTGCAGCATCTGACACATTGTTACCTGTGAGAATTGAGTTCACTTTTGAAAGGAATATTTCCTGTATATCGTAGTTATCATGGTAGGGGAAGGCTCATTTTGGTACAAAAATGCCTAATCAGCTGATTTGAAGAAACACATTTATTTCTCCAAATAACACCATCTAAGCTTGAAGCTACAGTTGCTAGCACATTGTTTCCCTGTGACAATTGGCTTAGTTTTTGAAAGGAAGACTTCCTCACAATCTGAGTTTTCAGGGTATTATTAGGCTGAGTGTGTCCAAGTAGGCCCATTCAGCTAAGTTCTATAGAAACATGTGTCTCTCAAAAAAAAATCTTTCTTAGAACCAGGAGCATCTAGGGCATTGTTTCCCTGTGAGAACTGAGTTAGTTATTGAAAGGAATACTTCCTGCGACTTAAGATGTTTCAAAGTGGAGAAAGGCTCATTTTGTTCCAAATGGGGCCGTTCATCATTGGGGAAGAAACACAAGTATCCCTCCGAAGAAACCCATTTATGGTAGAAGCTGCAGCATCTACCATATTGTTTTCCTGTGAGAATTGAGTTCGTTTTGGGAAGAATACTTCCTGCAAATCAGAAATTCCAATGTGAACAAAGGTTCATTTTGTTTCCCAAAGGCCTATTCACCTAAGATGAAGAAAGGCCTGTATGTCCAAAAGAGAACAAGCTGGGTCCAAAGCTCAAGCATGTAGAACGTTGTTTACCAGTGATACTTGAATTACTTTTTGAATGGAATGCTCCTGCAAATCAGAATTGTCGGGGTGGATGAAGATCATTTTGTTCTGAATAGGCCTATTCGCCTGAGTTGAAAAAACACATGTACCTCTCAAAAGAAAACCAGCAGTGTTAGAAGCAGGAGCATCAAGCACATTGTTTTACTGTGAGAATTCAGTGAGTTTTTGAAAGGAAGACTGCTGCAAATCAGCGTTTTCGAGGTGTAGAAAGCTTCATTTTGTTCCACATAGGACAGTTTAGAACAGTTGAAGAAACAAATGTAAATCTCAAAAGAAAACTATGTGTGTTAGAAACAAGAGCATCTATCACATTGTTTGCTGTGAGAATAGTGTTACTTTTTGAAAGGAATATACCTGCAACTTAGGGGATCAACGTGGAGATAGCCTCTTTCTGTTCCAAATTGGCCTATTCAGCTAAGTTGAAGAAACACATGTACCTCTCAAAAAAAACCATCTCGGTATGAGGCTGGAATATCTAGAACATTGTTTCCCTGTGAGAACTGAGTGTGGTTTTGAAATGACTACTACAGGAAACCTTAGAGTTTCAAAGGGGCGATAAGCTCTGTTTGCTCGAAATAGGTCTTTTCAGCTGAGTTGAAGACACATGCATCTTTCCCAAGAAAACATCTATGTTAGAAAGTGCAGCAGCTACCACATGGTTTCTCTGTCACAATTGAGAGAGCTTTTGAAAGGAGTACTTCCTGCAATTCAGAACTTGCAAGGTCAACAAAGGTTCATTCTGTGCCAAATAGGCGTTTTCACCTGACATGTTGAAACACATGTTTCTCTCACAAGAAACTCTCTGTGTTAGATGGTCCATCGCATAGAACATTATTTACCTGTGAGATTTGAGTTAGTTTTCATTGGAGAACTTTTGCAAATCAGAATTTCAGGGTGGAAAAGGCTACTTTGTTCCTAATAGCCCTATTGAGCTGCATTGAAAAAACACATGGATCTCGCGAGAGAAAACCATCTGTGTTAGAAGCAGGATCATCCGGCACATTGTTTCCCTGTGAGAATCGAGTGAATATTTGAAAGGAGTACTTCCAGCCAATCATAGATTTGAGGTGTACAAAAGCTCACTTTACTCCAAATAGGACTATTTAGCTGAGTGGAAGAAACAACATGTATATCTCGCAAGAGAACTATATGTGTAAGAAGCCTGAGCATCTAGAACATTGATTCCCTGTGAGAACCGAGTTACGTTTGAAAGGAATACCTCCTGCAAATCCTAGATTTGAAGGTGGAGAAAGGCTGCTTTTGTTCAAAATAGGCCTATTGATCTGAGGGGAAGTAACGAATGGATACTTCCAAAGAAAACCATTTCTGGTAGAAGCTGAAGCATGTACATATTGCTTCCCTGGGAGAAATCAGTTAGTTTGGAAAGGAATATTCCTGCAAATCAGAACTTCCAAGGTGCACCAAGCTTCATTTCATTCTAAATAGGCCTATTCCACTGAGATGTTGAAACACATGTTTCTCTGGCAAGAAAACAATCCGTGTTACAATCTCCCCTGCCTTTAACCTTGATTCCCTGTGAGATTAGAGGTAGTTTTTGAGTGGAATACGTCTGCAAAGGAGAATTTTCAGGCTGGAAAAGCCTCCTTTTGTTGGACTAAGCCTATTCAGCTGAGTTGAAGAAGCACATTTTTCTCTCAAAAGAAAATCATCTGTGTTAGAAGAAGGAGAATCTAGCACATTGTTTCCTATGAGAAGTGAGTTACTGTTTGAAAAGAACGCTGACTGCAACCTAGGTGTTTCAAGGTGGAGATTGGCTCTATTTCCTCCAATAAGCTATTCAGATGAGTTTGAGAAACTCATGTATCTCTCCAAGGAAAATGATATACGTTAGCAGCATCAAATCTACCACATTGTTTCCTTCTGAGTATTGAGTTAGTTTTTGAAAGCAACACGTTTAGCAAATCAGAATTTTCAAGCTACAGAAAGGCTCATTTTGTCCAAAGAGGAGGATTCGGCTCAATTGAAGACAGACATGTATCTCTCCTCACAATACCATCTATGCTTCAAACTGCAGCAATTACCACATTGTTTCCCTGCAAGAATTGACTTAGTTTTTGAAAGGACTACTACTGGCAACTTTTGAGTTTCACTGTGGAGATAGTCTCTGTTTGCTTCAAACAGGCCTTTTTAGCTGAGATGAAGAAGCACATGTGTATCTTGAAAAAGTACCATCTACGTTGGAAGCTGTAATTTCTATCACACTGTTTCCCTCTGACAATTTAGTTTGTTTTCGAAAGGAGTATTTCCTGCAAATCAGAATTTCCAACATGGATTGAAGTTCACTTGCTCCAAACAAGCCTAATTTGAAGAAACACACCTATTTCTTGAAAGAAAACCATCTGTGTTAGAAGAAAGTGCATCTAGCACATTGTTTCCCTGTGAGAACTGAGTTAGTTTTTAAAGGAACTTGTCCTCCACATTAGCACTTTGAATTGGGACATATGTTTCTTTGTTTCAAATTGGCCTATTCACCTGAATGGTCTAAACACGTGTTCCTCTTGAAACATCACAATGTGTTTTAGAAAGAGGAACAACTAGCCTATTGCTTCCTTGTGAGAAGACTTAGTCTTGGAAAGGAATGTACCTGCAACTGAGAGATTTCAATGTGGAGATATGCCCTGATTGCTGAAAATAGGCCTATACAGCTGAGTTGAAGAAACACATGACTAACTCTAAGGACAACCATCTATGTTAGAAACTGTAGCATCAAGCACATTGATCCCCTGTGAAATTTGAATTAGTTATGGAAATGAATAACTTCTGAAGAACAGATTTTCAAAGTGTAGGAAGCCTCATTTTGTCCAAATAGGCCATTTCAGCTATGTTGAAGAAACACATGCATCTCTCCAATGAAATCATGTAGGTTAGAATCAGCATCATCTAGAACACTGTTCCTTGTGAGAATTGATTTAGCTCGTGAAAGGAGTATTTCCTGCAAAGCATCCTTTTCAAGATGAAGAAGGGCTCATTTTGTTCCAAATAGGTCTATACAGCTGAGTTGAAGAAACACATGTACCTTTCCAAAGAAAACCATCTATGGTAGATCTACCACTTTATTTCCCTGTGTGAATTGACATAGATTTCAAAGGAAAATTTAATGGAAATGAGAACTTAGAAGGCAGAGAAAGGATCATTTTGTTCCAAATGGGCCAAATCACATGAGATGTCAAAAACCGTTTGTGTGGAAAGGAAAACTGTGATAGAAACAGGTGTTTCCTGCACATTCTTTCCCTGTGAAAATTGAGTTAATTTTTAAAAGCATACTTCCTACATCTTAAGTGTTTCAATGCGGAGATAGTTTCTGTTTACTCCAGGGAGGCGTATTCAGCTTGGTTTGAGAAACGCATGTATCTCCCAAAGAAAGAGATCTATGTTAAATGCTTCACAATCCCGCCTGTTGTTTGCCTGTGAGAATTGAATGAGTTTTTGAATGCAATACTTCTGGAAATCCTCATTTTCAAGAAGAAGAAAGGCTCATTTTGTCCCAAGTATGCGTATTTTGCTGAGGTGAAGAAACACATTTATCTCTCCACAGAAAGCCATCTGTGTCAGAAGTCAAAACATTAACAACATTGCTTCATTCTGTAAATGAGTTACTTTTGGAAAGGAATAGTTCCTGAAAATCAGAACTTTCAAGGTGGAGAGATGTTCACTTTCTTCCAAATAAGCCTATTGACCTGAAAGTGGGAACACATTTGTCTCTCGAAAGAAAATGGTCAGTGTAGAAAGAGAGAAGTGTCTAGACCATTGTTTCCGTGTGAGAATTGACTTAGTTTTGAAAGGAATACTTACTGCAAATCCTAATTTTCAAGGTGGAGAAAGGGTGATTTTCCTCAAATGGGCCTCTTTATCTGAGGGGAAGAAACACATGTATCCCTCCAAAGAAAACCATTTGTGCTAGAAGCTGCAGCATCTGACACATTGTTACCTGTGAGAATTGAGTTCACTTTTGAAAGGAATATTTCCTGTATATCGTAGTTATCATGGTAGGGGAAGGCTCATTTTGGTACAAAAATGCCTAATCAGCTGATTTGAAGAAACACATTTATTTCTCCAAATAACACCATCTAAGCTTGAAGCTACAGTTGCTAGCACATTGTTTCCCTGTGACAATTGGCTTAGTTTTTGAAAGGAAGACTTCCTCACAATCTGAGTTTTCAGGGTATTATTAGGCTGAGTGTGTCCAAGTAGGCCCATTCAGCTAAGTTCTATAGAAACATGTGTCTCTCAAAAAAAAATCTTTCTTAGAACCAGGAGCATCTAGGGCATTGTTTCCCTGTGAGAACTGAGTTAGTTATTGAAAGGAATACTTCCTGCGACTTAAGATGTTTCAAAGTGGAGAAAGGCTCATTTTGTTCCAAATGGGGCCGTTCATCATTGGGGAAGAAACACAAGTATCCCTCCGAAGAAACCCATTTATGGTAGAAGCTGCAGCATCTACCATATTGTTTTCCTGTGAGAATTGAGTTCGTTTTGGGAAGAATACTTCCTGCGAATCAGAAATTCCAATGTGAACAAAGGTTCATTTTGTTTCCCAAAGGCCTATTCACCTAAGATGAAGAAAGGCCTGTATGTCCAAAAGAGAACAAGCTGGGTCCAAAGCTCAAGCATGTAGAACGTTGTTTACCAGTGATACTTGAATTACTTTTTGAATGGAATGCTCCTGCAAATCAGAATTGTCGGGGTGGATGAAGATCATTTTGTTCTGAATAGGCCTATTCGCCTGAGTTGAAAAAACACATGTACCTCTCAAAAGAAAACCAGCAGTGTTAGAAGCAGGAGCATCAAGCACATTGTTTTACTGTGAGAATTCAGTGAGTTTTTGAAAGGAAGACTGCTGCAAATCAGCGTTTTCGAGGTGTAGAAAGCTTCATTTTGTTCCACATAGGACAGTTTAGAACAGTTGAAGAAACAAATGTAAATCTCAAAAGAAAACTATGTGTGTTAGAAACAAGAGCATCTATCACATTGTTTGCTGTGAGAATAGTGTTACTTTTTGAAAGGAATATACCTGCAACTTAGGGGATCAACGTGGAGATAGCCTCTTTCTGTTCCAAATTGGCCTATTCAGCTAAGTTGAAGAAACACATGTACCTCTCAAAAAAAACCATCTCGGTATGAGGCTGGAATATCTAGAACATTGTTTCCCTGTGAGAACTGAGTGTGGTTTTGAAATGACTACTACAGGAAACCTTAGAGTTTCAAAGGGGCGATAAGCTCTGTTTGCTCGAAATAGGTCTTTTCAGCTGAGTTGAAGACACATGCATCTTTCCCAAGAAAACATCTATGTTAGAAAGTGCAGCAGCTACCACATGGTTTCTCTGTCACAATTGAGAGAGCTTTTGAAAGGAGTACTTCCTGCAATTCAGAACTTGCAAGGTCAACAAAGGTTCATTCTGTGCCAAATAGGCGTTTTCACCTGACATGTTGAAACACATGTTTCTCTCACAAGAAACTCTCTGTGTTAGACGGTCCATCGCATAGAACATTATTTACCTGTGAGATTTGAGTTAGTTTTCATTGGAGAACTTTTGCAAATCAGAATTTCAGGGTGGAAAAGGCTACTTTGTTCCTAATAGCCCTATTGAGCTGCATTGAAAAAACACATGGATCTCGCGAGAGAAAACCATCTGTGTTAGAAGCAGGATCATCCGGCACATTGTTTCCCTGTGAGAATTGAGTGAATATTTGAAAGGAGTACTTCCAGCCAATCATAGATTTGAGGTGTACAAAAGCTCACTTTACTCCATATAGGACTATTTAGCTGAGTGGAAGAAACAACATGTATATCTCGCAAGAGAACTATATGTGTAAGAAGCCTGAGCATCTAGAACATTGATTCCCTGTGAGAACCGAGTTACGTTTGAAAGGAATACCTCCTGCAAATGCTAGATTTGAAGGTGGAGAAAGGCTGCTTTTGTTCAAAATAGGCCTATTGATCTGAGGGGAAGTAACGAATGGATACTTCCAAAGAAAACCATTTCTGGTAGAAGCTGAAGCATGTACATATTGCTTCCCTGGGAGAAATCAGTTAGTTTGGAAAGGAATATTCCTGCAAATCAGAACTTCCAAGGTGCACCAAGCTTCATTTCATTCTAAATAGGCCTATTCCACTGAGATGTTGAAACACATGTTTCTCTGGAAAGAAAACAATCCGTGTTACAATCTCCCCTGCCTTTAACCTTGATTCCCTGTGAGATTAGAGGTAGTTTTTGAGTGGAATACGTCTGCAAAGGAGAATTTTCAGGCTGGAAAAGCCTCCTTTTGTTGGACTAAGCCTATTCAGCTGAGTTGAAGAAGCACATTTTTCTCTCAAAAGAAAATCATCTGTGTTAGAAGAAGGAGAATCTAGCACATTGTTTCCTATGAGAAGTGAGTTAGTGTTTGAAAAGAACGCTGACTGCAACCTAGGTGTTTCAAGGTGGAGATTGGCTCTATTTCCTCCAATAAGCTATTCAGATGAGTTTGAGAAACTCATGTATCTCTCCAAGGAAAATGATATACGTTAGCAGCATCAAATCTACCACATTGTTTCCTTCTGAGTATTGAGTTAGTTTTTGAAAGCAACACGTTTAGCAAATCAGAATTTTCAAGCTAGAGAAAGGCTCATTTTGTCCAAAGAGGAGGATTCGGCTCAATTGAAGACAGACATGTATCTCTCCTCACAATACCATCTATGCTTCAAACTGCAGCAATTACCACATTGTTTCCCTGCAAGAATTGACTTAGTTTTTGAAAGGACTACTACTGGCAACTTTTGAGTTTCACTGTGGAGATAGTCTCTGTTTGCTTCAAACAGGCCTTTTTAGCTGAGATGAAGAAGCACATGTGTATCTTGAAAAAGTACCATCTACGTTGGAAGCTGTAATTTCTATCACACTGTTTCCCTCTGACAATTTAGTTTGTTTTCGAAAGGAGTATTTCCTGCAAATCAGAATTTCCAACATGGATTGAAGTTCACTTGCTCCAAACAAGCCTAATTTGAAGAAACACACCTATTTCTTGAAAGAAAACCATCTGTGTTAGAAGAAAGTGCATCTAGCACATTGTTTCCCTGTGAGAACTGAGTTAGTTTTTAAAGGAACTTGTCCTCCACATTAGCACTTTGAATTGGGACATATGTTTCTTTGTTTCAAATTGGCCTATTCACCTGAATGGTCTAAACACGTGTTCCTCTTGAAACATCACAATATGTTTTAGAAAGAGGAACAACTAGCCTATTGCTTCCTTGTGAGAAGACTTAGTCTTGGAAAGGAATGTACCTGCAACTGAGAGATTTCAATGTGGAGATATGCCCTGATTGCTGAAAATAGGCCTATACAGCTGAGTTGAAGAAACACATGACTAACTCTAATGACAACCATCTATGTTAGAAACTGTAGCATCAAGCACATTGATCCCCTGTGAAATTTGAATTAGTTATGGAAATGAATAACTTCTGAAGAACAGATTTTCAAAGTGTAGGAAGCCTCATTTTGTCCAAATAGGCCATTTCAGCTATGTTGAAGAAACACATGCATCTCTCCAATGAAATCATGTAGGTTAGAATCAGCATCATCTAGAACACTGTTCCTTGTGAGAATTGATTTAGCTCGTGAAAGGAGTATTTCCTGCAAAGCATCCTTTTCAAGATGAAGAAGGGCTCATTTTGTTCCAAATAGGTCTATACAGCTGAGTTGAAGAAACACATGTACCTTTCCAAAGAAAACCATCTATGGTAGATCTACCACTTTATTTCCCTGTGTGAATTGACATAGATTTCAAAGGAAAATTTAATGGAAATGAGAACTTAGAAGGCAGAGAAAGGATCATTTTGTTCCAAATGGGCCAAATCACATGAGATGTCAAAAACCGTTTGTGTGGAAAGGAAAACTGTGATAGAAACAGGTGTTTCCTGCACATTCTTTCCCTGTGAAAATTGAGTTAATTTTTAAAAGCATACTTCCTACATCTTAAGTGTTTCAATGCGGAGATAGTTTCTGTTTACTCCAGGGAGGCGTATTCAGCTTGGTTTGAGAAACGCATGTATCTCCCAAAGAAAGAGATCTATGTTAAATGCTTCACAATCCCGCCTGTTGTTTGCCTGTGAGAATTGAATGAGTTTTTGAATGCAATACTTCTGGAAATCCTCATTTTCAAGAAGAAGAAAGGCTCATTTTGTCCCAAGTATGCGTATTTTGCTGAGGTGAAGAAACACATTTATCTCTCCACAGAAAGCCATCTGTGTCAGAAGTCAAAACATTAACAACATTGCTTCATTCTGTAAATGAGTTACTTTTGGAAAGGAATATTTCCTGAAAATCAGAACTTTCAAGGTGGAGAGATGTTCACTTTCTTCCAAATAAGCCTATTGACCTGAAAGTGGGAACACATTTGTCTCTCGAAAGAAAATGGTCAGTGTAGAAAGAGAGAAGTGTCTAGACCATTGTTTCCGTGTGAGAATTGACTTAGTTTTGAAAGGAATACTTACTGCAAATCCTAATTTTCAAGGTGGAGAAAGGGTGATTTTCCTCAAATGGGCCTCTTTATCTGAGGGGAAGAAACACATGTATCCCTCCAAAGAAAACCATTTGTGCTAGAAGCTGCAGCATCTGACACATTGTTACCTGTGAGAATTGAGTTCACTTTTGAAAGGAATATTTCCTGTATATCGTAGTTATCATGGTAGGGGAAGGCTCATTTTGGTACAAAAATGCCTAATCAGCTGATTTGAAGAAACACATTTATTTCTCCAAATAACACCATCTAAGCTTGAAGCTACAGTTGCTAGCACATTGTTTCCCTGTGACAATTGGCTTAGTTTTTGAAAGGAAGACTTCCTCACAATCTGAGTTTTCAGGGTATTATTAGGCTGAGTGTGTCCAAGTAGGCCCATTCAGCTAAGTTCTATAGAAACATGTGTCTCTCAAAAAAAAATCTTTCTTAGAACCAGGAGCATCTAGGGCATTGTTTCCCTGTGAGAACTGAGTTAGTTATTGAAAGGAATACTTCCTGCGACTTAAGATGTTTCAAAGTGGAGAAAGGCTCATTTTGTTCCAAATGGGGCCGTTCATCATTGGGGAAGAAACACAAGTATCCCTCCGAAGAAACCCATTCATGCTAGAAGCTGCAGCATCTACCATATTGTTTTCCTGTGAGAATTGAGTTCGTTTTGGGAAGAATACTTCCTGCAAATCAGAAATTCCAATGTGAACAAAGGTTCATTTTGTTTCCCAAAGGCCTATTCACCTAAGATGAAGAAAGGCCTGTATGTCCAAAAGAGAACAAGCTGGGTCCAAAGCTCAAGCATGTAGAACGTTGTTTACCAGTGATACTTGAATTACTTTTTGAATGGAATGCTCCTGCAAATCAGAATTGTCGGGGTGGATGAAGATCATTTTGTTCTGAATAGGCCTATTCGCCTGAGTTGAAAAAACACATGTACCTCTCAAAAGAAAACCAGCAGTGTTAGAAGCAGGAGCATCAAGCACATTGTTTTACTGTGAGAATTCAGTGAGTTTTTGAAAGGAAGACTGCTGCAAATCAGCGTTTTCGAGGTGTAGAAAGCTTCATTTTGTTCCACATAGGACAGTTTAGAACAGTTGAAGAAACAAATGTAAATCTCAAAAGAAAACTATGTGTGTTAGAAACAAGAGCATCTATCACATTGTTTGCTGTGAGAATAGTGTTACTTTTTGAAAGGAATATACCTGCAACTTAGGGGATCAACGTGGAGATAGCCTCTTTCTGTTCCAAATTGGCCTATTCAGCTAAGTTGAAGAAACACATGTACCTCTCAAAAAAAACCATCTCGGTATGAGGCTGGAATATCTAGAACATTGTTTCCCTGTGAGAACTGAGTGTGGTTTTGAAATGACTACTACAGGAAACCTTAGAGTTTCAAAGGGGCGATAAGCTCTGTTTGCTCGAAATAGGTCTTTTCAGCTGAGTTGAAGACACATGCATCTTTCCCAAGAAAACATCTATGTTAGAAAGTGCAGCAGCTACCACATGGTTTCTCTGTCACAATTGAGAGAGCTTTTGAAAGGAGTACTTCCTGCAATTCAGAACTTGCAAGGTCAACAAAGGTTCATTCTGTGCCAAATAGGCGTTTTCACCTGACATGTTGAAACACATGTTTCTCTCACAAGAAACTCTCTGTGTTAGACGGTCCATCGCATAGAACATTATTTACCTGTGAGATTTGAGTTAGTTTTCATTGGAGAACTTTTGCAAATCAGAATTTCAGGGTGGAAAAGGCTACTTTGTTCCTAATAGCCCTATTGAGCTGCATTGAAAAAACACATGGATCTCGCGAGAGAAAACCATCTGTGTTAGAAGCAGGATCATCCGGCACATTGTTTCCCTGTGAGAATTGAGTGAATATTTGAAAGGAGTACTTCCAGCCAATCATAGATTTGAGGTGTACAAAAGCTCACTTTACTCCATATAGGACTATTTAGCTGAGTGGAAGAAACAACATGTATATCTCGCAAGAGAACTATATGTGTAAGAAGCCTGAGCATCTAGAACATTGATTCCCTGTGAGAACCGAGTTACGTTTGAAAGGAATACCTCCTGCAAATGCTAGATTTGAAGGTGGAGAAAGGCTGCTTTTGTTCAAAATAGGCCTATTGATCTGAGGGGAAGTAACGAATGGATACTTCCAAAGAAAACCATTTCTGGTAGAAGCTGAAGCATGTACATATTGCTTCCCTGGGAGAAATCAGTTAGTTTGGAAAGGAATATTCCTGCAAATCAGAACTTCCAAGGTGCACCAAGCTTCATTTCATTCTAAATAGGCCTATTCCACTGAGATGTTGAAACACATGTTTCTCTGGAAAGAAAACAATCCGTGTTACAATCTCCCCTGCCTTTAACCTTGATTCCCTGTGAGATTAGAGGTAGTTTTTGAGTGGAATACGTCTGCAAAGGAGAATTTTCAGGCTGGAAAAGCCTCCTTTTGTTGGACTAAGCCTATTCAGCTGAGTTGAAGAAGCACATTTTTCTCTCAAAAGAAAATCATCTGTGTTAGAAGAAGGAGAATCTAGCACATTGTTTCCTATGAGAAGTGAGTTAGTGTTTGAAAAGAACGCTGACTGCAACCTAGGTGTTTCAAGGTGGAGATTGGCTCTATTTCCTCCAATAAGCTATTCAGATGAGTTTGAGAAACTCATGTATCTCTCCAAGGAAAATGATATACGTTAGCAGCATCAAATCTACCACATTGTTTCCTTCTGAGTATTGAGTTAGTTTTTGAAAGCAACACGTTTAGCAAATCAGAATTTTCAAGCTAGAGAAAGGCTCATTTTGTCCAAAGAGGAGGATTCGGCTCAATTGAAGACAGACATGTATCTCTCCTCACAATACCATCTATGCTTCAAACTGCAGCAATTACCACATTGTTTCCCTGCAAGAATTGACTTAGTTTTTGAAAGGACTACTACTGGCAACTTTTGAGTTTCACTGTGGAGATAGTCTCTGTTTGCTTCAAACAGGCCTTTTTAGCTGAGATGAAGAAGCACATGTGTATCTTGAAAAAGTACCATCTACGTTGGAAGCTGTAATTTCTATCACACTGTTTCCCTCTGACAATTTAGTTTGTTTTCGAAAGGAGTATTTCCTGCAAATCAGAATTTCCAACATGGATTGAAGTTCACTTGCTCCAAACAAGCCTAATTTGAAGAAACACACCTATTTCTTGAAAGAAAACCATCTGTGTTAGAAGAAAGTGCATCTAGCACATTGTTTCCCTGTGAGAACTGAGTTAGTTTTTAAAGGAACTTGTCCTCCACATTAGCACTTTGAATTGGGACATATGTTTCTTTGTTTCAAATTGGCCTATTCACCTGAATGGTCTAAACACGTGTTCCTCTTGAAACATCACAATATGTTTTAGAAAGAGGAACAACTAGCCTATTGCTTCCTTGTGAGAAGACTTAGTCTTGGAAAGGAATGTACCTGCAACTGAGAGATTTCAATGTGGAGATATGCCCTGATTGCTGAAAATAGGCCTATACAGCTGAGTTGAAGAAACACATGACTAACTCTAATGACAACCATCTATGTTAGAAACTGTAGCATCAAGCACATTGATCCCCTGTGAAATTTGAATTAGTTATGGAAATGAATAACTTCTGAAGAACAGATTTTCAAAGTGTAGGAAGCCTCATTTTGTCCAAATAGGCCATTTCAGCTATGTTGAAGAAACACATGCATCTCTCCAATGAAATCATGTAGGTTAGAATCAGCATCATCTAGAACACTGTTCCTTGTGAGAATTGATTTAGCTCGTGAAAGGAGTATTTCCTGCAAAGCATCCTTTTCAAGATGAAGAAGGGCTCATTTTGTTCCAAATAGGTCTATACAGCTGAGTTGAAGAAACACATGTACCTTTCCAAAGAAAACCATCTATGGTAGATCTACCACTTTATTTCCCTGTGTGAATTGACATAGATTTCAAAGGAAAATTTAATGGAAATGAGAACTTAGAAGGCAGAGAAAGGATCATTTTGTTCCAAATGGGCCAAATCACATGAGATGTCAAAAACCGTTTGTGTGGAAAGGAAAACTGTGATAGAAACAGGTGTTTCCTGCACATTCTTTCCCTGTGAAAATTGAGTTAATTTTTAAAAGCATACTTCCTACATCTTAAGTGTTTCAATGCGGAGATAGTTTCTGTTTACTCCAGGGAGGCGTATTCAGCTTGGTTTGAGAAACGCATGTATCTCCCAAAGAAAGAGATCTATGTTAAATGCTTCACAATCCCGCCTGTTGTTTGCCTGTGAGAATTGAATGAGTTTTTGAATGCAATACTTCTGGAAATCCTCATTTTCAAGAAGAAGAAAGGCTCATTTTGTCCCAAGTATGCGTATTTTGCTGAGGTGAAGAAACACATTTATCTCTCCACAGAAAGCCATCTGTGTCAGAAGTCAAAACATTAACAACATTGCTTCATTCTGTAAATGAGTTACTTTTGGAAAGGAATAGTTCCTGAAAATCAGAACTTTCAAGGTGGAGAGATGTTCACTTTCTTCCAAATAAGCCTATTGACCTGAAAGTGGGAACACATTTGTCTCTCGAAAGAAAATGGTCAGTGTAGAAAGAGAGAAGTGTCTAGACCATTGTTTCCGTGTGAGAATTGACTTAGTTTTGAAAGGAATACTTACTGCAAATCCTAATTTTCAAGGTGGAGAAAGGGTGATTTTCCTCAAATGGGCCTCTTTATCTGAGGGGAAGAAACACATGTATCCCTCCAAAGAAAACCATTTGTGCTAGAAGCTGCAGCATCTGACACATTGTTACCTGTGAGAATTGAGTTCACTTTTGAAAGGAATATTTCCTGTATATCGTAGTTATCATGGTAGGGGAAGGCTCATTTTGGTACAAAAATGCCTAATCAGCTGATTTGAAGAAACACATTTATTTCTCCAAATAACACCATCTAAGCTTGAAGCTACAGTTGCTAGCACATTGTTTCCCTGTGACAATTGGCTTAGTTTTTGAAAGGAAGACTTCCTCACAATCTGAGTTTTCAGGGTATTATTAGGCTGAGTGTGTCCAAGTAGGCCCATTCAGCTAAGTTCTATAGAAACATGTGTCTCTCAAAAAAAAATCTTTCTTAGAACCAGGAGCATCTAGGGCATTGTTTCCCTGTGAGAACTGAGTTAGTTATTGAAAGGAATACTTCCTGCGACTTAAGATGTTTCAAAGTGGAGAAAGGCTCATTTTGTTCCAAATGGGGCCGTTCATCATTGGGGAAGAAACACAAGTATCCCTCCGAAGAAACCCATTTATGGTAGAAGCTGCAGCATCTACCATATTGTTTTCCTGTGAGAATTGAGTTCGTTTTGGGAAGAATACTTCCTGCAAATCAGAAATTCCAATGTGAACAAAGGTTCATTTTGTTTCCCAAAGGCCTATTCACCTAAGATGAAGAAAGGCCTGTATGTCCAAAAGAGAACAAGCTGGGTCCAAAGCTCAAGCATGTAGAACGTTGTTTACCAGTGATACTTGAATTACTTTTTGAATGGAATGCTCCTGCAAATCAGAATTGTCGGGGTGGATGAAGATCATTTTGTTCTGAATAGGCCTATTCGCCTGAGTTGAAAAAACACATGTACCTCTCAAAAGAAAACCAGCAGTGTTAGAAGCAGGAGCATCAAGCACATTGTTTTACTGTGAGAATTCAGTGAGTTTTTGAAAGGAAGACTGCTGCAAATCAGCGTTTTCGAGGTGTAGAAAGCTTCATTTTGTTCCACATAGGACAGTTTAGAACAGTTGAAGAAACAAATGTAAATCTCAAAAGAAAACTATGTGTGTTAGAAACAAGAGCATCTATCACATTGTTTGCTGTGAGAATAGTGTTACTTTTTGAAAGGAATATACCTGCAACTTAGGGGATCAACGTGGAGATAGCCTCTTTCTGTTCCAAATTGGCCTATTCAGCTAAGTTGAAGAAACACATGTACCTCTCAAAAAAAACCATCTCGGTATGAGGCTGGAATATCTAGAACATTGTTTCCCTGTGAGAACTGAGTGTGGTTTTGAAATGACTACTACAGGAAACCTTAGAGTTTCAAAGGGGCGATAAGCTCTGTTTGCTCGAAATAGGTCTTTTCAGCTGAGTTGAAGACACATGCATCTTTCCCAAGAAAACATCTATGTTAGAAAGTGCAGCAGCTACCACATGGTTTCTCTGTCACAATTGAGAGAGCTTTTGAAAGGAGTACTTCCTGCAATTCAGAACTTGCAAGGTCAACAAAGGTTCATTCTGTGCCAAATAGGCGTTTTCACCTGACATGTTGAAACACATGTTTCTCTCACAAGAAACTCTCTGTGTTAGACGGTCCATCGCATAGAACATTATTTACCTGTGAGATTTGAGTTAGTTTTCATTGGAGAACTTTTGCAAATCAGAATTTCAGGGTGGAAAAGGCTACTTTGTTCCTAATAGCCCTATTGAGCTGCATTGAAAAAACACATGGATCTCGCGAGAGAAAACCATCTGTGTTAGAAGCAGGATCATCCGGCACATTGTTTCCCTGTGAGAATTGAGTGAATATTTGAAAGGAGTACTTCCAGCCAATCATAGATTTGAGGTGTACAAAAGCTCACTTTACTCCATATAGGACTATTTAGCTGAGTGGAAGAAACAACATGTATATCTCGCAAGAGAACTATATGTGTAAGAAGCCTGAGCATCTAGAACATTGATTCCCTGTGAGAACCGAGTTACGTTTGAAAGGAATACCTCCTGCAAATGCTAGATTTGAAGGTGGAGAAAGGCTGCTTTTGTTCAAAATAGGCCTATTGATCTGAGGGGAAGTAACGAATGGATACTTCCAAAGAAAACCATTTCTGGTAGAAGCTGAAGCATGTACATATTGCTTCCCTGGGAGAAATCAGTTAGTTTGGAAAGGAATATTCCTGCAAATCAGAACTTCCAAGGTGCACCAAGCTTCATTTCATTCTAAATAGGCCTATTCCACTGAGATGTTGAAACACATGTTTCTCTGGAAAGAAAACAATCCGTGTTACAATCTCCCCTGCCTTTAACCTTGATTCCCTGTGAGATTAGAGGTAGTTTTTGAGTGGAATACGTCTGCAAAGGAGAATTTTCAGGCTGGAAAAGCCTCCTTTTGTTGGACTAAGCCTATTCAGCTGAGTTGAAGAAGCACATTTTTCTCTCAAAAGAAAATCATCTGTGTTAGAAGAAGGAGAATCTAGCACATTGTTTCCTATGAGAAGTGAGTTAGTGTTTGAAAAGAACGCTGACTGCAACCTAGGTGTTTCAAGGTGGAGATTGGCTCTATTTCCTCCAATAAGCTATTCAGATGAGTTTGAGAAACTCATGTATCTCTCCAAGGAAAATGATATACGTTAGCAGCATCAAATCTACCACATTGTTTCCTTCTGAGTATTGAGTTAGTTTTTGAAAGCAACACGTTTAGCAAATCAGAATTTTCAAGCTAGAGAAAGGCTCATTTTGTCCAAAGAGGAGGATTCGGCTCAATTGAAGACAGACATGTATCTCTCCTCACAATACCATCTATGCTTCAAACTGCAGCAATTACCACATTGTTTCCCTGCAAGAATTGACTTAGTTTTTGAAAGGACTACTACTGGCAACTTTTGAGTTTCACTGTGGAGATAGTCTCTGTTTGCTTCAAACAGGCCTTTTTAGCTGAGATGAAGAAGCACATGTGTATCTTGAAAAAGTACCATCTACGTTGGAAGCTGTAATTTCTATCACACTGTTTCCCTCTGACAATTTAGTTTGTTTTCGAAAGGAGTATTTCCTGCAAATCAGAATTTCCAACATGGATTGAAGTTCACTTGCTCCAAACAAGCCTAATTTGAAGAAACACACCTATTTCTTGAAAGAAAACCATCTGTGTTAGAAGAAAGTGCATCTAGCACATTGTTTCCCTGTGAGAACTGAGTTAGTTTTTAAAGGAACTTGTCCTCCACATTAGCACTTTGAATTGGGACATATGTTTCTTTGTTTCAAATTGGCCTATTCACCTGAATGGTCTAAACACGTGTTCCTCTTGAAACATCACAATATGTTTTAGAAAGAGGAACAACTAGCCTATTGCTTCCTTGTGAGAAGACTTAGTCTTGGAAAGGAATGTACCTGCAACTGAGAGATTTCAATGTGGAGATATGCCCTGATTGCTGAAAATAGGCCTATACAGCTGAGTTGAAGAAACACATGACTAACTCTAATGACAACCATCTATGTTAGAAACTGTAGCATCAAGCACATTGATCCCCTGTGAAATTTGAATTAGTTATGGAAATGAATAACTTCTGAAGAACAGATTTTCAAAGTGTAGGAAGCCTCATTTTGTCCAAATAGGCCATTTCAGCTATGTTGAAGAAACACATGCATCTCTCCAATGAAATCATGTAGGTTAGAATCAGCATCATCTAGAACACTGTTCCTTGTGAGAATTGATTTAGCTCGTGAAAGGAGTATTTCCTGCAAAGCATCCTTTTCAAGATGAAGAAGGGCTCATTTTGTTCCAAATAGGTCTATACAGCTGAGTTGAAGAAACACATGTACCTTTCCAAAGAAAACCATCTATGGTAGATCTACCACTTTATTTCCCTGTGTGAATTGACATAGATTTCAAAGGAAAATTTAATGGAAATGAGAACTTAGAAGGCAGAGAAAGGATCATTTTGTTCCAAATGGGCCAAATCACATGAGATGTCAAAAACCGTTTGTGTGGAAAGGAAAACTGTGATAGAAACAGGTGTTTCCTGCACATTCTTTCCCTGTGAAAATTGAGTTAATTTTTAAAAGCATACTTCCTACATCTTAAGTGTTTCAATGCGGAGATAGTTTCTGTTTACTCCAGGGAGGCGTATTCAGCTTGGTTTGAGAAACGCATGTATCTCCCAAAGAAAGAGATCTATGTTAAATGCTTCACAATCCCGCCTGTTGTTTGCCTGTGAGAATTGAATGAGTTTTTGAATGCAATACTTCTGGAAATCCTCATTTTCAAGAAGAAGAAAGGCTCATTTTGTCCCAAGTATGCGTATTTTGCTGAGGTGAAGAAACACATTTATCTCTCCACAGAAAGCCATCTGTGTCAGAAGTCAAAACATTAACAACATTGCTTCATTCTGTAAATGAGTTACTTTTGGAAAGGAATAGTTCCTGAAAATCAGAACTTTCAAGGTGGAGAGATGTTCACTTTCTTCCAAATAAGCCTATTGACCTGAAAGTGGGAACACATTTGTCTCTCGAAAGAAAATGGTCAGTGTAGAAAGAGAGAAGTGTCTAGACCATTGTTTCCGTGTGAGAATTGACTTAGTTTTGAAAGGAATACTTACTGCAAATCCTAATTTTCAAGGTGGAGAAAGGGTGATTTTCCTCAAATGGGCCTCTTTATCTGAGGGGAAGAAACACATGTATCCCTCCAAAGAAAACCATTTGTGCTAGAAGCTGCAGCATCTGACACATTGTTACCTGTGAGAATTGAGTTCACTTTTGAAAGGAATATTTCCTGTATATCGTAGTTATCATGGTAGGGGAAGGCTCATTTTGGTACAAAAATGCCTAATCAGCTGATTTGAAGAAACACATTTATTTCTCCAAATAACACCATCTAAGCTTGAAGCTACAGTTGCTAGCACATTGTTTCCCTGTGACAATTGGCTTAGTTTTTGAAAGGAAGACTTCCTCACAATCTGAGTTTTCAGGGTATTATTAGGCTGAGTGTGTCCAAGTAGGCCCATTCAGCTAAGTTCTATAGAAACATGTGTCTCTCAAAAAAAAATCTTTCTTAGAACCAGGAGCATCTAGGGCATTGTTTCCCTGTGAGAACTGAGTTAGTTATTGAAAGGAATACTTCCTGCGACTTAAGATGTTTCAAAGTGGAGAAAGGCTCATTTTGTTCCAAATGGGGCCGTTCATCATTGGGGAAGAAACACAAGTATCCCTCCGAAGAAACCCATTTATGGTAGAAGCTGCAGCATCTACCATATTGTTTTCCTGTGAGAATTGAGTTCGTTTTGGGAAGAATACTTCCTGCAAATCAGAAATTCCAATGTGAACAAAGGTTCATTTTGTTTCCCAAAGGCCTATTCACCTAAGATGAAGAAAGGCCTGTATGTCCAAAAGAGAACAAGCTGGGTCCAAAGCTCAAGCATGTAGAACGTTGTTTACCAGTGATACTTGAATTACTTTTTGAATGGAATGCTCCTGCAAATCAGAATTGTCGGGGTGGATGAAGATCATTTTGTTCTGAATAGGCCTATTCGCCTGAGTTGAAAAAACACATGTACCTCTCAAAAGAAAACCAGCAGTGTTAGAAGCAGGAGCATCAAGCACATTGTTTTACTGTGAGAATTCAGTGAGTTTTTGAAAGGAAGACTGCTGCAAATCAGCGTTTTCGAGGTGTAGAAAGCTTCATTTTGTTCCACATAGGACAGTTTAGAACAGTTGAAGAAACAAATGTAAATCTCAAAAGAAAACTATGTGTGTTAGAAACAAGAGCATCTATCACATTGTTTGCTGTGAGAATAGTGTTACTTTTTGAAAGGAATATACCTGCAACTTAGGGGATCAACGTGGAGATAGCCTCTTTCTGTTCCAAATTGGCCTATTCAGCTAAGTTGAAGAAACACATGTACCTCTCAAAAAAAACCATCTCGGTATGAGGCTGGAATATCTAGAACATTGTTTCCCTGTGAGAACTGAGTGTGGTTTTGAAATGACTACTACAGGAAACCTTAGAGTTTCAAAGGGGCGATAAGCTCTGTTTGCTCGAAATAGGTCTTTTCAGCTGAGTTGAAGACACATGCATCTTTCCCAAGAAAACATCTATGTTAGAAAGTGCAGCAGCTACCACATGGTTTCTCTGTCACAATTGAGAGAGCTTTTGAAAGGAGTACTTCCTGCAATTCAGAACTTGCAAGGTCAACAAAGGTTCATTCTGTGCCAAATAGGCGTTTTCACCTGACATGTTGAAACACATGTTTCTCTCACAAGAAACTCTCTGTGTTAGACGGTCCATCGCATAGAACATTATTTACCTGTGAGATTTGAGTTAGTTTTCATTGGAGAACTTTTGCAAATCAGAATTTCAGGGTGGAAAAGGCTACTTTGTTCCTAATAGCCCTATTGAGCTGCATTGAAAAAACACATGGATCTCGCGAGAGAAAACCATCTGTGTTAGAAGCAGGATCATCCGGCACATTGTTTCCCTGTGAGAATTGAGTGAATATTTGAAAGGAGTACTTCCAGCCAATCATAGATTTGAGGTGTACAAAAGCTCACTTTACTCCATATAGGACTATTTAGCTGAGTGGAAGAAACAACATGTATATCTCGCAAGAGAACTATATGTGTAAGAAGCCTGAGCATCTAGAACATTGATTCCCTGTGAGAACCGAGTTACGTTTGAAAGGAATACCTCCTGCAAATGCTAGATTTGAAGGTGGAGAAAGGCTGCTTTTGTTCAAAATAGGCCTATTGATCTGAGGGGAAGTAACGAATGGATACTTCCAAAGAAAACCATTTCTGGTAGAAGCTGAAGCATGTACATATTGCTTCCCTGGGAGAAATCAGTTAGTTTGGAAAGGAATATTCCTGCAAATCAGAACTTCCAAGGTGCACCAAGCTTCATTTCATTCTAAATAGGCCTATTCCACTGAGATGTTGAAACACATGTTTCTCTGGAAAGAAAACAATCCGTGTTACAATCTCCCCTGCCTTTAACCTTGATTCCCTGTGAGATTAGAGGTAGTTTTTGAGTGGAATACGTCTGCAAAGGAGAATTTTCAGGCTGGAAAAGCCTCCTTTTGTTGGACTAAGCCTATTCAGCTGAGTTGAAGAAGCACATTTTTCTCTCAAAAGAAAATCATCTGTGTTAGAAGAAGGAGAATCTAGCACATTGTTTCCTATGAGAAGTGAGTTAGTGTTTGAAAAGAACGCTGACTGCAACCTAGGTGTTTCAAGGTGGAGATTGGCTCTATTTCCTCCAATAAGCTATTCAGATGAGTTTGAGAAACTCATGTATCTCTCCAAGGAAAATGATATACGTTAGCAGCATCAAATCTACCACATTGTTTCCTTCTGAGTATTGAGTTAGTTTTTGAAAGCAACACGTTTAGCAAATCAGAATTTTCAAGCTAGAGAAAGGCTCATTTTGTCCAAAGAGGAGGATTCGGCTCAATTGAAGACAGACATGTATCTCTCCTCACAATACCATCTATGCTTCAAACTGCAGCAATTACCACATTGTTTCCCTGCAAGAATTGACTTAGTTTTTGAAAGGACTACTACTGGCAACTTTTGAGTTTCACTGTGGAGATAGTCTCTGTTTGCTTCAAACAGGCCTTTTTAGCTGAGATGAAGAAGCACATGTGTATCTTGAAAAAGTACCATCTACGTTGGAAGCTGTAATTTCTATCACACTGTTTCCCTCTGACAATTTAGTTTGTTTTCGAAAGGAGTATTTCCTGCAAATCAGAATTTCCAACATGGATTGAAGTTCACTTGCTCCAAACAAGCCTAATTTGAAGAAACACACCTATTTCTTGAAAGAAAACCATCTGTGTTAGAAGAAAGTGCATCTAGCACATTGTTTCCCTGTGAGAACTGAGTTAGTTTTTAAAGGAACTTGTCCTCCACATTAGCACTTTGAATTGGGACATATGTTTCTTTGTTTCAAATTGGCCTATTCACCTGAATGGTCTAAACACGTGTTCCTCTTGAAACATCACAATATGTTTTAGAAAGAGGAACAACTAGCCTATTGCTTCCTTGTGAGAAGACTTAGTCTTGGAAAGGAATGTACCTGCAACTGAGAGATTTCAATGTGGAGATATGCCCTGATTGCTGAAAATAGGCCTATACAGCTGAGTTGAAGAAACACATGACTAACTCTAATGACAACCATCTATGTTAGAAACTGTAGCATCAAGCACATTGATCCCCTGTGAAATTTGAATTAGTTATGGAAATGAATAACTTCTGAAGAACAGATTTTCAAAGTGTAGGAAGCCTCATTTTGTCCAAATAGGCCATTTCAGCTATGTTGAAGAAACACATGCATCTCTCCAATGAAATCATGTAGGTTAGAATCAGCATCATCTAGAACACTGTTCCTTGTGAGAATTGATTTAGCTCGTGAAAGGAGTATTTCCTGCAAAGCATCCTTTTCAAGATGAAGAAGGGCTCATTTTGTTCCAAATAGGTCTATACAGCTGAGTTGAAGAAACACATGTACCTTTCCAAAGAAAACCATCTATGGTAGATCTACCACTTTATTTCCCTGTGTGAATTGACATAGATTTCAAAGGAAAATTTAATGGAAATGAGAACTTAGAAGGCAGAGAAAGGATCATTTTGTTCCAAATGGGCCAAATCACATGAGATGTCAAAAACCGTTTGTGTGGAAAGGAAAACTGTGATAGAAACAGGTGTTTCCTGCACATTCTTTCCCTGTGAAAATTGAGTTAATTTTTAAAAGCATACTTCCTACATCTTAAGTGTTTCAATGCGGAGATAGTTTCTGTTTACTCCAGGGAGGCGTATTCAGCTTGGTTTGAGAAACGCATGTATCTCCCAAAGAAAGAGATCTATGTTAAATGCTTCACAATCCCGCCTGTTGTTTGCCTGTGAGAATTGAATGAGTTTTTGAATGCAATACTTCTGGAAATCCTCATTTTCAAGAAGAAGAAAGGCTCATTTTGTCCCAAGTATGCGTATTTTGCTGAGGTGAAGAAACACATTTATCTCTCCACAGAAAGCCATCTGTGTCAGAAGTCAAAACATTAACAACATTGCTTCATTCTGTAAATGAGTTACTTTTGGAAAGGAATATTTCCTGAAAATCAGAACTTTCAAGGTGGAGAGATGTTCACTTTCTTCCAAATAAGCCTATTGACCTGAAAGTGGGAACACATTTGTCTCTCGAAAGAAAATGGTCAGTGTAGAAAGAGAGAAGTGTCTAGACCATTGTTTCCGTGTGAGAATTGACTTAGTTTTGAAAGGAATACTTACTGCAAATCCTAATTTTCAAGGTGGAGAAAGGGTGATTTTCCTCAAATGGGCCTCTTTATCTGAGGGGAAGAAACACATGTATCCCTCCAAAGAAAACCATTTGTGCTAGAAGCTGCAGCATCTGACACATTGTTACCTGTGAGAATTGAGTTCACTTTTGAAAGGAATATTTCCTGTATATCGTAGTTATCATGGTAGGGGAAGGCTCATTTTGGTACAAAAATGCCTAATCAGCTGATTTGAAGAAACACATTTATTTCTCCAAATAACACCATCTAAGCTTGAAGCTACAGTTGCTAGCACATTGTTTCCCTGTGACAATTGGCTTAGTTTTTGAAAGGAAGACTTCCTCACAATCTGAGTTTTCAGGGTATTATTAGGCTGAGTGTGTCCAAGTAGGCCCATTCAGCTAAGTTCTATAGAAACATGTGTCTCTCAAAAAAAAATCTTTCTTAGAACCAGGAGCATCTAGGGCATTGTTTCCCTGTGAGAACTGAGTTAGTTATTGAAAGGAATACTTCCTGCGACTTAAGATGTTTCAAAGTGGAGAAAGGCTCATTTTGTTCCAAATGGGGCCGTTCATCATTGGGGAAGAAACACAAGTATCCCTCCGAAGAAACCCATTTATGGTAGAAGCTGCAGCATCTACCATATTGTTTTCCTGTGAGAATTGAGTTCGTTTTGGGAAGAATACTTCCTGCAAATCAGAAATTCCAATGTGAACAAAGGTTCATTTTGTTTCCCAAAGGCCTATTCACCTAAGATGAAGAAAGGCCTGTATGTCCAAAAGAGAACAAGCTGGGTCCAAAGCTCAAGCATGTAGAACGTTGTTTACCAGTGATACTTGAATTACTTTTTGAATGGAATGCTCCTGCAAATCAGAATTGTCGGGGTGGATGAAGATCATTTTGTTCTGAATAGGCCTATTCGCCTGAGTTGAAAAAACACATGTACCTCTCAAAAGAAAACCAGCAGTGTTAGAAGCAGGAGCATCAAGCACATTGTTTTACTGTGAGAATTCAGTGAGTTTTTGAAAGGAAGACTGCTGCAAATCAGCGTTTTCGAGGTGTAGAAAGCTTCATTTTGTTCCACATAGGACAGTTTAGAACAGTTGAAGAAACAAATGTAAATCTCAAAAGAAAACTATGTGTGTTAGAAACAAGAGCATCTATCACATTGTTTGCTGTGAGAATAGTGTTACTTTTTGAAAGGAATATACCTGCAACTTAGGGGATCAACGTGGAGATAGCCTCTTTCTGTTCCAAATTGGCCTATTCAGCTAAGTTGAAGAAACACATGTACCTCTCAAAAAAAACCATCTCGGTATGAGGCTGGAATATCTAGAACATTGTTTCCCTGTGAGAACTGAGTGTGGTTTTGAAATGACTACTACAGGAAACCTTAGAGTTTCAAAGGGGCGATAAGCTCTGTTTGCTCGAAATAGGTCTTTTCAGCTGAGTTGAAGACACATGCATCTTTCCCAAGAAAACATCTATGTTAGAAAGTGCAGCAGCTACCACATGGTTTCTCTGTCACAATTGAGAGAGCTTTTGAAAGGAGTACTTCCTGCAATTCAGAACTTGCAAGGTCAACAAAGGTTCATTCTGTGCCAAATAGGCGTTTTCACCTGACATGTTGAAACACATGTTTCTCTCACAAGAAACTCTCTGTGTTAGACGGTCCATCGCATAGAACATTATTTACCTGTGAGATTTGAGTTAGTTTTCATTGGAGAACTTTTGCAAATCAGAATTTCAGGGTGGAAAAGGCTACTTTGTTCCTAATAGCCCTATTGAGCTGCATTGAAAAAACACATGGATCTCGCGAGAGAAAACCATCTGTGTTAGAAGCAGGATCATCCGGCACATTGTTTCCCTGTGAGAATTGAGTGAATATTTGAAAGGAGTACTTCCAGCCAATCATAGATTTGAGGTGTACAAAAGCTCACTTTACTCCATATAGGACTATTTAGCTGAGTGGAAGAAACAACATGTATATCTCGCAAGAGAACTATATGTGTAAGAAGCCTGAGCATCTAGAACATTGATTCCCTGTGAGAACCGAGTTACGTTTGAAAGGAATACCTCCTGCAAATCCTAGATTTGAAGGTGGAGAAAGGCTGCTTTTGTTCAAAATAGGCCTATTGATCTGAGGGGAAGTAACGAATGGATACTTCCAAAGAAAACCATTTCTGGTAGAAGCTGAAGCATGTACATATTGCTTCCCTGGGAGAAATCAGTTAGTTTGGAAAGGAATATTCCTGCAAATCAGAACTTCCAAGGTGCACCAAGCTTCATTTCATTCTAAATAGGCCTATTCCACTGAGATGTTGAAACACATGTTTCTCTGGAAAGAAAACAATCCGTGTTACAATCTCCCCTGCCTTTAACCTTGATTCCCTGTGAGATTAGAGGTAGTTTTTGAGTGGAATACGTCTGCAAAGGAGAATTTTCAGGCTGGAAAAGCCTCCTTTTGTTGGACTAAGCCTATTCAGCTGAGTTGAAGAAGCACATTTTTCTCTCAAAAGAAAATCATCTGTGTTAGAAGAAGGAGAATCTAGCACATTGTTTCCTATGAGAAGTGAGTTAGTGTTTGAAAAGAACGCTGACTGCAACCTAGGTGTTTCAAGGTGGAGATTGGCTCTATTTCCTCCAATAAGCCTATTCAGATGAGTTTGAGAAACTCATGTATCTCTCCAAGGAAAATGATATACGTTAGCAGCATCAAATCTACCACATTGTTTCCTTCTGAGTATTGAGTTAGTTTTTGAAAGCAACACGTTTAGCAAATCAGAATTTTCAAGCTACAGAAAGGCTCATTTTGTCCAAAGAGGAGGATTCGGCTCAATTGAAGACAGACATGTATCTCTCCTCACAATACCATCTATGCTTCAAACTGCAGCAATTACCACATTGTTTCCCTGCAAGAATTGACTTAGTTTTTGAAAGGACTACTACTGGCAACTTTTGAGTTTCACTGTGGAGATAGTCTCTGTTTGCTTCAAACAGGCCTTTTTAGCTGAGATGAAGAAGCACATGTGTATCTTGAAAAAGTACCATCTACGTTGGAAGCTGTAATTTCTATCACACTGTTTCCCTCTGACAATTTAGTTTGTTTTCGAAAGGAGTATTTCCTGCAAATCAGAATTTCCAACATGGATTGAAGTTCACTTGCTCCAAACAAGCCTAATTTGAAGAAACACACCTATTTCTTGAAAGAAAACCATCTGTGTTAGAAGAAAGTGCATCTAGCACATTGTTTCCCTGTGAGAACTGAGTTAGTTTTTAAAGGAACTCGTCCTCCACATTAGCACTTTGAATTGGGACATATGTTTCTTTGTTTCAAATTGGCCTATTCACCTGAATGGTCTAAACACGTGTTCCTCTTGAAACATCACAATATGTTTTAGAAAGAGGAACAACTAGCCTATTGCTTCCTTGTGAGAAGACTTAGTCTTGGAAAGGAATGTACCTGCAACTGAGAGATTTCAATGTGGAGATATGCCCTGATTGCTGAAAATAGGCCTATACAGCTGAGTTGAAGAAACACATGACTAACTCTAAGGACAACCATCTATGTTAGAAACTGTAGCATCAAGCACATTGATCCCCTGTGAAATTTGAATTAGTTATGGAAATGAATAACTTCTGAAGAACAGATTTTCAAAGTGTAGGAAGCCTCATTTTGTCCAAATAGGCCATTTCAGCTATGTTGAAGAAACACATGCATCTCTCCAATGAAATCATGTAGGTTAGAATCAGCATCATCTAGAACACTGTTCCTTGTGAGAATTGATTTAGCTCGTGAAAGGAGTATTTCCTGCAAAGCATCCTTTTCAAGATGAAGAAGGGCTCATTTTGTTCCAAATAGGTCTATACAGCTGAGTTGAAGAAACACATGTACCTTTCCAAAGAAAACCATCTATGGTAGATCTACCACTTTATTTCCCTGTGTGAATTGACATAGATTTCAAAGGAAAATTTAATGGAAATGAGAACTTAGAAGGCAGAGAAAGGATCATTTTGTTCCAAATGGGCCAAATCACATGAGATGTCAAAAACCGTTTGTGTGGAAAGGAAAACTGTGATAGAAACAGGTGTTTCCTGCACATTCTTTCCCTGTGAAAATTGAGTTAATTTTTAAAAGCATACTTCCTACATCTTAAGTGTTTCAATGCGGAGATAGTTTCTGTTTACTCCAGGGAGGCGTATTCAGCTTGGTTTGAGAAACGCATGTATCTCCCAAAGAAAGAGATCTATGTTAAATGCTTCACAATCCCGCCTGTTGTTTGCCTGTGAGAATTGAATGAGTTTTTGAATGCAATACTTCTGGAAATCCTCATTTTCAAGAAGAAGAAAGGCTCATTTTGTCCCAAGTATGCGTATTTTGCTGAGGTGAAGAAACACATTTATCTCTCCACAGAAAGCCATCTGTGTCAGAAGTCAAAACATTAACAACATTGCTTCATTCTGTAAATGAGTTACTTTTGGAAAGGAATATTTCCTGAAAATCAGAACTTTCAAGGTGGAGAGATGTTCACTTTCTTCCAAATAAGCCTATTGACCTGAAAGTGGGAACACATTTGTCTCTCGAAAGAAAATGGTCAGTGTAGAAAGAGAGAAGTGTCTAGACCATTGTTTCCGTGTGAGAATTGACTTAGTTTTGAAAGGAATACTTACTGCAAATCCTAATTTTCAAGGTGGAGAAAGGGTGATTTTCCTCAAATGGGCCTCTTTATCTGAGGGGAAGAAACACATGTATCCCTCCAAAGAAAACCATTTGTGCTAGAAGCTGCAGCATCTGACACATTGTTACCTGTGAGAATTGAGTTCACTTTTGAAAGGAATATTTCCTGTATATCGTAGTTATCATGGTAGGGGAAGGTTCATTTTGGTACAAAAATGCCTAATCAGCTGATTTGAAGAAACACATTTATTTCTCCAAATAACACCATCTAAGCTTGAAGCTACAGTTGCTAGCACATTGTTTCCCTGTGACAATTGGCTTAGTTTTTGAAAGGAAGACTTCCTCACAATCTGAGTTTTCAGGGTATTATTAGGCTGAGTGTGTCCAAGTAGGCCCATTCAGCTAAGTTCTATAGAAACATGTGTCTCTCAAAAAAAAATCTTTCTTAGAACCAGGAGCATCTAGGGCATTGTTTCCCTGTGAGAACTGAGTTAGTTATTGAAAGGAATACTTCCTGCGACTTAAGATGTTTCAAAGTGGAGAAAGGCTCATTTTGTTCCAAATGGGGCCGTTCATCATTGGGGAAGAAACACAAGTATCCCTCCGAAGAAACCCATTTATGGTAGAAGCTGCAGCATCTACCATATTGTTTTCCTGTGAGAATTGAGTTCGTTTTGGGAAGAATACTTCCTGCAAATCAGAAATTCCAATGTGAACAAAGGTTCATTTTGTTTCCCAAAGGCCTATTCACCTAAGATGAAGAAAGGCCTGTATGTCCAAAAGAGAACAAGCTGGGTCCAAAGCTCAAGCATGTAGAACGTTGTTTACCAGTGATACTTGAATTACTTTTTGAATGGAATGCTCCTGCAAATCAGAATTGTCGGGGTGGATGAAGATCATTTTGTTCTGAATAGGCCTATTCGCCTGAGTTGAAAAAACACATGTACCTCTCAAAAGAAAACCAGCAGTGTTAGAAGCAGGAGCATCAAGCACATTGTTTTACTGTGAGAATTCAGTGAGTTTTTGAAAGGAAGACTGCTGCAAATCAGCGTTTTCGAGGTGTAGAAAGCTTCATTTTGTTCCACATAGGACAGTTTAGAACAGTTGAAGAAACAAATGTAAATCTCAAAAGAAAACTATGTGTGTTAGAAACAAGAGCATCTATCACATTGTTTGCTGTGAGAATAGTGTTACTTTTTGAAAGGAATATACCTGCAACTTAGGGGATCAACGTGGAGATAGCCTCTTTCTGTTCCAAATTGGCCTATTCAGCTAAGTTGAAGAAACACATGTACCTCTCAAAAAAAACCATCTCGGTATGAGGCTGGAATATCTAGAACATTGTTTCCCTGTGAGAACTGAGTGTGGTTTTGAAATGACTACTACAGGAAACCTTAGAGTTTCAAAGGGGCGATAAGCTCTGTTTGCTCGAAATAGGTCTTTTCAGCTGAGTTGAAGACACATGCATCTTTCCCAAGAAAACATCTATGTTAGAAAGTGCAGCAGCTACCACATGGTTTCTCTGTCACAATTGAGAGAGCTTTTGAAAGGAGTACTTCCTGCAATTCAGAACTTGCAAGGTCAACAAAGGTTCATTCTGTGCCAAATAGGCGTTTTCACCTGACATGTTGAAACACATGTTTCTCTCACAAGAAACTCTCTGTGTTAGACGGTCCATCGCATAGAACATTATTTACCTGTGAGATTTGAGTTAGTTTTCATTGGAGAACTTTTGCAAATCAGAATTTCAGGGTGGAAAAGGCTACTTTGTTCCTAATAGCCCTATTGAGCTGCATTGAAAAAACACATGGATCTCGCGAGAAAAAACCATCTGTGTTAGAAGCAGGATCATCCGGCACATTGTTTCCCTGTGAGAATCGAGTGAATATTTGAAAGGAGTACTTCCAGCCAATCATAGATTTGAGGTGTACAAAAGCTCACTTTACTCCAAATAGGACTATTTAGCTGAGTGGAAGAAACAACATGTATATCTCGCAAGAGAACTATATGTGTAAGAAGCCTGAGCATCTAGAACATTGATTCCCTGTGAGAACCGAGTTACTTTGAAAGGAATACCTCCTGCAAATCCTAGATTTGAAGGTGGAGAAAGGCTGCTTTTGTTCAAAATAGGCCTATTGATCTGAGGGGAAGTAACGAATGGATACTTCCAAAGAAAACCATTTCTGGTAGAAGCTGAAGCATGTACATATTGCTTCCCTGGGAGAAATCAGTTAGTTTGGAAAGGAATATTCCTGCAAATCAGAACTTCCAAGGTGCACCAAGCTTCATTTCATTCTAAATAGGCCTATTCCACTGAGATGTTGAAACACATGTTTCTCTGGAAAGAAAACAATCCGTGTTACAATCTCCCCTGCCTTTAACCTTGATTCCCTGTGAGATTAGAGGTAGTTTTTGAGTGGAATACGTCTGCAAAGGAGAATTTTCAGGCTGGAAAAGCCTCCTTTTGTTGGACTAAGCCTATTCAGCTGAGTTGAAGAAGCACATTTTTCTCTCAAAAGAAAATCATCTGTGTTAGAAGAAGGAGAATCTAGCACATTGTTTCCTATGAGAAGTGAGTTAGTGTTTGAAAAGAACGCTGACTGCAACCTAGGTGTTTCAAGGTGGAGATTGGCTCTATTTCCTCCAATAAGCCTATTCAGATGAGTTTGAGAAACTCATGTATCTCTCCAAGGAAAATGATATACGTTAGCAGCATCAAATCTACCACATTGTTTCCTTCTGAGTATTGAGTTAGTTTTTGAAAGCAACACGTTTAGCAAATCAGAATTTTCAAGCTACAGAAAGGCTCATTTTGTCCAAAGAGGAGGATTCGGCTCAATTGAAGACAGACATGTATCTCTCCTCACAATACCATCTATGCTTCAAACTGCAGCAATTACCACATTGTTTCCCTGCAAGAATTGACTTAGTTTTTGAAAGGACTACTACTGGCAACTTTTGAGTTTCACTGTGGAGATAGTCTCTGTTTGCTTCAAACAGGCCTTTTTAGCTGAGATGAAGAAGCACATGTGTATCTTGAAAAAGTGCCATCTACGTTGGAAGCTGTAATTTCTATCACACTGTTTCCCTCTGACAATTTAGTTTGTTTTCGAAAGGAGTATTTCCTGCAAATCAGAATTTCCAACATGGATTGAAGTTCACTTGCTCCAAACAAGCCTAGGTTGAAGAAACACACATATTTCTTGAAAGAAAACCATCTGTGTTAGAAGAAAGTGCATCTAGCACATTGTTTCCCTGTGAGAACTGAGTTAGTTTTTAAAGGAACTCGTCCTCCACATTAGCACTTTGAATTGGGACATATGTTTCTTTGTTTCAAATTGGCCTATTCACCTGAATGGTCTAAACACGTGTTCCTCTTGAAACATCACAATATGTTTTAGAAAGACGAACAACTAGCGTATTGCTTCCTTGTGAGAAGACTTAGTCTTGGAAAGGAATGTACCTGCAACTGAGAGATTTCAATGTGGAGATATGCCCTGATTGCTGAAAATAGGCCTATACAGCTGAGTTGAAGAAACACATGACTAACTCTAATGACAACCATCTATGTTAGAAACTGTAACATCAAGCACATTGTTCCCCTGTGAAATTTGAATTAGTTATGGAAATGAATAACTTCTGAAGAACAGATTTTCAAAGTGTAGGAAGCCTCATTTTGTCCAAATAGGCCATTTCAGCTATGTTGAAGAAACATATGCATCTCTCCAACGAAATCATGTAGGTTAGAATCAGCATCATCTAGAACACTGTTCCTCGTGAGAATTGATTTAGCTCGTGAAAGGAGTATTTCCTGCAAAACATCCTTTTCAAGATGAAGAAAGGCTCATTTTGTTCCAAATAGGTCTATACAGCTGAGTTGAAGAAACACATGTACCTTTCCAAAGAAAACCATCTATGGTAGATCTACCACTTTATTTCCCTGTGTGAATTGACATAGATTTCAAAGGAAAATTTAATGGAAATGAGAACTTAGAAGGCAGAGAAAGGATCATTTTGTTCCAAATGGGCCAAATCACATGAGATGTCAAAAACCGTTTGTGTGGAAAGGAAAACTGTGATAGAAACAGGTGTTTCCTGCACATTCTTTCCCTGTGAAAATTGAGTTAATTTTTAAAAGCATACTTCCTACATCTTAAGTGTTTCAATGCGGAGATAGTTTCTGCTTACTCCAGGGAGGCGTATTCAGCTTTGTTTGAGAAACGCATGTATCTCCCAAAGAAAGAGATCTATGTTAAATGCTTCACAATCCCGCCTGTTGTTTGCCTGTGAGAATTGAATGAATTTTTGAATGCAATACTTCTGGAAATCCTCATTTTCAAGAAGAAGAAAGGCTCATTTTGTCCCAAGTATGCGTATTTTGCTGAGGTGAAGAAACACATTTATCTCTCCACAGAAAGCCATCTGTGTCAGAAGTCAAAACATTAACAACATTGCTTCATTCTGTAAATGAGTTACTTTTGGAAAGGAATATTTCCTGAAAATCAGAACTTTCAAGGTGGAGAGATGTTCACTTTCTTCCAAATAAGCCTATTGACCTGAAAGTGGGAACACATTTGTCTCTCGAAAGAAAATGGTCAGTGTAGAAAGAGAGAAGTGTCTAGACCATTGTTTCCGTGTGAGAATTGACTTAGTTTTGAAAGGAATACTTACTGCAAATCCTAATTTTCAAGGTGGAGAAAGGGTGATTTTCCTCAAATGGGCCTCTTTATCTGAGGGGAAGAAACACATGTATCCCTCCAAAGAAAACCATTTCTGCTAGAAGCTGCAGCATCTGACACATTGTTACCTGTGAGAATTGAGTTCACTTTTGAAAGGAATATTTCCTGTATATCGTAGTTATCATGGTAGGGGAAGGCTCATTTTGGTACAAAAATGCCTAATCAGCTGATTTGAAGAAACACATTTATTTCTCCAAATAACATCATCTAAGCTTGAAGCTACAGTTGCTAGCACATTGTTTCCCTGTGACAATTGGCTTAGTTTTTGAAAGGAAGACTTCCTCACAATCTGAATTTTCAGGGTATTATTAGGCTGAGTGTGTCCAAGTAGGCCCATTCAGCTAAGTTCTATAGAAACATGTGTCTCTCAAAAAAAAATCTTTCTTAGAACCAGGAGCATCTAGGGCATTGTTTCCCTGTGAGAACTGAGTTAGTTATTGAAAGGAATACTTCCTGCGACTTAAGATGTTTCAAAGTGGAGAAAGGCTCATTTTGTTCCAAATGGGGCCGTTCATCATTGGGGAAGAAACACAAGTATCCCTCCGAAGAAACCCATTTATGGTAGAAGCTGCAGCATCTACCATATTGTTTTCCTGTGAGAATTGAGTTCGTTTTGGGAAGAATACTTCCTGCAAATCAGAAATTCCAATGTGAACAAAGGTTCATTTTGTTTCCCAAAGGCCTATTCACCTAAGATGAAGAAAGGCCTGTATGTCCAAAAGAGAACAAGCTGGGTCCAAAGCTCAAGCATGTAGAACGTTGTTTACCAGTGATACTTGAATTACTTTTTGAATGGAATGCTCCTGCAAATCAGAATTGTCGGGGTGGATGAAGATCATTTTGTTCTGAATAGGCCTATTCGCCTGAGTTGAAAAAACACATGTACCTCTCAAAAGAAAACCAGCAGTGTTAGAAGCAGGAGCATCAAGCACATTGTTTTACTGTGAGAATTCAGTGAGTTTTTGAAAGGAAGACTGCTGCAAATCAGCGTTGTTGAGGTGTAGAAAGCTTCATTTTGTTCCACATAGGACAGTTTAGAACAGTTGAAGAAACAACTGTAAATCTCAAAAGAAAGCTATGTGTGTTAGAAACAAGAGCATCTATCACATTGTTTGCTGTGAGAATAGTGTTACTTTTTGAAAGGAATATACCTGCAACTTAGGGGATCAACGTGGAGATAGCCTCTTTCTGTTCCAAATTGGCCTATTCAGCTAAGTTGAAGAAACACATGTACCTCTCAAAAAAAACCATCTCGGTATGAGGCTGGAATATCTAGAACATTGTTTCCCTGTGAGAACTGAGTTTTGTTTTGAAATGACTACTACAGGAAACCTTAGAGTTTCAAAGGGGCGATAAGCTCTGTTTGCTCGAAATAGGTCTTTTCAGCTGAGTTGAAGACACATGCATCTTTCCCAAGAAAACATCTATGTTAGAAAGTGCAGCAGCTACCACATGGTTTCTCTGTCCCAATTGAGAGAGCTTTTGAAAGGAGTACTTCCTGCAATTCAGAACGTGCAAGGTCAACAAAGGCTCATTCTGTGCAAAATAGGCGTTTTCACCTGACATGTTGAAACACATGTTTCTCTCACAAGAAACTCTCTGTGTTAGACGGTCCATCGCATAGAACATTATTTACCTGTGAGATTTGAGTTAGTTTTCATTGGAGAACTTTTGCAAATCAGAATTTCAGGGTGGAAAAGGCTACTTTGTTCCTAATAGCCCTATTGAGCTGCATTGAAAAAACACATGGATCTCGCGAGAGAAAACCATCTGTGTTAGAAGCAGGATCATCCGGCACATTGTTTCCCTGTGAGAATCGAGTGAATATTTGAAAGGAGTACTTCCAGCCAATCATAGATTTGAGGTGTACAAAAGCTCACTTTACTCCATATAGGACTATTTAGCTGAGTGGAAGAAACAACATGTATATCTCGCAAGAGAACTATATGTGTAAGAAGCCTGAGCATCTAGAACATTGATTCCCTGTGAGAACCGAGTTACGTTTGAAAGGAATACCTCCTGCAAATCCTAGATTTGAAGGTGGAGAAAGGCTGCTTTTGTTCAAAATAGGCCTATTGATCTGAGGGGAAGTAACGAATGGATACTTCCAAAGAAAACCATTTCTGGTAGAAGCTGAAGCATGTACATATTGCTTCCCTGGGAGAAATCAGTTAGTTTGGAAAGGAATATTCCTGCAAATCAGAACTTCCAAGGTGCACCAAGCTTCATTTCATTCTAAATAGGCCTATTCCACTGAGATGTTGAAACACATGTTTCTCTGGAAAGAAAACAATCCGTGTTACAATCTCCCCTGCCTTTAACCTTGATTCCCTGTGAGATTAGAGGTAGTTTTTGAGTGGAATACGTCTGCAAAGGAGAATTTTCAGGCTGGAAAAGCCTCCTTTTGTTGGACTAAGCCTATTCAGCTGAGTTGAAGAAGCACATTTTTCTCTCAAAAGAAAATCATCTGTGTTAGAAGAAGGAGAATCTAGCACATTGTTTCCTATGAGAAGTGAGTTAGTGTTTGAAAAGAACGCTGACTGCAACCTAGGTGTTTCAACGTGGAGATTGGCTCTATTTCCTCCAATAAGCCTATTCAGATGAGTTTGAGAAACTCATGTATCTCTCCAAGGAAAATGATATACGTTAGCAGCATCAAATCTACCACATTGTTTCCTTCTGAGTATTGAGTTAGTTTTTGAAAGCAACACGTTTAGCAAATCAGAATTTTCAAGCTACAGAAAGGCTCATTTTGTCCAAAGAGGAGGATTCGGCTCAATTGAAGACAGACATGTATCTCTCCTCACAATACCATCTATGCTTCAAACTGCAGCAATTACCACATTGTTTCCCTGCAAGAATTGACTTAGTTTTTGAAAGGACTACTACTGGCAACTTTTGAGTTTCACTGTGGAGATAGTCTCTGTTTGCTTCAAACAGGCCTTTTTAGCTGAGATGAAGAAGCACATGTGTATCTTGAAAAAGTACCATCTACGTTGGAAGCTGTAATTTCTATCACACTGTTTCCCTCTGACAATTTAGTTTGTTTTCGAAAGGAGTATTTCCTGCAAATCAGAATTTCCAACATGGATTGAAGTTCACTTGCTCCAAACAAGCCTAGGTTGAAGAAACACACATATTTCTTGAAAGAAAACCATCTGTGTTAGAAGAAAGTGCATCTAGCACATTGTTTCCCTGTGAGAACTGAGTTAGTTTTTAAAGGAACTCGTCCTCCACATTAGCACTTTGAATTGGGACATATGTTTCTTTGTTTCAAATTGGCCTATTCACCTGAATGGTCTAAACACGTGTTCCTCTTGAAACATCACAATATGTTTTAGAAAGAGGAACAACTAGCCTATTGCTTCCTTGTGAGAAGACTTAGTCTTGGAAAGGAATGTACCTGCAACTGAGAGATTTCAATGTGGAGATATGCCCTGATTGCTGAAAATAGGCCTATACAGCTGAGTTGAAGAAACACATGACTAACTCTAATGACAACCATCTATGTTAGAAACTGTAGCATCAAGCACATTGTTCCCCTGTGAAATTTGAATTAGTTATGGAAATGAATAACTTCTGAAGAACAGATTTTCAAAGTGTAGGAAGCCTCATTTTGTCCAAATAGGCCATTTCAGCTATGTTGAAGAAACATATGCATCTCTCCAACGAAATCATGTAGGTTAGAATCAGCATCATCTAGAACACTGTTCCTTGTGAGAATTGATTTAGCTCGTGAAAGGAGTATTTCCTGCAAAGCATCCTTTTCAAGATGAAGAAAGGCTCATTTTGTTCCAAATAGGTCTATACAGCTGAGTTGAAGAAACACATGTACCTTTCCAAAGAAAACCATCTATGGTAGATCTACCACTTTATTTCCCTGTGTGAATTGACATAGATTTCAAAGGAAAATTTAATGGAAATGAGAACTTAGAAGGCAGAGAAAGGATCATTTTGTTCCAAATGGGCCAAATCACATGAGATGTCAAAAACCGTTTGTGTGGAAAGGAAAACTGTGATAGAAACAGGTGTTTCCTGCACATTCTTTCCCTGTGAAAATTGAGTTAATTTTTAAAAGCATACTTCCTACATCTTAAGTGTTTCAATGCGGAGATAGTTTCTGTTTACTCCAGGGAGGCGTATTCAGCTTGGTTTGAGAAACGCATGTATCTCCCAAAGAAAGAGATCTATGTTAAATGCTTCACAATCCCGCCTGTTGTTTGCCTGTGAGAATTGAATGAATTTTTGAATGCAATACTTCTGGAAATCCTCATTTTCAAGAAGAAGAAAGGCTCATTTTGTCCCAAGTATGCGTATTTTGCTGAGGTGAAGAAACACATTTATCTCTCCACAGAAAGCCATCTGTGTCAGAAGTCAAAACATTAACAACATTGCTTCATTCTGTAAATGAGTTACTTTTGGAAAGGAATATTTCCTGAAAATCAGAACTTTCAAGGTGGAGAGATGTTCACTTTCTTCCAAATAAGCCTATTGACCTGAAAGTGGGAACACATTTGTCTCTCGAAAGAAAATGGTCAGTGTAGAAAGAGAGAAGTGTCTAGACCATTGTTTCCGTGTGAGAATTGACTTAGTTTTGAAAGGAATACTTACTGCAAATCCTAATTTTCAAGGTGGAGAAAGGGTGATTTTCCTCAAATGGGCCTCTTTATCTGAGGGGAAGAAACACATGTATCCCTCCAAAGAAAACCATTTCTGCTAGAAGCTGCAGCATCTGACACATTGTTACCTGTGAGAATTGAGTTCACTTTTGAAAGGAATATTTCCTGTATATCGTAGTTATCATGGTAGGGGAAGGCTCATTTTGGTACAAAAATGCCTAATCAGCTGATTTGAAGAAACACATTTATTTCTCCAAATAACATCATCTAAGCTTGAAGCTACAGTTGCTAGCACATTGTTTCCCTGTGACAATTGGCTTAGTTTTTGAAAGGAAGACTTCCTCACAATCTGAATTTTCAGGGTATTATTAGGCTGAGTGTGTCCAAGTAGGCCCATTCAGCTAAGTTCTATAGAAACATGTGTCTCTCAAAAAAAAATCTTTCTTAGAACCAGGAGCATCTAGGGCATTGTTTCCCTGTGAGAACTGAGTTAGTTATTGAAAGGAATACTTCCTGCGACTTAAGATGTTTCAAAGTGGAGAAAGGCTCATTTTGTTCCAAATGGGGCCGTTCATCATTGGGGAAGAAACACAAGTATCCCTCCGAAGAAACCCATTTATGGTAGAAGCTGCAGCATCTACCATATTGTTTTCCTGTGAGAATTGAGTTCGTTTTGGGAAGAATACTTCCTGCAAATCAGAAATTCCAATGTGAACAAAGGTTCATTTTGTTTCCCAAAGGCCTATTCACCCAAGATGAAGAAAGGCCTGTATGTCCAAAAGAGAACAAGCTGGGTCCAAAGCTCAAGCATGTAGAACGTTGTTTACCAGTGATACTTGAATTACTTTTTGAATGGAATGCTCCTGCAAATCAGAATTGTCGGGGTGGATGAAGATCATTTTGTTCTGAATAGGCCTATTCGCCTGAGTTGAAAAAACACATGTACCTCTCAAAAGAAAACCAGCAATGTTAGAAGCAGGAGCATCAAGCACATTGTTTTACTGTGAGAATTCAGTGAGTTTTTGAAAGGAAGACTGCTGCAAATCAGCGTTGTTGAGGTGTAGAAAGCTTCATTTTGTTCCACATAGGACAGTTTAGAACAGTTGAAGAAACAAATGTAAATCTCAAAAGAAAGCTATGTGTGTTAGAAACAAGAGCATCTATCACATTGTTTGCTGTGAGAATAGTGTTACTTTTTGAAAGGAATATACCTGCAACTTAGGGGATCAACGTGGAGATAGCCTCTTTCTGTTCCAAATTGGCCTATTCAGCTAAGTTGAAGAAACACATGTACCTCTCAAAAAAAACCATCTCGGTATGAGGCTGGAATATCTAGAACATTGTTTCCCTGTGAGAACTGAGTGTGGTTTTGAAATGACTGCTACAGGAAACCTTAGAGTTTCAAAGGGGCGATAAGCTCTGTTTGCTCGAAATAGGTCTTTTCAGCTGAGTTGAAGACACATGCATCTTTCCCAAGAAAACATCTATGTTAGAAAGTGCAGCAGCTACCACATGGTTTCTCTGTCACAATTGAGAGAGCTTTTGAAAGGAGTACTTCCTGCAATTCAGAACGTGCAAGGTCAACAAAGGTTCATTCTGTGCCAAATAGGCGTTTTCACCTGACATGTTGAAACACATGTTTCTCTCACAAGAAACTCTCTGTGTTAGACGGTCCATCGCATAGAACATTATTTACCTGTGAGATTTGAGTTAGTTTTCATTGGAGAACTTTTGCAAATCAGAATTTCAGGGTGGAAAAGGCTACTTTGTTCCTAATAGCCCTATTGAGCTGCATTGAAAAAACACATGGATCTCGCGAGAGAAAACCATCTGTGTTAGAAGCAGGATCATCCGGCACATTGTTTCCCTGTGAGAATCGAGTGAATATTTGAAAGGAGTACTTCCAGCCAATCATAGATTTGAGGTGTACAAAAGCTCACTTTACTCCATATAGGACTATTTAGCTGAGTGGAAGAAACAACATGTATATCTCGCAAGAGAACTATATGTGTAAGAAGCCTGAGCATCTAGAACATTGATTCCCTGTGAGAACCGAGTTACGTTTGAAAGGAATACCTCCTGCAAATCCTAGATTTGAAGGTGGAGAAAGGCTGCTTTTGTTCAAAATAGGCCTATTGATCTGAGGGGAAGTAACGAATGGATACTTCCAAAGAAAACCATTTCTGGTAGAAGCTGAAGCATGTACATATTGCTTCCCTGGGAGAAATCAGTTAGTTTGGAAAGGAATATTCCTGCAAATCAGAACTTCCAAGGTGCACCAAGCTTCATTTCATTCTAAATAGGCCTATTCCACTGAGATGTTGAAACACATGTTTCTCTGGAAAGAAAACAATCCGTGTTACAATCTCCCCTGCCTTTAACCTTGATTCCCTGTGAGATTAGAGGTAGTTTTTGAGTGGAATACGTCTGCAAAGGAGAATTTTCAGGCTGGAAAAGCCTCCTTTTGTTGGACTAAGCCTATTCAGCTGAGTTGAAGAAGCACATTTTTCTCTCAAAAGAAAATCATCTGTGTTAGAAGAAGGAGAATCTAGCACATTGTTTCCTATGAGAAGTGAGTTAGTGTTTGAAAAGAACGCTGACTGCAACCTAGGTGTTTCAACGTGGAGATTGGCTCTATTTCCTCCAATAAGCCTATTCAGATGAGTTTGAGAAACTCATGTATCTCTCCAAGGAAAATGATATACGTTAGCAGCATCAAATCTACCACATTGTTTCCTTCTGAGTATTGAGTTAGTTTTTGAAAGCAACACGTTTAGCAAATCAGAATTTTCAAGCTACAGAAAGGCTCATTTTGTCCAAAGAGGAGGATTCGGCTCAATTGAAGACAGACATGTATCTCTCCTCACAATACCATCTATGCTTCAAACTGCAGCAATTACCACATTGTTTCCCTGCAAGAATTGACTTAGTTTTTGAAAGGACTACTACTGGCAACTTTTGAGTTTCACTGTGGAGATAGTCTCTGTTTGCTTCAAACAGGCCTTTTTAGCTGAGATGAAGAAGCACATGTGTATCTTGAAAAAGTACCATCTACGTTGGAAGCTGTAATTTCTATCACACTGTTTCCCTCTGACAATTTAGTTTGTTTTCGAAAGGAGTATTTCCTGCAAATCAGAATTTCCAACATGGATTGAAGTTCACTTGCTCCAAACAAGCCTAGGTTGAAGAAACACACATATTTCTTGAAAGAAAACCATCTGTGTTAGAAGAAAGTGCATCTAGCACATTGTTTCCCTGTGAGAACTGAGTTAGTTTTTAAAGGAAATTGTCCTCCACATTAGCACTTTGAATTGGGACATATGTTTCTTTGTTTCAAATTGGCCTATTCACCTGAATGGTCTAAACACGTGTTCCTCTTGAAACATCACAATATGTTTTAGAAAGAGGAACAACTAGCCTATTGCTTCCTTGTGAGAAGACTTAGTCTTGGAAAGGAATGTACCTGCAACTGAGAGATTTCAATGTGGAGATATGCCCTGATTGCTGAAAATAGGCCTATACAGCTGAGTTGAAGAAACACATGACTAACTCTAATGACAACCATCTATGTTAGAAACTGTAGCATCAAGCACATTGTTCCCCTGTGAAATTTGAATTAGTTATGGAAATGAATAACTTCTGAAGAACAGATTTTCAAAGTGTAGGAAGCCTCATTTTGTCCAAATAGGCCATTTCAGCTATGTTGAAGAAACATATGCATCTCTCCAACGAAATCATGTAGGTTAGAATCAGCATCATCTAGAACACTGTTCCTTGTGAGAATTGATTTAGCTCGTGAAAGGAGTATTTCCTGCAAAGCATCCTTTTCAAGATGAAGAAAGGCTCATTTTGTTCCAAATAGGTCTATACAGCTGAGTTGAAGAAACACATGTACCTTTCCAAAGAAAACCATCTATGGTAGATCTACCACTTTATTTCCCTGTGTGAATTGACATAGATTTCAAAGGAAAATTTAATGGAAATGAGAACTTAGATGGCAGAGAAAGGATCATTTTGTTCCAAATGGGCCAAATCACATGAGATGTCAAAAACCGTTTGTGTGGAAAGGAAAACTGTGATAGAAACAGGTGTTTCCTGCACATTCTTTCCCTGTGAAAATTGAGTTAATTTTTAAAAGCATACTTCCTACATCTTAAGTGTTTCAATGCGGAGATAGTTTCTGTTTACTCCAGGGAGGCGTATTCAGCTTTGTTTGAGAAACGCATGTATCTCCCAAAGAAAGAGATCTATGTTAAATGCTTCACAATCCCGCCTGTTGTTTGCCTGTGAGAATTGAATGAATTTTTGAATGCAATACTTCTGGAAATCCTCATTTTCAAGAAGAAGAAAGGCTCATTTTGTCCCAAGTATGCTTATTTTGCTGAGGTGAAGAAACACATTTATCTCTCCACAGAAAGCCATCTGTGTCAGAAGTCAAAACATTAACAACATTGCTTCATTCTGTAAATGAGTTACTTTTGGAAAGGAATATTTCCTGAAAATCAGAACTTTCAAGGTGGAGAGATGTTCACTTTCTTCCAAATAAGCCTATTGACCTGAAAGTGGGAACACATTTGTCTCTCGAAAGAAAATGGTCAGTGTAGAAAGAGAGAAGTGTCTAGACCATTGTTTCCGTGTGAGAATTGACTTAGTTTTGAAAGGAATACTTACTGCAAATCCTAATTTTCAAGGTGGAGAAAGGGTGATTTTCCTCAAATGGGCCTCTTTATCTGAGGGGAAGAAACACATGTATCCCTCCAAAGAAAACCATTTGTGCTAGAAGCTGCAACATCTGACACATTGTTACCTGTGAGAATTGAGTTCACTTTTGAAAGGAATATTTCCTGTATATCGTAGTTATCATGGTAGGGGAAGGCTCATTTTGGTACAAAAATGCCTAATCAGCTGATTTGAAGAAACACATTTATTTCTCCAAATAACATCATCTAAGCTTGAAGCTACAGTTGCTAGCACATTGTTTCCCTGTGACAATTGGCTTAGTTTTTGAAAGGAAGACTTCCTCAAAATCTGAATTTTCAGGGTATTATTAGGCTGAGTGTGTCCAAGTAGGCCTATTCAGCTAAGTTCTATAGAAACATGTGTCTCTCAAAAAAAAATCTTTCTTAGAACCAGGAGCATCTAGGGCATTGTTTCCCTGTGAGAACTGAGTTAGTTATTGAAAGGAATACTTCCTGCGACTTAAGATGTTTCAAAGTGGAGAAAGGCTCATTTTGTTCCAAATGGGGCCGTTCATCATTGGGGAAGAAACACAAGTATCCCTCCGAAGAAACCCATTTATGGTAGAAGCTGCAGCATCTACCATATTGTTTTCCTGTGAGAATTGAGTTCGTTTTGGGAAGAATACTTCCTGCAAATCAGAAATTCCAATGTGAACAAAGGTTCATTTTGTTTACCAAAGGCCTATTCACCCAAGATGAAGAAAGGCCTGTATGTCCAAAAGAGAACAAGCTGGGTCCAAAGCTCAAGCATGTAGAACGTTGTTTACCAGTGATACTTGAATTACTTTTTGAATGGAATGCTCCTGCAAATCAGAATTGTCGGGGTGGATGAAGATCATTTTGTTCTGAATAGGCCTATTCGCCTGAGTTGAAAAAACACATGTACCTCTCAAAAGAAAACCAGCAGTGTTAGAAGCAGGAGCATCAAGCACATTGTTTTACTGTGAGAATTCAGTGAGTTTTTGAAAGGAAGACTGCTGCAAATCAGCATTGTTGAGGTGTAGAAAGCTTCATTTTGTTCCACATAGGACAGTTTAGAACAGTTGAAGAAACAAATGTAAATCTCAAAAGAAAGCTATGTTTGTTAGAAACAAGAGCATCTATCACATTGTTTGCTGTGAGAATAGTGTTACTTTTTGAAAGGAATATACCTGCAACTTAGGGGATCAACGTGGAGATAGCCTCTTTCTGTTCCAAATTGGCCTATTCAGCTAAGTTGAAGAAACACATGTACCTCTCAAAAAAAACCATCTCGGTATGAGGCTGGAATATCTAGAACATTGTTTCCCTGTGAGAACTGAGTGTGGTTTTGAAATGACTACTACAGGAAACCTTAGAGTTTCAAAGGGGCGATAAGCTCTGTTTGCTCGAAATAGGTCTTTTCAGCTGAGTTGAAGACACATGCATCTTTCCCAAGAAAACATCTATGTTAGAAAGTGCAGCAGCTACCACATGGTTTCTCTGTCACAATTGAGAGAGCTTTTGAAAGGAGTACTTCCTGCAATTCAGAACGTGAAGGTCAACAAAGGTTCATTCTGTGCCAAATAGGCGTTTTCACCTGACATGTTGAAACACATGTTTCTCTCACAAGAAACTCTCTGTGTTAGACGGTCCATCGCATAGAACATTATTTACCTGTGAGATTTGAGTTAGTTTTCATTGGAGAACTTTTGCAAATCAGAATTTCAGGGTGGAAAAGGCTACTTTGTTCCTAATAGCCCTATTGAGCTGCATTGAAAAAACACATGGATCTCGCGAGAGAAAACCATCTGTGTTAGAAGCAGGATCATCCGGCACATTGTTTCCCTGTGAGAATCGAGTGAATATTTGAAAGGAGTACTCCCGGCCAATCATAGATTTGAGGTGTACAAAAGCTCACTTTACTCCAAATAGGACTATTTAGCTGAGTGGAAGAAACAACATGTATATCTCGCAAGAGAACTATATGTGTAAGAAGCCTGAGCATCTAGAACATTGATTCCCTGTGAGAACCGAGTTACGTTTGAAAGGAATACCTCCTGCAAATCCTAGATTTGAAGGTGGAGAAAGGCTGCTTTTGTTCAAAATAGGCCTATTGATCTGAGGGGAAGTAACGAATGGATACTTCCAAAGAAAACCATTTCTGGTAGAAGCTGAAGCATGTACATATTGCTTCCCTGGGAGAAATCAGTTAGTTTGGAAAGGAATATTCCTGCAAATCAGAACTTCCAAGGTGCACCAAGCTTCATTTCATTCTAAATAGGCCTATTCCACTGAGATGTTGAAACACATGTTTCTCTGGAAAGAAAACAATCCGTGTTACAATCTCCCCTGCCTTTAACCTTGATTCCCTGTGAGATTAGAGGTAGTTTTTGAGTGGAATACGTCTGCAAAGGAGAATTTTCAGGCTGGAAAAGCCTCCTTTTGTTGGACTAAGCCTATTCAGCTGAGTTGAAGAAGCACATTTTTCTCTCAAAAGAAAATCATCTGTGTTAGAAGAAGGAGAATCTAACACATTGTTTCCTATGAGAAGTGAGTTAGTGTTTGAAAAGAACGCTGACTGCAACCTAGGTGTTTCAACGTGGAGATTGGCTCTATTTCCTCCAATAAGCCTATTCAGATGAGTTTGAGAAACTCATGTATCTCTCCAAGGAAAATGATATACGTTAGCAGCATCAAATCTACCACATTGTTTCCTTCTGAGTATTGAGTTAGTTTTTGAAAGCAACACGTTTAGCAAATCAGAATTTTCAAGCTACAGAAAGGCTCATTTTGTCCAAAGAGGAGGATTCGGCTCAATTGAAGACAGACATGTATCTCTCCTCACAATACCATCTATGCTTCAAACTGCAGCAATTACCACATTGTTTCCCTGCAAGAATTGACTTAGTTTTTGAAAGGACTACTACTGGCAACTTTTGAGTTTCACTGTGGAGATAGTCTCTGTTTGCTTCAAACAGGCCTTTTTAGCTGAGATGAAGAAGCACATGTGTATCTTGAAAAAGTGCCATCTACGTTGGAAGCTGTAATTTCTATCACACTGTTTCCCTCTGACAATTTAGTTTGTTTTAGAAAGGAGTATTTCCTGCAAATCAGAATTTCCAACATGGATTGAAGTTCACTTGCTCCAAACAAGCCTAGGTTGAAGAAACACACATATTTCTTGAAAGAAAACCATCTGTGTTAGAAGAAAGTGCATCTAGCACATTGTTTCCCTGTGAGAACTGAGTTAGTTTTTAAAGGAACTCGTCCTCCACATTAGCACTTTGAATTGGGACATATGTTTCTTTGTTTCAAATTGGCCTATTCACCTGAATGGTCTAAACACGTGTTCCTCTTGAAACATCACAATATGTTTTAGAAAGAGGAACAACTAGCCTATTGCTTCCTTGTGAGAAGACTTAGTCTTGGAAAGGAATGTACCTGCAACTGAGAGATTTCAATGTGGAGATATGCCCTGATTGCTGAAAATAGGCCTATACAGCTGAGTTGAAGAAACACATGACTAACTCTAATGACAACCATCTATGTTAGAAACTGTAGCATCAAGCACATTGTTCCCCTGTGAAATTTGAATTAGTTATGGAAATGAATAACTTCTGAAGAACAGATTTTCAAAGTGTAGGAAGCCTCATTTTGTCCAAATAGGCCATTTCAGCTATGTTGAAGAAACATATGCATCTCTCCAACGAAATCATGTAGGTTAGAATCAGCATCATCTAGAACACTGTTCCTTGTGAGAATTGATTTAGCTCGTGAAAGGAGTATTTCCTGCAAAGCATCCTTTTCAAGATGAAGAAAGGCTCATTTTGTTCCAAATAGGTCTATACAGCTGAGTTGAAGAAACACATGTACCTTTCCAAAGAAAAGCATCTATGGTAGATCTACCACTTTATTTCCCTGTGTGAATTGACATAGATTTCAAAGGAAAATTTAATGGAAATGAGAACTTAGAAGGCAGAGAAAGGATCATTTTGTTCCAAATGGGCCAAATCACATGAGATGTCAAAAACCGTTTGTGTGGAAAGGAAAACTGTGATAGAAACAGGTGTTTCCTGCACATTCTTTCCCTGTGAAAATTGAGTTAATTTTTAAAAGCATACTTCCTACATCTTAAGTGTTTCAATGCGGAGATAGTTTCTGTTTACTCCAGGGAGGCGTATTCAGCTTGGTTTGAGAAACGCATGTATCTCCCAAAGAAAGAGATCTATGTTAAATGCTTCACAATCCCGCCTGTTGTTTGCCTGTGAGAATTGAATGAATTTTTGAATGCAATACTTCTGGAAATCCTCATTTTCAAGAAGAAGAAAGGCTCATTTTGTCCCAAGTATGCGTATTTTGCTGAGGTGAAGAAACACATTTATCTCTCCACAGAAAGCCATCTGTGTCAGAAGTCAAAACATTAACAACATTGCTTCATTCTGTAAATGAGTTACTTTTGGAAAGGAATATTTCCTGAAAATCAGAACTTTCAAGGTGGAGAGATGTTCACTTTCTTCCAAATAAGCCTATTGACCTGAAAGTGGGAACACATTTGTCTCTCGAAAGAAAATGGTCAGTGTAGAAAGAGAGAAGTGTCTAGACCATTGTTTCCGTGTGAGAATTGACTTAGTTTTGAAAGGAATACTTACTGCAAATCCTAATTTTCAAGGTGGAGAAAGGGTGATTTTCCTCAAATGGGCCTCTTTATCTGAGGGGAAGAAACACATGTATCCCTCCAAAGAAAACCATTTCTGCTAGAAGCTGCAGCATCTGACACATTGTTACCTGTGAGAATTGAGTTCACTTTTGAAAGGAATATTTCCTGTATATCGTAGTTATCATGGTAGGGGAAGGCTCATTTTGGTACAAAAATGCCTAATCAGCTGATTTGAAGAAACACATTTATTTCTCCAAATAACATCATCTAAGCTTGAAGCTACAGTTGCTAGCACATTGTTTCCCTGTGACAATTGGCTTAGTTTTTGAAAGGAAGACTTCCTCACAATCTGAATTTTCAGGGTATTATTAGGCTGAGTGTGTCCAAGTAGGCCCATTCAGCTAAGTTCTATAGAAACATGTGTCTCTCAAAAAAAAATCTTTCTTAGAACCAGGAGCATCTAGGGCATTGTTTCCCTGTGAGAACTGAGTTAGTTATTGAAAGGAATACTTCCTGCGACTTAAGATGTTTCAAAGTGGAGAAAGGCTCATTTTGTTCCAAATGGGGCCGTTCATCATTGGGGAAGAAACACAAGTATCCCTCCGAAGAAACCCATTTATGGTAGAAGCTGCAGCATCTACCATATTGTTTTCCTGTGAGAATTGAGTTCGTTTTGGGAAGAATACTTCCTGCAAATCAGAAATTCCAATGTGAACAAAGGTTCATTTTGTTTCCCAAAGGCCTATTCACCCAAGATGAAGAAAGGCCTGTATGTCCAAAAGAGAACAAGCTGGGTCCAAAGCTCAAGCATGTAGAACGTTGTTTACCAGTGATACTTGAATTACTTTTTGAATGGAATGCTCCTGCAAATCAGAATTGTCGGGGTGGATGAAGATCATTTTGTTCTGAATAGGCCTATTCGCCTGAGTTGAAAAAACACATGTACCTCTCAAAAGAAAACCAGCAGTGTTAGAAGCAGGAGCATCAAGCACATTGTTTTACTGTGAGAATTCAGTCAGTTTTTGAAAGGAAGACTGCTGCAAATCAGCGTTTTCGAGGTGTAGAAAGCTTCATTTTGTTCCACATAGGACAGTTTAGAACAGTTGAAGAAACAAATGTAAATCTCAAAAGAAAGCTATGTGTGTTAGAAACAAGAGCATCTATCACATTGTTTGCTGTGAGAATAGTGTTACTTTTTGAAAGGAATATACCTGCAACTTAGGGGATCAACGTGGAGATAGCCTCTTTCTGTTCCAAATTGGCCTATTCAGCTAAGTTGAAGAAACACATGTACCTCTCAAAAAAAACCATCTCGGTATGAGGCTGGAATATCTAGAACATTGTTTCCCTGTGAGAACTGAGTGTGGTTTTGAAATGACTACTACAGGAAACCTTAGAGTTTCAAAGGGGCGATAAGCTCTGTTTGCTCGAAATAGGTCTTTTCAGCTGAGTTGAAGACACATGCATCTTTCCCAAGAAAACATCTATGTTAGAAAGTGCAGCAGCTACCACATGGTTTCTCTGTCACAATTGAGAGAGCTTTTGAAAGGAGTACTTCCTGCAATTCAGAACGTGCAAGGTCAACAAAGGTTCATTCTGTGCCAAATAGGCGTTTTCACCTGACATGTTGAAACACATGTTTCTCTCACAAGAAACTCTCTGTGTTAGACGGTCCATCGCATAGAACATTATTTACCTGTGAGATTTGAGTTAGTTTTCATTGGAGAACTTTTGCAAATCAGAATTTCAGGGTGGAAAAGGCTACTTTGTTCCTAATAGCCCTATTGAGCTGCATTGAAAAAACACATGGATCTCGCGACAGAAAACCATCTGTGTTAGAAGCAGGATCATCCGGCACATTGTTTCCCTGTGAGAATCGAGTGAATATTTGAAAGGAGTACTTCCAGCCAATCATAGATTTGAGGTGTACAAAAGCTCACTTTACTCCAAATAGGACTATTTAGCTGAGTGGAAGAAACAACATGTATATCTCGCAAGAGAACTATATGTGTAAGAAGCCTGAGCATCTAGAACATTGATTCCCTGTGAGAACCGAGTTACGTTTGAAAGGAATACCTCCTGCAAATCCTAGATTTGAAGGTGGAGAAAGGCTGCTTTTGTTCAAAATAGGCCTATTGATCTGAGGGGAAGTAACGAATGGATACTTCCAAAGAAAACCATTTCTGGTAGAAGCTGAAGCATGTACATATTGCTTCCCTGGGAGAAATCAGTTAGTTTGGAAAGGAATATTCCTGCAAATCAGAACTTCCAAGGTGCACCAAGCTTCATTTCATTCTAAATAGGCCTATTCCACTGAGATGTTGAAACACATGTTTCTCTGGAAAGAAAACAATCCGTGTTACAATCTCCCCTGCCTTTAACCTTGATTCCCTGTGAGATTAGAGGTAGTTTTTGAGTGGAATACGTCTGCAAAGGAGAATTTTCAGGCTGGAAAAGCCTCCTTTTGTTGGACTAAGCCTATTCAGCTGAGTTGAAGAAGCACATTTTTCTCTCAAAAGAAAATCATCTGTGTTAGAAGAAGGAGAATCTAGCACATTGTTTCCTATGAGAAGTGAGTTAGTGTTTGAAAAGAACGCTGACTGCAACCTAGGTGTTTCAAGGTGGAGATTGGCTCTATTTCCTCCAATATGCCTATTCAGATGAGTTTGAGAAACTCATGTATCTCTCCAAGGAAAATGATATACGTTAGCAGCATCAAATCTACCACATTGTTTCCTTCTGAGTATTGAGTTAGTTTTTGAAAGCAACACGTTTAGCAAATCAGAATTTTCAAGCTACAGAAAGGCTCATTTTGTCCAAAGAGGAGGATTCGGCTCAATTGAAGACAGACATGTATCTCTCCTCACAATACCATCTATGCTTCAAACTGCAGCAATTACCACATTGTTTCCCTGCAAGAATTGACTTAGTTTTTGAAAGGACTACTACTGGCAACTTTTGAGTTTCACTGTGGAGATAGTCTCTGTTTGCTTCAAACAGGCCTTTTTAGCTGAGATGAAGAAGCACATGTGTATCTTGAAAAAGTACCATCTACGTTGGAAGCTGTAATTTCTATCACACTGTTTCCCTCTGACAATTTAGTTTGTTTTAGAAAGGAGTATTTCCTGCAAATCAGAATTTCCAACATGGATTGAAGTTCACTTGCTCCAAACAACCCTAATTTGAAGAAACACACCTATTTCTTGAAAGAAAACCATCTGTGTTAGAAGAAAGTGCATCTAGCACATTGTTTCCCTGTGAGATCTGAGTTAGTTTTTAAAGGAACTTGTCCTCCACATTAGCACTTTGAATTGGGACATATGTTTCTTTGTTTCAAATTGGCCTATTCACCTGAATGGTCTAAACACGTGTTCCTCTTGAAACATCACAATATGTTTTAGAAAGAGGAACAACTAGCCTATTGCTTCCTTGTGAGAAGACTTAGTCTTGGAAAGGAATGTACCTGCAACTGAGAGATTTCAATGTGGAGATATGCCCTGATTGCTGAAAATAGGCCTATACAGCTGAGTTGAAGAAACACATGACTAACTCTAATGACAACCATCTATGTTAGAAACTGTAGCATCAAGCACATTGATCCCCTGTGAAATTTGAATTAGTTATGGAAATGAATAACTTCTGAAGAACAGATTTTCAAAGTGTAGAAAGCCTCATTTTGTCCAAATAGGCCATTTCAGCTATGTTGAAGAAACACATGCATCTCTCCAATGAAATCATGTAGGTTAGAATCAGCATCGTCTAGAACACTGTTCCTTGTGAGAATTGATTTAGCTCGTGAAAGGAGTATTTCCTGCAAAGCATCCTTTTCAAGATGAAGAAGGGCTCATTTTGTTCCAAATAGGTCTATACAGCTGAGTTGAAGAAACACATGTACCTTTCCAAAGAAAACCATCTATGGTAGATCTACCACTTTATTTCCCTGTGTGAATTGACATAGATTTCAAAGGAAAATTTAATGGAAATGAGAACTTAGAAGGCAGAGAAAGGATCATTTTGTTCCAAATGGGCCAAATCACATGAGATGTCAAAAACCGTTTGTGTGGAAAGGAAAACTGTGATAGAAACAGGTGTTTCCTGCACATTCTTTCCCTGTGAAAATTGAGTTAATTTTTAAAAGCATACTTCCTACATCTTAAGTGTTTCAATGCGGAGATAGTTTCTGTTTACTCCAGGGAGGCGTATTCAGCTTGGTTTGAGAAACGCATGTATCTCCCAAAGAAAGAGATCTATGTTAAATGCTTCACAATCCCGCCTGTTGTTTGCCTGTGAGAATTGAATGAGTTTTTGAATGCAATACTTCTGGAAATCCTCATTTTCAAGAAGAAGAAAGGCTCATTTTGTCCCAAGTATGCGTATTTTGCTGAGGTGAAGAAACACATTTATCTCTCCACAGAAAGCCATCTGTGTCAGAAGTCAAAACATTAACAACATTGCTTCATTCTGTAAATGAGTTACTTTTGGAAAGGAATATTTCCTGAAAATCAGAACTTTCAAGGTGGAGAGATGTTCACTTTCTTCCAAATAAGCCTATTGACCTGAAAGTGGGAACACATTTGTCTCTCGAAAGAAAATGGTCAGTGTAGAAAGAGAGAAGTGTCTAGACCATTGTTTCCGTGTGAGAATTGACTTAGTTTTGAAAGGAATACTTACTGCAAATCCTAATTTTCAAGGTGGAGAAAGGGTGATTTTCCTCAAATGGGCCTCTTTATCTGAGGGGAAGAAACACATGTATCCCTCCAAAGAAAACCATTTGTGCTAGAAGCTGCAGCATCTGACACATTGTTACCTGTGAGAATTGAGTTCACTTTTGAAAGGAATATTTCCTGTATATCGTAGTTATCATGGTAGGGGAAGGCTCATTTTGGTACAAAAATGCCTAATCAGCTGATTTGAAGAAACACATTTATTTCTCCAAATAACACCATCTAAGCTTGAAGCTACAGTTGCTAGCACATTGTTTCCCTGTGACAATTGGCTTAGTTTTTGAAAGGAAGACTTCCTCACAATCTGAGTTTTCAGGGTATTATTAGGCTGAGTGTGTCCAAGTAGGCCCATTCAGCTAAGTTCTATAGAAACATGTGTCTCTCAAAAAAAAATCTTTCTTAGAACCAGGAGCATCTAGGGCATTGTTTCCCTGTGAGAACTGAGTTAGTTATTGAAAGGAATACTTCCTGCGACTTAAGATGTTTCAAAGTGGAGAAAGGCTCATTTTGTTCCAAATGGGGCCGTTCATCATTGGGGAAGAAACACAAGTATCCCTCCGAAGAAACCCATTTATGGTAGAAGCTGCAGCATCTACCATATTGTTTTCCTGTGAGAATTGAGTTCGTTTTGGGAAGAATACTTCCTGCAAATCAGAAATTCCAATGTGAACAAAGGTTCATTTTGTTTCCCAAAGGCCTATTCACCTAAGATGAAGAAAGGCCTGTATGTCCAAAAGAGAACAAGCTGGGTCCAAAGCTCAAGCATGTAGAACGTTGTTTACCAGTGATACTTGAATTACTTTTTGAATGGAATGCTCCTGCAAATCAGAATTGTCATGGTGGATGAAGATCTTTTTGTTCTGAATAGGCCTATTCGCCTGAGTTGAAAAAACACATGTACATCTCAAAAGAAAACCAGCAGTGTTAGAAGCAGGAGCATCAAGCACATTGTTTTACTGTGAGAATTCAGTCAGTTTTTGAAAGGAAGACTGCTGCAAATCAGCGTTTTCGAGGTGTAGAAAGCTTCATTTTGTTCCACATAGGACAGTTTAGAACAGTTGAAGAAACAAATGTAAATCTCAAAAGAAAGCTATGTGTGTTAGAAACAAGAGCATCTATCACATTGTTTGCTGTGAGAATAGTGTTACTTTTTGAAAGGAATATACCTGCAACTTAGGGGATCAACGTGGAGATAGCCTCTTTCTGTTCCAAATTGGCCTATTCAGCTAAGTTGAAGAAACACATGTACCTCTCAAAAAAAACCATCTCGGTATGAGGCTGGAATATCTAGAACATTGTTTCCCTGTGAGAACTGAGTGTGGTTTTGAAATGACTACTACAGGAAACCTTAGAGTTTCAAAGGGGCGATAAGCTCTGTTTGCTCGAAATAGGTCTTTTCAGCTGAGTTGAAGACACATGCATCTTTCCCAAGAAAACATCTATGTTAGAAAGTGCAGCAGCTACCACATGGTTTCTCTGTCACAATTGAGAGAGCTTTTGAAAGGAGTACTTCCTGCAATTCAGAACGTGCAAGGTCAACAAAGGTTCATTCTGTGCCAAATAGGCGTTTTCACCTGACATGTTGAAACACATGTTTCTCTCACAAGAAACTCTCTGTGTTAGACGGTCCATCGCATAGAACATTATTTACCTGTGAGATTTGAGTTAGTTTTCATTGGAGAACTTTTGCAAATCAGAATTTCAGGGTGGAAAAGGCTACTTTGTTCCTAATAGCCCTATTGAGCTGCATTGAAAAAACACATGGATCTCGCGACAGAAAACCATCTGTGTTAGAAGCAGGATCATCCGGCACATTGTTTCCCTGTGAGAATCGAGTGAATATTTGAAAGGAGTACTTCCAGCCAATCATAGATTTGAGGTGTACAAAAGCTCACTTTACTCCAAATAGGACTATTTAGCTGAGTGGAAGAAACAACATGTATATCTCGCAAGAGAACTATATGTGTAAGAAGCCTGAGCATCTAGAACATTGATTCCCTGTGAGAACCGAGTTACGTTTGAAAGGAATACCTCCTGCAAATCCTAGATTTGAAGGTGGAGAAAGGCTGCTTTTGTTCAAAATAGGCCTATTGATCTGAGGGGAAGTAACGAATGGATACTTCCAAAGAAAACCATTTCTGGTAGAAGCTGAAGCATGTACATATTGCTTCCCTGGGAGAAATCAGTTAGTTTGGAAAGGAATATTCCTGCAAATCAGAACTTCCAAGGTGCACCAAGCTTCATTTCATTCTAAATAGGCCTATTCCACTGAGATGTTGAAACACATGTTTCTCTGGAAAGAAAACAATCCGTGTTACAATCTCCCCTGCCTTTAACCTTGATTCCCTGTGAGATTAGAGGTAGTTTTTGAGTGGAATACGTCTGCAAAGGAGAATTTTCAGGCTGGAAAAGCCTCCTTTTGTTGGACTAAGCCTATTCAGCTGAGTTGAAGAAGCACATTTTTCTCTCAAAAGAAAATCATCTGTGTTAGAAGAAGGAGAATCTAGCACATTGTTTCCTATGAGAAGTGAGTTAGTGTTTGAAAAGAACGCTGACTGCAACCTAGGTGTTTCAAGGTGGAGATTGGCTCTATTTCCTCCAATATGCCTATTCAGATGAGTTTGAGAAACTCATGTATCTCTCCAAGGAAAATGATATACGTTAGCAGCATCAAATCTACCACATTGTTTCCTTCTGAGTATTGAGTTAGTTTTTGAAAGCAACACGTTTAGCAAATCAGAATTTTCAAGCTACAGAAAGGCTCATTTTGTCCAAAGAGGAGGATTCGGCTCAATTGAAGACAGACATGTATCTCTCCTCACAATACCATCTATGCTTCAAACTGCAGCAATTACCACATTGTTTCCCTGCAAGAATTGACTTAGTTTTTGAAAGGACTACTACTGGCAACTTTTGAGTTTCACTGTGGAGATAGTCTCTGTTTGCTTCAAACAGGCCTTTTTAGCTGAGATGAAGAAGCACATGTGTATCTTGAAAAAGTACCATCTACGTTGGAAGCTGTAATTTCTATCACACTGTTTCCCTCTGACAATTTAGTTTGTTTTAGAAAGGAGTATTTCCTGCAAATCAGAATTTCCAACATGGATTGAAGTTCACTTGCTCCAAACAACCCTAATTTGAAGAAACACACCTATTTCTTGAAAGAAAACCATCTGTGTTAGAAGAAAGTGCATCTAGCACATTGTTTCCCTGTGAGATCTGAGTTAGTTTTTAAAGGAACTTGTCCTCCACATTAGCACTTTGAATTGGGACATATGTTTCTTTGTTTCAAATTGGCCTATTCACCTGAATGGTCTAAACACGTGTTCCTCTTGAAACATCACAATATGTTTTAGAAAGAGGAACAACTAGCCTATTGCTTCCTTGTGAGAAGACTTAGTCTTGGAAAGGAATGTACCTGCAACTGAGAGATTTCAATGTGGAGATATGCCCTGATTGCTGAAAATAGGCCTATACAGCTGAGTTGAAGAAACACATGACTAACTCTAATGACAACCATCTATGTTAGAAACTGTAGCATCAAGCACATTGATCCCCTGTGAAATTTGAATTAGTTATGGAAATGAATAACTTCTGAAGAACAGATTTTCAAAGTGTAGAAAGCCTCATTTTGTCCAAATAGGCCATTTCAGCTATGTTGAAGAAACACATGCATCTCTCCAATGAAATCATGTAGGTTAGAATCAGCATCGTCTAGAACACTGTTCCTTGTGAGAATTGATTTAGCTCGTGAAAGGAGTATTTCCTGCAAAGCATCCTTTTCAAGATGAAGAAGGGCTCATTTTGTTCCAAATAGGTCTATACAGCTGAGTTGAAGAAACACATGTACCTTTCCAAAGAAAACCATCTATGGTAGATCTACCACTTTATTTCCCTGTGTGAATTGACATAGATTTCAAAGGAAAATTTAATGGAAATGAGAACTTAGAAGGCAGAGAAAGGATCATTTTGTTCCAAATGGGCCAAATCACATGAGATGTCAAAAACCGTTTGTGTGGAAAGGAAAACTGTGATAGAAACAGGTGTTTCCTGCACATTCTTTCCCTGTGAAAATTGAGTTAATTTTTAAAAGCATACTTCCTACATCTTAAGTGTTTCAATGCGGAGATAGTTTCTGTTTACTCCAGGGAGGCGTATTCAGCTTGGTTTGAGAAACGCATGTATCTCCCAAAGAAAGAGATCTATGTTAAATGCTTCACAATCCCGCCTGTTGTTTGCCTGTGAGAATTGAATGAGTTTTTGAATGCAATACTTCTGGAAATCCTCATTTTCAAGAAGAAGAAAGGCTCATTTTGTCCCAAGTATGCGTATTTTGCTGAGGTGAAGAAACACATTTATCTCTCCACAGAAAGCCATCTGTGTCAGAAGTCAAAACATTAACAACATTGCTTCATTCTGTAAATGAGTTACTTTTGGAAAGGAATATTTCCTGAAAATCAGAACTTTCAAGGTGGAGAGATGTTCACTTTCTTCCAAATAAGCCTATTGACCTGAAAGTGGGAACACATTTGTCTCTCGAAAGAAAATGGTCAGTGTAGAAAGAGAGAAGTGTCTAGACCATTGTTTCCGTGTGAGAATTGACTTAGTTTTGAAAGGAATACTTACTGCAAATCCTAATTTTCAAGGTGGAGAAAGGGTGATTTTCCTCAAATGGGCCTCTTTATCTGAGGGGAAGAAACACATGTATCCCTCCAAAGAAAACCATTTGTGCTAGAAGCTGCAGCATCTGACACATTGTTACCTGTGAGAATTGAGTTCACTTTTGAAAGGAATATTTCCTGTATATCGTAGTTATCATGGTAGGGGAAGGCTCATTTTGGTACAAAAATGCCTAATCAGCTGATTTGAAGAAACACATTTATTTCTCCAAATAACACCATCTAAGCTTGAAGCTACAGTTGCTAGCACATTGTTTCCCTGTGACAATTGGCTTAGTTTTTGAAAGGAAGACTTCCTCACAATCTGAGTTTTCAGGGTATTATTAGGCTGAGTGTGTCCAAGTAGGCCCATTCAGCTAAGTTCTATAGAAACATGTGTCTCTCAAAAAAAAATCTTTCTTAGAACCAGGAGCATCTAGGGCATTGTTTCCCTGTGAGAACTGAGTTAGTTATTGAAAGGAATACTTCCTGCGACTTAAGATGTTTCAAAGTGGAGAAAGGCTCATTTTGTTCCAAATGGGGCCGTTCATCATTGGGGAAGAAACACAAGTATCCCTCCGAAGAAACCCATTTATGGTAGAAGCTGCAGCATCTACCATATTGTTTTCCTGTGAGAATTGAGTTCGTTTTGGGAAGAATACTTCCTGCAAATCAGAAATTCCAATGTGAACAAAGGTTCATTTTGTTTCCCAAAGGCCTATTCACCTAAGATGAAGAAAGGCCTGTATGTCCAAAAGAGAACAAGCTGGGTCCAAAGCTCAAGCATGTAGAACGTTGTTTACCAGTGATACTTGAATTACTTTTTGAATGGAATGCTCCTGCAAATCAGAATTGTCGGGGTGGATGAAGATCATTTTGTTCTGAATAGGCCTATTCGCCTGAGTTGAAAAAACACATGTACCTCTCAAAAGAAAACCAGCAGTGTTAGAAGCAGGAGCATCAAGCACATTGTTTTACTGTGAGAATTCAGTGAGTTTTTGAAAGGAAGACTGCTGCAAATCAGCGTTTTCGAGGTGTAGAAAGCTTCATTTTGTTCCACATAGGACAGTTTAGAACAGTTGAAGAAACAAATGTAAATCTCAAAAGAAAACTATGTGTGTTAGAAACAAGAGCATCTATCACATTGTTTGCTGTGAGAATAGTGTTACTTTTTGAAAGGAATATACCTGCAACTTAGGGGATCAACGTGGAGATAGCCTCTTTCTGTTCCAAATTGGCCTATTCAGCTAAGTTGAAGAAACACATGTACCTCTCAAAAAAAACCATCTCGGTATGAGGCTGGAATATCTAGAACATTGTTTCCCTGTGAGAACTGAGTGTGGTTTTGAAATGACTACTACAGGAAACCTTAGAGTTTCAAAGGGGCGATAAGCTCTGTTTGCTCGAAATAGGTCTTTTCAGCTGAGTTGAAGACACATGCATCTTTCCCAAGAAAACATCTATGTTAGAAAGGGCAGCAGCTACCACATGGTTTCTCTGTCACAATTGAGAGAGCTTTTGAAAGGAGTACTTCCTGCAATTCAGAACTTGCAAGGTCAACAAAGGTTCATTCTGTGCCAAATAGGCGTTTTCACCTGACATGTTGAAACACATGTTTCTCTCACAAGAAACTCTCTGTGTTAGACGGTCCATCGCATAGAACATTATTTACCTGTGAGATTTGAGTTAGTTTTCATTGGAGAACTTTTGCAAATCAGAATTTCAGGGTGGAAAAGGCTACTTTGTTCCTAATAGCCCTATTGAGCTGCATTGAAAAAACACATGGATCTCGCGAGAGAAAACCATCTGTGTTAGAAGCAGGATCATCCGGCACATTGTTTCCCTGTGAGAATCGAGTGAATATTTGAAAGGAGTACTTCCAGCCAATCATAGATTTGAGGTGTACAAAAGCTCACTTTACTCCATATAGGACTATTTAGCTGAGTGGAAGAAACAACATGTATATCTCGCAAGAGAACTATATGTGTAAGAAGCCTGAGCATCTAGAACATTGATTCCCTGTGAGAACCGAGTTACGTTTGAAAGGAATACCTCCTGCAAATCCTAGATTTGAAGGTGGAGAAAGGCTGCTTTTGTTCAAAATAGGCCTATTGATCTGAGGGGAAGTAACGAATGGATACTTCCAAAGAAAACCATTTCTGGTAGAAGCTGAAGCATGTACATATTGCTTCCCTGGGAGAAATCAGTTAGTTTGGAAAGGAATATTCCTGCAAATCAGAACTTCCAAGGTGCACCAAGCTTCATTTCATTCTAAATAGGCCTATTCCACTGAGATGTTGAAACACATGTTTCTCTGGAAAGAAAACAATCCGTGTTACAATCTCCCCTGCCTTTAACCTTGATTCCCTGTGAGATTAGAGGTAGTTTTTGAGTGGAATACGTCTGCAAAGGAGAATTTTCAGGCTGGAAAAGCCTCCTTTTGTTGGACTAAGCCTATTCAGCTGAGTTGAAGAAGCACATTTTTCTCTCAAAAGAAAATCATCTGTGTTAGAAGAAGGAGAATCTAGCACATTGTTTCCTATGAGAAGTGAGTTAGTGTTTGAAAAGAACGCTGACTGCAACCTAGGTGTTTCAAGGTGGAGATTGGCTCTATTTCCTCCAATAAGCCTATTCAGATGAGTTTGAGAAACTCATGTATCTCTCCAAGGAAAATGATATACGTTAGCAGCATCAAATCTACCACATTGTTTCCTTCTGAGTATTGAGTTAGTTTTTGAAAGCAACACGTTTAGCAAATCAGAATTTTCAAGCTAGAGAAAGGCTCATTTTGTCCAAAGAGGAGGATTCGGCTCAATTGAAGACAGACATGTATCTCTCCTCACAATACCATCTATGCTTCAAACTGCAGCAATTACCACATTGTTTCCCTGCAAGAATTGACTTAGTTTTTGAAAGGACTACTACTGGCAACTTTTGAGTTTCACTGTGGAGATAGTCTCTGTTTGCTTCAAACAGGCCTTTTTAGCTGAGATGAAGAAGCACATGTGTATCTTGAAAAAGTACCATCTACGTTGGAAGCTGTAATTTCTATCACACTGTTTCCCTCTGACAATTTAGTTTGTTTTCGAAAGGAGTATTTCCTGCAAATCAGAATTTCCAACATGGATTGAAGTTCACTTGCTCCAAACAAGCCTAGGTTGAAGAAACACACAAATTTTTGAAAGAAAACCATCTGTGTTAGAAGAAAGTGCATCTAGCACATTGTTTCCCTGTGAGAACTGAGTTAGTTTTTAAAGGAACTCGTCCTCCACATTAGCACTTTGAATTGGGACATATGTTTCTTTGTTTCAAATTGGCCTATTCACCTGAATGGTCTAAACACGTGTTCCTCTTGAAACATCACAATATGTTTTAGAAAGAGGAACAACTAGCGTATTGCTTCCTTGTGAGAAGACTTAGTCTTGGAAAGGAATGTACCTGCAACTGAGAGATTTCAATGTGGAGATATGCCCTGATTGCTGAAAATAGGCCTATACAGCTGAGTTGAAGAAACACATGACTAACTCTAATGACAACCATCTATGTTAGAAACTGTAGCATCAAGCACATTGTTCCCCTGTGAAATTTGAATTAGTTATGGAAATGAATAACTTCTGAAGAACAGATTTTCAAAGTGTAGGAAGCCTCATTTTGTCCAAATAGGCCATTTCAGCTATGTTGAAGAAACATATGCATCTCTCCAACGAAATCATGTAGGTTAGAATCAGCATCATCTAGAACACTGTTCCTCGTGAGAATTGATTTAGCTCGTGAAAGGAGTATTTCCTGCAAAACATCCTTTTCAAGATGAAGAAAGGCTCATTTTGTTCCAAATAGGTCTATACAGCTGAGTTGAAGAAACACATGTACCTTTCCAAAGAAAACCATCTATGGTAGATCTACCACTTTATTTCCCTGTGTGAATTGACATAGATTTCAAAGGAAAATTTAATGGAAATGAGAACTTAGAAGGCAGAGAAAGGATCATTTTGTTCCAAATGGGCCAAATCACATGAGATGTCAAAAACCGTTTGTGTGGAAAGGAAAACTGTGATAGAAACAGGTGTTTCCTGCACATTCTTTCCCTGTGAAAATTGAGTTAATTTTTAAAAGCATACTTCCTACATCTTAAGTGTTTCAATGCGGAGATAGTTTCTGCTTACTCCAGGGAGGCGTATTCAGCTTTGTTTGAGAAACGCATGTATCTCCCAAAGAAAGAGATCTATGTTAAATGCTTCACAATCCCGCCTGTTGTTTGCCTGTGAGAATTGAATGAATTTTTGAATGCAATACTTCTGGAAATCCTCATTTTCAAGAAGAAGAAAGGCTCATTTTGTCCCAAGTATGCGTATTTTGCTGAGGTGAAGAAACACATTTATCTCTCCACAGAAAGCCATCTGTGTCAGAAGTCAAAACATTAACAACATTGCTTCATTCTGTAAATGAGTTACTTTTGGAAAGGAATATTTCCTGAAAATCAGAACTTTCAAGGTGGAGAGATGTTCACTTTCTTCCAAATAAGCCTATTGACCTGAAAGTGGGAACACATTTGTCTCTCGAAAGAAAATGGTCAGTGTAGAAAGAGAGAAGTGTCTAGACCATTGTTTCCGTGTGAGAATTGACTTAGTTTTGAAAGGAATACTTACTGCAAATCCTAATTTTCAAGGTGGAGAAAGGGTGATTTTCCTCAAATGGGCCTCTTTATCTGAGGGGAAGAAACACATGTATCCCTCCAAAGAAAACCATTTCTGCTAGAAGCTGCAGCATCTGACACATTGTTACCTGTGAGAATTGAGTTCACTTTTGAAAGGAATATTTCCTGTATATCGTAGTTATCATGGTAGGGGAAGGCTCATTTTGGTACAAAAATGCCTAATCAGCTGATTTGAAGAAACACATTTATTTCTCCAAATAACATCATCTAAGCTTGAAGCTACAGTTGCTAGCACATTGTTTCCCTGTGACAATTGGCTTAGTTTTTGAAAGGAAGACTTCCTCACAATCTGAATTTTCAGGGTATTATTAGGCTGAGTGTGTCCAAGTAGGCCCATTCAGCTAAGTTCTATAGAAACATGTGTCTCTCAAAAAAAAATCTTTCTTAGAACCAGGAGCATCTAGGGCATTGTTTCCCTGTGAGAACTGAGTTAGTTATTGAAAGGAATACTTCCTGCGACTTAAGATGTTTCAAAGTGGAGAAAGGCTCATTTTGTTCCAAATGGGGCCGTTCATCATTGGGGAAGAAACACAAGTATCCCTCCGAAGAAAGCCATTTATGGTAGAAGCTGCAGCATCTACCATATTGTTTTCCTGTGAGAATTGAGTTCGTTTTGGGAAGAATACTTCCTGCAAATCAGAAATTCCAATGTGAACAAAGGTTCATTTTGTTTCCCAAAGGCCTATTCACCCAAGATGAAGAAAGGCCTGTATGTCCAAAAGAGAACAAGCTGGGTCCAAAGCTCAAGCATGTAGAACGTTGTTTACCAGTGATACTTGAATTACTTTTTGAATGGAATGCTCCTGCAAATCAGAATTGTCGGGGTGGATGAAGATCATTTTGTTCTGAATAGGCCTATTCGCCTGAGTTGAAAAAACACATGTACCTCTCAAAAGAAAACCAGCAGTGTTAGAAGCAGGAGCATCAAGCACATTGTTTTACTGTGAGAATTCAGTCAGTTTTTGAAAGGAAGACTGCTGCAAATCAGCGTTTTCGAGGTGTAGAAAGCTTCATTTTGTTCCACATAGGACAGTTTAGAACAGTTGAAGAAACAAATGTAAATCTCAAAAGAAAGCTATGTGTGTTAGAAACAAGAGCATCTATCACATTGTTTGCTGTGAGAATAGTGTTACTTTTTGAAAGGAATATACCTGCAACTTAGGGGATCAACGTGGAGATAGCCTCTTTCTGTTCCAAATTGGCCTATTCAGCTAAGTTGAAGAAACACATGTACCTCTCAAAAAAAACCATCTCGGTATGAGGCTGGAATATCTAGAACATTGTTTCCCTGTGAGAACTGAGTGTGGTTTTGAAATGACTACTACAGGAAACCTTAGAGTTTCAAAGGGGCGATAAGCTCTGTTTGCTCGAAATAGGTCTTTTCAGCTGAGTTGAAGACACATGCATCTTTCCCAAGAAAACATCTATGTTAGAAAGTGCAGCAGCTACCACATGGTTTCTCTGTCACAATTGAGAGAGCTTTTGAAAGGAGTACTTCCTGCAATTCAGAACGTGCAAGGTCAACAAAGGTTCATTCTGTGCCAAATAGGCGTTTTCACCTGACATGTTGAAACACATGTTTCTCTCACAAGAAACTCTCTGTGTTAGACGGTCCATCGCATAGAACATTATTTACCTGTGAGATTTGAGTTAGTTTTCATTGGAGAACTTTTGCAAATCAGAATTTCAGGGTGGAAAAGGCTACTTTGTTCCTAATAGCCCTATTGAGCTGCATTGAAAAAACACATGGATCTCGCGACAGAAAACCATCTGTGTTAGAAGCAGGATCATCCGGCACATTGTTTCCCTGTGAGAATCGAGTGAATATTTGAAAGGAGTACTTCCAGCCAATCATAGATTTGAGGTGTACAAAAGCTCACTTTACTCCATATAGGACTATTTAGCTGAGTGGAAGAAACAACATGTATATCTCGCAAGAGAACTATATGTGTAAGAAGCCTGAGCATCTAGAACATTGATTCCCTGTGAGAACCGAGTTACGTTTGAAAGGAATACCTCCTGCAAATCCTAGATTTGAAGGTGGAGAAAGGCTGCTTTTGTTCAAAATAGGCCTATTGATCTGAGGGGAAGTAACGAATGGATACTTCCAAAGAAAACCATTTCTGGTAGAAGCTGAAGCATGTACATATTGCTTCCCTGGGAGAAATCAGTTAGTTTGGAAAGGAATATTCCTGCAAATCAGAACTTCCAAGGTGCACCAAGCTTCATTTCATTCTAAATAGGCCTATTCCACTGAGATGTTGAAACACATGTTTCTCTGGAAAGAAAACAATCCGTGTTACAATCTCCCCTGCCTTTAACCTTGATTCCCTGTGAGATTAGAGGTAGTTTTTGAGTGGAATACGTCTGCAAAAGAGAATTTTCAGGCTGGAAAAGCCTCCTTTTGTTGGACTAAGCCTATTCAGCTGAGTTGAAGAGCACATTTTTCTCTCAAAAGAAAATCATCTGTGTTAGAAGAAGGAGAATCTAGCACATTGTTTCCTATGAGAAGTGAGTTAGAGTTTGAAAAGAACGCTGACTGCAACCTAGGTGTTTCAAGGTGGAGATTAGCTCTATTTCCTCCAATATGCCTATTCAGATGAGTTTGAGAAACTCATGTATCTCTCCAAGGAAAATGATATACGTTAGCAGCATCAAATCTACCACATTGTTTCCTTCTGAGTATTGAGTTAGTTTTTGAAAGCAACACGTTTAGCAAATCAGAATTTTCAAGCTACAGAAAGGCTCATTTTGTCCAAAGAGGAGGATTCGGCTCAATTGAAGACAGACATGTATCTCTCCTCACAATACCATCTATGCTTCAAACTGCAGCAATTACCACATTGTTTCCCTGCAAGAATTGACTTAGTTTTTGAAAGGACTACTACTGGCAACTTTTGAGTTTCACTGTGGAGATAGTCTCTGTTTGCTTCAAACAGGCCTTTTTAGCTGAGATGAAGAAGCACATGTGTATCTTGAAAAAGTGCCATCTACGTTGGAAGCTGTAATTTCTATCACACTGTTTCCCTCTGACAATTTAGTTTGTTTTAGAAAGGAGTATTTCCTGCAAATCAGAATTTCCAACATGGATTGAAGTTCACTTGCTCCAAACAAGCCTAGGTTGAAGAAACACACATATTTCTTGAAAGAAAACCATCTGTGTTAGAAGAAAGTGCATCTAGCACATTGTTTCCCTGTGAGAACTGAGTTAGTTTTTAAAGGAACTCGTCCTCCACATTAGCACTTTGAATTGGGACATATGTTTCTTTGTTTCAAATTGGCCTATTCACCTGAATGGTCTAAACACGTGTTCCTCTTGAAACATCACAATATGTTTTAGAAAGAGGAACAACGAGCCTATTGCTTCCTTGTGAGAAGACTTAGTCTTGGAAAGGAATGTACCTGCAACTGAGAGATTTCAATGTGGAGATATGCCCTGATTGCTGAAAATAGGCCTATACAGCTGAGTTGAAGAAACACATGACTAACTCTAATGACAACCATCTATGTTAGAAACTGTAGCATCAAGCACATTGTTCCCCTGTGAAATTTGAATTAGTTATGGAAATGAATAACTTCTGAAGAACAGATTTTCAAAGTGTAGGAAGCCTCATTTTGTCCAAATAGGCCATTTCAGCTATGTTGAAGAAACATATGCATCTCTCCAACGAAATCATGTAGGTTAGAATCAGCATCATCTAGAACACTGTTCCTTGTGAGAATTGATTTAGCTCGTGAAAGGAGTATTTCCTGCAAAACATCCTTTTCAAGATGAAGAAAGGCTCATTTTGTTCCAAATAGGTCTATACAGCTGAGTTGAAGAAACACATGTACCTTTCCAAAGAAAACCATCTATGGTAGATCTACCACTTTATTTCCCTGTGTGAATTGACATAGATTTCAAAGGAAAATTTAATGGAAATGAGAACTTAGAAGGCAGAGAAAGGATCATTTTGTTCCAAATGGGCCAAATCACATGAGATGTCAAAAACCGTTTGTGTGGAAAGGAAAACTGTGATAGAAACAGGTGTTTCCTGCACATTCTTTCCCTGTGAAAATTGAGTTAATTTTTAAAAGCATACTTCCTACATCTTAAGTGTTTCAATGCGGAGATAGTTTCTGTTTACTCCAGGGAGGCGTATTCAGCTTTGTTTGAGAAACGCATGTATCTCCCAAAGAAAGAGATCTATGTTAAATGCTTCACAATCCCGCCTGTTGTTTGCCTGTGAGAATTGAATGAATTTTTGAATGCAATACTTCTGGAAATCCTCATTTTCAAGAAGAAGAAAGGCTCATTTTGTCCCAAGTATGCTTATTTTGCTGAGGTGAAGAAACACATTTATCTCTCCACAGAAAGCCATCTGTGTCAGAAGTCAAAACATTAACAACATTGCTTCATTCTGTAAATGAGTTACTTTTGGAAAGGAATATTTCCTGAAAATCAGAACTTTCAAGGTGGAGAGATGTTCACTTTCTTCCAAATAAGCCTATTGACCTGAAAGTGGGAACACATTTGTCTCTCGAAAGAAAATGGTCAGTGTAGAAAGAGAGAAGTGTCTAGACCATTGTTTCCGTGTGAGAATTGACTTAGTTTTGAAAGGAATACTTACTGCAAATCCTAATTTTCAAGGTGGAGAAAGGGTGATTTTCCTCAAATGGGCCTCTTTATCTGAGGGGAAGAAACACATGTATCCCTCCAAAGAAAACCATTTCTGCTAGAAGCTGCAGCATCTGACACATTGTTACCTGTGAGAATTGAGTTCACTTTTGAAAGGAATATTTCCTGTATATCGTAGTTATCATGGTAGGGGAAGGCTCATTTTGGTACAAAAATGCCTAATCAGCTGATTTGAAGAAACACATTTATTTCTCCAAATAACATCATCTAAGCTTGAAGCTACAGTTGGTAGCACATTGTTTCCCTGTGACAATTGGCTTAGTTTTTGAAAGGAAGACTTCCTCAAAATCTGAATTTTCAGGGTATTATTAGGCTGAGTGTGTCCAAGTAGGCCCATTCAGCTAAGTTCTATAGAAACATGTGTCTCTCAAAAAAAAATCTTTCTTAGAACCAGGAGCATCTAGGGCATTGTTTCCCTGTGAGAACTGAGTTAGTTATTGAAAGGAATACTTCCTGCGACTTAAGATGTTTCAAAGTGGAGAAAGGCTCATTTTGTTCCAAATGGGGCCGTTCATCATTGGGGAAGAAACACAAGTATCCCTCCGAAGAAACCCATTTATGGTAGAAGCTGCAGCATCTACCATATTGTTTTCCTGTGAGAATTGAGTTCGTTTTGGGAAGAATACTTCCTGCAAATCAGAAATTCCAATGTGAACAAAGGTTCATTTTGTTTCCCAAAGGCCTATTCACCCAAGATGAAGAAAGGCCTGTATGTCCAAAAGAGAACAAGCTGGGTCCAAAGCTCAAGCATGTAGAACGTTGTTTACCAGTGATACTTGAATTACTTTTTGAATGGAATGCTCCTGCAAATCAGAATTGTCGGGGTGGATGAAGATCATTTTGTTCTGAATAGGCCTATTCGCCTGAGTTGAAAAAACACATGTACCTCTCAAAAGAAAACCAGCAGTGTTAGAAGCAGGAGCATCAAGCACATTGTTTTACTGTGAGAATTCAGTGAGTTTTTGAAAGGAAGACTGCTGCAAATCAGCATTGTTGAGGTGTAGAAAGCTTCATTTTGTTCCACATAGGACAGTTTAGAACAGTTGAAGAAACAAATGTAAATCTCAAAAGAAAGCTATGTGTGTTAGAAACAAGAGCATCTATCACATTGTTTGCTGTGAGAATAGTGTTACTTTTTGAAAGGAATATACCTGCAACTTAGGGGATCAACGTGGAGATAGCCTCTTTCTGTTCCAAATTGGCCTATTCAGCTAAGTTGAAGAAACACATGTACCTCTCAAAAAAAACCATCTCGGTATGAGGCTGGAATATCTAGAACATTGTTTCCCTGTGAGAACTGAGTGTGGTTTTGAAATGACTACTACAGGAAACCTTAGAGTTTCAAAGGGGCGATAAGCTCTGTTTGCTCGAAATAGGTCTTTTCAGCTGAGTTGAAGACACATGCATCTTTCCCAAGAAAACATCTATGTTAGAAAGTGCAGCAGCTACCACATGGTTTCTCTGTCACAATTGAGAGAGCTTTTGAAAGGAGTACTTCCTGCAATTCAGAACGTGCAAGGTCAACAAAGGTTCATTCTGTGCCAAATAGGCGTTTTCACCTGACATGTTGAAACACATGTTTCTCTCACAAGAAACTCTCTGTGTTAGACGGTCCATCGCATAGAACATTATTTACCTGTTAGATTTGAGTTAGTTTTCATTGGAGAACTTTTGCAAATCAGAATTAAAGGGTGGAAAAGGCTACTTTGTTCCTAATAGCCCTATTGAGCTGCATTGAAAAAACACATGGATCTCGCGAGAGAAAACCATCTGTGTTAGAAGCAGGATCATCCGGCACATTGTTTCCCTGTGAGAATCGAGTGAATATTTGAAAGGAGTACTCCCAGCCAATCATAGATTTGAGGTGTACAAAAGCTCACTTTACTCCAAATAGGACTATTTAGCTGAGTGGAAGAAACAACAGGTATATCTCGCAAGAGAACTATATGTGTAAGAAGCCTGAGCATCTAGAACATTGATTCCCTGTGAGAACCGAGTTACGTTTGAAAGGAATACCTCCTGCAAATCCTAGATTTGAAGGTGGAGAAAGGCTGCTTTTGTTCAAAATAGGCCTATTGATCTGAGGGGAAGTAACGAATGGATACTTCCAAAGAAAACCATTTCTGGTAGAAGCTGAAGCATGTACATATTGCTTCCCTGGGAGAAATCAGTTAGTTTGGAAAGGAATATTCCTGCAAATCAGAACTTCCAAGGTGCACCAAGCTTCATTTCATTCTAAATAGGCCTATTCCACTGAGATGTTGAAACACATGTTTCTCTGGAAAGAAAACAATCCGTGTTACAATCTCCCCTGCCTTTAACCTTGATTCCCTGTGAGATTAGAGGTAGTTTTTGAGTGGAATACGTCTGCAAAGGAGAATTTTCAGGCTGGAAAAGCCTCCTTTTGTTGGACTAAGCCTATTCAGCTGAGTTGAAGAAGCACATTTTTCTCTCAAAAGAAAATCATCTGTGTTAGAAGAAGGAGAATCTAACACATTGTTTCCTATGAGAAGTGAGTTAGTGTTTGAAAAGAACGCTGACTGCAACCTAGGTGTTTCAACGTGGAGATTGGCTCTATTTCCTCCAATAAGCCTATTCAGATGAGTTTGAGAAACTCATGTATCTCTCCAAGGAAAATGATATACGTTAGCAGCATCAAATCTACCACATTGTTTCCTTCTGAGTATTGAGTTAGTTTTTGAAAGCAACACGTTTAGCAAATCAGAATTTTCAAGCTACAGAAAGGCTCATTTTGTCCAAAGAGGAGGATTCGGCTCAATTGAAGACAGACATGTATCTCTCCTCACAATACCATCTATGCTTCAAACTGCAGCAATTACCACATTGTTTCCCTGCAAGAATTGACTTAGTTTTTGAAAGGACTACTACTGGCAACTTTTGAGTTTCACTGTGGAGATAGTCTCTGTTTGCTTCAAACAGGCCTTTTTAGCTGAGATGAAGAAGCACATGTGTATCTTGAAAAAGTGCCATCTACGTTGGAAGCTGTAATTTCTATCACACTGTTTCCCTCTGACAATTTAGTTTGTTTTAGAAAGGAGTATTTCCTGCAAATCAGAATTTCCAACATGGATTGAAGTTCACTTGCTCCAAACAAGCCTAGGTTGAAGAAACACACATATTTCTTGAAAGAAAACCATCTGTGTTAGAAGAAAGTGCATCTAGCACATTGTTTCCCTGTGAGAACTGAGTTAGTTTTTAAAGGAACTCGTCCTCCACATTAGCACTTTGAATTGGGACATATGTTTCTTTGTTTCAAATTGGCCTATTCACCTGAATGGTCTAAACACGTGTTCCTCTTGAAACATCACAATATGTTTTAGAAAGAGGAACAACTAGCCTATTGCTTCCTTGTGAGAAGACTTAGTCTTGGAAAGGAATGTACCTGCAACTGAGAGATTTCAATGTGGAGATATGCCCTGATTGCTGAAAATAGGCCTATACAGCTGAGTTGAAGAAACACATGACTAACTCTAATGACAACCATCTATGTTAGAAACTGTAGCATCAAGCACATTGTTCCCCTGTGAAATTTGAATTAGTTATGGAAATGAATAACTTCTGAAGAACAGATTTTCAAAGTGTAGGAAGCCTCATTTTGTCCAAATAGGCCATTTCAGCTATGTTGAAGAAACATATGCATCTCTCCAACGAAATCATGTAGGTTAGAATCAGCATCATCTAGAACACTGTTCCTTGTGAGAATTGATTTAGCTCGTGAAAGGAGTATTTCCTGCAAAACATCCTTTTCAAGATGAAGAAAGGCTCATTTTGTTCCAAATAGGTCTATACAGCTGAGTTGAAGAAACACATGTACCTTTCCAAAGAAAACCATCTATGGTAGATCTACCACTTTATTTCCCTGTGTGAATTGACATAGATTTCAAAGGAAAATTTAATGGAAATGAGAACTTAGAAGGCAGAGAAAGGATCATTTTGTTCCAAATGGGCCAAATCACATGAGATGTCAAAAACCGTTTGTGTGGAAAGGAAAACTGTGATAGAAACAGGTGTTTCCTGCACATTCTTTCCCTGTGAAAATTGAGTTAATTTTTAAAAGCATACTTCCTACATCTTAAGTGTTTCAATGCGGAGATAGTTTCTGTTTACTCCAGGGAGGCGTATTCAGCTTTGTTTGAGAAACGCATGTATCTCCCAAAGAAAGAGATCTATGTTAAATGCTTCACAATCCCGCCTGTTGTTTGCCTGTGAGAATTGAATGAATTTTTGAATGCAATACTTCTGGAAATCCTCATTTTCAAGAAGAAGAAAGGCTCATTTTGTCCCAAGTATGCTTATTTTGCTGAGGTGAAGAAACACATTTATCTCTCCACAGAAAGCCATCTGTGTCAGAAGTCAAAACATTAACAACATTGCTTCATTCTGTAAATGAGTTACTTTTGGAAAGGAATATTTCCTGAAAATCAGAACTTTCAAGGTGGAGAGATGTTCACTTTCTTCCAAATAAGCCTATTGACCTGAAAGTGGGAACACATTTGTCTCTCGAAAGAAAATGGTCAGTGTAGAAAGAGAGAAGTGTCTAGACCATTGTTTCCGTGTGAGAATTGACTTAGTTTTGAAAGGAATACTTACTGCAAATCCTAATTTTCAAGGTGGAGAAAGGGTGATTTTCCTCAAATGGGATTCTTTATCTGAGGGGAAGAAACACATGTATCCCTCCAAAGAAAACCATTTCTGCTAGAAGCTGCAGCATCTGACACATTGTTACCTGTGAGAATTGAGTTCACTTTTGAAAGGAATATTTCCTGTATATCGTAGTTATCATGGTAGGGGAAGGCTCATTTTGGTACAAAAATGCCTAATCAGCTGATTTGAAGAAACACATTTATTTCTCCAAATAACATCATCTAAGCTTGAAGCTACAGTTGGTAGCACATTGTTTCCCTGTGACAATTGGCTTAGTTTTTGAAAGGAAGACTTACTCAAAATCTGAATTTTCAGGGTATTATTAGGCTGAGTGTGTCCAAGTAGGCCCATTCAGCTAAGTTCTATAGAAACATGTGTCTCTCAAAAAAAAATCTTTCTTAGAACCAGGAGCATCTAGGGCATTGTTTCCCTGTGAGAACTGAGTTAGTTATTGAAAGGAATACTTCCTGCGACTTAAGATGTTTCAAAGTGGAGAAAGGCTCATTTTGTTCCAAATGGGGCCGTTCATCATTGGGGAAGAAACACAAGTATCCCTCCGAAGAAACCCATTTATGGTAGAAGCTGCAGCATCTACCATATTGTTTTCCTGTGAGAATTGAGTTCGTTTTGGGAAGAATACTTCCTGCAAATCAGAAATTCCAATGTGAACAAAGGTTCATTTTGTTTCCCAAAGGCCTATTCACCCAAGATGAAGAAAGGCCTGTATGTCCAAAAGAGAACAAGCTGGGTCCAAAGCTCAAGCATGTAGAACGTTGTTTACCAGTGATACTTGAATTACTTTTTGAATGGAATGCTCCTGCAAATCAGAATTGTCGGGGTGGATGAAGATCATTTTGTTCTGAATAGGCCTATTCGCCTGAGTTGAAAAAACACATGTACCTCTCAAAAGAAAACCAGCAGTGTTAGAAGCAGGAGCATCAAGCACATTGTTTTACTGTGAGAATTCAGTGAGTTTTTGAAAGGAAGACTGCTGCAAATCAGCATTGTTGAGGTGTAGAAAGCTTCATTTTGTTCCACATAGGACAGTTTAGAACAGTTGAAGAAACAAATGTAAATCTCAAAAGAAAGCTATGTGTGTTAGAAACAAGAGCATCTATCACATTGTTTGCTGTGAGAATAGTGTTACTTTTTGAAAGGAATATACCTGCAACTTAGGGGATCAACGTGGAGATAGCCTCTTTCTGTTCCAAATTGGCCTATTCAGCTAAGTTGAAGAAACACATGTACCTCTCAAAAAAAACCATCTCGGTATGAGGCTGGAATATCTAGAACATTGTTTCCCTGTGAGAACTGAGTGTGGTTTTGAAATGACTACTACAGGAAACCTTAGAGTTTCAAAGGGGCGATAAGCTCTGTTTGCTCGAAATAGGTCTTTTCAGCTGAGTTGAAGACACATGCATCTTTCCCAAGAAAACATCTATGTTAGAAAGTGCAGCAGCTACCACATGGTTTCTCTGTCACAATTGAGAGAGCTTTTGAAAGGAGTACTTCCTGCAATTCAGAACGTGCAAGGTCAACAAAGGTTCATTCTGTGCCAAATAGGCGTTTTCACCTGACATGTTGAAACACATGTTTCTCTCACAAGAAACTCTCTGTGTTAGACGGTCCATCGCATAGAACATTATTTACCTGTTAGATTTGAGTTAGTTTTCATTGGAGAACTTTTGCAAATCAGAATTAAAGGGTGGAAAAGGCTACTTTGTTCCTAATAGCCCTATTGAGCTGCATTGAAAAAACACATGGATCTCGCGAGAGAAAACCATCTGTGTTAGAAGCAGGATCATCCGGCACATTGTTTCCCTGTGAGAATCGAGTGAATATTTGAAAGGAGTACTCCCAGCCAATCATAGATTTGAGGTGTACAAAAGCTCACTTTACTCCAAATAGGACTATTTAGCTGAGTGGAAGAAACAACAGGTATATCTCGCAAGAGAACTATATGTGTAAGAAGCCTGAGCATCTAGAACATTGATTCCCTGTGAGAACCGAGTTACGTTTGAAAGGAATACCTCCTGCAAATCCTAGATTTGAAGGTGGAGAAAGGCTGCTTTTGTTCAAAATAGGCCTATTGATCTGAGGGGAAGTAACGAATGGATACTTCCAAAGAAAACCATTTCTGGTAGAAGCTGAAGCATGTACATATTGCTTCCCTGGGAGAAATCAGTTAGTTTGGAAAGGAATATTCCTGCAAATCAGAACTTCCAAGGTGCACCAAGCTTCATTTCATTCTAAATAGGCCTATTCCACTGAGATGTTGAAACACATGTTTCTCTGGAAAGAAAACAATCCGTGTTACAATCTCCCCTGCCTTTAACCTTGATTCCCTGTGAGATTAGAGGTAGTTTTTGAGTGGAATACGTCTGCAAAGGAGAATTTTCAGGCTGGAAAAGCCTCCTTTTGTTGGACTAAGCCTATTCAGCTGAGTTGAAGAAGCACATTTTTCTCTCAAAAGAAAATCATCTGTGTTAGAAGAAGGAGAATCTAACACATTGTTTCCTATGAGAAGTGAGTTAGTGTTTGAAAAGAACGCTGACTGCAACCTAGGTGTTTCAACGTGGAGATTGGCTCTATTTCCTCCAATAAGCCTATTCAGATGAGTTTGAGAAACTCATGTATCTCTCCAAGGAAAATGATATACGTTAGCAGCATCAAATCTACCACATTGTTTCCTTCTGAGTATTGAGTTAGTTTTTGAAAGCAACACGTTTAGCAAATCAGAATTTTCAAGCTACAGAAAGGCTCATTTTGTCCAAAGAGGAGGATTCGGCTCAATTGAAGACAGACATGTATCTCTCCTCACAATACCATCTATGCTTCAAACTGCAGCAATTACCACATTGTTTCCCTGCAAGAATTGACTTAGTTTTTGAAAGGACTACTACTGGCAACTTTTGAGTTTCACTGTGGAGATAGTCTCTGTTTGCTTCAAACAGGCCTTTTTAGCTGAGATGAAGAAGCACATGTGTATCTTGAAAAAGTGCCATCTACGTTGGAAGCTGTAATTTCTATCACACTGTTTCCCTCTGACAATTTAGTTTGTTTTAGAAAGGAGTATTTCCTGCAAATCAGAATTTCCAACATGGATTGAAGTTCACTTGCTCCAAACAAGCCTAGGTTGAAGAAACACACATATTTCTTGAAAGAAAACCATCTGTGTTAGAAGAAAGTGCATCTAGCACATTGTTTCCCTGTGAGAACTGAGTTAGTTTTTAAAGGAACTCGTCCTCCACATTAGCACTTTGAATTGGGACATATGTTTCTTTGTTTCAAATTGGCCTATTCACCTGAATGGTCTAAACACGTGTTCCTCTTGAAACATCACAATATGTTTTAGAAAGAGGAACAACTAGCCTATTGCTTCCTTGTGAGAAGACTTAGTCTTGGAAAGGAATGTACCTGCAACTGAGAGATTTCAATGTGGAGATATGCCCTGATTGCTGAAAATAGGCCTATACAGCTGAGTTGAAGAAACACATGACTAACTCTAATGACAACCATCTATGTTAGAAACTGTAGCATCAAGCACATTGTTCCCCTGTGAAATTTGAATTAGTTATGGAAATGAATAACTTCTGAAGAACAGATTTTCAAAGTGTAGGAAGCCTCATTTTGTCCAAATAGGCCATTTTAGCTATGTTGAAGAAACATATGCATCTCTCCAACGAAATCATGTAGGTTAGAATCAGCATCATCTAGAACACTGTTCCTTGTGAGAATTGATTTAGCTCGTGAAAGGAGTATTTCCTGCAAAACATCCTTTTCAAGATGAAGAAAGGCTCATTTTGTTCCAAATAGGTCTATACAGCTGAGTTGAAGAAACACATGTACCTTTCCAAAGAAAACCATCTATGGTAGATCTACCACTTTATTTCCCTGTGTGAATTGACATAGATTTCAAAGGAAAATTTAATGGAAATGAGAACTTAGAAGGCAGAGAAAGGATCATTTTGTTCCAAATGGGCCAAATCACATGAGATGTCAAAAACCGTTTGTGTGGAAAGGAAAACTGTGATAGAAACAGGTGTTTCCTGCACATTCTTTCCCTGTGAAAATTGAGTTAATTTTTAAAAGCATACTTCCTACATCTTAAGTGTTTCAATGCGGAGATAGTTTCTGTTTACTCCAGGGAGGCGTATTCAGCTTTGTTTGAGAAACGCATGTATCTCCCAAAGAAAGAGATCTATGTTAAATGCTTCACAATCCCGCCTGTTGTTTGCCTGTGAGAATTGAATGAATTTTTGAATGCAATACTTCTGGAAATCCTCATTTTCAAGAAGAAGAAAGGCTCATTTTGTCCCAAGTATGCTTATTTTGCTGAGGTGAAGAAACACATTTATCTCTCCACAGAAAGCCATCTGTGTCAGAAGTCAAAACATTAACAACATTGCTTCATTCTGTAAATGAGTTACTTTTGGAAAGGAATATTTCCTGAAAATCAGAACTTTCAAGGTGGAGAGATGTTCACTTTCTTCCAAATAAGCCTATTGACCTGAAAGTGGGAACACATTTGTCTCTCGAAAGAAAATGGTCAGTGTAGAAAGAGAGAAGTGTCTAGACCATTGTTTCCGTGTGAGAATTGACTTAGTTTTGAAAGGAATACTTACTGCAAATCCTAATTTTCAAGGTGGAGAAAGGGTGATTTTCCTCAAATGGGCCTCTTTATCTGAGGGGAAGAAACACATGTATCCCTCCAAAGAAAACCATTTCTGCTAGAAGCTGCAGCATCTGACACATTGTTACCTGTGAGAATTGAGTTCACTTTTGAAAGGAATATTTCCTGTATATCGTAGTTATCATGGTAGGGGAAGGCTCATTTTGGTACAAAAATGCCTAATCAGCTGATTTGAAGAAACACATTTATTTCTCCAAATAACATCATCTAAGCTTGAAGCTACAGTTGCTAGCACATTGTTTCCCTGTGACAATTGGCTTAGTTTTTGAAAGGAAGACTTCCTCAAAATCTGAATTTTCAGGGTATTATTAGGCTGAGTGTGTCCAAGTAGGCCCATTCAGCTAAGTTCTATAGAAACATGTGTCTCTCAAAAAAAAATCTTTCTTAGAACCAGGAGCATCTAGGGCATTGTTTCCCTGTGAGAACTGAGTTAGTTATTGAAAGGAATACTTCCTGCGACTTAAGATGTTTCAAAGTGGAGAAAGGCTCATTTTGTTCCAAATGGGGCCGTTCATCATTGGGGAAGAAACACAAGTATCCCTCCGAAGAAACCCATTTATGGTAGAAGCTGCAGCATCTACCATATTGTTTTCCTGTGAGAATTGAGTTCGTTTTGGGAAGAATACTTCCTGCAAATCAGAAATTCCAATGTGAACAAAGGTTCATTTTGTTTCCCAAAGGCCTATTCACCCAAGATGAAGAAAGGCCTGTATGTCCAAAAGAGAACAAGCTGGGTCCAAAGCTCAAGCATGTAGAACGTTGTTTACCAGTGATACTTGAATTACTTTTTGAATGGAATGCTCCTGCAAATCAGAATTGTCGGGGTGGATGAAGATCATTTTGTTCTGAATAGGCCTATTCGCCTGAGTTGAAAAAACACATGTACCTCTCAAAAGAAAACCAGCAGTGTTAGAAGCAGGAGCATCAAGCACATTGTTTTACTGTGAGAATTCAGTGAGTTTTTGAAAGGAAGACTGCTGCAAATCAGCATTGTTGAGGTGTAGAAAGCTTCATTTTGTTCCACATAGGACAGTTTAGAACAGTTGAAGAAACAAATGTAAATCTCAAAAGAAAGCTATGTGTGTTAGAAAGAAGAGCATCTATCACATTGTTTGCTGTGAGAATAGTGTTACTTTTTGAAAGGAATATACCTGCAACTTAGGGGATCAACGTGGAGATAGCCTCTTTCTGTTCCAAATTGGCCTATTCAGCTAAGTTGAAGAAACACATGTACCTCTCAAAAAAAACCATCTCGGTATGAGGCTGGAATATCTAGAACATTGTTTCCCTGTGAGAACTGAGTGTGGTTTTGAAATGACTACTACAGGAAACCTTAGAGTTTCAAAGGGGCGATAAGCTCTGTTTGCTCGAAATAGGTCTTTTCAGCTGAGTTGAAGACACATGCATCTTTCCCAAGAAAACATCTATGTTAGAAAGTGCAGCAGCTACCACATGGTTTCTCTGTCACAATTGAGAGAGCTTTTGAAAGGAGTACTTCCTGCAATTCAGAACGTGCAAGGTCAACAAAGGTTCATTCTGTGCCAAATAGGCGTTTTCACCTGACATGTTGAAACACATGTTTCTCTCACAAGAAACTCTCTGTGTTAGACGGTCCATCGCATAGAACATTATTTACCTGTTAGATTTGAGTTAGTTTTCATTGGAGAACTTTTGCAAATCAGAATTAAAGGGTGGAAAAGGCTACTTTGTTCCTAATAGCCCTATTGAGCTGCATTGAAAAAACACATGGATCTCGCGAGAGAAAACCATCTGTGTTAGAAGCAGGATCATCCGGCACATTGTTTCCCTGTGAGAATCGAGTGAATATTTGAAAGGAGTACTCCCAGCCAATCATAGATTTGAGGTGTACAAAAGCTCACTTTACTCCAAATAGGACTATTTAGCTGAGTGGAAGAAACAACATGTATATCTCGCAAGAGAACTATATGTGTAAGAAGCCTGAGCATCTAGAACATTGATTCCCTGTGAGAACCGAGTTACGTTTGAAAGGAATACCTCCTGCAAATCCTAGATTTGAAGGTGGAGAAAGGCTGCTTTTGTTCAAAATAGGCCTATTGATCTGAGGGGAAGTAACGAATGGATACTTCCAAAGAAAACCATTTCTGGTAGAAGCTGAAGCATGTACATATTGCTTCCCTGGGAGAAATCAGTTAGTTTGGAAAGGAATATTCCTGCAAATCAGAACTTCCAAGGTGCACCAAGCTTCATTTCATTCTAAATAGGCCTATTCCACTGAGATGTTGAAACACATGTTTCTCTGGAAAGAAAACAATCCGTGTTACAATCTCCCCTGCCTTTAACCTTGATTCCCTGTGAGATTAGAGGTAGTTTTTGAGTGGAATACGTCTGCAAAGGAGAATTTTCAGGCTGGAAAAGCCTCCTTTTGTTGGACTAAGCCTATTCAGCTGAGTTGAAGAAGCACATTTTTCTCTCAAAAGAAAATCATCTGTGTTAGAAGAAGGAGAATCTAACACATTGTTTCCTATGAGAAGTGAGTTAGTGTTTGAAAAGAACGCTGACTGCAACCTAGGTGTTTCAACGTGGAGATTGGCTCTATTTCCTCCAATAAGCCTATTCAGATGAGTTTGAGAAACTCATGTATCTCTCCAAGGAAAATGATATACGTTAGCAGCATCAAATCTACCACATTGTTTCCTTCTGAGTATTGAGTTAGTTTTTGAAAGCAACACGTTTAGCAAATCAGAATTTTCAAGCTACAGAAAGGCTCATTTTGTCCAAAGAGGAGGATTCGGCTCAATTGAAGACAGACATGTATCTCTCCTCACAATACCATCTATGCTTCAAACTGCAGCAATTACCACATTGTTTCCCTGCAAGAATTGACTTAGTTTTTGAAAGGACTACTACTGGCAACTTTTGAGTTTCACTGTGGAGATAGTCTCTGTTTGCTTCAAACAGGCCTTTTTAGCTGAGATGAAGAAGCACATGTGTATCTTGAAAAAGTGCCATCTACGTTGGAAGCTGTAATTTCTATCACACTGTTTCCCTCTGACAATTTAGTTTGTTTTAGAAAGGAGTATTTCCTGCAAATCAGAATTTCCAACATGGATTGAAGTTCACTTGCTCCAAACAAGCCTAGGTTGAAGAAACACACATATTTCTTGAAAGAAAACCATCTGTGTTAGAAGAAAGTGCATCTAGCACATTGTTTCCCTGTGAGAACTGAGTTAGTTTTTAAAGGAACTCGTCCTCCACATTAGCACTTTGAATTGGGACATATGTTTCTTTGTTTCAAATTGGCCTATTCACCTGAATGGTCTAAACACGTGTTCCTCTTGAAACATCACAATATGTTTTAGAAAGAGGAACAACTAGCCTATTGCTTCCTTGTGAGAAGACTTAGTCTTGGAAAGGAATGTACCTGCAACTGAGAGATTTCAATGTGGAGATATGCCCTGATTGCTGAAAATAGGCCTATACAGCTGAGTTGAAGAAACACATGACTAACTCTAATGACAACCATCTATGTTAGAAACTGTAGCATCAAGCACATTGTTCCCCTGTGAAATTTGAATTAGTTATGGAAATGAATAACTTCTGAAGAACAGATTTTCAAAGTGTAGGAAGCCTCATTTTGTCCAAATAGGCCATTTCAGCTATGTTGAAGAAACATATGCATCTCTCCAACGAAATCATGTAGGTTAGAATCAGCATCATCTAGAACACTGTTCCTTGTGAGAATTGATTTAGCTCGTGAAAGGAGTATTTCCTGCAAAGCATCCTTTTCAAGATGAAGAAAGGCTCATTTTGTTCCAAATAGGTCTATACAGCTGAGTTGAAGAAACACATGTACCTTTCCAAAGAAAAGCATCTATGGTAGATCTACCACTTTATTTCCCTGTGTGAATTGACATAGATTTCAAAGGAAAATTTAATGGAAATGAGAACTTAGAAGGCAGAGAAAGGATCATTTTGTTCCAAATGGGCCAAATCACATGAGATGTCAAAAACCGTTTGTGTGGAAAGGAAAACTGTGATAGAAACAGGTGTTTCCTGCACATTCTTTCCCTGTGAAAATTGAGTTAATTTTTAAAAGCATACTTCCTACAGCTTAAGTGTTTCAATGCGGAGATAGTTTCTGTTTACTCCAGGGAGGCGTATTCAGCTTTGTTTGAGAAACGCATGTATCTCCCAAAGAAAGAGATCTATGTTAAATGCTTCACAATCCCGCCTGTTGTTTGCCTGTGAGAATTGAATGAATTTTTGAATGCAATACTTCTGGAAATCCTCATTTTCAAGAAGAAGAAAGGCTCATTTTGTCCCAAGTATGCGTATTTTGCTGAGGTGAAGAAACACATTTATCTCTCCACAGAAAGCCATCTGTGTCAGAAGTCAAAACATTAACAACATTGCTTCATTCTGTAAATGAGTTACTTTTGGAAAGGAATATTTCCTGAAAATCAGAACTTTCAAGGTGGAGAGATGTTCACTTTCTTCCAAATAAGCCTATTGACCTGAAAGTGGGAACACATTTGTCTCTCGAAAGAAAATGGTCAGTGTAGAAAGAGAGAAGTGTCTAGACCATTGTTTCCGTGTGAGAATTGACTTAGTTTTGAAAGGAATACTTACTGCAAATCCTAATTTTCAAGGTGGAGAAAGGGTGATTTTCCTCAAATGGGCCTCTTTATCTGAGGGGAAGAAACACATGTATCCCTCCAAAGAAAACCATTTCTGCTAGAAGCTGCAGCATCTGACACATTGTTACCTGTGAGAATTGAGTTCACTTTTGAAAGGAATATTTCCTGTATATCGTAGTTATCATGGTAGGGGAAGGCTCATTTTGGTACAAAAATGCCTAATCAGCTGATTTGAAGAAACACATTTATTTCTCCAAATAACATCATCTAAGCTTGAAGCTACAGTTGCTAGCACATTGTTTCCCTGTGACAATTGGCTTAGTTTTTGAAAGGAAGACTTCCTCACAATCTGAATTTTCAGGGTATTATTAGGCTGAGTGTGTCCAAGTAGGCCCATTCAGCTAAGTTCTATAGAAACATGTGTCTCTCAAAAAAAAATCTTTCTTAGAACCAGGAGCATCTAGGGCATTGTTTCCCTGTGAGAACTGAGTTAGTTATTGAAAGGAATACTTCCTGCGACTTAAGATGTTTCAAAGTGGAGAAAGGCTCATTTTGTTCCAAATGGGGCCGTTCATCATTGGGGAAGAAACACAAGTATCCCTCCGAAGAAACCCATTTATGCTAGAAGCTGCAGCATCTACCATATTGTTTTCCTGTGAGAATTGAGTTCGTTTTGGGAAGAATACTTCCTGCAAATCAGAAATTCCAATGTGAACAAAGGTTCATTTTGTTTCCCAAAGGCCTATTCACCCAAGATGAAGAAAGGCCTGTATGTCCAAAAGAGAACAAGCTGGGTCCAAAGCTCAAGCATGTAGAACGTTGTTTACCAGTGATACTTGAATTACTTTTTGAATGGAATGCTCCTGCAAATCAGAATTGTCGGGGTGGATGAAGATCATTTTGTTCTGAATAGGCCTATTCGCCTGAGTTGAAAAAACACATGTACCTCTCAAAAGAAAACCAGCAGTGTTAGAAGCAGGAGCATCAAGCACATTGTTTTACTGTGAGAATTCAGTGAGTTTTTGAAAGGAAGACTGCTGCAAATCAGCATTGTTGAGGTGTAGAAAGCTTCATTTTGTTCCACATAGGACAGTTTAGAACAGTTGAAGAAACAAATGTAAATCTCAAAAGAAAGCTATGTGTGTTAGAAACAAGAGCATCTATCACATTGTTTGCTGTGAGAATAGTGTTACTTTTTGAAAGGAATATACCTGCAACTTAGGGGATCAACGTGGAGATAGCCTCTTTCTGTTCCAAATTGGCCTATTCAGCTAAGTTGAAGAAACACATGTACCTCTCAAAAAAAACCATCTCGGTATGAGGCTGGAATATCTAGAACATTGTTTCCCTGTGAGAACTGAGTGTGGTTTTGAAATGACTACTACAGGAAACCTTAGAGTTTCAAAGGGGCGATAAGCTCTGTTTGCTCGAAATAGGTCTTTTCAGCTGAGTTGAAGACACATGCATCTTTCCCAAGAAAACATCTATGTTAGAAAGTGCAGCAGCTACCACATGGTTTCTCTGTCACAATTGAGAGAGCTTTTGAAAGGAGTACTTCCTGCAATTCAGAACGTGCAAGGTCAACAAAGGTTCATTCTGTGCCAAATAGGCGTTTTCACCTGACATGTTGAAACACATGTTTCTCTCACAAGAAACTCTCTGTGTTAGACGGTCCATCGCATAGAACATTATTTACCTGTGAGATTTGAGTTAGTTTTCATTGGAGAACTTTTGCAAATCAGAATTTCAGGGTGGAAAAGGCTACTTTGTTCCTAATAGCCCTATTGAGCTGCATTGAAAAAACACATGGATCTCGCGAGAGAAAACCATCTGTGTTAGAAGCAGGATCATCCGGCACATTGTTTCCCTGTGAGAATCGAGTGAATATTTGAAAGGAGTACTTCCAGCCAATCATAGATTTGAGGTGTACAAAAGCTCACTTTACTCCATATAGGACTATTTAGCTGAGTGGAAGAAACAACATGTATATCTCGCAAGAGAACTATATGTGTAAGAAGCCTGAGCATCTAGAACATTGATTCCCTGTGAGAACCGAGTTACGTTTGAAAGGAATACCTCCTGCAAATCCTAGATTTGAAGGTGGAGAAAGGCTGCTTTTGTTCAAAATAGGCCTATTGATCTGAGGGGAAGTAACGAATGGATACTTCCAAAGAAAACCATTTCTGGTAGAAGCTGAAGCATGTACATATTGCTTCCCTGGGAGAAATCAGTTAGTTTGGAAAGGAATATTCCTGCAAATCAGAACTTCCAAGGTGCACCAAGCTTCATTTCATTCTAAATAGGCCTATTCCACTGAGATGTTGAAACACATGTTTCTCTGGAAAGAAAACAATCCGTGTTACAATCTCCCCTGCCTTTAACCTTGATTCCCTGTGAGATTAGAGGTAGTTTTTGAGTGGAATACGTCTGCAAAAGAGAATTTTCAGGCTGGAAAAGCCTCCTTTTGTTGGACTAAGCCTATTCAGCTGAGTTGAAGAAGCACATTTTTCTCTCAAAAGAAAATCATCTGTGTTAGAAGAAGGAGAATCTAGCACATTGTTTCCTATGAGAAGTGAGTTAGTGTTTGAAAAGAACGCTGACTGCAACCTAGGTGTTTCAAGGTGGAGATTGGCTCTATTTCCTCCAATATGCCTATTCAGATGAGTTTGAGAAACTCATGTATCTCTCCAAGGAAAATGATATACGTTAGCAGCATCAAATCTACCACATTGTTTCCTTCTGAGTATTGAGTTAGTTTTTGAAAGCAACACGTTTAGCAAATCAGAATTTTCAATCTAGAGAAAGGCTCATTTTGTCCAAAGAGGAGGATTCGGCTCAATTGAAGACAGACATGTATCTCTCCTCACAATACCATCTATGCTTCAAACTGCAGCAATTACCACATTGTTTCCCTGCAAGAATTGACTTAGTTTTTGAAAGGACTACTACTGGCAACTTTTGAGTTTCACTGTGGAGATAGTCTCTGTTTGCTTCAAACAGGCCTTTTTAGCTGAGATGAAGAAGCACATGTGTATCTTGAAAAAGTGCCATTTACGTTGGAAGCTGTAATTTCTATCACACTGTTTCCCTCTGACAATTTAGTTTGTTTTAGAAAGGAGTATTTCCTGCAAATCAGAATTTCCAACATGGATTGAAGTTCACTTGCTCCAAACAAGCCTAGGTTGAAGAAATACACATATTTCTTGAAAGAAAACCATCTGTGTTAGAAGAAAGTGCATCTAGCACATTGTTTCCCTGTGAGAACTGAGTTAGTTTTTAAAGGAACTCGTCCTCCACATTAGCACTTTGAATTGGGACATATGTTTCTTTGTTTCAAATTGGCCTATTCACCTGAATGGTCTAAACACGTGTTCCTCTTGAAACATCACAATATGTTTTAGAAAGAGGAACAACTAGCCTATTGCTTCCTTGTGAGAAGACTTAGTCTTGGAAAGGAATGTACCTGCAACTGAGAGATTTCAATGTGGAGATATGCCCTGATTGCTGAAAATAGGCCTATACAGCTGAGTTGAAGAAACACATGACTAACTCTAATGACAACCATCTATGTTAGAAACTGTAGCATCAAGCACATTGTTCCCCTGTGAAATTTGAATTAGTTATGGAAATGAATAACTTCTGAAGAACAGATTTTCAAAGTGTAGGAAGCCTCATTTTGTCCAAATAGGCCATTTCAGCTATGTTGAAGAAACATATGCATCTCTCCAACGAAATCATGTAGGTTAGAATCAGCATCATCTAGAACACTGTTCCTTGTGAGAATTGATTTAGCTCGTGAAAGGAGTATTTCCTGCAAAGCATCCTTTCCAAGATGAAGAAAGGCTCATTTTGTTCCAAATAGGTCTATACAGCTGAGTTGAAGAAACACATGTACCTTTCCAAAGAAAACCATCTATGGTAGATCTACCACTTTATTTCCCTGTGTGAATTGACATAGATTTCAAAGGAAAATTTAATGGAAATGAGAACTTAGAAGGCAGAGAAAGGATCATTTTGTTCCAAATGGGCCAAATCACATGAGATGTCAAAAACCGTTTGTGTGGAAAGGAAAACTGTGATAGAAACAGGTGTTTCCTGCACATTCTTTCCCTGTGAAAATTGAGTTAATTTTTAAAAGCATACTTCCTACATCTTAAGTGTTTCAATGCGGAGATAGTTTCTGTTTACTCCAGGGAGGCGTATTCAGCTTTGTTTGAGAAACGCATGTATCTCCCAAAGAAAGAGATCTATGTTAAATGCTTCACAATCCCGCCTGTTGTTTGCCTGTGAGAATTGAATGAATTTTTGAATGCAATACTTCTGGAAATCCTCATTTTCAAGAAGAAGAAAGGCTCATTTTGTCCCAAGTATGCGTATTTTGCTGAGGTGAAGAAACACATTTATCTCTCCACAGAAAGCCATCTGTGTCAGAAGTCAAAACATTAACAACATTGCTTCATTCTGTAAATGAGTTACTTTTGGAAAGGAATATTTCCTGAAAATCAGAACTTTCAAGGTGGAGAGATGTTCACTTTCTTCCAAATAAGCCTATTGACCTGAAAGTGGGAACACATTTGTCTCTCGAAAGAAAATGGTCAGTGTAGAAAGAGAGAAGTGTCTAGACCATTGTTTCCGTGTGAGAATTGACTTAGTTTTGAAAGGAATACTTACTGCAAATCCTAATTTTCAAGGTGGAGAAAGGGTGATTTTCCTCAAATGGGCCTCTTTATCTGAGGGGAAGAAACACATGTATCCCTCCAAAGAAAACCATTTCTGCTAGAAGCTGCAGCATCTGACACATTGTTACCTGTGAGAATTGAGTTCACTTTTGAAAGGAATATTTCCTGTATATCGTAGTTATCATGGTAGGGGAAGGCTCATTTTGATACAAAAATGCCTAATCAGCTGATTTGAAGAAACACATTTATTTCTCCAAATAACACCATCTAAGCTTGAAGCTACAGTTGCTAGCACATTGTTTCCCTGTGACAATTGGCTTAGTTTTTGAAAGGAAGACTTCCTCACAATCTGAGTTTTCAGGGTATTATTAGGCTGAGTGTGTCCAAGTAGGCCCATTCAGCTAAGTTCTATAGAAACATGTGTCTCTCAAAAAAAAATCTTTCTTAGAACCAGGAGCATCTAGGGCATTGTTTCCCTGTGAGAACTGAGTTAGTTATTGAAAGGAATACTTCCTGCGACTTAAGATGTTTCAAAGTGGAGAAAGGCTCATTTTGTTCCAAATGGGGCCGTTCATCATTGGGGAAGAAACACAAGTATCCCTCCGAAGAAACCCATTTATGGTAGAAGCTGCAGCATCTACCATATTGTTTTCCTGTGAGAATTGAGTTCGTTTTGGGAAGAATACTTCCTGCAAATCAGAAATTCCAATGTGAACAAAGGTTCATTTTGTTTCCCAAAGGCCTATTCACCTAAGATGAAGAAAGGCCTGTATGTCCAAAAGAGAACAAGCTGGGTCCAAAGCTCAAGCATGTAGAACGTTGTTTACCAGTGATACTTGAATTACTTTTTGAATGGAATGCTCCTGCAAATCAGAATTGTCATGGTGGATGAAGATCTTTTTGTTCTGAATAGGCCTATTCACCTGAGTTGAAAAAACACATGTACATCTCAAAAGAAAACCAGCAGTGTTAGAAGCAGGAGCATCAAGCACATTGTTTTACTGTGAGAATTCAGTGAGTTTTTGAAAGGAAGACTGCTGCAAATCAGCGTTGTTGAGGTGTAGAAAGCTTCATTTTGTTCCACATAGGACAGTTTAGAACAGTTGAAGAAACAAATGTAAATCTCAAAAGAAAGCTATGTGTGTTAGAAACAAGAGCATCTATCACATTGTTTGCTGTGAGAATAGTGTTACTTTTTGAAAGGAATATACCTGCAACTTAGGGGATCAACGTGGAGATAGCCTCTTTCTGTTCCAAATTGGCCTATTCAGCTAAGTTGAAGAAACACATGTACCTCTCAAAAAAAACCATCTCGGTATGAGGCTGGAATATCTAGAACATTGTTTCCCTGTGAGAACTGAGTGTGGTTTTGAAATGACTACTACAGGAAACCTTAGAGTTTCAAAGGGGCGATAAGCTCTGTTTGCTCGAAATAGGTCTTTTCAGCTGAGTTGAAGACACATGCATCTTTCCCAAGAAAACATCTATGTTAGAAAGTGCAGCAGCTACCACATGGTTTCTCTGTCACAATTGAGAGAGCTTTTGAAAGGAGTACTTCCTGCAATTCAGAACGTGCAAGGTCAACAAAGGTTCATTCTGTGCCAAATAGGCGTTTTCACCTGACATGTTGAAACACATGTTTCTCTCACAAGAAACTCTCTGTGTTAGACGGTCCATCGCATAGAACATTATTTACCTGTGAGATTTGAGTTAGTTTTCATTGGAGAACTTTTGCAAATCAGAATTTCAGGGTGGAAAAGGCTACTTTGTTCCTAATAGACCTATTGAGCTGCATTGAAAAAACACATGGATCTCGCGAGAGAAAACCATCTGTGTTAGAAGCAGGATCATCCGGCACATTGTTTCCCTGTGAGAATCGAGTGAATATTTGAAAGGAGTACTTCCAGCCAATCATAGATTTGAGGTGTACAAAAGCTCACTTTACTCCAAATAGGACTATTTAGCTGAGTGGAAGAAACAACATGTATATCTCGCAAGAGAACTATATGTGTAAGAAGCCTGAGCATCTAGAACATTGATTCCCTGTGAGAACCGAGTTACGTTTGAAAGGAATACCTCCTGCAAATCCTAGATTTGAAGGTGGAGAAAGGCTGCTTTTGTTCAAAATAGGCCTATTGATCTGAGGGGAAGTAACGAATGGATACTTCCAAAGAAAACCATTTCTGGTAGAAGCTGAAGCATGTACATATTGCTTCCCTGGGAGAAATCAGTTAGTTTGGAAAGGAATATTCCTGCAAATCAGAACTTCCAAGGTGCACCAAGCTTCATTTCATTCTAAATAGGCCTATTCCACTGAGATGTTGAAACACATGTTTCTCTGGAAAGAAAACAATCCGTGTTACAATCTCCCCTGCCTTTAACCTTGATTCCCTGTGAGATTAGAGGTAGTTTTTGAGTGGAATACGTCTGCAAAGGAGAATTTTCAGGCTGGAAAAGCCTCCTTTTGTTGGACTAAGCCTATTCAGCTGAGTTGAAGAAGCACATTTTTCTCTCAAAAGAAAATCATCTGTGTTAGAAGAAGGAGAATCTAGCACATTGTTTCCTATGAGAAGTGAGTTAGTGTTTGAAAAGAACGCTGACTGCAACCTAGGTGTTTCAAGGTGGAGATTGGCTCTATTTCCTCCAATATGCCTATTCAGATGAGTTTGAGAAACTCATGTATCTCTCCAAGGAAAATGATATACGTTAGCAGCATCAAATCTACCACATTGTTTCCTTCTGAGTATTGAGTTAGTTTTTGAAAGCAACACGTTTAGCAAATCAGAATTTTCAAGCTACAGAAAGGCTCATTTTGTCCAAAGAGGAGGATTCGGCTAAATTGAAGACAGACATGTATCTCTCCTCACAATACCATCTATGCTTCAAACTGCAGCAATTACCACATTGTTTCCCTGCAAGAATTGACTTAGTTTTTGAAAGGACTACTACTGGCAACTTTTGAGTTTCACTGTGGAGATAGTCTCTGTTTGCTTCAAACAGGCCTTTTTAGCTGAGATGAAGAAGCACATGTGTATCTTGAAAAAGTACCATCTACGTTGGAAGCTGTAATTTCTATCACACTGTTTCCCTCTGACAATTTAGTTTGTTTTAGAAAGGAGTATTTCCTGCAAATCAGAATTTCCAACATGGATTGAAGTTCACTTGCTCCAAACAACCCTAATTTGAAGAAACACACCTATTTCTTGAAAGAAAACCATCTGTGTTAGAAGAAAGTGCATCTAGCACATTGTTTCCCTGTGAGATCTGAGTTAGTTTTTAAAGGAACTTGTCCTCCACATTAGCACTTTGAATTGGGACATATGTTTCTTTGTTTCAAATTGGCCTATTCACCTGAATGGTCTAAACACGTGTTCCTCTTGAAACATCACAATATGTTTTAGAAAGAGGAACAACTAGCGTATTGCTTCCTTGTGAGAAGACTTAGTCTTGGAAAGGAATGTACCTGCAACTGAGAGATTTCAATGTGGAGATATGCCCTGATTGCTGAAAATAGGCCTATACAGCTGAGTTGAAGAAACACATGACTAACTCTAATGACAACCATCTATGTTAGAAACTGTACCATCAAGCACATTGATCCCCTGTGAAATTTGAATTAGTTATGGAAATGAATAACCTCTGAAGAACAGATTTTCAAAGTGTAGAAAGCCTCATTTTGTCCAAATAGGCCATTTCAGCTATGTTGAAGAAACACATGCATCTCTCCAATGAAATCATGTAGGTTAGAATCAGCATCGTCTAGAACACTGTTCCTTGTGAGAATTGATTTAGCTCGTGAAAGGAGTATTTCCTGCAAAGCATCCTTTTCAAGATGAAGAAGGGCTCATTTTGTTCCAAATAGGTCTATACAGCTGAGTTGAAGAAACACATGTACCTTTCCAAAGAAAACCATCTATGGTAGATCTACCACTTTATTTCCCTGTGTGAATTGACATAGATTTCAAAGGAAAATTTAATGGAAATGAGAACTTAGAAGGCAGAGAAAGGATCATTTTGTTCCAAATGGGCCAAATCACATGAGATGTCAAAAACCGTTTGTGTGGAAAGGAAAACTGTGATAGAAACAGGTGTTTCCTGCACATTCTTTCCCTGTGAAAATTGAGTTAATTTTTAAAAGCATACTTCCTACATCTTAAGTGTTTCAATGCGGAGATTGTTTCTGTTTACTCCAGGGAGGCGTATTCAGCTTGGTTTGAGAAACGCATGTATCTCCCAAAGAAAGAGATCTATGTTAAATGCTTCACAATCCCGCCTGTTGTTTGCCTGTGAGAATTGAATGAGTTTTTGAATGCAATACTTCTGGAAATCCTCATTTTCAAGAAGAAGAAAGGCTCATTTTGTCCCAAGTATGCGTATTTTGCTGAGGTGAAGAAACACATTTATCTCTCCACAGAAAGCCATCTGTGTCAGAAGTCAAAACATTAACAACATTGCTTCATTCTGTAAATGAGTTACTTTTGGAAAGGAATATTTCCTGAAAATCAGAACTTTCAAGGTGGAGAGATGTTCACTTTCTTCCAAATAAGCCTATTGACCTGAAAGTGGGAACACATTTGTCTCTCGAAAGAAAATGGTCAGTGTAGAAAGAGAGAAGTGTCTAGACCATTGTTTCCGTGTGAGAATTGACTTAGTTTTGAAAGGAATACTTACTGCAAATCCTAATTTTCAAGGTGGAGAAAGGGTGATTTTCCTCAAATGGGCCTCTTTATCTGAGGGGAAGAAACACATGTATCCCTCCAAAGAAAACCATTTGTGCTAGAAGCTGCAGCATCTGACACATTGTTACCTGTGAGAATTGAGTTCACTTTTGAAAGGAATATTTCCTGTATATCGTAGTTATCATGGTAGGGGAAGGCTCATTTTGGTACAAAAATGCCTAATCAGCTGATTTGAAGAAACACATTTATTTCTCCAAATAACACCATCTAAGCTTGAAGCTACAGTTGCTAGCACATTGTTTCCCTGTGACAATTGGCTTAGTTTTTGAAAGGAAGACTTCCTCACAATCTGAGTTTTCAGGGTATTATTAGGCTGAGTGTGTCCAAGTAGGCCCATTCAGCTAAGTTCTATAGAAACATGTGTCTCTCAAAAAAAATCTTTCTTAGAACCAGGAGCATCTAGGGCATTGTTTCCCTGTGAGAACTGAGTTAGTTATTGAAAGGAATACTTCCTGCGACTTAAGATGTTTCAAAGTGGAGAAAGGCTCATTTTGTTCCAAATGGGGCCGTTCATCATTGGGGAAGAAACACAAGTATCCCTCCGAAGAAACCCATTTATGGTAGAAGCTGCAGCATCTACCATATTGTTTTCCTGTGAGAATTGAGTTCGTTTTGGGAAGAATACTTCCTGCAAATCAGAAATTCCAATGTGAACAAAGGTTCATTTTGTTTCCCAAAGGCCTATTCACCTAAGATGAAGAAAGGCCTGTATGTCCAAAAGAGAACAAGCTGGGTCCAAAGCTCAAGCATGTAGAACGTTGTTTACCAGTGATACTTGAATTACTTTTTGAATGGAATGCTCCTGCAAATCAGAATTGTCGGGGTGGATGAAGATCATTTTGTTCTGAATAGGCCTATTCGCCTGAGTTGAAAAAACACATGTACCTCTCAAAAGAAAACCAGCAGTGTTAGAAGCAGGAGCATCAAGCACATTGTTTTACTGTGAGAATTCAGTGAGTTTTTGAAAGGAAGACTGCTGCAAATCAGCGTTTTCGAGGTGTAGAAAGCTTCATTTTGTTCCACATAGGACAGTTTAGAACAGTTGAAGAAACAAATGTAAATCTCAAAAGAAAACTATGTGTGTTAGAAACAAGAGCATCTATCACATTGTTTGCTGTGAGAATAGTGTTACTTTTTGAAAGGAATATACCTGCAACTTAGGGGATCAACGTGGAGATAGCCTCTTTCTGTTCCAAATTGGCCTATTCAGCTAAGTTGAAGAAACACATGTACCTCTCAAAAAAAACCATCTCGGTATGAGGCTGGAATATCTAGAACATTGTTTCCCTGTGAGAACTGAGTGTGGTTTTGAAATGACTACTACAGGAAACCTTAGAGTTTCAAAGGGGCGATAAGCTCTGTTTGCTCGAAATAGGTCTTTTCAGCTGAGTTGAAGACACATGCATCTTTCCCAAGAAAACATCTATGTTAGAAAGTGCAGCAGCTACCACATGGTTTCTCTGTCACAATTGAGAGAGCTTTTGAAAGGAGTACTTCCTGCAATTCAGAACGTGCAAGGTCAACAAAGGTTCATTCTGTGCCAAATAGGCGTTTTCACCTGACATGTTGAAACACATGTTTCTCTCACAAGAAACTCTCTGTGTTAGACGGTCCATCGCATAGAACATTATTTACCTGTGAGATTTGAGTTAGTTTTCATTGGAGAACTTTTGCAAATCAGAATTTCAGGGTGGAAAAGGCTACTTTGTTCCTAATAGCCCTATTGAGCTGCATTGAAAAAACACATGGATCTCGCGAGAGAAAACCGTCTGTGTTAGAAGCAGGATCATCCGGCACATTGTTTCCCTGTGAGAATCGAGTGAATATTTGAAAGGAGTACTTCCAGCCAATCATAGATTTGAGGTGTACAAAAGCTCACTTTACTCCATATAGGACTATTTAGCTGAGTGGAAGAAACAACATGTATATCTCGCAAGAGAACTATATGTGTAAGAAGCCTGAGCATCTAGAACATTGATTCCCTGTGAGAACCGAGTTACGTTTGAAAGGAATACCTCCTGCAAATGCTAGATTTGAAGGTGGAGAAAGGCTGCTTTTGTTCAAAATAGGCCTATTGATCTGAGGGGAAGTAACGAATGGATACTTCCAAAGAAAACCATTTCTGGTAGAAGCTGAAGCATGTACATATTGCTTCCCTGGGAGAAATCAGTTAGTTTGGAAAGGAATATTCCTGCAAATCAGAACTTCCAAGGTGCACCAAGCTTCATTTCATTCTAAATAGGCCTATTCCACTGAGATGTTGAAACACATGTTTCTCTGGAAAGAAAACAATCCATGTTACAATCTCCCCTGCCTTTAACCTTGATTCCCTGTGAGATTAGAGGTAGTTTTTGAGTGGAATACGTCTGCAAAGGAGAATTTTCAGGCTGGAAAAGCCTCCTTTTGTTGGACTAAGCCTATTCAGCTGAGTTGAAGAAGCACATTTTTCTCTCAAAAGAAAATCATCTGTGTTAGAAGAAGGAGAATCTAGCACATTGTTTCCTATGAGAAGTGAGTTAGTGTTTGAAAAGAACGCTGACTGCAACCTAGGTGTTTCAAGGTGGAGATTGGCTCTATTTCCTCCAATATGCCTATTCAGATGAGTTTGAGAAACTCATGTATCTCTCCAAGGAAAATGATATACGTTAGCAGCATCAAATCTACCACATTGTTTCCTTCTGAGTATTGAGTTAGTTTTTGAAAGCAACACGTTTAGCAAATCAGAATTTTCAATCTAGAGAAAGGCTCATTTTGTCCAAAGAGGAGGATTCGGCTCAATTGAAGACAGACATGTATCTCTCCTCACAATACCATCTATGCTTCAAACTGCAGCAATTACCACATTGTTTCCCTGCAAGAATTGACTTAGTTTTTGAAAGGACTACTACTGGCAACTTTTGAGTTTCACTGTGGAGATAGTCTCTGTTTGCTTCAAACAGGCCTTTTTAGCTGAGATGAAGAAGCACATGTGTATCTTGAAAAAGTACCATCTACGTTGGAAGCTGTAATTTCTATCACACTGTTTCCCTCTGACAATTTAGTTTGTTTTAGAAAGGAGTATTTCCTGCAAATCAGAATTTCCAACATGGATTGAAGTTCACTTGCTCCAAACAAGCCTAGGTTGAAGAAACACACATATTTCTTGAAAGAAAACCATCTGTGTTAGAAGAAAGTGCATCTAGCACATTGTTTCCCTGTGAGAACTGAGTTAGTTTTTAAAGGAACTCGTCCTCCACATTAGCACTTTGAATTGGGACATATGTTTCTTTGTTTCAAATTGGCCTATTCACCTGAATGGTCTAAACACGTGTTCCTCTTGAAACATCACAATATGTTTTAGAAAGAGGAACAACTAGCCTATTGCTTCCTTGTGAGAAGACTTAGTCTTGGAAAGGAATGTACCTGCAACTGAGAGATTTCAATGTGGAGATATGCCCTGATTGCTGAAAATAGGCCTATACAGCTGAGTTGAAGAAACACATGACTAACTCTAATGACAACCATCTATGTTAGAAACTGTAGCATCAAGCACATTGTTCCCCTGTGAAATTTGAATTAGTTATGGAAATGAATAACTTCTGAAGAACAGATTTTCAAAGTGTAGGAAGCCTCATTTTGTCCAAATAGGCCATTTCAGCTATGTTGAAGAAACATATGCATCTCTCCAACGAAATCATGTATGTTAGAATCAGCATCATCTAGAACACTGTTCCTTGTGAGAATTGATTTAGCTCGTGAAAGGAGTATTTCCTGCAAAGCATCCTTTTCAAGATGAAGAAAGGCTCATTTTGTTCCAAATAGGTCTATACAGCTGAGTTGAAGAAACACATGTACCTTTCCAAAGAAAACCATCTATGGTAGATCTACCACTTTATTTCCCTGTGTGAATTGACATAGATTTCAAAGGAAAATTTAATGGAAATGAGAACTTAGAAGGCAGAGAAAGGATCATTTTGTTCCAAATGGGCCAAATCACATGAGATGTCAAAAACCGTTTGTGTGGAAAGGAAAACTGTGATAGAAACAGGTGTTTCCTGCACATTCTTTCCCTGTGAAAATTGAGTTAATTTTTAAAAGCATACTTCCTACATCTTAAGTGTTTCAATGCGGAGATAGTTTCTGTTTACTCCAGGGAGGCGTATTCAGCTTTGTTTGAGAAACGCATGTATCTCCCAAAGAAAGAGATCTATGTTAAATGCTTCACAATCCCGCCTGTTGTTTGCCTGTGAGAATTGAATGAATTTTTGAATGCAATACTTCTGGAAATCCTCATTTTCAAGAAGAAGAAAGGCTCATTTTGTCCCAAGTATGCGTATTTTGCTGAGGTGAAGAAACACATTTATCTCTCCACAGAAAGCCATCTGTGTCAGAAGTCAAAACATTAACAACATTGCTTCATTCTGTAAATGAGTTACTTTTGGAAAGGAATATTTCCTGAAAATCAGAACTTTCAAGGTGGAGAGATGTTCACTTTCTTCCAAATAAGCCTATTGACCTGAAAGTGGGAACACATTTGTCTCTCGAAAGAAAATGGTCAGTGTAGAAAGAGAGAAGTGTCTAGACCATTGTTTCCGTGTGAGAATTGACTTAGTTTTGAAAGGAATACTTACTGCAAATCCTAATTTTCAAGGTGGAGAAAGGGTGATTTTCCTCAAATGGGCCTCTTTATCTGAGGGGAAGAAACACATGTATCCCTCCAAAGAAAACCATTTGTGCTAGAAGCTGCAGCATCTGACACATTGTTACCTGTGAGAATTGAGTTCACTTTTGAAAGGAATATTTCCTGTATATCGTAGTTATCATGGTAGGGGAAGGCTCATTTTGGTACAAAAATGCCTAATCAGCTGATTTGAAGAAACACATTTATTTCTCCAAATAACATCATCTAAGCTTGAAGCTACAGTTGCTAGCACATTGTTTCCCTGTGACAATTGGCTTAGTTTTTGAAAGGAAGACTTCCTCAAAATCTGAATTTTCAGGGTATTATTAGGCTGAGTGTGTCCAAGTAGGCCCATTCAGCTAAGTTCTATAGAAACATGTGTCTCTCAAAAAAAAATCTTTCTTAGAATCAGGAGCATCTAGGGCATTGTTTCCCTGTGAGAACTGAGTTAGTTATTGAAAGGAATACTTCCTGCGACTTAAGATGTTTCAAAGTGGAGAAAGGCTCATTTTGTTCCAAATGGGGCCATTCATCATTGGGGAAGAAACACAAGTATCCCTCCGAAGAAACCCATTTATGGTAGAAGCTGCAGCATCTACCATATTGTTTTCCTGTGAGAATTGAGTTCGTTTTGGGAAGAATACTTCCTGCAAATCAGAAATTCCAATGTGAACAAAGGTTCATTTTGTTTCCCAAAGGCCTATTCACCCAAGATGAAGAAAGGCCTGTATGTCCAAAAGAGAACAAGCTGGGTCCAAAGCTCAAGCATGTAGAACGTTGTTTACCAGTGATACTTGAATTACTTTTTGAATGGAATGCTCCTGCAAATCAGAATTGTCGGGGTGGATGAAGATCATTTTGTTCTGAATAGGCCTATTCGCCTGAGTTGAAAAAACACATGTACCTCTCAAAAGAAAACCAGCAGTGTTAGAAGCAGGAGCATCAAGCACATTGTTTTACTGTGAGAATTCAGTGAGTTTTTGAAAGGAAGACTGCTGCAAATCAGCGTTGTTGAGGTGTAGAAAGCTCCATTTTGTTCCACATAGGACAGTTTAGAACAGTTGAAGAAACAAATGTAAATCTCAAAAGAAAGCTATGTGTGTTAGAAACAAGAGCATCTATCACATTGTTTGCTGTGAGAATAGTGTTACTTTTTGAAAGGAATATACCTGCAACTTAGGGGATCAACGTGGAGATAGCCTCTTTCTGTTCCAAATTGGCCTATTCAGCTAAGTTGAAGAAACACATGTACCTCTCAAAAAAAACCATCTCGGTATGAGGCTGGAATATCTAGAACATTGTTTCCCTGTGAGAACTGAGTGTGGTTTTGAAATGACTACTACAGGAAACCTTAGAGTTTCAAAGGGGCGATAAGCTCTGTTTGCTCGAAATAGGTCTTTTCAGCTGAGTTGAAGACACATGCATCTTTCCCAAGAAAACATCTATGTTAGAAAGTGCAGCAGCTACCACATGGTTTCTCTGTCACAATTGAGAGAGCTTTTGAAAGGAGTACTTCCTGCAATTCAGAACTTGCAAGGTCAACAAAGGTTCATTCTGTGCCAAATAGGCGTTTTCACCTGACATGTTGAAACACATGTTTCTCTCACAAGAAACTCTCTGTGTTAGACGGTCCATCGCATAGAACATTATTTACCTGTGAGATTTGAGTTAGTTTTCATTGGAGAACTTTTGCAAATCAGAATTTCAGGGTGGAAAAGGCTACTTTGTTCCTAATAGCCCTATTGAGCTGCATTGAAAAAACACATGGATCTCGCGAGAGAAAACCATCTGTGTTAGAAGCAGGATCATCCGGCACATTGTTTCCCTGTGAGAATCGAGTGAATATTTGAAAGGAGTACTTCCAGCCAATCATAGATTTGAGGTGTACAAAAGCTCACTTTACTCCATATAGGACTATTTAGCTGAGTGGAAGAAACAACATGTATATCTCGCAAGAGAACTATATGTGTAAGAAGCCTGAGCATCTAGAACATTGATTCCCTGTGAGAACCGAGTTACGTTTGAAAGGAATACCTCCTGCAAATCCTAGATTTGAAGGTGGAGAAAGGCTGCTTTTGTTCAAAATAGGCCTATTGATCTGAGGGGAAGTAACGAATGGATACTTCCAAAGAAAACCATTTCTGGTAGAAGCTGAAGCATGTACATATTGCTTCCCTGGGAGAAATCAGTTAGTTTGGAAAGGAATATTCCTGCAAATCAGAACTTCCAAGGTGCACCAAGCTTCATTTCATTCTAAATAGGCCTATTCCACTGAGATGTTGAAACACATGTTTCTCTGGAAAGAAAACAATCCATGTTACAATCTCCCCTGCCTTTAACCTTGATTCCCTGTGAGATTAGAGGTAGTTTTTGAGTGGAATACGTCTGCAAAGGAGAATTTTCAGGCTGGAAAAGCCTCCTTTTGTTGGACTAAGCCTATTCAGCTGAGTTGAAGAAGCACATTTTTCTCTCAAAAGAAAATCATCTGTGTTAGAAGAAGGAGAATCTAGCACATTGTTTCCTATGAGAAGTGAGTTAGTGTTTGAAAAGAACGCTGACTGCAACCTAGGTGTTTCAAGGTGGAGATTGGCTCTATTTCCTCCAATAAGCCTTTTCAGATGAGTTTGAGAAACTCATGTATCTCTCCAAGGAAAATGATATACGTTAGCAGCATCAAATCTACCACATTGTTTCCTTCTGAGTATTGAGTTAGTTTTTGAAAGCAACACGTTTAGCAAATCAGAATTTTCAATCTAGAGAAAGGCTCATTTTGTCCAAAGAGGAGGATTCGGCTCAATTGAAGACAGACATGTATCTCTCCTCACAATACCATCTATGCTTCAAACTGCAGCAATTACCACATTGTTTCCCTGCAAGAATTGACTTAGTTTTTGAAAGGACTACTACTGGCAACTTTTGAGTTTCACTGTGGAGATAGTCTCTGTTTGCTTCAAACAGGCCTTTTTAGCTGAGATGAAGAACCACATGTGTATCTTGAAAAAGTACCATCTACGTTGGAAGCTGTAATTTCTATCACACTGTTTCCCTCTGACAATTTAGTTTGTTTTAGAAAGGAGTATTTCCTGCAAATCAGAATTTCCAACATGGATTGAAGTTCACTTGCTCCAAACAAGCCTAGGTTGAAGAAACACACATATTTCTTGAAAGAAAACCATCTGTGTTAGAAGAAAGTCCATCTAGCACATTGTTTCCCTGTGAGAACTGAGTTAGTTTTTAAAGGAACTCGTCCTCCACATTAGCACTTTGAATTGGGACATATGTTTCTTTGTTTCAAATTGGCCTATTCACCTGAATGGTCTAAACACGTGTTCCTCTTGAAACATCACAATATGTTTTAGAAAGAGGAACAACTAGCCTATTGCTTCCTTGTGAGAAGACTTAGTCTTGGAAAGGAATGTACCTGCAACTGAGAGATTTCAATGTGGAGATATGCCCTGATTGCTGAAAATAGGCCTATACAGCTGAGTTGAAGAAACACATGACTAACTCTAATGACAACCATCTATGTTAGAAACTGTAGCATCAAGCACATTGTTCCCCTGTGAAATTTGAATTAGTTATGGAAATGAATAACTTCTGAAGAACAGATTTTCAAAGTGTAGGAAGCCTCATTTTGTCCAAATAGGCCATTTCAGCTATGTTGAAGAAACATATGCACCTCTCCAACGAAATCATGTAGGTTAGAATCAGCATCATCTAGAACACTGTTCCTTGTGAGAATTGATTTAGCTCGTGAAAGGAGTATTTCCTGCAAAGCATCCTTTTCAAGATGAAGAAAGGCTCATTTTGTTCCAAATAGGTCTATACAGCTGAGTTGAAGAAACACATGTACCTTTCCAAAGAAAACCATCTATGGTAGATCTACCACTTTATTTCCCTGTGTGAATTGACATAGATTTCAAAGGAAAATTTAATGGAAATGAGAACTTAGAAGGCAGAGAAAGGATCATTTTGTTCCAAATGGGCCAAATCACATGAGATGTCAAAAACCGTTTGTGTGGAAAGGAAAACTGTGATAGAAACAGGTGTTTCCTGCACATTCTTTCCCTGTGAAAATTGAGTTAATTTTTAAAAGCATACTTCCTACATCTTAAGTGTTTCAATGCGGAGATAGTTTCTGTTTACTCCAGGGAGGCGTATTCAGCTTTGTTTGAGAAACGCATGTATCTCCCAAAGAAAGAGATCTATGTTAAATGCTTCACAATCCCGCCTGTTGTTTGCCTGTGAGAATTGAATGAGTTTTTGAATGCAATACTTCTGGAAATCCTCATTTTCAAGAAGAAGAAAGGCTCATTTTGTCCCAAGTATGCGTATTTTGCTGAGGTGAAGAAACACATTTATCTCTCCACAGAAAGCCATCTGTGTCAGAAGTCAAAACATTAACAACATTGCTTCATTCTGTAAATGAGTTACTTTTGGAAAGGAATATTTCCTGAAAATCAGAACTTTCAAGGTGGAGAGATGTTCACTTTCTTCCAAATAAGCCTATTGACCTGAAAGTGGGAACACATTTGTCTCTCGAAAGAAAATGGTCAGTGTAGAAAGAGAGAAGTGTCTAGACCATTGTTTCCGTGTGAGAATTGACTTAGTTTTGAAAGGAATACTTACTGCAAATCCTAATTTTCAAGGTGGAGAAAGGGTGATTTTCCTCAAATGGGCCTCTTTATCTGAGGGGAAGAAACACATGTATCCCTCCAAAGAAAACCATTTCTGCTAGAAGCTGCAGCATCTGACACATTGTTACCTGTGAGAATTGAGTTCACTTTTGAAAGGAATATTTCCTGTATATCGTAGTTATCATGGTAGGGGAAGGCTCATTTTGGTACAAAAATGCCTAATCAGCTGATTTGAAGAAACACATTTATTTCTCCAAATAACATCATCTAAGCTTGAAGCTACAGTTGCTAGCACATTGTTTCCCTGTGACAATTGGCTTAGTTTTTGAAAGGAAGACTTCCTCAAAATCTGAATTTTCAGGGTATTATTAGGCTGAGTGTGTCCAAGTAGGCCCATTCAGCTAAGTTCTATAGAAACATGTGTCTCTCAAAAAAAAATCTTTCTTAGAACCAGGAGCATCTAGGGCATTGTTTCCCTGTGAGAACTGAGTTAGTTATTGAAAGGAATACTTCCTGCGACTTAAGATGTTTCAAAGTGGAGAAAGGCTCATTTTGTTCCAAATGGGGCCATTCATCATTGGGGAAGAAACACAAGTATCCCTCCGAAGAAACCCATTTATGGTAGAAGCTGCAGCATCTACCATATTGTTTTCCTGTGAGAATTGAGTTCGTTTTGGGAAGAATACTTCCTGCAAATCAGAAATTCCAATGTGAACAAAGGTTCATTTTGTTTCCCAAAGGCCTATTCACCCAAGATGAAGAAAGGCCTGTATGTCCAAAAGAGAACAAGCTGGGTCCAAAGCTCAAGCATGTAGAACGTTGTTTACCAGTGATACTTGAATTACTTTTTGAATGGAATGCTCCTGCAAATCAGAATTGTCGGGGTGGATGAAGATCATTTTGTTCTGAATAGGCCTATTCGCCTGAGTTGAAAAAACACATGTACCTCTCAAAAGAAAACCAGCAGTGTTAGAAGCAGGAGCATCAAGCACATTGTTTTACTGTGAGAATTCAGTGAGTTTTTGAAAGGAACACTGCTGGAAATCAGCGTTGTTGAGGTGTAGAAAGCTCCATTTTGTTCCACATAGGACAGTTTAGAACAGTTGAAGAAACAAATGTAAATCTCAAAAGAAAGCTATGTGTGTTAGAAACAAGAGCATCTATCACATTGTTTGCTGTGAGAATAGTGTTACTTTTTGAAAGGAATATACCTGCAACTTAGGGGATCAACGTGGAGATAGCCTCTTTCTGTTCCAAATTGGCCTATTCAGCTAAGTTGAAGAAACACATGTACCTCTCAAAAAAAACCATCTCGGTATGAGGCTGGAATATCTAGAACATTGTTTCCCTGTGAGAACTGAGTGTGGTTTTGAAATGACTACTACAGGAAACCTTAGAGTTTCAAAGGGGCGATAAGCTCTGTTTGCTCGAAATAGGTCTTTTCAGCTGAGTTGAAGACACATGCATCTTTCCCAAGAAAACATCTATGTTAGAAAGTGCAGCAGCTACCACATGGTTTCTCTGTCACAATTGAGAGAGCTTTTGAAAGGAGTACTTCCTGCAATTCAGAACGTGCAAGGTCAACAAAGGTTCATTCTGTGCCAAATAGGCGTTTTCACCTGACATGTTGAAACACATGTTTCTCTCACAAGAAACTCTCTGTGTTAGACGGTCCATCGCATAGAACATTATTTACCTGTGAGATTTGAGTTAGTTTTCATTGGAGAACTTTTGCAAATCAGAATTTCAGGGTGGAAAAGGCTACTTTGTTCCTAATAGCCCTATTGAGCTGCATTGAAAAAACACATGGATCTCGCGAGAGAAAACCATCTGTGTTAGAAGCAGGATCATCCGGCACATTGTTTCCCTGTGAGAATCGAGTGAATATTTGAAAGGAGTACTTCCAGCCAATCATAGATTTGAGGTGTACAAAAGCTCACTTTACTCCATATAGGACTATTTAGCTGAGTGGAAGAAACAACATGTATATCTCGCAAGAGAACTATATGTGTAAGAAGCCTGAGCATCTAGAACATTGATTCCCTGTGAGAACCGAGTTACGTTTGAAAGGAATACCTCCTGCAAATCCTAGATTTGAAGGTGGAGAAAGGCTGCTTTTGTTCAAAATAGGCCTATTGATCTGAGGGGAAGTAACGAATGGATACTTCCAAAGAAAACCATTTCTGGTAGAAGCTGAAGCATGTACATATTGCTTCCCTGGGAGAAATCAGTTAGTTTGGAAAGGAATATTCCTGCAAATCAGAACTTCCAAGGTGCACCAAGCTTCATTTCATTCTAAATAGGCCTATTCCACTGAGATGTTGAAACACATGTTTCTCTGGAAAGAAAACAATCCGTGTTACAATCTCCCCTGCCTTTAACCTTGATTCCCTGTGAGATTAGAGGTAGTTTTTGAGTGGAATACGTCTGCAAAGGAGAATTTTCAGGCTGGAAAAGCCTCCTTTTGTTGGACTAAGCCTATTCAGCTGAGTTGAAGAAGCACATTTTTCTCTCAAAAGAAAATCATCTGTGTTAGAAGAAGGAGAATCTAGCACATTGTTTCCTATGAGAAGTGAGTTAGTGTTTGAAAAGAACGCTGACTGCAACCTAGGTGTTTCAAGGTGGAGATTGGCTCTATTTCCTCCAATATGCCTATTCAGATGAGTTTGAGAAACTCATGTATCTCTCCAAGGAAAATGATATACGTTAGCAGCATCAAATCTACCACATTGTTTCCTTCTGAGTATTGAGTTAGTTTTTGAAAGCAACACGTTTAGCAAATCAGAATTTTCAATCTAGAGAAAGGCTCATTTTGTCCAAAGAGGAGGATTCGGCTCAATTGAAGACAGACATGTATCTCTCCTCACAATACCATCTATGCTTCAAACTGCAGCAATTACCACATTGTTTCCCTGCAAGAATTGACTTAGTTTTTGAAAGGACTACTACTGGCAACTTTTGAGTTTCACTGTGGAGATAGTCTCTGTTTGCTTCAAACAGGCCTTTTTAGCTGAGATGAAGAAGCACATGTGTATCTTGAAAAAGTGCCATCTACGTTGGAAGCTGTAATTTCTATCACACTGTTTCCCTCTGACAATTTAGTTTGTTTTAGAAAGGAGTATTTCCTGCAAATCAGAATTTCCAACATGGATTGAAGTTCACTTGCTCCAAACAAGCCTAGGTGAAGAAACACACATATTTCTTGAAAGAAAACCATCTGTGTTAGAAGAAAGTGCATCTAGCACATTGTTTCCCTGTGAGAACTGAGTTAGTTTTTAAAGGAACTCGTCCTCCACATTAGCACTTTGAATTGGGACATATGTTTCTTTGTTTCAAATTGGCCTATTCACCTGAATGGTCTAAACACGTGTTCCTCTTGAAACATCACAATATGTTTTAGAAAGAGGAACAACTAGCCTATTGCTTCCTTGTGAGAAGACTTAGTCTTGGAAAGGAATGTACCTGCAACTGAGAGATTTCAATGTGGAGATATGCCCTGATTGCTGAAAATAGGCCTATACAGCTGAGTTGAAGAAACACATGACTAACTCTAATGACAACCATCTATGTTAGAAACTGTAGCATCAAGCACATTGATCCCCTGTGAAATTTGAATTAGTTATGGAAATGAATAACTTCTGAAGAACAGATTTTCAAAGTGTAGGAAGCCTCATTTTGTCCAAATAGGCCATTTCAGCTATGTTGAAGAAACACATGCATCTCTCCAATGAAATCATGTAGGTTAGAATCAGCATCATCTAGAACACTGTTCCTTGTGAGAATTGATTTAGCTCGTGAAAGGAGTATTTCCTGCAAAGCATCCTTTTCAAGATGAAGAAGGGCTCATTTTGTTCCAAATAGGTCTATACAGCTGAGTTGAAGAAACACATGTACCTTTCCAAAGAAAACCATCTATGGTAGATCTACCACTTTATTTCCCTGTGTGAATTGACATAGATTTCAAAGGAAAATTTAATGGAAATGAGAACTTAGAAGGCAGAGAAAGGATCATTTTGTTCCAAATGGGCCAAATCACATGAGATGTCAAAAACCGTTTGTGTGGAAAGGAAAACTGTGATAGAAACAGGTGTTTCCTGCACATTCTTTCCCTGTGAAAATTGAGTTAATTTTTAAAAGCATACTTCCTACATCTTAAGTGTTTCAATGCGGAGATAGTTTCTGTTTACTCCAGGGAGGCGTATTCAGCTTTGTTTGAGAAACGCATGTATCTCCCAAAGAAAGAGATCTATGTTAAATGCTTCACAATCCCGCCTGTTGTTTGCCTGTGAGAATTGAATGAATTTTTGAATGCAATACTTCTGGAAATCCTCATTTTCAAGAAGAAGAAAGGCTCATTTTGTCCCAAGTATGCGTATTTTGCTGAGGTGAAGAAACACATTTATCTCTCCACAGAAAGCCATCTGTGTCAGAAGTCAAAACATTAACAACATTGCTTCATTCTGTAAATGAGTTACTTTTGGAAAGGAATATTTCCTGAAAATCAGAACTTTCAAGGTGGAGAGATGTTCACTTTCTTCCAAATAAGCCTATTGACCTGAAAGTGGGAACACATTTGTCTCTCGAAAGAAAATGGTCAGTGTAGAAAGAGAGAAGTGTCTAGACCATTGTTTCCGTGTGAGAATTGACTTAGTTTTGAAAGGAATACTTACTGCAAATCCTAATTTTCAAGGTGGAGAAAGGGTGATTTTCCTCAAATGGGCCTCTTTATCTGAGGGGAAGAAACACATGTATCCCTCCAAAGAAAACCATTTGTGCTAGAAGCTGCAGCATCTGACACATTGTTACCTGTGAGAATTGAGTTCACTTTTGAAAGGAATATTTCCTGTATATCGTAGTTATCATGGTAGGGGAAGGCTCATTTTGGTACAAAAATGCCTAATCAGCTGATTTGAAGAAACACATTTATTTCTCCAAATAACATCATCTAAGCTTGAAGCTACAGTTGCTAGCACATTGTTTCCCTGTGACAATTGGCTTAGTTTTTGAAAGGAAGACTTCCTCAAAATCTGAATTTTCAGGGTATTATTAGGCTGAGTGTGTCCAAGTAGGCCCATTCAGCTAAGTTCTATAGAAACATGTGTCTCTCAAAAAAAAATCTTTCTTAGAACCAGGAGCATCTAGGGCATTGTTTCCCTGTGAGAACTGAGTTAGTTATTGAAAGGAATACTTCCTGCGACTTAAGATGTTTCAAAGTGGAGAAAGGCTCATTTTGTTCCAAATGGGGCCATTCATCATTGGGGAAGAAACACAAGTATCCCTCCGAAGAAACCCATTTATGGTAGAAGCTGCAGCATCTACCATATTGTTTTCCTGTGAGAATTGAGTTCGTTTTGGGAAGAATACTTCCTGCAAATCAGAAATTCCAATGTGAACAAAGGTTCATTTTGTTTCCCAAAGGCCTATTCACCCAAGATGAAGAAAGGCCTGTATGTCCAAAAGAGAACAAGCTGGGTCCAAAGCTCAAGCATGTAGAACGTTGTTTACCAGTGATACTTGAATTACTTTTTGAATGGAATGCTCCTGCAAATCAGAATTGTCGGGGTGGATGAAGATCATTTTGTTCTGAATAGGCCTATTCGCCTGAGTTGAAAAAACACATGTACCTCTCAAAAGAAAACCAGCAGTGTTAGAAGCAGGAGCATCAAGCACATTGTTTTACTGTGAGAATTCAGTGAGTTTTTGAAAGGAACACTGCTGCAAATCAGCGTTGTTGAGGTGTAGAAAGCTTCATTTTGTTCCACATAGGACAGTTTAGAACAGTTGAAGAAACAAATGTAAATCTCAAAAGAAAGCTATGTGTGTTAGAAACAAGAGCATCTATCACATTGTTTGCTGTGAGAATAGTGTTACTTTTTGAAAGGAATATACCTGCAACTTAGGGGATCAACGTGGAGATAGCCTCTTTCTGTTCCAAATTGGCCTATTCAGCTAAGTTGAAGAAACACATGTACCTCTCAAAAAAAACCATCTCGGTATGAGGCTGGAATATCTAGAACATTGTTTCCCTGTGAGAACTGAGTGTGGTTTTGAAATGACTACTACAGGAAACCTTAGAGTTTCAAAGGGGCGATAAGCTCTGTTTGCTCGAAATAGGTCTTTTCAGCTGAGTTGAAGACACATGCATCTTTCCCAAGAAAACATCTATGTTAGAAAGTGCAGCAGCTACCACATGGTTTCTCTGTCACAATTGAGAGAGCTTTTGAAAGGAGTACTTCCTGCAATTCAGAACGTGCAAGGTCAACAAAGGTTCATTCTGTGCCAAATAGGCGTTTTCACCTGACATGTTGAAACACATGTTTCTCTCACAAGAAACTCTCTGTGTTAGACGGTCCATCGCATAGAACATTATTTACCTGTGAGATTTGAGTTAGTTTTCATTGGAGAACTTTTGCAAATCAGAATTTCAGGGTGGAAAAGGCTACTTTGTTCCTAATAGCCCTATTGAGCTGCATTGAAAAAACACATGGATCTCGCGAGAGAAAACCATCTGTGTTAGAAGCAGGATCATCCGGCACATTGTTTCCCTGTGAGAATCGAGTGAATATTTGAAAGGAGTACTTCCAGCCAATCATAGATTTGAGGTGTACAAAAGCTCACTTTACTCCATATAGGACTATTTAGCTGAGTGGAAGAAACAACATGTATATCTCGCAAGAGAACTATATGTGTAAGAAGCCTGAGCATCTAGAACATTGATTCCCTGTGAGAACCGAGTTACGTTTGAAAGGAATACCTCCTGCAAATCCTAGATTTGAAGGTGGAGAAAGGCTGCTTTTGTTCAAAATAGGCCTATTGATCTGAGGGGAAGTAACGAATGGATACTTCCAAAGAAAACCATTTCTGGTAGAAGCTGAAGCATGTACATATTGCTTCCCTGGGAGAAATCAGTTAGTTTGGAAAGGAATATTCCTGCAAATCAGAACTTCCAAGGTGGACCAAGCTTCATTTCATTCTAAATAGGCCTATTCCACTGAGATGTTGAAACACATGTTTCTCTGGAAAGAAAACAATCCATGTTACAATCTCCCCTGCCTTTAACCTTGATTCCCTGTGAGATTAGAGGTAGTTTTTGAGTGGAATACGTCTGCAAAGGAGAATTTTCAGGCTGGAAAAGCCTCCTTTTGTTGGACTAAGCCTATTCAGCTGAGTTGAAGAAGCACATTTTTCTCTCAAAAGAAAATCATCTGTGTTAGAAGAAGGAGAATCTAGCACATTGTTTCCTATGAGAAGTGAGTTAGTGTTTGAAAAGAACGCTGCCTGCAACCTAGGTGTTTCAAGGTGGAGATTGGCTCTATTTCCTCCAATAAGCCTTTTCAGATGAGTTTGAGAAACTCATGTATCTCTCCAAGGAAAATGATATACGTTAGCAGCATCAAATCTACCACATTGTTTCCTTCTGAGTATTGAGTTAGTTTTTGAAAGCAACACGTTTAGCAAATCAGAATTTTCAATCTAGAGAAAGGCTCATTTTGTCCAAAGAGGAGGATTCGGCTCAATTGAAGACAGACATGTATCTCTCCTCACAATACCATCTATGCTTCAAACTGCAGCAATTACCACATTGTTTCCCTGCAAGAATTGACTTAGTTTTTGAAAGGACTACTACTGGCAACTTTTGAGTTTCACTGTGGAGATAGTCTCTGTTTGCTTCAAACAGGCCTTTTTAGCTGAGATGAAGAAGCACATGTGTATCTTGAAAAAGTACCATCTACGTTGGAAGCTGTAATTTCTATCACACTGTTTCCCTCTGACAATTTAGTTTGTTTTAGAAAGGAGTATTTCCTGCAAATCAGAATTTCCAACATGGATTGAAGTTCACTTGCTCCAAACAAGCCTAGGTTGAAGAAACACACATATTTCTTGAAAGAAAACCATCTGTGTTAGAAGAAAGTGCATCTAGCACATTGTTTCCCTGTGAGAACTGAGTTAGTTTTTAAAGGAACTCGTCCTCCACATTAGCACTTTGAATTGGGACATATGTTTCTTTGTTTCAAATTGGCCTATTCACCTGAATGGTCTAAACACGTGTTCCTCTTGAAACATCACAATATGTTTTAGAAAGAGGAACAACTAGCCTATTGCTTCCTTGTGAGAAGACTTAGTCTTGGAAAGGAATGTACCTGCAACTGAGAGATTTCAATGTGGAGATATGCCCTGATTGCTGAAAATAGGCCTATACAGCTGAGTTGAAGAAACACATGACTAACTCTAATGACAACCATCTATGTTAGAAACTGTAGCATCAAGCACATTGTTCCCCTGTGAAATTTGAATTAGTTATGGAAATGAATAACTTCTGAAGAACAGATTTTCAAAGTGTAGGAAGCCTCATTTTGTCCAAATAGGCCATTTCAGCTATGTTGAAGAAACATATGCATCTCTCCAACGAAATCATGTATGTTAGAATCAGCATCATCTAGAACACTGTTCCTTGTGAGAATTGATTTAGCTCGTGAAAGGAGTATTTCCTGCAAAGCATCCTTTTCAAGATGAAGAAAGGCTCATTTTGTTCCAAATAGGTCTATACAGCTGAGTTGAAGAAACACATGTACCTTTCCAAAGAAAACCATCTATGGTAGATCTACCACTTTATTTCCCTGTGTGAATTGACATAGATTTCAAAGGAAAATTTAATGGAAATGAGAACTTAGAAGGCAGAGAAAGGATCATTTTGTTCCAAATGGGCCAAATCACATGAGATGTCAAAAACCGTTTGTGTGGAAAGGAAAACTGTGATAGAAACAGGTGTTTCCTGCACATTCTTTCCCTGTGAAAATTGAGTTAATTTTTAAAAGCATACTTCCTACATCTTAAGTGTTTCAATGCGGAGATAGTTTCTGTTTACTCCAGGGAGGCGTATTCAGCTTTGTTTGAGAAACGCATGTATCTCCCAAAGAAAGAGATCTATGTTAAATGCTTCACAATCCCGCCTGTTGTTTGCCTGTGAGAATTGAATGAGTTTTTGAATGCAATACTTCTGGAAATCCTCATTTTCAAGAAGAAGAAAGGCTCATTTTGTCCCAAGTATGCGTATTTTGCTGAGGTGAAGAAACACATTTATCTCTCCACAGAAAGCCATCTGTGTCAGAAGTCAAAACATTAACAACATTGCTTCATTCTGTACATGAGTTACTTTTGGAAAGGAATATTTCCTGAAAATCAGAACTTTCAAGGTGGAGAGATGTTCACTTTCTTCCAAATAAGCCTATTGACCTGAAAGTGGGAACACATTTGTCTCTCGAAAGAAAATGGTCAGTGTAGAAAGAGAGAAGTGTCTAGACCATTGTTTCCGTGTGAGAATTGACTTAGTTTTGAAAGGAATAGTTACTGCAAATCCTAATTTTCAAGGTGGAGAAAGGGTGATTTTCCTCAAATGGGCCTCTTTATCTGAGGGGAAGAAACACATGTATCCCTCCAAAGAAAACCATTTGTGCTAGAAGCTGCAGCATCTGACACATTGTTACCTGTGAGAATTGAGTTCACTTTTGAAAGGAATATTTCCTGTATATCGTAGTTATCATGGTAGGGGAAGGCTCATTTTGGTACAAAAATGCCTAATCAGCTGATTTGAAGAAACACATTTATTTCTCCAAATAACACCATCTAAGCTTGAAGCTACAGTTGCTAGCACATTGTTTCCCTGTGACAATTGGCTTAGTTTTTGAAAGGAAGACTTCCTCACAATCTGAATTTTCAGGGTATTATTAGGCTGAGTGTGTCCAAGTAGGCCCATTCAGCTAAGTTCTATAGAAACATGTGTCTCTCAAAAAAAAATCTTTCTTAGAACCAGGAGCATCTAGGGCATTGTTTCCCTGTGAGAACTGAGTTAGTTATTGAAAGGAATACTTCCTGCGACTTAAGATGTTTCAAAGTGGAGAAAGGCTCATTTTGTTCCAAATGGGGCCGTTCATCATTGGGGAAGAAACACAAGTATCCCTCCGAAGAAACCCATTTATGGTAGAAGCTGCAGCATCTACCATATTGTTTTCCTGTGAGAATTGAGTTCGTTTTGGGAAGAATACTTCCTGCAAATCAGAAATTCCAATGTGAACAAAGGTTCATTTTGTTTCCCAAAGGCCTATTCACCCAAGATGAAGAAAGGCCTGTATGTCCAAAAGAGAACAAGCTGGGTCCAAAGCTCAAGCATGTAGAACGTTGTTTACCAGTGATACTTGAACTACTTTTTGAATGGAATGCTCCTGCAAATCAGAATTGTCGGGGTGGATGAAGATCATTTTGTTCTGAATAGGCCTATTCGCCTGTGTTGAAAAAACACATGTACCTCTCAAAAGAAAACCAGCAGTGTTAGAAGCAGGAGCATCAAGCACATTGTTTTACTGTGAGAATTCAGTGAGTTTTTGAAAGGAAGACTGCTGCAAATCAGCGTTGTTGAGGTGTAGAAAGCTTCATTTTGTTCCACATAGGACAGTTTAGAACAGTTGAAGAAACAAATGTAAATCTCAAAAGAAAGCTATGTGTGTTAGAAACAAGAGCATCTATCACATTGTTTGCTGTGAGAATAGTGTTACTTTTTGAAAGGAATATACCTGCAAATTAGGGGATCAACGTGGAGATAGCCTCTTTCTGTTCCAAATTGGCCTATTCAGCTAAGTTGAAGAAACACATGTACCTCTCAAAAAAAACCATCTCGGTATGAGGCTGGAATATCTAGAACATTGTTTCCCTGTGAGAACTGAGTGTGGTTTTGAAATGACTACTACAGGAAACCTTAGAGTTTCAAAGGGGCGATAAGCTCTGTTTGCTCGAAATAGGTCTTTTCAGCTGAGTTGAAGACACATGCATCTTTCCCAAGAAAACATCTATGTTAGAAAGTGCAGCAGCTACCACATGGTTTCTCTGTCACAATTGAGAGAGCTTTTGAAAGGAGTACTTCCTGCAATTCAGAACGTGCAAGGTCAACAAAGGTTCAATCTGTGCAAAATAGGCGTTTTCACCTGACATGTTGAAACACATGTTTCTCTCACAAGAAACTCTCTGTGTTAGACGGTCCATCGCATAGAACATTATTTACCTGTGAGATTTGAGTTAGTTTTCATTGGAGAACTTTTGCAAATCAGAATTTCAGGGTGGAAAAGGCTACTTTGTTCCTAATAGCCCTATTGAGCTGCATTGAAAAAACACATGGATCTCGCGAGAGAAAACCATCTGTGTTAGAAGCAGGATCATCCGGCACATTGTTTCCCTGTGAGAATCGAGTGAATATTTGAAAGGAGTACTTCCAGCCAATCATAGATTTGAGGTGTACAAAAGCTCACTTTACTCCATATAGGACTATTTAGCTGAGTGGAAGAAACAACATGTATATCTCGCAAGAGAACTATATGTGTAAGAAGCCTGAGCATCTAGAACATTGATTCCCTGTGAGAACCGAGTTACGTTTGAAAGGAATACCTCCTGCAAATCCTAGATTTGAAGGTGGAGAAAGGCTGCTTTTGTTCAAAATAGGCCTATTGATCTGAGGGGAAGTAACGAATGGATACTTCCAAAGAAAACCATTTCTGGTAGAAGCTGAAGCATGTACATATTGCTTCCCTGGGAGAAATCAGTTAGTTTGGAAAGGAATATTCCTGCAAATCAGAACTTCCAAGGTGCACCAAGCTTCATTTCATTCTAAATAGGCCTATTCCACTGAGATGTTGAAACACATGTTTCTCTGGAAAGAAAACAATCCGTGTTACAATCTCCCCTGCCTTTAACCTTGATTCCCTGTGAGATTAGAGGTAGTTTTTGAGTGGAATACGTCTGCAAAGGAGAATTTTCAGGCTGGAAAAGCCTCCTTTTGTTGGACTAAGCCTATTCAGCTGAGTTGAAGAAGCACATTTTTCTCTCAAAAGAAAATCATCTGTGTTAGAAGAAGGAGAATCTAGCACATTGTTTCCTATGAGAAGTGAGTTAGTGTTTGAAAAGAACGCTGCCTGCAACCTAGGTGTTTCAAGGTGGAGATTGGCTCTATTTCCTCCAATAAGCCTTTTCAGATGAGTTTGAGAAACTCATGTATCTCTCCAAGGAAAATGATATACGTTAGCAGCATCAAATCTACCACATTGTTTCCTTCTGAGTATTGAGTTAGTTTTTGAAAGCAACACGTTTAGCAAATCAGAATTTTCAAGCTACAGAAAGGCTCATTTTGTCCAAAGAGGAGGATTCGGCTCAATTGAAGACAGACATGTATCTCTCCTCACAATACCATCTATGCTTCAAACTGCAGCAATTACCACATTGTTTCCCTGCAAGAATTGACTTAGTTTTTGAAAGGACTACTACTGGCAACTTTTGAGTTTCACTGTGGAGATAGTCTCTGTTTGCTTCAAACAGGCCTTTTTAGCTGAGATGAAGAAGCACATGTGTATCTTGAAAAAGTACCATCTACGTTGGAAGCTGTAATTTCTATCACACTGTTTCCCTCTGACAATTTAGTTTGTTTTAGAAAGGAGTATTTCCTGCAAATCAGAATTTCCAACATGGATTGAAGTTCACTTGCTCCAAACAAGCCTAGGTTGAAGAAACACACCTATTTCTTGAAAGAAAACCATCTGTGTTAGAAGAAAGTGCATCTAGCACATTGTTTCCCTGTGAGAACTGAGTTAGTTTTTAAAGGAACTCGTCCTCCACATTAGCACTTTGAATTGGGACATATGTTTCTTTGTTTCAAATTGGCCTATTCACCTGAATGGTCTAAACACGTGTTCCTCTTGAAATATCACAATATGTTTTAGAAAGAGGAACAACTAGCCTATTGCTTCCTTGTGAGAAGACTTAGTCTTGGAAAGGAATGTACCTGCAACTGAGAGATTTCAATGTGGAGATATGCCCTGATTGCTGAAAATAGGCCTATACAGCTGAGTTGAAGAAACACATGACTAACTCTAATGACAACCATCTATGTTAGAAACTGTAGCATCAAGCACATTGTTCCCCTGTGAAATTTGAATTAGTTATGGAAATGAATAACTTCTGAAGAACAGATTTTCAAAGTGTAGGAAGCCTCATTTTGTCCAAATAGGCCATTTCAGCTATGTTGAAGAAACATATGCATCTCTCCAACGAAATCATGTAGGTTAGAATCAGCATCATCTAGAACACTGTTCCTTGTGAGAATTGATTTAGCTCGTGAAAGGAGTATTTCCTGCAAAGCATCCTTTTCAAGATGAAGAAAGGCTCATTTTGTTCCAAATAGGTCTATACAGCTGAGTTGAAGAAACACATGTACCTTTCCAAAGAAAACCATCTATGGTAGATCTACCACTTTATTTCCCTGTGTGAATTGACATAGATTTCAAAGGAAAATTTAATGGAAATGAGAACTTAGAAGGCAGAGAAAGGATCATTTTGTTCCAAATGGGCCAAATCACATGAGATGTCAAAAACCGTTTGTGTGGAAAGGAAAACTGTGATAGAAACAGGTGTTTCCTGCACATTCTTTCCCTGTGAAAATTGAGTTAATTTTTAAAAGCATACTTCCTACATCTTAAGTGTTTCAATGCGGAGATAGTTTCTGTTTACTCCAGGGAGGCGTATTCAGCTTTGTTTGAGAAACGCATGTATCTCCCAAAGAAAGAGATCTATGTTAAATGCTTCACAATCCCGCCTGTTGTTTGCCTGTGAGAATTGAATGAGTTTTTGAATGCAATACTTCTGGAAATCCTCATTTTCAAGAAGAAGAAAGGCTCATTTTGTCCCAAGTATGCGTATTTTGCTGAGGTGAAGAAACACATTTATCTCTCCACAGAAAGCCATCTGTGTCAGAAGTCAAAACATTAACAACATTGCTTCATTCTGTAAATGAGTTACTTTTGGAACGGAATATTTCCTGAAAATCAGAACTTTCAAGGTGGAGAGATGTTCACTTTCTTCCAAATAAGCCTATTGACCTGAAAGTGGGAACACATTTGTCTCTCGAAAGAAAATGGTCAGTGTAGAAAGAGAGAAGTGTCTAGACCATTGTTTCCGTGTGAGAATTGACTTAGTTTTGAAAGGAATACTTACGGCAAATCCTAATTTTCAAGGTGGAGAAAGGGTGATTTTCCTCAAATGGGCCTCTTTATCTGAGGGGAAGAAACACATGTATCCCTCCAAAGAAAACCATTTGTGCTAGAAGCTGCAGCATCTGACACATTGTTACCTGTGAGAATTGAGTTCACTTTTGAAAGGAATATTTCCTGTATATCGTAGTTATCATGGTAGGGGAAGGCTCATTTTGGTACAAAAATGCCTAATCAGCTGATTTGAAGAAACACATTTATTTCTCCAAATAACACCATCTAAGCTTGAAGCTACAGTTGCTAGCACATTGTTTCCCTGTGACAATTGGCTTAGTTTTTGAAAGGAAGACTTCCTCACAATCTGAATTTTCAGGGTATTATTAGGCTGAGTGTGTCCAAGTAGGCCCATTCAGCTAAGTTCTATAGAAACATGTGTCTCTCAAAAAAAAATCTTTCTTAGAACCAGGAGCATCTAGGGCATTGTTTCCCTGTGAGAACTGAGTTAGTTATTGAAAGGAATACTTCCTGCGACTTAAGATGTTTCAAAGTGGAGAAAGGCTCATTTTGTTCCAAATGGGGCCGTTCATCATTGGGGAAGAAACACAAGTATCCCTCCGAAGAAACCCATTTATGGTAGAAGCTGCAGCATCTACCATATTGTTTTCCTGTGAGAATTGAGTTCGTTTTGGGAAGAATACTTCCTGCAAATCAGAAATTCCAATGTGAACAAAGGTTCATTTTGTTTCCCAAAGGCCTATTCACCTAAGATGAAGAAAGGCCTGTATGTCCAAAAGAGAACAAGCTGGGTCCAAAGCTCAAGCATGTAGAACGTTGTTTACCAGTGATACTTGAATTACTTTTTGAATGGAATGCTCCTGCAAATCAGAATTGTCGGGGTGGATGAAGATCATTTTGTTCTGAATAGGCCTATTCGCCTGAGTTGAAAAAACACATGTACCTCTCAAAAGAAAACCAGCAGTGTTAGAAGCAGGAGCATCAAGCACATGGTTTTACTGTGAGAATTCAGTGAGTTTTTGAAAGGAAGACTGCTGCAAATCAGCGTTTTCGAGGTGTAGAAAGCTTCATTTTGTTCCACATAGGACAGTTTAGAACAGTTGAAGAAACAAATGTAAATCTCAAAAGAAAACTATGTGTGTTAGAAAGAAGAGCATCTATCACATTGTTTGCTGTGAGAATAGTGTTACTTTTTGAAAGGAATATACCTGCAACTTAGGGGATCAACGTGGAGATAGCCTCTTTCTGTTCCAAATTGGCCTATTCAGCTAAGTTGAAGAAACACATGTACCTCTCAAAAAAAAACCATCTCGGTATGAGGCTGGAATATCTAGAACATTGTTTCCCTGTGAGAACTGAGTGTGGTTTTGAAATGACTACTACAGGAAACCTTAGAGTTTCAAAGGGGCGATAAGCTCTGTTTGTTCGAAATAGGTCTTTTCAGCTGAGTTGAAGACACATGCATCTTTCCCAAGAAAACATCTATGTTAGAAAGTGCAGCAGCTACCACATGGTTTCTCTGTCACAATTGAGAGAGCTTTTGAAAGGAGTACTTCCTGCAATTCAGAACGTGCAAGGTCAACAAAGGTTCATTCTGTGCCAAATAGGCGTTTTCACCTGACATGTTGAAACACATGTTTCTCTCACAAGAAACTCTCTGTGTTAGACGGTCCATCGCATAGAACATTATTTACCCGTGAGATTTGAGTTAGTTTTCATTGGAGAACTTTTGCAAATCAGAATTTCAGGGTGGAAAAGGCTACTTTGTTCCTAATAGCCCTATTGAGCTGCATTGAAAAAACACATGGATCTCGCGAGAGAAAACCATCTGTGTTAGAAGCAGGATCATCCGGCACATTGTTTCCCTGTGAGAATCGAGTGAATATTTGAAAGGAGTACTTCCAGCCAATCATAGATTTGAGGTGTACAAAAGCTCACTTTACTCCATATAGGACTATTTAGCTGAGTGGAAGAAACAACATGTATATCTCGCAAGAGAACTATATGTGTAAGAAGCCTGAGCATCTAGAACATTGATTCCCTGTGAGAACCGAGTTACGTTTGAAAGGAATACCTCCTGCAAATCCTAGATTTGAAGGTGGAGAAAGGCTGCTTTTGTTCAAAATAGGCCTATTGATCTGAGGGGAAGTAACGAATGGATACTTCCAAAGAAAACCATTTCTGGTAGAAGCTGAAGCATGTACATATTGCTTCCCTGGGAGAAATCAGTTAGTTTGGAAAGGAATATTCCTGCAAATCAGAACTTCCAAGGTGCACCAAGCTTCATTTCATTCTAAATAGGCCTATTCCACTGAGATGTTGAAACACATGTTTCTCTGGAAAGAAAACAATCCGTGTTACAATCTCCCCTGCCTTTAACCTTGATTCCCTGTGAGATTAGAGGTAGTTTTTGAGTGGAATACGTCTGCAAAGGAGAATTTTCAGGCTGGAAAAGCCTCCTTTTGTTGGACTAAGCCTATTCAGCTGAGTTGAAGAAGCACATTTTTCTCTCAAAAGAAAATCATCTGTGTTAGAAGAAGGAGAATCTAGCACATTGTTTCCTATGAGAAGTGAGTTAGTGTTTGAAAAGAATGCTGACTGCAACCTAGGTGTTTCAAGGTGGAGATTGGCTCTATTTCCTCCAATAAGCCTATTCAGATGAGTTTGAGAAACTCATGTATCTCTCCAAGGAAAATGATATACGTTAGCAGCATCAAATCTACCACATTGTTTCCTTCTGAGTATTGAGTTAGTTTTTGAAAGCAACACGTTTAGCAAATCAGAATTTTCAAGCTACAGAAAGGCTCATTTTGTCCAAAGAGGAGGATTCGGCTCAATTGAAGACAGACATGTATCTCTCCTCACAATACCATCTATGCTTCAAACTGCAGCAATTACCACATTGTTTCCCTGCAAGAATTGACTTAGTTTTTGAAAGGACTACTACTGGCAACTTTTGAGTTTCACTGTGGAGATAGTCTCTGTTTGCTTCAAACAGGCCTTTTTAGCTGAGATGAAGAGCACATGTGTATCTTGAAAAAGTACCATCTACGTTGGAAGCTGTAATTTCTATCACACTGTTTCCCTCTGACAATTTAGTTTGTTTTCGAAAGGAGTATTTCCTGCAAATCAGAATTTCCAACATGGATTGAAGTTCACTTGCTCCAAACAAGCCTAGGTTGAAGAAACACACCTATTTCTTGAAAGAAAACCATCTGTGTTAGAAGAAAGTGCATCTAGCACATTGTTTCCCTGTGAGAACTGAGTTAGTTTTTAAAGGAACTTGTCCTCCACATTAGCACTTTGAATTGGGACATATGTTTCTTTGTTTCAAATTGGCCTATTCACCTGAATGGTCTAAACACGTGTTCCTCTTGAAACATCACAATATGTTTTAGAAAGAGGAACAACTAGCCTATTGCTTCCTTGTGAGAAGACTTAGTCTTGGAAAGGAATGTACCTGCAACTGAGAGATTTCAATGTGGAGATATGCCCTGATTGCTGAAAATAGGCCTATACAGCTGAGTTGAAGAAACACATGACTAACTCTAATGACAACCATCTATGTTAGAAACTGTAGCATCAAGCACATTGATCCCCTGTGAAATTTGAATTAGTTATGGAAATGAATAACTTCTGAAGTACAGATTTTCAAAGTGTAGGAAGCCTCATTTTGTCCAAATAGGCCATTTCAGCTATGTTGAAGAAACACATGCATCTCTCCAACGAAATCATGTAGGTTAGAATCAGCATCATCTAGAACACTGTTCCTTGTGAGAATTGATTTAGCTCGTGAAAGGAGTATTTCCTGCAAAGCATCCTTTTCAAGATGAAGAAAGGCGCATTTTGTTCCAAATAATTCTATACAGCTGAGTTGAAGAAACACATGTACCTTTCCAAAGAAAACCATCTATGGTAGATCTACCACTTTATTTCCCTGTGTGAATTGACATAGATTTCAAAGGAAAATTTAATGGAAATGAGAACCTAGAAGGCAGAGAAAGGATCATTTTGTTCCAAATGGGCCCAATCACATGAGATGTCAAAAACCGTTTGTGTGGAAAGGAAAACTGTGATAGAAATAGGTGTTTCCTGCACATTCTTTCCCTGTGAAAATTGAGTTAATTTTTAAAAGCATACTTCCTACATCTTAAGTGTTTCAATGCGGAGATAGTTACTGTTTACTCCAGGGAGGCATATTCAGCGTGGTTTGAGAAACGCATGTATCTCCCAAAGAAAGAGATCTATGTTAAATGCTTCACAATCCCGCCTGTTGTTTGCCTGTGAGAATTGAATGAATTTTTGAATGCAATACTTCTGGAAATCCTCATTTTCAAGAAGAAGAAAGGCTCATTTTGTCCCAAGTATGCGTATTTTGCTGAGGTGAAGAAACACATTTATCTCTCCACAGAAAGCCATCTGTGTCAGAAGTCAAAACATTAACAACATTGCTTCATTCTGTAAATGAGTTACTTTTGGAAAGGAATATTTCCTGAAAATCAGAACTTTCAAGGTGGAGAGATGTTCACTTTCTTCCAAATAAGCCTATTGACCTGAAAGTGGGAACACATTTGTCTCTCGAAAGAAAATGGTCAGTGTAGAAAGAGAGAAGTGTCTAGACCATTGTTTCCGTGTGAGAATTGACTTAGTTTTGAAAGGAATACTTACTGCAAATCCTAATTTTCAAGGTGGAGAAAGGGTGATTCTCCTCAAATGGGCCTCTTTATCTGAGGGGAAGAAACACATGTATCCCTCCAAAGAAAACCATTTGTGCTAGAAGCTGCAGCATCTGACACATTGTTACCTGTGAGAATTGAGTTCACTTTTGAAAGGAATATTTCCTGTATATCGTAGTTATCATGGTAGGGGAAGGCTCATTTTGGTACAAAAATGCCTAATCAGCTGATTTGAAGAAACACATTTATTTCTCCAAATAACACCATCTAAGCTTGAAGCTACAGTTGCTAGCACATTGTTTCCCTGTGACAATTGGCTTAGTTTTTGAAAGGAAGACTTCCTCACAATCTGAGTTTTCAGGGTATTATTAGGCTGAGTGTGTCCAAGTAGGCCCATTCAGCTAAGGTCTATAGAAACATGTGTCTCTCAAAAAAAAAATCTTTCTTAGAACCAGGAGCATCTAGGGCATTGTTTCCCTGTGAGAACTGAGTTAGTTATTGAAAGGAATACTTCCTGCGACTTAAGATGTTTCAAAGTGGAGAAAGGCTCATTTTGTTCCAAATGGGGCCGTTCATCATTGGGGAAGAAACACAAGTATCCCTCCGAAGAAACCCATTTATGGTAGAAGCTGCAGCATCTACCATATTGTTTTCCTGTGAGAATTGAGTTCGTTTTGGGAAGAATACTTCCTGCAAATCAGAAATTCCAATGTGAACAAAGGTTCATTTTGTTTCCCAAAGGCCTATTCACCTAAGATGAAGAAAGGCCTGTATGTCCAAAAGAGAACAAGCTGGGTCCAAAGCTCAAGCATGTAGAACGTTGTTTACCAGTGATACTTGATTTACTTTTTGAATGGAATGCTCCTGCAAATCAGAATTGTCGGGGTGGATGAAGATCATTTTGTTCTGAATAGGCCTATTCGCCTGAGTTGAAAAAACACATGTACCTCTCAAAAGAAAACCAGCAGTGTTAGAAGCAGGAGCATCAAGCACATTGTTTTACTGTGAGAATTCAGTGAGTTTTTGAAAGGAAGACTGCAGCAAATCAGCGTTTTCGAGGTGTAGAAAGCTTCATTTTGTTCCACATAGGACAGTTTAGAACAGTTGAAGAAACAAATGTAAATCTCAAAAGAAAACTATGTGTGTTAGAAAGAAGAGCATCTATCACATTGTTTGCTGTGAGAATAATGTTACTTTTTGAAAGGAATATACCTGCAACTTAGGGGATCAACGTGGAGATAGCCTCTTTCTGTTCCAAATTGGCCTATTCAGCTAAGTTGAAGAAACACATGTACCTCTCAAAAAAAAACCATCTCGGTATGAGGCTGGAATATCTAGAACATTGTTTCCCTGTGAGAACTGAGTGTGGTTTTGAAATGACTACTACAGGAAACCTTAGAGTTTCAAAGGGGCGATAAGCTCTGTTTGTTCGAAATAGGTCTTTTCAGCTGAGTTGAAGACACATGCATCTTTCCCAAGAAAACATCTATGTTAGAAAGTGCAGCAGCTACCACATGGTTTCTCTGTCACAATTGAGAGAGCTTTTGAAAGGAGTACTTCCTGCAATTCAGAACGTGCAAGGTCAACAAAGGTTCATTCTGTGCCAAATAGGCGTTTTCACCTGACATGTTGAAACACATGTTTCTCTCACAAGAAACTCTCTGTGTTAGACGGTCCATCGCATAGAACATTATTTACCCGTGAGATTTGAGTTAGTTTTCATTGGAGAACTTTTGCAAATCAGAATTTCAGGGTGGAAAAGGCTACTTTGTTCCTAATAGCCCTATTGAGCTGCATTGAAAAAACACATGGATCTCGCGAGAGAAAACCATCTGTGTTAGAAGCAGGATCATCCGGCACATTGTTTCCCTGTGAGAATCGAGTGAATATTTGAAAGGAGTACTTCCAGCCAATCATAGATTTGAGGTGTACAAAAGCTCACTTTACTCCATATAGGACTATTTAGCTGAGTGGAAGAAACAACATGTATATCTCGCAAGAGAACTATATGTGTAAGAAGCCTGAGCATCTAGAACATTGATTCCCTGTGAGAACCGAGTTACGTTTGAAAGGAATACCTCCTGCAAATCCTAGATTTGAAGGTGGAGAAAGGCTGCTTTTGTTCAAAATAGGCCTATTGATCTGAGGGGAAGTAACGAATGGATACTTCCAAAGAAAACCATTTCTGGTAGAAGCTGAAGCATGTACATATTGCTTCCCTGGGAGAAATCAGTTAGTTTGGAAAGGAATATTCCTGCAAATCAGAACTTCCAAGGTGCACCAAGCTTCATTTCATTCTAAATAGGCCTATTCCACTGAGATGTTGAAACACATGTTTCTCTGGAAAGAAAACAATCCGTGTTACAATCTCCCCTGCCTTTAACCTTGATTCCCTGTGAGATTAGAGGTAGTTTTTGAGTGGAATACGTCTGCAAAGGAGAATTTTCAGGCTGGAAAAGCCTCCTTTTGTTGGACTAAGCCTATTCAGCTGAGTTGAAGAAGCACATTTTTCTCTCAAAAGAAAATCATCTGTGTTAGAAGAAGGAGAATCTAGCACATTGTTTCCTATGAGAAGTGAGTTAGTGTTTGAAAAGAACGCTGACTGCAACCTAGGTGTTTCAAGGTGGAGATTGGCTCTATTTCCTCCAATAAGCCTATTCAGATGAGTTTGAGAAACTCATGTATCTCTCCAAGGAAAATGATATACGTTAGCAGCATCAAATCTACCACATTGTTTCCTTCTGAGTATTGAGTTAGTTTTTGAAAGCAACACGTTTAGCAAATCAGAATTTTCAAGCTACAGAAAGGCTCATTTTGTCCAAAGAGGAGGATTCGGCTCAATTGAAGACAGACATGTATCTCTCCTCACAATACCATCTATGCTTCAAACTGCAGCAATTACCACATTGTTTCCCTGCAAGAATTGACTTAGTTTTTGAAAGGACTACTACTGGCAACTTTTGAGTTTCACTGTGGAGATAGTCTCTGTTTGCTTCAAACAGGCCTTTTTAGCTGAGATGAAGAGCACATGTGTATCTTGAAAAAGTACCATCTACGTTGGAAGCTGTAATTTCTATCACACTGTTTCCCTCTGACAATTTAGTTTGTTTTCGAAAGGAGTATTTCCTGCAAATCAGAATTTCCAACATGGATTGAAGTTCACTTGCTCCAAACAAGCCTAGGTTGAAGAAACACACCTATTTCTTGAAAGAAAACCATCTGTGTTAGAAGAAAGTGCATCTAGCACATTGTTTCCCTGTGAGAACTGAGTTAGTTTTTAAAGGAACTTGTCCTCCACATTAGCACTTTGAATTGGGACATATGTTTCTTTGTTTCAAATTGGCCTATTCACCTGAATGGTCTAAACACGTGTTCCTCTTGAAACATCACAATATGTTTTAGAAAGAGGAACAACTAGCCTATTGCTTCCTTGTGAGAAGACTTAGTCTTGGAAAGGAATGTACCTGCAACTGAGAGATTTCAATGTGGAGATATGCCCTGATTGCTGAAAATAGGCCTATACAGCTGAGTTGAAGAAACACATGACTAACTCTAATGACAACCATCTATGTTAGAAACTGTAGCATCAAGCACATTGATCCCCTGTGAAATTTGAATTAGTTATGGAAATGAATAACTTCTGAAGTACAGATTTTCAAAGTGTAGGAAGCCTCATTTTGTCCAAATAGGCCATTTCAGCTATGTTGAAGAAACACATGCATCTCTCCAACGAAATCATGTAGGTTAGAATCAGCATCATCTAGAACACTGTTCCTTGTGAGAATTGATTTAGCTCGTGAAAGGAGTATTTCCTGCAAAGCATCCTTTTCAAGATGAAGAAAGGCGCATTTTGTTCCAAATAATTCTATACAGCTGAGTTGAAGAAACACATGTACCTTTCCAAAGAAAACCATCTATGGTAGATCTACCACTTTATTTCCCTGTGTGAATTGACATAGATTTCAAAGGAAAATTTAATGGAAATGAGAACCTAGAAGGCAGAGAAAGGATCATTTTGTTCCAAATGGGCCCAATCACATGAGATGTCAAAAACCGTTTGTGTGGAAAGGAAAACTGTGATAGAAACAGGTGTTTCCTGCACATTCTTTCCCTGTGAAAATTGAGTTAATTTTTAAAAGCATACTTCCTACATCTTAAGTGTTTCAATGCGGAGATAGTTACTGTTTACTCCAGGGAGGCATATTCAGCGTGGTTTGAGAAACGCATGTATCTCCCAAAGAAAGAGATCTATGTTAAATGCTTCACAATCCCGCCTGTTGTTTGCCTGTGAGAATTGAATGAATTTTTGAATGCAATACTTCTGGAAATCCTCATTTTCAAGAAGAAGAAAGGCTCATTTTGTCCCAAGTATGCGTATTTTGCTGAGGTGAAGAAACACATTTATCTCTCCACAGAAAGCCATCTGTGTCAGAAGTCAAAACATTAACAACATTGCTTCATTCTGTAAATGAGTTACTTTTGGAAAGGAATATTTCCTGAAAATCAGAACTTTCAAGGTGGAGAGATGTTCACTTTCTTCCAAATAAGCCTATTGACCTGAAAGTGGGAACACATTTGTCTCTCGAAAGAAAATGGTCAGTGTAGAAAGAGAGAAGTGTCTAGACCATTGTTTCCGTGTGAGAATTGACTTAGTTTTGAAAGGAATACTTACTGCAAATCCTAATTTTCAAGGTGGAGAAAGGGTGATTCTCCTCAAATGGGCCTCTTTATCTGAGGGGAAGAAACACATGTATCCCTCCAAAGAAAACCATTTCTGCTAGAAGCTGCAGCATCTGACACATTGTTACCTGTGAGAATTGAGTTCACTTTTGAAAGGAATATTTCCTGTATATCGTAGTTATCATGGTAGGGGAAGGCTCATTTTGGTACAAAAATGCCTAATCAGCTGATTTGAAGAAACACATTTATTTCTCCAAATAACACCATCTAAGCTTGAAGCTACAGTTGCTAGCACATTGTTTCCCTGTGACAATTGGCTTAGTTTTTGAAAGGAAGACTTCCTCACAATCTGAGTTTTCAGGGTATTATTAGGCTGAGTGTGTCCAAGTAGGCCCATTCAGCTAAGGTCTATAGAAACATGTGTCTCTCAAAAAAAAAATCTTTCTTAGAACCAGGAGCATCTAGGGCATTGTTTCCCTGTGAGAACTGAGTTAGTTATTGAAAGGAATACTTCCTGCGACTTAAGATGTTTCAAAGTGGAGAAAGGCTCATTTTGTTCCAAATGGGGCCGTTCATCATTGGGGAAGAAACACAAGTATCCCTCCGAAGAAACCCATTTATGGTAGAAGCTGCAGCATCTACCATATTGTTTTCCTGTGAGAATTGAGTTCGTTTTGGGAAGAATACTTCCTGCAAATCAGAAATTCCAATGTGAACAAAGGTTCATTTTGTTTCCCAAAGGCCTATTCACCTAAGATGAAGAAAGGCCTGTATGTCCAAAAGAGAACAAGCTGGGTCCAAAGCTCAAGCATGTAGAACGTTGTTTACCAGTGATACTTGATTTACTTTTTGAATGGAATGCTCCTGCAAATCAGAATTGTCGGGGTGGATGAAGATCATTTTGTTCTGAATAGGCCTATTCGCCTGAGTTGAAAAAACACATGTACCTCTCAAAAGAAAACCAGCAGTGTTAGAAGCAGGAGCATCAAGCACATTGTTTTACTGTGAGAATTCAGTGAGTTTTTGAAAGGAAGACTGCAGCAAATCAGCGTTTTCGAGGTGTAGAAAGCTTCATTTTGTTCCACATAGGACAGTTTAGAACAGTTGAAGAAACAAATGTAAATCTCAAAAGAAAACTATGTGTGTTAGAAAGAAGAGCATCTATCACATTGTTTGCTGTGAGAATAATGTTACTTTTTGAAAGGAATATACCTGCAACTTAGGGGATCAACGTGGAGATAGCCTCTTTCTGTTCCAAATTGGCCTATTCAGCTAAGTTGAAGAAACACATGTACCTCTCAAAAAAAAACCATCTCGGTATGAGGCTGGAATATCTAGAACATTGTTTCCCTGTGAGAACTGAGTGTGGTTTTGAAATGACTACTACAGGAAACCTTAGAGTTTCAAAGGGGCGATAAGCTCTGTTTGTTCGAAATAGGTCTTTTCAGCTGAGTTGAAGACACATGCATCTTTCCCAAGAAAACATCTATGTTAGAAAGTGCAGCAGCTACCACATGGTTTCTCTGTCACAATTGAGAGAGCTTTTGAAAGGAGTACTTCCTGCAATTCAGAACGTGCAAGGTCAACAAAGGTTCATTCTGTGCCAAATAGGCGTTTTCACCTGACATGTTGAAACACATGTTTCTCTCACAAGAAACTCTCTGTGTTAGACGGTCCATCGCATAGAACATTATTTACCCGTGAGATTTGAGTTAGTTTTCATTGGAGAACTTTTGCAAATCAGAATTTCAGGGTGGAAAAGGCTACTTTGTTCCTAATAGCCCTATTGAGCTGCATTGAAAAAACACATGGATCTCGCGAGAGAAAACCATCTGTGTTAGAAGCAGGATCATCCGGCACATTGTTTCCCTGTGAGAATCGAGTGAATATTTGAAAGGAGTACTTCCAGCCAATCATAGATTTGAGGTGTACAAAAGCTCACTTTACTCCATATAGGACTATTTAGCTGAGTGGAAGAAACAACATGTATATCTCGCAAGAGAACTATATGTGTAAGAAGCCTGAGCATCTAGAACATTGATTCCCTGTGAGAACCGAGTTACGTTTGAAAGGAATACCTCCTGCAAATCCTAGATTTGAAGGTGGAGAAAGGCTGCTTTTGTTCAAAATAGGCCTATTGATCTGAGGGGAAGTAACGAATGGATACTTCCAAAGAAAACCATTTCTGGTAGAAGCTGAAGCATGTACATATTGCTTCCCTGGGAGAAATCAGTTAGTTTGGAAAGGAATATTCCTGCAAATCAGAACTTCCAAGGTGCACCAAGCTTCATTTCATTCTAAATAGGCCTATTCCACTGAGATGTTGAAACACATGTTTCTCTGGAAAGAAAACAATCCGTGTTACAATCTCCCCTGCCTTTAACCTTGATTCCCTGTGAGATTAGAGGTAGTTTTTGAGTGGAATACGTCTGCAAAGGAGAATTTTCAGGCTGGAAAAGCCTCCTTTTGTTGGACTAAGCCTATTCAGCTGAGTTGAAGAAGCACATTTTTCTCTCAAAAGAAAATCATCTGTGTTAGAAGAAGGAGAATCTAGCACATTGTTTCCTATGAGAAGTGAGTTAGTGTTTGAAAAGAACGCTGACTGCAACCTAGGTGTTTCAAGGTGGAGATTGGCTCTATTTCCTCCAATAAGCCTATTCAGATGAGTTTGAGAAACTCATGTATCTCTCCAAGGAAAATGATATACGTTAGCAGCATCAAATCTACCACATTGTTTCCTTCTGAGTATTGAGTTAGTTTTTGAAAGCAACACGTTTAGCAAATCAGAATTTTCAAGCTACAGAAAGGCTCATTTTGTCCAAAGAGGAGGATTCGGCTCAATTGAAGACAGACATGTATCTCTCCTCACAATACCATCTATGCTTCAAACTGCAGCAATTACCACATTGTTTCCCTGCAAGAATTGACTTAGTTTTTGAAAGGACTACTACTGGCAACTTTTGAGTTTCACTGTGGAGATAGTCTCTGTTTGCTTCAAACAGGCCTTTTTAGCTGAGATGAAGAGCACATGTGTATCTTGAAAAAGTACCATCTACGTTGGAAGCTGTAATTTCTATCACACTGTTTCCCTCTGACAATTTAGTTTGTTTTCGAAAGGAGTATTTCCTGCAAATCAGAATTTCCAACATGGATTGAAGTTCACTTGCTCCAAACAAGCCTAGGTTGAAGAAACACACCTATTTCTTGAAAGAAAACCATCTGTGTTAGAAGAAAGTGCATCTAGCACATTGTTTCCCTGTGAGAACTGAGTTAGTTTTTAAAGGAACTTGTCCTCCACATTAGCACTTTGAATTGGGACATATGTTTCTTTGTTTCAAATTGGCCTATTCACCTGAATGGTCTAAACACGTGTTCCTCTTGAAACATCACAATATGTTTTAGAAAGAGGAACAACTAGCCTATTGCTTCCTTGTGAGAAGACTTAGTCTTGGAAAGGAATGTACCTGCAACTGAGAGATTTCAATGTGGAGATATGCCCTGATTGCTGAAAATAGGCCTATACAGCTGAGTTGAAGAAACACATGACTAACTCTAATGACAACCATCTATGTTAGAAACTGTAGCATCAAGCACATTGATCCCCTGTGAAATTTGAATTAGTTATGGAAATGAATAACTTCTGAAGTACAGATTTTCAAAGTGTAGGAAGCCTCATTTTGTCCAAATAGGCCATTTCAGCTATGTTGAAGAAACATATGCATCTCTCCAACGAAATCATGTAGGTTAGAATCAGCATCATCTAGAACACTGTTCCTTGTGAGAATTGATTTAGCTCGTGAAAGGAGTATTTCCTGCAAAGCATCCTTTTCAAGATGAAGAAAGGCGCATTTTGTTCCAAATAATTCTATACAGCTGAGTTGAAGAAACACATGTACCTTTCCAAAGAAAACCATCTATGGTAGATCTACCACTTTATTTCCCTGTGTGAATTGACATAGATTTCAAAGGAAAATTTAATGGAAATGAGAACCTAGAAGGCAGAGAAAGGATCATTTTGTTCCAAATGGGCCCAATCACATGAGATGTCAAAAACCGTTTGTGTGGAAAGGAAAACTGTGATAGAAACAGGTGTTTCCTGCACATTCTTTCCCTGTGAAAATTGAGTTAATTTTTAAAAGCATACTTCCTACATCTTAAGTGTTTCAATGCGGAGATAGTTACTGTTTACTCCAGGGAGGCATATTCAGCGTGGTTTGAGAAACGCATGTATCTCCCAAAGAAAGAGATCTATGTTAAATGCTTCACAATCCCGCCTGTTGTTTGCCTGTGAGAATTGAATGAATTTTTGAATGCAATACTTCTGGAAATCCTCATTTTCAAGAAGAAGAAAGGCTCATTTTGTCCCAAGTATGCGTATTTTGCTGAGGTGAAGAAACACATTTATCTCTCCACAGAAAGCCATCTGTGTCAGAAGTCAAAACATTAACAACATTGCTTCATTCTGTAAATGAGTTACTTTTGGAAAGGAATATTTCCTGAAAATCAGAACTTTCAAGGTGGAGAGATGTTCACTTTCTTCCAAATAAGCCTATTGACCTGAAAGTGGGAACACATTTGTCTCTCGAAAGAAAATGGTCAGTGTAGAAAGAGAGAAGTGTCTAGACCATTGTTTCCGTGTGAGAATTGACTTAGTTTTGAAAGGAATACTTACTGCAAATCCTAATTTTCAAGGTGGAGAAAGGGTGATTCTCCTCAAATGGGCCTCTTTATCTGAGGGGAAGAAACACATGTATCCCTCCAAAGAAAACCATTTGTGCTAGAAGCTGCAGCATCTGACACATTGTTACCTGTGAGAATTGAGTTCACTTTTGAAAGGAATATTTCCTGTATATCGTAGTTATCATGGTAGGGGAAGGCTCATTTTGGTACAAAAATGCCTAATCAGCTGATTTGAAGAAACACATTTATTTCTCCAAATAACACCATCTAAGCTTGAAGCTGCAGTTGCTAGCACATTGTTTCCCTGTGACAATTGGCTTAGTTTTTGAAAGGAAGACTTCCTCACAATCTGAGTTTTCAGGGTATTATTAGGCTGAGTGTGTCCAAGTAGGCCCATTCAGCTAAGGTCTATAGAAACATGTGTCTCTCAAAAAAAAAATCTTTCTTAGAACCAGGAGCATCTAGGGCATTGTTTCCCTGTGAGAACTGAGTTAGTTATTGAAAGGAATACTTCCTGCGACTTAAGATGTTTCAAAGTGGAGAAAGGCTCATTTTGTTCCAAATGGGGCCGTTCATCATTGGGGAAGAAACACAAGTATCCCTCCGAAGAAACCCATTTATGGTAGAAGCTGCAGCATCTACCATATTGTTTTCCTGTGAGAATTGAGTTCGTTTTGGGAAGAATACTTCCTGCAAATCAGAAATTCCAATGTGAACAAAGGTTCATTTTGTTTCCCAAAGGCCTATTCACCTAAGATGAAGAAAGGCCTGTATGTCCAAAAGAGAACAAGCTGGGTCCAAAGCTCAAGCATGTAGAACGTTGTTTACCAGTGATACTTGATTTACTTTTTGAATGGAATGCTCCTGCAAATCAGAATTGTCGGGGTGGATGAAGATCATTTTGTTCTGAATAGGCCTATTCGCCTGAGTTGAAAAAACACATGTACCTCTCAAAAGAAAACCAGCAGTGTTAGAAGCAGGAGCATCAAGCACATTGTTTTACTGTGAGAATTCAGTGAGTTTTTGAAAGGAAGACTGCAGCAAATCAGCGTTTTCGAGGTGTAGAAAGCTTCATTTTGTTCCACATAGGACAGTTTAGAACAGTTGAAGAAACAAATGTAAATCTCAAAAGAAAACTATGTGTGTTAGAAAGAAGAGCATCTATCACATTGTTTGCTGTGAGAATAATGTTACTTTTTGAAAGGAATATACCTGCAACTTAGGGGATCAACGTGGAGATAGCCTCTTTCTGTTCCAAATTGGCCTATTCAGCTAAGTTGAAGAAACACATGTACCTCTCAAAAAAAAACCATCTCGGTATGAGGCTGGAATATCTAGAACATTGTTTCCCTGTGAGAACTGAGTGTGGTTTTGAAATGACTACTACAGGAAACCTTAGAGTTTCAAAGGGGCGATAAGCTCTGTTTGCTCGAAATAGGTCTTTTCAGCTGAGTTGAAGACACATGCATCTTTCCCAAGAAAACATCTATGTTAGAAAGTGCAGCAGCTACCACATGGTTTCTCTGTCACAATTGAGAGAGCTTTTGAAAGGAGTACTTCCTGCAATTCAGAACGTGCAAGGTCAACAAAGGTTCATTCTGTGCCAAATAGGCGTTTTCACCTGACATGTTGAAACACATGTTTCTCTCACAAGAAACTCTCTGTGTTAGACGGTCCATCGCATAGAACATTATTTACCTGTGAGATTTGAGTTAGTTTTCATTGGAGAACTTTTGCAAATCAGAATTTCAGGGTGGATAAGGCTACTTTGTTCCTAATAGCCCTATTGAGCTGCATTGAAAAAACACATGGATCTCGCGAGAGAAAACCATCTGTGTTAGAAGCAGGATCATCCGGCACATTGTTTCCCTGTGAGAATCGAGTGAATATTTGAAAGGAGTACTTCCAGCCAATCATAGATTTGAGGTGTACAAAAGCTCACTTTACTCCATATAGGACTATTTAGCTGAGTGGAAGAAACAACATGTATATCTCGCAAGAGAACTATATGTGTAAGAAGCCTGAGCATCTAGAACATCGATTCCCTGTGAGAACCGAGTTACGTTTGAAAGGAATACCTCCTGCAAATCCTAGATTTGAAGGTGGAGAAAGGCTGCTTTTGTTCAAAATAGGCCTATTGATCTGAGGGGAAGTAACGAATGGATACTTCCAAAGAAAACCATTTCTGGTAGAAGCTGAAGCATGTACATATTGCTTCCCTGGGAGAAATCAGTTAGTTTGGAAAGGAATATTCCTGCAAATCAGAACTTCCAAGGTGCACCAAGCTTCATTTCATTCTAAATAGGCCTATTCCACTGAGATGTTGAAACACATGTTTCTCTGGAAAGAAAACAATCCGTGTTACAATCTCCCCTGCCTTTAACCTTGATTCCCTGTGAGATTAGAGGTAGTTTTTGAGTGGAATACGTCTGCAAAGGAGAATTTTCAGGCTGGAAAAGCCTCCTTTTGTTGGACTAAGCCTATTCAGCTGAGTTGAAGAAGCACATTTTTCTCTCAAAAGAAAATCATCTGTGTTAGAAGAAGGAGAATCTAGCACATTGTTTCCTATGAGAAGTGAGTTAGTGTTTGAAAAGAACGCTGACTGCAACCTAGGTGTTTCAAGGTGGAGATTGGCTCTATTTCCTCCAATAAGCCTATTCAGATGAGTTTGAGAAACTCATGTATCTCTCCAAGGAAAATGATATACGTTAGCAGCATCAAATCTACCACATTGTTTCCTTCTGAGTATTGAGTTAGTTTTTGAAAGCAACACGTTTAGCAAATCAGAATTTTCAAGCTACAGAAAGGCTCATTTTGTCCAAAGAGGAGGATTCGGCTCAATTGAAGACAGACATGTATCTCTCCTCACAATACCATCTATGCTTCAAACTGCAGCAATTACCACATTGTTTCCCTGCAAGAATTGACTTAGTTTTTGAAAGGACTACTACTGGCAACTTTTGAGTTTCACTGTGGAGATAGTCTCTGTTTGCTTCAAACAGGCCTTTTTAGCTGAGATGAAGAAGCACATGTGTATCTTGAAAAAGTGCCATCTACGTTGGAAGCTGTAATTTCTATCACACTGTTTACCTCTGACAATTTAGTTTGTTTTCGAAAGGAGTATTTCCTGCAAATCAGAATTTCCAACATGGATTGAAGTTCACTTGCTCCAAACAAGCCTAGGTTGAAGAAACACACATATTTCTTGAAAGAAAACCATCTGTGTTAGAAGAAAGTGCATCTAGCACATTGTTTCCCTGTGAGAACTGAGTTAGTTTTTAAAGGAACTCGTCCTCCACATTAGCACTTTGAATTGGGACATATGTTTCTTTGTTTCAAATTGGCCTATTCACCTGAATGGTCTAAACACGTGTTCCTCTTGAAACATCACAATATGTTTTAGAAAGAGGAACAACTAGCCTATTGCTTCCTTGTGAGAAGACTTAGTCTTGGAAAGGAATGTACCTGCAACTGAGAGATTTCAATGTGGAGATATGCCCTGATTGCTGAAAATAGGCCTATACAGCTGAGTTGAAGAAACACATGACTAACTCTAATGACAACCATCTATGTTAGAAACTGTAGCATCAAGCACATTGTTCCCCTGTGAAATTTGAATTAGTTATGGAAATGAATAACTTCTGAAGAACAGATTTTCAAAGTGTAGGAAGCCTCATTTTGTCCAAATAGGCCATTTCAGCTATGTTGAAGAAACATATGCATCTCTCCAACGAAATCATGTAGGTTAGAATCAGCATCATCTAGAACACTGTTCCTTGTGAGAATTGATTTAGCTCGTGAAAGGAGTATTTCCTGCAAAGCATCCTTTTCAAGATGAAGAAAGGCTCATTTTGTTCCAAATAGGTCTATACAGCTGAGTTGAAGAAACACATGTACCTTTCCAAAGAAAACCATCTATGGTAGATCTACCACTTTATTTCCCTGTGTGAATTGACATAGATTTCAAAGGAAAATTTAATGGAAATGAGAACTTAGAAGGCAGAGAAAGGATCATTTTGTTCCAAATGGGCCAAATCACATGAGATGTCAAAAACCGTTTGTGTGGAAAGGAAAACTGTGATAGAAACAGGTGTTTCCTGCACATTCTTTCCCTGTGAAAATTGAGTTAATTTTTAAAAGCATACTTCCTACATCTTAAGTGTTTCAATGCGGAGATAGTTTCTGTTTACTCCAGGGAGGCGTATTCAGCTTTGTTTGAGAAACGCATGTATCTCCCAAAGAAAGAGATCTATGTTAAATGCTTCACAATCCCGCCTGTTGTTTGCCTGTGAGAATTGAATGAGTTTTTGAATGCAATACTTCTGGAAATCCTCATTTTCAAGAAGAAGAAAGGCTCATTTTGTCCCAAGTATGCGTATTTTGCTGAGGTGAAGAAACACATTTATCTCTCCACAGAAAGCCATCTGTGTCAGAAGTCAAAACATTAACAACATTGCTTCATTCTGTAAATGAGTTACTTTTGGAACGGAATATTTCCTGAAAATCAGAACTTTCAAGGTGGAGAGATGTTCACTTTCTTCCAAATAAGCCTATTGACCTGAAAGTGGGAACACATTTGTCTCTCGAAAGAAAATGGTCAGTGTAGAAAGAGAGAAGTGTCTAGACCATTGTTTCCGTGTGAGAATTGACTTAGTTTTGAAAGGAATACTTACGGCAAATCCTAATTTTCAAGGTGGAGAAAGGGTGATTTTCCTCAAATGGGCCTCTTTATCTGAGGGGAAGAAACACATGTATCCCTCCAAAGAAAACCATTTGTGCTAGAAGCTGCAGCATCTGACACATTGTTACCTGTGAGAATTGAGTTCACTTTTGAAAGGAATATTTCCTGTATATCGTAGTTATCATGGTAGGGGAAGGCTCATTTTGGTACAAAAATGCCTAATCAGCTGATTTGAAGAAACACATTTATTTCTCCAAATAACACCATCTAAGCTTGAAGCTACAGTTGCTAGCACATTGTTTCCCTGTGACAATTGGCTTAGTTTTTGAAAGGAAGACTTCCTCACAATCTGAATTTTCAGGGTATTATTAGGCTGAGTGTGTCCAAGTAGGCCCATTCAGCTAAGTTCTATAGAAACAGGTGTCTCTCAAAAAAAAATCTTTCTTAGAACCAGGAGCATCTAGGGCATTGTTTCCCTGTGAGAACTGAGTTAGTTATTGAAAGGAATACTTCCTGCGACTTAAGATGTTTCAAAGTGGAGAAAGGCTCATTTTGTTCCAAATGGGGCCGTTCATCATTGGGGAAGAAACACAAGTATCCCTCCGAAGAAACCCATTTATGGTAGAAGCTGCAGCATCTACCATATTGTTTTCCTGTGAGAATTGAGTTCGTTTTGGGAAGAATACTTCCTGCAAATCAGAAATTCCAATGTGAACAAAGGTTCATTTTGTTTCCCAAAGGCCTATTCACCCAAGATGAAGAAAGGCCTGTATGTCCAAAAGAGAACAAGCTGGGTCCAAAGCTCAAGCATGTAGAACGTTGTTTACCAGTGATACTTGAATTACTTTTTGAATGGAATGCTCCTGCAAATCAGAATTGTCGGGGTGGATGAAGATCATTTTGTTCTGAATAGGCCTATTCGCCTGAGTTGAAAAAACACATGTACCTCTCAAAAGAAAACCAGCAGTGTTAGAAGCAGGAGCATCAAGCACATTGTTTTACTGTGAGAATTCAGTGAGTTTTTGAAAGGAAGACTGCTGCAAATCAGCGTTGTTGAGGTGTAGAAAGCTTCATTTTGTTCCACATAGGACAGTTTAGAACAGTTGAAGAAACAAATGTAAATCTCAAAAGAAAGCTATGTGTGTTAGAAACAAGAGCATCTATCACATTGTTTGCTGTGAGAATAGTGTTACTTTTTGAAAGGAATATACCTGCAACTTAGGGGATCAACGTGGAGATAGCCTCTTTCTGTTCCAAATTGGCCTATTCAGCTAAGTTGAAGAAACACATGTACCTCTCAAAAAAAACCATCTCGGTATGAGGCTGGAATATCTAGAACATTGTTTCCCTGTGAGAACTGAGTGTGGTTTTGAAATGACTACTACAGGAAACCTTAGAGTTTCAAAGGGGCGATAAGCTCTGTTTGCTCGAAATAGGTCTTTTCAGCTGAGTTGAAGACACATGCATCTTTCCCAAGAAAACATCTATGTTAGAAAGTGCAGCAGCTACCACATGGTTCCTCTGTCACAATTGAGAGAGCTTTTGAAAGGAGTACTTCCTGCAATTCAGAACGTGCAAGGTCAACAAAGCTTCATTCTGTGCAAAATAGGCGTTTTCACCTGACATGTTGAAACACATGTTTCTCTCACAAGAAACTCTCTGTGTTAGACGGTCCATCGCATAGAACATTATTTACCTGTGAGATTTGAGTTAGTTTTCATTGGAGAACTTTTGCAAATCAGAATTTCAGGGTGGAAAAGGCTACTTTGTTCCTAATAGCCCTATTGAGCTGCATTGAAAAAACACATGGATCTCGCGAGAGAAAACCATCTGTGTTAGAAGCAGGATCATCCGGCACATTGTTTCCCTGTGAGAATCGAGTGAATATTTGAAAGGAGTACTTCCAGCCAATCATAGATTTGAGGTGTACAAAAGCTCACTTTATTCCATATAGGACTATTTAGCTGAGTGGAAGGAACAACATGTATATCTCGCAAGAGAACTATATGTGTAAGAAGCCTGAGCATCTAGAACATTGATTCCCTGTGAGAACCGAGTTACGTTTGAAAGGAATACCTCCTGCAAATCCTAGATTTGAAGGTGGAGAAAGGCTGCTTTTGTTCAAAATAGGCCTATTGATCTGAGGGGAAGTAACGAATGGATACTTCCAAAGAAAACCATTTCTGGTAGAAGCTGAAGCATGTACATATTGCTTCCCTGGGAGAAATCAGTTAGTTTGGAAAGGAATATTCCTGCAAATCAGAACTTCCAAGGTGCACCAAGCTTCATTTCATTCTAAATAGGCCTATTCCACTGAGATGTTGAAACACATGTTTCTCTGGAAAGAAAACAATCCGTGTTACAATCTCCCCTGCCTTTAACCTTGATTCCCTGTGAGATTAGAGGTAGTTTTTGAGTGGAATACGTCTGCAAAGGAGAATTTTCAGGCTGGAAAAGCCTCCTTTTGTTGGACTAAGCCTATTCAGCTGAGTTGAAGAAGCACATTTTTCTCTCAAAAGAAAATCATCTGTGTTAGAAGAAGGAGAATCTAGCACATTGTTTCCTATGAGAAGTGAGTTAGTGTTTGAAAAGAACGCTGACTGCAACCTAGGTGTTTCAAGGTGGAGATTGGCTCTATTTCCTCCAATAAGCCTATTCAGATGAGTTTGAGAAACTCATGTATCTCTCCAAGGAAAATGATATACGTTAGCAGCATCAAATCTACCACATTGTTTCCTTCTGAGTATTGAGTTAGTTTTTGAAAGCAACACGTTTAGCAAATCAGAATTTTCAAGCTACAGAAAGGCTCATTTTGTCCAAAGAGGAGGATTCGGCTCAATTGAAGACAGACATGTATCTCTCCTCACAATACCATCTATGCTTCAAACTGCAGCAATTACCACATTGTTTCCCTGCAAGAATTGACTTAGTTTTTGAAAGGACTACTACTGGCAACTTTTGAGTTTCACTGTGGAGATAGTCTCTGTTTGCTTCAAACAGGCCTTTTTAGCTGAGATGAAGAGCACATGTGTATCTTGAAAAAGTACCATCTACGTTGGAAGCTGTAATTTCTATCACACTGTTTCCCTCTGACAATTTAGTTTGTTTTCGAAAGGAGTATTTCCTGCAAATCAGAATTTCCAACATGGATTGAAGTTCACTTGCTCCAAACAAGCCTAGGTTGAAGAAACACACCTATTTCTTGAAAGAAAACCATCTGTGTTAGAACAAAGTGCATCTAGCACATTGTTTCCCTGTGAGAACTGAGTTAGTTTTTAAAGGAACTTGTCCTCCACATTAGCACTTTGAATTGGGACATATGTTTCTTTGTTTCAAATTGGCCTATTCACCTGAATGGTCTAAACACGTGTTCCTCTTGAAACATCACAATATGTTTTAGAAAGAGGAACAACTAGCCTATTGCTTCCTTGTGAGAAGACTTAGTCTTGGAAAGGAATGTACCTGCAACTGAGAGATTTCAATGTGGAGATATGCCCTGATTGCTGAAAATAGGCCTATACAGCTGAGTTGAAGAAACACATGACTAACTCTAATGACAACCATCTATGTTAGAAACTGTAGCATCAAGCACATTGATCCCCTGTGAAATTTGAATTAGTTATGGAAATGAATAACTTCTGAAGTACAGATTTTCAAAGTGTAGGAAGCCTCATTTTGTCCAAATAGGCCATTTCAGCTATGTTGAAGAAACACATGCATCTCTCCAACGAAATCATGTAGGTTAGAATCAGCATCATCTAGAACACTGTTCCTTGTGAGAATTGATTTAGCTCGTGAAAGGAGTATTTCCTGCAAAGCATCCTTTTCAAGATGAAGAAAGGCGCATTTTGTTCCAAATAATTCTATACAGCTGAGTTGAAGAAACACATGTACCTTTCCAAAGAAAACCATCTATGGTAGATCTACCACTTTATTTCCCTGTGTGAATTGACATAGATTTCAAAGGAAAATTTAATGGAAATGAGAACCTAGAAGGCAGAGAAAGGATCATTTTGTTCCAAATGGGCCCAATCACATGAGATGTCAAAAACCGTTTGTGTGGAAAGGAAAACTGTGATAGAAACAGGTGTTTCCTGCACATTCTTTCCCTGTGAAAATTGAGTTAATTTTTAAAAGCATACTTCCTACATCTTAAGTGTTTCAATGCGGAGATAGTTACTGTTTACTCCAGGGAGGCATATTCAGCGTGGTTTGAGAAACGCATGTATCTCCCAAAGAAAGAGATCTATGTTAAATGCTTCACAATCCCGCCTGTTGTTTGCCTGTGAGAATTGAATGAATTTTTGAATGCAATACTTCTGGAAATCCTCATTTTCAAGAAGAAGAAAGGCTCATTTTGTCCCAAGTATGCGTATTTTGCTGAGGTGAAGAAACACATTTATCTCTCCACAGAAAGCCATCTGTGTCAGAAGTCAAAACATTAACAACATTGCTTCATTCTGTAAATGAGTTACTTTTGGAAAGGAATATTTCCTGAAAATCAGAACTTTCAAGGTGGAGAGATGTTCACTTTCTTCCAAATAAGCCTATTGACCTGAAAGTGGGAACACATTTGTCTCTCGAAAGAAAATGGTCAGTGTAGAAAGAGAGAAGTGTCTAGACCATTGTTTCCGTGTGAGAATTGACTTAGTTTTGAAAGGAATACTTACTGCAAATCCTAATTTTCAAGGTGGAGAAAGGGTGATTCTCCTCAAATGGGCCTCTTTATCTGAGGGGAACAAACACATGTATCCCTCCAAAGAAAACCATTTCTGCTAGAAGCTGCAGCATCTGACACATTGTTACCTGTGAGAATTGAGTTCACTTTTGAAAGGAATATTTCCTGTATATCGTAGTTATCATGGTAGGGGAAGGCTCATTTTGGTACAAAAATGCCTAATCAGCTGATTTGAAGAAACACATTTATTTCTCCAAATAACACCATCTAAGCTTGAAGCTACAGTTGCTAGCACATTGTTTCCCTGTGACAATTGGCTTAGTTTTTGAAAGGAAGACTTCCTCACAATCTGAGTTTTCAGGGTATTATTAGGCTGAGTGTGTCCAAGTAGGCCCATTCAGCTAAGTTCTATAGAAACATGTGTCTCTCAAAAAAAAATCTTTCTTAGAACCAGGAGCATCTAGGGCATTGTTTCCCTGTGAGAACTGAGTTAGTTATTGAAAGGAATACTTCCTGCGACTTAAGATGTTTCAAAGTGGAGAAAGGCTCATTTTGTTCCAAATGGGGCCGTTCATCATTGGGGAAGAAACACAAGTATCCCTCCGAAGAAACCCATTTATGGTAGAAGCTGCAGCATCTACCATATTGTTTTCCTGTGAGAATTGAGTTCGTTTTGGGAAGAATACTTCCTGCAAATCAGAAATTCCAATGTGAACAAAGGTTCATTTTGTTTCCCAAAGGCCTATTCACCTAAGATGAAGAAAGGCCTGTATGTCCAAAAGAGAACAAGCTGGGTCCAAAGCTCAAGCATGTAGAACGTTGTTTACCAGTGATACTTGAATTACTTTTTGAATGGAATGCTCCTGCAAATCAGAATTGTCGGGGTGGATGAAGATCATTTTGTTCTGAATAGGCCTATTCGCCTGAGTTGAAAAAACACATGTACCTCTCAAAAGAAAACCAGCAGTGTTAGAAGCAGGAGCATCAAGCACATTGTTTTACTGTGAGAATTCAGTGAGTTTTTGAAAGGAAGACTGCTGCAAATCAGCGTTTTCGAGGTGTAGAAAGCTTCATTTTGTTCCACATAGGACAGTTTAGAACAGTTGAAGAAACAAATGTAAATCTCAAAAGAAAACTATGTGTGTTAGAAAGAAGAGCATCTATCACATTGTTTGCTGTGAGAATAGTGTTACTTTTTGAAAGGAATATACCTGCAACTTAGGGGATCAACGTGGAGATAGCCTCTTTCTGTTCCAAATTGGCCTATTCAGCTAAGTTGAAGAAACACATGTACCTCTCAAAAAAAAACCATCTCGGTATGAGGCTGGAATATCTAGAACATTGTTTCCCTGTGAGAACTGAGTGTGGTTTTGAAATGACTACTACAGGAAACCTTAGAGTTTCAAAGGGGCGATAAGCTCTGTTTGTTCGAAATAGGTCTTTTCAGCTGAGTTGAAGACACATGCATCTTTCCCAAGAAAACATCTATGTTAGAAAGTGCAGCAGCTACCACATGGTTTCTCTGTCACAATTGAGAGAGCTTTTGAAAGGAGTACTTCCTGCAATTCAGAACTTGCAAGGTCAACAAAGGTTCATTCTGTGCCAAATAGGCGTTTTCACCTGACATGTTGAAACACATGTTTCTCTCACAAGAAACTCTCTGTGTTAGACGGTCCATCGCATAGAACATTATTTACCTGTGAGATTTGAGTTAGTTTTCATTGGAGAACTTTTGCAAATCAGAATTTCAGGGTGGAAAAGGCTACTTTGTTCCTAATAGCCCTATTGAGCTGCATTGAAAAAACACATGGATCTCGCGAGAGAAAACCATCTGTGTTAGAAGCAGGATCATCCGGCACATTGTTTCCCTGTGAGAATCGAGTGAATATTTGAAAGGAGTACTTCCAGCCAATCATAGATTTGAGGTGTACAAAAGCTCACTTTACTCCATATAGGACTATTTAGCTGAGTGGAAGAAACAACATGTATATCTCGCAAGAGAACTATATGTGTAAGAAGCCTGAGCATCTAGAACATTGATTCCCTGTGAGAACCGAGTTACGTTTGAAAGGAATACCTCCTGCAAATCCTAGATTTGAAGGTGGAGAAAGGCTGCTTTTGTTCAAAATAGGCCTATTGATCTGAGGGGAAGTAACGAATGGATACTTCCAAAGAAAACCATTTCTGGTAGAAGCTGAAGCATGTACATATTGCTTCCCTGGGAGAAATCAGTTAGTTTGGAAAGGAATATTCCTGCAAATCAGAACTTCCAAGGTGCACCAAGCTTCATTTCATTCTAAATAGGCCTATTCCACTGAGATGTTGAAACACATGTTTCTCTGGAAAGAAAACAATCCGTGTTACAATCTCCCCTGCCTTTAACCTTGATTCCCTGTGAGATTAGAGGTAGTTTTTGAGTGGAATACGTCTGCAAAGGAGAATTTTCAGGCTGGAAAAGCCTCCTTTTGTTGGACTAAGCCTATTCAGCTGAGTTGAAGAAGCACATTTTTCTCTCAAAAGAAAATCATCTGTGTTAGAAGAAGGAGAATCTAGCACATTGTTTCCTATGAGAAGTGAGTTAGTGTTTGAAAAGAACGCTGACTGCAACCTAGGTGTTTCAAGGTGGAGATTGGCTCTATTTCCTCCAATAAGCCTATTCAGATGAGTTTGAGAAACTCATGTATCTCTCCAAGGAAAATGATATACGTTAGCAGCATCAAATCTACCACATTGTTTCCTTCTGAGTATTGAGTTAGTTTTTGAAAGCAACACGTTTAGCAAATCAGAATTTTCAAGCTACAGAAAGGCTCATTTTGTCCAAAGAGGAGGATTCGGCTCAATTGAAGACAGACATGTATCTCTCCTCACAATACCATCTATGCTTCAAACTGCAGCAATTACCACATTGTTTCCCTGCAAGAATTGACTTAGTTTTTGAAAGGACTACTACTGGCAACTTTTGAGTTTCACTGTGGAGATAGTCTCTGTTTGCTTCAAACAGGCCTTTTTAGCTGAGATGAAGAGCACATGTGTATCTTGAAAAAGTACCATCTACGTTGGAAGCTGTAATTTCTATCACACTGTTTCCCTCTGACAATTTAGTTTGTTTTAGAAAGGAGTATTTCCTGCAAATCAGAATTTCCAACATGGATTGAAGTTCACTTGCTCCAAACAAGCCTAGGTTGAAGAAACACACCTATTTCTTGAAAGAAAACCATCTGTGTTAGAAGAAAGTGCATCTAGCACATTGTTTCCCTGTGAGAACTGAGTTAGTTTTTAAAGGAACTTGTCCTCCACATTAGCACTTTGAATTGGGACATATGTTTCTTTGTTTCAAATTGGCCTATTCACCTGAATGGTCTAAACACGTGTTCCTCTTGAAACATCACAATATGTTTTAGAAAGAGGAACAACTAGCCTATTGCTTCCTTGTGAGAAGACTTAGTCTTGGAAAGGAATGTACCTGCAACTGAGAGATTTCAATGTGGAGATATGCCCTGATTGCTGAAAATAGGCCTATACAGCTGAGTTGAAGAAACACATGACTAACTCTAATGACAACCATCTATGTTAGAAACTGTAGCATCAAGCACATTGATCCCCTGTGAAATTTGAATTAGTTATGGAAATGAATAACTTCTGAAGTACAGATTTTCAAAGTGTAGGAAGCCTCATTTTGTCCAAATAGGCCATTTCAGCTATGTTGAAGAAACACATGCATCTCTCCAACGAAATCATGTAGGTTAGAATCAGCATCATCTAGAACACTGTTCCTTGTGAGAATTGATTTAGCTCGTGAAAGGAGTATTTCCTGCAAAGCATCCTTTTCAAGATGAAGAAAGGCTCATTTTGTTCCAAATAATTCTATACAGCTGAGTTGAAGAAACACATGTACCTTTCCAAAGAAAACCATCTATGGTAGATCTACCACTTTATTTCCCTGTGTGAATTGACATAGATTTCAAAGGAAAATTTAATGGAAATGAGAACCTAGAAGGCAGAGAAAGGATCATTTTGTTCCAAATGGGCCCAATCACATGAGATGTCAAAAACCGTTTGTGTGGAAAGGAAAACTGTGATAGAAACAGGTGTTTCCTGCACATTCTTTCCCTGTGAAAATTGAGTTAATTTTTAAAAGCATACTTCCTACATCTTAAGTGTTTCAATGCGGAGATAGTTACTGTTTACTCCAGGGAGGCATATTCAGCGTGGTTTGAGAAACGCATGTATCTCCCAAAGAAAGAGATCTATGTTAAATGCTTCACAATCCCGCCTGTTGTTTGCCTGTGAGAATTGAATGAATTTTTGAATGCAATACTTCTGGAAATCCTCATTTTCAAGAAGAAGAAAGGCTCATTTTGTCCCAAGTATGCGTATTTTGCTGAGGTGAAGAAACACATTTATCTCTCCACAGAAAGCCATCTGTGTCAGAAGTCAAAACATTAACAACATTGCTTCATTCTGTAAATGAGTTACTTTTGGAAAGGAATATTTCCTGAAAATCAGAACTTTCAAGGTGGAGAGATGTTCACTTTCTTCCAAATAAGCCTATTGACCTGAAAGTGGGAACACATTTGTCTCTCGAAAGAAAATGGTCAGTGTAGAAAGAGAGAAGTGTCTAGACCATTGTTTCCGTGTGAGAATTGACTTAGTTTTGAAAGGAATACTTACTGCAAATCCTAATTTTCAAGGTGGAGAAAGGGTGATTCTCCTCAAATGGGCCTCTTTATCTGAGGGGAAGAAACACATGTATCCCTCCAAAGAAAACCATTTGTGCTAGAAGCTGCAGCATCTGACACATTGTTACCTGTGAGAATTGAGTTCACTTTTGAAAGGAATATTTCCTGTATATCGTAGTTATCATGGTAGGGGAAGGCTCATTTTGGTACAAAAATGCCTAATCAGCTGATTTGAAGAAACACATTTATTTCTCCAAATAACACCATCTAAGCTTGAAGCTACAGTTGCTAGCACATTGTTTCCCTGTGACAATTGGCTTAGTTTTTGAAAGGAAGACTTCCTCACAATCTGAGTTTTCAGGGTATTATTAGGCTGAGTGTGTCCAAGTAGGCCCATTCAGCTAAGGTCTATAGAAACATGTGTCTCTCAAAAAAAAAATCTTTCTTAGAACCAGGAGCATCTAGGGCATTGTTTCCCTGTGAGAACTGAGTTAGTTATTGAAAGGAATACTTCCTGCGACTTAAGATGTTTCAAAGTGGAGAAAGGCTCATTTTGTTCCAAATGGGGCCGTTCATCATTGGGGAAGAAACACAAGTATCCCTCCGAAGAAACCCATTTATGGTAGAAGCTGCAGCATCTACCATATTGTTTTCCTGTGAGAATTGAGTTCGTTTTGGGAAGAATACTTCCTGCAAATCAGAAATTCCAATGTGAACAAAGGTTCATTTTGTTTCCCAAAGGCCTATTCACCTAAGATGAAGAAAGGCCTGTATGTCCAAAAGAGAACAAGCTGGGTCCAAAGCTCAAGCATGTAGAACGTTGTTTACCAGTGATACTTGATTTACTTTTTGAATGGAATGCTCCTGCAAATCAGAATTGTCGGGGTGGATGAAGATCATTTTGTTCTGAATAGGCCTATTCGCCTGAGTTGAAAAAACACATGTACCTCTCAAAAGAAAACCAGCAGTGTTAGAAGCAGGAGCATCAAGCACATTGTTTTACTGTGAGAATTCAGTGAGTTTTTGAAAGGAAGACTGCAGCAAATCAGCGTTTTCGAGGTGTAGAAAGCTTCATTTTGTTCCACATAGGACAGTTTAGAACAGTTGAAGAAACAAATGTAAATCTCAAAAGAAAACTATGTGTGTTAGAAAGAAGAGCATCTATCACATTGTTTGCTGTGAGAATAGTGTTACTTTTTGAAAGGAATATACCTGCAACTTAGGGGATCAACGTGGAGATAGCCTCTTTCTGTTCCAAATTGGCCTATTCAGCTAAGTTGAAGAAACACATGTACCTCTCAAAAAAAAACCATCTCGGTATGAGGCTGGAATATCTAGAACATTGTTTCCCTGTGAGAACTGAGTGTGGTTTTGAAATGACTACTACAGGAAACCTTAGAGTTTCAAAGGGGCGATAAGCTCTGTTTGCTCGAAATAGGTCTTTTCAGCTGAGTTGAAGACACATGCATCTTTCCCAAGAAAACATCTATGTTAGAAAGTGCAGCAGCTACCACATGGTTTCTCTGTCACAATTGAGAGAGCTTTTGAAAGGAGTACTTCCTGCAATTCAGAACGTGCAAGGTCAACAAAGGTTCATTCTGTGCCAAATAGGCGTTTTCACCTGACATGTTGAAACACGTTTCTCTCACAAGAAACTCTCTGTGTTAGACGGTCCATCGCATAGAACATTATTTACCTGTGAGATTTGAGTTAGTTTTCATTGGAGAACTTTTGCAAATCAGAATTTCAGGGTGGAAAAGGCTACTTTGTTCCTAATAGCCCTATTGAGCTGCATTGAAAAAACACATGGATCTCGCGAGAGAAAACCATCTGTGTTAGAAGCAGGATCATCCGGCACATTGTTTCCCTGTGAGAATCGAGTGAATATTTGAAAGGAGTACTTCCAGCCAATCATAGATTTGAGGTGTACAAAAGCTCACTTTACTCCAAATAGGACTATTTAGCTGAGTGGAAGAAACAACATGTATATCTCGCAAGAGAACTATATGTGTAAGAAGCCTGAGCATCTAGAACATTGATTCCCTGTGAGAACCGAGTTACGTTTGAAAGGAATACCTCCTGCAAATCCTAGATTTGAAGGTGGAGAAAGGCTGCTTTTGTTCAAAATAGGCCTATTGATCTGAGGGGAAGTAACGAATGGATACTTCCAAAGAAAACCATTTCTGGTAGAAGCTGAAGCATGTACATATTGCTTCCCTGGGAGAAATCAGTTAGTTTGGAAAGGAATATTCCTGCAAATCAGAACTTCCAAGGTGCACCAAGCTTCATTTCATTCTAAATAGGCCTATTCCACTGAGATGTTGAAACACATGTTTCTCTGGAAAGAAAACAATCCGTGTTACAATCTCCCCTGCCTTTAACCTTGATTCCCTGTGAGATTAGAGGTAGTTTTTGAGTGGAATACGTCTGCAAAGGAGAATTTTCAGGCTGGAAAAGCCTCCTTTTGTTGGACTAAGCCTATTCAGCTGAGTTGAAGAAGCACATTTTTCTCTCAAAAGAAAATCATCTGTGTTAGAAGAAGGAGAATCTAGCACATTGTTTCCTATGAGAAGTGAGTTAGTGTTTGAAAAGAACGCTGACTGCAACCTAGGTGTTTCAAGGTGGAGATTGGCTCTATTTCCTCCAATAAGCCTATTCAGATGAGTTTGAGAAACTCATGTATCTCTCCAAGGAAAATGATATACGTTAGCAGCATCAAATCTACCACATTGTTTCCTTCTGAGTATTGAGTTAGTTTTTGAAAGCAACACGTTTAGCAAATCAGAATTTTCAAGCTACAGAAAGGCTCATTTTGTCCAAAGAGGAGGATTCGGCTCAATTGAAGACAGACATGTATCTCTCCTCACAATACCATCTATGCTTCAAACTGCAGCAATTACCACATTGTTTCCCTGCAAGAATTGACTTAGTTTTTGAAAGGACTACTACTGGCAACTTTTGAGTTTCACTGTGGAGATAGTCTCTGTTTGCTTCAAACAGGCCTTTTTAGCTGAGATGAAGAGCACATGTGTATCTTGAAAAAGTACCATCTACGTTGGAAGCTGTAATTTCTATCACACTGTTTCCCTCTGACAATTTAGTTTGTTTTCGAAAGGAGTATTTCCTGCAAATCAGAATTTCCAACATGGATTGAAGTTCACTTGCTCCAAACAAGCCTAGGTTGAAGAAACACACCTATTTCTTGAAAGAAAACCATCTGTGTTAGAACAAAGTGCATCTAGCACATTGTTTCCCTGTGAGAACTGAGTTAGTTTTTAAAGGAACTTGTCCTCCACATTAGCACTTTGAATTGGGACATATGTTTCTTTGTTTCAAATTGGCCTATTCACCTGAATGGTCTAAACACGTGTTCCTCTTGAAACATCACAATATGTTTTAGAAAGAGGAACAACTAGCCTATTGCTTCCTTGTGAGAAGACTTAGTCTTGGAAAGGAATGTACCTGCAACTGAGAGATTTCAATGTGGAGATATGCCCTGATTGCTGAAAATAGGCCTATACAGCTGAGTTGAAGAAACACATGACTAACTCTAATGACAACCATCTATGTTAGAAACTGTAGCATCAAGCACATTGATCCCCTGTGAAATTTGAATTAGTTATGGAAATGAATAACTTCTGAAGTACAGATTTTCAAAGTGTAGGAAGCCTCATTTTGTCCAAATAGGCCATTTCAGCTATGTTGAAGAAACACATGCATCTCTCCAACGAAATCATGTAGGTTAGAATCAGCATCATCTAGAACACTGTTCCTTGTGAGAATTGATTTAGCTCGTGAAAGGAGTATTTCCTGCAAAGCATCCTTTTCAAGATGAAGAAAGGCGCATTTTGTTCCAAATAATTCTATACAGCTGAGTTGAAGAAACACATGTACCTTTCCAAAGAAAACCATCTATGGTAGATCTACCACTTTATTTCCCTGTGTGAATTGACATAGATTTCAAAGGAAAATTTAATGGAAATGAGAACCTAGAAGGCAGAGAAAGGATCATTTTGTTCCAAATGGGCCCAATCACATGAGATGTCAAAAACCGTTTGTGTGGAAAGGAAAACTGTGATAGAAACAGGTGTTTCCTGCACATTCTTTCCCTGTGAAAATTGAGTTAATTTTTAAAAGCATACTTCCTACATCTTAAGTGTTTCAATGCGGAGATAGTTACTGTTTACTCCAGGGAGGCATATTCAGCGTGGTTTGAGAAACGCATGTATCTCCCAAAGAAAGAGATCTATGTTAAATGCTTCACAATCCCGCCTGTTGTTTGCCTGTGAGAATTGAATGAATTTTTGAATGCAATACTTCTGGAAATCCTCATTTTCAAGAAGAAGAAAGGCTCATTTTGTCCCAAGTATGCGTATTTTGCTGAGGTGAAGAAACACATTTATCTCTCCACAGAAAGCCATCTGTGTCAGAAGTCAAAACATTAACAACATTGCTTCATTCTGTAAATGAGTTACTTTTGGAAAGGAATATTTCCTGAAAATCAGAACTTTCAAGGTGGAGAGATGTTCACTTTCTTCCAAATAAGCCTATTGACCTGAAAGTGGGAACACATTTGTCTCTCGAAAGAAAATGGTCAGTGTAGAAAGAGAGAAGTGTCTAGACCATTGTTTCCGTGTGAGAATTGACTTAGTTTTGAAAGGAATACTTACTGCAAATCCTAATTTTCAAGGTGGAGAAAGGGTGATTCTCCTCAAATGGGCCTCTTTATCTGAGGGGAACAAACACATGTATCCCTCCAAAGAAAACCATTTCTGCTAGAAGCTGCAGCATCTGACACATTGTTACCTGTGAGAATTGAGTTCACTTTTGAAAGGAATATTTCCTGTATATCGTAGTTATCATGGTAGGGGAAGGCTCATTTTGGTACAAAAATGCCTAATCAGCTGATTTGAAGAAACACATTTATTTCTCCAAATAACACCATCTAAGCTTGAAGCTACAGTTGCTAGCACATTGTTTCCCTGTGACAATTGGCTTAGTTTTTGAAAGGAAGACTTCCTCACAATCTGAGTTTTCAGGGTATTATTAGGCTGAGTGTGTCCAAGTAGGCCCATTCAGCTAAGTTCTATAGAAACATGTGTCTCTCAAAAAAAAATCTTTCTTAGAACCAGGAGCATCTAGGGCATTGTTTCCCTGTGAGAACTGAGTTAGTTATTGAAAGGAATACTTCCTGCGACTTAAGATGTTTCAAAGTGGAGAAAGGCTCATTTTGTTCCAAATGGGGCCGTTCATCATTGGGGAAGAAACACAAGTATCCCTCCGAAGAAACCCATTTATGGTAGAAGCTGCAGCATCTACCATATTGTTTTCCTGTGAGAATTGAGTTCGTTTTGGGAAGAATACTTCCTGCAAATCAGAAATTCCAATGTGAACAAAGGTTCATTTTGTTTCCCAAAGGCCTATTCACCTAAGATGAAGAAAGGCCTGTATGTCCAAAAGAGAACAAGCTGGGTCCAAAGCTCAAGCATGTAGAACGTTGTTTACCAGTGATACTTGAATTACTTTTTGAATGGAATGCTCCTGCAAATCAGAATTGTCGGGGTGGATGAAGATCATTTTGTTCTGAATAGGCCTATTCGCCTGAGTTGAAAAAACACATGTACCTCTCAAAAGAAAACCAGCAGTGTTAGAAGCAGGAGCATCAAGCACATTGTTTTACTGTGAGAATTCAGTGAGTTTTTGAAAGGAAGACTGCTGCAAATCAGCGTTTTCGAGGTGTAGAAAGCTTCATTTTGTTCCACATAGGACAGTTTAGAACAGTTGAAGAAACAAATGTAAATCTCAAAAGAAAACTATGTGTGTTAGAAAGAAGAGCATCTATCACATTGTTTGCTGTGAGAATAGTGTTACTTTTTGAAAGGAATATACCTGCAACTTAGGGGATCAACGTGGAGATAGCCTCTTTCTGTTCCAAATTGGCCTATTCAGCTAAGTTGAAGAAACACATGTACCTCTCAAAAAAAAACCATCTCGGTATGAGGCTGGAATATCTAGAACATTGTTTCCCTGTGAGAACTGAGTGTGGTTTTGAAATGACTACTACAGGAAACCTTAGAGTTTCAAAGGGGCGATAAGCTCTGTTTGTTCGAAATAGGTCTTTTCAGCTGAGTTGAAGACACATGCATCTTTCCCAAGAAAACATCTATGTTAGAAAGTGCAGCAGCTACCACATGGTTTCTCTGTCACAATTGAGAGAGCTTTTGAAAGGAGTACTTCCTGCAATTCAGAACTTGCAAGGTCAACAAAGGTTCATTCTGTGCCAAATAGGCGTTTTCACCTGACATGTTGAAACACATGTTTCTCTCACAAGAAACTCTCTGTGTTAGACGGTCCATCGCATAGAACATTATTTACCTGTGAGATTTGAGTTAGTTTTCATTGGAGAACTTTTGCAAATCAGAATTTCAGGGTGGAAAAGGCTACTTTGTTCCTAATAGCCCTATTGAGCTGCATTGAAAAAACACATGGATCTCGCGAGAGAAAACCATCTGTGTTAGAAGCAGGATCATCCGGCACATTGTTTCCCTGTGAGAATCGAGTGAATATTTGAAAGGAGTACTTCCAGCCAATCATAGATTTGAGGTGTACAAAAGCTCACTTTACTCCATATAGGACTATTTAGCTGAGTGGAAGAAACAACATGTATATCTCGCAAGAGAACTATATGTGTAAGAAGCCTGAGCATCTAGAACATTGATTCCCTGTGAGAACCGAGTTACGTTTGAAAGGAATACCTCCTGCAAATCCTAGATTTGAAGGTGGAGAAAGGCTGCTTTTGTTCAAAATAGGCCTATTGATCTGAGGGGAAGTAACGAATGGATACTTCCAAAGAAAACCATTTCTGGTAGAAGCTGAAGCATGTACATATTGCTTCCCTGGGAGAAATCAGTTAGTTTGGAAAGGAATATTCCTGCAAATCAGAACTTCCAAGGTGCACCAAGCTTCATTTCATTCTAAATAGGCCTATTCCACTGAGATGTTGAAACACATGTTTCTCTGGAAAGAAAACAATCCGTGTTACAATCTCCCCTGCCTTTAACCTTGATTCCCTGTGAGATTAGAGGTAGTTTTTGAGTGGAATACGTCTGCAAAGGAGAATTTTCAGGCTGGAAAAGCCTCCTTTTGTTGGACTAAGCCTATTCAGCTGAGTTGAAGAAGCACATTTTTCTCTCAAAAGAAAATCATCTGTGTTAGAAGAAGGAGAATCTAGCACATTGTTTCCTATGAGAAGTGAGTTAGTGTTTGAAAAGAACGCTGACTGCAACCTAGGTGTTTCAAGGTGGAGATTGGCTCTATTTCCTCCAATAAGCCTATTCAGATGAGTTTGAGAAACTCATGTATCTCTCCAAGGAAAATGATATACGTTAGCAGCATCAAATCTACCACATTGTTTCCTTCTGAGTATTGAGTTAGTTTTTGAAAGCAACACGTTTAGCAAATCAGAATTTTCAAGCTACAGAAAGGCTCATTTTGTCCAAAGAGGAGGATTCGGCTCAATTGAAGACAGACATGTATCTCTCCTCACAATACCATCTATGCTTCAAACTGCAGCAATTACCACATTGTTTCCCTGCAAGAATTGACTTAGTTTTTGAAAGGACTACTACTGGCAACTTTTGAGTTTCACTGTGGAGATAGTCTCTGTTTGCTTCAAACAGGCCTTTTTAGCTGAGATGAAGAGCACATGTGTATCTTGAAAAAGTACCATCTACGTTGGAAGCTGTAATTTCTATCACACTGTTTCCCTCTGACAATTTAGTTTGTTTTAGAAAGGAGTATTTCCTGCAAATCAGAATTTCCAACATGGATTGAAGTTCACTTGCTCCAAACAAGCCTAGGTTGAAGAAACACACCTATTTCTTGAAAGAAAACCATCTGTGTTAGAAGAAAGTGCATCTAGCACATTGTTTCCCTGTGAGAACTGAGTTAGTTTTTAAAGGAACTTGTCCTCCACATTAGCACTTTGAATTGGGACATATGTTTCTTTGTTTCAAATTGGCCTATTCACCTGAATGGTCTAAACACGTGTTCCTCTTGAAACATCACAATATGTTTTAGAAAGAGGAACAACTAGCCTATTGCTTCCTTGTGAGAAGACTTAGTCTTGGAAAGGAATGTACCTGCAACTGAGAGATTTCAATGTGGAGATATGCCCTGATTGCTGAAAATAGGCCTATACAGCTGAGTTGAAGAAACACATGACTAACTCTAATGACAACCATCTATGTTAGAAACTGTAGCATCAAGCACATTGATCCCCTGTGAAATTTGAATTAGTTATGGAAATGAATAACTTCTGAAGTACAGATTTTCAAAGTGTAGGAAGCCTCATTTTGTCCAAATAGGCCATTTCAGCTATGTTGAAGAAACACATGCATCTCTCCAACGAAATCATGTAGGTTAGAATCAGCATCATCTAGAACACTGTTCCTTGTGAGAATTGATTTAGCTCGTGAAAGGAGTATTTCCTGCAAAGCATCCTTTTCAAGATGAAGAAAGGCTCATTTTGTTCCAAATAATTCTATACAGCTGAGTTGAAGAAACACATGTACCTTTCCAAAGAAAACCATCTATGGTAGATCTACCACTTTATTTCCCTGTGTGAATTGACATAGATTTCAAAGGAAAATTTAATGGAAATGAGAACCTAGAAGGCAGAGAAAGGATCATTTTGTTCCAAATGGGCCCAATCACATGAGATGTCAAAAACCGTTTGTGTGGAAAGGAAAACTGTGATAGAAACAGGTGTTTCCTGCACATTCTTTCCCTGTGAAAATTGAGTTAATTTTTAAAAGCATACTTCCTACATCTTAAGTGTTTCAATGCGGAGATAGTTACTGTTTACTCCAGGGAGGCATATTCAGCGTGGTTTGAGAAACGCATGTATCTCCCAAAGAAAGAGATCTATGTTAAATGCTTCACAATCCCGCCTGTTGTTTGCCTGTGAGAATTGAATGAATTTTTGAATGCAATACTTCTGGAAATCCTCATTTTCAAGAAGAAGAAAGGCTCATTTTGTCCCAAGTATGCGTATTTTGCTGAGGTGAAGAAACACATTTAGCTCTCCACAGAAAGCCATCTGTGTCAGAAGTCAAAACATTAACAACATTGCTTCATTCTGTAAATGAGTTACTTTTGGAAAGGAATATTTCCTGAAAATCAGAACTTTCAAGGTGGAGAGATGTTCACTTTCTTCCAAATAAGCCTATTGACCTGAAAGTGGGAACACATTTGTCTCTCGAAAGAAAATGGTCAGTGTAGAAAGAGAGAAGTGTCTAGACCATTGTTTCCGTGTGAGAATTGACTTAGTTTTGAAAGGAATACTTACTGCAAATCCTAATTTTCAAGGTGGAGAAAGGGTGATTCTCCTCAAATGGGCCTCTTTATCTGAGGGGAAGAAACACATGTATCCCTCCAAAGAAAACCATTTGTGCTAGAAGCTGCAGCATCTGACACATTGTTACCTGTGAGAATTGAGTTCACTTTTGAAAGGAATATTTCCTGTATATCGTAGTTATCATGGTAGGGGAAGGCTCATTTTGGTACAAAAATGCCTAATCAGCTGATTTGAAGAAACACATTTATTTCTCCAAATAACACCATCTAAGCTTGAAGCTACAGTTGCTAGCACATTGTTTCCCTGTGACAATTGGCTTAGTTTTTGAAAGGAAGACTTCCTCACAATCTGAGTTTTCAGGGTATTATTAGGCTGAGTGTGTCCAAGTAGGCCCATTCAGCTAAGGTCTATAGAAACATGTGTCTCTCAAAAAAAAAATCTTTCTTAGAACCAGGAGCATCTAGGGCATTGTTTCCCTGTGAGAACTGAGTTAGTTATTGAAAGGAATACTTCCTGCGACTTAAGATGTTTCAAAGTGGAGAAAGGCTCATTTTGTTCCAAATGGGGCCGTTCATCATTGGGGAAGAAACACAAGTATCCCTCCGAAGAAACCCATTTATGGTAGAAGCTGCAGCATCTACCATATTGTTTTCCTGTGAGAATTGAGTTCGTTTTGGGAAGAATACTTCCTGCAAATCAGAAATTCCAATGTGAACAAAGGTTCATTTTGTTTCCCAAAGGCCTATTCACCTAAGATGAAGAAAGGCCTGTATGTCCAAAAGAGAACAAGCTGGGTCCAAAGCTCAAGCATGTAGAACGTTGTTTACCAGTGATACTTGATTTACTTTTTGAATGGAATGCTCCTGCAAATCAGAATTGTCGGGGTGGATGAAGATCATTTTGTTCTGAATAGGCCTATTCGCCTGAGTTGAAAAAACACATGTACCTCTCAAAAGAAAACCAGCAGTGTTAGAAGCAGGAGCATCAAGCACATTGTTTTACTGTGAGAATTCAGTGAGTTTTTGAAAGGAAGACTGCAGCAAATCAGCGTTTTCGAGGTGTAGAAAGCTTCATTTTGTTCCACATAGGACAGTTTAGAACAGTTGAAGAAACAAATGTAAATCTCAAAAGAAAACTATGTGTGTTAGAAAGAAGAGCATCTATCACATTGTTTGCTGTGAGAATAGTGTTACTTTTTGAAAGGAATATACCTGCAACTTAGGGGATCAACGTGGAGATAGCCTCTTTCTGTTCCAAATTGGCCTATTCAGCTAAGTTGAAGAAACACATGTACCTCTCAAAAAAAAACCATCTCGGTATGAGGCTGGAATATCTAGAACATTGTTTCCCTGTGAGAACTGAGTGTGGTTTTGAAATGACTACTACAGGAAACCTTAGAGTTTCAAAGGGGCGATAAGCTCTGTTTGCTCGAAATAGGTCTTTTCAGCTGAGTTGAAGACACATGCATCTTTCCCAAGAAAACATCTATGTTAGAAAGTGCAGCAGCTACCACATGGTTTCTCTGTCACAATTGAGAGAGCTTTTGAAAGGAGTACTTCCTGCAATTCAGAACGTGCAAGGTCAACAAAGGTTCATTCTGTGCCAAATAGGCGTTTTCACCTGACATGTTGAAACACGTTTCTCTCACAAGAAACTCTCTGTGTTAGACGGTCCATCGCATAGAACATTATTTACCTGTGAGATTTGAGTTAGTTTTCATTGGAGAACTTTTGCAAATCAGAATTTCAGGGTGGAAAAGGCTACTTTGTTCCTAATAGCCCTATTGAGCTGCATTGAAAAAACACATGGATCTCGCGAGAGAAAACCATCTGTGTTAGAAGCAGGATCATCCGGCACATTGTTTCCCTGTGAGAATCGAGTGAATATTTGAAAGGAGTACTTCCAGCCAATCATAGATTTGAGGTGTACAAAAGCTCACTTTACTCCAAATAGGACTATTTAGCTGAGTGGAAGAAACAACATGTATATCTCGCAAGAGAACTATATGTGTAAGAAGCCTGAGCATCTAGAACATTGATTCCCTGTGAGAACCGAGTTACGTTTGAAAGGAATACCTCCTGCAAATCCTAGATTTGAAGGTGGAGAAAGGCTGCTTTTGTTCAAAATAGGCCTATTGATCTGAGGGGAAGTAACGAATGGATACTTCCAAAGAAAACCATTTCTGGTAGAAGCTGAAGCATGTACATATTGCTTCCCTGGGAGAAATCAGTTAGTTTGGAAAGGAATATTCCTGCAAATCAGAACTTCCAAGGTGCACCAAGCTTCATTTCATTCTAAATAGGCCTATTCCACTGAGATGTTGAAACACATGTTTCTCTGGAAAGAAAACAATCCGTGTTACAATCTCCCCTGCCTTTAACCTTGATTCCCTGTGAGATTAGAGGTAGTTTTTGAGTGGAATACGTCTGCAAAGGAGAATTTTCAGGCTGGAAAAGCCTCCTTTTGTTGGACTAAGCCTATTCAGCTGAGTTGAAGAAGCACATTTTTCTCTCAAAAGAAAATCATCTGTGTTAGAAGAAGGAGAATCTAGCACATTGTTTCCTATGAGAAGTGAGTTAGTGTTTGAAAAGAACGCTGACTGCAACCTAGGTGTTTCAAGGTGGAGATTCGCTCTATTTCCTCCAATAAGCCTATTCAGATGAGTTTGAGAAACTCATGTATCTCTCCAAGGAAAATGATATACGTTAGCAGCATCAAATCTACCACATTGTTTCCTTCTGAGTATTGAGTTAGTTTTTGAAAGCAACACGTTTAGCAAATCAGAATTTTCAAGCTACAGAAAGGCTCATTTTGTCCAAAGAGGAGGATTCGGCTCAATTGAAGACAGACATGTATCTCGCCTCACAATACCATCTATGCTTCAAACTGCAGCAATTACCACATTGTTTCCCTGCAAGAATTGACTTAGTTTTTGAAAGGACTACTACTGGCAACTTTTGAGTTTCACTGTGGAGATAGTCTCTGTTTGCTTCAAACAGGCCTTTTTAGCTGAGATGAAGAGCACATGTGTATCTTGAAAAAGTACCATCTACGTTGGAAGCTGTAATTTCTATCACACTGTTTCCCTCTGACAATTTAGTTTGTTTTAGAAAGGAGTATTTCCTGCAAATCAGAATTTCCAACATGGATTGAAGTTCACTTGCTCCAAACAAGCCTAGGTTGAAGAAACACACCTATTTCTTGAAAGAAAACCATCTGTGTTAGAAGAAAGTGCATCTAGCACATTGTTTCCCTGTGAGAACTGAGTTAGTTTTTAAAGGAACTTGTCCTCCACATTAGCACTTTGAATTGGGACATATGTTTCTTTGTTTCAAATTGGCCTATTCACCTGAATGGTCTAAACACGTGTTCCTCTTGAAACATCACAATATGTTTTAGAAAGAGGAACAACTAGCCTATTGCTTCCTTGTGAGAAGACTTAGTCTTGGAAAGGAATGTACCTGCAACTGAGAGATTTCAATGTGGAGATATGCCCTGATTGCTGAAAATAGGCCTATAGAGCTGAGTTGAAGAAACACATGACTAACTCTAATGACAACCATCTATGTTAGAAACTGTAGCATCAAGCACATTGATCCCCTGTGAAATTTGAATTAGTTATGGAAATGAATAACTTCTGAAGTACAGATTTTCAAAGTGTAGGAAGCCTCATTTTGTCCAAATAGGCCATTTCAGCTATGTTGGAGAAACACATGCATCTCTCCAACGAAATCATGTAGGTTAGAATCAGCATCGTCTAGAACACTGTTCCTTGTGAGAATTGATTTAGTTCGTGAAAGGAGTATTTCCTGCAAAGCATCCTTTTCAAGATGAAGAAAGGCTCATTTTGTTCCAAATAATTCTATACAGCTGAGTTGAAGAAACACATGTACCTTTCCAAAGAAAACCATCTATGGTAGATCTACCACTTTATTTCCCTGTGTGAATTGACATAGATTTCAAAGGAAAATTTAATGGAAATGAGAACTTAGAAGGCAGAGAAAGGATCATTTTGTTCCAAATGGGCCCAATCACATGAGATGTCAAAAACCGTTTGTGTGGAAAGGAAAACTGTGATAGAAACAGGTGTTTCCTGCACATTCTTTCCCTGTGAAAATTGAGTTAATTTTTAAAAGCATACTTCCTACATCTTAAGTGTTTCAATGCGGAGATAGTTTCTGTTTACTCCAGGGAGGCGTATTCAGCGTGGTTTGAGAAACGCATGTATCTCCCAAAGAAAGAGATCTATGTTAAATGCTTCACAATCCCGCCTGTTGTTTGCCTGTGAGAATTGAATGAATTTTTGAATGCAATACTTCTGGAAATCCTCATTTTCAAGAAGAAGAAAGGCTCATTTTGTCCCAAGTATGCGTATTTTGCTGAGGTGAAGAAACACATTTATCTCTCCACAGAAAGCCATCTGTGTCAGAAGTCAAAACATTAACAACATTGCTTCATTCTGTAAATGAGTTACTTTTGGAAAGGAATATTTCCTGAAAATCAGAACTTTCAAGGTGGAGAGATGTTCACTTTCTTCCAAATAAGCCTATTGACCTGAAAGTGGGAACACATTTGTCTCTCGAAAGAAAATGGTCAGTGTAGAAAGAGAGAAGTGTCTAGACCATTGTTTCCGTGTGAGAATTGACTTAGTTTTGAAAGGAATACTTACTGCAAATCCTAATTTTCAAGGTGGAGAAAGGGTGATTCTCCTCAAATAGGCCTCTTTATCTGAGGGGAAGAAACACATGTATCCCTCCAAAGAAAACCATTTCTGCTAGAAGCTGCAGCATCTGACACATTGTTACCTGTGAGAATTGAGTTCACTTTTGAAAGGAATATTTCCTGTATATCGTAGTTATCATGGTAGGGGAAGGCTCATTTTGGTACAAAAATGCCTAATCAGCTGATTTGAAGAAACACATTTATTTCTCCAAATAACACCATCTAAGCTTGAAGCTACAGTTGCTAGCACATTGTTTCCCTGTGACAATTGGCTTAGTTTTTGAAAGGAAGACTTCCTCACAATCTGAGTTTTCAGGGTATTATTAGGCTGAGTGTGTCCAAGTAGGCCCATTCAGCTAAGGTCTATAGAAACATGTGTCTCTCAAAAAAAAAATCTTTCTTAGAACCAGGAGCATCTAGGGCATTGTTTCCCTGTGAGAACTGAGTTAGTTATTGAAAGGAATACTTCCTGCGACTTAAGATGTTTCAAAGTGGAGAAAGGCTCATTTTGTTCCAAATGGGGCCGTTCATCATTGGGGAAGAAACACAAGTATCCCTCCGAAGAAACCCATTTATGGTAGAAGCTGCAGCATCTACCATATTGTTTTCCTGTGAGAATTGAGTTCGTTTTGGGAAGAATACTTCCTGCAAATCAGAAATTCCAATGTGAACAAAGGTTCATTTTGTTTCCCAAAGGCCTATTCACCTAAGATGAAGAAAGGCCTGTATGTCCAAAAGAGAACAAGCTGGGTCCAAAGCTCAAGCATGTAGAACGTTGTTTACCAGTGATACTTGATTTACTTTTTGAATGGAATGCTCCTGCAAATCAGAATTGTCGGGGTGGATGAAGATCATTTTGTTCTGAATAGGCCTATTCGCCTGAGTTGAAAAAACACATGTACCTCTCAAAAGAAAACCAGCAGTGTTAGAAGCAGGAGCATCAAGCACATTGTTTTACTGTGAGAATTCAGTGAGTTTTTGAAAGGAAGACTGCAGCAAATCAGCGTTTTCGAGGTGTAGAAAGCTTCATTTTGTTCCACATAGGACAGTTTAGAACAGTTGAAGAAACAAATGTAAATCTCAAAAGAAAACTATGTGTGTTAGAAAGAAGAGCATCTATCACATTGTTTGCTGTGAGAATAGTGTTACTTTTTGAAAGGAATATACCTGCAACTTAGGGGATCAACGTGGAGATAGCCTCTTTCTGTTCCAAATTGGCCTATTCAGCTAAGTTGAAGAAACACATGTACCTCTCAAAAAAAAACCATCTCGGTATGAGGCTGGAATATCTAGAACATTGTTTCCCTGTGAGAACTGAGTGTGGTTTTGAAATGACTACTACAGGAAACCTTAGAGTTTCAAAGGGGCGATAAGCTCTGTTTGCTCGAAATAGGTCTTTTCAGCTGAGTTGAAGACACATGCATCTTTCCCAAGAAAACATCTATGTTAGAAAGTGCAGCAGCTACCACATGGTTTCTCTGTCACAATTGAGAGAGCTTTTGAAAGGAGTACTTCCTGCAATTCAGAACGTGCAAGGTCAACAAAGGTTCATTCTGTGCCAAATAGGCGTTTTCACCTGACATGTTGAAACACGTTTCTCTCACAAGAAACTCTCTGTGTTAGACGGTCCATCGCATAGAACATTATTTACCTGTGAGATTTGAGTTAGTTTTCATTGGAGAACTTTTGCAAATCAGAATTTCAGGGTGGAAAAGGCTACTTTGTTCCTAATAGCCCTATTGAGCTGCATTGAAAAAACACATGGATCTCGCGAGAGAAAACCATCTGTGTTAGAAGCAGGATCATCCGGCACATTGTTTCCCTGTGAGAATCGAGTGAATATTTGAAAGGAGTACTTCCAGCCAATCATAGATTTGAGGTGTACAAAAGCTCACTTTACTCCAAATAGGACTATTTAGCTGAGTGGAAGAAACAACATGTATATCTCGCAAGAGAACTATATGTGTAAGAAGCCTGAGCATCTAGAACATTGATTCCCTGTGAGAACCGAGTTACGTTTGAAAGGAATACCTCCTGCAAATCCTAGATTTGAAGGTGGAGAAAGGCTGCTTTTGTTCAAAATAGGCCTATTGATCTGAGGGGAAGTAACGAATGGATACTTCCAAAGAAAACCATTTCTGGTAGAAGCTGAAGCATGTACATATTGCTTCCCTGGGAGAAATCAGTTAGTTTGGAAAGGAATATTCCTGCAAATCAGAACTTCCAAGGTGCACCAAGCTTCATTTCATTCTAAATAGGCCTATTCCACTGAGATGTTGAAACACATGTTTCTCTGGAAAGAAAACAATCCGTGTTACAATCTCCCCTGCCTTTAACCTTGATTCCCTGTGAGATTAGAGGTAGTTTTTGAGTGGAATACGTCTGCAAAGGAGAATTTTCAGGCTGGAAAAGCCTCCTTTTGTTGGACTAAGCCTATTCAGCTGAGTTGAAGAAGCACATTTTTCTCTCAAAAGAAAATCATCTGTGTTAGAAGAAGGAGAATCTAGCACATTGTTTCCTATGAGAAGTGAGTTAGTGTTTGAAAAGAACGCTGACTGCAACCTAGGTGTTTCAAGGTGGAGATTCGCTCTATTTCCTCCAATAAGCCTATTCAGATGAGTTTGAGAAACTCATGTATCTCTCCAAGGAAAATGATATACGTTAGCAGCATCAAATCTACCACATTGTTTCCTTCTGAGTATTGACTTAGTTTTTGAAAGCAACACGTTTAGCAAATCAGAATTTTCAAGCTACAGAAAGGCTCATTTTGTCCAAAGAGGAGGATTCGGCTCAATTGAAGACAGACATGTATCTCGCCTCACAATACCATCTATGCTTCAAACTGCAGCAATTACCACATTGTTTCCCTGCAAGAATTGACTTAGTTTTTGAAAGGACTACTACTGGCAACTTTTGAGTTTCACTGTGGAGATAGTCTCTGTTTGCTTCAAACAGGCCTTTTTAGCTGAGATGAAGAGCACATGTGTATCTTGAAAAAGTACCATCTACGTTGGAAGCTGTAATTTCTATCACACTGTTTCCCTCTGACAATTTAGTTTGTTTTAGAAAGGAGTATTTCCTGCAAATCAGAATTTCCAACATGGATTGAAGTTCACTTGCTCCAAACAAGCCTAGGTTGAAGAAACACACCTATTTCTTGAAAGAAAACCATCTGTGTTAGAAGAAAGTGCATCTAGCACATTGTTTCCCTGTGAGAACTGAGTTAGTTTTTAAAGGAACTTGTCCTCCACATTAGCACTTTGAATTGGGACATATGTTTCTTTGTTTCAAATTGGCCTATTCACCTGAATGGTCTAAACACGTGTTCCTCTTGAAACATCACAATATGTTTTAGAAAGAGGAACAACTAGCCTATTGCTTCCTTGTGAGAAGACTTAGTCTTGGAAAGGAATGTACCTGCAACTGAGAGATTTCAATGTGGAGATATGCCCTGATTGCTGAAAATAGGCCTATAGAGCTGAGTTGAAGAAACACATGACTAACTCTAATGACAACCATCTATGTTAGAAACTGTAGCATCAAGCACATTGATCCCCTGTGAAATTTGAATTAGTTATGGAAATGAATAACTTCTGAAGTACAGATTTTCAAAGTGTAGGAAGCCTCATTTTGTCCAAATAGGCCATTTCAGCTATGTTGGAGAAACACATGCATCTCTCCAACGAAATCATGTAGGTTAGAATCAGCATCGTCTAGAACACTGTTCCTTGTGAGAATTGATTTAGCTCGTGAAAGGAGTATTTCCTGCAAAGCATCCTTTTCAAGATGAAGAAAGGCTCATTTTGTTCCAAATAATTCTATACAGCTGAGTTGAAGAAACACATGTACCTTTCCAAAGAAAACCATCTATGGTAGATCTACCACTTTATTTCCCTGTGTGAATTGACATAGATTTCAAAGGAAAATTTAATGGAAATGAGAACTTAGAAGGCAGAGAAAGGATCATTTTGTTCCAAATGGGCCCAATCACATGAGATGTCAAAAACCGTTTGTGTGGAAAGGAAAACTGTGATAGAAACAGGTGTTTCCTGCACATTCTTTCCCTGTGAAAATTGAGTTAATTTTTAAAAGCATACTTCCTACATCTTAAGTGTTTCAATGCGGAGATAGTTTCTGTTTACTCCAGGGAGGCGTATTCAGCGTGGTTTGAGAAACGCATGTATCTCCCAAAGAAAGAGATCTATGTTAAATGCTTCACAATCCCGCCTGTTGTTTGCCTGTGAGAATTGAATGAATTTTTGAATGCAATACTTCTGGAAATCCTCATTTTCAAGAAGAAGAAAGGCTCATTTTGTCCCAAGTATGCGTATTTTGCTGAGGTGAAGAAACACATTTATCTCTCCACAGAAAGCCATCTGTGTCAGAAGTCAAAACATTAACAACATTGCTTCATTCTGTAAATGAGTTACTTTTGGAAAGGAATATTTCCTGAAAATCAGAACTTTCAAGGTGGAGAGATGTTCACTTTCTTCCAAATAAGCCTATTGACCTGAAAGTGGGAACACATTTGTCTCTCGAAAGAAAATGGTCAGTGTAGAAAGAGAGAAGTGTCTAGACCATTGTTTCCGTGTGAGAATTGACTTAGTTTTGAAAGGAATACTTACTGCAAATCCTAATTTTCAAGGTGGAGAAAGGGTGATTCTCCTCAAATAGGCCTCTTTATCTGAGGGGAAGAAACACATGTATCCCTCCAAAGAAAACCATTTCTGCTAGAAGCTGCAGCATCTGACACATTGTTACCTGTGAGAATTGAGTTCACTTTTGAAAGGAATATTTCCTGTATATCGTAGTTATCATGGTAGGGGAAGGCTCATTTTGGTACAAAAATGCCTAATCAGCTGATTTGAAGAAACACATTTATTTCTCCAAATAACACCATCTAAGCTTGAAGCTACAGTTGCTAGCACATTGTTTCCCTGTGACAATTGGCTTAGTTTTTGAAAGGAAGACTTCCTCACAATCTGAGTTTTCAGGGTATTATTAGGCTGAGTGTGTCCAAGTAGGCCCATTCAGCTAAGTTCTATAGAAACATGTGTCTCTCAAAAAAAAATCTTTCTTAGAACCAGGAGCATCTAGGGCATTGTTTCCCTGTGAGAACTGAGTTAGTTATTGAAAGGAATACTTCCTGCGACTTAAGATGTTTCAAAGTGGAGAAAGGCTCATTTTGTTCCAAATGGGGCCGTTCATCATTGGGGAAGAAACACAAGTATCCCTCCGAAGAAACCCATTTATGGTAGAAGCTGCAGCATCTACCATATTGTTTTCCTGTGAGAATTGAGTTCGTTTTGGGAAGAATACTTCCTGCAAATCAGAAATTCCAATGTGAACAAAGGTTCATTTTGTTTCCCAAAGGCCTATTCACCTAAGATGAAGAAAGGCCTGTATGTCCAAAAGAGAACAAGCTGGGTCCAAAGCTCAAGCATGTAGAACGTTGTTTACCAGTGATACTTGAATTACTTTTTGAATGGAATGCTCCTGCAAATCAGAATTGTCGGGGTGGATGAAGATCATTTTGTTCTGAATAGGCCTATTCGCCTGAGTTGAAAAAACACATGTACCTCTCAAAAGAAAACCAGCAGTGTTAGAAGCAGGAGCATCAAGCACATTGTTTTACTGTGAGAATTCAGTGAGTTTTTGAAAGGAAGACTGCTGCAAATCAGCGTTTTCGAGGTGTAGAAAGCTTCATTTTGTTCCACATAGGACAGTTTAGAACAGTTGAAGAAACAAATGTAAATCTCAAAAGAAAACTATGTGTGTTAGAAAGAAGAGCATCTATCACATTGTTTGCTGTGAGAATAGTGTTACTTTTTGAAAGGAATATACCTGCAACTTAGGGGATCAACGTGGAGATAGCCTCTTTCTGTTCCAAATTGGCCTATTCAGCTAAGTTGAAGAAACACATGTACCTCTCAAAAAAAAACCATCTCGGTATGAGGCTGGAATATCTAGAACATTGTTTCCCTGTGAGAACTGAGTGTGGTTTTGAAATGACTACTACAGGAAACCTTAGAGTTTCAAAGGGGCGATAAGCTCTGTTTGTTCGAAATAGGTCTTTTCAGCTGAGTTGAAGACACATGCATCTTTCCCAAGAAAACATCTATGTTAGAAAGTGCAGCAGCTACCACATGGTTTCTCTGTCACAATTGAGAGAGCTTTTGAAAGGAGTACTTCCTGCAATTCAGAACGTGCAAGGTCAACAAAGGTTCATTCTGTGCCAAATAGGCGTTTTCACCTGACATGTTGAAACACATGTTTCTCTCACAAGAAACTCTCTGTGTTAGACGGTCCATCGCATAGAACATTATTTACCCGTGAGATTTGAGTTAGTTTTCATTGGAGAACTTTTGCAAATCAGAATTTCAGGGTGGAAAAGGCTACTTTGTTCCTAATAGCCCTATTGAGCTGCATTGAAAAAACACATGGATCTCGCGAGAGAAAACCATCTGTGTTAGAAGCAGGATCATCCGGCACATTGTTTCCCTGTGAGAATCGAGTGAATATTTGAAAGGAGTACTTCCAGCCAATCATAGATTTGAGGTGTACAAAAGCTCACTTTACTCCATATAGGACTATTTAGCTGAGTGGAAGAAACAACATGTATATCTCGCAAGAGAACTATATGTGTAAGAAGCCTGAGCATCTAGAACATTGATTCCCTGTGAGAACCGAGTTACGTTTGAAAGGAATACCTCCTGCAAATCCTAGATTTGAAGGTGGAGAAAGGCTGCTTTTGTTCAAAATAGGCCTATTGATCTGAGGGGAAGTAACGAATGGATACTTCCAAAGAAAACCATTTCTGGTAGAAGCTGAAGCATGTACATATTGCTTCCCTGGGAGAAATCAGTTAGTTTGGAAAGGAATATTCCTGCAAATCAGAACTTCCAAGGTGCACCAAGCTTCATTTCATTCTAAATAGGCCTATTCCACTGAGATGTTGAAACACATGTTTCTCTGGAAAGAAAACAATCCGTGTTACAATCTCCCCTGCCTTTAACCTTGATTCCCTGTGAGATTAGAGGTAGTTTTTGAGTGGAATACGTCTGCAAAGGAGAATTTTCAGGCTGGAAAAGCCTCCTTTTGTTGGACTAAGCCTATTCAGCTGAGTTGAAGAAGCACATTTTTCTCTCAAAAGAAAATCATCTGTGTTAGAAGAAGGAGAATCTAGCACATTGTTTCCTATGAGAAGTGAGTTAGTGTTTGAAAAGAACGCTGACTGCAACCTAGGTGTTTCAAGGTGGAGATTGGCTCTATTTCCTCCAATAAGCCTATTCAGATGAGTTTGAGAAACTCATGTATCTCTCCAAGGAAAATGATATACGTTAGCAGCATCAAATCTACCACATTGTTTCCTTCTGAGTATTGAGTTAGTTTTTGAAAGCAACACGTTTAGCAAATCAGAATTTTCAAGCTACAGAAAGGCTCATTTTGTCCAAAGAGGAGGATTCGGCTCAATTGAAGACAGACATGTATCTCTCCTCACAATACCATCTATGCTTCAAACTGCAGCAATTACCACATTGTTTCCCTGCAAGAATTGACTTAGTTTTTGAAAGGACTACTACTGGCAACTTTTGAGTTTCACTGTGGAGATAGTCTCTGTTTGCTTCAAACAGGCCTTTTTAGCTGAGATGAAGAGAACATGTGTATCTTGAAAAAGTACCATCTACGTTGGAAGCTGTAATTTCTATCACACTGTTTCCCTCTGACAATTTAGTTTGTTTTAGAAAGGAGTATTTCCTGCAAATCAGAATTTCCAACATGGATTGAAGTTCACTTGCTCCAAACAAGCCTAGGTTGAAGAAACACACCTATTTCTTGAAAGAAAACCATCTGTGTTAGAAGAAAGTGCATCTAGCACATTGTTTCCCTGTGAGAACTGAGTTAGTTTTTAAAGGAACTTGTCCTCCACATTAGCACTTTGAATTGGGACATATGTTTCTTTGTTTCAAATTGGCCTATTCACCTGAATGGTCTAAACACGTGTTCCTCTTGAAACATCACAATATGTTTTAGAAAGAGGAACAACTAGCCTATTGCTTCCTTGTGAGAAGACTTAGTCTTGGAAAGGAATGTACCTGCAACTGAGAGATTTCAATGTGGAGATATGCCCTGATTGCTGAAAATAGGCCTATACAGCTGAGTTGAAGAAACACATGACTAACTCTAATGACAACCATCTATGTTAGAAACTGTAGCATCAAGCACATTGATCCCCTGTGAAATTTGAATTAGTTATGGAAATGAATAACTTCTGAAGTACAGATTTTCAAAGTGTAGGAAGCCTCATTTTGTCCAAATAGGCCATTTCAGCTATGTTGAAGAAACACATGCATCTCTCCAACGAAATCATGCAGGTTAGAATCAGCATCATCTAGAACACTGTTCCTTGTGAGAATTGATTTAGCTCGTGAAAGGAGTATTTCCTGCAAAGCATCCTTTTCAAGATGAAGAAAGGCTCATTTTGTTCCAAATAATTCTATACAGCTGAGTTGAAGAAACACATGTACCTTTCCAAAGAAAACCATCTATGGTAGATCTACCACTTTATTTCCCTGTGTGAATTGACATAGATTTCAAAGGAAAATTTAATGGAAATGAGAACTTAGAAGGCAGAGAAAGGATCATTTTGTTCCAAATGGGCCCAATCACATGAGATGTCAAAAACCGTTTGTGTGGAAAGGAAAACTGTGATAGAAACAGGTGTTTCCTGCACATTCTTTCCCTGTGAAAATTGAGTTAATTTTTAAAAGCATACTTCCTACATCTTAAGTGTTTCAATGCGGAGATAGTTTCTGTTTACTCCAGGGAGGCGTATTCAGCGTGGTTTGAGAAACGCATGTATCTCCCAAAGAAAGAGATCTATGTTAAATGCTTCACAATCCCGCCTGTTGTTTGCCTGTGAGAATTGAATGAATTTTTGAATGCAATACTTCTGGAAATCCTCATTTTCAAGAAGAAGAAAGGCTCATTTTGTCCCAAGTATGCGTATTTTGCTGAGGTGAAGAAACACATTTATCTCTCCACAGAAAGCCATCTGTGTCAGAAGTCAAAACATTAACAACATTGCTTCATTCTGTAAATGAGTTACTTTTGGAAAGGAATATTTCCTGAAAATCAGAACTTTCAAGGTGGAGAGGTGTTCACTTTCTTCCAAATAAGCCTATTGACCTGAAAGTGGGAACACATTTGTCTCTCGAAAGAAAATGGTCAGTGTAGAAAGAGAGAAGTGTCTAGACCATTGTTTCCGTGTGAGAATTGACTTAGTTTTGAAAGGAATACTTACTGCAAATCCTAATTTTCAAGGTGGAGAAAGGGTGATTCTCCTCAAATGGGCCTCTTTATCTGAGGGGAAGAAACACATGTATCCCTCCAAAGAAAACCATTTGTGCTAGAAGCTGCAGCATCTGACACATTGTTACCTGTGAGAATTGAGTTCACTTTTGAAAGGAATATTTCCTGTATATCGTAGTTATCATGGTAGGGGAAGGCTCATTTTGGTACAAAAATGCCTAATCAGCTGATTTGAAGAAACACATTTATTTCTCCAAATAACACCATCTAAGCTTGAAGCTACAGTTGCTACCACATTGTTTCCCTGTGACAATTGGCTTAGTTTTTGAAAGGAAGACTTCCTCACAATCTGAGTTTTCAGGGTATTATTAGGCTGAGTGTGTCCAAGTAGGCCCATTCAGCTAAGGTCTATAGAAACATGTGTCTCTCAAAAAAAAAATCTTTCTTAGAACCAGGAGCATCTAGGGCATTGTTTCCCTGTGAGAACTGAGTTAGTTATTGAAAGGAATACTTCCTGCGACTTAAGATGTTTCAAAGTGGAGAAAGGCTCATTTTGTTCCAAATGGGGCCGTTCATCATTGGGGAAGAAACACAAGTATCCCTCCGAAGAAACCCATTTATGGTAGAAGCTGCAGCATCTACCATATTGTTTTCCTGTGAGAATTGAGTTCGTTTTGGGAAGAATACTTCCTGCAAATCAGAAATTCCAATGTGAACAAAGGTTCATTTTGTTTCCCAAAGGCCTATTCACCTAAGATGAAGAAAGGCCTGTATGTCCAAAAGAGAACAAGCTGGGTCCAAAGCTCAAGCATGTAGAACGTTGTTTACCAGTGATACTTGATTTACTTTTTGAATGGAATGCTCCTGCAAATCAGAATTGTCGGGGTGGATGAAGATCATTTTGTTCTGAATAGGCCTATTCGCCTGAGTTGAAAAAACACATGTACCTCTCAAAAGAAAACCAGCAGTGTTAGAAGCAGGAGCATCAAGCACATTGTTTTACTATGAGAATTCAGTGAGTTTTTGAAAGGAAGACTGCTGCAAATCAGCGTTTTCGAGGTGTAGAAAGCTTCATTTTGTTCCACATAGGACAGTTTAGAACAGTTGAAGAAACAAATGTAAATCTCAAAAGAAAACTATGTGTGTTAGAAAGAAGAGCATCTATCACATTGTTTGCTGTGAGAATAGTGTTACTTTTTGAAAGGAATATACCTGCAACTTAGGGGATCAACGTGGAGATAGCCTCTTTCTGTTCCAAATTGGCCTATTCAGCTAAGTTGAAGAAACACATGTACCTCTCAAAAAAAAACCATCTCGGTATGAGGCTGGAATATCTAGAACATTGTTTCCCTGTGAGAACTGAGTGTGGTTTTGAAATGACTACTACAGGAAACCTTAGAGTTTCAAAGGGGCGATAAGCTCTGTTTGCTCGAAATAGGTCTTTTCAGCTGAGTTGAAGACACATGCATCTTTCCCAAGAAAACATCTATGTTAGAAAGTGCAGCAGCTACCACATGGTTTCTCTGTCACAATTGAGAGAGCTTTTGAAAGGAGTACTTCCTGCAATTCAGAACGTGCAAGGTCAACAAAGGTTCATTCTGTGCCAAATAGGCGTTTTCACCTGACATGTTGAAACACATGTTTCTCTCACAAGAAACTCTCTGTGTTAGACGGTCCATCGCATATAACATTATTTACCTGTGAGATTTGAGTTAGTTTTCATTGGAGAACTTTTGCAAATCAGAATTTCAGGGTGGATAAGGCTACTTTGTTCCTAATAGCCCTATTGAGCTGCATTGAAAAAACACATGGATCTCGCGAGAGAAAACCATCTGTGTTAGAAGCAGGATCATCCGGCACATTGTTTCCCTGTGAGAATCGAGTGAATATTTGAAAGGAGTACTTCCAGCCAATCATAGATTTGAGGTGTACAAAAGCTCACTTTACTCCATATAGGACTATTTAGCTGAGTGGAAGAAACAACATGTATATCTCGCAAGAGAACTATATGTGTAAGAAGCCTGAGCATCTAGAACATTGATTCCCTGTGAGAACCGAGTTACGTTTGAAAGGAATACCTCCTGCAAATCCTAGATTTGAAGGTGGAGAAAGGCTGCTTTTGTTCAAAATAGGCCTATTGATCTGAGGGGAAGTAACGAATGGATACTTCCAAAGAAAACCATTTCTGGTAGAAGCTGAAGCATGTACATATTGCTTCCCTGGGAGAAATCAGTTAGTTTGGAAAGGAATATTCCTGCAAATCAGAACTTCCAAGGTGCACCAAGCTTCATTTCATTCTAAATAGTCCTATTCCACTGAGATGTTGAAACACATGTTTCTCTGGAAAGAAAACAATCCGTGTTACAATCTCCCCTGCCTTTAACCTTGATTCCCTGTGAGATTAGAGGTAGTTTTTGAGTGGAATACGTCTGCAAAGGAGAATTTTCAGGCTGGAAAAGCCTCCTTTTGTTGGACTAAGCCTATTCAGCTGAGTTGAAGAAGCACATTTTTCTCTCAAAAGAAAATCATCTGTGTTAGAAGAAGGAGAATCTAGCACATTGTTTCCTATGAGAAGTGAGTTAGTGTTTGAAAAGAACGCTGACTGCAACCTAGGTGTTTCAAGGTGGAGATTGGCTCTATTTCCTCCAATAAGCCTATTCAGATGAGTTTGAGAAACTCATGTATCTCTCCAAGGAAAATGATATACGTTAGCAGCATCAAATCTACCACATTGTTTCCTTCTGAGTATTGAGTTAGTTTTTGAAAGCAACACGTTTAGCAAATCAGAATTTTCAAGCTACAGAAAGGCTCATTTTGTCCAAAGAGGAGGATTCGGCTCAATTGAAGACAGACATGTATCTCGCCTCACAATACCATCTATGCTTCAAACTGCAGCAATTACCACATTGTTTCCCTGCAAGAATTGACTTAGTTTTTGAAAGGACTACTACTGGCAACTTTTGAGTTTCACTGTGGAGATAGTCTCTGTTTGCTTCAAACAGGCCTTTTTAGCTGAGATGAAGAGCACATGTGTATCTTGAAAAAGTACCATCTACGTTGGAAGCTGTAATTTCTATCACACTGTTTCCCTCTGACAATTTAGTTTGTTTTAGAAAGGAGTATTTCCTGCAAATCAGAATTTCCAACATGGATTGAAGTTCACTTGCTCCAAACAAGCCTAGGTTGAAGAAACACACCTATTTCTTGAAAGAAAACCATCTGTGTTAGAAGAAAGTGCATCTAGCACATTGTTTCCCTGTGAGAACTGAGTTAGTTTTTAAAGGAACTTGTCCTACACATTAGCACTTTGAATTGGGACATATGTTTCTTTGTTTCAAATTGGCCTATTCACCTGAATGGTCTAAACACGTGTTCCTCTTGAAACATCACAATATGTTTTAGAAAGAGGAACAACTAGCCTATTGCTTCCTTGTGAGAAGACTTAGTCTTGGAAAGGAATGTACCTGCAACTGAGAGATTTCAATGTGGAGATATGCCCTGATTGCTGAAAATAGGCCTATACAGCTGAGTTGAAGAAACACATGACTAACTCTAATGACAACCATCTATGTTAGAAACTGTAGCATCAAGCACATTGATCCCCTATGAAATTTGAATTAGTTATGGAAATGAATAACTTCTGAAGTACAGATTTTCAAAGTGTAGGAAGCCTCATTTTGTCCAAATAGGCCATTTCAGCTATGTTGGAGAAACACATGCATCTCTCCAACGAAATCATGTAGGTTAGAATCAGCATCATCTAGAACACTGTTCCTTGTGAGAATTGATTTAGCTCGTGAAAGGAGTATTTCCTGCAAAGCATCCTTTTCAAGATGAAGAAAGGCTCATTTTGTTCCAAATAATTCTATACAGCTGAGTTGAAGAAACACATGTACCTTTCCAAAGAAAACCATCTTGGAAGATCTACCACTTTATTTCCCTGTGTGAATTGACATAGATTTCAAAGGAAAATTTAATGGAAATGAGAACTTAGAAGGCAGAGAAAGGATCATTTTGTTCCAAATGGGCCCAATCACATAGATGTCAAAAACCGTTTGTGTGGAAAGGAAAACTGTGATAGAAACAGGTGTTTCCTGCACATTCTTTCCCTGTGAAAATTGAGTTAATTTTTAAAAGCATACTTCCTACATCTTAAGTGTTTCAATGCGGAGATAGTTTCTGTTTACTCCAGGGAGGCGTATTCAGCGTGGTTTGAGAAACGCATGTATCTCCCAAAGAAAGAGATCTATGTTAAATGCTTCACAATCCCGCCTGTTGTTTGCCTGTGAGAATTGAATGAATTTTTGAATGCAATACTTCTGGAAATCCTCATTTTCAAGAAGAAGAAAGGCTCATTTTGTCCCAAGTATGCGTATTTTGCTGAGGTGAAGAAACACATTTATCTCTCCACAGAAAGCCATCTGTGTCAGAAGTCAAAACATTAACAACATTGCTTCATTCTGTAAATGAGTTACTTTTGGAAAGGAATATTTCCTGAAAATCAGAACTTTCAAGGTGGAGAGATGTTCACTTTCTTCCAAATAAGCCTATTGACCTGAAAGTGGGAACACATTTGTCTCTCGAAAGAAAATGGTCAGTGTAGAAAGAGAGAAGTGTCTAGACCATTGTTTCCGTGTGAGAATTGACTTAGTTTTGAAAGGAATACTTACTGCAAATCCTAATTTTCAAGGTGGAGAAAGGGTGATTCTCCTCAAATAGGCCTCTTTATCTGAGGGGAAGAAACACATGTATCCCTCCAAAGAAAACCATTTCTGCTAGAAGCTGCAGCATCTGACACATTGTTACCTGTGAGAATTGAGTTCACTTTTGAAAGGAATATTTCCTGTATATCGTAGTTATCATGGTAGGGGAAGGCTCATTTTGGTACAAAAATGCCTAATCAGCTGATTTGAAGAAACACATTTATTTCTCCAAATAACACCATCTAAGCTTGAAGCTACAGTTGCTAGCACATTGTTTCCCTGTGACAATTGGCTTAGTTTTTGAAAGGAAGACTTCCTCACAATCTGAGTTTTCAGGGTATTATTAGGCTGAGTGTGTCCAAGTAGGCCCATTCAGCTAAGTTCTATAGAAACACGTGTCTCTCAAAAAAAAATCTTTCTTAGAACCAGGAGCATCTAGGGCATTGTTTCCCTGTGAGAACTGAGTTAGTTATTGAGAGGAATACTTCCTGCGACTTAAGATGTTTCAAAGTGGAGAAAGGCTCATTTTGTTCCAAATGGGGCCGTTCATCATTGGGGAAGAAACACAAGTATCCCTCCGAAGAAACCCATTTATGGTAGAAGCTGCAGCATCTACCATATTGTTTTCCTGTGAGAATTGAGTTCGTTTTGGGAAGAATACTTCCTGCAAATCAGAAATTCCAATGTGAACAAAGGTTCATTTTGTTTCCCAAAGGCCTATTCACCTAAGATGAAGAAAGGCCTGTATGTCCAAAAGAGAACAAGCTGGGTCCAAAGCTCAAGCATGTAGAACGTTGTTTACCAGTGATACTTGAATTACTTTTTGAATGGAATGCTCCTGCAAATCAGAATTGTCGGGGTGGATGAAGATCATTTTGTTCTGAATAGGCCTATTCGCCTGAGTTGAAAAAACACATGTACCTCTCAAAAGAAAACCAGCAGTGTTAGAAGCAGGAGCATCAAGCACATTGTTTTACTGTGAGAATTCAGTGAGTTTTTGAAAGGAAGACTGCTGCAAATCAGCGTTTTCGAGGTGTAGAAAGCTTCATTTTGTTCCACATAGGACAGTTTAGAACAGTTGAAGAAACAAATGTAAATCTCAAAAGAAAACTATGTGTGTTAGAAAGAAGAGCATCTATCACATTGTTTGCTGTGAGAATAGTGTTACTTTTTGAAAGGAATATACCTGCAACTTAGGGGATCAACGTGGAGATAGCCTCTTTCTGTTCCAAATTGGCCTATTCAGCTAAGTTGAAGAAACACATGTACCTCTCAAAAAAAAACCATCTCGGTATGAGGCTGGAATATCTAGAACATTGTTTCCCTGTGAGAACTGAGTGTGGTTTTGAAATGACTACTACAGGAAACCTTAGAGTTTCAAAGGGGCGATAAGCTCTGTTTGTTCGAAATAGGTCTTTTCAGCTGAGTTGAAGACACATGCATCTTTCCCAAGAAAACATCTATGTTAGAAAGTGCAGCAGCTACCACATGGTTTCTCTGTCACAATTGAGAGAGCTTTTGAAAGGAGTACTTCCTGCAATTCAGAACGTGCAAGGTCAACAAAGGTTCATTCTGTGCCAAATAGGCGTTTTCACCTGACATGTTGAAACACATGTTTCTCTCACAAGAAACTCTCTGTGTTAGACGGTCCATCGCATAGAACATTATTTACCCGTGAGATTTGAGTTAGTTTTCATTGGAGAACTTTTGCAAATCAGAATTTCAGGGTGGAAAAGGCTACTTTGTTCCTAATAGCCCTATTGAGCTGCATTGAAAAAACACATGGATCTCGCGAGAGAAAACCATCTGTGTTAGAAGCAGGATCATCCGGCACATTGTTTCCCTGTGAGAATCGAGTGAATATTTGAAAGGAGTACTTCCAGCCAATCATAGATTTGAGGTGTACAAAAGCTCACTTTACTCCATATAGGACTATTTAGCTGAGTGGAAGAAACAACATGTATATCTCGCAAGAGAACTATATGTGTAAGAAGCCTGAGCATCTAGAACATTGATTCCCTGTGAGAACCGAGTTACGTTTGAAAGGAATACCTCCTGCAAATCCTAGATTTGAAGGTGGAGAAAGGCTGCTTTTGTTCAAAATAGGCCTATTGATCTGAGGGGAAGTAACGAATGGATACTTCCAAAGAAAACCATTTCTGGTAGAAGCTGAAGCATGTACATATTGCTTCCCTGGGAGAAATCAGTTAGTTTGGAAAGGAATATTCCTGCAAATCAGAACTTCCAAGGTGCACCAAGCTTCATTTCATTCTAAATAGGCCTATTCCACTGAGATGTTGAAACACATGTTTCTCTGGAAAGAAAACAATCCGTGTTACAATCTCCCCTGCCTTTAACCTTGATTCCCTGTGAGATTAGAGGTAGTTTTTGAGTGGAATACGTCTGCAAAGGAGAATTTTCAGGCTGGAAAAGCCTCCTTTTGTTGGACTAAGCCTATTCAGCTGAGTTGAAGAAGCACATTTTTCTCTCAAAAGAAAATCATCTGTGTTAGAAGAAGGAGAATCTAGCACATTGTTTCCTATGAGAAGTGAGTTAGTGTTTGAAAAGAACGCTGACTGCAACCTAGGTGTTTCAAGGTGGAGATTGGCTCTATTTCCTCCAATAAGCCTATTCAGATGAGTTTGAGAAACTCATGTATCTCTCCAAGGAAAATGATATACGTTAGCAGCATCAAATCTACCACATTGTTTCCTTCTGAGTATTGAGTTAGTTTTTGAAAGCAACACGTTTAGCAAATCAGAATTTTCAAGCTACAGAAAGGCTCATTTTGTCCAAAGAGGAGGATTCGGCTCAATTGAAGACAGACATGTATCTCTCCTCACAATACCATCTATGCTTCAAACTGCAGCAATTACCACATTGTTTCCCTGCAAGAATTGACTTAGTTTTTGAAAGGACTACTACTGGCAACTTTTGAGTTTCACTGTGGAGATAGTCTCTGTTTGCTTCAAACAGGCCTTTTTAGCTGAGATGAAGAGAACATGTGTATCTTGAAAAAGTACCATCTACGTTGGAAGCTGTAATTTCTATCACACTGTTTCCCTCTGACAATTTAGTTTGTTTTAGAAAGGAGTATTTCCTGCAAATCAGAATTTCCAACATGGATTGAAGTTCACTTGCTCCAAACAAGCCTAGGTTGAAGAAACACACCTATTTCTTGAAAGAAAACCATCTGTGTTAGAAGAAAGTGCATCTAGCACATTGTTTCCCTGTGAGAACTGAGTTAGTTTTTAAAGGAACTTGTCCTCCACATTAGCACTTTGAATTGGGACATATGTTTCTTTGTTTCAAATTGGCCTATTCACCTGAATGGTCTAAACACGTGTTCCTCTTGAAACATCACAATATGTTTTAGAAAGAGGAACAACTAGCCTATTGCTTCCTTGTGAGAAGACTTAGTCTTGGAAAGGAATGTACCTGCAACTGAGAGATTTCAATGTGGAGATATGCCCTGATTGCTGAAAATAGGCCTATACAGCTGAGTTGAAGAAACACATGACTAACTCTAATGACAACCATCTATGTTAGAAACTGTAGCATCAAGCACATTGATCCCCTGTGAAATTTGAATTAGTTATGGAAATGAATAACTTCTGAAGTACAGATTTTCAAAGTGTAGGAAGCCTCATTTTGTCCAAATAGGCCATTTCAGCTATGTTGAAGAAACACATGCATCTCTCCAACGAAATCATGCAGGTTAGAATCAGCATCATCTAGAACACTGTTCCTTGTGAGAATTGATTTAGCTCGTGAAAGGAGTATTTCCTGCAAAGCATCCTTTTCAAGATGAAGAAAGGCTCATTTTGTTCCAAATAATTCTATACAGCTGAGTTGAAGAAACACATGTACCTTTCCAAAGAAAACCATCTATGGTAGATCTACCACTTTATTTCCCTGTGTGAATTGACATAGATTTCAAAGGAAAATTTAATGGAAATGAGAACTTAGAAGGCAGAGAAAGGATCATTTTGTTCCAAATGGGCCCAATCACATGAGATGTCAAAAACCGTTTGTGTGGAAAGGAAAACTGTGATAGAAACAGGTGTTTCCTGCACATTCTTTCCCTGTGAAAATTGAGTTAATTTTTAAAAGCATACTTCCTACATCTTAAGTGTTTCAATGCGGAGATAGTTTCTGTTTACTCCAGGGAGGCGTATTCAGCGTGGTTTGAGAAACGCATGTATCTCCCAAAGAAAGAGATCTATGTTAAATGCTTCACAATCCCGCCTGTTGTTTGCCTGTGAGAATTGAATGAATTTTTGAATGCAATACTTCTGGAAATCCTCATTTTCAAGAAGAAGAAAGGCTCATTTTGTCCCAAGTATGCGTATTTTGCTGAGGTGAAGAAACACATTTATCTCTCCACAGAAAGCCATCTGTGTCAGAAGTCAAAACATTAACAACATTGCTTCATTCTGTAAATGAGTTACTTTTGGAAAGGAATATTTCCTGAAAATCAGAACTTTCAAGGTGGAGAGGTGTTCACTTTCTTCCAAATAAGCCTATTGACCTGAAAGTGGGAACACATTTGTCTCTCGAAAGAAAATGGTCAGTGTAGAAAGAGAGAAGTGTCTAGACCATTGTTTCCGTGTGAGAATTGACTTAGTTTTGAAAGGAATACTTACTGCAAATCCTAATTTTCAAGGTGGAGAAAGGGTGATTCTCCTCAAATGGGCCTCTTTATCTGAGGGGAAGAAACACATGTATCCCTCCAAAGAAAACCATTTGTGCTAGAAGCTGCAGCATCTGACACATTGTTACCTGTGAGAATTGAGTTCACTTTTGAAAGGAATATTTCCTGTATATCGTAGTTATCATGGTAGGGGAAGGCTCATTTTGGTACAAAAATGCCTAATCAGCTGATTTGAAGAAACACATTTATTTCTCCAAATAACACCATCTAAGCTTGAAGCTACAGTTGCTACCACATTGTTTCCCTGTGACAATTGGCTTAGTTTTTGAAAGGAAGACTTCCTCACAATCTGAGTTTTCAGGGTATTATTAGGCTGAGTGTGTCCAAGTAGGCCCATTCAGCTAAGGTCTATAGAAACATGTGTCTCTCAAAAAAAAAATCTTTCTTAGAACCAGGAGCATCTAGGGCATTGTTTCCCTGTGAGAACTGAGTTAGTTATTGAAAGGAATACTTCCTGCGACTTAAGATGTTTCAAAGTGGAGAAAGGCTCATTTTGTTCCAAATGGGGCCGTTCATCATTGGGGAAGAAACACAAGTATCCCTCCGAAGAAACCCATTTATGGTAGAAGCTGCAGCATCTACCATATTGTTTTCCTGTGAGAATTGAGTTCGTTTTGGGAAGAATACTTCCTGCAAATCAGAAATTCCAATGTGAACAAAGGTTCATTTTGTTTCCCAAAGGCCTATTCACCTAAGATGAAGAAAGGCCTGTATGTCCAAAAGAGAACAAGCTGGGTCCAAAGCTCAAGCATGTAGAACGTTGTTTACCAGTGATACTTGATTTACTTTTTGAATGGAATGCTCCTGCAAATCAGAATTGTCGGGGTGGATGAAGATCATTTTGTTCTGAATAGGCCTATTCGCCTGAGTTGAAAAAACACATGTACCTCTCAAAAGAAAACCAGCAGTGTTAGAAGCAGGAGCATCAAGCACATTGTTTTACTATGAGAATTCAGTGAGTTTTTGAAAGGAAGACTGCTGCAAATCAGCGTTTTCGAGGTGTAGAAAGCTTCATTTTGTTCCACATAGGACAGTTTAGAACAGTTGAAGAAACAAATGTAAATCTCAAAAGAAAACTATGTGTGTTAGAAAGAAGAGCATCTATCACATTGTTTGCTGTGAGAATAGTGTTACTTTTTGAAAGGAATATACCTGCAACTTAGGGGATCAACGTGGAGATAGCCTCTTTCTGTTCCAAATTGGCCTATTCAGCTAAGTTGAAGAAACACATGTACCTCTCAAAAAAAAACCATCTCGGTATGAGGCTGGAATATCTAGAACATTGTTTCCCTGTGAGAACTGAGTGTGGTTTTGAAATGACTACTACAGGAAACCTTAGAGTTTCAAAGGGGCGATAAGCTCTGTTTGCTCGAAATAGGTCTTTTCAGCTGAGTTGAAGACACATGCATCTTTCCCAAGAAAACATCTATGTTAGAAAGTGCAGCAGCTACCACATGGTTTCTCTGTCACAATTGAGAGAGCTTTTGAAAGGAGTACTTCCTGCAATTCAGAACGTGCAAGGTCAACAAAGGTTCATTCTGTGCCAAATAGGCGTTTTCACCTGACATGTTGAAACACATGTTTCTCTCACAAGAAACTCTCTGTGTTAGACGGTCCATCGCATATAACATTATTTACCTGTGAGATTTGAGTTAGTTTTCATTGGAGAACTTTTGCAAATCAGAATTTCAGGGTGGATAAGGCTACTTTGTTCCTAATAGCCCTATTGAGCTGCATTGAAAAAACACATGGATCTCGCGAGAGAAAACCATCTGTGTTAGAAGCAGGATCATCCGGCACATTGTTTCCCTGTGAGAATCGAGTGAATATTTGAAAGGAGTACTTCCAGCCAATCATAGATTTGAGGTGTACAAAAGCTCACTTTACTCCATATAGGACTATTTAGCTGAGTGGAAGAAACAACATGTATATCTCGCAAGAGAACTATATGTGTAAGAAGCCTGAGCATCTAGAACATCGATTCCCTGTGAGAACCGAGTTACGTTTGAAAGGAATACCTCCTGCAAATCCTAGATTTGAAGGTGGAGAAAGGCTGCTTTTGTTCAAAATAGGCCTATTGATCTGAGGGGAAGTAACGAATGGATACTTCCAAAGAAAACCATTTCTGGTAGAAGCTGAAGCATGTACATATTGCTTCCCTGGGAGAAATCAGTTAGTTTGGAAAGGAATATTCCTGCAAATCAGAACTTCCAAGGTGCACCAAGCTTCATTTCATTCTAAATAGTCCTATTCCACTGAGATGTTGAAACACATGTTTCTCTGGAAAGAAAACAATCCGTGTTACAATCTCCCCTGCCTTTAACCTTGATTCCCTGTGAGATTAGAGGTAGTTTTTGAGTGGAATACGTCTGCAAAGGAGAATTTTCAGGCTGGAAAAGCCTCCTTTTGTTGGACTAAGCCTATTCAGCTGAGTTGAAGAAGCACATTTTTCTCTCAAAAGAAAATCATCTGTGTTAGAAGAAGGAGAATCTAGCACATTGTTTCCTATGAGAAGTGAGTTAGTGTTTGAAAAGAACGCTGACTGCAACCTAGGTGTTTCAAGGTGGAGATTGGCTCTATTTCCTCCAATAAGCCTATTCAGATGAGTTTGAGAAACTCATGTATCTCTCCAAGGAAAATGATATACGTTAGCAGCATCAAATCTACCACATTGTTTCCTTCTGAGTATTGAGTTAGTTTTTGAAAGCAACACGTTTAGCAAATCAGAATTTTCAAGCTACAGAAAGGCTCATTTTGTCCAAAGAGGAGGATTCGGCTCAATTGAAGACAGACATGTATCTCGCCTCACAATACCATCTATGCTTCAAACTGCAGCAATTACCACATTGTTTCCCTGCAAGAATTGACTTAGTTTTTGAAAGGACTACTACTGGCAACTTTTGAGTTTCACTGTGGAGATAGTCTCTGTTTGCTTCAAACAGGCCTTTTTAGCTGAGATGAAGAGCACATGTGTATCTTGAAAAAGTACCATCTACGTTGGAAGCTGTAATTTCTATCACACTGTTTCCCTCTGACAATTTAGTTTGTTTTAGAAAGGAGTATTTCCTGCAAATCAGAATTTCCAACATGGATTGAAGTTCACTTGCTCCAAACAAGCCTAGGTTGAAGAAACACACCTATTTCTTGAAAGAAAACCATCTGTGTTAGAAGAAAGTGCATCTAGCACATTGTTTCCCTGTGAGAACTGAGTTAGTTTTTAAAGGAACTTGTCCTACACATTAGCACTTTGAATTGGGACATATGTTTCTTTGTTTCAAATTGGCCTATTCACCTGAATGGTCTAAACACGTGTTCCTCTTGAAACATCACAATATGTTTTAGAAAGAGGAACAACTAGCCTATTGCTTCCTTGTGAGAAGACTTAGTCTTGGAAAGGAATGTACCTGCAACTGAGAGATTTCAATGTGGAGATATGCCCTGATTGCTGAAAATAGGCCTATACAGCTGAGTTGAAGAAACACATGACTAACTCTAATGACAACCATCTATGTTAGAAACTGTAGCATCAAGCACATTGATCCCCTATGAAATTTGAATTAGTTATGGAAATGAATAACTTCTGAAGTACAGATTTTCAAAGTGTAGGAAGCCTCATTTTGTCCAAATAGGCCATTTCAGCTATGTTGGAGAAACACATGCATCTCTCCAACGAAATCATGTAGGTTAGAATCAGCATCATCTAGAACACTGTTCCTTGTGAGAATTGATTTAGCTCGTGAAAGGAGTATTTCCTGCAAAGCATCCTTTTCAAGATGAAGAAAGGCTCATTTTGTTCCAAATAATTCTATACAGCTGAGTTGAAGAAACACATGTACCTTTCCAAAGAAAACCATCTTGGAAGATCTACCACTTTATTTCCCTGTGTGAATTGACATAGATTTCAAAGGAAAATTTAATGGAAATGAGAACTTAGAAGGCAGAGAAAGGATCATTTTGTTCCAAATGGGCCCAATCACATAGATGTCAAAAACCGTTTGTGTGGAAAGGAAAACTGTGATAGAAACAGGTGTTTCCTGCACATTCTTTCCCTGTGAAAATTGAGTTAATTTTTAAAAGCATACTTCCTACATCTTAAGTGTTTCAATGCGGAGATAGTTTCTGTTTACTCCAGGGAGGCGTATTCAGCGTGGTTTGAGAAACGCATGTATCTCCCAAAGAAAGAGATCTATGTTAAATGCTTCACAATCCCGCCTGTTGTTTGCCTGTGAGAATTGAATGAATTTTTGAATGCAATACTTCTGGAAATCCTCATTTTCAAGAAGAAGAAAGGCTCATTTTGTCCCAAGTTTGCATATTTTGCTGAGGTGAAGAAACACATTTATCTCTCCACAGAAAGCCATCTGTGTCAGAAGTCAAAACATTAACAACATTGCTTCATTCTGTAAATGAGTTACTTCTGGAAAGGAATATTTCCTGAAAATCAGAACTTTCAAGGTGGAGAGATGTTCACTTTCTTCCAAATAAGCCTATTGACCTGAAAGTGGGAACACATTTGTCTCTCGAAAGAAAATGGTCAGTGTAGAAAGAGAGAAGTGTCTAGACCATTGTTTCCGTGTGAGAATTGACTTAGTTTTGAAAGGAATACTTACTGCAAATCCTAATTTTCAAGGTGGAGAAAGGGTGATTCTCCTCAAATGGGCCTCTTTATCTGAGGGGAAGAAACACATGTATCCCTCCAAAGAAAACCATTTGTGCTAGAAGCTGCAGCATCTGACACATTGTTACCTGTGAGAATTGAGTTCACTTTTGAAAGGAATATTTCCTGTATATCGTAGTTATCATGGTAGGGGAAGGCTCATTTTGGTACAAAAATGCCTAATCAGCTGATTTGAAGAAACACATTTATTTCTCCAAATAACACCATCTAAGCTTGAAGCTACAGTTGCTACCACATTGTTTCCCTGTGACAATTGGCTTAGTTTTTGAAAGGAAGACTTCCTCACAATCTGAGTTTTCAGGGTATTATTAGGCTGAGTGTGTCCAAGTAGGCCCATTCAGCTAAGGTCTATAGAAACATGTGTCTCTCAAAAAAAAAATCTTTCTTAGAACCAGGAGCATCTAGGGCATTGTTTCCCTGTGAGAACTGAGTTAGTTATTGAAAGGAATACTTCCTACGACTTAAGATGTTTCAAAGTGGAGAAAGGCTCATTTTGTTCCAAATGGGGCCGTTCATCATTGGGGAAGAAACACAAGTATCCCTCCGAAGAAACCCATTTATGGTAGAAGCTGCAGCATCTACCATATTGTTTTCCTGTGAGAATTGAGTTCGTTTTGGGAAGAATACTTCCTGCAAATCAGAAATTCCAATGTGAACAAAGGTTCATTTTGTTTCCCAAAGGCCTATTCACCTAAGATGAAGAAAGGCCTGTATGTCCAAAAGAGAACAAGCTGGGTCCAAAGCTCAAGCATGTAGAACGTTGTTTACCAGTGATACTTGATTTACTTTTTGAATGGAATGCTCCTGCAAATCAGAATTGTCGGGGTGGATGAAGATCATTTTGTTCTGAATAGGCCTATTCGCCTGAGTTGAAAAAACACATGTACCTCTCAAAAGAAAACCAGCAGTGTTAGAAGCAGGAGCATCAAGCACATTGTTTTACTGTGAGAATTCAGTGAGTTTTTGAAAGGAAGACTGCAGCAAATCAGCGTTTTCGAGGTGTAGAAAGCTTCATTTTGTTCCACATAGGACAGTTTAGAACAGTTGAAGAAACAAATGTAAATCTCAAAAGAAAACTATGTGTGTTAGAAAGAAGAGCATCTATCACATTGTTTGCTGTGAGAATAGTGTTACTTTTTGAAAGGAATATACCTGCAACTTAGGGGATCAACGTGGAGATAGCCTCTTTCTGTTCCAAATTGGCCTATTCAGCTAAGTTGAAGAAACACATGTACCTCTCAAAAAAAAACCATCTCGGTATGAGGCTGGAATATCTAGAACATTGTTTCCCTGTGAGAACTGAGTGTGGTTTTGAAATGACTACTACAGGAAACCTTAGAGTTTCAAAGGGGCGATAAGCTCTGTTTGCTCGAAATAGGTCTTTTCAGCTGAGTTGAAGACACATGCATCTTTCCCAAGAAAACATCTATGTTAGAAAGTGCAGCAGCTACCACATGGTTTCTCTGTCACAATTGAGAGAGCTTTTGAAAGGAGTACTTCCTGCAATTCAGAACGTGCAAGGTCAACAAAGGTTCATTCTGTGCCAAATAGGCGTTTTCACCTGACATGTTGAAACACATGTTTCTCTCACAAGAAACTCTCTGTGTTAGACGGTCCATCGCATATAACATTATTTACCTGTGAGATTTGAGTTAGTTTTCATTGGAGAACTTTTGCAAATCAGAATTTCAGGGTGGATAAGGCTACTTTGTTCCTAATAGCCCTATTGAGCTGCATTGAAAAAACACATGGATCTCGCGAGAGAAAACCATCTGTGTTAGAAGCAGGATCATCCGGCACATTGTTTCCCTGTGAGAATCGAGTGAATATTTGAAAGGAGTACTTCCAGCCAATCATAGATTTGAGGTGTACAAAAGCTCACTTTACTCCATATAGGACTATTTAGCTGAGTGGAAGAAACAACATGTATATCTCGCAAGAGAACTATATGTGTAAGAAGCCTGAGCATCTAGAACATCGATTCCCTGTGAGAACCGAGTTACGTTTGAAAGGAATACCTCCTGCAAATCCTAGATTTGAAGGTGGAGAAAGGCTGCTTTTGTTCAAAATAGGCCTATTGATCTGAGGGGAAGTAACGAATGGATACTTCCAAAGAAAACCATTTCTGGTAGAAGCTGAAGCATGTACATATTGCTTCCCTGGGAGAAATCAGTTAGTTTGGAAAGGAATATTCCTGCAAATCAGAACTTCCAAGGTGCACCAAGCTTCATTTCATTCTAAATAGTCCTATTCCACTGAGATGTTGAAACACATGTTTCTCTGGAAAGAAAACAATCCGTGTTACAATCTCCCCTGCCTTTAACCTTGATTCCCTGTGAGATTAGAGGTAGTTTTTGAGTGGAATACGTCTGCAAAGGAGAATTTTCAGGCTGGAAAAGCCTCCTTTTGTTGGACTAAGCCTATTCAGCTGAGTTGAAGAAGCACATTTTTCTCTCAAAAGAAAATCATCTGTGTTAGAAGAAGGAGAATCTAGCACATTGTTTCCTATGAGAAGTGAGTTAGTGTTTGAAAAGAACGCTGACTGCAACCTAGGTGTTTCAAGGTGGAGATTGGCTCTATTTCCTCCAATAAGCCTATTCAGATGAGTTTGAGAAACTCATGTATCTCTCCAAGGAAAATGATATACGTTAGCAGCATCAAATCTACCACATTGTTTCCTTCTGAGTATTGAGTTAGTTTTTGAAAGCAACACGTTTAGCAAATCAGAATTTTCAAGCTACAGAAAGGCTCATTTTGTCCAAAGAGGAGGATTCGGCTCAATTGAAGACAGACATGTATCTCGCCTCACAATACCATCTATGCTTCAAACTGCAGCAATTACCACATTGTTTCCCTGCAAGAATTGACTTAGTTTTTGAAAGGACTACTACTGGCAACTTTTGAGTTTCACTGTGGAGATAGTCTCTGTTTGCTTCAAACAGGCCTTTTTAGCTGAGATGAAGAGCACATGTGTATCTTGAAAAAGTACCATCTACGTTGGAAGCTGTAATTTCTATCACACTGTTTCCCTCTGACAATTTAGTTTGTTTTAGAAAGGAGTATTTCCTGCAAATCAGAATTTCCAACATGGATTGAAGTTCACTTGCTCCAAACAAGCCTAGGTTGAAGAAACACACCTATTTCTTGAAAGAAAACCATCTGTGTTAGAAGAAAGTGCATCTAGCACATTGTTTCCCTGTGAGAACTGAGTTAGTTTTTAAAGGAACTTGTCCTACACATTAGCACTTTGAATTGGGACATATGTTTCTTTGTTTCAAATTGGCCTATTCACCTGAATGGTCTAAACACGTGTTCCTCTTGAAACATCACAATATGTTTTAGAAAGAGGAACAACTAGCCTATTGCTTCCTTGTGAGAAGACTTAGTCTTGGAAAGGAATGTACCTGCAACTGAGAGATTTCAATGTGGAGATATGCCCTGATTGCTGAAAATAGGCCTATACAGCTGAGTTGAAGAAACACATGACTAACTCTAATGACAACCATCTATGTTAGAAACTGTAGCATCAAGCACATTGATCCCCTATGAAATTTGAATTAGTTATGGAAATGAATAACTTCTGAAGTACAGATTTTCAAAGTGTAGGAAGCCTCATTTTGTCCAAATAGGCCATTTCAGCTATGTTGGAGAAACACATGCATCTCTCCAACGAAATCATGTAGGTTAGAATCAGCATCATCTAGAACACTGTTCCTTGTGAGAATTGATTTAGCTCGTGAAAGGAGTATTTCCTGCAAAGCATCCTTTTCAAGATGAAGAAAGGCTCATTTTGTTCCAAATAATTCTATACAGCTGAGTTGAAGAAACACATGTACCTTTCCAAAGAAAACCATCTTGGAAGATCTACCACTTTATTTCCCTGTGTGAATTGACATAGATTTCAAAGGAAAATTTAATGGAAATGAGAACTTAGAAGGCAGAGAAAGGATCATTTTGTTCCAAATGGGCCCAATCACATAGATGTCAAAAACCGTTTGTGTGGAAAGGAAAACTGTGATAGAAACAGGTGTTTCCTGCACATTCTTTCCCTGTGAAAATTGAGTTAATTTTTAAAAGCATACTTCCTACATCTTAAGTGTTTCAATGCGGAGATAGTTTCTGTTTACTCCAGGGAGGCGTATTCAGCGTGGTTTGAGAAACGCATGTATCTCCCAAAGAAAGAGATCTATGTTAAATGCTTCACAATCCCGCCTGTTGTTTGCCTGTGAGAATTGAATGAATTTTTGAATGCAATACTTCTGGAAATCCTCATTTTCAAGAAGAAGAAAGGCTCATTTTGTCCCAAGTTTGCATATTTTGCTGAGGTGAAGAAACACATTTATCTCTCCACAGAAAGCCATCTGTGTCAGAAGTCAAAACATTAACAACATTGCTTCATTCTGTAAATGAGTTACTTCTGGAAAGGAATATTTCCTGAAAATCAGAACTTTCAAGGTGGAGAGATGTTCACTTTCTTCCAAATAAGCCTATTGACCTGAAAGTGGGAACACATTTGTCTCTCGAAAGAAAATGGTCAGTGTAGAAAGAGAGAAGTGTCTAGACCATTGTTTCCGTGTGAGAATTGACTTAGTTTTGAAAGGAATACTTACTGCAAATCCTAATTTTCAAGGTGGAGAAAGGGTGATTCTCCTCAAATGGGCCTCTTTATCTGAGGGGAAGAAACACATGTATCCCTCCAAAGAAAACCATTTGTGCTAGAAGCTGCAGCATCTGACACATTGTTACCTGTGAGAATTGAGTTCACTTTTGAAAGGAATATTTCCTGTATATCGTAGTTATCATGGTAGGGGAAGGCTCATTTTGGTACAAAAATGCCTAATCAGCTGATTTGAAGAAACACATTTATTTCTCCAAATAACACCATCTAAGCTTGAAGCTACAGTTGCTACCACATTGTTTCCCTGTGACAATTGGCTTAGTTTTTGAAAGGAAGACTTCCTCACAATCTGAGTTTTCAGGGTATTATTAGGCTGAGTGTGTCCAAGTAGGCCCATTCAGCTAAGGTCTATAGAAACATGTGTCTCTCAAAAAAAAAATCTTTCTTAGAACCAGGAGCATCTAGGGCATTGTTTCCCTGTGAGAACTGAGTTAGTTATTGAAAGGAATACTTCCTACGACTTAAGATGTTTCAAAGTGGAGAAAGGCTCATTTTGTTCCAAATGGGGCCGTTCATCATTGGGGAAGAAACACAAGTATCCCTCCGAAGAAACCCATTTATGGTAGAAGCTGCAGCATCTACCATATTGTTTTCCTGTGAGAATTGAGTTCGTTTTGGGAAGAATACTTCCTGCAAATCAGAAATTCCAATGTGAACAAAGGTTCATTTTGTTTCCCAAAGGCCTATTCACCTAAGATGAAGAAAGGCCTGTATGTCCAAAAGAGAACAAGCTGGGTCCAAAGCTCAAGCATGTAGAACGTTGTTTACCAGTGATACTTGATTTACTTTTTGAATGGAATGCTCCTGCAAATCAGAATTGTCGGGGTGGATGAAGATCATTTTGTTCTGAATAGGCCTATTCGCCTGAGTTGAAAAAACACATGTACCTCTCAAAAGAAAACCAGCAGTGTTAGAAGCAGGAGCATCAAGCACATTGTTTTACTGTGAGAATTCAGTGAGTTTTTGAAAGGAAGACTGCAGCAAATCAGCGTTTTCGAGGTGTAGAAAGCTTCATTTTGTTCCACATAGGACAGTTTAGAACAGTTGAAGAAACAAATGTAAATCTCAAAAGAAAACTATGTGTGTTAGAAAGAAGAGCATCTATCACATTGTTTGCTGTGAGAATAGTGTTACTTTTTGAAAGGAATATACCTGCAACTTAGGGGATCAACGTGGAGATAGCCTCTTTCTGTTCCAAATTGGCCTATTCAGCTAAGTTGAAGAAACACATGTACCTCTCAAAAAAAAACCATCTCGGTATGAGGCTGGAATATCTAGAACATTGTTTCCCTGTGAGAACTGAGTGTGGTTTTGAAATGACTACTACAGGAAACCTTAGAGTTTCAAAGGGGCGATAAGCTCTGTTTGCTCGAAATAGGTCTTTTCAGCTGAGTTGAAGACACATGCATCTTTCCCAAGAAAACATCTATGTTAGAAAGTGCAGCAGCTACCACATGGTTTCTCTGTCACAATTGAGAGAGCTTTTGAAAGGAGTACTTCCTGCAATTCAGAACGTGCAAGGTCAACAAAGGTTCATTCTGTGCCAAATAGGCGTTTTCACCTGACATGTTGAAACACATGTTTCTCTCACAAGAAACTCTCTGTGTTAGACGGTCCATCGCATATAACATTATTTACCTGTGAGATTTGAGTTAGTTTTCATTGGAGAACTTTTGCAAATCAGAATTTCAGGGTGGATAAGGCTACTTTGTTCCTAATAGCCCTATTGAGCTGCATTGAAAAAACACATGGATCTCGCGAGAGAAAACCATCTGTGTTAGAAGCAGGATCATCCGGCACATTGTTTCCCTGTGAGAATCGAGTGAATATTTGAAAGGAGTACTTCCAGCCAATCATAGATTTGAGGTGTACAAAAGCTCACTTTACTCCATATAGGACTATTTAGCTGAGTGGAAGAAACAACATGTATATCTCGCAAGAGAACTATATGTGTAAGAAGCCTGAGCATCTAGAACATCGATTCCCTGTGAGAACCGAGTTACGTTTGAAAGGAATACCTCCTGCAAATCCTAGATTTGAAGGTGGAGAAAGGCTGCTTTTGTTCAAAATAGGCCTATTGATCTGAGGGGAAGTAACGAATGGATACTTCCAAAGAAAACCATTTCTGGTAGAAGCTGAAGCATGTACATATTGCTTCCCTGGGAGAAATCAGTTAGTTTGGAAAGGAATATTCCTGCAAATCAGAACTTCCAAGGTGCACCAAGCTTCATTTCATTCTAAATAGTCCTATTCCACTGAGATGTTGAAACACATGTTTCTCTGGAAAGAAAACAATCCGTGTTACAATCTCCCCTGCCTTTAACCTTGATTCCCTGTGAGATTAGAGGTAGTTTTTGAGTGGAATACGTCTGCAAAGGAGAATTTTCAGGCTGGAAAAGCCTCCTTTTGTTGGACTAAGCCTATTCAGCTGAGTTGAAGAAGTACATTTTTCTCTCAAAAGAAAATCATCTGTGTTAGAAGAAGGAGAATCTAGCACATTGTTTCCTATGAGAAGTGAGTTAGTGTTTGAAAAGAACGCTGACTGCAACCTAGGTGTTTCAAGGTGGAGATTGGCTCTATTTCCTCCAATAAGCCTATTCAGATGAGTTTGAGAAACTCATGTATCTCTCCAAGGAAAATGATATACGTTAGCAGCATCAAATCTACCACATTGTTTCCTTCTGAGTATTGAGTTAGTTTTTGAAAGCAACACGTTTAGCAAATCAGAATTTTCAAGCTACAGAAAGGCTCATTTTGTCCAAAGAGGAGGATTCGGCTCAATTGAAGACAGACATGTATCTCGCCTCACAATACCATCTATGCTTCAAACTGCAGCAATTACCACATTGTTTCCCTGCAAGAATTGACTTAGTTTTTGAAAGGACTACTACTGGCAACTTTTGAGTTTCACTGTGGAGATAGTCTCTGTTTGCTTCAAACAGGCCTTTTTAGCTGAGATGAAGAGCACATGTGCATCTTGAAAAAGTACCATCTACGTTGGAAGCTGTAATTTCTATCACACTGTTTCCCTCTGACAATTTAGTTTGTTTTAGAAAGGAGTATTTCCTGCAAATCAGAATTTCCAACATGGATTGAAGTTCACTTGCTCCAAACAAGCCTAGGTTGAAGAAACACACCTATTTCTTGAAAGAAAACCATCTGTGTTAGAAGAAAGTGCATCTAGCACATTGTTTCCCTGTGAGAACTGAGTTAGTTTTTAAAGGAACTTGTCCTCCACATTAGCACTTTGAATTGGGACATATGTTTCTTTGTTTCAAATTGGCCTATTCACCTGAATGGTCTAAACACGTGTTCCTCTTGAAACATCACAATATGTTTTAGAAAGAGGAACAACTAGCCTATTGCTTCCTTGTGAGAAGACTTAGTCTTGGAAAGGAATGTACCTGCAACTGAGAGATTTCAATGTGGAGATATGCCCTGATTGCTGAAAATAGGCCTATACAGCTGAGTTGAAGAAACACATGACTAACTCTAATGACAACCATCTATGTTAGAAACTGTAGCATCAAGCACATTGATCCCCTGTGAAATTTGAATTAGTTATGGAAATGAATAACTTCTGAAGTACAGATTTTCAAAGTGTAGGAAGCCTCATTTTGTCCAAATAGGCCATTTCAGCTATGTTGAAGAAACACATGCATCTCTCCAACGAAATCATGTAGGTTAGAATCAGCATCATCTAGAACACTGTTCCTTGTGAGAATTGATTTAGCTCGTGAAAGGAGTATTTCCTGCAAAGCATCCTTTTCAAGATGAAGAAAGGCTCATTTTGTTCCAAATAGGTCTATACAGCTGAGTTGAAGAAACACATGTACCTTTCCAAAGAAAACCATCTATGGTAGATCTACCACTTTATTTCCCTGTGTGAATTGACATAGATTTCAAAGGAAAATTTAATGGAAATGAGAACTTAGAAGGCAGAGAAAGGATCATTTTGTTCCAAATGGGCCCAATCACATGAGATGTCAAAAACCGTTTGTGTGGAAAGGAAAACTGTGATAGAAACAGGTGTTTCCTGCACATTCTTTCCCTGTGAAAATTGAGTTAATTTTTAAAAGCATACTTCCTACATCTTATGTGTTTCAATGCGGAGATAGTTTCTGTTTACTCCAGGGAGGCGTATTCAGCGTGGTTTGAGAAACGCATGTATCTCCCAAAGAAAGAGATCTATGTTAAATGCTTCACAATCCCGCCTGTTGTTTGCCTGTGAGAATTGAATGAATTTTTGAATGCAATACTTCTGGAAATCCTCATTTTCAAGAAGAAGAAAGGCTCATTTTGTCCCAAGTATGCGTATTTTGCTGAGGTGAAGAAACACATTTAGCTCTCCACAGAAAGCCATCTGTGTCAGAAGTCAAAACATTAACAACATTGCTTCATTCTGTAAATGAGTTACTTTTGGAAAGGAATATTTCCTGAAAATCAGAACTTTCAAGGTGGAGAGATGTTCACTTTCTTCCAAATAAGCCTATTGACCTGAAAGTGGGAACACATTTGTCTCTCGAAAGAAAATGGTCAGTGTAGAAAGAGAGAAGTGTCTAGACCATTGTTTCCGTGTGAGAATTGACTTAGTTTTGAAAGGAATACTTACTGCAAATCCTAATTTTCAAGGTGGAGAAAGGGTGATTCTCCTCAAATGGGCCTCTTTATCTGAGGGGAAGAAACACATGTATCCCTCCAAAGAAAACCATTTCTGCTAGAAGCTGCAGCATCTGACACATTGTTACCTGTGAGAATTGAGTTCACTTTTGAAAGGAATATTTCCTGTATATCGTAGTTATCATGGTAGGGGAAGGCTCATTTTGGTACAAAAATGCCTAATCAGCTGATTTGAAGAAACACATTTATTTCTCCAAATAACACCATCTAAGCTTGAAGCTACAGTTGCTAGCACATTGTTTCCCTGTGACGATTGGCTTAGTTTTTGAAAGGAAGACTTCCTCACAATCTGAATTTTCAGGGTATTATTAGGCTGAGTGTGTCCAAGTAGGCCCATTCAGCTAAGTTCTATAGAAACATGTGTCTCTCAAAAAAAAATCTTTCTGAGAACCAGGAGCATCTAGGGCATTGTTTCCCTGTGAGAACTGAGTTAGTTATTGAAAGGAATACTTCCTGCGACTTAAGATGTTTCAAAGTGGAGAAAGGCTCATTTTGTTCCAAATGGGGCCGTTCATCATTGGGGAAGAAACACAAGTATCCCTCCGAAGAAACCCATTTATGGTAGAAGCTGCAGCATCTACCATATTGTTTTCCTGTGAGAATTGAGTTCGTTTTGGGAAGAATACTTCCTGCAAATCAGAAATTCCAATGTGAACAAAGGTTCATTTTGTTTCCCAAAGGCCTATTCACCTAAGATGAAGAAAGGTCTGTATGTCCAAAAGAGAACAAGCTGGGTCCAAAGCTCAAGCATGTAGAACGTTGTTTACCAGTGATACTTGAATTACTTTTTGAATGGAATGCTCCTGCAAATCAGAATTGTCGGGGTGGATGAAGATCATTTTGTTCTGAATAGGCCTATTCGCCTGAGTTGAAAAAACACATGTACCTCTCAAAAGAAAACCAGCAGTGTTAGAAGCAGGAGCATCAAGCACATTGTTTTACTGTGAGAATTCAGTGAGTTTTTGAAAGGAAGACTGCAGCAAATCAGCGTTTTCGAGGTGTAGAAAGCTTCATTTTGTTCCACATAGGACAGTTTAGAACAGTTGAAGAAACAAATGTAAATCTCAAAAGAAAACTATGTGTGTTAGAAAGAAGAGCATCTATCACATTGTTTGCTGTGAGAATAGTGTTACTTTTTGAAAGGAATATACCTGCAACTTAGGGGATCAACGTGGAGATAGCCTCTTTCTGTTCCAAATTGGCCTATTCAGCTAAGTTGAAGAAACACATGTACCTCTCAAAAAAAACCCATCTCGGTATGAGGCTGGAATATCTAGAACATTGTTTCCCTGTGAGAACTGAGTGTGGTTTTGAAATGACTACTACAGGAAACCTTAGAGTTTCAAAGGGGCGATAAGCTCTGTTTGCTCGAAATAGGTCTTTTCAGCTGAGTTGAAGACACATGCATCTTTCCCAAGAAAACATCTATGTTAGAAAGTGCAGCAGCTACCACATGGTTTCTCTGTCACAATTGAGAGAGCTTTTGAAAGGAGTACTTCCTGCAATTCAGAACTTTCAAGGTCAACAAAGGTTCATTCTGTGCCAAATAGGCGTTTTCACCTGACATGTTGAAACACATGTTTCTCTCACAAGAAACTCTCTGTGTTAGACGGTCCATCGCATAGAACATTATTTACCTGTGAGATTTGAGTTAGTTTTCATTGGAGAACTTTTGCAAATCAGAATTTCAGGGTGGAAAAGGCTACTTTGTTCCTAATAGCCCTATTGAGCTGCATTGAAAAAACACATGGATCTCGCGAGAGAAAACCATCTGTGTTAGAAGCAGGATCATCCGGCACATTGTTTCCCTGTGAGAATCGAGTGAATATTTGAAAGGAGTACTTCCAGCCAATCATAGATTTGAGGTGTACAAAAGCTCACTTTACTCCATATAGGACTATTTAGCTGAGTGGAAGAAACAACATGTATATCTCGCAAGAGAACTATATGTGTAAGAAGCCTGAGCATCTAGAACATCGATTCCCTGTGAGAACCGAGTTACGTTTGAAAGGAATACCTCCTGCAAATCCTAGATTTGAAGGTGGAGAAAGGCTGCTTTTGTTCAAAATAGGCCTATTGATCTGAGGGGAAGTAATGAATGGATACTTCCAAAGAAAATCATTTCTGGTAGAAGCTGAAGCATGTACATATTGCTTCCCTGGGAGAAATCAGTTAGTTTGGAAAGGAATATTCCTGCAAATCAGAACTTCCAAGGTGCACCAAGCTTCATTTCATTCTAAATAGGCCTATTCCACTGAGATGTTGAAACACATGTTTCTCTGGAAAGAAAACAATCCGTGTTAAAATCTCCCCTGCCTTTAACCTTGATTCCCTGTGAGATTAGAGGTAGTTTTTGAGTGGAATACGTCTGCAAAGGAGAATTTTCAGGCTGGAAAAGCCTCCTTTTGTTGGACTAAGCCTATTCAGCTGAGTTGAAGAAGCACATTTTTCTCTCAAAAGAAAATCATCTGTGTTAGAAGAAGGAGAATCTAGCACATTGTTTCCTATGAGAAGTGAGTTAGTGTTTGAAAAGAACGCTGACTGCAACCTAGGTGTTTCAAGGTGGAGATTGGCTCTATTTCCTCCAATAAGCCTATTCAGATGAGTTTGAGAAACTCATGTATCTCTCCAAGGAAAATGATATACGTTAGCAGCATCAAATCTACCACATTGTTTCCTTCTGAGTATTGAGTTAGTTTTTGAAAGCAACACGTTTAGCAAATCAGAATTTTCAAGCTACAGAAAGGCTCATTTTGTCCAAAGAGGAGGATTCGGCTCAATTGAAGACAGACATGTATCTCGCCTCACAATACCATCTATGCTTCAAACTGCAGCAATTACCACATTGTTTCCCTGCAAGAATTGACTTAGTTTTTGAAAGGACTACTACTGGCAACTTTTGAGTTTCACTGTGGAGATAGTCTCTGTTTGCTTCAAACAGGCCTTTTTAGCTGAGATGAAGAAGCACATGTGTATCTTGAAAAAGTACCATCTACGTTGGAAGCTGTAATTTCTATCACACTGTTTCCCTCTGACAATTTAGTTTGTTTTAGAAAGGAGTATTTCCTGCAAATCAGAATTTCCAACATGGATTGAAGTTCACTTGCTCCAAACAAGCCTAGGTTGAAGAAACACACCTATTTCTTGAAAGAAAACCATCTGTGTTAGAAGAAAGTGCATCTAGCACATTGTTTCCCTGTGAGAACTGAGTTAGTTTTTAAAGGAACTTGTCCTCCACATTAGCACTTTGAATTGGGACATATGTTTCTTTGTTTCAAATTGGCCTATTCACCTGAATGGTCTAAACACGTGTTCCTCTTGAAACATCACAATATGTTTTAGAAAGAGGAACAACTAGCCTATTGCTTCCTTGTGAGAAGACTTAGTCTTGGAAAGGAATGTACCTGCAACTGAGAGATTTCAATGTGGAGATATGCCCTGATTGCTGAAAATAGGCCTATACAGCTGAGTTGAAGAAACACATGACTAACTCTAATGACAACCATCTATGTTAGAAACTGTAGCATCAAGCACATTGATCCCCTGTGAAATTTGAATTAGTTATGGAAATGAATAACTTCTGAAGTACAGATTTTCAAAGTGTAGGAAGCCTCATTTTGTCCAAATAGGCCATTTCAGCTATGTTGAAGAAACACATGCATCTCTCCAACGAAATCATGTAGGTTAGAATCAGCATCATCTAGAACACTGTTCCTTGTGAGAATTGATTTAGCTCGTGAAAGGAGTATTTCCTGCAAAGCATCCTTTTCAAGATGAAGAAAGGCTCATTTTGTTCCAAATAGGTCTATACAGCTGAGTTGAAGAAACACATGTACCTTTCCAAAGAAAACCATCTATGGTAGATCTACCACTTTATTTCCCTGTGTGAATTGACATAGATTTCAAAGGAAAATTTAATGGAAATGAGAACTTAGAAGGCAGAGAAAGGATCATTTTGTTCCAAATGGGCCCAATCACATGAGATGTCAAAAACCGTTTGTGTGGAAAGGAAAACTGTGATAGAAACAGGTGTTTCCTGCACATTCTTTCCCTGTGAAAATTGAGTTAATTTTTAAAAGCATACTTCCTACATCTTAAGTGTTTCAATGCGGAGATAGTTTCTGTTTACTCCAGGGAGGCGTATTCAGCGTGGTTTGAGAAACGCATGTATCTCCCAAAGAAAGAGATCTATGTTAAATGCTTCACAATCCCGCCTGTTGTTTGCCTGTGAGAATTGAATGAATTTTTGAATGCAATACTTCTGGAAATCCTCATTTTCAAGAAGAAGAAAGGCTCATTTTGTCCCAAGTATGCGTATTTTGCTGAGGTGAAGAAACACATTTATCTCTCCACAGAAAGCCATCTGTGTCAGAAGTCAAAACTTTAACAACATTGCTTCATTCTGTAAATGAGTTACTTTTGGAAAGGAATATTTCCTGAAAATCAGAACTTTCAAGGTGGAGAGATGTTCACTTTCTTCCAAATAAGCCTATTGACCTGAAAGTGGGAACACATTTGTCTCTCGAAAGAAAATGGTCAGTGTAGAAAGAGAGAAGTGTCTAGACCATTGTTTCCGTGTGAGAATTGACTTAGTTTTGAAAGGAATACTTACTGCAAATCCTAATTTTCAAGGTGGAGAAAGGGTGATTCTCCTCAAATGGGCCTCTTTATCTGAGGGGAAGAAACACATGTATCCCTCCAAAGAAAACCATTTCTGCTAGAAGCTGCAGCATCTGACACATTGTTACCTGTGAGAATTGAGTTCACTTTTGAAAGGAATATTTCCTGTATATCGTAGTTATCATGGTAGGGGAAGGCTCATTTTGGTACAAAAATGCCTAATCAGCTGATTTGAAGAAACACATTTATTTCTCCAAATAACACCATCTAAGCTTGAAGCTACAGTTGCTAGCACATTGTTTCCCTGTGACGATTGGCTTAGTTTTTGAAAGGAAGACTTCCTCACAATCTGAATTTTCAGGGTATTATTAGGCTGAGTGTGTCCAAGTAGGCCCATTCAGCTAAGTTCTATAGAAACATGTGTCTCTCAAAAAAAAATCTTTCTGAGAACCAGGAGCATCTAGGGCATTGTTTCCCTGTGAGAACTGAGTTAGTTATTGAAAGGAATACTTCCTGCGACTTAAGATGTTTCAAAGTGGAGAAAGGCTCATTTTGTTCCAAATGGGGCCGTTCATCATTGGGGAAGAAACACAAGTATCCCTCCGAAGAAACCCATTTATGGTAGAAGCTGCAGCATCTACCATATTGTTTTCCTGTGAGAATTCAGTTCGTTTTGGGAAGAATACTTCCTGCAAATCAGAAATTCCAATGTGAACAAAGGTTCATTTTGTTTCCCAAAGGCCTATTCACCTAAGATGAAGAAAGGCCTGTATGTCCAAAAGAGAACAAGCTGGGTCCAAAGCTCAAGCATGTAGAACGTTGTTTACCAGTGATACTTGAATTACTTTTTGAATGGAATGCTCCTGCAAATCAGAATTGTCGGGGTGGATGAAGATCATTTTGTTCTGAATAGGCCTATTCGCCTGAGTTGAAAAAACACATGTACCTCTCAAAAGAAAACCAGCAGTGTTAGAAGCAGGAGCATCAAGCACATTGTTTTACTGTGAGAATTCAGTGAGTTTTTGAAAGGAAGACTGCAGCAAATCAGCGTTTTCGAGGTGTAGAAAGCTTCATTTTGTTCCACATAGGACAGTTTAGAACAGTTGAAGAAACAAATGTAAATCTCAAAAGAAAACTATGTGTGTTAGAAAGAAGAGCATCTATCACATTGTTTGCTGTGAGAATAGTGTTACTTTTTGAAAGGAATATACCTGCAACTTAGGGGATCAACGTGGAGATAGCCTCTTTCTGTTCCAAATTGGCCTATTCAGCTAAGTTGAAGAAACACATGTACCTCTCAAAAAAAACCCATCTCGGTATGAGGCTGGAATATCTAGAACATTGTTTCCCTGTGAGAACTGAGTGTGGTTTTGAAATGACTACTACAGGAAACCTTAGAGTTTCAAAGGGGCGATAAGCTCTGTTTGCTCGAAATAGGTCTTTTCAGCTGAGTTGAAGACACATGCATCTTTCCCAAGAAAACATCTATGTTAGAAAGTGCAGCAGCTACCACATGGTTTCTCTGTCACAATTGAGAGAGCTTTTGAAAGGAGTACTTCCTGCAATTCAGAACTTTCAAGGTCAACAAAGGTTCATTCTGTGCCAAATAGGCGTTTTCACCTGACATGTTGAAACACATGTTTCTCTCACAAGAAACTCTCTGTGTTAGACGGTCCATCGCATAGAACATTATTTACCTGTGAGATTTGAGTTAGTTTTCATTGGAGAACTTTTGCAAATCAGAATTTCAGGGTGGAAAAGGCTACTTTGTTCCTAATAGCCCTATTGAGCTGCATTGAAAAAACACATGGATCTCGCGAGAGAAAACCATCTGTGTTAGAAGCAGGATCATCCGGCACATTGTTTCCCTGTGAGAATCGAGTGAATATTTGAAAGGAGTACTTCCAGCCAATCATAGATTTGAGGTGTACAAAAGCTCACTTTACTCCATATAGGACTATTTAGCTGAGTGGAAGAAACAACATGTATATCTCGCAAGAGAACTATATGTGTAAGAAGCCTGAGCATCTAGAACATCGATTCCCTGTGAGAACCGAGTTACGTTTGAAAGGAATACCTCCTGCAAATCCTAGATTTGAAGGTGGAGAAAGGCTGCTTTTGTTCAAAATAGGCCTATTGATCTGAGGGGAAGTAATGAATGGATACTTCCAAAGAAAATCATTTCTGGTAGAAGCTGAAGCATGTACATATTGCTTCCCTGGGAGAAATCAGTTAGTTTGGAAAGGAATATTCCTGCAAATCAGAACTTCCAAGGTGCACCAAGCTTCATTTCATTCTAAATAGGCCTATTCCACTGAGATGTTGAAACACATGTTTCTCTGGAAAGAAAACAATCCGTGTTAAAATCTCCCCTGCCTTTAACCTTGATTCCCTGTGAGATTAGAGGTAGTTTTTGAGTGGAATACGTCTGCAAAGGAGAATTTTCAGGCTGGAAAAGCCTCCTTTTGTTGGACTAAGCCTATTCAGCTGAGTTGAAGAAGCACATTTTTCTCTCAAAAGAAAATCATCTGTGTTAGAAGAAGGAGAATCTAGCACATTGTTTCCTATGAGAAGTGAGTTAGTGTTTGAAAAGAACGCTGACTGCAACCTAGGTGTTTCAAGGTGGAGATTGGCTCTATTTCCTCCAATAAGCCTATTCAGATGAGTTTGAGAAACTCATGTATCTCTCCAAGGAAAATGATATACGTTAGCAGCATCAAATCTACCACATTGTTTCCTTCTGAGTATTGAGTTAGTTTTTGAAAGCAACACGTTTAGCAAATCAGAATTTTCAAGCTACAGAAAGGCTCATTTTGTCCAAAGAGGAGGATTCGGCTCAATTGAAGACAGACATGTATCTCGCCTCACAATACCATCTATGCTTCAAACTGCAGCAATTACCACATTGTTTCCCTGCAAGAATTGACTTAGTTTTTGAAAGGACTACTACTGGCAACTTTTGAGTTTCACTGTGGAGATAGTCTCTGTTTGCTTCAAACAGGCCTTTTTAGCTGAGATGAAGAAGCACATGTGTATCTTGAAAAAGTACCATCTACGTTGGAAGCTGTAATTTCTATCACACTGTTTCCCTCTGACAATTTAGTTTGTTTTAGAAAGGAGTATTTCCTGCAAATCAGAATTTCCAACATGGATTGAAGTTCACTTGCTCCAAACAAGCCTAGGTTGAAGAAACACACCTATTTCTTGAAAGAAAACCATCTGTGTTAGAAGAAAGTGCATCTAGCACATTGTTTCCCTGTGAGAACTGAGTTAGTTTTTAAAGGAACTTGTCCTCCACATTAGCACTTTGAATTGGGACATATGTTTCTTTGTTTCAAATTGGCCTATTCACCTGAATGGTCTAAACACGTGTTCCTCTTGAAACATCACAATATGTTTTAGAAAGAGGAACAACTAGCCTATTGCTTCCTTGTGAGAAGACTTAGTCTTGGAAAGGAATGTACCTGCAACTGAGAGATTTCAATGTGGAGATATGCCCTGATTGCTGAAAATAGGCCTATACAGCTGAGTTGAAGAAACACATGACTAACTCTAATGACAACCATCTATGTTAGAAACTGTAGCATCAAGCACATTGATCCCCTGTGAAATTTGAATTAGTTATGGAAATGAATAACTTCTGAAGAACAGATTTTCAAAGGGTAGGAAGCCTCATTTTGTCCAAATAGGCCATTTCAGCTATGTTGAAGAAACACATGCATCTCTCCAACGAAATCATGTAGGTTAGAATCAGCATCATCTAGAACACTGTTCCTTGTGAGAATTGATTTAGCTCGTGAAAGGAGTATTTCCTGCAAAGCATCCTTTTCAAGATGAAGAAAGGCTCATTTTGTTCCAAATAGGTCTATACAGCTGAGTTGAAGAAACACATGTACCTTTCCAAAGAAAACCATCTATGGTAGATCTACCACTTTATTTCCCTGTGTGAATTGACATAGATTTCAAAGGAAAATTTAATGGAAATGAGAACTTAGAAGGCAGAGAAAGGATCATTTTGTTCCAAATGGGCCCAATCACATGAGATGTCAAAAACCGTTTGTGTGGAAAGGAAAACTGTGATAGAAACAGGTGTTTCCTGCACATTCTTTCCCTGTGAAAATTGAGTTAATTTTTAAAAGCATACTTCCTACATCTTAAGTGTTTCAATGCGGAGATAGTTTCTGTTTACTCCAGGGAGGCGTATTCAGCGTGGTTTGAGAAACGCATGTATCTCCCAAAGAAAGAGATCTATGTTAAATGCTTCACAATCCCGCCTGTTGTTTGCCTGTGAGAATTGAATGAATTTTTGAATGCAATACTTCTGGAAATCCTCATTTTCAAGAAGAAGAAAGGCTCATTTTGTCCCAAGTATGCGTATTTTGCTGAGGTGAAGAAACACATTTATCTCTCCACAGAAAGCCATCTGTGTCAGAAGTCAAAACTTTAACAACATTGCTTCATTCTGTAAATGAGTTACTTTTGGAAAGGAATATTTCCTGAAAATCAGAACTTTCAAGGTGGAGAGATGTTCACTTTCTTCCAAATAAGCCTATTGACCTGAAAGTGGGAACACATTTGTCTCTCGAAAGAAAATGGTCAGTGTAGAAAGAGAGAAGTGTCTAGACCATTGTTTCCGTGTGAGAATTGACTTAGTTTTGAAAGGAATACTTACTGCAAATCCTAATTTTCAAGGTGGAGAAAGGGTGATTCTCCTCAAATGGGCCTCTTTATCTGAGGGGAAGAAACACATGTATCCCTCCAAAGAAAACCATTTCTGCTAGAAGCTGCAGCATCTGACACATTGTTACCTGTGAGAATTGAGTTCACTTTTGAAAGGAATATTTCCTGTATATCGTAGTTATCATGGTAGGGGAAGGCTCATTTTGGTACAAAAATGCCTAATCAGCTGATTTGAAGAAACACATTTATTTCTCCAAATAACACCATCTAAGCTTGAAGCTACAGTTGCTAGCACATTGTTTCCCTGTGACAATTGGCTTAGTTTTTGAAAGGAAGACTTCCTCACAATCTGAGTTTTCAGGGTATTATTAGGCTGAGTGTGTCCAAGTAGGCCCATTCAGCTAAGTTCTATAGAAACATGTGTCTCTCAAAAAAAAAATCTTTCTTAGAACCAGGAGCATCTAGGGCATTGTTTCCCTGTGAGAACTGAGTTAGTTATTGAAAGGAATACTTCCTGCGACTTAAGATGTTTCAAAGTGGAGAAAGGCTCATTTTGTTCCAAATGGGGCCGTTCATCATTGGGGAAGAAACACAAGTATCCCTCCGAAGAAACCCATTTATGGTAGAAGCTGCAGCATCTACCATATTGTTTTCCTGTGAGAATTGAGTTCGTTTTGGGAAGAATACTTCCTGCAAATCAGAAATTCCAATGTGAACAAAGGTTCATTTTGTTTCCCAAAGGCCTATTCACCTAAGATGAAGAAAGGCCTGTATGTCCAAAAGAGAACAAGCTGGGTCCAAAGCTCAAGCATGTAGAACGTTGTTTACCAGTGATACTTGAATTACTTTTTGAATGGAATGCTCCTGCAAATCAGAATTGTCGGGGTGGATGAAGATCATTTTGTTCTGAATAGGCCTATTCGCCTGAGTTGAAAAAACACATGTACCTCTCAAAAGAAAACCAGCAGTGTTAGAAGCAGGAGCATCAAGCACATTGTTTTACTGTGAGAATTCAGTGAGTTTTTGAAAGGAAGACTGCAGCAAATCAGCGTTTTCGAGGTGTAGAAAGCTTCATTTTGTTCCACATAGGACAGTTTAGAACAGTTGAAGAAACAAATGTAAATCTCAAAAGAAAACTATGTGTGTTAGAAAGAAGAGCATCTATCACATTGTTTGCTGTGAGAATAGTGTTACTTTTTGAAAGGAATATACCTGCAACTTAGGGGATCAACGTGGAGATAGCCTCTTTCTGTTCCAAATTGGCCTATTCAGCTAAGTTGAAGAAACACATGTACCTCTCAAAAAAAACCCATCTCGGTATGAGGCTGGAATATCTAGAACATTGTTTCCCTGTGAGAACTGAGTGTGGTTTTGAAATGACTACTACAGGAAACCTTAGAGTTTCAAAGGGGCGATAAGCTCTGTTTGCTCGAAATAGGTCTTTTCAGCTGAGTTGAAGACACATGCATCTTTCCCAAGAAAACATCTATGTTAGAAAGTGCAGCAGCTACCACATGGTTTCTCTGTCACAATTGAGAGAGCTTTTGAAAGGAGTACTTCCTGCAATTCAGAACTTGCAAGGTCAACAAAGGTTCATTCTGTGCCAAATAGGCGTTTTCACCTGACATGTTGAAACACATGTTTCTCTCACAAGAAACTCTCTGTGTTAGACGGTCCATCGCATAGAACATTATTTACCTGTGAGATTTGAGTTAGTTTTCATTGGAGAACTTTTGCAAATCAGAATTTCAGGGTGGAAAAGGCTACTTTGTTCCTAATAGCCCTATTGAGCTGCATTGAAAAAACACATGGATCTCGCGAGAGAAAACCATCTGTGTTAGAAGCAGGATCATCCGGCACATTGTTTCCCTGTGAGAATCGAGTGAATATTTGAAAGGAGGACTTCCAGCCAATCATAGATTTGAGGTGTACAAAAGCTCACTTTACTCCAAATAGGACTATTTAGCTGAGTGGAAGAAACAACATGTATATCTCGCAAGAGAACTATATGTGTAAGAAGCCTGAGCATCTAGAACATCGATTCCCTGTGAGAACCGAGTTACGTTTGAAAGGAATACCTCCTGCAAATCCTAGATTTGAAGGTGGAGAAAGGCTGCTTTTGTTCAAAATAGGCCTATTGATCTGAGGGGAAGTAACGAATGGATACTTCCAAAGAAAACCATTTCTGGTAGAAGCTGAAGCATGTACATATTGCTTCCCTGGGAGAAATCAGTTAGTTTGGAAAGGAATATTCCTGCAAATCAGAACTTCCAAGGTGCACCAAGCTTCATTTCATTCTAAATAGGCCTATTCCACTGAGATGTTGAAACACATGTTTCTCTGGAAAGAAAACAATCCGTGTTACAATCTCCCCTGCCTTTAACCTTGATTCCCTGTGAGATTAGAGGTAGTTTTTGAGTGGAATACGTCTGCAAAGGAGAATTTTCAGGCTGGAAAAGCCTCCTTTTGTTGGACTAAGCCTATTCAGCTGAGTTGAAGAAGCACATTTTTCTCTCAAAAGAAAATCATCTGTGTTAGAAGAAGGAGAATCTAGCACATTGTTTCCTATGAGAAGTGAGTTAGTGTTTGAAAAGAACGCTGACTGCAACCTAGGTGTTTCAAGGTGGAGATTGGCTCTATTTCCTCCAATAAGCCTATTCAGATGAGTTTGAGAAACTCATGTATCTCTCCAAGGAAAATGATATACGTTAGCAGCATCAAATCTACCACATTGTTTCCTTCTGAGTATTGAGTTAGTTTTTGAAAGCAACACGTTTAGCAAATCAGAATTTTCAAGCTACAGAAAGGCTCATTTTGTCCAAAGAGGAGGATTCGGCTCAATTGAAGACAGACATGTATCTCGCCTCACAATACCATCTATGCTTCAAACTGCAGCAATTACCACATTGTTTCCCTGCAAGAATTGACTTAGTTTTTGAAAGGACTACTACTGGCAACTTTTGAGTTTCACTGTGGAGATAGTCTCTGTTTGCTTCAAACAGGCCTTTTTAGCTGAGATGAAGAGCACATGTGCATCTTGAAAAAGTACCATCTACGTTGGAAGCTGTAATTTCTATCACACTGTTTCCCTCTGACAATTTAGTTTGTTTTAGAAAGGAGTATTTCCTGCAAATCAGAATTTCCAACATGGATTGAAGTTCACTTGCTCCAAACAAGCCTAGGTTGAAGAAACACACCTATTTCTTGAAAGAAAACCATCTGTGTTAGAAGAAAGTGCATCTAGCACATTGTTTCCCTGTGAGAACTGAGTTAGTTTTTAAAGGAACTTGTCCTCCACATTAGCACTTTGAATTGGGACATATGTTTCTTTGTTTCAAATTGGCCTATTCACCTGAATGGTCTAAACACGTGTTCCTCTTGAAACATCACAATATGTTTTAGAAAGAGGAACAACTAGCCTATTGCTTCCTTGTGAGAAGACTTAGTCTTGGAAAGGAATGTACCTGCAACTGAGAGATTTCAATGTGGAGATATGCCCTGATTGCTGAAAATAGGCCTATACAGCTGAGTTGAAGAAACACATGACTAACTCTAATGACAACCATCTATGTTAGAAACTGTAGCATCAAGCACATTGATCCCCTGTGAAATTTGAATTAGTTATGGAAATGAATAACTTCTGAAGTACAGATTTTCAAAGTGTAGGAAACCTCATTTTGTCCAAATAGGCCATTTCAGCTATGTTGAAGAAACACATGCATCTCTCCAACGAAATCATGTAGGTTAGAATCAGCATCATCTAGAACACTGTTCCTTGTGAGAATTGATTTAGCTCGTGAAAGGAGTATTTCCTGCAAAGCATCCTTTTCAAGATGAAGAAAGGCTCATTTTGTTCCAAATAATTCTATACAGCTGAGTTGAAGAAACACATGTACCTTTCCAAAGAAAACCATCTATGGTAGATCTACCACTTTATTTCCCTGTGTGAATTGACATAGATTTCAAAGGAAAATTTAATGGAAATGAGAACTTAGAAGGCAGAGAAAGGATCATTTTGTTCCAAATGGGCCCAATCACATGAGATGTCAAAAACCGTTTGTGTGGAAAGGAAAACTGTGATAGAAACAGGTGTTTCCTGCACATTCTTTCCCTGTGAAAATTGAGTTAATTTTTAAAAGCATACTTCCTACATCTTAAGTGTTTCAATGCGGAGATAGTTTCTGTTTACTCCAGGGAGGCGTATTCAGCGTGGTTTGAGAAACGCATGTATCTCCCAAAGAAAGAGATCTATGTTAAATGCTTCACAATCCCGCCTGTTGTTTGCCTGTGAGAATTGAATGAATTTTTGAATGCAATACTTCTGGAAATCCTCATTTTCAAGAAGAAGAAAGGCTCATTTTGTCCCAAGTATGCGTATTTTGCTGAGGTGAAGAAACACATTTATCTCTCCACAGAAAGCCATCTGTGTCAGAAGTCAAAACATTAACAACATTGCTTCATTCTGTAAATGAGTTACTTTTGGAAAGGAATATTTCCTGAAAATCAGAACTTTCAAGGTGGAGAGATGTTCACTTTCTTCCAAATAAGCCTATTGACCTGAAAGTGGGAACACATTTGTCTCTCGAAAGAAAATGGTCAGTGTAGAAAGAGAGAAGTGTCTAGACCATTGTTTCCGTGTGAGAATTGACTTAGTTTTGAAAGGAATACTTACTGCAAATCCTAATTTTCAAGGTGGAGAAAGGGTGATTCTCCTCAAATGGGCCTCTTTATCTGAGGGGAAGAAACACATGTATCCCTCCAAAGAAAACCATTTAAGCTAGAAGCTGCAGCATCTGACACATTGTTACCTGTGAGAATTGAGTTCACTTTTGAAAGGAATATTTCCTGTATATCGTAGTTATCATGGTAGGGGAAGGCTCATTTTGGTACAAAAATGCCTAATCAGCTGATTTGAAGAAACACATTTATTTCTCCAAATAACACCATCTAAGCTTGAAGCTACAGTTGCTAGCACATTGTTTCCCTGTGACGATTGGCTTAGTTTTTGAAAGGAAGACTTCCTCACAATCTGAATTTTCAGGGTATTATTAGGCTGAGTGTGTCCAAGTAGGCCCATTCAGCTAAGTTCTATAGAAACATGTGTCTCTCAAAAAAAAATCTTTCTGAGAACCAGGAGCATCTCGGGCATTGTTTCCCTGTGAGAACTGAGTTAGTTATTGAAAGGAATACTTCCTGCGACTTAAGATGTTTCAAAGTGGAGAAAGGCTCATTTTGTTCCAAATGGGGCCGTTCATCATTGGGGAAGAAACACAAGTATCCCTCCGAAGAAACCCATTTATGGTAGAAGCTGCAGCATCTACCATATTGTTTTCCTGTGAGAATTGAGTTCGTTTTGGGAAGAATACTTCCTGCAAATCAGAAATTCCAATGTGAACAAAGGTTCATTTTGTTTCCCAAAGGCCTATTCACCTAAGATGAAGAAAGGCCTGTATGTCCAAAAGAGAACAAGCTGGGTCCAAAGCTCAAGCATGTAGAACGTTGTTTACCAGTGATACTTGAATTACTTTTTGAATGGAATGCTCCTGCAAATCAGAATTGTCGGGGTGGATGAAGATCATTTTGTTCTGAATAGGCCTATTCGCCTGAGTTGAAAAAACACATGTACCTCTCAAAAGAAAACCAGCAGTGTTAGAAGCAGGAGCATCAAGCACATTGTTTTACTGTGAGAATTCAGTGAGTTTTTGAAAGGAAGACTGCAGCAAATCAGCGTTTTCGAGGTGTAGAAAGCTTCATTTTGTTCCACATAGGACAGTTTAGAACAGTTGAAGAAACAAATGTAAATCTCAAAAGAAAACTATGTGTGTTAGAAAGAAGAGCATCTATCACATTGTTTGCTGTGAGAATAGTGTTACTTTTTGAAAGGAATATACCTGCAACTTAGGGGATCAACGTGGAGATAGCCTCTTTCTGTTCCAAATTGGCCTATTCAGCTAAGTTGAAGAAACACATGTACCTCTCAAAAAAAACCCATCTCGGTATGAGGCTGGAATATCTAGAACATTGTTTCCCTGTGAGAACTGAGTGTGGTTTTGAAATGACTACTACAGGAAACCTTAGAGTTTCAAAGGGGCGATAAGCTCTGTTTGCTCGAAATAGGTCTTTTCAGCTGAGTTGAAGACACATGCATCTTTCCCAAGAAAACATCTATGTTAGAAAGTGCAGCAGCTACCACATGGTTTCTCTGTCACAATTGAGAGAGCTTTTGAAAGGAGTACTTCCTGCAATTCAGAACTTGCAAGGTCAACAAAGGTTCATTCTGTGCCAAATAGGCGTTTTCACCTGACATGTTGAAACACATGTTTCTCTCACAAGAAACTCTCTGTGTTAGACGGTCCATCGCATAGAACATTATTTACCTGTGAGATTTGAGTTAGTTTTCATTGGAGAACTTTTGCAAATCAGAATTTCAGGGTGGAAAAGGCTACTTTGTTCCTAATAGCCCTATTGAGCTGCATTGAAAAAACACATGGATCTCGCGAGAGAAAACCATCTGTGTTAGAAGCAGGATCATCCGGCACATTGTTTCCCTGTGAGAATCGAGTGAATATTTGAAAGGAGGACTTCCAGCCAATCATAGATTTGAGGTGTACAAAAGCTCACTTTACTCCAAATAGGACTATTTAGCTGAGTGGAAGAAACAACATGTATATCTCGCAAGAGAACTATATGTGTAAGAAGCCTGAGCATCTAGAACATCGATTCCCTGTGAGAACCGAGTTACGTTTGAAAGGAATACCTCCTGCAAATCCTAGATTTGAAGGTGGAGAAAGGCTGCTTTTGTTCAAAATAGGCCTATTGATCTGAGGGGAAGTAACGAATGGATACTTCCAAAGAAAACCATTTCTGGTAGAAGCTGAAGCATGTACATATTGCTTCCCTGGGAGAAATCAGTTAGTTTGGAAAGGAATATTCCTGCAAATCAGAACTTCCAAGGTGCACCAAGCTTCATTTCATTCTAAATAGGCCTATTCCACTGAGATGTTGAAACACATGTTTCTCTGGAAAGAAAACAATCCGTGTTACAATCTCCCCTGCCTTTAACCTTGATTCCCTGTGAGATTAGAGGTAGTTTTTGAGTGGAATACGTCTGCAAAGGAGAATTTTCAGGCTGGAAAAGCCTCCTTTTGTTGGACTAAGCCTATTCAGCTGAGTTGAAGAAGCACATTTTTCTCTCAAAAGAAAATCATCTGTGTTAGAAGAAGGAGAATCTAGCACATTGTTTCCTATGAGAAGTGAGTTAGTGTTTGAAAAGAACGCTGACTGCAACCTAGGTGTTTCAAGGTGGAGATTGGCTCTATTTCCTCCAATAAGCCTATTCAGATGAGTTTGAGAAACTCATGTATCTCTCCAAGGAAAATGATATACGTTAGCAGCATCAAATCTACCACATTGTTTCCTTCTGAGTATTGAGTTAGTTTTTGAAAGCAACACGTTTAGCAAATCAGAATTTTCAAGCTACAGAAAGGCTCATTTTGTCCAAAGAGGAGGATTCGGCTCAATTGAAGACAGACATGTATCTCTCCTCACAATACCATCTATGCTTCAAACTGCAGCAATTACCACATTGTTTCCCTGCAAGAATTGACTTAGTTTTTGAAAGGACTACTACTGGCAACTTTTGAGTTTCACTGTGGAGATAGTCTCTGTTTGCTTCAAACAGGCCTTTTTAGCTGAGATGAAGAAGCACATGTGTATCTTGAAAAAGTACCATCTACGTTGGAAGCTGTAATTTCTATCACACTGTTTCCCTCTGACAATTTAGTTTGTTTTAGAAAGGAGTATTTCCTGCAAATCAGAATTTCCAACATGGATTGAAGTTCACTTGCTCCAAACAAGCCTAGGTTGAAGAAACACACCTATTTCTTGAAAGAAAACCATCTGTGTTAGAAGAAAGTGCATCTAGCACATTGTTTCCCTGTGAGAACTGAGTTAGTTTTTAAAGGAACTTGTCCTCCACATTAGCACTTTGAATTGGGACATATGTTTCTTTGTTTCAAATTGGCCTATTCACCTGAATGGTCTAAACACGTGTTCCTCTTGAAACATCACAATATGTTTTAGAAAGAGGAACAACTAGCCTATTGCTTCCTTGTGAGAAGACTTAGTCTTGGAAAGGAATGTACCTGCAACTGAGAGATTTCAATGTGGAGATATGCCCTGATTGCTGAAAATAGGCCTATACAGCTGAGTTGAAGAAACACATGACTAACTCTAATGACAACCATCTATGTTAGAAACTGTAGCATCAAGCACATTGATCCCCTGTGAAATTTGAATTAGTTATGGAAATGAATAACTTCTGAAGTACAGATTTTCAAAGTGTAGGAAACCTCATTTTGTCCAAATAGGCCATTTCAGCTATGTTGAAGAAACACATGCATCTCTCCAACGAAATCATGTAGGTTAGAATCAGCATCATCTAGAACACTGTTCCTTGTGAGAATTGATTTAGCTCGTGAAAGGAGTATTTCCTGCAAAGCATCCTTTTCAAGATGAAGAAAGGCTCATTTTGTTCCAAATAATTCTATACAGCTGAGTTGAAGAAACACATGTACCTTTCCAAAGAAAACCATCTATGGTAGATCTACCACTTTATTTCCCTGTGTGAATTGACATAGATTTCAAAGGAAAATTTAATGGAAATGAGAACTTAGAAGGCAGAGAAAGGATCATTTTGTTCCAAATGGGCCCAATCACATGAGATGTCAAAAACCGTTTGTGTGGAAAGGAAAACTGTGATAGAAACAGGTGTTTCCTGCACATTCTTTCCCTGTGAAAATTGAGTTAATTTTTAAAAGCATACTTCCTACATCTTAAGTGTTTCAATGCGGAGATAGTTTCTGTTTACTCCAGGGAGGCGTATTCAGCGTGGTTTGAGAAACGCATGTATCTCCCAAAGAAAGAGATCTATGTTAAATGCTTCACAATCCCGCCTGTTGTTTGCCTGTGAGAATTGAATGAATTTTTGAATGCAATACTTCTGGAAATCCTCATTTTCAAGAAGAAGAAAGGCTCATTTTGTCCCAAGTATGCGTATTTTGCTGAGGTGAAGAAACACATTTATCTCTCCACAGAAAGCCATCTGTGTCAGAAGTCAAAACATTAACAACATTGCTTCATTCTGTAAATGAGTTACTTTTGGAAAGGAATATTTCCTGAAAATCAGAACTTTCAAGGTGGAGAGATGTTCACTTTCTTCCAAATAAGCCTATTGACCTGAAAGTGGGAACACATTTGTCTCTCGAAAGAAAATGGTCAGTGTAGAAAGAGAGAAGTGTCTAGACCATTGTTTCCGTGTGAGAATTGACTTAGTTTTGAAAGGAATACTTACTGCAAATCCTAATTTTCAAGGTGGAGAAAGGGTGATTCTCCTCAAATGGGCCTCTTTATCTGAGGGGAAGAAACACATGTATCCCTCCAAAGAAAACCATTTCTGCTAGAAGCTGCAGCATCTGACACATTGTTACCTGTGAGAATTGAGTTCACTTTTGAAAGGAATATTTCCTGTATATCGTAGTTATCATGGTAGGGGAAGGCTCATTTTGGTACAAAAATGCCTAATCAGCTGATTTGAAGAAACACATTTATTTCTCCAAATAACACCATCTAAGCTTGAAGCTACAGTTGCTAGCACATTGTTTCCCTGTGACAATTGGCTTAGTTTTTGAAAGGAAGACTTCCTCACAATCTGAGTTTTCAGGGTATTATTAGGCTGAGTGTGTCCAAGTAGGCCCATTCAGCTAAGTTCTATAGAAACATGTGTCTCTCAAAAAAAAATCTTTCTTAGAACCAGGAGCATCTAGGGCATTGTTTCCCTGTGAGAACTGAGTTAGTTATTGAAAGGAATACTTCCTGCGACTTAAGATGTTTCAAAGTGGAGAAAGGCTCATTTTGTTCCAAATGGGGCCGTTCATCATTGAGGAAGAAACACAAGTATCCCTCCGAAGAAACCCATTTATGGTAGAAGCTGCAGCATCTACCATATTGTTTTCCTGTGAGAATTGAGTTCGTTTTGGGAAGAATACTTCCTGCAAATCAGAAATTCCAATGTGAACAAAGGTTCATTTTGTTTCCCAAAGGCCTATTCACCTAAGATGAAGAAAGGCCTGTATGTCCAAAAGAGAACAAGCTGGGTCCAAAGCTCAAGCATGTAGAACGTTGTTTACCAGTGATACTTGAATTACTTTTTGAATGGAATGCTCCTGCAAATCAGAATTGTCGGGGTGGAAGAAGATCATTTTGTTCTGAATAGGCCTATTCGCCTGAGTTGAAAAAACACATGTACCTCTCAAAAGAAAACCAGCAGTGTTAGAAGCAGGAGCATCAAGCACATTGTTTTACTGTGAGAATTCAGTGAGTTTTTGAAAGGAAGACTGCTGCAAATCAGCGTTTTCGAGGTGTAGAAAGCTTCATTTTGTTCCACATAGGACAGTTTAGAACAGTTGAAGAAACAAATGTAAATCTCAAAAGAAAACTATGTGTGTTAGAAAGAAGAGCATCTATCACATTGTTTGCTGTGAGAATAGTGTTACTTTTTGAAAGGAATATACCTGCAACTTAGGGGATCAACGTGGAGATAGCCTCTTTCTGTTCCAAATTGGCCTATTCAGCTAAGTTGAAGAAACACATGTACCTCTCAAAAAAAAACCATCTCGGTATGAGGCTGGAATATCTAGAACATTGTTTCCCTGTGAGAACTGAGTGTGGTTTTGAAATGACTACTACAGGAAACCTTAGAGTTTCAAAGGGGCGATAAGCTCTGTTTGCTCGAAATAGGTCTTTTCAGCTGAGTTGAAGACACATGCATCTTTCCCAAGAAAACATCTATGTTAGAAAGTGCAGCAGCTACCACATGGTTTCTCTGTCACAATTGAGAGAGCTTTTGAAAGGAGTACTTCCTGCAATTCAGAACTTGCAAGGTCAACAAAGGTTCATTCTGTGCCAAATAGGCGTTTTCACCTGACATGTTGAAACACATGTTTCTCTCACAAGAAACTCTCTGTGTTAGACGGTCCATCGCATAGAACATTATTTACCTGTGAGATTTGAGTTAGTTTTCATTGGAGAACTTTTGCAAATCAGAATTTCAGGGTGGAAAAGGCTACTTTGTTCCTAATAGCCCTATTGAGCTGCATTGAAAAAACACATGGATCTCGCGAGAGAAAACCATCTGTGTTAGAAGCAGGATCATCCGGCACATTGTTTCCCTGTGAGAATCGAGTGAATATTTGAAAGCAGTACTTCCAGCCAATCATAGATTTGAGGTGTACAAAAGCTCACTTTACTCCATATAGGACTATTTAGCTGAGTGGAAGAAACAACATGTATATCTCGCAAGAGAACTATATGTGTAAGAAGCCTGAGCATCTAGAACATCGATTCCCTGTGAGAACCGAGTTACGTTTGAAAGGAATACCTCCTGCAAATCCTAGATTTGAAGGTGGAGAAAGGCTGCTTTTGTTCAAAATAGGCCTATTGATCTGAGGGGAAGTAACGAATGGATACTTCCAAAGAAAACCATTTCTGGTAGAAGCTGAAGCATGTACATATTGCTTCCCAGGGAGAAATCAGTTAGTTTGGAAAGGAATATTCCTGCAAATCAGAACTTCCAAGGTGCACCAAGCTTCATTTCATTCTAAATAGGCCTATTCCACTGAGATGTTGAAACACATGTTTCTCTGGAAAGAAAACAATCCGTGTTACAATCTCCCCTGCCTTTAACCTTGATTCCCTGTGAGATTAGAGGTAGTTTTTGAGTGGAATACGTCTGCAAAGGAGAATTTTCAGGCTGGAAAAGCCTCCTTTTGTTGGACTAAGCCTATTCAGCTGAGTTGAAGAAGCACATTTTTCTCTCAAAAGAAAATCATCTGTGTTAGAAGAAGGAGAATCTAGCACATTGTTTCCTATGAGAAGTGAGTTAGTGTTTGAAAAGAACGCTGACTGCAACCTAGGTGTTTCAAGGTGGAGATTGGCTCTATTTCCTCCAATAAGCCTATTCAGATGAGTTTGAGAAACTCATGTATCTCTCCAAGGAAAATGATATACGTTAGCAGCATCAAATCTACCACATTGTTTCCTTCTGAGTATTGAGTTAGTTTTTGAAAGCAACACGTTTAGCAAATCAGAATTTTCAAGCTATAGAAAGGCTCATTTTGTCCAAAGAGGAGGATTCGGCTCAATTGAAGACAGACATGTATCTCTCCTCACAATACCATCTATGCTTCAAACTGCAGCAATTACCACATTGTTTCCCTGCAAGAATTGACTTAGTTTTTGAAAGGACTACTACTGGCAACTTTTGAGTTTCACTGTGGAGATAGTCTCTGTTTGCTTCAAACAGGCCTTTTTAGCTGAGATGAAGAAGCACATGTGTATCTTGAAAAAGTACCATCTACGTTGGAAGCTGTAATTTCTATCACACTGTTTCCCTCTGACAATTTAGTTTGTTTTAGAAAGGAGTATTTCCTGCAAATCAGAATTTCCAACATGGATTGAAGTTCACTTGCTCCAAACAAGCCTAGGTTGAAGAAACACACCTATTTCTTGAAAGAAAACCATCTGTGTTAGAAGAAAGTGCATCTAGCACATTGTTTCCCTGTGAGAACTGAGTTAGTTTTTAAATGAACTTGTCCTCCACATTAGCACTTTGAAGGGGGACATATGTTTCTTTGTTTCAAATTGGCCTATTCACCTGAATGGTCTAAACACGTGTTCCTCTTGAAACATCACAATATGTTTTAGAAAGAGGAACAACTAGCCTATTGCTTCCTTGTGAGAAGACTTAGTCTTGGAAAGGAATGTACCTGCAACTGAGAGATTTCAATGTGGAGATATGCCCTGATTGCTGAAAATAGGCCTATACAGCTGAGTTGAAGAAACACATGACTAACTCTAATGACAACCATCTATGTTAGAAACTGTAGCATCAAGCACATTGATCCCCTGTGAAATTTGAATTAGTTATGGAAATGAATAACTTCTGAAGTACAGATTTTCAAAGTGTAGGAAGCCTCATTTTGTCCAAATAGGCCATTTCAGCTATGTTGAAGAAACACATGCATCTCTCCAACGAAATCATGTAGGTTAGAATCAGCATCATCTAGAACACTGTTCCTTGTGAGAATTGATTTAGCTCGTGAAAGGAGTATTTCCTGCAAAGCATCCTTTTCAAGATGAAGAAAGGCTCATTTTGTTCCAAATAATTCTATACAGCTGAGTTGAAGAAACACATGTACCTTTCCAAAGAAAACCATCTATGGTAGATCTACCACTTTATTTCCCTGTGTGAATTGACATAGATTTCAAAGGAAAATTTAATGGAAATGAGAACTTAGAAGGCAGAGAAAGGATCATTTTGTTCCAAATGGGCCAAATCACATGAGATGTCAAAAACCGTTTGTGTGGAAAGGAAAACTGTGATAGAAACAGGTGTTTCCTGCACATTCTTTCCCTGTGAAAATTGAGTTAATTTTTAAAAGCATACTTCCTACATCTTAAGTGTTTCAATGCGGAGATAGTTTCTGTTTACTCCAGGGAGGCGTATTCAGCGTGGTTTGAGAAACGCATGTATCTCCCAAAGAAAGAGATCTATGTTAAATGCTTCACAATCCCGCCTGTTGTTTGCCTGTGAGAATTGAATGAATTTTTGAATGCAATACTTCTGGAAATCCTCATTTTCAAGAAGAAGAAAGGCTCATTTTGTCCCAAGTATGCGTATTTTGCTGAGGTGAAGAAACACATTTATCTCTCCACAGAAAGCCATCTGTGTCAGAAGTCAAAACATTAACAACATTGCTTCATTCTGTAAATGAGTTACTTTTGGAAAGGAATATTTCCTGAAAATCAGAACTTTCAAGGTGGAGAGATGTTCACTTTCTTCCAAATAAGCCTATTGACCTGAAAGTGGGAGCACATTTGTCTCTCGAAAGAAAATGGTCAGTGTAGAAAGAGAGAAGTGTCTAGACCATTGTTTCCGTGTGAGAATTGACTTAGTTTTGAAAGGAATACTTACTGCAAATCCTAATTTTCAAGGTGGAGAAAGGGTGATTCTCCTCAAATGGGCCTCTTTATCTGAGGGGAAGAAACACATGTATCCCTCCAAAGAAAACCATTTGTGCTAGAAGCTGCAGCATCTGACACATTGTTACCTGTGAGAATTGAGTTCACTTTTGAAAGGAATATTTCCTGTATATCGTAGTTATCATGGTAGGGGAAGGCTCATTTTGGTACAAAAATGCCTAATCAGCTGATTTGAAGAAACACATTTATTTCTCCAAATAACACCATCTAAGCTTGAAGCTACAGTTGCTAGCACATTGTTTCCCTGTGACAATTGGCTTAGTTTTTGAAAGGAAGACTTCCTCACAATCTGAGTTACCAGGGTATTATTAGGCTGAGTGTGTCCAAGTAGGCCCATTCAGCTAAGTTCTATAGAAACATGTGTCTCTCAAAAAAAAATCTTTCTTAAAACCAGGAGCATCTAGGGCATTGTTTCCCTGTGAGAACTGAGTTAGTTATTGAAAGGAATACTTCCTGCGACTTAAGATGTTTCAAAGTGGAGAAAGGCTCATTTTGTTCCAAATGGGGCCGTTCATCATTGGGGAAGAAACACAAGTATCCCTCCGAAGAAACCCATTTATGGTAGAAGCTGCAGCATCTACCATATTGTTTTCCTGTGAGAATTGAGTTCGTTGTGGGAAGAATACTTCCTGCAAATCAGAAATTCCAATGTGAACAAAGGTTCATTTTGTTTCCCAAAGGCCTATTCACCTAAGATGAAGAAAGGCCTGTATGTCCAAAAGAGAACAAGCTGGGTCCAAAGCTCAAGCATGTAGAACGTTGTTTACCAGTGATACTTGAATTACTTTTTGAATGGAATGCTCCTGCAAATCAGAATTGTCGGGGTGGATGAAGATCATTTTGTTCTGAATAGGCCTATTCGCCTGAGTTGAAAAAACACATGTACCTCTCAAAAGAAAACCAGCAGTGTTAGAAGCAGGAGCATCAAGCACATTGTTTTACTGTGAGAATTCAGTGAGTTTTTGAAAGGAAGACTGCTGCAAATCAGCGTTTTCGTGGTGTAGAAAGCTTCATTTTGTTCCACATAGGACAGTTTAGAACAGTTGAAGAAACAAATGTAAATCTCAAAAGAAAACTATGTGTGTTAGAAAGAAGAGCATCTATCACATTGTTTGCTGTGAGAATAGTGTTACTTTTTGAAAGGAATATACCTGCAACTTAGGGGATCAACGTGGAGATAGCCTCTTTCTGTTCCAAATTGGCCTATTCAGCTAAGTTGAAGAAACACATGTACCTCTCAAAAAAAAACCATCTCGGTATGAGGCTGGAATATCTAGAACATTGTTTCCCTGTGAGAACTGAGTGTGGTTTTGAAATGACTACTACAGGAAACCTTAGAGTTTCAAAGGGGCGATAAGCTCTGTTTGCTCGAAATAGGTCTTTTCAGCTGAGTTGAAGACACATGCATCTTTCCCAAGAAAACATCTATGTTAGAAAGTGCAGCAGCTACCACATGGTTTCTCTGTCACAATTGAGAGAGCTTTTGAAAGGAGTACTTCCTGCAATTCAGAACTTGCAAGGTCAACAAAGGTTCATTCTGTGCCAAATAGGCGTTTTCACCTGACATGTTGAAACACATGTTTCTCTCACAAGAAACTCTCTGTGTTAGACGGTCCATCGCATAGAACATTATTTACCTGTGAGATTTGAGTTAGTTTTCATTGGAGAACTTTTGCAAATCAGAATTTCAGGGTGGAAAAGGCTACTTTGTTCCTAATAGCCCTATTGAGCTGCATTGAAAAAACACATGGATCTCGCGAGAGAAAACCATCTGTGTTAGAAGCAGGATCATCCGGCACATTGTTTCCCTGTGAGAATCGAGTGAATATTTGAAAGGAGTACTTCCAGCCAATCATAGATTTGAGGTGTACAAAAGCTCACTTTACTCCATATAGGACTATTTAGCTGAGTGGAAGAAACAACATGTATATCTCGCAAGAGAACTATATGTGTAAGAAGCCTGAGCATCTAGAACATTGATTCCCTGTGAGAACCGAGTTACGTTTGAAAGGAATACCTCCTGCAAATCCTAGATTTGAAGGTGGAGAAAGGCTACTTTTGTTCAAAATAGGCCTATTGATCTGAGGGGAAGTAACGAATGGATACTTCCAAAGAAAACCATTTCTGGTAGAAGCTGAAGCATGTACATATTGCTTCCCTGGGAGAAATCAGTTAGTTTGGAAAGGAATATTCCTGCAAATCAGAACTTCCAAGGTGCACCAAGCTTCATTTCATTCTAAATAGGCCTATTCCACTGAGATGTTGAAACACATGTTTCTCTGGAAAGAAAACAATCCGTGTTACAATCTCCCCTGCCTTTAACCTTGATTCCCTGTGAGATTAGAGGTAGTTTTTGAGTGGAATACGTCTGCAAAGGAGAATTTTCAGGCTGGAAAAGCCTCCTTTTGTTGGACTAAGCCTATTCAGCTGAGTTGAAGAAGCACATTTTTCTCTCAAAAGAAAATCATCTGTGTTAGAAGAAGGAGAATCTAGCACATTGTTTCCTATGAGAAGTGAGTTAGTGTTTGAAAAGAACGCTGACTGCAACCTAGGTGTTTCAAGGTGGAGATTGGCTCTATTTCCTCCAATAAGCCTATTCAGATGAGTTTGAGAAACTCATGTATCTCTCCAAGGAAAATGATATACGTTAGCAGCATCAAATCTACCACATTGTTTCCTTCTGAGTATTGAGTTAGTTTTTGAAAGCAACACGTTTAGCAAATCAGAATTTTCAAGCTACAGAAAGGCTCATTTTGTCCAAAGAGGAGGATTCGGCTCAATTGAAGACAGACATGTATCTCTCCTCACAATACCATCTATGCTTCAAACTGCAGCAATTACCACATTGTTTCCCTGCAAGAATTGACTTAGTTTTTGAAAGGACTACTACTGGCAACTTTTGAGTTTCACTGTGGAGATAGTCTCTGTTTGCTTCAAACAGGCCTTTTTAGCTGAGATGAAGAAGCACATGTGTATCTTGAAAAAGTACCATCTACGTTGGAAGCTGTAATTTCTATCACACTGTTTCCCTCTGACAATTTAGTTTGTTTTAGAAAGGAGTATTTCCTGCAAATCAGAATTTCCAACATGGATTGAAGTTCACTTGCTCCAAACAAGCCTAGGTTGAAGAAACACACCTATTTCTTGAAAGAAAACCATCTGTGTTAGAAGAAAGTGCATCTAGCACATTGTTTCCCTGTGAGAACTGAGTTAGTTTTTAAAGGAACTTGTCCTCCACATTAGCACTTTGAATTGGGACATATGTTTCTTTGTTTCAAATTGGCCTATTCACCTGAATGGTCTAAACACGTGTTCCTCTTGAAACATCACAATATGTTTTAGAAAGAGGAACAACTAGCCTATTGCTTCCTTGTGAGAAGACTTAGTCTTGGAAAGGAATGTACCTGCAACTGAGAGATTTCAATGTGGAGATATGCCCTGATTGCTGAAAATAGGCCTATACAGCTGAGTTGAAGAAACACATGACTAACTCTAATGACAACCATCTATGTTAGAAACTGTAGCATCAAGCACATTGATCCCCTGTGAAATTTGAATTAGTTATGGAAATGAATAACTTCTGAAGTACAGATTTTCAAAGTGTAGGAAGCCTCATTTTGTCCAAATAGGCCATTTCAGCTATGTTGAAGAAACACATGCATATCTCCAACGAAATCATGTAGGTTAGAATCAGCATCATCTAGAACACTGTTCCTTGTGAGAATTGATTTAGCTCGTGAAAGGAGTATTTCCTGCAAAGCATCCTTTTCAAGATGAAGAAAGGCTCATTTTGTTCCAAATAATTCTATACAGCTGAGTTGAAGAAACACATGTACCTTTCCAAAGAAAACCATCTACGGTAGATCTACCACTTTATTTCCCTGTGTGAATTGACATAGATTTCAAAGGAAAATTTAATGGAAATGAGAACTTAGAAGGCAGAGAAACATCATTTTGTTCCAAATGGGCCCAATCACATGAGATGTCAAAAACCGTTTGTGTGGAAAGGAAAACTGTGATAGAAACAGGTGTTTCCTGCACATTCTTTCCCTGTGAAAATTGAGTTAATTTTTAAAAGCATACTTCCTACATCTTAAGTGTTTCAATGCGGAGATAGTTTCTGTTTACTCCAGGGAGGCGTATTCAGCGTGGTTTGAGAAACGCATGTATCTCCCAAAGAAAGAGATCTATGTTAAATGCTTCACAATCCCGCCTGTTGTTTGCCTGTGAGAATTGAATGAATTTTTGAATGCAATACTTCTGGAAATCCTCATTTTCAAGAAGAAGAAAGGCTCATTTTGTCCCAAGTATGCGTATTTTGCTGAGGTGAAGAAACACATTTATCTCTCCACAGAAAGCCATCTGTGTCAGAAGTCAAAACATTAACAACATTGCTTCATTCTGTAAATGAGTTACTTTTGGAACGGAATATTTCCTGAAAATCAGAAGTTTCAAGGTGGAGAGATGTTCACTTTCTTCCAAATAAGCCTATTGACCTGAAAGTGGGAACACATTTGTCTCTCGAAAGAAAATGGTCAGTGTAGAAAGAGAGGAGTGTCTAGACCATTGTTTCCGTGTGAGAATTGACTTAGTTTTGAAAGGAATACTTACTGCAAATCCTAATTTTCAAGGTGGAGAAAGGGTGATTCTCCTCAAATGGGCCTCTTTATCTGAGGGGAAGAAACACATGTATCCCTCCAAAGAAAACCATTTCTGCTAGAAGCTGCAGCATCTGACACATTGTTACCTGTGAGAATTGAGTTCACTTTTGAAAGGAATATTTCCTGTATATCGTAGTTATCATGGTAGGGGAAGGCTCATTTTGGTACAAAAATGCCTAATCAGCTGATTTGAAGAAACACATTTATTTCTCCAAATAACACCATCTAAGCTTGAAGCTACAGTTGCTAGCACATTGTTTCCCTGTGACAATTGGCTTAGTTTTTGAAAGGAAGACTTCCTCACAATCTGAGTTTTCAGGGTATTATTAGGCTGAGTGTGTCCAAGTAGGCCCATTCAGCTAAGTTCTATAGAAACATGTGTCTCTCAAAAAAAAATCTTTCTTAGAACCAGGAGCATCTAGGGCATTGTTTCCCTGTGAGAACTGAGTTAGTTATTGAAAGGAATACTTCCTGCGACTTAAGATGTTTCAAAGTGGAGAAAGGCTCATTTTGTTCCAAATGGGGCCGTTCATCATTGGGGAAGAAACACAAGTATCCCTCCGAAGAAACCCATTTATGGTAGAAGCTGCAGCATCTACCATATTGTTTTCCTGTGAGAATTGAGTTCGTTTTGGGAAGAATACTTCCTGCAAATCAGAAATTCCAATGTGAACAAAGGTTCATTTTGTTTCCCAAAGGCCTATTCACCTAAGATGAAGAAAGGCCTGTATGTCCAAAAGAGAACAAGCTGGGTCCAAAGCTCAAGCATGTAGAACGTTGTTTACCAGTGATACTTGAATTACTTTTTGAATGGAATGCTCCTGCAAATCAGAATTGTCGGGGTGGATGAAGATCATTTTGTTCTGAATAGGCCTATTCGCCTGTGTTGAAAAAACACATGTACCTCTCAAAAGAAAACCAGCAGTGTTAGAAGCAGGAGCATCAAGCACATTGTTTTACTGTGAGAATTCAGTGAGTTTTTGAAAGGAAGACTGCTGCAAATCAGCGTTTTCGAGGTGTAGAAAGCTTCATTTTGTTCCACATAGGACAGTTTAGAACAGTTGAAGAAACAAATGTAAATCTCAAAAGAAAACTATGTGTGTTAGAAAGAAGAGCATCTATCACATTGTTTGCTGTGAGAATAGTGTTACTTTTTGAAAGGAATATACCTGCAACTTAGGGGATCCACGTGGAGATAGCCTCTTTCTGTTCCAAATTGGCCTATTCAGCTAAGTTGAAGAAACACATGTACCTCTCAAAAAAAAACCATCTCGGTATGAGGCTGGAATATCTAGAACATTGTTTCCCTGTGAGAACTGAGTGTGGTTTTGAAATGACTACTACAGGAAACCTTAGAGTTTCAAAGGGGCGATAAGCTCTGTTTGCTCGAAATAGGTCTTTTCAGCTGAGTTGAAGACACATGCATCTTTCCCAAGAAAACATCTATGTTAGAAAGTGCAGCAGCTACCACATGGTTTCTCTGTCACAATTGAGAGAGCTTTTGAAAGGAGTACTTCCTGCAATTCAGAACTTGCAAGGTCAACAAAGGTTCATTCTGTGCCAAATAGGCGTTTTCACCTGACATGTTGAAACACATGTTTCTCTCACAAGAAACTCTCTGTGTTAGACGGTCCATCGCATAGAACATTATTTACCTGTGAGATTTGAGTTAGTTTTCATTGGAGAACTTTTGCAAATCAGAATTTCAGGGTGGAAAAGGCTACTTTGTTCCTAATAGCCCTATTGAGCTGCATTGAAAAAACACATGGATCTCGCGAGAGAAAACCATCTGTGTTAGAAGCAGGATCATCCGGCACATTGTTTCCCTGTGAGAATCGAGTGAATATTTGAAAGGAGTACTTCCAGCCAATCATAGATTTGAGGTGTACAAAAGCTCACTTTACTCCATATAGGACTATTTAGCTGAGTGGAAGAAACAACATGTATATCTCGCAAGAGAACTATATGTGTAAGAAGCCTGAGCATCTAGAACATTGATTCCCTGTGAGAACCGAGTTACGTTTGAAAGGAATACCTCCTGCAAATCCTAGATTTGAAGGTGGAGAAAGGCTGCTTTTGTTCAAAATAGCCCTATTGATCTGAGGGGAAGTAACGAATGGATACTTCCAAAGAAAACCATTTCTGGTAGAAGCTGAAGCATGTACATATTGCTTCCCTGGGAGAAATCAGTTAGTTTGGAAAGGAATATTCCTGCAAATCAGAACTTCCAAGGTGCACCAAGCTTCATTTCATTCTAAATAGGCCTATTCCACTGAGATGTTGAAACACATGTTTCTCTGAAAAGAAAACAATCCGTGTTACAATCTCCCCTGCCTTTAACCTTGATTCCCTGTGAGATTAGAGGTAGTTTTTGAGTGGAATACGTCTGCAAAGGAGAATTTTCAGGCTGGAAAAGCCTCCTTTTGTTGGACTAAGCCTATTCAGCTGAGTTGAAGAAGCACATTTTTCTCTCAAAAGAAAATCATCTGTGTTAGAAGAAGGAGAATCTAGCACATTGTTTCCTATGAGAAGTGAGTTAGTGTTTGAAAAGATCGCTGACTGCAACCTAGGTGTTTCAAGGTGGAGATTGGCTCTATTTCCTCCAATAAGCCTATTCAGATGAGTTTGAGAAACTCATGTATCTCTCCAAGGAAAATGATATACGTTAGCAGCATCAAATCTACCACATTGTTTCCTTCTGAGTATTGAGTTAGTTTTTGAAAGCAACACGTTTAGCAAATCAGAATTTTCAAGCTACAGAAAGGCTCATTTTGTCCAAAGAGGAGGATTCGGCTCAATTGAAGACAGACATGTATCTCTCCTCACAATACCATCTATGCTTCAAACTGCAGCAATTACCACATTGTTTCCCTGCAAGAATTGACTTAGTTTTTGAAAGGACTACTACTGGCAACTTTTGAGTTTCACTGTGGAGATAGTCTCTGTTTGCTTCAAACTGGCCTTTTTAGCTGAGATGAAGAAGCACATGTGTATCTTGAAAAAGTACCATCTACGTTGGAAGCTGTAATTTCTATCACACTGTTTCCCTCTGACAATTTAGTTTGTTTTAGAAAGGAGTATTTCCTGCAAATCAGAATTTCCAACATGGATTGAAGTTCACTTGCTCCAAACAAGCCTAGGTTGAAGAAACACACCTATTTCTTGAAAGAAAACCATCTGTGTTAGAAGAAAGTGCATCTAGCACATTGTTTCCCTGTGAGAACTGAGTTAGTTTTTAAAGGAACTTGTCCTCCACATTAGCACTTTGAATTGGGACATATGTTTCTTTGTTTCAAATTGGCCTATTCACCTGAATGGTCTAAACACGTGTTCCTCTTGAAACATCACAATATGTTTTAGAAAGAGGAACAACTAGCCTATTGCTTCCTTGTGAGAAGACTTAGTCTTGGAAAGGAATGTACCTGCAACTGAGAGATTTCAATGTGGAGATATGCCCTGATTGCTGAAAATAGGCCTATACAGCTGAGTTGAAGAAACACATGACTAACTCTAATGACAACCATCTATGTTAAAAACTGTAGCATCAAGCACATTGATCCCCTGTGAAATTTGAATTAGTTATGGAAATGAATAACTTCTGAAGTACAGATTTTCAAAGTGTAGGAAGCCTCATTTTGTCCAAATAGGCCATTTCAGCTATGTTGAAGAAACACATGCATCTCTCCAACGAAATCATGTAGGTTAGAATCAGCATCATCTAGAACACTGTTCCTTGTGAGAATTGATTTAGCTCGTGAAAGGAGTATTTCCTGCAAAGCATCCTTTTCAAGATGAAGAATGGCTCATTTTGTTCCAAATAATTCTATACAGCTGAGTTGAAGAAACACATGTACCTTTCCAAAGAAAACCATCTATGGTAGATCTACCACTTTATTTCCCTGTGTGAATTGACATAGATTTCAAAGGAAAATTTAATGGAAATGAGAACTTAGAAGGCAGAGAAAGGATCATTTTGTTCCAAATGGGCCAAATCACATGAGATGTCAAAAACCGTTTGTGTGGAAAGGAAAACTGTGATAGAAACAGGTGTTTCCTGCACATTCTTTCCCTGTGAAAATTGAGTTAATTTTTAAAAGCATACTTCCTACATCTTAAGTGTTTCAATGCGGAGATAGTTTCTGTTTACTCCAGGGAGGCGTATTCAGCGTGGTTTGAGAAACGCATGTATCTCCCAAAGAAAGAGATCTATGTTAAATGCTTCACAATCCCGCCTGTTGTTTGCCTGTGAGAATTGAATGAATTTTTGAATGCAATACTTCTGGAAATCCTCATTTTCAAGAAGAAGAAAGGCTCATTTTGTCCCAAGTATGCGTATTTTGCTGAGGTGAAGAAACACATTTATCTCTCCACAGAAAGCCATCTGTGTCAGAAGTCAAAACATTAACAACATTGCTTCATTCTGTAAATGAGTTACTTTTCGAAAGGAATATTTCCTGAAAATCAGAACTTTCAAGGTGGAGAGATGTTCACTTTCTTCCAAATAAGCCTATTGACCTGAAAGTGGGAACACATTTGTCTCTCGAAAGAAAATGGTCAGTGTAGAAAGAGAGAAGTGTCTAGACCATTGTTTCCGTGTGAGAATTGACTTAGTTTTGAAAGGAATACTTACTGCAAATCCTAATTTTCAAGGTGGAGAAAGGGTGATTCTCCTCAAATGGGCCTCTTTATCTGAGGGGAAGAAACACATGTATCCCTCCAAAGAAAACCATTTCTGCTAGAAGCTGCACCATCTGACACATTGTTACCTGTGAGAATTGAGTTCACTTTTGAAAGGAATATTTCCTGTATATCGTAGTTATCATGGTAGGGGAAGGCTCATTTTGGTACAAAAATGCCTAATCAGCTGATTTGAAGAAACACATTTATTTCTCCAAATAACACCATCTAAGCTTGAAGCTACAGTTGCTAGCACATTGTTTCCCTGTGACAATTGGCTTAGTTTTTGAAAGGAAGACTTCCTCACAATCTGAGTTTTCAGGGTATTATTAGGCTGAGTGTGTCCAAGTAGGCCCATTCAGCTAAGTTCTATAGAAACATGTGTCTCTCAAAAAAAAATCTTTCTTAGAACCAGGAGCATCTAGGGCATTGTTTCCCTGTGAGAACTGAGTTAGTTATTGAAAGGAATACTTCCTGCGACTTAAGATGTTTCAAAGTGGAGAAAGGCTCATTTTGTTCCAAATGGGGCCGTTCATCATTGGGGAAGAAACACAAGTATCCCTCCGAAGAAACCCATTTATGGTAGAAGCTGCAGCATCTACCATATTGTTTTCCTGTGAGAATTGAGTTCGTTTTGGGAAGAATACTTCCTGCAAATCAGAAATTCCAATGTGAACAAAGGTTCATTTTGTTTCCCAAAGGCCTATTCACCTAAGATGAAGAAAGGCCTGTATGTCCAAAAGAGAACAAGCTGGGTCCAAAGCTCAAGCATGTAGAACGTTGTTTACCAGTGATACTTGAATTACTTTTTGAATGGAATGCTCCTGCAAATCAGAATTGTCGGGGTGGATGAAGATCATTTTGTTCTGAATAGGCCTATTCGCCTGTGTTGAAAAAACACATGTACCTCTCAAAAGAAAACCAGCAGTGTTAGAAGCAGGAGCATCAAGCACATTGTTTTACTGTGAGAATTCAGTGAGTTTTTGAAAGGAAGACTGCTGCAAATCAGCGTTTTCGAGGTGTAGAAAGCTTCATTTTGTTCCACATAGGACAGTTTAGAACAGTTGAAGAAACAAATGTAAATCTCAAAAGAAAACTATGTGTGTTAGAAAGAAGAGCATCTATCACATTGTTTGCTGTGAGAATAGTGTTACTTTTTGAAAGGAATATACCTGCAACTTAGGGGATCAACGTGGAGATAGCCTCTTTCTGTTCCAAATTGGCCTATTCAGCTAAGTTGAAGAAACACATGTACCTCTCAAAAAAAAACCATCTCGGTATGAGGCTGGAATATCTAGAACATTGTTTCCCTGTGAGAACTGAGTGTGGTTTTGAAATGACTACTACAGGAAACCTTAGAGTTTCAAAGGGGCGATAAGCTCTGTTTGCTCGAAATAGGTCTTTTCAGCTGAGTTGAAGACACATGCATCTTTCCCAAGAAAACATCTATGTTAGAAAGTGCAGCAGCTACCACATGGTTTCTCTGTCACAATTGAGAGAGCTTTTGAAAGGAGTACTTCCTGCAATTCAGAACTTGCAAGGTCAACAAAGGTTCATTCTGTGCCAAATAGGCGTTTTCACCTGACATGTTGAAACACATGTTTCTCTCACAAGAAACTCTCTGTGTTAGACGGTCCATCGCATAGAACATTATTTACCTGTGAGATTTGAGTTAGTTTTCATTGGAGAACTTTTGCAAATCAGAATTTCAGGGTGGAAAAGGCTACTTTGTTCCTAATAGCCCTATTGAGCTGCATTGAAAAAACACATGGATCTCGCGAGAGAAAACCATCTGTGTTAGAAGCAGGATCATCCGGCACATTGTTTCCCTGTGAGAATCGAGTGAATATTTGAAAGGAGTACTTCCAGCCAATCATAGATTTGAGGTGTACAAAAGCTCACTTTACTCCATATAGGACTATTTAGCTGAGTGGAAGAAACAACATGTATATCTCGCAAGAGAACTATATGTGTAAGAAGCCTGAGCATCTAGAACATTGATTCCCTGTGAGAACCGAGTTACGTTTGAAAGGAATACCTCCTGCAAATCCTAGATTTGAAGGTGGAGAAAGGCTGCTTTTGTTCAAAATAGGCCTATTGATCTGAGGGGAAGTAACGGATGGATACTTCCAAAGAAAACCATTTCTGGTAGAAGCTGAAGCATGTACATATTGCTTCCCTGGGAGAAATCAGTTAGTTTGGAAAGGAATATTCCTGCAAATCAGAACTTCCAAGGTGCACCAAGCTTCATTTCATTCTAAATAGGCCTATTCCACTGAGATGTTGAAACACATGTTTCTCTGAAAAGAAAACAATCCGTGTTACAATCTCCCCTGCCTTTAACCTTGATTCCCTGTGAGATTAGAGGAAGTTTTTGAGTGGAATACGTCTGCAAAGGAGAATTTTCAGGCTGGAAAAGCCTCCTTTTGTTGGACTAAGCCTATTCAGCTGAGTTGAAGAAGCACATTTTTCTCTCAAAAGAAAATCATCTGTGTTAGAAGAAGGAGAATCTAGCACATTGTTTCCTATGAGAAGTGAGTTAGTGTTGGAAAAGAACGCTGACTGCAACCTAGGTGTTTCAAGGTGGAGATTGGCTCTATTTCCTCCAATAAGCCTATTCAGATGAGTTTGAGAAACTCATGTATCTCTCCAAGGAAAATGATATACGTTAGCAGCATCAAATCTACCACATTGTTTCCTTCTGAGTATTGAGTTAGTTTTTGAAAGCAACACGTTTAGCAAATCAGAATTTTCAAGCTACAGAAAGGCTCATTTTGTCGAAAGAGGAGGATTCGGCTCAATTGAAGACAGACATGTATCTCTCCTCACAATACCATCTATGCTTCAAACTGCAGCAATTACCACATTGTTTCCCTGCAAGAATTGACTTAGTTTTTGAAAGGACTACTACTGGCAACTTTTGAGTTTCACTGTGGAGATAGTCTCTGTTTGCTTCAAACAGGCCTTTTTAGCTGAGATGAAGAAGCACATGTGTATCTTGAAAAAGTACCATCTACGTTGGAAGCTGTAATTTCTATCACACTGTTTCCCTCTGACAATTTAGTTTGTTTTAGAAAGGAGTATTTCCTGCAAATCAGAATTTCCAACATGGATTGAAGTTCACTTGCTCCAAACAAGCCTAGGTTGAAGAAACACACCTATTTCTTGAAAGAAAACCATCTGTGTTAGAAGAAAGTGCATCTAGCACATTGTTTCCCTGTGAGAACTGAGTTAGTTTTTAAAGGAACTTGTCCTCCACATTAGCACTTTGAATTGGGACATATGTTTCTTTGTTTCAAATTGGCCTATTCACCTGAATGGTCTAAACACGTGTTCCTCTTGAAACATCACAATATGTTTTAGAAAGAGGAACAACTAGCCTATTGCTTCCTTGTGAGAAGACTTAGTCTTGGAAAGGAATGTACCTGCAACTGAGAGATTTCAATGTGGAGATATGCCCTGATTGCTGAAAATAGGCCTATACAGCTGAGTTGAAGAAACACATGACTAACTCTAATGACAACCATCTATGTTAGAAACTGTAGCATCAAGCACATTGATCCCCTGTGAAATTTGAATTAGTTATGGAAATGAATAACTTCTGAAGAACAGATTTTCAAAGTGTAGGAAGCCTCATTTTGTCCAAATAGGCCATTTCAGCTATGTTGAAGAAACACATGCATCTCTCCAACGAAATCATGTAGGTTAGAATCAGCATCATCTAGAACACTGTTCCTTGTGAGAATTGATTTAGCTCGTGAAAGGAGTATTTCCTGCAAAGCATCCTTTTCAAGATGAAGAAAGGCTCATTTTCTTCCAAATAGGTCTATACAGCTGAGTTGAAGAAACACATGTACCTTTCCAAAGAAAACCATCTATGGTAGATCTACCACTTTATTTCCCTGTGTGAATTGACATAGATTTCAAAGGAAAATTTAATGGAAATGAGAACTTAGAAGGCAGAGAAAGGATCATTTTGTTCCAAATGGGCCAAATCACATGAGATGTCAAAAACCGTTTGTGTGGAAAGGAAAACTGTGATAGAAACAGGTGTTTCCTGCACATTCTTTCCCTGTGAAAATTGAGTTAATTTTTAAAAGCATACTTCCTACATCTTAAGTGTTTCAATGCGGAGATAGGTTCTGTTTACTCCAGGGAGGCGTATTCAGCGTGGTTTGAGAAACGCATGTATCTCCCAAAGAAAGAGATCTATGTTAAATGCTTGACAATCCCGCCTGTTGTTTGCCTGTGAGAATTGAATGAATTTTTGAATGCAATACTTCTGGAAATCCTCATTTTCAAGAAGAAGAAAGGCTCATTTTGTCCCAAGTATGCGTATTTTGCTGAGGTGAAGAAACACATTTATCTCTCCACAGAAAGCCATCTGTGTCAGAAGTCAAAACATTAACAACATTGCTTCATTCTGTAAATGAGTTACTTTTGGAAAGGAATATTTCCTGAAAATCAGAAGTTTCAAGGTGGAGAGATGTTCACTTTCTTCCAAATAAGCCTATTGACCTGAAAGTGGGAACACATTTGTCTCTCGAAAGAAAATGGTCAGTGTAGAAAGAGAGAAGTGTCTAGACCATTGTTTCCGTGTGAGAATTGACTTAGTTTTGAAAGGAATACTTACTGCAAATCCTAATTTTCAAGGTGGAGAAAGGGTGATTCTCCTCAAATGGGCCTCTTTATCTGAGGGGAAGAAACACATGTATCCCTCCAAAGAAAACCATTTCTGCTAGAAGCTGCAGCATCTGACACATTGTTACCTGTGAGAATTGAGTTCACTTTTGAAAGGAATATTTCCTGTATATCGTAGTTATCATGGTAGGGGAAGGCTCATTTTGGTACAAAAATGCCTAATCAGCTGATTTGAAGAAACACATTTATTTCTCCAAATAACACCATCTAAGCTTGAAGCTACAGTTGCTAGCACATTGTTTCCCTGTGACAATTGGCTTAGTTTTTGAAAGGAAGACTTCCTCACAATCTGAGTTTTCAGGGTATTATTAGGCTGAGTGTGTCCAAGTAGGCCCATTCAGCTAAGTTCTATAGAAACATGTGTCTCTCAAAAAAAAATCTTTCTTAGAACCAGGAGCATCTAGGGCATTGTTTCCCTGTGAGAACTGAGTTAGTTATTGAAAGGAATACTTCCTGCGACTTAAGATGTTTCAAAGTGGAGAAAGGCTCATTTTGTTCCAAATGGGGCCGTTCATCATTGGGGAAGAAACACAAGTATCCCTCCGAAGAAACCCATTTATGGTAGAAGCTGCAGCATCTACCATATTGTTTTCCTGTGAGAATTGAGTTCGTTTTGGGAAGAATACTTCCTGCAAATCAGAAATTCCAATGTGAACAAAGGTTCATTTTGTTTCCCAAAGGCCTATTCACCTAAGATGAAGAAAGGCCTGTATGTCCAAAAGAGAACAAGCTGGGTCCAAAGCTCAAGCATGTAGAACGTTGTTTACCAGTGATACTTGAATTACTTTTTGAATGGAATGCTCCTGCAAATCAGAATTGTCGGGGTGGATGAAGATCATTTTGTTCTGAATAGGCCTATTCGCCTGAGTTGAAAAAACACATGTACCTCTCAAAAGAAAACCAGCAGTGTTAGAAGCAGGAGCATCAAGCACATTGTTTTACTGTGAGAATTCAGTGAGTTTTTGAAAGGAAGACTGCTGCAAATCAGCGTTTTCGAGGTGTAGAAAGCTTCATTTTGTTCCACATAGGACAGTTTAGAACAGTTGAAGAAACAAATGTAAATCTCAAAAGAAAACTATGTGTGTTAGAAAGAAGAGCATCTATCACATTGTTTGCTGTGAGAATAGTGTTACTTTTTGAAAGGAATATACCTGCAACTTAGGGGATCAACGTGGAGATAGCCTCTTTCTGTTCCAAATTGGCCTATTCAGCTAAGTTGAAGAAACACATGTACCTCTCAAAAAAAAACCATCTCGGTATGAGGCTGGAATATCTAGAACATTGTTTCCCTGTGAGAACTGAGTGTGGTTTTGAAATGACTACTACAGGAAACCTTAGAGTTTCAAAGGGGCGATAAGCTCTGTTTGCTCGAAATAGGTCTTTTCAGCTGAGTTGAAGACACATGCATCTTTCCCAAGAAAACATCTATGTTAGAAAGTGCAGCAGCTACCACATGGTTTCTCTGTCACAATTGAGAGAGCTTTTGAAAGGAGTACTTCCTGCAATTCAGAACTTGCAAGGTCAACAAAGGTTCATTCTGTGCCAAATAGGCGTTTTCACCTGACATGTTGAAACACATGTTTCTCTCACAAGAAACTCTCTGTGTTAGACGGTCCATCGCATAGAACATTATTTACCTGTGAGATTTGAGTTAGTTTTCATTGGAGAACTTTTGCAAATCAGAATTTCAGGGTGGAAAAGGCTACTTTGTTCCTAATAGCCCTATTGAGCTGCATTGAAAAAACACATGGATCTCGCGAGAGAAAACCATCTGTGTTAGAAGCAGGATCATCCGGCACATTGTTTCCCTGTGAGAATCGAGTGAATATTTGAAAGGAGTACTTCCAGCCAATCATAGATTTGAGGTGTACAAAAGCTCACTTTACTCCATATAGGACTATTTAGCTGAGTGGAAGAAACAACATGTATATCTCGCAAGAGAACTATATGTGTAAGAAGCCTGAGCATCTAGAACATTGATTCCCTGTGAGAACCGAGTTACGTTTGAAAGGAATACCTCCTGCAAATCCTAGATTTGAAGGTGGAGAAAGGCTGCTTTTGTTCAAAATAGGCCTATTGATCTGAGGGGAAGTAACGGATGGATACTTCCAAAGAAAACCATTTCTGGTAGAAGCTGAAGCATGTACATATTGCTTCCCTGGGAGAAATCAGTTAGTTTGGAAAGGAATATTCCTGCAAATCAGAACTTCCAAGGTGCACCAAGCTTCATTTCATTCTAAATAGGCCTATTCCACTGAGATGTTGAAACACATGTTTCTCTGAAAAGAAAACAATCCGTGTTACAATCTCCCCTGCCTTTAACCTTGATTCCCTGTGAGATTAGAGGAAGTTTTTGAGTGGAATACGTCTGCAAAGGAGAATTTTCAGGCTGGAAAAGCCTCCTTTTGTTGGACTAAGCCTATTCAGCTGAGTTGAAGAAGCACATTTTTCTCTCAAAAGAAAATCATCTGTGTTAGAAGAAGGAGAATCTAGCACATTGTTTCCTATGAGAAGTGAGTTAGTGTTGGAAAAGAACGCTGACTGCAACCTAGGTGTTTCAAGGTGGAGATTGGCTCTATTTCCTCCAATAAGCCTATTCAGATGAGTTTGAGAAACTCATGTATCTCTCCAAGGAAAATGATATACGTTAGCAGCATCAAATCTACCACATTGTTTCCTTCTGAGTATTGAGTTAGTTTTTGAAAGCAACACGTTTAGCAAATCAGAATTTTCAAGCTACAGAAAGGCTCATTTTGTCGAAAGAGGAGGATTCGGCTCAATTGAAGACAGACATGTATCTCTCCTCACAATACCATCTATGCTTCAAACTGCAGCAATTACCACATTGTTTCCCTGCAAGAATTGACTTAGTTTTTGAAAGGACTACTACTGGCAACTTTTGAGTTTCACTGTGGAGATAGTCTCTGTTTGCTTCAAACAGGCCTTTTTAGCTGAGATGAAGAAGCACATGTGTATCTTGAAAAAGTACCATCTACGTTGGAAGCTGTAATTTCTATCACACTGTTTCCCTCTGACAATTTAGTTTGTTTTAGAAAGGAGTATTTCCTGCAAATCAGAATTTCCAACATGGATTGAAGTTCACTTGCTCCAAACAAGCCTAGGTTGAAGAAACACACCTATTTCTTGAAAGAAAACCATCTGTGTTAGAAGAAAGTGCATCTAGCACATTGTTTCCCTGTGAGAACTGAGTTAGTTTTTAAAGGAACTTGTCCTCCACATTAGCACTTTGAATTGGGACATATGTTTCTTTGTTTCAAATTGGCCTATTCACCTGAATGGTCTAAACACGTGTTCCTCTTGAAACATCACAATATGTTTTAGAAAGAGGAACAACTAGCCTATTGCTTCCTTGTGAGAAGACTTAGTCTTGGAAAGGAATGTACCTGCAACTGAGAGATTTCAATGTGGAGATATGCCCTGATTGCTGAAAATAGGCCTATACAGCTGAGTTGAAGAAACACATGACTAACTCTAATGACAACCATCTATGTTAGAAACTGTAGCATCAAGCACATTGATCCCCTGTGAAATTTGAATTAGTTATGGAAATGAATAACTTCTGAAGAACAGATTTTCAAAGTGTAGGAAGCCTCATTTTGTCCAAATAGGCCATTTCAGCTATGTTGAAGAAACACATGCATCTCTCCAACGAAATCATGTAGGTTAGAATCAGCATCATCTAGAACACTGTTCCTTGTGAGAATTGATTTAGCTCGTGAAAGGAGTATTTCCTGCAAAGCATCCTTTTCAAGATGAAGAAAGGCTCATTTTCTTCCAAATAGGTCTATACAGCTGAGTTGAAGAAACACATGTACCTTTCCAAAGAAAACCATCTATGGTAGATCTACCACTTTATTTCCCTGTGTGAATTGACATAGATTTCAAAGGAAAATTTAATGGAAATGAGAACTTAGAAGGCAGAGAAAGGATCATTTTGTTCCAAATGGGCCAAATCACATGAGATGTCAAAAACCGTTTGTGTGGAAAGGAAAACTGTGATAGAAACAGGTGTTTCCTGCACATTCTTTCCCTGTGAAAATTGAGTTAATTTTTAAAAGCATACTTCCTACATCTTAAGTGTTTCAATGCGGAGATAGGTTCTGTTTACTCCAGGGAGGCGTATTCAGCGTGGTTTGAGAAACGCATGTATCTCCCAAAGAAAGAGATCTATGTTAAATGCTTGACAATCCCGCCTGTTGTTTGCCTGTGAGAATTGAATGAATTTTTGAATGCAATACTTCTGGAAATCCTCATTTTCAAGAAGAAGAAAGGCTCATTTTGTCCCAAGTATGCGTATTTTGCTGAGGTGAAGAAACACATTTATCTCTCCACAGAAAGCCATCTGTGTCAGAAGTCAAAACATTAACAACATTGCTTCATTCTGTAAATGAGTTACTTTTGGAAAGGAATATTTCCTGAAAATCAGAAGTTTCAAGGTGGAGAGATGTTCACTTTCTTCCAAATAAGCCTATTGACCTGAAAGTGGGAACACATTTGTCTCTCGAAAGAAAATGGTCAGTGTAGAAAGAGAGAAGTGTCTAGACCATTGTTTCCGTGTGAGAATTGACTTAGTTTTGAAAGGAATACTTACTGCAAATCCTAATTTTCAAGGTGGAGAAAGGGTGATTCTCCTCAAATGGGCCTCTTTATCTGAGGGGAAGAAACACATGTATCCCTCCAAAGAAAACCATTTCTGCTAGAAGCTGCAGCATCTGACACATTGTTACCTGTGAGAATTGAGTTCACTTTTGAAAGGAGTATTTCCTGTATATCGTAGTTATCATGGTAGGGGAAGGCTCATTTTGGTACAAAAATGCCTAATCAGCTGATTTGAAGAAACACATTTATTTCTCCAAATAACACCATCTAAGCTTGAAGCTACAGTTGCTAGCACATTGTTTCCCTGTGACAATTGGCTTAGTTTTTGAAAGGAAGACTTCCTCACAATCTGAGTTTTCAGGGTATTATTAGGCTGAGTGTGTCCAAGTAGGCCCATTCAGCTAAGTTCTATAGAAACATGTGTCTCTCAAAAAAAAATCTTTCTTAGAACCAGGAGCATCTAGGGCATTGTTTCCCTGTGAGAACTGAGTTAGTTATTGAAAGGAATACTTCCTGCGACTTAAGATGTTTCAAAGTGGAGAAAGGCTCATTTTGTTCCAAATGGGGCCGTTCATCATTGGGGAAGAAACACAAGTATCCCTCCGAAGAAACCCATTTATGGTAGAAGCTGCAGCATCTACCATATTGTTTTCCTGTGAGAATTGAGTTCGTTTTGGGAAGAATACTTCCTGCAAATCAGAAATTCCAATGTGAACAAAGGTTCATTTTGTTTCCCAAAGGCCTATTCACCTAAGATGAAGAAAGGCCTGTATGTCCAAAAGAGAACAAGCTGGGTCCAAAGCTCAAGCATGTAGAACGTTGTTTACCAGTGATACTTGAATTACTTTTTGAATGGAATGCTCCTGCAAATCAGAATTGTCGGGGTGGATGAAGATCATTTTGTTCTGAATAGGCCTATTCGCCTGAGTTGAAAAAACACATGTACCTCTCAAAAGAAAACCAGCAGTGTTAGAAGCAGGAGCATCAAGCACATTGTTTTACTGTGAGAATTCAGTGAGTTTTTGAAAGGAAGACTGCTGCAAATCAGCGTTTTCGAGGTGTAGAAAGCTTCATTTTGTTCCACATAGGACAGTTTAGAACAGTTGAAGAAACAAATGTAAATCTCAAAAGAAAACTATGTGTGTTAGAAACAAGAGCATCTATCACATTGTTTGCTGTGAGAATAGTGTTACTTTTTGAAAGGAATATACCTGCAACTTAGGGGATCAACGTGGAGATAGCCTCTTTCTGTTCCAAATTGGCCTATTCAGCTAAGTTGAAGAAACACATGTACCTCTCAAAAAAAAACCATCTCGGTATGAGGCTGGAATATCTAGAACATTGTTTCCCTGTGAGAACTGAGTGTGGTTTTGAAATGACTACTACAGGAAACCTTAGAGTTTCAAAGGGGCGATAAGCTCTGTTTGCTCGAAATAGGTCTTTTCAGCTGAGTTGAAGACACATGCATCTTTCCCAAGAAAACATCTATGTTAGAAAGTGCAGCAGCTACCACATGGTTTCTCTGTCACAATTGAGAGAGCTTTTGAAAGGAGTACTTCCTGCAATTCAGAACTTGCAAGGTCAACAAAGGTTCATTCTGTGCCAAATAGGCGTTTTCACCTGACATGTTGAAACACATGTTTCTCTCACAAGAAACTCTCTGTGTTAGACGGTCCATCGCATAGAACATTATTTACCTGTGAGATTTGAGTTAGTTTTCATTGGAGAACTTTTGCAAATCAGAATTTCAGGGTGGAAAAGGCTACTTTGTTCCTAATAGCCCTATTGAGCTGCATTGAAAAAACACATGGATCTCGCGAGAGAAAACCATCTGTGTTAGAAGCAGGATCATCTGGCACATTGTTTCCCTGTGAGAATCGAGTGAATATTTGAAAGGAGTACTTCCAGCCAATCATAGATTTGAGGTGTACAAAAGCTCACTTTACTCCATATAGGACTATTTAGCTGAGTGGAAGAAACAACATGTATATCTCGCAAGAGAACTATATGTGTAAGAAGCCTGAGCATCTAGAACATTGATTCCCTGTGAGAACCGAGTTACGTTTGAAAGGAATACCTCCTGCAAATCCTAGATTTGAAGGTGGAGAAAGGCTGCTTTTGTTCAAAATAGCCCTATTGATCTGAGGGGAAGTAACGAATGGATACTTCCAAAGAAAACCATTTCTGGTAGAAGCTGAAGCATGTACATATTGCTTCCCTGGGAGAAATCAGTTAGTTTGGAAAGGAATATTCCTGCAAATCAGAACTTCCAAGGTGCACCAAGCTTCATTTCATTCTAAATAGGCCTATTCCACTGAGATGTTGAAACACATGTTTCTCTGAAAAGAAAACAATCCGTGTTACAATCTCCCCTGCCTTTAACCTTGATTCCCTGTGAGATTAGAGGTAGTTTTTGAGTGGAATACGTCTGCAAAGGAGAATTTTCAGGCTGGAAAAGCCTCCTTTTGTTGGACTAAGCCTATTCAGCTGAGTTGAAGAAGCACATTTTTCTCTCAAAAGAAAATCATCTGTGTTAGAAGAAGGAGAATCTAGCACATTGTTTCCTATGAGAAGTGAGTTAGTGTTGGAAAAGAACGCTGACTGCAACCTAGGTGTTTCAAGGTGGAGATTGGCTCTATTTCCTCCAATAAGCCTATTCAGATGAGTTTGAGAAACTCATGTATCTCTCCAAGGAAAATGATATACGTTAGCAGCATCAAATCTACCACATTGTTTCCTTCTGAGTATTGAGTTAGTTTTTGAAAGCAACACGTTTAGCAAATCAGAATTTTCAAGCTACAGAAAGGCTCATTTTGTCCAAAGAGGAGGATTCGGCTCAATTGAAGACAGACATGTATCTCTCCTCACAATACCATCTATGCTTCAAACTGCAGCAATTACCACATTGTTTCCCTGCAAGAATTGACTTAGTTTTTGAAAGGACTACTACTGGCAACTTTTGAGTTTCACTGTGGAGATAGTCTCTGTTTGCTTCAAACAGGCCTTTTTAGCTGAGATGAAGAAGCACATGTGTATCTTGAAAAAGTACCATCTACGTTGGAAGCTGTAATTTCTATCACACTGTTTCCCTCTGACAATTTAGTTTGTTTTAGAAAGGAGTATTTCCTGCAAATCAGAATTTCCAACATGGATTGAAGTTCACTTGCTCCAAACAAGCCTAGGTTGAAGAAACACACCTATTTCTTGAAAGAAAACCATCTGTGTTAGAAGAAAGTGCATCTAGCACATTGTTTCCCTGTGAGAACTGAGTTAGTTTTTAAAGGAAATTGTCCTCCACATTAGCACTTTGAATTGGGACATATGTTTCTTTGTTTCAAATTGGCTTATTCACCTGAATGGTCTAAACACGTGTTCCTCTTGAAACATCACAATATGTTTTAGAAAGAGGAACAACTAGCCTATTGCTTCCTTGTGAGAAGACTTAGTCTTGGAAAGGAATGTACCTGCAACTGAGAGATTTCAATGTGGAGATATGCCCTGATTGCTGAAAATAGGGCTATACAGCTGAGTTGAAGAAATACATGACTAACTCTAATGACAACCATCTATGTTAGAAACTGTAGCATCAAGCACATTGATCCCCTGTGAAATTTGAATTAGTTATGGAAATGAATAACTTCTGAAGTACAGATTTTCAAAGTGTAGGAAGCCTCATTTTGTCCAAATAGGCCATTTCAGCTATGTTGAAGAAACACATGCATATCTCCAACGAAATCATGTAGGTTAGAATCAGCATCATCTAGAACACTGTTCCTTGTGAGAATTGATTTAGCTCGTGAAAGGAGTATTTCCTGCAAAGCATCCTTTTCAAGATGAAGAAAGGCTCATTTTGTTCCAAATAATTCTATACAGCTGAGTTGAAGAAACACATGTACCTTTCCAAAGAAAACCATCTATGGTAGATCTACCACTTTATTTCCCTGTGTGAATTGACATAGATTTCAAAGGAAAATTTAATGGAAATGAGAACTTAGAAGGCAGAGAAACATCATTTTGTTCCAAATGGGCCCAATCACATGAGATGTCAAAAACCGTTTGTGTGGAAAGGAAAACTGTGATAGAAACAGGTGTTTCCTGCACATTCTTTCCCTGTGAAAATTGAGTTAATTTTTAAAAGCATACTTCCTACATCTTAAGTGTTTCAATGCGGAGATAGTTTCTGTTTACTCCAGGGAGGCGTATTCAGCGTGGTTTGAGAAACGCATGTATCTCCCAAAGAAAGAGATCTATGTTAAATGCTTCACAATCCCGCCTGTTGTTTGCCTGTGAGAATTGAATGAATTTTTGAATGCAATACTTCTGGAAATCCTCATTTTCAAGAAGAAGAAAGGCTCATTTTGTCCCAAGTATGCGTATTTTGCTGAGGTGAAGAAACACATTTATCTCTCCACAGAAAGCCATCTGTGTCAGAAGTCAAAACATTAACAACATTGCTTCATTCTGTAAATGAGTTACTTTTCGAAAGGAATATTTCCTGAAAATCAGAACTTTCAAGGTGGAGAGATGTTCACTTTCTTCCAAATAAGCCTATTGACCTGAAAGTGGGAACACATTTGTCTCTCGAAAGAAAATGGTCAGTGTAGAAAGAGAGAAGTGTCTAGACCATTGTTTCCGTGTGAGAATTGACTTAGTTTTGAAAGGAATACTTACTGCAAATCCTAATTTTCAAGGTGGAGAAAGGGTGATTCTCCTCAAATGGGCCTCTTTATCTGAGGGGAAGAAACACATGTATCCTTCCAAAGAAAACCATTTCTGCTAGAAGCTGCACCATCTGACACATTGTTACCTGTGAGAATTGAGTTCACTTTTGAAAGGAATATTTCCTGTATATCGTAGTTATCATGGTAGGGGAAGGCTCATTTTGGTACAAAAATGCCTAATCAGCTGATTTGAAGAAACACATTTATTTCTCCAAATAACACCATCTAAGCTTGAAGCTACAGTTGCTAGCACATTGTTTCCCTGTGACAATTGGCTTAGTTTTTGAAAGGAAGACTTCCTCACAATCTGAGTTTTCAGGGTATTATTAGGCTGAGTGTGTCCAAGTAGGCCCATTCAGCTAAGTTCTATAGAAACATGTGTCTCTCAAAAAAAATCTTTCTTAGAACCAGGAGCATCTAGGGCATTGTTTCCCTGTGAGAACTGAGTTAGTTATTGAAAGGAATACTTCCTGCGACTTAAGATGTTTCAAAGTGGAGAAAGGCTCATTTTGTTCCAAATGGGGCCGTTCATCATTGGGGAAGAAACACAAGTATCCCTCCGAAGAAACCCATTTATGGTAGAAGCTGCAGCATCTACCATATTGTTTTCCTGTGAGAATTGAGTTCGTTTTGGGAAGAATACTTCCTGCAAATCAGAAATTCCAACGTGAACAAAGGTTCATTTTGTTTCCCAAAGGCCTATTCACCTAAGATGAAGAAAGGCCTGTATGTCCAAAAGAGAACAAGCTGGGTCCAAAGCTCAAGCATGTAGAACGTTGTTTACCAGTGATACTTGAATTACTTTTTGAATGGAATGCTCCTGCAAATCAGAATTGTCGGGGTGGATGAAGATCATTTTGTTCTGAATAGGCCTATTCGCCTGAGTTGAAAAAACACATGTACCTCTCAAAAGAAAACCAGCAGTGTTAGAAGCAGGAGCATCAAGCACATTGTTTTACTGTGAGAATTCAGTGAGTTTTTGAAAGGAAGACTGCTGCAAATCAGCGTTTTTGAGGTGTAGAAAGCTTCATTTTGTTCCACATAGGACAGTTTAGAACAGTTGAAGAAACAAATGTAAATCTCAAAAGAAAGCTATGTGTGTTAGAAATAAGAGCATCTATCACATTGTTTGCTGTGAGAATAGTGTTACTTTTTGAAAGGAATATACCTGCAACTTAGGGGATCAACGTGGAGATAGCCTCTTTCTGTTCCAAATTGGCCTATTCAGCTAAGTTGAAGAAACACATGTACCTCTCAAAAAAAACCATCTCGGTATGAGGCTGGAATATCTAGAACATTGTTTCCCTGTGAGAACTGAGTGTGGTTTTGAAATGACTACTACAGGAAACCTTAGTTTTTCAAAGGGGCGATAAGCTCTGTTTGCTCGAAATAGGTCTTTTCAGCTGAGTTGAAGACACATGCATCTTTCCCAAGAAAACCATCTATGTTAGAAAGTGCAGCAGCTACCACATGGTTTCTCTGTCACAATTGAGAGAGCTTTTGAAAGGAGTACTTCCTGCAATTCAGAACTTGCAAGGTCAACAAAGGTTCATTCTGTGCCAAATAGGCGTTTTCACCTGACATGTTGAAACACATGTTTCTCTCACAAGAAACTCTCTGTGTTAGACGGTCCATCGCATAGAACATTATTTACCTGTGAGATTTGAGTTAGTTTTCATTGGAGAACTTTTGCAAATCAGAATTTCAGGGTGGAAAAGGCTACTTTGTTCCTAATAGCCCTATTGAGCTGCATTGAAAAAACACATGGATCTCGCGAGAGAAAACCATCTGTGTTAGAAGCAGGATCATCCGGCACATTGTTTCCCTGTGAGAATCGAGTGAATATTTGAAAGGAGTACTTCCAGCCAATCATAGATTTGAGGTGTACAAAAGCTCACTTTACTCCATATAGGACTATTTAGCTGAGTGGAAGAAACAACATGTATATCTCGCAAGAGAACTATATGTGTAAGAAGCCTGAGCATCTAGAACATTGATTCCCTGTGAGAACCGAGTTACGTTTGAAAGGAATACCTCCTGCAAATCCTAGATTTGAAGGTGGAGAAAGGCTGCTTTTGTTCAAAATAGGCCTATTGATCTGAGGGGAAGTAACGGATGGATACTTCCAAAGAAAACCATTTCTGGTAGAAGCTGAAGCATGTACATATTGCTTCCCTGGGAGAAATCAGTTAGTTTGGAAAGGAATATTCCTGCAAATCAGAACTTCCAAGGTGCACCAAGCTTCATTTCATTCTAAATAGGCCTATTCCACTGAGATGTTGAAACACATGTTTCTCTGAAAAGAAAACAATCCGTGTTACAATCTCCCCTGCCTTTAACCTTGATTCCCTGTGAGATTAGAGGAAGTTTTTGAGTGGAATACGTCTGCAAAGGAGAATTTTCAGGCTGGAAAAGCCTCCTTTTGTTGGACTAAGCCTATTCAGCTGAGTTGAAGAAGCACATTTTTCTCTCAAAAGAAAATCATCTGTGTTAGAAGAAGGAGAATCTAGCACATTGTTTCCTATGAGAAGTGAGTTAGTGTTGGAAAAGAACGCTGACTGCAACCTAGGTGTTTCAAGGTGGAGATTGGCTCTATTTCCTCCAATAAGCCTATTCAGATGAGTTTGAGAAACTCATGTATCTCTCCAAGGAAAATGATATACGTTAGCAGCATCAAATCTACCACATTGTTTCCTTCTGAGTATTGAGTTAGTTTTTGAAAGCAACACGTTTAGCAAATCAGAATTTTCAAGCTACAGAAAGGCTCATTTTGTCGAAAGAGGAGGATTCGGCTCAATTGAAGACAGACATGTATCTCTCCTCACAATACCATCTATGCTTCAAACTGCAGCAATTACCACATTGTTTCCCTGCAAGAATTGACTTAGTTTTTGAAAGGACTACTACTGGCAACTTTTGAGTTTCACTGTGGAGATAGTCTCTGTTTGCTTCAAACAGGCCTTTTTAGCTGAGATGAAGAAGCACATGTGTATCTTGAAAAAGTACCATCTACGTTGGAAGCTGTAATTTCTATCACACTGTTTCCCTCTGACAATTTAGTTTGTTTTAGAAAGGAGTATTTCCTGCAAATCAGAATTTCCAACATGGATTGAAGTTCACTTGCTCCAAACAAGCCTAGGTTGAAGAAACACACCTATTTCTTGAAAGAAAACCATCTGTGTTAGAAGAAAGTGCATCTAGCACATTGTTTCCCTGTGAGAACTGAGTTAGTTTTTAAAGGAACTTGTCCTCCACATTAGCACTTTGAATTGGGACATATGTTTCTTTGTTTCAAATTGGCCTATTCACCTGAATGGTCTAAACACGTGTTCCTCTTGAAACATCACAATATGTTTTAGAAAGAGGAACAACTAGCCTATTGCTTCCTTGTGAGAAGACTTAGTCTTGGAAAGGAATGTACCTGCAACTGAGAGATTTCAATGTGGAGATATGCCCTGATTGCTGCAAATAGGCCTATACAGCTGAGTTGAAGAAACAGATGACTAACTCTAATGACAACCATCTATGTTAGAAACTGTAGCATCAAGCACATTGATCCCCTGTGAAATTTGAATTAGTTATGGAAATGAATAACTTCTGAAGAACAGATTTTCAAAGTGTAGGAAGCCTCATTTTGTCCAAATAGGCCATTTCAGCTATGTTGAAGAAACACATGCATCTCTCCAACGAAATCATGTAGGTTAGAATCAGCATCATCTAGAACACTGTTCCTTGTGAGAATTGATTTAGCTCGTGAAAGGAGTATTTCCTGCAAAGCATCCTTTTCAAGATGAAGAAAGGCTCATTTTCTTCCAAATAGGTCTATACAGCTGAGTTGAAGAAACACATGTACCTTTCCAAAGAAAACCATCTATGGTAGATCTACCACTTTATTTCCCTGTGTGAATTGACATAGATTTCAAAGGAAAATTTAATGGAAATGAGAACTTAGAAGGCAGAGAAAGGATCATTTTGTTCCAAATGGGCCAAATCACATGAGATGTCAAAAACCGTTTGTGTGGAAAGGAAAACTGTGATAGAAACAGGTGTTTCCTGCACATTCTTTCCCTGTGAAAATTGAGTTAATTTTTAAAAGCATACTTCCTACATCTTAAGTGTTTCAATGCGGAGATAGGTTCTGTTTACTCCAGGGAGGCGTATTCAGCGTGGTTTGAGAAACGCATGTATCTCCCAAAGAAAGAGATCTATGTTAAATGCTTGACAATCCCGCCTGTTGTTTGCCTGTGAGAATTGAATGAATTTTTGAATGCAATACTTCTGGAAATCCTCATTTTCAAGAAGAAGAAAGGCTCATTTTGTCCCAAGTATGCGTATTTTGCTGAGGTGAAGAAACACATTTATCTCTCCACAGAAAGCCATCTGTGTCAGAAGTCAAAACATTAACAACATTGCTTCATTCTGTAAATGAGTTACTTTTGGAAAGGAATATTTCCTGAAAATCAGAAGTTTCAAGGTGGAGAGATGTTCACTTTCTTCCAAATAAGCCTATTGACCTGAAAGTGGGAACACATTTGTCTCTCGAAAGAAAATGGTCAGTGTAGAAAGAGAGAAGTGTCTAGACCATTGTTTCCGTGTGAGAATTGACTTAGTTTTGAAAGGAATACTTACTGCAAATCCTAATTTTCAAGGTGGAGAAAGGGTGATTCTCCTCAAATGGGCCTCTTTATCTGAGGGGAAGAAACACATGTATCCCTCCAAAGAAAACCATTTCTGCTAGAAGCTGCAGCATCTGACACATTGTTACCTGTGAGAATTGAGTTCACTTTTGAAAGGAATATTTCCTGTATATCGTAGTTATCATGGTAGGGGAAGGCTCATTTTGGTACAAAAATGCCTAATCAGCTGATTTGAAGAAACACATTTATTTCTCCAAATAACACCATCTAAGCTTGAAGCTACAGTTGCTAGCACATTGTTTCCCTGTGACAATTGGCTTAGTTTTTGAAAGGAAGACTTCCTCACAATCTGAGTTTTCAGGGTATTATTAGGCTGAGTGTGTCCAAGTAGGCCCATTCAGCTAAGTTCTATAGAAACATGTGTCTCTCAAAAAAAAATCTTTCTTAGAACCAGGAGCATCTAGGGCATTGTTTCCCTGTGAGAACTGAGTTAGTTATTGAAAGGAATACTTCCTGCGACTTAAGATGTTTCAAAGTGGAGAAAGGCTCATTTTGTTCCAAATGGGGCCGTTCATCATTGGGGAAGAAACACAAGTATCCCTCCGAAGAAACCCATTTATGGTAGAAGCTGCAGCATCTACCATATTGTTTTCCTGTGAGAATTGAGTTCGTTTTGGGAAGAATACTTCCTGCAAATCAGAAATTCCAATGTGAACAAAGGTTCATTTTGTTTCCCAAAGGCCTATTCACCTAAGATGAAGAAAGGCCTGTATGTCCAAAAGAGAACAAGCTGGGTCCAAAGCTCAAGCATGTAGAACGTTGTTTACCAGTGATACTTGAATTACTTTTTGAATGGAATGCTCCTGCAAATCAGAATTGTCGGGGTGGATGAAGATCATTTTGTTCTGAATAGGCCTATTCGCCTGAGTTGAAAAAACACATGTACCTCTCAAAAGAAAACCAGCAGTGTTAGAAGCAGGAGCATCAAGCACATTGTTTTACTGTGAGAATTCAGTGAGTTTTTGAAAGGAAGACTGCTGCAAATCAGCGTTTTCGAGGTGTAGAAAGCTTCATTTTGTTCCACATAGGACAGTTTAGAACAGTTGAAGAAACAAATGTAAATCTCAAAAGAAAACTATGTGTGTTAGAAACAAGAGCATCTATCACATTGTTTGCTGTGAGAATAGTGTTACTTTTTGAAAGGAATATACCTGCAACTTAGGGGATCAACGTGGAGATAGCCTCTTTCTGTTCCAAATTGGCCTATTCAGCTAAGTTGAAGAAACACATGTACCTCTCAAAAAAAAACCATCTCGGTATGAGGCTGGAATATCTAGAACATTGTTTCCCTGTGAGAACTGAGTGTGGTTTTGAAATGACTACTACAGGAAACCTTAGAGTTTCAAAGGGGCGATAAGCTCTGTTTGCTCGAAATAGGTCTTTTCAGCTGAGTTGAAGACACATGCATCTTTCCCAAGAAAACATCTATGTTAGAAAGTGCAGCAGCTACCACATGGTTTCTCTGTCACAATTGAGAGAGCTTTTGAAAGGAGTACTTCCTGCAATTCAGAACTTGCAAGGTCAACAAAGGTTCATTCTGTGCCAAATAGGCGTTTTCACCTGACATGTTGAAACACATGTTTCTCTCACAAGAAACTCTCTGTGTTAGACGGTCCATCGCATAGAACATTATTTACCTGTGAGATTTGAGTTAGTTTTCATTGGAGAACTTTTGCAAATCAGAATTTCAGGGTGGAAAAGGCTACTTTGTTCCTAATAGCCCTATTGAGCTGCATTGAAAAAACACATGGATCTCGCGAGAGAAAACCATCTGTGTTAGAAGCAGGATCATCTGGCACATTGTTTCCCTGTGAGAATCGAGTGAATATTTGAAAGGAGTACTTCCAGCCAATCATAGATTTGAGGTGTACAAAAGCTCACTTTACTCCATATAGGACTATTTAGCTGAGTGGAAGAAACAACATGTATATCTCGCAAGAGAACTATATGTGTAAGAAGCCTGAGCATCTAGAACATTGATTCCCTGTGAGAACCGAGTTACGTTTGAAAGGAATACCTCCTGCAAATCCTAGATTTGAAGGTGGAGAAAGGCTGCTTTTGTTCAAAATAGCCCTATTGATCTGAGGGGAAGTAACGAATGGATACTTCCAAAGAAAACCATTTCTGGTAGAAGCTGAAGCATGTACATATTGCTTCCCTGGGAGAAATCAGTTAGTTTGGAAAGGAATATTCCTGCAAATCAGAACTTCCAAGGTGCACCAAGCTTCATTTCATTCTAAATAGGCCTATTCCACTGAGATGTTGAAACACATGTTTCTCTGAAAAGAAAACAATCCGTGTTACAATCTCCCCTGCCTTTAACCTTGATTCCCTGTGAGATTAGAGGTAGTTTTTGAGTGGAATACGTCTGCAAAGGAGAATTTTCAGGCTGGAAAAGCCTCCTTTTGTTGGACTAAGCCTATTCAGCTGAGTTGAAGAAGCACATTTTTCTCTCAAAAGAAAATCATCTGTGTTAGAAGAAGGAGAATCTAGCACATTGTTTCCTATGAGAAGTGAGTTAGTGTTGGAAAAGAACGCTGACTGCAACCTAGGTGTTTCAAGGTGGAGATTGGCTCTATTTCCTCCAATAAGCCTATTCAGATGAGTTTGAGAAACTCATGTATCTCTCCAAGGAAAATGATATACGTTAGCAGCATCAAATCTACCACATTGTTTCCTTCTGAGTATTGAGTTAGTTTTTGAAAGCAACACGTTTAGCAAATCAGAATTTTCAAGCTACAGAAAGGCTCATTTTGTCCAAAGAGGAGGACTCCGCTCAATTGAAGACAGACATGTATCTCTCCTCACAATACCATCTATGCTTCAAACTGCAGCAATTACCACATTGTTTCCCTGCAAGAATTGACTTAGTTTTTGAAAGGACTACTACTGGCAACTTTTGAGTTTCACTGTGGAGATAGTCTCTGTTTGCTTCAAACAGGCCTTTTTAGCTGAGATGAAGAAGCACATGTGTATCTTGAAAAAGTACCATCTACGTTGGAAGCTGTAATTTCTATCACACTGTTTCCCTCTGACAATTTAGTTTGTTTTAGAAAGGAGTATTTCCTGCAAATCAGAATTTCCAACATGGATTGAAGTTCACTTGCTCCAAACAAGCCTAGGTTGAAGAAACACACCTATTTCTTGAAAGAAAACCATCTGTGTTAGAAGAAAGTGCATCTAGCACATTGTTTCCCTGTGAGAACTGAGTTAGTTTTTAAAGGAACTTGTCCTCCACATTAGCACTTTGAATTGGGACATATGTTTCTTTGTTTCAAATTGGCTTATTCACCTGAATGGTCTAAACACGTGTTCCTCTTGAAACATCACAATATGTTTTAGAAAGAGGAACAACTAGCCTATTGCTTCCTTGTGAGAAGACTTAGTCTTGGAAAGGAATGTACCTGCAACTGAGAGATTTCAATGTGGAGATATGCCCTGATTGCTGAAAATAGGGCTATACAGCTGAGTTGAAGAAATACATGACTAACTCTAATGACAACCATCTATGTTAGAAACTGTAGCATCAAGCACATTGATCCCCTGTGAAATTTGAATTAGTTATGGAAATGAATAACTTCTGAAGTACAGATTTTCAAAGTGTAGGAAGCCTCATTTTGTCCAAATAGGCCATTTCAGCTATGTTGAAGAAACACATGCATATCTCCAACGAAATCATGTAGGTTAGAATCAGCATCATCTAGAACACTGTTCCTTGTGAGAATTGATTTAGCTCGTGAAAGGAGTATTTCCTGCAAAGCATCCTTTTCAAGATGAAGAAAGGCTCATTTTGTTCCAAATAATTCTATACAGCTGAGTTGAAGAAACACATGTACCTTTCCAAAGAAAACCATCTATGGTAGATCTACCACTTTATTTCCCTGTGTGAATTGACATAGATTTCAAAGGAAAATTTAATGGAAATGAGAACTTAGAAGGCAGAGAAACATCATTTTGTTCCAAATGGGCCCAATCACATGAGATGTCAAAAACCGTTTGTGTGGAAAGGAAAACTGTGATAGAAACAGGTGTTTCCTGCACATTCTTTCCCTGTGAAAATTGAGTTAATTTTTAAAAGCATACTTCCTACATCTTAAGTGTTTCAATGCGGAGATAGTTTCTGTTTACTCCAGGGAGGCGTATTCAGCGTGGTTTGAGAAACGCATGTATCTCCCAAAGAAAGAGATCTATGTTAAATGCTTCACAATCCCGCCTGTTGTTTGCCTGTGAGAATTGAATGAATTTTTGAATGCAATACTTCTGGAAATCCTCATTTTCAAGAAGAAGAAAGGCTCATTTTGTCCCAAGTATGCGTATTTTGCTGAGGTGAAGAAACACATTTATCTCTCCACAGAAAGCCATCTGTGTCAGAAGTCAAAACATTAACAACATTGCTTCATTCTGTAAATGAGTTACTTTTGGAACGGAATATTTCCTGAAAATCAGAAGTTTCAAGGTGGAGAGATGTTCACTTTCTTCCAAATAAGCCTATTGACCTGAAAGTGGGACACATTTGTATCTCGAAAGAAAATGGTCAGTGTAGAAAGAGAGGAGTGTCTAGACCATTGTTTCCGTGTGAGAATTGACTTAGTTTTGAAAGGAATACTTACTGCAAATCCTAATTTTCAAGGTGGAGAAAGGGTGATTCTCCTCAAATGGGCCTCTTTATCTGAGGGGAAGAAACACATGTATCCCTCCAAAGAAAACCATTTCTGCTAGAAGCTGCAGCATCTGACACATTGTTACCTGTGAGAATTGAGTTCACTTTTGAAAGGAATATTTCCTGTATATCGTAGTTATCATGGTAGGGGAAGGCTCATTTTGGTACAAAAATGCCTAATCAGCTGATTTGAAGAAACACATTTATTTCTCCAAATAACACCATCTAAGCTTGAAGCTACAGTTGCTAGCACATTGTTTCCCTGTGACAATTGGCTTAGTTTTTGAAAGGAAGACTTCCTCACAATCTGAGTTTTCAGGGTATTATTAGGCTGAGTGTGTCCAAGTAGGCCCATTCAGCTAAGTTCTATAGAAACATGTGTCTCTCAAAAAAAAATCTTTCTTAGAACCAGGAGCATCTAGGGCATTGTTTCCCTGTGAGAACTGAGTTAGTTATTGAAAGGAATACTTCCTGCGACTTAAGATGTTTCAAAGTGGAGAAAGGCTCATTTTGTTCCAAATGGGGCCGTTCATCATTGGGGAAGAAACACAAGTATCCCTCCGAAGAAACCCATTTATGGTAGAAGCTGCAGCATCTACCATATTGTTTTCCTGTGAGAATTGAGTTCGTTTTGGGAAGAATACTTCCTGCAAATCAGAAATTCCAATGTGAACAAAGGTTCATTTTGTTTCCCAAAGGCCTATTCACCTAAGATGAAGAAAGGCCTGTATGTCCAAAAGAGAACAAGCTGGGTCCAAAGCTCAAGCATGTAGAACGTTGTTTACCAGTGATACTTGAATTACTTTTTGAATGGAATGCTCCTGCAAATCAGAATTGTCGGGGTGGATGAAGATCATTTTGTTCTGAATAGGCCTATTCGCCTGTGTTGAAAAAACACATGTACCTCTCAAAAGAAAACCAGCAGTGTTAGAAGCAGGAGCATCAAGCACATTGTTTTACTGTGAGAATTCAGTGAGTTTTTGAAAGGAAGACTGCTGCAAATCAGCGTTTTCGAGGTGTAGAAAGCTTCATTTTGTTCCACATAGGACAGTTTAGAACAGTTGAAGAAACAAATGTAAATCTCAAAAGAAAACTATGTGTGTTAGAAAGAAGAGCATCTATCACATTGTTTGCTGTGAGAATAGTGTTACTTTTTGAAAGGAATATACCTGCAACTTAGGGGATCAACGTGGAGATAGCCTCTTTCTGTTCCAAATTGGCCTATTCAGCTAAGTTGAAGAAACACATGTACCTCTCAAAAAAAAACCATCTCGGTATGAGGCTGGAATATCTAGAACATTGTTTCCCTGTGAGAACTGAGTGTGGTTTTGAAATGACTACTACAGGAAACCTTAGAGTTTCAAAGGGGCGATAAGCTCTGTTTGCTCGAAATAGGTCTTTTCAGCTGAGTTGAAGACACATGCATCTTTCCCAAGAAAACATCTATGTTAGAAAGTGCAGCAGCTACCACATGGTTTCTCTGTCACAATTGAGAGAGCTTTTGAAAGGAGTACTTCCTGCAATTCAGAACTTGCAAGGTCAACAAAGGTTCATTCTGTGCCAAATAGGCGTTTTCACCTGACATGTTGAAACACATGTTTCTCTCACAAGAAACTCTCTGTGTTAGACGGTCCATCGCATAGAACATTATTTACCTGTGAGATTTGAGTTAGTTTTCATTGGAGAACTTTTGCAAATCAGAATTTCAGGGTGGAAAAGGCTACTTTGTTCCTAATAGCCCTATTGAGCTGCATTGAAAAAACACATGGATCTCGCGAGAGAAAACCATCTGTGTTAGAAGCAGGATCATCCGGCACATTGTTTCCCTGTGAGAATCGAGTGAATATTTGAAAGGAGTACTTCCAGCCAATCATAGATTTGAGGTGTACAAAAGCTCACTTTACTCCATATAGGACTATTTAGCTGAGTGGAAGAAACAACATGTATATCTCGCAAGAGAACTATATGTGTAAGAAGCCTGAGCATCTAGAACATTGATTCCCTGTGAGAACCGAGTTACGTTTGAAAGGAATACCTCCTGCAAATCCTAGATTTGAAGGTGGAGAAAGGCTGCTTTTGTTCAAAATAGGCCTATTGATCTGAGGGGAAGTAACGAATGGATACTTCCAAAGAAAACCATTTCTGGTAGAAGCTGAAGCATGTACATATTGCTTCCCTGGGAGAAATCAGTTAGTTTGGAAAGGAATATTCCTGCAAATCAGAACTTCCAAGGTGCACCAAGCTTCATTTCATTCTAAATAGGCCTATTCCACTGAGATGTTGAAACACATGTTTCTCTGAAAAGAAAACAATCCGTGTTACAATCTCCCCTGCCTTTAACCTTGATTCCCTGTGAGATTAGAGGTAGTTTTTGAGTGGAATACGTCTGCAAAGGAGAATTTTCAGGCTGGAAAAGCCTCCTTTTGTTGGACTAAGCCTATTCAGCTGAGTTGAAGAAGCACATTTTTCTCTCAAAACAAAATCATCTGTGTTAGAAGAAGGAGAATCTAGCACATTGTTTCCTATGAGAAGTGAGTTAGTGTTGGAAAAGAACGCTGACTGCAACCTAGGTGTTTCAAGGTGGAGATTGGCTCTATTTCCTCCAATAAGCCTATTCAGATGAGTTTGAGAAACTCATGTATCTCTCCAAGGAAAATGATATACGTTAGCAGCATCAAATCTACCACATTGTTTCCTTCTGAGTATTGAGTTAGTTTTTGAAAGCAACACGTTTAGCAAATCAGAATTTTCAAGCTACAGAAAGGCTCATTTTGTCCAAAGAGGAGGATTCGGCTCAATTGAAGACAGACATGTATCTCTCCTCACAATACCATCTATGCTTCAAACTGCAGCAATTACCACATTGTTTCCCTGCAAGAATTGACTTAGTTTTTGAAAGGACTACTACTGGCAACTTTTGAGTTTCACTGTGGAGATAGTCTCTGTTTGCTTCAAACAGGCCTTTTTAGCTGAGATGAAGAAGCACATGTGTATCTTGAAAAAGTACCATCTACGTTGGAAGCTGTAATTTCTATCACACTGTTTCCCTCTGACAATTTAGTTTGTTTTAGAAAGGAGTATTTCCTGCAAATCAGAATTTCCAACATGGATTGAAGTTCACTTGCTCCAAACAAGCCTAGGTTGAAGAAACACACCTATTTCTTGAAAGAAAACCATCTGTGTTAGAAGAAAGTGCATCTAGCACATTGTTTCCCTGTGAGAACTGAGTTAGTTTTTAAAGGAACTTGTCCTCCACATTAGCACTTTGAATTGGGACATATGTTTCTTTGTTTCAAATTGGCCTATTCACCTGAATGGTCTAAACACGTGTTCCTCTTGAAACATCACAATATGTTTTAGAAAGAGGAACAACTAGCCTATTGCTTCCTTGTGAGAAGACTTAGTCTTGGAAAGGAATGTACCTGCAACTGAGAGATTTCAATGTGGAGATATGCCCTGATTGCTGAAAATAGGCCTATACAGCTGAGTTGAAGAAACACATGACTAACTCTAATGACAACCATCTATGTTAGAAACTGTAGCATCAAGCACATTGATCCCCTGTGAAATTTGAATTCGTTATGGAAATGAATAACTTCTGAAGTACAGATTTTCAAAGTGTAGGAAGCCTCATTTTGTCCAAATAGGCCATTTCAGCTATGTTGAAGAAACACATGCATCTCTCCAACGAAATCATGTAGGTTAGAATCAGCATCATCTAGAACACTGTTCCTTGTGAGAATTGATTTAGCTCGTGAAAGGAGTATTTCCTGCAAAGCATCCTTTTCAAGATGAAGAAAGGCTCATTTTGTTCCAAATAATTCTATACAGCTGAGTTGAAGAAACACATGTACCTTTCCAAAGAAAACCATCTATGGTAGATCTACAACTTTATTTCCCTGTGTGAATTGACATAGATTTCAAAGGAAAATTTAATGGAAATGAGAACTTAGAAGGCAGAGAAAGGATCATTTTGTTCCAAATGGGCCAAATCACATGAGATGTCAAAAACCGTTTGTGTGGAAAGGAAATCTGTGATAGAAACAGGTGTTTCCTGCACATTCTTTCCCTGTGAAAATTGAGTTAATTTTTAAAAGCATACTTCCTACATCTTAAGTGTTTCAATGCGGAGATAGTTTCTGTTTACTCCAGGGAGGCGTATTCAGCGTGGTTTGAGAAACGCATGTATCTCCCAAAGAAAGTGATCTATGTTAAATGCTTCACAATCCCGCCTGTTGTTTGCCTGTGAGAATTGAATGAATTTTTGAATGCAATACTTCTGGAAATCCTCATTTTCAAGAAGAAGAAAGGCTCATTTTGTCCCAAGTATGCGTATTTTGCTTAGGTGAAGAAACACATTTATCTCTCCACAGAAAGCCATCTGTGTCAGAAGTCAAAACATTAACAACATTGCTTCATTCTGTAAATGAGTTACTTTTGGAAAGGAATATTTCCTGAAAATCAGAACTTTCAAGGTGGAGAGATGTTCACTTTCTTCCAAATAAGCCTATTGACCTGAAAGTGGGAACACATTTGTCTCTCGAAAGAAAATGGTCAGTGTAGAAAGAGAGAAGTGTCTAGACCATTGTTTCCGTGTGAGAATTGACTTAGTTTTGAAAGGAATACTTACTGCAAATCCTAATTTTCAAGGTGGAGAAAGGGTGATTCTCCTCAAATGGGCCTCTTTATCTGAGGGGAAGAAACACATGTATCCCTCCAAAGAAAACCATTTCTGCTAGAAGCTGCACCATCTGACACATTGTTACCTGTGAGAATTGAGTTCACTTTTGAAAGGAATATTTCCTGTATATCGTAGTTATCATGGTAGGGGAAGGCTCATTTTGGTACAAAAATGCCTAATCAGCTGATTTGAAGAAACACATTTATTTCTCCAAATAACACCATCTAAGCTTGAAGCTACAGTTGCTAGCACATTGTTTCCCTGTGACAATTGGCTTAGTTTTTGAAAGGAAGACTTCCTCACAATCTGAGTTTTCAGGGTATTATTAGGCTGAGTGTGTCCAAGTAGGCCCATTCAGCTAAGTTCTATAGAAACATGTGTCTCTCAAAAAAAAATCTTTCTTAGAACCAGGAGCATCTAGGGCATTGTTTCCCTGTGAGAACTGAGTTAGTTATTGAAAGGAATACTTCCTGCGACTTAAGATGTTTCAAAGTGGAGAAAGGCTCATTTTGTTCCAAATGGGGCCGTTCATCATTGGGGAAGAAACACAAGTATCCCTCCGAAGAAACCCATTTATGGTAGAAGCTGCAGCATCTACCATATTGTTTTCCTGTGAGAATTGAGTTCGTTTTGGGAAGAATACTTCCTGCAAATCAGAAATTCCAATGTGAACAAAGGTTCATTTTGTTTCCCAAAGGCCTATTCACCTGAGATGAAGAAAGGCCTGTATGTCCAAAAGAGAACAAGCTGGGTCCGAAGCTCAAGCACGTAGAACGTTGTTTACCAGTGATACTTGAATTACTTTTTGAATGGAATGCTCCTGCAAATCAGAATTGTCGGGGTGGATGAAGATCATTTTGTTCTGAATAGGCCTATTCGCCTGAGTTGAAAAAACACATGTACCTCTCAAAAGAAAACCAGCAGTGTTAGAAGCAGGAGCATCTAGCACATTGTTTTACTGTGAGAATTCAGTGAGTTTTTGAAAGGAAGACTGCTGCAAATCAGCGTTTTCGAGGTGTAGAAAGCTTCATTTTGTTCCAAATAGGACAGTTTAGAACAGTTGAAGAAAGAAATGTAAATCTCAAAAGAAAGCTACAGAAAACCTTCGAGTTTCAAAGGGGCCATAGGCTCTGTTTGCTCGAAATAGGTCTTTTCAGCTGAGTTGAAGACACATGCATCTTTCCCAAGAAAACCATCTATGTTAGAAAGTGCAGCAGCTACCACATGTTTTCTCTGTCACAATTGAGAGAGCTTTTGAAAGGAGTACTTCCTGCAATTCAGAACTTTCAAGGTCAACAAAGGTTCATTCTGTGCCAAATAGGCGTTTTCACCTGAAATGTTGAAACACATGTTTCTCTCACAAGAAACTCTCTGTGTTAGACGGTCCATCGCATAGAACATTATTTACCTGTGAGATTTGAGTTAGTTTTCATTGGAGAACTTTTGCAAATCAGAATTTCAGGGTGGAAAAGGCTACTTTGTTCCTAATAGCCCTATTGAGCTGCATTGAAAAAACACATGGATCTCGCGAGAGAAAACCATCTGTGTTAGAAGCAGGATCATCTGGCACATTGTTTCCCTGTGAGAATCGAGTGAATATTTGAAAGGAGTACTTCCAGCCAATCATAGATTTGAGGTGTACAAAAGCTCACTTTACTCCATATAGGACTATTTAGCTGAGTGGAAGAAACAACATGTATATCTCGCAAGAGAACTATATGTGTAAGAAGCCTGAGCATCTAGAACATTGATTCCCTGTGAGAACCGAGTTACGTTTGAAAGGAATACCTCCTGCAAATCCTAGATTTGAAGGTGGAGAAAGGCTGCTTTTGTTCAAAATAGCCCTATTGATCTGAGGGGAAGTAACGAATGGATACTTCCAAAGAAAACCATTTCTGGTAGAAGCTGAAGCATGTACATATTGCTTCCCTGGGAGAAATCAGTTAGTTTGGAAAGGAATATTCCTGCAAATCAGAACTTCCAAGGTGCACCAAGCTTCATTTCATTCTAAATAGGCCTATTCCACTGAGATGTTGAAACACATGTTTCTCTGAAAAGAAAACAATCCGTGTTACAATCTCCCCTGCCTTTAACCTTGATTCCCTGTGAGATTAGAGGTAGTTTTTGAGTGGAATACGTCTGCAAAGGAGAATTTTCAGGCTGGAAAAGCCTCCTTTTGTTGGACTAAGCCTATTCAGCTGAGTTGAAGAAGCACATTTTTCTCTCAAAAGAAAATCATCTGTGTTAGAAGAAGGAGAATCTAGCACATTGTTTCCTATGAGAAGTGAGTTAGTGTTTGAAAAGATCGCTGACTGCAACCTAGGTGTTTCAAGGTGGAGATTGGCTCTATTTCCTCCAATAAGCCTATTCAGATGAGTTTGAGAAACTCATGTATCTCTCCAAGGAAAATGATATACGTTAGCAGCATCAAATCTACCACATTGTTTCCTTCTGAGTATTGAGTTAGTTTTTGAAAGCAACACGTTTAGCAAATCAGAATTTTCAAGCTACAGAAAGGCTCATTTTGTCCAAAGAGGAGGATTCGGCTCAATTGAAGACAGACATGTATCTCTCCTCACAATACCATCTATGCTTCAAACTGCAGCAATTACCACATTGTTTCCCTGCAAGAATTGACTTAGTTTTTGAAAGGACTACTACTGGCAACTTTTGAGTTTCACTGTGGAGATAGTCTCTGTTTGCTTCAAACTGGCCTTTTTAGCTGAGATGAAGAAGCACATGTGTATCTTGAAAAAGTACCATCTACGTTGGAAGCTGTAATTTCTATCACACTGTTTCCCTCTGACAATTTAGTTTGTTTTAGAAAGGAGTATTTCCTGCAAATCAGAATTTCCAACATGGATTGAAGTTCACTTGCTCCAAACAAGCCTAGGTTGAAGAAACACACCTATTTCTTGAAAGAAAACCATCTGTGTTAGAAGAAAGTGCATCTAGCACATTGTTTCCCTGTGAGAACTGAGTTAGTTTTTAAAGGAACTTGTCCTCCACATTAGCACTTTGAATTGGGACATATGTTTCTTTGTTTCAAATTGGCCTATTCACCTGAATGGTCTAAACACGTGTTCCTCTTGAAACATCACAATATGTTTTAGAAAGAGGAACAACTAGCCTATTGCTTCCTTGTGAGAAGACTTAGTCTTGGAAAGGAATGTACCTGCAACTGAGAGATTTCAATGTGGAGATATGCCCTGATTGCTGAAAATAGGCCTATACAGCTGAGTTGAAGAAACACATGACTAACTCTAATGACAACCATCTATGTTAGAAACTGTAGCATCAAGCACATTGATCCCCTGTGAAATTTGAATTAGTTATGGAAATGAATAACTTCTGAAGTACAGATTTTCAAAGTGTAGGAAGCCTCATTTTGTCCAAATAGGCCATTTCAGCTATGTTGAAGAAACACATGCATCTCTCCAACGAAATCATGTAGGTTAGAATCAGCATCATCTAGAACACTGTTCCTTGTGAGAATTGATTTAGCTCGTGAAAGGAGTATTTCAGGCAAAGCATCCTTTTCAAGATGAAGAATGGCTCATTTTGTTCCAAATAATTCTATACAGCTGAGTTGAAGAAACACATGTACCTTTCCAAAGAAAACCATCTATGGTAGATCTACCACTTTATTTCCCTGTGTGAATTGACATAGATTTCAAAGGAAAATTTAATGGAAATGAGAACTTAGAAGGCAGAGAAAGGATCATTTTGTTCCAAATGGGCCAAATCACATGAGATGTCAAAAACCGTTTGTGTGGAAAGGAAAACTGTGATAGAAACAGGTGTTTCCTGCACATTCTTTCCCTGTGAAAATTGAGTTAATTTTTAAAAGCATACTTCCTACATCTTAAGTGTTTCAATGCGGAGATAGTTTCTGTTTACTCCAGGGAGGCGTATTCAGCGTGGTTTGAGAAACGCATGTATCTCCCAAAGAAAGTGATCTATGTTAAATGCTTCACAATCCCGCCTGTTGTTTGCCTGTGAGAATTGAATGAATTTTTGAATGCAATACTTCTGGAAATCCTCATTTTCAAGAAGAAGAAAGGCTCATTTTGTCCCAAGTATGCGTATTTTGCTTAGGTGAAGAAACACATTTATCTCTCCACAGAAAGCCATCTGTGTCAGAAGTCAAAACATTAACAACATTGCTTCATTCTGTAAATGAGTTACTTTTGGAAAGGAATATTTCCTGAAAATCAGAACTTTCAAGGTGGAGAGATGTTCACTTTCTTCCAAATAAGCCTATTGACCTGAAAGTGGGAACACATTTGTCTCTCGAAAGAAAATGGTCAGTGTAGAAAGAGAGAAGTGTCTAGACCATTGTTTCCGTGTGAGAATTGACTTAGTTTTGAAAGGAATACTTACTGCAAATCCTAATTTTCAAGGTGGAGAAAGGGTGATTCTCCTCAAATGGGCCTCTTTATCTGAGGGGAAGAAACACATGTATCCCTCCAAAGAAAACCATTTCTGCTAGAAGCTGCACCATCTGACACATTGTTACCTGTGAGAATTGAGTTCACTTTTGAAAGGAATATTTCCTGTATATCGTAGTTATCATGGTAGGGGAAGGCTCATTTTGGTACAAAAATGCCTAATCAGCTGATTTGAAGAAACACATTTATTTCTCCAAATAACACCATCTAAGCTTGAAGCTACAGTTGCTAGCACATTGTTTCCCTGTGACAATTGGCTTAGTTTTTGAAAGGAAGACTTCCTCACAATCTGAGTTTTCAGGGTATTATTAGGCTGAGTGTGTCCAAGTAGGCCCATTCAGCTAAGTTCTATAGAAACATGTGTCTCTCAAAAAAAAATCTTTCTTAGAACCAGGAGCATCTAGGGCATTGTTTCCCTGTGAGAACTGAGTTAGTTATTGAAAGGAATACTTCCTGCGACTTAAGATGTTTCAAAGTGGAGAAAGGCTCATTTTGTTCCAAATGGGGCCGTTCATCATTGGGGAAGAAACACAAGTATCCCTCCGAAGAAACCCATTTATGGTAGAAGCTGCAGCATCTACCATATTGTTTTCCTGTGAGAATTGAGTTCGTTTTGGGAAGAATACTTCCTGCAAATCAGAAATTCCAATGTGAACAAAGGTTCATTTTGTTTCCCAAAGGCCTATTCACCTGAGATGAAGAAAGGCCTGTATGTCCAAAAGAGAACAAGCTGGGTCCGAAGCTCAAGCACGTAGAACGTTGTTTACCAGTGATACTTGAATTACTTTTTGAATGGAATGCTCCTGCAAATCAGAATTGTCGGGGTGGATGAAGATCATTTTGTTCTGAATAGGCCTATTCGCCTGAGTTGAAAAAACACATGTACCTCTCAAAAGAAAACCAGCAGTGTTAGAAGCAGGAGCATCTAGCACATTGTTTTACTGTGAGAATTCAGTGAGTTTTTGAAAGGAAGACTGCTGCAAATCAGCGTTTTCGAGGTGTAGAAAGCTTCATTTTGTTCCAAATAGGACAGTTTAGAACAGTTGAAGAAAGAAATGTAAATCTCAAAAGAAAGCTACAGAAAACCTTCGAGTTTCAAAGGGGCCATAGGCTCTGTTTGCTCGAAATAGGTCTTTTCAGCTGAGTTGAAGACACATGCATCTTTCCCAAGAAAACCATCTATGTTAGAAAGTGCAGCAGCTACCACATGTTTTCTCTGTCACAATTGAGAGAGCTTTTGAAAGGAGTACTTCCTGCAATTCAGAACTTTCAAGGTCAACAAAGGTTCATTCTGTGCCAAATAGGCGTTTTCACCTGAAATGTTGAAACACATGTTTCTCTCACAAGAAACTCTCTGTGTTAGACGGTCCATCGCATAGAACATTATTTACCTGTGAGATTTGAGTTAGTTTTCATTGGAGAACTTTTGCAAATCAGAATTTCAGGGTGGAAAAGGCTACTTTGTTCCTAATAGCCCTATTGAGCTGCATTGAAAAAACACATGGATCTCGCGAGAGAAAACCATCTGTGTTAGAAGCAGGATCATCTGGCACATTGTTTCCCTGTGAGAATCGAGTGAATATTTGAAAGGAGTACTTCCAGCCAATCATAGATTTGAGGTGTACAAAAGCTCACTTTACTCCATATAGGACTATTTAGCTGAGTGGAAGAAACAACATGTATATCTCGCAAGAGAACTATATGTGTAAGAAGCCTGAGCATCTAGAACATTGATTCCCTGTGAGAACCGAGTTACGTTTGAAAGGAATACCTCCTGCAAATCCTAGATTTGAAGGTGGAGAAAGGCTGCTTTTGTTCAAAATAGCCCTATTGATCTGAGGGGAAGTAACGAATGGATACTTCCAAAGAAAACCATTTCTGGTAGAAGCTGAAGCATGTACATATTGCTTCCCTGGGAGAAATCAGTTAGTTTGGAAAGGAATATTCCTGCAAATCAGAACTTCCAAGGTGCACCAAGCTTCATTTCATTCTAAATAGGCCTATTCCACTGAGATGTTGAAACACATGTTTCTCTGAAAAGAAAACAATCCGTGTTACAATCTCCCCTGCCTTTAACCTTGATTCCCTGTGAGATTAGAGGTAGTTTTTGAGTGGAATACGTCTGCAAAGGAGAATTTTCAGGCTGGAAAAGCCTCCTTTTGTTGGACTAAGCCTATTCAGCTGAGTTGAAGAAGCACATTTTTCTCTCAAAAGAAAATCATCTGTGTTAGAAGAAGGAGAATCTAGCACATTGTTTCCTATGAGAAGTGAGTTAGTGTTTGAAAAGATCGCTGACTGCAACCTAGGTGTTTCAAGGTGGAGATTGGCTCTATTTCCTCCAATAAGCCTATTCAGATGAGTTTGAGAAACTCATGTATCTCTCCAAGGAAAATGATATACGTTAGCAGCATCAAATCTACCACATTGTTTCCTTCTGAGTATTGAGTTAGTTTTTGAAAGCAACACGTTTAGCAAATCAGAATTTTCAAGCTACAGAAAGGCTCATTTTGTCCAAAGAGGAGGATTCGGCTCAATTGAAGACAGACATGTATCTCTCCTCACAATACCATCTATGCTTCAAACTGCAGCAATTACCACATTGTTTCCCTGCAAGAATTGACTTAGTTTTTGAAAGGACTACTACTGGCAACTTTTGAGTTTCACTGTGGAGATAGTCTCTGTTTGCTTCAAACTGGCCTTTTTAGCTGAGATGAAGAAGCACATGTGTATCTTGAAAAAGTACCATCTACGTTGGAAGCTGTAATTTCTATCACACTGTTTCCCTCTGACAATTTAGTTTGTTTTAGAAAGGAGTATTTCCTGCAAATCAGAATTTCCAACATGGATTGAAGTTCACTTGCTCCAAACAAGCCTAGGTTGAAGAAACACACCTATTTCTTGAAAGAAAACCATCTGTGTTAGAAGAAAGTGCATCTAGCACATTGTTTCCCTGTGAGAACTGAGTTAGTTTTTAAAGGAACTTGTCCTCCACATTAGCACTTTGAATTGGGACATATGTTTCTTTGTTTCAAATTGGCCTATTCACCTGAATGGTCTAAACACGTGTTCCTCTTGAAACATCACAATATGTTTTAGAAAGAGGAACAACTAGCCTATTGCTTCCTTGTGAGAAGACTTAGTCTTGGAAAGGAATGTACCTGCAACTGAGAGATTTCAATGTGGAGATATGCCCTGATTGCTGAAAATAGGCCTATACAGCTGAGTTGAAGAAACACATGACTAACTCTAATGACAACCATCTATGTTAGAAACTGTAGCATCAAGCACATTGATCCCCTGTGAAATTTGAATTAGTTATGGAAATGAATAACTTCTGAAGTACAGATTTTCAAAGTGTAGGAAGCCTCATTTTGTCCAAATAGGCCATTTCAGCTATGTTGAAGAAACACATGCATCTCTCCAACGAAATCATGTAGGTTAGAATCAGCATCATCTAGAACACTGTTCCTTGTGAGAATTGATTTAGCTCGTGAAAGGAGTATTTCAGGCAAAGCATCCTTTTCAAGATGAAGAATGGCTCATTTTGTTCCAAATAATTCTATACAGCTGAGTTGAAGAAACACATGTACCTTTCCAAAGAAAACCATCTATGGTAGATCTACCACTTTATTTCCCTGTGTGAATTGACATAGATTTCAAAGGAAAATTTAATGGAAATGAGAACTTAGAAGGCAGAGAAAGGATCATTTTGTTCCAAATGGGCCAAATCACATGAGATGTCAAAAACCGTTTGTGTGGAAAGGAAAACTGTGATAGAAACAGGTGTTTCCTGCACATTCTTTCCCTGTGAAAATTGAGTTAATTTTTAAAAGCATACTTCCTACATCTTAAGTGTTTCAATGCGGAGATAGTTTCTGTTTACTCCAGGGAGGCGTATTCAGCGTGGTTTGAGAAACGCATGTATCTCCCAAAGAAAGAGATCTATGTTAAATGCTTCACAATCCCGCCTGTTGTTTGCCTGTGAGAATTGAATGAATTTTTGAATGCAATACTTCTGGAAATCCTCATTTTCAAGAAGAAGAAAGGCTCATTTTGTCCCAAGTATGCGTATTTTGCTGAGGTGAAGAAACACATTTATCTCTCCACAGAAAGCCATCTGTGTCAGAAGTCAAAACATTAACAACATTGCTTCATTCTGTAAATGAGTTACTTTTGGAAAGGAATATTTCCTGAAAATCAGAACTTTCAAGGTGGAGAGATGTTCACTTTCTTCCAAATAAGCCTATTGACCTGAAAGTGGGAACACATTTGTCTCTCGAAAGAAAATGGTCAGTGTAGAAAGAGAGAAGTGTCTAGACCATTGTTTCCGTGTGAGAATTGACTTAGTTTTGAAAGGAATACTTACTGCAAATCCTAATTTTCAAGGTGGAGAAAGGGTGATTCTCCTCAAATGGGCCTCTTTATCTGAGGGGAAGAAACACATGTATCCCTCCAAAGAAAACCATTTCTGCTAGAAGCTGCAGCATCTGACACATTGTTACCTGTGAGAATTGAGTTCACTTTTGAAAGGAATATTTCCTGTATATCGTAGTTATCATGGTAGGGGAAGGCTCATTTTGGTACAAAAATGCCTAATCAGCTGATTTGAAGAAACACATTTATTTCTCCAAATAACACCATCTAAGCTTGAAGCTACAGTTGCTAGCACATTGTTTCCCTGTGACAATTGGCTTAGTTTTTGAAAGGAAGACTTCCTCACAATCTGAGTTTTCAGGGTATTATTAGGCTGAGTGTGTCCAAGTAGGCCCATTCAGCTAAGTTCTATAGAAACATGTGTCTCTCAAAAAAAAATCTTTCTTAGAACCAGGAGCATCTAGGGCATTGTTTCCCTGTGAGAACTGAGTTAGTTATTGAAAGGAATACTTCCTGCGACTTAAGATGTTTCAAAGTGGAGAAAGGCTCATTTTGTTCCAAATGGGGCCGTTCATCATTGGGGAAGAAACACAAGTATCCCTCCGAAGAAACCCATTTATGGTAGAAGCTGCAGCATCTACCATATTGTTTTCCTGTGAGAATTGAGTTCGTTTTGGGAAGAATACTTCCTGCAAATCAGAAATTCCAATGTGAACAAAGGTTCATTTTGTTTCCCAAAGGCCTATTCACCTAAGATGAAGAAAGGCCTGTATGTCCAAAAGAGAACAAGCTGGGTCCAAAGCTCAAGCATGTAGAACGTTGTTTACCAGTGATACTTGAATTACTTTTTGAATGGAATGCTCCTGCAAATCAGAATTGTCGGGGTGGATGAAGATCATTTTGTTCTGAATAGGCCTATTCGCCTGTGTTGAAAAAACACATGTACCTCTCAAAAGAAAACCAGCAGTGTTAGAAGCAGGAGCATCAAGCACATTGTTTTACTGTGAGAATTCAGTGAGTTTTTGAAAGGAAGACTGCTGCAAATCAGCGTTTTCGAGGTGTAGAAAGCTTCATTTTGTTCCACATAGGACAGTTTAGAACAGTTGAAGAAACAAATGTAAATCTCAAAAGAAAACTATGTGTGTTAGAAAGAAGAGCATCTATCACATTGTTTGCTGTGAGAATAGTGTTACTTTTTGAAAGGAATATACCTGCAACTTAGGGGATCAACGTGGAGATAGCCTCTTTCTGTTCCAAATTGGCCTATTCAGCTAAGTTGAAGAAACACATGTACCTCTCAAAAAAAAACCATCTCGGTATGAGGCTGGAATATCTAGAACATTGTTTCCCTGTGAGAACTGAGTGTGGTTTTGAAATGACTACTACAGGAAACCTTAGAGTTTCAAAGGGGCGATAAGCTCTGTTTGCTCGAAATAGGTCTTTTCAGCTGAGTTGAAGACACATGCATCTTTCCCAAGAAAACATCTATGTTAGAAAGTGCAGCAGCTACCACATGGTTTCTCTGTCACAATTGAGAGAGCTTTTGAAAGGAGTACTTCCTGCAATTCAGAACTTGCAAGGTCAACAAAGGTTCATTCTGTGCCAAATAGGCGTTTTCACCTGACATGTTGAAACACATGTTTCTCTCACAAGAAACTCTCTGTGTTAGACGGTCCATCGCATAGAACATTATTTACCTGTGAGATTTGAGTTAGTTTTCATTGGAGAACTTTTGCAAATCAGAATTTCAGGGTGGAAAAGGCTACTTTGTTCCTAATAGCCCTATTGAGCTGCATTGAAAAAACACATGGATCTCGCGAGAGAAAACCATCTGTGTTAGAAGCAGGATCATCCGGCACATTGTTTCCCTGTGAGAATCGAGTGAATATTTGAAAGGAGTACTTCCAGCCAATCATAGATTTGAGGTGTACAAAAGCTCACTTTACTCCATATAGGACTATTTAGCTGAGTGGAAGAAACAACATGTATATCTCGCAAGAGAACTATATGTGTAAGAAGCCTGAGCATCTAGAACATTGATTCCCTGTGAGAACCGAGTTACGTTTGAAAGGAATACCTCCTGCAAATCCTAGATTTGAAGGTGGAGAAAGGCTGCTTTTGTTCAAAATAGCCCTATTGATCTGAGGGGAAGTAACGAATGGATACTTCCAAAGAAAACCATTTCTGGTAGAAGCTGAAGCATGTACATATTGCTTCCCTGGGAGAAATCAGTTAGTTTGGAAAGGAATATTCCTGCAAATCAGAACTTCCAAGGTGCACCAAGCTTCATTTCATTCTAAATAGGCCTATTCCACTGAGATGTTGAAACACATGTTTCTCTGAAAAGAAAACAATCCGTGTTACAATCTCCCCTGCCTTTAACCTTGATTCCCTGTGAGATTAGAGGTAGTTTTTGAGTGGAATACGTCTGCAAAGGAGAATTTTCAGGCTGGAAAAGCCTCCTTTTGTTGGACTAAGCCTATTCAGCTGAGTTGAAGAAGCACATTTTTCTCTCAAAAGAAAATCATCTGTGTTAGAAGAAGGAGAATCTAGCACATTGTTTCCTATGAGAAGTGAGTTAGTGTTGGAAAAGAACGCTGACTGCAACCTAGGTGTTTCAAGGTGGAGATTGGCTCTATTTCCTCCAATAAGCCTATTCAGATGAGTTTGAGAAACTCATGTATCTCTCCAAGGAAAATGATATACGTTAGCAGCATCAAATCTACCACATTGTTTCCTTCTGAGTATTGAGTTAGTTTTTGAAAGCAACACGTTTAGCAAATCAGAATTTTCAAGCTACAGAAAGGCTCATTTTGTCCAAAGAGGAGGATTCGGCTCAATTGAAGACAGACATGTATCTCTCCTCACAATACCATCTATGCTTCAAACTGCAGCAATTACCACATTGTTTCCCTGCAAGAATTGACTTAGTTTTTGAAAGGACTACTACTGGCAACTTTTGAGTTTCACTGTGGAGATAGTCTCTGTTTGCTTCAAACAGGCCTTTTTAGCTGAGATGAAGAAGCACATGTGTATCTTGAAAAAGTACCATCTACGTTGGAAGCTGTAATTTCTATCACACTGTTTCCCTCTGACAATTTAGTTTGTTTTAGAAAGGAGTATTTCCTGCAAATCAGAATTTCCAACATGGATTGAAGTTCACTTGCTCCAAACAAGCCTAGGTTGAAGAAACACACCTATTTCTTGAAAGAAAACCATCTGTGTTAGAAGAAAGTGCATCTAGCACATTGTTTCCCTGTGAGAACTGAGTTAGTTTTTAAAGGAACTTGTCCTCCACATTAGCACTTTGAATTGGGACATATGTTTCTTTGTTTCAAATTGGCCTATTCACCTGAATGGTCTAAACACGTGTTCCTCTTGAAACATCACAATATGTTTTAGAAAGAGGAACAACTAGCCTATTGCTTCCTTGTGAGAAGACTTAGTCTTGGAAAGGAATGTACCTGCAACTGAGAGATTTCAATGTGGAGATATGCCCTGATTGCTGAAAATAGGGCTATACAGCTGAGTTGAAGAAACACATGACTAACTCTAATGACAACCATCTATGTTAGAAACTGTAGCATCAAGCACATTGATCCCCTGTGAAATTTGAATTAGTTATGGAAATGAATAACTTCTGAAGTACAGATTTTCAAAGTGTAGGAAGCCTCATTTTGTCCAAATAGGCCATTTCAGCTATGTTGAAGAAACACATGCATATCTCCAACGAAATCATGTAGGTTAGAATCAGCATCATCTAGAACACTGTTCCTTGTGAGAATTGATTTAGCTCGTGAAAGGAGTATTTCCTGCAAAGCATCCTTTTCAAGATGAAGAAAGGCTCATTTTGTTCCAAATAATTCTATACAGCTGAGTTGAAGAAACACATGTACCTTTCCAAAGAAAACCATCTACGGTAGATCTACCACTTTATTTCCCTGTGTGAATTGACATAGATTTCAAAGGAAAATTTAATGGAAATGAGAACTTAGAAGGCAGAGAAACATCATTTTGTTCCAAATGGGCCCAATCACATGAGATGTCAAAAACCGTTTGTGTGGAAAGGAAAACTGTGATAGAAACAGGTGTTTCCTGCACATTCTTTCCCTGTGAAAATTGAGTTAATTTTTAAAAGCATACTTCCTACATCTTAAGTGTTTCAATGCGGAGATAGTTTCTGTTTACTCCAGGGAGGCGTATTCAGCGTGGTTTGAGAAACGCATGTATCTCCCAAAGAAAGAGATCTATGTTAAATGCTTCACAATCCCGCCTGTTGTTTGCCTGTGAGAATTGAATGAATTTTTGAATGCAATACTTCTGGAAATCCTCATTTTCAAGAAGAAGAAAGGCTCATTTTGTCCCAAGTATGCGTATTTTGCTGAGGTGAAGAAACACATTTATCTCTCCACAGAAAGCCATCTGTGTCAGAAGTCAAAACATTAACAACATTGCTTCATTCTGTAAATGAGTTACTTTTGGAACGGAATATTTCCTGAAAATCAGAAGTTTCAAGGTGGAGAGATGTTCACTTTCTTCCAAATAAGCCTATTGACCTGAAAGTGGGAACACATTTGTCTCTCGAAAGAAAATGGTCAGTGTAGAAAGAGAGGAGTGTCTAGACCATTGTTTCCGTGTGAGAATTGACTTAGTTTTGAAAGGAATACTTACTGCAAATCCTAATTTTCAAGGTGGAGAAAGGGTGATTCTCCTCAAATGGGCCTCTTTATCTGAGGGGAAGAAACACATGTATCCCTCCAAAGAAAACCATTTCTGCTAGAAGCTGCAGCATCTGACACATTGTTACCTGTGAGAATTGAGTTCACTTTTGAAAGGAATATTTCCTGTATATCGTAGTTATCATGGTAGGGGAAGGCTCATTTTGGTACAAAAATGCCTAATCAGCTGATTTGAAGAAACACATTTATTTCTCCAAATAACACCATCTAAGCTTGAAGCTACAGTTGCTAGCACATTGTTTCCCTGTGACAATTGGCTTAGTTTTTGAAAGGAAGACTTCCTCACAATCTGAGTTTTCAGGGTATTATTAGGCTGAGTGTGTCCAAGTAGGCCCATTCAGCTAAGTTCTATAGAAACATGTGTCTCTCAAAAAAAAATCTTTCTTAGAACCAGGAGCATCTAGGGCATTGTTTCCCTGTGAGAACTGAGTTAGTTATTGAAAGGAATACTTCCTGCGACTTAAGATGTTTCAAAGTGGAGAAAGGCTCATTTTGTTCCAAATGGGGCCGTTCATCATTGGGGAAGAAACACAAGTATCCCTCCGAAGAAACCCATTTATGGTAGAAGCTGCAGCATCTACCATATTGTTTTCCTGTGAGAATTGAGTTCGTTTTGGGAAGAATACTTCCTGCAAATCAGAAATTCCAATGTGAACAAAGGTTCATTTTGTTTCCCAAAGGCCTATTCACCTAAGATGAAGAAAGGCCTGTATGTCCAAAAGAGAACAAGCTGGGTCCAAAGCTCAAGCATGTAGAACGTTGTTTACCAGTGATACTTGAATTACTTTTTGAATGGAATGCTCCTGCAAATCAGAATTGTCGGGGTGGATGAAGATCATTTTGTTCTGAATAGGCCTATTCGCCTGTGTTGAAAAAACACATGTACCTCTCAAAAGAAAACCAGCAGTGTTAGAAGCAGGAGCATCAAGCACATTGTTTTACTGTGAGAATTCAGTGAGTTTTTGAAAGGAAGACTGCTGCAAATCAGCGTTTTCGAGGTGTAGAAAGCTTCATTTTGTTCCACATAGGACAGTTTAGAACAGTTGAAGAAACAAATGTAAATCTCAAAAGAAAACTATGTGTGTTAGAAAGAAGAGCATCTATCACATTGTTTGCTGTGAGAATAGTGTTACTTTTTGAAAGGAATATACCTGCAACTTAGGGGATCAACGTGGAGATAGCCTCTTTCTGTTCCAAATTGGCCTATTCAGCTAAGTTGAAGAAACACATGTACCTCTCAAAAAAAAACCATCTCGGTATGAGGCTGGAATATCTAGAACATTGTTTCCCTGTGAGAACTGAGTGTGGTTTTGAAATGACTACTACAGGAAACCTTAGAGTTTCAAAGGGGCGATAAGCTCTGTTTGCTCGAAATAGGTCTTTTCAGCTGAGTTGAAGACACATGCATCTTTCCCAAGAAAACATCTATGTTAGAAAGTGCAGCAGCTACCACATGGTTTCTCTGTCACAATTGAGAGAGCTTTTGAAAGGAGTACTTCCTGCAATTCAGAACTTGCAAGGTCAACAAAGGTTCATTCTGTGCCAAATAGGCGTTTTCACCTGACATGTTGAAACACATGTTTCTCTCACAAGAAACTCTCTGTGTTAGACGGTCCATCGCATAGAACATTATTTACCTGTGAGATTTGAGTTAGTTTTCATTGGAGAACTTTTGCAAATCAGAATTTCAGGGTGGAAAAGGCTACTTTGTTCCTAATAGCCCTATTGAGCTGCATTGAAAAAACACATGGATCTCGCGAGAGAAAACCATCTGTGTTAGAAGCAGGATCATCCGGCACATTGTTTCCCTGTGAGAATCGAGTGAATATTTGAAAGGAGTACTTCCAGCCAATCATAGATTTGAGGTGTACAAAAGCTCACTTTACTCCATATAGGACTATTTAGCTGAGTGGAAGAAACAACATGTATATCTCGCAAGAGAACTATATGTGTAAGAAGCCTGAGCATCTAGAACATTGATTCCCTGTGAGAACCGAGTTACGTTTGAAAGGAATACCTCCTGCAAATCCTAGATTTGAAGGTGGAGAAAGGCTGCTTTTGTTCAAAATAGGCCTATTGATCTGAGGGGAAGTAACGAATGGATACTTCCAAAGAAAACCATTTCTGGTAGAAGCTGAAGCATGTACATATTGCTTCCCTGGGAGAAATCAGTTAGTTTGGAAAGGAATATTCCTGCAAATCAGAACTTCCAAGGTGCACCAAGCTTCATTTCATTCTAAATAGGCCTATTCCACTGAGATGTTGAAACACATGTTTCTCTGAAAAGAAAACAATCCGTGTTACAATCTCCCCTGCCTTTAACCTTGATTCCCTGTGAGATTAGAGGTAGTTTTTGAGTGGAATACGTCTGCAAAGGAGAATTTTCAGGCTGGAAAAGCCTCCTTTTGTTGGACTAAGCCTATTCAGCTGAGTTGAAGAAGCACATTTTTCTCTCAAAACAAAATCATCTGTGTTAGAAGAAGGAGAATCTAGCACATTGTTTCCTATGAGAAGTGAGTTAGTGTTGGAAAAGAACGCTGACTGCAACCTAGGTGTTTCAAGGTGGAGATTGGCTCTATTTCCTCCAATAAGCCTATTCAGATGAGTTTGAGAAACTCATGTATCTCTCCAAGGAAAATGATATACGTTAGCAGCATCAAATCTACCACATTGTTTCCTTCTGAGTATTGAGTTAGTTTTTGAAAGCAACACGTTTAGCAAATCAGAATTTTCAAGCTACAGAAAGGCTCATTTTGTCCAAAGAGGAGGATTCGGCTCAATTGAAGACAGACATGTATCTCTCCTCACAATACCATCTATGCTTCAAACTGCAGCAATTACCACATTGTTTCCCTGCAAGAATTGACTTAGTTTTTGAAAGGACTACTACTGGCAACTTTTGAGTTTCACTGTGGAGATAGTCTCTGTTTGCTTCAAACAGGCCTTTTTAGCTGAGATGAAGAAGCACATGTGTATCTTGAAAAAGTACCATCTACGTTGGAAGCTGTAATTTCTATCACACTGTTTCCCTCTGACAATTTAGTTTGTTTTAGAAAGGAGTATTTCCTGCAAATCAGAATTTCCAACATGGATTGAAGTTCACTTGCTCCAAACAAGCCTAGGTTGAAGAAACACACCTATTTCTTGAAAGAAAACCATCTGTGTTAGAAGAAAGTGCATCTAGCACATTGTTTCCCTGTGAGAACTGAGTTAGTTTTTAAAGGAACTTGTCCTCCACATTAGCACTTTGAATTGGGACATATGTTTCTTTGTTTCAAATTGGCCTATTCACCTGAATGGTCTAAACACGTGTTCCTCTTGAAACATCACAATATGTTTTAGAAAGAGGAACAACTAGCCTATTGCTTCCTTGTGAGAAGACTTAGTCTTGGAAAGGAATGTACCTGCAACTGAGAGATTTCAATGTGGAGATATGCCCTGATTGCTGAAAATAGGCCTATACAGCTGAGTTGAAGAAACACATGACTAACTCTAATGACAACCATCTATGTTAGAAACTGTAGCATCAAGCACATTGATCCCCTGTGAAATTTGAATTCGTTATGGAAATGAATAACTTCTGAAGTACAGATTTTCAAAGTGTAGGAAGCCTCATTTTGTCCAAATAGGCCATTTCAGCTATGTTGAAGAAACACATGCATCTCTCCAACGAAATCATGTAGGTTAGAATCAGCATCATCTAGAACACTGTTCCTTGTGAGAATTGATTTAGCTCGTGAAAGGAGTATTTCCTGCAAAGCATCCTTTTCAAGATGAAGAAAGGCTCATTTTGTTCCAAATAATTCTATACAGCTGAGTTGAAGAAACACATGTACCTTTCCAAAGAAAACCATCTATGGTAGATCTACAACTTTATTTCCCTGTGTGAATTGACATAGATTTCAAAGGAAAATTTAATGGAAATGAGAACTTAGAAGGCAGAGAAAGGATCATTTTGTTCCAAATGGGCCAAATCACATGAGATGTCAAAAACCGTTTGTGTGGAAAGGAAATCTGTGATAGAAACAGGTGTTTCCTGCACATTCTTTCCCTGTGAAAATTGAGTTAATTTTTAAAAGCATACTTCCTACATCTTAAGTGTTTCAATGCGGAGATAGTTTCTGTTTACTCCAGGGAGGCGTATTCAGCGTGGTTTGAGAAACGCATGTATCTCCCAAAGAAAGTGATCTATGTTAAATGCTTCACAATCCCGCCTGTTGTTTGCCTGTGAGAATTGAATGAATTTTTGAATGCAATACTTCTGGAAATCCTCATTTTCAAGAAGAAGAAAGGCTCATTTTGTCCCAAGTATGCGTATTTTGCTTAGGTGAAGAAACACATTTATCTCTCCACAGAAAGCCATCTGTGTCAGAAGTCAAAACATTAACAACATTGCTTCATTCTGTAAATGAGTTACTTTTGGAAAGGAATATTTCCTGAAAATCAGAACTTTCAAGGTGGAGAGATGTTCACTTTCTTCCAAATAAGCCTATTGACCTGAAAGTGGGAACACATTTCTCTCTCGAAAGAAAATGGTCAGTGTAGAAAGAGAGAAGTGTCTAGACCATTGTTTCCGTGTGAGAATTGACTTAGTTTTGAAAGGAATACTTACTGCAAATCCTAATTTTCAAGGTGGAGAAAGGGTGATTCTCCTCAAATGGGCCTCTTTATCTGAGGGGAAGAAACACATGTATCCCTCCAAAGAAAACCATTTCTGCTAGAAGCTGCAGCATCTGACACATTGTTACCTGTGAGAATTGAGTTCACTTTTGAAAGGAATATTTCCTGTATATCGTAGTTATCATGGTAGGGGAAGGCTCATTTTGGTACAAAAATGCCTAATCAGCTGATTTGAAGAAACACATTTATTTCTCCAAATAACACCATCTAAGCTTGAAGCTACAGTTGCTAGCACATTGTTTCCCTGTGACAATTGGCTTAGTTTTTGAAAGGAAGACTTCCTCACAATCTGAGTTTTCAGGGTATTATTAGGCTGAGTGTGTACAAGTAGGCCCATTCAGCTAAGTTCTATAGAAACATGTGTCTCTCAAAAAAAAATCTTTCTTAGAACCAGGAGCATCTAGGGCATTGTTTCCCTGTGAGAACTGAGTTAGTTATTGAAAGGAATACTTCCTGCGACTTAAGATGTTTCAAAGTGGAGAAAGGCTCATTTTGTTCCAAATGGGGCCGTTCATCATTGGGGAAGAAACACAAGTATCCCTCCGAAGAAACCCATTTATGGTAGAAGCTGCAGCATCTACCATATTGTTTTCCTGTGAGAATTGAGTTCGTTTTGGGAAGAATACTTCCTGCAAATCAGAAATTCCAATGTGAACAAAGGTTCATTTTGTTTCCCAAAGGCCTATTCACCTAAGATGAAGAAAGGCCTGTATGTCCAAAAAGAGAACAAGCTGGGTCCGAAGCTCAAGCACGTAGAACGTTGTTTACCAGTGATACTTGAATTACTTTTTGAATGGAATGCTCCTGCAAATCAGAATTGTCGGGGTGGATGAAGATCATTTTGTTCTGAATAGGCCTATTCGCCTGAGTTGAAAAAACACATGTACCTCTCAAAAGAAAACCAGCAGTGTTAGAAGCAGGAGCATCTAGCACATTGTTTTACTGTGAGAATTCAGTGAGTTTTTGAAAGGAAGACTGCTGCAAATCAGCGTTTTCGAGGTGTAGAAAGCTTCATTTTGTTCCAAATAGGACAGTTTAGAACAGTTGAAGAAAGAAATGTAAATCTCAAAAGAAAGCTACAGAAAACCTTCGAGTTTCAAAGGGGCCATTGGCTCTGTTTGCTCGAAATAGGTCTTTTCAGCTGAGTTGAAGACACATGCATCTTTCCCAAGAAAACCATCTATGTTAGAAAGTGCAGCAGCTACCACATGTTTTCTCTGTCACAATTGAGAGAGCTTTTGAAAGGAGTACTTCCTGCAATTCAGAACTTTCAAGGTCAACAAAGGTTCATTCTGTGCCAAATAGGCGTTTTCACCTGAAATGTTGAAACACATGTTTCTCTCACAAGAAACTCTCTGTGTTAGACGGTCCATCGCATAGAACATTATTTACCTGTGAGATTTGAGTTAGTTTTCATTGGAGAACTTTTGCAAATCAGAATTTCAGGGTGGAAAAGGCTACTTTGTTCCTAATAGCCCTATTGAGCTGCATTGAAAAAACACATGGATCTCGCGAGAGAAAACCATCTGTGTTAGAAGCAGGATCATCTGGCACATTGTTTCCCTGTGAGAATCGAGTGAATATTTGAAAGGAGTACTTCCAGCCAATCATAGATTTGAGGTGTACAAAAGCTCATTTTACTCCATATAGGACTATTTAGCTGAGTGGAAGAAACAACATGTATATCTCGCAAGAGAACTATATGTGTAAGAAGCCTGAGCATCTAGAACATTGATTCCCTGTGAGAACCGAGTTACGTTTGAAAGGAATACCTCCTGCAAATCCTAGATTTGAAGGTGGAGAAAGGCTGCTTTTGTTCAAAATAGGCCTATTGATCTGAGGGGAAGTAACGAATGGATACTTCCAAAGAAAACCATTTCTGGTAGAAGCTGAAGCATGTACATATTGCTTCCCTGGGAGAAATCAGTTAGTTTGGAAAGGAATATTCCTGCAAATCAGAACTTCCAAGGTGCACCAAGCTTCATTTCATTCTAAATAGGCCTATTCCACTGAGATGTTGAAACACATGTTTCTCTGGAAAGAAAACAATACGTGTTACAATCTCCCCTGCCTTTAACCTTGATTCCCTGTGAGATTAGAGGTAGTTTTTGAGTGGAATACGTCTGCAAAGGAGAATTTTCAGGCTGGAAAAGCCTCCTTTTGTTGGACTAAGCCTATTCAGCTGAGTTGAAGAAGCACATTTTTCTCTCAAAAGAAAATCATCTGTGTTAGAAGAAGGAGAATCTAGCACATTGTTTCCTATGAGAAGTGAGTTAGTGTTTGAAAAGAACGCTGACTGCAACCTAGGTGTTTCAAGGTGGAGATTGGCTCTATTTCCTCCAATAAGCCTATTCAGATGAGTTTGAGAAACTCATGTATCTCTCCAAGGAAAATGATATACGTTAGCAGCATCAAATCTACCACATTGTTTCCTTCTGAGTATTGAGTTAGTTTTTGAAAGCAACACGTTTAGCAAATCAGAATTTTCAAGCTACAGAAAGGCTCATTTTGTCCAAAGAGGAGGATTCGGCTCAATTGAAGACAGACATGTATCTCTCCTCACAATACCATCTATGCTTCAAACTGCAGCAATTACCACATTGTTTCCCTGCAAGAATTGACTTAGTTTTTGAAAGGACTACTACTGGCAACTTTTGAGTTTCACTGTGGAGATAGTCTCTGTTTGCTTCAAACAGGCCTTTTTAGCTGAGATGAAGAAGCACATGTGTATCTTGAAAAAGTACCATCTACGTTGGAAGCTGTAATTTCTATCACACTGTTTCCCTCTGACAATTTAGTTTGTTTTAGAAAGGAGTATTTCCTGCAAATCAGAATTTCCAACATGGATTGAAGTTCACTTGCTCCAAACAAGCCTAGGTTGAAGAAACACACCTATTTCTTGAAAGAAAACCATCTGTGTTAGAAGAAAGTGCATCTAGCACATTGTTTCCCTGTGAGAACTGAGTTAGTTTTTAAAGGAACTCGTCCTCCACATTAGCACTTTGAATTGGGACATATGTTTCTTTGTTTCAAATTGGCCTATTCACCTGAATGGTCTAAACACGTGTTCCTCTTGAAACATCACAATATGTTTTAGAAAGAGGAACAACTAGCCTATTGCTTCCTTGTGAGAAGACTTAGTCTTGGAAAGGAATGTACCTGCAACTGAGAGATTTCAATGTGGAGATATGCCCTGATTGCTGAAAATAGGCCTATACAGCTGAGTTGAAGAAACACATGACTAACTCTAATGACAACCATCTATGTTAGAAACTGTAGCATCAAGCACATTGATCCCCTGTGAAATTTGAATTAGTTATGGAAATGAATAACTTCTGAAGTACAGATTTTCAAAGTGTAGGAAGCCTCATTTTGTCCAAATAGGCCATTTCAGCTATGTTGAAGAAACACATGCATCTCTCCAACGAAATCATGTAGGTTAGAATCAGCATCATCTAGAACACTGTTCCTTGTGAGAATTGATTTAGCTCGTGAAAGGAGTATTTCCTGCAAAGCATCCTTTTCAAGATGAAGAAAGGCTCATTTTGTTCCAAATAGTTCTATACAGCTGAGTTGAAGAAACACATGTACCTTTCCAAAGAAAACCATCTATGGTAGATCTACCACTTTATTTCCCTGTGTGAATTGACATAGATTTCAAAGGAAAATTTAATGGAAATGAGAACTTAGAAGGCAGAGAAAGGATCATTTTGTTCCAAATGGGCCAAATCACATGAGATGTCAAAAACCGTTTGTGTGGAAAGGAAAACTGTGATAGAAACAGGTGTTTCCTGCACATTCTTTCCCTGTGAAAATTGAGTTAATTTTTAAAAGCATACTTCCTACATCTTAAGTGTTTCAATGCGGAGATAGTTTCTGTTTACTCCAGGGAGGCGTATTCAGCGTGGTTTGAGAAACGCATGTATCTCCCAAAGAAAGAGATCTATGTTAAATGCTTCACAATCCCGCCTGTTGTTTGCCTGTGAGAATTGAATGAATTTTTGAATGCAATACTTCTGGAAATCCTCATTTTCAAGAAGAAGAAAGGCTCATTTTGTCCCAAGTATGCGTATTTTGCTGAGGTGAAGAAACACATTTATCTCTCCACAGAAAGCCATCTGTGTCAGAAGTCAAAACATTAACAACATTGCTTCATTCTGTAAATGAGTTACTTTTGGAAAGGAATATTTCCTGAAAATCAGAAGTTTCAAGGTGGAGAGATGTTCACTTTCTTCCAAATAAGCCTATTGACCTGAAAGTGGGAACACATTTGTCTCTCGAAAGAAAATGGTCAGTGTAGAAAGAGAGAAGTGTCTAGACCATTGTTTCCGTGTGAGAATTGACTTAGTTTTGAAAGGAATACTTACTGCAAATCCTAATTTTCAAGGTGGAGAAAGGGTGATTCTCCTCAAATGGGCCTCTTTATCTGAGGGGAAGAAACACATGTATCCCTCCAAAGAAAACCATTTCTGCTAGAAGCTGCACCATCTGACACATTGTTACCTGTGAGAATTGAGTTCACTTTTGAAAGGAATATTTCCTGTATATCGTAGTTATCATGGTAGGGGAAGGCTCATTTTGGTACAAAAATGCCTAATCAGCTGATTTGAAGAAACACATTTATTTCTCCAAATAACACCATCTAAGCTTGAAGCTACAGTTGCTAGCACATTGTTTCCCTGTGACAATTGGCTTAGTTTTTGAAAGGAAGACTTCCTCACAATCTGAGTTTTCAGGGTATTATTAGGCTGAGTGTGTCCAAGTAGGCCCATTCAGCTAAGTTCTATAGAAACATGTGTCTCTCAAAAAAAAATCTTTCTTAGAACCAGGAGCATCTAGGGCATTGTTTCCCTGTGAGAACTGAGTTAGTTATTGAAAGGAATACTTCCTGCGACTTAAGATGTTTCAAAGTGGAGAAAGGCTCATTTTGTTCCAAATGGGGCCGTTCATCATTGGGGAAGAAACACAAGTATCCCTCCGAAGAAACCCATTTATGGTAGAAGCTGCAGCATCTACCATATTGTTTTCCTGTGAGAATTGAGTTCGTTTTGGGAAGAATACTTCCTGCAAATCAGAAATTCCAATGTGAACAAAGGTTCATTTTGTTTCCCAAAGGCCTATTCACCTAAGATGAAGAAAGGCCTGTATGTCCAAAAGAGAACAAGCTGGGTCCGAAGCTCAAGCACGTAGAACGTTGTTTACCAGTGATACTTGAATTACTTTTTGAATGGAATGCTCCTGCAAATCAGAATTGTCGGGGTGGATGAAGATCATTTTGTTCTGAATAGGCCTATTCGCCTGAGTTGAAAAAACACATGTACCTCTCAAAAGAAAACCAGCAGTGTTAGAAGCAGGAGCATCTAGCACATTGTTTTACTGTGAGAATTCAGTGAGTTTTTGAAAGGAAGACTGCTGCAAATCAGCGTTTTCGAGGTGTAGAAAGCTTCATTTTGTTCCAAATAGGACAGTTTAGAACAGTTGAAGAAAGAAATGTAAATCTCAAAAGAAAGCTACAGAAAACCTTCGAGTTTCAAAGGGGCCATAGGCTCTGTTTGCTCGAAATAGGTCTTTTCAGCTGAGTTGAAGACACATGCATCTTTCCCAAGAAAACCATCTATGTTAGAAAGTGCAGCAGCTACCACATGTTTTCTCTGTCACAATTGAGAGAGCTTTTGAAAGGAGTACTTCCTGCAATTCAGAACTTTCAAGGTCAACAAAGGTTCATTCTGTGCCAAATAGGCGTTTTCACCTGAAATGTTGAAACACATGTTTCTCTCACAAGAAACTCTCTGTGTTAGACGGTCCATCGCATAGAACATTATTTACCTGTGAGATTTGAGTTAGTTTTCATTGGAGAACTTTTGCAAATCAGAATTTCAGGGTGGAAAAGGCTACTTTGTTCCTAATAGCCCTATTGAGCTGCATTGAAAAAACACATGGATCTCACGAGAGAAAACCATCTGTGTTAGAAGCAGGATCATCCGGCACATTGTTTCCCTGTGAGAATCGAGTGAATATTTGAAAGGAGTACTTCCAGCCAATCATAGATTTGAGGTGTACAAAAGCTCACTTTACTCCATATAGGACTATTTAGCTGAGTGGAAGAAACAACATGTATATCTCGCAAGAGAACTATATGTGTAAGAAGCCTGAGCATCTAGAACATTGATTCCCTGTGAGAACCGAGTTACGTTTGAAAGGAATACCTCCTGCAAATCCTAGATTTGAAGGTGGAGAAAGGCTGCTTTTGTTCAAAATAGGCCTATTGATCTGAGGGGAAGTAACGAATGGATACTTCCAAAGAAAACCATTTCTGGTAGAAGCTGAAGCATGTACATATTGCTTCCCTGGGAGAAATCAGTTAGTTTGGAAAGGAATATTCCTGCAAATCAGAACTTCCAAGGTGCACCAAGCTTCATTTCATTCTAAATAGGCCTATTCCACTGAGATGTTGAAACACATGTTTCTCTGGAAAGAAAACAATCCGTGTTACAATCTCCCCTGCCTTTAACCTTGATTCCCTGTGAGATTAGAGGTAGTTTTTGAGTGGAATACGTCTGCAAAGGAGAATTTTCAGGCTGGAAAAGCCTCCTTTTGTTGGACTAAGCCTATTCAGCTGAGTTGAAGAAGCACATTTTTCTCTCAAAAGAAAATCATCTGTGTTAGAAGAAGGAGAATCTAGCACATTGTTTCCTATGAGAAGTGAGTTAGTGTTTGAAAAGAACGCTGACTGCAACCTAGGTGTTTCAAGGTGGAGATTGGCTCTATTTCCTCCAATAAGCCTATTCAGATGAGTTTGAGAAACTCATGTATCTCTCCAAGGAAAATGATATACGTTAGCAGCATCAAATCTACCACATTGTTTCCTTCTGAGTATTGAGTTAGTTTTTGAAAGCAACACGTTTAGCAAATCAGAATTTTCAAGCTACAGAAAGGCTCATTTTGTCCAAAGAGGAGGATTCGGCTCAATTGAAGACAGACATGTATCTCTCCTCACAATACCATCTATGCTTCAAACTGCAGCAATTACCACATTGTTTCCCTGCAAGAATTGACTTAGTTTTTGAAAGGACTACTACTGGCAACTTTTGAGTTTCACTGTGGAGATAGTCTCTGTTTGCTTCAAACAGGCCTTTTTAGCTGAGATGAAGAAGCACATGTGTATCTTGAAAAAGTACCATCTACGTTGGAAGCTGTAATTTCTATCACACTGTTTCCCTCTGACAATTTAGTTTGTTTTAGAAAGGAGTATTTCCTGCAAATCAGAATTTCCAACATGGATTGAAGTTCACTTGCTCCAAACAAGCCTAGGTTGAAGAAACACACCTATTTCTTGAAAGAAAACCATCTGTGTTAGAAGAAAGTGCATCTAGCACATTGTTTCCCTGTGAGAACTGAGTTAGTTTTTAAAGGAACTTGTCCTCCACATTAGCACTTTGAATTGGGACATATGTTTCTTTGTTTCAAATTGGCCTATTCACCTGAATGGTCTAAACACGTGTTCCTCTTGAAACATCACAATATGTTTTAGAAAGAGGAACAACTAGCCTATTGCTTCCTTGTGAGAAGACTTAGTCTTGGAAAGGAATGTACCTGCAACTGAGAGATTTCAATGTGGAGATATGCCCTGATTGCTGAAAATAGGCCTATACAGCTGAGTTGAAGAAACACATGACTAACTCTAATGACAACCATCTATGTTAGAAACTGTAGCATCAAGCACATTGATCCCCTGTGAAATTTGAATTAGTTATGGAAATGAATAACTTCTGAAGTACAGATTTTCAAAGTGTAGGAAGCCTCATTTTGTCCAAATAGGCCATTTCAGCTATGTTGAAGAAACACATGCATCTCTCCAACGAAATCATGTAGGTTAGAATCAGCATCATCTAGAACACTGTTCCTTGTGAGAATTGATTTAGCTCGTGAAAGGAGTATTTCCTGCAAAGCATCCTTTTCAAGATGAAGAAAGGCTCATTTTGTTCCAAATAATTCTATACAGCTGAGTTGAAGAAACACATGTACCTTTCCAAAGAAAACCATCTATGGTAGATCTACCACTTTATTTCCCTGTGTGAATTGACATAGATTTCAAAGGAAAATTTAATGGAAATGAGAACTTAGAAGGCAGAGAAAGGATCATTTTGTTCCAAATGGGCCCAATCACATGAGATGTCAAAAACCGTTTGTGTGGAAAGGAAAACTGTGATAGAAACAGGTGTTTCCTGCACATTCTTTCCCTGTGAAAATTGAGTTAATTTTTAAAAGCATACTTCCTACATCTTAAGTGTTTCAATGCGGAGATAGTTTCTGTTTACTCCAGGGAGGCGTATTCAGCGTGGTTTGAGAAACGCATGTATCTCCCAAAGAAAGAGATCTATGTTAAATGCTTCACAATCCCGCCTGTTGTTTGCCTGTGAGAATTGAATGAATTTTTGAATGCAATACTTCTGGAAATCCTCATTTTCAAGAAGAAGAAAGGCTCATTTTGTCCCAAGTATGCGTATTTTGCTGAGGTGAAGAAACACATTTATCTCTCCACAGAAAGCCATCTGTGTCAGAAGTCAAAACATTAACAACATTGCTTCATTCTGTAAATGAGTTACTTTTCGAAAGGAATATTTCCTGAAAATCAGAACTTTCAAGGTGGAGAGATGTTCACTTTCTTCCAAATAAGCCTATTGACCTGAAAGTGGGAACACATTTGTCTCTCGAAAGAAAATGGTCAGTGTAGAAAGAGAGAAGTGTCTAGACCATTGTTTCCGTGTGAGAATTGACTTAGTTTTGAAAGGAATACTTACTGCAAATCCTAATTTTCAAGGTGGAGAAAGGGTGATTCTCCTCAAATGGGCCTCTTTATCTGAGGGGAAGAAACACATGTATCCCTCCAAAGAAAACCATTTCTGCTAGAAGCTGCAGCATCTGACACATTGTTACCTGTGAGAATTGAGTTCACTTTTGAAAGGAATATTTCCTGTATATCGTAGTTATCATGGTAGGGGAAGGCTCATTTTGGTACAAAAATGCCTAATCAGCTGATTTGAAGAAACACATTTATTTCTCCAAATAACACCATCTAAGCTTGAAGCTACAGTTGCTAGCACATTGTTTCCCTGTGACAATTGGCTTAGTTTTTGAAAGGAAGACTTCCTCACAATCTGAGTTTTCAGGGTATTATTAGGCTGAGTGTGTCCAAGTAGGCCCATTCAGCTAAGTTCTATAGAAACATGTGTCTCTCAAAAAAAAATCTTTCTTAGAACCAGGAGCATCTAGGGCATTGTTTCCCTGTGAGAACTGAGTTAGTTATTGAAAGGAATACTTCCTGCGACTTAAGATGTTTCAAAGTGGAGAAAGGCTCATTTTGTTCCAAATGGGGCCGTTCATCATTGGGGAAGAAACACAAGTATCCCTCCGAAGAAACCCATTTATGGTAGAAGCTGCAGCATCTACCATATTGTTTTCCTGTGAGAATTGAGTTCGTTTTGGGAAGAATACTTCCTGCAAATCAGAAATTCCAATGTGAACAAAGGTTCATTTTGTTTCCCAAAGGCCTATTCACCTAAGATGAAGAAAGGCCTGTATGTCCAAAAGAGAACAAGCTGGGTCCAAAGCTCAAGCATGTAGAACGTTGTTTACCAGTGATACTTGAATTACTTTTTGAATGGAATGCTCCTGCAAATCAGAATTGTCGGGGTGGATGAAGATCATTTTGTTCTGAATAGGCCTATTCGCCTGTGTTGAAAAAACACATGTACCTCTCAAAAGAAAACCAGCAGTGTTAGAAGCAGGAGCATCAAGCACATTGTTTTACTGTGAGAATTCAGTGAGTTTTTGAAAGGAAGACTGCTGCAAATCAGCGTTTTCGAGGTGTAGAAAGCTTCATTTTGTTCCACATAGGACAGTTTAGAACAGTTGAAGAAACAAATGTAAATCTCAAAAGAAAACTATGTGTGTTAGAAAGAAGAGCATCTATCACATTGTTTGCTGTGAGAATAGTGTTACTTTTTGAAAGGAATATACCTGCAACTTAGGGGATCAACGTGGAGATAGCCTCTTTCTGTTCCAAATTGGCCTATTCAGCTAAGTTGAAGAAACACATGTACCTCTCAAAAAAAAACCATCTCGGTATGAGGCTGGAATATCTAGAACATTGTTTCCCTGTGAGAACTGAGTGTGGTTTTGAAATGACTACTACAGGAAACCTTAGAGTTTCAAAGGGGCGATAAGCTCTGTTTGCTCGAAATAGGTCTTTTCAGCTGAGTTGAAGACACATGCATCTTTCCCAAGAAAACATCTATGTTAGAAAGTGCAGCAGCTACCACATGGTTTCTCTGTCACAATTGAGAGAGCTTTTGAAAGGAGTACTTCCTGCAATTCAGAACTTGCAAGGTCAACAAAGGTTCATTCTGTGCCAAATAGGCGTTTTCACCTGACATGTTGAAACACATGTTTCTCTCACAAGAAACTCTCTGTGTTAGACGGTCCATCGCATAGAACATTATTTACCTGTGAGATTTGAGTTAGTTTTCATTGGAGAACTTTTGCAAATCAGAATTTCAGGGTGGAAAAGGCTACTTTGTTCCTAATAGCCCTATTGAGCTGCATTGAAAAAACACATGGATCTCGCGAGAGAAAACCATCTGTGTTAGAAGCAGGATCATCCGGCACATTGTTTCCCTGTGAGAATCGAGTGAATATTTGAAAGGAGTACTTCCAGCCAATCATAGATTTGAGGTGTACAAAAGCTCACTTTACTCCATATAGGACTATTTAGCTGAGTGGAAGAAACAACATGTATATCTCGCAAGAGAACTATATGTGTAAGAAGCCTGAGCATCTAGAACATTGATTCCCTGTGAGAACCGAGTTACGTTTGAAAGGAATACCTCCTGCAAATCCTAGATTTGAAGGTGGAGAAAGGCTGCTTTTGTTCAAAATAGCCCTATTGATCTGAGGGGAAGTAACGAATGGATACTTCCAAAGAAAACCATTTCTGGTAGAAGCTGAAGCATGTACATATTGCTTCCCTGGGAGAAATCAGTTAGTTTGGAAAGGAATATTCCTGCAAATCAGAACTTCCAAGGTGCACCAAGCTTCATTTCATTCTAAATAGGCCTATTCCACTGAGATGTTGAAACACATGTTTCTCTGAAAAGAAAACAATCCGTGTTACAATCTCCCCTGCCTTTAACCTTGATTCCCTGTGAGATTAGAGGTAGTTTTTGAGTGGAATACGTCTGCAAAGGAGAATTTTCAGGCTGGAAAAGCCTCCTTTTGTTGGACTAAGCCTATTCAGCTGAGTTGAAGAAGCACATTTTTCTCTCAAAACAAAATCATCTGTGTTAGAAGAAGGAGAATCTAGCACATTGTTTCCTATGAGAAGTGAGTTAGTGTTGGAAAAGAACGCTGACTGCAACCTAGGTGTTTCAAGGTGGAGATTGGCTCTATTTCCTCCAATAAGCCTATTCAGATGAGTTTGAGAAACTCATGTATCTCTCCAAGGAAAATGATATACGTTAGCAGCATCAAATCTACCACATTGTTTCCTTCTGAGTATTGAGTTAGTTTTTGAAAGCAACACGTTTAGCAAATCAGAATTTTCAAGCTACAGAAAGGCTCATTTTGTCCAAAGAGGAGGATTCGGCTCAATTGAAGACAGACATGTATCTCTCCTCACAATACCATCTATGCTTCAAACTGCAGCAATTACCACATTGTTTCCCTGCAAGAATTGACTTAGTTTTTGAAAGGACTACTACTGGCAACTTTTGAGTTTCACTGTGGAGATAGTCTCTGTTTGCTTCAAACAGGCCTTTTTAGCTGAGATGAAGAAGCACATGTGTATCTTGAAAAAGTACCATCTACGTTGGAAGCTGTAATTTCTATCACACTGTTTCCCTCTGACAATTTAGTTTGTTTTCGAAAGGAGTATTTCCTGCAAATCAGAATTTCCAACATGGATTGAAGTTCACTTGCTCCAAACAAGCCTAGGTTGAAGAAACACACCTATTTCTTGAAAGAAAACCATCTGTGTTAGAAGAAAGTGCATCTAGCACATTGTTTCCCTGTGAGAACTGAGTTAGTTTTTAAAGGAACTCGTCCTCCACATTAGCACTTTGAATTGGGACATATGTTTCTTTGTTTCAAATTGGCCTATTCACCTGAATGGTCTAAACACGTGTTCCTCTTGAAACATCACAATATGTTTTAGAAAGAGGAACAACTAGCCTATTGCTTCCTTGTGAGAAGACTTAGTCTTGGAAAGGAATGTACCTGCAACTGAGAGATTTCAATGTGGAGATATGCCCTGATTGCTGAAAATAGGCCTATACAGCTGAGTTGAAGAAACACATGACTAACTCTAATGACAACCATCTATGTTAGAAACTGTAGCATCAAGCACATTGATCCCCTGTGAAATTTGAATTAGTTATGGAAATGAATAACTTCTGAAGTACAGATTTTCAAAGTGTAGGAAGCCTCATTTTGTCCAAATAGGCCATTTCAGCTATGTTGAAGAAACACATGCATCTCTCCAACGAAATCATGTAGGTTAGAATCAGCATCATCTAGAACACTGTTCCTTGTGAGAATTGATTTAGCTCGTGAAAGGAGTATTTCCTGCAAAGCATCCTTTTCAAGATGAAGAAAGGCTCATTTTGTTCCAAATAGTTCTATACAGCTGAGTTGAAGAAACACATGTACCTTTCCAAAGAAAACCATCTATGGTAGATCTACCACTTTATTTCCCTGTGTGAATTGACATAGATTTCAAAGGAAAATTTAATGGAAATGAGAACTTAGAAGGCAGAGAAAGGATCATTTTGTTCCAAATGGGCCAAATCACATGAGATGTCAAAAACCGTTTGTGTGGAAAGGAAAACTGTGATAGAAACAGGTGTTTCCTGCACATTCTTTCCCTGTGAAAATTGAGTTAATTTTTAAAAGCATACTTCCTACATCTTAAGTGTTTCAATGCGGAGATAGTTTCTGTTTACTCCAGGGAGGCGTATTCAGCGTGGTTTGAGAAACGCATGTATCTCCCAAAGAAAGAGATCTATGTTAAATGCTTCACAATCCCGCCTGTTGTTTGCCTGTGAGAATTGAATGAATTTTTGAATGCAATACTTCTGGAAATCCTCATTTTCAAGAAGAAGAAAGGCTCATTTTGTCCCAAGTATGCGTATTTTGCTGAGGTGAAGAAACACATTTATCTCTCCACAGAAAGCCATCTGTGTCAGAAGTCAAAACATTAACAACATTGCTTCATTCTGTAAATGAGTTACTTTTGGAAAGGAATATTTCCTGAAAATCAGAAGTTTCAAGGTGGAGAGATGTTCACTTTCTTCCAAATAAGCCTATTGACCTGAAAGTGGGAACACATTTGTCTCTCGAAAGAAAATGGTCAGTGTAGAAAGAGAGAAGTGTCTAGACCATTGTTTCCGTGTGAGAATTGACTTAGTTTTGAAAGGAATACTTACTGCAAATCCTAATTTTCAAGGTGGAGAAAGGGTGATTCTCCTCAAATGGGCCTCTTTATCTGAGGGGAAGAAACACATGTATCCCTCCAAAGAAAACCATTTCTGCTAGAAGCTGCACCATCTGACACATTGTTACCTGTGAGAATTGAGTTCACTTTTGAAAGGAATATTTCCTGTATATCGTAGTTATCATGGTAGGGGAAGGCTCATTTTGGTACAAAAATGCCTAATCAGCTGATTTGAAGAAACACATTTATTTCTCCAAATAACACCATCTAAGCTTGAAGCTACAGTTGCTAGCACATTGTTTCCCTGTGACAATTGGCTTAGTTTTTGAAAGGAAGACTTCCTCACAATCTGAGTTTTCAGGGTATTATTAGGCTGAGTGTGTCCAAGTAGGCCCATTCAGCTAAGTTCTATAGAAACATGTGTCTCTCAAAAAAAAATCTTTCTTAGAACCAGGAGCATCTAGGGCATTGTTTCCCTGTGAGAACTGAGTTAGTTATTGAAAGGAATACTTCCTGCGACTTAAGATGTTTCAAAGTGGAGAAAGGCTCATTTTGTTCCAAATGGGGCCGTTCATCATTGGGGAAGAAACACAAGTATCCCTCCGAAGAAACCCATTTATGGTAGAAGCTGCAGCATCTACCATATTGTTTTCCTGTGAGAATTGAGTTCGTTTTGGGAAGAATACTTCCTGCAAATCAGAAATTCCAATGTGAACAAAGGTTCATTTTGTTTCCCAAAGGCCTATTCACCTAAGATGAAGAAAGGCCTGTATGTCCAAAAGAGAACAAGCTGGGTCCGAAGCTCAAGCACGTAGAACGTTGTTTACCAGTGATACTTGAATTACTTTTTGAATGGAATGCTCCTGCAAATCAGAATTGTCGGGGTGGATGAAGATCATTTTGTTCTGAATAGGCCTATTCGCCTGAGTTGAAAAAACACATGTACCTCTCAAAAGAAAACCAGCAGTGTTAGAAGCAGGAGCATCTAGCACATTGTTTTACTGTGAGAATTCAGTGAGTTTTTGAAAGGAAGACTGCTGCAAATCAGCGTTTTCGAGGTGTAGAAAGCTTCATTTTGTTCCAAATAGGACAGTTTAGAACAGTTGAAGAAAGAAATGTAAATCTCAAAAGAAAGCTACAGAAAACCTTCGAGTTTCAAAGGGGCCATAGGCTCTGTTTGCTCGAAATAGGTCTTTTCAGCTGAGTTGAAGACACATGCATCTTTCCCAAGAAAACCATCTATGTTAGAAAGTGCAGCAGCTACCACATGTTTTCTCTGTCACAATTGAGAGAGCTTTTGAAAGGAGTACTTCCTGCAATTCAGAACTTTCAAGGTCAACAAAGGTTCATTCTGTGCCAAATAGGCGTTTTCACCTGAAATGTTGAAACACATGTTTCTCTCACAAGAAACTCTCTGTGTTAGACGGTCCATCGCATAGAACATTATTTACCTGTGAGATTTGAGTTAGTTTTCATTGGAGAACTTTTGCAAATCAGAATTTCAGGGTGGAAAAGGCTACTTTGTTCCTAATAGCCCTATTGAGCTGCATTGAAAAAACACATGGATCTCACGAGAGAAAACCATCTGTGTTAGAAGCAGGATCATCCGGCACATTGTTTCCCTGTGAGAATCGAGTGAATATTTGAAAGGAGTACTTCCAGCCAATCATAGATTTGAGGTGTACAAAAGCTCACTTTACTCCATATAGGACTATTTAGCTGAGTGGAAGAAACAACATGTATATCTCGCAAGAGAACTATATGTGTAAGAAGCCTGAGCATCTAGAACATTGATTCCCTGTGAGAACCGAGTTACGTTTGAAAGGAATACCTCCTGCAAATCCTAGATTTGAAGGTGGAGAAAGGCTGCTTTTGTTCAAAATAGGCCTATTGATCTGAGGGGAAGTAACGAATGGATACTTCCAAAGAAAACCATTTCTGGTAGAAGCTGAAGCATGTACATATTGCTTCCCTGGGAGAAATCAGTTAGTTTGGAAAGGAATATTCCTGCAAATCAGAACTTCCAAGGTGCACCAAGCTTCATTTCATTCTAAATAGGCCTATTCCACTGAGATGTTGAAACACATGTTTCTCTGGAAAGAAAACAATCCGTGTTACAATCTCCCCTGCCTTTAACCTTGATTCCCTGTGAGATTAGAGGTAGTTTTTGAGTGGAATACGTCTGCAAAGGAGAATTTTCAGGCTGGAAAAGCCTCCTTTTGTTGGACTAAGCCTATTCAGCTGAGTTGAAGAAGCACATTTTTCTCTCAAAAGAAAATCATCTGTGTTAGAAGAAGGAGAATCTAGCACATTGTTTCCTATGAGAAGTGAGTTAGTGTTTGAAAAGAACGCTGACTGCAACCTAGGTGTTTCAAGGTGGAGATTGGCTCTATTTCCTCCAATAAGCCTATTCAGATGAGTTTGAGAAACTCATGTATCTCTCCAAGGAAAATGATATACGTTAGCAGCATCAAATCTACCACATTGTTTCCTTCTGAGTATTGAGTTAGTTTTTGAAAGCAACACGTTTAGCAAATCAGAATTTTCAAGCTACAGAAAGGCTCATTTTGTCCAAAGAGGAGGATTCGGCTCAATTGAAGACAGACATGTATCTCTCCTCACAATACCATCTATGCTTCAAACTGCAGCAATTACCACATTGTTTCCCTGCAAGAATTGACTTAGTTTTTGAAAGGACTACTACTGGCAACTTTTGAGTTTCACTGTGGAGATAGTCTCTGTTTGCTTCAAACAGGCCTTTTTAGCTGAGATGAAGAAGCACATGTGTATCTTGAAAAAGTACCATCTACGTTGGAAGCTGTAATTTCTATCACACTGTTTCCCTCTGACAATTTAGTTTGTTTTAGAAAGGAGTATTTCCTGCAAATCAGAATTTCCAACATGGATTGAAGTTCACTTGCTCCAAACAAGCCTAGGTTGAAGAAACACACCTATTTCTTGAAAGAAAACCATCTGTGTTAGAAGAAAGTGCATCTAGCACATTGTTTCCCTGTGAGAACTGAGTTAGTTTTTAAAGGAACTCGTCCTCCACATTAGCACTTTGAATTGGGACATATGTTTCTTTGTTTCAAATTGGCCTATTCACCTGAATGGTCTAAACACGTGTTCCTCTTGAAACATCACAATATGTTTTAGAAAGAGGAACAACTAGCCTATTGCTTCCTTGTGAGAAGACTTAGTCTTGGAAAGGAATGTACCTGCAACTGAGAGATTTCAATGTGGAGATATGCCCTGATTGCTGAAAATAGGCCTATACAGCTGAGTTGAAGAAACACATGACTAACTCTAATGACAACCATCTATGTTAGAAACTGTAGCATCAAGCACATTGATCCCCTGTGAAATTTGAATTAGTTATGGAAATGAATAACTTCTGAAGTACAGATTTTCAAAGTGTAGGAAGCCTCATTTTGTCCAAATAGGCCATTTCAGCTATGTTGAAGAAACACATGCATCTCTCCAACGAAATCATGTAGGTTAGAATCAGCATCATCTAGAACACTGTTCCTTGTGAGAATTGATTTAGCTCGTGAAAGGAGTATTTCCTGCAAAGCATCCTTTTCAAGATGAAGAAAGGCTCATTTTGTTCCAAATAGGTCTATACATCTGAGTTGAAGAAACACATGTACCTTTCCAAAGAAAACCATCTATGGTAGATCTACCACTTTATTTCCCTGTGTGAATTGACATAGATTTCAAAGGAAAATTTAATGGAAATGAGAACTTAGAAGGCAGAGAAAGGATCATTTTGTTCCAAATGGGCCAAATCACATGAGATGTCAAAAACCGTTTGTGTGGAAAGGAAAACTGTGATAGAAACAGGTGTTTCCTGCACATTCTTTCCCTGTGAAAATTGAGTTAATTTTTAAAAGCATACTTCCTACATCTTAAGTGTTTCAATGCGGAGATAGTTTCTGTTTACTCCAGGGAGGCGTATTCAGCGTGGTTTGAGAAACGCATGTATCTCCCAAAGAAAGAGATCTATGTTAAATGCTTCACAATCCCGCCTGTTGTTTGCCTGTGAGAATTGAATGAATTTTTGAATGCAATACTTCTGGAAATCCTCATTTTCAAGAAGAAGAAAGGCTCATTTTGTCCCAAGTATGCGTATTTTGCTGAGGTGAAGAAACACATTTATCTCTCCACAGAAAGCCATCTGTGTCAGAAGTCAAAACATTAACAACATTGCTTCATTCTGTAAATGAGTTACTTTTGGAAAGGAATATTTCCTGAAAATCAGAACTTTCAAGGTGGAGAGATGTTCACTTTCTTCCAAATAAGCCTATTGACCTGAAAGTGGGAACACATTTGTCTCTCGAAAGAAAATGGTCAGTGTAGAAAGAGAGAAGTGTCTAGACCATTGTTTCCGTGTGAGAATTGACTTAGTTTTGAAAGGAATACTTACTGCAAATCCTAATTTTCAAGGTGGAGAAAGGGTGATTCTCCTCAAATGGGCCTCTTTATCTGAGGGGAAGAAACACATGTATCCCTCCAAAGAAAACCATTTCTGCTAGAAGCTGCACCATCTGACACATTGTTACCTGTGAGAATTGAGTTCACTTTTGAAAGGAATATTTCCTGTATATCGTAGTTATCATGGTAGGGGAAGGCTCATTTTGGTACAAAAATGCCTAATCAGCTGATTTGAAGAAACACATTTATTTCTCCAAATAACACCATCTAAGCTTGAAGCTACAGTTGCTAGCACATTGTTTCCCTGTGACAATTGGCTTAGTTTTTGAAAGGAAGACTTCCTCACAATCTGAGTTTTCAGGGTATTATTAGGCTGAGTGTGTCCAAGTAGGCCCATTCAGCTAAGTTCTATAGAAACATGTGTCTCTCAAAAAAAAATCTTTCTTAGAACCAGGAGCATCTAGGGCATTGTTTCCCTGTGAGAACTGAGTTAGTTATTGAAAGGAATACTTCCTGCGACTTAAGATGTTTCAAAGTGGAGAAAGGCTCATTTTGTTCCAAATGGGGCCGTTCATCATTGGGGAAGAAACACAAGTATCCCTCCGAAGAAACCCATTTATGGTAGAAGCTGCAGCATCTACCATATTGTTTTCCTGTGAGAATTGAGTTCGTTTTGGGAAGAATACTTCCTGCAAATCAGAAATTCCAATGTGAACAAAGGTTCATTTTGTTTCCCAAAGGCCTATTCACCTAAGATGAAGAAAGGCCTGTATGTCCAAAAGAGAACAAGCTGGGTCCGAAGCTCAAGCACGTAGAACGTTGTTTACCAGTGATACTTGAATTACTTTTTGAATGGAATGCTCCTGCAAATCAGAATTGTCGGGGTGGATGAAGATCATTTTGTTCTGAATAGGCCTATTCGCCTGAGTTGAAAAAACACATGTACCTCTCAAAAGAAAACCAGCAGTGTTAGAAGCAGGAGCATCTAGCACATTGTTTTACTGTGAGAATTCAGTGAGTTTTTGAAAGGAAGACTGCTGCAAATCAGCGTTTTCGATGTGTAGAAAGATTCATTTTGTTCCAAATAGGACAGTTTAGAACAGTTGAAGAAACAAATGTAAATCTCAAAAGAAAGCTATGTGTGTTAGAAATAAGAGCTTCTATCACATTGTTTGCTGTGAGAATAGTGTTACTTTTTGAAAGGAATATACCTGCAACTTAGGGGATCAACGTGGAGATAGCCTCTTTCTGTTCCAAATTGGCCTATTCAGCTAAGTTGAAGAAACACATGTACCTCTCAAAAAAAACCATCTCGGTATGAGGCTGGAATATCTAGAACATTGTTTCCCTGTGAGAACTGAGTGTGGTTTTGAAATGACTACTACAGGAAACCTTAGAGTTTCAAAGGGGCGATAAGCTCTGTTTGCTCGAAATAGGTCTTTTCAGCTGAGTTGAAGACACATGCATCTTTCCCAAGAAAACATCTATGTTAGAAAGTGCAGCAGCTACCACATGGTTTCTCTGTCACAATTGAGAGAGCTTTTGAAAGGAGTACTTCCTGCAATTCAGAACTTGCAAGGTCAACAAAGGTTCATTCTGTGCCAAATAGGCGTTTTCACCTGACATGTTGAAACACATGTTTCTCTCACAAGAAACTCTCTGTGTTAGACGGTCCATCGCATAGAACATTATTTACCTGTGAGATTTGAGTTAGTTTTCATTGGAGAACTTTTGCAAATCAGAATTTCAGGGTGGAAAAGGCTACTTTGTTCCTAATAGCCCTATTGAGCTGCATTGAAAAAACACATGGATCTCGCGAGAGAAAACCATCTGTGTTAGAAGCAGGATCATCTGGCACATTGTTTCCCTGTGAGAATCGAGTGAATATTTGAAAGGAGGACTTCCAGCCAATCATAGATTTGAGGTGTACAAAAGCTCACTTTACTCCAAATAGGACTATTTAGCTGAGTGGAAGAAACAACATGTATATCTCGCAAGAGAACTATATGTGTAAGAAGCCTGAGCATCTAGAACATTGATTCCCTGTGAGAACCGAGTTACGTTTGAAAGGAATACCTCCTGCAAATCCTAGATTTGAAGGTGGAGAAAGGCTGCTTTTGTTCAAAATAGGCCTATTGATCTGAGGGGAAGTAACGAATGGATACTTCCAAAGAAAACCATTTCTGGTAGAAGCTGAAGCATGTACATATTGCTTCCCTGGGAGAAATCAGTTAGTTTGGAAAGGAATATTCCTGCAAATCAGAACTTCCAAGGTGCACCAAGCTTCATTTCATTCTAAATAGGCCTATTCCACTGAGATGTTGAAACACATGTTTCTCTGGAAAGAAAACAATCCGTGTTACAATCTCCTCTGCCTTTAACCTTGATTCCCTGTGAGATTAGAGGTAGTTTTTGAGTGGAATACGTCTGCAAAGGAGAATTTTCAGGCTGGAAAAGCCTCCTTTTGTTGGACTAAGCCTATTCAGCTGAGTTGAAGAAGCACATTTTTCTCTCAAAAGAAAATCATCTGTGTTAGAAGAAGGAGAATCTAGCACATTGTTTCCTATGAGAAGTGAGTTAGTGTTTGAAAAGAACGCTGACTGCAACCTAGGTGTTTCAAGGTGGAGATTGGCTCTATTTCCTCCAATAAGCCTATTCAGATGAGTTTGAGAAACTCATGTATCTCTCCAAGGAAAATGATATACGTTAGCAGCATCAAATCTACCACATTGTTTCCTTCTGAGTATTGAGTTAGTTTTTGAAAGCAACACGTTTAGCAAATCAGAATTTTCAAGCTACAGAAAGGCTCATTTTGTCCAAAGAGGAGGATTCGGCTCAATTGAAGACAGACATGTATCTCTCCTCACAATACCATCTATGCTTCAAACTGCAGCAATTACCACATTGTTTCCCTGCAAGAATTGACTTAGTTTTTGAAAGGACTACTACTGGCAACTTTTGAGTTTCACTGTGGAGATAGTCTCTGTTTGCTTCAAACAGGCCTTTTTAGCTGAGATGAAGAAGCACATGTGTATCTTGAAAAAGTACCATCTACGTTGGAAGCTGTAATTTCTATCACACTGTTTCCCTCTGACAATTTAGTTTGTTTTAGAAAGGAGTATTTCCTGCAAATCAGAATTTCCAACATGGATTGAAGTTCACTTGCTCCAAACAAGCCTAGGTTGAAGAAACACACCTATTTCTTGAAAGAAAACCATCTGTGTTAGAAGAAAGTGCATCTAGCACATTGTTTCGCTGTGAGAACTGAGTTAGTTTTTAAAGGAACTTGTCCTCCACATTAGCACTTTGAATTGGGACATATGTTTCTTTGTTTCAAATTGGCCTATTCACCTGAATGGTCTAAACACGTGTTCCTCTTGAAACATCACAATATGTTTTAGAAAGAGGAACAACTAGCCTATTGCTTCCTTGTGAGAAGACTTAGTCTTGGAAAGGAATGTACCTGCAACTGAGAGATTTCAATGTGGAGATATGCCCTGATTGCTGAAAATAGGCCTATACAGCTGAGTTGAAGAAACACATGACTAACTCTAATGACAACCATCTATGTTAGAAACTGTAGCATCAATCACATTGATCCCCTGTGAAATTTGAATTAGTTATGGAAATGAATAACTTCTGAAGAACAGATTTTCAAAGTGTAGGAAGCCTCATTTTGTCCAAATAGGCCATTTCTGCTATGTTGAAGAAACACATGCATCTCTCCAACGAAATCATGTAGGTTAGAATCCGCATCATCTAGAACACTGTTCCTTGTGAGAATTGATTTAGCTCGTGAAAGGAGTATTTCCTGCAAAGCATCCTTTTCAAGATGAAGAAAGGCTCATTTTGTTCCAAATAATTCTATACATCTGAGTTGAAGAAACACATGTACCTTTCCAAAGAAAACCATCTATGGTAGATCTACCACTTTATTTCCCTGTGTGAATTGACATAGATTTCAAAGGAAAATTTAATGGAAATGAGAACTTAGAAGGCAGAGAAAGGATCATTTTGTTCCAAATGGGCCAAATCACATGAGATGTCAAAAACCGTTTGTGTGGAAAGGAAAACTGTGATAGAAACAGGTGTTTCCTGCACATTCTTTCCCTGTGAAAATTGAGTTAATTTTAAAAGCATACTTCCTACATCTTAAGTGTTTCAATGCGGAGATAGGTTCTGTTTACTCCAGGGAGGCGTATTCAGCGTGGTTTGAGAAACGCATGTATCTCCCAAAGAAAGAGATCTATGTTAAATGCTTCACAATCCCGCCTGTTGTTTGCCTGTGAGAATTGAATGAATTTTTGAATGCAATACTTCTGGAAATCCTCATTTTCAAGAAGAAGAAAGGCTCATTTTGTCCCAAGTATGCGTATTTTGCTGAGGTGAAGAAACACATTTATCTCTCCACAGAAAGCCATCTGTGTCAGAAGTCAAAACATTAACAACATTGCTTCATTCTGTAAATGAGTTACTTTTGGAAAGGAATATTTCCTGAAAATCAGAACTTTCAAGGTGGAGAGATGTTCACTTTCTTCCAAATAAGCCTATTGACCTGAAAGTGGGAACACATTTGTCTCTCGAAAGAAAATGGTCAGTGTAGAAAGAGAGAAGTGTCTAGACCATTGTTTCCGTGTGAGAATTGACTTAGTTTTGAAAGGAATACTTACTGCAAATCCTAATTTTCAAGGTGGAGAAAGGGTGATTTTCCTCAAATGGGCCTCTTTATCTGAGGGGAAGAAACACATGTATCCCTCCAAAGAAAACCATTTCTGCTAGAAGCTGCACCATCTGACACATTGTTACCTGTGAGAATTGAGTTCACTTTTGAAAGGAATATTTCGTGTATATCGTAGTTATCATGGTAGGGGAAGGCTCATTTTGGTACAAAAATGCCTAATCAGCTGATTTGAAGAAACACATTTATTTCTCCAAATAGCACCATCTAAGCTTGAAGCTACAGTTGCTAGCACATTGTTTCCCTGTGACAATTGGCTTAGTTTTTGAAAGGAAGACTTCCTCACAATCTGAATTTTCAGGGTATTATTAGGGTGAGTGTGTCCAAGTAGGCCCATTCAGCTAAGTTCTATAGAAACATGTGTCTCTCAAAAAAAAATCTTTCTTAGAACCAGGAGCATCTAGGGCATTGTTTCCCTGTGAGAACTGAGTTAGTTATTGAAAGGAATACTTCCTGCGACTTAAGATGTTTCAAAGTGGAGAAAGGCTCATTTTGTTCCAAATGGGGCCGTTCATCATTGGGGAAGAAACACAAGTATCCCTCCGAAGAAACCCATTTATGCTAGAAGCTGCAGCATCTACCATATTGTTTTCCTGTGAGAATTGAGTTCGTTTTGGGAAGAATACTTCCTGCAAATCAGAAATTCCAACGTGAACAAAGGTTCATTTTGTTTCCCAAAGGCCTATTCACCTAAGATGAAGAAAGGCCTGTATGTCCAAAAGAGAACAAGCTGGGTCCAAAGCTCAAGCATGTAGAACGTTGTTTACCAGTGATACTTGAATTACTTTTTGAATGGAATGCTCCTGCAAATCAGAATTGTCGGGGTGGATGAAGATCATTTTGTTCTGAATAGGCCTATTCGCCTGAGTTGAAAAAACACATGTACCTCTCAAAAGAAAACCAGCAGTGTTAGAAGCAGGAGCATCAAGCACATTGTTTTACTGTGAGAATTCAGTGAGTTTTTGAAAGGAAGACTGCTGCAAATCAGCGTTTTTGAGGTGTAGAAAGCTTCATTTTGTTCCACATAGGACAGTTTAGAACAGTTGAAGAAACAAATGTAAATCTCAAAAGAAAGCTATGTGTGTTAGAAATAAGAGCATCTATCACATTGTTTGCTGTGAGAATAGTGTTACTTTTTGAAAGGAATATACCTGCAACTTAGGGGATCAACGTGGAGATAGCCTCTTTCTGTTCCAAATTGGCCTATTCAGCTAAGTTGAAGAAACACATGTACCTCTCAAAAAAAACCATCTCGGTATGAGGCTGGAATATCTAGAACATTGTTTCCCTGTGAGAACTGAGTGTGGTTTTGAAATGACTACTACAGGAAACCTTAGAGTTTCAAAGGGGCGATAAGCTCTGTTTGCTCGAAATAGGTCTTTTCAGCTGAGTTGAAGACACATGCATCTTTCCCAAGAAAACCATCTATGTTAGAAAGTGCAGCAGCTACCACATGGTTTCTCTGTCACAATTGAGAGAGCTTTTGAAAGGAGTACTTCCTGCAATTCAGAACTTGCAAGGTCAACAAAGGTTCATTCTGTGCCAAATAGGCGTTTTCACCTGACATGTTGAAACACATGTTTCTCTCACAAGAAACTCTCTGTGTTAGACGGTCCATCGCATAGAACATTATTTACCTGTGAGATTTGAGTTAGTTTTCATTGGAGAACTTTTGCAAATCAGAATTTCAGGGTGGAAAAGGCTACTTTGTTCCTAATAGCCCTATTGAGCTGCATTGAAAAAACACATGGATCTCGCGAGAGAAAACCATCTGTGTTAGAAGCAGGATCATCCGGCACATTGTTTCCCTGTGAGAATCGAGTGAATATTTGAAAGGAGGACTTCCAGCCAATCATAGATTTGAGGTGTACAAAAGCTCACTTTACTCCAAATAGGACTATTTAGCTGAGTGGAAGAAACAACATGTATATCTCGCAAGAGAACTATATGTGTAAGAAGCCTGAGCATCTAGAACATTGATTCCCTGTGAGAACCGAGTTACGTTTGAAAGGAATACCTCCTGCAAATCCTAGATTTGAAGGTGGAGAAAGGCTGCTTTTGTTCAAAATAGGCCTATTGATCTGAGGGGAAGTAACGAATGGATACTTCCAAAGAAAACCATTTCTGGTAGAAGCTGAAGCATGTACATATTGCTTCCCTGGGAGAAATCAGTTAGTTTGGAAAGGAATATTCCTGCAAATCAGAACTTCCAAGGTGCACCAAGCTTCATTTCATTCTAAATAGGCCTATTCCACTGAGATGTTGAAACACATGTTTCTCTGGAAAGAAAACAATCCGTGTTACAATCTCCCCTGCCTTTAACCTTGATTCCCTGTGAGATTAGAGGTAGTTTTTGAGTGGAATACGTCTGCAAAGGAGAATTTTCAGGCTGGAAAAGCCTCCTTTTGTTGGACTAAGCCTATTCAGCTGAGTTGAAGAAGCACATTTTTCTCTCAAAAGAAAATCATCTGTGTTAGAAGAAGGAGAATCTAGCACATTGTTTCCTATGAGAAGTGAGTTAGTGTTTGAAAAGAACGCTGACTGCAACCTAGGTGTTTCAAGGTGGAGATTGGCTCTATTTCCTCCAATAAGCCTATTCAGATGAGTTTGAGAAACTCATGTATCTCTCCAAGGAAAATGATATACGTTAGCAGCATCAAATCTACCACATTGTTTCCTTCTGAGTATTGAGTTAGTTTTTGAAAGCAACACGTTTAGCAAATCAGAATTTTCAAGCTACAGAAAGGCTCATTTTGTCCAAAGAGGAGGATTCGGCTCAATTGAAGACAGACATGTATCTCTCCTCACAATACCATCTATGCTTCAAACTGCAGCAATTACCACATTGTTTCCCTGCAAGAATTGACTTAGTTTTTGAAAGGACTACTACTGGCAACTTTTGAGTTTCACTGTGGAGATAGTCTCTGTTTGCTTCAAACAGGCCTTTTTAGCTGAGATGAAGAAGCACATGTGTATCTTGAAAAAGTACCATCTACGTTGGAAGCTGTAATTTCTATCACACTGTTTCCCTCTGACAATTTAGTTTGTTTTAGAAAGGAGTATTTCCTGCAAATCAGAATTTCCAACATGGATTGAAGTTCACTTGCTCCAAACAAGCCTAGGTTGAAGAAACACACCTATTTCTTGAAAGAAAACCATCTGTGTTAGAAGAAAGTGCATCTAGCACATTGTTTCGCTGTGAGAACTGAGTTAGTTTTTAAAGGAACTTGTCCTCCACATTAGCACTTTGAATTGGGACATATGTTTCTTTGTTTCAAATTGGCCTATTCACCTGAATGGTCTAAACACGTGTTCCTCTTGAAACATCACAATATGTTTTAGAAAGAGGAACAACTAGCCTATTGCTTCCTTGTGAGAAGACTTAGTCTTGGAAAGGAATGTACCTGCAACTGAGAGATTTCAATGTGGAGATATGCCCTGATTGCTGAAAATAGGCCTATACAGCTGAGTTGAAGAAACACATGACTAACTCTAATGACAACCATCTATGTTAGAAACTGTAGCATCAAGCACATTGATCCCCTGTGAAATTTGAATTAGTTATGGAAATGAATAACTTCTGAAGAACAGATTTTCAAAGTGTAGGAAGCCTCATTTTGTCCAAATAGGCCATTTCAGCTATGTTGAAGAAACACATGCATCTCTCCAACGAAATCATGTAGGTTAGAATCAGCATCATCTAGAACACTGTTCCTTGTGAGAATTGATTTAGCTCGTGAAAGGAGTATTTCCTGCAAAGCATCCTTTTCAAGATGAAGAAACGCTCATTTTGTTCCAAATAGGTCTATACATCTGAGTTGAAGAAACACATGTACCTTTCCAAAGAAAACCATCTATGGTAGATCTACCACTTTATTTCCCTGTGTGAATTGACATAGATTTCAAAGGAAAATTTAATGGAAATGAGAACTTAGAAGGCAGAGAAAGGATCATTTTGTTCCAAATGGGCCAAATCACATGAGATGTCAAAAACCGTTTGTGTGGAAAGGAAAACTGTGATAGAAACAGGTGTTTCCTGCACATTCTTTCCCTGTGAAAATTGAGTTAATTTTTAAAAGCATACTTCCTACATCTTAAGTGTTTCAATGCGGAGATAGGTTCTGTTTACTCCAGGGAGGCGTATTCAGCGTGGTTTGAGAAACGCATGTATCTCCCAAAGAAAGAGATCTATGTTAAATGCTTCACAATCCCGCCTGTTGTTTGCCTGTGAGAATTGAATGAATTTTTGAATGCAATACTTCTGGAAATCCTCATTTTCAAGAAGAAGAAAGGCTCATTTTGTCCCAAGTATGCGTATTTTGCTGAGGTGAAGAAACACATTTATCTCTCCACAGAAAGCCATCTGTGTCAGAAGTCAAAACATTAACAACATTGCTTCATTCTGTAAATGAGTTACTTTTGGAAAGGAATATTTCCTGAAAATCAGAACTTTCAAGGTGGAGAGATGTTCACTTTCTTCCAAATAAGCCTATTGACCTGAAAGTGGGAACACATTTGTCTCTCGAAAGAAAATGGTCAGTGTAGAAAGAGAGAAGTGTCTAGACCATTGTTTCCGTGTGAGAATTGACTTAGTTTTGAAAGGAATACTTACTGCAAATCCTAATTTTCAAGGTGGAGAAAGGGTGATTTTCCTCAAATGGGCCTCTTTATCTGAGGGGAAGAAACACATGTATCCCTCCAAAGAAAACCATTTCTGCTAGAAGCTGCACCATCTGACACATTGTTACCTGTGAGAATTGAGTTCACTTTTGAAAGGAATATTTCCTGTATATCGTAGTTATCATGGTAGGGGAAGGCTCATTTTGGTACAAAAATGCCTAATCAGCTGATTTGAAGAAACACATTTATTTCTCCAAATAGCACCATCTAAGCTTGAAGCTACTGTTGCTAGCACATTGTTTCCCTGTGACAATTGGCTTAGTTTTTGAAAGGAAGACTTCCTCACAATCTGAATTTTCAGGGTATTATTAGGCTGAGTGTGTCCAAGTAGGCCCATTCAGCTAAGTTCTATAGAAACATGTGTCTCTCAAAAAAAAATCTTTCTTAGAACCAGGAGCATCTAGGGCATTGTTTCCCTGTGAGAACTGAGTTAGTTATTGAAAGGAATACTTCCTGCGACTTAAGATGTTTCAAAGTGGAGAAAGGCTCATTTTGTTCCAAATGGGGCCGTTCATCATTGGGGAAGAAACACAAGTATCCCTCCGAAGAAACCCATTTATGCTAGAAGCTGCAGCATCTACCATATTGTTTTCCTGTGAGAATTGAGTTCGTTTTGGGAAGAATACTTCCTGCAAATCAGAAATTCCAACGTGAACAAAGGTTCATTTTGTTTCCCAAAGGCCTATTCACCTAAGATGAAGAAAGGCCTGTATGTCCAAAAGAGAACAAGCTGGGTCCAAAGCTCAAGCATGTAGAACGTTGTTTACCAGTGATACTTGAATTACTTTTTGAATGGAATGCTCCTGCAAATCAGAATTGTCGGGGTGGATGAAGATCATTTTGTTCTGAATAGGCCTATTCGCCTGAGTTGAAAAAACACATGTACCTCTCAAAAGAAAACCAGCAGTGTTAGAAGCAGGAGCATCAAGCACATTGTTTTACTGTGAGAATTCAGTGAGTTTTTGAAAGGAAGACTGCTGCAAATCAGCGTTTTTGAGGTGTAGAAAGCTTCATTTTGTTCCACATAGGACAGTTTAGAACAGTTGAAGAAACAAATGTAAATCTCAAAAGAAAGCTATGTGTGTTAGAAATAAGAGCATCTATCACATTGTTTGCTGTGAGAATAGTGTTACTTTTTGAAAGGAATATACCTGCAACTTAGGGGATCAACGTGGAGATAGCCTCTTTCTGTTCCAAATTGGCCTATTCAGCTAAGTTGAAGAAACACATGTACCTCTCAAAAAAAACCATCTCGGTATGAGGCTGGAATATCTAGAACATTGTTTCCCTGTGAGAACTGAGTGTGGTTTTGAAATGACTACTACAGGAAACCTTAGAGTTTCAAAGGGGCGATAAGCTCTGTTTGCTCGAAATAGGTCTTTTCAGCTGAGTTGAAGACACATGCATCTTTCCCAAGAAAACCATCTATGTTAGAAAGTGCAGCAGCTACCACATGTTTTCTCTGTCACAATTGAGAGAGCTTTTGAAAGGAGTACTTCCTGCAATTCAAAACTTTCAAGGTCAACAAAGGTTCATTCTGTGCCAAATAGGCGTTTTCACCTGAAATGTTGAAACACATGTTTCTCTCACAAGAAACTCTCTGTGTTAGACGGTCCATCGCATAGAACATTATTTACCTGTGAGATTTGAGTTAGTTTTCATTGGAGAACTTTTGCAAATCAGAATTTCAGGGTGGAAAAGGCTACTTTGTTCCTAATAGCCCTATTGAGCTGCATTGAAAAAACACATGGATCTCGCGAGAGAAAACCATCTGTGTTAGAAGCAGGATCATCTGGCACATTGTTTCCCTGTGAGAATCGAGTGAATATTTGAAAGGAGGACTTCCAGCCAATCATAGATTTGAGGTGTACAAAAGCTCATTTTACTCCATATAGGACTATTTAGCTGAGTGGAAGAAACAACATGTATATCTCGCAAGAGAACTATATGTGTAAGAAGCCTGAGCATCTAGAACATTGATTCCCTGTGAGAACCGAGTTACGTTTGAAAGGAATACCTCCTGCAAATCCTAGATTTGAAGGTGGAGAAAGGCTGCTTTTGTTCAAAATAGGCCTATTGATCTGAGGGGAAGTAACGAATGGATACTTCCAAAGAAAACCATTTCTTGTAGAAGCTGAAGCATGTACATATTGCTTCCCTGGGAGAAATCAGTTAGTTTGGAAAGGAATATTCCTGCAAATCAGAACTTCCAATGTGCACCAAGCTTCATTTCATTCTAAATAGGCCTATTCCACTGAGATGTTGAAACACATGTTTCTCTGGAAAGAAAACAATCCGTGTTACAATCTCCCCTGCCTTTAACCTTGATTCCCTGTGAGATTAGAGGTAGTTTTTGAGTGGAATACGTCTGCAAAGGAGAATTTTCAGGCTGGAAAAGCCTCCTTTTGTTGGACTAAGCCTATTCAGCTGAGTTGAAGAAGCACATTTTTCTCTCAAAAGAAAATCATCTGTGTTAGAAGAAGGAGAATCTAGCACATTGTTTCCTATGAGAAGTGAGTTAGTGTTGGAAAAGAACGCTGACTGCAACCTAGGTGTTTCAAGGTGGAGATTGGCTCTATTTCCTCCAATAAGCCTATTCAGATGAGTTTGAGAAACTCATGTATCTCTCCAAGGAAAATGATATACGTTAGCAGCATCAAATCTACCACATTGTTTCCTTCTGAGTATTGAGTTAGTTTTTGAAAGCAACACGTTTAGCAAATCAGAATTTTCAAGCTACAGAAAGGCTCATTTTGTCCAAAGAGGAGGATTCGGCTCAATTGAAGACAGACATGTATCTCTCCTCACAATACCATCTATGCTTCAAACTGCAGCAATTACCACATTGTTTCCCTGCAAGAATTGACTTAGTTTTTGAAAGGACTACTACTGGCAACTTTTGAGTTTCACTGTGGAGATAGTCTCTGTTTGCTTCAAACAGGCCTTTTTAGCTGAGATGAAGAAGCACATGTGTATCTTGAAAAAGTACCATCTATGTTGGAAGCTGTAATTTCTATCACACTGTTTCCCTCTGACAATTTAGTTTGTTTTAGAAAGGAGTATTTCCTGCAAATCAGAATTTCCAACATGGATTGAAGTTCACTTGCTCCAAACAAGCCTAGGTTGAAGAAACACACCTATTTCTTGAAAGAAAACCATCTGTGTTAGAAGAAAGTGCATCTAGCACATTGTTTCCCTGTGAGAACTGAGTTAGTTTTTAAAGGAACTCGTCCTCCACATTAGCACTTTGAATTGGGACATATGTTTCTTTGTTTCAAATTGGCCTATTCACCTGAATGGTCTAAACACGTGTTCCTCTTGAAACATCACAATATGTTTTAGAAAGAGGAACAACTAGCCTATTGCTTCCTTGTGAGAAGACTTAGTCTTGGAAAGGAATGTACCTGCAACTGAGAGATTTCAATGTGGAGATATGCCCTGATTGCTGCAAATAGGCCTATACAGCTGAGTTGAAGAAACACATGACTAACTCTAATGACAACCATCTATGTTAGAAACTGTAGCATCAAGCACATTGATCCCCTGTGAAATTTGAATTAGTTATGGAAATGAATAACTTCTGAAGTACAGATTTTCAAAGTGTAGGAAGCCTCATTTTGTCCAAATAGGCCATTTTAGCTATGTTGAAGAAACACATGCATCTCTCCAACGAAATCATGTAGGTTAGAATCAGCATCATCTAGAACACTGTTCCTTGTGAGAATTGATTTAGCTCGTGAAAGGAGTATTTCCTGCAAAGCATCCTTTTCAAGATGAAGAAAGGCTCATTTTGTTCCAAATAATTCTATACAGCTGAGTTGAAGAAACACATGTACCTTTCCAAAGAAAACCATCTATGGTAGATCTACCACTTTATTTCCCTGTGTGAATTGACATAGATTTCAAAGGAAAATTTAATGGAAATGAGAACTTAGAAGGCAGAGAAAGGATCATTTTGTTCCAAATGGGCCCAATCACATGAGATGTCAAAAACCGTTTGTGTGGAAAGGAAAACTGTGATAGAAACAGGTGTTTCCTGCACATTCTTTCCCTGTGAAAATTGAGTTAATTTTTAAAAGCATACTTCCTACATCTTAAGTGTTTCAATGCGGAGATAGGTTCTGTTTACTCCAGGGAGGCGTATTCAGCGTGGTTTGAGAAACGCATGTATCTCCCAAAGAAAGAGATCTATGTTAAATGCTTCACAATCCCGCCTGTTGTTTGCCTGTGAGAATTGAATGAATTTTTGAATGCAATACTTCTGGAAATCCTCATTTTCAAGAAGAAGAAAGGCTCATTTTGTCCCAAGTATGCGTATTTTGCTGAGGTGAAGAAACACATTTATCTCTCCACAGAAAGCCATCTGTGTCAGAAGTCAAAACATTAACAACATTGCTTCATTCTGTAAATGAGTTACTTTTGGAAAGGAATATTTCCTGAAAATCAGAACTTTCAAGGTGGAGAGATGTTCACTTTCTTCCAAATAAGCCTATTGACCTGAAAGTGGGAACACATTTGTCTCTCGAAAGAAAATGGTCAGTGTAGAAAGAGAGAAGTGTCTAGACCATTGTTTCCGTGTGAGAATTGACTTAGTTTTGAAAGGAATACTTACTGCAAATCCTAATTTTCAAGGTGGAGAAAGGGTGATTCTCCTCAAATGGGCCTCTTTATCTGAGGGGAAGAAACACATGTATCCCTCCAAAGAAAACCATTTCTGCTAGAAGCTGCAGCATCTGACACATTGTTACCTGTGAGAATTGAGTTCACTTTTGAAAGGAATATTTCCTGTATATCGTAGTTATCATGGTAGGGGAAGGCTCATTTTGGTACAAAAATGCCTAATCAGCTGATTTGAAGAAACACATTTATTTCTCCAAATAACACCATCTAAGCTTGAAACTACAGTTGCTAGCACATTGTTTCCCTGTGACAATTGGCTTAGTTTTTGAAAGGAAGACTTCCTCACAATCTGAGTTTTCAGGGTATTATTAGGCTGAGTGTGTCCAAGTAGGCCCATTCAGCTAAGTTCTATAGAAACATGTGTCTCTCAAAAAAAAATCTTTCTTAGAACCAGGAGCATCTAGGGCATTGTTTCCCTGTGAGAACTGAGTTAGTTATTGAAAGGAATAGCTCCTGCGACTTAAGATGTTTCAAAGTGGAGAAAGGCTCATTTTGTTCCAAATGGGGCCGTTCATCATTGGGGAAGAAACACAAGTATCCCTCCGAAGAAACCCATTTATGCTAGAAGCTGCAGCATCTACCATATTGTTTTCCTGTGAGAATTGAGTTCGTTTTGGGAAGAATACTTCCTGCAAATCAGAAATTCCAATGTGAACAAAGGTTCATTTTGTTTCCCAAAGGCCTATTCACCTAAGATGAAGAAAGGCCTGTATGTCCAAAAGAGAACAAGCTGGGTCCGAAGCTCAAGCACGTAGAACGTTGTTTACCAGTGATACTTGAATTACTTTTTGAATGGAATGCTCCTGCAAATCAGAATTGTCGGGGTGGATGAAGATCATTTTGTTCTGAATAGGCCTATTCGCCTGAGTTGAAAAAACACATGTACCTCTCAAAAGAAAACCAGCAGTGTTAGAAGCAGGAGCATCTAGCACATTGTTTTACTGTGAGAATTCAGTGAGTTTTTGAAAGGAAGACTGCTGCAAATCAGCGTTTTCGAGGTGTAGAAAGCTTCATTTTGTTCCACATAGGACAGTTTAGAACAGTTGAAGAAACAAATGTAAATCTCAAAAGAAAACTATGTGTGTTAGAAAGAAGAGCATCTATCACATTGTTTGCTGTGAGAATAGTGTTACTTTTTGAAAGGAATATACCTGCAACTTAGGGGATCAACGTGGAGATAGCCTCTTTCTGTTCCAAATTGGCCTATTCAGCTAAGTTGAAGAAACACATGTACCTCTCAAAAAAAAACCATCTCGGTATGAGGCTGGAATATCTAGAACATTGTTTCCCTGTGAGAACTGAGTGTGGTTTTGAAATGACTACTACAGGAAACCTTAGAGTTTCAAAGGGGCGATAAGCTCTGTTTGCTCGAAATAGGTCTTTTCAGCTGAGTTGAAGACACATGCATCTTTCCCAAGAAAACATCTATGTTAGAAAGTGCAGCAGCTACCACATGGTTTCTCTGTCACAATTGAGAGAGCTTTTGAAAGGAGTACTTCCTGCAATTCAGAACTTGCAAGGTCAACAAAGGTTCATTCTGTGCCAAATAGGCGTTTTCACCTGACATGTTGAAACACATGTTTCTCTCACAAGAAACTCTCTGTGTTAGACGGTCCATCGCATAGAACATTATTTACCTGTGAGATTTGAGTTAGTTTTCATTGGAGAACTTTTGCAAATCAGAATTTCAGGGTGGAAAAGGCTACTTTGTTCCTAATAGCCCTATTGAGCTGCATTGAAAAAACACATGGATCTCGCGAGAGAAAACCATCTGTGTTAGAAGCAGGATCATCCGGCACATTGTTTCCCTGTGAGAATCGAGTGAATATTTGAAAGGAGTACTTCCAGCCAATCATAGATTTGAGGTGTACAAAAGCTCACTTTACTTCATATAGGACTATTTAGCTGAGTGGAAGAAACAACATGTATATCTCGCAAGAGAACTATATGTGTAAGAAGCCTGAGCATCTAGAACATTGATTCCCTGTGAGAACCGAGTTACGTTTGAAAGGAATACCTCCTGCAAATCCTAGATTTGAAGGTGGAGAAAGGCTGCTTTTGTTCAAAATAGGCCTATTGATCTGAGGGGAAGTAACGAATGGATACTTCCAAAGAAAACCATTTCTGGTAGAAGCTGAAGCATGTACATATTGCTTCCCTGGGAGAAATCAGTTAGTTTGGAAAGGAATATTCCTGCAAATCAGAACTTCCAAGGTGCACCAAGCTTCATTTCATTCTAAATAGGCCTATTCCACTGAGATGTTGAAACACATGTTTCTCTGGAAAGAAAACAATCCGTGTTACAATCTCCCCTGCCTTTAACCTTGATTCCCTGTGAGATTAGAGGTAGTTTTTGAGTGGAATACGTCTGCAAAGGAGAATTTTCAGGCTGGAAAAGCCTCCTTTTGTTGGACTAAGCCTATTCAGCTGAGTTGAAGAAGCACATTTTTCTCTCAAAAGAAAATCATCTGTGTTAGAAGAAGGAGAATCTAGCACATTGTTTCCTATGAGAAGTGAGTTAGTGTTTGAAAAGAACGCTGACTGCAACCTAGGTGTTTCAAGGTGGAGATTGGCTCTATTTCCTCCAATAAGCCTATTCAGATGAGTTTGAGAAACTCATGTATCTCTCCAAGGAAAATGATATACGTTAGCAGCATCAAATCTACCACATTGTTTCCTTCTGAGTATTGAGTTAGTTTTTGAAAGCAACACGTTTAGCAAATCAGAATTTTCAAGCTACAGAAAGGCTCATTTTGTCCAAAGAGGAGGATTCGGCTCAATTGAAGACAGACATGTATCTCTCCTCACAATACCATCTATGCTTCAAACTGCAGCAATTACCACATTGTTTCCCTGCAAGAATTGACTTAGTTTTTGAAAGGACTACTACTGGCAACTTTTGAGTTTCACTGTGGAGATAGTCTCTGTTTGCTTCAAACAGGCCTTTTTAGCTGAGATGAAGAAGCACATGTGTATCTTGAAAAAGTACCATCTACGTTGGAAGCTGTAATTTCTATCACACTGTTTCCCTCTGACAATTTAGTTTGTTTTAGAAAGGAGTATTTCCTGCAAATCAGAATTTCCAACATGGATTGAAGTTCACTTGCGCCAAACAAGCCTAGGTTGAAGAAACACACCTATTTCTTGAAAGAAAACCATCTGTGTTAGAAGAAAGTGCATCTAGCACATTGTTTCCCTGTGAGAACTGAGTTAGTTTTTAAAGGAACTCGTCCTCCACATTAGCACTTTGAATTGGGACATATGTTTCTTTGTTTCAAATTGGCCTATTCACCTGAATGGTCTAAACACGTGTTCCTCTTGAAACATCACAATATGTTTTAGAAAGAGGAACAACTAGCCTATTGCTTCCTTGTGAGAAGACTTAGTCTTGGAAAGGAATGTACCTGCAACTGAGAGATTTCAATGTGGAGATATGCCCTGATTGCTGAAAATAGGGCTATACAGCTGAGTTGAAGAAACACATGACTAACTCTAATGACAACCATCTATGTTAGAAACTGTAGCATCAAGCACATTGATCCCCTGTGAAATTTGAATTCGTTATGGAAATGAATAACTTCTGAAGTACAGATTTTCAAAGTGTAGGAAGCCTCATTTTGTCCAAATAGGCCATTTTAGCTATGTTGAAGAAACACATGCATCTCTCCAACGAAATCATGTAGGTTAGAATCAGCATCATCTAGAACACTGTTCCTTGTGAGAATTGATTTAGCTCGTGAAAGGAGTATTTCCTGCAAAGCATCCTTTTCAAGATGAAGAAAGGCTCATTTTGTTCCAAATAGGTCTATACAGGTGAGTTGAAGAAACACATGTACCTTTCCAAAGAAAACCATCTATGGTAGATCTACCACTTTATTTCCCTGTGTGAATTGACATAGATTTCAAAGGAAAATTTAATGGAAATGAGAACTTAGAAGGCAGAGAAAGGATCATTTTGTTCCAAATGGGCCAAATCACATGAGATGTCAAAAACCGTTTGTGTGGAAAGGAAAACTGTGATAGAAACAGGTGTTTCCTGCACATTCTTTCCCTGTGAAAATTGAGTTAATTTTTAAAAGCATACTTCCTACATCTTAAGTGTTTCAATGCGGAGATAGTTTCTGTTTACTCCAGGGAGGCGTATTCAGCGTGGTTTGAGAAACGCATGTATCTCCCAAAGAAAGAGATCTATGTTAAATGCTTCACAATCCCGCCTGTTGTTTGCCTGTGAGAATTGAATGAATTTTTGAATGCAATACTTCTGGAAATCCTCATTTTCAAGAAGAAGAAAGGCTCATTTTGTCCCAAGTATGCGTATTTTGCTGAGGTGAAGAAACACATTTATCTCTCCACAGAAAGCCATCTGTGTCAGAAGTCAAAACATTAACAACGTTGCTTCATTCTGTAAATGAGTTACTTTTGGAAAGGAATATTTCCTGAAAATCAGAACTTTCAAGGTGGAGAGATGTTCACTTTCTTCCAAATAAGCCTATTGACCTGAAAGTGGGAACACATTTGTCTCTCGAAAGAAAATGGTCAGTGTAGAAAGAGAGAAGTGTCTAGACCATTGTTTCCGTGTGAGAATTGACTTAGTTTTGAAAGGAATACTTACTGCAAATCCTAATTTTCAAGGTGGAGAAAGGGTGATTCTCCTCAAATGGGCCTCTTTATCTGAGGGGAAGAAACACATGTATCCCTCCAAAGAAAACCATTTCTGCTAGAAGCTGCAGCATCTGACACATTGTTACCTGTGAGAATTGAGTTCACTTTTGAAAGGAATATTTCCTGTATATCGTAGTTATCATGGTAGGGGAAGGCTCATTTTGGTACAAAAATGCCTAATCAGCTGATTTGAAGAAACACATTTATTTCTCCAAATAACACCATCTAAGCTTGAAGCTACAGTTGCTAGCACATTGTTTCCCTGTGACAATAGGCTTAGTTTTTGAAAGGAAGACTTCCTCACAATCTGAGTTTTCAGGGTATTATTAGGCTGAGTGTGTCCAAGTAGGCCCATTCAGCTAAGTTCTATAGAAACATGTGTCTCTCAAAAAAAAATCTTTCTTAGAACCAGGAGCATCTAGGGCATTGTTTCCCTGTGAGAACTGAGTTAGTTATTGAAAGGAATACTTCCTGCGACTTAAGATGTTTCAAAGTGGAGAAAGGCTCATTTTGTTCCAAATGGGGCCGTTCATCATTGGGGAAGAAACACAAGTATCCCTCCGAAGAAACCCATTTATGCTAGAAGCTGCAGCATCTACCATATTGTTTTCCTGTGAGAATTGAGTTCGTTTTGGGAAGAATACTTCCTGCAAATCAGAAATTCCAATGTGAACAAAGGTTCATTTTGTTTCCCAAAGGCCTATTCACCTAAGATGAAGAAAGGCCTGTATGTCCAAAAGAGAACAAGCTGGGTCCGAAGCTCAAGCACGTAGAACGTTGTTTACCAGTGATACTTGAATTACTTTTTGAATGGAATGCTCCTGCAAATCAGAATTGTCGGGGTGGATGAAGATCATTTTGTTCTGAATAGGCCTATTCGCCTGAGTTGAAAAAACACATGTACCTCTCAAAAGAAAACCAGCAGTGTTAGAAGCAGGAGCATCTAGCACATTGTTTTACTGTGAGAATTCAGTGAGTTTTTGAAAGGAAGACTGCTGCAAATCAGCGTTTTCGAGGTGTAGAAAGCTTCATTTTGTTCCACATAGGACAGTTTAGAACAGTTGAAGAAACAAATGTAAATCTCAAAAGAAAACTATGTGTGTTAGAAAGAAGAGCATCTATCACATTGTTTGCTGTGAGAATAGTGTTACTTTTTGAAAGGAATATACCTGCAACTTAGGGGATCAACGTGGAGATAGCCTCTTTCTGTTCCAAATTGGCCTATTCAGCTAAGTTGAAGAAACACATGTACCTCTCAAAAAAAAAACCATCTCGGTATGAGGCTGGAATATCTAGAACATTGTTTCCCTGTGAGAACTGAGTGTGGTTTTGAAATGACTACTACAGGAAACCTTAGAGTTTCAAAGGGGCGATAAGCTCTGTTTGCTCGAAATAGGTCTTTTCAGCTGAGTTGAAGACACATGCATCTTTCCCAAGAAAACATCTATGTTAGAAAGTGCAGCAGCTACCACATGGTTTCTCTGTCACAATTGAGAGAGCTTTTGAAAGGAGTACTTCCTGCAATTCAGAACTTGCAAGGTCAACAAAGGTTCATTCTGTGCCAAATAGGCGTTTTCACCTGACATGTTGAAACACATGTTTCTCTCACAAGAAACTCTCTGTGTTAGACGGTCCATCGCATAGAACATTATTTACCTGTGAGATTTGAGTTAGTTTTCATTGGAGAACTTTTGCAAATCAGAATTTCAGGGTGGAAAAGGCTACTTTGTTCCTAATAGCCCTATTGAGCTGCATTGAAAAAACACATGGATCTCGCGAGAGAAAACCATCTGTGTTAGAAGCAGGATCATCCGGCACATTGTTTCCCTGTGAGAATCGAGTGAATATTTGAAAGGAGTACTTCCAGCCTATCATAGATTTGAGGTGTACAAAAGCTCACTTTACTCCATATAGGACTATTTAGCTGAGTGGAAGAAACAACATGTATATCTCGCAAGAGAACTATATGTGTAAGAAGCCTGAGCATCTAGAACATTGATTCCCTGTGAGAACCGAGTTACGTTTGAAAGGAATACCTCCTGCAAATCCTAGATTTGAAGGTGGAGAAAGGCTGCTTTTGTTCAAAATAGGCCTATTGATCTGAGGGGAAGTAACGAATGGATACTTCCAAAGAAAACCATTTCTGGTAGAAGCTGAAGCATGTACATATTGCTTCCCTGGGAGAAATCAGTTAGTTTGGAAAGGAATATTCCTGCAAATCAGAACTTCCAAGGTGCACCAAGCTTCATTTCATTCTAAATAGGCCTATTCCACTGAGATGTTGAAACACATGTTTCTCTGGAAAGAAAACAATCCGTGTTACAATCTCCCCTGCCTTTAACCTTGATTCCCTGTGAGATTAGAGGTAGTTTTTGAGTGGAATACGTCTGCAAAGGAGAATTTTCAGGCTGGAAAAGCCTCCTTTTGTTGGACTAAGCCTATTCAGCTGAGTTGAAGAAGCACATTTTTCTCTCAAAAGAAAATCATCTGTGTTAGAAGAAGGAGAATCTAGCACATTGTTTCCTATGAGAAGTGAGTTAGTGTTTGAAAAGAACGCTGACTGCAACCTAGGTGTTTCAAGGTGGAGATTGGCTCTATTTCCTCCAATAAGCCTATTCAGATGAGTTTGAGAAACTCATGTATCTCTCCAAGGAAAATGATATACGTTAGCAGCATCAAATCTACCACATTGTTTCCTTCTGAGTATTGAGTTAGTTTTTGAAAGCAACACGTTTAGCAAATCAGAATTTTCAAGCTACAGAAAGGCTCATTTTGTCCAAAGAGGAGGATTCGGCTCAATTGAAGACAGACATGTATCTCTCCTCACAATACCATCTATGCTTCAAACTGCAGCAATTACCACATTGTTTCCCTGCAAGAATTGACTTAGTTTTTGAAAGGACTACTACTGGCAACTTTTGAGTTTCACTGTGGAGATAGTCTCTGTTTGCTTCAAACAGGCCTTTTTAGCTGAGATGAAGAAGCACATGTGTATCTTGAAAAAGTACCATCTACGTTGGAAGCTGTAATTTCTATCACACTGTTTCCCTCTGACAATTTAGTTTGTTTTAGAAAGGAGTATTTCCTGCAAATCAGAATTTCCAACATGGATTGAAATTCACTTGCTCCAAACAAGCCTAGGTTGAAGAAACACACCTATTTCTTGAAAGAAAACCATCTGTGTTAGAAGAAAGTGCATCTAGCACATTGTTTCCCTGTGAGAACTGAGTTAGTTTTTAAAGGAACTTGTCCTCCACATTAGCACTTTGAATTGGGACATATGTTTCTTTGTTTCAAATTGGCCTATTCACCTGAATGGTCTAAACACGTGTTCCTCTTGAAACATCACAATATGTTTTAGAAAGAGGAACAACTAGCCTATTGCTTCCTTGTGAGAAGACTTAGTCTTGGAAAGGAATGTACCTGCAACTGAGAGATTTCAATGTGGAGATATGCCCTGATTGCTGAAAATAGGCCTATACAGCTGAGTTGAAGAAACACATGACTAACTCTAATGACAACCATCTATGTTAGAAACTGTAGCATCAAGCACATTGATCCCCTGTGAAATTTGAATTAGTTATGGAAATGAATAACTTCTGAAGTACAGATTTTCAAAGTGTAGGAAGCCTCATTTTGTCCAAATAGGCCATTTCAGCTATGTTGAAGAAACACATGCATCTCTCCAACGAAATCATGTAGGTTAGAATCAGCATCATCTAGAACACTGTTCCTTGTGAGAATTGATTTAGCTCGTGAAAGGAGTATTTCCTGCAAAGCATCCTTTTCAAGATGAAGAAAGGCTCATTTTGTTCCAAATAATTCTATACACCTGAGTTGAAGAAACACATGTACCTTTCCAAAGAAAACCATCTATGGTAGATCTACCACTTTATTTCCCTGTGTGAATTGACATAGATTTCAAAGGAAAATTTAATGGAAATGAGAACTTAGAAGGCAGAGAAAGGATCATTTTGTTCCAAATGGGCCCAATCACATGAGATGTCAAAAACCGTTTGTGTGGAAAGGAAAACTGTGATAGAAACAGGTGTTTCCTGCACATTCTTTCCCTGTGAAAATTGAGTTAATTTTTAAAAGCATACTTCCTACATCTTAAGTGTTTCAATGCGGAGATAGTTTCTGTTTACTCCAGGGAGGCGTATTCAGCGTGGTTTGAGAAACACATGTATCTCCCAAAGAAAGAGATCTATGTTAAATGCTTCACAATCCCGCCTGTTGTTTGCCTGTGAGAATTGAATGAATTTTTGAATGCAATACTTCTGGAAATCCTCATTTTCAAGAAGAAGAAAGGCTCATTTTGTCCCAAGTATGCGTATTTTGCTGAGGTGAAGAAACACATTTATCTCTCCACAGAAAGCCATCTGTGTCAGAAGTCAAAACATTAACAACGTTGCTTCATTCTGTAAATGAGTTACTTTTGGAAAGGAATATTTCCTGAAAATCAGAAGTTTCAAGGTGGAGAGATGTTCACTTTCTTCCAAATAAGCCTATTGACCTGAAAGTGGGAACACATTTGTCTCTCGAAAGAAAATGGTCAGTGTAGAAAGAGAGAAGTGTCTAGACCATTGTTTCCGTGTGAGAATTGACTTAGTTTTGAAAGGAATACTTACTGCAAATCCTAATTTTCAAGGTGGAGAAAGGGTGATTCTCCTCAAATGGGCCTCTTTATCTGAGGGGAAGAAACACATGTATCCCTCCAAAGAAAACCATTTCTGCTAGAAGCTGCAGCATCTGACACATTGTTACCTGTGAGAATTGAGTTCACTTTTGAAAGGAATATTTCCTGTATATCGTAGTTATCATGGTAGGGGAAGGCTCATTTTGGTACAAAAATGCCTAATCAGCTGATTTGAAGAAACACATTTATTTCTCCAAATAACACCATCTAAGCTTGAAGCTACAGTTGCTAGCACATTGTTTCCCTGTGACAATTGGCTTAGTTTTTGAAAGGAAGACTTCCTCACAATCTGAGTTTTCAGGGTATTATTAGGCTGAGTGTGTCCAAGTAGGCCCATTCAGCTAAGTTCTATAGAAACATGTGTCTCTCAAAAAAAAATCTTTCTTAGAACCAGGAGCATCTAGGGCATTGTTTCCCTGTGAGAACTGAGTTAGTTATTGAAAGGAATACTTCCTGCGACTTAAGATGTTTCAAAGTGGAGAAAGGCTCATTTTGTTCCAAATGGGGCCGTTCATCATTGGGGAAGAAACACAAGTATCCCTCCGAAGAAACCCATTTATGGTAGAAGCTGCAGCATCTACCATATTGTTTTCCTGTGAGAATTGAGTTCGTTTTGGGAAGAATACTTCCTGCAAATCAGAAATTCCAATGTGAACAAAGGTTCATTTTGTTTCCCAAAGGCCTATTCACCTAAGATGAAGAAAGGCCTGTATGTCCAAAAGAGAACAAGCTGGGTCCAAAGCTCAAGCATGTAGAACGTTGTTTACCAGTGATACTTGAATTACTTTTTGAATGGAATGCTCCTGCAAATCAGAATTGTCGGGGTGGATGAAGATCATTTTGTTCTGAATAGGCCTATTCGCCTGAGTTGAAAAAACACATGTACCTCTCAAAAGAAAACCAGCAGTGTTAGAAGCAGGAGCATCAAGCACATTGTTTTACTGTGAGAATTCAGTGAGTTTTTGAAAGGAAGACTGCTGCAAATCAGCGTTTTCGAGGTGTAGAAAGCTTCATTTTGTTCCACATAGGACAGTTTAGAACAGTTGAAGAAACAAATGTAAATCTCAAAAGAAAACTATGTGTGTTAGAAACAAGAGCATCTATCACATTGTTTGCTGTGAGAATAGTGTTACTTTTTGAAAGGAATATACCTGCAACTTAGGGGATCAACGTGGAGATAGCCTCTTTCTGTTCCAAATTGGCCTATTCAGCTAAGTTGAAGAAACACATGTACCTCTCAAAAAAAAACCATCTCGGTATGAGGCTGGAATATCTAGAACATTGTTTCCCTGTGAGAACTGAGTGTGGTTTTGAAATGACTACTACAGGAAACCTTAGAGTTTCAAAGGGGCGATAAGCTCTGTTTGCTCGAAATAGGTCTTTTCAGCTGAGTTGAAGACACATGCATCTTTCCCAAGAAAACATCTATGTTAGAAAGTGCAGCAGCTACCACATGGTTTCTCTGTCACAATTGAGAGAGCTTTTGAAAGGAGTACTTCCTGCAATTCAGAACTTGCAAGGTCAACAAAGGTTCATTCTGTGCCAAATAGGCGTTTTCACCTGACATGTTGAAACACATGTTTCTCTCACAAGAAACTCTCTGTGTTAGACGGTCCATCGCATAGAACATTATTTACCTGTGAGATTTGAGTTAGTTTTCATTGGAGAACTTTTGCAAATCAGAATTTCAGGGTGGAAAAGGCTACTTTGTTCCTAATAGCCCTATTGAGCTGCATTGAAAAAACACATGGATCTCGCGAGAGAAAACCATCTGTGTTAGAAGCAGGATCATCCGGCACATTGTTTCCCTGTGAGAATCGAGTGAATATTTGAAAGGAGTACTTCCAGCCAATCATAGATTTGAGGTGTACAAAAGCTCACTTTACTCCAAATAGGACTATTTAGCTGAGTGGAAGAAACAACATGTATATCTCGCAAGAGAACTATATGTGTAAGAAGCCTGAGCATCTAGAACATTGATTCCCTGTGAGAACCGAGTTACGTTTGAAAGGAATACCTCCTGCAAATCCTAGATTTGAAGGTGGAGAAAGGCTGCTTTTGTTCAAAATAGCCCTATTGATCTGAGGGGAAGTAACGAATGGATACTTCCAAAGAAAACCATTTCTGGTAGAAGCTGAAGCATGTACATATTGCTTCCCTGGGAGAAATCAGTTAGTTTGGAAAGGAATATTCCTGCAAATCAGAACTTCCAAGGTGCACCAAGCTTCATTTCATTCTAAATAGGCCTATTCCACTGAGATGTTGAAACACATGTTTCTCTGAAAAGAAAACAATCCGTGTTACAATCTCCCCTGCCTTTAACCTTGATTCCCTGTGAGATTAGAGGTAGTTTTTGAGTGGAATACGTCTGCAAAGGAGAATTTTCAGGCTGGAAAAGCCTCCTTTTGTTGGACTAAGCCTATTCAGCTGAGTTGAAGAAGCACATTTTTCTCTCAAAAGAAAATCATCTGTGTTAGAAGAAGGAGAATCTAGCACATTGTTTCCTATGAGAAGTGAGTTAGTGTTGGAAAAGAACGCTGACTGCAACCTAGGTGTTTCAAGGTGGAGATTGGCTCTATTTCCTCCAATAAGCCTATTCAGATGAGTTTGAGAAACTCATGTATCTCTCCAAGGAAAATGATATACGTTAGCAGCATCAAATCTACCACATTGTTTCCTTCTGAGTATTGAGTTAGTTTTTGAAAGCAACACGTTTAGCAAATCAGAATTTTCAAGCTACAGAAAGGCTCATTTTGTCCAAAGAGGAGGATTCCGCTCAATTGAAGACAGACATGTATCTCTCCTCACAATACCATCTATGCTTCAAACTGCAGCAATTACCACATTGTTTCCCTGCAAGAATTGACTTAGTTTTTGAAAGGACTACTACTGGCAACTTTTGAGTTTCACTGTGGAGATAGTCCCTGTTTGCTTCAAACAGGCCTTTTTAGCTGAGATGAAGAAGCACATGTGTATCTTGAAAAAGTACCATCTACGTTGGAAGCTGTAATTTCTATCACACTGTTTCCCTCTGACAATTTAGTTTGTTTTAGAAAGGAGTATTTCCTGCAAATCAGAATTTCCAACATGGATTGAAGTTCACTTGCTCCAAACAAGCCTAGGTTGAAGAAACACACCTATTTCTTGAAAGAAAACCATCTGTGTTAGAAGAAAGTGCATCTAGCACATTGTTTCCCTGTGAGAACTGAGTTAGTTTTTAAAGGAACTTGTCCTCCACATTAGCACTTTGAATTGGGACATATGTTTCTTTGTTTCAAATTGGCCTATTCACCTGAATGGTCTAAACACGTGTTCCTCTTGAAACATCACAATATGTTTTAGAAAGAGGAACAACTAGCCTATTGCTTCCTTGTGAGAAGACTTAGTCTTGGAAAGGAATGTACCTGCAACTGAGAGATTTCAATGTGGAGATATGCCCTGATTGCTGAAAATAGGGCTATACAGCTGAGTTGAAGAAACACATGACTAACTCTAATGACAACCATCTATGTTAGAAACTGTAGCATCAAGCACATTGATCCCCTGTGAAATTTGAATTAGTTATGGAAATGAATAACTTCTGAAGTACAGATTTTCAAAGTGTAGGAAGCCTCATTTTGTCCAAATAGGCCATTTCAGCTATGTTGAAGAAACACATGCATATCTCCAACGAAATCATGTAGGTTAGAATCAGCATCATCTAGAACACTGTTCCTTGTGAGAATTGATTTAGCTCGTGAAAGGAGTATTTCCTGCAAAGCATCCTTTTCAAGATGAAGAAAGGCTCATTTTGTTCCAAATAATTCTATACAGCTGAGTTGAAGAAACACATGTACCTTTCCAAAGAAAACCATCTATGGTAGATCTACCACTTTATTTCCCTGTGTGAATTGACATAGATTTCAAAGGAAAATTTAATGGAAATGAGAACTTAGAAGGCAGAGAAACATCATTTTGTTCCAAATGGGCCCAATCACATGAGATGTCAAAAACCGTTTGTGTGGAAAGGAAAACTGTGATAGAAACAGGTGTTTCCTGCACATTCTTTCCCTGTGAAAATTGAGTTAATTTTTAAAAGCATACTTCCTACATCTTAAGTGTTTCAATGCGGAGATAGTTTCTGTTTACTCCAGGGAGGCGTATTCAGCGTGGTTTGAGAAACGCATGTATCTCCCAAAGAAAGAGATCTATGTTAAATGCTTCACAATCCCGCCTGTTGTTTGCCTGTGAGAATTGAATGAATTTTTGAATGCAATACTTCTGGAAATCCTCATTTTCAAGAAGAAGAAAGGCTCATTTTGTCCCAAGTATGCGTATATTGCTGAGGTGAAGAAACACATTTATCTCTCCACAGAAAGCCATCTGTGTCAGAAGTCAAAACATTAACAACATTGCTTCATTCTGTAAATGAGTTACTTTTGGAACGGAATATTTCCTGAAAATCAGAAGTTTCAAGGTGGAGAGATGTTCACTTTCTTCCAAATAAGCCTATTGACCTGAAAGTGGGAACACATTTGTCTCTCGAAAGAAAATGGTCAGTGTAGAAAGAGAGGAGTGTCTAGACCATTGTTTCCGTGTGAGAATTGACTTAGTTTTGAAAGGAATACTTACTGCAAATCCTAATTTTCAAGGTGGAGAAAGGGTGATTCTCCTCAAATGGGCCTCTTTATCTGAGGGGAAGAAACACATGTATCCCTCCAAAGAAAACCATTTCTGCTAGAAGCTGCAGCATCTGACACATTGTTACCTGTGAGAATTGAGTTCACTTTTGAAAGGAATATTTCCTGTATATCGTAGTTATCATGGTAGGGGAAGGCTCATTTTGGTACAAAAATGCCTAATCAGCTGATTTGAAGAAACACATTTATTTCTCCAAATAACACCATCTAAGCTTGAAGCTACAGTTGCTAGCACATTGTTTCCCTGTGACAATTGGCTTAGTTTTTGAAAGGAAGACTTCCTCACAATCTGAGTTTTCAGGGTATTATTAGGCTGAGTGTGTCCAAGTAGGCCCATTCAGCTAAGTTCTATAGAAACATGTGTCTCTCAAAAAAAAATCTTTCTTAGAACCAGGAGCATCTAGGGCATTGTTTCCCTGTGAGAACTGAGTTAGTTATTGAAAGGAATACTTCCTGCGACTTAAGATGTTTCAAAGTGGAGAAAGGCTCATTTTGTTCCAAATGGGGCCGTTCATCATTGGGGAAGAAACACAAGTATCCCTCCGAAGAAACCCATTTATGGTAGAAGCTGCAGCATCTACCATATTGTTTTCCTGTGAGAATTGAGTTCGTTTTGGGAAGAATACTTCCTGCAAATCAGAAATTCCAATGTGAACAAAGGTTCATTTTGTTTCCCAAAGGCCTATTCACCTAAGATGAAGAAAGGCCTGTATGTCCAAAAGAGAACAAGCTGGGTCCAAAGCTCAAGCATGTAGAACGTTGTTTACCAGTGATACTTGAATTACTTTTTGAATGGAATGCTCCTGCAAATCAGAATTGTCGGGGTGGATGAAGATCATTTTGTTCTGAATAGGCCTATTCGCCTGTGTTGAAAAAACACATGTACCTCTCAAAAGAAAACCAGCAGTGTTAGAAGCAGGAGCATCAAGCACATTGTTTTACTGTGAGAATTCAGTGAGTTTTTGAAAGGAAGACTGCTGCAAATCAGCGTTTTCGAGGTGTAGAAAGCTTCATTTTGTTCCACATAGGACAGTTTAGAACAGTTGAAGAAACAAATGTAAATCTCAAAAGAAAACTATGTGTGTTAGAAAGAAGAGCATCTATCACATTGTTTGCTGTGAGAATAGTGTTACTTTTTGAAAGGAATATACCTGCAACTTAGGGGATCAACGTGGAGATAGCCTCTTTCTGTTCCAAATTGGCCTATTCAGCTAAGTTGAAGAAACACATGTACCTCTCAAAAAAAAACCATCTCGGTATGAGGCTGGAATATCTAGAACATTGTTTCCCTGTGAGAACTGAGTGTGGTTTTGAAATGACTACTACAGGAAACCTTAGAGTTTCAAAGGGGCGATAAGCTCTGTTTGCTTGAAATAGGTCTTTTCAGCTGAGTTGAAGACACATGCATCTTTCCCAAGAAAACATCTATGTTAGAAAGTGCAGCAGCTACCACATGGTTTCTCTGTCACAATTGAGAGAGCTTTTGAAAGGAGTACTTCCTGCAATTCAGAACTTGCAAGGTCAACAAAGGTTCATTCTGTGCCAAATAGGCGTTTTCACCTGACATGTTGAAACACATGTTTCTCTCACAAGAAACTCTCTGTGTTAGACGGTCCATCGCATAGAACATTATTTACCTGTGAGATTTGAGTTAGTTTTCATTGGAGAACTTTTGCAAATCAGAATTTCAGGGTGGAAAAGGCTACTTTGTTCCTAATAGCCCTATTGAGCTGCATTGAAAAAACACATGGATCTCGCGAGAGAAAACCATCTGTGTTAGAAGCAGGATCATCCGGCACATTGTTTCCCTGTGAGAATCGAGTGAATATTTGAAAGGAGTACTTCCAGCCAATCATAGATTTGAGGTGTACAAAAGCTCACTTTACTCCATATAGGACTATTTAGCTGAGTGGAAGAAACAACATGTATATCTCGCAAGAGAACTATATGTGTAAGAAGCCTGAGCATCTAGAACATTGATTCCCTGTGAGAACTGAGTTACGTTTGAAAGGAATACCTCCTGCAAATCCTAGATTTGAAGGTGGAGAAAGGCTGCTTTTGTTCAAAATAGGCCTATTGATCTGAGGGGAAGTAACGAATGGATACTTCCAAAGAAAACCATTTCTGGTAGAAGCTGAAGCATGTACATATTGCTTCCCTGGGAGAAATCAGTTAGTTTGGAAAGGAATATTCCTGCAAATCAGAACTTCCAAGGTGCACCAAGCTTCATTTCATTCTAAATAGGCCTATTCCACTGAGATGTTGAAACACATGTTTCTCTGAAAAGAAAACAATCCGTGTTACAATCTCCCCTGCCTTTAACCTTGATTCCCTGTGAGATTAGAGGTAGTTTTTGAGTGGAATACGTCTGCAAAGGAGAATTTTCAGGCTGTAAAAGCCTCCTTTTGTTGGACTAAGCCTATTCAGCTGAGTTGAAGAAGCACATTTTTCTCTCAAAAGAAAATCATCTGTGTTAGAAGAAGGAGAATCTAGCACATTGTTTCCTATGAGAAGTGAGTTAGTGTTTGAAAAGATCGCTGACTGCAACCTAGGTGTTTCAAGGTGGAGATTGGCTCTATTTCCTCCAATAAGCCTATTCAGATGAGTTTGAGAAACTCATGTATCTCTCCAAGGAAAATGATATACGTTAGCAGCATCAAATCTACCACATTGTTTCCTTCTGAGTATTGAGTTAGTTTTTGAAAGCAACACGTTTAGCAAATCAGAATTTTCAAGCTACAGAAAGGCTCATTTTGTCCAAAGAGGAGGATTCCGCTCAATTGAAGACAGACATGTATCTCTCCTCACAATACCATCTATGCTTCAAACTGCAGCAATTACCACATTGTTTCCCTGCAAGAATTGACTTAGTTTTTGAAAGGACTACTACTGGCAACTTTTGAGTTTCACTGTGGAGATAGTCTCTGTTTGCTTCAAACAGGCCTTTTTAGCTGAGATGAAGAAGCACATGTGTATCTTGAAAAAGTACCATCTACGTTGGAAGCTGTAATTTCTATCACACTGTTTCCCTCTGACAATTTAGTTTGTTTTAGAAAGGAGTATTTCCTGCAAATCAGAATTTCCAACATGGATTGAAGTTCACTTGCTCCAAACAAACCTAGGTTGAAGAAACACACCTATTTCTTGAAAGAAAACCATCTGTGTTAGAAGAAAGTGCATCTAGCACATTGTTTCAATGTGAGAACTGAGTTAGTTTTTAAAGGAACTTGTCCTCCACATTAGCACTTTGAATTGGGACATATGTTTCTTTGTTTCAAATTGGCCTATTCACCTGAATGGTCTAAACACGTGTTCCTCTTGAAACATCACAATATGTTTTAGAAAGAGGAACAACTAGCCTATTGCTTCCTTGTGAGAAGACTTAGTCTTGGAAAGGAATGTACCTGCAACTGAGAGATTTCAATGTGGAGATATGCCCTGATTGCTGAAAATAGGCCTATACAGCTGAGTTGAAGAAACACATGACTAACTCTAATGACAACCATCTATGTTAGAAACTGTAGCATCAAGCACATTGATCCCCTGTGAAATTTGAATTAGTTATGGAAATGAATAACTTCTGAAGTACAGATTTTCAAAGTGTAGGAAGCCTCATTTTGTCCAAATAGGCCATTTCAGCTATGTTGAAGAAACACATGCATCTCTCCAACGAAATCATGTAGGTTAGAATCAGCATCATCTAGAACACTGTTCCTTGTGAGAATTGATTTAGCTCGTGAAAGGAGTATTTCCTGCAAAGCATCCTTTTCAAGATGAAGAAAGGCTCATTTTGTTCCAAATAATTCTATACAGCTGAGTTGAAGAAACACATGTACCTTTCCAAAGAAAACCATCTATGGTAGATCTACCACTTTATTTCCCTGTGTGAATTGACATAGATTTCAAAGGAATATTTAATGGAAATGAGAACTTAGAAGGCAGAGAAAGGATCATTTTGTTCCAAATGGGCCAAATCACATGAGATGTCAAAAACCGTTTGTGTGGAAAGGAAAACTGTGATAGAAACAGGTGTTTCCTGCACATTCTTTCCCTGTGAAAATTGAGTTAATTTTTAAAAGCATACTTCCTACATCTTAAGTGTTTCAATGCGGAGATAGTTTCTGTTTACTCCAGGGAGGCGTATTCAGCGTGGTTTGAGAAACGCATGTATCTCCCAAAGAAAGAGATCTATGTTAAATGCTTCACAATCCCGCCTGTTGTTTGCCTGTGAGAATTGAATGAATTTTTGAATGCAATACTTCTGGAAATCCTCATTTTCAAGAAGAAGAAAGGCTCATTTTGTCCCAAGTATGCGTATTTTGCTGAGGTGAAGAAACACATTTATCTCTCCACAGAAAGCCATCTGTGTCAGAAGTCAAAACATTAACAACATTGCTTCATTCTGTAAATGAGTTACTTTTCGAAAGGAATATTTCCTGAAAATCAGAACTTTCAAGGTGGAGAGATGTTCACTTTCTTCCAAATAAGCCTATTGACCTGAAAGTGGGAACACATTTGTCTCTCGAAAGAAAATGGTCAGTGTAGAAAGAGAGAAGTGTCTAGACCATTGTTTCCATGTGAGAATTGACTTAGTTTTGAAAGGAATACTTACTGCAAATCCTAATTTTCAAGGTGGAGAAAGGGTGATTCTCCTCAAATGGGCCTCTTTATCTGAGGGGAAGAAACACATGTATCCCTCCAAAGAAAACCATTTCTGCTAGAAGCTGCAGCATCTGACACATTGTTACCTGTGAGAATTGAGTTCACTTTTGAAAGGAATATTTCCTGTATATCGTAGTTATCATGGTAGGGGAAGGCTCATTTTGGTACAAAAATGCCTAATCAGCTGATTTGAAGAAACACATTTATTTCTCCAAATAACACCATCTAAGCTTGAAGCTACAGTTACTAGCACATTGTTTCCCTGTGACAATTGGCTTAGTTTTTGAAAGGAAGACTTCCTCACAATCTGAGTTTTCAGGGTATTATTAGGCTGAGTGTGTCCAAGTAGGCCCATTCAGCTAAGTTCTATAGAAACATGTGTCTCTCAAAAAAAAATCTTTCTTCGAACCAGGAGCATCTAGGGCATTGTTTCCCTGTGAGAACTGAGTTAGTTATTGAAAGGAATACTTCCTGCGACTTAAGATGTTTCAAAGTGGAGAAAGGCTCATTTTGTTCCAAATGGGGCCGTTCATCATTGGGGAAGAAACACAAGTATCCCTCCGAAGAAACCCATTTATGGTAGAAGCTGCAGCATCTACCATATTGTTTTCCTGTGAGAATTGAGTTCGTTTTGGGAAGAATACTTCCTGCAAATCAGAAATTCCAATGTGAACAAAGGTTCATTTTGTTTCCCAAAGGCCTATTCACCTAAGATGAAGAAAGGCCTGTATGTCCAAAAGAGAACAAGCTGGGTCCAAAGCTCAAGCATGTAGAACGTTGTTTACCAGTGATACTTGAATTACTTTTTGAATGGAATGCTCCTGCAAATCAGAATTGTCGGGGTGGATGAAGATCATTTTGTTCTGAATAGGCCTATTCGCCTGTGTTGAAAAAACACATGTACCTCTCAAAAGAAAACCAGCAGTGTTAGAAGCAGGAGCATCAAGCACATTGTTTTACTGTGAGAATTCAGTGAGTTTTTGAAAGGAAGACTGCTGCAAATCAGCGTTTTCGAGGTGTAGAAAGCTTCATTTTGTTCCACATAGGACAGTTTAGAACAGTTGAAGAAACAAATGTAAATCTCAAAAGAAAACTATGTGTGTTAGAAAGAAGAGCATCTATCACATTGTTTGCTGTGAGAATAGTGTTACTTTTTGAAAGGAATATACCTGCAACTTAGGGGATCAACGTGGAGATAGCCTCTTTCTGTTCCAAATTGGCCTATTCAGCTAAGTTGAAGAAACACATGTACCTCTCAAAAAAAAACCATCTCGGTATGAGGCTGGAATATCTAGAACATTGTTTCCCTGTGAGAACTGAGTGTGGTTTTGAAATGACTACTACAGGAAACCTTAGAGTTTCAAAGGGGCGATAAGCTCTGTTTGCTCGAAATAGGTCTTTTCAGCTGAGTTGAAGACACATGCATCTTTCCCAAGAAAACATCTATGTTAGAAAGTGCAGCAGCTACCACATGGTTTCTCTGTCACAATTGAGAGAGCTTTTGAAAGGAGTACTTCCTGCAATTCAGAACTTGCAAGGTCAACAAAGGTTCATTCTGTGCCAAATAGGCGTTTTCACCTGACATGTTGAAACACATGTTTCTCTCACAAGAAACTCTCTGTGTTAGACGGTCCATCGCATAGAACATTATTTACCTGTGAGATTTGAGTTAGTTTTCATTGGAGAACTTTTGCAAATCAGAATTTCAGGGTGGAAAAGGCTACTTTGTTCCTAATAGCCCTATTGAGCTGCATTGAAAAAACACATGGATCTCGCGAGAGAAAACCATCTGTGTTAGAAGCAGGATCATCCGGCACATTGTTTCCCTGTGAGAATCGAGTGAATATTTGAAAGGAGTACTTCCAGCCAATCATAGATTTGAGGTGTACAAAAGCTCACTTTACTCCATATAGGACTATTTAGCTGAGTGGAAGAAACAACATGTATATCTCGCAAGAGAACTATATGTGTAAGAAGCCTGAGCATCTAGAACATTGATTCCCTGTGAGAACCGAGTTACGTTTGAAAGGAATACCTCCTGCAAATCCTAGATTTGAAGGTGGAGAAAGGCTGCTTTTGTTCAAAATAGGCCTATTGATCTGAGGGGAAGTAACGAATGGATACTTCCAAAGAAAACCATTTCTGGTAGAAGCTGAAGCATGTACATATTGCTTCCCTGGGAGAAATCAGTTAGTTTGGAAAGGAATATTCCTGCAAATCAGAACTTCCAAGGTGCACCAAGCTTCATTTCATTCTAAATAGGCCTATTCCACTGAGATGTTGAAACACATGTTTCTCTGAAAAGAAAACAATCCGTGTTACAATCTCCCCTGCCTTTAACCTTGATTCCCTGTGAGATTAGAGGTAGTTTTTGAGTGGAATACGTCTGCAAAGGAGAATTTTCAGGCTGGAAAAGCCTCCTTTTGTTGGACTAAGCCTATTCAGCTGAGTTGAAGAAGCACATTTTTCTCTCAAAAGAAAATCATCTGTGTTAGAAGAAGGAGAATCTAGCACATTGTTTCCTATGAGAAGTGAGTTAGTGTTTGAAAAGAACGCTGACTGCAACCTAGGTGTTTCAAGGTGGAGATTGGCTCTATTTCCTCCAATAAGCCTATTCAGATGAGTTTGAGAAACTCATGTATCTCTCCAAGGAAAATGATATACGTTAGCAGCATCAAATCTACCACATTGTTTCCTTCTGAGTATTGAGTTAGTTTTTGAAAGCAACACGTTTAGCAAATCAGAATTTTCAAGCTACAGAAAGGCTCATTTTGTCCAAAGAGGAGGATTCGGCTCAATTGAAGACAGACATGTATCTCTCCTCACAATACCATCTATGCTTCAAACTGCAGCAATTACCACATTGTTTCCCTGCAAGAATTGACTTAGTTTTTGAAAGGACTACTACTGGCAACTTTTGAGTTTCACTGTGGAGATAGTCTCTGTTTGCTTCAAACAGGCCTTTTTAGCTGAGATGAAGAAGCACATGTGTATCTTGAAAAAGTACCATCTACGTTGGAAGCTGTAATTTCTATCACACTGTTTCCCTCTGACAATTTAGTTTGTTTTAGAAAGGAGTATTTCCTGCAAATCAGAATTTCCAACATGGATTGAAGTTCACTTGCTCCAAACAAGCCTAGGTTGAAGAAACACACCTATTTCTTGAAAGAAAACCATCTGTGTTAGAAGAAAGTGCATCTAGCACATTGTTTCCCTGTGAGAACTGAGTTAGTTTTTAAAGGAACTTGTCCTCCACATTAGCACTTTGAATTGGGACATATGTTTCTTTGTTTCAAATTGGCCTATTCACCTGAATGGTCTAAACACGTGTTCCTCTTGAAACATCACAATATGTTTTAAAAGAGGAACAACTAGCCTATTGCTTCCTTGTGAGAAGACTTAGTCTTGGAAAGGAATGTACCTGCAACTGAGAGATTTCAATGTGGAGATATGCCCGGATTGCTGAAAATAGGGCTATACAGCTGAGTTGAAGAAACACATGACTAACTCTAATGACAACCATCTATGTTAGAAACTGTAGCATCAAGCACATTGATCCCCTGTGAAATTTGAATTAGTTATGGAAATGAATAACTTCTGAAGTACAGATTTTCAAAGTGTAGGAAGCCTCATTTTGTCCAAATAGGCCATTTCAGCTATGTTGAAGAAACACATGCATATCTCCAACGAAATCATGTAGGTTAGAATCAGCATCATCTAGAACACTGTTCCTTGTGAGAATTGATTTAGCTCGTGAAAGGAGTATTTCCTGCAAAGCATCCTTTTCAAGATGAAGAAAGGCTCATTTTGTTCCAAATAATTCTATACAGCTGAGTTGAAGAAACACATGTCCCTTTCCAAAGAAAACCATCTATGGTAGATCTACCACTTTATTTCCCTGTGTGAATTGACATAGATTTCAAAGGAAAATTTAATGGAAATGAGAACTTAGAAGGCAGAGAAACATCATTTTGTTCCAAATGGGCCCAATCACATGAGATGTCAAAAACCGTTTGTGTGGAAAGGAAAACTGTGATAGAAACAGGTGTTTCCTGCACATTCTTTCCCTGTGAAAATTGAGTTAATTTTTAAAAGCATACTTCCTACATCTTAAGTGTTTCAATGCGGAGATAGTTTCTGTTTACTCCAGGGAGGCGTATTCAGCGTGGTTTGAGAAACGCATGTATCTCCCAAAGAAAGAGATCTATGTTAAATGCTTCACAATCCCGCCTGTTGTTTGCCTGTGAGAATTGAATGAATTTTTGAATGCAATACTTCTGGAAATCCTCATTTTCAAGAAGAAGAAAGGCTCATTTTGTCCCAAGTATGCGTATTTTGCTGAGGTGAAGAAACACATTTATCTCTCCACAGAAAGCCATCTGTGTCAGAAGTCAAAACATTAACAACATTGCTTCATTCTGTAAATGAGTTACTTTTCGAAAGGAATATTTCCTGAAAATCAGAACTTTCAAGGTGGAGAGATGTTCACTTTCTTCCAAATAAGCCTATTGACCTGAAAGTGGGAACACATTTGTCTCTCGAAAGAAAATGGTCAGTGTAGAAAGAGAGAAGTGTCTAGACCATTGTTTCCATGTGAGAATTGACTTAGTTTTGAAAGGAATACTTACTGCAAATCCTAATTTTCAAGGTGGAGAAAGGGTGATTCTCCTCAAATGGGCCTCTTTATCTGAGGGGAAGAAACACATGTATCCCTCCAAAGAAAACCATTTCTGCTAGAAGCTGCAGCATCTGACACATTGTTACCTGTGAGAATTGAGTTCACTTTTGAAAGGAATATTTCCTGTATATCGTAGTTATCATGGTAGGGGAAGGCTCATTTTGGTACAAAAATGCCTAATCAGCTGATTTGAAGAAACACATTTATTTCTCCAAATAACACCATCTAAGCTTGAAGCTACAGTTGCTAGCACATTGTTTCCCTGTGACAATTGGCTTAGTTTTTGAAAGGAAGACTTCCTCACAATCTGAGTTTTCAGGGTATTATTAGGCTGAGTGTGTCCAAGTAGGCCCATTCAGCTAAGTTCTATAGAAACATGTGTCTCTCAAAAAAAAATCTTTCTTAGAACCAGGAGCATCTAGGGCATTGTTTCCCTGTGAGAACTGAGTTAGTTATTGAAAGGAATACTTCCTGCGACTTAAGATGTTTCAAAGTGGAGAAAGGCTCATTTTGTTCCAAATGGGGCCGTTCATCATTGGGGAAGAAACACAAGTATCCCTCCGAAGAAACCCATTTATGGTAGAAGCTGCAGCATCTACCATATTGTTTTCCTGTGAGAATTGAGTTCGTTTTGGGAAGAATACTTCCTGCAAATCAGAAATTCCAATGTGAACAAAGGTTCATTTTGTTTCCCAAAGGCCTATTCACCTAAGATGAAGAAAGGCCTGTATGTCCAAAAGAGAACAAGCTGGGTCCAAAGCTCAAGCATGTAGAACGTTGTTTACCAGTGATACTTGAATTACTTTTTGAATGGAATGCTCCTGCAAATCAGAATTGTCGGGGTGGATGAAGATCATTTTGTTCTGAATAGGCCTATTCGCCTGTGTTGAAAAAACACATGTACCTCTCAAAAGAAAACCAGCAGTGTTAGAAGCAGGAGCATCAAGCACATTGTTTTACTGTGAGAATTCAGTGAGTTTTTGAAAGGAAGACTGCTGCAAATCAGCGTTTTCGAGGTGTAGAAAGCTTCATTTTGTTCCACATAGGACAGTTTAGAACAGTTGAAGAAACAAATGTAAATCTCAAAAGAAAACTATGTGTGTTAGAAAGAAGAGCATCTATCACATTGTTTGCTGTGAGAATAGTGTTACTTTTTGAAAGGAATATACCTGCAACTTAGGGGATCAACGTGGAGATAGCCTCTTTCTGTTCCAAATTGGCCTATTCAGCTAAGTTGAAGAAACACATGTACCTCTCAAAAAAAAACCATCTCGGTATGAGGCTGGAATATCTAGAACATTGTTTCCCTGTGAGAACTGAGTGTGGTTTTGAAATGACTACTACAGGAAACCTTAGAGTTTCAAAGGGGCGATAAGTTCTGTTTGCTCGAAATAGGTCTTTTCAGCTGAGTTGAAGACACATGCATCTTTCCCAAGAAAACATCTATGTTAGAAAGTGCAGCAGCTACCACATGGTTTCTCTGTCACAATTGAGAGAGCTTTTGAAAGGAGTACTTCCTGCAATTCAGAACTTGCAAGGTCAACAAAGGTTCATTCTGTGCCAAATAGGCGTTTTCACCTGACATGTTGAAACACATGTTTCTCTCACAAGAAACTCTCTGTGTTAGACGGTCCATCGCATAGAACATTATTTACCTGTGAGATTTGAGTTAGTTTTCATTGGAGAACTTTTGCAAATCAGAATTTCAGGGTGGAAAAGGCTACTTTGTTCCTAATAGCCCTATTGAGCTGCATTGAAAAAACACATGGATCTCGCGAGAGAAAACCATCTGTGTTAGAAGCAGGATCATCCGGCACATTGTTTCCCTGTGAGAATCGAGTGAATATTTGAAAGGAGTACTTCCAGCCAATCATAGATTTGAGGTGTACAAAAGCTCACTTTACTCCATATAGGACTATTTAGCTGAGTGGAAGAAACAACATGTATATCTCGCAAGAGAACTATATGTGTAAGAAGCCTGAGCATCTAGAACATCGATTCCCTGTGAGAACCGAGTTACGTTTGAAAGGAATACCTCCTGCAAATCCTAGATTTGAAGGTGGAGAAAGGCTGCTTTTGTTCAAAATAGGCCTATTGATCTGAGGGGAAGTAATGAATGGATACTTCCAAAGAAAATCATTTCTGGTAGAAGCTGAAGCATGTACATATTGCTTCCCTGGGAGAAATCAGTTAGTTTGGAAAGGAATATTCCTGCAAATCAGAACTTCCAAGGTGCACCAAGCTTCATTTCATTCTAAATAGGCCTATTCCACTGAGATGTTGAAACACATGTTTCTCTGGAAAGAAAACAATCCGTGTTAAAATCTCCCCTGCCTTTAACCTTGATTCCCTGTGAGATTAGAGGTAGTTTTTGAGTGGAATACGTCTGCAAAGGAGAATTTTCAGGCTGGAAAAGCCTCCTTTTGTTGGACTAAGCCTATTCAGCTGAGTTGAAGAAGCACATTTTTCTCTCAAAAGAAAATCATCTGTGTTAGAAGAAGGAGAATCTAGCACATTGTTTCCTATGAGAAGTGAGTTAGTGTTGGAAAAGAACGCTGACTGCAACCTAGGTGTTTCAAGGTGGAGATTGGCTCTATTTCCTCCAATAAGCCTATTCAGATGAGTTTGAGAAACTCATGTATCTCTCCAAGGAAAATGATATACGTTAGCAGCATCAAATCTACCACATTGTTTCCTTCTGAGTATTGAGTTAGTTTTTGAAAGCAACACGTTTAGCAAATCAGAATTTTCAAGCTACAGAAAGGCTCATTTTGTCCAAAGAGGAGGATTCGGCTCAATTGAAGACAGACATGTATCTCTCCTCACAATACCATCTATGCTTCAAACTGCAGCAATTACCACATTGTTTCCCTGCAAGAATTGACTTAGTTTTTGAAAGGACTACTACTGGCAACTTTTGAGTTTCACTGTGGAGATAGTCTCTGTTTGCTTCAAACAGGCCTTTTTAGCTGAGATGAAGAAGCACATGTGTATCTTGAAAAAGTACCATCTACGTTGGAAGCTGTAATTTCTATCACACTGTTTCCCTCTGACAATTTAGTTTGTTTTAGAAAGGAGTATTTCCTGCAAATCAGAATTTCCAACATGGATTGAAGTTCACTTGCTCCAAACAAGCCTAGGTTGAAGAAACACACCTATTTCTTGAAAGAAAACCATCTGTGTTAGAAGAAAGTGCATCTAGCACATTGTTTCCCTGTGAGAACTGAGTTAGTTTTTAAAGGAACTTGTCCTCCACATTAGCACTTTGAATTGGGACATATGTTTCTTTGTTTCAAATTGGCCTATTCACCTGAATGGTCTAAACACGTGTTCCTCTTGAAACATCACAATATGTTTTAGAAAGAGGAACAACTAGCCTATTGCTTCCTTGTGAGAAGACTTAGTCTTGGAAAGGAATGTACCTGCAACTGAGAGATTTCAATGTGGAGATATGCCCTGATTGCTGAAAATAGGGCTATACAGCTGAGTTGAAGAAACACATGACTAACTCTAATGACAACCATCTATGTTAGAAACTGTAGCATCAAGCACATTGATCCCCTGTGAAATTTGAATTAGTTATGGAAATGAATAACTTCTGAAGTACAGATTTTCAAAGTGTAGGAAGCCTCATTTTGTCCAAATAGGCCATTTCAGCTATGTTGAAGAAACACATGCATATCTCCAACGAAATCATGTAGGTTAGAATCAGCATCATCTAGAACACTGTTCCTTGTGAGAATTGATTTAGCTCGTGAAAGGAGTATTTCCTGCAAAGCATCCTTTTCAAGATGAAGAAAGGCTCATTTTGTTCCAAATAATTCTATACAGCTGAGTTGAAGAAACACATGTACCTTTCCAAAGAAAACCATCTATGGTAGATCTACCACTTTATTTCCCTGTGTGAATTGACATAGATTTCAAAGGAAAATTTAATGGAAATGAGAACTTAGAAGGCAGAGAAACATCATTTTGTTCCAAATGGGCCCAATCACATGAGATGTCAAAAACCGTTTGTGTGGAAAGGAAAACTGTGATAGAAACAGGTGTTTCCTGCACATTCTTTCCCTGTGAAAATTGAGTTAATTTTTAAAAGCATACTTCCTACATCTTAAGTGTTTCAATGCGGAGATAGTTTCTGTTTACTCCAGGGAGGCGTATTCAGCGTGGTTTGAGAAACGCATGTATCTCCCAAAGAAAGAGATCTATGTTAAATGCTTCACAATCCCGCCTGTTGTTTGCCTGTGAGAATTGAATGAATTTTTGAATGCAATACTTCTGGAAATCCTCATTTTCAAGAAGAAGAAAGGCTCATTTTGTCCCAAGTATGCGTATTTTGCTGAGGTGAAGAAACACATTTATCTCTCCACAGAAAGCCATCTGTGTCAGAAGTCAAAACATTAACAACATTGCTTCATTCTGTAAATGAGTTACTTTTCGAAAGGAATATTTCCTGAAAATCAGAACTTTCAAGGTGGAGAGATGTTCACTTTCTTCCAAATAAGCCTATTGACCTGAAAGTGGGAACACATTTGTCTCTCGAAAGAAAATGGTCAGTGTAGAAAGAGAGAAGTGTCTAGACCATTGTTTCCATGTGAGAATTGACTTAGTTTTGAAAGGAATACTTACTGCAAATCCTAATTTTCAAGGTGGAGAAAGGGTGATTCTCCTCAAATGGGCCTCTTTATCTGAGGGGAAGAAACACATGTATCCCTCCAAAGAAAACCATTTCTGCTAGAAGCTGCAGCATCTGACACATTGTTACCTGTGAGAATTGAGTTCACTTTTGAAAGGAATATTTCCTGTATATCGTAGTTATCATGGTAGGGGAAGGCTCATTTTGGTACAAAAATGCCTAATCAGCTGATTTGAAGAAACACATTTATTTCTCCAAATAACACCATCTAAGCTTGAAGCTACAGTTACTAGCACATTGTTTCCCTGTGACAATTGGCTTAGTTTTTGAAAGGAAGACTTCCTCACAATCTGAGTTTTCAGGGTATTATTAGGCTGAGTGTGTCCAAGTAGGCCCATTCAGCTAAGTTCTATAGAAACATGTGTCTCTCAAAAAAAAATCTTTCTTAGAACCAGGAGCATCTAGGGCATTGTTTCCCTGTGAGAACTGAGTTAGTTATTGAAAGGAATACTTCCTGCGACTTAAGATGTTTCAAAGTGGAGAAAGGCTCATTTTGTTCCAAATGGGGCCGTTCATCATTGGGGAAGAAACACAAGTATCCCTCCGAAGAAACCCATTTATGGTAGAAGCTGCAGCATCTACCATATTGTTTTCCTGTGAGAATTGAGTTCGTTTTGGGAAGAATACTTCCTGCAAATCAGAAATTCCAATGTGAACAAAGGTTCATTTTGTTTCCCAAAGGCCTATTCACCTAAGATGAAGAAAGGCCTGTATGTCCAAAAGAGAACAAGCTGGGTCCAAAGCTCAAGCATGTAGAACGTTGTTTACCAGTGATACTTGAATTACTTTTTGAATGGAATGCTCCTGCAAATCAGAATTGTCGGGGTGGATGAAGATCATTTTGTTCTGAATAGGCCTATTCGCCTGTGTTGAAAAAACACATGTACCTCTCAAAAGAAAACCAGCAGTGTTAGAAGCAGGAGCATCAAGCACATTGTTTTACTGTGAGAATTCAGTGAGTTTTTGAAAGGAAGACTGCTGCAAATCAGCGTTTTCGAGGTGTAGAAAGCTTCATTTTGTTCCACATAGGACAGTTTAGAACAGTTGAAGAAACAAATGTAAATCTCAAAAGAAAACTATGTGTGTTAGAAAGAAGAGCATCTATCACATTGTTTGCTGTGAGAATAGTGTTACTTTTTGAAAGGAATATACCTGCAACTTAGGGGATCAACGTGGAGATAGCCTCTTTCTGTTCCAAATTGGCCTATTCAGCTAAGTTGAAGAAACACATGTACCTCTCAAAAAAAAACCATCTCGGTATGAGGCTGGAATATCTAGAACATTGTTTCCCTGTGAGAACTGAGTGTGGTTTTGAAATGACTACTACAGGAAACCTTAGAGTTTCAAAGGGGCGATAAGCTCTGTTTGCTCGAAATAGGTCTTTTCAGCTGAGTTGAAGACACATGCATCTTTCCCAAGAAAACATCTATGTTAGAAAGTGCAGCAGCTACCACATGGTTTCTCTGTCACAATTGAGAGAGCTTTTGAAAGGAGTACTTCCTGCAATTCAGAACTTGCAAGGTCAACAAAGGTTCATTCTGTGCCAAATAGGCGTTTTCACCTGACATGTTGAAACACATGTTTCTCTCACAAGAAACTCTCTGTGTTAGACGGTCCATCGCATAGAACATTATTTACCTGTGAGATTTGAGTTAGTTTTCATTGGAGAACTTTTGCAAATCAGAATTTCAGGGTGGAAAAGGCTACTTTGTTCCTAATAGCCCTATTGAGCTGCATTGAAAAAACACATGGATCTCGCGAGAGAAAACCATCTGTGTTAGAAGCAGGATCATCCGGCACATTGTTTCCCTGTGAGAATCGAGTGAATATTTGAAAGGAGTACTTCCAGCCAATCATAGATTTGAGGTGTACAAAAGCTCACTTTACTCCATATAGGACTATTTAGCTGAGTGGAAGAAACAACATGTATATCTCGCAAGAGAACTATATGTGTAAGAAGCCTGAGCATCTAGAACATTGATTCCCTGTGAGAACCGAGTTACGTTTGAAAGGAATACCTCCTGCAAATCCTAGATTTGAAGGTGGAGAAAGGCTGCTTTTGTTCAAAATAGGCCTATTGATCTGAGGGGAAGTAACGAATGGATACTTCCAAAGAAAACCATTTCTGGTAGAAGCTGAAGCATGTACATATTGCTTCCCTGGGAGAAATCAGTTAGTTTGGAAAGGAATATTCCTGCAAATCAGAACTTCCAAGGTGCACCAAGCTTCATTTCATTCTAAATAGGCCTATTCCACTGAGATGTTGAAACACATGTTTCTCTGAAAAGAAAACAATCCGTGTTACAATCTCCCCTGCCTTTAACCTTGATTCCCTGTGAGATTAGAGGTAGTTTTTGAGTGGAATACGTCTGCAAAGGAGAATTTTCAGGCTGGAAAAGCCTCCTTTTGTTGGACTAAGCCTATTCAGCTGAGTTGAAGAAGCACATTTTTCTCTCAAAAGAAAATCATCTGTGTTAGAAGAAGGAGAATCTAGCACATTGTTTCCTATGAGAAGTGAGTTAGTGTTGGAAAAGAACGCTGACTGCAACCTAGGTGTTTCAAGGTGGAGATTGGCTCTATTTCCTCCAATAAGCCTATTCAGATGAGTTTGAGAAACTCATGTATCTCTCCAAGGAAAATGATATACGTTAGCAGCATCAAATCTACCACATTGTTTCCTTCTGAGTATTGAGTTAGTTTTTGAAAGCAACACGTTTAGCAAATCAGAATTTTCAAGCTACAGAAAGGCTCATTTTGTCCAAAGAGGAGGATTCGGCTCAATTGAAGACAGACATGTATCTCTCCTCACAATACCATCTATGCTTCAAACTGCAGCAATTACCACATTGTTTCCCTGCAAGAATTGACTTAGTTTTTGAAAGGACTACTACTGGCAACTTTTGAGTTTCACTGTGGAGATAGTCTCTGTTTGCTTCAAACAGGCCTTTTTAGCTGAGATGAAGAAGCACATGTGTATCTTGAAAAAGTACCATCTACGTTGGAAGCTGTAATTTCTATCACACTGTTTCCCTCTGACAATTTAGTTTGTTTTAGAAAGGAGTATTTCCTGCAAATCAGAATTTCCAACATGGATTGAAGTTCACTTGCTCCAAACAAGCCTAGGTTGAAGAAACACACCTATTTCTTGAAAGAAAACCATCTGTGTTAGAAGAAAGTGCATCTAGCACATTGTTTCCCTGTGAGAACTGAGTTAGTTTTTAAAGGAACTTGTCCTCCACATTAGCACTTTGAATTGGGACATATGTTTCTTTGTTTCAAATTGGCCTATTCACCTGAATGGTCTAAACACGTGTTCCTCTTGAAACATCACAATATGTTTTAGAAAGAGGAACAACTAGCCTATTGCTTCCTTGTGAGAAGACTTAGTCTTGGAAAGGAATGTACCTGCAACTGAGAGATTTCAATGTGGAGATATGCCCTGATTGCTGAAAATAGGCCTATACAGCTGAGTTGAAGAAACACATGACTAACTCTAATGACAACCATCTATGTTAGAAACTGTAGCATCAAGCACATTGATCCCCTGTGAAATTTGAATTAGTTATGGAAATGAATAACTTCTGAAGTACAGATTTTCAAAGTGTAGGAAGCCTCATTTTGTCCAAATAGGCCATTTCAGCTATGTTGAAGAAACACATGCATATCTCCAACGAAATCATGTAGGTTAGAATCAGCATCATCTAGAACACTGTTCCTTGTGAGAATTGATTTAGCTCGTGAAAGGAGTATTTCCTGCAAAGCATCCTTTTCAAGATGAAGAAAGGCTCATTTTGTTCCAAATAATTCTATACAGCTGAGTTGAAGAAACACATGTACCTTTCCAAAGAAAACCATCTATGGTAGATCTACCACTTTATTTCCCTGTGTGAATTGACATAGATTTCAAAGGAAAATTTAATGGAAATGAGAACTTAGAAGGCAGAAAAACATCATTTTGTTCCAAATGGGCCCAATCACATGAGATGTCAAAAACCGTTTGTGTGGAAAGGAAAACTGTGATAGAAACAGGTGTTTCCTGCACATTCTTTCCCTGTGAAAATTGAGTTAATTTTTAAAAGCATACTTCCTACATCTTAAGTGTTTCAATGCGGAGATAGTTTCTGTTTACTCCAGGGAGGCGTATTCAGCGTGGTTTGAGAAACGCATGTATCTCCCAAAGAAAGAGATCTATGTTAAATGCTTCACAATCCCGCCTGTTGTTTGCCTGTGAGAATTGAATGAATTTTTGAATGCAATACTTCTGGAAATCCTCATTTTCAAGAAGAAGAAAGGCTCATTTTGTCCCAAGTATGCGTATTTTGCTGAGGTGAAGAAACACATTTATCTCTCCACAGAAAGCCATCTGTGTCAGAAGTCAAAACATTAACAACATTGCTTCATTCTGTAAATGAGTTACTTTTGGAACGGAATATTTCCTGAAAATCAGAAGTTTCAAGGTGGAGAGATGTTCACTTTCTTCCAAATAAGCCTATTGACCTGAAAGTGGGAACACATTTGTCTCTCGAAAGAAAATGGTCAGTGTAGAAAGAGAGGAGTGTCTAGACCATTGTTTCCGTGTGAGAATTGACTTAGTTTTGAAAGGAATACTTACTGCAAATCCTAATTTTCAAGGTGGAGAAAGGGTGATTCTCCTCAAATGGGCCTCTTTATCTGAGGGGAAGAAACACATGTATCCCTCCAAAGAAAACCATTTCTGCTAGAAGCTGCAGCATCTGACACATTGTTACCTGTGAGAATTGAGTTCACTTTTGAAAGGAATATTTCCTGTATATCGTAGTTATCATGGTAGGGGAAGGCTCATTTTGGTACAAAAATGCCTAATCAGCTGATTTGAAGAAACACATTTATTTCTCCAAATAACACCATCTAAGCTTGAAGCTACAGTTGCTAGCACATTGTTTCCCTGTGACAATTGGCTTAGTTTTTGAAAGGAAGACTTCCTCACAATCTGAGTTTTCAGGGTATTATTAGGCTGAGTGTGTCCAAGTAGGCCCATTCAGCTAAGTTCTATAGAAACATGTGTCTCTCAAAAAAAAATCTTTCTTAGAACCAGGAGCATCTAGGGCATTGTTTCCCTGTGAGAACTGAGTTAGTTATTGAAAGGAATACTTCCTGCGACTTAAGATGTTTCAAAGTGGAGAAAGGCTCATTTTGTTCCAAATGGGGCCGTTCATCATTGGGGAAGAAACACAAGTATCCCTCCGAAGAAACCCATTTATGGTAGAAGCTGCAGCATCTACCATATTGTTTTCCTGTGAGAATTGAGTTCGTTTTGGGAAGAATACTTCCTGCAAATCAGAAATTCCAATGTGAACAAAGGTTCATTTTGTTTCCCAAAGGCCTATTCACCTAAGATGAAGAAAGGCCTGTATGTCCAAAAGAGAACAAGCTGGGTCCAAAGCTCAAGCATGTAGAACGTTGTTTACCAGTGATACTTGAATTACTTTTTGAATGGAATGCTCCTGCAAATCAGAATTGTCGGGGTGGATGAAGATCATTTTGTTCTGAATAGGCCTATTCGCCTGTGTTGAAAAAACACATGTACCTCTCAAAAGAAAACCAGCAGTGTTAGAAGCAGGAGCATCAAGCACATTGTTTTACTGTGAGAATTCAGTGAGTTTTTGAAAGGAAGACTGCTGCAAATCAGCGTTTTCGAGGTGTAGAAAGCTTCATTTTGTTCCACATAGGACAGTTTAGAACAGTTGAAGAAACAAATGTAAATCTCAAAAGAAAACTATGTGTGTTAGAAACAGAAGCATCTATCACATTGTTTGCTGTGAGAATAGTGTTACTTTTTGAAAGGAATATACCTGCAACTTAGGGGATCAACGTGGAGATAGCCTCTTTCTGTTCCAAATTGGCCTATTCAGCTAAGTTGAAGAAACACATGTACCTCTCAAAAAAAAACCATCTCGGTATGAGGCTGGAATATCTAGAACATTGTTTCCCTGTGAGAACTGAGTGTGGTTTTGAAATGACTACTACAGGAAACCTTAGAGTTTCAAAGGGGCGATAAGCTCTGTTTGCTCGAAATAGGTCTTTTCAGCTGAGTTGAAGACACATGCATCTTTCCCAAGAAAACATCTATGTTAGAAAGTGCAGCAGCTACCACATGGTTTCTCTGTCACAATTGAGAGAGCTTTTGAAAGGAGTACTTCCTGCAATTCAGAACTTGCAAGGTCAACAAAGGTTCATTCTGTGCCAAATAGGCGTTTTCACCTGACATGTTGAAACACATGTTTCTCTCACAAGAAACTCTCTGTGTTAGACGGTCCATCGCATAGAACATTATTTACCTGTGAGATTTGAGTTAGTTTTCATTGGAGAACTTTTGCAAATCAGAATTTCAGGGTGGAAAAGGCTACTTTGTTCCTAATAGCCCTATTGAGCTGCATTGAAAAAACACATGGATCTCGCGAGAGAAAACCATCTGTGTTAGAAGCAGGATCATCTGGCACATTGTTTCCCTGTGAGAATCGAGTGAATATTTGAAAGGAGTACTTCCAGCCAATCATAGATTTGAGGTGTACAAAAGCTCACTTTACTCCATATAGGACTATTTAGCTGAGTGGAAGAAACAACATGTATATCTCGCAAGAGAACTATATGTGTAAGAAGCCTGAGCATCTAGAACATTGATTCCCTGTGAGAACTGAGTTACGTTTGAAAGGAATACCTCCTGCAAATCCTAGATTTGAAGGTGGAGAAAGGCTGCTTTTGTTCAAAATAGCCCTATTGATCTGAGGGGAAGTAACGAATGGATACTTCCAAAGAAAACCATTTCTGGTAGAAGCTGAAGCATGTACATATTGCTTCCCTGGGAGAAATCAGTTAGTTTGGAAAGGAATATTCCTGCAAATCAGAACTTCCAAGGTGCACCAAGCTTCATTTCATTCTAAATAGGCCTATTCCACTGAGATGTTGAAACACATGTTTCTCTGAAAAGAAAACAATCCGTGTTACAATCTCCCCTGCCTTTAACCTTGATTCCCTGTGAGATTAGAGGTAGTTTTTGAGTGGAATACGTCTGCAAAGGAGAATTTTCAGGCTGGAAAAGCCTCCTTTTGTTGGACTAAGCCTATTCAGCTGAGTTGAAGAAGCACATTTTTCTCTCAAAAGAAAATCATCTGTGTTAGAAGAAGGAGAATCTAGCACATTGTTTCCTATGAGAAGTGAGTTAGTGTTGGAAAAGAACGCTGACTGCATCCTAGGTGTTTCAAGGTGGAGATTGGCTCTATTTCCTCCAATAAGCCTATTCAGATGAGTTTGAGAAACTCATGTATCTCTCCAAGGAAAATGATATACGTTAGCAGCATCAAATCTACCACATTGTTTCCTTCTGAGTATTGAGTTAGTTTTTGAAAGCAACACGTTTAGCAAATCAGAATTTTCAAGCTACAGAAAGGCTCATTTTGTCCAAAGAGGAGGATTCGGCTCAATTGAAGACAGACATGTATCTCTCCTCACAATACCATCTATGCTTCAAACTGCAGCAATTACCACATTGTTTCCCTGCAAGAATTGACTTAGTTTTTGAAAGGACTACTACTGGCAACTTTTGAGTTTCACTGTGGAGATAGTCTCTGTTTGCTTCAAACAGGCCTTTTTAGCTGAGATGAAGAAGCACATGTGTATCTTGAAAAAGTACCATCTACGTTGGAAGCTGTAATTTCTATCACACTGTTTCCCTCTGACAATTTAGTTTGTTTTAGAAAGGAGTATTTCCTGCAAATCAGAATTTCCAACATGGATTGAAGTTCACTTGCTCCAAACAAGCCTAGGTTGAAGAAACACACCTATTTCTTGAAAGAAAACCATCTGTGTTAGAAGAAAGTGCATCTAGCACATTGTTTCCCTGTGAGAACTGAGTTAGTTTTTAAAGGAACTTGTCCTCCACATTAGCACTTTGAATTGGGACATATGTTTCTTTGTTTCAAATTGGCCTATTCACCTGAATGGTCTAAACACGTGTTCCTCTTGAAACATCACAATATGTTTTAGAAAGAGGAACAACTAGCCTATTGCTTCCTTGTGAGAAGACTTAGTCTTGGAAAGGAATGTACCTGCAACTGAGAGATTTCAATGTGGAGATATGCCCGGATTGCTGAAAATAGGGCTATACAGCTGAGTTGAAGAAACACATGACTAACTCTAATGACAACCATCTATGTTAGAAACTGTAGCATCAAGCACATTGATCCCCTGTGAAATTTGAATTAGTTATGGAAATGAATAACTTCTGAAGTACAGATTTTCAAAGTGTAGGAAGCCTCATTTTGTCCAAATAGGCCATTTCAGCTATGTTGAAGAAACACATGCATATCTCCAACGAAATCATGTAGGTTAGAATCAGCATCATCTAGAACACTGTTCCTTGTGAGAATTGATTTAGCTCGTGAAAGGAGTATTTCCTGCAAAGCATCCTTTTCAAGATGAAGAAAGGCTCATTTTGTTCCAAATAATTCTATACAGCTGAGTTGAAGAAACACATGTACCTTTCCAAAGAAAACCATCTATGGTAGATCTACCACTTTATTTCCCTGTGTGAATTGACATAGATTTCAAAGGAAAATTTAATGGAAATGAGAACTTAGAAGGCAGAGAAACATCATTTTGTTCCAAATGGGCCCAATCACATGAGATGTCAAAAACCGTTTGTGTGGAAAGGAAAACTGTGATAGAAACAGGTGTTTCCTGCACATTCTTTCCCTGTGAAAATTGAGTTAATTTTTAAAAGCATACTTCCTACATCTTAAGTGTTTCAATGCGGAGATAGTTTCTGTTTACTCCAGGGAGGCGTATTCAGCGTGGTTTGAGAAACGCATGTATCTCCCAAAGAAAGAGATCTATGTTAAATGCTTCACAATCCCGCCTGTTGTTTGCCTGTGAGAATTGAATGAATTTTTGAATGCAATACTTCTGGAAATCCTCATTTTCAAGAAGAAGAAAGGCTCATTTTGTCCCAAGTATGCGTATTTTGCTGAGGTGAAGAAACACATTTATCTCTCCACAGAAAGCCATCTGTGTCAGAAGTCAAAACATTAACAACATTGCTTCATTCTGTAAATGAGTTACTTTTGGAACGGAATATTTCCTGAAAATCAGAAGTTTCAAGGTGGAGAGATGTTCAATTTCTTCCAAATAAGCCTATTGACCTGAAAGTGGGAACACATTTGTCTCTCGAAAGAAAATGGTCAGTGTAGAAAGAGAGGAGTGTCTAGACCATTGTTTCCGTGTGAGAATTGACTTAGTTTTGAAAGGAATACTTACTGCAAATCCTAATTTTCAAGGTGGAGAAAGGGTGATTCTCCTCAAATGGGCCTCTTTATCTGAGGGGAAGAAACACATGTATCCCTCCAAAGAAAACCATTTCTGCTAGAAGCTGCAGCATCTGACACATTGTTACCTGTGAGAATTGAGTTCACTTTTGAAAGGAATATTTCCTGTATATCGTAGTTATCATGGTAGGGGAAGGCTCATTTTGGTACAAAAATGCCTAATCAGCTGATTTGAAGAAACACATTTATTTCTCCAAATAACACCATCTAAGCTTGAAGCTACAGTTGCTAGCACATTGTTTCCCTGTGACAATTGGCTTAGTTTTTGAAAGGAAGACTTCCTCACAATCTGAGTTTTCAGGGTATTATTAGGCTGAGTGTGTCCAAGTAGGCCCATTCAGCTAAGTTCTATAGAAACATGTGTCTCTCAAAAAAAAATCTTTCTTAGAACCAGGAGCATCTAGGGCATTGTTTCCCTGTGAGAACTGAGTTAGTTATTGAAAGGAATACTTCCTGCGACTTAAGATGTTTCAAAGTGGAGAAAGGCTCATTTTGTTCCAAATGGGGCCGTTCATCATTGGGGAAGAAACACAAGTATCCCTCCGAAGAAACCCATTTATGGTAGAAGCTGCAGCATCTACCATATTGTTTTCCTGTGAGAATTGAGTTCGTTTTGGGAAGAATACTTCCTGCAAATCAGAAATTCCAATGTGAACAAAGGTTCATTTTGTTTCCCAAAGGCCTATTCACCTAAGATGAAGAAAGGCCTGTATGTCCAAAAGAGAACAAGCTGGGTCCAAAGCTCAAGCATGTAGAACGTTGTTTACCAGTGATACTTGAATTACTTTTTGAATGGAATGCTCCTGCAAATCAGAATTGTCGGGGTGGATGAAGATCATTTTGTTCTGAATAGGCCTATTCGCCTGTGTTGAAAAAACACATGTACCTCTCAAAAGAAAACCAGCAGTGTTAGAAGCAGGAGCATCAAGCACATTGTTTTACTGTGAGAATTCAGTGAGTTTTTGAAAGGAAGACTGCTGCAAATCAGCGTTTTCGAGGTGTAGAAAGCTTCATTTTGTTCCACATAGGACAGTTTAGAACAGTTGAAGAAACAAATGTAAATCTCAAAAGAAAACTATGTGTGTTAGAAAGAAGAGCATCTATCACATTGTTTGCTGTGAGAATAGTGTTACTTTTTGAAAGGAATATACCTGCAACTTAGGGGATCAACGTGGAGATAGCCTCTTTCTGTTCCAAATTGGCCTATTCAGCTAAGTTGAAGAAACACATGTACCTCTCAAAAAAAAACCATCTCGGTATGAGGCTGGAATATCTAGAACATTGTTTCCCTGTGAGAACTGAGTGTGGTTTTGAAATGACTACTACAGGAAACCTTAGAGTTTCAAAGGGGCGATAAGCTCTGTTTGCTCGAAATAGGTCTTTTCAGCTGAGTTGAAGACACATGCATCTTTCCCAAGAAAACATCTATGTTAGAAAGTGCAGCAGCTACCACATGGTTTCTCTGTCACAATTGAGAGAGCTTTTGAAAGGAGTACTTCCTGCAATTCAGAACTTGCAAGGTCAACAAAGGTTCATTCTGTGCCAAATAGGCGTTTTCACCTGACATGTTGAAACACATGTTTCTCTCACAAGAAACTCTCTGTGTTAGACGGTCCATCGCATAGAACATTATTTACCTGTGAGATTTGAGTTAGTTTTCATTGGAGAACTTTTGCAAATCAGAATTTCAGGGTGGAAAAGGCTACTTTGTTCCTAATAGCCCTATTGAGCTGCATTGAAAAAACACATGGATCTCGCGAGAGAAAACCATCTGTGTTAGAAGCAGGATCATCCGGCACATTGTTTCCCTGTGAGAATCGAGTGAATATTTGAAAGGAGTACTTCCAGCCAATCATAGATTTGAGGTGTACAAAAGCTCACTTTACTCCATATAGGACTATTTAGCTGAGTGGAAGAAACAACATGTATATCTCGCAAGAGAACTATATGTGTAAGAAGCCTGAGCATCTAGAACATTGATTCCCTGTGAGAACTGAGTTACGTTTGAAAGGAATACCTCCTGCAAATCCTAGATTTGAAGGTGGAGAAAGGCTGCTTTTGTTCAAAATAGCCCTATTGATCTGAGGGGAAGTAACGAATGGATACTTCCAAAGAAAACCATTTCTGGTAGAAGCTGAAGCATGTACATATTGCTTCCCTGGGAGAAATCAGTTAGTTTGGAAAGGAATATTCCTGCAAATCAGAACTTCCAAGGTGCACCAAGCTTCATTTCATTCTAAATAGGCCTATTCCACTGAGATGTTGAAACACATGTTTCTCTGAAAAGAAAACAATCCGTGTTACAATCTCCCCTGCCTTTAACCTTGATTCCCTGTGAGATTAGAGGTAGTTTTTGAGTGGAATACGTCTGCAAAGGAGAATTTTCAGGCTGGAAAAGCCTCCTTTTGTTGGACTAAGCCTATTCAGCTGAGTTGAAGAAGCACATTTTTCTCTCAAAAGAAAATCATCTGTGTTAGAAGAAGGAGAATCTAGCACATTGTTTCCTATGAGAAGTGAGTTAGTGTTTGAAAAGATCGCTGACTGCAACCTAGGTGTTTCAAGGTGGAGATTGGCTCTATTTCCTCCAATAAGCCTATTCAGATGAGTTTGAGAAACTCATGTATCTCTCCAAGGAAAATGATATACGTTAGCAGCATCAAATCTACCACATTGTTTCCTTCTGAGTATTGAGTTAGTTTTTGAAAGCAACACGTTTAGCAAATCAGAATTTTCAAGCTACAGAAAGGCTCATTTTGTCCAAAGAGGAGGATTCGGCTCAATTGAAGACAGACATGTATCTCTCCTCACAATACCATCTATGCTTCAAACTGCAGCAATTACCACATTGTTTCCCTGCAAGAATTGACTTAGTTTTTGAAAGGACTACTACTGGCAACTTTTGAGTTTCACTGTGGAGATAGTCTCTGTTTGCTTCAAACAGGCCTTTTTAGCTGAGATGAAGAAGCACATGTGTATCTTGAAAAAGTACCATCTACGTTGGAAGCTGTAATTTCTATCACACTGTTTCCCTCTGACAATTTAGTTTGTTTTAGAAAGGAGTATTTCCTGCAAATCAGAATTTCCAACATGGATTGAAGTTCACTTGCTCCAAACAAGCCTAGGTTGAAGAAACACACCTATTTCTTGAAAGAAAACCATCTGTGTTAGAAGAAAGTGCATCTAGCACATTGTTTCCCTGTGAGAACTGAGTTAGTTTTTAAAGGAACTTGTCCTCCACATTAGCACTTTGAATTGGGACATATGTTTCTTTGTTTCAAATTGGCCTATTCACCTGAATGGTCTAAACACGTGTTCCTCTTGAAACATCACAATATGTTTTAGAAAGAGGAACAACTAGCCTATTGCTTCCTTGTGAGAAGACTTAGTCTTGGAAAGGAATGTACCTGCAACTGAGAGATTTCAATGTGGAGATATGCCCTGATTGCTGAAAATAGGCCTATACAGCTGAGTTGAAGAACCACATGACTAACTCTAATGACAACCATCTATGTTAGAAACTGTAGCATCAAGCACATTGATCCCCTGTGAAATTTGAATTAGTTATGGAAATGAATAACTTCTGAAGTACAGATTTTCAAAGTGTAGGAAGCCTCATTTTGTCCAAATAGGCCATTTCAGCTATGTTGAAGAAACACATGCATCTCTCCAACGAAATCATGTAGGTTAGAATCAGCATCATCTAGAACACTGTTCCTTGTGAGAATTGATTTAGCTCGTGAAAGGAGTATTTCCTGCAAAGCATCCTTTTCAAGATGAAGAAAGGCTCATTTTGTTCCAAATAATTCTATACAGCTGAGTTGAAGAAACACATGTACCTTTCCAAAGAAAACCATCTATGGTAGATCTACCACTTTATTTCCCTGTGTGAATTGACATAGATTTCAAAGGAAAATTTAATGGAAATGAGAACTTAGAAGGCAGAGAAAGGATCATTTTGTTCCAAATGGGCCAAATCACATGAGATGTCAAAAACCGTTTGTGTGGAAAGGAAAACTGTGATAGAAACAGGTGTTTCCTGCACATTCTTTCCCTGTGAAAATTGAGTTAATTTTTAAAAGCATACTTCCTACATCTTAAGTGTTTCAATGCGGAGATAGTTTCTGTTTACTCCAGGGAGGCGTATTCAGCGTGGTTTGAGAAACGCATGTATCTCCCAAAGAAAGAGATCTATGTTAAATGCTTCACAATCCCGCCTGTTGTTTGCCTGTGAGAATTGAATGAATTTTTGAATGCAATACTTCTGGAAATCCTCATTTTCAAGAAGAAGAAAGGCTCATTTTGTCCCAAGTATGCGTATTTTGCTGAGGTGAAGAAACACATTTATCTCTCCACAGAAAGCCATCTCTGTCAGAAGTCAAAACATTAACAACATTGCTTCATTCTGTAAATGAGTTACTTTTGGAAAGGAATATTTCCTGAAAATCAGAACTTTCAAGGTGGAGAGATGTTCACTTTCTTCCAAATAAGCCTATTGACCTGAAAGTGGGAACACATTTGTCTCTCGAAAGAAAATGGTCAGTGTAGAAAGAGAGAAGTGTCTAGACCATTGTTTCCGTGTGAGAATTGACTTAGTTTTGAAAGGAATACTTACTGCAAATCCTAATTTTCAAGGTGGAGAAAGGGTGATTCTCCTCAAATGGGTCTCTTTATCTGAGGGGAAGAAACACATGTATCCCTCCAAAGAAAACCATTTCTGCTAGAAGCTGCAGCATCTGACACATTGTTACCTGTGAGAATTGAGTTCACTTTTGAAAGGAATATTTCCTGTATATCGTAGTTATCATGGTAGGGGAAGGCTCATTTTGGTACAAAAATGCCTAATCAGCTGATTTGAAGAAACACATTTATTTCTCCAAATAACACCATCTAAGCTTGAAGCTACAGTTGCTAGCACATTGTTTCCCTGTGACAATTGGCTTAGTTTTTGAAAGGAAGACTTCCTCACAATCTGAGTTTTCAGGGTATTATTAGGCTGAGTGTGTCCAAGTAGGCCCATTCAGCTAAGTTCTATAGAAACATGTGTCTCTCAAAAAAAAATCTTTCTTAGAACCAGGAGCATCTAGGGCATTGTTTCCCTGTGAGAACTGAGTTAGTTATTGAAAGGAATACTTCCTGCGACTTAAGATGTTTCAAAGTGGAGAAAGGCTCATTTTGTTCCAAATGGGGCCGTTCATCATTGGGGAAGAAACACAAGTATCCCTCCGAAGAAACCCATTTATGGTAGAAGCTGCAGCATCTACCATATTGTTTTCCTGTGAGAATTGAGTTCGTTTTGGGAAGAATACTTCCTGCAAATCAGAAATTCCAATGTGAACAAAGGTTCATTTTGTTTCCCAAAGGCCTATTCACCTAAGATGAAGAAAGGCCTGTATGTCCAAAAGAGAACAAGCTGGGTCCAAAGCTCAAGCATGTAGAACGTTGTTTACCAGTGATACTTGAATTACTTTTTGAATGGAATGCTCCTGCAAATCAGAATTGTCGGGGTGGATGAAGATCATTTTGTTCTGAATAGGCCTATTCGCCTGTGTTGAAAAAACACATGTACCTCTCAAAAGAAAACCAGCAGTGTTAGAGGCAGGAGCATCAAGCACATTGTTTTACTGTGAGAATTCAGTGAGTTTTTGAAAGGAAGACTGCTGCAAATCAGCGTTTTCGAGGTGTAGAAAGCTTCATTTTGTTCCACATAGGACAGTTTAGAACAGTTGAAGAAACAAATGTAAATCTCAAAAGAAAACTATGTGTGTTAGAAAGAAGAGCATCTATCACATTGTTTGCTGTGAGAATAGTGTTACTTTTTGAAAGGAATATACCTGCAACTTAGGGGATCAACGTGGAGATAGCCTCTTTCTGTTCCAAATTGGCCTATTCAGCTAAGTTGAAGAAACACATGTACCTCTCAAAAAAAAACCATCTCGGTATGAGGCTGGAATATCTAGAACATTGTTTCCCTGTGAGAACTGAGTGTGGTTTTGAAATGACTACTACAGGAAACCTTAGAGTTTCAAAGGGGCGATAAGCTCTGTTTGCTCGAAATAGGTCTTTTCAGCTGAGTTGAAGACACATGCATCTTTCCCAAGAAAACATCTATGTTAGAAAGTGCAGCAGCTACCACATGGTTTCTCTGTCACAATTGAGAGAGCTTTTGAAAGGAGTACTTCCTGCAATTCAGAACTTGCAAGGTCAACAAAGGTTCATTCTGTGCCAAATAGGCGTTTTCACCTGACATGTTGAAACACATGTTTCTCTCACAAGAAACTCTCTGTGTTAGACGGTCCATCGCATAGAACATTATTTACCTGTGAGATTTGAGTTAGTTTTCATTGGAGAACTTTTGCAAATCAGAATTTCAGGGTGGAAAAGGCTACTTTGTTCCTAATAGCCCTATTGAGCTGCATTGAAAAAACACATGGATCTCGCGAGAGAAAACCATCTGTGTTAGAAGCAGGATCATCCGGCACATTGTTTCCCTGTGAGAATCGAGTGAATATTTGAAAGGAGTACTTCCAGCCAATCATAGATTTGAGGTGTACAAAAGCTCACTTTACTCCATATAGGACTATTTAGCTGAGTGGAAGAAACAACATGTATATCTCGCAAGAGAACTATATGTGTAAGAAGCCTGAGCATCTAGAACATTGATTCCCTGTGAGAACTGAGTTACGTTTGAAAGGAATACCTCCTGCAAATCCTAGATTTGAAGGTGGAGAAAGGCTGCTTTTGTTCAAAATAGCCCTATTGATCTGAGGGGAAGTAACGAATGGATACTTCCAAAGAAAACCATTTCTGGTAGAAGCTGAAGCATGTACATATTGCTTCCCTGGGAGAAATCAGTTAGTTTGGAAAGGAATATTCCTGCAAATCAGAACTTCCAAGGTGCACCAAGCTTCATTTCATTCTAAATAGGCCTATTCCACTGAGATGTTGAAACACATGTTTCTCTGAAAAGAAAACAATCCGTGTTACAATCTCCCCTGCCTTTAACCTTGATTCCCTGTGAGATTAGAGGTAGTTTTTGAGTGGAATACGTCTGCAAAGGAGAATTTTCAGGCTGGAAAAGCCTCCTTTTGTTGGACTAAGCCTATTCAGCTGAGTTGAAGAAGCACATTTTTCTCTCAAAAGAAAATCATCTGTGTTAGAAGAAGGAGAATCTAGCACATTGTTTCCTATGAGAAGTGAGTTAGTGTTTGAAAAGATCGCTGACTGCAACCTAGGTGTTTCAAGGTGGAGATTGGCTCTATTTCCTCCAATAAGCCTATTCAGATGAGTTTGAGAAACTCATGTATCTCTCCAAGGAAAATGATATACGTTAGCAGCATCAAATCTACCACATTGTTTCCTTCTGAGTATTGAGTTAGTTTTTGAAAGCAACACGTTTAGCAAATCAGAATTTTCAAGCTACAGAAAGGCTCATTTTGTCCAAAGAGGAGGATTCGGCTCAATTGAAGACAGACATGTATCTCTCCTCACAATACCATCTATGCTTCAAACTGCAGCAATTACCACATTGTTTCCCTGCAAGAATTGACTTAGTTTTTGAAAGGACTACTACTGGCAACTTTTGAGTTTCACTGTGGAGATAGTCTCTGTTTGCTTCAAACAGGCCTTTTTAGCTGAGATGAAGAAGCACATGTGTATCTTGAAAAAGTACCATCTACGTTGGAAGCTGTAATTTCTATCACACTGTTTCCCTCTGACAATTTAGTTTGTTTTAGAAAGGAGTATTTCCTGCAAATCAGAATTTCCAACATGGATTGAAGTTCACTTGCTCCAAACAAGCCTAGGTTGAAGAAACACACCTATTTCTTGAAAGAAAACCATCTGTGTTAGAAGAAAGTGCATCTAGCACATTGTTTCCCTGTGAGAACTGAGTTAGTTTTTAAAGGAACTTGTCCTCCACATTAGCACTTTGAATTGGGACATATGTTTCTTTGTTTCAAATTGGCCTATTCACCTGAATGGTCTAAACACGTGTTCCTCTTGAAACATCACAATATGTTTTAGAAAGAGGAACAACTAGCCTATTGCTTCCTTGTGAGAAGACTTAGTCTTGGAAAGGAATGTACCTGCAACTGAGAGATTTCAATGTGGAGATATGCCCTGATTGCTGAAAATAGGCCTATACAGCTGAGTTGAAGAACCACATGACTAACTCTAATGACAACCATCTATGTTAGAAACTGTAGCATCAAGCACATTGATCCCCTGTGAAATTTGAATTAGTTATGGAAATGAATAACTTCTGAAGTACAGATTTTCAAAGTGTAGGAAGCCTCATTTTGTCCAAATAGGCCATTTCAGCTATGTTGAAGAAACACATGCATCTCTCCAACGAAATCATGTAGGTTAGAATCAGCATCATCTAGAACACTGTTCCTTGTGAGAATTGATTTAGCTCGTGAAAGGAGTATTTCCTGCAAAGCATCCTTTTCAAGATGAAGAAAGGCTCATTTTGTTCCAAATAATTCTATACAGCTGAGTTGAAGAAACACATGTACCTTTCCAAAGAAAACCATCTATGGTAGATCTACCACTTTATTTCCCTGTGTGAATTGACATAGATTTCAAAGGAAAATTTAATGGAAATGAGAACTTAGAAGGCAGAGAAAGGATCATTTTGTTCCAAATGGGCCAAATCACATGAGATGTCAAAAACCGTTTGTGTGGAAAGGAAAACTGTGATAGAAACAGGTGTTTCCTGCACATTCTTTCCCTGTGAAAATTGAGTTAATTTTTAAAAGCATACTTCCTACATCTTAAGTGTTTCAATGCGGAGATAGTTTCTGTTTACTCCAGGGAGGCGTATTCAGCGTGGTTTGAGAAACGCATGTATCTCCCAAAGAAAGAGATCTATGTTAAATGCTTCACAATCCCGCCTGTTGTTTGCCTGTGAGAATTGAATGAATTTTTGAATGCAATACTTCTGGAAATCCTCATTTTCAAGAAGAAGAAAGGCTCATTTTGTCCCAAGTATGCGTATTTTGCTGAGGTGAAGAAACACATTTATCTCTCCACAGAAAGCCATCTCTGTCAGAAGTCAAAACATTAACAACATTGCTTCATTCTGTAAATGAGTTACTTTTGGAAAGGAATATTTCCTGAAAATCAGAACTTTCAAGGTGGAGAGATGTTCACTTTCTTCCAAATAAGCCTATTGACCTGAAAGTGGGAACACATTTGTCTCTCGAAAGAAAATGGTCAGTGTAGAAAGAGAGAAGTGTCTAGACCATTGTTTCCGTGTGAGAATTGACTTAGTTTTGAAAGGAATACTTACTGCAAATCCTAATTTTCAAGGTGGAGAAAGGGTGATTCTCCTCAAATGGGTCTCTTTATCTGAGGGGAAGAAACACATGTATCCCTCCAAAGAAAACCATTTCTGCTAGAAGCTGCAGCATCTGACACATTGTTACCTGTGAGAATTGAGTTCACTTTTGAAAGGAATATTTCCTGTATATCGTAGTTATCATGGTAGGGGAAGGCTCATTTTGGTACAAAAATGCCTAATCAGCTGATTTGAAGAAACACATTTATTTCTCCAAATAACACCATCTAAGCTTGAAGCTACAGTTGCTAGCACATTGTTTCCCTGTGACAATTGGCTTAGTTTTTGAAAGGAAGACTTCCTCACAATCTGAGTTTTCAGGGTATTATTAGGCTGAGTGTGTCCAAGTAGGCCCATTCAGCTAAGTTCTATAGAAACATGTGTCTCTCAAAAAAAAATCTTTCTTAGAACCAGGAGCATCTAGGGCATTGTTTCCCTGTGAGAACTGAGTTAGTTATTGAAAGGAATACTTCCTGCGACTTAAGATGTTTCAAAGTGGAGAAAGGCTCATTTTGTTCCAAATGGGGCCGTTCATCATTGGGGAAGAAACACAAGTATCCCTCCGAAGAAACCCATTTATGGTAGAAGCTGCAGCATCTACCATATTGTTTTCCTGTGAGAATTGAGTTCGTTTTGGGAAGAATACTTCCTGCAAATCAGAAATTCCAATGTGAACAAAGGTTCATTTTGTTTCCCAAAGGCCTATTCACCTAAGATGAAGAAAGGCCTGTATGTCCAAAAGAGAACAAGCTGGGTCCAAAGCTCAAGCATGTAGAACGTTGTTTACCAGTGATACTTGAATTACTTTTTGAATGGAATGCTCCTGCAAATCAGAATTGTCGGGGTGGATGAAGATCATTTTGTTCTGAATAGGCCTATTCGCCTGTGTTGAAAAAACACATGTACCTCTCAAAAGAAAACCAGCAGTGTTAGAGGCAGGAGCATCAAGCACATTGTTTTACTGTGAGAATTCAGTGAGTTTTTGAAAGGAAGACTGCTGCAAATCAGCGTTTTCGAGGTGTAGAAAGCTTCATTTTGTTCCACATAGGACAGTTTAGAACAGTTGAAGAAACAAATGTAAATCTCAAAAGAAAACTATGTGTGTTAGAAAGAAGAGCATCTATCACATTGTTTGCTGTGAGAATAGTGTTACTTTTTGAAAGGAATATACCTGCAACTTAGGGGATCAACGTGGAGATAGCCTCTTTCTGTTCCAAATTGGCCTATTCAGCTAAGTTGAAGAAACACATGTACCTCTCAAAAAAAAACCATCTCGGTATGAGGCTGGAATATCTAGAACATTGTTTCCCTGTGAGAACTGAGTGTGGTTTTGAAATGACTACTACAGGAAACCTTAGAGTTTCAAAGGGGCGATAAGCTCTGTTTGCTCGAAATAGGTCTTTTCAGCTGAGTTGAAGACACATGCATCTTTCCCAAGAAAACATCTATGTTAGAAAGTGCAGCAGCTACCACATGGTTTCTCTGTCACAATTGAGAGAGCTTTTGAAAGGAGTACTTCCTGCAATTCAGAACTTGCAAGGTCAACAAAGGTTCATTCTGTGCCAAATAGGCGTTTTCACCTGACATGTTGAAACACATGTTTCTCTCACAAGAAACTCTCTGTGTTAGACGGTCCATCGCATAGAACATTATTTACCTGTGAGATTTGAGTTAGTTTTCATTGGAGAACTTTTGCAAATCAGAATTTCAGGGTGGAAAAGGCTACTTTGTTCCTAATAGCCCTATTGAGCTGCATTGAAAAAACACATGGATCTCACGAGAGAAAACCATCTGTGTTAGAAGCAGGATCATCCGGCACATTGTTTCCCTGTGAGAATCGAGTGAATATTTGAAAGGAGTACTTCCAGCCAATCATAGATTTGAGGTGTACAAAAGCTCACTTTACTCCATATAGGACTATTTAGCTGAGTGGAAGAAACAGCATGTATATCTCGCAAGAGAACTATATGTGTAAGAAGCCTGAGCATCTAGAACATTGATTCCCTGTGAGAACTGAGTTACGTTTGAAAGGAATACCTCCTGCAAATCCTAGATTTGAAGGTGGAGAAAGGCTGCTTTTGTTCAAAATAGCCCTATTGATCTGAGGGGAAGTAACGAATGGATACTTCCAAAGAAAACCATTTCTGGTAGAAGCTGAAGCATGTACATATTGCTTCCCTGGGAGAAATCAGTTAGTTTGGAAAGGAATATTCCTGCAAATCAGAACTTCCAAGGTGCACCAAGCTTCATTTCATTCTAAATAGGCCTATTCCACTGAGATGTTGAAACACATGTTTCTCTGAAAAGAAAACAATCCGTGTTACAATCTCCCCTGCCTTTAACCTTGATTCCCTGTGAGATTAGAGGTAGTTTTTGAGTGGAATACGTCTGCAAAGGAGAATTTTCAGGCTGGAAAAGCCTCCTTTTGTTGGACTAAGCCTATTCAGCTGAGTTGAAGAAGCACATTTTTCTCTCAAAAGAAAATCATCTGTGTTAGAAGAAGGAGAATCTAGCACATTGTTTCCTATGAGAAGTGAGTTAGTGTTTGAAAAGATCGCTGACTGCAACCTAGGTGTTTCAAGGTGGAGATTGGCTCTATTTCCTCCAATAAGCCTATTCAGATGAGTTTGAGAAACTCATGTATCTCTCCAAGGAAAATGATATACGTTAGCAGCATCAAATCTACCACATTGTTTCCTTCTGAGTATTGAGTTAGTTTTTGAAAGCAACACGTTTAGCAAATCAGAATTTTCAAGCTACAGAAAGGCTCATTTTGTCCAAAGAGGAGGATTCGGCTCAATTGAAGACAGACATGTATCTCTCCTCACAATACCATCTATGCTTCAAACTGCAGCAATTACCACATTGTTTCCCTGCAAGAATTGACTTAGTTTTTGAAAGGACTACTACTGGCAACTTTTGAGTTTCACTGTGGAGATAGTCTCTGTTTGCTTCAAACTGGCCTTTTTAGCTGAGATGAAGAAGCACATGTGTATCTTGAAAAAGTACCATCTACGTTGGAAGCTGTAATTTCTATCACACTGTTTCCCTCTGACAATTTAGTTTGTTTTAGAAAGGAGTATTTCCTGCAAATCAGAATTTCCAACATGGATTGAAGTTCACTTGCTCCAAACAAGCCTAGGTTGAAGAAACACACCTATTTCTTGAAAGAAAACCATCTGTGTTAGAAGAAAGTGCATCTAGCACATTGTTTCCCTGTGAGAACTGAGTTAGTTTTTAAAGGAACTTGTCCTCCACATTAGCACTTTGAATTGGGACATATGTTTCTTTGTTTCAAATTGGCCTATTCACCTGAATGGTCTAAACACGTGTTCCTCTTGAAACATCACAATATGTTTTAGAAAGAGGAACAACTAGCCTATTGCTTCCTTGTGAGAAGACTTAGTCTTGGAAAGGAATGTACCTGCAACTGAGAGATTTCAATGTGGAGATATGCCCTGATTGCTGAAAATAGGCCTATACAGCTGAGTTGAAGAAACACATGACTAACTCTAATGACAACCATCTATGTTAGAAACTGTAGCATCAAGCACATTGATCCCCTGTGAAATTTGAATTAGTTATGGAAATGAATAACTTCTGAAGTACAGATTTTCAAAGTGTAGGAAGCCTCATTTTGTCCAAATAGGCCATTTCAGCTATGTTGAAGAAACACATGCATCTCTCCAACGAAATCATGTAGGTTAGAATCAGCATCATCTAGAACACTGTTCCTTGTGAGAATTAATTTAGCTCGTGAAAGGAGTATTTCCTGCAAAGCATCCTTTTCAAGATGAAGAATGGCTCATTTTGTTCCAAATAATTCTATACAGCTGAGTTGAAGAAACACATGTACCTTTCCAAAGAAAACCATCTATGGTAGATCTACCACTTTATTTCCCTGTGTGAATTGACATAGATTTCAAAGGAAAATTTAATGGAAATGAGAACTTAGAAGGCAGAGAAAGGATCATTTTGTTCCAAATGGGCCAAATCACATGAGATGTCAAAAACCGTTTGTGTGGAAAGGAAAACTGTGATAGAAACAGGTGTTTCCTGCACATTCTTTCCCTGTGAAAATTGAGTTAATTTTTAAAAGCATACTTCCTACATCTTAAGTGTTTCAATGCGGAGATAGTTTCTGTTTACTCCAGGGAGGCGTATTCAGCGTGGTTTGAGAAACGCATGTATCTCCCAAAGAAAGAGATCTATGTTAAATGCTTCACAATCCCGCCTGTTGTTTGCCTGTGAGAATTGAATGAATTTTTGAATGCAATACTTCTGGAAATCCTCATTTTCAAGAAGAAGAAAGGCTCATTTTGTCCCAAGTATGCGTATTTTGCTGAGGTGAAGAAACACATTTATCTCTCCACAGAAAGCCATCTGTGTCAGAAGTCAAAACATTAACAACATTGCTTCATTCTGTAAATGAGTTACTTTTCGAAAGGAATATTTCCTGAAAATCAGAACTTTCAAGGTGGAGAGATGTTCACTTTCTTCCAAATAAGCCTATTGACCTGAAAGTGGGAACACATTTGTCTCTCGAAAGAAAATGGTCAGTGTAGAAAGAGAGAAGTGTCTAGACCATTGTTTCCGTGTGAGAATTGACTTAGTTTTGAAAGGAATACTTACTGCAAATCCTAATTTTCAAGGTGGAGAAAGGGTGATTCTCCTCAAATGGGCCTCTTTATCTGAGGGGAAGAAACACATGTATCCCTCCAAAGAAAACCATTTCTGCTAGAAGCTGCAGCATCTGACACATTGTTACCTGTGAGAATTGAGTTCACTTTTGAAAGGAATATTTCCTGTATATCGTAGTTATCATGGTAGGGGAAGGCTCATTTTGGTACAAAAATGCCTAATCAGCTGATTTGAAGAAACACATTTATTTCTCCAAATAACACCATCTAAGCTTGAAGCTACAGTTGCTAGCACATTGTTTCCCTGTGACAATTGGCTTAGTTTTTGAAAGGAAGACTTCCTCACAATCTGAGTTTTCAGGGTATTATTAGGCTGAGTGTGTCCAAGTAGGCCCATTCAGCTAAGTTCTATAGAAACATGTGTCTCTCAAAAAAAAATCTTTCTTAGAACCAGGAGCATCTAGGGCATTGTTTCCCTGTGAGAACTGAGTTAGTTATTGAAAGGAATACTTCCTGCGACTTAAGATGTTTCAAAGTGGAGAAAGGCTCATTTTGTTCCAAATGGGGCCGTTCATCATTGGGGAAGAAACACAAGTATCCCTCCGAAGAAACCCATTTATGGTAGAAGCTGCAGCATCTACCATATTGTTTTCCTGTGAGAATTGAGTTCGTTTTGGGAAGAATACTTCCTGCAAATCAGAAATTCCAATGTGAACAAAGGTTCATTTTGTTTCCCAAAGGCCTATTCACCTAAGATGAAGAAAGGCCTGTATGTCCAAAAGAGAACAAGCTGGGTCCAAAGCTCAAGCATGTAGAACGTTGTTTACCAGTGATACTTGAATTACTTTTTGAATGGAATGCTCCTGCAAATCAGAATTGTCGGGGTGGATGAAGATCATTTTGTTCTGAATAGGCCTATTCGCCTGTGTTGAAAAAACACATGTACCTCTCAAAAGAAAACCAGCAGTGTTAGAAGCAGGAGCATCAAGCACATTGTTTTACTGTGAGAATTCAGTGAGTTTTTGAAAGGAAGACTGCTGCAAATCAGCGTTTTCGAGGTGTAGAAAGCTTCATTTTGTTCCACATAGGACAGTTTAGAACAGTTGAAGAAACAAATGTAAATCTCAAAAGAAAACTATGTGTGTTAGAAAGAAGAGCATCTATCACATTGTTTGCTGTGAGAATAGTGTTACTTTTTGAAAGGAATATACCTGCAACTTAGGGGATCAACGTGGAGATAGCCTCTTTCTGTTCCAAATTGGCCTATTCAGCTAAGTTGAAGAAACACATGTACCTCTCAAAAAAAAACCATCTCGGTATGAGGCTGGAATATCTAGAACATTGTTTCCCTGTGAGAACTGAGTGTGGTTTTGAAATGACTACTACAGGAAACCTTAGAGTTTCAAAGGGGCGATAAGCTCTGTTTGCTCGAAATAGGTCTTTTCAGCTGAGTTGAAGACACATGCATCTTTCCCAAGAAAACATCTATGTTAGAAAGTGCAGCAGCTACCACATGGTTTCTCTGTCACAATTGAGAGAGCTTTTGAAAGGAGTACTTCCTACAATTCAGAACTTGCAAGGTCAACAAAGGTTCATTCTGTGCCAAATAGGCGTTTTCACCTGACATGTTGAAACACATGTTTCTCTCACAAGAAACTCTCTGTGTTAGACGGTCCATCGCATAGAACATTATTTACCTGTGAGATTTGAGTTAGTTTTCATTGGAGAACTTTTGCAAATCAGAATTTCAGGGTGGAAAAGGCTACTTTGTTCCTAAAAGCCCTATTGAGCTGCATTGAAAAAACACATGGATCTCGCGAGAGAAAACCATCTGTGTTAGAAGCAGGATCATCCGGCACATTGTTTCCCTGTGAGAATCGAGTGAATATTTGAAAGGAGTACTTCCAGCCAATCATAGATTTGAGGTGTACAAAAGCTCACTTTACTCCATATAGGACTATTTAGCTGAGTGGAAGAAACAACATGTATATCTCGCAAGAGAACTATATGTGTAAGAAGCCTGAGCATCTAGAACATTGATTCCCTGTGAGAACCGAGTTACGTTTGAAAGGAATACCACCTGCAAATCCTAGATTTGAAGGTGGAGAAAGGCTGCTTTTGTTCAAAATAGGCCTATTGATCTGAGGGGAAGTAACGAATGGATACTTCCAAAGAAAACCATTTCTGGTAGAAGCTGAAGCATGTACATATTGCTTCCCTGGGAGAAATCAGTTAGTTTGGAAAGGAATATTCCTGCAAATCAGAACTTCCAAGGTGCACCAAGCTTCATTTCATTCTAAATAGGCCTATTCCACTGAGATGTTGAAACACATGTTTCTCTGAAAAGAAAACAATCCGTGTTACAATCTCCCCTGCCTTTAACCTTGATTCCCTGTGAGATTAGAGGTAGTTTTTGAGTGGAATACGTCTGCAAAGGAGAATTTTCAGGCTGGAAAAGCCTCCTTTTGTTGGACTAAGCCTATTCAGCTGAGTTGAAGATGCACATTTTTCTCTCAAAACAAAATCATCTGTGTTAGAAGAAGGAGAATCTAGCACATTGTTTCCTATGAGAAGTGAGTTAGTGTTGGAAAAGAACGCTGACTGCAACCTAGGTGTTTCAAGGTGGAGATTGGCTCTATTTCCTCCAATAAGCCTATTCAGATGAGTTTGAGAAACTCATGTATCTCTCCAAGGAAAATGATATACGTTAGCAGCATCAAATCTACCACATTGTTTCCTTCTGAGTATTGAGTTAGTTTTTGAAAGCAACACGTTTAGCAAATCAGAATTTTCAAGCTACAGAAAGGCTCATTTTGTCCAAAGAGGAGGATTCGGCTCAATTGAAGACAGACATGTATCTCTCCTCACAATACCATCTATGCTTCAAACTGCAGCAATTACCACATTGTTTCCCTGCAAGAATTGACTTAGTTTTTGAAAGGACTACTACTGGCAACTTTTGAGTTTCACTGTGGAGATAGTCTCTGTTTGCTTCAAACAGGCCTTTTTAGCTGAGATGAAGAAGCACATGTGTATCTTGAAAAAGTACCATCTACGTTGGAAGCTGTAATTTCTATCACACTGTTTCCCTCTGACAATTTAGTTTGTTTTAGAAAGGAGTATTTCCTGCAAATCAGAATTTCCAACATGGATTGAAGTTCACTTGCTCCAAACAAGCCTAGGTTGAAGAAACACACCTATTTCTTGAAAGAAAACCATCTGTGTTAGAAGAAAGTGCATCTAGCACATTGTTTCCCTGTGAGAACTGAGTTAGTTTTTAAAGGAACTTGTCCTCCACATTAGCACTTTGAATTGGGACATATGTTTCTTTGTTTCAAATTGGCCTATTCACCTGAATGGTCTAAACACGTGTTCCTCTTGAAACATCACAATATGTTTTAGAAAGAGGAACAACTAGCCTATTGCTTCCTTGTGAGAAGACTTAGTCTTGGAAAGGAATGTACCTGCAACTGAGAGATTTCAATGTGGAGATATGCCCTGATTGCTGAAAATAGGCCTATACAGCTGAGTTGAAGAAACAGATGACTAACTCTAATGACAACCATCTATGTTAGAAACTGTAGCATCAAGCACATTGATCCCCTGTGAAATTTGAATTAGTTATGGAAATGAATAACTTCTGAAGTACAGATTTTCAAAGTGTAGGAAGCCTCATTTTGTCCAAATAGGCCATTTCAGCTATGTTGAAGAAACACATGCATCTCTCCAACGAAATCATGTAGGTTAGAATCAGCATCATCTAGAACACTGTTCCTTGTGAGAATTGATTTAGCTCGTGAAAGGAGTATTTCCTGCAAAGCATCCTTTTCAAGATGAAGAAAGGCTCATTTTGTTCCAAATAATTCTATACAGCTGAGTTGAAGAAACACATGTACCTTTCCAAAGAAAACCATCTATGGTAGATCTACAACTTTATTTCCCTGTGTGAATTGACATAGATTTCAAAGGAAAATTTAATGGAAATGAGAACTTAGAAGGCAGAGAAAGGATCATTTTGTTCCAAATGGGCCAAATCACATGAGATGTCAAAAACCGTTTGTGTGGAAAGGAAATCTGTGATAGAAACAGGTGTTTCCTGCACATTCTTTCCCTGTGAAAATTGAGTTAATTTTTAAAAGCATACTTCCTACATCTTAAGTGTTTCAATGCGGAGATAGTTTCTGTTTACTCCAGGGAGGCGTATTCAGCGTGGTTTGAGAAACGCATGTATCTCCCAAAGAAAGAGATCTATGTTAAATGCTTCACAATCCCGCCTGTTGTTTGCCTGTGAGAATTGAATGAATTTTTGAATGCAATACTTCTGGAAATCCTCATTTTCAAGAAGAAGAAAGGCTCATTTTGTCCCAAGTATGCGTATTTTGCTGAGGTGAAGAAACACATTTATCTCTCCACAGAAAGCCATCTGTGTCAGAAGTCAAAACATTAACAACATTGCTTCATTCTGTAAATGAGTTACTTTTGGAAAGGAATATTTCCTGAAAATCAGAACTTTCAAGGTGGAGAGATGTTCACTTTCTTCCAAATAAGCCTATTGACCTGAAAGTGGGAACACATTTGTCTCTCGAAAGAAAATGGTCAGTGTAGAAAGAGAGAAGTGTCTAGACCATTGTTTCCGTGTGAGAATTGACTTAGTTTTGAAAGGAATACTTACTGCAAATCCTAATTTTCAAGGTGGAGAAAGGGTGATTCTCCTCAAATGGGCCTCTTTATCTGAGGGGAAGAAACACATGTATCCCTCCAAAGAAAACCATTTCTGCTAGAAGCTGCAGCATCTGACACATTGTTACCTGTGAGAATTGAGTTCACTTTTGAAAGGAATATTTCCTGTATATCGTAGTTATCATGGTAGGGGAAGGCTCATTTTGGTACAAAAATGCCTAATCAGCTGATTTGAAGAAACACATTTATTTCTCCAAATAACACCATCTAAGCTTGAAGCTACAGTTGCTAGCACATTGTTTCCCTGTGACAATTGGCTTAGTTTTTGAAAGGAAGACTTCCTCACAATCTGAGTTTTCAGGGTATTATTAGGCTGAGTGTGTCCAAGTAGGCCCATTCAGCTAAGTTCTATAGAAACATGTGTCTCTCAAAAAAAAATCTTTCTTAGAACCAGGAGCATCTAGGGCATTGTTTCCCTGTGAGAACTGAGTTAGTTATTGAAAGGAATACTTCCTGCGACTTAAGATGTTTCAAAGTGGAGAAAGGCTCATTTTGTTCCAAATGGGGCCGTTCATCATTGGGGAAGAAACACAAGTATCCCTCCGAAGAAACCCATTTATGGTAGAAGCTGCAGCATCTACCATATTGTTTTCCTGTGAGAATTGAGTTCGTTTTGGGAAGAATACTTCCTGCAAATCAGAAATTCCAATGTGAACAAAGGTTCATTTTGTTTCCCAAAGGCCTATTCACCTAAGATGAAGAAAGGCCTGTATGTCCAAAAGAGAACAAGCTGGGTCCGAAGCTCAAGCACGTAGAACGTTGTTTACCAGTGATACTTGAATTACTTTTTGAATGGAATGCTCCTGCAAATCAGAATTGTCGGGGTGGATGAAGATCATTTTGTTCTGAATAGGCCTATTCGCCTGAGTTGAAAAAACACATGTACCTCTCAAAAGAAAACCAGCAGTGTTAGAAGCAGGAGCATCTAGCACATTGTTTTACTGTGAGAATTCAGTGAGTTTTTGAAAGGAAGACTGCTGCAAATCAGCGTTTTCGAGGTGTAGAAAGCTTCATTTTGTTCCAAATAGGACAGTTTAGAACAGTTGAAGAAAGAAATGTAAATCTCAAAAGAAAGCTACAGAAAACCTTCGAGTTTCAAAGGGGCCATAGGCTCTGTTTGCTCGAAATAGGTCTTTTCAGCTGAGTTGAAGACACATGCATCTTTCCCAAGAAAACCATCTATGTTAGAAAGTGCAGCAGCTACCACATGTTTTCTCTGTCACAATTGAGAGAGCTTTTGAAAGGAGTACTTCCTGCAATTCAGAACTTTCAAGGTCAACAAAGGTTCATTCTGTGCCAAATAGGCGTTTTCACCTGAAATGTTGAAACACATGTTTCTCTCACAAGAAACTCTCTGTGTTAGACGGTCCATCGCATAGAACATTATTTACCTGTGAGATTTGAGTTAGTTTTCATTGGAGAACTTTTGCAAATCAGAATTTCAGGGTGGAAAAGGCTACTTTGTTCCTAATAGCCCTATTGAGCTGCATTGAAAAAACACATGGATCTCGCGAGAGAAAACCATCTGTGTTAGAAGCAGGATCATCTGGCACATTGTTTCCCTGTGAGAATCGAGTGAATATTTGAAAGGAGTACTTCCAGCCAATCATAGATTTGAGGTGTACAAAAGCTCATTTTACTCCATATAGGACTATTTAGCTGAGTGGAAGAAACAACATGTATATCTCGCAAGAGAACTATATGTGTAAGAAGCCTGAGCATCTAGAACATTGATTCCCTGTGAGAACCGAGTTACGTTTGAAAGGAATACCTCCTGCAAATCCTAGATTTGAAGGTGGAGAAAGGCTGCTTTTGTTCAAAATAGGCCTATTGATCTGAGGGGAAGTAACGAATGGATACTTCCAAAGAAAACCATTTCTGGTAGAAGCTGAAGCATGTACATATTGCTTCCCTGGGAGAAATCAGTTAGTTTGGAAAGGAATATTCCTGCAAATCAGAACTTCCAAGGTGCACCAAGCTTCATTTCATTCTAAATAGGCCTATTCCACTGAGATGTTGAAACACATGTTTCTCTGGAAAGAAAACAATCCGTGTTACAATCTCCCCTGCCTTTAACCTTGATTCCCTGTGAGATTAGAGGTAGTTTTTGAGTGGAATACGTCTGCAAAGGAGAATTTTCAGGCTGGAAAAGCCTCCTTTTGTTGGACTAAGCCTATTCAGCTGAGTTGAAGAAGCACATTTTTCTCTCAAAAGAAAATCATCTGTGTTAGAAGAAGGAGAATCTAGCACATTGTTTCCTATGAGAAGTGAGTTAGTGTTTGAAAAGAACGCTGACTGCAACCTAGGTGTTTCAAGGTGGAGATTGGCTCTATTTCCTCCAATAAGCCTATTCAGATGAGTTTGAGAAACTCATGTATCTCTCCAAGGAAAATGATATACGTTAGCAGCATCAAATCTACCACATTGTTTCCTTCTGAGTATTGAGTTAGTTTTTGAAAGCAACACGTTTAGCAAATCAGAATTTTCAAGCTACAGAAAGGCTCATTTTGTCCAAAGAGGACGATTCGGCTCAATTGAAGACAGACATGTATCTCTCCTCACAATACCATCTATGCTTCAAACTGCAGCAATTACCACATTGTTTCCCTGCAAGAATTGACTTAGTTTTTGAAAGGACTACTACTGGCAACTTTTGAGTTTCACTGTGGAGATAGTCTCTGTTTGCTTCAAACAGGCCTTTTTAGCTGAGATGAAGAAGCACATGTGTATCTTGAAAAAGTACCATCTACGTTGGAAGCTGTAATTTCTATCACACTGTTTCCCTCTGACAATTTAGTTTGTTTTAGAAAGGAGTATTTCCTGCAAATCAGAATTTCCAACATGGATTGAAGTTCACTTGCTCCAAACAAGCCTAGGTTGAAGAAACACACCTATTTCTTGAAAGAAAACCATCTGTGTTAGAAGAAAGTGCATCTAGCACATTGTTTCCCTGTGAGAACTGAGTTAGTTTTTAAAGGAACTCGTCCTCCACATTAGCACTTTGAATTGGGACATATGTTTCTTTGTTTCAAATTGGCCTATTCACCTGAATGGTCTAAACACGTGTTCCTCTTGAAACATCACAATATGTTTTAGAAAGAGGAACAACTAGCCTATTGCTTCCTTGTGAGAAGACTTAGTCTTGGAAAGGAATGTACCTGCAACTGAGAGATTTCAATGTGGAGATATGCCCTGATTGCTGAAAATAGGCCTATACAGCTGAGTTGAAGAAACACATGACTAACTCTAATGACAACCATCTATGTTAGAAACTGTAGCATCAAGCACATTGATCCCCTGTGAAATTTGAATTAGTTATGGAAATGAATAACTTCTGAAGTACAGATTTTCAAAGTGTAGGAAGCCTCATTTTGTCCAAATAGGCCATTTCAGCTATGTTGAAGAAACACATGCATCTCTCCAACGAAATCATGTAGGTTAGAATCAGCATCATCTAGAACACTGTTCCTTGTGAGAATTGATTTAGCTCGTGAAAGGAGTATTTCCTGCAAAGCATCCTTTTCAAGATGAAGAAAGGCTCATTTTGTTCCAAATAGGTCTATACAGCTGAGTTGAAGAAACACATGTACCTTTCCAAAGAAAACCATCTATGGTAGATCTACCACTTTATTTCCCTGTGTGAATTGACATAGATTTCAAAGGAAAATTTAATGGAAATGAGAACTTAGAAGGCAGAGAAAGGATCATTTTGTTCCAAATGGGCCAAATCACATGAGATGTCAAAAACCGTTTGTGTGGAAAGGAAAACTGTGATAGAAACAGGTGTTTCCTGCACATTCTTTCCCTGTGAAAATTGAGTTAATTTTTAAAAGCATACTTCCTACATCTTAAGTGTTTCAATGCGGAGATAGTTTCTGTTTACTCCAGGGAGGCGTATTCAGCGTGGTTTGAGAAACGCATGTATCTCCCAAAGAAAGAGATCTATGTTAAATGCTTCACAATCCCGCCTGTTGTTTGCCTGTGAGAATTGAATGAATTTTTGAATGCAATACTTCTGGAAATCCTCATTTTCAAGAAGAAGAAAGGCTCATTTTGTCCCAAGTATGCGTATTTTGCTGAGGTGAAGAAACACATTTATCTCTCCACAGAAAGCCATCTGTGTCAGAAGTCAAAACATTAACAACATTGCTTCATTCTGTAAATGAGTTACTTTTGGAAAGGAATATTTCCTGAAAATCAGAACTTTCAAGGTGGAGAGATGTTCACTTTCTTCCAAATAAGCCTATTGACCTGAAAGTGGGAACACATTTGTCTCTCGAAAGAAAATGGTCAGTGTAGAAAGAGAGAAGTGTCTAGACCATTGTTTCCGTGTGAGAATTGACTTAGTTTTGAAAGGAATACTTACTGCAAATCCTAATTTTCAAGGTGGAGAAAGGGTGATTCTCCTCAAATGGGCCTCTTTATCTGAGGGGAAGAAACACATGTATCCCTCCAAAGAAAACCATTTCTGCTAGAAGCTGCAGCATCTGACACATTGTTACCTGTGAGAATTGAGTTCACTTTTGAAAGGAATATTTCCTGTATATCGTAGTTATCATGGTAGGGGAAGGCTCATTTTGGTACAAAAATGCCTAATCAGCTGATTTGAAGAAACACATTTATTTCTCCAAATAACACCATCTAAGCTTGAAGCTACAGTTGCTAGCACATTGTTTCCCTGTGACAATTGGCTTAGTTTTTGAAAGGAAGACTTCCTCACAATCTGAGTTTTCAGGGTATTATTAGGCTGAGTGTGTCCAAGTAGGCCCATTCAGCTAAGTTCTATAGAAACATGTGTCTCTCAAAAAAAAATCTTTCTTAGAACCAGGAGCATCTAGGGCATTGTTTCCCTGTGAGAACTGAGTTAGTTATTGAAAGGAATACTTCCTGCGACTTAAGATGTTTCAAAGTGGAGAAAGGCTCATTTTGTTCCAAATGGGGCCGTTCATCATTGGGGAAGAAACACAAGTATCCCTCCGAAGAAACCCATTTATGGTAGAAGCTGCAGCATCTACCATATTGTTTTCCTGTGAGAATTGAGTTCGTTTTGGGAAGAATACTTCCTGCAAATCAGAAATTCCAATGTGAACAAAGGTTCATTTTGTTTCCCAAAGGCCTATTCAATTAAGATGAAGAAAGGCCTGTATGTCCAAAAGAGAACAAGCTGGGTCCGAAGCTCAAGCACGTAGAACGTTGTTTACCAGTGATACTTGAATTACTTTTTGAATGGAATGCTCCTGCAAATCAGAATTGTCGGGGTGGATGAAGATCATTTTGTTCTGAATAGGCCTATTCGCCTGAGTTGAAAAAACACATGTACCTCTCAAAAGAAAACCAGCAGTGTTAGAAGCAGGAGCATCTAGCACATTGTTTTACTGTGAGAATTCAGTGAGTTTTTGAAAGGAAGACTGCTGCAAATCAGCGTTTTCGAGGTGTAGAAAGCTTCATTTTGTTCCAAATAGGACAGTTTAGAACAGTTGAAGAAAGAAATGTAAATCTCAAAAGAAAGCTACAGAAAACCTTCGAGTTTCAAAGGGGCCATAGGCTCTGTTTGCTCGAAATAGGTCTTTTCAGCTGAGTTGAAGACACATGCATCTTTCCCAAGAAAACCATCTATGTTAGAAAGTGCAGCAGCTACCACATGTTTTCTCTGTCACAATTGAGAGAGCTTTTGAAAGGAGTACTTCCTGCAATTCAGAACTTTCAAGGTCAACAAAGGTTCATTCTGTGCCAAATAGGCGTTTTCACCTGAAATGTTGAAACACATGTTTCTCTCACAAGAAACTCTCTGTGTTAGACGGTCCATCGCATAGAACATTATTTACCTGTGAGATTTGAGTTAGTTTTCATTGGAGAACTTTTGCAAATCAGAATTTCAGGGTGGAAAAGGCTACTTTGTTCCTAATAGCCCTATTGAGCTGCATTGAAAAAACACATGGATCTCACGAGAGAAAACCATCTGTGTTAGAAGCAGGATCATCCGGCACATTGTTTCCCTGTGAGAATCGAGTGAATATTTGAAAGGAGTACTTCCAGCCAATCATAGATTTGAGGTGTACAAAAGCTCACTTTACTCCATATAGGACTATTTAGCTGAGTGGAAGAAACAACATGTATATCTCGCAAGAGAACTATATGTGTAAGAAGCCTGAGCATCTAGAACATTGATTCCCTGTGAGAACCGAGTTACGTTTGAAAGGAATACCTCCTGCAAATCCTAGATTTGAAGGTGGAGAAAGGCTGCTTTTGTTCAAAATAGGCCTATTGATCTGAGGGGAAGTAACGAATGGATACTTCCAAAGAAAACCATTTCTGGTAGAAGCTGAAGCATGTACATATTGCTTCCCTGGGAGAAATCAGTTAGTTTGGAAAGGAATATTCCTGCAAATCAGAACTTCCAAGGTGCACCAAGCTTCATTTCATTCTAAATAGGCCTATTCCACCGAGATGTTGAAACACATGTTTCTCTGGAAAGAAAACAATCCGTGTTACAATCTCCCCTGCCTTTAACCTTGATTCCCTGTGAGATTAGAGGTAGTTTTTGAGTGGAATACGTCTGCAAAGGAGAATTTTCAGGCTGGAAAAGCCTCCTTTTGTTGGACTAAGCCTATTCAGCTGAGTTGAAGAAGCACATTTTTCTCTCAAAAGAAAATCATCTGTGTTAGAAGAAGGAGAATCTAGCACATTGTTTCCTATGAGAAGTGAGTTAGTGTTTGAAAAGAACGCTGACTGCAACCTAGGTGTTTCAAGGTGGAGATTGGCTCTATTTCCTCCAATAAGCCTATTCAGATGAGTTTGAGAAACTCATGTATCTCTCCAAGGAAAATGATATACGTTAGCAGCATCAAATCTACCACATTGTTTCCTTCTGAGTATTGAGTTAGTTTTTGAAAGCAACACGTTTAGCAAATCAGAATTTTCAAGCTAGAGAAAGGCTCATTTTGTCCAAAGAGGAGGATTCGGCTCAATTGAAGACAGACATGTATCTCTCCTCACAATACCATCTATGCTTCAAACTGCAGCAATTACCACATTGTTTCCCTGCAAGAATTGACTTAGTTTTTGAAAGGACTACTACTGGCAACTTTTGAGTTTCACTGTGGAGATAGTCTCTGTTTGCTTCAAACAGGCCTTTTTAGCTGAGATGAAGAAGCACATGTGTATCTTGAAAAAGTACCATCTACGTTGGAAGCTGTAATTTCTATCACACTGTTTCCCTCTGACAATTTAGTTTGTTTTAGAAAGGAGTATTTCCTGCAAATCAGAATTTCCAACATGGATTGAAGTTCACTTGCTCCAAACAAGCCTAGGTTGAAGAAACACACCTATTTCTTGAAAGAAAACCATCTGTGTTAGAAGAAAGTGCATCTAGCACATTGTTTCCCTGTGAGAACTGAGTTAGTTTTTAAAGGAACTTGTCCTCCACATTAGCACTTTGAATTGGGACATATGTTTCTTTGTTTCAAATTGGCCTATTCACCTGAATGGTCTAAACATGTGTTCCTCTTGAAACATCACAATATGTTTTAGAAAGAGGAACAACTAGCCTAGTGCTTCCTTGTGAGAAGACTTAGTCTTGGAAAGGAATGTACCTGCAACTGAGAGATTTCAATGTGGAGATATGCCCTGATTGCTGAAAATAGGCCTATACAGCTGAGTTGAAGAAACACATGACTAACTCTAATGACAACCATCTATGTTAGAAACTGTAGCATCAAGCACATTGTTCCCCTGTGAAATTTGAATTAGTTATGGAAATGAATAACTTCTGAAGTACAGATTTTCAAAGTGTAGGAAGCCTCATTTTGTCCAAATAGGCCATTTCAGCTATGTTGAAGAAACACATGCATCTCTCCAACGAAATCATGTAGGTTAGAATCAGCATCATCTAGAACACTGTTCCTTGTGAGAATTGATTTAGCTCGTGAAAGGAGTATTTCCTGCAAAGCATCCTTTTCAAGATGAAGAAAGGCTCATTTTGTTCCAAATAGGTCTATACAGCTGAGTTGAAGAAACACATGTACCTTTCCAAAGAAAACCATCTATGGTAGATCTACCACTTTATTTCCCTGTGTGAATTGACATAGATTTCAAAGGAAAATTTAATGGAAATGAGAACTTAGAAGGCAGAGAAAGGATCATTTTGTTCCAAATGGGCCAAATCACATGAGATGTCAAAAACCGTTTGTGTGGAAAGGAAAACTGTGATAGAAACAGGTGTTTCCTGCACATTCTTTCCCTGTGAAAATTGAGTTAATTTTTAAAAGCATACTTCCTACATCTTAAGTGTTTCAATGCGGAGATAGTTTCTGTTTACTCCAGGGAGGCGTATTCAGCGTGGTTTGAGAAACGCATGTATCTCCCAAAGAAAGAGATCTATGTTAAATGCTTCACAATCCCGCCTGTTGTTTGCCTGTGAGAATTGAATGAATTTTTGAATGCAATACTTCTGGAAATCCTCATTTTCAAGAAGAAGAAAGGCTCATTTTGTCCCAAGTATGCGTATTTTGCTGAGGTGAAGAAACACATTTATCTCTCCACAGAAAGCCATCTGTGTCAGAAGTCAAAACATTAACAACATTGCTTCATTCTGTAAATGAGTTACTTTTGGAAAGGAATATTTCCTGAAAATCAGAACTTTCAAGGTGGAGAGATGTTCACTTTCTTCCAAATAAGCCTATTGACCTGAAAGTGGGAACACATTTCTCTCTCGAAAGAAAATGGTCAGTGTAGAAAGAGAGAAGTGTCTAGACCATTGTTTCCGTTTGAGAATTGACTTAGTTTTGAAAGGAATACTTACTGCAAATCCTAATTTTCAAGGTGGAGAAAGGGTGATTTTCCTCAAATGGGCCTCTTTATCTGAGGGGAAGAAACACATGTATCCCTCCAAAGAAAACCATTTCTGCTAGAAGCTGCACCATCTGACACATTGTTACCTGTGAGAATTGAGTTCACTTTTGAAAGGAATATTTCCTGTATATCGTAGTTATCATGGTAGGGGAAGGCTCATTTTGGTACAAAAATGCCTAATCAGCTGATTTGAAGAAACACAATTATTTCTCCAAATAGCACCATCTAAGCTTGAAGCTACAGTTGCTAGCACATTGTTTCCCTGTGACAATTGGCTTAGTTTTTGAAAGGAAGACTTCCTCACAATCTGAATTTTCAGGGTATTATTAGGCTGAGTGTGTCCAAGTAGGCCCATTCAGCTAAGTTCTATAGAAACATGTGTCTCTCAAAAAAAAATCTTTCTTAGAACCAGGAGCATCTAGGGCATTGTCTCCCTGTGAGAACTGAGTTAGTTATTGAAAGGAATACTTCCTGCGACTTAAGATGTTTCAAAGTGGAGAAAGGCTCATTTTGTTCCAAATGGGGCCGTTCATCATTGGGGAAGAAACACAAGTATCCCTCCGAAGAAACCCATTTATGGTAGAAGCTGCAGCATCTACCATATTGTTTTCCTGTGAGAATTGAGTTCGTTTTGGGAAGAATACTTCCTGCAAATCAGAAATTCCAACGTGAACAAAGGTTCATTTTGTTTCCCAAAGGCCTATTCACCTAAGATGAAGAAAGGCCTGTATGTCCAAAAGAGAACAAGCTGGGTCCAAAGCTCAAGCATGTAGAACGTTGTTTACCAGTGATACTTGAATTACTTTTTGAATGGAATGCTCCTGCAAATCAGAATTGTCGGGGTGGATGAAGATCGTTTTGTTCTGAATAGGCCTATTCGCCTGAGTTGAAAAAACACATGTACCTCTCAAAAGAAAACCAGCAGTGTTAGAAGCAGGAGCATCAAGCACATTGTTTTACTGTGAGAATTCAGTGAGTTGTTGAAAGGAAGACTGCTGCAAATCAGCGTTTTCGAGGTGTAGAAAGCTTCATTTTGTTCCACATAGGACAGTTTAGAACAGTTGAAGAAACAAATGTAAATCTCAAAAGAAAGCTATGTGTGTTAGAAATAAGAGCATCTATCACATTGTTTGCTGTGAGAATAGTGTTACTTTTTGAAAGGAATATACCTGCAACTTAGGGGATCAACGTGGAGATAGCCTCTTTCTGTTCCAAATTGGCCTATTCAGCTAAGTTGAAGAAACACATGTACCTCTCAAAAAAAACCATCTCGGTATGAGGCTGGAATATCTAGAACATTGTTTCCCTGTGAGAACTGAGTGTGGTTTTGAAATGACTACTACAGGAAACCTTAGAGTTTCAAAGGGGCGATAAGCTCTGTTTGCTCGAAATAGGTCTTTTCAGCTGAGTTGAAGACACATGCATCTTTCCCAAGAAAACCATCTATGTTAGAAAGTGCAGCAGCTACCACATGGTTTCTCTGTCACAATTGAGAGAGCTTTTGAAAGGAGTACTTCCTGCAATTCAGAACTTGCAAGGTCAACAAAGGTTCATTCTGTGCCAAATAGGCGTTTTCACCTGACATGTTGAAACACATGTTTCTCTCACAAGAAACTCTCTGTGTTAGACGGTCCATCGCATAGAACATTATTTACCTGTGAGATTTGAGTTAGTTTTCATTGGAGAACTTTTGCAAATCAGAATTTCAGGGTGGAAAAGGCTACTTTGTTCCTAATAGCCCTATTGAGCTGCATTGAAAAAACACATGGATCTCGCGAGAGAAAACCATCTGTGTTAGAAGCAGGATCATCCGGCACATTGTTTCCCTGTGAGAATCGAGTGAATATGTGAAAGGAGGACTTCCAGCCAATCATAGATTTGAGGTGTACAAAAGCTCACTTTACTCCAAATAGGACTATTTAGCTGAGTGGAAGAAACAACATGTATATCTCGCAAGAGAACTATATGTGTAAGAAGCCTGAGCATCTACAACATTGATTCCCTGTGAGAACCGAGTTACGTTTGAAAGGAATACCTCCTGCAAATCCTAGATTTGAAGGTGGAGAAAGGCTGCTTTTGTTCAAAATAGGCCTATTGATCTGAGGGGAAGTAACGAATGGATACTTCCAAAGAAAACCATTTCTGGTAGAAGCTGAAGCATGTACATATTGCTTCCCTGGGAGAAATCAGTTAGTTTGGAAAGGAATATTCCTGCAAATCAGAACTTCCAAGGTGCACCAAGCTTCATTTCATTCTAAATAGGCCTATTCCACTGAGATGTTGAAACACATGTTTCTCTGGAAAGAAAACAATCCGTGTAACAATCTCCCCTGCCTTTAACCTTGATTCCCTGTGAGATTAGAGGTAGTTTTTGAGTGGAATACGTCTGCAAAGGAGAATTTTCAGGCTGGAAAAGCCTCCTTTTGTTGGACTAAGCCTATTCAGCTGAGTTGAAGAAGCACATTTTTCTCTCAAAAGAAAATCATCTGTGTTAGAAGAAGGAGAATCTAGCACATTGTTTCCTATGAGAAGTGAGTTAGTGTTTGAAAAGAACGCTGACTGCAACCTAGGTGTTTCAAGGTGGAGATTGGCTCTATTTCCTCCAATAAGCCTATTCAGATGAGTTTGAGAAACTCATGTATCTCTCCAAGGAAAATGATATACGTTAGCAGCATCAAATCTACCACATTGTTTCCTTCTGAGTATTGAGTTAGTTTTTGAAAGCAACACGTTTAGCAAATCAGAATTTTCAAGCTAGAGAAAGGCTCATTTTGTCCAAAGAGGAGGATTCGGCTCAATTGAAGACAGACATGTATCTCTCCTCACAATACCATCTATGCTTCAAACTGCAGCAATTACCACATTGTTTCCCTGCAAGAATTGACTTAGTTTTTGAAAGGACTACTACTGGCAACTTTTGAGTTTCACTGTGGAGATAGTCTCTGTTTGCTTCAAACAGGCCTTTTTAGCTGAGATGAAGAAGCACATGTGTATCTTGAAAAAGTACCATCTACGTTGGAAGCTGTAATTTCTATCACACTGTTTCCCTCTGACAATTTAGTTTGTTTTAGAAAGGAGTATTTCCTGCAAATCAGAATTTCCAACATGGATTGAAGTTCACTTGCTCCAAACAAGCCTAGGTTGAAGAAACACACCTATTTCTTGAAAGAAAACCATCTGTGTTAGAAGAAAGTGCATCTAGCACATTGTTTCCCTGTGAGAACTGAGTTAGTTTTTAAAGGAACTTGTCCTCCACATTAGCACTTTGAATTGGGACATATGTTTCTTTGTTTCAAATTGGCCTATTCACCTGAATGGTCTAAACATGTGTTCCTCTTGAAACATCACAATATGTTTTAGAAAGAGGAACAACTAGCCTAGTGCTTCCTTGTGAGAAGACTTAGTCTTGGAAAGGAATGTACCTGCAACTGAGAGATTTCAATGTGGAGATATGCCCTGATTGCTGAAAATAGGCCTATACAGCTGAGTTGAAGAAACACATGACTAACTCTAATGACAACCATCTATGTTAGAAACTGTAGCATCAAGCACATTGTTCCCCTGTGAAATTTGAATTAGTTATGGAAATGAATAACTTCTGAAGTACAGATTTTCAAAGTGTAGGAAGCCTCATTTTGTCCAAATAGGCCATTTCAGCTATGTTGAAGAAACACATGCATCTCTCCAACGAAATCATGTAGGTTAGAATCAGCATCATCTAGAACACTGTTCCTTGTGAGAATTGATTTAGCTCGTGAAAGGAGTATTTCCTGCAAAGCATCCTTTTCAAGATGAAGAAAGGCTCATTTTGTTCCAAATAGGTCTATACAGCTGAGTTGAAGAAACACATGTACCTTTCCAAAGAAAACCATCTATGGTAGATCTACCACTTTATTTCCCTGTGTGAATTGACATAGATTTCAAAGGAAAATTTAATGGAAATGAGAACTTAGAAGGCAGAGAAAGGATCATTTTGTTCCAAATGGGCCAAATCACATGAGATGTCAAAAACCGTTTGTGTGGAAAGGAAAACTGTGATAGAAACAGGTGTTTCCTGCACATTCTTTCCCTGTGAAAATTGAGTTAATTTTTAAAAGCATACTTCCTACATCTTAAGTGTTTCAATGCGGAGATAGTTTCTGTTTACTCCAGGGAGGCGTATTCAGCGTGGTTTGAGAAACGCATGTATCTCCCAAAGAAAGAGATCTATGTTAAATGCTTCACAATCCCGCCTGTTGTTTGCCTGTGAGAATTGAATGAATTTTTGAATGCAATACTTCTGGAAATCCTCATTTTCAAGAAGAAGAAAGGCTCATTTTGTCCCAAGTATGTGTATTTTGCTGAGGTGAAGAAACACATTTATCTCTCCACAGAAAGCCATCTGTGTCAGAAGTCAAAACATTAACAACATTGCTTCATTCTGTAAATGAGTTACTTTTGGAAAGGAATATTTCCTGAAAATCAGAACTTTCAAGGTGGAGAGATGTTCACTTTCTTCCAAATAAGCCTATTGACCTGAAAGTGGGAACACATTTCTCTCTCGAAAGAAAATGGTCAGTGTAGAAAGAGAGAAGTGTCTAGACCATTGTTTCCGTTTGAGAATTGACTTAGTTTTGAAAGGAATACTTACTGCAAATCCTAATTTTCAAGGTGGAGAAAGGGTGATTTTCCTCAAATGGGCCTCTTTATCTGAGGGGAAGAAACACATGTATCCCTCCAAAGAAAACCATTTCTGCTAGAAGCTGCACCATCTGACACATTGTTACCTGTGAGAATTGAGTTCACTTTTGAAAGGAATATTTCCTGTATATCGTAGTTATCATGGTAGGGGAAGGCTCATTTTGGTACAAAAATGCCTAATCAGCTGATTTGAAGAAACACATTTATTTCTCCAAATAGCACCATCTAAGCTTGAAGCTACAGTTGCTAGCACATTGTTTCCCTGTGACAATTGGCTTAGTTTTTGAAAGGAAGACTTCCTCACAATCTGAATTTTCAGGGTATTATTAGGCTGAGTGTGTCCAAGTAGGCCCATTCAGCTAAGTTCTATAGAAACATGTGTCTCTCAAAAAAAAATCTTTCTTAGAACCAGGAGCATCTAGGGCATTGTTTCCCTGTGAGAACTGAGTTAGTTATTGAAAGGAATACTTCCTGCGACTTAAGATGTTTCAAAGTGGAGAAAGGCTCATTTTGTTCCAAATGGGGCCGTTCATCATTGGGGAAGAAACACAAGTATCCCTCCGAAGAAACCCATTTATGGTAGAAGCTGCAGCATCTACCATATTGTTTTCCTGTGAGAATTGAGTTCGTTTTGGGAAGAATACTTCCTGCAAATCAGAAATTCCAACGTGAACAAAGGTTCATTTTGTTTCCCAAAGGCCTATTCACCTAAGATGAAGAAAGGCCTGTATGTCCAAAAGAGAACAAGCTGGGTCCAAAGCTCAAGCATGTAGAACGTTGTTTACCAGTGATACTTGAATTACTTTTTGAATGGAATGCTCCTGCAAATCAGAATTGTCGGGGTGGATGAAGATCATTTTGTTCTGAATAGGCCTATTCGCCTGAGTTGAAAAAACACATGTACCTCTCAAAAGAAAACCAGCAGTGTTAGAAGCAGGAGCATCAAGCACATTGTTTTACTGTGAGAATTCAGTGAGTTGTTGAAAGGAAGACTGCTGCAAATCAGCGTTTTCGAGGTGTAGAAAGCTTCATTTTGTTCCACATAGGACAGTTTAGAACAGTTGAAGAAACAAATGTAAATCTCAAAAGAAAGCTATGTGTGTTAGAAATAAGAGCATCTATCACATTGTTTGCTGTGAGAATAGTGTTACTTTTTGAAAGGAATATACCTGCAACTTAGGGGATCAACGTGGAGATAGCCTCTTTCTGTTCCAAATTGGCCTATTCAGCTAAGTTGAAGAAACACATGTACCTCTCAAAAAAAACCATCTCGGTATGAGGCTGGAATATCTAGAACATTGTTTCCCTGTGAGAACTGAGTGTGGTTTTGAAATGACTACTACAGGAAACCTTAGAGTTTCAAAGGGGCGATAAGCTCTGTTTGCTCGAAATAGGTCTTTTCAGCTGAGTTGAAGACACATGCATCTTTCCCAAGAAAACCATCTATGTTAGAAAGTGCAGCAGCTACCACATGGTTTCTCTGTCACAATTGAGAGAGCTTTTGAAAGGAGTACTTCCTGCAATTCAGAACTTGCAAGGTCAACAAAGGTTCATTCTGTGCCAAATAGGCGTTTTCACCTGACATGTTGAAACACATGTTTCTCTCACAAGAAACTCTCTGTGTTAGACGGTTCATCGCATAGAACATTATTTACCTGTGAGATTTGAGTTAGTTTTCATTGGAGAACTTTTGCAAATCAGAATTTCAGGGTGGAAAAGGCTACTTTGTTCCTAATAGCCCTATTGAGCTGCATTGAAAAAACACATGGATCTCGCGAGAGAAAACCATCTGTGTTAGAAGCAGGATCATCCGGCACATTGTTTCCCTGTGAGAATCGAGTGAATATTTGAAAGGAGGACTTCCAGCCAATCATAGATTTGAGGTGTACAAAAGCTCACTTTACTCCAAATAGGACTATTTAGCTGAGTGGAAGAAACAACATGTATATCTCGCAAGAGAACTATATGTGTAAGAAGCCTGAGCATCTACAACATTGATTCCCTGTGAGAACCGAGTTACGTTTGAAAGGAATACCTCCTGCAAATCCTAGATTTGAAGGTGGAGAAAGGCTGCTTTTGTTCAAAATAGGCCTATTGATCTGAGGGGAAGTAACGAATGGATACTTCCAAAGAAAACCATTTCTGGTAGAAGCTGAAGCATGTACATATTGCTTCCCTGGGAGAAATCAGTTAGTTTGGAAAGGAATATTCCTGCAAATCAGAACTTCCAAGGTGCACCAAGCTTCATTTCATTCTAAATAGGCCTATTCCACTGAGATGTTGAAACACATGTTTCTCTGGAAAGAAAACAATCCGTGTTACAATCTCCCCTGCCTTTAACCTTGATTCCCTGTGAGATTAGAGGTAGTTTTTGAGTGGAATACGTCTGCAAAGGAGAATTTTCAGGCTGGAAAAGCCTCCTTTTGTTGGACTAAGCCTATTCAGCTGAGTTGAAGAAGCACATTTTTCTCTCAAAAGAAAATCATCTGTGTTAGAAGAAGGAGAATCTAGCACATTGTTTCCTATGAGAAGTGAGTTAGTGTTTGAAAAGAACGCTGACTGCAACCTAGGTGTTTCAAGGTGGAGATTGGCTCTATTTCCTCCAATAAGCCTATTCAGATGAGTTTGAGAAACTCATGTATCTCTCCAAGGAAAATGATATACGTTAGCAGCATCAAATCTACCACATTGTTTCCTTCTGAGTATTGAGTTAGTTTTTGAAAGCAACACGTTTAGCAAATCAGAATTTTCAAGCTACAGAAAGGCTCATTTTGTCCAAAGAGGAGGATTCGGCTCAATTGAAGACAGACATGTATCTCTCCTCACAATACCATCTATGCTTCAAACTGCAGCAATTACCACATTGTTTCCCTGCAAGAATTGACTTAGTTTTTGAAAGGACTACTACTGGCAACTTTTGAGTTTCACTGTGGAGATAGTCTCTGTTTGCTTCAAACAGGCCTTTTTAGCTGAGATGAAGAAGCACATGTGTATCTTGAAAAAGTACCATCTACGTTGGAAGCTGTAATTTCTATCACACTGTTTCCCTCTGACAATTTAGTTTGTTTTAGAAAGGAGTATTTCCTGCAAATCAGAATTTCCAACATGGATTGAAGTTCACTTGCTCCAAACAAGCCTAGGTTGAAGAAACACACCTATTTCTTGAAAGAAAACCATCTGTGTTAGAAGAAAGTGCATCTAGCACATTGTTTCCCTGTGAGAACTGAGTTAGTTTTTAAAGGAACTTGTCCTCCACATTAGCACTTTGAATTGGGACATATGTTTCTTTGTTTCAAATTGGCCTATTCACCTGAATGGTCTAAACACGTGTTCCTCTTGAAACATCACAATATGTTTTAGAAAGAGGAACAACTAGCCTATTGCTTCCTTGTGAGAAGACTTAGTCTTGGAAAGGAATGTACCTGCAACTGAGAGATTTCAATGTGGAGATATGCCCTGATTGCTGCAAATAGGCCTATACAGCTGAGTTGAAGAAACAGATGACTAACTCTAATGACAACCATCTATGTTAGAAACTGTAGCATCAAGCACATTGATCCCCTGTGAAATTTGAATTAGTTATGGAAATGAATAACTTCTGAAGAACAGATTTTCAAAGTGTAGGAAGCCTCATTTTGTCCAAATAGGCCATTTCAGCTATGTTGAAGAAACACATGCATCTCTCCAACGAAATCATGTAGGTTAGAATCCGCATCATCTAGAACACTGTTCCTTGTGAGAATTGATTTAGCTCGTGAAAGGAGTATTTCCTGCAAAGCATCCTTTTCAAGATGAAGAAAGGCTCATTTTGTTCCAAATAGGTCTATACATCTGAGTTGAAGAAACACATGTACCTTTCCAAAGAAAACCATCTATGGTAGATCTACCACTTTATTTCCCTGTGTGAATTGACATAGATTTCAAAGGAAAATTTAATGGAAATGAGAACTTAGAAGGCAGAGAAAGGATCATTTTGTTCCAAATGGGCCAAATCACATGAGATGTCAAAAACCGTTTGTGTGGAAAGGAAAACTGTGATAGAAACAGGAGTTTCCTGCACATTCTTTCCCTGTGAAAATTGAGTTAATTTTTAAAAGCATACTTCCTACATCTTAAGTGTTTCAATGCGGAGATAGGTTCTGTTTACTCCAGGGAGGCGTATTCAGCGTGGTTTGAGAAACGCATGTATCTCCCAAAGAAAGAGATCTATGTTAAATGCTTCACAATCCCGCCTGTTGTTTGCCTGTGAGAATTGAATGAATTTTTGAATGCAATACTTCTGGAAATCCTCATTTTCAAGAAGAAGAAAGGCTCATTTTGTCCCAAGTATGCGTATTTTGCTGAGGTGAAGAAACACATTTATCTCTCCACAGAAAGCCATCTGTGTCAGAAGTCAAAACATTAACAACATTGCTTCATTCTGTAAATGAGTTACTTTTGGAAAGGAATATTTCCTGAAAATCAGAACTTTCAAGGTGGAGAGATGTTCACTTTCTTCCAAATAAGCCTATTGACCTGAAAGTGGGAACACATTTGTCTCTCGAAAGAAAATGGTCAGTGTAGAAAGAGAGAAGTGTCTAGACCATTGTTTCCGTGTGAGAATTGACTTAGTTTTGAAAGGAATACTTACTGCAAATCCTAATTTTCAAGGTGGAGAAAGGGTGATTTTCCTCAAATGGGCCTCTTTATCTGAGGGGAAGAAACACATGTATCCCTCCAAAGAAAACCATTTCTGCTAGAAGCTGCACCATCTGACACATTGTTACCTGTGAGAATTGAGTTCACTTTTGAAAGGAATATTTCCTGTATATCGTAGTTATCATGGTAGGGGAAGGCTCATTTTGGTACAAAAATGCCTAATCAGCTGATTTGAAGAAACACATTTATTTCTCCAAATAGCACCATCTAAGCTTGAAGCTACAGTTGCTAGCACATTGTTTCCCTGTGACAATTGGCTTAGTTTTTGAAAGGAAGACTTCCTCACAATCTGAATTTTCAGGGTATTATTAGGCTGAGTGTGTCCAAGTAGGCCCATTCAGCTAAGTTCTATAGAAACATGTGTCTCTCAAAAAAAAATCTTTCTTAGAACCAGGAGCATCTAGGGCATTGTTTCCCTGTGAGAACTGAGTTAGTTATTGAAAGGAATACTTCCTGCGACTTAAGATGTTTCAAAGTGGAGAAAGGCTCATTTTGTTCCAAATGGGGCCGTTCATCATTGGGGAAGAAACACAAGTATCCCTCCGAAGAAACCCATTTATGCTAGAAGCTGCAGCATCTACCATATTGTTTTCCTGTGAGAATTGAGTTCGTTTTGGGAAGAATACTTCCTGCAAATCAGAAATTCCAACGTGAACAAAGGTTCATTTTGTTTCCCAAAGGCCTATTCACCTAAGATGAAGAAAGGCCTGTATGTCCAAAAGAGAACAAGCTGGGTCCAAAGATCAAGCATGTAGAACGTTGTTTACCAGTGATACTTGAATTACTTTTTGAATGGAATGCTCCTGCAAATCAGAATTGTCGGGGTGGATGAAGATCATTTTGTTCTGAATAGGCCTATTCGCCTGAGTTGAAAAAACACATGTAACTCTCAAAAGAAAACCAGCAGTGTTAGAAGCAGGAGCATCAAGCACATTGTTTTACTGTGAGAATTCAGTGAGTTTTTGAAAGGAAGACTGCTGCAAATCAGCGTTTTCGAGGTGTAGAAAGCTTCATTTTGTTCCACATAGGACAGTTTAGAACAGTTGAAGAAACAAATGTAAATCTCAAAAGAAAGCTATGTGTGTTAGAAATAAGAGCATCTATCACATTGTTTGCTGTGAGAATAGTGTTACTTTTTGAAAGGAATATACCTGCAACTTAGGGGATCAACGTGGAGATAGCCTCTTTCTGTTCCAAATTGGCCTATTCAGCTAAGTTGAAGAAACACACGTACCTCTCAAAAAAAACCATCTCGGTATGAGGCTGGAATATCTAGAACATTGTTTCCCTGTGAGAACTGAGTGTGGTTTTGAAATGACTACTACAGGAAACCTTAGAGTTTCAAAGGGGCGATAAGCTCTGTTTGCTCGAAATATGTCTTTTCAGCTGAGTTGAAGACACATGCATCTTTCCCAAGAAAACCATCTATGTTAGAAAGTGCAGCAGCTACCACATGGTTTCTCTGTCACAATTGAGAGAGCTTTTGAAAGGAGTACTTCCTGCAATTCAGAACTTGCAAGGTCAACAAAGGTTCATTCTGTGCCAAATAGGCGTTTTCACCTGACATGTTGAAACACATGTTTCTCTCACAAGAAACTCTCTGTGTTAGACGGTCCATCGCATAGAACATTATTTACCTGTGAGATTTGAGTTAGTTTTCATTGGAGAACTTTTGCAAATCAGAATTTCAGGGTGGAAAAGGCTACTTTGTTCCTAATAGCCCTATTGAGCTGCATTGAAAAAACACATGGATCTCGCGAGAGAAAACCATCTGTGTTAGAATCAGGATCATCCGGCACATTGTTTCCCTGTGAGAATCGAGTGAATATTTGAAAGGAGGACTTCCAGCCAATCATAGATTTGAGGTGTACAAAAGCTCACTTTACTCCAAATAGGACTATTTAGCTGAGTGGAAGAAACAACATGTATATCTCGCAAGAGAACTATATGTGTAAGAAGCCTGAGCATCTACAACATTGATTCCCTGTGAGAACCGAGTTACGTTTGAAAGGAATACCTCCTGCAAATCCTAGATTTGAAGGTGGAGAAAGGCTGCTTTTGTTCAAAATAGGCCTATTGATCTGAGGGGAAGTAACGAATGGATACTTCCAAAGAAAACCATTTCTGGTAGAAGCTGAAGCATGTACATATTGCTTCCCTGGGAGAAATCAGTTAGTTTGGAAAGGAATATTCCTGCAAATCAGAACTTCCAAGGTGCACCAAGCTTCATTTCATTCTAAATAGGCCTATTCCACTGAGATGTTGAAACACATGTTTCTCTGGAAAGAAAACAATCCGTGTTACAATCTCCCCTGCCTTTAACCTTGATTCCCTGTGAGATTAGAGGTAGTTTTTGAGTGGAATACGTCTGCAAAGGAGAATTTTCAGGCTGGAAAAGCCTCCTTTTGTTGGACTAAGCCTATTCAGCTGAGTTGAAGAAGCACATTTTTCTCTCAAAAGAAAATCATCTGTGTTAGAAGAAGGAGAATCTAGCACATTGTTTCCTATGAGAAGTGAGTTAGTGTTTGAAAAGAACGCTGCCTGCAACCTAGGTGTTTCAAGGTGGAGATTGGCTCTATTTCCTCCAATAAGCCTATTCAGATGAGTTTGAGAAACTCATGTATCTCTCCAAGGAAAATGATATACGTTAGCAGCATCAAATCTACCACATTGTTTCCTTCTGAGTATTGAGTTAGTTTTTGAAAGCAACACGTTTAGCAAATCAGAATTTTCAAGCTACAGAAAGGCTCATTTTGTCCAAAGAGGAGGATTCGGCTCAATTGAAGACAGACATGTATCTCTCCTCACAATACCATCTATGCTTCAAACTGCAGCAATTACCACATTGTTTCCCTGCAAGAATTGACTTAGTTTTTGAAAGGACTACTACTGGCAACTTTTGAGTTTCACTGTGGAGACAGTCTCTGTTTGCTTCAAACAGGCCTTTTTAGCTGAGATGAAGAAGCACATGTGTATCTTGAAAAAGTACCATCTACGTTGGAAGCTGTAATTTCTATCACACTGTTTCCCTCTGACAATTTAGTTTGTTTTAGAAAGGAGTATTTCCTGCAAATCAGAATTTCCAACATGGATTGAAGTTCACTTGCTCCAAACAAGCCTAGGTTGAAGAAACACACCTATTTCTTGAAAGAAAACCATCTGTGTTAGAAGAAAGTGCATCTAGCACATTGTTTCGCTGTGAGAACTGAGTTAGTTTTTAAAGGAACTTGTCCTCCACATTAGCACTTTGAATTGGGACATATGTTTCTTTGTTTCAAATTGGCCTATTCACCTGAATGGTCTAAACACGTGTTCCTCTTGAAACATCACAATATGTTTTAGAAAGAGGAACAACTAGCCTATTGCTTCCTTGTGAGAAGACTTAGTCTTGGAAAGGAATGTACCTGCAACTGAGAGATTTCAATGTGGAGATATGCCCTGATTGCTGAAAATAGGCCTATACAGCTGAGTTGAAGAAACACATGACTAACTCTAATGACAACCATCTATGTTAGAAACTGTAGCATCAAGCACATTGATCCCCTGTGAAATTTGAATTAGTTATGGAAATGAATAACTTCTGAAGAACAGATTTTCAAAGTGTAGGAAGCCTCATTTTGTCCAAATAGGCCATTTCAGCTATGTTGAAGAAACACATGCATCTCTCCAACGAAATCATGTAGGTTAGAATCAGCATCATCTAGAACACTGTTCCTTGTGAGAATTGATTTAGCTCGTGAAAGGAGTATTTCCTGCAAAGCATCCTTTTCAAGATGAAGAAAGGCTCATTTTGTTCCAAATAGGTCTATACATCTGAGTTGAAGAAACACATGTACCTTTCCAAAGAAAACCATCTATGGTAGATCTACCACTTTATTTCCCTGTGTGAATTGACATAGATTTCAAAGGAAAATTTAATGGAAATGAGAACTTAGAAGGCAGAGAAAGGATCATTTTGTTCCAAATGGGCCAAATCACATGAGATGTCAAAAACCGTTTGTGTGGAAAGGAAAACTGTGATAGAAACAGGTGTTTCCTGCACATTCTTTCCCTGTGAAAATTGAGTTAATTTTTAAAAGCATACTTCCTACATCTTAAGTGTTTCAATGCGGAGATAGGTTCTGTTTACTCCAGGGAGGCGTATTCAGCGTGGTTTGAGAAACGCATGTATCTCCCAAAGAAAGAGATCTATGTTAAATGCTTCACAATCCCGCCTGTTGTTTGCCTGTGAGAATTGAATGAATTTTTGAATGCAATACTTCTGGAAATCCTCATTTTCAAGAAGAAGAAAGGCTCATTTTGTCCCAAGTATGCGTATTTTGCTGAGGTGAAGAAACACATTTATCTCTCCACAGAAAGCCATCTGTGTCAGAAGTCAAAACATTAACAACATTGCTTCATTCTGTAAATGAGTTACTTTTGGAAAGGAATATTTCCTGAAAATCAGAACTTTCAAGGTGGAGAGATGTTCACTTTCTTCCAAATAAGCCTATTGACCTGAAAGTGGGAACACATTTGTCTCTCGAAAGAAAATGGTCAGTGTAGAAAGAGAGAAGTGTCTAGACCATTGTTTCCGTGTGAGAATTGACTTAGTTTTGAAAGGAATACTTACTGCAAATCCTAATTTTCAAGGTGGAGAAAGGGTGATTTTCCTCAAATGGGCCTCTTTATCTGAGGGGAAGAAACACATGTATCCCTCCAAAGAAAACCATTTCTGCTAGAAGCTGCAGCATCTGACACATTGTTACCTGTGAGAATTGAGTTCACTTTTGAAAGGAATATTTCCTGTATATCGTAGTTATCATGGTAGGGGAAGGCTCATTTTGGTACAAAAATGCCTAATCAGCTGATTTGAAGAAACACATTTATTTCTCCAAATAGCACCATCTAAGCTTGAAGCTACTGTTGCTAGCACATTGTTTCCCTGTGACAATTGGCTTAGTTTTTGAAAGGAAGACTTCCTCACAATCTGAATTTTCAGGGTATTATTAGGCTGAGTGTGTCCAAGTAGGCCCATTCAGCTAAGTTCTATAGAAACATGTGTCTCTCAAAAAAAAATCTTTCTTAGAACCAGGAGCATCTAGGGCATTGTTTCCCTGTGAGAACTGAGTTAGTTATTGAAAGGAATACTTCCTGCGACTTAAGATGTTTCAAAGTGGAGAAAGGCTCATTTTGTTCCAAATGGGGCCGTTCATCATTGGGGAAGAAACACAAGTATCCCTCCGAAGAAACCCATTTATGCTAGAAGCTGCAGCATCTACCATATTGTTTTCCTGTGAGAATTGAGTTCGTTTTGGGAAGAATACTTCCTGCAAATCAGAAATTCCAACGTGAACAAAGGTTCATTTTGTTTCCCAAAGGCCTATTCACCTAAGATGAAGAAAGGCCTGTATGTCCAAAAGAGAACAAGCTGGGTCCAAAGATCAAGCATGTAGAACGTTGTTTACCAGTGATACTTGAATTACTTTTTGAATGGAATGCTCCTGCAAATCAGAATTGTCGGGGTGGATGAAGATCATTTTGTTCTGAATAGGCCTATTCGCCTGAGTTGAAAAAACACATGTACCTCTCAAAAGAAAACCAGCAGTGTTAGAAGCAGGAGCATCAAGCACATTGTTTTACTGTGAGAATTCAGTGAGTTTTTGAAAGGAAGACTGCTGCAAATCAGCGTTTTCGAGGTGTAGAAAGCTTCATTTTGTTCCACATAGGACAGTTTAGAACAGTTGAAGAAACAAATGTAAATCTCAAAAGAAAGCTATGTGTGTTAGAAATAAGAGCATCTATCACATTGTTTGCTGTGAGAATAGTGTTACTTTTTGAAAGGAATATACCTGCAACTTAGGGGATCAACGTGGAGATAGCCTCTTTCTGTTCCAAATTGGCCTATTCAGCTAAGTTGAAGAAACACACGTACCTCTCAAAAAAAACCATCTCGGTATGAGGCTGGAATATCTAGAACATTGTTTCCCTGTGAGAACTGAGTGTGGTTTTGAAATGACTACTACAGGAAACCTTAGAGTTTCAAAGGGGCGATAAGCTCTGTTTGCTCGAAATATGTCTTTTCAGCTGAGTTGAAGACACATGCATCTTTCCCAAGAAAACCATCTATGTTAGAAAGTGCAGCAGCTACCACATGGTTTCTCTGTCACAATTGAGAGAGCTTTTGAAAGGAGTACTTCCTGCAATTCAGAACTTGCAAGGTCAACAAAGGTTCATTCTGTGCCAAATAGGCGTTTTCACCTGACATGTTGAAACACATGTTTCTCTCACAAGAAACTCTCTGTGTTAGACGGTCCATCGCATAGAACATTATTTACCTGTGAGATTTGAGTTAGTTTTCATTGGAGAACTTTTGCAAATCAGAATTTCAGGGTGGAAAAGGCTACTTTGTTCCTAATAGCCCTATTGAGCTGCATTGAAAAAACACATGGATCTCGCGAGAGAAAACCATCTGTGTTAGAAGCAGGATCATCCGGCACATTGTTTCCCTGTGAGAATCGAGTGAATATTTGAAAGGAGGACTTCCAGCCAATCATAGATTTGAGGTGTACAAAAGCTCACTTTACTCCAAATAGGACTATTTAGCTGAGTGGAAGAAACAACATGTATATCTCGCAAGAGAACTATATGTGTAAGAAGCCTGAGCATCTACAACATTGATTCCCTGTGAGAACCGAGTTACGTTTGAAAGGAATACCTCCTGCAAATCCTAGATTTGAAGGTGGAGAAAGGCTGCTTTTGTTCAAAATAGGCCTATTGATCTGAGGGGAAGTAACGAATGGATACTTCCAAAGAAAACCATTTCTGGTAGAAGCTGAAGCATGTACATATTGCTTCCCTGGGAGAAATCAGTTAGTTTGGAAAGGAATATTCCTGCAAATCAGAACTTCCAAGGTGCACCAAGCTTCATTTCATTCTAAATAGGCCTATTCCACTGAGATGTTGAAACACATGTTTCTCTGGAAAGAAAACAATCCGTGTTACAATCTCCCCTGCCTTTAACCTTGATTCCCTGTGAGATTAGAGGTAGTTTTTGAGTGGAATACGTCTGCAAAGGAGAATTTTCAGGCTGGAAAAGCCTCCTTTTGTTGGACTAAGCCTATTCAGCTGAGTTGAAGAAGCACATTTTTCTCTCAAAAGAAAATCATCTGTGTTAGAAGAAGGAGAATCTAGCACATTGTTTCCTATGAGAAGTGAGTTAGTGTTTGAAAAGAACGCTGCCTGCAACCTAGGTGTTTCAAGGTGGAGATTGGCTCTATTTCCTCCAATAAGCCTATTCAGATGAGTTTGAGAAACTCATGTATCTCTCCAAGGAAAATGATATACGTTAGCAGCATCAAATCTACCACATTGTTTCCTTCTGAGTATTGAGTTAGTTTTTGAAAGCAACACGTTTAGCAAATCAGAATTTTCAAGCTACAGAAAGGCTCATTTTGTCCAAAGAGGAGGATTCGGCTCAATTGAAGACAGACATGTATCTCTCCTCACAATACCATCTATGCTTCAAACTGCAGCAATTACCACATTGTTTCCCTGCAAGAATTGACTTAGTTTTTGAAAGGACTACTACTGGCAACTTTTGAGTTTCACTGTGGAGATAGTCTCTGTTTGCTTCAAACAGGCCTTTTTAGCTGAGATGAAGAAGCACATGTGTATCTTGAAAAAGTACCATCTACGTTGGAAGCTGTAATTTCTATCACACTGTTTCCCTCTGACAATTTAGTTTGTTTTAGAAAGGAGTATTTCCTGCAAATCAGAATTTCCAACATGGATTGAAGTTCACTTGCTCCAAACAAGCCTAGGTTGAAGAAACACACCTATTTCTTGAAAGAAAACCATCTGTGTTAGAAGAAAGTGCATCTAGCACATTGTTTCGCTGTGAGAACTGAGTTAGTTTTTAAAGGAACTTGTCCTCCACATTAGCACTTTGAATTGGGACATATGTTTCTTTGTTTCAAATTGGCCTATTCACCTGAATGGTCTAAACACGTGTTCCTCTTGAAACATCACAATATGTTTTAGAAAGAGGAACAACTAGCCTATTGCTTCCTTGTGAGAAGACTTAGTCTTGGAAAGGAATGTACCTGCAACTGAGAGATTTCAATGTGGAGATATGCCCTGATTGCTGAAAATAGGCCTATACAGCTGAGTTGAAGAAACACATGACTAACTCTAATGACAACCATCTATGTTAGAAACTGTAGCATCAAGCACATTGTTCCCCTGTGAAATTTGAATTAGTTATGGAAATGAATAACTTCTGAAGAACAGATTTTCAAAGTGTAGGAAGCCTCATTTTGTCCAAATAGGCCATTTCAGCTATGTTGAAGAAACACATGCATCTCTCCAACGAAATCATGTAGGTTAGAATCAGCATCATCTAGAACACTGTTCCTTGTGAGAATTGATTTAGCTCGTGAAAGGAGTATTTCCTGCAAAGCATCCTTTTCAAGATGAAGAAAGGCTCATTTTGTTCCAAATAGGTCTATACATCTGAGTTGAAGAAACACATGTACCTTTCCAAAGAAAACCATCTATGGTAGATCTACCACTTTATTTCCCTGTGTGAATTGACATAGATTTCAAAGGAAAATTTAATGGAAATGAGAACTTAGAAGGCAGAGAAAGGATCATTTTGTTCCAAATGGGCCAAATCACATGAGATGTCAAAAACCGTTTGTGTGGAAAGGAAAACTGTGATAGAAACAGGTGTTTCCTGCACATTCTTTCCCTGTGAAAATTGAGTTAATTTTTAAAAGCATACTTCCTACATCTTAAGTGTTTCAATGCGGAGATAGGTTCTGTTTACTCCAGGGAGGCGTATTCAGCGTGGTTTGAGAAACGCATGTATCTCCCAAAGAAAGAGATCTATGTTAAATGCTTCACAATCCCGCCTGTTGTTTGCCTGTGAGAATTGAATGAATTTTTGAATGCAATACTTCTGGAAATCCTCATTTTCAAGAAGAAGAAAGGCTCATTTTGTCCCAAGTATGCGTATTTTGCTGAGGTGAAGAAACACATTTATCTCTCCACAGAAAGCCATCTGTGTCAGAAGTCAAAACATTAACAACATTGCTTCATTCTGTAAATGAGTTACTTTTGGAAAGGAATATTTCCTGAAAATCAGAACTTTCAAGGTGGAGAGATGTTCACTTTCTTCCAAATAAGCCTATTGACCTGAAAGTGGGAACACATTTGTCTCTCGAAAGAAAATGGTCAGTGTAGAAAGAGAGAAGTGTCTAGACCATTGTTTCCGTGTGAGAATTGACTTAGTTTTGAAAGGAATACTTACTGCAAATCCTAATTTTCAAGGTGGAGAAAGGGTGATTTTCCTCAAATGGGCCTCTTTATCTGAGGGGAAGAAACACATGTATCCCTCCAAAGAAAACCATTTCTGCTAGAAGCTGCACCATCTGACACATTGTTACCTGTGAGAATTGAGTTCACTTTTGAAAGGAATATTTCCTGTATATCGTAGTTATCATGGTAGGGGAAGGCTCATTTTGGTACAAAAATGCCTAATCAGCTGATTTGAAGAAACACATTTATTTCTCCAAATAGCACCATCTAAGCTTGAAGCTACTGTTGCTAGCACATTGTTTCCCTGTGACAATTGGCTTAGTTTTTGAAAGGAAGACTTCCTCACAATCTGAATTTTCAGGGTATTATTAGGCTGAGTGTGTCCAAGTAGGCCCATTCAGCTAAGTTCTATAGAAACATGTGTCTCTCAAAAAAAAATCTTTCTTAGAACCAGGAGCATCTAGGGCATTGTTTCCCTGTGAGAACTGAGTTAGTTATTGAAAGGAATACTTCCTGCGACTTAAGATGTTTCAAAGTGGAGAAAGGCTCATTTTGTTCCAAATGGGGCCGTTCATCATTGGGGAAGAAACACAAGTATCCCTCCGAAGAAACCCATTTATGCTAGAAGCTGCAGCATCTACCATATTGTTTTCCTGTGAGAATTGAGTTCGTTTTGGGAAGAATACTTCCTGCAAATCAGAAATTCCAACGTGAACAAAGGTTCATTTTGTTTCCCAAAGGCCTATTCACCTAAGATGAAGAAAGGCCTGTATGTCCAAAAGAGAACAAGCTGGGTCCAAAGATCAAGCATGTAGAACGTTGTTTACCAGTGATACTTGAATTACTTTTTGAATGGAATGCTCCTGCAAATCAGAATTGTCGGGGTGGATGAAGATCATTTTGTTCTGAATAGGCCTATTCGCCTGAGTTGAAAAAACACATGTACCTCTCAAAAGAAAACCAGCAGTGTTAGAAGCAGGAGCATCAAGCACATTGTTTTACTGTGAGAATTCAGTGAGTTTTTGAAAGGAAGACTGCTGCAAATCAGCGTTTTCGAGGTGTAGAAAGCTTCATTTTGTTCCACATAGGACAGTTTAGAACAGTTGAAGAAACAAATGTAAATCTCAAAAGAAAGCTATGTGTGTTAGAAATAAGAGCATCTATCACATTGTTTGCTGTGAGAATAGTGTTACTTTTTGAAAGGAATATACCTGCAACTTAGGGGATCAACGTGGAGATAGCCTCTTTCTGTTCCAAATTGGCCTATTCAGCTAAGTTGAAGAAACACACGTACCTCTCAAAAAAAACCATCTCGGTATGAGGCTGGAATATCTAGAACATTGTTTCCCTGTGAGAACTGAGTGTGGTTTTGAAATGACTACTACAGGAAACCTTAGAGTTTCAAAGGGGCAATAAGCTCTGTTTGCTCGAAATATGTCTTTTCAGCTGAGTTGAAGACACATGCATCTTTCCCAAGAAAACCATCTATGTTAGAAAGTGCAGCAGCTACCACATGGTTTCTCTGTCACAATTGAGAGAGCTTTTGAAAGGAGTACTTCCTGCAATTCAGAACTTGCAAGGTCAACAAAGGTTCATTCTGTGCCAAATAGGCGTTTTCACCTGACATGTTGAAACACATGTTTCTCTCACAAGAAACTCTCTGTGTTAGACGGTCCATCGCATAGAACATTATTTACCTGTGAGATTTGAGTTAGTTTTCATTGGAGAACTTTTGCAAATCAGAATTTCAGGGTGGAAAAGGCTACTTTGTTCCTAATAGCCCTATTGAGCTGCATTGAAAAAACACATGGATCTCGCGAGAGAAAACCATCTGTGTTAGAAGCAGGATCATCCGGCACATTGTTTCCCTGTGAGAATCGAGTGAATATTTGAAAGGAGGACTTCCAGCCAATCATAGATTTGAGGTGTACAAAAGCTCACTTTACTCCAAATAGGACTATTTAGCTGAGTGGAAGAAACAACATGTATATCTCGCAAGAGAACTATATGTGTAAGAAGCCTGAGCATCTACAACATTGATTCCCTGTGAGAACCGAGTTACGTTTGAAAGGAATACCTCCTGCAAATCCTAGATTTGAAGGTGGAGAAAGGCTGCTTTTGTTCAAAATAGGCCTATTGATCTGAGGGGAAGTAACGAATGGATACTTCCAAAGAAAACCATTTCTGGTAGAAGCTGAAGCATGTACATATTGCTTCCCTGGGAGAAATCAGTTAGTTTGGAAAGGAATATTCCTGCAAATCAGAACTTCCAAGGTGCACCAAGCTTCATTTCATTCTAAATAGGCGTATTCCACTGAGATGTTGAAACACATGTTTCTCTGGAAAGAAAACAATCCGTGTTACAATCTCCCCTGCCTTTAACCTTGATTCCCTGTGAGATTAGAGGTAGTTTTTGAGTGGAATACGTCTGCAAAGGAGAATTTTCAGGCTGGAAAAGCCTCCTTTTGTTGGACTAAGCCTATTCAGCTGAGTTGAAGAAGCACATTTTTCTCTCAAAAGAAAATCATCTGTGTTAGAAGAAGGAGAATCTAGCACATTGTTTCCTATGAGAAGTGAGTTAGTGTTTGAAAAGAACGCTGCCTGCAACCTAGGTGTTTCAAGGTGGAGATTGGCTCTATTTCCTCCAATAAGCCTATTCAGATGAGTTTGAGAAACTCATGTATCTCTCCAAGGAAAATGATATACGTTAGCAGCATCAAATCTACCACATTGTTTCCTTCTGAGTATTGAGTTAGTTTTTGAAAGCAACACGTTTAGCAAATCAGAATTTTCAAGCTACAGAAAGGCTCATTTTGTCCAAAGAGGAGGATTCGGCTCAATTGAAGACAGACATGTATCTCTCCTCACAATACCATCTATGCTTCAAACTGCAGCAATTACCACATTGTTTCCCTGCAAGAATTGACTTAGTTTTTGAAAGGACTACTACTGGCAACTTTTGAGTTTCACTGTGGAGATAGTCTCTGTTTGCTTCAAACAGGCCTTTTTAGCTGAGATGAAGAAGCACATGTGTATCTTGAAAAAGTACCATCTACGTTGGAAGCTGTAATTTCTATCACACTGTTTCCCTCTGACAATTTAGTTTGTTTTAGAAAGGAGTATTTCCTGCAAATCAGAATTTCCAACATGGATTGAAGTTCACTTGCTCCAAACAAGCCTAGGTTGAAGAAACACACCTATTTCTTGAAAGAAAACCATCTGTGTTAGAAGAAAGTGCATCTAGCACATTGTTTCGCTGTGAGAACTGAGTTAGTTTTTAAAGGAACTTGTCCTCCACATTAGCACTTTGAATTGGGACATATGTTTCTTTGTTTCAAATTGGCCTATTCACCTGAATGGTCTAAACACGTGTTCCTCTTGAAACATCACAATATGTTTTAGAAAGAGGAACAACTAGCCTATTGCTTCCTTGTGAGAAGACTTAGTCTTGGAAAGGAATGTACCTGCAACTGAGAGATTTCAATGTGGAGATATGCCCTGATTGCTGAAAATAGGCCTATACAGCTGAGTTGAAGAAACACATGACTAACTCTAATGACAACCATCTATGTTAGAAACTGTAGCATCAAGCACATTGATCCCCTGTGAAATTTGAATTAGTTATGGAAATGAATAACTTCTGAAGAACAGATTTTCAAAGTGTAGGAAGCCTCATTTTGTCCAAATAGGCCATTTCAGCTATGTTGAAGAAACACATGCATCTCTCCAACGAAATCATGTAGGTTAGAATCCGCATCATCTAGAACACTGTTCCTTGTGAGAATTGATTTAGCTCGTGAAAGGAGTATTTCCTGCAAAGCATCCTTTTCAAGATGAAGAAAGGCTCATTTTGTTCCAAATAGGTCTATACAGCTGAGTTGAAGAAACACATGTACCTTTCCAAAGAAAACCATCTATGGTAGATCTACCACTTTATTTCCCTGTGTGAATTGACATAGATTTCAAAGGAAAATTTAATGGAAATGAGAACTTAGAAGGCAGAGAAAGGATCATTTTGTTCCAAATGGGCCAAATCACATGAGATGTCAAAAACCGTTTGTGTGGAAAGGAAAACTGTGATAGAAACAGGTGTTTCCTGCACATTCTTTCCCTGTGAAAATTGAGTTAATTTTTAAAAGCATACTTCCTACATCTTAAGTGTTTCAATGCGGAGATAGGTTCTGTTTACTCCAGGGAGGCGTATTCAGCGTGGTTTGAGAAACGCATGTATCTCCCAAAGAAAGAGATCTATGTTAAATGCTTCACAATCCCGCCTGTTGTTTGCCTGTGAGAATTGAATGAATTTTTGAATGCAATACTTCTGGAAATCCTCATTTTCAAGAAGAAGAAAGGCTCATTTTGTCCCAAGTATGCGTATTTTGCTGAGGTGAAGAAACACATTTATCTCTCCACAGAAAGCCATCTGTGTCAGAAGTCAAAACATTAACAACATTGCTTCATTCTGTAAATGAGTTACTTTTGGAAAGGAATATTTCCTGAAAATCAGAACTTTCAAGGTGGAGAGATGTTCACTTTCTTCCAAATAAGCCTATTGACCTGAAAGTGGGAACACATTTGTCTCTCGAAAGAAAATGGTCAGTGTAGAAAGAGAGAAGTGTCTAGACCATTGTTTCCGTGTGAGAATTGACTTAGTTTTGAAAGGAATACTTACTGCAAATCCTAATTTTCAAGGTGGAGAAAGGGTGATTTTCCTCAAATGGGCCTCTTTATCTGAGGGGAAGAAACACATGTATCCCTCCAAAGAAAACCATTTCTGCTAGAAGCTGCACCATCTGACACATTGTTACCTGTGAGAATTGAGTTCACTTTTGAAAGGAATATTTCCTGTATATCGTAGTTATCATGGTAGGGGAAGGCTCATTTTGGTACAAAAATGCCTAATCAGCTGATTTGAAGAAACACATTTATTTCTCCAAATAGCACCATCTAAGCTTGAAGCTACTGTTGCTAGCACATTGTTTCCCTGTGACAATTGGCTTAGTTTTTGAAAGGAAGACTTCCTCACAATCTGAATTTTCAGGGTATTATTAGGCTGAGTGTGTCCAAGTAGGCCCATTCAGCTAAGTTCTATAGAAACATGTGTCTCTCAAAAAAAAATCTTTCTTAGAACCAGGAGCATCTAGGGCATTGTTTCCCTGTGAGAACTGAGTTAGTTATTGAAAGGAATACTTCCTGCGACTTAAGATGTTTCAAAGTGGAGAAAGGCTCATTTTGTTCCAAATGGGGCTGTTCATCATTGGGGAAGAAACACAAGTATCCCTCCGAAGAAACCCATTTATGCTAGAAGCTGCAGCATCTACCATATTGTTTTCCTGTGAGAATTGAGTTCGTTTTGGGAAGAATACTTCCTGCAAATCAGAAATTCCAACGTGAACAAAGGTTCATTTTGTTTCCCAAAGGCCTATTCACCTAAGATGAAGAAAGGCCTGTATGTCCAAAAGAGAACAAGCTGGGTCCAAAGATCAAGCATGTAGAACGTTGTTTACCAGTGATACTTGAATTACTTTTTGAATGGAATGCTCCTGCAAATCAGAATTGTCGGGGTGGATGAAGATCATTTTGTTCTGAATAGGCCTATTCGCCTGAGTTGAAAAAACACATGTACCTCTCAAAAGAAAACCAGCAGTGTTAGAAGCAGGAGCATCAAGCACATTGTTTTACTGTGAGAATTCAGTGAGTTTTTGAAAGGAAGACTGCTGCAAATCAGCGTTTTCGAGGTGTAGAAAGCTTCATTTTGTTCCACATAGGACAGTTTAGAACAGTTGAAGAAACAAATGTAAATCTCAAAAGAAAGCTATGTGTGTTAGAAATAAGAGCATCTATCACATTGTTTGCTGTGAGAATAGTGTTACTTTTTGAAAGGAATATACCTGCAACTTAGGGGATCAACGTGGAGATAGCCTCTTTCTGTTCCAAATTGGCCTATTCAGCTAAGTTGAAGAAACACACGTACCTCTCAAAAAAAACCATCTCGGTATGAGGCTGGAATATCTAGAACATTGTTTCCCTGTGAGAACTGAGTGTGGTTTTGAAATGACTACTACAGGAAACCTTAGAGTTTCAAAGGGGCGATAAGCTCTGTTTGCTCGAAATATGTCTTTTCAGCTGAGTTGAAGACACATGCATCTTTCCCAAGAAAACCATCTATGTTAGAAAGTGCAGCAGCTACCACATGGTTTCTCTGTCACAATTGAGAGAGCTTTTGAAAGGAGTACTTCCTGCAATTCAGAACTTGCAAGGTCAACAAAGGTTCATTCTGTGCCAAATAGGCGTTTTCACCTGACATGTTGAAACACATGTTTCTCTCACAAGAAACTCTCTGTGTTAGACGGTCCATCGCATAGAACATTATTTACCTGTGAGATTTGAGTTAGTTTTCATTGGAGAACTTTTGCAAATCAGAATTTCAGGGTGGAAAAGGCTACTTTGTTCCTAATAGCCCTATTGAGCTGCATTGAAAAAACACATGGATCTCGCGAGAGAAAACCATCTGTGTTAGAAGCAGGATCATCCGGCACATTGTTTCCCTGTGAGAATCGAGTGAATATTTGAAAGGAGGACTTCCAGCCAATCATAGATTTGAGGTGTACAAAAGCTCACTTTACTCCAAATAGGACTATTTAGCTGAGTGGAAGAAACAACATGTATATCTCGCAAGAGAACTATATGTGTAAGAAGCCTGAGCATCTAGAACATTGATTCCCTGTGAGAACCGAGTTACGTTTGAAAGGAATACCTCCTGCAAATCCTAGATTTGAAGGTGGAGAAAGGCTGCTTTTGTTCAAAATAGGCCTATTGATCTGAGGGGAAGTAACGAATGGATACTTCCAAAGAAAACCATTTCTGGTAGAAGCTGAAGCATGTACATATTGCTTCCCTGGGAGAAATCAGTTAGTTTGGAAAGGAATATTCCTGCAAATCAGAACTTCCAAGGTGCACCAAGCTTCATTTCATTCTAAATAGGCCTATTCCACTGAGATGTTGAAACACATGTTTCTCTGGAAAGAAAACAATCCGTGTTACAATCTCCCCTGCCTTTAACCTTGATTCCCTGTGAGATTAGAGGTAGTTTTTGAGTGGAATACGTCTGCAAAGGAGAATTTTCAGGCTGGAAAAGCCTCCTTTTGTTGGACTAAGCCTATTCAGCTGAGTTGAAGAAGCACATTTTTCTCTCAAAAGAAAATCATCTGTGTTAGAAGAAGGAGAATCTAGCACATTGTTTCCTATGAGAAGTGAGTTAGTGTTTGAAAAGAACGCTGCCTGCAACCTAGGTGTTTCAAGGTGGAGATTGGCTCTATTTCCTCCAATAAGCCTATTCAGATGAGTTTGAGAAACTCATGTATCTCTCCAAGGAAAATGATATACGTTAGCAGCATCAAATCTACCACATTGTTTCCTTCTGAGTATTGAGTTAGTTTTTGAAAGCAACACGTTTAGCAAATCAGAATTTTCAAGCTACAGAAAGGCTCATTTTGTCCAAAGAGGAGGATTCGGCTCAATTGAAGACAGACATGTATCTCTCCTCACAATACCATCTATGCTTCAAACTGCAGCAATTACCACATTGTTTCCCTGCAAGAATTGACTTAGTTTTTGAAAGGACTACTACTGGCAACTTTTGAGTTTCACTGTGGAGATAGTCTCTGTTTGCTTCAAACAGGCCTTTTTAGCTGAGATGAAGAAGCACATGTGTATCTTGAAAAAGTACCATCTACGTTGGAAGCTGTAATTTCTATCACACTGTTTCCCTCTGACAATTTAGTTTGTTTTAGAAAGGAGTATTTCCTGCAAATCAGAATTTCCAACATGGATTGAAGTTCACTTGCTCCAAACAAGCCTAGGTTGAAGAAACACACCTATTTCTTGAAAGAAAACCATCTGTGTTAGAAGAAAGTGCATCTAGCACATTGTTTCGCTGTGAGAACTGAGTTAGTTTTTAAAGGAACTTGTCCTCCACATTAGCACTTTGAATTGGGACATATGTTTCTTTGTTTCAAATTGGCCTATTCACCTGAATGGTCTAAACACGTGTTCCTCTTGAAACATCACAATATGTTTTAGAAAGAGGAACAACTAGCCTATTGCTTCCTTGTGAGAAGACTTAGTCTTGGAAAGGAATGTACCTGCAACTGAGAGATTTCAATGTGGAGATATGCCCTGATTGCTGAAAATAGGCCTATACAGCTGAGTTGAAGAAACACATGACTAACTCTAATGACAACCATCTATGTTAGAAACTGTAGCATCAAGCACATTGATCCCCTGTGAAATTTGAATTAGTTATGGAAATGAATAACTTCTGAAGAACAGATTTTCAAAGTGTAGGAAGCCTCATTTTGTCCAAATAGGCCATTTCAGCTATGTTGAAGAAACACATGCATCTCTCCAACGAAATCATGTAGGTTAGAATCAGCATCATCTAGAACACTGTTCCTTGTGAGAATTGATTTAGCTCGTGAAAGGAGTATTTCCTGCAAAGCATCCTTTTCAAGATGAAGAAAGGCTCATTTTGTTCCAAATAGGTCTATACATCTGAGTTGAAGAAACACATGTACCTTTCCAAAGAAAACCATCTATGGTAGATCTACCACTTTATTTCCCTGTGTGAATTGACATAGATTTCAAAGGAAAATTTAATGGAAATGAGAACTTAGAAGGCAGAGAAAGGATCATTTTGTTCCAAATGGGCCAAATCACATGAGATGTCAAAAACCGTTTGTGTGGAAAGGAAAACTGTGATAGAAACAGGTGTTTCCTGCACATTCTTTCCCTGTGAAAATTGAGTTAATTTTTAAAAGCATACTTCCTACATCTTAAGTGTTTCAATGCGGAGATAGGTTCTGTTTACTCCAGGGAGGCGTATTCAGCGTGGTTTGAGAAACGCATGTATCTCCCAAAGAAAGAGATCTATGTTAAATGCTTCACAATCCCGCCTGTTGTTTGCCTGTGAGAATTGAATGAATTTTTGAATGCAATACTTCTGGAAATCCTCATTTTCAAGAAGAAGAAAGGCTCATTTTGTCCCAAGTATGCGTATTTTGCTGAGGTGAAGAAACACATTTATCTCTCCACAGAAAGCCATCTGTGTCAGAAGTCAAAACATTAACAACATTGCTTCATTCTGTAAATGAGTTACTTTTGGAAAGGAATATTTCCTGAAAATCAGAACTTTCAAGGTGGAGAGATGTTCACTTTCTTCCAAATAAGCCTATTGACCTGAAAGTGGGAACACATTTCTCTCTCGAAAGAAAATGGTCAGTGTAGAAAGAGAGAAGTGTCTAGACCATTGTTTCCGTGTGAGAATTGACTTAGTTTTGAAAGGAATACTTACTGCAAATCCTAATTTTCAAGGTGGAGAAAGGGTGATTTTCCTCAAATGGGCCTCTTTATCTGAGGGGAAGAAACACATGTATCCCTCCAAAGAAAACCATTTCTGCTAGAAGCTGCACCATCTGACACATTGTTACCTGTGAGAATTGAGTTCACTTTTGAAAGGAATATTTCCTGTATATCGTAGTTATCATGGTAGGGGAAGGCTCATTTTGGTACAAAAATGCCTAATCAGCTGATTTGAAGAAACACATTTATTTCTCCAAATAGCACCATCTAAGCTTGAAGCTACAGTTGCTAGCACATTGTTTCCCTGTGACAATTGGCTTAGTTTTTGAAAGGAAGACTTCCTCACAATCTGAATTTTCAGGGTATTATTAGGCTGAGTGTGTCCAAGTAGGCCCATTCAGCTAAGTTCTATAGAAACATGTGTCTCTCAAAAAAAAATCTTTCTTAGAACCAGGAGCATCTAGGGCATTGTTTCCCTGTGAGAACTGAGTTAGTTATTGAAAGGAATACTTCCTGCGACTTAAGATGTTTCAAAGTGGAGAAAGGCTCATTTTGTTCCAAATGGGGCCGTTCATCATTGGGGAAGAAACACAAGTATCCCTCCGAAGAAACCCATTTATGCTAGAAGCTGCAGCATCTACCATATTGTTTTCCTGTGAGAATTGAGTTCGTTTTGGGAAGAATACTTCCTGCAAATCAGAAATTCCAACGTGAACAAAGGTTCATTTTGTTTCCCAAAGGCCTATTCACCTAAGATGAAGAAAGGCCTGTATGTCCAAAAGAGAACAAGCTGGGTCCAAAGCTCAAGCATGTAGAACGTTGTTTACCAGTGATACTTGAATTACTTTTTGAATGGAATGCTCCTGCAAATCAGAATTGTCGGGGTGGATGAAGATCATTTTGTTCTGAATAGGCCTATTCGCCTGAGTTGAAAAAACACATGTACCTCTCAAAAGAAAACCAGCAGTGTTAGAAGCAGGAGCATCAAGCACATTGTTTTACTGTGAGAATTCAGTGAGTTTTTGAAAGGAAGACTGCTGCAAATCAGCGTTTTCGAGGTGTAGAAAGCTTCATTTTGTTCCACATAGGACAGTTTAGAACAGTTGAAGAAACAAATGTAAATCTCAAAAGAAAGCTATGTGTGTCAGAAATAAGAGCATCTATCACATTGTTTGCTGTGAGAATAGTGTTACTTTTTGAAAGGAATATACCTGCAACTTAGGGGATCAACGTGGAGATAGCCTCTTTCTGTTCCAAATTGGCCTATTCAGCTAAGTTGAAGAAACACATGTACCTCTCAAAAAAAACCATCTCGGTATGAGGCTGGAATATCTAGAACATTGTTTCCCTGTGAGAACTGAGTGTGGTTTTGAAATGACTACTACAGGAAACCTTAGAGTTTCAAAGGGGCGATAAGCTCTGTTTGCTCGAAATAGGTCTTTTCAGCTGAGTTGAAGACACATGCATCTTTCCCAAGAAAACCATCTATGTTAGAAAGTGCAGCAGCTACCACATGGTTTCTCTGTCACAATTGAGAGAGCTTTTGAAAGGAGTACTTCCTGCAATTCAGAACTTGCAAGGTCAACAAAGGTTCATTCTGTGCCAAATAGGCGTTTTCACCTGACATGTTGAAACACATGTTTCTCTCACAAGAAACTCTCTGTGTTAGACGGTCCATCGCATAGAACATTATTTACCTGTGAGATTTGAGTTAGTTTTCATTGGAGAACTTTTGCAAATCAGAATTTCAGGGTGGAAAAGGCTACTTTGTTCCTAATAGCCCTATTGAGCTGCATTGAAAAAACACATGGATCTCGCGAGAGAAAACCATCTGTGTTAGAAGCAGGATCATCCGGCACATTGTTTCCCTGTGAGAATCGAGTGAATATTTGAAAGGAGGACTTCCAGCCAATCATAGATTTGAGGTGTACAAAAGCTCACTTTACTCCAAATAGGACTATTTAGCTGAGTGGAAGAAACAACATGTATATCTCGCAAGAGAACTATATGTGTAAGAAGCCTGAGCATCTAGAACATTGATTCCCTGTGAGAACCGAGTTACGTTTGAAAGGAATACCTCCTGCAAATCCTAGATTTGAAGGTGGAGAAAGGCTGCTTTTGTTCAAAATAGGCCTATTGATCTGAGGGGAAGTAACGAATGGATACTTCCAAAGAAAACCATTTCTGGTAGAAGCTGAAGCATGTACATATTGCTTCCCTGGGAGAAATCAGTTAGTTTGGAAAGGAATATTCCTGCAAATCAGAACTTCCAAGGTGCACCAAGCTTCATTTCATTCTAAATAGGCCTATTCCACTGAGATGTTGAAACACATGTTTCTCTGGAAAGAAAACAATCCGTGTTACAATCTCCCCTGCCTTTAACCTTGATTCCCTGTGAGATTAGAGGTAGTTTTTGAGTGGAATACGTCTGCAAAGGAGAATTTTCAGGCTGGAAAAGCCTCCTTTTGTTGGACTAAGCCTATTCAGCTGAGTTGAAGAAGCACATTTTTCTCTCAAAAGAAAATCATCTGTGTTAGAAGAAGGAGAATCTAGCACATTGTTTCCTATGAGAAGTCAGTTAGTGTTTGAAAAGAACGCTGACTGCAACCTAGGTGTTTCAAGGTGGAGATTGGCTCTATTTCCTCCAATAAGCCTATTCAGATGAGTTTGAGAAACTCATGTATCTCTCCAAGGAAAATGATATACGTTAGCAGCATCAAATCTACCACATTGTTTCCTTCTGAGTATTGAGTTAGTTTTTGAAAGCAACACGTTTAGCAAATCAGAATTTTCAAGCTACAGAAAGGCTCATTTTGTCCAAAGAGGAGGATTCGGCTCAATTGAAGACAGACATGTATCTCTCCTCACAATACCATCTATGCTTCAAACTGCGGCAATTACCACATTGTTTCCCTGCAAGAATTGACTTAGTTTTTGAAAGGACTACTACTGGCAACTTTTGAGTTTCACTGTGGAGATAGTCTCTGTTTGCTTCAAACAGGCCTTTTTAGCTGAGATGAAGAAGCACATGTGTATCTTGAAAAAGTACCATCTACGTTGGAAGCTGTAATTTCTATCACACTGTTTCCCTCTGACAATTTAGTTTGTTTTAGAAAGGAGTATTTCCTGCAAATCAGAATTTCCAACATGGATTGAAGTTCACTTGCTCCAAACAAGCCTAGGTTGAAGAAACACACCTATTTCTTGAAAGAAAACCATCTGTGTTAGAAGAAAGTGCATCTAGCACATTGTTTCGCTGTGAGAACTGAGTTAGTTTTTAAAGGAACTTGTCCTCCACATTAGCACTTTGAATTGGGACATATGTTTCTTTGTTTCAAATTGGCCTATTCACCTGAATGGTCTAAACACGTGTTCCTCTTGAAACATCACAATATGTTTTAGAAAGAGGAACAACTAGCCTATTGCTTCCTTGTGAGAAGACTTAGTCTTGGAAAGGAATGTACCTGCAACTGAGAGATTTCAATGTGGAGATATGCCCTGATTGCTGAAAATAGGCCTATACAGCTGAGTTGAAGAAACACATGACTAACTCTAATGACAACCATCTATGTTAGAAACTGTAGCATCAAGCACATTGATCCCCTGTGAAATTTGAATTAGTTATGGAAATGAATAACTTCTGAAGAACAGATTTTCAAAGTGTAGGAAGCCTCATTTTGTCCAAATAGGCCATTTCAGCTATGTTGAAGAAACACATGCATCTCTCCAACGAAATCATGTAGGTTAGAATCCGCATCATCTAGAACACTGTTCCTTGTGAGAATTGATTTAGCTCGTGAAAGGAGTATTTCCTGCAAAGCATCCTTTTCAAGATGAAGAAAGGCTCATTTTGTTCCAAATAGGTCTATACAGCTGAGTTGAAGAAACACATGTACCTTTCCAAAGAAAACCATCTATGGTAGATCTACCACTTTATTTCCCTGTGTGAATTGACATAGATTTCAAAGGAAAATTTAATGGAAATGAGAACTTAGAAGGCAGAGAAAGGATCATTTTGTTCCAAATGGGCCAAATCACATGAGATGTCAAAAACCGTTTGTGTGGAAAGGAAAACTGTGATAGAAACAGGTGTTTCCTGCACATTCTTTCCCTGTGAAAATTGAGTTAATTTTTAAAAGCATACTTCCTACATCTTAAGTGTTTCAATGCGGAGATAGGTTCTGTTTACTCCAGGGAGGCGTATTCAGCGTGGTTTGAGAAACGCATGTATCTCCCAAAGAAAGAGATCTATGTTAAATGCTTCACAATCCCGCCTGTTGTTTGCCTGTGAGAATTGAATGAATTTTTGAATGCAATACTTCTGGAAATCCTCATTTTCAAGAAGAAGAAAGGCTCATTTTGTCCCAAGTATGTGTATTTTGCTGAGGTGAAGAAACACATTTATCTCTCCACAGAAAGCCATCTGTGTCAGAAGTCAAAACATTAACAACATTGCTTCATTCTGTAAATGAGTTACTTTTGGAAAGGAATATTTCCTGAAAATCAGAACTTTCAAGGTGGAGAGATGTTCACTTTCTTCCAAATAAGCCTATTGACCTGAAAGTGGGAACACATTTGTCTCTCGAAAGAAAATGGTCAGTGTAGAAAGAGAGAAGTGTCTAGACCATTGTTTCCGTGTGAGAATTGACTTAGTTTTGAAAGGAATACTTACTGCAAATCCTAATTTTCAAGGTGGAGAAAGGGTGATTTTCCTCAAATGGGCCTCTTTATCTGAGGGGAAGAAACACATGTATCCCTCCAAAGAAAACCATTTCTGCTAGAAGCTGCACCATCTGACACATTGTTACCTGTGAGAATTGAGTTCACTTTTGAAAGGAATATTTCCTGTATATCGTAGTTATCATGGTAGGGGAAGGCTCATTTTGGTACAAAAATGCCTAATCAGCTGATTTGAAGAAACACATTTATTTCTCCAAATAGCACCATCTAAGCTTGAAGCTACAGTTGCTAGCACATTGTTTCCCTGTGACAATTGGCTTAGTTTTTGAAAGGAAGACTTCCTCACAATCTGAATTTTCAGGGTATTATTAGGCTGAGTGTGTCCAAGTAGGCCCATTCAGCTAAGTTCTATAGAAACTTGTGTCTCTCAAAAAAAAATCTTTCTTAGAACCAGGAGCATCTAGGGCATTGTTTCCCTGTGAGAACTGAGTTGGTTATTGAAAGGAATACTTCCTGCGACTTAAGATGTTTCAAAGTGGAGAAAGGCTCATTTTGTTCCAAATGGGGCCGTTCATCATTGGGGAAGAAACACAAGTATCCCTCCGAAGAAACCCTTTTATGGTAGAAGCTGCAGCATCTACCATATTGTTTTCCTGTGAGAATTGAGTTCGTTTTGGGAAGAATACTTCCTGCAAATCAGAAATTCCAACGTGAACAAAGGTTCATTTTGTTTCCCAAAGGCCTATTCACCTAAGATGAAGAAAGGCCTGTATGTCCAAAAGAGAACAAGCTGGGTCCAAAGCTCAAGCATGTAGAACGTTGTTTACCAGTGATACTTGAATTACTTTTTGAATGGAATGCTCCTGCAAATCAGAATTGTCGGGGTGGATGAAGATCATTTTGTTCTGAATAGGCCTATTCGCCTGAGTTGAAAAAACACATGTACCTCTCAAAAGAAAACCAGCAGTGTTAGAAGCAGGAGCATCAAGCACATTGTTTTACTGTGAGAATTCAGTGAGTTTTTGAAAGGAAGACTGCTGCAAATCAGCGTTTTCGAGGTGTAGAAAGCTTCATTTTGTTCCACATAGGACAGTTTAGAACAGTTGAAGAAACAAATGTAAATCTCAAAAGAAAGCTATGTGTGTTAGAAATAAGAGCATCTATCACATTGTTTGCTGTGAGAATAGTGTTACTTTTTGAAAGGAATATACCTGCAACTTAGGGGATCAACGTGGAGATAGCCTCTTTCTGTTCCAAATTGGCCTATTCAGCTAAGTTGAAGAAACACATGTACCTCTCAAAAAAAACCATCTCGGTATGAGGCTGGAATATCTAGAACATTGTTTCCCTGTGAGAACTGAGTGTGGTTTTGAAATGACTACTACAGGAAACCTTAGAGTTTCAAAGGGGCGATAAGCTCTGTTTGCTCGAAATAGGTCTTTTCAGCTGAGTTGAAGACACATGCATCTTTCCCAAGAAAACCATCTATGTTAGAAAGTGCAGCAGCTACCACATGGTTTCTCTGTCACAATTGAGAGAGCTTTTGAAAGGAGTACTTCCTGCAATTCAGAACTTGCAAGGTCAACAAAGGTTCATTCTGTGCCAAATAGGCGTTTTCACCTGACATGTTGAAACACATGTTTCTCTCACAAGAAACTCTCTGTGTTAGACGGTCCATCGCATAGAACATTATTTACCTGTGAGATTTGAGTTAGTTTTCATTGGAGAACTTTTGCAAATCAGAATTTCAGGGTGGAAAAGGCTACTTTGTTCCTAATAGCCCTATTGAGCTGCATTGAAAAAACACATGGATCTCGCGAGAGAAAACCATCTGTGTTAGAAGCAGGATCATCCGGCACATTGTTTCCCTGTGAGAATCGAGTGAATATTTGAAAGGAGGACTTCCAGCCAATCATAGATTTGAGGTGTACAAAAGCTCACTTTACTCCAAATAGGACTATTTAGCTGAGTGGAAGAAACAACATGTATATCTCGCAAGAGAACTATATGTGTAAGAAGCCTGAGCATCTAGAACATTGATTCCCTGTGAGAACCGAGTTACGTTTGAAAGGAATACCTCCTGCAAATCCTAGATTTGAAGGTGGAGAAAGGCTGCTTTTGTTCAAAATAGGCCTATTGATCTGAGGGGAAGTAACGAATGGATACTTCCAAAGAAAACCATTTCTGGTAGAAGCTGAAGCATGTACATATTGCTTCCCTGGGAGAAATCAGTTAGTTTGGAAAGGAATATTCCTGCAAATCAGAACTTCCAAGGTGCACCAAGCTTCATTTCATTCTAAATAGGCCTATTCCACTGAGATGTTGAAACACATGTTTCTCTGGAAAGAAAACAATCCGTGTTACAATCTCCCCTGCCTTTAACCTTGATTCCCTGTGAGATTAGAGGTAGTTTTTGAGTGGAATACGTCTGCAAAGGAGAATTTTCAGGCTGGAAAAGCCTCCTTTTGTTGGACTAAGCCTATTCAGCTGAGTTGAAGAAGCACATTTTTCTCTCAAAAGAAAATCATCTGTGTTAGAAGAAGGAGAATCTAGCACATTGTTTCCTATGAGAAGTGAGTTAGTGTTGGAAAAGAACGCTGACTGCAACCTAGGTGTTTCAAGGTGGAGATTGGCTCTATTTCCTCCAATAAGCCTATTCAGATGAGTTTGAGAAACTCATGTATCTCTCCAAGGAAAATGATATACGTTAGCAGCATCAAATCTACCACATTGTTTCCTTCTGAGTATTGAGTTAGTTTTTGAAAGCAACACGTTTAGCAAATCAGAATTTTCAAGCTACAGAAAGGCTCATTTTGTCCAAAGAGGAGGATTCGGCTCAATTGAAGACAGACATGTATCTCTCCTCACAATACCATCTATGCTTCAAACTGCAGCAATTACCACATTGTTTCCCTGCAAGAATTGACTTAGTTTTTGAAAGGACTACTACTGGCAACTTTTGAGTTTCACTGTGGAGATAGTCTCTGTTTGCTTCAAACAGGCCTTTTTAGCTGAGATGAAGAAGCACATGTGTATCTTGAAAAAGTACCATCTACGTTGGAAGCTGTAATTTCTATCACACTGTTTCCCTCTGACAATTTAGTTTGTTTTAGAAAGGAGTATTTCCTGCAAATCAGAATTTCCAACATGGATTGAAGTTCACTTGCTCCAAACAAGCCTAGGTTGAAGAAACACACCTATTTCTTGAAAGAAAACCATCTGTGTTAGAAGAAAGTGCATCTAGCACATTGTTTCCCTGTGAGAACTGAGTTAGTTTTTAAAGGAACTTGTCCTCCACATTAGCACTTTGAATTGGGACATATGTTTCTTTGTTTCAAATTGGCCTATTCACCTGAATGGTCTAAACACGTGTTCCTCTTGAAACATCACAATATGTTTTAGAAAGAGGAACAACTAGCCTATTGCTTCCTTGTGAGAAGACTTAGTCTTGGAAAGGAATGTACCTGCAACTGAGAGATTTCAATGTGGAGATATGCCCTGATTGCTGAAAATAGGCCTATACAGCTGAGTTGAAGAAACACATGACTAACTCTAATGACAACCATCTATGTTAGAAACTGTAGCATCAAGCACATTGATCCCCTGTGAAATTTGAATTAGTTATGGAAATGAATAACTTCTGAAGAACAGATTTTCAAAGTGTAGGAAGCCTCATTTTGTCCAAATAGGCCATTTCAGCTATGTTGAAGAAACACATGCATCTCTCCAACGAAATCATGTAGGTTAGAATCCGCATCATCTAGAACACTGTTCCTTGTGAGAATTGATTTAGCTCGTGAAAGGAGTATTTCCTGCAAAGCATCCTTTTCAAGATGAAGAAAGGCTCATTTTGTTCCAAATAGGTCTATACAGCTGAGTTGAAGAAACACATGTACCTTTCCAAAGAAAACCATCTATGGTAGATCTACCACTTTATTTCCCTGTGTGAATTGACATAGATTTCAAAGGAAAATTTAATGGAAATGAGAACTTAGAAGGCAGAGAAAGGATCATTTTGTTCCAAATGGGCCAAATCACATGAGATGTCAAAAACCGTTTGTGTGGAAAGGAAAACTGTGATAGAAACAGGTGTTTCCTGCACATTCTTTCCCTGTGAAAATTGAGTTAATTTTTAAAAGCATACTTCCTACATCTTAAGTGTTTCAATGCGGAGATAGGTTCTGTTTACTCCAGGGAGGCGTATTCAGCGTGGTTTGAGAAACGCATGTATCTCCCAAAGAAAGAGATCTATGTTAAATGCTTCACAATCCCGCCTGTTGTTTGCCTGTGAGAATTGAATGAATTTTTGAATGCAATACTTCTGGAAATCCTCATTTTCAAGAAGAAGAAAGGCTCATTTTGTCCCAAGTATGCGTATTTTGCTGAGGTGAAGAAACACATTTATCTCTCCACAGAAAGCCATCTGTGTCAGAAGTCAAAACATTAACAACATTGCTTCATTCTGTAAATGAGTTACTTTTGGAAAGGAATATTTCCTGAAAATCAGAACTTTCAAGGTGGAGAGATGTTCACTTTCTTCCAAATAAGCCTATTGACCTGAAAGTGGGAACACATTTCTCTCTCGAAAGAAAATGGTCAGTGTAGAAAGAGAGAAGTGTCTAGACCATTGTTTCCGTGTGAGAATTGACTTAGTTTTGAAAGGAATACTTACTGCAAATCCTAATTTTCAAGGTGGAGAAAGGGTGATTTTCCTCAAATGGGCCTCTTTATCTGAGGGGAAGAAACACATGTATCCCTCCAAAGAAAACCATTTGTGCTAGAAGCTGCACCATCTGACACATTGTTACCTGTGAGAATTGAGTTCACTTTTGAAAGGAATATTTCCTGTATATCGTAGTTATCATGGTAGGGGAAGGCTCATTTTGGTACAAAAATGCCTAATCAGCTGATTTGAAGAAACACATTTATTTCTCCAAATAGCACCATCTAAGCTTGAAGCTACAGTTGCTAGCACATTGTTTCCCTGTGACAATTGGCTTAGTTTTTGAAAGGAAGACTTCCTCACAATCTGAATTTTCAGGGTATTATTAGGCTGAGTGTGTCCAAGTAGGCCCATTCAGCTAAGTTCTATAGAAACATGTGTCTCTCAAAAAAAAATCTTTCTTAGAACCAGGAGCATCTAGGGCATTGTTTCCCTGTGAGAACTGAGTTGGTTATTGAAAGGAATACTTCCTGCGACTTAAGATGTTTCAAAGTGGAGAAAGGCTCATTTTGTTCCAAATGGGGCCGTTCATCATTGGGGAAGAAACACAAGTATCCCTCCGAAGAAACCCATTTATGCTAGAAGCTGCAGCATCTACCATATTGTTTTCCTGTGAGAATTGAGTTCGTTTTGGGAAGAATACTTCCTGCAAATCAGAAATTCCAACGTGAACAAAGGTTCAGTTTGTTTCCCAAAGGCCTATTCACCTAAGATGAAGAAAGGCCTGTATGTCCAAAAGAGAACAAGCTGGGTCCAAAGCTCAAGCATGTAGAACGTTGTTTACCAGTGATACTTGAATTACTTTTTGAATGGAATGCTCCTGCAAATCAGAATTGTCGGGGTGGATGAAGATCATTTTGTTCTGAATAGGCCTATTCGCCTGAGTTGAAAAAACACATGTACCTCTCAAAAGAAAACCAGCAGTGTTAGAAGCAGGAGCATCAAGCACATTGTTTTACTGTGAGAATTCAGTGAGTTTTTGAAAGGAAGACTGCTGCAAATCAGCGTTTTCGAGGTGTAGAAAGCTTCATTTTGTTCCACATAGGACAGTTTAGAACAGTTGAAGAAACAAATGTAAATCTCAAAAGAAAGCTATGTGTGTTAGAAATAAGAGCATCTATCACATTGTTTGCTGTGAGAATAGTGTTACTTTTTGAAAGGAATATACCTGCAACTTAGGGGATCAACGTGGAGATAGCCTCTTTCTGTTCCAAATTGGCCTATTCAGCTAAGTTGAAGAAACACATGTACCTCTCAAAAAAAACCATCTCGGTATGAGGCTGGAATATCTAGAACATTGTTTCCCTGTGAGAACTGAGTGTGGTTTTGAAATGACTACTACAGGAAACCTTAGAGTTTCAAAGGGGCGATAAGCTCTGTTTGCTCGAAATAGGTCTTTTCAGCTGAGTTGAAGACACATGCATCTTTCCCAAGAAAACCATCTATGTTAGAAAGTGCAGCAGCTACCACATGGTTTCTCTGTCACAATTGAGAGAGCTTTTGAAAGGAGTACTTCCTGCAATTCAGAACTTGCAAGGTCAACAAAGGTTCATTCTGTGCCAAATAGGCGTTTTCACCTGACATGTTGAAACACATGTTTCTCTCACAAGAAACTCTCTGTGTTAGACGGTCCATCGCATAGAACATTATTTACCTGTGAGATTTGAGTTAGTTTTCATTGGAGAACTTTTGCAAATCAGAATTTCAGGGTGGAAAAGGCTACTTTGTTCCTAATAGCCCTATTGAGCTGCATTGAAAAAACACATGGATCTCGCGAGAGAAAACCATCTGTGTTAGAAGCAGGATCATCCGGCACATTGTTTCCCTGTGAGAATCGAGTGAATATTTGAAAGGAGGACTTCCTGCCAATCATGGATTTCAAGGTGTACAACAGCTCACTTTACTCCAAATAGGACTATTTAGCTGAGTGGAAGAAACAACATGTATATCTCGCAAGAGAACTATATGTGTAAGAAGCCTGAGCATCTAGAACATTGATTCCCTGTGAGAACCGAGTTACGTTTGAAAGGAATACCTCCTGCAAATCCTAGATTTGAAGGTGGAGAAAGGCTGCTTTTGTTCAAAATAGGCCTATTGATCTGAGGGGAAGTAACGAATGGATACTTCCAAAGAAAACCATTTCTGGTAGAAGCTGAAGCATGTACATATTGCTTCCCTGGGAGAAATCAGTTAGTTTGGAAAGGAATATTCCTGCAAATCAGAACTTCCAAGGTGCACCAAGCTTCATTTCATTCTAAATAGGCCTATTCCACTGAGATGTTGAAACACATGTTTCTCTGGAAAGAAAACAATCCGTGTTACAATCTCCCCTGCCTTTAACCTTGATTCCCTGTGAGAATAGAGGTAGTTTTTGAGTGGAATACGTCTGCAAAGGAGAATTTTCAGGCTGGAAAAGCCTCCTTTTGTTGGACTAAGCCTATTCAGCTGAGTTGAAGAAGCACATTTTTCTCTCAAAAGAAAATCATCTGTGTTAGAAGAAGGAGAATCTAGCACATTGTTTCCTATGAGAAGTGAGTTAGTGTTTGAAAAGAACGCTGACTGCCACCTAGGTGTTTCAAGGTGGAGATTGGCTCTATTTCCTCCAATAAGCCTATTCAGATGAGTTTGAGAAACTCATGTATCTCTCCAAGGAAAATGGTCTACGTTAGCAGCATCAAATCTACCACATTGTTTCCTTCTGAGTATTGAGTTAGTTTTTGAAAGCAACACGTTTAGCAAATCAGAATTTTCAAGCTACAGAAAGGCTCATTTTGTCCAAAGAGGAGGATTCGGCTCAATTGAAGACAGACATGTATCTCTCCTCACAATACCATCTATGCTTCAAACTGCAGCAATTACCACATTGTTTCCCTGCAAGAATTGACTTAGTTTTTGAAAGGACTACTACTGGCAACTTTTGAGTTTCACTGTGGAGATAGTCTCTGTTTGCTTCAAACAGGCCTTTTTAGCTGAGATGAAGAAGCACATGTGTATCTTGAAAAAGTACCATCTACGTTGGAAGCTGTAATTTCTATCACACTGTTTCCCTCTGACAATTTAGTTTGTTTTAGAAAGGAGTATTTCCTGCAAATCAGAATTTCCAACATGGATTGAAGTTCACTTGCTCCAAACAAGCCTAGGTTGAAGAAACACACCTATTTCTTGAAAGAAAACCATCTGTGTTAGAAGAAAGTGCATCTAGCACATTGTTTCCCTGTGAGAACTGAGTTAGTTTTTAAAGGAACTTGTCCTCCACATTAGCACTTTGAATTGGGACATATGTTTCTTTGTTTCAAATTGGCCTATTCACCTGAATGGTCTAAACACGTGTTCCTCTTGAAACATCACAATATGTTTTAGAAAGAGGAACAACTAGCCTATTGCTTCCTTGTGAGAAGACTTAGTCTTGGAAAGGAATGTACCTGCAACTGAGAGATTTCAATGTGGAGATATGCCCTGATTGCTGAAAATAGGCCTATACAGCTGAGTTGAAGAAACACATGACTAACTCTAATGACAACCATCTATGTTAGAAACTGTAGCATCAAGCACATTGTTCCCCTGTGAAATTTGAATTAGTTATGGAAATGAATAACTTCTGAAGAACAGATTTTCAAAGTGTAGGAAGCCTCATTTTGTCCAAATAGGCCATTTCAGCTATGTTGAAGAAACACATGCATCTCTCCAACGAAATCATGTAGGTTAGAATCAGCATCATCTAGAACACTGTTCCTTGTGAGAATTGATTTAGCTCGTGAAAGGAGTATTTCCTGCAAAGCATCCTTTTCAAGATGAAGAAAGGCTCATTTTGTTCCAAATAGGTCTATACAGCTGAGTTGAAGAAACACATGTACCTTTCCAAAGAAAACCATCTATGGTAGATCTACCACTTTATTTCCCTGTGTGAATTGACATAGATTTCAAAGGAAAATTTAATGGAAATGAGAACTTAGAAGGCAGAGAAAGGATCATTTTGTTCCAAATGGGCCAAATCACATGAGATGTCAAAAACCGTTTGTGTGGAAAGGAAAACTGTGATAGAAACAGGTGTTTCCTGCACATTCTTTCCCTGTGAAAATTGAGTTAATTTTTAAAAGCATACTTCCTACATCTTAAGTGTTTCAATGCGGAGATAGGTTCTGTTTACTCCAGGGAGGCGTATTCAGCGTGGTTTGAGAAACGCATGTATCTCCCAAAGAAAGAGATCTATGTTAAATGCTTCACAATCCCGCCTGTTGTTTGCCTGTGAGAATTGAATGAATTTTTGAATGCAATACTTCTGGAAATCCTCATTTTCAAGAAGAAGAAAGGCTCATTTTGTCCCAAGTATGCGTATTTTGCTGAGGTGAAGAAACACATTTATCTCTCCACAGAAAGCCATCTGTGTCAGAAGTCAAAACATTAACAACATTGCTTCATTCTGTAAATGAGTTACTTTTGGAAAGGAATATTTCCTGAAAATCAGAACTTTCAAGGTGGAGAGATGTTCACTTTCTTCCAAATAAGCCTATTGACCTGAAAGTGGGAACACATTTGTCTCTCGAAAGAAAATGGTCAGTGTAGAAAGAGAGAAGTGTCTAGACCATTGTTTCCGTGTGAGAATTGACTTAGTTTTGAAAGGAATACTTACTGCAAATCCTAATTTTCAAGGTGGAGAAAGGGTGATTTTCCTCAAATGGGCCTCTTTATCTGAGGGGAAGAAACACATGTATCCCTCCAAAGAAAACCATTTCTGCTAGAAGCTGCACCATCTGACACATTGTTACCTGTGAGAATTGAGTTCACTTTTGAAAGGAATATTTCCTGTATATCGTAGTTATCATGGTAGGGGAAGGCTCATTTTGGTACAAAAATGCCTAATCAGCTGATTTGAAGAAACACACTTATTTCTCCAAATAGCACCATCTAAGCTTGAAGCTACAGTTGCTAGCACATTGTTTCCCTGTGACAATTGGCTTAGTTTTTGAAAGGAAGACTTCCTCACAATCTGAATTTTCAGGGTATTATTAGGCTGAGTGTGTCCAAGTAGGCCCATTCAGCTAAGTTCTATAGAAACATGTGTCTCTCAAAAAAAAATCTTTCTTAGAACCAGGAGCATCTAGGGCATTGTTTCCCTGTGAGAACTGAGTTGGTTATTGAAAGGAATACTTCCTGTGACTTAAGATGTTTCAAAGTGGAGAAAGGCTCATTTTGTTCCAAATGGGGCCGTTCATCATTGGGGAAGAAACACAAGTATCCCTCCGAAGAAACCCATTTATGCTAGAAGCTGCAGCATCTACCATATTGTTTTCCTGTGAGAATTGAGTTCGTTTTGGGAAGAATACTTCCTGCAAATCAGAAATTCCAACGTGAACAAAGGTTCATTTTGTTTCCCAAAGGCCTATTCACCTAAGATGAAGAAAGGCCTGTATGTCCAAAAGAGAACAAGCTGGGTCCAAAGCTCAAGCATGTAGAACGTTGTTTACCAGTGATACTTGAATTACTTTTTGAATGGAATGCTCCTGCAAATCAGAATTGTCGGGGTGGATGAAGATCATTTTGTTCTGAATAGGCCTATTCGCCTGAGTTGAAAAAACACATGTACCTCTCAAAAGAAAACCAGCAGTGTTAGAAGCAGGAGCATCAAGCACATTGTTTTACTGTGAGAATTCAGTGAGTTTTTGAAAGGAAGACTGCTGCAAATCAGCGTTTTTGAGGTGTAGAAAGCTTCATTTTGTTCCACATAGGACAGTTTAGAACAGTTGAAGAAACAAATGTAAATCTCAAAAGAAAGCTATGTGTGTTAGAAATAAGAGCATCTATCACATTGTTTGCTGTGAGAATAGTGTTACTTTTTGAAAGGAATATACCTGCAACTTAGGGGATCAACGTGGAGATAGCCTCTTTCTGTTCCAAATTGGCCTATTCAGCTAAGTTGAAGAAACACATGTACCTCTCAAAAAAAACCATCTCGGTATGAGGCTGGAATATCTAGAACATTGTTTCCCTGTGAGAACTGAGTGTGGTTTTGAAATGACTACTACAGGAAACCTTAGAGTTTCAAAGGGGCGATAAGCTCTGTTTGCTCGAAATAGGTCTTTTCAGCTGAGTTGAAGACACATGCATCTTTCCCAAGAAAACCATCTATGTTAGAAAGTGCAGCAGCTACCACATGGTTTCTCTGTCACAATTGAGAGAGCTTTTGAAAGGAGTACTTCCTGCAATTCAGAACTTGCAAGGTCAACAAAGGTTCATTCTGTGCCAAATAGGCGTTTTCACCTGACATGTTGAAACACATGTTTCTCTCACAAGAAACTCTCTGTGTTAGACGGTCCATCGCATAGAACATTATTTACCTGTGAGATTTGAGTTAGTTTTCATTGGAGAACTTTTGCAAATCAGAATTTCAGGGTGGAAAAGGCTACTTTGTTCCTAATAGCCCTATTGAGCTGCATTGAAAAAACACATGGATCTCGCGAGAGAAAACCATCTGTGTTAGAAGCAGGATCATCCGGCACATTGTTTCCCTGTGAGAATCGAGTGAATATTTGAAAGGAGGACTTCCAGCCAATCATGGATTTCAAGGTGTACAACAGCTCACTTTACTCCAAATAGGACTATTTAGCTGAGTGGAAGAAACAACATGTATATCTCGCAAGAGAACTATATGTGTAAGAAGCCTGAGCATCTAGAACATTGATTCCCTGTGAGAACCGAGTTACGTTTGAAAGGAATACCTCCTGCAAATCCTAGATTTGAAGGTGGAGAAAGGCTGCTTTTGTTCAAAATAGGCCTATTGATCTGAGGGGAAGTAACGAATGGATACTTCCAAAGAAAACCATTTCTGGTAGAAGCTGAAGCATGTACATATTGCTTCCCTGGGAGAAATCAGTTAGTTTGGAAAGGAATATTCCTGCAAATCAGAACTTCCAAGGTGCACCAAGCTTCATTTCATTCTAAATAGGCCTATTCCACTGAGATGTTGAAACACATGTTTCTCTGGAAAGAAAACAATCCGTGTTACAATCTCCCCTGCCTTTAACCTTGATTCCCTGTGAGAATAGAGGTAGTTTTTGAGTGGAATACGTCTGCAAAGGAGAATTTTCAGGCTGGAAAAGCCTCCTTTTGTTGGACTAAGCCTATTCAGCTGAGTTGAAGAAGCACATTTTTCTCTCAAAAGAAAATCATCTGTGTTAGAAGAAGGAGAATCTAGCACATTGTTTCCTATGAGAAGTGAGTTAGTGTTTGAAAAGAACGCTGACTGCCACCTAGGTGTTTCAAGGTGGAGATTGGCTCTATTTCCTCCAATAAGCCTATTCAGATGAGTTTGAGAAACTCATGTATCTCTCCAAGGAAAATGGTCTACGTTAGCAGCATCAAATCTACCACATTGTTTCCTTCTGAGTATTGAGTTAGTTTTTGAAAGCAACACGTTTAGCAAATCAGAATTTTCAAGCTACAGAAAGGCTCATTTTGTCCAAAGAGGAGGATTCGGCTCAATTGAAGACAGACATGTATCTCTCCTCACAATACCATCTATGCTTCAACCTGCAGCAATTACCACATTGTTTCCCTGCAAGAATTGACTTAGTTTTTGAAAGGACTACTACTGGCAACTTTTGAGTTTCACTGTGGAGATAGTCTCTGTTTGCTTCAAACAGGCCTTTTTAGCTGAGATGAAGAAGCACATGTGTATCTTGAAAAAGTACCATCTACGTTGGAAGCTGTAATTTCTATCACACTGTTTCCCTCTGACAATTTAGTTTGTTTTAGAAAGGAGTATTTCCTGCAAATCAGAATTTCCAACATGGATTGAAGTTCACTTGCTCCAAACAAGCCTAGGTTGAAGAAACACACCTATTTCTTGAAAGAAAACCATCTGTGTTAGAAGAAAGTGCATCTAGCACATTGTTTCCCTGTGAGAACTGAGTTAGTTTTTAAAGGAACTTGTCCTCCACATTAGCACTTTGAATTGGGACATATGTTTCTTTGTTTCAAATTGGCCTATTCACCTGAATGGTCTAAACACGTGTTCCTCTTGAAACATCACAATATGTTTTAGAAAGAGGAACAACTAGCCTATTGCTTCCTTGTGAGAAGACTTAGTCTTGGAAAGGAATGTACCTGCAACTGAGAGATTTCAATGTGGAGATATGACCTGATTGCTGAAAATAGGCCTATACAGCTGAGTTGAAGAAACACATGACTAACTCTAATGACAACCATCTATGTTAGAAACTGTAGCATCAAGCACATTGTTCCCCTGTGAAATTTGAATTAGTTATGGAAATGAATAACTTCTGAAGAACAGATTTTCAAAGTGTAGGAAGCCTCATTTTGTCCAAATAGGCCATTTCAGCTATGTTGAAGAAACACATGCATCTCTCCAACGAAATCATGTAGGTTAGAATCAGCATCATCTAGAACACTGTTCCTTGTGAGAATTGATTTAGCTCGTGAAAGGAGTATTTCCTGCAAAGCATCCTTTTCAAGATGAAGAAAGGCTCATTTTGTTCCAAATAGGTCTATACAGCTGAGTTGAAGAAACACATGTACCTTTCCAAAGAAAACCATCTATGGTAGATCTACCACTTTATTTCCCTGTGTGAATTGACATAGATTTCAAAGGAAAATTTAATGGAAATGAGAACTTAGAAGGCAGAGAAAGGATCATTTTGTTCCAAATGGGCCAAATCACATGAGATGTCAAAAACCGTTTGTGTGGAAAGGAAAACTGTGATAGAAACAGGTGTTTCCTGCACATTCTTTCCCTGTGAAAATTGAGTTAATTTTTAAAAGCATACTTCCTACATCTTAAGTGTTTCAATGCGGAGATAGGTTCTGTTTACTCCAGGGAGGCGTATTCAGCGTGGTTTGAGAAACGCATGTATCTCCCAAAGAAAGAGATCTATGTTAAATGCTTCACAATCCCGCCTGTTGTTTGCCTGTGAGAATTGAATGAATTTTTGAATGCAATACTTCTGGAAATCCTCATTTTCAAGAAGAAGAAAGGCTCATTTTGTCCCAAGTATGCGTATTTTGCTGAGGTGAAGAAACACATTTATCTCTCCACAGAAAGCCATCTGTGTCAGAAGTCAAAACATTAACAACATTGCTTCATTCTGTAAATGAGTTACTTTTGGAAAGGAATATTTAGTGAAAATCAGAACTTTCAAGGTGGAGAGATGTTCACTTTCTTCCAAATAAGCCTATTGACCTGAAAGTGGGAACACATTTGTCTCTCGAAAGAAAATGGTCAGTGTAGAAAGAGAGAAGTGTCTAGACCATTGTTTCCGTGTGAGAATTGACTTAGTTTTGAAAGGAATACTTACTGCAAATCCTAATTTTCAAGGTGGAGAAAGGGTGATTTTCCTCAAATGGGCCTCTTTATCTGAGGGGAAGAAACACATGTATCCCTCCAAAGAAAACCATTTCTGCTAGAAGCTGCACCATCTGACACATTGTTACCTGTGAGAATTGAGTTCACTTTTGAAAGGAATATTTCCTGTATATCGTAGTTATCATGGTAGGGGAAGGCTCATTTTGGTACAAAAATGCCTAATCAGCTGATTTGAAGAAACACACTTATTTCTCCAAATAGCACCATCTAAGCTTGAAGCTACAGTTGCTAGCACATTGTTTCCCTGTGACAATTGGCTTAGTTTTTGAAAGGAAGACTTCCTCACAATCTGAATTTTCAGGGTATTATTAGGCTGAGTGTGTCCAAGTAGGCCCATTCAGCTAAGTTCTATAGAAACATGTGTCTCTCAAAAAAAAATCTTTCTTAGAACCAGGAGCATCTAGGGCATTGTTTCCCTGTGAGAACTGAGTTGGTTATTGAAAGGAATACTTCCTGCGACTTAAGATGTTTCAAAGTGGAGAAAGGCTCATTTTGTTCCAAATGGGGCCGTTCATCATTGGGGAAGAAACACAAGTATCCCTCCGAAGAAACCCATTTATGCTAGAAGCTGCAGCATCTACCATATTGTTTTCCTGTGAGAATTGAGTTCGTTTTGGGAAGAATACTTCCTGCAAATCAGAAATTCCAACGTGAACAAAGGTTCATTTTGTTTCCCAAAGGCCTATTCACCTAAGATGAAGAAAGGCCTGTATGTCCAAAAGAGAACAAGCTGGGTCCAAAGCTCAAGCATGTAGAACGTTGTTTACCAGTGATACTTGAATTACTTTTTGAATGGAATGCTCCTGCAAATCAGAATTGTCGGGGTGGATGAAGATCATTTTGTTCTGAATAGGCCTATTCGCCTGAGTTGAAAAAACACATGTACCTCTCAAAAGAAAACCAGCAGTGTTAGAAGCAGGAGCATCAAGCACATTGTTTTACTGTGAGAATTCAGTGAGTTTTTGAAAGGAAGACTGCTGCAAATCAGCGTTTTTGAGGTGTAGAAAGCTTCATTTTGTTCCACATAGGACAGTTTAGAACAGTTGAAGAAACAAATGTAAATCTCAAAAGAAAGCTATGTGTGTTAGAAATAAGAGCATCTATCACATTGTTTGCTGTGAGAATAGTGTTACTTTTTGAAAGGAATATACCTGCAACTTAGGGGATCAACGTGGAGATAGCCTCTTTCTGTTCCAAATTGGCCTATTCAGCTAAGTTGAAGAAACACATGTACCTCTCAAAAAAAACCATCTCGGTATGAGGCTGGAATATCTAGAACATTGTTTCCCTGTGAGAACTGAGTGTGGTTTTGAAATGACTACTACAGGAAACCTTAGAGTTTCAAAGGGGCGATAAGCTCTGTTTGCTCGAAATAGGTCTTTTCAGCTGAGTTGAAGACACATGCATCTTTCCCAAGAAAACCATCTATGTTAGAAAGTGCAGCAGCTACCACATGGTTTCTCTGTCACAATTGAGAGAGCTTTTGAAAGGAGTACTTCCTGCAATTCAGAACTTGCAAGGTCAACAAAGGTTCATTCTGTGCCAAATAGGCGTTTTCACCTGACATGTTGAAACACATGTTTCTCTCACAAGAAACTCTCTGTGTTAGACGGTCCATCGCATAGAACATTATTTACCTGTGAGATTTGAGTTAGTTTTCATTGGAGAACTTTTGCAAATCAGAATTTCAGGGTGGAAAAGGCTACTTTGTTCCTAATAGCCCTATTGAGCTGCATTGAAAAAACACATGGATCTCGCGAGAGAAAACCATCTGTGTTAGAAGCAGGATCATCCGGCACATTGTTTCCCTGTGAGAATCGAGTGAATATTTGAAAGGAGTACTTCCAGCCAATCATAGATTTGAGGTGTACAAAAGCTCACTTTACTCCAAATAGGACTATTTAGCTGAGTGGAAGAAACAACATGTATATCTCGCAAGAGAACTATATGTGTAAGAAGCCTGAGCATCTAGAACATTGATTCCCTGTGAGAACCGAGTTACGTTTGAAAGGAATACCTCCTGCAAATCCTAGATTTGAAGGTGGAGAAAGGCTGCTTTTGTTCAAATAGGCCTATTGATCTGAGGGGAAGTAACGAATGGATACTTCCAAAGAAAACCATTTCTGGTAGAAGCTGAAGCATGTACATATTGCTTCCCTGGGAGAAATCAGTTTGTTTGGAAAGGAATATTCCTGCAAATCAGAACTTCCAAGGTGCACCAAGCTTCATTTCATTCTAAATAGGCCTATTCCACTGAGATGTTGAAACACATGTTTCTCTGGAAAGAAAACAATCCGTGTTACAATCTCCCCTGCCTTTAACCTTGATTCCCTGTGAGATTAGAGGTAGTTTTTGAGTGGAGTACGTCTGCAAAGGAGAATTTTCAGGCTGGAAAAGCCTCCTTTTGTTGGACTAAGCCTATTCAGCTGAGTTGAAGAAGCACATTTTTCTCTCAAAAGAAAATCATCTGTGTTAGAAGAAGGAGAATCTAGCACATTGTTTCCTATGAGAAGTGAGTTAGTGTTTGAAAAGAACGCTGACTGCCACCTAGGTGTTTCAAGGTGGAGATTGGCTCTATTTCCTCCAATAAGCCTATTCAGATGAGTTTGAGAAACTCATGTATCTCTCCAAGGAAAATGGTCTACGTTAGCAGCATCAAATCTACCACATTGTTTCCTTCTGAGTATTGAGTTAGTTTTTGAAAGCAACACGTTTAGCAAATCAGAATTTTCAAGCTACAGAAAGGCTCATTTTGTCCAAAGAGGAGGATTCGGCTCAATTGAAGACAGACATGTATCTCTCCTCACAATACCATCTATGCTTCAAACTGCAGCAATTACCACATTGTTTCCCTGCAAGAATTGACTTAGTTTTTGAAAGGACTACTACTGGCAACTTTTGAGTTTCACTGTGGAGATAGTCTCTGTTTGCTTCAAACAGGCCTTTTTAGCTGAGATGAAGAAGCACATGTGTATCTTGAAAAAGTACCATCTACGTTGGAAGCTGTAATTTCTATCACACTGTTTCCCTCTGACAATTTAGTTTGTTTTAGAAAGGAGTATTTCCTGCAAATCAGAATTTCCAACATGGATTGAAGTTCACTTGCTCCAAACAAGCCTAGGTTGAAGAAACACACCTATTTCTTGAAAGAAAACCATCTGTGTTAGAAGAAAGTGCATCTAGCACATTGTTTCCCTGTGAGAACTGAGTTAGTTTTTAAAGGAACTTGTCCTCCACATTAGCACTTTGAATTGGGACATATGTTTCTTTGTTTCAAATTGGCCTATTCACCTGAATGGTCTAAACACGTGTTCCTCTTGAAACATCACAATATGTTTTAGAAAGAGGAACAACTAGCCTATTGCTTCCTTGTGAGAAGACTTAGTCTTGGAAAGGAATGTACCTGCAACTGAGAGATTTCAATGTGGAGATGTGCCCTGATTGCTGAAAATAGGCCTATACAGCTGAGTTGAAGAAACACATGACTAACTCTAATGACAACCATCTATGTTAGAAACTGTAGCATCAAGCACATTGTTCCCCTGTGAAATTTGAATTAGTTATGGAAATGAATAACTTCTGAAGAACAGATTTTCAAAGTGTAGGAAGCCTCATTTTGTCCAAATAGGCCATTTCAGCTATGTTGAAGAAACACATGCATCTCTCCAACGAAATCATGTAGGTTAGAATCAGCATCATCTAGAACACTGTTCCTTGTGAGAATTGATTTAGCTCGTGAAAGGAGTATTTCCTGCAAAGCATCCTTTTCAAGATGAAGAAAGGCTCATTTTGTTCCAAATAGGTCTATACAGCTGAGTTGAAGAAACACATGTACCTTTCCAAAGAAAACCATCTATGGTAGATCTACCACTTTATTTCCCTGTGTGAATTGACATAGATTTCAAAGGAAAATTTAATGGAAATGAGAACTTAGAAGGCAGAGAAAGGATCATTTTGTTCCAAATGGGCCAAATCACATGAGATGTCAAAAACCGTTTGTGTGGAAAGGAAAACTGTGATAGAAACAGGTGTTTCCTGCACATTCTTTCCCTGTGAAAATTGAGTTAATTTTTAAAAGCATACTTCCTACATCTTAAGTGTTTCAATGCGGAGATAGGTTCTGTTTACTCCAGGGAGGCGTATTCAGCGTGGTTTGAGAAACGCATGTATCTCCCAAAGAAAGAGATCTATGTTAAATGCTTCACAATCCCGCCTGTTGTTTGCCTGTGAGAATTGAATGAATTTTTGAATGCAATACTTCTGGAAATCCTCATTTTCAAGAAGAAGAAAGGCTCATTTTGTCCCAAGTATGCGTATTTTGCTGAGGTGAAGAAACACATTTATCTCTCCACAGAAAGCCATCTGTGTCAGAAGTCAAAACATTAACAACATTGCTTCATTCTGTAAATGAGTTACTTTTGGAAAGGAATATTTCCTGAAAATCAGAACTTTCAAGGTGGAGAGATGTTCACTTTCTTCCAAATAAGCCTATTGACCTGAAAGTGGGAACACATTTGTCTCTCGAAAGAAAATGGTCAGTGTAGAAAGAGAGAAGTGTCTAGACCATTGTTTCCGTGTGAGAATTGACTTAGTTTTGAAAGGAATACTTACTGCAAATCCTAATTTTCAAGGTGGAGAAAGGGTGATTTTCCTCAAATGGGCCTCTTTATCTGAGGGGAAGAAACACATGTATCCCTCCAAAGAAAACCATTTCTGCTAGAAGCTGCACCATCTGACACATTGTTACCTGTGAGAATTGAGTTCACTTTTGAAAGGAATATTTCCTGTATATCGTAGTTATCATGGTAGGGGAAGGCTCATTTTGGTACAAAAATGCCTAATCAGCTGATTTGAAGAAACACACTTATTTCTCCAAATAGCACCATCTAAGCTTGAAGCTACAGTTGCTAGCACATTGTTTCCCTGTGACAATTGGCTTAGTTTTTGAAAGGAAGACTTCCTCACAATCTGAATTTTCAGGGTATTATTAGGCTGAGTGTGTCCAAGTAGGCCCATTCAGCTAAGTTCTATAGAAACATGTGTCTCTCAAAAAAAAATCTTTCTTAGAACCAGGAGCATCTAGGGCATTGTTTCCCTGTGAGAACTGAGTTGGTTATTGAAAGGAATACTTCCTGTGACTTAAGATGTTTCAAAGTGGAGAAAGGCTCATTTTGTTCCAAATGGGGCCGTTCATCATTGGGGAAGAAACACAAGTATCCCTCCGAAGAAACCCATTTATGCTAGAAGCTGCAGCATCTACCATATTGTTTTCCTGTGAGAATTGAGTTCGTTTTGGGAAGAATACTTCCTGCAAATCAGAAATTCCAACGTGAACAAAGGTTCATTTTGTTTCCCAAAGGCCTATTCACCTAAGATGAAGAAAGGCCTGTATGTCCAAAAGAGAACAAGCTGGGTCCAAAGCTCAAGCATGTAGAACGTTGTTTACCAGTGATACTTGAATTACTTTTTGAATGGAATGCTCCTGCAAATCAGAATTGTCGGGGTGGATGAAGATCATTTTGTTCTGAATAGGCCTATTCGCCTGAGTTGAAAAAACACATGTACCTCTCAAAAGAAAACCAGCAGTGTTAGAAGCAGGAGCATCAAGCACATTGTTTTACTGTGAGAATTCAGTGAGTTTTTGAAAGGAAGACTGCTGCAAATCAGCGTTTTTGAGGTGTAGAAAGCTTCATTTTGTTCCACATAGGACAGTTTAGAACAGTTGAAGAAACAAATGTAAATCTCAAAAGAAAGCTATGTGTGTTAGAAATAAGAGCATCTATCACATTGTTTGCTGTGAGAATTGTGTTACTTTTTGAAAGGAATATACCTGCAACTTAGGGGATCAACGTGGAGATAGCCTCTTTCTGTTCCAAATTGGCCTATTCAGCTAAGTTGAAGAAACACATGTACCTCTCAAAAAAAACCATCTCGGTATGAGGCTGGAATATCTAGAACATTGTTTCCCTGTGAGAACTGAGTGTGGTTTTGAAATGACTACTACAGGAAACCTTAGAGTTTCAAAGGGGCGATAAGCTCTGTTTGCTCGAAATAGGTCTTTTCAGCTGAGTTGAAGACACATGCATCTTTCCCAAGAAAACCATCTATGTTAGAAAGTGCAGCAGCTACCACATGGTTTCTCTGTCACAATTGAGAGAGCTTTTGAAAGGAGTACTTCCTGCAATTCAGAACTTGCAAGGTCAACAAAGGTTCATTCTGTGCCAAATAGGCGTTTTCACCTGACATGTTGAAACACATGTTTCTCTCACAAGAAACTCTCTGTGTTAGACGGTCCATCGCATAGAACATTATTTACCTGTGAGATTTGAGTTAGTTTTCATTGGAGAACTTTTGCAAATCAGAATTTCAGGGTGGAAAAGGCTACTTTGTTCCTAATAGCCCTATTGAGCTGCATTGAAAAAACACATGGATCTCGCGAGAGAAAACCATCTGTGTTAGAAGCAGGATCATCCGGCACATTGTTTCCCTGTGAGAATCGAGTGAATATTTGAAAGGAGTACTTCCAGCCAATCATAGATTTGAGGTGTACAAAAGCTCACTTTACTCCAAATAGGACTATTTAGCTGAGTGGAAGAAACAACATGTATATCTCGCAAGAGAACTATATGTGTAAGAAGCCTGAGCATCTAGAACATTGATTCCCTGTGAGAACCGAGTTACGTTTGAAAGGAATACCTCCTGCAAATCCTAGATTTGAAGGTGGAGAAAGGCTGCTTTTGTTCAAAATAGGCCTATTGATCTGAGGGGAAGTAACGAATGGATACTTCCAAAGAAAACCATTTCTGGTAGAAGCTGAAGCATGTACATATTGCTTCCCTGGGAGAAATCAGTTAGTTTGGAAAGGAATATTCCTGCAAATCAGAACTTCCAAGGTGCACCAAGCTTCATTTCATTCTAAATAGGCCTATTCCACTGAGATGTTGAAACACATGTTTCTCTGGAAAGAAAACAATCCGTGTTACAATCTCCCCTGCCTTTAACCTTGATTCCCTGTGAGAATAGAGGTAGTTTTTGAGTGGAATACGTCTGCAAAGGAGAATTTTCAGGCTGGAAAAGCCTCCTTTTGTTGGACTAAGCCTATTCAGCTGAGTTGAAGAAGCACATTTTTCTCTCAAAAGAAAATCATCTGTGTTAGAAGAAGGAGAATCTAGCACATTGTTTCCTATGAGAAGTGAGTTAGTGTTTGAAAAGAACGCTGACTGCCACCTAGGTGTTTCAAGGTGGAGATTGGCTCTATTTCCTCCAATAAGCCTATTCAGATGAGTTTGAGAAACTCATGTATCTCTCCAAGGAAAATGGTCTACGTTAGCAGCATCAAATCTACCACATTGTTTCCTTCTGAGTATTGAGTTAGTTTTTGAAAGCAACACGTTTAGCAAATCAGAATTTTCAAGCTACAGAAAGGCTCATTTTGTCCAAAGAGGAGGATTCGGCTCAATTGAAGACAGACATGTATCTCTCCTCACAATACCATCTATGCTTCAAACTGCAGCAATTACCACATTGTTTCCCTGCAAGAATTGACTTAGTTTTTGAAAGGACTACTACTGGCAACTTTTGAGTTTCACTGTGGAGATAGTCTCTGTTTGCTTCAAACAGGCCTTTTTAGCTGAGATGAAGAAGCACATGTGTATCTTGAAAAAGTACCATCTACGTTGGAAGCTGTAATTTCTATCACACTGTTTCCCTCTGACAATTTAGTTTGTTTTAGAAAGGAGTATTTCCTGCAAATCAGAATTTCCAACATGGATTGAAGTTCACTTGCTCCAAACAAGCCTAGGTTGAAGAAACACACCTATTTCTTGAAAGAAAACCATCTGTGTTAGAAGAAAGTGCATCTAGCACATTGTTTCCCTGTGAGAACTGAGTTAGTTTTTAAAGGAACTTGTCCTCCACATTAGCACTTTGAATTGGGACATATGTTTCTTTGTTTCAAATTGGCCTATTCACCTGAATGGTCTAAACACGTGTTCCTCTTGAAACATCACAATATGTTTTAGAAAGAGGAACAACTAGCCTATTGCTTCCTTGTGAGAAGACTTAGTCTTGGAAAGGAATGTACCTGCAACTGAGAGATTTCAATGTGGAGATATGCCCTGATTGCTGAAAATAGGCCTATACAGCTGAGTTGAAGAAACACATGACTAACTCTAATGACAACCATCTATGTTAGAAACTGTAGCATCAAGCACATTGTTCCCCTGTGAAATTTGAATTAGTTATGGAAATGAATAACTTCTGAAGAACAGATTTTCAAAGTGTAGGAAGCCTCATTTTGTCCAAATAGGCCATTTCAGCTATGTTGAAGAAACACATGCATCTCTCCAACGAAATCATGTAGGTTAGAATCAGCATCATCTAGAACACTGTTCCTTGTGAGAATTGATTTAGCTCGTGAAAGGAGTATTTCCTGCAAAGCATCCTTTTCAAGATGAAGAAAGGCTCATTTTGTTCCAAATAGGTCTATACAGCTGAGTTGAAGAAACACATGTACCTTTCCAAAGAAAACCATCTATGGTAGATCTACCACTTTATTTCCCTGTGTGAATTGACATAGATTTCAAAGGAAAATTTAATGGAAATGAGAACTTAGAAGGCAGAGAAAGGATCATTTTGTTCCAAATGGGCCAAATCACATGAGATGTCAAAAACCGTTTGTGTGGAAAGGAAAACTGTGATAGAAACAGGTGTTTCCTGCACATTCTTTCCCTGTGAAAATTGAGTTAATTTTTAAAAGCATACTTCCTACATCTTAAGTGTTTCAATGCGGAGATAGGTTCTGTTTACTCCAGGGAGGCGTATTCAGCGTGGTTTGAGAAACGCATGTATCTCCCAAAGAAAGAGATCTATGTTAAATGCTTCACAATCCCGCCTGTTGTTTGCCTGTGAGAATTGAATGAATTTTTGAATGCAATACTTCTGGAAATCCTCATTTTCAAGAAGAAGAAAGGCTCATTTTGTCCCAAGTATGCGTATTTTGCTGAGGTGAAGAAACACATTTATCTCTCCACAGAAAGCCATCTGTGTCAGAAGTCAAAACATTAACAACATTGCTTCATTCTGTAAATGAGTTACTTTTGGAAAGGAATATTTCCTGAAAATCAGAACTTTCAAGGTGGAGAGATGTTCACTTTCTTCCAAATAAGCCTATTGACCTGAAAGTGGGAACACATTTGTCTCTCGAAAGAAAATGGTCAGTGTAGAAAGAGAGAAGTGTCTAGACCATTGTTTCCGTGTGAGAATTGACTTAGTTTTGAAAGGAATACTTACTGCAAATCCTAATTTTCAAGGTGGAGAAAGGGTGATTTTCCTCAAATGGGCCTCTTTATCTGAGGGGAAGAAACACATGTATCCCTCCAAAGAAAACCATTTCTGCTAGAAGCTGCACCATCTGACACATTGTTACCTGTGAGAATTGAGTTCACTTTTGAAAGGAATATTTCCTGTATATCGTAGTTATCATGGTAGGGGAAGGCTCATTTTGGTACAAAAATGCCTAATCAGCTGATTTGAAGAAACACACTTATTTCTCCAAATAGCACCATCTAAGCTTGAAGCTACAGTTGCTAGCACATTGTTTCCCTGTGACAATTGGCTTAGTTTTTGAAAGGAAGACTTCCTCACAATCTGAATTTTCAGGGTATTATTAGGCTGAGTGTGTCCAAGTAGGCCCATTCAGCTAAGTTCTATAGAAACATGTGTCTCTCAAAAAAAATCTTTCTTAGAACCAGGAGCATCTAGGGCATTGTTTCCCTGTGAGAACTGAGTTGGTTATTGAAAGGAATACTTCCTGCGACTTAAGATGTTTCAAAGTGGAGAAAGGCTCATTTTGTTCCAAATGGGGCCGTTCATCATTGGGGAAGAAACACAAGTATCCCTCCGAAGAAACCCATTTATGCTAGAAGCTGCAGCATCTACCATATTGTTTTCCTGTGAGAATTGAGTTCGTTTTGGGAAGAATACTTCCTGCAAATCAGAAATTCCAACGTGAACAAAGGTTCATTTTGTTTCCCAAAGGCCTATTCACCTAAGATGAAGAAAGGCCTGTATGTCCAAAAGAGAACAAGCTGGGTCCAAAGCTCAAGCATGTAGAACGTTGTTTACCAGTGATACTTGAATTACTTTTTGAATGGAATGCTCCTGCAAATCAGAATTGTCGGGGTGGATGAAGATCATTTTGTTCTGAATAGGCCTATTCGCCTGAGTTGAAAAAACACATGTACCTCTCAAAAGAAAACCAGCAGTGTTAGAAGCAGGAGCATCAAGCACATTGTTTTACTGTGAGAATTCAGTGAGTTTTTGAAAGGAAGACTGCTGCAAATCAGCGTTTTTGAGGTGTAGAAAGCTTCATTTTGTTCCACATAGGACAGTTTAGAACAGTTGAAGAAACAAATGTAAATCTCAAAAGAAAGCTATGTGTGTTAGAAATAAGAGCATCTATCACATTGTTTGCTGTGAGAATAGTGTTACTTTTTGAAAGGAATATACCTGCAACTTAGGGGATCAACGTGGAGATAGCCTCTTTCTGTTCCAAATTGGCCTATTCAGCTAAGTTGAAGAAACACATGTACCTCTCAAAAAAAACCATCTCGGTATGAGGCTGGAATATCTAGAACATTGTTTCCCTGTGAGAACTGAGTGTGGTTTTGAAATGACTACTACAGGAAACCTTAGAGTTTCAAAGGGGCGATAAGCTCTGTTTGCTCGAAATAGGTCTTTTCAGCTGAGTTGAAGACACATGCATCTTTCCCAAGAAAACCATCTATGTTAGAAAGTGCAGCAGCTACCACATGGTTTCTCTGTCACAATTGAGAGAGCTTTTGAAAGGAGTACTTCCTGCAATTCAGAACTTGCAAGGTCAACAAAGGTTCATTCTGTGCCAAATAGGCGTTTTCACCTGACATGTTGAAACACATGTTTCTCTCACAAGAAACTCTCTGTGTTAGACGGTCCATCGCATAGAACATTATTTACCTGTGAGATTTGAGTTAGTTTTCATTGGAGAACTTTTGCAAATCAGAATTTCAGGGTGGAAAAGGCTACTTTGTTCCTAATAGCCCTATTGAGCTGCATTGAAAAAACACATGGATCTCGCGAGAGAAAACCATCTGTGTTAGAAGCAGGATCATCCGGCACATTGTTTCCCTGTGAGAATCGAGTGAATATTTGAAAGGAGTACTTCCAGCCAATCATAGATTTGAGGTGTACAAAAGCTCACTTTACTCCAAATAGGACTATTTAGCTGAGTGGAAGAAACAACATGTATATCTCGCAAGAGAACTATATGTGTAAGAAGCCTGAGCATCTAGAACATTGATTCCCTGTGAGAACCGAGTTACGTTTGAAAGGAATACCTCCTGCAAATCCTAGATTTGAAGGTGGAGAAAGGCTGCTTTTGTTCAAAATAGGCCTATTGATCTGAGGGGAAGTAACGAATGGATACTTCCAAAGAAAACCATTTCTGGTAGAAGCTGAAGCATGTACATATTGCTTCCCTGGGAGAAATCAGTTAGTTTGGAAAGGAATATTCCTGCAAATCAGAACTTCCAAGGTGCACCAAGCTTCATTTCATTCTAAATAGGCCTATTCCACTGAGATGTTGAAACACATGTTTCTCTGGAAAGAAAACAATCCGTGTTACAATCTCCCCTGCCTTTAACCTTGATTCCCTGTGAGATTAGAGGTAGTTTTTGAGTGGAGTACGTCTGCAAAGGAGAATTTTCAGGCTGGAAAAGCCTCCTTTTGTTGGACTAAGCCTATTCAGCTGAGTTGAAGAAGCACATTTTTCTCTCAAAAGAAAATCATCTGTGTTAGAAGAAGGAGAATCTAGCACATTGTTTCCTATGAGAAGTGAGTTAGTGTTTGAAAAGAACGCTGACTGCCACCTAGGTGTTTCAAGGTGGAGATTGGCTCTATTTCCTCCAATAAGCCTATTCAGATGAGTTTGAGAAACTCATGTATCTCTCCAAGGAAAATGGTCTACGTTAGCAGCATCAAATCTACCACATTGTTTCCTTCTGAGTATTGAGTTAGTTTTTGAAAGCAACACGTTTAGCAAATCAGAATTTTCAAGCTACAGAAAGGCTCATTTTGTCCAAAGAGGAGGATTCGGCTCAATTGAAGACAGACATGTATCTCTCCTCACAATACCATCTATGCTTCAAACTGCAGCAATTACCACATTGTTTCCCTGCAAGAATTGACTTAGTTTTTGAAAGGACTACTACTGGCAACTTTTGAGTTTCACTGTGGAGATAGTCTCTGTTTGCTTCAAACAGGCCTTTTTAGCTGAGATGAAGAAGCACATGTGTATCTTGAAAAAGTACCATCTACGTTGGAAGCTGTAATTTCTATCACACTGTTTCCCTCTGACAATTTAGTTTGTTTTAGAAAGGAGTATTTCCTGCAAATCAGAATTTCCAACATGGATTGAAGTTCACTTGCTCCAAACAAGCCTAGGTTGAAGAAACACACCTATTTCTTGAAAGAAAACCATCTGTGTTAGAAGAAAGTGCATCTAGCACATTGTTTCCCTGTGAGAACTGAGTTAGTTTTTAAAGGAACTTGTCCTCCACATTAGCACTTTGAATTGGGACATATGTTTCTTTGTTTCAAATTGGCCTATTCACCTGAATGGTCTAAACACGTGTTCCTCTTGAAACATCACAATATGTTTTAGAAAGAGGAACAACTAGCCTATTGCTTCCTTGTGAGAAGACTTAGTCTTGGAAAGGAATGTACCTGCAACTGAGAGATTTCAATGTGGAGATGTGCCCTGATTGCTGAAAATAGGCCTATACAGCTGAGTTGAAGAAACACATGACTAACTCTAATGACAACCATCTATGTTAGAAACTGTAGCATCAAGCACATTGTTCCCCTGTGAAATTTGAATTAGTTATGGAAATGAATAACTTCTGAAGAACAGATTTTCAAAGTGTAGGAAGCCTCATTTTGTCCAAATAGGCCATTTCAGCTATGTTGAAGAAACACATGCATCTCTCCAACGAAATCATGTAGGTTAGAATCAGCATCATCTAGAACACTGTTCCTTGTGAGAATTGATTTAGCTCGTGAAAGGAGTATTTCCTGCAAAGCATCCTTTTCAAGATGAAGAAAGGCTCATTTTGTTCCAAATAGGTCTATACAGCTGAGTTGAAGAAACACATGTACCTTTCCAAAGAAAACCATCTATGGTAGATCTACCACTTTATTTCCCTGTGTGAATTGACATAGATTTCAAAGGAAAATTTAATGGAAATGAGAACTTAGAAGGCAGAGAAAGGATCATTTTGTTCCAAATGGGCCAAATCACATGAGATGTCAAAAACCGTTTGTGTGGAAAGGAAAACTGTGATAGAAACAGGTGTTTCCTGCACATTCTTTCCCTGTGAAAATTGAGTTAATTTTTAAAAGCATACTTCCTACATCTTAAGTGTTTCAATGCGGAGATAGGTTCTGTTTACTCCAGGGAGGCGTATTCAGCGTGGTTTGAGAAACGCATGTATCTCCCAAAGAAAGAGATCTATGTTAAATGCTTCACAATCCCGCCTGTTGTTTGCCTGTGAGAATTGAATGAATTTTTGAATGCAATACTTCTGGAAATCCTCATTTTCAAGAAGAAGAAAGGCTCATTTTGTCCCAAGTATGCGTATTTTGCTGAGGTGAAGAAACACATTTATCTCTCCACAGAAAGCCATCTGTGTCAGAAGTCAAAACATTAACAACATTGCTTCATTCTGTAAATGAGTTACTTTTGGAAAGGAATATTTCCTGAAAATCAGAACTTTCAAGGTGGAGAGATGTTCACTTTCTTCCAAATAAGCCTATTGACCTGAAAGTGGGAACACATTTCTCTCTCGAAAGAAAATGGTCAGTGTAGAAAGAGAGAAGTGTCTAGACCATTGTTTCCGTGTGAGAATTGACTTAGTTTTGAAAGGAATACTTACTGCAAATCCTAATTTTCAAGGTGGAGAAAGGGTGATTTTCCTCAAATGGGCCTCTTTATCTGAGGGGAAGAAACACATGTATCCCTCCAAAGAAAACCATTTCTGCTAGAAGCTGCACCATCTGACACATTGTTACCTGTGAGAATTGAGTTCACTTTTGAAAGGAATATTTCCTGTATATCGTAGTTATCATGGTAGGGGAAGGCTCATTTTGGTACAAAAATGCCTAATCAGCTGATTTGAAGAAACACACTTATTTCTCCAAATAGCACCATCTAAGCTTGAAGCTACAGTTGCTAGCACATTGTTTCCCTGTGACAATTGGCTTAGTTTTTGAAAGGAAGACTTCCTCACAATCTGAATTTTCAGGGTATTATTAGGCTGAGTGTGTCCAAGTAGGCCCATTCAGCTAAGTTCTATAGAAACATGTGTCTCTCAAAAAAAAATCTTTCTTAGAACCAGGAGCATCTAGGGCATTGTTTCCCTGTGAGAACTGAGTTGGTTATTGAAAGGAATACTTCCTGTGACTTAAGATGTTTCAAAGTGGAGAAAGGCTCATTTTGTTCCAAATGGGGCCGTTCATCATTGGGGAAGAAACACAAGTATCCCTCCGAAGAAACCCATTTATGCTAGAAGCTGCAGCATCTACCATATTGTTTTCCTGTGAGAATTGAGTTCGTTTTGGGAAGAATACTTCCTGCAAATCAGAAATTCCAACGTGAACAAAGGTTCATTTTGTTTCCCAAAGGCCTATTCACCTAAGATGAAGAAAGGCCTGTATGTCCAAAAGAGAACAAGCTGGGTCCAAAGCTCAAGCATGTAGAACGTTGTTTACCAGTGATACTTGAATTACTTTTTGAATGGAATGCTCCTGCAAATCAGAATTGTCGGGGTGGATGAAGATCATTTTGTTCTGAATAGGCCTATTCGCCTGAGTTGAAAAAACACATGTACCTCTCAAAAGAAAACCAGCAGTGTTAGAAGCAGGAGCATCAAGCACATTGTTTTACTGTGAGAATTCAGTGAGTTTTTGAAAGGAAGACTGCTGCAAATCAGCGTTTTTGAGGTGTAGAAAGCTTCATTTTGTTCCACATAGGACAGTTTAGAACAGTTGAAGAAACAAATGTAAATCTCAAAAGAAAGCTATGTGTGTTAGAAATAAGAGCATCTATCACATTGTTTGCTGTGAGAATAGTGTTACTTTTTGAAAGGAATATACCTGCAACTTAGGGGATCAACGTGGAGATAGCCTCTTTCTGTTCCAAATTGGCCTATTCAGCTAAGTTGAAGAAACACATGTACCTCTCAAAAAAAACCATCTCGGTATGAGGCTGGAATATCTAGAACATTGTTTCCCTGTGAGAACTGAGTGTGGTTTTGAAATGACTACTACAGGAAACCTTAGAGTTTCAAAGGGGCGATAAGCTCTGTTTGCTCGAAATAGGTCTTTTCAGCTGAGTTGAAGACACATGCATCTTTCCCAAGAAAACCATCTATGTTAGAAAGTGCAGCAGCTACCACATGGTTTCTCTGTCACAATTGAGAGAGCTTTTGAAAGGAGTACTTCCTGCAATTCAGAACTTGCAAGGTCAACAAAGGTTCATTCTGTGCCAAATAGGCGTTTTCACCTGACATGTTGAAACACATGTTTCTCTCACAAGAAACTCTCTGTGTTAGACGGTCCATCGCATAGAACATTATTTACCTGTGAGATTTGAGTTAGTTTTCATTGGAGAACTTTTGCAAATCAGAATTTCAGGGTGGAAAAGGCTACTTTGTTCCTAATAGCCCTATTGAGCTGCATTGAAAAAACACATGGATCTCGCGAGAGAAAACCATCTGTGTTAGAAGCAGGATCATCCGGCACATTGTTTCCCTGTGAGAATCGAGTGAATATTTGAAAGGAGGACTTCCAGCCAATCATGGATTTCAAGGTGTACAACAGCTCACTTTACTCCAAATAGGACTATTTAGCTGAGTGGAAGAAACAACATGTATATCTCGCAAGAGAACTATATGTGTAAGAAGCCTGAGCATCTAGAACATTGATTCCCTGTGAGAACCGAGTTACGTTTGAAAGGAATACCTCCTGCAAATCCTAGATTTGAAGGTGGAGAAAGGCTGCTTTTGTTCAAAATAGGCCTATTGATCTGAGGGGAAGTAACGAATGGATACTTCCAAAGAAAACCATTTCTGGTAGAAGCTGAAGCATGTACATATTGCTTCCCTGGGAGAAATCAGTTAGTTTGGAAAGGAATATTCCTGCAAATCAGAACTTCCAAGGTGCACCAAGCTTCATTTCATTCTAAATAGGCCTATTCCACTGAGATGTTGAAACACATGTTTCTCTGGAAAGAAAACAATCCGTGTTACAATCTCCCCTGCCTTTAACCTTGATTCCCTGTGAGAATAGAGGTAGTTTTTGAGTGGAATACGTCTGCAAAGGAGAATTTTCAGGCTGGAAAAGCCTCCTTTTGTTGGACTAAGCCTATTCAGCTGAGTTGAAGAAGCACATTTTTCTCTCAAAAGAAAATCATCTGTGTTAGAAGAAGGAGAATCTAGCACATTGTTTCCTATGAGAAGTGAGTTAGTGTTTGAAAAGAACGCTGACTGCCACCTAGGTGTTTCAAGGTGGAGATTGGCTCTATTTCCTCCAATAAGCCTATTCAGATGAGTTTGAGAAACTCATGTATCTCTCCAAGGAAAATGGTCTACGTTAGCAGCATCAAATCTACCACATTGTTTCCTTCTGAGTATTGAGTTAGTTTTTGAAAGCAACACGTTTAGCAAATCAGAATTTTCAAGCTACAGAAAGGCTCATTTTGTCCAAAGAGGAGGATTCGGCTCAATTGAAGACAGACATGTATCTCTCCTCACAATACCATCTATGCTTCAACCTGCAGCAATTACCACATTGTTTCCCTGCAAGAATTGACTTAGTTTTTGAAAGGACTACTACTGGCAACTTTTGAGTTTCACTGTGGAGATAGTCTCTGTTTGCTTCAAACAGGCCTTTTTAGCTGAGATGAAGAAGCACATGTGTATCTTGAAAAAGTACCATCTACGTTGGAAGCTGTAATTTCTATCACACTGTTTCCCTCTGACAATTTAGTTTGTTTTAGAAAGGAGTATTTCCTGCAAATCAGAATTTCCAACATGGATTGAAGTTCACTTGCTCCAAACAAGCCTAGGTTGAAGAAACACACCTATTTCTTGAAAGAAAACCATCTGTGTTAGAAGAAAGTGCATCTAGCACATTGTTTCCCTGTGAGAACTGAGTTAGTTTTTAAAGGAACTTGTCCTCCACATTAGCACTTTGAATTGGGACATATGTTTCTTTGTTTCAAATTGGCCTATTCACCTGAATGGTCTAAACACGTGTTCCTCTTGAAACATCACAATATGTTTTAGAAAGAGGAACAACTAGCCTATTGCTTCCTTGTGAGAAGACTTAGTCTTGGAAAGGAATGTACCTGCAACTGAGAGATTTCAATGTGGAGATATGACCTGATTGCTGAAAATAGGCCTATACAGCTGAGTTGAAGAAACACATGACTAACTCTAATGACAACCATCTATGTTAGAAACTGTAGCATCAAGCACATTGTTCCCCTGTGAAATTTGAATTAGTTATGGAAATGAATAACTTCTGAAGAACAGATTTTCAAAGTGTAGGAAGCCTCATTTTGTCCAAATAGGCCATTTCAGCTATGTTGAAGAAACACATGCATCTCTCCAACGAAATCATGTAGGTTAGAATCAGCATCATCTAGAACACTGTTCCTTGTGAGAATTGATTTAGCTCGTGAAAGGAGTATTTCCTGCAAAGCATCCTTTTCAAGATGAAGAAAGGCTCATTTTGTTCCAAATAGGTCTATACAGCTGAGTTGAAGAAACACATGTACCTTTCCAAAGAAAACCATCTATGGTAGATCTACCACTTTATTTCCCTGTGTGAATTGACATAGATTTCAAAGGAAAATTTAATGGAAATGAGAACTTAGAAGGCAGAGAAAGGATCATTTTGTTCCAAATGGGCCAAATCACATGAGATGTCAAAAACCGTTTGTGTGGAAAGGAAAACTGTGATAGAAACAGGTGTTTCCTGCACATTCTTTCCCTGTGAAAATTGAGTTAATTTTTAAAAGCATACTTCCTACATCTTAAGTGTTTCAATGCGGAGATAGGTTCTGTTTACTCCAGGGAGGCGTATTCAGCGTGGTTTGAGAAACGCATGTATCTCCCAAAGAAAGAGATCTATGTTAAATGCTTCACAATCCCGCCTGTTGTTTGCCTGTGAGAATTGAATGAATTTTTGAATGCAATACTTCTGGAAATCCTCATTTTCAAGAAGAAGAAAGGCTCATTTTGTCCCAAGTATGCGTATTTTGCTGAGGTGAAGAAACACATTTATCTCTCCACAGAAAGCCATCTGTGTCAGAAGTCAAAACATTAACAACATTGCTTCATTCTGTAAATGAGTTACTTTTGGAAAGGAATATTTAGTGAAAATCAGAACTTTCAAGGTGGAGAGATGTTCACTTTCTTCCAAATAAGCCTATTGACCTGAAAGTGGGAACACATTTGTCTCTCGAAAGAAAATGGTCAGTGTAGAAAGAGAGAAGTGTCTAGACCATTGTTTCCGTGTGAGAATTGACTTAGTTTTGAAAGGAATACTTACTGCAAATCCTAATTTTCAAGGTGGAGAAAGGGTGATTTTCCTCAAATGGGCCTCTTTATCTGAGGGGAAGAAACACATGTATCCCTCCAAAGAAAACCATTTCTGCTAGAAGCTGCACCATCTGACACATTGTTACCTGTGAGAATTGAGTTCACTTTTGAAAGGAATATTTCCTGTATATCGTAGTTATCATGGTAGGGGAAGGCTCATTTTGGTACAAAAATGCCTAATCAGCTGATTTGAAGAAACACACTTATTTCTCCAAATAGCACCATCTAAGCTTGAAGCTACAGTTGCTAGCACATTGTTTCCCTGTGACAATTGGCTTAGTTTTTGAAAGGAAGACTTCCTCACAATCTGAATTTTCAGGGTATTATTAGGCTGAGTGTGTCCAAGTAGGCCCATTCAGCTAAGTTCTATAGAAACATGTGTCTCTCAAAAAAAAATCTTTCTTAGAACCAGGAGCATCTAGGGCATTGTTTCCCTGTGAGAACTGAGTTGGTTATTGAAAGGAATACTTCCTGCGACTTAAGATGTTTCAAAGTGGAGAAAGGCTCATTTTGTTCCAAATGGGGCCGTTCATCATTGGGGAAGAAACACAAGTATCCCTCCGAAGAAACCCATTTATGCTAGAAGCTGCAGCATCTACCATATTGTTTTCCTGTGAGAATTGAGTTCGTTTTGGGAAGAATACTTCCTGCAAATCAGAAATTCCAACGTGAACAAAGGTTCATTTTGTTTCCCAAAGGCCTATTCACCTAAGATGAAGAAAGGCCTGTATGTCCAAAAGAGAACAAGCTGGGTCCAAAGCTCAAGCATGTAGAACGTTGTTTACCAGTGATACTTGAATTACTTTTTGAATGGAATGCTCCTGCAAATCAGAATTGTCGGGGTGGATGAAGATCATTTTGTTCTGAATAGGCCTATTCGCCTGAGTTGAAAAAACACATGTACCTCTCAAAAGAAAACCAGCAGTGTTAGAAGCAGGAGCATCAAGCACATTGTTTTACTGTGAGAATTCAGTGAGTTTTTGAAAGGAAGACTGCTGCAAATCAGCGTTTTTGAGGTGTAGAAAGCTTCATTTTGTTCCACATAGGACAGTTTAGAACAGTTGAAGAAACAAATGTAAATCTCAAAAGAAAGCTATGTGTGTTAGAAATAAGAGCATCTATCACATTGTTTGCTGTGAGAATAGTGTTACTTTTTGAAAGGAATATACCTGCAACTTAGGGGATCAACGTGGAGATAGCCTCTTTCTGTTCCAAATTGGCCTATTCAGCTAAGTTGAAGAAACACATGTACCTCTCAAAAAAAACCATCTCGGTATGAGGCTGGAATATCTAGAACATTGTTTCCCTGTGAGAACTGAGTGTGGTTTTGAAATGACTACTACAGGAAACCTTAGAGTTTCAAAGGGGCGATAAGCTCTGTTTGCTCGAAATAGGTCTTTTCAGCTGAGTTGAAGACACATGCATCTTTCCCAAGAAAACCATCTATGTTAGAAAGTGCAGCAGCTACCACATGGTTTCTCTGTCACAATTGAGAGAGCTTTTGAAAGGAGTACTTCCTGCAATTCAGAACTTGCAAGGTCAACAAAGGTTCATTCTGTGCCAAATAGGCGTTTTCACCTGACATGTTGAAACACATGTTTCTCTCACAAGAAACTCTCTGTGTTAGACGGTCCATCGCATAGAACATTATTTACCTGTGAGATTTGAGTTAGTTTTCATTGGAGAACTTTTGCAAATCAGAATTTCAGGGTGGAAAAGGCTACTTTGTTCCTAATAGCCCTATTGAGCTGCATTGAAAAAACACATGGATCTCGCGAGAGAAAACCATCTGTGTTAGAAGCAGGATCATCCGGCACATTGTTTCCCTGTGAGAATCGAGTGAATATTTGAAAGGAGTACTTCCAGCCAATCATAGATTTGAGGTGTACAAAAGCTCACTTTACTCCAAATAGGACTATTTAGCTGAGTGGAAGAAACAACATGTATATCTCGCAAGAGAACTATATGTGTAAGAAGCCTGAGCATCTAGAACATTGATTCCCTGTGAGAACCGAGTTACGTTTGAAAGGAATACCTCCTGCAAATCCTAGATTTGAAGGTGGAGAAAGGCTGCTTTTGTTCAAATAGGCCTATTGATCTGAGGGGAAGTAACGAATGGATACTTCCAAAGAAAACCATTTCTGGTAGAAGCTGAAGCATGTACATATTGCTTCCCTGGGAGAAATCAGTTTGTTTGGAAAGGAATATTCCTGCAAATCAGAACTTCCAAGGTGCACCAAGCTTCATTTCATTCTAAATAGGCCTATTCCACTGAGATGTTGAAACACATGTTTCTCTGGAAAGAAAACAATCCGTGTTACAATCTCCCCTGCCTTTAACCTTGATTCCCTGTGAGATTAGAGGTAGTTTTTGAGTGGAGTACGTCTGCAAAGGAGAATTTTCAGGCTGGAAAAGCCTCCTTTTGTTGGACTAAGCCTATTCAGCTGAGTTGAAGAAGCACATTTTTCTCTCAAAAGAAAATCATCTGTGTTAGAAGAAGGAGAATCTAGCACATTGTTTCCTATGAGAAGTGAGTTAGTGTTTGAAAAGAACGCTGACTGCCACCTAGGTGTTTCAAGGTGGAGATTGGCTCTATTTCCTCCAATAAGCCTATTCAGATGAGTTTGAGAAACTCATGTATCTCTCCAAGGAAAATGGTCTACGTTAGCAGCATCAAATCTACCACATTGTTTCCTTCTGAGTATTGAGTTAGTTTTTGAAAGCAACACGTTTAGCAAATCAGAATTTTCAAGCTACAGAAAGGCTCATTTTGTCCAAAGAGGAGGATTCGGCTCAATTGAAGACAGACATGTATCTCTCCTCACAATACCATCTATGCTTCAAACTGCAGCAATTACCACATTGTTTCCCTGCAAGAATTGACTTAGTTTTTGAAAGGACTACTACTGGCAACTTTTGAGTTTCACTGTGGAGATAGTCTCTGTTTGCTTCAAACAGGCCTTTTTAGCTGAGATGAAGAAGCACATGTGTATCTTGAAAAAGTACCATCTACGTTGGAAGCTGTAATTTCTATCACACTGTTTCCCTCTGACAATTTAGTTTGTTTTAGAAAGGAGTATTTCCTGCAAATCAGAATTTCCAACATGGATTGAAGTTCACTTGCTCCAAACAAGCCTAGGTTGAAGAAACACACCTATTTCTTGAAAGAAAACCATCTGTGTTAGAAGAAAGTGCATCTAGCACATTGTTTCCCTGTGAGAACTGAGTTAGTTTTTAAAGGAACTTGTCCTCCACATTAGCACTTTGAATTGGGACATATGTTTCTTTGTTTCAAATTGGCCTATTCACCTGAATGGTCTAAACACGTGTTCCTCTTGAAACATCACAATATGTTTTAGAAAGAGGAACAACTAGCCTATTGCTTCCTTGTGAGAAGACTTAGTCTTGGAAAGGAATGTACCTGCAACTGAGAGATTTCAATGTGGAGATGTGCCCTGATTGCTGAAAATAGGCCTATACAGCTGAGTTGAAGAAACACATGACTAACTCTAATGACAACCATCTATGTTAGAAACTGTAGCATCAAGCACATTGTTCCCCTGTGAAATTTGAATTAGTTATGGAAATGAATAACTTCTGAAGAACAGATTTTCAAAGTGTAGGAAGCCTCATTTTGTCCAAATAGGCCATTTCAGCTATGTTGAAGAAACACATGCATCTCTCCAACGAAATCATGTAGGTTAGAATCAGCATCATCTAGAACACTGTTCCTTGTGAGAATTGATTTAGCTCGTGAAAGGAGTATTTCCTGCAAAGCATCCTTTTCAAGATGAAGAAAGGCTCATTTTGTTCCAAATAGGTCTATACAGCTGAGTTGAAGAAACACATGTACCTTTCCAAAGAAAACCATCTATGGTAGATCTACCACTTTATTTCCCTGTGTGAATTGACATAGATTTCAAAGGAAAATTTAATGGAAATGAGAACTTAGAAGGCAGAGAAAGGATCATTTTGTTCCAAATGGGCCAAATCACATGAGATGTCAAAAACCGTTTGTGTGGAAAGGAAAACTGTGATAGAAACAGGTGTTTCCTGCACATTCTTTCCCTGTGAAAATTGAGTTAATTTTTAAAAGCATACTTCCTACATCTTAAGTGTTTCAATGCGGAGATAGGTTCTGTTTACTCCAGGGAGGCGTATTCAGCGTGGTTTGAGAAACGCATGTATCTCCCAAAGAAAGAGATCTATGTTAAATGCTTCACAATCCCGCCTGTTGTTTGCCTGTGAGAATTGAATGAATTTTTGAATGCAATACTTCTGGAAATCCTCATTTTCAAGAAGAAGAAAGGCTCATTTTGTCCCAAGTATGCGTATTTTGCTGAGGTGAAGAAACACATTTATCTCTCCACAGAAAGCCATCTGTGTCAGAAGTCAAAACATTAACAACATTGCTTCATTCTGTAAATGAGTTACTTTTGGAAAGGAATATTTCCTGAAAATCAGAACTTTCAAGGTGGAGAGATGTTCACTTTCTTCCAAATAAGCCTATTGACCTGAAAGTGGGAACACATTTGTCTCTCGAAAGAAAATGGTCAGTGTAGAAAGAGAGAAGTGTCTAGACCATTGTTTCCGTGTGAGAATTGACTTAGTTTTGAAAGGAATACTTACTGCAAATCCTAATTTTCAAGGTGGAGAAAGGGTGATTTTCCTCAAATGGGCCTCTTTATCTGAGGGGAAGAAACACATGTATCCCTCCAAAGAAAACCATTTCTGCTAGAAGCTGCACCATCTGACACATTGTTACCTGTGAGAATTGAGTTCACTTTTGAAAGGAATATTTCCTGTATATCGTAGTTATCATGGTAGGGGAAGGCTCATTTTGGTACAAAAATGCCTAATCAGCTGATTTGAAGAAACACACTTATTTCTCCAAATAGCACCATCTAAGCTTGAAGCTACAGTTGCTAGCACATTGTTTCCCTGTGACAATTGGCTTAGTTTTTGAAAGGAAGACTTCCTCACAATCTGAATTTTCAGGGTATTATTAGGCTGAGTGTGTCCAAGTAGGCCCATTCAGCTAAGTTCTATAGAAACATGTGTCTCTCAAAAAAAAATCTTTCTTAGAACCAGGAGCATCTAGGGCATTGTTTCCCTGTGAGAACTGAGTTGGTTATTGAAAGGAATACTTCCTGTGACTTAAGATGTTTCAAAGTGGAGAAAGGCTCATTTTGTTCCAAATGGGGCCGTTCATCATTGGGGAAGAAACACAAGTATCCCTCCGAAGAAACCCATTTATGCTAGAAGCTGCAGCATCTACCATATTGTTTTCCTGTGAGAATTGAGTTCGTTTTGGGAAGAATACTTCCTGCAAATCAGAAATTCCAACGTGAACAAAGGTTCATTTTGTTTCCCAAAGGCCTATTCACCTAAGATGAAGAAAGGCCTGTATGTCCAAAAGAGAACAAGCTGGGTCCAAAGCTCAAGCATGTAGAACGTTGTTTACCAGTGATACTTGAATTACTTTTTGAATGGAATGCTCCTGCAAATCAGAATTGTCGGGGTGGATGAAGATCATTTTGTTCTGAATAGGCCTATTCGCCTGAGTTGAAAAAACACATGTACCTCTCAAAAGAAAACCAGCAGTGTTAGAAGCAGGAGCATCAAGCACATTGTTTTACTGTGAGAATTCAGTGAGTTTTTGAAAGGAAGACTGCTGCAAATCAGCGTTTTTGAGGTGTAGAAAGCTTCATTTTGTTCCACATAGGACAGTTTAGAACAGTTGAAGAAACAAATGTAAATCTCAAAAGAAAGCTATGTGTGTTAGAAATAAGAGCATCTATCACATTGTTTGCTGTGAGAATTGTGTTACTTTTTGAAAGGAATATACCTGCAACTTAGGGGATCAACGTGGAGATAGCCTCTTTCTGTTCCAAATTGGCCTATTCAGCTAAGTTGAAGAAACACATGTACCTCTCAAAAAAAACCATCTCGGTATGAGGCTGGAATATCTAGAACATTGTTTCCCTGTGAGAACTGAGTGTGGTTTTGAAATGACTACTACAGGAAACCTTAGAGTTTCAAAGGGGCGATAAGCTCTGTTTGCTCGAAATAGGTCTTTTCAGCTGAGTTGAAGACACATGCATCTTTCCCAAGAAAACCATCTATGTTAGAAAGTGCAGCAGCTACCACATGGTTTCTCTGTCACAATTGAGAGAGCTTTTGAAAGGAGTACTTCCTGCAATTCAGAACTTGCAAGGTCAACAAAGGTTCATTCTGTGCCAAATAGGCGTTTTCACCTGACATGTTGAAACACATGTTTCTCTCACAAGAAACTCTCTGTGTTAGACGGTCCATCGCATAGAACATTATTTACCTGTGAGATTTGAGTTAGTTTTCATTGGAGAACTTTTGCAAATCAGAATTTCAGGGTGGAAAAGGCTACTTTGTTCCTAATAGCCCTATTGAGCTGCATTGAAAAAACACATGGATCTCGCGAGAGAAAACCATCTGTGTTAGAAGCAGGATCATCCGGCACATTGTTTCCCTGTGAGAATCGAGTGAATATTTGAAAGGAGTACTTCCAGCCAATCATAGATTTGAGGTGTACAAAAGCTCACTTTACTCCAAATAGGACTATTTAGCTGAGTGGAAGAAACAACATGTATATCTCGCAAGAGAACTATATGTGTAAGAAGCCTGAGCATCTAGAACATTGATTCCCTGTGAGAACCGAGTTACGTTTGAAAGGAATACCTCCTGCAAATCCTAGATTTGAAGGTGGAGAAAGGCTGCTTTTGTTCAAAATAGGCCTATTGATCTGAGGGGAAGTAACGAATGGATACTTCCAAAGAAAACCATTTCTGGTAGAAGCTGAAGCATGTACATATTGCTTCCCTGGGAGAAATCAGTTAGTTTGGAAAGGAATATTCCTGCAAATCAGAACTTCCAAGGTGCACCAAGCTTCATTTCATTCTAAATAGGCCTATTCCACTGAGATGTTGAAACACATGTTTCTCTGGAAAGAAAACAATCCGTGTTACAATCTCCCCTGCCTTTAACCTTGATTCCCTGTGAGAATAGAGGTAGTTTTTGAGTGGAATACGTCTGCAAAGGAGAATTTTCAGGCTGGAAAAGCCTCCTTTTGTTGGACTAAGCCTATTCAGCTGAGTTGAAGAAGCACATTTTTCTCTCAAAAGAAAATCATCTGTGTTAGAAGAAGGAGAATCTAGCACATTGTTTCCTATGAGAAGTGAGTTAGTGTTTGAAAAGAACGCTGACTGCCACCTAGGTGTTTCAAGGTGGAGATTGGCTCTATTTCCTCCAATAAGCCTATTCAGATGAGTTTGAGAAACTCATGTATCTCTCCAAGGAAAATGGTCTACGTTAGCAGCATCAAATCTACCACATTGTTTCCTTCTGAGTATTGAGTTAGTTTTTGAAAGCAACACGTTTAGCAAATCAGAATTTTCAAGCTACAGAAAGGCTCATTTTGTCCAAAGAGGAGGATTCGGCTCAATTGAAGACAGACATGTATCTCTCCTCACAATACCATCTATGCTTCAAACTGCAGCAATTACCACATTGTTTCCCTGCAAGAATTGACTTAGTTTTTGAAAGGACTACTACTGGCAACTTTTGAGTTTCACTGTGGAGATAGTCTCTGTTTGCTTCAAACAGGCCTTTTTAGCTGAGATGAAGAAGCACATGTGTATCTTGAAAAAGTACCATCTACGTTGGAAGCTGTAATTTCTATCACACTGTTTCCCTCTGACAATTTAGTTTGTTTTAGAAAGGAGTATTTCCTGCAAATCAGAATTTCCAACATGGATTGAAGTTCACTTGCTCCAAACAAGCCTAGGTTGAAGAAACACACCTATTTCTTGAAAGAAAACCATCTGTGTTAGAAGAAAGTGCATCTAGCACATTGTTTCCCTGTGAGAACTGAGTTAGTTTTTAAAGGAACTTGTCCTCCACATTAGCACTTTGAATTGGGACATATGTTTCTTTGTTTCAAATTGGCCTATTCACCTGAATGGTCTAAACACGTGTTCCTCTTGAAACATCACAATATGTTTTAGAAAGAGGAACAACTAGCCTATTGCTTCCTTGTGAGAAGACTTAGTCTTGGAAAGGAATGTACCTGCAACTGAGAGATTTCAATGTGGAGATATGCCCTGATTGCTGAAAATAGGCCTATACAGCTGAGTTGAAGAAACACATGACTAACTCTAATGACAACCATCTATGTTAGAAACTGTAGCATCAAGCACATTGTTCCCCTGTGAAATTTGAATTAGTTATGGAAATGAATAACTTCTGAAGAACAGATTTTCAAAGTGTAGGAAGCCTCATTTTGTCCAAATAGGCCATTTCAGCTATGTTGAAGAAACACATGCATCTCTCCAACGAAATCATGTAGGTTAGAATCAGCATCATCTAGAACACTGTTCCTTGTGAGAATTGATTTAGCTCGTGAAAGGAGTATTTCCTGCAAAGCATCCTTTTCAAGATGAAGAAAGGCTCATTTTGTTCCAAATAGGTCTATACAGCTGAGTTGAAGAAACACATGTACCTTTCCAAAGAAAACCATCTATGGTAGATCTACCACTTTATTTCCCTGTGTGAATTGACATAGATTTCAAAGGAAAATTTAATGGAAATGAGAACTTAGAAGGCAGAGAAAGGATCATTTTGTTCCAAATGGGCCAAATCACATGAGATGTCAAAAACCGTTTGTGTGGAAAGGAAAACTGTGATAGAAACAGGTGTTTCCTGCACATTCTTTCCCTGTGAAAATTGAGTTAATTTTTAAAAGCATACTTCCTACATCTTAAGTGTTTCAATGCGGAGATAGGTTCTGTTTACTCCAGGGAGGCGTATTCAGCGTGGTTTGAGAAACGCATGTATCTCCCAAAGAAAGAGATCTATGTTAAATGCTTCACAATCCCGCCTGTTGTTTGCCTGTGAGAATTGAATGAATTTTTGAATGCAATACTTCTGGAAATCCTCATTTTCAAGAAGAAGAAAGGCTCATTTTGTCCCAAGTATGCGTATTTTGCTGAGGTGAAGAAACACATTTATCTCTCCACAGAAAGCCATCTGTGTCAGAAGTCAAAACATTAACAACATTGCTTCATTCTGTAAATGAGTTACTTTTGGAAAGGAATATTTCCTGAAAATCAGAACTTTCAAGGTGGAGAGATGTTCACTTTCTTCCAAATAAGCCTATTGACCTGAAAGTGGGAACACATTTGTCTCTCGAAAGAAAATGGTCAGTGTAGAAAGAGAGAAGTGTCTAGACCATTGTTTCCGTGTGAGAATTGACTTAGTTTTGAAAGGAATACTTACTGCAAATCCTAATTTTCAAGGTGGAGAAAGGGTGATTTTCCTCAAATGGGCCTCTTTATCTGAGGGGAAGAAACACATGTATCCCTCCAAAGAAAACCATTTCTGCTAGAAGCTGCACCATCTGACACATTGTTACCTGTGAGAATTGAGTTCACTTTTGAAAGGAATATTTCCTGTATATCGTAGTTATCATGGTAGGGGAAGGCTCATTTTGGTACAAAAATGCCTAATCAGCTGATTTGAAGAAACACACTTATTTCTCCAAATAGCACCATCTAAGCTTGAAGCTACAGTTGCTAGCACATTGTTTCCCTGTGACAATTGGCTTAGTTTTTGAAAGGAAGACTTCCTCACAATCTGAATTTTCAGGGTATTATTAGGCTGAGTGTGTCCAAGTAGGCCCATTCAGCTAAGTTCTATAGAAACATGTGTCTCTCAAAAAAAATCTTTCTTAGAACCAGGAGCATCTAGGGCATTGTTTCCCTGTGAGAACTGAGTTGGTTATTGAAAGGAATACTTCCTGCGACTTAAGATGTTTCAAAGTGGAGAAAGGCTCATTTTGTTCCAAATGGGGCCGTTCATCATTGGGGAAGAAACACAAGTATCCCTCCGAAGAAACCCATTTATGCTAGAAGCTGCAGCATCTACCATATTGTTTTCCTGTGAGAATTGAGTTCGTTTTGGGAAGAATACTTCCTGCAAATCAGAAATTCCAACGTGAACAAAGGTTCATTTTGTTTCCCAAAGGCCTATTCACCTAAGATGAAGAAAGGCCTGTATGTCCAAAAGAGAACAAGCTGGGTCCAAAGCTCAAGCATGTAGAACGTTGTTTACCAGTGATACTTGAATTACTTTTTGAATGGAATGCTCCTGCAAATCAGAATTGTCGGGGTGGATGAAGATCATTTTGTTCTGAATAGGCCTATTCGCCTGAGTTGAAAAAACACATGTACCTCTCAAAAGAAAACCAGCAGTGTTAGAAGCAGGAGCATCAAGCACATTGTTTTACTGTGAGAATTCAGTGAGTTTTTGAAAGGAAGACTGCTGCAAATCAGCGTTTTCGAGGTGTAGAAAGCTTCATTTTGTTCCACATAGGACAGTTTAGAACAGTTGAAGAAACAAATGTAAATCTCAAAAGAAAGCTATGTGTGTTAGAAATAAGAGCATCTATCACATTGTTTGCTGTGAGAATAGTGTTACTTTTTGAAAGGAATATACCTGCAACTTAGGGGATCAACGTGGAGATAGCCTCTTTCTGTTCCAAATTGGCCTATTCAGCTAAGTTGAAGAAACACATGTACCTCTCAAAAAAAACCATCTCGGTATGAGGCTGGAATATCTAGAACATTGTTTCCCTGTGAGAACTGAGTGTGGTTTTGAAATGACTACTACAGGAAACCTTAGAGTTTCAAAGGGGCGATAAGCTCTGTTTGCTCGAAATAGGTCTTTTCAGCTGAGTTGAAGACACATGCATCTTTCCCAAGAAAACCATCTATGTTAGAAAGTGCAGCAGCTACCACATGGTTTCTCTGTCACAATTGAGAGAGCTTTTGAAAGGAGTACTTCCTGCAATTCAGAACTTGCAAGGTCAACAAAGGTTCATTCTGTGCCAAATAGGCGTTTTCACCTGACATGTTGAAACACATGTTTCTCTCACAAGAAACTCTCTGTGTTAGACGGTCCATCGCATAGAACATTATTTACCTGTGAGATTTGAGTTAGTTTTCATTGGAGAACTTTTGCAAATCAGAATTTCAGGGTGGAAAAGGCTACTTTGTTCCTAATAGCCCTATTGAGCTGCATTGAAAAAACACATGGATCTCGCGAGAGAAAACCATCTGTGTTAGAAGCAGGATCATCCGGCACATTGTTTCCCTGTGAGAATCGAGTGAATATTTGAAAGGAGTACTTCCAGCCAATCATAGATTTGAGGTGTACAAAAGCTCACTTTACTCCAAATAGGACTATTTAGCTGAGTGGAAGAAACAACATGTATATCTCGCAAGAGAACTATATGTGTAAGAAGCCTGAGCATCTAGAACATTGATTCCCTGTGAGAACCGAGTTACGTTTGAAAGGAATACCTCCTGCAAATCCTAGATTTGAAGGTGGAGAAAGGCTGCTTTTGTTCAAAATAGGCCTATTGATCTGAGGGGAAGTAACGAATGGATACTTCCAAAGAAAACCATTTCTGGTAGAAGCTGAAGCATGTACATATTGCTTCCCTGGGAGAAATCAGTTAGTTTGGAAAGGAATATTCCTGCAAATCAGAACTTCCAAGGTGCACCAAGCTTCATTTCATTCTAAATAGGCCTATTCCACTGAGATGTTGAAACACATGTTTCTCTGGAAAGAAAACAATCCGTGTTACAATCTCCCCTGCCTTTAACCTTGATTCCCTGTGAGATTAGAGGTAGTTTTTGAGTGGAGTACGTCTGCAAAGGAGAATTTTCAGGCTGGAAAAGCCTCCTTTTGTTGGACTAAGCCTATTCAGCTGAGTTGAAGAAGCACATTTTTCTCTCAAAAGAAAATCATCTGTGTTAGAAGAAGGAGAATCTAGCACATTGTTTCCTATGAGAAGTGAGTTAGTGTTTGAAAAGAACGCTGACTGCCACCTAGGTGTTTCAAGGTGGAGATTGGCTCTATTTCCTCCAATAAGCCTATTCAGATGAGTTTGAGAAACTCATGTATCTCTCCAAGGAAAATGGTCTACGTTAGCAGCATCAAATCTACCACATTGTTTCCTTCTGAGTATTGAGTTAGTTTTTGAAAGCAACACGTTTAGCAAATCAGAATTTTCAAGCTACAGAAAGGCTCATTTTGTCCAAAGAGGAGGATTCGGCTCAATTGAAGACAGACATGTATCTCTCCTCACAATACCATCTATGCTTCAAACTGCAGCAATTACCACATTGTTTCCCTGCAAGAATTGACTTAGTTTTTGAAAGGACTACTACTGGCAACTTTTGAGTTTCACTGTGGAGATAGTCTCTGTTTGCTTCAAACAGGCCTTTTTAGCTGAGATGAAGAAGCACATGTGTATCTTGAAAAAGTACCATCTACGTTGGAAGCTGTAATTTCTATCACACTGTTTCCCTCTGACAATTTAGTTTGTTTTAGAAAGGAGTATTTCCTGCAAATCAGAATTTCCAACATGGATTGAAGTTCACTTGCTCCAAACAAGCCTAGGTTGAAGAAACACACCTATTTCTTGAAAGAAAACCATCTGTGTTAGAAGAAAGTGCATCTAGCACATTGTTTCCCTGTGAGAACTGAGTTAGTTTTTAAAGGAACTTGTCCTCCACATTAGCACTTTGAATTGGGACATATGTTTCTTTGTTTCAAATTGGCCTATTCACCTGAATGGTCTAAACACGTGTTCCTCTTGAAACATCACAATATGTTTTAGAAAGAGGAACAACTAGCCTATTGCTTCCTTGTGAGAAGACTTAGTCTTGGAAAGGAATGTACCTGCAACTGAGAGATTTCAATGTGGAGATGTGCCCTGATTGCTGAAAATAGGCCTATACAGCTGAGTTGAAGAAACACATGACTAACTCTAATGACAACCATCTATGTTAGAAACTGTAGCATCAAGCACATTGTTCCCCTGTGAAATTTGAATTAGTTATGGAAATGAATAACTTCTGAAGAACAGATTTTCAAAGTGTAGGAAGCCTCATTTTGTCCAAATAGGCCATTTCAGCTATGTTGAAGAAACACATGCATCTCTCCAACGAAATCATGTAGGTTAGAATCAGCATCATCTAGAACACTGTTCCTTGTGAGAATTGATTTAGCTCGTGAAAGGAGTATTTCCTGCAAAGCATCCTTTTCAAGATGAAGAAAGGCTCATTTTGTTCCAAATAGGTCTATACAGCTGAGTTGAAGAAACACATGTACCTTTCCAAAGAAAACCATCTATGGTAGATCTACCACTTTATTTCCCTGTGTGAATTGACATAGATTTCAAAGGAAAATTTAATGGAAATGAGAACTTAGAAGGCAGAGAAAGGATCATTTTGTTCCAAATGGGCCAAATCACATGAGATGTCAAAAACCGTTTGTGTGGAAAGGAAAACTGTGATAGAAACAGGTGTTTCCTGCACATTCTTTCCCTGTGAAAATTGAGTTAATTTTTAAAAGCATACTTCCTACATCTTAAGTGTTTCAATGCGGAGATAGGTTCTGTTTACTCCAGGGAGGCGTATTCAGCGTGGTTTGAGAAACGCATGTATCTCCCAAAGAAAGAGATCTATGTTAAATGCTTCACAATCCCGCCTGTTGTTTGCCTGTGAGAATTGAATGAATTTTTGAATGCAATACTTCTGGAAATCCTCATTTTCAAGAAGAAGAAAGGCTCATTTTGTCCCAAGTATGCGTATTTTGCTGAGGTGAAGAAACACATTTATCTCTCCACAGAAAGCCATCTGTGTCAGAAGTCAAAACATTAACAACATTGCTTCATTCTGTAAATGAGTTACTTTTGGAAAGGAATATTTCCTGAAAATCAGAACTTTCAAGGTGGAGAGATGTTCACTTTCTTCCAAATAAGCCTATTGACCTGAAAGTGGGAACACATTTCTCTCTCGAAAGAAAATGGTCAGTGTAGAAAGAGAGAAGTGTCTAGACCATTGTTTCCGTGTGAGAATTGACTTAGTTTTGAAAGGAATACTTACTGCAAATCCTAATTTTCAAGGTGGAGAAAGGGTGATTTTCCTCAAATGGGCCTCTTTATCTGAGGGGAAGAAACACATGTATCCCTCCAAAGAAAACCATTTCTGCTAGAAGCTGCACCATCTGACACATTGTTACCTGTGAGAATTGAGTTCACTTTTGAAAGGAATATTTCCTGTATATCGTAGTTATCATGGTAGGGGAAGGCTCATTTTGGTACAAAAATGCCTAATCAGCTGATTTGAAGAAACACACTTATTTCTCCAAATAGCACCATCTAAGCTTGAAGCTACAGTTGCTAGCACATTGTTTCCCTGTGACAATTGGCTTAGTTTTTGAAAGGAAGACTTCCTCACAATCTGAATTTTCAGGGTATTATTAGGCTGAGTGTGTCCAAGTAGGCCCATTCAGCTAAGTTCTATAGAAACATGTGTCTCTCAAAAAAAAATCTTTCTTAGAACCAGGAGCATCTAGGGCATTGTTTCCCTGTGAGAACTGAGTTGGTTATTGAAAGGAATACTTCCTGTGACTTAAGATGTTTCAAAGTGGAGAAAGGCTCATTTTGTTCCAAATGGGGCCGTTCATCATTGGGGAAGAAACACAAGTATCCCTCCGAAGAAACCCATTTATGCTAGAAGCTGCAGCATCTACCATATTGTTTTCCTGTGAGAATTGAGTTCGTTTTGGGAAGAATACTTCCTGCAAATCAGAAATTCCAACGTGAACAAAGGTTCATTTTGTTTCCCAAAGGCCTATTCACCTAAGATGAAGAAAGGCCTGTATGTCCAAAAGAGAACAAGCTGGGTCCAAAGCTCAAGCATGTAGAACGTTGTTTACCAGTGATACTTGAATTACTTTTTGAATGGAATGCTCCTGCAAATCAGAATTGTCGGGGTGGATGAAAATCATTTTGTTCTGAATAGGCCTATTCGCCTGAGTTGAAAAAACACATGTACCTCTCAAAAGAAAACCAGCAGTGTTAGAAGCAGGAGCATCAAGCACATTGTTTTACTGTGAGAATTCAGTGAGTTTTTGAAAGGAAGACTGCTGCAAATCAGCGTTTTTGAGGTGTAGAAAGCTTCATTTTGTTCCACATAGGACAGTTTAGAACAGTTGAAGAAACAAATGTAAATCTCAAAAGAAAGCTATGTGTGTTAGAAATAAGAGCATCTATCACATTGTTTGCTGTGAGAATAGTGTTACTTTTTGAAAGGAATATACCTGCAACTTAGGGGATCAACGTGGAGATAGCCTCTTTCTGTTCCAAATTGGCCTATTCAGCTAAGTTGAAGAAACACATGTACCTCTCAAAAAAAACCATCTCGGTATGAGGCTGGAATATCTAGAACATTGTTTCCCTGTGAGAACTGAGTGTGGTTTTGAAATGACTACTACAGGAAACCTTAGAGTTTCAAAGGGGCGATAAGCTCTGTTTGCTCGAAATAGGTCTTTTCAGCTGAGTTGAAGACACATGCATCTTTCCCAAGAAAACCATCTATGTTAGAAAGTGCAGCAGCTACCACATGGTTTCTCTGTCACAATTGAGAGAGCTTTTGAAAGGAGTACTTCCTGCAATTCAGAACTTGCAAGGTCAACAAAGGTTCATTCTGTGCCAAATAGGCGTTTTCACCTGACATGTTGAAACACATGTTTCTCTCACAAGAAACTCTCTGTGTTAGACGGTCCATCGCATAGAACATTATTTACCTGTGAGATTTGAGTTAGTTTTCATTGGAGAACTTTTGCAAATCAGAATTTCAGGGTGGAAAAGGCTACTTTGTTCCTAATAGCCCTATTGAGCTGCATTGAAAAAACACATGGATCTCGCGAGAGAAAACCATCTGTGTTAGAAGCAGGATCATCCGGCACATTGTTTCCCTGTGAGAATCGAGTGAATATTTGAAAGGAGTACTTCCAGCCAATCATAGATTTGAGGTGTACAAAAGCTCACTTTACTCCAAATAGGACTATTTAGCTGAGTGGAAGAAACAACATGTATATCTCGCAAGAGAACTATATGTGTAAGAAGCCTGAGCATCTAGAACATTGATTCCCTGTGAGAACCGAGTTACGTTTGAAAGGAATACCTCCTGCAAATCCTAGATTTGAAGGTGGAGAAAGGCTGCTTTTGTTCAAAATAGGCCTATTGATCTGAGGGGAAGTAACGAATGGATACTTCCAAAGAAAACCATTTCTGGTAGAAGCTGAAGCATGTACATATTGCTTCCCTGGGAGAAATCAGTTAGTTTGGAAAGGAATATTCCTGCAAATCAGAACTTCCAAGGTGCACCAAGCTTCATTTCATTCTAAATAGGCCTATTCCACTGAGATGTTGAAACACATGTTTCTCTGGAAAGAAAACAATCCGTGTTACAATCTCCCCTGCCTTTAACCTTGATTCCCTGTGAGATTAGAGGTAGTTTTTGAGTGGAATACGTCTGCAAAGGAGAATTTTCAGGCTGGAAAAGCCTCCTTTTGTTGGACTAAGCCTATTCAGCTGAGTTGAAGAAGCACATTTTTCTCTCAAAAGAAAATCATCTGTGTTAGAAGAAGGAGAATCTAGCACATTGTTTCCTATGAGAAGTGAGTTAGTGTTTGAAAAGAACGCTGACTGCCACCTAGGTGTTTCAAGGTGGAGATTGGCTCTATTTCCTCCAATAAGCCTATTCAGATGAGTTTGAGAAACTCATGTATCTCTCCAAGGAAAATGGTCTACGTTAGCAGCATCAAATCTACCACATTGTTTCCTTCTGAGTATTGAGTTAGTTTTTGAAAGCAACACGTTTAGCAAATCAGAATTTTCAAGCTACAGAAAGGCTCATTTTGTCCAAAGAGGAGGATTCGGCTCAATTGAAGACAGACATGTATCTCTCCTCACAATACCATCTATGCTTCAACCTGCAGCAATTACCACATTGTTTCCCTGCAAGAATTGACTTAGTTTTTGAAAGGACTACTACTGGCAACTTTTGAGTTTCACTGTGGAGATAGTCTCTGTTTGCTTCAAACAGGCCTTTTTAGCTGAGATGAAGAAGCACATGTGTATCTTGAAAAAGTACCATCTACGTTGGAAGCTGTAATTTCTATCACACTGTTTCCCTCTGACAATTTAGTTTGTTTTAGAAAGGAGTATTTCCTGCAAATCAGAATTTCCAACATGGATTGAAGTTCACTTGCTCCAAACAAGCCTAGGTTGAAGAAACACACCTATTTCTTGAAAGAAAACCATCTGTGTTAGAAGAAAGTGCATCTAGCACATTGTTTCCCTGTGAGAACTGAGTTAGTTTTTAAAGGAACTTGTCCTCCACATTAGCACTTTGAATTGGGACATATGTTTCTTTGTTTCAAATTGGCCTATTCACCTGAATGGTCTAAACACGTGTTCCTCTTGAAACATCACAATATGTTTTAGAAAGAGGAACAACTAGCCTATTGCTTCCTTGTGAGAAGACTTAGTCTTGGAAAGGAATGTACCTGCAACTGAGAGATTTCAATGTGGAGATATGCCCTGATTGCTGAAAATAGGCCTATACAGCTGAGTTGAAGAAACACATGACTAACTCTAATGACAACCATCTATGTTAGAAACTGTAGCATCAAGCACATTGTTCCCCTGTGAAATTTGAATTAGTTATGGAAATGAATAACTTCTGAAGAACAGATTTTCAAAGTGTAGGAAGCCTCATTTTGTCCAAATAGGCCATTTCAGCTATGTTGAAGAAACACATGCATCTCTCCAACGAAATCATGTAGGTTAGAATCAGCATCATCTAGAACACTGTTCCTTGTGAGAATTGATTTAGCTCGTGAAAGGAGTATTTCCTGCAAAGCATCCTTTTCAAGATGAAGAAAGGCTCATTTTGTTCCAAATAGGTCTATACATCTGAGTTGAAGAAACACATGTACCTTTCCAAAGAAAACCATCTATGGTAGATCTACCACTTTATTTCCCTGTGTGAATTGACATAGATTTCAAAGGAAAATTTAATGGAAATGAGAACTTAGAAGGCAGAGAAAGGATCATTTTGTTCCAAATGGGCCAAATCACATGAGATGTCAAAAACCGTTTGTGTGGAAAGGAAAACTGTGATAGAAACAGGTGTTTCCTGCACATTCTTTCCCTGTGAAAATTGAGTTAATTTTTAAAAGCATACTTCCTACATCTTAAGTGTTTCAATGCGGAGATAGGTTCTGTTTACTCCAGGGAGGCGTATTCAGCGTGGTTTGAGAAACGCATGTATCTCCCAAAGAAAGAGATCTATGTTAAATGCTTCACAATCCCGCCTGTTGTTTGCCTGTGAGAATTGAATGAATTTTTGAATGCAATACTTCTGGAAATCCTCATTTTCAAGAAGAAGAAAGGCTCATTTTGTCCCAAGTATGCGTATTTTGCTGAGGTGAAGAAACACATTTATCTCTCCACAGAAAGCCATCTGTGTCAGAAGTCAAAACATTAACAACATTGCTTCATTCTGTAAATGAGTTACTTTTGGAAAGGAATATTTCCTGAAAATCAGAACTTTCAAGGTGGAGAGATGTTCACTTTCTTCCAAATAAGCCTATTGACCTGAAAGTGGGAACACATTTCTCTCTCGAAAGAAAATGGTCAGTGTAGAAAGAGAGAAGTGTCTAGACCATTGTTTCCGTGTGAGAATTGACTTAGTTTTGAAAGGAATACTTACTGCAAATCCTAATTTTCAAGGTGGAGAAAGGGTGATTTTCCTCAAATGGGCCTCTTTATCTGAGGGGAAGAAACACATGTATCCCTCCAAAGAAAACCATTTCTGCTAGAAGCTGCACCATCTGACACATTGTTACCTGTGAGAATTGAGTTCACTTTTGAAAGGAATATTTCCTGTATATCGTAGTTATCATGGTAGGGGAAGGCTCATTTTGGTACAAAAATGCCTAATCAGCTGATTTGAAGAAACACATTTATTTCTCCAAATAGCACCATCTAAGCTTGAAGCTACAGTTGCTAGCACATTGTTTCCCTGTGACAATTGGCTTAGTTTTTGAAAGGAAGACTTCCTCACAATCTGAATTTTCAGGGTATTATTAGGCTGAGTGTGTCCAAGTAGGCCCATTCAGCTAAGTTCTATAGAAACATGTGTCTCTCAAAAAAAAATCTTTCTTAGAACCAGGAGCATCTAGGGCATTGTTTCCCTGTGAGAACTGAGTTGGTTATTGAAAGGAATACTTCCTGCGACTTAAGATGTTTCAAAGTGGAGAAAGGCTCATTTTGTTCCAAATGGGGCCGTTCATCATTGGGGAAGAAACACAAGTATCCCTCCGAAGAAACCCATTTATGCTAGAAGCTGCAGCATCTACCATATTGTTTTCCTGTGAGAATTGAGTTCGTTTTGGGAAGAATACTTCCTGCAAATCAGAAATTCCAACGTGAACAAAGGTTCATTTTGTTTCCCAAAGGCCTATTCACCTAAGATGAAGAAAGGCCTGTATGTCCAAAAGAGAACAAGCTGGGTCCAAAGCTCAAGCATGTAGAACGTTGTTTACCAGTGATACTTGAATTACTTTTTGAATGGAATGCTCCTGCAAATCAGAATTGTCGGGGTGGATGAAGATCATTTTGTTCTGAATAGGCCTATTCGCCTGAGTTGAAAAAACACATGTACCTCTCAAAAGAAAACCAGCAGTGTTAGAAGCAGGAGCATCAAGCACATTGTTTTACTGTGAGAATTCAGTGAGTTTTTGAAAGGAAGACTGCTGCAAATCAGCGTTTTTGAGGTGTAGAAAGCTTCATTTTGTTCCACATAGGACAGTTTAGAACAGTTGAAGAAACAAATGTAAATCTCAAAAGAAAGCTATGTGTGTTAGAAATAAGAGCATCTATCACATTGTTTGCTGTGAGAATAGTGTTACTTTTTGAAAGGAATATACCTGCAACTTAGGGGATCAACGTGGAGATAGCCTCTTTCTGTTCCAAATTGGCCTATTCAGCTAAGTTGAAGAAACACATGTACCTCTCAAAAAAAACCATCTCGGTATGAGGCTGGAATATCTAGAACATTGTTTCCCTGTGAGAACTGAGTGTGGTTTTGAAATGACTACTACAGGAAACCTTAGAGTTTCAAAGGGGCGATAAGCTCTGTTTGCTCGAAATAGGTCTTTTCAGCTGAGTTGAAGACACATGCATCTTTCCCAAGAAAACCATCTATGTTAGAAAGTGCAGCAGCTACCACATGGTTTCTCTGTCACAATTGAGAGAGCTTTTGAAAGGAGTACTTCCTGCAATTCAGAACTTGCAAGGTCAACAAAGGTTCATTCTGTGCCAAATAGGCGTTTTCACCTGACATGTTGAAACACATGTTTCTCTCACAAGAAACTCTCTGTGTTAGACGGTCCATCGCATAGAACATTATTTACCTGTGAGATTTGAGTTAGTTTTCATTGGAGAACTTTTGCAAATCAGAATTTCAGGGTGGAAAAGGCTACTTTGTTCCTAATAGCCCTATTGAGCTGCATTGAAAAAACACATGGATCTCGCGAGAGAAAACCATCTGTGTTAGAAGCAGGATCATCCGGCACATTGTTTCCCTGTGAGAATCGAGTGAATATTTGAAAGGAGGACTTCCAGCCAATCATAGATTTGAGGTGTACAAAAGCTCACTTTACTCCAAATAGGACTATTTAGCTGAGTGGAAGAAACAACATGTATATCTCGCAAGAGAACTATATGTGTAAGAAGCCTGAGCATCTAGAACATTGATTCCCTGTGAGAACCGAGTTACGTTTGAAAGGAATACCTCCTGCAAATCCTAGATTTGAAGGTGGAGAAAGGCTGCTTTTGTTCAAAATAGGCCTATTGATCTGAGGGGAAGTAACGAATGGATACTTCCAAAGAAAACCATTTCTGGTAGAAGCTGAAGCATGTACATATTGCTTCCCTGGGAGAAATCAGTTAGTTTGGAAAGGAATATTCCTGCAAATCAGAACTTCCAAGGTGCACCAAGCTTCATTTCATTCTAAATAGGCCTATTCCACTGAGATGTTGAAACACATGTTTCTCTGGAAAGAAAACAATCCGTGTTACAATCTCCCCTGCCTTTAACCTTGATTCCCTGTGAGATTAGAGGTAGTTTTTGAGTGGAATACGTCTGCAAAGGAGAATTTTCAGGCTGGAAAAGCCTCCTTTTGTTGGACTAAGCCTATTCAGCTGAGTTGAAGAAGCACATTTTTCTCTCAAAAGAAAATCATCTGTGTTAGAAGAAGGAGAATCTAGCACATTGTTTCCTATGAGAAGTGAGTTAGTGTTTGAAAAGAACGCTGACTGCAACCTAGGTGTTTCAAGGTGGAGATTGGCTCTATTTCCTCCAATAAGCCTATTCAGATGAGTTTGAGAAACTCATGTATCTCTCCAAGGAAAATGATATACGTTAGCAGCATCAAATCTACCACATTGTTTCCTTCTGAGTATTGAGTTAGTTTTTGAAAGCAACACGTTTAGCAAATCAGAATTTTCAAGCTACAGAAAGGCTCATTTTGTCCAAAGAGGAGGATTCGGCTCAATTGAAGACAGACATGTATCTCTCCTCACAATACCATCTATGCTTCAAACTGCAGCAATTACCACATTGTTTCCCTGCAAGAATTGACTTAGTTTTTGAAAGGACTACTACTGGCAACTTTTGAGTTTCACTGTGGAGATAGTCTCTGTTTGCTTCAAACAGGCCTTTTTAGCTGAGATGAAGAAGCACATGTGTATCTTGAAAAAGTACCATCTACGTTGGAAGCTGTAATTTCTATCACACTGTTTCCCTCTGACAATTTAGTTTGTTTTAGAAAGGAGTATTTCCTGCAAATCAGAATTTCCAACATGGATTGAAGTTCACTTGCTCCAAACAAGCCTAGGTTGAAGAAACACACCTATTTCTTGAAAGAAAACCATCTGTGTTAGAAGAAAGTGCATCTAGCACATTGTTTCGCTGTGAGAACTGAGTTAGTTTTTAAAGGAACTTGTCCTCCACATTAGCACTTTGAATTGGGACATATGTTTCTTTGTTTCAAATTGGCCTATTCACCTGAATGGTCTAAACACGTGTTCCTCTTGAAACATCACAATATGTTTTAGAAAGAGGAACAACTAGCCTATTGCTTCCTTGTGAGAAGACTTAGTCTTGGAAAGGAATGTACCTGCAACTGAGAGATTTCAATGTGGAGATATGCCCTGATTGCTGAAAATAGGCCTATACAGCTGAGTTGAAGAAACACATGACTAACTCTAATGACAACCATCTATGTTAGAAACTGTAGCATCAAGCACATTGATCCCCTGTGAAATTTGAATTAGTTATGGAAATGAATAACTTCTGAAGAACAGATTTTCAAAGTGTAGGAAGCCTCATTTTGTCCAAATAGGCCATTTCAGCTATGTTGAAGAAACACATGCATCTCTCCAACGAAATCATGTAGGTTAGAATCCGCATCATCTAGAACACTGTTCCTTGTGAGAATTGATTTAGCTCGTGAAAGGAGTATTTCCTGCAAAGCATCCTTTTCAAGATGAAGAAAGGCTCATTTTGTTCCAAATAGGTCTATACAGCTGAGTTGAAGAAACACATGTACCTTTCCAAAGAAAACCATCTATGGTAGATCTACCACTTTATTTCCCTGTGTGAATTGACATAGATTTCAAAGGAAAATTTAATGGAAATGAGAACTTAGAAGGCAGAGAAAGGATCATTTTGTTCCAAATGGGCCAAATCACATGAGATGTCAAAAACCGTTTGTGTGGAAAGGAAAACTGTGATAGAAACAGGTGTTTCCTGCACATTCTTTCCCTGTGAAAATTGAGTTAATTTTTAAAAGCATACTTCCTACATCTTAAGTGTTTCAATGCGGAGATAGGTTCTGTTTACTCCAGGGAGGCGTATTCAGCGTGGTTTGAGAAACGCATGTATCTCCCAAAGAAAGAGATCTATGTTAAATGCTTCACAATCCCGCCTGTTGTTTGCCTGTGAGAATTGAATGAATTTTTGAATGCAATACTTCTGGAAATCCTCATTTTCAAGAAGAAGAAAGGCTCATTTTTTCCCAAGTATGAGTATTTTGCTGAGGTGAAGAAACACATTTATCTCTCCACAGAAAGCCATCTGTGTCAGAAGTCAAAACATTAACAACATTGCTTCATTCTGTAAATGAGTTACTTTTGGAAAGGAATATTTCCTGAAAATCAGAACTTTCAAGGTGGAGAGATGTTCACTTTCTTCCAAATAAGCCTATTGACCTGAAAGTGGGAACACATTTCTCTCTCGAAAGAAAATGGTCAGTGTAGAAAGAGAGAAGTGTCTAGACCATTGTTTCCGTGTGAGAATTGACTTAGTTTTGAAAGGAATACTTACTGCAAATCCTAATTTTCAAGGTGGAGAAAGGGTGATTTTCCTCAAATGGGCCTCTTTATCTGAGGGGAAGAAACACATGTATCCCTCCAAAGAAAACCATTTCTGCTAGAAGCTGCACCATCTGACACATTGTTACCTGTGAGAATTGAGTTCACTTTTGAAAGGAATATTTCCTGTATATCGTAGTTATCATGGTAGGGGAAGGCTCATTTTGGTACAAAAATGCCTAATCAGCTGATTTGAAGAAACACATTTATTTCTCCAAATAGCACCATCTAAGCTTGAAGCTACAGTTGCTAGCACATTGTTTCCCTGTGACAATTGGCTTAGTTTTTGAAAGGAAGACTTCCTCACAATCTGAATTTTCAGGGTATTATTAGGCTGAGTGTGTCCAAGTAGGCCCATTCAGCTAAGTTCTATAGAAACATGTGTCTCTCAAAAAAAAATCTTTCTTAGAACCAGGAGCATCTAGGGCATTGTTTCCCTGTGAGAACTGAGTTGGTTATTGAAAGGAATACTTCCTGCGACTTAAGATGTTTCAAAGTGGAGAAAGGCTCATTTTGTTCCAAATGGGGCCGTTCATCATTGGGGAAGAAACACAAGTATCCCTCCGAAGAAACCCTTTTATGGTAGAAGCTGCAGCATCTACCATATTGTTTTCCTGTGAGAATTGAGTTCGTTTTGGGAAGAATACTTCCTGCAAATCAGAAATTCCAACGTGAACAAAGGTTCATTTTGTTTCCCAAAGGCCTATTCACCTAAGATGAAGAAAGGCCTGTATGTCCAAAAGAGAACAAGCTGGGTCCAAAGCTCAAGCATGTAGAACGTTGTTTACCAGTGATACTTGAATTACTTTTTGAATGGAATGCTCCTGCAAATCAGAATTGTCGGGGTGGATGAAGATCATTTTGTTCTGAATAGGCCTATTCGCCTGAGTTGAAAAAACACATGTACCTCTCAAAAGAAAACCAGCAGTGTTAGAAGCAGGAGCATCAAGCACATTGTTTTACTGTGAGAATTCAGTGAGTTTTTGAAAGGAAGACTGCTGCAAATCAGCGTTTTCGAGGTGTAGAAAGCTTCATTTTGTTCCACATAGGACAGTTTAGAACAGTTGAAGAAACAAATGTAAATCTCAAAAGAAAGCTATGTGTGTTAGAAATAAGAGCATCTATCACATTGTTTGCTGTGAGAATAGTGTTACTTTTTGAAAGGAATATACCTGCAACTTAGGGGATCAACGTGGAGATAGCCTCTTTCTGTTCCAAATTGGCCTATTCAGCTAAGTTGAAGAAACACATGTACCTCTCAAAAAAAACCATCTCGGTATGAGGCTGGAATATCTAGAACATTGTTTCCCTGTGAGAACTGAGTGTGGTTTTGAAATGACTACTACAGGAAACCTTAGAGTTTCAAAGGGGCGATAAGCTCTGTTTGCTCGAAATAGGTCTTTTCAGCTGAGTTGAAGACACATGCATCTTTCCCAAGAAAACCATCTATGTTAGAAAGTGCAGCAGCTACCACATGGTTTCTCTGTCACAATTGAGAGAGCTTTTGAAAGGAGTACTTCCTGCAATTCAGAACTTGCAAGGTCAACAAAGGTTCATTCTGTGCCAAATAGGCGTTTTCACCTGACATGTTGAAACACATGTTTCTCTCACAAGAAACTCTCTGTGTTAGACGGTCCATCGCATAGAACATTATTTACCTGTGAGATTTGAGTTAGTTTTCATTGGAGAACTTTTGCAAATCAGAATTTCAGGGTGGAAAAGGCTACTTTGTTCCTAATAGCCCTATTGAGCTGCATTGAAAAAACACATGGATCTCGCGAGAGAAAACCATCTGTGTTAGAAGCAGGATCATCCGGCACATTGTTTCCCTGTGAGAATCGAGTGAATATTTGAAAGGAGGACTTCCAGCCAATCATAGATTTGAGGTGTACAAAAGCTCACTTTACTCCAAATAGGACTATTTAGCTGAGTGGAAGAAACAACATGTATATCTCGCAAGAGAACTATATGTGTAAGAAGCCTGAGCATCTAGAACATTGATTCCCTGTGAGAACCGAGTTACGTTTGAAAGGAATACCTCCTGCAAATCCTAGATTTGAAGGTGGAGAAAGGCTGCTTTTGTTCAAAATAGGCCTATTGATCTGAGGGGAAGTAACGAATGGATACTTCCAAAGAAAACCATTTCTGGTAGAAGCTGAAGCATGTACATATTGCTTCCCTGGGAGAAATCAGTTAGTTTGGAAAGGAATATTCCTGCAAATCAGAACTTCCAAGGTGCACCAAGCTTCATTTCATTCTAAATAGGCCTATTCCACTGAGATGTTGAAACACATGTTTCTCTGGAAAGAAAACAATCCGTGTTACAATCTCCCCTGCCTTTAACCTTGATTCCCTGTGAGATTAGAGGTAGTTTTTGAGTGGAATACGTCTGCAAAGGAGAATTTTCAGGCTGGAAAAGCCTCCTTTTGTTGGACTAAGCCTATTCAGCTGAGTTGAAGAAGCACATTTTTCTCTCAAAAGAAAATCATCTGTGTTAGAAGAAGGAGAATCTAGCACATTGTTTCCTATGAGAAGTGAGTTAGTGTTTGAAAAGAACGCTGACTGCAACCTAGGTGTTTCAAGGTGGAGATTGGCTCTATTTCCTCCAATAAGCCTATTCAGATGAGTTTGAGAAACTCATGTATCTCTCCAAGGAAAATGATATACGTTAGCAGCATCAAATCTACCACATTGTTTCCTTCTGAGTATTGAGTTAGTTTTTGAAAGCAACACGTTTAGCAAATCAGAATTTTCAAGCTACAGAAAGGCTCATTTTGTCCAAAGAGGAGGATTCGGCTCAATTGAAGACAGACATGTATCTCTCCTCACAATACCATCTATGCTTCAAACTGCAGCAATTACCACATTGTTTCCCTGCAAGAATTGACTTAGTTTTTGAAAGGACTACTACTGGCAACTTTTGAGTTTCACTGTGGAGATAGTCTCTGTTTGCTTCAAACAGGCCTTTTTAGCTGAGATGAAGAAGCACATGTGTATCTTGAAAAAGTACCATCTACGTTGGAAGCTGTAATTTCTATCACACTGTTTCCCTCTGACAATTTAGTTTGTTTTAGAAAGGAGTATTTCCTGCAAATCAGAATTTCCAACATGGATTGAAGTTCACTTGCTCCAAACAAGCCTAGGTTGAAGAAACACACCTATTTCTTGAAAGAAAACCATCTGTGTTAGAAGAAAGTGCATCTAGCACATTGTTTCGCTGTGAGAACTGAGTTAGTTTTTAAAGGAACTTGTCCTCCACATTAGCACTTTGAATTGGGACATATGTTTCTTTGTTTCAAATTGGCCTATTCACCTGAATGGTCTAAACACGTGTTCCTCTTGAAACATCACAATATGTTTTAGAAAGAGGAACAACTAGCCTATTGCTTCCTTGTGAGAAGACTTAGTCTTGGAAAGGAATGTACCTGCAACTGAGAGATTTCAATGTGGAGATATGCCCTGATTGCTGAAAATAGGCCTATACAGCTGAGTTGAAGAAACACATGACTAACTCTAATGACAACCATCTATGTTAGAAACTGTAGCATCAAGCACATTGATCCCCTGTGAAATTTGAATTAGTTATGGAAATGAATAACTTCTGAAGAACAGATTTTCAAAGTGTAGGAAGCCTCATTTTGTCCAAATAGGCCATTTCAGCTATGTTGAAGAAACACATGCATCTCTCCAACGAAATCATGTAGGTTAGAATCCGCATCATCTAGAACACTGTTCCTTGTGAGAATTGATTTAGCTCGTGAAAGGAGTATTTCCTGCAAAGCATCCTTTTCAAGATGAAGAAAGGCTCATTTTGTTCCAAATAGGTCTATACATCTGAGTTGAAGAAACACATGTACCTTTCCAAAGAAAACCATCTATGGTAGATCTACCACTTTATTTCCCTGTGTGAATTGACATAGATTTCAAAGGAAAATTTAATGGAAATGAGAACTTAGAAGGCAGAGAAAGGATCATTTTGTTCCAAATGGGCCAAATCACATGAGATGTCAAAAACCGTTTGTGTGGAAAGGAAAACTGTGATAGAAACAGGTGTTTCCTGCACATTCTTTCCCTGTGAAAATTGAGTTAATTTTTAAAAGCATACTTCCTACATCTTAAGTGTTTCAATGCGGAGATAGGTTCTGTTTACTCCAGGGAGGCGTATTCAGCGTGGTTTGAGAAACGCATGTATCTCCCAAAGAAAGAGATCTATGTTAAATGCTTCACAATCCCGCCTGTTGTTTGCCTGTGAGAATTGAATGAATTTTTGAATGCAATACTTCTGGAAATCCTCATTTTCAAGAAGAAGAAAGGCTCATTTTGTCCCAAGTATGCGTATTTTGCTGAGGTGAAGAAACACATTTATCTCTCCACAGAAAGCCATCTGTGTCAGAAGTCAAAACATTAACAACATTGCTTCATTCTGTAAATGAGTTACTTTTGGAAAGGAATATTTCCTGAAAATCAGAACTTTCAAGGTGGAGAGATGTTCACTTTCTTCCAAATAAGCCTATTGACCTGAAAGTGGGAACACATTTCTCTCTCGAAAGAAAATGGTCAGTGTAGAAAGAGAGAAGTGTCTAGACCATTGTTTCCGTGTGAGAATTGACTTAGTTTTGAAAGGAATACTTACTGCAAATCCTAATTTTCAAGGTGGAGAAAGGGTGATTTTCCTCAAATGGGCCTCTTTATCTGAGGGGAAGAAACACATGTATCCCTCCAAAGAAAACCATTTCTGCTAGAAGCTGCACCATCTGACACATTGTTACCTGTGAGAATTGAGTTCACTTTTGAAAGGAATATTTCCTGTATATCGTAGTTATCATGGTAGGGGAAGGCTCATTTTGGTACAAAAATGCCTAATCAGCTGATTTGAAGAAACACATTTATTTCTCCAAATAGCACCATCTAAGCTTGAAGCTACAGTTGCTAGCACATTGTTTCCCTGTGACAATTGGCTTAGTTTTTGAAAGGAAGACTTCCTCACAATCTGAATTTTCAGGGTATTATTAGGCTGAGTGTGTCCAAGTAGGCCCATTCAGCTAAGTTCTATAGAAACATGTGTCTCTCAAAAAAAAATCTTTCTTAGAACCAGGAGCATCTAGGGCATTGTTTCCCTGTGAGAACTGAGTTAGTTATTGAAAGGAATACTTCCTGCGACTTAAGATGTTTCAAAGTGGAGAAAGGCTCATTTTGTTCCAAATGGGGCCGTTCATCATTGGGGAAGAAACACAAGTATCCCTCCGAAGAAACCCATTTATGCTAGAAGCTGCAGCATCTACCATATTGTTTTCCTGTGAGAATTGAGTTCGTTTTGGGAAGAATACTTCCTGCAAATCAGAAATTCCAACGTGAACAAAGGTTCAGTTTGTTTCCCAAAGGCCTATTCACCTAAGATGAAGAAAGGCCTGTATGTCCAAAAGAGAACAAGCTGGGTCCAAAGCTCAAGCATGTAGAACGTTGTTTACCAGTGATACTTGAATTACTTTTTGAATGGAATGCTCCTGCAAATCAGAATTGTCGGGGTGGATGAAGATCATTTTGTTCTGAATAGGCCTATTCGCCTGAGTTGAAAAAACACATGTACCTCTCAAAAGAAAACCAGCAGTGTTAGAAGCAGGAGCATCAAGCACATTGTTTTACTGTGAGAATTCAGTGAGTTTTTGAAAGGAAGACTGCTGCAAATCAGCGTTTTTGAGGTGTAGAAAGCTTCATTTTGTTCCACATAGGACAGTTTAGAACAGTTGAAGAAACAAATGTAAATCTCAAAAGAAAGCTATGTGTGTTAGAAATAAGAGCATCTATCACATTGTTTGCTGTGAGAATAGTGTTACTTTTTGAAAGGAATATACCTGCAACTTAGGGGATCAACGTGGAGATAGCCTCTTTCTGTTCCAAATTGGCCTATTCAGCTAAGTTGAAGAAACACATGTACCTCTCAAAAAAAACCATCTCGGTATGAGGCTGGAATATCTAGAACATTGTTTCCCTGTGAGAACTGAGTGTGGTTTTGAAATGACTACTACAGGAAACCTTAGAGTTTCAAAGGGGCGATAAGCTCTGTTTGCTCGAAATAGGTCTTTTCAGCTGAGTTGAAGACACATGCATCTTTCCCAAGAAAACCATCTATGTTAGAAAGTGCAGCAGCTACCACATGGTTTCTCTGTCACAATTGAGAGAGCTTTTGAAAGGAGTACTTCCTGCAATTCAGAACTTGCAAGGTCAACAAAGGTTCATTCTGTGCCAAATAGGCGTTTTCACCTGACATGTTGAAACACATGTTTCTCTCACAAGAAACTCTCTGTGTTAGACGGTCCATCGCATAGAACATTATTTACCTGTGAGATTTGAGTTAGTTTTCATTGGAGAACTTTTGCAAATCAGAATTTCAGGGTGGAAAAGGCTACTTTGTTCCTAATAGCCCTATTGAGCTGCATTGAAAAAACACATGGATCTCGCGAGAGAAAACCATCTGTGTTAGAAGCAGGATCATCCGGCACATTGTTTCCCTGTGAGAATCGAGTGAATATTTGAAAGGAGGACTTCCAGCCAATCATGGATTTCAAGGTGTACAACAGCTCACTTTACTCCAAATAGGACTATTTAGCTGAGTGGAAGAAACAACATGTATATCTCGCAAGAGAACTATATGTGTAAGAAGCCTGAGCATCTAGAACATTGATTCCCTGTGAGAACCGAGTTACGTTTGAAAGGAATACCTCCTGCAAATCCTAGATTTGAAGGTGGAGAAAGGCTGCTTTTGTTCAAAATAGGCCTATTGATCTGAGGGGAAGTAACGAATGGATACTTCCAAAGAAAACCATTTCTGGTAGAAGCTGAAGCATGTACATATTGCTTCCCTGGGAGAAATCAGTTAGTTTGGAAAGGAATATTCCTGCAAATCAGAACTTCCAAGGTGCACCAAGCTTCATTTCATTCTAAATAGGCCTATTCCACTGAGATGTTGAAACACATGTTTCTCTGGAAAGAAAACAATCCGTGTTACAATCTCCCCTGCCTTTAACCTTGATTCCCTGTGAGAATAGAGGTAGTTTTTGAGTGGAATACGTCTGCAAAGGAGAATTTTCAGGCTGGAAAAGCCTCCTTTTGTTGGACTAAGCCTATTCAGCTGAGTTGAAGAAGCACATTTTTCTCTCAAAAGAAAATCATCTGTGTTAGAAGAAGGAGAATCTAGCACATTGTTTCCTATGAGAAGTGAGTTAGTGTTTGAAAAGAACGCTGACTGCCACCTAGGTGTTTCAAGGTGGAGATTGGCTCTATTTCCTCCAGTAAGCCTATTCAGATGAGTTTGAGAAACTCATGTATCTCTCCAAGGAAAATGGTCTACGTTAGCAGCATCAAATCTACCACATTGTTTCCTTCTGAGTATTGAGTTAGTTTTTGAAAGCAACACGTTTAGCAAATCAGAATTTTCAAGCTACAGAAAGGCTCATTTTGTCCAAAGAGGAGGATTCGGCTCAATTGAAGACAGACATGTATCTCTCCTCACAATACCATCTATGCTTCAAACTGCAGCAATTACCACATTGTTTCCCTGCAAGAATTGACTTAGTTTTTGAAAGGACTACTACTGGCAACTTTTGAGTTTCACTGTGGAGATAGTCTCTGTTTGCTTCAAACAGGCCTTTTTAGCTGAGATGAAGAAGCACATGTGTATCTTGAAAAAGTACCATCTACGTTGGAAGCTGTAATTTCTATCACACTGTTTCCCTCTGACAATTTAGTTTGTTTTAGAAAGGAGTATTTCCTGCAAATCAGAATTTCCAACATGGATTGAAGTTCACTTGCTCCAAACAAGCCTAGGTTGAAGAAACACACCTATTTCTTGAAAGAAAACCATCTGTGTTAGAAGAAAGTGCATCTAGCACATTGTTTCCCTGTGAGAACTGAGTTAGTTTTTAAAGGAACTTGTCCTCCACATTAGCACTTTGAATTGGGACATATGTTTCTTTGTTTCAAATTGGCCTATTCACCTGAATGGTCTAAACACGTGTTCCTCTTGAAACATCACAATATGTTTTAGAAAGAGGAACAACTAGCCTATTGCTTCCTTGTGAGAAGACTTAGTCTTGGAAAGGAATGTACCTGCAACTGAGAGATTTCAATGTGGAGATATGACCTGATTGCTGAAAATAGGCCTATACAGCTGAGTTGAAGAAACACATGACTAACTCTAATGACAACCATCTATGTTAGAAACTGTAGCATCAAGCACATTGTTCCCCTGTGAAATTTGAATTAGTTATGGAAATGAATAACTTCTGAAGAACAGATTTTCAAAGTGTAGGAAGCCTCATTTTGTCCAAATAGGCCATTTCAGCTATGTTGAAGAAACACATGCATCTCTCCAACGAAATCATGTAGGTTAGAATCAGCATCATCTAGAACACTGTTCCTTGTGAGAATTGATTTAGCTCGTGAAAGGAGTATTTCCTGCAAAGCATCCTTTTCAAGATGAAGAAAGGCTCATTTTGTTCCAAATAGGTCTATACAGCTGAGTTGAAGAAACACATGTACCTTTCCAAAGAAAACCATCTATGGTAGATCTACCACTTTATTTCCCTGTGTGAATTGACATAGATTTCAAAGGAAAATTTAATGGAAATGAGAACTTAGAAGGCAGAGAAAGGATCATTTTGTTCCAAATGGGCCAAATCACATGAGATGTCAAAAACCGTTTGTGTGGAAAGGAAAACTGTGATAGAAACAGGTGTTTCCTGCACATTCTTTCCCTGTGAAAATTGAGTTAATTTTTAAAAGCATACTTCCTACATCTTAAGTGTTTCAATGCGGAGATAGGTTCTGTTTACTCCAGGGAGGCGTATTCAGCGTGGTTTGAGAAACGCATGTATCTCCCAAAGAAAGAGATCTATGTTAAATGCTTCACAATCCCGCCTGTTGTTTGCCTGTGAGAATTGAATGAATTTTTGAATGCAATACTTCTGGAAATCCTCATTTTCAAGAAGAAGAAAGGCTCATTTTGTCCCAAGTATGCGTATTTTGCTGAGGTGAAGAAACACATTTATCTCTCCACAGAAAGCCATCTGTGTCAGAAGTCAAAACATTAACAACATTGCTTCATTCTGTAAATGAGTTACTTTTGGAAAGGAATATTTCCTGAAAATCAGAACTTTCAAGGTGGAGAGATGTTCACTTTCTTCCAAATAAGCCTATTGACCTGAAAGTGGGAACACATTTGTCTCTCGAAAGAAAATGGTCAGTGTAGAAAGAGAGAAGTGTCTAGACCATTGTTTCCGTGTGAGAATTGACTTAGTTTTGAAAGGAATACTTACTGCAAATCCTAATTTTCAAGGTGGAGAAAGGGTGATTTTCCTCAAATGGGCCTCTTTATCTGAGGGGAAGAAACACATGTATCCCTCCAAAGAAAACCATTTCTGCTAGAAGCTGCACCATCTGACACATTGTTACCTGTGAGAATTGAGTTCACTTTTGAAAGGAATATTTCCTGTATATCGTAGTTATCATGGTAGGGGAAGGCTCATTTTGGTACAAAAATGCCTAATCAGCTGATTTGAAGAAACACACTTATTTCTCCAAATAGCACCATCTAAGCTTGAAGCTACAGTTGCTAGCACATTGTTTCCCTGTGACAATTGGCTTAGTTTTTGAAAGGAAGACTTCCTCACAATCTGAATTTTCAGGGTATTATTAGGCTGAGTGTGTCCAAGTAGGCCCATTCAGCTAAGTTCTATAGAAACATGTGTCTCTCAAAAAAAAATCTTTCTTAGAACCAGGAGCATCTAGGGCATTGTTTCCCTGTGAGAACTGAGTTGGTTATTGAAAGGAATACTTCCTGCGACTTAAGATGTTTCAAAGTGGAGAAAGGCTCATTTTGTTCCAAATGGGGCCGTTCATCATTGGGGAAGAAACACAAGTATCCCTCCGAAGAAACCCATTTATGCTAGAAGCTGCAGCATCTACCATATTGTTTTCCTGTGAGAATTGAGTTCGTTTTGGGAAGAATACTTCCTGCAAATCAGAAATTCCAACGTGAACAAAGGTTCATTTTGTTTCCCAAAGGCCTATTCACCTAAGATGAAGAAAGGCCTGTATGTCCAAAAGAGAACAAGCTGGGTCCAAAGCTCAAGCATGTAGAACGTTGTTTACCAGTGATACTTGAATTACTTTTTGAATGGAATGCTCCTGCAAATCAGAATTGTCGGGGTGGATGAAGATCATTTTGTTCTGAATAGGCCTATTCGCCTGAGTTGAAAAAACACATGTACCTCTCAAAAGAAAACCAGCAGTGTTAGAAGCAGGAGCATCAAGCACATTGTTTTACTGTGAGAATTCAGTGAGTTTTTGAAAGGAAGACTGCTGCAAATCAGCGTTTTTGAGGTGTAGAAAGCTTCATTTTGTTCCACATAGGACAGTTTAGAACAGTTGAAGAAACAAATGTAAATCTCAAAAGAAAGCTATGTGTGTTAGAAATAAGAGCATCTATCACATTGTTTGCTGTGAGAATAGTGTTACTTTTTGAAAGGAATATACCTGCAACTTAGGGGATCAACGTGGAGATAGCCTCTTTCTGTTCCAAATTGGCCTATTCAGCTAAGTTGAAGAAACACATGTACCTCTCAAAAAAAACCATCTCGGTATGAGGCTGGAATATCTAGAACATTGTTTCCCTGTGAGAACTGAGTGTGGTTTTGAAATGACTACTACAGGAAACCTTAGAGTTTCAAAGGGGCGATAAGCTCTGTTTGCTCGAAATAGGTCTTTTCAGCTGAGTTGAAGACACATGCATCTTTCCCAAGAAAACCATCTATGTTAGAAAGTGCAGCAGCTACCACATGGTTTCTCTGTCACAATTGAGAGAGCTTTTGAAAGGAGTACTTCCTGCAATTCAGAACTTGCAAGGTCAACAAAGGTTCATTCTGTGCCAAATAGGCGTTTTCACCTGACATGTTGAAACACATGTTTCTCTCACAAGAAACTCTCTGTGTTAGACGGTCCATCGCATAGAACATTATTTACCTGTGAGATTTGAGTTAGTTTTCATTGGAGAACTTTTGCAAATCAGAATTTCAGGGTGGAAAAGGCTACTTTGTTCCTAATAGCCCTATTGAGCTGCATTGAAAAAACACATGGATCTCGCGAGAGAAAACCATCTGTGTTAGAAGCAGGATCATCCGGCACATTGTTTCCCTGTGAGAATCGAGTGAATATTTGAAAGGAGTACTTCCAGCCAATCATAGATTTGAGGTGTACAAAAGCTCACTTTACTCCAAATAGGACTATTTAGCTGAGTGGAAGAAACAACATGTATATCTCGCAAGAGAACTATATGTGTAAGAAGCCTGAGCATCTAGAACATTGATTCCCTGTGAGAACCGAGTTACGTTTGAAAGGAATACCTCCTGCAAATCCTAGATTTGAAGGTGGAGAAAGGCTGCTTTTGTTCAAAATAGGCCTATTGATCTGAGGGGAAGTAACGAATGGATACTTCCAAAGAAAACCATTTCTGGTAGAAGCTGAAGCATGTACATATTGCTTCCCTGGGAGAAATCAGTTAGTTTGGAAAGGAATATTCCTGCAAATCAGAACTTCCAAGGTGCACCAAGCTTCATTTCATTCTAAATAGGCCTATTCCACTGAGATGTTGAAACACATGTTTCTCTGGAAAGAAAACAATCCGTGTTACAATCTCCCCTGCCTTTAACCTTGATTCCCTGTGAGATTAGAGGTAGTTTTTGAGTGGAATACGTCTGCAAAGGAGAATTTTCAGGCTGGAAAAGCCTCCTTTTGTTGGACTAAGCCTATTCAGCTGAGTTGAAGAAGCACATTTTTCTCTCAAAAGAAAATCATCTGTGTTAGAAGAAGGAGAATCTAGCACATTGTTTCCTATGAGAAGTGAGTTAGTGTTTGAAAAGAACGCTGACTGCCACCTAGGTGTTTCAAGGTGGAGATTGGCTCTATTTCCTCCAATAAGCCTATTCAGATGAGTTTGAGAAACTCATGTATCTCTCCAAGGAAAATGGTCTACGTTAGCAGCATCAAATCTACCACATTGTTTCCTTCTGAGTATTGAGTTAGTTTTTGAAAGCAACACGTTTAGCAAATCAGAATTTTCAAGCTACAGAAAGGCTCATTTTGTCCAAAGAGGAGGATTCGGCTCAATTGAAGACAGACATGTATCTCTCCTCACAATACCATCTATGCTTCAAACTGCAGCAATTACCACATTGTTTCCCTGCAAGAATTGACTTAGTTTTTGAAAGGACTACTACTGGCAACTTTTGAGTTTCACTGTGGAGATAGTCTCTGTTTGCTTCAAACAGGCCTTTTTAGCTGAGATGAAGAAGCACATGTGTATCTTGAAAAAGTACCATCTACGTTGGAAGCTGTAATTTCTATCACACTGTTTCCCTCTGACAATTTAGTTTGTTTTAGAAAGGAGTATTTCCTGCAAATCAGAATTTCCAACATGGATTGAAGTTCACTTGCTCCAAACAAGCCTAGGTTGAAGAAACACACCTATTTCTTGAAAGAAAACCATCTGTGTTAGAAGAAAGTGCATCTAGCACATTGTTTCCCTGTGAGAACTGAGTTAGTTTTTAAAGGAACTTGTCCTCCACATTAGCACTTTGAATTGGGACATATGTTTCTTTGTTTCAAATTGGCCTATTCACCTGAATGGTCTAAACACGTGTTCCTCTTGAAACATCACAATATGTTTTAGAAAGAGGAACAACTAGCCTATTGCTTCCTTGTGAGAAGACTTAGTCTTGGAAAGGAATGTACCTGCAACTGAGAGATTTCAATGTGGAGATATGACCTGATTGCTGAAAATAGGCCTATACAGCTGAGTTGAAGAAACACATGACTAACTCTAATGACAACCATCTATGTTAGAAACTGTAGCATCAAGCACATTGTTCCCCTGTGAAATTTGAATTAGTTATGGAAATGAATAACTTCTGAAGAACAGATTTTCAAAGTGTAGGAAGCCTCATTTTGTCCAAATAGGCCATTTCAGCTATGTTGAAGAAACACATGCATCTCTCCAACGAAATCATGTAGGTTAGAATCAGCATCATCTAGAACACTGTTCCTTGTGAGAATTGATTTAGCTCGTGAAAGGAGTATTTCCTGCAAAGCATCCTTTTCAAGATGAAGAAAGGCTCATTTTGTTCCAAATAGGTCTATACAGCTGAGTTGAAGAAACACATGTACCTTTCCAAAGAAAACCATCTATGGTAGATCTACCACTTTATTTCCCTGTGTGAATTGACATAGATTTCAAAGGAAAATTTAATGGAAATGAGAACTTAGAAGGCAGAGAAAGGATCATTTTGTTCCAAATGGGCCAAATCACATGAGATGTCAAAAACCGTTTGTGTGGAAAGGAAAACTGTGATAGAAACAGGTGTTTCCTGCACATTCTTTCCCTGTGAAAATTGAGTTAATTTTTAAAAGCATACTTCCTACATCTTAAGTGTTTCAATGCGGAGATAGGTTCTGTTTACTCCAGGGAGGCGTATTCAGCGTGGTTTGAGAAACGCATGTATCTCCCAAAGAAAGAGATCTATGTTAAATGCTTCACAATCCCGCCTGTTGTTTGCCTGTGAGAATTGAATGAATTTTTGAATGCAATACTTCTGGAAATCCTCATTTTCAAGAAGAAGAAAGGCTCATTTTGTCCCAAGTATGCGTATTTTGCTGAGGTGAAGAAACACATTTATCTCTCCACAGAAAGCCATCTGTGTCAGAAGTCAAAACATTAACAACATTGCTTCATTCTGTAAATGAGTTACTTTTGGAAAGGAATATTTCCTGAAAATCAGAACTTTCAAGGTGGAGAGATGTTCACTTTCTTCCAAATAAGCCTATTGACCTGAAAGTGGGAACACATTTGTCTCTCGAAAGAAAATGGTCAGTGTAGAAAGAGAGAAGTGTCTAGACCATTGTTTCCGTGTGAGAATTGACTTAGTTTTGAAAGGAATACTTACTGCAAATCCTAATTTTCAAGGTGGAGAAAGGGTGATTTTCCTCAAATGGGCCTCTTTATCTGAGGGGAAGAAACACATGTATCCCTCCAAAGAAAACCATTTCTGCTAGAAGCTGCACCATCTGACACATTGTTACCTGTGAGAATTGAGTTCACTTTTGAAAGGAATATTTCCTGTATATCGTAGTTATCATGGTAGGGGAAGGCTCATTTTGGTACAAAAATGCCTAATCAGCTGATTTGAAGAAACACACTTATTTCTCCAAATAGCACCATCTAAGCTTGAAGCTACAGTTGCTAGCACATTGTTTCCCTGTGACAATTGGCTTAGTTTTTGAAAGGAAGACTTCCTCACAATCTGAATTTTCAGGGTATTATTAGGCTGAGTGTGTCCAAGTAGGCCCATTCAGCTAAGTTCTATAGAAACATGTGTCTCTCAAAAAAAAATCTTTCTTAGAACCAGGAGCATCTAGGGCATTGTTTCCCTGTGAGAACTGAGTTGGTTATTGAAAGGAATACTTCCTGCGACTTAAGATGTTTCAAAGTGGAGAAAGGCTCATTTTGTTCCAAATGGGGCCGTTCATCATTGGGGAAGAAACACAAGTATCCCTCCGAAGAAACCCATTTATGCTAGAAGCTGCAGCATCTACCATATTGTTTTCCTGTGAGAATTGAGTTCGTTTTGGGAAGAATACTTCCTGCAAATCAGAAATTCCAACGTGAACAAAGGTTCATTTTGTTTCCCAAAGGCCTATTCACCTAAGATGAAGAAAGGCCTGTATGTCCAAAAGAGAACAAGCTGGGTCCAAAGCTCAAGCATGTAGAACGTTGTTTACCAGTGATACTTGAATTACTTTTTGAATGGAATGCTCCTGCAAATCAGAATTGTCGGGGTGGATGAAGATCATTTTGTTCTGAATAGGCCTATTCGCCTGAGTTGAAAAAACACATGTACCTCTCAAAAGAAAACCAGCAGTGTTAGAAGCAGGAGCATCAAGCACATTGTTTTACTGTGAGAATTCAGTGAGTTTTTGAAAGGAAGACTGCTGCAAATCAGCGTTTTTGAGGTGTAGAAAGCTTCATTTTGTTCCACATAGGACAGTTTAGAACAGTTGAAGAAACAAATGTAAATCTCAAAAGAAAGCTATGTGTGTTAGAAATAAGAGCATCTATCACATTGTTTGCTGTGAGAATAGTGTTACTTTTTGAAAGGAATATACCTGCAACTTAGGGGATCAACGTGGAGATAGCCTCTTTCTGTTCCAAATTGGCCTATTCAGCTAAGTTGAAGAAACACATGTACCTCTCAAAAAAAACCATCTCGGTATGAGGCTGGAATATCTAGAACATTGTTTCCCTGTGAGAACTGAGTGTGGTTTTGAAATGACTACTACAGGAAACCTTAGAGTTTCAAAGGGGCGATAAGCTCTGTTTGCTCGAAATAGGTCTTTTCAGCTGAGTTGAAGACACATGCATCTTTCCCAAGAAAACCATCTATGTTAGAAAGTGCAGCAGCTACCACATGGTTTCTCTGTCACAATTGAGAGAGCTTTTGAAAGGAGTACTTCCTGCAATTCAGAACTTGCAAGGTCAACAAAGGTTCATTCTGTGCCAAATAGGCGTTTTCACCTGACATGTTGAAACACATGTTTCTCTCACAAGAAACTCTCTGTGTTAGACGGTCCATCGCATAGAACATTATTTACCTGTGAGATTTGAGTTAGTTTTCATTGGAGAACTTTTGCAAATCAGAATTTCAGGGTGGAAAAGGCTACTTTGTTCCTAATAGCCCTATTGAGCTGCATTGAAAAAACACATGGATCTCGCGAGAGAAAACCATCTGTGTTAGAAGCAGGATCATCCGGCACATTGTTTCCCTGTGAGAATCGAGTGAATATTTGAAAGGAGTACTTCCAGCCAATCATAGATTTGAGGTGTACAAAAGCTCACTTTACTCCAAATAGGACTATTTAGCTGAGTGGAAGAAACAACATGTATATCTCGCAAGAGAACTATATGTGTAAGAAGCCTGAGCATCTAGAACATTGATTCCCTGTGAGAACCGAGTTACGTTTGAAAGGAATACCTCCTGCAAATCCTAGATTTGAAGGTGGAGAAAGGCTGCTTTTGTTCAAAATAGGCCTATTGATCTGAGGGGAAGTAACGAATGGATACTTCCAAAGAAAACCATTTCTGGTAGAAGCTGAAGCATGTACATATTGCTTCCCTGGGAGAAATCAGTTAGTTTGGAAAGGAATATTCCTGCAAATCAGAACTTCCAAGGTGCACCAAGCTTCATTTCATTCTAAATAGGCCTATTCCACTGAGATGTTGAAACACATGTTTCTCTGGAAAGAAAACAATCCGTGTTACAATCTCCCCTGCCTTTAACCTTGATTCCCTGTGAGATTAGAGGTAGTTTTTGAGTGGAATACGTCTGCAAAGGAGAATTTTCAGGCTGGAAAAGCCTCCTTTTGTTGGACTAAGCCTATTCAGCTGAGTTGAAGAAGCACATTTTTCTCTCAAAAGAAAATCATCTGTGTTAGAAGAAGGAGAATCTAGCACATTGTTTCCTATGAGAAGTGAGTTAGTGTTTGAAAAGAACGCTGACTGCCACCTAGGTGTTTCAAGGTGGAGATTGGCTCTATTTCCTCCAATAAGCCTATTCAGATGAGTTTGAGAAACTCATGTATCTCTCCAAGGAAAATGGTCTACGTTAGCAGCATCAAATCTACCACATTGTTTCCTTCTGAGTATTGAGTTAGTTTTTGAAAGCAACACGTTTAGCAAATCAGAATTTTCAAGCTACAGAAAGGCTCATTTTGTCCAAAGAGGAGGATTCGGCTCAATTGAAGACAGACATGTATCTCTCCTCACAATACCATCTATGCTTCAAACTGCAGCAATTACCACATTGTTTCCCTGCAAGAATTGACTTAGTTTTTGAAAGGACTACTACTGGCAACTTTTGAGTTTCACTGTGGAGATAGTCTCTGTTTGCTTCAAACAGGCCTTTTTAGCTGAGATGAAGAAGCACATGTGTATCTTGAAAAAGTACCATCTACGTTGGAAGCTGTAATTTCTATCACACTGTTTCCCTCTGACAATTTAGTTTGTTTTAGAAAGGAGTATTTCCTGCAAATCAGAATTTCCAACATGGATTGAAGTTCACTTGCTCCAAACAAGCCTAGGTTGAAGAAACACACCTATTTCTTGAAAGAAAACCATCTGTGTTAGAAGAAAGTGCATCTAGCACATTGTTTCCCTGTGAGAACTGAGTTAGTTTTTAAAGGAACTTGTCCTCCACATTAGCACTTTGAATTGGGACATATGTTTCTTTGTTTCAAATTGGCCTATTCACCTGAATGGTCTAAACACGTGTTCCTCTTGAAACATCACAATATGTTTTAGAAAGAGGAACAACTAGCCTATTGCTTCCTTGTGAGAAGACTTAGTCTTGGAAAGGAATGTACCTGCAACTGAGAGATTTCAATGTGGAGATATGCCCTGATTGCTGAAAATAGGCCTATACAGCTGAGTTGAAGAAACACATGACTAACTCTAATGACAACCATCTATGTTAGAAACTGTAGCATCAAGCACATTGTTCCCCTGTGAAATTTGAATTAGTTATGGAAATGAATAACTTCTGAAGAACAGATTTTCAAAGTGTAGGAAGCCTCATTTTGTCCAAATAGGCCATTTCAGCTATGTTGAAGAAACACATGCATCTCTCCAACGAAATCATGTAGGTTAGAATCAGCATCATCTAGAACACTGTTCCTTGTGAGAATTGATTTAGCTCGTGAAAGGAGTATTTCCTGCAAAGCATCCTTTTCAAGATGAAGAAAGGCTCATTTTGTTCCAAATAGGTCTATACAGCTGAGTTGAAGAAACACATGTACCTTTCCAAAGAAAACCATCTATGGTAGATCTACCACTTTATTTCCCTGTGTGAATTGACATAGATTTCAAAGGAAAATTTAATGGAAATGAGAACTTAGAAGGCAGAGAAAGGATCATTTTGTTCCAAATGGGCCAAATCACATGAGATGTCAAAAACCGTTTGTGTGGAAAGGAAAACTGTGATAGAAACAGGTGTTTCCTGCACATTCTTTCCCTGTGAAAATTGAGTTAATTTTTAAAAGCATACTTCCTACATCTTAAGTGTTTCAATGCGGAGATAGGTTCTGTTTACTCCAGGGAGGCGTATTCAGCGTGGTTTGAGAAACGCATGTATCTCCCAAAGAAAGAGATCTATGTTAAATGCTTCACAATCCCGCCTGTTGTTTGCCTGTGAGAATTGAATGAATTTTTGAATGCAATACTTCTGGAAATCCTCATTTTCAAGAAGAAGAAAGGCTCATTTTGTCCCAAGTATGCGTATTTTGCTGAGGTGAAGAAACACATTTATCTCTCCACAGAAAGCCATCTGTGTCAGAAGTCAAAACATTAACAACATTGCTTCATTCTGTAAATGAGTTACTTTTGGAAAGGAATATTTCCTGAAAATCAGAACTTTCAAGGTGGAGAGATGTTCACTTTCTTCCAAATAAGCCTATTGACCTGAAAGTGGGAACACATTTCTCTCTCGAAAGAAAATGGTCAGTGTAGAAAGAGAGAAGTGTCTAGACCATTGTTTCCGTGTGAGAATTGACTTAGTTTTGAAAGGAATACTTACTGCAAATCCTAATTTTCAAGGTGGAGAAAGGGTGATTTTCCTCAAATGGGCCTCTTTATCTGAGGGGAAGAAACACATGTATCCCTCCAAAGAAAACCATTTCTGCTAGAAGCTGCACCATCTGACACATTGTTACCTGTGAGAATTGAGTTCACTTTTGAAAGGAATATTTCCTGTATATCGTAGTTATCATGGTAGGGGAAGGCTCATTTTGGTACAAAAATGCCTAATCAGCTGATTTGAAGAAACACACTTATTTCTCCAAATAGCACCATCTAAGCTTGAAGCTACAGTTGCTAGCACATTGTTTCCCTGTGACAATTGGCTTAGTTTTTGAAAGGAAGACTTCCTCACAATCTGAATTTTCAGGGTATTATTAGGCTGAGTGTGTCCAAGTAGGCCCATTCAGCTAAGTTCTATAGAAACATGTGTCTCTCAAAAAAAAATCTTTCTTAGAACCAGGAGCATCTAGGGCATTGTTTCCCTGTGAGAACTGAGTTGGTTATTGAAAGGAATACTTCCTGTGACTTAAGATGTTTCAAAGTGGAGAAAGGCTCATTTTGTTCCAAATGGGGCCGTTCATCATTGGGGAAGAAACACAAGTATCCCTCCGAAGAAACCCATTTATGCTAGAAGCTGCAGCATCTACCATATTGTTTTCCTGTGAGAATTGAGTTCGTTTTGGGAAGAATACTTCCTGCAAATCAGAAATTCCAACGTGAACAAAGGTTCATTTTGTTTCCCAAAGGCCTATTCACCTAAGATGAAGAAAGGCCTGTATGTCCAAAAGAGAACAAGCTGGGTCCAAAGCTCAAGCATGTAGAACGTTGTTTACCAGTGATACTTGAATTACTTTTTGAATGGAATGCTCCTGCAAATCAGAATTGTCGGGGTGGATGAAGATCATTTTGTTCTGAATAGGCCTATTCGCCTGAGTTGAAAAAACACATGTACCTCTCAAAAGAAAACCAGCAGTGTTAGAAGCAGGAGCATCAAGCACATTGTTTTACTGTGAGAATTCAGTGAGTTTTTGAAAGGAAGACTGCTGCAAATCAGCGTTTTGAGGTGTAGAAAGCTTCATTTTGTTCCACATAGGACAGTTTAGAACAGTTGAAGAAACAAATGTAAATCTCAAAAGAAAGCTATGTGTGTTAGAAATAAGAGCATCTATCACATTGTTTGCTGTGAGAATAGTGTTACTTTTTGAAAGGAATATACCTGCAACTTAGGGGATCAACGTGGAGATAGCCTCTTTCTGTTCCAAATTGGCCTATTCAGCTAAGTTGAAGAAACACATGTACCTCTCAAAAAAAACCATCTCGGTATGAGGCTGGAATATCTAGAACATTGTTTCCCTGTGAGAACTGAGTGTGGTTTTGAAATGACTACTACAGGAAACCTTAGAGTTTCAAAGGGGCGATAAGCTCTGTTTGCTCGAAATAGGTCTTTTCAGCTGAGTTGAAGACACATGCATCTTTCCCAAGAAAACCATCTATGTTAGAAAGTGCAGCAGCTACCACATGGTTTCTCTGTCACAATTGAGAGAGCTTTTGAAAGGAGTACTTCCTGCAATTCAGAACTTGCAAGGTCAACAAAGGTTCATTCTGTGCCAAATAGGCGTTTTCACCTGACATGTTGAAACACATGTTTCTCTCACAAGAAACTCTCTGTGTTAGACGGTCCATCGCATAGAACATTATTTACCTGTGAGATTTGAGTTAGTTTTCATTGGAGAACTTTTGCAAATCAGAATTTCAGGGTGGAAAAGGCTACTTTGTTCCTAATAGCCCTATTGAGCTGCATTGAAAAAACACATGGATCTCGCGAGAGAAAACCATCTGTGTTAGAAGCAGGATCATCCGGCACATTGTTTCCCTGTGAGAATCGAGTGAATATTTGAAAGGAGTACTTCCAGCCAATCATAGATTTGAGGTGTACAAAAGCTCACTTTACTCCAAATAGGACTATTTAGCTGAGTGGAAGAAACAACATGTATATCTCGCAAGAGAACTATATGTGTAAGAAGCCTGAGCATCTAGAACATTGATTCCCTGTGAGAACCGAGTTACGTTTGAAAGGAATACCTCCTGCAAATCCTAGATTTGAAGGTGGAGAAAGGCTGCTTTTGTTCAAAATAGGCCTATTGATCTGAGGGGAAGTAACGAATGGATACTTCCAAAGAAAACCATTTCTGGTAGAAGCTGAAGCATGTACATATTGCTTCCCTGGGAGAAATCAGTTAGTTTGGAAAGGAATATTCCTGCAAATCAGAACTTCCAAGGTGCACCAAGCTTCATTTCATTCTAAATAGGCCTATTCCACTGAGATGTTGAAACACATGTTTCTCTGGAAAGAAAACAATCCGTGTTACAATCTCCCCTGCCTTTAACCTTGATTCCCTGTGAGATTAGAGGTAGTTTTTGAGTGGAATACGTCTGCAAAGGAGAATTTTCAGGCTGGAAAAGCCTCCTTTTGTTGGACTAAGCCTATTCAGCTGAGTTGAAGAAGCACATTTTTCTCTCAAAAGAAAATCATCTGTGTTAGAAGAAGGAGAATCTAGCACATTGTTTCCTATGAGAAGTGAGTTAGTGTTTGAAAAGAACGCTGACTGCCACCTAGGTGTTTCAAGGTGGAGATTGGCTCTATTTCCTCCAATAAGCCTATTCAGATGAGTTTGAGAAACTCATGTATCTCTCCAAGGAAAATGGTCTACGTTAGCAGCATCAAATCTACCACATTGTTTCCTTCTGAGTATTGAGTTAGTTTTTGAAAGCAACACGTTTAGCAAATCAGAATTTTCAAGCTACAGAAAGGCTCATTTTGTCCAAAGAGGAGGATTCGCCTCAATTGAAGACAGACATGTATCTCTCCTCACAATACCATCTATGCTTCAACCTGCAGCAATTACCACATTGTTTCCCTGCAAGAATTGACTTAGTTTTTGAAAGGACTACTACTGGCAACTTTTGAGTTTCACTGTGGAGATAGTCTCTGTTTGCTTCAAACAGGCCTTTTTAGCTGAGATGAAGAAGCACATGTGTATCTTGAAAAAGTACCATCTACGTTGGAAGCTGTAATTTCTATCACACTGTTTCCCTCTGACAATTTAGTTTGTTTTAGAAAGGAGTATTTCCTGCAAATCAGAATTTCCAACATGGATTGAAGTTCACTTGCTCCAAACAAGCCTAGGTTGAAGAAACACACCTATTTCTTGAAAGAAAACCATCTGTGTTAGAAGAAAGTGCATCTAGCACATTGTTTCCCTGTGAGAACTGAGTTAGTTTTTAAAGGAACTTGTCCTCCACATTAGCACTTTGAATTGGGACATATGTTTCTTTGTTTCAAATTGGCCTATTCACCTGAATGGTCTAAACACGTGTTCCTCTTGAAACATCACAATATGTTTTAGAAAGAGGAACAACTAGCCTATTGCTTCCTTGTGAGAAGACTTAGTCTTGGAAAGGAATGTACCTGCAACTGAGAGATTTCAATGTGGAGATATGCCCTGATTGCTGAAAATAGGCCTATACAGCTGAGTTGAAGAAACACATGACTAACTCTAATGACAACCATCTATGTTAGAAACTGTAGCATCAAGCACATTGTTCCCCTGTGAAATTTGAATTAGTTATGGAAATGAATAACTTCTGAAGAACAGATTTTCAAAGTGTAGGAAGCCTCATTTTGTCCAAATAGGCCATTTCAGCTATGTTGAAGAAACACATGCATCTCTCCAACGAAATCATGTAGGTTAGAATCAGCATCATCTAGAACACTGTTCCTTGTGAGAATTGATTTAGCTCGTGAAAGGAGTATTTCCTGCAAAGCATCCTTTTCAAGATGAAGAAAGGCTCATTTTGTTCCAAATAGGTCTATACATCTGAGTTGAAGAAACACATGTACCTTTCCAAAGAAAACCATCTATGGTAGATCTACCACTTTATTTCCCTGTGTGAATTGACATAGATTTCAAAGGAAAATTTAATGGAAATGAGAACTTAGAAGGCAGAGAAAGGATCATTTTGTTCCAAATGGGCCAAATCACATGAGATGTCAAAAACCGTTTGTGTGGAAAGGAAAACTGTGATAGAAACAGGTGTTTCCTGCACATTCTTTCCCTGTGAAAATTGAGTTAATTTTTAAAAGCATACTTCCTACATCTTAAGTGTTTCAATGCGGAGATAGGTTCTGTTTACTCCAGGGAGGCGTATTCAGCGTGGTTTGAGAAACGCATGTATCTCCCAAAGAAAGAGATCTATGTTAAATGCTTCACAATCCCGCCTGTTGTTTGCCTGTGAGAATTGAATGAATTTTTGAATGCAATACTTCTGGAAATCCTCATTTTCAAGAAGAAGAAAGGCTCATTTTGTCCCAAGTATGCGTATTTTGCTGAGGTGAAGAAACACATTTATCTCTCCACAGAAAGCCATCTGTGTCAGAAGTCAAAACATTAACAACATTGCTTCATTCTGTAAATGAGTTACTTTTGGAAAGGAATATTTCCTGAAAATCAGAACTTTCAAGGTGGAGAGATGTTCACTTTCTTCCAAATAAGCCTATTGACCTGAAAGTGGGAACACATTTCTCTCTCGAAAGAAAATGGTCAGTGTAGAAAGAGAGAAGTGTCTAGACCATTGTTTCCGTGTGAGAATTGACTTAGTTTTGAAAGGAATACTTACTGCAAATCCTAATTTTCAAGGTGGAGAAAGGGTGATTTTCCTCAAATGGGCCTCTTTATCTGAGGGGAAGAAACACATGTATCCCTCCAAAGAAAACCATTTCTGCTAGAAGCTGCACCATCTGACACATTGTTACCTGTGAGAATTGAGTTCACTTTTGAAAGGAATATTTCCTGTATATCGTAGTTATCATGGTAGGGGAAGGCTCATTTTGGTACAAAAATGCCTAATCAGCTGATTTGAAGAAACACACTTATTTCTCCAAATAGCACCATCTAAGCTTGAAGCTACAGTTGCTAGCACATTGTTTCCCTGTGACAATTGGCTTAGTTTTTGAAAGGAAGACTTCCTCACAATCTGAATTTTCAGGGTATTATTAGGCTGAGTGTGTCCAAGTAGGCCCATTCAGCTAAGTTCTATAGAAACATGTGTCTCTCAAAAAAAAATCTTTCTTAGAACCAGGAGCATCTAGGGCATTGTTTCCCTGTGAGAACTGAGTTGGTTATTGAAAGGAATACTTCCTGCGACTTAAGATGTTTCAAAGTGGAGAAAGGCTCATTTTGTTCCAAATGGGGCCGTTCATCATTGGGGAAGAAACACAAGTATCCCTCCGAAGAAACCCATTTATGCTAGAAGCTGCAGCATCTACCATATTGTTTTCCTGTGAGAATTGAGTTCGTTTTGGGAAGAATACTTCCTGCAAATCAGAAATTCCAACGTGAACAAAGGTTCATTTTGTTTCCCAAAGGCCTATTCACCTAAGATGAAGAAAGGCCTGTATGTCCAAAAGAGAACAAGCTGGGTCCAAAGCTCAAGCATGTAGAACGTTGTTTACCAGTGATACTTGAATTACTTTTTGAATGGAATGCTCCTGCAAATCAGAATTGTCGGGGTGGATGAAGATCATTTTGTTCTGAATAGGCCTATTCGCCTGAGTTGAAAAAACACATGTACCTCTCAAAAGAAAACCAGCAGTGTTAGAAGCAGGAGCATCAAGCACATTGTTTTACTGTGAGAATTCAGTGAGTTTTTGAAAGGAAGACTGCTGCAAATCAGCGTTTTTGAGGTGTAGAAAGCTTCATTTTGTTCCACATAGGACAGTTTAGAACAGTTGAAGAAACAAATGTAAATCTCAAAAGAAAGCTATGTGTGTTAGAAATAAGAGCATCTATCACATTGTTTGCTGTGAGAATAGTGTTACTTTTTGAAAGGAATATACCTGCAACTTAGGGGATCAACGTGGAGATAGCCTCTTTCTGTTCCAAATTGGCCTATTCAGCTAAGTTGAAGAAACACATGTACCTCTCAAAAAAAACCATCTCGGTATGAGGCTGGAATATCTAGAACATTGTTTCCCTGTGAGAACTGAGTGTGGTTTTGAAATGACTACTACAGGAAACCTTAGAGTTTCAAAGGGGCGATAAGCTCTGTTTGCTCGAAATAGGTCTTTTCAGCTGAGTTGAAGACACATGCATCTTTCCCAAGAAAACCATCTATGTTAGAAAGTGCAGCAGCTACCACATGGTTTCTCTGTCACAATTGAGAGAGCTTTTGAAAGGAGTACTTCCTGCAATTCAGAACTTGCAAGGTCAACAAAGGTTCATTCTGTGCCAAATAGGCGTTTTCACCTGACATGTTGAAACACATGTTTCTCTCACAAGAAACTCTCTGTGTTAGACGGTCCATCGCATAGAACATTATTTACCTGTGAGATTTGAGTTAGTTTTCATTGGAGAACTTTTGCAAATCAGAATTTCAGGGTGGAAAAGGCTACTTTGTTCCTAATAGCCCTATTGAGCTGCATTGAAAAAACACATGGATCTCGCGAGAGAAAACCATCTGTGTTAGAAGCAGGATCATCCGGCACATTGTTTCCCTGTGAGAATCGAGTGAATATTTGAAAGGAGTACTTCCAGCCAATCATAGATTTGAGGTGTACAAAAGCTCACTTTACTCCAAATAGGACTATTTAGCTGAGTGGAAGAAACAACATGTATATCTCGCAAGAGAACTATATGTGTAAGAAGCCTGAGCATCTAGAACATTGATTCCCTGTGAGAACCGAGTTACGTTTGAAAGGAATACCTCCTGCAAATCCTAGATTTGAAGGTGGAGAAAGGCTGCTTTTGTTCAAAATAGGCCTATTGATCTGAGGGGAAGTAACGAATGGATACTTCCAAAGAAAACCATTTCTGGTAGAAGCTGAAGCATGTACATATTGCTTCCCTGGGAGAAATCAGTTAGTTTGGAAAGGAATATTCCTGCAAATCAGAACTTCCAAGGTGCACCAAGCTTCATTTCATTCTAAATAGGCCTATTCCACTGAGATGTTGAAACACATGTTTCTCTGGAAAGAAAACAATCCGTGTTACAATCTCCCCTGCCTTTAACCTTGATTCCCTGTGAGATTAGAGGTAGTTTTTGAGTGGAATACGTCTGCAAAGGAGAATTTTCAGGCTGGAAAAGCCTCCTTTTGTTGGACTAAGCCTATTCAGCTGAGTTGAAGAAGCACATTTTTCTCTCAAAAGAAAATCATCTGTGTTAGAAGAAGGAGAATCTAGCACATTGTTTCCTATGAGAAGTGAGTTAGTGTTTGAAAAGAACGCTGACTGCCACCTAGGTGTTTCAAGGTGGAGATTGGCTCTATTTCCTCCAATAAGCCTATTCAGATGAGTTTGAGAAACTCATGTATCTCTCCAAGGAAAATGGTCTACGTTAGCAGCATCAAATCTACCACATTGTTTCCTTCTGAGTATTGAGTTAGTTTTTGAAAGCAACACGTTTAGCAAATCAGAATTTTCAAGCTACAGAAAGGCTCATTTTGTCCAAAGAGGAGGATTCGGCTCAATTGAAGACAGACATGTATCTCTCCTCACAATACCATCTATGCTTCAAACTGCAGCAATTACCACATTGTTTCCCTGCAAGAATTGACTTAGTTTTTGAAAGGACTACTACTGGCAACTTTTGAGTTTCACTGTGGAGATAGTCTCTGTTTGCTTCAAACAGGCCTTTTTAGCTGAGATGAAGAAGCACATGTGTATCTTGAAAAAGTACCATCTACGTTGGAAGCTGTAATTTCTATCACACTGTTTCCCTCTGACAATTTAGTTTGTTTTAGAAAGGAGTATTTCCTGCAAATCAGAATTTCCAACATGGATTGAAGTTCACTTGCTCCAAACAAGCCTAGGTTGAAGAAACACACCTATTTCTTGAAAGAAAACCATCTGTGTTAGAAGAAAGTGCATCTAGCACATTGTTTCCCTGTGAGAACTGAGTTAGTTTTTAAAGGAACTTGTCCTCCACATTAGCACTTTGAATTGGGACATATGTTTCTTTGTTTCAAATTGGCCTATTCACCTGAATGGTCTAAACACGTGTTCCTCTTGAAACATCACAATATGTTTTAGAAAGAGGAACAACTAGCCTATTGCTTCCTTGTGAGAAGACTTAGTCTTGGAAAGGAATGTACCTGCAACTGAGAGATTTCAATGTGGAGATATGCCCTGATTGCTGAAAATAGGCCTATACAGCTGAGTTGAAGAAACACATGACTAACTCTAATGACAACCATCTATGTTAGAAACTGTAGCATCAAGCACATTGTTCCCCTGTGAAATTTGAATTAGTTATGGAAATGAATAACTTCTGAAGAACAGATTTTCAAAGTGTAGGAAGCCTCATTTTGTCCAAATAGGCCATTTCAGCTATGTTGAAGAAACACATGCATCTCTCCAACGAAATCATGTAGGTTAGAATCCGCATCATCTAGAACACTGTTCCTTGTGAGAATTGATTTAGCTCGTGAAAGGAGTATTTCCTGCAAAGCATCCTTTTCAAGATGAAGAAAGGCTCATTTTGTTCCAAATAGGTCTATACAGCTGAGTTGAAGAAACACATGTACCTTTCCAAAGAAAACCATCTATGGTAGATCTACCACTTTATTTCCCTGTGTGAATTGACATAGATTTCAAAGGAAAATTTAATGGAAATGAGAACTTAGAAGGCAGAGAAAGGATCATTTTGTTCCAAATGGGCCAAATCACATGAGATGTCAAAAACCGTTTGTGTGGAAAGGAAAACTGTGATAGAAACAGGTGTTTCCTGCACATTCTTTCCCTGTGAAAATTGAGTTAATTTTTAAAAGCATACTTCCTACATCTTAAGTGTTTCAATGCGGAGATAGGTTCTGTTTACTCCAGGGAGGCGTATTCAGCGTGGTTTGAGAAACGCATGTATCTCCCAAAGAAAGAGATCTATGTTAAATGCTTCACAATCCCGCCTGTTGTTTGCCTGTGAGAATTGAATGAATTTTTGAATGCAATACTTCTGGAAATCCTCATTTTCAAGAAGAAGAAAGGCTCATTTTGTCCCAAGTATGCGTATTTTGCTGAGGTGAAGAAACACATTTATCTCTCCACAGAAAGCCATCTGTGTCAGAAGTCAAAACATTAACAACATTGCTTCATTCTGTAAATGAGTTACTTTTGGAAAGGAATATTTCCTGAAAATCAGAACTTTCAAGGTGGAGAGATGTTCACTTTCTTCCAAATAAGCCTATTGACCTGAAAGTGGGAACACATTTCTCTCTCGAAAGAAAATGGTCAGTGTAGAAAGAGAGAAGTGTCTAGACCATTGTTTCCGTGTGAGAATTGACTTAGTTTTGAAAGGAATACTTACTGCAAATCCTAATTTTCAAGGTGGAGAAAGGGTGATTTTCCTCAAATGGGCCTCTTTATCTGAGGGGAAGAAACACATGTATCCCTCCAAAGAAAACCATTTCTGCTAGAAGCTGCACCATCTGACACATTGTTACCTGTGAGAATTGAGTTCACTTTTGAAAGGAATATTTCCTGTATATCGTAGTTATCATGGTAGGGGAAGGCTCATTTTGGTACAAAAATGCCTAATCAGCTGATTTGAAGAAACACACTTATTTCTCCAAATAGCACCATCTAAGCTTGAAGCTACAGTTGCTAGCACATTGTTTCCCTGTGACAATTGGCTTAGTTTTTGAAAGGAAGACTTCCTCACAATCTGAATTTTCAGGGTATTATTAGGCTGAGTGTGTCCAAGTAGGCCCATTCAGCTAAGTTCTATAGAAACATGTGTCTCTCAAAAAAAAATCTTTCTTAGAACCAGGAGCATCTAGGGCATTGTTTCCCTGTGAGAACTGAGTTGGTTATTGAAAGGAATACTTCCTGTGACTTAAGATGTTTCAAAGTGGAGAAAGGCTCATTTTGTTCCAAATGGGGCCGTTCATCATTGGGGAAGAAACACAAGTATCCCTCCGAAGAAACCCATTTATGCTAGAAGCTGCAGCATCTACCATATTGTTTTCCTGTGAGAATTGAGTTCGTTTTGGGAAGAATACTTCCTGCAAATCAGAAATTCCAACGTGAACAAAGGTTCATTTTGTTTCCCAAAGGCCTATTCACCTAAGATGAAGAAAGGCCTGTATGTCCAAAAGAGAACAAGCTGGGTCCAAAGCTCAAGCATGTAGAACGTTGTTTACCAGTGATACTTGAATTACTTTTTGAATGGAATGCTCCTGCAAATCAGAATTGTCGGGGTGGATGAAGATCATTTTGTTCTGAATAGGCCTATTCGCCTGAGTTGAAAAAACACATGTACCTCTCAAAAGAAAACCAGCAGTGTTAGAAGCAGGAGCATCAAGCACATTGTTTTACTGTGAGAATTCAGTGAGTTTTTGAAAGGAAGACTGCTGCAAATCAGCGTTTTTGAGGTGTAGAAAGCTTCATTTTGTTCCACATAGGACAGTTTAGAACAGTTGAAGAAACAAATGTAAATCTCAAAAGAAAGCTATGTGTGTTAGAAATAAGAGCATCTATCACATTGTTTGCTGTGAGAATAGTGTTACTTTTTGAAAGGAATATACCTGCAACTTAGGGGATCAACGTGGAGATAGCCTCTTTCTGTTCCAAATTGGCCTATTCAGCTAAGTTGAAGAAACACATGTACCTCTCAAAAAAAACCATCTCGGTATGAGGCTGGAATATCTAGAACATTGTTTCCCTGTGAGAACTGAGTGTGGTTTTGAAATGACTACTACAGGAAACCTTAGAGTTTCAAAGGGGCGATAAGCTCTGTTTGCTCGAAATAGGTCTTTTCAGCTGAGTTGAAGACACATGCATCTTTCCCAAGAAAACCATCTATGTTAGAAAGTGCAGCAGCTACCACATGGTTTCTCTGTCACAATTGAGAGAGCTTTTGAAAGGAGTACTTCCTGCAATTCAGAACTTGCAAGGTCAACAAAGGTTCATTCTGTGCCAAATAGGCGTTTTCACCTGACATGTTGAAACACATGTTTCTCTCACAAGAAACTCTCTGTGTTAGACGGTCCATCGCATAGAACATTATTTACCTGTGAGATTTGAGTTAGTTTTCATTGGAGAACTTTTGCAAATCAGAATTTCAGGGTGGAAAAGGCTACTTTGTTCCTAATAGCCCTATTGAGCTGCATTGAAAAAACACATGGATCTCGCGAGAGAAAACCATCTGTGTTAGAAGCAGGATCATCCGGCACATTGTTTCCCTGTGAGAATCGAGTGAATATTTGAAAGGAGTACTTCCAGCCAATCATAGATTTGAGGTGTACAAAAGCTCACTTTACTCCAAATAGGACTATTTAGCTGAGTGGAAGAAACAACATGTATATCTCGCAAGAGAACTATATGTGTAAGAAGCCTGAGCATCTAGAACATTGATTCCCTGTGAGAACCGAGTTACGTTTGAAAGGAATACCTCCTGCAAATCCTAGATTTGAAGGTGGAGAAAGGCTGCTTTTGTTCAAAATAGGCCTATTGATCTGAGGGGAAGTAACGAATGGATACTTCCAAAGAAAACCATTTCTGGTAGAAGCTGAAGCATGTACATATTGCTTCCCTGGGAGAAATCAGTTAGTTTGGAAAGGAATATTCCTGCAAATCAGAACTTCCAAGGTGCACCAAGCTTCATTTCATTCTAAATAGGCCTATTCCACTGAGATGTTGAAACACATGTTTCTCTGGAAAGAAAACAATCCGTGTTACAATCTCCCCTGCCTTTAACCTTGATTCCCTGTGAGATTAGAGGTAGTTTTTGAGTGGAATACGTCTGCAAAGGAGAATTTTCAGGCTGGAAAAGCCTCCTTTTGTTGGACTAAGCCTATTCAGCTGAGTTGAAGAAGCACATTTTTCTCTCAAAAGAAAATCATCTGTGTTAGAAGAAGGAGAATCTAGCACATTGTTTCCTATGAGAAGTGAGTTAGTGTTTGAAAAGAACGCTGACTGCCACCTAGGTGTTTCAAGGTGGAGATTGGCTCTATTTCCTCCAATAAGCCTATTCAGATGAGTTTGAGAAACTCATGTATCTCTCCAAGGAAAATGGTCTACGTTAGCAGCATCAAATCTACCACATTGTTTCCTTCTGAGTATTGAGTTAGTTTTTGAAAGCAACACGTTTAGCAAATCAGAATTTTCAAGCTACAGAAAGGCTCATTTTGTCCAAAGAGGAGGATTCGCCTCAATTGAAGACAGACATGTATCTCTCCTCACAATACCATCTATGCTTCAACCTGCAGCAATTACCACATTGTTTCCCTGCAAGAATTGACTTAGTTTTTGAAAGGACTACTACTGGCAACTTTTGAGTTTCACTGTGGAGATAGTCTCTGTTTGCTTCAAACAGGCCTTTTTAGCTGAGATGAAGAAGCACATGTGTATCTTGAAAAAGTACCATCTACGTTGGAAGCTGTAATTTCTATCACACTGTTTCCCTCTGACAATTTAGTTTGTTTTAGAAAGGAGTATTTCCTGCAAATCAGAATTTCCAACATGGATTGAAGTTCACTTGCTCCAAACAAGCCTAGGTTGAAGAAACACACCTATTTCTTGAAAGAAAACCATCTGTGTTAGAAGAAAGTGCATCTAGCACATTGTTTCCCTGTGAGAACTGAGTTAGTTTTTAAAGGAACTTGTCCTCCACATTAGCACTTTGAATTGGGACATATGTTTCTTTGTTTCAAATTGGCCTATTCACCTGAATGGTCTAAACACGTGTTCCTCTTGAAACATCACAATATGTTTTAGAAAGAGGAACAACTAGCCTATTGCTTCCTTGTGAGAAGACTTAGTCTTGGAAAGGAATGTACCTGCAACTGAGAGATTTCAATGTGGAGATATGCCCTGATTGCTGAAAATAGGCCTATACAGCTGAGTTGAAGAAACACATGACTAACTCTAATGACAACCATCTATGTTAGAAACTGTAGCATCAAGCACATTGTTCCCCTGTGAAATTTGAATTAGTTATGGAAATGAATAACTTCTGAAGAACAGATTTTCAAAGTGTAGGAAGCCTCATTTTGTCCAAATAGGCCATTTCAGCTATGTTGAAGAAACACATGCATCTCTCCAACGAAATCATGTAGGTTAGAATCAGCATCATCTAGAACACTGTTCCTTGTGAGAATTGATTTAGCTCGTGAAAGGAGTATTTCCTGCAAAGCATCCTTTTCAAGATGAAGAAAGGCTCATTTTGTTCCAAATAGGTCTATACATCTGAGTTGAAGAAACACATGTACCTTTCCAAAGAAAACCATCTATGGTAGATCTACCACTTTATTTCCCTGTGTGAATTGACATAGATTTCAAAGGAAAATTTAATGGAAATGAGAACTTAGAAGGCAGAGAAAGGATCATTTTGTTCCAAATGGGCCAAATCACATGAGATGTCAAAAACCGTTTGTGTGGAAAGGAAAACTGTGATAGAAACAGGTGTTTCCTGCACATTCTTTCCCTGTGAAAATTGAGTTAATTTTTAAAAGCATACTTCCTACATCTTAAGTGTTTCAATGCGGAGATAGGTTCTGTTTACTCCAGGGAGGCGTATTCAGCGTGGTTTGAGAAACGCATGTATCTCCCAAAGAAAGAGATCTATGTTAAATGCTTCACAATCCCGCCTGTTGTTTGCCTGTGAGAATTGAATGAATTTTTGAATGCAATACTTCTGGAAATCCTCATTTTCAAGAAGAAGAAAGGCTCATTTTGTCCCAAGTATGCGTATTTTGCTGAGGTGAAGAAACACATTTATCTCTCCACAGAAAGCCATCTGTGTCAGAAGTCAAAACATTAACAACATTGCTTCATTCTGTAAATGAGTTACTTTTGGAAAGGAATATTTCCTGAAAATCAGAACTTTCAAGGTGGAGAGATGTTCACTTTCTTCCAAATAAGCCTATTGACCTGAAAGTGGGAACACATTTCTCTCTCGAAAGAAAATGGTCAGTGTAGAAAGAGAGAAGTGTCTAGACCATTGTTTCCGTGTGAGAATTGACTTAGTTTTGAAAGGAATACTTACTGCAAATCCTAATTTTCAAGGTGGAGAAAGGGTGATTTTCCTCAAATGGGCCTCTTTATCTGAGGGGAAGAAACACATGTATCCCTCCAAAGAAAACCATTTCTGCTAGAAGCTGCACCATCTGACACATTGTTACCTGTGAGAATTGAGTTCACTTTTGAAAGGAATATTTCCTGTATATCGTAGTTATCATGGTAGGGGAAGGCTCATTTTGGTACAAAAATGCCTAATCAGCTGATTTGAAGAAACACACTTATTTCTCCAAATAGCACCATCTAAGCTTGAAGCTACAGTTGCTAGCACATTGTTTCCCTGTGACAATTGGCTTAGTTTTTGAAAGGAAGACTTCCTCACAATCTGAATTTTCAGGGTATTATTAGGCTGAGTGTGTCCAAGTAGGCCCATTCAGCTAAGTTCTATAGAAACATGTGTCTCTCAAAAAAAAATCTTTCTTAGAACCAGGAGCATCTAGGGCATTGTTTCCCTGTGAGAACTGAGTTGGTTATTGAAAGGAATACTTCCTGCGACTTAAGATGTTTCAAAGTGGAGAAAGGCTCATTTTGTTCCAAATGGGGCCGTTCATCATTGGGGAAGAAACACAAGTATCCCTCCGAAGAAACCCATTTATGCTAGAAGCTGCAGCATCTACCATATTGTTTTCCTGTGAGAATTGAGTTCGTTTTGGGAAGAATACTTCCTGCAAATCAGAAATTCCAACGTGAACAAAGGTTCATTTTGTTTCCCAAAGGCCTATTCACCTAAGATGAAGAAAGGCCTGTATGTCCAAAAGAGAACAAGCTGGGTCCAAAGCTCAAGCATGTAGAACGTTGTTTACCAGTGATACTTGAATTACTTTTTGAATGGAATGCTCCTGCAAATCAGAATTGTCGGGGTGGATGAAGATCATTTTGTTCTGAATAGGCCTATTCGCCTGAGTTGAAAAAACACATGTACCTCTCAAAAGAAAACCAGCAGTGTTAGAAGCAGGAGCATCAAGCACATTGTTTTACTGTGAGAATTCAGTGAGTTTTTGAAAGGAAGACTGCTGCAAATCAGCGTTTTTGAGGTGTAGAAAGCTTCATTTTGTTCCACATAGGACAGTTTAGAACAGTTGAAGAAACAAATGTAAATCTCAAAAGAAAGCTATGTGTGTTAGAAATAAGAGCATCTATCACATTGTTTGCTGTGAGAATAGTGTTACTTTTTGAAAGGAATATACCTGCAACTTAGGGGATCAACGTGGAGATAGCCTCTTTCTGTTCCAAATTGGCCTATTCAGCTAAGTTGAAGAAACACATGTACCTCTCAAAAAAAACCATCTCGGTATGAGGCTGGAATATCTAGAACATTGTTTCCCTGTGAGAACTGAGTGTGGTTTTGAAATGACTACTACAGGAAACCTTAGAGTTTCAAAGGGGCGATAAGCTCTGTTTGCTCGAAATAGGTCTTTTCAGCTGAGTTGAAGACACATGCATCTTTCCCAAGAAAACCATCTATGTTAGAAAGTGCAGCAGCTACCACATGGTTTCTCTGTCACAATTGAGAGAGCTTTTGAAAGGAGTACTTCCTGCAATTCAGAACTTGCAAGGTCAACAAAGGTTCATTCTGTGCCAAATAGGCGTTTTCACCTGACATGTTGAAACACATGTTTCTCTCACAAGAAACTCTCTGTGTTAGACGGTCCATCGCATAGAACATTATTTACCTGTGAGATTTGAGTTAGTTTTCATTGGAGAACTTTTGCAAATCAGAATTTCAGGGTGGAAAAGGCTACTTTGTTCCTAATAGCCCTATTGAGCTGCATTGAAAAAACACATGGATCTCGCGAGAGAAAACCATCTGTGTTAGAAGCAGGATCATCCGGCACATTGTTTCCCTGTGAGAATCGAGTGAATATTTGAAAGGAGTACTTCCAGCCAATCATAGATTTGAGGTGTACAAAAGCTCACTTTACTCCAAATAGGACTATTTAGCTGAGTGGAAGAAACAACATGTATATCTCGCAAGAGAACTATATGTGTAAGAAGCCTGAGCATCTAGAACATTGATTCCCTGTGAGAACCGAGTTACGTTTGAAAGGAATACCTCCTGCAAATCCTAGATTTGAAGGTGGAGAAAGGCTGCTTTTGTTCAAAATAGGCCTATTGATCTGAGGGGAAGTAACGAATGGATACTTCCAAAGAAAACCATTTCTGGTAGAAGCTGAAGCATGTACATATTGCTTCCCTGGGAGAAATCAGTTAGTTTGGAAAGGAATATTCCTGCAAATCAGAACTTCCAAGGTGCACCAAGCTTCATTTCATTCTAAATAGGCCTATTCCACTGAGATGTTGAAACACATGTTTCTCTGGAAAGAAAACAATCCGTGTTACAATCTCCCCTGCCTTTAACCTTGATTCCCTGTGAGATTAGAGGTAGTTTTTGAGTGGAATACGTCTGCAAAGGAGAATTTTCAGGCTGGAAAAGCCTCCTTTTGTTGGACTAAGCCTATTCAGCTGAGTTGAAGAAGCACATTTTTCTCTCAAAAGAAAATCATCTGTGTTAGAAGAAGGAGAATCTAGCACATTGTTTCCTATGAGAAGTGAGTTAGTGTTTGAAAAGAACGCTGACTGCCACCTGGGTGTTTCAAGGTGGAGATTGGCTCTATTTCCTCCAATAAGCCTATTCAGATGAGTTTGAGAAACTCATGTATCTCTCCAAGGAAAATGGTCTACGTTAGCAGCATCAAATCTACCACATTGTTTCCTTCTGAGTATTGAGTTAGTTTTTGAAAGCAACACGTTTAGCAAATCAGAATTTTCAAGCTACAGAAAGGCTCATTTTGTCCAAAGAGGAGGATTCGCCTCAATTGAAGACAGACATGTATCTCTCCTCACAATACCATCTATGCTTCAACCTGCAGCAATTACCACATTGTTTCCCTGCAAGAATTGACTTAGTTTTTGAAAGGACTACTACTGGCAACTTTTGAGTTTCACTGTGGAGATAGTCTCTGTTTGCTTCAAACAGGCCTTTTTAGCTGAGATGAAGAAGCACATGTGTATCTTGAAAAAGTACCATCTACGTTGGAAGCTGTAATTTCTATCACACTGTTTCCCTCTGACAATTTAGTTTGTTTTAGAAAGGAGTATTTCCTGCAAATCAGAATTTCCAACATGGATTGAAGTTCACTTGCTCCAAACAAGCCTAGGTTGAAGAAACACACCTATTTCTTGAAAGAAAACCATCTGTGTTAGAAGAAAGTGCATCTAGCACATTGTTTCCCTGTGAGAACTGAGTTAGTTTTTAAAGGAACTTGTCCTCCACATTAGCACTTTGAATTGGGACATATGTTTCTTTGTTTCAAATTGGCCTATTCACCTGAATGGTCTAAACACGTGTTCCTCTTGAAACATCACAATATGTTTTAGAAAGAGGAACAACTAGCCTATTGCTTCCTTGTGAGAAGACTTAGTCTTGGAAAGGAATGTACCTGCAACTGAGAGATTTCAATGTGGAGATATGCCCTGATTGCTGAAAATAGGCCTATACAGCTGAGTTGAAGAAACACATGACTAACTCTAATGACAACCATCTATGTTAGAAACTGTAGCATCAAGCACATTGTTCCCCTGTGAAATTTGAATTAGTTATGGAAATGAATAACTTCTGAAGAACAGATTTTCAAAGTGTAGGAAGCCTCATTTTGTCCAAATAGGCCATTTCAGCTATGTTGAAGAAACACATGCATCTCTCCAACGAAATCATGTAGGTTAGAATCAGCATCATCTAGAACACTGTTCCTTGTGAGAATTGATTTAGCTCGTGAAAGGAGTATTTCCTGCAAAGCATCCTTTTCAAGATGAAGAAAGGCTCATTTTGTTCCAAATAGGTCTATACATCTGAGTTGAAGAAACACATGTACCTTTCCAAAGAAAACCATCTATGGTAGATCTACCACTTTATTTCCCTGTGTGAATTGACATAGATTTCAAAGGAAAATTTAATGGAAATGAGAACTTAGAAGGCAGAGAAAGGATCATTTTGTTCCAAATGGGCCAAATCACATGAGATGTCAAAAACCGTTTGTGTGGAAAGGAAAACTGTGATAGAAACAGGTGTTTCCTGCACATTCTTTCCCTGTGAAAATTGAGTTAATTTTTAAAAGCATACTTCCTACATCTTAAGTGTTTCAATGCGGAGATAGGTTCTGTTTACTCCAGGGAGGCGTATTCAGCGTGGTTTGAGAAACGCATGTATCTCCCAAAGAAAGAGATCTATGTTAAATGCTTCACAATCCCGCCTGTTGTTTGCCTGTGAGAATTGAATGAATTTTTGAATGCAATACTTCTGGAAATCCTCATTTTCAAGAAGAAGAAAGGCTCATTTTGTCCCAAGTATGCGTATTTTGCTGAGGTGAAGAAACACATTTATCTCTCCACAGAAAGCCATCTGTGTCAGAAGTCAAAACATTAACAACATTGCTTCATTCTGTAAATGAGTTACTTTTGGAAAGGAATATTTCCTGAAAATCAGAACTTTCAAGGTGGAGAGATGTTCACTTTCTTCCAAATAAGCCTATTGACCTGAAAGTGGGAACACATTTCTCTCTCGAAAGAAAATGGTCAGTGTAGAAAGAGAGAAGTGTCTAGACCATTGTTTCCGTGTGAGAATTGACTTAGTTTTGAAAGGAATACTTACTGCAAATCCTAATTTTCAAGGTGGAGAAAGGGTGATTTTCCTCAAATGGGCCTCTTTATCTGAGGGGAAGAAACACATGTATCCCTCCAAAGAAAACCATTTCTGCTAGAAGCTGCACCATCTGACACATTGTTACCTGTGAGAATTGAGTTCACTTTTGAAAGGAATATTTCCTGTATATCGTAGTTATCATGGTAGGGGAAGGCTCATTTTGGTACAAAAATGCCTAATCAGCTGATTTGAAGAAACACATTTATTTCTCCAAATAGCACCATCTAAGCTTGAAGCTACAGTTGCTAGCACATTGTTTCCCTGTGACAATTGGCTTAGTTTTTGAAAGGAAGACTTCCTCACAATCTGAATTTTCAGGGTATTATTAGGCTGAGTGTGTCCAAGTAGGCCCATTCAGCTAAGTTCTATAGAAACATGTGTCTCTCAAAAAAAAATCTTTCTTAGAACCAGGAGCATCTAGGGCATTGTTTCCCTGTGAGAACTGAGTTGGTTATTGAAAGGAATACTTCCTGCGACTTAAGATGTTTCAAAGTGGAGAAAGGCTCATTTTGTTCCAAATGGGGCCGTTCATCATTGGGGAAGAAACACAAGTATCCCTCCGAAGAAACCCATTTATGCTAGAAGCTGCAGCATCTACCATATTGTTTTCCTGTGAGAATTGAGTTCGTTTTGGGAAGAATACTTCCTGCAAATCAGAAATTCCAACGTGAACAAAGGTTCATTTTGTTTCCCAAAGGCCTATTCACCTAAGATGAAGAAAGGCCTGTATGTCCAAAAGAGAACAAGCTGGGTCCAAAGCTCAAGCATGTAGAACGTTGTTTACCAGTGATACTTGAATTACTTTTTGAATGGAATGCTCCTGCAAATCAGAATTGTCGGGGTGGATGAAGATCATTTTGTTCTGAATAGGCCTATTCGCCTGAGTTGAAAAAACACATGTACCTCTCAAAAGAAAACCAGCAGTGTTAGAAGCAGGAGCATCAAGCACATTGTTTTACTGTGAGAATTCAGTGAGTTTTTGAAAGGAAGACTGCTGCAAATCAGCGTTTTTGAGGTGTAGAAAGCTTCATTTTGTTCCACATAGGACAGTTTAGAACAGTTGAAGAAACAAATGTAAATCTCAAAAGAAAGCTATGTGTGTTAGAAATAAGAGCATCTATCACATTGTTTGCTGTGAGAATAGTGTTACTTTTTGAAAGGAATATACCTGCAACTTAGGGGATCAACGTGGAGATAGCCTCTTTCTGTTCCAAATTGGCCTATTCAGCTAAGTTGAAGAAACACATGTACCTCTCAAAAAAAACCATCTCGGTATGAGGCTGGAATATCTAGAACATTGTTTCCCTGTGAGAACTGAGTATGGTTTTGAAATGACTACTACAGGAAACCTTAGAGTTTCAAAGGGGCGATAAGCTCTGTTTGCTCGAAATAGGTCTTTTCAGCTGAGTTGAAGACACATGCATCTTTCCCAAGAAAACCATCTATGTTAGAAAGTGCAGCAGCTACCACATGGTTTCTCTGTCACAATTGAGAGAGCTTTTGAAAGGAGTACTTCCTGCAATTCAGAACTTGCAAGGTCAACAAAGGTTCATTCTGTGCCAAATAGGCGTTTTCACCTGACATGTTGAAACACATGTTTCTCTCACAAGAAACTCTCTGTGTTAGACGGTCCATCGCATAGAACATTATTTACCTGTGAGATTTGAGTTAGTTTTCATTGGAGAACTTTTGCAAATCAGAATTTCAGGGTGGAAAAGGCTACTTTGTTCCTAATAGCCCTATTGAGCTGCATTGAAAAAACACATGGATCTCGCGAGAGAAAACCATCTGTGTTAGAAGCAGGATCATCCGGCACATTGTTTCCCTGTGAGAATCGAGTGAATATTTGAAAGGAGTACTTCCAGCCAATCATAGATTTGAGGTGTACAAAAGCTCACTTTACTCCAAATAGGACTATTTAGCTGAGTGGAAGAAACAACATGTATATCTCGCAAGAGAACTATATGTGTAAGAAGCCTGAGCATCTAGAACATTGATTCCCTGTGAGAACCGAGTTACGTTTGAAAGGAATACCTCCTGCAAATCCTAGATTTGAAGGTGGAGAAAGGCTGCTTTTGTTCAAAATAGGCCTATTGATCTGAGGGGAAGTAACGAATGGATACTTCCAAAGAAAACCATTTCTGGTAGAAGCTGAAGCATGTACATATTGCTTCCCTGGGAGAAATCAGTTAGTTTGGAAAGGAATATTCCTGCAAATCAGAACTTCCAAGGTGCACCAAGCTTCATTTCATTCTAAATAGGCCTATTCCACTGAGATGTTGAAACACATGTTTCTCTGGAAAGAAAACAATCCGTGTTACAATCTCCCCTGCCTTTAACCTTGATTCCCTGTGAGATTAGAGGTAGTTTTTGAGTGGAATACGTCTGCAAAGGAGAATTTTCAGGCTGGAAAAGCCTCCTTTTGTTGGACTAAGCCTATTCAGCTGAGTTGAAGAAGCACATTTTTCTCTCAAAAGAAAATCATCTGTGTTAGAAGAAGGAGAATCTAGCACATTGTTTCCTATGAGAAGTGAGTTAGTGTTTGAAAAGAACGCTGACTGCCACCTAGGTGTTTCAAGGTGGAGATTGGCTCTATTTCCTCCAATAAGCCTATTCAGATGAGTTTGAGAAACTCATGTATCTCTCCAAGGAAAATGGTCTACGTTAGCAGCATCAAATCTACCACATTGTTTCCTTCTGAGTATTGAGTTAGTTTTTGAAAGCAACACGTTTAGCAAATCAGAATTTTCAAGCTACAGAAAGGCTCATTTTGTCCAAAGATGAGGATTCGGCTCAATTGAAGACAGACATGTATCTCTCCTCACAATACCATCTATGCTTCAACCTGCAGCAATTACCACATTGTTTCCCTGCAAGAATTGACTTAGTTTTTGAAAGGACTACTACTGGCAACTTTTGAGTTTCACTGTGGAGATAGTCTCTGTTTGCTTCAAACAGGCCTTTTTAGCTGAGATGAAGAAGCACATGTGTATCTTGAAAAAGTACCATCTACGTTGGAAGCTGTAATTTCTATCGCACTGTTTCCCTCTGACAATTTAGTTTGTTTTAGAAAGGAGTGTTTCCTGCAAATCAGAATTTCCAACATGGATTGAAGTTCACTTGCTCCAAACAAGCCTAGGTTGAAGAAACACACCTATTTCTTGAAAGAAAACCATCTGTGTTAGAAGAAAGTGCATCTAGCACATTGTTTCCCTGTGAGAACTGAGTTAGTTTTTAAAGGAACTTGTCCTCCACATTAGCACTTTGAATTGGGACATATGTTTCTTTGTTTCAAATTGGCCTATTCACCTGAATGGTCTAAACACGTGTTCCTCTTGAAACATCACAATATGTTTTAGAAAGAGGAACAACTAGCCTATTGCTTCCTTGTGAGAAGACTTAGTCTTGGAAAGGAATGTACCTGCAACTGAGAGATTTCAATGTGGAGATATGCCCTGATTGCTGAAAATAGGCCTATACAGCTGAGTTGAAGAAACACATGACTAACTCTAATGACAACCATCTATGTTAGAAACTGTAGCATCAAGCACATTGATCCCCTGTGAAATTTGAATTAGTTATGGAAATGAATAACTTCTGAAGTACAGATTTTCAAAGTGTAGGAAGCCTCATTTTGTCCAAATAGGCCATTTCAGCTATGTTGAAGAAACACATGCATCTCTCCAACGAAATCATGTAGGTTAGAATCCGCATCATCTAGAACACTGTTCCTTGTGAGAATTGATTTAGCTCGTGAAAGGAGTATTTCCTGCAAAGCATCCTTTTCAAGATGAAGAAAGGCTCATTTTGTTCCAAATAGGTCTATACAGCTGAGTTGAAGAAACACATGTACCTTTCCAAAGAAAACCATCTATGGTAGATCTACCACTTTATTTCCCTGTGTGAATTGACATAGATTTCAAAGGAAAATTTAATGGAAATGAGAACTTAGAAGGCAGAGAAAGGATCATTTTGTTCCAAATGGGCCAAATCACATGAGATGTCAAAAACCGTTTGTGTGGAAAGGAAAACTGTGATAGAAACAGGTGTTTCCTGCACATTCTTTCCCTGTGAAAATTGAGTTAATTTTTAAAAGCATACTTCCTACATCTTAAGTGTTTCAATGCGGAGATAGGTTCTGTTTACTCCAGGGAGGCGTATTCAGCGTGGTTTGAGAAACGCATGTATCTCCCAAAGAAAGAGATCTATGTTAAATGCTTCACAATCCCGCCTGTTGTTTGCCTGTGAGAATTGAATGAATTTTTGAATGCAATACTTCTGGAAATCCTCATTTTCAAGAAGAAGAAAGGCTCATTTTGTCCCAAGTATGCGTATTTTGCTGAGGTGAAGAAACACATTTATCTCTCCACAGAAAGCCATCTGTGTCAGAAGTCAAAACATTAACAACATTGCTTCATTCTGTAAATGAGTTACTTTTGGAAAGGAATATTTCCTGAAAATCAGAACTTTCAAGGTGGAGAGATGTTCACTTTCTTCCAAATAAGCCTATTGACCTGAAAGTGGGAACACATTTCTCTCTCGAAAGAAAATGGTCAGTGTAGAAAGAGAGAAGTGTCTAGACCATTGTTTCCGTGTGAGAATTGACTTAGTTTTGAAAGGAATACTTACTGCAAATCCTAATTTTCAAGGTGGAGAAAGGGTGATTTTCCTCAAATAGGCCTCTTTATCTGAGGGGAAGAAACACATGTATCCCTCCAAAGAAAACCATTTCTGCTAGAAGCTGCACCATCTGACACATTGTTACCTGTGAGAATTGAGTTCACTTTTGAAAGGAATATTTCCTGTATATCGTAGTTATCATGGTAGGGGAAGGCTCATTTTGGTACAAAAATGCCTAATCAGCTGATTTGAAGAAACACATTTATTTCTCCAAATAGCACCATCTAAGCTTGAAGCTACAGTTGCTAGCACATTGTTTCCCTGTGACAATTGGCTTAGTTTTTGAAAGGAAGACTTCCTCACAATCTGAATTTTCAGGGTATTATTAGGCTGAGTGTGTCCAAGTAGGCCCATTCAGCTAAGTTCTATAGAAACTTGTGTCTCTCAAAAAAAAATCTTTCTTAGAACCAGGAGCATCTAGGGCATTGTTTCCCTGTGAGAACTGAGTTGGTTATTGAAAGGAATACTTCCTGCGACTTAAGATGTTTCAAAGTGGAGAAAGGCTCATTTTGTTCCAAATGGGGCCGTTCATCATTGGGGAAGAAACACAAGTATCCCTCCGAAGAAACCCATTTATGCTAGAAGCTGCAGCATCTACCATATTGTTTTCCTGTGAGAATTGAGTTCGTTTTGGGAAGAATACTTCCTGCAAATCAGAAATTCCAACGTGAACAAAGGTTCATTTTGTTTCCCAAAGGCCTATTCACCTAAGATGAAGAAAGGCCTGTATGTCCAAAAGAGAACAAGCTGGGTCCAAAGCTCAAGCATGTAGAACGTTGTTTACCAGTGATACTTGAATTACTTTTTGAATGGAATGCTCCTGCAAATCAGAATTGTCGGGGTGGATGAAGATCATTTTGTTCTGAATAGGCCTATTCGCCTGAGTTGAAAAAACACATGTACCTCTCAAAAGAAAACCAGCAGTGTTAGAAGCAGGAGCATCAAGCACATTGTTTTACTGTGAGAATTCAGTGAGTTTTTGAAAGGAAGACTGCTGCAAATCAGCGTTTTTGAGGTGTAGAAAGCTTCATTTTGTTCCACATAGGACAGTTTAGAACAGTTGAAGAAACAAATGTAAATCTCAAAAGAAAGCTATGTGTGTTAGAAATAAGAGCATCTATCACATTGTTTGCTGTGAGAATAGTGTTACTTTTTGAAAGGAATATACCTGCAACTTAGGGGATCAACGTGGAGATAGCCTCTTTCTGTTCCAAATTGGCCTATTCAGCTAAGTTGAAGAAACACATGTACCTCTCAAAAAAAACCATCTCGGTATGAGGCTGGAATATCTAGAACATTGTTTCCCTGTGAGAACTGAGTGTGGTTTTGAAATGACTACTACAGGAAACCTTAGAGTTTCAAAGGGGCGATAAGCTCTGTTTGCTCGAAATAGGTCTTTTCAGCTGAGTTGAAGACACATGCATCTTTCCCAAGAAAACCATCTATGTTAGAAAGTGCAGCAGCTACCACATGGTTTCTCTGTCACAATTGAGAGAGCTTTTGAAAGGAGTACTTCCTGCAATTCAGAACTTGCAAGGTCAACAAAGGTTCATTCTGTGCCAAATAGGCGTTTTCACCTGACATGTTGAAACACATGTTTCTCTCACAAGAAACTCTCTGTGTTAGACGGTCCATCGCATAGAACATTATTTACCTGTGAGATTTGAGTTAGTTTTCATTGGAGAACTTTTGCAAATCAGAATTTCAGGGTGGAAAAGGCTACTTTGTTCCTAATAGCCCTATTGAGCTGCATTGAAAAAACACATGGATCTCGCGAGAGAAAACCATCTGTGTTAGAAGCAGGATCATCCGGCACATTGTTTCCCTGTGAGAATCGAGTGAATATTTGAAAGGAGGACTTCCAGCCAATCATAGATTTGAGGTGTACAAAAGCTCACTTTACTCCAAATAGGACTATTTAGCTGAGTGGAAGAAACAACATGTATATCTCGCAAGAGAACTATATGTGTAAGAAGCCTGAGCATCTAGAACATTGATTCCCTGTGAGAACCGAGTTAGGTTTGAAAGGAATACCTCCTGCAAATCCTAGATTTGAAGGTGGAGAAAGGCTGCTTTTGTTCAAAATAGGCCTATTGATCTGAGGGGAAGTAACGAATGGATACTTCCAAAGAAAACCATTTCTGGTAGAAGCTGAAGCATGTACATATTGCTTCCCTGGGAGAAATCAGTTAGTTTGGAAAGGAATATTCCTGCAAATCAGAACTTCCAAGGTGCACCAAGCTTCATTTCATTCTAAATAGGCCTATTCCACTGAGATGTTGAAACACATGTTTCTCTGGAAAGAAAACAATCCGTGTTACAATCTCCCCTGCCTTTAACCTTGATTCCCTGTGAGATTAGAGGTAGTTTTTGAGTGGAATACGTCTGCAAAGGAGAATTTTCAGGCTGGAAAAGCCTCCTTTTGTTGGACTAAGCCTATTCAGCTGAGTTGAAGAAGCACATTTTTCTCTCAAAAGAAAATCATCTGTGTTAGAAGAAGGAGAATCTAGCACATTGTTTCCTATGAGAAGTGAGTTAGTGTTTGAAAAGAACGCTGACTGCCACCTAGGTGTTTCAAGGTGGAGATTGGCTCTATTTCCTCCAATAAGCCTATTCAGATGAGTTTGAGAAACTCATGTATCTCTCCAAGGAAAATGATATACGTTAGCAGCATCAAATCTACCACATTGTTTCCTTCTGAGTATTGAGTTAGTTTTTGAAAGCAACACGTTTAGCAAATCAGAATTTTCAAGCTACAGAAAGGCTCATTTTGTCCAAAGAGGAGGATTCGGCTCAATTGAAGACAGACATGTATCTCTCCTCACAATACCATCTATGCTTCAAACTGCAGCAATTACCACATTGTTTCCCTGCAAGAATTGACTTAGTTTTTGAAAGGACTACTACTGGCAACTTTTGAGTTTCACTGTGGAGATAGTCTCTGTTTGCTTCAAACAGGCCTTTTTAGCTGAGATGAAGAAGCACATGTGTATCTTGAAAAAGTACCATCTACGTTGGAAGCTGTAATTTCTATCACACTGTTTCCCTCTGACAATTTAGTTTGTTTTAGAAAGGAGTGTTTCCTGCAAATCAGAATTTCCAACATGGATTGAAGTTCACTTGCTCCAAACAAGCCTAGGTTGAAGAAACACACCTATTTCTTGAAAGAAAACCATCTGTGTTAGAAGAAAGTGCATCTAGCACATTGTTTCGCTGTGAGAACTGAGTTAGTTTTTAAAGGAACTTGTCCTCCACATTAGCACTTTGAATTGGGACATATGTTTCTTTGTTTCAAATTGGCCTATTCACCTGAATGGTCTAAACACGTGTTCCTCTTGAAACATCACAATATGTTTTAGAAAGAGGAACAACTAGCCTATTGCTTCCTTGTGAGAAGACTTAGTCTTGGAAAGGAATGTACCTGCAACTGAGAGATTTCAATGTGGAGATATGCCCTGATTGCTGAAAATAGGCCTATACAGCTGAGTTGAAGAAACACATGACTAACTCTAATGACAACCATCTATGTTAGAAACTGTAGCATCAAGCACATTGATCCCCTGTGAAATTTGAATTAGTTATGGAAATGAATAACTTCTGAAGAACAGATTTTCAAAGTGTAGGAAGCCTCATTTTGTCCAAATAGGCCATTTCAGCTATGTTGAAGAAACACATGCATCTCTCCAACGAAATCATGTAGGTTAGAATCAGCATCATCTAGAACACTGTTCCTTGTGAGAATTGATTTAGCTCGTGAAAGGAGTATTTCCTGCAAAGCATCCTTTTCAAGATGAAGAAAGGCTCATTTTGTTCCAAATAGGTCTATACATCTGAGTTGAAGAAACACATGTACCTTTCCAAAGAAAACCATCTATGGTAGATCTACCACTTTATTTCCCTGTGTGAATTGACATAGATTTCAAAGGAAAATTTAATGGAAATGAGAACTTAGAAGGCAGAGAAAGGATCATTTTGTTCCAAATGGGCCAAATCACATGAGATGTCAAAAACCGTTTGTGTGGAAAGGAAAACTGTGATAGAAACAGGTGTTTCCTGCACATTCTTTCCCTGTGAAAATTGAGTTAATTTTTAAAAGCATACTTCCTACATCTTAAGTGTTTCAATGCGGAGATAGGTTCTGTTTACTCCAGGGAGGCGTATTCAGCGTGGTTTGAGAAACGCATGTATCTCCCAAAGAAAGAGATCTATGTTAAATGCTTCACAATCCCGCCTGTTGTTTGCCTGTGAGAATTGAATGAATTTTTGAATGCAATACTTCTGGAAATCCTCATTTTCAAGAAGAAGAAAGGCTCATTTTGTCCCAAGTATGCGTATTTTGCTGAGGTGAAGAAACACATTTATCTCTCCACAGAAAGCCATCTGTGTCAGAAGTCAAAACATTAACAACATTGCTTCATTCTGTAAATGAGTTACTTTTGGAAAGGAATATTTCCTGAAAATCAGAACTTTCAAGGTGGAGAGATGTTCACTTTCTTCCAAATAAGCCTATTGACCTGAAAGTGGGAACACATTTCTCTCTCGAAAGAAAATGGTCAGTGTAGAAAGAGAGAAGTGTCTAGACCATTGTTTCCGTGTGAGAATTGACTTAGTTTTGAAAGGAATACTTACTGCAAATCCTAATTTTCAAGGTGGAGAAAGGGTGATTTTCCTCAAATGGGCCTCTTTATCTGAGGGGAAGAAACACATGTATCCCTCCAAAGAAAACCATTTCTGCTAGAAGCTGCACCATCTGACACATTGTTACCTGTGAGAATTGAGTTCACTTTTGAAAGGAATATTTCCTGTATATCGTAGTTATCATGGTAGGGGAAGGCTCATTTTGGTACAAAAATGCCTAATCAGCTGATTTGAAGAAACACATTTATTTCTCCAAATAGCACCATCTAAGCTTGAAGCTACAGTTGCTAGCACATTGTTTCCCTGTGACAATTGGCTTAGTTTTTGAAAGGAAGACTTCCTCACAATCTGAATTTTCAGGGTATTATTAGGCTGAGTGTGTCCAAGTAGGCCCATTCAGCTAAGTTCTATAGAAACATGTGTCTCTCAAAAAAAAATCTTTCTTAGAACCAGGAGCATCTAGGGCATTGTTTCCCTGTGAGAACTGAGTTGGTTATTGAAAGGAATACTTCCTGCGACTTAAGATGTTTCAAAGTGGAGAAAGGCTCATTTTGTTCCAAATGGGGCCGTTCATCATTGGGGAAGAAACACAAGTATCCCTCCGAAGAAACCCATTTATGCTAGAAGCTGCAGCATCTACCATATTGTTTTCCTGTGAGAATTGAGTTCGTTTTGGGAAGAATACTTCCTGCAAATCAGAAATTCCAACGTGAACAAAGGTTCATTTTGTTTCCCAAAGGCCTATTCACCTAAGATGAAGAAAGGCCTGTATGTCCAAAAGAGAACAAGCTGGGTCCAAAGCTCAAGCATGTAGAACGTTGTTTACCAGTGATACTTGAATTACTTTTTGAATGGAATGCTCCTGCAAATCAGAATTGTCGGGGTGGATGAAGATCATTTTGTTCTGAATAGGCCTATTCGCCTGAGTTGAAAAAACACATGTACCTCTCAAAAGAAAACCAGCAGTGTTAGAAGCAGGAGCATCAAGCACATTGTTTTACTGTGAGAATTCAGTGAGTTTTTGAAAGGAAGACTGCTGCAAATCAGCGTTTTTGAGGTGTAGAAAGCTTCATTTTGTTCCACATAGGACAGTTTAGAACAGTTGAAGAAACAAATGTAAATCTCAAAAGAAAGCTATGTGTGTTAGAAATAAGAGCATCTATCACATTGTTTGCTGTGAGAATAGTGTTACTTTTTGAAAGGAATATACCTGCAACTTAGGGGATCAACGTGGAGATAGCCTCTTTCTGTTCCAAATTGGCCTATTCAGCTAAGTTGAAGAAACACATGTACCTCTCAAAAAAAACCATCTCGGTATGAGGCTGGAATATCTAGAACATTGTTTCCCTGTGAGAACTGAGTGTGGTTTTGAAATGACTACTACAGGAAACCTTAGAGTTTCAAAGGGGCGATAAGCTCTGTTTGCTCGAAATAGGTCTTTTCAGCTGAGTTGAAGACACATGCATCTTTCCCAAGAAAACCATCTATGTTAGAAAGTGCAGCAGCTACCACATGGTTTCTCTGTCACAATTGAGAGAGCTTTTGAAAGGAGTACTTCCTGCAATTCAGAACTTGCAAGGTCAACAAAGGTTCATTCTGTGCCAAATAGGCGTTTTCACCTGACATGTTGAAACACATGTTTCTCTCACAAGAAACTCTCTGTGTTAGACGGTCCATCGCATAGAACATTATTTACCTGTGAGATTTGAGTTAGTTTTCATTGGAGAACTTTTGCAAATCAGAATTTCAGGGTGGAAAAGGCTACTTTGTTCCTAATAGCCCTATTGAGCTGCATTGAAAAAACACATGGATCTCGCGAGAGAAAACCATCTGTGTTAGAAGCAGGATCATCCGGCACATTGTTTCCCTGTGAGAATCGAGTGAATATTTGAAAGGAGGACTTCCAGCCAATCATAGATTTGAGGTGTACAAAAGCTCACTTTACTCCAAATAGGACTATTTAGCTGAGTGGAAGAAACAACATGTATATCTCGCAAGAGAACTATATGTGTAAGAAGCCTGAGCATCTAGAACATTGATTCCCTGTGAGAACCGAGTTACGTTTGAAAGGAATACCTCCTGCAAATCCTAGATTTGAAGGTGGAGAAAGGCTGCTTTTGTTCAAAATAGGCCTATTGATCTGAGGGGAAGTAACGAATGGATACTTCCAAAGAAAACCATTTCTGGTAGAAGCTGAAGCATGTACATATTGCTTCCCTGGGAGAAATCAGTTAGTTTGGAAAGGAATATTCCTGCAAATCAGAACTTCCAAGGTGCACCAAGCTTCATTTCATTCTAAATAGGCCTATTCCACTGAGATGTTGAAACACATGTTTCTCTGGAAAGAAAACAATCCGTGTTACAATCTCCCCTGCCTTTAACCTTGATTCCCTGTGAGATTAGAGGTAGTTTTTGAGTGGAATACGTCTGCAAAGGAGAATTTTCAGGCTGGAAAAGCCTCCTTTTGTTGGACTAAGCCTATTCAGCTGAGTTGAAGAAGCACATTTTTCTCTCAAAAGAAAATCATCTGTGTTAGAAGAAGGAGAATCTAGCACATTGTTTCCTATGAGAAGTGAGTTAGTGTTTGAAAAGAACGCTGACTGCCACCTAGGTGTTTCAAGGTGGAGATTGGCTCTATTTCCTCCAATAAGCCTATTCAGATGAGTTTGAGAAACTCATGTATCTCTCCAAGGAAAATGATATACGTTAGCAGCATCAAATCTACCACATTGTTTCCTTCTGAGTATTGAGTTAGTTTTTGAAAGCAACACGTTTAGCAAATCAGAATTTTCAAGCTACAGAAAGGCTCATTTTGTCCAAAGAGGAGGATTCGGCTCAATTGAAGACAGACATGTATCTCTCCTCACAATACCATCTATGCTTCAAACTGCAGCAATTACCACATTGTTTCCCTGCAAGAATTGACTTAGTTTTTGAAAGGACTACTACTGGCAACTTTTGAGTTTCACTGTGGAGATAGTCTCTGTTTGCTTCAAACAGGCCTTTTTAGCTGAGATGAAGAAGCACATGTGTATCTTGAAAAAGTACCATCTACGTTGGAAGCTGTAATTTCTATCACACTGTTTCCCTCTGACAATTTAGTTTGTTTTAGAAAGGAGTATTTCCTGCAAATCAGAATTTCCAACATGGATTGAAGTTCACTTGCTCCAAACAAGCCTAGGTTGAAGAAACACACCTATTTCTTGAAAGAAAACCATCTGTGTTAGAAGAAAGTGCATCTAGCACATTGTTTCGCTGTGAGAACTGAGTTAGTTTTTAAAGGAACTTGTCCTCCACATTAGCACTTTGAATTGGGACATATGTTTCTTTGTTTCAAATTGGCCTATTCACCTGAATGGTCTAAACACGTGTTCCTCTTGAAACATCACAATATGTTTTAGAAAGAGGAACAACTAGCCTATTGCTTCCTTGTGAGAAGACTTAGTCTTGGAAAGGAATGTACCTGCAACTGAGAGATTTCAATGTGGAGATATGCCCTGATTGCTGAAAATAGGCCTATACAGCTGAGTTGAAGAAACACATGACTAACTCTAATGACAACCATCTATGTTAGAAACTGTAGCATCAAGCACATTGATCCCCTGTGAAATTTGAATTAGTTATGGAAATGAATAACTTCTGAAGAACAGATTTTCAAAGTGTAGGAAGCCTCATTTTGTCCAAATAGGCCATTTCAGCTATGTTGAAGAAACACATGCATCTCTCCAACGAAATCATGTAGGTTAGAATCAGCATCATCTAGAACACTGTTCCTTGTGAGAATTGATTTAGCTCGTGAAAGGAGTATTTCCTGCAAAGCATCCTTTTCAAGATGAAGAAAGGCTCATTTTGTTCCAAATAGGTCTATACATCTGAGTTGAAGAAACACATGTACCTTTCCAAAGAAAACCATCTATGGTAGATCTACCACTTTATTTCCCTGTGTGAATTGACATAGATTTCAAAGGAAAATTTAATGGAAATGAGAACTTAGAAGGCAGAGAAAGGATCATTTTGTTCCAAATGGGCCAAATCACATGAGATGTCAAAAACCGTTTGTGTGGAAAGGAAAACTGTGATAGAAACAGGTGTTTCCTGCACATTCTTTCCCTGTGAAAATTGAGTTAATTTTTAAAAGCATACTTCCTACATCTTAAGTGTTTCAATGCGGAGATAGGTTCTGTTTACTCCAGGGAGGCGTATTCAGCGTGGTTTGAGAAACGCATGTATCTCCCAAAGAAAGAGATCTATGTTAAATGCTTCACAATCCCGCCTGTTGTTTGCCTGTGAGAATTGAATGAATTTTTGAATGCAATACTTCTGGAAATCCTCATTTTCAAGAAGAAGAAAGGCTCATTTTGTCCCAAGTATGCGTATTTTGCTGAGGTGAAGAAACACATTTATCTCTCCACAGAAAGCCATCTGTGTCAGAAGTCAAAACATTAACAACATTGCTTCATTCTGTAAATGAGTTACTTTTGGAAAGGAATATTTCCTGAAAATCAGAACTTTCAAGGTGGAGAGATGTTCACTTTCTTCCAAATAAGCCTATTGACCTGAAAGTGGGAACACATTTCTCTCTCGAAAGAAAATGGTCAGTGTAGAAAGAGAGAAGTGTCTAGACCATTGTTTCCGTGTGAGAATTGACTTAGTTTTGAAAGGAATACTTACTGCAAATCCTAATTTTCAAGGTGGAGAAAGGGTGATTTTCCTCAAATGGGCCTCTTTATCTGAGGGGAAGAAACACATGTATCCCTCCAAAGAAAACCATTTCTGCTAGAAGCTGCACCATCTGACACATTGTTACCTGTGAGAATTGAGTTCACTTTTGAAAGGAATATTTCCTGTATATCGTAGTTATCATGGTAGGGGAAGGCTCATTTTGGTACAAAAATGCCTAATCAGCTGATTTGAAGAAACACATTTATTTCTCCAAATAGCACCATCTAAGCTTGAAGCTACAGTTGCTAGCACATTGTTTCCCTGTGACAATTGGCTTAGTTTTTGAAAGGAAGACTTCCTCACAATCTGAATTTTCAGGGTATTATTAGGCTGAGTGTGTCCAAGTAGGCCCATTCAGCTAAGTTCTATAGAAACATGTGTCTCTCAAAAAAAAATCTTTCTTAGAACCAGGAGCATCTAGGGCATTGTTTCCCTGTGAGAACTGAGTTGGTTATTGAAAGGAATACTTCCTGCGACTTAAGATGTTTCAAAGTGGAGAAAGGCTCATTTTGTTCCAAATGGGGCCGTTCATCATTGGGGAAGAAACACAAGTATCCCTCCGAAGAAACCCATTTATGCTAGAAGCTGCAGCATCTACCATATTGTTTTCCTGTGAGAATTGAGTTCGTTTTGGGAAGAATACTTCCTGCAAATCAGAAATTCCAACGTGAACAAAGGTTCATTTTGTTTCCCAAAGGCCTATTCACCTAAGATGAAGAAAGGCCTGTATGTCCAAAAGAGAACAAGCTGGGTCCAAAGCTCAAGCATGTAGAACGTTGTTTACCAGTGATACTTGAATTACTTTTTGAATGGAATGCTCCTGCAAATCAGAATTGTCGGGGTGGATGAAGATCATTTTGTTCTGAATAGGCCTATTCGCCTGAGTTGAAAAAACACATGTACCTCTCAAAAGAAAACCAGCAGTGTTAGAAGCAGGAGCATCAAGCACATTGTTTTACTGTGAGAATTCAGTGAGTTTTTGAAAGGAAGACTGCTGCAAATCAGCGTTTTTGAGGTGTAGAAAGCTTCATTTTGTTCCACATAGGACAGTTTAGAACAGTTGAAGAAACAAATGTAAATCTCAAAAGAAAGCTATGTGTGTTAGAAATAAGAGCATCTATCACATTGTTTGCTGTGAGAATAGTGTTACTTTTTGAAAGGAATATACCTGCAACTTAGGGGATCAACGTGGAGATAGCCTCTTTCTGTTCCAAATTGGCCTATTCAGCTAAGTTGAAGAAACACATGTACCTCTCAAAAAAAACCATCTCGGTATGAGGCTGGAATATCTAGAACATTGTTTCCCTGTGAGAACTGAGTGTGGTTTTGAAATGACTACTACAGGAAACCTTAGAGTTTCAAAGGGGCGATAAGCTCTGTTTGCTCGAAATAGGTCTTTTCAGCTGAGTTGAAGACACATGCATCTTTCCCAAGAAAACCATCTATGTTAGAAAGTGCAGCAGCTACCACATGGTTTCTCTGTCACAATTGAGAGAGCTTTTGAAAGGAGTACTTCCTGCAATTCAGAACTTGCAAGGTCAACAAAGGTTCATTCTGTGCCAAATAGGCGTTTTCACCTGACATGTTGAAACACATGTTTCTCTCACAAGAAACTCTCTGTGTTAGACGGTCCATCGCATAGAACATTATTTACCTGTGAGATTTGAGTTAGTTTTCATTGGAGAACTTTTGCAAATCAGAATTTCAGGGTGGAAAAGGCTACTTTGTTCCTAATAGCCCTATTGAGCTGCATTGAAAAAACACATGGATCTCGCGAGAGAAAACCATCTGTGTTAGAAGCAGGATCATCCGGCACATTGTTTCCCTGTGAGAATCGAGTGAATATTTGAAAGGAGGACTTCCAGCCAATCATAGATTTGAGGTGTACAAAAGCTCACTTTACTCCAAATAGGACTATTTAGCTGAGTGGAAGAAACAACATGTATATCTCGCAAGAGAACTATATGTGTAAGAAGCCTGAGCATCTAGAACATTGATTCCCTGTGAGAACCGTGTTACGTTTGAAAGGAATACCTCCTGCAAATCCTAGATTTGAAGGTGGAGAAAGGCTGCTTTTGTTCAAAATAGGCCTATTGATCTGAGGGGAAGTAACGAATGGATACTTCCAAAGAAAACCATTTCTGGTAGAAGCTGAAGCATGTACATATTGCTTCCCTGGGAGAAATCAGTTAGTTTGGAAAGGAATATTCCTGCAAATCAGAACTTCCAAGGTGCACCAAGCTTCATTTCATTCTAAATAGGCCTATTCCACTGAGATGTTGAAACACATGTTTCTCTGGAAAGAAAACAATCCGTGTTACAATCTCCCCTGCCTTTAACCTTGATTCCCTGTGAGATTAGAGGTAGTTTTTGAGTGGAATACGTCTGCAAAGGAGAATTTTCAGGCTGGAAAAGCCTCCTTTTGTTGGACTAAGCCTATTCAGCTGAGTTGAAGAAGCACATTTTTCTCTCAAAAGAAAATCATCTGTGTTAGAAGAAGGAGAATCTAGCACATTGTTTCCTATGAGAAGTGAGTTAGTGTTTGAAAAGAACGCTGACTGCAACCTAGGTGTTTCAAGGTGGAGATTGGCTCTATTTCCTCCAATAAGCCTATTCAGATGAGTTTGAGAAACTCATGTATCTCTCCAAGGAAAATGATATACGTTAGCAGCATCAAATCTACCACATTGTTTCCTTCTGAGTATTGAGTTAGTTTTTGAAAGCAACACGTTTAGCAAATCAGAATTTTCAAGCTACAGAAAGGCTCATTTTGTCCAAAGAGGAGGATTCGGCTCAATTGAAGACAGACATGTATCTCTCCTCACAATACCATCTATGCTTCAACCTGCAGCAATTACCACATTGTTTCCCTGCAAGAATTGACTTAGTTTTTGAAAGGACTACTACTGGCAACTTTTGAGTTTCACTGTGGAGATAGTCTCTGTTTGCTTCAAACAGGCCTTTTTAGCTGAGATGAAGAAGCACATGTGTATCTTGAAAAAGTACCATCTACGTTGGAAGCTGTAATTTCTATCACACTGTTTCCCTCTGACAATTTAGTTTGTTTTAGAAAGGAGTATTTCCTGCAAATCAGAATTTCCAACATGGATTGAAGTTCACTTGCTCCAAACAAGCCTAGGTTGAAGAAACACACCTATTTCTTGAAAGAAAACCATCTGTGTTAGAAGAAAGTGCATCTAGCACATTGTTTCGCTGTGAGAACTGAGTTAGTTTTTAAAGGAACTTGTCCTCCACATTAGCACTTTGAATTGGGACATATGTTTCTTTGTTTCAAATTGGCCTATTCACCTGAATGGTCTAAACACGTGTTCCTCTTGAAACATCACAATATGTTTTAGAAAGAGGAACAACTAGCCTATTGCTTCCTTGTGAGAAGACTTAGTCTTGGAAAGGAATGTACCTGCAACTGAGAGATTTCAATGTGGAGATATGCCCTGATTGCTGAAAATAGGCCTATACAGCTGAGTTGAAGAAACACATGACTAACTCTAATGACAACCATCTATGTTAGAAACTGTAGCATCAAGCACATTGATCCCCTGTGAAATTTGAATTAGTTATGGAAATGAATAACTTCTGAAGAACAGATTTTCAAAGTGTAGGAAGCCTCATTTTGTCCAAATAGGCCATTTCAGCTATGTTGAAGAAACACATGCATCTCTCCAACGAAATCATGTAGGTTAGAATCAGCATCATCTAGAACACTGTTCCTTGTGAGAATTGATTTAGCTCGTGAAAGGAGTATTTCCTGCAAAGCATCCTTTTCAAGATGAAGAAAGGCTCATTTTGTTCCAAATAGGTCTATACATCTGAGTTGAAGAAACACATGTACCTTTCCAAAGAAAACCATCTATGGTAGATCTACCACTTTATTTCCCTGTGTGAATTGACATAGATTTCAAAGGAAAATTTAATGGAAATGAGAACTTAGAAGGCAGAGAAAGGATCATTTTGTTCCAAATGGGCCAAATCACATGAGATGTCAAAAACCGTTTGTGTGGAAAGGAAAACTGTGATAGAAACAGGTGTTTCCTGCACATTCTTTCCCTGTGAAAATTGAGTTAATTTTTAAAAGCATACTTCCTACATCTTAAGTGTTTCAATGCGGAGATAGGTTCTGTTTACTCCAGGGAGGCGTATTCAGCGTGGTTTGAGAAACGCATGTATCTCCCAAAGAAAGAGATCTATGTTAAATGCTTCACAATCCCGCCTGTTGTTTGCCTGTGAGAATTGAATGAATTTTTGAATGCAATACTTCTGGAAATCCTCATTTTCAAGAAGAAGAAAGGCTCATTTTGTCCCAAGTATGCGTATTTTGCTGAGGTGAAGAAACACATTTATCTCTCCACAGAAAGCCATCTGTGTCAGAAGTCAAAACATTAACAACATTGCTTCATTCTGTAAATGAGTTACTTTTGGAAAGGAATATTTCCTGAAAATCAGAACTTTCAAGGTGGAGAGATGTTCACTTTCTTCCAAATAAGCCTATTGACCTGAAAGTGGGAACACATTTCTCTCTCGAAAGAAAATGGTCAGTGTAGAAAGAGAGAAGTGTCTAGACCATTGTTTCCGTGTGAGAATTGACTTAGTTTTGAAAGGAATACTTACTGCAAATCCTAATTTTCAAGGTGGAGAAAGGGTGATTTTCCTCAAATGGGCCTCTTTATCTGAGGGGAAGAAACACATGTATCCCTCCAAAGAAAACCATTTCTGCTAGAAGCTGCACCATCTGACACATTGTTACCTGTGAGAATTGAGTTCACTTTTGAAAGGAATATTTCCTGTATATCGTAGTTATCATGGTAGGGGAAGGCTCATTTTGGTACAAAAATGCCTAATCAGCTGATTTGAAGAAACACATTTATTTCTCCAAATAGCACCATCTAAGCTTGAAGCTACAGTTGCTAGCACATTGTTTCCCTGTGACAATTGGCTTAGTTTTTGAAAGGAAGACTTCCTCACAATCTGAATTTTCAGGGTATTATTAGGCTGAGTGTGTCCAAGTAGGCCCATTCAGCTAAGTTCTATAGAAACATGTGTCTCTCAAAAAAAAATCTTTCTTAGAACCAGGAGCATCTAGGGCATTGTTTCCCTGTGAGAACTGAGTTGGTTATTGAAAGGAATACTTCCTGCGACTTAAGATGTTTCAAAGTGGAGAAAGGCTCATTTTGTTCCAAATGGGGCCGTTCATCATTGGGGAAGAAACACAAGTATCCCTCCGAAGAAACCCATTTATGCTAGAAGCTGCAGCATCTACCATATTGTTTTCCTGTGAGAATTGAGTTCGTTTTGGGAAGAATACTTCCTGCAAATCAGAAATTCCAACATGAACAAAGGTTCATTTTGTTTCCCAAAGGCCTATTCACCTAAGATGAAGAAAGGCCTGTATGTCCAAAAGAGAACAAGCTGGGTCCAAAGCTCAAGCATGTAGAACGTTGTTTACCAGTGATACTTGAATTACTTTTTGAATGGAATGCTCCTGCAAATCAGAATTGTCGGGGTGGATGAAGATCATTTTGTTCTGAATAGGCCTATTCGCCTGAGTTGAAAAAACACATGTACCTCTCAAAAGAAAACCAGCAGTGTTAGAAGCAGGAGCATCAAGCACATTGTTTTACTGTGAGAATTCAGTGAGTTTTTGAAAGGAAGACTGCTGCAAATCAGCGTTTTTGAGGTGTAGAAAGCTTCATTTTGTTCCACATAGGACAGTTTAGAACAGTTGAAGAAACAAATGTAAATCTCAAAAGAAAGCTATGTGTGTTAGAAATAAGAGCATCTATCACATTGTTTGCTGTGAGAATAGTGTTACTTTTTGAAAGGAATATACCTGCAACTTAGGGGATCAACGTGGAGATAGCCTCTTTCTGTTCCAAATTGGCCTATTCAGCTAAGTTGAAGAAACACATGTACCTCTCAAAAAAAACCATCTCGGTATGAGGCTGGAATATCTAGAACATTGTTTCCCTGGGAGAACTGAGTGTGGTTTTGAAATGACTACTACAGGAAACCTTAGAGTTTCAAAGGGGCGATAAGCTCTGTTTGCTCGAAATAGGTCTTTTCAGCTGAGTTGAAGACACATGCATCTTTCCCAAGAAAACCATCTATGTTAGAAAGTGCAGCAGCTACCACATGGTTTCTCTGTCACAATTGAGAGAGCTTTTGAAAGGAGTACTTCCTGCAATTCAGAACTTGCAAGGTCAACAAAGGTTCATTCTGTGCCAAATAGGCGTTTTCACCTGACATGTTGAAACACATGTTTCTCTCACAAGAAACTCTCTGTGTTAGACGGTCCATCGCATAGAACATTATTTACCTGTGAGATTTGAGTTAGTTTTCATTGGAGAACTTTTGCAAATCAGAATTTCAGGGTGGAAAAGGCTACTTTGTTCCTAATAGCCCTATTGAGCTGCATTGAAAAAACACATGGATCTCGCGAGAGAAAACCATCTGTGTTAGAAGCAGGATCATCCGGCACATTGTTTCCCTGTGAGAATCGAGTGAATATTTGAAAGGAGTACTTCCAGCCAATCATAGATTTGAGGTGTACAAAAGCTCACTTTACTCCAAATAGGACTATTTAGCTGAGTGGAAGAAACAACATGTATATCTCGCAAGAGAACTATATGTGTAAGAAGCCTGAGCATCTAGAACATTGATTCCCTGTGAGAACCGAGTTACGTTTGAAAGGAATACCTCCTGCAAATCCTAGATTTGAAGGTGGAGAAAGGCTGCTTTTGTTCAAAATAGGCCTATTGATCTGAGGGGAAGTAACGAATGGATACTTCCAAAGAAAACCATTTCTGGTAGAAGCTGAAGCATGTACATATTGCTTCCCTGGGAGAAATCAGTTAGTTTGGAAAGGAATATTCCTGCAAATCAGAACTTCCAAGGTGCACCAAGCTTCATTTCATTCTAAATAGGCCTATTCCACTGAGATGTTGAAACACATGTTTCTCTGGAAAGAAAACAATCCGTGTTACAATCTCCCCTGCCTTTAACCTTGATTCCCTGTGAGATTAGAGGTAGTTTTTGAGTGGAATACGTCTGCAAAGGAGAATTTTCAGGCTGGAAAAGCCTCCTTTTGTTGGACTAAGCCTATTCAGCTGAGTTGAAGAAGCACATTTTTCTCTCAAAAGAAAATCATCTGTGTTAGAAGAAGGAGAATCTAGCACATTGTTTCCTATGAGAAGTGAGTTAGTGTTTGAAAAGAACGCTGACTGCCACCTAGGTGTTTCAAGGTGGAGATTGGCTCTATTTCCTCCAATAAGCCTATTCAGATGAGTTTGAGAAACTCATGTATCTCTCCAAGGAAAATGGTCTACGTTAGCAGCATCAAATCTACCACATTGTTTCCTTCTGAGTATTGAGTTAGTTTTTGAAAGCAACACGTTTAGCAAATCAGAATTTTCAAGCTACAGAAAGGCTCATTTTGTCCAAAGAGGAGGATTCGGCTCAATTGAAGACAGACATGTATCTCTCCTCACAATACCATCTATGCTTCAACCTGCAGCAATTACCACATTGTTTCCCTGCAAGAATTGACTTAGTTTTTGAAAGGACTACTACTGGCAACTTTTGAGTTTCACTGTGGAGATAGTCTCTGTTTGCTTCAAACAGGCCTTTTTAGCTGAGATGAAGAAGCACATGTGTATCTTGAAAAAGTACCATCTACGTTGGAAGCTGTAATTTCTATCACACTGTTTCCCTCTGACAATTTAGTTTGTTTTAGAAAGGAGTATTTCCTGCAAATCAGAATTTCCAACATGGATTGAAGTTCACTTGCTCCAAACAAGCCTAGGTTGAAGAAACACACCTATTTCTTGAAAGAAAACCATCTGTGTTAGAAGAAAGTGCATCTAGCACATTGTTTCCCTGTGAGAACTGAGTTAGTTTTTAAAGGAACTTGTCCTCCACATTAGCACTTTGAATTGGGACATATGTTTCTTTGTTTCAAATTGGCCTATTCACCTGAATGGTCTAAACACGTGTTCCTCTTGAAACATCACAATATGTTTTAGAAAGAGGAACAACTAGCCTATTGCTTCCTTGTGAGAAGACTTAGTCTTGGAAAGGAATGTACCTGCAACTGAGAGATTTCAATGTGGAGATATGCCCTGATTGCTGAAAATAGGCCTATACAGCTGAGTTGAAGAAACACATGACTAACTCTAATGACAACCATCTATGTTAGAAACTGTAGCATCAAGCACATTGTTCCCCTGTGAAATTTGAATTAGTTATGGAAATGAATAACTTCTGAAGAACAGATTTTCAAAGTGTAGGAAGCCTCATTTTGTCCAAATAGGCCATTTCAGCTATGTTGAAGAAACACATGCATCTCTCCAACGAAATCATGTAGGTTAGAATCCGCATCATCTAGAACACTGTTCCTTGTGAGAATTGATTTAGCTCGTGAAAGGAGTATTTCCTGCAAAGCATCCTTTTCAAGATGAAGAAAGGCTCATTTTGTTCCAAATAGGTCTATACAGCTGAGTTGAAGAAACACATGTACCTTTCCAAAGAAAACCATCTATGGTAGATCTACCACTTTATTTCCCTGTGTGAATTGACATAGATTTCAAAGGAAAATTTAATGGAAATGAGAACTTAGAAGGCAGAGAAAGGATCATTTTGTTCCAAATGGGCCAAATCACATGAGATGTCAAAAACCGTTTGTGTGGAAAGGAAAACTGTGATAGAAACAGGTGTTTCCTGCACATTCTTTCCCTGTGAAAATTGAGTTAATTTTTAAAAGCATACTTCCTACATCTTAAGTGTTTCAATGCGGAGATAGGTTCTGTTTACTCCAGGGAGGCGTATTCAGCGTGGTTTGAGAAACGCATGTATCTCCCAAAGAAAGAGATCTATGTTAAATGCTTCACAATCCCGCCTGTTGTTTGCCTGTGAGAATTGAATGAATTTTTGAATGCAATACTTCTGGAAATCCTCATTTTCAAGAAGAAGAAAGGCTCATTTTGTCCCAAGTATGCGTATTTTGCTGAGGTGAAGAAACACATTTATCTCTCCACAGAAAGCCATCTGTGTCAGAAGTCAAAACATTAACAACATTGCTTCATTCTGTAAATGAGTTACTTTTGGAAAGGAATATTTCCTGAAAATCAGAACTTTCAAGGTGGAGAGATGTTCACTTTCTTCCAAATAAGCCTATTGACCTGAAAGTGGGAACACATTTCTCTCTCGAAAGAAAATGGTCAGTGTAGAAAGAGAGAAGTGTCTAGACCATTGTTTCCGTGTGAGAATTGACTTAGTTTTGAAAGGAATACTTACTGCAAATCCTAATTTTCAAGGTGGAGAAAGGGTGATTTTCCTCAAATGGGCCTCTTTATCTGAGGGGAAGAAACACATGTATCCCTCCAAAGAAAACCATTTCTGCTAGAAGCTGCACCATCTGACACATTGTTACCTGTGAGAATTGAGTTCACTTTTGAAAGGAATATTTCCTGTATATCGTAGTTATCATGGTAGGGGAAGGCTCATTTTGGTACAAAAATGCCTAATCAGCTGATTTGAAGAAACACATTTATTTCTCCAAATAGCACCATCTAAGCTTGAAGCTACAGTTGCTAGCACATTGTTTCCCTGTGACAATTGGCTTAGTTTTTGAAAGGAAGACTTCCTCACAATCTGAATTTTCAGGGTATTATTAGGCTGAGTGTGTCCAAGTAGGCCCATTCAGCTAAGTTCTATAGAAACTTGTGTCTCTCAAAAAAAAATCTTTCTTAGAACCAGGAGCATCTAGGGCATTGTTTCCCTGTGAGAACTGAGTTGGTTATTGAAAGGAATACTTCCTGCGACTTAAGATGTTTCAAAGTGGAGAAAGGCTCATTTTGTTCCAAATGGGGCCGTTCATCATTGGGGAAGAAACACAAGTATCCCTCCGAAGAAACCCATTTATGCTAGAAGCTGCAGCATCTACCATATTGTTTTCCTGTGAGAATTGAGTTCGTTTTGGGAAGAATACTTCCTGCAAATCAGAAATTCCAACGTGAACAAAGGTTCATTTTGTTTCCCAAAGGCCTATTCACCTAAGATGAAGAAAGGCCTGTATGTCCAAAAGAGAACAAGCTGGGTCCAAAGCTCAAGCATGTAGAACGTTGTTTACCAGTGATACTTGAATTACTTTTTGAATGGAATGCTCCTGCAAATCAGAATTGTCGGGGTGGATGAAGATCATTTTGTTCTGAATAGGCCTATTCGCCTGAGTTGAAAAAACACATGTACCTCTCAAAAGAAAACCAGCAGTGTTAGAAGCAGGAGCATCAAGCACATTGTTTTACTGTGAGAATTCAGTGAGTTTTTGAAAGGAAGACTGCTGCAAATCAGCGTTTTTGAGGTGTAGAAAGCTTCATTTTGTTCCACATAGGACAGTTTAGAACAGTTGAAGAAACAAATGTAAATCTCAAAAGAAAGCTATGTGTGTTAGAAATAAGAGCATCTATCACATTGTTTGCTGTGAGAATAGTGTTACTTTTTGAAAGGAATATACCTGCAACTTAGGGGATCAACGTGGAGATAGCCTCTTTCTGTTCCAAATTGGCCTATTCAGCTAAGTTGAAGAAACACATGTACCTCTCAAAAAAAACCATCTCGGTATGAGGCTGGAATATCTAGAACATTGTTTCCCTGTGAGAACTGAGTGTGGTTTTGAAATGACTACTACAGGAAACCTTAGAGTTTCAAAGGGGCGATAAGCTCTGTTTGCTCGAAATAGGTCTTTTCAGCTGAGTTGAAGACACATGCATCTTTCCCAAGAAAACCATCTATGTTAGAAAGTGCAGCAGCTACCACATGGTTTCTCTGTCACAATTGAGAGAGCTTTTGAAAGGAGTACTTCCTGCAATTCAGAACTTGCAAGGTCAACAAAGGTTCATTCTGTGCCAAATAGGCGTTTTCACCTGACATGTTGAAACACATGTTTCTCTCACAAGAAACTCTCTGTGTTAGACGGTCCATCGCATAGAACATTATTTACCTCTGAGATTTGAGTTAGTTTTCATTGGAGAACTTTTGCAAATCAGAATTTCAGGGTGGAAAAGGCTACTTTGTTCCTAATAGCCCTATTGAGCTGCATTGAAAAAACACATGGATCTCGCGAGAGAAAACCATCTGTGTTAGAAGCAGGATCATCCGGCACATTGTTTCCCTGTGAGAATCGAGTGAATATTTGAAAGGAGTACTTCCAGCCAATCATAGATTTGAGGTGTACAAAAGCTCACTTTACTCCAAATAGGACTATTTAGCTGAGTGGAAGAAACAACATGTATATCTCGCAAGAGAACTATATGTGTAAGAAGCCTGAGCATCTAGAACATTGATTCCCTGTGAGAACCGAGTTACGTTTGAAAGGAATACCTCCTGCAAATCCTAGATTTGAAGGTGGAGAAAGGCTGCTTTTGTTCAAAATAGGCCTATTGATCTGAGGGGAAGTAACGAATGGATACTTCCAAAGAAAACCATTTCTGGTAGAAGCTGAAGCATGTACATATTGCTTCCCTGGGAGAAATCAGTTAGTTTGGAAAGGAATATTCCTGCAAATCAGAACTTCCAAGGTGCACCAAGCTTCATTTCATTCTAAATAGGCCTATTCCACTGAGATGTTGAAACACATGTTTCTCTGGAAAGAAAACAATCCGTGTTACAATCTCCCCTGCCTTTAACCTTGATTCCCTGTGAGATTAGAGGTAGTTTTTGAGTGGAATACGTCTGCAAAGGAGAATTTTCAGGCTGGAAAAGCCTCCTTTTGTTGGACTAAGCCTATTCAGCTGAGTTGAAGAAGCACATTTTTCTCTCAAAAGAAAATCATCTGTGTTAGAAGAAGGAGAATCTAGCACATTGTTTCCTATGAGAAGTGAGTTAGTGTTTGAAAAGAACGCTGACTGCCACCTAGGTGTTTCAAGGTGGAGATTGGCTCTATTTCCTCCAATAAGCCTATTCAGATGAGTTTGAGAAACTCATGTATCTCTCCAAGGAAAATGGTCTACGTTAGCAGCATCAAATCTACCACATTGTTTCCTTCTGAGTATTGAGTTAGTTTTTGAAAGCAACACGTTTAGCAAATCAGAATTTTCAAGCTACAGAAAGGCTCATTTTGTCCAAAGAGGAGGATTCGGCTCAATTGAAGACAGACATGTATCTCTCCTCACAATACCATCTATGCTTCAACCTGCAGCAATTACCACATTGTTTCCCTGCAAGAATTGACTTAGTTTTTGAAAGGACTACTACTGGCAACTTTTGAGTTTCACTGTGGAGATAGTCTCTGTTTGCTTCAAACAGGCCTTTTTAGCTGAGATGAAGAAGCACATGTGTATCTTGAAAAAGTACCATCTACGTTGGAAGCTGTAATTTCTATCACACTGTTTCCCTCTGACAATTTAGTTTGTTTTAGAAAGGAGTATTTCCTGCAAATCAGAATTTCCAACATGGATTGAAGTTCACTTGCTCCAAACAAGCCTAGGTTGAAGAAACACACCTATTTCTTGAAAGAAAACCATCTGTGTTAGAAGAAAGTGCATCTAGCACATTGTTTCCCTGTGAGAACTGAGTTAGTTTTTAAAGGAACTTGTCCTCCACATTAGCACTTTGAATTGGGACATATGTTTCTTTGTTTCAAATTGGCCTATTCACCTGAATGGTCTAAACACGTGTTCCTCTTGAAACATCACAATATGTTTTAGAAAGAGGAACAACTAGCCTATTGCTTCCTTGTGAGAAGACTTAGTCTTGGAAAGGAATGTACCTGCAACTGAGAGATTTCAATGTGGAGATATGCCCTGATTGCTGAAAATAGGCCTATACAGCTGAGTTGAAGAAACACATGACTAACTCTAATGACAACCATCTATGTTAGAAACTGTAGCATCAAGCACATTGTTCCCCTGTGAAATTTGAATTAGTTATGGAAATGAATAACTTCTGAAGAACAGATTTTCAAAGTGTAGGAAGCCTCATTTTGTCCAAATAGGCCATTTCAGCTATGTTGAAGAAACACATGCATCTCTCCAACGAAATCATGTAGGTTAGAATCCGCATCATCTAGAACACTGTTCCTTGTGAGAATTGATTTAGCTCGTGAAAGGAGTATTTCCTGCAAAGCATCCTTTTCAAGATGAAGAAAGGCTCATTTTGTTCCAAATAGGTCTATACAGCTGAGTTGAAGAAACACATGTACCTTTCCAAAGAAAACCATCTATGGTAGATCTACCACTTTATTTCCCTGTGTGAATTGACATAGATTTCAAAGGAAAATTTAATGGAAATGAGAACTTAGAAGGCAGAGAAAGGATCATTTTGTTCCAAATGGGCCAAATCACATGAGATGTCAAAAACCGTTTGTGTGGAAAGGAAAACTGTGATAGAAACAGGTGTTTCCTGCACATTCTTTCCCTGTGAAAATTGAGTTAATTTTTAAAAGCATACTTCCTACATCTTAAGTGTTTCAATGCGGAGATAGGTTCTGTTTACTCCAGGGAGGCGTATTCAGCGTGGTTTGAGAAACGCATGTATCTCCCAAAGAAAGAGATCTATGTTAAATGCTTCACAATCCCGCCTGTTGTTTGCCTGTGAGAATTGAATGAATTTTTGAATGCAATACTTCTGGAAATCCTCATTTTCAAGAAGAAGAAAGGCTCATTTTGTCCCAAGTATGCGTATTTTGCTGAGGTGAAGAAACACATTTATCTCTCCACAGAAAGCCATCTGTGTCAGAAGTCAAAACATTAACAACATTGCTTCATTCTGTAAATGAGTTACTTTTGGAAAGGAATATTTCCTGAAAATCAGAACTTTCAAGGTGGAGAGATGTTCACTTTCTTCCAAATAAGCCTATTGACCTGAAAGTGGGAACACATTTCTCTCTCGAAAGAAAATGGTCAGTGTAGAAAGAGAGAAGTGTCTAGACCATTGTTTCCGTGTGAGAATTGACTTAGTTTTGAAAGGAATACTTACTGCAAATCCTAATTTTCAAGGTGGAGAAAGGGTGATTTTCCTCAAATGGGCCTCTTTATCTGAGGGGAAGAAACACATGTATCCCTCCAAAGAAAACCATTTCTGCTAGAAGCTGCACCATCTGACACATTGTTACCTGTGAGAATTGAGTTCACTTTTGAAAGGAATATTTCCTGTATATCGTAGTTATCATGGTAGGGGAAGGCTCATTTTGGTACAAAAATGCCTAATCAGCTGATTTGAAGAAACACATTTATTTCTCCAAATAGCACCATCTAAGCTTGAAGCTACAGTTGCTAGCACATTGTTTCCCTGTGACAATTGGCTTAGTTTTTGAAAGGAAGACTTCCTCACAATCTGAATTTTCAGGGTATTATTAGGCTGAGTGTGTCCAAGTAGGCCCATTCAGCTAAGTTCTATAGAAACATGTGTCTCTCAAAAAAAAATCTTTCTTAGAACCAGGAGCATCTAGGGCATTGTTTCCCTGTGAGAACTGAGTTAGTTATTGAAAGGAATACTTCCTGCGACTTAAGATGTTTCAAAGTGGAGAAAGGCTCATTTTGTTCCAAAAGGGGCCGTTCATCATTGGGGAAGAAACACAAGTATCCCTCCGAAGAAACCCATTTATGCTAGAAGCTGCAGCATCTACCATATTGTTTTCCTGTGAGAATTGAGTTCGTTTTGGGAAGAATACTTCCTGCAAATCAGAAATTCCAACGTGAACAAAGGTTCATTTTGTTTCCCAAAGGCCTATTCACCTAAGATGAAGAAAGGCCTGTATGTCCAAAAGAGAACAAGCTGGGTCCAAAGCTCAAGCATGTAGAACGTTGTTTACCAGTGATACTTGAATTACTTTTTGAATGGAATGCTCCTGCAAATCAGAATTGTCGGGGTGGATGAAGATCATTTTGTTCTGAATAGGCCTATTCGCCTGAGTTGAAAAAACACATGTACCTCTCAAAAGAAAACCAGCAGTGTTAGAAGCAGGAGCATCAAGCACATTGTTTTACTGTGAGAATTCAGTGAGTTTTTGAAAGGAAGACTGCTGCAAATCAGCGTTTTTGAGGTGTAGAAAGCTTCATTTTGTTCCACATAGGACAGTTTAGAACAGTTGAAGAAACAAATGTAAATCTCAAAAGAAAGCTATGTGTGTTAGAAATAAGAGCATCTATCACATTGTTTGCTGTGAGAATAGTGTTACTTTTTGAAAGGAATATACCTGCAACTTAGGGGATCAACGTGGAGATAGCCTCTTTCTGTTCCAAATTGGCCTATTCAGCTAAGTTGAAGAAACACATGTACCTCTCAAAAAAAACCATCTCGGTATGAGGCTGGAATATCTAGAACATTGTTTCCCTGGGAGAACTGAGTGTGGTTTTGAAATGACTACTACAGGAAACCTTAGAGTTTCAAAGGGGCGATAAGCTCTGTTTGCTCGAAATAGGTCTTTTCAGCTGAGTTGAAGACACATGCATCTTTCCCAAGAAAACCATCTATGTTAGAAAGTGCAGCAGCTACCACATGGTTTCTCTGTCACAATTGAGAGAGCTTTTGAAAGGAGTACTTCCTGCAATTCAGAACTTGCAAGGTCAACAAAGGTTCATTCTGTGCCAAATAGGCGTTTTCACCTGACATGTTGAAACACATGTTTCTCTCACAAGAAACTCTCTGTGTTAGACGGTCCATCGCATAGAACATTATTTACCTGTGAGATTTGAGTTAGTTTTCATTGGAGAACTTTTGCAAATCAGAATTTCAGGGTGGAAAAGGCTACTTTGTTCCTAATAGCCCTATTGAGCTGCATTGAAAAAACACATGGATCTCGCGAGAGAAAACCATCTGTGTTAGAAGCAGGATCATCCGGCACATTGTTTCCCTGTGAGAATCGAGTGAATATTTGAAAGGAGTACTTCCAGCCAATCATAGATTTGAGGTGTACAAAAGCTCACTTTACTCCAAATAGGACTATTTAGCTGAGTGGAAGAAACAACATGTATATCTCGCAAGAGAACTATATGTGTAAGAAGCCTGAGCATCTAGAACATTGATTCCCTGTGAGAACCGAGTTACGTTTGAAAGGAATACCTCCTGCAAATCCTAGATTTGAAGGTGGAGAAAGGCTGCTTTTGTTCAAAATAGGCCTATTGATCTGAGGGGAAGTAACGAATGGATACTTCCAAAGAAAACCATTTCTGGTAGAAGCTGAAGCATGTACATATTGCTTCCCTGGGAGAAATCAGTTAGTTTGGAAAGGAATATTCCTGCAAATCAGAACTTCCAAGGTGCACCAAGCTTCATTTCATTCTAAATAGGCCTATTCCACTGAGATGTTGAAACACATGTTTCTCTGGAAAGAAAACAATCCGTGTTACAATCTCCCCTGCCTTTAACCTTGATTCCCTGTGAGATTAGAGGTAGTTTTTGAGTGGAATACGTCTGCAAAGGAGAATTTTCAGGCTGGAAAAGCCTCCTTTTGTTGGACTAAGCCTATTCAGCTGAGTTGAAGAAGCACATTTTTCTCTCAAAAGAAAATCATCTGTGTTAGAAGAAGGAGAATCTAGCACATTGTTTCCTATGAGAAGTGAGTTAGTGTTTGAAAAGAACGCTGACTGCCACCTAGGTGTTTCAAGGTGGAGATTGGCTCTATTTCCTCCAATAAGCCTATTCAGATGAGTTTGAGAAACTCATGTATCTCTCCAAGGAAAATGGTCTACGTTAGCAGCATCAAATCTACCACATTGTTTCCTTCTGAGTATTGAGTTAGTTTTTGAAAGCAACACGTTTAGCAAATCAGAATTTTCAAGCTACAGAAAGGCTCATTTTGTCCAAAGAGGAGGATTCGGCTCAATTGAAGACAGACATGTATCTCTCCTCACAATACCATCTATGCTTCAACCTGCAGCAATTACCACATTGTTTCCCTGCAAGAATTGACTTAGTTTTTGAAAGGACTACTACTGGCAACTTTTGAGTTTCACTGTGGAGATAGTCTCTGTTTGCTTCAAACAGGCCTTTTTAGCTGAGATGAAGAAGCACATGTGTATCTTGAAAAAGTACCATCTACGTTGGAAGCTGTAATTTCTATCACACTGTTTCCCTCTGACAATTTAGTTTGTTTTAGAAAGGAGTATTTCCTGCAAATCAGAATTTCCAACATGGATTGAAGTTCACTTGCTCCAAACAAGCCTAGGTTGAAGAAACACACCTATTTCTTGAAAGAAAACCATCTGTGTTAGAAGAAAGTGCATCTAGCACATTGTTTCCCTGTGAGAACTGAGTTAGTTTTTAAAGGAACTTGTCCTCCACATTAGCACTTTGAATTGGGACATATGTTTCTTTGTTTCAAATTGGCCTATTCACCTGAATGGTCTAAACACGTGTTCCTCTTGAAACATCACAATATGTTTTAGAAAGAGGAACAACTAGCCTATTGCTTCCTTGTGAGAAGACTTAGTCTTGGAAAGGAATGTACCTGCAACTGAGAGATTTCAATGTGGAGATATGCCCTGATTGCTGAAAATAGGCCTATACAGCTGAGTTGAAGAAACACATGACTAACTCTAATGACAACCATCTATGTTAGAAACTGTAGCATCAAGCACATTGTTCCCCTGTGAAATTTGAATTAGTTATGGAAATGAATAACTTCTGAAGAACAGATTTTCAAAGTGTAGGAAGCCTCATTTTGTCCAAATAGGCCATTTCAGCTATGTTGAAGAAACACATGCATCTCTCCAACGAAATCATGTAGGTTAGAATCCGCATCATCTAGAACACTGTTCCTTGTGAGAATTGATTTAGCTCGTGAAAGGAGTATTTCCTGCAAAGCATCCTTTTCAAGATGAAGAAAGGCTCATTTTGTTCCAAATAGGTCTATACAGCTGAGTTGAAGAAACACATGTACCTTTCCAAAGAAAACCATCTATGGTAGATCTACCACTTTATTTCCCTGTGTGAATTGACATAGATTTCAAAGGAAAATTTAATGGAAATGAGAACTTAGAAGGCAGAGAAAGGATCATTTTGTTCCAAATGGGCCAAATCACATGAGATGTCAAAAACCGTTTGTGTGGAAAGGAAAACTGTGATAGAAACAGGTGTTTCCTGCACATTCTTTCCCTGTGAAAATTGAGTTAATTTTTAAAAGCATACTTCCTACATCTTAAGTGTTTCAATGCGGAGATAGGTTCTGTTTACTCCAGGGAGGCGTATTCAGCGTGGTTTGAGAAACGCATGTATCTCCCAAAGAAAGAGATCTATGTTAAATGCTTCACAATCCCGCCTGTTGTTTGCCTGTGAGAATTGAATGAATTTTTGAATGCAATACTTCTGGAAATCCTCATTTTCAAGAAGAAGAAAGGCTCATTTTGTCCCAAGTATGCGTATTTTGCTGAGGTGAAGAAACACATTTATCTCTCCACAGAAAGCCATCTGTGTCAGAAGTCAAAACATTAACAACATTGCTTCATTCTGTAAATGAGTTACTTTTGGAAAGGAATATTTCCTGAAAATCAGAACTTTCAAGGTGGAGAGATGTTCACTTTCTTCCAAATAAGCCTATTGACCTGAAAGTGGGAACACATTTCTCTCTCGAAAGAAAATGGTCAGTGTAGAAAGAGAGAAGTGTCTAGACCATTGTTTCCGTGTGAGAATTGACTTAGTTTTGAAAGGAATACTTACTGCAAATCCTAATTTTCAAGGTGGAGAAAGGGTGATTTTCCTCAAATGGGCCTCTTTATCTGAGGGGAAGAAACACATGTATCCCTCCAAAGAAAACCATTTCTGCTAGAAGCTGCACCATCTGACACATTGTTACCTGTGAGAATTGAGTTCACTTTTGAAAGGAATATTTCCTGTATATCGTAGTTATCATGGTAGGGGAAGGCTCATTTTGGTACAAAAATGCCTAATCAGCTGATTTGAAGAAACACACTTATTTCTCCAAATAGCACCATCTAAGCTTGAAGCTACAGTTGCTAGCACATTGTTTCCCTGTGACAATTGGCTTAGTTTTTGAAAGGAAGACTTCCTCACAATCTGAATTTTCAGGGTATTATTAGGCTGAGTGTGTCCAAGTAGGCCCATTCAGCTAAGTTCTATAGAAACATGTGTCTCTCAAAAAAAAATCTTTCTTAGAACCAGGAGCATCTAGGGCATTGTTTCCCTGTGAGAACTGAGTTGGTTATTGAAAGGAATACTTCCTGCGACTTAAGATGTTTCAAAGTGGAGAAAGGCTCATTTTGTTCCAAATGGGGCCGTTCATCATTGGGGAAGAAACACAAGTATCCCTCCGAAGAAACCCATTTATGCTAGAAGCTGCAGCATCTACCATATTGTTTTCCTGTGAGAATTGAGTTCGTTTTGGGAAGAATACTTCCTGCAAATCAGAAATTCCAACGTGAACAAAGGTTCATTTTGTTTCCCAAAGGCCTATTCACCTAAGATGAAGAAAGGCCTGTATGTCCAAAAGAGAACAAGCTGGGTCCAAAGCTCAAGCATGTAGAACGTTGTTTACCAGTGATACTTGAATTACTTTTTGAATGGAATGCTCCTGCAAATCAGAATTGTCGGGGTGGATGAAGATCATTTTGTTCTGAATAGGCCTATTCGCCTGAGTTGAAAAAACACATGTACCTCTCAAAAGAAAACCAGCAGTGTTAGAAGCAGGAGCATCAAGCACATTGTTTTACTGTGAGAATTCAGTGAGTTTTTGAAAGGAAGACTGCTGCAAATCAGCGTTTTTGAGGTGTAGAAAGCTTCATTTTGTTCCACATAGGACAGTTTAGAACAGTTGAAGAAACAAATGTAAATCTCAAAAGAAAGCTATGTGTGTTAGAAATAAGAGCATCTATCACATTGTTTGCTGTGAGAATAGTGTTACTTTTTGAAAGGAATATACCTGCAACTTAGGGGATCAACGTGGAGATAGCCTCTTTCTGTTCCAAATTGGCCTATTCAGCTAAGTTGAAGAAACACATGTACCTCTCAAAAAAAACCATCTCGGTATGAGGCTGGAATATCTAGAACATTGTTTCCCTGGGAGAACTGAGTGTGGTTTTGAAATGACTACTACAGGAAACCTTAGAGTTTCAAAGGGGCGATAAGCTCTGTTTGCTCGAAATAGGTCTTTTCAGCTGAGTTGAAGACACATGCATCTTTCCCAAGAAAACCATCTATGTTAGAAAGTGCAGCAGCTACCACATGGTTTCTCTGTCACAATTGAGAGAGCTTTTGAAAGGAGTACTTCCTGCAATTCAGAACTTGCAAGGTCAACAAAGGTTCATTCTGTGCCAAATAGGCGTTTTCACCTGACATGTTGAAACACATGTTTCTCTCACAAGAAACTCTCTGTGTTAGACGGTCCATCGCATAGAACATTATTTACCTGTGAGATTTGAGTTAGTTTTCATTGGAGAACTTTTGCAAATCAGAATTTCAGGGTGGAAAAGGCTACTTTGTTCCTAATAGCCCTATTGAGCTGCATTGAAAAAACACATGGATCTCGCGAGAGAAAACCATCTGTGTTAGAAGCAGGATCATCCGGCACATTGTTTCCCTGTGAGAATCGAGTGAATATTTGAAAGGAGTACTTCCAGCCAATCATAGATTTGAGGTGTACAAAAGCTCACTTTACTCCAAATAGGACTATTTAGCTGAGTGGAAGAAACAACATGTATATCTCGCAAGAGAACTATATGTGTAAGAAGCCTGAGCATCTAGAACATTGATTCCCTGTGAGAACCGAGTTACGTTTGAAAGGAATACCTCCTGCAAATCCTAGATTTGAAGGTGGAGAAAGGCTGCTTTTGTTCAAAATAGGCCTATTGATCTGAGGGGAAGTAACGAATGGATACTTCCAAAGAAAACCATTTCTGGTAGAAGCTGAAGCATGTACATATTGCTTCCCTGGGAGAAATCAGTTAGTTTGGAAAGGAATATTCCTGCAAATCAGAACTTCCAAGGTGCACCAAGCTTCATTTCATTCTAAATAGGCCTATTCCACTGAGATGTTGAAACACATGTTTCTCTGGAAAGAAAACAATCCGTGTTACAATCTCCCCTGCCCTTAACCTTGATTCCCTGTGAGATTAGAGGTAGTTTTTGAGTGGAATACGTCTGCAAAGGAGAATTTTCAGGCTGGAAAAGCCTCCTTTTGTTGGACTAAGCCTATTCAGCTGAGTTGAAGAAGCACATTTTTCTCTCAAAAGAAAATCATCTGTGTTAGAAGAAGGAGAATCTAGCACATTGTTTCCTATGAGAAGTGAGTTAGTGTTTGAAAAGAACGCTGACTGCCACCTAGGTGTTTCAAGGTGGAGATTGGCTCTATTTCCTCCAATAAGCCTATTCAGATGAGTTTGAGAAACTCATGTATCTCTCCAAGGAAAATGGTCTACGTTAGCAGCATCAAATCTACCACATTGTTTCCTTCTGAGTATTGAGTTAGTTTTTGAAAGCAACACGTTTAGCAAATCAGAATTTTCAAGCTACAGAAAGGCTCATTTTGTCCAAAGAGGAGGATTCGGCTCAATTGAAGACAGACATGTATCTCTCCTCACAATACCATCTATGCTTCAACCTGCAGCAATTACCACATTGTTTCCCTGCAAGAATTGACTTAGTTTTTGAAAGGACTACTACTGGCAACTTTTGAGTTTCACTGTGGAGATAGTCTCTGTTTGCTTCAAACAGGCCTTTTTAGCTGAGATGAAGAAGCACATGTGTATCTTGAAAAAGTACCATCTACGTTGGAAGCTGTAATTTCTATCACACTGTTTCCCTCTGACAATTTAGTTTGTTTTAGAAAGGAGTATTTCCTGCAAATCAGAATTTCCAACATGGATTGAAGTTCACTTGCTCCAAACAAGCCTAGGTTGAAGAAACACACCTATTTCTTGAAAGAAAACCATCTGTGTTAGAAGAAAGTGCATCTAGCACATTGTTTCCCTGTGAGAACTGAGTTAGTTTTTAAAGGAACTTGTCCTCCACATTAGCACTTTGAATTGGGACATATGTTTCTTTGTTTCAAATTGGCCTATTCACCTGAATGGTCTAAACACGTGTTCCTCTTGAAACATCACAATATGTTTTAGAAAGAGGAACAACTAGCCTATTGCTTCCTTGTGAGAAGACTTAGTCTTGGAAAGGAATGTACCTGCAACTGAGAGATTTCAATGTGGAGATATGCCCTGATTGCTGAAAATAGGCCTATACAGCTGAGTTGAAGAAACACATGACTAACTCTAATGACAACCATCTATGTTAGAAACTGTAGCATCAAGCACATTGTTCCCCTGTGAAATTTGAATTAGTTATGGAAATGAATAACTTCTGAAGAACAGATTTTCAAAGTGTAGGAAGCCTCATTTTGTCCAAATAGGCCATTTCAGCTATGTTGAAGAAACACATGCATCTCTCCAACGAAATCATGTAGGTTAGAATCCGCATCATCTAGAACACTGTTTCTTGTGAGAATTGATTTAGCTCGTGAAAGGAGTATTTCCTGCAAAGCATCCTTTTCAAGATGAAGAAAGGCTCATTTTGTTCCAAATAGGTCTATACAGCTGAGTTGAAGAAACACATGTACCTTTCCAAAGAAAACCATCTATGGTAGATCTACCACTTTATTTCCCTGTGTGAATTGACATAGATTTCAAAGGAAAATTTAATGGAAATGAGAACTTAGAAGGCAGAGAAAGGATCATTTTGTTCCAAATGGGCCAAATCACATGAGATGTCAAAAACCGTTTGTGTGGAAAGGAAAACTGTGATAGAAACAGGTGTTTCCTGCACATTCTTTCCCTGTGAAAATTGAGTTAATTTTTAAAAGCATACTTCCTACATCTTAAGTGTTTCAATGCGGAGATAGGTTCTGTTTACTCCAGGGAGGCGTATTCAGCGTGGTTTGAGAAACGCATGTATCTCCCAAAGAAAGAGATCTATGTTAAATGCTTCACAATCCCGCCTGTTGTTTGCCTGTGAGAATTGAATGAATTTTTGAATGCAATACTTCTGGAAATCCTCATTTTCAAGAAGAAGAAAGGCTCATTTTGTCCCAAGTATGCGTATTTTGCTGAGGTGAAGAAACACATTTATCTCTCCACAGAAAGCCATCTGTGTCAGAAGTCAAAACATTAACAACATTGCTTCATTCTGTAAATGAGTTACTTTTGGAAAGGAATATTTCCTGAAAATCAGAACTTTCAAGGTGGAGAGATGTTCACTTTCTTCCAAATAAGCCTATTGACCTGAAAGTGGGAACACATTTGTCTCTCGAAAGAAAATGGTCAGTGTAGAAAGAGAGAAGTGTCTAGACCATTGTTTCCGTGTGAGAATTGACTTAGTTTTGAAAGGAATACTTACTGCAAATCCTAATTTTCAAGGTGGAGAAAGGGTGATTTTCCTCAAATGGGCCTCTTTATCTGAGGGGAAGAAACACATGTATCCCTCCAAAGAAAACCATTTCTGCTAGAAGCTGCACCATCTGACACATTGTTACCTGTGAGAATTGAGTTCACTTTTGAAAGGAATATTTCCTGTATATCGTAGTTATCATGGTAGGGGAAGGCTCATTTTGGTACAAAAATGCCTAATCAGCTGATTTGAAGAAACACACTTATTTCTCCAAATAGCACCATCTAAGCTTGAAGCTACAGTTGCTAGCACATTGTTTCCCTGTGACAATTGGCTTAGTTTTTGAAAGGAAGACTTCCTCACAATCTGAATTTTCAGGGTATTATTAGGCTGAGTGTGTCCAAGTAGGCCCATTCAGCTAAGTTCTATAGAAACATGTGTCTCTCAAAAAAAAATCTTTCTTAGAACCAGGAGCATCTAGGGCATTGTTTCCCTGTGAGAACTGAGTTGGTTATTGAAAGGAATACTTCCTGCGACTTAAGATGTTTCAAAGTGGAGAAAGGCTCATTTTGTTCCAAATGGGGCCGTTCATCATTGGGGAAGAAACACAAGTATCCCTCCGAAGAAACCCATTTATGCTAGAAGCTGCAGCATCTACCATATTGTTTTCCTGTGAGAATTGAGTTCGTTTTGGGAAGAATACTTCCTGCAAATCAGAAATTCCAACGTGAACAAAGGTTCATTTTGTTTCCCAAAGGCCTATTCACCTAAGATGAAGAAAGGCCTGTATGTCCAAAAGAGAACAAGCTGGGTCCAAAGCTCAAGCATGTAGAACGTTGTTTACCAGTGATACTTGAATTACTTTTTGAATGGAATGCTCCTGCAAATCAGAATTGTCGGGGTGGATGAAGATCATTTTGTTCTGAATAGGCCTATTCGCCTGAGTTGAAAAAACACATGTACCTCTCAAAAGAAAACCAGCAGTGTTAGAAGCAGGAGCATCAAGCACATTGTTTTACTGTGAGAATTCAGTGAGTTTTTGAAAGGAAGACTGCTGCAAATCAGCGTTTTTGAGGTGTAGAAAGCTTCATTTTGTTCCACATAGGACAGTTTAGAACAGTTGAAGAAACAAATGTAAATCTCAAAAGAAAGCTATGTGTGTTAGAAATAAGAGCATCTATCACATTGTTTGCTGTGAGAATAGTGTTACTTTTTGAAAGGAATATACCTGCAACTTAGGGGATCAACGTGGAGATAGCCTCTTTCTGTTCCAAATTGGCCTATTCAGCTAAGTTGAAGAAACACATGTACCTCTCAAAAAAAACCATCTCGGTATGAGGCTGGAATATCTAGAACATTGTTTCCCTGGGAGAACTGAGTGTGGTTTTGAAATGACTACTACAGGAAACCTTAGAGTTTCAAAGGGGCGATAAGCTCTGTTTGCTCGAAATAGGTCTTTTCAGCTGAGTTGAAGACACATGCATCTTTCCCAAGAAAACCATCTATGTTAGAAAGTGCAGCAGCTACCACATGGTTTCTCTGTCACAATTGAGAGAGCTTTTGAAAGGAGTACTTCCTGCAATTCAGAACTTGCAAGGTCAACAAAGGTTCATTCTGTGCCAAATAGGCGTTTTCACCTGACATGTTGAAACACATGTTTCTCTCACAAGAAACTCTCTGTGTTAGACGGTCCATCGCATAGAACATTATTTACCTGTGAGATTTGAGTTAGTTTTCATTGGAGAACTTTTGCAAATCAGAATTTCAGGGTGGAAAAGGCTACTTTGTTCCTAATAGCCCTATTGAGCTGCATTGAAAAAACACATGGATCTCGCGAGAGAAAACCATCTGTGTTAGAAGCAGGATCATCCGGCACATTGTTTCCCTGTGAGAATCGAGTGAATATTTGAAAGGAGTACTTCCAGCCAATCATAGATTTGAGGTGTACAAAAGCTCACTTTACTCCAAATAGGACTATTTAGCTGAGTGGAAGAAACAACATGTATATCTCGCAAGAGAACTATATGTGTAAGAAGCCTGAGCATCTAGAACATTGATTCCCTGTGAGAACCGAGTTACGTTTGAAAGGAATACCTCCTGCAAATCCTAGATTTGAAGGTGGAGAAAGGCTGCTTTTGTTCAAAATAGGCCTATTGATCTGAGGGGAAGTAACGAATGGATACTTCCAAAGAAAACCATTTCTGGTAGAAGCTGAAGCATGTACATATTGCTTCCCTGGGAGAAATCAGTTAGTTTGGAAAGGAATATTCCTGCAAATCAGAACTTCCAAGGTGCACCAAGCTTCATTTCATTCTAAATAGGCCTATTCCACTGAGATGTTGAAACACATGTTTCTCTGGAAAGAAAACAATCCGTGTTACAATCTCCCCTGCCTTTAACCTTGATTCCCTGTGAGATTAGAGGTAGTTTTTGAGTGGAATACGTCTGCAAAGGAGAATTTTCAGGCTGGAAAAGCCTCCTTTTGTTGGACTAAGCCTATTCAGCTGAGTTGAAGAAGCACATTTTTCTCTCAAAAGAAAATCATCTGTGTTAGAAGAAGGAGAATCTAGCACATTGTTTCCTATGAGAAGTGAGTTAGTGTTTGAAAAGAACGCTGACTGCAACCTAGGTGTTTCAAGGTGGAGATTGGCTCTATTTCCTCCAATAAGCCTATTCAGATGAGTTTGAGAAACTCATGTATCTCTCCAAGGAAAATGGTCTACGTTAGCAGCATCAAATCTACCACATTGTTTCCTTCTGAGTATTGAGTTAGTTTTTGAAAGCAACACGTTTAGCAAATCAGAATTTTCAAGCTACAGAAAGGCTCATTTTGTCCAAAGATGAGGATTCGGCTCAATTGAAGACAGACATGTATCTCTCCTCACAATACCATCTATGCTTCAACCTGCAGCAATTACCACATTGTTTCCCTGCAAGAATTGACTTAGTTTTTGAAAGGACTACTACTGGCAACTTTTGAGTTTCACTGTGGAGATAGTCTCTGTTTGCTTCAAACAGGCCTTTTTAGCTGAGATGAAGAAGCACATGTGTATCTTGAAAAAGTACCATCTACGTTGGAAGCTGTAATTTCTATCACACTGTTTCCCTCTGACAATTTAGTTTGTTTTAGAAAGGAGTATTTCCTGCAAATCAGAATTTCCAACATGGATTGAAGTTCACTTGCTCCAAACAAGCCTAGGTTGAAGAAACACACCTATTTCTTGAAAGAAAACCATCTGTGTTAGAAGAAAGTGCATCTAGCACATTGTTTCCCTGTGAGAACTGAGTTAGTTTTTAAAGGAACTTGTCCTCCACATTAGCACTTTGAATTGGGACATATGTTTCTTTGTTTCAAATTGGCCTATTCACCTGAATGGTCTAAACACGTGTTCCTCTTGAAACATCACAATATGTTTTAGAAAGAGGAACAACTAGCCTATTGCTTCCTTGTGAGAAGACTTAGTCTTGGAAAGGAATGTACCTGCAACTGAGAGATTTCAATGTGGAGATATGCCCTGATTGCTGAAAATAGGCCTATACAGCTGAGTTGAAGAAACACATGACTAACTCTAATGACAACCATCTATGTTAGAAACTGTAGCATCAAGCACATTGTTCCCCTGTGAAATTTGAATTAGTTATGGAAATGAATAACTTCTGAAGAACAGATTTTCAAAGTGTAGGAAGCCTCATTTTGTCCAAATAGGCCATTTCAGCTATGTTGAAGAAACACATGCATCTCTCCAACGAAATCATGTAGGTTAGAATCAGCATCATCTAGAACACTGTTCCTTGTGAGAATTGATTTAGCTCGTGAAAGGAGTATTTCCTGCAAAGCATCCTTTTCAAGATGAAGAAAGGCTCATTTTGTTCCAAATAGGTCTATACATCTGAGTTGAAGAAACACATGTACCTTTCCAAAGAAAACCATCTATGGTAGATCTACCACTTTATTTCCCTGTGTGAATTGACATAGATTTCAAAGGAAAATTTAATGGAAATGAGAACTTAGAAGGCAGAGAAAGGATCATTTTGTTCCAAATGGGCCAAATCACATGAGATGTCAAAAACCGTTTGTGTGGAAAGGAAAACTGTGATAGAAACAGGTGTTTCCTGCACATTCTTTCCCTGTGAAAATTGAGTTAATTTTTAAAAGCATACTTCCTACATCTTAAGTGTTTCAATGCGGAGATAGGTTCTGTTTACTCCAGGGAGGCGTATTCAGCGTGGTTTGAGAAACGCATGTATCTCCCAAAGAAAGAAATCTATGTTAAATGCTTCACAATCCCGCCTGTTGTTTGCCTGTGAGAATTGAATGAATTTTTGAATGCAATACTTCTGGAAATCCTCATTTTCAAGAAGAAGAAAGGCTCATTTTGTCCCAAGTATGCGTATTTTGCTGAGGTGAAGAAACACATTTATCTCTCCACAGAAAGCCATCTGTGTCAGAAGTCAAAACATTAACAACATTGCTTCATTCTGTAAATGAGTTACTTTTGGAAAGGAATATTTCCTGAAAATCAGAACTTTCAAGGTGGAGAGATGTTCACTTTCTTCCAAATAAGCCTATTGACCTGAAAGTGGGAACACATTTGTCTCTCGAAAGAAAATGGTCAGTGTAGAAAGAGAGAAGTGTCTAGACCATTGTTTCCGTGTGAGAATTGACTTAGTTTTGAAAGGAATACTTACTGCAAATCCTAATTTTCAAGGTGGAGAAAGGGTGATTTTCCTCAAATGGGCCTCTTTATCTGAGGGGAAGAAACACATGTATCCCTCCAAAGAAAACCATTTCTGCTAGAAGCTGCACCATCTGACACATTGTTACCTGTGAGAATTGAGTTCACTTTTGAAAGGAATATTTCCTGTATATCGTAGTTATCATGGTAGGGGAAGGCTCATTTTGGTACAAAAATGCCTAATCAGCTGATTTGAAGAAACACATTTATTTCTCCAAATAGCACCATCTAAGCTTGAAGCTACAGTTGCTAGCACATTGTTTCCCTGTGACAATTGGCTTAGTTTTTGAAAGGAAGACTTCCTCACAATCTGAATTTTCAGGGTATTATTAGGCTGAGTGTGTCCAAGTAGGCCCATTCAGCTAAGTTCTATAGAAACATGTGTCTCTCAAAAAAAAATCTTTCTTAGAACCAGGAGCATCTAGGGCATTGTTTCCCTGTGAGAACTGAGTTGGTTATTGAAAGGAATACTTCCTGCGACTTAAGATGTTTCAAAGTGGAGAAAGGCTCATTTTGTTCCAAATGGGGCCGTTCATCATTGGGGAAGAAACACAAGTATCCCTCCGAAGAAACCCATTTATGCTAGAAGCTGCAGCATCTACCATATTGTTTTCCTGTGAGAATTGAGTTCGTTTTGGGAAGAATACTTCCTGCAAATCAGAAATTCCAACGTGAACAAAGGTTCATTTTGTTTCCCAAAGGCCTATTCACCTAAGATGAAGAAAGGCCTGTATGTCCAAAAGAGAACAAGCTGGGTCCAAAGCTCAAGCATGTAGAACGTTGTTTACCAGTGATACTTGAATTACTTTTTGAATGGAATGCTCCTGCAAATCAGAATTGTCGGGGTGGATGAAGATCATTTTGTTCTGAATAGGCCTATTCGCCTGAGTTGAAAAAACACATGTACCTCTCAAAAGAAAACCAGCAGTGTTAGAAGCAGGAGCATCAAGCACATTGTTTTACTGTGAGAATTCAGTGAGTTTTTGAAAGGAAGACTGCTGCAAATCAGCGTTTTTGAGGTGTAGAAAGCTTCATTTTGTTCCACATAGGACAGTTTAGAACAGTTGAAGAAACAAATGTAAATCTCAAAAGAAAGCTATGTGTGTTAGAAATAAGAGCATCTATCACATTGTTTGCTGTGAGAATAGTGTTACTTTTTGAAAGGAATATACCTGCAACTTAGGGGATCAACGTGGAGATAGCCTCTTTCTGTTCCAAATTGGCCTATTCAGCTAAGTTGAAGAAACACATGTACCTCTCAAAAAAAACCATCTCGGTATGAGGCTGGAATATCTAGAACATTGTTTCCCTGTGAGAACTGAGTGTGGTTTTGAAATGACTACTACAGGAAACCTTAGAGTTTCAAAGGGGCGATAAGCTCTGTTTGCTCGAAATAGGTCTTTTCAGCTGAGTTGAAGACACATGCATCTTTCCCAAGAAAACCATCTATGTTAGAAAGTGCAGCAGCTACCACATGGTTTCTCTGTCACAATTGAGAGAGCTTTTGAAAGGAGTACTTCCTGCAATTCAGAACTTGCAAGGTCAACAAAGGTTCATTCTGTGCCAAATAGGCGTTTTCACCTGACATGTTGAAACACATGTTTCTCTCACAAGAAACTCTCTGTGTTAGACGGTCCATCGCATAGAACATTATTTACCTGTGAGATTTGAGTTAGTTTTCATTGGAGAACTTTTGCAAATCAGAATTTCAGGGTGGAAAAGGCTACTTTGTTCCTAATAGCCCTATTGAGCTGCATTGAAAAAACACATGGATCTCGCGAGAGAAAACCATCTGTGTTAGAAGCAGGATCATCCGGCACATTGTTTCCCTGTGAGAATCGAGTGAATATTTGAAAGGAGTACTTCCAGCCAATCATAGATTTGAGGTGTACAAAAGCTCACTTTACTCCAAATAGGACTATTTAGCTGAGTGGAAGAAACAACATGTATATCTCGCAAGAGAACTATATGTGTAAGAAGCCTGAGCATCTAGAACATTGATTCCCTGTGAGAACCGAGTTACGTTTGAAAGGAATACCTCCTGCAAATCCTAGATTTGAAGGTGGAGAAAGGCTGCTTTTGTTCAAAATAGGCCTATTGATCTGAGGGGAAGTAACGAATGGATACTTCCAAAGAAAACCATTTCTGGTAGAAGCTGAAGCATGTACATATTGCTTCCCTGGGAGAAATCAGTTAGTTTGGAAAGGAATATTCCTGCAAATCAGAACTTCCAAGGTGCACCAAGCTTCATTTCATTCTAAATAGGCCTATTCCACTGAGATGTTGAAACACATGTTTCTCTGGAAAGAAAACAATCCGTGTTACAATCTCCCCTGCCTTTAACCTTGATTCCCTGTGAGATTAGAGGTAGTTTTTGAGTGGAATACGTCTGCAAAGGAGAATTTTCAGGCTGGAAAAGCCTCCTTTTGTTGGACTAAGCCTATTCAGCTGAGTTGAAGAAGCACATTTTTCTCTCAAAAGAAAATCATCTGTGTTAGAAGAAGGAGAATCTAGCACATTGTTTCCTATGAGAAGTGAGTTAGTGTTTGAAAAGAACGCTGACTGCCACCTAGGTGTTTCAAGGTGGAGATTGGCTCTATTTCCTCCAATAAGCCTATTCAGATGAGTTTGAGAAACTCATGTATCTCTCCAAGGAAAATGGTCTACGTTAGCAGCATCAAATCTACCACATTGTTTCCTTCTGAGTATTGAGTTAGTTTTTGAAAGCAACACGTTTAGCAAATCAGAATTTTCAAGCTACAGAAAGGCTCATTTTGTCCAAAGAGGAGGATTCGGCTCAATTGAAGACAGACATGTATCTCTCCTCACAATACCATCTATGCTTCAACCTGCAGCAATTACCACATTGTTTCCCTGCAAGAATTGACTTAGTTTTTGAAAGGACTACTACTGGCAACTTTTGAGTTTCACTGTGGAGATAGTCTCTGTTTGCTTCAAACAGGCCTTTTTAGCTGAGATGAAGAAGCACATGTGTATCTTGAAAAAGTACCATCTACGTTGGAAGCTGTAATTTCTATCACACTGTTTCCCTCTGACAATTTAGTTTGTTTTAGAAAGGAGTATTTCCTGCAAATCAGAATTTCCAACATGGATTGAAGTTCACTTGCTCCAAACAAGCCTAGGTTGAAGAAACACACCTATTTCTTGAAAGAAAACCATCTGTGTTAGAAGAAAGTGCATCTAGCACATTGTTTCCCTGTGAGAACTGAGTTAGTTTTTAAAGGAACTTGTCCTCCACATTAGCACTTTGAATTGGGACATATGTTTCTTTGTTTCAAATTGGCCTATTCACCTGAATGGTCTAAACACGTGTTCCTCTTGAAACATCACAATATGTTTTAGAAAGAGGAACAACTAGCCTATTGCTTCCTTGTGAGAAGACTTAGTCTTGGAAAGGAATGTACCTGCAACTGAGAGATTTCAATGTGGAGATATGCCCTGATTGCTGAAAATAGGCCTATACAGCTGAGTTGAAGAAACACATGACTAACTCTAATGACAACCATCTATGTTAGAAACTGTAGCATCAAGCACATTGTTCCCCTGTGAAATTTGAATTAGTTATGGAAATGAATAACTTCTGAAGAACAGATTTTCAAAGTGTAGGAAGCCTCATTTTGTCCAAATAGGCCATTTCAGCTATGTTGAAGAAACACATGCATCTCTCCAACGAAATCATGTAGGTTAGAATCCGCATCATCTAGAACACTGTTCCTTGTGAGAATTGATTTAGCTCGTGAAAGGAGTATTTCCTGCAAAGCATCCTTTTCAAGATGAAGAAAGGCTCATTTTGTTCCAAATAGGTCTATACAGCTGAGTTGAAGAAACACATGTACCTTTCCAAAGAAAACCATCTATGGTAGATCTACCACTTTATTTCCCTGTGTGAATTGACATAGATTTCAAAGGAAAATTTAATGGAAATGAGAACTTAGAAGGCAGAGAAAGGATCATTTTGTTCCAAATGGGCCAAATCACATGAGATGTCAAAAACCGTTTGTGTGGAAAGGAAAACTGTGATAGAAACAGGTGTTTCCTGCACATTCTTTCCCTGTGAAAATTGAGTTAATTTTTAAAAGCATACTTCCTACATCTTAAGTGTTTCAATGCGGAGATAGGTTCTGTTTACTCCAGGGAGGCGTATTCAGCGTGGTTTGAGAAACGCATGTATCTCCCAAAGAAAGAGATCTATGTTAAATGCTTCACAATCCCGCCTGTTGTTTGCCTGTGAGAATTGAATGAATTTTTGAATGCAATACTTCTGGAAATCCTCATTTTCAAGAAGAAGAAAGGCTCATTTTGTCCCAAGTATGCGTATTTTGCTGAGGTGAAGAAACACATTTATCTCTCCACAGAAAGCCATCTGTGTCAGAAGTCAAAACATTAACAACATTGCTTCATTCTGTAAATGAGTTACTTTTGGAAAGGAATATTTCCTGAAAATCAGAACTTTCAAGGTGGAGAGATGTTCACTTTCTTCCAAATAAGCCTATTGACCTGAAAGTGGGAACACATTTCTCTCTCGAAAGAAAATGGTCAGTGTAGAAAGAGAGAAGTGTCTAGACCATTGTTTCCGTGTGAGAATTGACTTAGTTTTGAAAGGAATACTTGCTGCAAATCCTAATTTTCAAGGTGGAGAAAGGGTGATTTTCCTCAAATGGGCCTCTTTATCTGAGGGGAAGAAACACATGTATCCCTCCAAAGAAAACCATTTCTGCTAGAAGCTGCACCATCTGACACATTGTTACCTGTGAGAATTGAGTTCACTTTTGAAAGGAATATTTCCTGTATATCGTAGTTATCATGGTAGGGGAAGGCTCATTTTGGTACAAAAATGCCTAATCAGCTGATTTGAAGAAACACACTTATTTCTCCAAATAGCACCATCTAAGCTTGAAGCTACAGTTGCTAGCACATTGTTTCCCTGTGACAATTGGCTTAGTTTTTGAAAGGAAGACTTCCTCACAATCTGAATTTTCAGGGTATTATTAGGCTGAGTGTGTCCAAGTAGGCCCATTCAGCTAAGTTCTATAGAAACATGTGTCTCTCAAAAAAAAATCTTTCTTAGAACCAGGAGCATCTAGGGCATTGTTTCCCTGTGAGAACTGAGTTGGTTATTGAAAGGAATACTTCCTGCGACTTAAGATGTTTCAAAGTGGAGAAAGGCTCATTTTGTTCCAAATGGGGCCGTTCATCATTGGGGAAGAAACACAAGTATCCCTCCGAAGAAACCCATTTATGCTAGAAGCTGCAGCATCTACCATATTGTTTTCCTGTGAGAATTGAGTTCGTTTTGGGAAGAATACTTCCTGCAAATCAGAAATTCCAACGTGAACAAAGGTTCATTTTGTTTCCCAAAGGCCTATTCACCTAAGATGAAGAAAGGCCTGTATGTCCAAAAGAGAACAAGCTGGGTCCAAAGCTCAAGCATGTAGAACGTTGTTTACCAGTGATACTTGAATTACTTTTTGAATGGAATGCTCCTGCAAATCAGAATTGTCGGGGTGGATGAAGATCATTTTGTTCTGAATAGGCCTATTCGCCTGAGTTGAAAAAACACATGTACCTCTCAAAAGAAAACCAGCAGTGTTAGAAGCAGGAGCATCAAGCACATTGTTTTACTGTGAGAATTCAGTGAGTTTTTGAAAGGAAGACTGCTGCAAATCAGCGTTTTTGAGGTGTAGAAAGCTTCATTTTGTTCCACATAGGACAGTTTAGAACAGTTGAAGAAACAAATGTAAATCTCAAAAGAAAGCTATGTGTGTTAGAAATAAGAGCATCTATCACATTGTTTGCTGTGAGAATAGTGTTACTTTTTGAAAGGAATATACCTGCAACTTAGGGGATCAACGTGGAGATAGCCTCTTTCTGTTCCAAATTGGCCTATTCAGCTAAGTTGAAGAAACACATGTACCTCTCAAAAAAAACCATCTCGGTATGAGGCTGGAATATCTAGAACATTGTTTCCCTGGGAGAACTGAGTGTGGTTTTGAAATGACTACTACAGGAAACCTTAGAGTTTCAAAGGGGCGATAAGCTCTGTTTGCTCGAAATAGGTCTTTTCAGCTGAGTTGAAGACACATGCATCTTTCCCAAGAAAACCATCTATGTTAGAAAGTGCAGCAGCTACCACATGGTTTCTCTGTCACAATTGAGAGAGCTTTTGAAAGGAGTACTTCCTGCAATTCAGAACTTGCAAGGTCAACAAAGGTTCATTCTGTGCCAAATAGGCGTTTTCACCTGACATGTTGAAACACATGTTTCTCTCACAAGAAACTCTCTGTGTTAGACGGTCCATCGCATAGAACATTATTTACCTGTGAGATTTGAGTTAGTTTTCATTGGAGAACTTTTGCAAATCAGAATTTCAGGGTGGAAAAGGCTACTTTGTTCCTAATAGCCCTATTGAGCTGCATTGAAAAAACACATGGATCTCGCGAGAGAAAACCATCTGTGTTAGAAGCAGGATCATCCGGCACATTGTTTCCCTGTGAGAATCGAGTGAATATTTGAAAGGAGTACTTCCAGCCAATCATAGATTTGAGGTGTACAAAAGCTCACTTTACTCCAAATAGGACTATTTAGCTGAGTGGAAGAAACAACATGTATATCTCGCAAGAGAACTATATGTGTAAGAAGCCTGAGCATCTAGAACATTGATTCCCTGTGAGAACCGAGTTACGTTTGAAAGGAATACCTCCTGCAAATCCTAGATTTGAAGGTGGAGAAAGGCTGCTTTTGTTCAAAATAGGCCTATTGATCTGAGGGGAAGTAACGAATGGATACTTCCAAAGAAAACCATTTCTGGTAGAAGCTGAAGCATGTACATATTGCTTCCCTGGGAGAAATCAGTTAGTTTGGAAAGGAATATTCCTGCAAATCAGAACTTCCAAGGTGCACCAAGCTTCATTTCATTCTAAATAGGCCTATTCCACTGAGATGTTGAAACACATGTTTCTCTGGAAAGAAAACAATCCGTGTTACAATCTCCCCTGCCTTTAACCTTGATTCCCTGTGAGATTAGAGGTAGTTTTTGAGTGGAATACGTCTGCAAAGGAGAATTTTCAGGCTGGAAAAGCCTCCTTTTGTTGGACTAAGCCTATTCAGCTGAGTTGAAGAAGCACATTTTTCTCTCAAAAGAAAATCATCTGTGTTAGAAGAAGGAGAATCTAGCACATTGTTTCCTATGAGAAGTGAGTTAGTGTTTGAAAAGAACGCTGACTGCCACCTAGGTGTTTCAAGGTGGAGATTGGCTCTATTTCCTCCAATAAGCCTATTCAGATGAGTTTGAGAAACTCATGTATCTCTCCAAGGAAAATGGTCTACGTTAGCAGCATCAAATCTACCACATTGTTTCCTTCTGAGTATTGAGTTAGTTTTTGAAAGCAACACGTTTAGCAAATCAGAATTTTCAAGCTACAGAAAGGCTCATTTTGTCCAAAGAGGAGGATTCGGCTCAATTGAAGACAGACATGTATCTCTCCTCACAATACCATCTATGCTTCAACCTGCAGCAATTACCACATTGTTTCCCTGCAAGAATTGACTTAGTTTTTGAAAGGACTACTACTGGCAACTTTTGAGTTTCACTGTGGAGATAGTCTCTGTTTGCTTCAAACAGGCCTTTTTAGCTGAGATGAAGAAGCACATGTGTATCTTGAAAAAGTACCATCTACGTTGGAAGCTGTAATTTCTATCACACTGTTTCCCTCTGACAATTTAGTTTGTTTTAGAAAGGAGTATTTCCTGCAAATCAGAATTTCCAACATGGATTGAAGTTCACTTGCTCCAAACAAGCCTAGGTTGAAGAAACACACCTATTTCTTGAAAGAAAACCATCTGTGTTAGAAGAAAGTGCATCTAGCACATTGTTTCCCTGTGAGAACTGAGTTAGTTTTTAAAGGAACTTGTCCTCCACATTAGCACTTTGAATTGGGACATATGTTTCTTTGTTTCAAATTGGCCTATTCACCTGAATGGTCTAAACACGTGTTCCTCTTGAAACATCACAATATGTTTTAGAAAGAGGAACAACTAGCCTATTGCTTCCTTGTGAGAAGACTTAGTCTTGGAAAGGAATGTACCTGCAACTGAGAGATTTCAATGTGGAGATATGCCCTGATTGCTGAAAATAGGCCTATACAGCTGAGTTGAAGAAACACATGACTAACTCTAATGACAACCATCTATGTTAGAAACTGTAGCATCAAGCACATTGTTCCCCTGTGAAATTTGAATTAGTTATGGAAATGAATAACTTCTGAAGAACAGATTTTCAAAGTGTAGGAAGCCTCATTTTGTCCAAATAGGCCATTTCAGCTATGTTGAAGAAACACATGCATCTCTCCAACGAAATCATGTAGGTTAGAATCAGCATCATCTAGAACACTGTTCCTTGTGAGAATTGATTTAGCTCGTGAAAGGAGTATTTCCTGCAAAGCATCCTTTTCAAGATGAAGAAAGGCTCATTTTGTTCCAAATAGGTCTATACATCTGAGTTGAAGAAACACATGTACCTTTCCAAAGAAAACCATCTATGGTAGATCTACCACTTTATTTCCCTGTGTGAATTGACATAGATTTCAAAGGAAAATTTAATGGAAATGAGAACTTAGAAGGCAGAGAAAGGATCATTTTGTTCCAAATGGGCCAAATCACATGAGATGTCAAAAACCGTTTGTGTGGAAAGGAAAACTGTGATAGAAACAGGTGTTTCCTGCACATTCTTTCCCTGTGAAAATTGAGTTAATTTTTAAAAGCATACTTCCTACATCTTAAGTGTTTCAATGCGGAGATAGGTTCTGTTTACTCCAGGGAGGCGTATTCAGCGTGGTTTGAGAAACGCATGTATCTCCCAAAGAAAGAGATCTATGTTAAATGCTTCACAATCCCGCCTGTTGTTTGCCTGTGAGAATTGAATGAATTTTTGAATGCAATACTTCTGGAAATCCTCATTTTCAAGAAGAAGAAAGGCTCATTTTGTCCCAAGTATGCGTATTTTGCTGAGGTGAAGAAACACATTTATCTCTCCACAGAAAGCCATCTGTGTCAGAAGTCAAAACATTAACAACATTGCTTCATTCTGTAAATGAGTTACTTTTGGAAAGGAATATTTCCTGAAAATCAGAACTTTCAAGGTGGAGAGATGTTCACTTTCTTCCAAATAAGCCTATTGACCTGAAAGTGGGAACACATTTGTCTCTCGAAAGAAAATGGTCAGTGTAGAAAGAGAGAAGTGTCTAGACCATTGTTTCCGTGTGAGAATTGACTTAGTTTTGAAAGGAATACTTACTGCAAATCCTAATTTTCAAGGTGGAGAAAGGGTGATTTTCCTCAAATGGGCCTCTTTATCTGAGGGGAAGAAACACATGTATCCCTCCAAAGAAAACCATTTCTGCTAGAAGCTGCACCATCTGACACATTGTTACCTGTGAGAATTGAGTTCACTTTTGAAAGGAATATTTCCTGTATATCGTAGTTATCATGGTAGGGGAAGGCTCATTTTGGTACAAAAATGCCTAATCAGCTGATTTGAAGAAACACATTTATTTCTCCAAATAGCACCATCTAAGCTTGAAGCTACAGTTGCTAGCACATTGTTTCCCTGTGACAATTGGCTTAGTTTTTGAAAGGAAGACTTCCTCACAATCTGAATTTTCAGGGTATTATTAGGCTGAGTGTGTCCAAGTAGGCCCATTCAGCTAAGTTCTATAGAAACATGTGTCTCTCAAAAAAAAATCTTTCTTAGAACCAGGAGCATCTAGGGCATTGTTTCCCTGTGATAACTGAGTTGGTTATTGAAAGGAATACTTCCTGCGACTTAAGATGTTTCAAAGTGGAGAAAGGCTCATTTTGTTCCAAATGGGGCCGTTCATCATTGGGGAAGAAACACAAGTATCCCTCCGAAGAAACCCATTTATGCTAGAAGCTGCAGCATCTACCATATTGTTTTCCTGTGAGAATTGAGTTCGTTTTGGGAAGAATACTTCCTGCAAATCAGAAATTCCAACGTGAACAAAGGTTCATTTTGTTTCCCAAAGGCCTATTCACCTAAGATGAAGAAAGGCCTGTATGTCCAAAAGAGAACAAGCTGGGTCCAAAGCTCAAGCATGTAGAACGTTGTTTACCAGTGATACTTGAATTACTTTTTGAATGGAATGCTCCTGCAAATCAGAATTGTCGGGGTGGATGAAGATCATTTTGTTCTGAATAGGCCTATTCGCCTGAGTTGAAAAAACACATGTACCTCTCAAAAGAAAACCAGCAGTGTTAGAAGCAGGAGCATCAAGCACATTGTTTTACTGTGAGAATTCAGTGAGTTTTTGAAAGGAAGACTGCTGCAAATCAGCGTTTTTGAGGTGTAGAAAGCTTCATTTTGTTCCACATAGGACAGTTTAGAACAGTTGAAGAAACAAATGTAAATCTCAAAAGAAAGCTATGTGTGTTAGAAATAAGAGCATCTATCACATTGTTTGCTGTGAGAATAGTGTTACTTTTTGAAAGGAATATACCTGCAACTTAGGGGATCAACGTGGAGATAGCCTCTTTCTGTTCCAAATTGGCCTATTCAGCTAAGTTGAAGAAACACATGTACCTCTCAAAAAAAACCATCTCGGTATGAGGCTGGAATATCTAGAACATTGTTTCCCTGGGAGAACTGAGTGTGGTTTTGAAATGACTACTACAGGAAACCTTAGAGTTTCAAAGGGGCGATAAGCTCTGTTTGCTCGAAATAGGTCTTTTCAGCTGAGTTGAAGACACATGCATCTTTCCCAAGAAAACCATCTATGTTAGAAAGTGCAGCAGCTACCACATGGTTTCTCTGTCACAATTGAGAGAGCTTTTGAAAGGAGTACTTCCTGCAATTCAGAACTTGCAAGGTCAACAAAGGTTCATTCTGTGCCAAATAGGCGTTTTCACCTGACATGTTGAAACACATGTTTCTCTCACAAGAAACTCTCTGTGTTAGACGGTCCATCGCATAGAACATTATTTACCTGTGAGATTTGAGTTAGTTTTCATTGGAGAACTTTTGCAAATCAGAATTTCAGGGTGGAAAAGGCTACTTTGTTCCTAATAGCCCTATTGAGCTGCATTGAAAAAACACATGGATCTCGCGAGAGAAAACCATCTGTGTTAGAAGCAGGATCATCCGGCACATTGTTTCCCTGTGAGAATCGAGTGAATATTTGAAAGGAGTACTTCCAGCCAATCATAGATTTGAGGTGTACAAAAGCTCACTTTACTCCAAATAGGACTATTTAGCTGAGTGGAAGAAACAACATGTATATCTCGCAAGAGAACTATATGTGTAAGAAGCCTGAGCATCTAGAACATTGATTCCCTGTGAGAACCGAGTTACGTTTGAAAGGAATACCTCCTGCAAATCCTAGATTTGAAGGTGGAGAAAGGCTGCTTTTGTTCAAAATAGGCCTATTGATCTGAGGGGAAGTAACGAATGGATACTTCCAAAGAAAACCATTTCTGGTAGAAGCTGAAGCATGTACATATTGCTTCCCTGGGAGAAATCAGTTAGTTTGGAAAGGAATATTCCTGCAAATCAGAACTTCCAAGGTGCACCAAGCTTCATTTCATTCTAAATAGGCCTATTCCACTGAGATGTTGAAACACATGTTTCTCTGGAAAGAAAACAATCCGTGTTACAATCTCCCCTGCCTTTAACCTTGATTCCCTGTGAGATTAGAGGTAGTTTTTGAGTGGAATACGTCTGCAAAGGAGAATTTTCAGGCTGGAAAAGCCTCCTTTTGTTGGACTAAGCCTATTCAGCTGAGTTGAAGAAGCACATTTTTCTCTCAAAAGAAAATCATCTGTGTTAGAAGAAGGAGAATCTAGCACATTGTTTCCTATGAGAAGTGAGTTAGTGTTTGAAAAGAACGCTGACTGCCACCTAGGTGTTTCAAGGTGGAGATTGGCTCTATTTCCTCCAATAAGCCTATTCAGATGAGTTTGAGAAACTCATGTATCTCTCCAAGGAAAATGGTCTACGTTAGCAGCATCAAATCTACCACATTGTTTCCTTCTGAGTATTGAGTTAGTTTTTGAAAGCAACACGTTTAGCAAATCAGAATTTTCAAGCTACAGAAAGGCTCATTTTGTCCAAAGAGGAGGATTCGGCTCAATTGAAGACAGACATGTATCTCTCCTCACAATACCATCTATGCTTCAACCTGCAGCAATTACCACATTGTTTCCCTGCAAGAATTGACTTAGTTTTTGAAAGGACTACTACTGGCAACTTTTGAGTTTCACTGTGGAGATAGTCTCTGTTTGCTTCAAACAGGCCTTTTTAGCTGAGATGAAGAAGCACATGTGTATCTTGAAAAAGTACCATCTACGTTGGAAGCTGTAATTTCTATCACACTGTTTCCCTCTGACAATTTAGTTTGTTTTAGAAAGGAGTATTTCCTGCAAATCAGAATTTCCAACATGGATTGAAGTTCACTTGCTCCAAACAAGCCTAGGTTGAAGAAACACACCTATTTCTTGAAAGAAAACCATCTGTGTTAGAAGAAAGTGCATCTAGCACATTGTTTCCCTGTGAGAACTGAGTTAGTTTTTAAAGGAACTTGTCCTCCACATTAGCACTTTGAATTGGGACATATGTTTCTTTGTTTCAAATTGGCCTATTCACCTGAATGGTCTAAACACGTGTTCCTCTTGAAACATCACAATATGTTTTAGAAAGAGGAACAACTAGCCTATTGCTTCCTTGTGAGAAGACTTAGTCTTGGAAAGGAATGTACCTGCAACTGAGAGATTTCAATGTGGAGATATGCCCTGATTGCTGAAAATAGGCCTATACAGCTGAGTTGAAGAAACACATGACTAACTCTAATGACAACCATCTATGTTAGAAACTGTAGCATCAAGCACATTGATCCCCTGTGAAATTTGAATTAGTTATGGAAATGAATAACTTCTGAAGAACAGATTTTCAAAGTGTAGGAAGCCTCATTTTGTCCAAATAGGCCATTTCAGCTATGTTGAAGAAACACATGCATCTCTCCAACGAAATCATGTAGGTTAGAATCAGCATCATCTAGAACACTGTTCCTTGTGAGAATTGATTTAGCTCGTGAAAGGAGTATTTCCTGCAAAGCATCCTTTTCAAGATGAAGAAAGGCGCATTTTGTTCCAAATAATTCTATACAGCTGAGTTGAAGAAACACATGTACCTTTCCAAAGAAAACCATCTATGGTAGATCTACCACTTTATTTCCCTGTGTGAATTGACATAGATTTCAAAGGACAATTTAATGGAAATGAGAACTTAGAAGGCAGAGAAAGGATCATTTTGTTCCAAATGGGCCAAATCACATGAGATGTCAAAAACCGTTTGTGTGGAAAGGAAAACTGTGATAGAAACAGGTGTTTCCTGCACATTCTTTCCCTGTGAAAATTGAGTTAATTTTTAAAAGCATACTTCCTACATCTTAAGTGATTCAATGCAGAGATAGTTTCTGTTTACTCCAGGGAGGCATATTCAGCGTGGTTTGAGAAACACATGTATCTCACAAAGAAAGAGATCTATGTTAAATGCTTCACAATCCCGACTGTTGTTTGCCTGTGAGAATTGAATGAATTTTTGAATGCAATACTTCTGGAAATCCTCATTTTCAAGAAGAAGAAAGGCTCATTTTGTCCCAAGTATGCGTATTTTGCTGAGGTGAAGAAACACATTTATCTCTCCACAGAAAGCCATCTGTGTCAGAAGTCAAAACATTAACAACATTGCTTCATTCTGTAAATGAGTTACTTTTGGAAAGGAATATTTCCTGAAAATCAGAACTTTCAAGGTGGAGAGATGTTCACTTTCTTCCAAATAAGCCTATTGACCTGAAAGTGGGAACACATTTCTCTCTCGAAAGAAAATGGTCAGTGTAGAAAGAGAGAAGTGTCTAGACCATTGTTTCCGTGTGAGAATTGACTTAGTTTTGAAAGGAATACTTACTGCAAATCCTAATTTTCAAGGTGGAGAAAGGGTGATTTTCCTCAAATGGGCCTCTTTATCTGAGGGGAAGAAACACATGTATCCCTCCAAAGAAAACCATTTCTGCTAGAAGCTGCACCATCTGACACATTGTTACCTGTGAGAATTGAGTTCACTTTTGAAAGGAATATTTCCTGTATATCGTAGTTATCATGGTAGGGGAAGGCTCATTTTGGTACAAAAATGCCTAATCAGCTGATTTGAAGAAACACATTTATTTCTCCAAATAGCACCATCTAAGCTTGAAGCTACAGTTGCTAGCACATTGTTTCCCTGTGACAATTGGCTTAGTTTTTGAAAGGAAGACTTCCTCACAATCTGAATTTTCAGGGTATTATTAGGCTGAGTGTGTCCAAGTAGGCCCATTCAGCTAAGTTCTATAGAAACATGTGTCTCTCAAAAAAAAATCTTTCTTAGAACCAGGAGCATCTAGGGCATTGTTTCCCTGTGAGAACTGAGTTGGTTATTGAAAGGAATACTTCCTGCGACTTAAGATGTTTCAAAGTGGAGAAAGGCTCATTTTGTTCCAAATGGGGCCGTTCATCATTGGGGAAGAAACACAAGTATCCCTCCGAAGAAACCCATTTATGCTAGAAGCTGCAGCATCTACCATATTGTTTTCCTGTGAGAATTGAGTTCGTTTTGGGAAGAATACTTCCTGCAAATCAGAAATTCCAACGTGAACAAAGGTTCATTTTGTTTCCCAAAGGCCTATTCACCTAAGATGAAGAAAGGCCTGTATGTCCAAAAGAGAACAAGCTGGGTCCAAAGCTCAAGCATGTAGAACGTTGTTTACCAGTGATACTTGAATTACTTTTTGAATGGAATGCTCCTGCAAATCAGAATTGTCGGGGTGGATGAAGATCATTTTGTTCTGAATAGGCCTATTCGCCTGAGTTGAAAAAACACATGTACCTCTCAAAAGAAAACCAGCAGTGTTAGAAGCAGGAGCATCAAGCACATTGTTTTACTGTGAGAATTCAGTGAGTTTTTGAAAGGAAGACTGCTGCAAATCAGCGTTTTTGAGGTGTAGAAAGCTTCATTTTGTTCCACATAGGACAGTTTAGAACAGTTGAAGAAACAAATGTAAATCTCAAAAGAAAGCTATGTGTGTTAGAAATAAGAGCATCTATCACATTGTTTGCTGTGAGAATAGTGTTACTTTTTGAAAGGAATATACCTGCAACTTAGGGGATCAACGTGGAGATAGCCTCTTTCTGTTCCAAATTGGCCTATTCAGCTAAGTTGAAGAAACACATGTACCTCTCAAAAAAAACCATCTCGGTATGAGGCTGGAATATCTAGAACATTGTTTCCCTGTGAGAACTGAGTGTGGTTTTGAAATGACTACTACAGGAAACCTTAGAGTTTCAAAGGGGCGATAAGCTCTGTTTGCTCGAAATAGGTCTTTTCAGCTGAGTTGAAGACACATGCATCTTTCCCAAGAAAACCATCTATGTTAGAAAGTGCAGCAGCTACCACATGGTTTCTCTGTCACAATTGAGAGAGCTTTTGAAAGGAGTACTTCCTGCAATTCAGAACTTGCAAGGTCAACAAAGGTTCATTCTGTGCCAAATAGGCGTTTTCACCTGACATGTTGAAACACATGTTTCTCTCACAAGAAACTCTCTGTGTTAGACGGTCCATCGCATAGAACATTATTTACCTGTGAGATTTGAGTTAGTTTTCATTGGAGAACTTTTGCAAATCAGAATTTCAGGGTGGAAAAGGCTACTTTGTTCCTAATAGCCCTATTGAGCTGCATTGAAAAAACACATGGATCTCGCGAGAGAAAACCATCTGTGTTAGAAGCAGGATCATCCGGCACATTGTTTCCCTGTGAGAATCGAGTGAATATTTGAAAGGAGTACTTCCAGCCAATCATAGATTTGAGGTGTACAAAAGCTCACTTTACTCCAAATAGGACTATTTAGCTGAGTGGAAGAAACAACATGTATATCTCGCAAGAGAACTATATGTGTAAGAAGCCTGAGCATCTAGAACATTGATTCCCTGTGAGAACCGAGTTACGTTTGAAAGGAATACCTCCTGCAAATCCTAGATTTGAAGGTGGAGAAAGGCTGCTTTTGTTCAAAATAGGCCTATTGATCTGAGGGGAAGTAACGAATGGATACTTCCAAAGAAAACCATTTCTGGTAGAAGCTGAAGCATGTACATATTGCTTCCCTGGGAGAAATCAGTTAGTTTGGAAAGGAATATTCCTGCAAATCAGAACTTCCAAGGTGCACCAAGCTTCATTTCATTCTAAATAGGCCTATTCCACTGAGATGTTGAAACACATGTTTCTCTGGAAAGAAAACAATCCGTGTTACAATCTCCCCTGCCTTTAACCTTGATTCCCTGTGAGATTAGAGGTAGTTTTTGAGTGGAATACGTCTGCAAAGGAGAATTTTCAGGCTGGAAAAGCCTCCTTTTGTTGGACTAAGCCTATTCAGCTGAGTTGAAGAAGCACATTTTTCTCTCAAAAGAAAATCATCTGTGTTAGAAGAAGGAGAATCTAGCACATTGTTTCCTATGAGAAGTGAGTTAGTGTTTGAAAAGAACGCTGACTGCCACCTAGGTGTTTCAAGGTGGAGATTGGCTCTATTTCCTCCAATAAGCCTATTCAGATGAGTTTGAGAAACTCATGTATCTCTCCAAGGAAAATGGTCTACGTTAGCAGCATCAAATCTACCACATTGTTTCCTTCTGAGTATTGAGTTAGTTTTTGAAAGCAACACGTTTAGCAAATCAGAATTTTCAAGCTACAGAAAGGCTCATTTTGTCCAAAGAGGAGGATTCGGCTCAATTGAAGACAGACATGTATCTCTCCTCACAATACCATCTATGCTTCAACCTGCAGCAATTACCACATTGTTTCCCTGCAAGAATTGACTTAGTTTTTGAAAGGACTACTACTGGCAACTTTTGAGTTTCACTGTGGAGATAGTCTCTGTTTGCTTCAAACAGGCCTTTTTAGCTGAGATGAAGAAGCACATGTGTATCTTGAAAAAGTACCATCTACGTTGGAAGCTGTAATTTCTATCACACTGTTTCCCTCTGACAATTTAGTTTGTTTTAGAAAGGAGTATTTCCTGCAAATCAGAATTTCCAACATGGATTGAAGTTCACTTGCTCCAAACAAGCCTAGGTTGAAGAAACACACCTATTTCTTGAAAGAAAACCATCTGTGTTAGAAGAAAGTGCATCTAGCACATTGTTTCCCTGTGAGAACTGAGTTAGTTTTTAAAGGAACTTGTCCTCCACATTAGCACTTTGAATTGGGACATATGTTTCTTTGTTTCAAATTGGCCTATTCACCTGAATGGTCTAAACACGTGTTCCTCTTGAAACATCACAATATGTTTTAGAAAGAGGAACAACTAGCCTATTGCTTCCTTGTGAGAAGACTTAGTCTTGGAAAGGAATGTACCTGCAACTGAGAGATTTCAATGTGGAGATATGCCCTGATTGCTGAAAATAGGCCTATACAGCTGAGTTGAAGAAACACATGACTAACTCTAATGACAACCATCTATGTTAGAAACTGTAGCATCAAGCACATTGATCCCCTGTGAAATTTGAATTAGTTATGGAAATGAATAACTTCTGAAGAACAGATTTTCAAAGTGTAGGAAGCCTCATTTTGTCCAAATAGGCCATTTCAGCTATGTTGAAGAAACACATGCATCTCTCCAACGAAATCATGTAGGTTAGAATCAGCATCATCTAGAACACTGTTCCTTGTGAGAATTGATTTAGCTCGTGAAAGGAGTATTTCCTGCAAAGCATCCTTTTCAAGATGAAGAAAGGCTCATTTTGTTCCAAATAGGTCTATACAGCTGAGTTGAAGAAACACATGTACCTTTCCAAAGAAAACCATCTATGGTAGATCTACCACTTTATTTCCCTGTGTGAATTGACATAGATTTCAAAGGAAAATTTAATGGAAATGAGAACTTAGAAGGCAGAGAAAGGATCATTTTGTTCCAAATGGGCCAAATCACATGAGATGTCAAAAACCGTTTGTGTGGAAAGGAAAACTGTGATAGAAACAGGTGTTTCCTGCACATTCTTTCCCTGTGAAAATTGAGTTAATTTTTAAAAGCATACTTCCTACATCTTAAGTGTTTCAATGCGGAGATAGGTTCTGTTTACTCCAGGGAGGCGTATTCAGCGTGGTTTGAGAAACGCATGTATCTCCCAAAGAAAGAGATCTATGTTAAATGCTTGACAATCCCGCCTGTTGTTTGCCTGTGAGAATTGAATGAATTTTTGAATGCAATACTTCTGGAAATCCTCATTTTCAAGAAGAAGAAAGGCTCATTTTGTCCCAAGTATGCGTATTTTGCTGAGGTGAAGAAACACATTTATCTCTCCACAGAAAGCCATCTGTGTCAGAAGTCAAAACATTAACAACATTGCTTCATTCTGTAAATGAGTTACTTTTGGAAAGGAATATTTCCTGAAAATCAGAACTTTCAAGGTGGAGAGATGTTCACTTTCTTCCAAATAAGCCTATTGACCTGAAAGTGGGAACACATTTCTCTCTCGAAAGAAAATGGTCAGTGTAGAAAGAGAGAAGTGTCTAGACCATTGTTTCCGTGTGAGAATTGACTTAGTTTTGAAAGGAATACTTACTGCAAATCCTAATTTTCAAGGTGGAGAAAGGGTGATTTTCCTCAAATGGGCCTCTTTATCTGAGGGGAAGAAACACATGTATCCCTCCAAAGAAAACCATTTCTGCTAGAAGCTGCACCATCTGACACATTGTTACCTGTGAGAATTGAGTTCACTTTTGAAAGGAATATTTCCTGTATATCGTAGTTTTCATGGTAGGGGAAGGCTCATTTTGGTACAAAAATGCCTAATCAGCTGATTTGAAGAAACACATTTATTTCTCCAAATAGCACCATCTAAGCTTGAAGCTACAGTTGCTAGCACATTGTTTCCCTGTGACAATTGGCTTAGTTTTTGAAAGGAAGACTTCCTCACAATCTGAATTTTCAGGGTATTATTAGGCTGAGTGTGTCCAAGTAGGCCCATTCAGCTAAGTTCTATAGAAACATGTGTCTCTCAAAAAAAAATCTTTCTTAGAACCAGGAGCATCTAGGGCATTGTTTCCCTGTGAGAACTGAGTTGGTTATTGAAAGGAATACTTCCTGCGACTTAAGATGTTTCAAAGTGGAGAAAGGCTCATTTTGTTCCAAATGGGGCCGTTCATCATTGGGGAAGAAACACAAGTATCCCTCCGAAGAAACCCATTTATGCTAGAAGCTGCAGCATCTACCATATTGTTTTCCTGTGAGAATTGAGTTCGTTTTGGGAAGAATACTTCCTGCAAATCAGAAATTCCAACGTGAACAAAGGTTCATTTTGTTTCCCAAAGGCCTATTCACCTAAGATGAAGAAAGGCCTGTATGTCCAAAAGAGAACAAGCTGGGTCCAAAGCTCAAGCATGTAGAACGTTGTTTACCAGTGATACTTGAATTACTTTTTGAATGGAATGCTCCTGCAAATCAGAATTGTCGGGGTGGATGAAGATCATTTTGTTCTGAATAGGCCTATTCGCCTGAGTTGAAAAAACACATGTACCTCTCAAAAGAAAACCAGCAGTGTTAGAAGCAGGAGCATCAAGCACATTGTTTTACTGTGAGAATTCAGTGAGTTTTTGAAAGGAAGACTGCTGCAAATCAGCGTTTTTGAGGTGTAGAAAGCTTCATTTTGTTCCACATAGGACAGTTTAGAACAGTTGAAGAAACAAATGTAAATCTCAAAAGAAAGCTATGTGTGTTAGAAATAAGAGCATCTATCACATTGTTTGCTGTGAGAATAGTGTTACTTTTTGAAAGGAATATACCTGCAACTTAGGGGATCAACGTGGAGATAGCCTCTTTCTGTTCCAAATTGGCCTATTCAGCTAAGTTGAAGAAACACATGTACCTCTCAAAAAAAACCATCTCGGTATGAGGCTGGAATATCTAGAACATTGTTTCCCTGTGAGAACTGAGTGTGGTTTTGAAATGACTACTACAGGAAACCTTAGAGTTTCAAAGGGGCGATAAGCTCTGTTTGCTCGAAATAGGTCTTTTCAGCTGAGTTGAAGACACATGCATCTTTCCCAAGAAAACCATCTATGTTAGAAAGTGCAGCAGCTACCACATGGTTTCTCTGTCACAATTGAGAGAGCTTTTGAAAGGAGTACTTCCTGCAATTCAGAACTTGCAAGGTCAACAAAGGTTCATTCTGTGCCAAATAGGCGTTTTCACCTGACATGTTGAAACACATGTTTCTCTCACAAGAAACTCTCTGTGTTAGACGGTCCATCGCATAGAACATTATTTACCTGTGAGATTTGAGTTAGTTTTCATTGGAGAACTTTTGCAAATCAGAATTTCAGGGTGGAAAAGGCTACTTTGTTCCTAATAGCCCTATTGAGCTGCATTGAAAAAACACATGGATCTCGCGAGAGAAAACCATCTGTGTTAGAAGCAGGATCATCCGGCACATTGTTTCCCTGTGAGAATCGAGTGAATATTTGAAAGGAGTACTTCCAGCCAATCATAGATTTGAGGTGTACAAAAGCTCACTTTACTCCAAATAGGACTATTTAGCTGAGTGGAAGAAACAACATGTATATCTCGCAAGAGAACTATATGTGTAAGAAGCCTGAGCATCTAGAACATTGATTCCCTGTGAGAACCGAGTTACGTTTGAAAGGAATACCTCCTGCAAATCCTAGATTTGAAGGTGGAGAAAGGCTGCTTTTGTTCAAAATAGGCCTATTGATCTGAGGGGAAGTAACGAATGGATACTTCCAAAGAAAACCATTTCTGGTAGAAGCTGAAGCATGTACATATTGCTTCCCTGGGAGAAATCAGTTAGTTTGGAAAGGAATATTCCTGCAAATCAGAACTTCCAAGGTGCACCAAGCTTCATTTCATTCTAAATAGGCCTATTCCACTGAGATGTTGAAACACATGTTTCTCTGGAAAGAAAACAATCCGTGTTACAATCTCCCCTGCCTTTAACCTTGATTCCCTGTGAGATTAGAGGTAGTTTTTGAGTGGAATACGTCTGCAAAGGAGAATTTTCAGGCTGGAAAAGCCTCCTTTTGTTGGACTAAGCCTATTCAGCTGAGTTGAAGAAGCACATTTTTCTCTCAAAAGAAAATCATCTGTGTTAGAAGAAGGAGAATCTAGCACATTGTTTCCTATGAGAAGTGAGTTAGTGTTTGAAAAGAACGCTGACTGCCACCTAGGTGTTTCAAGGTGGAGATTGGCTCTATTTCCTCCAATAAGCCTATTCAGATGAGTTTGAGAAACTCATGTATCTCTCCAAGGAAAATGGTCTACGTTAGCAGCATCAAATCTACCACATTGTTTCCTTCTGAGTATTGAGTTAGTTTTTGAAAGCAACACGTTTAGCAAATCAGAATTTTCAAGCTACAGAAAGGCTCATTTTGTCCAAAGAGGAGGATTCGGCTCAATTGAAGACAGACATGTATCTCTCCTCACAATACCATCTATGCTTCAACCTGCAGCAATTACCACATTGTTTCCCTGCAAGAATTGACTTAGTTTTTGAAAGGACTACTACTGGCAACTTTTGAGTTTCACTGTGGAGATAGTCTCTGTTTGCTTCAAACAGGCCTTTTTAGCTGAGATGAAGAAGCACATGTGTATCTTGAAAAAGTACCATCTACGTTGGAAGCTGTAATTTCTATCACACTGTTTCCCTCTGACAATTTAGTTTGTTTTAGAAAGGAGTATTTCCTGCAAATCAGAATTTCCAACATGGATTGAAGTTCACTTGCTCCAAACAAGCCTAGGTTGAAGAAACACACCTATTTCTTGAAAGAAAACCATCTGTGTTAGAAGAAAGTGCATCTAGCACATTGTTTCCCTGTGAGAACTGAGTTAGTTTTTAAAGGAACTTGTCCTCCACATTAGCACTTTGAATTGGGACATATGTTTCTTTGTTTCAAATTGGCCTATTCACCTGAATGGTCTAAACACGTGTTCCTCTTGAAACATCACAATATGTTTTAGAAAGAGGAACAACTAGCCTATTGCTTCCTTGTGAGAAGACTTAGTCTTGGAAAGGAATGTACCTGCAACTGAGAGATTTCAATGTGGAGATATGCCCTGATTGCTGAAAATAGGCCTATACAGCTGAGTTGAAGAAACACATGACTAACTCTAATGACAACCATCTATGTTAGAAACTGTAGCATCAAGCACATTGATCCCCTGTGAAATTTGAATTAGTTATGGAAATGAATAACTTCTGAAGAACAGATTTTCAAAGTGTAGGAAGCCTCATTTTGTCCAAATAGGCCATTTCAGCTATGTTGAAGAAACACATGCATCTCTCCAACGAAATCATGTAGGTTAGAATCAGCATCATCTAGAACACTGTTCCTTGTGAGAATTGATTTAGCTCGTGAAAGGAGTATTTCCTGCAAAGCATCCTTTTCAAGATGAAGAAATGCTCATTTTGTTCCAAATAGGTCTATACAGCTGAGTTGAAGAAACACATGTACCTTTCCAAAGAAAACCATCTATGGTAGATCTACCACTTTATTTCCCTGTGTGAATTGACATAGATTTCAAAGGAAAATTTAATGGAAATGAGAACTTAGAAGGCAGAGAAAGGATCATTTTGTTCCAAATGGGCCAAATCACATGAGATGTCAAAAACCGTTTGTGTGGAAAGGAAAACTGTGATAGAAACAGGTGTTTCCTGCACATTCTTTCCCTGTGAAAATTGAGTTAATTTTTAAAAGCATACTTCCTACATCTTAAGTGTTTCAATGCAGAGATAGGTTCTGTTTACTCCAGGGAGGCGTATTCAGCGTGGTTTGAGAAACGCATGTATCTCCCAAAGAAAGAGATCTATGTTAAATGCTTCACAATCCCGCCTGTTGTTTGCCTGTGAGAATTGAATGAATTTTTGAATGCAATACTTCTGGAAATCCTCATTTTCAAGAAGAAGAAAGGCTCATTTTGTCCCAAGTATGCGTATTTTGCTGAGGTGAAGAAACACATTTATCTCTCCACAGAAAGCCATCTGTGTCAGAAGTCAAAACATTAACAACATTGCTTCATTCTGTAAATGAGTTACTTTTGGAAAGGAATATTTCCTGAAAATCAGAACTTTCAAGGTGGAGAGATGTTCACTTTCTTCCAAATAAGCCTATTGACCTGAAAGTGGGAACACATTTGTCTCTCGAAAGAAAATGGTCAGTGTAGAAAGAGAGAAGTGTCTAGACCATTGTTTCCGTGTGAGAATTGACTTAGTTTTGAAAGGAATACTTACTGCAAATCCTAATTTTCAAGGTGGAGAAAGGGTGATTTTCCTCAAATGGGCCTCTTTATCTGAGGGGAAGAAACACATGTATCCCTCCAAAGAAAACCATTTCTGCTAGAAGCTGCACCATCTGACACATTGTTACCTGTGAGAATTGAGTTCACTTTTGAAAGGAATATTTCGTGTATATCGTAGTTATCATGGTAGGGGAAGGCTCATTTTGGTACAAAAATGCCTAATCAGCTGATTTGAAGAAACACATTTATTTCTCCAAATAGCACCATCTAAGCTTGAAGCTACAGTTGCTAGCACATTGTTTCCCTGTGACAATTGGCTTAGTTTTTGAAAGGAAGACTTCCTCACAATCTGAATTTTCAGGGTATTATTAGGCTGAGTGTGTCCAAGTAGGCCCATTCAGCTAAGTTCTATAGAAACATGTGTCTCTCAAAAAAAAATCTTTCTTAGAACCAGGAGCATCTAGGGCATTGTTTCCCTGTGAGAACTGAGTTGGTTATTGAAAGGAATACTTCCTGCGACTTAAGATGTTTCAAAGTGGAGAAAGGCTCATTTTGTTCCAAATGGGGCCGTTCATCATTGGGGAAGAAACACAAGTATCCCTCCGAAGAAACCCATTTATGCTAGAAGCTGCAGCATCTACCATATTGTTTTCCTGTGAGAATTGAGTTCGTTTTGGGAAGAATACTTCCTGCAAATCAGAAATTCCAACGTGAACAAAGGTTCATTTTGTTTCCCAAAGGCCTATTCACCTAAGATGAAGAAAGGCCTGTATGTCCAAAAGAGAACAAGCTGGGTCCAAAGCTCAAGCATGTAGAACGTTGTTTACCAGTGATACTTGAATTACTTTTTGAATGGAATGCTCCTGCAAATCAGAATTGTCGGGGTGGATGAAGATCATTTTGTTCTGAATAGGCCTATTCGCCTGAGTTGAAAAAACACATGTACCTCTCAAAAGAAAACCAGCAGTGTTAGAAGCAGGAGCATCAAGCATATTGTTTTACTGTGAGAATTCAGTGAGTTTTTGAAAGGAAGACTGCTGCAAATCAGCGTTTTTGAGGTGTAGAAAGCTTCATTTTGTTCCACATAGGACAGTTTAGAACAGTTGAAGAAACAAATGTAAATCTCAAAAGAAAGCTATGTGTGTTAGAAATAAGAGCATCTATCACATTGTTTGCTGTGAGAATAGTGTTACTTTTTGAAAGGAATATACCTGCAACTTAGGGGATCAACGTGGAGATAGCCTCTTTCTGTTCCAAATTGGCCTATTCAGCTAAGTTGAAGAAACACATGTACCTCTCAAAAAAAACCATCTCGGTATGAGGCTGGAATATCTAGAACATTGTTTCCCTGTGAGAACTGAGTGTGGTTTTGAAATGACTACTACAGGAAACCTTAGAGTTTCAAAGGGGCGATAAGCTCTGTTTGCTCGAAATAGGTCTTTTCAGCTGAGTTGAAGACACATGCATCTTTCCCAAGAAAACCATCTATGTTAGAAAGTGCAGCAGCTACCACATGGTTTCTCTGTCACAATTGAGAGAGCTTTTGAAAGGAGTACTTCCTGCAATTCAGAACTTGCAAGGTCAACAAAGGTTCATTCTGTGCCAAATAGGCGTTTTCACCTGACATGTTGAAACACATGTTTCTCTCACAAGAAACTCTCTGTGTTAGACGGTCCATCGCATAGAACATTATTTACCTGTGAGATTTGAGTTAGTTTTCATTGGAGAACTTTTGCAAATCAGAATTTCAGGGTGGAAAAGGCTACTTTGTTCCTAATAGCCCTATTGAGCTGCATTGAAAAAACACATGGATCTCGCGAGAGAAAACCATCTGTGTTAGAAGCAGGATCATCCGGCACATTGTTTCCCTGTGAGAATCGAGTGAATATTTGAAAGGAGTACTTCCAGCCAATCATAGATTTGAGGTGTACAAAAGCTCACTTTACTCCAAATAGGACTATTTAGCTGAGTGGAAGAAACAACATGTATATCTCGCAAGAGAACTATATGTGTAAGAAGCCTGAGCATCTAGAACATTGATTCCCTGTGAGAACCGAGTTACGTTTGAAAGGAATACCTCCTGCAAATCCTAGATTTGAAGGTGGAGAAAGGCTGCTTTTGTTCAAAATAGGCCTATTGATCTGAGGGGAAGTAACGAATGGATACTTCCAAAGAAAACCATTTCTGGTAGAAGCTGAAGCATGTACATATTGCTTCCCTGGGAGAAATCAGTTAGTTTGGAAAGGAATATTCCTGCAAATCAGAACTTCCAAGGTGCACCAAGCTTCATTTCATTCTAAATAGGCCTATTCCACTGAGATGTTGAAACACATGTTTCTCTGGAAAGAAAACAATCCGTGTTACAATCTCCCCTGCCTTTAACCTTGATTCCCTGTGAGATTAGAGGTAGTTTTTGAGTGGAATACGTCTGCAAAGGAGAATTTTCAGGCTGGAAAAGCCTCCTTTTGTTGGACTAAGCCTATTCAGCTGAGTTGAAGAAGCACATTTTTCTCTCAAAAGAAAATCATCTGTGTTAGAAGAAGGAGAATCTAGCACATTGTTTCCTATGAGAAGTGAGTTAGTGTTTGAAAAGAACGCTGACTGCAACCTAGGTGTTTCAAGGTGGAGATTGGCTCTATTTCCTCCAATAAGCCTATTCAGATGAGTTTGAGAAACTCATGTATCTCTCCAAGGAAAATGGTCTACGTTAGCAGCATCAAATCTACCACATTGTTTCCTTCTGAGTATTGAGTTAGTTTTTGAAAGCAACACGTTTAGCAAATCAGAATTTTCAAGCTACAGAAAGGCTCATTTTGTCCAAAGAGGAGGATTCGGCTCAATTGAAGACAGACATGTATCTCTCCTCACAATACCATCTATGCTTCAACCTGCAGCAATTACCACATTGTTTCCCTGCAAGAATTGACTTAGTTTTTGAAAGGACTACTACTGGCAACTTTTGAGTTTCACTGTGGAGATAGTCTCTGTTTGCTTCAAACAGGCCTTTTTAGCTGAGATGAAGAAGCACATGTGTATCTTGAAAAAGTACCATCTACGTTGGAAGCTGTAATTTCTATCACACTGTTTCCCTCTGACAATTTAGTTTGTTTTAGAAAGGAGTATTTCCTGCAAATCAGAATTTCCAACATGGATTGAAGTTCACTTGCTCCAAACAAGCCTAGGTTGAAGAAACACACCTATTTCTTGAAAGAAAACCATCTGTGTTAGAAGAAAGTGCATCTAGCACATTGTTTCCCTGTGAGAACTGAGTTAGTTTTTAAAGGAACTTGTCCTCCACATTAGCACTTTGAATTGGGACATATGTTTCTTTGTTTCAAATTGGCCTATTCACCTGAATGGTCTAAACACGTGTTCCTCTTGAAACATCACAATATGTTTTAGAAAGAGGAACAACTAGCCTATTGCTTCCTTGTGAGAAGACTTAGTCTTGGAAAGGAATGTACCTGCAACTGAGAGATTTCAATGTGGAGATATGCCCTGATTGCTGAAAATAGGCCTATACATCTGAGTTGAAGAAACACATGACTAACTCTAATGACAACCATCTATGTTAGAAACTGTAGCATCAAGCACATTGATCCCCTGTGAAATTTGAATTAGTTATGGAAATGAATAACTTCTGAAGAACAGATTTTCAAAGTGTAGGAAGCCTCATTTTGTCCAAATAGGCCATTTCAGCTATGTTGAAGAAACACATGCATCTCTCCAACGAAATCATGTAGGTTAGAATCAGCATCATCTAGAACACTGTTCCTTGTGAGAATTGATTTAGCTCGTGAAAGGAGTATTTCCTGCAAAGCATCCTTTTCAAGATGAAGAAAGGCTCATTTTGTTCCAAATAGGTCTATACAGCTGAGTTGAAGAAACACATGTACCTTTCCAAAGAAAACCATCTATGGTAGATCTACCACTTTATTTCCCTGTGTGAATTGACATAGATTTCAAAGGAAAATTTAATGGAAATGAGAACTTAGAAGGCAGAGAAAGGATCATTTTGTTCCAAATGGGCCAAATCACATGAGATGTCAAAAACCGTTTGTGTGGAAAGGAAAACTGTGATAGAAACAGGTGTTTCCTGCACATTCTTTCCCTGTGAAAATTGAGTTAATTTTTAAAAGCATACTTCCTACATCTTAAGTGTTTCAATGCGGAGATAGGTTCTGTTTACTCCAGGGAGGCGTATTCAGCGTGGTTTGAGAAACGCATGTATCTCCCAAAGAAAGAGATCTATGTTAAATGCTTCACAATCCCGCCTGTTGTTTGCCTGTGAGAATTGAATGAATTTTTGAATGCAATACTTCTGGAAATCCTCATTTTCAAGAAGAAGAAAGGCTCATTTTGTCCCAAGTATGCGTATTTTGCTGAGGTGAAGAAACACATTTATCTCTCCACAGAAAGCCATCTGTGTCAGAAGTCAAAACATTAACAACATTGCTTCATTCTGTAAATGAGTTACTTTTGGAAAGGAATATTTCCTGAAAATCAGAACTTTCAAGGTGGAGAGATGTTCACTTTCTTCCAAATAAGCCTATTGACCTGAAAGTGGGAACACATTTGTCTCTCGAAAGAAAATGGTCAGTGTAGAAAGAGAGAAGTGTCTAGACCATTGTTTCCGTGTGAGAATTGACTTAGTTTTGAAAGGAATACTTACTGCAAATCCTAATTTTCAAGGTGGAGAAAGGGTGATTTTCCTCAAATGGGCCTCTTTATCTGAGGGGAAGAAACACATGTATCCCTCCAAAGAAAACCATTTCTGCTAGAAGCTGCACCATCTGACACATTGTTACCTGTGAGAATTGAGTTCACTTTTGAAAGGAATATTTCCTGTATATCGTAGTTATCATGGTAGGGGAAGGCTCATTTTGGTACAAAAATGCCTAATCAGCTGATTTGAAGAAACACATTTATTTCTCCAAATAGCACCATCTAAGCTTGAAGCTACAGTTGCTAGCACATTGTTTCCCTGTGACAATTGGCTTAGTTTTTGAAAGGAAGACTTCCTCACAATCTGAATTTTCAGGGTATTATTAGGCTGAGTGTGTCCAAGTAGGCCCATTCAGCTAAGTTCTATAGAAACATGTGTCTCTCAAAAAAAAATCTTTCTTAGAACCAGGAGCATCTAGGGCATTGTTTCCCTGTGAGAACTGAGTTAGTTATTGAAAGGAATACTTCCTGCGACTTAAGATGTTTCAAAGTGGAGAAAGGCTCATTTTGTTCCAAATGGGGCCGTTCATCATTGGGGAAGAAACACAAGTATCCCTCCGAAGAAACCCATTTATGCTAGAAGCTGCAGCATCTACCATATTGTTTTCCTGTGAGAATTGAGTTCGTTTTGGGAAGAATACTTCCTGCAAATCAGAAATTCCAACGTGAACAAAGGTTCATTTTGTTTCCCAAAGGCCTATTCACCTAAGATGAAGAAAGGCCTGTATGTCCAAAAGAGAACAAGCTGGGTCCAAAGCTCAAGCATGTAGAACGTTGTTTACCAGTGATACTTGAATTACTTTTTGAATGGAATGCTCCTGCAAATCAGAATTGTCGGGGTGGATGAAGATCATTTTGTTCTGAATAGGCCTATTCGCCTGAGTTGAAAAAACACATGTACCTCTCAAAAGAAAACCAGCAGTGTTAGAAGCAGGAGCATCAAGCACATTGTTTTACTGTGAGAATTCAGTGAGTTTTTGAAAGGAAGACTGCTGCAAATCAGCGTTTTCGAGGTGTAGAAAGCTTCATTTTGTTCCACATAGGACAGTTTAGAACAGTTGAAGAAACAAATGTAAATCTCAAAAGAAAGCTATGTGTGTTAGAAATAAGAGCATCTATCACATTGTTTGCTGTGAGAATAGTGTTACTTTTTGAAAGGAATATACCTGCAACTTAGGGGATCAACGTGGAGATAGCCTCTTTCTGTTCCAAATTGGCCTATTCAGCTAAGTTGAAGAAACACATGTACCTCTCAAAAAAAACCATCTCGGTATGAGGCTGGAATATCTAGAACATTGTTTCCCTGGGAGAACTGAGTGTGGTTTTGAAATGACTACTACAGGAAACCTTAAAGTTTCAAAGGGGCGATAAGCTCTGTTTGCTCGAAATAGGTCTTTTCAGCTGAGTTGAAGACACATGCATCTTTCCCAAGAAAACCATCTATGTTAGAAAGTGCAGCAGCTACCACATGGTTTCTCTGTCACAATTGAGAGAGCTTTTGAAAGGAGTACTTCCTGCAATTCAGAACTTGCAAGGTCAACAAAGGTTCATTCTGTGCCAAATAGGCGTTTTCACCTGACATGTTGAAACACATGTTTCTCTCACAAGAAACTCTCTGTGTTAGACGGTCCATCGCATAGAACATTATTTACCTGTGAGATTTGAGTTAGTTTTCATTGGAGAACTTTTGCAAATCAGAATTTCAGGGTGGAAAAGGCTACTTTGTTCCTAATAGCCCTATTGAGCTGCATTGAAAAAACACATGGATCTCGCGAGAGAAAACCATCTGTGTTAGAAGCAGGATCATCCGGCACATTGTTTCCCTGTGAGAATCGAGTGAATATTTGAAAGGAGTACTTCCAGCCAATCATAGATTTGAGGTGTACAACAGCTCACTTTACTCCAAATAGGACTATTTAGCTGAGTGGAAGAAACAACATGTATATCTCGCAAGAGAACTATATGTGTAAGAAGCCTGAGCATCTAGAACATTGATTCCCTGTGAGAACCGAGTTACGTTTGAAAGGAATACCTCCTGCAAATCCTAGATTTGAAGGTGGAGAAAGGCTGCTTTTGTTCAAAATAGGCCTATTGATCTGAGGGGAAGTAACGAATGGATACTTCCAAAGAAAACCATTTCTGGTAGAAGCTGAAGCATGTACATATTGCTTCCCTGGGAGAAATCAGTTAGTTTGGAAAGGAATATTCCTGCAAATCAGAACTTCCAAGGTGCACCAAGCTTCATTTCATTCTAAATAGGCCTATTCCACTGAGATGTTGAAACACATGTTTCTCTGGAAAGAAAACAATCCGTGTTACAATCTCCCCTGCCTTTAACCTTGATTCCCTGTGAGATTAGAGGTAGTTTTTGAGTGGAATACGTCTGCAAAGGAGAATTTTCAGGCTGGAAAAGCCTCCTTTTGTTGGACTAAGCCTATTCAGCTGAGTTGAAGAAGCACATTTTTCTCTCAAAAGAAAATCATCTGTGTTAGAAGAAGGAGAATCTAGCACATTGTTTCCTATGAGAAGTGAGTTAGTGTTTGAAAAGAACGCTGACTGCAACCTAGGTGTTTCAAGGTGGAGATTGGCTCTATTTCCTCCAATAAGCCTATTCAGATGAGTTTGAGAAACTCATGTATCTCTCCAAGGAAAATGATATACGTTAGCAGCATCAAATCTACCACATTGTTTCCTTCTGAGTATTGAGTTAGTTTTTGAAAGCAACACGTTTAGCAAATCAGAATTTTCAAGCTACAGAAAGGCTCATTTTGTCCAAAGAGGAGGATTCGGCTCAATTGAAGACAGACATGTATCTCTCCTCACAATACCATCTATGCTTCAAACTGCAGCAATTACCACATTGTTTCCCTGCAAGAATTGACTTAGTTTTTGAAAGGACTACTACTGGCAACTTTTGAGTTTCACTGTGGAGATAGTCTCTGTTTGCTTCAAACAGGCCTTTTTAGCTGAGATGAAGAAGCACATGTGTATCTTGAAAAAGTACCATCTACGTTGGAAGCTGTAATTTCTATCACACTGTTTCCCTCTGACAATTTAGTTTGTTTTAGAAAGGAGTATTTCCTGCAAATCAGAATTTCCAACATGGATTGAAGTTCACTTGCTCCAAACAAGCCTAGGTTGAAGAAACACACCTATTTCTTGAAAGAAAACCATCTGTGTTAGAAGAAAGTGCATCTAGCACATTGTTTCCCTGTGAGAACTGAGTTAGTTTTTAAAGGAACTTGTCCTCCACATTAGCACTTTGAATTGGGACATATGTTTCTTTGTTTCAAATTGGCCTATTCACCTGAATGGTCTAAACACGTGTTCCTCTTGAAACATCACAATATGTTTTAGAAAGAGGAACAACTAGCCTATTGCTTCCTTGTGAGAAGACTTAGTCTTGGAAAGGAATGTACCTGCAACTGAGAGATTTCAATGTGGAGATATGCCCTGATTGCTGAAAATAGGCCTATACAGCTGAGTTGAAGAAACACATGACTAACTCTAATGACAACCATCTATGTTAGAAACTGTAGCATCAAGCACATTGATCCCCTGTGAAATTTGAATTAGTTATGGAAATGAATAACTTCTGAAGAACAGATTTTCAAAGTGTAGGAAGCCTCATTTTGTCCAAATAGGCCATTTCAGCTATGTTGAAGAAACACATGCATCTCTCCAACGAAATCATGTAGGTTAGAATCAGCATCATCTAGAACACTGTTCCTTGTGAGAATTGATTTAGCTCGTGAAAGGAGTATTTCCTGCAAAGCATCCTTTTCAAGATGAAGAAAGGCTCATTTTGTTCCAAATAGGTCTATACAGCTGAGTTGAAGAAACACATGTACCTTTCCAAAGAAAACCATCTATGGTAGATCTACCACTTTATTTCCCTGTGTGAATTGACATAGATTTCAAAGGAAAATTTAATGGAAATGAGAACTTAGAAGGCAGAGAAAGGATCATTTTGTTCCAAATGGGCCAAATCACATGAGATGTCAAAAACCGTTTGTGTGGAAAGGAAAACTGTGATAGAAACAGGTGTTTCCTGCACATTCTTTCCCTGTGAAAATTGAGTTAATTTTTAAAAGCATACTTCCTACATCTTAAGTGTTTCAATGCGGAGATAGGTTCTGTTTACTCCAGGGAGGCGTATTCAGCGTGGTTTGAGAAACGCATGTATCTCCCAAAGAAAGAGATCTATGTTAAATGCTTCACAATCCCGCCTGTTGTTTGCCTGTGAGAATTGAATGAATTTTTGAATGCAATACTTCTGGAAATCCTCATTTTCAAGAAGAAGAAAGGCTCATTTTGTCCCAAGTATGCGTATTTTGCTGAGGTGAAGAAACACATTTATCTCTCCACAGAAAGCCATCTGTGTCAGAAGTCAAAACATTAACAACATTGCTTCATTCTGTAAATGAGTTACTTTTGGAAAGGAATATTTCCTGAAAATCAGAACTTTCAAGGTGGAGAGATGTTCACTTTCTTCCAAATAAGCCTATTGACCTGAAAGTGGGAACACATTTGTCTCTCGAAAGAAAATGGTCAGTGTAGAAAGAGAGAAGTGTCTAGACCATTGTTTCCGTGTGAGAATTGACTTAGTTTTGAAAGGAATACTTACTGCAAATCCTAATTTTCAAGGTGGAGAAAGGGTGATTTTCCTCAAATGGGCCTCTTTATCTGAGGGGAAGAAACACATGTATCCCTCCAAAGAAAACCATTTCTGCTAGAAGCTGCACCATCTGACACATTGTTACCTGTGAGAATTGAGTTCACTTTTGAAAGGAATATTTCGTGTATATCGTAGTTATCATGGTAGGGGAAGGCTCATTTTGGTACAAAAATGCCTAATCAGCTGATTTGAAGAAACACATTTATTTCTCCAAATAGCACCATCTAAGCTTGAAGCTACAGTTGCTAGCACATTGTTTCCCTGTGACAATTGGCTTAGTTTTTGAAAGGAAGACTTCCTCACAATCTGAATTTTCAGGGTATTATTAGGCTGAGTGTGTCCAAGTAGGCCCATTCAGCTAAGTTCTATAGAAACATGTGTCTCTCAAAAAAAAATCTTTCTTAGAACCAGGAGCATCTAGGGCATTGTTTCCCTGTGAGAACTGAGTTAGTTATTGAAAGGAATACTTCCTGCGACTTAAGATGTTTCAAAGTGGAGAAAGGCTCATTTTGTTCCAAATGGGGCCGTTCTTCATTGGGGAAGAAACACAAGTATCCCTCCGAAGAAACCCATTTATGCTAGAAGCTGCAGCATCTACCATATTGTTTTCCTGTGAGAATTGAGTTCGTTTTGGGAAGAATACTTCCTGCAAATCAGAAATTCCAACGTGAACAAAGGTTCATTTTGTTTCCCAAAGGCCTATTCACCTAAGATGAAGAAAGGCCTGTATGTCCAAAAGAGAACAAGCTGGGTCCAAAGCTCAAGCATGTAGAACGTTGTTTACCAGTGATACTTGAATTACTTTTTGAATGGAATGCTCCTGCAAATCAGAATTGTCGGGGTGGATGAAGATCATTTTGTTCTGAATAGGCCTATTCGCCTGAGTTGAAAAAACACATGTACCTCTCAAAAGAAAACCAGCAGTGTTAGAAGCAGGAGCATCAAGCACATTGTTTTACTGTGAGAATTCAGTGAGTTTTTGAAAGGAAGACTGCTGCAAATCAGCATTTTCGAGGTGTAGAAAGCTTCATTTTGTTCCACATAGGACAGTTTAGAACAGTTGAAGAAACAAATGTAAATCTCAAAAGAAAGCTATGTGTGTTAGAAATAAGAGCATCTATCACATTGTTTGCTGTGAGAATAGTGTTACTTTTTGAAAGGAATATACCTGCAACTTAGGGGATCAACGTGGAGATAGCCTCTTTCTGTTCCAAATTGGCCTATTCAGCTAAGTTGAAGAAACACATGTACCTCTCAAAAAAAACCATCTCGGTATGAGGCTGGAATATCTAGAACATTGTTTCCCTGGGAGAACTGAGTGTGGTTTTGAAATGACTACTACAGGAAACCTTAAAGTTTCAAAGGGGCGATAAGCTCTGTTTGCTCGAAATAGGTCTTTTCAGCTGAGTTGAAGACACATGCATCTTTCCCAAGAAAACCATCTATGTTAGAAAGTGCAGCAGCTACCACATGGTTTCTCTGTCACAATTGAGAGAGCTTTTGAAAGGAGTACTTCCTGCAATTCAGAACTTGCAAGGTCAACAAAGGTTCATTCTGTGCCAAATAGGCGTTTTCACCTGACATGTTGAAACACATGTTTCTCTCACAAGAAACTCTCTGTGTTAGACGGTCCATCGCATAGAACATTATTTGCCTGTGAGATTTGAGTTAGTTTTCATTGGAGAACTTTTGCAAATCAGAATTTCAGGGTGGAAAAGGCTACTTTGTTCCTAATAGCCCTATTGAGCTGCATTGAAAAAACACATGGATCTCGCGAGAGAAAACCATCTGTGTTAGAAGCAGGATCATCCGGCACATTGTTTCCCTGTGAGAATCGAGTGAATATTTGAAAGGAGTACTTCCAGCCAATCATAGATTTGAGGTGTACAACAGCTCACTTTACTCCAAATAGGACTATTTAGCTGAGTGGAAGAAACAACATGTATATCTCGCAAGAGAACTATATGTGTAAGAAGCCTGAGCATCTAGAACATTGATTCCCTGTGAGAACCGAGTTACGTTTGAAAGGAATACCTCCTGCAAATCCTAGATTTGAAGGTGGAGAAAGGCTGCTTTTGTTCAAAATAGGCCTATTGATCTGAGGGGAAGTAACGAATGGATACTTCCAAAGAAAACCATTTCTGGTAGAAGCTGAAGCATGTACATATTGCTTCCCTGGGAGAAATCAGTTAGTTTGGAAAGGAATATTCCTGCAAATCAGAACTTCCAAGGTGCACCAAGCTTCATTTCATTCTAAATAGGCCTATTCCACTGAGATGTTGAAACACATGTTTCTCTGGAAAGAAAACAATCCGTGTTACAATCTCCCCTGCCTTTAACCTTGATTCCCTGTGAGATTAGAGGTAGTTTTTGAGTGGAATACGTCTGCAAAGGAGAATTTTCAGGCTGGAAAAGCCTCCTTTTGTTGGACTAAGCCTATTCAGCTGAGTTGAAGAAGCACATTTTTCTCTCAAAAGAAAATCATCTGTGTTAGAAGAAGGAGAATCTAGCACATTGTTTCCTATGAGAAGTGAGTTAGTGTTTGAAAAGAACGCTGACTGCAACCTAGGTGTTTCAAGGTGGAGATTGGCTCTATTTCCTCCAATAAGCCTATTCAGATGAGTTTGAGAAACTCATGTATCTCTCCAAGGAAAATGGTCTACGTTAGCAGCATCAAATCTACCACATTGTTTCCTTCTGAGTATTGAGTTAGTTTTTGAAAGCAACACGTTTAGCAAATCAGAATTTTCAAGCTACAGAAAGGCTCATTTTGTCCAAAGAGGAGGATTCGGCTCAATTGAAGACAGACATGTATCTCTCCTCACAATACCATCTATGCTTCAACCTGCAGCAATTACCACATTGTTTCCCTGCAAGAATTGACTTAGTTTTTGAAAGGACTACTACTGGCAACTTTTGAGTTTCACTGTGGAGATAGTCTCTGTTTGCTTCAAACAGGCCTTTTTAGCTGAGATGAAGAAGCACATGTGTATCTTGAAAAAGTACCATCTACGTTGGAAGCTGTAATTTCTATCACACTGTTTCCCTCTGACAATTTAGTTTGTTTTAGAAAGGAGTATTTCCTGCAAATCAGAATTTCCAACATGGATTGAAGTTCACTTGCTCCAAACAAGCCTAGGTTGAAGAAACACACCTATTTCTTGAAAGAAAACCATCTGTGTTAGAAGAAAGTGCATCTAGCACATTGTTTCCCTGTGAGAACTGAGTTAGTTTTTAAAGGAACTTGTCCTCCACATTAGCACTTTGAATTGGGACATATGTTTCTTTGTTTCAAATTGGCCTATTCACCTGAATGGTCTAAACACGTGTTCCTCTTGAAACATCACAATATGTTTTAGAAAGAGGAACAACTAGCCTATTGCTTCCTTGTGAGAAGACTTAGTCTTGGAAAGGAATGTACCTGCAACTGAGAGATTTCAATGTGGAGATATGCCCTGATTGCTGAAAATAGGCCTATACATCTGAGTTGAAGAAACACATGACTAACTCTAATGACAACCATCTATGTTAGAAACTGTAGCATCAAGCACATTGATCCCCTGTGAAATTTGAATTAGTTATGGAAATGAATAACTTCTGAAGAACAGATTTTCAAAGTGTAGGAAGCCTCATTTTGTCCAAATAGGCCATTTCAGCTATGTTGAAGAAACACATGCATCTCTCCAACGAAATCATGTAGGTTAGAATCAGCATCATCTAGAACACTGTTCCTTGTGAGAATTGATTTAGCTCGTGAAAGGAGTATTTCCTGCAAAGCATCCTTTTCAAGATGAAGAAAGGCTCATTTTGTTCCAAATAGGTCTATACAGCTGAGTTGAAGAAACACATGTACCTTTCCAAAGAAAACCATCTATGGTAGATCTACCACTTTATTTCCCTGTGTGAATTGACATAGATTTCAAAGGAAAATTTAATGGAAATGAGAACTTAGAAGGCAGAGAAAGGATCATTTTGTTCCAAATGGGCCAAATCACATGAGATGTCAAAAACCGTTTGTGTGGAAAGGAAAACTGTGATAGAAACAGGTGTTTCCTGCACATTCTTTCCCTGTGAAAATTGAGTTAATTTTTAAAAGCATACTTCCTACATCTTAAGTGTTTCAATGCGGAGATAGGTTCTGTTTACTCCAGGGAGGCGTATTCAGCGTGGTTTGAGAAACGCATGTATCTCCCAAAGAAAGAGATCTATGTTAAATGCTTCACAATCCCGCCTGTTGTTTGCCTGTGAGAATTGAATGAATTTTTGAATGCAATACTTCTGGAAATCCTCATTTTCAAGAAGAAGAAAGGCTCATTTTGTCCCAAGTATGCGTATTTTGCTGAGGTGAAGAAACACATTTATCTCTCCACAGAAAGCCATCTGTGTCAGAAGTCAAAACATTAACAACATTGCTTCATTCTGTAAATGAGTTACTTTTGGAAAGGAATATTTCCTGAAAATCAGAACTTTCAAGGTGGAGAGATGTTCACTTTCTTCCAAATAAGCCTATTGACCTGAAAGTGGGAACACATTTGTCTCTCGAAAGAAAATGGTCAGTGTAGAAAGAGAGAAGTGTCTAGACCATTGTTTCCGTGTGAGAATTGACTTAGGTTTGAAAGGAATACTTACTGCAAATCCTAATTTTCAAGGTGGAGAAAGGGTGATTTTCCTCAAATGGGCCTCTTTATCTGAGGGGAAGAAACACATGTATCCCTCCAAAGAAAACCATTTCTGCTAGAAGCTGCACCATCTGACACATTGTTACCTGTGAGAATTGAGTTCACTTTTGAAAGGAATATTTCCTGTATATCGTAGTTATCATGGTAGGGGAAGGCTCATTTTGGTACAAAAATGCCTAATCAGCTGATTTGAAGAAACACATTTATTTCTCCAAATAGCACCATCTAAGCTTGAAGCTACAGTTGCTAGCACATTGTTTCCCTGTGACAATTGGCTTAGTTTTTGAAAGGAAGACTTCCTCACAATCTGAATTTTCAGGGTATTATTAGGCTGAGTGTGTCCAAGTAGGCCCATTCAGCTAAGTTCTATAGAAACATGTGTCTCTCAAAAAAAAATCTTTCTTAGAACCAGGAGCATCTAGGGCATTGTTTCCCTGTGAGAACTGAGTTAGTTATTGAAAGGAATACTTCCTGCGACTTAAGATGTTTCAAAGTGGAGAAAGGCTCATTTTGTTCCAAATGGGGCCGTTCATCATTGGGGAAGAAACACAAGTATCCCTCCGAAGAAACCCATTTATGCTAGAAGCTGCAGCATCTACCATATTGTTTTCCTGTGAGAATTGAGTTCGTTTTGGGAAGAATACTTCCTGCAAATCAGAAATTCCAACGTGAACAAAGGTTCATTTTGTTTCCCAAAGGCCTATTCACCTAAGATGAAGAAAGGCCTGTATGTCCAAAAGAGAACAAGCTGGGTCCAAAGCTCAAGCATGTAGAACGTTGTTTACCAGTGATACTTGAATTACTTTTTGAATGGAATGCTCCTGCAAATCAGAATTGTCGGGGTGGATGAAGATCATTTTGTTCTGAATAGGCCTATTCGCCTGAGTTGAAAAAACACATGTACCTCTCAAAAGAAAACCAGCAGTGTTAGAAGCAGGAGCATCAAGCACATTGTTTTACTGTGAGAATTCAGTGAGTTTTTGAAAGGAAGACTGCTGCAAATCAGCGTTTTCGAGGTGTAGAAAGCTTCATTTTGTTCCACATAGGACAGTTTAGAACAGTTGAAGAAACAAATGTAAATCTCAAAAGAAAGCTATGTGTGTTAGAAATAAGAGCATCTATCACATTGTTTGCTGTGAGAATAGTGTTACTTTTTGAAAGGAATATACCTGCAACTTAGGGGATCAACGTGGAGATAGCCTCTTTCTGTTCCAAATTGGCCTATTCAGCTAAGTTGAAGAAACACATGTACCTCTCAAAAAAAACCATCTCGGTATGAGGCTGGAATATCTAGAACATTGTTTCCCTGGGAGAACTGAGTGTGGTTTTGAAATGACTACTACAGGAAACCTTAAAGTTTCAAAGGGGCGATAAGCTCTGTTTGCTCGAAATAGGTCTTTTCAGCTGAGTTGAAGACACATGCATCTTTCCCAAGAAAACCATCTATGTTAGAAAGTGCAGCAGCTACCACATGGTTTCTCTGTCACAATTGAGAGAGCTTTTGAAAGGAGTACTTCCTGCAATTCAGAACTTGCAAGGTCAACAAAGGTTCATTCTGTGCCAAATAGGCGTTTTCACCTGACATGTTGAAACACATGTTTCTCTCACAAGAAACTCTCTGTGTTAGACGGTCCATCGCATAGAACATTATTTACCTGTGAGATTTGAGTTAGTTTTCATTGGAGAACTTTTGCAAATCAGAATTTCAGGGTGGAAAAGGCTACTTTGTTCCTAATAGCCCTATTGAGCTGCATTGAAAAAACACATGGATCTCGCGAGAGAAAACCATCTGTGTTAGAAGCAGGATCATCCGGCACATTGTTTCCCTGTGAGAATCGAGTGAATATTTGAAAGGAGTACTTCCAGCCAATCATAGATTTGAGGTGTACAACAGCTCACTTTACTCCAAATAGGACTATTTAGCTGAGTGGAAGAAACAACATGTATATCTCGCAAGAGAACTATATGTGTAAGAAGCCTGAGCATCTAGAACATTGATTCCCTGTGAGAACCGAGTTACGTTTGAAAGGAATACCTCCTGCAAATCCTAGATTTGAAGGTGGAGAAAGGCTGCTTTTGTTCAAAATAGGCCTATTGATCTGAGGGGAAGTAACGAATGGATACTTCCAAAGAAAACCATTTCTGGTAGAAGCTGAAGCATGTACATATTGCTTCCCTGGGAGAAATCAGTTAGTTTGGAAAGGAATATTCCTGCAAATCAGAACTTCCAAGGTGCACCAAGCTTCATTTCATTCTAAATAGGCCTATTCCACTGAGATGTTGAAACACATGTTTCTCTGGAAAGAAAACAATCCGTGTTACAATCTCCCCTGCCTTTAACCTTGATTCCCTGTGAGATTAGAGGTAGTTTTTGAGTGGAATACGTCTGCAAAGGAGAATTTTCAGGCTGGAAAAGCCTCCTTTTGTTGGACTAAGCCTATTCAGCTGAGTTGAAGAAGCACATTTTTCTCTCAAAAGAAAATCATCTGTGTTAGAAGAAGGAGAATCTAGCACATTGTTTCCTATGAGAAGTGAGTTAGTGTTTGAAAAGAACGCTGACTGCAACCTAGGTGTTTCAAGGTGGAGATTGGCTCTATTTCCTCCAATAAGCCTATTCAGATGAGTTTGAGAAACTCATGTATCTCTCCAAGGAAAATGATATACGTTAGCAGCATCAAATCTACCACATTGTTTCCTTCTGAGTATTGAGTTAGTTTTTGAAAGCAACACGTTTAGCAAATCAGAATTTTCAAGCTACAGAAAGGCTCATTTTGTCCAAAGAGGAGGATTCGGCTCAATTGAAGACAGACATGTATCTCTCCTCACAATACCATCTATGCTTCAAACTGCAGCAATTACCACATTGTTTCCCTGCAAGAATTGACTTAGTTTTTGAAAGGACTACTACTGGCAACTTTTGAGTTTCACTGTGGAGATAGTCTCTGTTTGCTTCAAACAGGCCTTTTTAGCTGAGATGAAGAAGCACATGTGTATCTTGAAAAAGTACCATCTACGTTGGAAGCTGTAATTTCTATCACACTGTTTCCCTCTGACAATTTAGTTTGTTTTAGAAAGGAGTATTTCCTGCAAATCAGAATTTCCAACATGGATTGAAGTTCACTTGCTCCAAACAAGCCTAGGTTGAAGAAACACACCTATTTCTTGAAAGAAAACCATCTGTGTTAGAAGAAAGTGCATCTAGCACATTGTTTCCCTGTGAGAACTGAGTTAGTTTTTAAAGGAACTTGTCCTCCACATTAGCACTTTGAATTGGGACATATGTTTCTTTGTTTCAAATTGGCCTATTCACCTGAATGGTCTAAACACGTGTTCCTCTTGAAACATCACAATATGTTTTAGAAAGAGGAACAACTAGCCTATTGCTTCCTTGTGAGAAGACTTAGTCTTGGAAAGGAATGTACCTGCAACTGAGAGATTTCAATGTGGAGATATGCCCTGATTGCTGAAAATAGGCCTATACAGCTGAGTTGAAGAAACACATGACTAACTCTAATGACAACCATCTATGTTAGAAACTGTAGCATCAAGCACATTGATCCCCTGTGAAATTTGAATTAGTTATGGAAATGAATAACTTCTGAAGAACAGATTTTCAAAGTGTAGGAAGCCTCATTTTGTCCAAATAGGCCATTTCAGCTATGTTGAAGAAACACATGCATCTCTCCAACGAAATCATGTAGGTTAGAATCAGCATCATCTAGAACACTGTTCCTTGTGAGAATTGATTTAGCTCGTGAAAGGAGTATTTCCTGCAAAGCATCCTTTTCAAGATGAAGAAAGGCTCATTTTGTTCCAAATAGGTCTATACAGCTGAGTTGAAGAAACACATGTACCTTTCCAAAGAAAACCATCTATGGTAGATCTACCACTTTATTTCCCTGTGTGAATTGACATAGATTTCAAAGGAAAATTTAATGGAAATGAGAACTTAGAAGGCAGAGAAAGGATCATTTTGTTCCAAATGGGCCAAATCACATGAGATGTCAAAAACCGTTTGTGTGGAAAGGAAAACTGTGATAGAAACAGGTGTTTCCTGCACATTCTTTCCCTGTGAAAATTGAGTTAATTTTTAAAAGCATACTTCCTACATCTTAAGTGTTTCAATGCGGAGATAGGTTCTGTTTACTCCAGGGAGGCGTATTCAGCGTGGTTTGAGAAACGCATGTATCTCCCAAAGAAAGAGATCTATGTTAAATGCTTCACAATCCCGCCTGTTGTTTGCCTGTGAGAATTGAATGAATTTTTGAATGCAATACTTCTGGAAATCCTCATTTTCAAGAAGAAGAAAGGCTCATTTTGTCCCAAGTATGCGTATTTTGCTGAGGTGAAGAAACACATTTATCTCTCCACAGAAAGCCATCTGTGTCAGAAGTCAAAACATTAACAACATTGCTTCATTCTGTAAATGAGTTACTTTTGGAAAGGAATATTTCCTGAAAATCAGAACTTTCAAGGTGGAGAGATGTTCACTTTCTTCCAAATAAGCCTATTGACCTGAAAGTGGGAACACATTTGTCTCTCGAAAGAAAATGGTCAGTGTAGAAAGAGAGAAGTGTCTAGACCATTGTTTCCGTGTGAGAATTGACTTAGTTTTGAAAGGAATACTTACTGCAAATCCTAATTTTCAAGGTGGAGAAAGGGTGATTTTCCTCAAATGGGCCTCTTTATCTGAGGGGAAGAAACACATGTATCCCTCCAAAGAAAACCATTTCTGCTAGAAGCTGCACCATCTGACACATTGTTACCTGTGAGAATTGAGTTCACTTTTGAAAGGAATATTTCGTGTATATCGTAGTTATCATGGTAGGGGAAGGCTCATTTTGGTACAAAAATGCCTAATCAGCTGATTTGAAGAAACACATTTATTTCTCCAAATAGCACCATCTAAGCTTGAAGCTACAGTTGCTAGCACATTGTTTCCCTGTGACAATTGGCTTAGTTTTTGAAAGGAAGACTTCCTCACAATCTGAATTTTCAGGGTATTATTAGGCTGAGTGTGTCCAAGTAGGCCCATTCAGCTAAGTTCTATAGAAACATGTGTCTCTCAAAAAAAAATCTTTCTTAGAACCAGGAGCATCTAGGGCATTGTTTCCCTGTGAGAACTGAGTTAGTTATTGAAAGGAATACTTCCTGCGACTTAAGATGTTTCAAAGTGGAGAAAGGCTCATTTTGTTCCAAATGGGGCCGTTCTTCATTGGGGAAGAAACACAAGTATCCCTCCGAAGAAACCCATTTATGCTAGAAGCTGCAGCATCTACCATATTGTTTTCCTGTGAGAATTGAGTTCGTTTTGGGAAGAATACTTCCTGCAAATCAGAAATTCCAACGTGAACAAAGGTTCATTTTGTTTCCCAAAGGCCTATTCACCTAAGATGAAGAAAGGCCTGTATGTCCAAAAGAGAACAAGCTGGGTCCAAAGCTCAAGCATGTAGAACGTTGTTTACCAGTGATACTTGAATTACTTTTTGAATGGAATGCTCCTGCAAATCAGAATTGTCGGGGTGGATGAAGATCATTTTGTTCTGAATAGGCCTATTCGCCTGAGTTGAAAAAACACATGTACCTCTCAAAAGAAAACCAGCAGTGTTAGAAGCAGGAGCATCAAGCACATTGTTTTACTGTGAGAATTCAGTGAGTTTTTGAAAGGAAGACTGCTGCAAATCAGCATTTTCGAGGTGTAGAAAGCTTCATTTTGTTCCACATAGGACAGTTTAGAACAGTTGAAGAAACAAATGTAAATCTCAAAAGAAAGCTATGTGTGTTAGAAATAAGAGCATCTATCACATTGTTTGCTGTGAGAATAGTGTTACTTTTTGAAAGGAATATACCTGCAACTTAGGGGATCAACGTGGAGATAGCCTCTTTCTGTTCCAAATTGGCCTATTCAGCTAAGTTGAAGAAACACATGTACCTCTCAAAAAAAACCATCTCGGTATGAGGCTGGAATATCTAGAACATTGTTTCCCTGGGAGAACTGAGTGTGGTTTTGAAATGACTACTACAGGAAACCTTAAAGTTTCAAAGGGGCGATAAGCTCTGTTTGCTCGAAATAGGTCTTTTCAGCTGAGTTGAAGACACATGCATCTTTCCCAAGAAAACCATCTATGTTAGAAAGTGCAGCAGCTACCACATGGTTTCTCTGTCACAATTGAGAGAGCTTTTGAAAGGAGTACTTCCTGCAATTCAGAACTTGCAAGGTCAACAAAGGTTCATTCTGTGCCAAATAGGCGTTTTCACCTGACATGTTGAAACACATGTTTCTCTCACAAGAAACTCTCTGTGTTAGACGGTCCATCGCATAGAACATTATTTGCCTGTGAGATTTGAGTTAGTTTTCATTGGAGAACTTTTGCAAATCAGAATTTCAGGGTGGAAAAGGCTACTTTGTTCCTAATAGCCCTATTGAGCTGCATTGAAAAAACACATGGATCTCGCGAGAGAAAACCATCTGTGTTAGAAGCAGGATCATCCGGCACATTGTTTCCCTGTGAGAATCGAGTGAATATTTGAAAGGAGTACTTCCAGCCAATCATAGATTTGAGGTGTACAACAGCTCACTTTACTCCAAATAGGACTATTTAGCTGAGTGGAAGAAACAACATGTATATCTCGCAAGAGAACTATATGTGTAAGAAGCCTGAGCATCTAGAACATTGATTCCCTGTGAGAACCGAGTTACGTTTGAAAGGAATACCTCCTGCAAATCCTAGATTTGAAGGTGGAGAAAGGCTGCTTTTGTTCAAAATAGGCCTATTGATCTGAGGGGAAGTAACGAATGGATACTTCCAAAGAAAACCATTTCTGGTAGAAGCTGAAGCATGTACATATTGCTTCCCTGGGAGAAATCAGTTAGTTTGGAAAGGAATATTCCTGCAAATCAGAACTTCCAAGGTGCACCAAGCTTCATTTCATTCTAAATAGGCCTATTCCACTGAGATGTTGAAACACATGTTTCTCTGGAAAGAAAACAATCCGTGTTACAATCTCCCCTGCCTTTAACCTTGATTCCCTGTGAGATTAGAGGTAGTTTTTGAGTGGAATACGTCTGCAAAGGAGAATTTTCAGGCTGGAAAAGCCTCCTTTTGTTGGACTAAGCCTATTCAGCTAAGTTGAAGAAGCACATTTTTCTCTCAAAAGAAAATCATCTGTGTTAGAAGAAGGAGAATCTAGCACATTGTTTCCTATGAGAAGTGAGTTAGTGTTTGAAAAGAACGCTGACTGCCACCTAGGTGTTTCAAGGTGGAGATTGGCTCTATTTCCTCCAATAAGCCTATTCAGATGAGTTTGAGAAACTCATGTATCTCTCCAAGGAAAATGGTCTACGTTAGCAGCATCAAATCTACCACATTGTTTCCTTCTGAGTATTGAGTTAGTTTTTGAAAGCAACACGTTTAGCAAATCAGAATTTTCAAGCTACAGAAAGGCTCATTTTGTCCAAAGATGAGGATTCGGCTCAATTGAAGACAGACATGTATCTCTCCTCACAATACCATCTATGCTTCAACCTGCAGCAATTACCACATTGTTTCCCTGCAAGAATTGACTTAGTTTTTGAAAGGACTACTACTGGCAACTTTTGAGTTTCACTGTGGAGATAGTCTCTGTTTGCTTCAAACAGGCCTTTTTAGCTGAGATGAAGAAGCACATGTGTATCTTGAAAAAGTACCATCTACGTTGGAAGCTGTAATTTCTATCACACTGTTTCCCTCTGACAATTTAGTTTGTTTTAGAAAGGAGTATTTCCTGCAAATCAGAATTTCCAACATGGATTGAAGTTCACTTGCTCCAAACAAGCCTAGGTTGAAGAAACACACCTATTTCTTGAAAGAAAACCATCTGTGTTAGAAGAAAGTGCATCTAGCACATTGTTTCGCTGTGAGAACTGAGTTAGTTTTTAAAGGAACTTGTCCTCCACATTAGCACTTTGAATTGGGACATATGTTTCTTTGTTTCAAATTGGCCTATTCACCTGAATGGTCTAAACACGTGTTCCTCTTGAAACATCACAATATGTTTTAGAAAGAGGAACAACTAGCCTATTGCTTCCTTGTGAGAAGACTTAGTCTTGGAAAGGAATGTACCTGCAACTGAGAGATTTCAATGTGGAGATATGCCCTGATTGCTGAAAATAGGCCTATACAGCTGAGTTGAAGAAACACATGACTAACTCTAATGACAACCATCTATGTTAGAAACTGTAGCATCAAGCACATTGATCCCCTGTGAAATTTGAATTAGTTATGGAAATGAATAACTTCTGAAGAACAGATTTTCAAAGTGTAGGAAGCCTCATTTTGTCCAAATAGGCCATTTCAGCTATGTTGAAGAAACACATGCATCTCTCCAACGAAATCATGTAGGTTAGAATCAGCATCATCTAGAACACTGTTCCTTGTGAGAATTGATTTAGCTCGTGAAAGGAGTATTTCCTGCAAAGCATCCTTTTCAAGATGAAGAAAGGCTCATTTTGTTCCAAATAGGTCTATACAGCTGAGTTGAAGAAACACATGTACCTTTCCAAAGAAAACCATCTATGGTAGATCTACCACTTTATTTCCCTGTGTGAATTGACATAGATTTCAAAGGAAAATTTAATGGAAATGAGAACTTAGAAGGCAGAGAAAGGATCATTTTGTTCCAAATGGGCCAAATCACATGAGATGTCAAAAACCGTTTGTGTGGAAAGGAAAACTGTGATAGAAACAGGTGTTTCCTGCACATTCTTTCCCTGTGAAAATTGAGTTAATTTTTAAAAGCATACTTCCTACATCTTAAGTGTTTCAATGCGGAGATAGGTTCTGTTTACTCCAGGGAGGCGTATTCAGCGTGGTTTGAGAAACGCATGTATCTCCCAAAGAAAGAGATCTATGTTAAAAGCTTCACAATCCCGCCTGTTGTTTGCCTGTGAGAATTGAATGAATTTTTGAATGCAATACTTCTGGAAATCCTCATTTTCAAGAAGAAGAAAGGCTCATTTTGTCCCAAGTATGCGTATTTTGCTGAGGTGAAGAAACACATTTATCTCTCCACAGAAAGCCATCTGTGTCAGAAGTCAAAACATTAACAACATTGCTTCATTCTGTAAATGAGTTACTTTTGGAAAGGAATATTTCCTGAAAATCAGAACTTTCAAGGTGGAGAGATGTTCACTTTCTTCCAAATAAGCCTATTGACCTGAAAGTGGGAACACATTTGTCTCTCGAAAGAAAATGGTCAGTGTAGAAAGAGAGAAGTGTCTAGACCATTGTTTCCGTGTGAGAATTGACTTAGTTTTGAAAGGAATACTTACTGCAAATCCTAATTTTCAAGGTGGAGAAAGGGTGATTTTCCTCAAATGGGCCTCTTTATCTGAGGGGAAGAAACACATGTATCCCTCCAAAGAAAACCATTTCTGCTAGAAGCTGCACCATCTGACACATTGTTACCTGTGAGAATTGAGTTCACTTTTGAAAGGAATATTTCGTGTATATCGTAGTTATCATGGTAGGGGAAGGCTCATTTTGGTACAAAAATGCCTAATCAGCTGATTTGAAGAAACACATTTATTTCTCCAAATAGCACCATCTAAGCTTGAAGCTACAGTTGCTAGCACATTGTTTCCCTGTGACAATTGGCTTAGTTTTTGAAAGGAAGACTTCCTCACAATCTGAATTTTCAGGGTATTATTAGGCTGAGTGTGTCCAAGTAGGCCCATTCAGCTAAGTTCTATAGAAACATGTGTCTCTCAAAAAAAAATCTTTCTTAGAACCAGGAGCATCTAGGGCATTGTTTCCCTGTGAGAACTGAGTTAGTTATTGAAAGGAATACTTCCTGCGACTTAAGATGTTTCAAAGTGGAGAAAGGCTCATTTTGTTCCAAATGGGGCCGTTCTTCATTGGGGAAGAAACACAAGTATCCCTCCGAAGAAACCCATTTATGCTAGAAGCTGCAGCATCTACCATATTGTTTTCCTGTGAGAATTGAGTTCGTTTTGGGAAGAATACTTCCTGCAAATCAGAAATTCCAACGTGAACAAAGGTTCATTTTGTTTCCCAAAGGCCTATTCACCTAAGATGAAGAAAGGCCTGTATGTCCAAAAGAGAACAAGCTGGGTCCAAAGCTCAAGCATGTAGAACGTTGTTTACCAGTGATACTTGAATTACTTTTTGAATGGAATGCTCCTGCAAATCAGAATTGTCGGGGTGGATGAAGATCATTTTGTTCTGAATAGGCCTATTCGCCTGAGTTGAAAAAACACATGTACCTCTCAAAAGAAAACCAGCAGTGTTAGAAGCAGGAGCATCAAGCACATTGTTTTACTGTGAGAATTCAGTGAGTTTTTGAAAGGAAGACTGCTGCAAATCAGCATTTTCGAGGTGTAGAAAGCTTCATTTTGTTCCACATAGGACAGTTTAGAACAGTTGAAGAAACAAATGTAAATCTCAAAAGAAAGCTATGTGTGTTAGAAATAAGAGCATCTATCACATTGTTTGCTGTGAGAATAGTGTTACTTTTTGAAAGGAATATACCTGCAACTTAGGGGATCAACGTGGAGATAGCCTCTTTCTGTTCCAAATTGGCCTATTCAGCTAAGTTGAAGAAACACATGTACCTCTCAAAAAAAACCATCTCGGTATGAGGCTGGAATATCTAGAACATTGTTTCCCTGGGAGAACTGAGTGTGGTTTTGAAATGACTACTACAGGAAACCTTAAAGTTTCAAAGGGGCGATAAGCTCTGTTTGCTCGAAATAGGTCTTTTCAGCTGAGTTGAAGACACATGCATCTTTCCCAAGAAAACCATCTATGTTAGAAAGTGCAGCAGCTACCACATGGTTTCTCTGTCACAATTGAGAGAGCTTTTGAAAGGAGTACTTCCTGCAATTCAGAACTTGCAAGGTCAACAAAGGTTCATTCTGTGCCAAATAGGCGTTTTCACCTGACATGTTGAAACACATGTTTCTCTCACAAGAAACTCTCTGTGTTAGACGGTCCATCGCATAGAACATTATTTACCTGTGAGATTTGAGTTAGTTTTCATTGGAGAACTTTTGCAAATCAGAATTTCAGGGTGGAAAAGGCTACTTTGTTCCTAATAGCCCTATTGAGCTGCATTGAAAAAACACATGGATCTCGCGAGAGAAAACCATCTGTGTTAGAAGCAGGATCATCCGGCACATTGTTTCCCTGTGAGAATCGAGTGAATATTTGAAAGGAGTACTTCCAGCCAATCATAGATTTGAGGTGTACAACAGCTCACTTTACTCCAAATAGGACTATTTAGCTGAGTGGAAGAAACAACATGTATATCTCGCAAGAGAACTATATGTGTAAGAAGCCTGAGCATCTAGAACATTGATTCCCTGTGAGAACCGAGTTACGTTTGAAAGGAATACCTCCTGCAAATCCTAGATTTGAAGGTGGAGAAAGGCTGCTTTTGTTCAAAATAGGCCTATTGATCTGAGGGGAAGTAACGAATGGATACTTCCAAAGAAAACCATTTCTGGTAGAAGCTGAAGCATGTACATATTGCTTCCCTGGGAGAAATCAGTTAGTTTGGAAAGGAATATTCCTGCAAATCAGAACTTCCAAGGTGCACCAAGCTTCATTTCATTCTAAATAGGCCTATTCCACTGAGATGTTGAAACACATGTTTCTCTGGAAAGAAAACAATCCGTGTTACAATCTCCCCTGCCTTTAACCTTGATTCCCTGTGAGATTAGAGGTAGTTTTTGAGTGGAATACGTCTGCAAAGGAGAATTTTCAGGCTGGAAAAGCCTCCTTTTGTTGGACTAAGCCTATTCAGCTGAGTTGAAGAAGCACATTTTTCTCTCAAAAGAAAATCATCTGTGTTAGAAGAAGGAGAATCTAGCACATTGTTTCCTATGAGAAGTGAGTTAGTGTTTGAAAAGAACGCTGACTGCAACCTAGGTGTTTCAAGGTGGAGATTGGCTCTATTTCCTCCAATAAGCCTATTCAGATGAGTTTGAGAAACTCATGTATCTCTCCAAGGAAAATGATATACGTTAGCAGCATCAAATCTACCACATTGTTTCCTTCTGAGTATTGAGTTAGTTTTTGAAAGCAACACGTTTAGCAAATCAGAATTTTCAAGCTACAGAAAGGCTCATTTTGTCCAAAGAGGAGGATTCGGCTCAATTGAAGACAGACATGTATCTCTCCTCACAATACCATCTATGCTTCAAACTGCAGCAATTACCACATTGTTTCCCTGCAAGAATTGACTTAGTTTTTGAAAGGACTACTACTGGCAACTTTTGAGTTTCACTGTGGAGATAGTCTCTGTTTGCTTCAAACAGGCCTTTTTAGCTGAGATGAAGAAGCACATGTGTATCTTGAAAAAGTACCATCTACGTTGGAAGCTGTAATTTCTATCACACTGTTTCCCTCTGACAATTTAGTTTGTTTTAGAAAGGAGTATTTCCTGCAAATCAGAATTTCCAACATGGATTGAAGTTCACTTGCTCCAAACAAGCCTAGGTTGAAGAAACACACCTATTTCTTGAAAGAAAACCATCTGTGTTAGAAGAAAGTGCATCTAGCACATTGTTTCGCTGTGAGAACTGAGTTAGTTTTTAAAGGAACTTGTCCTCCACATTAGCACTTTGAATTGGGACATATGTTTCTTTGTTTCAAATTGGCCTATTCACCTGAATGGTCTAAACACGTGTTCCTCTTGAAACATCACAATATGTTTTAGAAAGAGGAACAACTAGCCTATTGCTTCCTTGTGAGAAGACTTAGTCTTGGAAAGGAATGTACCTGCAACTGAGAGATTTCAATGTGGAGATATGCCCTGATTTCTGAAAATAGGCCTATACAGCTGAGTTGAAGAAACACATGACTAACTCTAATGACAACCATCTATGTTAGAAACTGTAGCATCAAGCACATTGATCCCCTGTGAAATTTGAATTAGTTATGGAAATGAATAACTTCTGAAGAACAGATTTTCAAAGTGTAGGAAGCCTCATTTTGTCCAAATAGGCCATTTCAGCTATGTTGAAGAAACACATGCATCTCTCCAACGAAATCATGTAGGTTAGAATCAGCATCATCTAGAACACTGTTCCTTGTGAGAATTGATTTAGCTCGTGAAAGGAGTATTTCCTGCAAAGCATCCTTTTCAAGATGAAGAAAGGCTCATTTTGTTCCAAATAGGTCTATACAGCTGAGTTGAAGAAACACATGTACCTTTCCAAAGAAAACCATCTATGGTAGATCTACCACTTTATTTCCCTGTGTGAATTGACATAGATTTCAAAGGAAAATTTAATGGAAATGAGAACTTAGAAGGCAGAGAAAGGATCATTTTGTTCCAAATGGGCCAAATCACATGAGATGTCAAAAACCGTTTGTGTGGAAAGGAAAACTGTGATAGAAACAGGTGTTTCCTGCACATTCTTTCCCTGTGAAAATTGAGTTAATTTTTAAAAGCATACTTCCTACATCTTAAGTGTTTCAATGCGGAGATAGGTTCTGTTTACTCCAGGGAGGCGTATTCAGCGTGGTTTGAGAAACGCATGTATCTCCCAAAGAAAGAGATCTATGTTAAATGCTTCACAATCCCGCCTGTTGTTTGCCTGTGAGAATTGAATGAATTTTTGAATGCAATACTTCTGGAAATCCTCATTTTCAAGAAGAAGAAAGGCTCATTTTGTCCCAAGTATGCGTATTTTGCTGAGGTGAAGAAACACATTTATCTCTCCACAGAAAGCCATCTGTGTCAGAAGTCAAAACATTAACAACATTGCTTCATTCTGTAAATGAGTTACTTTTGGAAAGGAATATTTCCTGAAAATCAGAACTTTCAAGGTGGAGAGATGTTCACTTTCTTCCAAATAAGCCTATTGACCTGAAAGTGGGAACACATTTGTCTCTCGAAAGAAAATGGTCAGTGTAGAAAGAGAGAAGTGTCTAGACCATTGTTTCCGTGTGAGAATTGACTTAGTTTTGAAAGGAATACTTACTGCAAATCCTAATTTTCAAGGTGGAGAAAGGGTGATTTTCCTCAAATGGGCCTCTTTATCTGAGGGGAAGAAACACATGTATCCCTCCAAAGAAAACCATTTCTGCTAGAAGCTGCACCATCTGACACATTGTTACCTGTGAGAATTGAGTTCACTTTTGAAAGGAATATTTCCTGTATATCGTAGTTATCATGGTAGGGGAAGGCTCATTTTGGTACAAAAATGCCTAATCAGCTGATTTGAAGAAACACATTTATTTCTCCAAATAGCACCATCTAAGCTTGAAGCTACAGTTGCTAGCACATTGTTTCCCTGTGACAATTGGCTTAGTTTTTGAAAGGAAGACTTCCTCACAATCTGAATTTTCAGGGTATTATTAGGCTGAGTGTGTCCAAGTAGGCCCATTCAGCTAAGTTCTATAGAAACATGTGTCTCTCAAAAAAAAATCTTTCTTAGAACCAGGAGCATCTAGGGCATTGTTTCCCTGTGAGAACTGAGTTAGTTATTGAAAGGAATACTTCCTGCGACTTAAGATGTTTCAAAGTGGAGAAAGGCTCATTTTGTTCCAAATGGGGCCGTTCATCATTGGGGAAGAAACACAAGTATCCCTCCGAAGAAACCCATTTATGCTAGAAGCTGCAGCATCTACCATATTGTTTTCCTGTGAGAATTGAGTTCGTTTTGGGAAGAATACTTCCTGCAAATCAGAAATTCCAACGTGAACAAAGGTTCATTTTGTTTCCCAAAGGCCTATTCACCTAAGATGAAGAAAGGCCTGTATGTCCAAAAGAGAACAAGCTGGGTCCAAAGCTCAAGCATGTAGAACGTTGTTTACCAGTGATACTTGAATTACTTTTTGAATGGAATGCTCCTGCAAATCAGAATTGTCGGGGTGGATGAAGATCATTTTGTTCTGAATAGGCCTATTCGCCTGAGTTGAAAAAACACATGTACCTCTCAAAAGAAAACCAGCAGTGTTAGAAGCAGGAGCATCAAGCACATTGTTTTACTGTGAGAATTCAGTGAGTTTTTGAAAGGAAGACTGCTGCAAATCAGCGTTTTCGAGGTGTAGAAAGCTTCATTTTGTTCCACATAGGACAGTTTAGAACAGTTGAAGAAACAAATGTAAATCTCAAAAGAAAGCTATGTGTGTTAGAAATAAGAGCATCTATCACATTGTTTGCTGTGAGAATAGTGTTACTTTTTGAAAGGAATATACCTGCAACTTAGGGGATCAACGTGGAGATAGCCTCTTTCTGTTCCAAATTGGCCTATTCAGCTAAGTTGAAGAAACACATGTACCTCTCAAAAAAAACCATCTCGGTATGAGGCTGGAATATCTAGAACATTGTTTCCCTGTGAGAACTGAGTGTGGTTTTGAAATGACTACTACAGGAAACCTTAGAGTTTCAAAGGGGCGATAAGCTCTGTTTGCTCGAAATAGGTCTTTTCAGCTGAGTTGAAGACACATGCATCTTTCCCAAGAAAACCATCTATGTTAGAAAGTGCAGCAGCTACCACATGGTTTCTCTGTCACAATTGAGAGAGCTTTTGAAAGGAGTACTTCCTGCAATTCAGAACTTGCAAGGTCAACAAAGGTTCATTCTGTGCCAAATAGGCGTTTTCACCTGACATGTTGAAACACATGTTTCTCTCACAAGAAACTCTCTGTGTTAGACGGTCCATCGCATAGAACATTATTTACCTGTGAGATTTGAGTTAGTTTTCATTGGAGAACTTTTGCAAATCAGAATTTCAGGGTGGAAAAGGCTACTTTGTTCCTAATAGCCCTATTGAGCTGCATTGAAAAAACACATGGATCTCGCGAGAGAAAACCATCTGTGTTAGAAGCAGGATCATCCGGCACATTGTTTCCCTGTGAGAATCGAGTGAATATTTGAAAGGAGTACTTCCAGCCAATCATAGATTTGAGGTGTACAACAGCTCACTTTACTCCAAATAGGACTATTTAGCTGAGTGGAAGAAACAACATGTATATCTCGCAAGAGAACTATATGTGTAAGAAGCCTGAGCATCTAGAACATTGATTCCCTGTGAGAACCGAGTTACGTTTGAAAGGAATACCTCCTGCAAATCCTAGATTTGAAGGTGGAGAAAGGCTGCTTTTGTTCAAAATAGGCCTATTGATCTGAGGGGAAGTAACGAATGGATACTTCCAAAGAAAACCATTTCTGGTAGAAGCTGAAGCATGTACATATTGCTTCCCTGGGAGAAATCAGTTAGTTTGGAAAGGAATATTCCTGCAAATCAGAACTTCCAAGGTGCACCAAGCTTCATTTCATTCTAAATAGGCCTATTCCACTGAGATGTTGAAACACATGTTTCTCTGGAAAGAAAACAATCCGTGTTACAATCTCCCCTGCCTTTAACCTTGATTCCCTGTGAGATTAGAGGTAGTTTTTGAGTGGAATACGTCTGCAAAGGAGAATTTTCAGGCTGGAAAAGCCTCCTTTTGTTGGACTAAGCCTATTCAGCTGAGTTGAAGAAGCACATTTTTCTCTCAAAAGAAAATCATCTGTGTTAGAAGAAGGAGAATCTAGCACATTGTTTCCTATGAGAAGTGAGTTAGTGTTTGAAAAGAACGCTGACTGCAACCTAGGTGTTTCAAGGTGGAGATTGGCTCTATTTCCTCCAATAAGCCTATTCAGATGAGTTTGAGAAACTCATGTATCTCTCCAAGGAAAATGATATACGTTAGCAGCATCAAATCTACCACATTGTTTCCTTCTGAGTATTGAGTTAGTTTTTGAAAGCAACACGTTTAGCAAATCAGAATTTTCAAGCTACAGAAAGGCTCATTTTGTCCAAAGAGGAGGATTCGGCTCAATTGAAGACAGACATGTATCTCTCCTCACAATACCATCTATGCTTCAAACTGCAGCAATTACCACATTGTTTCCCTGCAAGAATTGACTTAGTTTTTGAAAGGACTACTACTGGCAACTTTTGAGTTTCACTGTGGAGATAGTCTCTGTTTGCTTCAAACAGGCCTTTTTAGCTGAGATGAAGAAGCACATGTGTATCTTGAAAAAGTACCATCTACGTTGGAAGCTGTAATTTCTATCACACTGTTTCCCTCTGACAATTTAGTTTGTTTTAGAAAGGAGTATTTCCTGCAAATCAGAATTTCCAACATGGATTGAAGTTCACTTGCTCCAAACAAGCCTAGGTTGAAGAAACACACCTATTTCTTGAAAGAAAACCATCTGTGTTAGAAGAAAGTGCATCTAGCACATTGTTTCCCTGTGAGAACTGAGTTAGTTTTTAAAGGAACTTGTCCTCCACATTAGCACTTTGAATTGGGACATATGTTTCTTTGTTTCAAATTGGCCTATTCACCTGAATGGTCTAAACACGTGTTCCTCTTGAAACATCACAATATGTTTTAGAAAGAGGAACAACTAGCCTATTGCTTCCTTGTGAGAAGACTTAGTCTTGGAAAGGAATGTACCTGCAACTGAGAGATTTCAATGTGGAGATATGCCCTGATTGCTGAAAATAGGCCTATACAGCTGAGTTGAAGAAACACATGACTAACTCTAATGACAACCATCTATGTTAGAAACTGTAGCATCAAGCACATTGATCCCCTGTGAAATTTGAATTAGTTATGGAAATGAATAACTTCTGAAGAACAGATTTTCAAAGTGTAGGAAGCCTCATTTTGTCCAAATAGGCCATTTCAGCTATGTTGAAGAAACACATGCATCTCTCCAACGAAATCATGTAGGTTAGAATCAGCATCATCTAGAACACTGTTCCTTGTGAGAATTGATTTAGCTCGTGAAAGGAGTATTTCCTGCAAAGCATCCTTTTCAAGATGAAGAAAGGCTCATTTTGTTCCAAATAGGTCTATACAGCTGAGTTGAAGAAACACATGTACCTTTCCAAAGAAAACCATCTATGGTAGATCTACCACTTTATTTCCCTGTGTGAATTGACATAGATTTCAAAGGAAAATTTAATGGAAATGAGAACTTAGAAGGCAGAGAAAGGATCATTTTGTTCCAAATGGGCCAAATCACATGAGATGTCAAAAACCGTTTGTGTGGAAAGGAAAACTGTGATAGAAACAGGTGTTTCCTGCACATTCTTTCCCTGTGAAAATTGAGTTAATTTTTAAAAGCATACTTCCTACATCTTAAGTGTTTCAATGCGGAGATAGGTTCTGTTTACTCCAGGGAGGCGTATTCAGCGTGGTTTGAGAAACGCATGTATCTCCCAAAGAAAGAGATCTATGTTAAATGCTTCACAATCCCGCCTGTTGTTTGCCTGTGAGAATTGAATGAATTTTTGAATGCAATACTTCTGGAAATCCTCATTTTCAAGAAGAAGAAAGGCTCATTTTGTCCCAAGTATGCGTATTTTGCTGAGGTGAAGAAACACATTTATCTCTCCACAGAAAGCCATCTGTGTCAGAAGTCAAAACATTAACAACATTGCTTCATTCTGTAAATGAGTTACTTTTGGAAAGGAATATTTCCTGAAAATCAGAACTTTCAAGGTGGAGAGATGTTCACTTTCTTCCAAATAAGCCTATTGACCTGAAAGTGGGAACACATTTGTCTCTCGAAAGAAAATGGTCAGTGTAGAAAGAGAGAAGTGTCTAGACCATTGTTTCCGTGTGAGAATTGACTTAGTTTTGAAAGGAATACTTACTGCAAATCCTAATTTTCAAGGTGGAGAAAGGGTGATTTTCCTCAAATGGGCCTCTTTATCTGAGGGGAAGAAACACATGTATCCCTCCAAAGAAAACCATTTCTGCTAGAAGCTGCACCATCTGACACATTGTTACCTGTGAGAATTGAGTTCACTTTTGAAAGGAATATTTCCTGTATATCGTAGTTATCATGGTAGGGGAAGGCTCATTTTGGTACAAAAATGCCTAATCAGCTGATTTGAAGAAACACATTTATTTCTCCAAATAGCACCATCTAAGCTTGAAGCTACAGTTGCTAGCACATTGTTTCCCTGTGACAATTGGCTTAGTTTTTGAAAGGAAGACTTCCTCACAATCTGAATTTTCAGGGTATTATTAGGCTGAGTGTGTCCAAGTAGGCCCATTCAGCTAAGTTCTATAGAAACATGTGTCTCTCAAAAAAAAATCTTTCTTAGAACCAGGAGCATCTAGGGCATTGTTTCCCTGTGAGAACTGAGTTAGTTATTGAAAGGAATACTTCCTGCGACTTAAGATGTTTCAAAGTGGAGAAAGGCTCATTTTGTTCCAAATGGGGCCGTTCATCATTGGGGAAGAAACACAAGTATCCCTCCGAAGAAACCCATTTATGCTAGAAGCTGCAGCATCTACCATATTGTTTTCCTGTGAGAATTGAGTTCGTTTTGGGAAGAATACTTCCTGCAAATCAGAAATTCCAACGTGAACAAAGGTTCATTTTGTTTCCCAAAGGCCTATTCACCTAAGATGAAGAAAGGCCTGTATGTCCAAAAGAGAACAAGCTGGGTCCAAAGCTCAAGCATGTAGAACGTTGTTTACCAGTGATACTTGAATTACTTTTTGAATGGAATGCTCCTGCAAATCAGAATTGTCGGGGTGGATGAAGATCATTTTGTTCTGAATAGGCCTATTCGCCTGAGTTGAAAAAACACATGTACCTCTCAAAAGAAAACCAGCAGTGTTAGAAGCAGGAGCATCAAGCACATTGTTTTACTGTGAGAATTCAGTGAGTTTTTGAAAGGAAGACTGCTGCAAATCAGCGTTTTCGAGGTGTAGAAAGCTTCATTTTGTTCCACATAGGACAGTTTAGAACAGTTGAAGAAACAAATGTAAATCTCAAAAGAAAGCTATGTGTGTTAGAAATAAGAGCATCTATCACATTGTTTGCTGTGAGAATAGTGTTACTTTTTGAAAGGAATATACCTGCAACTTAGGGGATCAACGTGGAGATAGCCTCTTTCTGTTCCAAATTGGCCTATTCAGCTAAGTTGAAGAAACACATGTACCTCTCAAAAAAAACCATCTCGGTATGAGGCTGGAATATCTAGAACATTGTTTCCCTGTGAGAACTGAGTGTGGTTTTGAAATGACTACTACAGGAAACCTTAGAGTTTCAAAGGGGCGATAAGCTCTGTTTGCTCGAAATAGGTCTTTTCAGCTGAGTTGAAGACACATGCATCTTTCCCAAGAAAACCATCTATGTTAGAAAGTGCAGCAGCTACCACATGGTTTCTCTGTCACAATTGAGAGAGCTTTTGAAAGGAGTACTTCCTGCAATTCAGAACTTGCAAGGTCAACAAAGGTTCATTCTGTGCCAAATAGGCGTTTTCACCTGACATGTTGAAACACATGTTTCTCTCACAAGAAACTCTCTGTGTTAGACGGTCCATCGCATAGAACATTATTTACCTGTGAGATTTGAGTTAGTTTTCATTGGAGAACTTTTGCAAATCAGAATTTCAGGGTGGAAAAGGCTACTTTGTTCCTAATAGCCCTATTGAGCTGCATTGAAAAAACACATGGATCTCGCGAGAGAAAACCATCTGTGTTAGAAGCAGGATCATCCGGCACATTGTTTCCCTGTGAGAATCGAGTGAATATTTGAAAGGAGTACTTCCAGCCAATCATAGATTTGAGGTGTACAAAAGCTCACTTTACTCCAAATAGGACTATTTAGCTGAGTGGAAGAAACAACATGTATATCTCGCAAGAGAACTATATGTGTAAGAAGCCTGAGCATCTAGAACATTGATTCCCTGTGAGAACCGAGTTACGTTTGAAAGGAATACCTCCTGCAAATCCTAGATTTGAAGGTGGAGAAAGGCTGCTTTTGTTCAAAATAGGCCTATTGATCTGAGGGGAAGTAACGAATGGATACTTCCAAAGAAAACCATTTCTGGTAGAAGCTGAAGCATGTACATATTGCTTCCCTGGGAGAAATCAGTTAGTTTGGAAAGGAATATTCCTGCAAATCAGAACTTCCAAGGTGCACCAAGCTTCATTTCATTCTAAATAGGCCTATTCCACTGAGATGTTGAAACACATGTTTCTCTGGAAAGAAAACAATCCGTGTTACAATCTCCCCTGCCTTTAACCTTGATTCCCTGTGAGATTAGAGGTAGTTTTTGAGTGGAATACGTCTGCAAAGGAGAATTTTCAGGCTGGAAAAGCCTCCTTTTGTTGGACTAAGCCTATTCAGCTGAGTTGAAGAAGCACATTTTTCTCTCAAAAGAAAATCATCTGTGTTAGAAGAAGGAGAATCTAGCACATTGTTTCCTATGAGAAGTGAGTTAGTGTTTGAAAAGAACGCTGACTGCAACCTAGGTGTTTCAAGGTGGAGATTGGCTCTATTTCCTCCAATAAGCCTATTCAGATGAGTTTGAGAAACTCATGTATCTCTCCAAGGAAAATGATATACGTTAGCAGCATCAAATCTACCACATTGTTTCCTTCTGAGTATTGAGTTAGTTTTTGAAAGCAACACGTTTAGCAAATCAGAATTTTCAAGCTACAGAAAGGCTCATTTTGTCCAAAGAGGAGGATTCGGCTCAATTGAAGACAGACATGTATCTCTCCTCACAATACCATCTATGCTTCAAACTGCAGCAATTACCACATTGTTTCCCTGCAAGAATTGACTTAGTTTTTGAAAGGACTACTACTGGCAACTTTTGAGTTTCACTGTGGAGATAGTCTCTGTTTGCTTCAAACAGGCCTTTTTAGCTGAGATGAAGAAGCACATGTGTATCTTGAAAAAGTACCATCTACGTTGGAAGCTGTAATTTCTATCACACTGTTTCCCTCTGACAATTTAGTTTGTTTTAGAAAGGAGTATTTCCTGCAAATCAGAATTTCCAACATGGATTGAAGTTCACTTGCTCCAAACAAGCCTAGGTTGAAGAAACACACCTATTTCTTGAAAGAAAACCATCTGTGTTAGAAGAAAGTGCATCTAGCACATTGTTTCCCTGTGAGAACTGAGTTAGTTTTTAAAGGAACTTGTCCTCCACATTAGCACTTTGAATTGGGACATATGTTTCTTTGTTTCAAATTGGCCTATTCACCTGAATGGTCTAAACACGTGTTCCTCTTGAAACATCACAATATGTTTTAGAAAGAGGAACAACTAGCCTATTGCTTCCTTGTGAGAAGACTTAGTCTTGGAAAGGAATGTACCTGCAACTGAGAGATTTCAATGTGGAGATATGCCCTGATTGCTGAAAATAGGCCTATACAGCTGAGTTGAAGAAACACATGACTAACTCTAATGACAACCATCTATGTTAGAAACTGTAGCATCAAGCACATTGATCCCCTGTGAAATTTGAATTAGTTATGGAAATGAATAACTTCTGAAGAACAGATTTTCAAAGTGTAGGAAGCCTCATTTTGTCCAAATAGGCCATTTCAGCTATGTTGAAGAAACACATGCATCTCTCCAACGAAATCATGTAGGTTAGAATCAGCATCATCTAGAACACTGTTCCTTGTGAGAATTGATTTAGCTCGTGAAAGGAGTATTTCCTGCAAAGCATCCTTTTCAAGATGAAGAAAGGCTCATTTTGTTCCAAATAGGTCTATACAGCTGAGTTGAAGAAACACATGTACCTTTCCAAAGAAAACCATCTATGGTAGATCTACCACTTTATTTCCCTGTGTGAATTGACATAGATTTCAAAGGAAAATTTAATGGAAATGAGAACTTAGAAGGCAGAGAAAGGATCATTTTGTTCCAAATGGGCCAAATCACATGAGATGTCAAAAACCGTTTGTGTGGAAAGGAAAACTGTGATAGAAACAGGTGTTTCCTGCACATTCTTTCCCTGTGAAAATTGAGTTAATTTTTAAAAGCATACTTCCTACATCTTAAGTGTTTCAATGCGGAGATAGGTTCTGTTTACTCCAGGGAGGCGTATTCAGCGTGGTTTGAGAAACGCATGTATCTCCCAAAGAAAGAGATCTATGTTAAATGCTTCACAATCCCGCCTGTTGTTTGCCTGTGAGAATTGAATGAATTTTTGAATGCAATACTTCTGGAAATCCTCATTTTCAAGAAGAAGAAAGGCTCATTTTGTCCCAAGTATGCGTATTTTGCTGAGGTGAAGAAACACATTTATCTCTCCACAGAAAGCCATCTGTGTCAGAAGTCAAAACATTAACAACATTGCTTCATTCTGTAAATGAGTTACTTTTGGAAAGGAATATTTCCTGAAAATCAGAACTTTCAAGGTGGAGAGATGTTCACTTTCTTCCAAATAAGCCTATTGACCTGAAAGTGGGAACACATTTGTCTCTCGAAAGAAAATGGTCAGTGTAGAAAGAGAGAAGTGTCTAGACCATTGTTTCCGTGTGAGAATTGACTTAGTTTTGAAAGGAATACTTACTGCAAATCCTAATTTTCAAGGTGGAGAAAGGGTGATTTTCCTCAAATGGGCCTCTTTATCTGAGGGGAAGAAACACATGTATCCCTCCAAAGAAAACCATTTCTGCTAGAAGCTGCACCATCTGACACATTGTTACCTGTGAGAATTGAGTTCACTTTTGAAAGGAATATTTCCTGTATATCGTAGTTATCATGGTAGGGGAAGGCTCATTTTGGTACAAAAATGCCTAATCAGCTGATTTGAAGAAACACATTTATTTCTCCAAATAGCACCATCTAAGCTTGAAGCTACAGTTGCTAGCACATTGTTTCCCTGTGACAATTGGCTTAGTTTTTGAAAGGAAGACTTCCTCACAATCTGAATTTTCAGGGTATTATTAGGCTGAGTGTGTCCAAGTAGGCCCATTCAGCTAAGTTCTATAGAAACATGTGTCTCTCAAAAAAAAATCTTTCTTAGAACCAGGAGCATCTAGGGCATTGTTTCCCTGTGAGAACTGAGTTAGTTATTGAAAGGAATACTTCCTGCGACTTAAGATGTTTCAAAGTGGAGAAAGGCTCATTTTGTTCCAAATGGGGCCGTTCATCATTGGGGAAGAAACACAAGTATCCCTCCGAAGAAACCCATTTATGCTAGAAGCTGCAGCATCTACCATATTGTTTTCCTGTGAGAATTGAGTTCGTTTTGGGAAGAATACTTCCTGCAAATCAGAAATTCCAACGTGAACAAAGGTTCATTTTGTTTCCCAAAGGCCTATTCACCTAAGATGAAGAAAGGCCTGTATGTCCAAAAGAGAACAAGCTGGGTCCAAAGCTCAAGCATGTAGAACGTTGTTTACCAGTGATACTTGAATTACTTTTTGAATGGAATGCTCCTGCAAATCAGAATTGTCGGGGTGGATGAAGATCATTTTGTTCTGAATAGGCCTATTCGCCTGAGTTGAAAAAACACATGTACCTCTCAAAAGAAAACCAGCAGTGTTAGAAGCAGGAGCATCAAGCACATTGTTTTACTGTGAGAATTCAGTGAGTTTTTGAAAGGAAGACTGCTGCAAATCAGCGTTTTCGAGGTGTAGAAAGCTTCATTTTGTTCCACATAGGACAGTTTAGAACAGTTGAAGAAACAAATGTAAATCTCAAAAGAAAGCTATGTGTGTTAGAAATAAGAGCATCTATCACATTGTTTGCTGTGAGAATAGTGTTACTTTTTGAAAGGAATATACCTGCAACTTAGGGGATCAACGTGGAGATAGCCTCTTTCTGTTCCAAATTGGCCTATTCAGCTAAGTTGAAGAAACACATGTACCTCTCAAAAAAAACCATCTCGGTATGAGGCTGGAATATCTAGAACATTGTTTCCCTGTGAGAACTGAGTGTGGTTTTGAAATGACTACTACAGGAAACCTTAGAGTTTCAAAGGGGCGATAAGCTCTGTTTGCTCGAAATAGGTCTTTTCAGCTGAGTTGAAGACACATGCATCTTTCCCAAGAAAACCATCTATGTTAGAAAGTGCAGCAGCTACCACATGGTTTCTCTGTCACAATTGAGAGAGCTTTTGAAAGGAGTACTTCCTGCAATTCAGAACTTGCAAGGTCAACAAAGGTTCATTCTGTGCCAAATAGGCGTTTTCACCTGACATGTTGAAACACATGTTTCTCTCACAAGAAACTCTCTGTGTTAGACGGTCCATCGCATAGAACATTATTTACCTGTGAGATTTGAGTTAGTTTTCATTGGAGAACTTTTGCAAATCAGAATTTCAGGGTGGAAAAGGCTACTTTGTTCCTAATAGCCCTATTGAGCTGCATTGAAAAAACACATGGATCTCGCGAGAGAAAACCATCTGTGTTAGAAGCAGGATCATCCGGCACATTGTTTCCCTGTGAGAATCGAGTGAATATTTGAAAGGAGTACTTCCAGCCAATCATAGATTTGAGGTGTACAAAAGCTCACTTTACTCCAAATAGGACTATTTAGCTGAGTGGAAGAAACAACATGTATATCTCGCAAGAGAACTATATGTGTAAGAAGCCTGAGCATCTAGAACATTGATTCCCTGTGAGAACCGAGTTACGTTTGAAAGGAATACCTCCTGCAAATCCTAGATTTGAAGGTGGAGAAAGGCTGCTTTTGTTCAAAATAGGCCTATTGATCTGAGGGGAAGTAACGAATGGATACTTCCAAAGAAAACCATTTCTGGTAGAAGCTGAAGCATGTACATATTGCTTCCCTGGGAGAAATCAGTTAGTTTGGAAAGGAATATTCCTGCAAATCAGAACTTCCAAGGTGCACCAAGCTTCATTTCATTCTAAATAGGCCTATTCCACTGAGATGTTGAAACACATGTTTCTCTGGAAAGAAAACAATCCGTGTTACAATCTCCCCTGCCTTTAACCTTGATTCCCTGTGAGATTAGAGGTAGTTTTTGAGTGGAATACGTCTGCAAAGGAGAATTTTCAGGCTGGAAAAGCCTCCTTTTGTTGGACTAAGCCTATTCAGCTGAGTTGAAGAAGCACATTTTTCTCTCAAAAGAAAATCATCTGTGTTAGAAGAAGGAGAATCTAGCACATTGTTTCCTATGAGAAGTGAGTTAGTGTTTGAAAAGAACGCTGACTGCAACCTAGGTGTTTCAAGGTGGAGATTGGCTCTATTTCCTCCAATAAGCCTATTCAGATGAGTTTGAGAAACTCATGTATCTCTCCAAGGAAAATGATATACGTTAGCAGCATCAAATCTACCACATTGTTTCCTTCTGAGTATTGAGTTAGTTTTTGAAAGCAACACGTTTAGCAAATCAGAATTTTCAAGCTACAGAAAGGCTCATTTTGTCCAAAGAGGAGGATTCGGCTCAATTGAAGACAGACATGTATCTCTCCTCACAATACCATCTATGCTTCAAACTGCAGCAATTACCACATTGTTTCCCTGCAAGAATTGACTTAGTTTTTGAAAGGACTACTACTGGCAACTTTTGAGTTTCACTGTGGAGATAGTCTCTGTTTGCTTCAAACAGGCCTTTTTAGCTGAGATGAAGAAGCACATGTGTATCTTGAAAAAGTACCATCTACGTTGGAAGCTGTAATTTCTATCACACTGTTTCCCTCTGACAATTTAGTTTGTTTTAGAAAGGAGTATTTCCTGCAAATCAGAATTTCCAACATGGATTGAAGTTCACTTGCTCCAAACAAGCCTAGGTTGAAGAAACACACCTATTTCTTGAAAGAAAACCATCTGTGTTAGAAGAAAGTGCATCTAGCACATTGTTTCCCTGTGAGAACTGAGTTAGTTTTTAAAGGAACTTGTCCTCCACATTAGCACTTTGAATTGGGACATATGTTTCTTTGTTTCAAATTGGCCTATTCACCTGAATGGTCTAAACACGTGTTCCTCTTGAAACATCACAATATGTTTTAGAAAGAGGAACAACTAGCCTATTGCTTCCTTGTGAGAAGACTTAGTCTTGGAAAGGAATGTACCTGCAACTGAGAGATTTCAATGTGGAGATATGCCCTGATTGCTGAAAATAGGCCTATACAGCTGAGTTGAAGAAACACATGACTAACTCTAATGACAACCATCTATGTTAGAAACTGTAGCATCAAGCACATTGATCCCCTGTGAAATTTGAATTAGTTATGGAAATGAATAACTTCTGAAGAACAGATTTTCAAAGTGTAGGAAGCCTCATTTTGTCCAAATAGGCCATTTCAGCTATGTTGAAGAAACACATGCATCTCTCCAACGAAATCATGTAGGTTAGAATCAGCATCATCTAGAACACTGTTCCTTGTGAGAATTGATTTAGCTCGTGAAAGGAGTATTTCCTGCAAAGCATCCTTTTCAAGATGAAGAAAGGCTCATTTTGTTCCAAATAGGTCTATACAGCTGAGTTGAAGAAACACATGTACCTTTCCAAAGAAAACCATCTATGGTAGATCTACCACTTTATTTCCCTGTGTGAATTGACATAGATTTCAAAGGAAAATTTAATGGAAATGAGAACTTAGAAGGCAGAGAAAGGATCATTTTGTTCCAAATGGGCCAAATCACATGAGATGTCAAAAACCGTTTGTGTGGAAAGGAAAACTGTGATAGAAACAGGTGTTTCCTGCACATTCTTTCCCTGTGAAAATTGAGTTAATTTTTAAAAGCATACTTCCTACATCTTAAGTGTTTCAATGCGGAGATAGGTTCTGTTTACTCCAGGGAGGCGTATTCAGCGTGGTTTGAGAAACGCATGTATCTCCCAAAGAAAGAGATCTATGTTAAATGCTTCACAATCCCGCCTGTTGTTTGCCTGTGAGAATTGAATGAATTTTTGAATGCAATACTTCTGGAAATCCTCATTTTCAAGAAGAAGAAAGGCTCATTTTGTCCCAAGTATGCGTATTTTGCTGAGGTGAAGAAACACATTTATCTCTCCACAGAAAGCCATCTGTGTCAGAAGTCAAAACATTAACAACATTGCTTCATTCTGTAAATGAGTTACTTTTGGAAAGGAATATTTCCTGAAAATCAGAACTTTCAAGGTGGAGAGATGTTCACTTTCTTCCAAATAAGCCTATTGACCTGAAAGTGGGAACACATTTGTCTCTCGAAAGAAAATGGTCAGTGTAGAAAGAGAGAAGTGTCTAGACCATTGTTTCCGTGTGAGAATTGACTTAGTTTTGAAAGGAATACTTACTGCAAATCCTAATTTTCAAGGTGGAGAAAGGGTGATTTTCCTCAAATGGGCCTCTTTATCTGAGGGGAAGAAACACATGTATCCCTCCAAAGAAAACCATTTCTGCTAGAAGCTGCACCATCTGACACATTGTTACCTGTGAGAATTGAGTTCACTTTTGAAAGGAATATTTCCTGTATATCGTAGTTATCATGGTAGGGGAAGGCTCATTTTGGTACAAAAATGCCTAATCAGCTGATTTGAAGAAACACATTTATTTCTCCAAATAACACCATCTAAGCTTGAAGCTACAGTTGCTAGCACATTGTTTCCCTGTGACAATTGGCTTAGTTTTTGAAAGGAAGACTTCCTCACAATCTGAATTTTCAGGGTATTATTAGGCTGAGTGTGTCCAAGTAGGCCCATTCAGCTAAGTTCTATAGAAACATGTGTCTCTCAAAAAAAAATCTTTCTTAGAACCAGGAGCATCTAGGGCATTGTTTCCCTGTGAGAACTGAGTTAGTTATTGAAAGGAATACTTCCTGCGACTTAAGATGTTTCAAAGTGGAGAAAGGCTCATTTTGTTCCAAATGGGGCCGTTCATCATTGGGGAAGAAACACAAGTATCCCTCCGAAGAAACCCATTTATGCTAGAAGCTGCAGCATCTACCATATTGTTTTCCTGTGAGAATTGAGTTCGTTTTGGGAAGAATACTTCCTGCAAATCAGAAATTCCAACGTGAACAAAGGTTCATTTTGTTTCCCAAAGGCCTATTCACCTAAGATGAAGAAAGGCCTGTATGTCCAAAAGAGAACAAGCTGGGTCCAAAGCTCAAGCATGTAGAACGTTGTTTACCAGTGATACTTGAATTACTTTTTGAATGGAATGCTCCTGCAAATCAGAATTGTCGGGGTGGATGAAGATCATTTTGTTCTGAATAGGCCTATTCGCCTGAGTTGAAAAAACACATGTACCTCTCAAAAGAAAACCAGCAGTGTTAGAAGCAGGAGCATCAAGCACATTGTTTTACTGTGAGAATTCAGTGAGTTTTTGAAAGGAAGACTGCTGCAAATCAGCGTTTTCGAGGTGTAGAAAGCTTCATTTTGTTCCACATAGGACAGTTTAGAACAGTTGAAGAAACAAATGTAAATCTCAAAAGAAAGCTATGTGTGTTAGAAATAAGAGCATCTATCACATTGTTTGCTGTGAGAATAGTGTTACTTTTTGAAAGGAATATACCTGCAACTTAGGGGATCAACGTGGAGATAGCCTCTTTCTGTTCCAAATTGGCCTATTCAGCTAAGTTGAAGAAACACATGTACCTCTCAAAAAAAACCATCTCGGTATGAGGCTGGAATATCTAGAACATTGTTTCCCTGTGAGAACTGAGTGTGGTTTTGAAATGACTACTACAGGAAACCTTAGAGTTTCAAAGGGGCGATAAGCTCTGTTTGCTCGAAATAGGTCTTTTCAGCTGAGTTGAAGACACATGCATCTTTCCCAAGAAAACCATCTATGTTAGAAAGTGCAGCAGCTACCACATGGTTTCTCTGTCACAATTGAGAGAGCTTTTGAAAGGAGTACTTCCTGCAATTCAGAACTTGCAAGGTCAACAAAGGTTCATTCTGTGCCAAATAGGCGTTTTCACCTGACATGTTGAAACACATGTTTCTCTCACAAGAAACTCTCTGTGTTAGACGGTCCATCGCATAGAACATTATTTACCTGTGAGATTTGAGTAAGTTTTCATTGGAGAACTTTTGCAAATCAGAATTTCAGGGTGGAAAAGGCTACTTTGTTCCTAATAGCCCTATTGAGCTGCATTGAAAAAACACATGGATCTCGCGAGAGAAAACCATCTGTGTTAGAAGCAGGATCATCCGGCACATTGTTTCCCTGTGAGAATCGAGTGAATATTTGAAAGGAGTACTTCCAGCCAATCATAGATTTGAGGTGTACAACAGCTCACTTTACTCCAAATAGGACTATTTAGCTGAGTGGAAGAAACAACATGTATATCTCGCAAGAGAACTATATGTGTAAGAAGCCTGAGCATCTAGAACATTGATTCCCTGTGAGAACCGAGTTACGTTTGAAAGGAATACCTCCTGCAAATCCTAGATTTGAAGGTGGAGAAAGGCTGCTTTTGTTCAAAATAGGCCTATTGATCTGAGGGGAAGTAACGAATGGATACTTCCAAAGAAAACCATTTCTGGTAGAAGCTGAAGCATGTACATATTGCTTCCCTGGGAGAAATCAGTTAGTTTGGAAAGGAATATTCCTGCAAATCAGAACTTCCAAGGTGCACCAAGCTTCATTTCATTCTAAATAGGCCTATTCCACTGAGATGTTGAAACACATGTTTCTCTGGAAAGAAAACAATCCGTGTTACAATCTCCCCTGCCTTTAACCTTGATTCCCTGTGAGATTAGAGGTAGTTTTTGAGTGGAATACGTCTGCAAAGGAGAATTTTCAGGCTGGAAAAGCCTCCTTTTGTTGGACTAAGCCTATTCAGCTGAGTTGAAGAAGCACATTTTTCTCTCAAAAGAAAATCATCTGTGTTAGAAGAAGGAGAATCTAGCACATTGTTTCCTATGAGAAGTGAGTTAGTGTTTGAAAAGAACGCTGACTGCAACCTAGGTGTTTCAAGGTGGAGATTGGCTCTATTTCCTCCAATAAGCCTATTCAGATGAGTTTGAGAAACTCATGTATCTCTCCAAGGAAAATGATATACGTTAGCAGCATCAAATCTACCACATTGTTTCCTTCTGAGTATTGAGTTAGTTTTTGAAAGCAACACGTTTAGCAAATCAGAATTTTCAAGCTACAGAAAGGCTCATTTTGTCCAAAGAGGAGGATTCGGCTCAATTGAAGACAGACATGTATCTCTCCTCACAATACCATCTATGCTTCAAACTGCAGCAATTACCACATTGTTTCCCTGCAAGAATTGACTTAGTTTTTGAAAGGACTACTACTGGCAACTTTTGAGTTTCACTGTGGAGATAGTCTCTGTTTGCTTCAAACAGGCCTTTTTAGCTGAGATGAAGAAGCACATGTGTATCTTGAAAAAGTACCATCTACGTTGGAAGCTGTAATTTCTATCACACTGTTTCCCTCTGACAATTTAGTTTGTTTTAGAAAGGAGTATTTCCTGCAAATCAGAATTTCCAACATGGATTGAAGTTCACTTGCTCCAAACAAGCCTAGGTTGAAGAAACACACCTATTTCTTGAAAGAAAACCATCTGTGTTAGAAGAAAGTGCATCTAGCACATTGTTTCCCTGTGAGAACTGAGTTAGTTTTTAAAGGAACTTGTCCTCCACATTAGCACTTTGAATTGGGACATATGTTTCTTTGTTTCAAATTGGCCTATTCACCTGAATGGTCTAAACACGTGTTCCTCTTGAAACATCACAATATGTTTTAGAAAGAGGAACAACTAGCCTATTGCTTCCTTGTGAGAAGACTTAGTCTTGGAAAGGAATGTACCTGCAACTGAGAGATTTCAATGTGGAGATATGCCCTGATTGCTGAAAATAGGCCTATACAGCTGAGTTGAAGAAACACATGACTAACTCTAATGACAACCATCTATGTTAGAAACTGTAGCATCAAGCACATTGATCCCCTGTGAAATTTGAATTAGTTATGGAAATGAATAACTTCTGAAGAACAGATTTTCAAAGTGTAGGAAGCCTCATTTTGTCCAAATAGGCCATTTCAGCTATGTTGAAGAAACACATGCATCTCTCCAACGAAATCATGTAGGTTAGAATCAGCATCATCTAGAACACTGTTCCTTGTGAGAATTGATTTAGCTCGTGAAAGGAGTATTTCCTGCAAAGCATCCTTTTCAAGATGAAGAAAGGCTCATTTTGTTCCAAATAGGTCTATACAGCTGAGTTGAAGAAACACATGTACCTTTCCAAAGAAAACCATCTATGGTAGATCTACCACTTTATTTCCCTGTGTGAATTGACATAGATTTCAAAGGAAAATTTAATGGAAATGAGAACTTAGAAGGCAGAGAAAGGATCATTTTGTTCCAAATGGGCCAAATCACATGAGATGTCAAAAACCGTTTGTGTGGAAAGGAAAACTGTGATAGAAACAGGTGTTTCCTGCACATTCTTTCCCTGTGAAAATTGAGTTAATTTTTAAAAGCATACTTCCTACATCTTAAGTGTTTCAATGCGGAGATAGGTTCTGTTTACTCCAGGGAGGCGTATTCAGCGTGGTTTGAGAAACGCATGTATCTCCCAAAGAAAGAGATCTATGTTAAATGCTTCACAATCCCGCCTGTTGTTTGCCTGTGAGAATTGAATGAATTTTTGAATGCAATACTTCTGGAAATCCTCATTTTCAAGAAGAAGAAAGGCTCATTTTGTCCCAAGTATGCGTATTTTGCTGAGGTGAAGAAACACATTTATCTCTCCACAGAAAGCCATCTGTGTCAGAAGTCAAAACATTAACAACATTGCTTCATTCTGTAAATGAGTTACTTTTGGAAAGGAATATTTCCTGAAAATCAGAACTTTCAAGGTGGAGAGATGTTCACTTTCTTCCAAATAAGCCTATTGACCTGAAAGTGGGAACACATTTGTCTCTCGAAAGAAAATGGTCAGTGTAGAAAGAGAGAAGTGTCTAGACCATTGTTTCCGTGTGAGAATTGACTTAGTTTTGAAAGGAATACTTACTGCAAATCCTAATTTTCAAGGTGGAGAAAGGGTGATTTTCCTCAAATGGGCCTCTTTATCTGAGGGGAAGAAACACATGTATCCCTCCAAAGAAAACCATTTCTGCTAGAAGCTGCACCATCTGACACATTGTTACCTGTGAGAATTGAGTTCACTTTTGAAAGGAATATTTCCTGTATATCGTAGTTATCATGGTAGGGGAAGGCTCATTTTGGTACAAAAATGCCTAATCAGCTGATTTGAAGAAACACATTTATTTCTCCAAATAGCACCATCTAAGCTTGAAGCTACAGTTGCTAGCACATTGTTTCCCTGTGACAATTGGCTTAGTTTTTGAAAGGAAGACTTCCTCACAATCTGAATTTTCAGGGTATTATTAGGCTGAGTGTGTCCAAGTAGGCCCATTCAGCTAAGTTCTATAGAAACATGTGTCTCTCAAAAAAAAATCTTTCTTAGAACCAGGAGCATCTAGGGCATTGTTTCCCTGTGAGAACTGAGTTAGTTATTGAAAGGAATACTTCCTGCGACTTAAGATGTTTCAAAGTGGAGAAAGGCTCATTTTGTTCCAAATGGGGCCGTTCATCATTGGGGAAGAAACACAAGTATCCCTCCGAAGAAACCCATTTATGCTAGAAGCTGCAGCATCTACCATATTGTTTTCCTGTGAGAATTGAGTTCGTTTTGGGAAGAATACTTCCTGCAAATCAGAAATTCCAACGTGAACAAAGGTTCATTTTGTTTCCCAAAGGCCTATTCACCTAAGATGAAGAAAGGCCTGTATGTCCAAAAGAGAACAAGCTGGGTCCAAAGCTCAAGCATGTAGAACGTTGTTTACCAGTGATACTTGAATTATTTTTGAATGGAATGCTCCTGCAAATCAGAATTGTCGGGGTGGATGAAGATCATTTTGTTCTGAATAGGCCTATTCGCCTGAGTTGAAAAAACACATGTACCTCTCAAAAGAAAACCAGCAGTGTTAGAAGCAGGAGCATCAAGCACATTGTTTTACTGTGAGAATTCAGTGAGTTTTTGAAAGGAAGACTGCTGCAAATCAGCGTTTTCGAGGTGTAGAAAGCTTCATTTTGTTCCACATAGGACAGTTTAGAACAGTTGAAGAAACAAATGTAAATCTCAAAAGAAAGCTATGTGTGTTAGAAATAAGAGCATCTATCACATTGTTTGCTGTGAGAATAGTGTTACTTTTTGAAAGGAATATACCTGCAACTTAGGGGATCAACGTGGAGATAGCCTCTTTCTGTTCCAAATTGGCCTATTCAGCTAAGTTGAAGAAACACATGTACCTCTCAAAAAAAACCATCTCGGTATGAGGCTGGAATATCTAGAACATTGTTTCCCTGTGAGAACTGAGTGTGGTTTTGAAATGACTACTACAGGAAACCTTAGAGTTTCAAAGGGGCGATAAGCTCTGTTTGCTCGAAATAGGTCTTTTCAGCTGAGTTGAAGACACATGCATCTTTCCCAAGAAAACCATCTATGTTAGAAAGTGCAGCAGCTACCACATGGTTTCTCTGTCACAATTGAGAGAGCTTTTGAAAGGAGTACTTCCTGCAATTCAGAACTTGCAAGGTCAACAAAGGTTCATTCTGTGCCAAATAGGCGTTTTCACCTGACATGTTGAAACACATGTTTCTCTCACAAGAAACTCTCTGTGTTAGACGGTCCATCGCATAGAACATTATTTACCTGTGAGATTTGAGTTAGTTTTCATTGGAGAACTTTTGCAAATCAGAATTTCAGGGTGGAAAAGGCTACTTTGTTCCTAATAGCCCTATTGAGCTGCATTGAAAAAACACATGGATCTCGCGAGAGAAAACCATCTGTGTTAGAAGCAGGATCATCCGGCACATTGTTTCCCTGTGAGAATCGAGTGAATATTTGAAAGGAGTACTTCCAGCCAATCATAGATTTGAGGTGTACAAAAGCTCACTTTACTCCAAATAGGACTATTTAGCTGAGTGGAAGAAACAACATGTATATCTCGCAAGAGAACTATATGTGTAAGAAGCCTGAGCATCTAGAACATTGATTCCCTGTGAGAACCGAGTTACGTTTGAAAGGAATACCTCCTGCAAATCCTAGATTTGAAGGTGGAGAAAGGCTGCTTTTGTTCAAAATAGGCCTATTGATCTGAGGGGAAGTAACGAATGGATACTTCCAAAGAAAACCATTTCTGGTAGAAGCTGAAGCATGTACATATTGCTTCCCTGGGAGAAATCAGTTAGTTTGGAAAGGAATATTCCTGCAAATCAGAACTTCCAAGGTGCACCAAGCTTCATTTCATTCTAAATAGGCCTATTCCACTGAGATGTTGAAACACATGTTTCTCTGGAAAGAAAACAATCCGTGTTACAATCTCCCCTGCCTTTAACCTTGATTCCCTGTGAGATTAGAGGTAGTTTTTGAGTGGAATACGTCTGCAAAGGAGAATTTTCAGGCTGGAAAAGCCTCCTTTTGTTGGACTAAGCCTATTCAGCTGAGTTGAAGAAGCACATTTTTCTCTCAAAAGAAAATCATCTGTGTTAGAAGAAGGAGAATCTAGCACATTGTTTCCTATGAGAAGTGAGTTAGTGTTTGAAAAGAACGCTGACTGCAACCTAGGTGTTTCAAGGTGGAGATTGGCTCTATTTCCTCCAATAAGCCTATTCAGATGAGTTTGAGAAACTCATGTATCTCTCCAAGGAAAATGATATACGTTAGCAGCATCAAATCTACCACATTGTTTCCTTCTGAGTATTGAGTTAGTTTTTGAAAGCAACACGTTTAGCAAATCAGAATTTTCAAGCTACAGAAAGGCTCATTTTGTCCAAAGAGGAGGATTCGGCTCAATTGAAGACAGACATGTATCTCTCCTCACAATACCATCTATGCTTCAAACTGCAGCAATTACCACATTGTTTCCCTGCAAGAATTGACTTAGTTTTTGAAAGGACTACTACTGGCAACTTTTGAGTTTCACTGTGGAGATAGTCTCTGTTTGCTTCAAACAGGCCTTTTTAGCTGAGATGAAGAAGCACATGTGTATCTTGAAAAAGTACCATCTACGTTGGAAGCTGTAATTTCTATCACACTGTTTCCCTCTGACAATTTAGTTTGTTTTAGAAAGGAGTATTTCCTGCAAATCAGAATTTCCAACATGGATTGAAGTTCACTTGCTCCAAACAAGCCTAGGTTGAAGAAACACACCTATTTCTTGAAAGAAAACCATCTGTGTTAGAAGAAAGTGCATCTAGCACATTGTTTCCCTGTGAGAACTGAGTTAGTTTTTAAAGGAACTTGTCCTCCACATTAGCACTTTGAATTGGGACATATGTTTCTTTGTTTCAAATTGGCCTATTCACCTGAATGGTCTAAACACGTGTTCCTCTTGAAACATCACAATATGTTTTAGAAAGAGGAACAACTAGCCTATTGCTTCCTTGTGAGAAGACTTAGTCTTGGAAAGGAATGTACCTGCAACTGAGAGATTTCAATGTGGAGATATGCCCTGATTGCTGAAAATAGGCCTATACAGCTGAGTTGAAGAAACACATGACTAACTCTAATGACAACCATCTATGTTAGAAACTGTAGCATCAAGCACATTGATCCCCTGTGAAATTTGAATTAGTTATGGAAATGAATAACTTCTGAAGAACAGATTTTCAAAGTGTAGGAAGCCTCATTTTGTCCAAATAGGCCATTTCAGCTATGTTGAAGAAACACATGCATCTCTCCAACGAAATCATGTAGGTTAGAATCAGCATCATCTAGAACACTGTTCCTTGTGAGAATTGATTTAGCTCGTGAAAGGAGTATTTCCTGCAAAGCATCCTTTTCAAGATGAAGAAAGGCTCATTTTGTTCCAAATAGGTCTATACAGCTGAGTTGAAGAAACACATGTACCTTTCCAAAGAAAACCATCTATGGTAGATCTACCACTTTATTTCCCTGTGTGAATTGACATAGATTTCAAAGGAAAATTTAATGGAAATGAGAACTTAGAAGGCAGAGAAAGGATCATTTTGTTCCAAATGGGCCAAATCACATGAGATGTCAAAAACCGTTTGTGTGGAAAGGAAAACTGTGATAGAAACAGGTGTTTCCTGCACATTCTTTCCCTGTGAAAATTGAGTTAATTTTTAAAAGCATACTTCCTACATCTTAAGTGTTTCAATGCGGAGATAGGTTCTGTTTACTCCAGGGAGGCGTATTCAGCGTGGTTTGAGAAACGCATGTATCTCCCAAAGAAAGAGATCTATGTTAAATGCTTCACAATCCCGCCTGTTGTTTGCCTGTGAGAATTGAATGAATTTTTGAATGCAATACTTCTGGAAATCCTCATTTTCAAGAAGAAGAAAGGCTCATTTTGTCCCAAGTATGCGTATTTTGCTGAGGTGAAGAAACACATTTATCTCTCCACAGAAAGCCATCTGTGTCAGAAGTCAAAACATTAACAACATTGCTTCATTCTGTAAATGAGTTACTTTTGGAAAGGAATATTTCCTGAAAATCAGAACTTTCAAGGTGGAGAGATGTTCACTTTCTTCCAAATAAGCCTATTGACCTGAAAGTGGGAACACATTTGTCTCTCGAAAGAAAATGGTCAGTGTAGAAAGAGAGAAGTGTCTAGACCATTGTTTCCGTGTGAGAATTGACTTAGTTTTGAAAGGAATACTTACTGCAAATCCTAATTTTCAAGGTGGAGAAAGGGTGATTTTCCTCAAATGGGCCTCTTTATCTGAGGGGAAGAAACACATGTATCCCTCCAAAGAAAACCATTTCTGCTAGAAGCTGCACCATCTGACACATTGTTACCTGTGAGAATTGAGTTCACTTTCGAAAGGAATATTTCCTGTATATCGTAGTTATCATGGTAGGGGAAGGCTCATTTTGGTACAAAAATGCCTAATCAGCTGATTTGAAGAAACACATTTATTTCTCCAAATAGCACCATCTAAGCTTGAAGCTACAGTTGCTAGCACATTGTTTCCCTGTGACAATTGGCTTAGTTTTTGAAAGGAAGACTTCCTCACAATCTGAATTTTCAGGGTATTATTAGGCTGAGTGTGTCCAAGTAGGCCCATTCAGCTAAGTTCTATAGAAACATGTGTCTCTCAAAAAAAAATCTTTCTTAGAACCAGGAGCATCTAGGGCATTGTTTCCCTGTGAGAACTGAGTTAGTTATTGAAAGGAATACTTCCTGCGACTTAAGATGTTTCAAAGTGGAGAAAGGCTCATTTTGTTCCAAATGGGGCCGTTCATCATTGGGGAAGAAACACAAGTATCCCTCCGAAGAAACCCATTTATGCTAGAAGCTGCAGCATCTACCATATTGTTTTCCTGTGAGAATTGAGTTCGTTTTGGGAAGAATACTTCCTGCAAATCAGAAATTCCAACGTGAACAAAGGTTCATTTTGTTTCCCAAAGGCCTATTCACCTAAGATGAAGAAAGGCCTGTATGTCCAAAAGAGAACAAGCTGGGTCCAAAGCTCAAGCATGTAGAACGTTGTTTACCAGTGATACTTGAATTACTTTTTGAATGGAATGCTCCTGCAAATCAGAATTGTCGGGGTGGATGAAGATCATTTTGTTCTGAATAGGCCTATTCGCCTGAGTTGAAAAAACACATGTACCTCTCAAAAGAAAACCAGCAGTGTTAGAAGCAGGAGCATCAAGCACATTGTTTTACTGTGAGAATTCAGTGAGTTTTTGAAAGGAAGACTGCTGCAAATCAGCGTTTTCGAGGTGTAGAAAGCTTCATTTTGTTCCACATAGGACAGTTTAGAACAGTTGAAGAAACAAATGTAAATCTCAAAAGAAAGCTATGTGTGTTAGAAATAAGAGCATCTATCACATTGTTTGCTGTGAGAATAGTGTTACTTTTTGAAAGGAATATACCTGCAACTTAGGGGATCAACGTGGAGATAGCCTCTTTCTGTTCCAAATTGGCCTATTCAGCTAAGTTGAAGAAACACATGTACCTCTCAAAAAAAACCATCTCGGTATGAGGCTGGAATATCTAGAACATTGTTTCCCTGTGAGAACTGAGTGTGGTTTTGAAATGACTACTACAGGAAACCTTAGAGTTTCAAAGGGGCGATAAGCTCTGTTTGCTCGAAATAGGTCTTTTCAGCTGAGTTGAAGACACATGCATCTTTCCCAAGAAAACCATCTATGTTAGAAAGTGCAGCAGCTACCACATGGTTTCTCTGTCACAATTGAGAGAGCTTTTGAAAGGAGTACTTCCTGCAATTCAGAACTTGCAAGGTCAACAAAGGTTCATTCTGTGCCAAATAGGCGTTTTCACCTGACATGTTGAAACACATGTTTCTCTCACAAGAAACTCTCTGTGTTAGACGGTCCATCGCATAGAACATTATTTACCTGTGAGATTTGAGTAAGTTTTCATTGGAGAACTTTTGCAAATCAGAATTTCAGGGTGGAAAAGGCTACTTTGTTCCTAATAGCCCTATTGAGCTGCATTGAAAAAACACATGGATCTCGCGAGAGAAAACCATCTGTGTTAGAAGCAGGATCATCCGGCACATTGTTTCCCTGTGAGAATCGAGTGAATATTTGAAAGGAGTACTTCCAGCCAATCATAGATTTGAGGTGTACAACAGCTCACTTTACTCCAAATAGGACTATTTAGCTGAGTGGAAGAAACAACATGTATATCTCGCAAGAGAACTATATGTGTAAGAAGCCTGAGCATCTAGAACATTGATTCCCTGTGAGAACCGAGTTACGTTTGAAAGGAATACCTCCTGCAAATCCTAGATTTGAAGGTGGAGAAAGGCTGCTTTTGTTCAAAATAGGCCTATTGATCTGAGGGGAAGTAACGAATGGATACTTCCAAAGAAAACCATTTCTGGTAGAAGCTGAAGCATGTACATATTGCTTCCCTGGGAGAAATCAGTTAGTTTGGAAAGGAATATTCCTGCAAATCAGAACTTCCAAGGTGCACCAAGCTTCATTTCATTCTAAATAGGCCTATTCCACTGAGATGTTGAAACACATGTTTCTCTGGAAAGAAAACAATCCGTGTTACAATCTCCCCTGCCTTTAACCTTGATTCCCTGTGAGATTAGAGGTAGTTTTTGAGTGGAATACGTCTGCAAAGGAGAATTTTCAGGCTGGAAAAGCCTCCTTTTGTTGGACTAAGCCTATTCAGCTGAGTTGAAGAAGCACATTTTTCTCTCAAAAGAAAATCATCTGTGTTAGAAGAAGGAGAATCTAGCACATTGTTTCCTATGAGAAGTGAGTTAGTGTTTGAAAAGAACGCTGACTGCAACCTAGGTGTTTCAAGGTGGAGATTGGCTCTATTTCCTCCAATAAGCCTATTCAGATGAGTTTGAGAAACTCATGTATCTCTCCAAGGAAAATGATATACGTTAGCAGCATCAAATCTACCACATTGTTTCCTTCTGAGTATTGAGTTAGTTTTTGAAAGCAACACGTTTAGCAAATCAGAATTTTCAAGCTACAGAAAGGCTCATTTTGTCCAAAGAGGAGGATTCGGCTCAATTGAAGACAGACATGTATCTCTCCTCACAATACCATCTATGCTTCAAACTGCAGCAATTACCACATTGTTTCCCTGCAAGAATTGACTTAGTTTTTGAAAGGACTACTACTGGCAACTTTTGAGTTTCACTGTGGAGATAGTCTCTGTTTGCTTCAAACAGGCCTTTTTAGCTGAGATGAAGAAGCACATGTGTATCTTGAAAAAGTACCATCTACGTTGGAAGCTGTAATTTCTATCACACTGTTTCCCTCTGACAATTTAGTTTGTTTTAGAAAGGAGTATTTCCTGCAAATCAGAATTTCCAACATGGATTGAAGTTCACTTGCTCCAAACAAGCCTAGGTTGAAGAAACACACCTATTTCTTGAAAGAAAACCATCTGTGTTAGAAGAAAGTGCATCTAGCACATTGTTTCCCTGTGAGAACTGAGTTAGTTTTTAAAGGAACTTGTCCTCCACATTAGCACTTTGAATTGGGACATATGTTTCTTTGTTTCAAATTGGCCTATTCACCTGAATGGTCTAAACACGTGTTCCTCTTGAAACATCACAATATGTTTTAGAAAGAGGAACAACTAGCCTATTGCTTCCTTGTGAGAAGACTTAGTCTTGGAAAGGAATGTACCTGCAACTGAGAGATTTCAATGTGGAGATATGCCCTGATTGCTGAAAATAGGCCTATACAGCTGAGTTGAAGAAACACATGACTAACTCTAATGACAACCATCTATGTTAGAAACTGTAGCATCAAGCACATTGATCCCCTGTGAAATTTGAATTAGTTATGGAAATGAATAACTTCTGAAGAACAGATTTTCAAAGTGTAGGAAGCCTCATTTTGTCCAAATAGGCCATTTCAGCTATGTTGAAGAAACACATGCATCTCTCCAACGAAATCATGTAGGTTAGAATCAGCATCATCTAGAACACTGTTCCTTGTGAGAATTGATTTAGCTCGTGAAAGGAGTATTTCCTGCAAAGCATCCTTTTCAAGATGAAGAAAGGCTCATTTTGTTCCAAATAGGTCTATACAGCTGAGTTGAAGAAACACATGTACCTTTCCAAAGAAAACCATCTATGGTAGATCTACCACTTTATTTCCCTGTGTGAATTGACATAGATTTCAAAGGAAAATTTAATGGAAATGAGAACTTAGAAGGCAGAGAAAGGATCATTTTGTTCCAAATGGGCCAAATCACATGAGATGTCAAAAACCGTTTGTGTGGAAAGGAAAACTGTGATAGAAACAGGTGTTTCCTGCACATTCTTTCCCTGTGAAAATTGAGTTAATTTTTAAAAGCATACTTCCTACATCTTAAGTGTTTCAATGCGGAGATAGGTTCTGTTTACTCCAGGGAGGCGTATTCAGCGTGGTTTGAGAAACGCATGTATCTCCCAAAGAAAGAGATCTATGTTAAATGCTTCACAATCCCGCCTGTTGTTTGCCTGTGAGAATTGAATGAATTTTTGAATGCAATACTTCTGGAAATCCTCATTTTCAAGAAGAAGAAAGGCTCATTTTGTCCCAAGTATGCGTATTTTGCTGAGGTGAAGAAACACATTTATCTCTCCACAGAAAGCCATCTGTGTCAGAAGTCAAAACATTAACAACATTGCTTCATTCTGTAAATGAGTTACTTTTGGAAAGGAATATTTCCTGAAAATCAGAACTTTCAAGGTGGAGAGATGTTCACTTTCTTCCAAATAAGCCTATTGACCTGAAAGTGGGAACACATTTCTCTCTCGAAAGAAAATGGTCAGTGTAGAAAGAGAGAAGTGTCTAGACCATTGTTTCCGTGTGAGAATTGACTTAGTTTTGAAAGGAATACTTACTGCAAATCCTAATTTTCAAGGTGGAGAAAGGGTGATTTTCCTCAAATGGGCCTCTTTATCTGAGGGGAAGAAACACATGTATCCCTCCAAAGAAAACCATTTCTGCTAGAAGCTGCACCATCTGACACATTGTTACCTGTGAGAATTGAGTTCACTTTTGAAAGGAATATTTCCTGTATATCATAGTTATCATGGTAGGGGAAGGCTCATTTTGGTACAAAAATGCCTAATCAGCTGATTTGAAGAAACACATTTATTTCTCCAAATAGCACCATCTAAGCTTGAAGCTACAGTTGCTAGCACATTGTTTCCCTGTGACAATTGGCTTAGTTTTTGAAAGGAAGACTTCCTCACAATCTGAATTTTCAGGGTATTATTAGGCTGAGTGTGTCCAAGTAGGCCCATTCAGCTAAGTTCTATAGAAACATGTGTCTCTCAAAAAAAAATCTTTCTTAGAACCAGGAGCATCTAGGGCATTGTTTCCCTGTGAGAACTGAGTTAGTTATTGAAAGGAATACTTCCTGCGACTTAAGATGTTTCAAAGTGGAGAAAGGCTCATTTTGTTCCAAATGGGGCCGTTCATCATTGGGGAGGAAACACAAGTATCCCTCCGAAGAAACCCATTTATGCTAGAAGCTGCAGCATCTACCATATTGTTTTCCTGTGAGAATTGAGTTCGTTTTGGGAAGAATACTTCCTGCAAATCAGAAATTCCAACGTGAACAAAGGTTCATTTTGTTTCCCAAAGGCCTATTCACCTAAGATGAAGAAAGGCCTGTATGTCCAAAAGAGAACAAGCTGGGTCCAAAGCTCAAGCATGTAGAACGTTGTTTACCAGTGATACTTGAATTATTTTTGAATGGAATGCTCCTGCAAATCAGAATTGTCGGGGTGGATGAAGATCATTTTGTTCTGAATAGGCCTATTCGCCTGAGTTGAAAAAACACATGTACCTCTCAAAAGAAAACCAGCAGTGTTAGAAGCAGGAGCATCAAGCACATTGTTTTACTGTGAGAATTCAGTGAGTTTTTGAAAGGAAGACTGCTGCAAATCAGCGTTTTCGAGGTGTAGAAAGCTTCATTTTGTTCCACATAGGACAGTTTAGAACAGTTGAAGAAACAAATGTAAATCTCAAAAGAAAGCTATGTGTGTTAGAAATAAGAGCATCTATCACATTGTTTGCTGTGAGAATAGTGTTACTTTTTGAAAGGAATATACCTGCAACTTAGGGGATCAACGTGGAGATAGCCTCTTTCTGTTCCAAATTGGCCTATTCAGCTAAGTTGAAGAAACACATGTACCTCTCAAAAAAAACCATCTCGGTATGAGGCTGGAATATCTAGAACATTGTTTCCCTGGGAGAACTGAGTGTGGTTTTGAAATGACTACTACAGGAAACCTTAGAGTTTCAAAGGGGCGATAAGCTCTGTTTGCTCGAAATAGGTCTTTTCAGCTGAGTTGAAGACACATGCATCTTTCCCAAGAAAACCATCTATGTTAGAAAGTGCAGCAGCTACCACATGGTTTCTCTGTCACAATTGAGAGAGCTTTTGAAAGGAGTACCTCCTGCAATTCAGAACTTGCAAGGTCAACAAAGGTTCATTCTGTGCCAAATAGGCGTTTTCACCTGACATGTTGAAACACATGTTTCTCTCACAAGAAACTCTCTGTGTTAGACGGTCCATCGCATAGAACATTATTTACCTGTGAGATTTGAGTTAGTTTTCATTGGAGAACTTTTGCAAATCAGAATTTCAGGGTGGAAAAGGCTACTTTGTTCCTAATAGCCCTATTGAGCTGCATTGAAAAAACACATGGATCTCGCGAGAGAAAACCATCTGTGTTAGAAGCAGGATCATCCGGCACATTGTTTCCCTGTGAGAATCGAGTGAATATTTGAAAGGAGTACTTCCAGCCAATCATAGATTTGAGGTGTACAACAGCTCACTTTACTCCAAATAGGACTATTTATATGAGTGGAAGAAACAACATGTATATCTCGCAAGAGAACTATATGTGTAAGAAGCCTGAGCATCTAGAACATTGATTCCCTGTGAGAACCGAGTTACGTTTGAAAGGAATACCTCCTGCAAATCCTAGATTTGAAGGTGGAGAAAGGCTGCTTTTGTTCAAAATAGGCCTATTGATCTGAGGGGAAGTAACGAATGGATACTTCCAAAGAAAACCATTTCTGGTAGAAGCTGAAGCATGTACATATTGCTTCCCTGGGAGAAATCAGTTAGTTTGGAAAGGAATATTCCTGCAAATCAGAACTTCCAAGGTGCACCAAGCTTCATTTCATTCTAAATAGGCCTATTCCACTGAGATGTTGAAACACATGTTTCTCTGGAAAGAAAACAATCCGTGTTACAATCTCCCCTGCCTTTAACCTTGATTCCCTGTGAGATTAGAGGTAGTTTTTGAGTGGAATACGTCTGCAAAGGAGAATTTTCAGGCTGGAAAAGCCTCCTTTTGTTGGACTAAGCCTATTCAGCTGAGTTGAAGAAGCACATTTTTCTCTCAAAAGAAAATCATCTGTGTTAGAAGAAGGAGAATCTAGCACATTGTTTCCTATGAGAAGTGAGTTAGTGTTTGAAAAGAACGCTGACTGCAACCTAGGTGTTTCAAGGTGGAGATTGGCTCTATTTCCTCCAATAAGCCTATTCAGATGAGTTTGAGAAACTCATGTATCTCTCCAAGGAAAATGATATACGTTAGCAGCATCAAATCTACCACATTGTTTCCTTCTGAGTATTGAGTTAGTTTTTGAAAGCAACACGTTTAGCAAATCAGAATTTTCAAGCTACAGAAAGGCTCATTTTGTCCAAAGAGGAGGATTCGGCTCAATTGAAGACAGACATGTATCTCTCCTCACAATACCATCTATGCTTCAAACTGCAGCAATTACCACATTGTTTCCCTGCAAGAATTGACTTAGTTTTTGAAAGGACTACTACTGGCAACTTTTGAGTTTCACTGTGGAGATAGTCTCTGTTTGCTTCAAACAGGCCTTTTTAGCTGAGATGAAGAAGCACATGTGTATCTTGAAAAAGTACCATCTACGTTGGAAGCTGTAATTTCTATCACACTGTTTCCCTCTGACAATTTAGTTTGTTTTAGAAAGGAGTATTTCCTGCAAATCAGAATTTCCAACATGGATTGAAGTTCACTTGCTCCAAACAAGCCTAGGTTGAAGAAACACACCTATTTCTTGAAAGAAAACCATCTGTGTTAGAAGAAAGTGCATCTAGCACATTGTTTCCCTGTGAGAACTGAGTTAGTTTTTAAAGGAACTTGTCCTCCACATTAGCACTTTGAATTGGGACATATGTTTCTTTGTTTCAAATTGGCCTATTCACCTGAATGGTCTAAACACGTGTTCCTCTTGAAACATCACAATATGTTTTAGAAAGAGGAACAACTAGCCTATTGCTTCCTTGTGAGAAGACTTAGTCTTGGAAAGGAATGTACCTGCAACTGAGAGATTTCAATGTGGAGATATGCCCTGATTGCTGAAAATAGGCCTATACAGCTGAGTTGAAGAAACACATGACTAACTCTAATGACAACCATCTATGTTAGAAACTGTAGCATCAAGCACATTGATCCCCTGTGAAATTTGAATTAGTTATGGAAATGAATAACTTCTGAAGAACAGATTTTCAAAGTGTAGGAAGCCTCATTTTGTCCAAATAGGCCATTTCAGCTATGTTGAAGAAACACATGCATCTCTCCAACGAAATCATGTAGGTTAGAATCAGCATCATCTAGAACACTGTTCCTTGTGAGAATTGATTTAGCTCGTGAAAGGAGTATTTCCTGCAAAGCATCCTTTTCAAGATGAAGAAAGGCTCATTTTGTTCCAAATAGGTCTATACAGCTGAGTTGAAGAAACACATGTACCTTTCCAAAGAAAACCATCTATGGTAGATCTACCACTTTATTTCCCTGTGTGAATTGACATAGATTTCAAAGGAAAATTTAATGGAAATGAGAACTTAGAAGGCAGAGAAAGGATCATTTTGTTCCAAATGGGCCAAATCACATGAGATGTCAAAAACCGTTTGTGTGGAAAGGAAAACTGTGATAGAAACAGGTGTTTCCTGCACATTCTTTCCCTGTGAAAATTGAGTTAATTTTTAAAAGCATACTTCCTACATCTTAAGTGTTTCAATGCGGAGATAGGTTCTGTTTACTCCAGGGAGGCGTATTCAGCGTGGTTTGAGAAACGCATGTATCTCCCAAAGAAAGAGATCTATGTTAAATGCTTCACAATCCCGCCTGTTGTTTGCCTGTGAGAATTGAATGAATTTTTGAATGCAATACTTCTGGAAATCCTCATTTTCAAGAAGAAGAAAGGCTCATTTTGTCCCAAGTATGCGTATTTTGCTGAGGTGAAGAAACACATTTATCTCTCCACAGAAAGCCATCTGTGTCAGAAGTCAAAACATTAACAACATTGCTTCATTCTGTAAATGAGTTACTTTTGGAAAGGAATATTTCCTGAAAATCAGAACTTTCAAGGTGGAGAGATGTTCACTTTCTTCCAAATAAGCCTATTGACCTGAAAGTGGGAACACATTTGTCTCTCGAAAGAAAATGGTCAGTGTAGAAAGAGAGAAGTGTCTAGACCATTGTTTCCGTGTGAGAATTGACTTAGTTTTGAAAGGAATACTTACTGCAAATCCTAATTTTCAAGGTGGAGAAAGGGTGATTTTCCTCAAATGGGCCTCTTTATCTGAGGGGAAGAAACACATGTATCCCTCCAAAGAAAACCATTTCTGCTAGAAGCTGCACCATCTGACACATTGTTACCTGTGAGAATTGAGTTCACTTTTGAAAGGAATATTTCCTGTATATCGTAGTTATCATGGTAGGGGAAGGCTCATTTTGGTACAAAAATGCCTAATCAGCTGATTTGAAGAAACACATTTATTTCTCCAAATAGCACCATCTAAGCTTGAAGCTACAGTTGCTAGCACATTGTTTCCCTGTGACAATTGGCTTAGTTTTTGAAAGGAAGACTTCCTCACAATCTGAATTTTCAGGGTATTATTAGGCTGAGTGTGTCCAAGTAGGCCCATTCAGCTAAGTTCTATAGAAACATGTGTCTCTCAAAAAAAAATCTTTCTTAGAACCAGGAGCATCTAGGGCATTGTTTCCCTGTGAGAACTGAGTTAGTTATTGAAAGGAATACTTCCTGCGACTTAAGATGTTTCAAAGTGGAGAAAGGCTCATTTTGTTCCAAATGGGGCCGTTCATCATTGGGGAAGAAACACAAGTATCCCTCCGAAGAAACCCATTTATGCTAGAAGCTGCAGCATCTACCATATTGTTTTCCTGTGAGAATTGAGTTCGTTTTGGGAAGAATACTTCCTGCAAATCAGAAATTCCAACGTGAACAAAGGTTCATTTTGTTTCCCAAAGGCCTATTCACCTAAGATGAAGAAAGGCCTGTATGTCCAAAAGAGAACAAGCTGGGTCCAAAGCTCAAGCATGTAGAACGTTGTTTACCAGTGATACTTGAATTACTTTTTGAATGGAATGCTCCTGCAAATCAGAATTGTCGGGGTGGATGAAGATCATTTTGTTCTGAATAGGCCTATTCGCCTGAGTTGAAAAAACACATGTACCTCTCAAAAGAAAACCAGCAGTGTTAGAAGCAGGAGCATCAAGCACATTGTTTTACTGTGAGAATTCAGTGAGTTTTTGAAAGGAAGACTGCTGCAAATCAGCGTTTTCGAGGTGTAGAAAGCTTCATTTTGTTCCACATAGGACAGTTTAGAACAGTTGAAGAAACAAATGTAAATCTCAAAAGAAAGCTATGTGTGTTAGAAATAAGAGCATCTATCACATTGTTTGCTGTGAGAATAGTGTTACTTTTTGAAAGGAATATACCTGCAACTTAGGGGATCAACGTGGAGATAGCCTCTTTCTGTTCCAAATTGGCCTATTCAGCTAAGTTGAAGAAACACATGTACCTCTCAAAAAAAACCATCTCGGTATGAGGCTGGAATATCTAGAACATTGTTTCCCTGGGAGAACTGAGTGTGGTTTTGAAATGACTACTACAGGAAACCTTAGAGTTTCAAAGGGGCGATAAGCTCTGTTTGCTCGAAATAGGTCTTTTCAGCTGAGTTGAAGACACATGCATCTTTCCCAAGAAAACCATCTATGTTAGAAAGTGCAGCAGCTACCACATGGTTTCTCTGTCACAATTGAGAGAGCTTTTGAAAGGAGTACCTCCTGCAATTCAGAACTTGCAAGGTCAACAAAGGTTCATTCTGTGCCAAATAGGCGTTTTCACCTGACATGTTGAAACACATGTTTCTCTCACAAGAAACTCTCTGTGTTAGACGGTCCATCGCATAGAACATTATTTACCTGTGAGATTTGAGTTAGTTTTCATTGGAGAACTTTTGCAAATCAGAATTTCAGGGTGGAAAAGGCTACTTTGTTCCTAATAGCCCTATTGAGCTGCATTGAAAAAACACATGGATCTCGCGAGAGAAAACCATCTGTGTTAGAAGCAGGATCATCCGGCACATTGTTTCCCTGTGAGAATCGAGTGAATATTTGAAAGGAGTACTTCCAGCCAATCATAGATTTGAGGTGTACAACAGCTCACTTTACTCCAAATAGGACTATTTATATGAGTGGAAGAAACAACATGTATATCTCGCAAGAGAACTATATGTGTAAGAAGCCTGAGCATCTAGAACATTGATTCCCTGTGAGAACCGAGTTACGTTTGAAAGGAATACCTCCTGCAAATCCTAGATTTGAAGGTGGAGAAAGGCTGCTTTTGTTCAAAATAGGCCTATTGATCTGAGGGGAAGTAACGAATGGATACTTCCAAAGAAAACCATTTCTGGTAGAAGCTGAAGCATGTACATATTGCTTCCCTGGGAGAAATCAGTTAGTTTGGAAAGGAATATTCCTGCAAATCAGAACTTCCAAGGTGCACCAAGCTTCATTTCATTCTAAATAGGCCTATTCCACTGAGATGTTGAAACACATGTTTCTCTGGAAAGAAAACAATCCGTGTTACAATCTCCCCTGCCTTTAACCTTGATTCCCTGTGAGATTAGAGGTAGTTTTTGAGTGGAATACGTCTGCAAAGGAGAATTTTCAGGCTGGAAAAGCCTCCTTTTGTTGGACTAAGCCTATTCAGCTGAGTTGAAGAAGCACATTTTTCTCTCAAAAGAAAATCATCTGTGTTAGAAGAAGGAGAATCTAGCACATTGTTTCCTATGAGAAGTGAGTTAGTGTTTGAAAAGAACGCTGACTGCAACCTAGGTGTTTCAAGGTGGAGATTGGCTCTATTTCCTCCAATAAGCCTATTCAGATGAGTTTGAGAAACTCATGTATCTCTCCAAGGAAAATGATATACGTTAGCAGCATCAAATCTACCACATTGTTTCCTTCTGAGTATTGAGTTAGTTTTTGAAAGCAACACGTTTAGCAAATCAGAATTTTCAAGCTACAGAAAGGCTCATTTTGTCCAAAGAGGAGGATTCGGCTCAATTGAAGACAGACATGTATCTCTCCTCACAATACCATCTATGCTTCAAACTGCAGCAATTACCACATTGTTTCCCTGCAAGAATTGACTTAGTTTTTGAAAGGACTACTACTGGCAACTTTTGAGTTTCACTGTGGAGATAGTCTCTGTTTGCTTCAAACAGGCCTTTTTAGCTGAGATGAAGAAGCACATGTGTATCTTGAAAAAGTACCATCTACGTTGGAAGCTGTAATTTCTATCACACTGTTTCCCTCTGACAATTTAGTTTGTTTTAGAAAGGAGTATTTCCTGCAAATCAGAATTTCCAACATGGATTGAAGTTCACTTGCTCCAAACAAGCCTAGGTTGAAGAAACACACCTATTTCTTGAAAGAAAACCATCTGTGTTAGAAGAAAGTGCATCTAGCACATTGTTTCGCTGTGAGAACTGAGTTAGTTTTTAAAGGAACTTGTCCTCCACATTAGCACTTTGAATTGGGACATATGTTTCTTTGTTTCAAATTGGCCTATTCACCTGAATGGTCTAAACACGTGTTCCTCTTGAAACATCACAATATGTTTTAGAAAGAGGAACAACTAGCCTATTGCTTCCTTGTGAGAAGACTTAGTCTTGGAAAGGAATGTACCTGCAACTGAGAGATTTCAATGTGGAGATATGCCCTGATTGCTTAAAATAGGCCTATACAGCTGAGTTGAAGAAACACATGACTAACTCTAATGACAACCATCTATGTTAGAAACTGTAGCATCAAGCACATTGATCCCCTGTGAAATTTGAATTAGTTATGGAAATGAATAACTTCTGAAGAACAGATTTTCAAAGTGTAGGAAGCCTCATTTTGTCCAAATAGGCCATTTCAGCTATGTTGAAGAAACACATGCATCTCTCCAACGAAATCATGTAGGTTAGAATCAGCATCATCTAGAACACTGTTCCTTGTGAGAATTGATTTAGCTCGTGAAAGGAGTATTTCCTGCAAAGCATCCTTTTCAAGATGAAGAAAGGCTCATTTTGTTCCAAATAGGTCTATACAGCTGAGTTGAAGAAACACATGTACCTTTCCAAAGAAAACCATCTATGGTAGATCTACCACTTTATTTCCCTGTGTGAATTGACATAGATTTCAAAGGAAAATTTAATGGAAATGAGAACTTAGAAGGCAGAGAAAGGATCATTTTGTTCCAAATGGGCCAAATCACATGAGATGTCAAAAACCGTTTGTGTGGAAAGGAAAACTGTGATAGAAACAGGTGTTTCCTGCACATTCTTTCCCTGTGAAAATTGAGTTAATTTTTAAAAGCATACTTCCTACATCTTAAGTGTTTCAATGCGGAGATAGGTTCTGTTTACTCCAGGGAGGCGTATTCAGCGTGGTTTGAGAAACGCATGTATCTCCCAAAGAAAGAGATCTATGTTAAATGCTTCACAATCCCGCCTGTTGTTTGCCTGTGAGAATTGAATGAATTTTTGAATGCAATACTTCTGGAAATCCTCATTTTCAAGAAGAAGAAAGGCTCATTTTGTCCCAAGTATGCGTATTTTGCTGAGGTGAAGAAACACATTTATCTCTCCACAGAAAGCCATCTGTGTCAGAAGTCAAAACATTAACAACATTGCTTCATTCTGTAAATGAGTTACTTTTGGAAAGGAATATTTCCTGAAAATCAGAACTTTCAAGGTGGAGAGATGTTCACTTTCTTCCAAATAAGCCTATTGACCTGAAAGTGGGAACACATTTCTCTCTCGAAAGAAAATGGTCAGTGTAGAAAGAGAGAAGTGTCTAGACCATTGTTTCCGTGTGAGAATTGACTTAGTTTTGAAAGGAATACTTACTGCAAATCCTAATTTTCAAGGTGGAGAAAGGGTGATTTTCCTCAAATGGGCCTCTTTATCTGAGGGGAAGAAACACATGTATCCCTCCAAAGAAAACCATTTCTGCTAGAAGCTGCACCATCTGACACATTGTTACCTGTGAGAATTGAGTTCACTTTTGAAAGGAATATTTCGTGTGTATCGTAGTTATCATGGTAGGGGAAGGCTCATTTTGGTACAAAAATGCCTAATCAGCTGATTTGAAGAAACACATTTATTTCTCCAAATAGCACCATCTAAGCTTGAAGCTACAGTTGCTAGCACATTGTTTCCCTGTGACAATTGGCTTAGTTTTTGAAAGGAAGACTTCCTCACAATCTGAATTTTCAGGGTATTATTAGGCTGAGTGTGTCCAAGTAGGCCCATTCAGCTAAGTTCTATAGAAACATGTGTCTCTCAAAAAAAAATCTTTCTTAGAACCAGGAGCATCTAGGGCATTGTTTCCCTGTGAGAACTGAGTTAGTTATTGAAAGGAATACTTCCTGCGACTTAAGATGTTTCAAAGTGGAGAAAGGCTCATTTTGTTCCAAATGGGGCCGTTCTTCATTGGGGAAGAAACACAAGTATCCCTCCGAAGAAACCCATTTATGCTAGAAGCTGCAGCATCTACCATATTGTTTTGCTGTGAGAATTGAGTTCGTTTTGGGAAGAATACTTCCTGCAAATCAGAAATTCCAACGTGAACAAAGGTTCATTTTGTTTCCCAAAGGCCTATTCACCTAAGATGAAGAAAGGCCTGTATGTCCAAAAGAGAACAAGCTGGGTCCAAAGCTCAAGCATGTAGAACGTTGTTTACCAGTGATACTTGAATTACTTTTTGAATGGAATGCTCCTGCAAATCAGAATTGTCGGGGTGGATGAAGATCATTTTGTTCTGAATAGGCCTATTCGCCTGAGTTGAAAAAACACATGTACCTCTCAAAAGAAAACCAGCAGTGTTAGAAGCAGGAGCATCAAGCACATTGTTTTACTGTGAGAATTCAGTGAGTTTTTGAAAGGAAGACTGCTGCAAATCAGCGTTTTTGAGGTGTAGAAAGCTTCATTTTGTTCCACATAGGACAGTTTAGAACAGTTGAAGAAACAAATGTAAATCTCAAAAGAAAGCTATGTGTGTTAGAAATAAGAGCATCTATCACATTGTTTGCTGTGAGAATAGTGTTACTTTTTGAAAGGAATATACCTGCAACTTAGGGGATCAACGTGGAGATAGCCTCTTTCTGTTCCAAATTGGCCTATTCAGCTAAGTTGAAGAAACACATGTACCTCTCAAAAAAAACCATCTCGGTATGAGGCTGGAATATCTAGAACATTGTTTCCCTGTGAGAACTGAGTGTGGTTTTGAAATGACTACTACAGGAAACCTTAGAGTTTCAAAGGGGCGATAAGCTCTGTTTGCTCGAAATAGGTCTTTTCAGCTGAGTTGAAGACACATGCATCTTTCCCAAGAAAACCATCTATGTTAGAAAGTGCAGCAGCTACCACATGGTTTCTCTGTCACAATTGAGAGAGCTTTTGAAAGGAGTACTTCCTGCAATTCAGAACTTGCAAGGTCAACAAAGGTTCATTCTGTGCCAAATAGGCGTTTTCACCTGACATGTTGAAACACATGTTTCTCTCACAAGAAACTCTCTGTGTTAGACGGTCCATCGCATAGAACATTATTTACCTGTGAGATTTGAGTTAGTTTTCATTGGAGAACTTTTGCAAATCAGAATTTCAGGGTGGAAAAGGCTACTTTGTTCCTAATAGCCCTATTGAGCTGCATTGAAAAAACACATGGATCTCGCGAGAGAAAACCATCTGTGTTAGAAGCAGGATCATCCGGCACATTGTTTCCCTGTGAGAATCGAGTGAATATTTGAAAGGAGTACTTCCAGCCAATCATAGATTTGAGGTGTACAAAAGCTCACTTTACTCCAAATAGGACTATTTAGCTGAGTGGAAGAAACAACATGTATATCTCGCAAGAGAACTATATGTGTAAGAAGCCTGAGCATCTAGAACATTGATTCCCTGTGAGAACCGAGTTACGTTTGAAAGGAATACCTCCTGCAAATCCTAGATTTGAAGGTGGAGAAAGGCTGCTTTTGTTCAAAATAGGCCTATTGATCTGAGGGGAAGTAACGAATGGATACTTCCAAAGAAAACCATTTCTGGTAGAAGCTGAAGCATGTACATATTGCTTCCCTGGGAGAAATCAGTTAGTTTGGAAAGGAATATTCCTGCAAATCAGAACTTCCAAGGTGCACCAAGCTTCATTTCATTCTAAATAGGCCTATTCCACTGAGATGTTGAAACACATGTTTCTCTGGAAAGAAAACAATCCGTGTTACAATCTCCCCTGCCTTTAACCTTGATTCCCTGTGAGATTAGAGGTAGTTTTTGAGTGGAATACGTCTGCAAAGGAGAATTTTCAGGCTGGAAAAGCCTCCTTTTGTTGGACTAAGCCTATTCAGCTGAGTTGAAGAAGCACATTTTTCTCTCAAAAGAAAATCATCTGTGTTAGAAGAAGGAGAATCTAGCACATTGTTTCCTATGAGAAGTGAGTTAGTGTTTGAAAAGAACGCTGACTGCAACCTAGGTGTTTCAAGGTGGAGATTGGCTCTATTTCCTCCAATAAGCCTATTCAGATGAGTTTGAGAAACTCATGTATCTCTCCAAGGAAAATGATATACGTTAGCAGCATCAAATCTACCACATTGTTTCCTTCTGAGTATTGAGTTAGTTTTTGAAAGCAACACGTTTAGCAAATCAGAATTTTCAAGCTACAGAAAGGCTCATTTTGTCCAAAGAGGAGGATTCGGCTCAATTGAAGACAGACATGTATCTCTCCTCACAATACCATCTATGCTTCAAACTGCAGCAATTACCACATTGTTTCCCTGCAAGAATTGACTTAGTTTTTGAAAGGACTACTACTGGCAACTTTTGAGTTTCACTGTGGAGATAGTCTCTGTTTGCTTCAAACAGGCCTTTTTAGCTGAGATGAAGAAGCACATGTGTATCTTGAAAAAGTACCATCTACGTTGGAAGCTGTAATTTCTATCACACTGTTTCCCTCTGACAATTTAGTTTGTTTTAGAAAGGAGTATTTCCTGCAAATCAGAATTTCCAACATGGATTGAAGTTAACTTGCTCCAAACAAGCCTAGGTTGAAGAAACACACATATTTCTTGAAAGAAAACCATCTGTGTTAGAAGAAAGTGCATCTAGCACATTGTTTCGCTGTGAGAACTGAGTTAGTTTTTAAAGGAACTTGTCCTCCACATTAGCACTTTGAATTGGGACATATGTTTCTTTGTTTCAAATTGGCCTATTCACCTGAATGGTCTAAACACGTGTTCCTCTTGAAACATCACAATATGTTTTAGAAAGAGGAACAACTAGCCTATTGCTTCCTTGTGAGAAGACTTAGTCTTGGAAAGGAATGTACCTGCAACTGAGAGATTTCAATGTGGAGATATGCCCTGATTGCTGAAAATAGGCCTATACAGCTGAGTTGAAGAAACACATGACTAACTCTAATGACAACCATCTATGTTAGAAACTGTAGCATCAAGCACATTGATCCCCTGTGAAATTTGAATTAGTTATGGAAATGAATAACTTCTGAAGAACAGATTTTCAAAGTGTAGGAAGCCTCATTTTGTCCAAATAGGCCATTTCAGCTATGTTGAAGAAACACATGCATCTCTCCAACGAAATCATGTAGGTTAGAATCAGCATCATCTAGAACACTGTTCCTTGTGAGAATTGATTTAGCTCGTGAAAGGAGTATTTCCTGCAAAGCATCCTTTTCAAGATGAAGAAAGGCTCATTTTGTTCCAAATAGGTCTATACAGCTGAGTTGAAGAAACACATGTACCTTTCCAAAGAAAACCATCTATGGTAGATCTACCACTTTATTTCCCTGTGTGAATTGACATAGATTTCAAAGGAAAATTTAATGGAAATGAGAACTTAGAAGGCAGAGAAAGGATCATTTTGTTCCAAATGGGCCAAATCACATGAGATGTCAAAAACCGTTTGTGTGGAAAGGAAAACTGTGATAGAAACAGGTGTTTCCTGCACATTCTTTCCCTGTGAAAATTGAGTTAATTTTTAAAAGCATACTTCCTACATCTTAAGTGTTTCAATGCAGAGATAGGTTCTGTTTACTCCAGGGAGGCGTATTCAGCGTGGTTTGAGAAACGCATGTATCTCCCAAAGAAAGAGATCTATGTTAAATGCTTCACAATCCCGCCTGTTGTTTGCCTGTGAGAATTGAATGAATTTTTGAATGCAATACTTCTGGAAATCCTCATTTTCAAGAAGAAGAAAGGCTCATTTTGTCCCAAGTATGCGTATTTTGCTGAGGTGAAGAAACACATTTATCTCTCCACAGAAAGCCATCTGTGTCAGAAGTCAAAACATTAACAACATTGCTTCATTCTGTAAATGAGTTACTTTTGGAAAGGAATATTTCCTGAAAATCAGAACTTTCAAGGTGGAGAGATGTTCACTTTCTTCCAAATAAGCCTATTGACCTGAAAGTGGGAACACATTTGTCTCTCGAAAGAAAATGGTCAGTGTAGAAAGAGAGAAGTGTCTAGACCATTGTTTCCGTGTGAGAATTGACTTAGTTTTGAAAGGAATACTTACTGCAAATCCTAATTTTCAAGGTGGAGAAAGGGTGATTTTCCTCAAATGGGCCTCTTTATCTGAGGGGAAGAAACACATGTATCCCTCCAAAGAAAACCATTTCTGCTAGAAGCTGCACCATCTGACACATTGTTACCTGTGAGAATTGAGTTCACTTTTGAAAGGAATATTTCCTGTATATCGTAGTTATCATGGTAGGGGAAGGCTCATTTTGGTACAAAAATGCCTAATCAGCTGATTTGAAGAAACACATTTATTTCTCCAAATAGCACCATCTAAGCTTGAAGCTACAGTTGCTAGCACATTGTTTCCCTGTGACAATTGGCTTAGTTTTTGAAAGGAAGACTTCCTCACAATCTGAATTTTCAGGGTATTATTAGGCTGAGTGTGTCCAAGTAGGCCCATTCAGCTAAGTTCTATAGAAACATGTGTCTCTCAAAAAAAAATCTTTCTTAGAACCAGGAGCATCTAGGGCATTGTTTCCCTGTGAGAACTGAGTTAGTTATTGAAAGGAATACTTCCTGCGACTTAAGATGTTTCAAAGTGGAGAAAGGCTCATTTTGTTCCAAATGGGGCCGTTCATCATTGGGGAAGAAACACAAGTATCCCTCCGAAGAAACCCATTTATGCTAGAAGCTGCAGCATCTACCATATTGTTTTCCTGTGAGAATTGAGTTCGTTTTGGGAAGAATACTTCCTGCAAATCAGAAATTCCAACGTGAACAAAGGTTCATTTTGTTTCCCAAAGGCCTATTCACCTAAGATGAAGAAAGGCCTGTATGTCCAAAAGAGAACAAGCTGGGTCCAAAGCTCAAGCATGTAGAACGTTGTTTACCAGTGATACTTGAATTACTTTTTGAATGGAATGCTCCTGCAAATCAGAATTGTCGGGGTGGATGAAGATCATTTTGTTCTGAATAGGCCTATTCGCCTGAGTTGAAAAAACACATTACCTCTCAAAAGAAAACCAGCAGTGTTAGAAGCAGGAGCATCAAGCACATTGTTTTACTGTGAGAATTCAGTGAGTTTTTGAAAGGAAGACTGCTGCAAATCAGCGTTTTCGAGGTGTAGAAAGCTTCATTTTGTTCCACATAGGACAGTTTAGAACAGTTGAAGAAACAAATGTAAATCTCAAAAGAAAGCTATGTGTGTTAGAAATAAGAGCATCTATCACATTGTTTGCTGTGAGAATAGTGTTACTTTTTGAAAGGAATATACCTGCAACTTAGGGGATCAACGTGGAGATAGCCTCTTTCTGTTCCAAATTGGCCTATTCAGCTAAGTTGAAGAAACACATGTACCTCTCAAAAAAAACCATCTCGGTATGAGGCTGGAATATCTAGAACATTGTTTCCCTGTGAGAACTGAGTGTGGTTTTGAAATGACTACTACAGGAAACCTTAGAGTTTCAAAGGGGCGATAAGCTCTGTTTGCTCGAAATAGGTCTTTTCAGCTGAGTTGAAGACACATGCATCTTTCCCAAGAAAACCATCTATGTTAGAAAGTGCAGCAGCTACCACATGGTTTCTCTGTCACAATTGAGAGAGCTTTTGAAAGGAGGACTTCCTGCAATTCAGAACTTGCAAGGTCAACAAAGGTTCATTCTGTGCCAAATAGGCGTTTTCACCTGACATGTTGAAACACATGTTTCTCTCACAAGAAACTCTCTGTGTTAGACGGTCCATCGCATAGAACATTATTTACCTGTGAGATTTGAGTTAGTTTTCATTGGAGAACTTTTGCAAATCAGAATTTCAGGGTGGAAAAGGCTACTTTGTTCCTAATAGCCCTATTGAGCTGCATTGAAAAAACACATGGATCTCGCGAGAGAAAACCATCTGTGTTAGAAGCAGGATCATCCGGCACATTGTTTCCCTGTGAGAATCGAGTGAATATTTGAAAGGAGTACTTCCAGCCAATCATAGATTTGAGGTGTACAAAAGCTCACTTTACTCCAAATAGGACTATTTAGCTGAGTGGAAGAAACAACATGTATATCTCGCAAGAGAACTATATGTGTAAGAAGCCTGAGCATCTAGAACATTGATTCCCTGTGAGAACCGAGTTACGTTTGAAAGGAATACCTCCTGCAAATCCTAGATTTGAAGGTGGAGAAAGGCTGCTTTTGTTCAAAATAGGCCTATTGATCTGAGGGGAAGTAACGAATGGATACTTCCAAAGAAAACCATTTCTGGTAGAAGCTGAAGCATGTACATATTGCTTCCCTGGGAGAAATCAGTTAGTTTGGAAAGGAATATTCCTGCAAATCAGAACTTCCAAGGTGCACCAAGCTTCATTTCATTCTAAATAGGCCTATTCCACTGAGATGTTGAAACACATGTTTCTCTGGAAAGAAAACAATCCGTGTTACAATCTCCCCTGCCTTTAACCTTGATTCCCTGTGAGATTAGAGGTAGTTTTTGAGTGGAATACGTCTGCAAAGGAGAATTTTCAGGCTGGAAAAGCCTCCTTTTGTTGGACTAAGCCTATTCAGCTGAGTTGAAGAAGCACATTTTTCTCTCAAAAGAAAATCATCTGTGTTAGAAGAAGGAGAATCTAGCACATTGTTTCCTATGAGAAGTGAGTTAGTGTTTGAAAAGAACGCTGACTGCAACCTAGGTGTTTCAAGGTGGAGATTGGCTCTATTTCCTCCAATAAGCCTATTCAGATGAGTTTGAGAAACTCATGTATCTCTCCAAGGAAAATGATATACGTTAGCAGCATCAAATCTACCACATTGTTTCCTTCTGAGTATTGAGTTAGTTTTTGAAAGCAACACGTTTAGCAAATCAGAATTTTCAAGCTACAGAAAGGCTCATTTTGTCCAAAGAGGAGGATTCGGCTCAATTGAAGACAGACATGTATCTCTCCTCACAATACCATCTATGCTTCAAACTGCAGCAATTACCACATTGTTTCCCTGCAAGAATTGACTTAGTTTTTGAAAGGACTACTACTGGCAACTTTTGAGTTTCACTGTGGAGATAGTCTCTGTTTGCTTCAAACAGGCCTTTTTAGCTGAGATGAAGAAGCACATGTGTATCTTGAAAAAGTACCATCTACGTTGGAAGCTGTAATTTCTATCACACTGTTTCCCTCTGACAATTTAGTTTGTTTTAGAAAGGAGTATTTCCTGCAAATCAGAATTTCCAACATGGATTGAAGTTCACTTGCTCCAAACAAGCCTAGGTTGAAGAAACACACCTATTTCTTGAAAGAAAACCATCTGTGTTAGAAGAAAGTGCATCTAGCACATTGTTTCGCTGTGAGAACTGAGTTAGTTTTTAAAGGAACTTGTCCTCCACATTAGCACTTTGAATTGGGACATATGTTTCTTTGTTTCAAATTGGCCTATTCACCTGAATGGTCTAAACACGTGTTCCTCTTGAAACATCACAATATGTTTTAGAAAGAGGAACAACTAGCCTATTGCTTCCTTGTGAGAAGACTTAGTCTTGGAAAGGAATGTACCTGCAACTGAGAGATTTCAATGTGGAGATATGCCCTGATTGCTGAAAATAGGCCTATACAGCTGAGTTGAAGAAACACATGACTAACTCTAATGACAACCATCTATGTTAGAAACTGTAGCATCAAGCACATTGATCCCCTGTGAAATTTGAATTAGTTATGGAAATGAATAACTTCTGAAGAACAGATTTTCAAAGTGTAGGAAGCCTCATTTTGTCCAAATAGGCCATTTCAGCTATGTTGAAGAAACACATGCATCTCTCCAACGAAATCATGTAGGTTAGAATCAGCATCATCTAGAACACTGTTCCTTGTGAGAATTGATTTAGCTCGTGAAAGGAGTATTTCCTGCAAAGCATCCTTTTCAAGATGAAGAAAGGCTCATTTTGTTCCAAATAGGTCTATACAGCTGAGTTGAAGAAACACATGTACCTTTCCAAAGAAAACCATCTATGGTAGATCTACCACTTTATTTCCCTGTGTGAATTGACATAGATTTCAAAGGAAAATTTAATGGAAATGAGAACTTAGAAGGCAGAGAAAGGATCATTTTGTTCCAAATGGGCCAAATCACATGAGATGTCAAAAACCGTTTGTGTGGAAAGGAAAACTGTGATAGAAACAGGTGTTTCCTGCACATTCTTTCCCTGTGAAAATTGAGTTAATTTTTAAAAGCATACTTCCTACATCTTAAGTGTTTCAATGCGGAGATAGGTTCTGTTTACTCCAGGGAGGCGTATTCAGCGTGGTTTGAGAAACGCATGTATCTCCCAAAGAAAGAGATCTATGTTAAATGCTTCACAATCCCGCCTGTTGTTTGCCTGTGAGAATTGAATGAATTTTTGAATGCAATACTTCTGGAAATCCTCATTTTCAAGAAGAAGAAAGGCTCATTTTGTCCCAAGTATGCGTATTTTGCTGAGGTGAAGAAACACATTTATCTCTCCACAGAAAGCCATCTGTGTCAGAAGTCAAAACATTAACAACATTGCTTCATTCTGTAAATGAGTTACTTTTGGAAAGGAATATTTCCTGAAAATCAGAACTTTCAAGGTGGAGAGATGTTCACTTTCTTCCAAATAAGCCTATTGACCTGAAAGTGGGAACACATTTGTCTCTCGAAAGAAAATGGTCAGTGTAGAAAGAGAGAAGTGTCTAGACCATTGTTTCCGTGTGAGAATTGACTTAGTTTTGAAAGGAATACTTACTGCAAATCCTAATTTTCAAGGTGGAGAAAGGGTGATTTTCCTCAAATGGGCCTCTTTATCTGAGGGGAAGAAACACATGTATCCCTCCAAAGAAAACCATTTCTGCTAGAAGCTGCACCATCTGACACATTGTTACCTGTGAGAATTGAGTTCACTTTTGAAAGGAATATTTCCTGTATATCGTAGTTATCATGGTAGGGGAAGGCTCATTTTGGTACAAAAATGCCTAATCAGCTGATTTGAAGAAACACATTTATTTCTCCAAATAGCACCATCTAAGCTTGAAGCTACAGTTGCTAGCACATTGTTTCCCTGTGACAATTGGCTTAGTTTTTGAAAGGAAGACTTCCTCACAATCTGAATTTTCAGGGTATTATTAGGCTGAGTGTGTCCAAGTAGGCCCATTCAGCTAAGTTCTATAGAAACATGTGTCTCTCAAAAAAAAATCTTTCTTAGAACCAGGAGCATCTAGGGCATTGTTTCCCTGTGAGAACTGAGTTAGTTATTGAAAGGAATACTTCCTGCGACTTAAGATGTTTCAAAGTGGAGAAAGGCTCATTTTGTTCCAAATGGGGCCGTTCATCATTGGGGAAGAAACACAAGTATCCCTCCGAAGAAACCCATTTATGCTAGAAGCTGCAGCATCTACCATATTGTTTTCCTGTGAGAATTGAGTTCGTTTTGGGAAGAATACTTCCTGCAAATCAGAAATTCCAACGTGAACAAAGGTTCATTTTGTTTCCCAAAGGCCTATTCACCTAAGATGAAGAAAGGCCTGTATGTCCAAAAGAGAACAAGCTGGGTCCAAAGCTCAAGCATGTAGAACGTTGTTTACCAGTGATACTTGAATTACTTTTTGAATGGAATGCTCCTGCAAATCAGAATTGTCGGGGTGGATGAAGATCATTTTGTTCTGAATAGGCCTATTCGCCTGAGTTGAAAAAACACATGTACCTCTCAAAAGAAAACCAGCAGTGTTAGAAGCAGGAGCATCAAGCACATTGTTTTACTGTGAGAATTCAGTGAGTTTTTGAAAGGAAGACTGCTGCAAATCAGCGTTTTTGAGGTGTAGAAAGCTTCATTTTGTTCCACATAGGACAGTTTAGAACAGTTGAAGAAACAAATGTAAATCTCAAAAGAAAGCTATGTGTGTTAGAAATAAGAGCATCTATCACATTGTTTGCTGTGAGAATAGTGTTACTTTTTGAAAGGAATATACCTGCAACTTAGGGGATCAACGTGGAGATAGCCTCTTTCTGTTCCAAATTGGCCTATTCAGCTAAGTTGAAGAAACACATGTACCTCTCAAAAAAAACCATCTCGGTATGAGGCTGGAATATCTAGAACATTGTTTCCCTGTGAGAACTGAGTGTGGTTTTGAAATGACTACTACAGGAAACCTTAGAGTTTCAAAGGGGCGATAAGCTCTGTTTGCTTGAAATAGGTCTTTTCAGCTGAGTTGAAGACACATGCATCTTTCCCAAGAAAACCATCTATGTTAGAAAGTGCAGCAGCTACCACATGGTTTCTCTGTCACAATTGAGAGAGCTTTTGAAAGGAGTACTTCCTGCAATTCAGAACTTGCAAGGTCAACAAAGGTTCATTCTGTGCCAAATAGGCGTTTTCACCTGACATGTTGAAACACATGTTTCTCTCACAAGAAACTCTCTGTGTTAGACGGTCCATCGCATAGAACATTATTTACCTGTGAGATTTGAGTTAGTTTTCATTGGAGAACTTTTGCAAATCAGAATTTCAGGGTGGAAAAGGCTACTTTGTTCCTAATAGCCCTATTGAGCTGCATTGAAAAAACACATGGATCTCGCGAGAGAAAACCATCTGTGTTAGAAGCAGGATCATCCCGCACATTGTTTCCCTGTGAGAATCGAGTGAATATTTGAAAGGAGTACTTCCAGCCAATCATAGATTTGAGGTGTACAACAGCTCACTTTACTCCAAATAGGACTATTTATATGAGTGGAAGAAACAACATGTATATCTCGCAAGAGAACTATATGTGTAAGAAGCCTGAGCATCTAGAACATTGATTCCCTGTGAGAACCGAGTTACGTTTGAAAGGAATACCTCCTGCAAATCCTAGATTTGAAGGTGGAGAAAGGCTGCTTTTGTTCAAAATAGGCCTATTGATCTGAGGGGAAGTAACGAATGGATACTTCCAAAGAAAACCATTTCTGGTAGAAGCTGAAGCATGTACATATTGCTTCCCTGGGAGAAATCAGTTAGTTTGGAAAGGAATATTCCTGCAAATCAGAACTTCCAAGGTGCACCAAGCTTCATTTCATTCTAAATAGGCCTATTCCACTGAGATGTTGAAACACATGTTTCTCTGGAAAGAAAACAATCCGTGTTACAATCTCCCCTGCCTTTAACCTTGATTCCCTGTGAGATTAGAGGTAGTTTTTGAGTGGAATACGTCTGCAAAGGAGAATTTTCAGGCTGGAAAAGCCTCCTTTTGTTGGACTAAGCCTATTCAGCTGAGTTGAAGAAGCACATTTTTCTCTCAAAAGAAAATCATCTGTGTTAGAAGAAGGAGAATCTAGCACATTGTTTCCTATGAGAAGTGAGTTAGTGTTTGAAAAGAACGCTGACTGCAACCTAGGTGTTTCAAGGTGGAGATTGGCTCTATTTCCTCCAATAAGCCTATTCAGATGAGTTTGAGAAACTCATGTATCTCTCCAAGGAAAATGATATACGTTAGCAGCATCAAATCTACCACATTGTTTCCTTCTGAGTATTGAGTTAGTTTTTGAAAGCAACACGTTTAGCAAATCAGAATTTTCAAGCTACAGAAAGGCTCATTTTGTCCAAAGAGGAGGATTCGGCTCAATTGAAGACAGACATGTATCTCTCCTCACAATACCATCTATGCTTCAACCTGCAGCAATTACCACATTGTTTCCCTGCAAGAATTGACTTAGTTTTTGAAAGGACTACTACTGGCAACTTTTGAGTTTCACTGTGGAGATAGTCTCTGTTTGCTTCAAACAGGCCTTTTTAGCTGAGATGAAGAAGCACATGTGTATCTTGAAAAAGTACCATCTACGTTGGAAGCTGTAATTTCTATCACACTGTTTCCCTCTGACAATTTAGTTTGTTTTAGAAAGGAGTATTTCCTGCAAATCAGAATTTCCAACATGGATTGAAGTTCACTTGCTCCAAACAAGCCTAGGTTGAAGAAACACACCTATTTCTTGAAAGAAAACCATCTGTGTTAGAAGAAAGTGCATCTAGCACATTGTTTCGCTGTGAGAACTGAGTTAGTTTTTAAAGGAACTTGTCCTCCACATTAGCACTTTGAATTGGGACATATGTTTCTTTGTTTCAAATTGGCCTATTCACCTGAATGGTCTAAACACGTGTTCCTCTTGAAACATCACAATATGTTTTAGAAAGAGGAACAACTAGCCTATTGCTTCCTTGTGAGAAGACTTAGTCTTGGAAAGGAATGTACCTGCAACTGAGAGATTTCAATGTGGAGATATGCCCTGATTGCTGAAAATAGGCCTATACAGCTGAGTTGAAGAAACACATGACTAACTCTAATGACAACCATCTATGTTAGAAACTGTAGCATCAAGCACATTGATCCCCTGTGAAATTTGAATTAGTTATGGAAATGAATAACTTCTGAAGAACAGATTTTCAAACTGTAGGAAGCCTCATTTTGTCCAAATAGGCCATTTCAGCTATGTTGAAGAAACACATGCATCTCTCCAACGAAATCATGTAGGTTAGAATCAGCATCATCTAGAACACTGTTCCTTGTGAGAATTGATTTAGCTCGTGAAAGGAGTATTTCCTGCAAAGCATCCTTTTCAAGATGAAGAAAGGCTCATTTTGTTCCAAATAGGTCTATACAGCTGAGTTGAAGAAACACATGTACCTTTCCAAAGAAAACCATCTATGGTAGATCTACCACTTTATTTCCCTGTGTGAATTGACATAGATTTCAAAGGAAAATTTAATGGAAATGAGAACTTAGAAGGCAGAGAAAGGATCATTTTGTTCCAAATGGGCCAAATCACATGAGATGTCAAAAACCGTTTGTGTGGAAAGGAAAACTGTGATAGAAACAGGTGTTTCCTGCACATTCTTTCCCTGTGAAAATTGAGTTAATTTTTAAAAGCATACTTCCTACATCTTAAGTGTTTCAATGCGGAGATAGGTTCTGTTTACTCCAGGGAGGCGTATTCAGCGTGGTTTGAGAAACGCATGTATCTCCCAAAGAAAGAGATCTATGTTAAATGCTTCACAATCCCGCCTGTTGTTTGCCTGTGAGAATTGAATGAATTTTTGAATGCAATACTTCTGGAAATCCTCATTTTCAAGAAGAAGAAAGGCTCATTTTGTCCCAAGTATGCGTATTTTGCTGAGGTGAAGAAACACATTTATCTCTCCACAGAAAGCCATCAGTGTCAGAAGTCAAAACATTAACAACATTGCTTCATTCTGTAAATGAGTTACTTTTGGAAAGGAATATTTCCTGAAAATCAGAACTTTCAAGGTGGAGAGATGTTCACTTTCTTCCAAATAAGCCTATTGACCTGAAAGTGGGAACACATTTCTCTCTCGAAAGAAAATGGTCAGTGTAGAAAGAGAGAAGTGTCTAGACCATTGTTTCCGTGTGAGAATTGACTTAGTTTTGAAAGGAATACTTACTGCAAATCCTAATTTTCAAGGTGGAGAAAGGGTGATTTTCCTCAAATGGGCCTCTTTATCTGAGGGGAAGAAACACATGTATCCCTCCAAAGAAAACCATTTCTGCTAGAAGCTGCACCATCTGACACATTGTTACCTGTGAGAATTGAGTTCACTTTTGAAAGGAATATTTCCTGTATATCGTAGTTATCATGGTAGGGGAAGGCTCATTTTGGTACAAAAATGCCTAATCAGCTGATTTGAAGAAACACATTTATTTCTCCAAATAGCACCATCTAAGCTTGAAGCTACAGTTGCTAGCACATTGTTTCCCTGTGACAATTGGCTTAGTTTTTGAAAGGAAGACTTCCTCACAATCTGAATTTTCAGGGTATTATTAGGCTGAGTGTGTCCAAGTAGGCCCATTCAGCTAAGTTCTATAGAAACATGTGTCTCTCAAAAAAAAATCTTTGTTAGAACCAGGAGCATCTAGGGCATTGTTTCCCAGTGAGAACTGAGTTAGTTATTGAAAGGAATACTTCCTGCGACTAAAGATGTTTCAAAGTGGAGAAAGGCTCATTTTGTTCCAAATGGGGCCGTTCATCATTGGGTAAGAAACACAAGTATCCCTCCGAAGAAACCCATTTATGCTAGAAGCTGCAGCATCTACCATATTGTTTTCCTGTGAGAATTGAGTTCGTTTTGGGAAGAATACTTCCTGCAAATCAGAAATTCCAACGTGAACAAAGGTTCATTTTGTTTCCCAAAGGCCTATTCACCTAAGATGAAGAAAGGCCTGTATGTCCAAAAGAGAACAAGCTGGGTCCAAAGCTCAAGCATGTAGAACGTTGTTTACCAGTGATACTTGAATTACTTTTTGAATGGAATGCTCCTGCAAATCAGAATTGTCGGGGTGGATGAAGATCATTTTGTTCTGAATAGGCTTATTCGCCTGAGTTGAAAAAACACATGTACCTCTCAAAAGAAAACCAGCAGTGTTAGAAGCAGGAGCATCAAGCACATTGTTTTACTGTGAGAATTCAGTGAGTTTTGGAAAGGAAGACTGCTGCAAATCAGCGTTTTCGAGGTGTAGAAAGCTTCATTTTGTTCCACATAGGACAGTTTAGAACAGTTGAAGAAACAAATGTAAATCTCAAGAGAAAGCTATGTGTGTTAGAAATAAGAGCATCTATCACATTGTTTGCTGTGAGAATAGTGTTACTTTTTGAAAGGAATATACCTGCAACTTAGGGGATCAACGTGGAGATAGCCTCTTTCTGTTCCAAATTGGCCTATTCAGCTAAGTTGAAGAAACACATGTACCTCTCAAAAAAAACCATCTCGGTATGAGGCTGGAATATCTAGAACATTGTTTCCCTGGGAGAACTGAGTGTGGTTTTGAAATGACTACTACAGGAAACCTTAAAGTTTCAAAGGGGCGATAAGCTCTGTTTGCTCGAAATAGGTCTTTTCAGCTGAGTTGAAGACACATGCATCTTTCCCAAGAAAACCATCTATGTTAGAAAGTGCAGCAGCTACCACATGGTTTCTCTGTCACAATTGAGAGAGCTTTTGAAAGGAGTACTTCCTGCAATTCAGAACTTGCAAGGTCAACAAAGGTTCATTCTGTGCCAAATAGGCGTTTTCACCTGACATGTTGAAACACATGTTTCTCTCACAAGAAACTCTCTGTGTTAGACAGTCCATCACATAGAACATTATTTACCTGTGAGATTTGAGTTAGTTTTCATTGGAGAACTTTTGCAAATCAGAATTTCAGGGTGGAAAAGGCTACTTTGTTCCTAATAGCCCTATTGAGCTGCATTGAAAAAACACATGGATCTCGCGAGAGAAAACCATCTGTGTTAGAAGCAGGATCATCCGGCACATTGTTTCCCTGTGAGAATCGAGTGAATATTTGAAAGGAGTACTTCCAGCCAATCATAGATTTGAGGTGTACAAAAGCTCACTTTACTCCAAATAGGACTATTTAGCTGAGTGGAAGAAACAACATGTATATCTCGCAAGAGAACTATATGTGTAAGAAGCCTGAGCATCTAGAACATTGATTCCCTGTGAGAACCGAGTTACGTTTGAAAGGAATACCTCCTGCAAATCCTAGATTTGAAGGTGGAGAAAGGCTGCTTTTGTTCAAAATAGGCCTATTGATCTGAGGGGAAGTAACGAATGGATACTTCCAAAGAAAACCATTTCTGGTAGAAGCTGAAGCATGTACATATTGCTTCCCTGGGAGAAATCAGTTAGTTTGGAAAGGAATATTCCTGCAAATCAGAACTTCCAAGGTGCACCAAGCTTCATTTCATTCTAAATAGGCCTATTCCACTGAGATGTTGAAACACATGTTTCTCTGGAAAGAAAACAATCCGTGTTACAATCTCCCCTGCCTTTAACCTTGATTCCCTGTGAGATTAGAGGTAGTTTTTGAGTGGAATACGTCTGCAAAGGAGAATTTTCAGGCTGGAAAAGCCTCCTTTTGTTGGACTAAGCCTATTCAGCTGAGTTGAAGAAGCACATTTTTCTCTCAAAAGAAAATCATCTGTGTTAGAAGAAGGAGAATCTAGCACATTGTTTCCTATGAGAAGTGAGTTAGTGTTTGAAAAGATCGCTGACTGCAACCTAGGTGTTTCAAGGTGGAGATTGGCTCTATTTCCTCCAATAAGCCTATTCAGATGAGTTTGAGAAACTCATGTATCTCTCCAAGGAAAATGATATACGTTAGCAGCATCAAATCTACCACATTGTTTCCTTCTGAGTATTGAGTTAGTTTTTGAAAGCAACACGTTTAGCAAATCAGAATTTTCAAGCTACAGAAAGGCTCATTTTGTCCAAAGAGGAGGATTCGGCTCAATTGAAGACAGACATGTATCTCTCCTCACAATACCATCTATGCTTCAACCTGCAGCAATTACCACATTGTTTCCCTGCAAGAATTGACTTAGTTTTTGAAAGGACTACTACTGGCAACTTTTGAGTTTCACTGTGGAGATAGTCTCTGTTTGCTTCAAACAGGCCTTTTTAGCTGAGATGAAGAAGCACATGTGTATCTTGAAAAAGTACCATCTACGTTGGAAGCTGTAATTTCTATCACACTGTTTCCCTCTGACAATTTAGTTTGTTTTAGAAAGGAGTATTTCCTGCAAATCAGAATTTCCAACATGGATTGAAGTTCACTTGCTCCAAACAAGCCTAGGTTGAAGAAACACACCTATTTCTTGAAAGAAAACCATCTGTGTTAGAAGAAAGTGCATCTAGCACATTGTTTCGCTGTGAGAACTGAGTTAGTTTTTAAAGGAACTTGTCCTCCACATTAGCACTTTGAATTGGGACATATGTTTCTTTGTTTCAAATTGTCCTATTCACCTGAATGGTCTAAACACGTGTTCCTCTTGAAACATCACAATATGTTTTAGAAAGAGGAACAACTAGCCTATTGCTTCCTTGTGAGAAGACTTAGTCTTGGAAAGGAATGTACCTGCAACTGAGAGATTTCAATGTGGAGATATGCCCTGATTGCTGAAAATAGGCCTATACAGCTGAGTTGAAGAAACACATGACTAACTCTAATGACAACCATCTATGTTAGAAACTGTAGCATCAAGCACATTGATCCCCTGTGAAATTTGAATTAGTTATGGAAATGAATAACTTCTGAAGAACAGATTTTCAAAGTGTAGGAAGCCTCATTTTGTCCAAATAGGCCATTTCAGCTATGTTGAAGAAACACATGCATCTCTCCAACGAAATCATGTAGGTTAGAATCAGCATCATCTAGAACACTGTTCCTTGTGAGAATTGATTTAGCTCGTGAAAGGAGTATTTCCTGCAAAGCATCCTTTTCAAGATGAAGAAAGGCTCATTTTGTTCCAAATAGGTCTATACAGGTGAGTTGAAGAAACACATGTACCTTTCCAAAGAAAACCATCTATGGTAGATCTACCACGTTATTTCCCTGTGTGAATTGACATAGATTTCAAAGGAAAAGTTAATGGAAATGAGAACTTAGAAGGCAGAGAAAGGATCATTTTGTTCCAAATGGGCCAAATCACATGAGATGTCAAAAACCGTTTGTGTGGAAAGGAAAACTGTGATAGAAACAGGTGTTTCCTGCACATTCTTTCCCTGTGAAAATTGAGTTAATTTTTAAAAGCATACTTCCTACATCTTAAGTGTTTCAATGCGGAGATAGGTTCTGTTTACTCCAGGGAGGCGTATTCAGCGTGGTTTGAGAAACGCATGTATCTCCCAAAGAAAGAGATCTATGTTAAATGCTTCACAATCCCGCCTGTTGTTTGCCTGTGAGAATTGAATGAATTTTTGAATGCAATACTTCTGGAAATCCTCATTTTCAAGAAGAAGAAAGGCTCATTTTGTCCCAAGTATGCGTATTTTGCTGAGGTGAAGAAACACATTTATCTCTCCACAGAAAGCCATCTGTGTCAGAAGTCAAAACATTAACAACATTGCTTCATTCTGTAAATGAGTTACTTTTGGAAAGGAATATTTCCTGAAAATCAGAACTTTCAAGGTGGAGAGATGTTCACTTTCTTCCAAATAAGCCTATTGACCTGAAAGTGGGAACACATTTCTCTCTCGAAAGAAAATGGTCAGTGTAGAAAGAGAGAAGTGTCTAGACCATTGTTTCCGTGTGAGAATTGACTTAGTTTTGAAAGGAATACTTACTGCAAATCCTAATTTTCAAGGTGGAGAAAGGGTGATTTTCCTCAAATGGGCCTCTTTATCTGAGGGGAAGAAACACATGTATCCCTCCAAAGAAAACCATTTGTGCTAGAAGCTGCAGCATCTGACACATTGTTACCTGTGAGAATTGAGTTCACTTTTGAAAGGAATATTTCCTGTATATCGTAGTTATCATGGTAGGGGAAGGCTCATTTTGGTACAAAAATGCCTAATCAGCTGATTTGAAGAAACACATTTATTTCTCCAAATAACACCATCTAAGCTTGAAGCAACAGTTGCTAGCACATTGTTTCCCTGTGACAATTGGCTTAGTTTTTGAAAGGAAGACTTCCTCACAATCTGAATTTTCAGGGTATTATTAGGCTGAGTGTGTCCAAGTAGGCCCATTCAGCTAAGTTGTATAGAGACATGTATCTCTCAAAAAAAAAATCTTTGTTAGAACCAGGAGCATCTAGGGCATTGTTTCCCGGTGAGAACTGAGTTGGTTATTGAAAGGAATACTTCCTGTGACTTAAGATGTTTCAAAGTGGAGAAAGGCTCATTTTGTTCCAAATGGGGCCGTTCATCATTGGGGAAGAAACACAAGTATCCCTCCGAAGAAACCCATTTATGGTAGAAGCTGCAGCATCTACCATATTGATTTCCTGTGAGAATTGAGTTCGTTTTGGGAAGAATACTTCCTGCAAATCAGAAATTCCAACGTGAACAAAGGTTCATTTTGTTTCCCAAAGGCCTATTCACCTAAGATGAAGAAAGGCATGTATGTCCAAAAGAGAACAAGCTGGGTCCGAAGCTCAAGCACGTAGAACGTTGTTTACCAGTGATACTTGAATTACTTTTTGAATGGAATGCTCCTGCAAATAAGAATTGTCGGGGTGGATGAAGATCATTTTGTTCTGAATAGGCCTATTCGCCTGAGTTGAAAAAACACATGTACCTCTCAAAAGAAAACCAGCAGTGTTAGAAGCAGGAGCATCTAGCACATTGTTTTACTGTGAGAATTCAGTGAGTTTTTGAAAGGAAGACTGCTGCAAATCAGCGTTGTTGAGGTGTAGAAAGCTTCATTTTGTTCCAAATAGGACAGTTTAGAACAGTTGAAGAAAGAAATGTAAATCTCAAAAGAAAGCTACAGAAAACCTTCGAGTTTCAAAGGGGCCATAGGCTCTGTTTGCTCGAAATAGGTCTTTTCAGCTGAGTTGAAGACACATGCATCTTTCCCAAGAAAACCATCTATGTTAGAAAGTGCAGCAGCTACCACATGTTTTCTCTGTCACAATTGAGAGAGCTTTTGAAAGGAGTACTTCCTGCAATTCAGAACTTTCAAGGTCAACAAAGGTTCATTCTGTGCCAAATAGGCGTTTTCACCTGAAATGTTGAAACACATGTTTCTCTCACAAGAAACTCTCTGTGTTAGACGGTCCATCACATAGAACATTATTTACCTGTGAGATTTGAGTTAGTTTTCATTGGAGAACTTTTGCAAATCAGAATTTCAGGGTGGAAAAGGCTACTTTGTTCCTAATAGCCCTATTGAGCTGCATTGAAAAAACACATGGATCTCGCGAGAGAAAACCACCTGTGTTAGAAGCAGGATAATCCTGCACATTGTTTCCCTGTGAGAATCGAGTGAATATTTGAAAGGAGTATTTCCAGACAATCATAGATTTGAGGTGTACAACTGCTCACTTTACTCCAAATAGGACTATTTAGCTGAGTGGAAGAAACAACATGTATATCTCGCAAGAGAACTATATGTGTAAGAAGCCTGAGCATCTAGAACATTGATTCCCTGTGAGAACCGAGTTACGTTTGAAAGGAATACCTCCTGCAAATGCTAGATTTGAAGGTGGAGAAAGGCTGCTTTTGTTCAAAATAGGCCTATTGATCTGAGGGGAAGTAACGAATGGATACTTCCAAAGAAAACCATTTCTGGTAGAAGCTGAAGCTTGTACATATTGCTTCCCTGGGAGAATTCAGTTCGTTTGGAAAAGAATATTCCTGCAAATCAGAACTTCCAACGTGCACCAAGCTTCATTTCATTCTAAATAGGCCTATTCGACTGAGATGTTGAAACACATGTTTCTCTGGAAAGAAAACAATCCGTGTTATAATCTCCACTGCCTTTAACCTTGATTCTCTGTGAGATTAGAGGTAGTTTTTGAGTGGAATACTTCTGCAAAGGAGAATTTTCAGGCTGGAAAAGCCTCCTTTTGTTGGACTAAGCCTATTCAGCTGAGTTGAAGAAGCACATTTTTCTCTCAAAACAAAATCATCTGTGTTAGAAGAAGGAGAATCTAGCACATTGTTTCCTATGAGAAGTGAGTTAGTGTTTGAAAAGAACGCTGCCTGCAACCTAGATGTTTCAAGGTGGAGATTGGCTCTATTTCCTCCAATAAGCCTATTCAGATGAGTTTGAGAAACTCATGTATCTCTCCAAGGAAAATGGTCTACGTTAGCAGCATCAAATCTACCACATTGTTTCCTTCTGAGTATTGAGTTAGTTTTTGAAAGCAACACGTTTAGCAAATCAGAATTTTCAAGCTACAGAAAGGCTCATTTTGTCCAAAGAGGAGGATTCGGCTCAATTGAAGACAGACATGTATCTCTCCTCACAATACCATCTATGCTTCAAACTGCAGCAATTACCACATTGTTTCCCTGCAAGAATTGACTTAGTTTTTGAAAGGACTACTACTGGCAACTTTTGAGTTTCACTGTGGAGATAGTCTCTGTTTGCTTCAAACAGGCCTTTTTAGCTGAGATGAAGAAGCACATGTGTATCTTGAAAAAGTACCATCTACGTTGGAAGCTGTAATTTCTATCACACTGTTTCCCTCTGACAATTTAGTTTGTTTTAGAAAGGAGTATTTCCTGCAAATCAGAATTTCCAACATGGATTGAAGTTCACTTGCTCCAAACAAGCCTAGGTTGAAGAAACACACCTATTTCTTGAAAGAAAACCATCTGTGTTAGAAGAAAGTGCATCTAGCACATTGTTTCCCTGTGAGAACTGAGTTAGTTTTTAAAGGAACTTGTCCTCCACATTAGCACTTTGAATTGGGACATATGTTTCTTTGTTTCAAATTGGCCTATTCACCTGAATGGTCTAAACACGTGTTCCTCTTGAAACATCACAATATGTTTTAGAAAGAGGAACAACTAGCCTATTGCTTCCTTGTGAGAAGACTTAGTCTTGGAAAGGAATGTACCTGCAACTGAGAGATTTCAATGTGGAGATATGCCCTGAAAATAGGCCTATACAGCTGAGTTGAAGAAACACATGACTAACTCTAATGACAACCATCTATGTTAGAAACTGTAGCATCAAGCACATTGATCCCCTGTGAAATTTGAATTAGTTATGGAAATGAATAACTTCTGAAGAACAGATTTTCAAAGTGTAGGAAGCCTCATTTTGTCCAAATAGGCCATTTCAGCTATGTTGAAGAAACACATGCATCTCTCCAACGAAATCATGTAGGTTAGAATCAGCATCATCTAGAACACTGTTCCTTGTGAGAATTGATTTAGCTCGTGAAAGGAGTATTTCCTGCAAAGCATCCTTTTCAAGATGAAGAAAGGCTCATTTTGTTCCAAATAGGTCTATACATCTGAGTTGAAGAAACACATGTACCTTTCCAAAGAAAACCATCTATGGTAGATCTACCACTTTATTTCCCTGTGTGAATTGACATAGATTTCAAAGGAAAATTTAATGGAAATGAGAACTTAGAAGGCAGAGAAAGGATCATTTTGTTCCAAATGGGCCAAATCACATGAGATGTCAAAAACCGTTTGTGTGGAAAGGAAAACTGTGATAGAAACAGGTGTTTCCTGCACATTCTTTCCCTGTGAAAATTGAGTTAATTTTTAAAAGCATACTTCCTACATCTTAAGTGTTTCAATGCAGAGATAGGTTCTGTTTACTCCAGGGAGGCGTATTCAGCGTGGTTTGAGAAACGCATGTATCTCCCAAAGAAAGAGATCTATGTTAAATGCTTGACAATCCCGCCTGTTGTTTGCCTGTGAGAATTGAATGAATTTTTGAATGCAATACTTCTGGAAATCCTCATTTTCAAGAAGAAGAAAGGCTCATTTTGTCCCAAGTATGCGTATTTTGCTGAGGTGAAGAAACACATTTATCTCTCCACAGAAAGCCATCTGTGTCAGAAGTCAAAACATTAACAACATTGCTTCATTCTGTAAATGAGTTACTTTTGGAAAGGAATATTTCCTGAAAATCAGAACTTTCAAGGTGGAGAGATGTTCACTTTCTTCCAAATAAGCCTATTGACCTGAAAGTGGGAACACATTTGTCTCTCGAAAGAAAATGGTCAGTGTAGAAAGAGAGAAGTGTCTAGACCATTGTTTCCGTGTGAGAATTGACTTAGTTTTGAAAGGAATACTTACTGCAAATCCTAATTTTCAAGGTGGAGAAAGGGTGATTTTCCTCAAATGGGCCTCTTTATCTGAGGGGAAGAAACACATGTATCCCTCCAAAGAAAACCATTTCTGCTAGAAGCTGCACCATCTGACACATTGTTACCTGTGAGAATTGAGTTCACTTTTGAAAGGAATATTTCCTGTATATCGTAGTTATCATGGTAGGGGAAGGCTCATTTTGGTACAAAAATGCCTAATCAGCTGATTTGAAGAAACACATTTATTTCTCCAAATAGCACCATCTAAGCTTGAAGCTACAGTTGCTAGCACATTGTTTCCCTGTGACAATTGGCTTAGTTTTTGAAAGGAAGACTTCCTCACAATCTGAATTTTCAGGGTATTATTAGGCTGAGTGTGTCCAAGTAGGCCCATTCAGCTAAGTTCTATAGAAACATGTGTCTCTCAAAAAAAAATCTTTCTTAGAACCAGGAGCATCTAGGGCATTGTTTCCCTGTGAGAACTGAGTTAGTTATTGAAAGGAATACTTCCTGCGACTTAAGATGTTTCAAAGTGGAGAAAGGCTCATTTTGTTCCAAATGGGGCCGTTCATCATTGGGGAAGAAACACAAGTATCCCTCCGAAGAAACCCATTTATGCTAGAAGCTGCAGCATCTACCATATTGTTTTCCTGTGAGAATTGAGTTCGTTTTGGGAAGAATACTTCCTGCAAATCAGAAATTCCAACGTGAACAAAGGTTCATTTTGTTTCCCAAAGGCCTATTCACCTAAGATGAAGAAAGGCCTGTATGTCCAAAAGAGAACAAGCTGGGTCCAAAGCTCAAGCATGTAGAACGTTGTTTACCAGTGATACTTGAATTACTTTTTGAATGGAATGCTCCTGCAAATCAGAATTGTCGGGGTGGATGAAGATCATTTTGTTCTGAATAGGCCTATTCGCCTGAGTTGAAAAAACACATGTACCTCTCAAAAGAAAACCAGCAGTGTTAGAAGCAGGAGCATCAAGCACATTGTTTTACTGTGAGAATTCAGTGAGTTTTTGAAAGGAAGACTGCTGCAGATCAGCGTTTTTGAGGTGTAGAAAGCTTCATTTTGTTCCACATAGGACAGTTTAGAACAGTTGAAGAAACAAATGTAAATCTCAAAAGAAAGCTATGTGTGTTAGAAATAAGAGCATCTATCACATTGTTTGCTGTGAGAATAGTGTTACTTTTTGAAAGGAATATACCTGCAACTTAGGGGATCAACGTGGAGATAGCCTCTTTCTGTTCCAAATTGGCCTATTCAGCTAAGTTGAAGAAACACATGTACCTCTCAAAAAAACCCATCTCGGTATGAGGCTGGAATATCTAGAACATTGTTTCCCTGTGAGAACTGAGTGTGGTTTTGAAATGACTACTACAGGAAACCTTAGAGTTTCAAAGGGGCGATAAGCTCTGTTTGCTCGAAATAGGTCTTTTCAGCTGAGTTGAAGACACATGCATCTTTCCCAAGAAAACCATCTATGTTAGAAAGTGCAGCAGCTACCACATGGTTTCTCTGTCACAATTGAGAGAGCTTTTGAAAGGAGTACTTCCTGCAATTCAGAACTTGCAAGGTCAACAAAGGTTCATTCTGTGCCAAATAGGCGTTTTCACCTGACATGTTGAAACACATGTTTCTCTCACAAGAAACTCTCTGTGTTAGACGGTCCATCGCATAGAACATTATTTACCTGTGAGATTTGAGTTAGTTTTCATTGGAGAACTTTTGCAAATCAGAATTTCAGGGTGGAAAAGGCTACTTTGTTCCTAATAGCCCTATTGAGCTGCATTGAAAAAACACATGGATCTCACGAGAGAAAACCATCTGTGTTAGAAGCAGGATCATCCGGCACATTGTTTCCCTGTGAGAATCGAGTGAATATTTGAAAGGAGTACTTCCAGCCAATCATAGATTTGAGGTGTACAAAAGCTCACTTTACTCCAAATAGGACTATTTAGCTGAGTGGAAGAAACAACATGTATATCTCGCAAGAGAACTATATGTGTAAGAAGCCTGAGCATCTAGAACATTGATTCCCTGTGAGAACCGAGTTACGTTTGAAAGGAATACCTCCTGCAAATCCTAGATTTGAAGGTGGAGAAAGGCTGCTTTTGTTCAAAATAGGCCTATTGATCTAAGGGGAAGTAACGAATGGATACTTCCAAAGAAAACCATTTCTGGTAGAAGCTGAAGCATGTACATATTGCTTCCCTGGGAGAAATCAGTTAGTTTGGAAAGGAATATTCCTGCAAATCACAACTTCCAAGGTGCACCAAGCTTCATTTCATTCTAAATAGGCCTATTCCACTGAGATGTTGAAACACATGTTTCTCTGGAAAGAAAACAATCCGTGTTACAATCTCCCCTGCCTTTAACCTTGATTCCCTGTGAGATTAGAGGTAGTTTTTGAGTGGAATACGTCTGCAAAGGAGAATTTTCAGGCTGGAAAAGCCTCCTTTTGTTGGACTAAGCCTATTCAGCTGAGTTGAAGAAGCACATTTTTCTCTCAAAAGAAAATCATCTGTGTTAGAAGAAGGAGAATCTAGCACATTGTTTCCTATGAGAAGTGAGTTAGTGTTTGAAAAGAACGCTGCCTGCAACCTAGGTGTTTCAAGGTGGAGATTGGCTCTATTTCCTCCAATAAGCCTATTCAGATGAGTTTGAGAAACTCATGTATCTCTCCAAGGAAAATGGTCTACGTTAGCATCATCAAATCTACCACATTGTTTCCTTCTGAGTATTGAGTTAGTTTTTGAAAGCAACACGTTTAGCAAATCAGAATTTTCAAGCTAGAGAAAGGCTCATTTTGTCCAAAGAGGACGATTCGGCTCAATTGAAGACAGACATATATCTCTCCTCACAATACCATCTATGCTTCAACCTGCAGCAATTACCACATTGTTTCCCTGCAAGAATTGACTTAGTTTTTGAAAGGACTACTACTGGCAACTTTTGAGTTTCACTGTGGAGATAGTCTCTGTTTGCTTCAAACAGGCCTTTTTAGCTGAGATGAAGAAGCACATGTGTATCTTGAAAAAGTACCATCTACGTTGGAAGCTGTAATTTCTATCACACTGTTTCCCTCTGACAATTTAGTTTGTTTTAGAAAGGAGTATTTCCTGCAAATCAGAATTTCCAACATGGATTGAAGTTCACTTGCTCCAAACATGCCTAGGTTGAAGAAACACACCTATTTCTTGAAAGAAAACCATCTGTGTTAGAAGAAAGTGCATCTAGGACATTGTTTCCCTGTGAGAACTGAGTTAGTTTTTAAAGGAACTCGTCCTGCAAATTAGCACTTTGAAGGGGGACATATGTTTCTTTGTTTCAAATTGGCCTATTCACCTGAATTGTCTAAACACGTGTTCCTCTTGAAACATCACAATATGTTTAAGAAAGAGGAACAACTAGCCTATTGCTTCCTTGTGAGAAGACTTAGTCTTGGAAAGGAATGTACCTGCAACTGAGAGATTTCAATGTGGAGATATGCCCTGATTGCTGCAAATAGGCCTGTACAGCTGAGTTGAAGAAACACATGTCTAACTCTAATGACAACCATCTATGTTAGAAACTGTAGCATCAAGCACATTGTTCCCCTGTGAAATTTGAATTAGTTATGGAAATGAATAATATCTGAATAACAGATTTTCAAAGTGTAGGAAAGCTCATTTTGTCCAAATAGGCCATTTCAGCTATGTTGAAGAAACACATGCATCTCTCCAACGAAATCATGTAGGTTAGAATCAGCATCATCTAGAACACTGTTCCTTGTGAGAATTGATTTAGTTCGTGAAACGAATATTTCCTGCAAATCATCCTTTTCAAGATGAAGAAAGGCTCATTTTGTTCCAAATAGGTCTATACAGGTGAGTTGAAGAAACACATGTACCTTTCCAAAGAAAACCATCTATGGTAGATCTACCACTTTATTTCCCTGTGTGAATTGACATAGATTTCAAAGGAACATTTAATGGAAATGAGAACTTAGAAGGCAGAGAAAGGATCATTTTGTTCCAAATGGGCCAAATCACATGAGATGTCAAAAACCGTTTGTGTTTAAAGGAAAACTGTGATAGAAACAGGAGTTTCCTGCACATTCTTTCCATGTGAAAATTGAGTTAATTTTTAAAAGCATACTTCCTACATCTTAAGTGTTTCAATGTGGAGATAGGTTCTGTTTACTCCAGGAAGGCGTATTCAGGTTGGTTTGAGAAACGCATGTACCTCCCAAAGAAAGAGATCTATGTTAAATGCTTCACAATCCCGCCTGTTGTTTGCCTGTGAGAATTGAATGAGTTTTTGAATGCAATACTTCTGGAAATCCTCATTTTCAAGAAGAAGAAAGGCTCATTTTGTCCCAAGTATGCGTATTTTGCTGAGGTGAAGAAACACATTTATCTCTCCACAGAAAGCCATCTGTGTCAGAAGTCAAAACATTAACAACATTGCTTCATTCCGTAAATGAGTTACTTTTGTAAAGGAATATTTCCTGAAAATCAGAACTTTCAAGGTGGAGAGATGTACATTTTCTTACAAATAAGCCTATTGACCTGAAAGTGGGAACACATTTCTCTCTCGAAAGAAAATGGTCAGAGTTAGAAAGAGAGAAGTGTCTACACCATTGTTTCCGTGTGAGAATTGACTTAGTTTGGAAAGGAATACTTACTGCAAATCCTAATTTTCAAGGTGGAGAAAGGGTGATTTTCCTCAAATGGGCCTCTTTATCTGAGGGGAAGAAACACATGTATCCCTCCAAAGAAAACCATTTGTGCTAGAAGCTGCAGCATCTGACACATTGTTACCTGTGAGAATTGAGTTCACTTTTGAAAGGAATATTTCCTGTATATCGTAGTTATCATGGTAGGGGAAGGCTCATTTTGGTACAAAAATGCCTAATCAGCTGATTTGAAGAAACACATTTATTTCTCCAAATAACACCATCTAAGCTTGAAGCAACAGTTGCTAGCACATTGTTTCCCTGTGACAATTGGCTTAGTTTTTGAAAGGAAGACTTCCTCACAATCTGAATTTTCAGGGTATTATTAGGCTGAGTGTGTCCAAGTAGGCCCATTCAACTAAGTTGTATAGAGACATGTATCTCTCAAAAAAAAAATCTTTGTTAGAACCAGGAGCATCTAGGGCATTGTTTCCCGGTGAGAACTGAGTTGGTTATTGAAAGGAATACTTCCTGTGACTTAAGATGTTTCAAAGTGGAGAAAGGCTCATTTTGTTCCAAATGGGGCCGTTCATCATTGGGGAAGAAACACAAGTATCCCTCCGAAGAAACCCATTTATGGTAGAAGCTGCAGCATCTACCATATTGATTTCCTGTGAGAATTGAGTTCGTTTTGGGAAGAATACTTCCTGCAAATCAGAAATTCCAACGTGAACAAAGGTTCATTTTGTTTCCCAAAGGCCTATTCACCTAAGATGAAGAAAGGCATGTATGTCCAAAAGAGAACAAGCTGGGTCCGAAGCTCAAGCACGTAGAACGTTGTTTACCAGTGATACTTGAATTACTTTTTGAATGGAATGCTCCTGCAAATAAGAATTGTCGGGGTGGATGAAGATCATTTTGTTCTGAATAGGCCTATTCGCCTGAGTTGAAAAAACACATGTACCTCTCAAAAGAAAACCAGCAGTGTTAGAAGCAGGAGCATCTAGCACATTGTTTTACTGTGAGAATTCAGTGAGTTTTTGAAAGGAAGACTGCTGCAAATCAGCGTTGTTGAGGTGTAGAAAGCTTCATTTTGTTCCAAATAGGACAGTTTAGAACAGTTGAAGAAAGAAATGTAAATCTCAAAAGAAAGCTACAGAAAACCTTCGAGTTTCAAAGGGGCCATAGGCTCTGTTTGCTCGAAATAGGTCTTTTCAGCTGAGTTGAAGACACATGCATCTTTCCCAAGAAAACCATCTATGTTAGAAAGTGCAGCAGCTACCACATGTTTTCTCTGTCACAATTGAGAGAGCTTTTGAAAGGAGTACTTCCTGCAATTCAGAACTTTCAAGGTCAACAAAGGTTCATTCTGTGCCAAATAGGCGTTTTCACCTGAAATGTTGAAACACATGTTTCTCTCACAAGAAACTCTCTGTGTTAGACGGTCCATCACATAGAACATTATTTACCTGTGAGATTTGAGTTAGTTTTCATTGGAGAACTTTTGCAAATCAGAATTTCAGGGTGGAAAAGGCTACTTTGTTCCTAATAGCCCTATTGAGCTGCATTGAAAAAACACATGGATCTCGCTAGAGAAAACCACCTGTGTTAGAAGCAGGATAATCCAGCACATTGTTTCCCTGTGAGAATCGAGTGAATATTTGAAAGGAGTATTTCCAGACAATCATAGATTTGAGGTGTACAACTGCTCACTTTACTCCAAATAGGACTATTTAGCTGAGTGGAAGAAACAACATGTATATCTCGCAAGAGAACTATATGTGTAAGAAGCCTGAGCATCTAGAACATTGATTCCCTGTGAGAACCGAGTTACGTTTGAAAGGAATACCTCCTGCAAATGCTAGATTTGAAGGTGGAGAAAGGCTGCTTTTGTTCAAAATAGGCCTATTGATCTGAGGGGAAGTAACGAATGGATACTTCCAAAGAAAACCATTTCTGGTAGAAGCTGAAGCTTGTACATATTGCTTCCCTGGGAGAATTCAGTTCGTTTGGAAAAGAATATTCCTGCAAATCAGAACTTCCAACGTGCACCAAGCTTCATTTCATTCTAAATAGGCCTATTCGACTGAGATGTTGAAACACATGTTTCTCTGGAAAGAAAACAATCCGTGTTATAATCTCCACTGCCTTTAACCTTGATTCTCTGTGAGATTAGAGGTAGTTTTTGAGTGGAATACTTCTGCAAAGGAGAATTTTCAGGCTGGAAAAGCCTCCTTTTGTTGGACTAAGCCTATTCAGCTGAGTTGAAGAAGCACATTTTTCTCTCAAAACAAAATCATCTGTGTTAGAAGAAGGAGAATCTAGCACATTGTTTCCTATGAGAAGTGAGTTAGTGTTTGAAAAGAACGCTGCCTGCAACCTAGATGTTTCAAGGTGGAGATTGGCTCTATTTCCTCCAATAAGCCTATTCAGATGAGTTTGAGAAACTCATGTATCTCTCCAAGGAAAATGGTCTACGTTAGCAGCATCAAATCTACCACATTGTTTCCTTCTGAGTATTGAGTTAGTTTTTGAAAGCAACACGTTTAGCAAATCAGAATTTTCAAGCTACAGAAAGGCTCATTTTGTCCAAAGAGGAGGATTCGGCTCAATTGAAGACAGACATGTATCTCTCCTCACAATACCATCTATGCTTCAAACTGCAGCAATTACCACATTGTTTCCCTGCAAGAATTGACTTAGTTTTTGAAAGGACTACTACTGGCAACTTTTGAGTTTCACTGTGGAGATAGTCTCTGTTTGCTTCAAACAGGCCTTTTTAGCTGAGATGAAGAAGCACATGTGTATCTTGAAAAAGTACCATCTACGTTGGAAGCTGTAATTTCTATCACACTGTTTCCCTCTGACAATTTAGTTTGTTTTAGAAAGGAGTATTTCCTGCAAATCAGAATTTCCAACATGGATTGAAGTTCACTTGCTCCAAACAAGCCTAGGTTGAAGAAACACACCTATTTCTTGAAAGAAAACCATCTGTGTTAGAAGAAAGTGCATCTAGCACATTGTTTCCCTGTGAGAACTGAGTTAGTTTTTAAAGGAACTTGTCCTCCACATTAGCACTTTGAATTGGGACATATGTTTCTTTGTTTCAAATTGGCCTATTCACCTGAATGGTCTAAACACGTGTTCCTCTTGAAACATCACAATATGTTTTAGAAAGAGGAACAACTAGCCTATTGCTTCCTTGTGAGAAGACTTAGTCTTGGAAAGGAATGTACCTGCAACTGAGAGATTTCAATGTGGAGATATGCCCTGATTGCTGAAAATAGGCCTATACAGCTGAGTTGAAGAAACACATGACTAACTCTAATGACAACCATCTATGTTAGAAACTGTAGCATCAAGCACATTGATCCCCTGTGAAATTTGAATTAGTTATGGAAATGAATAACTTCTGAAGAACAGATTTTCAAAGTGTAGGAAGCCTCATTTTGTCCAAATAGGCCATTTCAGCTATGTTGAAGAAACACATGCATCTCTCCAACGAAATCATGTAGGTTAGAATCAGCATCATCTAGAACACTGTTCCTTGTGAGAATTGATTTAGCTCGTGAAAGGAGTATTTCCTGCAAAGCATCCTTTTCAAGATGAAGAAAGGCTCATTTTGTTCCAAATAGGTCTATACATCTGAGTTGAAGAAACACATGTACCTTTCCAAAGAAAACCATCTATGGTAGATCTACCACTTTATTTCCCTGTGTGAATTGACATAGATTTCAAAGGAACATTTAATGGAAATGAGAACTTAGAAGGCAGAGAAAGGATCATTTTGTTCCAAATGGGCCAAATCACATGAGATGTCAAAAACCGTTTGTGTGGAAAGGAAAACTGTGATAGAAACAGGTGTTTCCTGCACATTCTTTCCCTGTGAAAATTGAGTTAATTTTTAAAAGCATACTTCCTACATCTTAAGTGTTTCAATGCAGAGATAGGTTCTGTTTACTCCAGGGAGGCGTATTCAGCGTGGTTTGAGAAACGCATGTATCTCCCAAAGAAAGAGATCTATGTTAAATGCTTGACAATCCCGCCTGTTGTTTGCCTGTGAGAATTGAATGAATTTTTGAATGCAATACTTCTGGAAATCCTCATTTTCAAGAAGAAGAAAGGCTCATTTTGTCCCAAGTATGCGTATTTTGCTGAGGTGAAGAAACACATTTATCTCTCCACAGAAAGCCATCTGTGTCAGAAGTCAAAACATTAACAACATTGCTTAATTCTGTAAATGAGTTACTTTTGGAAAGGAATATTTCCTGAAAATCAGAACTTTCAAGGTGGAGAGATGTTCACTTTCTTCCAAATAAGCCTATTGACCTGAAAGTGGGAACACATTTCTCTCTCGAAAGAAAATGGTCAGTGTAGAAAGAGAGAAGTATCTAGACCATTGTTTCCGTGTGAGAATTGACTTAGTTTTGAAAGGAATACTTACTGCAAATCCTAATTTTCAAGGTGGAGAAAGGGTGATTTTCCTCAAATGGGCCTCTTTATCTGAGGGGAAGAAACACATGTATCCCTCCAAAGAAAACCATTTGTGCTAGAAGCTGCAGCATCTGACACATTGTTACCTGTGAGAATTGAGTTCACTTTTGAAAGGAATATTTCCTGTATATCGTAGTTATCATGGTAGGGGAAGGCTCATTTTGGTACAAAAATGCCTAATCAGCTGATTTGAAGAAACACATTTATTTCTCCAAATAGCACCATCTAAGCTTGAAGCTACAGTTGCTAGCACATTGTTTCCCTGTGACAATTGGCTTAGTTTTTGAAAGGAAGACTTCCTCACAATCTGAATTTTCAGGGTATTATTAGGCTGAGTGTGTCCAAGTAGGCCCATTCAGCTAAGTTCTATAGAAACATGTGTCTCTCAAAAAAAAAATCTTTCTTAGAACCAGGAGCATCTAGGGCATTGTTTCCCTGTGAGAACTGAGTTAGTTATTGAAAGGAATACTTCCTGCGACTTAAGATGTTTCAAAGTGGAGAAAGGCTCATTTTGTTCCAAATGGGGCCGTTCATCATTGGGGAAGAAACACAAGTATCCCTCCGAAGAAACCCATTTATGCTAGAAGCTGCAGCATCTACCATATTGTTTTCCTGTGAGAATTGAGTTCGTTTTGGGAAGAATACTTCCTGCAAATCAGAAATTCCAACGTGAACAAAGGTTCATTTTGTTTCCCAAAGGCCTATTCACCTAAGATGAAGAAAGGCCTGTATGTCCAAAAGAGAACAAGCTGGGTCCAAAGCTCAAGCATGTAGAACGTTGTTTACCAGTGATACTTGAATTACTTTTTGAATTTAATGCTCCTGCAAATCATAATTGTCGGGGTGGATGAAGATCATTTTGTTCTGAATAGGCCTATTCGCCTGAGTTGAAAAAACACATGTACCTCTCAAAAGAAAACCAGCAGTGTTAGAAGCAGGAGCATCAAGCACATTGTTTTACTGTGAGAATTCAGTGAGTTTTTGAAAGGAAGACTGCTGCAAATCAGCGTTTTCGAGGTGTAGAAAGCTTCATTTTGTTCCACATAGGACAGTTTAGAACAGTTGAAGAAACAAATGTAAATCTCAAAAGAAAGCTATGTGTGTTAGAAATAAGAGCATCTATCACATTGTTTGCTGTGAGAATAGTGTTACTTTTTGAAAGGAATATACCTGCAACTTAGGGGATCAACGTGGAGATAGCCTCTTTCTGTTCCAAATTGGCCTATTCAGCTAAGTTGAAGAAACACATGTACCTCTCAAAAAAAACCATCTCGGTATGAGGCTGGAATATCTAGAACATTGTTTCCCTGTGAGAACTGAGTGTGGTTTTGAAATGACTACTACAGGAAACCTTAGAGTTTCAAAGGGGCGATAAGCTCTGTTTGCTCGAAATAGGTCTTTTCAGCTGAGTTGAAGACACATGCATCTTTCCCAAGAAAACCATCTATGTTAGAAAGTGCAGCAGCTACCACATGGTTTCTCTGTCACAATTGAGAGAGCTTTTGAAAGGAGTACTTCCTGCAATTCAGAACTTGCAAGGTCAACAAAGGTTCATTCTGTGCCAAATAGGCGTTTTCACCTGACATGTTGAAACACATGTTTCTCTCACAAGAAACTCTCTGTGTTAGACGGTCCATCGCATAGAACATTATTTACCTGTGAGATTTGAGTTAGTTTTCATTGGAGAACTTTTGCAAATCAGAATTTCAGGGTGGAAAAGGCTACTTTGTTCCTAATAGCCCTATTGAGCTGCATTGAAAAAACACATGGATCTCACGAGAGAAAACCATCTGTGTTAGAAGCAGGATCATCCGGCACATTGTTTCCCTGTGAGAATAGAGTGAATATTTGAAAGGAGTACTTCCAGCCAATCATAGATTTGAGGTGTACAAAAGCTCACTTTACTCCAAATAGGACTATTTAGCTGAGTGGAAGAAACAACATGTATATCTCGCAAGAGAACTATATGTGTAAGAAGCCTGAGCATCTAGAACATTGATTCCCTGTGAGAACCGAGTTACGTTTGAAAGGAATACCTCCTGCAAATCCTAGATTTGAAGGTGGAGAAAGGCTGCTTTTGTTCAAAATAGGCCTATTGATCTGAGGGGAAGTAACGAATGGATACTTCCAAAGAAAACCATTTCTGGTAGAAGCTGAAGCATGTACATATTGCTTCCCTGGGAGAAATCAGTTAGTTTGGAAAGGAATATTCCTGCAAATCAGAACTTCCAAGGTGCACCAAGCTTCATTTCATTCTAAATAGGCCTATTCCACTGAGATGTTGAAACACATGTTTCTCTGGAAAGAAAACAATCCGTGTTACAATCTCCCCTGCCTTTAACCTTGATTCCCTGTGAGATTAGAGGTAGTTTTTGAGTGGAATACGTCTGCAAAGGAGAATTTTCAGGCTGGAAAAGCCTCCTTTTGTTGGACTAAGCCTATTCAGCTGAGTTGAAGAAGCACATTTTTCTCTCAAAAGAAAATCATCTGTGTTAGAAGAAGGAGAATCTAGCACATTGTTTCCTATGAGAAGTGAGTTAGTGTTTGAAAAGAACGCTGCCTGCAACCTAGGTGTTTCAAGGTGGAGATTGGCTCTATTTCCTCCAATAAGCCTATTCAGATGAGTTTGAGAAACTCATGTATCTCTCCAAGGAAAATGGTCTACGTTAGCATCATCAAATCTACCACATTGTTTCCTTCTGAGTATTGAGTTAGTTTTTGAAAGCAACACGTTTAGCAAATCAGAATTTTCAAGCTAGAGAAAGGCTCATTTTGTCCAAAGAGGACGATTCGGCTCAATTGAAGACAGACATATATCTCTCCTCACAATACCATCTATGCTTCAACCTGCAGCAATTACCACATTGTTTCCCTGCAAGAATTGACTTAGTTTTTGAAAGGACTACTACTGGCAACTTTTGAGTTTCACTGTGGAGATAGTCTCTGTTTGCTTCAAACAGGCCTTTTTAGCTGAGATGAAGAAGCACATGTGTATCTTGAAAAAGTACCATCTACGTTGGAAGCTGTAATTTCTATCACACTGTTTCCCTCTGACAATTTAGTTTGTTTTAGAAAGGAGTATTTCCTGCAAATCAGAATTTCCAACATGGATTGAAGTTCACTTGCTCCAAACATGCCTAGGTTGAAGAAACACACCTATTTCTTGAAAGAAAACCATCTGTGTTAGAAGAAAGTGCATCTAGCACATTGTTTCCCTGTGAGAACTGAGTTAGTTTTCAGAGGAACTCGTCCTGCAAATTAGCACTTTGAAGGGGGACATATGTTTCTTTGTTTCAAATTGGCCTATTCACCTGAATTGTCTAAACACGTGTTCCTCTTGAAACATCACAATATGTTTAAGAAAGAGGAACAACTAGCCTATTGCTTCCTTGTGAGAAGACTTAGTCTTGGAAAGGAATGTACCTGCAACTGAGAGATTTCAATGTGGAGATATGCCCTGATTGCTGCAAATAGGCCTATACAGCTGAGTTGAAGAAACACATGTCTAACTCTAATGACAACCATCTATGTTAGAAACTGTAGCATCAAGCACATTGTTCCCCTGTGAAATTTGAATTAGTTATGGAAATGAATAATATCTGAATAACAGATTTTCAAAGTGTAGGAAAGCTCATTTTGTCCAAATAGGCCATTTCAGCTATGTTGAAGAAACACATGCATCTCTCCAACGAAATCATGTAGGTTAGAATCAGCATCATCTAGAACACTGTTCCTTGTGAGAATTGATTTAGTTCGTGAAACGAATATTTCCTGCAAATCATCCTTTTCAAGATGAAGAAAGGTTCATTTTGTTCCAAATAGGTCTATACAGGTGAGTTGAAGAAACACATGTACCTTTCCAAAGAAAACCATCTATGGTAGATCTACCACTTTATTTCCCTGTGTGAATTGACATAGATTTCAAAGGAACATTTAATGGAAATGAGAACTTAGAAGGCAGAGAAAGGATCATTTTGTTCCAAATGGGCCAAATCACATGAGATGTCAAAAACCGTTTGTGTTTAAAGGAAAACTGTGATAGAAACAGGAGTTTCCTGCACATTCTTTCCATGTGAAAATTGAGTTAATTTTTAAAAGCATACTTCCTACATCTTAAGTGTTTCAATGTGGAGATAGGTTCTGTTTACTCCAGGAAGGCGTATTCAGGTTGGTTTGAGAAACGCATGTACCTCCCAAAGAAAGAGATCTATGTTAAATGCTTCACAATCCCGCCTGTTGTTTGCCTGTGAGAATTGAATGAGTTTTTGAATGCAATACTTCTGGAAATCCTCATTTTCAAGAAGAAGAAAGGCTCATTTTGTCCCAAGTATGCGTATTTTGCTGAGGTGAAGAAACACATTTATCTCTCCACAGAAAGCCATCTGTGTCAGAAGTCAAAACATTAACAACATTGCTTCATTCCGTAAATGAGTTACTTTTGTAAAGGAATATTTCCTGAAAATCAGAACTTTCATGGTGGAGAGATGTTCATTTTCTTACAAATAAGCCTATTGACCTGAAAGTGGGAACACATTTCTCTCTCGAAAGAAAATGGTCAGAGTTAGAAAGAGAGAAGTGTCTACACCATTGTTTCCGTGTGAGAATTGACTTAGTTTTGAAAGGAATACTTACTGCAAATCCTAATTTTCAAGGTGGAGAAAGGGTGATTTTCCTCAAATGGGCCTCTTTATCTGAGGGGAAGAAACACATGTATCCCCCCAAAGAAAACCATTTGTGCTAGAAGCTGCAGCATCTGACACATTGTTACCTGTGAGAATTGAGTTCACTTTTGAAAGGAATATTTCCTGTATATCGTAGTTATCATGGTAGGGGAAGGCTCATTTTGGTACAAAAATGCCTAATCAGCTGATTTGAAGAAACACATTTATTTCTCCAAATAACACCATCTAAGCTTGAAGCAACAGTTGCTAGCACATTGTTTCCCTGTGACAATTGGCTTAGTTTTTGAAAGGAAGACTTCCTCACAATCTGAATTTTCAGGGTATTATTAGGCTGAGTGTGTCCAAGTAGGCCCATTCAGCTAAGTTGTATAGAGACATGTATCTCTCAAAAAAAAAATCTTTGTTAGAACCAGGAGCATCTAGGGCATTGTTTCCCGGTGAGAACTGAGTTGGTTATTGAAAGGAATACTTCCTGTGACTTAAGATGTTTCAAAGTGGAGAAAGGCTCATTTTGTTCCAAATGGGGCCGTTCATCATTGGGGAAGAAACACAAGTATCCCTCCGAAGAAACCCATTTATGGTAGAAGCTGCAGCATCTACCATATTGATTTCCTGTGAGAATTGAGTTCGTTTTGGGAAGAATACTTCCTGCAAATCAGAAATTCCAACGTGAACAAAGGTTCATTTTGTTTCCCAAAGGCCTATTCACCTAAGATGAAGAAAGGCATGTATGTCCAAAAGAGAACAAGCTGGGTCCGAAGCTCAAGCACGTAGAACGTTGTTTACCAGTGATACTTGAATTACTTTTTGAATGGAATGCTCCTGCAAATCAGAATTGTCGGGGTGGATGAAGATCATTTTGTTCTGAATAGGCCTATTCGCCTGAGTTGAAAAAACACATGTACCTCTCAAAAGAAAACCAGCAGTGTTAGAAGCAGGAGCATCTAGCACATTGTTTTACTGTGAGAATTCAGTGAGTTTTTGAAAGGAAGACTGCTGCAAATCAGCGTTGTTGAGGTGTAGAAAGCTTCATTTTGTTCCAAATAGGACAGTTTAGAACAGTTGAAGAAAGAAATGTAAATCTCAAAAGAAAGCTACAGAAAACCTTCGAGTTTCAAAGGGGCCATAGGCTCTGTTTGCTCGAAATAGGTCTTTTCAGCTGAGTTGAAGACACATGCATCTTTCCCAAGAAAACCATCTATGTTAGAAAGTGCAGCAGCTACCACATGTTTTCTCTGTCACAATTGAGAGAGCTTTTGAAAGGAGTACTTCCTGCAATTCAGAACTTTCAAGGTCAACAAAGGTTCATTCTGTGCCAAATAGGCGTTTTCACCTGAAATGTTGAAACACATGTTTCTCTCACAAGAAACTCTCTGTGTTAGACGGTCCATCACATAGAACATTATTTACCTGTGAGATTTGAGTTAGTTTTCATTGGAGAACTTTTGCAAATCAGAATTTCAGGGTGGAAAAGGCTACTTTGTTCCTAATAGCCCTATTGAGCTGCATTGAAAAAACACATGGATCTCGCTTGAGAAAACCACCTGTGTTAGAAGCAGGATAATCCAGCACATTGTTTCCCTGTGAGAATCGAGTGAATATTTGAAAGGAGTATTTCCAGACAATCATAGATTTGAGGTGTACAACTGCTCACTTTACTCCAAATAGGACTATTTAGCTGAGTGGAAGAAACAACATGTATATCTCGCAAGAGAACTATATGTGTAAGAAGCCTGAGCATCTAGAACATTGATTCCCTGTGAGAACCGAGTTACGTTTGAAAGGAATACCTCCTGCAAATGCTAGATTTGAAGGTGGAGAAAGGCTGCTTTTGTTCAAAATAGGCCTATTGATCTGAGGGGAAGTAACGAATGGATACTTCCAAAGAAAACCATTTCTGGTAGAAGCTGAAGCTTGTACATATTGCTTCCCTGGGAGAATTCAGTTCGTTTGGAAAAGAATATTCCTGCAAATCAGAACTTCCAACGTGCACCAAGCTTCATTTCATTCTAAATAGGCCTATTCGACTGAGATGTTGAAACACATGTTTCTCTGGAAAGAAAACAATCCGTGTTATAATCTCCACTGCCTTTAACCTTGATTCTCTGTGAGATTAGAGGTAGTTTTTGAGTGGAATACTTCTGCAAAGGAGAATTTTCAGGCTGGAAAAGCCTCCTTTTGTTGGACTAAGCCTATTCAGCTGAGTTGAAGAAGCACATTTTTCTCTCAAAACAAAATCATCTGTGTTAGAAGAAGGAGAATCTAGCACATTGTTTCCTATGAGAAGTGAGTTAGTGTTTGAAAAGAACGCTGCCTGCAACCTAGATGTTTCAAGGTGGAGATTGGCTCTATTTCCTCCAATAAGCCTATTCAGATGAGTTTGAGAAACTCATGTATCTCTCCAAGGAAAATGGTCTACGTTAGCAGCATCAAATCTACCACATTGTTTCCTTCTGAGTATTGAGTTAGTTTTTGAAAGCAACACGTTTAGCAAATCAGAATTTTCAAGCTAGAGAAAGGCTCATTTTGTCCAAAGAGGACGATTCGGCTCAATTGAAGACAGACATGTATCTCTCCTCACAATACCATCTATGCTTCAACCTGCAGCAATTACCACATTGTTTCCCTGCAAGTATTGACTTAGTTTTTGAAAGGACTACTACTGGCAACTTTTGAGTTTCACTGTGGAGATAGTCTCTGTTTGCTTCAAACAGGCCTTTTTAGCTGAGATGAAGAAGCACATGTGTATCTTGAAAAAGTACCATCTACGTTGGAAGCTGTAATTTCTATCACACTGTTTCCCTCTGACAATTTAGTTTGTTTTAGAAAGGAGTATTTCCTGCAAATCAGAATTTCCAACATGGATTGAAGTTCACTTGCTCCAAACATGCCTAGGTTGAAGAAACACACATATTTCTTGAAAGAAAACCATCTGTGTTAGAAGAAAGTGCATCTAGCACATTGTTTCCCTGTGAGAACTGAGTTAGTTTTCAGAGGAACTCGTCCTGCAAATTAGCACTTTGAAGGGGGACATATGTTTCTTTGTTTCAAATTGGCCTATTCACCTGAATTGTCTAAACACGTGTTCCTCTTGAAACATCACAATATGTTTAAGAAAGAGGAACAACTAGCCTATTGCTTCCTTGTGAGAAGACTTAGTCTTGGAAAGGAATGTACCTGCAACTGAGAGATTTCAATGTGGAAATATGCCCTGATTGCTGCAAATAGGCCTATACAGCTGAGTTGAAGAAACACATGTCTAACTCTAATGACAACCATCTATGTTAGAAACTGTAGCATCAAGCACATTGTTCCCCTGTGAAATTTGAATTAGTTATGGAAATGAATAACATCTGAATAACAGATTTTCAAAGTGTAGGAAAGCTCATTTTGTCCAAATAGGCCGTTTCAGCTATGTTGAAGAAACACATGCATCTCTCCAACGAAATCATGTAGGTTAGAATCAGCATCATCTAGAACACTGTTCCTTGTGAGAATTGATTTAGTTCGTGAAACGAATATTTCCTGCAAATCATCCTTTTCAAGATGAAGAAAGGCTCATTTTGTTCCAAATAGGTCTATACAGGTGAGTTGAAGAAACACATGTACCTTTCCAAAGAAAACCATCTATGGTAGATCTACCACTTTATTTCCCTGTGTGAATTGACATAGATTTCAAAGGAACATTTAATGGAAATGAGAACTTAGAAGGCAGAGAAAGGATCATTTTGTTCCAAATGGGCCAAATCACATGAGATGTCAAAAACCGTTTGTGTTTAAAGGAAAACTGTGATAGAAACAGGAGTTTCCTGCACATTCTTTCCATGTGAAAATTGAGTTAATTTTTAAAAGCATACTTCCTACATCTTAAGTGTTTCAATGTGGAGATAGGTTCTGTTTACTCCAGGAAGGCGTATTCAGGTTGGTTTGAGAAACGCATGTACCTCCCAAAGAAAGAGATCTATGTTAAATGCTTCACAATCCAGCCTGTTGTTTGCCTGTGAGAATTGAATGAGTTTTTGAATGCAATACTTCTGGAAATCCTCATTTTCAAGAAGAAGAAAGGCTCATTTTGTCCCAAGTATGCGTATTTTGCTGAGGTGAAGAAACACATTTATCTCTCCACAGAAAGCCATCTGTGTCAGAAGTCAAAACATTAACAACATTGCTTCATTCCGTAAATGAGTTACTTTTGTAAAGGAATATTTCCTGAAAATCAGAACTTTCAAGGTGGAGAGATGTTCATTTTCTTCCAAATAAGCCTATTGACCTGAAAGTGGGAACACATTTCTCTCTCGAAAGAAAATGGTCAGAGTTAGAAAGAGAGAAGTGTCTAGACCATTGTTTCCGTGTGAGAATTGACTTAGTTTTGAAAGGAATACTTACTGCAAATCCTAATTTTCAAGGTGGAGAAAGGGTGATTTTCCTCAAATGGGCCTCTTTATCTGAGGGGAAGAAACACATGTATCCCTCCAAAGAAAACCATTTGTGCTAGAAGCTGCAGCATCTGACACATTGTTACCTGTGAGAATTGAGTTCACTTTTGAAAGGAATATTTCCTGTATATCGTAGTTATCATGGTAGGGGAAGGCTCATTTTGGTACAAAAATGCCTAATCAGCTGATTTGAAGAAACACATTTATTTCTCCAAATAACACCATCTAAGCTTGAAGCAACAGTTGCTAGCACATTGTTTCCCTGTGACAATTGGCTTAGTTTTTGAAAGGAAGACTTCCTCACAATCTGAATTTTCAGGGTATTATTAGGCTGAGTGTGTCCAAGTAGGCCCATTCAGCTAAGTTGTATAGAGACATGTATCTCTCAAAAAAAAAATCTTTGTTAGAACCAGGAGCATCTAGGGCATTGTTTCCCAGTGAGAGCTGAGTTGGTTATTGAAAGGAATACTTCCTGTGACTTAAGATGTTTCAAAGTGGAGAAAGGCTCATTTTGTTCCAAATGGGGCCGTTCATCATTGGGGAAGGAACACAAGTATCCCTCCGAAGAAACCCATTTATGGTAGAAGCTGCAGCATCTACCATATTGTTTTCCTGTGAGAATTGAGATCGTTTTGGGAAGAATACTTCCTGCAAATCAGAAATTCCAACGTGAACAAAGGTTCATTTTGTTTCCCAAAGGTCTATTCACCTAAGATGAAGAAAGGCCTGTATGTCCAAAGAGAACAAGCTGGGTCCGAAGCTCAAGCACGTAGAACGTTGTTTACCAGTGATACTTGAATTACTTTTTGAATGGAATGCTCCTGCAAATCAGAATTGTCGGGGTGGTGAAGATCATTTTGTTCTGAATAGGCCTATTCGCCTAAGTTGAAAAAACACATGTACCTCTCAAAAGAAAACCAGCAGTGTTAGAAGCAGGAGCATCTAGCACATTGTTTTACTGTGAGAATTCAGTGAGTTTTTGAAAGGAAGACTGCTGCAAATCAGCGTTGTTGAGGTGTAGATAGCTTCATTTTGTTCCAAATAGGACAGTTTAGAACAGTTGAAGAAAGAAATGTAAATCTCAAAAGAAAGCTACAGAAAACCTTGGAGTTTCAAAGGGGCCATAGGCTCTGTTTGCTCGAAATAGGTCTTTTCAGCTGAGTTGAAGACACATGCATCTTTCCCAAGAAAACCATCTATGTAAGAAATTGCAGCAGCTACCACATGTTTTCTCTGTCACAATTGAGAGAGCTTTTGAAAGGAGTACTTCCTGCAATTCCGAACTTTCAAGGTCAACAAAGGTTCATTCTGTGCCAAATAGGCGTTTTCACCTGAACTGTTGAAACACATGTTTCTCTCACAAGAAACTCTCTGTGTTAGACGGTCCATCGCATAGAACATTATTTACCTGTGAGATTTGAGATAGTTTTCATTGGAGAACTTTTGCAAATCAGAATTTCAGGGTGGAAAAGGCTACTTTGTTCCTAATAGCCCTATTGAGCTGCATTGAAAAAACACATGGATCTCACTAGAGAAAACCACCTGTGTTAGAAGCAGGATAATCCAGCACATTGTTTCCCTGTGAGAATCGAGTGAATATTTGAAAGGAGTACTTCCAGACAATCATAGATTTGAGGTGTACAACTGCTCACTTTACTCCAAAAAGGACTATTTAGCTGAGTGGAAGAAACAACATGTATATCTCGCAAGAGAACTATATGTGTAAGAAGCCTGAGCATCTAGAACATTGATTCCCTGTGAGAACCGAGTTACGTTTGAAAGGAATACCTCCTGCAAATGCTAGATTTGAAGGTGGAGAAAGGCTGCTTTTATTCAAAATAGGCCTATTGATCTGAGGGGAAGTAACGAATGGATACTTCCAAAGAAAACCATTTCTGGTAGAAGCTGAAGCATGTACATATTGCTTCCCTGGGAGAAATCAGTTAGTTTGGAAAGGAATATTCCTGCAAATCAGAACTTCCAAGGTGCACCAAGCTTCATTTCATTCTAAATAGGCCTATTCCACTGAGATGTTGAAACACATGTTTCTCTGGAAAGAAAACAATCCGTGTTACAATCTCCCCTGCCTTTAACCTTGATTCTCTGTGAGATTAGAGGTAGTTTTTGAGTGGAATACTTCTGCAAAGGAGAATTTTCAGGCTGGAAAAGCCTCCTTTTGTTGGACTAAGCCTATTCAGCTGAGTTGAAGAAGCACATTTTTCTCTCAAAACAAAATCATCTGTGTTAGAAGAAGGAGAATCTAGCACATTGTTTCCTATGAGAAGTGAGTTAGTGTTTGAAAAGAACGCTGCCTGCAACCTAGGTGTTTCAAGGTGGAGATTGGCTCTATTTCCTCCAATAAGCCTATTCAGATGAGTTTGAGAAACTCATGTATCTCTCCAAGGAAAATGGTCTACGTTAGCAGCATCAAATCTACCACATTGTTTCCTTCTGAGTATTGAGTTAGTTTTTGAAAGCAACACGTTTAGCAAATCAGAATTTTCAAGCTAGAGAAAGGCTCATTTTGCCAAAGAGGACGATTCGGCTCAATTGAAGACAGACATGTATCTCTCCTCACAATACCATCTATGCTTCAACCTGCAGCAATTACCACATTGTTTCCCTGCAAGAATTGACTTAGTTTTTGAAAGGACTACTACTGGCAACTTTTGAGTTTCACTGTGGAGATAGTCTCTGTTTGCTTCAAACAGGCCATTTTAGCTGAGATGAAGAAGCACATGTGTATCTTGAAAAAGTACCATCTACGTTGGAAGCTGTAATTTCTATCACACTGTTTCCCTCTGACAATTTAGTTTGTTTTCGAAAGGAGTATTTCCTGCAAATCAGAATTTCCAACATGGATTGAAGTTCACTTGCTCCAAACAAGCCTAGGTTGAAGAAACACACCTATTTCTTGAAAGAAAACCATCTGTGTTAGAAGAAAGTGCATCTAGCACATTGTTTCCCTGTGAGAACTGAGTTAGTTTTTAAAGGAACTCGTCCTCCACATTAGCACTTTGAATTGGGACATATGTTTCTTTGTTTCAAATTGGCCTATTCACCTGAATTGTCTAAACACGTGTTCCTCTTGAAACATCACAATATGTTTTAGAAAGAGGAACAACTAGCCTATTGCTTCCTTGTGAGAAGGCTTAGTCTTGGAAAGGAATGTACCTGCAACTGAGAGATTTCAATGTGGAGATATGCCCTGATTGCTGAAAATAGGCCTAAACAGCTGAGTTGAAGAAACACATGACTAACTCTAATGACAACCATCTATGTTAGAAACTGTAGTGTCAAGCTCATTGTTCCCCTGTAAAATTTGAATTAGTTATGGAAATGAATAACTTCTGAATAACAGATTTTCAAAGTGTAGGAAGCCTCCTTTTGTCCAAATTGGCCATTTCAGCTATGTTGAAGAAACACATGCATCTCTCCAACGAAATCATGTAGGTTAGAATCAGCATCATCTAGAACACTGTTTCCTTGTGAGAATTGATTTAGTTCGTGAAAGGAGTATTTCCTGCAAATCATCCTTTTCATGATGAAGATAGGCTCATTTTGTTTCAAATAGGTCTATACAGCTGAGTTGAAGAAACACATGTACCTTTCCAAAGAAAACCATCTATGGTAGATCTACCACTTTATTTCCCTGTGTGAATTGACATAGATTTCAAAGGAACATTTAATGGAAATGAGAACTTAGAAGGCAGAGAAAGGATCATTTTGTTCCAAATGGGCCAAATCACATGAGATGTCAAAAACTGTTTGTGTGGAAAGGAAAACTGTGATAGAAACAGGTGTTTCCTGCACATTCTTTCCCTATGAAAATTGAGTTAATTTTTAAAAGCATACTTCCTACATCTTAAGTGTTTCAATGTGGAGGTAGGTTCTGTTTACTCCAGGGAGGCGTATTCAGCGTGGTTTGAGAAACGCATGTATCTCCCAAAGAAAGAGATCTATGTTAAATGCTTCACAATCCCGCCTGTTGTTTGCCTGTGAGAATTGAATGAGTTTTTGAATGCAATACTTCTGGAAATCCTCATTTTCAAGAAGAAGGAAGGCTCATTTTCTCCCAAGTATGTATATTTTGCTGAGGTGAAGAAACACATTTATCTCTCCACAGAAAGCCATCTATATCAGTAGTCAAAACATTAACAACATTGCTTCATTCTGTAAATGAGTTACTTTTGGAAAGGAATATTTCCTGAAAATCAGAACTTTCAAGGTGGAGAGATGTTCATTTTCTTCCAAATAAGCCTATTGACCTGAAAGTGGGAACACATTTGTCTCTTGAAAGAAAATGGTCAGTGTTAGAAAGAGCGAAGTGTCTAGACCATTGTTTCCGTGTGAGAATTGACTTAGTTTTGAAAGGAATACTTACTGCAAATCCTAATTTTCAAGGTGGAGAAATGGTGGTTTTCCTCAAATGGGCCTCTTTATCTGAGCGGAGGAAGCACATGTATCCCTCCAAAGAAAACCATTTCTGCTAGAAGCTGCAGCATCTGACACATTGTTACCTGTGAGAATTGAGTTCACTTTTCAAAGGAATATTTCCTGCATATCGTGGTTATCATGGTAGGGGAAGGCTCATTTTGGTACAAAAATGCCTAATCAGCTGATTTGAAGAAACACATTTATTTCTCCAAATAACACCATCTAAGCTTGAAACTACAGTTGCTAGCACATTGTTTCCCTGTGACAATTGGCTTAGTTTTTGAAAGGAAGACTTCCTGACAATCTGAATTTTCAGGGTATTCTTAGGCTGAGTGTGTCCAAGTAGGCTCATTCAGCTAAGTTGTATAGAGACATGTATCTCTCAAAAAAAAAATCTTTGTTAGAACCAGGAGCATCTAGAGCATTGTTTCCCTGTGAGAACTGAGTTAGTTATTGAAAGGAATACTTCCTGCGACTTAAGATGTTTCAAAGTGGAGAAAGGCTCATTTTGTTCCAAATGGGGCCGTTCATCATTGGGGAAGAAACACAAGTATCCCTCCGAAGAAACCCATTTATGGTAGAAGCTGCAGCATCTACCATATTGATTTCCTGTGAGAATTGAGTTCGTTTTGGGAAGAATACTTCCTGCAAATCAGAAATTCCAACGTGAACAAAGGTTCATTTTGTTTCCCAAAGGCCTATTCACCTAAGATGAAGAAAGGCATGTATGTCCAAAAGAGAACAAGCTGGGTCCGAAGCTCAAGCACGTAGAACGTTGTTTACCAGTGATACTTGAATTACGTTTTGAATGGAATGCTCCTGCAAATCAGAATTGTCGGGGTGGATGAAGATAATTTTGTTCTGAATAGGCCTATTCGCCTGAGTTGAAAAAACACATGTACCTCTCAAAAGAAAACCAGCAGTGTTAGAAGCAGGAGCATCTAGCACATTGTTTTCCTGTGAGAATTCAGTGAGTTTTTGAAAGGAAGACTGCTGCAAATCAGCGTTGTTGAGGTGTAGAAAGCTTCATTTTGTTCCAAATAGGACAGTTTAGAACAGTTGAAGAAAGAAATGTAAATCTCAAAAGAAAGCTACAGAAAACCTTCGAGTTTCAAAGGGGCCATAGGCTCTGTTTCCTCGAAATAGGTCTTTTCAGCTGAGTTGAAGACACATGCATCTTTCCCAAGAAAACCATCTATGTTAGAAAGTGCAGCAGCTACCACATGTTTTCTCTGTCACAATTGAGAGAGCTTTTGAAAGGAGTACTTCCTGCAATTCCGAACTTTCAAGGTCAACAAAGTTTCATTCTGTGCCAAATAGGCGTTTTCACCTGAAATGTTGAAACACATGTTTCTCTCACAAGAAACTCTCTGTGTTAGACGGTCCATCGCATAGAACATTATTTACCTGTGAGATTTGAGTTAGTTTTCATTGGAGAACTTTTGCAAATCAGAATTTCAGGGTGGAAAAGGCTACTTTGTTCCTAATAGCCCTATTGAGCTGCATTGAAAAAACACATGGATCTCGCTAGAGAAAACCACCTGTGTTAGAAGCAGGATAATCCAGCACATTGTTTCCCTGTGAGAATCGAGTGAATATTTGAAAGGAGTACTTCCAGCCAATCATAGATTTGAGGTGTACAACAGCTCACTTTACTCCAAATAGGACTATTTAGCTGAGTGGAAGAAACAACATGTATATCTCGCAAGAGAACTATATGTGTAAGAAGCCTGAGCATCTAGAACATTGATTCCCTGTGAGAACCGAGTTACGTTTGAAAGGAATACCTCCTGCAAATGCTAGATTTGAAGGTGGAGAAAGGCTGCTTTTGTTCAAAATAGGCCTATTGATCTGAGGGGAAGTAACGAATGGATACTTCCAAAGAAAACCATTTCTGGTAGAAGCTGAAGCTTGTACATATTGCTTCCCTGGGAGAATTCAGTTCGTTTGGAAAAGAATATTCCTGCAAATCAGAACTTCCAACGTGCACCAAGCTTCATTTCATTCTAAATAGGCCTATTCGACTGAGATGTTGAAACACATGTTTCTCTGGAAAGAAAACAATCCGTGTTATAATCTCCACTGCCTTTAACCTTGATTCTCTGTGAGATTAGAGGTAGTTTTTGAGTGGAATACTTCTGCAAAGGAGAATTTTCAGGCTGGAAAAGCCTCCTTTTGTTGGACTAAGCCTATTCAGCTGAGTTGAAGAAGCACATTTTTCTCTCAAAACAAAATCATCTGTGTTAGAAGAAGGAGAATCTAGCACATTGTTTCCTATGAGAAGTGAGTTAGTGTTTGAAAAGAACGCTGCCTGCAACCTAGATGTTTCAAGGTGGAGATTGGCTCTATTTCCTCCAATAAGCCTATTCAGATGAGTTTGAGAAACTCATGTATCTCTCCAAGGAAAATGGTCTACGTTAGCAGCATCAAATCTACCACATTGTTTCCTTCTGAGTATTGAGTTAGTTTTTGAAAGCAACACGTTTAGCAAATCAGAATTTTCAAGCTAGAGAAAGGCTCATTTTGTCCAAAGAGGACGATTCGGCTCAATTGAAGACAGACATGTATCTCTCCTCACAATACCATCTATGCTTCAACCTGCAGCAATTACCACATTGTTTCCCTGCAAGTATTGACTTAGTTTTTGAAAGGACTACTACTGGCAACTTTTGAGTTTCACTGTGGAGATAGTCTCTGTTTGCTTCAAACAGGCCTTTTTAGCTGAGATGAAGAAGCACATGTGTATCTTGAAAAAGTACCATCTACGTTGGAAGCTGTAATTTCTATCACACTGTTTCCCTCTGACAATTTAGTTTGTTTTAGAAAGGAGTATTTCCTGCAAATCAGAATTTCCAACATGGATTGAAGTTCACTTGCTCCAAACATGCCTAGGTTGAAGAAACACACATATTTCTTGAAAGAAAACCATCTGTGTTAGAAGAAAGTGCATCTAGCACATTGTTTCCCTGTGAGAACTGAGTTAGTTTTCAGAGGAACTCGTCCTGCAAATTAGCACTTTGAAGGGGGACATATGTTTCTTTGTTTCAAATTGGCCTATTCACCTGAATTGTCTAAACACGTGTTCCTCTTGAAACATCACAATATGTTTAAGAAAGAGGAACAACTAGCCTATTGCTTCCTTGTGAGAAGACTTAGTCTTGGAAAGGAATGTACCTGCAACTGAGAGATTTCAATGTGGAAATATGCCCTGATTGCTGCAAATAGGCCTATACAGCTGAGTTGAAGAAACACATGTCTAACTCTAATGACAACCATCTATGTTAGAAACTGTAGCATCAAGCACATTGTTCCCCTGTGAAATTTGAATTAGTTATGGAAATGAATAACATCTGAATAACAGATTTTCAAAGTGTAGGAAAGCTCATTTTGTCCAAATAGGCCGTTTCAGCTATGTTGAAGAAACACATGCATCTCTCCAACGAAATCATGTAGGTTAGAATCAGCATCATCTAGAACACTGTTCCTTGTGAGAATTGATTTAGTTCGTGAAACGAATATTTCCTGCAAATCATCCTTTTCAAGATGAAGAAAGGCTCATTTTGTTCCAAATAGGTCTATACAGGTGAGTTGAAGAAACACATGTACCTTTCCAAAGAAAACCATCTATGGTAGATCTACCACTTTATTTCCCTGTGTGAATTGACATAGATTTCAAAGGAACATTTAATGGAAATGAGAACTTAGAAGGCAGAGAAAGGATCATTTTGTTCCAAATGGGCCAAATCACATGAGATGTCAAAAACCGTTTGTGTTTAAAGGAAAACTGTGATAGAAACAGGAGTTTCCTGCACATTCTTTCCATGTGAAAATTGAGTTAATTTTTAAAAGCATACTTCCTACATCTTAAGTGTTTCAATGTGGAGATAGGTTCTGTTTACTCCAGGAAGGCGTATTCAGGTTGGTTTGAGAAACGCATGTACCTCCCAAAGAAAGAGATCTATGTTAAATGCTTCACAATCCCGCCTGTTGTTTGCCTGTGAGAATTGAATGAGTTTTTGAATGCAATACTTCTGGAAATCCTCATTTTCAAGAAGAAGAAAGGCTCATTTTGTCCCAAGTATGCGTATTTTGCTGAGGTGAAGAAACACATTTATCTCTCCACAGAAAGCCATCTGTGTCAGAAGTCAAAACATTAACAACATTGCTTCATTCCGTAAATGAGTTACTTTTGTAAAGGAATATTTCCTGAAAATCAGAACTTTCAAGGTGGAGAGATGTTCATTTTCTTCCAAATAAGCCTATTGACCTGAAAGTGGGAACACATTTCTCTCTCGAAAGAAAATGGTCAGAGTTAGAAAGAGAGAAGTGTCTAGACCATTGTTTCCGTGTGAGAATTGACTTAGTTTTGAAAGGAATACTTACTGCAAATCCTAATTTACAAGGTGGAGAAAGGGTGATTTTCCTCAAATGGGCCTCTTTATCTGAGGGGAAGAAACACATGTATCCCTCCAAAGAAAACCATTTGTGCTAGAAGCTGCAGCATCTGACACATTGTTACCTGTGAGAATTGAGTTCACTTTTGAAAGGAATATTTCCTGTATATCGTAGTTATCATGGTAGGGGAAGGCTCATTTTGGTACAAAAATGCCTAATCAGCTGATTTGAAGAAACACATTTATTTCTCCAAATAACACCATCTAAGCTTGAAGCAACAGTTGCTAGCACATTGTTTCCCTGTGACAATTGGCTTAGTTTTTGAAAGGAAGACTTCCTCACAATCTGAATTTTCAGGGTATTATTAGGCTGAGTGTGTCCAAGTAGGCCCATTCAGCTAAGTTGTATAGAGACATGTATCTCTCAAAAAAAAAATCTTTGTTAGAACCAGGAGCATCTAGGGCATTGTTTCCCAGTGAGAGCTGAGTTGGTTATTGAAAGGAATACTTCCTGTGACTTAAGATGTTTCAAAGTGGAGAAAGGCTCATTTTGTTCCAAATGGGGCCGTTCATCATTGGGGAAGGAACACAAGTATCCCTCCGAAGAAACCCATTTATGGTAGAAGCTGCAGCATCTACCATATTGTTTTCCTGTGAGAATTGAGATCGTTTTGGGAAGAATACTTCCTGCAAATCAGAAATTCCAACGTGAACAAAGGTTCATTTTGTTTCCCAAAGGTCTATTCACCTAAGATGAAGAAAGGCCTGTATGTCCAAAGAGAACAAGCTGGGTCCGAAGCTCAAGCACGTAGAACGTTGTTTACCAGTGATACTTGAATTACTTTTTGAATGGAATGCTCCTGCAAATCAGAATTGTCGGGGTGGTGAAGATCATTTTGTTCTGAATAGGCCTATTCGCCTAAGTTGAAAAAACACATGTACCTCTCAAAAGAAAACCAGCAGTGTTAGAAGCAGGAGCATCTAGCACATTGTTTTACTGTGAGAATTCAGTGAGTTTTTGAAAGGAAGACTGCTGCAAATCAGCGTTGTTGAGGTGTAGATAGCTTCATTTTGTTCCAAATAGGACAGTTTAGAACAGTTGAAGAAAGAAATGTAAATCTCAAAAGAAAGCTACAGAAAACCTTGGAGTTTCAAAGGGGCCATAGGCTCTGTTTGCTCGAAATAGGTCTTTTCAGCTGAGTTGAAGACACATGCATCTTTCCCAAGAAAACCATCTATGTAAGAAATTGCAGCAGCTACCACATGTTTTCTCTGTCACAATTGAGAGAGCTTTTGAAAGGAGTACTTCCTGCAATTCCGAACTTTCAAGGTCAACAAAGGTTCATTCTGTGCCAAATAGGCGTTTTCACCTGAACTGTTGAAACACATGTTTCTCTCACAAGAAACTCTCTGTGTTAGACGGTCCATCGCATAGAACATTATTTACCTGTGAGATTTGAGATAGTTTTCATTGGAGAACTTTTGCAAATCAGAATTTCAGGGTGGAAAAGGCTACTTTGTTCCTAATAGCCCTATTGAGCTGCATTGAAAAAACACATGGATCTCACTAGAGAAAACCACCTGTGTTAGAAGCAGGATAATCCAGCACATTGTTTCCCTGTGAGAATCGAGTGAATATTTGAAAGGAGTACTTCCAGACAATCATAGATTTGAGGTGTACAACTGCTCACTTTACTCCAAAAAGGACTATTTAGCTGAGTGGAAGAAACAACATGTATATCTCGCAAGAGAACTATATGTGTAAGAAGCCTGAGCATCTAGAACATTGATTCCCTGTGAGAACCGAGTTACGTTTGAAAGGAATACCTCCTGCAAATGCTAGATTTGAAGGTGGAGAAAGGCTGCTTTTATTCAAAATAGGCCTATTGATCTGAGGGGAAGTAACGAATGGATACTTCCAAAGAAAACCATTTCTGGTAGAAGCTGAAGCATGTACATATTGCTTCCCTGGGAGAAATCAGTTAGTTTGGAAAGGAATATTCCTGCAAATCAGAACTTCCAAGGTGCACCAAGCTTCATTTCATTCTAAATAGGCCTATTCCACTGAGATGTTGAAACACATGTTTCTCTGGAAAGAAAACAATCCGTGTTACAATCTCCCCTGCCTTTAACCTTGATTCTCTGTGAGATTAGAGGTAGTTTTTGAGTGGAATACTTCTGCAAAGGAGAATTTTCAGGCTGGAAAAGCCTCCTTTTGTTGGACTAAGCCTATTCAGCTGAGTTGAAGAAGCACATTTTTCTCTCAAAACAAAATCATCTGTGTTAGAAGAAGGAGAATCTAGCACATTGTTTCCTATGAGAAGTGAGTTAGTGTTTGAAAAGAACGCTGCCTGCAACCTAGGTGTTTCAAGGTGGAGATTGGCTCTATTTCCTCCAATAAGCCTATTCAGATGAGTTTGAGAAACTCATGTATCTCTCCAAGGAAAATGGTCTACGTTAGCAGCATCAAATCTACCACATTGTTTCCTTCTGAGTATTGAGTTAGTTTTTGAAAGCAACACGTTTAGCAAATCAGAATTTTCAAGCTAGAGAAAGGCTCATTTTGCCAAAGAGGACGATTCGGCTCAATTGAAGACAGACATGTATCTCTCCTCACAATACCATCTATGCTTCAACCTGCAGCAATTACCACATTGTTTCCCTGCAAGAATTGACTTAGTTTTTGAAAGGACTACTACTGGCAACTTTTGAGTTTCACTGTGGAGATAGTCTCTGTTTGCTTCAAACAGGCCATTTTAGCTGAGATGAAGAAGCACATGTGTATCTTGAAAAAGTACCATCTACGTTGGAAGCTGTAATTTCTATCACACTGTTTCCCTCTGACAATTTAGTTTGTTTTCGAAAGGAGTATTTCCTGCAAATCAGAATTTCCAACATGGATTGAAGTTCACTTGCTCCAAACAAGCCTAGGTTGAAGAAACACACCTATTTCTTGAAAGAAAACCATCTGTGTTAGAAGAAAGTGCATCTAGCACATTGTTTCCCTGTGAGAACTGAGTTAGTTTTTAAAGGAACTCGTCCTCCACATTAGCACTTTGAATTGGGACATATGTTTCTTTGTTTCAAATTGGCCTATTCACCTGAATTGTCTAAACACGTGTTCCTCTTGAAACATCACAATATGTTTTAGAAAGAGGAACAACTAGCCTATTGCTTCCTTGTGAGAAGGCTTAGTCTTGGAAAGGAATGTACCTGCAACTGAGAGATTTCAATGTGGAGATATGCCCTGATTGCTGAAAATAGGCCTAAACAGCTGAGTTGAAGAAACACATGACTAACTCTAATGACAACCATCTATGTTAGAAACTGTAGTGTCAAGCTCATTGTTCCCCTGTAAAATTTGAATTAGTTATGGAAATGAATAACTTCTGAATAACAGATTTTCAAAGTGTAGGAAGCCTCCTTTTGTCCAAATTGGCCATTTCAGCTATGTTGAAGAAACACATGCATCTCTCCAACGAAATCATGTAGGTTAGAATCAGCATCATCTAGAACACTGTTTCCTTGTGAGAATTGATTTAGTTCGTGAAAGGAGTATTTCCTGCAAATCATCCTTTTCATGATGAAGATAGGCTCATTTTGTTTCAAATAGGTCTATACAGCTGAGTTGAAGAAACACATGTACCTTTCCAAAGAAAACCATCTATGGTAGATCTACCACTTTATTTCCCTGTGTGAATTGACATAGATTTCAAAGGAACATTTAATGGAAATGAGAACTTAGAAGGCAGAGAAAGGATCATTTTGTTCCAAATGGGCCAAATCACATGAGATGTCAAAAACTGTTTGTGTGGAAAGGAAAACTGTGATAGAAACAGGAGTTTCCTGCACATTCTTTCCATGTGAAAATTGAGTTAATTTTTAAAAGCATACTTCCTACATCTTAAGTGTTTCAATGTGGAGGTAGGTTCTGTTTACTCCAGGGAGGCGTATTCAGCGTGGTTTGAGAAACGCATGTATCTCCCAAAGAAAGAGATCTATGTTAAATGCTTCACAATCCCGCCTGTTGTTTGCCTGTGAGAATTGAATGAGTTTTTGAATGCAATACTTCTGGAAATCCTCATTTTCAAGAAGAAGAAAGGCTCATTTTCTCCCAAGTATGTATATTTTGCTGAGGTGAAGAAACACATTTATCTCTCCACAGAAAGCCATCTGTGTCAGAAGTCAAAACATTAACAACATTGCTTCATTCTGTAAATGAGTTACTTTTGGAAAGGAATATTTCCTGAAAATCAGAACTTTCAAGGTGGAGAGATTTTCACTTTCTTCTAAATAAGCCTATTGACCTGAAAGTGGGAGCACATTTGTCTCTTGAAAGAAAATGGTCAGTGTTAGAAAGAGCGAAGTGTCTAGACCATTGTTTCCGTGTGAGAATTGATTTAGTTTTGAAAGGAATACTTACTGCAAATCCTAATTTTCAAGGTGGAGAAAGGGTGATTTTCCTCAAATGGGCCTCTTTATCTGAGGGGAGGAAGCACATGTATCCCTCCAAAGAAAACCATTTCTGCTAGAAGCTGCAGCATCTGACACATTGTTACCTGTGAGAATTGAGTTCACTTTTGAAAGGAATATTTCCTGCATATCGTGGTTATCATGGTAGGGGAAGGCTCATTTTGGTACAAAAATGCCTAATCAGCTGATTTGAAGAAACACATTTATTTCTCCAAATAACACCATCTAAGCTTGAAACTACAGTTGCTAGCACATTGTTTCCCTGTGACAATTGGCTTAGTTTTTGAAAGGAAGACTTCCTGACAATCTGAATTTTCAGGGTATTCTTAGGCTGAGTGTGTCCAAGTAGGCTCATTCAGCTAAGTTGTATAGAGACATGTATCTCTCAAAAAAAAATCTTTGTTAGAACCAGGAGCATCTAGAGCATTGTTTCCCTGTGAGAACTGAGTTAGTTATTGAAAGGAATACTTCCTGCGACTTAAGATGTTTCAAAGTGGAGAAAGGCTCATTTTGTTCCAAATGGGGCCGTTCATCATTGGGGAAGAAACACAAGTATCCCTCCGAAGAAACCCATTTATGGTAGAAGCTGCAGCATCTACCATATTGATTTCCTGTGAGAATTGAGTTCGTTTTGGGAAGAATACTTCCTGCAAATCAGAAATTCCAACATGAGCAAAGGTTCATTTTGTTTCCCAAAGGCCTATTCACCTAAGATGAAGAAAGGCCTGTATGTCCAAAAGAGAACAAGCTGGGTCCGAAGCTCAAGCACGTAGAACGTTGTTTACCAGTGATACTTGAATTACTTTTTGAATGGAATGCTCCTGCAAATCAGAATTGTCGGGGTGGATGAAGATCATTTTGTTCTGAATAGGCCTATTCGCCTGAGTTGAAAAAACACATGTACCTCTCAAAAGAAAACCAGCAGTGTTAGAAGCAGGAGCATCTAGCACATTGTTTTCCTGTGAGAATTCAGTGAGTTTTTGAAAGGAAGACTGCTGCAAATCAGCGTTGTTGAGGTGTAGAAAGCTTCATTTTGTTCCAAATAGGACAGTTTAGAACAGTTGAAGAAAGAAATGTAAATCTCAAAAGAAAGCTACAGAAAACCTTCGAGTTTCAAAGGGGCCATAGGCTCTGTTTGCTCGAAATAGGTCTTTTCAGCTGAGTTGAAGACACATGCATCTTTCCCAAGAAAACCATCTATGTTAGAAAGTGCAGCAGCTACCACATGTTTTCTCTGTCACAATTGAGAGAGCTTTTGAAAGGAGTACTTCCTGCAATTCCGAACTTTCAAGGTCAACAAAGGTTCATTCTGTGCCAAATAGGCGTTTTCACCTGAAATGTTGAAACACATGTTTCTCTCACAAGAAACTCTCTGTGTTAGAGGGTCCATCGCATAGAACATTATTTACCTGTGAGATTTGAGTTACTTTTCATTGGAGAACTTTTGCAAATCAGAATTTCAGGGTGGAAAAGGCTACTTTGTTCCTAATAGCCCTATTGAGCTGCATTGAAAAAACACATGGATCTCGCTAGAGAAAACCACCTGTGTTAGAAGCAGGATAATCCAGCACATTGTTTCCCTGTGAGAATCGAGTGAATATTTGAAAGGAGTACTTCCAGACAAGCATAGATTTGAGGTGTACAACAGCTCACTTTACTCCAAATAGGACTATTTAGCTGAGTGGAAGAAACAACATGTATATCTCGCAAGAGAACTATATGTGTAAGAAGCCTGAGCATCTAGAACATTGATTCCCTGTGAGAACCGAGTTACGTTTGAAAGGAATACCTCCTGCAAATGCTAGATTTGAAGGTGGAGAAAGGCTGCTTTTGTTCAAAATAGGCCTATTGATCTGAGGGGAAGTAACGAATGGATACTTCCAAAGAAAACCATTTCTGGTAGAAGCTGAAGCTTGTACATATTGCTTCCCTGGGAGAATTCAGTTCGTTTGGAAAAGAATATTCCTGCAAATCAGAACTTCCAAGGTGCACCAAGCTTCATTTCATTCTAAATAGGCCTATTCGACTGAGATGTTGAAACACATGTTTCTCTGGAAAGAAAACAATCCGTGTTATAATCTCCACTGCCTTTAACCTTGTTTCTCTGTGAGATTAGAGGTAGTTTTTGAGTGGAATACTTCTGCAAAGGAGAATTTTCAGGCTGGAAAAGCCTCCTTTTGTTGGACTAAGCCTATTCAGCTGAGTTGAAGAAGCACATTTTTCTCTCAAAACAAAATCATCTGTGTTAGAAGAAGGAGAATCTAGCACATTGTTTCCTATGAGAAGTGAGTTAGTGTTTGAAAAGAACGCTGCCTGCAACCTAGGTGTTTCAAGGTGGAGATTGGCTCTATTTCCTCCAATAAGCCTATTCAGATGAGTTTGAGAAACTCATGTATCTCTCCAAGGAAAATGGTCTACGTTAGCAGCATCAAATCTACCACATTGTTTCCTTCTGAGTATTGAGTTAGTTTTTGAAAGCAACACGTTTAGCAAATCAGAATTTTCAAGCTAGAGAAAGGCTCATTTTGTCCAAAGAGGACGATTCGGCTCAATTGAAGACAGACATGTATCTCTCCTCACAATACCATCTATGCTTCAACCTGCAGCAATTACCACATTGTTTCCCTGCAAGAATTGACTTAGTTTTTGAAAGGACTACTACTGGCAACTTTTGAGTTTCACTGTGGAGATAGTCTCTGTTTGCTTCAAACAGGCCATTTTAGCTGAGATGAAGAAGCACATGTGTATCTTGAAAAAGTACCATCTACGTTGGAAGCTGTAATTTCTATCACACTGTTTCCCTCAGACAATTTAGTTTGTTTTCGAAAGGAGTATTTCCTGCAAATCAGAATTTCCAACATGGATTGAAGTTCACTTGCTCCAAACAAGCCTAGGTTGAAGAAACACACCTATTTCTTGAAAGAAAACCATCTGTGTTAGAAGAAAGTGCATCTAGCACATTGTTTCCCTGTGAGAACTGAGTTAGTTTTTAAAGGAACTCGTCCTCCACATTAGCACTTTGAATTGGGACATATGTTTCTTTGTTTCAAATTGGCCTATTCACCTGAATTGTCTAAACACGTGTTCCTCTTGAAACATCACAATATGTTTTAGAAAGAGGAACAACTAGCCTATTGCTTCCTTGTGAGAAGGCTTAGTCTTGGAAAGGAATGTACCTGCAACTGAGAGATTTCAATGTGGAGATATGCCCTGATTGCTGAAAATAGGCCTAAACAGCTGAGTTGAAGAAACACATGACTAACTCTAATGACAACCATCTATGTTAGAAACTGTAGTGTCAAGCTCATTGTTCCCCTGTGAAATTTGAATTAGTTATGGAAATGAATAACTTCTGAATAACAGATTTTCAAAGTGTAGGAAGCCTCCTTTTGTCCAAATTGGCCATTTCAGCTATGTTGAAGAAACACATGCATCTCTCCAACGAAATCATGTAGGTTAGAATCAGCATCATCTAGAACACTGTTTCCTTGTGAGAATTGATTTAGTTCGTGAAAGGAGTATTTCCTGCAAATCATCCTTTTCATGATGAAGATAGGCTCATTTTGTTCCAAATAGGTCTATACAGCTGAGTTGAAGAAACACATGTACCTTTCCAAAGAAAACCATCTATGGTAGATCTACCACTTTATTTCCCTGTGTGAATTGACATAGATTTCAAAGGAACATTTAATGGAAATGAGAACTTAGAAGGCAGAGAAAGGATCATTTTGTTCCAAATGGGCCAAATCACATGAGATGTCAAAAACTGTTTGTGTGGAAAGGAAAACTGTGATAGAAACAGGTGTTTCCTGCACATTCTTTCCCTGTGAAAATTGAGTTAATTTTTAAAAGCATACTTCCTACATCTTAAGTGTTTCAATGTGGAGGTAGGTTCTGTTTACTCCAGGGAGGCGTATTCAGCGTGGTTTGAGAAACGCATGTATCTCCCAAAGAAAGAGATCTATGTTAAATGCTTCACAATCCCGCCTGTTGTTTGCCTGTGAGAATTGAATGAGTTTTTGAATGCAATACTTCTGGAAATCCTCATTTTCAAGAAGAAGAAAGGCTCATTTTCTCCCAAGTATGTATATTTTGCTGAGGTGAAGAAACACATTTATCTCTCCACAGAAAGCCATCTATATCAGTAGTCAAAACATTAACAACATTGCTTCATTCTGTAAATGAGTTACTTTTGGAAAGTAATATTTCCTGAAAATCAGAACTTTCAAGGTGGAGAGATGTTCACTTTCTTCCAAATAAGCCTATTGACCTGAAAGAGGGAGCACATTTGTCTCTTGAAAGAAAATGGTCAGTGTTAGAAAGAGCGAAGTGTCTAGACCATTGTTTCCGTGTGACAATTGATTTAGTTTTGAAAGGCATACTTACTGCAAATCCTAATTTTCAAGGTGGAGAAAGGGTGATTTTCCTCAAATGGGCCTCTTTATCTGAGGGGAGGAAGCACATGTATCCCTCCAAAGAAAACCATTTCTGCTAGAAGCTGCAGCATCTGACACATTGTTACCTGTGAGAATTGAGTTCACTTTTGAAAGGAATATTTCCTGCATATCGTGGTTATCATGGTAGGGGAAGGCTCATTTTGGTACAAAAATGCCTAATCAGCTGATTTGAAGAAACACATTTATTTCTCCAAATAACACCATCTAAGCTTGAAACTACAGTTGCTAGCACATTGTTTCCCTGTGACAATTGGCTTAGTTTTTGAAAGGAAGACTTCCTCACAATCTGAATTTTCAGGGTATTATTAGGCTGAGTGTGTCCAAGTAGGCCCATTCAGCTAAGTTGTATAGAGACATGTATCTCTCAAAAAAAAAATCTTTGTTAGAACCAGGAGCATCTAGGGCATTGTTTCCCGGTGAGAACTGAGTTGGTTATTGAAAGGAATACTTCCTGTGACTTAAGATGTTTCAAAGTGGAGAAAGGCTCATTTTGTTCCAAATGGGGCCGTTCATCATTGGGGAAGAAACACAAGTATCCCTCCGAAGAAACCCATTTATGGTAGAAGCTGCAGCATCTACCATATTGATTTCCTGTGAGAATTGAGTTCGTTTTGGGAAGAATACTTCCTGCAAATCAGAAATTCCAACGTGAACAAAGGTTCATTTTGTTTCCCAAAGGCCTATTCACCTAAGATGAAGAAAGGCATGTATGTCCAAAAGAGAACAAGCTGGGTCCAAAGCTCAAGCACGTAGAACGTTGTTTACCAGTGATACTTGAATTACTTTTTGAATGGAATGCTCCTGCAAATCAGAATTGTCGGGGTGGATGAAGATCATTTTGTTCTGAATAGGCCTATTCGCCTGAGTTGAAAAAACACATGTACCTCTCAAAAGAAAACCAGCAGTGTTAGAAGCAGGAGCATCTAGCACATTGTTTTCCTGTGAGAATTCAGTGAGTTTTTGAAAGGAAGACTGCTGCAAATCTGCGTTGTTGAGGTGTAGAAAGCTTCATTTTGTTCCAAATAGGACAGTTTAGAACAGTTGAAGAAAGAAATGTAAATCTCAAAAGAAAGCTACAGAAAACCTTCGAGTTTCAAAGGGGCCATAGGCTCTGTTTGCTCGAAATAGGTCTTTTCAGCTGAGTTGAAGACACATGCATCTTTCCCAAGAAAACCATCTATGTTAGAAAGTGCAGCAGCTACCACATGGTTTCTCTGTCACAATTGAGAGAGCTTTTGAAAGGAGTACTTCCTGCAATTCCGAACTTTCAAGGTCAACAAAGGTTCATTCTGTGCCAAATAGGCGTTTTCACCTGAAATGTTGAAACACATGTTTCTCTCACAAGAAACTCTCTGTGTTAGACGGTCCATCACATAGAACATTATTTACCTGTGAGATTTGAGTTAGTTTTCATTGGAGAACTTTTGCAAATCAGAATTTCAGGGTGGAAAAGGCTACTTTGTTCCTAATAGCCCTATTGAGCTGCATTGAAAAAACACATGGATCTCGCTAGAGAAAACCACCTGTGTTAGAAGCAGGATAATCCAGCACATTGTTTCCCTGTGAGAATCGAGTGAATATTTGAAAGGAGTATTTCCAGACAATCATAGATTTGAGGTGTACAACTGCTCACTTTACTCCATATAGGACTATTTAGCTGAGTGGAAGAAACAACATGTATATCTCGCAAGAGAACTATATGTGTAAGAAGCCTGAGCATCTAGAACATTGATTCCCTGTGAGAACCGAGTTACGTTTGAAAGGAATACCTCCTGCAAATGCTAGATTTGAAGGTGGAGAAAGGCTGCTTTTGTTCAAAATAGGCCTATTGATCTGAGGGGAAGTAACGAATGGATACTTCCAAAGAAAACCATTTCTGGTAGAAGCTGAAGCTTGTACATATTGCTTCCCTGGGAGAATTCAGTTCGTTTGGAAAAGAATATTCCTGCAAATCAGAACTTCCAACGTGCACCAAGCTTCATTTCATTCTAAATAGGCCTATTCGACTGAGATGTTGAAACACATGTTTCTCTGGAAAGAAAACAATCCGTGTTATAATCTCCACTGCCTTTAACCTTGATTCTCTGTGAGATTAGAGGTAGTTTTTGAGTGGAATACTTCTGCAAAGGAGAATTTTCAGGCTGGAAAAGCCTCCTTTTGTTGGACTAAGCCTATTCAGCTGAGTTGAAGAAGCACATTTTTCTCTCAAAACAAAATCATCTGTGTTAGAAGAAGGAGAATCTAGCACATTGTTTCCTATGAGAAGTGAGTTAGTGTTTGAAAAGAACGCTGCCTGCAACCTAGATGTTTCAAGGTGGAGATTGGCTCTATTTCCTCCAATAAGCCTATTCAGATGAGTTTGAGAAACTCATGTATCTCTCCAAGGAAAATGGTCTACGTTAGCAGCATCAAATCTACCACATTGTTTCCTTCTGAGTATTGAGTTAGTTTTTGAAAGCAACACGTTTAGCAAATCAGAATTTTCAAGCTAGAGAAAGGCTCATTTTGTCCAAAGAGGACGATTCGGCTCAATTGAAGACAGACATGTATCTCTCCTCACAATACCATCTATGCTTCAACCTGCAGCAATTACCACATTGTTTCCCTGCAAGTATTGACTTAGTTTTTGAAAGGACTACTACTGGCAACTTTTGAGTTTCACTGTGGAGATAGTCTCTGTTTGCTTCAAACAGGCCTTTTTAGCTGAGATGAAGAAGCACATGTGTATCTTGAAAAAGTACCATCTACGTTGGAAGCTGTAATTTCTATCACACTGTTTCCCTCTGACAATTTAGTTTGTTTTAGAAAGGAGTATTTCCTGCAAATCAGAATTTCCAACATGTATTGAAGTTCACTTGCTCCAAACATGCCTAGGTTGAAGAAACACACATATTTCTTGAAAGAAAAACATCTGTGTTAGAAGAAAGTGCATCTAGCACATTGTTTCCCTGTGAGAACTGAGTTAGTTTTTAAAGGAACTCGTCCTGCAAATTAGCACTTTGAAGGGGGACATATGTTTCTTTGTTTCAAATTGGCCTATTCACCTGAATTGTCTAAACACGTGTTCCTCTTGAAACATCACAATATGTTTAAGAAAGAGGAACTAGCCTATTGCTTCCTTGTGAGAAGACTTAGTCTTGGAAAGGAATGTACCTCCAACTGAGAGATTTCAATGTGGAGATATGCCCTGATTGCTGCAAATAGGCCTATACAGCTGAGTTGAAGAAACACATGTCTAACTCTAATGACAACCATCTATGTTAGAAACTGTAGCATCAAGCACATTGTTCCCCTGTGAAATTTGAATTAGTTATGGAAATGAATAACTTCTGAATAACAGATTTTCAAAGTGTAGGAAAGCTCATTTTGTCCAAATAGGCCATTTCAGCTATGTTGAAGAAACACATGCATCTCTCCAACGAAATCATGTAGGTTAGAATCAGCATCATCTAGAACACTGTTCCTTGTGATAATTGATTTATTTCGTGAAACGAATATTTCCTGCAAATCATCCTTTTCAAGATGAAGAAAGGCTCATTTTGTTCCAAATAGGTCTATACAGGTGAGTTGAAGAAACACATGTGCCTTTCCAAAGAAAACCATCTATGGTAGATCTACCACTTTATTTCCCTGTGTGAATTGACATAGATTTCAAAGGAACATTTAATGGAAATGAGAACTTAGAAGGCAGAGAAAGGATCATTTTGTTCCAAATGGGCCAAATCACATGAGATGTCAAAAACCGTTTGTGTTTAAAGGAAAACTGTGATAGAAACAGGAGTTTCCTGCACATTCTTTCCATGTGAAAATTGAGTTAATTTTTAAAAGCATACTTCCTACATCTTAAGTGTTTCAATGTGGAGATAGGTTCTGTTTACTCCAGGAAGGCGTATTCAGGTTGGTTTGAGAAACGCATGTATCTCCCAAAGAAAGAGATCTATGTTAAATGCTTCACAATCCCGCCTGTTGTTTGCCTGTGAGAATTGAATGAGTTTTTGAATGCAATACTTCTGGAAATCCTCATTTTCAAGAAGAAGAAAGGCTCATTTTGTCCCAAGTATGCGTATTTTGCTGAGGTGAAGAAACACATTTATCTCTCCACAGAAAGCCATCTGTGTCAGAAGTCAAAACATTAACAACATTGCTTCATTCCGTAAATGAGTTACTTTTGTAAAGGAATATTTCCTGAAAATCAGAACTTTCAAGGTGGAGAGATGTTCATTTTCTTACAAATAAGCCTATTGACCTGAAAGTGGGAACACATTTGTCTCTCGAAAGAAAATGGTCAGAGTTAGAAAGAGAGAAGTGTCTAGACCATTGTTTCCGTGTGAGAATTGACTTAGTTTTGAAAGGAATACTTACTGCAAATCCTAATTTTCAAGGTGGAGAAAGGGTGATTTTCCTCAAATGGGCCTCTTTATCTGAGGGGAAGAAACACATGTATCCCTCCAAAGAAAACCATTTGTGCTAGAAGCTGCAGCATCTGACACATTGTTACCTGTGAGAATTGAGTTCCCTTTTGAAAGGAATATTTCGTGTATATCGTAGTTATCATGGTAGGGGAAGGCTCATTTTGGTACAAAAATGCCTAATCAGCTGATTTGAAGAAACACATTTATTTCTCCAAATAACACCATCTAAGCTTGAAGCTACAGTTGCTAGCACATTGTTTCCCTGTGACAATTGGCTTAGTTTTTGAAAGGAAGACTTCCTCACAATCTGAGTTTTCAGGGTATTATTAGGCTGAGTGTGTCCAAGTAGGCCCATTCAGCTAAGTTCTATAGAAACATGTGTCTCTCAAAAAAAAATCTTTCTTAGAACCAGGAGCATCTAGGGCATTGTTTCCCTGTGAGAACTGAGTTAGTTATTGAAAGGAATACTTCCTGCGACTTAAGACGTTTCAAAGTGGAGAAAGGCTCATTTTGTTCCAAATGGGGCCGTTCATCATTGGGGAAGAAACACAAGTATCCCTCTGAAGAAACCCATTTATGCTAGAAGCTGCAGCATCTACCATATTGTTTTCCTGTGAGAATTGAGTTCGTTTTGGGAAGAATACTTCCTGCAAATCAGAAATTCCAACGTGAACAAAGGTTCATTTTGTTTCCCAAAGGCCTATTCACCTAAGATGAAGAAAGGCCTGTATGTCCAAAAGAGAACAAGCTGGGTCCAAAGCTCAAGCACGTAGAACGTTGTTTACCAGTGATACTTGAATTACTTTTTGAATGGAATGCTCCTGCAAATCAGAATTGTCGGGGTGGATGAAGATCATTTTGTTCTGAATAGGCCTATTCGCCTGAGTTGAAAAAACACATGTACCTCTCAAAAGAAAACCAGCAGTGTTAGAAGCAGGAGCATCTAGCACATTGTTTTACTGTGAGAATTCAGTGAGTTTTTGAAAGGAAGACTGCTGCAAATCAGCGTTGTTGAGGTGTAGAAAGCTTCATTTTTTTCCAAATAGGACAGTTTAGAACAGTTGAAGAAAGAAATGTAAATCTCAAAAGAAAGCTACAGAAAACCTTCGAGTTTCAAAGGGGCCATAGGCTCTGTTTGCTCGAAATAGGTCTTTTCAGCTGAGTTGAAGACACATGCATCTTTCCCAAGAAAACCATCTATGTTAGAAAGTGCAGCAGCTACCACATGTTTTCTCTGTCACAATTGAGAGAGCTTTTGAATGGAGTACTTCCTGCAATTCCGAACTTTCAAGGTCAACAAAGGTTCATTCTGTGCCAAATAGGCGTTTTCACCTGAACTGTTGAAACACATGTTTCTCTCACAAGAAACTCTCTGTGTTAGACGGTCCATCGCATAGAACATTATTTACCTGTGAGATTTGAGTTAGTTTTCATTGGAGAACTTTTGCAAATCAGAATTTCAGGGTGGAAAAGGCTACTTTGTTCCTAATAGCCCTATTGAGCTGCATTGAAAAAACACATGGATCTCGCTAGAGAAAACCACCTGTGTTAGAAGCAGGATAATCCAGCACATTGTTTCCCTGTGAGAATCGAGTGAATATTTGAAAGGAGTACTTCCAGACAATCATAGATTTGAGGTGTACAACTGCTCACTTTACTCCAAAAAGGACTATTTAGCTGAGTGGAAGAAACAACATGTACATCTCGCAAGAGAACTATATGTGTAAGAAGCCTGAGCATCTAGAACATTGATTCCCTGTGAGAACCGAGTTACGTTTGAAAGGAATACCTCCTGCAAATGCTAGATTTGAAGGTGGAGAAAGGCTGCTTTTGTTCAAAATAGGCCTATTGATCTGAGGGGAAGTAACGAATGGATACTTCCAAAGAAAACCATTTCTGGTAGAAGCTGAAGCATGTACATATTGCTTCCCTGGGAGAAATCAGTTAGTTTGGAAAGGAATATTCCTGCAAATCAGAACTTCCAAGGTGCACCAAGCTTCATTTCATTCTAAATAGGCCTATTCGACTGAGATGTTGAAACACATGTTTCTCTGGAAAGAAAACAATCCGTGTTATAATCTCCACTGCCTTTAACCTTGATTCTCTGTGAGATTAGAGGTAGTTTTTGAGTGGAATACTTCTGCAAAGGAGAATTTTCAGGCTGGAAAAGCCTCCTTTTGTTGGACTAAGCCTATTCAGCTGAGTTGAAGAAGCACATTTTTCTCTCAAAAGAAAATCATCTGTGTTAGAAGAAGGAGAATCTAGCACATTGTTTCCTATGAGAAGTGAGTTAGTGTTTGAAAAGAACGCTGACTGCAACCTTGTTGTTTCAAGGTGGAGATTGGCTCTATTTCCTCCAATAAGCCTATTCAGATGAGTTTGAGAAACTCATGTATCTCTCCAAGGAAAATGGTCTACGTTAGCAGCATCAAATCTACCACATTGTTTCCTTCTGAGTATTGAGTTAGTTTTTGAAAGCAACACGTTTAGCAAATCAGAATTTTCAAGCTAGAGAAAGGCTCATTTTGTCCAAAGAGGACGATTCGGCTCAATTGAAGACAGACATGTATCTCTCCTCACAATACCATCTATGCTTCAACCTGCAGCAATTACCACATTGTTTCCCTGCAAGTATTGACTTAGTTTTTGAAAGGACTACTACTGGCAACTTTTGAGTTTCACTGTGGAGATAGTCTCTGTTTGCTTCAAACAGGCCTTTTTAGCTGAGATGAAGAAGCACATGTGTATCTTGAAAAAGTACCATCTACGTTGGAAGCTGTAATTTCTATCACACTGTTTCCCTCTGACAATTTAGTTTGTTTTAGAAAGGAGTATTTCCTGCAAATCAGAATTTCCAACATGGATTGAAGTTGGCTTGCTCCAAACATGCCTAGGTTGAAGAAACACACATATTTCTTGAAAGAAAACCATCTGTGTTAGAAGAAAGTGCATCTAGCACATTGTTTCCCTGTGAGAACTGAGTTAGTTTTTAAAGGAACTCGTCCTCCACATTAGCACTTTGAATTGGGACATATGTTTCTTTGTTTCAAATTGCCCTATTCACCTGAATTGTCTAAACACGTGTTCCTCTTGAAACATCACAATATGTTTAAGAAAGAGGAACAACTAGCCTATTGCTTCCTTGTGAGAAGGCTTAGTCTTGGAAAGGAATGTACCTGCAACTGAGAGATTTCAATGTGGAGATATGCCCTGATTGCTGCAAATAGGCCTATACAGCTGAGTTGAAGAAACACATGTCTAACTCTAATGACAACCATCTATGTTAGAAACTGTAGTGTCAAGCTCATTGTTCCCCTGTGAAATTTGAATTAGTTATGGAAATGAATAACTTCTGAAGAACAGATTTTCAAAGTGTAGGAAAGCTCATTTTGTCCAAATAGGCCATTTCAGCTATGTTGAAGAAACACATGCATCTCTCCAACGAAATCATGTAGGTTAGAATCAGCATCATCTAGAACACTGTTCCTTGTGAGAATTGATTTAGTTCGTGAAACGAATATTTCCTGCAAATCATCCTTTTCAAGATGAAGATAGGCTCATTTTGTTCCAAATAGGTCTATACAGCTGAGTTGAAGAAACACATGTACCTTTCCAAAGAAAACCATCTATGGTAGATCTACCACTTTATTTCCCTGTGTGAATTAACATAGATTTCAAAGGAAAATTTAATGGAAATGAGAACTTAGAAGGCAGAGAAAGGATCATTTTGTTCCAAATGGGCCAAATCACATCAGATGTCAAAGACCGTTTGTGTGGAAAGGAAAACTGTGATAGAAACAGGTGTTTCCTGCACATTCTTTCCCTGTGAAAATTGAGTTAATTTTTAAAAGCATACTTCCTACATCTTAAGTGTTTCAATGCGGAGATAGTTTCTGTTTACTCCAGGGAGGCATATTCAGGTTGGTTTGAGAAACGCATGTATCTCCCAAAGAAAGAGATCTATGTTAAATGCTTCACAATCCCGCCTGTTGTTTGCCTGTGAGAATTGAATGAGATTTTGAATGCAATACTTCTGGAAATCCTCATTTTCAAGAAGAAGAAAGGCTCATTTTGTCCCAAGTATGCCTATTTTGCTGAGGTGAAGAAACACATTTATCTCTCCACAGAAAGCCATCTGTGTCAGAAGTCAAAACATTAACAACATTGCTTCATTCTGTAAATGAGATACTTTTGGAAAGGAATATTTCCTGAAAATCAGAACTTTCAAGGTGGAGAGATGTTCACTTTCTTCCAAATAAGCCTATTGACCTGAAAGTGGGAACACATTTGTCTCTCGAAAGAAAATGGTCAGTGTAGAAAGATAGAAGTGTCTAGACCATTGTTTCCGTGTGAGAATTGACTTAGTTTTGAAAGGAATACTTACTGCAAATCCTAATTTTCAAGGTGGAGAAAGGGTGATTTTCCTCAAATGGGCCTCTTTATCTGAGGGGAAGAAGCACATGTATCCCTCCAAAGAAAACCATTTCTGCTAGAAGCTGCAGCATCTGACACATTCTTACCTGTGAGAATTGAGTTCACTTTTGAAAGGAATATTTCCTGTATATCGTAGTTATCATGGTAGGGGAAGGCTCATTTTGGTACAAAAATGCCTAATCAGCTGATTTGAAGAAACACATTTATTTCTCCAAATAACACCATCTAAGCTTGAAGCTACAGTTGCTAGCACATTGTTTCCCTGTGACAATTGGCTTAGTTTTTGAAAGGAAGACTTCCTCACAATCTGAGTTTTCAGGGTATTATTAGGCTGAGTGTGTCCAAGTAGGCCCATTCAGCTAAGTTCTATAGAAACATGTGTCTCTCAAAAAAAAATCTTTCTTAGAACCAGGAGCATCTAGGGCATTGTTTCCCTGTGAGAACTGAGTTAGTTATTGAAAGGAATACTTCCTGCGACTTAAGATGTTTCAAAGTGGAGAAAGGCTCATTTTGTTCCAAATGGGGCCGTTCATCATTGGGGAAGAAACACAAGTATCCCTCCGAAGAAACCCATTTATGGTAGAAGCTGCAGCATCTACCATATTGTTTTCCTGTGAGAATTGAGTTCGTTTTGGGAAGAATACTTCCTGCAAATCAGAAATTCCAACGTGAACAAAGGTTCATTTTGTTTCCCAAAGGCCTATTCACCTAAGATGAAGAAAGGCCTGTATGTCCAAAAGAGAACAAGCTGGGTCCGAAGCTCAAGCACGTAGAACGTTGTTTACCAGTGATACTTGAATTACTTTTTGAATGGAATGCTCCTGCAAATCAGAATTGTCGGGGTGGATGAAGATCATTTTGTTCTGAATAGGCCTATTCGCCTGAGTTGAAAAAACACATGTACCTCTCAAAAGAAAACCAGCAGTGTTAGAAGCAGGAGCATCAAGCACATAGTTTTACTGTGAGAATTCAGTGAGTTTTTGAAAGGAAGACTGCTGCAAATCAGCGTTGTTGAGGTGTAGAAAGCTTCATTTTGTTCCACATAGGACAGTTTAGAACAGTTAAAGAAACAAATGTAAATCTCAAAAGAAAACTATGTGTGTTAGAAACAAGAGCATCTATCACATTGTTTGCTGTGAGAATAGTGTTACTTTTTTAAAGGAATATACCTGCAACTTAGGGGATCAACGTGGAGATAGCCTCTTTCTGTTCCAAATTGGCCTATTCAGCTAAGTTGAAGAAACACATGTACCTCTCAAAAAAAACCATCTCGGTATGAGGCTGGAATATCTAGAACATTGTTTCCCTGTGAGAACTGAGTGTGGTTTTGAAATGACTACTACAGGAAACCTTAGAGTTTCAAAGGGGCGATAAGCTCTGTTTGCTCGAAATAGGTCTTTTCAGCTGAGTTGAAGACACATGCATCTTTCCCAAGAAAACATCTATGTTAGAAAGTGCAGCAGCTACCACATGGTTTCTCTGTCACAATTGAGAGAGCTTTTGAAAGGAGTACTTCCTGCAATTCAGAACTTGCAAGGTCAACAAAGGTTCATTCTGTGCCAAATAGGCGTTTTCACCTGACATGTTGAAACACATGTTTCTCTCACAAGAAACTCTCTGTGTTAGACGGTCCATCGCATAGAACATTATTTACCTGTGAGATTTGAGTTAGTTTTCATTGGAGAACTTTTGCAAATCAGAATTTCAGGGTGGAAAAGGCTACTTTGTTCCTAATAGCCCTATTGAGCTGCATTGAAAAAACACATGGATCTCGCGAGAGAAAACCATCTGTGTTAGAAGCAGGATCATCCGGCACATTGTTTCCCTGTGAGAATCGAGTGAATATTTGAAAGGAGTACTTCCAGCCAATCATAGATTTGAGGTGTACAAAAGCTCACTTTACTCCATATAGGACTATTTAGCTGAGTGGAAGAAACAACACGTATATCTCGCAAGAGAACTATATGTGTAAGAAGCCTGAGCATCTAGAACATTGATTCCCTGTGAGAACCGAGTTACGTTTGAAAGGAATACCTCCTGCAAATCCTAGATTTGAAGGTGGAGAAAGGCTGCTTTTGTTCAAAATAGGCCTATTGATCTGAGGGGAAGTAACGAATGGATACTTCCAAAGAAAACCATTTCTGGTAGAAGCTGAAGCATGTACATATTGCTTCCCTGGGAGAAATCAGTTAGTTTGGAAAGGAATATTCCTGCAAATCAGAACTTCCAAGGTGCACCAAGCTTCATTTCATTCTAAATAGGCCTATTCCACTGAGATGTTGAAACACATGTTTCTCTGGAAAGAAAACAATCCGTGTTACAATCTCCCCTGCCTTTAACCTTGATTCCCTGTGAGATTAGAGGTAGTTTTTGAGTGGAATAGGTCTGCAAAGGAGAATTTTCAGGCTGGAAAAGCCTCCTTTTGTTGGACTAAGCCTATTCAGCTGAGTTGAAGAAGCACATTTTTCTCTCAAAAGAAAATCATCTGTGTTAGAAGAAGGAGAATCTAGCACATTGTTTCCTATGAGAAGTGAGTTAGTGTTTGAAAAGAACGCTGACTGCAACCTAGGTGTTTCAAGGTGGAGATTGGCTCTATTTCCTCCAATAAGCCTATTCAGATGAGTTTGAGAAACACATGTATCTCTCCAAGGAAAATGATATACGTTAGCAGCATCAAATCTACCACATTGTTTCCTTCTGAGTATTGAGTTAGTTTTTGAAAGCAACACGTTTAGCAAATCAGAATTTTCAAGCTAGAGAAAGGCTCATTTTGTCCAAAGAGGACGATTCGGCTCAATTGAAGACAGACATGTATCTCTCCTCACAATACCATCTATGCTTCAAACTGCAGCAATTACCACATTGTTTCCCTGCAAGAATTGACTTAGTTTTTGAAAGGACTACTACTGGCAACTTTTGAGTTTCACTGTGGAGATAGTCTCTGTTTGCTTCAAACAGGCCTTTTTAGCTGAGATGAACAAGCACATGTGTATCATGAAAAAGTACCATCTACGTTGGAAGCTGTAATTTCTATCACACTGTTTCCCTCTGACAATTTAGTTTGTTTTAGAAAGGAGTATTTCCTGCAAATCAGAATTTCCGACATGGATTGAAGTTCACTTGCTCCAAACAAGCCTAGGTTGAAGAAACACACATATTTCTTGAAAGAAAACCATCTGTGTTAGAAGAAAGTGCATCTAGCACATTGTTTCCCTGTGAGAACTGAGTTAGTTTTTAAAGGAACTCGTCCTCCATATTAGCACTTTGAATTGGGACATATGTTTCTTTGTTTCAAATTGGCCTATTCACCTGAATGGTCTAAACACGTGTTCCTCTTGAAACATCACAATATGTTTTAGAAAGAGGAACAACTAGCCTATTGCTTCCTTGTGAGAAGACTTAGTCTTGGAAAGGAATGTACCTGCAACTGAGAGATTTCAATGTGGAGATATGAGCTGATTGCTGCAAATAGGCCTATACAGCTGAGTTGAAGAAACACATGACTAACTCTAATGACAACCATCTATGTTAGAAACTGTAGCATCAAGCACATTGTTCCCCTGTGAAATTTGAATTAGTTATGGAAATGAATAACTTCTGAAGAACAGATTTTCAAAGTGTAGGAAGCCTCATTTTGTCCAAATAGGCCATTTCAGCTATGTTGAAGAAACACATGCATCTCTCCAACGAAATCATGTAGGATAGAATCAGCATCATCTAGAACACTGTTCCTTGTGAGAATTGATTTAGCTCGTGAAAGGAGTATTTCCTGCAAAGCATCCTTTTCAAGATGAAGAAAGGCTCATTTTGTTCCAAATAGGTCTATACAGCTGAGTTGAAGAAACACATGTACCTTTCCAAAGAAAACCATCTATGGTAGATCTACCACTTTATTTCCCTGTGTGAATTGACATAGATTTCAAAGGAAAATTTAATGGAAATGAGAACTTAGAAGGCAGAGAAAGGATCATTTTGTTCCAAATGGGCCAAATCACATCAGATGTCAAAAACCGTTTGTGTGGAAAGGAAAACTGTGATAGAAACAGGTGTTTCCTGCACATTCTTTCCCTGTGAAAATTGAGTTAATTTTTAAAAGCATACTTCCTACATCTTAAGTGTTTCAATGCGGAGATAGGTTCTGTTTACTCCAGGGAGGCGTATTCAGGTTGGTTTGAGAAACGCATGTATCTCCCAAAGAAAGAGATCTATGTTAAATGCTTCACAATCCCGCCTGTTGTTTGCCTTTGAGAATTGAATGAGTTTTTGAATGCAATACTTCTGGAAATCCTCATTTTCAAGAAGAAGAAAGGCTCATTTTGTCCCAAGTATGCCTATTTTGCTGAGGTGAAGAAACACATTTATCTCTCCACAGAAAGCCATCTGTGTCAGAAGTCAAAACATTAACAACATTGCTTCATTCTGTAAATGAGTTACTTTTGGAAAGGAATATTTCCTGAAAATCAGAACTTTCAAGGTGGAGAGATGTTCACTTTCTTCCAAATAAGCCTATTGACCTGAAAGTGGGAACACATTTGTCTCTCGAAAGAAAATGGTCAGTGTAGAAAGAGAGAAGTGTCTAGACCATTGTTTCCGTGTGAGAATTGACTTAGTTTTGAAAGGAATACTTACTGCAAATCCTAATTTTCAAGGTGGAGAAAGGGTGATTTTCCTCAAATGGGCCTCTTTATCTGAGGGGAAGAAGCACATGTATCCCTCCAAAGAAAACCATTTCTGCTAGAAGCTGCAGCATCTGACACATTGTTACCTGTGAGAATTGAGTTCACTTTTGAAAGGAATATTTCCTGTATATCGTAGTTATCATGGTAGGGGAAGGCTCATTTTGGTACAAAAATGCCTAATCAGCTGATTTGAAGAAACACATTTATTTCTCCAAATAACACCATCTAAGCTTGAAGCTACAGTTGCTAGCACATTGTTTCCCTGTGACAATTGGCTTAGTTTTTGAAAGGAAGACTTCCTCACAATCTGAGTTTTCAGGGTATTATTAGGCTGAGTGTGTCCAAGTAGGCCCATTCAGCTAAGTTCTATAGAAACATGTGTCTCTCAAAAAAAATCTTTCTTAGAACCAGGAGCATCTAGGGCATTGTTTCCCTGTGAGAACTGAGTTAGTTATTGAAAGGAATACTTCCTGCGACTTAAGATGTTTCAAAGTGGAGAAAGGCTCATTTTGTTCCAAATGGGGCCGTTCATCATTGGGGAAGAAACACAAGTATCCCTCCGAAGAAACCCATTTATGCTAGAAGCTGCAGCATCTACCATATTGTTTTCCTGTGAGAATTGAGTTCGTTTTGGGAAGAATACTTCCTGCAAATCAGAAATTCCAACGTGAACAAAGGTTCATTTTGTTTCCCAAAGGCCTATTCACCTAAGATGAAGAAAGGCCTGTATGTCCAAAAGAGAACAAGCTGGGTCCAAAGCTCAAGCACGTAGAACGTTGTTTACCAGTGATACTTGAATTACTTTTTGAATGGAATGCTCCTGCAAATCAGAATTGTCGGGGTGGATGAAGATCATTTTGTTCTGAATAGGCCTATTCGCCTGAGTTGAAAAAACACATGTACCTCTCAAAAGAAAACCAGCAGTGTTAGAAGCAGGAGCATCAAGCACATTGTTTTACTGTGAGAATTCAGTGAGTTTTTGAAAGGAAGACTGCTGCAAATCAGCGTTTTCGAGGTGTAGAAAGCTTCATTTTGTTCCACATAGGACAGTTTAGAACAGTTGAAGAAACAAATGTAAATCTCAAAAGAAAACTATGTGTGTTAGAAACAAGAGCATCTATCACATTGTTTGCTGTGAGAATAGTGTTACTTTTTGAAAGGAATATACATGCAACTTAGGGGATCAACGTGGAGATAGCCTCTTTTTGTTCTAAATTGGCCTATTCAGCTAAGTTGAAGAAACACATGTACCTCTCAAAAAAAACCATCTCGGTATGAGGCTGGAATATCTAGAACATTGTTTCCCTGTGAGAACTGAGTGTGGTTTTGAAATGACTACTACAGGAAACCTTAGAGTTTCAAAGGGGCGATAAGCTCTGTTTGCTCGAAATAGGTCTTTTCAGCTGAGTTGAAGACACATGCATCTTTCCCAAGAAAACATCTATGTTAGAAAGTGCAGCAGCTACCACATGGTTTCTCTGTCACAATTGAGAGAGCTTTTGAAAGGAGTACTTCCTGCAATTCAGAACTTGCAAGGTCAACAAAGGTTCATTCTGTGCCAAATAGGCGTTTTCACCTGAACTGTTGAAACACATGTTTCTCTCACAAGAAACTCTCTGTGTTAGACGGTCCATCGCATAGAACATTATTTACCTGTGAGATTTGAGTTAGTTTTCATTGGAGAACTTTTGCAAATCAGAATTTCAGGGTGGAAAAGGCTACTTTGTTCCTAATAGCCCTATTGAGCTGCATTGAAAAAACACATGGATCTCGCGAGAGAAAACCATCTGTGTTAGAAGCAGGATCATCCGGCACATTGTTTCCCTGTGAGAATCGAGTGAATATTTGAAAGGAGTACTTCCAGCCAATCATAGATTTGAGGTGTACAAAAGCTCACTTTACTCCATATAGGACTATTTAGCTGAGTGGAAGAAACAACATGTATATCTCGCAAGAGAACTATATGTGTAAGAAGCCTGAGCATCTAGAACATTGATTCCCTGTGAGAACCGAGTTACTTTTGAAAGGAATACCTCCTGCAAATCCTAGATTTGAAGGTGGAGAAAGGCTGCTTTTGTTCAAAATAGGCCTATTGATCTGAGGGGAAGTAACGAATGGATACTTCCAAAGAAAACCATTTCTGGTAGAAGCTGAAGCATGTACATATTGCTTCCCTGGGAGAAATCAGTTAGTTTGGAAAGGAATATTCCTGCAAATCAGAACTTCCAAGGTGCACCAAGCTTCATTTCATTCTAAATAGGCCTATTCCACTGAGATGTTGAAACACATGTTTCTCTGGAAAGAAAACAATCCGTGTTACAATCTCCCCTGCCTTTAACCTTGATTCCCTGTGAGATTAGAGGTAGTTCTTGAGTGGAATAAGTCTGCAAAGGAGAATTTTCAGGCTGGAAAAGCCTCCTTTTGTTGGACTAAGCCTATTCAGCTGAGTTGAAGAAGCACATTTTTCTCTCAAAAGAAATCATCTGTGTTAGAAGAAGGAGAATCTAGCACATTGTTTCCTATGAGAAGTGAGTTAGTGTTTGAAAAGAACGCTGACTGCAACCTAGGTGTTTCAAGGTGGAGATTGGCTCTATTTCCTCCAATAAGCCTATTCAGATGAGTTTGAGAAACACATGTATCTCTCCAAGGAAAATGATATACGTTAGCAGCATCAAATCTACCACATTGTTTCCTTCTGAGTATTGAGTTAGTTTTTGAAAGCAACACGTTTAGCAAATCAGAATTTTCAAGCTAGAGAAAGGCTCATTTTGTCCAAAGAGGACGATTCGGCTCAATTGAAGACAGACATGTATCTCTCCTCACAATACCATCTATGCTTCAAACTGCAGCAATTACCACATTGTATCCCTGCAAGAATTGACTTAGATTTTGAAAGGACTACTACTGGCAACTTTTGAGTTTCACTGTGGAGATAGTCTCTGTTTGCTTCAAACAGGCCTTTTTAGCTGAGATGAACAAGCACATGTGTATCATGAAAAAGTACCATCTACGTTGGAAGCTGTAATTTCTATCACACTGTTTCCCTCTGACAATTTAGTTTGTTTTAGAAAGGAGTATTTCCTGCAAATCAGAATTTCCGACATGGATTGAAGTTCACTTGCTCCAAACAAGCCTAGGTTGAAGAAACACACATATTTCTTGAAAGAAAACCATCTGTGTTAGAAGAAAGTGCATCTAGCACATTGTTTCCCTGTGAGAACTGAGTTAGTTTTTAAAGGAACTCGTCCTCCACATTAGCACTTTGAATTGGGACATATGTTTCTTTGTTTCAAATTGGCCTATTCACCTGAATGGTCTAAACACGTGTTCCTCTTGAAACATCACAATATGTTTTAGAAAGAGGAACAACTAGCCTATTGCTTCCTTGTGAGAAGACTTAGTCTTGGAAAGGAATGTACCTGCAACAGAGAGATTTCAATGTGGAGATATGAGCTGATTGCTGCAAATAGGCCTATACAGCTGAGTTGAAGAAACACATGACTAACTCTAATGACAACCATCTATGTTAGAAACTGTAGCATCAAGCACATTGTTCCCCTGTGAAATTTGAATTAGTTATGGAAATGAATAACTTCTGAAGAACAGATTTTCAAAGTGTAGGAAGCCTCATTTTGTCCAAATAGGCCATTTCAGCTATGTTGAAGAAACACATGCATCTCTCCACCGAAATCATGTAGGTTAGAATCAGCATCATCTAGAACACTGTTCCTTGTGAGAATTGATTTAGCTCGTGAAAGGAGTATTTCCTGCAAAGCATCCTTTTCAAGATGAAGAAAGGCTCATTTTGTTCCAAATAGGTCTATACAGCTGAGTTGAAGAAACACATGTACCTTTCCAAAGAAAACCATCTATGGTAGATCTACCACTTTATTTCCCTGTGTGAATTGACATAGATTTCAAAGGAAAATTTAATGGAAATGAGAACTTAGAAGGCAGAGAAAGGATCATTTTGTTCCAAATGGGCCAAATCACATCAGATGTCAAAAACCGTTTGTGTGGAAAGGAAAACTGTGATAGAAACAGGTGTTTCCTGCACATTCTTTCCCTGTGAAAATTGAGTTAATTTTTAAAAGCATACTTCCTACATCTTAAGTGTTTCAATGCGGAGATAGGTTCTGTTTACTCCAGGGAGGCGTATTCAGGTTGGTTTGAGAAACGCATGTATCTCCCAAAGAAAGAGATCTATGTTAAATGCTTCACAATCCCGCCTGTTGTTTGCCTTTGAGAATTGAATGAGTTTTTGAATGCAATACTTCTGGAAATCCTCATTTTCAAGAAGAAGAAAGGCTCATTTTGTCCCAAGTATGCCTATTTTGCTGAGGTGAAGAAACACATTTATCTCTCCACAGAAAGCCATCTGTGTCAGAAGTCAAAACATTAACAACATTGCTTCATTCTGTAAATGAGATACTTTTGGAAAGGAATATTTCCTGAAAATCAGAACTTTCAAGGTGGAGAGATGTTCACTTTCTTCCAAATAAGCCTATTGACCTGAAAGTGGGAACACATTTGTCTCTCGAAAGAAAATGGTCAGTGTAGAAAGATAGAAGTGTCTAGACCATTGTTTCCGTGTGAGAATTGACTTAGTTTTGAAAGGAATACTTACTGCAAATCCTAATTTTCAAGGTGGAGAAAGGGTGATTTTCCTCAAATGGGCCTCTTTATCTGAGGGGAAGAAGCACATGTATCCCTCCAAAGAAAACCATTTCTGCTAGAAGCTGCAGCATCTGACACATTCTTACCTGTGAGAATTGAGTTCACTTTTGAAAGGAATATTTCCTGTATATCGTAGTTATCATGGTAGGGGAAGGCTCATTTTGGTACAAAAATGCCTAATCAGCTGATTTGAAGAAACACATTTATTTCTCCAAATAACACCATCTAAGCTTGAAGCTACAGTTGCTAGCACATTGTTTCCCTGTGACAATTGGCTTAGTTTTTGAAAGGAAGACTTCCTCACAATCTGAGTTTTCAGGGTATTATTAGGCTGAGTGTGTCCAAGTAGGCCCATTCAGCTAAGTTCTATAGAAACATGTGTCTCTCAAAAAAAAATCTTTCTTAGAACCAGGAGCATCTAGGGCATTGTTTCCCTGTGAGAACTGAGTTAGTTATTGAAAGGAATACTTCCTGCGACTTAAGATGTTTCAAAGTGGAGAAAGGCTCATTTTGTTCCAAATGGGGCCGTTCATCATTGGGGAAGAAACACAAGTATCCCTCCGAAGAAACCCATTTATGGTAGAAGCTGCAGCATCTACCATATTGTTTTCCTGTGAGAATTGAGTTCGTTTTGGGAAGAATACTTCCTGCAAATCAGAAATTCCAACGTGAACAAAGGTTCATTTTGTTTCCCAAAGGCCTATTCACCTAAGATGAAGAAAGGCCTGTATGTCCAAAAGAGAACAAGCTGGGTCCGAAGCTCAAGCACGTAGAACGTTGTTTACCAGTGATACTTGAATTACTTTTTGAATGGAATGCTCCTGCAAATCAGAATTGTCGGGGTGGATGAAGATCATTTTGTTCTGAATAGGCCTATTCGCCTGAGTTGAAAAAACACATGTACCTCTCAAAAGAAAACCAGCAGTGTTAGAAGCAGGAGCATCAAGCACATTGTTTTACTGTGAGAATTCAGTGAGTTTTTGAAAGGAAGACTGCTGCAAATCAGCGTTTTCGAGGTGTAGAAGGCTTCATTTTGTTCCACATAGGACAGTTTAGAACAGTTGAAGAAACAAATGTAAATCTCAAAAGAAAACTATGTGTGTTAGAAACAAGAGCATCTATCACATTGTTTGCTGTGAGAATAGTGTTACTTTTTGAAAGGAATATACCTGCAACTTAGGGGATCAACGTGGAGATAGCCTCTTTTTGTTCCAAATTGGCCTATTCAGCTAAGTTGAAGAAACACATGTACCTCTCAAAAAAAACCATCTCGGTATGAGGCTGGAATATCTAGAACATTGTTTCCCTGTGAGAACTGAGTGTGGTTTTGAAATGACTACTACAGGAAACCTTAGAGTTTCAAAGGGGCGATAAGCTCTGTTTGCTCGAAATAGGAATTTTCAGCTGAGTTGAAGACACATGCATCTTTCCCAAGAAAACATCTATGTTAGAAAGTGCAGCAGCTACCACATGGTTTCTCTGTCACAATTGAGAGAGCTTTTGAAAGGAGTACTTCCTGCAATTCAGAACTTGCAAGGTCAACAAAGGTTCATTCTGTGCCAAATAGGCGTTTTCACCTGACATGTTGAAACACATGTTTCTCTCACAAGAAACTCTCTGTGTTAGACGGTCCATCGCATAGAACATTATTTACCTGTGAGATTTGAGTTAGTTTTCATTGGAGAACTTTTGCAAATCAGAATTTCAGGGTGGAAAAGGCTACTTTGTTCCTAATAGCCCTATTGAGCTGCATTGAAAAAACACATGGATCTCGCTAGAGAAAACCACCTGTGTTAGAAGCAGGATCATCCGGCACATTGTTTCCCTGTGAGAATCCAGTGAATATTTGAAAGGAGTACTTCCAGCCAATCATAGATTTGAGGTGTACAAAAGCTCACTTTACTCCATATAGGACTATTTAGCTGAGTGGAAGAAACAACATGTATATCTCGCAAGAGAACTATATGTGTAAGAGCCTGAGCATCTAGAACATTGATTCCCTGTGAGAACCGAGTTACGTTTGAAAGGAATACCTCCTGCAAATCCTAGATTTGAAGGTGGAGAAAGGCTGCTTTTGTTCAAAATAGGCCTATTGATCTGAGGGGAAGTAACGAATGGATACTTCCAAAGAAAACCATTTCTGGTAGAAGCTGAAGCATGTACATATTGCTTCCCTGGGAGAAATCAGTTAGTTTGGAAAGGAATATTCCTGCAAATCAGAACTTCCAAGGTGCACCAAGCTTCATTTCATTCTAAATAGGCCTATTCCACTGAGATGTTGAAACACATGTTTCTCTGGAAAGAAAACAATCCGTGTTACAATCTCCCCTGCCTTTAACCTTGATTCCCTGTGAGATTAGAGGTAGTTTTTGAGTGGAATAGGTCTGCAAAGGAGAATTTTCAGGCTGGAAAAGCCTCCTTTTGTTGGACTAAGCCTATTCAGCTGAGTTGAAGAAGCACATTTTTCTCTCAAAAGAAATCATCTGTGTTAGAAGAAGGAGAATCTAGCACATTGTTTCCTATGAGAAGTGAGTTAGTGTTTGAAAAGAACGCTGACTGCAACCTAGGTGTTTCAAGGTGGAGATTGGCTCTATTTCCTCCAATAAGCCTATTCAGATGAGTTTGAGAAACACATGTATCTCTCCAAGGAAAATGATATACGTTAGCAGCATCAAATCTACCACATTGTTTCCTTCTGAGTATTGAGTTAGTTTTTGAAAGCAACACGTTTAGCAAATCAGAATTTTCAAGCTAGAGAAAGGCTCATTTTGTCCAAAGAGGACGATTCGGCTCAATTGAAGACAGACATGTATCTCTCCTCACAATACCATCTATGCTTCAAACTGCAGCAATTACCACATTGTATCCCTGCAAGAATTGACTTAGATTTTGAAAGGACTACTACTGGCAACTTTTGAGTTTCACTGTGGAGATAGTCTCTGTTTGCTTCAAACAGGCCTTTTTAGCTGAGATGAACAAGCACATGTGTATCATGAAAAAGTACCATCTACGTTGGAAGCTGTAATTTCTATCACACTGTTTCCCTCTGACAATTTAGTTTGTTTTAGAAAGGAGTATTTCCTGCAAATCAGAATTTCCGACATGGATTGAAGTTCACTTGCTCCAAACAAGCCTAGGTTGAAGAAACACACATATTTCTTGAAAGAAAACCATCTGTGTTAGAAGAAAGTGCATCTAGCACATTGTTTCCCTGTGAGAACTGAGTTAGTTTTTAAAGGAACTCGTCCTCCACATTAGCACTTTGAATTGGGACATATGTTTCTTTGTTTCAAATTGGCCTATTCACCTGAATGGTCTAAACACGTGTTCCTCTTGAAACATCACAATATGTTTTAGAAAGAGGAACAACTAGCCTATTGCTTCCTTGTGAGAAGACTTAGTCTTGGAAAGGAATGTACCTGCAACAGAGAGATTTCAATGTGGAGATATGAGCTGATTGCTGCAAATAGGCCTATACAGCTGAGTTGAAGAAACACATGAGTAACTCTAATGACAACCATCTATGTTAGAAACTGTAGCATCAAGCACATTGTTCCCCTGTGAAATTTGAATTAGTTATGGAAATGAATAACTTCTGAAGAACAGATTTTCAAAGTGTAGGAAGCCTCATTTTGTCCAAATAGGCCATTTCAGCTATGTTGAAGAAACACATGCATCTCTCCAACGAAATCATGTAGGTTAGAATCAGCATCATCTAGAACACTGTTCCTTGTGAGAATTGATTTAGCTCGTGAAAGGAGTATTTCCTGCAAAGCATCCTTTTCAAGATGAAGAAAGGCTCATTTTGTTCCAAATAGGTCTATACAGCTGAGTTGAAGAAACACATGTACCTTTCCAAAGAAAACCATCTATGGTAGATCTACCACTTTATTTCCCTGTGTGAATTGACATAGATTTCAAAGGAAAATTTAATGGAAATGAGAACTTAGAAGGCAGAGAAAGGATCATTTTGTTCCAAATGGGCCAAATCACATCAGATGTCAAAAACCGTTTGTGTGGAAAGGAAAACTGTGATAGAAACAGGTGTTTCCTGCACATTCTTTCCCTGTGAAAATTGAGTTAATTTTTAAAAGCATACTTCCTACATCTTAAGTGTTTCAATGCGGAGATAGGTTCTGTTTACTCCAGGGAGGCGTATTCAGGTTGGTTTGAGAAACGCATGTATCTCCCAAAGAAAGAGATCTATGTTAAATGCTTCACAATCCCGCCTGTTGTTTGCCTTTGAGAATTGAATGAGTTTTTGAATGCAATACTTCTGGAAATCCTCATTTTCAAGAAGAAGAAAGGCTCATTTTGTCCCAAGTATGCCTATTTTGCTGAGGTGAAGAAACACATTTATCTCTCCACAGAAAGCCATCTGTGTCAGAAGTCAAAACATTAACAACATTGCTTCATTCTGTAAATGAGATACTTTTGGAAAGGAATATTTCCTGAAAATCAGAACTTTCAAGGTGGAGAGATGTTCACTTTCTTCCAAATAAGCCTATTGACCTGAAAGTGGGAACACATTTGTCTCTCGAAAGAAAATGGTCAGTGTAGAAAGAGAGAAGTGTCTAGACCATTGTTTCCGTGTGAGAATTGACTTAGTTTTGAAAGGAATACTTACTGCAAATCCTAATTTTCAAGGTGGAGAAAGGGTGATTTTCCTCAAATGGGCCTCTTTATCTGAGGGGAAGAAGCACATGTATCCCTCCAAAGAAAACCATTTCTGCTAGAAGCTGCAGCATCTGACACATTGTTACCTGTGAGAATTGAGTTCACTTTTGAAAGGAATATTTCCTGTATATCGTAGTTATCATGGTAGGGGAAGGCTCATTTTGGTACAAAAATGCCTAATCAGCTGATTTGAAGAAACACATTTATTTCTCCAAATAACACCATCTAAGCTTGAAGCTACAGTTGCTAGCACATTGTTTCCCTGTGACAATTGGCTTAGTTTTTGAAAGGAAGACTTCCTCACAATCTGAGTTTTCAGGGTATTATTAGGCTGAGTGTGTCCAAGTAGGCCCATTCAGCTAAGTTCTATAGAAACATGTGTCTCTCAAAAAAAAATCTTTCTTAGAACCAGGAGCATCTAGGGCATTGTTTCCCTGTGAGAACTGAGTTAGTTATTGAAAGGAATACTTCCTGCAACTTAAGATGTTTCAAAGTGGAGAAAGGCTCATTTTGTTCCAAATGGGGCCGTTCATCATTGGGGAAGAAACACAAGTATCCCTCCGAAGAAACCCATTTATGCTAGAAGCTGCAGCATCTACCATATTGTTTTCCTGTGAGAATTGAGTTCGTTTTGGGAAGAATACTTCCTGCAAATCAGAAATTCCAACGTGAACAAAGGTTCATTTTGTTTCCCAAAGGCCTATTCACCTAAGATGAAGAAAGGCCTGTATGTCCAAAAGAGAACAAGCTGGGTCCGAAGCTCAAGCACGTAGAACGTTGTTTACCAGTGATACTTGAATTACTTTTTGAATGGAATGCTCCTGCAAATCAGAATTGTCGGGGTGGATGAAGATCATTTTGTTCTGAATAGGCCTATTCGCCTGAGTTGAAAAAACACATGTACCTCTCAAAAGAAAACCAGCAGTGTTAGAAGCAGGAGCATCAAGCACATTGTTTTACTGTGAGAATTCAGTGAGTTTTTGAAAGGAAGACTGCTGCAAATCAGCGTTTTCGAGGTGTAGAAAGCTTCATTTTGTTCCACATAGGACAGTTTAGAACAGTTGAAGAAACAAATGTAAATCTCAAAAGAAAACTATGTGTGTTAGAAACAAGAGCATCTATCACATTGTTTGCTGTGAGAATAGTGTTACTTTTTGAAAGGAATATACCTGCAACTTAGGGGATCAACGTGGAGATAGCCTCTTTTTGTTCTAAATTGGCCTATTCAGCTAAGTTGAAGAAACACATGTACCTCTCAAAAAAAACCATCTCGGTATGAGGCTGGAATATCTAGAACATTGTTTCCCTGTGAGAACTGAGTGTGGTTTTGAAATGACTACTACAGGAAACCTTAGAGTTTCAAAGGGGCGATAAGCTCTGTTTGCTCGAAATAGGTCTTTTCAGCTGAGTTGAAGACACATGCATCTTTCCCAAGAAAACATCTATGTTAGAAAGTGCAGCAGCTACCACATGGTTTCTCTGTCACAATTGAGAGAGCTTTTGAAAGGAGTACTTCCTGCAATTCAGAACTTGCAAGGTCAACAAAGGTTCATTCTGTGCCAAATAGGCGTTTTCACCTGAACTGTTGAAACACATGTTTCTCTCACAAGAAACTCTCTGTGTTAGACGGTCCATCGCATAGAACATTATTTACCTGTGAGATTTGAGTTAGTTTTCATTGGAGAACTTTTGCAAATCAGAATTTCAGGGTGGAAAAGGCTACTTTGTTCCTAATAGCCCTATTGAGCTGCATTGAAAAAACACATGGATCTCGCGAGAGAAAACCATCTGTGTTAGAAGCAGGATCATCCGGCACATTGTTTCCCTGTGAGAATCGAGTGAATATTTGAAAGGAGTACTTCCAGCCAATCATAGATTTGAGGTGTACAAAAGCTCACTTTACTCCATATAGGACTATTTAGCTGAGTGGAAGAAACAACATGTATATCTCGCAAGAGAACTATATGTGTAAGAAGCCTGAGCATCTAGAACATTGATTCCCTGTGAGAACCGAGTTACTTTTGAAAGGAATACCTCCTGCAAATCCTAGATTTGAAGGTGGAGAAAGGCTGCTTTTGTTCAAAATAGGCCTATTTATCTGAGGGGAAGTAACGAATGGATACTTCCAAAGAAAACCATTTCTGGTAGAAGCTGAAGCATGTACATATTGCTTCCCTGGGAGAAATCAGTTAGTTTGGAAAGGAATATTCCTGCAAATCAGAACTTCCAAGGTGCACCAAGCTTCATTTCATTCTAAATAGGCCTATTCCACTGAGATGTTGAAACACATGTTTCTCTGGAAAGAAAACAATCCGTGTTACAATCTCCCCTGCCTTTAACCTTGATTCCCTGTGAGATTAGAGGTAGTTCTTGAGTGGAATAAGTCTGCAAAGGAGAATTTTCAGGCTGGAAAAGCCTCCTTTTGTTGGACTAAGCCTATTCAGCTGAGTTGAAGAAGCACATTTTTCTCTCAAAAGAAATCATCTGTGTTAGAAGAAGGAGAATCTAGCACATTGTTTCCTATGAGAAGTGAGTTAGTGTTTGAAAAGAACGCTGACTGCAACCTAGGTGTTTCAAGGTGGAGATTGGCTCTATTTCCTCCAATAAGCCTATTCAGATGAGTTTGAGAAACACATGTATCTCTCCAAGGAAAATGATATACGTTAGCAGCATCAAATCTACCACATTGTTTCCTTCTGAGTATTGAGTTAGTTTTTGAAAGCAACACGTTTAGCAAATCAGAATTTTCAAGCTAGAGAAAGGCTCATTTTGTCCAAAGAGGACGATTCGGCTCAATTGAAGACAGACATGTATCTCTCCTCACAATACCATCTATGCTTCAAACTGCAGCAATTACCACATTGTATCCCTGCAAGAATTGACTTAGATTTTGAAAGGACTACTACTGGCAACTTTTGAGTTTCACTGTGGAGATAGTCTCTGTTTGCTTCAAACAGGCCTTTTTAGCTGAGATGAACAAGCACATGTGTATCATGAAAAAGTACCATCTACGTTGGAAGCTGTAATTTCTATCACACTGTTTCCCTCTGACAATTTAGTTTGTTTTAGAAAGGAGTATTTCCTGCAAATCAGAATTTCCGACATGGATTGAAGTTCACTTGCTCCAAACAAGCCTAGGTTGAAGAAACACACATATTTCTTGAAAGAAAACCATCTGTGTTAGAAGAAAGTGCATCTAGCACATTGTTTCCCTGTGAGAACTGAGTTAGTTTTTAAAGGAACTCGTCCTCCACATTAGCACTTTGAATTGGGACATATGTTTCTTTGTTTCAAATTGGCCTATTCACCTGAATGGTCTAAACACGTGTTCCTCTTGAAACATCACAATATGTTTTAGAAAGAGGAACAACTAGCCTATTGCTTCCTTGTGAGAAGACTTAGTCTTGGAAAGGAATGTACCTGCAACTGAGAGATTTCAATGTGGAGATATGAGCTGATTGCTGCAAATAGGCCTATACAGCTGAGTTGAAGAAACACATGACTAACTCTAATGACAACCATCTATGTTAGAAACTGTAGCATCAAGCACATTGTTCCCCTGTGAAATTTGAATTAGTTATGGAAATGAATAACTTCTGAAGAACAGATTTTCAAAGTGTAGGAAGCCTCATTTTGTCCAAATAGGCCATTTCAGCTATGTTGAAGAAACACATGCATCTCTCCAACGAAATCATGTAGGTTAGAATCAGCATCATCTAGAACACTGTTCCTTGTGAGAATTGATTTAGCTCGTGAAAGGAGTATTTCCTGCAAAGCATCCTTTTCAAGATGAAGAAAGGCTCATTTTGTTCCAAATAGGTCTATACAGCTGAGTTGAAGAAACACATGTACCTTTCCAAAGAAAACCATCTATGGTAGATCTACCACTTTATTTCCCTGTGTGAATTGACATAGATTTCAAAGGAAAATTTAATGGAAATGAGAACTTAGAAGGCAGAGAAAGGATCATTTTGTTCCAAATGGGCCAAATCACATCAGATGTCAAAAACCGTTTGTGTGGAAAGGAAAACTGTGATAGAAACAGGTGTTTCCTGCACATTCTTTCCCTGTGAAAATTGAGTTAATTTTTAAAAGCATACTTCCTACATCTTAAGTGTTTCAATGCGGAGATAGGTTCTGTTTACTCCAGGGAGGCGTATTCAGGTTGGTTTGAGAAACGCATGTATCTCCCAAAGAAAGAGATCTATGTTAAATGCTTCACAATCCCGCCTGTTGTTTGCCTTTGAGAATTGAATGAGTTTTTGAATGCAATACTTCTGGAAATCCTCATTTTCAAGAAGAAGAAAGGCTCATTTTGTCCCAAGTATGCCTATTTTGCTGAGGTGAAGAAACACATTTATCTCTCCACAGAAAGCCATCTGTGTCAGAAGTCAAAACATTAACAACATTGCTTCATTCTGTAAATGAGATACTTTTGGAAAGGAATATTTCCTGAAAATCAGAACTTTCAAGGTGGAGAGATGTTCACTTTCTTCCAAATAAGCCTATTGACCTGAAAGTGGGAACACATTTGTCTCTCGAAAGAAAATGGTCAGTGTAGAAAGAGAGAAGTGTCTAGACCATTGTTTCCGTGTGAGAATTGACTTAGTTTTGAAAGGAATACTTACTGCAAATCCTAATTTTCAAGGTGGAGAAAGGGTGATTTTCCTCAAATGGGCCTCTTTATCTGAGGGGAAGAAGCACATGTATCCCTCCAAAGAAAACCATTTCTGCTAGAAGCTGCAGCATCTGACACATTGTTACCTGTGAGAATTGAGTTCACTTTTGAAAGGAATATTTCCTGTATATCGTAGTTATCATGGTAGGGGAAGGCTCATTTTGGTACAAAAATGCCTAATCAGCTGATTTGAAGAAACACATTTATTTCTCCAAATAACACCATCTAAGCTTGAAGCTACAGTTGCTAGCACATTGTTTCCCTGTGACAATTGGCTTAGTTTTTGAAAGGAAGACTTCCTCACAATCTGAGTTTTCAGGGTATTATTAGGCTGAGTGTGTCCAAGTAGGCCCATTCAGCTAAGTTCTATAGAAACATGTGTCTCTCAAAAAAAAATCTTTCTTAGAACCAGGAGCATCTAGGGCATTGTTTCCCTGTGAGAACTGAGTTAGTTATTGAAAGGAATACTTCCTGCAACTTAAGATGTTTCAAAGTGGAGAAAGGCTCATTTTGTTCCAAATGGGGCCGTTCATCATTGGGGAAGAAACACAAGTATCCCTCCGAAGAAACCCATTTATGCTAGAAGCTGCAGCATCTACCATATTGTTTTCCTGTGAGAATTGAGTTCGTTTTGGGAAGAATACTTCCTGCAAATCAGAAATTCCAACGTGAACAAAGGTTCATTTTGTTTCCCAAAGGCCTATTCACCTAAGATGAAGAAAGGCCTGTATGTCCAAAAGAGAACAAGCTGGGTCCGAAGCTCAAGCACGTAGAACGTTGTTTACCAGTGATACTTGAATTACTTTTTGAATGGAATGCTCCTGCAAATCAGAATTGTCGGGGTGGATGAAGATCATTTTGTTCTGAATAGGCCTATTCGCCTGAGTTGAAAAAACACATGTACCTCTCAAAAGAAAACCAGCAGTGTTAGAAGCAGGAGCATCAAGCACATTGTTTTACTGTGAGAATTCAGTGAGTTTTTGAAAGGAAGACTGCTGCAAATCAGCGTTTTCGAGGTGTAGAAAGCTTCATTTTGTTCCACATAGGACAGTTTAGAACAGTTGAAGAAACAAATGTAAATCTCAAAAGAAAACTATGTGTGTTAGAAACAAGAGCATCTATCACATTGTTTGCTGTGAGAATAGTGTTACTTTTTGAAAGGAATATACCTGCAACTTAGGGGATCAACGTGGAGATAGCCTCTTTTTGTTCTAAATTGGCCTATTCAGCTAAGTTGAAGAAACACATGTACCTCTCAAAAAAAACCATCTCGGTATGAGGCTGGAATATCTAGAACATTGTTTCCCTGTGAGAACTGAGTGTGGTTTTGAAATGACTACTACAGGAAACCTTAGAGTTTCAAAGGGGCGATAAGCTCTGTTTGCTCGAAATAGGTCTTTTCAGCTGAGTTGAAGACACATGCATCTTTCCCAAGAAAACATCTATGTTAGAAAGTGCAGCAGCTACCACATGGTTTCTCTGTCACAATTGAGAGAGCTTTTGAAAGGAGTACTTCCTGCAATTCAGAACTTGCAAGGTCAACAAAGGTTCATTCTGTGCCAAATAGGCGTTTTCACCTGAACTGTTGAAACACATGTTTCTCTCACAAGAAACTCTCTGTGTTAGACGGTCCATCGCATAGAACATTATTTACCTGTGAGATTTGAGTTAGTTTTCATTGGAGAACTTTTGCAAATCAGAATTTCAGGGTGGAAAAGGCTACTTTGTTCCTAATAGCCCTATTGAGCTGCATTGAAAAAACACATGGATCTCGCGAGAGAAAACCATCTGTGTTAGAAGCAGGATCATCCGGCACATTGTTTCCCTGTGAGAATCGAGTGAATATTTGAAAGGAGTACTTCCAGCCAATCATAGATTTGAGGTGTACAAAAGCTCACTTTACTCCATATAGGACTATTTAGCTGAGTGGAAGAAACAACATGTATATCTCGCAAGAGAACTATATGTGTAAGAAGCCTGAGCATCTAGAACATTGATTCCCTGTGAGAACCGAGTTACTTTTGAAAGGAATACCTCCTGCAAATCCTAGATTTGAAGGTGGAGAAAGGCTGCTTTTGTTCAAAATAGGCCTATTTATCTGAGGGGAAGTAACGAATGGATACTTCCAAAGAAAACCATTTCTGGTAGAAGCTGAAGCATGTACATATTGCTTCCCTGGGAGAAATCAGTTAGTTTGGAAAGGAATATTCCTGCAAATCAGAACTTCCAAGGTGCACCAAGCTTCATTTCATTCTAAATAGGCCTATTCCACTGAGATGTTGAAACACATGTTTCTCTGGAAAGAAAACAATCCGTGTTACAATCTCCCCTGCCTTTAACCTTGATTCCCTGTGAGATTAGAGGTAGTTCTTGAGTGGAATAAGTCTGCAAAGGAGAATTTTCAGGCTGGAAAAGCCTCCTTTTGTTGGACTAAGCCTATTCAGCTGAGTTGAAGAAGCACATTTTTCTCTCAAAAGAAATCATCTGTGTTAGAAGAAGGAGAATCTAGCACATTGTTTCCTATGAGAAGTGAGTTAGTGTTTGAAAAGAACGCTGACTGCAACCTAGGTGTTTCAAGGTGGAGATTGGCTCTATTTCCTCCAATAAGCCTATTCAGATGAGTTTGAGAAACACATGTATCTCTCCAAGGAAAATGATATACGTTAGCAGCATCAAATCTACCACATTGTTTCCTTCTGAGTATTGAGTTAGTTTTTGAAAGCAACACGTTTAGCAAATCAGAATTTTCAAGCTAGAGAAAGGCTCATTTTGTCCAAAGAGGACGATTCGGCTCAATTGAAGACAGACATGTATCTCTCCTCACAATACCATCTATGCTTCAAACTGCAGCAATTACCACATTGTATCCCTGCAAGAATTGACTTAGATTTTGAAAGGACTACTACTGGCAACTTTTGAGTTTCACTGTGGAGATAGTCTCTGTTTGCTTCAAACAGGCCTTTTTAGCTGAGATGAACAAGCACATGTGTATCATGAAAAAGTACCATCTACGTTGGAAGCTGTAATTTCTATCACACTGTTTCCCTCTGACAATTTAGTTTGTTTTAGAAAGGAGTATTTCCTGCAAATCAGAATTTCCGACATGGATTGAAGTTCACTTGCTCCAAACAAGCCTAGGTTGAAGAAACACACATATTTCTTGAAAGAAAACCATCTGTGTTAGAAGAAAGTGCATCTAGCACATTGTTTCCCTGTGAGAACTGAGTTAGTTTTTAAAGGAACTCGTCCTCCACATTAGCACTTTGAATTGGGACATATGTTTCTTTGTTTCAAATTGGCCTATTCACCTGAATGGTCTAAACACGTGTTCCTCTTGAAACATCACAATATGTTTTAGAAAGAGGAACAACTAGCCTATTGCTTCCTTGTGAGAAGACTTAGTCTTGGAAAGGAATGTACCTGCAACTGAGAGATTTCAATGTGGAGATATGAGCTGATTGCTGCAAATAGGCCTATACAGCTGAGTTGAAGAAACACATGACTAACTCTAATGACAACCATCTATGTTAGAAACTGTAGCATCAAGCACATTGTTCCCCTGTGAAATTTGAATTAGTTATGGAAATGAATAACTTCTGAAGAACAGATTTTCAAAGTGTAGGAAGCCTCATTTTGTCCAAATAGGCCATTTCAGCTATGTTGAAGAAACACATGCATCTCTCCAACGAAATCATGTAGGTTAGAATCAGCATCATCTAGAACACTGTTCCTTGTGAGAATTGATTTAGCTCGTGAAAGGAGTATTTCCTGCAAAGCATCCTTTTCAAGATGAAGAAAGGCTCATTTTGTTCCAAATAGGTCTATACAGCTGAGTTGAAGAAACACATGTACCTTTCCAAAGAAAACCATCTATGGTAGATCTACCACTTTATTTCCCTGTGTGAATTGACATAGATTTCAAAGGAAAATTTAATGGAAATGAGAACTTAGAAGGCAGAGAAAGGATCATTTTGTTCCAAATGGGCCAAATCACATCAGATGTCAAAAACCGTTTGTGTGGAAAGGAAAACTGTGATAGAAACAGGTGTTTCCTGCACATTCTTTCCCTGTGAAAATTGAGTTAATTTTTAAAAGCATACTTCCTACATCTTAAGTGTTTCAATGCGGAGATAGGTTCTGTTTACTCCAGGGAGGCGTATTCAGGTTGGTTTGAGAAACGCATGTATCTCCCAAAGAAAGAGATCTATGTTAAATGCTTCACAATCCCGCCTGTTGTTTGCCTTTGAGAATTGAATGAGTTTTTGAATGCAATACTTCTGGAAATCCTCATTTTCAAGAAGAAGAAAGGCTCATTTTGTCCCAAGTATGCCTATTTTGCTGAGGTGAAGAAACACATTTATCTCTCCACAGAAAGCCATCTGTGTCAGAAGTCAAAACATTAACAACATTGCTTCATTCTGTAAATGAGTTACTTTTGGAAAGGAATATTTCCTGAAAATCAGAACTTTCAAGGTGGAGAGATGTTCACTTTCTTCCAAATAAGCCTATTGACCTGAAAGTGGGAACACATTTGTCTCTCGAAAGAAAATGGTCAGTGTAGAAAGAGAGAAGTGTCTAGACCATTGTTTCCGTGTGAGAATTGACTTAGTTTTGAAAGGAATACTTACTGCAAATCCTAATTTTCAAGGTGGAGAAAGGGTGATTTTCCTCAAATGGGCCTCTTTATCTGAGGGGAAGAAGCACATGTATCCCTCCAAAGAAAACCATTTCTGCTAGAAGCTGCAGCATCTGACACATTGTTACCTGTGAGAATTGAGTTCACTTTTGAAAGGAATATTTCCTGTATATCGTAGTTATCATGGTAGGGGAAGGCTCATTTTGGTACAAAAATGCCTAATCAGCTGATTTGAAGAAACACATTTATTTCTCCAAATAACACCATCTAAGCTTGAAGCTACAGTTGCTAGCACATTGTTTCCCTGTGACAATTGGCTTAGTTTTTGAAAGGAAGACTTCCTCACAATCTGAGTTTTCAGGGTATTATTAGGCTGAGTGTGTCCAAGTAGGCCCATTCAGCTAAGTTCTATAGAAACATGTGTCTCTCAAAAAAAAATCTTTCTTAGAACCAGGAGCATCTAGGGCATTGTTTCCCTGTGAGAACTGAGTTAGTTATTGAAAGGAATACTTCCTGCGACTTAAGATGTTTCAAAGTGGAGACAGGCTCATTTTGTTCCAAATGGGGCCGTTCATCATTGGGGAAGAAACACAAGTATCCCTCCGAAGAAACCCATTTATGCTAGAAGCTGCAGCATCTACCATATTGTTTTCCTGTGAGAATTGAGTTCGTTTTGGGAAGAATACTTCCTGCAAATCAGAAATTCCAACGTGAACAAAGGTTCATTTTGTTTCCCAAAGGCCTATTCACCTAAGATGAAGAAAGGCCTGTATGTCCAAAAGAGAACAAGCTGGGTCCAAAGCTCAAGCACGTAGAACGTTGTTTACCAGTGATACTTGAATTACTTTTTGAATGGAATGCTCCTGCAAATCAGAATTGTCGGGGTGGATGAAGATCATTTTGTTCTGAATAGGCCTATTCGCCTGAGTTGAAAAAACACATGTACCTCTCAAAAGAAAACCAGCAGTGTTAGAAGCAGGAGCATCAAGCACATTGTTTTACTGTGAGAATTCAGTGAGTTTTTGAAAGGAAGACTGCTGCAAATCAGCGTTTTCGAGGTGTAGAAGGCTTCATTTTGTTCCACATAGGACAGTTTAGAACAGTTGAAGAAACAAATGTAAATCTCAAAAGAAAACTATGTGTGTTAGAAACAAGAGCATCTATCACATTGTTTGCTGTGAGAATAGTGTTACTTTTTGAAAGGAATATACCTGCAACTTAGGGGATCAACGTGGAGATAGCCTCTTTTTGTTCCAAATTGGCCTATTCAGCTAAGTTGAAGAAACACATGTACCTCTCAAAAAAAACCATCTCGGTATGAGGCTGGAATATCTAGAACATTGTTTCCCTGTGAGAACTGAGTGTGGTTTTGAAATGACTACTACAGGAAACCTTAGAGTTTCAAAGGGGCGATAAGCTCTGTTTGCTCGAAATAGGTCTTTTCAGCTGAGTTGAAGACACATGCATCTTTCCCAAGAAAACATCTATGTTAGAAAGTGCAGCAGCTACCACATGGTTTCTCTGTCACAATTGAGAGAGCTTTTGAAAGGAGTACTTCCTGCAATTCAGAACTTGCAAGGTCAACAAAGGTTCATTCTGTGCCAAATAGGCGTTTTCACCTGACATGTTGAAACACATGTTTCTCTCACAAGAAACTCTCTGTGTTAGACGGTCCATCGCATAGAACATTATTTACCTGTGAGATTTGAGTTAGTTTTCATTGGAGAACTTTTGCAAATCAGAATTTCAGGGTGGAAAAGGCTACTTTGTTCCTAATAGCCCTATTGAGCTGCATTGAAAAAACACATGGATCTCGCGAGAGAAAACAATCTGTGTTAGAAGCAGGATCATCCGGCACATTGTTTCCCTGTGAGAATCCAGTGAATATTTGAAAGGAGTACTTCCAGCCAATCATAGATTTGAGGTGTACAAAAGCTCACTTTACTCCATATAGGACTATTTAGCTGAGTGGAAGAAACAACATGTATATCTCGCAAGAGAACTATATGTGTAAGAGCCTGAGCATCTAGAACATTGATTCCCTGTGAGAACCGAGTTACGTTTGAAAGGAATACCTCCTGCAAATCCTAGATTTGAAGGTGGAGAAAGGCTGCTTTTGTTCAAAATAGGCCTATTGATCTGAGGGGAAGTAACGAATGGATACTTCCAAAGAAAACCATTTCTGGTAGAAGCTGAAGCATGTACATATTGCTTCCCTGGGAGAAATCAGTTAGTTTGGAAAGGAATATTCCTGCAAATCAGAACTTCCAAGGTGCACCAAGCTTCATTTCATTCTAAATAGGCCTATTCCACTGAGATGTTGAAACACATGTTTCTCTGGAAAGAAAACAATCCGTGTTACAATCTCCCCTGCCTTTAACCTTGATTCCCTGTGAGATTAGAGGTAGTTTTTGAGTGGAATAGGTCTGCAAAGGAGAATTTTCAGGCTGGAAAAGCCTCCTTTTGTTGGACTAAGCCTATTCAGCTGAGTTGAAGAAGCACATTTTTCTCTCAAAAGAAATCATCTGTGTTAGAAGAAGGAGAATCTAGCACATTGTTTCCTATGAGAAGTGAGTTAGTGTTTGAAAAGAACGCTGACTGCAACCTAGGTGTTTCAAGGTGGAGATTGGCTCTATTTCCTCCAATAAGCCTATTCAGATGAGTTTGAGAAACACATGTATCTCTCCAAGGAAAATGATATACGTTAGCAGCATCAAATCTACCACATTGTTTCCTTCTGAGTATTGAGTTAGTTTTTGAAAGCAACACGTTTAGCAAATCAGAATTTTCAAGCTAGAGAAAGGCTCATTTTGTCCAAAGAGGACGATTCGGCTCAATTGAAGACAGACATGTATCTCTCCTCACAATACCATCTATGCTTCAAACTGCAGCAATTACCACATTGTATCCCTGCAAGAATTGACTTAGATTTTGAAAGGACTACTACTGGCAACTTTTGAGTTTCACTGTGGAGATAGTCTCTGTTTGCTTCAAACAGGCCTTTTTAGCTGAGATGAACAAGCACATGTGTATCATGAAAAAGTACCATCTACGTTGGAAGCTGTAATTTCTATCACACTGTTTCCCTCTGACAATTTAGTTTGTTTTAGAAAGGAGTATTTCCTGCAAATCAGAATTTCCGACATGGATTGAAGTTCACTTGCTCCAAACAAGCCTAGGTTGAAGAAACACACATATTTCTTGAAAGAAAACCATCTGTGTTAGAAGAAAGTGCATCTAGCACATTGTTTCCCTGTGAGAACTGAGTTAGTTTTTAAAGGAACTCGTCCTCCACATTAGCACTTTGAATTGGGACATATGTTTCTTTGTTTCAAATTGGCCTATTCACCTGAATGGTCTAAACACGTGTTCCTCTTGAAACATCACAATATGTTTTAGAAAGAGGAACAACTAGCCTATTGCTTCCTTGTGAGAAGACTTAGTCTTGGAAAGGAATGTACCTGCAACAGAGAGATTTCAATGTGGAGATATGAGCTGATTGCTGCAAATAGGCCTATACAGCTGAGTTGAAGAAACACATGACTAACTCTAATGACAACCATCTATGTTAGAAACTGTAGCATCAAGCACATTGTTCCCCTGTGAAATTTGAATTAGTTATGGAAATGAATAACTTCTGAAGAACAGATTTTCAAAGTGTAGGAAGCCTCATTTTGTCCAAATAGGCCATTTCAGCTATGTTGAAGAAACACATGCATCTCTCCAACGAAATCATGTAGGTTAGAATCAGCATCATCTAGAACACTGTTCCTTGTGAGAATTGATTTAGCTCGTGAAAGGAGTATTTCCTGCAAAGCATCCTTTTCAAGATGAAGAAAGGCTCATTTTGTTCCAAATAGGTCTATACAGCTGAGTTGAAGAAACACATGTACCTTTCCAAAGAAAACCATCTATGGTAGATCTACCACTTTATTTCCCTGTGTGAATTGACATAGATTTCAAAGGAAAATTTAATGGAAATGAGAACTTAGAAGGCAGAGAAAGGATCATTTTGTTCCAAATGGGCCAAATCACATCAGATGTCAAAAACCGTTTGTGTGGAAAGGAAAACTGTGATAGAAACAGGTGTTTCCTGCACATTCTTTCCCTGTGAAAATTGAGTTAATTTTTAAAAGCATACTTCCTACATCTTAAGTGTTTCAATGCGGAGATAGGTTCTGTTTACTCCAGGGAGGCGTATTCAGGTTGGTTTGAGAAACGCATGTATCTCCCAAAGAAAGAGATCTATGTTAAATGCTTCACAATCCCGCCTGTTGTTTGCCTTTGAGAATTGAATGAGTTTTTGAATGCAATACTTCTGGAAATCCTCATTTTCAAGAAGAAGAAAGGCTCATTTTGTCCCAAGTATGCCTATTTTGCTGAGGTGAAGAAACACATTTATCTCTCCACAGAAAGCCATCTGTGTCAGAAGTCAAAACATTAACAACATTGCTTCATTCTGTAAATGAGTTACTTTTGGAAAGGAATATTTCCTGAAAATCAGAACTTTCAAGGTGGAGAGATGTTCACTTTCTTCCAAATAAGCCTATTGACCTGAAAGTGGGAACACATTTGTCTCTCGAAAGAAAATGGTCAGTGTAGAAAGAGAGAAGTGTCTAGACCATTGTTTCCGTGTGAGAATTGACTTAGTTTTGAAAGGAATACTTACTGCAAATCCTAATTTTCAAGGTGGAGAAAGGGTGATTTTCCTCAAATGGGCCTCTTTATCTGAGGGGAAGAAGCACATGTATCCCTCCAAAGAAAACCATTTCTGCTAGAAGCTGCAGCATCTGACACATTGTTACCTGTGAGAATTGAGTTCACTTTTGAAAGGAATATTTCCTGTATATCGTAGTTATCATGGTAGGGGAAGGCTCATTTTGGTACAAAAATGCCTAATCAGCTGATTTGAAGAAACACATTTATTTCTCCAAATAACACCATCTAAGCTTGAAGCTACAGTTGCTAGCACATTGTTTCCCTGTGACAATTGGCTTAGTTTTTGAAAGGAAGACTTCCTCACAATCTGAGTTTTCAGGGTATTATTAGGCTGAGTGTGTCCAAGTAGGCCCATTCAGCTAAGTTCTATAGAAACATGTGTCTCTCAAAAAAAAATCTTTCTTAGAACCAGGAGCATCTAGGGCATTGTTTCCCTGTGAGAACTGAGTTAGTTATTGAAAGGAATACTTCCTGCGACTTAAGATGTTTCAAAGTGGAGACAGGCTCATTTTGTTCCAAATGGGGCCGTTCATCATTGGGGAAGAAACACAAGTATCCCTCCGAAGAAACCCATTTATGCTAGAAGCTGCAGCATCTACCATATTGTTTTCCTGTGAGAATTGAGTTCGTTTTGGGAAGAATACTTCCTGCAAATCAGAAATTCCAACGTGAACAAAGGTTCATTTTGTTTCCCAAAGGCCTATTCACCTAAGATGAAGAAAGGCCTGTATGTCCAAAAGAGAACAAGCTGGGTCCAAAGCTCAAGCACGTAGAACGTTGTTTACCAGTGATACTTGAATTACTTTTTGAATGGAATGCTCCTGCAAATCAGAATTGTCGGGGTGGATGAAGATCATTTTGTTCTGAATAGGCCTATTCGCCTGAGTTGAAAAAACACATGTACCTCTCAAAAGAAAACCAGCAGTGTTAGAAGCAGGAGCATCAAGCACATTGTTTTACTGTGAGAATTCAGTGAGTTTTTGAAAGGAAGACTGCTGCAAATCAGCGTTTTCGAGGTGTAGAAGGCTTCATTTTGTTCCACATAGGACAGTTTAGAACAGTTGAAGAAACAAATGTAAATCTCAAAAGAAAACTATGTGTGTTAGAAACAAGAGCATCTATCACATTGTTTGCTGTGAGAATAGTGTTACTTTTTGAAAGGAATATACCTGCAACTTAGGGGATCAACGTGGAGATAGCCTCTTTTTGTTCCAAATTGGCCTATTCAGCTAAGTTGAAGAAACACATGTACCTCTCAAAAAAAACCATCTCGGTATGAGGCTGGAATATCTAGAACATTGTTTCCCTGTGAGAACTGAGTGTGGTTTTGAAATGACTACTACAGGAAACCTTAGAGTTTCAAAGGGGCGATAAGCTCTGTTTGCTCGAAATAGGTCTTTTCAGCTGAGTTGAAGACACATGCATCTTTCCCAAGAAAACATCTATGTTAGAAAGTGCAGCAGCTACCACATGGTTTCTCTGTCACAATTGAGAGAGCTTTTGAAAGGAGTACTTCCTGCAATTCAGAACTTGCAAGGTCAACAAAGGTTCATTCTGTGCCAAATAGGCGTTTTCACCTGACATGTTGAAACACATGTTTCTCTCACAAGAAACTCTCTGTGTTAGACGGTCCATCGCATAGAACATTATTTACCTGTGAGATTTGAGTTAGTTTTCATTGGAGAACTTTTGCAAATCAGAATTTCAGGGTGGAAAAGGCTACTTTGTTCCTAATAGCCCTATTGAGCTGCATTGAAAAAACACATGGATCTCGCGAGAGAAAACAATCTGTGTTAGAAGCAGGATCATCCGGCACATTGTTTCCCTGTGAGAATCCAGTGAATATTTGAAAGGAGTACTTCCAGCCAATCATAGATTTGAGGTGTACAAAAGCTCACTTTACTCCATATAGGACTATTTAGCTGAGTGGAAGAAACAACATGTATATCTCGCAAGAGAACTATATGTGTAAGAGCCTGAGCATCTAGAACATTGATTCCCTGTGAGAACCGAGTTACGTTTGAAAGGAATACCTCCTGCAAATCCTAGATTTGAAGGTGGAGAAAGGCTGCTTTTGTTCAAAATAGGCCTATTGATCTGAGGGGAAGTAACGAATGGATACTTCCAAAGAAAACCATTTCTGGTAGAAGCTGAAGCATGTACATATTGCTTCCCTGGGAGAAATCAGTTAGTTTGGAAAGGAATATTCCTGCAAATCAGAACTTCCAAGGTGCACCAAGCTTCATTTCATTCTAAATAGGCCTATTCCACTGAGATGTTGAAACACATGTTTCTCTGGAAAGAAAACAATCCGTGTTACAATCTCCCCTGCCTTTAACCTTGATTCCCTGTGAGATTAGAGGTAGTTTTTGAGTGGAATAGGTCTGCAAAGGAGAATTTTCAGGCTGGAAAAGCCTCCTTTTGTTGGACTAAGCCTATTCAGCTGAGTTGAAGAAGCACATTTTTCTCTCAAAAGAAAATCATCTGTGTTAGAAGAAGGAGAATCTAGCACATTGTTTCCTATGAGAAGTGAGTTAGTGTTTGAAAAGAACGCTGACTGCCACCTAGGTGTTTCAAGGTGGAGATTGGCTCTATTTCCTCCAATAAGCCTATTCAGATGAGTTTGAGAAACACATGTATCTCTCCAAGGAAAATGATATACGTTAGCAGCATCAAATCTACCACATTGTTTCCTTCTGAGTATTGAGTTAGTTTTTGAAAGCAACACGTTTAGCAAATCAGAATTTTCAAGCTAGAGAAAGGCTCATTTTGTCCAAAGAGGACGATTCGGCTCAATTGAAGACAGACATGTATCTCTCCTCACAATACCATCTATGCTTCAAACTGCAGCAATTACCACATTGTTTCCCTGCAAGAATTGACTTAGTTTTTGAAAGGACTACTACTGGCAACTTTTGAGTTTCACTGTGGAGATAGTCTCTGTTTGCTTCAAACAGGCCTTTTTAGCTGAGATGAACAAGCACATGTGTATCATGAAAAAGTACCATCTACGTTGGAAGCTGTAATTTCTATCACACTGTTTCCCTCTGACAATTTAGTTTGTTTTAGAAAGGAGTATTTCCTGCAAATCAGAATTTCCAACATGGACTGAAGTTCACTTCCTCCAAACAAGCCTAGGTTGAAGAAACACACATATTTCTTGAAAGAAAACCATCTGTGTTAGAAGAAAGTGCATCTAGCACATTGTTTCCCTGTGAGAACTGAGTTAGTTTTTAAAGGAACTCGTCCTCCACATTAGCACTTTGAATTGGGACCTATGTTTCTTTGTTTCAAATTGGCCTATTCACCTGAATGGTCTAAACACGTGTTCCTCTTGAAACATCACAATATGTTTTAGAAAGAGGAACAACTAGCCTATTGCTTCCTTGTGAGAAGACTTAGTCTTGGAAAGGAATGTACCTGCAACTGAGAGATTTCAATGTGGAGATATGCCCTGATTGCTGCAAATAGGCCTATACAGCTGAGTTGAAGAAACACATGACTAACTCTAATGACAACCATCTATGTTAGAAACTGTAGCATCAAGCACATTGTTCCCCTGTGAAATTTGAATTAGTTATGGAAATGAATAACTTCTGAAGAACAGATTTTCAAAGTGTAGGAAGCCTCATTTTGTCCAAATAGGCCATTTCAGCTATGTTGAAGAAACACATGCATCTCTCCAACGAAATCATGTAGGTTAGAATCAGCATCATCTAGAACACTGTTCCTTGTGAGAATTGATTTAGCTCGTGAAAGGAGTATTTCCTGCAAAGCATCCTTTTCAAGATGAAGAAAGGTTCATTTTGTTCCAAATAGGTCTATACAGCTGAGTTGAAGAAACACATGTACCTTTCCAAAGAAAACCATCTATGGTAGATCTACCACTTTATTTCCCTGTGTGAATTGACATAGATTTCAAAGGAAAATTTAATGGAAATGAGAACTTAGAAGGCAGAGAAAGGATCATTTTGTTCCAAATGGGCCAAATCACATCAGATGTCAAAAACCGTTTGTGTGGAAAGGAAAACTGTGATAGAAACAGGTGTTTCCTGCACATTCTTTCCCTGTGAAAATTGAGTTAATTTTTAAAAGCATACTTCCTACATCTTAAGTGTTTCAATGCGGAGATAGTTTATGTTTACTCCAGGGAGGCGTATTCAGGTTCGTTTGAGAAACGCATGTATCTCCCAAAGAAAGAGATCTATGTTAAATGCTTCACAATCCCGCCTGTTGTTTGCCTGTGAGAATTGAATGAGTTTTTGAATGCAATACTTCTGGAAATCCTCATTTTCAAGAAGAAGAAAGGCTCATTTTGTCCCAAGTATGCCTATTTTGCTGAGGTGAAGAAACACATTTATCTCTCCACAGAAAGCCATCTGTGTCAGAAGTCAAAACATTAACAACATTGCTTCATTCTGTAAATGAGTTACTTTTGGAAAGGAATATTTCCTGAAAATCAGAACTTTCAAGGTGGAGAGATGTTCACTTTCTTCCAAATAAGCCTATTGACCTGAAAGTGGGAACACATTTGTCTCTCGAAAGAAAATGGTCAGTGTAGAAAGAGAGAAGTGTCTAGACCATTGTTTCCGTGTGAGAATTGACTTAGTTTTGAAAGGAATACTTACTGCAAATCCTAATTTTCAAGGTGGAGGAAGGGTGATTTTCCTCAAATGGGCCTCTTTATCTGAGGGGAAGAAACACATGTATCCCTCCAAAGAAAACCATTTCTGCTAGAAGCTGCAGCATCTGACACATTGTTACCTGTGAGAATTGAGTTCACTTTTGAAAGGAATATTTCCTGTATATCGTAGTTATCATGGTAGGGGAAGGCTCATTTTGGTTCAAAAATGCCTAATCAGCTGATTTGAAGAAACACATTTATTTCTCCAAATAACACCATCTAAGCTTGAAGCTACAGTTGCTAGCACATTGTTTCCCTGTGACAATTGGCTTAGTTTTTTAAAGGAAGACTTCCTCACAATCTGAGTTTTCAGGGTATTATTAGGCTGAGTGTGTCCAAGTAGGCCCATTCAGCTAAGTTCTATAGAAACATGTGTCTCTCAAAAAAAAATCTTTCTTAGAACCAGGAGCATCTAGGGCATTGTTTCCCTGTGAGAACTGAGTTAGTTATTGAAAGGAATACTTCCTGCGACTTAAGATGTTTCAAAGTGGAGACAGGCTCATTTTGTTCCAAATGGGGCCGTTCATCATTGGGGAAGAAACACAAGTATCCCTCCGAAGAAACCCATTTATGCTAGAAGCTGCAGCATCTACCATATTGTTTTCCTGTGAGAATTGAGTTCGTTTTGGGAAGAATACTTCCTGCAAATCAGAAATTCCAACGTGAACAAAGGTTCATTTTGTTTCCCAAAGGCCTATTCACCTAAGATGAAGAAAGGCCTGTATGTCCAAAAGAGAACAAGCTGGGTCCAAAGCTCAAGCACGTAGAACGTTGTTTACCAGTGATACTTGAATTACTTTTTGAATGGAATGCTCCTGCAAATCAGAATTGTCGGGGTGGATGAAGATCATTTTGTTCTGAATAGGCCTATTCGCCTGAGTTGAAAAAACACATGTACCTCTCAAAAGAAAACCAGCAGTGTTAGAAGCAGGAGCATCAAGCACATTGTTTTACTGTGAGAATTCAGTGAGTTTTTGAAAGGAAGACTGCTGCAAATCAGCGTTTTCGAGGTGTAGAAAGCTTCATTTTGTTCCACATAGGACAGTTTAGAACAGTTGAAGAAACAAATGTAAATCTCAAAAGAAAACTATGTGTGTTAGAAACAAGAGCATCTATCACATTGTTTGCTGTGAGAATAGTGTTACTTTTTGAAAGGAATATACCTGCAACTTAGGGGATCAACGTGGAGATAGCCTCTTTTTGTTCCAAATTGGCCTATTCAGCTAAGTTGAAGAAACACATGTACCTCTCAAAAAAAACCATCTCGGTATGAGGCTGGAATATCTAGAACATTGTTTCCCTGTGAGAACTGAGTGTGGTTTTGAAATGACTACTACAGGAAACCTTAGAGTTTCAAAGGGGCGATAAGCTCTGTTTGCTCGAAATAGGTCTTTTCAGCTGAGTTGAAGACACATGCATCTTTCCCAAGAAAACATCTATGTTAGAAAGTGCAGCAGCTACCACATGGTTTCTCTGTCACAATTGAGAGAGCTTTTGAAAGGAGTACTTCCTGCAATTCAGAACTTGCAAGGTCAACAAAGGTTCATTCTGTGCCAAATAGGCGTTTTCACCTGACATGTTGAAACACATGTTTCTCTCACAAGAAACTCTCTGTGTTAGACGGTCCATCGCATAGAACATTATTTACCTGTGAGATTTGAGTTAGTTTTCATTGGAGAACTTTTGCAAATCAGAATTTCAGGGTGGAAAAGGCTACTTTGTTCCTAATAGCCCTATTGAGCTGCATTGAAAAAAAACATGGATCTCGCGAGAGAAAACCATCTGTGTTAGAAGCAGGATCATCCGGCACATTGTTTCCCTGTGAGAATCCAGTGAATATTTGAAAGGAGTACTTCCAGCCAATCATAGATTTGAGGTGTACAAAAGCTCACTTTACTCCATATAGGACTATTTAGCTGAGTGGAAGAAACAACATGTATATCTCGCAAGAGAACTATATGTGTAAGAAGCCTGAGCATCTAGAACATTGATTCCCTGTGAGAACCGAGTTACGTTTGAAAGGAATACCTCCTGCAAATGCTAGATTTGAAGGTGGAGAAAGGCTGCTTTTGTTCAAAATAGGCCTATTGATCTGAGGGGAAGTAACGAATGGATACTTCCAAAGAAAACCATTTCTGGTAGAAGCTGAAGCATGTACATATTGCTTCCCTGGGAGAAATCAGTTAGTTTGGAAAGGAATATTCCTGCAAATCAGAACTTCCAAGGTGCACCAAGCTTCATTTCATTCTAAATAGGCCTATTCCACTGAGATGTTGAAACACATGTTTCTCTGGAAAGAAAACAATCCGTGTTACAATCTCCCCTGCCTTTAACCTTGATTCCCTGTGAGATTAGAGGTAGTTTTTGAGTGGAATAGGTCTGCAAAGGAGAATTTTCAGGCTGGAAAAGCCTCCTTTTGTTGGACTAAGCCTATTCAGCTGAGTTGAAGAAGCACATTTTTCTCTCAAAAGAAAATCATCTGTGTTAGAAGAAGGAGAATCTAGCACATTGTTTCCTATGAGAAGTGAGTTAGTGTTTGAAAAGAACGCTGACTGCCACCTAGGTGTTTCAAGGTGGAGATTGGCTCTATTTCCTCCAATAAGCCTATTCAGATGAGTTTGAGAAACACATGTATCTCTCCAAGGAAAATGATATACGTTAGCAGCATCAAATCTACCATATTGTTTCCTTCTGAGTATTGAGTTAGTTTTTGAAAGCAACACGTTTAGCAAATCAGAATTTTCAAGCTAGAGAAAGGCTCATTTTGTCCAAAGAGGACGATTCGGCTCAATTGAAGACAGACATGTATCTCTCCTCACAATACCATCTATGCTTCAAACTGCAGCAATTACCACATTGTTTCCCTGCAAGAATTGACTTAGTTTTTGAAAGGACTACTACTGGCAACTTTTGAGTTTCACTGTGGAGATAGTCTCTGTTTGCTTCAAACAGGCCTTTTTAGCTGAGATGAACAAGCACATGTGTATCATGAAAAAGTACCATCTACGTTGGAAGCTGTAATTTCTATCACACTGTTTCCCTCTGACAATTTAGTTTGTTTTAGAAAGGAGTATTTCCTGCAAATCAGAATTTCCAACATGGACTGAAGTTCACTTGCTCCAAACAAGCCTAGGTTGAAGAAACACACATATTTCTTGAAAGAAAACCATCTGTGTTAGAAGAAAGTGCATCTAGCACATTGTTTCCCTGTGAGAACTGAGTTAGTTTTTAAAGGAACTCGTCCTCCACATTAGCACTTTGAATTGGGACATATGTTTCTTTGTTTCAAATTGGCCTATTCACCTGAATGGTCTAAACACGTGTTCCTCTTGAAACATCACAATATGTTTTAGAAAGAGGAACAACTAGCCTATTGCTTCCTTGTGAGAAGACTTAGTCTTGGAAAGGAATGTACCTGCAACTGAGAGATTTCAATGTGGAGATATGCCCTGATTGCTGCAAATAGGCCTATACAGCTGAGTTGAAGAAACACATGACTAACTCTAATGACAACCATCTATGTTAGAAACTGTAGCATCAAGCACATTGTTCCCCTGTGAAATTTGAATTAGTTATGGAAATGAATAACTTCTGAAGAACAGATTTTCAAAGTGTAGGAAGCCTCATTTTGTCCAAATAGGCCATTTCAGCTATGTTGAAGAAACACATGCATCTCTCCAACGAAATCATGTAGGTTAGAATCAGCATCATCTAGAACACTGTTCCTTGTGAGAATTGATTTAGCTCGTGAAAGGAGTATTTCCTGCAAAGCATCCTTTTCAAGATGAAGAAAGGCTCATTTTGTTCCAAATAGGTCTATACAGCTGAGTTGAAGAAACACATGTACCTTTCCAAAGAAAACCATCTATGGTAGATCTACCACTTTATTTCCCTGTGTGAATTGACATAGATTTCAAAGGAAAATTTAATGGAAATGAGAACTTAGAAGGCAGAGAAAGGATCATTTTGTTCCAAATGGGCCAAATCACATCAGATGTCAAAAACCGTTTGTGTGGAAAGGAAAACTGTGATAGAAACAGGTGTTTCCTGCACATTCTTTCCCTGTGAAAATTGAGTTAATTTTTAAAAGCATACTTCCTACATCTTAAGTGTTTCAATGCGGAGATAGTTTCTGTTTACTCCAGGGAGGCGTATTCAGGTTGGTTTGAGAAACGCATGTATCTCCCAAAGAAAGAGATCTATGTTAAATGCTTCACAATCCCGCCTGTTGTTTGCCTGTGAGAATTGAATGAGTTTTTGAATGCAATACTTCTGGAAATCCTCATTTTCAAGAAGAAGAAAGGCTCATTTTGTCCCAAGTATGCCTATTTTGCTGAGGTGAAGAAACACATTTATCTCTCCACAGAAAGCCATCTGTGTCAGAAGTCAAAACAATAACAACATTGCTTCATTCTGTAAATGAGTTACTTTTGGAAAGGAATATTTCCTGAAAATCAGAACTTTCAAGGAGGAGAGATGTTCACTTTCTTCCAAATAAGCCTATTGACCTGAAAGTGGGAACACATTTGTCTCTCGAAAGAAAATGGTCAGTGTAGAAAGAAAGAAGTGTCTAGACCATTGTTTCCGTGTGAGAATTGACTTAGTTTTGAAAGGAATACTTACTGCAAATCCTAATTTTCAAGGTGGAGGAAGGGTGATTTTCCTCAAATGGGCCTCTTTATCTGAGGGGAAGAAACACATGTATCCCTCCAAAGAAAACCATTTCTGCTAGAAGCTGCAGCATCTGACACATTGTTACCTGTGAGAATTGAGTTCACTTTTGAAAGGAATATTTCCTGTATATCGTAGTTATCATGGTAGGGGAAGGCTCATTTTGGTACAAAAATGCCTAATCAGCTGATTTGAAGAAACACATTTATTTCTCCAAATAACACCATCTAAGCTTGAAGCTACAGTTGCTAGCACATTGTTTCCCTGTGACAATTGGCTTAGTTTTTGAAAGGAAGACTTCCTCACAATCTGAATTTTCAGGGTATTATTAGGCTGAGTGTGTCCAAGTAGGCCCATTCAGCTAAGTTCTATAGAAACATGTGTCTCTCAAAAAAAAATCTTTCTTAGAACCAGGAGCATCTAGGGCATTGTTTCCCTGTGAGAACTGAGTTAGTTATTGAAAGGAATACTTCCTGCGACTTAAGATGTTTCAAAGTGGAGACAGGCTCATTTTGTTCCAAATGGGGCCGTTCATCATTGGGGAAGAAACACAAGTATCCCTCCGAAGAAACCCATTTATGCTAGAAGCTGCAGCATCTACCATATTGTTTTCCTGTGAGAATTGAGTTCGTTTTGGGAAGAATACTTCCTGCAAATCAGAAATTCCAACGTGAACAAAGGTTCATTTTGTTTCCCAAAGGCCTATTCACCTAAGATGAAGAAAGGCCTGTATGTCCAAAAGAGAACAAGCTGGGTCCAAAGCTCAAGCACGTAGAACGTTATTTACCAGTGATACTTGAATTACTTTTTGAATGGAATGCTCCTGCAAATCAGAATTGTCGGGGTGGATGAAGATCATTTTGTTCTGAATAGGCCTATTCGCCTGAGTTGAAAAAACACATGTACCTCTCAAAAGAAAACCAGCAGTGTTAGAAGCAGGAGCATCAAGCACATTGTTTTACTGTGAGAATTCAGTGAGTTTTTGAAAGGAAGACTGCTGCAAATCATCGTTTTCGAGGTGTAGAAAGCTTCATTTTGTTCCACATAGGACAGTTTAGAACAGTTGAAGAAACAAATGTAAATCTCAAAAGAAAACTATGTGTGTTAGAAACAAGAGCATCTATCACATTGTTTGCTGTGAGAATAGTGTTACTTTTTGAAAGGAATATACCTGCAACTTAGGGGATCAACGTGGAGATAGCCTCTTTTTGTTCCAAATTGGCCTATTCAGCTAAGTTGAAGAAACACATGTACCTCTCAAAAAAAACCATCTCGGTATGAGGCTGGAATATCTAGAACATTGTTTCCCTGTGAGAACTGAGTGTGGTTTTGAAATGACTACTACAGGAAACCTTAGAGTTTCAAAGGGGCGATAAGCTCTGTTTGCTCGAAATAGGTCTTTTCAGCTGAGTTGAAGACACATGCATCTTTCCCAAGAAAACATCTATGTTAGAAAGTGCAGCAGCTACCACATGGTTTCTCTGTCACAATTGAGAGAGCTTTTGAAAGGAGTACTTCCTGCAATTCAGAACTTGCAAGGTCAACAAAGGTTCATTCTGTGCCAAATAGGCGTTTTCACCTGACATGTTGAAACACATGTTTCTCTCACAAGAAACTCTCTGTGTTAGACGGTCCATCGCATAGAACATTATTTACCTGTGAGATTTGAGTTAGTTTTCATTGGAGAACTTTTGCAAATCAGAATTTCAGGGTGGAAAAGGCTACTTTGTTCCTAATAGCCCTATTGAGCTGCATTGAAAAAACACATGGATCTCGCGAGAGAAAACCATCTGTGTTAGAAGCAGGATCATCCGGCACATTGTTTCCCTGTGAGAATCGAGTGAATATTTGAAAGGAGTACTTCCAGCCAATCATAGATTTGAGGTGTACAAAAGCTCACTTTACTCCATATAGGACTATTTAGCTGAGTGGAAGAAACAACATGTATATCTCGCAAGAGAACTATATGTGTAAGAAGCCTGAGCATCTAGAACATTGATTCCCTGTGAGAACCGAGTTACGTTTGAAAGGAATACCTCCTGCAAATCCTAGATTTGAAGGTGGAGAAAGGCTGCTTTTGTTCAAAATAGGCCTATTGATCTGAGGGGAAGTAACGAATGGATACTTCCAAAGAAAACCATTTCTGGTAGAAGCTGAAGCATGTACATATTGCTTCCCTGGGAGAAATCAGTTAGTTTGGAAAGGAATATTCCTGCAAATCAGAACTTCCAAGGTGCACCAAGCTTCATTTCATTCTAAATAGGCCTATTCCACTGAGATGTTGAAACACATGTTTCTCTGGAAAGAAAACAATCCGTGTTACAATCTCCCCTGCCTTTAACCTTGATTCCCTGTGAGATTAGAGGTAGTTTTTGAGTGGAATACGTCTGCAAAGGAGAATTTTTAGGCTGGAAAAGCCTCCTTTTGTTGGACTAAGCCTATTCAGCTGAGTTGAAGAAGCACATTTTTCTCTCAAAAGAAAATCATCTGTGTTAGAAGAAGGAGAATCTAGCACATTGTTTCCTATGAGAAGTGAGTTAGTGTTTGAAAAGAACGCTGACTGCAACCTAGGTGTTTCAAGGTGGAGATTGGCTCTATTTCCTCCAATAAGCCTATTCAGATGAGTTTGAGAAACACATGTATCTCTCCAAGGAAAATGATATACGTTAGCAGCATCAAATCTACCACATTGTTTCCTTCTGAGTATTGAGTTAGTTTTTGAAAGCAACACGTTTAGCAAATCAGAATTTTCAAGCTAGAGAAAGGCTCATTTTGTCAAAAGAGGACGATTCGGCTCAATTGAAGACAGACATGTATCTCTCCTCACAATACCATCTATGCTTCAAACTGCAGCAATTACCACATTGTTTCCCTGCAAGAATTGACTTAGTTTTTGAAAGGACTACTACTGGCAACATTTGAGTTTCACTGTGGAGATATTCTCTGTTTGCTTCAAACAGGCCTTTTTAGCTGAGATGAAGAAGCACATGTGTATCTTGAAAAAGTACCATCTACGTTGGAAGCTGTAATTTCTATCACACTGTTTCCCTCTGACAATTTAGTTTGTTTTAGAAAGGAGTATTTCCTGCAAATCAGAATTTCCAACATGGATTGAAGTTCACTTGCTCCAAACAAGCCTAGGTTGAAGAAACACACATATTTCTTGAAAGAAAACCATCTGTGTTAGAAGAAAGTGCATCTAGCACATTGTTTCCCTGTGAGAACTGAGTTAGTTTTTAAAGGAACTCGTCCTCCACATTAGCACTTTGAATTGGGACATATGTTTCTTTGTTTCAAATTAGCCTATTCACCTGAATGGTCTAAACACGTGTTCCTCTTGAAACATCACAATATGTTTTAGAAAGAGGAACAACTAGCCTATTGCTTCCTTGTGAGAAGACTTAGTCTTGGAAAGGAATGTACCTGCAACTGAGAGATTTCAATGTGGAGATATGCCCTGATTGCTGCAAATAGGCCTATACAGCTGAGTTGAAGAAACACATGACTAACTCTAATGACAACCATCTATGTTAGAAACTGTAGCATCAAGCACATTGTTCCCCTGTGAAATTTGAATTAGTTATGGAAATGAATAACTTCTGAAGAACAGATTTTCAAAGTGTAGGAAGCCTCATTTTGTCCAAATAGGCCATTTCAGCTATGTTGAAGAAACACATGCATCTCTCCAACGAAATCATGTAGGTTAGAATCAGCATCATCTAGAACACTGTTCCTTGTGAGAATTGATTTAGCTCGTGAAAGGAGTATTTCCTGCAAAGCATCCTTTTCAAGATGAAGAAAGGCTCATTTTGTTCCAAATAGGTCTATACAGCTGAGTTGAAGAAACACATGTACCTTTCCAAAGAAAACCATCTATGGTAGATCTACCACTTTATTTCCCTGTGTGAATTGACATAGATTTCAAAGGAAAATTTAATGGAAATGAGAACTTAGAAGGCAGAGAAAGGATCATTTTGTTCCAAATGGGCCAAATCACATCAGATGTCAAAAACCGTTTGTGTGGAAAGGAAAACTGTGATAGAAACAGGTGTTTCCTGCACATTCTTTCCCTGTGAAAATTGAGTTAATTTTTAAAAGCATACTTCCTACATCTTAAGTGTTTCAATGCGGAGATAGTTTCTGTTTACTCCAGGGAGGCGTATTCAGGTTGGTTTGAGAAACGCATGTATCTCCCAAAGAAAGAGATCTATGTTAAATGCTTCACAATCCCGCCTGTTGTTTGCCTGTGAGAATTGAATGAGTTTTTGAATGCAATACTTCTGGAAATCCTCATTTTCAAGAAGAAGAAAGGCTCATTTTGTCCCAAGTATGCCTATTTTGCTGAGGTGAAGAAACACATTTATCTCTCCACAGAAAGCCATCTGTGTCAGAAGTCAAAACATTAACAACATTGCTTCATTCTGTAAATGAGTTACTTTTGGAAAGGAATATTTCCTGAAAATCAGAACTTTCAAGGTGGAGAGATGTTCACTTTCTTCCAAATAAGCCTATTGACCTGAAAGTAGGAACACATTTGTCTCTCGAAAGAAAATGGTCAGTGTAGAAAGAGAGAAGTGTCTAGACCATTGTTTCCGTGTGAGAATTGACTTAGTTTTGAAAGGAATACTTACTGCAAATCCTAATTTTCAAGGTGGAGAAAGGGTGATTTTCCTCAAATGGGCCTCTTTATCTGAGGGGAAGAAACACATGTATCCCTCCAAAGAAAACCATTTGTGCTAGAAGCTGCAGCATCTGACACATTGTTACCTGTGAGAATTGAGTTCACTTTTGAAAGGAATATTTCCTGTATATCGTAGTTATCATGGTAGGGGAAGGCTCATTTTGGTACAAAAATGCCTAATCAGCTGATTTGAAGAAACACATTTATTTCTCCAAATAACACCATCTAAGCTTGAAGCTACAGTTGCTAGCACATTGTTTCCCTGTGACAATTGGCTTAGTTTTTGAAAGGAAGACTTCCTCACAATCTGAGTTTTCAGGGTATTATTAGGCTGAGTGTGTCCAAGTAGGCCCATTCAGCTAAGTTCTATAGAAACATGTGTCTCTCAAAAAAAAATCTTTCTTAGAACCAGGAGCATCTAGGGCATTGTTTCCCTGTGAGAACTGAGTTAGTTATTGAAAGGAATACTTCCTGCGACTTAAGATGTTTCAAAGTGGAGAAAGGCTCATTTTGTTCCAAATGGGGCCGTTCATCATTGGGGAAGAAACACAAGTATCCCTCCGAAGAAACCCATTTATGCTAGAAGCTGCAGCATCTACCATATTGTTTTCCTGTGAGAATTGAGTTCGTTTTGGGAAGAATACTTCCTGCAAATCAGAAATTCCAACGTGAACAAAGGTTCATTTTGTTTCCCAAAGGCCTATTCACCTAAGATGAAGAAAGGCCTGTATGTCCAAAAGAGAACAAGCTGGGTCCAAAGCTCAAGCACGTAGAACGTTGTTTACCAGTGATACTTGAATTACTTTTTGAATGGAATGCTCCTGCAAATCAGAATTGTCGGGGTGGATGAAGATCATTTTGTTCTGAATAGGCCTATTCGCCTGAGTTGAAAAAACACATGTACCTCTCAAAAGAAAACCAGCAGTGTTAGAAGCAGGAGCATCAAGCACATTGTTTTACTGTGAGAATTCAGTGAGTTTTTGAAAGGAAGACTGCTGCAAATCAGCGTTTTCGAGGTGTAGAAAGCTTCATTTTGTTCCACATAGGACAGTTTAGAACAGTTGAAGAAACAAATGTAAATCTCAAAAGAAAACTATGTGTGTTAGAAACAAGAGCATCTATCACATTGTTTGCTGTGAGAATAGTGTTACTTTTTGAAAGGAATATACCTGCAACTTAGGGGATCAACGTGGAGATAGCCTCTTTTTGTTCCAAATTGGCCTATTCAGCTAAGTTGAAGAAACACATGTACCTCTCAAAAAAAACCATCTCGGTATGAGGCTGGAATATCTAGAACATTGTTTCCCTGTGAGAACTGAGTGTGGTTTTGAAATGACTACTACAGGAAACCTTAGAGTTTCAAAGGGGCGATAAGCTCTGTTTGCTCGAAATAGGTCTTTTCAGCTGAGTTGAAGACACATGCATCTTTCCCAAGAAAACATCTATGTTAGAAAGTGCAGCAGCTACCACATGGTTTCTCTGTCACAATTGAGAGAGCTTTTGAAAGGAGTACTTCCTGCAATTCAGAACTTGCAAGGTCAACAAAGGTTCATTCTGTGCCAAATAGGCGTTTTCACCTGACATGTTGAAACACATGTTTCTCTCACAAGAAACTCTCTGTGTTAGACGGTCCATCGCATAGAACATTATTTACCTGTGAGATTTGAGTTAGTTTTCATTGGAGAACTTTTGCAAATCAGAATTTCAGGGTGGAAAAGGCTACTTTGTTCCTAATAGCCCTATTGAGCTGCATTGAAAAAACACATGGATCTCGCGAGAGAAAACCATCTGTGTTAGAAGCAGGATCATCCGGCACATTGTTTCCCTGTGAGAATCGAGTGAATATTTGAAAGGAGTACTCCCAGCCAATCATAGATTTGAGGTGTACAAAAGCTCACTTTACTCCAAATAGGACTATTTAGCTGAGTGGAAGAAACAACACGTATATCTCGCAAGAGAACTATATGTGTAAGAAGCCTGAGCATCTAGAACATTGATTCCCTGTGAGAACCGAGTTACGTTTGAAAGGAATACCTCCTGCAAATCCTAGATTTGAAGGTGGAGAAAGGCTGCTTTTGTTCAAAATAGGCCTATTGATCTGAGGGGAAGTAACGAATGGATACTTCCAAAGAAAACCATTTCTGGTAGAAGCTGAAGCATGTACATATTGCTTCCCTGGGAGAAATCAGTTAGTTTGGAAAGGAATATTCCTGCAAATCAGAACTTCCAAGGTGCACCAAGCTTCATTTCATTCTAAATAGGCCTATTCCACTGAGATGTTGAAACACATGTTTCTCTGGAAAGAAAACAATCCGTGTTACAATCTCCCCTGCCTTTAACCTTGATTCCCTGTGAGATTAGAGGTAGTTTTTGAGTGGAATAGGTCTGCAAAGGAGAATTTTCAGGCTGGAAAAGCCTCCTTTTGTTGGACTAAGCCTATTCAGCTGAGTTGAAGAAGCACATTTTTCTCTCAAAAGAAAATCATCTGTGTTAGAAGAAGGAGAATCTAGCACATTGTTTCCTATGAGAAGTGAGTTAGTGTTTGAAAAGAACGCTGACTGCAACCTAGGTGTTTCAAGGTGGAGATTGGCTCTATTTCCTCCAATAAGCCTATTCAGATGAGTTTGAGAAACACATGTATCTCTCCAAGGAAAATGATATACGTTAGCAGCATCAAATCTACCACATTGTTTCCTTCTGAGTATTGAGTTAGTTTTTGAAAGCAACACGTTTAGCAAATCAGAATTTTCAAGCTAGAGAAAGGCTCATTTTGTCCAAAGAGGATGATTCGGCTCAATTGAAGACAGACATGTATCTCTCCTCACAATACCATCTATGCTTCAAACTGCAGCAATTACCACATTGTTTCCCTGCAAGAATTGACTTAGTTTTTGAAAGGACTACTACTGGCAACTTTTGAGTTTCACTGTGGAGATAGTCTCTGTTTGCTTCAAACAGGCCTTTTTAGCTGAGATGAAGAAGCACATGTGTATCATGAAAAAGTACCATCTACGTTGGAAGCTGTAATTTCTATCACACTGTTTCCCTCTGACAATTTAGTTTGTTTTAGAAAGGAGTATTTCCTTCAAATCAGAATTTCCAAGATGGATTGAAGTTCACTTGCTCCAAACAAGCCTAGGTTGAAGAAACACACATATTTCTTGAAAGAAAACCATCTGTGTTAGAAGAAAGTGCATCTAGCACATTGTTTCCCTGTGAGAACTGAGTTAGTTTTTAAAGGAACTCGTCCTCCAAATTAGCACTTTGAATTGGGACATATGTTTCTTTGTTTCAAATTGGCCTATTCACCTGAATGGTCTAAACACGTGTTCCTCTTGAAACATCACAATATGTTTTAGAAAGAGGAACAACTAGCCTATTGCTTCCTTGTGAGAAGACTTAGTCTTGGAAAGGAATGTACCTGCAACTGAGAGATTTCAATGTGGAGATATGCCCTGATTGCTGCAAATAGGCCTATACAGCTGAGTTGAAGAAACACATGACTAACTCTAATGACAACCATCTATGTTAGAAACTGTAGCATCAAGCACATTGTTCCCCTGTGAAATTTGAATTAGTTATGGAAATGAATAACTTCTGAAGAACAGATTTTCAAAGTGTAGGAAGCCTCATTTTGTCCAAATAGGCCATTTCAGCTATGTTGAAGAAACACATGCATCTCTCCAACGAAATCATGTAGGTTAGAATCAGCATCATCTAGAACACTGTTCCTTGTGAGAACTGATTTAGCTCGTGAAAGGAGTATTTCCTGCAAAGCATCCTTTTCAAGATGTAGAAAGGCTCATTTTGTTCCAAATAGGTCTATACAGCTGAGTTGAAGAAACACATGTACCTTTCCAAAGAAAACCATCTATGGTAGATCTACCACTTTATTTCCCTGTGTGAATTGACATAGATTTCAAAGGAAAATTTAATGGAAATGAGAACTTAGAAGGCAGAGAAAGGATCATTTTGTTCCAAATGGGCCAAATCACATCAGATGTCAAAAACCGTTTGTGTGGAAAGGAAAACTGTGATAGAAACAGGTGTTTCCTGCACATTCTTTCCCTGTGAAAATTGAGTTAATTTTTAAAAGCATACTTCCTACATCTTAAGTGTTTCAATGCGGAGATAGGTTCTGTTTACTCCAGGGAGGCGTATTCAGCGTGGTTTGAGAAACGCATGTATCTCCCAAAGAAAGAGATCTATGTTAAATGCTTCACAATCCCGCCTGTTGTTTGCCTGTGAGAATTGAATGAGTTTTTGAATGCAATACTTCTGGAATTCCTCATTTTCAAGAAGAAGAAAGGCTCATTTTGTCCCAAGTATGCCTATTTTGCTGAGGTGAAGAAACACATTTATCTCTCCACAGAAAGCCATCTGTGTCAGAAGTCAAAACATTAACAACATTGCTTCATTCTGTAAATGAGTTACTTTTGGAAAGGAATATTTCCTGAAAATCAGAACTTTCAAGGTGGAGAGATGTTCACTTTCTTCCAAATAAGCCTATTGACCTGAAAGTGGGAACACATTTGTCTCTCGAAAGAAAATGGTCAGTGTAGAAAGAGAGAAGTGTCTAGACCATTGTTTCCGTGTGAGAATTGACTTAGTTTTGAAAGGAATACTTACTGCAAATCCTAATTTTCAAGGTGGAGAAAGGGTGATTTTCCTCAAATGGGCCTCTTTATCTGAGGGGAAGAAGCACATGTATCCCTCCAAAGAAAACCATTTCTGCTAGAAGCTGCAGCATCTGACACATTGTTACCTGTGAGAATTGAGTTCACTTTTGAAAGGAATATTTCCTGTATATCGTAGTTATCATGGTAGGGGAAGGCTCATTTTGGTACAAAAATGCCTAATCAGCTGATTTGAAGAAACACATTTATTTCTCCAAATAACACCATCTAAGCTTGAAGCTACAGTTGCTAGCACATTGTTTCCCTGTGACAATTGGCTTAGTTTTTGAAAGGAAGACTTCCTCACAATCTGAGTTTTCAGGGTATTATTAGGCTGAGTGTGTCCAAGTAGGCCCATTCAGCTAAGTTCTATAGAAACATGTGTCTCTCAAAAAAAAATCTTTCTTAGAACCAGGAGCATCTAGGGCATTGTTTCCCTGTGAGAACTGAGTTAGTTATTGAAAGGAATACTTCCTGCGACTTAAGATGTTTCAAAGTGGAGAAAGGCTCATTTTGTTCCAAATGGGGCCGTTCATCATTGGGGAAGAAACACAAGTATCCCTCCGAAGAAACCCATTTATGCTAGAAGCTGCAGCATCTACCATATTGTTTTCCTGTGAGAATTGAGTTCGTTTTGGGAAGAATACTTCCTGCAAATCAGAAATTCCAACGTGAACAAAGGTTCATTTTGTTTCCCAAAGGCCTATTCACCTAAGATGAAGAAAGGCCTGTATGTCCAAAAGAGAACAAGCTGGGTCCAAAGCTCAAGCACGTAGAACGTTGTTTACCAGTGATACTTGAATTACTTTTTGAATGGAATGCTCCTGCAAATCAGAATTGTCGGGGTGGATGAAGATCATTTTGTTCTGAATAGGCCTATTCGCCTGAGTTGAAAAAACACATGTACCTCTCAAAAGAAAACCAGCAGTGTTAGAAGCAGGAGCATCAAGCACATTGTTTTACTGTGAGAATTCAGTGAGTTTTTGAAAGGAAGACTGCTGCAAATCAGCGTTTTCGAGGTGTAGAAAGCTTCATTTTGTTCCACATAGGACAGTTTAGAACAGTTGAAGAAACAAATGTAAATCTCAAAAGAAAACTATGTGTGTTAGAAACAAGAGCATCTATCACATTGTTTGCTGTGAGAATAGTGTTACTTTTTGAAAGGAATATACCTGCAACTTAGGGGATCAACGTGGAGATAGCCTCTTTTTGTTCCAAATTGGCCTATTCAGCTAAGTTGAAGAAACACATGTACCTCTCAAAAAAAACCATCTCGGTATGAGGCTGGAATATCTAGAACATTGTTTCCCTGTGAGAACTGAGTGTGGTTTTGAAATGACTACTACAGGAAACCTTAGAGTTTCAAAGGGGCGATAAGCTCTGTTTGCTCGAAATAGGTCTTTTCAGCTGAGTTGAAGACACATGCATCTTTCCCAAGAAAACATCTATGTTAGAAAGTGCAGCAGCTACCACATGGTTTCTCTGTCACAATTGAGAGAGCTTTTGAAAGGAGTACTTCCTGCAATTCAGAACTTGCAAGGTCAACAAAGGTTCATTCTGTGCCAAATAGGCGTTTTCACCTGACATGTTGAAACACATGTTTCTCTCACAAGAAACTCTCTGTGTTAGACGGTCCATCGCATAGAACATTATTTACCTGTGAGATTTGAGTTAGTTTTCATTGGAGAACTTTTGCAAATCAGAATTTCAGGGTGGAAAAGGCTACTTTGTTCCTAATAGCCCTATTGAGCTGCATTGAAAAAACACATGGATCTCGCGAGAGAAAACCATCTGTGTTAGAAGCAGGATCATCCGGCACATTGTTTCCCTGTGAGAATCGAGTGAATATTTGAAAGGAGTACTCCCAGCCAATCATAGATTTGAGGTGTACAAAAGCTCACTTTACTCCAAATAGGACTATTTAGCTGAGTGGAAGAAACAACACGTATATCTCGCAAGAGAACTATATGTGTAAGAAGCCTGAGCATCTAGAACATTGATTCCCTGTGAGAACCGAGTTACGTTTGAAAGGAATACCTCCTGCAAATCCTAGATTTGAAGGTGGAGAAAGGCTGCTTTTGTTCAAAATAGGCCTATTGATCTGAGGGGAAGTAACGAATGGATACTTCCAAAGAAAACCATTTCTGGTAGAAGCTGAAGCATGTACATATTGCTTCCCTGGGAGAAATCAGTTAGTTTGGAAAGGAATATTCCTGCAAATCAGAACTTCCAAGGTGCACCAAGCTTCATTTCATTCTAAATAGGCCTATTTCACTGAGATGTTGAAACACATGTTTCTCTGGAAAGAAAACAATCCGTGTTACAATCTCCCCTGCCTTTAACCTTGATTCCCTGTGAGATTAGAGGTAGTTTTTGAGTGGAATAGGTCTGCAAAGGAGAATTTTCAGGCTGGAAAAGCCTCCTTTTGTTGGACTAAGCCTATTCAGCTGAGTTGAAGAAGCACATTTTTCTCTCAAAAGAAAATCATCTGTGTTAGAAGAAGGAGAATCTAGCACATTGTTTCCTATGAGAAGTGAGTTAGTGTTTGAAAAGAACGCTGACTGCAACCTAGGTGTTTCAAGGTGGAGATTGGCTCTATTTCCTCCAATAAGCCTATTCAGATGAGTTTGAGAAACACATGTATCTCTCCAAGGAAAATGATATACGTTAGCAGCATCAAATCTACCACATTGTTTCCTTATGAGTATTGAGTTAGTTTTTGAAAGCAACACGTTTAGCAAATCAGAATTTTCAAGCTAGAGAAAGGCTCATTTTGTCCAAAGAGGATGATTCGGCTCAATTGAAGACAGACATGTATCTCTCCTCACAATACCATCTATGCTTCAAACTGCAGCAATTACCACATTGTTTCCCTGCAAGAATTGACTTAGTTTTTGAAAGGACTACTACTGGCAACTTTTGAGTTTCACTGTGGAGATAGTCTCTGTTTGCTTCAAACAGGCCTTTTTAGCTGAGATGAAGAAGCACATGTGTATCATGAAAAAGTACCATCTACGTTGGAAGCTGTAATTTCTATCACACTGTTTCCCTCTGACAATTTAGTTTGTTTTAGAAAGGAGTATTTCCTTCAAATCAGAATTTCCAAGATGGATTGAAGTTCACTTGCTCCAAACAAGCCTAGGTTGAAGAAACACACATATTTCTTGAAAGAAAACCATCTGTGTTAGAAGAAAGTGCATCTAGCACATTGTTTCCCTGTGAGAACTGAGTTAGTTTTTAAAGGAACTCGTCCTCCACATTAGCACTTTGAATTGGGACATATGTTTCTTTGTTTCAAATTGGCCTATTCACCTGAATGGTCTAAACACGTGTTCCTCTTGAAACATCACAATATGTTTTAGAAAGAGGAACAACTAGCCTATTGCTTCCTTGTGAGAAGACTTAGTCTTGGAAAGGAATGTACCTGCAACTGAGAGATTTCAATGTGGAGATATGCCCTGATTGCTGCAAATAGGCCTATACAGCTGAGTTGAAGAAACACATGACTAACTCTAATGACAACCATCTATGTTAGAAACTGTAGCATCAAGCACATTGTTCCCCTGTGAAATTTGAATTAGTTATGGAAATGAATAACTTCTGAAGAACAGATTTTCAAAGTGTAGGAAGCCTCATTTTGTCCAAATAGGCCATTTCAGCTATGTTGAAGAAACACATGCATCTCTCCAACGAAATCATGTAGGTTAGAATCAGCATCATCTAGAACACTGTTCCTTGTGAGAACTGATTTAGCTCGTGAAAGGAGTATTTCCTGCAAAGCATCCTTTTCAAGATGTAGAAAGGCTCATTTTGTTCCAAATAGGTCTATACAGCTGAGTTGAAGAAACACATGTACCTTTCCAAAGAAAACCATCTATGGTAGATCTACCACTTTATTTCCCTGTGTGAATTGACATAGATTTCAAAGGAAAATTTAATGGAAATGAGAACTTAGAAGGCAGAGAAAGGATCATTTTGTTCCAAATGGGCCAAATCACATCAGATGTCAAAAACCGTTTGTGTGGAAAGGAAAACTGTGATAGAAACAGGTGTTTCCTGCACATTCTTTCCCTGTGAAAATTGAGTTAATTTTTAAAAGCATACTTCCTACATCTTAAGTGTTTCAATGCGGAGATAGGTTCTGTTTACTCCAGGGAGGCGTATTCAGCGTGGTTTGAGAAACGCATGTATCTCCCAAAGAAAGAGATCTATGTTAAATGCTTCACAATACCGCCTGTTGTTTGCCTGTGAGAATTGAATGAGTTTTTGAATGCAATACTTCTGGAAATCCTCATTTTCAAGAAGAAGAAAGGCTCATTTTGTCCCAAGTATGCCTATTTTGCTGAGGTGAAGAAACACATTTATCTCTCCACAGAAAGCCATCTGTGTCAGAAGTCAAAACATTAACAACATTGCTTCATTCTGTAAATGAGTTACTTTTGGAAAGGAATATTTCCTGAAAATCAGAACTTTCAAGGTGGAGAGATGTTCACTTTCTTCCAAATAAGCCTATTGACCTGAAAGTGGGAACACATTTGTCTCTCGAAAGAAAATGGTCAGTGTAGAAAGAGAGAAGTGTCTAGACCATTGTTTCCGTGTGAGAATTGACTTAGTTTTGAAAGGAATACTTACTGCAAATCCTAATTTTCAAGGTGGAGAAAGGGTGATTTTCCTCAAATGGGCCTCTTTATCTGAGGGGAAGAAGCACATGTATCCCTCCAAAGAAAACCATTTCTGCTAGAAGCTGCAGCATCTGACACATTGTTACCTGTGAGAATTGAGTTCACTTTTGAAAGGAATATTTCCTGTATATCGTAGTTATCATGGTAGGGGAAGGCTCATTTTGGTACAAAAATGCCTAATCAGCTGATTTGAAGAAACACATTTATTTCTCCAAATAACACCATCTAAGCTTGAAGCTACAGTTGCTAGCACATTGTTTCCCTGTGACAATTGGCTTAGTTTTTGAAAGGAAGACTTCCTCACAATCTGAGTTTTCAGGGTATTATTAGGCTGAGTGTGTCCAAGTAGGCCCATTCAGCTAAGTTCTATAGAAACATGTGTCTCTCAAAAAAAAATCTTTCTTAGAACCAGGAGCATCTAGGGCATTGTTTCCCTGTGAGAACTGAGTTAGTTATTGAAAGGAATACTTCCTGCGACTTAAGATGTTTCAAAGTGGAGAAAGGCTCATTTTGTTCCAAATGGGGCCGTTCATCATTGGGGAAGAAACACAAGTATCCCTCCGAAGAAACCCATTTATGCTAGAAGCTGCAGCATCTACCATATTGTTTTCCTGTGAGAATTGAGTTCGTTTTGGGAAGAATACTTCCTGCAAATCAGAAATTCCAACGTGAACAAAGGTTCATTTTGTTTCCCAAAGGCCTATTCACCTAAGATTAAGAAAGGCCTGTATGTCCAAAAGAGAACAAGCTGGGTCCAAAGCTCAAGCATGTAGAACGTTGTTTACCAGTGATACTTGAATTACTTTTTGAATGGAATGCTCCTGCAAATCAGAATTGTCGGGGTGGATGAAGATCATTTTGTTCTGAATAGGCCTATTCGCCTGAGTTGAAAAAACACATGTACCTCTCAAAAGAAAACCAGCAGTGTTAGAAGCAGGAGCATCAAGCACATTGTTTTACTGTGAGAATTCAGTGAGTTTTTGAAAGGAAGACTGCTGCAAATCAGCGTTTTCGAGGTGTAGAAAGCTTCATTTTGTTCCACATAGGACAGTTTAGAACAGTTGAAGAAACAAATGTAAATCTCAAAAGAAAACTATGTGTGTTAGAAACAAGAGCATCTATCACATTGTTTGCTGTGAGAATAGTGTTACTTTTTGAAAGGAATATACCTGCAACTTAGGGGATCAACGTGGAGATAGCCTCTTTTTGTTCCAAATTGGCCTATTCAGCTAAGTTGAAGAAACACATGTACCTCTCAAAAAAAACCATCTCGGTATGAGGCTGGAATATCTAGGACATTGTTTCCCTGTGAGAACTGAGTGTGGTTTTGAAATGACTACTACAGGAAACCTTAGAGTTTCAAAGGGGCGATAAGCTCTGTTTGCTCGAAATAGGTCTTTTCAGCTGAGTTGAAGACACATGCATCTTTCCCAAGGAAACATCTATGTTAGAAAGTGCAGCAGCTACCACATGGTTTCTCTGTCACAATTGAGAGAGCTTTTGAAAGGAGTACTTCCTGCAATTCAGAACTTGCAAGGTCAACAAAGGTTCATTCTGTGCCAAATAGGCGTTTTCACCTGAACTGTTGAAACACATGTTTCTCTCACAAGAAACTCTCTGTGTTAGACGGTCCATCGCATAGAACATTATTTACCTGTGAGATTTGAGTTAGTTTTCATTGGAGAACTTTTGCAAATCAGAATTTCAGGGTGGAAAAGGCTACTTTGTTCCTAATAGCCCTATTGAGCTGCATTGAAAAAACACATGGATCTCGCGAGAGAAAACCATCTGTGTTAGAAGCAGGATCATCCGGCACATTGTTTCCCTGTGAGAATCGAGTGAATATTTGAAAGGAGTACTTCCAGCCAATCATAGATTTGAGGTGTACAAAAGCTCACTTTACTCCATATAGGACTATTTAGCTGAGTGGAAGAAACAACACGTATATCTCGCAAGAGAACTATATGTGTAAGAAGCCTGAGCATCTAGAACATTGATTCCCTGTGAGAACCGAGTTACGTTTGAAAGGAATACCTCCTGCAAATCCTAGATTTGAAGGTGGAGAAAGGCTGCTTTTGTTCAAAATAGGCCTATTGATCTGAGGGGAAGTAACGAATGGATACTTCCAAAGAAAACCATTTCTGGTAGAAGCTGAAGCATGTACATATTGCTTCCCTGGGAGAAATCAGTTAGTTTGGAAAGGAATATTCCTGCAAATCAGAACTTCCAAGGTGCACCAAGCTTCATTTCATTCTAAATAGGCCTATTCCACTGAGATGTTGAAACACATGTTTCTCTGGAAAGAAAACAATCCGTGTTACAATCTCCCCTGCCTTTAACCTTGATTCCCTGTGAGATTAGAGGTAGTTTTTGAGTGGAATAGGTCTGCAAAGGAGAATTTTCAGGCTGGAAAAGCCTCCTTTTGTTGGACTAAGCCTATTCAGCTGAGTTGAAGGAGCACATTTTTCTCTCAAAAGAAAATCATCTGTGTTAGAAGAAGGAGAATCTAGCACATTGTTTCCTATGAGAAGTGAGTTAGTGTTTGAAAAGAACGCTGACTGCAACCTAGGTGTTTCAAGGTGGAGATTGGCTCTATTTCCTCCAATAAGCCTATTCAGATGAGTTTGAGAAACACATGTATCTCTCCAAGGAAAATGATATACGTTAGCAGCATCAAATCTACCACATTGTTTCCTTCTGAGTATTGAGTTAGTTTTTGAAAGCAACACGTTTAGCAAATCAGAATTTTCAAGCTAGAGAAAGGCTCATTTTGTCCAAAGAGGATGATTCGGCTCAATTGAAGACAGACATGTATCTCTCCTCACAATACCATCTATGCTTCAAACTGCAGCAATTACCACATTGTTTCCCTGCAAGAATTGACTTAGTTTTTGAAAGGACTACTACTGGCAACTTTTGAGTTTCACTGTGGAGATAGTCTCTGTTTGCTTCAAACAGGCCTTTTTAGCTGAGATGAAGAAGCACATGTGTATCATGAAAAAGTACCATCTACGTTGGAAGCTGTAATTTCTATCACACTGTTTCCCTCTGACAATTTAGTTTGTTTTAGAAAGGAGTATTTCCTTCAAATCAGAATTTCCAACACGGATTGAAGTTCACTTGCTCCAAACAAGCCTAGGTTGAAGAAACACACATATTTCTTGAAAGAAAACCATCTGTGTTAGAAGAAAGTGCATCTAGCACATTGTTTCCCTGTGAGAACTGAGTTAGTTTTTAAAGGAACTCGTCCTCCACATTAGCACTTTGAATTGGGACATATGTTTCTTTGTTTCAAATTGGCCTATTCACCTGAATGGTCTAAACACGTGTTCCTCTTGAAACATCACAATATGTTTTAGAAAGAGGAACAACTAGCCTATTGCTTCCTTGTGAGAAGACTTAGTCTTGGAAAGGAATGTACCTGCAACTGAGAGATTTCAATGTGGAGATATGCCCTGATTGCTGCAAATAGGCCTATACAGCTGAGTTGAAGAAACACATGACTAACTCTAATGACAACCATCTATGTTAGAAACTGTAGCATCAAGCACATTGTTCCCCTGTGAAATTTGAATTAGTTATGGAAATGAATAACTTCTGAAGAACAGATTTTCAAAGTGTAGGAAGCCTCATTTTGTCCAAATAGGCCATTTCAGCTATGTTGAAGAAACACATGCATCTCTCCAACGAAATCATGTAGGTTAGAATCAGCATCATCTAGAACACTGTTCCTTGTGAGAACTGATTTAGCTCGTGAAAGGAGTATTTCCTGCAAAGCATCCTTTTCAAGATGAAGAAAGGCTCATTTTGTTCCAAATAGGTCTATACAGCTGAGTTGAAGAAACACATGTACCTTTCCAAAGAAAACCATCTATGGTAGATCTACCACTTTATTTCCCTGTGTGAATTGACATAGATTTCAAAGGAAAATTTAATGGAAATGAGAACTTAGAAGGCAGAGAAAGGATCATTTTGTTCCAAATGGGCCAAATCACATGAGATGTCAAAAACCGTTTGTGTGGAAAGGAAAACTGTGATAGAAACAGGTGTTTCCTGCACATTCTTTCCCTGTGAAAATTGAGTTAATTTTTAAAAGCATACTTCCTACATCTTAAGTGTTTCAATGCGGAGATAGGTTCTGTTTACTCCAGGGAGGCGTATTCAGGTTGGTTTGAGAAAAGCATGTATCTCCCAAAGAAAGAGATCTATGTTAAATGCTTCACAATCCCGCCTGTTGTTTGCCTGTGAGAATTGAATGAGTTTTTGAATGCAATACTTCTGGAAATCCTCATTTTCAAGAAGAAGAAAGGCTCATTTTGTCCCAAGTATGCCTATTTTGCTGAGGTGAAGAAACACATTTATCTCTCCACAGAAAGCCATCTGTGTCAGAAGTCAAAACATTAACAACATTGCTTCATTCTGTAAATGAGTTACTTTTGGAAAGGAATATTTCCTGAAAATCAGAACTTTCAAGGTGGAGAGATGTTCACTTTCTTCCAAATAAGCCTATTGACCTGAAAGTGGGAACACATTTGTCTATCGAAAGAAAATGGTCAGTGTAGAAAGAGAGAAGTGTCTAGACCATTGTTTCCGTGTGAGAATTGACTTAGTTTTGAAAGGAATACTTACTGCAAATCCTAATTTTCAAGGTGGAGAAAGGGTGATTTTCCTCAAATGGGCCTCTTTATCTGAGGGGAAGAAGCACATGTATCCCTCCAAAGAAAACCATTTCTGCTAGAAGCTGCAGCATCTGACACATTGTTACCTGTGAGAATTGAGTTCACTTTTGAAAGGAATATTTCCTGTATATCGTAGTTATCATGGTAGGGGAAGGCTCATTTTGGTACAAAAATGCCTAATCAGCTGATTTGAAGAAACACATTTATTTCTCCAAATAACACCATCTAAGCTTGAAGCTACAGTTGCTAGCACATTGTTTCCCTGTGACAATTGGCTTAGTTTTTGAAAGGAAGACTTCCTCACAATCTGAGTTTTCAGGGTATTATTAGGCTGAGTGTGTCCAAGTAGGCCCATTCAGCTAAGTTCTATAGAAACATGTGTCTCTCAAAAAAAATCTTTCTTAGAACCAGGAGCATCTAGGGCATTGTTTCCCTGTGAGAACTGAGTTAGTTATTGAAAGGAATACTTGCTGCGACTTAAGATGTTTCAAAGTGGAGAAAGGCTCATTTTGTTCCAAATGGGGCCGTTCATCATTGGGGAAGAAACACAAGTATCCCTCCGAAGAAACCCATTTATGCTAGAAGCTGCAGCATCTACCGTATTGTTTTCCTGTGAGAATTGAGTTCGTTTTGGGAAGAATACTTCCTGCAAATCAGAAATTCCAACGTGAACAAAGGTTCATTTTGTTTCCCAAAGGCCTATTCACCTAAGATTAAGAAAGGCCTGTATGTCCAAAAGAGAACAAGCTGGGTCCAAAGCTCAAGCATGTAGAACGTTGTTTACCAGTGATACTTGAATTACTTTTTGAATGGAATGCTCCTGCAAATCAGAATTGTCGGGGTGGATGAAGATCATTTTGTTCTGAATAGGCCTATTCGCCTGAGTTGAAAAAACACATGTACCTCTCAAAAGAAAACCAGCAGTGTTAGAAGCAGGAGCATCAAGCACATTGTTTTACTGTGAGAATTCAGTGAGTTTTTGAAAGGAAGACTGCTGCAAATCAGCGTTTTCGAGGTGTAGAAAGCTTCATTTTGTTCCACATAGGACAGTTTAGAACAGTTGAAGAAACAAATGTAAATCTCAAAAGAAAACTATGTGTGTTAGAAACAAGAGCATCTATCACATTGTTTGCTGTGAGAATAGTGTTACTTTTTGAAAGGAATATACCTGCAACTTAGGGGATCAACGTGGAGATAGCCTCTTTTTGTTCCAAATTGGCCTATTCAGCTAAGTTGAAGAAACACATGTACCTCTCAAAAAAAACCGTCTCGGTATGAGGCTGGAATATCTAGAACATTGTTTCCCTGTGAGAACTGAGTGTGGTTTTGAAATGACTACTGCAGGAAACCTTAGAGTTTCAAAGGGGCGATAAGCTCTGTTTGCTCGAAATAGGTCTTTTCAGCTGAGTTGAAGACACATGCATCTTTCCCAAGAAAACATCTATGTTAGAAAGTGCAGCAGCTACCACATGGTTTCTCTGTCACAATTGAGAGAGCTTTTGAAAGGAGTACTTCCTGCAATTCAGAACTTGCAAGGTCAACAAAGGTTCATTCTGTGCCAAATAGGCGTTTTCACCTGAACTGTTGAAACACATGTTTCTCTCACAAGAAACTCTCTGTGTTAGACGGTCCATCGCATAGAACATTATTTACCTGTGAGATTTGAGTTAGTTTTCATTGGAGAACTTTTGCAAATCAGAATTTCAGGGTGGAAAAGGCTACTTTGTTCCTAATAGCCCTATTGAGCTGCATTGAAAAAACACATGGATCTCGCGAGAGAAAACCATCTGTGTTAGAAGCAGGATCATCCGGCACATTGTTTCCCTGTGAGAATCGAGTGAATATTTGAAAGGAGTACTTCCAGCCAATCATAGATTTGAGGTGTACAAAAGCTCACTTTACTCCATATAGGACTATTTAGCTGAGTGGAAGAAACAACATGTATATCTCGCAAGAGAACTATATGTGTAAGAAGCCTGAGCATCTAGAACATTGATTCCCTGTGAGAACCGAGTTACTTTTGAAAGGAATACCTCCTGCAAATCCTAGATTTGAAGGTGGAGAAAGGCTGCTTTTGTTCAAAATAGGCCTATTGATCTGAGGGGAAGTAACGAATGGATACTTCCAAAGAAAACCATTTCTGGTAGAAGCTGAAGCATGTACATATTGCTTCCCTGGGAGAAATCAGTTAGTTTGGAAAGGAATATTCCTGCAAATCAGAACTTCCAAGGTGCACCAAGCTTCATTCCATTCTAAATAGGCCTATTCCACTGAGATGTTGAAACACATGTTTCTCTGGAAAGAAAACAATCCGTGTTACAATCTCCCCTGCCTTTAACCTTGATTCCCTGTGAGATTAGAGGTAGTTCTTGAGTGGAATAGGTCTGCAAAGGAGAATTTTCAGGCTGGAAAAGCCTCCTTTTGTTGGACTAAGCCTATTCAGCTGAGTTGAAGAAGCACATTTTTCTCTCAAAAGAAATCATCTGTGTTAGAAGAAGGAGAATCTAGCACATTGTTTCCTATGAGAAGTGAGTTAGTGTTTGAAAAGAACGCTGACTGCAACCTAGGTGTTTCAAGGTGGAGATTGGCTCTATTTCCTCCAATAAGCCTATTCAGATGAGTTTGAGAAACACATGTATCTCTCCAAGGAAAATGATATACGTTAGCAGCATCAAATCTACCACATTGTTTCCTTCTGAGTATTGAGTTAGTTTTTGAAAGCAACACGTTTAGCAAATCAGAATTTTCAACCTAGAGAAAGGCTCATTTTGTCCAAAGAGGACGATTCGGCTCAATTGAAGACAGACATGTATCTCTCCTCACAATACCATCTATGCTTCAAACTGCAGCAATTACCACATTGTTTCCCTGCAAGAATTGACTTAGTTTTTGAAAGGACTACTACTGGCAACTTTTGAGTTTCACTGTGGAGATAGTCTCTGTTTGCTTCAAACAGGCCTTTTTAGCTGAGATGAACAAGCACATGTGTATCATGAAAAAGTACCATCTACGTTGGAAGCTGTAATTTCTATCACACTGTTTCCCTCTGACAATTTAGTTTGTTTTAGAAAGGAGTATTTCCTGCAAATCAGAATTTCCGACACGGATTGAAGTTCACTTGCTCCAAACAAGCCTAGGTTGAAGAAACACACATATTTCTTGAAAGAAAACTATCTGTGTTAGAAGAAAGTGCATCTAGCATATTGTTTCCCTGTGAGAACTGAGTTAGTTTTTAAAGGAACTCGTCCTCCACATTAGCACTTTGAATTGGGACATATGTTTCTTTGTTTCAAATTGGCCTATTCACCTGAATGGTCTAAACACGTGTTCCTCTTGAAACATCACAATATGTTTTAGAAAGAGGAACAACTAGCCTATTGCTTCCTTGTGAGAAGACTTAGTCTTGGAAAGGAATGTACCTGCAACTAAGAGATTTCAATGTGGAGATATGCCCTGATTGCTGCAAATAGGCCTATACAGCTGAGTTGAAGAAACACATGACTAACTCTAATGACAACCATCTATGTTAGAAACTGTAGCATCAAGCACATTGTTCCCCTGTGAAATTTGAATTAGTTATGGCAATGAATAACTTCTGAAGAACAGATTTTCAAAGTGTAGGAAGCCTCATTTTGTCCAAATAGGCCATTTCAGCTATGTTGAAGAAACACATGCATTTCTCCAACGAAATCATGTAGGTTAGAATCAGCATCATCTAGAACACTGTTCCTTGTGAGAATTGATTTAGCTCGTGAAAGGAGTATTTCCTGCAAAGCATCCTTTTCAAGATGAAGAAAGGCTCATTTTGTTCCAAATAGGTCTATACAGCTGAGTTGAAGAAACACATGTACCTTTCCAAAGAAAACCATGTATGGTAGATCTACCACTTTATTTCCCTGTGTGAATTGACATAGATTTCAAAGGAAAATTTAATGGAAATGAGAACTTAGAAGGCAGAGAAAGGATCATTTTGTTCCAAATGGGCCAAATCACATCAGATGTCAAAAACCGTTTGTGTGGAAAGGAAAACTGTGATAGAAACAGGTGTTTCCTGCACATTCTTTCCCTGTGAAAATTGAGTTAATTTTTAAAAGCATACTTCCTACATCTTAAGTGTTTCAATGCGGAGATAGTTTCTGTTTACTCCAGGGAGGCGTATTCAGGTTGGTTTGAGAAACGCATGTATCTCCCAAAGAAAGAGATCTATGTTAAATGCTTCACAATCCCGCCTGTTGTTTGCCTGTGAGAATTGAATGAGTTTTTGAATGCAATACTTCTGGAAATCCTCATTTTCAAGAAGAAGAAAGGCTCATTTTGTCCCAAGTATGCCTATTTTGCTGAGGTGAAGAAACACATTTATCTCTCCACAGAAAGCCATCTGTGTCAGAAGTCAAAACATTAACAACATTGCTTCATTCTGTAAATGAGTTACTTTTGGAAAGGAATATTTCCTGAAAATCAGAACTTTCAAGGTGGAGAGATGTTCACTTTCTTCCAAATAAGCCTATTGACCTGAAAGTGGGAACTCATTTGTCTCTCGAAAGAAAATGGTCAGTGTAGAAAGAGAGAAGTGTCTAGACCATTGTTTCCGTGTGAGGATTGACTTAGTTTTGAAAGGAATACTTACTGCAAATCCTAATTTTCAAGGTGGAGAAAGGGTGATTTTCCTCAAATGGGCCTCTTTATCTGAGGGGAAGAAACACATGTATCCCTCCAAAGAAAACCATTTCTGCTAGAAGCTGCAGCATCTGACACATTGTTACCTGTGAGAATTGAGTTCACTTTTGAAAGGAATATTTCCTGTATATCGTAGTTATCATGGTAGGGGAAGGCTCATTTTGGTACAAAAATGCCTAATCAGCTGATTTGAAGAAACACATTTATTTCTCCAAATAACACCATCTAAGCTTGAAGCTGCAGTTGCTAGCACATTGTTTCCCTGTGACAATTGGCGTAGTTTTTGAAAGGAAGACTTCCTCACAATCTGAGTTTTCAGGGTATTATTAGGCTGAGTGTGTCCAAGTAGGTCCATTCAGCTAAGTTCTATAGAAACATGTGTCTCTCAAAAAAAAATCTTTCTTAGAACCAGGAGCATCTAGGGCATTGTTTCCCTGTGAGAACTGAGTTAGTTATTGAAAGGAATACTTCCTGCGACTTAAGATGTTTCAAAGTGGAGACAGGCTCATTTTGTTCCAAATGGGGCCGTTCATCATTGGGGAAGAAACACAAGTATCCCTCCGAAGAAACCCATTTATGCTAGAAGCTGCAGCATCTACCATATTGTTTTCCTGTGAGAATTGAGTTCGTTTTGGGAAGAATACTTCCTGCAAATCAGAAATTCCAACGTGAACAAAGGTTCATTTTGTTTCCCAAAGGCCTATTCACCTAAGATGAAGAAAGGCCTGTATGTCCAAAAGAGAACAAGCTGGGTCCAAAGCTCAAGCATGTAGAACGTTGTTTACCAGTGATACTTGAATTACTTTTTGAATGGAATGCTCCTGCAAATCAGAATTGTCGGGGTGGATGAAGATCATTTTGTTCTGAATAGGCCTATTCGCCTGAGTTGAAAAAACACATGTACCTCTCAAAAGAAAACCAGCAGTGTTAGAAGCAGGAGCATCAAGCACATTGTTTTACTGTGAGAATTCAGTGAGTTTTTGAAAGGAAGACTGCTGCAAATCAGCGTTTTCGAGGTGTAGAAAGCTTCATTTTGTTCCACATAGGACAGTTTAGAACAGTTGAAGAAACAAATGTAAATCTCAAAAGAAAACTATGTGTGTTAGAAACAAGAGCATCTATCACATTGTTTGCTGTGAGAATAGTGTTACTTTTTGAAAGGAATATACCTGCAACTTAGGGGATCAACGTGGAGATAGCCTCTTTTTGTTCCAAATTGGCCTATTCAGCTAAGTTGAAGAAACACATGTACCTCTCAAAAAAAACCGTCTCGGTATGAGGCTGGAATATCTAGAACATTGTTTCCCTGTGAGAACTGAGTGTGGTTTTGAAATGACTACTGCAGGAAACCTTAGAGTTTCAAAGGGGCGATAAGCTCTGTTTGCTCGAAATAGGTCTTTTCAGCTGAGTTGAAGACACATGCATCTTTCCCAAGAAAACATCTATGTTAGAAAGTGCAGCAGCTACCACATGGTTTCTCTGTCACAATTGAGAGAGCTTTTGAAAGGAGTACTTCCTGCAATTCAGAACTTGCAAGGTCAACAAAGGTTCATTCTGTGCCAAATAGGCGTTTTCACCTGACATGTTGAAACACATGTTTCTCTCACAAGAAACTCTCTGTGTTAGACGGTCCATCGCATAGAACATTATTTACCTGTGAGATTTGAGTTAGTTTTCATTGGAGAACTTTTGCAAATCAGAATTTCAGGGTGGAAAAGGCTACTTTGTTCCTAATAGCCCTATTGAGCTGCATTGAAAAAACACATGGATCTCGCGAGAGAAAACCATCTGTGTTAGAAGCAGGATCATCCGGCACATTGTTTCCCTGTGAGAATCGAGTGAATATTTGAAAGGAGTACTTCCAGCCAATCATAGATTTGAGGTGTACAAAAGCTCACTTTACTCCATATAGGACTATTTAGCTGAGTGGAAGAAACAACATGTATATCTCGCAAGAGAACTATATGTGTAAGAAGCCTGAGCATCTAGAACATTGATTCCCTGTGAGAACCGAGTTACGTTTGAAAGGAATACCTCCTGCAAATCCTAGATTTGAAGGTGGAGAAAGGCTGCTTTTGTTCAAAATAGGCCTATTGATCTGAGGGGAAGTAACGAATGGATACTTCCAAAGAAAACCATTTCTGGTAGAAGCTGAAGCATGTACATATTGCTTCCCTGGGAGAAATCAGTTAGTTTGGAAAGGAATATTCCTGCAAATCAGAACTTCCAAGGTGCACCAAGCTTCATTTCATTCTAAATAGGCCTATTCCACTGAGATGTTGAAACACATGTTTCTCTGGAAAGAAAACAATCCGTGTTACAATCTCCCCTGCCTTTAACCTTGATTCCCTGTGAGATTAGAGGTAGTTTTTGAGTGGAATAGGTCTGCAAAGGAGAATTTTCAGGCTGGAAAAGCCTCCTTTTGTTGGACTAAGCCTATTCAGCTGAGTTGAAGAAGCACATTTTTCTCTCAAAAGAAAATCATCTGTGTTAGAAGAAGGAGAATCTAGCACATTGTTTCCTATGAGAAGTGAGTTAGTGTTTGAAAAGAACGCTGACTGCCACCTAGGTGTTTCAAGGTGGAGATTGGCTCTATTTCCTCCAATAAGCCTATTCAGATGAGTTTGAGAAACACATGTATCTCTCCAAGGAAAATGATATACGTTAGCAGCATCAAATCTACCACATTGTTTCCTTCTGAGTATTGAGTTAGTTTTTGAAAGCAACACGTTTAGCAAATCAGAATTTTCAAGCTAGAGAAAGGCTCATTTTGTCCAAAGAGGACGATTCGGCTCAATTGAAGACAGACATGTATCTCTCCTCACAATACCATCTATGCTTCAAACTGCAGCAATTACCACATTGTTTCCCTGCAAGAATTGACTTAGTTTTTGAAAGGACTACTACTGGCAACTTTTGAGTTTCACTGTGGAGATAGTCTCTGTTTGCTTCAAACAGGCCTTTTTAGCTGAGATGAACAAGCACATGTGTATCATGAAAAAGTACCATCTACGTTGGAAGCTGTAATTTCTATCACACTGTTTCCCTCTGACAATTTAGTTTGTTTTAGAAAGGAGTATTTCCTGCAAATCAGAATTTCCAACATGGACTGAAGTTCACTTGCTCCAAACAAGCCTAGGTTGAAGAAACACACCTATTTCTTGAAAGAAAACCATCTGTGTTAGAAGAAAGTGCATCTAGCACATTGTTTCCCTGTGAGAACTGAGTTAGTTTTTAAAGGAACTCGTCCTCCACATTAGCACTTTGAATTGGGACATATGTTTCTTTGTTTCAAATTGGCCTATTCACCTGAATGGTCTAAACACGTGTTCCTCTTGAAACATCACAATATGTTTTTGAAAGAGGAACAACTAGCCTATTGCTTCCTTGTGAGAAGACTTAGTCTTGGAAAGGAATGTACCTGCAACTGAGAGATTTCAATGTGGAGATATGCCCTGATTGCTGCAAATAGGCCTATACAGCTGAGTTGAAGAAACACATGACTAACTCTAATGACAACCATCTATGTTAGAAACTGTAGCATCAAGCACATTGTTCCCCTGTGAAATTTGAATTAGTTATGGCAATGAATAACTTCTGAAGAACAGATTTTCAAAGTGTAGGAAGCCTCATTTTGTCCAAATAGGCCATTTCAGCTATGTTGAAGAAACACATGCATCTCTCCAACGAAATCATGTAGGTTAGAATCAGCATCATCTAGAACACTGTTCCTTGTGAGAATTGATTTAGCTCGTGAAAGGAGTATTTCCTGCAAAGCATCCTTTTCAAGATGAAGAAAGGCTCATTTTGTTCCAAATAGGTCTATACAGCTGAGTTGAAGAAACACATGTACCTTTCCAAAGAAAACCATCTATGGTAGATCGACCACTTTATTTCCCTGTGTGAATTGACATAGATTTCAAAGGAAAATTTAATGGAAATGAGAACTTAGAAGGCAGAGAAAGGATCATTTTGTTCCAAATGGGCCAAATCACATCAGATGTCAAAAACCGTTTGTGTGGAAAGGAAAACTGTGATAGAAACAGGTGTTTCCTGCACATTCTTTCCCTGTGAAAATTGAGTTAATTTTTAAAAGCATACTTCCTACATCTTAAGTGTTTCAATGCGGAGATAGTTTCTGTTTACTCCAGGGAGGCATATTCAGGTTGGTTTGAGAAACGCATGTATCTCCCAAAGAAAGAGATCTATGTTAAATGCTTCACAATCCCGCCTGTTGTTTGCCTGTGAGAATTGAATGAGTTTTTGAATGCAATACTTCTGGAAATCCTCATTTTCAAGAAGAAGAAAGGCTCATTTTGTCCCAAGTATGCCTATTTTGCTGAGGTGAAGAAACACATTTATCTCTCCACAGAAAGCCATCTGTGTCAGAAGTCAAAACATTAACAACATTGCTTCATTCTGTAAATGAGTTACTTTTGGAAAGAAATATTTCCTGAAAATCAGAACTTTCAAGGTGGAGAGATGTTCACTTTCTTCCAAATAAGCCTATTGACCTGAAAGTGGGAACACATTTGTCTCTCGAAAGAAAATGGTCAGTGTAGAAAGAGAGAAGTGTCTAGACCATTGTTTCCGTGTGAGAATTGACTTAGTTTTGAAAGGAATACTTACTGCAAATCCTAATTTTCAAGGTGGAGAAAGGGTGATTTTCCTCAAATGGGCCTCTTTATCTGAGGGGAAGAAACACATGTATCCCTCCAAAGAAAACCATTTCTGCTAGAAGCTGCAGCATCTGACACATTGTTACCTGTGAGAATTGAGTTCACTTTTGAAAGGAATATTTCCTGTATATCGTAGTTATCATGGTAGGGGAAGGCTCATTTTGGTACAAAAATGCCTAATCAGCTGATTTGAAGAAACACATTTATTTCTCCAAATAACACCATCTAAGCTTGAAGCTACAGTTGCTAGCACATTGTTTCCCTGTGACAATTGGCTTAGTTTTTGAAAGGAAGACTTCCTCACAATCTGAGTTTTCAGGGTATTATTAGGCTGAGTGTGTCCAAGTAGGCCCATTCAGCTAAGTTCTATAGAAACATGTGTCTCTCAAAAAAAAATCTTTCTTAGAACCAGGAGCATCTAGGGCATTGTTTCCCTGTGAGAACTGAGTTAGTTATTAAAAGGAATACTTCCTGCGACTTAAGATGTTTCAAAGTGGAGACAGGCTCATTTTGTTCCAAATGGGGCCATTCATCATTGGGGAAGAAACACAAGTATCCCTCCGAAGAAACCCATTTATGCTAGAAGCTGCAGCATCTACCATATTGTTTTCCTGTGAGATTTGAGTTCGTTTTGGGAAGAATACTTCCTGCAAATCAGAAATTCCAACGTGAACAAAGGTTCATTTTGTTTCCCAAAGGCCTATTCACCTAAGATGAAGAAAGGCCTGTATGTCCAAAAGAGAACAAGCTGGGTCCAAAGCTCAAGCACGTAGAACGTTGTTTACCAGTGATACTTGAATTACTTTTTGAATGGAATGCTCCTGCAAATCAGAATTGTCGGGGTGGATGAAGATCATTTTGTTCTGAATAGGCCTATTCGCCTGAGTTGAAAAAACACATGTACCTCTCAAAAGAAAACCAGCAGTGTTAGAAGCAGGAGCATCAAGCACATTGTTTTACTGTGAGAATTCAGTGAGTTTTTGAAAGGAAGACTGCTGCAAATCAGCGTTTTCGAGGTGTAGAAAGCTTCATTTTGTTCCACATAGGACAGTTTAGAACAGTTGAAGAAACAAATGTAAATCTCAAAAGAAAACTATGTGTGTTAGAAACAAGAGCATCTATCACATTGTTTGCTGTGAGAATAGTGTTACTTTTTGAAAGGAATGTACCTGCAACTTAGGGGATCAACGTGGAGATAGCCTCTTTTTGTTCCAAATTGGCCTATTCAGCTAAGTTGAAGAAACACATGTACCTCTCAAAAAAAACCATCTCGGTATGAGGCTGGAATATCTAGAAAATTGTTTCCCTGTGAGAACTGAGTGTGGTTTTGAAATGACTACTACAGGAAACCTTAGAGTTTCAAAGGGGCGATAAGCTCTGTTTGCTCGAAATAGGTCTTTTCAGCTGAGTTGAAGACACATGCATCTTTCCCAAGAAAACATCTATGTTAGAAAGTGCAGCAGCTACCACATGGTTTCTCTGTCACAATTGAGAGAGCTTTTGAAAGGAGTACTTCCTGCAATTCAGAACTTGCAAGGTCAACAAAGGTTCATTCTGTGCCAAATAGGCGTTTTCACCTGACATGTTGAAACACATGTTTCTCTCACAAGAAACTCTCTGTGTTAGACGGTCCATCGCATAGAACATTATTTACCTGTGAGATTTGAGTTAGTTTTCATTGGAGAACTTTTGCAAATCAGAATTTCAGGGTGGAAAAGGCTACTTTGTTCCTAATAGCCCTATTGAGCTGCATTGAAAAAACACATGGATCTCGCGAGAGAAAACCATCTGTGTTAGAAGCAGGATCATCCGGCACATTGTTTCCCTGTGAGAATCGAGTGAATATTTGAAAGGAGTACTTCCAGCCAATCATAGATTTGAGGTGTACAAAAGCTCACTTTACTCCATATAGGACTATTTAGCTGAGTGGAAGAAACAACATGTATATCTCGCAAGAGAACTATATGTGTAAGAAGCCTGAGCATCTAGAACATTGATTCCCTGTGAGAACCGAGTTACGTTTGAAAGGAATACCTCCTGCAAATCCTAGATTTGAAGGTGGAGAAAGGCTGCTTTTGTTCAAAATAGGCCTATTGATCTGAGGGGAAGTAACGAATGGATACTTCCAAAGAAAACCATTTCTGGTAGAAGCTGAAGCATGTACATATTGCTTCCCTGGGAGAAATCAGTTAGTTTGGAAAGGAATATTCCTGCAAATCAGAACTTCCAAGGTGCACCAAGCTTCATTTCATTCTAAATAGGCCTATTCCACTGAGATGTTGAAACACATGTTTCTCTGGAAAGAAAACAATCCGTGTTACAATCTCCCCTGCCTTTAACCTTGATTCCCTGTGAGATTAGAGGTAGTTTTTGAGTGGAATAGGTCTGCAAAGGAGAATTTTCAGGCTGGAAAAGCCTCCTTTTGTTGGGCTAAGCCTATTCAGCTGAGTTGAAGAAGCACATTTTTCTCTCAAAAGAAAATCATCTGTGTTAGAAGAAGGAGAATCTAGCACATTGTTTCCTATGAGAAGTGAGTTAGTGTTTGAAAAGAACGCTGACTGCCACCTAGGTGTTTCAAGGTGGAGATTGGCTCTATTTCCTCCAATAAGCCTATTCAGATGAGTTTGAGAAACACATGTATCTCTCCAAGGAAAATGATATACGTTAGCAGCATCAAATCTACCACATTGTTTCCTTCTGAGTATTGAGTTAGTTTTTGAAAGCAACACGTTTAGCAAATCAGAATTTTCAAGCTAGAGAAAGGCTCATTTTGTCCAAAGAGGACGATTCGGCTCAATTGAAGACAGACATGTATCTCTCCTCACAATACCATCTATGCTTCAAACTGCAGCAATTACCACATTGTTTCCCTGCAAGAATTGACTTAGTTTTTGAAAGGACTACTACTGGCAACTTTTGAGTTTCACTGTGGAGATAGTCTCTGTTTGCTTCAAACAGGCCTTTTTAGCTGAGATGAACAAGCACATGTGTATCATGAAAAAGTACCATCTACGTTGGAAGCTGTAATTTCTATCACACTGTTTCCCTCTGACAATTTAGTTTGTTTTAGAAAGGAGTATTTCCTGCAAATCAGAATTTCCAACATGGACTGAAGTTCACTTCCTCCAAACGAGGCTAGGTTGAAGAAACACACATATTTCTTGAAAGAAAACCATCTGTGTTAGAAGAAAGTGCATCTAGTACATTATTTCCCTGTGAGAACTGAGTTAGTTTTTAAAGGAACTCGTCCTCCACATTAGCACTTTGAATTGGGACATATGTTTCTTTGTTTCAAATTGGCCTATTCACCTGAATGGTCTAAACACGTGTTCCTCTTGAAACATCACAATATGTTTTAGAAAGAGGAACAACTAGCCTATTGCTTCCTTGTGAGAAGACTTAGTCTTGGAAAGGAATGTACCTGCAACTGAGAGATTTCAATGTGGAGATATGCCCTGATTGCTGCAAATAGGCCTATACAGCTGAGTTGAAGAAACACATGACTAACTCTAATGACAACCATCTATGTTAGAAACTGTAGCATCAAGCACATTGTTCCCCTGTGAAATTTGAATTAGTTATGGAAATGAATAACTTCTGAAGAACAGATTTTCAAAGTGTAGGAAGCCTCATTTTGTCCAAATAGGCCATTTCAGCTATGTTGAAGAAACACATGCATCTCTCCAACGAAATCATGTAGGTTAGAATCAGCATCATCTAGAACACTGTTCCTTGTGAGAATTGATTTAGCTCGTGAAAGGAGTATTTCCTGCAAAGCATCCTTTTCAAGATGAAGAAAGGTTCATTTTGTTCCAAATAGGTCTATACAGCTGAGTTGAAGAAACACATGTACCTTTCCAAAGAAAACCATCTATGGTAGATCTACCACTTTATTTCCCTGTGTGAATTGACATAGATTTCAAAGGAAAATTTAATGGAAATGAGAACTTAGAAGGCAGAGAAAGGATCATTTTGTTCCAAATGGGCCAAATCACATGAGATGTCAAAAACCGTTTGTGTGGAAAGGAAAACTGTGATAGAAACAGGTGTTTCCTGCACATTCTTTCCCTGTGAAAATTGAGTTAATTTTTAAAAGCATACTTCCTACATCTTAAGTGTTTCAATGCGGAGATAGTTTCTGTTTACTCCAGGGAGGCGTATTCAGGTTGGTTTGAGAAACGCATGTATCTCCCAAAGAAAGAGATCTATGTTAAATGCTTCACAATCCCGCCTGTTGTTTGCCTGTGAGAATTGAATGAGTTTTTGAATGCAATACTTCTGGAAATCCTCATTTTCAAGAAGAAGAAAGGCTCATTTTGTCCCAAGTATGCGTATTTTGCTGAGGTGAAGAAACACATTTATCTCTCCACAGAAAGCCATCTGTGTCAGAAGTCAAAACATTAACAACATTGCTTCATTCTGTAAATGAGTTACTTTTGGAAAGGAATATTTCCTGAAAATCAGAACTTTCAAGGTGGAGAGATGTTCACTTTCTTCCAAATAAGCCTATTGACCTGAAAGTGGGAACACATTTGTCTCTCGAAAGAAAATGGTCAGTGTAGAAAGAGAGAAGTGTCTAGACCATTGTTTCCGTGTGAGAATTGACTTAGTTTTGAAAGGAATACTTACTGCAAATCCTAATTTTCAAGGTGGAGAAAGGGTGATTTTCCTCAAATGGGCCTCTTTATCTGAGGGGAAGAAACACATGTATCCCTCCAAAGAAAACCATTTCTGCTAGAAGCTGCAGCATCTGACACATTGTTACCTGTGAGAATTGAGTTCACTTTTGAAAGGAATATTTCCTGTATATCGTAGTTATCATGGTAGGGGAAGGCTCATTTTGGTACAAAAATGCCTAATCAGCTGATTTGAAGAAACACATTTATTTCTCCAAATAACACCATCTAAGCTTGAAGCTACAGTTGCTAGCACATTGTTTCCCTGTGACAATTGGCTTAGTTTTTGAAAGGAAGACTTCCTCACAATCTGAGTTTTCAGGGTATTATTAGGCTGAGTGTGTCCAAGTAGGCCCATTCAGCTAAGTTCTATAGAAACATGTGTCTCTCAAAAAAAAATCTTTCTTAGAACCAGGAGCATCTAGGGCATTGTTTCCCTGTGAGAACTGAGTTAGTTATTGAAAGGAATACTTCCTGCGACTTAAGATGTTTCAAAGTGGAGACAGGCTCATTTTGTTCCAAATGGGGCCGTTCATCATTGGGGAAGAAACACAAGTATCCCTCCGAAGAAACCCATTTATGCTAGAAGCTGCAGCATCTACCATATTGTTTTCCTGTGAGAATTGAGTTCGTTTTGGGAAGAATACTTCCTGCAAATCAGAAATTCCAACGTGAACAAAGGTTCATTTTGTTTCCCAAAGGCCTATTCACCTAAGATGAAGAAAGGCCTGTATGTCCAAAAGAGAACAAGCTGGTTCCAAAGCTCAAGCACGTAGAACATTGTTTACCAGTGATACTTGAATTACTTTTTGAATGGAATGCTCCTGCAAATCAGAATTGTCGGGGTGGATGAAGATCATTTTGTTCTGAATAGGCCTATTCGCCTGAGTTGAAAAAACACATGTACCTCTCAAAAGAAAACCAGCAGTGTTAGAAGCAGGAGCATCAAGCACATTGTTTTACTGTGAGAATTCAGTGAGTTTTTGAAAGGAAGACTGCTGCAAATCAGCGTTTTCGAGGTGTAGAAAGCTTCATTTTGTTCCACATAGGACAGTTTAGAACAGTTGAAGAAACAAATGTAAATCTCAAAAGAAAACTATGTGTGTTAGAAACAAGAGCATCTATCACATTGTTTGCTGTGAGAATAGTGTTACTTTTTGAAAGGAATATACCTGCAACTTAGGGGATCAACGTGGAGATAGCCTCTTTTTGTTCCAAATTGGCCTATTCAGCTAAGTTGAAGAAACACATGTACCTCTCAAAAAAAACCATCTCGGTATGAGGCTGGAATATCTAGAACATTGTTTCCCTGTGAGAACTGAGTGTGGTTTTGAAATGACTACTACAGGAAACCTTAGAGTTTCAAAGGGGCGATAAGCTCTGTTTGCTCGAAATAGGTCTTTTCAGCTGAGTTGAAGACACATGCATCTTTCCCAAGAAAACATCTATGTTAGAAAGTGCAGCAGCTACCACATGGTTTCTCTGTCACAATTGAGAGAGCTTTTGAAAGGAGTACTTCCTGCAATTCAGAACTTGCAAGGTCAACAAAGGTTCATTCTGTGCCAAATAGGCGTTTTCACCTGACATGTTGAAACACATGTTTCTCTCACAAGAAACTCTCTGTGTTAGACGGTCCATCGCATAGAACATTATTTACCTGTGAGATTTGAGTTAGTTTTCATTGGAGAACTTTTGCAAATCAGAATTTCAGGGTGGAAAAGGCTACTTTGTTCCTAATAGCCCTATTGAGCTGCATTGAAAAAACACATGGATCTCGCGAGAGAAAACCATCTGTGTTAGAAGCAGGATCATCCGGCACATTGTTTCCCTGTGAGAATCGAGTGAATATTTGAAAGGAGTACTTCCAGCCAATCATAGATTTGAGGTGTACAAAAGCTCACTTTACTCCATATAGGACTATTTAGCTGAGTGGAAGAAACAACATGTATATCTCGCAAGAGAACTATATGTGTAAGAAGCCTGAGCATCTAGAACATTGATTCCCTGTGAGAACCGAGTTACGTTTGAAAGGAATACCTCCTGCAAATCCTAGATTTGAAGGTGGAGAAAGGCTGCTTTTGTTCAAAATAGGCCTATTGATCTGAGGGGAAGTAACGAATGGATACTTCCAAAGAAAACCATTTCTGGTAGAAGCTGAAGCATGTACATATTGCTTCCCTGGGAGAAATCAGTTAGTTTGGAAAGGAATATTCCTGCAAATCAGAACTTCCAAGGTGCACCAAGCTTCATTTCATTTTAAATAGGCCTATTCCACTGAGATGTTGAAACACATGTTTCTCTGGAAAGAAAACAATCCGTGTTACAATCTCCCCTGCCTTTAACCTTGATTCCCTGTGAGATTAGAGGTAGTTTTTGAGTGGAATAGGTCTGCAAAGGAGAATTTTCAGGCTGGAAAAGCCTCCTTTTGTTGGACTAAGCCTATTCAGCTGAGTTGAAGAAGCACATTTTTCTCTCAAAAGAAAATCATCTGTGTTAGAAGAAGGAGAATCTAGCACATTGTTTCCTATGAGAAGTGAGTTAGTGTTTGAAAAGAACGCTGACTGCCACCTAGGTGTTTCAAGGTGGAGAATGGCTCTATTTCCTCCAATAAGCCTATTCAGATGAGTTTGAGAAACACATGTCTCTCTCCAAGGAAAATGATATACGTTAGCAGCATCAAATCTACCACATTGTTTCCTTCTGAGTATTGAGTTAGTTTTTGAAAGCAACACGTTTAGCAAATCAGAATTTTCAAGCTAGAGAAAGGCTCATTTTGTCCAAAGAGGACGATTCGGCTCAATTGAAGACAGACATGTATCTCTCCTCACAATACCATCTATGCTTCAAACTGCAGCAATTACCACATTGTTTCCCTGCAAGAATTGACTTAGTTTTTGAAAGGACTACTACTGGCAACTTTTGAGTTTCACTGTGGAGATAGTCTCTGTTTGCTTCAAACAGGCCTTTTTAGCTGAGATGAACAAGCACATGTGTATCATGAAAAAGTACCATCTACGTTGGAAGCTGTAATTTCTATCACACTGTTTCCCTCTGACAATTTAGTTTGTTTTAGAAAGGAGTATTTCCTGCAAATCAGAATTTCCAACATGGATTGAAGTTCACTTGCTCCAAACAAGCCTAGGTTGAAGAAACACACATATTTCTTCAAAGAGAACTATCTGTGTTAGAAGAAAGTGCATCTAGCATATTGTTTCCCTGTGAGAACTGAGTTAGTTTTTAAAGGAACTCGTCCTCCACATTAGCACTTTGAATTGGGACATATGTTTCTTTGTTTCAAATTGGCCTATTCACCTGAATGGTCTAAACACGTGTTCCTCTTGAAACATCACAATATGTTTTAGAAAGAGGAACAACTAGCCTATTGCTTCCTTGTGAGAAGACTTAGTCTTGGAAAGGAATGTACCTGCAACTGAGAGATTTCAATGTGGAGATATGCCCTGATTGCTGCAAATAGGCCTATACAGCTGAGTTGAAGAAACACATGACTAACTCTAATGACAACCATCTATGTTAGAAACTGTAGCATCAAGCACATTGTTCCCCTGTGAAATTTGAATTAGTTATGGAAATGAATAACTTCTGAAGAACAGATTTTCAAAGTGTAGGAAGCCTCATTTTGTCCAAATAGGCCATTTCAGCTATGTTGAAGAAACACATGCATTTCTCCAACGAAATCATGTAGGTTAGAATCAGCATCATCTAGAACACTGTTCCTTGTGAGAATTGATTTAGCTCGTGAAAGGAGTATTTCCTGCAAAGCATCCTTTTCAAGATGAAGAAAGGCTCATTTTGTTCCAAATAGGTCTATACAGCTGAGTTGAAGAAACACATGTACCTTTCCAAAGAAAACCATCTATGGTAGATCGACCACTTTATTTCCCTGTGTGAATTGACATAGATTTCAAAGGAAAATTTAATGGAAATGAGAACTTAGAAGGCAGAGAAAGGATCATTTTGTTCCAAATGGGCCAAATCACATCAGATGTCAAAAACCGTTTGTGTGGAAAGGAAAACTGTGATAGAAACAGGTGTTTCCTGCACATTCTTTCCCTGTGAAAATTGAGTTAATTTTTAAAAGCATACTTCCTACATCTTAAGTGTTTCAATGCGGAGATAGTTTCTGTTTACTCCAGGGAGGCGTATTCAGGTTGGTTTGAGAAACGCATGTATCTCCCAAAGAAAGAGATCTATGTTAAATGCTTCACAATCCCGCCTGTTGTTTGCCTGTGAGAATTGAATGAGTTTTTGAATGCAATACTTCTGGAAATCCTCATTTTCAAGAAGAAGAAAGGCTCATTTTGTCCCAAGTATGCCTATTTTGCTGAGGTGAAGAAACACATTTATCTCTCCACAGAAAGCCATCTGTGTCAGAAGTCAAAACATTAACAACATTGCTTCATTCTGTAAATGAGTTACTTTTGGAAAGAAATATTTCCTGAAAATCAGAACTTTCAAGGTGGAGAGATGTTCACTTTCTTCCAAATAAGCCTATTGACCTGAAAGTGGGAACACATTTGTCTCTCGAAAGAAAATGGTCAGTGTAGAAAGAGAGAAGTGTCTAGACCATTGTTTCCGTGTGAGAATTGACTTAGTTTTGAAAGGAATACTTACTGCAAATCCTAATTTTCAAGGTGGAGAAAGGGTGATTTTCCTCAAATGGGCCTCTTTATCTGAGGGGAAGAAACACATGTATCCCTCCAAAGAAAACCATTTCTGCTAGAAGCTGCAGCATCTGACACATTGTTACCTGTGAGAATTGAGTTCACTTTTGAAAGGAATATTTCCTGTATATCGTAGTTATCATGGTAGGGGAAGGCTCATTTTGGTACAAAAATGCCTAATCAGCTGATTTGAAGAAACACATTTATTTCTCCAAATAACACCATCTAAGCTTGAAGCTACAGTTGCTAGCACATTGTTTCCCTGTGACAATTGGCTTAGTTTTTGAAAGGAAGACTTCCTCACAATCTGAGTTTTCAGGGTATTATTAGGCTGAGTGTGTCCAAGTAGGCCCATTCAGCTAAGTTCTATAGAAACATGTGTCTCTCAAAAAAAAATCTTTCTTAGAACCAGGAGCATCTAGGGCATTGTTTCCCTGTGAGAACTGAGTTAGTTATTAAAAGGAATACTTCCTGCGACTTAAGATGTTTCAAAGTGGAGACAGGCTCATTTTGTTCCAAATGGGGCCATTCATCATTGGGGAAGAAACACAAGTATCCCTCCGAAGAAACCCATTTATGCTAGAAGCTGCAGCATCTACCATATTGTTTTCCTGTGAGAATTGAGTTCGTTTTGGGAAGAATACTTCCTGCAAATCAGAAATTCCAACGTGAACAAAGGTTCATTTTGTTTCCCAAAGGCCTATTCACCTAAGATGAAGAAAGGCCTGTATGTCCAAAAGAGAACAAGCTGGGTCCAAAGCTCAAGCACGTGGAACGTTGTTTACCAGTGATACTTGAATTACTTTTTGAATGGAATGCTCCTGCAAATCAGAATTGTCGGGGTGGATGAAGATCATTTTGTTCTGAATAGGCCTATTCGCCTGAGTTGAAAAAACACATGTACCTCTCAAAAGAAAACCAGCAGTGTTAGAAGCAGGAGCATCAAGCACATTGTTTTACTGTGAGAATTCAGTGAGTTTTTGAAAGGAAGACTGCTGCAAATCAGCGTTTTCGAGGTGTAGAAAGCTTCATTTTGTTCCACATAGGACAGTTTAGAACAGTTGAAGAAACAAATGTAAATCTCAAAAGAAAACTATGTGTGTTAGAAACAAGAGCATCTATCACATTGTTTGCTGTGAGAATAGTGTTACTTTTTGAAAGGAATATACCTGCAACTTAGGGGATCAACGTGGAGATAGCCTCTTTTTGTTCCAAATTGGCCTATTCAGTTAAGTTGAAGAAACACATGTACCTCTCAAAAAAAACCATCTCGGTATGAGGCTGGAATATCTAGAACATTGTTTCCCTGTGAGAACTGAGTGTGGTTTTGAAATGACTACTACAGGAAACCTTAGAGTTTCAAAGGGGCGATAAGCTCTGTTTGCTCGAAATAGGTCTTTTCAGCTGAGTTGAAGACACATGCATCTTTCCCAAGAAAACATCTATGTTAGAAAGTGCAGCAGCTACCACATGGTTTCTCTGTCACAATTGAGAGAGCTTTTGAAAGGAGTACTTCCTGCAATTCAGAACTTGCAAGGTCAACAAAGGTTCATTCTGTGCCAAATAGGCGTTTTCACCTGACATGTTGAAACACATGTTTCTCTCACAAGAAACTCTCTGTGTTAGACGGTCCATCGCATAGAACATTATTTACCTGTGAGATTTGAGTTAGTTTTCATTGGAGAACTTTTGCAAATCAGAATTTCAGGGTGGAAAAGGCTACTTTGTTCCTAATAGCCCTATTGAGCTGCATTGAAAAAACACATGGATCTCGCGAGAGAAAACCATCTGTGTTAGAAGCAGGATCATCCGGCACATTGTTTCCCTGTGAGAATCGAGTGAATATTTGAAAGGAGTACTTCCAGCCAATCATAGATTTGAGGTGTACAAAAGCTCACTTTACTCCATATAGGACTATTTAGCTGAGTGGAAGAAACAACATGTATATCTCGCAAGAGAACTATATGTGTAAGAAGCCTGAGCATCTAGAACATTGATTCCCTGTGAGAACCGAGTTACGTTTGAAAGGAATACCTCCTGCAAATCCTAGATTTGAAGGTGGAGAAAGGCTGCTTTTGTTCAAAATAGGCCTATTGATCTGAGGGGAAGTAACGAATGGATACTTCCAAAGAAAACCATTTCTGGTAGAAGCTGAAGCATGTACATATTGCTTCCCTGGGAGAAATCAGTTAGTTTGGAAAGGAATATTCCTGCAAATCAGAACTTCCAAGGTGCACCAAGCTTCATTTCATTCTAAATAGGCCTATTCCACTGAGATGTTGAAACACATGTTTCTCTGGAAAGAAAACAATCCGTGTTACAATCTCCCCTGCCTTTAACCTTGATTCCCTGTGAGATTAGAGGTAGTTTTTGAGTGGAATAGGTCTGCAAAGGAGAATTTTCAGGCTGGAAAAGCCTCCTTTTGTTGGGCTAAGCCTATTCAGCTGAGTTGAAGAAGCACATTTTTCTCTCAAAAGAAAATCATCTGTGTTAGAAGAAGGAGAATCTAGCACATTGTTTCCTATGAGAAGTGAGTTAGTGTTTGAAAAGAACGCTGACTGCCACCTAGGTGTTTCAAGGTGGAGATTGGCTCTATTTCCTCCAATAAGCCTATTCAGATGAGTTTGAGAAACACATGTATCTCTCCAAGGAAAATGATATACGTTAGCAGCATCAAATCTACCACATTGTTTCCTTCTGAGTATTGAGTTAGTTTTTGAAAGCAACACGTTTAGCAAATCAGAATTTTCAAGCTAGAGAAAGGCTCATTTTGTCCAAAGAGGACGATTCGGCTCAATTGAAGACAGACATGTATCTCTCCTCACAATACCATCTATGCTTCAAACTGCAGCAATTACCACATTGTTTCCCTGCAAGAATTGACTTAGTTTTTGAAAGGACTACTACTGGCAACTTTTGAGTTTCACTGTGGAGATAGTCTCTGTTTGCTTCAAACAGGCCTTTTTAGCTGAGATGAACAAGCACATGTGTATCATGAAAAAGTACCATCTACGTTGGAAGCTGTAATTTCTATCACACTGTTTCCCTCTGACAATTTAGTTTGTTTTAGAAAGGAGTATTTCCTGCAAATCAGAATTTCCAACATGGATTGAAGTTCACTTGCTCCAAACAAGCCTAGGTTGAAGAAACACACATATTTCTTCAAAGAGAACTATCTGTGTTAGAAGAAAGTGCATCTAGCATATTGTTTCCCTGTGAGAACTGAGTTAGTTTTTAAAGGAACTCGTCCTCCACATTAGCACTTTGAATTGGGACATATGTTTCTTTGTTTCAAATTGGCCTATTCACCTGAATGGTCTAAACACGTGTTCCTCTTGAAACATCACAATATGTTTTAGAAAGAGGAACAACTAGCCTATTGCTTCCTTGTGAGAAGACTTAGTCTTGGAAAGGAATGTACCTGCAACTGAGAGATTTCAATGTGGAGATATGCCCTGATTGCTGCAAATAGGCCTATACAGCTGAGTTGAAGAAACACATGACTAACTCTAATGACAACCATCTATGTTAGAAACTGTAGCATCAAGCACATTGTTCCCCTGTGAAATTTGAATTAGTTATGGAAATGAATAACTTCTGAAGAACAGATTTTCAAAGTGTAGGAAGCCTCATTTTGTCCAAATAGGCCATTTCAGCTATGTTGAAGAAACACATGCATTTCTCCAACGAAATCATGTAGGTTAGAATCAGCATCATCTAGAACACTGTTCCTTGTGAGAATTGATTTAGCTCGTGAAAGGAGTATTTCCTGCAAAGCATCCTTTTCAAGATGAAGAAAGGCTCATTTTGTTCCAAATAGGTCTATACAGCTGAGTTGAAGAAACACATGTACCTTTCCAAAGAAAACCATCTATGGTAGATCGACCACTTTATTTCCCTGTGTGAATTGACATAGATTTCAAAGGAAAATTTAATGGAAATGAGAACTTAGAAGGCAGAGAAAGGATCATTTTGTTCCAAATGGGCCAAATCACATCAGATGTCAAAAACCGTTTGTGTGGAAAGGAAAACTGTGATAGAAACAGGTGTTTCCTGCACATTCTTTCCCTGTGAAAATTGAGTTAATTTTTAAAAGCATACTTCCTACATCTTAAGTGTTTCAATGCGGAGATAGTTTCTGTTTACTCCAGGGAGGCGTATTCAGGTTGGTTTGAGAAACGCATGTATCTCCCAAAGAAAGAGATCTATGTTAAATGCTTCACAATCCCGCCTGTTGTTTGCCTGTGAGAATTGAATGAGTTTTTGAATGCAATACTTCTGGAAATCCTCATTTTCAAGAAGAAGAAAGGCTCATTTTGTCCCAAGTATGCCTATTTTGCTGAGGTGAAGAAACACATTTATCTCTCCACAGAAAGCCATCTGTGTCAGAAGTCAAAACATTAACAACATTGCTTCATTCTGTAAATGAGTTACTTTTGGAAAGAAATATTTCCTGAAAATCAGAACTTTCAAGGTGGAGAGATGTTCACTTTCTTCCAAATAAGCCTATTGACCTGAAAGTGGGAACACATTTGTCTCTCGAAAAAAATGGTCAGTGTAGAAAGAGAGAAGTGTCTAGACCATTGTTTCCGTGTGAGAATTGACTTAGTTTTGAAAGGAATACTTACTGCAAATCCTAATTTTCAAGGTGGAGAAAGGGTGATTTTCCTCAAATGGGCCTCTTTATCTGAGGGGAAGAAACACATGTATCCCTCCAAAGAAAACCATTTCTGCTAGAAGCTGCAGCATCTGACACATTGTTACCTGTGAGAATTGAGTTCACTTTTGAAAGGAATATTTCCTGTATATCGTAGTTATCATGGTAGGGGAAGGCTCATTTTGGTACAAAAATGCCTAATCAGCTGATTTGAAGAAACACATTTATTTCTCCAAATAACACCATCTAAGCTTGAAGCTACAGTTGCTAGCACATTGTTTCCCTGTGACAATTGGCTTAGTTTTTGAAAGGAAGACTTCCTCACAATCTGAGTTTTCAGGGTATTATTAGGCTGAGTGTGTCCAAGTAGGCCCATTCAGCTAAGTTCTATAGAAACATGTGTCTCTCAAAAAAAAATCTTTCTTAGAACCAGGAGCATCTAGGGCATTGTTTCCCTGTGAGAACTGAGTTAGTTATTAAAAGGAATACTTCCTGCGACTTAAGATGTTTCAAAGTGGAGACAGGCTCATTTTGTTCCAAATGGGGCCATTCATCATTGGGGAAGAAACACAAGTATCCCTCCGAAGAAACCCATTTATGCTAGAAGCTGCAGCATCTACCATATTGTTTTCCTGTGAGAATTGAGTTCGTTTTGGGAAGAATACTTCCTGCAAATCAGAAATTCCAACGTGAACAAAGGTTCATTTTGTTTCCCAAAGGCCTATTCACCTAAGATGAAGAAAGGCCTGTATGTCCAAAAGAGAACAAGCTGGGTCCAAAGCTCAAGCACGTAGAACGTTGTTTACCAGTGATACTTGAATTACTTTTTGAATGGAATGCTCCTGCAAATCAGAATTGTCGGGGTGGATGAAGATCATTTTGTTCTGAATAGGCCTATTCGCCTGAGTTGAAAAAACACATGTACCTCTCAAAAGAAAACCAGCAGTGTTAGAAGCAGGAGCATCAAGCACATTGTTTTACTGTGAGAATTCAGTGAGTTTTTGAAAGGAAGACTGCTGCAAATCAGCGTTTTCGAGGTGTAGAAAGCTTCATTTTGTTCCACATAGGACAGTTTAGAACAGTTGAAGAAACAAATGTAAATCTCAAAAGAAAACTATGTGTGTTAGAAACAAGAGCATCTATCACATTGTTTGCTGTGAGAATAGTGTTACTTTTTGAAAGGAATATACCTGCAACTTAGGGGATCAACGTGGAGATAGCCTCTTTTTGTTCCAAATTGGCCTATTCAGCTAAGTTGAAGAAACACATGTACCTCTCAAAAAAAACCATCTCGGTATGAGGCTGGAATATCTAGAAAATTGTTTCCCTGTGAGAACTGAGTGTGGTTTTGAAATGACTACTACAGGAAACCTTAGAGTTTCAAAGGGGCGATAAGCTCTGTTTGCTCGAAATAGGTCTTTTCAGCTGAGTTGAAGACACATGCATCTTTCCCAAGAAAACATCTATGTTAGAAAGTGCAGCAGCTACCACATGGTTTCTCTGTCACAATTGAGAGAGCTTTTGAAAGGAGTACTTCCTGCAATTCAGAACTTGCAAGGTCAACAAAGGTTCATTCTGTGCCAAATAGGCGTTTTCACCTGACATGTTGAAACACATGTTTCTCTCACAAGAAACTCTCTGTGTTAGACGGTCCATCGCATAGAACATTATTTACCTGTGAGATTTGAGTTAGTTTTCATTGGAGAACTTTTGCAAATCAGAATTTCAGGGTGGAAAAGGCTACTTTGTTCCTAATAGCCCTATTGAGCTGCATTGAAAAAACACATGGATCTCGCGAGAGAAAACCATCTGTGTTAGAAGCAGGATCATCCGGCACATTGTTTCCCTGTGAGAATCGAGTGAATATTTGAAAGGAGTACTTCCAGCCAATCATAGATTTGAGGTGTACAAAAGCTCACTTTACTCCATATAGGACTATTTAGCTGAGTGGAAGAAACAACATGTATATCTCGCAAGAGAACTATATGTGTAAGAAGCCTGAGCATCTAGAACATTGATTCCCTGTGAGAACCGAGTTACGTTTGAAAGGAATACCTCCTGCAAATCCTAGATTTGAAGGTGGAGAAAGGCTGCTTTTGTTCAAAATAGGCCTATTGATCTGAGGGGAAGTAACGAATGGATACTTCCAAAGAAAACCATTTCTGGTAGAAGCTGAAGCATGTACATATTGCTTCCCTGGGAGAAATCAGTTAGTTTGGAAAGGAATATTCCTGCAAATCAGAACTTCCAAGGTGCACCAAGCTTCATTTCATTCTAAATAGGCCTATTCCACTGAGATGTTGAAACACATGTTTCTCTGGAAAGAAAACAATCCGTGTTACAATCTCCCCTGCCTTTAACCTTGATTCCCTGTGAGATTAGAGGTAGTTTTTGAGTGGAATAGGTCTGCAAAGGAGAATTTTCAGGCTGGAAAAGCCTCCTTTTGTTGGACTAAGCCTATTCAGCTGAGTTGAAGAAGCACATTTTTCTCTCAAAAGAAAATCATCTGTGTTAGAAGAAGGAGAATCTAGCACATTGTTTCCTATGAGAAGTGAGTTAGTGTTTGAAAAGAACGCTGACTGCCACCTAGGTGTTTCAAGGTGGAGAATGGCTCTATTTCCTCCAATAAGCCTATTCAGATGAGTTTGAGAAACACATGTCTCTCTCCAAGGAAAATGATATACGTTAGCAGCATCAAATCTACCACATTGTTTCCTTCTGAGTATTGAGTTAGTTTTTGAAAGCAACACGTTTAGCAAATCAGAATTTTCAAGCTAGAGAAAGGCTCATTTTGTCCAAAGAGGACGATTCGGCTCAATTGAAGACAGACATGTATCTCTCCTCACAATACCATCTATGCTTCAAACTGCAGCAATTACCACATTGTTTCCCTGCAAGAATTGACTTAGTTTTTGAAAGGACTACTACTGGCAACTTTTGAGTTTCACTGTGGAGATAGTCTCTGTTTGCTTCAAACAGGCCTTTTTAGCTGAGATGAACAAGCACATGTGTATCATGAAAAAGTACCATCTACGTTGGAAGCTGTAATTTCTATCACACTGTTTCCCTCTGACAATTTAGTTTGTTTTAGAAAGGAGTATTTCCTGCAAATCAGAATTTCCAACATGGATTGAAGTTCACTTGCTCCAAACAAGCCTAGGTTGAAGAAACACACATATTTCTTCAAAGAGAACTATCTGTGTTAGAAGAAAGTGCATCTAGCATATTGTTTCCCTGTGAGAACTGAGTTAGTTTTTAAAGGAACTCGTCCTCCACATTAGCACTTTGAATTGGGACATATGTTTCTTTGTTTCAAATTGGCCTATTCACCTGAATGGTCTAAACACGTGTTCCTCTTGAAACATCACAATATGTTTTAGAAAGAGGAACAACTAGCCTATTGCTTCCTTGTGAGAAGACTTAGTCTTGGAAAGGAATGTACCTGCAACTGAGAGATTTCAATGTGGAGATATGCCCTGATTGCTGCAAATAGGCCTATACAGCTGAGTTGAAGAAACACATGACTAACTCTAATGACAACCATCTATGTTAGAAACTGTAGCATCAAGCACATTGTTCCCCTGTGAAATTTGAATTAGTTATGGAAATGAATAACTTCTGAAGAACAGATTTTCAAAGTGTAGGAAGCCTCATTTTGTCCAAATAGGCCATTTCAGCTATGTTGAAGAAACACATGCATTTCTCCAACGAAATCATGTAGGTTAGAATCAGCATCATCTAGAACACTGTTCCTTGTGAGAATTGATTTAGCTCGTGAAAGGAGTATTTCCTGCAAAGCATCCTTTTCAAGATGAAGGAAGGCTCATTTTGTTCCAAATAGGTCTATACAGCTGAGTTGAAGAAACACATGTACCTTTCCAAAGAAAACCATCTATGGTAGATCTACCACTTTATTTCCCTGTGTGAATTGACATAGATTTCAAAGGAAAATTTAATGGAAATGAGAACTTAGAAGGCAGAGAAAGGATCATTTTGTTCCAAATGGGCCAAATCACATCAGATGTCAAAAACCGTTTGTGTGGAAAGGAAAACTGTGATAGAAACAGGTGTTTCCTGCACATTCTTTCCCTGTGAAAATTGAGTTAATTTTTAAAAGCATACTTCCTACATCTTAAGTGTTTCAATGCGGAGATAGTTTCTGTTTACTCCAGGGAGGCGTATTCAGGTTGGTTTGAGAAACGCATGTATCTCCCAAAGAAAGAGATCTATGTTAAATGCTTCACAATCCCGCCTGTTGTTTGCCTGTGAGAATTGAATGAGTTTTTGAATGCAATACTTCTGGAAATCCTCATTTTCAAGAAGAAGGAAGGCTCATTTTGTCCCAAGTATGCCTATTTTGCTGAGGTGAAGAAACACATTTATCTCTCCACAGAAAGCCATCTGTGTCAGAAGTCAAAACATTAACAACATTGCTTCATTCTGTAAATGAGTTACTTTTGGAAAGAAATATTTCCTGAAAATCAGAACTTTCAAGGTGGAGAGATGTTCACTTTCTTCCAAATAAGCCTATTGACCTGAAAGTGGGAACACATTTGTCTCTCGAAAGAAAATGGTCAGTGTAGAAAGAGAGAAGTGTCTAGACCATTGTTTCCGTGTGAGAATTGACTTAGTTTTGAAAGGAATACTTACTGCAAATCCTAATTTTCAAGGTGGAGAAAGGGTGATTTTCCTCAAATGGGCCTCTTTATCTGAGGGGAAGAAACACATGTATCCCTCCAAAGAAAACCATTTCTGCTAGAAGCTGCAGCATCTGACACATTGTTACCTGTGAGAATTGAGTTCACTTTTGAAAGGAATATTTCCTGTATATCGTAGTTATCATGGTAGGGGAAGGCTCATTTTGGTACAAAAATGCCTAATCAGCTGATTTGAAGAAACACATTTATTTCTCCAAATAACACCATCTAAGCTTGAAGCTACAGTTGCTAGCACATTGTTTCCCTGTGACAATTGGCTTAGTTTTTGAAAGGAAGACTTCCTCACAATCTGAGTTTTCAGGGTATTATTAGGCTGAGTGTGTCCAAGTAGGCCCATTCAGCTAAGTTCTATAGAAACATGTGTCTCTCAAAAAAAAATCTTTCTTAGAACCAGGAGCATCTAGGGCATTGTTTCCCTGTGAGAACTGAGTTAGTTATTAAAAGGAATACTTCCTGCAACTTAAGATGTTTCAAAGTGGAGGCAGGCTCATTTTGTTCCAAATGGGGCCATTCATCATTGGGGAAGAAACACAAGTATCCCTCCGAAGAAACCCATTTATGCTAGAAGCTGCAGCATCTACCATATTGTTTTCCTGTGAGAATTGAGTTCGTTTTGGGAAGAATACTTCCTGCAAATCAGAAATTCCAACGTGAACAAAGGTTCATTTTGTTTCCCAAAGGCCTATTCACCTAAGATGAAGAAAGGCCTGTATGTCCAAAAGAGAACAAGCTGGGTCCAAAGCTCAAGCACGTAGAACGTTGTTTACCAGTGATACTTGAATTACTTTTTGAATGGAATGCTCCTGCAAATCAGAATTGTCGGGGTGGATGAAGATCATTTTGTTCTGAATAGGCCTATTCGCCTGAGTTGAAAAAACACATGTACCTCTCAAAAGAAAACCAGCAGTGTTAGAAGCAGGAGCATCAAGCACATTGTTTTACTGTGAGAATTCAGTGAGTTTTTGAAAGGAAGACTGCTGCAAATCAGCGTTTTCGAGGTGTAGAAAGCTTCATTTTGTTCCACATAGGACAGTTTAGAACAGTTGAAGAAACAAATGTAAATCTCAAAAGAAAACTATGTGTGTTAGAAACAAGAGCATCTATCACATCGTTTGCTGTGAGAATAGTGTTACTTTTTGAAAGGAATATACCTGCAACTTAGGGGATCAACGTGGAGATAGCCTCTTTTTGTTCCAAATTGGCCTATTCAGCTAAGTTGAAGAAACACATGTACCTCTCAAAAAAAACCATCTCGGTATGAGGCTGGAATATCTAGAAAATTGTTTCCCTGTGAGAACTGAGTGTGGTTTTGAAATGACTACTACAGGAAACCTTAGAGTTTCAAAGGGGCGATAAGCTCTGTTTGCTCGAAATAGGTCTTTTCAGCTGAGTTGAAGACACATGCATCTTTCCCAAGAAAACATCTATGTTAGAAAGTGCAGCAGCTACCACATGGTTTCTCTGTCACAATTGAGAGAGCTTTTGAAAGGAGTACTTCCTGCAATTCAGAACTTGCAAGGTCAACAAAGGTTCATTCTGTGCCAAATAGGCGTTTTCACCTGACATGTTGAAACACATGTTTCTCTCACAAGAAACTCTCTGTGTTAGACGGTCCATCGCATAGAACATTATTTACCTGTGAGATTTGAGTTAGTTTTCATTGGAGAACTTTTGCAAATCAGAATTTCAGGGTGGAAAAGGCTACTTTGTTCCTAATAGCCCTATTGAGCTGCATTGAAAAAACACATGGATCTCGCGAGAGAAAACCATCTGTGTTAGAAGCAGGATCATCCGGCACATTGTTTCCCTGTGAGAATCGAGTGAATATTTGAAAGGAGTACTTCCAGCCAATCATAGATTTGAGGTGTACAAAAGCTCACTTTACTCCATATAGGACTATTTAGCTGAGTGGAAGAAACAACATGTATATCTCGCAAGAGAACTATATGTGTAAGAAGCCTGAGCATCTAGAACATTGATTCCCTGTGAGAACCGAGTTACGTTTGAAAGGAATACCTCCTGCAAATCCTAGATTTGAAGGTGGAGAAAGGCTGCTTTTGTTCAAAATAGGCCTATTGATCTGAGGGGAAGTAACGAATGGATACTTCCAAAGAAAACCATTTCTGGTAGAAGCTGAAGCATGTACATATTGCTTCCCTGGGAGAAATCAGTTAGTTTGGAAAGGAATATTCCTGCAAATCAGAACTTCCAAGGTGCACCAAGCTTCATTTCATTCTAAATAGGCCTATTCCACTGAGATGTTGAAACACATGTTTCTCTGGAAAGAAAACAATCCGTGTTACAATCTCCCCTGCCTTTAACCTTGATTCCCTGTGAGATTAGAGGTAGTTTTTGAGTGGAATAGGTCTGCAAAGGAGAATTTTCAGGCTGGAAAAGCCTCCTTTTGTTGGGCTAAGCCTATTCAGCTGAGTTGAAGAAGCACATTTTTCTCTCAAAAGAAAATCATCTGTGTTAGAAGAAGGAGAATCTAGCACATTGTTTCCTATGAGAAGTGAGTTAGTGTTTGAAAAGAACGCTGACTGCCACCTAGGTGTTTCAAGGTGGAGATTGGCTCTATTTCCTCCAATAAGCCTATTCAGATGAGTTTGAGAAACACATGTATCTCTCCAAGGAAAATGATATACGTTAGCAGCATCAAATCTACCACATTGTTTCCTTCTGAGTATTGAGTTAGTTTTTGAAAGCAACACGTTTAGCAAATCAGAATTTTCAAGCTAGAGAAAGGCTCATTTTGTCCAAAGAGGACGATTCGGCTCAATTGAAGACAGACATGTATCTCTCCTCACAATACCATCTATGCTTCAAACTGCAGCAATTACCACATTGTTTCCCTGCAAGAATTGACTTAGTTTTTGAAAGGACTACTACTGGCAACTTTTGAGTTTCACTGTGGAGATAGTCTCTGTTTGCTTCAAACAGGCCTTTTTAGCTGAGATGAACAAGCACATGTGTATCATGAAAAAGTACCATCTACGTTGGAAGCTGTAATTTCTATCACACTGTTTCCCTCTGACAATTTAGTTTGTTTTAGAAAGGAGTATTTCCTGCAAATCAGAATTTCCAACATGGACTGAAGTTCACTTCCTCCAAACGAGGCTAGGTTGAAGAAACACACATATTTCTTGAAAGAAAACCATCTGTGTTAGAAGAAAGTGCATCTAGTACATTATTTCCCTGTGAGAACTGAGTTAGTTTTTAAAGGAACTCGTCCTCCACATTAGCACTTTGAATTGGGACATATGTTTCTTTGTTTCAAATTGGCCTATTCACCTGAATGGTCTAAACACGTGTTCCTCTTGAAACATCACAATATGTTTTAGAAAGAGGAACAACTAGCCTATTGCTTCCTTGTGAGAAGACTTAGTCTTGGAAAGGAATGTACCTGCAACTGAGAGATTTCAATGTGGAGATATGCCCTGATTGCTGCAAATAGGCCTATACAGCTGAGTTGAAGAAACACATGACTAACTCTAATGACAACCATCTATGTTAGAAACTGTAGCATCAAGCACATTGTTCCCCTGTGAAATTTGAATTAGTTATGGAAATGAATAACTTCTGAAGAACAGATTTTCAAAGTGTAGGAAGCCTCATTTTGTCCAAATAGGCCATTTCAGCTATGTTGAAGAAACACATGCATCTCTCCAACGAAATCATGTAGGTTAGAATCAGCATCATCTAGAACACTGTTCCTTGTGAGAATTGATTTAGCTCGTGAAAGGAGTATTTCCTGCAAAGCATCCTTTTCAAGATGAAGAAAGGTTCATTTTGTTCCAAATAGGTCTATACAGCTGAGTTGAAGAAACACATGTACCTTTCCAAAGAAAACCATCTATGGTAGATCTACCACTTTATTTCCCTGTGTGAATTGACATAGATTTCAAAGGAAAATTTAATGGAAATGAGAACTTAGAAGGCAGAGAAAGGATCATTTTGTTCCAAATGGGCCAAATCACATGAGATGTCAAAAACCGTTTGTGTGGAAAGGAAAACTGTGATAGAAACAGGTGTTTCCTGCACATTCTTTCCCTGTGAAAATTGAGTTAATTTTTAAAAGCATACTTCCTACATCTTAAGTGTTTCAATGCGGAGATAGTTTCTGTTTACTCCAGGGAGGCGTATTCAGGTTGGTTTGAGAAACGCATGTATCTCCCAAAGAAAGAGATCTATGTTAAATGCTTCACAATCCCGCCTGTTGTTTGCCTGTGAGAATTGAATGAATTTTTGAATGCAATACTTCTGGAAATCCTCATTTTCAAGAAGAAGAAAGGCTCATTTTGTCCCAAGTATGCGTATTTTGCTGAGGTGAAGAAACACATTTATCTCTCCACAGAAAGCCATCTGTGTCAGAAGTCAAAACATTAACAACATTGCTTCATTCTGTAAATGAGTTACTTTTGGAAAGGAATATTTCCTGAAAATCAGAACTTTCAAGGTGGAGAGATGTTCACTTTCTTCCAAATAAGCCTATTGACCTGAAAGTGGGAACACATTTGTCTCTCGAAAGAAAATGGTCAGTGTAGAAAGAGAGAAGTGTCTAGACCATTGTTTCCGTGTGAGAATTGACTTAGTTTTGAAAGGAATACTTACTGCAAATCCTAATTTTCAAGGTGGAGAAAGGGTGATTTTCCTCAAATGGGCCTCTTTATCTGAGGGGAAGAAACACATGTATCCCTCCAAAGAAAACCATTTCTGCTAGAAGCTGCAGCATCTGACACATTGTTACCTGTGAGAATTGAGTTCACTTTTGAAAGGAATATTTCCTGTATATCGTAGTTATCATGGTAGGGGAAGGCTCATTTTGGTACAAAAATGCCTAATCAGCTGATTTGAAGAAACACATTTATTTCTCCAAATAACACCATCTAAGCTTGAAGCTACAGTTGCTAGCACATTGTTTCCCTGTGACAATTGGCTTAGTTTTTGAAAGGAAGACTTCCTCACAATCTGAGTTTTCAGGGTATTATTAGGCTGAGTGTGTCCAAGTAGGCCCATTCAGCTAAGTTCTATAGAAACATGTGTCTCTCAAAAAAAAATCTTTCTTAGAACCAGGAGCATCTAGGGCATTGTTTCCCTGTGAGAACTGAGTTAGTTATTGAAAGGAATACTTCCTGCGACTTAAGATGTTTCAAAGTGGAGACAGGCTCATTTTGTTCCAAATGGGGCTGTTCATCATTGGGGAAGAAACACAAGTATCCCTCCGAAGAAACCCATTTATGCTAGAAGCTGCAGCATCTACCATATTGTTTTCCTGTGAGAATTGAGTTCGTTTTGGGAAGAATACTTCCTGCAAATCAGAAATTCCAACGTGAACAAAGGTTCATTTTGTTTCCCAAAGGCCTATTCACCTAAGATGAAGAAAGGCCTGTATGTCCAAAAGAGAACAAGCTGGTTCCAAAGCTCAAGCACGTAGAACATTGTTTACCAGTGATACTTGAATTACTTTTTGAATGGAATGCTCCTGCAAATCAGAATTGTCGGGGTGGATGAAGATCATTTTGTTCTGAATAGGCCTATTCGCCTGAGTTGAAAAAACACATGTACCTCTCAAAAGAAAACCAGCAGTGTTAGAAGCAGGAGCATCAAGCACATTGTTTTACTGTGAGAATTCAGTGAGTTTTTGAAAGGAAGACTGCTGCAAATCAGCGTTTTCGAGGTGTAGAAAGCTTCATTTTGTTCCACATAGGACAGTTTAGAACAGTTGAAGAAACAAATGTAAATCTCAAAAGAAAACTATGTGTGTTAGAAACAAGAGCATCTATCACATTGTTTGCTGTGAGAATAGTGTTACTTTTTGAAAGGAATATACCTGCAACTTAGGGGATCAACGTGGAGATAGCCTCTTTCTGTTCCAAATTGGCCTATTCATCTAAGTTGAAGAAACACATGTACCTCTCAAAAAAAACCATCTCGGTATGAGGCTGGAATATCTAGAACATTGTTTCCCTGTGAGAACTGAGTGTGGTTTTGAAATGACTACTACAGGAAACCTTAGAGTTTCAAAGGGGCGATAAGCTCTGTTTGCTCGAAATAGGTCTTTTCAGCTGAGTTGAAGACACATGCATCTTTCCCAAGAAAACATCTATGTTAGAAAGTGCAGCAGCTACCACATGGTTTCTCTGTCACAATTGAGAGAGCTTTTGAAAGGAGTACTTCCTGCAATTAAGAACTTGCAAGGTCAACAAAGGTTCATTCTGTGCCAAATAGGCGTTTTCACCTGACATGTTGAAACACATGTTTCTCTCACAAGAAACTCTCTGTGTTAGACGGTCCATCGCATAGAACATTATTTACCTGTGAGATTTGAGTTAGTTTTCATTGGAGAACTTTTGCAAATCAGAATTTCAGGGTGGAAAAGGCTACTTTGTTCCTAATAGCCCTATTGAGCTGCATTGAAAAAACACATGGATCTCGCGAGAGAAAACCATCTGTGTTAGAAGCAGGATCATCCGGCACATTGTTTCCCTGTGAGAATCGAGTGAATATTTGAAAGGAGTACTTTCAGCCAATCATAGATTTGAGGTGTACAAAAGCTCACTTTACTCCATATAGGACTATTTAGCTGAGTGGAAGAAACAACATGTATATCTCGCAAGAGAACTATATGTGTAAGAAGCCTGAGCATCTAGAACATTGATTCCCTGTGAGAACCGAGTTACGTTTGAAAGGAATACCTCCTGCAAATCCTAGATTTGAAGGTGGAGAAAGGCTGCTTTTGTTCAAAATAGGCCTATTGATCTGAGGGGAAGTAACGAATGGATACTTCCAAAGAAAACCATTTCTGGTAGAAGCTGAAGCATGTACATATTGCTTCCCTGGGAGAAATCAGTTAGTTTGGAAAGGAATATTCCTGCAAATCAGAACTTCCAAGGTGCACCAAGCTTCATTTCATTCTAAATAGGCCTATTCCACTGAGATGTTGAAACACATGTTTCTCTGGAAAGAAAACAATCCGTGTTACAATCTCCCCTGCCTTTAACCTTGATTCCCTGTGAGATTAGAGGTAGTTTTTGAGTGGAATAGGTCTGCAAAGGAGAATTTTCAGGCTGGAAAAGCCTCCTTTTGTTGGGCTAAGCCTATTCAGCTGAGTTGAAGAAGCACATTTTTCTCTCAAAAGAAAATCATCTGTGTTAGAAGAAGGAGAATCTAGCACATTGTTTCCTATGAGAAGTGAGTTAGTGTTTGAAAAGAACGCTGACTGCCACCTAGGTGTTTCAAGGTGGAGATTGGCTCTATTTCCTCCAATAAGCCTATTCAGATGAGTTTGAGAAACACATGTATCTCTCCAAGGAAAATGATATACGTTAGCAGCATCAAATCTACCACATTGTTTCCTTCTGAGTATTGAGTTAGTTTTTGAAAGCAACACGTTTAGCAAATCAGAATTTTCAAGCTAGAGAAAGGCTCATTTTGTCCAAAGAGGACGATTCGGCTCAATTGAAGACAGACATGTATCTCTCCTCACAATACCATCTATGCTTCAAACTGCAGCAATTACCACATTGTTTCCCTGCAAGAATTGACTTAGTTTTTGAAAGGACTACTACTGGCAACTTTTGAGTTTCACTGTGGAGATAGTCTCTGTTTGCTTCAAACAGGCCTTTTTAGCTGAGATGAACAAGCACATGTGTATCATGAAAAAGTACCATCTACGTTGGAAGCTGTAATTTCTATCACACTGTTTCCCTCTGACAATTTAGTTTGTTTTAGAAAGGAGTATTTCCTGCAAATCAGAATTTCCAACATGGACTGAAGTTCACTTCCTCCAAACGAGGCTAGGTTGAAGAAACACACATATTTCTTGAAAGAAAACCATCTGTGTTAGAAGAAAGTGCATCTAGTACATTGTTTCCCTGTGAGAACTGAGTTAGTTTTTAAAGGAACTCGTCCTCCACATTAGCACTTTGAATTGGGACATATGTTTCTTTGTTTCAAATTGGCCTATACACCTGAATGGTCTAAACACGTGTTCCTCTTGAAACATCACAATATGTTTTAGAAAGAGGAACAACTAGCCTATTGCTTCCTTGTGAGAAGACTTAGTCTTGGAAAGGAATGTACCTGCAACTGAGAGATTTCAATGTGGAGATATGCCCTGATTGCTGCAAATAGGCCTATACAGCTGAGTTGAAGAAACACATGACTAACTCTAATGACAACCATCTATGTTAGAAACTGTAGCATCAAGCACATTGTTCCCCTGTGAAATTTGAATTAGTTATGGAAATGAATAACTTCTGAAGAACAGATTTTCAAAGTGTAGGAAGCCTCATTTTGTCCAAATAGGCCATTTCAGCTATGTTGAAGAAACACATGCATCTCTCCAACGAAATCATGTAGGTTAGAATCAGCATCATCTAGAACACTGTTCCTTGTGAGAATTGATTTAGCTCGTGAAAGGAGTATTTCCTGCAAAGCATCCTTTTCAAGATGAAGAAAGGTTCATTTTGTTCCAAATAGGTCTATACAGCTGAGTTGAAGAAACACATGTACCTTTCCAAAGAAAACCATCTATGGTAGATCTACCACTTTATTTCCCTGTGTGAATTGACATAGATTTCAAAGGAAAATTTAATGGAAATGAGAACTTAGAAGGCAGAGAAAGGATCATTTTGTTCCAAATGGGCCAAATCACATCAGATGTCAAAAACCGTTTGTGTGGAAAGGAAAACTGTGATAGAAACAGGTGTTTCCTGCACATTCTTTCCCTGTGAAAATTGAGTTAATTTTTAAAAGCATACTTCCTACATCTTAAGTGTTTCAATGCGGAGATAGTTTCTGTTTACTCCAGGGAGGCGTATTCAGGTTGGTTTGAGAAACGCATGTATCTCCCAAAGAAAGAGATCTATGTTAAATGCTTCACAATCCCGCCTGTTGTTTGCCTGTGAGAATTGAATGAGTTTTTGAATGCAATACTTCTGGAAATCCTCATTTTCAAGAAGAAGAAAGGCTCATTTTGTCCCAAGTATGCGTATTTTGCTGAGGTGAAGAAACACATTTATCTCTCCACAGAAAGCCATCTGTGTCAGAAGTCAAAACATTAACAACATTGCTTCATTCTGTAAATGAGTTACTTTTGGAAAGGAATATTTCCTGAAAATCAGAACTTTCAAGGTGGAGAGATGTTCACTTTCTTCCAAATAAGCCTATTGACCTGAAAGTGGGAACACATTTGTCTCTCGAAAGAAAATGGTCAGTGTAGAAAGAGAGAAGTGTCTAGACCATTGTTTCCGTGTGAGAATTGACTTAGTTTTGAAAGGAATACTTACTGCAAATCCTAATTTTCAAGGTGGAGAAAGGGTGATTTTCCTCAAATGGGCCTCTTTATCTGAGGGGAAGAAACACATGTATCCCTCCAAAGAAAACCATTTCTGCTAGAAGCTGCAGCATCTGACACATTGTTACCTGTGAGAATTGAGTTCACTTTTGAAAGGAATATTTCCTGTATATCGTAGTTATCATGGTAGGGGAAGGCTCATTTTGGTACAAAAATGCCTAATCAGCTGATTTGAAGAAACACATTTATTTCTCCAAATAACACCATCTAAGCTTGAAGCTACAGTTGCTAGCACATTGTTTCCCTGTGACAATTGGCTTAGTTTTTGAAAGGAAGACTTCCTCACAATCTGAGTTTTCAGGGTATTATTAGGCTGAGTGTGTCCAAGTAGGCCCATTCAGCTAAGTTCTATAGAAACATGTGTCTCTCAAAAAAAAATCTTTCTTAGAACCAGGAGCATCTAGGGCATTGTTTCCCTGTGAGAACTGAGTTAGTTATTGAAAGGAATACTTCCTGCGACTTAAGATGTTTCAAAGTGGAGACAGGCTCATTTTGTTCCAAATGGGGCCGTTCATCATTGGGGAAGAAACACAAGTATCCCTCCGAAGAAACCCATTTATGCTAGAAGCTGCAGCATCTACCATATTGTTTTCCTGTGAGAATTGAGTTCGTTTTGGGAAGAATACTTCCTGCAAATCAGAAATTCCAACGTGAACAAAGGTTCATTTTGTTTCCCAAAGGCCTATTCACCTAAGATGAAGAAAGGCCTGTATGTCCAAAAGAGAACAAGCTGGTTCCAAAGCTCAAGCACGTAGAACATTGTTTACCAGTGATACTTGAATTACTTTTTGAATGGAATGCTCCTGCAAATCAGAATTGTCGGGGTGGATGAAGATCATTTTGTTCTGAATAGGCCTATTCGCCTGAGTTGAAAAAACACATGTACCTCTCAAAAGAAAACCAGCAGTGTTAGAAGCAGGAGCATCAAGCACATTGTTTTACTGTGAGAATTCAGTGAGTTTTTGAAAGGAAGACTGCTGCAAATCAGCGTTTTCGAGGTGTAGAAAGCTTCATTTTGTTCCACATAGGACAGTTTAGAACAGTTGAAGAAACAAATGTAAATCTCAAAAGAAAACTATGTGTGTTAGAAACAAGAGCATCTATCACATTGTTTGCTGTGAGAATAGTGTTACTTTTTGAAAGGAATATACCTGCAACTTAGGGGATCAACGTGGAGATAGCCTCTTTCTGTTCCAAATTGGCCTATTCAGCTAAGTTGAAGAAACACATGTACCTCTCAAAAAAAACCAACTCGGTATGAGGCTGGAATATCTAGAACATTGTTTCCCTGTGAGAACTGAGTGTGGTTTTGAAATGACTACTACAGGAAACCTTAGAGTTTCAAAGGGGCGATAAGCTCTGTTTGCTCGAAATAGGTCTTTTCAGCTGAGTTGAAGACACATGCATCTTTCCCAAGAAAACATCTATGTTAGAAAGTGCAGCAGCTACCACATGGTTTCTCTGTCACAATTGAGAGAGCTTTTGAAAGGAGTACTTCCTGCAATTAAGAACTTGCAAGGTCAACAAAGGTTCATTCTGTGCCAAATAGGCGTTTTCACCTGACATGTTGAAACACATGTTTCTCTCACAAGAAACTCTCTGTGTTAGACGGTCCATCGCATAGAACATTATTTACCTGTGAGATTTGAGTTAGTTTTCATTGGAGAACTTTTGCAAATCAGAATTTCAGGGTGGAAAAGGCTACTTTGTTCCTAATAGCCCTATTGAGCTGCATTGAAAAAACACATGGATCTCGCGAGAGAAAACCATCTGTGTTAGAAGCAGGATCATCCGGCACATTGTTTCCCTGTGAGAATCGAGTGAATATTTGAAAGGAGTACTTTCAGCCAATCATAGATTTGAGGTGTACAAAAGCTCACTTTACTCCATATAGGACTATTTAGCTGAGTGGAAGAAACAACATGTATATCTCGCAAGAGAACTATATGTGTAAGAAGCCTGAGCATCTAGAACATTGATTCCCTGTGAGAACCGAGTTACGTTTGAAAGGAATACCTCCTGCAAATCCTAGATTTGAAGGTGGAGAAAGGCTGCTTTTGTTCAAAATAGGCCTATTGATCTGAGGGGAAGTAACGAATGGATACTTCCAAAGAAAACCATTTCTGGTAGAAGCTGAAGCATGTACATATTGCTTCCCTGGGAGAAATCAGTTAGTTTGGAAAGGAATATTCCTGCAAATCAGAACTTCCAAGGTGCACCAAGCTTCATTTCATTCTAAATAGGCCTATTCCACTGAGATGTTGAAACACATGTTTCTCTGGAAAGAAAACAATCCGTGTTACAATCTCCCCTGCCTTTAACCTTGATTCCCTGTGAGATTAGAGGTAGTTTTTGAGTGGAATAGGTCTGCAAAGGAGAATTTTCAGGCTGGAAAAGCCTCCTTTTGTTGGACTAAGCCTATTCAGCTGAGTTGAAGAAGCACATTTTTCTCTCAAAAGAAAATCATCTGTGTTAGAAGAAGGAGAATCTAGCACATTGTTTCCTATGAGAAGTGAGTTAGTGTTTGAAAAGAACGCTGACTGCAACCTAGGTGTTTCAAGGTGGAGATTGGCTCTATTTCCTCCAATAAGCCTATTTAGATGAGTTTGAGAAACACATGTATCTCTCCAAGGAAAATGATATACGTTAGCAGCATCAAATCTACCACATTGTTTCCTTCTGAGTATTGAGTTAGTTTTTGAAAGCAACACGTTTAGCAAATCAGAATTTTCAAGCTAGAGAAAGGCTCATTTTGTCCAAAGAGGACGATTCGGCTCAATTGAAGACAGACATGTATCTCTCCTCATAATACCATCTATGCTTCAAACTGCAGCAATTACCACATTGTTTCCCTGCAAGAATTGACTTAGTTTTTGAAAGGACTACTACTGGCAACTTTTGAGTTTCACTGTGGAGATAGTCTCTGTTTGCTTCAAACAGGCCTTTTTAGCTGAGATGAACAAGCACATGTGTATCATGAAAAAGTACCATCTACGTTGGAAGCTGTAATTTCTATCACACTGTTTCCCTCTGACAATTTAGTTTGTTTTAGAAAGGAGTATTTCCTGCAAATCAGAATTTCCAACATGGACTGAAGTTCACTTCCTCCAAACAAGCCTAGGTTGAAGAAACACACATATTTCTTGAAAGAAAACCATCTGTGTTAGAAGAAAGTGCATCTAGCACATTGTTTCCCTGTGAGAACTGAGTTAGTTTTTAAAGGAACTCGTCCTCCACATTAGCACTTTGAATTGGGACATATGTTTCTTTGTTTCAAATTGGCCTATTCACCTGAATGGTCTAAACACGTGTTCCTCTTGAAACATCACAATATGTTTTAGAAAGAGGAACAACTAGCCTATTGCTTCCTTGTGAGAAGACTTAGTCTTGGAAAGGTATGTACCTACAACTGAGAGATTTCAATGTGGAGATATGCCCTGATTGCTGCAAATAGGCCTATACAGCTGAGTTGAAGAAACACATGACTAACTCTAATGACAACCATCTATGTTAGAAACTGTAGCATCAAGCACATTGTTCCCCTGTGAAATTTGAATTAGTTATGGAAATGAATAACTTCTGAAGAACAGATTTTCAAAGTGTAGGAAGCCTCATTTTGTCCAAATAGGCCATTTCAGCTATGTTGAAGAAACACATGCATCTCTCCAACGAAATCATGTAGGTTAGAATCAGCATCATCTAGAACACTGTTCCTTGTGAGAATTGATTTAGCTCGTGAAAGGAGTATTTCCTGCAAAGCATCCTTTTCAAGATGAAGAAAGGCTCATTTTGTTCCAAATAGGTCTATACAGCTGAGTTGAAGAAACACATGTACCTTTCCAAAGAAAACCATCTATGGTAGATCTACCACTTTATTTCCCTGTGTGAATTGACATAGATTTCAAAGGAAAATTTAATGGAAATGAGAACTTAGAAGGCAGAGAAAGGATCATTTTGTTCCAAATGGGCCAAATCACATCAGATGTCAAAAACCGTTTGTGTGGAAAGGAAAACTGTGATAGAAACAGGTGTTTCCTGCACATTCTTTCCCTGTGAAAATTGAGTTAATTTTTAAAAGCATACTTCCTACATCTTAAGTGTTTCAATGCGGAGATAGGTTCTGTTTACTCCAGGGAGGCGTATTCAGCGTGGTTTGAGAAACGCATGTATCTCCCAAAGAAAGAGATCTATGTTAAATGCTTCACAATCCCGCCTGTTGTTTGCCTGTGAGAATTGAATGAATTTTTGAATGCAATACTTCTGGAAATCCTCATTTTCAAGAAGAAGAAAGGCTCATTTTGTCCCAAGTATGCGTATTTTGCTGAGGTGAAGAAACACATTTATCTCTCCACAGAAAGCCATCTGTGTCAGAAGTCAAAACATTAACAACATTGCTTCATTCTGTAAATGAGTTACTTTTGGAAAGGAATATTTCCTGAAAATCAGAACTTTCAAGGTGGAGAGATGTTCACTTTCTTCCAAATAAGCCTATTGACCTGAAAGTGGGAACACATTTGTCTCTAGAAAGAAAATGGTCAGTGTAGAAAGAGAGAAGTGTCTAGACAATTGTTTCCGTGTGAGAATTGACTTAGTTTTGAAAGGAATACTTACTGCAAATCCTAATTTTCAAGGTGGAGAAAGGGTGATTTTCCTCAAATGGGCCTCTTTATCTGAGGGGAAGAAACACATGTATCCCTCCAAAGAAAACCATTTGTGCTAGAAGCTGCAGCATCTGACACATTGTTACCTGTGAGAATTGAGTTCACTTTTGAAAGGAATATTTCCTGTATATCGTAGTTATCATGGTAGGGGAAGGCTCATTTTGGTACAAAAATGCCTAATCAGCTGATTTGAAGAAACACATTTATTTCTCCAAATAACACCATCTAAGCTTGAAGCTACAGTTGCTAGCACATTGTTTCCCTGTGACAATTGGCTTAGTTTTTGAAAGGAAGACTTCCTCACAATCTGAATTTTCAGGGTATTATTAGGCTGAGTGTGTCCAAGTAGGCCCATTCAGCTAAGTTCTATAGAAACATGTGTCTCTCAAAAAAAAATCTTTCTTAGAACCAGGAGCATCTAGGGCATTGTTTCCCTGTGAGAACTGAGTTAGTTATTGAAAGGAATACTTCCTGCGACTTAAGATGTTTCAAAGTGGAGAAAGGCTCATTTTGTTCCAAATGGGGCCGTTCATCATTGGGGAAGAAACACAAGTATCCCTCCGAAGAAACCCATTTATGGTAGAAGCTGCAGCATCTACCATATTGTTTTCCTGTGAGAATTGAGTTCGTTTTGGGAAGAATACTTCCTGCAAATCAGAAATTCCAACGTGAACAAAGGTTCATTTTGTTTCCCAAAGGCCTATTCACCTAAGATTAAGAAAGGCCTGTATGTCCAAAAGAGAACAAGCTGGGTCCAAAGCTCAAGCATGTAGAACGTTGTTTACCAGTGATACTTGAATTACTTTTTGAATGGAATGCTCCTGCAAATCAGAATTGTCGGGGTGGATGAAGATCATTTTGTTCTGAATAGGCCTATTCGCCTGAGTTGAAAAAACACATGTACCTCTCAAAAGAAAACCAGCAGTGTTAGAAGCAGGAGCATCAAGCACATTGTTTTACTGTGAGAATTCAGTGAGTTTTTGAAAGGAAGACTGCTGCAAATCAGCGTTTTCGAGGTGTAGAAAGCTTCATTTTGTTCCACATAGGACAGTTTAGAACAGTTGAAGAAACAAATGTAAATCTCAAAAGAAAGGTATGTGTGTTAGAAACAAGAGGATCTATCACATTGTTTGCTGTGAGAATAGTGTTACTTTTTGAAAGGAATATACCTGCAACTTAGGGGATCAACGTGGAGATAGCCTCTTTCTGTTCCAAATTGGCCTATTCAGCTAAGTTGAAGAAACACATGTACCTCTCAAAAAAAACCATCTCGGTATGAGGCTGGAATATCTAGAACATTGTTTCCCTGTGAGAACTGAGTGTGGTTTTGAAATGACTACTACAGGAAACCTTAGAGTTTCAAAGGGGCGATAAGCTCTGTTTGCTCAAAATAGGTCTTTTCAGCTGAGTTGAAGACACATGCATCTTTCCCAAGAAAACCATCTATGTTAGAAAGTGCAGCAGCTACCACATGGTTTCTCTGTCACAATTGAGAGAGCTTTTGAAAGGAGTACTTCCTGCAATTCAGAACTTGCAAGGTCAACAAAGGTTCATTCTGTGCCAAATAGGCGTTTTCACCTGACATGTTGAAACACATGTTTCTCTCACAAGAAACTCTCTGTGTTAGACGGTCGATCGCATAGAACATTATTTACCTGTGAGATTTGAGTTAGTTTTCATTGGAGAACTTTTGCAAATCAGAATTTCAGGGTGGAAAAGGCTACTTTGTTCCTAATAGCCCTATTGAGCTGCATTGAAAAAACACATGGATCTCACGAGAGAAAACCATCTGTGTTAGAAGCAGGATCATCCGGCACATTGTTTCCCTGTGAGAATTGAGTGAATATTTGAAAGGAGTACTTCCAGCCAATCATAAAGCTCACTTTACTCCAAATAGGACTATTTAGCTGAGTGGAAGAAACAACATGTATATCTCACAAGAGAACAATATGTGTAAGAAGCCTGAGCATCTAGAACATTGATTCCCTGTGAGAACCGAGTTACGTTTGAAAGGAATACCTCCTGCAAATCCTAGATTTGAAGGTGGAGAAAGGCTGCTTTTGTTCAAAATAGGCCTATTGATCTGAGGGGAAGTAACGAATGGATACTTCCAAAGAAAACCATTTCTGGTAGAAGCTGAGGCATGTACATATTGCTTCCCTGGGAGAAATCAGTTAGTTTGGAAAGGAATATTCCTGCAAATCAGAACTTCCAAGGTGCACCAAGCTTCATTTCATTCTAAATAGGCCTATTCCACTGAGATGTTGAAACACATGTTTCTCTGGAAAGAAAACAATCCGTGTTACAATCTCCCCTGCCTTTAACCTTGATTCCCTGTGAGATTAGAGGTAGTTTTTGAGTGGAATAGGTCTGCAAAGGAGAATTTTCAGGCTGGAAAAGCCTCCTTTTGTTGGACTAAGCCTATTCAGCTGAGTTGAAGAAGCACATTTTTCTCTCAAAAGAAAATCATCTGTGTTAGAAGAAGGAGAATCTAGCACATTGTTTCCTATGAGAAGTGAGTTAGTGTTTGAAAAGAACGCTGACTGCAACCTAGGTGTTTCAAGGTGGAGATTGGCTCTATTTCCTCCAATAAGCCTATTCAGATGAGTTTGAGAAACTCATGTATCTCTCCAAGGAAAATGATATACGTTAGCAGCATCAAATCTACCACATTGTTTCCTTCTGAGTATTGAGTTAGTTTTTGAAAGCAACACGTTTAGCAAATCAGAATTTTCAAGCTAGAGAAAGGCTCATTTTGTCCAAAGAGGACGATTCGGCTCAATTGAAGACAGACATGTATCTCTCCTCACAATACCATCTATGCTTCAACCTGCAGCAATTACCACATTGTTTCCCTGCAAGAATTGACTTAGTTTTTGAAAGGACTACTACTGGCAACTTTTGAGTTTCACTGTGGAGATAGTCTCTGTTTGCTTCAAACAGGCCTTTTTAGCTGAGATGAAGAAGCACATGTGTATCTTGAAAAAGTACCATCTACGTTGGAAGCTGTAATTTCTATCATACTGTTTCCCTCTGACAATTTAGTTTGTTTTCGAAAGGAGTATTTCCTGCAAATCAGAATTTCCAACATGGATTGAAGTTCACTTGCTCCAAACAAGCCTAGGTTGAAGAAACACACATATTTCTTGAAAGAAAACCATCTGTGTTAGAAGAAAGTGCATCTAGCACATTGTTTCCCTGTGAGAACTGAGTTAGTTTTTAAAGGAACTCGTCCTCCACATTAGCACTTTGAATTGGGACATATGTTTCTTTGTTTCAAATTGGCCTATTCACCTGAATGGTCTAAACACGTGTTCCTCTTGAAACATCACAATATGTTTTAGAAAGAGGAACAACTAGCCTATTGCTTCCTTGTGAGAAGACTTAGTCTTGGAAAGGAATGTACCTGCAACTGAGAGATTTCAATGTGGAGATATGCCCTGATTGCTGCAAATAGGCCTATACAGCTGAGTTGAAGAAACACATGACTAACTCTAATGACAACCATCTATGTTAGAAACTGTAGCATCAAGCACATTGTTCCCGTGTGAAATTTGAATTAGTTATGGAAATGAATAACTTCTGAAGAACAGATTTTCAAAGTGTAGGAAGCCTCATTTTGTCCAAATAGGCCATTTCAGCTATGTTGAAGAAACACATGCATCTCTCCAACGAAATCATGTAGGTTAGAATCAGCATCATCTAGAACACTGTTCCTTGTGAGAATTGATTTAGCTCGTGAAAGGAGTATTTCCTGCAAAGCATCCTTTTCAAGATGAAGAAAGGCTCATTTTGTTCCAAATAGGTCTATACAGCTGAGTTGAAGAAACACATGTACCTTTCCAAAGAAAACCATCTATGCTACCACTTTATTTCCCTGTGTGAATTGACATAGATTTCAAAGGAACATTTAATGGAAATGAGAACTTAGAAGGCAGAGAAAGGATCATTTTGTTCCAAATGGGCCAAATCACATGAGATGTCAAAAACCGTTTGTGTGGAAAGGAAAACTGTGATAGAAACAGGTGTTTCCTGCACATTCTTTCCCTGTGAAAATTGAGTTAATTTTTAAAAGCATACTTCCTACATCTTAAGTGTTTCAATGCGGAGATAGTTTCTGTTTACTCCAGGGAGGCGTATTCAGCGTGGTTTGAGAAACGCATGTATCTCCCAAAGAAAGAGATCTATGTTAAATGCTTCACAATCCCGCCTGTTGTTTGCCTGTGAGAATTGAATGAATTTTTGAATGCAATACTTCTGGAAATCCTCATTTTCAAGAAGAAGAAAGGCTCATTTTGTCTCAAGTATGCATATTTTGCTGAGGTGAAGAAACACATTTATCTCTCCACAGAAAGCCATCTGTGTCAGAAGTCAAAACATTAACAACATTGCTTCATTCTGTAAATGAGTTACTTTTGGAAAGGAATATTTCCTGAAAATCAGAACTTTCAAGGTGGAGAGATGTTCACTTTCTTCCAAATAAGCCTATTGACCTGAAAGTGGGAACACATTTGTCTCTCGAAAGAAAATGGTCAGTGTAGAAAGAGAGAAGTGTCTAGACCATTGTTTCCGTGTGAGAATTGACTTAGTTTTGAAAGGAATACTTACTGCAAATCCTAATTTTCAAGGTGGAGAAAGGGTGATTTTCCTCAAATGGGCCTCTTTATCTGAGGGGAAGAAACACATGTATCCCTCCAAAGAAAACCATTTGTGCTAGAAGCTGCAGCATCTGACACATTGTTACCTGTGAGAATTGAGTTCACTTTTGAAAGGAATATTTCCTGTATATCGTAGTTATCATGGTAGGGGAAGGCTCATTTTGGTACAAAAATGCCTAATCAGCTGATTTGAAGAAACACATTTATTTCTCCAAATAACACCATCTAAGCTTGAAGCTACAGTTGCTAGCACATTGTTTCCCTGTGACAATTGGCTTAGTTTTTGAAAGGAAGACTTCCTCACAATCTGAGTTTTCAGGGTATTATTAGGCTGAGTGTGTCCAAGTAGGCCCATTCAGCTAAGTTCTATAGAAACATGTGTCTCTCAAAAAAAAAATCTTTCTTAGAACCAGGAGCATCTAGGGCATTGTTTCCCTGTGAGAACTGAGTTAGTTATTGAAAGGAATACTTCCTGCGACTTAAGATGTTTCAAAGTGGAGAAAGGCTCATTTTGTTCCAAATGGGGCCGTTCATCATTGGGGAAGAAACACAAGTATCCCTCCGAAGAAACCCATTTATGGTAGAAGCTGCAGCATCTACCATATTGTTTTCCTGTGAGAATTGAGTTCGTTTTGGGAAGAATACTTCCTGCAAATCAGAAATTCCAACGTGAACAAAGGTTCATTTTGTTTCCCAAAGGCCTATTCACCTAAGATGAAGAAAGGCCTGTATGTCCAAAAGAAAACAAGCTGGGTCCAAAGCTCAAGCACGTAGAACTTTGTTTACCAGTGATACTTGAATTACTTTTTGAATGGAATGCTCCTGCAAATCAGAATTGTCGGGGTGGATGAAGATCATTTTGTTCTGAATAGGCCTATTCGCCTGAGTTGAAAAAACACATGTACCTCTCAAAAGAAAACCAGCAGTGTTAGAAGCAGGAGCATCAAGCACATTGTTTTACTGTGAGAATTCAGTGAGTTTTTGAAAGGAAGACTGCTGCAAATCAGCGTTTTCGAGGTGTAGAAAGCTTCATTTTGTTCCACATAGGACAGTTTAGAACAGTTGAAGAAACAAATGTAAATCTCAAAAGAAAGCTATGTGTGTTAGAAACAAGAGCATCTATCACATTGTTTGCTGTGAGAATAGTGTTACTTTTTGAAAGGAATATACCTGCAACTTAGGGGATCAACGTGGAGATAGCCTCTTTCTGTTCCAAATTGGCCTATTCAGCTAAGTTGAAGAAACACATGTACCTCTCAAAAAAAACCATCTCGGTATGAGGCTGGAATATCTAGAACATTGTTTCCCTGTGAGAACTGAGTGTGGTTTTGAAATGACTACTACAGGAAACCTTAGAGTTTCAAAGGGGCGATAAGCTCTGTTTGCTCGAAATAGGTCTTTTCAGCTGAGTTGAAGACACATGCATCTTTCCCAAGAAAACATCTACGTTAGAAAGTGCAGCAGCTACCACATGGTTTCTCTGTCACAATTGAGAGAGCTTTTGAAAGGAGTACTTCCTGCAATTCAGAACTTGCAAGGTCAACAAAGGTTCATTCTGTGCCAAATAGGCGTTTTCACCTGACATGTTGAAACACATGTTTCTCTCACAAGAAACTCTCTGTGTTAGACGGTCCATCGCATAGAACATTATTTACCTGTGAGATTTGAGTTAGTTTTCATTGGAGAACTTTTGCAAATCAGAATTTCAGGGTGGAAAAGGCTACTTTTTTCCTAATAGCCCTATTGAGCTGCATTGAAAAAACACATGGATCTCGCGAGAGAAAACCATCTGTGTTAGAAGCAGGATCATCCGGCACATTGTTTCCCTGTAAGAATCGAGTGAATATTTGAAAGGAGTACTTCCAGACAATCATAGATTTGAGGTGTACAAAAGCTCACTTTACTCCAAATAGGACTATTTAGCTGAGTGGAAGAAACAACATGTATATCTCGAAAGAGAACTATATGTGTAAGAAGCCTGAGCATCTAGAACATTGATTCCCTGTGAGAACCGAGTTACGTTTGAAAGGAATACCTCCTGCAAATCCTAGCTTTGAAGGTGGAGAAAGGCTGCTTTTGTTCAAAATAGGCCTATTGATCTGAGGGGAAGTAACAAATGGATACTTCCAAAGAAAACCATTTCTGGTAGAAGCTGAAGCATGTGCATATTGCTTGCCTGGGAGAAATCAGGTAGTTTGGAAAGGAATATTCCTGCAAATCAGAACTTCCAAGGTGCACCAAGCTTCATTTCATTCTAAATAGGCCTATTCCACTGAGATGTTGAAACACATGTTTCTCTGGAAAGAAAACAATCCGTGTTACAATCTCCCCTGCCTTTAACCTTGATTCCCTGTGAGATTAGAGGTAGTTTTTGAGTGGAATACGTCTGCAAAGGAGAATTTTCAGGCTGGATAAGCCTCCTTTTGTTGGACTAAGCCTATTCAGCTGAGTTGAAGAAGCACATTTTTCTCTCAAAAGAAAATCATCTGTGTTAGAAGAAGGAGAATCTAGCACATTGTTTCCTATGAGAAGTGAGTTAGTGTTTGAAAAGAACGCTGACTGCAACCTAGGTGTTTCAAGGTGGAGATTGGCTCTATTTCCTCCAATAAGCCTATTCAGATGAGTTTGAGAAACACATGTATCTCTCCAAGGAAAATGATATACGTTAGCAGCATCAAATCTACCACATTGTTTCCTTCTGAGTATTGAGTTAGTTTTTGAAAGCAACACGTTTAGCAAATCAGAATTTTCAAGCTAGAGAAAGGCTCATTTTGTCCAAAGAGGACGATTCGGCTCAATTGAAGACAGACATGTATCTCTCCTCACAATACCATCTATGCTTCAAACTGCAGCAATTACCACATTGTTTCCCTGCAAGAATTGACTTAGTTTTTGAAAGGACTACTACTGGCAACTTTTGAGTTTCACTGTGGAGATAGTCTCTGTTTGCTTCAAACAGGCCTTTTTAGCTGAGATGAACAAGCACATGTGTATCATGAAAAAGTACCATCTACGTTGGAAGCTGTAATTTCTATCACACTGTTTCCCTCTGACAATTTAGTTTGTTTTAGAAAGGAGTATTTCCTGCAAATCAGAATTTCCAACATGGACTGAAGTTCACTTCCTCCAAACAAGCCTAGGTTGAAGAAACACACATATTTCTTGAAAGAAAACCATCTGTGTTAGAAGAAAGTGCATCTAGCACATTGTTTCCCTGTGAGAACTGAGTTAGTTTTTAAAGGAACTCGTCCTCCACATTAGCACTTTGAATTGGGACATATGTTTCTTTGTTTCAAATTGGCCTATTCACCTGAATGGTCTAAACACGTGTTCCTCTTGAAACATCACAATATGTTTTAGAAAGAGGAACAACTAGCCTATTGCTTCCTTGTGAGAAGACTTAGTCTTGGAAAGGTATGTACCTACAACTGAGAGATTTCAATGTGGAGATATGCCCTGATTGCTGCAAATAGGCCTATACAGCTGAGTTGAAGAAACACATGACTAACTCTAATGACAACCATCTATGTTAGAAACTGTAGCATCAAGCACATTGTTCCCCTGTGAAATTTGAATTAGTTATGGAAATGAATAACTTCTGAAGAACAGATTTTCAAAGTGTAGGAAGCCTCATTTTGTCCAAATAGGCCATTTCAGCTATGTTGAAGAAACACATGCATCTCTCCAAGGAAATCATGTAGGTTCGAATCAGCATCATCTAGAACACTGTTCCTTGTGAGAATTGATTTAGCTCGTGAAAGGAGTATTTCCTGCAAAGCATCCTTTTCAAGATGAAGAAAGGCTCATTTTGTTCCAAATAGGTCTATACAGCTGAGTTGAAGAAACACATGTACCTTTCCAAAGAAAACCATCTATGGTAGATCTACCACTTTATTTCCCTGTGTGAATTGACATAGATTTCAAAGGAAAATTTAATGGAAATGAGAACTTAGAAGGCAGAGAAAGGATCATTTTGTTCCAAATGGGCCAAATCACATCAGATGTCAAAAACCGTTTGTGTGGAAAGGAAAACTGTGATAGAAACAGGTGTTTCCTGCACATTCTTTCCCTGTGAAAATTGAGTTAATTTTTAAAAGCATACTTCCTACATCTTAAGTGTTTCAATGCGGAGATAGGTTCTGTTTACTCCAGGGAGGCGTATTCAGCGTGGTTTGAGAAACGCATGTATCTCCCAAAGAAAGAGATCTATGTTAAATGCTTCACAATCCCGCCTGTTGTTTGCCTGTGAGAATTGAATGAATTTTTGAATGCAATACTTCTGGAAATCCTCATTTTCAAGAAGAAGAAAGGCTCATTTTGTCCCAAGTATGCGTATTTTGCTGAGGTGAAGAAACACATTTATCTCTCCACAGAAAGCCATCTGTGTCAGAAGTCAAAACATTAACAACATTGCTTCATTCTGTAAATGAGTTACTTTTGGAAAGGAATATTTCCTGAAAATCAGAACTTTCAAGGTGGAGAGATGTTCACTTTCTTCCAAATAAGCCTATTGACCTGAAAGTGGGAACACATTTGTCTCTAGAAAGAAAATGGTCAGTGTAGAAAGAGAGAAGTGTCTAGACCATTGTTTCCGTGTGAGAATTGACTTAGTTTTGAAAGGAATACTTACTGCAAATCCTAATTTTCAAGGTGGAGAAAGGGTGATTTTCCTCAAATGGGCCTCTTTATCTGAGGGGAAGAAACACATGTATCCCTCCAAAGAAAACCATTTGTGCTAGAAGCTGCAGCATCTGACACATTGTTACCTGTGAGAATTGAGTTCACTTTTGAAAGGAATATTTCCTGTATATCGTAGTTATCATGGTAGGGGAAGGCTCATTTTGGTACAAAAATGCCTAATCAGCTGATTTGAAGAAACACATTTATTTCTCCAAATAACACCATCTAAGCTTGAAGCTACCGTTGCTAGCACATTGTTTCCCTGTGACAATTGGCTTAGTTTTTGAAAGGAAGACTTCCTCACAATCTGAATTTTCAGGGTATTATTAGGCTGAGTGTGTCCAAGTAGGCCCATTCAGCTAAGTTCTATAGAAACATGTGTCTCTCAAAAAAAAATCTTTCTTAGAACCAGGAGCATCTAGGGCATTGTTTCCCTGTGAGAACTGAGTTAGTTATTGAAAGGAATACTTCCTGCGACTTAAGATGTTTCAAAGTGGAGAAAGGCTCATTTTGTTCCAAATGGGGCCGTTCATCATTGGGGAAGAAACACAAGTATCCCTCCGAAGAAACCCATTTATGGTAGAAGCTGCAGCATCTACCATATTGTTTTCCTGTGAGAATTGAGTTCGTTTTGGGAAGAATACTTCCTGCAAATCAGAAATTCCAACGTGAACAAAGGTTCATTTTGTTTCCCAAAGGCCTATTCACCTAAGATTAAGAAAGGCCTGTATGTCCAAAAGAGAACAAGCTGGGTCCAAAGCTCAAGCATGTAGAACGTTGTTTACCAGTGATACTTGAATTACTTTTTGAATGGAATGCTCCTGCAAATCAGAATTGTCGGGGTGGATGAAGATCATTTTGTTCTGAATAGGCCTATTCGCCTGAGTTGAAAAAACACATGTACCTCTCAAAAGAAAACCAGCAGTGTTAGAAGCAGGAGCATCAAGCACATTGTTTTACTGTGAGAATTCAGTGAGTTTTTGAAAGGAAGACTGCTGCAAATCAGCGTTTTCGAGGTGTAGAAAGCTTCATTTTGTTCCACATAGGACAGTTTAGAACAGTTGAAGAAACAAATGTAAATCTCAAAAGAAAGGTATGTGTGTTAGAAACAAGAGGATCTATCACATTGTTTGCTGTGAGAATAGTGTTACTTTTTGAAAGGAATATACCTGCAACTTAGGGGATCAACGTGGAGATAGCCTCTTTCTGTTCCAAATTGGCCTATTCAGCTAAGTTGAAGAAACACATGTACCTCTCAAAAAAAACCATCTCGGTATGAGGCTGGAATATCTAGAACATTGTTTCCCTGTGAGAACTGAGTGTGGTTTTGAAATGACTACTACAGGAAACCTTAGAGTTTCAAAGGGGCGATAAGCTCTGTTTGCTCAAAATAGGTCTTTTCAGATGAGTTGAAGACACATGCATCTTTCCCAAGAAAACCATCTATGTTAGAAAGTGCAGCAGCTACCACATGGTTTCTCTGTCACAATTGAGAGAGCTTTTGAAAGGAGTACTTCCTGCAATTCAGAACTTGCAAGGTCAACAAAGGTTCATTCTGTGCCAAATAGGCGTTTTCACCTGACATGTTGAAACACATGTTTCTCTCACAAGAAACTCTCTGTGTTAGACGGTCCATCGCATAGAACATTATTTACCTGTGAGATTTGAGTTAGTTTTCATTGGAGAACTTTTGCAAATCAGAATTTCAGGGTGGAAAAGGCTACTTTGTTCCTAATAGCCCTATTGAGCTGCATTGAAAAAACACATGGATCTCGCGAGAGAAAACCATCTGTGTTAGAAGCAGGATCATCCGGCACATTGTTTCCCTGTGAGAATTGAGTGAATATTTGAAAGGAGTACTTCCAGCCAATCATAAAGCTCACTTTACTCCAAATAGGACTATTTAGCTGAGTGGAAGAAACAACATGTATATCTCGCAAGAGAACAATATGTGTAAGAAGCCTGAGCATCTAGAACATTGATTCCCTGTGAGAACCGAGTTACGTTTGAAAGGAATACCTCCTGCAAATCCTAGATTTGAAGGTGTAGAAAGGCTGCTTTTGTTCAAAATAGGCCTATTGATCTGAGGGGAAGTAACGAATGGATACTTCCAAAGAAAACCATTTCTGGTAGAAGCTGAGGCATGTACATATTGCTTCCCTGGGAGAAATCAGTTAGTTTGGAAAGGAATATTCCTGCAAATCAGAACTTCCAAGGTGCACCAAGCTTCATTTCATTCTAAATAGGCCTATTCCACTGAGATGTTGAAACACATGTTTCTCTGGAAAGAAAACAATCCGTGTTACAATCTCCCCTGCCTTTAACCTTGATTCCCTGTGAGATTAGAGGTAGTTTTTGAGTGGAATAGGTCTGCAAAGGAGAATTTTCAGGCTGGAAAAGCCTCCTTTTGTTGGACTAAGCCTATTCAGCTGAGTTGAAGAAGCACATTTTTCTCTCAAAAGAAAATCATCTGTGTTAGAAGAAGGAGAATCTAGCACATTGTTTCCTATGAGAAGTGAGTTAGTGTTTGAAAAGAACGCTGACTGCAACCTAGGTGTTTCAAGGTGGAGATTGGCTCTATTTCCTCCAATAAGCCTATTCAGATGAGTTTGAGAAACTCATGTATCTCTCCAAGGAAAATGATATACGTTAGCAGCATCAAATCTACCACATTGTTTCCTTCTGAGTATTGAGTTAGTTTTTGAAAGCAACACGTTTAGCAAATCAGAATTTTCAAGCTAGAGAAAGGCTCATTTTGTCCAAAGAGGACGATTCGGCTCAATTGAAGACAGACATGTATCTCTCCTCACAATACCATCTATGCTTCAACCTGCAGCAATTACCACATTGTTTCCCTGCAAGAATTGACTTAGTTTTTGAAAGGACTACTACTGGCAACTTTTGAGTTTCACTGTGGAGATAGTCTCTGTTTGCTTCAAACAGGCCTTTTTAGCTGAGATGAAGAAGCACATGTGTATCTTGAAAAAGTACCATCTACGTTGGAAGCTGTAATTTCTATCATACTGTTTCCCTCTGACAATTTAGTTTGTTTTCGAAAGGAGTATTTCCTGCAAATCAGAATTTCCAACATGGATTGAAGTTCACTTGCTCCAAACAAGCCTAGGTTGAAGAAACACACATATTTCTTGAAAGAAAACCATCTGTGTTAGAAGAAAGTGCATCTAGCACATTGTTTCCCTGTGAGAACTGAGTTAGTTTTTAAAGGAACTCGTCCTCCACATTAGCACTTTGAATTGGGACATATGTTTCTTTGTTTCAAATTGGCCTATTCACCTGAATGGTCTAAACACGTGTTCCTCTTGAAACATCACAATATGTTTTAGAAAGAGGAACAACTAGCCTATTGCTTCCTTGTGAGAAGACTTAGTCTTGGAAAGGAATGTACCTGCAACTGAGAGATTTCAATGTGGAGATATGCCCTGATTGCTGCAAATAGGCCTATACAGCTGAGTTGAAGAAACACATGACTAACTCTAATGACAACCATCTATGTTAGAAACTGTAGCATCAAGCACATTGTTCCCGTGTGAAATTTGAATTAGTTATGGAAATGAATAACTTCTGAAGAACAGATTTTCAAAGTGTAGGAAGCCTCATTTTGTCCAAATAGGCCATTTCAGCTATGTTGAAGAAACACATGCATCTCTCCAACGAAATCATGTAGGTTAGAATCAGCATCATCTAGAACACTGTTCCTTGTGAGAATTGATTTAGCTCGTGAAAGGAGTATTTCCTGCAAAGCATCCTTTTCAAGATGAAGAAAGGCTCATTTTGTTCCAAATAGGTCTATACAGCTGAGTTGAAGAAACACATGTACCTTTCCAAAGAAAACCATCTATGCTACCACTTTATTTCCCTGTGTGAATTGACATAGATTTCAAAGGAACATTTAATGGAAATGAGAACTTAGAAGGCAGAGAAAGGATCATTTTGTTCCAAATGGGCCAAATCACATGAGATGTCAAAAACCGTTTGTGTGGAAAGGAAAACTGTGATAGAAACAGGTGTTTCCTGCACATTCTTTCCCTGTGAAAATTGAGTTAATTTTTAAAAGCATACTTCCTACATCTTAAGTGTTTCAATGCGGAGATAGTTTCTGTTTACTCCAGGGAGGCGTATTCAGCGTGGTTTGAGAAACGCATGTATCTCCCAAAGAAAGAGATCTATGTTAAATGCTTCACAATCCCGCCTGTTGTTTGCCTGTGAGAATTGAATGAATTTTTGAATGCAATACTTCTGGAAATCCTCATTTTCAAGAAGAAGAAAGGCTCATTTTGTCTCAAGTATGCATATTTTGCTGAGGTGAAGAAACACATTTATCTCTCCACAGAAAGCCATCTGTGTCAGAAGTCAAAACATTAACAACATTGCTTCATTCTGTAAATGAGTTACTTTTGGAAAGGAATATTTCCTGAAAATCAGAACTTTCAAGGTGGAGAGATGTTCACTTTCTTCCAAATAAGCCTATTGACCTGAAAGTGGGAACACATTTGTCTCTCGAAAGAAAATGGTCAGTGTAGAAAGAGAGAAGTGTCTAGACCATTGTTTCCGTGTGAGAATTGACTTAGTTTTGAAAGGAATACTTACTGCAAATCCTAATTTTCAAGGTGGAGAAAGGGTGATTTTCCTCAAATGGGCCTCTTTATCTGAGGCGAAGAAACACATGTATCCCTCCAAAGAAAACCATTTGTGCTAGAAGCTGCAGCATCTGACACATTGTTACCTGTGAGAATTGAGTTCACTTTTGAAAGGAATATTTCCTGTATATCGTAGTTATCATGGTAGGGGAAGGCTCATTTTGGTACAAAAATGCCTAATCAGCTGATTTGAAGAAACACATTTATTTCTCCAAATAACACCATCTAAGCTTGAAGCTACAGTTGCTAGCACATTGTTTCCCTGTGACAATTGGCTTAGTTTTTGAAAGGAAGACTTCCTCACAATCTGAGTTTTCAGGGTATTATTAGGCTGAGTGTGTCCAAGTAGGCCCATTCAGCTAAGTTCTATAGAAACATGTGTCTCTCAAAAAAAAAATCTTTCTTAGAACCAGGAGCATCTAGGGCATTGTTTCCCTGTGAGAACTGAGTTAGTTATTGAAAGGAATACTTGCTGCGACTTAAGATGTTTCAAAGTGGAGAAAGGCTCATTTTGTTCCAAATGGGGCCGTTCATCATTGGGGAAGAAACACAAGTATCCCTCCGAAGAAACCCATTTATGGTAGAAGCTGCAGCATCTACCATATTGTTTTCCTGTGAGAATTGAGTTCGTTTTGGGAAGAATACTTCCTGCAAATCAGAAATTCCAACGTGAACAAAGGTTCATTTTGTTTCCCAAAGGCCTATTCACCTAAGATGAAGAAAGGCCTGTATGTCCAAAAGAAAACAAGCTGGGTCCAAAGCTCAAGCACGTAGAACTTTGTTTACCAGTGATACTTGAATTACTTTTTGAATGGAATGCTCCTGCAAATCAGAATTGTCGGGGTGGATGAAGATCATTTTGTTCTGAATAGGCCTATTCGCCTGAGTTGAAAAAACACATGTACCTCTCAAAAGAAAACCAGCAGTGTTAGAAGCAGGAGCATCAAGCACATTGTTTTACTGTGAGAATTCAGTGAGTTTTTGAAAGGAAGACTGCTGCAAATCAGCGTTTTCGAGGTGTAGAAAGCTTCATTTTGTTCCACATAGGACAGTTTAGAACAGTTGAAGAAACAAATGTAAATCTCAAAAGAAAGCTATGTGTGTTAGAAACAAGAGCATCTATCACATTGTTTGCTGTGAGAATAGTGTTACTTTTTGAAAGGAATATACCTGCAACTTAGGGGATCAACGTGGAGATAGCCTCTTTCTGTTCCAAATTGGCCTATTCAGCTAAGTTGAAGAAACACATGTACCTCTCAAAAAAAACCATCTCGGTATGAGGCTGGAATATCTAGAACATTGTTTCCCTGTGAGAACTGAGTGTGGTTTTGAAATGACTACTACAGGAAACCTTAGAGTTTCAAAGGGGCGATAAGCTCTGTTTGCTCGAAATAGGTCTTTTCAGCTGAGTTGAAGACACATGCATCTTTCCCAAGAAAACATCTATGTTAGAAAGTGCAGCAGCTACCACATGGTTTCTCTGTCACAATTGAGAGAGCTTTTGAAAGGAGTACTTTCTGCAATTAAGAACTTGCAAGGTCAACAAAGGTTCATTCTGTGCCAAATAGGCGTTTTCACCTGACATGTTGAAACACATGTTTCTCTCACAAGAAACTCTCTGTGTTAGACGGTCGATCGCATAGAACATTATTTACCTGTGAGATTTGAGTTAGTTTTCATTGGAGAACTTTTGCAAATCAGAATTTCAGGGTGGAAAAGGCTACTTTTTTCCTAATAGCCCTATTGAGCTGCATTGAAAAAACACATGGATCTCGCGAGAGAAAACCATCTGTGTTAGAAGCAGGATCATCCGGCACATTGTTTCCCTGTAAGAATCGAGTGAATATTTGAAAGGAGTACTTCCAGACAATCATAGATTTGAGGTGTACAAAAGCTCACTTTACTCCAAATAGGACTATTTAGCTGAGTGGAAGAAACAACATGTATATCTCGAAAGAGAACTATATGTGTAAGAAGCCTGAGCATCTAGAACATTGATTCCCTGTGAGAACCGAGTTACGTTTGAAAGGAATACCTCCTGCAAATCCTAGCTTTGAAGGTGGAGAAAGGCTGCTTTTGTTCAAAATAGGCCTATTGATCTGAGGGGAAGTAACAAATGGATACTTCCAAAGAAAACCATTTCTGGTAGAAGCTGAAGCATGTGCATATTGCTTGCCTGGGAGAAATCAGGTAGTTTGGAAAGGAATATTCCTGCAAATCAGAACTTCCAAGGTGCACCAAGCTTCATTTCATTCTAAATAGGCCTATTCCACTGAGATGTTGAAACACATGTTTCTCTGGAAAGAAAACAATCCGTGTTACAATCTCCCCTGCCTTTAACCTTGATTCCCTGTGAGATTAGAGGTAGTTTTTGAGTGGAATACGTCTGCAAAGGAGAATTTTCAGGCTGGATAAGCCTCCTTTTGTTGGACTAAGCCTATTCAGCTGAGTTGAAGAAGCACATTTTTCTCTCAAAAGAAAATCATCTGTGTTAGAAGAAGGAGAATCTAGCACATTGTTTCCTATGAGAAGTGAGTTAGTGTTTGAAAAGAACGCTGACTGCAACCTAGGTGTTTCAAGGTGGAGATTGGCTCTATTTCCTCCAATAAGCCTATTTAGATGAGTTTGAGAAACACATGTATCTCTCCAAGGAAAATGATATACGTTAGCAGCATCAAATCTACCACATTGTTTCCTTCTGAGTATTGAGTTAGTTTTTGAAAGCAACACGTTTAGCAAATCAGAATTTTCAAGCTAGAGAAAGGCTCATTTTGTCCAAAGAGGACGATTCGGCTCAATTGAAGACAGACATGTATCTCTCCTCACAATACCATCTATGCTTCAAACTGCAGCAATTACCACATTGTTTCCCTGCAAGAATTGACTTAGTTTTTGAAAGGACTACTACTGGCAACTTTTGAGTTTCACTGTGGAGATAGTCTCTGTTTGCTTCAAACAGGCCTTTTTAGCTGAGATGAACAAGCACATGTGTATCATGAAAAAGTACCATCTACGTTGGAAGCTGTAATTTCTATCACACTGTTTCCCTCTGACAATTTAGTTTGTTTTAGAAAGGAGTATTTCCTGCAAATCAGAATTTCCAACATGGACTGAAGTTCACTTCCTCCAAACAAGCCTAGGTTGAAGAAACACACATATTTCTTGAAAGAAAACCATCTGTGTTAGAAGAAAGTGCATCTAGCACATTGTTTCCCTGTGAGAACTGAGTTAGTTTTTAAAGGAACTCGTCCTCCACATTAGCACTTTGAATTGGGACATATGTTTCTTTGTTTCAAATTGGCCTATTCACCTGAATGGTCTAAACACGTGTTCCTCTTGAAACATCACAATATGTTTTAGAAAGAGGAACAACTAGCCTATTGCTTCCTTGTGAGAAGACTTAGTCTTGGAAAGGTATGTACCTACAACTGAGAGATTTCAATGTGGAGATATGCCCTGATTGCTGCAAATAGGCCTATACAGCTGAGTTGAAGAAACACATGACTAACTCTAATGACAACCATCTATGTTAGAAACTGTAGCATCAAGCACATTGTTCCCCTGTGAAATTTGAATTAGTTATGGAAATGAATAACTTCTGAAGAACAGATTTTCAAAGTGTAGGAAGCCTCATTTTGTCCAAATAGGCCATTTCAGCTATGTTGAAGAAACACATGCATCTCTCCAACGAAATCATGTAGGTTCGAATCAGCATCATCTAGAACACTGTTCCTTGTGAGAATTGATTTAGCTCGTGAAAGGAGTATTTCCTGCAAAGCATCCTTTTCAAGATGAAGAAAGGCTCATTTTGTTCCAAATAGGTCTATACAGCTGAGTTGAAGAAACACATGTACCTTTCCAAAGAAAACCATCTATGGTAGATCTACCACTTTATTTCCCTGTGTGAATTGACATAGATTTCAAAGGAAAATTTAATGGAAATGAGAACTTAGAAGGCAGAGAAAGGATCATTTTGTTCCAAATGGGCCAAATCACATCAGATGTCAAAAACCGTTTGTGTGGAAAGGAAAACTGTGATAGAAACAGGTGTTTCCTGCACATTCTTTCCCTGTGAAAATTGAGTTAATTTTTAAAAGCATACTTCCTACATCTTAAGTGTTTCAATGCGGAGATAGGTTCTGTTTACTCCAGGGAGGCGTATTCAGCGTGGTTTGAGAAACGCATGTATCTCCCAAAGAAAGAGATCTATGTTAAATGCTTCACAATCCCGCCTGTTGTTTGCCTGTGAGAATTGAATGAATTTTTGAATGCAATACTTCTGGAAATCCTCATTTTCAAGAAGAAGAAAGGCTCATTTTGTCCCAAGTATGCGTATTTTGCTGAGGTGAAGAAACACATTTATCTCTCCACAGAAAGCCATCTGTGTCAGAAGTCAAAACATTAACAACATTGCTTCATTCTGTAAATGAGTTACTTTTGGAAAGGAATATTTCCTGAAAATCAGAACTTTCAAGGTGGAGAGATGTTCACTTTCTTCCAAATAAGCCTATTGACCTGAAAGTGGGAACACATTTGTCTCTAGAAAGAAAATGGTCAGTGTAGAAAGAGAGAAGTGTCTAGACCATTGTTTCCGTGTGAGAATTGACTTAGTTTTGAAAGGAATACTTACTGCAAATCCTAATTTTCAAGGTGGAGAAAGGGTGATTTTCCTCAAATGGGCCTCTTTATCTGAGGGGAAGAAACACATGTATCCCTCCAAAGAAAACCATTTGTGCTAGAAGCTGCAGCATCTGACACATTGTTACCTGTGAGAATTGAGTTCACTTTTGAAAGGAATATTTCCTGTATATCGTAGTTATCATGGTAGGGGAAGGCTCATTTTGGTACAAAAATGCCTAATCAGCTGATTTGAAGAAACACATTTATTTCTCCAAATAACACCATCTAAGCTTGAAGCTACCGTTGCTAGCACATTGTTTCCCTGTGACAATTGGCTTAGTTTTTGAAAGGAAGACTTCCTCACAATCTGAATTTTCAGGGTATTATTAGGCTGAGTGTGTCCAAGTAGGCCCATTCAGCTAAGTTCTATAGAAACATGTGTCTCTCAAAAAAAAATCTTTCTTAGAACCAGGAGCATCTAGGGCATTGTTTCCCTGTGAGAACTGAGTTAGTTATTGAAAGGAATACTTCCTGCGACTTAAGATGTTTCAAAGTGGAGAAAGGCTCATTTTGTTCCAAATGGGGCCGTTCATCATTGGGGAAGAAACACAAGTATCCCTCCGAAGAAACCCATTTATGGTAGAAGCTGCAGCATCTACCATATTGTTTTCCTGTGAGAATTGAGTTCGTTTTGGGAAGAATACTTCCTGCAAATCAGAAATTCCAACGTGAACAAAGGTTCATTTTGTTTCCCAAAGGCCTATTCACCTAAGATTAAGAAAGGCCTGTATGTCCAAAAGAGAACAAGCTGGGTCCAAAGCTCAAGCACGTAGAACGTTGTTTACCAGTGATACTTGAATTACTTTTTGAATGGAATGCTCCTGCAAATCAGAATTGTCGGGGTGGATGAAGATCATTTTGTTCTGAATAGGCCTATTCGCCTGAGTTGAAAAAACACATGTACCTCTCAAAAGAAAACCAGCAGTGTTAGAAGCAGGAGCATCAAGCACATTGTTTTACTGTGAGAATTCAGTGAGTTTTTGAAAGGAAGACTGCTGCAAATCAGCGTTTTCGAGGTGTAGAAAGCTTCATTTTGTTCCACATAGGACAGTTTAGAACAGTTGAAGAAACAAATGTAAATCTCAAAAGAAAGCTATGTGTGTTAGAAACAAGAGCATCTATCACATTGTTTGCTGTGAGAATAGTGTTACTTTTTGAAAGGAATATACCTGCAACTTAGGGGATCAACGTGGAGATAGCCTCTTTCTGTTCCAAATTGGCCTATTCAGCTAAGTTGAAGAAACACATGTACCTCTCAAAAAAAACCATCTCGGTATGAGGCTGGAATATCTAGAACATTGTTTCCCTGTGAGAACTGAGTGTGGTTTTGAAATGACTACTACAGGAAACCTTAGAGTTTCAAAGGGGCGATAAGCTCTGTTTGCTCAAAATAGGTCTTTTCAGATGAGTTGAAGACACATGCATCTTTCCCAAGAAAACCATCTATGTTAGAAAGTGCAGCAGCTACCACATGGTTTCTCTGTCACAATTGAGAGAGCTTTTGAAAGGAGTACTTCCTGCAATTCAGAACTTGCAAGGTCAACAAAGGTTCATTCTGTGCCAAATAGGCGTTTTCACCTGACATGTTGAAACACATGTTTCTCTCACAAGAAACTCTCTGTGTTAGACGGTCCATCGCATAGAACATTATTTACCTGTGAGATTTGAGTTAGTTTTCATTGGAGAACTTTTGCAAATCAGAATTTCAGGGTGGAAAAGGCTACTTTGTTCCTAATAGCCCTATTGAGCTGCATTGAAAAAACACATGGATCTCGCGAGAGAAAACCATCTGTGTTAGAAGCAGGATCATCCGGCACATTGTTTCCCTGTGAGAATTGAGTGAATATTTGAAAGGAGTACTTCCAGCCAATCATAAAGCTCACTTTACTCCAAATAGGACTATTTAGCTGAGTGGAAGAAACAACATGTATATCTCGCAAGAGAACAATATGTGTAAGAAGCCTGAGCATCTAGAACATTGATTCCCTGTGAGAACCGAGTTACGTTTGAAAGGAATACCTCCTGCAAATCCTAGATTTGAAGGTGTAGAAAGGCTGCTTTTGTTCAAAATAGGCCTATTGATCTGAGGGGAAGTAACGAATGGATACTTCCAAAGAAAACCATTTCTGGTAGAAGCTGAGGCATGTACATATTGCTTCCCTGGGAGAAATCAGTTAGTTTGGAAAGGAATATTCCTGCAAATCAGAACTTCCAAGGTGCACCAAGCTTCATTTCATTCTAAATAGGCCTATTCCACTGAGATGTTGAAACACATGTTTCTCTGGAAAGAAAACAATCCGTGTTACAATCTCCCCTGCCTTTAACCTTGATTCCCTGTGAGATTAGAGGTAGTTTTTGAGTGGAATAGGTCTGCAAAGGAGAATTTTCAGGCTGGAAAAGCCTCCTTTTGTTGGACTAAGCCTATTCAGCTGAGTTGAAGAAGCACATTTTTCTCTCAAAAGAAAATCATCTGTGTTAGAAGAAGGAGAATCTAGCACATTGTTTCCTATGAGAAGTGAGTTAGTGTTTGAAAAGAACGCTGACTGCAACCTAGGTGTTTCAAGGTGGAGATTGGCTCTATTTCCTCCAATAAGCCTATTCAGATGAGTTTGAGAAACTCATGTATCTCTCCAAGGAAAATGATATACGTTAGCAGCATCAAATCTACCACATTGTTTCCTTCTGAGTATTGAGTTAGTTTTTGAAAGCAACACGTTTAGCAAATCAGAATTTTCAAGCTAGAGAAAGGCTCATTTTGTCCAAAGAGGACGATTCGGCTCAATTGAAGACAGACATGTATCTCTCCTCACAATACCATCTATGCTTCAACCTGCAGCAATTACCACATTGTTTCCCTGCAAGAATTGACTTAGTTTTTGAAAGGACTACTACTGGCAACTTTTGAGTTTCACTGTGGAGATAGTCTCTGTTTGCTTCAAACAGGCCTTTTTAGCTGAGATGAAGAAGCACATGTGTATCTTGAAAAAGTACCATCTACGTTGGAAGCTGTAATTTCTATCACACTGTTTCCCTCTGACAATTTAGTTTGTTTTCGAAAGGAGTATTTCCTGCAAATCAGAATTTCCAACATGGATTGAAGTTCACTTGCTCCAAACAAGCCTAGGTTGAAGAAACACACATATTTCTTGAAAGAAAACCATCTGTGTTAGAAGAAAGTGCATCTAGCACATTGTTTCCCTGTGAGAACTGAGTTAGTTTTTAAAGGAACTCGTCCTCCACATTAGCACTTTGAATTGGGACATATGTTTCTTTGTTTCAAATTGGCCTATTCACCTGAATGGTCTAAACACGTGTTCCTCTTGAAACATCACAATATGTTTTAGAAAGAGGAACAACTAGCCTATTGCTTCCTTGTGAGAAGACTTAGTCTTGGAAAGGAATGTACCTGCAACTGAGAGATTTCAATGTGGAGATATGCCCTGATTGCTGCAAATAGGCCTATACAGCTGAGTTGAAGAAACACATGACTAACTCTAATGACAACCATCTATGTTAGAAACTGTAGCATCAAGCACATTGTTCCCCTGTGAAATTTGAATTAGTTATGGAAATGAATAACTTCTGAAGAACAGATTTTCAAAGTGTAGGAAGCCTCATTTTGTCCAAATAGGCCATTTCAGCTATGTTGAAGAAACACATGCATCTCTCCAACGAAATCATGTAGGTTAGAATCAGCATCATCTAGAACACTGTTCCTTGTGAGAATTGATTTAGCTCGTGAAAGGAGTATTTCCTGCAAAGCATCCTTTTCAAGATGAAGAAAGGTTCATTTTGTTCCAAATAGGTCTATACAGCTGAGTTGAAGAAACACATGTACCTTTCCAAAGAAAACCATCTATGGTAGATCTACCACTTTATTTCCCTGTGTGAATTGACATAGATTTCAAAGGAAAATTTAATGGAAATGAGAACTTAGAAGGCAGAGAAAGGATCATTTTGTTCCAAATGGGCCAAATCACATGAGATGTCAAAAACCGTTTGTGTGGAAAGGAAAACTGTGATAGAAACAGGTGTTTCCTGCACATTCTTTCCCTGTGAAAATTGAGTTAATTTTTAAAAGCATACTTCCTACATCTTAAGTGTTTCAATGCGGAGATAGTTTCTGTTTACTCCAGGGAGGCGTATTCAGGTTGGTTTGAGAAACGCATGTATCTCCCAAAGAAAGAGATCTATGTTAAATGCTTCACAATCCCGCCTGTTGTTTGCCTGTGAGAATTGAATGAGTTTTTGAATGCAATACTTCTGGAAATCCTCATTTTCAAGAAGAAGAAAGGCTCATTTTGTCCCAAGTATGCGTATTTTGCTGAGGTGAAGAAACACATTTATCTCTCCACAGAAAGCCATCTGTGTCAGAAGTCAAAACATTAACAACATTGCTTCATTCTGTAAATGAGTTACTTTTGGAAAGGAATATTTCCTGAAAATCAGAACTTTCAAGGTGGAGAGATGTTCACTTTCTTCCAAATAAGCCTATTGACCTGAAAGTGGGAACACATTTGTCTCTCGAAAGAAAATGGTCAGTGTAGAAAGAGAGAAGTGTCTAGACCATTGTTTCCGTGTGAGAATTGACTTAGTTTTGAAAGGAATACTTACTGCAAATCCTAATTTTCAAGGTGGAGAAAGGGTGATTTTCCTCAAATGGGCCTCTTTATCTGAGGGGAAGAAACACATGTATCCCTCCAAAGAAAACCATTTCTGCTAGAAGCTGCAGCATCTGACACATTGTTACCTGTGAGAATTGAGTTCACTTTTGAAAGGAATATTTCCTGTATATCGTAGTTATCATGGTAGGGGAAGGCTCATTTTGGTACAAAAATGCCTAATCAGCTGATTTGAAGAAACACATTTATTTCTCCAAATAACACCATCTAAGCTTGAAGCTACAGTTGCTAGCACATTGTTTCCCTGTGACAATTGGCTTAGTTTTTGAAAGGAAGACTTCCTCACAATCTGAGTTTTCAGGGTATTATTAGGCTGAGTGTGTCCAAGTAGGCCCATTCAGCTAAGTTCTATAGAAACATGTGTCTCTCAAAAAAAAATCTTTCTTAGAACCAGGAGCATCTAGGGCATTGTTTCCCTGTGAGAACTGAGTTAGTTATTGAAAGGAATACTTCCTGCGACTTAAGATGTTTCAAAGTGGAGACAGGCTCATTTTGTTCCAAATGGGGCCGTTCATCATTGGGGAAGAAACACAAGTATCCCTCCGAAGAAACCCATTTATGCTAGAAGCTGCAGCATCTACCATATTGTTTTCCTGTGAGAATTGAGTTCGTTTTGGGAAGAATACTTCCTGCAAATCAGAAATTCCAACGTGAACAAAGGTTCATTTTGTTTCCCAAAGGCCTATTCACCTAAGATGAAGAAAGGCCTGTATGTCCAAAAGAGAACAAGCTGGTTCCAAAGCTCAAGCACGTAGAACATTGTTTACCAGTGATACTTGAATTACTTTTTGAATGGAATGCTCCTGCAAATCAGAATTGTCGGGGTGGATGAAGATCATTTTGTTCTGAATAGGCCTATTCGCCTGAGTTGAAAAAACACATGTACCTCTCAAAAGAAAACCAGCAGTGTTAGAAGCAGGAGCATCAAGCACATTGTTTTACTGTGAGAATTCAGTGAGTTTTTGAAAGGAAGACTGCTGCAAATCAGCGTTTTCGAGGTGTAGAAAGCTTCATTTTGTTCCACATAGGACAGTTTAGAACAGTTGAAGAAACAAATGTAAATCTCAAAAGAAAACTATGTGTGTTAGAAACAAGAGCATCTATCACATTGTTTGCTGTGAGAATAGTGTTACTTTTTGAAAGGAATATACCTGCAACTTAGGGGATCAACGTGGAGATAGCCTCTTTCTGTTCCAAATTGGCCTATTCAGCTAAGTTGAAGAAACACATGTACCTCTCAAAAAAAACCATCTCGGTATGAGGCTGGAATATCTAGAACATTGTTTCCCTGTGAGAACTGAGTGTGGTTTTGAAATGACTACTACAGGAAACCTTAGAGTTTCAAAGGGGCGATAAGCTCTGTTTGCTCGAAATAGGTCTTTTCAGCTGAGTTGAAGACACATGCATCTTTCCCAAGAAAACATCTATGTTAGAAAGTGCAGCAGCTACCACATGGTTTCTCTGTCACAATTGAGAGAGCTTTTGAAAGGAGTACTTCCTGCAATTAAGAACTTGCAAGGTCAACAAAGGTTCATTCTGTGCCAAATAGGCGTTTTCACCTGACATGTTGAAACACATGTTTCTCTCACAAGAAACTCTCTGTGTTAGACGGTCCATCGCATAGAACATTATTTACCTGTGAGATTTGAGTTAGTTTTCATTGGAGAACTTTTGCAAATCAGAATTTCAGGGTGGAAAAGGCTACTTTGTTCCTAATAGCCCTATTGAGCTGCATTGAAAAAACACATGGATCTCGCGAGAGAAAACCATCTGTGTTAGAAGCAGGATCATCCGGCACATTGTTTCCCTGTGAGAATCGAGTGAATATTTGAAAGGAGTACTTTCAGCCAATCATAGATTTGAGGTGTACAAAAGCTCACTTTACTCCATATAGGACTATTTAGCTGAGTGGAAGAAACAACATGTATATCTCGCAAGAGAACTATATGTGTAAGAAGCCTGAGCATCTAGAACATTGATTCCCTGTGAGAACCGAGTTACGTTTGAAAGGAATACCTCCTGCAAATCCTAGATTTGAAGGTGGAGAAAGGCTGCTTTTGTTCAAAATAGGCCTATTGATCTGAGGGGAAGTAACGAATGGATACTTCCAAAGAAAACCATTTCTGGTAGAAGCTGAAGCATGTACATATTGCTTCCCTGGGAGAAATCAGTTAGTTTGGAAAGGAATATTCCTGCAAATCAGAACTTCCAAGGTGCACCAAGCTTCATTTCATTCTAAATAGGCCTATTCCACTGAGATGTTGAAACACATGTTTCTCTGGAAAGAAAACAATCCGTGTTACAATCTCCCCTGCCTTTAACCTTGATTCCCTGTGAGATTAGAGGTAGTTTTTGAGTGGAATAGGTCTGCAAAGGAGAATTTTCAGGCTGGAAAAGCCTCCTTTTGTTGGACTAAGCCTATTCAGCTGAGTTGAAGAAGCACATTTTTCTCTCAAAAGAAAATCATCTGTGTTAGAAGAAGGAGAATCTAGCACATTGTTTCCTATGAGAAGTGAGTTAGTGTTTGAAAAGAACGCTGACTGCCACCTAGGTGTTTCAAGGTGGAGATTGGCTCTATTTCCTCCAATAAGCCTATTCAGATGAGTTTGAGAAACACATGTATCTCTCCAAGGAAAATGATATACGTTAGCAGCATCAAATCTACCACATTGTTTCCTTCTGAGTATTGAGTTAGTTTTTGAAAGCAACACGTTTAGCAAATCAGAATTTTCAAGCTAGAGAAAGGCTCATTTTGTCCAAAGAGGACGATTCGGCTCAATTGAAGACAGACATGTATCTCTCCTCACAATACCATCTATGCTTCAAACTGCAGCAATTACCACATTGTTTCCCTGCAAGAATTGACTTAGTTTTTGAAAGGACTACTACTGGCAACTTTTGAGTTTCACTGTGGAGATAGTCTCTGTTTGCTTCAAACAGGCCTTTTTAGCTGAGATGAACAAGCACATGTGTATCATGAAAAAGTACCATCTACGTTGGAAGCTGTAATTTCTATCACACTGTTTCCCTCTGACAATTTAGTTTGTTTTAGAAAGGAGTATTTCCTGCAAATCAGAATTTCCAACATGGACTGAAGTTCACTTCCTCCAAACGAGGCTAGGTTGAAGAAACACACATATTTCTTGAAAGAAAACCATCTGTGTTAGAAGAAAGTGCATCTAGTACATTGTTTCCCTGTGAGAACTGAGTTAGTTTTTAAAGGAACTCGTCCTCCACATTAGCACTTTGAATTGGGACATATGTTTCTTTGTTTCAAATTGGCCTATTCACCTGAATGGTCTAAACACGTGTTCCTCTTGAAACATCACAATATGTTTTAGAAAGAGGAACAACTAGCCTATTGCTTCCTTGTGAGAAGACTTAGTCTTGGAAAGGAATGTACCTGCAACTGAGAGATTTCAATGTGGAGATATGCCCTGATTGCTGCAAATAGGCCTATACAGCTGAGTTGAAGAAACACATGACTAACTCTAATGACAACCATCTATGTTAGAAACTGTAGCATCAAGCACATTGTTCCCCTGTGAAATTTGAATTAGTTATGGAAATGAATAACTTCTGAAGAACAGATTTTCAAAGTGTAGGAAGCCTCATTTTGTCCAAATAGGCCATTTCAGCTATGTTGAAGAAACACATGCATCTCTCCAACGAAATCATGTAGGTTAGAATCAGCATCATCTAGAACACTGTTCCTTGTGAGAATTGATTTAGCTCGTGAAAGGAGTATTTCCTGCAAAGCATCCTTTTCAAGATGAAGAAAGGTTCATTTTGTTCCAAATAGGTCTATACAGCTGAGTTGAAGAAACACATGTACCTTTCCAAAGAAAACCATCTATGGTAGATCTACCACTTTATTTCCCTGTGTGAATTGACATAGATTTCAAAGGAAAATTTAATGGAAATGAGAACTTAGAAGGCAGAGAAAGGATCATTTTGTTCCAAATGGGCCAAATCACATCAGATGTCAAAAACCGTTTGTGTGGAAAGGAAAACTGTGATAGAAACAGGTGTTTCCTGCACATTCTTTCCCTGTGAAAATTGAGTTAATTTTTAAAAGCATACTTCCTACATCTTAAGTGTTTCAATGCGGAGATAGTTTCTGTTTACTCCAGGGAGGCGTATTCAGGTTGGTTTGAGAAACGCATGTATCTCCCAAAGAAAGAGATCTATGTTAAATGCTTCACAATCCCGCCTGTTGTTTGCCTGTGAGAATTGAATGAGTTTTTGAATGCAATACTTCTGGAAATCCTCATTTTCAAGAAGAAGAAAGGCTCATTTTGTCCCAAGTATGCGTATTTTGCTGAGGTGAAGAAACACATTTATCTCTCCACAGAAAGCCATCTGTGTCAGAAGTCAAAACATTAACAACATTGCTTCATTCTGTAAATGAGTTACTTTTGGAAAGGAATATTTCCTGAAAATCAGAACTTTCAAGGTGGAGAGATGTTCACTTTCTTCCAAATAAGCCTATTGACCTGAAAGTGGGAACACATTTGTCTCTCGAAAGAAAATGGTCAGTGTAGAAAGAGAGAAGTGTCTAGACCATTGTTTCCGTGTGAGAATTGACTTAGTTTTGAAAGGAATACTTACTGCAAATCCTAATTTTCAAGGTGGAGAAAGGGTGATTTTCCTCAAATGGGCCTCTTTATCTGAGGGGAAGAAACACATGTATCCCTCCAAAGAAAACCATTTCTGCTAGAAGCTGCAGCATCTGACACATTGTTACCTGTGAGAATTGAGTTCACTTTTGAAAGGAATATTTCCTGTATATCGTAGTTATCATGGTAGGGGAAGGCTCATTTTGGTACAAAAATGCCTAAACAGCTGATTTGAAGAAACACATTTATTTCTCCAAATAACACCATCTAAGCTTGAAGCTACAGTTGCTAGCACATTGTTTCCCTGTGACAATTGGCTTAGTTTTTGAAAGGAAGACTTCCTCACAATCTGAGTTTTCAGGGTATTATTAGGCTGAGTGTGTCCAAGTAGGCCCATTCAGCTAAGTTCTATAGAAACATGTGTCTCTCAAAAAAAAATCTTTCTTAGAACCAGGAGCATCTAGGGCATTGTTTCCCTGTGAGAACTGAGTTAGTTATTGAAAGGAATACTTCCTGCGACTTAAGATGTTTCAAAGTGGAGACAGGCTCATTTTGTTCCAAATGGGGCCGTTCATCATTGGGGAAGAAACACAAGTATCCCTCCGAAGAAACCCATTTATGCTAGAAGCTGCAGCATCTACCATATTGTTTTCCTGTGAGAATTGAGTTCGTTTTGGGAAGAATACTTCCTGCAAATCAGAAATTCCAACGTGAACAAAGGTTCATTTTGTTTCCCAAAGGCCTATTCACCTAAGATGAAGAAAGGCCTGTATGTCCAAAAGAGAACAAGCTGGTTCCAAAGCTCAAGCACGTAGAACATTGTTTACCAGTGATACTTGAATTACTTTTTGAATGGAATGCTCCTGCAAATCAGAATTGTCGGGGTGGATGAAGATCATTTTGTTCTGAATAGGCCTATTCGCCTGAGTTGAAAAAACACATGTACCTCTCAAAAGAAAACCAGCAGTGTTAGAAGCAGGAGCATCAAGCACATTGTTTTACTGTGAGAATTCAGTGAGTTTTTGAAAGGAAGACTGCTGCAAATCAGCGTTTTCGAGGTGTAGAAAGCTTCATTTTGTTCCACATAGGACAGTTTAGAACAGTTGAAGAAACAAATGTAAATCTCAAAAGAAAACTATGTGTGTTAGAAACAAGAGCATCTATCACATTGTTTGCTGTGAGAATAGTGTTACTTTTTGAAAGGAATATACCTGCAACTTAGGGGATCAACGTGGAGATAGCCTCTTTCTGTTCCAAATTGGCCTATTCAGCTAAGTTGAAGAAACACATGTACCTCTCAAAAAAAACCATCTCGGTATGAGGCTGGAATATCTAGAACATTGTTTCCCTGTGAGAACTGAGTGTGGTTTTGAAATGACTACTACAGGAAACCTTAGAGTTTCAAAGGGGCGATAAGCTCTGTTTGCTCGAAATAGGTCTTTTCAGCTGAGTTGAAGACACATGCATCTTTCCCAAGAAAACATCTATGTTAGAAAGTGCAGCAGCTACCACATGGTTTCTCTGTCACAATTGAGAGAGCTTTTGAAAGGAGTACTTCCTGCAATTAAGAACTTGCAAGGTCAACAAAGGTTCATTCTGTGCCAAATAGGCGTTTTCACCTGACATGTTGAAACACATGTTTCTCTCACAAGAAACTCTCTGTGTTAGACGGTCCATCGCATAGAACATTATTTACCTGTGAGATTTGAGTTAGTTTTCATTGGAGAACTTTTGCAAATCAGAATTTCAGGGTGGAAAAGGCTACTTTGTTCCTAATAGCCCTATTGAGCTGCATTGAAAAAACACATGGATCTCGCGAGAGAAAACCATCTGTGTTAGAAGCAGGATCATCCGGCACATTGTTTCCCTGTGAGAATCGAGTGAATATTTGAAAGGAGTACTTTCAGCCAATCATAGATTTGAGGTGTACAAAAGCTCACTTTACTCCATATAGGACTATTTAGCTGAGTGGAAGAAACAACATGTATATCTCGCAAGAGAACTATATGTGTAAGAAGCCTGAGCATCTAGAACATTGATTCCCTGTGAGAACCGAGTTACGTTTGAAAGGAATACCTCCTGCAAATCCTAGATTTGAAGGTGGAGAAAGGCTGCTTTTGTTCAAAATAGGCCTATTGATCTGAGGGGAAGTAACGAATGGATACTTCCAAAGAAAACCATTTCTGGTAGAAGCTGAAGCATGTACATATTGCTTCCCTGGGAGAAATCAGTTAGTTTGGAAAGGAATATTCCTGCAAATCAGAACTTCCAAGGTGCACCAAGCTTCATTTCATTCTAAATAGGCCTATTCCACTGAGATGTTGAAACACATGTTTCTCTGGAAAGAAAACAATCCGTGTTACAATCTCCCCTGCCTTTAACCTTGATTCCCTGTGAGATTAGAGGTAGTTTTTGAGTGGAATAGGTCTGCAAAGGAGAATTTTCAGGCTGGAAAAGCCTCCTTTTGTTGGACTAAGCCTATTCAGCTGAGTTGAAGAAGCACATTTTTCTCTCAAAAGAAAATCATCTGTGTTAGAAGAAGGAGAATCTAGCACATTGTTTCCTATGAGAAGTGAGTTAGTGTTTGAAAAGAACGCTGACTGCCACCTAGGTGTTTCAAGGTGGAGATTGGCTCTATTTCCTCCAATAAGCCTATTCAGATGAGTTTGAGAAACACATGTATCTCTCCAAGGAAAATGATATACGTTAGCAGCATCAAATCTACCACATTGTTTCCTTCTGAGTATTGAGTTAGTTTTTGAAAGCAACACGTTTAGCAAATCAGAATTTTCAAGCTAGAGAAAGGCTCATTTTGTCCAAAGAGGACGATTCGGCTCAATTGAAGACAGACATGTATCTCTCCTCACAATACCATCTATGCTTCAAACTGCAGCAATTACCACATTGTTTCCCTGCAAGAATTGACTTAGTTTTTGAAAGGACTACTACTGGCAACTTTTGAGTTTCACTGTGGAGATAGTCTCTGTTTGCTTCAAACAGGCCTTTTTAGCTGAGATGAACAAGCACATGTGTATCATGAAAAAGTACCATCTACGTTGGAAGCTGTAATTTCTATCACACTGTTTCCCTCTGACAATTTAGTTTGTTTTAGAAAGGAGTATTTCCTGCAAATCAGAATTTCCAACATGGACTGAAGTTCACTTCCTCCAAACGAGGCTAGGTTGAAGAAACACACATATTTCTTGAAAGAAAACCATCTGTGTTAGAAGAAAGTGCATCTAGTACATTGTTTCCCTGTGAGAACTGAGTTAGTTTTTAAAGGAACTCGTCCTCCACATTAGCACTTTGAATTGGGACATATGTTTCTTTGTTTCAAATTGGCCTATTCACCTGAATGGTCTAAACACGTGTTCCTCTTGAAACATCACAATATGTTTTAGAAAGAGGAACAACTAGCCTATTGCTTCCTTGTGAGAAGACTTAGTCTTGGAAAGGAATGTACCTGCAACTGAGAGATTTCAATGTGGAGATATGCCCTGATTGCTGCAAATAGGCCTATACAGCTGAGTTGAAGAAACACATGACTAACTCTAATGACAACCATCTATGTTAGAAACTGTAGCATCAAGCACATTGTTCCCCTGTGAAATTTGAATTAGTTATGGAAATGAATAACTTCTGAAGAACAGATTTTCAAAGTGTAGGAAGCCTCATTTTGTCCAAATAGGCCATTTCAGCTATGTTGAAGAAACACATGCATCTCTCCAACGAAATCATGTAGGTTAGAATCAGCATCATCTAGAACACTGTTCCTTGTGAGAATTGATTTAGCTCGTGAAAGGAGTATTTCCTGCAAAGCATCCTTTTCAAGATGAAGAAAGGTTCATTTTGTTCCAAATAGGTCTATACAGCTGAGTTGAAGAAACACATGTACCTTTCCAAAGAAAACCATCTATGGTAGATCTACCACTTTATTTCCCTGTGTGAATTGACATAGATTTCAAAGGAAAATTTAATGGAAATGAGAACTTAGAAGGCAGAGAAAGGATCATTTTGTTCCAAATGGGCCAAATCACATCAGATGTCAAAAACCGTTTGTGTGGAAAGGAAAACTGTGATAGAAACAGGTGTTTCCTGCACATTCTTTCCCTGTGAAAATTGAGTTAATTTTTAAAAGCATACTTCCTACATCTTAAGTGTTTCAATGCGGAGATAGTTTCTGTTTACTCCAGGGAGGCGTATTCAGGTTGGTTTGAGAAACGCATGTATCTCCCAAAGAAAGAGATCTATGTTAAATGCTTCACAATCCCGCCTGTTGTTTGCCTGTGAGAATTGAATGAGTTTTTGAATGCAATACTTCTGGAAATCCTCATTTTCAAGAAGAAGAAAGGCTCATTTTGTCCCAAGTATGCGTATTTTGCTGAGGTGAAGAAACACATTTATCTCTCCACAGAAAGCCATCTGTGTCAGAAGTCAAAACATTAACAACATTGCTTCATTCTGTAAATGAGTTACTTTTGGAAAGGAATATTTCCTGAAAATCAGAACTTTCAAGGTGGAGAGATGTTCACTTTCTTCCAAATAAGCCTATTGACCTGAAAGTGGGAACACATTTGTCTCTCGAAAGAAAATGGTCAGTGTAGAAAGAGAGAAGTGTCTAGACCATTGTTTCCGTGTGAGAATTGACTTAGTTTTGAAAGGAATACTTACTGCAAATCCTAATTTTCAAGGTGGAGAAAGGGTGATTTTCCTCAAATGGGCCTCTTTATCTGAGGGGAAGAAACACATGTATCCCTCCAAAGAAAACCATTTCTGCTAGAAGCTGCAGCATCTGACACATTGTTACCTGTGAGAATTGAGTTCACTTTTGAAAGGAATATTTCCTGTATATCGTAGTTATCATGGTAGGGGAAGGCTCATTTTGGTACAAAAATGCCTAAACAGCTGATTTGAAGAAACACATTTATTTCTCCAAATAACACCATCTAAGCTTGAAGCTACAGTTGCTAGCACATTGTTTCCCTGTGACAATTGGCTTAGTTTTTGAAAGGAAGACTTCCTCACAATCTGAGTTTTCAGGGTATTATTAGGCTGAGTGTGTCCAAGTAGGCCCATTCAGCTAAGTTCTATAGAAACATGTGTCTCTCAAAAAAAAATCTTTCTTAGAACCAGGAGCATCTAGGGCATTGTTTCCCTGTGAGAACTGAGTTAGTTATTGAAAGGAATACTTCCTGCGACTTAAGATGTTTCAAAGTGGAGACAGGCTCATTTTGTTCCAAATGGGGCCGTTCATCATTGGGGAAGAAACACAAGTATCCCTCCGAAGAAACCCATTTATGCTAGAAGCTGCAGCATCTACCATATTGTTTTCCTGTGAGAATTGAGTTCGTTTTGGGAAGAATACTTCCTGCAAATCAGAAATTCCAACGTGAACAAAGGTTCATTTTGTTTCCCAAAGGCCTATTCACCTAAGATGAAGAAAGGCCTGTATGTCCAAAAGAGAACAAGCTGGTTCCAAAGCTCAAGCACGTAGAACATTGTTTACCAGTGATACTTGAATTACTTTTTGAATGGAATGCTCCTGCAAATCAGAATTGTCGGGGTGGATGAAGATCATTTTGTTCTGAATAGGCCTATTCGCCTGAGTTGAAAAAACACATGTACCTCTCAAAAGAAAACCAGCAGTGTTAGAAGCAGGAGCATCAAGCACATTGTTTTACTGTGAGAATTCAGTGAGTTTTTGAAAGGAAGACTGCTGCAAATCAGCGTTTTCGAGGTGTAGAAAGCTTCATTTTGTTCCACATAGGACAGTTTAGAACAGTTGAAGAAACAAATGTAAATCTCAAAAGAAAACTATGTGTGTTAGAAACAAGAGCATCTATCACATTGTTTGCTGTGAGAATAGTGTTACTTTTTGAAAGGAATATACCTGCAACTTAGGGGATCAACGTGGAGATAGCCTCTTTCTGTTCCAAATTGGCCTATTCAGCTAAGTTGAAGAAACACATGTACCTCTCAAAAAAAACCATCTCGGTATGAGGCTGGAATATCTAGAACATTGTTTCCCTGTGAGAACTGAGTGTGGTTTTGAAATGACTACTACAGGAAACCTTAGAGTTTCAAAGGGGCGATAAGCTCTGTTTGCTCGAAATAGGTCTTTTCAGCTGAGTTGAAGACACATGCATCTTTCCCAAGAAAACATCTATGTTAGAAAGTGCAGCAGCTACCACATGGTTTCTCTGTCACAATTGAGAGAGCTTTTGAAAGGAGTACTTCCTGCAATTAAGAACTTGCAAGGTCAACAAAGGTTCATTCTGTGCCAAATAGGCGTTTTCACCTGACATGTTGAAACACATGTTTCTCTCACAAGAAACTCTCTGTGTTAGACGGTCCATCGCATAGAACATTATTTACCTGTGAGATTTGAGTTAGTTTTCATTGGAGAACTTTTGCAAATCAGAATTTCAGGGTGGAAAAGGCTACTTTGTTCCTAATAGCCCTATTGAGCTGCATTGAAAAAACACATGGATCTCGCGAGAGAAAACCATCTGTGTTAGAAGCAGGATCATCCGGCACATTGTTTCCCTGTGAGAATCGAGTGAATATTTGAAAGGAGTACTTTCAGCCAATCATAGATTTGAGGTGTACAAAAGCTCACTTTACTCCATATAGGACTATTTAGCTGAGTGGAAGAAACAACATGTATATCTCGCAAGAGAACTATATGTGTAAGAAGCCTGAGCATCTAGAACATTGATTCCCTGTGAGAACCGAGTTACGTTTGAAAGGAATACCTCCTGCAAATCCTAGATTTGAAGGTGGAGAAAGGCTGCTTTTGTTCAAAATAGGCCTATTGATCTGAGGGGAAGTAACGAATGGATACTTCCAAAGAAAACCATTTCTGGTAGAAGCTGAAGCATGTACATATTGCTTCCCTGGGAGAAATCAGTTAGTTTGGAAAGGAATATTCCTGCAAATCAGAACTTCCAAGGTGCACCAAGCTTCATTTCATTCTAAATAGGCCTATTCCACTGAGATGTTGAAACACATGTTTCTCTGGAAAGAAAACAATCCGTGTTACAATCTCCCCTGCCTTTAACCTTGATTCCCTGTGAGATTAGAGGTAGTTTTTGAGTGGAATAGGTCTGCAAAGGAGAATTTTCAGGCTGGAAAAGCCTCCTTTTGTTGGACTAAGCCTATTCAGCTGAGTTGAAGAAGCACATTTTTCTCTCAAAAGAAAATCATCTGTGTTAGAAGAAGGAGAATCTAGCACATTGTTTCCTATGAGAAGTGAGTTAGTGTTTGAAAAGAACGCTGACTGCCACCTAGGTGTTTCAAGGTGGAGATTGGCTCTATTTCCTCCAATAAGCCTATTCAGATGAGTTTGAGAAACACATGTATCTCTCCAAGGAAAATGATATACGTTAGCAGCATCAAATCTACCACATTGTTTCCTTCTGAGTATTGAGTTAGTTTTTGAAAGCAACACGTTTAGCAAATCAGAATTTTCAAGCTAGAGAAAGGCTCATTTTGTCCAAAGAGGACGATTCGGCTCAATTGAAGACAGACATGTATCTCTCCTCACAATACCATCTATGCTTCAAACTGCAGCAATTACCACATTGTTTCCCTGCAAGAATTGACTTAGTTTTTGAAAGGACTACTACTGGCAACTTTTGAGTTTCACTGTGGAGATAGTCTCTGTTTGCTTCAAACAGGCCTTTTTAGCTGAGATGAACAAGCACATGTGTATCATGAAAAAGTACCATCTACGTTGGAAGCTGTAATTTCTATCACACTGTTTCCCTCTGACAATTTAGTTTGTTTTAGAAAGGAGTATTTCCTGCAAATCAGAATTTCCAACATGGACTGAAGTTCACTTCCTCCAAACGAGGCTAGGTTTAAGAAACACACATATTTCTTGAAAGAAAACCATCTGTGTTAGAAGAAAGTGCATCTAGTACATTGTTTCCCTGTGAGAACTGAGTTAGTTTTTAAAGGAACTCGTCCTCCACATTAGCACTTTGAATTGGGACATATGTTTCTTTGTTTCAAATTGGCCTATACACCTGAATGGTCTAAACACGTGTTCCTCTTGAAACATCACAATATGTTTTAGAAAGAGGAACAACTAGCCTATTGCTTCCTTGTGAGAAGACTTAGTCTTGGAAAGGAATGTACCTGCAACTGAGAGATTTCAATGTGGAGATATGCCCTGATTGCTGCAAATAGGCCTATACAGCTGAGTTGAAGAAACACATGACTAACTCTAATGACAACCATCTATGTTAGAAACTGTAGCATCAAGCACATTGTTCCCCTGTGAAATTTGAATTAGTTATGGAAATGAATAACTTCTGAAGAACAGATTTTCAAAGTGTAGGAAGCCTCATTTTGTCCAAATAGGCCATTTCAGCTATGTTGAAGAAACACATGCATCTCTCCAACGAAATCATGTAGGTTAGAATCAGCATCATCTAGAACACTGTTCCTTGTGAGAATTGATTTAGCTCGTGAAAGGAGTATTTCCTGCAAAGCATCCTTTTCAAGATGAAGAAAGGTTCATTTTGTTCCAAATAGGTCTATACAGCTGAGTTGAAGAAACACATGTACCTTTCCAAAGAAAACCATCTATGGTAGATCTACCACTTTATTTCCCTGTGTGAATTGACATAGATTTCAAAGGAAAATTTAATGGAAATGAGAACTTAGAAGGCAGAGAAAGGATCATTTTGTTCCAAATGGGCCAAATCACATCAGATGTCAAAAACCGTTTGTGTGGAAAGGAAAACTGTGATAGAAACAGGTGTTTCCTGCACATTCTTTCCCTGTGAAAATTGAGTTAATTTTTAAAAGCATACTTCCTACATCTTAAGTGTTTCAATGCGGAGATAGTTTCTGTTTACTCCAGGGAGGCGTATTCAGGTTGGTTTGAGAAACGCATGTATCTCCCAAAGAAAGAGATCTATGTTAAATGCTTCACAATCCCGCCTGTTGTTTGCCTGTGAGAATTGAATGAGTTTTTGAATGCAATACTTCTGGAAATCCTCATTTTCAAGAAGAAGAAAGGCTCATTTTGTCCCAAGTATGCGTATTTTGCTGAGGTGAAGAAACACATTTATCTCTCCACAGAAAGCCATCTGTGTCAGAAGTCAAAACATTAACAACATTGCTTCATTCTGTAAATGAGTTACTTTTGGAAAGGAATATTTCCTGAAAATCAGAACTTTCAAGGTGGAGAGATGTTCACTTTCTTCCAAATAAGCCTATTGACCTGAAAGTGGGAACACATTTGTCTCTCGAAAGAAAATGGTCAGTGTAGAAAGAGAGAAGTGTCTAGACCATTGTTTCCGTGTGAGAATTGACTTAGTTTTGAAAGGAATACTTACTGCAAATCCTAATTTTCAAGGTGGAGAAAGGGTGATTTTCCTCAAATGGGCCTCTTTATCTGAGGGGAAGAAACACATGTATCCCTCCAAAGAAAACCATTTCTGCTAGAAGCTGCAGCATCTGACACATTGTTACCTGTGAGAATTGAGTTCACTTTTGAAAGGAATATTTCCTGTATATCGTAGTTATCATGGTAGGGGAAGGCTCATTTTGGTACAAAAATGCCTAATCAGCTGATTTGAAGAAACACATTTATTTCTCCAAATAACACCATCTAAGCTTGAAGCTACAGTTGCTAGCACATTGTTTCCCTGTGACAATTGGCTTAGTTTTTGAAAGGAAGACTTCCTCACAATCTGAGTTTTCAGGGTATTATTAGGCTGAGTGTGTCCAAGTAGGCCCATTCAGCTAAGTTCTATAGAAACATGTGTCTCTCAAAAAAAAATCTTTCTTAGAACCAGGAGCATCTAGGGCATTGTTTCCCTGTGAGAACTGAGTTAGTTATTGAAAGGAATACTTCCTGCGACTTAAGATGTTTCAAAGTGGAGACAGGCTCATTTTGTTCCAAATGGGGCCGTTCATCATTGGGGAAGAAACACAAGTATCCCTCCGAAGAAACCCATTTATGCTAGAAGCTGCAGCATCTACCATATTGTTTTCCTGTGAGAATTGAGTTCGTTTTGGGAAGAATACTTCCTGCAAATCAGAAATTCCAACGTGAACAAAGGTTCATTTTGTTTCCCAAAGGCCTATTCACCTAAGATGAAGAAAGGCCTGTATGTCCAAAAGAGAACAAGCTGGTTCCAAAGCTCAAGCACGTAGAACATTGTTTACCAGTGATACTTGAATTACTTTTTGAATGGAATGCTCCTGCAAATCAGAATTGTCGGGGTGGATGAAGATCATTTTGTTCTGAATAGGCCTATTCGCCTGAGTTGAAAAAACACATGTACCTCTCAAAAGAAAACCAGCAGTGTTAGAAGCAGGAGCATCAAGCACATTGTTTTACTGTGAGAATTCAGTGAGTTTTTGAAAGGAAGACTGCTGCAAATCAGCGTTTTCGAGGTGTAGAAAGCTTCATTTTGTTCCACATAGGACAGTTTAGAACAGTTGAAGAAACAAATGTAAATCTCAAAAGAAAACTATGTGTGTTAGAAACAAGAGCATCTATCACATTGTTTGCTGTGAGAATAGTGTTACTTTTTGAAAGGAATATACCTGCAACTTAGGGGATCAACGTGGAGATAGCCTCTTTCTGTTCCAAATTGGCCTATTCAGCTAAGTTGAAGAAACACATGTACCTCTCAAAAAAAACCATCTCGGTATGAGGCTGGAATATCTAGAACATTGTTTCCCTGTGAGAACTGAGTGTGGTTTTGAAATGACTACTACAGGAAACCTTAGAGTTTCAAAGGGGCGATAAGCTCTGTTTGCTCGAAATAGGTCTTTTCAGCTGAGTTGAAGACACATGCATCTTTCCCAAGAAAACATCTATGTTAGAAAGTGCAGCAGCTACCACATGGTTTCTCTGTCACAATTGAGAGAGCTTTTGAAAGGAGTACTTCCTGCAATTAAGAACTTGCAAGGTCAACAAAGGTTCATTCTGTGCCAAATAGGCGTTTTCACCTGACATGTTGAAACACATGTTTCTCTCACAAGAAACTCTCTGTGTTAGACGGTCCATCGCATAGAACATTATTTACCTGTGAGATTTGAGTTAGTTTTCATTGGAGAACTTTTGCAAATCAGAATTTCAGGGTGGAAAAGGCTACTTTGTTCCTAATAGCCCTATTGAGCTGCATTGAAAAAACACATGGATCTCGCGAGAGAAAACCATCTGTGTTAGAAGCAGGATCATCCGGCACATTGTTTCCCTGTGAGAATCGAGTGAATATTTGAAAGGAGTACTTTCAGCCAATCATAGATTTGAGGTGTACAAAAGCTCACTTTACTCCATATAGGACTATTTAGCTGAGTGGAAGAAACAACATGTATATCTCGCAAGAGAACTATATGTGTAAGAAGCCTGAGCATCTAGAACATTGATTCCCTGTGAGAACCGAGTTACGTTTGAAAGGAATACCTCCTGCAAATCCTAGATTTGAAGGTGGAGAAAGGCTGCTTTTGTTCAAAATAGGCCTATTGATCTGAGGGGAAGTAACGAATGGATACTTCCAAAGAAAACCATTTCTGGTAGAAGCTGAAGCATGTACATATTGCTTCCCTGGGAGAAATCAGTTAGTTTGGAAAGGAATATTCCTGCAAATCAGAACTTCCAAGGTGCACCAAGCTTCATTTCATTCTAAATAGGCCTATTCCACTGAGATGTTGAAACACATGTTTCTCTGGAAAGAAAACAATCCGTGTTACAATCTCCCCTGCCTTTAACCTTGATTCCCTGTGAGATTAGAGGTAGTTTTTGAGTGGAATAGGTCTGCAAAGGAGAATTTTCAGGCTGGAAAAGCCTCCTTTTGTTGGACTTAGCCTATTCAGCTGAGTTGAAGAAGCACATTTTTCTCTCAAAAGAAAATCATCTGTGTTAGAAGAAGGAGAATCTAGCACATTGTTTCCTATGAGAAGTGAGTTAGTGTTTGAAAAGAACGCTGACTGCCACCTAGGTGTTTCAAGGTGGAGATTGGCTCTATTTCCTCCAATAAGCCTATTCAGATGAGTTTGAGAAACACATGTATCTCTCCAAGGAAAATGATATACGTTAGCAGCATCAAATCTACCACATTGTTTCCTTCTGAGTATTGAGTTAGTTTTTGAAAGCAACACGTTTAGCAAATCAGAATTTTCAAGCTAGAGAAAGGCTCATTTTGTCCAAAGAGGACGATTCGGCTCAATTGAAGACAGACATGTATCTCTCCTCACAATACCATCTATGCTTCAAACTGCAGCAATTACCATATTGTTTCCCTGCAAGAATTGACTTAGTTTTTGAAAGGACTACTACTGGCAACTTTTGAGTTTCACTGTGGAGATAGTCTCTGTTTGCTTCAAACAGGCCTTTTTAGCTGAGATGAACAAGCACATGTGTATCATGAAAAAGTACCATCTACGTTGGAAGCTGTAATTTCTATCACACTGTTTCCCTCTGACAATTTAGTTTGTTTTAGAAAGGAGTATTTCCTGCAAATCAGAATTTCCAACATGGACTGAAGTTCACTTCCTCCAAACAAGCCTAGGTTGAAGAAACACACATATTTCTTGAAAGAAAACCATCTGTGTTAGAAGAAAGTGCATCTAGCACATTGTTTCCCTGTGAGAACTGAGTTAGTTTTTAAAGGAACTCGTCCTCCACATTAGCACTTTGAATTGGGACATATGTTTCTTTGTTTCAAATTGGCCTATTCACCTGAATGGTCTAAACACGTGTTCCTCTTGAAACATCACAATATGTTTTAGAAAGAGGAACAACTAGCCTATTGCTTCCTTGTGAGAAGACTTAGTCTTGGAAAGGAATGTACCTGCAACTGAGAGATTTCAATGTGGAGATATGCCCTGATTGCTGCAAATAGGCCTATACAGCTGAGTTGAAGAAACACATGACTAACTCTAATGACAACCATCTATGTTAGAAACTGTAGCATCAAGCACATTGTTCCCCTGTGAAATTTGAATTAGTTATGGAAATGAATAACTTCTGAAGAACAGATTTTCAAAGTGTAGGAAGCCTCATTTTGTCCAAATAGGCCATTTCAGCTATGTTGAAGAAACACATGCATCTCTCCAACGAAATCATGTAGGTTAGAATCAGCATCATCTAGAACACTGTTCCTTGTGAGAATTGATTTAGCTCGTGAAAGGAGTATTTCCTGCAAAGCATCCTTTTTAAGATGAAGAAAGGTTCATTTTGTTCCAAATAGGTCTATACAGCTGAGTTGAAGAAACACATGTACCTTTCCAAAGAAAACCATCTATGGTAGATCTACCACTTTATTTCCCTGTGTGAATTGACATAGATTTCAAAGGAAAATTTAATGGAAATGAGAACTTAGAAGGCAGAGAAAGGATCATTTTGTTCCAAATGGGCCAAATCACATCAGATGTCAAAAACCGTTTGTGTGGAAAGGAAAACTGTGATAGAAACAGGTGTTTCCTGCACATTCTTTCCCTGTGAAAATTGAGTTAATTTTTAAAAGCATACTTCCTACATCTTAAGTGTTTCAATGCGGAGATAGTTTCTGTTTACTCCAGGGAGGCGTATTCAGGTTGGTTTGAGAAAAGCATGTATCTCCCAAAGAAAGAGATCTATGTTAAATGCTTCACAATCCCGCCTGTTGTTTGCCTGTGAGAATTGAATGAGTTTTTGAATGCAATACTTCTGGAAATCCTCATTTTCAAGAAGAAGAAAGGCTCATTTTGTCCCAAGTATGCGTATTTTGCTGAGGTGAAGAAACACATTTATCTCTCCACAGAAAGCCATCTGTGTCAGAAGTCAAAACATTAACAACATTGCTTCATTCTGTAAATGAGTTACTTTTGGAAAGGAATATTTCCTGAAAATCAGAACTTTCAAGGTGGAGAGATGTTCACTTTCTTCCAAATAAGCCTATTGACCTGAAAGTGGGAACACATTTGTCTCTCGAAAGAAAATGGTCAGTGTAGAAAGAGAGAAGTGTCTAGACCATTGTTTCCGTGTGAGAATTGACTTAGTTTTGAAAGGAATACTTACTGCAAATCCTAATTTTCAAGGTGGAGAAAGGGTGATTTTCCTCAAATGGGCCTCTTTATCTGAGGGGAAGAAACACATGTATCCCTCCAAAGAAAACCATTTCTGCTAGAAGCTGCAGCATCTGACACATTGTTACCTGTGAGAATTGAGTTCACTTTTGAAAGGAATATTTCCTGTATATCGTAGTTATCATGGTAGGGGAAGGCTCATTTTGGTACAAAAATGCCTAATCAGCTGATTTGAAGAAACACATTTATTTCTCCAAATAACACCATCTAAGCTTGAAGCTACAGTTGCTAGCACATTGTTTCCCTGTGACAATTGGCTTAGTTTTTGAAAGGAAGACTTCCTCACAATCTGAGTTTTCAGGGTATTATTAGGCTGAGTGTGTCCAAGTAGGCCCATTCAGCTAAGTTCTATAGAAACATGTGTCTCTCAAAAAAAAATCTTTCTTAGAACCAGGAGCATCTAGGGCATTGTTTCCCTGTGAGAACTGAGTTAGTTATTGAAAGGAATACTTCCTGCGACTTAAGATGTTTCAAAGTGGAGACAGGCTCATTTTGTTCCAAATGGGGCCGTTCATCATTGGGGAAGAAACACAAGTATCCCTCCGAAGAAACCCATTTATGCTAGAAGCTGCAGCATCTACCATATTGTTTTCCTGTGAGAATTGAGTTCGTTTTGGGAAGAATACTTCCTGCAAATCAGAAATTCCAACGTGAACAAAGGTTCATTTTGTTTCCCAAAGGCCTATTCACCTAAGATGAAGAAAGGCCTGTATGTCCAAAAGAGAACAAGCTGGTTCCAAAGCTCAAGCACGTAGAACATTGTTTACCAGTGATACTTGAATTACTTTTTGAATGGAATGCTCCTGCAAATCAGAATTGTCGGGGTGGATGAAGATCATTTTGTTCTGAATAGGCCTATTCGCCTGAGTTGAAAAAACACATGTACCTCTCAAAAGAAAACCAGCAGTGTTAGAAGCAGGAGCATCAAGCACATTGTTTTACTGTGAGAATTCAGTGAGTTTTTGAAAGGAAGACTGCTGCAAATCAGCGTTTTCGAGGTGTAGAAAGCTTCATTTTGTTCCACATAGGACAGTTTAGAACAGTTGAAGAAACAAATGTAAATCTCAAAAGAAAACTATGTGTGTTAGAAACAAGAGCATCTATCACATTGTTTGCTGTGAGAATAGTGTTACTTTTTGAAAGGAATATACCTGCAACTTAGGGGATCAACGTGGAGATAGCCTCTTTCTGTTCCAAATTGGCCTATTCAGCTAAGTTGAAGAAACACATGTACCTCTCAAAAAAAACCATCTCGGTATGAGGCTGGAATATCTAGAACATTGTTTCCCTGTGAGAACTGAGTGTGGTTTTGAAATGACTACTACAGGAAACCTTAGAGTTTCAAAGGGGCGATAAGCTCTGTTTGCTCGAAATAGGTCTTTTCAGCTGAGTTGAAGACACATGCATCTTTCCCAAGAAAACATCTATGTTAGAAAGTGCAGCAGCTACCACATGGTTTCTCTGTCACAATTGAGAGAGCTTTTGAAAGGAGTACTTCCTGCAATTAAGAACTTGCAAGGTCAACAAAGGTTCATTCTGTGCCAAATAGGCGTTTTCACCTGACATGTTGAAACACATGTTTCTCTCACAAGAAACTCTCTGTGTTAGACGGTCCATCGCATAGAACATTATTTACCCGTGAGATTTGAGTTAGTTTTCATTGGAGAACTTTTGCAAATCAGAATTTCAGGGTGGAAAAGGCTACTTTGTTCCTAATAGCCCTATTGAGCTGCATTGAAAAAACACATGGATCTCGCGAGAGAAAACCATCTGTGTTAGAAGCAGGATCATCCGGCACATTGTTTCCCTGTGAGAATCGAGTGAATATTTGAAAGGAGTACTTCCAGCCAATCATAGATTTGAGGTGTACAAAAGCTCACTTTACTCCATATAGGACTATTTAGCTGAGTGGAAGAAACAACATGTATATCTCGCAAGAGAACTATATGTGTAAGAAGCCTGAGCATCTAGAACATTGATTCCCTGTGAGAACCGAGTTACGTTTGAAAGGAATACCTCCTGCAAATCCTAGATTTGAAGGTGGAGAAAGGCTGCTTTTGTTCAAAATAGGCCTATTGATCTGAGGGGAAGTAACGAATGGATACTTCCAAAGAAAACCATTTCTGGTAGAAGCTGAAGCATGTACATATTGCTTCCCTGGGAGAAATCAGTTAGTTTGGAAAGGAATATTCCTGCAAATCAGAACTTCCAAGGTGCACCAAGCTTCATTTCATTCTAAATAGGCCTATTCCACTGAGATGTTGAAACACATGTTTCTCTGGAAAGAAAACAATCCGTGTTACAATCTCCCCTGCCTTTAACCTTGATTCCCTGTGAGATTAGAGGTAGTTTTTGAGTGGAATAGGTCTGCAAAGGAGAATTTTCAGGCTGGAAAAGCCTCCTTTTGTTGGACTTAGCCTATTCAGCTGAGTTGAAGAAGCACATTTTTCTCTCAAAAGAAAATCATCTGTGTTAGAAGAAGGAGAATCTAGCACATTGTTTCCTATGAGAAGTGAGTTAGTGTTTGAAAAGAACGCTGACTGCCACCTAGGTGTTTCAAGGTGGAGATTGGCTCTATTTCCTCCAATAAGCCTATTCAGATGAGTTTGAGAAACACATGTATCTCTCCAAGGAAAATGATATACGTTAGCAGCATCAAATCTACCACATTGTTTCCTTCTGAGTATTGAGTTAGTTTTTGAAAGCAACACGTTTAGCAAATCAGAATTTTCAAGCTAGAGAAAGGCTCATTTTGTCCAAAGAGGACGATTCGGCTCAATTGAAGACAGACATGTATCTCTCCTCACAATACCATCTATGCTTCAAACTGCAGCAATTACCACATTGTTTCCCTGCAAGAATTGACTTAGTTTTTGAAAGGACTACTACTGGCAACTTTTGAGTTTCACTGTGGAGATAGTCTCTGTTTGCTTCAAACAGGCCTTTTTAGCTGAGATGAACAAGCACATGTGTATCATGAAAAAGTACCATCTACGTTGGAAGCTGTAATTTCTATCACACTGTTTCCCTCTGACAATTTAGTTTGTTTTAGAAAGGAGTATTTCCTGCAAATCAGAATTTCCAACATGGACTGAAGTTCACTTCCTCCAAACAAGCCTAGGTTGAAGAAACACACATATTTCTTGAAAGAAAACCATCTGTGTTAGAAGAAAGTGCATCTAGCACATTGTTTCCCTGTGAGAACTGAGTTAGTTTTTAAAGGAACTCGTCCTCCACATTAGCACTTTGAATTGGGACATATGTTTCTTTGTTTCAAATTGGCCTATTCACCTGAATGGTCTAAACACGTGTTCCTCTTGAAACATCACAATATGTTTTAGAAAGAGGAACAACTAGCCTATTGCTTCCTTGTGAGAAGACTTAGTCTTGGAAAGGAATGTACCTGCAACTGAGAGATTTCAATGTGGAGATATGCCCTGATTGCTGCAAATAGGCCTATACAGCTGAGTTGAAGAAACACATGACTAACTATAATGACAACCATCTATGTTAGAAACTGTAGCATCAAGCACATTGTTCCCCTGTGAAATTTGAATTAGTTATGGAAATGAATAACTTCTGAAGAACAGATTTTCAAAGTGTAGGAAGCCTCATTTTGTCCAAATAGGCCATTTCAGCTATGTTGAAGAAACACATGCATCTCTCCAACGAAATCATGTAGGTTAGAATCAGCATCATCTAGAACACTGTTCCTTGTGAGAATTGATTTAGCTCGTGAAAGGAGTATTTCCTGCAAAGCATCCTTTTCAAGATGAAGAAAGGCTCATTTTGTTCCAAATAGGTCTATACAGCTGAGTTGAAGAAACACATGTACCTTTCCAAAGAAAACCATCTATGGTAGATCTACCACTTCATTTCCCTGTGTGAATTGACATAGATTTCAAAGGAAAATTTAATGGAAATGAGAACTTAGAAGGCAGAGAAAGGATCATTTTGTTCCAAATGGGCCAAATCACATCAGATGTCAAAAACCGTTTGTGTGGAAAGGAAAACTGTGATAGAAACAGGTGTTTCCTGCACATTCTTTCCCTGTGAAAATTGAGTTAATTTTTAAAAGCATACTTCCTACATCTTAAGTGTTTCAATGCGGAGATAGTTTCTGTTTACTCCAGGGAGGCGTATTCAGGTTGGTTTGAGAAACGCATGTATCTCCCAAAGAAAGAGATCTATGTTAAATGCTTCACAATCCCGCCTGTTGTTTGCCTGTGAGAATTGAATGAGTTTTTGAATGCAATACTTCTGGAAATCCTCATTTTCAAGAAGAAGAAAGGCTCATTTTGTCCCAAGTATGCGTATTTTGCTGAGGTGAAGAAACACATTTATCTCTCCACAGAAAGCCATCTGTGTCAGAAGTCAAAACATTAACAACATTGCTTCATTCTGTAAATGAGTTACTTTTGGAAAGGAATATTTCCTGAAAATCAGAACTTTCAAGGTGGAGAGATGTTCACTTTCTTCCAAATAAGCCTATTGACCTGAAAGTGGGAACACATTTGTCTCTCGAAAGAAAATGGTCAGTGTAGAAAGAGAGAAGTGTCTAGACCATTGTTTCCGTGTGAGAATTGACTTAGTGTTGAAAGGAATACTTACTGCAAATCCTAATTTTCAAGGTGGAGAAAGGGTGATTTTCCTCAAATGGGCCTCTTTATCTGAGGGGAAGAAACACATGTATCCCTCCAAAGAAAACCATTTCTGCTAGAAGCTGCAGCATCTGACACATTGTTACCTGTGAGAATTGAGTTCACTTTTGAAAGGAATATTTCCTGTATATCGTAGTTATCATGGTAGGGGAAGGCTCATTTTGGTACAAAAATGCCTAATCAGCTGATTTGAAGAAACACATTTATTTCTCCAAATAACACCATCTAAGCTTGAAGCTACAGTTGCTAGCACATTGTTTCCCTGTGACAATTGGCTTAGTTTTTGAAAGGAAGACTTCCTCACAATCTGAGTTTTCAGGGTATTATTAGGCTGAGTGTGTCCAAGTAGGCCCATTCAGCTAAGTTCTATAGAAACATGTGTCTCTCAAAAAAAAATCTTTCTTAGAACCAGGAGCATCTAGGGCATTGTTTCCCTGTGAGAACTGAGTTAGTTATTGAAAGGAATACTTCCTGCGACTTAAGATGTTTCAAAGTGGAGACAGGCTCATTTTGTTCCAAATGGGGCCGTTCATCATTGGGGAAGAAACACAAGTATCCCTCCGAAGAAACCCATTTATGCTAGAAGCTGCAGCATCTACCATATTGTTTTCCTGTGAGAATTGAGTTCGTTTTGGGAAGAATACTTCCTGCAAATCAGAAATTCCAACGTGAACAAAGGTTCATTTTGTTTCCCAAAGGCCTATTCACCTAAGATGAAGAAAGGCCTGTATGTCCAAAAGAGAACAAGCTGGTTCCAAAGCTCAAGCACGTAGAACATTGTTTACCAGTGATACTTGAATTACTTTTTGAATGGAATGCTCCTGCAAATCAGAATTGTCGGGGTGGATGAAGATCATTTTGTTCTGAATAGGCCTATTCGCCTGAGTTGAAAAAACACATGTACCTCTCAAAAGAAAACCAGCAGTGTTAGAAGCAGGAGCATCAAGCACATTGTTTTACTGTGAGAATTCAGTGAGTTTTTGAAAGGAAGACTGCTGCAAATCAGCGTTTTCGAGGTGTAGAAAGCTTCATTTTGTTCCACATAGGACAGTTTAGAACAGTTGAAGAAACAAATGTAAATCTCAAAAGAAAACTATGTGTGTTAGAAACAAGAGCATCTATCACATTGTTTGCTGTGAGAATAGTGTTACTTTTTGAAAGGAATATACCTGCAACTTAGGGGATCAACGTGGAGATAGCCTCTTTCTGTTCCAAATTGGCCTATTCAGCTAAGTTGAAGAAACACATGTACCTCTCAAAAAAAACCATCTCGGTATGAGGCTGGAATATCTAGAACATTGTTTCCCTGTGAGAACTGAGTGTGGTTTTGAAATGACTACTACAGGAAACCTTAGAGTTTCAAAGGGGCGATAAGCTCTGTTTGCTCGAAATAGGTCTTTTCAGCTGAGTTGAAGACACATGCATCTTTCCCAAGAAAACATCTATGTTAGAAAGTGCAGCAGCTACCACATGGTTTCTCTGTCACAATTGAGAGAGCTTTTGAAAGGAGTACTTCCTGCAATTAAGAACTTGCAAGGTCAACAAAGGTTCATTCTGTGCCAAATAGGCGTTTTCACCTGACATGTTGAAACACATGTTTCTCTCACAAGAAACTCTCTGTGTTAGACGGTCCATCGCATAGAACATTATTTACCTGTGAGATTTGAGTTAGTTTTCATTGGAGAACTTTTGCAAATCAGAATTTCAGGGTGGAAAAGGCTACTTTGTTCCTAATAGCCCTATTGAGCTGCATTGAAAAAACACATGGATCTCGCGAGAGAAAACCATCTGTGTTAGAAGCAGGATCATCCGGCACATTGTTTCCCTGTGAGAATCGAGTGAATATTTGAAAGGAGTACTTCCAGCCAATCATAGATTTGAGGTGTACAAAAGCTCACTTTACTCCATATAGGACTATTTAGCTGAGTGGAAGAAACAACATGTATATCTCGCAAGAGAACTATATGTGTAAGAAGCCTGAGCATCTAGAACATTGATTCCCTGTGAGAACCGAGTTACGTTTGAAAGGAATACCTCCTGCAAATCCTAGATTTGAAGGTGGAGAAAGGCTGCTTTTGTTCAAAATAGGCCTATTGATCTGAGGGGAAGTAACGAATGGATACTTCCAAAGAAAACCATTTCTGGTAGAAGCTGAAGCATGTACATATTGCTTCCCTGGGAGAAATCAGTTAGTTTGGAAAGGAATATTCCTGCAAATCAGAACTTCCAAGGTGCACCAAGCTTCATTTCATTCTAAATAGGCCTATTCCACTGAGATGTTGAAACACATGTTTCTCTGGAAAGAAAACAATCCGTGTTACAATCTCCCCTGCCTTTAACCTTGATTCCCTGTGAGATTAGAGGTAGTTTTTGAGTGGAATAGGTCTGCAAAGGAGAATTTTCAGGCTGGAAAAGCCTCCTTTTGTTGGACTTAGCCTATTCAGCTGAGTTGAAGAAGCACATTTTTCTCTCAAAAGAAAATCATCTGTGTTAGAAGAAGGAGAATCTAGCACATTGTTTCCTATGAGAAGTGAGTTAGTGTTTGAAAAGAACGCTGACTGCCACCTAGGTGTTTCAAGGTGGAGATTGGCTCTATTTCCTCCAATAAGCCTATTCAGATGAGTTTGAGAAACACATGTATCTCTCCAAGGAAAATGATATACGTTAGCAGCATCAAATCTACCACATTGTTTCCTTCTGAGTATTGAGTTAGTTTTTGAAAGCAACACGTTTAGCAAATCAGAATTTTCAAGCTAGAGAAAGGCTCATTTTGTCCAAAGAGGACGATTCGGCTCAATTGAAGACAGACATGTATCTCTCCTCACAATACCATCTATGCTTCAAACTGCAGCAATTACCACATTGTTTCCCTGCAAGAATTGACTTAGTTTTTGAAAGGACTACTACTGGCAACTTTTGAGTTTCACTGTGGAGATAGTCTCTGTTTGCTTCAAACAGGCCTTTTTAGCTGAGATGAACAAGCACATGTGCATCATGAAAAAGTACCATCTACGTTGGAAGCTGTAATTTCTATCACACTGTTTCCCTCTGACAATTTAGTTTGTTTTAGAAAGGAGTATTTCCTGCAAATCAGAATTTCCAACATGGACTGAAGTTCACTTCCTCCAAACAAGCCTAGGTTGAAGAAACACACATATTTCTTGAAAGAAAACCATCTGTGTTAGAAGAAAGTGCATCTAGCACATTGTTTCCCTGTGAGAACTGAGTTAGTTTTTAAAGGAACTCGTCCTCCACATTAGCACTTTGAATTGGGACATATGTTTCTTTGTTTCAAATTGGCCTATTCACCTGAATGGTCTAAACACGTGTTCCTCTTGAAACATCACAATATGTTTTAGAAAGAGGAACAACTAGCCTATTGCTTCCTTGTGAGAAGACTTAGTCTTGGAAAGGAATGTACCTGCAACTGAGAGATTTCAATGTGGAGATATGCCCTGATTGCTGCAAATAGGCCTATACAGCTGAGTTGAAGAAACACATGACTAACTATAATGACAACCATCTATGTTAGAAACTGTAGCATCAAGCACATTGTTCCCCTGTGAAATTTGAATTAGTTATGGAAATGAATAACTTCTGAAGAACAGATTTTCAAAGTGTAGGAAGCCTCATTTTGTCCAAATAGGCCATTTCAGCTATGTTGAAGAAACACATGCATCTCTCCAACGAAATCATGTAGGTTAGAATCAGCATCATCTAGAACACTGTTCCTTGTGAGAATTGATTTAGCTCGTGAAAGGAGTATTTCCTGCAAAGCATCCTTTTCAAGATGAAGAAAGGCTCATTTTGTTCCAAATAGGTCTATACAGCTGAGTTGAAGAAACACATGTACCTTTCCAAAGAAAACCATCTATGGTAGATCTACCACTTCATTTCCCTGTGTGAATTGACATAGATTTCAAAGGAAAATTTAATGGAAATGAGAACTTAGAAGGCAGAGAAAGGATCATTTTGTTCCAAATGGGCCAAATCACATCAGATGTCAAAAACCGTTTGTGTGGAAAGGAAAACTGTGATAGAAACAGGTGTTTCCTGCACATTCTTTCCCTGTGAAAATTGAGTTAATTTTTAAAAGCATACTTCCTACATCTTAAGTGTTTCAATGCGGAGATAGTTTCTGTTTACTCCAGGGAGGCGTATTCAGGTTGGTTTGAGAAACGCATGTATCTCCCAAAGAAAGAGATCTATGTTAAATGCTTCACAATCCCGCCTGTTGTTTGCCTGTGAGAATTGAATGAGTTTTTGAATGCAATACTTCTGGAAATCCTCATTTTCAAGAAGAAGAAAGGCTCATTTTGTCCCAAGTATGCGTATTTTGCTGAGGTGAAGAAACACATTTATCTCTCCACAGAAAGCCATCTGTGTCAGAAGTCAAAACATTAACAACATTGCTTCATTCTGTAAATGAGTTACTTTTGGAAAGGAATATTTCCTGAAAATCAGAACTTTCAAGGTGGAGAGATGTTCACTTTCTTCCAAATAAGCCTATTGACCTGAAAGTGGGAACACATTTGTCTCTCGAAAGAAAATGGTCAGTGTAGAAAGAGAGAAGTGTCTAGACCATTGTTTCTGTGTGAGAATTGACTTAGTGTTGAAAGGAATACTTACTGCAAATCCTAATTTTCAAGGTGGAGAAAGGGTGATTTTCCTCAAATGGGCCTCTTTATCTGAGGGGAAGAAACACATGTATCCCTCCAAAGAAAACCATTTGTGCTAGAAGCTGCAGCATCTGACACATTGTTACCTGTGAGAATTGAGTTCACTTTTGAAAGGAATATTTCCTGTATATCGTAGTTATCATGGTAGGGGAAGGCTCATTTTGGTACAAAAATGCCTAATCAGCTGATTTGAAGAAACACATTTATTTCTCCAAATAACACCATCTAAGCTTGAAGCTACAGTTGCTAGCACATTGTTTCCCTGTGACAATTGGCTTAGTTTTTGAAAGGAAGACTTCCTCACAATCTGAGTTTTCAGGGTATTATTAGGCTGAGTGTATCCAAGTAGGCCCATTCAGCTAAGTTCTATAGAAACATGTGTCTCTCAAAAAAAAATCTTTCTTAGAACCAGGAGCATCTAGGGCATTGTTTCCCTGTGAGAACTGAGTTAGTTATTGAAAGGAATACTTCCTGCGACTTAAGATGTTTCAAAGTGGAGACAGGCTCATTTTGTTCCAAATGGGGCCGTTCATCATTGGGGAAGAAACACAAGTATCCCTCCGAAGAAACCCATTTATGCTAGAAGCTGCAGCATCTACCATATTGTTTTCCTGTGAGAATTGAGTTCGTTTTGGGAAGAATACTTCCTGCAAATCAGAAATTCCAACGTGAACAAAGGTTCATTTTGTTTCCCAAAGGCCTATTCACCTAAGATGAAGAAAGGCCTGTATGTCCAAAAGAAAACAAGCTTGGTCCAAAGCTCAAGCACGTAGAACTTTGTTTACCAGTGATACTTGAATTACTTTTTGAATGGAATGCTCCTGCAAATCAGAATTGTCGGGGTGGATGAAGATCATTTTGTTCTGAATAGGCCTATTCGCCTGAGTTGAAAAAACACATGTACATCTCAAAAGAAAACCAGCAGTGTTAGAAGCAGGAGCATCAAGCACATTGTTTTACTGTGAGAATTCAGTGAGTTTTTGAAAGGAAGACTGCTGCAAATCAGCGTTTTCGAGGTGTAGAAAGCTTCATTTTGTTCCACATAGGACAGTTTAGAACAGTTGAAGAAACAAATGTAAATCTCAAAAGAAAACTATGTGTGTTAGAAACAAGAGCATCTATCACATTGTTTGCTGTGAGAATAGTGTTACTTTTTGAAAGGAATATACCTGCAACTTAGGGGATCAACGTGGAGATAGCCTCTTTTTGTTCCAAATTGGCCTATTCAGCTAAGTTGAAGAAACACATGTACCTCTCAAAAAAAACCATCTCGGTATGAGGCTGGAATATCTAGAACATTGTTTCCCTGTGAGAACTGAGTGTGGTTTTGAAATGACTACTACAGGAAACCTTAGAGTTTCAAAGGGGCGATAAGCTCTGTTTGCTCGAAATAGGTCTTTTCAGCTGAGTTGAAGACACATGCATCTTTCCCAAGAAAACATCTATGTTAGAAAGTGCAGCAGCTACCACATGGTTTCTCTGTCACAATTGAGAGAGCTTTTGAAAGGAGTACTTCCTGCAATTAAGAACTTGCAAGGTCAACAAAGGTTCATTCTGTGCCAAATAGGCGTTTTCACCTGACATGTTGAAACACATGTTTCTCTCACAAGAAACTCTCTGTGTTAGACGGTCCATTGCATAGAACATTATTTACCTGTGAGATTTGAGTTAGTTTTCATTGGAGAACTTTTGCAAATCAGAATTTGAGGGTGGAAAAGGCTACTTTGTTCCTAATAGCCCTATTGAGCTGCATTGAAAAAACACATGGATCTCGCGAGAGAAAACCATCTGTGTTAGAAGCAGGATCATCCGGCACATTGTTTCCCTGTGAGAATCGAGTGAATATTTGAAAGGAGTACTTCCAGCCAATCATAGATTTGAGGTGTACAAAAGCTCACTTTACTCCATATAGGACTATTTAGCTGAGTGGAAGAAACAACATGTATATCTCGCAAGAGAACTATATGTGTAAGAAGCCTGAGCATCTAGAACATTGATTCCCTGTGAGAACCGAGTTACGTTTGAAAGGAATACCTCCTGCAAATCCTAGATTTGAAGGTGGAGAAAGGCTGCTTTTGTTCAAAATAGGCCTATTGATCTGAGGGGAAGTAACGAATGGATACTTCCAAAGAAAACCATTTCTGGTAGAAGCTGAAGCATGTACATATTGCTTCCCTGGGAGAAATCAGTTAGTTTGGAAAGGAATATTCCTGCAAATCAGAACTTCCAAGGTGCACCAAGCTTCATTTCATTCTAAATAGGCCTATTCCACTGAGATGTTGAAACACATGTTTCTCTGGAAAGAAAACAATCCGTGTTACAATCTCCCCTGCCTTTAACCTTGATTCCCTGTGAGATTAGAGGTAGTTTTTGAGTGGAATAGGTCTGCAAAGGAGAATTTTCAGGCTGGAAAAGCCTCCTTTTGTTGGACTTAGCCTATTCAGCTGAGTTGAAGAAGCACATTTTTCTCTCAAAAGAAAATCATCTGTGTTAGAAGAAGGAGAATCTAGCACATTGTTTCCTATGAGAAGTGAGTTAGTGTTTGAAAAGAACGCTGACTGCCACCTAGGTGTTTCAAGGTGGAGATTGGCTCTATTTCCTCCAATAAGCCTATTCAGATGAGTTTGAGAAACACATGTATCTCTCCAAGGAAAATGATATACGTTAGCAGCATCAAATCTACCACATTGTTTCCTTCTGAGTATTGAGTTAGTTTTTGAAAGCAACACGTTTAGCAAATCAGAATTTTCAAGCTAGAGAAAGGCTCATTTTGTCCAAAGAGGAGGATTCGGCTCAATTGAAGACAGACATGTATCTCTCCTCACAATACCATCTATGCTTCAAACTGCAGCAATTACCACATTGTTTCCCTGCAAGAATTGACTTAGTTTTTGAAAGGACTACTACTGGCAACTTTTGAGTTTCACTGTGGAGATAGTCTCTGTTTGCTTCAAACAGGCCTTTTTAGCTGAGATGAACAAGCACATGTGTATCATGAAAAAGTACCATCTACGTTGGAAGCTGTAATTTCTATCACACTGTTTCCCTCTGACAATTTAGTTTGTTTTAGAAAGGAGTATTTCCTGCAAATCAGAATTTCCAACATGGACTGAAGTTCACTTCCTCCAAACAAGCCTAGGTTGAAGAAACACACATATTTCTTGAAAGAAAACCATCTGTGTTAGAAGAAAGTGCATCTAGCACATTGTTTCCCTGTGAGAACTGAGTTAGTTTTTAAAGGAACTCGTCCTCCACATTAGCACTTTGAATTGGGACATATGTTTCTTTGTTTCAAATTGGCCTATTCACCTGAATGGTCTAAACACGTGTTCCTCTTGAAACATCACAATATGTTTTAGAAAGAGGAACAACTAGCCTATTGCTTCCTTGTGAGAAGACTTAGTCTTGGAAAGGAATGTACCTGCAACTGAGAGATTTCAATGTGGAGATATGCCCTGATTGCTGCAAATAGGCCTATACAGCTGAGTTGAAGAAACACATGACTAACTCTAATGACAACCATCTATGTTAGAAACTGTAGCATCAAGCACATTGTTCCCCTGTGAAATTTGAATTAGTTATGGAAATGAATAACTTCTGAAGAACAGATTTTCAAAGTGTAGGAAGCCTCATTTTGTCCAAATAGGCCATTTCAGCTATGTTGAAGAAACACATGCATCTCTCCAACGAAATCATGTAGGTTAGAATCAGCATCATCTAGAACACTGTTCCTTGTGAGAATTGATTTAGCTCGTGAAAGGAGTATTTCCTGCAAAGCATCCTTTTCAAGATGAAGAAAGGCTCATTTTGTTCCAAATAGGTCTATACAGCTGAGTTGAAGAAACACATGTACCTTTCCAAAGAAAACCATCTATGGTAGATCTACCACTTTATTTCCCTGTGTGAATTGACATAGATTTCAAAGGAAAATTTAATGGAAATGAGAACTTAGAAGGCAGAGAAAGGATCATTTTGTTCCAAATGGGCCAAATTACATCAGATGTCAAAAACCGTTTGTGTGGAAAGGAAAACTGTGATAGAAACAGGTGTTTCCTGCACATTCTTTCCCTGTGAAAATTGAGTTAATTTTTAAAAGCATACTTCCTACATCTTAAGAGTTTCAATGCGGAGGTAGTTTCTGTTTACTCCAGGGAGGCGTATTCAGGTTGGTTTGAGAAACGCATGTATCTCCCAAAGAAAGAGATCTATGTTAAATGCTTCACAATCCCGCCTGTTGTTTGCCTGTGAGAATTGAATGAGTTTTTGAATGCAATACTTCTGGAAATCCTCATTTTCAAGAAGAAGAAAGGCTCATTTTGTCCCAAGTATGCGTATTTTGCTGAGGTGAAGAAACACATTTATCTCTCCACAGAAAGCCATCTGTGTCAGAAGTCAAAACATTAACAACATTGCTTCATTCTGTAAATGAGTTACTTTTGGAAAGGAATATTTCCTGAAAATCAGAACTTTCAAGGTGGAGAGATGTTCACTTTCTTCCAAATAAGCCTATTGACCTGAAAGTGGGAACACATTTGTCTCTCGAAAGAAAATGGTCAGTGTAGAAAGAGAGAAGTGTCTAGACCATTGTTTCCGTGTGAGAATTGACTTAGTTTTGAAAGGAATACTTACTGCAAATCCTAATTTTCAAGGTGGAGAAAGGGTGATTTTCCTCAAATGGGCCTCTTTATCTGAGGGGAAGAAACACATGTATCCCTCCAAAGAAAACCATTTGTGCTAGAAGCTGCAGCATCTGACACATTGTTACCTGTGAGAATTGAGTTCACTTTTGAAAGGAATATTTCCTGTATATCGTAGTTATCATGGTAGGGGAAGGCTCATTTTGGTACAAAAATGCCTAATCAGCTGATTTGAAGAAACACATTTATTTCTCCAAATAACACCATCTAAGCTTGAAGCTACAGTTGCTAGCACATTGTTTCCCTGTGACAATTGGCTTAGTTTTTGAAAGGAAGACTTCCTGACAATCTGAATTTTCAGGGTATTATTAGGCTGAGTGTGTCCAAGTAGGCCCATTCAGCTAAGTTCTATAGAAACATGTGTCTCTCAAAAAAAAATCTTTCTTAGAACCAGGAGCATCTAGGGCATTGTTTCCCTGTGAGAACTGAGTTAGTTATTGAAAGGAATACTTCCTGCGACTTAAGATGTTTCAAAGTGGAGAAAGGCTCATTTTGTTCCAAATGGGGCCGTTCATCATTCGGGAAGAAACACAAGTATCCCTCCGAAGAAACCCATTTATGGTAGAAGCTGCAGCATCTACCATATTGTTTTCCTGTGAGAATTGAGTTCGTTTTGGGAAGAATACTTCCTGCAAATCAGAAATTCCAACGTGAACAAAGGTTCATTTTGTTTCCCAAAGGCCTATTCACCTAAGATGAAGAAAGGCCTGTATGTCCAAAAGAGAACAAGCTGGGTCCAAAGCTCAAGCATGTAGAACGTTGTTTACCAGTGATACTTGAATTACTTTTTGAATGGAATGCTCCTGCAAATCAGAATTGTCGGGGTGGATGAAGATCCTTTTGTTCTGAATAGGCCTATTCGCCTGAGTTGAAAAAACACATGTACCTCTCAAAAGAAAACCAGCAGTGTTAGAAGCAGGAGCATCAAGCACATTGTTTTACTGTGAGCATTCAGTGAGTTTTTGAAAGGAAGACTGCTGCAAATCAGCGTTTTCGAGGTGTAGAAAGCTTCATTTTGTTCCACATAGGACAGTTTAGAACAGTTGAAGAAACAAATGTAAATCTCAAAAGAAAGGTATGTGTGTTAGAAACAAGAGCATCTATCACATTGTTTGCTGTGAGAATAGTGTTACTTTTTGAAAGGAATATACCTGCAACTTAGGGGATCAACGTGGAGATAGCCTCTTTCTGTTCCAAATTGGCCTATTCAGCTAAGTTGAAGAAACACATGTACCTCTCAAAAAAAACCATCTCGGTATGAGGCTGGAATATCTAGAACATTGTTTCCCTGTGAGAACTGAGTGTGGTTTTGAAATGACTACTACAGGAAACCTTAGAGTTTCAAAGGGGCGATAAGCTCTGTTTGCTCGAAATAGGTCTTTTCAGCTGAGTTGAAGACACATGCATCTTCCCCAAGAAAACCATCTATGTTAGAAAGTGCAGCAGCTACCACATGGTTTCTCTGTCACAATTGAGAGAGCTTTTGAAAGGAGTACTTCCTGCAATTCCGAACTTTCAAGGTCAACAAAGGTTCCTTCTGTGCCAAATAGGCGTTTTCACCTGAAATGTTGAAACACATGTTTCTCTCACAAGAAACTCTCTGTGTTAGACGGTCCATCGCATAGAACATTATTTACCAGTGAGATTTGAGTTAGTTTTCATTGGAGAACTTTTGCAAATCAGAATTTCAGGGTGGAAAAGGCTACTTTGTTCCTAATAGCCCTATTGAGCTGCATTGAAAAAACACATGGATCTCGCTAGAGAAAACCACCTGTGTTAGAAGCAGGATAATCCAGCACATTGTTTCCCTGTGAGAATCGAGTGAATATTTGAAAGGAGTACTTCCAGACAATCATAGATTTGAGGTGTACAACAGCTCACTTTACTCCAAATAGGACTATTTAGCTGAGTGGAAGAAACAACATGTATATCTCGCAAGAGAACTATATGTGTAAGAAGCCTGAGCATCTAGAACATTGATTCCCTGTGAGAACCGAGTTACGTTTGAAAGGAATACCTCCTGCAAATGCTAGATTTGAAGGTGGAGAAAGGCTGCTTTTGTTCAAAATAGGCCTATTGATCTGAGGGGAAGTAACGAATGGATACTTCCAAAGAAAACCATTTCTGGTAGAAGCTGAAGCATGTACATATTGCTTCCCTGGGAGAATTCAGTTCGTTTGGAAAAGAATATTCCTGCAAATCAGAACTTCCAAGGTGCACCAAGCTTCATTTCATTCTAAATAGGCCTATTTGACTGAGATGTTGAAACACATGTTTCTCTGGAAAGAAAACAATCCGTGTTATAATCTCCCCTGCCTTTAACCTTGATTCTCTGTGAGATTAGAGGTAGTTTTTGAGTGGAATACTTCTGCAAAGGAGAATTTTCAGGCTGGAAAAGCCTCCTTTTGTTGGACTAAGCCTATTCAGCTGAGTTGAAGAAGCACATTTTTCTCTCAAAAGAAAATCATCTGTGTTAGAAGAAGGAGAATCTAGCACATTGTTTCCTATGAGAAGTGAGTTAGTTTTTGAAAAGAACGCTGCCTGCAACCTAGGTGTTTCAAGGTGGAGATTGGCTCTATTTCCTCCAATAAGCCTATTCAGATGAGTTTGAGAAACTCATGTATCTCTCCAAGGAAAATGGTCTACGTTAGCAGCATCAAATCTACCACATTGTTTCCTTCTGTGTATTGAGTTAGTTTTTGAAAGCAACACGTTTAGCAAATCAGAATTTTCAAGCTAGAGAACGGCTCATTTTGTCCAAAGAGGATGATTCGGCTCAATTGAAGACAGACATGTATCTCTCCTCACAATACCATCTATGCTTCAACCTGCAGCAATTACCACATTGTTTCCCTGCAAGTATTGACTTAGTTTTTGAAAGGACTACTACTGGCAACTTTTGAGTTTCACTGTGGAGATAGTCTCTGTTTGCTTCAAACAGGCCTTTTTAGCTGAGATGAAGAAGCACATGTGTATCTTGAAAAAGTACCATCTACGTTGGAAGCTGTAATTTCTATCACACTGTTTCCCTCTGACAATTTAGTTTGTTTTAGAAAGGAGTATTTCCTGCAAATCAGAATTTCCAACATGGATTGAAGTTCACTTGCTCCAAACAAGCCTAGGTTGAAGAAACACACATATTTCTTGAAAGAAAACCATCTGTGTTAGAAGAAAGTGCATCTAGCACATTGTTTCCCTGTGAGAACTGAGTAAGTTTTTAAAGGAACTCGTCCTGCAAATTAGCACTTTGAAGTGGGCCATATGTTTCTTTGTTTCAAATTGGCCTATTCACCTGAATTGTCTAAACACGTGTTCCTCTTGAAACATCACAATATGTTTTAGAAAGAGGAACAACTAGCCTATTGCTTCCTTGTGAGAAGGCTTAGTCTTGGAAAGGAATGTACCTGCAACTGAGAGATTTCAATGTGGAGATATGCCCTGATTGCTGAAAATAGGACTAAACAGCTGAGTTGAAGAAACACATGACTAACTCTAATGACAACCATCTATGTTAGAAACTGTAGTGTCAAGCTCATTGTTCCCCTGTGAAATTTGAATTAGTTATGGAAATGAATAACTTCTGAATAACAGATTTTCAAAGTGTAGGAAGCCTCCTTTTGTCCAAATTGGCCATTTCAGCTATGTTGAAGAAACACATGCATCTCTCCAACGAAATCATGTAGGTTAGAATCAGCATCATCTAGAACACTGTTTCCTTGTGAGAATTAATTTAGTTCGTGAAAGGAGTATTTCCTGCAAATCTTCCTTTTCATGATGAAGATAGGCTCATTTTGTTTCAAATAGGTCTATACAGCTGAGTTGAAGAAACACATGTACCTTTCCAAAGAAAACCATCTATGGTAGATCTACCACTTTATTTCCCTGTGTGAATTGACATAGATTTCAAAGGAACATTTAATGGAAATGAGAACTTAGAAGGCAGAGAAAGGATCATTTTGTTCCAAATGGGCCAAATCACATGAGATGTCAAAAACCGTTTGTGTTTAAAGGAAAACTGTGATAGAAACAGGAGTTTCCTGCACATTCTTTCCATGTGAAAATTGAGTTAATTTTTAAAAGCATACTTCCTACATCTTAAGTGTTTCAATGTGGAGATAGGTTCTGTTTACTCCATGAAGGCGTATTCAGGTTGGTTTGAGAAACGCATGTATCTCCCAAAGAAAGAGATCTATGTTAAATGCTTCACAATCCCGCCTGTTGTTTGCCTGTGAGAATTGAATGAGTTTTTGAATGCAATACTTCTGGAAATCCTCATTTTCAAGAAGAAGAAAGGCTCATTTTGTCCCAAGTATGCGTATTTTGCTGAGGTGAAGAAACACATTTATCTCTCCACAGAAAGCCATCTGTGTCAGAAGTCAAAACATTAACAACATTGCTTCATTCCGTAAATGACTTACTTTTGGAAAGGAATATTTCCTGAAAATCAGAACTTTCAAGGTGGAGAGATGTTCATTTTCTTCCAAATAAGCCTATTTACCTGAAATTGGGAACACATTTCTCTCTCGAAAGAAAATGGTCAGAGTTAGAAAGAGAGAAGTGTCTAGACCATTCTTTCCGTGTGAGAATTGACTTAGTTTTGAAAGGAATACTTACTGCAAATCCTAATTTTCAAGGTGGAGAAAGGGTGATTTTCCTCAAATGGGCCTCTTTATCTGAGGGGAGGAAGCACATGTATCCCTCCAAAGAAAACCATTTCTGCTAGAAGCTGCAGCATCTGACACATTGTTACCTGTGAGAATTGAGTTCACTTTTGAAAGGAATATTTCCTGCATATCGTGGTTATCATGGTAGGGGAAGGCTCATTTTGGTACAAAAATGCCTAATCAGCTGATTTGAAGAAACACATTTATTTCTCCAAATAACACCATCTAAGCTTGAAACTACAGTTGCTAGCACATTGTTTCCCTGTGACAATTGGCTTAGTTTTTGAAAGGAAGACTTCCTGACAATCTGAATTTTCAGGGTATTCTTAGGCTGAGTGTGTCCAAGTAGACTCATTCAGCTAAGTTGTATAGAGACATGTATCTCTCAAAAAAAAATCTTTGTTAGAACCTGGAGCATCTAGAGCATTGTTTCCCTGTGAGAACTGAGTTAGTTATTGAAAGGAATACTTCCTGCGACTTAAGATGTTTCAAAGTGGAGAAAGGCTCATTTTGTTCCAAATGGGGCCGTTCATCATTGGGGAAGAAACACAAGTATCCCTCCGAAGAAACCCATTTATGGTAGAAGCTGCAGCATCTACCATATTGATTTCCTGTGAGAATTGAGTTCGTTTTGGGAAGAATACTTCCTGCAAATCAGAAATTCCAACGTGAACAAAGGTTCATTTTGTTTCCCAAAGGCCTATTCACCTAAGATGAAGAAAGGCATGTATGTCCAAAAGAGAACAAGCTGGGTCCGAAGCTCAAGCACGTAGAACGTTGTTTACCAGTGATACTTGAATTACTTTTTGAAAGGAATTCTCCTGCAAATCAGAATTGTCGGGGTGGATGAAGATCATTTTGTTCTGAATAGGCCTATTCGCCTGAGTTGAAAAAACACATGTACCTCTCAAAAGAAAACCAGCAGTGTTAGACGCAGGAGCATCTAGCACATTTTTTACTGTGAGAATTCAGTGAGTTTTTGAAAGGAAGACTGCTGCAAATCAGCGTTGTTGAGGTGTAGAAAGCTTCATTTTGTTCCAAATAGGACAGTTTAGAACAGTTGAAGAAAGAAATGTAAATCTCAAAAGAAAGCTACAGAAAACCTTCGAGTTTCAAAGGGGCCATAGGCTCTGTTTGCTCGAAATAGGTCTTTTCAGCTGAGTTGAAGACACATTCATCTTTCCCAAGAAAACCATCTATGTTAGAAAGTGCAGCAGCTACCACATGTTTTCTCTGTCACAATTGAGAGAGCTTTTGAAAGGAGTACTTCCTGCAATTCCGAACTTTCAAGGTCAACAAAGGTTCATTCTGTGCCAAATAGGCGTTTTCACCTGAAATGTTGAAACACATGTTTCTCTCACAAGAAACTCTCTGTGTTAGACGGTCCATCGCATAGAACATTATTTACCTGTGAGATTTGAGTTAGTTTTCATTGGAGAACTTTTGCAAATCAGAATTTCAGGGTGGAAAAGGCTACTTTGTTCCTAATAGCCCTATTGAGCTGCATTGAAAAAACACATGGATCTCGCTAGAGAAAACCACTTGTGTTAGAAGCAGGATAATCCAGCACATTGTTTCCCTGTGAGAATCGAGTGAATATTTGAAAGGAGTACTTCCAGACAATCATAGATTTGAGGTGTACAACAGCTCACTTTACTCCAAATAGGACTATTTAGCTGAGTGGAAGAAACAACATGTATATCTCGCAAGAGAACTATATGTGTAAGAAGCCTAAGCATCTAGAACATTGATTCCCTGTGAGAACCGAGTTACGTTTGAAAGGAATAACTCCTGCAAATGCTAGATTTGAAGGTGGATGAAGGCTGCTTTTGTTCAAAATAGGCCTATTGATCTGAGGGGAAGTAACGAATGGATACTTCCAAAGAAAACCATTTCTGGTAGAAGCTGAAGCATGTACATATTGCTTCCCTGGGAGAATTCAGTTCGTTTGGAAAAGAATATTCCTGCAAATCAGAACTTCCAAGGTGCACCAAGCTTCATTTCATTCTAAATAGGCCTATTCCACTGAGATGTTGAAACACTTGTTTCTCTGGAAAGAAAACAATCCATGTTACAATCTCCACTGCCTTTAACCTTGATTCTCTCTGAGATTAGAGGTAGTTTTTGAGTGGAATACTTCTGCAAAGGAGAATTTTCAGGCTGGAAAAGCCTCCTTTTGTTGGACTAAGCCTATTCAGCTGAGTTGAAGAAGCACATTTTTCTCTCAAAAGAAAATCATCTGTGTTAGAAGAAGGAGAATCTAGCACATTGTTTCCTATTAGAAGTGAGTTAGTGTTTGAAAAGAACGCTGCCTGCAACCTAGGTGTTTCAAGGTGGAGATTGGCTCTATTTCCTCCAATAAGCGTATTCAGATGAGTTTGAGAAACTCATGTATCTCTCCAAGGAAAATGGTCTACGTTAGCAGCATCAAATCTACCACATTGTTTCCTTCTGAGTATTGACTTAGTTTTTGAAAGCAACACGTTTAGCAAATCAGAATTTTCAAGCTAGAGAACGGCTCATTTTGTCCAAAGAGGACGATTCGGCTCAATTGAAGACAGACATGTATCTCTCCTCACAATACCATCTATGCTTCAACCTGCAGCAATTACCACATTGTTTCCCTGCAAGTATTGACTTAGTTTTTGAAAGGACTACTACTGGCAACTTTTGAGTTTCACTGTGGAGATAGTCTCTGTTTGCTTCAAACAGGCCTTTTTAGCTGAGATGAAGAAGCACATGTGTATCTTGAAAAAGTACCATCTACGTTGGAAGCTGTAATTTCTATCACACTGTTTCCCTCTGACAATTTAGTTTGTTTTCGAAAGGAGTATTTCCTGCAAATCAGAATTTCCAACATGGATTGAAGTTCACTTACTCCAAACAAGCCTAGGTTGAAGAAACACACCTATTTCTTGAAAGAAAACCATCTGTGTTAGAAGAAAGTGCATCTAGCACATTGTTTCCCTGTGAGAACTGAGTTAGTTTTTAAAGGAACTCGTCCTGCAAATTAGCACTTTGAAGTGGGCCATATGTTTCTTTGTTTCAAATTGGCCTATTCACCTGAATTGTCTAAACACGTGTTCCTCTTGAAACATCACAATATGTTTTAGAAAGAGGAACAACTAGCCTATTGCTTCCTTGTGAGAAGGCTTAGTCTTGGAAAGGAATGTACCTGCAACTGAGAGATTTCAATGTGGAGATATGCCCTGATTGCTGAAAATAGGCCTAAACAGCTGAGTTGAAGAAACACATGACTAACTCTAGTGACAACCATCTATGTTAGAAACTGTAGTGTCAAGCTCATTGTTCCCCTGTGAAATTTGAATTAGTTATGGAAATGAATAACTTCTGAATAACAGATTTTCAAAGTGTAGGAAGCCTCCTTTTGTCCAAATTGGCCATTTCAGCTATGTTGAAGAAACACATGCATCTCTCCAACGAAATCATGTAGGTTAGAATCAGCATCATCTAGAACACTGTTTCCTTGTGAGAATTGATTTAGTTCGTGAAAGGATTATTTCCTGCAAATCATCCTTTTCATGATGAAGATAGGCTCATTTTGTTCCAAATAGGTCTATACAGCTGAGTTGAAGAAACACATGTACCTTTCCAAAGAAAACCATCTATGGTAGATCTACCACTTTATTTCCCTGTGTGAATTGACATAGATTTCAAAGGAAAATTTAATGGAAATGAGAACTTAGAAGGCAGAGAAAGGATCATTTTGTTCCAAATGGGCCAAATTACATCAGATGTCAAAAACCGTTTGTGTGGAAAGGAAAACTGTGATAGAAACAGGTGTTTCCTGCACATTCTTTCCCTGTGAAAATTGAGTTAATTTTTAAAAGCATACTTCCTACATCTTAAGAGTTTCAATGCGGAGATAGTTTCTGTTTACTCCAGGGAGGCGTATTCAGGTTGGTTTGAGAAACGCATGTATCTCCCAAAGAAAGAGATCTATGTTAAATGCTTCACAATCCCGCCTGTTCTTTGCCTGTGAGAATTGAATGAGTTTTTGAATGCAATACTTCTGGAAATCCTCATTTTCAAGAAGAAGAAAGGCTCATTTTGTCCCAAGTATGCGTATTTTGCTGAGGTGAAGAAACACATTTATCTCTCCACAGAAAGCCATCTGTGTCAGAAGTCAAAACATTAACAACATTGCTTCATTCTGTAAATGAGTTACTTTTGGAAAGGAATATTTCCTGAAAATCAGAACTTTCAAGGTGGAGAGATGTTCACTTTCTTCCAAATAAGCCTATTGACCTGAAAGTGGGAACACATTTGTCTCTCGAAAGAAAATGGTCAGTGTAGAAAGAGAGAAGTGTCTAGACCATTGTTTCCGTGTGAGAATTGACTTAGTTTTGAAAGGAATACTTACTGCAAATCCTAATTTTCAAGGTGGAGAAAGGGTGATTTTCCTCAAATGGGCCTCTTTATCTGAGGGGAAGAAACACATGTATCCCTCCAAAGAAAACCATTTGTGCTAGAAGCTGCAGCATCTGACACATTGTTACCTGTGAGAATTGAGTTCACTTTTGAAAGGAATATTTCCTGTATATCGTAGTTATCATGGTAGGGGAAGGCTCATTTTGGTACAAAAATGCCTAATCAGCTGATTTGAAGAAACACATTTATTTCTCCAAATAACACCATCTAAGCTTGAAGCTACAGTTGCTAGCACATTGTTTCCCTGTGACAATTGGCTTAGTTTTTGAAAGGAAGACTTCCTGACAATCTGAATTTTCAGGGTATTATTAGGCTGAGTGTGTCCAAGTAGGCCCATTCAGCTAAGTTCTATAGAAACATGTGTCTCTTAAAAAAAAATCTTTCTTAGAACCAGGAGCATCTAGGGCATTGTTTCCCTGTGAGAACTGAGTTAGTTATTGAAAGGAATACTTCCTGCGACTTAAGATGTTTCAAAGTGGAGAAAGGCTCATTTTGTTCCAAATGGGGCCGTTCATCATTCGGGAAGAAACACAAGTATCCCTCCGAAGAAACCCATTTATGGTAGAAGCTGCAGCATCTACCATATTGTTTTCCTGTGAGAATTGAGTTCGTTTTGGGAAGAATACTTCCTGCAAATCAGAAATTCCAACGTGAACAAAGGTTCATTTTGTTTCCCAAAGGCCTATTCACCTAAGATGAAGAAAGGCCTGTATGTCCAAAAGAGAACAAGCTGGGTCCAAAGCTCAAGCATGTAGAACGTTGTTTACCAGTGATACTTGAATTACTTTTTGAATGGAATGCTCCTGCAAATCAGAATTGTCGGGGTGGATGAAGATCCTTTTGTTCTGAATAGGCCTATTCGCCTGAGTTGAAAAAACACATGTACCTCTCAAAAGAAAACCAGCAGTGTTAGAAGCAGGAGCATCAAGCACATTGTTTTACTGTGAGCATTCAGTGAGTTTTTGAAAGGAAGACTGCTGCAAATCAGCGTTTTCGAGGTGTAGAAAGCTTCATTTTGTTCCACATAGGACAGTTTAGAACAGTTGAAGAAACAAATGTAAATCTCAAAAGAAAGGTATGTGTGTTAGAAACAAGAGCATCTATCACATTGTTTGCTGTGAGAATAGTGTTACTTTTTGAAAGGAATATACCTGCAACTTAGGGGATCAACGTGGAGATAGCCTCTTTCTGTTCCAAATTGGCCTATTCAGCTAAGTTGAAGAAACACATGTACCTCTCAAAAAAAACCATCTCGGTATGAGGCTGGAATATCTAGAACATTGTTTCCCTGTGAGAACTGAGTGTGGTTTTGAAATGACTACTACAGGAAACCTTAGAGTTTCAAAGGGGCGATAAGCTCTGTTTGCTCGAAATAGGTCTTTTCAGCTGAGTTGAAGACACATGCATCTTCCCCAAGAAAACCATCTATGTTAGAAAGTGCAGCAGCTACCACATGGTTTCTCTGTCACAATTGAGAGAGCTTTTGAAAGGAGTACTTCCTGCAATTCCGAACTTTCAAGGTCAACAAAGGTTCCTTCTGTGCCAAATAGGCGTTTTCACCTGAAATGTTGAAACACATGTTTCTCTCACAAGAAACTCTCTGTGTTAGACGGTCCATCGCATAGAACATTATTTACCAGTGAGATTTGAGTTAGTTTTCATTGGAGAACTTTTGCAAATCAGAATTTCAGGGTGGAAAAGGCTACTTTGTTCCTAATAGCCCTATTGAGCTGCATTGAAAAAACACATGGATCTCGCTAGAGAAAACCACCTGTGTTAGAAGCAGGATAATCCAGCACATTGTTTCCCTGTGAGAATCGAGTGAATATTTGAAAGGAGTACTTCCAGACAATCATAGATTTGAGGTGTACAACAGCTCACTTTACTCCAAATAGGACTATTTAGCTGAGTGGAAGAAACAACATGTATATCTCGCAAGAGAACTATATGTGTAAGAAGCCTGAGCATCTAGAACATTGATTCCCTGTGAGAACCGAGTTACGTTTGAAAGGAATACCTCCTGCAAATGCTAGATTTGAAGGTGGAGAAAGGCTGCTTTTGTTCAAAATAGGCCTATTGATCTGAGGGGAAGTAACGAATGGATACTTCCAAAGAAAACCATTTCTGGTAGAAGCTGAAGCATGTACATATTGCTTCCCTGGGAGAATTCAGTTCGTTTGGAAAAGAATATTCCTGCAAATCAGAACTTCCAAGGTGCACCAAGCTTCATTTCATTCTAAATAGGCCTATTTGACTGAGATGTTGAAACACATGTTTCTCTGGAAAGAAAACAATCCGTGTTATAATCTCCCCTGCCTTTAACCTTGATTCTCTGTGAGATTAGAGGTAGTTTTTGAGTGGAATACTTCTGCAAAGGAGAATTTTCAGGCTGGAAAAGCCTCCTTTTGTTGGACTAAGCCTATTCAGCTGAGTTGAAGAAGCACATTTTTCTCTCAAAAGAAAATCATCTGTGTTAGAAGAAGGAGAATCTAGCACATTGTTTCCTATGAGAAGTGAGTTAGTTTTTGAAAAGAACGCTGCCTGCAACCTAGGTGTTTCAAGGTGGAGATTGGCTCTATTTCCTCCAATAAGCCTATTCAGATGAGTTTGAGAAACTCATGTATCTCTCCAAGGAAAATGGTCTACGTTAGCAGCATCAAATCTACCACATTGTTTCCTTCTGTGTATTGAGTTAGTTTTTGAAAGCAACACGTTTAGCAAATCAGAATTTTCAAGCTAGAGAACGGCTCATTTTGTCCAAAGAGGATGATTCGGCTCAATTGAAGACAGACATGTATCTCTCCTCACAATACCATCTATGCTTCAACCTGCAGCAATTACCACATTGTTTCCCTGCAAGTATTGACTTAGTTTTTGAAAGGACTACTACTGGCAACTTTTGAGTTTCACTGTGGAGATAGTCTCTGTTTGCTTCAAACAGGCCTTTTTAGCTGAGATGAAGAAGCACATGTGTATCTTGAAAAAGTACCATCTACGTTGGAAGCTGTAATTTCTATCACACTGTTTCCCTCTGACAATTTAGTTTGTTTTAGAAAGGAGTATTTCCTGCAAATCAGAATTTCCAACATGGATTGAAGTTCACTTGCTCCAAACAAGCCTAGGTTGAAGAAACACACATATTTCTTGAAAGAAAACCATCTGTGTTAGAAGAAAGTGCATCTAGCACATTGTTTCCCTGTGAGAACTGAGTAAGTTTTTAAAGGAACTCGTCCTGCAAATTAGCACTTTGAAGTGGGCCATATGTTTCTTTGTTTCAAATTGGCCTATTCACCTGAATTGTCTAAACACGTGTTCCTCTTGAAACATCACAATATGTTTTAGAAAGAGGAACAACTAGCCTATTGCTTCCTTGTGAGAAGGCTTAGTCTTGGAAAGGAATGTACCTGCAACTGAGAGATTTCAATGTGGAGATATGCCCTGATTGCTGAAAATAGGACTAAACAGCTGAGTTGAAGAAACACATGACTAACTCTAATGACAACCATCTATGTTAGAAACTGTAGTGTCAAGCTCATTGTTCCCCTGTGAAATTTGAATTAGTTATGGAAATGAATAACTTCTGAATAACAGATTTTCAAAGTGTAGGAAGCCTCCTTTTGTCCAAATTGGCCATTTCAGCTATGTTGAAGAAACACATGCATCTCTCCAACGAAATCATGTAGGTTAGAATCAGCATCATCTAGAACACTGTTTCCTTGTGAGAATTAATTTAGTTCGTGAAAGGAGTATTTCCTGCAAATCTTCCTTTTCATGATGAAGATAGGCTCATTTTGTTTCAAATAGGTCTATACAGCTGAGTTGAAGAAACACATGTACCTTTCCAAAGAAAACCATCTATGGTAGATCTACCACTTTATTTCCCTGTGTGAATTGACATAGATTTCAAAGGAACATTTAATGGAAATGAGAACTTAGAAGGCAGAGAAAGGATCATTTTGTTCCAAATGGGCCAAATCACATGAGATGTCAAAAACCGTTTGTGTTTAAAGGAAAACTGTGATAGAAACAGGAGTTTCCTGCACATTCTTTCCATGTGAAAATTGAGTTAATTTTTAAAAGCATACTTCCTACATCTTAAGTGTTTCAATGTGGAGATAGGTTCTGTTTACTCCATGAAGGCGTATTCAGGTTGGTTTGAGAAACGCATGTATCTCCCAAAGAAAGAGATCTATGTTAAATGCTTCACAATCCCGCCTGTTGTTTGCCTGTGAGAATTGAATGAGTTTTTGAATGCAATACTTCTGGAAATCCTCATTTTCAAGAAGAAGAAAGGCTCATTTTGTCCCAAGTATGCGTATTTTGCTGAGGTGAAGAAACACATTTATCTCTCCACAGAAAGCCATCTGTGTCAGAAGTCAAAACATTAACAACATTGCTTCATTCCGTAAATGACTTACTTTTGGAAAGGAATATTTCCTGAAAATCAGAACTTTCAAGGTGGAGAGATGTTCATTTTCTTCCAAATAAGCCTATTTACCTGAAATTGGGAACACATTTCTCTCTCGAAAGAAAATGGTCAGAGTTAGAAAGAGAGAAGTGTCTAGACCATTCTTTCCGTGTGAGAATTGACTTAGTTTTGAAAGGAATACTTACTGCAAATCCTAATTTTCAAGGTGGAGAAAGGGTGATTTTCCTCAAATGGGCCTCTTTATCTGAGGGGAGGAAGCACATGTATCCCTCCAAAGAAAACCATTTCTGCTAGAAGCTGCAGCATCTGACACATTGTTACCTGTGAGAATTGAGTTCACTTTTGAAAGGAATATTTCCTGCATATCGTGGTTCTCATGGTAGGGGAAGGCTCATTTTGGTACAAAAATGCCTAATCAGCTGATTTGAAGAAACACATTTATTTCTCCAAATAACACCATCTAAGCTTGAAACTACAGTTGCTAGCACATTGTTTCCCTGTGACAATTGGCTTAGTTTTTGAAAGGAAGACTTCCTGACAATCTGAATTTTCAGGGTATTCTTAGGCTGAGTGTGTCCAAGTAGACTCATTCAGCTAAGTTGTATAGAGACATGTATCTCTCAAAAAAAAATCTTTGTTAGAACCTGGAGCATCTAGAGCATTGTTTCCCTGTGAGAACTGAGTTAGTTATTGAAAGGAATACTTCCTGCGACTTAAGATGTTTCAAAGTGGAGAAAGGCTCATTTTGTTCCAAATGGGGCCGTTCATCATTGGGGAAGAAACACAAGTATCCCTCCGAAGAAACCCATTTATGGTAGAAGCTGCAGCATCTACCATATTGATTTCCTGTGAGAATTGAGTTCGTTTTGGGAAGAATACTTCCTGCAAATCAGAAATTCCAACGTGAACAAAGGTTCATTTTGTTTCCCAAAGGCCTATTCACCTAAGATGAAGAAAGGCATGTATGTCCAAAAGAGAACAAGCTGGGTCCGAAGCTCAAGCACGTAGAACGTTGTTTACCAGTGATACTTGAATTACTTTTTGAAAGGAATTCTCCTGCAAATCAGAATTGTCGGGGTGGATGAAGATCATTTTGTTCTGAATAGGCCTATTCGCCTGAGTTGAAAAAACACATGTACCTCTCAAAAGAAAACCAGCAGTGTTAGACGCAGGAGCATCTAGCACATTTTTTACTGTGAGAATTCAGTGAGTTTTTGAAAGGAAGACTGCTGCAAATCAGCGTTGTTGAGGTGTAGAAAGCTTCATTTTGTTCCAAATAGGACAGTTTAGAACAGTTGAAGAAAGAAATGTAAATCTCAAAAGAAAGCTACAGAAAACCTTCGAGTTTCAAAGGGGCCATAGGCTCTGTTTGCTCGAAATAGGTCTTTTCAGCTGAGTTGAAGACACATTCATCTTTCCCAAGAAAACCATCTATGTTAGAAAGTGCAGCAGCTACCACATGTTTTCTCTGTCACAATTGAGAGAGCTTTTGAAAGGAGTACTTCCTGCAATTCCGAACTTTCAAGGTCAACAAAGGTTCATTCTGTGCCAAATAGGCGTTTTCACCTGAAATGTTGAAACACATGTTTCTCTCACAAGAAACTCTCTGTGTTAGACGGTCCATCGCATAGAACATTATTTACCTGTGAGATTTGAGTTAGTTTTCATTGGAGAACTTTTGCAAATCAGAATTTCAGGGTGGAAAAGGCTACTTTGTTCCTAATAGCCCTATTGAGCTGCATTGAAAAAACACATGGATCTCGCTAGAGAAAACCACTTGTGTTAGAAGCAGGATAATCCAGCACATTGTTTCCCTGTGAGAATCGAGTGAATATTTGAAAGGAGTACTTCCAGACAATCATAGATTTGAGGTGTACAACAGCTCACTTTACTCCAAATAGGACTATTTAGCTGAGTGGAAGAAACAACATGTATATCTCGCAAGAGAACTATATGTGTAAGAAGCCTAAGCATCTAGAACATTGATTCCCTGTGAGAACCGAGTTACGTTTGAAAGGAATAACTCCTGCAAATGCTAGATTTGAAGGTGGATGAAGGCTGCTTTTGTTCAAAATAGGCCTATTGATCTGAGGGGAAGTAACGAATGGATACTTCCAAAGAAAACCATTTCTGGTAGAAGCTGAAGCATGTACATATTGCTTCCCTGGGAGAATTCAGTTCGTTTGGAAAAGAATATTCCTGCAAATCAGAACTTCCAAGGTGCACCAAGCTTCATTTCATTCTAAATAGGCCTATTCCACTGAGATGTTGAAACACTTGTTTCTCTGGAAAGAAAACAATCCATGTTACAATCTCCACTGCCTTTAACCTTGATTCTCTGTGAGATTAGAGGTAGTTTTTGAGTGGAATACTTCTGCAAAGGAGAATTTTCAGGCTGGAAAAGCCTCCTTTTGTTGGACTAAGCCTATTCAGCTGAGTTGAAGAAGCACATTTTTCTCTCAAAAGAAAATCATCTGTGTTAGAAGAAGGAGAATCTAGCACATTGTTTCCTATTAGAAGTGAGTTAGTGTTTGAAAAGAACGCTGCCTGCAACCTAGGTGTTTCAAGGTGGAGATTGGCTCTATTTCCTCCAATAAGCGTATTCAGATGAGTTTGAGAAACTCATGTATCTCTCCAAGGAAAATGGTCTACGTTAGCAGCATCAAATCTACCACATTGTTTCCTTCTGAGTATTGACTTAGTTTTTGAAAGCAACACGTTTAGCAAATCAGAATTTTCAAGCTAGAGAACGGCTCATTTTGTCCAAAGAGGACGATTCGGCTCAATTGAAGACAGACATGTATCTCTCCTCACAATACCATCTATGCTTCAACCTGCAGCAATTACCACATTGTTTCCCTGCAAGTATTGACTTAGTTTTTGAAAGGACTACTACTGGCAACTTTTGAGTTTCACTGTGGAGATAGTCTCTGTTTGCTTCAAACAGGCCTTTTTAGCTGAGATGAAGAAGCACATGTGTATCTTGAAAAAGTACCATCTACGTTGGAAGCTGTAATTTCTATCACACTGTTTCCCTCTGACAATTTAGTTTGTTTTCGAAAGGAGTATTTCCTGCAAATCAGAATTTCCAACATGGATTGAAGTTCACTTACTCCAAACAAGCCTAGGTTGAAGAAACACACCTATTTCTTGAAAGAAAACCATCTGTGTTAGAAGAAAGTGCATCTAGCACATTGTTTCCCTGTGAGAACTGAGTTAGTTTTTAAAGGAACTCGTCCTGCAAATTAGCACTTTGAAGTGGGCCATATGTTTCTTTGTTTCAAATTGGCCTATTCACCTGAATTGTCTAAACACGTGTTCCTCTTGAAACATCACAATATGTTTTAGAAAGAGGAACAACTAGCCTATTGCTTCCTTGTGAGAAGGCTTAGTCTTGGAAAGGAATGTACCTGCAACTGAGAGATTTCAATGTGGAGATATGCCCTGATTGCTGAAAATAGGCCTAAACAGCTGAGTTGAAGAAACACATGACTAACTCTAGTGACAACCATCTATGTTAGAAACTGTAGTGTCAAGCTCATTGTTCCCCTGTGAAATTTGAATTAGTTATGGAAATGAATAACTTCTGAATAACAGATTTTCAAAGTGTAGGAAGCCTCCTTTTGTCCAAATTGGCCATTTCAGCTATGTTGAAGAAACACATGCATCTCTCCAACGAAATCATGTAGGTTAGAATCAGCATCATCTAGAACACTGTTTCCTTGTGAGAATTGATTTAGTTCGTGAAAGGATTATTTCCTGCAAATCATCCTTTTCATGATGAAGATAGGCTCATTTTGTTCCAAATAGGTCTATACAGCTGAGTTGAAGAAACACATGTACCTTTCCAAAGAAAACCATCTATGGTAGATCTACCACTTTATTTCCCTGTGTGAATTGACATAGATTTCAAAGGAACATTTAATGGAAATGAGAACTTAGTAGGCAGAGAAAGGATCATTTTGTTCCAAATGGGCCAAATCACATGAGATGTCAAAAACCGTTTGTGTTTAAAGGAAAACTGTGATAGAAACAGGAGTTTCCTGCACATTCTTTCCCTGTGAAAATTGAGTTAATTTTTAAAAGCATACTTCCTACATCTTAAGTGTTTCAATGTGGAGGTAGGTTCTGTTTACTCCAGGAAGGCGTATTCAGGTTGGTTTGAGAAACGCATGTATCTCCCAAAGAAAGAGATCTATGTTAAATGCTTCACAATCCCGCCTGTTGTTTGCCTGTGAGAATTGAATGAATTTTTGAATGCAATACTTCTGGAAATCCTCATTTTCAAGAAGAAGAAAGGCTCATTTTGTCCCAAGTATGCGTATTTTGCTGAGGTGAAGAAACACATTTATCTCTCCACAGAAAGCCATCTGTGTCAGAAGTCAAAACATTAACAACATTGCTTCATTCTGTAAATGAGTTACTTTTGGAAAGGAATATTTCCTGAAAATCAGAACTTTCAAGGTGGAGAGATGTTCATTTTCTTCCAAATAAGCCTATTGACCTGAAAGTGGGAACACATTTGTCTCTCGAAAGAAAATGGTCAGTGTAGATAGAGAGAAGTGTCTAGACCATTGTTTCCGTGTGAGAATTGACTTAGTTTTGAAAGGAATACTTACTGCAAATCCTAATTTTCAAGGTGGAGAAAGGGTGATTTTCCTCAAATGGGCCTCTTTATCTGAGGGGAAGAAACACATGTATCCCTCCAAAGAAAACCATTTGTGCTAGAAGCTGCAGCATCTGACACATTGTTACCTGTGAGAATTGAGTTCACTTTTTAAAGGAATATTTCCTGTATATCGTAGTTATCATGGTAGGGGAAGGCTCATTTTGGTACAAAAATGCCTAATCAGCTGATTTGAAGAAACACATTTATTTCTCCAAATAACATCATCTAAGCTTGAAGCTACAGTTGCTAGCACATTGTTTCCCTGTGACAATTGGCTTAGTTTTTGAAAGGAAGACTTCCTCACAATCTGAATTTTCAGGGTATTATTAGGCTGAGTGTGTCCAAGTAGGCCCATTCAGCTAAGTTGTATAGAAACATGTATCTCTCAAAAAAAAATCTTTTTTAGAACCAGGAGCATCTAGGGCATTGTTTCCCGGTGAGAACTGAGTTGGTTATTGAAAGGAATACTTCCTGTGACTTAAGATGTTTCAAAGTGGAGAAAGGCTCATTTTGTTCCAAATGGGGCCGTTCATCATTGGGGAAGGAACACAAGTATCCCTCCGAAGAAACCCATTTATGGTAGAAGCTGCAGCATCTACCATATTGTTTTCCTGTGAGAATTGAGTTCGTTTTGGGAAGAATACTTCCTGCAAATCAGAAATTCCAACGTGAACAAAGGTTCATTTTGTTTCCCAAAGGCCTATTCACCTACGATGAAGAAAGGCCTGTATGTCCAAAGAGAACAAGCTGGGTCCGAAGCTCAAGCACGTAGAACGTTGTTTACCAGTGATACTTGAATTACTTTTTGAATGGAATGCTCCTGCAAATCAGAATTGTCGGGGTGGATGAAGATCATTTTGTTCTGAATAGGCCTATTCGCCTGAGTTGAAAAAACACATGTACCTCTCAAAAGAAAACCAGCAGTGTTAGAAGCAGGAGCATCTAGCACATTGTTTTACTGTGAGAATTCAGTGAGTTTTTGACAGGAAGACTGCTGCAAATCAGCGTTGTTGATGTGTAGATAGCTTCATTTTGTTCCAAATAGGACAGTTTAGAACAGTTGAAGAAAGAAATGTAAATCTCAAAAGAAAGCTACAGAAAACCTTCGAGTTTCAAAGGGGCCATAGGCTCTGTTTGCTCGAAATAGGTCTTTTCAGCTGAGTTGAAGACACATGCATCTTTCCCAAGAAAACCATCTATGTTAGAAAGTGCAGCAGCTACCACATGTTTTCTCTGTCACAATTGAGAGAGCTTTTGAAAGGAGTACTTCCTGCAATTCCGAACGTTCAAGGTCAACAAAGGTTCCTTCTGTGCCAAATAGGCGTTTTCACCTGAAATGTTGAAACACATGTTTCTCTCACAAGAAACTCTCTGTGTTAGACGGTCCATCGCATAGAACATTATTTACCTGTGAGATTTGAGTTAATTTTCATTGGAGAACTTTTGCAAATCAGAATTTCAGGGTGGAAAAGGCTACTTTGTTCCTAATAGCCCTATTGAGCTGCATTGAAAAAACACATGGATCTCGCTAGAGAAAACCACTTGTGTTAGAAGCAGGATAATCCAGCACATTGTTTCCCTGTGAGAATCGAGTGAATATTTGAAAGGAGTACTTCCAGACAATCATAGATTTGAGGTGTACAACAGCTCACTTTACTCCAAATAGGACTATTTAGCTGAGTGGAAGAAACAACATGTATATCTCGCAAGAGAACTATATGTGTAAGAAGCCTAAGCATCTAGAACATTGATTCCCTGTGAGAACCGAGTTACGTTTGAAAGGAATAACTCCTGCAAATGCTAGATTTGAAGGTGGAGAAAGGCTGCTTTTGTTCAAAATAGGCCTATTGATCTGAGGGGAAGTAACGAATGGATACTTCCAAAGAAAACCATTTCTGGTAGAAGCTGAAGCATGTACATATTGCTTCCCTGGGAGAATTCAGTTCGTTTGGAAAAGAATATTCCTGCAAATCAGAACTTCCAAGGTGCACCAAGCTTCATTTCATTCTAAATAGGCCTATTCCACTGAGATGTTGAAACACATGTTCCTCTGGAAAGAAAACAATCCATGTTACAATCTCCACTGCCTTTAACCTTGATTCTCTGTGAGATTAGATGTAGTTTTTGAGTGGAATACTTCTGCAAAGGAGAATTTTCAGGCTGGAAAAGCCTCCTTTTGTTGGACTAAGCCTATTCAGCTGAGTTGAAGAAGCACATTTTTCTCTCAAAAGAAAATCATCTGTGTTAGAAGAAGGAGAATCTAGCACATTGTTTCCTATTAGAAGTGAGTTAGTGTTTGAAAAGAACGCTGCCTGCAACCTAGGTGTTTCAAGGTGGAGATTGGCTCTATTTCCTCCAATAAGCCTATTCAGATGAGTTTGAGAAACTCATGTATCTCTCCAAGGAAAATGGTCTACGTTAGCAGCATCAAATCTACCACATTGTTTCCTTCTGAGTATTGAGTTAGTTTTTGAAAGCAACACGTTTAGCAAATCAGAATTTTCAAGCTAGAGAACGGCTCATTTTGTCCAAAGAGGACGATTCGGCTCAATTGAAGACAGACATGTATCTCTCCTCACAATACCATCTATGCTTCAACCTGCAGCTATTACCACATTGTTTCCCTGCAAGTATTGACTTAGTTTTTGAAAGGACTACTACTGGCAACTTTTGAGTTTCACTGTGGAGATAGTCTCTGTTTGCTTCAAACAGGCCTTTTTAGCTGAGATGAAGAAGCACATGTGTATCTTGAAAAAGTACCATCTACGTTGGAAGCTGTAATTTCTATCACACTGTTTCCCTCTGACAATTTAGTTTGTTTTCGAAAGGAGTATTTCCTGCAAATCAGAATTTCCAACATGGATTGAAGTTCACTTGCTCCAAACAAGCCTAGGTTGAAGAAACACACCTATTTCTTGAAAGAAAACCATCTGTGTTAGAAGAAAGTGCATCTAGCACATTGTTTCCCTGTGAGAACTGAGTTAGTTTTTAAAGGAACTCGTCCTGCAAATTAGCACTTTGAAGTGGGCCATATGTTTCTTTGTTTCAAATTGGCCTATTCACCTGAATTGTCTAAACACGTGTTCCTCTTGAAACATCACAATATGTTTTAGAAAGAGGAACAACTAGCCTATTGCTTCCTTGTGAGAAGGCTTAGTCTTGGAAAGGAATGTACCTGCAACTGAGAGATTTCAATGTGGAGATATGCCCTGATTGCTGAAAATAGGCCTAAACAGCTGAGTTGAAGAAACACATGACTAACTCTAATGACAGCCATCTATGTTAGAAACTGTAGTGTCAAGCTCATTGTTCCCCTGTGAAATTTGAATTAGTTATAGAAATGAATAACTTCTGAATAACAGATTTTCAAAGCGTAGGAAGCCTCCTTTTGTCCAAATTGGCCATTTCAGCTATGTTGAAGAAACACATGCATCTCTCCAACGAAATCATGTAGGTTAGAATCAGCATCATCTAGAACACTGTTTCCTTGTGAGAATTGATTTAGTTCGTGAAAGGATTATTTCCTGCAAATCATCCTTTTCATGATGAAGATAGGCTCATTTTGTTTCAAATAGGTCTATACAGCTGAGTTGAAGAAACACATGTACCTTTCCAAAGAAAACCATCTATGGTAGATCTACCACTTCATTTCCCTGTGTGAATTGACATAGATTTCAAAGGAACATTTAATGGAAATGAGAACTTAGAAGGCAGAGATAGGATCATTTTGTTCCAAATGGGTCAATCACATGAGATGTCAAAAACTGTTTGTGTGGAAAGGAAAACTGTGATAGAAACAGGTGTTTCCTACACATTCTTTCCCTATGAAAATTGAGTTAATTTTTAAAAGCATACTTCCTACATCTTAAGTGTTTCAATGTCGAGGTAGGTTCTGTTTACTCCAGGGAGGCGTATTCAGCTTTGTTTGAGAAACGCATGTATCTCCCAAAGAAAGAGATCTATGTTAAATCCTTCACAATCCCGCCTGTTGTTTGCCTGTGAGAATTGAATGAGTTTTTGAATGCAATACTTCTGGAAATCCTCATTTTCAAGAAGAAGAAAGGCTCATTTTCTCCCAAGTATGTATATTTTGCTGAGGTGAAGAAACACATTTATCTCTCCACAGAAAGCCATCTATATCAGTAGTCAAAACATTAACAACATTGCTTCATTCTGTAAATGAGTTACTTTCGGAAAGGAATATTTCCTGAAAATCAGAACTTTCAAGGTGGAGAGATGTTCATTTTCTTCCAAATAAGCCTATTGACTTGAAAGTGGGAGCACATTTGTCTCTTGAAAGAAAATGGTCAGTGTTAGAAAGAGCGAAGTGTCTAGACCATTGTTTCCGTGTGAGAATTGATTTAGTTTTGAAAGGAATACTTACTGCAAATCCTAATTTTCAAGGTGGAGAAAGGGTGATTTTCCTCAAATGGGCCTCTTTATCTGAGGGGAGGAAGCACATGTATCCCTCCAAAGAAAACCATTTCTGCTAGAAGCTGCAGCATCTGACACATTGTTACCTGTGAGAATTGAGTTCACTTTTGAAAGGAATATTTCCTGCATATTGTGGTTATCATGGTAGGGGAAGGCTCATTTTGGTACAAAAATGCCTAATCAGCTGATTTGAAGAAACACATTTATTTCTCCAAATAACACCATCTAAGCTTGAAACTACAGTTGCTAGCACATTGTTTCCCTGTGACAATTGGCTTAGTTTTTGAAAGGAAGACTTCCTCACAATCTGAATTTTCAGGGTATTCTTAGGCTGAGTGTGTCCAAGTAGGCTCATTCAGCTAAGTTGTATAGAGACATGTATCTCTCAAAAAAAAATCTTTGTTAGAACCAGGAGCATCTAGAGCATTGTTTCCCTGTGAGAACTGAGTTAGTTATTGAAAGGAATACTTCCTGCGACTTAAGATGTTTCAAAGTGGAGAAAGGCTCATTTTGTTCCAAATGGGGCAGTTCATCATTGGGGAAGAAACACAAGTATCCCTCCGAAGAAACCCATTTATGGTAGAAGCTGCAGCATCTACCATATTGATTTCCTGTGAGAATTGAGATCGTTTTGGGAAGAATACTTCCTGCAAATCAGAAATTCCAACGTGAACAAAGGTTCATTTTGTTTCCCAAAGGCCTATTCACCTAAGATGAAGAAAGGCATGTATGTCCAAAAGAGAACAAGCTGGGTCCAAAGCTCAATCACGTCGAACGTTGTTTACCAGTGATACTTGAATTACTTTTTGAATGGAATGCTCCTGCAAATCAGAATTGTCCGGGTGGATGAAGATCATTTTGTTCTGAATAGGCCTATTCGCCTGAGTTGAAAAAACACATGTACCTCTCAAAAGAAAACCAGCAGTGTTAGAAGCAGGAGCATCTAGCACATTGTTTTACTGTGAGAATTCAGTGAGTTTTTGAAAGGAAGACTGCTGCAAATCAGCGTTGTTGAGGTGTAGAAAGCTTCATTTTGTTCCAAATAGGACAGTTTAGAACAGTTGAAGAAATAAATGTAAATCTCAAAAGAAAGCTACAGAAAACCTTCGAGTTTCAAAGGGGCCATAGGCTCTGTTTGCTCGAAATAGGTCTTTTCAGCTGAGTTGAAGACACATGCATCTTTCCCAAGAAAACCATCTATGTTAGAAAGTGCAGCAGCTACCACATGTTTTCTCTGTCACAATTGAGAGAGCTTTTGAAAGGAGTACTTCCTGCAATTCAGAACTTTCAAGGTCAACAAAGGTTCATTCTGTGCCAAATAGGCGTTTTCACCTGAAATGTTGAAACACATGTTTTTCTCACAAGAAACTCTCTGTGTTAGACAGTCCATCGCATAGAACATTATTTACCTGTGAGATTTGAGTTAGTTTTCATTGGAGAACTTTTGCAAATCAGAATTTCAGGGTGGAAAAGGCTACTTTGTTCCTAATAGCCCTATTGAGCTGCATTGAAAAAACACATGGATCTCGCTAGAGAAAACCACCTGTGTTAGAAGCAGGATAATCCAGCACATTGTTTTCCTGTGAGAATCGAGTGAATATTTGAAAGGAGTACTTCCAGACAATCATAGATTTGAGGTGTACAACAGCTCACTTTACTCCAAATAGGACTATTTAGCTGAGTGGAAGAAACAACATGTATATCTCGCAAGAGAACTATATGTGTAAGAAGCCTGAGCATCTAGAACATTGATTCCCTGTGAGAACCGAGTTACGTTTGAAAGGAATAATTCCTGCAAATGCTAGATTTGAAGGTGGAGAAAGGCTGCTTTTGTTCAAAATAGGCCTATTGATTTGAGGGGAAGTAACAAATGGATACTTCCAAAGAAAACCATTTCTGGTAGAAGCTGAAGCATGTACATATTGCTTCCCTGGGAGATTTCAGTTCGTTTGGAAAAGAATAATCCTGCAAATCAGAACTTCCAAGGTGCACCAAGCTTCATTTCATTCTAAATAGGCCTATTCCACTGAGATGTTGAAACACATGTTTCTCTGGAAAGAAAACAATCCATGTTACAATCTCCACTGCCTTTAACCTTGATTCCGTGTGAGATTAGAGGTAGTTTTTGAGTGGAATACTTCTGCAAAGGAGAATTTTCAGGCTGGAAAAGCCTCTTTTTGTTGGACTAAGCCTATTCAGCTGAGTTGAACAAGCACATTTTTCTCTCTAAAGAAAATCAACTGTGTTAGAAGAAGGAGAATCTAGCACATTGTTTCCTATGAGAAGTGAGTTAGTGTTTGAAAAGAACGCTGACTGCAACCTAGGTGTTTCAAGGTGGAGATTGGCTCTATTTCCTCCAATAAGCCTATTCAGATGAGTTTGAGAAACTCATGTATCTCTCCAAGGAAAATGGTCTACGTTAGCAGCATCAAATCTACCACATTGTTTCCTTCTGAGTATTGAGTTAGGTTTTGAAAGCAACACGTTTAGCAAATCAGAATTTTCAAGCTAGAGAACGGCTCATTTTGTCCAAAGAGGACGATTCGGCTCAATTGAAGACAGACATGTATCTCTCCTCACAATACCATCTATGCTTCAACCTGCAGCAATTACCACATTGTTTCCCTGCAAGTATTGACTTAGTTTTTGAAAGGACTACTACTGGCAACTTTTGAGTTTCACTGTGGAGATAGTCTCTGTTTGCTTCAAACAGGCCTTTTTAGCTGAGATGAAGAAGCACATGTGTATCTTGAAAAAGTACCATCTACGTTGGAAGCTGTAATTTCTATCACACTGTTTCCCTCTGACAATTTAGTTTGTTTTCGAAAGGAGTATTTCCTGCAAATCAGAATTTCCAACATGGATTGAAGTTGGCTTGCTCCAAACATGCCTAGGTTGAAGAAACACACATATTTCTTGAAAGAAAACCATCTGTGTTAGAAGAAAGTGCATCTAGCACATTGTTTCCCTGTGAGAACTGAGTTAGTTTTTAAAGGAACTCGTCCTGCAAATTAGCACTTTGAAGGGGGACATATGTTTCTTTGTTTCAAATTGGCCTATTCACCTGAATTGTCTAAACACGTGTTCCTCTTGAAACATCACAATATGTTTAAGAAAGAGGAACAACTAGCCTATTGCTTCCTTGTGAGAAGACTTAGTCTTGGAAAGGAATGTACCTGCAACTGAGAGATTTCAATGTGGAGATATGCCCTGATTGCTGCAAATAGGCCTATACAGCTGAGTTGAAGAAACACATGTCTAACTCTAATGACAACCACCTATGTTAGAAACTGTAGCATCAAGCACATTGTTCCCCTGTGAAATTTGAATTAGTTATGGAAATGAATAACTTCTGAATAACAGATTTTCAAAGTGTAGGAAAGCTCATTTTGTCCAAATAGGCCATTTCAGCTATGTTGAAGAAACACATGCATCTCTCCAACGAAATCATGTAGGTTAGAATCAGCATCATCTAGAACACTGTTCCTTGTGAGAATTGATTTAGCTCGTGAAAGGAGTATTTCCTGCAAAGCATCCTTTTCAAGATGAAGAAAGGCTCATTTTGTTCCAAATAGGTCTATACAGCTGAGTTGAAGAAACACATGTACCTTTCCAAAGAAAACCATCTATGGTAGATCTACCACTTTATTTCCCTGTGTGAATTGACATAGATTTCAAAGGAACATTTAATGGAAATGAGAACTTAGAAGGCAGAGAAAGGATCATTTTGTTCCAAATGGGTCAAATCACATGAGATGTCAAAAACCGTTTGTGTTTAAAGGAAAACTGTGATAGAAACAGGTGTTTCCTGCACATTCTTTCCATGTGAAAATTGAGTTAATTTTTAAAAGCATACTTCCTACATCTTAAGTGTTTCAATGTGGAGATAGGTTCTGTTTACTCCAGGGAGGCGTATTCAGCGTGGTTTGAGAAACGCATGTATCTCCCAAAGAAAGAGATCTATGTTAAATGCTTCACAATCCCGCCTGTTGTTTGCCTGTGAGAATTGAATGAGTTTTTGAATGCAATACTTCTGGAAATCCTCATTTTCAAGAAGAAGAAAGGCTCATTTTGTCCCAAGTATGCGTATTTTGCTGAGGTGAAGAAACACATTTATCTCTCCACAGAAAGCCATCTGTGTCAGAAGTCAAAACATTAACAACATTGCTTCATTCCGTAAATGACTTACTTTTGGAAAGGAATATTTCCTGAAAATCAGAACTTTCAAGGTGGAGAGATGTTCATTTTCTTCCAAATAAGAGTATTGACCTGAAAGTGGGAACACATTTCTCTCTCGAAAGAAAATGGTCAGAGTTAGAAAGAGAGAAGTGTCTAGACCATTGTTTCCGTGTGAGAATTGACTTAGTTTTGAAAGGAATACTTACTGCAAATCCTAATTTTCAAGGTGGAGAAAGGGTGATTTTCCTCAAACGGGCGTCTTTATCTGAGGGGAGGAAGCACATGTATCCCTCCAAAGAAAACCATTTCTGCTAGAAGCTGCAGCATCTGACACATTGTTACCTGTGAGAATTGAGTTCACTTTTGAAAGGAATATTTCCTGCATATCGTGGTTCTCATGGTAGGGGAAGGCTCATTTTGGTACAAAAATGCCTAATCAGCTGATTTGAAGAAACACATTTATTTCTCCAAATAACACCATCTAAGCTTGAAACTACAGTTGCTAGCACATTGTTTCCCTGTGACAATTGGCTTAGTTTTTGAAAGGAAGACTTCCTGACAATCTGAATTTTCAGGGTATTCTTAGGCTGAGTGTGTCAAAGTAGGCTCATTCAGCTAAGTTGTATACAGACATGTATCTCTCAAAAAAAAATCTTTGTTAGAACCAGGAGCATTTAGAGCATTGTTTCCCTGTGAGAACTGAGTTAGTTATTGAAAGGAATACTTCCTGCGACTTAAGATGTTTCAAAGTGGAGAAAGGCTCATTTTGTTCCAAATGGGGCCGTTCATCATTGGGGAAGAAACACAAGTATCCCTCCGAAGAAACCCATTTATGGTAGAAGCTGCAGCATCTACCATATTGATTTCCTGTGAGAATTGAGTTCGTTTTGGGAAGAATACTTCCTGCAAATCAGAAATTCCAACCTGAACAAAGGTTTATTTTGTTTCCCAAAGGCCTATTCAACTAAGATGAAGAAAGGCATGTATGTCCAAAAGAGAACAAGCTGGGTCCGAAGCTCAAGCACGTAGAATGTTGTTTACCAGTGATACTTGAATTACTTTTTGAATGGAATGCTCCTGCAAATCAGAATTGTCGGGGTGGATGAAGATCATTTTGTTCTGAATAGGCCTATTCGCCTGAGTTGAAAAAACACATGTACCTCTGAAAAGAAAACCAGCAGTGTTAGAAGCAGGAGCATCTAGCACATTGTTTTACTGTGAGAATTCAGTGAGTTTTTGAAAGGAAGACTGCTGCAAATCAGCGTTGTTGTGGTGTAGAAAGCTTCATTTTGTTCCAAATAGGACAGTTTAGAACAGTTGAAGAAAGAAATGTAAATCTCAAAAGAAAGCTACAGAAAACCTTCGAGTTTCAAAGGGGCCATAGTCTCTGTTTGCTCGAAATAGGTCTATTCAGCTGAGTTGAAGACACATGCATCTTTCCCAAGAAAACCATCTATGTTAGAAAGTGCAGCAGCTACTACATGTTTTCTCTGTCACAATTGAGAGAGCTTTTGAAAGGAGTACTTCCTGCAATTCCGAACTTTCAAGGTCAACAAAGGTTCATTCTGTGCCAAATAGGCGTTTTCACCTGAAATGTTGAAACACATGTTTCTCTCACAAGAGACTCTCTGTGTTAGACGGTCCATCGCATAGAACATTATTTACCTGTGAGATTTAAGTTAGTTTTCATTGGAGAACTTTTGCAAATCAGAATTTCAGGGTGGAAAAGGCTACTTTGTTCCTAATAGCCCTATTGAGCTGCATTGAAAAAACACATGGATCTCGCTAGAGAAAACCACCTGTGTTAGAAGCAGGATAATCCAGCACATTGTTTCCCTGTGAGAATCGAGTGAATATTTGAAAGGAGTACTTCCAGACAATCATAGATTTGAGGTGTACAACAGCTCACTTTACTCCAAATAGGACTATTTAGCTGAGTGGAAGAAACAACATGTATATCTCGCAAGAGAACTATATGTGTAAGAAGCCTGAGCATCTAGAACATTGATTCCCTGTGAGAACCGAGTTACGTTTGAAAGGAATACCTCCTGCAAATGCTAGATTTGAAGGTGGAGAAAGGCTGCTTTTGTTCAAAATAGGCCTATTGATCTGAGGGGAAGTAACAAATGGATACTTCCAAAGAAAACCATTTCTGGTAGAAGCTGAAGCATGTACATATTGCTTCCCTGGGAGAAATCAGTTAGTTTGGAAAAGAATATTCCTGGAAATCAGAACTTCCAAGGTGCACCAAGCTTCATTTCATTCTAAATAGGCCTATTCCACTGAGATGTTGAAACACATGTTTCTCTGGAAAGAAAACAATCCGTGTTACAATCTCACCTGCCTTTAACCTTGATTCCCTGTGAGATTAGAGGTAGTTTTTGAGTGGAATACGTCTTTAAAGGAGAATTTTCAGGCTGGAAAAGCCTCCTTTTGTTGGACTAAGCCTATTCAGCTGAGTTGAAGAAGCACATTTTTCTCTCAAAAGAAAATCATCTGTGTTAGAAGAAGGAGAATCTAGCACATTGTTTCCTATGAGAAGTGAGTTAGTGTTTGAAAAGAACGCTGACTGCCACCTAGGTGTTTCAAGGTGGAGATTGGCTCTATTTCCTCCAATAAGCCTATTCAGATGAGTTTGAGAAACTCATGTATCTCTCCAAGGAAAATGGTCTACGTTAGCAGCATCAAATCTACCACATTGTTTCCTTCTGAGTATTGAGTTAGTTTTTGAAAGCAACACGTTTAGCAAATCAGAATTTTCAAGCTAGAGAAAGGCTCATTTTGTCCAAAGAGGACGATTCGGCTCAATTGAAGGCAGACATGTATCTCTCCTCACAATACCGTCTATGCTTCAACCTGCAGCAATTACCACATTGTTTCCCTGCAAGAATTGACTTAGTTTTTGAAAGGACTACTACTGGCAACTTTTGAGTTTCACTGTGGAGATAGTCTCTGTTTGCTTCAAACAGGCCTTTTTAGCTGAGATGAAGAAGCACATGTGTATCTTGAAAAAGTACCATCTACGTTGGAAGCTGTAATTTCTATCACACTGTTTCCCTCTGACAATTTAGTTTGTTTTAGAAAGGAGTATTCCCTGCAAATCAGAATTTCCAACATGGATTGAAGTTGGCTTGCTCCAAACATGCCTAGGTTGAAGAAACACACATATTTCTTGAAAGAAAACCATCTGTGTTAGAAGAAAGTGCATCTAGCACATTGTTTCCCTGTGAGAACTGAGTTAGTTTTTAAAGGAACTCGTCCTCCACATTAGCACTTTGAATTGGGACATATGTTTCTTTGTTTCAAATTGGCCTATTCACCTGAATGGTCTAAACACGTGTTCCTCTTGAAACATCACAATATGTTTTAGAAAGAGGAACAACTAGCCTATTGCTTCCTTGTGAGAAGACTTAGTCTTGGAAAGGAATGTACCTGCAACTGAGAGATTTCAATGTGGAGATATGCCCTGATTGCTGAAAATAGGCCTATACAGCTGAGTTGAAGAAACACATGACTAACTCTAATGACAACCATCTATGTTAGAAACTGTAGCATCAAGCACATTGATCCCCTGTGAAATTTGAATTAGTTATGGAAATGAATAACTTCTGAAGAACAGATTTTCAAAGTGTAGGAAGCCTCATTTTGTCCAAATAGGCCATTTCAGCTATGTTGAAGAAACACATGCATCTCTCCAACGAAATCATGTAGGTTAGAATCAGCATCATCTAGAACACTGTTCCTTGTGAGAATTGATTTAGCTCGTGAAAGGAGTATTTCCTGCAAAGCATCCTTTTCAAGATGAAGAAAGGCTCATTTTGTTCCAAATAGGTCTATACAGCTGAGTTGAAGAAACACATGTACCTTTCCAAAGAAAACCATCTATGGTAGATCTACCACTTTATTTCCCTGTGTGAATTGACATAGATTTCAAAGGAACATTTAATGGAAATGAGAACTTAGAAGGCAGAGAAAGGATCATTTTGTTCCAAATGGGCCAAATCACATGAGATGTCAAAAACCGTTTGTGTGGAAAGGAAAACTGTGATAGAAACAGGTGTTTCCTGCACATTCTTTCCCTGTGAAAATTGAGTTAATTTTTAAAAGCATACTTCCTACATCTTAAGTGTTTCAATGCGGAGATAGGTTCTGTTTACTCCAGGGAGGCGTATTCAGCGTGGTTTGAGAAACGCATGTATCTCCCAAAGAAAGAGATCTATGTTAAATGCTTCACAATCCCGCCTGTTGTTTGCCTGTGAGAATTGAATGAATTTTTGAATGCAATACTTCTGGAAATCCTCATTTTCAAGAAGAAGAAAGGCTCATTTTGTCCCAAGTATGCGTATTTTGCTGAGGTGAAGAAACACATTTATCTCTCCACAGAAAGCCATCTGTGTCAGAAGTCAAAACATTAACAACATTGTTTCATTCTGTAAATGAGTTACTTTTGGAAAGGAATATTTCCTGAAAATCAGAACTTTCAAGGTGGAGAGATGTTCACTTTCTTCCAAATAAGCCTATTGACCTGAAAGTGGGAACACATTTGTCTCTCGAAAGAAAATGGTCAGTGTAGAAAGAGAGAAGTGTCTAGACCATTGTTTCCGTGTGAGAATTGACTTAGTTTTGAAAGGAATACTTACTGCAAATCCTAATTTTCAAGGTGGAGAAAGGGTGATTTTCCTCAAATGGGCCTCTTTATCTGAGGGGAAGAAACACATGTATCCCTCCAAAGAAATCCATTTCTGCTAGAAGCTGCAGCATCTGACACATTGTTACCTGTGAGAATTGAGTTCACTTTTGAAAGGAATATTTCCTGTATATCGTAGTTATCATGGTAGGGGAAGGCTCATTTTGGTACAAAAATGCCTAATCAGCTGATTTGAAGAAACACATTTATTTCTCCAAATAACACCATCTAAGCTTGAAGCTACAGTTGCTAGCACATTGTTTCCCTGTGACAATTGGCTTAGTTTTTGAAAGGAAGACTTCCTCACAATCTGAATTTTCAGGGTATTATTAGGCTGAGTGTGTCCAAGTAGGCCCATTCAGCTAAGTTCTATAGAAACATGTGTCTCTCAAAAAAAATCTTTCTTAGAACCAGGAGCATCTAGGGCATTGTTTCCCTGTGAGAACTGAGTTAGTTATTGAAAGGAATACTTCCTGCGACTTAAGATGTTTCAAAGTGGAGAAAGGCTCATTTTGTTCCAAATGGGGCCGTTCATCATTGGGGAAGAAACACAAGTATCCCTCCGAAGAAACCCATTTATGGTAGAAGCTGCAGCATCTACCATATTGTTTTCCTGTGAGAATTGAGTTCGTTTTGGGAAGAATACTTCCTGCAAATCAGAAATTCCAACGTGAACAAAGGTTCATTTTGTTTCCCAAAGGCCTATTCACCTAAGATGAAGAAAGGCCTGTATGTCCAAAAGAGAACAAGCTGGGTCCAAAGCTCAAGCATGTAGAACGTTGTTTACCAGTGATACTTGAATTACTTTTTGAATGGAATGCTCCTGCAAATCAGAATTGTCGGGGTGGATGAAGATCATTTTGTTCTGAATAGGCCTATTCGCCTGAGTTGAAAAAACACATGTACCTCTCAAAAGAAAACCAGCAGTGTTAGAAGCAGGAGCATCAAGCACATTGTTTTACTGTGAGAATTTCAGTGAGTTTTTGAAAGGAAGACTGCTGCAAATCAGCATTTTCGAGGTGTAGAAAGCTTCATTTTGTTCCACATAGGACAGTTTAGAACAGTTGAAGAAACAAATGTAAATCTCAAAAGAAAGCTATGTGTGTTAGAAACAAGAGCATCTATCACATTGTTTCCTGTGAGAATAGTGTTACTTTTTGAAAGGAATATACCTGCAACTTAGGGGATCAACCTGGAGATAGCCTCTTTGTGTTCCAAATTGGCCTATTCAGCTAAGTTGAAGAAACACATGTACCTCTCAAAAAAAACCATCTCGGTATGAGGCTGGAATATCTAGAACATTGTTTCCCTGTGAGAACTGAGTGTGGTTTTGAAATGACTACTACAGGAAACCTTAGAGTTTCAAAGGGGCGATAAGCTCTGTTTGCTCGAAATAGGTCTTTTCAGCTGAGTTGAAGACACATGCATCTTTCCCAAGAAAACCATCTATGTTACAAAGTGCAGCAGCTACCACATGGTTTCTCTGTCACAATTGAGAGAGCTTTTGAAAGGAGTACTTCCTGCAATTCAGAACTTGCAAGGTCAACAAAGGTTCATTCTGTGCCAAATAGGCGTTTTCAACTGATATGTTGAAACACATGTTTCTCTCACAAGAAACTCTCTGTGTTAGACAGTCCATCGCATAGAACATTATTTACCTGTGAGATTTGAGTTAGTTTTCATTGGAGAACTTTTGCAAATCAGAATTTCAGGGTGGAAAAGGCTACTTTGTTCCTAATAGCCCTATTGAGCTGCATTGAAAAAACACATGGATCTCGCGAGAGAAAACCATCTGTGTTTGAAGCAGGATCATCCGGCACATTGTTTCCCTGTGAGAATCGAGTGAATATTTGAAAGGAGTACTTCCAGCCAATCATAGATTTGAGGTGTACAAAAGCTCACTTTACTCCAAATAGGACTATTTAGCTGAGTGGAAGAAACAACATGTATATCTCGCAAGAGAACTATATGTGTAAGAAGCCTGAGCATCTAGAACATTGATTCCCTGTGAGAACCGAGTTACGTTTGAAAGGAATACCTCCTGCAAATCCTAGATTTGAAGGTGGAGAAAGGCTGCTTTTGTTCAAAATAGGCCTATTGATCTGAGGGGAAGTAACGAATGGATACTTCCAAAGAAAACCATTTCTGGTAGAAGCTGAAGCATGTACATATTGCTTCCCTGGGAGAAATCAGTTAGTTTGGAAAGGAATATTCCTGCAAATCAGAACATCCAAGGTGCACCAAGCTTCATTTCATTCTAAATAGGCCTATTCCACTGAGATGTTGAAACACATGTTTCTCTGGAAAGAAAACAATCCGTGTTACAATCTCACCTGCCTTTAACCTTGATTCCCTGTGAGATTAGAGGTAGTTTTTGAGTGGAATACGTCTTTAAAGGAGAATTTTCAGGCTGGAAAAGCCTCCTTTTGTTGGACTAAGCCTATTCAGCTGAGTTGAAGAAGCACATTTTTCTCTCAAAAGAAAATCATCTGTGTTAGAAGAAGGAGAATCTAGCACATTGTTTCCTATGAGAAGTGAGTTAGTGTTTGAAAAGAACGCTGACTGCAACCTAGGTGTTTCAAGGTGGAGATTGGCTCTATTTCCTCCAATAAGCCTATTCAGATGAGTTTGAGAAACTCATGTATCTCTCCAAGGAAAATGGTCTACGTTAGCAGCATCAAATCTACCACATTGTTTCCTTCTGAGTATTGAGTTAGTTTTTGAAAGCAACACGTTTAGCAAATCAGAATTTTCAAGCTAGAGAAAGGCTCATTTTGTCCAAAGAGGACGATTCGGCTCAATTGAAGACAGACATGTATCTCTCCTCACAATACCGTCTATGCTTCAACCTGCAGCAATTACCACATTGTTTCCCTGCAAGAATTGACTTAGTTTTTGAAAGGACTACTACTGGCAACTTTTGAGTTTCACTGTGGAGATAGTCTCTGTTTGCTTCAAACAGGCCTTTTTAACTGAGATGAAGAAGCACATGTGTATCTTGAAAAAGTACCATCTACGTTGGAAGCTGTAATTTCTATCACACTGTTTCCCTCTGACAATTTAGTTTGTTTTAGAAAGGAGTATTTCCTGCAAATCAGAATTTCCAACATGGATTGAAGTTGGCTTGCTCCAAACATGCCTAGGTTGAAGAAACACACATATTTCTTGAAAGAAAACCATCTGTGTTAGAAGAAAGTGCATCTAGCACATTGTTTCCCTGTGAGAACTGAGTTAGTTTTTAAAGGAACTTGTCCTCCACATTAGCACTTTGAATTGGGACATATGTTTCTTTGTTTCAAATTGGCCTATTCACCTGAATGGTCTAAACACGTGTTCCTCTTGAAACATCACAATATGTTTTAGAAAGAGGAACAACTAGCCTATTGCTTCCTTGTGAGAAGACTTAGTCTTGGAAAGGAATGTACCTGCAACTGAGAGATTTCAATGTGGAGATATGCCCTGATTGCTGAAAATAGGCCTATACAGCTGAGTTGAAGAAACACATGACTAACTCTAATGACAACCATCTATGTTAGAAACTGTAGCATCAAGCACATTGATCCCCTGTGAAATTTGAATTAGTTATGGAAATGAATAACTTCTGAAGAACAGATTTTCAAAGTGTAGGAAGCCTCATTTTGTCCAAATAGGCCATTTCAGCTATGTTGAAGAAACACATGCATCTCTCCAATGAAATCATGTAGGTTAGAATCAGCATCATCTAGAACACTGTTCCTTGTGAGAATTGATTTAGCTCGTGAAAGGAGTATTTCCTGCAAAGCATCCTTTTCAAGATGAAGAAGGGCTCATTTTGTTCCAAATAGGTCTATACAGCTGAGTTGAAGAAACACATGTACCTTTCCAAAGAAAACCATCTATGGTAGATCTACCACTTTATTTCCCTGTGTGAATTGACATAGATTTCAAAGGAAAATTTAATGGAAATGAGAACTTAGAAGGCAGAGAAAGGATCATTTTGTTCCAAATGGGCCAAATCACATGAGATGTCAAAAACCGTTTGTGTGGAAAGGAAAACTGTGATAGAAACAGGTGTTTCCTGCACATTCTTTCCCTGTGAAAATTGAGTTAATTTTTAAAAGCATACTTCCTACATCTTAAGTGTTTCAATGCGGAGATAGGTTCTGTTTACTCCAGGGAGGCGTATTCAGCGTGGTTTGAGAAACGCATGTATCTCCCAAAGAAAGAGATCTATGTTAAATGCTTCACAATCCCGCCTGTTGTTTGCCTGTGAGAATTGAATGAATTTTTGAATGCAATACTTCTGGAAATCCTCATTTTCAAGAAGAAGAAAGGCTCATTTTGTCCCAAGTATGCGTATTTTGCTGAGGTGAAGAAACACATTTATCTCTCCACAGAAAGCCATCTGTGTCAGAAGTCAAAACATTAACAACATTGCTTCATTCTGTAAATGAGTTACTTTTGGAAAGGAATATTTCCTGAAAATCAGAACTTTCAAGGTGGAGAGATGTTCACTTTCTTCCAAATAAGCCTATTGACCTGAAAGTGGGAACACATTTGTCTCTCGAAAGAAAATGGTCAGTGTAGAAAGAGAGAAGTGTCTAGACCATTGTTTCCGTGTGAGAATTGACTTAGTTTTGAAAGGAATACTTACTGGAAATCCTAATTTTCAAGGTGGAGAAAGGGTGATTTTCCTCAAATGGGCCTCTTTATCTGAGGGGAAGAAACACATGTATCCCTCCAAAGAAATCCATTTCTGCTAGAAGCTGCAGCATCTGACACATTGTTACCTGTGAGAATTGAGTTCACTTTTGAAAGGAATATTTCCTGTATATCGTAGTTATCATGGTAGGGGAAGGCTCATTTTGGTACAAAAATGCCTAATCAGCTGATTTGAAGAAACACATTTATTTCTCCAAATAACACCATCTAAGCTTGAAGCTACAGTTGCAAGCACATTGTTTCCCTGTGACAATTGGCTTAGTTTTTGAAAGGAAGACTTCCTCACAATCTGAATTTTCAGGGTATTATTAGGCTGAGTGTGTCCAAGTAGGCCCATTCAGCTAAGTTCTATAGAAACATGTGTCTCTCAAAAAAAATCTTTCTTAGAACCAGGAGCATCTAGGGCATTGTTTCCCTGTGAGAACTGAGTTAGTTATTGAAAGGAATACTTCCTGCGACTTAAGATGTTTCAAAGTGGAGAAAGGCTCATTTTGTTCCAAATGGGGCCGTTCATCATTGGGGAAGAAACACAAGTATCCCTCCGAAGAAACCCATTTATGGTAGAAGCTGCAGCATCTACCATATTGTTTTCCTGTGAGAATTGAGTTCGTTTTGGGAAGAATACTTCCTGCAAATCAGAAATTCCAATGTGAACAAAGGTTCATTTTGTTTCCCAAAGGCCTATTCACCTAAGATGAAGAAAGGCCTGTATGTCCAAAAGAGAACAACCTGGGTCCAAAGCTCAAGCATGTAGAACGTTGTTTACCAGTGATACTTGAATTACTTTTTGAATGGAATGCTCCTGCAAATCAGAATTGTCGGGGTGGATGAAGATCATTTTGTTCTGAATAGGCCTATTCGCCTGAGTTGAAAAAACACATGTACCTCTCAAAAGAAAACCAGCAGTGTTAGAAGCAGGAGCATCAAGCACATTGTTTTACTGTGAGAATTCAGTGAGTTTTTGAAAGGAAGACTGCTGCAAATCAGCGTTTTCGAGGTGTAGAAAGCTTCATTTTGTTCCACATAGGACAGTTTAGAACAGTTGAAGAAACAAATGTAAATCTCAAAAGAAAGCTATGTGTGTTAGAAACAAGAGCATCTATCACATTGTTTCCTGTGAGAATAGTGTTACTTTTTGAAAGGAATATACCTGCAACTTAGGGGATCAACGTGGAGATAGCCTCTTTGTGTTCCAAATTGGCCTATTCAGCTAAGTTGAAGAAACACATGTACCTCTCAAAAAAAACCATCTCGGTATGAGGCTGGAATATCTAGAACATTGTTTCCCTGTGAGAACTGAGTGTGGTTTTGAAATGACTACTACAGGAAACCTTAGAGTTTCAAAGGGGCGATAAGTTCTGTTTGCTCGAAATAGGTCTTTTCAGCTGAGTTGAAGACACATGCATCTTTCCCAAGAAAACCATCTATGTTACAAAGTGCAGCAGCTACCACATGGTTTCTCTGTCACAATTGAGAGAGCTTTTGAAAGGAGTACTTCCTGCAATTCAGAACTTGCAAGGTCAACAAAGGTTCATTCTGTGCCAAATAGGCGTTTTCACCTGACATGTTGAAACACATGTTTCTCTCACAAGAAACTCTCTGTGTTAGACGGTCCATCGCATAGAACATTATTTACCTGTGAGATTTGAGTTAGTTTTCATTGGAGAACTTTTGCAAATCAGAATTTCAGGGTGGAAAAGGCTACTTTGTTCCTAATAGCCCTATTGAGCTGCATTGAAAAAACACATGGATCTCGCGAGAGAAAACCATCTGTGTTTGAAGCAGGATCATCCGGCACATTGTTTCCCTGTGAGAATCGAGTGAATATTTGAATGGAGTACTTCCAGCCAATCATAGATTTGAGGTGTACAAAAGCTCACTTTACTCCAAATAGGACTATTTAGCTGAGTGGAAGACACAACATGTATATCTCGCAAGAGAACTATATGTGTAAGAAGCCTGAGCATCTAGAACATTGATTCCCTGTGAGAACCGAGTTACGTTTGAAAGGAATAACTCCTGCAAATCCTAGATTTGAAGGTGGAGAAAGGCTGCTTTTGTTCAAAATAGGCCTAATGATCTGAGGGGAAGTAACGAATGGATACTTCCAAAGAAAACCATTTCTGGTAGAAGCTGAAGCATGTACATATTGCTTCCCTGGGAGAAATCAGTTAGTTTGGAAAGGAATATTCCTGCAAATCAGAACTTCCAAGGTGCACCAAGCTTCATTTCATTCTAAATAGGCCTATTCCACTGAGATGTTGAAACACATGTTTCTCTGGAAAGAAAACAATCCGTGTTACAATCTCCCCTGCCTTTAACCTTGATTCCCTGTGAGATTAGAGGTAGTTTTTGAGTGGAATACGTCTGCAAAGGAGAATTTTCAGGCTGGAAAAGCCTCCTTTTGTTGGACTAAGCCTATTCAGCTGAGTTGAAGAAGCACATTTTTCTCTCAAAAGAAAATCATCTGTGTTAGAAGAAGGAGAATCTAGCACATTGTTTCCTATGAGAAGTGAGTTAGTGTTTGAAAAGAACGCTGACTGCAACCTAGGTGTTTCAAGGTGGAGATTGGCTCTATTTCCTCCAATAAGCCTATTCAGATGAGTTTGAGAAACTCATGTATCTCTCCAAGGAAAATGATATACGTTAGCAGCATCAAATCTACCACATTGTTTCCTTCTGAGTATTGAGTTAGTTTTTGACAGCAACACGTTTAGCAAATCAGAATTTTCAAGCTAGAGAAAGGCTCATTTTGTCCAAAGAGGACGATTCGGCTCAATTGAAGACAGACGTGTATCTCTCCTCACAATACCATCTATGCTTCAAACTGCAGCAATTACCACATTGTTTCACTGCAAGAATTGACTTAGTTTTTGAAAGGACTACTACTGGCAACTTTTGAGTTTCACTGTGGAGATAGTCTCTGTTTGCTTCAAACAGGCCTTTTTAGCTGAGATGAAGAAGCACATGTGTATCTTGAAAAAGTACCATCTACGTTGGAAGCTGTAATTTCTATCACACTGTTTCCCTCTGACAATTTAGTTTGTTTTCGAAAGGAGTATTTCCTGCAAATCAGAATTTCCAACATGGATTGAAGTTGGCTTGCTCCAAACATGCCTAGGTTGAAGAAACACACATATTTCTTGAAAGAAAACCATCTGTGTTAGAAGAAAGTGCATCTAGCACATTGTTTCCCTGTGAGAACTGAGTTAGTTTTTAAAGGAACTTGTCCTCCACATTAGTACTTTGAATTGGGACATATGTTTCTTTGTTTCAAATTGGCCTATTCACCTGAATGGTCTAAACACGTGTTCCTCTTGAAACATCACAATATGTTTTAGAAAGAGGAACAACTAGCCTATTGCTTCCTTGTGAGAAGACTTAGTCTTGGAAAGGAATGTACCTGCAACTGAGAGATTTCAATGTGGAGATATGCCCTGATTGCTGAAAATAGGACTAAACAGCTGAGTTGAAGAAACACATGACTAACTCTAATGACAACCATCTATGTTAGAAACTGTAGCATCAAGCACATTGATCCCCTGTGAAATTTGAATTAGTTATGGAAATGAATAACTTCTGAAGAACAGATTTTCAAAGTGTAGGAAGCCTCATTTTGTCCAAATAGGCCATTTCAGCTATGTTGAAGAAACACATGCATCTCTCCAACGAAATCATGTAGGTTAGAATCAGCATCATCTAGAACACTGTTCCTTGTGAGAATTGATTTACCTCGTGAAAGGAGTATTTCCTGCAAAGCATCCTTTTCAAGATGAAGAAAGGCTCATTTTGTTCCAAATAGGTCTATACAGCTGAGTTGAAGAAACACATGTACCTTTCCAAAGAAAACCATCTATGGTAGATCTACCACTTTATTTCCCTGTGTGAATTGACATAGATTTCAAAGGAAAATTTAATGGAAATGAGAACTTAGAAGGCAGAGAAAGGATCATTTTGTTCCAAATGGGCCAAATCACATGAGATGTCAAAAACCGTTTGTGTGGAAAGGAAAACTGTGATAGAAACAGGTGTTTCCTGCACATTCTTTCCCTGTGAAAATTGAGTTAATTTTTAAAAGCATACTTCCTACATCTTAAGTGTTTCAATGCGGAGATAGGTTCTGTTTACTCCAGGGAGGCGTATTCAGCGTGGTTTGAGAAACGCATGTATCTCCCAAAGAAAGAGATCTATGTTAAATGCTTCACAATCCCGCCTGTTGTTTGCCTGTGAGAATTGAATGAATTTTTGAATGCAATACTTCTGGAAATCCTCATTTTCAAGAAGAAGAAAGGCTCATTTTGTCCCAAGTATGCGTATTTTGCTGAGGTGAAGAAACACATTTATCTCTCCACAGAAAGCCATCTGTGTCAGAAGTCAAAACATTAACAACATTGCTTCATTCTGTAAATGAGTTACTTTTGGAAAGGAATATTTCCTGAAAATCAGAACTTTCAAGGTAGAGAGATGTTCACTTTCTTCCAAATAAGCCTATTGACCTGAAAGTGGGAACACATTTGTCTCTCGAAAGAAAATGGTCAGTGTAGAAAGAGAGAAGTGTCTAGACCATTGTTTCCGTGTGAGAATTGACTTAGTTTTGAAAGGAATACTTACTGCAAATCCTAATTTTCAAGGTGGAGAAAGGGTGATTTTCCTCAAATGGGCCTCTTTATCTGAGGGGAAGAAACACATGTATCCCTCCAAAGAAATCCATTTCTGCTAGAAGCTGCAGCATCTGACACATTGTTACCTGTGAGAATTGAGTTCACTTTTGAAAGGAATATTTCCTGTATATCGTAGTTATCATGGTAGGGGAAGGCTCATTTTGGTACAAAAATGCCTAATCAGCTGATTTGAAGAAACACATTTATTTCTCCAAATAACACCATCTAAGCTTGAAGCTACAGTTGCAAGCACATTGTTTCCCTGTGACAATTGGCTTAGTTTTTGAAAGGAAGACTTCCTCACAATCTGAATTTTCAGGGTATTATTACGCTGAGTGTGTCCAAGTAGGCCCATTCAGCTAAGTTCTATAGAAACATGTGTCTCTCAAAAAAAATCTTTCTTAGAACCAGGAGCATCTAGGGCATTGTTTCCCTGTGAGAACTGAGTTAGTTATTGAAAGGAATACTTCCTGCGACTTAAGATGTTTCAAAGTGGAGAAAGGCTCATTTTGTTCCAAATGGGGCCGTTCATCATTGGGGAAGAAACACAAGTATCCCTCCGAAGAAACCCATTTATGGTAGAAGCTGCAGCATCTACCATATTGTTTTCCTGTGAGAATTGAGTTCGTTTTGGGAAGAATACTTCCTGCAAATCAGAAATTCCAACGTGAACAAAGGTTCATTTTGTTTCCCAAAGGCCTATTCACCTAAGATGAAGAAAGGCCTGTATGTCCAAAAGAGAACAAGCTGGGTCCAAAGCTCAAGCATGTAGAACGTTGTTTACCAGTGATACTTGAATTACTTTTTGAATGGAATGCTCCTGCAAATCAGAATTGTCGGGGTGGATGAAGATCATTTTGTTCTGAATAGGCCTATTCGCCTGAGTTGAAAAAACACATGTACCTCTCAAAAGAAAACCAGCAGTGTTAGAAGCAGGAGCATGAAGCACATTGTTTTACTGTGAGAATTCAGTGAGTTTTTGAAAGGAAGACTGCTGCAAATCAGCGTTTTCGAGGTGTAGAAAGCTTCATTTTGTTCCACATAGGACAGTTTAGAACAGTTGAAGAAACAAATGTAAATCTCAAAAGAAAACTATGTGTGTTAGAAACAAGAGCATCTATCACATTGTTTGCTGTGAGAATAGTGTTACTTTTTGAAAGGAATATACCTGCAACTTAGGGGATCAACGTGGAGATAGCCTCTTTTTGTTCCAAATTGGCCTATTCAGTTAAGTTGAAGAAACACATGTACCTCTCAAAAAAAACCATCTCGGTATGAGGCTGGAATATCTAGAACATTGTTTCCCTGTGAGAACTGAGTGTGGTTTTGAAATGACTACTACAGGAAACCTTAGAGTTTCAAAGGGGCGATAAGCTCTGTTTGCTCGAAATAGGTCTTTTCAGCTGAGTTGAAGACACATGCATCTTTCCCAAGAAAACATCTATGTTAGAAAGTGCAGCAGCTACCACATGGTTTCTCTGTCACAATTGAGAGAGCTTTTGAAAGGAGTACTTCCTGCAATTCAGAACTTGCAAGGTCAACAAAGGTTCATTCTGTGCCAAATAGGCGTTTTCACCTGACATGTTGAAACACATGTTTCTCTCACAAGAAACTCTCTGTGTTAGACGGTCCATCGCATAGAACATTATTTACCTGTGAGATTTGAGTTAGTTTTCATTGGAGAACTTTTGCAAATCAGAATTTCAGGGTGGAAAAGGCTACTTTGTTCCTAATAGCCCTATTGAGCTGCATTGAAAAAACACATGGATCTCGCGAGAGAAAACCATCTGTGTTTGAAGCAGGATCATCCGGCACATTGTTTCCCTGTGAGAATCGAGTGAATATTTGAATGGAGTACTTCCAGCCAATCATAGATTTGAGGTGTACAAAAGCTCACTTTACTCCAAATAGGACTATTTAGCTGAGTGGAAGACACAACATGTATATCTCATAAGAGAACTATATGTGTAAGAAGCCTGAGCATCTAGAACATTGATTCCCTGTGAGAACCGAGTTACGTTCGAAAGGAATAACTCCTGCAAATCCTAGATTTGAAGGTGGAGAAAGGCTGCTTTTGTTCAAAATAGGCCTAATGATCTGAGGGGAAGTAACGAATGGATACTTCCAAAGAAAACCATTTCTGGTAGAAGCTGAAGCATGTACATATTGCTTCCCTGGGAGAAATCAGTTAGTTTGGAAAGGAATATTCCTGCAAATCAGAACTTCCAAGGTGCACCAAGCTTCATTTCATTCTAAATAGGCCTATTCCACTGAGATGTTGAAACACATGTTTCTCTGGAAAGAAAACAATCCGTGTTACAATCTCCCCTGCCTTTAACCTTGATTCCCTGTGAGATTAGAGGTAGTTTTTGAGTGGAATACGTCTGCAAAGGAGAATTTTCAGGCTGGAAAAGCCTCCTTTTGTTGGACTAAGCCTATTCAGCTGAGTTGAAGAAGCACATTTTTCTCTCAAAAGAAAATCATCTGTGTTAGAAGAAGGAGAATCTAGCACATTGTTTCCTATGAGAAGTGAGTTAGTGTTTGAAAAGAACGCTGACTGCAACCTAGGTGTTTCAAGGTGGAGATTGGCTCTATTTCCTCCAATAAGCCTATTCAGATGAGTTTGAGAAACTCATGTATCTCTCCAAGGAAAATGATATACGTTAGCAGCATCAAATCTACCACATTGTTTCCTTCTGAGTATTGAGTTAGTTTTTGACAGCAACACGTTTAGCAAATCAGAATTTTCAAGCTAGAGAAAGGCTCATTTTGTCCAAAGAGGAGGATTCGGCTCAATTGAAGACAGACGTGTATCTCTCCTCACAATACCATCTATGCTTCAAACTGCAGCAATTACCACATTGTTTCACTGCAAGAATTGACTTAGTTTTTGAAAGGACTACTACTGGCAACTTTTGAGTTTCACTGTGGAGATAGTCTCTGTTTGCTTCAAACAGGCCTTTTTAGCTGAGATGAAGAAGCACATGTGTATCTTGAAAAAGTACCATCTACGTTGGAAGCTGTAATTTCTATCACACTGTTTCCCTCTGACAATTTAGTTTGTTTTAGAAAGGAGTATTTCCTGCAAATCAGAATTTCCAACATGGATTGAAGTTCACTTGCTCCAAACAAGCCTAGGTTGAAGAAACACACATATTTCTTGAAAGAAAACCATCTGTGTTAGAAGAAAGTGCATCTAGCACATTGTTTCCCTGTGAGAACTGAGTTAGTTTTTAAAGGAACTCGTCCTCCACATTAGCACTTTGAATTGGGACATATGTTTCTTTGTTTCAAATTGGCCTATTCACCTGAATGGTCTAAACACGTGTTCCTCTTGAAACATCACAATATGTTTTAGAAAGAGGAACAACTAGCCTATTGCTTCCTTGTGAGAAGACTTAGTCTTGGAAAGGAATGTACCTGCAACTGAGAGATTTCAATGTGGAGATATGCCCTGATTGCTGAAAATAGGCCTATACAGCTGAGTTGAAGAAACACATGACTAACTCTAATGACAACCATCTATGTTAGAAACTGTAGCATCAAGCACATTGATCCCCTGTGAAATTTGAATTAGTTATGGAAATGAATAACTTCTGAATAACAGATTTTCAAAGTGTAGGAAGCCTCATTTTGTCCAAATAGGCCATTTCAGCTATGTTGAAGAAACACATGCATCTCTCCAATGAAATCATGTAGGTTAGAATCAGCATCATCTAGAACACTGTTCCTTGTGAGAATTGATTTAGCTCGTGAAAGGAGTATTTCCTGCAAAGCATCCTTTTCAAGATGAAGAAGGGCTCATTTTGTTCCAAATAGGTCTATACAGCTGAGTTGAAGAAACACATGTACCTTTACAAAGAAAACCATCTATGGTAGATCTACCACTTTATTTCCCTGTGTGAATTGACATAGATTTCAAAGGAAAATTTAATGGAAATGAGAACTTAGAAGGCAGAGAAAGGATCATTTTGTTCCAAATGGGCCAAATCACATGAGATGTCAAAAACCGTTTGTGTGGAAAGGAAAACTGTGATAGAAACAGGTGTTTCCTGCACATTCTTTCCCTGTGAAAATTGAGTTAATTTTTAAAAGCATACTTCCTACATCTTAAGTGTTTCAATGCGGAGATAGGTTCTGTTTACTCCAGGGAGGCGTATTCAGCTTGGTTTGAGAAACGCATGTATCTCCCAAAGAAAGAGATCTATGTTAAATGCTTCACAATCCCGCCTGTTGTTTGCCTGTGAGAATTGAATGAGTTTTTGAATGCAATACTTCTGGAAATCCTCATTTTCAAGAAGAAGAAAGGCTCATTTTGTCCCAAGTATGCGTATTTTGCTGAGGTGAAGAAACACATTTAGCTCTCCACAGAAAGCCATCTGTGTCAGAAGTCAAAACATTAACAACATTGCTTCATTCTGTAAATGAGTTACTTTTGGAAAGGAATATTTCCTGAAAATCAGAACTTTCAAGGTGGAGAGATGTTCACTTTCTTCCAAATAAGCCTATTGACCTGAAAGTGGGAACACATTTGTCTCTCGAAAGAAAATGGTCAGTGTAGAAAGAGAGAAGTGTCTAGACCATTGTTTCCGTGTGAGAATTGACTTAGTTTTGAAAGGAATACTTACTGCAAATCCTAATTTTCAAGGTGGAGAAAGGGTGATTTTCCTCAAATGGGCCTCTTTATCTGAGGGGAAGAAACACATGTATCCCTCCAAAGAAAACCATTTCTGCTAGAAGCTGCAGCATCTGACACATTGTTACCTGTGAGAATTGAGTTCACTTTTGAAAGGAATATTTCCTGTATATCGTAGTTATCATGGTAGGGGAAGGCTCATTTTGGTACAAAAATGCCTAATCAGCTGATTTGAAGAAACACATTTATTTCTCCAAACAACACCATCTAAGCTTGAAGCTACAGTTGCTAGCACATTGTTTCCCTGTGACAATTGGCTTAGTTTTTGAAAGGAAGACTTCCTCACAATCTGAGTTTTCAGGGTATTATTAGGCTGAGTGTGTCCAAGTAGGCCCATTCAGCTAAGTTCTATAGAAACATGTGTCTCTCAAAAAAAAATCTTTCTTAGAGCCAGGAGCATCTAGGGCATTGTTTCCCTGTGAGAACTGAGTTAGTTATTGAAAGGAATACTTCCTGCGACTTAAGATGTTTCAAAGTGGAGAAAGGCTCATTTTGTTCCAAATGGGGCCGTTCATCATTGGGGAAGAAACACAAGTATCCCTCCGAAGAAACCCATTTATGGTAGAAGCTGCAGCATCTACCATATTGTTTTCCTGTGAGAATTGAGTTCGTTTTGGGAAGAATACTTCCTGCAAATCAGAAATTCCAATGTGAACAAAGGTTCATTTTGTTTCCCAAAGGCCTATTCACCTAAGATGAAGAAAGGCCTGTATGTCCAAAAGAGAACAAGCTGGGTCCAAAGCTCAAGCATGTAGAACGTTGTTTAGCAGTGATACTTGAATTACTTTTTGAATGGAATGCTCCTGCAAATCAGAATTGCCGGGGTGGATGAAGATCATTTTGTTCTGAATAGGCCTATTCGCCTGAGTTGAAAAAACACATGTACCTCTCAAAAGAAAACCAGCAGTGTTAGAAGCAGGAGCATCAAGCACATTGTTTTACTGTGAGAATTCAGTGAGTTTTTGAAAGGAAGACTGCTGCAAATCAGCGTTTTCGAGGTGTAGAAAGCTTCATTTTGTTCCAAATAGGACAGTTTAGAACAGTTGAAGAAACAAATGTAAATCTCAAAAGAAAGCTATGTGTGTTAGAAACAAGAGCATCTATCACATTATTTGCTGTGAGAATAGTGTTCCTTTTTGAAAGGAATATACCTGCAACTTAGGGGATCAACGTGGAGATAGCCTCTTTCTGTTCCAAATTGGCCTATTCAGCTAAGTTGAAGAAACATATGTACCTCTCAAAAAAAACCATCTCGGTATGATGCTGGAATACCTAGAACATTGTTTCCCTGTGAGAACTGAGTGTGGTTTTGAAATGACTACTACAGGAAACCTGAGAGTTTCAAAGGGGCGATAAGCTCTGTTTGCTCGAAATAGGTCTTTTCAGCTGAGTTGAAGACACATGCATCTTTCCCAAGAAAACCATCTATGTTAGAAAGTGCAGCAGCTACCACATGGTTTCTCTGTCACAATTGAGAGAGCTTTTGAAAGGAGTACTTCCTACAATTCAAAACTTGCAAGGTCAACAAAGGTTCATTCTGTGCCAAATAGGCGTTTTCACCTGACATGTTGAAACACATGTTTCTCTCACAAGAAACTCTCTGTGTTAGACGGTCCATCGCATAGAACATTATTTACCCGTGAGATTTGAGTTAGTTTTCATTGGAGAACTTTTGCAAATCAGAATTTCAGGGTGGAAAAGGCTACTTTGTTCCTAATAGCCCTATTGAGCTGCATTGAAAAAACACATGGATCTCGCGAGAGAAAACCATCTGTGTTAGAAGCAGGATCATCCGGCACATTGTTTCCCTGTGAGAATCGAGTGAATATTTGAAAGGAGTACTTCCAGCCAATCATAGATTAGAGGTGTACAAAAGCTCACTTTACTCCAAATAGGACTATTTAGCTGAGTGGAAGACACAACATGTATATCTCGCAAGAGAACTATATGTGTAAGAAGCCTGAGCATCTAGAACATTGATTCCCTGTGAGAACCGAGTTACGTTTGAAAGGAATACCTCCTGCAAATCCTAGATTTGAAGGTGGAGAAAGGCTGCTTTTGTTCAAAATAGGCCTATTGATCTGAGGGGAAGTAACGAATGGATACTTCCAAAGAAAACCATTTCTGGTAGAAGTTGAAGCATGTACATATTGCTTCCCTGGGAGAAATCAGTTAGTTTGGAAAGGAATATTCCTGCAAATCAGAACTTCCAAGGTGCACCAAGCTTCATTTCATTCTAAATAGGCCTATTCCACTGAGATGTTGAAACACATGTTTCTCTGGAAAGAAAACAATCCGTGTTACAATCTCCCCTGCCTTTAACCTTGATTCCCTGTGAGATTAGAGGTAGTTTTTGAGTGGAATACGTCTGCAAAGGAGAATTTTCAGGCTGGAAAAGCCTCCTTTTGTTGGACTAAGCCTATTCAGCTGAGTTGAAGAAGCACATTTTTCTCTCAAAAGAAAATCATCTGTGTTAGAAGAAGGAGAATCTAGCACATTGTTTCCTATGAGAAGTGAGTTAGTGTTTGAAAAGAACGCTGACTGCAACCTAGGTGTTTCAAATTGGAGATTGGCTCTATTTCCTCCAATAAGCCTATTCAGATGAGTTTGAGAAACTCATGTATCTCTCCAAGGAAAATGATATACGTTAGCAGCATCAAATCTACCACATTGTTTCCTTCTGAGTATTGAGTTAGTTTTTGAAAGCAACACGTTTAGCAAATCAGAATTTTCAAGCTACAGAAAGGCTCATTTTGTCCAAAGAGGAGGATTCGGCTCAATTGAAGACAGACGTGTATCTCTCCTCACAATACCATCTATGCTTCAAACTGCAGCAATTACCACATTGTTTCCCTGCAAGAATTGACTTAGTTTTTGAAAGGACTACTACTGGCAACTTTTGAGTTTCACTGTGGAGATAGTCTCTGTTTGCTTCAAACAGGCCTTTTTAGCTGAGATGAAGAAGCACATGTGTATCTTGAAAAAGTACCATCTACGTTGGAAGCTGTAATTTCTATCACACTGTTTCCCTCTGACAATTTAGTTTGTTTTCGAAAGGAGTATTTCCTGCAAATCAGAATTTCCAACATGGACTGAAGTTCACTTCCTCCAAACAAGCCTAGGTTGAAGAAACACACATATTTCTTGAAAGAAAACCATCTGTGTTAGAAGAAAGTGCATCTAGCACATTGTTTCCCTGTGAGAACTGAGTTAGTTTTTAAAGGAACTCGTCCTCCACATTAGCACTTTGAATTGGGACATATGTTTCTTTGTTTCAAATTGGCCTATTCACCTGAATGGTCTAAACACGTGTTCCTCTTGAAACATCACAATATGTTTTAGAAAGAGGAACAACTAGCCTATTGCTTCCTTGTGAGAAGACTTAGTCTTGGAAAGGAATGTACCTGCAACTGAGAGATTTCAATGTGGAGATATGCCCTGATTGCTGCAAATAGGCCTATACAGCTGAGTTGAAGAAACACATGACTAACTCTAATGACAACCATCTATGTTAGAAACTGTAGCATCAAGCACATTGTTCCCCTGTGAAATTTGAATTAGTTATGGAAATGAATAACTTCTGAAGAACAGATTTTCAAAGTGTAGGAAGCCTCATTTTGTCCAAATAGGCCATTTCAGCTATGTTGAAGAAACACATGCATCTCTCCAATGAAATCATGTAGGTTAGAATCAGCATCATCTAGAACACTGTTCCTTGTGAGAATTGATTTAGCTCGTGAAAGGAGTATTTCCTGCAAAGCATCCTTTTCAAGATGAAGAAAGGCTCATTTTGTTCCAAATAGGTCTATACAGCTGAGTTGAAGAAACACATGTACCTTTCCAAAGAAAACCATCTATGGTAGATCTACCACTTTATTTCCCTGTGTGAATTGACATAGATTTCAAAGGAAAATTTAATGGAAATGAGAACTTAGAAGGCAGAGAAAGGATCATTTTGTTCCAAATGGGCCAAATCACATCAGATGTCAAAAACCGTTTGTGTGGAAAGGAAAACTGTGATAGAAACAGGTGTTTCCTGCACATTCTTTCCCTGTGAAAATTGAGTTAATTTTTAAAAGCATACTTCCTACATCTTAAGTGTTTCAATGCGGAGATAGTTTCTGTTTACTCCAGGGAGGCGTATTCAGCGTGGTTTGAGAAACGCATGTATCTCCCAAAGAAAGAGATCTATGTTAAATGCTTCACAATCCCGCCTGTTGTTTGCCTGTGAGAATTGAATGAATTTTTGAATGCAATACTTCTGGAAATCCTCATTTTCAAGAAGAAGAAAGGCTCATTTTGTCCCAAGTATGCGTATTTTGCTGAGGTGAAGAAACACATTTAGCTCTCCACAGAAAGCCATCTGTGTCAGAAGTCAAAACATTAACAACATTGCTTCATTCTGTAAATGAGTTACTTTTGGAAAGGAATATTTCCTGAAAATCAGAACTTTCAAGGTGGAGAGATGTTCACTTTCTTCCAAATAAGCCTTTTGACCTGAAAGTGGGAACACATTTGTCTCTCGAAAGAAAATGGTCAGTGTAGATAGAGAGAAGTGTCTAGACCATTGTTTCCGTGTGAGAATTGACTTAGTTTTGAAAGGAATACTTACTGCAAATCCTAATTTTCAAGGTGGAGAAAGGGTGATTTTCCTCAAATGGGCCTCTTTATCTGAGGGGAAGAAACACATGTATCCCTCCAAAGAAAACCATTTGTGCTAGAAGCTGCAGCATCTGACACATTGTTACCTGTGAGAATTGAGTTCACTTTTGAAAGGAATATTTCCTGTATATCGTAGTTATCATGGTAGGGGAAGGCTCATTTTGGTACAAAAATGCCTAATCAGCTGATTTGACGAAACACATTTATTTCTCCAAATAACTCCATCTAAGCTTGAAGCTACAGTTGCTAGCACATTGTTTCCCTGCGACAATTGGCTTAGTTTTTGAAAGGAAGACTTCCTCACAATCTGAATTTTCAGGGTATTATTAGGCTGAGTGTGTCCAAGTAGGCCCATTCAGCTAAGTTCTATAGAAACATGTGTCTCTCAAAAAAAATCTTTCTTAGAACCAGGAGCATCTAGGGCATTGTTTCCCTGTGAGAACTGAGTTAGTTATTGAAAGGAATACTTCCTGCGACTTAAGATGTTTCAAAGTGGAGAAAGGCTCATTTTGTTCCAAATGGGGCCGTTCATCATTGGGGAAGAAACACAAGTATCCCTCCGAAGAAACCCATTTATGCTAGAAGCTGCAGCATCTACCATATTGTTTTCCTGTGAGAATTGAGTTCGTTTTGGGAAGAATACTTCCTGCAAATCAGAAATTCCAACGTGAACAAAGGTTCATTTTGTTTCCCAAAGGCCTATTCACCTAAGATGAAGAAAGGCCTGTATGTCCAAAAGAGAACAAGCTGGGTCCAAAGCTCAAGCATGTAGAACGTTGTTTACCAGTGATACTTGAATTACTTTTTAAATGGAATGCTCCTGCAAATCAGAATTGTCGGGGTGGATGAAGATCATTTTGTTCTGAATAGGCCTATTCGCCTGAGTTGAAAAAACACATGTACCTCTCAAAAGAAAACCAGCAGTGTTAGAAGCAGGAGCATCAAGCACATTGTTTTACTGTGAGAATTCAGTGAGTTTTTGAAAGGAAGACTGCTGCAAATCAGCATTTTCGAGGTGTAGAAAGCTTCATTTTGTTCCACATAGGACAGTTTAGAACAGTTGAAGAAACAAATGTAAATCTCAAAAGAAAGCTATGTGTGTTAGAAACAAGAGCATCTATCACATTGTTTGCTGTGAGAATAGTGTTACTTTTTGAAAGGAATATACCTGCAACTTAGGGGATCAACGTGGAGATAGCCTCTTTCTGTTCCAAATTGGCCTATTCAGCTAAGTTGAAGAAACACATGTACCTCTCAAAAAAAACCATCTCGGTATGAGGCTGGAATATCTAGAACATTGTTTCCCTGTGAGAACTGAGTGTGGTTTTGAAATGACTGCTACAGGAAACCTTAGAGTTTCAAAGGGGCGATAAGCTCTGTTTGCTCGAAATAGGTCTTTTCAGCTGAGTTGAAGACACATGCATCTTTCCCAAGAAAACCATCTATGTTAGAAAGTGCAGCAGCTACCACATGGTTTCTCTGTCACAATTGAGAGAGCTTTTGAAAGGAGTACTTCCTGCAATTCAAAACTTGCAAGGTCAACAAAGGTTCATTCTGTGCCAAATAGGCGTTTTCACCTGACATGTTGAAACACATGTTTCTCTCACAAGAAACTCTCTGTGTTAGACGGTCCATCGCATAGAACATTATTTACCCGTGAGATTTGAGTTAGTTTTCATTGGAGAACTTTTGCAAATCAGAATTTCAGGGTGGAAAAGGCTACTTTGTTCCTAATAGCCCTATTGAGCTGCATTGAAAAAACACATGGATCTCGCGAGAGAAAACCATCTGTGTTAGAAGCAGGATCATCCGGCACATTGTTTCCCTGTGAGAATCGAGTGAATATTTGAAAGGAGTACTTCCAGCCAATCATAGATTAGAGGTGTACAAAAGCTCACTTTACTCCAAATAGGACTATTTAGCTGAGTGGAAGACACAACATGTATATCTCGCAAGAGAACTATATGTGTAAGAAGCCTGAGCATCTAGAACATTGATTCCCTGTGAGAACCGAGTTACGTTTGAAAGGAATACCTCCTGCAAATCCTAGATTTGAAGGTGGAGAAAGGCTGCTTTTGTTCAAAATAGGCCTATTGATCTGAGGGGAAGTAACGAATGGATACTTCCAAAGAAAACCATTTCTGGTAGAAGTTGAAGCATGTACATATTGCTTCCCTGGGAGAAATCAGTTAGTTTGGAAAGGAATATTCCTGCAAATCAGAACTTCCAAGGTGCACCAAGCTTCATTTCATTCTAAATAGGCCTATTCCACTGAGATGTTGAAACACATGTTTCTCTGGAAAGAAAACAATCCGTGTTACAATCTCCCCTGCCTTTAACCTTGATTCCCTGTGAGATTAGAGGTAGTTTTTGAGTGGAATACGTCTGCAAAGGAGAATTTTCAGGCTGGAAAAGCCTCCTTTTGTTGGACTAAGCCTATTCAGCTGAGTTGAAGCACATTTTTCTCTCAAAAGAAAATCATCTGTGTTAGAAGAAGGAGAATCTAGCACATTGTTTCCTATGAGAAGTGAGTTAGTGTTTGAAAAGAACGCTGCCTGCAACCTAGGTGTTTCAAGGTGGAGATTGGCTCTATTTCCTCCAATAAGCCTATTCAGATGAGTTTGAGAAACACATGTATCTCTCCAAGGAAAATGATATACGTTAGCAGCATCAAATCTACCACATTGTTTCCTTCTGAGTATTGAGTTAGTTTTTGAAAGCAACACGTTTAGCAAATCAGAATTTTCAAGCTAGAGAAAGGCTCATTTTGTCCAAAGAGGAGGATTCGGCTCAATTGAAGACAGACATGTATCTCTCCTCACAATACCACCTATGCTTCAAACTGCAGCAATTACCACATTGTTTCCCTGCAAGAATTGACTTAGTTTTTGAAAGGACTACTACTGGCAACTTTTGAGTTTCACTGTGGAGATAGTCTCTGTTTGCTTCAAACAGGCCTTTTTAGCTGAGATGAAGAAGCACATGTGTATCTTGAAAAAGTACCATCTACGTTGGAAGCTGTAATTTCTATCACACTGTTTCCCTCTGACAATTTAGTTTGTTTTAGAAAGGAGTATTTCCTGCAAATCAGAATTTCCAACATGGATTGAAGTTCACTTGCTCCAAACAAGCCTAGGTTGAAGAAACACACATATTTCTTGAAAGAAAACCATCTGTGTTAGAAGAAAGTGCATCTAGCACATTGTTTCCCTGTGAGAACTGAGTTAGTTTTTAAAGGAACTCGTCCTCCACATTAGCACTTTGAATTGGGACATATGTTTCTTTGTTTCAAATTGGCCTATTCACCTGAATGGTCTAAACACGTGTTCCTCTTGAAACATCACAATATGTTTTAGAAAGAGGAACAACTAGCCTATTGCTTCCTTGTGAGAAGACTTAGTCTTGAAAAGGAATGTACCTGCAACTGAGAGATTTCAATGTGGAGATATGCCCTGATTGCTGCAAATAGGCCTATACAGCTGAGTTGAAGAAACACATGACTAACTCTAATGACAACCATCTATGTTAGAAACTGTAGCATCAAGCACATTGTTCCCCTGTGAAATTTGAATTAGTTATGGAAATGAATAACTTCTGAAGAACAGATTTTCAAAGTGTAGGAAGCCTCATTTTGTCCAAATAGGCCATTTCAGCTATGTTGAAGAAACACATGCATCTCTCCAACGAAATCATGTAGGTTAGAATCAGCATCATCTAGAACACTGTTCCTTGTGAGAATTGATTTAGCTCGTGAAAGGAGTATTTCCTGCAAAGCATCCTTTTCAAGATGAAGAAAGGCTCATTTTGTTCCAAATAGGTCTATACAGCTGAGTTGAAGAAACACATGTACCTTTCCAAAGAAAACCATCTATGGTAGATCTACCACTTTATTTCCCTGTGTGAATTGACATAGATTTCAAAGGAAAATTTAATGGAAATGAGAACTTAGAAGGCAGAGAAAGGATCATTTTGTTCCAAATGGGCCAAATCACATCAGATGTCAAAAACCGTTTGTGTGGAAAGGAAAACTCTGATAGAAACAGGTGTTTCCTGCACATTCTTTCCCTGTGAAAATTGAGTTAATTTTTAAAAGCATACTTCCTACATCTTAAGTGTTTCAATGCGGAGATAGTTTCTGTTTACTCCAGGGAGGCGTATTCAGCGTGGTTTGAGAAACGCATGTATCTCCCAAAGAAAGAGATCTATGTTAAATGCTTCACAATCCCGCCTGTTGTTTGCCTGTGAGAATTGAATGAATTTTTGAATGCAATACTTCTGGAAATCCTCATTTTCAAGAAGAAGAAAGGCTCATTTTGTCCCAAGTATGCGTATTTTGCTGAGGTGAAGAAACACATTTAGCTCTCCACAGAAAGCCATCTGTGTCAGAAGTCAAAACATTAACAACATTGCTTCATTCTGTAAATGAGTTACTTTTGGAAAGGAATATTTCCTGAAAATCAGAACTTTCAAGGTGGAGAGATGTTCACTTTCTTCCAAATAAGCCTATTGACCTGAAAGTGGGAACACATTTGTCTCTCGAAAGAAAATGGTCAGTGTAGATAGAGAGAAGTGTCTAGACCATTGTTTCCGTGTGAGAATTGACTTAGTTTTGAAAGGAATACTTACTGCAAATCCTAATTTTCAAGGTGGAGCAAGGGTGATTTTCCTCAAATGGGCCTCTTTATCTGAGGGGAAGAAACACATGTATCCCTCCAAAGAAAACCATTTCTGCTAGAAGCTGCAGCATCTGACACATTGTTACCTGTGAGAATTGAGTTCACTTTTGAAAGGAATATTTCCTGTATATCGTAGTTATCATGGTAGGGGAAGGCTCATTTTGGTACAAAAATGCCTAATCAGCTGATTTGAAGAAACACATTTATTTCTCCAAATAACACCATCTAAGCTTGAAGCTACAGTTGCTAGCACATTGTTTCCCTGTGACAATTGGCTTAGTTTTTGAAAGGAAGACTTCCTCACAATCTGAATTTTCAGGGTATTATTAGGCTGAGTGTGTCCAAGTAGGCCCATTCAGCTAAGTTCTATAGAAACATGTGTCTCTCAAAAAAAAATCTTTCTTAGAACCAGGAGCATCTAGGGCATTGTTTCCCTGTGAGAACTGAGTTAGTTATTGAAAGGAATACTTCCTGCGACTTAAGATGTTTCAAAGTGGAGAAAGGCTCATTTTGTTCCAAATGGGGCCGTTCATCATTGGGGAAGAAACACAAGTATCCCTCCGAAGAAACCCATTTATGCTAGAAGCTGCAGCATCTACCATATTGTTTTCCTGTGAGAATTGAGTTCGTTTTGGGAAGAATACTTCCTGCAAATCAGAAATTCCAACGTGAACAAAGGTTCATTTTGTTTCCCAAAGGCCTATTCACCTAAGATGAAGAAAGGCCTGTATGTCCAAAAGAGAACAAGCTGGGTCCAAAGCTCAAGCATGTAGAACGTTGTTTACCAGTGATACTTGAATTACTTTTTGAATGGAATGCTCCTGCAAATCAGAATTGTCGGGGTGGATGAAGATCATTTTGTTCTGAATAGGCCTATTCGCCTGAGTTGAAAAAACACATGTACCTCTCAAAAGAAAACCAGCAGTGTTAGAAGCAGGAGCATCAAGCACATTGTTTTACTGTGAGAATTCAGTGAGTTTTTGAAAGGAAGACTGCTGCAAATCAGCGTTTTCGAGGTGTAGAAAGCTTCATTTTGTTCCACATAGGACAGTTTAGAACAGTTGAAGAAACAAATGTAAATCTCAAAAGAAAGCTATGTGTGTTAGAAACAAGAGCATCTATCACATTGTTTGCTATGAGAATAGTGTTACTTTTTGAAAGGAATATACCTGCAACTTAGGGGATCAACGTGGAGATAGCCTCTTTGTGTTCCAAATTGGCCTATTCAGCTAAGTTGAAGAAACACATGTACCTCTCAAAAAAAACCATCTCGGTATGAGGCTGGAATATCTAGAACATTGTTTCCCTGTGAGAACTGAGTGTGGTTTTGAAATGACTACTACAGGAAACCTTAGAGTTTCAAAGGGGCGATAAGCTCTGTTTGCTCGAAATAGGTCTTTTCAGCTGAGTTGAAGACACATGCATCTTTCCCAAGAAAACCATCTATGTTAGAAAGTGCAGCAGCTACCACATGGTTTCTCTGTCACAATTGAGAGAGCTTTTGAAAGGAGTACTTCCTGCAATTCAGAACTTGCAAGGTCAACAAAGGTTCATTCTGTGCCAAATACGCGTTTTCACCTGACATGTTGAAACACATGTTTCTCTCACAAGAAACTCTCTGTGTTAGACGGTCCATCGCAGAGAACATTATTTACCCGTGAGATTTGAGTTAGTTTTCATTGGAGAACTTTTGCAAATCAGAATTTCAGGGTGGAAAAGGCTACTTTGTTCCTAATAGCCCTATTGAGCTGCATTGAAAAAACACATGGATCTCGCGAGAGAAAACCATCTGTGTTAGAAGCAGGATCATCCGGCACATTGTTTCCCTGTGAGAATCGAGTGAATATTTGAAAGGAGTACTTCCAGCCAATCATAGATTTAAGGTGTACAAAAGCTCACTTTACTCCAAATAGGACTATTTAGCTGAGTGGAAGAAACAACATGTATATCTCGCAAGAGAACTATATGTGTAAGAAGCCTGAGCATCAAGAACATTGATTCCCTGTGAGAACCGAGTTACGTTTGAAAGGAATACCTCCTGCAAATCCTAGATTTGAAGGTGGAGAAAGGCTGCTTTTGTTCAAAATAGGCCTATTGATCTGAGGGGAAGTAACGAATGGATACTTCCAAAGAAAACCATTTCTGGTAGAAGCTGAAGCATGTACATATTGCTTCCCTGGGAGAAATCAGTTAGTTTGGAAAGGAATATTCCTGCAAATCAGAACTTCCAAGGTGCACCAAGCTTCATTTCATTCTAAATAGGCCTATTCCACTGAGATGTTGAAACACATGTTTCTCTGGAAAGAAAACAATCCGTGTTACAATCTCCCCTGCCTTTAACCTTGATTCCCTGTGAGATTAGAGGTAGTTTTTGAGTGGAGTACGTCTGCAAAGGAGAATTTTCAGGCTGGAAAAGCCTCCTTTTGTTGGACTAAGCCTATTCAGCTGAGTTGAAGAAGCACATTTTTCTCTCAAAAGAAAATCATCTGTGTTAGAAGAAGGAGAATCTAGCACATTGTTTCCTATGAGAAGTGAGTTAGTGTTTGAAAAGAACGCTGACTGCCACCTAGGTGTTTCAAGGTGGAGATTGGCTCTATTTCCTCCAATAAGCCTATTCAGATGAGTTTGAGAAACTCATGTATCTCTCCAAGGAAAATGATATACGTTAGCAGCATCAAATCTACCACATTGTTTCCTTCTGAGTATTGAGTTAGTTTTTGAAAGCAACACGTTTAGCAAATCAGAATTTTCAAGCTACAGAAAGGCTCATTTTGTCCAAAGAGGAGGATTCGGCTCAATTGAAGACAGACATGTATCTCTCCTCACAATACCATCTATGCTTCAAACTGCAGCAATTACCACATTGTTTCCCTGCAAGAATTGACTTAGTTTTTGAAAGGACTACTACTGGCAACTTTTGAGTTTCACTGTGGAGATAGTCTCTGTTTGCTTCAAACAGGCCTTTTTAGCTGAGATGAAGAAGCACATGTGTATCTTGAAAAAGTACCATCTACGTTGGAAGCTGTAATTTCTATCACACTGTTTCCCTCTGACAATTTAGTTTGTTTTAGAAAGGAGTATTTCCTGCAAATCAGAATTTCCAACATGGATTGAAGTTCACTTGCTCCAAACAAGCCTAGGTTGAAGAAACACACATATTTCTTGAAAGAAAACCATCTGTGTTAGAAGAAAGTGCATCTAGCACATTGTTTCCCTGTGAGAACTGAGTTAGTTTTTAAAGGAACTTGTCCTCCACATTAGCACTTTGAATTGGGACATATGTTTCTTTGTTTCAAATTGGCCTATTCACCTGAATGGTCTAAACACGTGTTCCTCTTGAAACATCACAATATGTTTTAGAAAGAGGAACAACTAGCCTATTGCTTCCTTGTGAGAAGACTTAGTCTTGGAAAGGAATGTACCTGCAACTGAGAGATTTCAATGTGGAGATATGCCCTGATTGCTGCAAATAGGCCTATACAGCTGAGTTGAAGAAACACATGACTAACTCTAATGACAACCATCTATGTTAGAAACTGTAGCATCAAGCACATTGTTCCCCTGTGAAATTTGAATTAGTTATGGAAATGAATAACTTCTGAAGAACAGATTTTCAAAGTGTAGGAAGCCTCATTTTGTCCAAATAGGCCATTTCAGCTATGTTGAAGAAACACATGCATCTCTCCAACGAAATCATGTAGGTTAGAATCAGCATCATCTAGAACACTGTTCCTTGTGAGAATTGATTTAGCTCGTGAAAGGAGTATTTCCTGCAAAGCATCCTTTTCAAGATGAAGAAAGGCTCATTTTGTTCCAAATAGGTCTATACAGCTGAGTTGAAGAAACACATGTACCTTTCCAAAGAAAACCATCTATGGTAGATCTACCACTTTATTTCCCTGTGTGAATTGACATAGATTTCAAAGGAAAATTTAATGGAAATGAGAACTTAGAAGGCAGAGAAAGGATCATTTTGTTCCAAATGGGCCAAATCACATCAGATGTCAAAAACCGTTTGTGTGGAAAGGAAAACTGTGATAGAAACAGGTGTTTCCTGCACATTCTTTCCCTGTGAAAATTGAGTTAATTTTTAAAAGCATACTTCCTACATCTTAAGTGTTTCAATGCGGAGATAGGTTCTGTTTACTCCAGGGAGGCTTATTCAGCCTGGTTTGAGAAACGCATGTATCTCCCAAAGAAAGAGATCTATGTTAAATGCTTCACAATCCCGCCTGTTGTTTGCCTGTGAGAATTGAATGAATTTTTGAATGCAATACTTCTGGAAATCCTCATTTTCAAGAAGAAGAAAGGCTCATTTTGTCCCAAGTATGCGTATTTTGCTGAGGTGAAGAAACACATTTATCTCTCCACAGAAAGCCATCTGTGTCAGAAGTCAAAACATTAACAACATTGCTTCATTCTGTAAATGAGTTACTTTTGGAAAGGAATATTTCCTGAAAATCAGAACTTTCAAGGTGGAGAGATGTTCACTTTCTTCCAAATAAGCCTATTGACCTGAAAGTGGGAACACATTTGTCTCTCGAAAGAAAATGGTCAGTGTAGAAAGAGAGAAGTGTCTAGACCATTGTTTCCGTGTGAGAATTGACTTAGTTTTGAAAGGAATACTTACTGCAAATCCTAATTTTCAAGGTGGAGAAAGGGTGATTTTCCTCAAATGGGCCTCTTTATCTGAGGGGAAGAAACACATGTATCCCTCCAAAGAAAACCATTTCTGCTAGAAGCTGCAGCATCTGACACATTGTTACCTGTGAGAATTGAGTTCACTTTTGAAAGGAATATTTCCTGTATATCGTAGTTATCATGGTAGGGGAAGGCTCATTTTGGTACAAAAATGCCTAATCAGCTGATTTGAAGAAACACATTTATTTCTCCAAATAACACCATCTAAGCTTGAAGCTACAGTTGCTAGCACATTGTTTCCCTGTGACAATTGGCTTAGTTTTTGAAAGGAAGACTTCCTCACAATCTGAATTTTCAGGGTATTATTAGGCTGAGTGTGTCCAAGTAGGCCCATTCAGCTAAGTTCTATAGAAACATGTGTCTCTCAAAAAAAAATCTTTCTTAGAACCAGGAGCATCTAGGGCATTGTTTCCCTGTGAGAACTGAGTTAGTTATTGAAAGGAATACTTCCTGCGACTTAAGATGTTTCAAAGTGGAGAAAGGCTCATTTTGTCCCAAATGGGGCCGTTCATCATTGGGGAAGAAACACAAGTATCCCTCCGAAGAAACCCATTTATGGTAGAAGCTGCAGCATCTACCATATTGTTTTCCTGTGAGAATTGAGTTCGTTTTGGGAAGAATACTTCCTACAAATCAGAAATTCCAACGTGAACAAAGGTTCATTTTGTTTCCCAAAGGCCTATTCACCTAAGATGAAGAAAGGCCTGTATGTCCAAAAGAGAACAAGCTGGGTCCAAAGCTTAAGCATGTAGAACGTTGTTTACCAGTGATACTTGAATTACTTTTTGAATGGAATGCTCCTGCAAATCAGAATTGTCGGGGTGGATGAAGATCATTTTGTTCTGAATAGGCCTATTCGCCTGAGTTGAAAAAACACATGTACCTCTCAAAAGAAAACCAGCAGTGTTAGAAGCAGGAGCATCAAGCACATTGTTTTACTGTGAGAATTCAGTGAGTTTTTGAAAGGAAGACTGCTGCAAATCAGTGTTTTCGAGGTGTAGAAAGCTTCATTTTGTTCCACATAGGACAGTTTAGAACAGTTGAAGAAACAAATGTAAATCTCAAAAGAAAGCTATGTGTGTTAGAAACAAGAGCATCTATCACATTGTTTGCTGTGAGAATAGTGTTACTTTTTGAAAGGAATATACCTGCAACTTAGGGGATCAACGTGGAGATAGCCTCTTTCTGTTCCAAATTGGCCTATTCAGCTAAGTTGAAGAAACACATGTACCTCTCAAATAAAACCATCTCGGTATGAGGCTGGAATATCTAGAACATTGTTTCCCTGTGAGAACTGAGTGTGGTTTTGAAATGACTACTACAGGAAACCTTAGAGTTTCAAAGGGGCGATAAGCTCTGTTTGCTCGAAATAGGTCTTTTCAGCTGAGTTGAAGACACATGCATCTTTCCCAAGAAAACCATCTATGTTAGAAAGTGCAGCAGCTACCACATGGTTTCTCTGTCACAATTGAGAGAGCTTTTGAAAGGAGTACTTCCTGCAATTCAGAACTTGCAAGGTCAACAAAGGTTCATTCTGTGCCAAATAGGCGTTTTCACCTGACATGTTGAAACACATGTTTCTCTCACAAGAAACTCTCTGTGTTAGACGGTCCATTGCAGAGAACATTATTTACCCGTGAGATTTGAGTTAGTTTTCATTGGAGAACTTTTGCAAATCAGAATTTCAGGGTGGAAAAGGCTACTTTGTTCCTAATAGCCCTATTGAGCTGCATTGAAAAAACACATGGATCTCGCGAGAGAAAACCATCTGTGTTAGAAGCAGGATCATCCGGCACATTGTTTCCCTGTGAGAATCGAGTGAATATTTGAAAGGAGTACTTCCAGCCAATCATAGATTTAAGGTGTACAAAAGCTCACTTTACTCCAAATAGGACTATTTAGCTGAGTGGAAGAAACAACATGTGTATCTCGCAAGAGAACTATATGTGTAAGAAGCCTGAGCATCTAGAACATTGATTCCCTGTGAGAACCGAGTTACGTTTGAAAGGAATACCTCCTGCAAATCCTAGATTTGAAGGTGGAGAAAGGCTGCTTTTGTTCAAAATAGGCCTATTGATCTGAGGGGAAGTAACGAATGGATACTTCCAAAGAAAACCATTTCTGGTAGAAGCTGAAGCATGTACATATTGCTTCCCTGGGAGAAATCAGTTAGTTTGGAAAGGAATATTCCTGCAAATCAGAACTTCCAAGGTGCACCAAGCTTCATTTCATTCTAAATAGGCCTATTCCACTGAGATGTTGAAACACATGTTTCTCTGGAAAGAAAACAATCCGTGTTACAATCTCCCCTGCCTTTAACCTTGATTCCCTGTGAGATTAGAGGTAGTTTTTGAGTGGAATACGTCTGCAAAGGAGAATTTTCAGGCTGGAAAAGCCTCCTTTTGTTGGACTAAGCCTATTCAGCTGAGTTGAAGAAGCACATTTTTCTCTCAAAAGAAAATCATCTGTGTTAGAAGAAGGAGAATCTAGCACATTGTTTCCTATGAGAAGTGAGTTAGTGTTTGAAAAGAACGCTGACTGCAACCTAGGTGTTTCAAGGTGGAGATTGGCTCTATTTCCTCCAATAAGCCTATTCAGATGAGTTTGAGAAACTCATGTATCTCTCCAAGGAAAATGATATACGTTAGCAGCATCAAATCTACCACATTGTTTCCTTCTGAGTATTGAGTTAGTTTTTGAAAGCAACACGTTTAGCAAATCAGAATTTTCAAGCTACAGAAAGGCTCATTTTGTCCAAAGAGGAGGATTCGGCTCAATTGAAGACAGACATGTATCTCTCCTCACAATACCATCTATGCTTCAAACTGCAGCAATTACCACATTGTTTCCCTGCAAGAATTGACTTAGTTTTTGAAAGGACTACTACTGGCAACTTTTGAGTTTCACTGTGGAGATAGTCTCTGTTTGCTTCAAACAGGCCTTTTTAGCTGAGATGAAGAAGCACATGTGTATCTTGAAAAAGTACCATCTACGTTGGAAGCTGTAATTTCTATCACACTGTTTCCCTCTGACAATTTAGTTTGTTTTAGAAAGGAGTATTTCCTGCAAATCAGAATTTCCAACATGGATTGAAGTTCACTTGCTCCAAACAAGCCTAGGTTGAAGAAACACACATATTTCTTGAAAGAAAACCATCTGTGTTAGAAGAAAGTGCATCTAGCACATTGTTTCCCTGTGAGAACTGAGTTAGTTTTTAAAGGAACTCGTCCTCCACATTAGCACTTTGAATTGGGACATATGTTTCTTTGTTTCAAATTGGCCTATTCACCTGAATGGTCTAAACACGTGTTCCTCTTGAAACATCACAATATGTTTTAGAAAGAGGAACAACTAGCCTATTGCTTCCTTGTGAGAAGACTTAGTCTTGGAAAGGAATGTACCTGCAACTGAGAGATTTCAATGTGGAGATATGCCCTGATTGCTGCAAATAGGCCTATACAGCTGAGTTGAAGAAACACATGACTAACTCTAATGACAACCATCTATGTTAGAAACTGTAGCATCAAGCACATTGTTCCCCTGTGAAATTTGAATTAGTTATGGAAATGAATAACTTCTGAAGAACAGATTTTCAAAGTGTAGGAAGCCTCATTTTGTCCAAATAGGCCATTTCAGCTATGTTGAAGAAACACATGCATCTCTCCAACGAAATCATGTAGGTTAGAATCAGCATCATCTAGAACACTGTTCCTTGTGAGAATTGATTTAGCTCGTGAAAGGAGTATTTCCTGCAAAGCATCCTTTTCAAGATGAAGAAAGGCTCATTTTGTTCCAAATAGGTCTATACAGCTGAGTTGAAGAAACACATGTACCTTTCCAAAGAAAACCATCTATGGTAGATCTACCACTTTATTTCCCTGTGTGAATTGACATAGATTTCAAAGGAAAATTTAATGGAAATGAGAACTTAGAAGGCAGAGAAAGGATCATTTTGTTCCAAATGGGCCAAATCACATCAGATGTCAAAAACCGTTTGTGTGGAAAGGAAAACTGTGATAGAAACAGGTGTTTCCTGCACATTCTTTCCCTGTGAAAATTGAGTTAATTTTTAAAAGCATACTTCCTACATCTTAAGTGTTTCAATGCGGAGATAGGTTCTGTTTACTCCAGGGAGGTGTATTCAGCGTGGTTTGAGAAACGCATGTATCTCCCAAAGAAAGAGATCTATGTTAAATGCTTCACAATCCCGCCTGTTGTTTGCCTGTGAGAATTGAATGAATTTTTGAATGCAATACTTCTGGAAATCCTCATTTTCAAGAAGAAGAAAGGCTCATTTTGTCCCAAGTATGCGTATTTTGCTGAGGTGAAGAAACACATTTATCTCTCCACAGAAAGCCATCTGTGTCAGAAGTCAAAACATTAACAACATTGCTTCATTCTGTAAATGAGTTACTTTTGGAAAGGAATATTTCCTGAAAATCAGAACTTTCAAGGTGGAGAGATGTTCACTTTCTTCCAAATAAGCCTATTGACCTGAAAGTGGGAACACATTTGTCTCTCGAAAGAAAATGGTCAGTGTAGAAAGAGAGAAGTGTCTAGACCATTGTTTCCGTGTGAGAATTGACTTAGTTTTGAAAGGAATACTTACTGCAAATCCTAATTTTCAAGGTGGAGAAAGGGTGATTTTCCTCAAATGGGCCTCTTTATCTGAGGGGAAGAAACACATGTATCCCTCCAAAGAAAACCATTTGTGCTAGAAGCTGCAGCATCTGACACATTGTTACCTGTGAGAATTGAGTTCACTTTTGAAAGGAATATTTCCTGTATATCGTAGTTATCATGGTAGGGGAAGGCTCATTTTGGTACAAAAATGCCTAATCAGCTGATTTGAAGAAACACATTTATTTCTCCAAATAACACCATCTAAGCTTGAAGCTACAGTTGCTAGCACATTGTTTCCCTGTGACAATTGGCTTAGTTTTTGAAAGGAAGACTTCCTCACAATCTGAATTTTCAGGGTATTATTAGGCTGAGTGTGTCCAAGTAGGCCCATTCAGCTAAGTTCTATAGAAACATGTGTCTCTCAAAAAAAAATCTTTCTTAGAACCAGGAGCATCTAGGGCATTGTTTCCCTGTGAGAACTGAGTTAGTTATTGAAAGGAATACTTCCTGTGACTTAAGATGTTTCAAAGTGGAGAAAGGCTCATTTTGTTCCAAATAGGGCCGTTCATCATTGGGGAAGAAACACAAGTATCCCTCCGAAGAAACCCATTTATGCTAGAAGCTGCAGCATCTACCATATTGTTTTCCTGTGAGAATTGAGTTCGTTTTGGGAAGAATACTTCCTGCAAATCAGAAATTCCAACGTGAACAAAGGTTCATTTTGTTTCCCAAAGGCCTATTCACCTAAGATGAAGAAAGGCCTGTATGTCCAAAAGAGAACAAGCTGGGTCCAAAGCTTAAGCATGTAGAACGTTGTTTACCAGTGATACTTGAATTACTTTTTGAATGGAATGCTCCTGCAAATCAGAATTGTCGGGGTGGATGAAGATCATTTTGTTCTGAATAGGCCTATTCGCCTGAGTTGAAAAAACACATGTACCTCTCAAAAGAAAACCAGCAGTGTTAGAAGCAGGAGCATCAAGCACATTGTTTTACTGTGAGAATTCAGTGAGTTTTTGAAAGGAAGACTGCTGCAAATCAGCGTTTTCGAGGTGTAGAAAGCTTCATTTTGTTCCACATAGGACAGTTTAGAACAGTTGAAGAAACAAATGTAAATCTCAAAAGAAAGCTATGTGTGTTAGAAATAAGAGCATCTATCACATTGTTTGCTGTGAGAATAGTGTTACTTTTTGAACCTGCAACTTATACCTGCAACTTAGGGGATCAACGTGGAGATAGCCTCTTTCTGTTCCAAATTGGCCTATTCAGCTAAGTTGAAGAAACACATGTACCTCTCAAAAAAAACCATCTCGGTATGAGGCTGGAATATCTAGAACATTGTTTCCCTGTGAGAACTGAGTGTGGTTTTGGAATGACTACTACAGGAAACCTTAGAGTTTCAAAGGGGCGATAAGCTCTGTTTGCTCGAAATAGGTCTTTTCAGCTGAGTTGAAGACACATGCATCTTTCCCAAGAAAACCATCTATGTTAGAAAGTGCAGCAGCTACCACATGGTTTCTCTGTCACAATTGAGAGAGCTTTTGAAAGGAGTACTTCCTGCAATTCAGAACTTGCAAGGTCAACAAAGGTTCATTCTGTGCCAAATAGGCGTTTTCACCTGACATGTTGAAACACATGTTTCTCTCACAAGAAACTCTCTGTGTTAGACGGTCCATCGCATAGAACATTATTTACCTGTGAGATTTGAGTTAGTTTTCATTGGAGAACTTTTGCAAATCAGAATTTCAGGGTGGAAAAGGCTACTTTGTTCCTAATAGCCCTATTGAGCTGCATTGAAAAAACACATGGATCTCGCGAGAGAAAACCATCTGTGTTAGAAGCAGGATCATCCCGCACATTGTTTCCCTGTGAGAATCGAGTGAATATTTGAAAGGAGTACTTCCAGCCAATCATAGATTAGAGGTGTACAAAAGCTCACTTTACTCCAAATAGGACTATTTAGCTGAGTGGAAGAAACAACATGTGTATCTCGCAAGAGAACTATATGTGTAAGAAGCCTGAGCATCTAGAACATTGATTCCCTGTGAGAACCGAGTTACGTTTGAAAGGAATACCTCCTGCAAATCCTAGATTTGAAGGTGGAGAAAGGCTGCTTTTGTTCAAAATAGGCCTATTGATCTGAGGGGAAGTAACGAATGGATACTTCCAAAGAAAACCATTTCTGGTAGAAGCTGAAGCATGTACATATTGCTTCCCTGGGAGAAATCAGTTAGTTTGGAAAGGAATATTCCTGCAAATCAGAACTTCCAAGGTGCACCAAGCTTCATTTCATTCTAAATAGGCCTATTCCACTGAGATGTTGAAACACATGTTTCTCTGGAAAGAAAACAATCCGTGTTACAATCTCCCCTGCCTTTAACCTTGATTCCCTGTGAGATTAGAGGTAGTTTTTGAGTGGAATACGTCTGCAAAGGAGAATTTTCAGGCTGGAAAAGCCTCCTTTTGTTGGACTAAGCCTATTCAGCTGAGTTGAAGAAGCACATTTTTCTCTCAAAAGAAAATCATCTGTGTTAGAAGAAGGAGAATCTAGCACATTGTTTCCTATGAGAAGTGAGTTAGTGTTTGAAAAGAACGCTGACTGCAACCTAGGTGTTTCAAGGTGGAGATTGGCTCTATTTCCTCCAATAAGCCTATTCAGATGAGTTTGAGAAACACATGTATCTCTCCAAGGAAAATGATATACGTTAGCAGCATCAAATCTACCACATTGTTTCCTTCTGAGTATTGAGTTAGTTTTTGAAAGCAACACGTTTAGCAAATCAGAATTTTCAAGCTAGAGAAAGGCTCATTTTGTCCAAAGAGGAGGATTCGGCTCAATTGAAGACAGACATGTATCTCTCCTCACAATACCACCTATGCTTCAAACTGCAGCAATTACCACATTGTTTCCCTGCAAGAATTGACTTAGTTTTTGAAAGGACTACTACTGGCAACTTTTGAGTTTCACTGTGGAGATAGTCTCTGTTTGCTTCAAACAGGCCTTTTTAGCTGAGATGAAGAAGCACATGTGTATCTTGAAAAAGTACCATCTACGTTGGAAGCTGTAATTTCTATCACACTGTTTCCCTCTGACAATTTAGTTTGTTTTAGAAAGGAGTATTTCCTGCAAATCAGAATTTCCAACATGGATTGAAGTTCACTTGCTCCAAACAAGCCTAGGTTGAAGAAACACACATATTTCTTGAAAGAAAACCATCTGTGTTAGAAGAAAGTGCATCTAGCACATTGTTTCCCTGTGAGAACTGAGTTAGTTTTTAAAGGAACTCGTCCTCCACATTAGCACTTTGAATTGGGACATATGTTTCTTTGTTTCAAATTGGCCTATTCACCTGAATGGTCTAAACACGTGTTCCTCTTGAAACATCACAATATGTTTTAGAAAGAGGAACAACTAGCCTATTGCTTCCTTGTGAGAAGACTTAGTCTTGGAAAGGAATGTACCTGCAACTGAGAGATTTCAATGTGGAGATATGCCCTGATTGCTGCAAATAGGCCTATACAGCTGAGTTGAAGAAACACATGACTAACTCTAATGACAACCATCTATGTTAGAAACTGTAGCATCAAGCACATTGTTCCCCTGTGAAATTTGAATTAGTTATGGAAATGAATAACTTCTGAAGAACAGATTTTCAAAGTGTAGGAAGCCTCATTTTGTCCAAATAGGCCATTTCAGCTATGTTGAAGAAACACATGCATCTCTCCAACGAAATCATGTAGGTTAGAATCAGCATCATCTAGAACACTGTTCCTTGTGAGAATTGATTTAGCTCGTGAAAGGAGTATTTCCTGCAAAGCATCCTTTTCAAGATGAAGAAAGGCTCATTTTGTTCCAAATAGGTCTATACAGCTGAGTTGAAGAAACACATGTACCTTTCCAAAGAAAACCATCTATGGTAGATCTACCACTTTATTTCCCTGTGTGAATTGACATAGATTTCAAAGGAAAATTTAATGGAAATGAGAACTTAGAAGGCAGAGAAAGGATCATTTTGTTCCAAATGGGCCAAATCACATCAGATGTCAAAAACCGTTTGTGTGGAAAGGAAAACTGTGATAGAAACAGGTGTTTCCTGCACATTCTTTCCCTGTGAAAATTGAGTTAATTTTTAAAAGCATACTTCCTACATCTTAAGTGTTTCAATGCGGAGATAGGTTCTGTTTACTCCAGGGAGGTGTATTCAGCGTGGTTTGAGAAACGCATGTATCTCCCAAAGAAAGAGATCTATGTTAAATGCTTCACAATCCCGCCTGTTGTTTGCCTGTGAGAATTGAATGAATTTTTGAATGCAATACTTCTGGAAATCCTCATTTTCAAGAAGAAGAAAGGCTCATTTTGTCCCAAGTATGCGTATTTTGCTGAGGTGAAGAAACACATTTATCTCTCCACAGAAAGCCATCTGTGTCAGAAGTCAAAACATTAACAACATTGCTTCATTCTGTAAATGAGTTACTTTTGGAAAGGAATATTTCCTGAAAATCAGAACTTTCAAGGTGGAGAGATGTTCACTTTCTTCCAAATAAGCCTATTGACCTGAAAGTGGGAACACATTTGTCTCTCGAAAGAAAATGGTCAGTGTAGAAAGAGAGAAGTGTCTAGACCATTGTTTCCGTGTGAGAATTGACTTAGTTTTGAAAGGAATACTTACTGCAAATCCTAATTTTCAAGGTGGAGAAAGGGTGATTTTCCTCAAATGGGCCTCTTTATCTGAGGGGAAGAAACACATGTATCCCTCCAAAGAAAACCATTTCTGCTAGAAGCTGCAGCATCTGACACATTGTTACCTGTGAGAATTGAGTTCACTTTTGAAAGGAATATTTCCTGTATATCGTAGTTATCATGGTAGGGGAAGGCTCATTTTGGTACAAAAATGCCTAATCAGCTGATTTGAAGAAACACATTTATTTCTCCAAATAACACCATCTAAGCTTGAAGCTACAGTTGCTAGCACATTGTTTCCCTGTGACAATTGGCTTAGTTTTTGAAAGGAAGACTTCCTCACAATCTGAATTTTCAGGGTATTATTAGGCTGAGTGTGTCCAAGTAGGCCCATTCAGCTAAGTTCTATAGAAACATGTGTCTCTCAAAAAAAAATCTTTCTTAGAACCAGGAGCATCTAGGGCATTGTTTCCCTGTGAGAACTGAGTTAGTTATTGAAAGGAATACTTCCTGCGACTTAAGATGTTTCAAAGTGGAGAAAGGCTCATTTTGTTCCAAATAGGGCCGTTCATCATTGGGGAAGAAACACAAGTATCCCTCTGAAGAAACCCATTTATGCTAGAAGCTGCAGCATCTACCATATTGTTTTCCTGTGAGAATTGAGTTCGTTTTGGGAAGAATACTTCCTGCAAATCAGAAATTCCAACGTGAACAAAGGTTCATTTTGTTTCCCAAAGGCCTATTCACCTAAGATGAAGAAAGGCCTGTATGTCCAAAAGAGAACAAGCTGGGTCCAAAGCTTAAGCATGTAGAACGTTGTTTACCAGTGATACTTGAATTTCTTTTTGAATGGAATGCTCCTGCAAATCAGAATTGTCGGGGTGGATGAAGATCATTTTGTTCTGAATAGGCCTATTCGCCTGAGTTGAAAAAACACATGTACCTCTCAAAAGAAAACCAGCAGTGTTAGAAGCAGGAGCATCAAGCACATTGTTTTACTGTGAGAATTCAGTGAGTTTTTGAAAGGAAGACTGCTGCAAATCAGCGTTTTCGAGGTGTAGAAAGCTTCATTTTGTTCCACATAGGACAGTTTAGAACAGTTGAAGAAACAAATGTAAATCTCAAAAGAAAGCTATGTGTGTTAGAAATAAGAGCATCTATCACATTGTTTGCTGTGAGAATAGTGTTACTTTTTGAAAGGAATATACCTGCAACTTAGGGGATCAACGTGGAGATAGCCTCTTTCTGTTCCAAATTGGCCTATTCAGCTAAGTTGAAGAAACACATGTACCTCTCAAAAAAAACCATCTCGGTATGAGGCTGGAATATCTAGAACATTGTTTCCCTGTGAGAACTGAGTGTGGTTTTGGAATGACTACTACAGGAAACCTTAGAGTTTCAAAGGGGCGATAAGCTCTGTTTGCTCGAAATAGGTCTTTTCAGCTGAGTTGAAGACACATGCATCTTTCCCAAGAAAACCATCTATGTTAGAAAGTGCAGCAGCTACCACATGGTTTCTCTGTCACAATTGAGAGAGCTTTTGAAAGGAGTACTTCCTGCAATTCAGAACTTGCAAGGTCAACAAAGGTTCATTCTGTGCCAAATACGCGTTTTCACCTGACATGTTGAAACACATGTTTCTCTCACAAGAAACTCTCTGTGTTAGACGGTCCATCGCATAGAACATTATTTACCTGTGAGATTTGAGTTAGTTTTCATTGGAGAACTTTTGCAAATCAGAATTTCAGGGTGGAAAAGGCTACTTTGTTCCTAATAGCCCTATTGAGCTGCATTGAAAAAACACATGGATCTCGCGAGAGAAAACCATCTGTGTTAGAAGCAGGATCATCCCGCACATTGTTTCCCTGTGAGAATCGAGTGAATATTTGAAAGGAGTACTTCCAGCCAATCATAGATTAGAGGTGTACAAAAGCTCACTTTACTCCAAATAGGACTATTTAGCTGAGTGGAAGAAACAACATGTGTATCTCGCAAGAGAACTATATGTGTAAGAAGCCTGAGCATCTAGAACATTGATTCCCTGTGAGAACCGAGTTACGTTTGAAAGGAATACCTCCTGCAAATCCTAGATTTGAAGGTGGAGAAAGGCTGCTTTTGTTCAAAATAGGCCTATTGATCTGAGGGGAAGTAACGAATGGATACTTCCAAAGAAAACCATTTCTGGTAGAAGCTGAAGCATGTACATATTGCTTCCCTGGGAGAAATCAGTTAGTTTGGAAAGGAATATTCCTGCAAATCAGAACTTCCAAGGTGCACCAAGCTTCATTTCATTCTAAATAGGCCTATTCCACTGAGATGTTGAAACACATGTTTCTCTGGAAAGAAAACAATCCGTGTTACAATCTCCCCTGCCTTTAACCTTGATTCCCTGTGAGATTAGAGGTAGTTTTTGAGTGGAATACGTCTGCAAAGGAGAATTTTCAGGCTGGAAAAGCCTCCTTTTGTTGGACTAAGCCTATTCAGCTGAGTTGAAGAAGCACATTTTTCTCTCAAAAGAAAATCATCTGTGTTAGAAGAAGGAGAATCTAGCACATTGTTTCCTATGAGAAGTGAGTTAGTGTTTGAAAAGAACGCTGACTGCAACCTAGGTGTTTCAAGGTGGAGATTGGCTCTATTTCCTCCAATAAGCCTATTCAGATGAGTTTGAGAAACACATGTATCTCTCCAAGGAAAATGATATACGTTAGCAGCATCAAATCTACCACATTGTTTCCTTCTGAGTATTGAGTTAGTTTTTGAAAGCAACACGTTTAGCAAATCAGAATTTTCAAGCTAGAGAAAGGCTCATTTTGTCCAAAGAGGACGATTCGGCTCAATTGAAGACAGACATGTATCTCTCCTTACAATACCACCTATGCTTCAAACTGCAGCAATTACCACATTGTTTCCCTGCAAGAATTGACTTAGTTTTTGAAAGGACTACTACTGGCAACTTTTGAGTTTCACTGTGGAGATAGTCTCTGTTTGCTTCAAACAGGCCTTTTTAGCTGAGATGAAGAAGCACATGTGTATCTTGAAAAAGTACCATCTACGTTGGAAGCTGTAATTTCTATCACACTGTTTCCCTCTGACAATTTAGTTTGTTTTAGAAAGGAGTATTTCCTGCAAATCAGAATTTCCAACATGGATTGAAGTTCACTTGCTCCAAACAAGCCTAGGTTGAAGAAACACACATATTTCTTGAAAGAAAACCATCTGTGTTAGAAGAAAGTGCATCTAGCACATTGTTTCCCTGTGAGAACTGAGTTAGTTTTTAAAGGAACTCGTCCTCCACATTAGCACTTTGAATTGGGACATATGTTTCTTTGTTTCAAATTGGCCTATTCACCTGAATGGTCTAAACACGTGTTCCTCTTGAAACATCACAATATGTTTTAGAAAGAGGAACAACTAGCCTATTGCTTCTTTGTGAGAAGACTTAGTCTTGGAAAGGAATGTACCTGCAACTGAGAGATTTCAATGTGGAGATATGCCCTGATTGCTGCAAATAGGCCTATACAGCTGAGTTGAAGAAACACATGACTAACTCTAATGACAACCATCTATGTTAGAAACTGTAGCATCAAGCACATTGTTCCCCTGTGAAATTTGAATTAGTTATGGAAATGAATAACTTCTGAAGAACAGATTTTCAAAGTGTAGGAAGCCTCATTTTGTCCAAATAGGCCATTTCAGCTATGTTGAAGAAACACATGCATCTCTCCAACGAAATCATGTAGGTTAGAATCAGCATCATCTAGAACACTGTTCCTTGTGAGAATTGATTTAGCTCGTGAAAGGAGTATTTCCTGCAAAGCATCCTTTTCAAGATGAAGAAAGGCTCATTTTGTTCCAAATAGGTCTATACAGCTGAGTTGAAGAAACACATGTACCTTTCCAAAGAAAACCATCTATGGTAGATCTACCACTTTATTTCCCTGTGTGAATTGACATAGATTTCAAAGGAAAATTTAATGGAAATGAGAACTTAGAAGGCAGAGAAAGGATCATTTTGTTCCAAATGGGCCAAATCACATCAGATGTCAAAAACCGTTTGTGTGGAAAGGAAAACTGTGATAGAAACAGGTGTTTCCTGCACATTCTTTCCCTGTGAAAATTGAGTTAATTTTTAAAAGCATACTTCCTACATCTTAAGTGTTTCAATGCGGAGATAGGTTCTGTTTACTCCAGGGAGGTGTATTCAGCGTGGTTTGAGAAACGCATGTATCTCCCAAAGAAAGAGATCTATGTTAAATGCTTCACAATCCCGCCTGTTGTTTGCCTGTGAGAATTGAATGAATTTTTGAATGCAATACTTCTGGAAATCCTCATTTTCAAGAAGAAGAAAGGCTCATTTTGTCCCAAGTATGCGTATTTTGCTGAGGTGAAGAAACACATTTATCTCTCCACAGAAAGCCATCTGTGTCAGAAGTCAAAACATTAACAACATTGCTTCATTCTGTAAATGAGTTACTTTTGGAAAGGAATATTTCCTGAAAATCAGAACTTTCAAGGTGGAGAGATGTTCACTTTCTTCCAAATAAGCCTATTGACCTGAAAGTGGGAACACATTTGTCTCTCGAAAGAAAATGGTCAGTGTAGAAAGAGAGAAGTGTCTAGACCATTGTTTCCGTGTGAGAATTGACTTAGTGTTGAAAGGAATACTTACTGCAAATCCTAATTTTCAAGGTGGAGAAAGGGTGATTTTCCTCAAATGGGCCTCTTTATCTGAGGGGAAGAAACACATGTATCCCTCCAAAGAAAACCATTTCTGCTAGAAGCTGCAGCATCTGACACATTGTTACCTGTGAGAATTGAGTTCACTTTTGAAAGGAATATTTCCTGTATATCGTAGTTATCATGGTAGGGGAAGGCTCATTTTGGTACAAAAATGCCTAATCAGCTGATTTGAAGAAACACATTTATTTCTCCAAATAACACCATCTAAGCTTGAAGCTACAGTTGCTAGCACATTGTTTCCCTGTGACAATTGGCTTAGTTTTTGAAAGGAAGACTTCCTCACAATCTGAATTTTCAGGGTATTATTAGGCTGAGTGTGTCCAAGTAGGCCCATTCAGCTAAGTTCTATAGAAACATGTGTCTCTCAAAAAAAAATCTTTCTTAGAACCAGGAGCATCTAGGGCATTGTTTCCCTGTGAGAACTGAGTTAGTTATTGAAAGGAATACTTCCTGCGACTTAAGATGTTTCAAAGTGGAGAAAGGCTCATTTTGTTCCAAATAGGGCCGTTCATCATTGGGGAAGAAACACAAGTATCCCTCCGAAGAAACCCATTTATGCTAGAAGCTGCAGCATCTACCATATTGTTTTCCTGTGAGAATTGAGTTCGTTTTGGGAAGAATACTTCCTGCAAATCAGAAATTCCAACGTGAACAAAGGTTCATTTTGTTTCCCAAAGGCCTATTCACCTAAGATGAAGAAAGGCCTGTATGTCCAAAAGAGAACAAGCTGGGTCCACAGCTTAAGCATGTAGAACGTTGTTTACCAGTGATACTTGAATTACTTTTTGAATGGAATGCTCCTGCAAATCAGAATTGTCGGGGTGGATGAAGATCATTTTGTTCTGAATAGGCCTATTCGCCTGAGTTGAAAAAACACATGTACCTCTCAAAAGAAAACCAGCAGTGTTAGAAGCAGGAGCATCAAGCACATTGTTTTACTGTGAGAATTCAGTGAGTTTTTGAAAGGAAGACTGCTGCAAATCAGCGTTTTCGAGGTGTAGAAAGCTTCATTTTGTTCCACATAGGACAGTTTAGAACAGTTGAAGAAACAAATGTAAATCTCAAAAGAAAGCTATGTGTGTTAGAAATAAGAGCATCTATCACATTGTTTGCTGTGAGAATAGTGTTACTTTTTGAAAGGAATATACCTGCAACTTAGGGGATCAACGTGGAGATAGCCTCTTTCTGTTCCAAATTGGCCTATTCAGCTAAGTTGAAGAAACACATGTACCTCTCAAAAAAAACCATCTCGGTATGAGGCTGGAATATCTAGAACATTGTTTCCCTGTGAGAACTGAGTGTGGTTTTGGAATGACTACTACAGGAAACCTTAGAGTTTCAAAGGGGCGATAAGCTCTGTTTGCTCGAAATAGGTCTTTTCAGCTGAGTTGAAGACACATGCATCTTTCCCAAGAAAACCATCTATGTTAGAAAGTGCAGCAGCTACCACATGGTTTCTCTGTCACAATTGAGAGAGCTTTTGAAAGGAGTACTTCCTGCAATTCAGAACTTGCAAGGTCAACAAAGGTTCATTCTGTGCCAAATAGGCGTTTTCACCTGACATGTTGAAACACATGTTTCTCTCACAAGAAACTCTCTGTGTTAGACGGTCCATCGCATAGAACATTATTTACCTGTGAGATTTGAGTTAGTTTTCATTGGAGAACTTTTGCAAATCAGAATTTCAGGGTGGAAAAGGCTACTTTGTTCCTAATAGCCCTATTGAGCTGCATTGAAAAAACACATGGATCTCGCGAGAGAAAACCATCTGTGTTAGAAGCAGGATCATCCCGCACATTGTTTCCCTGTGAGAATCGAGTGAATATTTGAAAGGAGTACTTCCAGCCAATCATAGATTAGAGGTGTACAAAAGCTCACTTTACTCCAAATAGGACTATTTAGCTGAGTGGAAGAAACAACATGTGTATCTCGCAAGAGAACTATATGTGTAAGAAGCCTGAGCATCTAGAACATTGATTCCCTGTGAGAACCGAGTTACGTTTGAAAGGAATACCTCCTGCAAATCCTAGATTTGAAGGTGGAGAAAGGCTGCTTTTGTTCAAAATAGGCCTATTGATCTGAGGGGAAGTAACGAATGGATACTTCCAAAGAAAATCATTTCTGGTAGAAGCTGAAGCATGTACATATTGCTTCCCTGGGAGAAATCAGTTAGTTTGGAAAGGAATATTCCTGCAAATCAGAACTTCCAAGGTGCACCAAGCTTCATTTCATTCTAAATAGGCCTATTCCACTGAGATGTTGAAACACATGTTTCTCTGGAAAGAAAACAATCCGTGTTACAATCTCCCCTGCCTTTAACCTTGATTCCCTGTGAGATTAGAGGTAGTTTTTGAGTGGAATACGTCTGCAAAGGAGAATTTTCAGGCTGGAAAAGCCTCCTTTTGTTGGACTAAGCATATTCAGCTGAGTTGAAGAAGCACATTTTTCTCTCAAAAGAAAATCATCTGTGTTAGAAGAAGGAGAATCTAGCACATTGTTTCCTATGAGAAGTGAGTTAGTGTTTGAAAAGAACGCTGACTGCAACCTAGGTGTTTCAAGGTGGAGATTGGCTCTATTTCCTCCAATAAGCCTATTCAGATGAGTTTGAGAAACACATGTATCTCTCCAAGGAAAATGATATACGTTAGCAGCATCAAATCTACCACATTGTTTCCTTCTGAGTATGAGTTAGTTTTTGAAAGCAACACGTTTAGCAAATCAGAATTTTCAAGCTAGAGAAAGGCTCATTTTGTCCAAAGAGGAGGATTCGGCTCAATTGAAGACAGACATGTATCTCTCCTCACAATACCACCTATGCTTCAAACTGCAGCAATTACCACATTGTTTCCCTGCAAGAATTGACTTAGTTTTTGAAAGGACTACTACTGGCAACTTTTGAGTTTCACTGTGGAGATAGTCTCTGTTTGCTTCAAACAGGCCTTTTTAGCTGAGATGAAGAAGCACATGTGTATCTTGAAAAAGTACCATCTACGTTGGAAGCTGTAATTTCTATCACACTGTTTCCCTCTGACAATTTAGTTTGTTTTAGAAAGGAGTATTTCCTGCAAATCAGAATTTCCAACATGGATTGAAGTTCACTTGCTCCAAACAAGCCTAGGTTGAAGAAACACACATATTTCTTGAAAGAAAACCATCTGTGTTAGAAGAAAGTGCATCTAGCACATTGTTTCCCTGTGAGAACTGAGTTAGTTTTTAAAGGAACTTGTCCTCCACATTAGCACTTTGAATTGGGACATATGTTTCTTTGTTTCAAATTGGCCTATTCACCTGAATGGTCTAAACACGTGTTCCTCTTGAAACATCACAATATGTTTTAGTAAGAGGAACAACTAGCCTATTGCTTCCTTGTGAGAAGACTTAGTCTTGGAAAGGAATGTACCTGCAACTGAGAGATTTCAATGTGGAGATATGCCCTGATTGCTGCAAATAGGCCTATACAGCTGAGTTGAAGAAACACATGACTAACTCTAATGACAACCATCTATGTTAGAAACTGTAGCATCAAGCACATTGTTCCCCTGTGAAATTTGAATTAGTTATGGAAATGAATAACTTCTGAAGAACAGATTTTCAAAGTGTAGGAAGCCTCATTTTGTCCAAATAGGCCATTTCAGCTATGTTGAAGAAACACATGCATCTCTCCAACGAAATCATGTAGGTTAGAATCAGCATCATCTAGAACACTGTTCCTTGTGAGAATTGATTTAGCTCGTGAAAGGAGTATTTCCTGCAAAGCATCCTTTTCAAGATGAAGAAAGGCTCATTTTGTTCCAAATAGGTCTATACAGCTGAGTTGAAGAAACACATGTACCTTTCCAAAGAAAACCATCTATGGTAGATCTACCACTTTATTTCCCTGTGTGAATTGACATAGATTTCAAAGGAAAATTTAATGGAAATGAGAACTTAGAAGGCAGAGAAAGGATCATTTTGTTCCAAATGGGCCAAATCACATCAGATGTCAAAAACCGTTTGTGTGGAAAGGAAAACTGTGATAGAAACAGGTGTTTCCTGCACATTCTTTCCCTGTGAAAATTGAGTTAATTTTTAAAAGCATACTTCCTACATCTTAAGTGTTTCAATGCGGAGATAGGTTCTGTTTACTCCAGGGAGGCGTATTCAGCGTGGTTTGAGAAACGCATGTATCTCCCAAAGAAAGAGATCTATGTTAAATGCTTCACAATCCCGCCTGTTGTTTGCCTGTGAGAATTGAATGAATTTTTGAATGCAATACTTCTGGAAATCCTCATTTTCAAGAAGAAGAAAGGCTCATTTTGTCCCAAGTATGCGTATTTTGCTGAGGTGAAGAAACACATTTATCTCTCCACAGAAAGCCATCTGTGTCAGAAGTCAAAACATTAACAACATTGCTTCATTCTGTAAATGAGTTACTTTTGGAAAGGAATATTTCCTGAAAATCAGAACTTTCAAGGTGGAGAGATGTTCACTTTCTTCCAAATAAGCCTATTGACCTGAAAGTGGGAACACATTTGTCTCTCGAAAGAAAATGGTCAGTGTAGAAAGAGAGAAGTGTCTAGACCATTGTTTCCGTGTGAGAATTGACTTAGTTTTGAAAGGAATACTTACTGCAAATCCTAATTTTCAAGGTGGAGAAAGGGTGATTTTCCTCAAATGGGCCTCTTTATCTGAGGGGAAGAAACACATGTATCCCTCCAAAGAAAACCATTTCTGCTAGAAGCTGCAGCATCTGACACATTGTTACCTGTGAGAATTGAGTTCACTTTTGAAAGGAATATTTCCTGTATATCGTAGTAATCATGGTAGGGGAAGGCTCATTTTGGTACAAAAATGCCTAATCAGCTGATTTGAAGAAACACATTTATTTCTCCAAATAACACCATCTAAGCTTGAAGCTACAGTTGCTAGCACATTGTTTCCCTGTGACAATTGGCTTAGTTTTTGAAAGGAAGACTTCCTCACAATCTGAATTTTCAGGGTATTATTAGGCTGAGTGTGTCCAAGTAGGCCCATTCAGCTAAGTTCTATAGAAACATGTGTCTCTCAAAAAAAAATCTTTCTTAGAACCAGGAGCATCTAGGGCATTGTTTCCCTGTGAGAACTGAGTTAGTTATTGAAAGGAATACTTCCTGCGACTTAAGATGTTTCAAAGTGGAGAAAGGCTCATTTTGTTCCAAATGGGGCCGTTCATCATTGGGGAAGAAACACAAGTATCCCTCCGAAGAAACCCATTTATGGTAGAAGCTGCAGCATCTACCATATTGTTTTCCGGTGAGAATTGAGTTCGTTTTGGGAAGAATACTTCCTACAAATCAGAAATTCCAACGTGAACAAAGGTTCATTTTGTTTCCCAAAGGCCTATTCACCTAAGATGAAGAAAGGCCTGTATGTCCAAAAGAGAACAAGCTGGGTCCAAAGCTTAAGCATGTAGAACGTTGTTTACCAGTGATACTTGAATTAGTTTTTGAATGGAATGCTCCTGCAAATCAGAATTGTCGGGGTGGATGAAGATCATTTTGTTCTGAATAGGCCTATTCGCCTGAGTTGAAAAAACACATGTACCTCTCAAAAGAAAACCAGCAGTGTTAGAAGCAGGAGCATCAAGCACATTGTTTTACTGTGAGAATTCAGTGAGTTTTTGAAAGGAAGACTGCTGCAAATCAGTGTTTTCGAGGTGTAGAAAGCTTCATTTTGTTCCACATAGGACAGTTTAGAACAGTTGAAGAAACAAATGTAAATCTCAAAAGAAAGGTATGTGTGTTAGAAACAAGAGCATCTATCACATTGTTTGCTGTGAGAATAGTGTTACTTTTTGAAAGGAATATACCTGCAACTTAGGGGATCAACGTGGAGATAGCCTCTTTCTGTTCCAAATTGGCCTATTCAGCTAAGTTGAAGAAACACATGTACCTCTCAAATAAAACCATCTCGGTATGAGGCTGGAATATCTAGAACATTGTTTCCCTGTGAGAACTGAGTGTGGTTTTGAAATGACTACTACAGGAAACCTTAGAGTTTCAAAGGGGCGATAAGCTCTGTTTGCTCGAAATAGGTCTTTTCAGCTGAGTTGAAGACACATGCATCTTTCCCAAGAAAACCATCTATGTTAGAAAGTGCAGCAGCTACCACATGGTTTCTCTGTCACAATTGAGAGAGCTTTTGAAAGGAGTACTTCCTGCAATTCAGAACTTGCAAGGTCAACAAAGGTTCATTCTGTGCCAAATACGCGTTTTCACCTGACATGTTGAAACACATGTTTCTCTCACAAGAAACTCTCTGTGTTAGACGGTCCATCGCATAGAACATTATTTACCCGTGAGATTTGAGTTAGTTTTCATTGGAGAACTTTTGCAAATCAGAATTTCAGGGTGGAAAAGGCTACTTTGTTCCTAATAGCCCTATTGAGCTGCATTGAAAAAACACATGGATCTCGCGAGAGAAAACCATCTGTGTTAGAAGCAGGATCATCCGGCACATTGTTTCCCTGTGAGAATCGAGTGAATATTTGAAAGGAGTACTTCCAGCCAATCATAGATTTGAGGTGTACAAAAGCTCACTTTACTCCAAATAGGACTATTTAGCTGAGTGGAAGAAACAACATGTATATCTCGCAAGAGAACTATATGTGTAAGAAGCCTGAGCATCTAGAACATTGATTCCCTGTGAGAACCGAGTTACGTTTGAAAGGAATACCTCCTGCAAATCCTAGATTTGAAGGTGGAGAAAGGCTGCTTTTGTTCAAAATAGGCCTATTGATCTGAGGGGAAGTAACGAATGGATACTTCCAAAGAAAACCATTTCTGGTAGAAGCTGAAGCATGTACATATTGCTTCCCTGGGAGAAATCAGTTAGTTTGGAAAGGAATATTCCTGCAAATCAGAACTTCCAAGGTGCACCAAGCTTCATTTCATTCTAAATAGGCCTATTCCACTGAGATGTTGAAACACATGTTTCTCTGGAAAGAAAACAATCCGTGTTACAATCTCCCCTGCCTTTAACCTTGATTCCCTGTGAGATTAGAGGTAGTTTTTGAGTGGAATACGTCTGCAAAGGAGAATTTTCAGGCTGGAAAAGCCTCCTTTTGTTGGACTAAGCCTATTCAGCTGAGTTGAAGAAGCACATTTTTCTCTCAAAAGAAAATCATCTGTGTTAGAAGAAGGAGAATCTAGCACATTGTTTCCTATGAGAAGTGAGTTAGTGTTTGAAAAGAACGCTGACTGCAACCTAGGTGTTTCAAGGTGGAGATTGGCTCTATTTCCTCCAATAAGCCTATTCAGATGAGTTTGAGAAACTCATGTATCTCTCCAAGGAAAATGATATACGTTAGCAGCATCAAATCTACCACATTGTTTCCTTCTGAGTATTGAGTTAGTTTTTGAAAGCAACACGTTTAGCAAATCAGAATTTTCAAGCTACAGAAAGGCTCATTTTGTCCAAAGAGGAGGATTCGGCTCAATTGAAGACAGACATGTATCTCTCCTCACAATACCATCTATGCTTCAAACTGCAGCAATTACCACATTGTTTCCCTGCAAGAATTGACTTAGTTTTTGAAAGGACTACTACTGGCAACTTTTGAGTTTCACTGTGGAGATAGTCTCTGTTTGCTTCAAACAGGCCTTTTTAGCTGAGATGAAGAAGCACATGTGTATCTTGAAAAAGTACCATCTACGTTGGAAGCTGTAATTTCTATCACACTGTTTCCCTCTGACAATTTAGTTTGTTTTAGAAAGGAGTATTTCCTGCAAATCAGAATTTCCAACATGGATTGAAGTTCACTTGCTCCAAACAAGCCTAGGTTGAAGAAACACACATATTTCTTGAAAGAAAACCATCTGTGTTAGAAGAAAGTGCATCTAGCACATTGTTTCCCTGTGAGAACTGAGTTAGTTTTTAAAGGAACTCGTCCTCCACATTAGCACTTTGAATTGGGACATATGTTTCTTTGTTTCAAATTGGCCTATTCACCTGAATGGTCTAAACACGTGTTCCTCTTGAAACATCACAATATGTTTTAGAAAGAGGAACAACTAGCCTATTGCTTCCTTGTGAGAAGACTTAGTCTTGGAAAGGAATGTACCTGCAACTGAGAGATTTCAATGTGGAGATATGCCCTGATTGCTGCAAATAGGCCTATACAGCTGAGTTGAAGAAACACATGACTAACTCTAATGACAACCATCTATGTTAGAAACTGTAGCATCAAGCACATTGTTCCCCTGTGAAAATTGAATTAGTTATGGAAATGAATAACTTCTGAAGAACAGATTTTCAAAGTGTAGGAAGCCTCATTTTGTCCAAATAGGCCATTTCAGCTATGTTGAAGAAACACATGCATCTCTCCAACGAAATCATGTAGGTTAGAATCAGCATCATCTAGAACACTGTTCCTTGTGAGAATTGATTTAGCTCGTGAAAGGAGTATTTCCTGCAAAGCATCCTTTTCAAGATGAAGAAAGGCTCATTTTGTTCCAAATAGGTCTATACAGCTGAGTTGAAGAAACACATGTACCTTTCCAAAGAAAACCATCTATGGTAGATCTACCACTTTATTTCCCTGTGTGAATTGACATAGATTTCAAAGGAAAATTTAATGGAAATGAGAACTTAGAAGGCAGAGAAAGGATCATTTTGTTCCAAATGGGCCAAATCACATGAGATGTCAAAAACCGTTTCTGTGGAAAGGAAAACTGTGATAGAAACAGGTGTTTCCTGCACATTCTTTCCCTGTGAAAATTGAGTTAATTTTTAAAAGCATACTTCCTACATCTTAAGTGTTTCAATGCGGAGATAGGTTCTGTTTACTCCAGAGAGGCGTATTCAGCATGGTTTGAGAAACGCATGTATCTCCCAAAGAAAGAGATCTATGTTAAATGCTTCACAATCCCGCCTGTTGTTTGCCTGTGAGAATTGAATGAATTTTTGAATGCAATACTTCTGGAAATCCTCATTTTCAAGAAGAAGAAAGGCTCATTTTGTCCCAAGTATGCGTATTTTGCTGAGGTGAAGAAACACATTTATCTCTCCACAGAAAGCCATCTGTGTCAGAAGTCAAAACATTAACAACATTGCTTCATTCTGTAAATGAGTTACTTTTGGAAAGGAATATTTCCTGAAAATCAGAACTTTCAAGGTGGAGAGATGTTCACTTTCTTCCAAATAAGCCTATTGACCTGAAAGTGGGAACACATTTGTCTCTCGAAAGAAAATGGTCAGTGTAGAAAGAGAGAAGTGTCTAGACCATTGTTTCCGTGTGAGAATTGACTTAGTGTTGAAAGGAATACTTACTGCAAATCCTAATTTTCAAGGTGGAGAAAGGGTGATTTTCCTCAAATGGGCCTCTTTATCTGAGGGGAAGAAACACATGTATCCCTCCAAAGAAAACCATTTCTGCTAGAAGCTGCAGCATCTGACACATTGTTACCTGTGAGAATTGAGTTCACTTTTGAAAGGAATATTTCCTGTATATCGTAGTTATCATGGTAGGGGAAGGCTCATTTTGGTACAAAAATGCCTAATCAGCTGATTTGAAGAAACACATTTATTTCTCCAAATAACACCATCTAAGCTTGAAGCTACAGTTGCTAGCACATTGTTTCCCTGTGACAATTGGCTTAGTTTTTGAAAGGAAGACTTCCTCACAATCTGAATTTTCAGGGTATTATTAGGCTGAGTGTGTCCAAGTAGGCCCATTCAGCTAAGTTCTATAGAAACATGTGTCTCTCAAAAAAAAATCTTTCTTAGAACCAGGAGCATCTAGGGCATTGTTTCCCTGTGAGAACTGAGTTAGTTATTGAAAGGAATACTTCCTGCGACTTAAGATGTTTCAAAGTGGAGAAAGGCTCATTTTGTTCCAAATGGGGCCGTTCATCATTGGGGAAGAAACACAAGTATCCCTCCGAAGAAACCCATTTATGCTAGAAGCTGCAGCATCTACCATATTGTTTTCCTGTGAGAATTGAGTTCGTTTTGGGAAGAATACTTCCTGCAAATCAGAAATTCCAACGTGAACAAAGGTTCATTTTGTTTCCCAAAGGCCTATTCACCTAAGATGAAGAAAGGCCTGTATGTCCAAAAGAGAACAAGCTGGGTCCGAAGCTCAAGCACGTAGAACGTTGTTTACCAGTGATACTTGAATTACTTTTTTGAATGGAATGCTCCTGCAAATCAGAATTGTCGGGGTGGATGAAGATCATTTTGTTCTGAATAGGCCTATTCGCCTGAGTTCAAAAAACACATGTACCTCTCAAAAGAAAACCAGCAGTGTTAGAAGCAGGAGCATCAAGCACATTGTTTTACTGTGAGAATTCAGTGAGTTTTTGAAAGGAAGACTGCTGCAAATCAGCGTTTTCGAGGTGTAGAAAGCTTCATTTTGTTCCACATAGGACAGTTTAGAACAGTTGAAGAAACAAATGTAAATCTCAAAAGAAAGCTATGTGTGTTAGAAACAAGAGCATCTATCACATTGTTTGCTGTGAGAATAGTGTTACTTTTTGAAAGGAATATACCTGCAACTTAGGGGATCAACGTGGAGATAGCCTCTTTCTGTTCCAAATTGGCCTATTCAGCTAAGTTGAAGAAACACATGTACCTCTCAAAAAAAACCATCTCGGTATGAGGCTGGAATATCTAGAACATTGTTTCCCTGTGAGAACTGAGTGTGGTTTTGAAATGACTGCTACAGGAAACCTTAGAGTTTCAAAGGGGCGATAAGCTCTGTTTGCTCGAAATAGGTCTTTTCAGCTGAGTTGAAGACACATGCATCTTTCCAAAGAAAACCATCTATGTTAGAAAGTGCAGCAGCTACCACATGGTTTCTCTGTCACAATTGAGAGAGCTTTTGAAAGGAGTACTTCCTGCAATTCAGAACTTGCAAGGTCAACAAAGGTCCATTCTGTGCCAAATAGGCGTTTTCACCTGACATGTTGAAACACATGTTTCTCTCACAAGAAACTCTCTGTGTTAGACGGTCCATCGCATAGAACATTATTTACCTGTGAGATTTGAGTTAGTTTTCATTGGAGAACTTTTGCAAATCAGAATTTCAGGGTGGAAAAGGCTACTTTGTTCCTAATAGCCCTATTGAGCTGCATTGAAAAAACACATGGATCTCGTGAGAGAAAACCATCTGTGTTAGAAGCAGGATCATCCGGCACATTGTTTCCCTGTGAGAATCGAGTGAATATTTGAAAGGAGTACTTCCAGCCAATCATAGATTTAAGGTGTACAAAAGCTCACTTTACTCCAAATAGGACTATTTAGCTGAGTGGAAGAAACAACATGTATATCTCGCAAGAGAACTATATGTGCAAGAAGCCTGAGCATCTAGAACATTGATTCCCTGTGAGAACCGAGTTACGTTTGAAAGGAATACCTCCTGCAAATCCTAGATTTGAAGGTGGAGAAAGGCTGCTTTTGTTCAAAATAGGCCTATTGATCTGAGGGGAAGTAACGAATGGATACTTCCAAAGAAAACCATTTCTGGTAGAAGCTGAAGCATGTACATATTGCTTCCCTGGGAGAAATCAGTTAGTTTGGAAAGGAATATTCCTGCAAATCAGAACTTCCAAGGTGCACCAAGCTTCATTTCATTCTAAATAGGCCTATTCCACTGAGATGTTGAAACACATGTTTCTCTGGAAAGAAAACAATCCGTGTTACAATCTCCCCTGCCTTTAACCTTGATTCCCTGTGAGATTAGAGGTAGTTTTTGAGTGGAATACGTCTGCAAAGGAGAATTTTCAGGCTGGAAAAGCCTCCTTTTGTTGGACTAACCCTATTCAGCTGAGTTGAAGAAGCACATTTTTCTCTCAAAAGAAAATCATCTGTGTTAGAAGAAGGAGAATCTAGCACATTGTTTCCTATGAGAAGTGAGTTAGTGTTTGAAAAGAACGCTGACTGCAACCTAGGTGTTTCAAGGTGGAGATTGGCTCTATTTCCTCCAATAAGCCTATTCAGATGAGTTTGAGAAACTCATGTATCTCTCCAAGGAAAATGATATACGTTAGCAGCATCAAATCTACCACATTGTTTCCTTCTGAGTATTGAGTTAGTTTTTGAAAGCAACACGTTTAGCAAATCAGAATTTTCAAGCTACAGAAAGGCTCATTTTGTCCAAAGAGGAGGATTCGGCTCAATTGAAGACAGACATGTATCTCTCCTCACAATACCATCTATGCTTCAAACTGCAGCAATTACCACATTGTTTCCCTGCAAGAATTGACTTAGTTTTTGAAAGGACTACTACTGGCAACTTTTGAGTTTCACTGTGGAGATAGTCTCTGTTTGCTTCAAACAGGCCTTTTTAGCTGAGATGAAGAAGCACATGTGTATCTTGAAAAAGTACCATCTACGTTGGAAGCTGTAATTTCTATCACACTGTTTCCCTCTGACAATTTAGTTTGTTTTAGAAAGGAGTATTTCCTGCAAATCAGAATTTCCAACATGGATTGAAGTTCACTTGCTCCAAACAAGCCTAGGTTGAAGAAACACACATATTTCTTGAAAGAAAACCATCTGTGTTAGAAGAAAGTGCATCTAGCACATTGTTTCCCTGTGAGAACTGAGTTAGTTTTTAAAGGAACTCGTCCTCCACATTAGCACTTTGAATTGGGACATATGTTTCTTTGTTTCAAATTGGCCTATTCACCTGAATGGTCTAAACACGTGTTCCTCTTGAAACATCACAATATGTTTTAGAAAGAGGAACAACTAGCCTATTGCTTCTTTGTGAGAAGACTTAGTCTTGGAAAGGAATGTACCTGCAACTGAGAGATTTCAATGTGGAGATATGCCCTGATTGCTGCAAATAGGCCTATACAGCTGAGTTGAAGAAACACATGACTAACTCTAATGACAACCATCTATGTTAGAAACTGTAGCATCAAGCACATTGTTCCCCTGTGAAATTTGAATTAGTTATGGAAATGAATAACTTCTGAAGAACAGATTTTCAAAGTGTAGGAAGCCTCATTTTGTCCAAATAGGCCATTTCAGCTATGTTGAAGAAACACATGCATCTCTCCAACGAAATCATGTAGGTTAGAATCAGCATCATCTAGAACACTGTTCCTTGTGAGAATTGATTTAGCTCGTGAAAGGAGTATTTCCTGCAAAGCATCCTTTTCAAGATGAAGAAAGGCTCATTTTGTTCCAAATAGGTCTATACAGCTGAGTTGAAGAAACACATGTACCTTTCCAAAGAAAACGATCTATGGTAGATCTACCACTTTATTTCCCTGTGTGAATTGACATAGATTTCAAAGGAAAATTTAATGGAAATGAGAACTTAGAAGGCAGAGAAAGGATCATTTTGTTCCAAATGGGCCAAATAACATCAGATGTCAAAAACCGTTTGTGTGGAAAGGAAAACTGTGATAGAAACAGGTGTTTCCTGCACATTCTTTCCCTGTGAAAATTGAGTTAATTTTTAAAAGCATACTTCCTACATCTTAAGTGTTTCAATGCGGAGATAGGTTCTGTTTACTCCAGGGAGGCGTATTCAGCGTGGTTTGAGAAACGCATGTATCTCCCAAAGAAAGAGATCTATGTTAAATGCTTCACAATCCCGCCTGTTGTTTGCCTGTGAGAATTGAATGAATTTCAAGAAGAAGAAAGGCTCATTTTGTCCCAAGTATGCGTATTTTGCTGAGGTGAAGAAACACATTTATCTCTCCACAGAAAGCCATCTTTGTCAGAAGTAAAAACATTAACAACATTGCTTCATTCTGTAAATGAGTTACTTTTGGAAAGGAATATTTCCTGAAAATCAGAACTTTCAAGGTGGAGAGATGTTCACTTTCTTCCAAATAAGCCTATTGACCTGAAAGTGGGAACACATTTCTCTCTCGAAAGAAAATGGTCAGTGTAGAAAGAGAGAAGTGTCTAGACCATTGTTTCCGTGTGAGAATTGACTTAGTTTTGAAAGGAATACTTACTGCAAATCCTAATTTTCAAGGTGGAGGAAGGGTGATTTTCCTCAAATGGGCCTCTTTATCTGAGGGGAAGAAACACATGTATCCCTCCAAAGAAAACCATTTCTGCTAGAAGCTGCAGCATCTGACACATTGTTACCTGTGAGAATTGAGTTCACTTTTGAAAGGAATATTTCCTGTATATCGTAGTTATCATGGTAGGGGAAGGCTCATTTTGGTACAAAAATGCCTAATCAGCTGATTTGAAGAAACACATTTATTTCTCCAAATAACACCATCTAAGCTTGAAGCTACAGTTGCTAGCACATTGTTTCCCTGTGACAATTGGCTTAGTTTTTGAAAGGAAGACTTCCTCACAATCTGAATTTTCAGGGTATTATTAGGCTGAGTGTGTCCAAGTAGGCCCATTCAGCTAAGTTCTATAGAAACATGTGTCTCTCAAAAAAAAATCTTTCTTAGAACCAGGAGCATCTAGGGCATAGTTTCCCTGTGAGAACTGAGTTAGTTATTGAAAGGAATACTTCCTGCGACTTAAGATGTTTCAAAGTGGAGAAAGGCTCATTTTGTTCCAAATGGGGCCGTTCATCATTGGGGAAGAAACACAAGTATCCCTCCGAAGAAACCCATTTATGGTAGAAGCTGCAGCATCTACCATATTGTTTTCCTGTGAGAATTGAGTTCGTTTTGGGAAGAATACTTCCTACAAATCAGAAATTCCAACGTGAACAAAGGTTCATTTTGTTTCCCAAAGGCCTATTCACCTAAGATGAAGAAAGGCCTGTATGTCCAAAAGAGAACAAGCTGGGTCCAAAGCTTAAGCATGTAGAACGTTGTTTACCAGTGATACTTGAATTACTTTTTGAATGGAATGCTCCTGCAAATCAGAATTGTCGGGGTGGATGAAGATCATTTTGTTCTGAATAGGCCTATTCGCCTGAGTTGAAAAAACACATGTACCTCTCAAAAGAAAACCAGCAGTGTTAGAAGCAGGAGCATCAAGCACATTGTTTTACTGTGAGAATTCAGTGAGTTTTTGAAAGGAAGACTGCTGCAAATCAGCGTTTTCGAGGTGTAGAAAGCTTCATTTTGTTCCACATAGGACAGTTTAGAACAGTTGAAGAAACAAATGTAAATCTCAAAAGAAAGCTATGTGTGTTAGAAATAAGAGCATCTATCACATTGTTTGCTGTGAGAATAGTGTTACTTTTTGAAAGGAATATACCTGCAACTTAGGGGATCAAGGTGGAGGTAGCCTCTTTCTGTTCCAAATTGGCCTATTCAGCTAAGTTGAAGAAACACATGTACCTCTCAAAGAAAACCATCTCGGTATGAGGCTGGAATATCTAGAACATTGTTTCCCTGTGAGAACTGAGTGTGGTTTTGAAATGACTACTACAGGAAACCTTAGAGTTTCAAAGGGGCGATAAGCTCTGTTTGCTCGAAATAGGTCTTTTCAGCTGAGTTGAAGACACATGCATCTTTCCCAAGAAAACCATCTATGTTAGAAAGTGCAGCAGCTACCACATGGTTTCTCTGTCACAATTGAGAGAGCTTTTGAAAGGAGTACTTCCTGCAATTCAGAACTTGCAAGGTCAACAAAGGTTCATTCTGTGCCAAATAGGCGTTTTCACCTGACATGTTGAAACACATGTTTCTCTCACAAGAATCTCTCTGTGTTAGACGGTCCATCGCATAGAACATTATTTACCTGTGAGATTTGAGTTAATTTTCATTGGAGAACTTTTGCAAATCAGAATTTCAGGGTGGAAAAGGCTACTTTGTTCCTAATAGCCCTATTGAGCTGCATTGAAAAAACACATGGATCTCGCGAGAGAAAACCATCTGTGTTAGAAGCAGGATCATCCGGCACATTGTTTCCCTGTGAGAATCGAGTGAATATTTGAAAGGAGTACTTCCAGCCAATCATAGATTAGAGGTGTACAGAAGCTCACTTTACTCCAAATAAGACTATTTAGCTGAGTGGAAGAAACAACATGTGTATCTCGCAAGAGAACTATATGTGTAAGAAGCCTGAGCATCTAGAACATTGATTCCCTGTGAGAACCGAGTTACGTTTGAAAGGAATACCTCCTGCAAATCCTAGATTTGAAGGTGGAGAAAGGCTGCTTTTGTTCAAAATAGGCCTATTGATCTGAGGGGAAGTAACGAATGGATACTTCCAAAGAAAACCATTTCTGGTAGAAGCTGAAGCATGTACATATTGCTTCCCTGGGAGAAATCAGTTAGTTTGGAAAGGAATATTCCTGCAAATCAGAACTTCCAAGGTGCACCAAGCTTCATTTCATTCTAAATAGGCCTATTCCACTGAGATGTTGAAACACATGTTTCTCTGGAAAGAAAACAATCCGTGTTACAATCTCCCCTGCCTTTAACCTTGATTCCCTGTGAGATTAGAGGTAGTTTTTGAGTGGAATACGTCTGCAAAGGAGAATTTTCAGGCTGGAAAAGCCTCCTTTTGTTGTACTAAGCCTATTCAGCTGAGTTGAAGAAGCACATTTTTCTCTCAAAAGAAAATCATCTGTGTTAGAAGAAGGAGAATCTAGCACATTGTTTCCTATGAGAAGTGAGTTAGTGTTTGAAAAGAACGCTGACTGCAACCTAGGTGTTTCAAATTGGAGATTGGCTCTATTTCCTCCAATAAGCCTATTCAGATGAGTTTGAGAAACTCATGTATCTCTCCAAGGAAAATGATATACGTTAGCAGCATCAAATCTACCACATTGTTTCCTTCTGAGTATTGAGTTAGTTTTTGAAAGCAACACGTTTAGCAAATCAGAATTTTCAAGCTACAGAAAGGCTCATTTTGTCCAAAGAGGAGGATTCGGCTCAATTGAAGACAGACATGTATCTCTCCTCACAATACCATCTATGCTTCAAACTGCAGCAATTACCACATTGTTTCCCTGCAAGAATTGACTTAGTTTTTGAAAGGACTACTACTGGCAACTTTTGAGTTTCACTGTGAAGATAGTCTCTGTTTGCTTCAAACAGGCCTTTTTAGCTGAGATGAAGAAGCACATGTGTATCTTGAAAAAGTACCATCTACGTTGGAAGCTGTAATTTCTATCACACTGTTTCCCTCTGACAATTTAGTTTGTTTTAGAAAGGAGTATTTCCTGCAAATCAGAATTTCCAACATGGATTGAAGTTCACTTGCTCCAAACAAGCCTAGGTTGAAGAAACACACATATTTCTTGAAAGAAAACCATCTGTGTTAGAAGAAAGTGCATCTAGCACATTGTTTCCCTGTGAAAACTGAGTTAGTTTTTAAAGGAACTCGTCCTCCACATTAGCACTTTGAATTGGGACATATGTTTCTTTGTTTCAAATTGTCCTATTCACCTGAATGGTCTAAACACGTGTTCCTCTTGAAACATCACAATATGTTTTAGAAAGAGGAACAACTAGCCTATTGCTTCCTTGTGAGAAGACTTAGTCTTGGAAAGGAATGTACCTGCAACTGAGAGATTTCAATGTGGAGATTTGCCCTGATTGCTGAAAATAGGCCTATACAGCTGAGTTGAAGAAACACATGACTAACTCTAATGACAACCATCTATGTTAGAAACTGTAGCATCAAGCACATTGATCCCCTGTGAAATTTGAATTAGTTATGGAAATGAATAACTTCTGAAGAACAGATTTTCAAAGTGTAGGAAGCCTCATTTTGTCCAAATAGGCCATTTCAGCTATGTTGAAGAAACACATGCATCTCTCCAACGAAATCATGTAGGTTAGAATCAGCATCATCTAGAACACTGTTCCTTGTGAGAATTGATTTAGCTCGTGAAAGGAGTATTTCCTGCAAAGCATCCTTTTCAAGATGAAGAAAGGCTCATTTTGTTCCAAATACGTCTATACAGCTGAGTTGAAGAAACACATGTACCTTTCCAAAGAAAACCATCTATGGTAGATCTACCACTTTATTTCCCTGTGTGAATTGACATAGATTTCAAAGGAAAATTTAATGGAAATGAGAACTTAGAAGGCAGAGAAAGGATCATTTTGTTCCAAATGGGCCAAATCACATGAGATGTCAAAAACCGTTTGTGTGGAAAGGAAAACTGTGATAGAAACAGGTGTTTCCTGCACATTCTTTCCCTGTGAAAATTGAGTTAATTTTTAAAAGCATACTTCCTACATCTTAAGTGTTTCAATGCGGAGATAGGTTCTGTTTACTCCAGGGAGGCGTATTCAGCGTGGTTTGAGAAACGCATGTATCTCCCAAAGAAAGAGATCTATGTTAAATGCTTCACAATCCCGCCTGTTGTTTGCCTGTGAGAATTGAATGAATTTTTGAATGCAATACTTCTGGAAATCCTCATTTTCAAGAAGAAGAAAGGCTCATTTTGTCCCAAGTATGCGTATTTTGCTGAGGTGAAGAAACACATTTATCTCTCCACAGAAAGCCATCTGTGTCAGAAGTCAAAACATTAACAACATTGCTTCATTCTGTAAATGAGTTACTTTTGGAAAGGAATATTTCCTGAAAATCAGAACTTTCAAGGTGGAGAGATGTTCACTTTCTTCCAAATAAGCCTATTGACCTGAAAGTGGGAACACATTTGTCTCTCGAAAGAAAATGGTCAGTGTAGAAAGAGAGAAGTGTCTAGACCATTGTTTCCGTGTGAGAATTGACTTAGTTTTGAAAGGAATACTTACTGCAAATCCTAATTTTCAAGGTGGAGAAAGGGTGATTTTCCTCAAATGGGCCTCTTTATCTGAGGGGAAAAAACACATGTATCCCTCCAAAGAAAACCATTTCTGCTAGAAGCTGCAGCATCTGCCACATTGTTACCTGTGAGAATTGAGTTCACTTTTGAAAGGAATATTTCCTGTATATCGTAGTTATCATGGTAGGGGAAGGCTCATTTTGGTACAAAAATGCCTAATCAGCTGATTTGAAGAAACACATTTATTTCTCCAAATAACACCATCTAAGCTTGAAGCTACAGTTGCTAGCACATTGTTTCCCTGTGACAATTGGCTTAGTTTTTGAAAGGAAGACTTCCTCCCAATCTGAATTTTCAGGGTATTATTAGGCTGAGTGTGTCCAAGTAGGCCCATTCAGCTAAGTTCTATAGAAACATGTGTCTCTCAAAAAAAAATCTTTCTTAGAACCAGGAGCATCTAGGGCATTGTTTCCCTGTGAGAACTGAGTTAGTTATTGAAAGGAATACTTCCTGCGAGTTAAGATGTTTCAAAGTGGAGAAAGGCTCATTTTGTTCCAAATGGGGCCGTTCATCATTGGGGAAGAAACACAAGTATCCCTCCGAAGAAACCCATTTATGCTAGAAGCTGCAGCATCTACCATATTGTTTTCCTTTGAGAATTGAGTTCGTTTTGGGAAGAATACTTCCTGCAAATCAGAAATTCCAACGTGAACAAAGGTTCATTTTGTTTCCCAAAGGCCTATTCACCTAAGATGAAGAAAGGCCTGTATGTCCAAAAGAGAACAAGCTGGGTCCAAAGCTTAAGCATGTAGAACGTTGTTTACCAGTGATACTTGAATTACTTTTTGAATGGAATGCTCCTGCAAATCAGAATTGTCGGGGTGGATGAAGATCATTTTGTTCTGAATAGGCCTATTCGCCTGAGTTGAAAAAACACATGTACCTCTCAAAAGAAAACCAGCAGTGTTAGAAGCAGGAGCATCAAGCACATTGTTTTACTGTGAGAATTCAGTGAGTTTTTGAAAGGAAGACTGCTGCAAATCAGCGTTTTCGAGGTGTAGAAAGCTTCATTTTGTTCCACATAGGACAGTTTAGAACAGTTGAAGAAACAAATGTAAATCTCAAAAGAAAGCTATGTGTGTTAGAAACAAGAGCATCTATCACATTGTTTGCTGTGAGAATAGTGTTACTTTTTGAAAGGAATATACCTGCAACTTAGGGGATCAACGTGGAGATAGCCTCTTTCTGTTCCAAATTGGCCTATTCGGCTAAGTTGAAGAAACACATGTACCTCTCAAAAAAAACCATCTCGGTATGAGGCTGGAATATCTAGAACATTGTTTCCCTGTGAGAACTGAGTGTGGTTTTGAAATGACTACTACAGGAAACCTTAGAGTTTCAAAGGGGCGATAAGCTCTGTTTGCTCGAAATAGGTCTTTTCAGCTGAGTTGAAGACACATGCATCTTTCCCAAGAAAACCATCTATGTTAGAAAGTGCAGCAGCTACCACATGGTTTCTCTGTCACAATTGAGAGAGCTTTTGAAAGGAGTACTTCCTGCAATTCAGAACTTGCAAGGTCAACAAAGGTTCATTCTGTGCCAAATAGGCGTTTTCACCTGACATGTTGAAACACATGTTTCTCTCACAAGAAACTCTCTGTGTTAGACGGTCCATCGCATAGAACATTATTTACCTGTGAGATTTGAGTTAGTTTTCATTGGAGAACTTTTGCAAATCAGAATTTCAGGGTGGAAAAGGCTACTTTGTTCCTAATAGCCCTATTGAGCTGCATTGAAAAAACACATGGATCTCGCGAGAGAAAACCATCTGTGTTAGAAGCAGGATCATCCGGCACATTGTTTCCCTGTGAGAATCGAGTGAATATTTGAAAGGAGTACTTCCAGCCAATCATAGATTTGAGGTGTACAAAAGCTCACTTTACTCCAAATAGGACTATTTAGCTGAGTGGAAGAAACAACATGTATATCTCGCAAGAGAACTATATGTGTAAGAAGCCTGAGCATCTAGAACATTGATTCCCTGTGAGAACCGAGTTACGTTTGAAAGGAATACCTCCTGCAAATCCTAGATTTGAAGGTGGAGAAAGGCTGCTTTTGTTCAAAATAGGCCTATTGATCTGAGGGGAAGTAACGAATGGATACTTCCAAAGAAAACCATTTCTGGTAGAAGCTGAAGCATGTACATATTGCTTCCCTGGGAGAAATCAGTTAGTTTGGAAAGGAATATTCCTGCAAATCAGAACTTCCAAGGTGCACCAAGCTTCATTTCATTCTAAATAGGCCTATTCCACTGAGATGTTGAAACACATGTTTCTCTGGAAAGAAAACAATCCGTGTTACAATCTCCCCTGCCTTTAACCTTGATTCCCTGTGAGATTAGAGGTAGTTTTTGAGTGGAATACGTCTGCAAAGGAGAATTTTCAGGCTGGAAAAGCCTCCTTTTGTTGGACTAAGCCTATTCAGCTGAGTTGAAGAAGCACATTTTTCTCTCAAAAGAAAATCATCTGTGTTAGAAGAAGGAGAATCTAGCACATTGTTTCCTATGAGAAGTGAGTTAGTGTTTGAAAAGAACGCTGACTGCAACCTAGGTGTTTCAAGGTGGAGATTGGCTCTATTTCCTCCAATAAGCCTATTCAGATGAGTTTGAGAAACTCATGTATCTCTCCAAGGAAAATGATATACGTTAGCAGCATCAAATCTACCACATTGTTTCCTTCTGAGTATTGAGTTAGTTTTTGAAAGCAACACGTTTAGCAAATCAGAATTTTCAAGCTAGAGAAAGGCTCATTTTGTCCAAAGAGGACGATTCAGCTCAATTGAAGACAGACGTGTATCTCTCCTCACAATACCATCTATGCTTCAAACTGCAGCAATTACCACATTGTTTCCCTGCAAGAATTGACTTAGTTTTTGAAAGGACTACTACTGGCAACTTTTCAGTTTCACTGTGGAGATAGTCTCTGTTTGCTTCAAACAGGCCTTTTTAGCTGAGATGAAGAAGCACATGTGTATCTTGAAAAAGTACCATCTACGTTGGAAGCTGTAATTTCTATCACACTGTTTCCCTCTGACAATTTAGTTTGTTTTAGAAAGGAGTATTTCCTGCAAATCAGAATTTCCAACATGGATTGAAGTTCACTTGCTCCAAACAAGCCTAGGTTGAAGAAACACACATATTTCTTGAAAGAAAACCATCTGTGTTAGAAGAAAGTGCATCTAGCACATTGTTTCCCTGTGAGAACTGAGTTAGTTTTTAAAGGAACTTGTCCTCCACATTAGCACTTTGAATTGGGACATATGTTTCTTTGTTTCAAATTGGCCTATTCACCTGAATGGTCTAAACACGTGTTCCTCTTGAAACATCACAATATGTTTTAGAAAGAGGAACAATTAGCCTATTGCTTCCTTGTGAGAAGACTTAGTCTTGGAAAGGAATGTACCTGCAACTGAGAGATTTCAATGTGGAGATATGCCCTGATTGCTGAAAATAGGCCTATACAGCTGAGTTGAAGAAACACATGACTAACTCTAATGACAACCATCTATGTTAGAAACTGTAGCATCAAGCACATTGATCCCCTGTGAAATTTGAATTAGTTATGGAAATGAATAACTTCTGAAGAACAGATTTTCAAAGTGTAGGAAGCCTCATTTTGTCCAAATAGGCCATTTCAGCTATGTTGAAGAAACACATGCATGTCTCCAACGAAATCATGTAGGTTAGAATCAGCATCATCTAGAACACTGTTCCTTGTGAGAATTGATTTAGCTCGTGAAAGGAGTATTTCCTGCAAAGCATCCTTTTCAAGATGAAGAAAGGCTCATTTTGTTCCAAATACGTCTATACAGCTGAGTTGAAGAAACACATGTACCTTTCCAAAGAAAACCATCTATGGTAGATCTACCACTTTATTTCCCTGTGTGAATTGACATAGATTTCAAAGGAAAATTTAATGGAAATGAGAACTTAGAAGGCAGAGAAAGGATCATTTTGTTCCAAATGGGCCAAATCACATGAGGTGTCAAAAACCGTTTGTGTGGAAAGGAAAACTGTGATAGAAACAGGTGTTTCCTGCACATTCTTTCCCTGTGAAAATTGAGTTAATTTTTAAAAGCATACTTCCTACATCTTAAGTGTTTCAATGCGGAGATAGTTTCTGTTTACTCCAGGGAGGCGTATTCAGCGTGGTTTGAGAAACGCATGTATCTCCCAAAGAAAGAGATCTATGTTAAATGCTTCACAATCCCGCCTGTTGTTTGCCTGTGAGAATTGAATGAATTTTTGAATGCAATACTTCTGGAAATCCTCATTTTCAAGGAGAAGAAAGGCTCATTTTGTCCCAAGTATGCGTATTTTGCTGAGGTGAAGAAACACATTTATCTCTCCACAGAAAGCCATCTGTGTCAGAAGTCAAAACATTAACAACATTGCTTCATTCTGTAAATGAGTTACTTTTGGAAAGGAATATTTCCTGAAAATCAGAACTTTCAAGGTGGAGAGATGTTCACTTTCTTCCAAATAAGCCTATTGACCTGAAAGTGGGAACACATTTGTCTCTCAAAAGAAAATGGTCAGTGTAGAAAGAGAGAAGTGTCTAGACCATTGTTTCCGTGTGAGAATTGACATAGTTTTGAAAGGAATACTTACTGCAAATCCTAATTTTCAAGGTGGAGAAAGGGTGATTTTCCTCAAATGGGCCTCTTTATCTGAGGGGAAGAAACACATGTATCCCTCCAAAGAAAACCATTTCTGCTAGAAGCTGCAGCATCTGACACATTGTTACCTGTGAGAATTGAGTTCACTTTTGAAAGGAATATTTCCTGTATATCGTAGTTATCATGGTAGGGGAAGGCTCATTTTGGTACAAAAATGCCTAATCAGCTGATTTGAAGAAACACATTTATTTCTCCAAATAACACCATCTAAGCTTGAAGCTACAGTTGCTAGCACATTGTTTCCCTGTGACAATTGGCTTAGTTTTTGAAAGGAAGACTTCCTGACAATCTGAATTTTCAGGGTATTATTAGGCTGAGTGTGTCCAAGTAGGCCCATTCAGCTAAGTTCTATAGAAACATGTGTCTCTCAAAAAAAAATCTTTCTTAGAACCAGGAGCATCTAGGGCATTGTTTCCCTGTGAGAACTGAGTTAGTTATTGAAAGGAATACTTCCTGCGACTTAAGATGTTTCAAAGTGGAGAAAGGCTCATTTTGTTCCAAATGGGGCCGTTCATCATTGGGGAAGAAACACAAGTATCCCTCCGAAGAAACCCATTTATGGTAGAAGCTGCAGCATCTACCATATTGTTTTCCTGTGAGAATTGAGTTCGTTTTGGGAAGAATACTTCCTGCAAATCAGAAATTCCAATGTGAACAAAGGTTCATTTTGTTTCCCAAAGGCCTATTCACCTAAGATGAAGAAAGGCCTGTATGTCCAAAAGAGAACAAGCTGGGTCCAAAGCTCAAGCACGTAGAACGTTGTTTACCAGTGATACTTGAATTACTTTTTGAATGGAATGCTCCTGCAAATCAGAATTGTCGGGGTGGATGAAGATCATTTTGTTCTGAATAGGCCTATTCGCCTGAGTTGAAAAAACACATGTACCTCTCAAAAGAAAACCAGCAGTGTTAGAAGCAGGAGCATCAAGCACATTGTTTTACTGTGAGAATTCAGTGAGTTTTTGAAAGGAAGACTGCTGCAAATCAGCGTTTTCGAGGTGTAGAAAGCTTCATTTTGTTCCACATAGGACAGTTTAGAACAGTTGAAGAAACAAATGTAAATCTCAAAAGAAAGCTATGTGTGTTAGAAACAAGAGCATCTATCACATTGTTTGCTGTGAGAATAGTGTTACTTTTTGAAAGGAATATACCTGCAACTTAGGGGATCAACGTGGAGATAGCCTCTTTCTGTTCCAAATTGGCCTATTCAGCTAAGTTGAAGAAACACATGTACCTCTCAAAAAAAACCATCTCGGTATGAGGCTGGAATATCTAGAACATTGTTTCCCTGTGAGAACTGAGTGTGGTTTTGAAATGACTACTACAGGAAACCTTAGAGTTTCAAAGGGGCGATAAGCTCTGTTTGCTCGAAATAGGTCTTTTCAGCTGAGTTGAAGACACATGCATCTTTCCCAAGAAAACCATCTATGTTAGAAAGTGCAGCAGCTACCACATGGTTTCTCTGTCACAATTGAGAGAGCTTTTGAAAGGAGTACTTCCTGCAATTCAGAACTTGCAAGGTCAACAAAGGTCCATTCTGTGCCAAATAGGCGTTTTCACCTGACATGTTGAAACACATGTTTCTCTCACAAGAAACTCTCTGTGTTAGACGGTCCATCGCAGAGAACATTATTTACCTGTGAGATTTGAGTTAGTTTTCATTGGAGAACTTTTGCAAATCAGAATTTCAGGGTGGAAAAGGCTACTTTGTTCCTAATAGCCCTATTGAGCTGCATTGAAAAAACACATGGATCTCGCGAGAGAAAACCATCTGTGTTAGAAGCAGGATCATCCGGCACATTGTTTCCCTGTGAGAATCGAGTGAATATTTGAAAGGAGTACTTCCAGCCAATCATAGATTTGAGGTGTACAAAAGCTCACTTTACTCCAAATAGGACTATTTAGCTGAGTGGAAGAAACAACATGTATATCTCGCAAGAGAACTATATGTGTAAGAAGCCTGAGCATCTAGAACATTGATTCCCTGTGAGAACCGAGTTACGTTTGAAAGGAATACCTCCTGCAAATCCTAGATTTGAAGGTGGAGAAAGGCTGCTTTTGTTCAAAATAGGCCTATTGATCTGAGGGGAAGTAACGAATGGATACTTCCAAAGAAAACCATTTCTGGTAGAAGCTGAAGCATGTACATATTGCTTCCCTGGGAGAAATCAGTTAGTTTGGAAAGGAATATTCCTGCAAATCAGAACTTCCAAGGTGCACCAAGCTTCATTTCATTCTAAATAGGCCTATTCCACTGAGATGTTGAAACACATGTTTCTCTGGAAAGAAAACAATCCGTGTTACAATCTCCCCTGCCTTTAACCTTGATTCCCTGTGAGATTAGAGGTAGTTTTTGAGTGGAATACGTCTGCAAAGGAGAATTTTCAGGCTGGAAAAGCCTCCTTTTGTTGGACTAAGCCTATTCAGCTGAGTTGAAGAAGCACATTTTTCTCTCAAAAGAAAATCATCTGTGTTAGAAGAAGGAGAATCTAGCACATTGTTTCCTATGAGAAGTGAGTTAGTGTTTGAAAAGAACGCTGACTGCAACCTAGGTGTTTCAAGGTGGAGATTGGCTCTATTTCCTCCAATAAGCCTATTCAGATGAGTTTGAGAAACTCATGTATCTCTCCAAGGAAAATGATATACGTTAGCAGCATCAAATCTACCACATTGTTTCCTTCTGAGTATTGAGTTAGTTTTTGAAAGCAACACGTTTAGCAAATCAGAATTTTCAAGCTAGAGAAAGGCTCATTTTGTCCAAAGAGGACGATTCAGCTCAATTGAAGACAGACGTGTATCTCTCCTCACAATACCATCTATGCTTCAAACTGCAGCAATTACCACATTGTTTCCCTGCAAGAATTGACTTAGTTTTTGAAAGGACTACTACTGGCAACTTTTCAGTTTCACTGTGGAGATAGTCTCTGTTTGCTTCAAACAGGCCTTTTTAGCTGAGATGAAGAAGCACATGTGTATCTTGAAAAAGTACCATCTACGTTGGAAGCTGTAATTTCTATCACACTGTTTCCCTCTGACAATTTAGTTTGTTTTAGAAAGGAGTATTTCCTGCAAATCAGAATTTCCAACATGGATTGAAGTTCACTTGCTCCAAACAAGCCTAGGTTGAAGAAACACACATATTTCTTGAAAGAAAACCATCTGTGTTAGAAGAAAGTGCATCTAGCACATTGTTTCCCTGTGAGAACTGAGTTAGTTTTTAAAGGAACTTGTCCTCCACATTAGCACTTTGAATTGGGACATATGTTTCTTTGTTTCAAATTGGCCTATTCACCTGAATGGTCTAAACACGTGTTCCTCTTGAAACATCACAATATGTTTTAGAAAGAGGAACAATTAGCCTATTGCTTCCTTGTGAGAAGACTTAGTCTTGGAAAGGAATGTACCTGCAACTGAGAGATTTCAATGTGGAGATATGCCCTGATTGCTGAAAATAGGCCTATACAGCTGAGTTGAAGAAACACATGACTAACTCTAATGACAACCATCTATGTTAGAAACTGTAGCATCAAGCACATTGATCCCCTGTGAAATTTGAATTAGTTATGGAAATGAATAACTTCTGAAGAACAGATTTTCAAAGTGTAGGAAGCCTCATTTTGTCCAAATAGGCCATTTCAGCTATGTTGAAGAAACACATGCATGTCTCCAACGAAATCATGTAGGTTAGAATCAGCATCATCTAGAACACTGTTCCTTGTGAGAATTGATTTAGCTCGTGAAAGGAGTATTTCCTGCAAAGCATCCTTTTCAAGATGAAGAAAGGCTCATTTTGTTCCAAATACGTCTATACAGCTGAGTTGAAGAAACACATGTACCTTTCCAAAGAAAACCATCTATGGTAGATCTACCACTTTATTTCCCTGTGTGAATTGACATAGATTTCAAAGGAAAATTTAATGGAAATGAGAACTTAGAAGGCAGAGAAAGGATCATTTTGTTCCAAATGGGCCAAATCACATGAGATGTCAAAAACCGTTTGTGTGGAAAGGAAAACTGTGATAGAAACAGGTGTTTCCTGCACATTCTTTCCCTGTGAAAATTGAGTTAATTTTTAAAAGCATACTTCCTACATCTTAAGTGTTTCAATGCGGAGATAGTTTCTGTTTACTCCAGGGAGGCGTATTCAGCGTGGTTTGAGAAACGCATGTATCTCCCAAAGAAAGAGATCTATGTTAAATGCTTCACAATCCCGCCTGTTGTTTGCCTGTGAGAATTGAATGAATTTTTGAATGCAATACTTCTGGAAATCCTCATTTTAAAGGAGAAGAAAGGCTCATTTTGTCCCAAGTATGCGTATTTTGCTGAGGTGAAGAAACACATTTATCTCTCCACAGAAAGCCATCTGTGTCAGAAGTCAAAACATTAACAACATTGCTTCATTCTGTAAATGAGTTACTTTTGGAAAGGAATATTTCCTGAAAATCAGAACTTTCAAGGTGGAGAGATGTTCACTTTCTTCCAAATAAGCCTATTGACCTGAAAGTGGGAACACATTTGTCTCTCAAAAGAAAATGGTCAGTGTAGAAAGAGAGAAGTGTCTAGACCATTGTTTCCATGTGAGAATTGACATAGTTTTGAAAGGAATACTTACTGCAAATCCTAATTTTCAAGGTGGAGAAAGGGTGATTTTCCTCAAATGGGCCTCTTTATCTGAGGGGAAGAAACACATGTATCCCTCCAAAGAAAACCATTTCTGCTAGAAGCTGCAGCATCTGACACATTGTTACCTGTGAGAATTGAGTTCACTTTTGAAAGGAATATTTCCTGTATATCGTAGTTATCATGGTAGGGGAAGGCTCATTTTGGTACAAAAATGCCTAATCAGCTGATTTGAAGAAACACATTTATTTCTCCAAATAACACCATCTAAGCTTGAAGCTACAGTTGCTAGCACATTGTTTCCCTGTGACAATTGGCTTAGTTTTTGAAAGGAAGACTTCCTGACAATCTGAATTTTCAGGGTATTATTAGGCTGAGTGTGTCCAAGTAGGCCCATTCAGCTAAGTTCTATAGAAACATGTGTCTCTCAAAAAAAAATCTTTCTTAGAACCAGGAGCATCTAGGGCATTGTTTCCCTGTGAGAACTGAGTTAGTTATTGAAAGGAATACTTCCTGCGACTTAAGATGTTTCAAAGTGGAGAAAGGCTCATTTTGTTCCAAATGGGGCCGTTCATCATTGGGGAAGAAACACAAGTATCCCTCCGAAGAAACCCATTTATGGTAGAAGCTGCAGCATCTACCATATTGTTTTCCTCTGAGAATTGAGTTCGTTTTGGGAAGAATACTTCCTGCAAATCAGAAATTCCAATGTGAACAAAGGTTCATTTTGTTTCCCAAAGGCCTATTCACCTAAGATGAAGAAAGGCCTGTATGTCCAAAAGAGAACAAGCTGGGTCCAAAGCTCAAGCACGTAGAACGTTGTTTACCAGTGATACTTGAATTACTTTTTGAATGGAATGCTCCTGCAAATCAGAATTGTCGGGGTGGATGAAGATCATTTTGTTCTGAATAGGCCTATTCGCCTGAGTTGAAAAAACACATGTACCTCTCAAAAGAAAACCAGCAGTGTTAGAAGCAGGAGCATCAAGCACATTGTTTTACTGTGAGAATTCAGTGAGTTTTTGAAAGGAAGACTGCTGCAAATCAGCGTTTTCGAGGTGTAGAAAGCTTCATTTTGTTCCACATAGGACAGTTTAGAACAGTTGAAGAAACAAATGTAAATCTCAAAAGAAAGCTATGTGTGTTAGAAACAAGAGCATCTATCACATTGTTTGCTGTGAGAATAGTGTTACTTTTTGAAAGGAATATACCTGCAACTTAGGGGATCAACGTGGAGATAGCCTCTTTCTGTTCCAAATTGGCCTATTCAGCTAAGTTGAAGAAACACATGTACCTCTCAAAAAAAACCATCTCGGTATGAGGCTGGAATATCTAGAACATTGTTTCCCTGTGAGAACTGAGTGTGGTTTTGAAATGACTACTACAGGAAACCTTAGAGTTTCAAAGGGGCGATAAGCTCTGTTTGCTCGAAATAGGTCTTTTCAGCTGAGTTGAAGACACATGCATCTTTCCCAAGAAAACCATCTATGTTACAAAGTGCAGCAGCTACCACATGGTTTCTCTGTCACAATTGAGAGAGCTTTTGAAAGGAGTACTTCCTGCAATTCAGAACTTGCAAGGTCAACAAAGGTCCATTCTGTGCCAAATAGGCGTTTTCACCTGACATGTTGAAACACATGTTTCTCTCACAAGAAACTCTCTGTGTTAGACGGTCCATCGCAGAGAACATTATTTACCTGTGAGATTTGAGTTAGTTTTCATTGGAGAACTTTTGCAAATCAGAATTTCAGGGTGGAAAAGGCTACTTTGTTCCTAATAGCCCTATTGAGCTGCATTGAAAAAACACATGGATCTCGCGAGAGAAAACCATCTGTGTTAGAAGCAGGATCATCCGGCACATTGTTTCCCTGTGAGAATCGAGTGAATATTTGAAAGGAGTACTTCCAGCCAATCATAGATTTGAGGTGTACAAAAGCTCACTTTACTCCAAATAGGACTATTTAGCTGAGTGGAAGAAACAACATGTATATCTCGCAAGAGAACTATATGTGTAAGAAGCCTGAGCATCTAGAACATTGATTCCCTGTGAGAACCGAGTTACGTTTGAAAGGAATACCTCCTGCAAATCCTAGATTTGAAGGTGGAGAAAGGCTGCTTTTGTTCAAAATAGGCCTATTGATCTGAGGGGAAGTAACGAATGGATACTTCCAAAGAAAACCATTTCTGGTAGAAGCTGAAGCATGTACATATTGCTTCCCTGGGAGAAATCAGTTAGTTTGGAAAGGAATATTCCTGCAAATCAGAACTTCCAAGGTGCACCAAGCTTCATTTCATTCTAAATAGGCCTATTCCACTGAGATGTTGAAACACATGTTTCTCTGGAAAGAAAACAATCCGTGTTACAATCTCCCCTGCCTTTAACCTTGATTCCCTGTGAGATTAGAGGTAGTTTTTGAGTGGAATACGTCTGCAAAGGAGAATTTTCAGGCTGGAAAAGCCTCCTTTTGTTGGACTAAGCCTATTCAGCTGAGTTGAAGAAGCACATTTTTCTCTCAAAAGAAAATCATCTGTGTTAGAAGAAGGAGAATCTAGCACATTGTTTCCTATGAGAAGTGAGTTAGTGTTTGAAAAGAACGCTGACTGCAACCTAGGTGTTTCAAGGTGGAGATTGGCTCTATTTCCTCCAATAAGCCTATTCAGATGAGTTTGAGAAACTCATGTATCTCTCCAAGGAAAATGATATACGTTAGCAGCATCAAATCTACCACATTGTTTCCTTCTGAGTATTGAGTTAGTTTTTGAAAGCAACACGTTTAGCAAATCAGAATTTTCAAGCTAGAGAAAGGCTCATTTTGTCCAAAGAGGACGATTCAGCTCAATTGAAGACAGACGTGTATCTCTCCTCACAATACCATCTATGCTTCAAACTGCAGCAATTACCACATTGTTTCCCTGCAAGAATTGACTTAGTTTTTGAAAGGACTACTACTGGCAACTTTTCAGTTTCACTGTGGAGATAGTCTCTGTTTGCTTCAAACAGGCCTTTTTAGCTGAGATGAAGAAGCACATGTGTATCTTGAAAAAGTACCATCTACGTTGGAAGCTGTAATTTCTATCACACTGTTTCCCTCTGACAATTTAGTTTGTTTTAGAAAGGAGTATTTCCTGCAAATCAGAATTTCCAACATGGATTGAAGTTCACTTGCTCCAAACAAGCCTAGGTTGAAGAAACACACATATTTCTTGAAAGAAAACCATCTGTGTTAGAAGAAAGTGCATCTAGCACATTGTTTCCCTGTGAGAACTGAGTTAGTTTTTAAAGGAACTTGTCCTCCACATTAGCACTTTGAATTGGGACATATGTTTCTTTGTTTCAAATTGGCCTATTCACCTGAATGGTCTAAACACGTGTTCCTCTTGAAACATCACAATATGTTTTAGAAAGAGGAACAACTAGCCTATTGCTTCCTTGTGAGAAGACTTAGTCTTGGAAAGGAATGTACCTGCAACTGAGAGATTTCAATGTGGAGATATGCCCTGATTGCTGAAAATAGGCCTATACAGCTGAGTTGAAGAAACACATGACTAACTCTAATGACAACCATCTATGTTAGAAACTGTAGCATCAAGCACATTGATCCCCTGTGAAATTTGAATTAGTTATGGAAATGAATAACTTCTGAAGAACAGATTTTCAAAGTGTAGGAAGCCTCATTTTGTCCAAATAGGCCATTTCAGCTATGTTGAAGAAACACATGCATCTCTCCAACGAAATCATGTAGGTTAGAATCAGCATCATCTAGAACACTGTTCCTTGTGAGAATTGATTTAGCTCGTGAAAGGAGTATTTCCTGCAAAGCATCCTTTTCAAGATGAAGAAAGGCTCATTTTGTTCCAAATAGGTCTATACAGCTGAGTTGAAGAAACACATGTACCTTTCCAAAGAAAACCATCTATGGTAGATCTACCACTTTATTTCCCTGTGTGAATTGACATAGATTTCAAAGGAAAATTTAATGGAAATGAGAACTTAGAAGGCAGAGAAAGGATCATTTTGTTCCAAATGGGCCAAATCACATGAGATGTCAAAAACCGTTTGTGTGGAAAGGAAAACTGTGATAGAAACAGGTGTTTCCTGCACATTCTTTCCCTGTGAAAATTGAGTTAATTTTTAAAAGCATACTTCCTACATCTTAAGTGTTTCAATGCGGAGATAGTTTCTGTTTACTCCAGGGAGGCGTATTCAGCGTGGTTTGAGAAACGCATGTATCTCCCAAAGAAAGAGATCTATGTTAAATGCTTCACAATCCCGCCTGTTGTTTGCCTGTGAGAATTGAATGAATTTTTGAATGCAATACTTCTGGAAATCCTCATTTTCAAGGAGAAGAAAGGCTCATTTTGTCCCAAGTATGCGTATTTTGCTGAGGTGAAGAAACACATTTATCTCTCCACAGAAAGCCATCTGTGTCAGAAGTCAAAACATTAACAACATTGCTTCATTCTGTAAATGAGTTACTTTTGGAAAGGAATATTTCCTGAAAATCAGAACTTTCAAGGTGGAGAGATGTTCACTTTCTTCCAAATAAGCCTATTGACCTGAAAGTGGGAACACATTTGTCTCTCGAAAGAAAATGGTCAGTGTAGAAAGAGAGAAGTGTCTAGACCATTGTTTCCATGTGAGAATTGACATAGTTTTGAAAGGAATACTTACTGCAAATCCTAATTTTCAAGGTGGAGAAAGGGTGATTTTCCTCAAATGGGCCTCTTTATCTGAGGGGAAGAAACACATGTATCCCTCCAAAGAAAACCATTTCTGCTAGAAGCTGCAGCATCTGACACATTGTTACCTGTGAGAATTGAGTTCACTTTTGAAAGGAATATTTCCTGTATATCGTAGTTATCATGGTAGGGGAAGGCTCATTTTGGTACAAAAATGCCTAATCAGCTGATTTGAAGAAACACATTTATTTCTCCAAATAACACCATCTAAGCTTGAAGCTACAGTTGCTAGCACATTGTTTCCCTGTGACAATTGGCTTAGTTTTTGAAAGGAAGACTTCCTGACAATCTGAATTTTCAGGGTATTATTAGGCTGAGTGTGTCCAAGTAGGCCCATTCAGCTAAGTTCTATAGAAACATGTGTCTCTCAAAAAAAAATCTTTCTTAGAACCAGGAGCATCTAGGGCATTGTTTCCCTGTGAGAACTGAGTTAGTTATTGAAAGGAATACTTCCTGCGACTTAAGATGTTTCAAAGTGGAGAAAGGCTCATTTTGTTCCAAATGGGGCCGTTCATCATTGGGGAAGAAACACAAGTATCCCTCCGAAGAAACCCATTTATGGTAGAAGCTGCAGCATCTACCATATTGTTTTCCTCTGAGAATTGAGTTCGTTTTGGGAAGAATACTTCCTGCAAATCAGAAATTCCAATGTGAACAAAGGTTCATTTTGTTTCCCAAAGGCCTATTCACCTAAGATGAAGAAAGGCCTGTATGTCCAAAAGAGAACAAGCTGGGTCCAAAGCTCAAGCATGTAGAACGTTGTTTACCAGTGATACTTGAATTACTTTTTGAATGGAATGCTCCTGCAAATCAGAATTGTCGGGGTGGATGAAGATCATTTTGTTCTGAATAGGCCTATTCGCCTGAGTTGAAAAAACACATGTACCTCTCAAAAGAAAACCAGCAGTGTTAGAAGCAGGAGCATCAAGCACATTGTTTTACTGTGAGAATTCAGTGAGTTTTTGAAAGGAAGACTGCTGCAAATCAGCGTTTTCGAGGTGTAGAAAGCTTCATTTTGTTCCACATAGGACAGTTTAGAACAGTTGAAGAAACAAATGTAAATCTCAAAAGAAAGCTATGTGTGTTAGAAACAAGAGCATCTATCACATTGTTTGCTGTGAGAATAGTATTACTTTTTGAAAGGAATATACCTGCAACTTAGGGGATCAACGTGGAGATAGCCTCTTTCTGTTCCAAATTGGCCTATTCAGCTAAGTTGAAGAAACACATGTACCTCTCAAAAAAAACCATCTCGGTATGAGGCTGGAATATCTAGAACATTGTTTCCCTGTGAGAACTGAGTGTGGTTTTGAAATGACTACTACAGGAAACCTTAGAGTTTCAAAGGGGCGATAAGCTCTGTTTGCTCGAAATAGGTCTTTTCAGCTGAGTTGAAGACACATGCATCTTTCCCAAGAAAACCATCTATGTTAGAAAGTGCAGCAGCTACCACATGGTTTCTCTGTCACAATTGAGAGAGCTTTTGAAAGGAGTACTTCCTGCAATTCAGAACTTGCAAGGTCAACAAAGGTCCATTCTGTGCCAAATAGGCGTTTTCACCTGACATGTTGAAACACATGTTTCTCTCACAAGAAACTCTCTGTGTTAGACGGTCCATCGCAGAGAACATTATTTACCTGTGAGATTTGAGTTAGTTTTCATTGGAGAACTTTTGCAAATCAGAATTTCAGGGTGGAAAAGGCTACTTTGTTCCTAATAGCCCTATTGAGCTGCATTGAAAAAACACATTGATCTCGCGAGAGAAAACCATCTGTGTTAGAAGCAGGATCATCCGGCACATTGTTTCCCTGTGAGAATCGAGTGAATATTTGAAAGGAGTACTTCCAGCCAATCATAGATTTGAGGTGTACAAAAGCTCACTTTACTCCAAATAGGACTATTTAGCTGAGTGGAAGAAACAACATGTATATCTCGCAAGAGAACTATATGTGTAAGAAGCCTGAGCATCTAGAACATTGATTCCCTGTGAGAACCGAGTTACGTTTGAAAGGAATACCTCCTGCAAATCCTAGATTTGAAGGTGGAGAAAGGCTGCTTTTGTTCAAAATAGGCCTATTGATCTGAGGGGAAGTAACGAATGGATACTTCCAAAGAAAACCATTTCTGGTAGAAGCTGAAGCATGTACATATTGCTTCCCTGGGAGAAATCAGTTAGTTTGGAAAGGAATATTCCTGCAAATCAGAACTTCCAAGGTGCACCAAGCTTCATTTCATTCTAAATAGGCCTATTCCACTGAGATGTTGAAACACATGTTTCTCTGGAAAGAAAACAATCCGTGTTACAATCTCCCCTGCCTTTAACCTTGATTCCCTGTGAGATTAGAGGTAGTTTTTGAGTGGAATACGTCTGCAAAGGAGAATTTTCAGGCTGGAAAAGCCTCCTTTTGTTGGACTAAGCCTATTCAGCTGAGTTGAAGAAGCACATTTTTCTCTCAAAAGAAAATCATCTGTGTTAGAAGAAGGAGAATCTAGCACATTGTTTCCTATGAGAAGTGAGTTAGTGTTTGAAAAGAACGCTGACTGCAACCTAGGTGTTTCAAGGTGGAGATTGGCTCTATTTCCTCCAATAAGCCTATTCAGATGAGTTTGAGAAACTCATGTATCTCTCCAAGGAAAATGATATACGTTAGCAGCATCAAATCTACCACATTGTTTCCTTCTGAGTATTGAGTTAGTTTTTGAAAGCAACACGTTTAGCAAATCAGAATTTTCAAGCTAGAGAAAGGCTCATTTTGTCCAAAGAGGACGATTCAGCTCAATTGAAGACAGACGTGTATCTCTCCTCACAATACCATCTATGCTTCAAACTGCAGCAATTACCACATTGTTTCCCTGCAAGAATTGACTTAGTTTTTGAAAGGACTACTACTGGCAACTTTTCAGTTTCACTGTGGAGATAGTCTCTGTTTGCTTCAAACAGGCCTTTTTAGCTGAGATGAAGAAGCACATGTGTATCTTGAAAAAGTACCATCTACATTGGAAGCTGTAATTTCTATCACACTGTTTCCCTCTGACAATTTAGTTTGTTTTAGAAAGGAGTATTTCCTGCAAATCAGAATTTCCAACATGGATTGAAGTTCACTTGCTCCAAACAAGCCTAGGTTGAAGAAACACACATATTTCTTGAAAGAAAACCATCTGTGTTAGAAGAAAGTGCATCTAGCACATTGTTTCCCTGTGAGAACTGAGTTAGTTTTTAAAGGAACTTGTCCTCCACATTAGCACTTTGAATTGGGACATATGTTTCTTTGTTTCAAATTGGCCTATTCACCTGAATGGTCTAAACACGTGTTCCTCTTGAAACATCACAATATGTTTTAGAAAGAGGAACAACTAGCCTATTGCTTCCTTGTGAGAAGACTTAGTCTTGGAAAGGAATGTACCTGCAACTGAGAGATTTCAATGTGGAGATATGCCCTGATTGCTGAAAATAGGCCTATACAGCTGAGTTGAAGAAACACATGACTAACTCTAATGACAACCATCTATGTTAGAAACTGTAGCATCAAGCACATTGATCCCCTGTGAAATTTGAATTAGTTATGGAAATGAATAACTTCTGAAGAACAGATTTTCAAAGTGTAGGAAGCCTCATTTTGTCCAAATAGGCCATTTCAGCTATGTTGAAGAAACACATGCATCTCTCCAACGAAATCATGTAGGTTAGAATCAGCATCATCTAGAACACTGTTCCTTGTGAGAATTGATTTAGCTCGTGAAAGGAGTATTTCCTGCAAAGCATCCTTTTCAAGATGAAGAAAGGCTCATTTTGTTCCAAATACGTCTATACAGCTGAGTTGAAGAAACACATGTACCTTTCCAAAGAAAACCATCTATGGTAGATCTACCACTTTATTTCCCTGTGTGAATTGACATAGATTTCAAAGGAAAATTTAATGGAAATGAGAACTTAGAAGGCAGAGAAAGGATCATTTTGTTCCAAATGGGCCAAATCACATGAGATGTCAAAAACCGTTTGTGTGGAAAGGAAAACTGTGATAGAAACAGGTGTTTCCTGCACATTCTTTCCCTGTGAAAATTGAGTTAATTTTTAAAAGCATACTTCCTACATCTTAAGTGTTTCAATGCGGAGATAGTTTCTGTTTACTCCAGGGAGGCGTATTCAGCGTGGTTTGAGAAACGCATGTATCTCCCAAAGAAAGAGATCTATGTTAAATGCTTCACAATCCCGCCTGTTGTTTGCCTGTGAGAATTGAATGAATTTTTGAATGCAATACTTCTGGAAATCCTCATTTTCAAGAAGAAGAAAGGCTCATTTTGTCCCAAGTATGCGTATTTTGCTGAGGTGAAGAAACACATTTATCTCTCCACAGAAAGCCATCTGTGTCAGAAGTCAAAACATTAACAACATTGCTTCATTCGGTAAATGAGTTACTTTTGGAAAGGAATATTTCCTGAAAATCAGAACTTTCAAGGTGGAGAGATGTTCACTTTCTTCCAAATAAGCCTATTGACCTGAAAGTGGGAACACATTTGTCTCTCGAAAGAAAATGGTCAGTGTAGAAAGAGAGAAGTGTCTAGACCATTGTTTCCATGTGAGAATTGACATAGTTTTGAAAGGAATACTTACTGCAAATCCTAATTTTCAAGGTGGAGAAAGGGTGATTTTCCTCAAATGGGCCTCTTTATCTGAGGGGAAGAAACACATGTATCCCTCCAAAGAAAACCATTTCTGCTAGAAGCTGCAGCATCTGACACATTGTTACCTGTGAGAATTGAGTTCACTTTTGAAAGGAATATTTCCTGTATATCGTAGTTATCATGGTAGGGGAAGGCTCATTTTGGTACAAAAATGCCTAATCAGCTGATTTGAAGAAACACATTTATTTCTCCAAATAACACCATCTAAGCTTGAAGCTACAGTTGCTAGCACATTGTTTCCCTGTGACAATTGGCTTAGTTTTTGAAAGGAAGACTTCCTGACAATCTGAATTTTCAGGGTATTATTAGGCTGAGTGTGTCCAAGTAGGCCCATTCAGCTAAGTTCTATAGAAACATGTGTCTCTCAAAAAAAAATCTTTCTTAGAACCAGGAGCATCTAGGGCATTGTTTCCCTGTGAGAACTGAGTTAGTTATTGAAAGGAATACTTCCTGCGACTTAAGATGTTTCAAAGTGGAGAAAGGCTCATTTTGTTCCAAATGGGGCCGTTCATCATTGGGGAAGAAACACAAGTATCCCTCCGAAGAAACCCATTTATGGTAGAAGCTGCAGCATCTACCATATTGTTTTCCTCTGAGAATTGAGTTCGTTTTGGGAAGAATACTTCCTGCAAATCAGAAATTCCAATGTGAACAAAGGTTCATTTTGTTTCCCAAAGGCCTATTCACCTAAGATGAAGAAAGGCCTGTATGTCCAAAAGAGAACAAGCTGGGTCCAAAGCTCAAGCATGTAGAACGTTGTTTACCAGTGATACTTGAATTACTTTTTGAATGGAATGCTCCTGCAAATCAGAATTGTCGGGGTGGATGAAGATCATTTTGTTCTGAATAGGCCTATTCGCCTGAGTTGAAAAAACACATGTACCTCTCAAAAGAAAACCAGCAGTGTTAGAAGCAGGAGCATCAAGCACATTGTTTTACTGTGAGAATTCAGTGAGTTTTTGAAAGGAAGACTGCTGCAAATCAGCGTTTTCGAGGTGTAGAAAGCTTCATTTTGTTCCACATAGGACAGTTTAGAACAGTTGAAGAAACAAATGTAAATCTCAAAAGAAAGCTATGTGTGTTAGAAACAAGAGCATCTATCACATTGTTTGCTGTGAGAATAGTGTTACTTTTTGAAAGGAATATACCTGCAACTTAGGGGATCAACGTGGAGATAGCCTCTTTCTGTTCCAAATTGGCCTATTCAGCTAAGTTGAAGAAACACATGTACCTCTCAAAAAAAACCATCTGGGTATGAGGCTGGAATATCTAGAACATTGTTTCCCTGTGAGAACTGAGTGTGGTTTTGAAATGACTACTACAGGAAACCTTAGAGTTTCAAAGGGGCGATAAGCTCTGTTTGCTCGAAATAGGTCTTTTCAGCTGAGTTGAAGACACATGCATCTTTCCCAAGAAAACCATCTATGTTAGAAAGTGCAGCAGCTACCACATGGTTTCTCTGTCACAATTGAGAGAGCTTTTGAAAGGAGTACTTCCTGCAATTCAGAACTTGCAAGGTCAACAAAGGTTCATTCTGTGCCAAATAGGCGTTTTCACCTGACATGTTGAAACACATGTTTCTCTCACAAGAAACTCTCTGTGTTAGACGGTCCATCGCATAGAACATTATTTACCTGTGAGATTTGAGTTAGTTTTCATTGGAGAACTTTTGCAAATCAGAATTTCAGGGTGGAAAAGGCTACTTTGTTCCTAATAGCCCTATTGAGCTGCATTGAAAAAACACATGGATCTCGCGAGAGAAAACCATCTGTGTTAGAAGCAGGATCATCCGGCACATTGTTTCCCTGTGAGAATCGAGTGAATATTTGAAAGGAGTACTTCCAGCCAATCATAGATTTGAGGTGTACAAAAGCTCACTTTACTCCAAATAGGACTATTTAGCTGAGTGGAAGAAACAACATGTATATCTCGCAAGAGAACTATATGTGTAAGAAGCCTGAGCATCTAGAACATTGATTCCCTGTGAGAACCGAGTTACGTTTGAAAGGAATACCTCCTGCAAATCCTAGATTTGAAGGTGGAGAAAGGCTGCTTTTGTTCAAAATAGGCCTATTGATCTGAGGGGAAGTAACGAATGGATACTTCCAAAGAAAACCATTTCTGGTAGAAGCTGAAGCATGTACATATTGCTTCCCTGGGAGAAATCAGTTAGTTTGGAAAGGAATATTCCTGCAAATCAGAACTTCCAAGGTGCACCAAGCTTCATTTCATTCTAAATAGGCCTATTCCACTGAGATGTTGAAACACATGTTTCTCTGGAAAGAAAACAATCCGTGTTACAATCTCCCCTGCCTTTAACCTTGATTCCCTGTGAGATTAGAGGTAGTTTTTGAGTGGAATACGTCTGCAAAGGAGAATTTTCAGGCTGGAAAAGCCTCCTTTTGTTGGACTAAGCCTATTCAGCTGAGTTGAAGAAGCACATTTTTCTCTCAAAAGAAAATCATCTGTGTTAGAAGAAGGAGAATCTAGCACATTGTTTCCTATGAGAAGTGAGTTAGTGTTTGAAAAGAACGCTGACTGCAACCTAGGTGTTTCAAGGTGGAGATTGGCTCTATTTCCTCCAATAAGCCTATTCAGATGAATTTGAGAAACTCATGTATCTCTCCAAGGAAAATGATATACGTTAGCAGCATCAAATCTACCACATTGTTTCCTTCTGAGTATTGAGTTAGTTTTTGAAAGCAACACGTTTAGCAAATCAGAATTTTCAAGCTAGAGAAAGGCTCATTTTGTCCAAAGAGGACGATTCGGCTCAATTGAAGACAGACATGTATCTCTCCTCACAATACCATCTATGCTTCAAACTGCAGCAATTACCACATTGTTTCCCTGCAAGAATTGACTTAGTTTTTGAAAGGACTACTACTGGCAACTTTTGAGTTTCACTGTGGAGATAGTCTCTGTTTGCTTTAAACAGGCCTTTTTAGCTGAGATGAAGAAGCACATGTGTATCTTGAAAAAGTACCATCTACGTTGGAAGCTGTAATTTCTATCACACTGTTTCCCTCTGACAATTTAGTTTGTTTTAGAAAGGAGTATTTCCTGCAAATCAGAATTTCCAACATGGATTGAAGTTCACTTGCTCCAAACAAGCCTAGGTTGAAGAAACACACATATTTCTTGAAAGAAAACCATCTGTGTTAGAAGAAAGTGCATCTAGCACATTGTTTCCCTGTGAGAACTGAGTTAGTTTTTAAAGGAACTTGTCCTCCACATTAGCACTTTGAATTGGGACATATGTTTCTTTGTTTCAAATTGGCCTATTCACCTGAATGGTCTAAACACGTGTTCCTCTTGAAACATCACAATATGTTTTAGAAAGAGGAACAACTAGCCTATTCCTTCCTTGTGAGAAGACTTAGTCTTGGAAAGGAATGTACCTGCAACTGAGAGATTTCAATGTGGAGATATGCCCTGATTGCTGCAAATAGGCCTATACAGCTGAGTTGAAGAAACACATGACTAACTCTAATGACAACCATCTATGTTAGAAACTGTAGCATCAAGCACATTGATCCCCTGTGAAATTTGAATTAGTTATGGAAATGAATAACTTCTGAAGAACAGATTTTCAAAGTGTAGGAAGCCTCATTTTGTCCAAATAGGCCATTTCAGCTATGTTGAAGAAACACATGCATGTCTCCAACGAAATCATGTAGGTTAGAATCAGCATCATCTAGAACACTGTTCCTTGTGAGAATTGATTTAGCTCGTGAAAGGAGTATTTCCTGCAAAGCATCCTTTTCAAGATGAAGAAAGGCTCATTTTGTTCCAAATAGGTCTATACAGCTGAGTTGAAGAAACACATGTACCTTTCCAAAGAAAACCATCTATGGTAGATCTACCACTTTATTTCCCTGTGTGAATTGACATAGATTTCAAAGGAAAATTTAATGGAAATGAGAACTTAGAAGGCAGAGAAAGGATCATTTTGTTCCAAATGGGCCAAATCACATGAGATGTCAAAAACCGTTTGTGTGGAAAGGAAAACTGTGATAGAAACAGGTGTTTCCTGCACATTCTTTCCCTGTGAAAATTGAGTTAATTTTTAAAAGCATACTTCCTACATCTTAAGTGTTTCAATGCGGAGATAGGTTCTGTTTACTCCAGGGAGGCGTATTCAGCGTGGTTTGAGAAACGCATGTATCTCCCAAAGAAAGAGATCTATGTTAAATGCTTCACAATCCCGCCTGTTGTTTGCCTGTGAGAATTGAATGAATTTTTGAATGCAATACTTCTGGAAATCCTCATTTTCAAGAAGAAGAAAGGCTCATTTTGTCCCAAGTATGCGTATTTTGCTGAGGTGAAGAAACACATTTATCTCTCCACAGAAAGCCATCTGTGTCAGAAGTCAAAACATTAACAACATTGCTTCATTCTGTAAATGAGTTACTTTTGGAAAGGAATATTTCCTGAAAATCAGAACTTTCAAGGTGGAGAGATGTTCACTTTCTTCCAAATAAGCCTATTGACCTGAAAGTGGGAACACATTTGTCTCTCGAAAGAAAATGGTCAGTGTAGAAAGAGAGAAGTGTCTAGACCATTGTTTCCATGTGAGAATTGACATAGTTTTGAAAGGAATACTTACTGCAAATCCTAATTTTCAAGGTGGAGAAAGGGTGATTTTCCTCAAATGGGCCTCTTTATCTGAGGGGAAGAAACACATGTATCCCTCCAAAGAAAACCATTTCTGCTAGAAGCTGCAGCATCTGACACATTGTTACCTGTGAGAATTGAGTTCACTTTTGAAAGGAATATTTCCTGTATATCGTAGTTATCATGGTAGGGGAAGGCTCATTTTGGTACAAAAATGCCTAATCAGCTGATTTGAAGAAACACATTTATTTCTCCAAATAACACCATCTAAGCTTGAAGCTACAGTTGCTAGCACATTGTTTCCCTGTGACAATTGGCTTAGTTTTTGAAAGGAAGACTTCCTGACAATCTGAATTTTCAGGGTATTATTAGGCTGAGTGTGTCCAAGTAGGCCCATTCAGCTAAGTTCTATAGAAACATGTGTCTCTCAAAAAAAAATCTTTCTTAGAACCAGGAGCATCTAGGGCATTGTTTCCCTGTGAGAACTGAGTTAGTTATTGAAAGGAATACTTCCTGCGACTTAAGATGTTTCAAAGTGGAGAAAGGCTCATTTTGTTCCAAATGGGGCCGTTCATCATTGGGGAAGAAACACAAGTATCCCTCCGAAGAAACCCATTTATGGTAGAAGCTGCAGCATCTACCATATTGTTTTCCTCTGAGAATTGAGTTCGTTTTGGGAAGAATACTTCCTGCAAATCAGAAATTCCAATGTGAACAAAGGTTCATTTTGTTTCCCAAAGGCCTATTCACCTAAGATGAAGAAAGGCCTGTATGTCCAAAAGAGAACAAGCTGGGTCCAAAGCTCAAGCATGTAGAACGTTGTTTACCAGTGATACTTGAATTACTTTTTGAATGGAATGCTCCTGCAAATCAGAATTGTCGGGGTGGATGAAGATCATTTTGTTCTGAATAGGCCTATTCGCCTGAGTTGAAAAAACACATGTACCTCTCAAAAGAAAACCAGCAGTGTTAGAAGCAGGAGCATCAAGCACATTGTTTTACTGTGAGAATTCAGTGAGTTTTTGAAAGGAAGACTGCTGCAAATCAGCGTTTTCGAGGTGTAGAAAGCTTCATTTTGTTCCACATAGGACAGTTTAGAACAGTTGAAGAAACAAATGTAAATCTCAAAAGAAAGCTATGTGTGTTAGAAACAAGAGCATCTATCACATTGTTTGCTGTGAGAATAGTGTTACTTTTTGAAAGGAATATACCTGCAACTTAGGGGATCAACGTGGAGATAGCCTCTTTCTGTTCCAAATTGGCCTATTCAGCTAAGTTGAAGAAACACATGTACCTCTCAAAAAAAACCATCTGGGTATGAGGCTGGAATATCTAGAACATTGTTTCCCTGTGAGAACTGAGTGTGGTTTTGAAATGACTACTACAGGAAACCTTAGAGTTTCAAAGGGGCGATAAGCTCTGTTTGCTCGAAATAGGTCTTTTCAGCTGAGTTGAAGACACATGCATCTTTCCCAAGAAAACCATCTATGTTAGAAAGTGCAGCAGCTACCACATGGTTTCTCTGTCACAATTGAGAGAGCTTTTGAAAGGAGTACTTCCTGCAATTCAGAACTTGCAAGGTCAACAAAGGTTCATTCTGTGCCAAATAGGCGTTTTCACCTGACATGTTGAAACACATGTTTCTCTCACAAGAAACTCTCTGTGTTAGACGGTCCATCGCATAGAACATTATTTACCTGTGAGATTTGAGTTAGTTTTCATTGGAGAACTTTTGCAAATCAGAATTTCAGGGTGGAAAAGGCTACTTTGTTCCTAATAGCCCTATTGAGCTGCATTGAAAAAACACATGGATCTCGCGAGAGAAAACCATCTGTGTTAGAAGCAGGATCATCCGGCACATTGTTTCCCTGTGAGAATCGAGTGAATATTTGAAAGGAGTACTTCCAGCCAATCATAGATTTAAGGTGTACAAAAGCTCACTTTACTCCAAATAGGACTATTTAGCTGAGTGGAAGAAACAACATGTATATCTCGCAAGAGAACTATATGTGTAAGAAGCCTGAGCATCTAGAACATTGATTCCCTGTGAGAACCGAGTTACGTTTGAAAGGAATACCTCCTGCAAATCCTAGATTTGAAGGTGGAGAAAGGCTGCTTTTGTTCAAAATAGCCCTATTGATCTGAGGGGAAGTAACGAATGGATACTTCCAAAGAAAACCATTTCTGGTAGAAGCTGAAGCATGTACATATTGCTTCCCTGGGAGAAATCAGTTAGTTTGGAAAGGAATATTCCTGCAAATCAGAACTTCCAAGGTGCACCAAGCTTCATTTCATTCTAAATAGGCCTATTCCACTGAGATGTTGAAACACATGTTTCTCTGGAAAGAAAACAATCCGTGTTACAATCTCCCCTGCCTTTAACCTTGATTCCCTGTGAGATTAGAGGTAGTTTTTGAGTGGAATACGTCTGCAAAGGAGAATTTTCAGGCTGGAAAAGCCTCCTTTTGTTGGACTAAGCCTATTCAGCTGAGTTGAAGAAGCACATTTTTCTCTCAAAAGAAAATCATCTGTGTTAGAAGAAGGAGAATCTAGCACATTGTTTCCTATGAGAAGTGAGTTAGTGTTTGAAAAGAACGCTGACTGCAACCTAGGTGTTTCAAGGTGGAGATTGGCTCTATTTCCTCCAATAAGCCTATTCAGATGAGTTTGAGAAACTCATGTATCTCTCCAAGGAAAATGATATACGTTAGCAGCATCAAATCTACCACATTGTTTCCTTCTGAGTATTGAGTTAGTTTTTGAAAGCAACACGTTTAGCAAATCAGAATTTTCAAGCTAGAGAAAGGCTCATTTTGTCCAAAGAGGACGATTCAGCTCAATTGAAGACAGACGTGTATCTCTCCTCACAATACCATCTATGCTTCAAACTGCAGCAATTACCACATTGTTTCCCTGCAAGAATTGACTTAGTTTTTGAAAGGACTACTACTGGCAACTTTTCAGTTTCACTGTGGAGATAGTCTCTGTTTGCTTCAAACAGGCCTTTTTAGCTGAGATGAAGAAGCACATGTGTATCTTGAAAAAGTACCATCTACATTGGAAGCTGTAATTTCTATCACACTGTTTCCCTCTGACAATTTAGTTTGTTTTAGAAAGGAGTATTTCCTGCAAATCAGAATTTCCAACATGGATTGAAGTTCACTTGCTCCAAACAAGCCTAGGTTGAAGAAACACACATATTTCTTGAAAGAAAACCATCTGTGTTAGAAGAAAGTGCATCTAGCACATTGTTTCCCTGTGAGAACTGAGTTAGTTTTTAAAGGAACTTGTCCTCCACATTAGCACTTTGAATTGGGACATATGTTTCTTTGTTTCAAATTGGCCTATTCACCTGAATGGTCTAAACACGTGTTCCTCTTGAAACATCACAATATGTTTTAGAAAGAGGAACAACTAGCCTATTGCTTCCTTGTGAGAAGACTTAGTCTTGGAAAGGAATGTACCTGCAACTGAGAGATTTCAATGTGGAGATATGCCCTGATTGCTGAAAATAGGCCTATACAGCTGAGTTGAAGAAACACATGACTAACTCTAATGACAACCATCTATGTTAGAAACTGTAGCATCAAGCACATTGATCCCCTGTGAAATTTGAATTAGTTATGGAAATGAATAACTTCTGAAGAACAGATTTTCAAAGTGTAGGAAGCCTCATTTTGTCCAAATAGGCCATTTCAGCTATGTTGAAGAAACACATGCATCTCTCCAACGAAATCATGTAGGTTAGAATCAGCATCATCTAGAACACTGTTCCTTGTGAGAATTGATTTAGCTCGTGAAAGGAGTATTTCCTGCAAAGCATCCTTTTCAAGATGAAGAAAGGCTCATTTTGTTCCAAATACGTCTATACAGCTGAGTTGAAGAAACACATGTACCTTTCCAAAGAAAACCATCTATGGTAGATCTACCACTTTATTTCCCTGTGTGAATTGACATAGATTTCAAAGGAAAATTTAATGGAAATGAGAACTTAGAAGGCAGAGAAAGGATCATTTTGTTCCAAATGGGCCAAATCACATGAGATGTCAAAAACCGTTTGTGTGGAAAGGAAAACTGTGATAGAAACAGGTGTTTCCTGCACATTCTTTCCCTGTGAAAATTGAGTTAATTTTTAAAAGCATACTTCCTACATCTTAAGTGTTTCAATGTGGAGATAGTTTCTGTTTACTCCAGGGAGGCGTATTCAGCGTGGTTTGAGAAACGCATGTATCTCCCAAAGAAAGAGATCTATGTTAAATGCTTCACAATCCCGCCTGTTGTTTGCCTGTGAGAATTGAATGAATTTTTGAATGCAATACTTCTGGAAATCCTCATTTTCAAGAAGAAGAAAGGCTCATTTTGTCCCAAGTATGCGTATTTTGCTGAGGTGAAGAAACACATTTATCTCTCCACAGAAAGCCATCTGTGTCAGAAGTCAAAACATTAACAACATTGCTTCATTCGGTAAATGAGTTACTTTTGGAAAGGAATATTTCCTGAAAATCAGAACTTTCAAGGTGGAGAGATGTTCACTTTCTTCCAAATAAGCCTATTGACCTGAAAGTGGGAACACATTTGTCTCTCGAAAGAAAATGGTCAGTGTAGAAAGAGAGAAGTGTCTAGACCATTGTTTCCATGTGAGAATTGACATAGTTTTGAAAGGAATACTTACTGCAAATCCTAATTTTCAAGGTGGAGAAAGGGTGATTTTCCTCAAATGGGCCTCTTTATCTGAGGGGAAGAAACACATGTATCCCTCCAAAGAAAACCATTTCTGCTAGAAGCTGCAGCATCTGACACATTGTTACCTGTGAGAATTGAGTTCACTTTTGAAAGGAATATTTCCTGTATATCGTAGTTATCATGGTAGGGGAAGGCTCATTTTGGTACAAAAATGCCTAATCAGCTGATTTGAAGAAACACATTTATTTCTCCAAATAACACCATCTAAGCTTGAAGCTACAGTTGCTAGCACATTGTTTCCCTGTGACAATTGGCTTAGTTTTTGAAAGGAAGACTTCCTGACAATCTGAATTTTCAGGGTATTATTAGGCTGAGTGTGTCCAAGTAGGCCCATTCAGCTAAGTTCTATAGAAACATGTGTCTCTTAAAAAAAAATCTTTCTTAGAACCAGGAGCATCTAGGGCATTGTTTCCCTGTGAGAACTGAGTTAGTTATTGAAAGGAATACTTCCTGCGACTTAAGATGTTTCAAAGTGGAGAAAGGCTCATTTTGTTCCAAATGGGGCCGTTCATCATTGGGGAAGAAACACAAGTATCCCTCCGAAGAAACCCATTTATGGTAGAAGCTGCAGCATCTACCATATTGTTTTCCTGTGAGAATTGAGTTCGTTTTGGGAAGAATACTTCCTGCAAATCAGAAATTCCAACGTGAACAAAGGTTCATTTTGTTTCCCAAAGGCCTATTCACCTAAGATGAAGAAAGGCCTGTATGTCCAAAAGAGAACAAGCTGGGTCCAAAGCTCAAGCATGTAGAACGTTGTTTACCAGTGATACTTGAATTACTTTTTGAATGGAATGCTCCTGCAAATCAGAATTGTCGGGGTGGATGAAGATCATTTTGTTCTGAATAGGCCTATTCGCCTGAGTTGAAAAAACACATGTACCTCTCAAAAGAAAACCAGCAGTGTTAGAAGCAGGAGCATCAAGCACATTGTTTTACTGTGAGAATTCAGTGAGTTTTTGAAAGGAAGACTGCTGCAAATCAGCGTTTTCGAGGTGCAGAAAGCTTCATTTTGTTCCACATAGGACAGTTTAGAACAGTTGAAGAAACAAATGTAAATCTCAAAAGAAAACTATGTGTGTTAGAAACAAGAGCATCTATCACATTGTTTGCTGTGAGAATAGTGTTACTTTTTGAAAGGAATATACCTGCAACTTAGGGGATCAACGTGGAGATAGCCTCTTTCTGTTCCAAATTGGCCTATTCAGCTAAGTTGAAGAAACACATGTACCTCTCAAAAAAACCCATCTCGGTATGAGGCTGGAATATCTAGAACATTGTTTCCCTGTGAGAACTGAGTGTGGTTTTGAAATGACTACTACAGGAAACCTTAGAGTTTCAAAGGGGCGATAAGCTCTGTTTGCTCGAAATAGGTCTTTTCAGCTGAGTTGAAGACACATGCATCTTTCCCAAGAAAACATCTATGTTAGAAAGTGCAGCAGCTACCACAAGGTTTCTCTGTCACAATTGAGAGAGCTTTTGAAAGGAGTACTTCCTGCAATTCAGAACTTGCAAGGTCAACAAAGGTTCATTCTGTGCCAAATAGGCGTTTTCACCTGACATGTTGAAACACATGTTTCTCTCACAAGAAACTCTCTGTGTTAGACGGTCCATCGCATAGAACATTATTTACCTGTGAGATTTGAGTTAGTTTTCATTGGAGAACTTTTGCAAATCAGAATTTCAGGGTGGAAAAGGCTACTTTGTTCCTAATAGCCCTATTGAGCTGCATTGAAAAAACGCATGGATCTCGCGAGAGAAAACCATCTGTGTTAGAAGCAGGATCATCCGACACATTGTTTCCCTGTGAGAATCGAGTGAATATTTGAAAGGAGTACTTCCAGCCAATCATAGATTTGAGGTGTACAAAAGCTCACTTTACTCCAAATAGGACTATTTAGCTGAGTGGAAGAAACAACATGTATATCTCGCAAGAGAACTATATGTGTAAGAAGCCTGAGCATCTAGAACATTGATTCCCTGTGAGAACCGAGTTACGTTTGAAAGGAATACCTCCTGCAAATCCTAGATTTGAAGGTGGAGAAAGGCTGCTTTTGTTCAAAATAGGCCTATTGATCTGAGGGGAAGTAACGAATGGATACTTCCAAAGAAAACCATTTCTGGTAGAAGCTGAAGCATGTACATATTGCTTCCCTGGGAGAAATCAGTTAGTTTGGAAAGGAATATTCCTGCAAATCAGAACTTCCAAGGTGCACCAAGCTTCATTTCATTCTAAATAGGCCTATTCCACTGAGATGTTGAAACACATGTTTCTCTGGAAAGAAAACAATCCGTGTTACAATCTCCCCTGCCTTTAACCTTGATTCCCTGTGAGATTAGAGGTAGTTTTTGAGTGGAATACGTCTGCAAAGGAGAATTTTCAGGCTGGAAAAGCCTCCTTTTGTTGGACTAAGCCTATTCAGCTGAGTTGAAGAAGCACATTTTTCTCTCAAAAGAAAATCATCTGTGTTAGAAGAAGAAGAATCTAGCACATTGTTTCCTATGAGAAGTGAGTTAGTGTTTGAAAAGAACGCTGACTGCAACCTAGGTGTTTCAAGGTGGAGATTGGCTCTATTTCCTCCAATAAGCCTATTCAGATGAGTTTGAGAAACACATGTATCTCTCCAAGGAAAATGATATACGTTAGCAGCATCAAATCTACCACATTGTTTCCTTCTGAGTATTGAGTTAGTTTTTGAAAGCAACACGTTTAGCAAATCAGAATTTTCAAGCTAGAGAAAGGCTCATTTTGTCCAAAGAGGAGGATTCGGCTCAATTGAAGACAGACATGTATCTCTCCTCACAATACCACCTATGCTTCAAACTGCAGCAATTACCACATTGTTTCCCTGCAAGAATTGACTTAGTTTTTGAAAGGACTACTACTGGCAACTTTTGAGTTTCACTGTGGAGATAGTCTCTGTTTGCTTCAAACAGGCCTTTTTAGCTGAGATGAAGAAGCACATGTGTATCTTGAAAAAGTACCATCTACGTTGGAAGCTGTAATTTCTATCACACTGTTTCCCTCTGACAATTTAGTTTGTTTTAGAAAGGAGTATTTCCTGCAAATCAGAATTTCCAACATGGATTGAAGTTCACTTGCTCGAAACAAGCCTAGGTTGAAGAAACACACATATTTCTTGAAAGAAAACCATCTGTGTTAGAAGAAAGTGCATCTAGCACATTGTTTCCCTGTGAGAACTGAGTTAGTTTTTAAAGGAACTCGTCCTCCACATTAGCACTTTGAATTGGGACATATGTTTCTTTGTTTCGAATTGGCCTATTCACCTGAATGGTCTAAACACGTGTTCCTCTTGAAACATCACAATATGTTTTAGAAAGAGGAACAACTAGCCTATTGCTTCCTTGTGAGAAGACTTAGTCTTGAAAAGGAATGTACCTGCAACTGAGAGATTTCAATGTGGAGATATGCCCTGATTGCTGAAAATAGGCCTATACAGCTGAGTTGAAGAAACACATGACTAACTCTAATGACAACCATGTATGTTAGAAACTGTAGCATCAAGCACATTGATCCCCTGTGAAATTTGAATTAGTTATGGAAATGAATAACTTCTGAAGAACAGATTTTCAAAGTGTAGGAAGCCTCATTTTGTCCAAATAGGCCATTTCAGCTATGTTGAAGAAACACATGCATCTCTCCAACGAAATCATGTAGGTTAGAATCAGCATCATCTAGAACACTGTTCCTTGTGAGAATTGATTTAGCTCGTGAAAGGAGTATTTCCTGCAAAGCATCCTTTTCAAGATGAAGAAAGGCTCATTTTGTTCCAAATAGGTCTATACAGCTGAGTTGAAGAAACACATGTACCTTTCCAAAGAAAACCATCTATGGTAGATCTACCACTTTATTTCCCTGTGTGAATTGACATAGATTACAAAGGAAAATTTAATGGAAATGAGAACTTAGAAGGCAGAGAAAGGATCATTTTGTTCCAAATGGGCCAAATCACATGAGATGTCAAAAACCGTTTGTGTGGAAAGGAAAACTTTGATAGAAACAGGTGTTTCCTGCACATTCTTTCCCTGTGAAAATTGAGTTAATTTTTAAAAGCATACTTCCTACATCTTAAGTGTTTCAATGCGGAGATAGTTTCTGTTTACTCCAGGGTGGCGTATTCAGCGTGGTTTGAGAAACGCATGTATCTCCCAAAGAAAGAGATCTATGTTAAATGCTTCACAATCCCGCCTGTTGTTTGCCTGTGAGAATTGAATGAATTTTTGAATGCAATACTTCTGGAAATCCTCATTTTCAAGAAGAAGAAAGGCTCATTTTGTCCCAAGTATGCGTATTTTGCTGAGGTGAAGAAACACATTTATCTCTCCACAGAAAGCCATCTGTGTCAGAAGTCAAAACATTAACAACATTGCTTCATTCTGTAAATGAGTTACTTTTGGAAAGGAATATTTCCTGAAAATCAGAACTTTCAAGGTGGAGAGATGTTCACTTTCTTCCAAATAAGCCTATTGACCTGAAAGTGGGAACACATTTGTCTCTCGAAAGAAAATGGTCAGTGTAGAAAGAGAGAAGTGTCTAGACCATTGTTTCCGTGTGAGAATTGACTTAGTTTTGAAAGGAATACTTACTGCAAATCCTAATTTTCAAGGTGGAGAAAGGGTGATTTTCCTCAAATGGGCCTCTTTATCTGAGGGGAAGAAACACATGTATCCCTCCAAAGAAAACCATTTCTGCTAGAAGCTGCAGCATCTGACACATTGTTACCTGTGAGAATTGAGTTCACTTTTGAAAGGAATATTTCCTGTATATCGTAGTTATCATGGTAGGGGAAGGCTCATTTTGGTACAAAAATGCCTAATCAGCTGATTTGAAGAAACACATTTATTTCTCCAAATAACACCATCTAAGCTTGAAGCTACAGTTGCTAGCACATTGTTTCCCTGTGACAATTGGCTTAGTTTTTGAAAGGAAGACTTCCTCACAATCTGAATTTTCAGGGTATTATTAGGCTGAGTGTGTCCAAGTAGGCCCATTCAGCTAAGTTCTATAGAAACATGTGTCTCTCAAAAAAAAATCTTTCTTAGAACCAGGAGCATCTAGGGCATTGTTTCCCTGTGAGAACTGAGTTAGTTATTGAAAGGAATACTTCCTGCGACTTAAGATGTTTCAAAGTGGAGAAAGGCTCATTTTGTTCCAAATGGGGCCGTTCATCATTGGGGAAGAAACACAAGTATCCCTCCGAAGAAACCCATTTATGCTAGAAGCTGCAGCATCTACCATATTGTTTTCCTGTGAGAATTGAGTTCGTTTTGGGAAGAATACTTCCTGCAAATCAGAAATTCCAACGTGAACAAAGGTTCATTTTGTTTCCCAAAGGCCTATTCACCTAAGATGAAGAAAGGCCTGTATGTCCAAAAGAGAACAAGCTGGGTCCAAAGCTCAAGCATGTAGAACGTTGTTTACCAGTGATACTTGAATTACTTTTTGAATGGAATGCTCCTGCAAATCAGAATTGTCGGGGTGGATGAAGATCATTTTGTTCTGAATAGGCCTATTCGCCTGAGTTGAAAAAACACATGTACCTCTCAAAAGAAACCAGCAGTGTTAGAAGCAGGAGCATCAAGCACATTGTTTTACTGTGAGAATTCAGTGAGTTTTTGAAAGGAAGACTGCTGGAAATCAGTGTTTTCGACGTGTAGAAAGCTTCATTTTGTTCCACATAGGACAGTTTAGAACAGTTGAAGAAACAAATGTAAATCTCAAAAGAAAGCTATGTGTGTTAGAAACAAGAGCATCTATCACATTGTTTGCTGTGAGAATAGTGTTACTTTTTGAAAGGAATATACCTGCAACTTAGGGGATCAACGTGGAGATAGCCTCTTTCTGTTCCAAATTGGCCTATTCAGCTAAGTTGAAGAAACACATGTACCTCTCAAAAAAAACAATCTCGGTATGAGGCTGGAATATCTAGAACATTGTTTCCCTGTGAGAACTGAGTGTGGTTTTGAAATGACTACTACAGGAAACCTTAGAGTTTCAAAGGGGCGATAAGCTCTGTTTGCTCGAAATAGGTCTTTTCAGCTGAGTTGAAGACACATGCATCTTTCCCAAGAAAACCATCTATGTTAGAAAGTGCAGCAGCTACCACATGGTTTCTCTGTCACAATTGAGAGAGGTTTTGAAAGGAGTACTTCCTGCAATTCAGAACTTGCAAGGTCAACAAAGGTTCATTCTGTGCCAAATAGGCGTTTTCACCTGACATGTTGAAACACATGTTTCTCTCACAAGAAACTCTCTGTGTTAGACGGTCCATCGCATAGAACATTATTTACCCGTGAGATTTGAGTTAGTTTTTATTGGAGAACTTTTGCAAATCAGAATTTCAGGGTGGAAAAGGCTACTTTGTTCCTAATAGCCCTATTGACCTCCATTGAAAAAACACATGGATCTCGCGAGAGAAAACCATCTGTGTTAGAAGCAGGATCATCCGGCACATTGTTTCCCTGTGAGAATCGAGTGAATATTTGAAAGGAGTACTTCCAGCCAATCATAGATTAGAGGTGTACAAAAGCTCACTTTACTCCAAATAGGACTATTTAGCTGAGTGGAAGACACAACATGTATATCTCGCAAGAGAACTATATGTGTAAGAAGCCTGAGCATCTAGAACATTGATTCCCTGTGAGAACCGAGTTACGTTTGAAAGGAATACCTCCTGCAAATCCTAGATTTGAAGGTGGAGAAAGGCTGCTTTTGTTCAAAATAGGCCTATTGATCTGAGGGGAAGTAACGAATGGATACTTCCAAAGAAAACCATTTCTGGTAGAAGCTGAAGCATGTACATATTGCTTCCCTGGGAGAAATCAGTTAGTTTGGAAAGGAATATTCCTGCAAATCAGAACTTCCAAGGTGCACCAAGCTTCATTTCATTCTAAATAGGCCTATTCCACTGAGATGTTGAAACACATGTTTCTCTGGAAAGAAAACAATCCGTGTTACAATCTCCCCTGCCTTTAACCTTGATTCCCTGTGAGATTAGAGGTAGTTTTTGAGTGGAATACGTCTGCAAAGGAGAATTTTCAGGCTGGAAAAGCCTCCTTTTGTTGGACTAAGCCTATTCAGTTGAGTTGAAGAAGCACATTTTTCTCTCAAAAGAAAATCATCTGTGTTAGAAGAAGGAGAATCTAGCACATTGTTTCCTATGAGAAGTGAGTTTGTGTTTGAAAAGAACGCTGACTGCAACCTAGGTGTTTCAAGGTGGAGATTGGCTCTATTTCCTCCAATAAGCCTATTCAGATGAGTTTGAGAAACTCATGTATCTCTCCAAGGAAAATGATATACGTTAGCAGCATCAAATCTACCACATTGTTTCCTTCTGAGTATTGAGTTAGTTTTTGAAAGCAACACGTTTAGCAAATCAGAATTTTCAAGCTAGAGAAAGGCTCATTTTGTCCAAAGAGGAGGATTCGGCTCAATTGAAGACAGACATGTATCTCTCCTCACAATACCATCTATGCTTCAAACTGCAGCAATTACCACATTGTTTCCCTGCAAGAATTGACTTAGTTTTTGAAAGGACTAGTACTGGCAACTTTTGAGTTTCACTGTGGAGATAGTCTCTGTTTGCTTCAAACAGGCCTTTTTAGCTGAGATGAAGAAGCACATGTGTATCTTGAAAAAGTACCATCTACGTTGGAAGCTGTAATTTCTATCACACTGTTTCCCTCTGACAATTTAGTTTGTTTTAGAAAGGAGTATTTCCTGCAAATCAGAATTTCCAAGATGGATTGAAGTTCACTTGCTCGAAACAAGCCTAGGTTGAAGAAACACACATATTTTTTGAAAGAAAACCTTCTGTGTTAGAAGAAAGTGCATCTAGCACATTGTTTCCCTGTGAGAACTGAGTTAGTTTTTAAAGGAACTCGTCCTCCACATTAGCACTTTGAATTGTGACATATGTTTCTTTGTTTCAAATTGGCCTATTCACCTGAATGGTCTAAACACGTGTTCCTCTTGAAACATCACAATATGTTTTAGAAAGAGGAACAACTAGCCTATTGCTTCCTTGTGAGAAGACTTAGTCTTGGAAAGGAATGTACCTGCAACTGAGAGATTTCAATGTGGAGATATGCCCTGATTGCTGAAAATAGGCCTATACAGCTGAGTTGAAGAAACACATGACTAACTCTAATGACAACCATCTATGTTAGAAACTGTAGCATCAAGCACATTGATCCCCTGTGAAATTTGAATTAGTTATGGAAATGAATAACTTCTGAAGAACAGATTTTCAAAGTGTAGGAAGCCTCATTTTGTCCAAATAGGCCATTTCAGCTATGTTGAAGAAACACATGCATCTCTCCAACTAAATCATGTAGGTTAGAATCAGCATCATCTAGAACACTGTTCCTTGTGAGAATTGATTTAGCTCGTGAAAGGAGTATTTCCTGCAAAGCATCCTTTTCAAGATGAAGAAAGGCTCATTTTGTTCCAAATAGGTCTATACAGCTGAGTTGAAGAAACACATGTACCTTTCCAAAGAAAACCATCTATGGTAGATCTACCACTTTACTTCCCTGTGTGAATTGACATAGATTTCAAAGGAAAATTTAATGGAAATGAGAACTTAGAAGGCAGAGAAAGGATCATTTTGTTCCAAATGGGCCAAATCACATGAGATGTCAAAAACCGTTTGTGTGGAAAGGAAAACTGTGATAGAAACAGGTGTTTCCTGCACATTCTTTCCCTGTGAAAATTGAGTTAATTTTTAAAAGCATACTTCCTACATCTTAAGTGTTTCAATGTGGAGATAGTTTCTGTTTACTCCAGGGAGGCGTATTCAGCGTGGTTTGAGAAACGCATGTATCTCCCAAAGAAAGAGATCTATGTTAAATGCTTCACAATCCCGCCTGTTGTTTGCCTGTGAGAATTGAATGAATTTTTGAATGCAATACTTCTGGAAATCCTCATTTTCAAGAAGAAGAAAGGCTCATTTTGTCCCAAGTATGCGTATTTTGCTGAGGTGAAGAAACACATTTATCTCTCCACAGAAAGCCATCTGTGTCAGAAGTCAAAACATTAACAACATTGCTTCATTCTGTAAATGAGTTACTTTTGGAAAGGAATATTTCCTGAAAATCAGAACTTTCAAGGTGGAGAGATGTTCACTTTCTTCCAAATAAGCCTATTGACCTGAAAGTGGGAACACATTTGTCTCTCGAAAGAAAATGGTCAGTGTAGAAAGAGAGAAGTGTCTAGACCATTGTTTCCGTGTGAGAATTGACTTAGTTTTGAAAGGAATACTTACTGCAAATCCTAATTTTCAAGGTGGAGAAAGGGTGATTTTCCTCAAATGGGCCTCTTTATCTGAGGGGAAGAAACACATGTATCCCTCCAAAGAAAACCATTTCTGCTAGAAGCTGCAGCATCTGACACATTGTTACCTGTGAGAATTGAGTTCACTTTTGAAAGGAATATTTCCTGTATATCGTAGTTATCATGGTAGGGGAAGGCTCATTTTGGTACAAAAATGCCTAATCAGCTGATTTGAAGAAACACATTTATTTCTCCAAATAACACCATCTAAGCTTGAAGCTACAGTTGCTAGCACATTGTTTCCCTGTGACAATTGGCTTAGTTTTTGAAAGGAAGACTTCCTCACAATCTGAATTTTCAGGGTATTATTAGGCTGAGTGTGTCCAAGTAGGCCCATTCAGCTAAGTTCTATAGAAACATGTGTCTCTCAAAAAAAAATCTTTCTTAGAACCAGGAGCATCTAGGGCATTGTTTCCCTGTGAGAACTGAGTTAGTTATTGAAAGGAATACTTCCTGCGACTTAAGATGTTTCAAAGTGGAGAAAGGCTCATTTTGTTCCAAATGGGGCCGTTCATCATTGGGGAAGAAACACAAGTATCCCTCCGAAGAAACCCATTTATGCTAGAAGCTGCAGCATCTACCATATTGTTTTCCTGTGAGAATTGAGTTCGTTTTGGGAAGAATACTTCCTGCAAATCAGAAATTCCAACGTGAACAAAGGTTCATTTTGTTTCCCAAAGGCCTATTCACCTAAGATGAAGAAAGGCCTGTATGTCCAAAAGAGAACAAGCTGGGTCCAAAGCTCAAGCATGTAGAACGTTGTTTACCAGTGATACTTGAATTACTTTTTGAATGGAATGCTCCTGCAAATCAGAATTGTCGGGGTGGATGAAGATCATTTTGTTCTGAATAGGCCTATTCGCCTGAGTTGAAAAAACACATGTACCTCTCAAAAGAAAACCAGCAGTGTTAGAAGCAGGAGCATCAAGCACATTGTTTTACTGTGAGAATTCAGTGAGTTTTTGAAAGGAAGACTGCTGCAAATCAGTGTTTTCGAGGTGTAGAAAGCTTCATTTTGTTCCACATAGGACAGTTTAGAACAGTTGAAGAAACAAATGTAAATCTCAAAAGAAAGCTATGTGTGTTAGAAACAAGAGCATCTATCACATTGTTTGCTGTGAGAATAGTGTTACTTTTTGAAAGGAATATACCTGCAACTTAGGGGATCAACGTGGAGATAGCCTCTTTCTGTTCCAAATTGGCCTATTCAGCTAAGTTGAAGAAACACATGTACCTCTCAAAAAAAACAATCTCGGTATGAGGCTGGAATATCTAGAACATTGTTTCCCTGTGAGAACTGAGTGTGGTTTTGAAATGACTACTACAGGAAACCTTAGAGTTTCAAAGGGGCGATAAGCTCTGTTTGCTCGAAATAGGTCTTTTCAGCTGAGTTGAAGACACATGCATCTTTCCCAAGAAAACCATCTATGTTAGAAAGTGCAGCAGCTACCACATGGTTTCTCTGTCACAATTGAGAGAGCTTTTGAAAGGAGTACTTCCTGCAATTCAGAACTTGCAAGGTCAACAAAGGTTCATTCTGTGCCAAATAGGCGTTTTCACCTGACATGTTGAAACACATGTTTCTCTCACAAGAAACTCTCTGTGTTAGACGGTCCATCGCATAGAACATTATTTACCCGTGAGATTTGAGTTAGTTTTCATTGGAGAACTTTTGCAAATCAGAATTTCAGGGTGGAAAAGGCTACTTTGTTCCTAATAGCCCTATTGAGCTGCATTGAAAAAACACCTGGATCTCGCGAGAGAAAACCATCTGTGTTAGAAGCAGGATCATCCGGCACATTGTTTCCCTGTGAGAATCGAGTGAATATTTGAAAGGAGTACTTCCAGCCAATCATAGATTAGAGGTGTACAAAAGCTCACTTTACTCCAAATAGGACTATTTAGCTGAGTGGAAGACACAACATGTATATCTCGCAAGAGAACTATATGTGTAAGAAGCCTGAGCATCTAGAACATTGATTCCCTGTGAGAACCGAGTTACGTTTGAAAGGAATACCTCCTGCAAATCCTAGATTTGAAGGTGGAGAAAGGCTGCTTTTGTTCAAAATAGGCCTATTGATCTGAGGGGAAGTAACGAATGGATACTTCCAAAGAAAACCATTTCTGGTAGAAGCTCAAGCATGTACATATTGCTTCCCTGGGAGAAATCAGTTAGTTTGGAAAGGAATATTCCTGCAAATCAGAACTTCCAAGGTGCACCAAGCTTCATTTCATTCTAAATAGGCCTATTCCACTGAGATGTTGAAACACATGTTTCTCTGGAAAGAAAACAATCCGTGTTACAATCTCCCCTGCCTTTAACCTTGATTCCCTGTGAGATTAGAGGTAGTTTTTGAGTGGAATACGTCTGCAAAGGAGAATTTTCAGGCTGGAAAAGCCTCCTTTTGTTGGACTAAGCCTATTCAGCTGAGTTGAAGAAGCACATTTTTCTCTCAAAAGAAAATCATCTGTGTTAGAAGAAGGAGAATCTAGCACATTGTTTCCTATGAGAAGTGAGTTTGTGTTTGAAAAGAACGCTGACTGCAACCTAGGTGTTTCAAGGTGGAGATTGGCTCTATTTCCTCCAATAAGCCTATTCAGATGAGTTTGAGAAACTCATGTATCTCTCCAAGGAAAATGATATACGTTAGCAGCATCAAATCTACCACATTGTTTCCTTCTGAGTATTGAGTTAGTTTTTGAAAGCAACACGTTTAGCAAATCAGAATTTTCAAGCTAGAGAAAGGCTCATTTTGTCCAAAGAGGACGATTCGGCTCAATTGAAGACAGACATGTATCTCTCCTCACAATACCATCTATGCTTCAAACTGCAGCAATTACCACATTGTTTCCCTGCAAGAATTGACTTAGTTTTTGAAAGGACTACTACTGGCAACTTTTGAGTTTCACTGTGGAGATAGTCTCTGTTTGCTTCAAACAGGCCTTTTTAGCTGAGATGAAGAAGCACATGTGTATCTTGAAAAAGTACCATCTACGTTGGAAGCTGTAATTTCTATCACACTGTTTCCCTCTGACAATTTAGTTTGTTTTAGAAAGGAGTATTTCCTGCAAATCAGAATTTCCAACATGGATTGAAGTTCACTTGCTCGAAACAAGCCTAGGTTGAAGAAACACACATATTTCTTGAAAGAAAACCTTCTGTGTTAGAAGAAAGTGCATCTAGCACATTGTTTCCCTGTGAGAACTGAGTTAGTTTTTAAAGGAACTCGTCCTCCACATTAGCACTTTGAATTGGGACATATGTTTCTTTGTTTCAAATTGGCCTATTCACCTGAATGGTCTAAACACGTGTTCCTCTTGAAACATCACAATATGTTTTAGAAAGAGGAACAACTAGCCTATTGCTTCCTTGTGAGAAGACTTAGTCTTGGAAAGGAATGTACCTGCAACTGAGAGATTTCAATGTGGAGATATGCCCTGATTGCTGAAAATAGGCCTATACAGCTGAGTTGAAGAAACACATGACTAACTCTAATGACAACCATCTATGTTAGAAACTGTAGCATCAAGCACATTGTTCCCCTGTGAAATTTGAATTAGTTATGGAAATGAATAACTTCTGAAGAACAGATTTTCAAAGTGTAGGAAGCCTCATTTTGTCCAAATAGGCCATTTCAGCTATGTTGAAGAAACACATGCATGTCTCCAACGAAATCATGTAGGTTAGAATCAGCATCATCTAGAACACTGTTCCTTGTGAGAATTGATTTAGCTCGTGAAAGGAGTATTTCCTGCAAAGCATCCTTTTCAAGATGAAGAAAGGCTCATTTTGTTCCAAATAGGTCTATACAGCTGAGTTGAAGAAACACATGTACCTTTCCAAAGAAAACCATCTATGGTAGATCTACCACTTTATTTCCCTGTGTGAATTGACATAGATTTCAAAGGAAAATTTAATGGAAATGAGAACTTAGAAGGCAGAGAAAGGATCATTTTGTTCCAAATGGGCCAAATCACATGAGATGTCAAAAACCGTTTGTGTGGAAAGGAAAACTGTGATAGAAACAGGTGTTTCCTGCACATTCTTTCCCTGTGAAAATTGAGTTAATTTTTAAAAGCATACTTCCTACATCTTAAGTGTTTCAATGCGGAGATAGGTTCTGTTTACTCCAGGGAGGCGTATTCAGCGTGGTTTGAGAAACGCATGTATCTCCCAAAGAAAGAGATCTATGTTAAATGCTTCAAACTCCCGCCTGTTGTTTGCCTGTGAGAATTGAATGAATTTTTGAATGCAATACTTCTGGAAATCCTCATTTTCAAGAAGAAGAAAGGCTCATTTTGTCCCAAGTATGCGTATTTTGCTGAGGTGAAGAAACACATTTATCTCTCCACAGAAAGCCATCTGTGTCAGAAGTCAAAACATTAACAACATTGCTTCATTCTGTAAATGAGTTACTTTTGGAAAGGAATATTTCCTGAAAATCAGAACTTTCAAGGTGGAGAGATGTTCACTTTCTTCCAAATAAGCCTATTGACCTGAAAGTGGGAACACATTTGTCTCTCGAAAGAAAATGGTCAGTGTAGAAAGAGAGAAGTGTCTAGACCATTGTTTCCGTGTGAGAATTGACTTAGTTTTGAAAGGAATACTTACTGCAAATCCTAATTTTCAAGGTGGAGAAAGGGTGATTTTCCTCAAATGGGCCTCTTTATCTGAGGCGAAGAAACACATGTATCCCTCCAAAGAAAACCATTTCTGCTAGAAGCTGCAGCATCTGACACATTGTTACCTGTGAGAATTGAGTTCACTTTTGAAAGGAATATTTCCTGTATATCGTAGTTATCATGGTAGGGGAAGGCTCATTTTGGTACAAAAATGCCTAATCAGCTGATTTGAAGAAACACACTTATTTCTCCAAATAACACCATCTAAGCTTGAAGCTACAGTTGCTAGCACATTGTTTCCCTGTGACAATTGGCTTAGTTTTTGAAAGGAAGACTTCCTCACAATCTGAAATTTCAGGGTATTATTAGGCTGAGTGTGTCCAAGTAGGCCCATTCAGCTAAGTTCTATAGAAACATGTGTCTCTCAAAAAAAAATCTTTCTTAGAACCAGGAGCATCTAGGGCATTGTTTCCCTGTGAGAACTGAGTTAGTTATTGAAAGGAATACTTCCTGCGACTTAAGATGTTTCAAAGTGGAGAAAGGCTCATTTTGTTCCAAATGGGGCCGTTCATCATTGGGGAAGAAACACAAGTATCCCTCCGAAGAAACCCATTTATGGTAGAAGCTGCAGCATCTACCATATTGTTTTCCTGTGAGAATTGAGTTCGTTTTGGGAAGAATACTTCCTGCAAATCAGAAATTCCAACGTGAACAAAGGTTCATTTTGTTTCCCAAAGGCCTATTCACCTAAGATGAAGAAAGGCCTGTATGTCCAAAAGAGAACAAGCTGGGTCCAAAGCTCAAGCATGTAGAACGTTGTTTACCAGTGATACTTGAATTACTTTTTGAATGGAATGCTCCTGCAAATCAGAATTGTCGGGGTGGATGAAGATCATTTTGTTCTGAATAGGCCTATTCGCCTGAGTTGAAAAAACACATGTACCTCTCAAAAGAAAACCAGCAGTGTTAGAAGCAGGAGCATCAAGCACATTGTTTTACTGTGAGAATTCAGTGAGTTTTTGAAAGGAAGACTGCTGCAAATCAGCATTTTCGAGGTGTAGAAAGCTTCATTTTGTTCCACATAGGACAGTTTAGAACAGTTGAAGAAACAAATGTAAATCTCAAAAGAAAGCTATGTGTGTTAGAAACAAGAGCATCTATCACATTGTTTGCTGTGAGAATAGTGTTACTTTTTGAAAGGAATATACCTGCAACTTAGGGGATCAACGTGGAGATAGCCTCTTTCTGTTCCAAATTGGCCTATTCAGCTAAGTTGAAGAAACACATGTACCTCTCAAAAAAAACAATCTCGGTATGAGGCTGGAATATCTAGAACATTGTTTCCCTGTGAGAACTGAGTGTGGTTTTGAAATGACTACTACAGGAAACCTTAGAGTTTCAAAGGGGCGATAAGCTCTGTTTGCTCGAAATAGGTCTTTTCAGCTGAGTTGAAGACACATGCATCTTTCCCAAGAAAACCATCTATGTTAGAAAGTGCAGCAGCTACCACATGGTTTCTCTGTCACAATTGAGAGAGCTTTTGAAAGGAGTACTTCCTGCAATTCAGAACTTGCAAGGTCAACAAAGGTCCATTCTGTGCCAAATAGGCGTTTTCACCTGACATGTTGAAACACATGTTTCTCTCACAAGAAACTCTCTGTGTTAGACGGTCCATCGCAGAGAACATTATTTACCCGTGAGATTTGAGTTAGTTTTCATTGGAGAACTTTTGCAAATCAGAATTTCAGGGTGGAAAAGGCTACTTTGTTCCTAATAGCCCTATTGAGCTGCATTGAAAAAACACCTGGATCTCGCGAGAGAAAACCATCTGTGTTAGAAGCAGGATCATCCGGCACATTGTTTCCCTGTGAGAATCGAGTGAATATTTGAAAGGAGTACTTCCAGCCAATCATAGATTTGAGGTGTACAAAAGCTCACTTTACTCCAAATAGGACTATTTAGCTGAGTGGAAGAAACAACATGTATATCTCGCAAGAGAACTATATGTGTAAGAAGCCTGAGCATCCAGAACATTGATTCCCTGTGAGAACCGAGTTACGTTTGAAAGGAATACCTCCTGCAAATCCTAGATTTGAAGGTGGAGAAAGGCTGCTTTTGTTCAAAATAGGCCTATTGATCTGAGGGGAAGTAACGAATGGATACTTCCAAAGAAAACCATTTCTGGTAGAAGCTGAAGCATGTACATATTGCTTCCCTGGGAGAAATCAGTTAGTTTGGAAAGGAATATTCCTGCAAATCAGAACTTCCAAGGTGCACCAAGCTTCATTTCATTCTAAATAGGCCTATTCCACTGAGATGTTGAAACACATGTTTCTCTGGAAAGAAAACAATCCGTGTTACAATCTCCCCTGCCTTTAACCTTGATTCCCTGTGAGATTAGAGGTAGTTTTTGAGTGGAATACGTCTGCAAAGGAGAATTTTCAGGCTGGAAAAGCCTCCTTTTGTTGGACTAAGCCTATTCAGCTGAGTTGAAGAAGCACATTTTTCTCTCAAAAGAAAATCATCTGTGTTAGAAGAAGGAGAATCTAGCACATTGTTTCCTATGAGAAGTGAGTTAGTGTTTGAAAAGAACGCTGACTGCAACCTAGGTGTTTCAAGGTGGAGATTGGCTCTATTTCCTCCAATAAGCCTATTCAGATGAGTTTGAGAAACACATGTATCTCTCCAAGGAAAATGATATACGTTAGCAGCATCAAATCTACCACATTGTTTCCTTCTGAGTATTGAGTTAGTTTTTGAAAGCAACACGTTTAGCAAATCAGAATTTTCAAGCTAGAGAAAGGCTCATTTTGTCCAAAGAGGAGGATTCGGCTCAATTGAAGACAGACATGTATCTCTCCTCACAATACCACCTATGCTTCAAACTGCAGCAATTACCACATTGTTTCCCTGCAAGAATTGACTTAGTTTTTGAAAGGACTACTACTGGCAACTTTTGAGTTTCACTGTGGAGATAGTCTCTGTTTGCTTCAAACAGGCCTTTTTAGCTGAGATGAAGAAGCACATGTGTATCTTGAAAAAGTACCATCTACGTTGGAAGCTGTAATTTCTATCACACTGTTTCCCTCTGACAATTTAGTTTGTTTTAGAAAGGAGTATTTCCTGCAAATCAGAATTTCCAACATGGATTGAAGTTCACTTGCTCGAAACAAGCCTAGGTTGAAGAAACACACATATTTCTTGAAAGAAAACCATCTGTGTTAGAAGAAAGTGCATCTAGCACATTGTTTCCCTGTGAGAACTGAGTTAGTTTTTAAAGGAACTCGTCCTCCACATTAGCACTTTGAATTGGGACATATGTTTCTTTGTTTCAAATTGGCCTATTCACCTGAATGGTCTAAACACGTGTTCCTCTTGAAACATCACAATATGTTTTAGAAAGAGGAACAACTAGCCTATTGCTTCCTTGTGAGAAGACTTAGTCTTGGAAAGGAATGTACCTGCAACTGAGAGATTTCAATGTGGAGATATGCCCTGATTGCTGAAAATAGGCCTATACAGCTGAGTTGAAGAAACACATGACTAACTCTAATGACAACCATCTATGTTAGAAACTGTAGCATCAAGCACATTGTTCCCCTGTGAAATTTGAATTAGTTATGGAAATGAATAACTTCTGAAGAACAGATTTTCAAAGTGTAGGAAGCCTCATTTTGTCCAAATAGGCCATTTCAGCTATGTTGAAGAAACACATGCATGTCTCCAACGAAATCATGTAGGTTAGAATCAGCATCATCTAGAACACTGTTCCTTGTGAGAATTGATTTAGCTCGTGAAAGGAGTATTTCCTGCAAAGCATCCTTTTCAAGATGAAGAAAGGCTCATTTTGTTCCAAATAGGTCTATACAGCTGAGTTGAAGAAACACATGTACCTTTCCAAAGAAAACCATCTATGGTAGATCTACCACTTTATTTCCCTGTGTGAATTGACATAGATTTCAAAGGAAAATTTAATGGAAATGAGAACTTAGAAGGCAGAGAAAGGATCATTTTGTTCCAAATGGGCCAAATCACATGAGATGTCAAAAACCGTTTGTGTGGAAAGGAAAACTGTGATAGAAACAGGTGTTTCCTGCACATTCTTTCCCTGTGAAAATTGAGTTAATTTTTAAAAGCATACTTCCTACATCTTAAGTGTTTCAATGCGGAGATAGGTTCTGTTTACTCCAGGGAGGCGTATTCAGCGTGGTTTGAGAAACGCATGTATCTCCCAAAGAAAGAGATCTATGTTAAATGCTTCAAACTCCCGCCTGTTGTTTGCCTGTGAGAATTGAATGAATTTTTGAATGCAATACTTCTGGAAATCCTCATTTTCAAGAAGAAGAAAGGCTCATTTTGTCCCAAGTATGCGTATTTTGCTGAGGTGAAGAAACACATTTATCTCTCCACAGAAAGCCATCTGTGTCAGAAGTCAAAACATTAACAACATTGCTTCATTCTGTAAATGAGTTACTTTTGGAAAGGAATATTTCCTGAAAATCAGAACTTTCAAGGTGGAGAGATGTTCACTTTCTTCCAAATAAGCCTATTGACCTGAAAGTGGGAACACATTTGTCTCTCGAAAGAAAATGGTCAGTGTAGAAAGAGAGAAGTGTCTAGACCATTGTTTCCGTGTGAGAATTGACTTAGTTTTGAAAGGAATACTTACTGCAAATCCTAATTTTCAAGGTGGAGAAAGGGTGATTTTCCTCAAATGGGCCTCTTTATCTGAGGCGAAGAAACACATGTATCCCTCCAAAGAAAACCATTTCTGCTAGAAGCTGCAGCATCTGACACATTGTTACCTGTGAGAATTGAGTTCACTTTTGAAAGGAATATTTCCTGTATATCGTAGTTATCATGGTAGGGGAAGGCTCATTTTGGTACAAAAATGCCTAATCAGCTGATTTGAAGAAACACACTTATTTCTCCAAATAACACCATCTAAGCTTGAAGCTACAGTTGCTAGCACATTGTTTCCCTGTGACAATTGGCTTAGTTTTTGAAAGGAAGACTTCCTCACAATCTGAATTTTCAGGGTATTATTAGGCTGAGTGTGTCCAAGTAGGCCCATTCAGCTAAGTTCTATAGAAACATGTGTCTCTCAAAAAAAAATCTTTCTTAGAACCAGGAGCATCTAGGGCATTGTTTCCCTGTGAGAACTGAGTTAGTTATTGAAAGGAATACTTCCTGCGACTTAAGATGTTTCAAAGTGGAGAAAGGCTCATTTTGTTCCAAATGGGGCCGTTCATCATTGGGGAAGAAACACAAGTATCCCTCCGAAGAAACCCATTTATGGTAGAAGCTGCAGCATCTACCATATTGTTTTCCTGTGAGAATTGAGTTCGTTTTGGGAAGAATACTTCCTGCAAATCAGAAATTCCAACGTGAACAAAGGTTCATTTTGTTTCCCAAAGGCCTATTCACCTAAGATGAAGAAAGGCCTGTATGTCCAAAAGAGAACAAGCTGGGTCCAAAGCTCAAGCATGTAGAACGTTGTTTACCAGTGATACTTGAATTACTTTTTGAATGGAATGCTCCTGCAAATCAGAATTGTCGGGGTGGATGAAGATCATTTTGTTCTGAATAGGCCTATTCGCCTGAGTTGAAAAAACACATGTACCTCTCAAAAGAAAACCAGCAGTGTTAGAAGCAGGAGCATCAAGCACATTGTTTTACTGTGAGAATTCAGTGAGTTTTTGAAAGGAAGACTGCTGCAAATCAGCATTTTCGAGGTGTAGAAAGCTTCATTTTGTTCCACATAGGACAGTTTAGAACAGTTGAAGAAACAAATGTAAATCTCAAAAGAAAGCTATGTGTGTTAGAAACAAGAGCATCTATCACATTGTTTGCTGTGAGAATAGTGTTACTTTTTGAAAGGAATATACCTGCAACTTAGGGGATCAACGTGGAGATAGCCTCTTTCTGTTCCAAATTGGCCTATTCAGCTAAGTTGAAGAAACACATGTACCTCTCAAAAAAAACAATCTCGGTATGAGGCTGGAATATCTAGAACATTGTTTCCCTGTGAGAACTGAGTGTGGTTTTGAAATGACTACTACAGGAAACCTTAGAGTTTCAAAGGGGCGATAAGCTCTGTTTGCTCGAAATAGGTCTTTTCAGCTGAGTTGAAGACACATGCATCTTTCCCAAGAAAACCATCTATGTTAGAAAGTGCAGCAGCTACCACATGGTTTCTCTGTCACAATTGAGAGAGCTTTTGAAAGGAGTACTTCCTGCAATTCAGAACTTGCAAGGTCAACAAAGGTCCATTCTGTGCCAAATAGGCGTTTTCACCTGACATGTTGAAACACATGTTTCTCTCACAAGAAACTCTCTGTGTTAGACGGTCCATCGCAGAGAACATTATTTACCCGTGAGATTTGAGTTAGTTTTCATTGGAGAACTTTTGCAAATCAGAATTTCAGGGTGGAAAAGGCTACTTTGTTCCTAATAGCCCTATTGAGCTGCATTGAAAAAACACCTGGATCTCGCGAGAGAAAACCATCTGTGTTAGAAGCAGGATCATCCGGCACATTGTTTCCCTGTGAGAATCGAGTGAATATTTGAAAGGAGTACTTCCAGCCAATCATAGATTTGAGGTGTACAAAAGCTCACTTTACTCCAAATAGGACTATTTAGCTGAGTGGAAGAAACAACATGTATATCTCGCAAGAGAACTATATGTGTAAGAAGCCTGAGCATCCAGAACATTGATTCCCTTTGAGAACCGAGTTACGTTTGAAAGGAATACCTCCTGCAAATCCTAGATTTGAAGGTGGAGAAAGGCTGCTTTTGTTCAAAATAGGCCTATTGATCTGAGGGGAAGTAACGAATGGATACTTCCAAAGAAAACCATTTCTGGTAGAAGCTGAAGCATGTACATATTGCTTCCCTGGGAGAAATCAGTTAGTTTGGAAAGGAATATTCCTGCAAATCAGAACTTCCAAGGTGCACCAAGCTTCATTTCATTCTAAATAGGCCTATTCCACTGAGATGTTGAAACACATGTTTCTCTGGAAAGAAAACAATCCGTGTTACAATCTCCCCTGCCTTTAACCTTGATTCCCTGTGAGATTAGAGGTAGTTTTTGAGTGGAATACGTCTGCAAAGGAGAATTTTCAGGCTGGAAAAGCCTCCTTTTGTTGGACTAAGCCTATTCAGCTGAGTTGAAGAAGCACATTTTTCTCTCAAAAGAAAATCATCTGTGTTAGAAGAAGGAGAATCTAGCACATTGTTTCCTATGAGAAGTGAGTTAGTGTTTGAAAAGAACGCTGACTGCAACCTAGGTGTTTCAAGGTGGAGATTGGCTCTATTTCCTCCAATAAGCCTATTCAGATGAGTTTGAGAAACACATGTATCTCTCCAAGGAAAATGATATACGTTAGCAGCATCAAATCTACCACATTGTTTCCTTCTGAGTATTGAGTTAGTTTTTGAAAGCAACACGTTTAGCAAATCAGAATTTTCAAGCTAGAGAAAGGCTCATTTTGTCCAAAGAGGAGGATTCGGCTCAATTGAAGACAGACATGTATCTCTCCTCACAATACCACCTATGCTTCAAACTGCAGCAATTACCACATTGTTTCCCTGCAAGAATTGACTTAGTTTTTGAAAGGACTACTACTGGCAACTTTTGAGTTTCACTGTGGAGATAGTCTCTGTTTGCTTCAAACAGGCCTTTTTAGCTGAGATGAAGAAGCACATGTGTATCTTGAAAAAGTACCATCTACGTTGGAAGCTGTAATTTCTATCACACTGTTTCCCTCTGACAATTTAGTTTGTTTTAGAAAGGAGTATTTCCTGCAAATCAGAATTTCCAACATGGATTGAAGTTCACTTGCTCCAAACAAGCCTAGGTTGAAGAAACACACATATTTCTTGAAAGAAAACCATCTGTGTTAGAAGAAAGTGCATCTAGCACATTGTTTCCCTGTGAGAACTGAGTTAGTTTTTAAAGGAACTCGTCCTCCACATTAGCACTTTGAATTGGGACATATGTTTCTTTGTTTCAAATTGGCCTATTCACCTGAATGGTCTAAACACGTGTTCCTCTTGAAACATCACAATATGTTTTAGAAAGAGGAACAACTAGCCTATTGCTTCCTTGTGAGAAGACTTAGTCTTGGAAAGGAATGTACCTGCAACTGAGAGATTTCAATGTGGAGATATGCCCTGATTGCTGAAAATAGGCCTATACAGCTGAGTTGAAGAAACACATGACTAACTCTAATGACAACCATCTATGTTAGAAACTGTAGCATCAAGCACATTGTTCCCCTGTGAAATTTGAATTAGTTATGGAAATGAATAACTTCTGAAGAACAGATTTTCAAAGTGTAGGAAGCCTCATTTTGTCCAAATAGGCCATTTCAGCTATGTTGAAGAAACACATGCATGTCTCCAACGAAATCATGTAGGTTAGAATCAGCATCATCTAGAACACTGTTCCTTGTGAGAATTGATTTAGCTCGTGAAAGGAGTATTTCCTGCAAAGCATCCTTTTCAAGATGAAGAAAGGCTCATTTTGTTCCAAATAGGTCTATACAGCTGAGTTGAAGAAACACATGTACCTTTCCAAAGAAAACCATCTATGGTAGATCTACCACTTTATTTCCCTGTGTGAATTGACATAGATTTCAAAGGAAAATTTAATGGAAATGAGAACTTAGAAGGCAGAGAAAGGATCATTTTGTTCCAAATGGGCCAAATCACATGAGATGTCAAAAACCGTTTGTGTGGAAAGGAAAACTGTGATAGAAACAGGTGTTTCCTGCACATTCTTTCCCTGTGAAAATTGAGTTAATTTTTAAAAGCATACTTCCTACATCTTAAGTGTTTCAATGCGGAGATAGGTTCTGTTTACTCCAGGGAGGCGTATTCAGCGTGGTTTGAGAAACGCATGTATCTCCCAAAGAAAGAGATCTATGTTAAATGCTTCAAACTCCCGCCTGTTGTTTGCCTGTGAGAATTGAATGAATTTTTGAATGCAATACTTCTGGAAATCCTCATTTTCAAGAAGAAGAAAGGCTCATTTTGTCCCAAGTATGCGTATTTTGCTGAGGTGAAGAAACACATTTATCTCTCCACAGAAAGCCATCTGTGTCAGAAGTCAAAACATTAACAACATTGCTTCATTCTGTAAATGAGTTACTTTTGGAAAGGAATATTTCCTGAAAATCAGAACTTTCAAGGTGGAGAGATGTTCACTTTCTACCAAATAAGCCTATTGACCTGAAAGTGGGAACACATTTGTCTCTCGAAAGAAAATGGTCAGTGTAGAAAGAGAGAAGTGTCTAGACCATTGTTTCCGTGTGAGAATTGACTTAGTTTTGAAAGGAATACTTACTGCAAATCCTAATTTTCAAGGTGGAGAAAGGGTGATTTTCCTCAAATGGGCCTCTTTATCTGAGGCGAAGAAACACATGTATCCCTCCAAAGAAAACCATTTCTGCTAGAAGCTGCAGCATCTGACACATTGTTACCTGTGAGAATTGAGTTCACTTTTGAAAGGAATATTTCCTGTATATCGTAGTTATCATGGTAGGGGAAGGCTCATTTTGGTACAAAAATGCCTAATCAGCTGATTTGAAGAAACACACTTATTTCTCCAAATAACACCATCTAAGCTTGAAGCTACAGTTGCTAGCACATTGTTTCCCTGTGACAATTGGCTTAGTTTTTGAAAGGAAGACTTCCTCACAATCTGAATTTTCAGGGTATTATTAGGCTGAGTGTGTCCAAGTAGGCCCATTCAGCTAAGTTCTATAGAAACATGTGTCTCTCAAAAAAAAATCTTTCTTAGAACCAGGAGCATCTAGGGCATTGTTTCCCTGTGAGAACTGAGTTAGTTATTGAAAGGAATACTTCCTGCGACTTAAGATGTTTCAAAGTGGAGAAAGGCTCATTTTGTTCCAAATGGGGCCGTTCATCATTGGGGAAGAAACACAAGTATCCCTCCGAAGAAACCCATTTATGGTAGAAGCTGCAGCATCTACCATATTGTTTTCCTGTGAGAATTGAGTTCGTTTTGGGAAGAATACTTCCTGCAAATCAGAAATTCCAACGTGAACAAAGGTTCATTTTGTTTCCCAAAGGCCTATTCACCTAAGATGAAGAAAGGCCTGTATGTCCAAAAGAGAACAAGCTGGGTCCAAAGCTCAAGCATGTAGAACGTTGTTTACCAGTGATACTTGAATTACTTTTTGAATGGAATGCTCCTGCAAATCAGAATTGTCGGGGTGGATGAAGATCATTTTGTTCTGAATAGGCCTATTCGCCTGAGTTGAAAAAACACATGTACCTCTCAAAAGAAAACCAGCAGTGTTAGAAGCAGGAGCATCAAGCACATTGTTTTACTGTGAGAATTCAGTGAGTTTTTGAAAGGAAGACTGCTGCAAATCAGCATTTTCGAGGTGTAGAAAGCTTCATTTTGTTCCACATAGGACAGTTTAGAACAGTTGAAGAAACAAATGTAAATCTCAAAAGAAAGCTATGTGTGTTAGAAACAAGAGCATCTATCACATTGTTTGCTGTGAGAATAGTGTTACTTTTTGAAAGGAATATACCTGCAACTTAGGGGATCAACGTGGAGATAGCCTCTTTCTGTTCCAAATTGGCCTATTCAGCTAAGTTGAAGAAACACATGTACCTCTCAAAAAAAACAATCTCGGTATGAGGCTGGAATATCTAGAACATTGTTTCCCTGTGAGAACTGAGTGTGGTTTTGAAATGACTACTACAGGAAACCTTAGAGTTTCAAAGGGGCGATAAGCTCTGTTTGCTCGAAATAGGTCTTTTCAGCTGAGTTGAAGACACATGCATCTTTCCCAAGAAAACCATCTATGTTAGAAAGTGCAGCAGCTACCACATGGTTTCTCTGTCACAATTGAGAGAGCTTTTGAAAGGAGTACTTCCTGCAATTCAGAACTTGCAAGGTCAACAAAGGTCCATTCTGTGCCAAATAGGCGTTTTCACCTGACATGTTGAAACACATGTTTCTCTCACAAGAAACTCTCTGTGTTAGACGGTCCATCGCAGAGAACATTATTTACCCGTGAGATTTGAGTTAGTTTTCATTGGAGAACTTTTGCAAATCAGAATTTCAGGGTGGAAAAGGCTACTTTGTTCCTAATAGCCCTATTGAGCTGCATTGAAAAAACACCTGGATCTCGCGAGAGAAAACCATCTGTGTTAGAAGCAGGATCATCCGGCACATTGTTTCCCTGTGAGAATCGAGTGAATATTTGAAAGGAGTACTTCCAGCCAATCATAGATTTGAGGTGTACAAAAGCTCACTTTACTCCAAATAGGACTATTTAGCTGAGTGGAAGAAACAACATGTATATCTCGCAAGAGAACTATATGTGTAAGAAGCCTGAGCATCCAGAACATTGATTCCCTGTGAGAACCGAGTTACGTTTGAAAGGAATACCTCCTGCAAATCCTAGATTTGAAGGTGGAGAAAGGCTGCTTTTGTTCAAAATAGGCCTATTGATCTGAGGGGAAGTAACGAATGGATACTTCCAAAGAAAACCATTTCTGGTAGAAGCTGAAGCATGTACATATTGCTTCCCTGGGAGAAATCAGTTAGTTTGGAAAGGAATATTCCTGCAAATCAGAACTTCCAAGGTGCACCAAGCTTCATTTCATTCTAAATAGGCCTATTCCACTGAGATGTTGAAACACATGTTTCTCTGGAAAGAAAACAATCCGTGTTACAATCTCCCCTGCCTTTAACCTTGATTCCCTGTGAGATTAGAGGTAGTTTTTGAGTGGAATACGTCTGCAAAGGAGAATTTTCAGGCTGGAAAAGCCTCCTTTTGTTGGACTAAGCCTATTCAGCTGAGTTGAAGAAGCACATTTTTCTCTCAAAAGAAAATCATCTGTGTTAGAAGAAGGAGAATCTAGCACATTGTTTCCTATGAGAAGTGAGTTAGTGTTTGAAAAGAACGCTGACTGCAACCTAGGTGTTTCAAGGTGGAGATTGGCTCTATTTCCTCCAATAAGCCTATTCAGATGAGTTTGAGAAACACATGTATCTCTCCAAGGAAAATGATATACGTTAGCAGCATCAAATCTACCACATTGTTTCCTTCTGAGTATTGAGTTAGTTTTTGAAAGCAACACGTTTAGCAAATCAGAATTTTCAAGCTAGAGAAAGGCTCATTTTGTCCAAAGAGGAGGATTCGGCTCAATTGAAGACAGACATGTATCTCTCCTCACAATACCACCTATGCTTCAAACTGCAGCAATTACCACATTGTTTCCCTGCAAGAATTGACTTAGTTTTTGAAAGGACTACTACTGGCAACTTTTGAGTTTCACTGTGGAGATAGTCTCTGTTTGCTTCAAACAGGCCTTTTTAGCTGAGATGAAGAAGCACATGTGTATCTTGAAAAAGTACCATCTACGTTGGAAGCTGTAATTTCTATCACACTGTTTCCCTCTGACAATTTAGTTTGTTTTAGAAAGGAGTATTTCCTGCAAATCAGAATTTCCAACATGGATTGAAGTTCACTTGCTCCAAACAAGCCTAGGTTGAAGAAACACACATATTTCTTGAAAGAAAACCATCTGTGTTAGAAGAAAGTGCATCTAGCACATTGTTTCCCTGTGAGAACTGAGTTAGTTTTTAAAGGAACTCGTCCTCCACATTAGCACTTTGAATTGGGACATATGTTTCTTTGTTTCAAATTGGCCTATTCACCTGAATGGTCTAAACACGTGTTCCTCTTGAAACATCACAATATGTTTTAGAAAGAGGAACAACTAGCCTATTGCTTCCTTGTGAGAAGACTTAGTCTTGGAAAGGAATGTACCTGCAACTGAGAGATTTCAATGTGGAGATATGCCCTGATTGCTGCAAATAGGCCTATACAGCTGAGTTGAAGAAACACATGACTAACTCTAATGACAACCATCTATGTTAGAAACTGTAGCATCAAGCACATTGTTCCCCTGTGAAATTTGAATTAGTTATGGAAATGAATAACTTCTGAAGAACAGATTTTCAAAGTGTAGGAAGCCTCATTTTGTCCAAATAGGCCATTTCAGCTATGTTGAAGAAACACATGCATCTCTCCAACGAAATCATGTAGGTTAGAATCAGCATCATCTAGAACACTGTTCCTTGTGAGAATTGATTTAGCTCGTGAAAGGAGTATTTCCTGCAAAGCATCCTTTTCAAGATGAAGAAAGGCTCATTTTGTTCCAAATAGGTCTATACAGCTGAGTTGAAGAAACACATGTACCTTTCCAAAGAAAACCATCTATGGTAGATCTACCACTTTATTTCCCTGTGTGAATTGACATAGATTTCAAAGGAACATTTAATGGAAATGAGAACTTAGAAGGCAGAGAAAGGATCATTTTGTTCCAAATGGGCCAAATCACATGAGATGTCAAAAACCGTTTGTGTGGAAAGGAAAACTGTGATAGAAACAGGTGTTTCCTGCACATTCTTTCCCTGTGAAAATTGAGTTAATTTTTAAAAGCATACTTCCTACATCTTAAGTGTTTCAATGCGGAGATAGGTTCTGTTTACTCCAGGGAGGCGTATTCAGCGTGGTTTGAGAAACGCATGTATCTCCCAAAGAAAGAGATCTATGTTAAATGCTTCACAATCCCGCCTGTTGTTTGCCTGTGAGAATTGAATGAATTTTTGAATGCAATACTTCTGGAAATCCTCATTTTCAAGAAGAAGAAAGGCTCATTTTGTCCCAAGTATGCGTATTTTGCTGAGGTGAAGAAACACATTTATCTCTCCACAGAAAGCCATCTGTGTCAGAAGTCAAAACATTAACAACATTGCTTCATTCTGTAAATGAGTTACTTTTGGAAAGGAATATTTCCTGAAAATCAGAACTTTCAAGGTGGAGAGATGTTCACTTTCTTCCAAATAAGCCTATTGACCTGAAAGTGGGAACACATTTGTCTCTCGAAAGAAAATGGTCAGTGTAGAAAGAGAGAAGTGTCTAGACCATTGTTTCCGTGTGAGAATTGACTTAGTTTTGAAAGGAATACTTACTGCAAATCCTAATTTTCAAGGTGGAGAAAGGGTGATTTTCCTCAAATGGGCCTCTTTATCTGAGGGGAAGAAACACATGTATCCCTCCAAAGAAAACCATTTCTGCTAGAAGCTGCAGCATCTGACACATTGTTACCTGTGAGAATTGAGTTCACTTTTGAAAGGAATATTTCCTGTATATCGTAGTTATCATGGTAGGGGAAGGCTCATTTTGGTACAAAAATGCCTAATCAGCTGATTTGAAGAAACACACTTATTTCTCCAAATAACACCATCTAAGCTTGAAGCTACAGTTGCTAGCACATTGTTTCCCTGTGACAATTGGCTTAGTTTTTGAAAGGAAGACTTCCTCACAATCTGAATTTTCAGGGTATTATTAGGCTGAGTGTGTCCAAGTAGGCCCATTCAGCTAAGTTCTATAGAAACATGTGTCTCTCAAAAAAAAATCTTTCTTAGAACCAGGAGCATCTAGGGCATTGTTTCCCTGTGAGAACTGAGTTAGTTATTGAAAGGAATACTTCCTGCGACTTAAGATGTTTCAAAGTGGAGAAAGGCTCATTTTGTTCCAAATGGGGCCGTTCATCATTGGGGAAGAAACACAAGTATCCCTCCGAAGAAACCCATTTATGGTAGAAGCTGCAGCATCTACCATATTGTTTTCCTGTGAGAATTGAGTTCGTTTTGGGAAGAATACTTCCTGCAAATCAGAAATTCCAACGTGAACAAAGGTTCATTTCGTTTCCCAAAGGCCTATTCACCTAAGATGAAGAAAGGCCTGTATGTCCAAAAGAGAACAAGCTGGGTCCAAAGCTCAAGCATGTAGAACGTTGTTTACCAGTGATACTTGAATTACTTTTTGAATGGAATGCTCCTGCAAATCAGAATTGTCGGGGTGGATGAAGATCATTTTGTTCTGAATAGGCCTATTCGCCTGAGTTGAAAAAACACATGTACCTCTCAAAAGAAAACCAGCAGTGTTAGAAGCAGGAGCATCAAGCACATTGTTTTACTGTGAGAATTCAGTGAGTTTTTGAAAGGAAGACTGCTGCAAATCAGCATTTTCGAGGTGTAGAAAGCTTCATTTTGTTCCACATAGGACAGTTTAGAACAGTTGAAGAAACAAATGTAAATCTCAAAAGAAAGCTATGTGTGTTAGAAACAAGAGCATCTATCACATTGTTTGCTGTGAGAATAGTGTTACTTTTTGAAAGGAATATACCTGCAACTTAGGGGATCAACGTGGAGATAGCCTCTTTCTGTTCCAAATTGGCCTATTCAGCTAAGTTGAAGAAACACATGTACCTCTCAAAAAAAACAATCTCGGTATGAGGCTGGAATATCTAGAACATTGTTTCCCTGTGAGAACTGAGTGTGGTTTTGAAATGACTACTACAGGAAACCTTAGAGTTTCAAAGGGGCGATAAGCTCTGTTTGCTCGAAATAGGTCTTTTCAGCTGAGTTGAAGACACATGCATCTTTCCCAAGAAAACCATCTATGTTAGAAAGTGCAGCAGCTACCACATGGTTTCTCTGTCACAATTGAGAGAGCTTTTGAAAGGAGTACTTCCTGCAATTCAGAACTTGCAAGGTCAACAAAGGTCCATTCTGTGCCAAATAGGCGTTTTCACCTGACATGTTGAAACACATGTTTCTCTCACAAGAAACTCTCTGTGTTAGACGGTCCATCGCAGAGAACATTATTTACCCGTGAGATTTGAGTTAGTTTTCATTGGAGAACTTTTGCAAATCAGAATTTCAGGGTGGAAAAGGCTACTTTGTTCCTAATAGCCCTATTGAGCTGCATTGAAAAAACACCTGGATCTCGCGAGAGAAAACCATCTGTGTTAGAAGCAGGATCATCCGGCACATTGTTTCCCTGTGAGAATCGAGTGAATATTTGAAAGGAGTACTTCCAGCCAATCATAGATTTGAGGTGTACAAAAGCTCACTTTACTCCAAATAGGACTATTTAGCTGAGTGGAAGAAACAACATGTATATCTCGCAAGAGAACTATATGTGTAAGAAGCCTGAGCATCCAGAACATTGATTCCCTGTGAGAACCGAGTTACGTTTGAAAGGAATACCTCCTGCAAATCCTAGATTTGAAGGTGGAGAAAGGCTGCTTTTGTTCAAAATAGGCCTATTGATCTGAGGGGAAGTAACGAATGGATACTTCCAAAGAAAACCATTTCTGGTAGAAGCTGAAGCATGTACATATTGCTTCCCTGGGAGAAATCAGTTAGTTTGGAAAGGAATATTCCTGCAAATCAGAACTTCCAAGGTGCACCAAGCTTCATTTCATTCTAAATAGGCCTATTCCACTGAGATGTTGAAACACATGTTTCTCTGGAAAGAAAACAATCCGTGTTACAATCTCCCCTGCCTTTAACCTTGATTCCCTGTGAGATTAGAGGTAGTTTTTGAGTGGAATACGTCTGCAAAGGAGAATTTTCAGGCTGGAAAAGCCTCCTTTTGTTGGACTAAGCCTATTCAGCTGAGTTGAAGAAGCACATTTTTCTCTCAAAAGAAAATCATCTGTGTTAGAAGAAGGAGAATCTAGCACATTGTTTCCTATGAGAAGTGAGTTAGTGTTTGAAAAGAACGCTGACTGCAACCTAGGTGTTTCAAGGTGGAGATTGGCTCTATTTCCTCCAATAAGCCTATTCAGATGAGTTTGAGAAACACATGTATCTCTCCAAGGAAAATGATATACGTTAGCAGCATCAAATCTACCACATTGTTTCCTTCTGAGTATTGAGTTAGTTTTTGAAAGCAACACGTTTAGCAAATCAGAATTTTCAAGCTAGAGAAAGGCTCATTTTGTCCAAAGAGGAGGATTCGGCTCAATTGAAGACAGACATGTATCTCTCCTCACAATACCACCTATGCTTCAAACTGCAGCAATTACCACATTGTTTCCCTGCAAGAATTGACTTAGTTTTTGAAAGGACTACTACTGGCAACTTTTGAGTTTCACTGTGGAGATAGTCTCTGTTTGCTTCAAACAGGCCTTTTTAGCTGAGATGAAGAAGCACATGTGTATCTTGAAAAAGTACCATCTACGTTGGAAGCTGTAATTTCTATCACACTGTTTCCCTCTGACAATTTAGTTTGTTTTAGAAAGGAGTATTTCCTGCAAATCAGAATTTCCAACATGGATTGAAGTTCACTTGCTCCAAACAAGCCTAGGTTGAAGAAACACACATATTTCTTGAAAGAAAACCATCTGTGTTAGAAGAAAGTGCATCTAGCACATTGTTTCCCTGTGAGAACTGAGTTAGTTTTTAAAGGAACTCGTCCTCCACATTAGCACTTTGAATTGGGACATATGTTTCTTTGTTTCAAATTGGCCTATTCACCTGAATGGTCTAAACACGTGTTCCTCTTGAAACATCACAATATGTTTTAGAAAGAGGAACAACTAGCCTATTGCTTCCTTGTGAGAAGACTTAGTCGTGGAAAGGAATGTACCTGCAACTGAGAGATTTCAATGTGGAGATATGCCCTGATTGCTGAAAATAGGCCTATACAGCTGAGTTGAAGAAACACATGACTAACTCTAATGACAACCATCTATGTTAGAAACTGTAGCATCAAGCACATTGTTCCCCTGTGAAATTTGAATTAGTTATGGAAATGAATAACTTCTGAAGAACAGATTTTCAAATTGTAGGAAGCCTCATTTTGTCCAAATAGGCCATTTCAGCTATGTTGAAGAAACACATGCATCTCTCCAACGAAATCATGTAGGTTAGAATCAGCATCATCTAGAACACTGTTCCTTGTGAGAATTGATTTAGCTCGTGAAAGGAGTATTTCCTGCAAAGCATCCTTTTCAAGATGAAGAAAGGCTCATTTTGTTCCAAATAGGTCTATACAGCTGAGTTGAAGAAACACATGTACCTTTCCAAAGAAAACCATCTATGGTAGATCTACCACTTTATTTCCCTGTGTGAATTGACATAGATTTCAAAGGAAAATTTAATGGAAATGAGAACTTAGAAGGCAGAGAAAGGATCATTTTGTTCCAAATGGGCCAAATCACATGAGATGTCAAAAACCGTTTGTGTGGAAAGGAAAACTGTGATAGAAACAGGTGTTTCCTGCACATTCTTTCCCTGTGAAAATTGAGTTAATTTTTAAAAGCATACTTCCTACATCTTAAGTGTTTCAATGCGGAGATAGGTTCTGTTTACTCCAGGGAGGCGTATTCAGCGTGGTTTGAGAAACGCATGTATCTCCCAAAGAAAGAGATCTATGTTAAATGCTTCACAATCCCGCCTGTTGTTTGCCTGTGAGAATTGAATGAATTTTTGAATGCAATACTTCTGGAAATCCTCATTTTCAAGAAGAAGAAAGGCTCATTTTGTCCCAAGTATGCGTATTTTGCTGAGGTGAAGAAACACATTTATCTCTCCACAGAAAGCCATCTGTGTCAGAAGTCAAAACATTAACAACATTGCTTCATTCTGTAAATGAGTTACTTTTGGAAAGGAATATTTCCTGAAAATCAGAACTTTCAAGGTGGAGAGATGTTCACTTTCTTCCAAATAAGCCTATTGACCTGAAAGTGGGAACACATTTGTCTCTCGAAAGAAAATGGTCAGTGTAGAAAGAGAGAAGTGTCTAGACCATTGTTTCCGTGTGAGAATTGACTTAGTTTTGAAAGGAATACTTACTGCAAATCCTAATTTTCAAGGTGGAGAAAGGGTGATTTTCCTCAAATAGGCCTCTTTATCTGAGGCGAAGAAACACATGTATCCCTCCAAAGAAAACCATTTCTGCTAGAAGCTGCAGCATCTGACACATTGTTACCTGTGAGAATTGAGTTCACTTTTGAAAGGAATATTTCCTGTATATCGTAGTTATCATGGTAGGGGAAGGCTCATTTTGGTACAAAAATGCCTAATCAGGTGATTTGAAGAAACACACTTATTTCTCCAAATAACACCATCTAAGCTTGAAGCTACAGTTGCTAGCACATTGTTTCCCTGTGACAATTGGCTTAGTTTTTGAAAGGAAGACTTCCTCACAATCTGAATTTTCAGGGTATTATTAGGCTGAGTGTGTCCAAGTAGGCCCATTCAGCTAAGTTCTATAGAAACATGTGTCTCTCAAAAAAAAATCTTTCTTAGAACCAGGAGCATCTAGGGCATTGTTTCCCTGTGAGAACTGAGTTAGTTATTGAAAGGAATACTTCCTGCGACTTAAGATGTTTCAAAGTGGAGAAAGGCTCATTTTGTTCCAAATGGGGCCGTTCATCATTGGGGAAGAAACACAAGTATCCCTCCGAAGAAACCCATTTATGGTAGAAGCTGCAGCATCTACCATATTGTTTTCCTGTGAGAATTGAGTTCGTTTTGGGAAGAATACTTCCTGCAAATCAGAAATTCCAACGTGAACAAAGGTTCATTTTGTTTCCCAAAGGCCTATTCACCTAAGATGAAGAAAGGCCTGTATGTCCAAAAGAGAACAAGCTGGGTCCAAAGCTCAAGCATGTAGAACGTTGTTTACCAGTGATACTCGAATTACTTTTTGAATGGAATGCTCCTGCAAATCAGAATTGTCGGGGTGGATGAAGATCATTTTGTTCTGAATAGGCCTATTCGCCTGAGTTGAAAAAACACATGTACCTCTCAAAAGAAAACCAGCAGTGTTAGAAGCAGGAGCATCAAGCACATTGTTTTACTGTGAGAATTCAGTGAGTTTTTGAAAGGAAGACTGCTGCAAATCAGCATTTTCGAGGTGTAGAAAGCTTCATTTTGTTCCACATAGGACAGTTTAGAACAGTTGAAGAAACAAATGTAAATCTCAAAAGAAAGCTATGTGTGTTAGAAATAAGAGCATCTATCACATTGTTTGCTGTGAGAATAGTGTTACTTTTTGAAAGGAATATACCTGCAACTTAGGGGATCAACGTGGAGATAGCCTCTTTCTGTTCCAAATTGGCCTATTCAGCTAAGTTGAAGAAACACATGTACCTCTCAAAAAAACCATCTCGGTATGAGGCTGGAATATCTAGAACATTGTTTCCCTGTGAGAACTGAGTGTGGTTTTGAAATGACTACTACAGGAAACCTTAGAGTTTCAAAGGGGCGATAAGCTCTGTTTGCTCGAAATAGGTCTTTTCAGCTGAGTTGAAGACACATGCATCTTTCCCAAGAAAACCATCTATGTTAGAAAGTGCAGCAGCTACCACATGGTTTCTCTGTCACAATTGAGAGAGCTTTTGAAAGGAGTACTTCCTGCAATTCAGAACTTGCAAGGTCAACAAAGGTCCATTCTGTGCCAAATAGGCGTTTTCACCTGACATGTTGAAACACATGTTTCTCTCACAAGAAACTCTCTGTGTTAGACGGTCCATCGCAGAGAACATTATTTACCCGTGAGATTTGAGTTAGTTTTCATTGGAGAACTTTTGCAAATCAGAATTTCAGGGTGGAAAAGGCTACTTTGTTCCTAATAGCCCTATTGAGCTGCATTGAAAAAACACCTGGATCTCGCGAGAGAAAACCATCTGTGTTAGAAGCAGGATCATCCGACACATTGTTTCCCTGTGAGAATCGAGTGAATATTTGAAAGGAGTACTTCCAGCCAATCATAGATTTGAGGTGTACAAAAGCTCACTTTACTCCAAATAGGACTATTTAGCTGAGTGGAAGAAACAACATGTATATCTCGCAAGAGAACTATATGTGTAAGAAGCCTGAGCATCCAGAACATTGATTCCCTGTGAGAACCGAGTTACGTTTGAAAGGAATACCTCCTGCAAATCCTAGATTTGAAGGTGGAGAAAGGCTGCTTTTGTTCAAAATAGGCCTATTGATCTGAGGGGAAGTAACGAATGGATACTTCCAAAGAAAACCATTTCTGGTAGAAGCTGAAGCATGTACATATTGCTTCCCTGGGAGAAATCAGTTAGTTTGGAAAGGAATATTCCTGCAAATCAGAACTTCCAAGGTGCACCAAGCTTCATTTCATTCTAAATAGGCCTATTCCACTGAGATGTTGAAACACATGTTTCTCTGGAAAGAAAACAATCCGTGTTACAATCTCCCCTGCCTTTAACCTTGATTCCCTGTGAGATTAGAGGTAGTTTTTGAGTGGAATACGTCTGCAAAGGAGAATTTTCAGGCTGGAAAAGCCTCCTTTTGTTGGACTAAGCCTATTCAGCTGAGTTGAAGAAGCACATTTTTCTCTCAAAAGAAAATCATCTGTGTTAGAAGAAGGAGAATCTAGCACATTGTTTCCTATGAGAAGTGAGTTAGTGTTTGAAAAGAACGCTGACTGCAACCTAGGTGTTTCAAGGTGGAGATTGGCTCTATTTCCTCCAATAAGCCTATTCAGATGAGTTTGAGAAACACATGTATCTCTCCAAGGAAAATGATATACGTTAGCAGCATCAAATCTACCACATTGTTTCCTTCTGAGTATTGAGTTAGTTTTTGAAAGCAACACGTTTAGCAAATCAGAATTTTCAAGCTAGAGAAAGGCTCATTTTGTCCAAAGAGGAGGATTCGGCTCAATTGAAGACAGACATGTATCTCTCCTCACAATACCACCTATGCTTCAAACTGCAGCAATTACCACATTGTTTCCCTGCAAGAATTGACTTAGTTTTTGAAAGGACTACTACTGGCAACTTTTGAGTTTCACTGTGGAGATAGTCTCTGTTTGCTTCAAACAGGCCTTTTTAGCTGAGATGAAGAAGCACATGTGTATCTTGAAAAAGTACCATCTACGTTGGAAGCTGTAATTTCTATCACACTGTTTCCCTCTGACAATTTAGTTTGTTTTAGAAAGGAGTATTTCCTGCAAATCAGAATTTCCAACATGGATTGAAGTTCACTTGCTCCAAACAAGCCTAGGTTGAAGAAACACACATATTTCTTGAAAGAAAACCATCTGTGTTAGAAGAAAGTGCATCTAGCACATTGTTTCCCTGTGAGAACTGAGTTAGTTTTTAAAGGAACTCGTCCTCCACATTAGCACTTTGAATTGGGACATATGTTTCTTTGTTTCAAATTGGCCTATTCACCTGAATGGTCTAAACACGTGTTCCTCTTGAAACATCACAATATGTTTTAGAAAGAGGAACAACTAGCCTATTGCTTCCTTGTGAGAAGACTTAGTCTTGGAAAGGAATGTACCTGCAACTGAGAGATTTCAATGTGGAGATATGCCCTGATTGCTGCAAATAGGCCTATACAGCTGAGTTGAAGAAACACATGACTAACTCTAATGACAACCATCTATGTTAGAAACTGTAGCATCAAGCACATTGTTCCCCTGTGAAATTTGAATTAGTTATGGAAATGAATAACTTCTGAAGAACAGATTTTCAAAGTGTAGGAAGCCTCATTTTGTCCAAATAGGCCATTTCAGCTATGTTGAAGAAACACATGCATCTCTCCAACGAAATCATGTAGGTTAGAATCAGCATCATCTAGAACACTGTTCCTTGTGAGAATTGATTTAGCTCGTGAAAGGAGTATTTCCTGCAAAGCATCCTTTTCAAGATGAAGAAAGGCTCATTTTGTTCCAAATAGGTCTATACAGCTGAGTTGAAGAAACACATGTACCTTTCCAAAGAAAACCATCTATGGTAGATCTACCACTTTATTTCCCTGTGTGAATTGACATAGATTTCAAAGGAACATTTAATGGAAATGAGAACTTAGAAGGCAGAGAAAGGATCATTTTGTTCCAAATGGGCCAAATCACATGAGATGTCAAAAACCGTTTGTGTGGAAAGGAAAACTGTGATAGAAACAGGTGTTTCCTGCACATTCTTTCCCTGTGAAAATTGAGTTAATTTTTAAAAGCATACTTCCTACATCTTAAGTGTTTCAATGCGGAGATAGGTTCTGTTTACTCCAGGGAGGCGTATTCAGCGTGGTTTGAGAAACGCATGTATCTCCCAAAGAAAGAGATCTATGTTAAATGCTTCACAATCCCGCCTGTTGTTTGCCTGTGAGAATTGAATGAATTTTTGAATGCAATACTTCTGGAAATCCTCATTTTCAAGAAGAAGAAAGGCTCATTTTGTCCCAAGTATGCGTATTTTGCTGAGGTGAAGAAACACATTTATCTCTCCACAGAAAGCCATCTGTGTCAGAAGTCAAAACATTAACAACATTGCTTCATTCTGTAAATGAGTTACTTTTGGAAAGGAATATTTCCTGAAAATCAGAACTTTCAAGGTGGAGAGATGTTCACTTTCTTCCAAATAAGCCTATTGACCTGAAAGTGGGAACACATTTGTCTCTCGAAAGAAAATGGTCAGTGTAGAAAGAGAGAAGTGTCTAGACCATTGTTTCCGTGTGAGAATTGACTTAGTTTTGAAAGGAATACTTACTGCAAATCCTAATTTTCAAGGTGGAGAAAGGGTGATTTTCCTCAAATGGGCCTCTTTATCTGAGGGGAAGAAACACATGTATCCCTCCAAAGAAAACCATTTCTGCTAGAAGCTGCAGCATCTGACACATTGTTACCTGTGAGAATTGAGTTCACTTTTGAAAGGAATATTTCCTGTATATCGTAGTTATCATGGTAGGGGAAGGCTCATTTTGGTACAAAAATGCCTAATCAGGTGATTTGAAGAAACACACTTATTTCTCCAAATAACACCATCTAAGCTTGAAGCTACAGTTGCTAGCACATTGTTTCCCTGTGACAATTGGCTTAGTTTTTGAAAGGAAGACTTCCTCACAATCTGAATTTTCAGGGTATTATTAGGCTGAGTGTGTCCAAGTAGGCCCATTCAGCTAAGTTCTATAGAAACATGTGTCTCTCAAAAAAAAATCTTTCTTAGAACCAGGAGCATCTAGGGCATTGTTTCCCTGTGAGAACTGAGTTAGTTATTGAAAGGAATACTTCCTGCGACTTAAGATGTTTCAAAGTGGAGAAAGGCTCATTTTGTTCCAAATGGGGCCGTTCATCATTGGGGAAGAAACACAAGTATCCCTCCGAAGAAACCCATTTATGGTAGAAGCTGCAGCATCTACCATATTGTTTTCCTGTGAGAATTGAGTTCGTTTTGGGAAGAATACTTCCTGCAAATCAGAAATTCCAACGTGAACAAAGGTTCATTTTGTTTCCCAAAGGCCTATTCACCTAAGATGAAGAAAGGCCTGTATGTCCAAAAGAGAACAAGCTGGGTCCAAAGCTCAAGCATGTAGAACGTTGTTTACCAGTGATACTTGAATTACTTTTTAAATGGAATGCTCCTGCAAATCAGAATTGTCGGGGTGGATGAAGATCATTTTGTTCTGAATAGGCCTATTCGCCTGAGTTGAAAAAACACATGTACCTCTCAAAAGAAAACCAGCAGTGTTAGAAGCAGGAGCATCAAGCACATTGTTTTACTGTGAGAATTCAGTGAGTTTTTGAAAGGAAGACTGCTGCAAATCAGCATTTTCGAGGTGTAGAAAGCTTCATTTTGTTCCACATAGGACAGTTTAGAACAGTTGAAGAAACAAATGTAAATCTCAAAAGAAAGCTATGTGTGTTAGAAACAAGAGCATCTATCACATTGTTTGCTGTGAGAATAGTGTTACTTTTTGAAAGGAATATACCTGCAACTTAGGGGATCAACGTGGAGATAGCCTCTTTCTGTTCCAAATTGGCCTATTCAGCTAAGTTGAAGAAACACATGTACCTCTCAAAAAAACCATCTCGGTATGAGGCTGGAATATCTAGAACATTGTTTCCCTGTGAGAACTGAGTGTGGTTTTGAAATGACTACTACAGGAAACCTTAGAGTTTCAAAGGGGCGATAAGCTCTGTTTGCTCGAAATAGGTCTTTTCAGCTGAGTTGAAGACACATGCATCTTTCCCAAGAAAACCATCTATGTTAGAAAGTGCAGCAGCTACCACATGGTTTCTCTGTCACAATTGAGAGAGCTTTTGAAAGGAGTACTTCCTGCAATTCAGAACTTGCAAGGTCAACAAAGGTCCATTCTGTGCCAAATAGGCGTTTTCACCTGACATGTTGAAACACATGTTTCTCTCACAAGAAACTCTCTGTGTTAGACGGTCCATCGCAGAGAACATTATTTACCCGTGAGATTTGAGTTAGTTTTCATTGGAGAACTTTTGCAAATCAGAATTTCAGGGTGGAAAAGGCTACTTTGTTCCTAATAGCCCTATTGAGCTGCATTGAAAAAACACCTGGATCTCGCGAGAGAAAACCATCTGTGTTAGAAGCAGGATCATCCGACACATTGTTTCCCTGTGAGAATCGAGTGAATATTTGAAAGGAGTACTTCCAGCCAATCATAGATTTGAGGTGTACAAAAGCTCACTTTACTCCAAATAGGACTATTTAGCTGAGTGGAAGAAACAACATGTATATCTCGCAAGAGAACTATATGTGTAAGAAGCCTGAGCATCCAGAACATTGATTCCCTGTGAGAACCGAGTTACGTTTGAAAGGAATACCTCCTGCAAATCCTAGATTTGAAGGTGGAGAAAGGCTGCTTTTGTTCAAAATAGGCCTATTGATCTGAGGGGAAGTAACGAATGGATACTTCCAAAGAAAACCATTTCTGGTAGAAGCTGAAGCATGTACATATTGCTTCCCTGGGAGAAATCAGTTAGTTTGGAAAGGAATATTCCTGCAAATCAGAACTTCCAAGGTGCACCAAGCTTCATTTCATTCTAAATAGGCCTATTCCACTGAGATGTTGAAACACATGTTTCTCTGGAAAGAAAACAATCCGTGTTACAATCTCCCCTGCCTTTAACCTTGATTCCCTGTGAGATTAGAGGTAGTTTTTGAGTGGAATACGTCTGCAAAGGAGAATTTTCAGGCTGGAAAAGCCTCCTTTTGTTGGACTAAGCCTATTCAGCTGAGTTGAAGAAGCACATTTTTCTCTCAAAAGAAAATCATCTGTGTTAGAAGAAGGAGAATCTAGCACATTGTTTCCTATGAGAAGTGAGTTAGTGTTTGAAAAGAACGCTGACTGCAACCTAGGTGTTTCAAGGTGGAGATTGGCTCTATTTCCTCCAATAAGCCTATTCAGATGAGTTTGAGAAACACATGTATCTCTCCAAGGAAAATGATATACGTTAGCAGCATCAAATCTACCACATTGTTTCCTTCTGAGTATTGAGTTAGTTTTTGAAAGCAACACGTTTAGCAAATCAGAATTTTCAAGCTAGAGAAAGGCTCATTTTGTCCAAAGAGGAGGATTCGGCTCAATTGAAGACAGACATGTATCTCTCCTCACAATACCACCTATGCTTCAAACTGCAGCAATTACCACATTGTTTCCCTGCAAGAATTGACTTAGTTTTTGAAAGGACTACTACTGGCAACTTTTGAGTTTCACTGTGGAGATAGTCTCTGTTTGCTTCAAACAGGCCTTTTTAGCTGAGATGAAGAAGCACATGTGTATCTTGAAAAAGTACCATCTACGTTGGAAGCTGTAATTTCTATCACACTGTTTCCCTCTGACAATTTAGTTTGTTTTAGAAAGGAGTATTTCCTGCAAATCAGAATTTCCAACATGGATTGAAGTTCACTTGCTCCAAACAAGCCTAGGTTGAAGAAACACACATATTTCTTGAAAGAAAACCATCTGTGTTAGAAGAAAGTGCATCTAGCACATTGTTTCCCTGTGAGAACTGAGTTAGTTTTTAAAGGAACTCGTCCTCCACATTAGCACTTTGAATTGGGACATATGTTTCTTTGTTTCAAATTGGCCTATTCACCTGAATGGTCTAAACACGTGTTCCTCTTGAAACATCACAATATGTTTTAGAAAGAGGAACAACTAGCCTATTGCTTCCTTGTGAGAAGACTTAGTCTTGGAAAGGAATGTACCTGCAACTGAGAGATTTCAATGTGGAGATATGCCCTGATTGCTGCAAATAGGCCTATACAGCTGAGTTGAAGAAACACATGACTAACTCTAATGACAACCATCTATGTTAGAAACTGTAGCATCAAGCACATTGTTCCCCTGTGAAATTTGAATTAGTTATGGAAATGAATAACTTCTGAAGAACAGATTTTCAAAGTGTAGGAAGCCTCATTTTGTCCAAATAGGCCATTTCAGCTATGTTGAAGAAACACATGCATCTCTCCAACGAAATCATGTAGGTTAGAATCAGCATCATCTAGAACACTGTTCCTTGTGAGAATTGATTTAGCTCGTGAAAGGAGTATTTCCTGCAAAGCATCCTTTTCAAGATGAAGAAAGGCTCATTTTGTTCCAAATAGGTCTATACAGCTGAGTTGAAGAAACACATGTACCTTTCCAAAGAAAACCATCTATGGTAGATCTACCACTTTATTTCCCTGTGTGAATTGACATAGATTTCAAAGGAACATTTAATGGAAATGAGAACTTAGAAGGCAGAGAAAGGATCATTTTGTTCCAAATGGGCCAAATCACATGAGATGTCAAAAACCGTTTGTGTGGAAAGGAAAACTGTGATAGAAACAGGTGTTTCCTGCACATTCTTTCCCTGTGAAAATTGAGTTAATTTTTAAAAGCATACTTCCTACATCTTAAGTGTTTCAATGCGGAGATAGGTTCTGTTTACTCCAGGGAGGCGTATTCAGCGTGGTTTGAGAAACGCATGTATCTCCCAAAGAAAGAGATCTATGTTAAATGCTTCACAATCCCGCCTGTTGTTTGCCTGTGAGAATTGAATGAATTTTTGAATGCAATACTTCTGGAAATCCTCATTTTCAAGAAGAAGAAAGGCTCATTTTGTCCCAAGTATGCGTATTTTGCTGAGGTGAAGAAACACATTTATCTCTCCACAGAAAGCCATCTGTGTCAGAAGTCAAAACATTAACAACATTGCTTCATTCTGTAAATGAGTTACTTTTGGAAAGGAATATTTCCTGAAAATCAGAACTTTCAAGGTGGAGAGATGTTCACTTTCTTCCAAATAAGCCTATTGACCTGAAAGTGGGAACACATTTGTCTCTCGAAAGAAAATGGTCAGTGTAGAAAGAGAGAAGTGTCTAGACCATTGTTTCCGTGTGAGAATTGACTTAGTTTTGAAAGGAATACTTACTGCAAATCCTAATTTTCAAGGTGGAGAAAGGGTGATTTTCCTCAAATGGGCCTCTTTATCTGAGGGGAAGAAACACATGTATCCCTCCAAAGAAAACCATTTCTGCTAGAAGCTGCAGCATCTGACACATTGTTACCTGTGAGAATTGAGTTCACTTTTGAAAGGAATATTTCCTGTATATCGTAGTTATCATGGTAGGGGAAGGCTCATTTTGGTACAAAAATGCCTAATCAGGTGATTTGAAGAAACACACTTATTTCTCCAAATAACACCATCTAAGCTTGAAGCTACAGTTGCTAGCACATTGTTTCCCTGTGACAATTGGCTTAGTTTTTGAAAGGAAGACTTCCTCACAATCTGAATTTTCAGGGTATTATTAGGCTGAGTGTGTCCAAGTAGGCCCATTCAGCTAAGTTCTATAGAAACATGTGTCTCTCAAAAAAAAATCTTTCTTAGAACCAGGAGCATCTAGGGCATTGTTTCCCTGTGAGAACTGAGTTAGTTATTGAAAGGAATACTTCCTGCGACTTAAGATGTTTCAAAGTGGAGAAAGGCTCATTTTGTTCCAAATGGGGCCGTTCATCATTGGGGAAGAAACACAAGTATCCCTCCGAAGAAACCCATTTATGGTAGAAGCTGCAGCATCTACCATATTGTTTTCCTGTGAGAATTGAGTTCGTTTTGGGAAGAATACTTCCTGCAAATCAGAAATTCCAACGTGAACAAAGGTTCATTTTGTTTCCCAAAGGCCTATTCACCTAAGATGAAGAAAGGCCTGTATGTCCAAAAGAGAACAAGCTGGGTCCAAAGCTCAAGCATGTAGAACGTTGTTTACCAGTGATACTTGAATTACTTTTTAAATGGAATGCTCCTGCAAATCAGAATTGTCGGGGTGGATGAAGATCATTTTGTTCTGAATAGGCCTATTCGCCTGAGTTGAAAAAACACATGTACCTCTCAAAAGAAAACCAGCAGTGTTAGAAGCAGGAGCATCAAGCACATTGTTTTACTGTGAGAATTCAGTGAGTTTTTGAAAGGAAGACTGCTGCAAATCAGCATTTTCGAGGTGTAGAAAGCTTCATTTTGTTCCACATAGGACAGTTTAGAACAGTTGAAGAAACAAATGTAAATCTCAAAAGAAAGCTATGTGTGTTAGAAACAAGAGCATCTATCACATTGTTTGCTGTGAGAATAGTGTTACTTTTTGAAAGGAATATACCTGCAACTTAGGGGATCAACGTGGAGATAGCCTCTTTCTGTTCCAAATTGGCCTATTCAGCTAAGTTGAAGAAACACATGTACCTCTCAAAAAAACCATCTCGGTATGAGGCTGGAATATCTAGAACATTGTTTCCCTGTGAGAACTGAGTGTGGTTTTGAAATGACTACTACAGGAAACCTTAGAGTTTCAAAGGGGCGATAAGCTCTGTTTGCTCGAAATAGGTCTTTTCAGCTGAGTTGAAGACACATGCATCTTTCCCAAGAAAACCATCTATGTTAGAAAGTGCAGCAGCTACCACATGGTTTCTCTGTCACAATTGAGAGAGCTTTTGAAAGGAGTACTTCCTGCAATTCAGAACTTGCAAGGTCAACAAAGGTCCATTCTGTGCCAAATAGGCGTTTTCACCTGACATGTTGAAACACATGTTTCTCTCACAAGAAACTCTCTGTGTTAGACGGTCCATCGCAGAGAATATTATTTACCCGTGAGATTTGAGTTAGTTTTCATTGGAGAACTTTTGCAAATCAGAATTTCAGGGTGGAAAAGGCTACTTTGTTCCTAATAGCCCTATTGAGCTGCATTGAAAAAACACCTGGATCTCGCGAGAGAAAACCATCTGTGTTAGAAGCAGGATCATCCGACACATTGTTTCCCTGTGAGAATCGAGTGAATATTTGAAAGGAGTACTTCCAGCCAATCATAGATTTGAGGTGTACAAAAGCTCACTTTACTCCAAATAGGACTATTTAGCTGAGTGGAAGAAACAACATGTATATCTCGCAAGAGAACTATATGTGTAAGAAGCCTGAGCATCCAGAACATTGATTCCCTGTGAGAACCGAGTTACGTTTGAAAGGAATACCTCCTGCAAATCCTAGATTTGAAGGTGGAGAAAGGCTGCTTTTGTTCAAAATAGGCCTATTGATCTGAGGGGAAGTAACGAATGGATACTTCCAAAGAAAACCATTTCTGGTAGAAGCTGAAGCATGTACATATTGCTTCCCTGGGAGAAATCAGTTAGTTTGGAAAGGAATATTCCTGCAAATCAGAACTTCCAAGGTGCACCAAGCTTCATTTCATTCTAAATAGGCCTATTCCACTGAGATGTTGAAACACATGTTTCTCTGGAAAGAAAACAATCCGTGTTACAATCTCCCCTGCCTTTAACCTTGATTCCCTGTGAGATTAGAGGTAGTTTTTGAGTGGAATACGTCTGCAAAGGAGAATTTTCAGGCTGGAAAAGCCTCCTTTTGTTGGACTAAGCCTATTCAGCTGAGTTGAAGAAGCACATTTTTCTCTCAAAAGAAAATCATCTGTGTTAGAAGAAGGAGAATCTAGCACATTGTTTCCTATGAGAAGTGAGTTAGTGTTTGAAAAGAACGCTGACTGCAACCTAGGTGTTTCAAGGTGGAGATTGACTCTATTTCCTCCAATAAGCCTATTCAGATGAGTTTGAGAAACACATGTATCTCTCCAAGGAAAATGATATACGTTAGCAGCATCAAATCTACCACATTGTTTCCTTCTGAGTATTGAGTTAGTTTTTGAAAGCAACACGTTTAGCAAATCAGAATTTTCAAGCTAGAGAAAGGCTCATTTTGTCCAAAGAGGAGGATTCGGCTCAATTGAAGACAGACATGTATCTCTCCTCACAATACCACCTATGCTTCAAACTGCAGCAATTACCACATTGTTTCCCTGCAAGAATTGACTTAGTTTTTGAAAGGACTACTACTGGCAACTTTTGAGTTTCACTGTGGAGATAGTCTCTGTTTGCTTCAAACAGGCCTTTTTAGCTGAGATGAAGAAGCACATGTGTATCTTGAAAAAGTACCATCTACGTTGGAAGCTGTAATTTCTATCACACTGTTTCCCTCTGACAATTTAGTTTGTTTTAGAAAGGAGTATTTCCTGCAAATCAGAATTTCCAACATGGATTGAAGTTCACTTGCTCCAAACAAGCCTAGGTTGAAGAAACACACATATTTCTTGAAAGAAAACCATCTGTGTTAGAAGAAAGTGCATCTAGCACATTGTTTCCCTGTGAGAACTGAGTTAGTTTTTAAAGGAACTCGTCCTCCACATTAGCACTTTGAATTGGGACATATGTTTCTTTGTTTCAAATTGGCCTATTCACCTGAATGGTCTAAACACGTGTTCCTCTTGAAACATCACAATATGTTTTAGAAAGAGGAACAACTAGCCTATTGCTTCCTTGTGAGAAGACTTAGTCTTGGAAAGGAATGTACCTGCAACTGAGAGATTTCAATGTGGAGATATGCCCTGATTGCTGCAAATAGGCCTATACAGCTGAGTTGAAGAAACACATGACTAACTCTAATGACAACCATCTATGTTAGAAACTGTAGCATCAAGCACATTGTTCCCCTGTGAAATTTGAATTAGTTATGGAAATGAATAACTTCTGAAGAACAGATTTTCAAAGTGTAGGAAGCCTCATTTTGTCCAAATAGGCCATTTCAGCTATGTTGAAGAAACACATGCATCTCTCCAACGAAATCATGTAGGTTAGAATCAGCATCATCTAGAACACTGTTCCTTGTGAGAATTGATTTAGCTCGTGAAAGGAGTATTTCCTGCAAAGCATCCTTTTCAAGATGAAGAAAGGCTCATTTTGTTCCAAATAGGTCTATACAGCTGAGTTGAAGAAACACATGTACCTTTCCAAAGAAAACCATCTATGGTAGATCTACCACTTTATTTCCCTGTGTGAATTGACATAGATTTCAAAGGAACATTTAATGGAAATGAGAACTTAGAAGGCAGAGAAAGGATCATTTTGTTCCAAATGGGCCAAATCACATGAGATGTCAAAAACCGTTTGTGTGGAAAGGAAAACTGTGATAGAAACAGGTGTTTCCTGCACATTCTTTCCCTGTGAAAATTGAGTTAATTTTTAAAAGCATACTTCCTACATCTTAAGTGTTTCAATGCGGAGATAGGTTCTGTTTACTCCAGGGAGGCGTATTCAGCGTGGTTTGAGAAACGCATGTATCTCCCAAAGAAAGAGATCTATGTTAAATGCTTCACAATCCCGCCTGTTGTTTGCCTGTGAGAATTGAATGAATTTTTGAATGCAATACTTCTGGAAATCCTCATTTTCAAGAAGAAGAAAGGCTCATTTTGTCCCAAGTATGCGTATTTTGCTGAGGTGAAGAAACACATTTATCTCTCCACAGAAAGCCATCTGTGTCAGAAGTCAAAACATTAACAACATTGCTTCATTCTGTAAATGAGTTACTTTTGGAAAGGAATATTTCCTGAAAATCAGAACTTTCAAGGTGGAGAGATGTTCACTTTCTTCCAAATAAGCCTATTGACCTGAAAGTGGGAACACATTTGTCTCTCGAAAGAAAATGGTCAGTGTAGAAAGAGAGAAGTGTCTAGACCATTGTTTCCGTGTGAGAATTGACTTAGTTTTGAAAGGAATACTTACTGCAAATCCTAATTTTCAAGGTGGAGAAAGGGTGATTTTCCTCAAATGGGCCTCTTTATCTGAGGGGAAGAAACACATGTATCCCTCCAAAGAAAACCATTTCTGCTAGAAGCTGCAGCATCTGACACATTGTTACCTGTGAGAATTGAGTTCACTTTTGAAAGGAATATTTCCTGTATATCGTAGTTATCATGGTAGGGGAAGGCTCATTTTGGTACAAAAATGCCTAATCAGGTGATTTGAAGAAACACACTTATTTCTCCAAATAACACCATCTAAGCTTGAAGCTACAGTTGCTAGCACATTGTTTCCCTGTGACAATTGGCTTAGTTTTTGAAAGGAAGACTTCCTCACAATCTGAAATTTCAGGGTATTATTAGGCTGAGTGTGTCCAAGTAGGCCCATTCAGCTAAGTTCTATAGAAACATGTGTCTCTCAAAAAAAAATCTTTCTTAGAACCAGGAGCATCTAGGGCATTGTTTCCCTGTGAGAACTGAGTTAGTTATTGAAAGGAATACTTCCTGCGACTTAAGATGTTTCAAAGTGGAGAAAGGCTCATTTTGTTCCAAATGGGGCCGTTCATCATTGGGGAAGAAACACAAGTATCCCTCCGAAGAAACCCATTTATGCTAGAAGCTGCAGCATCTACCATATTGTTTTCCTGTGAGAATTGAGTTCGTTTTGGGAAGAATACTTCCTGCAAATCAGAAATTCCAACGTGAACAAAGGTTCATTTTGTTTCCCAAAGGCCTATTCACCTAAGATGAAGAAAGGCCTGTATGTCCAAAAGAGAACAAGCTGGGTCCAAAGCTCAAGCATGTAGAACGTTGTTTACCAGTGATACTTGAATTACTTTTTAAATGGAATGCTCCTGCAAATCAGAATTGTCGGGGTGGATGAAGATCATTTTGTTCTGAATAGGCCTATTTGCCTGAGTTGAAAAAACACATGTACCTCTCAAAAGAAAACCAGCAGTGTTAGAAGCAGGAGCATCAAGCACATTGTTTTACTGTGAGAATTCAGTGAGTTTTTGAAAGGAAGACTGCTGCAAATCAGCATTTTCGAGGTGTAGAAAGCTTCATTTTGTTCCACATAGGACAGTTTAGAACAGTTGAAGAAACAAATGTAAATCTCAAAAGAAAGCTATGTGTGTTAGAAACAAGAGCATCTATCACATTGTTTGCTGTGAGAATAGTGTTACTTTTTGAAAGGAATATACCTGCAACTTAGGGGATCAACGTGGAGATAGCCTCTTTCTGTTCCAAATTGGCCTATTCAGCTAAGTTGAAGAAACACATGTACCTCTCAAAAAAACCATCTCGGTATGAGGCTGGAATATCTAGAACATTGTTTCCCTGTGAGAACTGAGTGTGGTTTTGAAATGACTACTACAGGAAACCTTAGAGTTTCAAAGGGGCGATAAGCTCTGTTTGCTCGAAATAGGTCTTTTCAGCTGAGTTGAAGACACATGCATCTTTCCCAAGAAAACCATCTATGTTAGAAAGTGCAGCAGCTACCACATGGTTTCTCTGTCACAATTGAGAGAGCTTTTGAAAGGAGTACTTCCTGCAATTCAGAACTTGCAAGGTCAACAAAGGTCCATTCTGTGCCAAATAGGCGTTTTCACCTGACATGTTGAAACACATGTTTCTCTCACAAGAAACTCTCTGTGTTAGACGGTCCATCGCAGAGAACATTATTTACCCGTGAGATTTGAGTTAGTTTTCATTGGAGAACTTTTGCAAATCAGAATTTCAGGGTGGAAAAGGCTACTTTGTTCCTAATAGCCCTATTGAGCTGCATTGAAAAAACACCTGGATCTCGCGAGAGAAAACCATCTGTGTTAGAAGCAGGATCATCCGACACATTGTTTCCCTGTGAGAATCGAGTGAATATTTGAAAGGAGTACTTCCAGCCAATCATAGATTTGAGGTGTACAAAAGCTCACTTTACTCCAAATAGGACTATTTAGCTGAGTGGAAGAAACAACATGTATATCTCGCAAGAGAACTATATGTGTAAGAAGCCTGAGCATCCAGAACATTGATTCCCTGTGAGAACCGAGTTACGTTTGAAAGGAATACCTCCTGCAAATCCTAGATTTGAAGGTGGAGAAAGGCTGCTTTTGTTCAAAATAGGTCTATTGATCTGAGGGGAAGTAACGAATGGATACTTCCAAAGAAAACCATTTCTGGTAGAAGCTGAAGCATGTACATATTGCTTCCCTGGGAGAAATCAGTTAGTTTGGAAAGGAATATTCCTGCAAATCAGAACTTCCAAGGTGCACCAAGCTTCATTTCATTCTAAATAGGCCTATTCCACTGAGATGTTGAAACACATGTTTCTCTGGAAAGAAAACAATCCGTGTTACAATCTCCCCTGCCTTTAACCTTGATTCCCTGTGAGATTAGAGGTAGTTTTTGAGTGGAATACGTCTGCAAAGGAGAATTTTCAGGCTGGAAAAGCCTCCTTTTGTTGGACTAAGCCTATTCAGCTGAGTTGAAGCACATTTTTCTCTCAAAAGAAAATCATCTGTGTTAGAAGAAGGAGAATCTAGCACATTGTTTCCTATGAGAAGTGAGTTAGTGTTTGAAAAGAACGCTGCCTGCAACCTAGGTGTTTCAAGGTGGAGATTGGCTCTATTTCCTCCAATAAGCCTATTCAGATGAGTTTGAGAAACACATGTATCTCTCCAAGGAAAATGATATACGTTAGCAGCATCAAATCTACCACATTGTTTCCTTCTGAGTATTGAGTTAGTTTTTGAAAGCAACACGTTTAGCAAATCAGAATTTTCAAGCTAGAGAAAGGCTCATTTTGTCCAAAGAGGAGGATTCGGCTCAATTGAAGACAGACATGTATCTCTCCTCACAATACCACCTATGCTTCAAACTGCAGCAATTACCACATTGTTTCCCTGCAAGAATTGACTTAGTTTTTGAAAGGACTACTACTGGCAACTTTTGAGTTTCACTGTGGAGATAGTCTCTGTTTGCTTCAAACAGGCCTTTTTAGCTGAGATGAAGAAGCACATGTGTATCTTGAAAAAGTACCATCTACGTTGGAAGCTGTAATTTCTATCACACTGTTTCCCTCTGACAATTTAGTTTGTTTTCGAAAGGAGTATTTCCTGCAAATCAGAATTTCCAACATGGATTGAAGTTCACTTGCTCCAAACAAGCCTAGGTTGAAGAAACACACATATTTCTTGAAAGAAAACCATCTGTGTTAGAAGAAAGTGCATCTAGCACATTGTTTCCCTGTGAGAACTGAGTTAGTTTTTAAAGGAACTCGTCCTCCACATTAGCACTTTGAATTGGGACATATGTTTCTTTGTTTCAAATTGGCCTATTCACCTGAATGGTCTAAACACGTGTTCCTCTTGAAACATCACAATATGTTTTAGAAAGAGGAACAACTAGCCTATTGCTTCCTTGTGAGAAGACTTAGTCTTGGAAAGGAATGTACCTGCAACTGAGAGATTTCAATGTGGAGATATGCCCTGATTGCTGCAAATAGGCCTATACAGCTGAGTTGAAGAAACACATGACTAACTCTAATGACAACCATCTATGTTAGAAACTGTAGCATCAAGCACATTGTTCCCCTGTGAAATTTGAATTAGTTATGGAAATGAATAACTTCTGAAGAACAGATTTTCAAAGTGTAGGAAGCCTCATTTTGTCCAAATAGGCCATTTCAGCTATGTTGAAGAAACACATGCATCTCTCCAACGAAATCATGTAGGTTAGAATCAGCATCATCTAGAACACTGTTCCTTGTGAGAATTGATTTAGCTCGTGAAAGGAGTATTTCCTGCAAAGCATCCTTTTCAAGATGAAGAAAGGCTCATTTTGTTCCAAATAGGTCTATACAGCTGAGTTGAAGAAACACATGTACCTTTCCAAAGAAAACCATCTATGGTAGATCTACCACTTTATTTCCCTGTGTGAATTGACATAGATTTCAAAGGAACATTTAATGGAAATGAGAACTTAGAAGGCAGAGAAAGGATCATTTTGTTCCAAATGGGCCAAATCACATGAGATGTCAAAAACCGTTTGTGTGGAAAGGAAAACTGTGATAGAAACAGGTGTTTCCTGCACATTCTTTCCCTGTGAAAATTGAGTTAATTTTTAAAAGCATACTTCCTACATCTTAAGTGTTTCAATGCGGAGATAGGTTCTGTTTACTCCAGGGAGGCGTATTCAGCGTGGTTTGAGAAACGCATGTATCTCCCAAAGAAAGAGATCTATGTTAAATGCTTCACAATCCCGCCTGTTGTTTGCCTGTGAGAATTGAATGAATTTTTGAATGCAATACTTCTGGAAATCCTCATTTTCAAGAAGAAGAAAGGCTCATTTTGTCCCAAGTATGCGTATTTTGCTGAGGTGAAGAAACACATTTATCTCTCCACAGAAAGCCATCTGTGTCAGAAGTCAAAACATTAACAACATTGCTTCATTCTGTAAATGAGTTACTTTTGGAAAGGAATATTTCCTGAAAATCAGAACTTTCAAGGTGGAGAGATGTTCACTTTCTTCCAAATAAGCCTATTGACCTGAAAGTGGGAACACATTTGTCTCTCGAAAGAAAATGGTCAGTGTAGAAAGAGAGAAGTGTCTAGACCATTGTTTCCGTGTGAGAATTGACTTAGTTTTGAAAGGAATACTTACTGCAAATCCTAATTTTCAAGGTGGAGAAAGGGTGATTTTCCTCAAATGGGCCTCTTTATCTGAGGGGAAGAAACACATGTATCCCTCCAAAGAAAACCATTTCTGCTAGAAGCTGCAGCATCTGACACATTGTTACCTGTGAGAATTGAGTTCACTTTTGAAAGGAATATTTCCTGTATATCGTAGTTATCATGGTAGGGGAAGGCTCATTTTGGTACAAAAATGCCTAATCAGCTGATTTGAAGAAACACACTTATTTCTCCAAATAACACCATCTAGGCTTGAAGCTACAGTTGCTAGCACATTGTTTCCCTGTGACAATTGGCTTAGTTTTTGAAAGGAAGACTTCCTCACAATCTGAATTTTCAGGGTATTATTAGGCTGAGTGTGTCCAAGTAGGCCCATTCAGCTAAGTTCTATAGAAACATGTGTCTCTCAAAAAAAAATCTTTCTTAGAACCAGGAGCATCTAGGGCATTGTTTCCCTGTGAGAACTGAGTTAGTTATTGAAAGGAATACTTCCTGCGACTTAAGATGTTTCAAAGTGGAGAAAGGCTCATTTTGTTCCAAATGGGGCCGTTCATCATTGGGGAAGAAACACAAGTATCCCTCCGAAGAAACCCATTTATGGTAGAAGCTGCAGCATCTACCATATTGTTTTCCTGTGAGAATTGAGTTCGTTTTGGGAAGAATACTTCCTGCAAATCAGAAATTCCAACGTGAACAAAGGTTCATTTTGTTTCCCAAAGGCCTATTCACCTAAGATGAAGAAAGGCCTGTATGTCCAAAAGAGAACAAGCTGGGTCCAAAGCTCAAGCATGTAGAACGTTGTTTACCAGTGATACTTGAATTACTTTTTGAATGGAATGCTCCTGCAAATCAGAATTGTCGGGGTGGATGAAGATCATTTTGTTCTGAATAGGCCTATTCGCCTGAGTTGAAAAAACACATGTACCTCTCAAAAGAAAACCAGCAGTGTTAGAAGCAGGAGCATCAAGCACATTGTTTTACTGTGAGAATTCAGTGAGTTTTTGAAAGGAAGACTGCTGCAAATCAGCATTTTCGAGGTGTAGAAAGCTTCATTTTGTTCCACATAGGACAGTTTAGAACAGTTGAAGAAACAAATGTAAATCTCAAAAGAAAGCTATGTGTGTTAGAAACAAGAGCATCTATCACATTGTTTGCTGTGAGAATAGTGTTACTTTTTGAAAGGAATATACCTGCAACTTAGGGGATCAACGTGGAGATAGCCTCTTTCTGTTCCAAATTGGCCTATTCAGCTAAGTTGAAGAAACACATGTACCTCTCAAAAAAACCATCTCGGTATGAGGCTGGAATATCTAGAACATTGTTTCCCTGTGAGAACTGAGTGTGGTTTTGAAATGACTACTACAGGAAACCTTAGAGTTTCAAAGGGGCGATAAGCTCTGTTTGCTCGAAATAGGTCTTTTCAGCTGAGTTGAAGACACATGCATCTTTCCCAAGAAAACCATCTATGTTAGAAAGTGCAGCAGCTACCACATGGTTTCTCTGTCACAATTGAGAGAGCTTTTGAAAGGAGTACTTCCTGCAATTCAGAACTTGCAAGGTCAACAAAGGTCCATTCTGTGCCAAATAGGCGTTTTCACCTGACATGTTGAAACACATGTTTCTCTCACAAGAAACTCTCTGTGTTAGACGGTCCATCGCAGAGAACATTATTTACCCGTGAGATTTGAGTTAGTTTTCATTGGAGAACTTTTGCAAATCAGAATTTCAGGGTGGAAAAGGCTACTTTGTTCCTAATAGCCCTATTGAGCTGCATTGAAAAAACACATGGATCTCGCGAGAGAAAACCATCTGTGTTAGAAGCAGGATCATCCGACACATTGTTTCCCTGTGAGAATCGAGTGAATATTTGAAAGGAGTACTTCCAGCCAATCATAGATTTGAGGTGTACAAAAGCTCACTTTACTCCAAATAGGACTATTTAGCTGAGTGGAAGAAACAACATGTATATCTCGCAAGAGAACTATATGTGTAAGAAGCCTGAGCATCTAGAACATTGATTCCCTGTGAGAACCGAGTTATCTTTGAAAGGAATACCTCCTGCAAATCCTAGATTTGAAGGTGGAGAAAGGCTGCTTTTGTTCAAAATAGGCCTATTGATCTGAGGGAAAGTAACGAATGGATACTTCCAAAGAAAACCATTTCTGGTAGAAGCTGAAGCATGTACATATTGCTTCCCTGGGAGAAATCAGTTAGTTTGGAAAGGAATATTCCTGCAAATCAGAACTTCCAAGGTGCACCAAGCTTCATTTCATTCTAAATAGGCCTATTCCACTGAGATGTTGAAACACATGTTTCTCTGGAAAGAAAACAATCCGTGTTACAATCTCCCCTGCCTTTAACCTTGATTCCCTGTGAGATTAGAGGTAGTTTTTGAGTGGAATACGTCTGCAAAGGAGAATTTTCAGGCTGGAAAAGCCTCCTTTTGTTGGACTAAGCCTATTCAGCTGAGTTGAAGAAGCACATTTTTCTCTCAAAAGAAAATCATCTGTGTTAGAAGAAGGAGAATCTAGCACATTGTTTCCTATGAGAAGTGAGTTAGTGTTTGAAAAGAACGCTGACTGCAACCTAGGTGTTTCAAGGTGGAGATTGGCTCTATTTCCTCCAATAAGCCTATTCAGATGAGTTTGAGAAACTCATGTATCTCTCCATGGAAAATGATATACGTTAGCAGCATCAAATCTACCACATTGTTTCCTTCTGAGTATTGAGTTAGTTTTTGAAAGCAACACGTTTAGCGAATCAGAATTTTCAAGCTACAGAAAGGCTCATTTTGTCCAAAGAGGACAATTCGGCTCAATTGAAGACAGACGTGTATCTCTCCTCACAATACCATCTATGCTTCAAACTGCAGCAATTACCACATTGTTTCCCTGCAAGAATTGACTTAGTTTTTGAAAGGACTACTACTGGCAACTTTTGAGTTTCACTGTGGAGATAGTCTCTGTTTGCTTCAAACAGGCCTTTTTAGCTGAGATGAAGAAGCACATGTGTATCTTGAAAAAGTACCATCTACGTTGGAAGCTGTAATTTCTATCACACTGTTTCCCTCTGACAATTTAGTTTGTTTTCGAAAGGAGTATTTCCTGCAAATCAGAATTTCCAACATGGATTGAAGTTCACTTGCTCCAAACAAGCCTAGGTTGAAGAAACACACATATTTCTTGAAAGAAAACCATCTGTGTTAGAAGAAAGTGCATCTAGCACATTGTTTCCCTGTGAGAACTGAGTTAGTTTTTAAAGGAACTCGTCCTCCACATTAGCACTTTGAATTGGGACATATGTTTCTTTGTTTCAAATTGGCCTATTCACCTGAATGGTCTAAACACGTGTTCCTCTTGAAACATCACAATATGTTTTAGAAAGAGGAACAACTAGCCTATTGCTTCCTTGTGAGAAGACTTAGTCTTGGAAAGGAATGTACCTGCAACTGAGAGATTTCAATGTGGAGATATGCCCTGATTGCTGCAAATAGGCCTATACAGCTGAGTTGAAGAAACACATGACTAACTCTAATGACAACCATCTATGTTAGAAACTGTAGCATCAAGCACATTGTTCCCCTGTGAAATTTGAATTAGTTATGGAAATGAATAACTTCTGAAGAACAGATTTTCAAAGTGTAGGAAGCCTCATTTTGTCCAAATAGGCCATTTCAGCTATGTTGAATGAACACATGCATCTCTCCAACGAAATCATGTAGGTTAGAATCAGCATCATCTAGAACACTGTTCCTTGTGAGAATTGATTTAGCTCGTGAAAGGAGTATTTCCTGCAAAGCATCCTTTTCAAGATGAAGAAACGCTCATTTTGTTCCAAATAGGTCTATACAGCTGAGTTGAAGAAACACATGTACCTTTCCAAAGAAAACCATCTATGGTAGATCTACCACTTTATTTCCCTGTGTGAATTGACATAGATTTCAAAGGAAAATTTAATGGAAATGAGAACTTAGAAGGCAGAGAAAGGATCATTTTGTTCCAAATGGGCCAAATCACATGAGATGTCAAAAACCGTTTGTGTGGAAAGGAAAACTGTGATAGAAACAGGTGTTTCCTGCACATTCTTTCCCTGTGAAAATTGAGTTAATTTTTAAAAGCATACTTCCTACATCTTAAGTGTTTCAATGCGGAGATAGGTTCTGTTTACTCCAGGGAGGCGTATTCTGCGTGGTTTGAGAAACGCATGTATCTCCCAAAGAAAGAGATCTATGTTAAATGCTTCACAATCCCGCCTGTTGTTTGCCTGTGAGAATTGAATGAATTTTTGAATGCAATACTTCTGGAAATCCTCATTTTCAAGAAGAAGAAAGGCTCATTTTGTCCCAAGTATGCGTATTTTGCTGAGGTGAAGAAACACATTTATCTCTCCACAGAAAGCCATCTGTGTCAGAAGTCAAAACATTAACAACATTGCTTCATTCTGTAAATGAGTTACTTTTGGAAAGGAATATTTCCTGAAAATCAGAACTTTCAAGGTGGAGAGATGTTCACTTTCTTCCAAATAAGCCTATTGACCTGAAAGTGGGAACACATTTGTCTCTCGAAAGAAAATGGTCAGTGTAGAAAGAGAGAAGTGTCTAGACCATTGTTTCCGTGTGAGAATTGACTTAGTTTTGAAAGGAATACTTACTGCAAATCCTAATTTTCAAGGTGGAGAAAGGGTGATTTTCCTCAAATGGGCCTCTTTATCTGAGGGGAAGAAACACATGTATCCCTCCAAAGAAAACCATTTCTGCTAGAAGCTGCAGCATCTGACACATTGTTACCTGTGAGAATTGAGTTCACTTTTGAAAGGAATATTTCCTGTATATCGTAGTTATCATGGTAGGGGAAGGCTCATTTTGGTACAAAAATGCCTAATCAGCTGATTTGAAGAAACACACTTATTTCTCCAAATAACACCATCTAAGCTTGAAGCTACAGTTGCTAGCACATTGTTTCCCTGTGACAATTGGCTTAGTTTTTGAAAGGAAGACTTCCTGACAATCTGAATTTTCAGGGTATTATTAGGCTGAGTGTGTCCAAGTAGGCCCATTCAGCTAAGTTCTATAGAAACATGTGTCTCTCAAAAAAAAATCTTTCTTAGAACCAGGAGCATCTAGGGCATTGTTTCCCTGTGAGAACTGAGTTAGTTATTGAAAGGAATACTTCCTGCGACTTAAGATGTTTCAAAGTGGAGAAAGGCTCATTTTGTTCCAAATGGGGCCGTTCATCATTGGGGAAGAAACACAAGTATCCCTCTGAAGAAACCCATTTATGCTAGAAGCTGCAGCATCTACCATATTGTTTTCCTGTGAGAATTGAGTTCGTTTTGGGAAGAATACTTCCTGCAAATCAGAAATTCCAACGTGAACAAAGGTTCATTTTGTTTCCCAAAGGCCTATTCACCTAAGATGAAGAAAGGCCTGTATGTCCAAAAGAGAACAAGCTGGGTCCAAAGCTCAAGCATGTAGAACGTTGTTTACCAGTGATACTTGAATTACTTTTTAAATGGAATGCTCCTGCAAATCAGAATTGTCGGGGTGGATGAAGATCATTTTGTTCTGAATAGGCCTATTCGCCTGAGTTGAAAAAACACATGTACCTCTCAAAAGAAAACCAGCAGTGTTAGAAGCAGGAGCATCAAGCACATTGTTTTACTGTGAGAATTCAGTGAGTTTTTGAAAGGAAGACTGCTGCAAATCAGCATTTTCGAGGTGTAGAAAGCTTCATTTTGTTCCACATAGGACAGTTTAGAACAGTTGAAGAAACAAATGTAAATCTCAAAAGAAAGCTATGTGTGTTAGAAACAAGAGCATCTATCACATTGTTTGCTGTGAGAATAGTGTTACTTTTTGAAAGGAATATACCTGCAACTTAGGGGATCAACGTGGAGATAGCCTCTTTCTGTTCCAAATTGGCCTATTCAGCTAAGTTGAAGAAACACATGTACCTCTCAAAAAAAACCATCTCGGTATGAGGCTGGAATATCTAGAACATTGTTTCCCTGTGAGAACTGAGTGTGGTTTTGAAATGACTACTACAGGAAACCTTAGAGTTTCAAAGGGGCGATAAGCTCTGTTTGCTCGAAATAGGTCTTTTCAGCTGAGTTGAAGACACATGCATCTTTCCCAAGAAAACCATCTATGTTAGAAAGTGCAGCAGCTACCACATGGTTTCTCTGTCACAATTGAGAGAGCTTTTGAAAGGAGTACTTCCTGCAATTCAGAACTTGCAAGGTCAACAAAGGTCCATTCTGTGCCAAATAGGCGTTTTCACCTGACATGTTGAAACACATGTTTCTCTCACAAGAAACTCTCTGTGTTAGACGGTCCATCGCAGAGAACATTATTTACCCGTGAGATTTGAGTTAGTTTTCATTGGAGAACTTTTGCAAATCAGAATTTCAGGGTGGAAAAGGCTACTTTGTTCCTAATAGCCCTATTGAGCTGCATTGAAAAAACACATGGATCTCGCGAGAGAAAACCATCTGTGTTAGAAGCAGGATCATCCGACACATTGTTTCCCTGTGAGAATCGAGTGAATATTTGAAAGGAGTACTTCCAGCCAATCATAGATTTGAGGTGTACAAAAGCTCACTTTACTCCAAATAGGACTATTTAGCTGAGTGGAAGAAACAACATGTATATCTCGCAAGAGAACTATATGTGTAAGAAGCCTGAGCATCTAGAACATTGATTCCCTGTGAGAACCGAGTTACGTTTGAAAGGAATACCTCCTGCAAATCCTAGATTTGAAGGTGGAGAAAGGCTGCTTTTGTTCAAAATAGGCCTATTGATCTGAGGGGAAGTAACGAATGGATACTTCCAAAGAAAACCATTTCTGGTAGAAGCTGAAGCATGTACATATTGCTTCCCTGGGAGAAATCAGTTAGTTTGGAAAGGAATATTCCTGCAAATCAGAACTTCCAAGGTGCACCAAGCTTCATTTCATTCTAAATAGGCCTATTCCACTGAGATGTTGAAACACATGTTTCTCTGGAAAGAAAACAATCCGTGTTACAATCTCCCCTGCCTTTAACCTTGATTCCCTGTGAGATTAGAGGTAGTTTTTGAGTGGAATACGTCTGCAAAGGAGAATTTTCAGGCTGGAAAAGCCTCCTTTTGTTGGACTAAGCCTATTCAGCTGAGTTGAAGAAGCACATTTTTCTCTCAAAAGAAAATCATCTGTGTTAGAAGAAGGAGAATCTAGCACATTGTTTCCTATGAGAAGTGAGTTAGTGTTTGAAAAGAACGCTGACTGCAACCTAGGTGTTTCAAGGTGGAGATTGGCTCTATTTCCTCCAATAAGCCTATTCAGATGAGTTTGAGAAACTCATGAATCTCTCCAAGGAAAATGCTATACGTTAGCAGCATCAAATCTACCACATTGTTTCCTTCTGAGTATTGAGTTAGTTTTTGAAAGCAACACCTTTAGCGAATCAGAATTTTCAAGCTACAAAAAGGCTCATTTTGTCCAAAGAGGACAATTCGGCTCAATTGAAGACAGACGTGTATCTCTCCTCACAATACCATCTATGCTTCAAACTGCAGCAATTACCACATTGTTTCCCTGCAAGAATTGACTTAGTTTTTGAAAGGACTACTACTGGCAACTTTTGAGTTTCACTGTGGAGATAGTCTCTGTTTGCTTCAAACAGGCCTTTTTAGCTGAGATGAAGAAGCACATGTGTATCTTGAAAAAGTACCATCTACGTTGGAAGCTGTAATTTCTATCACACTGTTTCCCTCTGACAATTTAGTTTGTTTTCGAAAGGAGTATTTCCTGCAAATCAGAATTTCCAACATGGATTGAAGTTCACTTGCTCCAAACAAGCCTAGGTTGAAGAAACACACATATTTCTTGAAAGAAAACCATCTGTGTTAGAAGAAAGTGCATCTAGCACATTGTTTCCCTGTGAGAACTGAGTTAGTTTTTAAAGGAACTCGTCCTCCACATTAGCACTTTGAATTGGGACATATGTTTCTTTGTTTCAAATTGGCCTATTCACCTGAATGGTCTAAACACGTGTTCCTCTTGAAACATCACAATATGTTTTAGAAAGAGGAACAACTAGCCTATTGCTTCCTTGTGAGAAGACTTAGTCTTGGAAAGGAATGTACCTGCAACTGAGAGATTTCAATGTGGAGATATGCCCTGATTGCTGCAAATAGGCCTATACAGCTGAGTTGAAGAAACACATGACTAACTCTAATGACAACCATCTATGTTAGAAACTGTAGCATCAAGCACATTGTTCCCCTGTGAAATTTGAATTAGTTATGGAAATGAATAACTTCTGAAGAACAGATTTTCAAAGTGTAGGAAGCCTCATTTTGTCCAAATAGGCCATTTCAGCTATGTTGAAGAAACACATGCATCTCTCCAACGAAATCATGTAGGTTAGAATCAGCATCATCTAGAACACTGTTCCTTGTGAGAATTGATTTAGCTCGTGAAAGGAGTATTTCCTGCAAAGCATCCTTTTCAAGATGAAGAAACGCTCATTTTGTTCCAAATAGGTCTATACAGCTGAGTTGAAGAAACACATGTACCTTTCCAAAGAAAACCATCTATGGTAGATCTACCACTTTATTTCCCTGTGTGAATTGACATAGATTTCAAAGGAAAATTTAATGGAAATGAGAACTTAGAAGGCAGAGAAAGGATCATTTTGTTCCAAATGGGCCAAATCACATGAGATGTCAAAAACCGTTTGTGTGGAAAGGAAAACTGTGATAGAAACAGGTGTTTCCTGCACATTCTTTCCCTGTGAAAATTGAGTTAATTTTTAAAAGCATACTTCCTACATCTTAAGTGTTTCAATGCGGAGATAGGTTCTGTTTACTCCAGGGAGGCGTATTCAGCGTGGTTTGAGAAACGCATGTATCTCCCAAAGAAAGAGATCTATGTTAAATGCTTCACAATCCCGCCTGTTGTTTGCCTGTGAGAATTGAATGAATTTTTGAATGCAATACTTCTGGAAATCCTCATTTTCAAGAAGAAGAAAGGCTCATTTTGTCCCAAGTATGCGTATTTTGCTGAGGTGAAGAAACGCATTTATCTCTCCACAGAAAGCCATCTGTGTCAGAAGTCAAAACATTAACAACATTGCTTCATTCTGTAAATGAGTTACTTTTGGAAAGGAATATTTCCTGAAAATCAGAACTTTCAAGGTGGAGAGATGTTCACTTTCTTCCAAATAAGCCTATTGACCTGAAAGTGGGAACACATTTGTCTCTCGAAAGAAAATGGTCAGTGTAGAAAGAGAGAAGTGTCTAGACCATTGTTTCCGTGTGAGAATTGACTTAGTTTTGAAAGGAATACTTACTGCAAATCCTAATTTTCAAGGTGGAGAAAGGGTGATTTTCCTCAAATGGGCCTCTTTATCTGAGGGGAAGAAACACATGTATCCCTCCAAAGAAAACCATTTCTGCTAGAAGCTGCAGCATCTGACACATTGTTACCTGTGAGAATTGAGTTCACTTTTGAAAGGAATATTTCCTGTATATCGTAGTTATCATGGTAGGGGAAGGCTCATTTTGGTACAAAAATGCCTAATCAGCTGATTTGAAGAAACACACTTATTTCTCCAAATAACACCATCTAAGCTTGAAGCTACAGTTGCTAGCATATTGTTTCCCTGTGACAATTGGCTTAGTTTTTGAAAGGAAGACTTCCTCACAATCTGAATTTTCAGGGTATTATTAGGCTGAGTGTGTCCAAGTAGGCCCATTCAGCTAAGTTCTATAGAAACATGTGTCTCTCAAAAAAAAATCTTTCTTAGAACCAGGAGCATCTAGGGCATTGTTTCCCTGTGAGAACTGAGTAAGTTATTGAAAGGAATACTTCCTGCGACTTAAGATGTTTCAAAGTGGAGAAAGGCTCATTTTGTTCCAAATGGGGCCGTTCATCATTGGGGAAGAAACACAAGTATCCCTCCGAAGAAACCCATTTATGGTAGAAGCTGCAGCATCTACCATATTGTTTTCCTGTGAGAATTGAGTTCGTTTTGGGAAGAATACTTCCTGCAAATCAGAAATTCCAACGTGAACAAAGGTTCATTTTGTTTCCCAAAGGCCTATTCACCTAAGATGAAGAAAGGCCTGTATGTCCAAAAGAGAACAAGCTGGGTCCAAAGCTCAAGCATGTAGAACGTTGTTTAGCAGTGATACTTGAATTACTTTTTGAATGGAATGCTCCTGCAAATCAGAATTGTCGGGGTGGATGAAGATCATTTTGTTCTGAATAGGCCTATTCGCCTGAGTTGAAAAAACACATGTACCTCTCAAAAGAAAACCAGCAGTGTTAGAAGCAGGAGCATCAAGCACATTGTTTTACTGTGAGAATTCAGTGAGTTTTTGAAAAGAAGACTGCTGCAAATCAGCATTTTCGAGGTGTAGAAAGCTTCATTTTGTTCCACAGAGGACAGTTTAGAACAGTTGAAGAAACAAATGTAAATCTCAAAAGAAAGCTATGTGTGTTAGAAACAAGAGCATCTATCACATTGTTTGCTGTGAGAATAGTGTTACTTTTTGAAAGGAATATACCTGCAACTTAGGGGATCAACGTGGAGATAGCCTCTTTCTGTTCCAAATTGGCCTATTCAGCTAAGTTGAAGAAACACATGTACCTCTCAAAAAAAACCATCTCGGTATGAGGCTGCAATATCTAGAACATTGTTTCCCTGTGAGAACTGAGTGTGGTTTTGAAATGACTACTACAGGAAACCTTAGAGTTTCAAAGGGGCGATAAGCTCTGTTTGCTCGAAATAGGTCTTTTCAGCTGAGTTGAAAACACATGCATCTTTCCCAAGAAAACCATCTATGTTAGAAAGTGCAGCAGCTACCACATGGTTTCTCTGTCACAATTGAGAGAGCTTTTGAAAGGAGTACTTCCTGCAATTCAGAACTTGCAAGGTCAACAAAGGTCCATTCTGTGCCAAATAGGCGTTTTCACCTGACATGTTGAAACACATGTTTCTCTCACAAGAAACTCTCTGTGTTAGACGGTCCATCGCAGAGAACATTATTTACCCGTGAGATTTGAGTTAGTTTTCATTGGAGAACTTTTGCAAATCAGAATTTCAGGGTGGAAAAGGCTACTTTGTTCCTAATAGCCCTATTGAGCTGCATTGAAAAAACACATGGATCTCGCGAGAGAAAACCATCTGTGTTAGAAGCAGGATCATCCGACACATTGTTTCCCTGTGAGAATCGAGTGAATATTTGAAAGGAGTACTTCCAGCCAATCATAGATTTGAGGTGTACAAAAGCTCACTTTACTCCAAATAGGACTATTTAGCTGAGTGGAAGAAACAACATGTATATCTCGCAAGAGAACTATATGTGTAAGAAGCCTGAGCATCTAGAACATTGATTCCCTGTGAGAACCGAGTTACGTTTGAAAGGAATACCTCCTGCAAATCCTAGATTTGAAGGTGGAGAAAGGCTGCTTTTGTTCAAAATAGGCCTATTGATCTGAGGGGAAGTAACGAATGGATACTTCCAAAGAAAACCATTTCTGGTAGAAGCTGAAGCATGTACATATTGCTTCCCTGGGAGAAATCAGTTAGTTTGGAAAGGAATATTCCTGCAAATCAGAACTTCCAAGGTGCACCAAGCTTCATTTCATTCTAAATAGGTCTATTCCACTGAGATGTTGAAACACATGTTTCTCTGGAAAGAAAACAATCCGTGTTACAATCTCCCCTGCCTTTAACCTTGATTCCCTGTGAGATTAGAGGTAGTTTTTGAGTGGAATACGTCTGCAAAGGAGAATTTTCAGGCTGGAAAAGCCTCCTTTTGTTGGACTAAGCCTATTCAGCTGAGTTGAAGAAGCACATTTTTCTCTCAAAAGAAAATCATCTGTGTTAGAAGAAGGAGAATCTAGCACATTGTTTCCTATGAGAAGTGAGTTAGTGTTTGAAAAGAACGCTGACTGCAACCTAGGTGTTTCAAGGTGGAGATTGGCTCTTTTTCCTCCAATAAGCCTATTCAGATGAGTTTGAGAAACTCATGTATCTCTCCAAGGAAAATGATATACGTTAGCAGCATCAAATCTACCACATTGTTTCCTTCTGAGTATTGAGTTAGTTTTTGAAAGCAACACGTTTAGCAAATCAGAATTTTCAAGCTAGAGAAAGGCTCATTTTGTCCAAAGAGGACGATTCGGCTCAATTGAAGACAGACATGTATCTCTCCTCACAATACCATCTATGCTTCAAACTGCAGCAATTACCACATTGTTTCCCTGCAAGAATTGACTTAGTTTTTGAAAGGACTACTACTGGCAACTTTTGAGTTTCACTGTGGAGATAGTCTCTGTTTGCTTCAAACAGGCCTTTTTAGCTGAGATGAAGAAGCACATGTGTATCTTGAAAAAGTACCATCTACGTTGGAAGCTGTAATTTCTATCACACTGTTTCCCTCTGACAATTTAGTTTGTTTTCGAAAGGAGTATTTCCTGCAAATCAGAATTTCCAACATGGATTGAAGTTCACTTGCTCCAAACAAGCCTAGGTTGAAGAAACACACATATTTCTTGAAAGAAAACCATCTGTGTTAGAAGAAAGTGCATCTAGCACATTGTTTCCCTGTGAGAACTGAGTTAGTTTTTAAAGGAACTCGTCCTCCACATTAGCACTTTGAATTGGGACATATGTTTCTTTGTTTCAAATTGGCCTATTCACCTGAATGGTCTAAACACGTGTTCCTCTTGAAACATCACAATATGTTTTAGAAAGAGGAACAACTAGCCTATTGCTTCCTTGTGAGAAGACTTAGTCTTGGAAAGGAATGTACCTGCAACTGAGAGATTTCAATGTGGAGATATGCCCTGATTGCTGCAAATAGGCCTATACAGCTGAGTTGAAGAAACACATGACTAACTCTAATGACAACCATCTATGTTAGAAACTGTAGCATCAAGCACATTGTTCCCCTGTGAAATTTGAATTAGTTATGGAAATGAATAACTTCTGAAGAACAGATTTTCAAAGTGTAGGAAGCCTCATTTTGTCCAAATAGGCCATTTCAGCTATGTTGAAGAAACACATGCATCTCTCCAACGAAATCATGTAGGTTAGAATCAGCATCATCTAGAACACTGTTCCTTGTGAGAATTGATTTAGCTCGTGAAAGGAGTATTTCCTGCAAAGCATCCTTTTCAAGATGAAGAAAGGCTCATTTTGTTCCAAATAGGTCTATACAGCTGAGTTGAAGAAACACATGTACCTTTCCAAAGAAAACCATCTATGGTAGATCTACCACTTTATTTCCCTGTGTGAATTGACATAGATTTCAAAGGAACATTTAATGGAAATGAGAACTTAGAAGGCAGAGAAAGGATCATTTTGTTCCAAATGGGCCAAATCACATGAGATGTCAAAAACCGTTTGTGTGGAAAGGAAAACTGTGATAGAAACAGGTGTTTCCTGCACATTCTTTCCCTGTGAAAATTGAGTTAATTTTTAAAAGCATACTTCCTACATCTTAAGTGTTTCAATGCGGAGATAGGTTCTGTTTACTCCAGGGAGGCGTATTCAGGTTGGTTTGAGAAACGCATGTATCTCCCAAAGAAAGAGATCTATGTTAAATGCTTCACAATCCCGCCTGTTGTTTGCCTGTGAGAATTGAATGAATTTTTGAATGCAATACTTCTGGAAATCCTCATTTTCAAGAAGAAGAAAGGCTCATTTTGTCCCAAGTATGCGTATTTTGCTGAGGTGAAGAAACACATTTATCTCTCCACAGAAAGCCATCTGTGTCAGAAGTCAAAACATTAACAACATTGCTTCATTCTGTAAATGAGTTACTTTTGGAAAGGAATATTTCCTGAAAATCAGAACTTTCAAGGTGGAGAGATGTTCACTTTCTTCCAAATAAGCCTATTGACCTGAAAGTGGGAACACATTTGTCTCTCGAAAGAAAATGGTCAGTGTAGAAAGAGAGAAGTGTCTAGACCATTGTTTCCGTGTGAGAATTGACTTAGTTTTGAAAGGAATACTTACTGCAAATCCTAATTTTCAAGGTGGAGAAAGGGTGATTTTCCTCAAATGGGCCTCTTTATCTGAGGGGAAGAAACACATGTATCCCTCCAAAGAAAACCATTTCTGCTAGAAGCTGCAGCATCTGACACATTGTTACCTGTGAGAATTGAGTTCACTTTTGAAAGGAATATTTCCTGTATATCGTAGTTATCATGGTAGGGGAAGGCTCATTTTGGTACAAAAATGCCTAATCAGCTGATTTGAAGAAACACACTTATTTCTCCAAATAACACCATCTAAGCTTGAAGCTACAGTTGCTAGCATATTGTTTCCCTGTGACAATTGGCTTAGTTTTTGAAAGGAAGACTTCCTCACAATCTGAATTTTCAGGGTATTATTAGGCTGAGTGTGTCCAAGTAGGCCCATTCAGCTAAGTTCTATAGAAACATGTGTCTCTCAAAAAAAAATCTTTCTTAGAACCAGGAGCATCTAGGGCATTGTTTCCCTGTGAGAACTGAGTAAGTTATTGAAAGGAATACTTCCTGTGACTTAAGATGTTTCAAAGTGGAGAAAGGCTCATTTTGTTCCAAATGGGGCCGTTCATCATTGGGGAAGAAACACAAGTATCCCTCCGAAGAAACCCATTTATGGTAGAAGCTGCAGCATCTACCATATTGTTTTCCTGTGAGAATTGAGTTCGTTTTGGGAAGAATACTTCCTGCAAATCAGAAATTCCAACGTGAACAAAGGTTCATTTTGTTTCCCAAAGGCCTATTCACCTAAGATGAAGAAAGGCCTGTATGTCCAAAAGAGAACAAGCTGGGTCCAAAGCTCAAGCATGTAGAACGTTGTTTACCAGTGATACTTGAATTACTTTTTGAATGGAATGCTCCTGCAAATCAGAATTGTCGGGGTGGATGAAGATCATTTTGTTCTGAATAGGCCTATTCGCCTGAGTTGAAAAAACACATGTACCTCTCAAAAGAAAACCAGCAGTGTTAGAAGCAGGAGCATCAAGCACATTGTTTTACTGTGAGAATTCAGTGAGTTTTTGAAAGGAAGACTGCTGCAAATCAGCATTTTCGAGGTGTAGAAAGCTTCATTTTGTTCCACAGAGGACAGTTTAGAACAGTTGAAGAAACAAATGTAAATCTCAAAAGAAAGCTATGTGTGTTAGAAACAAGAGCATCTATCACATTGTTTGCTGTGAGAATAGTGTTACTTTTTGAAAGGAATATACCTGCAACTTAGGGGATCAACGTGGAGATAGCCTCTTTCTGTTCCAAATTGGCCTAATCAGCTAAGTTGAAGAAACACATGTACCTCTCAAAAAAAACCATCTCGGTATGAGGCTGGAATATCTAGAACATTGTTTCCCTGTGAGAACTGAGTGTGGTTTTGAAATGACTACTACAGGAAACCTTAGAGTTTCAAAGGGGCGATAAGCTCTGTTTGCTCGAAATAGGTCTTTTCAGCTGAGTTGAAAACACATGCATCTTTCCCAAGAAAACCATCTATGTTAGAAAGTGCAGCAGCTACCACATGGTTTCTCTGTCACAATTGAGAGAGCTTTTGAAAGGAGTACTTCCTGCAATTCAGAACTTGCAAGGTCAACAAAGGTCCATTCTGTGCCAAATAGGCGTTTTCACCTGACATGTTGAAACACATGTTTCTCTCACAAGAAACTCTCTGTGTTAGACGGTCCATCGCAGAGAACATTATTTACCCGTGAGATTTGAGTTAGTTTTCATTGGAGAACTTTTGCAAATCAGAATTTTAGGGTGGAAAAGGCTACTTTGTTCCTAATAGCCCTATTGAGCTGCATTGAAAAAACACATGGATCTCGCGAGAGAAAACCATCTGTGTTAGAAGCAGGATCATCCGACACATTGTTTCCCTGTGAGAATCGAGTGAATATTTGAAAGGAGTACTTCCAGCCAATCATAGATTTGAGGTGTACAAAAGCTCACTTTACTCCAAATAGGACTATTTAGCTGAGTGGAAGAAACAACATGTATATCTCGCAAGAGAACTATATGTGTAAGAAGCCTGAGCATCTAGAACATTGATTCCCTGTGAGAACCGAGTTACGTTTGAAAGGAATACCTCCTGCAAATCCTAGATTTGAAGGTGGAGAAAGGCTGCTTTTGTTCAAAATAGGCCTATTGATCTGAGGGGAAGTAACGAATGGATACTTCCAAAGAAAACCATTTCTGGTAGAAGCTGAAGCATGTACATATTGCTTCCCTGGGAGAAATCAGTTAGTTTGGAAAGGAATATTCCTGCAAATCAGAACTTCCAAGGTGCACCAAGCTTCATTTCATTCTAAATAGGTCTATTCCACTGAGATGTTGAAACACATGTTTCTCTGGAAAGAAAACAATCCGTGTTACAATCTCCCCTGCCTTTAACCTTGATTCCCTGTGAGATTAGAGGTAGTTTTTGAGTGGAATACGTCTGCAAAGGAGAATTTTCAGGCTGGAAAAGCCTCCTTTTGTTGGACTAAGCCTATTCAGCTGAGTTGAAGAAGCACATTTTTCTCTCAAAAGAAAATCATCTGTGTTAGAAGAAGGAGAATCTAGCACATTGTTTCCTATGAGAAGTGAGTTAGTGTTTGAAAAGAACGCTGACTGCAACCTAGGTGTTTCAAGGTGGAGATTGGCTCTTTTTCCTCCAATAAGCCTATTCAGATGAGTTTGAGAAACTCATGTATCTCTCCAAGGAAAATGCTATACGTTAGCAGCATCAAATCTACCACATTGTTTCCTTCTGAGTATTGAGTTAGTTTTTGAAAGCAACACGTTTAGCAAATCAGAATTTTCAAGCTAGAGAAAGGCTCATTTTGTCCAAAGAGGACGATTCGGCTCAATTGAAGACAGACATGTATCTCTCCTCACAATACCATCTATGCTTCAAACTGCAGCAATTACCACATTGTTTCCCTGCAAGAATTGACTTAGTTTTTGAAAGGACTACTACTGGCAACTTTTGAGTTTCACTGTGGAGATAGTCTCTGTTTGCTTCAAACAGGCCTTTTTAGCTGAGATGAAGAAGCACATGTGTATCTTGAAAAAGTACCATCTACGTTGGAAGCTGTAATTTCTATCACACTGTTTCCCTCTGACAATTTAGTTTGTTTTCGAAAGGAGTATTTCCTGCAAATCAGAATTTCCAACATGGATTGAAGTTCACTTGCTCCAAACAAGCCTAGGTTGAAGAAACACACATATTTCTTGAAAGAAAACCATCTGTGTTAGAAGAAAGTGCATCTAGCACATTGTTTCCCTGTGAGAACTGAGTTAGTTTTTAAAGGAACTCGTCCTCCACATTAGCACTTTGAATTGGGACATATGTTTCTTTGTTTCAAATTGGCCTATTCACCTGAATGGTCTAAACACGTGTTCCTCTTGAAACATCACAATATGTTTTAGAAAGAGGAACAACTAGCCTATTGCTTCCTTGTGAGAAGACTTAGTCTTGGAAAGGAATGTACCTGCAACTGAGAGATTTCAATGTGGAGATATGCCCTGATTGCTGCAAATAGGCCTATACAGCTGAGTTGAAGAAACACATGACTAACTCTAATGACAACCATCTATGTTAGAAACTGTAGCATCAAGCACATTGTTCCCCTGTGAAATTTGAATTAGTTATGGAAATGAATAACTTCTGAAGAACAGATTTTCAAAGTGTAGGAAGCCTCATTTTGTCCAAATAGGCCATTTCAGCTATGTTGAAGAAACACATGCATCTCTCCAACGAAATCATGTAGGTTAGAATCAGCATCATCTAGAACACTGTTCCTTGTGAGAATTGATTTAGCTCGTGAAAGGAGTATTTCCTGCAAAGCATCCTTTTCAAGATGAAGAAAGGCTCATTTTGTTCCAAATAGGTCTATACAGCTGAGTTGAAGAAACACATGTACCTTTCCAAAGAAAACCATCTATGGTAGATCTACCACTTTATTTCCCTGTGTGAATTGACATAGATTTCAAAGGAACATTTAATGGAAATGAGAACTTAGAAGGCAGAGAAAGGATCATTTTGTTCCAAATGGGCCAAATCACATGAGATGTCAAAAACCGTTTGTGTGGAAAGGAAAACTGTGATAGAAACAGGTGTTTCCTGCACATTCTTTCCCTGTGAAAATTGAGTTAATTTTTAAAAGCATACTTCCTACATCTTAAGTGTTTCAATGCGGAGATAGGTTCTGTTTACTCCAGGGAGGCGTATTCAGGTTGGTTTGAGAAACGCATGTATCTCCCAAAGAAAGAGATCTATGTTAAATGCTTCACAATCCCGCCTGTTGTTTGCCTGTGAGAATTGAATGAATTTTTGAATGCAATACTTCTGGAAATCCTCATTTTCAAGAAGAAGAAAGGCTCATTTTGTCCCAAGTATGCGTATTTTGCTGAGGTGAAGAAACACATTTATCTCTCCACAGAAAGCCATCTGTGTCAGAAGTCAAAACATTAACAACATTGCTTCATTCTGTAAATGAGTTACTTTTGGAAAGGAATATTTCCTGAAAATCAGAACTTTCAAGGTGGAGAGATGTTCACTTTCTTCCAAATAAGCCTATTGACCTGAAAGTGGGAACACATTTGTCTCTCGAAAGAAAATGGTCAGTGTAGAAAGAGAGAAGTGTCTAGACCATTGTTTCCGTGTGAGAATTGACTTAGTTTTGAAAGGAATACTTACTGCAAATCCTAATTTTCAAGGTGGAGAAAGGGTGATTTTCCTCAAATGGGCCTCATTATCTGAGGGGAAGAAACACATGTATCCCTCCAAAGAAAACCATTTCTGCTAGAAGCTGCAGCATCTGACACATTGTTACCTGTGAGAATTGAGTTCACTTTTGAAAGGAATATTTCCTGTATATCGTAGTTATCATGGTAGGGGAAGGCTCATTTTGGTACAAAAATGCCTAATCAGCTGATTTGAAGAAACACATTTATTTCTCCAAATAACACCATCTAAGCTTGAAGCTACAGTTGCTAGCACATTGTTTCCCTGTGACAATTGGCTTAGTTTTTGAAAGGAAGACTTCCTGACAATCTGAATTTTCAGGGTATTATTAGGCTGAGTGTGTCCAAGTAGGCCCATTCAGCTAAGTTCTATAGAAACATGTGTTTCTCAAAAAAAAATCTTTCTTAGAACCAGGAGCATCTAGGGCATTGTTTCCCTGTGAGAACTGAGTTAGTTATTGAAAGGAATACTTCCTGCGACTTAAGATGTTTCAAAGTGGAGAAAGGCTCATTTTGTTCCAAATGGGGCCGTTCATCATTGGGGAAGAAACACAAGTATCCCTCCGAAGAAACCCATTTATGGTAGAAGCTGCAGCATCTACCATATTGTTTTCCTGTGAGAATTGAGTTCGTTTTGGGAAGAATACTTCCTGCAAATCAGAAATTCCAACGTGAACAAAGGTTCATTTTGTTTCCCAAAGGCCTTTTCAGCTAAGATGAAGAAAGGCCTGTATGTCCAAAAGAGAACAAGCTGGGTCCAAAGCTCAAGCATGTAGAACGTTGTTTACCAGTGATACTTGAATTACTTTTTGAATGGAATGCTCCTGCAAATCAGAATTGTCGGGGTGGATGAAGATCATTTTGTTCTGAATAGGCCTATTCGCCTGAGTTGAAAAAACACATGTACCTCTCAAAAGAAAACCAGCAGTGTTAGAAGCAGGAGCATCAAGCACATTGTTTTACTGTGGGCATTCAGTGAGTTTTTGAAAGGAAGACTGCTGCAAATCAGCGTTTTCGAGGTGTAGAAAGCTTCATTTTGTTCCACATAGGACAGTTTAGAACAGTTGAAGAAACAAATGTAAATCTCAATAGAAAGCTATGTGTGTTAGAAACAAGAGCATCTATCACATTGTTTGCTGTGAGAATAGTGTTACTTTTTGAAAGGAATATACCTGCAACTTAGGGGATCAACGTGGAGATAGCCTCTTTCTGTTCCAAATTGGCCTATTCAGCTAAGTTGAAGAAACACATGTACCTCTCAAAAAAAACAATCTCGGTATGAGGCTGGAATATCTAGAACATTGTTTCCCTGTGAGAACTGAGTGTGGTTTTGAAATGACTACTACAGGAAACCTTAGAGTTTCAAAGGGGCGATAAGCTCTGTTTGCTCGAAATAGGTCTTTTCAGCTGAGTTGAAGACACATGCATCTTTCCCAAGAAAACCATCTATGTTAGAAAGTGCAGCAGCTACCACATGGTTTCTCTGTCACAATTGAGAGAGCTTTTGAAAGGAGTACTTCCTGCAATTCAGAACTTGCAAGGTCAACAAAGGTCCATTCTGTGCCAAATAGGCGTTTTCACCTGACATGTTGAAACACATGTTTCTCTCACAAGAAACTCTCTGTGTTAGACGGTCCATCGCATAGAACATTATTTACCTGTGAGATTTGAGTTAGTTTTCATTGGAGAACTTTTGCAAATCAGAATTTCAGGGTGGAAAAGGCTACTTTGTTCCTAATAGCCCTATTGAGCTGCATTGAAAAAACACATGGATCTCGCGAGAGAAAACCATCTGTGTTAGAAGCAGGATCATCCGGCACATTGTTTCCCTGTGAGAATCGAGTGAATATTTGAAAGGAGTACTTCCAGCCAATCATAGATTAGAGGTGTACAAAAGCTCACTTTACTCCAAATAGGACTATTTAGCTGAGTGGAAGAAACAACATGTATATCTTGCAAGAGAACTATATGTGTAAGAAGCCTGAGCATCTAGAACATTGATTCCCTGTGAGAACCGAGTTACGTTTGAAAGGAATACCTCCTGCAAATCCTAGATTTGAAGGTGGAGAAAGGCTGCTTTTGTTCAAAATAGGCCTATTGATCTGAGGGGAAGTAACGAATGGATACTTCCAAAGAAAACCATTTCTGGTAGAAGCTGAAGCATGTACATATTGCTTCCCTGGGAGAAATCAGTTAGTTTGGAAAGGAATATTCCTGCAAATCAGAACTTCCAAGGTGCACCAAGCTTCATTTCATTCTAAATAGGCCTATTCCACTGAGATGTTGAAACACATGTTTCTCTGGAAAGAAAACAATCCGTGTTACAATCTCCCCTGCCTTTAACCTTGATTCCCTGTGAGATTAGAGGTAGTTTTTGAGTGGAATACGTCTGCAAAGGAGAATTTTCAGGCTGGAAAAGCCTCCTTTTGTTGGACTAAGCCTATTCAGCTGAGTTGAAGAAGCACATTTTTCTCTCAAAAGAAAATCATCTGTGTTAGAAGAAGGAGAATCCAGCACATTGTTTCCTATGAGAAGTGAGTTAGTGTTTGAAAAGAACGCTGACTGCAACCTAGGTGTTTCAAGGTGGAGATTGGCTCTATTTCCTCCAATAAGCCTATTCAGATGAGTTTGAGAAACTCATGTATCTCTCCAAGGAAAATGATATACGTTAGCAGCATCAAATCTACCACATTGTTTCCTTCTGAGTATTGAGTTAGTTTTTGAAAGCAACACGTTTAGCAAATCAGAATTTTCAAGCTAGAGAAAGGCTCATTTTGTCCAAAGAGGAGGATTCGGCTCAATTGAAGACAGACATGTATCTCTCCTCACAATACCATCTATGCTTCAAACTGCAGCAATTACCACATTGTTTCCCTGCAAGAATTGACTTAGTTTTTGAAAGGACTACTACTGGCAACTTTTGAGTTTCACTGTGGAGATAGTCTCTGTTTGCTTCAAACAGGCCTTTTTAGCTGAGATGAAGAAGCACATGTGTATCTTGAAAAAGTACCATCTACGTTGGAAGCTGTAATTTCTATCACACTGTTTCCCTCTGACAATTTAGTTTGTTTTCGAAAGGAGTATTTCCTGCAAATCAGAATTTCCAACATGGATTGAAGTTCACTTGCTCCAAACAAGCCTAGGTTGAAGAAACACACATATTTCTTGAAAGAAAACCATCTGTGTTAGAAGAAAGTGCATCTAGCACATTGTTTCCCTGTGAGAACTGAGTTAGTTTTTAAAGGAACTCGTCCTCCACATTAGCACTTTGAATTGGGACATATGTTTCTTTGTTTCAAATTGGCCTATTCACCTGAATGGTCTAAACACGTGTTCCTCTTGAAACATCACAATATGTTTTAGAAAGAGGAACAACTAGCCTATTGCTTCCTTGTGAGAAGACTTAGTCTTGGAAAGGAATGTACCTGCAACTGAGAGATTTCAATGTGGAGATATGCCCTGATTGCTGCAAATAGGCCTATACAGCTGAGTTGAAGAAACACATGACTAACTCTAATGACAACCATCTATGTTAGAAACTGTAGCATCAAGCACATTGTTCCCCTGTGAAATTTGAATTAGTTATGGAAATGAATAACTTCTGAAGAACAGATTTTCAAAGTGTAGGAAGCCTCATTTTGTCCAAATAGGCCATTTCAGCTATGTTGAAGAAACACATGCATCTCTCCAACGAAATCATGTAGGTTAGAATCAGCATCATCTAGAACACTGTTCCTTGTGAGAATTGATTTAGCTCGTGAAAGGAGTATTTCCTGCAAAGCATCCTTTTCAAGATGAAGAAAGGCTCATTTTGTTCCAAATAGGTCTATACAGCTGAGTTGAAGAAACACATGTACCTTTCCAAAGAAAACCATCTATGGTAGATCTACCACTTTATTTCCCTGTGTGAATTGACATAGATTTCAAAGGAACATTTAATGGAAATGAGAACTTAGAAGGCAGAGAAAGGATCATTTTGTTCCAAATGGGCCAAATCACATGAGATGTCAAAAACCGTTTGTGTGGAAAGGAAAACTGTGATAGAAACAGGTGTTTCCTGCACATTCTTTCCCTGTGAAAATTGAGTTAATTTTTAAAAGCATACTTCCTACATCTTAAGTGTTTCAATGCGGAGATAGGTTCTGTTTACTCCAGGGAGGCGTATTCAGCGTGGTTTGAGAAACGCATGTATCTCCCAAAGAAAGAGATCTATGTTAAATGCTTCACAATCCCGCCTGTTGTTTGCCTGTGAGAATTGAATGAATTTTTGAATGCAATACTTCTGGAAATCCTCATTTTCAAGAAGAAGAAAGGCTCATTTTGTCCCAAGTATGCGTATTTTGCTGAGGTGAAGAAACACATTTATCTCTCCACAGAAAGCCATCTGTGTCAGAAGTCAAAACATTAACAACATTGCTTCATTCTGTAAATGAGTTACTTTTGGAAAGGAATATTTCCTGAAAATCAGAACTTTCAAGGTGGAGAGATGTTCACTTTCTTCCAAATAAGCCTATTGACCTGAAAGTGGGAACACATTTGTCTCTCGAAAGAAAATGGTCAGTGTAGAAAGAGAGAAGTGTCTAGACCATTGTTTCCGTGTGAGAATTGACTTAGTTTTGAAAGGAATACTTACTGCAAATCCTAATTTTCAAGGTGGAGAAAGGGTGATTTTCCTCAAATGGGCCTCATTATCTGAGGGGAAGAAACACATGTATCCCTCCAAAGAAAACCATTTCTGCTAGAAGCTGCAGCATCTGACACATTGTTACCTGTGAGAATTGAGTTCACTTTTGAAAGGAATATTTCCTGTATATCGTAGTTATCATGGTAGGGGAAGGCTCATTTTGGTACAAAAATGCCTAATCAGCTGATTTGAAGAAACACATTTATTTCTCCAAATAACACCATCTAAGCTTGAAGCTACAGTTGCTAGCACATTGTTTCCCTGTGACAATTGGCTTAGTTTTTGAAAGGAAGACTTCCTGACAATCTGAATTTTCAGGGTATTATTAGGCTGAGTGTGTCCAAGTAGGCCCATTCAGCTAAGTTCTATAGAAACATGTGTCTCTCAAAAAAAAATCTTTCTTAGAACCAGGAGCATCTAGGGCATTGTTTCCCTGTGAGAACTGAGTTAGTTATTGAAAGGAATACTTCCTGCGACTTAAGATGTTTCAAAGTGGAGAAAGGCTCATTTTGTTCCAAATGGGGCCGTTCATCATTGGGGAAGAAACACAAGTATCCCTCCGAAGAAACCCATTTATGGTAGAAGCTGCAGCATCTACCATATTGTTTTCCTGTGAGAATTGAGTTCGTTTTGGGAAGAATACTTCCTGCAAATCAGAAATTCCAACGTGAACAAAGGTTCATTTTGTTTCCCAAAGGCCTATTCAGCTAAGATGAAGAAAGGCCTGTATGTCCAAAAGAGAACAAGCTGGGTCCAAAGCTCAAGCATGTAGAACGTTGTTTACCAGTGATACTTGAATTACTTTTTGAATGGAATGCTCCTGCAAATCAGAATTGTCGGGGTGGATGAAGATCATTTTGTTCTGAATAGGCCTATTCGCCTGAGTTGAAAAAACACATGTACCTCTCAAAAGAAAACCAGCAGTGTTAGAAGCAGGAGCATCAAGCACATTGTTTTACTGTGGGCATTCAGTGAGTTTTTGAAAGGAAGACTGCTGCAAATCAGCGTTTTCGAGGTGTAGAAAGCTTCATTTTGTTCCACATAGGACAGTTTAGAACAGTTGAAGAAACAAATGTAAATCTCAAAAGAAAGCTATGTGTGTTAGAAACAAGAGCATCTATCACATTGTTTGCTGTGAGAATAGTGTTACTTTTTGAAAGGAATATACCTGCAACTTAGGGGATCAACGTGGAGATAGCCTCTTTCTGTTCCAAATTGGCCTATTCAGCTAAGTTGAAGAAACACATGTACCTCTCAAAAAAAACCATCTCGGTATGATGCTGGAATATCTAGAACATTGTTTCCCTGTGAGAACTGAGTGTGGTTTTGAAATGACTACTACAGGAAACCTTAGAGTTTCAAAGGGGCGATAAGCTCTGTTTGCTCGAAATAGGTCTTTTCAGCTGAGTTGAAGACACATGCATCTTTCCCAAGAAAACCATCTATGTTAGAAAGTGCAGCAGCTACCACATGGTTTCTCTGTCACAATTGAGAGAGCTTTTGAAAGGAGTACTTCCTGCAATTCAGAACTTGCAAGGTCAACAAAGGTCCATTCTGTGCCAAATAGGCGTTTTCACCTGACATGTTGAAACACATGTTTCTCTCACAAGAAACTCTCTGTGTTAGACGGTCCATCGCATAGAACATTATTTACCTGTGAGATTTGAGTTAGTTTTCATTGGAGAACTTTTGCAAATCAGAATTTCAGGGTGGAAAAGGCTACTTTGTTCCTAATAGCCCTATTGAGCTGCATTGAAAAAACACATGGATCTCGCGAGAGAAAACCATCTGTGTTAGAAGCAGGATCATCCGGCACATTGTTTCCCTGTGAGAATCGAGTGAATATTTGAAAGGAGTACTTCCAGCCAATCATAGATTAGAGGTGTACAAAAGCTCACTTTACTCCAAATAGGACTATTTAGCTGAGTGGAAGAAACAACATGTATATCTCGCAAGAGAACTATATGTGTAAGAAGCCTGAGCATCTAGAACATTGATTCCCTGTGAGAACCGAGTTACGTTTGAAAGGAATACCTCCTGCAAATCCTAGATTTGAAGGTGGAGAAAGGCTGCTTTTGTTCAAAATAGGCCTATTGATCTGAGGGGAAGTAACGAATGGATACTTCCAAAGAAAACCATTTCTGGTAGAAGCTGAAGCATGTACATATTGCTTCCCTGGGAGAAATCAGTTAGTTTGGAAAGGAATATTCCTGCAAATCAGAACTTCCAAGGTGCACCAAGCTTCATTTCATTCTAAATAGGCCTATTCCACTGAGATGTTGAAACACATGTTTCTCTGGAAAGAAAACAATCCGTGTTACAATCTCCCCTGCCTTTAACCTTGATTCCCTGTGAGATTAGAGGTAGTTTTTGAGTGGAATACGTCTGCAAAGGAGAATTTTCAGGCTGGAAAAGCCTCCTTTTGTTGGACTAAGCCTATTCAGCTGAGTTGAAGAAGCACATTTTTCTCTCAAAAGAAAATCATCTGTGTTAGAAGAAGGAGAATCCAGCACATTGTTTCCTATGAGAAGTGAGTTAGTGTTTGAAAAGAACGCTGACTGCAACCTAGGTGTTTCAAGGTGGAGATTGGCTCTATTTCCTCCAATAAGCCTATTCAGATGAGTTTGAGAAACTCATGTATCTCTCCAAGGAAAATGATATACGTTAGCAGCATCAAATCTACCACATTGTTTCCTTCTGAGTATTGAGTTAGTTTTTGAAAGCAACACGTTTAGCAAATCAGAATTTTCAAGCTAGAGAAAGGCTCATTTTGTCCAAAGAGGAGGATTCGGCTCAATTGAAGACAGACATGTATCTCTCCTCACAATACCATCTATGCTTCAAACTGCAGCAATTACCACATTGTTTCCCTGCAAGAATTGACTTAGTTTTTGAAAGGACTACTACTGGCAACTTTTGAGTTTCACTGTGGAGATAGTCTCTGTTTGCTTCAAACAGGCCTTTTTAGCTGAGATGAAGAAGCACATGTGTATCTTGAAAAAGTACCATCTACGTTGGAAGCTGTAATTTCTATCACACTGTTTCCCTCTGACAATTTAGTTTGTTTTAGAAAGGAGTATTTCCTGCAAATCAGAATTTCCAACATGGATTGAAGTTCACTTGCTCCAAACAAGCCTAGGTTGAAGAAACACACATATTTCTTGAAAGAAAACCATCTGTGTTAGAAGAAAGTGCATCTAGCACATTGTTTCCCTGTGAGAACTGAGTTAGTTTTTAAAGGAACTCGTCCTCCACATTAGCACTTTGAATTGGGACATATGTTTCTTTGTTTCAAATTGGCCTATTCACCTGAATGGTCTAAACACGTGTTCCTCTTGAAACATCACAATATGTTTTAGAAAGAGGAACAACTAGCCTATTGCTTCCTTGTGAGAAGACTTAGTCTTGGAAAGGAATGTACCTGCAACTGAGAGATTTCAATGTGGAGATATGCCCTGATTGCTGCAAATAGGCCTATACAGCTGAGTTGAAGAAACACATGACTAACTCTAATGACAACCATCTATGTTAGAAACTGTAGCATCAAGCACATTGTTCCCCTGTGAAATTTGAATTAGTTATGGCAATGAATAACTTCTGAAGAACAGATTTTCAAAGTGTAGGAAGCCTCATTTTGTCCAAATAGGCCATTTCAGCTATGTTGAAGAAACACATGCATCTCTCCAACGAAATCATGTAGGTTAGAATCAGCATCATCTAGATCACTGTTCCTTGTGAGAATTGATTTAGCTCGTGAAAGGAGTATTTCCTGCAAAGCATCCTTTTCAAGATGAAGAAAGGCTCATTTTGTTCCAAATAGGTCTATACAGCTGAGTTGAAGAAACACATGTACCTTTCCAAAGAAAACCATCTATGGTAGATCTACCACTTTATTTCCCTGTGTGAATTGACATAGATTTCAAAGGAAAATTTAATGGAAATGAGAACTTAGAAGGCAGAGAAAGGATCATTTTGTTCCAAATGGGCCAAATCACATGAGATGTCAAAAACCGTTTGTGTGGAAAGGAAAACTGTGATAGAAACAGGTGTTTCCTGCACATTCTTTCCCTGTGAAAATTGAGTTAATTTTTAAAAGCATACTTCCTACATCTTAAGTGTTTCAATGCGGAGATAGGTTCTGTTTACTCCAGGGAGGCGTATTCAGCGTGGTTTGAGAAACGCATGTATCTCCCAAAGAAAGAGATCTATGTTAAATGCTTCACAATCCCGCCTGTTGTTTGCCTGTGAGAATTGAATGAATTTTTGAATGCAATACTTCTGGAAATCCTCATTTTCAAGAAGAAGAAAGGCTCATTTTGTCCCAAGTATGCGTATTTTGCTGAGGTGAAGAAACACATTTATCTCTCCACAGAAAGCCATCTGTGTCAGAAGTCAAAACATTAACAACATTGCTTCATTCTGTAAATGAGTTACTTTTGGAAAGGAATATTTCCTGAAAATCAGAACTTTCAAGGTGGAGAGATGTTCACTTTCTTCCAAATAAGCCTATTGACCTGAAAGTGGGAACACATTTGTCTCTCGAAAGAAAATGGTCAGTGTAGAAAGAGAGAAGTGTCTAGACCATTGTTTCCGTGTGAGAATTGACTTAGTTTTGAAAGGAATACTTACTGCAAATCCTAATTTTCAAGGTGGAGAAAGGGTGATTTTCCTCAAATGGGCCTCTTTATCTGAGGGGAAGAAACACATGTATCCCTCCAAAGAAAACCATTTCTGCTAGAAGCTGCAGCATCTGACACATTGTTACCTGTGAGAATTGAGTTCACTTTTGAAAGGAATATTTCCTGTATATCGTAGTTATCATGGTAGGGGAAGGCTCATTTTGGTACAAAAATGCCTAATCAGCTGATTTGAAGAAACACATTTATTTCTCCAAATAACACCATCTAAGCTTGAAGCTACAGTTGCTAGCACATTGTTTCCCTGTGACAATTGGCTTAGTTTTTGAAAGGAAGACTTCCTGACAATCTGAATTTTCAGGGTATTATTAAGCTGAGTGTGTCCAAGTAGGCCCATTCAGCTAAGTTCTATAGAAACATGTGTCTCTCAAAAAAAAATCTTTCTTAGAACCAGGAGCATCTAGGGCATTGTTTCCCTGTGAGAACTGAGTTAGTTATTGAAAGGAATACTTCCTGCGACTTAAGATGTTTCAAAGTGGAGAAAGGCTCATTTTGTTCCAAATGGGGCCGTTCATCATTGGGGAAGAAACACAAGTATCCCTCCGAAGAAACCCATTTATGGTAGAAGCTGCAGCATCTACCATATTGTTTTCCTGTGAGAATTGAGTTCGTTTTGGGAAGAATACTTCCTGCAAATCAGAAATTCCAACGTGAACAAAGGTTCATTTTGTTTCCCAAAGGCCTATTCAGCTAAGATGAAGAAAGGCCTGTATGTCCAAAAGAGAACAAGCTGGGTCCAAAGCTCAAGCATGTAGAACGTTGTTTACCAGTGATACTTGAATTACTTTTTGAATGGAATGCTCCTGCAAATCAGAATTGTCGGGGTGGATGAAGATCATTTTGTTCTGAATAGGCCTATTCGCCTGAGTTGAAAAAACACATGTACCTCTCAAAAGAAAACCAGCAGTGTTAGAAGCAGGAGCATCAAGCACATTGTTTTACTGTGAGAATTCAGTGAGTTTTTGAAAGGAAGACTGCTGCAAATCAGCGTTTTCGAGGTGTAGAAAGCTTCATTTTGTTCCACATAGGACAGTTTAGAACAGTTGAAGAAACAAATGTAAATCTCAAAAGAAAGCTATGTGTGTTAGAAACAAGAGCATCTATCACATTGTTTGCTGTGAGAATAGTGTTACTTTTTGAAAGGAATATACCTGCAACTTAGGGGATCAATGTGGAGATAGCCTCTTTCTGTTCCAAATTGGCCTATTCAGGTAAGTTGAAGAAACACATGTACCTCTCAAAAAAAAACAATCTCGGTATGATGCTGGAATATCTAGAACATTGTTTCCCTGTGAGAACTGAGTGTGGTTTTGAAATGACTACTACAGGAAACCTTAGAGTTTCAAAGGGGCGATAAGCTCTGTTTGCTCGAAATAGGTCTTTTCAGCTGAGTTGAAGACACATGCATCTTTCCCAAGAAAACCATCTATGTTAGAAAGTGCAGCAGCTACCACATGGTTTCTCTGTCACAATTGAGAGCGCTTTTGAAAGGAGTACTTCCTGCAATTCAGAACTTGCAAGGTCAACAAAGGTCCATTCTGTGCCAAATAGGCGTTTTCACCTGACATGTTGAAACACATGTTTCTCTCACAAGAAACTCTCTGTGTTAGACGGTCCATCGCAGAGAACATTATTTACCTGTGAGATTTGAGTTCGTTTTCATTGGAGAAATTTGCAAATCAGAATTTCAGGGTGGAAAAGGCTACTTTGTTCCTAATAGCCCTATTGAGCTGCATTGAAAAAACACATGGATCTCGCGAGAGAAAACCATCTGTGTTAGAAGCAGGATCATCTGGCACATTGTTTCCCTGTGAGAATCGAGTGAATATTTGAAAGGAGTACTTCCAGCCAATCATAGATTAGAGGTGTACAAAAGCTCACTTTACTCCAAATAGGACTATTTAGCTGAGTGGAAGAAACAACATGTATATCTCGCAAGAGAACTATATGTGTAAGAAGCCTGAGCATCTAGAACATTGATTCCCTGTGAGAACCGAGTTACGTTTGAAAGGAATACCTCCTGCAAATCCTAGATTTGAAGGTGGAGAAAGGCTGCTTTTTTTCAAAATAGGCCTATTGATCTGAGGGGAAGTAACGAATGGATACTTCCAAAGAAAACCATTTCTGGTAGAAGCTGAAGCATGTACATATTGCTTCCCTGGGAGAAATCAGTTAGTTTGGAAAGGAATATTCCTGCAAATCAGAACTTCCAAGGTGCACCAAGCTTCATTTCATTCTAAATAGGCCTATTCCACTGAGATGTTGAAACACATGTTTCTCTGGAAAGAAAACAATCCGTGTTACAATCTCCCCTGCCTTTAACCTTGATTCCCTGTGAGATTAGAGGTAGTTTTTGAGTGGAATAGGTCTGCAAAGGAGAATTTTCAGGCTGGAAAAGCCTCCTTTTGTTGGACTAAGCCTATTCAGCTGAGTTGAAGAAGCACATTTTTCTCTCAAAAGAAAATCATCTGTGTTAGAAGAAGGAGAATCTAGCACATTGTTTCCTATGAGAAGTGAGTTAGTGTTTGAAAAGAACGCTGACTGCAACCTAGGTGTTTCAAGGTGGAGATTGGCTCTATTTCCTCCAATAAGCCTATTCAGATGAGTTTGAGAAACTCATGTATCTCTCCAAGGAAAATGATATACGTTAGCAGCATCAAATCTACCACATTGTTTCCTTCTGAGTATTGAGTTAGTTTTTGAAAGCAACACGTTTAGCAAATCAGAATTTTCAAGCTACAGAAAGGCTCATTTTGTCCAAAGAGGAGGATTCGGCTCAATTGAAGACAGACATGTATCTCTCCTCACAATACCATCTATGCTTCAAACTGCAGCAATTACCACATTGTTTCCCTGCAAGAATTGACTTAGTTTTTGAAAGGACTACTACTGGCAACTTTTGAGTTTCACTGTGGAGATAGTCTCTGTTTGCTTCAAACAGGCCTTTTTAGCTGAGATGAAGAAGCAAATGTGTATCTTGAAAAAGTACCATCTACGTTGGAAGCTGTAATTTCTATCACACTGTTTCCCTCTGACAATTTAGTTTGTTTTAGAAAGGAGTATTTCCTGCAAATCAGAATTTCCAACATGGATTGAAGTTCACTTGCTCCAAACAAGCCTAGGTTGAAGAAACACACATATTTCTTGAAAGAAAACCATCTGTGTTAGAAGAAAGTGCATCTAGCACATTGTTTCCCTGTGAGAACTGAGTTAGTTTTTAAAGGAACTCGTCCTCCACATTAGCACTTTGAATTGGGACATATGTTTCTTTGTTTCAAATTGGCCTATTCACCTGAATGGTCTAAACACGTGTTCCTCTTGAAACATCACAATATGTTTTAGAAAGAGGAACAACTAGCCTATTGCTTCCTTGTGAGAAGACTTAGTCTTGGAAAGGAATGTACCTGCAACTGAGAGATTTCAATGTGGAGATATGCCCTGATTGCTGCAAATAGGCCTATACAGCTGAGTTGAAGAAACACATGACTAACTCTAATGACAACCATCTATGTTAGAAACTGTAGCATCAAGCACATTGTTCCCCTGTGAAATTTGAATTAGTTATGGAAATGAATAACTTCTGAAGAACAGATTTTCAAAGTGTAGGAAGCCTCATTTTGTCCAAATAGGCCATTTCAGCTATGTTGAAGAAACACATGCATCTCTCCAACGAAATCATGTAGGTTAGAATCAGCATCATCTAGAACACTGTTCCTTGTGAGAATTGATTTAGCTCGTGAAAGGAGTATTTCCTGCAAAGCATCCTTTTCAAGATGAAGAAAGGCTCATTTTGTTCCAAATAGGTCTATACAGCTGAGTTGAAGAAACACATGTACCTTTCCAAAGAAAACCATCTATGGTAGATCTACCACTTTATTTCCCTGTGTGAATTGACATAGATTTCAAAGGAAAATTTAATGGAAATGAGAACTTAGAAGGCAGAGAAAGGATCGTTTTGTTCCAAATGGGACAAATCACATGAGATGTCAAAAACCGTTTGTGTGGAAAGGAAAACTGTGATAGAAACAGGTGTTTCCTGCACATTCTTTCCCTGTGAAAATTGAGTTAATTTTTAAAAGCATACTTCCTACATCTTAAGTGTTTCAATGCGGAGATAGGTTCTGTTTACTCCATGGAGGCGTATTCAGCGTGGTTTGAGAAACGCATGTATCTCCCAAAGAAAGAGATCTATGTTAAATGCTTCACAATCCCGCCTGTTGTTTGCCTGTGAGAATTGAATGAATTTTTGAATGCAATACTTCTGGAAATCCTCATTTTCAAGAAGAAGAAAGGCTCATTTTGTCCCAAGTATGCGTATTTTGCTGAGGTGAAGAAACACATTTATCTCTCCACAGAAAGCCATCTGTGTCAGAAGTCAAAACATTAACAACATTGCTTCATTCTGTAAATGAGTTACTTTTGGAAAGGAATATTTCCTGAAAATCAGAACTTTCAAGGTGGAGAGATGTTCACTTTCTTCCAAATAAGCCTATTGACCTGAAAGTGGGAACACATTTGTCTCTCGAAATAAAATGGTCAGTGTAGAAAGAGAGAAGTGTCTAGACCATTGTTTCCGTGTGAGAATTGACTTAGTTTTGAAAGGAATACTTACTGCAAATCCTAATTTTCAAGGTGGAGAAAGGGTGATTTTCCTCAAATGGGCCTCTTTATCTGAGGGGAAGAAACACATGTATCCCTCCAAAGAAAACCATTTCTGCTAGAAGCTGCAGCATCTGACACATTGTTACCTGTGAGAATTGAGTTCACTTTTGAAAGGAATATTTCCTGTATATCGTAGTTATCATGGTAGGGGAAGGCTCATTTTGGTACAAAAATGCCTAATCAGCTGATTTGAAGAAACACATTTATTTCTCCAAATAACACCATCTAAGCTTGAAGCTACAGTTGCTAGCACATTGTTTCCCTGTGACAATTGGCTTAGTTTTTGAAAGGAAGACTTCCTGACAATCTGAATTTTCAGGGTATTATTAGGCTGAGTGTGTCCAAGTAGGCCCATTCAGCTAAGTTCTATAGAAACATGTGTCTCTCAAAAAAAAATCTTTCTTAGAACCAGGAGCATCTAGGGCATTGTTTCCCTGTGAGAACTGAGTTAGTTATTGAAAGGAATACTTCCTGCGACTTAAGATGTTTCAAAGTGGAGAAAGGCTCATTTTGTTCCAAATGGGGCCGTTCATCATTGGGGAAGAAACACAAGTATCCCTCCGAAGAAACCCATTTATGGTAGAAGCTGCAGCATCTACCATATTGTTTTCCTGTGAGAATTGAGTTCGTTTTGGGAAGAATACTTCCTGCAAATCAGAAATTCCAACGTGAACAAAGGTTCATTTTGTTTCCCAAAGGCCTATTCACCTAAGATGAAGAAAGGCCTGTATGTCCAAAAGAGAACAAGCTGGGTCCAAAGCTCAAGCATGTAGAACGTTGTTTACCAGTGATACTTGAATTACTTTTTGAATGGAATGCTCCTGCAAATCAGAATTGTCGGGGTGGATGAAGATCATTTTGTTCTGAATAGGCCTATTCGCCTGAGTTGAAAAAACACATGTACCTCTCAAAAGAAAACCAGCAGTGTTAGAAGCAGGAGCATCAAGCACATTGTTTTACTGTGAGAATTCAGTGAGTTTTTGAAAGGAAGACTGCTGCAAATCAGCGTTTTCGAGGTGTAGAAAGCTTCATTTTGTTCCACATAGGACAGTTTAGAACAGTTGAAGAAACAAATGTAAATCTCAAAAGAAAGCTATGTGTGTTAGAAACAAGAGCATCTATCACATTGTTTGCTGTGAGAATAGTGTTACTTTTTGAAAGGAATATACCTGCAACTTAGGGGATCAACGTGGAGATAGCCTCTTTCTGTTCCAAATTGGCCTATTCAGCTAAGTTGAAGAAACACATGTACCTCTCAAAAAAAACCATCTCGGTATGATGCTGGAATATCTAGAACATTGTTTCCCTGTGAGAACTGAGTGTGGTTTTGAAATGACTACTACAGGAAACCTTAAAGTTTCAAAGGGGCGATAAGCTCTGTTTGCTCGAAATAGGTCTTTTCAGCTGAGTTGAAGACACATGCATCTTTCCCAAGAAAACCATCTATGTTAGAAAGTGCAGCAGCTACCACATGGTTTCTCTGTCACAATTGAGAGCGCTTTTGAAAGGAGTACTTCCTGCAATTCAGAACTTGCAAGGTCAACAAAGGTTCATTCTGTGCCAAATAGGCGTTTTCACCTGACATGTTGAAACACATGTTTCTCTCACAAGAAACTCTCTGTGTTAGACGGTCCATCGCATAGAACATTATTTACCTGTGAGATTTGAGTTAGATTTCATTGGAGAACTTTTGCAAATCAGAATTTCAGGGTGGAAAAGGCTACTTTGTTCCTAATAGCCCTATTGAGCTGCATTGAAAAAACACATGGATCTCGCGAGAGAAAACCATCTGTGTTAGAAGCAGGATCATCCGACACATTGTTTCCCTGTGAGAATCGAGTGAATATTTGAAAGGAGTACTTCCAGCCAATCATAGATTAGAGGTGTACAAAAGCTCACTTTACTCCAAATAGGACTATTTAGCTGAGTAGAAGAAACAACATGTATATCTCGCAAGAGAACTATATGTGTAAGAAGCCTGAGCATCTAGAACATTGATTCCCTGTGAGAACCGAGTTACATTTGAAAGGAATACCTCCTGCAAATCCTAGATTTGAAGGTGGAGAAAGGCTGCTTTTGTTCAAAATAGGCCTATTGATCTGAGGGGAAGTAACGAATGGATACTTCCAAAGAAAACCATTTCTGGTAGAAGCTGAAGCATGTACATATTGCTTCCCTGGGAGAAATCAGTTAGTTTGGAAAGGAATATTCCTGCAAATCAGAACTTCCAAGGTGCACCAAGCTTCATTTCATTCTAAATAGGCCTATTCCACTGAGATGTTGAAACACATGTTTCTCTGGAAAGAAAACAATCCGTGTTACAATCTCCCCTGCCTTTAACCTTGATTCCCTGTGAGATTAGAGGTAGTTTTTGAGTGGAATACGTCTGCAAAGGAGAATTTTCAGGCTGGAAAAGCCTCCTTTTGTTGGACTAAGCCTATTCAGCTGAGTTGAAGAAGCACATTTTTCTCTCAAAAGAAAATCATCTGTGTTAGAAGAAGGAGAATCTAGCACATTGTTTCCTATGAGAAGTGAGTTAGTGTTTGAAAAGAACGCTGACTGCAACCTAGGTGTTTCAAGGTGGAGATTGGCTCTATTTCCTCCAATAAGCCTATTCAGATGAGTTTGAGAAACTCATGTATCTCTCCAAGGAAAATGCTATACGTTAGCAGCATCAAATCTACCACATTGTTTCCTTCTGAGTATTGAGTTAGTTTTTGAAGGCAACACGTTTAGCAAATCAGAATTTTCAAGCTACAGAAAGGCTCATTTTGTCCAAAGAGGAGGATTCGGCTCAATTGAAGACAGACATGTATCTCTCCTCACAATACCATCTATGCTTCAAACTGCAGCAATTACCACATTGTTTCCCTGCAAGAATTGACTTAGTTTTTGAAAGGACTACTACTGGCAACTTTTGAGTTTCACTGTGGAGATAGTCTCTGTTTGCTTCAAACAGGCCTTTTTAGCTGAGATGAAGAAGCACATGTGTATCTTGAAAAAGTACCATCTACGTTGGAAGCTGTAATTTCTATCACACTGTTTCCCTCTGACAATTTAGTTTGTTTTAGAAAGGAGTATTTCCTGCAAATCAGAATTTCCAACATGGATTGAAGTTCACTTGCTCCAAACAAGCCTAGGTTGAAGAAACACACATATTTCTTGAAAGAAAACCATCTGTGTTAGAAGAAAGTGCATCTAGCACATTGTTTCCCTGTGAGAACTGAGTTAGTTTTTAAAGGAACTCGTCCTCCACATTAGCACTTTGAATTGGGACATATGTTTCTTTGTTTCAAATTGGCCTATTCACCTGAATGGTCTAAACACGTGTTCCTCTTGAAACATCACAATATGTTTTAGAAAGAGGAACAACTAGCCTATTGCTTCCTTGTGAGAAGACTTAGTCTTGGAAAGGAATGTACCTGCAACTGAGAGATTTCAATGTGGAGATATGCCCTGATTGCTGCAAATAGGCCTATACAGCTGAGTTGAAGAAACACATGACTAACTCTAATGACAACCATCTATGTTAGAAACTGTAGCATCAAGCACATTGTTCCCCTGTGAAATTTGAATTAGTTATGGAAATGAATAACTTCTGAAGAACAGATTTTCAAAGTGTAGGAAGCCTCATTTTGTCCAAATAGGCCATTTCAGCTATGTTGAAGAAACACATGCATCTCTCCAACGAAATCATGTAGGTTAGAATCAGCATCATCTAGAACACTGTTCCTTGTGAGAATTGATTTAGCTCGTGAAAGGAGTATTTCCTGCAAAGCATCCTTTTCAAGATGAAGAAAGGCTCATTTTGTTCCAAATAGGTCTATACAGCTGAGTTGAAGAAACACATGTACCTTTCCAAAGAAAACCATCTATGGTAGATCTACCACTTTATTTCCCTGTGTGAATTGACATAGATTTCAAAGGAAAATTTAATGGAAATGAGAACTTAGAAGGCAGAGAAAGGATCATTTTGTTCCAAATGGGCCAAATCACATGAGATGTCAAAAACCGTTTGTGTGGAAAGGAAAACTGTGATAGAAACAGGTGTTTCCTGCACATTCTTTCCCTGTGAAAATTGAGTTAATTTTTAAAAGCATACTTCCTACATCTTAAGTGTTTCAATGCGGAGATAGGTTCTGTTTACTCCAGGGAGGCGTATTCAGCGTGGTTTGAGAAACGCATGTATCTCCCAAAGAAAGAGATCTATGTTAAATGCTTCACAATCCCGCCTGTTGTTTGCCTGTGAGAATTGAATGAATTTTTGAATGCAATACTTCTGGAAATCCTCATTTTCAAGAAGAAGAAAGGCTCATTTTGTCCCAAGTATGCGTATTTTGCTGAGGTGAAGAAACACATTTATCTCTCCACAGAAAGCCATCTGTGTCAGAAGTCAAAACATTAACAACATTGCTTCATTCTGTAAATGAGTTACTTTTGGAAAGGAATATTTCCTGAAAATCAGAACTTTCAAGGTGGAGAGATGTTCACTTTCTTCCAAATAAGCCTATTGACCTGAAAGTGGGAACACATTTGTCTCTCGAAATAAAATGGTCAGTGTAGAAAGAGAGAAGTGTCTAGACCATTGTTTCCGTGTGAGAATTGACTTAGTTTTGAAAGGAATACTTACTGCAAATCCTAATTTTCAAGGTGGAGAAAGGGTGATTTTCCTCAAATGGGCCTCTTTATCTGAGGGGAAGAAACACATGTATCCCTCCAAAGAAAACCATTTCTGCTAGAAGCTGCAGCATCTGACACATTGTTACCTGTGAGAATTGAGTTCACTTTTGAAAGGAATATTTCCTGTATATCGTAGTTATCATGGTAGGGGAAGGCTCATTTTGGTACAAAAATGCCTAATCAGCTGATTTGAAGAAACACATTTATTTCTCCAAATAACACCATCTAAGCTTGAAGCTACAGTTGCTAGCACATTGTTTCCCTGTGACAATTGGCTTAGTTTTTGAAAGGAAGACTTCCTGACAATCTGAATTTTCAGGGTATTATTAGGCTGAGTGTGTCCAAGTAGGCCCATTCAGCTAAGTTCTATAGAAACATGTGTCTCTCAAAAAAAAATCTTTCTTAGAACCAGGAGCATCTAGGGCATTGTTTCCCTGTGAGAACTGAGTTAGTTATTGAAAGGAATACTTCCTGCGACTTAAGATGTTTCAAAGTGGAGAAAGGCTCATTTTGTTCCAAATGGGGCCGTTCATCATTGGGGAAGAAACACAAGTATCCCTCCGAAGAAACCCATTTATGGTAGAAGCTGCAGCATCTACCATATTGTTTTCCTGTGAGAATTGAGTTCGTTTTGGGAAGAATACTTCCTGCAAATCAGAAATTCCAACGTGAACAAAGGTTCATTTTGTTTCCCAAAGGCCTATTCAGCTAAGATGAAGAAAGGCCTGTATGTCCAAAAGAGAACAAGCTGGGTCCAAAGCTCAAGCATGTAGAACGTTGTTTACCAGTGATACTTGAATTACTTTTTGAATGGAATGCTCCTGCAAATCAGAATTGTCGGGGTGGATGAAGATCATTTTGTTCTGAATAGGCCTATTCGCCTGAGTTGAAAAAACACATGTACCTCTCAAAAGAAAACCAGCAGTGTTAGAAGCAGGAGCATCAAGCACATTGTTTTACTGTGAGAATTCAGTGAGTTTTTGAAAGGAAGACTGCTGCAAATCAGCGTTTTCGAGGTGTAGAAAGCTTCATTTTGTTCCACATAGGACAGTTTAGAACAGTTGAAGAAACAAATGTAAATCTCAAAAGAAAGCTATGTGTGTTAGAAACAAGAGCATCTATCACATTGTTTGCTGTGAGAATAGTGTTACTTTTTGAAAGGAATATACCTGCAACTTAGGGGATCAACGTGGAGATAGCCTCTTTCTGTTCCAAATTGGCCTATTCAGCTAAGTTGAAGAAACACATGTACCTCTCAAAAAAAACCATCTCGGTATGATGCTGGAATATCTAGAACATTGTTTCCCTGTGAGAACTGAGTGTGGTTTTGAAATGACTACTACAGGAAACCTTAAAGTTTCAAAGGGGCGATAAGCTCTGTTTGCTCGAAATAGGTCTTTTCAGCTGAGTTGAAGACACATGCATCTTTCCCAAGAAAACCATCTATGTTAGAAAGTGCAGCAGCTACCACATGGTTTCTCTGTCACAATTGAGAGCGCTTTTGAAAGGAGTACTTCCTGCAATTCAGAACTTGCAAGGTCAACAAAGGTTCATTCTGTGCCAAATAGGCGTTTTCACCTGACATGTTGAAACACATGTTTCTCTCACAAGAAACTCTCTGTGTTAGACGGTCCATCGCAGAGAACATTATTTACCTGTGAGATTTGAGTTAGATTTCATTGGAGAACTTTTGCAAATCAGAATTTCAGGGTGGAAAAGGCTACTTTGTTCCTAATAGCCCTATTGAGCTGCATTGAAAAAACACATGGATCTCGCGAGAGAAAACCATCTGTGTTAGAAGCAGGATCATCCGACACATTGTTTCCCTGTGAGAATCGAGTGAATATTTGAAAGGAGTACTTCCAGCCAATCATAGATTAGAGGTGTACAAAAGCTCACTTTACTCCAAATAGGACTATTTAGCTGAGTGGAAGAAACAACATGTATATCTCGCAAGAGAACTATATGTGTAAGAAGCCTGAGCATCTAGAACATTGATTCCCTGTGAGAACCGAGTTACATTTGAAAGGAATACCTCCTGCAAATCCTAGATTTGAAGGTGGAGAAAGGCTGCTTTTGTTCAAAATAGGCCTATTGATCTGAGGGGAAGTAACGAATGGATACTTCCAAAGAAAACCATTTCTGGTAGAAGCTGAAGCATGTACATATTGCTTCCCTGGGAGAAATCAGTTAGTTTGGAAAGGAATATTCCTGCAAATCAGAACTTCCAAGGTGCACCAAGCTTCATTTCATTCTAAATAGGCCTATTCCACTGAGATGTTGAAACACATGTTTCTCTGGAAAGAAAACAATCCGTGTTACAATCTCCCCTGCCTTTAACCTTGATTCCCTGTGAGATTAGAGGTAGTTTTTGAGTGGAATACGTCTGCAAAGGAGAATTTTCAGGCTGGAAAAGCCTCCTTTTGTTGGACTAAGCCTATTCAGCTGAGTTGAAGAAGCACATTTTTCTCTCAAAAGAAAATCATCTGTGTTAGAAGAAGGAGAATCTAGCACATTGTTTCCTATGAGAAGTGAGTTAGTGTTTGAAAAGAACGCTGACTGCAACCTAGGTGTTTCAAGGTGGAGATTGGCTCTATTTCCTCCAATAAGCCTATTCAGATGAGTTTGAGAAACTCATGTATCTCTCCAAGGAAAATGATATACGTTAGCAGCATCAAATCTACCACATTGTTTCCTTCTGAGTATTGAGTTAGGTTTTGAAAGCAACACGTTTAGCAAATCAGAATTTTCAAGCTAGAGAAAGGCTCATTTTGTCCAAAGAGGAGGATTCGGCTCAATTGAAGACAGACATGTATCTCTCCTCACAATACCATCTATGCTTCAAACTGCAGCAATTACCACATTGTTTCCCTGCAAGAATTGACTTAGTTTTTGAAAGGACTACTACTGGCAACTTTTGAGTTTCACTGTGGAGATAGTCTCTGTTTGCTTCAAACAGGCCTTTTTAGCTGAGATGAAGAAGCACATGTGTATCTTGAAAAAGTACCATCTACGTTGGAAGCTGTAATTTCTATCACACTGTTTCCCTCTGACAATTTAGTTTGTTTTAGAAAGGAGTATTTCCTGCAAATCAGAATTTCCAACATGGATTGAAGTTCACTTGCTCCAAACAAGCCTAGGTTGAAGAAACACACATATTTCTTGAAAGAAAACCATCTGTGTTAGAAGAAAGTGCATCTAGCACATTGTTTCCCTGTGAGAACTGAGTTAGTTTTTAAAGGAACTCGTCCTCCACATTAGCACTTTGAATTGGGACATATGTTTCTTTGTTTCAAATTGGCCTATTCACCTGAATGGTCTAAACACGTGTTCCTCTTGAAACATCACAATATGTTTTAGAAAGAGGAACAACTAGCCTATTGCTTCCTTGTGAGAAGACTTAGTCTTGGAAAGGAATGTACCTGCAACTGAGAGATTTCAATGTGGAGATATGCCCTGATTGCTGCAAATAGGCCTATACAGCTGAGTTGAAGAAACACATGACTAACTCTAATGACAACCATCTATGTTAGAAACTGTAGCATCAAGCACATTGTTCCCCTGTGAAATTTGAATTAGTTATGGAAATGAATAACTTCTGAAGAACAGATTTTCAAAGTGTAGGAAGCCTCATTTTGTCCAAATAGGCCATTTCAGCTATGTTGAAGAAACACATGCATCTCTCCAACGAAATCATGTAGGTTAGAATCAGCATCATCTAGAACACTGTTCCTTGTGAGAATTGATTTAGCTCGTGAAAGGAGTATTTCCTGCAAAGCATCCTTTTCAAGATGAAGAAAGGCTCATTTTGTTCCAAATAGGTCTATACAGCTGAGTTGAAGAAACACATGTACCTTTCCAAAGAAAACCATCTATGGTAGATCTACCACTTTATTTCCCTGTGTGAATTGACATAGATTTCAAAGGAAAATTTAATGGAAATGAGAACTTAGAAGGCAGAGAAAGGATCGTTTTGTTCCAAATGGGCCAAATCACATGAGATGTCAAAAACCGTTTGTGTGGAAAGGAAAACTGTGATAGAAACAGGTGTTTCCTGCACATTCTTTCCCTGTGAAAATTGAGTTAATTTTTAAAAGCATACTTCCTACATCTTAAGTGTTTCAATGCGGAGATAGGTTCTGTTTACTCCAGGGAGGCGTATTCAGCATGGTTTGAGAAACGCATGTATCTCCCAAAGAAAGAGATCTATGTTAAATGCTTCACAATCCCGCCTGTTGTTTGCCTGTGAGAATTGAATGAATTTTTGAATGCAATACTTCTGGAAATCCTCATTTTCAAGAAGAAGAAAGGCTCATTTTGTCCCAAGTATGCGTATTTTGCTGAGGTGAAGAAACACATTTATCTCTCCACAGAAAGCCATCTGTGTCAGAAGTCAAAACATTAACAACATTGCTTCATTCTGTAAATGAGTTACTTTTGGAAAGGAATATTTCCTGAAAATCAGAACTTTCAAGGTGGAGAGATGTTCACTTTCTTCCAAATAAGCCTATTGACCTGAAAGTGGGAACACATTTGTCTCTCGAAAGAAAATGGTCAGTGTAGAAAGAGAGAAGTGTCTAGACCATTGTTTCCGTGTGAGAATTGACTTAGTTTTGAAAGGAATACTTACTGCAAATCCTAATTTTCAAGGTGGAGAAAGGGTGATTTTCCTCAAATGGGCCTCTTTATCTGAGGGGAAGAAACACATGTATCCCTCCAAAGAAAACCATTTCTGCTAGAAGCTGCACCATCTGACACATTGTTACCTGTGAGAATTGAGTTCACTTTTGAAAGGAATATTTCCTGTATATCGTAGTTATCATGGTAGGGGAAGGCTCATTTTGGTACAAAAATGCCTAATCAGCTGATTTGAAGAAACACATTTATTTCTCCAAATAACACCATCTAAGCTTGAAGCTACAGTTGCTAGCACATTGTTTCCCTGTGACAATTGGCTTAGTTTTTGAAAGGAAGACTTCCTGACAATCTGAATTTTCAGGGTATTATTAGGCTGAGTGTGTCCAAGTAGGCCCATTCAGCTAAGTTCTATAGAAACATGTGTCTCTCAAAAAAAAATCTTTCTTAGAACCAGGAGCATCTAGGGCATTGTTTCCCTGTGAGAACTGAGTTAGTTATTGAAAGGAATACTTCCTGCGACTTAAGATGTTTCAAAGTGGAGAAAGGCTCATTTTGTTCCAAATGGGGCCGTTCATCATTGGGGAAGAAACACAAGTATCCCTCCGAAGAAACCCATTTATGGTAGAAGCTGCAGCATCTACCATATTGTTTTCCTGTGAGAATTGAGTTCGTTTTGGGAAGAATACTTCCTGCAAATCAGAAATTCCAACGTGAACAAAGGTTCATTTTGTTTCCCAAAGGCCTATTCACCTAAGATGAAGAAAGGCCTGTATGTCCAAAAGAGAACAAGCTGGGTCCAAAGCTCAAGCATGTAGAACGTTATTTAGCAATGATACTTGAATTACTTTTTGAATGGAATGCTCCTGCAAATCAGAATTGTCGGGGTGGATGAAGATCATTTTGTTCTGAATAGGCCTATTCGCCTGAGTTGAAAAAACACATGTACCTCTCAAAAGAAAACCAGCAGTGTTAGAAGCAGGAGCATCAAGCACATTGTTTTACTGTGAGAATTCAGTGAGTTTTTGAAAGGAAGACTGCTGCAAATCAGCGTTTTCGAGGTGTAGAAAGCTTCATTTTGTTCCACATAGGACAGTTTAGAACAGTTGAAGAAACAAATGTAAATCTCAAAAGAAAGCTATGTGTGTTAGAAACAAGAGCATCTATCACATTGTTTGCTGTGAGAATAGTATTACTTTTTGAAAGGAATATACCTGCAACTTAGGGGATCAACGTGGAGATAGCCTCTTTCTGTTCCAAATTGGCCTATTCAGCTAAGTTGAAGAAACACATGTACCTCTCAAAAAAAACCATCTCGGTATGATGCTGGAATATCTAGAACATTGTTTCCCTGTGAGAACTGAGTGTGGTTTTGAAATGACTACTACAGGAAACCTTAAAGTTTCAAAGGGGCGATAAGCTCTGTTTGCTCGAAATAGGTCTTTTCAGCTGAGTTGAAGACACATGCATCTTTCCCAAGAAAACCATCTATGTTAGAAAGTGCAGCAGCTACCACATGGTTTCTCTGTCACAATTGAGAGAGCTTTTGAAAGGAGTACTTCCTGCAATTCAGAACTTGCAAGGTCAACAAAGGTTCATTCTGTGCCAAATAGGCGTTTTCACGTGACATGTTGAAACACATGTTTCTCTCACAAGAAACTCTCTGTGTTAGACGGTCCATCACATAGAACATTATTTACCTGTGAGATTTGAGTTAGTTTTCATTGGAGAACTTTTGCAAATCAGAATTTCAGGGTGGAAAAGGCTACTTTGTTCCTAATAGCCCTATTGAGCTGCATTGAAAAAACACATGGATCTCGCGAGAGAAAACCATCTGTGTTAGAAGCAGGATCATCCGGCACATTGTTTCCCTGTGAGAATCGAGTGAATATTTGAAAGGAGTACTTCCAGCCAATCATAGATTAGAGGTGTACAAAAGCTCACTTTACTCCAAATAGGACTATTTAGCTGAGTGGAAGAAACAACATGTATATCTCGCAAGAGAACTATATGTGTAAGAAGCCTGAGCATCTAGAACATTGATTCCCTGTGAGAACCGAGTTACATTTGAAAGGAATACCTCCTGCAAATCCTAGATTTGAAGGTGGAGAAAGGCTGCTTTTGTTCAAAATAGGCCTATTGATCTGAGGGGAAGTAACGAATGGATACTTCCAAAGAAAACCATTTCTGGTAGAAGCTGAAGCATGTACATATTGCTTCCCTGGGAGAAATCAGTTAGTTTGGAAAGGAATATTCCTGCAAATCAGAACTTCCAAGGTGCACCAAGCTTCATTTCATTCTAAATAGGCCTATTCCACTGAGATGTTGAAACACATGTTTCTCTGGAAAGAAAACAATCCGTGTTACAATCTCCCCTGCCTTTAACCTTGATTCCCTGTGGGATTAGAGGTAGTTTTTGAGTGGAATACGTCTGCAAAGGAGAATTTTCAGGCTGGAAAAGCCTCCTTTTGTTGGACTAAGCCTATTCAGCTGAGTTGAAGAAGCACATTTTTCTCTCAAAAGAAAATCATCTGTGTTAGAAGAAGGAGAATCTAGCACATTGTTTCCTATGAGAAGTGAGTTAGTGTTTGAAAAGAACGCTGACTGCAACCTAGGTGTTTCAAGGTGGAGATTGGCTCTATTTCCTCCAATAAGCCTATTCAGATGAGTTTGAGAAACTCATGTATCTCTCCAAGGAAAATGATATACGTTAGCAGCATCAAATCTACCACATTGTTTCCTTCTGAGTATTGAGTTAGTTTTTGAAAGCAACACGTTTAGCAAATCAGAATTTTCAAGCTACAGAAAGGCTCATTTTGTCCAAAGAGGAGGATTCGGCTCAATTGAAGACAGACATGTATCTCTCCTCACAATACCATCTATGCTTCAAACTGCAGCAATTACCACATTGTTTCCCTGCAAGAATTGACTTAGTTTTTGAAAGGACTACTACTGGCAACTTTTGAGTTTCACTGTGGAGATAGCCTCTGTTTGCTTCAAACAGGCCTTTTTAGCTGAGATGAAGAAGCACATGTGTATCTTGAAAAAGTACCATCTACGTTGGAAGCTGTAATTTCTATCACACTGTTTCCCTCTGACAATTTAGTTTGTTTTAGAAAGGAGTATTTCCTGCAAATCAGAATTTCCAACATGGATTGAAGTTCACTTGCTCCAAACAAGCCTAGGTTGAAGAAACACACATATTTCTTGAAAGAAAACCATCTGTGTTAGAAGAAAGTGCATCTAGCACATTGTTTCCCTGTGAGAACTGAGTTAGTTTTTAAAGGAACTCGTCCTCCACATTAGCACTTTGAATTGGGACATATGTTTCTTTGTTTCAAATTGGCCTATTCACCTGAATGGTCTAAACACGTGTTCCTCTTGAAACATCACAATATGTTTTAGAAAGAGGAACAACTAGCCTATTGCTTCCTTGTGAGAAGACTTAGTCTTGGAAAGGAATGTACCTGCAACTGAGAGATTTCAATGTGGAGATATGCCCTGATTGCTGCAAATAGGCCTATACAGCTGAGTTGAAGAAACACATGACTAACTCTAATGACAACCATCTATGTTAGAAACTGTAGCATCAAGCACATTGTTCCCCTGTGAAATTTGAATTAGTTATGGAAATGAATAACTTCTGAAGAACAGATTTTCAAAGTGTAGGAAGCCTCATTTTGTCCAAATAGGCCATTTCAGCTATGTTGAAGAAACACATGCATCTCTCCAACGAAATCATGTAGGTTAGAATCAGCATCATCTAGAACACTGTTCCTTGTGAGAATTGATTTAGCTCGTGAAAGGAGTATTTCCTGCAAAGCATCCTTTTCAAGATGAAGAAAGGCTCATTTTGTTCCAAATACGTCTATACAGCTGAGTTGAAGAAACACATGTACCTTTCCAAAGAAAACCATCTATGGTAGATCTACCACTTTATTTCCCTGTGTGAATTGACATAGATTTCAAAGGAACATTTAATGGAAATGAGAACTTAGAAGGCAGAGAAAGGATCATTTTTTCCAAATGGGCCAAATCACATGAGATGTCAAAAACCGTTTGTGTGGAAAGGAAAACTGTGATACAAACAGGAGTTTCCTGCACATTCTTTCCCTGTGAAAATTGAGTTAATTTTTAAAGCATACTTCGTACATCTTAAGTGTTTGAATGTGGAGGTAGGTTATGTTTACTCCAGGGAGGCGTATTCAGCGTGGTTTGAAAATGTATGTATCTCACAAAGAAAGAGATCTATGTTAAATGCTTCACAATCCCGCCTGTTGTTTTCCTGTGAGAATTGAATGAGTTTTTGAATGCAATACTTTTGGAAATCCTCATTTTCAAGAAGAAGAAAGGCTTATTTTGTCCCAAGTATGCGTATTTTGCTGAGGTGAAGAAACACATTTATCTCTCCACAGAAATCCATCTGTGTCAGAAGTCAAAACATTAACAACATTGCTTCATTCTGTAAATGAGTTACTTTTGGAAACGAATATTTCCTAAAAATCAGAACTTTCAAGTTGGAGAGATGTTCATTGTCTTCCAAATAAGCCTATTGACCTGAAAGTCGGAACACATTTGTCTCTCGAAAGAAAATGGTCAGAGTTAGAAAGAGAGAAGTGTCTAGACCATTGTTTCCGTGTGAGAATTGACTTAGTTTTGAAAGGAATACTTACTGCAAATCCTAATTTTCAAGGTGGAGAAAGGGTGATTTTCCTCAAATGGGTCTCTTTATCTGAGGGGATGAAACACATGTATCCCTCCAAAGAAAACCATTTCTGCTAGAAGCTGCAGCATCTGACACATTGTTACCTGTCAGACTTGAGTTAACTCTTCAAAGGAATATTTCCTGCATATCGTGGTTATCATGGTAGGGGAAAGCTCATTTTGGTACAAACATGCCTAATCAGCTGATTTGAAGAAACACATTTATTTCTCCAAATAACACCATCTAAGCTTGAAGCTACAGTTGCTAGCACATTGTTTCCTGTGACAATTGGCTTAATTTTTGAAAGGAAGACATCCTGACAATCTGAATTTTCAGGGTATTATTAGGCTGTGTCCAAGTAGGCCCATTCAGCTAAGTTGTATAGAAACATGTATCTCTCAAAAAAATATCTTTGTTAGAACCAGGAGCATCTAGGGCATTGTTTCCCTGTGAGAACTGAGTTAGTTATTGAAAGGAATACTTCCAGCGACTTCAGATGTTTCAAAGTGGAGAAAGGCTCATTTTGTTCCAAATGGGGCCGTTCATTATTGGGGAAGAAACACAAGTATCCCTCCGAAGAAACCCATTTATGGTAGAAGCTGCAGCATCTACCATATTGTTTTCCTGTGAGAATTGAGTTCGTTTTGGGAAGAATACCTCCTGCAAAACAGAAATTCCAACGTCAACAAAGGGAAACATTGTGCTAGATGCTAGGGCTTCTACCATGCATACTTTTCTTTTAGAGGTACATGTACTTCCTCTACTCAGCTGAATAGCCCTAATGTACCAAACACAGCCTATCTCCCCCTGCAACCACCTAAGATTCATGAAGAATTCCTTTCAAAAACTAACACAGTTCTCACAGGAAAATATGTGCTTCTAACATGGATGGTTTTCCTTTGAGAGATGTGTGTGTCTTCAACTTAGCTGAATAGGCCTATTTGAAATGAGGTGAGCCTCCTACTTTGAATATTGATATTTGCAGGGTGCATTGCTTTAAAAAACTAAATGAATTCTCATAGTGAAACACTGTGCTAGATGTGGCAGTTTCTAACATTGAAGGATTTCTTTGCATACATGCATGTGTATCTGCAATTCACCCAAATAGGCCTATTTAGAGTAAGCACATGCTCTCTCCACCTTGAAACACCTAAGTGGCAGTAAGTACTCCTTTCAAAAATAACTCAAGTCTCAAAGGGAAACAACGTGCTAAACACAAATGCTGCCATCACAGACGGTTTCCTTTGGAGAGGTACATGTGTTACATCTCCTTAGGGCAACAGGCCTATTCGGAGCAAAATGATCCTTTCTCCACTGTGAAAACGATGATTTGCAGGACGTATTCCTTTCAAAACGTAACTCAAGTCTCACAAGGAAACAAAGTGGTAGATTCTTTGCATCTAACACAGATTTTTTTCTTTCGAGATACACACATGTTTCATCAACTTACTTGAACTGGCCTATTTGCAAGAAAATGAGACTTCTCCACCTTGAAAAGTATGATTTGCACGAGTTATTCTTCCCAAACCTATCTGAAGTCTCACAGGGAAACAATGTGCTTAAAACTCCTGCTTGTAACTCGGTGGTTTTCTTTCTAGGAATGCATGTGTTTCCTCAACTTAGTTGCCTAGGCCTATTTGGAACACAATGAGCCTATCTCCAACCTAAAAACTGTGATTAGCAGGATGTATTCCTTTCCAAAACTTCCTTAATTCTCAAAGGGAAACAATGTGCTAGAAGCTGCGGCTTCCAACATAGGTGATTGTCTTGGCAGGGATACATGTGTTTCTTCAACTCACCTGAATAGGCCTACTTAGTGCAAAGAGAGACCTTCTGCACCTTGAAACAACTACATTGAAAGAAACAGTCCTTTCAAAAACTAATTTCATTGTCACAAGAACAAGGTGCTGAATGCTGCAGTTTCTAGCATACATGGTTTTCTTTGGGGAGGAACATGTGTTACTTCAACTCAGCTGAATAGGCCTATTTGGAGCAAACCCAGCCTATCTGCACTTTGAAACACCAAAGTTGCAGGAAGCATTCCTTTCCAAAACGGACACCATTCTCACTGGAATACAATGTGTTAGATGCTCCAGCTTCTAACATAGATGGTTTTCTTTGGAGAGATACATGGGTTTCTTCAACTCAGCTGAATATACTTTAAGGGAGCAAACAGAGTCTATCTCCACCTTCAACCACCTAAGTTCCAGGAAGTATTCCTTGAAAAACCTAACCGAATCCTACAGGGAAACCATGTGGTAGAAGCTCCTGGTTCTAAGACAGATGATTTTCTTTCAAGAGATACATGTGTTTCTACAAGTTAGCTGAAGAGGCCAATTTGGAACAAAATGAGCCTTTCACCACCGAAAAAATACTGATTCTCGGGAGTTATTCCTTTCAAAACCAAATTCAATTTGGACAGGGAAACAGTGTGCTAGATGCTCCTGCTTCAAACAGGGATTGTTTTCTTTCGAGAAATACCTGTGTTTCTTCACTGGAGCCGAGTAGGGCTATTTGGAATAAAATGAGCCTTTTGGACCTTGAAAACTGTGATTTGCAGGGATTACTCATTTTAACAACTAATTCAGCTCTCAAAGTGAAACAATGTGCTCTGCTACAGCTTCTAGCATACATGCTTTCTTTGAAGAGGTACATGAATATCTTCAACTCAGCTGGATAGCCCTAATAGACCAAACGCAGTCTATATTAACCCTTCCACACCTAAGACTCAGGAAGTTTTCCTTTACTAACTAATGCAGTTCTCACAGGAAAACAGTGTGCTTCTAACATGGATGGTTTTCCTTTGAGAGATACATGTGTTTCTTCAACTCAGCTGAAAAGGCATCTTTGGAGCAAAGAGAGACAATCTATCTTGAAATACCTTAGTTGCAGGAAGCATTGCATTGAGAACCTAAGTCAATACTCACAAGGAATCAATGATCTCGATGCTCCTGCATCTAATAGCGATGGGTTTCTTTGAGAGGTACCTGTATTTCTTCCACTTGGCTGAATACGTCTTTTTGGATCAAAATGAGCTTTTCTGCGCTCTGAAAACTATGAACTACAGGAAGCATTTCTTTGCAAACCTAACACAATTCTCATTAGGACAGAGATGCTGAATGCTGCATCTTCTAACTTAGAGGGTTTTCTTAGGAGAGATACAAGGCTTTCTTCACCTCAGCTGAATATACATTAAGTTAACAAACAGAGTCTCTCCCCACCTTGAACCACCAAAGTTCCAGGAAGTATTCCTTTAAAAAACCAACCGAATTCTACAGGGAAACAATGTGGTAGAAGCTCCTGGTCATAAGACAGATAGATTTCTTTCCAGAGATACATGTGTTTCTTCAAGTTAGCTGAATAGGCCTATTTAGAACAACTTGAGCCTTTCTCCACCTAGAAAATTCTGATATGCAAGAGATATTCCTTTCAAAACCAAATTCAATTCTCACAGGGAAACAATGTGGTAGATGCTACATCTTTTAAAACAGGTGGTTTTCTTTAAGGAGACAGATGTGTTCCTTCAACTCAATGGAAAATGCCTAGTTGCAGCCAATGGAATCGATCTCCACCTTGAAACACCTAAGTTGCGGGATGTGTCTTTTCAGAACAAACTGAATTCTCCCAGGAAAAGCATGTGCTACATTCTCCAGCATGGAACAATGAGGGATTTCCTTGAGAGACACATGCGTTGCATCACCTCACCAGAATACGTGTATTTGAAGCACAAGGAGCCTTTCTCCCCTGTGAACATTTTGTTTTGCAGGAATTATTCCTGTCAAAACATAACACAAGCCTCACTGGAAAAAAGGTGCTACATGCTCCTGTTTCTAACACAGGTGGTTTTCTTTTGAGGGATACAAGGATTCCTTCAATTTAGCTGAATAGGTCTATTTGCAACAAAATGAGCCCTTCTCCACCTGGAAAACTATCGTTCACAGGAATTATTCTTTTCAAAACTAACTCAGTTGTCGGAGGGAGACAATGCAGAAGATGCTGCAGCTTCTCTCACAGAGGGTTGTCTTTGGAGAGGTACATGTGTTTCCTCCCCTCAGTTGAATAGGCCTATTTGGAGCAAAAAGTGCCTATCTCCACCTTGAAGCACCTACTTTTCACGAAGTATTTCTTTCAAAAGTTAACTCAGTTATCACAGAGAAACAATGTGCTGCTAGCTTCGGTTTCTACACAGATGGAGTTCCTTCGAGAGATACATGTGTTTCTTCAAGTAAGATGAATTGGTGGATCTGCAGCCAAATGAGCCTTTTCCATCTTGAAAACTTTGGTTTGCAGGAAGTACTCCTTTCAAAACCTAACTGAGTTCTCATGGCCTAACAATGTGCTCGATGTGGCAGCCACTTTCATAGCTGGTTTTCTTTGGAGAGATGCATATGCTTCTTCAACTCAGGTGAAGAGGCCTATTTGGAGCAAAGTGAGGCTATTTCCACCTTGAAAGGCCGTGGTTGCAGGAAGTATTCTCTTCCAAAACTTAGCAATTCTCACAGGAAAACAATGTGCTAGGTGCTCCTGCTTCCAACAGGGATGGTTTTCTTTCGAGAAATACCTGTGTTTCTTCAACTTAGCCAAGTCGGGCTATTTGGAATGAGATGACACTTTTCGACCTTGAAAACTGTGAATTGCAGGAATTATTCTTCTGCAAATCCAATTCAACTCTCAAAGGGAAACATTGTGCTAGATGCTAGGGCTTCTACCATGCATACTTTTCTTTTAGAGGTACATGTACTTCCTCTACTCAGCTGAATAGCCCTAATGGACCAAACGCAGCCTATCTCCCCCTGCAAACACCTAAGATTCATGAAGAATTCCTTTCAAAAACTAACACAGTTCTCACAGGAAAACATGTGCTTCTAACATGGATGGTTTTCCTTTGAGAGATGTGTGTGTCTTCAACTTAGCTGAATAGGCCTATTTGAAATGAGGTGAGCCTCCTACTTTGAATATTGATATTTGCAGGGTGCATTGCTTTAAAAAACTAAATGAATTCTCATAGTGAAACACTGTGCTAGATGTGGCAGTTTCTAACATTGAAGGATTTCTTTGCATACATGCATGTGTATCTGCAATTCACCCAAATAGGCCTATTTAGAGTAAGCACATGCTCTCTCCACCTTGAAACACCTAAGTGGCAGTAAGTACTCCTTTCAAAAATAACTCAAGTCTCAAAGGGAAACAACGTGCTAAACGCAAATGCTGCCATCACAGACGGTTTCCTTTGGAGAGGTACATGTGTTACATCTCCTTAGGGCAACAGGCCTATTCGGAGCAAAATGATCCTTTCTCCACTGTGAAAACGAAGACTTGCAGGACGTATTCCTTTCAAAACGTAACTCAAGTCTCACAAGGAAACAAAGTGGTAGATTCTTTGCATCTAACACAGATTTTTTTCTTTCGAGATACACACATGTTTCATCAACTTACTTGAACTGGCCTATTTGCAAGAAAATGAGACTTTCTCCACCTTGAAAAGTATGATTTGCAGGAGTTATTCTTCCCAAACCTATCTGAAGTCTCACAGGGAAACAATGTGCTTGAAACTCCTGCTTGTAACTCGGTGGTTTTCTTTCTAGGAATGCATGTGTTTCCTCAACTTAGTTGCCTAGGCCTATTTGGAACACAATGAGCCTATCTCCAACCTGAAAACTGTGATTAGCAGGATGTATTCCTTTCCAAAACTTCCTTAATTCTCAAAGGGAAACAATGTGCTAGAAGCTGCGGCTTCCAACATAGGTGATTGTCTTGGCAGGGATACATGTGTTTCTTCAACTCACCTGAATAGGCCTACTTAGTGCAAAGAGAGACCTTCTGCACCTTGAAACAACTACATTGCAAGAAACAGTCCTTTCAAAAACTAATTTCATTGTCACAAGAACAAGGTGCTGAATGCTGCAGTTTCTAGCATACATGGTTTTCTTTGGGGAGGAACATGTGTTACTTCAACTCAGCTGAATAGGCCTATTTGGAGCAAACCCAGCCTATCTGCACTTTGAAACACCAAAGTTGCAGGAAGCATTCCTTTCCAAAACGGACACCATTCTCACTGGAATACAATGTGTTAGATGCTCCAGCTTCTAACATAGATGGTTTTCTTTGGAGAGATACATGGGTTTCTTCAACTCAGCTGAATATACTTTAAGGGAGCAAACAGAGTCTATCTCCACCTTCAACCACCTAAGTTCCAGGAAGTATTCCTTGAAAAACCTAACCGAATACTACAGGGAAACCATGTGGTAGAAGCTCCTGGTTCTAAGACAGATGATTTTCTTTCAAGAGATATATGTGTTTCTACAAGTTAGCTGAAGAGGCCAATTTGGAACAAAATGAGCCTTTCACCACCGAAAAAATACTGATTCTCAGGAGTTATTCCTTTCAAAACCAAATTCAATTTGGACAGGGAAACAGTGTGCTAGATGCTCCTGCTTCAAACAGGGATTGTTTTCTTTCGAGAAATACCTGTGTTTCTTCACTGGAGCCGAGTAGGGCTATTTGGAATAAAATGAGCCTTTTGGACCTTGAAAACTGTGATTTGCAGGGATTACTCATTTCAACAACTAATTCAGCTCTCAAAGTGAAACAATGTGCTCTGCTACAGCTTCTAGCATACATGCTTTCTTTGAAGAGGTACATGAATTTCTTCAACTCAGCTGGATAGCCCTAATAGACCAAACGCAGTCTATATTAACCCTTCCACACCTAAGATTCAGGAAGTTTTCCTTTACTAACTAATGCAGTTCTCACAGGAAAACAGTGTGCTTCTAACATGGATGGTTTTCCTTTGAGAGATACATGTGTTTCTTCAACTCAGCTGAAAAGTCATCTTTGGAGCAAAGAGAGACAATCTATCTTGAAATACCTTAGTTGCAGGAAGCATTGCATTGAGAACCTAAGTCAATACTCACAAGGAATCAATGATCTCGATGCTCCTGCATCTAATAGCGATGGGTTTCTTTGAGAGGTACCTGTATTTCTTCCACTTGGCTGAATACGTCTTTTTGGATCAAAATGAGCTTTTCTGCGCTTTGAAAACTATGAACTACAGGAAGCATTTCTTTCCAAACCTAACACAATTCTCATTAGGACAGAGATGCTGAATGCCGCATCTTCTAACTTAGAGGGTTTTCTTAGGAGAGATACAAGGGTTTCTTCACCTCAGCTGAATATACATTAAGTTAACAAACAGAGTCCCTCCCCACCTTGAACCACCAAAGTTCCAGGAAGTATTCCTTTAAAAAACTAACCAAATTCTACAGGGAAACAATGTGGTAGAAGCTCCTGGTCATAAGACAGATAGATTTCTTTCCAGAGATACATGTGTTTCTTCAAGTTAGCTGAATAGGCCTATTTAGAACAACTTGAGCCTTTCTCCACCTAGAAAATTCTGATATGCAAGAGATATTCCTTTCAAAACCAAATTCAATTCTCACAGGGAAACAATGTGGTAGATGCTACATCTTTTAAAACAGGTGGTTTTCTTTAAGGAGACAGATGTGTTCCTTCAACTCAATGGAAAATGCCTAGTTGCAGCCAATGGAATCGATCTCCACCTTGAAACACCTAAGTTGCGGGATGTGTCTTTTCAGAACAAACTGAATTCTCCCAGGAAAAGCATGTGCTACATTCTCCTGCATGGAACAATGAGGGATTTCCTTGAGAGACACATGTGTTGCATCACCTCACCAGAATACGTGTATTTGAAGCACAAGGAGCCTTTCTCCCCTGTGAACATTTTGTTTTGCAGGAATTATTCCTGTCAAAACATAACACAAGCCTCACTGGAAAAAAGGTGCTACATGCTCCTGTTTCTAACACAGGTGGTTTTCTTTTGAGGGATACAAGGATTCCTTCAATTTAGCTGAATAGGTCTATTTGCAACAAAATGAGCCCTTCTCCACCTGGAAAACTATCGTTCACAGGAATTATTCCTTTCAAAACTAACTCAGTTGTCGGAGGGAGACAATGCAGAAGATGCTGCAGCTTCTCTCACAGAGGGTTGTCTTTGGAGAGGTACATGTGTTTCCTCCCCTCAGTTGAATAGGCCTATTTGGAGCAAAAAGTGCCTATCTCCACCTTGAAGCACCTACTTTTCACGAAGTATTTCTTTCAAAAGTTAACTCAGTTATCACAGAGAAACAATGTGCTGCTAGCTTCGGTTTCTACACAGATGGAGTTCCTTCGAGAGATACATGTGTTTCTTCAAGTAAGATGAATTGGTGGATCTGCAGCCAAATGAGCCTTTTCCATCTTGAAAACTTTGGTTTGCAGGAAGTACTCCTTTCAAAACCTAACTGAGTTCTCATGGCCTAACAATGTGCTCGATGTGGCAGCCACTTTCATAGCTGGTTTTCTTTGGAGAGATGCATATGCTTCTTCAACTCAGGTGAAGAGGCCTATTTGGAGCAAAGTGAGGCTATTTCCACCTTGAAAGGCCGTGGTTGCAATAAGTATTCTCTTCCAAAACTTAGCAATTCTCACAGGAAAGCAATGTGCTAGGTGCTCCTGCTTCCAACAGGGATGGTTTTCTTTCGAGAAATACCTGTGTTTCTTCAACTTAGCCAAGTCGGGCTATTTGGAATGAGATGACACTTTTCGACCTTGAAAACTGTGAATTGCAGGAATTATTCTTCTGCAAATCCAATTCAACTCTCAAAGGGAAACATTGTGCTAGATGCTAGGGCTTCTACCATGCATACTTTTCTTTTAGAGGTACATGTACTTCCTCTACTCAGCTGAATAGCCCTAATGGACCAAACGCAGCCTATCTCCCCCTGCAAACACCTAAGATTCATGAAGAATTCCTTTCAAAAACTAACACAGTTCTCACAGGAAAACATGTGCTTCTAACATGGATGGTTTTCCTTTGAGAGATGTGTGTGTCTTCAACTTAGCTGAATAGGCCTATTTGAAATGAGGTGAGCCTCCTACTTTGAATATTGATATTTGCAGGGTGCATTGCTTTAAAAAACTAAATGAATTCTCATAGTGAAACACTGTGCTAGATGTGGCAGTTTCTAACATTGAAGGATTTCTTTGCATACATACATGTGTGTCTGCAATTCACCCAAATAGGCCTATTTAGAGTAAGCACATGCTCTCTCCACCTTGAAACACCTAAGTGGCAGTAAGTACTCCTTTCAAAAATAACTCAAGTCTCAAAGGGAAACAACGTGCTAAACGCAAATGCTGCCATCACAGACGGTTTCCTTTGGAGAGGTACATGTGTTACATCTCCTTAGGGCAACAGGCCTATTCGGAGCAAAATGATCCTTTCTCCACTGTGAAAACGATGATTTGCAGGACGTATTCCTTTCAAAACGTAACTCAAGTCTCACAAGGAAACAAAGTGGTAGATTCTTTGCATCTAACACAGATTTTTTTCTTTCGAGATACACACATGTTTCATCAACTTACTTGAACTGGCCTATTTGCAAGAAAATGAGACTTTCTCCACCTTGAAAAGTATGATTTGCAGGAGTTATTCTTCCCAAACCTATCTGAAGTCTCACAGGGAAACAATGTGCTTGAAACTCCTGCTTGTAACTCGGTGGTTTTCTTTCTAGGAATGCATGTGTTTCCTCAACTTAGTTGCCTAGGCCTATTTGGAACACAATGAGCCTATCTCCAACCTGAAAACTGTGATTAGCAGGATGTATTCCTTTCCAAAACTTCCTTAATTCTCAAAGGGAAACAATGTGCTAGAAGCTGCGGCTTCCAACATAGGTGATTGTCTTGGCAGGGATACATGTGTTTCTTCAACTCACCTGAATAGGCCTACTTAGTGCAAAGAGAGACCTTCTGCACCTTGAAACAACTACATTGCAAGAAACAGTCCTTTCAAAAACTAATTTCATTGTCACAAGAACAAGGTGCTGAATGCTGCAGTTTCTAGCATACATGGTTTTCTTTGGGGAGGAACATGTGTTACTTCAACTCAGCTGAATAGGCCTATTTGGAGCAAACCCAGCCTATCTGCACTTTGAAACACCAAAGTTGCAGGAAGCATTCCTTTCCAAAACGGACACCATTCTCACTGGAATACAATGTGTTAGATGCTCCAGCTTCTAACATAGATGGTTTTCTTTGGAGAGATACATGGGTTTCTTCAACTCAGCTGAATATACTTTAAGGGAGCAAACAGAGTCTATCTCCACCTTCAACCACCTAAGTTCCAGGAAGTATTCCTTGAAAAACCTAACCGAATACTACAGGGAAACCATGTGGTAGAAGCTCCTGGTTCTAAGACAGATGATTTTCTTTCAAGAGATACATGTGTTTCTACAAGTTAGCTGAAGAGGCCAATTTGGAACAAAATGAGCCTTTCACCACCGAAAAAATACTGATTCTCAGGAGTTATTCCTTTCAAAACAAAATTCAATTTGGACAGGGAAACAGTGTGCTAGATGCTCCTGCTTCAAACAGGGATTGTTTTCTTTCGAGAAATACCTGTGTTTCTTCACTGGAGCCGAGTAGGGCTATTTGGAATAAAATGAGCCTTTTGGACCTTGAAAACTGTGATTTGCAGGGATTACTCATTTCAACAACTAATTCAGCTCTCAAAGTGAAACAATGTGCTCTGCTACAGCTTCTAGCATACATGCTTTCTTTGAAGAGGTACATGAATTTCTTCAACTCAGCTGGATAGCCCTAATAGACCAAACGCAGTCTATATTAACCCTTCCACACCTAAGATTCAGGAAGTTTTCCTTTACTAACTAATGCAGTTCTCACAGGAAAACAGTGTGCTTCTAACATGGATGGTTTTCCTTTGAGAGATACATGTGTTTCTTCAACTCAGCTGAAAAGGCATCTTTGGAGCAAAGAGAGACAATCTATCTTGAAATACCTTAGTTGCAGGAAGCATTGCATTGAGAACCTAAGTCAATACTCACAAGGAATCAATGATCTCGATGCTCCTGCATCTAATAGCGATGGTTTTCTTTGAGAGGTACCTGTATTTCTTCCACTTGGCTGAATAGGTCTTTTTGGATCAAAATGAGCTTTTTTGCGCTTTGAAAACTATGAACTACAGGAAGCATTTCTTTGCAAACCTAACACAATTCTCATTAGGACAGAGATGCTGAATGCTGCATCTTCTAACTTAGAGGGTTTTCTTAGGAGAGTTACAAGGGTTTCTTCACCTCAGCTGAATATACGTTAAGTTAACAAACAGAGTCCCTCCACACCTTGAACCACCAAAGTTCCAGGAAGTATTCCTTTAAAAAACTAACCGAATTCTACAGGGAAACAATGTGGTAGAAGCTCCTGGTCATAAGACAGATAGATTTCTTTCCAGAGATACATGTGTTTCTTCAAGTTAGCTGAATAGGCCTATTTAGAACAACTTGAGCCTTTCTCCACCTAGAAAATTCTGATATGCAAGAGATATTCCTTTCAAAACCAAATTCAATTCTCACAGGGAAACAATGTGGTAGATGCTACATCTTTTAAAACAGGTGGTTTTCTTTAAGGAGACAAATGTGTTCCTTCAACTCAATGGAAAATGCCTAGTTGCAGCCAATGGAATCGATCTCCACCTTGAAACACCTAAGTTGCGGGATGTGTCTTTTCAGAACAAACTGAATTCTCCCAGGAAAAGCATGTGCTACATTCTCCTGCATGGAACAATGAGGGATTTCCTTGAGAGACACATGTGTTGCATCACCTCACCAGAATACGTGTATTTGAAGCACAAGGAGCCTTTCTCCCCTGTGAACATTTTGTTTTGCAGGAATTATTCCTGTCAAAACATAACACAAGCCTCACTGGAAAAAAGGTGCTACATGCTCCTGTTTCTAACACAGGTGGTTTTCTTTTGAGGGATACAAGGATTCCTTCAATTTAGCTGAATAGGTCTATTTGCAACAAAATGAGCCCTTCTCCACCTGGAAAACTATCGTTCACAGGAATTATTCCTTTCAAAACTAACTCAGTTGTCGGAGGGAGACAATGCAGAAGATGCTGCAGCTTCTCTCACAGAGGGTTGTCTTTGGAGAGGTACATGTGTTTCCTCCCCTCAGTTGAATAGGCCTATTTGGAGCAAAAAGTGCCTATCTCCACCTTGAAGCACCTACTTTTCACGAAGTATTTCTTTCAAAAGTTAACTCAGTTATCACAGAGAAACAATGTGCTGCTAGCTTCGGTTTCTACACAGATGGAGTTCCTTCGAGAGATACATGTGTTTCTTCAAGTAAGATGAATTGGTGGATCTGCAGCCAAATGAGCCTTTTCCATCTTGAAAACTTTGGTTTGCAGGAAGTACTCCTTTCAAAACCTAACTGAGTTCTCATGGCCTAACAATGTGCTCGATGTGGCAGCCACTTTCATAGCTGGTTTTCTTTGGAGAGATGCATATGCTTCTTCAACTCAGGTGAAGAGGCCTATTTGGAGCAAAGTGAGGCTATTTCCACCTTGAAAGGCCGTGGTTGCAGGAAGTATTCTCTTCCAAAACTTAGCAATTCTCACAGGAAAGCAATGTGCTAGGTGCTCCTGCTTCCAACAGGGATGGTTTTCTTTCGAGAAATACCTGTGTTTCTTCAACTTAGCCAAGTCGGGCTATTTGGAATGAGATGACACTTTTCGACCTTGAAAACTGTGAATTGCAGGAATTATTCTTCTGCAAATCCAATTCAACTCTCAAAGGGAAACATTGTGCTAGATGCTAGGGCTTCTACCATGCATACTTTTCTTTTAGAGGTACATGTACTTCCTCTACTCAGCTGAATAGCCCTAATGGACCAAACGCAGCCTATCTCCCCCTGCAAACACCTAAGATTCATGAAGAATTCCTTTCAAAAACTAACACAGTTCTCACAGGAAAACATGTGCTTCTAACATGGATGGTTTTCCTTTGAGAGATGTGTGTGTCTTCAACTTAGCTGAATAGGCCTATTTGAAATGAGGTGAGCCTCCTACTTTGAATATTGATATTTGCAGGGTGCATTGCTTTAAAAAACTAAATGAATTCTCATAGTGAAACACTGTGCTAGATGTGGCAGTTTCTAACATTGAAGGATTTCTTTGCATACATACATGTGTGTCTGCAATTCACCCAAATAGGCCTATTTAGAGTAAGCACATGCTCTCTCCACCTTGAAACACCTAAGTGGCAGTAAGTATTCCTTTCAAAAATAAGTCAAGTCTCAAAGGGAAACAACGTGCTAAACGCAAATGCTGCCATCACAGACGGTTTCCTTTGGAGAGGTACATGTGTTCCATCTCCTTAGGGCAACAGGCCTATTCGGAGCAAAATGATCCTTTCTCCACTGTGAAAACGAAGATTTGCAGGACGTATTCCTTTCAAAACGTAACTCAAGTCTCACAAGGAAACAAAGTGGTAGATTCTTTGCATCTAACACAGATTTTTTTCTTTCGAGATACACACATGTTTCATCAACTTACTTGAACTGGCCTATTTGCAAGAAAATGAGACTTTCTCCACCTTGAAAAGTATGATTTGCAGGAGTTATTCTTCCCAAACCTATCTGAAGTCTCACAGGGAAACAATGTGCTTGAAACTCCTGCTTGTAACTCGGTGGTTTTCTTTCTAGGAATGCATGTGTTTCCTCAACTTAGTTGCCTAGGCCTATTTGGAACACAATGAGCCTATCTCCAACCTGAAAACTGTGATTAGCAGGATGTATTCCTTTCCAAAACTTCCTTAATTCTCAAAGGGAAACAATGTGCTAGAAGCTGCGGCTTCCAACATAGGTGATTGTCTTGGCAGGGATACATGTGTTTCTTCAACTCACCTGAATAGGCCTACTTAGTGCAAAGAGAGACCTTCTGCACCTTGAAACAACTACATTGCAAGAAACAGTCCTTTCAAAAACTAATTTCATTGTCACAAGAACAAGGTGCTGAATGCTGCAGTTTCTAGCATACATGGTTTTCTTTGGGGAGGAACATGTGTTACTTCAACTCAGCTGAATAGGCCTATTTGGAGCAAACCCAGCCTATCTGCACTTTGAAACACCAAAGTTGCAGGAAGCATTCCTTTCCAAAACGGACACCATTCTCACTGGAATACAATGTGTTAGATGCTCCAGCTTCTAACATAGATGGTTTTCTTTGGAGAGATACATGGGTTTCTTCAACTCAGCTGAATATACTTTAAGGGAGCAAACAGAGTCTATCTCCACCTTCAACCACCTAAGTTCCAGGAAGTATTCCTTGAAAAACCTAACCGAATCCTACAGGGAAACCATGTGGTAGAAGCTCCTGGTTCTAAGACAGATGATTTTCTTTCAAGAGATACATGTGTTTCTACAAGTTAGCTGAAGAGGCCAATTTGGAACAAAATGAGCCTTTCACCACCGAAAAAATACTGATTCTCGGGAGTTATTCCTTTCAAAACCAAATTCAATTTGGACAGGGAAACAGTGTGCTAGATGCTCCTGCTTCAAACAGGGATTGTTTTCTTTCGAGAAATACCTGTGTTTCTTCACTGGAGCCGAGTAGGGCTATTTGGAATAAAATGAGCCTTTTGGACCTTGAAAACTGTGATTTGCAGGGATTACTCATTTCAACAACTAATTCAGCTCTCAAAGTGAAACAATGTGCTCTGCTACAGCTTCTAGCATACATGCTTTCTTTGAAGAGGTACATGAATTTCTTCAACTCAGCTGGATAGCCCTAATAGACCAAACGCAGTCTATATTAACCCTTCCACACCTAAGATTCAGGAAGTTTTCCTTTACTAACTAATGCAGTTCTCACAGGAAAACAGTGTGCTTCTAACATGGATGGTTTTCCTTTGAGAGATACATGTGTTTCTTCAACTCAGCTGAAAAGGCCTCTTTGGAGCAAAGAGAGACAATCTATCTTGAAATACCTTAGTTGCAGGAAGCATTGCATTGAGAACCTAAGTCAATACTCACAAGGAATCAATGATCTCGATGCTCCTGCATCTAATAGCGATGGTTTTCTTTGAGAGGTACCTGTATTTCTTCCACTTGGCTGAATAGGTCTTTTTGGATCAAAATGAGCTTTTTTGCGCTTTGAAAACTATGAACTACAGGAAGCATTTCTTTGCAAACCTAACACAATTCTCATTAGGACAGAGATGCTGAATGCTGCATCTTCTAACTTAGAGGGTTTTCTTAGGAGAGTTACAAGGGTTTCTTCACCTCAGCTGAATATACGTTAAGTTAACAAACAGAGTCCCTCCCCACCTTGAACCACCAAAGTTCCAGGAAGTATTCCTTTAAAAAACTAACCGAATTCTACAGGGAAACAATGTGGTAGAAGCTCCTGGTCATAAGACAGATAGATTTCTTTCCAGAGATACATGTGTTTCTTCAAGTTAGCTGAATAGGCCTATTTAGAACAACTTGAGCCTTTCTCCACCTAGAAAATTCTGATATGCAAGAGATATTCCTTTCAAAACCAAATTCAATTCTCACAGGGAAACAATGTGGTAGATGCTACATCTTTTAAAACAGGTGGTTTTCTTTAAGGAGACAGATGTGTTCCTTCAACTCAATGGAAAATGCCTAGTTGCAGCCAATGGAATCGATCTCCACCTTGAAACACCTAAGTTGCGGGATGTGTCTTTTCAGAACAAACTGAATTCTCCCAGGAAAAGCATGTGCTACATTCTCCTGCATGGAACAATGAGGGATTTCCTTGAGAGACACATGTGTTGCATCACCTCACCAGAATACGTGTATTTGAAGCACAAGGAGCCTTTCTCCCCTGTGAACATTTTGTTTTGCAGGAATTATTCCTGTCAAAACATAACACAAGCCTCACTGGAAAAAAGGTGCTACATGCTCCTGTTTCTAACACAGGTGGTTTTCTTTTGAGGGATAGAAGGATTCCTTCAATTTAGCTGAATAGGTCTATTTGCAACAAAATGAGCCCTTCTCCACCTGGAAAACTATCGTTCACAGGAATTATTCCTTTCAAAACTAACTCAGTTGTCGGAGGGAGACAATGCAGAAGATGCTGCAGCTTCTCTCACAGAGGGTTGTCTTTGGAGAGGTACATGTGTTTCCTCCCCTCAGTTGAATAGGCCTATTTGGAGCAAAAAGTGCCTATCTCCACCTTGAAGCACCTACTTTTCACGAAGTATTTCTTTCAAAAGTTAACTCAGTTATCACAGAGAAACAATGTGCTGCTAGCTTCGGTTTCTACACAGATGGAGTTCCTTCGAGAGATACATGTGTTTCTTCAAGTAAGATGAATTGGTGGATCTGCAGCCAAATGAGCCTTTTCCATCTTGAAAACTTTGGTTTGCAGGAAGTACTCCTTTCAAAACCTAACTGAGTTCTCATGGCCTAACAATGTGCTCGATGTGGCAGCCACTTTCATAGCTGGTTTTCTTTGGAGAGATGCATATGCTTCTTCAACTCAGGTGAAGAGGCCTATTTGGAGCAAAGTGAGGCTATTTCCACCTTGAAAGGCCGTGGTTGCAGGAAGTATTCTCTTCCAAAACTTAGCAATTCTCACAGGAAAGCAATGTGCTAGGTGCTCCTGCTTCCAACAGGGATGGTTTTCTTTCGAGAAATACCTGTGTTTCTTCAACTTAGCCAAGTCGGGCTATTTGGAATGAGATGACACTTTTCGACCTTGAAAACTGTGAATTGCAGGAATTATTCTTCTGCAAATCCAATTCAACTCTCAAAGGGAAACATTGAGCTAGATGCTAGGGCTTCTACCATGCATACTTTTCTTTTAGAGGTACATGTACTTCCTCTACTCAGCTGAATAGCCCTAATGGACCAAACGCAGCCTATCTCCCCCTGCAAACACCTAAGATTCATGAAGAATTCCTTTCAAAAACTAACACAGTTCTCACAGGAAAACATGTGCTTCTAACATGGATGGTTTTCCTTTGAGAGATGTGTGTGTCTTCAACTTAGCTGAATAGGCCTATTTGAAATGAGGTGAGCCTCCTACTTTGAATATTGATATTTGCAGGGTGCATTGCTTTAAAAAACTAAATGAATTCTCATAGTGAAACACTGTGCTAGATGTGGCAGTTTCTAACATTGAAGGATTTCTTTGCATACATACATGTGTGTCTGCAATTCACCCAAATAGGCCTATTTAGAGTAAGCACATGCTCTCTCCACCTTGAAACACCTAAGTGGCAGTAAGTATTCCTTTCAAAAATAAGTCAAGTCTCAAAGGGAAACAACGTGCTAAACGCAAATGCTGCCATCACAGACGGTTTCCTTTGGAGAGGTACATGTGTTCCATCTCCTTAGGGCAACAGGCCTATTCGGAGCAAAATGATCCTTTCTCCACTGTGAAAACGATGATTTGCAGGACGTATTCCTTTCAAAACGTAACTCAAGTCTCACAAGGAAACAAAGTGGTAGATTCTTTGCATCTAACACAGATTTTTTTCTTTCGAGATACACACATATTTCATCAACTTACTTGAACTGGCCTATTTGCAAGAAAATGAGACTTTCTCCACCTTGAAAAGTATGATTTGCAGGAGTTATTCTTCCCAAACCTATCTGAAGTCTCACAGGGAAACAATGTGCTTGAAACTCCTGCTTCTAACTCGGTGGTTTTCTTTCTAGGAATGCATGTGTTTCCTCAACTTAGTTGCCTAGGCCTATTTGGAACACAATGAGCCTATCTCCAACCTGAAAACTGTGATTAGCAGGATGTATTCCTTTCCAAAACTTCCTTAATTCTCAAAGGGAAACAATGTGCTAGAAGCTGCGGCTTCCAGCATAGGTGATTGTCTTGGCAGGGATACATGTGTTTCTTCAACTCACCTGAATAGGCCTACTTAGTGCAAAGAGAGACCTTCTGCACCTTGAAACAACTACATTGCAAGAAGCAGTCCTTTCAAAAACTAATTTCATTGTCACAAGAACAAGGTGCTGAATGCTGCAGTTTCTAGCATACATGGTTTTCTTTGGGGAGGAACATGTGTTACTTCAACTCAGCTGAATAGGCCTATTTGGAGCAAACCCAGCCTATCTGCACTTTGAAACACCAAAGTTGCAGGAAGCATTCCTTTCCAAAACGGACACCATTCTCACTGGAATACAATGTGTTAGATGCTCCAGCTTCTAACATAGATGGTTTTCTTTGGAGAGATACATGGGTTTCTTCAACTCAGCTGAATATACTTTAAGGGAGCAAACAGAGTCTATCTCCACCTTCAACCACCTAAGTTCCAGGAAGTATTCCTTGAAAAACCTAACCGAATCCTACAGGGAAACCATGTGGTAGAAGCTCCTGGTTCTAAGACAGATGATTTTCTTTCAAGAGATACATGTGTTTCTACAAGTTAGCTGAAGAGGCCAATTTGGAACAAAATGAGCCTTTCACCACCGAAAAAATACTGATTCTCGGGAGTTATTCCTTTCAAAACCAAATTCAATTTGGACAGGGAAACAGTGTGCTAGATGCTCCTGCTTCAAACAGGGATTGTTTTCTTTCGAGAAATACCTGTGTTTCTTCACTGGAGCTGAGTAGGGCTATTTGGAATAAAATGAGCCTTTTGGACCTTGAAAACTGTGATTTGCAGGGATTACTCATTTCAACAACTAATTCAGCTCTCAAAGTGAAACAATGTGCTCTGCTACAGCTTCTAGCATACATGCTTTCTTTGAAGAGGTACATGAATTTCTTCAACTCAGCTGGATAGCCCTAATAGACCAAACGCAGTCTATATTAACCCTTCCACACCTAAGATTCAGGAAGTTTTCCTTTACTAACTAATGCAGTTCTCACAGGAAAACAGTGTGCTTCTAACATGGATGGTTTTCCTTTGAGAGATACATGTGTTTCTTCAACTCAGCTGAAAAGGCCTCTTTGGAGCAAAGAGAGACAATCTATCTTGAAATACCTTAGTTGCAGGAAGCATTGCATTGAGAACCTAAGTCAATACTCACAAGGAATCAATGATCTCGATGCTCCTGCATCTAATAGCGATGGTTTTCTTTGAGAGGTACCTGTATTTCTTCCACTTGGCTGAATAGGTCTTTTTGGATCAAAATGAGCTTTTTTGCGCTTTGAAAACTATGAACTACAGGAAGCATTTCTTTGCAAACCTAACACAATTCTCATTAGGACAGAGATGCTGAATGCTGCATCTTCTAACTTAGAGGGTTTTCTTAGGAGAGTTACAAGGGTTTCTTCACCTCAGCTGAATATACGTTAAGTTAACAAACAGAGTCCCTCCCCACCTTGAACCACCAAAGTTCCAGGAAGTATTCCTTTAAAAAACTAACCGAATTCTACAGGGAAACAATGTGGTAGAAGCTCCTGGTCATAAGACAGATAGATTTCTTTCCAGAGATACATGTGTTTCTTCAAGTTAGCTGAATAGGCCTATTTAGAACAACTTGAGCCTTTCTCCACCTAGAAAATTCTGATATGCAAGAGATATTCCTTTCAAAACCAAATTCAATTCTCACAGGGAAACAATGTGGTAGATGCTACATCTTTTAAAACAGGTGGTTTTCTTTAAGGAGACAGATGTGTTCCTTCAACTCAATGGAAAATGCCTAGTTGCAGCCAATGGAATCGATCTCCACCTTGAAACACCTAAGTTGCGGGATGTGTCTTTTCAGAACAAACTGAATTCTCCCAGGAAAAGCATGTGCTACATTCTCCTGCATGGAACAATGAGGGATTTCCTTGAGAGACACATGTGTTGCATCACCTCACCAGAATACGTGTATTTGAAGCACAAGGAGCCTTTCTCCCCTGTGAACATTTTGTTTTGCAGGAATTATTCCTGTCAAAACATAACACAAGCCTCACTGGAAAAAAGGTGCTACATGCTCCTGTTTCTAACACAGGTGGTTTTCTTTTGAGGGATACAAGGATTCCTTCAATTTAGCTGAATAGGTCTATTTGCAACAAAATGAGCCCTTCTCCACCTGGAAAACTATCGTTCACAGGAATTATTCCTTTCAAAACTAACTCAGTTGTCGGAGGGAGACAATGCAGAAGATGCTGCAGCTTCTCTCACAGAGGGTTGTCTTTGGAGAGGTACATGTGTTTCCTCCCCTCAGTTGAATAGGCCTATTTGGAGCAAAAAGTGCCTATCTCCACCTTGAAGCACCTACTTTTCACGAAGTATTTCTTTCCAAAGTTAACTCAGTTATCACAGAGAAACAATGTGCTGCTAGCTTCGGTTTCTACACAGATGGAGTTCCTTCGAGAGATACATGTGTTTCTTCAAGTAAGATGAATTGGTGGATCTGCAGCCAAATGAGCCTTTTCCATCTTGAAAACTTTGGTTTGCAGGAAGTACTCCTTTCAAAACCTAACTGAGTTCTCATGGCCTAACAATGTGCTCGATGTGGCAGCCACTTTCATAGCTGGTTTTCTTTGGAGAGATGCATATGCTTCTTCAACTCAGGTGAAGAGGCCTATTTGGAGCAAAGTGAGGCTATTTCCACCTTGAAAGGCCGTGGTTGCAGGAAGTATTCTCTTCCAAAACTTAGCAATTCTCACAGGAAAACAATGTGCTAGGTGCTCCTGCTTCCAACAGGGATGGTTTTCTTTCGAGAAATACCTGTGTTTCTTCAACTTAGCCAAGTCGGGCTATTTGGAATGAGATGACACTTTTCGACCTTGAAAACTGTGAATTGCAGGAATTATTCTTCTGCAAATCAAATTCAACTCTCAAAGGGAAACATTGTGCTAGATGCTAGGGCTTCTACCATGCATACTTTTCTTTTAGAGGTACATGTACTTCCTCTACTCAGCTGAATAGCCCTAATGGACCAAACGCAGCCTATCTCCCCCTGCAAACACCTAAGATTCATGAAGAATTCCTTTCAAAAACTAACACAGTTCTCACAGGAAAACATGTGCTTCTAACATGGATGGTTTTCCTTTGAGAGATGTGTGTGTCTTCAACTTAGCTGAATAGGCCTATTTGAAATGAGGTGAGCCTCCTACTTTGAATATTGATATTTGCAGGGTGCATTGCTTTAAAAAACTAAATGAATTCTCATAGTGAAACACTGTGCTAGATGTGGCAGTTTCTAACATTGAAGGATTTCTTTGCATACATGCATGTGTATCTGCAATTCACCCAAATAGGCCTATTTAGAGTAAGCACATGCTCTCTCCACCTTGAAACACCTAAGTGGCAGTAAGTACTCCTTTCAAAAATAACTCAAGTCTCAAAGGGAAACAACGTGCTAAACGCAAATGCTGCCATCACAGACGGTTTCCTTTGGAGAGGTACATGTGTTACATCTCCTTAGGGCAACAGGCCTATTCGGAGCAAAATGATCCTTTCTCCACTGTGAAAACGAAGATTTGCAGGACGTATTCCTTTCAAAACGTAACTCAAGTCTCACAAGGAAACAAAGTGGTAGATTCTTTGCATCTAACACAGATTTTTTTCTTTCGAGATACACACATGTTTCATCAACTTACTTGAACTGGCCTATTTGCAAGAAAATGAGACTTTCTCCACCTTGAAAAGTATGATTTGCAGGAGTTATTCTTCCCAAACCTATCTGAAGTCTCACAGGGAAACAATGTGCTTGAAACTCCTGCTTCTAACTCGGTGGTTTTCTTTCTAGGAATGCATGTGTTTCCTCAACTTAGTTGCCTAGGCCTATTTGGAACACAATGAGCCTATCTCCAACCTGAAAACTGTGATTAGCAGGATGTATTCCTTTCCAAAACTTCCTTAATTCTCAAAGGGAAACAATGTGCTAGAAGCTGCGGCTTCCAACATAGGTGATTGTCTTGGCAGGGATACATGTGTTTCTTCAACTCACCTGAATAGGCCTACTTAGTGCAAAGAGAGACCTTCTGCACCTTGAAACAACTACATTGCAAGAAACAGTCCTTTCAAAAACTAATTTCATTGTCACAAGAACAAGGTGCTGAATGCTGCAGTTTCTAGCATACATGGTTTTCTTTGGGGAGGAACATGTGTTACTTCAACTCAGCTGAATAGGCCTATTTGGAGCAAACCCAGCCTATCTGCACTTTGAAACACCAAAGTTGCAGGAAGCATTCCTTTCCAAAACGGACACCATTCTCACTGGAATACAATGTGTTAGATGCTCCAGCTTCTAACATAGATGGTTTTCTTTGGAGAGATACATGGGTTTCTTCAACTCAGCTGAATATACTTTAAGGGAGCAAACAGAGTCTATCTCCACCTTCAACCACCTAAGTTCCAGGAAGTATTCCTTGAAAAACCTAACCGAATCCTACAGGGAAACCATGTGGTAGAAGCTCCTGGTTCTAAGACAGATGATTTTCTTTCAAGAGATACATGTGTTTCTACAAGTTAGCTGAAGAGGCCAATTTGGAACAAAATGAGCCTTTCACCACCGAAAAAATACTGATTCTCGGGAGTTATTCCTTTCAAAACCAAATTCAATTTGGACAGGGAAACAGTGTGCTAGATGCTCCTGCTTCAAACAGGGATTGTTTTCTTTCGAGAAATACCTGTGTTTCTTCACTGGAGCCGAGTAGGGCTATTTGGAATAAAATGAGCCTTTTGGACCTTGAAAACTGTGATTTGCAGGGATTACTCATTTCAACAACTAATTCAGCTCTCAAAGTGAAACAATGTGCTCTGCTACAGCTTCTAGCATACATGCTTTCTTTGAAGAGGTACATGAATTTCTTCAACTCAGCTGGATAGCCCTAATAGACCAAACGCAGTCTATATTAACCCTTCCACACCTAAGATTCAGGAAGTTTTCCTTTACTAACTAATGCAGTTCTCACAGGAAAACAGTGTGCTTCTAACATGGATGGTTTTCCTTTGAGAGATACATGGGTTTCTTCAACTCAGCTGAAAAGGCCTCTTTGGAGCAAAGAGAGACAATCTATCTTGAAATACCTTAGTTGCAGGAAGCATTGCATTGAGAACCTAAGTCAATACTCACAAGGAATCAATGATCTCGATGCTCCTGCATCTAATAGCGATGGTTTTCTTTGAGAGGTACCTGTATTTCTTCCACTTGGCTGAATAGGTCTTTTTGGATCAAAATGAGCTTTTTTGCGCTTTGAAAACTATGAACTACAGGAAGCATTTCTTTGCAAACCTAACACAATTCTCATTAGGACAGAGATGCTGAATGCTGCATCTTCTAACTTAGAGGGTTTTCTTAGGAGAGTTACAAGGGTTTCTTCACCTCAGCTGAATATACGTTAAGTTAACAAACAGAGTCCCTCCCCACCTTGAACCACCAAAGTTCCAGGAAGTATTCCTTTAAAAAACTAACCGAATTCTACAGGGAAACAATGTGGTAGAAGCTCCTGGTCATAAGACAGATAGATTTCTTTCCAGAGATACATGTGTTTCTTCAAGTTAGCTGAATAGGCCTATTTAGAACAACTTGAGCCTTTCTCCACCTAGAAAATTCTGATATGCAAGAGATATTCCTTTCAAAACCAAATTCAATTCTCACAGGGAAACAATGTGGTAGATGCTACATCTTTTAAAACAGGTGGTTTTCTTTAAGGAGACAGATGTGTTCCTTCAACTCAATGGAAAATGCCTAGTTGCAGCCAATGGAATCGATCTCCACCTTGAAACACCTAAGTTGCGGGATGTGTCTTTTCAGAACAAACTGAATTCTCCCAGGAAAAGCATGTGCTACATTCTCCTGCATGGAACAATGAGGGATTTCCTTGAGAGACACATGTGTTGCATCACCTCACCAGAATACGTGTATTTGAAGCACAAGGAGCCTTTCTCCCCTGTGAACATTTTGTTTTGCAGGAATTATTCCTGTCAAAACATAACACAAGCCTCACTGGAAAAAAGGTGCTACATGCTCCTGTTTCTAACACAGGTGGTTTTCTTTTGAGGGATACAAGGATTCCTTCAATTTAGCTGAATAGGTCTATTTGCAACAAAATGAGCCCTTCTCCACCTGGAAAACTATCGTTCACAGGAATTATTCCTTTCAAAACTAACTCAGTTGTCGGAGGGAGACAATGCAGAAGATGCTGCAGCTTCTCTCACAGAGGGTTGTCTTTGGAGAGGTACATGTGTTTCCTCCCCTCAGTTGAATAGGCCTATTTGGAGCAAAAAGTGCCTATCTCCACCTTGAAGCACCTACTTTTCACGAAGTATTTCTTTCAAAAGTTAACTCAGTTATCACAGAGAAACAATGTGCTGCTAGCTTCGGTTTCTACACAGATGGAGTTCCTTCGAGAGATACATGTGTTTCTTCAAGTAAGATGAATTGGTGGATCTGCAGCCAAATGAGCCTTTTCCATCTTGAAAACTTTGGTTTGCAGGAAGTACTCCTTTCAAAACCTAACTGAGTTCTCATGGCCTAACAATGTGCTCGATGTGGCAGCCACTTTCATAGCTGGTTTTCTTTGGAGAGATGCATATGCTTCTTCAACTCAGGTGAAGAGGCCTATTTGGAGCAAAGTGAGGCTATTTCCACCTTGAAAGGCCGTGGTTGCAGGAAGTATTCTCTTCCAAAACTTAGCAATTCTCACAGGAAAGCAATGTGCTAGGTGCTCCTGCTTCCAACAGGGATGGTTTTCTTTCGAGAAATACCTGTGTTTCTTCAACTTAGCCAAGTCGGGCTATTTGGAATGAGATGACACTTTTCGACCTTGAAAACTGTGAATTGCAGGAATTATTCTTCTGCAAATCCAATTCAACTCTCAAAGGGAAACATTGTGCTAGATGCTAGGGCTTCTACCATGCATACTTTTCTTTTAGAGGTACATGTACTTCCTCTACTCAGCTGAATAGCCCTAATGGACCAAACGCAGCCTATCTCCCCCTGCAAACACCTAAGATTCATGAAGAATTCCTTTCAAAAACTAACACAGTTCTCACAGGAAAACATGTGCTTCTAACATGGATGGTTTTCCTTTGAGAGATGTGTGTGTCTTCAACTTAGCTGAATAGGCCTATTTGAAATGAGGTGAGCCTCCTACTTTGAATATTGATATTTGCAGGGTGCATTGCTTTAAAAAACTAAATGAATTCTCATAGTGAAACACTGTGCTAGATGTGGCAGTTTCTAACATTGAAGGATTTCTTTGCATACATACATGTGTGTCTGCAATTCACCCAAATAGGCCTATTTAGAGTAAGCACATGCTCTCTCCACCTTGAAACACCTAAGTGGCAGTAAGTATTCCTTTCAAAAATAAGTCAAGTCTCAAAGGGAAACAACGTGCTAAACGCAAATGCTGCCATCACAGACGGTTTCCTTTGGAGAGGTACATGTGTTCCATCTCCTTAGGGCAACAGGCCTATTCGGAGCAAAATGATCCTTTCTCCACTGTGAAAACGATGATTTGCAGGACGTATTCCTTTCAAAACGTAACTCAAGTCTCACAAGGAAACAAAGTGGTAGATTCTTTGCATCTAAAACAGATTTTTTTCTTTCGAGATACACACATATTTCATCAACTTACTTGAACTGGCCTATTTGCAAGAAAATGAGACTTTCTCCACCTTGAAAAGTATGATTTGCAGGAGTTATTCTTCCCAAACCTATCTGAAGTCTCACAGGGAAACAATGTGCTTGAAACTCCTGCTTCTAACTCGGTGGTTTTCTTTCTAGGAATGCATGTGTTTCCTCAACTTAGTTGCCTAGGCCTATTTGGAACACAATGAGCCTATCTCCAACCTGAAAACTGTGATTAGCAGGATGTATTCCTTTCCAAAACTTCCTTAATTCTCAAAGGGAAACAATGTGCTAGAAGCTGCGGCTTCCAACATAGGTGATTGTCTTGGCAGGGATACATGTGTTTCTTCAACTCACCTGAATAGGCCTACTTAGTGCAAAGAGAGACCTTCTGCACCTTGAAACAACTACATTGCAAGAAACAGTCCTTTCAAAAACTAATTTCATTGTCACAAGAACAAGGTGCTGAATGCTGCAGTTTCTAGCATACATGGTTTTCTTTGGGGAGGAACATGTGTTACTTCAACTCAGCTGAATAGGCCTATTTGGAGCAAACCCAGCCTATCTGCACTTTGAAACACCAAAGTTGCAGGAAGCATTCCTTTCCAAAACGGACACCATTCTCACTGGAATACAATGTGTTAGATGCTCCAGCTTCTAACATAGATGGTTTTCTTTGGAGAGATACATGGGTTTCTTCAACTCAGCTGAATATACTTTAAGGGAGCAAACAGAGTCTATCTCCACCTTCAACCACCTAAGTTCCAGGAAGTATTCCTTGAAAAACCTAACCGAATCCTACAGGGAAACCATGTGGTAGAAGCTCCTGGTTCTAAGACAGATGATTTTCTTTCAAGAGATACATGTGTTTCTACAAGTTAGCTGAAGAGGCCAATTTGGAACAAAATGAGCCTTTCACCACCGAAAAAATACTGATTCTCGGGAGTTATTCCTTTCAAAACCAAATTCAATTTGGACAGGGAAACAGTGTGCTAGATGCTCCTGCTTCAAACAGGGATTGTTTTCTTTCGAGAAATACCTGTGTTTCTTCACTGGAGCCGAGTAGGGCTATTTGGAATAAAATGAGCCTTTTGGACCTTGAAAACTGTGATTTGCAGGGATTACTCATTTCAACAACTAATTCAGCTCTCAAAGTGAAACAATGTGCTCTGCTACAGCTTCTAGCATACATGCTTTCTTTGAAGAGGTACATGAATTTCTTCAACTCAGCTGGATAGCCCTAATAGACCAAACGCAGTCTATATTAACCCTTCCACACCTAAGATTCAGGAAGTTTTCCTTTACTAACTAATGCAGTTCTCACAGGAAAACAGTGTGCTTCTAACATGGATGGTTTTACTTTGAGAGATACATGGGTTTCTTCAACTCAGCTGAAAAGGCCTCTTTGGAGCAAAGAGAGACAATCTATCTTGAAATACCTTAGTTGCAGGAAGCATTGCATTGAGAACCTAAGTCAATACTCACAAGGAATCAATGATCTCGATGCTCCTGCATCTAATAGCGATGGTTTTCTTTGAGAGGTACCTGTATTTCTTCCACTTGGCTGAATAGGTCTTTTTGGATCAAAATGAGCTTTTTTGCGCTTTGAAAACTATGAACTACAGGAAGCATTTCTTTGCAAACCTAACACAATTCTCATTAGGACAGAGATGCTGAATGCTGCATCTTCTAACTTAGAGGGTTTTCTTAGGAGAGTTACAAGGGTTTCTTCACCTCAGCTGAATATACGTTAAGTTAACAAACAGAGTCCCTCCCCACCTTGAACCACCAAAGTTCCAGGAAGTATTCCTTTAAAAAACTAACCGAATTCTACAGGGAAACAATGTGGTAGAAGCTCCTGGTCATAAGACAGATAGATTTCTTTCCAGAGATACATGTGTTTCTTCAAGTTAGCTGAATAGGCCTATTTAGAACAACTTGAGCCTTTCTCCACCTAGAAAATTCTGATATGCAAGAGATATTCCTTTCAAAACCAAATTCAATTCTCACAGGGAAACAATGTGGTAGATGCTACATCTTTTAAAACAGGTGGTTTTCTTTAAGGAGACAGATGTGTTCCTTCAACTCAATGGAAAATGCCTAGTTGCAGCCAATGGAATCGATCTCCACCTTGAAACACCTAAGTTGCGGGATGTGTCTTTTCAGAACAAACTGAATTCTCCCAGGAAAAGCATGTGCTACATTCTCCTGCATGGAACAATGAGGGATTTCCTTGAGAGACACATGTGTTGCATCACCTCACCAGAATACGTGTATTTGAAGCACAAGGAGCCTTTCTCCCCTGTGAACATTTTGTTTTGCAGGAATTATTCCTGTCAAAACATAACACAAGCCTCACTGGAAAAAAGGTGCTACATGCTCCTGTTTCTAACACAGGTGGTTTTCTTTTGAGGGATACAAGGATTCCTTCAATTTAGCTGAATAGGTCTATTTGCAACAAAATGAGCCCTTCTCCACCTGGAAAACTATCGTTCACAGGAATTATTCCTTTCAAAACTAACTCAGTTGTCGGAGGGAGACAATGCAGAAGATGCTGCAGCTTCTCTCACAGAGGGTTGTCTTTGGAGAGGTACATGTGTTTCCTCCCCTCAGTTGAATAGGCCTATTTGGAGCAAAAAGTGCCTATCTCCACCTTGAAGCACCTACTTTTCACGAAGTATTTCTTTCAAAAGTTAACTCAGTTATCACAGAGAAACAATGTGCTGCTAGCTTCGGTTTCTACACAGATGGAGTTCCTTCGAGAGATACATGTGTTTCTTCAAGTAAGATGAATTGGTGGATCTGCAGCCAAATGAGCCTTTTCCATCTTGAAAACTTTGGTTTGCAGGAAGTACTCCTTTCAAAACCTAACTGAGTTCTCATGGCCTAACAATGTGCTCGATGTGGCAGCCACTTTCATAGCTGGTTTTCTTTGGAGAGATGCATATGCTTCTTCAACTCAGGTGAAGAGGCCTATTTGGAGCAAAGTGAGGCTATTTCCACCTTGAAAGGCCGTGGTTGCAGGAAGTATTCTCTTCCAAAACTTAGCAATTCTCACAGGAAAACAATGTGCTAGGTGCTCCTGCTTCCAACAGGGATGGTTTTCTTTCGAGAAATACCTGTGTTTCTTCAACTTAGCCAAGTCGGGCTATTTGGAATGAGATGACACTTTTCGACCTTGAAAACTGTGAATTGCAGGAATTATTCTTCTGCAAATCAAATTCAACTCTCAAAGGGAAACATTGTGCTAGATGCTAGGGCTTCTACCATGCATACTTTTCTTTTAGAGGTACATGTACTTCCTCTACTCAGCTGAATAGCCCTAATGGACCAAACGCAGCCTATCTCCCCCTGCAAACACCTAAGATTCATGAAGAATTCCTTTCAAAAACTAACACAGTTCTCACAGGAAAACATGTGCTTCTAACATGGATGGTTTTCCTTTGAGAGATGTGTGTGTCTTCAACTTAGCTGAATAGGCCTATTTGAAATGAGGTGAGCCTCCTACTTTGAATATTGATATTTGCAGGGTGCATTGCTTTAAAAAACTAAATGAATTCTCATAGTGAAACACTGTGCTAGATGTGGCAGTTTCTAACATTGAAGGATTTCTTTGCATACATGCATGTGTATCTGCAATTCACCCAAATAGGCCTATTTAGAGTAAGCACATGCTCTCTCCACCTTGAAACACCTAAGTGGCAGTAAGTACTCCTTTCAAAAATAACTCAAGTCTCAAAGGGAAACAACGTGCTAAACGCAAATGCTGCCATCACAGACGGTTTCCTTTGGAGAGGTACATGTGTTACATCTCCTTAGGGCAACTGGCCTATTCGGAGCAAAATGATCCTTTCTCCACTGTGAAAACGAAGATTTGCAGGACGTATTCCTTTCAAAACGTAACTCAAGTCTCACAAGGAAACAAAGTGGTAGATTCTTTGCATCTAACACAGATTTTTTTCTTTCGAGATACACACATGTTTCATCAACTTACTTGAACTGGCCTATTTGCAAGAAAATGAGACTTTCTCCACCTTGAAAAGTATGATTTGCAGGAGTTATTCTTCCCAAACCTATCTGAAGTCTCACAGGGAAACAATGTGCTTGAAACTCCTGCTTCTAACTCGGTGGTTTTCTTTCTAGGAATGCATGTGTTTCCTCAACTTAGTTGCCTAGGCCTATTTGGAACACAATGAGCCTATCTCCAACCTGAAAACTGTGATTAGCAGGATGTATTCCTTTCCAAAACTTCCTTAATTCTCAAAGGGAAACAATGTGCTAGAAGCTGCGGCTTCCAACATAGGTGATTGTCTTGGCAGGGATACATGTGTTTCTTCAACTCACCTGAATAGGCCTACTTAGTGCAAAGAGAGACCTTCTGCACCTTGAAACAACTACATTGCAAGAAACAGTCCTTTCAAAAACTAATTTCATTGTCACAAGAACAAGGTGCTGAATGCTGCAGTTTCTAGCATACATGGTTTTCTTTGGGGAGGAACATGTGTTACTTCAACTCAGCTGAATAGGCCTATTTGGAGCAAACCCAGCCTATCTGCACTTTGAAACACCAAAGTTGCAGGAAGCATTCCTTTCCAAAACGGACACCATTCTCACTGGAATACAATGTGTTAGATGCTCCAGCTTCTAACATAGATGGTTTTCTTTGGAGAGATACATGGGTTTCTTCAACTCAGCTGAATATACTTTAAGGGAGCAAACAGAGTCTATCTCCACCTTCAACCACCTAAGTTCCAGGAAGTATTCCTTGAAAAACCTAACCGAATCCTACAGGGAAACCATGTGGTAGAAGCTCCTGGTTCTAAGACAGATGATTTTCTTTCAAGAGATACATGTGTTTCTACAAGTTAGCTGAAGAGGCCAATTTGGAACAAAATGAGCCTTTCACCACCGAAAAAATACTGATTCTCGGGAGTTATTCCTTTCAAAACCAAATTCAATTTGGACAGGGAAACAGTGTGCTAGATGCTCCTGCTTCAAACAGGGATTGTTTAATTTCGAGAAATACCTGTGTTTCTTCACTGGAGCCGAGTAGGGCTATTTGGAATAAAATGAGCCTTTTGGACCTTGAAAACTGTGATTTGCAGGGATTACTCATTTCAACAACTAATTCAGCTCTCAAAGTGAAACAATGTGCTCTGCTACAGCTTCTAGCATACATGCTTTCTTTGAAGAGGTACATGAATTTCTTCAACTCAGCTGGATAGCCCTAATAGACCAAACGCAGTCTATATTAACCCTTCCACACCTAAGATTCAGGAAGTTTTCCTTTACTAACTAATGCAGTTCTCACAGGAAAACAGTGTGCTTCTAACATGGATGGTTTTCCTTTGAGAGATACATGTGTTTCTTCAACTCAGCTGAAAAGGCCTCTTTGGAGCAAAGAGAGACAATCTATCTTGAAATACCTTAGTTGCAGGAAGCATTGCATTGAGAACCTAAGTCAATACTCACAAGGAATCAATGATCTCGATGCTCCTGCATCTAATAGCGATGGTTTTCTTTGAGAGGTACCTGTATTTCTTCCACTTGGCTGAATAGGTCTTTTTGGATCAAAATGAGCTTTTTTGCGCTTTGAAAACTATGAACTACAGGAAGCATTTCTTTGCAAACCTAACACAATTCTCATTAGGACAGAGATGCTGAATGCTGCATCTTCTAACTTAGAGGGTTTTCTTAGGAGAGTTACAAGGGTTTCTTCACCTCAGCTGAATATACGTTAAGTTAACAAACAGAGTCCCTCCCCACCTTGAACCACCAAAGTTCCAGGAAGTATTCCTTTAAAAAACTAACCGAATTCTACAGGGAAACAATGTGGTAGAAGCTCCTGGTCATAAGACAGATAGATTTCTTTCCAGAGATACATGTGTTTCTTCAAGTTAGCTGAATAGGCCTATTTAGAACAACTTGAGCCTTTCTCCACCTAGAAAATTCTGATATGCAAGAGATATTCCTTTCAAAACCAAATTCAATTCTCACAGGGAAACAATGTGGTAGATGCTACATCTTTTAAAACAGGTGGTTTTCTTTAAGGAGACAGATGTGTTCCTTCAACTCAATGGAAAATGCCTAGTTGCAGCCAATGGAATCGATCTCCACCTTGAAACACCTAAGTTGCGGGATGTGTCTTTTCAGAACAAACTGAATTCTCCCAGGAAAAGCATGTGCTACATTCTCCTGCATGGAACAATGAGGGATTTCCTTGAGAGACACATGTGTTGCATCACCTCACCAGAATACGTGTATTTGAAGCACAAGGAGCCTTTCTCCCCTGTGAACATTTTGTTTTGCAGGAATTATTCCTGTCAAAACATAACACAAGCCTCACTGGAAAAAAGGTGCTACATGCTCCTGTTTCTAACACAGGTGGTTTTCTTTTGAGGGATACAAGGATTCCTTCAATTTAGCTGAATAGGTCTATTTGCAACAAAATGAGCCCTTCTCCACCTGGAAAACTATCGTTCACAGGAATTATTCCTTTCAAAACTAACTCAGTTGTCGGAGGGAGACAATGCAGAAGATGCTGCAGCTTCTCTCACAGAGGGTTGTCTTTGGAGAGGTACATGTGTTTCCTCCCCTCAGTTGAATAGGCCTATTTGGAGCAAAAAGTGCCTATCTCCACCTTGAAGCACCTACTTTTCACGAAGTATTTCTTTCAAAAGTTAACTCAGTTATCACAGAGAAACAATGTGCTGCTAGCTTCGGTTTCTACACAGATGGAGTTCCTTCGAGAGATACATGTGTTTCTTCAAGTAAGATGAATTGGTGGATCTGCAGCCAAATGAGCCTTTTCCATCTTGAAAACTTTGGTTTGCAGGAAGTACTCCTTTCAAAACCTAACTGAGTTCTCATGGCCTAACAATGTGCTCGATGTGGCAGCCACTTTCATAGCTGGTTTTCTTTGGAGAGATGCATATGCTTCTTCAACTCAGGTGAAGAGGCCTATTTGGAGCAAAGTGAGGCTATTTCCACCTTGAAAGGCCGTGGTTGCAGGAAGTATTCTCTTCCAAAACTTAGCAATTCTCACAGGAAAACAATGTGCTAGGTGCTCCTGCTTCCAACAGGGATGGTTTTCTTTCGAGAAATACCTGTGTTTCTTCAACTTAGCCAAGTCGGGCTATTTGGAATGAGATGACACTTTTCGACCTTGAAAACTGTGAATTGCAGGAATTATTCTTCTGCAAATCAAATTCAACTCTCAAAGGGAAACATTGTGCTAGATGCTAGGGCTTCTACCATGCATACTTTTCTTTTAGAGGTACATGTACTTCCTCTACTCAGCTGAATAGCCCTAATGGACCAAACGCAGCCTATCTCCCCCTGCAAACACCTAAGATTCATGAAGAATTCCTTTCAAAAACTAACACAGTTCTCACAGGAAAACATGTGCTTCTAACATGGATGGTTTTCCTTTGAGAGATGTGTGTGTCTTCAACTTAGCTGAATAGGCCTATTTGAAATGAGGTGAGCCTCCTACTTTGAATATTGATATTTGCAGGGTGCATTGCTTTAAAAAACTAAATGAATTCTCATAGTGAAACACTGTGCTAGATGTGGCAGTTTCTAACATTGAAGGATTTCTTTGCATACATGCATGTGTATCTGCAATTCACCCAAATAGGCCTATTTAGAGTAAGCACATGCTCTCTCCACCTTGAAACACCTAAGTGGCAGTAAGTACTCCTTTCAAAAATAACTCAAGTCTCAAAGGGAAACAACGTGCTAAACGCAAATGCTGCCATCACAGACGGTTTCTTTTGGAGAGGTACATGTGTTACATCTCCTTAGGGCAACAGGCCTATTCGGAGCAAAATGATCCTTTCTCCACTGTGAAAACGAAGATTTGCAGGACGTATTCCTTTCAAAACGTAACTCAAGTCTCACAAGGAAACAAAGTGGTAGATTCTTTGCATCTAACACAGATTTTTTTCTTTCGAGATACACACATGTTTCATCAACTTACTTGAACTGGCCTATTTGCAAGAAAATGAGACTTTCTCCACCTTGAAAAGTATGATTTGCAGGAGTTATTCTTCCCAAACCTATCTGAAGTCTCACAGGGAAACAATGTGCTTGAAACTCCTGCTTGTAACTCGGTGGTTTTCTTTCTAGGAATGCATGTGTTTCCTCAACTTAGTTGCCTAGGCCTATTTGGAACACAATGAGCCTATCTCCAACCTGAAAACTGTGATTAGCAGGATGTATTCCTTTCCAAAACTTCCTTAATTCTCAAAGGGAAACAATGTGCTAGAAGCTGCGGCTTCCAACATAGGTGATTGTCTTGGCAGGGATACATGTGTTTCTTCAACTCACCTGAATAGGCCTACTTAGTGCAAAGAGAGACCTTCTGCACCTTGAAACAACTACATTGCAAGAAACAGTCCTTTCAAAAACTAATTTCATTGTCACAAGGACAAGGTGCTGAATGCTGCAGTTTCTAGCATACATGGTTTTCTTTGGGGAGGAACATGTGTTACTTCAACTCAGCTGAATAGGCCTATTTGGAGCAAACCCAGCCTATCTGCACTTTGAAACACCAAAGTTGCAGGAAGCATTCCTTTCCAAAACGGACACCATTCTCACTGGAATACAATGTGTTAGATGCTCCAGCTTCTAACATAGATGGTTTTCTTTGGAGAGATACATGGGTTTCTTCAACTCAGCTGAATATACTTTAAGGGAGCAAACAGAGTCTATCTCCACCTTCAACCACCTAAGTTCCAGGAAGTATTCCTTGAAAAACCTAACCGAATACTACAGGGAAACCATGTGGTAGAAGCTCCTGGTTCTAAGACAGATGATTTTCTTTCAAGAGATACATGTGTTTCTACAAGTTAGCTGAAGAGGCCAATTTGGAACAAAATGAGCCTTTCACCACCGAAAAAATACTGATTCTCGGGAGTTATTCCTTTCAAAACCAAATTCAATTTGGACAGGGAGACAGTGTGCTAGATGCTCCTGCTTCATACAGGGATTGTTTTCTTTCGAGAAATACCTGTGTTTCTTCACTGGAGCCGAGTCGGGCTATTTGGAATAAAATGAGCCTTTTGGACCTTGAAAACTGTGATTTGCAGGGATTACTCATTTCAACAACTAATTCAGCTCTCAAAGTGAAACAATGTGCTCTGCTACAGCTTCTAGCATACATGCTTTCTTTGAAGAGGTACATGAATTTCTTCAACTCAGCTGGATAGCCCTAATAGACCAAACGCAGTCTATATTAACCCTTCCACACCTAAGACTCAGGAAGTTTTCCTTTACTAACTAATGCAGTTCTCACAGGAAAACAGTGTGCTTCTAACATGGATGGTTTTCCTTTGAGAGATACATGTGTTTCTTCAACTCAGCTGAAAAGGCATCTTTGGAGCAAAGAGAGACAATCTATCTTGAAATACCTTAGTTGCAGGAAGCATTGCATTGAGAACCTAAGTCAATACTCACAAGGAATCAATGATCTCGATGCTCCTGCATCTAATAGCGATGGTTTTCTTTGAGAGGTACCTGTATTTCTTCCACTTGGCTGAATACGTCTTTTTGGATCAAAATGAGCTTTTTTGCGCTTTGAAAACTATGAACTACAGGAAGCATTTCTTTCCAAACCTAACACAATTCTCATTAGGACAGAGATGCTGAATGCTGCATCTTCTAACTTAGAGGGTTTTCGTAGGAGAGTTACAAGGGTTTCTTCACCTCAGCTGAATATACGTTAAGTTAACAAACAGAGTCCCTCCCCACCTTGAACCACCAAAGTTCCAGGAAATATAACTTTAAAAAACTAACCGAATTCTACAGGGAAACAATGTGGTAGAAGCTCCTGGTCATAAGACAGATAGATTTCTTTCCAGAGATAGATGTGTTTCTTCAAGTTAGCTGAATAGGCCTATTTAGAACAACTTGAGCCTTTCTCCACCTAGAAAATTCTGATATGCAAGAGATATTCCTTTCAAAACCAAATTCAATTCTCACAGGGAAACAATGTGGTAGATGCTACATCTTTTAAAACAGGTGGTTTTCTTTAAGGAGACAGATGTGTTCCTTCAACTCAATGGAAAATGCCTGGTTGCAGCCAATGGAATCGATCTCCACCTTGAAACACCTAAGTTGCGGGATGTGTCTTTTCAGAACAAACTGAATTCTCCCAGGAAAAGCATGTGCTACATTCTCCTGCATGGAACAATGAGGGATTCCCTTGAGAGACACATCTGTTGCATCACCTCACCATAATAGGTGTATTTGAAGCACAAGGAGCCTTTCTCCCCTGTGAACATTTTGTTTTGCAGGAATTATTCCTGTCAAAACATAACACAAGCCTCACTGGAAAAAAGGTGCTACATGCTCCTGTTTCTAACACAGGTGGTTTTTTTTGAGGGATACAGGGATTCCTTCAATTTAGCTGAATAGGTCTATTTGCAACAAAATGAGCCCTTCTCCACCTGGAAAACTATCGTTCACAGGAATTATTCCTTTCAAAACTAACTCAGTTGTCGGAGGGAGACAATGCAGAAGATGCTGCAGCTTCTCTCACAGAGGGTTGTCTTTGGAGAGGTACATGTGTTTCCTCCCCTCAGTTGAATAGGCCTATTTGGAGCAAAAAGTGCCTATCTCCACCTTGAAGCACCTACTTTTCACGAAGTATTTCTTTCAAAAGTTAACTCAGTTATCACAGAGAAACAAGTGCTGCTAGCTTCTGTTTCTACACAGATGGAGTTCCTTCGAGAGATACATGTGTTTCTTCAAGTAAGATGAATTGGTGGATCTGCAGCCAAATGAGCCTTTTCCATCTTGAAAACTTTGGTTTGCAGGAAGTACTCCTTTCAAAACCTAACTGAGTTCTCATGGCCTAACAATGTGCTCGATGTGGCAGCCACTTTCATAGCTGGTTTTCTTTGGAGAGATGCATATGGTTCTTCAACTCAGGTGAAGAGGCCTATTTGGAGCAAAGTGAGGCTATTTCCTCCTTGAAAGGCCGTGGTTGCAGGAAGTATTCTTTTCCAAAACTTAGCAATTCTCACAGGAAAACAATGTGCTAGGTGCTCCTGCTTCCAACAGGGATGGTTTTCTTTCGAGAAATACCTGTGTTTCTTCAACTTAGCCAAGTCGGGCTATTCGGAATGAGATGACACTTTTCGACCTTGAAAACTGTGAATTGCAGGAATTATTCTTCTGCAAATCCAATTCAACTCTCAAAGGGAAACATTGTGCTAGATGCTAGGGCTTCTACCATGCATACTTTTCTTTTAGAGGTACATGTACTTCCTCTACTCAGCTGAATAGCCCTAATGGACCAAACGCAGCCTATCTCCCCATGCAAACACCTAAGATTCATGAAGAATTCCTTTCAAAAACTAACACAGTTCTCACAGGAAAACATGTGCTTCTAACATGGATGGTTTTCCTTTGAGAGATGTGTGTGTCTTCAACTTAGCTGAATTGGCCTATTTGAAATGAGGTGAGCCTCCTACTTTTAATATTGATATTTGCAGGGTGCATTGCTTTAAAAAACTAAATGAATTCTCATAGTGAAACACTGTGCTAGATGTGGCAGTTTCTAACATTGAAGGATTTCTTTGCATACATGCATGTGTATCTGCAATTCACCCAAATAGGCCTATTTAGAGTAAGCACATGCTCTCTCCACCTTGAAACACCTAAGTGGCAGTAAGTACTCCTTTCAAAAATAACTCAAGTCTCAAAGGGAAACAACGTGCTAAACGCAAATGCTGCCATCACAGACGGTTTCCTTTGGAGAGGTACATGTGTTCCATCTCCTTAGGGCAACAGGCCTATTCGGAGCAAAATGATCCTTTCTCCACTGTGAAAACGATGATTTGCAGGACGTATTCCTTTCAAAACGTAACTCAAGTCTCACAAGGAAACAAAGTGGTAGATTCTTTGCATCTAACACAGATTTTTTTCTTTCGAGATACACACATGTTTCATCAACTTACTTGAACTGGCCTATTTGCAAGAAAATGAGACTTTCTCCACCTTGAAAAGTATGATTTGCAGGAGTTATTCTTCCCAAACCTATCTGAAGTCTCACAGGGAAACAATGTGCTTGAAACTCCTGCTTCTAACTCCGTGGTTTTCTTTCTAGGAATGCATGTGTTTCCTCAACTTAGTTGCCTAGGCCTATTTGGAACACAATGAGCCTATCTCCAACCTGAAAACTGTGATTAGCAGGATGTATTCCTTTCCAAAACTTCCTTAATTCTCAAAGGGAAACAATGTGCTAGAAGCTGCGGCTTCCAACATAGGTGATTGTCTTGGCAGGGATACATGTGTTTCTTCAACTCACCTGAATAGGCCTACTTAGTGCAAAGAGATACCTTCTGCACCTTGAAACAACTACATTGCAAGACACAGTCCTTTCAAAAACTAATTTCATTGTCACAAGGACAAGGTGCTGAATGCTGCAGTTTCTAGCATACATGGTTTTCTTTGGGGAGGAACATGTGTTACTTCAACTCAGCTGAATAGGCCTATTTGGAGCAAACCCAGCCTATCTGCACTTTGAAACACCAAAGTTGCAGGAAGCATTCCTTTCCAAAACGGACACCATTCTCACTGGAATACAATGTGTTAGATGCTCCAGCTTCTAACATAGATGGTTTTCTTTGGAGAGATACATGGGTTTCTTCAACTCAGCTGAATATACTTTAAGGGAGCAAACAGAGTCTATCTCCACCTTCAACCACCTAAGTTTCAGGAAGTATTCCTTGAAAAACCTAACCGAATACTACAGGGAAACCATGTGGTAGAAGCTCCTGGTTCTAAGACAGATGATTTTCTTTCAAGAGATACATGTGTTTCTACAAGTTAGCTGAAGAGGCCAATTTGGAACAAAATGAGCCTTTCTCCACCGAAAAAATACTGATTCTCGGGAGTTATTCCTTTCAAAACCAAATTCAATTTGGACAGGGAAACAGTGTGCTAGATGCTCCTGCTTCAAACAGGGATTGTTTTCTTTCGAGAAATACCTGTGTTTCTTCACTGGAGCCGAGTAGGGCTATTTGGAATAAAATGAGCCTTTTGGACCTTGAAAACTGTGATTTGCAGGGATTACTCATTTCAACAACTAATTCAGCTCTCAAAGTGAAACAATGTGCTCTGCTACAGCTTCTAGCATACATGCTTTCTTTGAAGAGGTACATGAATTTCTTCAACTCAGCTGGATAGCCCTAATAGACCAAACGCAGTCTATATTAACCCTTCCACACCTAAGACTCAGGAAGTTTTCCTTTACTAACTAATGCAGTTCTCACAGGAAAACAGTGTGCTTCTAACATGGATGGTTTTCCTTTGAGAGATACATGTGTTTCTTCAACTCAGCTGAAAAGGCATCTTTGGAGCAAAGAGAGACAATCTATCTTGAAATACCTTAGTTGCAGGAAGCATTGCATTGAGAACCTAAGTCAATACTCACAAGGAATCAATGATCTCGATGCTCCTGCATCTAATAGCGATGGTTTTCTTTGAGAGGTACCTGTATTTCTTCCACTTGGCTGAATAGGTCTTTTTGGATCAAAATGAGCTTTTTTGCGCTTTGAAAACTATGAACTACAGGAAGCATTTCTTTGCAAACCTAACACAATTCTCATTAGGACAGAGATGCTGAATGCTGCATCTTCTAACTTAGAGGGTTTTCTTAGGAGAGTTACAAGGGTTTCTTCACCTCAGCTGAATATACGTTAAGTTAACAAACAGAGTCCCTCCCCACCTTGAACCACCAAAGTTCCAGGAAGTATTCCTTTAAAAAACTAACCGAATTCTACAGGGAAACAATGTGGTAGAAGCTCCTGGTCATAAGACAGATAGATTTCTTTCCAGAGATACATGTGTTTCTTCAAGTTAGCTGAATAGGCCTATTTAGAACAACTTGAGCCTTTCTCCACCTAGAAAATTCTGATATGCAAGAGATATTCCTTTCAAAACCAAATTCAATTCTCACAGGGAAACAATGTGGTAGATGCTACATCTTTTAAAACAGGTGGTTTTCTTTAAGGAGACAGATGTGTTCCTTCAACTCAATGGAAAATGCCTGGTTGCAGCCAATGGAATCGATCTCCACCTTGAAACACCTAAGTTGCGGGATGTGTCTTTTCAGAACAAACTGAATTCTCCCAGGAAAAGCATGTGCTACATTCTCCTGCATGGAACAATGAGGGATTTCCTTGAGAGACACATGTGTTGCATCACCTCACCAGAATAGGTGTATTTGAAGCACAAGGAGCCTTTCTCCCCTGTGAACATTTTGTTTTGCAGGAATTATTCCTGTCAAAACATAACACAAGCCTCACTGGAAAAAAGGTGCTACATGCTCCTGTTTCTAACACAGGTGGTTTTCTTTTGAGGGATACAGGGATTCCTTCAATTTAGCTGAATAGGTCTATTTGCAACAAAATGAGCCCTTCTCCACCTGGAAAACTATCGTTCACAGGAATTATTCCTTTCAAAACTAACTCAGTTGTCGGAGGGAGACAATGCAGAAGATGCTGCAGCTTCTCTCACAGAGGGTTGTCTTTGGAGAGGTACATGTGTTTCCTCCCCTCAGTTGAATAGGCCTATTTGGAGCAAAAAGTGCCTATCTCCACCTTGAAGCACCTACTTTTCACGAAGTATTTCTTTCAAAAGTTAACTCAGTTATCACAGAGAAACAAGTGCTGCTAGCTTCTGTTTCTACACAGGTGGAGTTCCTTCGAGAGATACATGTGTTTCTTCAAGTAAGATGAATTGGTGGATCTGCAGCCAAATGAGCCTTTTCCATCTTGAAAACTTTGGTTTGCAGGAAGTACTCCTTTCAAAACCTAACTGAGTTCTCATGGCCTAACAATGTGCTCGATGTGGCAGCCACTTTCATAGCTGGTTTTCTTTGGAGAGATGCATATGGTTCTTCAACTCAGGTGAAGAGGCCTATTTGGAGCAAAGTGAGGCTATTTCCTCCTTGAAAGGCCGTGGTTGCAGGAAGTATTCTTTTCCAAAACTTAGCAATTCTCACAGGAAAACAATGTGCTAGGTGCTCCTGCTTCCAACAGGGATGGTTTTCTTTCGAGAAATACCTGTGTTTCTTCAACTTAGCCAAGTCGGGCTATTCGGAATGAGATGACACTTTTCGACCTTGAAAACTGTGAATTGCAGGAATTATTCTTCTGCAAATCCAATTCAACTCTCAAAGGGAAACATTGTGCTAGATGCTAGGGCTTCTACCATGCATACTTTTCTTTTAGAGGTACATGTACTTCCTCTACTCAGCTGAATAGCCCTAATGGACCAAACGCAGCCTATCTCCCCCTGCAAACACCTAAGATTCATGAAGAATTCCTTTCAAAAACTAACACAGTTCTCACAGGAAAACATGTGCTTCTAACATGGATGGTTTTCCTTTGAGAGATGTGTGTGTCTTCAACTTAGCTGAATTGGCCTATTTGAAATGAGGTGAGCCTCCTACTTTGAATATTGATATTTGCAGGGTGCATTGCTTTAAAAAACTAAATGAATTCTCATAGTGAAACACTGTGCTAGATGTGGCAGTTTCTAACATTGAAGGATTTCTTTGCATACATGCATGTGTATCTGCAATTCACCCAAATAGGCCTATTTAGAGTAAGCACATGCTCTCTCCACCTTGAAACACCTAAGTGGCAGTAAGTACTCCTTTCAAAAATAACTCAAGTCTCAAAGGGAAACAACGTGCTAAACGCAAATGCTGCCATCACAGACGGTTTCCTTTGGAGAGGTACATGTGTTACATCTCCTTAGGGCAACAGGCCTATTCGGAGCAAAATGATCCTTTCTCCACTGTGAAAACGATGATTTGCAGGACGTATTCCTTTCAAAACGTAACTCAAGTCTCACAAGGAAACAAAGTGGTAGATTCTTTGCATCTAACACAGATTTTTTTCTTTCGAGATACACACATGTTTCATCAACTTACTTGCACTGGCCTATTTGCAAGAAAATGAGACTTTCTCCACCTTGAAAAGTATGATTTGCAGGAGTTATTCTTCCCAAACCTATCTGAAGTCTCACAGGGAAACAATGTGCTTGAAACTCCTGCTTCTAACTCGGTGGTTTTCTTTCTAGGAATGCATGTGTTTCCTCAACTTAGTTGCCTAGGCCTATTTGGAACACAATGAGCCTATCTCCAACCTGAAAACTGTGATTAGCAGGATGTATTCCTTTCCAAAACTTCCTTAATTCTCAAAGGGAAACAATGTGCTAGAAGCTGCAGCTTCCAACATAAGTGATTGTCTTGGCAGGGATACATGTGTTTCTTCAACTCACCTGAATAGGCCTACTTAGTGCAAAGAGAGACCTTCTGCACCTTGAAACAACTACATTGCAAGAAACAGTCCTTTCAAAAACTAATTTCATTGTCACAAGAACAAGGTGCTGAATGCTGCAGTTTCTAGCATACATGGTTTTCTTTGGGGAGGAACATGTGTTACTTCAACTCAGCTGAATAGGCCTATTTGGAGCAAACCCAGCCTATCTGCACTTTGAAACACCAAAGTTGCAGGAAGCATTCCTTTCCAAAACGGACACCATTCTCACTGGAATACAATGTGTTAGATGCTCCAGCTTCTAACATAGATGGTTTTCTTTGGAGAGATACATGGGTTTCTTCAACTCAGCTGAATATACTTTAAGGGAGCAAACAGAGTCTATCTCCACCTTCAACCACCTAAGTTTCAGGAAGTATTCCTTGAAAAACCTAACCGAATACTACAGGGAAACCATGTGGTAGAAGCTCCTGGTTCTAAGACAGATGATTTTCTTTCAAGAGATACATGTGTTTCTACAAGTTAGCTGAAGAGGCCAATTTGGAACAAAATGAGCCTTTCTCCACCGAAAAAATACTGATTCTCGGGAGTTATTCCTTTCAAAACCAAATTCAATTTGGACAGGGAAACAGTGTGCTAGATGCTCCTGCTTCAAACAGGGATTGTTTTCTTTCGAGAAATACCTGTGTTTCTTCACTGGAGCCGAGTAGGGCTATTTGGAATAAAATGAGCCTTTTGGACCTTGAAAACTGTGATTTGCAGGGATTACTCATTTCAACAACTAATTCAGCTCTCAAAGTGAAACAATGTGCTCTGCTACAGCTTCTAGCATACATGCTTTCTTTGAAGAGGTACATGAATTTCTTCAACTCAGCTGGATAGCCCTAATAGACCAAACGCAGTCTATATTAACCCTTCCACACCTAAGACTCAGGAAGTTTTCCTTTACTAACTAATGCAGTTCTCACAGGAAAACAGTGTGCTTCTAACATGGATGGTTTTCCTTTGAGAGATACATGTGTTTCTTCAACTCAGCTGAAAAGGCATCTTTGGAGCAAAGAGAGACAATCTATCTTGAAATACCTTAGTTGCAGGAAGCATTGCATTGAGAACCTAAGTCAATACTCACAAGGAATCAATGATCTCGATGCTCCTGCATCTAATAGCGATGGTTTTCTTTGAGAGGTACCTGTATTTCTTCCACTTGGCTGAATAGGTCTTTTTGGATCAAAATGAGCTTTTTTGCGCTTTGAAAACTATGAACTACAGGAAGCATTTCTTTGCAAACCTAACACAATTCTCATTAGGACAGAGATGCTGAATGCTGCATCTTCTAACTTAGAGGGTTTTCTTAGGAGAGTTACAAGGGTTTCTTCACCTCAGCTGAATATACGTTAAGTTAACAAACAGAGTCCCTCCCCACCTTGAACCACCAAAGTTCCAGGAAGTATTCCTTTAAAAAACTAACCGAATTCTACAGGGAAACAATGTGGTAGAAGCTCCTGGTCATAAGACAGATAGATTTCTTTCCAGAGATACATGTGTTTCTTCAAGTTAGCTGAATAGGCCTATTTAGAACAACTTGAGCCTTTCTCCACCTAGAAAATTCTGATATGCAAGAGATATTCCTTTCAAAACCAAATTCAATTCTCACAGGGAAACAATGTGGTAGATGCTACATCTTTTAAAACAGGTGGTTTTCTTTAAGGAGACAGATGTGTTCCTTCAACTCAATGGAAAATGCCTGGTTGCAGCCAATGGAATCGATCTCCACCTTGAAACACCTAAGTTGCGGGATGTGTCTTTTCAGAACAAACTGAATTCTCCCAGGAAAAGCATGTGCTACATTCTCCTGCATGGAACAATGAGGGATTTCCTTGAGAGACACATGTGTTGCATCACCTCACCATAATAGGTGTATTTGAAGCACAAGGAGCCTTTCTCCCCTGTGAACATTTTGTTTTGCAGGAATTATTCCTGTCAAAACATAACACAAGCCTCACTGGAAAAAAGGTGCTACATGCTCCTGTTTCTAACACAGGTGGTTTTCTTTTGAGGGATACAGGGATTCCTTCAATTTAGCTGAATAGGTCTATTTGCAACAAAATGAGCCCTTCTCCACCTGGAAAACTATCGTTCACAGGAATTATTCCTTTCAAAACTAACTCAGTTGTCGGAGGGAGACAATGCAGAAGATGCTGCAGCTTCTCTCACAGAGGGTTGTCTTTGGAGAGGTACATGTGTTTCCTCCCCTCAGTTGAATAGGCCTATTTGGAGCAAAAAGTGCCTATCTCCACCTTGAAGCACCTACTTTTCACGAAGTATTTCTTTCAAAAGTTAACTCAGTTATCACAGAGAAACAAGTGCTGCTAGCTTCTGTTTCTACACAGGTGGAGTTCCTTCGAGAGATACATGTGTTTCTTCAAGTAAGATGAATTGGTGGATCTGCAGCCAAATGAGCCTTTTCCATCTTGAAAACTTTGGTTTGCAGGAAGTACTCCTTTCAAAACCTAACTGAGTTCTCATGGCCTAACAATGTGCTCGATGTGGCAGCCACTTTCATAGCTGGTTTTCTTTGGAGAGATGCATATGGTTCTTCAACTCAGGTGAAGAGGCCTATTTGGAGCAAAGTGAGGCTATTTCCTCCTTGAAAGGCCGTGGTTGCAGGAAGTATTCTTTTCCAAAACTTAGCAATTCTCACAGGAAAACAATGTGCTAGGTGCTCCTGCTTCCAACAGGGATGGTTTTCTTTTGAGAAATACCTGTGTTTCTTCAACTTAGCCAAGTCGGGCTATTCGGAATGAGATGACACTTTTCGACCTTGAAAACTGTGAATTGCAGGAATTATTCTTCTGCAAATCCAATTCAACTCTCAAAGGGAAACATTGTGCTAGATGCTAGGGCTTCTACCATGCATACTTTTCTTTTAGAGGTACATGTACTTCCTCTACTCAGCTGAATAGCCCTAATGGACCAAACGCAGCCTATCTCCCCCTGCAAACACCTAAGATTCATGAAGAATTCCTTTCAAAAACTAACACAGTTCTCACAGGAAAACATGTGCTTCTAACATGGATGGTTTTCCTTTGAGAGATGTGTGTGTCTTCAACTTAGCTGAATTGGCCTATTTGAAATGAGGTGAGCCTCCTACTTTGAATATTGATATTTGCAGGGTGCATTGCTTTAAAAAACTAAATGAATTCTCATAGTGAAACACTGTGCTAGATGTGGCAGTTTCTAACATTGAAGGATTTCTTTGCATACATGCATGTGTATCTGCAATTCACCCAAATAGGCCTATTTAGAGTAAGCACATGCTCTCTCCACCTTGAAACACCTAAGTGGCAGTAAGTACTCCTTTCAAAAATAACTCAAGTCTCAAAGGGAAACAACGTGCTAAACGCAAATGCTGCCATCACAGACGGTTTCCTTTGGAGAGGTACATGTGTTACATCTCCTTAGGGCAACAGGCCTATTCGGAGCAAAATGATCCTTTCTCCACTGTGAAAACGATGATTTGCAGGACGTATTCCTTTCAAAACGTAACTCAAGTCTCACAAGGAAACAAAGTGGTAGATTCTTTGCATCTAACACAGATTTTTTTCTTTCGAGATACACACATGTTTCATCAACTTACTTGCACTGGCCTATTTGCAAGAAAATGAGACTTTCTCCACCTTGAAAAGTATGATTTGCAGGAGTTATTCTTCCCAAACCTATCTGAAGTCTCACAGGGAAACAATGTGCTTGAAACTCCTGCTTCTAACTCGGTGGTTTTCTTTCTAGGAATGCATGTGTTTCCTCAACTTAGTTGCCTAGGCCTATTTGGAACACAATGAGCCTATCTCCAACCTGAAAACTGTGATTAGCAGGATGTATTCCTTTCCAAAACTTCCTTAATTCTCAAAGGGAAACAATGTGCTAGAAGCTGCAGCTTCCAACATAAGTGATTGTCTTGGCAGGGATACATGTGTTTCTTCAACTCACCTGAATAGGCCTACTTAGTGCAAAGAGAGACCTTCTGCACCTTGAAACAACTACATTGCAAGAAACAGTCCTTTCAAAAACTAATTTCATTGTCACAAGAACAAGGTGCTGAATGCTGCAGTTTCTAGCATACATGGTTTTCTTTGGGGAGGAACATGTGTTACTTCAACTCAGCTGAATAGGCCTATTTGGAGCAAACCCAGCCTATCTGCACTTTGAAACACCAAAGTTGCAGGAAGCATTCCTTTCCAAAACGGACACCATTCTCACTGGAATACAATGTGTTAGATGCTCCAGCTTCTAACATAGATGGTTTTCTTTGGAGAGATACATGGGTTTCTTCAACTCAGCTGAATATACTTTAAGGGAGCAAACAGAGTCTATCTCCACCTTCAACCACCTAAGTTTCAGGAAGTATTCCTTGAAAAACCTAACCGAATACTACAGGGAAACCATGTGGTAGAAGCTCCTGGTTCTAAGACAGATGATTTTCTTTCAAGAGATACATGTGTTTCTACAAGTTAGCTGAAGAGGCCAATTTGGAACAAAATGAGCCTTTCTCCACCGAAAAAATACTGATTCTCGGTAGTTATTCCTTTCAAAACCAAATTCAATTTGGACAGGGAAACAGTGTGCTAGATGCTCCTGCTTCAAACAGGGATTGTTTTCTTTCGAGAAATACCTGTGTTTCTTCACTGGAGCCGAGTAGGGCTATTTGGAATAAAATGAGCCTTTTGGACCTTGAAAACTGTGATTTGCAGGGATTACTCATTTCAACAACTAATTCAGCTCTCAAAGTGAAACAATGTGCTCTGCTACAGCTTCTAGCATACATGCTTTCTTTGAAGAGGTACATGAATTTCTTCAACTCAGCTGGATAGCCCTAATAGACCAAACGCAGTCTATATTAACCCTTCCACACCTAAGACTCAGGAAGTTTTCCTTTACTAACTAATGCAGTTCTCACAGGAAAACAGTGTGCTTCTAACATGGATGGTTTTCCTTTGAGAGATACATGTGTTTCTTCAACTCAGCTGAAAAGGCATCTTTGGAGCAAAGAGAGACAATCTATCTTGAAATACCTTAGTTGCAGGAAGCATTGCATTGAGAACCTAAGTCAATACTCACAAGGAATCAATGATCTCGATGCTCCTGCATCTAATAGCGATGGTTTTCTTTGAGAGGTACCTGTATTTCTTCCACTTGGCTGAATAGGTCTTTTTGGATCAAAATGAGCTTTTTTGCGCTTTGAAAACTATGAACTACAGGAAGCATTTCTTTGCAAACCTAACACAATTCTCATTAGGACAGAGATGCTGAATGCTGCATCTTCTAACTTAGAGGGTTTTCTTAGGAGAGTTACAAGGGTTTCTTCACCTCAGCTGAATATACGTTAAGTTAACAAACAGAGTCCCTCCCCACCTTGAACCACCAAAGTTCCAGGAAGTATTCCTTTAAAAAACTAACCGAATTCTACAGGGAAACAATGTGGTAGAAGCTCCTGGTCATAAGACAGATAGATTTCTTTCCAGAGATACATGTGTTTCTTCAAGTTAGCTGAATAGGCCTATTTAGAACAACTTGAGCCTTTCTCCACCTAGAAAATTCTGATATGCAAGAGATATTCCTTTCAAAACCAAATTCAATTCTCACAGGGAAACAATGTGGTAGATGCTACATCTTTTAAAACAGGTGGTTTTCTTTAAGGAGACAGATGTGTTCCTTCAACTCAATGGAAAATGCCTGGTTGCAGCCAATGGAATCGATCTCCACCTTGAAACACCTAAGTTGCGGGATGTGTCTTTTCAGAACAAACTGAATTCTCCCAGGAAAAGCATGTGCTACATTCTCCTGCATGGAACAATGAGGGATTTCCTTGAGAGACACATGTGTTGCATCACCTCACCAGAATAGGTGTATTTGAAGCACAAGGAGCCTTTCTCCCCTGTGAACATTTTGTTTTGCAGGAATTATTCCTGTCAAAACATAACACAAGCCTCACTGGAAAAAAGGTGCTACATGCTCCTGTTTCTAACACAGGTGGTTTTCTTTTGAGGGATACAGGGATTCCTTCAATTTAGCTGAATAGGTCTATTTGCAACAAAATGAGCCCTTCTCCACCTGGAAAACTATCGTTCACAGGAATTATTCCTTTCAAAACTAACTCAGTTGTCGGAGGGAGACAATGCAGAAGATGCTGCAGCTTCTCTCACAGAGGGTTGTCTTTGGAGAGGTACATGTGTTTCCTCCCCTCAGTTGAATAGGCCTATTTGGAGCAAAAAGTGCCTATCTCCACCTTGAAGCACCTACTTTTCACGAAGTATTTCTTTCAAAAGTTAACTCAGTTATCACAGAGAAACAAGTGCTGCTAGCTTCTGTTTCTACACAGGTGGAGTTCCTTCGAGAGATACATGTGTTTCTTCAAGTAAGATGAATTGGTGGATCTGCAGCCAAATGAGCCTTTTCCATCTTGAAAACTTTGGTTTGCAGGAAGTACTCCTTTCAAAACCTAACTGAGTTCTCATGGCCTAACAATGTGCTCGATGTGGCAGCCACTTTCATAGCTGGTTTTCTTTGGAGAGATGCATATGGTTCTTCAACTCAGGTGAAGAGGCCTATTTGGAGCAAAGTGAGGCTATTTCCTCCTTGAAAGGCCGTGGTTGCAGGAAGTATTCTTTTCCAAAACTTAGCAATTCTCACAGGAAAACAATGTGCTAGGTGCTCCTGCTTCCAACAGGGATGGTTTTCTTTCGAGAAATACCTGTGTTTCTTCAACTTAGCCAAGTCGGGCTATTCGGAATGAGATGACACTTTTCGACCTTGAAAACTGTGAATTGCAGGAATTATTCTTCTGCAAATCCAATTCAACTCTCAAAGGGAAACATTGTGCTCGATGCTAGGGCTTCTACCATGCATACTTTTCTTTTAGAGGTACATGTACTTCCTCTACTCAGCTGAATAGCCCTAATGGACCAAACGCAGCCTATCTCCCCCTGCAAACACCTAAGATTCATGAAGAATTCCTTTCAAAAACTAACACAGTTCTCACAGGAAAACATGTGCTTCTAACATGGATGGTTTTCCTTTGAGAGATGTGTGTGTCTTCAACTTAGCTGAATTGGCCTATTTGAAATGAGGTGAGCCTCCTACTTTGAATATTGATATTTGCAGGGTGCATTGCTTTAAAAAACTAAATGAATTCTCATAGTGAAACACTGTGCTAGATGTGGCAGTTTCTAACATTGAAGGATTTCTTTGCATACATGCATGTGTATCTGCAATTCACCCAAATAGGCCTATTTAGAGTAAGCACATGCTCTCTCCACCTTGAAACACCTAAGTGGCAGTAAGTACTCCTTTCAAAAATAACTCAAGTCTCAAAGGGAAACAACGTGCTAAACGCAAATGCTGCCATCACAGACGGTTTCCTTTGGAGAGGTACATGTGTTACATCTCCTTAGGGCAACAGGCCTATTCGGAGCAAAATGATCCTTTCTCCACTGTGAAAACGATGATTTGCAGGACGTATTCCTTTCAAAACGTAACTCAAGTCTCACAAGGAAACAAAGTGGTAGATTCTTTGCATCTAACACAGATTTTTTTCTTTCGAGATACACACATGTTTCATCAACTTACTTGCACTGGCCTATTTGCAAGAAAATGAGACTTTCTCCACCTTGAAAAGTATGATTTGCAGGAGTTATTCTTCCCAAACCTATCTGAAGTCTCACAGGGAAACAATGTGCTTGAAACTCCTGCTTCTAACTCGGTGGTTTTCTTTCTAGGAATGCATGTGTTTCCTCAACTTAGTTGCCTAGGCCTATTTGGAACACAATGAGCCTATCTCCAACCTGAAAACTGTGATTAGCAGGATGTATTCCTTTCCAAAACTTCCTTAATTCTCAAAGGGAAACAATGTGCTAGAAGCTGCGGCCTCCAACATAGGTGATTGTCTTGGCAGGGATACATGTGTTTCTTCAACTCACCTGAATAGGCCTACTTAGTGCAAAGAGAGACCTTCTGCACCTTGAAACAACTACATTGCAAGAAACAGTCCTTTCAAAAACTAATTTCATTGTCACAAGAACAAGGTGCTGAATGCTGCAATTTCTAGCATACATGGTTTTCTTTGGGGAGGAACATGTGTTACTTCAACTCAGTTGAATAGGCCTATTTGGAGCAAACCCAGCCTATCTGCACTTTGAAACACCAAAGTTGCAGGAAGCATTCCTTTCCAAAACGGACACCATTCTCACTGGAATACAATGTGTTAGATGCTCCAGCTTCTAACATAGATGGTTTTCTTTGGAGAGATACATGGGTTTCTTCAACTCAGCTGAATATACTTTAAGGGAGCAAACAGAGTCTATCTCCACCTTCAACCACCTAAGTTTCAGGAAGTATTCCTTGAAAAACCTAACCGAATACTACAGGGAAACCATGTGGTAGAAGCTCCTGGTTCTAAGACAGATGATTTTCTTTCAAGAGATACATGTGTTTCTACAAGTTAGCTGAAGAGGCCAATTTGGAACAAAATGAGCCTTTCTCCACCGAAAAAATACTGATTCTCGGGAGTTATTCCTTTCAAAACCAAATTCAATTTGGACAGGGAAACAGTGTGCTAGATGCTCCTGCTTCAAACAGGGATTGTTTTCTTTCGAGAAATACCTGTGTTTCTTCACTGGAGCCGAGTAGGGCTATTTGGAATAAAATGAGCCTTTTGGACCTTGAAAACTGTGATTTGCAGGGATTACTCATTTCAACAACTAATTCAGCTCTCAAAGTGAAACAATGTGCTCTGCTACAGCTTCTAGCATACATGCTTTCTTTGAAGAGGTACATGAATTTCTTCAACTCAGTTGGATAGCCCTAATAGACCAAACGCAGTCTATATTAACCCTTCCACACCTAAGACTCAGGAAGTTTTCCTTTACTAACTAATGCAGTTCTCACAGGAAAACAGTGTGCTTCTAACATGGATGGTTTTCCTTTGAGAGATACATGTGTTTCTTCAACTCAGCTGAAAAGGCATCTTTGGAGCAAAGAGAGACAATCTATCTTGAAATACCTTAGTTGCAGGAAGCATTGCATTGAGAACCTAAGTCAATACTCACAAGGAATCAATGATCTCGATGCTCCTGCATCTAATAGCGATGGTTTTCTTTGAGAGGTACCTGTATTTCTTCCACTTGGCTGAATAGGTCTTTTTGGATCAAAATGAGCTTTTTTGCGCTTTGAAAACTATGAACTACAGGAAGCATTTCTTTGCAAACCTAACACAATTCTCATTAGGACAGAGATGCTGAATGCTGCATCTTCTAACTTAGAGGGTTTTCTTAGGAGAGTTACAAGGGTTTCTTCACCTCAGCTGAATATACGTTAAGTTAACAAACAGAGTCCCTCCCCACCTTGAACCACCAAAGTTCCAGGAAGTATTCCTTTAAAAAACTAACCGAATTCTACAGGGAAACAATGTGGTAGAAGCTCCTGGTCATAAGACAGATAGATTTCTTTCCAGAGATACATGTGTTTCTTCAAGTTAGCTGAATAGGCCTATTTAGAACAACTTGAGCCTTTCTCCACCTAGAAAATTCTGATATGCAAGAGATATTCCTTTCAAAACCAAATTCAATTCTCACAGGGAAACAATGTGGTAGATGCTACATCTTTTAAAACAGGTGGTTTTCTTTAAGGAGACAGATGTGTTCCTTCAACTCAATGGAAAATGCCTGGTTGCAGCCAATGGAATCGATCTCCACCTTGAAACACCTAAGTTGCGGGATGTGTCTTTTCAGAACAAACTGAATTCTCCCAGGAAAAGCATGTGCTACATTCTCCTGCATGGAACAATGAGGGATTTCCTTGAGAGACACATGTGTTGCATCACCTCACCAGAATAGGTGTATTTGAAGCACAAGGAGCCTTTCTCCCCTGTGAACATTTTGTTTTGCAGGAATTATTCCTGTCAAAACATAACACAAGCCTCACTGGAAAAAAGGTGCTACATGCTCCTGTTTCTAACACAGGTGGTTTTCTTTTGAGGGATACAGGGATTCCTTCAATTTAGCTGAATAGGTCTATTTGCAACAAAATGAGCCCTTCTCCACCTGGAAAACTATCGTTCACAGGAATTATTCCTTTCAAAACTAACTCAGTTGTCGGAGGGAGACAATGCAGAAGATGCTGCAGCTTCTCTCACAGAGGGTTGTCTTTGGAGAGGTACATGTGTTTCCTCCCCTCAGTTGAATAGGCCTATTTGGAGCAAAAAGTGCCTATCTCCACCTTGAAGCACCTACTTTTCACGAAGTATTTCTTTCAAAAGTTAACTCAGTTATCACAGAGAAACAAGTGCTGCTAGCTTCTGTTTCTACACAGGTGGAGTTCCTTCGAGAGATACATGTGTTTCTTCAAGTAAGATGAATTGGTGGATCTGCAGCCAAATGAGCCTTTTCCATCTTGAAAACTTTGGTTTGCAGGAAGTACTCCTTTCAAAACCTAACTGAGTTCTCATGGCCTAACAATGTGCTCGATGTGGCAGCCACTTTCATAGCTGGTTTTCTTTGGAGAGATGCATATGGTTCTTCAACTCAGGTGAAGAGGCCTATTTGGAGCAAAGTGAGGCTATTTCCTCCTTGAAAGGCCGTGGTTGCAGGAAGTATTCTTTTCCAAAACTTAGCAATTCTCACAGGAAAACAATGTGCTAGGTGCTCCTGCTTCCAACAGGGATGGTTTTCTTTCGAGAAATACCTGTGTTTCTTCAACTTAGCCAAGTCGGGCTATTCGGAATGAGATGACACTTTTCGACCTTGTAAACTGTGAATTGCAGGAATTATTCTTCTGCAAATCCAATTCAACTCTCAAAGGGAAACATTGTGCTAGATGCTAGGGCTTCTACCATGCATACTTTTCTTTTAGAGGTACATGTACTTCCTCTACTCAGCTGAATAGCCCTAATGGACCAAACGCAGCCTATCTCCCCCTGCAAACACCTAAGATTCATGAAGAATTCCTTTCAAAAACTAACACAGTTCTCACAGGAAAACATGTGCTTCTAACATGGATGGTTTTCCTTTGAGAGATGTGTGTGTCTTCAACTTAGCTGAATTGGCCTATTTGAAATGAGGTGAGCCTCCTACTTTGAATATTGATATTTGCAGGGTGCATTGCTTTAAAAAACTAAATGAATTCTCATAGTGAAACACTGTGCTAGATGTGGCAGTTTCTAACATTGAAGGATTTCTTTGCATACATGCATGTGTATCTGCAATTCACCCAAATAGGCCTATTTAGAGTAAGCACATGCTCTCTCCACCTTGAAACACCTAAGTGGCAGTAAGTACTCCTTTCAAAAATAACTCAAGTCTCAAAGGGAAACAACGTGCTAAACGCAAATGCTGCCATCACAGACGGTTTCCTTTGGAGAGGTACATGTGTTACATCTCCTTAGGGCAACAGGCCTATTCGGAGCAAAATGATCCTTTCTCCACTGTGAAAACGATGATTTGCAGGACGTATTCCTTTCAAAACGTAACTCAAGTCTCACAAGGAAACAAAGTGGTAGATTCTTTGCATCTAACACAGATTTTTTTCTTTCGAGATACACACATGTTTCATCAACTTACTTGCACTGGCCTATTTGCAAGAAAATGAGACTTTCTCCACCTTGAAAAGTATGATTTGCAGGAGTTATTCTTCCCAAACCTATCTGAAGTCTCACAGGGAAACAATGTGCTTGAAACTCCTGCTTCTAACTCGGTGGTTTTCTTTCTAGGAATGCATGTGTTTCCTCAACTTAGTTGCCTAGGCCTATTTGGAACACAATGAGCCTATCTCCAACCTGAAAACTGTGATTAGCAGGATGTATTCCTTTCCAAAACTTCCTTAATTCTCAAAGGGAAACAATGTGCTAGAAGCTGCGGCTTCCAGCATAGGTGATTGACTTGGCAGGGATACATGTGTTTCTTCAACTCACCTGAATAGGCCTACTTAGTGCAAAGAGAGACCTTCTTCACCTTGAAACAACTACATTGCAAGAAACAGTCCTTTCAAAAACTAATTTCATTGTCACAAGAACAAGGTGCTGAATGCTGCAGTTTCTAGCATACATGGTTTTCTTTGGGGAGGAACATGTGTTACTTCAACTCAGCTGAATAGGCCTATTTGGAGCAAACCCAGCCTATCTGCACTTTGAAACACCAAAGTTGCAGGAAGCATTCCTTTCCAAAACGGACACCATTCTCACTGGAATACAATGTGTTAGATGCTCCAGCTTCTAACATAGATGGTTTTCTTTGGAGAGATACATGGGTTTCTTCAACTCAGCTGAATATACTTTAAGGGAGCAAACAGAGTCTATCTCCACCTTCAACCACCTAAGTTTCAGGAAGTATTCCTTGAAAAACCTAACCGAATACTACAGGGAAACCATGTGGTAGAAGCTCCTGGTTCTAAGACAGATGATTTTCTTTCAAGAGATACATGTGTTTCTACAAGTTAGCTGAAGAGGCCAATTTGGAACAAAATGAGCCTTTCTCCACCGAAAAAATACTGATTCTCGGGAGTTATTCCTTTCAAAACCAAATTCAATTTGGACAGGGAAACAGTGTGCTAGATGCTCCTGCTTCAAACAGGGATTGTTTTCTTTCGAGAAATACCTGTGTTTCTTCACTGGAGCCGAGTAGGGCTATTTGGAATAAAATGAGCCTTTTGGACCTTGAAAACTGTGATTTGCAGGGATTACTCATTTCAACAACTAATTCAGCTCTCAAAGTGAAACAATGTGCTCTGCTACAGCTTCTAGCATACATGCTTTCTTTGAAGAGGTACATGAATTTCTTCAACTCAGCTGGATAGCCCTAATAGACCAAACGCAGTCTATATTAACCCTTCCACACCTAAGACTCAGGAAGTTTTCCTTTACTAACTAATGCAGTTCTCACAGGAAAACAGTGTGCTTCTAACATGGATGGTTTTCCTTTGAGAGATACATGTGTTTCTTCAACTCAGCTGAAAAGGCATCTTTGGAGCAAAGAGAGACAATCTATCTTGAAATACCTTAGTTGCAGGAAGCATTGCATTGAGAACCTAAGTCAATACTCACAAGGAATCAATGATCTCGATGCTCCTGCATCTAATAGCGATGGTTTTCTTTGAGAGGTACCTGTATTTCTTCCACTTGGCTGAATAGGTCTTTTTGGATCAAAATGAGCTTTTTTGCGCTTTGAAAACTATGAACTACAGGAAGCATTTCTTTGCAAACCTAACACAATTCTCATTAGGACAGAGATGCTGAATGCTGCATCTTCTAACTTAGAGGGTTTTCTTAGGAGAGTTACAAGGGTTTCTTCACCTCAGCTGAATATACGTTAAGTTAACAAACAGAGTCCCTCCCCACCTTGAACCACCAAAGTTCCAGGAAGTATTCCTTTAAAAAACTAACCGAATTCTACAGGGAAACAATGTGGTAGAAGCTCCTGGTCATAAGACAGATAGATTTCTTTCCAGAGATACATGTGTTTCTTCAAGTTAGCTGAATAGGCCTATTTAGAACAACTTGAGCCTTTCTCCACCTAGAAAATTCTGATATGCAAGAGATATTCCTTTCAAAACCAAATTCAATTCTCACAGGGAAACAATGTGGTAGATGCTACATCTTTTAAAACAGGTGGTTTTCTTTAAGGAGACAGATGTGTTCCTTCAACTCAATGGAAAATGCCTGGTTGCAGCCAATGGAATCGATCTCCACCTTGAAACACCTAAGTTGCGGGATGTGTCTTTTCAGAACAAACTGAATTCTCCCAGGAAAAGCATGTGCTACATTCTCCTGCATGGAACAATGAGGGATTTCCTTGAGAGACACATGTGTTGCATCACCTCACCAGAATAGGTGTATTTGAAGCACAAGGAGCCTTTCTCCCCTGTGAACATTTTGTTTTGCAGGAATTATTCCTGTCAAAACATAACACAAGCCTCACTGGAAAAAAGGTGCTACATGCTCCTGTTTCTAACACAGGTGGTTTTCTTTTGAGGGATACAGGGATTCCTTCAATTTAGCTGAATAGGTCTATTTGCAACAAAATGAGCCCTTCTCCACCTGGAAAACTATCGTTCACAGGAATTATTCCTTTCAAAACTAACTCAGTTGTCGGAGGGAGACAATGCAGAAGATGCTGCAGCTTCTCTCACAGAGGGTTGTCTTTGGAGAGGTACATGTGTTTCCTCCCCTCAGTTGAATAGGCCTATTTGGAGCAAAAAGTGCCTATCTCCACCTTGAAGCACCTACTTTTCACGAAGTATTTCTTTCAAAAGTTAACTCAGTTATCACAGAGAAACAAGTGCTGCTAGCTTCTGTTTCTACACAGGTGGAGTTCCTTCGAGAGATACATGTGTTTCTTCAAGTAAGATGAATTGGTGGATCTGCAGCCAAATGAGCCTTTTCCATCTTGAAAACTTTGGTTTGCAGGAAGTACTCCTTTCAAAACCTAACTGAGTTCTCATGGCCTAACAATGTGCTCGATGTGGCAGCCACTTTCATAGCTGGTTTTCTTTGGAGAGATGCATATGGTTCTTCAACTCAGGTGAAGAGGCCTATTTGGAGCAAAGTGAGGCTATTTCCTCCTTGAAAGGCTGTGGTTGCAGGAAGTATTCTTTTCCAAAACTTAGCAATTCTCACAGGAAAACAATGTGCTAGGTGCTCCTGCTTCCAACAGGGATGGTTTTCTTTCGAGAAATACCTGTGTTTCTTCAACTTAGCCAAGTCGGGCTATTCGGAATGAGATGACACTTTTCGACCTTGAAAACTGTGAATTGCAGGAATTATTCTTCTGCAAATCCAATTCAACTCTCAAAGGGAAACATTGTGCTAGATGCTAGGGCTTCTACCATGCATACTTTTCTTTTAGAGGTACATGTACTTCCTCTACTCAGCTGAATAGCCCTAATGGACCAAACGCAGCCTATCTCCCCCTGCAAACACCTAAGATTCATGAAGAATTCCTTTCAAAAACTAACACAGTTCTCACAGGAAAACATGTGCTTCTAACATGGATGGTTTTCCTTTGAGAGATGTGTGTGTCTTCAACTTAGCTGAATTGGCCTATTTGAAATGAGGTGAGCCTCCTACTTTGAATATTGATATTTGCAGGGTGCATTGCTTTAAAAAACTAAATGAATTCTCATAGTGAAACACTGTGCTAGATGTGGCAGTTTCTAACATTGAAGGATTTCTTTGCATACATGCATGTGTATCTGCAATTCACCCAAATAGGCCTATTTAGAGTAAGCACATGCTCTCTCCACCTTGAAACACCTAAGTGGCAGTAAGTACTCCTTTCAAAAATAACTCAAGTCTCAAAGGGAAACAACGTGCTAAACGCAAATGCTGCCATCACAGACGGTTTCCTTTGGAGAGGTACATGTGTTACATCTCCTTAGGGCAACAGGCCTATTCGGAGCAAAATGATCCTTTCTCCACTGTGAAAACGATGATTTGCAGGACGTATTCCTTTCAAAACGTAACTCAAGTCTCACAAGGAAACAAAGTGGTAGATTCTTTGCATCTAACACAGATTTTTTTCTTTCGAGATACACACATGTTTCATCAACTTACTTGCACTGGCCTATTTGCAAGAAAATGAGACTTTCTCCACCTTGAAAAGTATGATTTGCAGGAGTTATTCTTCCCAAACCTATCTGAAGTCTCACAGGGAAACAATGTGCTTGAAACTCCTGCTTCTAACTCGGTGGTTTTCTTTCTAGGAATGCATGTGTTTCCTCAACTTAGTTGCCTAGGCCTATTTGGAACACAATGAGCCTATCTCCAACCTGAAAACTGTGATTAGCAGGATGTATTCCTTTCCAAAACTTCCTTAATTCTCAAAGGGAAACAATGTGCTAGAAGCTGCGGCTTCCAACATAGGTGATTGTCTTGGCAGGGATACATGTGTTTCTTCAACTCACCTGAATAGGCCTACTTAGTGCAAAGAGAGACCTTCTGCACCTTGAAACAACTACATTGCAAGACACAGTCCTTTCAAAAACTAATTTCATTGTCACAAGAACAAGGTGCTGAATGCTGCAGTTTCTAGCATACATGGTTTTCTTTGGGGAGGAACATGTGTTACTTCAACTCAGCTGAATAGGCCTATTTGGAGTAAACCCAGCCTATCTGCACTTTGAAACACCAAAGTTGCAGGAAGCATTCCTTTCCAAAACGGACACCATTCTCACTGGAATACAATGTGTTAGATGCTCCAGCTTCTAACATAGATGGTTTTCTTTGGAGAGATACATGGGTTTCTTCAACTCAGCTGAATATACTTTAAGGGAGCAAACAGAGTCTATCTCCACCTTCAACCACCTAAGTTCCAGGAAGTATACCTTGAAAAACCTAACCGAATACTACAGGGAAACCATGTGGTAGAAGCTCCTGGTTCTAAGACAGATGATTTTCTTTCAAGAGATACATGTGTTTCTACAAGTTAGCTGAAGAGGCCAATTTGGAACAAAATGAGCCTTTCTCCACCGAAAAAATACTGATTCTCGGGAGTTATTCCTTTCAAAACCAAATTCAATTTGGACAGGGAAACAGTGTGCTAGATGCTCCTGCTTCAAACAGGGATTGTTTTCTTTCGAGAAATACCTGTGTTTCTTCACTGGAGCCGAGTAGGGCTATTTGGAATAAAATGAGCCTTTTGGACCTTGAAAACTGTGATTTGCAGGGATTACTCATTTCAACAACTAATTCAGCTCTCAAAGTGAAACAATGTGCTCTGCTACAGCTTCTAGCATACATGCTTTCTTTGAAGAGGTACATGAATTTCTTCAACTCAGCTGGATAGCCCTAATAGACCAAACGCAGTCTATATTAACCCTTCCACACCTAAGACTCAGGAAGTTTTCCTTTACTAACTAATGCAGTTCTCACAGGAAAACAGTGTGCTTCTAACATGGATGGTTTTCCTTTGAGAGATACATGTGTTTCTTCAACTCAGCTGAAAAGGCATCTTTGGAGCAAAGAGAGACAATCTATCTTGAAATACCTTAGTTTCAGGAAGCATTGCATTGAGAACCTAAGTCAATACTCACAAGGAATCAATGATGTCGATGCTCCTGCATCTAATAGCGATGGTTTTCTTTGAGAGGTACCTGTATTTCTTCCACTTGGCAGAATAGGTCTTTTTGGATCAAAATGAGCTTTTTTGCACTTTGAAAACTATGAACTACAGGAAGCATTTCTTTCCAAACCTAACACAATTCTCATTAGGACAGAGATGCTGAATGCTGCATCTTCTAACTTAGAGGGTTTTCTTAGGAGAGTTACAAGGGTTTCTTCACCTCAGCTGAATATACGTTAAGTTAACAAACAGAGTCCCTCCCCACCTTGAACCACCAAAGTTCCAGGAAGTATTCCTTTAAAAAACTAACCGAATTCTACAGGGAAACAATGTGGTAGAAGCTCCTGGTCATAAGACAGATAGATTTCTTTCCAGAAATACATGTGTTTCTTCAAGTTAGCTGAATAGGCCTATTTAGAACAACTTGAGCCTTTCTCCACCTAGAAAATTCTGATATGCAAGAGATATTCCTTTCAAAACCAAATTCAATTCTCACAGGGAAACAATGTGGTAGATGCTACATCTTTTAAAACAGGTGGTTTTCTTTAAGGAGACAGATGTGTTCCTTCAACTCAATGGAAAATGCCTAGTTGCAGCCAATGGAATCGATCTCCACCTTGAAACACCTAAGTTGCGGGATGTGTCTTTTCAGAACAAACTGAATTCTCCCAGGAAAAGCATGTGCTACATTCTCCTGCATGGAACAATGAGGGATTTCCTTGAGAGACACATGTGTTGCATCACCTCACCACAATACGTGTATTTGAAGCACAAGGAGCCTTTCTCCCCTGTGAACATTTTGTTTTGCAGGAATTATTCCTGTCAAAACATAACACAAGCCTCACTGGAAAAAAGGTGCTACATGCTCCTGTTTCTAACACAGGTGGTTTTCTTTTGAGGGATACAGGGATTCCTTCAATTTAGCTGAATAGGTCTATTTGCAACAAAATGAGCCCTTCTCCACCTGGAAAACTATCGTTCACAGGAATTATTCCTTTCAAAACTAACTCAGTTGTCGGAGGGAGACAATGCAGAAGATGCTGCAGCTTCTCTCACAGAGGGTTGTCTTTGGAGAGGTACATGTGTTTCCTCCCCTCAGTTGAATAGGCCTATTTGGAGCAAAAAGTGCCTATCTCCACCTTGAAGCACCTACTTTTCACGAAGTATTTCTTTCAAAAGTTAACTCAGTTATCACAGAGAAACAAGTGCTGCTAGCTTCTGTTTCTACACAGATGGAGTTCCTTCGAGAGATACATGTGTTTCTTCAAGTAAGATGAATTGGTGGATCTGCAGCCAAATGAGCCTTTTCCATCTTGAAAACTTTGGTTTGCAGGAAGTACTCCTTTCAAAACCTAACTGAGTTCTCATGGCCTAACAATGTGCTCGATGTGGCAGCCACTTTCATAGCTGGTTTTCTTTGGAGAGATGCATATGGTCCTTCAACTCAGGTGAAGAGGCCTATTTGGAGCAAAGTGAGGCTATTTCCTCCTTGAAAGGCCGTGGTTGCAGGAAGTATTCTTTTCCAAAACTTAGCAATTCTCACAGGAAAACAATGTGCTAGGTGCTCCTGCTTCCAACAGGGATGGCTTTCTTTCGAGAAATACCTGTGTTTCTTCAACTTAGCCAAGTCGGGCTATTCAGAATGAGATGACACTTTTCGACCTTGAAAACTGTGAATTGCAGGAATTATTCTTCTGCAAATCCAATTCAACTCTCAAAGGGAAACATTGTGCTAGATGCTAGGGCTTCTACCATGCATACTTTTCTTTTAGAGGTACATGTACTTCCTCTACTCAGCTGAATAGCCCTAATGGACCAAACGCAGCCTATCTCCCCCTGCAAACACCTAAGATTCATGAAGAATTCCTTTCAAAAACTAACACAGTTCTCACAGGAAAACATGTGCTTCTAACATGGATGGTTTTCCTTTGAGAGATGTGTGTGTCTTCAACTTAGCTGAATTGGCCTATTTGAAATGAGGTGAGCCTCCTACTTTGAATATTGATATTTGCAGGGTGCATTGCTTTAAAAAACTAAATGAATTCTCATAGTGAAACACTGTGCTAGATGTGGCAGTTTCTAACATTGAAGGATTTCTTTGCATACATGCATGTGTGTCTGCAATTCACCCAAATAGGCCTATTTAGAGTAAGCACATGCTCTCTCCACCTTGAAACACCTAAGTGGCAGTAAGTACTCCTTTCAAAAATAACTCAAGTCTCAAAGGGAAACAACGTGCTAAACGCAAATGCTGCCATCACAGACGGTTTCCTTTGGAGAGGTACATGTGTTACATCTCCTTAGGGCAACAGGCCTATTCGGAGCAAAATGATCCTTTCTCCACTGTGAAAACGATGATTTGCAGGACGTATTCCTTTCAAAACGTAACTCAAGTCTCACAAGGAAACAAAGTGGTAGATTCTTTGCATCTAACACAGATTTTTTTCTTTCGAGATACACACATGTTTCATCAACTTACTTGCACTGGCCTATTTGCAAGAAAATGAGACTTTCTCCACCTTGAAAAGTATGATTTGCAGGAGTTATTCTTCCCAAACCTATCTGAAGTCTCACAGGGAAACAATGTGCTTGAAACTCCTGCTTCTCACTCGGTGGTTTTCTTTCTAGGAATGCATGTGTTTCCTCAACTTAGTTGCCTAGGCCTATTTGGAACACAATGAGCCTATCTCCAACCTGAAAACTGTGATTAGCAGGATGTATTCCTTTCCAAAACTTCCTTAATTCTCAAAGGGAAACAATGTGCTAGAAGCTGCGGCTTCCAACATAGGTGATTGTCTTGGCAGGGATACATGTGTTTCTTCAACTCACCTGAATAGGCCTACTTAGTGCAAAGAGAGACCTTCTGCACCTTGAAACAACTACATTGCAAGACACAGTCCTTTCAAAAACTAATTTCATTGTCACAAGAACAAGGTGCTGAATGCTGCAGTTTCTAGCATACATGGTTTTCTTTGGGGAGGAACATGTGTTACTTCAACTCAGCTGAATAGGCCTATTTGGAGTAAACCCAGCCTATCTGCAGTTTGAAACACCAAAGTTGCAGGAAGCATTCCTTTCCAAAACGGACACCATTCTCACTGGAATACAATGTGTTAGATGCTCCAGCTTCTAACATAGATGGTTTTCTTTGGAGAGATACATGGGTTTCTTCAACTCAGCTGAATATACTTTAAGGGAGCAAACAGAGTCTATCTCCACCTTCAACCACCTAAGTTCCAGGAAGTATACCTTGAAAAACCTAACCGAATACTACAGGGAAACCATGTGGTAGAAGCTCCTGGTTCTAAGACAGATGATTTTCTTTCAAGAGATACATGTGTTTCTACAAGTTAGCTGAAGAGGCCAATTTGGAACAAAATGAGCCTTTCTCCACCGAAAAAATACTGATTCTCGGGAGTTATTCCTTTCAAAACCAAATTCAATTTGGACAGGGAAACAGTGTGCTAGATGCTCCTGCTTCAAACAGGGATTGTTTTCTTTCGAGAAATACCTGTGTTTCTTCACTGGAGCCGAGTAGGGCTATTTGGAATAAAATGAGCCTTTTGGACCTTGAAAACTGTGATTTGCAGGGATTACTCATTTCAACAACTAATTCAGCTCTCAAAGTGAAACAATGTGCTCTGCTACAGCTTCTAGCATACATGCTTTCTTTGAAGAGGTACATGAATTTCTTCAACTCAGCTGGATAGCCCTAATAGACCAAACGCAGTCTATATTAACCCTTCCACACCTAAGACTCAGGAAGTTTTCCTTTACTAACTAATGCAGTTCTCACAGGAAAACAGTGTGCTTCTAACATGGATGGTTTTCCTTTGAGAGATACATGTGTTTCTTCAACTCAGCTGAAAAGGCATCTTTGGAGCAAAGAGAGACAATCTATCTTGAAATACCTTAGTTTCAGGAAGCATTGCATTGAGAACCTAAGTCAATACTCACAAGGAATCAATGATGTCGATGCTCCTGCATCTAATAGCGATGGTTTTCTTTGAGAGGTACCTGTATTTCTTCCACTTGGCAGAATAGGTCTTTTTGGATCAAAATGAGCTTTTTTGCACTTTGAAAACTATGAACTACAGGAAGCATTTCTTTCCAAACCTAACACAATTCTCATTAGGACAGAGATGCTGAATGCTGCATCTTCTAACTTAGAGGGTTTTCTTAGGAGAGTCACAAGGGTTTCTTCACCTCAGCTGAATATACGTTAAGTTAACAAACAGAGTCCCTCCCCACCTTGAACCACCAAAGTTCCAGGAAGTATTCCTTTAAAAAACTAACCGAATTCTACAGGGAAACAATGTGGTAGAAGCTCCTGGTCATAAGACAGATAGATTTCTTTCCAGAAATACATGTGTTTCTTCAAGTTAGCTGAATAGGCCTATTTAGAACAACTTGAGCCTTTCTCCACCTAGAAAATTCTGATATGCAAGAGATATTCCTTTCAAAACCAAATTCAATTCTCACAGGGAAACAATGTGGTAGATGCTACATCTTTTAAAACAGGTGGTTTTCTTTAAGGAGACAGATGTGTTCCTTCAACTCAATGGAAAATGCCTAGTTGCAGCCAATGGAATCGATCTCCACCTTGAAACACCTAAGTTGCGGGATGTGTCTTTTCAGAACAAACTGAATTCTCCCAGGAAAAGCATGTGCTACATTCTCCTGCATGGAACAATGAGGGATTTCCTTGAGAGACACATGTGTTGCATCACCTCACCAGAATAGGTGTATTTGAAGCACAAGGAGCCTTTCTCCCCTGTGAACATTTTGTTTTGCAGGAATTATTCCTGTCAAAACATAACACAAGCCTCAATGGAAAAAAGGTGCTACATGCTCCTGTTTCTAACACAGGTGGTTTTCTTTTGAGGGATACAGGGATTCCTTCAATTTAGCTGAATAGGTCTATTTGCAACAAAATGAGCCCTTCTCCACCTGGAAAACTATCGTTCACAGGAATTATTCCTTTCAAAACTAACTCAGTTGTCGGAGGGAGACAATGCAGAAGATGCTGCAGCTTCTCTCACAGAGGGTTGTCTTTGGAGAGGTACATGTGTTTCCTCCCCTCAGTTGAATAGGCCTATTTGGAGCAAAAAGTGCCTATCTCCACCTTGAAGCACCTACTTTTCACGAAGTATTTATTTCAAAAGTTAACTCAGTTATCACAGAGAAACAAGTGCTGCTAGCTTCTGTTTCTACACAGATGGAGTTCCTTCGAGAGATACATGTGTTTCTTCAAGTAAGATGAATTGGTGGATCTGCAGCCAAATGAGCCTTTTCCATCTTGAAAACTTTGGTTTGCAGGAAGTACTCCTTTCAAAACCTAACTGAGTTCTCATGGCCTAACAATGTGCTCGATGTGGCAGCCACTTTCATAGCTGGTTTTCTTTGGAGAGATGCATATGGTCCTTCAACTCAGGTGAAGAGGCCTATTTGGAGCAAAGTGAGGCTATTTCCTCCTTGAAAGGCCGTGGTTGCAGGAAGTATTCTTTTCCAAAACTTAGCAATTCTCACAGGAAAACAATGTGCTAGGTGCTCCTGCTTCCAACAGGGATGGCTTTCTTTCGAGAAATACCTGTGTTTCTTCAACTTAGCCAAGTCGGGCTATTCAGAATGAGATGACACTTTTCGACCTTGAAAACTGTGAATTGCAGGAATTATTCTTCTGCAAATCCAATTCAACTCTCAAAGGGAAACATTGTGCTAGATGCTAGGGCTTCTACCATGCATACTTTTCTTTTAGAGGTACATGTACTTCCTCTACTCAGCTGAATAGCCCTAATGGACCAAACGCAGCCTATCTCCCCCTGCAAACACCTAAGATTCATGAAGAATTCCTTTCAAAAACTAACACAGTTCTCACAGGAAAACATGTGCTTCTAACATGGATGGTTTTCCTTTGAGAGATGTGTGTGTCTTCAACTTAGCTGAATTGGCCTATTTGAAATGAGGTGAGCCTCCTACTTTGAATATTGATATTTGCAGGGTGCATTGCTTTAAAAAACTAAATGAATTCTCATAGTGAAACACTCTGCTAGATGTGGCAGTTTCTAACATTGAAGGATTTCTTTGCATACATGCATGTGTGTCTGCAATTCACCCAAATAGGCCTATTTAGAGTAAGCACATGCTCTCTCCACCTTGAAACACCTAAGTTGCAGTAAGTACTCCTTTCAAAAATAACTCAAGTCTCAAAGGGAAACAACGTGCTAAACGCAAATGCTGCCATCACAGACGGTTTCCTTTGGAGAGGTACATGTGTTACATCTCCTTAGGGCAACAGGCCTATTCGGAGCAAAATGATCCTTTCTCCACTGTGAAAACGATGATTTGCAGGACGTATTCCTTTCAAAACGTAACTCAAGTCTCACAAGGAAACAAAGTGGTAGATTCTTTGCATCTAACACAGATTTTTTTCTTTCGAGATACACACATGTTTCATCAACTTACTTGAACTGGCCTATTTGCAAGAAAATGAGACTTTCTCCACCTTGAAAAGTATGATTTGCAGGAGTTATTCTTCCCAAACCTATCTGAAGTCTCACAGGGAAACAATGTGCTTGAAACTCCTGCTTCTAACTCGGTGGTTTTCTTTCTAGGAATGCATGTGTTTCCTCAACTTAGTTGCCTAGGCCTATTTGGAACACAATGAGCCTATCTCCAACCTGAAAACTGTGATTAGCAGGATGTATTCCTTTCCAAAACTTCCTTAATTCTCAAAGGGAAACAATGTGCTAGAAGCTGCGGCTTCCAACATAGGTGATTGTCTTGGCAGGGATACATGTGTTTCTTCAACTCACCTGAATAGGCCTACTTAGTGCAAAGAGAGACCTTCTGCACCTTGAAACAACTACATTGCAAGACACAGTCCTTTCAAAAACTAATTTCATTGTCACAAGAACAAGGTGCTGAATGCTGCAGTTTCTAGCATACATGGTTTTCTTTGGGGAGGAACATGTGTTACTTCAACTCAGCTGAATAGGCCTATTTGGAGCAAACCCAGCCTATCTGCACTTTGAAACACCAAAGTTGCAGGAAGCATTCCTTTCCAAAACGGACACCATTCTCACTGGAATACAATGTGTTAGATGCTCCAGCTTCTAACATAGATGGTTTTCTTTGGAGAGATACATGGGTTTCTTCAACTCAGCTGAATATACTTTAAGGGAGCAAACAGAGTCTATCTCCACCTTCAACCACCTAAGTTCCAGGAAGTATACCTTGAAAAACCTAACCGAATACTACAGGGAAACCATGTGGTAGAAGCTCCTGGTTCTAAGACAGATGATTTTCTTTCAAGAGATACATGTGTTTCTACAAGTTAGCTGAAGAGGCCAATTTGGAACAAAATGAGCCTTTCTCCACCGAAAAAATACTGATTCTCGGGAGTTATTCCTTTCAAAACCAAATTCAATTTGGACAGGGAAACAGTGTGCTAGATGCTCCTGCTTCAAACAGGGATTGTTTTCTTTTGAGAAATACCTGTGTTTCTTCACTGGAGCCGAGTAGTGCTATTTGGAATAAAATGAGCCTTTTGGACCTTGAAAACTGTGATTTGCAGGGATTACTCATTTCAACAACTAATTCAGCTCTCAAAGTGAAACAATGTGCTCTGCTACAGCTTCTAGCATACATGCTTTCTTTGAAGAGGTACATGAATTTCTTCAACTCAGCTGGATAGCCCTAATAGACCAAACGCAGTCTATATTAACCCTTCCACACCTAAGACTCAGGAAGTTTTCCTTTACTAACTAATGCAGTTCTCACAGGAAAACAGTGTGCTTCTAACATGGATGGTTTTCCTTTGAGAGATACATGTGTTTCTTCAACTCAGCTGAAAAGGAATCTTTGGAGCAAAGAGAGACAATCTATCTTGAAATACCTTAGTTGCAGGAAGCATTGCATTGAGAACCTAAGTCAATACTCACAAGGAATCAATGATCTCGATGCTCCTGCATCTAATAGCGATGGGTTTCTTTGAGAGGTACCTGTATTTCTTCCACTTGGCTGAATAGGTCTTTTTGGATCAAAATGAGCTTTTTTGCACTTTGAAAACTATGAACTACAGGAAGCATTTCTTTCCAAACCTAACACAATTCTCATTAGGACAGAGATGCTGAATGCTGCATCTTCTAACTTAGAGGGTTTTCTTAGGAGAGTTACAAGGGTTTCTTCACCTCAGCTGAATATACGTTAAGTTAACAGAGTCCCTCCCCACCTTGAACCACCAAAGTTCCAGGAAGTATTCCTTTAAAAAACTAACCGAATTCTACAGGGAAACAATGTGGTAGAAGCTCCTGGTCATAAGACAGATAGATTTCTTTCCAGAGATACATGTGTTTCTTCAAGTTAGCTGAATAGGCCTATTTAGAACAACTTGAGCCTTTCTCCACCTAGAAAATTCTGATATGCAAGAGATATTCCTTTCAAAACCAAATTCAATTCTCACAGGGAAACAATGTGGTAGATGCTACATCTTTTAAAACAGTTGGTTTTCTTTAAGGAGACAGATGTGTTCCTTCAACTCAATGGAAAATGCCTAGTTGCAGCCAATGGAATCGATCTCCACCTTGAAACACCTAAGTTGCGGGATGTGTCTTTTCAGAACAAACTGAATTCTCCCAGGAAAAGCATGTGCTACATTCTCCTGCATGGAACAATGAGGGATTTACTTGAGAGACACATGTGTTGCATCACCTCACCAGAATAGGTGTATTTGAAGCACAAGGAGCCTTTCTCCCCTGTGAACATTTTGTTTTGCAGGAATTATTCCTGTCAAAACATAACACAAGCCTCACTGGAAAAAAGGTGCTACATGCTCCTGTTTCTAACACAGGTGGTTTTCTTTTGAGGGATACAAGGATTCCTTCAATTTAGCTGAATAGGTCTATTTGCAACAAAATGAGCCCTTCTCCACCTGGAAAACTATCGTTCACAGGAATTATTCCTTTCAAAACTAACTCAGTTGTCGGAGGGAGACAATGCAGAAGATGCTGCAGCTTCTCTCACAGAGGGTTGTCTTTGGAGAGGTACATGTGTTTCCTCCCCTCAGTTGAATAGGCCTATTTGGAGCAAAAAGTGCCTATCTCCACCTTGAAGCACCTACTTTTCACGAAGTATTTCTTTCAAAAGTTAACTCAGTTATCACAGAGAAACAAGTGCTGCTAGCTTCCGTTTCTACACAGATGGAGTTCCTTCGAGAGATACATGTGTTTCTTCAAGTAAGATGAATTGGTGGATCTGCAGCCAAATGAGCCTTTTCCATCTTGAAAACTTTGGTTTGCAGGAAGTACTCCTTTCAAAACCTAACTGAGTTCTCATGGCCTAACAATGTGCTCGATGTGGCAGCCACTTTCATAGCTGGTTTTCTTTGGAGAGATGCATATGGTTCTTCAACTCAGGTGAAGAGGCCTATTTGGAGCAAAGTGAGGCTATTTCCTCCTTGAAAGGCCATGGTTGCAGGAAGTATTCTTTTCCAAAACTTAGCAATTCTCACAGGAAAACAATGTGCTAGGTGCTCCTGCTTCCAACAGGGATGGTTTTCTTTCGAGAAATACCTGTGTTTCTTCAACTTAGCCAAGTCGGGCTATTCGGAATGAGATGACACTTTTCGACCTTGAAAACTGAATTACAGGAATTATTCTTCTGCAAATCCAATTCAACTCTCAAAGGGAAACATTGTGCTAGATGCTAGGGCTTCTACCATGCATACTTTTCTTTTAGAGGTACATGTACTTCCTCTACTCAGCTGAATAGCCCTAATGGACCAAACGCAGCCTATCTCCCCCTGCAAACACCTAAGATTCATGAAGAATTCCTTTCAAAAACTAACACAGTTCTCACAGGAAAACATGTGCTTCTAACATGGATGGTTTTCCTTTGAGAGATGTGTGTGCCTTCAACTTAGCTGAATAGGCCTATTTGAAATGAGGTGAGCCTCCTACTTTGAATATTGCTATTTGCAGGGTGCATTGCTTTAAAAAACTAAATGAATTCTCATAGTGAAACACTGTGCTAGATGTGGCAGTTTCTAACATTGAAGGATTTCTTTGCATACATGCATGTGTATCTGCAATTCACCCAAATAGGCCTATTTAGAGTAAGCACATGCTCTCTCCTCCTTGAAACACCTAAGTGGCAGTAAGTATTCCTTTCAAAAATAACTCAAGTCTCAAAGGGAAACAACGTGCTAAACGCAAATGCTGCCATCACAGACGGTTTCCTTTGGAGAGGTACATGTGTTACATCTCCTTAGGGCAACAGGCCTATTCGGAGCAAAATGATCCTTTCTCCACTGTGAAAACGATGATTTGCAGGACGTATTCCTTTCAAAACGTAACTCAAGTCTCACAAGGAAACAAAGTGGTAGATTCTTTGCATCTAACACAGATTTTTTTCTTTCGAGATACACACATGTTTCATCAACTTACTTGAACTGGCCTATTTGCAAGAAAATGAGACTTTCTCCACCTTGAAAAGTATGATTTGCAGGAGTTATTCTTCCCAAACCTATCTGAAGTCTCACAGGGAAACAATGTGCTTGAAACTCCTGCTTCTAACTCGGTGGTTTTCCTTCTAGGAATGCATGTGTTTCCTCAACTTAGTTGCCTAGGCCTATTTGGAACACAATGAGCCTATCTCCAACCTGAAAACTGTGATTAGCAGGATGTATTACTTTCCAAAACTTCCTTAATTCTCAAAGGGAAACAATGTGCTAGAAGCTGCGGCTTCCAGCATAGGTGATTGACTTGGCAGGGATACATGTGTTTCTTCAACTCACCTGAATAGGCCTACTTAGTGCAAAGAGAGACCTGCTGCACCTTGAAACAACTACATTGCAAGAAACAGTCCTTTCAAAAACTAATTTCATTGTCACAAGAACAAGGTACTGAATGCTGCAGTTTCTAGCATACATGGTTTTCTTTGGGGAGGAACATGTGTTACTTCAACTCAGCTGAATAGGCCTATTTGGAGCAAACCCAGCCTATCTGCACTTTGAAACACCAAAGTTGCAGGAAGCATTCCTTTCCAAAACGGACACCATTCTCACTGGAATACAATGTGTTAGATGCTCCAGCTTCTAACATAGATGGTTTTCTTTGGAGAGATACATGGGTTTCTTCAACTCAGCTGAATATACTTTAAGGGAGCAAACAGAGTCTATCTCCACCTTCAACTACCTAAGTTCCAGGAAGTATTCCTTGAAAAACCTAACCGAACACTACAGGGAAACCATGTGGTAGAAGCTCCTGGTTCTAAGACAGATGATTTTCTTTCAAGAGATACATGTGTTTCTGCAAGTTAGCTGAAGAGGCCAATTTGGAACAAAATGAGTCTTTCTCCACCGAAAAAATACTGATTCTCAGGAGTTATTCCTTTCAAAACCGAATTCAATTTGGACAGGGAAACAGTGTGCTAGATGCTCCTGCTTCAAACAGGGATTGTTTTCTTTCGAGAAATACCTGTGTTTCTTCACTGGAGCCGAGTAGGGCTATTTGGAATAAAATGAGCCTTTTGGACCTTAAAAACTGTGATTTGCAGGGATTACTCATTTCAACAACTAATTCAGCTCTCAAAGTGAAACAATGTGCTCTGCTACAGCTTCTAGCATACATGCTTTCTTTGAAGAGGTACATGAATTTCTTCAACTCAGCTGGATAGCCCTAATAGACCAAACGCAGTCTATATTAACCCTTCTACACCTAAGATTCAGGAAGTTTTCCTTTACTAACTAATGCAGTTCTCACAGGAAAACAGTGTGCTTCTAACATGGATGGTTTTCCTTTGAGAGATACATGTGTTTCTTCAACTCAGCTGAAAAGGCATCTTTGGAGCAAAGAGAGACAATCTATCTTGAAATACCTTAGTTGCAGGAAGCATTGCATTGAGAACCTAAGTCAATACTCACAAGGAATCAATGATCTCGATGCTCCTGCATCTAATAGCGATGGTTTTCTTTGAGAGGTACCTGTATTTCTTCCACTTGGCTGAATAGGTCTTTTTGGATCAAAATGAGCTTTTTTACACTTTGAAAACTATGAACTACAGGAAGCATTTCTTTCCAAACCTAACACAATTCTCATTAGGACAGAGATGCTGAATGCTGCATCTTCGAACTTAGAGGGTTTTCTTAGGAGAGTCACAAGGGTTTCTTCACCTCAGCTGAATATACGTTAAGTTAACAAACAGAGTCCCTCCCCACCTTGAACCACCAAAGTTCCAGGAAGTATTCCTTTAAAAAACTAACCGAATTCTACAGGGAAACAATGTGGTAGAAGCTCCTGGTCATAAGACAGATAGATTTCTTTCCAGAGATACATGTGTTTCTTCAAGTTAGCTGAATAGGCCTATTTAGAACAACTTGAGCCTTTCTCCACCTAGAAAATTCTGATATGCAAGAGATATTCCTTTCAAAACCAAATTCAATTCTCACAGGGAAACAATGTGGTAGATGCTACATCTTTTAAAACAGGTGTTTTTCTTTAAGGAGACAGATGTGTTCCTTCAACTCAATGGAAAATGCCTAGTTGCAGCCAATGGAATCGATCTCCACCTTGAAACACCTAAGTTGCGGGATGTGTCTTTTCAGAACAAACTGAATTCTCCCAGGAAAAGCATGTGCTACATTCTCCTGCATGGAACAATGAGGGATTTCCTTGAGAGACACATGTGTTGCATCACCTCACCAGAATAGGTGTATTTGAAGCACAAGGAGCCTTTCTCCCCTGTGAACATTTTCTTTTTCAGGAATTATTCCTGTCAAAACATAACACAAGCCTCACTGGAAAAAAGGTGCTACATGCTCCTGTTTCTAACACAGGTGGTTTTCTTTTGAGGGATACAGGGATTCCTTCAATTTAGCTGAATAGGTCTATTTGCAACAAAATGAGCCCTTCTCCACCTGGAAAACTATCGTTCACAGGAATTATTCCTTTCAAAACTAACTCAGTTGTCGGAGGGAGACAATGCAGAAGATGCTGCAGCTTCTCTCACAGAGGGTTGTCTTTGGAGAGGTACATGTGTTTCCTCCCCTCAGTTGAATAGGCCTATTTGGAGCAAAAAGTGCCTATCTCCACCTTGAAGCACCTACTTTTCACGAAGTATTTCTTTCAAAAGTTAACTCAGTTATCACAGAGAAACAAGTGCTGCTAGCTTCTGTTTCTACACAGATGGAGTTCCTTCGAGAGATACATGTGTTTCTTCAAGTAAGATGAATTGGTGGATCTGCAGCCAAATGAGCCTTTTCCATCTTGAAAACTTTGGTTTGCAGGAAGTACTTTCAAAACCTAACTGAGTTCTCATGGCCTAACAATGTGCTCGATGTGGCAGCCACTTTCATAACTGGTTTTCTTTGGAGAGATGCATATGGTCCTTCAACTCAGGTGAAGAGGCCTATTTGGAGCAAAGTGAGGCTATTTCCTCCTTGAAAGGCCGTGGTTGCAGGAAGTATTCTTTTCCAAAACTTAGCAATTCTCACAGGAAAACAATGTGCTAGGTGCTCCTGCTTCCAACAGGGATGGCTTTCTTTCGAGAAATACCTGTGTTTCTTCAACTTAGCCAAGTCGGGCTATTCAGAATGCGATGACACTTTTCGACCTTGAAAACTGTGAATTGCAGGAATTATTCTTCTGCAAATCCAATTCAACTCTCAAAGGGAAACATTGTGCTAGATGCTAGGGCTTCTACCATGCATACTTTTCTTTTAGAGGTACATGTACTTCCTCTACTCAGCTGAATAGCCCTAATGGACCAAACGCAGCCTATCTCCCCCTGCAAACACCTAAGATTCATGAAGAATTCCTTTCAAAAACTAACACAGTTCTCACAGGAAAACATGTGCTTCTAACATGGATGGTTTTCCTTTGAGAGATGTGTGTGTCTTCAACTTAGCTGAATTGGCCTATTTGAAATGAGGTGAGCCTCCTACTTTGAATATTGATATTTGCAGGGTGCATTGCTTTAAAAAACTAAATGAATTCTCATAGTGAAACACTGTGCTAGATGTGGCAGTTTCTAACATTGAAGGATTTCTTTGCATACATGCATGTGTATCTGCAATTCACCCAAATAGGCCTATTTAGAGTAAGCACATGCTCTCTCCTCCTTGAAACACCTAAGTGGCAGTAAGTATTCCTTTCAGAAATAACTCAAGTCTCAAAGGGAAACAACGTGCTAAACGCAAATGCTGCCATCACAGACGGTTTCCTTTGGAGAGGTACATGTGTTACATCTCCTTAGGGCAACAGGCCTATTCGGAGCAAAATGATCCTTTCTCCACTGTGAAAACGATGATTTGCAGGACGTATTCCTTTCAAAACGTAACTCAAGTCTCACAAGGAAACAAAGTGGTAGATTCTTTGCATCTAACACAGATTTTTTTCTTTCGAGATACACACATGTTTCATCAACTTACTTGCACTGGCCTATTTGCAAGAAAATGAGACTTTCTCCACCTTGAAAAGTATGATTTGCAGGAGTTATTCTTCCCAAACCTATCTGAAGTCTCACAGGGAAACAATGTGCTTGAAACTCCTGCTTCTAACTCGGTGGTTTTCTTTCTAGGAATGCATGTGTTTCCTCAACTTAGTTGCCTAGGCCTATTTGGAACACAATGAGCCTATCTCCAACCTGAAAACTGTGATTAGCAGGATGTATTCCTTTCCAAAACTTCCTTAATTCTCAAAGGGAAACAATGTGCTAGAAGCTGCGGCTTCCAGCATAGGTGATTGTCTTGGCAGGGATACATGTGTTTCTTCAACTCACCTGAATAGGCCTACTTAGTGCAAAGAGAGACCTTCTGCACCTTGAAACAACTACATTGCAAGACACAGTCCTTTCAAAAACTAATTTCATTGTCACAAGAACAAGGTGCTGAATGCTGCAGTTTCTAGCATACATGGTTTTCTTTGGGGAGGAACATGTGTTACTTCAACTCAGCTGAATAGGCCTATTTGGAGCAAACCCAGCCTATCTGCACTTTGAAACACCAAAGTTGCAGGAAGCATTCCTTTCCAAAACGGACACCATTCTCACTGGAATACAATGTGTTAGATGCTCCAGCTTCTAACATAGATGGTTTTCTTTGGAGAGATACATGGGTTTCTTCAACTCAGCTGAATATACTTTAAGGGAGCAAACAGAGTCTATCTCCACCTTCAACCACCTAAGTTCCAGGAAGTATACCTTGAAAAACCTAACCGAATACTACAGGGAAACCATGTGGTAGAAGCTCCTGGTTCTAAGACAGATGATTTTCTTTCAAGAGATACATGTGTTTCTACAAGTTAGCTGAAGAGGCCAATTTGGAACAAAATGAGTCTTTCTCCACCGAAAAAATACTGATTCTCGGGAGTTATTCCTTTCAAAACCAAATTCAATTTGGACAGGGAAACAGTGTGCTAGATGCTCCTGCTTCAAACAGGGATTGTTTTCTTTTGAGAAATACCTGTGTTTCTTCACTGGAGCCGAGTAGTGCTATTTGGAATAAAATGAGCCTTTTGGACCTTGAAAACTGTGATTTGCAGGGATTACTCATTTCGACAACTAATTCAGCTCTCAAAGTGAAACAATGTGCTCTGCTACAGCTTCTAGCATACATGCTTTCTTTGAAGAGGTACATGAATTTCTTCAACTCAGCTGGATAGCCCTAATAGACCAAACGCAGTCTATATTAACCCTTCCACACCTAAGACTCAGGAAGTTTTCCTTTACTAACTAATGCAGTTCTCACAGGAAAACAGTGTGCTTCTAACATGGATGGTTTTCCTTTGAGAGATACATGTGTTTCTTCAACTCAGCTGAAAAGGCATCTTTGGAGCAAAGAGAGACAATCTATCTTGAAATACCTTAGTTGCAGGAAGCATTGCATTGAGAACCTAAGTCAATACTCACAAGGAATCAATGATCTCGATGCTCCTGCATCTAATAGCGATGGTTTTCTTTGAGAGGTACCTGTATTTCTTCCACTTGGCTGAATAGGTCTTTTTGGATCAAAATGAGCATTTTTACACTTTGAAAACTATGAACTACAGGAAGCATTTCTTTCCAAACCTAACACAATTCTCATTAGGACAGAGATGCTGAATGCTGCATCTTCGAACTTAGAGGGTTTTCTTAGGAGAGTCACAAGGGTTTCTTCACCTCAGCTGAATATACGTTAAGTTAACAAACAGAGTCCCTCCCCACCTTGAACCACCAAAGTTCCAGGAAGTATTCCTTTAAAAAACTAACCGAATTCTACAGGGAAACAATGTGGTAGAAGCTCCTGGTCATAAGACAGATAGATTTCTTTCCAGAGATACATGTGTTTCTTCAAGTTAGCTGAATAGGCCTATTTAGAACAACTTGAGCCTTTCTCCACCTAGAAAATTCTGATATGCAAGAGATATTCCTTTCAAAACCAAATTCAATTCTCACAGGGAAACAATGTGGTAGATGCTACATCTTTTAAAACAGGTGGTTTTCTTTAAGGAGACAGATGTGTTCCTTCAACTCAATGGAAAATGCCTAGTTGCAGCCAATGGAATCGATCTCCACCTTGAAACACCTAAGTTGCGGGATGTGTCTTTTCAGAACAAACTGAATTCTCCCAGGAAAAGCATGTGCTACATTCTCCTGCATGGAACAATGAGGGATTTCCTTGAGAGACACATGTGTTGCATCACCTCACCAGAATAGGTGTATTTGAAGCACAAGGAGCCTTTCTCCCCTGTGAACATTTTCTTTTTCAGGAATTATTCCTGTCAAAACATAACACAAGCCTCACTGGAAAAAAGGTGCTACATGCTCCTGTTTCTAACACAGGTGGTTTTCTTTTGAGGGATACAGGGATTCCTTCAATTTAGCTGAATAGGTCTATTTGCAACAAAATGAGCCCTTCTCCACCTGGAAAACTATCGTTCACAGGAATTATTCCTTTCAAAACTAACTCAGTTGTCGGAGGGAGACAATGCAGAAGATGCTGCAGCTTCTCTCACAGAGGGTTGTCTTTGGAGAGGTACATGTGTTTCCTCCCCTCAGTTGAATAGGCCTATTTGGAGCAAAAAGTGCCTATCTCCACCTTGAAGCACCTACTTTTCACGAAGTATTTCTTTCAAAAGTTAACTCAGTTATCACAGAGAAACAAGTGCTGCTAGCTTCTGTTTCTACACAGATGGAGTTCCTTCGAGAGATACATGTGTTTCTTCAAGTAAGATGAATTGGTGGATCTGCAGCCAAATGAGCCTTTTCCATCTTGAAAACTTTGGTTTGCAGGAAGTACTTTCAAAACCTAACTGAGTTCTCATGGCCTAACAATGTGCTCGATGTGGCAGCCACTTTCATAGCTGGTTTTCTTTGGAGAGATGCATATGGTCCTTCAACTCAGGTGAAGAGGCCTATTTGGAGCAAAGTGAGGCTATTTCCTCCTTGAAAGGCCGTGGTTGCAGGAAGTATTCTTTTCCAAAACTTAGCAATTCTCACAGGAAAACAATGTGCTAGGTGCTCCTGCTTCCAACAGGGATGGCTTTCTTTCGAGAAATACCTGTGTTTCTTCAACTTAGCCAAGTCGGGCTATTCAGAATGCGATGACACTTTTCGACCTTGAAAACTGTGAATTGCAGGAATTATTCTTCTGCAAATCCAATTCAACTCTCAAAGGGAAACATTGTGCTAGATGCTAGGGCTTCTACCATGCATACTTTTCTTTTAGAGGTACATGTACTTCCTCTACTCAGCTGAATAGCCCTAATGGACCAAACGCAGCCTATCTCCCCCTGCAAACACCTAAGATTCATGAAGAATTCCTTTCAAAAACTAACACAGTTCTCACAGGAAAACATGTGCTTCTAACATGGATGGTTTTCCTTTGAGAGATGTGTGTGTCTTCAACTTAGCTGAATTGGCCTATTTGAAATGAGGTGAGCCTCCTACTTTGAATATTGATATTTGCAGGGTGCATTGCTTTAAAAAACTAAATGAATTCTCATAGTGAAACACTGTGCTAGATGTGGCAGTTTCTAACATTGAAGGATTTCTTTGCATACATGCATGTGTATCTGCAATTCACCCAAATAGGCCTATTTAGAGTAAGCACATGCTCTCTCCTCCTTGAAACACCTAAGTGGCAGTAAGTATTCCTTTCAAAAATAACTCAAGTCTCAAAGGGAAACAACGTGCTAAACGCAAATGCTGCCATCACAGACGGTTTCCTTTGGAGAGGTACATGTGTTACATCTCCTTAGGGCAACAGGCCTATTCGGAGCAAAATGATCCTTTCTCCACTGTGAAAACGATGATTTGCAGGACGTATTCCTTTCAAAACGTAACTCAAGTCTCACAAGGAAACAAAGTGGTAGATTCTTTGCATCTAACACAGATTTTTTTCTTTCGAGATACACACATGTTTCATCAACTTACTTGAACTGGCCTATTTGCAAGAAAATGAGACTTTCTCCACCTTGAAAAGTATGATTTGCAGGAGTTATTCTTCCCAAACCTATCTGAAGTCTCACAGGGAAACAATGTGCTTGAAACTCCTGCTTCTAACTCGGTGGTTTTCTTTCTAGGAATGCATGTGTTTCCTCAACTTAGTTGCCTAGGCCTATTTGGAACACAATGAGCCTATCTCCAACCTGAAAACTGTGATTAGCAGGATGTATTCCTTTCCAAAACTTCCTTAATTCTCAAAGGGAAACAATGTGCTAGAAGCTGCGGCTTCCAGCATAGGTGATTGTCTTGGCAGGGATACATGTGTTTCTTCAACTCACCTGAATAGGCCTACTTAGTGCAAAGAGAGACCTTCTGCACCTTGAAACAACTACATTGCAAGAAACAGTCCTTTCAAAAACTAATTTCATGGTCACAAGAACAAGGTGCTGAATGCTGCAGTTTCTAGCATACATGGTTTTCTTTGGGGAGGAACATGTGTTACTTCAACTCAGCTGAATAGGCCTATTTGGAGCAAACCCAGCCTATCTGCACTTTGGAACACCAAAGTTGCAGGAAGCATTCCTTTCCAAAACGGACACCATTCTCACTGGAATACAATGTGTTAGATGCTCCAGCTTCTAACATAGATGGTTTTCTTTGGAGAGATACATGGGTTTCTTCAACTCAGCTGAATATACTTTAAGGGAGCAAACAGAGTCTATCTCCACCTTCAACCACCTAAGTTCCAGGAAGTATTCCTTGAAAAACCTAACCGAATACTACAGGGAAACCATGTGGTAGAAGCTCCTGGTTCTAAGACAGATGATTTTCTTTCAAGAGATACATGTGTTTCTACAAGTTAGCTGAAGAGGCCAATTTGGAACAAAATGAGCCTTTCTCCACCGAAAAAATACTGATTCTCGGGAGTTATTCCTTTCAAAACCAAATTCAATTTGGACAGGGAAACAGTGTGCTAGATGCTCCTGCTTCAAACAGGGATTGTTTTCTTTCGAGAAATACCTGTGTTTCTTCACTGGAGCCGAGTAGGGCTATTTGGAATAAAATGAGCCTTTTGGACCTTGAAAACTGTGATTTGCAGGGATTACTCATTTCAACAACTAATTCAGCTCTCAAAGTGAAACAATGTGCTCTGCTACAGCTTCTAGCATACATGCTTTCTTTGAAGAGGTACATGAATTTCTTCAACTCAGCTGGATAGCCCTAATAGACCAAACGCAGTCTATATTAACCCTTCCACACCTAAGACTCAGGAAGTTTTCCTTTACTAACTAATGCAGTTCTCACAGGAAAACAGTGTGCTTCTAACATGGATGGTTTTCCTTTGAGAGATACATGTGTTTCTTCAACTCAGCTGAAAAGGCATCTTTGGAGCAAAGAGAGACAATCTATCTTGAAATACCTTAGTTGCAGGAAGCATTGCATTGAGAACCTAAGTCAATACTCACAAGGAATCAATGATCTCAATGCTCCTGCATCTAATAGCGATGGTTTTCTTTGAGAGGTACCTGTATTTCTTCCACTTGGCTGAATAGGTCTTTTTGGATCAAAATGAGCTTTTTTGCGCTTTGAAAACTATGAACTACAGGAAGCATTTCTTTGCAAACCTAACACAATTCTCATTAGGACAGAGATGCTGAATGCTGCATCTTCTAACTTAGAGGGTTTTCTTAGGAGAGTTACAAGGGTTTCTTCACCTCAGCTGAATATACGTTAAGTTAACAAACAGAGTCCCTCCCCACCTTGAACCACCAAAGTTCCAGGAAGTATTCCTTTAAAAAACTAACTGAATTCTACAGGGAAACAATGTGGTAGAAGCTCCTGGTCATAAGACAGATAGATTTCTTTCCAGAGATACATGTGTTTCTTCAAGTTAGCAGAATAGGCCTATTTAGAACAACTTGAGCCTTTCTCCACCTAGAAAATTCTGATATGCAAGAGATATTCCTTTCAAAACCAAATTCAATTCTCACAGGGAAACAATGTGGTAGATGCTACATCTTTTAAAACAGGTGGTTTTCTTTAAGGAGACAGATGTGTTCCTTCAACTCAATGGAAAATGCCTGCTTGCAGCCAATGGAATCGATCTCCACCTTGAAACACCTAAGTTGCGGGATGTGTCTTTTCAGAACAAACTGAATTCTCCCAGGAAAAGCATGTGCTACATTCTCCTGCATGGAACAATGAGGGATTTCCTTGAGAGACACATGTGTTGCATCACCTCACCAGAATAGGTGTATTTGAAGCACAAGGAGCCTTTCTCCCCTGTGAACATTTTCTTTTGCAGGAATTATTCCTGTCAAAACATAACACAAGCCTCACTGGAAAAAAGGTGCTACATGCTCCTGTTTCTAACACAGGTGGTTTTCTTTTGAGGGATACAGGGATTCCTTCAATTTAGCTGAATAGGTCTATTTGCAACAAAATGAGCCCTTCTCCACCTGGAAAACTATCGTTCACAGGAATTATTCCTTTCAAAACTAACTCAGTTGTCGGAGGGAGACAATGCAGAAGATGCTGCAGCTTCTCTCACAGAGGGTTGTCTTTGGAGAGGTACATGTGTTTCCTCCCCTCAGTTGAATAGGCCTATTTGGAGCAAAAAGTGCCTATCTCCACCTTGAAGCACCTACTTTTCACGAAGTATTTCTTTCAAAAGTTAACTCAGTTATCACAGAGAAACAAGTGCTGCTAGCTTCTGTTTCTACACAGATGGAGTTCCTTCGAGAGATACATGTGTTTCTTCAAGTAAGATGAATTGGTGGATCTGCAGCCAAATGAGCCTTTTCCATCTTGAAAACTTTGGTTTGCAGGAAGTACTTTCAAAACCTAACTGAGTTCTCATGGCCTAACAATGTGCTCGATGTGGCAGCCACTTTCATAGCTGGTTTTCTTTGGAGAGATGCATATGGTCCTTCAACTCAGGTGAAGAGGCCTATTTGGAGCAAAGTGAGGCTATTTCCTCCTTGAAAGGCCGTGGTTGCAGGAAGTATTCTTTTCCAAAACTTAGCAATTCTCACAGGAAAACAATGTGCTAGGTGCTCCTGCTTCCAACAGGGATGGCTTTCTTTCGAGAAATACCTGTGTTTCTTCAACTTAGCCAAGTCGGGCTATTCAGAATGCGATGACACTTTTCGACCTTGAAAACTGTGAATTGCAGGAATTATTCTTCTGCAAATCCAATTCAACTCTCAAAGGGAAACATTGTGCTAGATGCTAGGGCTTCTACCATGCATACTTTTCTTTTAGAGGTACATGTACTTCCTCTACTCAGCTGAATAGCCCTAATGGACCAAACGCAGCCTATCTCCCCCTGCAAACACCTAAGATTCATGAAGAATTCCTTTCAAAAACTAACACAGTTCTCACAGGAAAACATGTGCTTCTAACATGGATGGTTTTCCTTTGAGAGATGTGTGTGTCTTCAACTTAGCTGAATTGGCCTATTTGAAATGAGGTGAGCCTCCTACTTTGAATATTGATATTTGCAGGGTGCATTGCTTTAAAAAACTAAATGAATTCTCATAGTGAAACACTGTGCTAGATGTGGCAGTTTCTAACATTGAAGGATTTCTTTGCATACATGCATGTGTATCTGCAATTCACCCAAATAGGCCTATTTAGAGTAAGCACATGCTCTCTCCTCCTTGAAACACCTAAGTGGCAGTAAGTATTCCTTTCAAAAATAACTCAAGTCTCAAAGGGAAACAACGTGCTAAACGCAAATGCTGCCATCACAGACGGTTTCCTTTGGAGAGGTACATGTGTTACATCTCCTTAGGGCAACAGGCCTATTCGGAGCAAAATGATCCTTTCTCCACTGTGAAAACGATGATTTGCAGGACGTATTCCTTTCAAAACGTAACTCAAGTCTCACAAGGAAACAAAGTGGTAGATTCTTTGCATCTAACACAGATTTTTTTCTTTCGAGATACACACATGTTTCATCAACTTACTTGAACTGGCCTATTTGCAAGAAAATGAGACTTTCTCCACCTTGAAAAGTATGATTTGCAGGAGTTATTCTTCCCAAACCTATCTGAAGTCTCACAGGGAAACAATGTGCTTGAAACTCCTGCTTCTAACTCGGTGGTTTTCTTTCTAGGAATGCATGTGTTTCCTCAACTTAGTTGCCTAGGCCTATTTGGAACACAATGAGCCTATCTCCAACCTGAAAACTGTGATTAGCAGGATGTATTCCTTTCCAAAACTTCCTTAATTCTCAAAGGGAAACAATGTGCTAGAAGCTGCGGCTTCCAGCATAGGTGATTGTCTTGGCAGGGATACATGTGTTTCTTCAACTCACCTGAATAGGCCTACTTAGTGCAAAGAGAGACCTTCTGCACCTTGAAACAACTACATTGCAAGAAACAGTCCTTTCAAAAACTAATTTCATGGTCACAAGAACAAGGTGCTGAATGCTGCAGTTTCTAGCATACATGGTTTTCTTTGGGGAGGAACATGTGTTACTTCAACTCAGCTGAATAGGCCTATTTGGAGCAAACCCAGCCTATCTGCACTTTGGAACACCAAAGTTGCAGGAAGCATTCCTTTCCAAAACGGACACCATTCTCACTGGAATACAATGTGTTAGATGCTCCAGCTTCTAACATAGATGGTTTTCTTTGGAGAGATACATGGGTTTCTTCAACTCAGCTGAATATACTTTAAGGGAGCAAACAGAGTCTATCTCCACCTTCAACCACCTAAGTTCCAGGAAGTATTCCTTGAAAAACCTAACCGAATACTACAGGGAAACCATGTGGTAGAAGCTCCTGGTTCTAAGACAGATGATTTTCTTTCAAGAGATACATGTGTTTCTACAAGTTAGCTGAAGAGGCCAATTTGGAACAAAATGAGCCTTTCTCCACCGAAAAAATACTGATTCTCGGGAGTTATTCCTTTCAAAACCAAATTCAATTTGGACAGGGAAACAGTGTGCTAGATGCTCCTGCTTCAAACAGGGATTGTTTTCTTTCGAGAAATACCTGTGTTTCTTCACTGGAGCCGAGTAGGGCTATTTGGAATAAAATGAGCCTTTTGGACCTTGAAAACTGTGATTTGCAGGGATTACTCATTTCAACAACTAATTCAGCTCTCAAAGTGAAACAATGTGCTCTGCTACAGCTTCTAGCATACATGCTTTCTTTGAAGAGGTACATGAATTTCTTCAACTCAGCTGGATAGCCCTAATAGACCAAACGCAGTCTATATTAACCCTTCCACACCTAAGACTCAGGAAGTTTTCCTTTACTAACTAATGCAGTTCTCACAGGAAAACAGTGTGCTTCTAACATGGATGGTTTTCCTTTGAGAGATACATGTGTTTCTTCAACTCAGCTGAAAAGGCATCTTTGGAGCAAAGAGAGACAATCTATCTTGAAATACCTTAGTTGCAGGAAGCATTGCATTGAGAACCTAAGTCAATACTCACAAGGAATCAATGATCTCAATGCTCCTGCATCTAATAGCGATGGTTTTCTTTGAGAGGTACCTGTATTTCTTCCACTTGGCTGAATAGGTCTTTTTGGATCAAAATGAGCTTTTTTGCGCTTTGAAAACTATGAACTACAGGAAGCATTTCTTTGCAAACCTAACACAATTCTCATTAGGACAGAGATGCTGAATGCTGCATCTTCTAACTTAGAGGGTTTTCTTAGGAGAGTTACAAGGGTTTCTTCACCTCAGCTGAATATACGTTAAGTTAACAAACAGAGTCCCTCCCCACCTTGAACCACCAAAGTTCCAGGAAGTATTCCTTTAAAAAACTAACTGAATTCTACAGGGAAACAATGTGGTAGAAGCTCCTGGTCATAAGACAGATAGATTTCTTTCCAGAGATACATGTGTTTCTTCAAGTTAGCAGAATAGGCCTATTTAGAACAACTTGAGCCTTTCTCCACCTAGAAAATTCTGATATGCAAGAGATATTCCTTTCAAAACCAAATTCAATTCTCACAGGGAAACAATGTGGTAGATGCTACATCTTTTAAAACAGGTGGTTTTCTTTAAGGAGACAGATGTGTTCCTTCAACTCAATGGAAAATGCCTGCTTGCAGCCAATGGAATCGATCTCCACCTTGAAACACCTAAGTTGCGGGATGTGTCTTTTCAGAACAAACTGAATTCTCCCAGGAAAAGCATGTGCTACATTCTCCTGCATGGAACAATGAGGGATTTCCTTGAGAGACACATGTGTTGCATCACCTCACCAGAATAGGTGTATTTGAAGCACAAGGAGCCTTTCTCCCCTGTGAACATTTTGTTTTGCAGGAATTATTCCTGTCAAAACATAACACAAGCCTCACTGGAAAAAAGGTACTACATGCTCCTGTTTCTAACACAGGTGGTTTTCTTTTGAGGGATACAGGGATTCCTTCAATTTAGCTGAATAGGTCTATTTGCAACAAAATGAGCCCTTCTCCACCTGGAAAACTATCGTTCACAGGAATTATTCCTTTCAAAACTAACTCAGTTGTCGGAGGGAGACAATGCAGAAGATGCTGCAGCTTCTCTCACAGAGGGTTGTCTTTGGAGAGGTACATGTGTTTCCTCCCCTCAGTTGAATAGGCCTATTTGGAGCAAAAAGTGCCTATCTCCACCTTGAAGCACCTACTTTTCACGAAGTATTTCTTTCAAAAGTTAACTCAGTTATCACAGAGAAACAAGTGCTGCTAGCTTCTGTTTCTACACAGATGGAGTTCCTTTGAGAGATACATGTGTTTCTTCAAGTAAGATGAATTGGTGGATCTGCAGCCAAATGAGCCTTTTCCATCTTGAAAACTTTGGTTTGCAGGAAGTACTCCTTTCAAAACCTAACTGAGTTCTCATGGCCTAACAATGTGCTCGATGTGGCAGCCACTTTCATAGCTGGTTTTCTTTGGAGAGATGCATATGGTTCTTCAACTCAGGTGGAGAGGCCTATTTGGAGCAAAGTGAGGCTATTTCCACCTTGAAAGGCTGTGGTTGCAGGAAGTATTCTGTTCCAAAACTTAGCAATTCTCACAGGAAAACAATGTGCTAGGTGCTCCTGCTTCCAACAGGGATGGTTTTCTTTCGAGAAATACCTGTGTTTCTTCAACTTAGCCAAGTCGGGCTATTTGGAATGAGATGACACTTTTCGACCTTGAAAACTGTGAATTGCAGGAATTATTCTTCTGCAAATCCAATTCAACTCTCAAAGGGAAACATTGTGCTAGATGCTAGGGCTTCTACCATGCATACTTTTCTTTTAGAGGTACATGTACTTCCTCTACTCAGCTGAATAGCCCTAATGGACCAAACGCAGCCTATCTCCCCCTGCAAACACCTAAGATTCATGAAGAATTCCTTTCAAAAACTAACACAGTTCTCACAGGAAAACATGTGCTTCTAACATGGATGGTTTTCCTTTGAGAGATGTGTGTGTCTTCAACTTAGCTGAATAGGCCTATTTGAAATGAGGTGAGCCTCCTACTTTGAATATTGATATTTGCAGGGTGCATTGCTTTAAAAAACTAAATGAATTCTCATAGTGAAACACTCTGCTAGATGTGGCAGTTTCTAACATTGAAGGATTTCTTTGCATACATGCATGTGTATCTGCAATTCACCCAAATAGGCCTATTTAGAGTAAGCACATGCTCTCTCCACCTTGAAACACCTAAGTGGCAGTAAGTACTCCTTTCAAAAATAACTCAAGTCTCAAAGGGAAACAACGTGCTAAACGCAAATGCTGCCATCACAGACGGTTTCCTTTGGAGAGGTACATGTGTTACATCTCCTTAGGGGAATAGACCTATTCGGAGCAAAATGATCCTTTCTCCACTGAGAAAATGATGATTTGCAGGACGTATTCCTTTCAAAACGTAACTCAAGTCTCACAAGGAAACAAAGTGGTAGATTCTTTGCATCTAACACAGATTTTTTTCTTTCGAGATACACACGTTTCATCAACTTACTTGAACTGGCCTATTTGCAAGAAAATGAGACTTTCTCCACCTTGAAAAGTATGATTTGCAGGAGTTATTCTTCCCAAACCTATCTGAAGTCTCACAGGGAAACAATGTGCTTGAAACTCCTGCTTCTAACTCGGTGGTTTTCTTTCTAGGAATGCATGTGTTTCCTCAACTTAGTTGCCTAGGCCTATTTGGAACACAATGAGCCTATCTCCAACCTGAAAACTGTGATTAGCAGGATGTATTCCTTTCCAAAACTTCCTTAATTCTCAAAGGGAAACAATGTGCTAGAAGCTGCGGCTTCCAGCATAGGTGATTGTCTTGGCAGGGATACATGTGTTTCTTCAACTCAACTGAATAGGCCTACTTAGTGCAAAGAGAGACCTGCTGCACCTTGAAACAACTACATTGCAAGAAACAGTCCTTTCAAAAACTAATTTCATTGTCACAAGAACAAGGTGCTGAATGCTGCAGCTTCTAGCATACATGGTTTTCTTTGGGGAGGAACATGTGTTACTTCAACTCAGCTGAATAGGCCTATTTGGAGCAAACCCAGCCTATCTGCACTTTAAACACCAAAGTTGCAGGAAGCATTCCTTTCCAAAACGGACACCATTCTCACTGGAATACAATGTGTTAGATGCTTCAGCTTCTAACATAGATGGTTTTCTTTGGAGAGATACATGGGTTTCTTCAACTCAGCTGAATATACTTTAAGGGAGCAAACAGAGTCTATCTCCACCTTCAACCACCTAAGTTCCAGGAAGTATACCTTGAAAAACCTAACCGAATACTACAGGGAAACCATGTGGTAGAAGCTCCTGGTTCTAAGACAGATGATTTTCTTTCAAGAGATACATGTGTTTCTACAAGTTAGCTGAAGAGGCCAATTTGGAACAAAATGAGCCTTTCTCCACCGAAAAAATACTGATTCTCGGGAGTTATTCCTTTCAAAACCAAATTCAATTTGGACAGGGAAACAGTGTGCTAGATGCTCCTGCTTCAAACAGGGATTGTTTTCTTTCGAGAAATACCTGTGTTTCTTCACTGGAGCCGAGTAGGGCTATTTGGAATAAAATGAGCCTTTTCGACCTTGAAAACTGTGATTTGCAGGGATTACTCATTTCAACAACTAATTCAGCTCTCAAAGTGAAACAATGTGCTCTGCTACAGCTTCTAGCATACATGCTTTCTTTGAAGAGGTACATGAATTTCTTCAACTCAGCTGGATAGCCCTAATAGACCAAACGCAGTCTATATTAACCCTTCCTCACATAAGACTCAGGAAGTTTTCCTTTACTAACTAATGCAGTTCTCACAGGAAAACAGTGTGCTTCTAACATGGATGGTTTTCCTTTGAGAGATACATGTGTTTCTTCAACTCAGCTGAAAAGGCATCTTTGGAGCAAAGAGAGACAATCTATCTTGAAATACCTTAGTTGCAGGAAGCATTGCATTGAGAACCTAAGTCAATACTCACAAGGAATCAATGATCTCGATGCTCCTGCATCTAATAGCGATGGTTTTCTTTGAGAGGTACCTGTATTTCTTCCACTTGGCTGAATAGGTCTTTTTGGATCAAAATGAGCTTTTTTGCACTTTGAAAACTATGAACTACAGGAAGCATTTCTTTCCAAACCTAACACAATTCTCATTAGGACAGAGATGCTGAATGCTGCATCTTCTAACTTAGAGGGTTTTCTTAGGAGAGTCACAAGGGTTTCTTCACCTCAGCTGAATATACGTTAAGTTAACAAACAGAGTCCCTCCCCACCTTGAACCACCAAAGTTCCAGGAAGTATTCCTTTAAAAAACTAACCGAATTCTACAGGGAAACAATGTGGTAGAAGCTCCTGGTCATAAGACAGATAGATTTCTTTCCAGAGATACATGTGTTTCTTCAAGTTAGCTGAATAGGCCTATTTAGAACAACTTGAGCCTTTCTCCACCTAGAAAATTCTGATATGCAAGAGATATTCCTTTCAAAACCAAATTCAATTCTCACAGGGAAACAATGTGGTAGATGCTACATCTTTTAAAACAGGTGGTTTTCTTTAAGGAGACAGATGTGTTCCTTCAACTCAATGGAAAATGCCTAGTTGCAGCCAATGGAATCGATCTCCACCTTGAAACACCTAAGTTGCGGGATGTGTCTTTTCAGAACAAACTGAATTCTCCCAGGAAAAGCATGTGCTACATTCTCCTGCATGGAACAATGAGGGATTTCCTTGAGAGACACATGTGTTGCATCACCTCACCAGAATAGGTGTATTTGAAGCACAAGGAGCCTTTCTCCCCTGTGAACATTTTGTTTTGCAGGAATTATTCCTGTCAAAACATAACACAAGCCTCACTGGAAAAAAGGTGCTACATGCTCCTGTTTCTAACACAGGTGGTTTTCTTTTGAGGGATACAGGGATTCCTTCAATTTAGCTGAATAGGTCTATTTGCAACAAAATGAGCCCTTCTCCACCTGGAAAACTATCGTTCACAGGAATTATTCCTTTCAAAACTAACTCAGTTGTCGGAGGGAGACAATGCAGAAGATGCTGCAGCTTCTCTCACAGAGGGTTGTCTTTGGAGAGGTACATGTGTTTCCTCCCCTCAGTTGAATAGGCCTATTTGGAGCAAAAAGTGCCTATCTCCACCTTGAAGCACCTACTTTTCACGAAGTATTTCTTTCAAAAGTTAACTCAGTTATCACAGAGAAACAAGTGCTGCTAGCTTCTGTTTCTACACAGATGGAGTTCCTTCGAGAGATACATGTGTTTCTTCAAGTAAGATGAATTGGTGGATCTGCAGCCAAATGAGCCTTTTCCATCTTGAAAACTTTGGTTTGCAGGAAGTACTTTCAAAACCTAACTGAGTTCTCATGGCCTAACAATGTGCTCGATGTGGCAGCCACTTTCATAGCTGGTTTTCTTTGGAGAGATGCATATGGTCCTTCAACTCAGGTGAAGAGGCCTATTTGGAGCAAAGTGAGGCTATTTCCTCCTTGAAAGGCCGTGGTTGCAGGAAGTATTCTTTTCCAAAACTTAGCAATTCTCACAGGAAAACAATGTGCTAGGTGCTCCTGCTTCCAACAGGGATGGCTTTCTTTCGAGAAATACCTGTGTTTCTTCAACTTAGCCAAGTCGGGCTATTCGGAAAGAGATGACACGTTTCGACCTTGAAAACTGTGAATTGCAGGAATTATTCTTCTGCAAATCCAATTCAACTCTCAAAGGGAAACATTGTGCTAGATGCTAGGGCTTCTACCATGCATACTTTTCTTTTAGAGGTACATGTACTTCCTCTACTCAGCTGAATAGCCCTAATGGACCAAACGCAGCCTATCTCCCCCTGCAAACACCTAAGATTCATGAAGAATTCCTTTCAAAAACTAACACAGTTCTCACAGGAAAACATGTGCTTCTAACATGGATGGTTTTCCTTTGAGAGATGTGTGTGTCTTCAACTTAGCTGAATTGGCCTATTTGAAATGAGGTGAGCCTCCTACTTTGAATATTGATATTTGCAGGGTGCATTGCTTTAAAAAACTAAATGAATTCTCATAGTGAAACACTGTGCTAGATGTGGCAGTTTCTAACATTGAAGGATTTCTTTGCATACATGCATGTGTATCTGCAATTCACCCAAATAGGCCTATTTAGAGTAAGCACATGCTCTCTCCTCCTTGAAACACCTAAGTGGCAGTAAGTATTCCTTTCAAAAATAACTCAAGTCTCAAAGGGAAACAACGTGCTAAACGCAAATGCTGCCATCACAGACGGTTTCCTTTGGAGAGGTACATGTGTTACATCTCCTTAGGGCAACAGGCCTATTCGGAGCAAAATGATCCTTTCTCCACTGTGAAAACGATGATTTGCAGGACGTATTCCTTTCAAAACGTAACTCAAGTCTCACAAGGAAACAAAGTGGTAGATTCTTTGCATCTAACACAGATTTTTTTCTTTCGAGATACACACATGTTTCATCAACTTACTTGCACTGGCCTATTTGCAAGAAAATGAGACTTTCTCCACCTTGAAAAGTATGATTTGCAGGAGTTATTCTTCCCAAACCTATCTGAAGTCTCACAGGGAAACAATGTGCTTGAAACTCCTGCTTCTAACTCGGTGGTTTTCTTTCTAGGAATGCATGTGTTTCCTCAACTTAGTTGCCTAGGCCTATTTGGAACACAATGAGCCTATCTCCAACCTGAAAACTGTGATTAGCAGGATGTATTCCTTTCCAAAACTTCCTTAATTCTCAAAGGGAAACAATGTGCTAGAAGCTGCGGCTTCCAGCATAGGTGATTGTCTTGGCAGGGATACATGTGTTTCTTCAACTCACCTGAATAGGCCTACTTAGTGCAAAGAGAGACCTTCTGCACCTTGAAACAACTACATTGCAAGAAACAGTCCTTTCAAAAACTAATTTCATGGTCACAAGAACAAGGTGCTGAATGCTGCAGTTTCTAGCATACATGGTTTTCTTTGGGGAGGAACATGTGTTACTTCAACTCAGCTGAATAGGCCTATTTGGAGCAAACCCAGCCTATCTGCACTTTGGAACACCAAAGTTGCAGGAAGCATTCCTTTCCAAAACGGACACCATTCTCACTGGAATACAATGTGTTAGATGCTCCAGCTTCTAACATAGATGGTTTTCTTTGGAGAGATACATGGGTTTCTTCAACTCAGCTGAATATACTTTAAGGGAGCAAACAGAGTCTATCTCCACCTTCAACCACCTAAGTTCCAGGAAGTATTCCTTGAAAAACCTAACCGAATACTACAGGGAAACCATGTGGTAGAAGCTCCTGGTTCTAAGACAGATGATTTTCTTTCAAGAGATACATGTGTTTCTACAAGTTAGCTGAAGAGGCCAATTTGGAACAAAATGAGCCTTTCTCCACCGAAAAAATACTGATTCTCGGGAGTTATTCCTTTCAAAACCAAATTCAATTTGGACAGGGAAACAGTGTGCTAGATGCTCCTGCTTCAAACAGGGATTGTTTTCTTTCGAGAAATACCTGTGTTTCTTCACTGGAGCCGAGTAGGGCTATTTGGAATAAAATGAGCCTTTTGGACCTTGAAAACTGTGATTTGCAGGGATTACTCATTTCAACAACTAATTCAGCTCTCAAAGTGAAACAATGTGCTCTGCTACAGCTTCTAGCATACATGCTTTCTTTGAAGAGGTACATGAATTTCTTCAACTCAGCTGGATAGCCCTAATAGACCAAACGCAGTCTATATTAACCCTTCCACACCTAAGACTCAGGAAGTTTTCCTTTACTAACTAATGCAGTTCTCACAGGAAAACAGTGTGCTTCTAACATGGATGGTTTTCCTTTGAGAGATACATGTGTTTCTTCAACTCAGCTGAAAAGGCATCTTTGGAGCAAAGAGAGACAATCTATCTTGAAATACCTTAGTTGCAGGAAGCATTGCATTGAGAACTTAAGTCAATACTCACAAGGAATCAATGATCTCAATGCTCCTGCATCTAATAGCGATGGTTTTCTTTGAGAGGTACCTGTATTTCTTCCACTTGGCTGAATAGGTCTTTTTGGATCAAAATGAGCTTTTTTGCGCTTTGAAAACTATGAACTACAGGAAGCATTTCTTTGCAAACCTAACACAATTCTCATTAGGACAGAGATGCTGAATGCTGCATCTTCTAACTTAGAGGGTTTTCTTAGGAGAGTTACAAGGGTTTCTTCACCTCAGCTGAATATACGTTAAGTTAACAAACAGAGTCCCTCCCCACCTTGAACCACCAAAGTTCCAGGAAGTATTCCTTTAAAAAACTAACTGAATTCTACAGGGAAACAATGTGGTAGAAGCTCCTGGTCATAAGACAGATAGATTTCTTTCCAGAGATACATGTGTTTCTTCAAGTTAGCAGAATAGGCCTATTTAGAACAACTTGAGCCTTTCTCCACCTAGAAAATTCTGATATGCAAGAGATATTCCTTTCAAAACCAAATTCAATTCTCACAGGGAAACAATGTGGTAGATGCTACATCTTTTAAAACAGGTGGTTTTCTTTAAGGAGACAGATGTGTTCCTTCAACTCAATGGAAAATGCCTGCTTGCAGCCAATGGAATCGATCTCCACCTTGAAACACCTAAGTTGCGGGATGTGTCTTTTCAGAACAAACTGAATTCTCCCAGGAAAAGCATGTGCTACATTCTCCTGCATGGAACAATGAGGGATTTCCTTGAGAGACACATGTGTTGCATCACCTCACCAGAATAGGTGTATTTGAAGCACAAGGAGCCTTTCTCCCCTGTGAACATTTTGTTTTGCAGGAATTATTCCTGTCAAAACATAACACAAGCCTCACTGGAAAAAAGGTACTACATGCTCCTGTTTCTAACACAGGTGGTTTTCTTTTGAGGGATACAGGGATTCCTTCAATTTAGCTGAATAGGTCTATTTGCAACAAAATGAGCCCTTCTCCACCTGGAAAACTATCGTTCACAGGAATTATTCCTTTCAAAACTAACTCAGTTGTCGGAGGGAGACAATGCAGAAGATGCTGCAGCTTCTCTCACAGAGGGTTGTCTTTGGAGAGGTACATGTGTTTCCTCCCCTCAGTTGAATAGGCCTATTTGGAGCAAAAAGTGCCTATCTCCACCTTGAAGCACCTACTTTTCACGAAGTATTTCTTTCAAAAGTTAACTCAGTTATCACAGAGAAACAAGTGCTGCTAGCTTCTGTTTCTACACAGATGGAGTTCCTTCGAGAGATACATGTGTTTCTTCAAGTAAGATGAATTGGTGGATCTGCAGCCAAATGAGCCTTTTCCATCTTGAAAACTTTGGTTTGCAGGAAGTACTCCTTTCAAAACCTAACTGAGTTCTCATGGCCTAACAATGTGCTCGATGTGGCAGCCACTTTCATAGCTGGTTTTCTTTGGAGAGATGCATATGGTTCTTCAACTCAGGTGGAGAGGCCTATTTGGAGCAAAGTGAGGCTATTTCCACCTTGAAAGGCTGTGGTTGCAGGAAGTATTCTGTTCCAAAACTTAGCAATTCTCACAGGAAAACAATGTGCTAGGTGCTCCTGCTTCCAACAGGGATGGTTTTCTTTCGAGAAATACCTGTGTTTCTTCAACTTAGCCAAGTCGGGCTATTTGGAATGAGATGACACTTTTCGACCTTGAAAACTGTGAATTGCAGGAATTATTCTTCTGCAAATCCAATTCAACTCTCAAAGGGAAACATTGTGCTAGATGCTAGGGCTTCTACCATGCATACTTTTCTTTTAGAGGTACATGTACTTCCTCTACTCAGCTGAATAGCCCTAATGGACCAAACGCAGCCTATCTCCCCCTGCAAACACCTAAGATTCATGAAGAATTCCTTTCAAAAACTAACACAGTTCTCACAGGAAAACATGTGCTTCTAACATGGATGGTTTTCCTTTGAGAGATGTGTGTGTCTTCAACTTAGCTGAATAGGCCTATTTGAAATGAGGTGAGCCTCCTACTTTGAATATTGATATTTGCAGGGTGCATTGCTTTAAAAAACTAAATGAATTCTCATAGTGAAACACTCTGCTAGATGTGGCAGTTTCTAACATTGAAGGATTTCTTTGCATACATGCATGTGTATCTGCAATTCACCCAAATAGGCCTATTTAGAGTAAGCACATGCTCTCTCCACCTTGAAACACCTAAGTGGGAGTAAGTACTCCTTTCAAAAATAACTCAAGTCTCAAAGGGAAACAACGTGCTAAACGCAAATGCTGCCATCACAGACGGTTTCCTTTGGAGAGGTACATGTGTTACATCTCCTTAGGGGAATAGGCCTATTCGGAGCAAAATGATCCTTTCTCCACTGAGAAAATGATGATTTGCAGGACGTATTCCTTTCAAAACGTAACTCAAGTCTCACAAGGAAACAAAGTGGTAGATTCTTTGCATCTAACACAGATTTTTTTCTTTCGAGATACACACATGTTTCATCAACTTACTTGAACTGGCCTATTTGCAAGAAAATGAGACTTTCTCCACCTTGAAAAGTATGATTTGCAGGAGTTATTCTTCCCAAACCTATCTGAAGTCTCACAGGGAAACAATGTGCTTGAAACTCCTGCTTCTAACTCGGTGGTTTTCTTTCTAGGAATGCATGTGTTTCCTCAACTTAGTTGCCTAGGCCTATTTGGAACACAATGAGCCTATCTCCAACCTGAAAACTGTGATTAGCAGGATGTATTCCTTTCCAAAACTTCCTTAATTCTCAAAGGGAAACAATGTGCTAGAAGCTGCGGCTTCCAGCATAGGTGATTGTCTTGGCAGGGATACATGTGTTTCTTCAACTCAACTGAATAGGCCTACTTAGTGCAAAGAGAGACCTGCTGCACCTTGAAACAACTACATTGCAAGAAACAGTCCTTTCAAAAACTAATTTCATTGTCACAAGAACAAGGTGCTGAATGCTGCAGCTTCTAGCATACATGGTTTTCTTTGGGGAGGAACATGTGTTACTTCAACTCAGCTGAATAGGCCTATTTGGAGCAAACCCAGCCTATCTGCACTTTAAACACCAAAGTTGCAGGAAGCATTCCTTTCCAAAACGGACACCATTCTCACTGGAATACAATGTGTTAGATGCTTCAGCTTCTAACATAGATGGTTTTCTTTGGAGAGATACATGGGTTTCTTCAACTCAGCTGAATATACTTTAAGGGAGCAAACAGAGTCTATTTCCACCTTCAACCACCTAAGTTCCAGGAAGTATACCTTGAAAAACCTAACCGAATACTACAGGGAAACCATGTGGTAGAAGCTCCTGGTTCTAAGACAGATGATTTTCTTTCAAGAGATACATGTGTTTCTACAAGTTAGCTGAAGAGGCCAATTTGGAACAAAATGAGCCTTTCTCCACCGAAAAAATACTGATTCTCGGGAGTTATTCCTTTCAAAACCAAATTCAATTTGGACAGGGAAACAGTGTGCTAGATGCTCCTGCTTCAAACAGGGATTGTTTTCTTTCGAGAAATACCTGTGTTTCTTCACTGGAGCCGAGTAGGGCTATTTGGAATAAAATGAGCCTTTTCGACCTTGAAAACTGTGATTTGCAGGGATTACTCATTTCAACAACTAATTCAGCTCTCAAAGTGAAACAATGTGCTCTGCTACAGCTTCTAGCATACATGCTTTCTTTGAAGAGGTACATGAATTTCTTCAACTCAGCTGGATAGCCCTAATAGACCAAACGCAGTCTATATTAACCCTTCCACACATAAGACTCAGGAAGTTTTCCTTTACTAACTAATGCAGTTCTCACAGGAAAACAGTGTGCTTCTAACATGGATGGTTTTCCTTTGAGAGATACATGTGTTTCTTCAACTCAGCTGAAAAGGCATCTTTGGAGCAAAGAGAGACAATCTATCTTGAAATACCTTAGTTGCAGGAAGCATTGCATTGAGAACCTAAGTCAATACTCACAAGGAATCAATGATCTCGATGCTCCTGCATCTAATAGCGATGGTTTTCTTTGAAAGGTACCTGTATTTCTTCCACTTGGCTGAATAGGTCTTTTTGGATCAAAATGAGCTTTTTTGCACTTTGAAAACTATGAACTACAGGAAGCATTTCTTTCCAAACCTAACACAATTCTCATTAGGACAGAGATGCTGAATGCTGCATCTTCTAACTTAGAGGGTTTTCTTAGGAGAGTCACAAGGGTTTCTTCACCTCAGCTGAATATACGTTAAGTTAACAAACAGAGTCCCTCCCCACCTTGAACCACCAAAGTTCCAGGAAGTATTCCTTTAAAAAACTAACCGAATTCTACAGGGAAACAATGTGGTAGAAGCTCCTGGTCATAAGACAGATAGATTTCTTTCCAGAGATACATGTGTTTCTTCAAGTTAGCTGAATAGGCCTATTTAGAACAACTTGAGCCTTTCTCCACCTAGAAAATTCTGATATGCAAGAGATATTCCTTTCAAAACCAAATTCAATTCTCACAGGGAAACAATGTGGTAGATGCTACATCTTTTAAAACAGGTGGTTTTCTTTAAGGAGACAGATGTGTTCCTTCAACTCAATGGAAAATGCCTAGTTGCAGCCAATGGAATCGATCTCCACCTTGAAACACCTAAGTTGCGGGATGTGTCTTTTCAGAACAAACTGAATTCTCCCAGGAAAAGCATGTGCTACATTCTCCTGCATGGAACAATGAGGGATTTCCTTGAGAGACACATGTGTTGCATCACCTCACCAGAATAGGTGTATTTGAAGCACAAGGAGCCTTTCTCCCCTGTGAACATTTTGTTTTGCAGGAATTATTCCTGTCAAAACATAACACAAGCCTCACTGGAAAAAAGGTGCTACATGCTCCTGTTTCTAACACAGGTGGTTTTCTTTTGAGGGATACAGGGATTCCTTCAATTTAGCTGAATAGGTCTATTTGCAACAAAATGAGCCCTTCTCCACCTGGAAAACTATCGTTCACAGGAATTATTCCTTTCAAAACTAACTCAGTTGTCGGAGGGAGACAATGCAGAAGATGCTGCAGCTTCTCTCACAGAGGGTTGTCTTTGGAGAGGTACATGTGTTTCCTCCCCTCAGTTGAATAGGCCTATTTGGAGCAAAAAGTGCCTATCTCCACCTTGAAGCACCTACTTTTCACGAAGTATTTCTTTCAAAAGTTAACTCAGTTATCACAGAGAAACAAGTGCTGCTAGCTTCTGTTTCTACACAGATGGAGTTCCTTCGAGAGATACATGTGTTTCTTCAAGTAAGATGAATTGGTGGATCTGCAGCCAAATGAGCCTTTTCCATCTTGAAAACTTTGGTTTGCAGGAAGTACTTTCAAAACCTAACTGAGTTCTCATGGCCTAACAATGTGCTCGATGTGGCAGCCACTTTCATAGCTGGTTTTCTTTGGAGAGATGCATATGGTCCTTCAACTCAGGTGAAGAGGCCTATTTGGAGCAAAGTGAGGCTATTTCCTCCTTGAAAGGCCGTGGTTGCAGGAAGTATTCTTTTCCAAAACTTAGCAATTCTCACAGGAAAACAATGTGCTAGGTGCTCCTGCTTCCAACAGGGATGGCTTTCTTTCGAGAAATACCTGTGTTTCTTCAACTTAGCCAAGTCGGGCTATTCGGAAAGAGATGACACGTTTCGACCTTGAAAACTGTGAATTGCAGGAATTATTCTTCTGCAAATCCAATTCAACTCTCAAAGGGAAACATTGTGCTAGATGCTAGGGCTTCTACCATGCATACTTTTCTTTTAGAGGTACATGTACTTCCTCTACTCAGCTGAATAGCCCTAATGGACCAAACGCAGCCTATCTCCCCCTGCAAACACCTAAGATTCATGAAGAATTCCTTTCAAAAACTAACACAGTTCTCACAGGAAAACATGTGCTTCTAACATGGATGGTTTTCCTTTGAGAGATGTGTGTGTCTTCAACTTAGCTGAATTGGCCTATTTGAAATGAGGTGAGCCTCCTACTTTGAATATTGATATTTGCAGGGTGCATTGCTTTAAAAAACTAAATGAATTCTCATAGTGAAACACTGTGCTAGATGTGGCAGTTTCTAACATTGAAGGATTTCTTTGCATACATGCATGTGTATCTGCAATTCACCCAAATAGGCCTATTTAGAGTAAGCACATGCTCTCTCCACCTTGAAACACGTAAGTGGCAGTAAGTATTCCTTTCAAAAATAACTCAAGTCTCAAAGGGAAACAACGTGCTAAACGCAAATGCTGCCATCACAGACGGTTTCCTTTGGAGAGGTACATGTGTTACATCTCCTTAGGGCAACAGGCCTATTCGGAGCAAAATGATCCTTTCTCCACTGTGAAAACGATGATTTGCAGGACGTATTCCTTTCAAAACGTAACTCAAGTCTCACAAGGAAACAAAGTGGTAGATTCTTTGCATCTAACACAGATTTTTTTCTTTCGAGATACACACATGTTTCATCAACTTACTTGAACTGGCCTATTTGCAAGAAAATGAGACTTTCTCCACCTTGAAAAGTATGATTTGCAGGAGTTATTCTTCCCAAACCTATCTGAAGTCTCACAGGGAAACAATGTGCTTGAAACTCCTGCTTCTAACTCGGTGGTTTTCTTTCTAGGAATGCATGTGTTTCCTCAACTTAGTTGCCTAGGCCTATTTGGAACACAATGAGCCTATCTCCAACCTGAAAACTGTGATTAGCAGGATGTATTCCTTTCCAAAACTTCCTTAATTCTCAAAGGGAAACAATGTGCTAGAAGCTGCGGCTTCCAGCATAGGTGATTGTCTTGGCAGGGATACATGTGTTTCTTCAACTCACCTGAATAGGCCTACTTAGTGCAAAGAGAGACCTTCTGCACCTTGAAACAACTACATTGCAAGAAACAGTCCTTTCAAAAACTAATTTCATGGTCACAAGAACAAGGTGCTGAATGCTGCAGTTTCTAGCATACATGGTTTTCTTTGGGGAGGAAGATGTGTTACTTCAACTCAGCTGAATAGGCCTATTTGGAGCAAACCCAACCTATCTGCACTTTGGAACACCAAAGTTGCAGGAAGCATTCCTTTCCAAAACGTACACCATTCTCACTGGAATACAATGTGTTAGATGCTCCAGCTTCTAACATAGATGGTTTTCTTTGGAGAGATACATGGGTTTCTTCAACTCAGCTGAATATACTTTAAGGGAGCAAACAGAGTCTATCTCCACCTTCAACCACCTAAGTTCCAGGAAGTATTCCTTGAAAAACCTAACCGAATACTACAGGGAAACCATGTGGTAGAAGCTCCTGGTTCTAAGACAGATGATTTTCTTTCAAGAGATACATGTGTTTCTACAAGTTAGCTGAAGAGGCCAATTTGGAACAAAATGAGCCTTTCTCCACCGAAAAAATACTGATTCTCGGGAGTTATTCCTTTCAAAACCAAATTCAATTTGGACAGGGAAACAGTGTGCTAGATGCTCCTGCTTCAAACAGGGATTGTTTTCTTTCGAGAAATACCTGTGTTTCTTCACTGGAGCCGAGTAGGGCTATTTGGAATAAAATGAGCCTTTTCGACCTTGAAAACTGTGATTTGCAGGGATTACTCATTTCAACAACTAATTCAGCTCTCAAAGTGAAACAATGTGCTCTGCTACACCTTCTAGCATACATGCTTTCTTTGAAGAGGTACATGAATTTCTTCAACTCAGCTGGATAGCCCTAATAGACCAAACACAGTCTATATTAACCCTTCCACACCTAAGATTCAGGAAGTTTTCCTTTACTAACTAATGCAGTTCTCACAGGAAAACAGTGTGCTTCTTACATGGATGGTTTTCCTTTGAGAGATACATGTGTTTCTTCAACTCAGCTGAAAAGGCATCTTTGGAGCAAAGAGAGACAATCTATCTTGAAATACCTTAGTTGCAGGAAGCATTGCATTGAGAACCTAAGTCAATACTCACAAGGAATCAATGATCTCGATGCTCCTGCATCTAATAGCGATGGGTTTCTTTGAGAGGTACCTGTATTTCTTCCACTTGGCTGAATAGGTCTTTTTGGATCAAAATGAGCTTTTTTGCACTTTGAAAACTATGAACTACAGGAAGCATTTCTTTCCAAACCTAACACAATTCTCATTAGGACAGAGATGCTGAATGCTGCATCTTCTAACTTAGAGGGTTTTCTTAGGAGAGTTACAAGGGTTTCTTCACCTCAGCTGAATATACGTTAAGTTAACAAACAGAGTCTCTCCCCACCTTGAACCACCAAAGTCCCAGGAAGTATTCCTTTAAAAAACTAACCGAATTCTACAGGGAAACAATGTGGTAGAAGCTCCTGGTCATAAGACAGATAGATTTCTTTCCAGAGATACATGTGTTTCTTCAAGTTAGCTGAATAGGCCTATTTAGAACAACTTGAGCCTTTCTCCACCTAGAAAATTCTGATATGCAAGAGATATTCCTTTCAAAACCAAATTCAATTCTCACAGGGAAACAATGTGGTAGATGCCACATCTTTTCAAACAGGTGGTTTTCTTTAAGGAGACAGATGTGTTCCTTCCACTCAATGGAAAATGCCTAGTTGCAGCCAATGGAATCGATCTCCACCTTGAAACACCTAAGTTGCGGGATGTGTCTTTTCAGAACAAACTGAATTCTCCCAGGAAAAGCATGTGCTACATTCTCCTGCATGGAACAATGAGGGATTTCCTTGAGAGACACATTTGTTGCATCACCTCACCAGAATAGGTGTATTTGAAGCACAAGGAGCCTTTCTCCCCTGTGAACATTTTGTTTTGCAGGAATTATTCCTGTCAAAACATAACACAAGCCTCACTAGAAAAAAGGTGCTACATGCTCCTGTTTCTAACACAGGTGGTTTTCTTTTGAGGGATACAAGGATTCCTTCAATTTAGCTGAATAGGTCTATTTGCAACAAAATGAGCCCTTCTCCACCTGGAAAACTATCGTTCACAGGAATTATTCCTTTCAAAACTAACTCAGTTGTCGGAGGGAGACAATGCAGAAGATGCTGCAGCTTCTCTCACAGAGGGTTGTCTTTGGAGAGGTACATGTGTTTCCTCCCCTCAGTTGAATAGGCCTATTTGGAGCAAAAAGTGCCTATCTCCACCTTGAAGCACCTACTTTTCACGAAGTATTTCTTTCAAAAGTTAACTCAGTTATCACAGAGAAACAATGTGCTGCTAGCTTCTGTTTCTACACAGATGGAGTTCCTTCGAGAGATACATGTGTTTCTTCAAGTAAGATGAATTGGTGGATCTGCAGCCAAATGAGCCTTTTCCATCTTGAAAACTTTGCTTTGCAGGAAGTACTCCTTTCAAAACCTAACTGAGTTCTCATGGCCTAACAATGTGCTCGATGTGGCAGCCACTTTCATAGCTGGTTTTCTTTGGAGAGATGCATATGGTTCTTCAACTCAGGTGGAGAGGCCTATTTGGAGCAAAGTGAGGCTATTTCCACCTTGAAAGGCTGTGGTTGCAGGAAGTATTCTGTTCCAAAACTTAGCAATTCTCACAGGAAAACAATGTGCTAGGTGCTCCTGCTTCCAACAGGGATGGTTTTCTTTCGAGAAATACCTGTGTTTCTTCAACTTAGCCAAGTCGGGCTATTTGGAATGAGATGACACTTTTCGACCTTGAAAACTGTGAATTGCAGGAATTATTCTTCTGCAAATCCAATTCAACTCTCAAAGGGAAACATTGTGCTAGATGCTAGGGCTTCTACCATGCATACTTTTCTTTTAGAGGTACATGTACTTCCTCTACTCAGCTGAATAGCCCTAATGGACCAAACGCAGCCTATCTCCCCCTGCAAACACCTAAGATTCATGAAGAATTCCTTTCAAAAACTAACACAGTTCTCACAGGAAAACATGTGCTTCTAACATGGATGGTTTTCCTTTGAGAGATGTGTGTGTCTTCAACTTAGCTGAATTGGCCTATTTGAAATGAGGTGAGCCTCCTACTTTGAATATTGATATTTGCAGGGTGCATTGCTTTAAAAAACTAAATGAATTCTCATAGTGAAACACTGTGCTAGATGTGGCAGTTTCTAACATTGAAGGATTTCTTTGCATACATGCATGTGTATCTGCAATTCACCCAAATAGGCCTATTTAGAGTAAGCACATGCTCTCTCCACCTTGAAACACCTAAGTGGCAGTAAGTACTCCTTTCAAAAATAACTCAAGTCTCAAAGGGAAACAACGTGCTAAACGCAAATGCTGCCATCACAGACGGTTTCCTTTGGAGAGGTACATGTGTTACATCTCCTTAGGTGAATAGGCCTATTCGGAGCAAAATGATCCTTTCTCCACTGAGAAAATGATGATTTGCAGGACGTATTCCTTTCAAAACGTAACTCAAGTCTCACAAGGAAACAAAGTGGTAGATTCTTTGCATCTAACACAGATTTTTTTCTTTCGAGATACACACGTTTCATCAACTTACTTGAACTGGCCTATTTGCAAGAAAATGAGACTTTCTCCACCTTGAAAAGTATGATTTGCAGGAGTTATTCTTCCCAAACCTATCTGAAGTCTCACAGGGAAACAATGTGCTTGAAACTCCTGCTTCTAACTCGGTGGTTTTCTTTCTAGGAATGCATGTGTTTCCTCAACTTAGTTGCCTAGGCCTATTTGGAACACAATGAGCCTATCTCCAACCTGAAAACTGTGATTAGCAGGATGTATTCCTTTCCAAAACTTCCTTAATTCTCAAAGGGAAACAATGTGCTAGAAGCTGCGGCTTCCAGCATAGGTGATTGTCTTGGCAGGGATACATGTGTTTCTTCAACTCACCTGAATAGGCCTACTTAGTGCAAAGAGAGACCTGCTGCACCTTGAAACAACTACATTGCAAGAAACAGTCCTTTCAAAAACTAATTTCATTGTCACAAGAACAAGGTGCTGAATGCTGCAGCTTCTAGCATACATGGTTTTCTTTGGGGAGGAACATGTGTTACTTCAACTCAGCTGAATAGGCCTATTTGGAGCAAACCCAGCCTATCTGCACTTTGAAACACCAAAGTTGCAGGAAGCATTCCTTTCCAAAACGGACACCATTCTCACTGGAATACAATGTGTTAGATGCTCCAGCTTCTAACATAGATGGTTTTCTTTGGAGAGATACATGGGTTTCTTCAACTCAGCTGAATATACTTTAAAGGAGCAAACAGAGTCTATCTCCACCTTCAACCACCTAAGTTCCAGGAAGTATTCCTTGAAAAACCTAACCGAATACTACAGGGAAACCATGTGGTAGAAGCTCCTGGTTCTAAGACAGATGATTTTCTTTCAAGAGATACATGTGTTTCTACAAGTTAGCGGAAGAGGCCAATTTGGAACAAAATGAGCCTTTCTCCACTGAAAAAATACTGATTCTCGGGAGTTATTCCTTTCAAAACCAAATTCAATTTGGACAGGGAAACAGTGTGCTAGATGCTCCTGCTTCAAACAGGGATTGTTTTCTTGCGAGAAATACCTGTGTTTCTTCACTGGAGCCGAGTAGGGCTATTTGGAATAAAATGAGCCTTTTCGACCTTGAAAACTGTGATTTGCAGGGATTACTCATTTCAACAACTAATTCAGCTCTCAAAGTGAAACAATGTGCTCTGCTACAGCTTCTAGCATACATGCTTTCTTTGAAGAGGTACATGAATTTCTTCAACTCAGCTGGATAGCCCTAATAGACCAAACACAGTCTATATTAACCCTTCCACACCTAAGATTCAGGAAGTTTTCCTTTACTAACTAATGCAGTTCTCACAGGAAAACAGTGTGCTTCTTACATGGATGGTTTTCCTTTGAGAGATACATGTGTTTCTTCAACTCAGCTGAAAAGGCATCTTTGGAGCAAAGAGAGACAATCTATCTTGAAATACCTTAGTTGCAGGAAGCATTGCATTGAGAACCTAAGTCAATACTCACAAGGAATCAATGATCTCGATGCTCCTGCATCTAATAGCGATGGGTTTCTTTGAGAGGTACCTGTATTTCTTCCACTTGGCTGAATAGGTCTTCTTGGATCAAAATGAGCTTTTTTGCGCTTTGAAAACTATGAACTACAGGAAGCATTTCTTTCCAAACCTAACACAATTCTCATTAGGACAGAGATGCTGAATGCTGCATCTTCTAACTTAGAGGGTTTTCTTAGGAGAGTTACAAGGGTTTCTTCACCTCAGCTGAATATACGTTAAGTTAACAAACAGAGTCTCTCCCCACCTTGAACCACCAAAGTCCCAGGAAGTATTCCTTTAAAAAACTAACCGAATTCTACAGGGAAACAATGTGGTAGAAGCTCCTGGTCATAAGACAGATAGATTTCTTTCCAGAGATACATGTGTTTCTTCAAGTTAGCTGAATAGGCCTATTTAGAACAACTTGAGCCTTTCTCCACCTAGAAAATTCTGATATGCAAGAGATATTCCTTTCAAAACCAAATTCAATTCTCACAGGGAAACAATGTGGTAGATGCTACATCTTTTCAAACAGGTGGTTTTCTTTAAGGAGACAGATGTGTTCCTTCAACTCAATGGAAAATGCCTAGTTGCAGTCAATGGAATCGATCTCCACCTTGAAACACCTAAGTTGCGGGATGTGTCTTTTCAGAACAAACTGAATTCTCCCAGGAAAAGCATGTGCTACATTCTCCTGCATGGAACAATGAGGGATTTCCTTGAGAGACACATTTGTTGCATCACCTCACCAGAATAGGTGTATTTGAAGCACAAGGAGCCTTTCTCCCCTGTGAACATTTTGTTTTGCAGGAATTATTCCTGTCAAAACATAACACAAGCCTCACTAGAAAAAAGGTGCTACATGCTCCTGTTTCTAACACAGGTGGTTTTCTTTTGAGGGATACAAGGATTCCTTCAATTTAGCTGAATAGGTCTATTTGCAACAAAATGAGCCCTTCTCCACCTGGAAAACTATCGTTCACAGGAATTATTCCTTTCAAAACTAACTCAGTTGTCGGAGGGAGACAATGCAGAAGATGCTGCAGCTTCTCTCACAGAGGGTTGTCTTTGGAGAGGTACATGTGTTTCCTCCCCTCAGTTGAATAGGCCTATTTGTAGCAAAAATTGCCTATCTCCACCTTGAAGCACCTACTTTTCACGAAGTATTTCTTTCAAAAGTTAACTCAGTTATCACAGAGAAACAATGTGCTGCTAGCTTCTGTTTCTACACAGATGGAGTTCCTTCGAGAGATACATGTGTTTCTTCAAGTAAGATGAATTGGTGGATCTGCAGCCAAATGAGCCTTTTCCATCTTGAAAACTTTGGTTTGCAGGAAGTACTCCTTTCAAAACCTAACTGAGTTCTCATGGCCTAACAATGTGCTCGATGTGGCAGCCACTTTCATAGCTGGTTTTCTTTGGAGAGATGCATATGGTTCTTCAACTCCGGAGAAGAGGCCTATTTCCATCTTGAAAGGCCGTGGTTGCAGGAAGTATTCTTTTCCAAAACGGACGCAATTCTCACAGGAAAACAATGTGCTAGGTGCTCCTGCTTCCAACTGGGATGGTTTTCTTTCAAGAAATACCGGTGTTTTTTCAACTTAGCCAAGTCGGGCTATTTGGAATGAGATGACACTTTTCGACCTTGAAAACTGTGAATTGCAGGAATTATTCTTCTGCGAATCCAATTCAACTCTCAAAGGGAAACATTGTGCTAGATGCTAGGGCTTCTACCATACATACTTTTCTTTTAGAGGTACATGTATTTCCTCTACTCAGCTGAATAGCCTTAATGGACCAAACGCAGCCTATCTCACCCTGCAAACACCTAAGATTCATGAAGAATTCCTTTCAAAAACTAACACAGTTCTCACAGGAAAACATGTGCTTCTAACATGGATGGTTTTCCTTTGAGAGATGTGTGTGTCTTCAACTTAGCTGAATAGGCCTATTTGAAATGAGGTGAGCCTCCTACTTTGAATATTGATATTTGCAGGGTGCATTGCTTTAAAAAACTAAATGAATTCTCATAGTGAAACACTGTGCTAGATGTGGCAGTTTCTAACATTGAAGGATTTCTTTGCATACATGCATGTGTATCTGCAATTCACCCAAATAGGCCTATTTAGAGTAAGCACATGCTCTCTCCACCTTGAAACACCTAAGTGGCAGTAAGTACTCCTTTCAAAAATAACTCAAGTCTCAAAGGGAAACAACGTGCTAAACGCAAATGCTGCCATCACAGATGGTTTCCTTTGGAGAGGTACATGTGTTACATCTCCTTAGGGCAACAGGCCTATTCGGGGCAAAATGATAATTTCTCCACTGTGAAAATGATGATTTGCAGGACGTATTCCTTTCAGAACGTAACTCAAGTCTCACAAGGAAACAAAGTGGTAGATTCTTTGCATCTAACACAGATTTATTTCTTGCGAGATACACACATGTTACATCAACTTACTTGAACTGGCTTATTTGCAAGAAAATGAGACTTTCTCCACCTTGAAAAGTATGATTTGCAGGAGTTATTCTTCCCAAACCTATCTGAAGTCTCACAGGGAAACAATGTGCTTGAAACTCCTGCTTCTAACTCGGTGGTTTTCTTTCTAGGAATGCATGTGTTTCCTCAACTTAGTTGCCTAGGCCTATTTGGAGCACAATGAGCCTATCTCCAACCTGAAAACTGTGATTAGCAGGATGTATTCCTTTCCAAAACTTCTTTAATTCTCAAAGGGAAACAATGTGCTTGAAGCTGCGGCTTCCAGCATAGGTGATTGTCTTGGCAGGGATACATGTGTTTCTTCAACTCACCTGAATAGGCCTACTTAGTGCAAAGAGAGACCTGCTGCACCTTGAAACAACTACATTGCAAGAAACAGTCCTTTCAAAAACTAATTTCATGGTCACAAGAACAAGCTGCTGAATGCTGCAGTTTCTAGCATACATGGTTTTCTTTGGGGAGGAACATGTGTTACTTCAACTCAGCTGAATAGGCCTATTTGGAGCAAACCCAGCCTATCTGCACTTTGAAACACCAAAGTTGCAGGAAGCATTCCTTTCCAAAACGGACACCATTCTCACTGGAATACAATGTGTTAGATGCTCCAGCTTCTAACATAGATGGTTTTCTTTGGAGAGATACAAGGGTTTCTTCAACTCAGCTGAATATACTTTAAGGGAGCAAACAGAGTCTACCTCCACCTTCAACCACCTAAGTTCCAGGAAGTATTCCTTGAAAAACCTAACCGAATACTACAGGGAAACCATGTGGTAGAAGCTCCTGGTTCTAAGACAGATGATTTTCTTTCAAGAGATACATGTGTTTCTACAAGTTAGCTGAAGAGGCCAATTTGGAACAAAATGAGCCTTTCTCCACCGAAAAAATACTGATTCTCGGGAGTTATTCCTTTCAAAACCAAATTCAATTTGGACAGGGAAACAGTGTGCTAGATGCTCCTGCTTCAAACAGGGATTGTTTTCTTGCGAGAAATACCTGTGTTTCTTCACTGGAGCCGAGTAGGGCTATTTGGAATAAAATGAGCCTTTTCGACCTTGAAAACTGTGATTTGCAGGGATGACTCATTTCAACAACTACTTCAGCTCTCATACTGAAACAATGTGCTCTGCTACAGCTTCTAGCATCCATGCTTTTCTTTGAAGAGGTACATGAATTTCTTCAACTCAGCTGGATAGCCCTAATAGACCAAACGCAGTCTATATTAACCCTTCCACACCTAAGACTCAGGAAGTTTTCCTTTACTAACTAATGCAGTTCTCACAGGAAAACAGTGTGCTTCTAACATGGATGGTTTTCCTTTGAGAGATACATGTGTTTCTTCAACTCAGCTGAAAAGGCATCTTTGGAGCAAAGAGAGACAATCTATCTTGAAATACCTTAGTTGCAGGAAGCATTGCATTGAGAACCTAAGTCAATACTCACAAGGAATCAATGATCTTGATGCTCCTGCATCTAATAGCGATGGTCTTCTTTGAGAGATACCTGTATTTCTTCCACTTGGCTGAATAGGTCTTTTTGGATCAAAATGAGCTTTTCTGCATTTTGAAAACTATGAACTACAGGAAGCATTTCTTTCCAAACCTAACACAATTCTCATTAGGACAGAGATGCTGAATGCTGCATCTTCTAACTTAGAGGGTTTTCTTAGGAGAAACACAAGGGTTTCTTCACCTCAGCTGAATATGCGTTAAGTTAACAAACAGAGTCTCTCCCCACCTTGAACCACCAAAGTTCCAGGAAGTATTCCTTTAAAAAACTAACCGAATTCTACAGGGAAACAATGTGGTAGAAGCTCCTGGTCATAAGACAGATAGATTTCTTTCCAGAGATACATGTGTTTCTTCAAGTTAGCTGAATAGGCCTATTTAGAACAACTTGAGCCTTTCTCCACCTAGAAAATTCTGATATGCAAGAGATATTCCTTTCAAAAGCAAATTCAATTCTCACAGGGAAACAATGTGGTAGATGCTACATCTTTTAAAACAGGTGGTTTTCTTTAACGAGACAGATGTGTTCCTTCAACGCAATGGAAAATGCCTAGTTGCAGACAATGGAATCGATCTCCACCTTGAAACACCTAAGTTGCGGGATGTATCTTTTCAGAACAAACTGAATTCTCCCAGGAAAGGCATGTGCTACATTCTCCTGCATGGAACAATGAGGGATTTTCTTGAGAGACACATGTGTTGCATCACCTCACCAGAATAGGTGTATTTGAAGCACAAGGAGCCTTTCTCCCCTGTGAACATTTTCTTTTGCAGGAATTATTCCTGTCAAAACATAACACAAGCCTCACTGGAAAAAAGGTGCTACATGCTCCTGTTTCTAACACAGGTGGTTTTCTTTTGAGGGATACAAGGATTCCTTCAATTTAGCTGAATAGGTCTATTTGTAACAAAATGAGCCCTTCTCCACCTGGAAAACTATCGTTCACAGGAATTATTCCTTTCAAAAGTAACTCAATTGTCGGAGGGAGACAATGCAGAAGATACTGCAGCTTCTCTCACAGAGGGTTGTCTTTGGAGAGGTACATGTGTTTCCTCCCCTCAGTTGAATAGGCCTATTTGGAGCAAAAAGTGCCTATCTCCACTTTGAAGCACCTACTTTTCACGAAGTATTTCTTTCAAAAGTTAAGTCAGTTATCACAGAGAAACAATGTGCTGCTAGCTTCTGTTTCTACACAGATGGAGTTCCTTCGAGAGATACATGTGTTTCTTCAAGTAAGATGAATTGGTGGATCTGCAGCCAAATGAGCCTTTTCCATCTTGAAATCTTTGGTTTGCAGGAAGTACTCCTTTCAAAACCTAACTGAGTTCTCATGGCCTAACAATGTGCTCAATGTGGCAGCCACTTTCATAGCTGGTTTTCTTTGGAGAGATGCATATGGTTCTTCAACTCAGGTGAAGAGGCCTATTTGGAGCAAAGTGAGGCTATTTCCACCTTGAAAGGCCGTGGTTGCAGGAAGTATTCTTTTCCAAAACTTAGCAATTCTCACAGGAAAACAATGTGCTAGGTGCTCCTGCTTCCAACTGGGATGGTTTTCTTTCGAGAAATACCTGTGTTTCTTCAACTTAGCCAAGTCGGGCTATTTGGAATGAGATGACACTTTTCGACCTTGAAAACTGTGAATTGCAGGAATTATTCTTCTGCGAATCCAATTCAACTCTCAAAGGGAAACATTGTGCTAGATGCTAGGGCTTCTACCATGCATACTTTTCTTTTAGAGGTACATGTATTTCCTCTACTCAGCTGAATAGCCCTAATGGACCAAACGCAGCCTATCTCCCCCTGCAAACACCTAAGATTCATGAAGAATTCCTTTCAAAAACTAACACAGTTCTCACAGGAAAACATGTGCTTCTAACATGGATGGTTTTCCTTTGAGAGATGTGTGTGTCTTCAACTTAGCTGAATAGGCCTATTTGAAATGAGGTGAGCCTCCTACTTTGAATATTGATATTTGCAGGGTGCATTGCTTTAAAAAACTAAATGAATTCTCATAGTGAAACACCGTGCTAGATGTGGCAGTTTCTAACATTGAAGGATTTCTTTGCATACATGCATGTGTATCTGCAATTCACCCAAATAGGCCTATTTAGAGTAAGCACATGCTCTCTCCACCTTGAAACACCTAAGTGGCAGTAAGTACTCCTTTCAAAAATAACTCAAGTCTCAAAGGGAAACAACGTGCTAAACGCAAATGCTGCCATCACAGACGGTTTCCTTTGGAGAGGTACATGTGTTACATCTCCTTAGGGCAACAGGCCTATTCGGAGCAAAATGATCCTTTCTCCACTGTGAAAACGATGATTTGCAGGACGTATTCCTTTCAAAACGTAACTCAAGTCTCACAAGGAAACAAAGTGGTAGATTCTTTGCATCTAACACAGATTTTTTTCTTTCGAGATACACACATGTTTCATCAACTTACTTGAACTGGCCTATTTGCAAGAAAATGAGACTTTCTCCACCTTGAAAAGTATGATTTGCAGGAGTTATTCTTCCCAAACCTATCTGAAGTCTCACAGGGAAACAATGTGCTTGAAACTCCTGCTTCTAACTCGGTGGTTTTCTTTCTAGGAATGCATGTGTTTCCTCAACTTAGTTGCCTAGGCCTATTTGGAGCAAAATGAGCCTATCTCCAACCTGAAAACTGTGATTAGCAGGATGTATTCCTTTCCAAAACTTCCTTAATTCTCAAAGGGAAACAATGTGCTAGAAGCTGCGGCTTCCAGCATATGTGATTGTCTTGTCAGGGATACATGTGTTTCTTCAACTCACCTGAATAGGCCTACTTAGTGCAAAGAGAGACCTTCTGCACCTTGAAACAACTACATTGCAAGAAACAGTCCTTTCAAAAACTAATTTCACGGTCACAAGAACAAGGTGCTGAATGCTGCAGTTTCTAGCATACATGGTTTTCTTTGGGGAGGAACATGTGTTACTTCAACTCAGCTGAAAAGGCCTATTTGGAGCAAACCCAGCCTATCTGCACTTTGAAACACCAAAGTTGCAGGAAGCATTCCTTTCCAAAACGGACACCATTCTCACTGGAATACAATGTGTTAGATGCTCCAGCTTCTAACATAGATGGTTTTCTTTGGAGAGATACATGGGTTTCTTCAACTCAGCTGAATATTCTTTAAGGGAGCAAACAGAGTCTATCTCCACCTTCAACCACCTAAGTTCCAGGAAGTATTCCTTGAAAAACCTAACCAAATACTACAGGGAAACCATGTGGTAGAAGCTCCTGGTTCTAAGACAGATGATTTTCTTTCAAGAGATACATGTGTTTCTACAAGTTAGCTGAAGAGGCCAATTTGGAACAAAATGAGCCTTTCTCCACCGAAAAAATACTGATTCTCGGGAGTTATTCCTTTCAAAACCAAATTCAATTTGGACAGGGAAACAGTGTGCTAGATGCTCCTGCTTCAAACAGGGATTGTTTTCTTTCGAGAAATACCTGTGTTTCTTCACTGGAGCCGAGTAGGGCTATTTGGAATAAAATGAGCCTTTTCGACCTTGAAAACTGTGATTTGCAGGGATTACTCATTTCAACAACTAATTCAGCTCTCAAAGTGAAACAATGTGCTCTGCTACAGCTTCTAGCATACATGCTTTCTTTGAAGAGGTACATGAATTTCTTCAACTCAGCTGGATAACCCTAATAGACCAAACGCAGTCTATATTAACCCTTCCACACCTAAGATTCAGGAAGTTTTCCTTTACTAACTAATGCAGTTCTCACAGGAAAACAGTGTGCTTCTAACATGGATGGTTTTCCTTTGAGAGATACATGTGTTTCTTCAACTCAGCTGAAAAGGCATCTTTGGAGCAAAGAGAGACAATCTATCTTGAAATACCTTAGTTGCAGGAAGCATTGCATTGAGAACCTAAGTCAATACTCACAAGGAATCAATGATCTCGATGCTCCTGCATCTAATAGCGATGGTTTTCTTTGAGAGGTACCTGTATTTCTTCCACTTGGCTGAATAGGTCTTTTTGGATCAAAATGAGCTTTTTTGCACTTTGAAAACTATGAACTACAGGAAGCATTTCTTTCCATACCTAACACAATTCTCATTAGGACAGAGATGCTGAATGCTGCATCTTCTAACTTAGAGGGTTTTCTTAGGAGAGTTACAAGGGTTTCTTCACCTCAGCAGAATATACGTTAAGTTAACAAACAGAGTCTCTCCCCACCTTGAACCACCAAAGTTCCAGGAAGTATTCCTTTAAAAAACTAACCGAATTCTACAGGGAAACAATGTGGTAGAAGCTCCTGGTCATAAGACAGATAGATTTCTTTCCAGAGATACATGTGTTTCTTCAAGTTAGCTGAATAGGCCTATTTAGAACAACTTGAGCCTTTCTCCACCTAGAAAATTCTGATATGCAAGAGATATTCCTTTCAAAACCAAATTCAATTCTCACAGGGAAACAATGTGGTAGATGATACATCTTTTAAAACAGGTGGTTTTCTTTAAGGAGACAGATGTGTTCCTTCCACTCAATGGAAAATGCCTAGTTGCAGCCAATGGAATCGATCTCCACCTTGAAACACCTAAGTTGCGGGATGTGTCTTTTCAGAACAAACTGAATTCTCCCAGGAAAAGCATGTGCTACATTCTCCTGCATGGAATAATGAGGGATTTCCTTGAGAGACACATGTGTTGCATCACCTCACCACAATACGTGTATTTGAAGCACAAGGAGCCTTTCTCCCCTGTGAACATTTTGTTTTGCAGGAATTATTCCTGTCAAAACATAACACAAGCCTCACTAGAAAAAAGGTGCTGCATGCTCCTGTTTCTAACACAGGTGGTTTTCTTTTGAGGGATACAAGGATTCCTTCAATTTAGCTGAATAGGTCTATTTGCAACAAAATGAGCCCTTCTCCACCTGGAAAACTATCGTTCACAGGAATTATTCCTTTCAAAACTAACTCAGTTGTCGGAGGGAGACAATGCAGAAGATACTGCAGCTTCTCTCACAGAGGGTTGTCTTTGGAGAGGTACATGTGTTTCCTCCCCTCAGTTGAATAGGCCTATTTGGAGCAAAAAGTGCCTATCTCCTCCTTGAAGCACCTACTTTTCACGAAGTATTTCTTTCAAAAGTTAAGTCAGTTATCACAGAGAAACAATGTGCTGCTAGCTTCTGTTTCTACACAGATGGAGTTCCTTCGAGAGATACATGTGTTTCTTCAAGTAAGATGAATTGGTGGATCTGCAGCCAAATGAGCCTTTTCCATCTTGAAATCTTTGGTTTGCAGGAAGTACTCCTTTCAAAACCTAACTGAGTTCTCATGGCCTAACAATGTGCTCGATGTGGCAGCCACTTTCATAGCTGGTTTTCTTTGGAGAGATGCATATGGTTCTTCAACTCAGGTGAAGAGGCCTATTTGGATCAAAGTGAGGCTATTTCCACCTTGAAAGGCCGTGGTTGCACGAAGTATTCTTTTCCAAAACTTAGCAATTCTCACAGGAAAACAATGTGCTAGGTGCTCCTGCTTCCAACAGGGATGGTTTTCTTTCGAGAAATACCTGTGTTTCTTCAACTTAGCCAAGTCGGGCTATTTGGAATGAGATGACACTTTTTGACCTTGAAAACTGTGAATTGCAGGAATTATTCTTCTGCGAATCCAATTCAACTCTCAAAGGGAAACATTGTGCTAGATGCTAGGGCTTCTACCATGCATACTTTTCTTTTAGAGGTACATGTACTTCCTCTACTCAGCTGAATAGCCCTAATGGACCAAACGCAGCCTATCTCCCCCTGCAAACACCTAAGATTCATGAAGAATTCCTTTCAAAAACTAACACAGTTCTCACAGGAAAACATGTGCTTCTAACATGGATGGTTTTCCTTTGAGAGATGTGTGTGTCTTCAACTTAGCTGAATAGGCCTATTTGAAATGAGGTGAGCCTCCTACTTTGAATATTGATATTTGCAGGGTGCATTGCTTTAAAAAACTAAATGAATTCTCATAGTGAAACACTGTGCTAGATGTGGCAGTTTCTAACATTGAAGGATTTCTTTGCATACATGCATGTGTATCTGCAATTCACCCAAATAGGCCTATTTAGAGTAAGCACATGCTCTCTCCACCTTGAAACACCTAAGTGGCAGTAAGTACTCCTTTCAAAAATAACTCAAGTCTCAAAGGGAAACAACGTGCTAAACGCAAATGCTGCCATCACAGACGGTTTCCTTTGGAGAGGTACATGTGTTACATCTCCTTAGGCAACAGGCCTATTCGGAGCAAAATGATCCTTTCTCCACTGTGAAAACGATGATTTGCAGGACGTATTCCTTTCAAAACGTAACTCAAGTCTCACAAGGAAACAAAGTGGTAGATTCTTTGCATCTAACACAGATTTTTTTCTTTCGAGATACACACATGTTTCATCAACTTACTTGAACTGGCCTATTTGCAAGAAAATGAGACTTTCTCCACCTTGAAAAGTATGATTTGCAGGAGTTATTCTTCCCAAACCTATCTGAAGTCTCACAGGGAAACAATGTGCTTGAAACTCCTGCTTCTAACTCGGTGGTTTTCTTTCTAGGAATGCATGTGTTTCCTCAACTTAGTTGCCTAGGCCTATTTGGAGCACAATGAGCCTATCTCCAACCTGAAAACTGTGATTAGCAGGATGTATTCCTTTCCAAAACTTCCTTAATTCTCAAAGGGAAACAATGTGCTAGAAGCTGCGGCTTCCAGCATATGTGATTGTCTTGTCAGGGATACATGTGTTTCTTCAACTCACCTGAATAGGCCTACTTAGTGCAAAGAGAGACCTTCTGCACCTTGAAACAACTACATTGCAAGAAACAGTTCTTTCAAAAACTAATTTCATGGTCACAAGAACAAGGTGCTGAATGCTGCAGTTTCTAGCATACATGGTTTTCTTTGGGGAGGAACATGTGTTACTTCAACTCAGCTGAAAAGGCCTATTTGGAGCAAACCCAGCCTATCTGCACTTTGAAACACCAAAGTTGCAGGAAGCATTCCTTTCCAAAACGGACACCATTCTCACTGGAATACAATGTGTTAGATGCTCCAGCTTCTAACATAGATGGGTTTCTTTGGAGAGATACATGGGTTTCTTCAACTCAGCTGAATATTCTTTAAGGGAGCAAACAGAGTCTATCTCCACCTTCAACCACCTAAGTTCCAGGAAGTATTCCTTGAAAAACCTAACCGAATACTACAGGGAAACCCTGTGGTAGAAGCTCCTGGTTCTAAGACAGATGATTTTCTTTCAAGAGATACATGTGTTTCTACAAGTTAGCTGAAGAGGCCAATTTGGAACAAAATGAGCCTTTCTCCACCGAAAAAATACTGATTCTCGGGAGTTATTCCTTTCAAAACCAAATTCAATTTGAACAGGGAAACAGTGTGCTAGATGCACCTGCTTCAAACAGGGATTGTTTTCTTTCGAGAAATACCTGTGTTTCTTCACTGGAATCGAGTAGGGCTATTTGGAATAAAATGAGCCTTTTCGACCTTGAAAACTGTGATTTGCAGGGATTACTCATTTCAACAACTAATTCAGCTCTCAAAGTGAAACAATGTGCTCTGCTACAGCTTCTAGCATACATGCTTTTCTTTGAAGAGGTACATGAATTTCTTCAACTCAGCTGGATAGCCCTAATAGACCAAACGCAGTCTATATTAACCCTTCCACACCAAAGATTCAGGAAGTTTTCCTTTACTAACTAATGCAGTTCTCACAGGAAAACAGTGTGCTTCTAACATGGATGGTTTTCCTTTGAGAGATACATGTGTTTCTTCAACTCAGCTGAAAAGGCATCTTTGGAGCAAAGAGAGACAATCTATCTTCAAATACCTTAGTTGCAGGAAGCATTGCATTGAGAACCTAAGTCAATACTCACAAGGAATCAATGATCTCGATGCTCCTGCATCTAATAGCGATGGTTTTCTTTGAGAGATACCTGTATTTCTTCCACTTGGCTGAATAGGTCTTTTTGGACCAAAATGAGCTTTTCTGCACTTTGAAAACTATGAACTACAGGAAGCATTTCTTTCCAAACCTAACACAATTCTCATTAGGACAGAGATGCTGAATGCTGCATCTTCTAACTTAGAGGGTTTTCTTAGGAGAGACACAAGGGTTTCTTCACCTCAGCTGAATATACGTTAAGTTAACAAACAGAGTCTCTCCCCACCTTGAACCACCAAAGTTCCAGGAAGTATTCCTTTAAAAAACTAACCGAATTCTACAGGGAAACAATGTGGTAGAAGCTCCTGGTCATAAGACAGATAGATTTCTTTCCAGAGATACATGTGTTTCTTCAAGTTAGCTGAATAGGCCTATTTAGAACAACTTGAGCCTTTCTCCACCTAGAAAATTCTGATATGCAAGAGATATTCCTTTCAAAACCAAATTCAATTCTCACAGGGAAACAATGTGGTAGATGCCACATCTTTTAAAACAGGTGGTTTTCTTTAAGGAGACAGATGTGTTCCTTCCACTCAATGGAAAATGCCTAGTTGCAGCCAATTGAATCGATCTCCACCTTGAAACACCTAAGTTGCGGGATGTGTCTTTTCAGAACAAACTGAATTCTCCTAGGAAAAGCATGTGCTGCATTCTCCTGCATGGAACAATGAGGGATTTCCTTGAGACACACATGTGTTGCATCACCTCACCAGAATACGTGTATTTGAAGCACAAGGAGCCTTTCTCCCCTGTGAACATTTTGTTTTGCAGGAATTATTCCTGTCAAAACATAACACAAGCCTCACTGGAAAAAAGGTGCTACATGCTCCTGTTTCTAACACAGGTGGTTTTCTTTTGAGGGATACAAGGATTCCTTCAATTTAGCTGAATAGGTCTATTTGCAACAAAATGAGCCCTTCTCCACCTGGAAAACTATCGTTCACAGGAATTATTCCTTTCAAAACTAACTCAGTTGTCGGAGGGAGACAATGCAGAAGATACTGCAGCTTCTCTCACAGAGGGTTGTCTTTGGAGAGGTACATGTGTTTCCTCCCCTCAGTTGAATAGGCCTATTTGGAGCAAAAAGTGCCTATCTCCTCCTTGAAGCACCTACTTTTCACGAAGTATTTCTTTCAAAAGTTAAGTCAGTTATCACAGAGAAACAATGTGCTGCTAGCTTCTGTTGCTACACAGATGGAGTTCCTTCGAGAGATACATGTGTTTCTTCAAGTAAGATGAATTGGTGGATCTGCAGCCAAATGAGCCTTTTCCATCTTGAAATCTTTGGTTTGCAGGAAGTACTCCTTTCAAAACCTAACTGAGTTCTCATGGCCTAACAATGTGCTCGATGTGGCAGCCACTTTCATAGCTGGTTTTCTTTGGAGACATGCATATGGTTCTTCAACTCAGGTGAAGAGGCCTATTTGGAGCAAAGTGAGGCTATTTCCACCTTGAAAGGCCGTGGTTGCACGAAGTATTCTTTTCCAAAACTTAGCAATTCTCACAGGAAAACAATGTGCTAGGTGCTCCTGCTTCCAACAGGGATGGTTTTCTTTCGAGAAATACCTGTGTTTCTTCAACTTAGCCAAGTCGGGCTATTTGGAATGAGATGACACTTTTTGACCTTGAAAACTGTGAATTGCAGGAATTATTCTTCTGCGAATCCAATTCAACTCTCAAAGGGAAACATTGTGCTAGATGCTAGGGCTTCTACCATGCATACTTTTCTTTTAGAGGTACATGTACTTCCTCTACTCAGCTGAATAGCCCTAATGGACCAAACGCAGCCTATCTCCCCCTGCAAACACCTAAGATTCATGAAGAATTCCTTTCAAAAACTAACACAGTTCTCACAGGAAAACACGTGCTTCTAACATGGATGGTTTTCCTTTGAGAGATGTGTGTGTCTTCAACTTAGCTGAATAGGCCTATTTGAAATGAGGTGAGCCTCCTACTTTGAATATTGATATTTGCAGGGTGCATTGCTTTAAAAAACTAAATGAATTCTCATAGTGAAACACTGTGCTAGATGTGGCAGTTTCTAACATTGAAGGATTTCTTTGCATACATGCATGTGTATCTGCAATTCACCCAAATAGGCCTATTTAGAGTAAGCACATGCTCTCTCCACCTTGAAACACCTAAGTGGCAGTAAGTACTCCTTTCAAAAATAACTCAAGTCTCAAAGGGAAACAACGTGCTAAACGCAAATGCTGCCATCACAGACGGTTTCCTTTGGAGAGGTACATGTGTTACATCTCCTTAGGCAACAGGCCTATTCGGAGCAAAATGATCCTTTCTCCACTGTGAAAACGATGATTTGCAGGACGTATTCCTTTCAAAACGTAACTCAAGTCTCACAAGGAAACAAAGTGGTAGATTCTTTGCATCTAACACAGATTTTTTTCTTTCGAGATACACACATGTTTCATCAACTTACTTGAACTGGCCTATTTGCAAGAAAATGAGACTTTCTCCACCTTGAAAAGTATGATTTGCAGGAGTTATTCTTCCCAAACCTATCTGAAGTCTCACAGGGAAACAATGTGCTTGAAACTCCTGCTTCTAACTCGGTGGTTTTCTTTCTAGGAATGCATGTGTTTCCTCAACTTAGTTGCCTAGGCCTATTTGGAGCACAATGAGCCTATCTCCAACCTGAAAACTGTGATTAGCAGGATGTATTCCTTTCCAAAACTTCCTTAATTCTCAAAGGGAAACAATGTGCTAGAAGCTGCGGCTTCCAGCATATGTGATTGTCTTGTCAGGGATACATGTGTTTCTTCAACTCACCTGAATAGGCCTACTTAGTGCAAAGAGAGACCTTCTGCACCTTGAAACAACTACATTGCAAGAAACAGTTCTTTCAAAAACTAATTTCATGGTCACAAGAACAAGGTGCTGAATGCTGCAGTTTCTAGCATACATGGTTTTCTTTGGGGAGGAACATGTGTTACTTCAACTCAGCTGAAAAGGCCTATTTGGAGCAAACCCAGCCTATCTGCACTTTGAAACACCAAAGTTGCAGGAAGCATTCCTTTCCAAAACGGACACCATTCTCACTGGAATACAATGTGTTAGATGCTCCAGCTTCTAACATAGATGGGTTTCTTTGGAGAGATACATGGGTTTCTTCAACTCAGCTGAATATTCTTTAAGGGAGCAAACAGAGTCTATCTCCACCTTCAACCACCTAAGTTCCAGGAAGTATTCCTTGAAAAACCTAACCGAATACTACAGGGAAACCCTGTGGTAGAAGCTCCTGGTTCTAAGACAGATGATTTTCTTTCAAGAGATACATGTGTTTCTACAAGTTAGCTGAAGAGGCCAATTTGGAACAAAATGAGCCTTTCTCCACCGAAAAAATACTGATTCTCGGGAGTTATTCCTTTCAAAACCAAATTCAATTTGAACAGGGAAACAGTGTGCTAGATGCACCTGCTTCAAACAGGGATTGTTTTCTTTCGAGAAATACCTGTGTTTCTTCACTGGAATCGAGTAGGGCTATTTGGAATAAAATGAGCCTTTTCGACCTTGAAAACTGTGATTTGCAGGGATTACTCATTTCAACAACTAATTCAGCTCTCAAAGTGAAACAATGTGCTCTGCTACAGCTTCTAGCATACATGCTTTTCTTTGAAGAGGTACATGAATTTCTTCAACTCAGCTGGATAGCCCTAATAGACCAAACGCAGTCTATATTAACCCTTCCACACCAAAGATTCAGGAAGTTTTCCTTTACTAACTAATGCAGTTCTCACAGGAAAACAGTGTGCTTCTAACATGGATGGTTTTCCTTTGAGAGATACATGTGTTTCTTCAACTCAGCTGAAAAGGCATCTTTGGAGCAAAGAGAGACAATCTATCTTCAAATACCTTAGTTGCAGGAAGCATTGCATTGAGAACCTAAGTCAATACTCACAAGGAATCAATGATCTCGATGCTCCTGCATCTAATAGCGATGGTTTTCTTTGAGAGATACCTGTATTTCTTCCACTTGGCTGAATAGGTCTTTTTGGACCAAAATGAGCTTTTCTGCACTTTGAAAACTATGAACTACAGGAAGCATTTCTTTCCAAACCTAACACAATTCTCATTAGGACAGAGATGCTGAATGCTGCATCTTCTAACTTAGAGGGTTTTCTTAGGAGAGACACAAGGGTTTCTTCACCTCAGCTGAATATACGTTAAGTTAACAAACAGAGTCTCTCCCCACCTTGAACCACCAAAGTTCCAGGAAGTATTCCTTTAAAAAACTAACCGAATTCTACAGGGAAACAATGTGGTAGAAGCTCCTGGTCATAAGACAGATAGATTTCTTTCCAGAGATACATGTGTTTCTTCAAGTTAGCTGAATAGGCCTATTTAGAACAACTTGAGCCTTTCTCCACCTAGAAAATTCTGATATGCAAGAGATATTCCTTTCAAAACCAAATTCAATTCTCACAGGGAAACAATGTGGTAGATGCCACATCTTTTAAAACAGGTGGTTTTCTTTAAGGAGACAGATGTGTTCCTTCCACTCAATGGAAAATGCCTAGTTGCAGCCAATTGAATCGATCTCCACCTTGAAACACCTAAGTTGCGGGATGTGTCTTTTCAGAACAAACTGAATTCTCCTAGGAAAAGCATGTGCTGCATTCTCCTGCATGGAACAATGAGGGATTTCCTTGAGACACACATGTGTTGCATCACCTCACCAGAATACGTGTATTTGAAGCACAAGGAGCCTTTCTCCCCTGTGAACATTTTGTTTTGCAGGAATTATTCCTGTCAAAACATAACACAAGCCTCACTGGAAAAAAGGTGCTACATGCTCCTGTTTCTAACACAGGTGGTTTTCTTTTGAGGGATACAAGGATTCCTTCAATTTAGCTGAATAGGTCTATTTGCAACAAAATGAGCCCTTCTCCACCTGGAAAACTATCGTTCACAGGAATTATTCCTTTCAAAACTAACTCAATTGTCGGAGGGAGACAATGCAGAAGATACTGCAGCTTCTCTCACAGAGGGTTGTCTTTGGAGAGGTACATGTGTTTCCTCCCCTCAGTTGAATAGGCCTATTTGGAGCAAAAAGTGCCTATCTCCTCCTTGAAGCACCTACTTTTCACGAAGTATTTCTTTCAAAAGTTAAGTCAGTTATCACAGAGAAACAATGTGCTGCTAGCTTCTGTTGCTACACAGATGGAGTTCCTTCGAGAGATACATGTGTTTCTTCAAGTAAGATGAATTGGTGGATCTGCAGCCAAATGAGCCTTTTCCATCTTGAAATCTTTGGTTTGCAGGAAGTACTCCTTTCAAAACCTAACTGAGTTCTCATGGCCTAACAATGTGCTCGATGTGGCAGCCACTTTCATAGCTGGTTTTCCTTGGAGAGATGCATATGGTTCTTCAACTCAGGTGAAGAGGCCTATTTGGAGCAAAGTGAGGCTATTTCCACCTTGAAAGGCCGTGGTTGCAGGAAGTATTCTTTTCCAAAACGGACGCAATTCTCACAGGAAAACAATGTGCTAGGTGCTCCTGCTTCCAACTTGGCTGGTTTTCTTTCGAGAAATACCTGTGTTTCTTCAACTTAGCCAAGTCGGGCTATTTGGAATGAGATGACACTTTTCGACCTTTTAAACTGTGAATTGCAGGAATTATTCTTCTGCGAATCCAATTCAACTCTCAAAGGGAAACATTGTGCTAGATGCTAGGGCTTCTACCATGCATACTTTTCTTTTAGAGGTACATGTACTTCCTCTACTCAGCTGAATAGCCCTAATGGACCAAACGCAGCCTATCTCCCCCTGCAAACACCTAAGATTCATGAAGAATTCCTTTCAAAAACTAACACAGTTCTCACAGGAAAACATGTGCTTCTAACATGGATGGTTTTCCTTTGAGAGATGTGTGTGTCTTCAACTTAGCTGAATAGGCCTATTTGAAATGAGGTGAGCCTCCTACTTTGAATATTGATATTTGCAGGGTGCATTGCTTTAAAAAACTAAATGAATTCTCATAGTGAAACACTGTGCTAGATGTGGCAGTTTCTAACATTGAAGGATTTCTTTGCATACATGCATGTGTATCTGCAATTCACCCAAATAGGCCTATTTAGAGTAAGCACATGCTCTCTCCACCTTGAAACACCTAAGTGGCAGTAAGTACTCCTTTCAAAAATAACTCAAGTCTCAAAGGGAAACAACGTGCTAAACGCAAATGCTGCCATCACAGACGGTTTCCTTTGGAGAGGTACATGTGTTACATCTCCTTAGGGCAACAGGCCTATTCGGAGCAAAATGATCCTTTCTCCACTGTGAAAAGGATGATTTGCAGGACGTATTCCTTTCAAAACGTAACTCAAGTCTCACAAGGAAACAAAGTGGTAGATTCTTTGCATCTAACACAGATTTTTTTCTTTCGAGATACACACATGTTTCATCAACTTACTTGAACTGGCCTATTTGCAAGAAAATGAGACTTTCTCCACCTTGAAAAGTATGATTTGCAGGAGTTATTCTTCCCAAACCTATCTGAAGTCTCACAGGGAAACAATGTGCTTGAAACTCCTGCTTCTAACTCGGTGGTTTTCTTTCTAGGAATGCATGTGTTTCCTCAACTTAGTTGCCTAGGACTATTTGGAGCAAAATGAGCCTATCTCCAACCTGAAAACTGTGATTAGCAAGATGTATTCCTTTCCAAAACTTCCTTAATTCTCAAAGGGAAACAATGTGCTAGAAGCTGCGGATTCCAGCATAGGTGATTGTCTTGGCAGGGATACATGTGTTTCTTCAACTCACCTGAATAGGCCTACTTAGTGCAAAGAGAGACCTTCTGCACCTTGAAACAACTACATTGCAAGAAACAGTCCTTTCAAAAACTAATTTCATTGTCACAAGAACAAGGTGCTGAATGCTGCAGTTTCTAGCATACATGGTTTTCTTTGGGGAGGAACATGTGTTACTTCAACTCAGCTGAATAGGCCTATTTGGAGCAAACCCAGCCTATCTGCACTTTGAAACACCAAAGTTGCAGGAAGCATTCCTTTCCAAAACGGACACCATTCTCACTGGAATACAATGTGTTAGATGCTCCAGCTTCTAACATAGATGGTTTTCTTTGGAGAGATACAAGGGTTTCTTCAACTCAGCTGAATATACTTTAAGGGAGCAAATCAGAGTCTACATCCACCTTCAACCACCTAAGTTCCAGGAAGTATTCCTTGAAAAACCTAACCGAATACTACAGGGAAACCATGTGGTAGAAGCTCCTGGTTCTAAGACAGATGATTTTCTTTCAAGAGATACATGTGTTTCTACAAGTTAGCTGAAGAGGCCAATTTGGAACAAAATGAGCCTTTCTCCACCGTAAAAATACTGATTCTCGGGAGTTATTCCTTTCAAAACCAAATTCAATTTGGACAGCGAAACAGTGTGCTAGATACACCTGCTTCAAACAGGGATTATTTTCTTTCGAGAAATACCTGTGTTTCTTCACTGGAGTCGAGTAGGGCTATTTGGAATAAAATGAGCCTTTTCGACCTTGAAAACTGTGATTTGCAGGGATTACTCATTTCAACAACTAATTCAGCTCTCAATGTGAAACAATGTGCTCTGCTACAGCTTCTAGCATACATGCTTTTCTTTGAAGAGGTACATGAATTTCTTCAACTCAGCTGGATAGCCCTAATAGACCAAACGCAGTCTATATTAACCCTTCCACACCTAAGATTCAGGAAGTTTTCCTTTACTAACTAATGCAGTTCTCACAGGAAAACAGTGTGCTTCTAACATGGATGGTTTTCCTTTGAGAGATACATGTGTTTCTTCAACTCAGCTGAAAAGGCATCTTTGGAGCAAAGAGAGACAATCTATCTTGAAATACCTTAGTTGCAGGAAGCATTGCATTGAGAACCTAAGTCAATACTCACAAGGAATCAATGATCTCGATGCTCCTGCATCTAATAGCGATGGTTTTCTTTGAGAGGTACCTGTATTTCTTCCACTTGGCTGAATAGGTCTTTTTGGATCAAAATGAGCTTTTCTGCACTTTGAAAACTATGAACTACAGGAAGCATTTCTTTCCAAACCTAACACAATTCTCATTAGGACAGAGATGCTGAATGCTGCATCTTCTAACTTAGAGGGTTTTCTTAGGAGAGACACAAGGGTTTCTTCACCTCAGCTGAATATACGTTAAGTTAACAAACAGAGTCTCTCCCCACCTTGAACCACCAAAGTTCCAGGAAGTATTCCTTTAAAAAACTAACCGAATTCTACAGGGAAACAATGTGGTAGAAGCTCCTGGTCATAAGACAGATAGATTTCTTTCCAGAGATACATGTGTTTCTTCAAGTTAGCTGAATAGGCCTATTTAGAACAACTTGAGCCTTTCTCCACGTAGAAAATTCTGATATGCAAGAGATATTCCTTTCAAAACCAAATTCAATTCTCACAGGGAAACAATGTGGTAGATGCCACATCTTTTAAAACAGGTGGTTTTCTTTAAGGAGACAGATGTGTTCCTTCCACTCAATGGAAAATGCCTAGTTGCAGCCAATGGAATCGATCTCCACCTTGAAACACCTAAGTTGCGGGATGTGTCTTTTCAGAACAAACTGAATTCTCCTAGGAAAAGCATGTGCTACATTCTCCTGCATGGAACAATGAGGGATTTCCTTGAGACACACATGTGTTGCATCACCTCACCAGAATACGTGTACTTGAAGCACAAGGAGCCTTTCTCCCCTGTGAACATTTTTTTTTGCAGGAATTATTCCTGTCAAAACATAACACAAGCCTCACTGGAAAAAAGGTGCTACATGCTCCTGTTTCTAACACAGGTGGTTTTCTTTTGAGGGATACAAGGATTCCTTCAATTTAGCTGAATAGGTCTATTTGCAACAAAATGAGCCCTTCTCCACCTGGAAAACTATCGTTCACAGGAATTATTCCTTTCAAAACTAACTCAATTGTCGGAGGGAGACAATGCAGAAGATGCTGCAGCTTCTCTCACAGATGGTTGTGTTTGGAGAGGTACATGTGTTTCCTCCCCTCAGTTGAATAGGCCTATTTGGAGCAAAAAGTGCCTATCTCCTCCTTGAAGCACCTACTTTTCACGAAGTATTTCTTTCAAAAGTTAACTCAGTTATCACAGAGAAACAATGTGCTGCTAGCTTCTGTTTCTACACAGATGGAGTTCCTTCGAGAGATACATGTGTTTCTTCAAGTAAGATGAATTGGTGGATCTGCAGCCAAATGAGCCTTTTCCATCTTGAAATCTTTGGTTTGCAGGAAGTACTCCTTTCAAAACCTAACTGAGTTCTCATGGCCTAACAATGTGCTCGATGTGGCAGCCACTTTCATAGCTGGTTTTCTTTGGAGAGATGCATATGGTTCTTCAACTCAGGTGAAGAGGCCTATTTCGAGCAAAGTGAGGCTATTTCCACCTTGAAAGGCCGTGGTTGCAGGAAGTATTCTTTTCCAAAACTTAGCAATTCTCACAGGAAAACAATGTGCTAGGTGCTCCTGCTTCCAACTGGGATGGTTTTCTTTCGAGAAATACCTGTGTTTCTTCAACTTAGCCAAGTCGGGCTATTTGGAATGAGATGACACTTTTCGACCTTGAAAACTGTGAATTGCAGGAATTATTCTTCTGCGAATCCAATTCAACTCTCAAAGGGAAACATTGTGCTAGATGCTAGGGCTTCTACCATGCATACTTTTCTTTTAGAGGTACATGTACTTCCTCTACTCAGCTGAATAGCCCTAATGGACCAAACGCAGCCTATCTCCCCCTGCAAACACCTAAGATTCATGAAGAATTCCTTTCAAAAACTAACACAGTTCTCACAGGAAAACATGTGCTTCTAACATGGATGGTTTTCCTTTCAGAGATGTGTGTGTCTTCAACATAGCTGAATAGGTCTATTTGAAATGAGGTGAGCCTCCTACTTTGAATATTGATATTTGCAGGGTGCATTGCTTTAAAAAACTAAATGAATTCTCATAGTGAAACACTGTGCTAGATGTGGCAGTTTCTAACATTGAAGGATTTCTTTGCATACACGCATGTGTATCTGCAATTCACCCAAATAGGCCTCTTTAGAGTAAGCTCATGCTCTCTCCACCTTGAAACACCTAAGTGGCAGTAAGTACTCCTTTCAAAAATAACTCAAGTCTCAAAGGGAAACAACGTGCTAAACGCAAATGCTGCCATCACAGACGGTTTCCTTTGGAGAGGTACATGTGTTACATCTCCTTAGGGCAACAGGCCTATTCGGAGCAAAATGATCCTTTCTCCACTGTGAAAACGATGATTTGCAGGACGTATTCCTTTCAAAACGTAACTCAAGTCTCACAAGGAAACAAAGTGGTAGATTCTTTGCATCTAACACAGATTTTTTTCTTTCGAGATACACACATGTTTCATCAACTTACTTGAACTGGCCTATTTGCAAGAAAATGAGACTTTCTCCACCTTGAAAAGTATGATTTGCAGGAGTTATTCTTCCCAAACCTATCTGAAGTCTCACAGGGAAACAATGTGCTTGAAACTCCTGCTTCTAACTCGGTGGTTTTCTTTCTAGGAATGCATGTGTTTCCTCAACTTAGTTGCCTAGGCCTATTTGGAGCAAAATGAGCCTATCTCCAACCTGAAAACTGTGATTAGCAGGATGTATTCCTTTCCAAAACTTCCTTAATTCTCAAAGGGAAACAATGTGCTAGAAGCTGCGGATTCCAGCATAGGTGATTGTCTTGGCAGGGATACATGTGTTTCTTCAACTCACCTGAATAGGCCTACTTAGTGCAAAGAGAGACCTTCTGCACCTTGAAACAACTACATTGCAAGAAACAGTCCTTTCAAAAACTAATTTCATTGTCACAAGAACAAGGTGCTGAATGCTGCAGTTTCTAGCATACATGGTTTTCTTTGGGGAGGAACATGTGTTACTTCAACTCAGCTGAATAGGCCTATTTGGAGCAAACCCAGCCTATCTGCACTTTGAAACACCAAAGTTGCAGGAAGCATTCCTTTCCAAAACGGACACCATTCTCACTGGAATACAATGTGTTAGATGCTCCAGCTTCTAACATAGATGGTTTTCTTTGGAGAGATACAAGGGTTTCTTCAACTCAGCTGAATATACTTTAAGGGAGCAAATCAGAGTCTACATCGACCTTCAACCACCTAAGTTCCAGGAAGTATTCCTTGAAAAACCTAACCGAATACTACAGGGAAACCATGTGGTAGAAGCTCCTGGTTCTAAGACAGATGATTTTCTTTCAAGAGATACATGTGTTTCTACAAGTTAGCTGAAGAGGCCAATTTGGAACAAAATGAGCCTTTCTCCACCGAAAAAATACTGATTCTCGGGAGTTATTCCTTTCAAAACCAAATTCAATTTGGACAGGGAAACAATGTGCTAGATGCTCCTGCTTCAAACAGGGATTGTTTTCTTTCGAGAAATACCTGTGTTTCTTCACTTGAGCCGAGTAGGGCTATTTGGAATAAAATGAGCCTTTTCGACCTTGAAAACTGTGATTTGCAGGGATTACTCATTTCAACAACTAATTCAGCTCTCAAAGTGAAACAATGTGCTCTGCTACAGCTTCTAGCATACATGCTTTCTTTGAAGAGGTACATGAATTTCTTCAACTCAGCTGGATAACCCTAATAGACCAAACGCAGTCTATATTAACCCTTCCACACCTAAGATTCAGGAAGTTTTCCTTTACTAACTAATGCAGTTCTCACAGGAAAACAGTGTGCTTCTAACATGGATGGTTTTCCTTTGAGAGATACATGTGTTTCTTCAACTCAGCTGAAAAGGCATCTTTGGAGCAAAGAGAGACAATCTATCTTGAAATACCTTAGCTGCAGGAAGCATTGCATTGAGAACCTAAGTCAATACTCACAAGGAATCAATGATCTCGATGCTCCTGCATCTAATAGCGATGGTTTTCTTTGAGAGGTACCTGTATTTCTTCCACTTGGCTGAATAGGTCTTTTTGGATCAAAATGAGCTTTTCTGCACTTTGAAAACTATGAACTACAGGAAGCATTTCTTTCCAAACCTAACACAATTCTCATTAGGACAGAGATGCTGAATGCTGCATCTTCTAACTTAGAGGGTTTTCTTAGGAGAGATACAAGGGTTTCTTCACCTCAGCTGAATATACGTTAAGTTAACAAACAGAGTCTCTCCCCACCTTGAACCACCAAAGTTCCAGGAAGTATTCCTTTAAAAAACTAACCGAATTCTACAGGGAAACAATGTGGTAGAAGCTCCTGGTCATAAGACAGATAGATTTCTTTCCAGAGATACATGTGTTTCTTCAAGTTAGCTGAATAGGCCTATTTAGAACAACTTGAGCCTTTCTCCACCTAGAAAATTCTGATATGCAAGAGATATTCCTTTCAAAACCAAATTCAATTCTCACAGGGAAACAATGTGGTAGATGCTACATCTTTTAAAACAGGTGGATTTCTTTAAGGAGACAGATGTGTTCCTTCCACTCAATGGAAAATGCCTAGTTGCAGCCAATGGAATCGATCTCCACCTTGAAACACCTAAGTTGCGGGATGTGTCTTTTCAGAACAAACTGAATTCTCCCAGGAAAAGCATGTGCTACATTCTCCTGCATGGAATAATGAGGGATTTCCTTGAGAGACACATGTGTTGCATCACCTCACCACAATACGTGTATTTGAAGCACAAGGAGCCTTTCTCCCCTGTGAACATTTTGTTTTGCAGGAATTATTCCTGTCAAAACATAACACAAGCCTCACTAGAAAAAAGGTGCTACATGCTCCTGTTTCTAACACAGGTGGTTTTCTTTTGAGGGATACAAGGATTCCTTCAATTTAGCTGAATAGGTCTATTTGCAACAAAATGAGCCCTTCTCCACCTGGAAAACTATCGTTCACAGGAATTATTCCTTTCAAAGCTAACTCAGTTGTCGGAGGGAGACAATGCAGAAGATACTGCAGCTTCTCTCACAGAGGGTTGTCTTTGGAGAGGTACATGTGTTTCCTCCCCTCAGTTGAATAGGCCTATTTGGAGCAAAAAGTGCCTATCTCCTCCTTGAAGCACCTACTTTTCACGAAGTATTTCTTTCAATAGTTAAGTCAGTTATCACAGAGAAACAATGTGCTGCTAGCTTCTGTTTCTACACAGATGGAGTTCCTTCGAGAGATACATGTGTTTCTTCAAGTAAGATGAATTGGTGGATCTGCAGCCAAATGAGCCTTTTCCATCTTGAAATCTTTGGTTTGGAGGAAGTACTCCTTTCAAAACCTAACTGAGTTCTCATGGCCTAACAATGTGCTCGATGTGGCAGCCACTTTCATAGCTGGTTTTCTTTGGAGAGATGCATATGGTTCTTCAACTCAGGTGAAGAGGCCTATTTGGATCAAAGTGAGGCTATTTCCACCTTGAAAGGCCGTGGTTGCAGGAAGTATTCTTTTCCAAAACTTAGCAATTCTCACAGGAAAACAATGTGCTAGGTGCTCCTGCTTCCAACAGGGATGGTTTTCTTTCGAGAAATACCTGTGTTTCTTCAACTTAGCCAAGTCGGGCTATTTGGAATGAGATGACACTTTTCGACCTTGAAAACTGTGAATTGCAGGAATTATTCTTCTGCGAATCCAATTCAACTCTCAAAGGGAAACATTGTGCTAGATACTAGGGCTTCTACCATGCATACTTTTCTTTTAGAGGTACATGTACTTCCTCTACTCAGCTGAATAGCCCTAATGGACCAAACGCAGCCTATCTCCCCCTGCAAACACCTAAGATTCATGAAGAATTTCTTTCAAAAACTAACACAGTTCTCACAGAAAAACATGTGCTTCTAACATGGATGGTTTTCCTTTGAGAGATGTGTGTGTCTTCAACTTAGCTGAATAGGCCTATTTGAAATGAGGTGAGCCTCCTACTTTGAATATTGATATTTGCAGGTTGCATTGCTTTAAAAAACTAAATGAATTCTCATAGTGAAACACTGTGCTAGATGTGGCAGTTTCTAACATTGAAGGATTTCTTTGCATACATGCATGTGTATCTGCAATTCACCCAAATAGGCCTCTTTAGAGTAAGCACATGCTCTCTCCACCTTGAAACACCTAAGTGGCAGTAAGTACTCCTTTCAAAAATAACTCAAGTCTCAAAGGGAAACAACGTGCTAAACGCAAATGCTGCCATCACAGACGGTTTCCTTTGGAGAGGTACATGTGTTACATCTCCTTAGGGCAACAGGCCTATTCGGAGCAAAATGATCCTTTCTCCACTGTGAAAACGATGATTTGCAGGACGTATTCCTTTCAAAACGTAACTCAAGTCTCACAAGGAAACAAAGTGGTAGATTCTTTGCATCTAACACAGATTTTTTTCTTTCGAGATACACACATGTTTCATCAACTTACTTGAACTGGCTTACTTGCAAGAAAATGAGACTTTCTCCACCTTGAAAAGTATGATTTGCAGGAGTTATTCTTCCCAAACCTATCTGAAGTCTCACAGGGAAACAATGTGCTTGAAACTCCTGCTTCTAACTCGGTGGTTTTCTTTCTAGGAATGCATGTGTTTCCTCCACTTAGTTGCCTAGGCCTATTTGGAACACAATGAGCCTATCTCCAACCTGAAAACTGTGATTAGCAGGATGTATTCCTTTCCAAAACTTCCTTAATTCTCAAAGGGAAACAATGTGCTAGAAGCTGCGGCTTCCAGCATAGGTGATTGTCTTGGCAGGGATACATGTGTTTCTTCAACTCACCTGAATAGGCCTACTTAGTGCAAAGAGAGACCTTCTGCACCTTGAAACAACTACATTGCAAGAAACAGTTCTTTCAAAAACTAATTTCATGGTCACAAGAACAAGGTGCTGAATGCTGCAGTTTCTAGCATACATGGTTTTCTTTGGGGAGGAACATGTGTTACTTCAACTCAGCTGAAAAGGCCGATTTGGAGCAAACCCAGCCTATCTGCACTTTGAAACACCAAAGTTGCAGGAAGCATTCCTTTCCAAAACGGACACCATTCTCACTGGAATACAATGTGTTAGATGCTCCAGCTTCTAACATAGATGGTTTTCTTTGGAGAGATACATGGGATTCTTCAACTCAGCTGAATATTCTTTAAAGGAGCAAACAGAGTCTATCTCCACCTTCAACCACCTAAGTTCCGGGAAGTATTCCTTGAAAAACCTAACCGAATACTACAGGGAAACCATGTGGTAGAAGCTCCTGGTTCTAAGACAGATGATTTTCTTTCAAGAGATACATGTGTTTCTACAAGTTAGCTGAAGAGGCCAATTTGGAACAAAATGAGCCTTTCTCCACCGTAAAAATACTGATTCTCGGGAGTTATTCCTTTCAAAACCAAATTCAATTTGGACAGCGAAACAGTGTGCTAGATGCACCTGCTTCAAACAGGGATTGTTTTCTTTCGAGAAATACCTGTGTTTCTTCACTGGAGTCGAGTAGGGCTATTTGGAATAAAATGAGCCTTTTCGACCTTGAAAACTGTGATTTGCAGGGATTACTCATTTCAACAACTAATTCAGCTCTCAAAGTGAAACAATGTGCTCTGCTACAGCTTCTAGCATACATGCTTTTCTTTGAAGAGGTACATGAATTTCTTCAACTCAGCTGGATAGCCCTAATAGACCAAACGCAGTCTATATTAACCCTTCCACACCTAAGATTCAGGAAGTTTTCCTTTACTAACTAATGCAGTTCTCACAGGAAAACAGTGTGCTTCTAACATGGATGGTTTTCCTTTGAGAGATACATGTGTTTCTTCAACTCAGCTGAAAAGGCATCTTTGGAGCAAAGAGAGACAATCTATCTTGAAATACCTTAGTTGCAGGAAGCATTGCATTGAGAACCTAAGTCAATACTCACAAGGAATCAATGATCTCGATGCTCCTGCATCTAATAGCGATGGTTTTCTTTGAGAGGTACCTGTATTTCTTCCACTTGGCTGAATAGGTCTTTTTGGATCAAAATGAGCTTTTCTGCACTTTGAAAACTATGAACTACAGGAAGCATTTCTTTCCAAACCTAACACAATTCTCATTAGGACAGAGATGCTGAATGCTGCATCTTCTAACTTAGAGGGTTTTCTTAGGAGAGATACAAGGGTTTCTTCACCTCAGCTGAATATACGTTAAGTTAACAAACAGAGTCTCTCCCCACCTTGAACCACCAAAGTTCCAGGAAGTATTCCTTTAAAAAAGTAACCGAATTCTACAGGGAAACAATGTGGTAGAAGCTCCTGGTCATAAGACAGATAGATTTCTTTCCAGAGATACATGTGTTTCTTCAAGTTAGCTGAATAGGCCTATTTAGAACAACTTGAGCCTTTCTCCACCTAGAAAATTCTGATATGCAAGATATATTCCTTTCAAAACCAAATTCAATTCTCACAGGGAAACAATGTGGTAGATGCTACATCTTTTAAAACAGGTGGTTTTCTTTAAGGAGACAGATGTGTTCCTTCCACTCAATGGAAACTGCCTAGTTGCAGCCAATGGAATCGATCTCCACCTTGAAACACCTAAGTTGCGGGATGTGTCTTTTCAGAACAAACTGAATTCTCCCAGGAAAAGCATGTGCTACATTCTCCTGCATGGAACAATGAGAGATTTCCTTGAGAGACACATGTGTTGCATCACCTCACCACAATACGTGTATTTGAAGCACAAGGAGCCTTTCTCCCCTGTGAACATTTTGTTTTGCAGGAATTATTCCTGTCAAAACATAACACAAGCCTCACTGGAAAAAAGGTGCTACATGCTCCGGTTTCTAACACAGGTGGTTTTCTTTTGAGGGATACAAGGATTCCTTCAATTTAGCTGAATAGGTCTATTTGCAACAAAATGAGCCCTTCTCCACCTGGAAAACTATCGTTCACAGGAATTATTCCTTTCAAAACTAACTCAATTGTCGGAGGGAGACAATGCAGAAGATACTGCAGCTTCTCTCACAGAGGGTTGTCTTTGGAGAGGTACATGTGTTTCCTCCCCTCTGTTGAATAGGCCTATTTGGAGCAAAAAGTGCCTATCTCCACCTTGAAGCACCTACTTTTCACGAAGTATTTCTTTCAAAAGTTAACTCAGTTATCACAGAGAAACAATGTGCTGCTAGCTTCTGTTTCAACACAGATGGAGTTCCTTCGAGAGATACATGTGTTTCTTCAAGTAAGATGAATTGGTGGATCTGCAGCCAAATGAGCCTTTTCCATCTTGAAATCTTTGGTTTGCAGGAAGTACTCCTTTCAAAACCTAACTGAGTTCTCATGGCCTAACAATGTGCTCGATGTGGCAGCCACTTTCATAGCTGGTTTTCTTTGGAGAGATGCATATGGTTCTTCAACTCAGGTGAAGAGGCCTATTTGGAGCAAAGTGAGGCTATTTCCACCTTGAAAGGCCGTGGTTGCAGGAAGTATTCTTTTCCAAAACTTAGCAATTCTCACAGGAAAACAATGTGCTAGGTGCTCCTGCTTCCAACTGGGATGGTTTTCTTTCAAGAAATACCGGTGTTTCTTCAACTTAGCCAAGTCGGGCTATTTGGAATGAGATGACACTTTTCGACCTTGAAAACTGTGAATTGCAGGAATTATTCTTCTGCGAATCCAATTCAACTCTCAAAGGGAAACATTGTGCTAGATGCTAGGGCTTCTACCATGCATACTTTTCTTTTAGAGGTACATGTACTTCCTCTACTCAGCTGAATAGCCCTAATGGACCAAACGCAGCCTATCTCCCCCTGCAAACACCTCAGATTCATGAAGAATTCCTTTCAAAAACTAACACAGTTCTCACAGGAAAACATGTGCTTCTAACATGGATGGTTTTCCTTTGAGAGATGTGTGTGTCTTCAACTTAGCTGAATAGGCCTATTTGAAATGAGGTGAGCCTCCTACTTTGAATATTGATATTTGCAGGGTGCATTGCTTTAAGAAACTAAATGAATTCTCATAGTGAAACACTGTGCTAGATGTGGCAGTTTCTAACATTGAAGGATTTCTTTGCATACATGCATGTGTATCTGCAATTCACCCAAATAGGCCTATTTAGAGTAAGCACATGCTCTCTCCACCTTGAAACACCTAAGTGGCAGTAAGTACTCCTTTCAAAAATAACTCAAGTCTCAAAGGGAAACAACGTGCTAAACGCAAATGCTGCCATCACAGACGGTTTCCTTTGGAGAGGTACATGTGTTCCATCTCCTTAGGGCAACAGGCCTATTCGGAGCAAAATGATACTTTCTCCACTGTGAAAACGATGATTTGCAGGACGTATTCCTTTCAAAACGTAACTCAAGTCTCACAAGGAAACAAAGTGGTAGATTCTTTGAATCTAACACAGATTTTTTTCTTTCGAGATACACACATGTTTCATCAACTTACTTGAACTGGCCTATTTGCAAGAAAATGAGACTTTCTCCACCTTGAAAAGTATGATTTGCAGGAGTTATTCTTCCCAAACCTATCTGAAGTCTCACAGGGAAACAATGTGCTTGATACTCCTGCTTCTAACTCGGTGGTTTTCTTTCTAGGAATGCATGTGTTTCCTCAACTTAGTTGCCTAGGCCTATTTGGAACACAATGAGCCTATCTCCAACCTGAAAACTGTGATTAGCAGGATGTATTCCTTTCCAAAACTTCCTTAATTCTCAAAGGGAAACAATGTGCTAGAAGCTGCGGCTTCCAGCATAGGTGATTGTCTTGGCAGGGATACATGTGTTTCTTCAACTCACCTGCATAGGCCTACTTAGTGCAAAGAGAGACCTTCTGCACCTTGAAACAACTACATTGCAAGAAACAGTCCTTTCAAAAACTAATTTCATTGTCACAAGAACAAGGTGCTGAATGCTGCAGTTTCTAGCATACATGGTTTTCTTTGGGGAGGAACATGTGTTACTTCAACTCAGCTGAAAAGGCCTATTTGGATCAAACCCAGCCTATCTGCACTTTGAAACACCAAAGTTGCAGGAAGCATTCCTTTACAAAACGGACACCATTCTCAATGGAATACAATGTGTTAGATGCTCCAGCTTCTAACATAGATGATTTTCTTTGGAGAGATACATGGGTTTCTTCAACTCAGCTGAATATTCTTTAAGGGAGCAAACAGAGTCTACCTCCACCTTCAACCACCTAAGTTCCAGGAAGTATTCCTTGAAAAACCTAACCGAATACTACAGGGAAACCATGTGGTAGAAGCTCCTGGTTCTAAGACAGATGATTTTCTTTCAAGAGATACATGTGTTTCTACAAGTTAGCTGAAGAGGCCAATTTGGAACAAAATGAGCCTTTCTCCACCGTAAAAATACTGATTCTCGGGAGTTATTCCTTTCAAAACCAAATTCAATTTGGACAGCGAAACAGTGTGCTAGATGCACCTGCTTCAAACAGGGATTGTTTTCTTTCGAGAAATACCTGTGTTTCTTCACTGGAGTCGAGTAGGGCTATTTGGAATAAAATGAGCCTTTTCGACCTTGAAAACTGTGATTTGCAGGGATTACTCATTTCAACAACTAATTCAGCTCTCAAAGTGAAACAATGTGCTCTGCTACAGCTTCTAGCATACATGCTTTTCTTTGAAGAGGTACATGAATTTCTTCAACTCAGCTGGATAGCCCTAATAGACCAAACGCAGTCTATATTAACCCTTCCACACCTAAGATTCAGGAAGTTTTCCTTTACTAACTAATGCAGTTCTCACAGGAAAACAGTGTGCTTCTAACATGGATGGTTTTCCTTTGAGAGATACATGTGTTTCTTCAACTCAGCTGAAAAGGCATCTTTGGAGCAAAGAGAGACAATCTATCTTGAAATACCTTAGTTGCAGGAAGCATTGCATTGAGAACCTAAGTCAATACTCACAAGGAATCAATGATCTCGATGCTCCTGCATCTAATAGCGATGGTTTTCTTTGAGAGGTACCTGTATTTCTTCCACTTGGCTGAATAGGTCTTTTTGGATCAAAATGAGCTTTTCTGCACTTTGAAAACTATGAACTACAGGAAGCATTTCTTTCCAAACCTAACACAATTCTCATTAGGACAGAGATGCTGAATGCTGCATCTTCTAACTTAGAGGGTTTTCTTAGGAGAGATACAAGGGTTTCTTCACCTCAGCTGAATATACGTTAAGTTAACAAACAGAGTCTCTCCCCACCTTGAACCACCAAAGTTCCAGGAAGTATTCCTTTAAAAAAGTAACCGAATTCTACAGGGAAACAATGTGGTAGAAGCTCCTGGTCATAAGACAGATAGATTTCTTTCCAGAGATACATGTGTTTCTTCAAGTTAGCTGAATAGGCCTATTTAGAACAACTTGAGCCTTTCTCCACCTAGAAAATTCTGATATGCAAGATATATTCCTTTCAAAACCAAATTCAATTCTCACAGGGAAACAATGTGGTAGATGCTACATCTTTTAAAACAGGTGGTTTTCTTTAAGGAGACAGATGTGTTCCTTCCACTCAATGGAAACTGCCTAGTTGCAGCCAATGGAATCGATCTCCACCTTGAAACACCTAAGTTGCGGGATGTGTCTTTTCAGAACAAACTGAATTCTCCCAGGAAAAGCATGTGCTACATTCTCCTGCATGGAACAATGAGGGATTTCCTTGAGAGACACATGTGTTGCATCACCTCACCAGAATAGGTGTATTTGAAGCACAAGGAGCCTTTCTCCCCTGTGAACATTTTTTTTTGCAGGAATTATTCCTGTCAAAACATAACACAAGCCTCACTGGAAAAAAGGTGCTTCATGCTCCTGTTTCTAACACAGGTGGTTTTCTTTTGAGGGATACAAGGATTCCTTCAATTTAGCTGAATAGGTCTATTTGCAACAAAATGAGCCCTTCTCCACCTGGAAAACTATCGTTCACAGGAATTATTCCTTTCAAAACTAACTCAATTGAGGGGGGAGACAATGCAGAAGATGCTGCAGCTTCTCTCACAGAGGGTTGTCTTTGGAGAGGTACATGTGTTCCCTCCCCTCAGTTGAATAGGCCTATTTGGAGCAAAATGTGCCTATCTCCACCTTGAAGCACCTACTTTTCACGAAGTATTTCTTTCAAAAGTTAACTCAGTTATCACAGAGAAACAATGTGCTGCTAGCTTCTGTTTCTACACAGATGGAGTTCCTTCGAGAGATACATGTGTTTCTTCAAGTAAGATGAATTGGTGGATCTGCAGCCAAATGAGCCTTTTCCATCTTGAAAACTTTGGTTTGCAGGAAGTTCTCCTTTGAAAAACTAACTGAGTTCTCATGGCCTAACAATGTGTTCGATGTGGCAGCCACTTTCATAGCTGGTTTTCTTTGGAGAGATGCATATGGTTCTTCAACTCAGGTGAAGAGGCCTATTTGGAGCAAAGTGAGGCTATTTCCACCTTGAAAGGCCGTGGTTGCACGAAGTATTCTTTTCCAAAACTTAGCAATTCTCACAGGAAAACAATGTGCTAGGTGCTCCTGCTTCCAACAGGGATGGTTTTCTTTCGAGAAATACCTGTGTTTCTTCAACTTAGCCAAGTCGGGCTACTTGGAATGAGATGACAGTTTTTGACCTTGAAAACTGTGAATTGCAGGAATTATTCTTCTGCAAATCCAATTCAACTCTCAAAGGGAAACATTGTGCTAGATGCTAGGGCTTCTACCATGCATACTTTTCTTTTAGAGGTACATGTACTTCCTCTACTCAGGTGAATAGCCCTAATGGACCAAACGCAGCCTATCTCCCCCTGCAAACACCTAAGATTCATGAAGAATTCCTTTCAAAAACTAACACAGTTCTCACAGGAAAACATGTGCTTCTAACATGGATGGTTTTCCTTTGAGAGATGTGTGTGTCTTCAACTTAGCTGAATAGGCCTATTTGAAATGAGGTGAGCCTCCTACTTTGAATATTGATATTTGCAGGGTGCGTTGCTTTAAAAAAACTAGAATGAATTCTCATAGTGAAACACTGTGCTAGATGTGGCAGTTTCTAACATTGAAGGATTTCTTTGCATACATGCATGTGTATCTGCAATTCTCCCAAATAGGCCTATTTAGAGTAAGCACATGCTCTCTCCACCTTGAAACACCTAAGTGGCAGTAAGTATTCCTTTCAAAAATAACTCAAGTCTCAAAGGGAAACAACGTGCTAAACGCAAATGCTGCCATCACAGACGGTTTCCTTTGGAGAGGTACATGTGTTACATCTCCTTAGGTGAATAGGCCCATTCGGAGCAAAATGATCCTTTCTCCACTGTGAAAACGATGATTTGCAGGACGTATTCCTTTCAAAACGTAACTCAAGTCTCACAAGGAAACAAAGTGGTAGGTTCTTTGCATCTAACACAGATTTTTTTCTTTCGAGATACACACATGTTTCATCTACTTACTTGAACTGGCCTATTTGCAAGAAAATGAGACTTTCTCCACCTTGAAAAGTAGGATTTGCAGGAGTTATTCTTCCCAAACCTATCTGAAGTCTCACAGGGAAACAATGTGCTTGAAACTCCTGCTTCTAACTCGGTGGTTTTCTTTCTAGGAATGCATGTGTTTCCTCCACTTAGTTGCCTAGGCCTATTTGGAACACAATGAGCCTATCTCCAACCTGAAAACTGTGATTAGCAGGATGTATTCCTTTCCAAAACTTCCTTAATTCTCAAAGGGAAACAATGTGCTAGAAGCTGCGGCTTCCAGCATAGGTGATTGTCTTGGCAGGGATACATGTGTTTCTTCAACTCACCTGAATAGGCCTACTTAGTGCAAAGAGAGACCTTCTGCACCTTGAAACAACTACATTGCAAGAAACAGTCCTTTCAAAAACTAATTTCATGGTCACAAGAACAAGGTGCTGAATGCTGCAGTTTCTAGCATACATGGTTTTCTTTGGGGAGGAACATGTGTTACTTCAACTCAGCTGAATAGGCCTATTTGGAGCAAACCCAGCCTATCTGCACTTTGAAACACCAAAGTTGCAGGAAGCATTCCTTTCCAAAAGGGACACCATTCTCACTGGAATACAATGTGTTAGATGCTCCAGCTTCTAACATAGATGGTTTTCTTTGGAGAGATACATGGGTTTCTTCAACTCAGCTGAATATACTTTAAGGGAGCAAACAGAGTCTATCTCCACCTTCAACCACCTAAGTTCCAGGAAGTATTCCTTGAAAAACCTAACCGAATACTACAGGGAAACCATGTGGTAGAAGCTCCTGGTTCTAAGACAGATGATTTTCTTTCAAGAGATACATGTGTTTCTACAAGTTAGCTGAAGAGGCCAATTTGGAACAAAATGAGCCTTTCTCCACCGAAAAAATACTGATTCTCGGGAGTTATTCCTTTCAAAACCAAATTCAATTTGGACAGGGAAACAGTGTGCTAGATGCTCCTGCTTCAAACGGATTGTTTTCTTGCGAGAAATACCTGTGTTTCTTCACTGGAGCCGAGTAGGGCTATTTGGAATAAAATGAGCCTTTTCGACCTTGAAAACTGTGATTTGCAGGGATTACTCATTTCAAAAACTAATTCAGCTCTCAAAGTGAAACAATGTGCTCTGTTACAGCTTCTAGCATCCATGCTTTTCTTGGCAGAGGTACATTAATTTCTTCAACTCAGCTGGATAGCCCTAAGAGAACAAACGCAGTCTATATTAACCCTTCCACCCCTAAGATTCAGGAAGTTTTCCTTTACTAACTAATGCAGTTCTCACAGGAAAACAGTGTGCTTCTAACATAGATGGTTTTCCTTTGAGAGATACATGTATTTCTTCAACTCAGCTGAAAAGGCATCTTTGGAGCAAAGAGAGACAATCTATCTTGAAATACCTTAGTTGCAGGAAGCATTGCATTGAAAACCTAAGTCAATACTCACAAGGAATCAATGATCTCGATGCTCCTGCATCTAATAGCGATGGTTTTCTTTGAGAGATACCTGTATTTCTTCCACTTGGCTGAATAGGTCTTTTTGGATCAAAATGAGCTTTTTTGCGCTTTGAAAACTATGAACTACAGGAAGCATTTCTTTCCAAACCTAACACAATTCTCATTAGGACAGAGATGCTGAATGCTGCATCTTCTAACTTAGAGGGTTTTCTTAGGAGAGATACAAGGGTTTCTTCACCTCAGCTGAATATACGTTAAGTTAACAAACAGAGTCTCTCCCCACCTTGAACCACCAAAGTTCCAGGAAGTATTCCTTTAAAAAACTAACCGAATTCTACAGGGAAACAATGTGGTAGAAGCTCCTGGTCATAAGACAGATAGATTTCTTTCCAGAGATACATGTGTTTCTTCAAGTTAGCTGAATAGGCCTATTTAGAACAACTTGAGCCTTTCTCCACCTAGAAAATTCTGATATGCAAGAGATATTCCTTTCAAAACCAAATTCAATTCTCACAGGGAAACAATGTGGTAGATGCTACATCTTTTAAAACAGGTGGATTTCTTTAAGGAGACAGATGTGTTCCTTCCACTCAATGGAAAATGCCTAGTTGCAGCCAATGGAATCGATCTCCACCTTGAAACACCTAAGTTGCGGGATGTGTCTTTTCAGAACAAACTGAATTCTCCCAGGAAAAGCATGTGCTACATTCTCCTGCATGGAACAATGAGGGATTTCCTTGAGAGACACATGTGTTGCATCACCTCACCACAATACGTGTATTTGAAGCACAAGGAGCCTTTCTCCCCTGTGAACATTTTGTTTTGCAGGAATTATTCCTGTCAAAACATAACACAAGCCTCACTGGAAAAAAGGTGCTACATGCTCCTGTTTCTAACACAGGTGTTTTTCTTTTGAGGGATACAAGGATTCCTTCAATTTAGCTGAATAGGTCTATTTGCAACAAAATGAGCCCTTCTCCACCTGGAAAACTATCGTTCACAGGAATTATTCCTTTCAAAACTAACTCAATTGAAGGAGGGAGACAATGCAGAAGATACTGCAGCTTCTCTCACAGAGGGTTGTCTTTGGAGAGGTACATGTGTTTCCTCCCCTCAGTTGAATAGGCCTATTTGGAGCAAAATGTGCCTATCTCCACCTTGAAGCACCTACTTTTCACGAAGTATTTCTTTCAAAAGTTAACTCAGTTATCACAGAGAAACAATGTGCTGCTAGCTTCTGTTTCTACACAGATGGAGTTCCTTCGAGAGATACATGTGTTTCTTCAAGTAAGATGAATTGGTGGATCTGCAGCCAAATGAGCCTTTTCCATCTTGAAAAGTTTGGTTTGCAGGAAGTTCTCCTTTGAAAAACTAACTGAGTTCTCATGGCCTAACAATGTGTTCGATGTGGCATCCACTTTCATAGCTGGTTTTCTATGGAGAGATGCATATGGTTCTTCAACTCAGGTGAAGAGGCCTATTTGGAGCAAAGTGAGGCTATTTCCACCTTGAAAGGCCGTGGTTGCAGGAAGTATTCTTTTCCAAAACTTAGCAATTCTCACAGGAAAACAATGTGCTAGGTGCTCCTGCTTCCAACAGGGATGGTTTTCTTTCGAGAAATACCTGTGCTTCTTCAACTTAGCCAAGTCGGGCTATTTGGAATGAGATGACAGTTTTTGACCTTGAAAACTGTGAATTGCAGGAATTATTCTTCTGCAAATCCAATTCAACTCTCAAAGGGAAACATTGTGCTAGATGCTAGGGCTTCTACCATGCATACTTTTCTTTTAGAGGTACATGTACTTCCTCTACTCAGGTGAATAGCCCTAATGGACCAAACGCAGCCTATCTCCCCCTGCAAACACCTAAGATTCATGAAGAATTCCTTTCAAAAACTAACACAGTTCTCACAGGAAAACATGTGCTTCTAACATGGATGGTTTTCCTTTGAGAGATGTGTGTGTCTTCAACTTAGCTGAATAGGCCTATTTGAAATGAGGTGAGCCTCCTACTTTGAATATTGATATTTGCAGGGTGCGTTGCTTTAAAAAAACTAAATGAATTCTCATAGTGAAACACTGTGCTAGATGTGGCAGTTTCTAATATTGAAGGATTTCTTTGCATACATGCATGTGTATCTGCAATTCTCCCAAATAGGCCTATTTAGAGTAAGCACATGCTCTCTCCACCTTGAAACACCTAAGTGGCAGTAAGTATTCCTTTCAAAAATAACTCAAGTCTCAAAGGGAAACAACGTGCTAAACGCAAATGCTGCCATCACAGACGGTTTCCTTTGGAGAGGTACATGTGTTACATCTCCTTAGGTGAATAGGCCCATTCGGAGCAAAATGATCCTTTCTCCACTGTGAAAACGATGATTTGCAGGACGTATTCCTTTCAAAACGTAACTCAAGTCTCACAAGGAAACAAAGTGGTAGGTTCTTTGCATCTAACACAGATTTTTTTCTTTCGAGATACACACATGTTTCATCTACTTACTTGAACTGGCCTATTTGCAAGAAAATGAGACTTTCTCCACCTTGAAAAGTAGGATTTGCAGGAGTTATTCTTCCCAAACCTATCTGAAGTCTCACAGGGAAACAATGTGCTTGAAACTCCTGCTTCTAACTCGGTGGTTTTCTTTCTAGGAATGCATGTGTTTCCTCCACTTAGTTGCCTAGGCCTATTTGGAACACAATGAGCCTATCTCCAACCTGAAAACTGTGATTAGCAGGATGTATTCCTTTCCAAAACTTCCTTAATTCTCAAAGGGAAACAATGTGCTAGAAGCTGCGGCTTCCAGCATAGGTGATTTTCTTGGCAGGGATACATGTGTTTCTTCAACTCACCTGAATAGGCCTACTTAGTGCAAAGAGAGACCTTCTGCACCTTGAAACAACTACATTGCAAGAAACAGTCCTTTCAAAAACTAATTTCATGGTCACAAGAACAAGGTGCTGAATGCTGCAGTTTCTAGCATACATGGTTTTCTTTGGGGAGGAACATGTGTTACTTCAACTCAGCTGAATAGGCCTATTTGGAGCAAACCCAGCCTATCTGCACTTTGAAACACCAAAGTTGCAGGAAGCATTCCTTTCCAAAACGGACACCATTCTCACTGGAATACAATGTGTTAGATGCTCCAGCTTCTAACATAGATGGTTTTCTTTGGAGAGATACATGGGTTTCTTCAACTCAGCTGAATATACTTTAAGGGAGCAAACAGAGTCTATCTCCACCTTCAACCACCTAAGTTCCAGGAAGTATTCCTTGAAAAACCTAACCGAATACTACAGGGAAACCATGTGGTAGAAGCTCCTGGTTCTAAGACAGATGATTTTCTTTCAAGAGATACATGTGTTTCTACAAGTTAGCTGAAGAGGCCAATTTGGAACAAAATGAGCCTTTCTCCACCGAAAAAATACTGATTCTCGGGAGTTATTCCTTTCAAAACCAAATTCAATTTGGACAGGGAAACAGTGTGCTAGATGCTCCTGCTTCAAACGGATTGTTTTCTTGCGAGAAATACCTGTGTTTCTTCACTGGAGCCGAGTAGGGCTATTTGGAATAAAATGAGCCTTTTCGACCTCGAAAACTGTGATTTGCAGGGATTACTCATTTCAAAAACTAATTCAGCTCTCAAAGTGAAACAATGTGCTCTGTTACAGCTTCTAGCATCCATGCTTTTCTTGGCAGAGGTACATTAATTTCTTCAACTCAGCTGGATAGCCCTAAGAGAACAAACGCAGTCTATATTAACCCTTCCACCCCTAAGATTCAGGAAGTTTTCCTTTACTAACTAATGCAGTTCTCACAGGAAAACAGTGTGCTTCTAACATGGATGGTTTTCCTTTGAGAGATACATGTGTTTCTTCAACTCAGCTGAAAAGGCATCTTTGGAGCAAAGAGAGACAATCTATCTTGAAATACCTTAGTTGCAGGAAGCATTGCATTGAAAACCTAAGTCAATACTCACAAGGAATCAATGATCTCGATGCTCCTGCATCTAATAGCGATGGTTTTCTTTGAGAGATACCTGTATTTCTTCCACTTGGCTGAATAGGTCTTTTTGGATCAAAATGAGCTTTTTTGCGCTTTGAAAACTATGAACTACAGGAAGCATTTCTTTCCAAACCTAACACAATTCTCATTAGGACAGAGATGCTGAATGCTGCATCTTCTAACTTAGAGGGTTTTCTTAGGAGAGATACAAGGGTTTCTTCACCTCAGCTGAATATACGTTAAGTTAACAAACAGAGTCTCTCCCCACCTTGAACCACCAAAGTTCCAGGAAGTATTCCTTTAAAAAACTAACCGAATTCTACAGGGAAACAATGTGGTAGAAGCTCCTGGTCATAAGACAGATAGATTTCTTTCCAGAGATACATGTGTTTCTTCAAGTTAGCTGAATAGGCCTATTTAGAACAACTTGAGCCTTTCTCCACCTAGAAAATTCTGATATGCAAGAGATATTCCTTTCAAAACCAAATTCAATTCTCACAGGGAAACAATGTGGTAGATGCTACATCTTTTAAAACAGGTGGATTTCTTTAAGGAGACAGATGTGTTCCTTCCACTCAATGGAAAATGCCTAGTTGCAGCCAATGGAATCGATCTCCACCTTGAAACACCTAAGTTGCGGGATGTGTCTTTTCAGAACAAACTGAATTCTCCCAGGAAAAGCATGTGCTACATTCTCCTGCATGGAACAATGAGGGATTTCCTTGAGAGACACATGTGTTGCATCACCTCACCACAATACGTGTATTTGAAGCACAAGGAGCCTTTCTCCCCTGTGAACATTTTGTTTTGCAGGAATTATTCCTGTCAAAACATATGACAAGCCTCACTGGAAAAAAGGTGCTACATGCTCCTGTTTCTAACACAGGTGTTTTTCTTTTGAGGGATACAAGGATTCCTTCAATTTAGCTAAATAGGTCTATTTGCAACAAAATGAGCCCTTCTCCACCTGGAAAACTATCGTTCACAGGAATTATTCCTTTCAAAACTAACTCAATTGTCGGAGGGAGACAATGCAGAAGATACTGCAGCTTCTCTCACAGAGGGTTGTCTTTGGAGAGGTACATGTGTTTCCTCCCCTCAGTTGAATAGGCCTATTTGGAGCAAAAAGTGCCTATCTCCACCTTGAAGCACCTACTTTTCACGAAGTATTTCTTTCAAAAGTTAACTCAGTTATCACAGAGAAACAATGTGCTGCTAGCTTCTGTTTCTACACAGATGGAGTTCCTTCGAGAGATACATGTGTTTCTTCAAGTAAGATGAATTGGTGGATCTGCAGCCAAATGAGCCTTTTCCATCTTGAAATCTTTGGTTTGCAGGAAGTACTCCTTTCAAAACCTAACTGAGTTCTCATGGCCTAACAATGTGCTCGATGTGGCAGCCACTTTCATAGCTGGTTTTCTTTGGAGAGATGCATATGGTTCTTCAACTCAGGTGAAGAGGCCTATTTGGAGCAAAGTGAGGCTATTTCCACCTTGAAAGGCCGTGGTTGCACGAAGTATTCTTTTCCAAAACTTAGCAATTCTCACAGGAAAACAATGTGCTAGGTGCTCCTGCTTCCAACTGGGATGGTTTTCTTTCGAGAAATACCTGTGTTTCTTCAACTTAGCCAAGTCGGGCTATTTGGAATGAAATGACACTTTTCGACCTTGAAAACTGTGAATTGCAGGAATTATTCTTCTGCAAATCCAATTCAACTCTCAAAGGGAAACATTGTGCTAGATGCTAGGGCTTCTACCATGCATACTTTTCTTTTAGAGGTACATGTACTTCCTCTACTCAGCTGAATAGCCCTAATGGACCAAACGCAGCCTATCTCCCCCTGCAAACACCTAAGATTCATGAAGAATTCCTTTCAAAAACTAACACAGTTCTCACAGGAAAACATGTGCTTCTAACATGGATGGTTTTCCTTTGAGAGATGTGTGTGTCTTCAACTTAGCTGAATAGGCCTATTTGAAATGAGGTGAGCCTCCTACTTTGAATATTGATATTTGCAGGGTGCATTGCTTTAAAAAACTAAATGAATTCTCATAGTGAAACACTGTGCTAGATGTGGCAGTTTCTAACATTGAAGGATTTCTTTGCATACATGCATGTGTATCTGCAATTCACCCAAATAGGCCTCTTTAGAGTAAGCACATGCTCTCTCCACCTTGAAACACCTAAGTGGCAGTAAGTACTCCTTTCAAAAATAACTCAAGTCTCAAAGGGAAACAACGTGCTAAACGCAAATGCTGCCATCACAGACGGTTTCCTTTGGAGAGGTACATGTGTTACATCTCCTTAGGGCAACAGGCCTATTCGGAGCAAAATGATCCTTTCTCCACTGTGTAAACGATGATTTGCAGGACGTATTCCTTTCAAAACGTAACTCAAGTCTCACAAGGAAACAAAGTGGTAGATTCTTTGAATCTAACACAGATTTTTTTCTTTCGAGATACACACATGTTTCATCAACTTACTTGAACTGGCCTATTTGCAAGAAAATGAGACTTTCTCCACCTTGAAAAGTATGACTTGCAGGAGTTATTCTTCCCAAACCTATCTGAAGTCTCACAGGGAAACAATGTGCTTGAAACTCCTGCTTCTAACTCGGTGGTTTTCTTTCTAGGAATGCATGTGTTTCCTCAACTTAGTTGCCTAGGCCTATTTGGAACACAATGAGCCTATCTCCAACCTGAAAACTGTGATTAGCAGGATGTATTCCTTTCCAAAACTTCCTTAATTCTCAAAGGGAAACAATGTGCTAGAAGCTGCGGCTTCCAGCATAGGTGATTGTCTTGGCAGGGATACATGTGTTTCTTCAACTCACCTGAATAGGCCTACTTAGTGCAAAGAGAGACCTTCTGCACCTTGAAACAACTACATTGCAAGAAACAGTCCTTTCAAAAACTAATTTCATTGTCACAAGAACAAGGTGCTGAATGCTGCAGTTTCTAGCATACATGGTTTTCTTTGGGGAGGAACATGTGTTACTTCAACTCAGCTGAAAAGGCCTATTTGGAGCAAACCCAGCCTATCTGCACTTTGAAACACCAATGTTGCAGGAAGCATTCCTTTCCAAAACGGACACCATTCTCACTGGAATACAATGTGTTAGATGCTCCAGCTTCTAACATTGATGGTTTTCTTTGGAGAGATACATGGGTTTCTTCAACTCAGCTGAATATACTTTAAGGGAGCAAACAGAGTCTATCTCCACCTTCAACCACCTAAGTTCCAGGAAGTATTCCTTGAAAAACCTAACCGAATACTACAGGGAAACCATGTGGTAGAAGCTCCTGGTTCTAAGACAGGTGATTTTCTTTCAAGAGATACATGTGTTTCTACAAGTTAGCTGAAGAGGCCAATTTGGAACAAAATGAGCCTTTCTCCACCGAAAAAATACTGATTCTTGGGAGTCATTCCTTTCAAAACCAACTTCAATTTGGACAGGGAAACAGTGTGCTAGATGCTCCTGCTTCAAACAGGGATTGTTTTCTTTCGAGAAATACCTGTGTTTCTTCACTGGAGCCGAGTAGGGCTATTTGGAATAAAATGAGCCTTTTCGACCTTGAAAACTGTGATTTGCAGGGATTACTCATTTCAACAACTAATTCAGCTCTCAAAGTGAAACAATGTGCTCTGCTACAGCTTCTAGCATACATGCTTTTCTTTGAAGAGGTACATGAATTTCTTCAACTCAGCTGGATAGCCCTAATAGACCAAACGCAGTCTATATTAACCCTTCCACACCTAAGATTCAGGAAGTTTTCCTTTACTAACTAATGGAGTTCTCACAGGAAAACAGTGTGCTTCTAACATGGATGGTTTTCCTTTGAGAGATACATGTGTTTTTTCAACTCAGTTGAAAAGGCATCTTTGGAGGAAAGAGAGACAATCTATCTTGAAATACCTTAGTTGCAGCAAGCATTGCATTGAGAACCTAAGTCAATACTCACAAGGAATCAATGATCTCGATGCTCCTGCATCTAAAAGCGATGGTTTTCTTTGAGAGATACCTGTATTTCTTCCACTTGGCTGAATAGGTCTTTTTGGACCAAAATGAGCTTTTCTGCACTTTGAAAACTATGAACTACAGGAAGCATTTCTTTCCAAACCTAACACAATTCTCATTAGGACAGAGATGCTGAATGCTGCATCTTCTAACTTAGAGGGTTTTCTTAGGAGAGATACAAGGGTTTCTTCACCTCAGCTGAATATACGTTAAGTTAACAAACAGAGTCTCTCCCCACCTTGAACCACCAAAGTTCCAGGAAGTATTCCTTTAAAAAACTAACCGAATTCTACAGGGAAACAATGTGGTAGAAGCTCCTGGTCATAAGACAGATAGATTTCTTTCCAGAGATACATGTGTTTCTTCAAGTTAGCTGAATAGGCCTATTTAGAACAACTTGAGCCTTTCTCCACCTAGAAAATTCTGATATGCAAGAGATATTCCTTTCAAAACCAAATTCAATTCTCACAGGGAAACAATGTGGTAGATGCTACATCTTTTAAAACAGGTGGTTTTCAATAAGGAGACAGATGTGTTCCTTCAACTCAATGGAAAATGCCTAGTTGCAGCCAATGGAATCGATCTCCACCTTGAAACACCTCAGTTGCGGGATGTGTCTTTTCAGAACAAACTGAATTCTCCCAGGAAAAGCATGTGCTACATTCTCCTGCATGGAACAATGAGGGATTTCCTTGAGAGACACATGTGTTGCATCACCTCACCAGAATAGGTGTATTTGAAGCACAAGGAGCCTTTCTCCCCTGTGAACATTTTGTTTTGCAGGAATTATTCCTGTCAAAACATAACACTAGCCTCACTGGAAAAAAGGTGCTACATGCTCCTGTTTCTAACACAGGTGGTTTTCTTTTGAGGGATACAAGGATTCCTTCAATTTAGCTGAATAGGTCTATTTGCAACAAAATGAGCCCTTCCCCACCTGGAAAACTATCGTTCACAGGAATTATTCCTTTCAAAACTAACTCAATTGTCGGAGGGAGACAATGCAGAAGATGCTGCAGCTTCTCTCACAGAGGGTTGTCTTTGGAGAGGTACATGTGTTCCCTCCCCTCAGTTGAATAGTCCTATTTGGAGCAAAAAGTGCCTATCTCCACCTTGAAGCACCTACTTTTCACGAAGTATTTCTTTCAAAAGTTAACTCAGTTATCACAGAGAAACAATGTGCTGCTAGCTTCTGTTTCTACACAGATGGAGTTCCTTCGAGAGATACATGTGTTTCTTCAAGTAAGATGAATTGGTGGATCTGCAGCCAAATGAGCCTTTTCCATCTTGAAAACTTTGGTTTGCAGGAAGTACTCCTTTCAAAAACTAACTGAGTTCTCATGGCCTAACAATGTGTTCGATGTGGCAGCCACTTTCATAGCTGGTTTTCTTTGGAGAGATGCATATGGTTCTTCAACTCAGGTGAAGAGGCCTATTTGGAGCAAAGTGAGGCTATTTCCACCTTGTAAGGCCGTGGTTGCAGGAAGTATTCTTTTCCAAAACTTAGCAATTCTCACTGGAAAACAATGTGCTAGGTGCTCCTGCTTCCAACAGGGATGGTTTTCTTTCGAGAAATACCTGTGTTTCGTCAACTTAGCCAAGTCGGGCTATTTGGAATGAGATGACACTTTTCGACCTTGAAAACTGTGAATTGCAGGAATTATTCTTCTGCAAATCCAATTCAACTCTCAAAGGGAAACATTGTGCTAGATGCTAGGGCTTCTACCATGCATACTTTTCTTTTAGAGGTACATGTACTTCCTCTACTCAGCTGAATAGCCCTAATGGACCAAACGCAGCCTATCACCCCCTGCAAACACCTATGATTCATGAAGAATTCCTTTCAAAAACTAACACAGTTCTCACAGGAAAACATGTGCTTCTAACATGGATGGTTTTCCTTTGAGAGATGTGTGTGTCTTCAACTTAGCTGAATAGGCCTATTTGAAATGAGGTGAGCCTCCTACTTTGAATATTGATATTTGCAGGGTGCGTTGCTTTAAAAAACTAAATGAATTCTCATAGTGAAACACTGTGCTAGATGTGGCAGTTTCTAACATTGAAGGATTTCTTTGCATACATGCATGTGTATCTGCAATTCACCCAAATAGGCCTATTTAGAGTAAGCACATGCTCTCTCCACCTTGAAACACCTAAGTGGCAGTAAGTATTCCTTTCAAAAATAACTCAAGTCTCAAAGGGAAACAACGTGCTAAACGCAAATGCCGCCATCACAGACGGTTTCCTTTGGAGAGGTACATGTGTTACATCTCCTTAGGTGAATAGGCCCATTCGGAGCAAAATGATCCTTTCTCCACTGTGAAAATGATGATTTGCAGGACGCATTCCTTTCAAAACGTAACTCAAGTCTCACAAGGAAACAAAGTGGTAGGTTCTTTGCATCTAACACAGATTTTTTTCTTTCGAGATACACACATGTTTCATCATCTTACTTGAACTGGCTTACTTGCAACAAAATGAGACTTCTCCACCTTGAAAAGTATGATTTGCAGGAGTTATTCTTCCCAAACCTATCTGAAGTCTCACAGGGAAACAATGTGCTTGAAACTCCTGCTTCTAACTCGGTGGTTTTCTTTCTAGGAATGCATGTGTTTCCTCCACTTAGTTGCCTAGGCCTATTTGGAACACAATGAGCCTATCTCCAACCTGAAAACTGTGATTAGCAGGATGTATTCCTTTCCAAAACTTCCTTAATTCTCAAAGGGAAACAATGTGCTAGAAGCTGCGGCTTCCAGCATAGGTGATTGTCTTGGCAGGGATACATGTGTTTCTTCACCTCACCTGAATAGGCCTACATAGCGCAAAGAGAGACCTTCTGCACCTTGAAACAACTACATTGCAAGAAACAGTCCTTTCAAAAACTAATTTCATTGTCACAAGAACAAGGTGCTGAATGCTGCAGTTTCTAGCATACATGGTTTTCTTTGGGGAGGAACATGTGTTACTTCAACTCAGCTGAATAGGCCTATTTGGAGCAAACCCAGCCTATCTGCACTTTGAAACACCAAAGTTGCAGGAAACATTCCTTTCCAAAACGGACACCATTCTCACTGGAATACAATGTGTTAGATGCTCCAGCTTCTAACATAGATGGGTTTCTTTGGAGAGATACATGGGTTTCTTCAACTCAGCTGAATATACATTAAGGGAGCAAACAGAGTCTATCTCCACCTTCAACCACCTAAGTTCCAGGAAGTATTCCTTGAAAAACCTAACCGAATACTACAGGAAAACCATGTGGTAGAAGCTCCTGGTTCTAAGACAGATGATTTTCTTTCAAGTGATACATGTGTTTCTACAAGTTAGCTGAAGAGGCCAATTTGGAACAAAATGAGCCTTTCTCCACCGAAAAAAATACTGATTTTTGGGAGTTATTCCTTTCAAAACCAAATTCAATTTGGACAGGGAAACAGTGTGCTAGATGCTCCTGCTTCAAACAGGGATTGTTTTCTTTCGAGAAATACCTGTGTTTCTTCACTGTAGCCGAGTAGGGCTATTTGGAATAAAATGAGCCTTTTCGACCTTGAAAACTGTGATTTGCAGGGATTCCTCATTTCAAAAACTAATTCAGCTCTCAAAGTGAAACAGTGTGCTCTGCTACAGCTTCTAGCATCCATGCTTTTCTTGGCAGAGGTACATGAATTTCTTCAACTCAGCTGGATAGCCCTAATAGACCAAACGCAGTCTATATTAACCCTTCCACACCTAAGATTCAGGAAGTTTTCCTTTACTAACTAATGCAGTTCTCACAGGAAAACAGTGTGCTTCTAACATGGATGGTTTTCCTTTGAGGGATACATGTGTTTCTTCAACTCAGCTGAAAAGGCAACTTTGGAGCAAAGAGAGACAATCTATCTTGAAATACCTTAGTTGCAGGAGGCATTGCATTGAAAACCTAAGTCAATACTCACAAGGAATCAATGATCTCGATGCTCCTGCATCTAATAGCGATGGTTTTCTTTGAGAGATACCTGTATTTCTTCCACTTGGCTGAATAGGTCTTTTTGGATCAAAATGAGCTTTTTTGCGCTTTGAAAACTATGAACTACAGGAAGCATTTCTTTCCAAACCTAACACAATTCTCATTAGGACAGAGATGCTGAATGCTGCATCTTCTAACTTAGAGGGTTTTCTTAGGAGAGATACAAGGGTTTCTTCACCTCGGCTGAATATACGTTAAGTTAACAAACAGAGTCTCTCCCCACCTTGAACTACCAAAGTTCCAGGAAGTATTCCTTTAAAAAACTAACTGAATTCTACAGGGAAACAATGTGGTAGAAGCTCCTGGTCATAAGACAGATAGATTTCTTTCCAGAGATACATGTGTTTCTTCAAGTTAGCTGAATAGGCCTATTTAGAACAACTTGAGCCTTTCTCCACCTAGAAAATTCTGATATGCAAGAGATATTCCTTTCAAAACCAAATTCAATTCTCACAGGGAAACAATGTGGTAGATGCTACATCTTTTAAAACAGGTGGTTTTCTTTAAGGAGAGAGATGTGTTCCTTCAACTCAATGGAAAATGCCTAGTTGCAGCCAATGGAATCGATCTCCACCTTGAAACACCTAAGTTGCGGGATGTGTCTTTTCAGAACAAACTGAATTCTCCCAGGAAAAGCATGTGCTACATTCTCCTGCATGGAACAATGAGGGATTTCCTTGAGAGACACATGTGTTGCATCACCTCACCAGAATAGGTGTATTTGAAGCACAAGGAGCCTTTCTCCCCTGTGAACATTTTTTTTGCGGGAATTATTCCTGTCAAAACATAACACTAGCCTCACTGGAAAAAAGGTGCTACATGCTCCTGTTTCTAACACAGGTGGTTTTCTTTTGAGGGATACAAGGATTCCTTCAATGTAGCTGAATAGGTCTATTTGCAACAAAATGAGCCCTTCCCCACCTGGAAAACTATCTTTCACAGGAATTATTCCTTTCAAAACTAACTCAATTGTCGGAGGGAGACAATGCAGAAGATGCTGCAGCTTCTCTCACAGATGGTTGTCTTTGGAGAGGTACATGTGTTCCCTCCCCTCAGTTGAATAGTCCTATTTGGAGCAAAAAGTGCCTATCTCCACCTTGAAGCACCTATTTTTCACGAAGTATTTCTTTCAAAAGTTAACTCAGTTATCACAGAGAAACAATGTGCTGCTAGCTTCTGTTTCTACACAGATGGAGTTCCTTCGAGAGATACATGTGTTTCTTCAAGTAAGATGAATTGGTGGATCTGCAGCCAAATGAGCCTTTTCCATCTTGAAAACTTTGGTTTGCAGGAAGTACTCCTTTCAAAAACTAACTGAGTTCTCATGGCCTAACAATGTGTTCGATGTGGCAGCCACTTTCATAGCTGGTTTTCTTTGGAGAGATGCATATGGTTCTTCAACTCAGGTGAAGAGGCCTATTTGGAGCAAAGTGAGGCTATTTCCACCTTGAAAGGCCGTGGTTGCAGGAAGTATTCTTTTCCAAAACTTAGCAATTCTCACAGGAAAACAATGTGCTAGGTGCTCCTGCTTCCAACAGGGATGGTTTTCTTTCGAGAAATACCTGTGTTTCTTCAACTTAGCCAAGTCGGGCTATTTGGAATGAGATGACACTTTTCGACCTTGAAAACTGTGAATTGCAGGAATTATTCTTCTGCAAATCCAATTCAACTCTCAAAGGGAAACATTGTGCTAGATGGTAGGGCTTCTACCATGCATACTTTTCTTTTAGAGGTACATGTACTTCCTCTACTCAGCTGAATAGCCCTAATGGACCAAACGCAGCCTATCTCCCCCTGCAAACACCTAAGATTCATGAAGAATTCCTTTCAAAAACTAACACAGTTCTCACAGGAAAACATGTGCTTCTAACATGGATGGTTTTCCTTTGAGAGATGTGTGTGTCTTCAACTTAGCTGAATAGGCCTATTTGAAATGAGGTGAGCCTCCTACTTTGAATATTGATATTTGCAGGGTGCGTTGCTTTAAAAAACTAAATGAATTCTCATAGTGAAACACTGTGCTAGATGTGGCAGTTTCTAACATTGAAGGATTTCTTTGCATACATGCATGTGTATCTGCAATTCACCCAAATAGGCCTATTTAGAGTAAGCACATGCTCTCTCCACCTTGAAACACCTAAGTGGCAGTAAGTATTCCTTTCAAAAATAACTCAAGTCTCAAAGGGAAACAACGTGCTAAACGCAAATGCTGCCATCACAGACGGTTTCCTTTGGAGAGGTACATGTGTTACATCTCCTTAGGGCAACAGGCCTATTCGGAGCAAAATGATCCTTTCTCCACTGTGAAAATGATGAATTGCAGGACGCATTCCTTGCAAAACGTAACTCAAGTCTCACAAGGAAACAAAGTGGTAGGTTCTTTGCATCTAACACAGATTTTTTTCTTTCGAGATACACACATGTTTCATCATCTTACTTGAACTGGCTTACTTGCAACAAAATGAGACTTCTCCACCTTGAAAAGTATGATTTGCAGGAGTTATTCTTCCCAAACCTATCTGAAGTCTCACAGGGAAACAATGTGCTTGAAACTCCTGCTTCTAACTCGGTGGTTTTCTTTCTAGGAATGCATGTGTTTCCTCAACTTAGTTGCCTAGGCCTATTTGGAACACAATGAGCCTATCTCCAACCTGAAAACTGTGATTAGCAGGATGTATTCCTTTCCAAAACTTCCTTAATTCTCAAAGGGAAACAATGTGCTAGTAGCTGCGGCTTCCAGCATAGGTGATTGTCTTGGCAGGGATACATGTGTTTCTTCAACTCACCTGCATAGGCCTACTTAGTGCAAAGAGAGACCTTCTGCACCTTGAAACAACTACATTGCAAGAAACAGTCCTTTCAAAAACTAATTTCATTGTCACAAGAACAAGGTGCTGAATGCTGCAGTTTCTAGCATACATGGTTTTCTTTGGGGAGGAACATGTGTTACTTCAACTCAGCTGAATAGGCCTATTTGGAGCAAACCCAGCCTATCTGCACTTTGAAACACCAAAGTTGCAGGAAGCATTCCTTTCCAAAACGGACACCATTCTCACTGGAATACAATGTGTTAGATGCTCCAGCTTCTAACATAGATGGTTTTCTTTGGAGAGATACATGGGTTTCTTCAACTCAGCTGAATATACTTTAAGGGAGCAAACAGAGTCTATCTCCACCTTCAACCACCTAAGTTCCAGGAAGTATTCCTTGAAAAACCTAACCGAATACTACAGGGAAACCATGTGGTAGAAGCTCCTGGTTCTAAGACAGATGATTTTCTTTCAAGAGATACATGTGTTTCTTCAAGTTAGCTGAATAGGCCTATTTAGAGCAACTTGAGCCTTTCTCCACCTAGAAAATTCTGATATGCAAGAGATACTCCTTTCAAAACCAAATTCAATTCTCACAGGGAATCAATGTGGTAGATGCTACATCTTTTAAAACAGGTGGTTTTCTTTAAGGAGAGAGATGTGTTCCTTCAACTCAATGGAAAATGCCTAGTTGCACCCAAAGGAATCGATCTCCACCTTGAAACACCTAAGTTGCAGGATGTGTCTTTTCAGAACAAACTGAATTCTCACAGGAAAAGCATGTGCTACATTCTCCTGCATGGAACAATGAGGGATTTCCTTGAGAGACACATGTGTTGCATCACCTCACCAGAATAGGTGTATTTGAAGCACAAGGAGCCTTTCTCCCCTGTGAACATTTTTTTTTGCAGGAATTATTCCTGTCAAAACATAACACAAGCCTCACTGGAAAAAAGGTGCTACATGCTCCTGTTTCTAACACAGGTGGTTTTCTTTTGAGGGATACAAGGATTCCTTCAATTTAGCTGAATAGGTCTATTTGGAACAAAATGAGCCCTTCTCCACCTGGAAAACTATCATTCACAGGAATTATTCCTTTCAAAACTAACTCAATTGTCGGAGGGAGACAATGCAGAAGATGCTGCAGCTTCTCTCACAGAGGGTTGTCTTTGGAGAGGTACATGTGTTCCCTCCCCTCAGTTGAATAGGCCTATTTGGAGCAAAAAGTGCCTATCTCCAAATTGAAGCACCTACTTTTCACGAAGTATTTCTTTCAAAAGTTAACTCAGTTATCACAGAGAAACAATGTGCTGCTAGCTTCTGTTTCTACACAGATGGAGTTCCTTCGAGAGATACATGTGTTTCTTCAAGTAAGATGAATTGGTGGATCTGCAGCCAAATGAGCCTTTTCCATCTTGAAAACTTTGGTTTGCAGGAAGTACTCCTTTCAAAAACTAACTGAGTTCTCATGGCCTAACAATGTGTTCGATGTGGCAGCCACTTTCATAGCTGGTTTTCTTTGGAGAGATGCATATGGTTCTTCAACTCAGGTGAAGAGGCCTATTTGGAGCAAAGTGAGGCTATTTCCACCTTGAAAGGCCGTGGTTGCAGGAAGTATTCTTTTCCAAAACTTAGCAACTCTCACAGGAAAACAATGTGCTAGGTGCTCCTGCTTCCAACAGGGATGGTTTTCTTTCGAGAAATACCTGTGTTTCTTCAACTTAGCCAAGTCGGGCTATTTGGAATGAGATGACACTTTTCGACCTTGAAAACTGTGAATTGCAGGAATTATTCTTCTGCAAATCCAATTCAACTCTCAAAGGGAAATATTGTGCTAGATGCTAGGGCTTCTACCATGCATACTTTTCTTTTAGAGGTACATGTACTTCCTCTACTCAGCTGAATAGCCCTAATGGACCAAACGCAGCCTATCTCCCCCTGCAAACACCTTAGATTCATAAAGAATTCCTTTCAAAAACTAACACATTTCTCACAGGAAAACATGTGCTTCTAATATGGATGGTTTTCCTTTGAGAGATGTGTGTGTCTTCAACTTAGCTGAATAGGCCTATTTGAAATGAGGTGAGCCTCCTACTTTGAATATTGATATTTGCAGGGTGCATTGCTTTAAAAAACTAAATGAATTCTCATAGTGAAACACTGTGCTAGATGTGGCAGTTTCTAACATTGAAGGATTTCTTTGCATACATGCATGTGTATCTGCAATTCACCCAAATAGGCCTATTTAGAGTAAGCACATGCTCTCTCCACCTTGAAACACCTAAGTGGCAGTAAGTATTCCTTTCAAAAATAACTCAAGTCTCAAAGGGAAACAACGTGCTAAACGCAAATGCTGCCATCACAGACGGTTTCCTTTGGAGAGGTACATGTGTTACATCTCCTTAGGGCAACAGGCCTATTCGGAGCAAAATGATCCGTTCTCCACTGTGAAAACGATGATTTGCAGGACTTATTCCTTTCAAAACGTAACTCAAGTCTCACAAGGAAACAAAGTGGTAGGTTCTTTGCATCTAACACAGATTTTTTTCTTTCGAGATACACACATGTTTCATCAACTTACTTGAACTGGCCTATTTGCAAGAAAATGAGAATTTCTCCACCTTGAAAAGTATGATTTGCAGGAGTTATTCTTCCCAAACCTATCTGAAGTCTCACAGGGAAACAATGTGCTTGAAACTCCTGCTTCTAACTCGGTGGTTTTCTTTCTAGGAATGCATGTGTTTCCTCAACTTAGTTGCCTAGGCCTATTTGGAACACAATGAGCCTATCTCCAACCTGAAAACTGTGATTAGCAGGATGTATTCCTTTCCAAAACTTCCTTAATTCTCAAAGGGAAACAATGTGCTAGTAGCTGCGGCTTCCAGCATAGGTGATTGTCTTGGCAGGGATACATGTGTTTCTTCAACTCACCTGCATAGGCCTACTTAGTGCAAAGAGAGACCTTCTGCACCTTGAAACAACTACATTGCAAGAAACAGTCCTTTCAAAAACTAATTTCATTGTCACAAGAACAAGGTGCTGAATGCTGCAGTTTCTAGCATACATGGTTTTCTTTGGGGAGGAACATGTGTTACTTCAACTCAGCTGAATAGGCCTATTCGGAGCAAACCCAGCCTATCTGCACTTTGAAACACCAAAGTTGCAGGAAGCATTCCTTTCCAAAACGGACACCATTCTCACTGGAATACAATGTGTTAGATGCTCCAGCTTCTAACATAGATGGTTTTCTTTGGAGAGATACATGGGTTTCTTCAACTCAGCTGAATATACTTTAAGGGAGCAAACAGAGTCTATCTCCACCTTCAACCACCTAAGTTCCAGGAAGTATTCCTTGAAAAACCTAACCGAATACTACAGGGAAACCATGTGGTAGAAGCTCCTGGTTCTAAGACAGATGATTTTCTTTCAAGAGATACATGTGTTTCTACAAGTTACCTGAAGAGGCCAATTTGGAACAAAATGAGCCTTTCTGCACAGAAAAAATACTGATTTTCGGGAGTTATTCCTTTCAAAACCAAATTCAATTTGGACAGGGAAACAGTGTGCTAGATGCTCCTGCTTCAAACAGGGATTGTTTTCTTTCGAGAAATACCTGTGTTTCTTCACTGGAGCCGAGTAGGGCTATTTGGAATAAAATGAGCCTTTTCGACCTTGAAAACTGTGATTTGCAGGGATTACTCATTTCAAAAACTAATTCAGCTCTCAAAGTGAAACAATGTGCTCTGCTACAGCTTCTAGCATCCATGCTTTTCTTGGCAGAGGTACATGAATTTCTTCAACTCAGCTGGATAGCCCTAATAGACCAAACGCAGTCTATATTAACCCTTCCACACCTAAGATTCAGGAAGTTTTCCTTTACTAACTAATGCAGTTCTCACAGGAAAACAGTGTGCTTCTAACATGGATGGTTTTCCTTTGAGGGATACATGTGTTTCTTCAACTCAGCTGAAAAGGCAACTTTGGAGCAAAGAGAGACAATCTATCTTGAAATACCTTAGTTGCAGGAGGCATTGCATTGAAAACCTAAGTCAATACTCACAAGGAATCAATGATCTCGATGCTCCTGCATCTAATAGCGATGGTTTTCTTTGAGAGATACCTGTATTTCTTCCACTTGGCTGAATAGGTCTTTTTGGATCAAAATGAGCTTTTTTGCGCTTTGAAAACTATGAACTACAGGAAGCATTTCTTTCCAAACCTAACACAATTCTCATTAGGACAGAGATGCTGAATGCTGCATCTTCTAACTTAGAGGATTTTCTTAGGAGAGATACAAGGGTTTCTTCACCTCGGCTGAATATACGTTAAGTTAACAAACAGAGTCTCTCCCCACCTTGAACTACCAAAGTTCCAGGAAGTATTCCTTTAAAAAACTAACTGAATTCTACAGGGAAACAATGTGGTAGAAGCTCCTGGTCATAAGACAGATAGATTTCTTTCCAGAGATACATGTGTTTCTTCAAGTTAGCTGAATAGGCCTATTTAGAACAACTTGAGCCTTTCTCCACCTAGAAAATTCTGATATGCAAGAGATACTCCTTTCAAAACCAAATTCAATTCTCACAGGGAATCAATGTGGTAGATGCTACATCTTTTAAAACAGGTGGTTTTCTTTAAGGAGAGAGATGTGTTCCTTCAACTCAATGGAAAATGCCTAGTTGCACCCAATGGAATCGATCTCCACCTTGAAACACCTAAGTTGCAGGATGTGTCTTTTCAGAACAAACTGAATTCTCACAGGAAAAGCATGTGCTACATTCTCCTGCATGGAACAATGAGGGATTTCCTTGAGAGACACATGTGTTGCATCACCTCACCAGAATAGGTGTATTTGAAGCACAAGGAGGCTTTCTCCCCTGTGAACATTTTTTTTTTGCAGGAATTATTCCTGTCAAAACATAACACAAGCCTCACTGGAAAAAAGGTGCTACATGCTCCTGTTTCTAACACAGGTGGTTTTCTTTTGAGGGATACAAGGATTCCTTCAATTTAGCTGAATAGGTCTATTTGCAACAAAATGAGCCCTTCCCCACCTGGAAAACTATCGTTCACAGGAATTATTCCTTTCAAAACTAACTCAATTGTCGGAGGGAGACAATGCAGAAGATGCTGCAGCTTCTCTCACAGAGGGTTGTCTTTGGAGAGGTACATGTGTTCCCTCCCCTCAGTTGAATAGGCCTATTTGGAGCAAAAAGTGCCTATCTCCTCCTTGAAGCACCTACTTTTCACGAAGTATTTCTTTCAAAAGTTAACTCAGTTATCACAGAGAAACAATGTGCTGCTAGCTTCTGTTTCTACACAGATGGAGTTCCTTCGAGAGATACATGTGTTTCTTCAAGTAAGATGAATTGGTGGATCTGCAGCCAAATGAGCCTTTTCCATCTTGAAAAGTTTGGTTTGCAGGAAGTTCTCCTTTGAAAAACTAACTGAGTTCTCATGGCCTAACAATGTGTTCGATGTGGCAGCCACTTTCATAGCTGGTTTTCTTTGGAGAGATGCATATGGTTCTTCAACTCAGGTGAAGAGGCCTATTTGGAGCAAAGTGAGGCTATTTCCACCTTGAAAGGCCGTGGTTGCAGGAAGTATTCTTTTCCAAAACTTAGCAATTCTCACAGGAAAACAATGTGCTAGGTGCTCCTGCTTCCAACAGGGATGGTTTTCTTTCGAGAAATACCTGTGTTTCTTCAACTTAGCCAAGTCGGGCTATTTGGAATGAGATGACACTTTTCGACCTTGAAAACTGTGAATTGCAGGAATTATTCTTCTGCAAATCCAATTCAACTCTCAAAGGGAAACATTGTGCTAGATGCTAGGGCTTCTACCATGCATACTTTTCTTTTAGAGGTACATGTACTTCCTCTACTCAGCTGAATAGCCCTCATGGACCAAACGCAGCCTATCTCCCCCTGCAAACACCTAAGATTCATGAAGAATTCCTTTCAAAAACTAACACAGTTCTCACAGGAAAACATGTGCTTCTAACATGGATGGTTTTCCTTTGAGAGATGTGTGTGTCTTCAACTTAGCTGAATAGGCCTATTTGAAATGAGGTGAGCCTCCTACTTTGAATATTGATATTTGCAGGGTGCATTGCTTTAAAAAACTAAATGAATTCTCATAGTGAAACACTGTGCTAGATGTGGCAGTTTCTACCATTGAAGGATTTCTTTGCATACATGCATGTGTATCTGCAATTCACCCAAATAGGCCTATTTAGAGTAAGCACATGCTCTCTCCACCTTGAAACACCTAAGTGGCAGTAAGTATTCCTTTCAAAAATAACTCAAGTCTCAAAGGGAAACAACGTGCTAAACGCAAATGCTGCCATCACAGACGGTTTCCTTTGGAGAGGTACATGTGTTACATCTCCTTAGGTGAATAGGCCCATTCGGAGCAAAATGATCCTTTCTCCACTGTGAAAACGATATTTTGCAGGACGTATTCCTTTCAAAACGTAACTCAAGTCTCACAAGGAAACAAAGTGGTAGGTTCTTTGCATCTAACACAGATTTTTTTCTTTCGAGATACACACATGTTTCATCAACTTACTTGAACTGGCTTACTTGCAACAAAATGAGACTTTCTCCACCTTGAAAAGTAGGATTTGCAGGAGTTATTCTTCCCAAACCTATCTGAAGTCTCACAGGGAAACAATGTGCTTGAAACTCCTGCTTCTAACTCGGTGGTTTTCTTTCTAGGAATGCATGTGTTTCCTCAACTTAGTTGCCTAGGCCTATTTGGAACACAATGAGCCTATCTCCAACCTGAAAACTGTGATTAGCAGGATGTATTACTTTCCAAAACTTCCTTAATTCTCAAAGGGAAACAATGTGCTAGAAGCTGCGGCTTCCAGCATAGGTGATTGACTTGGCAGGGATACATGTGTTTCTTCAACTCACCTGAATAGGCCTACTTAGTGCAAAGAGAGACCTTCTGCACCTTGAAACAACTACATTGCAAGAAACAGTCCTTTCAAAAACTAATTTCATTGTCACAAGAACAAGGTGCTGAATGCTGCAGTTTCTAGCATACATGGTTTTCTTTGGGGAGGAACATGTGTTACTTCAACTCAGCTGAATAGGCCTATTTGGAGCAAACCCAGCCTATCTGCACTTTGAAACACCAAAGTTGCAGGAAGCATTCCTTTCCAAAACGGACACCATTCTCACTGGAATACAATGTGTTAGATGCTCCAGCTTCTAACATAGATGGTTTTCTTTGGAGAGATACATGGGTTTCTTCAACTCAGCTGAATATACTTTAAGGGAGCAAACAGAGTCTATCTCCACCTTCAACCACCTAAGTTCCAGGAAGTATTCCTTGAAAAACCTAACCGAATACTACAGGGAAACCATGTGGTAGAAGCTCCTGGTTCTAAGACAGATGATTTTCTTTCAAGAGATACATGTGTTTCTACAAGTTAGCTGAAGAGGCCAATTTGGAACAAAATGAGCCTTTCTCCACCGAAAAAATACTGATTCTCGGGAGTTATTCCTTTCAAAACCAAATTCAATTTGGACAGGGAAACAGTGTGCTAGATGCTCCTGCTTCAAACAGGGATTGTTTTCTTTCGAGAAATACCTGTGTTTCTTCACTGGAGCCGAGTAGGGCTATTTGGAATAAAATGAGCCTTTTCGACCTTGAAAACTGTGATTTGCAGGGATTACTCATTTCAAAAACTAATTCAGCTCTCAAAGTGAAACAATGTGCTCTGCTACAGCTTCTAGCATCCATGCTTTTCTTGGCAGAGGTACATGAATTTCTTCAACTCAGCTGGATAGCCCTAATAGACCAAACGCAGTCTATATTAACCCTTCCACACCTAAGATTCAGGAAGTTTTCCTTTACTAACTAATGCAGTTCTCACAGGAAAACAGTGTGCTTCTAACATGGATGGTTTTCCTTTGAGAGATACATGTGTTTCTTCAACTCAGCTGAAAAGGCATCTTTGGAGCAAAGAGAGACAATCTATCTTGAAATACCTTAGTTGCAGGAAGCATTGCATTGAAAACCTAAGTCAATACTCACAAGGAATCAATGATCTCGATGCTCCTGCATCTAATAGCGATGGTTTTCTTTGAGAGATACCTGTATTTCTTCCACTTGGCTGAGTAGGTCTTTTTGGATCAAAATGAGCTTTTTTGCGCTTTGAAAACTATGAACTACAGGAAGCATTTCTTTCCAAACCTAACACAATTCTCATTAGGACAGAGATGCTGAATGCTGCATCTTCTAACTTAGAGGGTTTTCTTAGGAGAGATACAAGGGTTTCTTCACCTCAGCTGAATATACGTTAAGTTAACAAACAGAGTCTCTCCCCACCTTGAACCACCAAAGTTCCAGGAAGTATTCCTTTAAAAAACTGACCGAATTCTACAGGGAAACAATGTGGTAGAAGCTCCTGGTCATAAGACAGATAGATTTCTTTCCAGAGATACATGTGTTTCTTCAAGTTAGCTGAATAGGCCTATTTAGAACAACGTGAGCCTTTCTCCACCTAGAAAATTCTGATATGCAAGAGATATTCCTTTCAAAACCAAATTCAATTCTCACAGGGAAACAATGTGGTAGATGCTACATCTTTCAAAACAGGTGGTTTTCAATAAGGAGACAGATGTGTTCCTTCAACTCAATGGAAAATGCCTAGTTGCAGCCAATGGAATCGATCTCCACCTTGTAACACCTAAGGTGCGGGATGTGTCTTTTCAGAACAAACTGAATTCTCCCAGGAAAAGCATGTGCTACATTCTCCTGCATGGAACAATGAGGGATTTCCTTGAGAGACACATGTGTTGCATCACCTCACCAGAAAAGGTGCATTTGAAGCACAAGGAGCCTTTCTCCCCTGTGAACATTTTTTTTTGCAGGAATTATTCCTGTCAAAACATAACACAAGCCTCACTGGAAAAAAGGTGCTACATTCTCCTGTTTCTAACACAGGTGGTTTTCTTTTGAGGGATACAAGGATTCCTTCAATTTAGCTGAATAGGTCTATTTGCAACAAAATGAGCCCTTCTCCACCTGGAAAACTATCGTTCACAGGAATTATTCCTTTCAAAACTAACTCAATTGTCAGAGGGAGACAATGCAGAAGATGCTGCAGCTTCTCTCACAGAGGGTTGTCTTTGGAGAGGTACATGTGTTCCCTCCCCTCAGTTGAATAGGCCTATTTGGAGCAAAAAGTGCCTATCTCCACCTTGAAGCACCTACTTTTCACGAAGTATTTCTTTCAAAAGTTAACACAGTTATCACAGAGAAACAATGTGCTGCTAGCTTCTGTTTCTACACAGATGGAGTTCCTTCGAGAGATACATGTGTTTCTTCAAGTAAGATGAATTGGTGGATCTGCAGCCAAATGAGCCTTTTCCATCTTGAAAACTTTGGTTTGCAGGAAGTACTCCTTTCAAAAACTACCTGAGTTCTCATGGCCTAACAATGTGTTCGATGTGGCAGCCACTTTCATAGCTGGTTTTCTTTGGAGAGATGCATATGGTTCTTCAACTCAGGTGAAGAGGCCTATTTGGAGCAAAGTGAGGCTATTTCCACCTTGAAAGGCCGTGGTTGCACGAAGTATTCTTTTCCAAAACGGACGCAATTCTCACAGGAAAACAATGTGCTAGGTGCTCCTGCTTCCAACAGGGATGGTTTTCTTTCGAGAAATACCTGTGTTTCTTCAACTTAGCCAAGTCGGGCTATTTGGAATGAGATGACACTTTTCGACCTTGAAAACTGTGAATTGCAGGAATTATTCTTCTGCAAATCCAATTCAACTCTCAAAGGGAAACATTGTGCTAGATGGTAGGGCTTCTACCATGCATACTTTTCTTTTAGAGGTACATGTACTTCCTCTACTCAGCTGAATAGCCCTAATGGACCAAACGCAGCCTATCTCCCCCTGCAAACACCTAAGATTCATGAAGAATTCCTTTCAAAAACTAACACAGTTCTCACAGGAAAACATGTGCTTCTAACATGGATGGTTTTCCTTTGAGAGATGTGTGTGTCTTCAACTTAGCTGAATAGGCCTATTTGAAATGAGGTGAGCCTCCTACTTTGAATATTGATATTTGCAGGGTGCGTTGCTTTAAAAAACTAAATGAATTCTCATAGTGAAACACTGTGCTAGATGTGGCAGTTTCTAACATTGAAGGATTTCTTTGCATACATGCATGTGTATCTGCAATTCACCCAAATAGGCCTATTTAGAGTAAGCACATGCTCTCTCCACCTTGAAACACCTAAGTGGCAGTAAGTATTCCTTTCAAAAATAACTCAAGTCTCAAAGGGAAACAACGTGCTAAACGCAAATGCTGCCATCACAGACGGTTTCCTTTGGAGAGGTACATGTGTTACATCTCCTTAGGTGAATAGGCCCATTCGGAGCAAAATGATCCTTTCTCCACTGTGAAAATGATGATTTGCAGGACGCATTCCTTTCAAAACGTAACTCAAGTCTCACAAGGAAACAAAGTGGTAGGTTCTTTGCATCTAACACAGATTTTTTTCTTTCGAGATACACACATGTTTCATCATCTTACTTGAACTGGCTTACTTGCAACAAAATGAGACTTCTCCACCTTGAAAAGTATGATTTGCAGGAGTTATTCTTCCCAAACCTATCTGAAGTCTCACAGGGAAACAATGTGCTTGAAACTCCTGCTTCTAACTCGGTGGTTTTCTTTCTAGGAATGCATGTGTTTCCTCAACTTAGTTGCCTAGGCCTATTTGGAACACAATGAGCCTATCTCCAACCTGAAAACTGTGATTAGCAGGATGTATTCCTTTCCAAAACTTCCTTAATTCTCAAAGGGAAACAATGTGCTAGTAGCTGCGGCTTCCAGCATAGGTGATTGTCTTGGCAGGGATACATGTGTTTCTTCAACTCACCTGCATAGGCCTACTTAGTGCAAAGAGAGACCTTCTGCACCTTGAAACAACTACATTGCAAGAAACAGTCCTTTCAAAAACTAATTTCATTGTCACAAGAACAAGGTGCTGAATGCTGCAGTTTCTAGCATACATGGTTTTCTTTGGGGAGGAACATGTGTTACTTCAACTCAGCTGAATAGGCCTATTTGGAGCAAACCCAGCCTATCTGCACTTTGAAACACCAAAGTTGCAGGAAGCATTCCTTTCCAAAACGGACACCATTCTCACTGGAATACAATGTGTTAGATGCTCCAGCTTCTAACATAGATGGTTTTCTTTGGAGAGATACATGGGTTTCTTCAACTCAGCTGAATATACTTTAAGGGAGCAAACAGAGTCTATCTCCACCTTCAACCACCTAAGTTCCAGGAAGTATTCCTTGAAAAACCTAACCGAATACTACAGGGAAACCATGTGGTAGAAGCTCCTGGTTCTAAGACAGATGATTTTCTTTCAAGAGATACATGTGTTTCTACAAGTTAGCTGAAGAGGCCAATTTGGAACAAAATGAGCCTTTCTCCACCGAAAAAATACTGATTCTCGGGAGTTATTCCTTTCAAAACCAAATTCAATTTGGACAGGGAAACAGTGTGCTAGATGCTCCTGCTTCAAATAGGGATTGTTTTCTTGCGAGAAATACCTGTGTTTCTTCACTGGAGCCGAGTAGGGCTATTTGGAATAAAATGAGCCTTTTCGACCTTGAAAACTGTGATTTGCAGGGATTACTCATTTCAAAAACTAATTCAGCTCTCAAAGTGAAACAATGTGCTCTGCTACAGCTTCTAGCATCCATGCTTTTCTTGGCAGAGGTACATGAATTTCCTCAACTCAGCTGGATAGCCCTAATAGACCAAACGCAGTCTATATTAACCCTTCCACACCTAAGATTCAGGAAGTTTTCCTTTACTAACTAATGCAGTTCTCACAGGAAAACAGTGTGCTTCTAACATGGATGGTTTTCCTTTGAGGGATACATGTGTTTCTTCAACTCAGCTGAAAAGGCATCTTTGGAGCAAAGAGAGACAATCTATCTTGAAATACCTTAGTTGCAGGAAGCATTGCATTGAGAACCTAAGTCAATACTCACAAGGAATCAATGATCTCGATGCTCCTGCATCTAATAGCGATGGTTTTCTTTGAGAGATACCTGTATTTCTTCCACTTGGCTGAATAGGTCTTTTTGGATCAAAATGAGCTTTTTTGCGCTTTGAAAACTATGAACTACAGGAAGCATTTCTTTCCAACCTAACACAATTCTCATTAGGACAGAGATGCTGAATGCTGCATCTTCTAACTTAGAGGGTTTTCTTAGGAGAGATACAAGGGTTTCTTCACCTCAGCTGAATATACGTTAAGTTAACAAACAGAGTCTCTCCCCACCTAGAACTACCAAAGTTCCAGGAAGTATTCCTTTAAAAAACTAACTGAATTCTACAGGGAAACAATGTGGTAGAAGCTCCTGGTCATAAGACAGATAGATTTCTTTCCAGAGATACATGTGTTTCTTCAAGTTAGCTGAATAGGCCTATTTAGAGCAACTTGAGCCTTTCTCCACCTAGAAAATTCTGATATGCAAGAGATACTCCTTTCAAAACCAAATTCAATTCTCACAGGGAATCAATGTGGTAGATGCTACATCTTTTAAAACAGGTGGTTTTCTTTAAGGAGAGAGATGTGTTCCTTCAACTCAATGGAAAATGCCTAGTTGCACCCAAAGGAATCGATCTCCACCTTGAAACACCTAAGTTGCAGGATGTGTCTTTTCAGAACAAACTGAATTCTCACAGGAAAAGCATGTGCTACATTCTCCTGCATGGAACAATGAGGGATTTCCTTGAGAGACACATGTGTTGCATCACCTAAGCAGAATAGGTGTATTTGAAGCACAAGGAGCCTTTCTCCCCTGTGAACATTTTTTTTTGCAGGAATTATTCCTGTCAAAACATAACACAAGCCTCACTGGAAAAAAGGTGCTACATGCTCCTGTTTCTAACACAGGTGGTTTTCTTTTGAGGGATACAAGGATTCCTTCAATTTAGCTGAATAGGTCTATTTGGAACAAAATGAGCCCTTCTCCACCTGGAAAACTATCATTCACAGGAATTATTCCTTTCAAAACTAACTCAATTGTCGGAGGGAGACAATGCAGAAGATGCTGCAGCTTCTCTCACAGAGGGTTGTCTTTGGAGAGGTACATGTGTTCCCTCCCCTCAGTTGAATAGGCCTATTTGGAGCAAAAAGTGCCTATCTCCAAATTGAAGCACCTACTTTTCACGAAGTATTTCTTTCAAAAGTTAACTCAGTTATCACAGAGAAACAATGTGCTGCTAGCTTCTGTTTCTACACAGATGGAGTTCCTTCGAGAGATACATGTGTTTCTTCAAGTAAGATGAATTGGTGGATCTGCAGCCAAATGAGCCTTTTCCATCTTGAAAACTTTGGTTTGCAGGAAGTACTCCTTTCAAAAACTAACTGAGTTCTCATGGCCTAACAATGTGTTCGATGTGGCAGCCACTTTCATAGCTGGTTTTCTTTGGAGAGATGCATATGGTCCTTCAACTCAGGTGAAGAGGCCTATTTGGAGCAAAGTGAGGCTATTTCCACCTTGAAAGGCCGTGGTTGCAGGAAGTATTCTTTTCCAAAACTTAGCAATTCTCACAGGAAAACAATGTGCTAGGTGCTCCTGCTTCCAACAGGGATGGTTTTCTTTCGAGAAATACCTGTGTTTCTTCAACTTAGCCAAGTCGGGCTATTTGGAATGAGATGACACTTTTCGACCTTGAAAACTGTGAATTGCAGGAATTATTCTTCTGCAAATCCAATTCAACTCTCAAAGGGAAATATTGTGCTAGATGCTAGGGCTTCTACCATGCATACTTTTCTTTTAGAGGTACATGTACTTCCTCTACTCAGCTGAATAGCCCTAATGGACCAAACGCAGCCTATCTCCCCCTGCAAACACCTTAGATTCATAAAGAATTCCTTTCAAAAACTAACACATTTCTCACAGGAAAACATGTGCTTCTAATATGGATGGTTTTCCTTTGAGAGATGTGTGTGTCTTCAACTTAGCTGAATAGGCCTATTTGAAATGAGGTGAGCCTCCTACTTTGAATATTGATATTTGCAGGGTGCATTGCTTTAAAAAACTAAATGAATTCTCATAGTGAAACACTGTGCTAGATGTGGCAGTTTCTAACATTGAAGGATTTCTTTGCATACATGCATGTGTATCTGCAATTCACCCAAATAGGCCTATTTAGAGTAAGCACATGCTCTCTCCACCTTGAAACACCTAAGTGGCAGTAAGTATTCCTTTCAAAAATAACTCAAGTCTCAAAGGGAAACAACGTGCTAAACGCAAATGCTGCCATCACAGACGGTTTCCTTTGGAGAGGTACATGTGTTACATCTCCTTAGGGCAACAGGCCTATTCGGAGCAAAATGATCCGTTCTCCACTGTGAAAACGATGATTTGCAGGACTTATTCCTTTCAAAACGTAACTCAAGTCTCACAAGGAAACAAAGTGGTAGGTTCTTTGCATCTAACACAGATTTTTTTCTTTCGAGATACACACATGTTTCATCAACTTACTTGAACTGGCCTATTTGCAAGAAAATGAGAATTTCTCCACCTTGAAAAGTATGATTTGCAGGAGTTATTCTTCCCAAACCTATCTGAAGTCTCACAGGGAAACAATGTGCTTGAAACTCCTGCTTCTAACTCGGTGGTTTTCTTTCTAGGAATGCATGTGTTTCCTCAACTTAGTTGCCTAGGCCTATTTGGAACACAATGAGCCTATCTCCAACCTGAAAACTGTGATTAGCAGGATGTATTCCTTTCCAAAACTTCCTTAATTTTCAAAGGGAAACAATGTGCTAGTAGCTGCGGCTTCCAGCATAGGTGATTGTCTTGGCAGGGATACATGTGTTTCTTCAACTCACCTGCATAGGCCTACTTAGTGCAAAGAGAGACCTTCTGCACCTTGAAACAACTACATTGCAAGAAACAGTCCTTTCAAAAACTAATTTCATTGTCACAAGAACAAGGTGCTGAATGCTGCAGTTTCTAGCATACATGGTTTTCTTTGGGGAGGAACATGTGTTACTTCAACTCAGCTGAATAGGCCTATTCGGAGCAAACCCAGCCTATCTGCACTTTGAAACACCAAAGTTGCAGGAAGCATTCCTTTCCAAAACGGACACCATTCTCACTGGAATACAATGTGTTAGATGCTCCAGCTTCTAACATAGATGGTTTTCTTTGGAGAGATACATGGGTTTCTTCAACTCAGCTGAATATACTTTAAGGGAGCAAACAGAGTCTATCTCCACCTTCAACCACCTAAGTTCCAGGAAGTATTCCTTGAAAAACCTAACCGAATACTACAGGGAAACCATGTGGTAGAAGCTCCTGGTTCTAAGACAGATGATTTTCTTTCAAGAGATACATGTGTTTCTACAAGTTACCTGAAGAGGCCAATTTGGAACAAAATGAGCCTTTCTGCACAGAAAAAATACTGATTTTCGGGAGTTATTCCTTTCAAAACCAAATTCAATTTGGACAGGGAAACAGTGTGCTAGATGCTCCTGCTTCAAACAGGGATTGTTTTCTTTCGAGAAATACCTGTGTTTCTTCACTGGAGCCGAGTAGGGCTATTTGGAATAAAATGAGCCTTTTCGACCTTGAAAACTGTGATTTGCAGGGATTACTCATTTCAAAAACTAATTCAGCTCTCAAAGTGAAACAATGTGCTCTGCTACAGCTTCTAGCATCCATGCTTTTCTTGGCAGAGGTACATGAATTTCTTCAACTCAGCTGGATAGCCCTAATAGACCAAACGCAGTCTATATTAACCCTTCCACACCTAAGATTCAGGAAGTTTTCCTTTACTAACTAATGCAGTTCTCACAGGAAAACAGTGTGCTTCTAACATGGATGGTTTTCCTTTGAGGGATACATGTGTTTCTTCAACTCAGCTGAAAAGGCATCTTTGGAGCAAAGAGAGACAATCTATCTTGAAATACCTTAGTTGCAGGAGGCATTGCATTGAAAACCTAAGTCAATACTCACAAGGAATCAATGATCTCGATGCTCCTGCATCTAATAGCGATGGTTTTCTTTGAGAGATACCTGTATTTCTTCCACTTGGCTGAATAGGTCTTTTTGGATCAAAATGAGCTTTTTTGCGCTTTGAAAACTATGAACTACAGGAAGCATTTCTTTCCAAACCTAACACAATTCTCATTAGGACAGAGATGCTGAATGCTGCATCTTCTAACTTAGAGGGTTTTCTTAGGAGAGATACAAGGGTTTCTTCACCTCGGCTGAATATACGTTAAGTTAACAAACAGAGTCTCTCCCCACCTTGAACTACCAAAGTTCCAGGAAGTATTCCTTTAAAAAACTAACTGAATTCTACAGGGAAACAATGTGGTAGAAGCTCCTGGTCATAAGACAGATAGATTTCTTTCCAGAGATACATGTGTTTCTTCAAGTTAGCTGAATAGGCCTATTTAGAACAACTTGAGCCTTTCTCCACCTAGAAAATTCTGATATGCAAGAGATACTCCTTTCAAAACCAAATTCAATTCTCACAGGGAATCAATGTGGTAGATGCTACATCTTTTAAAACAGGTGGTTTTCTTTAAGGAGAGAGATGTGTTCCTTCAACTCAATGGAAAATGCCTAGTTGCACCCAATGGAATCGATCTCCACCTTGAAACACCTAAGTTGCAGGATGTGTCTTTTCAGAACAAACTGAATTCTCACAGGAAAAGCATGTGCTACATTCTCCTGCATGGAACAATGAGGGATTTCCTTGAGAGACACATGTGTTGCATCACCTCACCAGAATAGGTGTATTTGAAGCACAAGGAGGCTTTCTCCCCTGTGAACATTTTTTTTTTGCAGGAATTATTCCTGTCAAAACATAACACAAGCCTCACTGGAAAAAAGGTGCTACATGCTCCTGTTTCTAACACAGGTGGTTTTCTTTTGAGGGATACAAGGATTCCTTCAATTTAGCTGAATAGGTCTATTTGCAACAAAATGAGCCCTTCCCCACCTGGAAAACTATCGTTCACAGGAATTATTCCTTTCAAAACTAACTCAATTGTCGGAGGGAGACAATGCAGAAGATGCTGCAGCTTCTCTCACAGAGGGTTGTCTTTGGAGAGGTACATGTGTTCCCTCCCCTCAGTTGAATAGGCCTATTTGGAGCAAAAAGTGCCTATCTCCTCCTTGAAGCACCTACTTTTCACGAAGTATTTCTTTCAAAAGTTAACTCAGTTATCACAGAGAAACAATGTGCTGCTAGCTTCTGTTTCTACACAGATGGAGTTCCTTCGAGAGATACATGTGTTTCTTCAAGTAAGATGAATTGGTGGATCTGCAGCCAAATGAGCCTTTTCCATCTTGAAAAGTTTGGTTTGCAGGAAGTTCTCCTTTGAAAAACTAACTGAGTTCTCATGGCCTAACAATGTGTTCGATGTGGCAGCCACTTTCATAGCTGGTTTTCTTTGGAGAGATGCATATGGTTCTTCAACTCAGGTGAAGAGGCCTATTTGGAGCAAAGTGAGGCTATTTCCACCTTGAAAGGCCGTGGTTGCAGGAAGTATTCTTTTCCAAAACTTAGCAATTCTCACAGGAAAACAATGTGCTAGGTGCTCCTGCTTCCAACAGGGATGGTTTTCTTTCGAGAAATACCTGTGTTTCTTCAACTTAGCCAAGTCGGGCTATTTGGAATGAGATGACACTTTTCGACCTTGAAAACTGTGAATTGCAGGAATTATTCTTCTGCAAATCCAATTCAACTCTCAAAGGGAAACATTGTGCTAGATGCTAGGGCTTCTACCATGCATACTTTTCTTTTAGAGGTACATGTACTTCCTCTACTCAGCTGAATAGCCGTCATGGACCAAACGCAGCCTATCTCCCCCTGCAAACACCTAAGATTCATGAAGAATTCCTTTCAAAAACTAACACAGTTCTCACAGGAAAACATGTGCTTCTAACATGGATGGTTTTCCTTTGAGAGATGTGTGTGTCTTCAACTTAGCTGAATAGGCCTATTTGAAATGAGGTGAGCCTCCTACTTTGAATATTGATATTTGCAGGGTGCATTGCTTTAAAAAACTAAATGAATTCTCATAGTGAAACACTGTGCTAGATGTGGCAGTTTCTAACATTGAAGGATTTCTTTGCATACATGCATGTGTATCTGCAATTCACCCAAATAGGCCTATTTAGAGTAAGCACATGCTCTCTCCACCTTGAAACACCTAAGTGGCAGTAAGTATTCCTTTCAAAAATAACTCAAGTCTCAAAGGGAAACAACGTGCTAAACGCAAATGCTGCCATCACAGACGGTTTCCTTTGGAGAGGTACATGTGTTACATCTCCTTAGGTGAATAGGCCCATTCGGAGCAAAATGATCCTTTCTCCACTGTGAAAACGATATTTTGCAGGACGTATTCCTTTCAAAACGTAACTCAAGTCTCACAAGGAAACAAAGTGGTAGGTTCTTTGCATCTAACACAGATTTTTTTCTTTCGAGATACACACATGTTTCATCAACTTACTTGAACTGGCTTACTTGCAACAAAATGAGACTTTCTCCACCTTGAAAAGTAGGATTTGCAGGAGTTATTCTTCCCAAACCTATCTGAAGTCTCACAGGGAAACAATGTGCTTGAAACTCCTGCTTCTAACTCGGTGGTTTTCTTTCTAGGAATGCATGTGTTTCCTCAACTTAGTTGCCTAGGCCTATTTGGAACACAATGAGCCTATCTCCAACCTGAAAACTGTGATTAGCAGGATGTATTCCTTTCCAAAACTTCCTTAATTTTCAAAGGGAAACAATGTGCTAGTAGCTGCGGCTTCCAGCATAGGTGATTGTCTTGGCAGGGATACATGTGTTTCTTCAACTCACCTGCATAGGCCTACTTAGTGCAAAGAGAGACCTTCTGCACCTTGAAACAACTACATTGCAAGAAACAGTCCTTTCAAAAACTAATTTCATTGTCACAAGAACAAGGTGCTGAATGCTGCAGTTTCTAGCATACATGGTTTTCTTTGGGGAGGAACATGTGTTACTTCAACTCAGCTGAATAGGCCTATTCGGAGCAAACCCAGCCTATCTGCACTTTGAAACACCAAAGTTGCAGGAAGCATTCCTTTCCAAAACGGACACCATTCTCACTGGAATACAATGTGTTAGATGCTCCAGCTTCTAACATAGATGGTTTTCTTTGGAGAGATACATGGGTTTCTTCAACTCAGCTGAATATACTTTAAGGGAGCAAACAGAGTCTATCTCCACCTTCAACCACCTAAGTTCCAGGAAGTATTCCTTGAAAAACCTAACCGAATACTACAGGGAAACCATGTGGTAGAAGCTCCTGGTTCTAAGACAGATGATTTTCTTTCAAGAGATACATGTGTTTCTACAAGTTACCTGAAGAGGCCAATTTGGAACAAAATGAGCCTTTCTGCACAGAAAAAATACTGATTTTCGGGAGTTATTCCTTTCAAAACCAAATTCAATTTGGACAGGGAAACAGTGTGCTAGATGCTCCTGCTTCAAACAGGGATTGTTTTCTTTCGAGAAATACCTGTGTTTCTTCACTGGAGCCGAGTAGGGCTATTTGGAATAAAATGAGCCTTTTCGACCTTGAAAACTGTGATTTGCAGGGATTACTCATTTCAAAAACTAATTCAGCTCTCAAAGTGAAACAATGTGCTCTGCTACAGCTTCTAGCATCCATGCTTTTCTTGGCAGAGGTACATGAATTTCTTCAACTCAGCTGGATAGCCCTAATAGACCAAACGCAGTCTATATTAACCCTTCCACACCTAAGATTCAGGAAGTTTTCCTTTACTAACTAATGCAGTTCTCACAGGAAAACAGTGTGCTTCTAACATGGATGGTTTTCCTTTGAGGGATACATGTGTTTCTTCAACTCAGCTGAAAAGGCATCTTTGGAGCAAAGAGAGACAATCTATCTTGAAATACCTTAGTTGCAGGAGGCATTGCATTGAAAACCTAAGTCAATACTCACAAGGAATCAATGATCTCGATGCTCCTGCATCTAATAGCGATGGTTTTCTTTGAGAGATACCTGTATTTCTTCCACTTGGCTGAATAGGTCTTTTTGGATCAAAATGAGCTTTTTTGCGCTTTGAAAACTATGAACTACAGGAAGCATTTCTTTCCAAACCTAACACAATTCTCATTAGGACAGAGATGCTGAATGCTGCATCTTCTAACTTAGAGGGTTTTCTTAGGAGAGATACAAGGGTTTCTTCACCTCGGCTGAATATACTTTAAGTTAACAAACAGAGTCTCTCCCCACCTTGAACTACCAAAGTTCCAGGAAGTATTCCTTTAAAAAACTAACTGAATTCTACAGGGAAACAATGTGGTAGAAGCTCCTGGTCATAAGACAGATAGATTTCTTTCCAGAGATACATGTGTTTCTTCAAGTTAGCTGAATAGGCCTATTTAGAACAACTTGAGCCTTTCTCCACCTAGAAAATTCTGATATGCAAGAGATACTCCTTTCAAAACCAAATTCAATTCTCACAGGGAATCAATGTGGTAGATGCTACATCTTTTAAAACAGGTGGTTTTCTTTAAGGAGAGAGATGTGTTCCTTCAACTCAATGGAAAATGCCTAGTTGCACCCAATGGAATCGATCTCCACCTTGAAACACCTAAGTTGCAGGATGTGTCTTTTCAGAACAAACTGAATTCTCACAGGAAAAGCATGTGCTACATTCTCCTGCATGGAACAATGAGGGATTTCCTTGAGAGACACATGTGTTGCATCACCTCACCAGAATAGGTGTATTTGAAGCACAAGGAGGCTTTCTCCCCTGTGAACATTTTTTTTTTGCAGGAATTATTCCTGTCAAAACATAACACAAGCCTCACTGGAAAAAAGGTGCTACATGCTCCTGTTTCTAACACAGGTGGTTTTCTTTTGAGGGATACAAGGATTCCTTCAATTTAGCTGAATAGGTCTATTTGCAACAAAATGAGCCCTTCCCCACCTGGAAAACTATCGTTCACAGGAATTATTCCTTTCAAAACTAACTCAATTGTCGGAGGGAGACAATGCAGAAGATGCTGCAGCTTCTCTCACAGAGGGTTGTCTTTGGAGAGGTACATGTGTTCCCTCCCCTCAGTTGAATAGGCCTATTTGGAGCAAAAAGTGCCTATCTCCTCCTTGAAGCACCTACTTTTCACGAAGTATTTCTTTCAAAAGTTAACTCAGTTATCACAGAGAAACAATGTGCTGCTAGCTTCTGTTTCTACACAGATGGAGTTCCTTCGAGAGATACATGTGTTTCTTCAAGTAAGATGAATTGGTGGATCTGCAGCCAAATGAGCCTTTTCCATCTTGAAAAGTTTGGTTTGCAGGAAGTTCTCCTTTGAAAAACTAACTGAGTTCTCATGGCCTAACAATGTGTTCGATGTGGCAGCCACTTTCATAGCTGGTTTTCTTTGGAGAGATGCATATGGTTCTTCAACTCAGGTGAAGAGGCCTATTTGGAGCAAAGTGAGGCTATTTCCACCTTGAAAGGCCGTGGTTGCAGGAAGTATTCTTTTCCAAAACTTAGCAATTCTCACAGGAAAACAATGTGCTAGGTGCTCCTGCTTCCAACAGGGATGGTTTTCTTTCGAGAAATACCTGTGTTTCTTCAACTTAGCCAAGTCGGGCTATTTGGAATGAGATGACACTTTTCGACCTTGAAAACTGTGAATTGCAGGAATTATTCTTCTGCAAATCCAATTCAACTCTCAAAGGGAAACATTGTGCTAGATGCTAGGGCTTCTACCATGCATACTTTTCTTTTAGAGGTACATGTACTTCCTCTACTCAGCTGAATAGCCGTCATGGACCAAACGCAGCCTATCTCCCCCTGCAAACACCTAAGATTCATGAAGAATTCCTTTCAAAAACTAACACAGTTCTCACAGGAAAACATGTGCTTCTAACATGGATGGTTTTCCTTTGAGAGATGTGTGTGTCTTCAACTTAGCTGAATAGGCCTATTTGAAATGAGGTGAGCCTCCTACTTTGAATATTGATATTTGCAGGGTGCATTGCTTTAAAAAACTAAATGAATTCTCATAGTGAAACACTGTGCTAGATGTGGCAGTTTCTAACATTGAAGGATTTCTTTGCATACATGCATGTGTATCTGCAATTCACCCAAATAGGCCTATTTAGAGTAAGCACATGCTCTCTCCACCTTGAAACACCTAAGTGGCAGTAAGTATTCCTTTCAAAAATAACTCAAGTCTCAAAGGGAAACAACGTGCTAAACGCAAATGCTGCCATCACAGACGGTTTCCTTTGGAGAGGTACATGTGTTACATCTCCTTAGGTGAATAGGCCCATTCGGAGCAAAATGATCCTTTCTCCACTGTGAAAACGATATTTTGCAGGACGTATTCCTTTCAAAACGTAACTCAAGTCTCACAAGGAAACAAAGTGGTAGGTTCTTTGCATCTAACACAGATTTTTTTCTTTCGAGATACACACATGTTTCATCAACTTACTTGAACTGGCTTACTTGCAACAAAATGAGACTTTCTCCACCTTGAAAAGTAGGATTTGCAGGAGTTATTCTTCCCAAACCTATCTGAAGTCTCACAGGGAAACAATGTGCTTGAAACTCCTGCTTCTAACTCGGTGGTTTTCTTTCTAGGAATGCATGTGTTTCCTCAACTTAGTTGCCTAGGCCTATTTGGAACACAATGAGCCTATCTCCAACCTGAAAACTGTGATTAGCAGGATGTATTACTTTCCAAAACTTCCTTAATTCTCAAAGGGAAACAATGTGCTAGAAGCTGCGGCTTCCAGCATAGGTGATTGACTTGGCAGGGATACATGTGTTTCTTCAACTCACCTGAATAGGCCTACTTAGTGCAAAGAGAGACCTTCTGCACCTTGAAACAACTACATTGCAAGAAACAGTCCTTTCAAAAACTAATTTCATTGTCACAAGAACAAGGTGCTGAATGCTGCAGTTTCTAGCATACATGGTTTTCTTTGGGGAGGAACATGTGTTACTTCAACTCAGCTGAATAGGCCTATTTGGAGCAAACCCAGCCTATCTGCACTTTGAAACACCAAAGTTGCAGGAAGCATTCCTTTCCAAAACGGACACCATTCTCACTGGAATACAATGTGTTAGATGCTCCAGCTTCTAACATAGATGGTTTTCTTTGGAGAGATACATGGGTTTCTTCAACTCAGCTGAATATACTTTAAGGGAGCAAACAGAGTCTATCTCCACCTTCAACCACCTAAGTTCCAGGAAGTATTCCTTGAAAAACCTAACCGAATACTACAGGGAAACCATGTGGTAGAAGCTCCTGGTTCTAAGACAGATGATTTTCTTTCAAGAGATACATGTGTTTCTACAAGTTAGCTGAAGAGGCCAATTTGGAACAAAATGAGCCTTTCTCCACCGAAAAAATACTGATTCTCGGGAGTTATTCCTTTCAAAACCAAATTCAATTTGGACAGGGAAACAGTGTGCTAGATGCTCCTGCTTCAAACAGGGATTGTTTTCTTTCGAGAAATACCTGTGTTTCTTCACTGGAGCCGAGTAGGGCTATTTGGAATAAAATGAGCCTTTTCGACCTTGAAAACTGTGATTTGCAGGGATTACTCATTTCAAAAACTAATTCAGCTCTCAAAGTGAAACAATGTGCTCTGCTACAGCTTCTAGCATCCATGCTTTTCTTGGCAGAGGTACATGAATTTCTTCAACTCAGCTGGATAGCCCTAATAGACCAAACGCAGTCTATATTAACCCTTCCACACCTAAGATTCAGGAAGTTTTCCTTTACTAACTAATGCAGTTCTCACAGGAAAACAGTGTGCTTCTAACATGGATGGTTTTCCTTTGAGAGATACATGTGTTTCTTCAACTCAGCTGAAAAGGCATCTTTGGAGCAAAGAGAGACAATCTATCTTGAAATACCTTAGTTGCAGGAAGCATTGCATTGAAAACCTAAGTCAATACTCACAAGGAATCAATGATCTCGATGCTCCTGCATCTAATAGCGATGGTTTTCTTTGAGAGATACCTGTATTTCTTCCACTTGGCTGAGTAGGTCTTTTTGGATCAAAATGAGCTTTTTTGCGCTTTGAAAACTATGAACTACAGGAAGCATTTCTTTCCAAACCTAACACAATTCTCATTAGGACAGAGATGCTGAATGCTGCATCTTCTAACTTAGAGGGTTTTCTTAGGAGAGATACAAGGGTTTCTTCACCTCAGCTGAATATACGTTAAGTTAACAAACAGAGTCTCTCCCCACCTTGAACCACCAAAGTTCCAGGAAGTATTCCTTTAAAAAACTGACCGAATTCTACAGGGAAACAATGTGGTAGAAGCTCCTGGTCATAAGACAGATAGATTTCTTTCCAGAGATACATGTGTTTCTTCAAGTTAGCTGAATAGGCCTATTTAGAACAACGTGAGCCTTTCTCCACCTAGAAAATTCTGATATGCAAGAGATATTCCTTTCAAAACCAAATTCAATTCTCACAGGGAAACAATGTGGTAGATGCTACATCTTTCAAAACAGGTGGTTTTCAATAAGGAGACAGATGTGTTCCTTCAACTCAATGGAAAATGCCTAGTTGCAGCCAATGGAATCGATCTCCACCTTGTAACACCTAAGGTGCGGGATGTGTCTTTTCAGAACAAACTGAATTCTCCCAGGAAAAGCATGTGCTACATTCTCCTGCATGGAACAATGAGGGATTTCCTTGAGAGACACATGTGTTGCATCACCTCACCAGAAAAGGTGCATTTGAAGCACAAGGAGCCTTTCTCCCCTGTGAACATTTTTTTTTGCAGGAATTATTCCTGTCAAAACATAACACAAGCCTCACTGGAAAAAAGGTGCTACATTCTCCTGTTTCTAACACAGGTGGTTTTCTTTTGAGGGATACAAGGATTCCTTCAATTTAGCTGAATAGGTCTATTTGCAACAAAATGAGCCCTTCTCCACCTGGAAAACTATCGTTCACAGGAATTATTCCTTTCAAAACTAACTCAATTGTCAGAGGGAGACAATGCAGAAGATGCTGCAGCTTCTCTCACAGATGGTTGTCTTTGGAGAGGTACATGTGTTCCCTCCCCTCAGTTGAATAGGCCTATTTGGAGCAAAAAGTGCCTATCTCCACCTTGAAGCACCTACTTTTCACGAAGTATTTCTTTCAAAAGTTAACACAGTTATCACAGAGAAACAATGTGCTGCTAGCTTCTGTTTCTACACAGATGGAGTTCCTTCGAGAGATACATGTGTTTCTTCAAGTAAGATGAATTGGTGGATCTGCAGCCAAATGAGCCTTTTCCATCTTGAAAACTTTGGTTTGCAGGAAGTACTCCTTTCAAAAACTACCTGAGTTCTCATGGCCTAACAATGTGTTCGATGTGGCAGCCACTTTCATAGCTGGTTTTCTTTGGAGAGATGCATATGGTTCTTCAACTCAGGTGAAGAGGCCTATTTGGAGCAAAGTGAGGCTATTTCCACCTTGAAAGGCCGTGGTTGCACGAAGTATTCTTTTCCAAAACTTAGCAATTCTCACAGGAAAACAATGTGCTAGGTGCTCCTGCTTCCAACAGGGATGGTTTTCTTTCGAGAAATACCTGTGTTTCTTCAACTTAGCCAAGTCGGGCTATTTGGAATGAGATGACACTTTTCGACCTTGAAAACTGTGAATTGCAGGAATTATTCTTCTGCAAATCCAATTCAACTCTCAAAGGGAAACATTGTGCTAGATGCTAGGGCTTCTACCATGCATACTTTTCTTTTAGAGGTACATGTACTTCCTCTACTCAGCTGAATAGCCCTCATGGACCAAACGCAGCCTGTCTCCCCCTGCAAACACTTAAGATTCCTGAAGAATTCCTTTCAAAAACTAACACAGTTCTCACAGGAAAACATGTGCTTCTAACATGGATGGTTTTCCTTTGAGAGATGTGTGTGTCTTCAACTTAGCTGAATAGGCCTATTTGAAATGAGGTGAGCCTCCTACTTTGAATATTGATATTTGCAGGGTGCGTTGCTTTAAAAAACTAAATGAATTCTCATAGTGAAACACTGTGCTAGATGTGGCAGTTTCTAACATTGAAGGATTTCTTTGCATACATGCATGTGTATCTGCAATTCACCCAAATAGGCCTATTTAGAGTAAGCACATGCTCTCTCCACCTTGAAACACCTAAGTGGCAGTAAGTATTCCTTTCAAAAATAACTCAAGTCTCAAAGGGAAACAACGTGCTAAACGCAAATGCTGCCATCACAGACGGTTTCCTTTGGAGAGGTACATGTGTTACATCTCCTTAGGGCAACAGGCCTATTCGGAGCAAAATGATCCGTTCTCCACTGTGAAAACGATGATTTGCAGGACTTATTCCTTTCAAAACGTAACTCAAGTCTCACAAGGAAACAAAGTGGTAGGTTCTTTGCATCTAACACAGATTTTTTTCTTTCGAGATACACACATGTTTCATCAACTTACTTGAACTGGCCTATTTGCAAGAAAATGAGACTTTCTCCACCTTGAAAAGTATGATTTGCAGGAGTTATTCTTCCCAAACCTATCTGAAGTCTCACAGGGAAACAATGTGCTTGAAACTCCTGCTTCTAACTCGGTGGTTTTCTTTCTAGGAATGCATGTGTTTCCTCAAGTTAGTTGCCTAGGCCTATTTGGAACACAATGAGCCTATCTCCAACCTGAAAACTGTGATTAGCAGGATGTATTCCTTTCCAAAACTTCCTTAATTCTCAAAGGGAAACAATGTGCTAGTAGCTGCGGCTTCCAGCATAGGTGATTGTCTTGGCAGGGATACATGTGTTTCTTCAACTCACCTGCATAGGCCTACTTAGTGCAAAGAGAGACCTTCTGCACCTTGAAACAACTACATTGCAAGAAACAGTCCTTTCAAAAACTAATTTCATTGTCACAAGAACAAGGTGCTGAATGCTGCAGTTTCTAGCATACATGGTTTTCTTTGGGGAGGAACATGTGTTACTTCAACTCAGCTGAATAGGCCTATTCGGAGCAAACCCAGCCTATCTGCACTTTGAAACACCAAAGTTGCAGGAAGCATTCCTTTCCAAAACGGACACCATTCTCACTGGAATACAATGTGTTAGATGCTCCAGCTTCTAACATAGATGGTTTTCTTTGGAGAGATACATGGGTTTCTTCAACTCAGCTGAATATACTTTAAGGGAGCAAACAGAGTCTATCTCCACCTTCAACCACCTAAGTTCCAGGAAGTATTCCTTGAAAAACCTAACCGAATACTACAGGGAAACCATGTGGTAGAAGCTCCTGGTTCTAAGACAGATGATTTTCTTTCAAGAGATACATGTGTTTCTACAAGTTACCTGAAGAGGCCAATTTGGAACAAAATGAGCCTTTCTGCACAGAAAAAATACTGATTTTCGGGAGTTATTCCTTTCAAAACCAAATTCAATTTGGACAGGGAAACAGTGTGCTAGATGCTCCTGCTTCAAACAGGGATTGTTTTCTTTCGAGAAATACCTGTGTTTCTTCACTGGAGCCGAGTAGGGCTATTTGGAATAAAATGAGCCTTTTCGACCTTGAAAACTGTGATTTGCAGGGATTACTCATTTCAAAAACTAATTCAGCTCTCAAAGTGAAACAATGTGCTCTGCTACAGCTTCTAGCATCCATGCTTTTCTTGGCAGAGGTACATGAATTTCTTCAACTCAGCTGGATAGCCCTAATAGACCAAACGCAGTCTATATTAACCCTTCCACACCTAAGATTCAGGAAGTTTTCCTTTACTAACTAATGCAGTTCTCACAGGAAAACAGTGTGCTTCTAACATGGATGGTTTTCCTTTGAGGGATACATGTGTTTCTTCAACTCAGCTGAAAAGGCATCTTTGGAGCAAAGAGAGACAATCTATCTTGAAATACCTTAGTTGCAGGAGGCATTGCATTGAAAACCTAAGTCAATACTCACAAGGAATCAATGATCTCGATGCTCCTGCATCTAATAGCGATGGTTTTCTTTGAGAGATACCTGTATTTCTTCCACTTGGCTGAATAGGTCTTTTTGGATCAAAATGAGCTTTTTTGCGCTTTGAAAACTATGAACTACAGGAAGCATTTCTTTCCAAACCTAACACAATTCTCATTAGGACAGAGATGCTGAATGCTGCATCTTCTAACTTAGAGGGTTTTCTTAGGAGAGATACAAGGGTTTCTTCACCTCGGCTGAATATACGTTAAGTTAACAAACAGAGTCTCTCCCCACCTTGAACTACCAAAGTTCCAGGAAGTATTCCTTTAAAAAACTAACTGAATTCTACAGGGAAACAATGTGGTAGAAGCTCCTGGTCATAAGACAGATAGATTTCTTTCCAGAGATACATGTGTTTCTTCAAGTTAGCTGAATAGGCCTATTTAGAACAACTTGAGCCTTTCTCCACCTAGAAAATTCTGATATGCAAGAGATACTCCTTTCAAAACCAAATTCAATTCTCACAGGGAATCAATGTGGTAGATGCTACATCTTTTAAAACAGGTGGTTTTCTTTAAGGAGAGAGATGTGTTCCTTCAACTCAATGGAAAATGCCTAGTTGCACCCAATGGAATCGATCTCCACCTTGAAACACCTAAGTTGCAGGATGTGTCTTTTCAGAACAAACTGAATTCTCACAGGAAAAGCATGTGCTACATTCTCCTGCATGGAACAATGAGGGATTTCCTTGAGAGACACATGTGTTGCATCACCTCACCAGAATAGGTGTATTTGAAGCACAAGGAGGCTTTCTCCCCTGTGAACATTTTTTTTTTGCAGGAATTATTCCTGTCAAAACATAACACAAGCCTCACTGGAAAAAAGGTGCTACATGCTCCTGTTTCTAACACAGGTGGTTTTCTTTTGAGGGATACAAGGATTCCTTCAATTTAGCTGAATAGGTCTATTTGCAACAAAATGAGCCCTTCTCCACCTGGAAAACTATCGTTCACAGGAATTATTCCTTTCAAAACTAACTCAATTGTCGGAGGGAGACAATGCAGAAGATACTGCAGCTTCTCTCACAGAGGGTTGTCTTTGGAGAGGTACATGTGTTTCCTCCCCTCAGTTGAATAGGCCTATTTGGAGCAAAAAGTGCCTATCTCCACCTTGAAGCACCTACTTTTCACGAAGTATTTCTTTCAAAAGTTAACTCAGTTATCACAGAGAAACAATGTGCTGCTAGCTTCTGTTTCAACACAGATGGAGTTCCTTCGAGAGATACATGTGTTTCTTCAAGTAAGATGAATTGGTGGATCTGCAGCCAAATGAGCCTTTTCCATCTTGAAATCTTTGGTTTGCAGGAAGTACTCCTTTCAAAACCTAACTGAGTTCTCATGGCCTAACAATGTGCTCGATGTGGCAGCCACTTTCATAGCTGGTTTTCTTTGGAGAGATGCATATGGTTCTTCAACTCAGGTGAAGAGGCCTATTTGGAGCAAAGTGAGGCTATTTCCACCTTGAAAGGCCGTGGTTGCACGAAGTATTCTTTTCCAAAACTTAGCAATTCTCACAGGAAAACAATGTGCTAGGTGCTCCTGCTTCCAACTGGGATGGTTTTCTTTCGAGAAATACCTGTGTTTCTTCAACTTAGCCAAGTCGGGCTATTTGGAATGAAATGACACTTTTCGACCTTGAAAACTGTGAATTGCAGGAATTATTCTTCTGCAAATCCAATTCAACTCTCAAAGGGAAACATTGTGCTAGATGCTAGGGCTTCTACCATGCATACTTTTCTTTTAGAGGTACATGTACTTCCTCTACTCAGCTGAATAGCCCTAATGGACCAAACGCAGCCTATCTCCCCCTGCAAACACCTAAGATTCATGAAGAATTCCTTTCAAAAACTAACACAGTTCTCACAGGAAAACATGTGCTTCTAACATGGATGGTTTTCCTTTGAGAGATGTGTGTGTCTTCAACTTAGCTGAATAGGCCTATTTGAAATGAGGTGAGCCTCCTACTTTGAATATTGATATTTGCAGGGTGCATTGCTTTAAAAAACTAAATGAATTCTCATAGTGAAACACTGTGCTAGATGTGGCAGTTTCTAACATTGAAGGATTTCTTTGCATACATGCATGTGTATCTGCAATTCACCCAAATAGGCCTCTTTAGAGTAAGCACATGCTCTCTCCACCTTGAAACACCTAAGTGGCAGTAAGTACTCCTTTCAAAAATAACTCAAGTCTCAAAGGGAAACAACGTGCTAAACGCAAATGCTGCCATCACAGACGGTTTCCTTTGGAGAGGTACATGTGTTACATCTCCTTAGGGCAACAGGCCTATTCGGAGCAAAATGATCCTTTCTCCACTGTGAAAACGATGATTTGCAGGACGTATTCCTTTCAAAACGTAACTCAAGTCTCACAAGGAAACAAAGTGGTAGATTCTTTGAATCTAACACAGATTTTTTTCTTTCGAGATACACACATGTTTCATCAACTTACTTGAACTGGCCTATTTGCAAGAAAATGAGACTTTCTCCACCTTGAAAAGTATGACTTGCATTAGTTATTCTTCAAAAACCTATCTGAAGTCTCACAGGGAAACAATGTGCTTGAAACTCCTGCTTCTAACTCGGTGGTTTTCTTTCTAGGAATGCATGTGTTTCCTCAACTTAGTTGCCTAGGCCTATTTGGAACACAATGAGCCTATCTCCAACCTGAAAACTGTGATTAGCAGGATGTATTCCTTTCCAAAACTTCCTTAATTCTCAAAGGGAAACAATGTGCTAGAAGCTGCGGCTTCCAGCATAGGTGATTGTCTTGGCAGGGATACATGTGTTTCTTCAACTCACCTGAATAGGCCTACTTAGTGCAAAGAGAGACCTTCTGCACCTTGAAACAACTACATTGCAAGAAACAGTCCTTTCAAAAACTAATTTAATTGTCACAAGAACAAGGTGCTGAATGCTGCAGTTTCTAGCATACATGGTTTTCTTTGGGGAGGAACATGTGTTACTTCAACTCAGCTGAAAAGGCCTATTTGGAGCAAACCCAGCCTATCTGCACTTTGAAACACCAAAGTTACAGGAAGCATTTCTTTCCAAAACGGACACCATTCTCACTGGAATACAATGTGTTAGATGCTCCAGCTTCTAACATTGATGGTTTTCTTTGGAGAGATACATGGGTTTCTTCAACTCAGCTGAATATACTTTAAGGGAGCAAACAGAGTCTATCTCCACCTTCAACCACCTAAGTTCCAGGAAGTATTCCTTGAAAAACCTAACCGAATACTACAGGGAAACCATGTGGTAGAAGCTCCTGGTTCTAAGCCAGGTGATTTTCTTTCAAGAGATACATGTGTTTCTACAAGTTAGCTGAAGAGGCCAATTTGGAACAAAATGAGCCTTTCTCCACCGAAAAAATACTGATTCTTGGGAGTCATTCCTTTCAAAACCAACTTCAATTTGGACAGGGAAACAGTGTGCTAGATGCTCCTGCTTCAAACAGGGATTGTTTTCTTTCGAGAAATACCTGTGTTTCTTCACTGGAGCCGAGTAGGGCTATTTGGAATAAAATGAGCCTTTTCGACCTTGAAAACTGTGATTTGCAGGGATTACTCATTTCAACAACTAATTCAGCTCTCAAAGTGAAACAATGTGCTCTGCTACAGCTTCTAGCATACATGCTTTTCTTTGAAGAGGTACATGAATTTCTTCAACTCAGCTGGATAGCCCTAATAGACCAAACGCAGTCTATATTAACCCTTCCACACCTAAGATTCAGGAAGTTTTCCTTTACTAACTAATGCAGTTCTCACAGGAAAACAGTGTGCTTCTAACATGGATGGTTTTCCTTTGAGAGATACATGTGTTTTTTCAACTCAGTTGAAAAGGCATCTTTGGAGGAAAGAGAGACAATCTATCTTGAAATACCTTAGTTGCAGCAAGCATTGCATTGAGAATCTAAGTCAATACTCACAAGGAATCAATGATCTCGATGCTCCTGCATCTAAAAGCGATGGTTTTCTTTGAGAGATACCTGTATTTCCTCCACTTGGCTGAATAGGTCTTTTTGGACCAAAATGAGCTTTTCTGCACTTTGAAAACTATGAACTACAGGAAGCATTTCTTTCCAAACCTAACACAATTCTCATTAGGACAGAGATGCTGAATGCTGCATCTTCTAACTTAGAGGGTTTTCTTAGGAGAGATACAAGGGTTTCTTCACCTCAGCTGAATATACGTTAAGTTAACAAACAGAGTCTCTCCCCACCTTGAACCACCAAAGTTCCAGGAAGTATTCCTTTAAAAAACTAACCGAATTCTACAGGGAAACAATGTGGTAGAAGCTCCTGGTCATAAGACAGATAGATTTCTTTCCAGAGATACATGTGTTTCTTCAAGTTAGCTGAATAGGCCTATTTAGAACAACTTGAGCCTTTCTCCACCTAGAAAATTCTGATATGCAAGAGATATTCCTTTCAAAACCAAATTCAATTCTCACAGGGAAACAATGTGGTAGATGCTACATCTTTTAAAACAGGTGGTTTTCAATAAGGAGACAGATGTGTTCCTTCAACTCAATGGAAAATGCCTAGTTGCAGCCAATGGAATCGATCTCCACCTTGAAACACCTCAGTTGCGGGATGTGTCTTTTCAGAACAAACTGAATTCTCCCAGGAAAAGCATGTGCTACATTCTCCTGCATGGAACAATGAGGGATTTCCTTGAGAGACACATGTGTTGCATCACCTCACCAGAATAGGTGTATTTGAAGCACAAGGAGCCTTTCTCCCCTGTGAACATTTTTTTTTGCAGGAATTATTCCTGTCAAAACATAACACTAGCCTCACTGGAAAAAAGGTGCTACATGCTCCTGTTTCTAACACAGGTGGTTTTCTTTTGAGGGATACAAGGATTCCTTCAATTTAGCTGAATAGGTCTATTTGCAACAAAATGAGCCCTTCCCCACCTGGAAAACTATCGTTCACAGGAATTATTCCTTTCAAAACTAACTCAATTGTCGGAGGGAGACAATGCAGAAGATGCTGCAGCTTCTCTCACAGAGGGTTGTCTTTGGAGAGGTACATGTGTTCCCTCCCCTCAGTTGAATAGTCCTATTTGGAGCAAAAAGTGCCTATCTCCACCTTGAAGCACCTACTTTTCACGAAGTATTTCTTTCAAAAGTTAACTCAGTTATCACAGAGAAACAATGTGCTGCTAGCTTCTGTTTCTACACAGATGGAGTTCCTTCGAGAGATACATGTGTTTCTTCAAGTAAGATGAATTGGTGGATCTGCAGCCAAATGAGCCTTTTCCATCTTGAAAACTTTGGTTTGCAGGAAGTACTCCTTTCAAAAACTAACTGAGTTCTCATGGCCTAACAATGTGCTCGATGTGGCAGCCACTTTCATAGCTGGTTTTCTTTGGAGAGATGCATATGGTTCTTCAACTCAGGTGAAGAGGCCTATTTGGAGCAAAGTGAGGCTATTTCCACCTTGTAAGGCCGTGGTTGCAGGAAGTATTCTTTTCCAAAACTTAGCAATTCTCACTGGAAAACAATGTGCTAGGTGCTCCTGCTTCCAACAGGGATGGTTTTCTTTGGAGAAATACCTGTGTTTCGTCAACTTAGCCAAGTCGGGCTATTTGGAATGAGATGACACTTTTCGACCTTGAAAACTGTGAATTGCAGGAATTATTCTTCTGCAAATCCAATTCAACTCTCAAAGGGAAACATTGTGCTAGATGCTAGGGCTTCTACCATGCATACTTTTCTTTTAGAGGTACATGTACTTCCTCTACTCAGCTGAATAGCCCTAATGGACCAAACGCAGCCTATCTCCCCCTGCAAACACCTAAGATTCATGAAGAATTCCTTTCACAAACTAACACAGTTCTCACAGGAAAACATGTGCTTCTAACATGGGTGGTTTTCCTTTGAGAGATGTGTGTGTCTTCAACTTAGCTGAATAGGCCTATTTGAAATGAGGTGAGCCTCCTACTTTGAATATTGATATTTGCAGGGTGCGTTGCTTTAAAAAACTAAATGAATTCTCATAGTGAAACACTGTGCTAGATGTGGCAGTTTCTAACATTGAAGGATTTCTTTGCATACATGCATGTGTATCTGCAATTCACCCAAATAGGCCTATTTAGAGTAAGCACATGCTCTCTCCACCTTGAAACACCTAAGTGGCAGTAAGTATTCCTTTCAAAAATAACTCAAGTCTCAAAGGGAAACAACGTGCTAAACGCAAATGCTGCCATCACAGACGGTTTCCTTTGGAGAGGTACATGTGTTACATCTCCTTAGGGCAACAGGCCTATTCGGAGCAAAATGATCCTTTCTCCACTGTGAAAACGATGATTTGCAGGACGTATTCCTTTCAAAACGTAACTCAAGTCTCACAAGGAAACAAAGTGGTAGATTCTTTGAATCTAACACAGATTTTTTTCTTTCGAGATACACACATGTTTCATCAACTTACTTGAACTGGCCTATTTGCAAGAAAATGAGACTTTCTCCACCTTGAAAAGTATGACTTGCATTAGTTATTCTTCAAAAACCTATCTGAAGTCTCACAGGGAAACAATGTGCTTGAAACTCCTGCTTCTAACTCGGTGGTTTTCTTTCTAGGAATGCATGTGTTTCCTCAACTTAGTTGCCTAGGCCTATTTGGAACACAATGAGCCTATCTCCAACCTGAAAACTGTGATTAGCAGGATGTATTCCTTTCCAAAACTTCCTTAATTCTCAAAGGGAAACAATGTGCTAGAAGCTGCGGCTTCCAGCATAGGTGATTGTCTTGGCAGGGATACATGTGTTTCTTCAACTCACCTGAATAGGCCTACTTAGTGCAAAGAGAGACCTTCTGCACCTTGAAACAACTACATTGCAAGAAACAGTCCTTTCAAAAACTAATTTAATTGTCACAAGAACAAGGTGCTGAATGCTGCAGTTTCTAGCATACATGGTTTTCTTTGGGGAGGAACATGTGTTACTTCAACTCAGCTGAAAAGGCCTATTTGGAGCAAACCCAGCCTATCTGCACTTTGAAACACCAAAGTTACAGGAAGCATTTCTTTCCAAAACGGACACCATTCTCACTGGAATACAATGTGTTAGATGCTCCAGCTTCTAACATTGATGGTTTTCTTTGGAGAGATACATGGGTTTCTTCAACTCAGCTGAATATACTTTAAGGGAGCAAACAGAGTCTATCTCCACCTTCAACCACCTAAGTTCCAGGAAGTATTCCTTGAAAAACCTAACCGAATACTACAGGGAAACCATGTGGTAGAAGCTCCTGGTTCTAAGCCAGGTGATTTTCTTTCAAGAGATACATGTGTTTCTACAAGTTAGCTGAAGAGGCCAATTTGGAACAAAATGAGCCTTTCTCCACCGAAAAAATACTGATTCTTGGGAGTCATTCCTTTCAAAACCAACTTCAATTTGGACAGGGAAACAGTGTGCTAGATGCTCCTGCTTCAAACAGGGATTGTTTTCTTTCGAGAAATACCTGTGTTTCTTCACTGGAGCCGAGTAGGGCTATTTGGAATAAAATGAGCCTTTTCGACCTTGAAAACTGTGATTTGCAGGGATTACTCATTTCAACAACTAATTCAGCTCTCAAAGTGAAACAATGTGCTCTGCTACAGCTTCTAGCATACATGCTTTTCTTTGAAGAGGTACATGAATTTCTTCAACTCAGCTGGATAGCCCTAATAGACCAAACGCAGTCTATATTAACCCTTCCACACCTAAGATTCAGGAAGTTTTCCTTTACTAACTAATGCAGTTCTCACAGGAAAACAGTGTGCTTCTAACATGGATGGTTTTCCTTTGAGAGATACATGTGTTTTTTCAACTCAGTTGAAAAGGCATCTTTGGAGGAAAGAGAGACAATCTATCTTGAAATACCTTAGTTGCAGCAAGCATTGCATTGAGAACCTAAGTCAATACTCACAAGGAATCAATGATCTCGATGCTCCTGCATCTAAAAGCGATGGTTTTCTTTGAGAGATACCTGTATTTCCTCCACTTGGCTGAATAGGTCTTTTTGGACCAAAATGAGCTTTTCTGCACTTTGAAAACTATGAACTACAGGAAGCATTTCTTTCCAAACCTAACACAATTCTCATTAGGACAGAGATGCTGAATGCTGCATCTTCTAACTTAGAGGGTTTTCTTAGGAGAGATACAAGGGTTTCTTCACCTCAGCTGAATATACGTTAAGTTAACAAACAGAGTCTCTCCCCACCTTGAACCACCAAAGTTCCAGGAAGTATTCCTTTAAAAAACTAACCGAATTCTACAGGGAAACAATGTGGTAGAAGCTCCTGGTCATAAGACAGATAGATTTCTTTCCAGAGATACATGTGTTTCTTCAAGTTAGCTGAATAGGCCTATTTAGAACAACTTGAGCCTTTCTCCACCTAGAAAATTCTGATATGCAAGAGATATTCCTTTCAAAACCAAATTCAATTCTCACAGGGAAACAATGTGGTAGATGCTACATCTTTTAAAACAGGTGGTTTTCAATAAGGAGACAGATGTGTTCCTTCAACTCAATGGAAAATGCCTAGTTGCAGCCAATGGAATCGATCTCCACCTTGAAACACCTCAGTTGCGGGATGTGTCTTTTCAGAACAAACTGAATTCTCCCAGGAAAAGCATGTGCTACATTCTCCTGCATGGAACAATGAGGGATTTCCTTGAGAGACACATGTGTTGCATCACCTCACCAGAATAGGTGTATTTGAAGCACAAGGAGCCTTTCTCCCCTGTGAACATTTTTTTTTGCAGGAATTATTCCTGTCAAAACATAACACTAGCCTCACTGGAAAAAAGGTGCTACATGCTCCTGTTTCTAACACAGGTGGTTTTCTTTTGAGGGATACAAGGATTCCTTCAATTTAGCTGAATAGGTCTATTTGCAACAAAATGAGCCCTTCCCCACCTGGAAAACTATCGTTCACAGGAATTATTCCTTTCAAAACTAACTCAATTGTCGGAGGGAGACAATGCAGAAGATGCTGCAGCTTCTCTCACAGAGGGTTGTCTTTGGAGAGGTACATGTGTTCCCTCCCCTCAGTTGAATAGTCCTATTTGGAGCAAAAAGTGCCTATCTCCACCTTGAAGCACCTACTTTTCACGAAGTATTTCTTTCAAAAGTTAACTCAGTTATCACAGAGAAACAATGTGCTGCTAGCTTCTGTTTCTACACAGATGGAGTTCCTTCGAGAGATACATGTGTTTCTTCAAGTAAGATGAATTGGTGGATCTGCAGCCAAATGAGCCTTTTCCATCTTGAAAACTTTGGTTTGCAGGAAGTACTCCTTTCAAAAACTAACTGAGTTCTCATGGCCTAACAATGTGCTCGATGTGGCAGCCACTTTCATAGCTGGTTTTCTTTGGAGAGATGCATATGGTTCTTCAACTCAGGTGAAGAGGCCTATTTGGAGCAAAGTGAGGCTATTTCCACCTTGTAAGGCCGTGGTTGCAGGAAGTATTCTTTTCCAAAACTTAGCAATTCTCACTGGAAAACAATGTGCTAGGTGCTCCTGCTTCCAACAGGGATGGTTTTCTTTGGAGAAATACCTGTGTTTCGTCAACTTAGCCAAGTCGGGCTATTTGGAATGAGATGACACTTTTCGACCTTGAAAACTGTGAATTGCAGGAATTATTCTTCTGCAAATCCAATTCAACTCTCAAAGGGAAACATTGTGCTAGATGCTAGGGCTTCTACCATGCATACTTTTCTTTTAGAGGTACATGTACTTCCTCTACTCAGCTGAATAGCCCTAATGGACCAAACGCAGCCTATCACCCCCTGCAAACACCTATGATTCATGAAGAATTCCTTTCAAAAACTAACACAGTTCTCACAGGAAAACATGTGCTTCTAACATGGATGGTTTTCCTTTGAGAGATGTGTGTGTCTTCAACTTAGCTGAATAGGCCTATTTGAAATGAGGTGAGCCTCCTACTTTGAATATTGATATTTGCAGGGTGCGTTGCTTTAAAAAACTAAATGAATTCTCATAGTGAAACACTGTGCTAGATGTGGCAGTTTCTAACATTGAAGGATTTCTTTGCATACATGCATGTGTATCTGCAATTCACCCAAATAGGCCTATTTAGAGTAAGCACATGCTCTCTCCACCTTGAAACACCTAAGTGGCAGTAAGTATTCCTTTCAAAAATAACTCAAGTCTCAAAGGGAAACAACGTGCTAAACGCAAATGCCGCCATCACAGACGGTTTCCTTTGGAGAGGTACATGTGTTACATCTCCTTAGGTGAATAGGCCCATTCGGAGCAAAATGATCCTTTCTCCACTGTGAAAATGATGATTTGCAGGACGCATTCCTTTCAAAACGTAACTCAAGTCTCACAAGGAAACAAAGTGGTAGGTTCTTTGCATCTAACACAGATTTTTTTCTTTCGAGATACACACATGTTTCATCATCTTACTTGAACTGGCTTACTTGCAACAAAATGAGACTTCTCCACCTTGAAAAGTATGATTTGCAGGAGTTATTCTTCCCAAACCTATCTGAAGTCTCACAGGGAAACAATGTGCTTGAAACTCCTGCTTCTAACTCGGTGGTTTTCTTTCTAGGAATGCATGTGTTTCCTCCACTTAGTTGCCTAGGCCTATTTGGAACACAATGAGCCTATCTCCAACCTGAAAACTGTGATTAGCAGGATGTATTCCTTTCGAAAACTTCCTTAATTCTCAAAGGGAAACAATGTGCTAGAAGCTGCGGCTTCCAGCATAGGTGATTGTCTTGGCAGGGATACATGTGTTTCTTCACCTCACCTGAATAGGCCTACATAGCGCAAAGAGAGACCTTCTGCACCTTGAAACAACTACATTGCAAGAAACAGTCCTTTCAAAAACTAATTTCATTGTCACAAGAACAAGGTGCTGAATGCTGCAGTTTCTAGCATACATGGTTTTCTTTGGGGAGGAACATGTGTTACTTCAACTCAGCTGAATAGGCCTATATGGAGCAAACCCAGCCTATCTGCACTTTGAAACACCAAAGTTGCAGGAAACATTCCTTTCCAAAACGGACACCATTCTCACTGGAATACAATGTGTTAGATGCTCCAGCTTCTAACATAGATGGGTTTCTTTGGAGAGATACATGGGTTTCTTCAACTCAGCTGAATATACATTAAGGGAGCAAACAGAGTCTATCTCCACCTTCAACCACCTAAGTTCCAGGAAGTATTCCTTGAAAAACCTAACCGAATACTACAGGAAAACCATGTGGTAGAAGCTCCTGGTTCTAAGACAGATGATTTTCTTTCAAGTGATACATGTGTTTCTACAAGTTAGCTGAAGAGGCCAATTTGGAACAAAATGAGCCTTTCTCCACCGAAAAAAATACTGATTTTTGGGAGTTATTCCTTTCAAAACCAAATTCAATTTGGACAGGGAAACAGTGTGCTAGATGCTCCTGCTTCAAACAGGGATTGTTTTCTTTCGAGAAATACCTGTGTTTCTTCACTGTAGCCGAGTAGGGCTATTTGGAATAAAATGAGCCTTTTCGACCTTGAAAACTGTGATTTGCAGGGATTCCTCATTTCAAAAACTAATTCAGCTCTCAAAGTGAAACAATGTGCTCTGCTACAGCTTCTAGCATCCATGCTTTTCTTGGCAGAGGTGCATGAATTTCTTCAACTCAGCTGGATAGCCCTAATAGACCAAACGCTGTCTATATTAACCCTTCCACACCTAAGATTTAGGAAGTTTTCGTTTACTAACTAATGCAGTTCTCACAGGAAAACAGTGTGCTTCTAACATGGATGGTTTTCCTTTGAGAGATACATGTGTTTCTTCAACTCAGCTGAAAAGTCATCTTTGGAGCAAAGAGAGACAATCTATCTTGAAATACCTTAGTTGCAGGAAGCATTGCATTGAAAACCTAAGTCAATACTCAAAAGGAATCAATGATATCGATGCTCCTGCATCTAATAGCGATGGGTTTCTTTGAGAGATACCTGTATTTCTTCCACTTGGCTGAATAGGTCTTTTTGGATCAAAATGAGCTTTTTTGCGCTTTGAAAACTATGAACTACAGGAAGCATTTCTTTCCAAACCTAACACAATTCTCATTAGGACAGAGATGCTGAATGCTGCATCTTCTAACTTAGAGGGTTTTCTTAGGAGAGATACAAGGGTTTCTTCACCTCAGCTGAATATACGTTAAGTTAACAAACAGAGTCTCTCCCCACCTTGAACCACCAAAGTTCCAGGAAGTATTCCTTTAAAAAACTAACCGAATTCTACAGGGAAACAATGTGGTAGAAGCTTCTGGTCATAAGACAGATAGATTTCTTTCCAGAGATACATGTGTTTCTTCAAGTTAGCTGAATAGGCCTATTTAGAACAACTTGAGCCTTTCTCCACCTAGAAAATTCTGATATGCAAGAGATATTCCTTTCAAAACCAAATTCAATTCTCACAGGGAAACAATGTGGTAGATGCTACATCTTTTAAAATAGGTGGTTTTCAATAAGGAGACAGATGTGTTCCTTCAACTCAATGGAAAATGCCTAGTTGCAGCCAATGGAATCGATCTCCACCTTGAAACACCTAAGTTGCGGGATGTGTCTTTTCAGAACAAACTGAATTCTCCCAGGAAAAGCATGTGCTACATTCTCCTGCATGGAACAATGAGGGATTTCCTTGAGAGACACATGTGTTGCATCACCTCACCAGAATAGGTGTATTTGAAGCACAAGGAGCCTTTCTCCCCTGTGAACATTTTTTTTGCGGGAATTATTCCTGTCAAAACATAACACTAGCCTCACTGGAAAAAAGGTGCTACATGCTCCTGTTTCTAACACAGGTGGTTTTCTTTTGAGGGATACAAGGATTCCTTCAATGTAGCTGAATAGGTCTATTTGCAACAAAATGAGCCCTTCCCCACCTGGAAAACTATCTTTCACAGGAATTATTCCTTTCAAAACTAACTCAATTGTCGGAGGGAGACAATGCAGAAGATGCTGCAGCTTCTCTCACAGATGGTTGTCTTTGGAGAGGTACATGTGTTCCCTCCCCTCAGTTGAATAGTCCTATTTGGAGCAAAAAGTGCCTATCTCCACCTTGAAGCACCTATTTTTCACGAAGTATTTCTTTCAAAAGTTAACTCAGTTATCACAGAGAAACAATGTGCTGCTAGCTTCTGTTTCTACACAGATGGAGTTCCTTCGAGAGATACATGTGTTTCTTCAAGTAAGATGAATTGGTGGATCTGCAGCCAAATGAGCCTTTTCCATCTTGAAAACTTTGGTTTGCAGGAAGTACTCCTTTCAAAAACTAACTGAGTTCTCATGGCCTAACAATGTGTTCGATGTGGCAGCCACTTTCATAGCTGGTTTTCTTTGGAGAGATGCATATGGTTCTTCAACTCAGGTGAAGAGGCCTATTTGGAGCAAAGTGAGGCTATTTCCACCTTGAAAGGCCGTGGTTGCACGAAGTATTCTTTTCCAAAACTTAGCAATTCTCACAGGAAAACAATGTGCTAGGTGCTCCTGCTTCCAACAGGGATGGTTTTCTTTCGAGAAATACCTGTGTTTCTTCAACTTAGCCAAGTCGGGCTATTTGGAATGAGATGACACTTTTCGACCTTGAAAACTGTGAATTGCAGGAATTATTCTTCTGCAAATCCAATTCAACTCTCAAAGGGAAACATTGTGCTAGATGCTAGGGCTTCTACCATGCATACTTTTCTTTTAGAGGTACATGTACTTCCTCTACTCAGCTGAATAGCCCTAATGGACCAAACGCAGCCTATCTCCCCCTGCAAACACCTAAGATTCATGAAGAATTCCTTTCAAAAACTAACACAGTTCTCACAGGAGAACATGTGCTTCTAACATGGATGGTTTTCCTTTGAGAGATGTGTGTGTCTTCAACTTAGCTAAATAGGCCTATTTGAAATGCGGTGAGCCTCCTACTTTGAATATTGATATTTGCAGGGTGCGTTGCTTTAAAAAACTAAATGAATTCTCATAGTGAAACACTGTGCTAGATGTGGCAGTTTCTAACATTGAAGGATTTCTTTGCATACATGCATGTGTATCTGCAATTCACCCAAATAGGCCTATTTAGAGTAAGCACATGCTCTCTCCACCTTGAAACACCTAAGTGGCAGTAAGTATTCCTTTCAAAAATAACTCAAGTCTCAAAGGGAAACAACGTGCTAAACGCAAATGCTGCCATCACAGACGGTTTCCTTTGGAGAGGTACATGTGTTACATCTCCTTAGGTGAATAGGCCCATTCGGAGCAAAATGATCCTTTCTCCACTGTGAAAACGACGATTTGCAGTACGTATTCCTTTCAAAACGTAACTGAAGTCTCACAAGGAAACAAAGTGGTAGGTTCTTTGCATCTAACACAGATTTTTTTCTTTCGAGATACACACATGTTTCATCAACTTACTTGAACTGGCCTTTTTGCAAGAAAATGAGACTTTCTCCACCTTGAAAAGTAGGATTTGCAGGAGTTATTCTTCCCAAACCTATGTGAAGTCTCACAGGGAAACAATGTGCTTGAAACTCCTGCTTCTAACTCGGTGGTTTTCTTTCTAGGAATGCATGTGTTTCCTCAACTTAGTTGCCTAGGCCTATTTGGAACACAATGAGCCTATCTCCAACCTGAAAACTGTGATTAGCAGGATGTATTCCTTTCCAAAACTTCCTTAATTCTCAAAGGGAAACAATGTGCTAGTAGCTGCGGCTTCCAGCATAGGTGATTGTCTTGGCAGGGATACATGTGTTTCTTCAACTCACCTGCATAGGCCTACTTAGTGCAAAGAGAGACCTTCTGCACCTTGAAACAACTACATTGCAAGAAACAGTCCTTTCAAAAACTAATTTCATTGTCACAAGAACAAGGTGCTGAATGCTGCAGTTTCTAGCATACATGGTTTTCTTTGGGGAGGAACATGTGTTACTTCAACTCAGCTGAATAGGCCTATTTGGAGCAAACCCAGCCTATCTGCACTTTGAAACACCAAAGTTGCAGGAAGCATTCCTTTCCAAAACGGACACCATTCTCACTGGAATACAATGTGTTAGATGCTCCAGCTTCTAACATAGATGGTTTTCTTTGGAGAGATACATGGGTTTCTTCAACTCAGCTGAATATACTTTAAGGGAGCAAACAGAGTCTATCTCCACCTTCAACCACCTAAGTTCCAGGAAGTATTCCTTGAAAAACCTAACCGAATACTACAGGGAAACCATGTGGTAGAAGCTCCTGGTTCTAAGACAGATGATTTTCTTTCAAGAGATACATGTGTTTCTACAAGTTAGCTGAAGAGGCCAATTTGGAACAAAATGAGCCTTTCTCCACCGAAAAAATACTGATTCTCGGGAGTTATTCCTTTCAAAACCAAATTCAATTTGGACAGGGAAACAGTGTGCTAGATGCTCCTGCTTCAAACAGGGATTGTTTTCTTGCGAGAAATACCTGTGTTTCTTCACTGGAGCCGAGTAGGGCTATTTGGAATAAAATGAGCCTTTTCGACCTTGAAAACTGTGATTTGCAGGGATTACTCATTTCAAAAACTAATTCAGCTCTCAAAGTGAAACAATGTGCTCTGCTACAGCTTCTAGCATCCATGCTTTTCTTGGCAGAGGTACATGAATTTCTTCAACTCAGCTGGATAGCCCTAATAGACCAAACGCAGTCTATATTAACCCTTCCACACCTAAGATTCAGGAAGTTTTCCTTTACTAACTAATGCAGTTCTCACAGGAAAACAGTGTGCTTCTAACATGGATGGTTTTCCTTTGAGGGATACATGTGTTTCTTCAACTCAGCTGAAAAGGCATCTTTGGAGCAAAGAGAGACAATCTATCTTGAAATACCTTAGTTGCAGGAAGCATTGCATTGAGAACCTAAGTCAATACTCACAAGGAATCAATGATCTCGATGCTGCTGCATCTAATAGCGATGGTTTTCTTTGAGAGATACCTGTATTTCTTCCACTTGGCTGAATAGGTCTTTTTGGATCAAAATGAGCTTTTTTGCGCTTTGAAAACTATGAACTACAGGAAGCATTTCTTTCCAACCTAACACAATTCTCATTAGGACAGAGATGCTGAATGCTGCATCTTCTAACTTAGAGGGTTTTCTTAGGAGAGATACAAGGGTTTCTTCACCTCAGCTGAATATACGTTAAGTTAACAAACAGAGTCTCTCCCCACCTAGAACTACCAAAGTTCCAGGAAGTATTCCTTTAAAAAACTAACTGAATTCTACAGGGAAACAATGTGGTAGAAGCTCCTGGTCATAAGACAGATAGATTTCTTTCCAGAGATACATGTGTTTCTTCAAGTTAGCTGAATAGGCCTATTTAGAGCAACTTGAGCCTTTCTCCACCTAGAAAATTCTGATATGCAAGAGATACTCCTTTCAAAACCAAATTCAATTCTCACAGGGAATCAATGTGGTAGATGCTACATCTTTTAAAACAGGTGGTTTTCTTTAAGGAGAGAGATGTGTTCCTTCAACTCAATGGAAAATGCCTAGTTGCACGCAAAGGAATCGATCTCCACCTTGAAACACCTAAGTTGCAGGATGTGTCTTTTCAGAACAAACTGAATTCTCACAGGAAAAGCATATGCTACATTCTCCTGCATGGAACAATGAGGGATTTCCTTGAGAGACACATGTGTTGCATCACCTAAGCAGAATAGGTGTATTTGAAGCACAAGGAGCCTTTCTCCCCTGTGAACATTTTTTTTTGCAGGAATTATTCCTGTCAAAACATAACACAAGCCTCACTGGAAAAAAGGTGCTACATGCTCCTGTTTCTAACACAGGTGGTTTTCTTTTGAGGGATACAAGGATTCCTTCAATTTAGCTGAATAGGTCTATTTGGAACAAAATGAGCCCTTCTCCACCTGGAAAACTATCATTCACAGGAATTATTCCTTTCAAAACTAACTCAATTGTCGGAGGGAGACAATGCAGAAGATGCTGCAGCTTCTCTCACAGAGGGTTGTCTTTGGAGAGGTACATGTGTTCCCTCCCCTCAGTTGAATAGGCCTATTTGGAGCAAAAAGTGCCTATCTCCACCTTGAAGCACCTACTTTTCACGAAGTATTTCTTTCAAAAGTTAACTCAGTTATCACAGAGAAACAATGTGCTGCTAGCTTCTGTTTCTACACAGATGGAGTTCCTTCGAGAGATACATGTGTTTCTTCAAGTAAGATGAATTGGTGGATCTGCAGCCAAATGAGCCTTTTCCATCTTGAAAACTTTGCTTTGCAGGAAGTACTCCTTTCAAAACCTACCTGAGTTCTCATGGCCTAACAATGTGTTCGATGTGGCAGCCACTTTCATAGCTGGTTTTCTTTGGAGAGATGCATATGGTTCTTCAACTCAGGTGAAGAGGCCTATTTGGAGCAAAGTGAGGCTATTTCCACCTTGAAAGGCCGTGGTTGCAGGAAGTATTCTTTTCCAAAACTTAGCAATTCTCACAGGAAAACAATGTGCTAGGTGCTCCTGCTTCCAACAGGGATGGTTTTCTTTCGAGAAATACCTGTGTTTCTTCAACTAAGCCAAGTCGGGCTATTTGGAATGAGATGACAGTTTTTGACCTTGAAAACTGTGAATTGCAGGAATTATTCTTCTGCAAATCCAATTCAACTCTCAAAGGGAAATATTGTGCTAGATGCTAGGGCTTCTACCATGCATACTTTTCTTTTAGAGGTACATGTACTTCCTCTACTCAGCTGAATAGCCCTAATGGACCAAAAGCAGCCTATCTCCCCCTGCAAACACCTTAGATTCATAAAGAATTCCTTTCAAAAACTAACACATTTCTCACAGGAAAACATGTGCTTCTAATATGGATGGTTTTCCTTTGAGAGATGTGTGTGTCTTCAACTTAGCTGAATAGGCCTATTTGAAATGAGGTGAGCCTCCTACTTTGAATATTGATATTTGCAGGGTGCATTGCTTTAAAAAACTAAATGAATTCTCATAGTGAAACACTGTGCTAGATGTGGCAGTTTCTAACATTGAAGGATTTCTTTGCATACATGCATGTGTATCTGCAATTCACCCAAATAGGCCTATTTAGAGTAAGCACATGCTCTCTCCACCTTGAAACACCTAAGTGGCAGTAAGTATTCCTTTCAAAAATAACTCAAGTCTCAAAGGGAAACAACGTGCTAAACGCAAATGCTGCCATCACAGACGGTTTCCTTTGGAGAGGTACATGTGTTACATCTCCTTAGGGCAACAGGCCTATTCGGAGCAAAATGATCCGTTCTCCACTGTGAAAACGATGATTTGCAGGACTTATTCCTTTCAAAACGTAACTCAAGTCTCACAAGGAAACAAAGTGGTAGGTTCTTTGCATCTAACACAGATTTTTTTCTTTCGAGATACACACATGTTTCATCAACTTACTTGAACTGGCCTATTTGCAAGAAAATGAGACTTTCTCCACCTTGAAAAGTATGATTTGCAGGAGTTATTCTTCCCAAACCTATCTGAAGTCTCACAGGGAAACAATGTGCTTGAAACTCCTGCTTCTAACTCGGTGGTTTTCTTTCTAGGAATGCATGTGTTTCCTCAAGTTAGTTGCCTAGGCCTATTTGGAACACAATGAGCCTATCTCCAACCTGAAAACTGTGATTAGCAGGATGTATTCCTTTCCAAAACTTCCTTAATTCTCAAAGGGAAACAATGTGCTAGTAGCTGCGGCTTCCAGCATAGGTGATTGTCTTGGCAGGGATACATGTGTTTCTTCAACTCACCTGCATAGGCCTACTTAGTGCAAAGAGAGACCTTCTGCACCTTGAAACAACTACATTGCAAGAAACAGTCCTTTCAAAAACTAATTTCATTGTCACAAAACAAGGTGCTGAATGCTGCAGTTTCTAGCATACATGGTTTTCTTTGGGGAGTAACATGTGTTACTTCAACTCAGCTGAATAGGCCTATTCGGAGCAAACCCAGCCTATCTGCACTTTGAAACACCAAAGTTGCAGGAAGCATTCCTTTCCAAAACGGACACCATTCTCACTGGAATACAATGTGTTAGATGCTCCAGCTTCTAACATAGATGGTTTTCTTTGGAGAGATACATGGGTTTCTTCAACTCAGCTGAATATACTTTAAGGGAGCAAACAGAGTCTATCTCCACCTTCAACCACCTAAGTTCCAGGAAGTATTCCTTGAAAAACCTAACCGAATACTACAGGGAAACCATGTGGTAGAAGCTCCTGGTTCTAAGACAGATGATTTTCTTTCAAGAGATACATGTGTTTCTACAAGTTACCTGAAGAGGCCAATTTGGAACAAAATGAGCCTTTCTGCACAGAAAAAATACTGATTTTCGGGAGTTATTCCTTTCAAAACCAAATTCAATTTGGACAGGGAAACAGTGTGCTAGATGGTCCTGCTTCAAACAGGGATTGTTTTCTTTCGAGAAATACCTGTGTTTCTTCACTGGAGCCGAGTAGGGCTATTTGGAATAAAATGAGCCTTTTCGACCTTGAAAACTGTGATTTGCAGGGATTACTCATTTCAAAAACTAATTCAGCTCTCAAAGTGAAACAATGTGCTCTGCTACAGCTTCTAGCATCCATGCTTTTCTTGGCAGAGGTACATGAATTTCTTCAACTCAGCTGGATAGCCCTAATAGACCAAACGCAGTCTATATTAACCCTTCCACACCTAAGATTCAGGAAGTTTTCCTTTACTAACTAATGCAGTTCTCACAGGAAAACAGTGTGCTTCTAACATGGATGGTTTTCCTTTGAGGGATACATGTGTTTCTTCAACTCAGCTGAAAAGGCATCTTTGGAGCAAAGAGAGACAATCTATCTTGAAATACCTTAGTTGCAGGAGGCATTGCATTGAAAACCTAAGTCAATACTCACAAGGAATCAATGATCTCGATGCTCCTGCATCTAATAGCGATGGTTTTCTTTGAGAGATACCTGTATTTCTTCCACTTGGCTGAATAGGTCTTTTTGGATCAAAATGAGCTTTTTTGCGCTTTGAAAACTATGAACTACAGGAAGCATTTCTTTCCAAACCTAACACAATTCTCATTAGGACAGAGATGCTGAATGCTGCATCTTCTAACTTAGAGGGTTTTCTTAGGAGAGATACAAGGGTTTCTTCACCTCGGCTGAATATACGTTAAGTTAACAAACAGAGTCTCTCCCCACCTTGAACTACCAAAGTTCCAGGAAGTATTCCTTTAAAAAACTAACTGAATTCTACAGGGAAACAATGTGGTAGAAGCTCCTGGTCATAAGACAGATAGATTTCTTTCCAGAGATACATGTGTTTCTTCAAGTTAGCTGAATAGGCCTATTTAGAACAACTTGAGCCTTTCTCCACCTAGAAAATTCTGATATGCAAGAGATACTCCTTTCAAAACCAAATTCAATTCTCACAGGGAATCAATGTGGTAGATGCTACATCTTTTAAAACAGGTGGTTTTCTTTAAGGAGAGAGATGTGTTCCTTCAACTCAATGGAAAATGCCTAGTTGCACCCAATGGAATCGATCTCCACCTTGAAACACCTAAGTTGCAGGATGTGTCTTTTCAGAACAAACTGAATTCTCACAGGAAAAGCATGTGCTACATTCTCCTGCATGGAACAATGAGGGATTTCCTTGAGAGACACATGTGTTGCATCACCTCACCAGAATAGGTGTATTTGAAGCACAAGGAGGCTTTCTCCCCTGTGAACATTTTTTTTTTGCAGGAATTATTCCTGTCAAAACATAACACAAGCCTCACTGGAAAAAAGGTGCTACATGCTCCTGTTTCTAACACAGGTGGTTTTCTTTTGAGGGATACAAGGATTCCTTCAATTTAGCTGAATAGGTCTATTTGCAACAAAATGAGCCCTTCCCCACCTGGAAAACTATCGTTCACAGGAATTATTCCTTTCAAAACTAACTCAATTGTCGGAGGGAGACAATGCAGAAGATGCTGCAGCTTCTCTCACAGAGGGTTGTCTTTGGAGAGGTACATGTGTTCCCTCCCCTCAGTTGAATAGGCCTATTTGGAGCAAAAAGTGCCTATCTCCTCCTTGAAGCACCTACTTTTCACGAAGTATTTCTTTCAAAAGTTAACTCAGTTATCACAGAGAAACAATGTGCTGCTAGCTTCTGTTTCTACACAGATGGAGTTCCTTCGAGAGATACATGTGTTTCTTCAAGTAAGATGAATTGGTGGATCTGCAGCCAAATGAGCCTTTTCCATCTTGAAAACTTTGGTTTGCAGGAAGTACTCCTTTCAAAAACTAACTGAGTTCTCATGGCCTAACAATGTGCTCGATGTGGCAGCCACTTTCATAGCTGGTTTTCTTTGGAGAGATGCATATGGTTCTTCAACTCAGGTGAAGAGGCCTATTTGGAGCAAAGTGAGGCTATTTCCACCTTGAAAGGCCGTGGTTGCAGGAAGTATTCTTTTCCAAAACTTAGCAATTCTCACAGGAAAACAATGTGCTAGGTGCTCCTGCTTCCAACAGGGATGGTTTTCTTTCGAGAAATACCTGTGTTTCTTCAACTTAGCCAAGTCGGGCTATTTGGAATGAGATGACACTTTTCGACCTTGAAAACTGTGAATTGCAGGAATTATTCTTCTGCAAATCCAATTCAACTCTCAAAGGGAAACATTGTGCTAGATGCTAGGGCTTCTACCATGCATACTTTTCTTTTAGAGGTACATGTACTTCCTCTACTCAGCTGAATAGCCCTCATGGACCAAACGCAGCCTGTCTCCCCCTGCAAACACTTAAGATTCCTGAAGAATTCCTTTCAAAAACTAACACAGTTCTCACAGGAAAACATGTGCTTCTAACATGGATGGTTTTCCTTTGAGAGATGTGTGTGTCTTCAACTTAGCTGAATAGGCCTATTTGAAATGAGGTGAGCCTCCTACTTTGAATATTGATATTTGCAGGGTGCGTTGCTTTAAAAAACTAAATGAATTCTCATAGTGAAACACTGTGCTAGATGTGGCAGTTTCTAACATTGAAGGATTTCTTTGCATACATGCATGTGTATCTGCAATTCACCCAAATAGGCCTATTTAGAGTAAGCACATGCTCTCTCCACCTTGAAACACCTAAGTGGCAGTAAGTATTCCTTTCAAAAATAACTCAAGTCTCAAAGGGAAACAACGTGCTAAACGCAAATGCTGCCATCACAGACGGTTTCCTTTGGAGAGGTACATGTGTTACATCTCCTTAGGGCAACAGGCCTATTCGGAGCAAAATGATCCGTTCTCCACTGTGAAAACGATGATTTGCAGGACTTATTCCTTTCAAAACGTAACTCAAGTCTCACAAGGAAACAAAGTGGTAGGTTCTTTGCATCTAACACAGATTTTTTTCTTTCGAGATACACACATGTTTCATCAACTTACTTGAACTGGCCTATTTGCAAGAAAATGAGACTTTCTCCACCTTGAAAAGTATGATTTGCAGGAGTTATTCTTCCCAAACCTATCTGAAGTCTCACAGGGAAACAATGTGCTTGAAACTCCTGCTTCTAACTCGGTGGTTTTCTTTCTAGGAATGCATGTGTTTCCTCAAGTTAGTTGCCTAGGCCTATTTGGAACACAATGAGCCTATCTCCAACCTGAAAACTGTGATTAGCAGGATGTATTCCTTTCCAAAACTTCCTTAATTCTCAAAGGGAAACAATGTGCTAGTAGCTGCGGCTTCCAGCATAGGTGATTGTCTTGGCAGGGATACATGTGTTTCTTCAACTCACCTGCATAGGCCTACTTAGTGCAAAGAGAGACCTTCTGCACCTTGAAACAACTACATTGCAAGAAACAGTCCTTTCAAAAACTAATTTCATTGTCACAACAACAAGGTGCTGAATGCTGCAGTTTCTAGCATACATGGTTTTCTTTGGGGAGGAACATGTGTTACTTCAACTCAGCTGAATAGGCCTATTCGGAACAAACCCAGCCTATCTGCACTTTGAAACACCAAAGTTGCAGGAAGCATTCCTTTCCAAAACGGACACCATTCTCACTGGAATACAATGTGTTAGATGCTCCAGCTTCTAACATAGATGGTTTTCTTTGGAGAGATACATGGGTTTCTTCAACTCAGCTGAATATACTTTAAGGGAGCAAACAGAGTCTATCTCCACCTTCAACCACCTAAGTTCCAGGAAGTATTCCTTGAAAAACCTAACCGAATACTACAGGGAAACCATGTGGTAGAAGCTCCTGGTTCTAAGACAGATGATTTTCTTTCAAGAGATACATGTGTTTCTACAAGTTACCTGAAGAGGCCAATTTGGAACAAAATGAGCCTTTCTGCACAGAAAAAATACTGATTTTCGGGAGTTATTCCTTTCAAAACCAAATTCAATTTGGACAGGGAAACAGTGTGCTAGATGCTCCTGCTTCAAACAGGGATTGTTTTCTTTCGAGAAATACCTGTGTTTCTTCACTGGAGCCGAGTAGGGCTATTTGGAATAAAATGAGCCTTTTCGACCTTGAAAACTGTGATTTGCAGGGATTACTCATTTCAAAAACTAATTCAGCTCTCAAAGTGAAACAATGTGCTCTGCTACAGCTTCTAGCATCCATGCTTTTCTTGGCAGAGGTACATGAATTTCTTCAACTCAGCTGGATAGCCCTAATAGACCAAACGCAGTCTATATTAACCCTTCCACACCTAAGATTCAGGAAGTTTTCCTTTACTAACTAATGCAGTTCTCACAGGAAAACAGTGTGCTTCTAACATGGATGGTTTTCCTTTGAGGGATACATGTGTTTCTTCAACTCAGCTGAAAAGGCATCTTTGGAGCAAAGAGAGACAATCTATCTTGAAATACCTTAGTTGCAGGAGGCATTGCATTGAAAACCTAAGTCAATACTCACAAGGAATCAATGATCTCGATGCTCCTGCATCTAATAGCGATGGTTTTCTTTGAGAGATACCTGTATTTCTTCCACTTGGCTGAATAGGTCTTTTTGGATCAAAATGAGCTTTTTTGCGCTTTGAAAACTATGAACTACAGGAAGCATTTCTTTCCAAACCTAACACAATTCTCATTAGGACAGAGATGCTGAATGCTGCATCTTCTAACTTAGAGGGTTTTCTTAGGAGAGATACAAGGGTTTCTTCACCTCGGCTGAATATACGTTAAGTTAACAAACAGAGTCTCTCCCCACCTTGAACTACCAAAGTTCCAGGAAGTATTCCTTTAAAAAACTAACTGAATTCTACAGGGAAACAATGTGGTAGAAGCTCCTGGTCATAAGACAGATAGATTTCTTTCCAGAGATACATGTGTTTCTTCAAGTTAGCTGAATAGGCCTATTTAGAACAACTTGAGCCTTTCTCCACCTAGAAAATTCTGATATGCAAGAGATACTCCTTTCAAAACCAAATTCAATTCTCACAGGGAATCAATGTGGTAGATGCTACATCTTTTAAAACAGGTGGTTTTCTTTAAGGAGAGAGATGTGTTCCTTCAACTCAATGGAAAATGCCTAGTTGCACCCAATGGAATCGATCTCCACCTTGAAACACCTAAGTTGCAGGATGTGTCTTTTCAGAACAAACTGAATTCTCACAGGAAAAGCATGTGCTACATTCTCCTGCATGGAACAATGAGGGATTTCCTTGAGAGACACATGTGTTGCATCACCTCACCAGAATAGGTGTATTTGAAGCACAAGGAGGCTTTCTCCCCTGTGAACATTTTTTTTTTGCAGGAATTATTCCTGTCAAAACATAACACAAGCCTCACTGGAAAAAAGGTGCTACATGCTCCTGTTTCTAACACAGGTGGTTTTCTTTTGAGGGATACAAGGATTCCTTCAATTTAGCTGAATAGGTCTATTTGCAACAAAATGAGCCCTTCCCCACCTGGAAAACTATCGTTCACAGGAATTATTCCTTTCAAAACTAACTCAATTGTCGGAGGGAGACAATGCAGAAGATGCTGCAGCTTCTCTCACAGAGGGTTGTCTTTGGAGAGGTACATGTGTTCCCTCCCCTCAGTTGAATAGGCCTATTTGGAGCAAAAAGTGCCTATCTCCTCCTTGAAGCACCTACTTTTCACGAAGTATTTCTTTCAAAAGTTAACTCAGTTATCACAGAGAAACAATGTGCTGCTAGCTTCTGTTTCTACACAGATGGAGTTCCTTCGAGAGATACATGTGTTTCTTCAAGTAAGATGAATTGGTGGATCTGCAGCCAAATGAGCCTTTTCCATCTTGAAAACTTTGGTTTGCAGGAAGTACTCCTTTCAAAAACTAACTGAGTTCTCATGGCCTAACAATGTGCTCGATGTGGCAGCCACTTTCATAGCTGGTTTTCTTTGGAGAGATGCATATGGTTCTTCAACTCAGGTGAAGAGGCCTATTTGGAGCAAAGTGAGGCTATTTCCACCTTGAAAGACCGTGGTTGCAGGAAGTATTCTTTTCCAAAACATAGCAATTCTCACAGGAAAACAATGTGCTAGGTGCTCCTGCTTCCAACAGGGATGGTTTTCTTTCGAGAAATACCTGTGTTTCTTCAACTTAGCCAAGTCGGGCTATTTGGAATGAGATGACACTTTTCGACCTTGAAAACTGTGAATTGCAGGAATTATTCTTCTGCAAATCCAATTCAACTCTCAAAGGGAAACATTGTGCTAGATGCTAGGGCTTCTACCATGCATACTTTTCTTTTAGAGGTACATGTACTTCCTCTACTCAGCTGAATAGCCCTCATGGACCAAACGCTGCCTATCTCCCCCTGCAAACACCTAAGATTCATGAAGAATTCCTTTCAAAAACTAACACAGTTCTCACAGGAAAACATGTGCTTCTAACATGGATGGTTTTCCTTTGAGAGATGTGTGTGTCTTCAACTTAGCTGAATAGGCCTATTTGAAATGAGGTGAGCCTCCTACTTTGAATATTGATATTTGCAGGGTGCATTGCTTTAAAAAACTAAATGAATTCTCATAGTGAAACACTGTGCTAGATGTGGCAGTTTCTACCATTGAAGGATTTCTTTGCATACATGCATGTGTATCTGCAATTCACCCAAATAGGCCTATTTAGAGTAAGCACATGCTCTCTCCACCTTGAAACACCTAAGTGGCAGTAAGTATTCCTTTCAAAAATAACTCAAGTCTCAAAGGGAAACAACGTGCTAAACGCAAATGCTGCCATCACAGACGGTTTCCTTTGGAGAGGTACATGTGTTACATCTCCTTAGGTGAATAGGCCCATTCGGAGCAAAATGATCCTTTCTCCACTGTGAAAACGATGATTTGCAGGACGTATTCCTTTCAAAACGTAACTCAACTCTCACAAGGAAACAAAGTGGTAGGTTCTTTGCATCTAACACAGATTTTTTTCTTTCGAGATACACACATGTTTCATCTACTTACTTGAACTGGCCTATTTGCAAGAAAATGAGACTTTCTCCACCTTGAAAAGTAGGATTTGCAGGAGTTATTCTTCCCAAACCTATCTGAAGTCTCACAGGGAAACAATGTGCTTGAAACTCCTGCTTCTAACTCGGTGGTTTTCTTTCTAGGAATGCATGTGTTTCCTCCACTTAGTTGCCTAGGCCTATTTGGAACACAATGAGCCTATCTCCAACCTGAAAACTGTGATTAGCAGGATGTATTCCTTTCCAAAACTTCCTTAATTCTCAAAGGGAAACAATGTGCTAGAAGCTGCGGCTTCCAGCATAGGTGATTGTCTTGGCAGGGATACATGTGTTTCTTCAACTCACCTGAATAGGCCTACTTAGTGCAAAGAGAGACCTTCTGCACCTTGAAACAACTACATTGCAAGAAACAGTCCTTTCAAAAACTAATTTCATGGTCACAAGAACAAGGTGCTGAATGCTGCAGTTTCTAGCATACATGGTTTTCTTTGGGGAGGAACATGTGTTACTTCAACTCAGCTGAATAGGCCTATTTGGAGCAAACCCAGCCTATCTGCACTTTGAAACACCAAAGTTGCAGGAAGCATTCCTTTCCAAAAGGGACACCATTCTCACTGGAATACAATGTGTTAGATGCTCCAGCTTCTAACATAGATGGTTTTCTTTGGAGAGATACATGGGTTTCTTCAACTCAGCTGAATATACTTTAAGGGAGCAAACAGAGTCTATCTCCACCTTCAACCACCTAAGTTCCAGGAAGTATTCCTTGAAAAACCTAACCGAATACTACAGGGAAACCATGTGGTAGAAGCTCCTGGTTCTAAGACAGATGATTTTCTTTCAAGAGATACATGTGTTTCTACAAGTTAGCTGAAGAGGCCAATTTGGAACAAAATGAGCCTTTCTCCACCGAAAAAATACTGATTCTCGGGAGTTATTCCTTTCAAAACCAAATTCAATTTGGACAGGGAAACAGTGTGCTAGATGCTCCTGCTTCAAACGGATTGTTTTCTTGCGAGAAATACCTGTGTTTCTTCACTGGAGCCGAGTAGGGCTATTTGGAATAAAATGAGCCTTTTCGACCTTGAAAACTGTGATTTGCAGGGATTACTCATTTCAAAAACTAATTCAGCTCTCAAAGTGAAACAATGTGCTCTGTTACAGCTTCTAGCATCCATGCTTTTCTTGGCAGAGGTACATTAATTTCTTCAACTCAGCTGGATAGCCCTAAGAGAACAAACGCAGTCTATATTAACCCTTCCACCCCTAAGATTCAGGAAGTTTTCCTTTACTAACTAATGCAGTTCTCACAGGAAAACAGTGTGCTTCTAACATGGATGGTTTTCCTTTGAGAGATACATGTGTTTCTTCAACTCAGCTGAAAAGGCATCTTTGGAGCAAAGAGAGACAATCTATCTTGAAATACCTTAGTTGCAGGAAGCATTGCATTGAAAACCTAAGTCAATACTCACAAGGAATCAATGATCTCGATGCTCCTGCATCTAATAGCGATGGTTTTCTTTGAGAGATACCTGTATTTCTTCCACTTGGCTGAATAGGTCTTTTTGGATCAAAATGAGCTTTTTTGCGCTTTGAAAACTATGAACTACAGGAAGCATTTCTTTCCAAACCTAACACAATTCTCATTAGGACAGAGATGCTGAATGCTGCATCTTCTAACTTAGAGGGTTTTCTTAGGAGAGATACAAGGGTTTCTTCACCTCAGCTGAATATACGTTAAGTTAACAAACAGAGTCTCTCCCCACCTTGAACCACCAAAGTTCCAGGAAGTATTCCTTTAAAAAACTAACCGAATTCTACAGGGAAACAATGTGGTAGAAGCTCCTGGTCATAAGACAGATAGATTTCTTTCCAGAGATACATGTTTCTTCAAGTTAGCTGAATAGGCCTATTTAGAACAACTTGAGCCTTTCTCCACCTAGAAAATTCTGATATGCAAGAGATATTCCTTTCAAAACCAAATTCAATTCTCACAGGGAAACAATGTGGTAGATGCTACATCTTTTAAAACAGGTGGATTTCTTTAAGGAGACAGATGTGTTCCTTCCACTCAATGGAAAATGCCTAGTTGCAGCCAATGGAATCGATCTCCACCTTGAAACACCTAAGTTGCGGGATGTGTCTTTTCAGAACAAACTGAATTCTCCCAGGAAAAGCATGTGCTACATTCTCCTGCATGGAACAATGAGGGATTTCCTTGAGAGACACATGTGTTGCATCACCTCACCACAATACGTGTATTTGAAGCACAAGGAGCCTTTCTCCCCTGTGAACATTTTGTTTTGCAGGAATTATTCCTGTCAAAACATAACACAAGCCTCACTGGAAAAAAGGTGCTACATGCTCCTGTTTCTAACACAGGTGTTTTTCTTTTGAGGGATACAAGGATTCCTTCAATTTAGCTGAATAGGTCTATTTGCAACAAAATGAGCCCTTCTCCACCTGGAAAACTATCGTTCACAGGAATTATTCCTTTCAAAACTAACTCAATTGTCGGAGGGAGACAATGCAGAAGATACTGCAGCTTCTCTCACAGAGGGTTGTCTTTGGAGAGGTACATGTGTTTCCTCCCCTCAGTTGAATAGGCCTATTTGGAGCAAAAAGTGCCTATCTCCACCTTGAAGCACCTACTTTTCACGAAGTATTTCTTTCAAAAGTTAACTCAGTTATCACAGAGAAACAATGTGCTGCTAGCTTCTGTTTCAACACAGATGGAGTTCCTTCGAGAGATACATGTGTTTCTTCAAGTAAGATGAATTGGTGGATCTGCAGCCAAATGAGCCTTTTCCATCTTGAAATCTTTGGTTTGCAGGAAGTACTCCTTTCAAAACCTAACTGAGTTCTCATGGCCTAACAATGTGCTCGATGTGGCAGCCACTTTCATAGCTGGTTTTCTTTGGAGAGATGCATATGGTTCTTCAACTCAGGTGAAGAGGCCTATTTGGAGCAAAGTGAGGCTATTTCCACCTTGAAAGGCCGTGGTTGCACGAAGTATTCTTTTCCAAAACTTAGCAATTCTCACAGGAAAACAATGTGCTAGGTGCTCCTGCTTCCAACTGGGATGGTTTTCTTTCGAGAAATACCTGTGTTTCTTCAACTTAGCCAAGTCGGGCTATTTGGAATGAAATGACACTTTTCGACCTTGAAAACTGTGAATTGCAGGAATTATTCTTCTGCAAATCCAATTCAACTCTCAAAGGGAAACATTGTGCTAGATGCTAGGGCTTCTACCATGCATACTTTTCTTTTAGAGGTACATGTACTTCCTCTACTCAGCTGAATAGCCCTAATGGACCAAACGCAGCCTATCACCCCCTGCAAACACCTATGATTCATGAAGAATTCCTTTCAAAAACTAACACAGTTCTCACAGGAAAACATGTGCTTCTAACATGGATGGTTTTCCTTTGAGAGATGTGTGTGTCTTCAACTTAGCTGAATAGGCCTATTTGAAATGAGGTGAGCCTCCTACTTTGAATATTGATATTTGCAGGGTGCGTTGCTTTAAAAAACTAAATGAATTCTCATAGTGAAACACTGTGCTAGATGTGGCAGTTTCTAACATTGAAGGATTTCTTTGCATACATGCATGTGTATCTGCAATTCACCCAAATAGGCCTATTTAGAGTAAGCACATGCTCTCTCCACCTTGAAACACCTAAGTGGCAGTAAGTATTCCTTTCAAAAATAACTCAAGTCTCAAAGGGAAACAACGTGCTAAACGCAAATGCCGCCATCACAGACGGTTTCCTTTGGAGAGGTACATGTGTTACATCTCCTTAGGTGAATAGGCCCATTCGGAGCAAAATGATCCTTTCTCCACTGTGAAAATGATGATTTGCAGGACGCATTCCTTTCAAAACGTAACTCAAGTCTCACAAGGAAACAAAGTGGTAGGTTCTTTGCATCTAACACAGATTTTTTTCTTTCGAGATACACACATGTTTCATCATCTTACTTGAACTGGCTTACTTGCAACAAAATGAGACTTCTCCACCTTGAAAAGTATGATTTGCAGGAGTTATTCTTCCCAAACCTATCTGAAGTCTCACAGGGAAACAATGTGCTTGAAACTCCTGCTTCTAACTCGGTGGTTTTCTTTCTAGGAATGCATGTGTTTCCTCCACTTAGTTGCCTAGGCCTATTTGGAACACAATGAGCCTATCTCCAACCTGAAAACTGTGATTAGCAGGATGTATTCCTTTCCAAAACTTCCTTAATTCTCAAAGGGAAACAATGTGCTAGAAGCTGCGGCTTCCAGCATAGGTGATTGTCTTGGCAGGGATACATGTGTTTCTTCACCTCACCTGAATAGGCCTACATAGCGCAAAGAGAGACCTTCTGCACCTTGAAACAACTACATTGCAAGAAACAGTCCTTTCAAAAACTAATTTCATTGTCACAAGAACAAGGTGCTGAATGCTGCAGTTTCTAGCATACATGGTTTTCTTTGGGGAGGAACATGTGTTACTTCAACTCAGCTGAATAGGCCTATTTGGAGCAAACCCAGCCTATCTGCACTTTGAAACACCAAAGTTGCAGGAAACATTCCTTTCCAAAACGGACACCATTCTCACTGGAATACAATGTGTTAGATGCTCCAGCTTCTAACATAGATGGGTTTCTTTGGAGAGATACATGGGTTTCTTCAACTCAGCTGAATATACATTAAGGGAGCAAACAGAGTCTATCTCCACCTTCAACCACCTAAGTTCCAGGAAGTATTCCTTGAAAAACCTAACCGAATACTACAGGAAAACCATGTGGTAGAAGCTCCTGGTTCTAAGACAGATGATTTTCTTTCAAGTGATACATGTGTTTCTACAAGTTAGCTGAAGAGGCCAATTTGGAACAAAATGAGCCTTTCTCCACCGAAAAAAATACTGATTTTGGGAGTTATTCCTTTCAAAACCAAATTCAATTTGGACAGGGAAACAGTGTGCTAGATGCTCCTGCTTCAAACAGGGATTGTTTTCTTTCGAGAAATACCTGTGTTTCTTCACTGTAGCCGAGTAGGGCTATTTGGAATAAAATGAGCCTTTTCGACCTTGAAAACTGTGATTTGCAGGGATTCCTCATTTCAAAAACTAATTCAGCTCTCAAAGTGAAACAATGTGCTCTGCTACAGCTTCTAGCATCCATGCTTTTCTTGGCAGAGGTGCATGAATTTCTTCAACTCAGCTGGATAGCCCTAATAGACCAAACGCTGTCTATATTAACCCTTCCACACCTAAGATTTAGGAAGTTTTCGTTTACTAACTAATGCAGTTCTCACAGGAAAACAGTGTGCTTCTAACATGGATGGTTTTCCTTTGAGAGATACATGTGTTTCTTCAACTCAGCTGAAAAGTCATCTTTGGAGCAAAGAGAGACAATCTATCTTGAAATACCTTAGTTGCAGGAAGCATTGCATTGAAAACCTCAGTCAATACTCAAAAGGAATCAATGATCTCGATGCTCCTGCATCTAATAGCGATGGGTTTCTTTGAGAGATACCTGTATTTCTTCCACTTGGCTGAATAGGTCTTTTTGGATCAAAATGAGCTTTTTTGCGCTTTGAAAACTATGAACTACAGGAAGCATTTCTTTCCAAACCTAACACAATTCTCATTAGGACAGAGATGCTGAATGCTGCATCTTCTAACTTAGAGGGTTTTCTTAGGAGAGATACAAGGGTTTCTTCACCTCAGCTGAATATACGTTAAGTTAACAAACAGAGTCTCTCCCCACCTTGAACCACCAAAGTTCCAGGAAGTATTCCTTTAAAAAACTAACCGAATTCTACAGGGAAACAATGTGGTAGAAGCTTCTGGTCATAAGACAGATAGATTTCTTTCCAGAGATACATGTGTTTCTTCAAGTTAGCTGAATAGGCCTATTTAGAACAACTTGAGCCTTTCTCCACCTAGAAAATTCTGATATGCAAGAGATATTCCTTTCAAAACCAAATTCAATTCTCACAGGGAAACAATGTGGTAGATGCTACATCTTTTATAATAGGTGGTTTTCAATAAGGAGACAGATGTGTTCCTTCAACTCAATGGAAAATGCCTAGTTGCAGCCAATGGAATCGATCTCCACCTTGAAACACCTAAGTTGCGGGATGTGTCTTTTCAGAACAAACTGAATTCTCCCAGGAAAAGCATGTGCTACATTCTCCTGCATGGAACAATGAGGGATTTCCTTGAGAGACACATGTGTTGCATCACCTCACCAGAATAGGTGTATTTGAAGCACAAGGAGCCTTTCTCCCCTGTGAACATTTTTTTTGCGGGAATTATTCCTGTCAAAACATAACACTAGCCTCACTGGAAAAAAGGTGCTACATGCTCCTGTTTCTAACACAGGTGGTTTTCTTTTGAGGGATACAAGGATTCCTTCAATGTAGCTGAATAGGTCTATTTGCAACAAAGTGAGCCCTTCCCCACCTGGAAAACTATCTTTCACAGGAATTATTCCTTTCAAAACTAACTCAATTGTCGGAGGGAGACAATGCAGAAGATGCTGCAGCTTCTCTCACAGAGGGTTGTCTTTGGAGAGGTACATGTGTTCCCTCCCCTCAGTTGAATAGTCCTATTTGGAGCAAAAAGTGCCTATCTCCACCTTGAAGCACCTATTTTTCACGAAGTATTTCTTTCAAAAGTTAACTCAGTTATCACAGAGAAACAATGTGCTGCTAGCTTCTGTTTCTACACAGATGGAGTTCCTTCGAGAGATACATGTGTTTCTTCAAGTAAGATGAATTGGTGGATCTGCAGCCAAATGAGCCTTTTCCATCTTGAAAACTTTGGTTTGCAGAAAGTACTCCTTTCAAAAACTAACTGAGTTCTCATGGCCTAACAATGTGTTCGATGTGGCAGCCACTTTCATAGCTGGTTTTCTTTGGAGAGATGCATATGGTTCTTCAACTCAGGTGAAGAGGCCTATTTGGAGCAAAGTGAGGCTATTTCCACCTTGAAAGGCCGTGGTTGCAGGAAGTATTCTTTTCCAAAACTTAGCAATTCTCACAGGAAAACAATGTGCTAGGTGCTCCTGCTTCCAACAGGGATGGTTTTCTTTCGAGAAATACCTGTGTTTCTTCAACTTAGCCAAGTCGGGCTATTTGGAATGAGATGACACTTTTCGACCTTGAAAACTGTGAATTGCAGGAATTATTCTTCTGCAAATCCAATTCAACTCTCAAAGGGAAATATTGTGCTAGATGCTAGGACTTCTACCATGCATACTTTTCTTTTAGAGGTACATGTACTTCCTCTACTCAGCTGAATAGCCCTAATGGACCAAACGCAGCCTATCTCCCCCTGCAAACACCTTAGATTCATAAAGAATTCCTTTCAAAAACTAACACATTTCTCACAGGAAAACATGTGCTTCTAATATGGATGGTTTTCCTTTGAGAGATGTGTGTGTCTTCAACTTAGCTGAATAGGCCTATTTGAAATGAGGTGAGCCTCCTACTTTGAATATTGATATTTGCAGGGTGCATTGCTTTAAAAAACTAAATGAATTCTCATAGTGAAACACTGTGCTAGATGTGGCAGTTTCTAACATTGAAGGATTTCTTTGCATACATGCATGTGTATCTGCAATTCACCCAAATAGGCCTATTTAGAGTAAGCACATGCTCTCTCCACCTTGAAACACCTAAGTGGCAGTAAGTATTCCTTTCAAAAATAACTCAAGTCTCAAAGGGAAACAACGTGCTAAACGCAAATGCTGCCATCACAGACGGTTTCCTTTGGAGAGGTACATGTGTTACATCTCCTTAGGGCAACAGGCCTATTCGGAGCAAAATGATCCGTTCTCCACTGTGAAAACGATGATTTGCAGGACTTATTCCTTTCAAAACGTAACTCAAGTCTCACAAGGAAACAAAGTGGTAGGTTCTTTGCATCTAACACAGATTTTTTTCTTTCGAGATACACACATGTTTCATCAACTTACTTGAACTGGCCTATTTGCAAGAAAATGAGAATTTCTCCACCTTGAAAAGTATGATTTGCAGGAGTTATTCTTCCCAAACGTATCTGAAGTCTCACAGGGAAACAATGTGCTTGAAACTCCTGCTTCTAACTCGGTGGTTTTCTTTCTAGGAATGCATGTGTTTCCTCAAGTTAGTTGCCTAGGCCTATTTGGAACACAATGAGCCTATCTCCAACCTGAAAACTGTGATTAGCAGGATGTATTCCTTTCCAAAACTTCCTTAATTCTCAAAGGGAAACAATGTGCTAGTAGCTGCGGCTTCCAGCATAGGTGATTGTCTTGGCAGGGATACATGTGTTTCTTCAACTCACCTGCATAGGCCTACTTAGTGCAAAGAGAGACCTTCTGCACCTTGAAACAACTACATTGCAAGAAACAGTCCTTTCAAAAACTAATTTCATTGTCACAAGAACAAGGTGCTGAATGCTGCAGTTTCTAGCATACATGGTTTTCTTTGGGGAGGAACATGTGTTACTTCAACTCAGCTGAATAGGCCTATTCGGAGCAAACCCAGCCTATCTGCACTTTGAAACACCAAAGTTGCAGGAAGCATTCCTTTCCAAAACGGACACCATTCTCACTGGAATACAATGTGTTAGATGCTCCAGCTTCTAACATAGATGGTTTTCTTTGGAGAGATACATGGGTTTCTTCAACTCAGCTGAATATACTTTAAGGGAGCAAACAGAGTCTATCTCCACCTTCAACCACCTAAGTTCCAGGAAGTATTCCTTGAAAAACCTAACCGAATACTACAGGGAAACCATGTGGTAGAAGCTCCTGGTTCTAAGACAGATGATTTTCTTTCAAGAGATACATGTGTTTCTACAAGTTACCTGAAGAGGCCAATTTGGAACAAAATGAGCCTTTCTGCACAGAAAAAATACTGATTTTCGGGAGTTATTCCTTTCAAAACCAAATTCAATTTGGACAGGGAAACAGTGTGCTAGATGCTCCTGCTTCAAACAGGGATTGTTTTCTTTCGAGAAATACCTGTGTTTCTTCACTGGAGCCGAGTAGGGCTATTTGGAATAAAATGAGCCTTTTCGACCTTGAAAACTGTGATTTGCAGGGATTACTCATTTCAAAAACTAATTCAGCTCTCAAAGTGAAACAATGTGCTCTGCTACAGCTTCTAGCATCCATGCTTTTCTTGGCAGAGGTACATGAATTTCTTCAACTCAGCTGGATAGCCCTAATAGACCAAACGCAGTCTATATTAACCCTTCCACACCTAAGATTCAGGAAGTTTTCCTTTACTAACTAATGCAGTTCTCACAGGAAAACAGTGTGCTTCTAACATGGATGGTTTTCCTTTGAGGGATACATGTGTTTCTTCAACTCAGCTGAAAAGGCATCTTTGGAGCAAAGAGAGACAATCTATCTTGAAATACCTTAGTTGCAGGAGGCATTGCATTGAAAACCTAAGTCAATACTCACAAGGAATCAATGATCTCGATGCTCCTGCATCTAATAGCGATGGTTTTCTTTGAGAGATACCTGTATTTCTTCCACTTGGCTGAATAGGTCTTTTTGGATCAAAATGAGCTTTTTTGCGCTTTGAAAACTATGAACTACAGGAAGCATATCTTTCCAAACCTAACACAATTCTCATTAGGACAGAGATGCTGAATGCTGCATCTTCTAACTTAGAGGGTTTTCTTAGGAGAGATACAAGGGTTTCTTCACCTCGGCTGAATATACGTTAAGTTAACAAACAGAGTCTCTCCCCACCTTGAACTACCAAAGTTCCAGGAAGTATTCCTTTAAAAAACTAACTGAATTCTACAGGGAAACAATGTGGTAGAAGCTCCTGGTCATAAGACAGATAGATTTCTTTCCAGAGATACATGTGTTTCTTCAAGTTAGCTGAATAGGCCTATTTAGAACAACTTGAGCCTTTCTCCACCTAGAAAATTCTGATATGCAAGAGATACTCCTTTCAAAACCAAATTCAATTCTCACAGGGAATCAATGTGGTAGATGCTACATCTTTTAAAACAGGTGGTTTTCTTTAAGGAGAGAGATGTGTTCCTTCAACTCAATGGAAAATGCCTAGTTGCACCCAATGGAATCGATCTCCACCTTGAAACACCTAAGTTGCAGGATGTGTCTTTTCAGAACAAACTGAATTCTCACAGGAAAAGCATGTGCTACATTCTCCTGCATGGAACAATGAGGGATTTCCTTGAGAGACACATGTGTTGCATCACCTCACCAGAATAGGTGTATTTGAAGCACAAGGAGGCTTTCTCCCCTGTGAACATTTTTTTTTTGCAGGAATTATTCCTGTCAAAACATAACACAAGCCTCACTGGAAAAAAGGTGCTACATGCTCCTGTTTCTAACACAGGTGGTTTTCTTTTGAGGGATACAAGGATTCCTTCAATTTAGCTGAATAGGTCTATTTGCAACAAAATGAGCCCTTCCCCACCTGGAAAACTATCGTTCACAGGAATTATTCCTTTCAAAACTAACTCAATTGTCGGAGGGAGACAATGCAGAAGATGCTGCAGCTTCTCTCACAGAGGGTTGTCTTTGGAGAGGTACATGTGTTCCCTCCCCTCAGTTGAATAGGCCTATTTGGAGCAAAAAGTGCCTATCTCCTCCTTGAAGCACCTACTTTTCACGAAGTATTTCTTTCAAAAGTTAACTCAGTTATCACAGAGAAACAATGTGCTGCTAGCTTCTGTTTCTACACAGATGGAGTTCCTTCGAGAGATACATGTGTTTCTTCAAGTAAGATGAATTGGTGGATCTGCAGCCAAATGAGCCTTTTCCATCTTGAAAACTTTGGTTTGCAGGAAGTACTCCTTTCAAAAACTAACTGAGTTCTCATGGCCTAACAATGTGCTCGATGTGGCAGCCACTTTCATAGCTGGTTTTCTTTGGAGAGATGCATATGGTTCTTCAACTCAGGTGAAGAGGCCTATTTGGAGCAAAGTGAGGCTATTTCCACCTTGAAAGGCCGTGGTTGCAGGAAGTATTCTTTTCCAAAACTTAGCAATTCTCACAGGAAAACAATGTGCTAGGTGCTCCTGCTTCCAACAGGGATGGTTTTCTTTCGAGAAATACCTGTGTTTCTTCAACTTAGCCAAGTCGGGCTATTTGGAATGAGATGACACTTTTCGACCTTGAAAACTGTGAATTGCAGGAATTATTCTTCTGCAAATCCAATTCAACTCTCAAAGGGAAACATTGTGCTAGATGCTAGGGCTTCTACCATGCATACTTTTCTTTTAGAGGTACATGTACTTCCTCTACTCAGCTGAATAGCCCTCATGGACCAAACGCAGCCTGTCTCCCCCTGCAAACACTTAAGATTCCTGAAGAATTCCTTTCAAAAACTAACACAGTTCTCACAGGAAAACATGTGCTTCTAACATGGATGGTTTTCCTTTGAGAGATGTGTGTGTCTTCAACTTAGCTGAATAGGCCTATTTGAAATGAGGTGAGCCTCCTACTTTGAATATTGATATTTGCAGGGTGCGTTGCTTTAAAAAACTAAATGAATTCTCATAGTGAAACACTGTGCTAGATGTGGCAGTTTCTAACATTGAAGGATTTCTTTGCATACATGCATGTGTATCTGCAATTCACCCAAATAGGCCTATTTAGAGTAAGCACATGCTCTCTCCACCTTGAAACACCTAAGTGGCAGTAAGTATTCCTTTCAAAAATAACTCAAGTCTCAAAGGGAAACAACGTGCTAAACGCAAATGCTGCCATCACAGACGGTTTCCTTTGGAGAGGTACATGTGTTACATCTCCTTAGGGCAACAGGCCTATTCGGAGCAAAATGATCCGTTCTCCACTGTGAAAACGATGATTTGCAGGACTTATTCCTTTCAAAACGTAACTCAAGTCTCACAAGGAAACAAAGTGGTAGGTTCTTTGCATCTAACACAGATTTTTTTCTTTCGAGATACACACATGTTTCATCAACTTACTTGAACTGGCCTATTTGCAAGAAAATGAGACTTTCTCCACCTTGAAAAGTATGATTTGCAGGAGTTATTCTTCCCAAACCTATCTGAAGTCTCACAGGGAAACAATGTGCTTGAAACTCCTGCTTCTAACTCGGTGGTTTTCTTTCTAGGAATGCATGTGTTTCCTCAAGTTAGTTGCCTAGGCCTATTTGGAACACAATGAGCCTATCTCCAACCTGAAAACTGTGATTAGCAGGATGTATTCCTTTCCAAAACTTCCTTAATTCTCAAAGGGAAACAATGTGCTAGTAGCTGCGGCTTCCAGCATAGGTGATTGTCTTGGCAGGGATACATGTGTTTCTTCAACTCACCTGCATAGGCCTACTTAGTGCAAAGAGAGACCTTCTGCACCTTGAAACAACTACATTGCAAGAAACAGTCCTTTCAAAAACTAATTTCATTGTCACAAGAACAAGGTGCTGAATGCTGCAGTTTCTAGCATACATGGTTTTCTTTGGGGAGGAACATGTGTTACTTCAACTCAGCTGAATAGGCCTATTCGGAACAAACCCAGCCTATCTGCACTTTGAAACACCAAAGTTGCAGGAAGCATTCCTTTCCAAAACGGACACCATTCTCACTGGAATACAATGTGTTAGATGCTCCAGCTTCTAACATAGATGGTTTTCTTTGGAGAGATACATGGGTTTCTTCAACTCAGCTGAATATACTTTAAGGGAGCAAACAGAGTCTATCTCCACCTTCAACCACCTAAGTTCCAGGAAGTATTCCTTGAAAAACCTAACCGAATACTACAGGGAAACCATGTGGTAGAAGCTCCTGGTTCTAAGACAGATGATTTTCTTTCAAGAGATACATGTGTTTCTACAAGTTACCTGAAGAGGCCAATTTGGAACAAAATGAGCCTTTCTGCACAGAAAAAATACTGATTTTCGGGAGTTATTCCTTTCAAAACCAAATTCAATTTGGACAGGGAAACAGTGTGCTAGATGCTCCTGCTTCAAACAGGGATTGTTTTCTTTCGAGAAATACCTGTGTTTCTTCACTGGAGCCGAGTAGGGCTATTTGGAATAAAATGAGCCTTTTCGACCTTGAAAACTGTGATTTGCAGGGATTACTCATTTCAAAAACTAATTCAGCTCTCAAAGTGAAACAATGTGCTCTGCTACAGCTTCTAGCATCCATGCTTTTCTTGGCAGAGGTACATGAATTTCTTCAACTCAGCTGGATAGCCCTAATAGACCAAACGCAGTCTATATTAACCCTTCCACACCTAAGATTCAGGAAGTTTTCCTTTACTAACTAATGCAGTTCTCACAGGAAAACAGTGTGCTTCTAACATGGATGGTTTTCCTTTGAGGGATACATGTGTTTCTTCAACTCAGCTGAAAAGGCATCTTTGGAGCAAAGAGAGACAATCTATCTTGAAATACCTTAGTTGCAGGAGGCATTGCATTGAAAACCTAAGTCAATACTCACAAGGAATCAATGATCTCGATGCTCCTGCATCTAATAGCGATGGTTTTCTTTGAGAGATACCTGTATTTCTTCCACTTGGCTGAATAGGTCTTTTTGGATCAAAATGAGCTTTTTTGCGCTTTGAAAACTATGAACTACAGGAAGCATTTCTTTCCAAACCTAACACAATTCTCATTAGGACAGAGATGCTGAATGCTGCATCTTCTAACTTAGAGGGTTTTCTTAGGAGAGATACAAGGGTTTCTTCACCTCGGCTGAATATACGTTAAGTTAACAAACAGAGTCTCTCCCCACCTTGAACTACCAAAGTTCCAGGAAGTATTCCTTTAAAAAACTAACTGAATTCTACAGGGAAACAATGTGGTAGAAGCTCCTGGTCATAAGACAGATAGATTTCTTTCCAGAGATACATGTGTTTCTTCAAGTTAGCTGAATAGGCCTATTTAGAACAACTTGAGCCTTTCTCCACCTAGAAAATTCTGATATGCAAGAGATACTCCTTTCAAAACCAAATTCAATTCTCACAGGGAATCAATGTGGTAGATGCTACATCTTTTAAAACAGGTGGTTTTCTTTAAGGAGAGAGATGTGTTCCTTCAACTCAATGGAAAATGCCTAGTTGCACCCAATGGAATCGATCTCCACCTTGAAACACCTAAGTTGCAGGATGTGTCTTTTCAGAACAAACTGAATTCTCACAGGAAAAGCATGTGCTACATTCTCCTGCATGGAACAATGAGGGATTTCCTTGAGAGACACATGTGTTGCATCACCTCACCAGAATAGGTGTATTTGAAGCACAAGGAGGCTTTCTCCCCTGTGAACATTTTTTTTTTGCAGGAATTATTCCTGTCAAAACATAACACAAGCCTCACTGGAAAAAAGGTGCTACATGCTCCTGTTTCTAACACAGGTGGTTTTCTTTTGAGGGATACAAGGATTCCTTCAATTTAGCTGAATAGGTCTATTTGCAACAAAATGAGCCCTTCCCCACCTGGAAAACTATCGTTCACAGGAATTATTCCTTTCAAAACTAACTCAATTGTCGGAGGGAGACAATGCAGAAGATGCTGCAGCTTCTCTCACAGAGGGTTGTCTTTGGAGAGGTACATGTGTTCCCTCCCCTCAGTTGAATAGGCCTATTTGGAGCAAAAAGTGCCTATCTCCTCCTTGAAGCACCTACTTTTCACGAAGTATTTCTTTCAAAAGTTAACTCAGTTATCACAGAGAAACAATGTGCTGCTAGCTTCTGTTTCTACACAGATGGAGTTCCTTCGAGAGATACATGTGTTTCTTCAAGTAAGATGAATTGGTGGATCTGCAGCCAAATGAGCCTTTTCCATCTTGAAAACTTTGGTTTGCAGGAAGTACTCCTTTCAAAAACTAACTGAGTTCTCATGGCCTAACAATGTGCTCGATGTGGCAGCCACTTTCATAGCTGGTTTTCTTTGGAGAGATGCATATGGTTCTTCAACTCAGGTGAAGAGGCCTATTTGGAGCAAAGTGAGGCTATTTCCACCTTGAAAGGCCGTGGTTGCAGGAAGTATTCTTTTCCAAAACTTAGCAATTCTCACAGGAAAACAATGTGCTAGGTGCTCCTGCTTCCAACAGGGATGGTTTTCTTTCGAGAAATACCTGTGTTTCTTCAACTTAGCCAAGTCGGGCTATTTGGAATGAGATGACACTTTTCGACCTTGAAAACTGTGAATTGCAGGAATTATTCTTCTGCAAATCCAATTCAACTCTCAAAGGGAAACATTGTGCTAGATGCTAGGGCTTCTACCATGCATACTTTTCTTTTAGAGGTACATGTACTTCCTCTACTCAGCTGAATAGCCCTCATGGACCAAACGCAGCCTATTTCCCCCTGCAAACACCTAAGATTCATGAAGAATTCCTTTCAAAAACTAACACAGTTCTCACAGGAAAACATGTGCTTCTAACATGGATGGTTTTCCTTTGAGAGATGTGTGTGTCTTCAACTTAGCTGAATAGGCCTATTTGAAATGAGGTGAGCCTCCTACTTTGAATATTGATATTTGCAGGGTGCATTGCTTTAAAAAACTAAATGAATTCTCATAGTGAAACACTGTGCTAGATGTGGCAGTTTCTAACATTGAAGGATTTCTTTGCATACATGCATGTGTATCTGCAATTCACCCAAATAGGCCTATTTAGAGTAAGCACATGCTCTCTCCACCTTGAAACACCTAAGTGGCAGTAAGTATTCCTTTCAAAAATAACTCAAGTCTCAAAGGGAAACAACGTGCTAAACGCAAATGCTGCCATCACAGACGGTTTCCTTTGGAGAGGTACATGTGTTACATCTCCTTAGGTGAGTAGGCCCATTCGGAGCAAAATGATCCTTTCTCCACTGTGAAAACGATATTTTGCAGGACGTATTCCTTTCAAAACGTAACTCAAGTCTCACAAGGAAACAAAGTGGTAGGTTCTTTACATCTAACACAGATTTTTTTCTTTCGAGATACACACATGTTTCATCAACTTACTTGAACTGGCCTATTTGCAACAAAATGAGACTTTCTCCACCTTGAAAAGTATGACTTGCAGGAGTTATTCTTCAAAAACCTATCTGAAGTCTCACAGGGAAACAATGTGCTTGAAACTCCTGCTTCTAACTCGGTGGTTTTCTTTCTAGGAATGCATGTGTTTCCTCAACTTAGTTGCCTAGGCCTATTTGGAACACAATGAGCCTATCTCCAACCTGAAAACTGTGATTAGCAGGATGTATTCCTTTCCAAAACTTCCTTAATTCACAAAGGGAAACAATGTGCTAGAAGCTGCGGCTTCCAGCATAGGTGATTGTCTTGGCAGGGATACATGTGTTTCTTCAACTCACCTGAATAGGCCTACTTAGTGCAAAGAGAGACCTTCTGCACCTTGAAACAACTACATTGCAAGAAACAGTCCTTTCAAAAACTAATTTCATTGTCACAAGAACAAGGTGCTGAATGCTGCAGTTTCTAGCATACATGGTTTTCTTTGGGGAGGAACATGTGTTACTTCAACTCAGCTGAAAAGGCCTATTTGGAGCAAACCCAGCCTATCTGCACTTTGAAACACCAAAGTTGCAGGAAGCATTCCTTTCCAAAACGGACACCATTCTCACTGGAATACAATGTGTTAGATGCTCCAGCTTCTAACATTGATGGTTTTCTTTGGAGAGATACATGGGTTTCTTCAACTCAGCTGAATATACTTTAAGGGAGCAAACAGAGTCTATCTCCACCTTCAACCACCTAAGTTCCAGGAAGTATTCCTTGAAAAACCTAACCGAATACTACAGGGAAACCATGTGGTAGAAGCTCCTGGTTCTAAGACAGATGATTTTCTTTCAAGTGATACATGTGTTTCTACAAGTTAGCTGAAGAGGCCAATTTGGAACAAAATGAGCCTTTCTCCACCGAAAAAAATACTGATTTTTGGGAGTTATTCCTTTCAAAACCAAATTCAATTTGGACAGGGAAACAGTGTGCTACATGCTCCTGCTTCAAACAGGGATTGTTTTCTTTCGAGAAATACCTGTGTTTCTTCACTGTAGCCGAGTAGGGCTATTTGGAATAAAATGAGCCTTTTCGACCTTGAAAACTGTGATTTGCAGGGATTCCTCATTTCAAAAACTAATTCAGCTCTCAAAGTGAAACAATGTGCTCTGCTACAGCTTCTAGCATCCATGCTTTTCTTGGCAGAGGTACATGAATTTCTTCAACTCAGCTTGATAGCCCTAATAGACCAAACGCAGTATATATTAACCCTTCCACACGTAAGATTTAGGAAGTTTTCGTTTACTAACTAATGCAGTTCTCACAGGAAAACAGTGTGCTTCTAACATGGATGGTTTTCCTTTGAGAGATACATGTGTTTCTTCAACTCAGCTGAAAAGTCATCTTTGGAGCAAAGAGAGACAATCTATCTTGAAATACCTTAGTTGCAGGAAGCATTGCATTGAAAACCTAAGTCAATACTCAAAAGGAATCAATGATCTCGATGCTCCTGCATCTAATAGCGATGGGTTTCTTTGAGAGATACCTGTATTTCTTCCACTTGGCTGAATAGGTCTTTTTGGATCAAAATGAGCTTTTTTGCGCTTTGAAAACTATGAACTACAGGAAGCATTTCTTTCCAAACCTAACACAATTCTCATTAGGACAGAGATGCTGAATGCTGCATCTTCTAACTTAGAGGGTTTTCTTAGGAGAGATACAAGGGTTTCTTCACCTCAGCTGAATATACGTTAAGTTAACAAACAGAGTCTCTCCCCACCTTGAACCACCAAAGTTCCAGGAAGTATTCCTTTAAAAAACTAACCGAATTCTACAGGGAAACAATGTGGTAGAAGCTTCTGGTCATAAGACAGATAGATTTCTTTCCAGAGATACATGTGTTTCTTCAAGTTAGCTGAATAGGCCTATTTAGAACAACTTGAGCCTTTCTCCACCTAGAAAATTCTGATATGCAAGAGATATTCCTTTCAAAACCAAATTCAATTCTCACAGGGAAACAATGTGGTAGATGCTACATCTTTTAAAATAGGTGGTTTTAAATAAGGAGACAGATGTGTTCCTTCAACTCAATGGAAAATGCCTTGTTGCAGCCAATGGAATCGATCTCCACCTTGAAACACCTAAGTTGCGGGATGTGTCTTTTCAGAACAAACTGAATTCTCACAGGAAAAGCATGTGCTACATTCTCCTGCATGGAACAATGAGGGATTTCCTTGAGAGACACATGTGTTGCATCACCTCACCAGAATAGGTGTATTTGAAGCACAAGGAGCCTTTCTCCCCTGTGAACATTTTTTTTGCGGGAATTATTCCTGTCAAAACATAACACTAGCCTCACTGGAAAAAAGGTGCTACATGCTCCTGTTTCTAACACAGGTGGTTTTCTTTTGAGGGATACAAGGATTCCTTCAATGTAGCTGAATAGGTCTATTTGCAACAAAATGAGCCCTTCCCCACCTGGAAAACTATCTTTCACAGGAATTATTCCTTTCAAAACTAACTCAATTGTCGGAGGGAGACAATGCAGAAGATGCTGCAGCTTCTCTCACAGATGGTTGTCTTTGGAGAGGTACATGTGTTCCCTCCCCTCAGTTGAATAGTCCTATTTGGAGCAAAAAGTGCCTATCTCCACCTTGAAGCACCTATTTTTCACGAAGTATTTCTTTCAAAAGTTAACTCAGTTATCACAGAGAAACAATGTGCTGCTAGCTTCTGTTTCTACACAGATGGAGTTCCTTCGAGAGATACATGTGTTTCTTCAAGTAAGATGAATTGGTGGATCTGCAGCCAAATGAGCCTTTTCCATCTTGAAAACTTTGGTTTGCAGGAAGTACTCCTTTCAAAAACTAACTGAGTTCTCATGGCCTAACAATGTGTTCGATGTGGCAGCCACTTTCATAGCTGGTTTTCTTTGGAGAGATGCATATGGTTCTTCAACTCAGGTGAAGAGGCCTATTTGGAGCAAAGTGAGGCTATTTCCACCTTGAAAGGCCGTGGTTGCAGGAAGTATTCTTTTCCAAAACTTAGCAATTCTCACAGGAAAACAATGTGCTAGGTGCTCCTGCTTCCAACAGGGATGGTTTTCTTTCGAGAAATACCTGTGTTTCTTCAACTTAGCCAAGTCGGGCTATTTGGAATGAGATGACACTTTTCGACCTTGAAAACTGTGAATTGCAGGAATTATTCTTCTGCAAATCCAATTCAACTCTCAAAGGGAAACATTGTGCTAGATGGTAGGGCTTCTACCATGCATACTTTTCTTTTAGAGGTACATGTACTTCCTCTACTCAGCTGAATAGCCCTAATGGACCAAACGCAGCCTATCTCCCCCTGCAAACCACTAAGATTCATGAAGAATTCCTTTCAAAAACTAACACAGTTCTCACAGGAAAACATGTGCTTCTAACATGGATGGTTTTCCTTTGAGAGATGTGTGTGTCTTCAACTTAGCTGAATAGGCCTATTTGAAATGAGGTGAGCCTCCTACTTTGAATACTGATATTTGCAGGGTGCGTTGCTTTAAAAAACTAAATGAATTCTCATAGTGAAACACTGTGCTAGATGTGGCAGTTTCTAACATTGAAGGATTTCTTTGCATACATGCATGTGTATCTGCAATTCACCCAAATAGGCCTTTTTAGAGTAAGCACATGCTCTCTCCACCTTGAAACACCTAAGTGGCAGTAAGTATTCCTTTCAAAAATAACTCAAGTCTCAAAGGGAAACAACGTGCTAAACGCAAATGCTGCCATCACAGACGGTTTCCTTTGGAGAGGTACATGTGTTACATCTCCTTAGGTGAATAGGCCCATTCGGAGCAAAATGATCCTTTCTCCACTGTGAAAATGATGATTTGCAGGACGCATTCCTTTCAAAACGTAACTCAAGTCTCACAAGGAAACAAAGTGGTAGGTTCTTTGCATCTAACACAGATTTTTTTCTTTCGAGATACACACATGTTTCATCATCTTACTTGAACTGGCTTACTTGCAACAAAATGAGACTTCTCCACCTTGAAAAGTATGATTTGCAGGAGTTATTCTTCCCAAACCTATCTGAAGTCTCACAGGGAAACAATGTGCTTGAAACTCCTGCTTCTAACTCGGTGGTTTTCTTTCTAGGAATGCATGTGTTTCCTCAACTTAGTTGCCTAGGCCTATTTGGAACACAATGAGCCTATCTCCAACCTGAAAACTGTGATTAGCAGGATGTATTCCTTTCCAAAACTTCCTTAATTCTCAAAGGGAAACAATGTGCTAGAAGCTGCGGCTTCCAGCATAGGTGATTGTCTTGGCAGGGATACATGTGTTTCTTCAACTCACCTGAATAGGCCTACTTAGTGCAAAGAGAGACCTTCTGCACCTTGAAACAACTACATTGCAAGAAACAGTCCTTTCAAAAACTAATTTCATTGTCACAAGAACAAGGTGCTGAATGCTGCAGTTTCTAGCATACATGGTTTTCTTTGGGGAGGAACATGTGTTACTTCAACTCAGCTGAAAAGGCCTATTTGGAGCAAACCCAGCCTATCTGCACTTTGAAACACCAAAGTTGCAGGAAGCATTCCTTTCCAAAACGGACACCATTCTCACTGGAATACAATGTGTTAGATGCTCCAGCTTCTAACATTGATGGTTTTCTTTGGAGAGATACATGGGTTTCTTCAACTCAGCTGAATATACTTTAAGGGAGCAAACAGAGTCTATCTCCACCTTCAACCACCTAAGTTCCAGGAAGTATTCCTTGAAAAACCTAACCGAATACTACAGGGAAACCATGTGGTAGAAGCTCCTGGTTCTAAGACAGATGATTTTCTTTCAAGTGATACATGTGTTTCTACAAGTTAGCTGAAGAGGCCAATTTGGAACAAAATGAGCCTTTCTCCACCGAAAAAAATACTGATTTTTGGGAGTTATTCCTTTCAAAACCAAATTCAATTTGGACAGGGAAACAGTGTGCTACATGCTCCTGCTTCAAACAGGGATTGTTTTCTTTCGAGAAATACCTGTGTTTCTTCACTGTAGCCGAGTAGGGCTATTTGGAATAAAATGAGCCTTTTCGACCTTGAAAACTGTGATTTGCAGGGATTCCTCATTTCAAAAACTAATTCAGCTCTCAAAGTGAAACAATGTGCTCTGCTACAGCTTCTAGCATCCATGCTTTTCTTGGCAGAGGTACATGAATTTCTTCAACTCAGCGGGATAGCCCTAATAGACCAAACGCAGTATATATTAACCCTTCCACACGTAAGATTTAGGAAGTTTTCGTTTACTAACTAATGCAGTTCTCACAGGAAAACAGTGTGCTTCTAACATGGATGGTTTTCCTTTGAGAGATACATGTGTTTCTTCAACTCAGCTGAAAAGTCATCTTTGGAGCAAAGAGAGACAATCTATCTTGAAATACCTTAGTTGCAGGAAGCATTGCATTGAAAACCTAAGTCAATACTCAAAAGGAATCAATGATCTCGATGCTCCTGCATCTAATAGCGATGGGTTTCTTTGAGAGATACCTGTATTTCTTCCACTTGGCTGAATAGGTCTTTTTGGATCAAAATGAGCTTTTTTGCGCTTTGAAAACTATGAACTACAGGAAGCATTTCTTTCCAAACCTAACACAATTCTCATTAGGACAGAGATGCTGAATGCTGCATCTTCTAACTTAGAGGGTTTTCTTAGGAGAGATACAAGGGTTTCTTCACCTCAGCTGAATATACGTTAAGTTAACAAACAGAGTCTCTCCCCACCTTGAACCACCAAAGTTCCAGGAAGTATTCCTTTAAAAAACTAACCGAATTCTACAGGGAAACAATGTGGTAGAAGCTTCTGGTCATAAGACAGATAGATTTCTTTCCAGAGATACATGTGTTTCTTCAAGTTAGCTGAATAGGCCTATTTAGAACAACTTGAGCCTTTCTCCACCTAGAAAATTCTGATATGCAAGAGATATTCCTTTCAAAACCAAATTCAATTCTCACAGGGAAACAATGTGGTAGATGCTACATCTTTTAAAATAGGTGGTTTTAAATAAGGAGACAGATGTGTTCCTTCAACTCAATGGAAAATGCCTAGTTGCAGCCAATGGAATCGATCTCCACCTTGAAACACCTAAGTTGCGGGATGTGTCTTTTCAGAACAAACTGAATTCTCCCAGGAAAAGCATGTGCTACATTCTCCTGCATGGAACAATGAGGGATTTCCTTGAGAGACACATGTGTTGCATCACCTCACCAGAATAGGTGTATTTGAAGCACAAGGAGCCTTTCTCCCCTGTGAACATTTTTTTTGCGGGAATTATTCCTGTCAAAACATAACACTAGCCTCACTGGAAAAAAGGTGCTACATGCTCCTGTTTCTAACACAGGTGGTTTTCTTTTGAGGGATACAAGGATTCCTTCAATGTAGCTGAATAGGTCTATTTGCAACAAAATGAGCCCTTCCCCACCTGGAAAACTATCTTTCACAGGAATTATTCCTTTCAAAACTAACTCAATTGTCGGAGGGAGACAATGCAGAAGATGCTGCAGCTTCTCTCACAGATGGTTGTCTTTGGAGAGGTACATGTGTTCCCTCCCCTCAGTTGAATAGTCCTATTTGGAGCAAAAAGTGCCTATCTCCACCTTGAAGCACCTATTTTTCACGAAGTATTTCTTTCAAAAGTTAACTCAGTTATCACAGAGAAACAATGTGCTGCTAGCTTCTGTTTCTACACAGATGGAGTTCCTTCGAGAGATACATGTGTTTCTTCAAGTAAGATGAATTGGTGGATCTGCAGCCAAATGAGCCTTTTCCATCTTGAAAACTTTGGTTTGCAGGAAGTACTCCTTTCAAAAACTAACTGAGTTCTCATGGCCTAACAATGTGTTCGATGTGGCAGCCACTTTCATAGCTGGTTTTCTTTGGAGAGATGCATATGGTTCTTCAACTCAGGTGAAGAGGCCTATTTGGAGCAAAGTGAGGCTATTTCCACCTTGAAAGGCCGTGGTTGCAGGAAGTATTCTTTTCCAAAACTTAGCAATTCTCACAGGAAAACAATGTGCTAGGTGCTCCTGCTTCCAACAGGGATGGTTTTCTTTCGAGAAATACCTGTGTTTCTTCAACTTAGCCAAGTCGGGCTATTTGGAATGAGATGACACTTTTCGACCTTGAAAACTGTGAATTGCAGGAATTATTCTTCTGCAAATCCAATTCAACTCTCAAAGGGAAACATTGTGCTAGATGGTAGGGCTTCTACCATGCATACTTTTCTTTTAGAGGTACATGTACTTCCTCTACTCAGCTGAATAGCCCTAATGGACCAAACGCAGCCTATCTCCCCCTGCAAACCCCTAAGATTCATGAAGAATTCCTTTCAAAAACTAACACAGTTCTCACAGGAAAACATGTGCTTCTAACATGGATGGTTTTCCTTTGAGAGATGTGTGTGTCTTCAACTTAGCTGAATAGGCCTATTTGAAATGAGGTGAGCCTCCTACTTTGAATATTGATATTTGCAGGGTGCGTTGCTATAAAAAAATAAATGAATTCTCATAGTGAAACACTGTGCTAGATGTGGCAGTTTCTAACATTGAAGGATTTCTTTGCATACATGCATGTGTATCTGCAATTCACCCAAATAGGCCTTTTTAGAGTAAGCACATGCTCTCTCCACCTTGAAACACCTAAGTGGCAGTAAGTATTCCTTTCAAAAATAACTCAAGTCTCAAAGGGAAACAACGTGCTAAACGCAAATGCTGCCATCACAGACGGTTTCCTTTGGAGAGGTACATGTGTTACATCTCCTTAGGTGAATAGGCCCATTCGGAGCAAAATGATCCTTTCTCCACTGTGAAAATGATGATTTGCAGGACGCATTCCTTTCAAAACGTAACTCAAGTCTCACAAGGAAACAAAGTGGTAGGTTCTTTGCATCTAACACAGATTTTTTTCTTTCGAGATACACACATGTTTCATCATCTTACTTGAACTGGCTTACTTGCAACAAAATGAGACTTCTCCACCTTGAAAAGTATGATTTGCAGGAGTTATTCTTCCCAAACCTATCTGAAGTCTCACAGGGAAACAATGTGCTTGAAACTCCTGCTTCTAACTCGGTGGTTTTCTTTCTAGGAATGCATGTGTTTCCTCCACTTAGTTGCCTAGGCCTATTTGGAACACAATGAGCCTATCTCCAACCTGAAAACTGTGATTAGCAGTATGTATTCCTTTCCAAAACTTCCTTAATTCTCAAAGGGAAACAATGTGCTAGAAGCTGCGGCTTCCAGCATAGGTGATTGTCTTGGCAGGGATACATGTGTTTCTTCACCTCACCTGAATAGGCCTACATAGCGCAAAGAGAGACCTTCTGCACCTTGAAACAACTACATTGCAAGAAACAGTCCTTTCAAAAACTAATTTCATTGTCACAAGAACAAGGTGCTGAATGCTGCAGTTTCTAGCATACATGGTTTTCTTTGGGGAGGAACATGTGTTACTTCAACTCAGCTGAATAGGCCTATTTGGAGCAAACCCAGCCTATCTGCACTTTGAAACACCAAAGTTGCAGGAAACATTCCTTTCCAAAACGGACACCATTCTCACTGGAATACAATGTGTTAGATGCTCCAGCTTCTAACATAGATGGGTTTCTTTGGAGAGATACATGGGTTTCTTCAACTCAGCTGAATATACATTAAGGGAGCAAACAGAGTCTATCTCCACCTTCAACCACCTAAGTTCCAGGAAGTATTCCTTGAAAAACCTAACCGAATACTACAGGAAAACCATGTGGTAGAAGCTCCTGGTTCTAAGACAGATGATTTTCTTTCAAGAGATACATGTGTTTCTACAAGTTAGCTGAAGAGGCCAATTTGGAACAAAATGAGCCTTTCTCCACCGAAAAAATACTGATTCTCGGGAGTTATTCCTTTCAAAACCAAATTCAATTTGGACAGGGAAACAGTGTGCTAGATGCTCCTGCTTCAAACAGGGATTGTTTTCTTTCGAGAAATACCTGTGTTTCTTCACTGTAGCCGAGTAGGGCTATTTGGAATAAAATGAGCCTTTTCGACCTTGAAAACTGTGATTTGCAGGGATTCCTCATTTCAAAAACTAATTCAGCTCTCAAAGTGAAACAATGTGCTCTGCTACAGCTTCTAGCATCCATGCTTTTCTTGGCAGAGGTGCATGAATTTCTTCAACTCAGCTGGATAGCCCTAATAGACCAAACGCTGTCTATATTAACCCTTCCACACCTAAGATTTAGGAAGTTTTCGTTTACTAACTAATGCAGTTCTCACAGGAAAACAGTGTGCTTCTAACATGGATGGTTTTCCTTTGAGAGATACATGTGTTTCCTCAACTCAGCTGAAAAGTCATCTTTGGAGCAAAGAGAGACAATCTATCTTGAAATACCTTAGTTGCAGGAAGCATTGCATTGAAAACCTAAGTCAATACTCAAAAGGAATCAATGATCTCGATGCTCCTGCATCTAATAGCGATGGGTTTCTTTGAGAGATACCTGTATTTCTTCCACTTGGCTGAATAGGTCTTTTTGGATCAAAATGAGCTTTTTTGCGCTTTGAAAACTATGAACTACAGGAAGCATTTCTTTCCAAACCTAACACAATTCTCATTAGGACAGAGATGCTGAATGCTGCATCTTCTAACTTAGAGGGTTTTCTTAGGAGAGATACAAGGGTTTCTTCACCTCAGCTGAATATACGTTAAGTTAACAAACAGAGTCTCTCCCCACCTTGAACCACCAAAGTTCCAGGAAGTATTCCTTTAAAAAACTAACCGAATTCTACAGGGAAACAATGTGGTAGAAGCTTCTGGTCATAAGACAGATAGATTTCTTTCCAGAGATACATGTGTTTCTTCAAGTTAGCTGAATAGGCCTATTTAGAACAACTTGAGCCTTTCTCCACCTAGAAAATTCTGATATGCAAGAGATATTCCTTTCAAAACCAAATTCAATTCTCACAGGGAAACAATGTGGTAGATGCTACATCTTTCAAAACAGGTGGTTTTCAATAAGGAGACAGATGTGTTCCTTCAACTCAATGGAAAATGCCTAGTTGCAGCCAATGGAATCGATCTCCACCTTGTAACACCTAAGGTGCGGGATGTGTCTTTTCAGAACAAACTGAATTCTCCCAGGAAAAGCATGTGCTACATTCTCCTGCATGGAACAATGAGGGATTTCCTTGAGAGACACATGTGTTGCATCACCTCACCAGAAAAGGTGCATTTGAAGCACAAGGAGCCTTTCTCCCCTGTGAACATTTTTTTTTGCAGGAATTATTCCTGTCAAAACATAACACAAGCCTCACTGGAAAAAAGGTGCTACATGCTCCTGTTTCTAACACAGGTGGTTTTCTTTTGAGGGATACAAGGATTCCTTCAATTTAGCTGAATAGGTCTATTTGCAACAAAATGAGCCCTTCTCCACCTGGAAAACTATCGTTCACAGGAATTATTCCTTTCAAAACTAACTCAATTGTCGGAGGGAGACAATGCAGAAGATGCTGCAGCTTCTCTCACAGATGGTTGTCTTTGGAGAGGTACATGTGTTCCCTCCCCTCAGTTGAATAGGCCTATTTGGAGCAAAAAGTGCCTATCTCCACCTTGAAGCACCTACTTTTCACGAAGTATTTCTTTCAAAAGTTAACACAGTTATCACAGAGAAACAATGTGCTGCTAGCTTCTGTTTCTACACAGATGGAGTTCCTTCGAGAGATACATGTGTTTCTTCAAGTAAGATGAATTGGTGGATCTGCAGCCAAATGAGCCTTTTCCATCTTGAAAACTTTGGTTTGCAGGAAGTACTCCTTTCAAAAACTACCTGAGTTCTCATGGCCTAACAATGTGTTCGATGTGGCAGCCACTTTCATAGCTGGTTTTCTTTGGAGAGATGCATATGGTTCTTCAACTCAGGTGAAGAGGCCTATTTGGAGCAAAGTGAGGCTATTTCCACCTTGAAAGGCCGTGGTTGCACGAAGTATTCTTTTCCAAAACTTAGCAATTCTCACAGGAAAACAATGTGCTAGGTGCTCCTGCTTCCAACAGCGATGGTTTTCTTTCGAGAAATACCTGTGTTTCTTCAACTTAGCCAAGTCGGGCTATTTGGAATGAGATGACACTTTTCGACCTTGAAAACAGTGAATTGCAGGAATTATTCTTCTGCAAATCCAATTCAACTCTCAAAGGGAAACATTGTGCTAGATGCTAGGGCTTCTACCATGCATACTTTTCTTTTAGAGGTACATGTACTTCCTCTACTCAGCTGAATAGCCCTCATGGACCAAACGCAGCCTGTCTCCCCCTGCAAACACTTAAGATTCCTGAAGAATTCCTTTCAAAAACTAACACAGTACTCACAGGAAAACATGTGCTTCTAACATGGATGGTTTTCCTTTGAGAGATGTGTGTGTCTTCAACTTAGCTGAATAGGCCTATTTGAAATGAGGTGAGCCTCCTACTTTGAATATTGATATTTGCAGGGTGCGTTGCTTTAAAAAACTAAATGAATTCTCATAGTGAAACACTGTGCTAGATGTGGCAGTTTCTAACATTGAAGGATTTCTTTGCATACATGCATGTGTATCTGCAATTCACCCAAATAGGCCTATTTAGAGTAAGCACATGCTCTCTCCACCTTGAAACACCTAAGTGGCAGTAAGTATTCCTTTCAAAAATAACTCAAGTCTCAAAGGGAAACAACGTGCTAAACGCAAATGCTGCCATCACAGACGGTTTCCTTTGGAGAGGTACATGTGTTACATCTCCTTAGGGCAACAGGCCTATTCGGAGCAAAATGATCCGTTCTCCACTGTGAAAACGATGATTTGCAGGACTTATTCCTTTCAAAACGTAACTCAAGTCTCACAAGGAAACAAAGTGGTAGGTTCTTTGCATCTAACACAGATTTTTTTCTTTCGAGATACACACATGTTTCATCAACTTACTTGAACTGGCCTATTTGCAAGAAAATGAGACTTTCTCCACCTTGAAAAGTATGATTTGCAGGAGTTATTCTTCCCAAACCTATCTGAAGTCTCACAGGGAAACAATGTGCTTGAAACTCCTGCTTCTAACTCGGTGGTTTTCTTTCTAGGAATGCATGTGTTTCCTCAAGTTAGTTGCCTAGGCCTATTTGGAACACAATGAGCCTATCTCCAACCTGAAAACTGTGATTAGCAGGATGTATTCCTTTCCAAAACTTCCTTAATTCTCAAAGGGAAACAATGTGCTAGTAGCTGCGGCTTCCAGCATAGGTGATTGTCTTGGCAGGGATACATGTGTTTCTTCAACTCACCTGCATAGGCCTACTTAGTGCAAAGAGAGACCTTCTGCACCTTGAAACAACTACATTGCAAGAAACAGTCCTTTCAAAAACTAATTTCATTGTCACAAGAACAAGGTGCTGAATGCTGCAGTTTCTAGCATACATGGTTTTCTTTGGGGAGGAACATGTGTTACTTCAACTCAGCTGAATAGGCCTATTCGGAACAAACCCAGCCTATCTGCACTTTGAAACACCAAAGTTGCAGGAAGCATTCCTTTCCAAAACGGACACCATTCTCACTGGAATACAATGTGTTAGATGCTCCAGCTTCTAACATAGATGGTTTTCTTTGGAGAGATACATGGGTTTCTTCAACTCAGCTGAATATACTTTAAGGGAGCAAACAGAGTCTATCTCCACCTTCAACCACCTAAGTTCCAGGAAGTATTCCTTGAAAAACCTAACCGAATACTACAGGGAAACCATGTGGTAGAAGCTCCTGGTTCTAAGACAGATGATTTTCTTTCAAGAGATACATGTGTTTCTACAAGTTACCTGAAGAGGCCAATTTGGAACAAAATGAGCCTTTCTGCACAGAAAAAATACTGATTTTCGGGAGTTATTCCTTTCAAAACCAAATTCAATTTGGACAGGGAAACAGTGTACTAGATGCTCCTGCTTCAAACAGGGATTGTTTTCTTTCGAGAAATACCTGTGTTTCTTCACTGGAGCCGAGTAGGGCTATTTGGAATAAAATGAGCCTTTTCGACCTTGAAAACTGTGATTTGCAGGGATTACTCATTTCAAAAACTAATTCAGCTCTCAAAGTGAAACAATGTGCTCTGCTACAGCTTCTAGCATCCATGCTTTTCTTGGCAGAGGTACATGAATTTCTTCAACTCAGCTGGATAGCCCTAATAGACCAAACGCAGTCTATATTAACCCTTCCACACCTAAGATTCAGGAAGTTTTCCTTTACTAACTAATGCAGTTCTCACAGGAAAACAGTGTGCTTCTAACATGGATGGTTTTCCTTTGAGGGATACATGTGTTTCTTCAACTCAGCTGAAAAGGCATCTTTGGAGCAAAGAGAGACAATCTATCTTGAAATACCTTAGTTGCAGGAGGCATTGCATTGAAAACCTAAGTCAATACTCACAAGGAATCAATGATCTCGATGCTCCTGCATCTAATAGCGATGGTTTTCTTTGAGAGATACCTGTATTTCTTCCACTTGGCTGAATAGGTCTTTTTGGATCAAAATGAGCTTTTTTGCGCTTTGAAAACTATGAACTACAGGAAGCATTTCTTTCCAAACCTAACACAATTCTCATTAGGACAGAGATGCTGAATGCTGCATCTTCTAACTTAGAGGGTTTTCTTAGGAGAGATACAAGGGTTTCTTCACCTCGGCTGAATATACGTTAAGTTAACAAACAGAGTCTCTCCCCACCTTGAACTACCAAAGTTCCAGGAAGTATTCCTTTAAAAAACTAACTGAATTCTACAGGGAAACAATGTGGTAGAAGCTCCTGGTCATAAGACAGATAGATTTCTTTCCAGAGATACATGTGTTTCTTCAAGTTAGCTGAATAGGCCTATTTAGAACAACTTGAGCCTTTCTCCACCTAGAAAATTCTGATATGCAAGAGATACTCCTTTCAAAACCAAATTCAATTCTCACAGGGAATCAATGTGGTAGATGCTACATCTTTTAAAACAGGTGGTTTTCTTTAAGGAGAGAGATGTGTTCCTTCAACTCAATGGAAAATGCCTAGTTGCACCCAATGGAATCGATCTCCACCTTGAAACACCTAAGTTGCAGGATGTGTCTTTTCAGAACAAACTGAATTCTCACAGGAAAAGCATGTGCTACATTCTCCTGCATGGAACAATGAGGGATTTCCTTGAGAGACACATGTGTTGCATCACCTCACCAGAATAGGTGTATTTGAAGCACAAGGAGGCTTTCTCCCCTGTGAACATTTTTTTTTTGCAGGAATTATTCCTGTCAAAACATAACACAAGCCTCACTGGAAAAAAGGTGCTACATGCTCCTGTTTCTAACACAGGTGGTTTTCTTTTGAGGGATACAAGGATTCCTTCAATTTAGCTGAATAGGTCTATTTGCAACAAAATGAGCCCTTCCCCACCTGGAAAACTATCGTTCACAGGAATTATTCCTTTCAAAACTAACTCAATTGTCGGAGGGAGACAATGCAGAAGATGCTGCAGCTTCTCTCACAGAGGGTTGTCTTTGGAGAGGTACATGTGTTCCCTCCCCTCAGTTGAATAGGCCTATTTGGAGCAAAATGTGCCTATCTCCTCCTTGAAGCACCTACTTTTCACGAAGTATTTCTTTCAAAAGTTAACTCAGTTATCACAGAGAAACAATGTGCTGCTAGCTTCTGTTTCTACACAGATGGAGTTCCTTCGAGAGATACATGTGTTTCTTCAAGTAAGATGAATTGGTGGATCTGCAGCCAAATGAGCCTTTTCCATCTTGAAAACTTTGGTTTGCAGGAAGTACTCCTTTCAAAAACTAACTGAGTTCTCATGGCCTAACAATGTGCTCGATGTGGCAGCCACTTTCATAGCTGGTTTTCTTTGGAGAGATGCATATGGTTCTTCAACTCAGGTGAAGAGGCCTATTTGGAGCAAAGTGAGGCTATTTCCACCTTGAAAGGCCGTGGTTGCAGGAAGTATTCTTTTCCAAAACTTAGCAATTCTCACAGGAAAACAATGTGCTAGGTGCTCCTGCTTCCAACAGGGATGGTTTTCTTTCGAGAAATACCTGTGTTTCTTCAACTTAGCCAAGTCGGGCTATTTGGAATGAGATGACACTTTTCGACCTAGAAAACTGTGAATTGCAGGAATTATTCTTCTGCAAATCCAATTCAACTCTCAAAGGGAAACATTGTGCTAGATGCTAGGGCTTCTACCATGCATACTTTTCTTTTAGAGGTACATGTACTTCCTCTACTCAGCTGAATAGCCCTCATGGACCAAACGCAGCCTGTCTCCCCCTGCAAACACTTAAGATTCCTGAAGAATTCCTTTCAAAAACTAACACAGTTCTCACAGGAAAACATGTGCTTCTAACATGGATGGTTTTCCTTTGAGAGATGTGTGTGTCTTCAACTTAGCTGAATAGGCCTATTTGAAATGAGGTGAGCCTCCTACTTTGAATATTGATATTTGCAGGGTGCGTTGCTTTAAAAAACTAAATGAATTCTCATAGTGAAACACTGTGCTAGATGTGGCAGTTTCTAACATTGAAGGATTTCTTTGCATACATGCATGTGTATCTGCAATTCACCCAAATAGGCCTATTTAGAGTAAGCACATGCTCTCTCCACCTTGAAACACCTAAGTGGCAGTAAGTATTCCTTTCAAAAATAACTCAAGTCTCAAAGGGAAACAACGTGCTAAACGCAAATGCTGCCATCACAGACGGTTTCCTTTGGAGAGGTACATGTGTTACATCTCCTTAGGGCAACAGGCCTATTCGGAGCAAAATGATCCGTTCTCCACTGTGAAAACGATGATTTGCAGGACTTATTCCTTTCAAAACGTAACTCAAGTCTCACAAGGAAACAAAGTGGTAGGTTCTTTGCATCTAACACAGATTTTTTTCTTTCGAGATACACACATGTTTCATCAACTTACTTGAACTGGCCTATTTGCAAGAAAATGAGACTTTCTCCACCTTGAAAAGTAGGATTTGCAGGAGTTATTCTTCCCAAACCTATCTGAAGTCTCACAGGGAAACAATGTGCTTGAAACTCCTGCTTCTAACTCGGTGGTTTTCTTTCAAGGAATGCATGTGTTTCCTCAAGTTAGTTGCCTAGGCCTATTTGGAACACAATGAGCCTATCTCCAACCTGAAAACTGTGATTAGCAGGATGTATTCCTTCCCAAAACTTCCTTAATTCTCAAAGGGAAACAATGTGCTAGTAGCTGCGGCTTCCAGCATAGGTGATTGTCTTGGCAGGGATACATGTGTTTCTTCAACTCACCTGCATAGGCCTACTTAGTGCAAAGAGAGACCTTCTGCACCTTGAAACAACTACATTGCAAGAAACAGTCCTTTCAAAAACTAATTTCATTGTCACAAGAACAAGGTGCTGAATGCTGCAGTTTCTAGCATACATGGTTTTCTTTGGGGAGGAACATGTGTTACTTCAACTCAGCTGAATAGGCCTATTCGGAACAAACCCAGCCTATCTGCACTTTGAAACACCAAAGTTGCAGGAAGCATTCCTTTCCAAAACGGACACCATTCTCACTGGAATACAATGTGTTAGATGCTCCAGCTTCTAACATAGATGGTTTTCTTTGGAGAGATACATGGGTTTCTTCAACTCAGCTGAATATACTTTAAGGGAGCAAACAGAGTCTATCTCCACCTTCAACCACCTAAGTTCCAGGAAGTATTCCTTGAAAAACCTAACCGAATACTACAGGGAAACCATGTGGTAGAAGCTCCTGGTTCTAAGACAGATGATTTTCTTTCAAGAGATACATGTGTTTCTACAAGTTACCTGAAGAGGCCAATTTGGAACAAAATGAGCCTTTCTGCACAGAAAAAATACTGATTTTCGGGAGTTATTCCTTTCAAAACCAAATTCAATTTGGACAGGGAAACAGTGTGCTAGATGCTCCTGCTTCAAACAGGGATTGTTTTCTTTCGAGAAATACCTGTGTTTCTTCACTGGAGCCGAGTAGGGCTATTTGGAATAAAATGAGCCTTTTCGACCTTGAAAACTGTGATTTGCAGGGATTACTCATTTCAAAAACTAATTCAGCTCTCAAAGTGAAACAATGTGCTCTGCTACAGCTTCTAGCATCCATGCTTTTCTTGGCAGAGGTACATGAATTTCTTCAACTCAGCTGGATAGCCCTAATAGACCAAACGCAGTCTATATTAACCCTTCCACACCTAAGATTCAGGAAGTTTTCCTTTACTAACTAATGCAGTTCTCACAGGAAAACAGTGTGCTTCTAACATGGATGGTTTTCCTTTGAGGGATACATGTGTTTCTTCAACTCAGCTGAAAAGGCATCTTTGGAGCAAAGAGAGACAATCTATCTTGAAATACCTTAGTTGCAGGAGGCATTGCATTGAAAACCTAAGTCAATACTCACAAGGAATCAATGATCTCGATGCTCCTGCATCTAATAGCGATGGTTTTCTTTGAGAGATACCTGTATTTCTTCCACTTGGCTGAATAGGTCTTTTTGGATCAAAATGAGCTTTTTTGCGCTTTGAAAACTGTGAACTACAGGAAGCATTTCTTTCCAAACCTAACACAATTCTCATTAGGACAGAGATGCTGAATGCTGCATCTTCTAACTTAGAGGGTTTTCTTAGGAGAGATACAAGGGTTTCTTCACCTCGGCTGAATATACATTAAGTTAACAAAGAGAGTCTCTCCCCACCTTGAACTACCAAAGTTCCAGGAAGTATTCCTTTAAAAAACTAACTGAATTCTACAGGGAAACAATGTGGTAGAAGCTCCTGGTCATAAGACAGATAGATTTCTTTCCAGAGATACATGTGTTTCTTCAAGTTAGCTGAATAGGCCTATTTAGAACAACTTGAGCCTTTCTCCACCTAGAAAATTCTGATATGCAAGAGATACTCCTTTCAAAACCAAATTCAATTCTCACAGGGAATCAATGTGGTAGATGCTACATCTTTTAAAACAGGTGGTTTTCTTTAAGGAGAGAGATGTGTTCCTTCAACTCAATGGAAAATGCCTAGTTGCACCCAATGGAATCGATCTCCACCTTGAAACACCTAAGTTGCAGGATGTGTCTTTTCAGAACAAACTGAATTCTCACAGGAAAAGCATGTGCTACATTCTCCTGCATGGAACAATGAGGGATTTCCTTGAGAGACACATGTGTTGCATCACCTCACCAGAATAGGTGTATTTGAAGCACAAGGAGGCTTTCTCCCCTGTGAACATTTTTTTTTTGCAGGAATTATTCCTGTCAAAACATAACACAAGCCTCACTGGAAAAAAGGTGCTACATGCTCCTGTTTCTAACACAGGTGGTTTTCTTTTGAGGGATACAAGGATTCCTTCAATTTAGCTGAATAGGTCTATTTGCAACAAAATGAGCCCTTCCCCACCTGGAAAACTATCGTTCACAGGAATTATTCCTTTCAAAACTAACTCAATTGTCGGAGGGAGACAATGCAGAAGATGCTGCAGCTTCTCTCACAGAGGGTTGTCTTTGGAGAGGTACATGTGTTCCCTCCCCTCAGTTGAATAGGCCTATTTGGAGCAAAAAGTGCCTATCTCCTCCTTGAAGCACCTACTTTTCACGAAGTATTTCTTTCAAAAGTTAACTCAGTTATCACAGAGAAACAATGTGCTGCTAGCTTCTGTTTCTACACAGATGGAGTTCCTTCGAGAGATACATGTGTTTCTTCAAGTAAGATGAATTGGTGGATCTGCAGCCAAATGAGCCTTTTCCATCTTGAAAACTTTGGTTTGCAGGAAGTACTCCTTTCAAAAACTAACTGAGTTCTCATGGCCTAACAATGTGCTCGATGTGGCAGCCACTTTCATAGCTGGTTTTCTTTGGAGAGATGCATATGGTTCTTCAACTCAGGTGAAGAGGCCTATTTGGAGCAAAGTGAGGCTATTTCCACCTTGAAAGGCCGTGGTTGCAGGAAGTATTCTTTTCCAAAACATAGCAATTCTCACAGGAAAACAATGTGCTAGGTGCTCCTGCTTCCAACAGGGATGGTTTTCTTTCGAGAAATACCTGTGTTTCTTCCACTTAGCCAAGTCGGGCTATTTGGAATGAGATGACACTTTTCGACCTTGAAAACTGTGAATTGCAGGAATTATTCTTCTGCAAATCCAATTCAACTCTCAAAGGGAAACATTGTGCTAGATGCTAGGGCTTCTACCATGCATACTTTTCTTTTAGAGGTACATGTACTTCCTCTACTCAGCTGAATAGCCCTCATGGACCAAACGCAGCCTATCTCCCCCTGCAAACACCTAAGATTCATGAAGAATTCCTTTCAAAAACTAACACAGTTCTCACAGGAAAACATGTGCTTCTAACATGGATGGTTTTCCTTTGAGAGATGTGTGTGTCTTCAACTTAGCTGAATAGGCCTATTTGAAATGAGGTGAGCCTCCTACTTTGAATATTGATATTTGCAGGGTGCATTGCTTTAAAAAACTAAATGAATTCTCATAGTGAAACACTGTGCTAGATGTGGCAGTTTCTACCATTGAAGGATTTCTTTGCATACATGCATGTGTATCTGCAATTCACCCAAATAGGCCTATTTAGAGTAAGCACATGCTCTCTCCACCTTGAAACACCTAAGTGGCAGTAAGTATTCCTTTCAAAAATAACTCAAGTCTCAAAGGGAAACAACGTGCTAAACGCAAATGCTGCCATCACAGACGGTTTCCTTTGGAGAGGTACATGTGTTACATCTCCTTAGGTGAATAGGCCCATTCGGAGCAAAATGATCCTTTCTCCACTGTGAAAACGATATTTTGCAGGACGTATTCCTTTCAAAACGTAACTCAAGTCTCACAAGGAAACAAAGTGGTAGGTTCTTTGCATCTAACACAGATTTTTTTCTTTCGAGATACACACATGTTTCATCAACTTACTTGAACTGGCTTACTTGCAACAAAATGAGACTTTCTCCACCTTGAAAAGTAGGATTTGCAGGAGTTATTCTTCCCAAACCTATCTGAAGTCTCACAGGGAAACAATGTGCTTGAAACTCCTGCTTCTAACTCGGTGGTTTTCTTTCTAGGAATGCATGTGTTTCCTCAACTTAGTTGCCTAGGCCTATTTGGAACACAATGAGCCTATCTCCAACCTGAAAACTGTGATTAGCAGGATGTATTCCTTTCCAAAACTTCCTTAATTCTCAAAGGGAAACAATGTGCTAGAAGCTGCGGCTTCCAGCATAGGTGATTGACTTGGCAGGGATACATGTGTTTCTTCAACTCACCTGAATAGGCCTACTTAGTGCAAAGAGAGACCTTCTGCACCTTGAAACAACTACATTGCAAGAAACAGTCCTTTCAAAAACTAATTTCATTGTCACAAGAACAAGGTGCTGAATGCTGCAGTTTCTAGCATACATGGTTTTCTTTGGGGAGGAACATGTGTTACTTCAACTCAGCTGAATAGGCCTATTTGGAGCAAACCCAGCCTACCTGCACTTTGAAACACCAAAGTTGCAGGAAGCATTCCTTTCCAAAACGGACACCATTCTCACTGGAATACAATGTGTTAGATGCTCCAGCTTCTAACATAGATGGTTTTCTTTGGAGAGATACATGGGTTTCTTCAACTCAGCTGAATATACTTTAAGGGAGCAAACAGAGTCTATCTCCACCTTCAACCACCTAAGTTCCAGGAAGTATTCCTTGAAAAACCTAACCGAATACTACAGGGAAACCATGTGGTAGAAGCTCCTGGTTCTAAGACAGATGATTTTCTTTCAAGAGATACATGTGTTTCTACAAGTTAGCTGAAGAGGCCAATTTGGAACAAAATGAGCCTTTCTCCATCGAAAAAATACTGATTCTCGGGAGTTATTCCTTTCAAAACCAAATTCAATTTGGACAGGGAAACAGTGTGCTAGATGCTCCTGCTTCAAACAGGGATTGTTTTCTTGCGAGAAATACCTGTGTTTCTTCACTGGAGCCGAGTAGGGCTATTTGGAATAAAATGAGCCTTTTCGACCTTGAAAACTGTGATTTGCAGGGATTACTCATTTCAAAAACTAATTCAGCTCTCAAAGTGAAACAATGTGCTCTGCTACAGCTTCTAGCATCCATGCTTTTCTTGGCAGAGGTACATGAATTTCTTCAACTCAGCTGGATAGCCCTAATAGACCAAACGCAGTCTATATTAACCCTTCCACACCTAAGATTCAGGAAGTTTTCCTTTACTAACTAATGCAGTTCTCACAGGAAAACAGTGTGCTTCTAACATGGATGGTTTTCCTTTGAGAGATACATGTGTTTCTTCAACTCAGCTGAAAAGGCATCTTTGGAGCAAAGAGAGACAATCTATCTTGAAATACCTTAGTTGCAGGAAGCATTGCATTGAAAACCTAAGTCAATACTCACAAGGAATCAATGATCTCGATGCTCCTGCATCTAATAGCGATGGTTTTCTTTGAGAGATACCTGTATTTCTTCCACTTGGCTGAATAGGTCTTTTTGGATCAAAATGAGCTTTTTTGCGCTTTGAAAACTATGAACTACAGGAAGCATTTCTTTCCAAACCTAACACAATTCTCATTAGGACAGAGATGCTGAATGCTGCATCTTCTAACTTAGAGGGTTTTCTTAGGAGAGATACAAGGGTTTCTTCACCTCGGCTGAATATACGTTAAGTTAACAAACAGAGTCTCTCCCCACCTTGAACCACCAAAGTTCCAGGAAGTATTCCTTTAAAAAACTGACCGAATTCTACAGGGAAACAATGTGGTAGAAGCTCCTGGTCATAAGACAGATAGATTTCTTTCCAGAGATACATGTGTTTCTTCAAGTTAGCTGAATAGGCCTATTTAGAACAACTTGAGCCTTTCTCCACCTAGAAAATTCTGATATGCAAGAGATATTCCTTTCAAAACCAAATTCAATTCTCACAGGGAAACAATGTGGTAGATGCTACATCTTTCAAAACAGGTGGTTTTCAATAAGGAGACAGATGTGTTCCTTCAACTCAATGGAAAATGCCTAGTTGCAGCCAATGGAATCGATCTCCACCTTGTAACACCTAAGGTGCGGGATGTGTCTTTTCAGAACAAACTGAATTCTCCCAGGAAAAGCATGTGCTACATTCTCCTGCATGGAACAATGAGGGATTTCCTTGAGAGACACATGTGTTGCATCACCTCACCAGAAAAGGTGCATTTGAAGCACAAGGAGCCTTTCTCCCCTGTGAACATTTTTTTTTGCAGGAATTATTCCTGTCAAAACATAACACAAGCCTCACTGGAAAAAAGGTGCTACATTCTCCTGTTTCTAACACAGGTGGTTTTCTTTTGAGGGATACAAGGATTCCTTCAATTTAGCTGAATAGGTCTATTTGCAACAAAATGAGCCCTTCTCCACCTGGAAAACTATCGTTCACAGGAATTATTCCTTTCAAAACTAACTCAATTGTCGGAGGGAGACAATGCAGAAGATGCTGCAGCTTCTCTCACAGAGGGTTGTCTTTGGAGAGGTACATGTGTTCCCTCCCCTCAGTTGAATAGGCCTATTTGGAGCAAAAAGTGCCTATCTCCACCTTGAAGCACCTACTTTTCACGAAGTATTTCTTTCAAAAGTTAACACAGTTATCACAGAGAAACAATGTGCTGCTAGCTTCTGTTTCTACACAGATGGAGTTCCTTCGAGAGATACATGTGTTTCTTCAAGTAAGATGAATTGGTGGATCTGCAGCCAAATGAGCCTTTTCCATCTTGAAAACTTTGGTTTGCAGGAAGTACTCCTTTCAAAAACTACCTGAGTTCTCATGGCCTAACAATGTGTTCGATGTGGCAGCCACTTTCATAGCTGGTTTTCTTTGGAGAGATGCATATGGTTCTTCAACTCAGGTGAAGAGGCCTATTTGGAGCAAAGTGAGGCTATTTCCACCTTGAAAGGCCGTGGTTGCACGAAGTATTCTTTTCCAAAACTTAGCAATTCTCACAGGAAAACAATGTGCTAGGTGCTCCTGCTTCCAACAGGGATGGTTTTCTTTCGAGAAATACCTGTGTTTCTTCAACTTAGCCAAGTCGGGCTATTTGGAATGAGATGACAGTTTTCGACCTTGAAAACTGTGAATTGCAGGAATTATTCTTCTGCAAATCCAATTCAACTCTCAAAGGGAAACATTGTGCTAGATGCTAGGGCTTCTACCATGCATACTTTTCTTTTAGAGGTACATGTACTTCCTCTACTCAGCTGAATAGCCCTCATGGACCAAACGCAGCCTGTCTCCCCCTGCAAACACTTAAGATTCCTGAAGAATTCCTTTCAAAAACTAACACAGTTCTCACAGGAAAACATGTGCTTCTAACATGGATGGTTTTCCTTTGAGAGATGTGTGTGTCTTCAACTTAGCTGAATAGGCCTATTTGAAATGAGGTGAGCCTCCTACTTTGAATATTGATATTTGCAGGGTGCGTTGCTTTAAAAAACTAAATGAATTCTCATAGTGAAACACTGTGCTAGATGTGGCAGTTTCTAACATTGAAGGATTTCTTTGCATACATGCATGTGTATCTGCAATTCACCCAAATAGGCCTATTTAGAGTAAGCACATGCTCTCTCCACCTTGAAACACCTAAGTGGCAGTAAGTATTCCTTTCAAAAATAACTCAAGTCTCAAAGGGAAACAACGTGCTAAACGCAAATGCTGCCATCACAGACGGTTTCCTTTGGAGAGGTACATGTGTTACATCTCCTTAGGGCAACAGGCCTATTCGGAGCAAAATGATCCGTTCTCCACTGTGAAAACGATGATTCGCAGGACTTATTCCTTTCAAAACGTAACTCAAGTCTCACAAGGAAACAAAGTGGTAGGTTCTTTGCATCTAACACAGATTTTTTTCTTTCGAGATACACACATGTTTCATCAACTTACTTGAACTGGCCTATTTGCAAGAAAATGAGACTTTCTCCACCTTGAAAAGTATGATTTGCAGGAGTTATTCTTCCCAAACCTATCTGAAGTCTCACAGGGAAACAATGTGCTTGAAACTCCTGCTTCTAACTCGGTGGTTTTCTTTCTAGGAATGCATGTGTTTCCTCAACTTAGTTGCCTAGGCCTATTTGGAACACAATGAGCCTATCTCCAACCTGAAAACTGTGATTAGCAGGATGTATTCCTTTCCAAAACTTCCTTAATTCTCAAAGGGAAACAATGTGCTAGTAGCTGCGGCTTCCAGCATAGGTGATTGTCTTGGCAGGGATACATGTGTTTCTTCAACTCACCTGCATAGGCCTACTTAGTGCAAAGAGAGACCTTCTGCACCTTGAAACAACTACATTGCAAGAAACAGTCCTTTCAAAAACTAATTTCATTGTCACAAGAACAAGGTGCTGAATGCTGCAGTTTCTAGCATACATGGTTTTCTTTGGGGAGGAACATGTGTTACTTCAACTCAGCTGAATAGGCCTATTCGGAGCAAACCCAGCCTATCTGCACTTTGAAACACCAAAGTTGCAGGAAGCATTCCTTTCCAAAACGGACACCATTCTCACTGGAATACAATGTGTTAGATGCTCCAGCTTCTAACATAGATGGTTTTCTTTGGAGAGATACATGGGTTTCTTCAACTCAGCTGAATATACTTTAAGGGAGCAAACAGAGTCTATCTCCACCTTCAACCACCTAAGTTCCAGGAAGTATTCCTTGAAAAACCTAACCGAATACTACAGGGAAACCATGTGGTAGAAGCTCCTGGTTCTAAGACAGATGATTTTCTTTCAAGAGATACATGTGTTTCTACAAGTTACCTGAAGAGGCCAATTTGGAACAAAATGAGCCTTTCTGCACAGAAAAAATACTGATTTTCGGGAGTTATTCCTTTCAAAACCAAATTCAATTTGGACAGGGAAACAGTGTGCTAGATGCTCCTGCTTCAAACAGGGATTGTTTTCTTTCGAGAAATACCTGTGTTTCTTCACTGGAGCCGAGTAGGGCTATTTGGAATAAAATGAGCCTTTTCGACCTTGAAAACTGTGATTTGCAGGGATTACTCATTTCAAAAACTAATTCAGCTCTCAAAGTGAAACAATGTGCTCTGCTACAGCTTCTAGCATCCATGCTTTTCTTGGCAGAGGTACATGAATTTCTTCAACTCAGCTGGATAGCCCTAATAGACCAAACGCAGTCTATATTAACCCTTCCACACCTAAGATTCAGGAAGTTTTCCTTTACTAACTAATGCAGTTCTCACAGGAAAACAGTGTGCTTCTAACATGGATGGTTTTCCTTTGAGAGATACATGTGTTTCTTCAACTCAGCTGAAAAGGCATCTTTGGAGCAAAGAGAGACAATCTATCTTGAAATACCTTAGTAGCAGGAGGCATTGCATTGAAAACCTAAGTCAATACTCACAAGGAATCAATGATCTCGATGCTCCTGCATCTAATAGCGATGGTTTTCTTTGAGAGATACCTGTCTTTCTTCCACTTGGCTGAATAGGTCTTTTTGGATCAAAATGAGCTTTTTTGCGCTTTGAAAACTATGAACTACAGGAAGCATTTCTTTCCAAACCTAACACAATTCTCATTAGGACAGAGATGCTGAATGCTGCATCTTCTAACTTAGAGGGTTTTCTTAGGAGAGATACAAGGGTTTCTTCACCTCGGCTGAATATACGTTAAGTTAACAAAGAGAGTCTCTCCCCACCTTGAACTACCAAAGTTCCAGGAAGTATTCCTTTAAAAAACTAACTGAATTCTACAGGGAAACAATGTGGTAGAAGCTCCTGGTCATAAGACAGATAGATTTCTTTCCAGAGATACATGTGTTTCTTCAAGTTAGCTGAATAGGCCTATTTAGAACAACTTGAGCCTTTCTCCACCTAGAAAATTCTGATATGCAAGAGATACTCCTTTCAAAACCAAATTCAATTCTCACAGTGAATCAATGTGGTAGATGCTACATCTTTTAAAACAGGTGGTTTTCTTTAAGGAGAGAGATGTGTTCCTTCAACTCAATGGAAAATGCCTAGTTGCACCCAATGGAATCGATCTCCACCTTGAAACACCTAAGTTGCAGGATGTGTCTTTTCAGAACAAACTGAATTCTCACAGGAAAAGCATGTGCTACATTCTCCTGCATGGAACAATGAGGGATTTCCTTGAGAGACACATGTGTTGCATCACCTCACCAGAATAGGTGTATTTGAAGCACAAGGAGGCTTTCTCCCCTGTGAACATTTTTTTTTTGCAGGAATTATTCCTGTCAAAACATAACACAAGCCTCACTGGAAAAAAGGTGCTACATGCTCCTGTTTCTAACACAGGTGGTTTTCTTTTGAGGGATACAAGGATTCCTTCAATTTAGCTGAATAGGTCTATTTGCAACAAAATGAGCCCTTCCCCACCTGGAAAACTATCGTTCACAGGAATTATTCCTTTCAAAACTAACTCAATTGTCGGAGGGAGACAATGCAGAAGATGCTGCAGCTTCTCTCACAGAGGGTTGTCTTTGGAGAGGTACATGTGTTCCCTCCCCTCAGTTGAATAGGCCTATTTGGAGCAAAAAGTGCCTATCTCCTCCTTGAAGCACCTACTTTTCACGAAGTATTTCTTTCAAAAGTTAACTCAGTTATCACAGAGAAACAATGTGCTGCTAGCTTCTGTTTCTACACAGATGGAGTTCCTTCGAGAGATACATGTGTTTCTTCAAGTAAGATGAATTGGTGGATCTGCAGCCAAATGAGCCTTTTCCATCTTGAAAACTTTGGTTTGCAGGAAGTACTCCTTTCAAAAACTAACTGAGTTCTCATGGCCTAACAATGTGCTCGATGTGGCAGCCACTTTCATAGCTGGTTTTCTTTGGAGAGATGCATATGGTTCTTCAACTCAGGTGAAGAGGCCTATTTGGAGCAAAGTGAGGCTATTTCCACCTTGAAAGGCCGTGGTTGCAGGAAGTATTCTTTTCCAAAACTTAGCAATTCTCACAGGAAAACAATGTGCTAGGTGCTCCTGCTTCCAACAGGGATGGTTTTCTTTCGAGAAATACCTGTGTTTCTTCAACTTAGCCAAGTCGGGCTATTTGGAATGAGATGACACTTTTCGACCTTGAAAACTGTGAATTGCAGGAATTATTCTTCTGCAAATCCAATTCAACTCTCAAAGGGAAACATTGTGCTAGATGCTAGGGCTTCTACCATGCATACTTTTCTTTTAGAGGTACATGTACTTCCTCTACTCAGCTGAATAGCCCTCATGGACCAAACGCAGCCTATCTCCCCCTGCAAACACCTAAGATTCATGAAGAATTCCTTTCAAAAACTAACACAGTTCTCACAGGAAAACATGTGCTTCTAACATGGATGGTTTTCCTTTGAGAGATGTGTGTGTCTTCAACTTAGCTGAATAGGCCTATTTGAAATGAGGTGAGCCTCCTACTTTGAATATTGATATTTGCAGGGTGCATTGCTTTAAAAAACTAAATGAATTCTCATAGTGAAACACTGTGCTAGATGTGGCAGTTTCTACCATTGAAGGATTTCTTTGCATACATGCATGTGTATCTGCAATTCACCCAAATAGGCCTATTTAGAGTAAGCACATGCTCTCTCCACCTTGAAACACCTAAGTGGCAGTAAGTATTCCTTTCAAAAATAACTCAAGTCTCAAAGGGAAACAACGTGCTAAACGCAAATGCTGCCATCACAGACGGTTTCCTTTGGAGAGGTACATGTGTTACATCTCCTTAGGTGAATAGGCCCATTCGGAGCAAAATGATCCTTTCTCCACTGTGAAAACAATATTTTGCAGGACGTATTCCTTTCAAAACGTAACTCAAGTCTCACAAGGAAACAAAGTGGTAGGTTCTTTGCATCTAACACAGATTTTTTTCTTTCGAGATACACACATGTTTCATCAACTTACTTGAACTGGCTTACCTGCAACAAAATGAGACTTTCTCCACCTTGAAAAGTAGGATTTGCAGGAGTTATTCTTCCCAAACCTATCTGAAGTCTCACAGGGAAACAATGTGCTTGAAACTCCTGCTTCTAACTCGGTGGTTTTCTTTCTAGGAATGCATGTGTTTCCTCCACTTAGTTGCCTAGGCCTATTTGGAACACAATGAGCCTATCTCCAACCTGAAAACTGTGATTAGCAGGATGTATTCCTTTCCAAAACTTCCTTAATTCTCAAAGGGAAACAATGTGCTAGAAGCTGCGGCTTCCAGCATAGGTGATTGACTTGGCAGGGATACATGTGTTTCTTCAACTCACCTGAATAGGCCTACTTAGTGCAAAGAGAGACCTTCTGCACCTTGAAACAACTACATTGCAAGAAACAGTCCTTTCAAAAACTAATTTCATTGTCACAAGAACAAGGTGCTGAATGCTGCAGTTTCTAGCATACATGGTTTTCTTTGGGGAGGAACATGTGTTACTTCAACTCAGCTGAATAGGCCTATTTGGAGCAAACCCAGCCTATCTGCACTTTGAAACACCAAAGTTGCAGGAAGCATTCCTTTCCAAAACGGACACCATTCTCACTGGAATACAATGTGTTAGATGCTCCAGCTTCTAACATAGATGGTTTTCTTTGGAGAGATACATGGGTTTCTTCAACTCAGCTGAATATACTTTAAGGGAGCAAACAGAGTCTATCTCCACCTTCAACCACCTAAGTTCCAGGAAGTATTCCTTGAAAAACCTAACCGAATACTACAGGGAAACCATGTGGTAGAAGCTCCTGGTTCTAAGACAGATGATTTTCTTTCAAGAGATACATGTGTTTCTACAAGTTAGCTGAAGAGGCCAATTTGGAACAAAATGAGCCTTTCTCCACCGAAAAAATACTGATTCTCGGGAGTTATTCCTTTCAAAACCAAATTCAATTTGGACAGGGAAACAGTGTGCTAGATGCTCCTGCTTCAAACAGGGATTGTTTTCTTTCGAGAAATACCTGTGTTTCTTCACTGGAGCCGAGTAGGGCTATTTGGAATAAAATGAGCCTTTTCGACCTTGAAAACTGTGATTTGCAGGGATTACTCATTTCAAAAACTAATTCAGCTCTCAAAGTGAAACAATGTGCTCTGCTACAGCTTCTAGCATCCATGCTTTTCTTGGCAGAGGTACATGAATTTCTTCAACTCAGCTGGATAGCCCTAATAGACCAAACGCAGTCTATATTAACCCTTCCACACCTAAGATTCAGGAAGTTTTCCTTTACTAACTAATGCAGTTCTCACAGGAAAACAGTGTGCTTCTAACATGGATGGTTTTCCTTTGAGAGATACATGTGTTTCTTCAACTCAGCTGAAAAGGCATCTTTGGAGCAAAGAGAGACAATCTATCTTGAAATACCTTAGTTGCAGGAAGCATTGCATTGAAAACCTAAGTCAATACTCACAAGGAATCAATGATCTCGATGCTCCTGCATCTAATAGCGATGGTTTTCTTTGAGAGATACCTGTATTTCTTCCACTTGGCTGAATAGGTCTTTTTGGATCAAAATGAGCTTTTTTGCGCTTTGAAAACTATGAACTACAGGAAGCATTTCTTTCCAAACCTAACACAATTCTCATTAGGACAGAGATGCTGAATGCTGCATCTTCTAACTTAGAGGGTTTTCTTAGGAGAGATACAAGGGTTTCTTCACCTCGGCTGAATATACGTTAAGTTAACAAACAGAGTCTCTCCCCACCTTGAACCACCAAAGTTCCAGGAAGTATTCCTTTAAAAAACTAACCGAATTCTACAGGGAAACAATGTGGTAGAAGCTCCTGGTCATAAGACAGATAGATTTCTTTCCAGAGATACATGTGTTTCTTCAAGTTAGCTGAATAGGCCTATTTAGAACAACTTGAGCCTTTCTCCACCTAGAAAATTCTGAAATGCAAGAGATATTCCTTTCAAAACCAAATTCAATTCTCACAGGGAAACAATGTGGTAGATGCTACATCTTTTAAAACAGGTGGTTTTCAATAAGGAGAAAGATGTGTTCCTTCAACTCAATGGAAAATGCCTAGTTGCAGCCAATGGAATCGATCTCCACCTTGAAACACCTAAGTTGCGGGATGTGTCTTTTCAGAAAAAACTGAATTCTCCCAAGAAAAGCATGTGCTACATACTCCTGCATGGAACAATGAGGGATTTCCTTGAGAGACACATGTGTTGCATCACCTCACCAGAATAGGTGCATTTGAAGCACAAGGAGCCTTTCTCCCCTGTGAACATTTTTTTTTGCAGGAATTATTCCTGTCAAAACATAACACAAGCCTCACTGGAAAAAAGGTGCTACATGCTCCTGTTTCTAACACAGGTGGTTTTCTTTTGAGGGATACAAGGATTCCTTCAATTTAGCTGAATAGGTCTATTTGCAACAAAATGAGCCCTTCTCCACCTGGAAAACTATCGTTCACAGGAATTATTCCTTTCAAAACTAACTCAATTGTCGGAGGGAGACAATGCAGAAGATGCTGCAGCTTCTCTCACAGATGGTTGTCTTTGGAGAGGTACATGTGTTCCCTCCCCTCAGTTGAATAGGCCTATTTGGAGCAAAAAGTGCCTATCTCCACCTTGAAGCACCTACTTTTCACGAAGTATTTCTTCCAAAAGTTAACTCAGTTATCACAGAGAAACAATGTGCTGCTAGCTTCTGTTTCTACACAGATGGAGTTCCTTCGAGAGATACATGTGTTTCTTCAAGTAAGATGAATTGGTGGATCTGCAGCCAAATGAGCCTTTTCCATCTTGAAAACTTTGGTTTGCAGGAAGTACTCCTTTCAAAAACTAACTGAGTTCTCATGGCCTAACAATGTGTTCGATGTGGCAGCCACTTTCATAGCTGGTTTTCTTTGGAGAGATGCATATGGTTCTTCAACTCAGGTGAAGAGGCCTATTTGGAGCAAAGTGAGGCTATTTCCACCTTGAAAGGCCGTGGTTGCACGAAGTATTCTTTTCCAAAACGGACGCAATTCTCACAGGAAAACAATGTGCTAGGTGCTCCTGCTTCCAACAGGGATGGTTTTCTTTCGAGAAATACCTGTGTTTCTTCAACTTAGCCAAGTCGGGCTATTTGGAATGAGATGACACTTTTCGACCTTGAAAACTGTGAATTGCAGGAATTATTCTTCTGCAAATCCAATTCAACTCTCAAAGGGAAACATTGTGCTAGATGCTAGGGCTTCTACCATGCATACTTTTCTTTTAGAGGTACATGTACTTCCTCTACTCAGCTGAATAGCCCTAATGGACCAAACGCAGCCTATCTCCCCCTGCAAACACCTAAGATTCATGAAGAATTCCATTCAAAAACTAACACAGTTCTCACAGGAAAACATGTGCTTCTAACATGGATGGTTTTCCTTTGAGAGATGTGTGTGTCTTCGACTTAGCTGAATAGGCCTAATTGAAATGAGGTGAGCCTCCTACTTTGAATATTGATATTTGCAGGGTGCGTTGCTTTAAAAAACTAAATGAATTCTCATAGTGAAACACTGTGCTAGATGTGGCAGTTTCTAACATTGAAGGATTTCTTTGCATACATGCATGTGTATCTGCAATTCACCCAAATAGGCCTATTTAGAGTAAGCACATGCTCTCTCCACCTTGAAACACCTAAGTGGCAGTAAGTATTCCTTTCAAAAATAACTCAAGTCTCAAAGGGAAACAACGTGCTAAACGCAAATGCTGCCATCACAGACGGTTTCCTTTGGAGAGGTACATGTGTTACATCTCCTTAGGTGAATAGGCCCATTCGGAGCAAAATGATCCTTTCTCCACTGTGAAAATGATGATTTGCAGGACGCATTCCTTTCAAAACGTAACTCAAGTCTCACAAGGAAACAAAGTGGTAGGTTCTTTGCATCTAACACAGATTTTTTTCTTTCGAGATACACACATGTTTCATCATCTTACTTGAACTGGCTTACTTGCAACAAAATGAGACTTCTCCACCTTGAAAAGTATGATTTGCAGGAGTTATTCTTCCCAAACCTATCTGAAGTCTCACAGGGAAACAATGTGCTTGAAACTCCTGCTTCTAACTCGGTGGTTTTCTTTCTAGGAATGCATGTGTTTCCTCAACTTAGTTGCCTAGGCCTATTTGGAACACAATGAGCCTATCTCCAACCTGAAAACTGTGATTAGCAGGATGTATTCCTTTCCAAAACTTCCTTAATTCTCAAAGGGAAACAATGTGCTAGAAGCTGCGGCTTCCAGCATAGGTGATTGTCTTGGCAGGGATACATGTGTTTCTTCACCTCACCTGAATAGGCCTACTTAGTGCAAAGAGAGACCTTCTGCACCTTGAAACAACTACATTGCAAGAAACAGTCCTTTCAAAAACTAATTTCATTGTCACAAGAACAAGGTGCTGAATGCTGCAGTTTCTAGCATACATGGTTTTCTTTGGGGAGGAACATGTGTTACTTCAACTCAGCTGAATAGGCCTATTTGGAGCAAACCCAGCCTATCTGCACTTTGAAACACCAAAGTTGCAGGAAACATTCCTTTCCAAAACGGACACCATTCTCACTGGAATACAATGTGTTAGATGCTCCAGCTTCTAACATAGATGGTTTTCTTTGGAGAGATACATGGGTTTCTTCAACTCAGCTGAATATACTTTAAGGGAGCAAACAGAGTCTATCTCCACCTTCAACCACCTAAGTTCCAGGAAGTATTCCTTGAAAAACCTAACCGAATACTACAGGAAAACCATGTGGTAGAAGCTCCTGGTTCTAAGACAGATGATTTTCTTTCAAGTGATACATGTGTTTCTACAAGTTAGCTGAAGAGGCCAATTTGGAACAAAATGAGCCTTTCTCCACCGAAAAAATACTGATTCTCGGGAGTTATTCCTTTCAAAACCAAATTCAATTTGGACAGGGAAACAGTGTGCTAGATGCTCCTGCTTCAAACAGGGATTGTTTTCTTGCGAGAAATACCTGTGTTTCTTCACTGGAGCCGAGTAGGGCTATTTGGAATAAAATGAGCCTTTTCGACCTTGAAAACTGTGATTTGCAGGGATTACTCATTTCAACAACTAATTCAGCTCTCAAAGTGAAACAATGTGCTCTGCTACAGCTTCTAGCATCCATGCTTTTCTTGGCAGAGGTACATGAATTTCTTCAACTCAGCTGGATAGCCCTAATAGACCAAACGCAGTCTATATTAACCCTTCCACCCCTAAGATTCAGGAAGTTTTCCTTTACTAACTAATGCAGTTCTCACAGGAAAACAGTGTGCTTCTAACATGGATGGTTTTCCTTTGAGAGATACATGTGTTTCTTCAACTCAGCTGAAAAGGCATCTTTGGAGCAAAGAGAGACAATCTATCTTGAAATACCTTAGTTGCAGGAAGCATTGCATTGAAAACCTAAGTCAATACTCACAAGGAATCAATGATCTCGATGCTCCTGCATCTAATAGCGATGGTTTTCTTTGAGAGATACCTGTATTTCTTCCACTTGGCTGAATAGGTCTTTTTGGATCAAAATGAGCTTTTTTGCGCTTTGAAAACTATGAACTACAGGAAGCATTTCTTTCCAAACCTAACACAATTCTCATTAGGACAGAGATGCTGAATGCTGCATCTTCTAACTTAGAGGGTTTTCTTAGGAGAGATACAAGGGTTTCTTCACCTCAGCTGAATATACGTTAAGTTAACAAACAGAGTCTCTCCCCACCTTGAACCACCAAAGTTCCAGGAAGTATTCCTTTAAAAAACTAACCGAATTCTACAGGGAAACAATGTGGTAGAAGCTCCTGGTCATAAGACAGATAGATTTCTTTCCAGAGATACATGTGTTTCTTCAAGTTAGCTGAATAGGCCTATTTAGAACAACTTGAGCCTTTCTCCACCTAGAAAATTCTGATATGCAAGAGATATTCCTTTCAAAACCAAATTCAATTCTCACAGGGAAACAATGTGGTAGATGCTACATCTTTCAAAACAGGTGATTTTCAATAAGGAGACAGATGTGTTCCTTCAACTCAATGGAAAATGCCTAGTTGCACCCAATGGAATCGATCTCCACCTTGTAACACCTAAGTTGCGGGATGTGTCTTTTCAGAACAAACTGAATTCTCCCAGGAAAAGCATGTGCTACATTCTCCTGCATGGAACAATGAGGGATTTCCTTGAGAGACACATGTGTTGCATCACCTCACCAGAATAGGTGCATTTGAAGCACAAGGAGCCTTTCTCCCCTGTGAACATTTTTTTTTGCAGGAATTATTCCTGTCAAAACATAACACAAGCCTCACTGGAAAAAAGGTGCTACATGCTCCTGTTTCTAACACAGGTGGTTTTCTTTTGAGGGATACAAGGATTCCTTCTATTTAGCTGAATAGGTCTATTTGCAACAAAATGAGCCCTTCTCCACCTGGAAAACTATCGTTCACAGGAATTATTCCTTTCAAAACTAACTCAATTGTTGGAGGGAGACAATGCAGAAGATGCTGCAGCTTCTCTCACAGATGGTTGTCTTTGGAGAGGTACATGTGTTCCCTCCCCTCAGTTGAATAGGCCTATTTGGAGCAAAAAGTGCCTATCTCCACCTTGAAGCACCTACTTTTCACGAAGTATTTCTTTCAAAAGTTAACACAGTTATCACAGAGAAACAATGTGCTGCTAGCTTCTGTTTCTACACAGATGGAGTTCCTTCGAGAGATACATGTGTTTCTTCAAGTAAGATGAATTGGTGGATCTGCAGCCAAATGAGCCTTTTCCATCCTGAAAACTTTGCTTTGCAGGAAGTACTCCTTTCAAAAACTACCTGAGTTCTCATGGCCTAACAATGTGTTCGATGTGGCAGCCACTTTCATAGCTGGTTTTCTTTGGAGAGATGCATATGGTTCTTCAACTCAGGTGAAGAGGCCTATTTGGAGCAAAGTGAGGCTATTTCCACCTTGAAAGGCCGTGGTTGCACGAAGTATTCTTTTCCAAAACGGACGCAATTCTCACAGGAAAACAATGTGCTAGGTGCTCCTGCTTCCAACAGGGATGGTTTTCTTTCGAGAAATACCTGTGTTTCTTCAACTTAGCCAAGTCGGGCTATTTGGAATGAGATGACACTTTTCGACCTTGAAAACTGTGAATTGCAGGAATTATTCTTCTGCAAATCCAATTCAACTCTCAAAGGGAAACATTGTGCTAGATGCTAGGGCTTCTACCATGCATACTTTTCTTTTAGAGGTACATGTACTTCCTCTACTCAGCTGAATAGCCCTAATGGACCAAACGCAGCCTATCTCCCCCTGCAAACACCTAAGATTCATGAAGAATTCCTTTCAAAAACTAACACAGTTTTCACAGGAAAACATGTGCTTCTAACATGGATGGTTTTCCTTTGAGAGATGTGTGTGTCTTCAACTTAGCTGAATAGGCCTATTTGAAATGAGGTGAGCCTCCTACTTTGAATATTGATATTTGCAGGGTGCGTTGCTTTAAAAAAACTGAATGAATTCTCATAGTGAAACACTGTGCTAGATGTGGCAGTTTCTAACATTGAAGGATTTCTTTGCATACATGCATGTGTATCTGCAATTCACCCAAATAGGCCTATTTAGAGTAAGCACATGCTCTCTCCACCTTGAAACACCTAAGTGGCAGTAAGTATTCCTTTCAAAAATAACTCAAGTCTCAAAGGGAAACAACGTGCTAAACGCAAATGCTGCCATCACAGACGGTTTCCTTTGGAGAGGTACATGTGTTACATCTCCTTAGGGGAAAAGGCCCATTCGGAGCAAAATGATCCTTTCTCCACTGTGAAAACGATGATTTGCAGGACGTATTCCTTTCAAATCGTAACTCAAGTCTCACAAGGAAACAAAGTGGTAGGTTCTTTGCATCTAACACAGATTTTTTTCTTTCGAGATACACACATGTTTCATCAACTTACTTGAACTGGCTTACTTGCAACAAAATGAGACTTTCTCCACCTTGAAAAGTAGGATTTGCAGGAGTTATTCTTCCCAAACCTATCTGAAGTCTCACAGGGAAACAATGTGCTTGAAACTCCTGCTTCTAACTCGGTGGTTTTCTTTCTAGGAATGCATGTGTTTCCTCAACTTAGTTGCCTAGGCCTATTTGGAACACAAGGAGCCTATCTCCAACCTGAAAACTGTGATTAGCAGGATGTATTCCTTTCCAAAACTTCCTTAATTCTCAAAGGGAAACAATGTGCTAGAAGCTGCGTCTTCCAGCATAGGTGATTGTCTTGGCAGGGATACATGTGTTTCTTCAACTCACCTGAATAGGCCTACTTAGTGCAAAGAGAGACCTTCTGCACCTTAAAACAACTACATTGCAAGAAACAGTCCTTTCAAAAACTAATTTCATTGTCACAAGAACAAGGTGCTGAATGCTGCCGTTTCTAGCATACATGGTTTTCTTTGGGGAGGAACATGTGTTACTTCAACTCAGCTGAATAGGCCTATTTGGAGCAAACCCAGCCTATCTGCACTTTGAAACACCAAAGTTGCAGGAAGCATTCCTTTCCAAAACGGACACCATTCTCACTGGAATACAATGTGTTAGATGCTCCAGCTTCTAACATAGATGGTTTTCTTTGGAGAGATACATGGGTTTCTTCAACTCAGCTGAATATACTTTAAGGGAGCAAACAGAGTCTACCTCCACCTTCAACCACCTAAGTTCCAGGAAGTATTCCTTGAAAAACCTAACCGAATACTACAGGGAAACCATGTGGTAGAAGCTCCTGGTTCTAAGACAGATGATTTTCTTTCAAGAGATACATGTGTTTCTACAAGTTAGCTGAAGAGGCCAATTTGGAACAAAATGAGCCTTTCTCCACCGAAAAAATACTGATTCTCGGGAGTTATTCCTTTCAAAACCAAATTCAATTTGGACAGGGAAACAGTGTGCTAGATGCTCCTGCTTCAAACAGGGATTGTTTTCTTGCGAGAAATACCTGTGTTTCTTCACTGGAGCCGAGTAGGGCTATTTGGAATAAAATGAGCCTTTTCGACCTTGAAAACTGTGATTTGCAGGGATTACTCATTTCAAAAACTAATTCAGCTCTCAAAGTGAAACAATGTGCTCTGCTACAGCTTCTAGCATCCATGCTTTTCTTGGCAGAGGTACATGAATTTCTTCAACTCAGCTGGATAGCCCTAATAGACCAAACGCAGTCTATATTAACCCTTCCACACCTAAGATTCAGGAAGTTTTCCTTTACTAACTAATGCAGTTCTCACAGGAAAACAGTGTGCTTCTAACATGGATGGTTTTCCTTTGAGAGATACCTGTATTTCTTCCACTTGGCTGAATAGGTCTTTTTGGATCAAAATGAGCTTTTTTGCGCTTTGAAAACTATGAACTACAGGAAGCATTTCTTTCCAAACCTAACACAATTCTCATTAGGACAGAGATGCTGAATGCTGCATCTTCTAACTTAGAGGGTTTTCTTAGGAGAGATACAAGGGTTTCTTCACCTCAGCTGAATATACGTTAAGTTAACAAACAGAGTCTCTCCCCACCTTGAACCACCAAAGTTCCAGGAAGTATTCCTTTAAAAAACTAACCGAATTCTACAGGGAAACAATGTGGTAGAAGCTCCTGGTCATAAGACAGATAGATTTCTTTCCAGAGATACATGTGTTTCTTCAAGTTAGCTGAATAGGCCTATTTAGAACAACTTGAGCCTTTCTCCACCTAGAAAATTCTGATATGCAAGAGATATTCCTTTCAAAACCAAATTCAATTCTCACAGGGAAACAATGTGGTAGATGCTACATCTTTTAAAACAGGTGGTTTTCTTTAAGGAGAGAAATGTGTTCCTTCACCTCATTGGAAAATGCCTAGTTGCAGCCAAGGGAATCGATCTCCACCTTGAAACACCTAAGTTGCGGGATGTGTCTTTTCAGAACAAACTGAATTCTCCCAGGAAAAGCATGTGCTACATTCTCCTGCATGGAACAATGAGGGATTTCCTTGAGAGACACATGTGTTGCATCACCTCACCAGAATAGGTGCATTTGAAGCACAAGGAGCCTTTCTCCCCTGTGAACATTTTTTTTTGCAGGAATTATTCCTGTCAAAACATAACACAAGCCTCACTGGAAAAAAGGTGCTACATGCTCCTGTTTCTAACACAGGTGGTTTTCTTTTGAGGGATACAAGGATTCCTTCAATTTAGCTGAATAGGTCTATTTGCAACAAAATGAGCCCTTCTCCACCTGGAAAACTATCGTTCACAGGAATTATTCCTTTCAAAACTAACTCAATTGTCGGAGGGAGACAATGCAGAAGATGCTGCAGCTTCTCTCACAGATGGTTGTCTTTGGAGAGGTACATGTGTTCCCTCCCCTCAGTTGAATAGGCCTATTTGGAGCAAAAAGTGCCTATCTCCACCTTGAAGCACCTACTTTTCACGAAGTATTTCTTTCAAAAGTTAGCTCAGTTATCACAGAGAAACAATGTGCTGCTAGCTTCTGTTTCTACACAGATGGAGTTCCTTCGAGAGATACATGTGTTTCTTCAAGTAAGATGAATTGGTGGATCTGCAGCCAAATGAGCCTTTTCCATCTTGAAAACTTTGGTTTGCAGGAAGTACTCCTTTCAAAAACTAACTGAGTTCTCATGGCCTAACAATGTGTTCGATGTGGCAGCCACTTTCATAGCTGGTTTTCTTTGGAGAGATGCATATGGTTCTTCAACTCAGGTGAAGAGGCCTATTTGGAGCAAAGTGAGGCTATTTCCACCTTGAAAGGCCGTGGTTCCACGAAGTATTCTTTTCCAAAACGGACACAATTCTCACAGGAAAACAATGTGCTAGGTGCTCCTGCTTCCAACAGGGATGGTTTTCTTTCGAGAAATACCTGTGTTTCCTCAACTTAGCCAAGTCGGGCTATTTGGAATGAGATGACACTTTTCGACCTTGAAAACTGTGAATTGCAGGAATTATTCTTCTGCAAATCCAATTCAACTCTCAAAGGGAAACATTGTGCTAGATGGTAGGGCTTCTACCATGCATACTTTTCTTTTAGAGGTACATGTACTTCCTCTACTCAGCTGAATAGCCCTAGTGGACCAAACGCAGCCTATCTCCCCCTGCAAACACCTAAGATTCATGAAGAATTCCTTTCAAAAACTAACACAGTTCTCACAGGAAAACATGTGCTTCTAACATGGATGGTTTTCCTTTGAGAGATGTGTGTGTCTTCAACTTAGCTGAATAGGCCTAATTGAAATGAGGTGAGCCTCCTACTTTGAATATTGATATTTGCAGGGTGCGTTGCTTTAAAAAACTAAATGAATTCTCATAGTGAAACACTGTGCTAGATGTGGCAGTTTCTAACATTGAAGGATTTCTTTGCATACATGCATGTGTATCTGCAATTCACCCAAATAGGCCTATTTAGAGTAAGCACATGCTCTCTCCACCTTGAAACACCTAAGTGGCAGTAAGTATTCCTTTCAAAAATAACTCAAGTCTCAAAGGGAAACAACGTGCTAAACGCAAATGCTGCCATCACAGACGGTTTCCTTTGGAGAGGTACATGTGTTACATCTCCTTAGGGGAAAAGGCCCATTCGGAGCAAAATGATCCTTTCTCCACTGTGAAAACGATGATTTGCAGGACGTATTCCTTTCAAATCGTAACTCAAGTCTCACAAGGAAACAAAGTGGTAGGTTCTTTGCATCTAACACAGATTTTTTTCTTTCGAGATACACACATGTTTCATCAACTTACTTGAACTGGCTTACTTGCAACAAAATGAGACTTTCTCCACCTTGAAAAGTAGGATTTGCAGGAGTTATTCTTCCCAAACCTATCTGAAGTCTCACAGGGAAACAATGTGCTTGAAACTCCTGCTTCTAACTCGGTGGTTTTCTTTCTAGGAATGCATGTGTTTCCTCAACTTAGTTGCCTAGGCCTATTTGGAACACAATGAGCCTATCTCCAACCTGAAAACTGTGATTAGCAGGATGTATTCCTTTCCAAAACTTCCTTAATTCTCAAAGGGAAACAATGTGCTAGAAGCTGCGGCTTCCAGCATAGGTGATTGTCTTGGCAGGGGTACATGTGTTTCTTCACCTCACCTGAATAGGCCTACTTAGTGCAAAGAGAGACCTTCTGCACCTTGAAACAACTACATTGCAAGAAACAGTCCTTTCAAAAACTAATTTCATTGTCACAAGAACAAGGTGCTGAATGCTGCAGTTTCTAGCATACATGGTTTTCTTTGGGGAGGAACATGTGTTACTTCAACTCAGCTGAATAGGCCTATTTGGAGCAAACCCAGCCTATCTGCACTTTGAAACACCAAAGTTGCAGGAAGCATTCCTTTCCAAAACGGACACCATTCTCACTGGAATACAATGTGTTAGATGCTCCAGCTTCTAACATAGATGGTTTTCTTTGGAGAGATACATGGGTTTCTTCAACTCAGCTGAATATACTTTAAGGGAGCAAACAGAGTCTATCTCCACCTTCAACCACCTAAGTTCCAGGAAGTATTCCTTGAAAAACCTAACCGAATACTACAGGAAAACCATGTGGTAGAAGCTCCTGGTTCTAAGACAGATGATTTTCTTTCAAGTGATACATGTGTTTCTACAAGTTAGCTGAAGAGGCCAATTTGGAACAAAATGAGCCTTTCTCCACCGAAAAAAATACTGATTTTTGGGAGTTATTCCTTTCAAAACCAAATTCAATTTGGACAGGGAAACAGTGTGCTAGATGCTCCTGCTTCAAACAGGGATTGTTTTCTTGCGAGAAATACCTGTGTTTCTTCACTGGAGCCGAGTAGGGCTATTTGGAATAAAATGAGCCTTTTCGACCTTGAAAACTGTGATTTGCAGGGATTACTCATTTCAACAACTAATTCAGCTCTCAAAGTGAAACAATGTGCTCTGCTACGGCTTCTAGCATCCATGCTTTTCTTGGCAGAGGTACATGAATTTCTTCAACTCAGCTGGATAGCCCTAATAGACCAAACGCAGTCTATATTAACCCTTACACACCTAAGATTCAGGAAGTTTTCCTTTACTAACTAATGCAGTTCTCACAGGAAAACAGTGTGCTTCTAACATGGATGGTTTTCCTTTGAGAGATACATGTGTTTCTACAAGTTAGCTGAAGAGGCCAATTTGGAACAAAATGAGCCTTTCTCCACCGAAAAAATACTGATTCTCGGGAGTTATTCCTTTCAAAACCAAATTCAATTTGGACAGGGAAACAGTGTGCTAGATGCTCCTGCTTCAAACAGGGATTGTTTTCTTGCGAGAAATACCTGTGTTTCTTCACTGGAGCCGAGTAGGGCTATTTGGAATAAAATGAGCCTTTTCGACCTTGAAAACTGTGATTTGCAGGGATTACTCATTTCAACAACTAATTCAGCTCTCAAAGTGAAACAATGTGCTCTGCTACAGCTTCTAGCATCCATGCTTTTCTTGGCAGAGGTACATGAATTTCTTCAACTCAGCTGGATAGCCCTAATAGACCAAACGCAGTCTATATTAACCCTTCCACCCCTAAGATTCAGGAAGTTTTCCTTTACTAACTAATGCAGTTCTCACAGGAAAACAGTGTGCTTCTAACATGGATGGTTTTCCTTTGAGAGATACATGTGTTTCTTCAACTCAGCTGTAAAGGCATCTTTGGAGCAAAGAGAGACAATCTATCTTGAAATACCTTAGTTGCAGGAAGCATTGCATTGAAAACCTAAGTCAATACTCACAAGGAATCAATGATCTCGATGCTCCTGCATCTAATAGCGATGGTTTTCTTTGAGAGATACCTGTATTTCTTCCACTTGGCTGAATAGGTCTTTTTGGATCAAAATGAGCTTTTTTGCGCTTTGAAAACTATGAACTACAGGAAGCATTTCTTTCCAAACCTAACACAATTCTCATTAGGACAGAGATGCTGAATGCTGCATCTTCTAACTTAGAGGGTTTTCTTAGGAGAGATACAAGGGTTTCTTCACCTCAGCTGAATATACGTTAAGTTAACAAACAGAGTCTCTCCCCACCTTGAACCACCAAAGTTCCAGGAAGTATTCCTTTAAAAAACTAACCGAATTCTACAGGGAAACAATGTGGTAGAAGCTCCTGGTCATAAGACAGATAGATTTCTTTCCAGAGATACATGTGTTTCTTCAAGTTAGCTGAATAGGCCTATTTAGAACAACTTGAGCCTTTCTCCACCTAGAAAATTCTGATATGCAAGAGATATTCCTTTCAAAACCAAATTCAATTCTCACAGGGAAACAATGTGGTAGATGCTACATCTTTCAAAACAGGTGGTTTTCAATAAGGAGACAGATGTGTTCCTTCAACTCAATGGAAAATGCCTAGTTGCACCCAATGGAATCGATCTCCACCTTGTAACACCTAAGTTGCGGGATGTGTCTTTTCAGAACAAACTGAATTCTCCCAGGAAAAGCATGTGCTACATTCTCCTGCATGGAACAATGAGGGATTTCCTTGAGAGACACATGTGTTGCATCACCTCACCAGAATAGGTGCATTTGAAGCACAAGGAGCCTTTCTCCCCTGTGAACATTTTTTTTTGCAGGAATTATTCCTGTCAAAACATAACACAAGCCTCACTGGAAAAAAGGTGCTACATGCTCCTGTTTCTAACACAGGTGGTTTTCTTTTGAGGGATACAAGGATTCCTTCTATTTAGCTGAATAGGTCTATTTGCAACAAAATGAGCCCTTCTCCACCTGGAAAACTATCGTTCACAGGAATTATTCCTTTCAAAACTAACTCAATTGTCGGAGGGAGACAATGCAGAAGATGCTGCAGCTTCTCTCACAGATGGTTGTCTTTGGAGAGGTACATGTGTTCCCTCCCCTCAGTTGAATAGGCCTATTTGGAGCAAAAAGTGCCTATCTCCACCTTGAAGCACCTACTTTTCACGAAGTATTTCTTTCAAAAGTTAACACAGTTATCACAGAGAAACAATGTGCTGCTAGCTTCTGTTTCTACACAGATGGAGTTCCTTCGAGAGATACATGTGTTTCTTCAAGTAAGATGAATTGGTGGATCTGCACCCAAATGAGCCTTTTCCATCCTGAAAACTTTGCTTTGCAGGAAGTACTCCTTTCAAAAACTACCTGAGTTCTCATGGCCTAACAATGTGTTCGATGTGGCAGCCACTTTCATAGCTGGTTTTCTTTGGAGAGATGCATATGGTTCTTCAACTCAGGTGAAGAGGCCTATTTGGAGCAAAGTGAGGCTATTTCCACCTTGAAAGGCCGTGGTTGCACGAAGTATTCTTTTCCAAAACGGACGCAATTCTCACAGGAAAACAATGTGCTAGGTGCTCCTGCTTCCAACAGGGATGGTTTTCTTTCGAGAAATACCTGTGTTTCTTCAACTTAGCCAAGTCGGGCTATTTGGAATGAGATGACACTTTTCGACCTTGAAAACTGTGAATTGCAGGAATTATTCTTCTGCAAATCCAATTCAACTCTCAAAGGGAAACATTGTGCTAGATGCTAGGGCTTCTACCATGCATACTTTTCTTTTAGAGGTACATGTACTTCCTCTACTCAGCTGAATAGCCCTAATGGACCAAACGCAGCCTATCTCCCCCTGCAAACACCTAAGATTCATGAAGAATTCCTTTCAAAAACTAACACAGTTCTCACAGGAAAACATGTGCTTCTAACATGGATGGTTTTCCTTTGAGAGATGTGTGTGTCTTCAACTTAGCTGAATAGGCCTATTTGAAATGAGGTGAGCCTCCTACTTTGAATATTGATATTTGCAGGGTGCGTTGCTTTAAAAAACTAAATGAATTCTCATAGTGAAACACTGTGCTAGATGTGGCAGTTTCTAACATTGAAGGATTTCTTTGCATACATGCATGTGTATCTGCAATTCACCCAAATAGGCCTATTTAGAGTAAGCACATGCTCTCTCCACCTTGAAACACCTAAGTGGCAGTAAGTATTCCTTTCAAAAATAACTCAAGTCTCAAAGGGAAACAACGTGCTAAACGCAAATGCTGCCATCACAGACGGTTTCCTTTGGAGAGGTACATGTGTTACATCTCCTTAGGGGAAAAGGCCCATTCGGAGCAAAATGATCCTTTCTCCACTGTGAAAACGATGATTTGCAGGACGTATTCCTTTCAAATCGTAACTCAAGTCTCACAAGGAAACAAAGTGGTAGGTTCTTTGCATCTAACACAGATTTTTTTCTTTCGAGATACACACATGTTTCATCAACTTACTTGAACTGGCTTACTTGCAACAAAATGAGACTTTCTCCACCTTGAAAAGTAGGATTTGCAGGAGTTATTCTTCCCAAACCTATCTGAAGTCTCACAGGGAAACAATGTGCTTGAAACTCCTGCTTCTAACTCGGTGGTTTTCTTTCTAGGAATGCATGTGTTTCCTCAACTTAGTTGCCTAGGCCTATTTGGAACACAAGGAGCCTATCTCCAACCTGAAAACTGTGATTAGCAGGATGTATTCCTTTCCAAAACTTCCTTAATTCTCAAAGGGAAACAATGTGCTAGAAGCTGCGTCTTCCAGCATAGGTGATTGTCTTGGCAGGGATACATGTGTTTCTTCAACTCACCTGAATAGGCCTACTTAGTGCAAAGAGAGACCTTCTGCACCTTAAAACAACTACATTGCAAGAAACAGTCCTTTCAAAAACTAATTTCATTGTCACAAGAACAAGGTGCTGAATGCTGCAGTTTCTAGCATACATGGTTTTCTTTGGGGAGGAACATGTGTTACTTCAACTCAGCTGAATAGGCCTATTTGGAGCAAACCCAGCCTATCTGCACTTTGAAACACCAAAGTTGCAGGAAGCATTCCTTTCCAAAACGGACACCATTCTCACTGGAATACAATGTGTTAGATGCTCCAGCTTCTAACATAGATGGTTTTCTTTGGAGAGATACATGGGTTTCTTCAACTCAGCTGAATATACTTTAAGGGAGCAAACAGAGTCTACCTCCACCTTCAACCACCTAAGTTCCAGGAAGTATTCCTTGAAAAACCTAACCGAATACTACAGGGAAACCATGTGGTAGAAGCTCCTGGTTCTAAGACAGATGATTTTCTTTCAAGAGATACATGTGTTTCTACAAGTTAGCTGAAGAGGCCAATTTGGAACAAAATGAGCCTTTCTCCACCGAAAAAATACTGATTCTCGGGAGTTATTCCTTTCAAAACCAAATTCAATTTGGACAGGGAAACAGTGTGCTAGATGCTCCTGCTTCAAACAGGGATTGTTTTCTTTCGAGAAATACCTGTGTTTCTTCACTGGAGCCGAGTAGGGCTATTTGGAATAAAATGAGCCTTTTCGACCTTGAAAACTGTGATTTGCAGGGATTACTCATTTCAAAAACTAATTCAGCTCTCAAAGTGAAACAATGTGCTCTGCTACAGCTTCTAGCATCCATGCTTTTCTTGGCAGAGGTACATGAATTTCTTCAACTCAACTGGATAGCCCTAATAGACCAAACTCAGTCTATATTAACCCTTCCACACCTAAGATTCAGGAAGTTTTCCTTTACTAACTAATGCAGTTCTCACAGGAAAACAGTGTGCTTCTAACATGGATGGTTTTCCTTTGAGAGATACCTGTATTTCTTCCACTTGGCTGAATAGGTCTTTTTGGATCAAAATGAGCTTTTGTGCGCTTTGAAAACTATGAACTACAGGAAGCATTTCTTTCCAAACCTAACACAATTCTCATTAGGACAGAGATGCTGAATGCTGCATCTTCTAACTTAGAGGGTTTTCTTAGGAGAGATACAAGGGTTTCTTCACCTCAGCTGAATATACGTTAAGTTAACAAACAGAGTCTCTCCCCACCTAGAACTACCAAAGTTCCAGGAAGTATTCCTTTAAAAAACTAACCGAATTCTACAGGGAAACAATGTGGTAGAAGCTCCTGGTCATAAGACAGATAGATTTCTTTCCAGAGATACATGTGTTTCTTCAAGTTAGCTGAATAGGCCTATTTAGAACAACTTGAGCCTTTCTCCACCTAGAAAATTCTGATATGCAAGAGATATTCCTTTCAAAACCAAATTCAATTCTCACAGGGAAACAATGTGGTAGATGCTACATCTTTTAAAACAGGTGGTTTTCTTTAAGGAGAGAAATGTGTTCCTTCACCTCAATGGAAAATGCCTAGTTGCAGCCAATGGAATCGATCTCCACCTTGAAACACCTAAGTTGCGGGATGTGTCTTTTCAGAACAAACTGAATTCTCCCAGGAAAAGCATGTGCTACATTCTCCTGCATGGAACAATGAGGGATTTCCTTGAGAGACACATGTGTTGCATCACCTCACCAGAATAGGTGCATTTGAAGCACAAGGAGCCTTTCTCCCCTGTGAACATTTTTTTTTGCAGGAATTATTCCTGTCAAAACATAACACAAGCCTCACTGGAAAAAAGGTGCTACATGCTCCTGTTTCTAACACAGGTGGTTTTCTTTTGAGGGATACAAGGATTCCTTCAATTTAGCTGAATAGGTCTATTTGCAACAAAATGAGCCCTTCTCCACCTGGAAAACTATCGTTCACAGGAATTATTCCTTTCAAAACTAACTCAATTGTCGGAGGGAGACAATGCAGAAGATGCTGCAGCTTCTCTCACAGATGGTTGTCTTTGGAGAGGTACATGTGTTCCCTCCCCTCAGTTGAATAGGCCTATTTGGAGCAAAAAGTGCCTATCTCCACCTTGAAGCACCTACTTTTCACGAAGTATTTCTTTCAAAAGTTAGCTCAGTTATCACAGAGAAACAATGTGCTGCTAGCTTCTGTTTCTACACAGATGGAGTTCCTTCGAGAGATACATGTGTTTCTTCAAGTAAGATGAATTGGTGGATCTGCAGCCAAATGAGCCTTTTCCATCTTGAAAACTTTGGTTTGCAGGAAGTACTCCTTTCAAAAACTACCTGAGTTCTCATGGCCTAACAATGTGTTCGATGTGGCAGCCACTTTCATAGCTGGTTTTCTTTGGAGAGATGCATATGGTTCTTCAACTCAGGTGAAGAGGCCTATTTGGAGCAAAGTGAGGCTATTTCCACCTTGAAAGGCCGTGGTTCCACGAAGTATTCTTTTCCAAAACGGACACAATTCTCACAGGAAAACAATGTGCTAGGTGCTCCTGCTTCCAACAGGGATGGTTTTCTTTCGAGAAATACCTGTGTTTCCTCAACTTAGCCAAGTCGGGCTATTTGGAATGAGATGACACTTTTCGACCTTGAAAACTGTGAATTGCAGGAATTATTCTTCTGCAAATCCAATTCAACTCTCAAAGGGAAACATTGTGCTAGATGGTAGGGCTTCTACCATGCATACTTTTCTTTTAGAGGTACATGTACTTCCTCTACTCAGCTGAATAGCCCTAGTGGACCAAACGCAGCCTATCTCCCCCTGCAAACACCTAAGATTCATGAAGAATTCCTTTCAAAAACTAACACAGTTCTCACAGGAAAACATGTGCTTCTAACATGGATGGTTTTCCTTTGAGAGATGTGTGTGTCTTCAACTTAGCTGAATAGGCCTAATTGAAATGAGGTGAGCCTCCTACTTTGAATATTGATATTTGCAGGGTGCGTTGCTTTAAAAAACTAAATGAATTCTCATAGTGAAACACTGTGCTAGATGTGGCAGTTTCTAACATTGAAGGATTTCTTTGCATACATGCATGTGTATCTGCAATTCACCCAAATAGGCCTATTTAGAGTAAGCACATGCTCTCTCCACCTTGAAACACCTAAGTGGCAGTAAGTATTCCTTTCAAAAATAACTCAAGTCTCAAAGGGAAACAACGTGCTAAACGCAAATGCTGCCATCACAGACGGTTTCCTTTGGAGAGGTACATGTGTTACATCTCCTTAGGGGAAAAGGCCCATTCGGAGCAAAATGATCCTTTCTCCACTGTGAAAACGATGATTTGCAGGACGTATTCCTTTCAAATCGTAACTCAAGTCTCACAAGGAAACAAAGTGGTAGGTTCTTTGCATCTAACACAGATTTTTTTCTTTCGAGATACACACGTTTCATCAACTTACTTGAACTGGCTTACTTGCAACAAAATGAGACTTTCTCCACCTTGAAAAGTAGGATTTGCAGGAGTTATTCTTCCCAAACCTATCTGAAGTCTCACAGGGAAACAATGTGCTTGAAACTCCTGCTTCTAACTCGGTGGTTTTCTTTCTAGGAATGCATGTGTTTCCTCAACTTAGTTGCCTAGGCCTATTTGGAACACAATGAGCCTATCTCCAACCTGAAAACTGTGATTAGCAGGATGTATTCCTTTCCAAAACTTCCTTAATTCTCAAAGGGAAACAATGTGCTAGAAGCTGCGGCTTCCAGCATAGGTGATTGTCTTGGCAGGGGTACATGTGTTTCTTCACCTCACCTGAATAGGCCTACTTAGTGCAAAGAGAGACCTTCTGCACCTTGAAACAACTACATTGCAAGAAACAGTCCTTTCAAAAACTAATTTCATTGTCACAAGAACAAGGTGCTGAATGCTGCAGTTTCTAGCATACATGGTTTTCTTTGGGGAGGAACATGTGTTACTTCAACTCAGCTGAATAGGCCTATTTGGAGCAAACCCAGCCTATCTGCACTTTGAAACACCAAAGTTGCAGGAAGCATTCCTTTCCAAAACGGACACCATTCTCACTGGAATACAATGTGTTAGATGCTCCAGCTTCTAACATAGATGGGTTTCTTTGGAGAGATACATGGGTTTCTTCAACTCAGCTGAATATACTTTAAGGGAGCAAACAGAGTCTATCTCCACCTTCAACCACCTAAGTTCCAGGAAGTATTCCTTGAAAAACCTAACCGAATACTACAGGAAAACCATGTGGTAGAAGCTCCTGGTTCTAAGACAGATGATTTTCTTTCAAGTGATACATGTGTTTCTACAAGTTAGCTGAAGAGGCCAATTTGGAACAAAATGAGCCTTTCTCCACCGAAAAAAATACTGATTTTTGGGAGTTATTCCTTTCAAAACCAAATTCAATTTGGACAGGGAAACAGTGTGCTAGATGCTCCTGCTTCAAACAGGGATTGTTTTCTTGCGAGAAATACCTGTGTTTCTTCACTGGAGCCGAGTAGGGCTATTTGGAATAAAATGAGCCTTTTCGACCTTGAAAACTGTGATTTGCAGGGATTACTCATTTCAACAACTAATTCAGCTCTCAAAGTGAAACAATGTGCTCTGCTACGGCTTCTAGCATCCATGCTTTTCTTGGCAGAGGTACATGAATTTCTTCAACTCAGCTGGATAGCCCTAATAGACCAAACGCAGTCTATATTAACCCTTACACACCTAAGATTCAGGAAGTTTTCCTTTACTAACTAATGCAGTTCTCACAGGAAAACAGTGTGCTTCTAACATGGATGGTTTTCCTTTGAGAGATACATGTGTTTCTTCAACTCAGCTGAAAAGGCATCTTTGGAGCAAAGAGAGACAATCTATCTTGAAATACCTTAGTTGCAGGAAGCATTGCATTGAAAACCTAAGTCAATACTCACAAGGAATCAATGATCTCGATGCTCCTGCATCTAATAGCGATGGTTTTCTTTGAGAGATACCTGTATTTCTTCCACTTGGCTGAATAGGTCTTTTTGGATCAAAATGAGCTTTTTTGCGCTTTGAAAACTATGAACTACAGGAAGCATTTCTTTCCAAACCTAACACAATTCTCATTAGGACAGAGATGCTGAATGCTGCATCTTCTAACTTAGAGGGTTTTCTTAGGAGAGATACAAGGGTTTCTTCACCTCAGCTGAATATACGTTAAGTTAACAAACAGAGTCTCTCCCCACCTTGAACCACCAAAGTTCCAGGAAGTATTCCTTTAAAAAACTAACCGAATTCTACAGGGAAACAATGTGGTAGAAGCTCCTGGTCATAAGACAGATAGATTTCTTTCCAGAGATACATGTGTTTCTTCAAGTTAGCTGAATAGGCCTATTTAGAACAACTTGAGCCTTTCTCCACCTAGAAAATTCTGATATGCAAGAGATATTCCTTTCAAAACCAAATTCAATTCTCACAGGGAAACAATGTGGTAGATGCTACATCTTTCAAAACAGGTGGTTTTCAATAAGGAGACAGATGTGTTCCTTCAACTCAATGGAAAATGCCTAGTTGCACCCAATGGAATCGATCTCCACCTTGTAACACCTAAGTTGCGGGATGTGTCTTTTCAGAACAAACTGAATTCTCCCAGGAAAAGCATGTGCTACATTCTCCTGCATGGAACAATGAGGGATTTCCTTGAGAGACACATGTGTTGCATCACCTCACCAGAATAGGTGCATTTGAAGCACAAGGAGCCTTTCTCCCCTGTGAACATTTTTTTTTGCAGGAATTATTCCTGTCAAAACATAACACAAGCCTCACTGGAAAAAAGGTGCTACATGCTCCTGTTTCTAACACAGGTGGTTTTCTTTTGAGGGATACAAGGATTCCTTCTATTTAGCTGAATAGGTCTATTTGCAACAAAATGAGCCCTTCTCCACCTGGAAAACTATCGTTCACAGGAATTATTCCTTTCAAAACTAACTCAATTGTCGGAGGGAGACAATGCAGAAGATGCTGCAGCTTCTCTCACAGATGGTTGTCTTTGGAGAGGTACATGTGTTCCCTCCCCTCAGTTGAATAGGCCTATTTGGAGCAAAAAGTGCCTATCTCCACCTTGAAGCACCTACTTTTCACGAAGTATTTCTTTCAAAAGTTAACACAGTTATCACAGAGAAACAATGTGCTGCTAGCTTCTGTTTCTACACAGATGGAGTTCCTTCGAGAGATACATGTGTTTCTTCAAGTAAGATGAATTGGTGGATCTGCACCCAAATGAGCCTTTTCCATCCTGAAAACTTTGCTTTGCAGGAAGTACTCCTTTCAAAAACTACCTGAGTTCTCATGGCCTAACAATGTGTTCGATGTGGCAGCCACTTTCATAGCTGGTTTTCTTTGGAGAGATGCATATGGTTCTTCAACTCAGGTGAAGAGGCCTATTTGGAGCAAAGTGAGGCTATTTCCACCTTGAAAGGCCGTGGTTGCATGAAGTATTCTTTTCCAAAACGGACGCAATTCTCACAGGAAAACAATGTGCTAGGTGCTCCTGCTTCCAACAGGGATGGTTTTCTTTCGAGAAATACCTGTGTTTCTTCAACTTAGCCAAGTCGGGCTATTTGGAATGAGATGACACTTTTCGACCTTGAAAACTGTGAATTGCAGGAATTATTCTTCTGCAAATCCAATTCAACTCTCAAAGGGAAACATTGTGCTAGATGCTAGGGCTTCTACCATGCATACTTTTCTTTTAGAGGTACATGTACTTCCTCTACTCAGCTGAATAGCCCTAATGGACCAAACGCAGCCTATCTCCCCCTGCAAACACCTAAGATTCATGAAGAATTCCTTTCAAAAACTAACACAGTTCTCACAGGAAAACATGTGCTTCTAACATGGATGGTTTTCCTTTGAGAGATGTGTGTGTCTTCAACTTAGCTGAATAGGCCTATTTGAAATGAGGTGAGCCTCCTACTTTGAATATTGATATTTGCAGGGTGCGTTGCTTTAAAAAACTAAATGAATTCTCATAGTGAAACACTGTGCTAGATGTGGCAGTTTCTAACATTGAAGGATTTCTTTGCATACATGCATGTGTATCTGCAATTCACCCAAATAGGCCTATTTAGAGTAAGCACATGCTCTCTCCACCTTGAAACACCTAAGTGGCAGTAAGTATTCCTTTCAAAAATAACTCAAGTCTCAAAGGGAAACAACGTGCTAAACGCAAATGCTGCCATCACAGACGGTTTCCTTTGGAGAGGTACATGTGTTACATCTCCTTAGGGGAAAAGGCCCATTCGGAGCAAAATGATCCTTTCTCCACTGTGAAAACGATGATTTGCAGGACGTATTCCTTTCAAATCGTAACTCAAGTCTCACAAGGAAACAAAGTGGTAGGTTCTTTGCATCTAACACAGATTTTTTTCTTTCGAGATACACACATGTTTCATCAACTTACTTGAACTGGCTTACTTGCAACAAAATGAGACTTTCTCCACCTTGAAAAGTAGGATTTGCAGGAGTTATTCTTCCCAAACCTATCTGAAGTCTCACAGGGAAACAATGTGCTTGAAACTCCTGCTTCTAACTCGGTGGTTTTCTTTCTAGGAATGCATGTGTTTCCTCAACTTAGTTGCCTAGGCCTATTTGGAACACAAGGAGCCTATCTCCAACCTGAAAACTGTGATTAGCAGGATGTATTCCTTTCCAAAACTTCCTTAATTCTCAAAGGGAAACAATGTGCTAGAAGCTGCGTCTTCCAGCATAGGTGATTGTCTTGGCAGGGATACATGTGTTTCTTCAACTCACCTGAATAGGCCTACTTAGTGCAAAGAGAGACCTTCTGCACCTTAAAACAACTACATTGCAAGAAACAGTCCTTTCAAAAACTAATTTCATTGTCACAAGAACAAGGTGCTGAATGCTGCAGTTTCTAGCATACATGGTTTTCTTTGGGGAGGAACATGTGTTACTTCAACTCAGCTGAATAGGCCTATTTGGAGCAAACCCAGCCTATCTGCACTTTGAAACACCAAAGTTGCAGGAAGCATTCCTTTCCAAAACGGACACCATTCTCACTGGAATACAATGTGTTAGATGCTCCAGCTTCTAACATAGATGGTTTTCTTTGGAGAGATACATGGGTTTCTTCAACTCAGCTGAATATACTTTAAGGGAGCAAACAGAGTCTACCTCCACCTTCAACCACCTAAGTTCCAGGAAGTATTCCTTGAAAAACCTAACCGAATACTACAGGGAAACCATGTGGTAGAAGCTCCTGGTTCTAAGACAGATGATTTTCTTTCAAGAGATACATGTGTTTCTACAAGTTAGCTGAAGAGGCCAATTTGGAACAAAATGAGCCTTTCTCCACCGAAAAAATACTGATTCTCGGGAGTTACTCCTTTCAAAACCAAATTCAATTTGGACAGGGAAACAGTGTGCTAGATGCTCCTGCTTCAAACAGGGATTGTTTTCTTTCGAGAAATACCTGTGTTTCTTCACTGGAGCCGAGTAGGGCTATTTGGAATAAAATGAGCCTTTTCGACCTTGAAAACTGTGATTTGCAGGGATTACTCATTTCAAAAACTAATTCAGCTCTCAAAGTGAAACAATGTGCTCTGCTACAGCATCTAGCATCCATGCTTTTCTTGGCAGAGGTACATGAATTTCTTCAACTCAACTGGATAGCCCTAATAGACCAAACTCAGTCTATATTAACCCTTCCACACCTAAGATTCAGGAAGTTTTCCTTTACTAACTAATGCAGTTCTCACAGGAAAACAGTGTGCTTCTAACATGGATGGTTTTCCTTTGAGAGATACCTGTATTTCTTCCACTTGGCTGAATAGGTCTTTTTGGATCAAAATGAGCTTTTGTGCGCTTTGAAAACTATGAACTACAGGAAGCATTTCTTTCCAAACCTAACACAATTCTCATTAGGACAGAGATGCTGAATGCTGCATCTTCTAACTTAGAGGGTTTTCTTAGGAGAGATACAAGGGTTTCTTCACCTCAGCTGAATATACGTTAAGTTAACAAACAGAGTCTCTCCCCACCTAGAACTACCAAAGTTCCAGGAAGTATTCCTTTAAAAAACTAACCGAATTCTACAGGGAAACAATGTGGTAGAAGCTCCTGGTCATAAGACAGATAGATTTCTTTCCAGAGATACATGTGTTTCTTCAAGTTAGCTGAATAGGCCTATTTAGAACAACTTGAGCCTTTCTCCACCTAGAAAATTCTGATATGCAAGAGATATTCCTTTCAAAACCAAATTCAATTCTCACAGGGAAACAATGTGGTAGATGCTACATCTTTTAAAACAGGTGGTTTTCTTTAAGGAGAGAAATGTGTTCCTTCACCTCAATGGAAAATGCCTAGTTGCAGCCAATGGAATCGATCTCCACCTTGAAACACCTAAGTTGCGGGATGTGTCTTTTCAGAACAAACTGAATTCTCCCAGGAAAAGCATGTGCTACATTCTCCTGCATGGAACAATGAGGGATTTCCTTGAGAGACACATGTGTTGCATCACCACCTCACCAGAATAGGTGCATTTGAAGCACAAGGAGCCTTTCTCCCCTGTGAACATTTTTTTTTGCAGGAATTATTCCTGTCAAAACATAACACAAGCCTCACTGGAAAAAAGGTGCTACATGCTCCTGTTTCTAACACAGGTGGTTTTCTTTTGAGGGATACAAGGATTCCTTCAATTTAGCTGAATAGGTCTATTTGCAACAAAATGAGCCCTTCTCCACCTGGAAAACTATCGTTCACAGGAATTATTCCTTTCAAAACTAACTCAATTGTCGGAGGGAGACAATGCAGAAGATGCTGCAGCTTCTCTCACAGATGGTTGTCTTTGGAGAGGTACATGTGTTCCCTCCCCTCAGTTGAATAGGCCTATTTGGAGCAAAAAGTGCCTATCTCCACCTTGAAGCACCTACTTTTCACGAAGTATTTCTTTCAAAAGTTAGCTCAGTTATCACAGAGAAACAATGTGCTGCTAGCTTCTGTTTCTACACAGATGGAGTTCCTTCGAGAGATACATGTGTTTCTTCAAGTAAGATGAATTGGTGGATCTGCAGCCAAATGAGCCTTTTCCATCTTGAAAACTTTGGTTTGCAGGAAGTACTCCTTTCAAAAACTACCTGAGTTCTCATGGCCTAACAATGTGTTCGATGTGGCAGCCACTTTCATAGCTGGTTTTCTTTGGAGAGATGCATATGGTTCTTCAACTCAGGTGAAGAGGCCTATTTGGAGCAAAGTGAGGCTATTTCCACCTTGAAAGGCCGTGGTTCCACGAAGTATTCTTTTCCAAAACGGACACAATTCTCACAGGAAAACAATGTGCTAGGTGCTCCTGCTTCCAACAGGGATGGTTTTCTTTCGAGAAATACCTGTGTTTCTTCAACTTAGCCAAGTCGGGCTATTTGGAATGAGATGACACTTTTCGACCTTGAAAACTGTGAATTGCAGGAATTATTCTTCTGCAAATCCAATTCAACTCTCAAAGGGAAACATTGTGCTAGATGGTAGGGCTTCTACCATGCATACTTTTCTTTTAGAGGTACATGTACTTCCTCTACTCAGCTGAATAGCCCTAGTGGACCAAACGCAGCCTATCTCCCCCTGCAAACACCTAAGATTCATGAAGAATTCCTTTCAAAAACTAACACAGTTCTCACAGGAAAACATGTGCTTCTAACATGGATGGTTTTCCTTTGAGAGATGTGTGTGTCTTCAACTTAGCTGAATAGGCCTATTTGAAATGAGGTGAGCCTCCTACTTTGAATATTGATATTTGCAGGGTGCGTTGCTTTAAAAAACTAAATGAATTCTCATAGTGAAACACTGTGCTAGATGTGGCAGTTTCTAACATTGAAGGATTTCTTTGCATACATGCATGTGTATCTGCAATTCACCCAAATAGGCCTATTTAGAGTAAGCACATGCTCTCTCCACCTTGAAACACCTAAGTGGCAGTAAGTATTCCTTTCAAAAATAACTCAAGTCTCAAAGGGAAACAACGTGCTAAACGCAAATGCTGCCATCACAGACGGTTTCCTTTGGAGAGGTACATGTGTTACATCTCCTTAGGGGAAAAGGCCCATTCGGAGCAAAATGATCCTTTCTACACTGTGAAAACGATGATTTGCAGGACGAATTCCTTTCAAATCGTAACTCAAGTCTCACAAGGAAACAAAGTGGTAGGTTCTTTGCATCTAACACAGATTTTTTTCTTTCGAGATACACACATGTTTCATCAACTTACTTGAACTGGCTTACTTGCAACAAAATGAGACTTTCTCCACCTTGAAAAGTAGGATTTGCAGGAGTTATTCTTCCCAAACCTATCTTAAGTCTCACAGGGAAACAATGTGCTTGAAACTCCTGCTTCTAACTCGGTGGTTTTCTTTCTAGGAATGCATGTGTTTCCTCAACTTAGTTGCCTAGGCCTATTTGGAACACAATGAGCCTATCTCCAACCTGAAAACTGTGATTAGCAGGATGTATTCCTTTCCAAAACTTCCTTAATTCTCAAAGGGAAACAATGTGCTAGAAGCTGTGGCTTCCAGCATAGGTGATTGTCTTGGCAGGGGTACATGTGTTTCTTCACCTCACCTGAATAGGCCTACTTAGTGCAAAGAGAGACCTTCTGCACCTTGAAACAACTACATTGCAAGAAACAGTCCTTTCAAAAACTAATTTCATTGTCACAAGAACAAGGTGCTGAATGCTGCAGTTTCTAGCATACATGGTTTTCTTTGGGGAGGAACATGTGTTACTTCAACTCAGCTGAATAGGCCTATTTGGAGCAAACCCAGCCTATCTGCACTTTGAAACACCAAAGTTGCAGGAAGCATTCCTTTCCAAAACGGACACCATTCTCACTGGAATACAATGTGTTAGATGCTCCAGCTTCTAACATAGATGGTTTTCTTTGGAGAGATACATGGGTTTCTTCAACTCAGCTGAATATACTTTAAGGGAGCAAACAGAGTCTATCTCCACCTTCAACCACCTAAGTTCCAGGAAGTATTCCTTGAAAAACCTAACCGAATACTACAGGAAAACCATGTGGTAGAAGCTCCTGGTTCTAAGACAGATGATTTTCTTTCAAGTGATACATGTGTTTCTACAAGTTAGCTGAAGAGGCCAATTTGGAACAAAATGAGCCTTTCTCCACCGAAAAAATACTGATTCTCGGGAGTTATTCCTTTCAAAACCAAATTCAATTTGGACAGGGAAACAGTGTGCTAGATGCTCCTGCTTCAAACAGGGATTGTTTTCTTTCGAGAAATACCTGTGTTTCTTCACTGGAGCCGAGTAGGGCTATTTGGAATAAAATGAGCCTTTTCGACCTTGAAAACTGTGATTTGCAGGGATTACTCATTTCAAAAACTAATTCAGCTCTCAAAGTGAAACAATGTGCTCTGCTACAGCTTCTAGCATCCATGCTTTTCTTGGCAGAGGTACATGAATTTCTTCAACTCAGCTGGATAGCCCTAATAGACCAAACGCAGTCTATACTAACCCTTCCACACCTAAGATTCAGGAAGTTTTCCTTTACTAACTAATGCAGTTCTCACAGGAAAACAGTGTGCTTCTAACATGGATGGTTTTCCTTTGAGAGATACATGTGTTTCTTCAACTCAGCTGAAAAGTCATCTTTGGAGCAAAGAGAGACAATCTATCTTGAAATACCTTAGTTGCAGGAAGCATTGCATTGAAAACCTAAGTCAATACTCACAAGGAATCAATGATCTCGATGCTCCTGCATCTAATAGCGATGGTTTTCTTTGAGAGATACCTGTATTTCTTCCACTTGGCTGAATAGGTCTTTTTGGATCAAAATGAGCTTTTTTGCGCTTTGAAAACTATGAACTACAGGAAGCATTTCTTTCCAAACCTAACACAATTCTCATTAGGACAGAGATGCTGAATGCTGCATCTTCTAACTTAGAGGGTTTTCTTAGGAGAGATACAAGGGTTTCTTCACCTCAGCTGAATATACGTTAAGTTAACAAACAGAGTCTCTCCCCACCTTGAACCACCAAAGTTCCAGGAAGTATTCCTTTAAAAAACTAACCGAATTCTACAGGGAAACAATGTGGTAGAAGCTCCTGGTCATAAGACAGATAGATTTCTTTCCAGAGATACATGTGTTTCTTCAAGTTAGCTGAATAGGCCTATTTAGAACAACTTGAGCCTTTCTCCACCTAGAAAATTCTGATATGCAAGAGATATTCCTTTCAAAACCAAATTCAATTCTCACAGGGAAACAATGTGGTAGATGCTACATCTTTTAAAACAGGTGGTTTTCTTTAAGGAGACAGATGTGTTCCTTCAACTCAATGGAAAATGCCTAGTTGCAGCCAATGGAATCGATCTCCACCTTGAAACACCTAAGTTGCGGGATGTGTCTTTTCAGAACAAACTGAATTCTCCCAGGAAAAGCATGTGCTACATTCTCCTGCATGGAACAATGAGGGATTTCCTTGAGAGACACATGTGTTGCATCACCTCACCAGAATAGGTGTATTTGAAGCACAAGGAGCCTTTCTCCCCTGTGAACATTTTTTTTTGCAGGAATTATTCCTGTCAAAACATAACACTAGCCTCACTGGAAAAAAGGTGCTACATGCTCCTGTTTCTAACACAGGTGGTTTTCTTTTGAGGGATACAAGGATTCCTTCAATTTAGCTGAATAGGTCTATTTGCAACAAAATGAGCCCTTCCCCACCTGGAAAACTATCGTTCACAGGAATTATTCCTTTCAAAACTAACTCAATTGTCGGAGGGAGACAATGCAGAAGATGCTGCAGCTTCTCTCACAGATGGTTGTCTTTGGAGAGGTACATGTGTTCCCTCCCCTCAGTTGAATAGGCCTATTTGGAGCAAAAAGTGCCTATCTCCACCTTGAAGCACCTACTTTTCACGAAGTATTTCTTTCAACAGTTAACTCAGTTATCACAGAGAAACAATGTGCTGCTAGCTTCTGTTTCTACACAGATGGAGTTCCTTCGAGAGATACATGTGTTTCTTGAAGTAAGATGAATTGGTGGATCTGCAGCCAAATGAGCCTTTTCCATCTTGAAAACTTTGGTTTGCAGGAAGTACTCCTTTCAAAAACTACCTGAGTTCTCATGGCCTAACAATGTGTTCGATGTGGCAGCCACTTTCATAGCTGGTTTTCTTTGGAGAGATGCATATGGTTCTTCAACTCAGGTGAAGAGGCCTATTTGGAGCAAAGTGAGGCTATTTCCACCTTGAAAGGCCGTGGTTGCACGAAGTATTCTTTTCCAAAACTTAGCAATTCTCACAGGAAAACAATGTGCTAGGTACTCCTGCTTCCAACAGGGATGGTTTTCTTTCGAGAAATACCTGTGTTTCTTCAACTTAGCCAAGTCGGGCTATTTGGAATGAGATGACACTTTTCGACCTTGAAAACTGTGAATTGCAGGAATTATTCTTCTGCAAATCCAATTCAACTCTCAAAGGGAAACATTGTGCTAGATGCTAAGGCTTCTACCATGCATACTTTTCTTTTAGAGGTACATGTACTTCCTCTACTCAGCTGAATAGCCCTAATGGACCAAACGCAGCCTATCTCCCCCTGCAAACACCTAAGATTCATGAAGAATTCCTTTCAAAAACTAACACAGTTCTCACAGGAAAACATGTGCTTCTAACATGGATGGTTTTCCTTTGAGAGATGTGTGTGTCTTCAACTTAGCTGAATAGGCCTATTTGAAATGAGGTGAGCCTCCTACTTTGAATATTGATATTTGCAGGGTGTGTTGCTTTAAAAAAACTAAATGAATTCTCATAGTGAAACACTGTGCTAGATGTGGCAGTTTCTAACATTGAAGGATTTCTTTGCATACATGCATGTGTATCTGCAATTCACCCAAATAGGCCTATTTAGAGTAAGCACATGCTCTCTCCACCTTGAAACACCTAAGTGGCAGTAAGTATTCCTTTCAAAAATAACTCAAGTCTCAAAGGGAAACAACGTGCTAAACGCAAATGCTGCCATCACAGACGGTTTCCTTTGGAGAGGTACATGTGTTACATCTCCTTAGGTGAATAGGCCCATTCAGAGCAAAATGATCCTTTCTCCAATGTGAAAACGATGATTTGCAGGACGTATTCCTTTCAAAACGTAACTCAAGTCTCACAAGGAAACAAAGTGGTAGGTTCTTTGCATCTAACACAGATTTTTTTCTTTCGAGATACACACATGTTTCATCAACTTACTTGAACTGGCCTATTTGCAAGAAAATGAGACTTTCTCCACCTTGAAAAGTAGGATTTGCAGGAGTTATTCTTCCCAAACCTATCTGAAGTCTCACAGGGAAACAATGTGCTTGAAACTCCTGCTTCTAACTCGGTGGTTTTCTTTCTAGGAATGCATGTGTTTCCTCCACTTAGTTGCCTAGGCCTATTTGGAACACAATGAGCCTATCTCCAACCTGAAAACTGTGATTAGCAGGATGTATTCCTTTCCAAAACTTCCTTAATTCTCAAAGGGAAACAATGTGCTAGAAGCTGCGGCTTCCAGCATAGGTTATTGTCTTAGCCGGGATACATGTGTTTCTTCAACTCACCTGAATAGGCCTACTTAGTGCAATGAGAGACCTTCTGCACCTTGAAACAACTACATTGCAAGAAACAGTCCTTTCAAAAACTAATTTCATTGTCACAAGAACAAGGTGCTGAATGCTGCAGTTTCTAGCATACATGGTTTTCTTTGGGGAGGAACATGTGTTACTTCAACTCAGCTGAATAGGCCTATTTGGAGCAAACCCAGCCTATCTGCACTTTGAAACACCAAAGTTGCAGGAAGCATTCCTTTCCAAAACGGACACCATTCTCACTGGAATACAATGTGTTAGATGCTCCAGCTTCTAACATAGATGGTTTTCTTTGGAGAGATACATGGGTTTCTTCAACTCACCTGAATATACTTTAAGGGAGCAAACAGAGTCTATCTCCACCTTCAACCACCTAAGTTCCAGGAAGTATTCCTTGAAAAACCTAACCGAATACTACAGGAAAACCATGTGGTAGAAGCTCCTGGTTCTAAGACAGATGATTTTCTTTCAAGAGATACATGTGTTTGTACAAGTTAGCTGAAGAGGCCAATTTGGAACAAAATGAGCCTTTCTCCACTGAAAAAATACTGATTCTCGGGAGTTATTCCTTTCAAAACCAAATTCAATTCTCACAGGGAAACAATGTGGTAGATGCTACATCTTTTAAAACTGGTGGTTTTCTTTAAGGAGAGAGATGTGTTCCTTCAACTCAATGGAAAATGCCTAGTTGCAGCCAATGGAATCGATCTCCACCTTGAAACACCTAAGTTGCGGGATGTGTCTTTTCAGAACAAACTGAATTCTCCCAGGAAAAGCATGTGCTACATTCTCCTGCATGGAACAATGAGGGATTTCCTTGAGAGACACATGTGTTGCATCACCTCACCAGAATAGGTGTATTTGAAGCACAAGGAGCCTTTCTCCCCTGTGAACATTTTTTTTGCAGGAATTATTCCTGTCAAAACATAACACTAGCCTCACTGGAAAAAATGTGCTACATGCTCCTGTTTCTAACACAGGTGGTTTTCTTTTGAGGGATACAAGGATTCCTTCAATTTAGCTGAATAGGTCTATTTGCAACAAAATGAGCCCTTCCCCACCTGGAAAACTATCGTTCACAGGAATTATTCCTTTCAAAACTAACTCAATTGTCGGAGGGAGACAATGCAGAAGATGCTGCAGCTTCTCTCACAGATGGTTGTCTTTGGAGAGGTACATGTGTTTCCTCCCCTCAGTTGAATAGGCCTATTTGGAGCAAAAAGTGCCTATCTCCACCTTGAAGCACCTACTTTTCACGAAGTATTTCTTTCAAAAGTTAACTCAGTTATCACAGAGAAACAATGTGCTGCTAGCTTCTGTTTCTACACAGATGGAGTTCCTTCGAGAGATACATGTGTTTCTTCAAGTAAGATGAATTGGTGGATCTGCAGCCAAATGAGCCTTTTCCATCTTGAAAACTTTGGTTTGCAGGAAGTACTCCTTTCAAAAACTACCTGAGTTCTCATGGCCTAACAATGTGTTCGATGTGGCAGCCACTTTCATAGCTGGTTTTCTTTGGAGAGATGCATATGGTTCTTCAACTCAGGTGAAGAGGCCTATTTGGAGCAAAGTGAGGCTATTTCCACCTTGAAAGGCCGTGGTTGCACGAAGTATTCTTTTCCAAAACTTAGCAATTCTCACAGGAAAACAATGTGCTAGGTACTCCTGCTTCCAACAGGGATGGTTTTCTTTCGAGAAATACCTGTGTTTCTTCAACTTAGCCAAGTCGGGCTATTTGGAATGAGATGACACTTTTCGACCTTGAAAACTGTGAATTGCAGGAATTATTCTTCTGCAAATCCAATTCAACTCTCAAAGGGAAACATTGTGCTAGATGCTAAGGCTTCTACCATGCATACTTTTCTTTTAGAGGTACATGTACTTCCTCTACTCAGCTGAATAGCCCTAATGGACCAAACGCAGCCTATCTCCCCCTGCAAACACCTAAGATTCATGAAGAATTCCTTTCAAAAACTAACACAGTTCTCACAGGAAAACATGTGCTTCTAACATGGATGGTTTTCCTTTGAGAGATGTGTGTGTCTTCAACTTAGCTGAATAGGCCTATTTGAAATGAGGTGAGCCTCCTACTTTGAATATTGATATTTGCAGGGTGTGTTGCTTTAAAAAAACTAAATGAATTCTCATAGTGAAACACTGTGCTAGATGTGGCAGTTTCTAACATTGAAGGATTTCTTTGCATACATGCATGTGTATCTGCAATTCACCCAAATAGGCCTATTTAGAGTAAGCACATGCTCTCTCCACCTTGAAACACCTAAGTGGCAGTAAGTATTCCTTTCAAAAATAACTCAAGTCTCAAAGGGAAACAACGTGCTAAACGCAAATGCTGCCATCACAGACGGTTTCCTTTGGAGAGGTACATGTGTTACATCTCCTTAGGTGAATAGGCCCATTCAGAGCAAAATGATCCTTTCTCCAATGTGAAAACGATGATTTGCAGGACGTATTCCTTTCAAAACGTAACTCAAGTCTCACAAGGAAACAAAGTGGTAGGTTCTTTGCATCTAACACAGATTTTTTTCTTTCGAGATACACACATGTTTCATCAACTTACTTGAACTGGCCTATTTGCAAGAAAATGAGACTTTCTCCACCTTGAAAAGTAGGATTTGCAGGAGTTATTCTTCCCAAACCTATCTGAAGTCTCACAGGGAAACAATGTGCTTGAAACTCCTGCTTCTAACTCGGTGGTTTTCTTTCTAGGAATGCATGTGTTTCCTCCACTTAGTTGCCTAGGCCTATTTGGAACACAATGAGCCTATCTCCAACCTGAAAACTGTGATTAGCAGGATGTATTCCTTTCCAAAACTTCCTTAATTCTCAAAGGGAAACAATGTGCTAGAAGCTGCGGCTTCCAGCATAGGTGATTGTCTTAGCCGGGATACATGTGTTTCTTCAACTCACCTGAATAGGCCTACTTAGTGCAATGAGAGACCTTCTGCACCTTGAAACAACTACATTGCAAGAAACAGTCCTTTCAAAAACTAATTTCATTGTCACAAGAACAAGGTGCTGAATGCTGCAGTTTCTAGCATACATGGTTTTCTTTGGGGAGGAACATGTGTTACTTCAACTCAGCTGAATAGGCCTATTTGGAGCAAACCCAGCCTATCTGCACTTTGAAACACCAAAGTTGCAGGAAGCATTCCTTTCCAAAACGGACACCATTCTCACTGGAATACAATGTGTTAGATGCTCCAGCTTCTAACATAGATGGTTTTCTTTGGAGAGATACATGGGTTTCTTCAACTCAGCTGAATATACTTTAAGGGAGCAAACAGAGTCTATCTCCACCTTCAACCACCTAAGTTCCAGGAAGTATTCCTTGAAAAACCTAACCGAATACTACAGGAAAACCATGTGGTAGAAGCTCCTGGTTCTAAGACAGATGATTTTCTTTCAAGAGATACATGTGTTTGTACAAGTTAGCTGAAGAGGCCAATTTGGAACAAAATGAGCCTTTCTCCACTGAAAAAATACTGATTCTCGGGAGTTATTCCTTTCAAAACCAAATTCAATTCTCACAGGGAAACAATGTGGTAGATGCTACATCTTTTAAAACTGGTGGTTTTCTTTAAGGAGAGAGATGTGTTCCTTCAACTCAATGGAAAATGCCTAGTTGCAGCCAATGGAATCGATCTCCACCTTGAAACACCTAAGTTGCGGGATGTGTCTTTTCAGAACAAACTGAATTCTCCCAGGAAAAGCATGTGCTACATTCTCCTGCATGGAACAATGAGGGATTTCCTTGAGAGACACATGTGTTGCATCACCTCACCAGAATAGGTGTATTTGAAGCACAAGGAGCCTTTCTCCCCTGTGAACATTTTTTTTGCAGGAATTATTCCTGTCAAAACATAACACTAGCCTCACTGGAAAAAATGTGCTACATGCTCCTGTTTCTAACACAGGTGGTTTTCTTTTGAGGGATACAAGGATTCCTTCAATTTAGCTGAATAGGTCTATTTGCAACAAAATGAGCCCTTCCCCACCTGGAAAACTATCGTTCACAGGAATTATTCCTTTCAAAACTAACTCAATTGTCGGAGGGAGACAATGCAGAAGATGCTGCAGCTTCTCTCACAGATGGTTGTCTTTGGAGAGGTACATGTGTTTCCTCCCCTCAGTTGAATAGGCCTATTTGGAGCAAAAAGTGCCTATCTCCACCTTGAAGCACCTACTTTTCACGAAGTATTTCTTTCAAAAGTTAACTCAGTTATCACAGAGAAACAATGTGCTGCTAGCTTCTGTTTCTACACAGATGGAGTTCCTTCGAGAGATACATGTGTTTCTTCAAGTAAGATGAATTGGTGGATCTGCAGCCAAATGAGCCTTTTCCATCTTGAAAACTTTGGTTTGCAGGAAGTACTCCTTTCAAAAACTACCTGAGTTCTCATGGCCTAACAATGTGTTCGATGTGGCAGCCACTTTCATAGCTGGTTTTCTTTGGAGAGATGCATATGGTTCTTCAACTCAGGTGAAGAGGCCTATTTGGAGCAAAGTGAGGCTATTTCCACCTTGAAAGGCCGTGGTTGCACGAAGTATTCTTTTCCAAAACTTAGCAATTCTCACAGGAAAACAATGTGCTAGGTGCTCCTGCTTCCAACAGGGATGGTTTTCTTTCGAGAAATACCTGTGTTTCTTCAACTTAGCCAAGTCGGGCTATTTGGAATGAGATGACACTTTTCGACCTTGAAAACTGTGAATTGCAGGAATTATTCTTCTGCAAATCCAATTCAACTCTCAAAGGGAAACATTGTGCTAGATGCTAGGGCTTCTACCATGCATACTTTTCTTTTAGAGGTACATGTACTTCCTCTACTCAGCTGAATAGCCCTCATGGACCAAACGCAGCCTATCTCCCCCTGCAAACACCTAAGATTCATGAAGAATTCCTTTCAAAAACTAACACAGTTTTCACAGGAAAACATGTGCTTCTAACATGGATGGTTTTCCTTTGAGAGATGTGTGTGTCTTCAACTTAGCTGAATAGGCCTATTTGAAATGAGGTGAGCCTCCTACTTTGAATATTGATATTTGCAGGGTGCGTTGCTTTAAAAAAACTGAATGAATTCTCATAGTGAAACACTGTGCTAGATGTGGCAGTTTCTAACATTGAAGGATTTCTTTGCATACATGCATGTGTATCTGCAATTCACCCAAATAGGCCTATTTAGAGTAAGCACATACTCTCTCCACCTTGAAACACCTAAGTGGCAGTAAGTATTCCTTTCAAAAATAACTCAAGTCTCAAAGGGAAACAACGTGCTAAACGCAAATGCTGCCATCACAGACGGTTTCCTTTGGAGAGGTACATGTGTTACATCTCCTTAGGTGAATAGGCCCATTCGGAGCAAAATGATCCTTTCTCCACTGTGAAAACGATGATTTGCAGGACGTATTCCTTTCAAAACGTAACTCAAGTCTCACAAGGAAACAAAGTGGTAGGTTCTTTGCATCTAACACAGATTTTTTTCTTTCGAGATACACACATGTTTCATCAACTTACTTGAACTGGCCTATTTGCAAGAAAATGAGACTTTCTCCACCTTGAAAAGTAGGATTTGCAGGAGTTATTCTTCCCAAACCTATCTGAAGTCTCACAGGGAAACAATGTGCTTGAAACTCCTGCTTCTAACTCGGTGGTTTTCTTTCTAGGAATGCATGTGTTTCCTCCACTTAGTTGCCTAGGCCTATTTGGAACACAATGAGCCTATCTCCAACCTGAAAACTGTGATTAGCAGGATGTATTCCTTTCCAAAACTTCCTTAATTCTCAAAGGGAAACAATGTGCTAGAAGCTGCGGCTTCCAGCATAGGTGATTGTCTTGGCAGGGATACATGTGTTTCTTCAACTCACCTGAATAGGCCTACTTAGTGCAAAGAGAGACCTTCTGCACCTTGAAACAACTACATTGCAAGAAACAGTCCTTTCAAAAACTAATTTCATTGTCACAAGAACAAGGTGCTGAATGCTGCAGTTTCTAGCATACATGGTTTTCTTTGGGGAGGAACATGTGTTACTTCAACTCAGCTGAAAAGGCCTATTTGGAGCAAACCCAGCCTATCTGCACTTTGAAACACCAAAGTTGCAGGAAGCATTCCTTTCCAAAACGGACACCATTCTCACAGGAATACAATGTGTTAGATGCTCCAGATTCTAACATAGATGGTTTTCTTTGGAGAGATACATGGGTTTCTTCAACTCAGCTGAATATACTTTAAGGGAGCAAACAGAGTCTATCTCCACCTTCAACCACCTAAGTTCCAGGAAGTATTCCTTGAAAAACCTAACCGAATACTACAGGGAAACCATGTGGTAGAAGCTCCTGCTTCTAAGACAGATGATTTTCTTTCAAGAGATACATGTGTTTGTACAAGTTAGCTGAAGAGGCCAATTTGGAACAAAATGAGCCTTTCTCCACCGAAAAAATACTGATTCTCGGGAGTTATTCCTTTCAAAACCAAATTCAATTTGGACAGGGAAACAGTGTGCTAGATGTTCCTGCTTCAAACAGGGATTGTTTTCTTTCGAGAAATACCTGTGTTTCTTCACTGGAGCCGAGTAGGGCTATTTGGAATAAAATGAGCCTTTTCGACCTTGAAAACTGTGATTTGCAGGGATTACTCATTTCAACAACTAATTCAGCTCTCAAAGTGAAACAATGTGCTCTGCTACAGCTTCTAGCATCCATGCTTTTCTTGGCAGAGGTACATGAATTTCTTCAACTCAGCTGGATAGCCCTAATAGACCAAACGCAGTCTATATTAACCCTTCGACCCCTAAGATTCAGGAAGTTTTCCTTTACTAACTAATGCAGTTCTCACAGGAAAACAGTGTGCTTCTAACATGGATGGTTTCCCTTTGAGAAATACATGTGTTTCTTCAACTCAGCTGAAAAGGCATCTTTGGAGCAAAGAGAGACAATCTATCTTGAAATACCTTAGTTGCAGGAAGCATTGCATTGAAAACCTAAGTCAATACTCATAAGGAATCAATGATCTCGATGCTCCTGCATCTAATAGCGATGGTTTTCTTTGAGAGATACCTGTATTTCTTCCACTTGGCTGAATAGGTCTTTTTGGATCAAAATGAGCTTTTTTGCGCTTTGAAAACTATGAACTACAGGAAGCATTTCTTTCCAAACCTAACACAATTCTCATTAGGACAGAGATGCTGAATGCTGCATCTTCTAACTTAGAGGGTTTTCTTAGGAGAGATACAAGGGTTTCTTCACCTCAGCTGAATATACGTTAAGTTAACAAACAGAGTCTCTCCCCACCTTGAACCACCAAAGTTCCCGGAAGTATTCCTTTAAAAAACTAACCAAATTCTACAGGGAAACAATGTGGTAGAAGCTCCTGGTCATAAGACAGATAGATTTCTTTCCAGAGATACATGTGTTTCTTCAAGTTAGCTGAATAGGCCTATTTAGAACAACTTGAGCCTTTCTCCACCTAGAAAATTCTGATATGCAAGAGATATTCCTTTCAAAACCAAATTCAATTCTCACAGGGAAACAATGTGGTAGATGCTACATCTTTTAAAACAGGTGGTTTTCAATAAGGAGACAGATGTGTTCCTTCAACTCAATGGAAAATGCCTAGTTGCAGCCAATGGAATCGATCTCCACCTTGAAACACCTAAGTTGCGGGATGTGTCTTTTCAGAACAAACTGAATTCTCCCAGGAAAAGCATGTGCTACATTCTCCTGCATGGAACAATGAGGGATTTCCTTGAGAGACACATGTGTTGCATCACCTCACCAGAATAGGTGTATTTGAAGCACAAGGAGCCTTTCTCCCCTGTGAACATTTTTTTTGCAGGAATTATTCCTGTCAAAACATAACACTAGCCTCACTGGAAAAAATGTGCTACATGCTCCTGTTTCTAACACAGGTGGTTTTCTTTTGAGGGATACAAGGATTCCTTCAATTTAGCTGAATAGGTCTATTTGCAACAAAATGAGCCCTTCCCCACCTGGAAAACTATCGTTCACAGGAATTATTCCTTTCAAAACTAACTCAATTGTCGGAGGGAGACAATGCAGAAGATGCTGCAGCTTCTCTCACAGATGGTTGTCTTTGGAGAGGTACATGTGTTCCCTCTCCTCAGTTGAATAGGCCTATTTGGAGCCAAAAGTGCCTATCTCCACCTTGAAGCACCTACTTTTCACGAAGTATTTCTTTCAAAAGTTAACTCAGTTATCACAGAGAAACAATGTGCTGCTAGCTTCTGTTTCTACACAGATGGAGTTCCTTCGAGAGATACATGTGTTTCTTCAAGTAAGATGAATTGGTGGATCTGCAGCCAAATGAGCCTTTTCCATCTTGAAAACTTTGGTTTGCAGGAAGTACTCCTTTCAAAAACTACCTGAGTTCTCATGGCCTAACAATGTGTTCGATGTGGCAGCCACTTTCATAGCTGGTTTTCTTTGGAGAGATGCATATGGTTCTTCAACTCAGGTGAAGAGGCCTATTTGGAGCAAAGTGAGGCTATTTCCACCTTGAAAGGCCGTGGTTGCACGAAGTATTCTTTTCCAAAACTTAGCAATTCTCACAGGAAAACAATGTGCTAGGTGCTCCTGCTTCCAACAGGGATGGTTTTCTTTCGAGAAATACCTGTGTTTCTTCAACTTAGCCAAGTCGGGCTATTTGGAATGAGATGACACTTTTCGACCTTGAAAACTGTGAATTGCAGGAATTATTCTTCTGCAAATCCAATTCAACTCTCAAAGGGAAACATTGTGCTAGATGCTAGGGCTTCTACCATGCATACTTTTCTTTTAGAGGTACATGTACTTCCTCTACTCAGCTGAATAGCCCTCATGGACCAAACGCAGCCTATCTCCCCCTGCAAACACCTAAGATTCATGAAGAATTCCTTTCAAAAACTAACACAGTTTTCACAGGAAAACATGTGCTTCTAACATGGATGGTTTTCCTTTGAGAGATGTGTGTGTCTTCAACTTAGCTGAATAGGCCTATTTGAAATGAGGTGAGCCTCCTACTTTGAATATTGATATTTGCAGGGTGCGTTGCTTTAAAAAACTAAATGAATTCTCATAGTGAAACACTGTGCTAGATGTGGCAGTTTCTAACATTGAAGGATTTCTTTGCATACATGCATGTGTATCTGCAATTCACCCAAATAGGCCTATTTAGAGTAAGCACATGCTCTCTCCACCTTGAAACACCTAAGTGGCAGTAAGTATTCCTTTCAAAAATAACTCAAGTCTCAAAGGGAAACAACGTGCTAAACGCAAATGCTGCCATCACAGACGGTTTCCTTTGGAGAGGTACATGTGTTAAATCTCCTTAGGTGAATAGGCCCATTCGGAGCAAAATGATCCTTTCTCCACTGTGAAAACGATGATTTGCAGGACGTATTCCTTTCAAAACGTAACTCAAGTCTCACAAGGAAACAAAGTGGTAGGTTCTTTGCATCTAACACAGATTTTTTTCTTTCGAGATACACACATGTTTCATCAACTTACTTGAACTGGCTTACTTGCAACAAAATGAGACTTTCTCCACCTTGAAAAGTAGGATTTGCAGGAGTTATTCTTCCCAAACCTATCTGAAGTCTCACAGGGAAACAATGTGCTTGAAACTCCTGCTTCTAACTCGGTGGTTTTCTTTCTAGGAATGCATGTGTTTCCTCCACTTAGTTGCCTAGGCCTATTTGGAACACAATGAGCCTATCTCCAACCTGAAAACTGTGATTAGCAGGATGTATTCCTTTCCAAAACTTCCTTAATTCTCAAAGGGAAACAATGTGCTAGAAGCTGCGGCTTCCAGCATAGGTGATTGTCTTAGCCGGGATACATGTGTTTCTTCAACTCACCTGAATAGGCCTACTTAGTGCAATGAGAGACCTTCTGCACCTTGAAACAACTACATTGCAAGAAACAGTCCTTTCAAAAACTAATTTCATTGTCACAAGAACAAGGTGCTGAATGCTGCAGTTTCTAGCATACATGGTTTTCTTTGGGGAGGAACATGTGTTACTTCAACTCAGCTGAATAGGCCTATTTGGAGCAAACCCAGCCTATCTGCACTTTGAAACACCAAAGTTGCAGGAAGCATTCCTTTCCAAAACGGACACCATTCTCACTGGAATACAATGTGTTAGATGCTCCAGCTTCTAACATAGATGGGTTTCTTTGGAGAGATACATGGGTTTCTTCAACTCAGCTGAATATACATTAAGGGAGCAAACAGAGTCTATCTCCACCTTCAACCACCTAAGTTCCAGGAAGTATTCCTTGAAAAACCTAACCGAATACTACAGGAAAACCATGTGGTAGAAGCTCCTGGTTCTAAGACAGATGATTTTCTTTCAAGTGATACATGTGTTTCTACAAGTTAGCTGAAGAGGCCAATTTGGAACAAAATGAGCCTTTCTCCACCGAAAAAAATACTGATTTTTGGGAGTTATTCCTTTCAAAACCAAATTCAATTTGGACAGGGAAACAGTGTGCTAGATGCTCCTGCTTCAAACAGGGATTGTTTTCTTGCGAGAAATACCTGTGTTTCTTCACTGGAGCCGAGTAGGGCTATTTGGAATAAAATGAGCCTTTTCGACCTTGAAAACTGTGATTTGCAGGGATTACTCATTTCAACAACTAATTCAGCTCTCAAAGTGAAACAATGTGCTCTGCTACGGCTTCTAGCATCCATGCTTTTCTTGGCAGAGGTACATGAATTTCTTCAACTCAGCTGGATAGCCCTAATAGACCAAACGCAGTCTATATTAACCCTTACACACCTAAGATTCAGGAAGTTTTCCTTTACTAACTAATGCAGTTCTCACAGGAAAACAGTGTGCTTCTAACATGGATGGTTTTCCTTTGAGAGATACATGTGTTTCTACAAGTTAGCTGAAGAGGCCAATTTGGAACAAAATGAGCCTTTCTCCACCGAAAAAATACTGATTCTCGGGAGTTATTCCTTTCAAAACCAAATTCAATTTGGACAGGGAAACAGTGTGCTAGATGCTCCTGCTTCAAACAGGGATTGTTTTCTTGCGAGAAATACCTGTGTTTCTTCACTGGAGCCGAGTAGGGCTATTTGGAATAAAATGAGCCTTTTCGACCTTGAAAACTGTGATTTGCAGGGATTACTCATTTCAACAACTAATTCAGCTCTCAAAGTGAAACAATGTGCTCTGCTACAGCTTCTAGCATCCATGCTTTTCTTGGCAGAGGTACATGAATTTCTTCAACTCAGCTGGATAGCCCTAATAGACCAAACGCAGTCTATATTAACCCTTCCACACCTAAGATTCAGGAAGTTTTCCTTTACTAACTAATGCAGTTCTCACAGGAAAACAGTGTGCTTCTAACATGGATGGTTTTCCTTTGAGAGATACATGTGTTTCTTCAACTCAGCTGAAAAGGCATCTTTGGAGCAAAGAGAGACAATCTATCTTGAAATACCTTAGTTGCAGGAAGCATTGCATTGAAAACCTAAGTCAATACTCACAAGGAATCAATGATCTCGATGCTCCTGCATCTAATAGCGATGGTTTTCTTTGAGAGATACCTGTATTTCTTCCACTTGGCTGAATAGGTCTTTTTGGATCAAAATGAGCTTTTTTGCGCTTTGAAAACTATGAACTACAGGAAGCATTTCTTTCCAAACCTAACACAATTCTCATTAGGACAGAGATGCTGAATGCTGCATCTTCTAACTTAGAGGGTTTTCTTAGGAGAGATACAAGGGTTTCTTCACCTCAGCTGAATATATGTTAAGTTAACAAACAGAGTCTCTCCCCACCTTGAACCACCAAAGTTCCAGGAAGTATTCCTTTAAAAAACTAACCGAATTCTACAGGGAAACAATGTGGTAGAAGCTCCTGGTCATAAGACAGATAGATTTCTTTCCAGAGATACATGTGTTTCTTCAAGTTAGCTGAATAGGCCTATTTAGAACAACTTGAGCCTTTCTCCACCTAGAAAATTCTGATATGCAAGAGATATTCCTTTCAAAACCAAATTCAATTCTCACAGGGAAACAATGTGGTAGATGCTACATCTTTTAAAACAGGTGGTTTTCTTTAAGGAGACAGATGTGTTCCTTCAACTCAATGGAAAATGCCTAGTTGCAGCCAATGGAATCGATCTCCACCTTGAAACACCTAAGTTGCGGGATGTGTCTTTTCAGAACAAACTGAATTCTCCCAGGAAAAGCATGTGCTACATTCTCCTGCATGGAACAATGAGGGATTTCCTTGAGAGACACATGTGTTGCATCACCTCACCAGAATAGGTGTATTTGAAGCACAAGGAGCCTTTCTCCCCTGTGAACATTTTTTTTTGCAGGAATTATTCCTGTCAAAACATAACACTAGCCTCACTGGAAAAAATGTGCTACATGCTCCTGTTTCTAACACAGGTGGTTTTCTTTTGAGGGATACAAGGATTCCTTCAATTTAGCTGAATAGGTCTATTTGCAACAAAATGAGCCCTTCCCCACCTGGAAAACTATCGTTCACAGGAATTATTCCTTTCAAAACTAACTCAATTGTCGGAGGGAGACAATGCAGAAGATGCTGCAGCTTCTCTCACAGATGGTTGTCTTTGGAGAGGTACATGTGTTCCCTCCCCTCAGTTGAATAGGCCTATTTGGAGCAAAAAGTGCCTATCTCCACCTTGAAGCACCTACTTTTCACGAAGTATTTCTTTCAACAGTTAACTCAGTTATCACAGAGAAACAATGTGCTGCTAGCTTCTGTTTCTACACAGATGGAGTTCCTTCGAGAGATACATGTGTTTCTTCAAGTAAGATGAATTGGTGGATCTGCAGCCAAATGAGCCTTTTCCATCTTGAAAACTTTGGTTTGCAGGAAGTACTCCTTTCAAAAACTACCTGAGTTCTCATGGCCTAACAATGTGTTCGATGTGGCAGCCACTTTCATAGCTGGTTTTCTTTGGAGAGATGCATATGGTTCTTCAACTCAGGTGAAGAGGCCTATTTGGAGCAAAGTGAGGCTATTTCCACCTTGAAAGGCCGTGGTTGCACGAAGTATTCTTTTCCAAAACTTAGCAATTCTCACAGGAAAACAATGTGCTAGGTGCTCCTGCTTCCAACAGGGATGGTTTTCTTTCGAGAAATACCTGTGTTTCTTCAACTTAGCCAAGTCGGGCTATTTGGAATGAGATGACACTTTTCGACCTTGAAAACTGTGAATTGCAGGAATTATTCTTCTGCAAATCCAATTCAACTCTCAAAGGGAAACATTGTGCTAGATGCTAGGGCTTCTACCATGCATACTTTTCTTTTAGAGGTACATGTACTTCCTCTACTCAGCTGAATAGCCCTCATGGACCAAACGCAGCCTATCTCCCCCTGCAAACACCTAAGATTCATGAAGAATTCCTTTCAAAAACTAACACAGTTTTCACAGGAAAACATGTGCTTCTAACATGGATGGTTTTCCTTTGAGAGATGTGTGTGTCTTCAACTTAGCTGAATAGGCCTATTTGAAATGAGGTGAGCCTCCTACTTTGAATATTGATATTTGCAGGGTGCGTTGCTTTAAAAAACTAAATGAATTCTCATAGTGAAACACTGTGCTAGATGTGGCAGTTTCTAACATTGAAGGATTTCTTTGCATACATGCATGTGTATCTGCAATTCACCCAAATAGGCCTATTTAGAGTAAGCACATGCTCTCTCCACCTTGAAACACCTAAGTGGCAGTAAGTATTCCTTTCAAAAATAACTCAAGTCTCAAAGGGAAACAACGTGCTAAACGCAAATGCTGCCATCACAGACGGTTTCCTTTGGAGAGGTACATGTGTTAAATCTCCTTAGGTGAATAGGCCCATTCGGAGCAAAATGATCCTTTCTCCACTGTGAAAACGATGATTTGCAGGACGTATTCCTTTCAAAACGTAACTCAAGTCTCACAAGGAAACAAAGTGGTAGGTTCTTTGCATCTAACACAGATTTTTTTCTTTCGAGATACACACATGTTTCATCAACTTACTTGAACTGGCTTACTTGCAACAAAATGAGACTTTCTCCACCTTGAAAAGTAGGATTTGCAGGAGTTATTCTTCCCAAACCTATCTGAAGTCTCACAGGGAAACAATGTGCTTGAAACTCCTGCTTCTAACTCGGTGGTTTTCTTTCTAGGAATGCATGTGTTTCCTCCACTTAGTTGCCTAGGCCTATTTGGAACACAATGAGCCTATCTCCAACCTGAAAACTGTGATTAGCAGGATGTATTCCTTTCCAAAACTTCCTTAATTCTCAAAGGGAAACAATGTGCTAGAAGCTGCGGCTTCCAGCATAGGTGATTGTCTTAGCCGGGATACATGTGTTTCTTCAACTCACCTGAATAGGCCTACTTAGTGCAATGAGAGACCTTCTGCACCTTGAAACAACTACATTGCAAGAAACAGTCCTTTCAAAAACTAATTTCATTGTCACAAGAACAAGGTGCTGAATGCTGCAGTTTCTAGCATACATGGTTTTCTTTGGGGAGGAACATGTGTTACTTCAACTCAGCTGAATAGGCCTATTTGGAGCAAACCCAGCCTATCTGCACTTTGAAACACCAAAGTTGCAGGAAGCATTCCTTTCCAAAACGGACACCATTCTCACTGGAATACAATGTGTTAGATGCTCCAGCTTCTAACATAGATGGGTTTCTTTGGAGAGATACATGGGTTTCTTCAACTCAGCTGAATATACATTAAGGGAGCAAACAGAGTCTATCTCCACCTTCAACCACCTAAGTTCCAGGAAGTATTCCTTGAAAAACCTAACCGAATACTACAGGAAAACCATGTGGTAGAAGCTCCTGGTTCTAAGACAGATGATTTTCTTTCAAGTGATACATGTGTTTCTACAAGTTAGCTGAAGAGGCCAATTTGGAACAAAATGAGCCTTTCTCCACCGAAAAAAATACTGATTTTTGGGAGTTATTCCTTTCAAAACCAAATTCAATTTGGACAGGGAAACAGTGTGCTAGATGCTCCTGCTTCAAACAGGGATTGTTTTCTTGCGAGAAATACCTGTGTTTCTTCACTGGAGCCGAGTAGGGCTATTTGGAATAAAATGAGCCTTTTCGACCTTGAAAACTGTGATTTGCAGGGATTACTCATTTCAACAACTAATTCAGCTCTCAAAGTGAAACAATGTGCTCTGCTACGGCTTCTAGCATCCATGCTTTTCTTGGCAGAGGTACATGAATTTCTTCAACTCAGCTGGATAGCCCTAATAGACCAAACGCAGTCTATATTAACCCTTACACACCTAAGATTCAGGAAGTTTTCCTTTACTAACTAATGCAGTTCTCACAGGAAAACAGTGTGCTTCTAACATGGATGGTTTTCCTTTGAGAGATACATGTGTTTCTACAAGTTAGCTGAAGAGGCCAATTTGGAACAAAATGAGCCTTTCTCCACCGAAAAAATACTGATTCTCGGGAGTTATTCCTTTCAAAACCAAATTCAATTTGGACAGGGAAACAGTGTGCTAGATGCTCCTGCTTCAAACAGGGATTGTTTTCTTGCGAGAAATACCTGTGTTTCTTCACTGGAGCCGAGTAGGGCTATTTGGAATAAAATGAGCCTTTTCGACCTTGAAAACTGTGATTTGCAGGGATTACTCATTTCAACAACTAATTCAGCTCTCAAAGTGAAACAATGTGCTCTGCTACAGCTTCTAGCATCCATGCTTTTCTTGGCAGAGGTACATGAATTTCTTCAACTCAGCTGGATAGCCCTAATAGACCAAACGCAGTCTATATTAACCCTTCCACACCTAAGATTCAGGAAGTTTTCCTTTACTAACTAATGCAGTTCTCACAGGAAAACAGTGTGCTTCTAACATGGATGGTTTTCCTTTGAGAGATACATGTGTTTCTTCAACTCAGCTGAAAAGGCATCTTTGGAGCAAAGAGAGACAATCTATCTTGAAATACCTTAGTTGCAGGAAGCATTGCATTGAAAACCTAAGTCAATACTCACAAGGAATCAATGATCTCGATGCTCCTGCATCTAATAGCGATGGTTTTCTTTGAGAGATACCTGTATTTCTTCCACTTGGCTGAATAGGTCTTTTTGGATCAAAATGAGCTTTTTTGCGCTTTGAAAACTATGAACTACAGGAAGCATTTCTTTCCAAACCTAACACAATTCTCATTAGGACAGAGATGCTGAATGCTGCATCTTCTAACTTAGAGGGTTTTCTTAGGAGAGATACAAGGGTTTCTTCACCTCAGCTGAATATATGTTAAGTTAACAAACAGAGTCTCTCCCCACCTTGAACCACCAAAGTTCCAGGAAGTATTCCTTTAAAAAACTAACCGAATTCTACAGGGAAACAATGTGGTAGAAGCTCCTGGTCATAAGACAGATAGATTTCTTTCCAGAGATACATGTGTTTCTTCAAGTTAGCTGAATAGGCCTATTTAGAACAACTTGAGCCTTTCTCCACCTAGAAAATTCTGATATGCAAGAGATATTCCTTTCAAAACCAAATTCAATTCTCACAGGGAAACAATGTGGTAGATGCTACATCTTTTAAAACAGGTGGTTTTCTTTAAGGAGACAGATGTGTTCCTTCAACTCAATGGAAAATGCCTAGTTGCAGCCAATGGAATCGATCTCCACCTTGAAACACCTAAGTTGCGGGATGTGTCTTTTCAGAACAAACTGAATTCTCCCAGGAAAAGCATGTGCTACATTCTCCTGCATGGAACAATGAGGGATTTCCTTGAGAGACACATGTGTTGCATCACCTCACCAGAATAGGTGTATTTGAAGCACAAGGAGCCTTTCTCCCCTGTGAACATTTTTTTTTGCAGGAATTATTCCTGTCAAAACATAACACTAGCCTCACTGGAAAAAATGTGCTACATGCTCCTGTTTCTAACACAGGTGGTTTTCTTTTGAGGGATACAAGGATTCCTTCAATTTAGCTGAATAGGTCTATTTGCAACAAAATGAGCCCTTCCCCACCTGGAAAACTATCGTTCACAGGAATTATTCCTTTCAAAACTAACTCAATTGTCGGAGGGAGACAATGCAGAAGATGCTGCAGCTTCTCTCACAGATGGTTGTCTTTGGAGAGGTACATGTGTTCCCTCCCCTCAGTTGAATAGGCCTATTTGGAGCAAAAAGTGCCTATCTCCACCTTGAAGCACCTACTTTTCACGAAGTATTTCTTTCAACAGTTAACTCAGTTATCACAGAGAAACAATGTGCTGCTAGCTTCTGTTTCTACACAGATGGAGTTCCTTCGAGAGATACATGTGTTTCTTCAAGTAAGATGAATTGGTGGATCTGCAGCCAAATGAGCCTTTTCCATCTTGAAAACTTTGGTTTGCAGGAAGTACTCCTTTCAAAAACTACCTGAGTTCTCATGGCCTAACAATGTGTTCGATGTGGCAGCCACTTTCATAGCTGGTTTTCTTTGGAGAGATGCATATGGTTCTTCAACTCAGGTGAAGAGGCCTATTTGGAGCAAAGTGAGGCTATTTCCACCTTGAAAGGCCGTGGTTGCACGAAGTATTCTTTTCCAAAACTTAGCAATTCTCACAGGAAAACAATGTGCTAGGTACTCCTGCTTCCAACAGGGATGGTTTTCTTTCGAGAAATACCTGTGTTTCTTCAACTTAGCCAAGTCGGGCTATTTGGAATGAGATGACACTTTTCGACCTTGAAAACTGTGAATTGCAGGAATTATTCTTCTGCAAATCCAATTCAACTCTCAAAGGGAAACATTGTGCTAGATGCTAAGGCTTCTACCATGCATACTTTTCTTTTAGAGGTACATGTACTTCCTCTACTCAGCTGAATAGCCCTAATGGACCAAACGCAGCCTATCTCCCCCTGCAAACACCTAAGATTCATGAAGAATTCCTTTCAAAAACTAACACAGTTCTCACAGGAAAACATGTGCTTCTAACATGGATGGTTTTCCTTTGAGAGATGTGTGTGTCTTCAACTTAGCTGAATAGGCCTATTTGAAATGAGGTGAGCCTCCTACTTTGAATATTGATATTTGCAGGGTGTGTTGCTTTAAAAAAACTAAATGAATTCTCATAGTGAAACACTGTGCTAGATGTGGCAGTTTCTAACATTGAAGGATTTCTTTGCATACATGCATGTGTATCTGCAATTCACCCAAATAGGCCTATTTAGAGTAAGCACATGCTCTCTCCACCTTGAAACACCTAAGTGGCAGTAAGTATTCCTTTCAAAAATAACTCAAGTCTCAAAGGGAAACAACGTGCTAAACGCAAATGCTGCCATCACAGACGGTTTCCTTTGGAGAGGTACATGTGTTACATCTCCTTAGGTGAATAGGCCCATTCGGAGCAAAATGATCCTTTCTCCACTGTGAAAACGATGATTTGCAGGACGTATTCCTTTCAAAACGTAACTCAAGTCTCACAAGGAAACAAAGTGGTAGGTTCTTTGCATCTAACACAGATTTTTTTCTTTCGAGATACACACATGTTTCATCAACTTACTTGAACTGGCCTATTTGCAAGAAAATGAGACTTTCTCCACCTTGAAAAGTAGGATTTGCAGGAGTTATTCTTCCCAAACCTATCTGAAGTCTCACAGGGAAACAATGTGCTTGAAACTCCTGCTTCTAACTCGGTGGTTTTCTTTCTAGGAATGCATGTGTTTCCTCCACTTAGTTGCCTAGGCCTATTTGGAACACAATGAGCCTATCTCCAACCTGAAAACTGTGATTAGCAGGATGTATTCCTTTCCAAAACTTCCTTAATTCTCAAAGGGAAACAATGTGCTAGAAGCTGCGGCTTCCAGCATAGGTGATTGTCTTGGCAGGGATACATGTGTTTCTTCAACTCACCTGAATAGGCCTACTTAGTGCAAAGAGAGACCTTCTGCACCTTGAAACAACTACATTGCAAGAAACAGTCCTTTCAAAAACTAATTTCATTGTCACAAGAACAAGGTGCTGAATGCTGCAGTTTCTAGCATACATGGTTTTCTTTGGGGAGGAACATGTGTTACTTCAACTCAGCTGAAAAGGCCTATTTGGAGCAAACCCAGCCTATCTGCACTTTGAAACACCAAAGTTGCAGGAAGCATTCCTTTCCAAAACGGACACCATTCTCACTGGAATACAATGTGTTAGATGCTCCAGATTCTAACATAGATGGTTTTCTTTGGAGAGATACATGGGTTTCTTCAACTCAGCTGAATATACTTTAAGGGAGCAAACAGAGTCTATCTCCACCTTCAACCACCTAAGTTCCAGGAAGTATTCCTTGAAAAACCTAACCGAATACTACAGGGAAACCATGTGGTAGAAGCTCCTGCTTCTAAGACAGATGATTTTCTTTCAAGAGATACATGTGTTTGTACAAGTTAGCTGAAGAGGCCAATTTGGAACAAAATGAGCCTTTCTCCACCGAAAAAATACTGATTCTCGGGAGTTATTCCTTTCAAAACCAAATTCAATTTGGACAGGGAAACAGTGTGCTAGATGTTCCTGCTTCAAACAGGGATTGTTTTCTTTCGAGAAATACCTGTGTTTCTTCACTGGAGCCGAGTAGGGCTATTTGGAATAAAATGAGCCTTTTCGACCTTGAAAACTGTGATTTGCAGGGATTACTCATTTCAACAACTAATTCAGCTCTCAAAGTGAAACAATGTGCTCTGCTACAGCTTCTAGCATCCATGCTTTTCTTGGCAGAGGTACATGAATTTCTTCAACTCAGCTGGATAGCCCTAATAGACCAAACGCAGTCTATATTAACCCTTCGACCCCTAAGATTCAGGAAGTTTTCCTTTACTAACTAATGCAGTTCTCACAGGAAAACAGTGTGCTTCTAACATGGATGGTTTCCCTTTGAGAAATACATGTGTTTCTTCAACTCAGCTGAAAAGGCATCTTTGGAGCAAAGAGAGACAATCTATCTTGAAATACCTTAGTTGCAGGAAGCATTGCATTGAAAACCTAAGTCAATACTCATAAGGAATCAATGATCTCGATGCTCCTGCATCTAATAGCGATGGTTTTCTTTGAGAGATACCTGTATTTCTTCCACTTGGCTGAATAGGTCTTTTTGGATCAAAATGAGCTTTTTTGCGCTTTGAAAACTATGAACTACAGGAAGCATTTCTTTCCAAACCTAACACAATTCTCATTAGGACAGAGATGCTGAATGCTGCATCTTCTAACTTAGAGGGTTTTCTTAGGAGAGATACAAGGGTTTCTTCACCTCAGCTGAATATACGTTAAGTTAACAAACAGAGTCTCTCCCCACCTTGAACCACCAAAGTTCCCGGAAGTATTCCTTTAAAAAACTAACCGAATTCTACAGGGAAACAATGTGGTAGAAGCTCCTGGTCATAAGACAGATAGATTTCTTTCCAGAGATACATGTGTTTCTTCAAGTTAGCTGAATAGGCCTATTTAGAACAACTTGAGCCTTTCTCCACCTAGAAAATTCTGATATGCAAGAGATATTCCTTTCAAAACCAAATTCAATTCTCACAGGGAAACAATGTGGTAGATGCTACATCTTTTAAAACAGGTGGTTTTCAATAAGGAGACAGATGTGTTCCTTCAACTCAATGGAAAATGCCTAGTTGCAGCCAAGGGAATCGATCTCCACCTTGAAACACCTAAGTTGCGGGATGTGTCTTTTCAGAACAAACTGAATTCTCCCAGGAAAAGCATGTGCTACATTCTCCTGCATGGAACAATGAGGGATTTCCTTGAGAGACACATGTGTTGCATCACCTCACCAGAATAGGTGTATTTGAAGCACAAGGAGCCTTTCTCCCCTGTGAACATTTTTTTTGCAGGAATTATTCCTGTCAAAACATAACACTAGCCTCACTGGAAAAAATGTGCTACATGCTCCTGTTTCTAACACAGGTGGTTTTCTTTTGAGGGATACAAGGATTCCTTCAATTTAGCTGAATAGGTCTATTTGCAACAAAATGAGCCCTTCCCCACCTGGAAAACTATCGTTCACAGGAATTATTCCTTTCAAAACTAACTCAATTGTCGGAGGGAGACAATGCAGAAGATGCTGCAGCTTCTCTCACAGATGGTTGTCTTTGGAGAGGTACATGTGTTCCCTCTCCTCAGTTGAATAGGCCTATTTGGAGCCAAAAGTGCCTATCTCCACCTTGAAGCACCTACTTTTCACGAAGTATTTCTTTCAAAAGTTAACTCAGTTATCACAGAGAAACAATGTGCTGCTAGCTTCTGTTTCTACACAGATGGAGTTCCTTCGAGAGATACATGTGTTTCTTCAAGTAAGATGAATTGGTGGATCTGCAGCCAAATGAGCCTTTTCCATCTTGAAAACTTTGGTTTGCAGGAAGTACTCCTTTCAAAAACTACCTGAGTTCTCATGGCCTAACAATGTGTTCGATGTGGCAGCCACTTTCATAGCTGGTTTTCTTTGGAGAGATGCATATGGTTCTTCAACTCAGGTGAAGAGGCCTATTTGGAGCAAAGTGAGGCTATTTCCACCTTGAAAGGCCGTGGTTGCACGAAGTATTCTTTTCCAAAACTTAGCAATTCTCACAGGAAAACAATGTGCTAGGTGCTCCTGCTTCCAACAGGGATGGTTTTCTTTCGAGAAATACCTGTGTTTCTTCAACTTAGCCAAGTCGGGCTATTTGGAATGAGATGACACTTTTCGACCTTGAAAACTGTGAATTGCAGGAATTATTCTTCTGCAAATCCAATTCAACTCTCAAAGGGAAACATTGTGCTAGATGCTAGGGCTTCTACCATGCATACTTTTCTTTTAGAGGTACATGTACTTCCTCTACTCAGCTGAATAGCCCTCATGGACCAAACGCAGCCTATCTCCCCCTGCAAACACCTAAGATTCATGAAGAATTCCTTTCAAAAACTAACACAGTTTTCACAGGAAAACATGTGCTTCTAACATGGATGGTTTTCCTTTGAGAGATGTGTGTGTCTTCAACTTAGCTGAATAGGCCTATTTGAAATGAGGTGAGCCTCCTACTTTGAATATTGATATTTGCAGGGTGCGTTGCTTTAAAAAACTAAATGAATTCTCATAGTGAAACACTGTGCTAGATGTGGCAGTTTCTAACATTGAAGGATTTCTTTGCATACATGCATGTGTATCTGCAATTCACCCAAATAGGCCTATTTAGAGTAAGCACATGCTCTCTCCACCTTGAAACACCTAAGTGGCAGTAAGTATTCCTTTCAAAAATAACTCAAGTCTCAAAGGGAAACAACGTGCTAAACGCAAATGCTGCCATCACAGACGGTTTCCTTTGGAGAGGTACATGTGTTAAATCTCCTTAGGTGAATAGGCCCATTCGGAGCAAAATGATCCTTTCTCCACTGTGAAAACGATGATTTGCAGGACGTATTCCTTTCAAAACGTAACTCAAGTCTCACAAGGAAACAAAGTGGTAGGTTCTTTGCATCTAACACAGATTTTTTTCTTTCGAGATACACACATGTTTCATCAACTTACTTGAACTGGCTTACTTGCAACAAAATGAGACTTTCTCCACCTTGAAAAGTAGGATTTGCAGGAGTTATTCTTCCCAAACCTATCTGAAGTCTCACAGGGAAACAATGTGCTTGAAACTCCTGCTTCTAACTCGGTGGTTTTCTTTCTAGGAATGCATGTGTTTCCTCCACTTAGTTGCCTAGGCCTATTTGGAACACAATGAGCCTATCTCCAACCTGAAAACTGTGATTAGCAGGATGTATTCCTTTCCAAAACTTCCTTAATTCTCAAAGGGAAACAATGTGCTAGAAGCTGCGGCTTCCAGCATAGGTGATTGTCTTAGCCGGGATACATGTGTTTCTTCAACTCACCTGAATAGGCCTACTTAGTGCAATGAGAGACCTTCTGCACCTTGAAACAACTACATTGCAAGAAACAGTCCTTTCAAAAACTAATTTCATTGTCACAAGAACAAGGTGCTGAATGCTGCAGTTTCTAGCATACATGGTTTTCTTTGGGGAGGAACATGTGTTACTTCAACTCAGCTGAATAGGCCTATTTGGAGCAAACCCAGCCTATCTGCACTTTGAAACACCAAAGTTGCAGGAAGCATTCCTTTCCAAAACGGACACCATTCTCACTGGAATACAATGTGTTAGATGCTCCAGCTTCTAACATAGATGGGTTTCTTTGGAGAGATACATGGGTTTCTTCAACTCAGCTGAATATACATTAAGGGAGCAAACAGAGTCTATCTCCACCTTCAACCACCTAAGTTCCAGGAAGTATTCCTTGAAAAACCTAACCGAATACTACAGGAAAACCATGTGGTAGAAGCTCCTGGTTCTAAGACAGATGATTTTCTTTCAAGTGATACATGTGTTTCTACAAGTTAGCTGAAGAGGCCAATTTGGAACAAAATGAGCCTTTCTCCACCGAAAAAAATACTGATTTTTGGGAGTTATTCCTTTCAAAACCAAATTCAATTTGGACAGGGAAACAGTGTGCTAGATGCTCCTGCTTCAAACAGGGATTGTTTTCTTGCGAGAAATACCTGTGTTTCTTCACTGGAGCCGAGTAGGGCTATTTGGAATAAAATGAGCCTTTTCGACCTTGAAAACTGTGATTTGCAGGGATTACTCATTTCAACAACTAATTCAGCTCTCAAAGTGAAACAATGTGCTCTGCTACGGCTTCTAGCATCCATGCTTTTCTTGGCAGAGGTACATGAATTTCTTCAACTCAGCTGGATAGCCCTAATAGACCAAACGCAGTCTATATTAACCCTTACACACCTAAGATTCAGGAAGTTTTCCTTTACTAACTAATGCAGTTCTCACAGGAAAACAGTGTGCTTCTAACATGGATGGTTTTCCTTTGAGAGATACATGTGTTTCTACAAATTAGCTGAAGAGGCCAATTTGGAACAAAATGAGCCTTTCTCCACCGAAAAAATACTGATTCTCGGGAGTTATTCCTTTCAAAACCAAATTCAATTTGGACAGGGAAACAGTGTGCTAGATGCTCCTGCTTCAAACAGGGATTGTTTTCTTGCGAGAAATACCTGTGTTTCTTCACTGGAGCCGAGTAGGGCTATTTGGAATAAAATGAGCCTTTTCGACCTTGAAAACTGTGATTTGCAGGGATTACTCATTTCAACAACTAATTCAGCTCTCAAAGTGAAACAATGTGCTCTGCTACAGCTTCTAGCATCCATGCTTTTCTTGGCAGAGGTACATGAATTTCTTCAACTCAGCTGGATAGCCCTAATAGACCAAACGCAGTCTATATTAACCCTTCCACACCTAAGATTCAGGAAGTTTTCCTTTACTAACTAATGCAGTTCTCACAGGAAAACAGTGTGCTTCTAACATGGATGGTTTTCCTTTGAGAGATACATGTGTTTCTTCAACTCAGCTGAAAAGGCATCTTTGGAGCAAAGAGAGACAATCTATCTTGAAATACCTTAGTTGCAGGAAGCATTGCATTGAAAACCTAAGTCAATACTCACAAGGAATCAATGATCTCGATGCTCCTGCATCTAATAGCGATGGTTTTCTTTGAGAGATACCTGTATTTCTTCCACTTGGCTGAATAGGTCTTTTTGGATCAAAATGAGCTTTTTTGCGCTTTGAAAACTATGAACTACAGGAAGCATTTCTTTCCAAACCTAACACAATTCTCATTAGGACAGAGATGCTGAATGCTGCATCTTCTAACTTAGAGGGTTTTCTTAGGAGAGATACAAGGGTTTCTTCACCTCAGCTGAATATATGTTAAGTTAACAAACAGAGTCTCTCCCCACCTTGAACCACCAAAGTTCCAGGAAGTATTCCTTTAAAAAACTAACCGAATTCTACAGGGAAACAATGTGGTAGAAGCTCCTGGTCATAAGACAGATAGATTTCTTTCCAGAGATACATGTGTTTCTTCAAGTTAGCTGAATAGGCCTATTTAGAACAACTTGAGCCTTTCTCCACCTAGAAAATTCTGATATGCAAGAGATATTCCTTTCAAAACCAAATTCAGTTCTCACAGGGAAACAATGTGGTAGATGCTACATCTTTTAAAACAGGTGGTTTTCTTTAAGGAGACAGATGTGTTCCTTCAACTCAATGGAAAATGCCTAGTTGCAGCCAATGGAATCGATCTCCACCTTGAAACACCTAAGTTGCGGGATGTGTCTTTTCAGAACAAACTGAATTCTCCCAGGAAAAGCATGTGCTACATTCTCCTGCATGGAACAATGAGGGATTTCCTTGAGAGACACATGTGTTGCATCACCTCACCAGAATAGGTGTATTTGAAGCACAAGGAGCCTTTCTCCCCTGTGAACATTTTTTTTTGCAGGAATTATTCCTGTCAAAACATAACACTAGCCTCACTGGAAAAAAGGTGCTACATGCTCCTGTTTCTAACACAGGTGGTTTTCTTTTGAGGGGTACAAGGATTCCTTCAATTTAGCTGAATAGGTCTATTTGCAACAAAATGAGCCCTTCCCCACCTGGAAAACTATCGTTCACAGGAATTATTCCTTTCAAAACTAACTCAATTGTCGGAGGGAGACAATGCAGAAGATGCTGCAGCTTCTCTCACAGATGGTTGTCTTTGGAGAGGTACATGTGTTCCCTCCCCTCAGTTGAATAGGCCTATTTGGAGCAAAAAGTGCCTATCTCCACCTTGAAGCACCTACTTTTCACGAAGTATTTCTTTCAACAGTTAACTCAGTTATCACAGAGAAACAATGTGCTGCTAGCTTCTGTTTCTACACAGATGGAGTTCCTTCGAGAGATACATGTGTTTCTTCAAGTAAGATGAATTGGTGGATCTGCAGCCAAATGAGCCTTTTCCATCTTGAAAACTTTGGTTTGCAGGAAGTACTCCTTTCAAAAACTACCTGAGTTCTCATGGCCTAACAATGTGTTCGATGTGGCAGCCACTTTCATAGCTGGTTTTCTTTGGAGAGATGCATATGGTTCTTCAACTCAGGTGAAGAGGCCTATTTGGAGCAAAGTGAGGCTATTTCCACCTTGAAAGGCCGTGGTTGCACGAAGTATTCTTTTCCAAAACTTAGCAATTCTCACAGGAAAACAATGTGCTAGGTACTCCTGCTTCCAACAGGGATGGTTTTCTTTCGAGAAATACCTGTGTTTCTTCAACTTAGCCAAGTCGGGCTATTTGGAATGAGATGACACTTTTCGACCTTGAAAACTGTGAATTGCAGGAATTATTCTTCTGCAAATCCAATTCAACTCTCAAAGGGAAACATTGTGCTAGATGCTAAGGCTTCTACCATGCATACTTTTCTTTTAGAGGTACATGTACTTCCTCTACTCAGCTGAATAGCCCTAATGGACCAAACGCAGCCTATCTCCCCCTGCAAACACCTAAGATTCATGAAGAATTCCTTTCAAAAACTAACACAGTTCTCACAGGAAAACATGTGCTTCTAACATGGATGGTTTTCCTTTGAGAGATGTGTATGTCTTCAACTTAGCTGAATAGGCCTATTTGAAATGAGGTGAGCCTCCTACTTTTAATATTGATATTTGCAGGGTGTGTTGCTTTAAAAAAACTAAATGAATTCTCATAGTGAAACACTGTGCTAGATGTGGCAGTTTCTAACATTGAAGGATTTCTTTGCATACATGCATGTGTATCTGCAATTCACCCAAATAGGCCTATTTAGAGTAAGCACATGCTCTCTCCACCTTGAAACACCTAAGTGGCAGTAAGTATTCCTTTCAAAAATAACTCAAGTCTCAAAGGGAAACAACGTGCTAAACGCAAATGCTGCCATCACAGACGGTTTCCTTTGGAGAGGTACATGTGTTACATCTCCTTAGGTGAATAGGCCCATTCAGAGCAAAATGATCCTTTCTCCAATGTGAAAACGATGATTTGCAGGACGTATTCCTTTCAAAACGTAACTCAAGTCTCACAAGGAAACAAAGTGGTAGGTTCTTTGCATCTAACACAGATTTTTTTCTTTCGAGATACACACATGTTTCATCAACTTACTTGAACTGGCCTATTTGCAAGAAAATGAGACTTTCTCCACCTTGAAAAGTAGGATTTGCAGGAGTTATTCTTCCCAAACCTATCTGAAGTCTCACAGGGAAACAATGTGCTTGAAACTCCTGCTTCTAACTCGGTGGTTTTCTTTCTAGGAATGCATGTGTTTCCTCCACTTAGTTGCCTAGGCCTATTTGGAACACAATGAGCCTATCTCCAACCTGAAAACTGTGATTAGCAGGATGTATTCCTTTCCAAAACTTCCTTAATTCTCAAAGGGAAACAATGTGCTAGAAGCTGCGGCTTCCAGCATAGGTGATTGTCTTAGCCGGGATACATGTGTTTCTTCAACTCACCTGAATAGGCCTACTTAGTGCAATGAGAGACCTTCTGCACCTTGAAACAACTACATTGCAAGAAACAGTCCTTTCAAAAACTAATTTCATTGTCACAAGAACAAGGTGCTGAATGCTGCAGTTTCTAGCATACATGGTTTTCTTTGGGGAGGAACATGTGTTACTTCAACTCAGCTGAATAGGCCTATTTGGAGCAAACCCAGCCTATCTGCACTTTGAAACACCAAAGTTGCAGGAAGCATTCCTTTCCAAAACGGACACCATTCTCACTGGAATACAATGTGTTAGATGCTCCAGCTTCTAACATAGATGGTTTTCTTTGGAGAGATACATGGGTTTCTTCAACTCAGCTGAATATACTTTAAGGGAGCAAACAGAGTCTATCTCCACCTTCAACCACCTAAGTTCCAGGAAGTATTCCTTGAAAAACCTAACCGAATACTACAGGAAAACCATGTGGTAGAAGCTCCTGGTTCTAAGACAGATGATTTTCTTTCAAGAGATACATGTGTTTGTACAAGTTAGCTGAAGAGGCCAATTTGGAACAAAATGAGCCTTTCTCCACTGAAAAAATACTGATTCTCGGGAGTTATTCCTTTCAAAACCAAATTCAATTCTCACAGGGAAACAATGTGGTAGATGCTACATCTTTTAGAACTGGTGGTTTTCTTTAAGGAGAGAGATGTGTTCCTTCAACTCAATGGAAAATGCCTAGTTGCAGCCAATGGAATCGATCTCCACCTTGAAACACCTAAGTTGCGGGATGTGTCTTTTCAGAACAAACTGAATTCTCCCAGGAAAAGCATGTGCTACATTCTCCTGCATGGAACAATGAGGGATTTCCTTGAGAGACACATGTGTTGCATCACCTCACCAGAATAGGTGTATTTGAAGCACAAGGAGCCTTTCTCCCCTGTGAACATTTTTTTTGCAGGAATTATTCCTGTCAAAACATAACACTAGCCTCACTGGAAAAAATGTGCTACATGCTCCTGTTTCTAACACAGGTGGTTTTCTTTTGAGGGATACAAGGATTCCTTCAATTTAGCTGAATAGGTCTATTTGCAACAAAATGAGCCCTTCCCCACCTGGAAAACTATCGTTCACAGGAATTATTCCTTTCAAAACTAACTCAATTGTCGGAGGGAGACAATGCAGAAGATGCTGCAGCTTCTCTCACAGATGGTTGTCTTTGGAGAGGTACATGTGTTTCCTCCCCTCAGTTGAATAGGCCTATTTGGAGCAAAAAGTGCCTATCTCCACCTTGAAGCACCTACTTTTCACGAAGTATTTCTTTCAAAAGTTAACTCAGTTATCACAGAGAAACAATGTGCTGCTAGCTTCTGTTTCTACACAGATGGAGTTCCTTCGAGAGATACATGTGTTTCTTCAAGTAAGATGAATTGGTGGATCTGCAGCCAAATGAGCCTTTTCCATCTTGAAAACTTTGGTTTGCAGGAAGTACTCCTTTCAAAAACTACCTGAGTTCTCATGGCCTAACAATGTGTTCGATGTGGCAGCCACTTTCATAGCTGGTTTTCTTTGGAGAGATGCATATGGTTCTTCAACTCAGGTGAAGAGGCCTATTTGGAGCAAAGTGAGGCTATTTCCACCTTGAAAGGCCGTGGTTGCACGAAGTATTCTTTTCCAAAACTTAGCAATTCTCACAGGAAAACAATGTGCTAGGTACTCCTGCTTCCAACAGGGATGGTTTTCTTTCGAGAAATACCTGTGTTTCTTCAACTTAGCCAAGTCGGGCTATTTGGAATGAGATGACACTTTTCGACCTTGAAAACTGTGAATTGCAGGAATTATTCTTCTGCAAATCCAATTCAACTCTCAAAGGGAAACATTGTGCTAGATGCTAAGGCTTCTACCATGCATACTTTTCTTTTAGAGGTACATGTACTTCCTCTACTCAGCTGAATAGCCCTAATGGACCAAACGCAGCCTATCTCCCCCTGCAAACACCTAAGATTCATGAAGAATTCCTTTCAAAAACTAACACAGTTCTCACAGGAAAACATGTGCTTCTAACATGGATGGTTTTCCTTTGAGAGATGTGTGTGTCTTCAACTTAGCTGAATAGGCCTATTTGAAATGAGGTGAGCCTCCTACTTTGAATATTGATATTTGCAGGGTGTGTTGCTTTAAAAAAACTAAATGAATTCTCATAGTGAAACACTGTGCTAGATGTGGCAGTTTCTAACATTGAAGGATTTCTTTGCATACATGCATGTGTATCTGCAATTCACCCAAATAGGCCTATTTAGAGTAAGCACATGCTCTCTCCACCTTGAAACACCTAAGTGGCAGTAAGTATTCCTTTCAAAAATAACTCAAGTCTCAAAGGGAAACAACGTGCTAAACGCAAATGCTGCCATCACAGACGGTTTCCTTTGGAGAGGTACATGTGTTACATCTCCTTAGGTGAATAGGCCCATTCAGAGCAAAATGATCCTTTCTCCAATGTGAAAACGATGATTTGCAGGACGTATTCCTTTCAAAACGTAACTCAAGTCTCACAAGGAAACAAAGTGGTAGGTTCTTTGCATCTAACACAGATTTTTTTCTTTCGAGATACACACATGTTTCATCAACTTACTTGAACTGGCCTATTTGCAAGAAAATGAGACTTTCTCCACCTTGAAAAGTAGGATTTGCAGGAGTTATTCTTCCCAAACCTATCTGAAGTCTCACAGGGAAACAATGTGCTTGAAACTCCTGCTTCTAACTCGGTGGTTTTCTTTCTAGGAATGCATGTGTTTCCTCCACTTAGTTGCCTAGGCCTATTTGGAACACAATGAGCCTATCTCCAACCTGAAAACTGTGATTAGCAGGATGTATTCCTTTCCAAAACTTCCTTAATTCTCAAAGGGAAACAATGTGCTAGAAGCTGCGGCTTCCAGCATAGGTGATTGTCTTAGCCGGGATACATGTGTTTCTTCAACTCACCTGAATAGGCCTACTTAGTGCAATGAGAGACCTTCTGCACCTTGAAACAACTACATTGCAAGAAACAGTCCTTTCAAAAACTAATTTCATTGTCACAAGAACAAGGTGCTGAATGCTGCAGTTTCTAGCATACATGGTTTTCTTTGGGGAGGAACATGTGTTACTTCAACTCAGCTGAATAGGCCTATTTGGAGCAAACCCAGCCTATCTGCACTTTGAAACACCAAAGTTGCAGGAAGCATTCCTTTCCAAAACGGACACCATTCTCACTGGAATACAATGTGTTAGATGCTCCAGCTTCTAACATAGATGGTTTTCTTTGGAGAGATACATGGGTTTCTTCAACTCAGCTGAATATACTTTAAGGGAGCAAACAGAGTCTATCTCCACCTTCAACCACCTAAGTTCCAGGAAGTATTCCTTGAAAAACCTAACCGAATACTACAGGAAAACCATGTGGTAGAAGCTCCTGGTTCTAAGACAGATGATTTTCTTTCAAGAGATACATGTGTTTGTACAAGTTAGCTGAAGAGGCCAATTTGGAACAAAATGAGCCTTTCTCCACTGAAAAAATACTGATTCTCGGGAGTTATTCCTTTCAAAACCAAATTCAATTTGGACAGGGAAACAGTGTGCTAGATGTTCCTGCTTCAAACAGGGATTGTTTTCTTTCGAGAAATACCTGTGTTTCTTCACTGGAGCCGAGTAGGGCTATTTGGAATAAAATGAGCCTTTTCGACCTTGAAAACTGTGATTTGCAGGGATTACTCATTTCAACAACTAATTCAGCTCTCAAAGTGAAACAATGTGCTCTGCTACAGCTTCTAGCATCCATGCTTTTCTTGGCAGAGGTACATGAATTTCTTCAACTCAGCTGGATAGCCCTAATAGACCAAACGCAGTCTATATTAACCCTTCCACCCCTAAGATTCAGGAAGTTTTCCTTTACTAACTAATGCAGTTCTCACAGGAAAACAGTGTGCTTCTAACATGGATGGTTTCCCTTTGAGAAATACATGTGTTTCTTCAACTCAGCTGAAAAGGCATCTTTGGAGCAAAGAGAGACAATCTATCTTGAAATACCTTAGTTGCAGGAAGCATTGCATTGAAAACCTAAGTCAATACTCATAAGGAATCAATGATCTCGATGCTCCTGCATCTAATAGCGATGGTTTTCTTTGAGAGATACCTGTATTTCTTCCACTTGGCTGAATAGGTCTTTTTGGATCAAAATGAGCTTTTTTGCGCTTTGAAAACTATGAACTACAGGAAGCATTTCTTTCCAAACCTAACACAATTCTCATTAGGACAGAGATGCTGAATGCTGCATCTTCTAACTTAGAGGGTTTTCTTAGGAGAGATACAAGGGTTTCTTCACCTCAGCTGAATATACGTTAAGTTAACAAACAGAGTCTCTCCCCACCTTGAACCACCAAAGTTCCCGGAAGTATTCCTTTAAAAAACTAACCGAATTCTACAGGGAAACAATGTGGTAGAAGCTCCTGGTCATAAGACAGATAGATTTCTTTCCAGAGATACATGTGTTTCTTCAAGTTAGCTGAATAGGCCTATTTAGAACAACTTGAGCCTTTCTCCACCTAGAAAATTCTGATATGCAAGAGATATTCCTTTCAAAACCAAATTCAATTCTCACAGGGAAACAATGTGGTAGATGCTACATCTTTTAAAACAGGTGGTTTTCTTTAAGGAGACAGATGTGTTCCTTCAACTCAATGGAAAATGCCTAGTTGCAGCCAAGGGAATCGATCTCCACCTTGAAACACCTAAGTTGCGGGATGTGTCTTTTCAGAACAAACTGAATTCTCCCAGGAAAAGCATGTGCTACATTCTCCTGCATGGAACAATGAGGGATTTCCTTGAGAGACACATGTGTTGCATCACCTCACCAGAATAGGTGTATTTGAAGCACAAGGAGCCTTTCTCCCCTGTGAACATTTTTTTTGCAGGAATTATTCCTGTCAAAACATAACACTAGCCTCACTGGAAAAAATGTGCTACATGCTCCTGTTTCTAACACAGGTGGTTTTCTTTTGAGGGATACAAGGATTCCTTCAATTTAGCTGAATAGGTCTATTTGCAACAAAATGAGCCCTTCCCCACCTGGAAAACTATCGTTCACAGGAATTATTCCTTTCAAAACTAACTCAATTGTCGGAGGGAGACAATGCAGAAGATGCTGCAGCTTCTCTCACAGATGGTTGTCTTTGGAGAGGTACATGTGTTTCCTCCCCTCAGTTGAATAGGCCTATTTGGAGCAAAAAGTGCCTATCTCCACCTTGAAGCACCTACTTTTCACGAAGTATTTCTTTCAAAAGTTAACTCAGTTATCACAGAGAAACAATGTGCTGCTAGCTTCTGTTTCTACACAGATGGAGTTCCTTCGAGAGATACATGTGTTTCTTCAAGTAAGATGAATTGGTGGATCTGCAGCCAAATGAGCCTTTTCCATCTTGAAAACTTTGGTTTGCAGGAAGTACTCCTTTCAAAAACTACCTGAGTTCTCATGGCCTAACAATGTGTTCGATGTGGCAGCCACTTTCATAGCTGGTTTTCTTTGGAGAGATGCATATGGTTCTTCAACTCAGGTGAAGAGGCCTATTTGGAGCAAAGTGAGGCTATTTCCACCTTGAAAGGCCGTGGTTGCACGAAGTATTCTTTTCCAAAACTTAGCAATTCTCACAGGAAAACAATGTGCTAGGTGCTCCTGCTTCCAACAGGGATGGTTTTCTTTCGAGAAATACCTGTGTTTCTTCAACTTAGCCAAGTCGGGCTATTTGGAATGAGATGACACTTTTCGACCTTGAAAACTGTGAATTGCAGGAATTATTCTTCTGCAAATCCAATTCAACTCTCAAAGGGAAACATTGTGCTAGATGCTAGGGCTTCTACCATGCATACTTTTCTTTTAGAGGTACATGTACTTCCTCTACTCAGCTGAATAGCCCTCATGGACCAAACGCAGCCTATCTCCCCCTGCAAACACCTAAGATTCATGAAGAATTCCTTTCAAAAACTAACACAGTTTTCACAGGAAAACATGTGCTTCTAACATGGTTGGTTTTCCTTTGAGAGATGTGTGTGTCTTCAACTTAGCTGAATAGGCCTATTTGAAATGAGGTGAGCCTCCTACTTTGAATATTGATATTTGCAGGGTGCGTTGCTTTAAAAAAACTGAATGAATTCTCATAGTGAAACACTGTGCTAGATGTGGCAGTTTCTAACATTGAAGGATTTCTTTGCATACATGCATGTGTATCTGCAATTCACCCAAATAGGCCTATTTAGAGTAAGCACATGCTCTCTCCACCTTGAAACACCTAAGTGGCAGTAAGTATTCCTTTCAAAAATAACTCAAGTCTCAAAGGGAAACAACGTGCTAAACGCAAATGCTGCCATCACAGACGGTTTCCTTTGGAGAGGTACATGTGTTACATCTCCTTAGGTGAATAGGCCCATTCGGAGCAAAATGATCCTTTCTCCACTGTGAAAACGATGATTTGCAGGACGTATTCCTTTCAAAACGTAACTCAAGTCTCACAAGGAAACAAAGTGGTAGGTTCTTTGCATCTAACACAGATTTTTTTCTTTCGAGATACACACATGTTTCATCAACTTACTTGAACTGGCCTATTTGCAAGAAAATGAGACTTTCTCCACCTTGAAAAGTAGGATTTGCAGGAGTTATTCTTCCCAAACCTATCTGAAGTCTCACAGGGAAACAATGTGCTTGAAACTCCTGCTTCTAACTCGGTGGTTTTCTTTCTAGGAATGCATGTGTTTCCTCCACTTAGTTGCCTAGGCCTATTTGGAACACAATGAGCCTATCTCCAACCTGAAAACTGTGATTAGCAGGATGTATTCCTTTCCAAAACTTCCTTAATTCTCAAAGGGAAACAATGTGCTAGAAGCTGCGGCTTCCAGCATAGGTGATTGTCTTGGCAGGGATACATGTGTTTCTTCAACTCACCTGAATAGGCCTACTTAGTGCAAAGAGAGACCTTCTGCACCTTGAAACAACTACATTGCAAGAAACAGTCCTTTCAAAAACTAATTTCATTGTCACAAGAACAAGGTGCTGAATGCTGCAGTTTCTAGCATACATGGTTTTCTTTGGGGAGGAACATGTGTTACTTCAACTCAGCTGAAAAGGCCTATTTGGAGCAAACCCAGCCTATCTGCACTTTGAAACACCAAAGTTGCAGGAAGCATTCCTTTCCAAAACGGACACCATTCTCACTGGAATACAATGTGTTAGATGCTCCAGATTCTAACATAGATGGTTTTCTTTGGAGAGATACATGGGTTTCTTCAACTCAGCTGAATATACTTTAAGGGAGCAAACAGAGTCTATCTCCACCTTCAACCACCTAAGTTCCAGGAAGTATTCCTTGAAAAACCTAACCGAATACTACAGGGAAACCATGTGGTAGAAGCTCCTGCTTCTAAGACAGATGATTTTCTTTCAAGAGATACATGTGTTTGTACAAGTTAGCTGAAGAGGCCAATTTGGAACAAAATGAGCCTTTCTCCACCGAAAAAATACTGATTCTCGGGAGTTATTCCTTTCAAAACCAAATTCAATTTGGACAGGGAAACAGTGTGCTAGATGTTCCTGCTTCAAACAGGGATTGTTTTCTTTCGAGAAATACCTGTGTTTCTTCACTGGAGCCGAGTAGGGCTATTTGGAATAAAATGAGCCTTTTCGACCTTGAAAACTGTGATTTGCAGGGATTACTCATTTCAACAACTAATTCAGCTCTCAAAGTGAAACAATGTGCTCTGCTACAGCTTCTAGCATCCATGCTTTTCTTGGCAGAGGTACATGAATTTCTTCAACTCAGCTGGATAGCCCTAATAGACCAAACGCAGTCTATATTAACCCTTCCACCCCTAAGATTCAGGAAGTTTTCCTTTACTAACTAATGCAGTTCTCACAGGAAAACAGTGTGCTTCTAACATGGATGGTTTCCCTTTGAGAAATACATGTGTTTCTTCAACTCAGCTGAAAAGGCATCTTTGGAGCAAAGAGAGACAATCTATCTTGAAATACCTTAGTTGCAGGAAGCATTGCATTGAAAACCTAAGTCAATACTCATAAGGAATCAATGATCTCGATGCTCCTGCATCTAATAGCGATGGTTTTCTTTGAGAGATACCTGTATTTCTTCCACTTGGCTGAATAGGTCTTTTTGGATCAAAATGAGCTTTTTTGCGCTTTGAAAACTATGAACTACAGGAAGCATTTCTTTCCAAACCTAACACAATTCTCATTAGGACAGAGATGCTGAATGCTGCATCTTCTAACTTAGAGGGTTTTCTTAGGAGAGATACAAGGGTTTCTTCACCTCAGCTGAATATACGTTAAGTTAACAAACAGAGTCTCTCCCCACCTTGAACCACCAAAGTTCCCGGAAGTATTCCTTTAAAAAACTAACCGAATTCTACAGGGAAACAATGTGGTAGAAGCTCCTGGTCATAAGACAGATAGATTTCTTTCCAGAGATACATGTGTTTCTTCAAGTTAGCTGAATAGGCCTATTTAGAACAACTTGAGCCTTTCTCCACCTAGAAAATTCTGATATGCAAGAGATATTCCTTTCAAAACCAAATTCAATTCTCACAGGGAAACAATGTGGTAGATGCTACATCTTTTAAAACAGGTGGTTTTCAATAAGGAGACAGATGTGTTCCTTCAACTCAATGGAAAATGCCTAGTTGCAGCCAAGGGAATCGATCTCCACCTTGAAACACCTAAGTTGCGGGATGTGTCTTTTCAGAATAAACTGAATTCTCCCAGGAAAAGCATGTGCTACATTCTCCTGCATGGAACAATGAGGGATTTCCTTGAGAGACACATGTGTTGCATCACCTCACCAGAATAGGTGTATTTGAAGCACAAGGAGCCTTTCTCCCCTGTGAACATTTTTTTTGCAGGAATTATTCCTGTCAAAACATAACACTAGCCTCACTGGAAAAAATGTGCTACATGCTCCTGTTTCTAACACAGGTGGTTTTCTTTTGAGGGATACAAGGATTCCTTCAATTTAGCTGAATAGGTCTATTTGCAACAAAATGAGCCCTTCCCCACCTGGAAAACTATCGTTCACAGGAATTATTCCTTTCAAAACTAACTCAATTGTCGGAGGGAGACAATGCAGAAGATGCTGCAGCTTCTCTCACAGATGGTTGTCTTTGGAGAGGTACATGTGTTCCCTCTCCTCAGTTGAATAGGCCTATTTGGAGCCAAAAGTGCCTATCTCCACCTTGAAGCACCTACTTTTCACGAAGTATTTCTTTCAAAAGTTAACTCAGTTATCACAGAGAAACAATGTGCTGCTAGCTTCTGTTTCTACACAGATGGAGTTCCTTCGAGAGATACATGTGTTTCTTCAAGTAAGATGAATTGGTGGATCTGCAGCCAAATGAGCCTTTTCCATCTTGAAAACTTTGGTTTGCAGGAAGTACTCCTTTCAAAAACTACCTGAGTTCTCATGGCCTAACAATGTGTTCGATGTGGCAGCCACTTTCATAGCTGGTTTTCTTTGGAGAGATGCATATGGTTCTTCAACTCAGGTGAAGTGGCCTATTTGGAGCAAAGTGAGGCTATTTCCACCTTGAAAGGCCGTGGTTGCACGAAGTATTCTTTTCCAAAACTTAGCAATTCTCACAGGAAAACAATGTGCTAGGTGCTCCTGCTTCCAACAGGGATGGTTTTCTTTCGAGAAATACCTGTGTTTCTTCAACTTAGCCAAGTCGGGCTATTTGGAATGAGATGACACTTTTCGACCTTGAAAACTGTGAATTGCAGGAATTATTCTTCTGCAAATCCAATTCAACTCTCAAAGGGAAACATTGTGCTAGATGCTAGGGCTTCTACCATGCATACTTTTCTTTTAGAGGTACATGTACTTCCTCTACTCAGCTGAATAGCCCTCATGGACCAAACGCAGCCTATCTCCCCCTGCAAACACCTAAGATTCATGAAGAATTCCTTTCAAAAACTAACACAGTTTTCACAGGAAAACATGTGCTTCTAACATGGATGGTTTTCCTTTGAGAGATGTGTGTGTCTTCAACTTAGCTGAATAGGCCTATTTGAAATGAGGTGAGCCTCCTACTTTGAATATTGATATTTGCAGGGTGCGTTGCTTTAAAAAACTAAATGAATTCTCATAGTGAAACACTGTGCTAGATGTGGCAGTTTCTAACATTGAAGGATTTCTTTGCATACATGCATGTGTATCTGCAATTCACCCAAATAGGCCTATTTAGAGTAAGCACATGCTCTCTCCACCTTGAAACACCTAAGTGGCAGTAAGTATTCCTTTCAAAAATAACTCAAGTCTCAAAGGGAAACAACGTGCTAAACGCAAATGCTGCCATCACAGACGGTTTCCTTTGGAGAGGTACATGTGTTAAATCTCCTTAGGTGAATAGGCCCATTCGGAGCAAAATGATCCTTTCTCCACTGTGAAAACGATGATTTGCAGGACGTATTCCTTTCAAAACGTAACTCAAGTCTCACAAGGAAACAAAGTGGTAGGTTCTTTGCATCTAACACAGATTTTTTTCTTTCGAGATACACACATGTTTCATCAACTTACTTGAACTGGCTTACTTGCAACAAAATGAGACTTTCTCCACCTTGAAAAGTAGGATTTGCAGGAGTTATTCTTCCCAAACCTATCTGAAGTCTCACAGGGAAACAATGTGCTTGAAACTCCTGCTTCTAACTCGGTGGTTTTCTTTCTAGGAATGCATGTGTTTCCTCCACTTAGTTGCCTAGGCCTATTTGGAACACAATGAGCCTATCTCCAACCTGAAAACTGTGATTATCAGGATGTATTCCTTTCCAAAACTTCCTTAATTCTCAAAGGGAAACAATGTGCTAGAAGCTGCGGCTTCCAGCATAGGTGATTGTCTTAGCCGGGATACATGTGTTTCTTCAACTCACCTGAATAGGCCTACTTAGTGCAATGAGAGACCTTCTGCACCTTGAAACAACTACATTGCAAGAAACAGTCCTTTCAAAAACTAATTTCATTGTCACAAGAACAAGGTGCTGAATGCTGCAGTTTCTAGCATACATGGTTTTCTTTGGGGAGGAACATGTGTTACTTCAACTCAGCTGAATAGGCCTATTTGGAGCAAACCCAGCCTATCTGCACTTTGAAACACCAAAGTTGCAGGAAGCATTCCTTTCCAAAACGGACACCATTCTCACTGGAATACAATGTGTTAGATGCTCCAGCTTCTAACATAGATGGGTTTCTTTGGAGAGATACATGGGTTTCTTCAACTCAGCTGAATATACATTAAGGGAGCAAACAGAGTCTATCTCCACCTTCAACCACCTAAGTTCCAGGAAGTATTCCTTGAAAAACCTAACCGAATACTACAGGAAAACCATGTGGTAGAAGCTCCTGGTTCTAAGACAGATGATTTTCTTTCAATTGATACATGTGTTTCTACAAGTTAGCTGAAGAGGCCAATTTGGAACAAAATGAGCCTTTCTCCACCGAAAAAAATACTGATTTTTGGGAGTTATTCCTTTCAAAACCAAATTCAATTTGGACAGGGAAACAGTGTGCTAGATGCTCCTGCTTCAAACAGGGATTGTTTTCTTGCGAGAAATACCTGTGTTTCTTCACTGGAGCCGAGTAGGGCTATTTGGAATAAAATGAGCCTTTTCGACCTTGAAAACTGTGATTTGCAGGGATTACTCATTTCAACAACTAATTCAGCTCTCAAAGTGAAACAATGTGCTCTGCTACAGCTTCTAGCATCCATGCTTTTCTTGGCAGAGGTACATGAATTTCTTCAACTCAGCTGGATAGCCCTAAGAGACCAAACGCAGTCTATATTAACCCTTCCACACCTAAGATTCAGGAAGTTTTCCTTTACTAACTAATGCAGTTCTCACAGGAAAACAGTGTGCTTCTAACATGGATGGTTTTCCTTTGAGAGATACATGTGTTTCTTCAACTCAGCTGAAAAGGCATCTTTGGAGCAAAGAGAGACAATCTATCTTGAAATACCTTAGTTGCAGGAAGCATTGCATTGAAAACCTAAGTCAATACTCACAAGGAATCAATGATCTCGATGCTCCTGCATCTAATAGCGATGGTTTTCTTTGAGAGATACCTGTATTTCTTCCACTTGGCTGAATAGGTCTTTTTGGATCAAAATGAGCTTTTTTGCGCTTTGAAAACTATGAACTACAGGAAGCATTTCTTTCCAAACCTAACACAATTCTCATTAGGACAGAGATGCTGAATGCTGCATCTTCTAACTTAGAGGGTTTTCTTAGGAGAGATACAAGGGTTTCTTCACCTCAGCTGAATATACGTTAAGTTAACAAACAGAGTCTCTCCCCACCTTGAACCACCAAAGTTCCAGGAAGTATTCCTTTAAAAAACTAACCGAATTCTACAGGGAAACAATGTGGTAGAAGCTCCTGGTCATAAGACAGATAGATTTCTTTCCAGAGATACATGTGTTTCTTCAAGTTAGCTGAATAGGCCTATTTAGAACAACTTGAGCCTTTCTCCACCTAGAAAATTCTGATATGCAAGAGATATTCCTTTCAAAACCAAATTCAATTCTCACAGGGAAACAATGTGGTAGATGCTACATCTTTCAAAACAGGTGGTTTTCAATAAGGAGACAGATGTGTTCCTTCAACTCAATGGAAAATGCCTAGTTGCACCCAATGGAATCGATCTCCACCTTGTAACACCTAAGTTGCGGGATGTGTCTTTTCAGAACAAACTGAATTCTCCCAGGAAAAGCATGTGCTACATTCTCCTTCATGGAACAATGAGGGATTTCCTTGAGAGACACATGTGTTGCATCACCTCACCAGAATAGGTGCATTTGAAGCACAAGGAGCCTTTCTCCCCTGTGAACATTTTTTTTTGCAGGAATTATTCCTGTCAAAACATAACACAAGCCTCACTGGAAAAAAGGTGCTACATGCTCCTGTTTCTAACACAGGTGGTTTTCTTTTGAGGGATACAAGGATTCCTTCTATTTAGCTGAATAGGTCTATTTGCAACAAAATGAGCCCTTCTCCACCTGGAAAACTATCGTTCACAGGAATTATTCCTTTCAAAACTAACTCAATTGTCGGAGGGAGACAATGCAGAAGATGCTGCAGCTTCTCTCACAGATGGTTGTCTTTGGAGAGGTACATGTGTTCCCTCCCCTCAGTTGAATAGGCCTATTTGGAGCAAAAAGTGCCTATCTCCACCTTGAAGCACCTACTTTTCACGAAGTATTTCTTTCAAAAGTTAACACAGTTATCACAGAGAAACAATGTGCTGCTAGCTTCTGTTTCTACACAGATGGAGTTCCTTCGAGAGATACATGTGTTTCTTCAAGTAAGATGAATTGGTGGATCTGCAGCCAAATGAGCCTTTTCCATCCTGAAAACTTTGCTTTGCAGGAAGTACTCCTTTCAAAAACTACCTGAGTTCTCATGGCCTAACAATGTGTTCGATGTGGCAGCCACTTTCATAGCTGGTTTTCTTTGGAGAGATGCATATGGTTCTTCAACTCAGGTGAAGAGGCCTATTTGGAGCAAAGTGAGGCTATTTCCACCTTGAAAGGCCGTGGTTGCACGAAGTATTCTTTTCCAAAACGGACGCAATTCTCACAGGAAAACAATGTGCTAGGTGCTCCTGCTTCCAACAGGGATGGTTTTCTTTCGAGAAATACCTGTGTTTCTTCAACTTAGCCAAGTCGGGCTATTTGGAATGAGATGACACTTTTCGACCTTGAAAACTGTGAATTGCAGGAATTATTCTTCTGCAAATCCAATTCAACTCTCAAAGGGAAACATTGTGCTAGATGCTAGGGCTTCTACCATGCATACTTTTCTTTTAGAGGTACATGTACTTCCTCTACTCAGCTGAATAGCCCTAATGGACCAAACGCAGCCTATCTCCCCCTGCAAACACCTAAGATTCATGAAGAATTCCTTTCAAAAACTAACACAGTTCTCACAGGAAAACATGTGCTTCTAACATGGATGGTTTTCCTTTGAGAGATGTGTGTGTCTTCAACTTAGCTGAATAGGCCTATTTGAAATGAGGTGAGCCTCCTACTTTGAATATTGATATTTGCAGGGTGCGTTGCTTTAAAAAACTAAATGAATTCTCATAGTGAAACACTGTGCTAGATGTGGCAGTTTCTAACATTGAAGGATTTCTTTGCATACATGCATGTGTATCTGCAATTCACCCAAATAGGCCTATTTAGAGTAAGCACATGCTCTCTCCACCTTGAAACACCTAAGTGGCAGTAAGTATTCCTTTCAAAAATAACTCAAGTCTCAAAGGGAAACAACGTGCTAAACGCAAATGCTGCCATCACAGACGGTTTCCTTTGGAGAGGTACATGTGTTACATCTCCTTAGGAGAAAAGGCCCATTCGGAGCAAAATGATCCTTTCTCCACTGTGAAAACGATGATTTGCAGGACGTATTCCTTTCAAAACGTAACTCAAGTCTCACAAGGAAACAAAGTGGTAGGTTCTTTGCATCTAACACAGATTTTTTTCTTTCGAGATACACACATGTTTCATCAACTTACTTGAACTGGCTTACTTGCAACAAAATGAGACTTTCTCCACCTTGAAAAGTAGGATTTGCAGGAGTTATTCTTCCCAAACCTATCTGAAGTCTCACAGGGAAACAATGTGCTTGAAACTCCTGCTTCTAACTCGGTGGTTTTCTTTCTAGGAATGCATGTGTTTCCTCCACTTAGTTGCCTAGGCCTATTTGGAACACAAGGAGCCTATCTCCAACCTGAAAACTGTGATTAGCAGGATGTATTCCTTTCCAAAACTTCCTTAATTCTCAAAGGGAAACAATGTGCTAGAAGCTGCGTCTTCCAGCATAGGTGATTGTCTTGGCAGGGATACATGTGTTTCTTCAACTCACCTGAATAGGCCTACTTAGTGCAAAGAGAGACCTTCTGCACCTTAAAACAACTACATTGCAAGAAACAGTCCTTTCAAAAACTAATTTCATTGTCACAAGAACAAGGTGCTGAATGCTGCCGTTTCTAGCATACATGGTTTTCTTTGGGGAGGAACATGTGTTACTTCAACTCAGCTGAATAGGCCTATTTGGAGCAAACCCAGCCTATCTGCACTTTGAAACACCAAAGTTGCAGGAAGCATTCCTTTCCAAAACGGACACCATTCTCACTGGAATACAATGTGTTAGATGCTCCAGCTTCTAACATAGATGGTTTTCTTTGGAGAGATACATGGGTTTCTTCAACTCAGCTGAATATACTTTAAGGGAGCAAACAGAGTCTACCTCCACCTTCAACCACCTAAGTTCCAGGAAGTATTCCTTGAAAAACCTAACCGAATACTACAGGGAAACCATGTGGTAGATGCTCCTGGTTCTAAGACAGATGATTTTCTTTCAAGAGATACATGTGTTTCTACAAGTTAGCTGAAGAGGCCAATTTGGAACAAAATGAGCCTTTCTCCACCGAAAAAATACTGATTCTCGGGAGTTATTCCTTTCAAAACCAAATTCAATTTGGACAGGGAAACAGTGTGCTAGATGCTCCTGCTTCAAACAGGGATTGTTTTCTTTCGAGAAATACCTGTGTTTCTTCACTGGAGCCGAGTAGGGCTATTTGGAATAAAATGAGCCTTTTCGACCTTGAAAACTGTGATTTGCAGGGATTACTCATTTCAAAAACTAATTCAGCTCTCAAAGTGAAACAATGTGCTCTGCTACAGCTTCTAGCATCCATGCTTTTCTTGGCAGAGGTACATGAATTTCTTCAACTCAACTGGATAGCCCTAATAGACCAAACGCAGTCTATATTAACCCTTCCACACCTAAGATTCAGGAAGTTTTCCTTTACTAACTAATGCAGTTCTCACAGGAAAACAGTGTGCTTCTAACATGGATGGTTTTCCTTTGAGAGATACCTGTATTTCTTCCACTTGGCTGAATAGGTCTTTTTGGATCAAAATGAGCTTTTGTGCGCTTTGAAAACTATGAACTACAGGAAGCATTTCTTTCCAAACCTAACACAATTCTCATTAGGACAGAGATGCTGAATGCTGCATCTTCTAACTTAGAGGGTTTTCTTAGGAGAGATACAAGGGTTTCTTCACCTCAGCTGAATATACGTTAAGTTAACAAACAGAGTCTCTCCCCACCTAGAACTACCAAAGTTCCAGGAAGTATTCCTTTAAAAAACTAACCGAATTCTACAGGGAAACAATGTGGTAGAAGCTCCTGGTCATAAGACAGATAGATTTCTTTCCAGAGATACATGTGTTTCTTCAAGTTAGCTGAATAGGCCTATTTAGAACAACTTGAGCCTTTCTCCACCTAGAAAATTCTGATATGCAAGAGATATTCCTTTCAAAACCAAATTCAATTCTCACAGGGAAACAATGTGGTAGATGCTACATCTTTTAAAACAGGTGGTTTTCTTTAAGGAGAGAAATGTGTTCCTTCACCTCAATGGAAAATGCCTAGTTGCAGCCAAGGGAATCGATCTCCACCTTGAAACACCTAAGTTGCGGGATGTGTCTTTTCAGAACAAACTGAATTCTCCCAGGAAAAGCATGTGCTACATTCTCCTGCATGGAACAATGAGGGATTTCCTTGAGAGACACATGTGTTGCATCACCTCACCAGAATAGGTGCATTTGAAGCACAAGGAGCCTTTCTCCCCTGTGAACATTTTTTTTTGCAGGAATTATTCCTGTCAAAACATAACACAAGCCTCACTGGAAAAAAGGTGCTACATGCTCCTGTTTCTAACACAGGTGGTTTTCTTTTGAGGGATACAAGGATTCCTTCAATTTAGCTGAATAGGTCTATTTGCAACAAAATGAGCCCTTCTCCACCTGGAAAACTATCGTTCACAGGAATTATTCCTTTCAAAACTATCTCAATTGTCGGAGGGAGACAATGCAGAAGATGCTGCAGCTTCTCTCACAGATGGTTGTCTTTGGAGAGGTACATGTGTTCCCTCCCCTCAGTTGAATAGGCCTATTTGGAGCAAAAAGTGCCTATCTCCACCTTGAAGCACCTACTTTTCACGAAGTATTTCTTTCAAAAGTTAGCTCAGTTATCACAGAGAAACAATGTGCTGCTAGCTTCTGTTTCTACACAGATGGAGTTCCTTCGAGAGATACATGTGTTTCTTCAAGTAAGATGAATTGGTGGATCTGCAGCCAAATGAGCCTTTTCCATCTTGAAAACTTTGGTTTGCAGGAAGTACTCCTTTCAAAAACTACCTGAGTTCTCATGGCCTAACAATGTGTTCGATGTGGCAGCCACTTTCATAGCTGGTTTTCTTTGGAGAGATGCATATGGTTCTTCAACTCAGGTGAAGAGGCCTATTTGGAGCAAAGTGAGGCTATTTCCACCTTGAAAGGCCGTGGTTCCACGAAGTATTCTTTTCCAAAACGGACACAATTCTCACAGGAAAACAATGTGCTAGGTGCTCCTGCTTCCAACAGGGATGGTTTTCTTTCGAGAAATACCTGTGTTTCTTCAACTTAGCCAAGTCGGGCTATTTGGAATGAGATGACACTTTTCGACCTTGAAAACTGTGAATTGCAGGAATTATTCTTCTGCAAATCCAATTCAACTCTCAAAGGGAAACATTGTGCTAGATGGTAGGGCTTCTACCATGCATACTTTTCTTTTAGAGGTACATGTACTTCCTCTACTCAGCTGAATAGCCCTAGTGGACCAAACGCAGCCTATCTCCCCCTGCAAACACCTAAGATTCATGAAGAATTCCTTTCAAAAACTAACACAGTTCTCACAGGAAAACATGTGCTTCTAACATGGATGGTTTTCCTTTGAGAGATGTGTGTGTCTTCAACTTAGCTGAATAGGCCTATTTGAAATGAGGTGAGCCTCCTACTTTGAATATTGATATTTGCAGGGTGCGTTGCTTTAAAAAACTAAATGAATTCTCATAGTGAAACACTGTGCTAGATGTGGCAGTTTCTAACATTGAAGGATTTCTTTGCATACATGCATGTGTATCTGCAATTCACCCAAATAGGCCTATTTAGAGTAAGCACATGCTCTCTCCACCTTGAAACACCTAAGTGGCAGTAAGTATTCCTTTCAAAAATAACTCAAGTCTCAAAGGGAAACAACGTGCTAAACGCAAATGCTGCCATCACAGACGGTTTCCTTTGGAGAGGTACATGTGTTACATCTCCTTAGGGGAAAAGGCCCATTCGGAGCAAAATGATCCTTTCTACACTGTGAAAACGATGATTTGCAGGACGAATTCCTTTCAAATCGTAACTCAAGTCTCACAAGGAAACAAAGTGGTAGGTTCTTTGCATCTAACACAGATTTTTTTCTTTCGAGATACACACATGTTTCATCAACTTACTTGAACTGGCTTACTTGCAACAAAATGAGACTTTCTCCACCTTGAAAAGTAGGATTTGCAGGAGTTATTCTTCCCAAACCTATCTTAAGTCTCACAGGGAAACAATGTGCTTGAAACTCCTGCTTCTAACTCGGTGGTTTTCTTTCTAGGAATGCATGTGTTTCCTCAACTTAGTTGCCTAGGCCTATTTGGAACACAATGAGCCTATCTCCAACCTGAAAACTGTGATTAGCAGGATGTATTCCTTTCCAAAACTTCCTTAATTCTCAAAGGGAAACAATGTGCTAGAAGCTGTGGCTTCCAGCATAGGTGATTGTCTTGGCAGGGGTACATGTGTTTCTTCACCTCACCTGAATAGGCCTACTTAGTGCAAAGAGAGACCTTCTGCACCTTGAAACAACTACATTGCAAGAAACAGTCCTTTCAAAAACTAATTTCATTGTCACAAGAACAAGGTGCTGAATGCTGCAGTTTCTAGCATACATGGTTTTCTTTGGGGAGGAACATGTGTTACTTCAACTCAGCTGAATAGGCCTATTTGGAGCAAACCCAGCCTATCTGCACTTTGAAACACCAAAGTTGCAGGAAGCATTCCTTTCCAAAACGGACACCATTCTCACTGGAATACAATGTGTTAGATGCTCCAGCTTCTAACATAGATGGGTTTCTTTGGAGAGATACATGGGTTTCTTCAACTCAGCTGAATATACATTAAGGGAGCAAACAGAGTCTATCTCCACCTTCAACCACCTAAGTTCCAGGAAGTATTCCTTGAAAAACCTAACCGAATACTACAGGAAAACCATGTGGTAGAAGCTCCTGGTTCTAAGACAGATGATTTTCTTTCAAGTGATACATGTGTTTCTACAAGTTAGCTGAAGAGGCCAATTTGGAACAAAATGAGCCTTTCTCCACCGAAAAAATACTGATTCTCGGGAGTTATTCCTTTCAAAACCAAATTCAATTTGGACAGGGAAACAGTGTGCTAGATGCTCCTGCTTCAAACAGGGATTGTTTTCTTTCGAGAAATACCTGTGTTTCTTCACTGGAGCCGAGTAGGGCTATTTGGAATAAAATGAGCCTTTTCGACCTTGAAAACTGTGATTTGCAGGGATTACTCATTTCAAAAACTAATTCAGCTCTCAAAGTGAAACAATGTGCTCTGCTACAGCTTCTAGCATCCATGCTTTTCTTGGCAGAGGTACATGAATTTCTTCAACTCAGCTGGATAGCCCTAATAGACCAAACGCAGTCTATACTAACCCTTCCACACCTAAGATTCAGGAAGTTTTCCTTTACTAACTAATGCAGTTCTCACAGGAAAACAGTGTGCTTCTAACATGGATGGTTTTCCTTTGAGAGATACATGTGTTTCTTCAACTCAGCTGAAAAGGCATCTTTGGAGCAAAGAGAGACAATCTATCTTGAAATACCTTAGTTGCAGGAAGCATTGCATTGAAAACCTAAGTCAATACTCACAAGGAATCAATGATCTCGATGCTCCTGCATCTAATAGCGATGGTTTTCTTTGAGAGATACCTGTATTTCTTCCACTTGGCTGAATAGGTCTTTTTGGATCAAAATGAGCTTTTTTGCGCTTTGAAAACTATGAACTACAGGAAGCATTTCTTTCCAAACCTAACACAATTCTCATTAGGACAGAGATGCTGAATGCTGCATCTTCTAACTTAGAGGGTTTTCTTAGGAGAGATACAAGGGTTTCTTCACCTCAGCTGAATATACGTTAAGTTAACAAACAGAGTCTCTCCCCACCTTGAACCACCAAAGTTCCAGGAAGTATTCCTTTAAAAAACTAACCGAATTCTACAGGGAAACAATGTGGTAGAAGCTCCTGGTCATAAGACAGATAGATTTCTTTCCAGAGATACATGTGTTTCTTCAAGTTAGCTGAATAGGCCTATTTAGAACAACTTGAGCCTTTCTCCACCTAGAAAATTCTGATATGCAAGAGATATTCCTTTCAAAACCAAATTCAATTCTCACAGGGAAACAATGTGGTAGATGCTACATCTTTTAAAACAGGTGGTTTTCTTTAAGGAGACAGATGTGTTCCTTCAACTCAATGGAAAATGCCTAGTTGCAGCCAATGGAATCGATCTCCACCTTGAAACACCTAAGTTGCGGGATGTGTCTTTTCAGAACAAACTGAATTCTCCCAGGAAAAGCATGTGCTACATTCTCCTGCATGGAACAATGAGGGATTTCCTTGAGAGACACATGTGTTGCATCACCTCACCAGAATAGGTGTATTTGAAGCACAAGGAGCCTTTCTCCCCTGTGAACACTTTTTTTTGCAGGAATTATTCCTGTCAAAACATAACACTAGCCTCACTGGAAAAAAGGTGCTACATGCTCCTGTTTCTAACACAGGTGGTTTTCTTTTGAGGGATACAAGGATTCCTTCAATTTAGCTGAATAGGTCTATTTGCAACAAAATGAGCCCTTCCCCACCTGGAAAACTATCGTTCACAGGAATTATTCCTTTCAAAACTAACTCAATTGTCGGAGGGAGACAATGCAGAAGATGCTGCAGCTTCTCTCACAGATGGTTGTCTTTGGAGAGGTACATGTGTTCCCTCCCCTCAGTTGAATAGGCCTATTTGGAGCAAAAAGTGCCTATCTCCACCTTGAAGCACCTACTTTTCACGAAGTATTTCTTTCAACAGTTAACTCAGTTATCACAGAGAAACAATGTGCTGCTAGCTTCTGTTTCTACACAGATGGAGTTCCTTCGAGAGATACATGTGTTTCTTCAAGTAAGATGAATTGGTGGATCTGCAGCCAAATGAGCCTTTTCCATCTTGAAAACTTTGGTTTGCAGGAAGTACTCCTTTCAAAAACTACCTGAGTTCTCATGGCCTAACAATGTGTTCGATGTGGCAGCCACTTTCATAGCTGGTTTTCTTTGGAGAGATGCATATGGTTCTTCAACTCAGGTGAAGAGGCCTATTTGGAGCAAAGTGAGGCTATTTCCACCTTGAAAGGCCGTGGTTGCACGAAGTATTCTTTTCCAAAACTTAGCAATTCTCACAGGAAAACAATGTGCTAGGTACTCCTGCTTCCAACAGGGATGGTTTTCTTTCGAGAAATACCTGAGTTTCTTCAACTTAGCCAAGTCGGGCTATTTGGAATGAGATGACACTTTTCGACCTTGAAAACTGTGAATTGCAGGAATTATTCTTCTGCAAATCCAATTCAACTCTCAAAGGGAAACATTGTGCTAGATGCTAAGGCTTCTACCATGCATACTTTTCTTTTAGAGGTACATGTACTTCCTCTACTCAGCTGAATAGCCCTAATGGACCAAACGCAGCCTATCTCCCCCTGCAAACACCTAAGATTCATGAAGAATTCCTTTCAAAAACTAACACAGTTCTCACAGGAAAACATGTGCTTCTAACATGGATGGTTTTCCTTTGAGAGATGTGTGTGTCTTCAACTTAGCTGAATAGGCCTATTTGAAATGAGGTGAGCCTCCTACTTTGAATATTGATATTTGCAGGGTGTGTTGCTTTAAAAAAACTAAATGAATTCTCATAGTGAAACACTGTGCTAGATGTGGCAGTTTCTAACATTGAAGGATTTCTTTGCATACATGCATGTGTATCTGCAATTCACCCAAATAGGCCTATTTAGAGTAAGCACATGCTCTCTCCACCTTGAAACACCTAAGTGGCAGTAAGTATTCCTTTCAAAAATAACTCAAGTCTCAAAGGGAAACAACGTGCTAAACGCAAATGCTGCCATCACAGACGGTTTCCTTTGGAGAGGTACATGTGTTACATCTCCTTAGGTGAATAGGCCCATTCAGAGCAAAATGATCCTTTCTCCAATGTGAAAACGATGATTTGCAGGACGTATTCCTTTCAAAACGTAACTCAAGTCTCACAAGGAAACAAAGTGGTAGGTTCTTTGCATCTAACACAGATTTTTTTCTTTCGAGATACACACATGTTTCATCAACTTACTTGAACTGGCCTATTTGCAAGAAAATGAGACTTTCTCCACCTTGAAAAGTAGGATTTGCAGGAGTTATTCTTCCCAAACCTATCTGAAGTCTCACAGGGAAACAATGTGCTTGAAACTCCTGCTTCTAACTCGGTGGTTTTCTTTCTAGGAATGCATGTGTTTCCTCCACTTAGTTGCCTAGGCCTATTTGGAACACAATGAGCCTATCTCCAACCTGAAAACTGTGATTAGCAGGATGTATTCCTTTCCAAAACTTCCTTAATTCTCAAAGGGAAACAATGTGCTAGAAGCTGCGGCTTCCAGCATAGGTGATTGTCTTAGCCGGGATACATGTGTTTCTTCAACTCACCTGAATAGGCCTACTTAGTGCAATGAGAGACCTTCTGCACCTTGAAACAACTACATTGCAAGAAACAGTCCTTTCAAAAACTAATTTCATTGTCACAAGAACAAGGTGCTGAATGCTGCAGTTTCTAGCATACATGGTTTTCTTTGGGGAGGAACATGTGTTACTTCAACTCAGCTGAATAGGCCTATTTGGAGCAAACCCAGCCTATCTGCACTTTGAAACACCAAAGTTGCAGGAAGCATTCCTTTCCAAAACGGACACCATTCTCACTGGAATACAATGTGTTAGATGCTCCAGCTTCTAACATAGATGGTTTTCTTTGGAGAGATACATGGGTTTCTTCAACTCAGCTGAATATACTTTAAGGGAGCAAACAGAGTCTATCTCCACCTTCAACCACCTAAGTTCCAGGAAGTATTCCTTGAAAAACCTAACCGAATACTACAGGAAAACCATGTGGTAGAAGCTCCTGGTTCTAAGACAGATGATTTTCTTTCAAGAGATACATGTGTTTGTACAAGTTAGCTGAAGAGGCCAATTTGGAACAAAATGAGCCTTTCTCCACTGAAAAAATACTGATTCTCGGGAGTTATTCCTTTCAAAACCAAATTCAATTCTCACAGGGAAACAATGTGGTAGATGCTACATCTTTTAAAACTGGTGGTTTTCTTTAAGGAGAGAGATGTGTTCCTTCAACTCAATGGAAAATGCCTAGTTGCAGCCAATGGAATCGATCTCCACCTTGAAACACCTAAGTTGCGGGATGTGTCTTTTCAGAACAAACTGAATTCTCCCAGGAAAAGCATGTGCTACATTCTCCTGCATGGAACAATGAGGGATTTCCTTGAGAGACACATGTGTTGCATCACCTCACCAGAATAGGTGTATTTGAAGCACAAGGAGCCTTTCTCCCCTGTGAACATTTTTTTTGCAGGAATTATTCCTGTCAAAACATAACACTAGCCTCACTGGAAAAAATGTGCTACATGCTCCTGTTTCTAACACAGGTGGTTTTCTTTTGAGGGATACAAGGATTCCTTCAATTTAGCTGAATAGGTCTATTTGCAACAAAATGAGCCCTTCCCCACCTGGAAAACTATCGTTCACAGGAATTATTCCTTTCAAAACTAACTCAATTGTCGGAGGGAGACAATGCAGAAGATGCTGCAGCTTCTCTCACAGATGGTTGTCTTTGGAGAGGTACATGTGTTTCCTCCCCTCAGTTGAATAGGCCTATTTGGAGCAAAAAGTGCCTATCTCCACCTTGAAGCACCTACTTTTCACGAAGTATTTCTTTCAAAAGTTAACTCAGTTATCACAGAGAAACAATGTGCTGCTAGCTTCTGTTTCTACACAGATGGAGTTCCTTCGAGAGATACATGTGTTTCTTCAAGTAAGATGAATTGGTGGATCTGCAGCCAAATGAGCCTTTTCCATCTTGAAAACTTTGGTTTGCAGGAAGTACTCCTTTCAAAAACTACCTGAGTTCTCATGGCCTAACAATGTGTTCGATGTGGCAGCCACTTTCATAGCTGGTTTTCTTTGGAGAGATGCATATGGTTCTTCAACTCAGGTGAAGAGGCCTATTTGGAGCAAAGTGAGGCTATTTCCACCTTGAAAGGCCGTGGTTGCACGAAGTATTCTTTTCCAAAACTTAGCAATTCTCACAGGAAAACAATGTGCTAGGTACTCCTGCTTCCAACAGGGATGGTTTTCTTTCGAGAAATACCTGTGTTTCTTCAACTTAGCCAAGTCGGGCTATTTGGAATGAGATGACACTTTTCGACCTTGAAAACTGTGAATTGCAGGAATTATTCTTCTGCAAATCCAATTCAACTCTCAAAGGGAAACATTGTGCTAGATGCTAAGGCTTCTACCATGCATACTTTTCTTTTAGAGGTACATGTACTTCCTCTACTCAGCTGAATAGCCCTAATGGACCAAACGCAGCCTATCTCCCCCTGCAAACACCTAAGATTCATGAAGAATTCCTTTCAAAAACTAACACAGTTCTCACAGGAAAACATGTGCTTCTAACATGGATGGTTTTCCTTTGAGAGATGTGTGTGTCTTCAACTTAGCTGAATAGGCCTATTTGAAATGAGGTGAGCCTCCTACTTTGAATATTGATATTTGCAGGGTGTGTTGCTTTAAAAAAACTAAATGAATTCTCATAGTGAAACACTGTGCTAGATGTGGCAGTTTCTAACATTGAAGGATTTCTTTGCATACATGCATGTGTATCTGCAATTCACCCAAATAGGCCTATTTAGAGTAAGCACATGCTCTCTCCACCTTGAAACACCTAAGTGGCAGTAAGTATTCCTTTCAAAAATAACTCAAGTCTCAAAGGGAAACAACGTGCTAAACGCAAATGCTGCCATCACAGACGGTTTCCTTTGGAGAGGTACATGTGTTACATCTCCTTAGGTGAATAGGCCCATTCAGAGCAAAATGATCCTTTCTCCAATGTGAAAACGATGATTTGCAGGACGTATTCCTTTCAAAACGTAACTCAAGTCTCACAAGGAAACAAAGTGGTAGGTTCTTTGCATCTAACACAGATTTTTTTCTTTCGAGATACACACATGTTTCATCAACTTACTTGAACTGGCCTATTTGCAAGAAAATGAGACTTTCTCCACCTTGAAAAGTAGGATTTGCAGGATTTATTCTTCCCAAACCTATCTGAAGTCTCACAGGGAAACAATGTGCTTGAAACTCCTCCTTCTAACTCGGTGGTTTTCTTTCTAGGAATGCATGTGTTTCCTCCACTTAGTTGCCTAGGCCTATTTGGAACACAATGAGCCTATCTCCAACCTGAAAACTGTGATTAGCAGGATGTATTCCTTTCCAAAACTTCCTTAATTCTCAAAGGGAAACAATGTGCTAGAAGCTGCGGCTTCCAGCATAGGTGATTGTCTTAGCCGGGATACATGTGTTTCTTCAACTCACCTGAATAGGCCTACTTAGTGCAATGAGAGACCTTCTGCACCTTGAAACAACTACATTGCAAGAAACAGTCCTTTCAAAAACTAATTTCATTGTCACAAGAACAAGGTGCTGAATGCTGCAGTTTCTAGCATACATGGTTTTCTTTGGGGAGGAACATGTGTTACTTCAACTCAGCTGAATAGGCCTATTTGGAGCAAACCCAGCCTATCTGCACTTTGAAACACCAAAGTTGCAGGAAGCATTCCTTTCCAAAACGGACACCATTCTCACTGGAATACAATGTGTTAGATGCTCCAGCTTCTAACATAGATGGTTTTCTTTGGAGAGATACATGGGTTTCTTCAACTCAGCTGAATATACTTTAAGGGAGCAAACAGAGTCTATCTCCACCTTCAACCACCTAAGTTCCAGGAAGTATTCCTTGAAAAACCTAACCGAATACTACAGGAAAACCATGTGGTAGAAGCTCCTGGTTCTAAGACAGATGATTTTCTTTCAAGAGATACATGTGTTTGTACAAGTTAGCTGAAGAGGCCAATTTGGAACAAAATGAGCCTTTCTCCACTGAAAAAATACTGATTCTCGGGAGTTATTCCTTTCAAAACCAAATTCAATTCTCACAGGGAAACAATGTGGTAGATGCTACATCTTTTAAAACTGGTGGTTTTCTTTAAGGAGAGAGATGTGTTCCTTCAACTCAATGGAAAATGCCTAGTTGCAGCCAATGGAATCGATCTCCACCTTGAAACACCTAAGTTGCGGGATGTGTCTTTTCAGAACAAACTGAATTCTCCCAGGAAAAGCATGTGCTACATTCTCCTGCATGGAACAATGAGGGATTTCCTTGAGAGACACATGTGTTGCATCACCTCACCAGAATAGGTGTATTTGAAGCACAAGGAGCCTTTCTCCCCTGTGAACATTTTTTTTGCAGGAATTATTCCTGTCAAAACATAACACTAGCCTCACTGGAAAAAATGTGCTACATGCTCCTGTTTCTAACACAGGTGGTTTTCTTTTGAGGGATACAAGGATTCCTTCAATTTAGCTGAATAGGTCTATTTGCAACAAAATGAGCCCTTCCCCACCTGGAAAACTATCGTTCACAGGAATTATTCCTTTCAAAACTAACTCAATTGTCAGAGGGAGACAATGCAGAAGATGCTGCAGCTTCTCTCACAGATGGTTGTCTTTGGAGAGGTACATGTGTTTCCTCCCCTCAGTTGAATAGGCCTATTTGGAGCAAAAAGTGCCTATCTCCACCTTGAAGCACCTACTTTTCACGAAGTATTTCTTTCAAAAGTTAACTCAGTTATCACAGAGAAACAATGTGCTGCTAGCTTCTGTTTCTACACAGATGGAGTTCCTTCGAGAGATACATGTGTTTCTTCAAGTAAGATGAATTGGTGGATCTGCAGCCAAATGAGCCTTTTCCATCTTGAAAACTTTGGTTTGCAGGAAGTACTCCTTTCAAAAACTACCTGAGTTCTCATGGCCTAACAATGTGTTCGATGTGGCAGCCACTTTCATAGCTGGTTTTCTTTGGAGAGATGCATATGGTTCTTCAACTCAGGTGAAGAGGCCTATTTGGAGCAAAGTGAGGCTATTTCCACCTTGAAAGGCCGTGGTTGCACGAAGTATTCTTTTCCAAAACTTAGCAATTCTCACAGGAAAACAATGTGCTAGGTGCTCCTGCTTCCAACAGGGATGGTTTTCTTTCGAGAAATACCTGTGTTTCTTCAACTTAGCCAAGTCGGGCTATTTGGAATGAGATGACACTTTTCGACCTTGAAAACTGTGAATTGCAGGAATTATTCTTCTGCAAATCCAATTCAACTCTCAAAGGGAAACATTGTGCTAGATGGTAGGGCTTCTACCATGCATACTTTTCTTTTAGAGGTACATGTACTTCCTCTACTCAGCTGAATAGCCCTCATGGACCAAACGCAGCCTATCTCCCCCTGCAAACACCTAAGATTCATGAAGAATTCCTTTCAAAAACTAACACAGTTTTCACAGGAAAACATGTGCTTCTAACATGGTTGGTTTTCCTTTGAGAGATGTGTGTGTCTTCAACTTAGCTGAATAGGCCTATTTGAAATGAGGTGAGCCTCCTACTTTGAATATTGATATTTGCAGGGTGCGTTGCTATAAAAAAACTGAATGAATTCTCATAGTGAAACACTGTGCTAGATGTGGCAGTTTCTAACATTGAAGGATTTCTTTGCATACATGCATGTGTATCTGCAATTCACCCAAATAGGCCTATTTAGAGTAAGCACATGCTCTCTCCACCTTGAAACACCTAAGTGGCAGTAAGTATTCCTTTCAAAAATAACTCAAGTCTCAAAGGGAAACAACGTGCTAAACGCAAATGCTGCCATCACAGACGGTTTCCTTTGGAGAGGTACATGTGTTACATCTCCTTAGGTGAATAGGCCCATTCGGAGCAAAATGATCCTTTCTCCACTGTGAAAACGATGATTTGCAGGACGTATTCCTTTCAAAACGTAACTCAAGTCTCACAAGGAAACAAAGTGGTAGGTTCTTTGCATCTAACACAGATTTTTTTCTTTCGAGATACACACATGTTTCATCAACTTACTTGAACTGGCCTATTTGCAAGAAAATGAGACTTTCTCCACCTTGAAAAGTAGGATTTGCAGGAGTTATTCTTCCCAAACCTATCTGAAGTCTCACAGGGAAACAATGTGCTTGAAACTCCTGCTTCTAACTCGGTGGTTTTCTTTCTAGGAATGCATGTGTTTCCTCCACTTAGTTGCCTAGGCCTATTTGGAACACAATGAGCCTATCTCCAACCTGAAAACTGTGATTAGCAGGATGTATTCCTTTCCAAAACTTCCTTAATTCTCAAAGGGAAACAATGTGCTAGTAGCTGCGGCTTCCAGCATAGGTGATTGTCTTGGCAGGGATACATGTGTTTCTTCAACTCACCTGAATAGGCCTACTTAGTGCAAAGAGAGACCTTCTGCACCTTGAAACAACTACATTGCAAGAAACAGTCCTTTCAAAAACTAATTTCATTGTCACAAGAACAAGGTGCTGAATGCTGCAGTTTCTAGCATACATGGTTTTCTTTGGGGAGGAACATGTGTTACTTCAACTCAGCTGAATAGGCCTATTTGGAGCAAACCCAGCCTATCTGCACTTTGAAACACCAAAGTTGCAGGAAGCATTCCTTTCCAAAACGGACACCATTCTCACTGGAATACAATGTGTTAGATGCTCCAGATTCTAACATAGATGGTTTTCTTTGGAGAGATACATGGGTTTCTTCAACTCAGCTGAATATACTTTAAGGGAGCAAACAGAGTCTATCTCCACCTTCAACCACCTAAGTTCCAGGAAGTATTCCTTGAAAAACCTAACCGAATACTACAGGGAAACCATGTGGTAGAAGCTCCTGCTTCTAAGACAGATGATTTTCTTTCAAGAGATACATGTGTTTCTACAAGTTAGCTGAAGAGGCCAATTTGGAACAAAATGAGCCTTTCTCCACCGAAAAAATACTGATTCTCGGGAGTTATTCCTTTCAAAACCAAATTCAATTTGGACAGGGAAACAGTGTGCTAGATGTTCCTGCTTCAAACAGGGATTGTTTTCTTTCGAGAAATACCTGTGTTTCTTCACTGTAGCCGAGTAGGGCTATTTGGAATAAAATGAGCCTTTTCGACCTTGAAAACTGTGATTTGCAGGGATTACTCATTTCAACAACTAATTCAGCTCTCAAAGTGAAACAATGTGCTCTGCTACAGCTTCTAGCATCCATGCTTTTCTTGGCAGAGGTACATGAATTTCTTCAACTCAGCTGGATAGCCCTAATAGACCAAACGCAGTCTATATTAACCCTTCCACCCCTAAGATTCAGGAAGTTTTCCTTTACTAACTAATGCAGTTCTCACAGGAAAACAGTGTGCTTCTAACATGGATGGTTTCCCTTTGAGAAATACATGTGTTTCTTCAACTCAGCTGAAAAGGCATCTTTGGAGCAAAGAGAGACAATCTATCTTGAAATACCTCAGTTGCAGGAAGCATTGCATTGAAAACCTAAGTCAATACTCACAAGGAATCAATGATCTCGATGCTCCTGCATCTAATAGCGATGGTTTTCTTTGAGAGATACCTGTATTTCTTCCACTTGGCTGAATAGGTCTTTTTGGATCAAAATGAGCTTTTTTGCGCTTTGAAAACTATGAACTACAGGAAGCATTTCTTTCCAAACCTAACACAATTCTCATTAGGACAGAGATGCTGAATGCTGCATCTTCTAACTTAGAGGGTTTTCTTAGGAGAGATACAAGGGTTTCTTCACCTCAGCTGAATATACGTTAAGTTAACAAACAGAGTCTCTCCCCACCTTGAACCACCAAAGTTCCCGGAAGTATTCCTTTAAAAAACTAACCGAATTCTACAGGGAAACAATGTGGTAGAAGCTCCTGGTCATAAGACAGATAGATTTCTTTCCAGAGATACATGTGTTTCTTCAAGTTAGCTGAATAGGCCTATTTAGAACAACTTGAGCCTTTCTCCACCTAGAAAATTCTGATATGCAAGAGATATTCCTTTCAAAACCAAATTCAATTCTCACAGGGAAACAATGTGGTATATGCTACATCTTTTAAAACAGGTGGTTTTCAATAAGGAGACAGATGTGTTCCTTCAACTCAATGGAAAATGCCTAGTTGCAGCCAAGGGAATCGATCTCCACCTTGAAACACCTAAGTTGCGGGATGTGTCTTTTCAGAACAAACTGAATTCTCCCAGGAAAAGCATGTGCTACATTCTCCTGCATGGAACAATGAGGGATTTCCTTGAGAGACACATGTGTTGCATCACCTCACCAGAATAGGTGTATTTGAAGCACAAGGAGCCTTTCTCCCCTGTGAACATTTTTTTTGCAGGAATTATTCCTGTCAAAACATAACACTAGCCTCACTGGAAAAAATGTGCTACATGCTCCTGTTTCTAACACAGGTGGTTTTCTTTTGAGGGATACAAGGATTCCTTCAATTTAGCTGAATAGGTCTATTTGCAACAAAATGAGCCCTTCCCCACCTGGAAAACTATCGTTCACAGGAATTATTCCTTTCAAAACTAACTCAATTGTCGGAGGGAGACAATGCAGAAGATGCTGCAGCTTCTCTCACAGATGGTTGTCTTTGGAGAGGTACATGTGTTCCCTCTCCTCAGTTGAATAGGCCTATTTGGAGCCAAAAGTGCCTATCTCCACATTGAAGCACCTACTTTTCACGAAGTATTTCTTTCAAAAGTTAACTCAGTTATCACAGAGAAACGATGTGCTGCTAGCTTCTGTTTCTACACAGATGGAGTTCCTTCGAGAGATACATGTGTTTCTTCAAGTAAGATGAATTGGTGGATCTGCAGCCAAATGAGCCTTTTCCATCTTGAAAACTTTGGTTTGCAGGAAGTACTCCTTTCAAAAACTACCTGAGTTCTCATGGCCTAGCAATGTGTTCGATGTGGCAGCCACTTTCATAGCTGGTTTTCTTTGGAGAGATGCATATGGTTCTTCAACTCAGGTGAAGAGGCCTATTTGGAGCAAAGTGAGGCTATTTCCACCTTGAAAGGCCGTGGTTGCACGAAGTATTCTTTTCCAAAACTTAGCAATTCTCACAGGAAAACAATGTGCTAGGTGCTCCTGCTTCCAACAGGGATGGTTTTCTTTCGAGAAATACCTGTGTTTCTTCAACTTAGCCAAGTCGGGCTATTTGGAATGAGATGACACTTTTCGACCTTGAAAACTGTGAATTGCAGGAATTATTCTTCTGCAAATCCAATTCAACTCTCAAAGGGAAACATTGTGCTAGATGCTAGGGCTTCTACCATGCATACTTTTCTTTTAGAGGTACATGTACTTCCTCTACTCAGCTGAATAGCCCTCATGGACCAAACGCAGCCTATCTCCCCCTGCAAACACCTAAGATTCATGAAGAATTCCTTTCAAAAACTAACACAGTTTTCACAGGAAAACATGTGCTTCTAACATGGATGGTTTTCCTTTGAGAGATGTGTGTGTCTTCAACTTAGCTGAATAGGCCTATTTGAAATGAGGTGAGCCTCCTACTTTGAATATTGATATTTGCAGGGTGCGTTGCTTTAAAAAACTAAATGAATTCTCATAGTGAAACACTGTGCTAGATGTGGCAGTTTCTAACATTGAAGGATTTCTTTGCATACATGCATGTGTATCTGCAATTCACCCAAATAGGCCTATTTAGAGTAAGCACATGCTCTCTCCACCTTGAAACACCTAAGTGGCAGTAAGTATTCCTTTCAAAAATAACTCAAGTCTCAAAGGGAAACAACGTGCTAAACGCAAATGCTGCCATCACAGACGGTTTCCTTTGGAGAGGTACATGTGTTAAATCTCCTTAGGTGAATAGGCCCATTCGGAGCAAAATGATCCTTTCTCCACTGTGAAAACGATGATTTGCAGGACGTATTCCTTTCAAAACGTAACTCAAGTCTCACAAGGAAACAAAGTGGTAGGTTCTTTGCATCTAACACAGATTTTTTTCTTTCGAGATACACACATGTTTCATCAACTTACTTGAACTGGCTTACTTGCAACAAAATGAGACTTTCTCCACCTTGAAAAGTAGGATTTGCAGGAGTTATTCTTCCCAAACCTATCTGAAGTCTCACAGGGAAACAATGTGCTTGAAACTCCTGCTTCTAACTCGGTGGTTTTCTTTCTAGGAATGCATGTGTTTCCTCCACTTAGTTGCCTAGGCCTATTTGGAACACAATGAGCCTATCTCCAACCTGAAAACTGTGATTAGCAGGATGTATTCCTTTCCAAAACTTCCTTAATTCTCAAAGGGAAACAATGTGCTAGAAGCTGCGGCTTCCAGCATAGGTGATTGTCTTGGCAGGGATACATGTGTTTCTTCAACTCACCTGAATAGGCCTACTTAGTGCAAAGAGAGACCTTCTGCACCTTGAAACAACTACATTGCAAGAAACAGTCCTTTCAAAAACTAATTTCATTGTCACAAGAACAAGGTGCTGAATGCTGCAGTTTCTAGCATACATGGTTTTCTTTGGGGAGGAACATGTGTTACTTCAACTCAGCTGAATAGGCCTATTTGGAGCAAACCCAGCCTATCTGCACTTTGAAACACCAAAGTTGCAGGAAGCATTCCTTTCCAAAACGGACACCATTCTCACTGGAATACAATGTGTTAGATGCTCCAGCTTCTAACATAGATGGTTTTCTTTGGAGAGATACATGGGTTTCTTCAACTCAGCTGAATATACTTTAAGGGAGCAAACAGAGTCTATCTCCACCTTCAACCACCTAAGTTCCAGGAAGTATTCCTTGAAAAACCTAACTGAATACTACAGGGAAACCATGTGGTAGAAGCTCCTGGTTCTAAGACAGATGATTTTCTTTCAAGAGATACATGTGTTTCTACAAGTTAGCTGAAGAGGCCAATTTGGAACAAAATGAGCCTTTCTCCACCGAAAAAATACTGATTCTCGGGAGTTATTCCTTTCAAAACCAAATTCAATTTGGACAGGGAAACAGTGTGCTAGATGCTCCTGCTTCAAACAGGGATTGTTTTCTTGCGAGAAATACCTGTGTTTCTTCACTGGAGCCGAGTAGGGCTATTTGGAATAAAATGAGCCTTTTCGACCTTGAAAACTGTGATTTGCAGGGATTACTCATTTCAACAACTAATTCAGCTCTCAAAGTGAAACAATGTGCTCTGCTACAGCTTCTAGCATCCATGCTTTTCTTGGCAGAGGTACATGAATTTCTTCAACTCAGCTGGATAGCCCTAAGAGACCAAACGCAGTCTATACTAACCCTTCCACACCTAAGATTCAGGAAGTTTTCCTTTACTAACTAATGCAGTTCTCACAGGAAAACAGTGTGCTTCTAACATGGATGGTTTTCCTTTGAGAGATACATGTGTTTCTTCAACTCAGCTGAAAAGGCATCTTTGGAGCAAAGAGAGACAATCTATCTTGAAATACCTTAGTTGCAGGAAGCATTGCATTGAAAACCTAAGTCAATACTCACAAGGAATCAATGATCTCGATGCTCCTGCATCTAATAGCGATGGTTTTCTTTGAGAGATACCTGTATTTCTTCCACTTGGCTGAATAGGTCTTTTTGGATCAAAATGAGCTTTTTTGCGCTTTGAAAACTATGAACTACAGGAAGCATTTCTTTCCAAACCTAACACAATTCTCATTAGGACAGAGATGCTGAATGCTGCATCTTCTAACTTAGAGGGTTTTCTTAGGAGAGATACAAGGGTTTCTTCACCTCAGCTGAATATACGTTAAGTTAACAAACAGAGTCTCTCCCCACCTTGAACCACCAAAGTTCCAGGAAGTATTCCTTTAAAAATCTAACCCAATTCTACAGGGAAACAATGTGGTAGAAGCTCCTGGTCATAAGACAGATAGATTTCTTTCCAGAGATACATGTGTTTCTTCAAGTTAGCTGAATAGGCCTATTTAGAACAACTTGAGCCTTTCTCCACCTAGAAAATTCTGATATGCAAGAGATATTCCTTTCAAAACCAAATTCAATTCTCACAGGGAAACAATGTGGTAGATGCTACATCTTTTAAAACAGGTGGTTTTCAATAAGGAGACAGATGTGTTCCTTCAACTCAATGGAAAATGCCTAGTTGCAGCCAAGGGAATCGATCTCCACCTTGAAACACCTAAGTTGCGGGATGTGTCTTTTCAGAACAAACTGAATTCTCCCAGGAAAAGCATGTGCTACATTCTCCTGCATGGAACAATGAGGGATTTCCTTGAGAGACACATGTGTTGCATCACCTCACCAGAATAGGTGTATTTGAAGCACAAGGAGCCTTTCTCCCCTGTGAACATTTTTTTTGCAGGAATTATTCCTGTCAAAACATAACACTAGCCTCACTGGAAAAAATGTGCTACATGCTCCTGTTTCTAACACAGGTGGTTTTCTTTTGAGGGATACAAGGATTCCTTCAATTTAGCTGAATAGGTCTATTTGCAACAAAATGAGCCCTTCCCCACCTGGAAAACTATCGTTCACAGGAATTATTCCTTTCAAAACTAACTCAATTGTCGGAGGGAGACAATGCAGAAGATGCTGCAGCTTCTCTCACAGATGGTTGTCTTTGGAGAGGTACATGTGTTCCCTCTCCTCAGTTGAATAGGCCTATTTGGAGCCAAAAGTGCCTATCTCCACCTTGAAGCACCTACTTTTCACGAAGTATTTCTTTCAAAAGTTAACTCAGTTATCACAGAGAAACAATGTGCTGCTAGCTTCTGTTTCTACACAGATGGAGTTCCTTCGAGAGATACATGTGTTTCTTCAAGTAAGATGAATTGGTGGATCTGCAGCCAAATGAGCCTTTTCCATCTTGAAAACTTTGGTTTGCAGGAAGTACTCCTTTCAAAAACTAACTGAGTTCTCATGGCCTAACAATGTGTTCGATGTGGCAGCCACTTTCATAGCTGGTTTTCTTTGGAGAGATGCATATGGTTCTTCAACTCAGGTGAAGAGGCCTATTTGGAGCAAAGTGAGGCTATTTCCACCTTGAAAGGCCGTGGTTGCACGAAGTATTCTTTTCCAAAATGGACGCAATTCTCACAGGAAAACAATGTGCTAGGTGCTCCTGCTTCCAACAGGGATGGTTTTCTTTCGAGAAATACCTGTGTTTCTTCAACTTAGCCAAGTCGGGCTATTTGGAATGAGATGACACTTTTCGACCTTGAAAACTGTGAATTGCAGGAATTATTCTTCTGCAAATCCAATTCAACTCTCAAAGGGAAACATTGTGCTAGATGCTAGGGCTTCTACCATGCATACTTTTCTTTTAGAGGTACATGTACTTCCTCTACTCAGCTGAATAGCCCTCATGGACCAAACGCAGCCTATCTCCCCCTGCAAACACCTAAGATTCATGAAGAATTCCTTTCAAAAACTAACACAGTTTTCACAGGAAAACATGTGCTTCTAACATGGATGGTTTTCCTTTGAGAGATGTGTGTGTCTTCAACTTAGCTGAATAGGCCTATTTGAAATGAGGTGAGCCTCCTACTTTGAATATTGATATTTGCAGGGTGCGTTGCTTTAAAAAACTAAATGAATTCTCATAGTGAAACACTGTGCTAGATGTGGCAGTTTCTAACATTGAAGGATTTCTTTGCATACATGCATGTGTATCTGCAATTCACCCAAATAGGCCTATTTAGAGTAAGCACATGCTCTCTCCACCTTGAAACACCTAAGTGGCAGTAAGTATTCCTTTCAAAAATAACTCAAGTCTCAAAGGGAAACAACGTGCTAAACGCAAATGCTGCCATCACAGACGGTTTCCTTTGGAGAGGTACATGTGTTAAATCTCCTTAGGTGAATAGGCCCATTCGGAGCAAAATGATCCTTTCTCCACTGTGAAAACGATGATTTGCAGGACGTATTCCTTTCAAAACGTAACTCAAGTCTCACAAGGAAACAAAGTGGTAGGTTCTTTGCATCTAACACAGATTTTTTTCTTTCGAGATACACACATGTTTCATCAACTTACTTGAACTGGCTTACTTGCAACAAAATGAGACTTTCTCCACCTTGAAAAGTAGGATTTGCAGGAGTTATTCTTCCCAAACCTATCTGAAGTCTCACAGGGAAACAATGTGCTTGAAACTCCTGCTTCTAACTCGGTGGTTTTCTTTCTAGGAATGCATGTGTTTCCTCCACTTAGTTGCCTAGGCCTATTTGGAACACAATGAGCCTATCTCCAACCTGAAAACTGTGATTAGCAGGATGTATTCCTTTCCAAAACTTCCTTAATTCTCAAAGGGAAACAATGTGCTAGAAGCTGCGGCTTCCAGCATAGGTGATTGTCTTGGCAGGGATACATGTGTTTCTTCAACTCACCTGAATAGGCCTACTTAGTGCAAAGAGAGACCTTCTGCACCTTGAAACAACTACATTGCAAGAAACAGTCCTTTCAAAAACTAATTTCATTGTCACAAGAACAAGGTGCTGAATGCTGCAGTTTCTAGCATACATGGTTTTCTTTGGGGAGGAACATGTGTTACTTCAACTCAGCTGAATAGGCCTATTTGGAGCAAACCCAGCCTATCTGCACTTTGAAACACCAAAGTTGCAGGAAGCATTCCTTTCCAAAACGGACACCATTCTCACTGGAATACAATGTGTTAGATGCTCCAGCTTCTAACATAGATGGTTTTCTTTGGAGAGATACATGGGTGTCTTCAACTCAGCTGAATATACTTTAAGGGAGCAAACAGAGTCTATCTCCACCTTCAACCACCTAAGTTCCAGGAAGTATTCCTTGAAAAACCTAACCGAATACTACAGGGAAACCATGTGGTAGAAGCTCCTGGTTCTAAGACAGATGATTTTCTTTCAAGAGATACATGTGTTTCTACAAGTTAGCTGAAGAGGCCAATTTGGAACAAAATGAGCCTTTCTCCACCGAAAAAATACTGATTCTCGGGAGTTATTCCTTTCAAAACCAAATTCAATTTGGACAGGGAAACAGTGTGCTAGATGCTCCTGCTTCAAACAGGGATTGTTTTCTTGCGAGAAATACCTGTGTTTCTTCACTGGAGCCGAGTAGGGCTATTTGGAATAAAATGAGCCTTTTCGACCTTGAAAACTGTGATTTGCAGGGATTACTCATTTCAACAACTAATTCAGCTCTCAAAGTGAAACAATGTGCTCTGCTACAGCTTCTAGCATCCATGCTTTTCTTGGCAGAGGTACATGAATTTCTTCAACTCAGCTGGATAGCCCTAAGAGACCAAACGCAGTCTATACTAACCCTTCCACACCTAAGATTCAGGAAGTTTTCCTTTACTAACTAATGCAGTTCTCACAGGAAAACAGTGTGCTTCTAACATGGATGGTTTTCCTTTGAGAGATACATGTGTTTCTTCAACTCAGCTGAAAAGGCATCTTTGGAGCAAAGAGAGACAATCTATCTTGAAATACCTTAGTTGCAGGAAGCATTGCATTGAAAACCTAAGTCAATACTCACAAGGAATCAATGATCTCGATGCTCCTGCATCTAATAGCGATGGTTTTCTTTGAGAGATACCTGTATTTCTTCCACTTGGCTGAATAGGTCTTTTTGGATCAAAATGAGCTTTTTTGCGCTTTGAAAACTATGAACTACAGGAAGCATTTCTTTCCAAACCTAACACAATTCTCATTAGGACAGAGATGCTGAATGCTGCATCTTCTAACTTAGAGGGTTTTCTTAGGAGAGATACAAGGGTTTCTTCACCTCAGCTGAATATACGTTAAGTTAACAAACAGAGTCTCTCGCCACCTTGAACCACCAAAGTTCCAGGAAGTATTCCTTTAAAAATCTAACCCAATTCTACAGGGAAACAATGTGGTAGAAGCTCCTGGTCATAAGACAGATAGATTTCTTTCCAGAGATACATGTGTTTCTTCAAGTTAGCTGAATAGGCCTATTTAGAACAACTTGAGCCTTTCTCCACCTTGAAAATTCTGATATGCAAGAGATATTCCTTTCAAAACCAAATTCAATTCTCACAGGGAAACAATGTGGTAGATGCTACATCTTTTAAAACAGGTGGTTTTCTTTAAGGAGACAGATGTGTTCCTTCAACTCAATGGAAAATGCCTAGTTGCAGCCAATGGAATCGATCTCCACCTTGAAACACCTAAGTTGCGGGATGTGTCTTTTCAGAAAAAACTGAATTCTCCCAGGAAAAGCATGTGCTTCATACTCCTAAATGGAACAGTGAGGGATTTCCTTGAGAGACACATGTGTTGCATCACCTCACCAGAATAGGTGTATTTGAAGCACAAGGAGCCTTTCTCCCCTGTGACCATTTTTTTTTGCAGGAATTATTCCTGTCAAAACATAACACAAGCCTCACTGGAAAAAAGGTGCTACATGCTCCTGTTTCTAACACAGGTGGTTTTCTTTTGAGGGATACAAGGATTCCTTCAATTTAGCTGAATAGGTCTATTTGCAACAAAATGAGCCCTTCTCCACCTGGAAAACTATCGTTCACAGGAATTATTCCTTTCAAAACTAACTCAATTGTCGGAGGGAGACAATGCAGAAGATGCTGCAGCTTCTCTCACAGATGGTTGTCTTTGGAGAGGTACATGTGTTCCCTCCCCTCAGTTGAATAGGCCTATTTGGAGCAAAAAGTGCCTATCTCCACCTTGAAGCACCTACTTTTCACGAAGTATTTCTTCCAAAAGTTAACTCAGTTATCACAGAGAAACAATGTGCTGCTAGCTTCTGTTTCTACACAGATGGAGTTCCTACGAGAGATACATGTGTTTCTTCAAGTAAGATGAATTGGTGGATCTGCAGCCAAATGAGCCTTTTCCATCTTGAAAACTTTGGTTTGCAGGAAGTACTCCTTTCAAAAACTAACTGAGTTCTCATGGCCTAACAATGTGTTCGATGTGGCAGCCACTTTCATAGCTGGTTTTCTTTGGAGAGATGCATATGGTTCTTCAACTCAGGTGAAGAGGCCTATTTGGAGCAAAGTGAGGCTATTTCCACCTTGAAAGGCCGTGGTTGCACGAAGTATTCTTTTCCAAAATGGACGCAATTCTCACAGGAAAACAATGTGCTAGGTGCTCCTGCTTCCAACAGGGATGGTTTTCTTTCGAGAAATACCTGTGTTTCTTCAACTTAGCCAAGTCGGGCTATTTGGAATGAGATGACACTTTTCGACCTTGAAAACTGTGAATTGCAGGAATTATTCTTCTGCAAATCCAATTCAACTCTCAAAGGGAAACATTGTGCTAGATGCTAGGGCTTCTACCATGCATAATTTTCTTTTAGAGGTACATGTACTTCCTCTACTCAGCTGAATAGCCCTAATGGACCAAACGCAGCCTATCTCCCCCTGCAAACACCTAAGATTCATGAAGAATTCCTTTCAAAAACTAACACAGTTCTCACAGGAAAACATGTGCTTCTAACATGGATGGTTTTCCTTTGAGAGATGTGTGTGTCTTCAACTTAGCTGAATAGGCCTATTTGAAATGAGGTGAGCCTCCTACTTTGAATATTGATATTTGCAGGGTGCGTTGCTTTAAAAAACTAAATGAATTCTCATAGTGAAACACTGTGCTAGATGTGGCAGTTTCTAACATTGAAGGATTTCTTTGCATACATGCATGTGTATCTGCAATTCACCCAAATAGGCCTATTTAGAGTAAGCACATGCTCTCTCCACCTTGAAACACCTAAGTGGCAGTAAGTATTCCTTTCAAAAATAACTCAAGTCTCAAAGGGAAACAACGTGCTAAACGCAAATGCTGCCATCACAGACGGTTTCCTTTGGAGAGGTACATGTGTTACATCTCCTTAGGTGAATAGGCCCATTCGGAGCAAAATGATCCTTTCTCCACTGTGAAAACGATGATTTGCAGGACGTATTCCTTTCAAAACGTAACTCAAGTCTCACAAGGAAACAAAGTGGTAGGTTCTTTGCATCTAACACAGATTTTTTTCTTTCGAGATACACACATGTTTCATCATCTTACTTGAACTGGCTTACTTGCAACAAAATGAGACTTCTCCACCTTGAAAAGTATGATTTGCAGGAGTTATTCTTCCCAAACCTATCTGAAGTCTCACAGGGAAACAATGTGCTTGAAACTCCTGCTTCTAACTCGGTGGTTTTCTTTCTAGGAATGCATGTGTTTCCTCCACTTAGTTGCCTAGGCCTATTTGGAACACAATGAGCCTATCTCCAACCTGAAAACTGTGATTAGCAGGATGTATTCCTTTCCAAAACTTCCTTAATTCTCAAAGGGAAACAATGTGCTAGAAGCTGCGGCTTCCAGCATAGGTGATTGTCTTGGCAGGGGTACATGTGTTTCTTCACCTCACCTGAATAGGCCTACTTAGTGCAAAGAGAGACCTTCTGCACCTTGAAACAACTACATTGCAAGAAACAGTCCTTTCAAAAACTAATTTCATTGTCACAAGAACAAGGTGCTGAATGCTGCAGTTTCTAGCATACATGGTTTTCTTTGGGGAGGAACATGTGTTACTTCAACTCAGCTGAATAGGCCTATTTGGAGCAAACCCAGCCTATCTGCACTTTGAAACACCAAAGTTGCAGGAAGCATTCCTTTCCAAAACGGACACCATTCTCACTGGAATACAATGTGTTAGATGCTCCAGCTTCTAACATAGATGGGTTTCTTTGGAGAGATACATGGGTTTCTTCACCTCAGCTGAATATACATTAAGGGAGCAAACAGAGTCTATCTCCACCTTCAACCACCTAAGTTCCAGGAAGTATTCCTTGAAAAACCTAACCGAATACTACAGGAAAACCATGTGGTAGAAGCTCCTGGTTCTAAGACAGATGATTTTCTTTCAAGTGATACATGTGTTTCTACAAGTTAGCTGAAGAGGCCAATTTGGAACAAAATGAGCCTTTCTCCACCGAAAAAATACTGATTCTCGGGAGTTATTCCTTTCAAAACCAAATTCAATTTGGACAGGGAAACAGTGTGCTAGATGCTCCTGCTTCAAACAGGGATTGTTTTCTTGCGAGAAATACCTGTGTTTCTTCACTGGAGCCGAGTAGGGCTATTTGGAATAAAATGAGCCTTTTCGACCTTGAAAACTGTGATTTGCAGGGATTACTCATTTCAACAACTAATTCAGCTCTCAAAGTGAAACAATGTGCTCTGCTACAGCTTCTAGCATCCATGCTTTTCTTGGCAGAGGTACATTAATTTCTTCAACTCAGCTGGATAGCCCTAAGAGACCAAACGCAGTCTATACTAACCCTTCCACACCTAAGATTCAGGAAGTTTTCCTTTACTAACTAATGCAGTTCTCACAGGAAAACAGTGTGCTTCTAACATGGATGGTTTTCCTTTGAGAGATACATGTGTTTCTTCAACTCAGCTGAAAAGGCATCTTTGGAGCAAAGAGAGACAATCTATCTTGAAATACCTTAGTTGCAGGAAGCATTGCATTGAAAACCTAAGTCAATACTCACAAGGAATCAATGATCTCGATGCTCCTGCATCTAATAGCGATGGTTTTCTTTGAGAGATACCTGTATTTCTTCCACTTGGCTGAATAGGTCTTTTTGGATCAAAATGAGCTTTTTTGCGCTTTGAAAACTATGAACTACAGGAAGCATTTCTTTCCAAACCTAACACAATTCTCATTAGGACAGAGATGCTGAATGCTGCATCTTCTAACTTAGAGGGTTTTCTTAGGAGAGATACAAGGGTTTCTTCACCTCAGCTGAATATACGTTAAGTTAACAAACAGAGTCTCTCCCCACCTTGAACCACCAATGTTCCAGGAAATATTCCTTTAAAAAACTAACCCAATTCTACAGGGAAACAATGTGGTAGAAGCTCCTGGTCATAAGACAGATAGATTTCTTTCCAGAGATACATGTGTTTCTTCAAGTTAGCTGAATAGGCCTATTTAGAACAACTTGAGCCTTTCTCCACCTAGAAAATTCTGATATGCAAGAGATATTCCTTTCAAAACCAAATTCAATTCTCACAGGGAAACAATGTGGTAGATGCTACATCTTTTAAAACACGTGGTTTTCTTTAAGGAGAGTGATGTGTTCCTTCAACTCAATGGAAAATGCCTAGTTGCAGCCAATGGAATCGATCTCCACCTTGAAACACCTAAGTTGCGGGATGTGTCTTTTCAGAACAAACTGAATTCTCCCAGGAAAAGCATGTGCTACATTCTCCTGCATGGAACAATGAGGGATTTCCTTGAGAGACACATATGTTGCATCACCTCACCAGAATAGGTGTATTTGAAGCACAAGGAGCCTTTCTGCCCTGTGAACATTTTTTTTTGCAGGAATTATTCCTGTCAAAACATAACACAAGCCTCACTGGAAAAAAGGTGCTACATGCTCCTGTTTCTAACACAGGTGGTTTTCTTTTGAGGGATACAAGGATTCCTTCAATTTAGCTGAATAGGTCTATTTGCAACAAAATGAGCCCTTCCCCACCTGGAAAACTATCGTTCACAGGAATTATTCCTTTCAAAACTAACTCAATTGTCAGAGGGAGACAATGCAGAAGATGCTGCAGCTTCTCTCACAGATGGTTGTCTTTGGAGAGGTACATGTGTTCCCTCCCCTCAGTTGAATAGGCCTATTTGGAGCAAAAAGTGCCTATCTCCACCTTGAAGCACCTACTTTTCACGAAGTATTTCTTTCAAAAGTTAACTCAGTTATCACAGAGAAACAATGTGCTGCTAGCTTCTGTTTCTACACAGATGGAGTTCCTTCGAGAGATACATGTGTTTCTTCAAGTAAGATGAATTGGTGGATCTGCAGCCAAATGAGCCTTTTCCATCTTGAAAACTTTGGTTTGCAGGAAGTACTCCTTTCAAAAACTACCTGAGTTCTCATGGCCTAACAATGTGTTCGATGTGGCAGCCACTTTCATAGCTGGTTTTCTTTGGAGAGATGCATATGGTTCTTCAACTCAGGTGAAGAGGCCTATTTGGAGCAAAGTGAGGCTATTTCCACCTTGAAAGGCCGTGGTTGCACGAAGTATTCTTTTCCAAAACGGACGCAATTCTCACAGGAAAACAATGTGCTAGGTGCTCCTGCTTCCAACAGGGATGGTTTTCTTTCGAGAAATACCTGTGTTTCTTCAACTTAGCCAAGTCGGGCTATTTGGAATGAGATGACACTTTTCGACCTTGAAAACTGTGAATTTCAGGAATTATTCTTCTGCAAATCCAATTCAACTCTCAAAGGGAAACATTGTGCTAGATGCTAGGGCTTCTACCATGCATACTTTTCTTTTAGAGGTACATGTACTTCCTCTACTCAGCTGAATAGCCCTAATGGACCAAACGCAGCCTATCTCCCCCTGCAAACACCTAAGATTCATGAAGAATTCCTTTCAAAAACTAACACAGTTCTCACAGGAAAACATGTGCTTCTAACATGGATGGTTTTCCTTTGAGAGATGTGTGTGTCTTCAACTTAGCTGAATAGGCCTATTTGAAATGAGGTGAGCCTCCTACTTTGAATATTGATATTTGCAGGGTGCGTTGCTTTAAAAAACTAAATGAATTCTCATAGTGAAACACTGTGCTAGATGTGGCAGTTTCTAACATTGAAGGATTTCTTTGCATACATGCATGTGTATCTGCAATTCACCCAAATAGGCCTATTTAGAGTAAGCACATGCTCTCTCCACCTTGAAACACCTAAGTGGCAGTAAGTATTCCTTTCAAAAATAACTCAAGTCTCAAAGGGAAACAACGTGCTAAACGCAAATGCTGCCATCACAGACGGTTTCCTTTGGAGAGGTACATGTGTTACATCTCCTTAGGTGAATAGGCCCATTCGGAGCAAAATGATCCTTTCTCCACTGTGAAAACGATGATTTGCAGGACGTATTCCTTTCAAAACGTAACTCAAGTCTCACAAGGAAACAAAGTGGTAGGTTCTTTGCATCTAACACAGATTTTTTTCTTTCGAGATACACACATGTTTCATCATCTTACTTGAACTGGCTTACTTGCAACAAAATGAGACTTCTCCACCTTGAAAAGTATGATTTGCAGGAGTTATTCTTCCCAAACCTATCTGAAGTCTCACAGGGAAACAATGTGCTTGAAACTCCTGCTTCTAACTCGGTGGTTTTCTTTCTAGGAATGCATGTGTTTCCTCCACTTAGTTGCCTAGGCCTATTTGGAACACAATGAGCCTATCTCCAACCTGAAAACTGTGATTAGCAGGATGTATTCCTTTCGAAAACTTCCTTAATTCTCAAAGGGAAACAATGTGCTAGAAGCTGCGGCTTCCAGCATAGGTGATTGTCTTGGCAGGGGTACATGTGTTTCTTCACCTCACCTGAATAGGCCTACTTAGTGCAAAGAGAGACCTTCTGCACCTTGAAACAACTACATTGCAAGAAACAGTCCTTTCAAAAACTAATTTCATTGTCACAAGAACAAGGTGCTGAATGCTGCAGTTTCTAGCATACATGGTTTTCTTTGGGGAGGAACATGTGTTACTTCAACTCAGCTGAATAGGCCTATTTGGAGCAAACCCAGCCTATCTGCACTTTGAAACACCAAAGTTGCAGGAAGCATTCCTTTCCAAAACGGACACCATTCTCACTGGAATACAATGTGTTAGATGCTCCAGCTTCTAACATAGATGGGTTTCTTTGGAGAGATACATGGGTTTCTTCAACTCAGCTGAATATACATTAAGGGAGCAAACAGAGTCTATCTCCATCTTCAACCACCTAAGTTCCAGGAAGTATTCCTTGAAAAACCTAACCGAATACTACAGGAAAACCATGTGGTAGAAGCTCCTGGTTCTAAGACAGATGATTTTCTTTCAAGTGATACATGTGTTTCTACAAGTTAGCTGAAGAGGCCAATTTGGAACAAAATGAGCCTTTCTCCACCGAAAAAATACTGATTCTCGGGAGTTATTCCTTTCAAAACCAAATTCAATTTGGACAGGGAAACAGTGTGCTAGATGCTCCTGCTTCAAACAGGGATTGTTTTCTTGCGAGAAATACCTGTGTTTCTTCACTGGAGCCGAGTAGGGCTATTTGGAATAAAATGAGCCTTTTTGACCTTGAAAACTGTGATTTGCAGGGATTACTCATTTCAACAACTAATTCAGCTCTCAAAGTGAAACAATGTGCTCTGCTACAGCTTCTAGCATCCATGCTTTTCTTGGCAGAGGTACATTAATTTCTTCAACTCAGCTGGATAGCCCTAAGAGACCAAACGCAGTCTATACTAACCCTTCCACACCTAAGATTCAGGAAGTTTTCCTTTACTAACTAATGCAGTTCTCACAGGAAAACAGTGTGCTTCTAACATGGATGGTTTTCCTTTGAGAGATACATGTGTTTCTTCAACTCAGCTGAAAAGGCATCTTTGGAGCAAAGAGAGACAATCTATCTTGAAATACCTTAGTTGCAGGAAGCATTGCATTGAAAACCTAAGTCAATACTCACAAGGAATCAATGATCTCGATGCTCCTGCATCTAATAGCGATGGTTTTCTTTGAGAGATACCTGTATTTCTTCCACTTGGCTGAATAGGTCTTTTTGGATCAAAATGAGCTTTTTTGCGCTTTGAAAACTATGAACTACAGGAAGCATTTCTTTCCAAACCTAACACAATTCTCATTAGGACAGAGATGCTGAATGCTGCATCTTCTAACTTAGAGGGTTTTCTTAGGAGAGATACAAGGGTTTCTTCACCTCAGCTGAATATACGTTAAGTTAACAAACAGAGTCTCTCCCCACCTTGAACCACCAATGTTCCAGGAAATATTCCTTTAAAAAACTAACCCAATTCTACAGGGAAACAATGTGGTAGAAGCTCCTGGTCATAAGACAGATAGATTTCTTTCCAGAGATACATGTGTTTCTTCAAGTTAGCTGAATAGGCCTATTTAGAACAACTTGAGCCTTTCTCCACCTAGAAAATTCTGATATGCAAGAGATATTCCTTTCAAAACCAAATTCAATTCTCACAGGGAAACAATGTGGTAGATGCTACATCTTTTAAAACACGTGGTTTTCTTTAAGGAGAGTGATGTGTTCCTTCAACTCAATGGAAAATGCCTAGTTGCAGCCAATGGAATCGATCTCCACCTTGAAACACCTAAGTTGCGGGATGTGTCTTTTCAGAACAAACTGAATTCTCCCAGGAAAAGCATGTGCTACATTCTCCTGCATGGAACAATGAGGGATTTCCTTGAGAGACACATGTGTTGCATCACCTCACCAGAATAGGTGTATTTGAAGCACAAGGAGCCTTTCTGCCCTGTGAACATTTTTTTTTGCAGGAATTATTCCTGTCAAAACATAACACAAGCCTCACTGGAAAAAAGGTGCTACATGCTCCTGTTTCTAACACAGGTGGTTTTCTTTTGAGGGATACAAGGATTCCTTCAATTTAGCTGAATAGGTCTATTTGCAACAAAATGAGCCCTTCCCCACCTGGAAAACTATCGTTCACAGGAATTATTCCTTTCAAAACTAACTCAATTGTCAGAGGGAGACAATGCAGAAGATGCTGCAGCTTCTCTCACAGATGGTTGTCTTTGGAGAGGTACATGTGTTCCCTCCCCTCAGTTGAATAGGCCTATTTGGAGCAAAAAGTGCCTATCTCCACCTTGAAGCACCTACTTTTCACGAAGTATTTCTTTCAAAAGTTAACTCAGTTATCACAGAGAAACAATGTGCTGCTAGCTTCTGTTTCTACACAGATGGAGTTCCTTCGAGAGATACATGTGTTTCTTCAAGTAAGATGAATTGGTGGATCTGCAGCCAAATGAGCCTTTTCCATCTTGAAAACTTTGGTTTGCAGGAAGTACTCCTTTCAAAAACTACCTGAGTTCTCATGGCCTAACAATGTGTTCGATGTGGCAGCCACTTTCATAGCTGGTTTTCTTTGGAGAGATGCATATGGTTCTTCAACTCAGGTGAAGAGGCCTATTTGGAGCAAAGTGAGGCTATTTCCACCTTGAAAGGCCGTGGTTGCACGAAGTATTCTTTTCCAAAACGGACGCAATTCTCACAGGAAAACAATGTGCTAGGTGCTCCTGCTTCCAACAGGGATGGTTTTCTTTCGAGAAATACCTGTGTTTCTTCAACTTAGCCAAGTCGGGCTATTTGGAATGAGATGACACTTTTCGACCTTGAAAACTGTGAATTTCAGGAATTATTCTTCTGCAAATCCAATTCAACTCTCAAAGGGAAACATTGTGCTAGATGCTAGGGCTTCTACCATGCATACTTTTCTTTTAGAGGTACATGTACTTCCTCTACTCAGCTGAATAGCCCTAATGGACCAAACGCAGCCTATCTCCCCCTGCAAACACCTAAGATTCATGAAGAATTCCTTTCAAAAACTAACACAGTTCTCACAGGAAAACATGTGCTTCTAACATGGATGGTTTTCCTTTGAGAGATGTGTGTGTCTTCAACTTAGCTGAATAGGCCTATTTGAAATGAGGTGAGCCTCCTACTTTGAATATTGATATTTGCAGGGTGCGTTGCTTTAAAAAACTAAATGAATTCTCATAGTGAAACACTGTGCTAGATGTGGCAGTTTCTAACATTGAAGGATTTCTTTGCATACATGCATGTGTATCTGCAATTCACCCAAATAGGCCTATTTAGAGTAAGCACATGCTCTCTCCACCTTGAAACACCTAAGTGGCAGTAAGTATTCCTTTCAAAAATAACTCAAGTCTCAAAGGGAAACAACGTGCTAAACGCAAATGCTGCCATCACAGACGGTTTCCTTTGGAGAGGTACATGTGTTACATCTCCTTAGGTGAATAGGCCCATTCGGAGCAAAATGATCCTTTCTCCACTGTGAAAACGATGATTTGCAGGACGTATTCCTTTCAAAACGTAACTCAAGTCTCACAAGGAAACAAAGTGGTAGGTTCTTTGCATCTAACACAGATTTTTTTCTTTCGAGATACACACATGTTTCATCATCTTACTTGAACTGGCTTACTTGCAACAAAATGAGACTTCTCCACCTTGAAAAGTATGATTTGCAGGAGTTATTCTTCCCAAACCTATCTGAAGTCTCACAGGGAAACAATGTGCTTGAAACTCCTGCTTCTAACTCGGTGGTTTTCTTTCTAGGAATGCATGTGTTTCCTCCACTTAGTTGCCTAGGCCTATTTGGAACACAATGAGCCTATCTCCAACCTGAAAACTGTGATTAGCAGGATGTATTCCTTTCGAAAACTTCCTTAATTCTCAAAGGGAAACAATGTGCTAGAAGCTGCGGCTTCCAGCATAGGTGATTGTCTTGGCAGGGGTACATGTGTTTCTTCACCTCACCTGAATAGGCCTACTTAGTGCAAAGAGAGACCTTCTGCACCTTGAAACAACTACATTGCAAGAAACAGTCCTTTCAAAAACTAATTTCATTGTCACAAGAACAAGGTGCTGAATGCTGCAGTTTCTAGCATACATGGTTTTCTTTGGGGAGGAACATGTGTTACTTCAACTCAGCTGAATAGGCCTATTTGGAGCAAACCCAGCCTATCTGCACTTGGAAACACCAAAGTTGCAGGAAGCATTCCTTTCCAAAACGGACACCATTCTCACTGGAATACAATGTGTTAGATGCTCCAGCTTCTAACATAGATGGGTTTCTTTGGAGAGATACATGGGTTTCTTCAACTCAGCTGAATATACATTAAGGGAGCAAACAGAGTCTATCTCCACCTTCAACCACCTAAGTTCCAGGAAGTATTCCTTGAAAAACCTAACCGAATACTACAGGAAAACCATGTGGTAGAAGCTCCTGGTTCTAAGACAGATGATTTTCTTTCAAGTGATACATGTGTTTCTACAAGTTAGCTGAAGAGGCCAATTTGGAACAAAATGAGCCTTTCTCCACCGAAAAAATACTGATTCTCGGGAGTTATTCCTTTCAAAACCAAATTCAATTTGGACAGGGAAACAGTGTGCTAGATGCTCCTGCTTCAAACAGGGATTGTTTTCTTGCGAGAAATACCTGTGTTTCTTCACTGGAGCCGAGTAGGGCTATTTGGAATAAAATGAGCCTTTTCGACCTTGAAAACTGTGATTTGCAGGGATTACTCATTTCAACAACTAATTCAGCTCTCAAAGTGAAACAATGTGCTCTGCTACAGCTTCTAGCATCCATGCTTTTCTTGGCAGAGGTACATGAATTTCTTCAACTCAGCTGGATAGCCCTAAGAGACCAAACGCAGTCTATACTAACCCTTCCACACCTAAGATTCAGGAAGTTTTCCTTTACTAACTAATGCAGTTCTCACAGGAAAACAGTGTGCTTCTAACATGGATGGTTTTCCTTTGAGAGATACATGTGTTTCTTCAACTCAGCTGAAAAGGCATCTTTGGAGCAAAGAGAGACAATCTATCTTGAAATACCTTAGTTGCAGGAAGCATTGCATTGAAAACCTAAGTCAATACTCACAAGGAATCAATGATCTCGATGCTCCTGCATCTAATAGCGATGGTTTTCTTTGAGAGATACCTGTATTTCTTCCACTTGGCTGAATAGGTCTTTTTGGATCAAAATGAGCTTTTTTGCGCTTTGAAAACTATGAACTACAGGAAGCATTTCTTTCCAAACCTAACACAATTCTCATTAGGACAGAGATGCTGAATGCTGCATCTTCTAACTTAGAGGGTTTTCTTAGGAGAGATACAAGGGTTTCTTCACCTCAGCTGAATACACGTTAAGTTAACAAACAGAGTCTCTCCCCACCTTGAACCACCAAAGTTCCAGGAAATATTCCTTTAAAAAACTAACCCAATTCTACAGGGAAACAATGTGGTAGAAGCTCCTGGTCATAAGACAGATAGATTTCTTTCCAGAGATACATGTGTTTCTTCAAGTTAGCTGAATAGGCCTATTTAGAACAACTTGAGCCTTTCTCCACCTAGAAAATTCTGATATGCAAGAGATATTCCTTTCAAAACCAAATTCAATTCTCACAGGGAAACAATGTGGTAGATGCTACATCTTTTAAAACACGTGGTTTTCTTTAAGGAGAGTGATGTGTTCCTTCAACTCAATGGAAAATGCCTAGTTGCAGCCAATGGAATCGATCTCCACCTTGAAACACCTAAGTTGCGGGATGTGTCTTTTCAGAACAAACTGAATTCTCCCAGGAAAAGCATGTGCTACATTCTCCTGCATGGAACAATGAGGGATTTCCTTGAGAGACACATGTGTTGCATCACCTCACCAGAATAGGTGTATTTGAAGCACAAGGAGCCTTTCTGCCCTGTGAACATTTTTTTTTGCAGGAATTATTCCTGTCAAAACATAACACAAGCCTCACTGGAAAAAAGGTGCTACATGCTCCTGTTTCTAACACAGGTGGTTTTCTTTTGAGGGATACAAGGATTCCTTCAATTTAGCTGAATAGGTCTATTTGCAACAAAATGAGCCCTTCCCCACCTGGAAAACTATCGTTCACAGGAATTATTCCTTTCAAAACTAACTCAATTGTCAGAGGGAGACAATGCAGAAGATGCTGCAGCTTCTCTCACAGATGGTTGTCTTTGGAGAGGTACATGTGTTCCCTCCCCTCAGTTGAATAGGCCTATTTGGAGCAAAAAGTGCCTATCTCCACCTTGAAGCACCTACTTTTCACGAAGTATTTCTTTCAAAAGTTAACTCAGTTATCACAGAGAAACAATGTGCTGCTAGCTTCTGTTTCTACACAGATGGAGTTCCTTCGAGAGATACATGTGTTTCTTCAAGTAAGATGAATTGGTGGATCTGCAGCCAAATGAGCCTTTTCCATCTTGAAAACTTTGGTTTGCAGGAAGTACTCCTTTCAAAAACTACCTGAGTTCTCATGGCCTAACAATGTGTTCGATGTGGCAGCCACTTTCATAGCTGGTTTTCTTTGGAGAGATGCATATGGTTCTTCAACTCAGGTGAAGAGGCCTATTTGGAGCAAAGTGAGGCTATTTCCACCTTGAAAGGCCGTGGTTGCAGGAAGTATTCTTTTCCAAAACTTAGCAATTCTCACAGGAAAACAATGTGCTAGGTGCTCCTGCTTCCAACAGGGATGGTTTTCTTTCGAGAAATACCTGTGTTTCTTCAACTTAGCCAAGTCGGGCTATTTGGAATGAGATGACAGTTTTCAACCTTGAAAACTGTGAATTGCAGGAATTATTCTTCTGCAAATCCAATTCAACTCTCAAAGGGAAACATTGTGCTAGATGGTAGGGCTTCTACCATGCATACTTTTCTTTTAGAGGTACATGTACTTCCTCTACTCAGCTGAATAGCCCTAATGGACCAAACGCAGCCTATCTCCCCCTGCAAACACCTAAGATTCATGAAGAATTCCTTTCAAAAACTAACACAGTTCTCACAGGAAAACATGTGCTTCTAACATGGATGGTTTTCCTTTGAGAGATGTGTGTGTCTTCAACTTAGCTGAATAGGCCTATTTGAAATGAGGTGAGCCTCCTACTTTGAATATTGATATTTGCAGGGTGCGTTGCTTTAAAAAAACTAAATGAATTCTCATAGTGAAACACTGTGCTAGATGTGGCAGTTTCTAACATTGAAGGATTTCTTTGCATACATGCATGTGTATCTGCAATTCACCCAAATAGGCCTATTTAGAGTAAGCACATGCTCTCTCCACCTTGAAACACCTAAGTGGCAGTAAGTATTCCTTTCAAAAATAACTCAAGTCTCAAAGGGAAACAACGTGCTAAACGCAAATGCTGCCATCACAGACGGTTTCCTTTGGAGAGGTACATGTATTACATCTCCTTAGGTCAATAGGCCCATTCGGAGCAAAATGATCCTTTCTCCACTGTTAAAACGATGATTTGCAGGACGTATTCCTTTCAAAACGTAACTCAAGTCTCACAAGGAAACAAAGTGGTAGGTTCTTTGCATCTAACACAGATTTTTTTCTTTCGAGATACACACATGTTTCATCAACTTACTTGAACTGGCCTATTTGCAAGAAAATGAGACTTTCTCCACCTTGAAAAGTAGGATTTGCAGGAGTTATTCTTCCCAAACCTATCTGAAGTCTCACAGGGAAACAATGTGCTTGAAACTCCTGCTTCTAACTCGGTGGTTTTCTTTCTAGGAATGCATGTGTTTCCTCCACTTAGTTGCCTAGGCCTATTTGGAACACAATGAGCCTATCTCCAACCTGAAAACTGTGATTAGCAGGATGTATTCCTTTCCAAAACTTCCTTAATTCTCAAAGGGAAACAATGTGCTAGAAGCTGCGGCTTCCAGCATAGGTGATTGTCTTGGCAGGGATACATGTGTTTCTTCAACTCACCTGAATAGGCCTACTTAGTGCAAAGAGAGACCTTCTGCACCTTGAAACAACTACATTGCAAGAAACAGTCCTTTCAAAAACTAATTTCATTGTCACAAGAACAAGGTGCTGAATGCTGCAGTTTCTAGCATACATGGTTTTCTTTGGGGAGGAACATGTGTTACTTCAACTCAGCTGAATAGGCCTATTTGGAGCAAACCCAGCCTATCTGCACTTTGAAACACCAAAGTTGCAGGAAGCATTCCTTTCCAAAACGGACACCATTCTCACTGGAATACAATGTGTTAGATGCTCCAGCTTCTAACATAGATGGTTTTCTTTGGAGAGATACATGGGTTTCTTCAACTCAGCTGAATATACTTTAAGGGAGCAAACAGAGTCTATCTCCACCTTCAACCACCTATGTTCCAGGAAGTATTCCTTGAAAAACCTAACCGAATACTACAGGAAAACCATGTGGTAGAAGCTCCTGGTTCTAAGACAGATGATTTTCTTTCAAGAGATACATGTGTTTGTACAAGTTAGCTGAAGAGGCCAATTTGGAACAAAATGAGCCTTTCTCCACCGAAAAAATACTGATTCTCGGGAGTTATTCCTTTCAAAACCAAATTCAATTTGGACAGGGAAACAGTGTGCTAGATGTTCCTGCTTCAAACAGGGATTGTTTTCTTGCGAGAAATACCTGTGTTTCTTCACTGGAGCCGAGTAGGGCTATTTGGAATAAAATGAGCCTTTTCGACCTTGAAAACTGTGATTTGCAGGGATTACTCATTTCAACAACTAATTCAGCTCTCAAAGTGAAACAATGTGCTCTGCTACAGCTTCTAGCATCCATGCTTTTCTTGGCAGAGGTACATGAATTTCTTCAACTCAGCTGGATAGCCCTAATAGACCAAACGCAGTCTATATTAACCCTTCCACACCTAAGATTCAGGAAGTTTTCTTTTACTAACTAATGCAGTTCTCACAGGAAAACAGTGTGCTTCTAACATGGATGGTTTTCCTTTGAGAGATACATGTGTTTCTTCAACTCAGCTGAAAAGGCATCTTTGGAGCAAAGAGAGACAATCTATCTTGAAATACCTTAGTTGCAGGAAGCATTGCATTGAAAACCTAAGTCAATACTCACAAGGAATCAATGATCTCGATGCTCCTGCATCTAATAGCGATGGTTTTCTTGGAGAGATACCTGTATTTCTTCCACTTGGCTGAATAGGTCTTTTTGGATCAAAATGAGCTTTTTTGCGCTTTGAAAACTATGAACTACAGGAAGCATTTCTTTCCAAACCTAACACAATTCTCATTAGGACAGAGATGCTGAATGCTGCATCTTCTAACTTAGAGGGTTTTCTTAGGAGAGATACAAGGGTTTCTTCACCTCAGCTGAATATACGTTAAGTTAACAAACAGAGTCTCTCCCCACCTTGAACCACCAAAGTTCCAGGAAATATTCCTTTAAAAAACTAACCCAATTCTACAGGGAAACAATGTGGTAGAAGCTCCTGGTCATAAGACAGATAGATTTCTTTCCAGAGATACATGTGTTTCTTCAAGTTAGCTGAATAGGCCTATTTAGAACAACTTGAGCCTTTCTCCACCTAGAAAATTCTGATATGCAAGAGATATTCCTTTCAAAACCAAATTCAATTCTCACAGGGAAACAATGTGGTAGATGCTACATCTTTTAAAACACGTGGTTTTCTTTAAGGAGAGTGATGTGTTCCTTCAACTCAATGGAAAATGCCTAGTTGCAGCCAATGGAATCGATCTCCACCTTGAAACACCTAAGTTGCGGGATGTGTCTTTTCAGAACAAACTGAATTCTCCCAGGAAAAGCATGTGCTACATTCTCCTGCATGGAACAATGAGGGATTTCCTTGAGAGACACATGTGTTGCATCACCTCACCAGAATAGGTGTATTTGAAGCACAAGGAGCCTTTCTGCCCTGTGAACATTTTTTTTTGCAGGAATTATTCCTGTCAAAACATAACACAAGCCTCACTGGAAAAAAGGTGCTACATGCTCCTGTTTCTAACACAGGTGGTTTTCTTTTGAGGGATACAAGGATTCCTTCAATTTAGCTGAATAGGTCTATTTGCAACAAAATGAGCCCTTCCCCACCTGGAAAACTATCGTTCACAGGAATTATTCCTTTCAAAACTAACTCAATTGTCAGAGGGAGACAATGCAGAAGATGCTGCAGCTTCTCTCACAGATGGTTGTCTTTGGAGAGGTACATGTGTTCCCTCCCCTCAGTTGAATAGGCCTATTTGGAGCAAAAAGTGCCTATCTCCACCTTGAAGCACCTACTTTTCACGAAGTATTTCTTTCAAAAGTTAACTCAGTTATCACAGAGAAACAATGTGCTGCTAGCTTCTGTTTCTACACAGATGGAGTTCCTTCGAGAGATACATGTGTTTCTTCAAGTAAGATGAATTGGTGGATCTGCAGCCAAATGAGCCTTTTCCATCTTGAAAACTTTGGTTTGCAGGAAGTACTCCTTTCAAAAACTACCTGAGTTCTCATGGCCTAACAATGTGTTCGATGTGGCAGCCACTTTCATAGCTGGTTTTCTTTGGAGAGATGCATATGGTTCTTCAACTCAGGTGAAGAGGCCTATTTGGAGCAAAGTGAGGCTATTTCCACCTTGAAAGGCCGTGGTTGCAGGAAGTATTCTTTTCCAAAACTTAGCAATTCTCACAGGAAAACAATGTGCTAGGTGCTCCTGCTTCCAACAGGGATGGTTTTCTTTCGAGAAATACCTGTGTTTCTTCAACTTAGCCAAGTCGGGCTATTTGGAATGAGATGACAGTTTTCAACCTTGAAAACTGTGAATTGCAGGAATTATTCTTCTGCAAATCCAATTCAACTCTCAAAGGGAAACATTGTGCTAGATGCTAGGGCTTCTACCATGCATACTTTTCTTTTAGAGGTACATGTACTTCCTCTACTCAGCTGAATAGCCCTAATGGACCAAACGCAGCCTATCTCCCCCTGCAAACACCTAAGATTCATGAAGAATTCCTTTCAAAAACTAACACAGTTCTCACAGGAAAACATGTGCTTCTAACATGGATGGTTTTCCTTTGAGAGATGTGTGTGTCTTCAACTTAGCTGAATAGGCCTATTTGAAATGAGGTGAGCCTCCTACTTTGAATATTGATATTTGCAGGGTGCGTTGCTTTAAAAAAACTAAATGAATTCTCATAGTGAAACACTGTGCTAGATGTGGCAGTTTCTAACATTGAAGGATTTCTTTGCATACATGCATGTGTATCTGCAATTCACCCAAATAGGCCTATTTAGAGTAAGCACATGCTCTCTCCACCTTGAAACACCTAAGTGGCAGTAAGTATTCCTTTCAAAAATAACTCAAGTCTCAAAGGGAAACAACGTGCTAAACGCAAATGCTGCCATCACAGACGGTTTCCTTTGGAGAGGTACATGTATTACATCTCCTTAGGTCAATAGGCCCATTCGGAGCAAAATGATCCTTTCTCCACTGTTAAAACGATGATTTGCAGGACGTATTCCTTTCAAAACGTAACTCAAGTCTCACAAGGAAACAAAGTGGTAGGTTCTTTGCATCTAACACAGATTTTTTTCTTTCGAGATACACACATGTTTCATCAACTTACTTGAACTGGCCTATTTGCAAGAAAATGAGACTTTCTCCACCTTGAAAAGTAGGATTTGCAGGAGTTATTCTTCCCAAACCTATCTGAAGTCTCACAGGGAAACAATGTGCTTGAAACTCCTGCTTCTAACTCGGTGGTTTTCTTTCTAGGAATGCATGTGTTTCCTCCACTTAGTTGCCTAGGCCTATTTGGAACACAATGAGCCTATCTCCAACCTGAAAACTGTGATTAGCAGGATGTATTCCTTTCCAAAACTTCCTTAATTCTCAAAGGGAAACAATGTGCTAGAAGCTGCGGCTTCCAGCATAGGTGATTGTCTTGGCAGGGATACATGTGTTTCTTCAACTCACCTGAATAGGCCTACTTAGTGCAAAGAGAGACCTTCTGCACCTTGAAACAACTACATTGCAAGAAACAGTCCTTTCAAAAACTAATTTCATTGTCACAAGAACAAGGTGCTGAATGCTGCAGTTTCTAGCATACATGGTTTTCTTTGGGGAGGAACATGTGTTACTTCAACTCAGCTGAATAGGCCTATTTGGAGCAAACCCAGCCTATCTGCACTTTGAAACACCAAAGTTGCAGGAAGCATTCCTTTCCAAAACGGACACCATTCTCACTGGAATACAATGTGTTAGATGCTCCAGCTTCTAACATAGATGGTTTTCTTTGGAGAGATACATGGGTTTCTTCAACTCAGCTGAATATACTTTAAGGGAGCAAACAGAGTCTATCTCCACCTTCAACCACCTATGTTCCAGGAAGTATTCCTTGAAAAACCTAACCGAATACTACAGGAAAACCATGTGGTAGAAGCTCCTGGTTCTAAGACAGATGATTTTCTTTCAAGAGATACATGTGTTTGTACAAGTTAGCTGAAGAGGCCAATTTGGAACAAAATGAGCCTTTCTCCACCGAAAAAATACTGATTCTCGGGAGTTATTCCTTTCAAAACCAAATTCAATTTGGACAGGGAAACAGTGTGCTAGATGTTCCTGCTTCAAACAGGGATTGTTTTCTTGCGAGAAATACCTGTGTTTCTTCACTGGAGCCGAGTAGGGCTATTTGGAATAAAATGAGCCTTTTCGACCTTGAAAACTGTGATTTGCAGGGATTACTCATTTCAACAACTAATTCAGCTCTCAAAGTGAAACAATGTGCTCTGCTACAGCTTCTAGCATCCATGCTTTTCTTGGCAGAGGTACATGAATTTCTTCAACTCAGCTGGATAGCCCTAATAGACCAAACGCAGTCTATATTAACCCTTCCACACCTAAGATTCAGGAAGTTTTCTTTTACTAACTAATGCAGTTCTCACAGGAAAACAGTGTGCTTCTAACATGGATGGTTTTCCTTTGAGAGATACATGTGTTTCTTCAACTCAGCTGAAAAGGCATCTTTGGAGCAAAGAGAGACAATCTATCTTGAAATACCTTAGTTGCAGGAAGCATTGCATTGAAAACCTAAGTCAATACTCACAAGGAATCAATGATCTCGATGCTCCTGCATCTAATAGCGATGGTTTTCTTTGAGAGATACCTGTATTTCTTCCACTTGGCTGAATAGGTCTTTTTGGATCAAAATGAGCTTTTTTGCGCTTTGAAAACTATGAACTACAGGAAGCATTTCTTTCCAAACCTAACACAATTCTCATTAGGACAGAGATGCTGAATGCTGCATCTTCTAACTTAGAGGGTTTTCTTAGGAGAGATACAAGGGTTTCTTCACCTCAGCTGAATATACGTTAAGTTAACAAACAGAGTCTCTCCCCACCTTGAACCACCAAAGTTCCAGGAAATATTCCTTTAAAAAACTAACCCAATTCTACAGGGAAACAATGTGGTAGAAGCTCCTGGTCATAAGACAGATAGATTTCTTTCCAGAGATACATGTGTTTCTTCAAGTTAGCTGAATAGGCCTATTTAGAACAACTTGAGCCTTTCTCCACCTAGAAAATTCTGATATGCAAGAGATATTCCTTTCAAAACCAAATTCAATTCTCACAGGGAAACAATGTGGTAGATGCTACATCTTTTAAAACACGTGGTTTTCTTTAAGGAGAGTGATGTGTTCCTTCAACTCAATGGAAAATGCCTAGTTGCAGCCAATGGAATCGATCTCCACCTTGAAACACCTAAGTTGCGGGATGTGTCTTTTCAGAACAAACTGAATTCTCCCAGGAAAAGCATGTGCTACATTCTCCTGCATGGAACAATGAGGGATTTCCTTGAGAGACACATGTGTTGCATCACCTCACCAGAATAGGTGTATTTGAAGCACAAGGAGCCTTTCTGCCCTGTGAACATTTTTTTTTGCAGGAATTATTCCTGTCAAAACATAACACAAGCCTCACTGGAAAAAAGGTGCTACATGCTCCTGTTTCTAACACAGGTGGTTTTCTTTTGAGGGATACAAGGATTCCTTCAATTTAGCTGAATAGGTCTATTTGCAACAAAATGAGCCCTTCCCCACCTGGAAAACTATCGTTCACAGGAATTATTCCTTTCAAAACTAACTCAATTGTCAGAGGGAGACAATGCAGAAGATGCTGCAGCTTCTCTCACAGATGGTTGTCTTTGGAGAGGTACATGTGTTCCCTCCCCTCAGTTGAATAGGCCTATTTGGAGCAAAAAGTGCCTATCTCCACCTTGAAGCACCTACTTTTCACGAAGTATTTCTTTCAAAAGTTAACTCAGTTATCACAGAGAAACAATGTGCTGCTAGCTTCTGTTTCTACACAGATGGAGTTCCTTCGAGAGATACATGTGTTTCTTCAAGTAAGATGAATTGGTGGATCTGCAGCCAAATGAGCCTTTTCCATCTTGAAAACTTTGGTTTGCAGGAAGTACTCCTTTCAAAAACTACCTGAGTTCTCATGGCCTAACAATGTGTTCGATGTGGCAGCCACTTTGATAGCTGGTTTTCTTTGGAGAGATGCATATGGTTCTTCAACTCAGGTGAAGAGGCCTATTTGGAGCAAAGTGAGGCTATTTCCACCTTGAAAGGCCGTGGTTGCAGGAAGTATTCTTTTCCAAAACTTAGCAATTCTCACAGGAAAACAATGTGCTAGGTGCTCCTGCTTCCAACAGGGATGGTTTTCTTTCGAGAAATACCTGTGTTTCTTCAACTTAGCCAAGTCGGGCTATTTGGAATGAGATGACAGTTTTCAACCTTGAAAACTGTGAATTGCAGGAATTATTCTTCTGCAAATCCAATTCAACTTTCAAAGGGAAACATTGTGCTAGATGCTAGGGCTTCTACCATGCATACTTTTCTTTTAGAGGTACATGTACTTCCTCTACTCAGCTGAATAGCCCTAATGGACCAAACGCAGCCTATCTCCCCCTGCAAACACCTAAGATTCATGAAGAATTCCTTTCAAAAACTAACACAGTTCTCACAGGAAAACATGTGCTTCTAACATGGATGGTTTTCCTTTGAGAGATGTGTGTGTCTTCAACTTAGCTGAATAGGCCTATTTGAAATGAGGTGAGCCTCCTACTTTGAATATTGATATTTGCAGGGTGCGTTGCTTTAAAAAAACTAAATGAATTCTCATAGTGAAACACTGTGCTAGATGTGGCAGTTTCTAACATTGAAGGATTTCTTTGCATACATGCATGTGTATCTGCAATTCACCCAAATAGGCCTATTTAGAGTAAGCACATGCTCTCTCCACCTTGAAACACCTAAGTGGCAGTAAGTATTCCTTTCAAAAATAACTCAAGTCTCAAAGGGAAACAACGTGCTAAACGCAAATGCTGCCATCACAGACGGTTTCCTTTGGAGAGGTACATGTGTTACATCTCCTTAGGTGAATAGGCCCATTCGGAGCAAAATGATCCTTTCTCCACTGTGAAAACGATGATTTGCAGGACGTATTCCTTTCAAAACGTAACTCAAGTCTCACAAGGAAACAAAGTGGTAGGTTCTTTGCATCTAACACAGATTTTTTTCTTTCGAGATACACACATGTTTCATCAACTTACTTGAACTGGCCTATTTGCAAGAAAATGAGACTTTCTCCACCTTGAAAAGTAGGATTTGCAGGAGTTATTCTTCCCAAACCTATCTGAAGTCTCACAGGGAAACAATGTGCTTGAAACTCCTGCTTCTAACTCGGTGGTTTTCTTTCTAGGAATGCATGTGTTTCCTCCACTTAGTTGCCTAGGCCTATTTGGAACACAATGAGCCTATCTCCAACCTGAAAACTGTGATTAGCAGGATGTATTCCTTTCCAAAACTTCCTTAATTCTCAAAGGGAAACAATGTGCTAGAAGCTGCGGCTTCCAGCATAGGTGATTGTCTTGGCAGGGATACATGTGTTTCTTCAACTCACCTGAATAGGCCTACTTAGTGCAAAGAGAGACCTTCTGCACCTTGAAACAACTACATTGCAAGAAACAGTCCTTTCAAAAACTAATTTCATTGTCACAAGAACAAGGTGCTGAATGCTGCAGTTTCTAGCATACATGGTTTTCTTTGGGGAGGAACATGTGTTACTTCAACTCAGCTGAATAGGCCTATTTGGAGCAAACCAGGCCTATCTGCACTTTGAAACACCAAAGTTGCAGGAAGCATTCCTTTCCAAAACGGACACCATTCTCACTGGAATACAATGTGTTAGATGCTCCAGCTTCTAACATAGATGGTTTTCTTTGGAGAGATACATGGGTTTCTTCAACTCAGCTGAATATACTTTAAGGGAGCAAACAGAGTCTATCTCCACCTTCAACCACCTATGTTCCAGGAAGTATTCCTTGAAAAACCTAACCGAATACTACAGGAAAACCATGTGGTAGAAGCTCCTGGTTCTAAGACAGATGATTTTCTTTCAAGAGATACATGTGTTTCTACAAGTTAGCTGAAGAGGCCAATTTGGAACAAAATGAGCCTTTCTCCACCGAAAAAATACTGATTCTCGGGAGTTATTCCTTTCAAAACCAAATTCAATTTGGACAGGGAAACAGTGTGCTAGATGTTCCTGCTTCAAACAGGGATTGTTTTCTTGCGAGAAATACCTGTGTTTCTTCACTGGAGCCGAGTAGGGCTATTTGGAATAAAATGAGCCTTTTCGACCTTGAAAACTGTGATTTGCAGGGATTACTCATTTCAACAACTAATTCAGCTCTCAAAGTGAAACAATGTGCTCTGCTACAGCTTCTAGCATCCATGCTTTTCTTGGCAGAGGTACATGAATTTCTTCAACTCAGCTGGATAGCCCTAATAGACCAAACGCAGTCTATATTAACCCTTCCACACCTAAGATTCAGGAAGTTTTCTTTTACTAACTAATGCAGTTCTCACAGGAAAACAGTGTGCTTCTAACATGGATGGTTTTCCTTTGAGAGATACATGTGTTTCTTCAACTCAGCTGAAAAGGCATCTTTGGAGCAAAGAGAGACAATCTATCTTGAAATACCTTAGTTGCAGGAAGCATTGCATTGAAAACCTAAGTCAATACTCACAAGGAATCAATGATCTCGATGCTCCTGCATCTAATAGCGATGGTTTTCTTTGAGAGATACCTGTATTTCTTCCACTTGGCTGAATAGGTCTTTTTGGATCAAAATGAGCTTTTTTGCGCTTTGAAAACTATGAACTACAGGAAGCATTTCTTTCCAAACCTAACACAATTCTCATTAGGACAGAGATGCTGAATGCTGCATCTTCTAACTTAGAGGGTTTTCTTAGGAGAGATACAAGGGTTTCTTCACCTCAGCTGAATATACGTTAAGTTAACAAACAGAGTCTCTCCCCACCTTGAACCACCAAAGTTCCAGGAAGTATTCCTTTAAAAATCTAACCCAATTCTACAGGGAAACAATGTGGTAGAAGCTCCTGGTCATAAGACAGATAGATTTCTTTCCAGAGATACATGTGTTTCTTCAAGTTAGCAGAATAGGCCTATTTAGAACAACTTGAGCCTTTCTCCACCTTGAAAATTCTGATATGCAAGAGATATTCCTTTCAAAACCAAATTCAATTCTCACAGGGAAACAATGTCGTAGATGCTACATCTTTTAAAACAGGTGGTTTTCTTTAAGGAGACAGATGTGTTCCTTCAACTCAATGGAAAATGCCTAGTTGCAGCCAATGGAATCGATCTCCACCTTGAAACACCTAAGTTGCGGGATGTGTCTTTTCAGAAAAAACTGAATTCTCCCAGGAAAAGCATGTGCTACATACTCCTGCATGGAACAATGAGGGATTTCCTTGAGAGACACATGTGTTGCATCACCTCACCAGAATAGGTGTATTTGAAGCACAAGGAGCCTTTCTCCCCTGTGAACATTTTTTTTTGCAGGAATTATTCCTGTCAAAACATAACACAAGCCTCACTGGAAAAAAGGTGCTACATGCTCCTGTTTCTAACACAGGTGGTTTTCTTTTGAGGGATAAAAGGATTCCTTCAATTTAGCTGAATAGGTCTATTTGCAACAAAATGAGCCCTTCTCCACCTGGAAAACTATCGTTCACAGGAATTATTCCTTTCAAAACTAACTCAATTGTCGGAGGGAGACAATGCAGAAGGTGCTGCAGCTTCTCTCACAGATGGTTGTCTTTGGAGAGGTACATGTGTTCCCTCCCCTCAGTTGAATAGGCCTATTTGGAGCAAAAAGTGCCTATGTCCACCTTGAAGCACCTACTTTTCACGAAGTATTTCTTCCAAAAGTTAACTCAGTTATCACAGAGAAACAATGTGCTGCTAGCTTCTGTTTCTACACAGATGGAGTTCCTACGAGAGATACATGTGTTTCTTCAAGTAAGATGAATTGGTGGATCTGCAGCCAAATGAGCCTTTTCCATCTTGAAAACTTTGGTTTGCAGGAAGTACTCCTTTCAAAAACTACCTGAGTTCTCATGGCCTAACAATGTGTTCGATGTGGCAGCCACTTTCATAGCTGGTTTTCTTTGGAGAGATGCATATGGTTCTTCAACTCAGGTGAAGAGGCCTATTTGGAGCAAAGTGAGGCTATTTCCACCTTGAAAGGCCGTGGTTGCACGAAGTATTCTTTTCCAAAACGGACGCAATTCTCACAGGAAAACAATGTGCTAGGTGCTCCTGCTTCCAACAGGGATGGTTTTCTTTCGAGAAATACCTGTGTTTCTTCAACTTAGCCAAGTCGGGCTATTTGGAATGAGATGACAGTTTTCGACCTTGAAAACTGTGAATTGCAGGAATTATTCTTCTGCAAATCCAATTCAACTCTCAAAGGGAAACATTGTGCTAGATGCTAGGGCTTCTACCATGCATACTTTTCTTTTAGAGGTACATGTACTTCCTCTACTCAGCTGAATAGCCCTAATGGACCAAACGCAGCCTATCTCCCCCTGCAAACACCTAAGATTCATGAAGAATTCCTTTCAAAAACTAACACAGTTCTCACAGGAAAACATGTGCTTCTAACATGGATGGTTTTCCTTTGAGAGATGTGTGTGTCTTCAACTTAGCTGAATAGGCCTATTTGAAATGAGGTGAGCCTCCTACTTTGAATATTGATATTTGCAGGGTGCGTTGCTTTAAAAAAACTAAATGAATTCTCATAGTGAAACACTGTGCTAGATGTGGCAGTTTCTAACATTGAAGGATTTCTTTGCATACATGCATGTGTATCTGCAATTCACCCAAATAGGCCTATTTAGAGTAAGCACATGCTCTCTCCACCTTGAAACACCTAAGTGGCAGTAAGTATTCCTTTCAAAAATAACTCAAGTCTCAAAGGGAAACAACGTGCTAAACGCAAATGCTGCCATCACAGACGGTTTCCTTTGGAGAGGTACATGTGTTATATCTCCTTAGGTCAATAGGCCCATTCGGAGCAAAATGATCCTTTCTCCACTGTGAAAACGATGATTTGCAGGACGTATTCCTTTGAAAACGTAACTCAAGTCTCACAAGGAAACAAAGTGGTAGGTTCTTTGCATCGAACACAGATTTTTTTCTTTCGAGATACACACATGTTTCATCAACTTACTTGAACTGGCCTATTTGCAAGAAAATGAGACTTTCTCCACCTTGAAAAGTAGGATTTGCAGGAGTTATTCTTCCCAAACCTATCTGAAGTCTCACAGGGAAACAATGTGCTTGAAACTCCTGCTTCTAACTCGGTGGTTTTCTTTCTAGGAATGCATGTGTTTCCTCCACTTAGTTGCCTAGGCCTATTTGGAACACAATGAGCCTATCTCCAACCTGAAAACTGTGATTAGCAGGATGTATTCCTTTCCAAAACTTCCTTAATTCTCAAAGGGAAACAATGTGCTAGAAGCTGCGGCTTCCAGCATAGGTGATTGTCTTGTCAGGGGTACATGTGTTTCTTCACCTCACCTGAATAGGCCTACTTAGTGCAAAGAGAGACCTTCTGCACCTTGAAACAACTACATTGCAAGAAACAGTCCTTTCAAAAACTAATTTCATTGTCACAAGAACAAGGTGCTGAATGCTGCAGTTTCTAGCATACATGGTTTTCTTTGGGGAGGAACATGTGTTACTTCAACTCAGCTGAATAGGCCTATTTGTAGCAAACCCAGCCTATCTGCACTTTGAAACACCAAAGTTGCAGGAAGCATTCCTTTCCAAAACGGACACCATTCTCACTGGAATACAATGTGTTAGATGCTCCAGCTTCTAACATAGATGGGTTTCTTTGGAGAGATGCATGGGTTTCTTCAACTCAGCTGAATATACATTAAGGGAGCAAACAGAGTCTATCTCCACCTTCAACCACCTAAGTTCCAGGAAGTATTCCTTGAAAAACCTAACCGAATACTACAGGAAAACCATGTGGTAGAAGCTCCTGGTTCTAAGACAGATGATTTTCTTTCAAGTGATACATGTGTTTCTACAAGTTAGCTGAAGAGGCCAATTTGGAACAAAATGAGCCTTTCTCCACCGAAAAAAATTCTGATTTTTGGGAGTTATTACTTTCAAAACCAAATTCAATTTGGACAGGGAAACAGTGTGCTAGATGCTCCTGCTTCAAACAGGGATTGTTTTCTTGCGAGAAATACCTGTGTTTCTTCACTGTAGCCGAGTAGGGCTATTTGGAATAAAATGAGCCTTTTCGACCTTGAAAACTGTGATTTGCAGGGATTACTCATTTCAAAAACTAATTCAGCTCTCAAAGTGAAACAATGTGCTCTGCTACAGCTTCTAGCATCCATGCTTTTCTTGGCAGAGGTACATGAATTTCTTCAACTCAGCTGGATAGCCCTAATAGACCAAACGCAGTCTATACTAACCCTTCCACACCTAAGATTCAGGAAGTTTTCCTTTACTAACTAATGCAGTTCTCACAGGAAAACAGTGTGCTTCTAACATGGATGGTTTTCCTTTGAGAGATACATGTGTTTCTTCAACTCAGCTGAAAAGGCATCTTTGGAGCAAAGAGAGACAATCTATCTTGAAATACCTTAGTTGCAGGAAGCATTGCATTGAAAACCTAAGTCAATACTCACAAGGAATCAATGATCTCGATGCTCCTGCATCTAATAGCGATGGTTTTCTTTGAGAGATACCTGTATTTCTTCCACTTGGCTGAATAGGTCTTTTTGGATCAAAATGAGCTTTTTTGGGCTTTGAAAACTATGAACTACAGGAAGAAATTTTTTCCAAACCTAACACAATTCTCATTAGGACAGAGATGCTGAATGCTGCATCTTCTAACTTAGAGGGTTTTCTTAGGAGAGATACAAGGGTTTCTTCACCTCAGCTGAATATACGTTAAGTTAACAAACAGAGTCTCTCCCCACCTTGAACCACCAAAGTTCCAGGAAGTATTCCTTTAAAAAACTAACCGAATTCTACAGGGAAACAATGTGGTAGAAGCTCCTGGTCATAAGACAGATAGATTTCTTTCCAGAGATACATGTGTTTCTTCAAGTTAGCTGAATAGGCCTATTTAGAACAACTTGAGCCTTTCTCCACCTAGAAAATTCTGAAATGCAAGAGATATTCCTTTCAAAACCAAATTCAATTCTCACAGGGAAACAATGTGGTAGATGCTACATCTTTTAAAACTGGTGGTTTTCTTTAAGGAGAGAGATGTGTTCCTTCAACTCAATGGAAAATGCCTAGTTGCAGCCAATGGAATCGATCTCCACCTTGAAACACCTAAGTTGCGGGATGTGTCTTTTCAGAACAAACTGAATTCTCCCAGGAAAAGCATGTGCTACATTCTCCTGCATGGAACAATGAGGGATTTCCTTGAGAGACACATGTGTTGCATCACCTCACCAGAATAGGTGTATTTGAAGCACAAGGAGCCTTTCTCCCCTGTGAATATTTTTTTTGCAGGAATTATTCCTGTCAAAACATAACACTAGCCTCACTGGAAAAAAGGTGCTACATGCTCCTGTTTCTAACACAGGTGGTTTTCTTTTGAGGGATACAAGGATTCCTTCAATTTAGCTGAATAGGTCTATTTGCAACAAAATGAGCCCTTCCCCACCTGGAAAACTATCTTTCACAGGAATTATTCCTTTCAAAACTAACTCAATTGTCGGAGGGAGACAATGCAGAAGATGCTGCAGCTTCTCTCACAGATGGTTGTCTTTGGAGAGGTACATGTGTTCCCTCCCCTCAGTTGAATAGGCCTATTTGGAGCAAAAAGTGCCTATCTCCACCTTGAAGCACCTACTTTTCACGAAGTATTTCTTTCAAAAGTTAACTCAGTTATCACAGAGAAACAATGTGCTGCTAGCTTCTGTTTCTACACAGATGGAGTTCCTTCGAGAGATACATGTGTTTCTTCAAGTAAGATGAATTGGTGGATCTGCAGCCAAATGAGCCTTTTCCATCTTGAAAACTTTGGTTTGCAGGAAGTACTCCTTTCAAAAACTACCTGAGTTCTCATGGCCTAACAATGTGTTCGATGTGGCAGCCACTTTCATAGCTGGTTTTCTTTGGAGAGATGCATATGGTTCTTCAACTCAGGTGAAGAGGCCTATTTGGAGCAAAGTGAGGCTATTTCCACCTTGAAAGGCCGTGGTTGCACGAAGTATTCTTTTCCAAAACTTAGCAATTCTCACAGGAAAACAATGTGCTAGGTGCTCCTGCTTCCAACAGGGATGGTTTTCTTTCGAGAAATACCTGTGTTTCTTCAACTTAGCCAAGTCGGGCTATTTGGAATGAGATGACACTTTTCGACCTTGAAAACTGTGAATTGCAGGAATTATTCTTCTGCAAATCCAATTCAACTCTCAAAGGGAAACATTGTGCTAGATGCTAGGGCTTCTACCATGCATACTTTTCTTTTAGAGGTACATGTACTTCCTCTACTCAGCTGAATAGCCCTAATGGACCAAACGCAGCCTATCTCCCCCTGCAAACACCTAAGATTCATGAAGAATTCCTTTCAAAAACTAACACAGTTTTCACAGGAAAACATGTGCTTCTAACATGGATGGTTTTCCTTTGAGAGATGTGTGTGTCTTCAACTTAGCTGAATAGGCCTATTTGAAATGAGGTGAGCCTCCTACTTTGAATATTGATATTTGCAGGGTGCGTTGCTTTAAAAAAACTGAATGAATTCTCATAGTGAAACACTGTGCTAGATGTGGCAGTTTCTAACATTGAAGGATTTCTTTGCATACATGCATGTGTATCTGAAATTCACCCAAATAGGCCTATTTAGAGTAAGCACATGCTCTCTCCACCTTGAAACACCTAAGTGGCAGTAAGTATTCCTTTCAAAAATAACTCAAGTCTCAAAGGGAAACAACGTGCTAAACGCAAATGCTGCCATCACAGACGGTTTCCTTTGGAGAGGTACATGTGTTAAATCTCCTTAGGTGAATAGGCCCATTCGGAGCAAAATGATCCTTTCTCCACTGTGAAAACGATGATTTGCAGGACGTATTCCTTTCAAAACGTAACTCAAGTCTCACAAGGAAACAAAGTGGTAGGTTCTTTGCATCTAACACAGATTTTTTTCTTTCGAGATACACACATGTTTCATCAACTTACTTGAACTGGCCTATTTGCAAGAAAATGAGACTTTCTCCACCTTGAAAAGTAGGATTTGCAGGAGTTATTCTTCCCAAACCTATCTGAAGTCTCACAGGGAAACAATGTGCTTGAAACTCCTGCTTCTAACTCGGTGGTTTTCTTTCTAGGAATGCATGTGTTTCCTCCACTTAGTTGCCTAGGCCTATTTGGAACACAATGAGCCTATCTCCAACCTGAAAACTGTGATTAGCAGGATGTATTCCTTTCCAAAACTTCCTTAATTCTCAAAGGGAAACAATGTGCTAGAAGCTGCGGCTTCCAGCATAGGTGATTGTCTTGGCAGGGATACATGTGTTTCTTCAACTCACCTGAATAGGCCTACTTAGTGCAAAGAGAGACCTTCTGCACCTTGAAACAATTACATTGCAAGAAACAGTCCTTTCAAAAACTAATTTCATTGTCACAAGAACAAGGTGCTGAATGCTGCAGTTTCTAGCATACATGGTTTTCTTTGGGGAGGAACATGTGTTACTTCAACTCAGCTGAATAGGCCTATTTGGAGCAAACCCAGCCTATCTGCACTTTGAAACACCAAAGTTGCAGGAAGCATTCCTTTCCAAAACGGACACCATTCTCACTGGAATACAATGTGTTAGATGCTCCAGCTTCTAACATAGATGGTTTTCTTTGGAGAGATACATGGGTTTCTTCAACTCAGCTGAATATACTTTAAGGGAGCAAACAGAGTCTATCTCCACCTTCAACCACCTAAGTTCCAGGAAGTATTCCTTGAAAAACCTAACCGAATACTACAGGGAAACCATGTGGTAGAAGCTCCTGGTTCTAAGACAGATGATTTTCTTTCAAGAGATACATGTGTTTCTACAAGTTAGCTGAAGAGGCCAATTTGGAACAAAATGAGCCTTTCTCCACCGAAAAAATACTGATTCTCGGGAGTTATTCCTTTCAAAACCAAATTCAATTTGGACAGGGAAACAGTGTGCTAGATGTTCCTGCTTCAAACAGGGATTGTTTTCTTGCGAGAAATACCTGTGTTTCTTCACTGGAGCCGAGTAGGGCTATTTGGAATAAAATGAGCCTTTTCGACCTTGAAAACTGTGATTTGCAGGGATTACTCATTTCAACAACTAATTCAGCTCTCAAAGTGAAACAATGTGCTCTGCTACAGCTTCTAGCATCCATGCTTTTCTTGGCAGAGGTACATGAATTTCTTCAACTCAGCTGGATAGCCCTAATAGACCAAACGCAGTCTATATTAACCCTTCCACACCTAAGATTCAGGAAGTTTTCTTTTACTAACTAATGCAGTTCTCACAGGAAAACAGTGTGCTTCTAACATGGATGGTTTTCCTTTGAGAGATACATGTGTTTCTTCAACTCAGCTGAAAAGGCATCTTTGGAGCAAAGAGAGACAATCTATCTTGAAATACCTTAGTTGCAGGAAGCATTGCATTGAAAACCTAAGTCAATACTCACAAGGAATCAATGATCTCGATGCTCCTGCATCTAATAGCGATGGTTTTCTTTGAGAGATACCTGTATTTCTTCCACTTGGCTGAATAGGTCTTTTTGGATCAAAATGAGCTTTTTTGCGCTTTGAAAACTATGAACTACAGGAAGCATTTCTTTCCAAACCTAACACAATTCTCATTAGGACAGAGATGCTGAATGCTGCATCTTCTAACTTAGAGGGTTTTCTTAGGAGAGATACAAGGGTTTCTTCACCTCAGCTGAATATACGTTAAGTTAACAAACAGAGTCTCTCCCCACCTTGAACCACCAAAGTTCCAGGAAGTATTCCTTTAAAAATCTAACCCAATTCTACAGGGAAACAATGTGGTAGAAGCTCCTGGTCATAAGACAGATAGATTTCTTTCCAGAGATACATGTGTTTCTTCAAGTTAGCAGAATAGGCCTATTTAGAACAACTTGAGCCTTTCTCCACCTTGAAAATTCTGATATGCAAGAGATATTCCTTTCAAAACCAAATTCAATTCTCACAGGGAAACAATGTCGTAGATGCTACATCTTTTAAAACAGGTGGTTTTCTTTAAGGAGACAGATGTGTTCCTTCAACTCAATGGAAAATGCCTAGTTGCAGCCAATGGAATCGATCTCCACCTTGAAACACCTAAGTTGCGGGATGTGTCTTTTCAGAAAAAACTGAATTCTCCCAGGAAAAGCATGTGCTACATACTCCTGCATGGAACAATGAGGGATTTCCTTGAGAGACACATGTGTTGCATCACCTCACCAGAATAGGTGTATTTGAAGCACAAGGAGCCTTTCTCCCCTGTGAACATTTTTTTTTGCAGGAATTATTCCTGTCAAAACATAACACAAGCCTCACTGGAAAAAAGGTGCTACATGCTCCTGTTTCTAACACAGGTGGTTTTCTTTTGAGGGATAAAAGGATTCCTTCAATTTAGCTGAATAGGTCTATTTGCAACAAAATGAGCCCTTCTCCACCTGGAAAACTATCGTTCACAGGAATTATTCCTTTCAAAACTAACTCAATTGTCGGAGGGAGACAATGCAGAAGGTGCTGCAGCTTCTCTCACAGATGGTTGTCTTTGGAGAGGTACATGTGTTCCCTCCCCTCAGTTGAATAGGCCTATTTGGAGCAAAAAGTGCCTATCTCCACCTTGAAGCACCTACTTTTCACGAAGTATTTCTTCCAAAAGTTAACTCAGTTATCACAGAGAAACAATGTGCTGCTAGCTTCTGTTTCTACACAGATGGAGTTCCTACGAGAGATACATGTGTTTCTTCAAGTAAGATGAATTGGTGGATCTGCAGCCAAATGAGCCTTTTCCATCTTGAAAACTTTGGTTTGCAGGAAGTACTCCTTTCAAAAACTACCTGAGTTCTCATGGCCTAACAATGTGTTCGATGTGGCAGCCACTTTCATAGCTGGTTTTCTTTGGAGAGATGCATATGGTTCTTCAACTCAGGTGAAGAGGCCTATTTGGAGCAAAGTGAGGCTATTTCCACCTTGAAAGGCCGTGGTTGCACGAAGTATTCTTTTCCAAAACGGACGCAATTCTCACAGGAAAACAATGTGCTAGGTGCTCCTGCTTCCAACAGGGATGGTTTTCTTTCGAGAAATACCTGTGTTTCTTCAACTTAGCCAAGTCGGGCTATTTGGAATGAGATGACAGTTTTCGACCTTGAAAACTGTGAATTGCAGGAATTATTCTTCTGCAAATCCAATTCAACTCTCAAAGGGAAACATTGTGCTAGATGCTAGGGCTTCTACCATGCATACTTTTCTTTTAGAGGTACATGTACTTCCTCTACTCAGCTGAATAGCCCTAATGGACCAAACGCAGCCTATCTCCCCCTGCAAACACCTAAGATTCATGAAGAATTCCTTTCAAAAACTAACACAGTTCTCACAGGAAAACATGTGCTTCTAACATGGATGGTTTTCCTTTGAGAGATGTGTGTGTCTTCAACTTAGCTGAATAGGCCTATTTGAAATGAGGTGAGCCTCCTACTTTGAATATTGATATTTGCAGGGTGCGTTGCTTTAAAAAAACTAAATGAATTCTCATAGTGAAACACTGTGCTAGATGTGGCAGTTTCTAACATTGAAGGATTTCTTTGCATACATGCATGTGTATCTGCAATTCACCCAAATAGGCCTATTTAGAGTAAGCACATGCTCTCTCCACCTTGAAACACCTAAGTGGCAGTAAGTATTCCTTTCAAAAATAACTCAAGTCTCAAAGGGAAACAACGTGCTAAACGCAAATGCTGCCATCACAGACGGTTTCCTTTGGAGAGGTACATGTGTTATATCTCCTTAGGTCAATAGGCCCATTCGGAGCAAAATGATCCTTTCTCCACTGTGAAAACGATGATTTGCAGGACGTATTCCTTTGAAAACGTAACTCAAGTCTCACAAGGAAACAAAGTGGTAGGTTCTTTGCATCGAACACAGATTTTTTTCTTTCGAGATACACACATGTTTCATCAACTTACTTGAACTGGCCTATTTGCAAGAAAATGAGACTTTCTCCACCTTGAAAAGTAGGATTTGCAGGAGTTATTCTTCCCAAACCTATCTGAAGTCTCACAGGGAAACAATGTGCTTGAAACTCCTGCTTCTAACTCGGTGGTTTTCTTTCTAGGAATGCATGTGTTTCCTCCACTTAGTTGCCTAGGCCTATTTGGAACACAATGAGCCTATCTCCAACCTGAAAACTGTGATTAGCAGGATGTATTCCTTTCCAAAACTTCCTTAATTCTCAAAGGGAAACAATGTGCTAGAAGCTGCGGCTTCCAGCATAGGTGATTGTCTTGTCAGGGGTACATGTGTTTCTTCACCTCACCTGAATAGGCCTACTTAGTGCAAAGAGAGACCTTCTGCACCTTGAAACAACTACATTGCAAGAAACAGTCCTTTCAAAAACTAATTTCATTGTCACAAGAACAAGGTGCTGAATGCTGCAGTTTCTAGCATACATGGTTTTCTTTGGGGAGGAACATGTGTTACTTCAACTCAGCTGAATAGGCCTATTTGTAGCAAACCCAGCCTATCTGCACTTTGAAACACCAAAGTTGCAGGAAGCATTCCTTTCCAAAACGGACACCATTCTCACTGGAATACAATGTGTTAGATGCTCCAGCTTCTAACATAGATGGGTTTCTTTGGAGAGATACATGGGTTTCTTCAACTCAGCTGAATATACATTAAGGGAGCAAACAGAGTCTATCTCCACCTTCAACCACCTAAGTTCCAGGAAGTATTCCTTGAAAAACCTAACCGAATACTACAGGAAAACCATGTGGTAGAAGCTCCTGGTTCTAAGACAGATGATTTTCTTTCAAGTGATACATGTGTTTCTACAAGTTAGCTGAAGAGGCCAATTTGGAACAAAATGAGCCTTTCTCCACCGAAAAAAATTCTGATTTTTGGGAGTTATTACTTTCAAAACCAAATTCAATTTGGACAGGGAAACAGTGTGCTAGATGCTCCTGCTTCAAACAGGGATTGTTTTCTTGCGAGAAATACCTGTGTTTCTTCACTGTAGCCGAGTAGGGCTATTTGGAATAAAATGAGCCTTTTCGACCTTGAAAACTGTGATTTGCAGGGATTACTCATTTCAAAAACTAATTCAGCTCTCAAAGTGAAACAATGTGCTCTGCTACAGCTTCTAGCATCCATGCTTTTCTTGGCAGAGGTACATGAATTTCTTCAACTCAGCTGGATAGCCCTAATAGACCAAACGCAGTCTATACTAACCCTTCCACACCTAAGATTCAGGAAGTTTTCCTTTACTAACTAATGCAGTTCTCACAGGAAAACAGTGTGCTTCTAACATGGATGGTTTTCCTTTGAGAGATACATGTGTTTCTTCAACTCAGCTGAAAAGGCATCTTTGGAGCAAAGAGAGACAATCTATCTTGAAATACCTTAGTTGCAGGAAGCATTGCATTGAAAACCTAAGTCAATACTCACAAGGAATCAATGATCTCGATGCTCCTGCATCTAATAGCGATGGTTTTCTTTGAGAGATACCTGTATTTCTTCCACTTGGCTGAATAGGTCTTTTTGGATCAAAATGAGCTTTTTTGCGCTTTGAAAACTATGAACTACAGGAAGAAATTTTTTCCAAACCTAACACAATTCTCATTAGGACAGAGATGCTGAATGCTGCATCTTCTAACTTAGAGGGTTTTCTTAGGAGAGATACAAGGGTTTCTTCACCTCAGCTGAATATACGTTAAGTTAACAAACAGAGTCTCTCCCCACCTTGAACCACCAAAGTTCCAGGAAGTATTCCTTTAAAAAACTAACCGAATTCTACAGGGAAACAATGTGGTAGAAGCTCCTGGTCATAAGACAGATAGATTTCTTTCCAGAGATACATGTGTTTCTTCAAGTTAGCTGAATAGGCCTATTTAGAACAACTTGAGCCTTTCTCCACCTAGAAAATTCTGAAATGCAAGAGATATTCCTTTCAAAACCAAATTCAATTCTCACAGGGAAACAATGTGGTAGATGCTACATCTTTTAAAACTGGTGGTTTTCTTTAAGGAGAGAGATGTGTTCCTTCAACTCAATGGAAAATGCCTAGTTGCAGCCAATGGAATCGATCTCCACCTTGAAACACCTAAGTTGCGGGATGTGTCTTTTCAGAACAAACTGAATTCTCCCAGGAAAAGCATGTGCTACATTCTCCTGCATGGAACAATGAGGGATTTCCTTGAGAGACACATGTGTTGCATCACCTCACCAGAATAGGTGTATTTGAAGCACAAGGAGCCTTTCTCCCCTGTGAACATTTTTTTTGCAGGAATTATTCCTGTCAAAACATAACACTAGCCTCACTGGAAAAAAGGTGCTACATGCTCCTGTTTCTAACACAGGTGGTTTTCTTTTGAGGGATACAAGGATTCCTTCAATTTAGCTGAATAGGTCTATTTGCAACAAAATGAGCCCTTCCCCACCTGGAAAACTATCTTTCACAGGAATTATTCCTTTCAAAACTAACTCAATTGTCGGAGGGAGACAATGCAGAAGATGCTGCAGCTTCTCTCACAGATGGTTGTCTTTGGAGAGGTACATGTGTTCCCTCCCCTCAGTTGAATAGGCCTATTTGGAGCAAAAAGTGCCTATCTCCACCTTGAAGCACCTACTTTTCACGAAGTATTTCTTTCAAAAGTTAACTAAGTTATCACAGAGAAACAATGTGCTGCTAGCTTCTGTTTCTACACAGATGGAGTTCCTTCGAGAGATACATGTGTTTCTTCAAGTAAGATGAATTGGTGGATCTGCAGCCAAATGAGCCTTTTCCATCTTGAAAACTTTGGTTTGCAGGAAGTACTCCTTTCAAAAACTACCTGAGTTCTCATGGCCTAACAATGTGTTCGATGTGGCAGCCACTTTCATAGCTGGTTTTCTTTGGAGAGATGCATATGGTTCTTCAACTCAGGTGAAGAGGCCTATTTGGAGCAAAGTGAGGCTATTTCCACCTTGAAAGGCCGTGGTTGCACGAAGTATTCTTTTCCAAAACTTAGCAATTCTCACAGGAAAACAATGTGCTAGGTGCTCCTGCTTCCAACAGGGATGGTTTTCTTTCGAGAAATACCTGTGTTTCTTCAACTTAGCCAAGTCGGGCTATTTGGAATGAGATGACACTTTTCGACCTTGAAAACTGTGAATTGCAGGAATTATTCTTCTGCAAATCCAATTCAACTCTCAAAGGGAAACATTGTGCTAGATGCTAGGGCTTCTACCATGCATACTTTTCTTTTAGAGGTACATGTACTTCCTCTACTCAGCTGAATAGCCCTAATGGACCAAACGCAGCCTATCTCCCCCTGCAAACACCTAAGATTCATGAAGAATTCCTTTCAAAAACTAACACAGTTTTCACAGGAAAACATGTGCTTCTAACATGGATGGTTTTCCTTTGAGAGATGTGTGTGTCTTCAACTTAGCTGAATAGGCCTATTTGAAATGAGGTGAGCCTCCTACTTTGAATATTGATATTTGCAGGGTGCGTTGCTTTAAAAAAACTGAATGAATTCTCATAGTGAAACACTGTGCTAGATGTGGCAGTTTCTAACATTGAAGGATTTCTTTGCATACATGCATGTGTATCTGAAATTCACCCAAATAGGCCTATTTAGAGTAAGCACATGCTCTCTCCACCTTCAAACACCTAAGTGGCAGTAAGTATTCCTTTCAAAAATAACTCAAGTCTCAAAGGGAAACAACGTGCTAAACGCAAATGCTGCCATCACAGACGGTTTCCTTTGGAGAGGTACATGTGTTAAATCTCCTTAGGTGAATAGGCCCATTCGGAGCAAAATGATCCTTTCTCCACTGTGAAAACGATGATTTGCAGGACGTATTCCTTTCAAAACGTAACTCAAGTCTCACAAGGAAACAAAGTGGTAGGTTCTTTGCATCTAACACAGATTTTTTTCTTTCGAGATACACACATGTTTCATCAACTTACTTGAACTGGCCTATTTGCAAGAAAATGAGACTTTCTCCACCTTGAAAAGTAGGATTTGCAGGAGTTATTCTTCCCAAACCTATCTGAAGTCTCACAGGGAAACAATGTGCTTGAAACTCCTGCTTCTAACTCGGTGGTTTTCTTTCTAGGAATGCATGTGTTTCCTCCACTTAGTTGCCTAGGCCTATTTGGAACACAATGAGCCTATCTCCAACCTGAAAACTGTGATTAGCAGGATGTATTCCTTTCCAAAACTTCCTTAATTCTCAAAGGGAAACAATGTGCTAGAAGCTGCGGCTTCCAGCATAGGTGATTGTCTTGGCAGGGATACATGTGTTTCTTCAACTCACCTGAATAGGCCTACTTAGTGCAAAGAGAGACCTTCTGCACCTTGAAACAACTACATTGCAAGAAACAGTCCTTTCAAAAACTAATTTCATTGTCACAAGAACAAGGTGCTGAATGCTGCAGTTTCTAGCATACATGGTTTTCTTTGGGGAGGAACATGTGTTACTTCAACTCAGCTGAATAGGCCTATTTGGAGCAAACCCAGCCTATCTGCACTTTGAAACACCAAAGTTGCAGGAAGCATTCCTTTCCAAAACGGACACCATTCTCACTGGAATACAATGTGTTAGATGCTCCAGCTTCTAACATAGATGGTTTTCTTTGGAGAGATACATGGGTTTCTTCAACTCAGCTGAATATACTTTAAGGGAGCAAACAGAGTCTATCTCCACCTTCAACCACCTAAGTTCCAGGAAGTATTCCTTGAAAAACCTAACCGAATACTACAGGGAAACCATGTGGTAGAAGCTCCTGGTTCTAAGACAGATGATTTTCTTTCAAGAGATACATGTGTTTCTACAAGTTAGCTGAAGAGGCCAATTTGGAACAAAATGAGCCTTTCTCCACCGAAAAAATACTGATTCTCGGGAGTTATTCCTTTCAAAACCAAATTCAATTTGGACAGGGAAACAGTGTGCTAGATGTTCCTGCTTCAAACAGGGATTGTTTTCTTGCGAGAAATACCTGTGTTTCTTCACTGGAGCCGAGTAGGGCTATTTGGAATAAAATGAGCCTTTTCGACCTTGAAAACTGTGATTTGCAGGGATTACTCATTTCAAAAACTAATTCAGCTCTCAAAGTGAAACAATGTGCTCTGCTACAGCTTCTAGCATCCATGCTTTTCTTGGCAGAGGTACATGAATTTCTTCAACTCAGCTGGATAGCCCTAATAGACCAAACGCACTCTATACTAACCCTTCCACACCTAAGATTCAGGAAGTTTTCCTTTACTAACTAATGCAGTTCTCACAGGAAAACAGTGTGCTTCTAACATGGATGGTTTTCCTTTGAGAGATACATGTGTTTCTTCAACTCAGCTGAAAAGGCATCTTTGGAGCAAAGAGAGACAATCTATCTTGAAATACCTTAGTTGCAGGAAGCATTGCATTGAAAACCTAAGTCAATACTCTCAAGGAATCAATGATCTCGATGCTCCTGCATCTAATAGCGATGGTTTTCTTTGAGAGATACCTGTATTTCCTCCACTTGGCTGAATAGGTCTTTTTGGATCAAAATGAGCTTTTTTGCGCTTTGAAAACTATGAACTACAGGAAGAAATTTTTTCCAAACCTAACACAATTCTCATTAGGACAGAGATGCTGAATGCTGCATCTTCTAACTTAGAGGGTTTTCTTAGGAGAGATACAAGGGTTTCTTCACCTCAGCTGAATATACGTTAAGTTAACAAACAGAGTCTCTCCCCACCTTGAACCACCAAAGTTCCAGGAAGTATTCCTTTAAAAAACTAACCGAATTCTACAGGGAAACAATGTGGTAGAAGCTCCTGGTCATAAGACAGATAGATTTCTTTCCAGAGATACATGTGTTTCTTCAAGTTAGCTGAATAGGCCTATTTAGAACAACTTGAGCCTTTCTCCACCTAGAAAATTCTGAAATGCAAGAGATATTCCTTTCAAAACCAAATTCAATTCTCACAGGGAAACAATGTGGTAGATGCTACATCTTTTAAAACAGGTGGTTTTCAATAAGGAGACAGATGTGTTCCTTCAACTCAATGGAAAATGCCTAGTTGCAGCCAAGGGAATCGATCTCCACCTTGAAACACCTAAGTTGCGGGATGTGTCTTCTCAGAACAAACTGAATTCTCCCAGGAAAAGCATGTGCTACATTCTCCTGCATGGAACAATGAGGGATTTCCTTGAGAGACACATGTGTTACATCACCTCACCAGAATAGGTGTATTTGAAGCACAAGGAGCCTTTCTCCCCTGTGAACATTTTTTTTTGCAGGAATTATTCCTGTCAAAACATAACACTAGCCTCACTGGAAAAAAGGTGCTACATGCTCCTGTTTCTAACACAGGTGGTTTTCTTTTGAGGGATACAAGGATTCCTTCAATTTAGCTGAATAGGTCTATTTGCAACAAAATGAGCCCTTCCCCACCTGGAAAACTATCTTTCACAGGAATTATTCCTTTCAAAACTAACTCAATTGTCGGAGGGAGACAATGCAGAAGGTGCTGCAGCTTCTCTCACAGATGGTTGTCTTTGGAGAGGTACATGTGTTCCCTCCCCTCAGTTGAATAGGCCTATTTGGAGCAAAAAGTGCCTATCTCCACCTTGAAGCACCTACTTTTCACGAAGTATTTCTTCCAAAAGTTAACTCAGTTATCACAGAGAAACAATGTGCTGCTAGCTTCTGTTTCTACACAGATGGAGTTCCTACGAGAGATACATGTGTTTCTTCAAGTAAGATGAATTGGTGGATCTGCAGCCAAATGAGCCTTTTCCATCTTGAAAACTTTGGTTTGCAGGAAGTACTCCTTTCAAAAACTACCTGAGTTCTCATGGCCTAACAATGTGTTCGATGTGGCAGCCACTTTCATAGCTGGTTTTCTTTGGAGAGATGCATATGGTTCTTCAACTCAGGTGAAGAGGCCTATTTGGAGCAAAGTGAGGCTATTTCCACCTTGAAAGGCCGTGGTTGCACGAAGTATTCTTTTCCAAAACGGACGCAATTCTCACAGGAAAACAATGTGCTAGGTGCTCCTGCTTCCAACAGGGATGGTTTTCTTTCGAGAAATACCTGTGTTTCTTCAACTTAGCCAAGTCGGGCTATTTGGAATGAGATGACAGTTTTCGACCTTGAAAACTGTGAATTGCAGGAATTATTCTTCTGCAAATCCAATTCAACTCTCAAAGGGAAACATTGTGCTAGATGCTAGGGCTTCTACCATGCATACTTTTCTTTTAGAGGTACATGTACTTCCTCTACTCAGCTGAATAGCCCTAATGGACCAAACGCAGCCTATCTCCCCCTGCAAACACCTAAGATTCATGAAGAATTCCTTTCAAAAACTAACACAGTTCTCACAGGAAAACATGTGCTTCTAACATGGATGGTTTTCCTTTGAGAGATGTGTGTGTCTTCAACTTAGCTGAATAGGCCTATTTGAAATGAGGTGAGCCTCCTACTTTGAATATTGATATTTGCAGGGTGCGTTGCTTTAAAAAAACTAAATGAATTCTCATAGTGAAACACTGTGCTAGATGTGGCAGTTTCTAACATTGAAGGATTTCTTTGCATACATGCATGTGTATCTGCAATTCACCCAAATAGGCCTATTTAGAGTAAGCACATGCTCTCTCCACCTTGAAACACCTAAGTGGCAGTAAGTATTCCTTTCAAAAATAACTCAAGTCTCAAAGGGAAACAACGTGCTAAACGCAAATGCTGCCATCACAGACGGTTTCCTTTGGAGAGGTACATGTGTTATATCTCCTTAGGTCAATAGGCCCATTCGGAGCAAAATGATCCTTTCTCCACTGTGAAAACGATGATTTGCAGGACGTATTCCTTTGAAAACGTAACTCAAGTCTCACAAGGAAACAAAGTGGTAGGTTCTTTGCATCGAACACAGATTTTTTTCTTTCGAGATACACACATGTTTCATCAACTTACTTGAACTGGCAAGAAAATGAGACTTTCTCCACCTTGAAAAGTAGGATTTGCAGGAGTTATTCTTCCCAAACCTATCTGAAGTCTCACAGGGAAACAATGTGCTTGAAACTCCTGCTTCTAACTCGGTGGTTTTCTTTCTAGGAATGCATGTGTTTCCTCCACTTAGTTGCCTAGGCCTATTTGGAACACAATGAGCCTATCTCCAACCTGAAAACTGTGATTAGCAGGATGTATTCCTTTCCAAAACTTCCTTAATTCTCAAAGGGAAGCAATGTGCTAGAAGCTGCGGCTTCCAGCATAGGTGATTGTCTTGTCAGGGGTACATGTGTTTCTTCACCTCACCTGAATAGGCCTACTTAGTGCAAAGAGAGACCTTCTGCACCTTGAAACAACTACATTGCAAGAAACAGTCCTTTCAAAAACTAATTTCATTGTCACAAGAACAAGGTGCTGAATGCTGCAGTTTCTAGCATACATGGTTTTCTTTGGGGAGGAACATGTGTTACTTCAACTCAGCTGAATAGGCCTATTTGTAGCAAACCCAGCCTATCTGCACTTTGAAACACCAAAGTTGCAGGAAGCATTCCTTTCCAAAACGGACACCATTCTCACTGGAATACAATGTGTTAGATGCTCCAGCTTCTAACATAGATGGGTTTCTTTGGAGAGATACATGGGTTTCTTCAACTCAGCTGAATATACATTAAGGGAGCAAACAGAGTCTATCTCCACCTTCAACCACCTAAGTTCCAGGAAGTATTCCTTGAAAAACCTAACCGAATACTACAGGAAAACCATGTGGTAGAAGCTCCTGGTTCTAAGACAGATGATTTTCTTTCAAGTGATACATGTGTTTCTACAAGTTAGCTGAAGAGGCCAATTTGGAACAAAATGAGCCTTTCTCCACCGAAAAAAATTCTGATTTTTGGGAGTTATTACTTTCAAAACCAAATTCAATTTGGACAGGGAAACAGTGTGCTAGATGCTCCTGCTTCAAACAGGGATTGTTTTCTTGCGAGAAATACCTGTGTTTCTTCACTGTAGCCGAGTAGGGCTATTTGGAATAAAATGAGCCTTTTCGACCTTGAAAACTGTGATTTGCAGGGATTACTCATTTCAAAAACTAATTCAGCTCTCAAAGTGAAACAATGTGCTCTGCTACAGCTTCTAGCATCCATGCTTTTCTTGGCAGAGGTACATGAATTTCTTCAACTCAGCTGGATAGCCCTAATAGACCAAACGCAGTCTATACTAACCCTTCCACACCTAAGATTCAGGAAGTTTTCCTTTACTAACTAATGCAGTTCTCACAGGAAAACAGTGTGCTTCTAACATGGATGGTTTTCCTTTGAGAGATACATGTGTTTCTTCAACTCAGCTGAAAAGGCATCTTTGGAGCAAAGAGAGACAATCTATCTTGAAATACCTTAGTTGCAGGAAGCATTGCATTGAAAACCTAAGTCAATACTCACAAGGAATCAATGATCTCGATGCTCCTGCATCTAATAGCGATGGTTTTCTTTGAGAGATACCTGTATTTCTTCCACTTGGCTGAATAGGTCTTTTTGGATCAAAATGAGCTTTTTTGCGCTTTGAAAACTATGAACTACAGGAAGAAATTTTTTCCAAACCTAACACAATTCTCATTAGGACAGAGATGCTGAATGCTGCATCTTCTAACTTAGAGGGTTTTCTTAGGAGAGATACAAGGGTTTCTTCACCTCAGCTGAATATACGTTAAGTTAACAAACAGAGTCTCTCCCCACCTTGAACCACCAAAGTTCCAGGAAGTATTCCTTTAAAAAACTAACCGAATTCTACAGGGAAACAATGTGGTAGAAGCTCCTGGTCATAAGACAGATAGATTTCTTTCCAGAGATACATGTGTTTCTTCAAGTTAGCTGAATAGGCCTATTTAGAACAACTTGAGCCTTTCTCCACCTAGAAAATTCTGAAATGCAAGAGATATTCCTTTCAAAACCAAATTCAATTCTCACAGGGAAACAATGTGGTAGATGCTACATCTTTTAAAACTGGTGGTTTTCTTTAAGGAGAGAGATGTGTTCCTTCAACTCAATGGAAAATGCCTAGTTGCAGCCAATGGAATCGATCTCCACCTTGAAACACCTAAGTTGCGGGATGTGTCTTTTCAGAACAAACTGAATTCTCCCAGGAAAAGCATGTGCTACATTCTCCTGCATGGAACAATGAGGGATTTCCTTGAGAGACACATGTGTTGCATCACCTCACCAGAATAGGTGTATTTGAAGCACAAGGAGCCTTTCTCCCCTGTGAACATTTTTTTTGCAGGAATTATTCCTGTCAAAACATAACACTAGCCTCACTGGAAAAAAGGTGCTACATGCTCCTGTTTCTAACACAGGTGGTTTTCTTTTGAGGGATACAAGGATTCCTTCAATTTAGCTGAATAGGTCTATTTGCAACAAAATGAGCCCTTCCCCACCTGGAAAACTATCTTTCACAGGAATTATTCCTTTCAAAACTAACTCAATTGTCGGAGGGAGACAATGCAGAAGATGCTGCAGCTTCTCTCACAGATGGTTGTCTTTGGAGAGGTACATGTGTTCCCTCCCCTCAGTTGAATAGGCCTATTTGGAGCAAAAAGTGCCTATCTCCACCTTGAAGCACCTACTTTTCACGAAGTATTTCTTTCAAAAGTTAACTAAGTTATCACAGAGAAACAATGTGCTGCTAGCTTCTGTTTCTACACAGATGGAGTTCCTTCGAGAGATACATGTGTTTCTTCAAGTAAGATGAATTGGTGGATCTGCAGCCAAATGAGCCTTTTCCATCTTGAAAACTTTGGTTTGCAGGAAGTACTCCTTTCAAAAACTACCTGAGTTCTCATGGCCTAACAATGTGTTCGATGTGGCAGCCACTTTCATAGCTGGTTTTCTTTGGAGAGATGCATATGGTTCTTCAACTCAGGTGAAGAGGCCTATTTGGAGCAAAGTGAGGCTATTTCCACCTTGAAAGGCCGTGGTTGCACGAAGTATTCTTTTCCAAAACTTAGCAATTCTCACAGGAAAACAATGTGCTAGGTGCTCCTGCTTCCAACAGGGATGGTTTTCTTTCGAGAAATACCTGTGTTTCTTCAACTTAGCCAAGTCGGGCTATTTGGAATGAGATGACACTTTTCGACCTTGAAAACTGTGAATTGCAGGAATTATTCTTCTGCAAATCCAATTCAACTCTCAAAGGGAAACATTGTGCTAGATGCTAGGGCTTCTACCATGCATACTTTTCTTTTAGAGGTACATGTACTTCCTCTACTCAGCTGAATAGCCCTAATGGACCAAACGCAGCCTATCTCCCCCTGCAAACACCTAAGATTCATGAAGAATTCCTTTCAAAAACTAACACAGTTTTCACAGGAAAACATGTGCTTCTAACATGGATGGTTTTCCTTTGAGAGATGTGTGTGTCTTCAACTTAGCTGAATAGGCCTATTTGAAATGAGGTGAGCCTCCTACTTTGAATATTGATATTTGCAGGGTGCGTTGCTTTAAAAAAACTGAATGAATTCTCATAGTGAAACACTGTGCTAGATGTGGCAGTTTCTAACATTGAAGGATTTCTTTGCATACATGCATGTGTATCTGAAATTCACCCAAATAGGCCTATTTAGAGTAAGCACATGCTCTCTCCACCTTCAAACACCTAAGTGGCAGTAAGTATTCCTTTCAAAAATAACTCAAGTCTCAAAGGGAAACAACGTGCTAAACGCAAATGCTGCCATCACAGACGGTTTCCTTTGGAGAGGTACATGTGTTAAATCTCCTTAGGTGAATAGGCCCATTCGGAGCAAAATGATCCTTTCTCCACTGTGAAAACGATGATTTGCAGGACGTATTCCTTTCAAAACGTAACTCAAGTCTCACAAGGAAACAAAGTGGTAGGTTCTTTGCATCTAACACAGATTTTTTTCTTTCGAGATACACACATGTTTCATCAACTTACTTGAACTGGCCTATTTGCAAGAAAATGAGACTTTCTCCACCTTGAAAAGTAGGATTTGCAGGAGTTATTCTTCCCAAACCTATCTGAAGTCTCACAGGGAAACAATGTGCTTGAAACTCCTGCTTCTAACTCGGTGGTTTTCTTTCTAGGAATGCATGTGTTTCCTCCACTTAGTTGCCTAGGCCTATTTGGAACACAATGAGCCTATCTCCAACCTGAAAACTGTGATTAGCAGGATGTATTCCTTTCCAAAACTTCCTTAATTCTCAAAGGGAAACAATGTGCTAGAAGCTGCGGCTTCCAGCATAGGTGATTGTCTTGGCAGGGATACATGTGTTTCTTCAACTCACCTGAATAGGCCTACTTAGTGCAAAGAGAGACCTTCTGCACCTTGAAACAACTACATTGCAAGAAACAGTCCTTTCAAAAACTAATTTCATTGTCACAAGAACAAGGTGCTGAATGCTGCAGTTTCTAGCATACATGGTTTTCTTTGGGGAGGAACATGTGTTACTTCAACTCAGCTGAATAGGCCTATTTGGAGCAAACCCAGCCTATCTGCACTTTGAAACACCAAAGTTGCAGGAAGCATTCCTTTCCAAAACGGACACCATTCTCACTGGAATACAATGTGTTAGATGCTCCAGCTTCTAACATAGATGGTTTTCTTTGGAGAGATACATGGGTTTCTTCAACTCAGCTGAATATACTTTAAGGGAGCAAACAGAGTCTATCTCCACCTTCAACCACCTAAGTTCCAGGAAGTATTCCTTGAAAAACCTAACCGAATACTACAGGGAAACCATGTGGTAGAAGCTCCTGGTTCTAAGACAGATGATTTTCTTTCAAGAGATACATGTGTTTCTACAAGTTAGCTGAAGAGGCCAATTTGGAACAAAATGAGCCTTTCTCCACCGAAAAAATACTGATTCTCGGGAGTTATTCCTTTCAAAACCAAATTCAATTTGGACAGGGAAACAGTGTGCTAGATGTTCCTGCTTCAAACAGGGATTGTTTTCTTGCGAGAAATACCTGTGTTTCTTCACTGGAGCCGAGTAGGGCTATTTGGAATAAAATGAGCCTTTTCGACCTTGAAAACTGTGATTTGCAGGGATTACTCATTTCAAAAACTAATTCAGCTCTCAAAGTGAAACAATGTGCTCTGCTACAGCTTCTAGCATCCATGCTTTTCTTGGCAGAGGTACATGAATTTCTTCAACTCAGCTGGATAGCCCTAATAGACCAAACGCACTCTATACTAACCCTTCCACACCTAAGATTCAGGAAGTTTTCCTTTACTAACTAATGCAGTTCTCACAGGAAAACAGTGTGCTTCTAACATGGATGGTTTTCCTTTGAGAGATACATGTGTTTCTTCAACTCAGCTGAAAAGGCATCTTTGGAGCAAAGAGAGACAATCTATCTTGAAATACCTTAGTTGCAGGAAGCATTGCATTGAAAACCTAAGTCAATACTCTCAAGGAATCAATGATCTCGATGCTCCTGCATCTAATAGCGATGGTTTTCTTTGAGAGATACCTGTATTTCCTCCACTTGGCTGAATAGGTCTTTTTGGATCAAAATGAGCTTTTTTGCGCTTTGAAAACTATGAACTACAGGAAGAAATTTTTTCCAAACCTAACACAATTCTCATTAGGACAGAGATGCTGAATGCTGCATCTTCTAACTTAGAGGGTTTTCTTAGGAGAGATACAAGGGTTTCTTCACCTCAGCTGAATATACGTTAAGTTAACAAACAGAGTCTCTCCCCACCTTGAACCACCAAAGTTCCAGGAAGTATTCCTTTAAAAAACTAACCGAATTCTACAGGGAAACAATGTGGTAGAAGCTCCTGGTCATAAGACAGATAGATTTCTTTCCAGAGATACATGTGTTTCTTCAAGTTAGCTGAATAGGCCTATTTAGAACAACTTGAGCCTTTCTCCACCTAGAAAATTCTGAAATGCAAGAGATATTCCTTTCAAAACCAAATTCAATTCTCACAGGGAAACAATGTGGTAGATGCTACATCTTTTAAAACAGGTGGTTTTCAATAAGGAGACAGATGTGTTCCTTCAACTCAATGGAAAATGCCTAGTTGCAGCCAAGGGAATCGATCTCCACCTTGAAACACCTAAGTTGCGGGATGTGTCTTCTCAGAACAAACTGAATTCTCCCAGGAAAAGCATGTGCTACATTCTCCTGCATGGAACAATGAGGGATTTCCTTGAGAGACACATGTGTTACATCACCTCACCAGAATAGGTGTATTTGAAGCACAAGGAGCCTTTCTCCCCTGTGAACATTTTTTTTTGCAGGAATTATTCCTGTCAAAACATAACACTAGCCTCACTGGAAAAAAGGTGCTACATGCTCCTGTTTCTAACACAGGTGGTTTTCTTTTGAGGGATACAAGGATTCCTTCAATTTAGCTGAATAGGTCTATTTGCAACAAAATGAGCCCTTCCCCACCTGGAAAACTATCTTTCACAGGAATTATTCCTTTCAAAACTAACTCAATTGTCGGAGGGAGACAATGCAGAAGGTGCTGCAGCTTCTCTCACAGATGGTTGTCTTTGGAGAGGTACATGTGTTCCCTCCCCTCAGTTGAATAGGCCTATTTGGAGCAAAAAGTGCCTATCTCCACCTTGAAGCACCTACTTTTCACGAAGTATTTCTTCCAAAAGTTAACTCAGTTATCACAGAGAAACAATGTGCTGCTAGCTTCTGTTTCTACACAGATGGAGTTCCTACGAGAGATACATGTGTTTCTTCAAGTAAGATGAATTGGTGGATCTGCAGCCAAATGAGCCTTTTCCATCTTGAAAACTTTGGTTTGCAGGAAGTACTCCTTTCAAAAACTACCTGAGTTCTCATGGCCTAACAATGTGTTCGATGTGGCAGCCACTTTCATAGCTGGTTTTCTTTGGAGAGATGCATATGGTTCTTCAACTCAGGTGAAGAGGCCTATTTGGAGCAAAGTGAGGCTATTTCCACCTTGAAAGGCCGTGGTTGCACGAAGTATTCTTTTCCAAAACGGACGCAATTCTCACAGGAAAACAATGTGCTAGGTGCTCCTGCTTCCAACAGGGATGGTTTTCTTTCGAGAAATACCTGTGTTTCTTCAACTTAGCCAAGTCGGGCTATTTGGAATGAGATGACAGTTTTCGACCTTGAAAACTGTGAATTGCAGGAATTATTCTTCTGCAAATCCAATTCAACTCTCAAAGGGAAACATTGTGCTAGATGCTAGGGCTTCTACCATGCATACTTTTCTTTTAGAGGTACATGTACTTCCTCTACTCAGCTGAATAGCCCTAATGGACCAAACGCAGCCTATCTCCCCCTGCAAACACCTAAGATTCATGAAGAATTCCTTTCAAAAACTAACACAGTTCTCACAGGAAAACATGTGCTTCTAACATGGATGGTTTTCCTTTGAGAGATGTGTGTGTCTTCAACTTAGCTGAATAGGCCTATTTGAAATGAGGTGAACCTTCTACTTTGAATATTGATATTTGCAGGGTGCGTTGCTTTAAAAAAACTAAATGAATTCTCATAGTGAAACACTGTGCTAGATGTGGCAGTTTCTAACATTGAAGGATTTCTTTGCATACATGCATGTGTATCAGCAATTCACCCAAATAGGCCTATTTAGAGTAAGCACATGCTCTCTCCACCTTGAAACACCTAAGTGGCAGTAAGTATTCCTTTCAAAAATAACTCAAGTCTCAAAGGGAAACAACGTGCTAAACGCAAATGCTGCCATCACAGACGGTTTCCTTTGGAGAGGTACATGTGTTACATCTCCTTAGGTGAATAGGCCCATTCGGAGCAAAATGATCCTTTCTCCACTGTGAAAACGATGATTTGCAGGACGTATTCCTTTGAAAACGTAACTCAAGTCTCACAAGGAAACAAAGTGGTAGGTTCTTTGCATCGAACACAGATTTTTTTCTTTCGAGATACACACATGTTTCATCAACTTACTTGAACTGGCCTATTTGCAAGAAAATGAGACTTTCTCCACCTTGAAAAGTAGGATTTGCAGGAGTTATTCTTCCCAAACCTATCTGAAGTCTCACAGGGAAACAATGTGCTTGAAACTCCTGCTTCTAACTCGGTGGTTTTCTTTCTAGGAATGCATGTGTTTCCTCCACTTAGTTGCCTAGGCCTATTTGGAACACAATGAGCCTATCTCCAACCTGAAAACTGTGATTAGCAGGATGTATTCCTTTCCAAAACTTCCTTAATTCTCAAAGGGAAACAATGTGCTAGAAGCTGCGGCTTCCAGCATAGGTGATTGTCTTGTCAGGGGTACATGTGTTTCTTCACCTCACCTGAATAGGCCTACTTAGTGCAAAGAGAGACCTTCTGCACCTTGAAACAACTACATTGCAAGAAACAGTCCTTTCAAAAACTAATTTCATTGTCACAAGAACAAGGTGCTGAATGCTGCAGTTTCTAGCATACATGGTTTTCTTTGGGGAGGAACATGTGTTACTTCAACTCAGCTGAATAGGCCTATTTGGAGCAAACCCAGCCTATCTGCACTTTGAAACACCAAAGTTGCAGGAAGCATTCCTTTCCAAAACGGACACCATTCTCACTGGAATACAATGTGTTAGATGCTCCAGCTTCTAACATACATGGGTTTCTTTGGAGAGATACATGGGTTTCTTCAACTCAGCTGAATATACTTTAAGGGAGCAAACAGAGTCTATCTCCACCTTCAACCACCTAAGTTCCAGGAAGTATTCCTTGAAAAACCTAACCGAATACTACAGGGAAACCATGTGGTAGAAGCTCCTGGTTCTAAGACAGATGATTTTCTTTCAAGAGATACATGTGTTTGTACAAGTTAGCTGAAGAGGCCAATTTGGAACAAAATGAGCCTTTCTCCACCGAAAAAATACTGATTCTCGGGAGTTATTCCTTTCAAAACCAAATTCAATTTGGACAGGGAAACAGTGTGCTAGATGCTCCTGCTTCAAACAGGGATTGTTTTCTTGCGAGAAATACCTGTGTTTCTTCACTGGAGCCGAGTAGGGCTATTTGGAATAAAATGAGCCTTTTCGACCTTGAAAACTGTGATTTGCAGGGATTACTCATTTCAAAAACTAATTCAGCTCTCAAAGTGAAACAATGTGCTCTGCTACAGCTTCTAGCATCCATGCTTTTCTTGGCAGAGGTACATGAATTTCTTCAACTCAGCTGGATAGCCCTAATAGACCAAACGCACTCTATACTAACCCTTCCACACCTAAGATTCAGGAAGTTTTCCTTTACTAACTAATGCAGTTCTCACAGGAAAACAGTGTGCTTCTAACATGGATGGTTTTCCTTTGAGAGATACATGTGTTTCTTCAACTCAGCTGAAAAGGCATCTTTGGAGCAAAGAGAGACAATCTATCTTGAAATACCTTAGTTGCAGGAAGCATTGCATTGAAAACCTAAGTCAATACTCACAAGGAATCAATGATCTCGATGCTCCTGCATCTAATAGCGATGGTTTTCTTTGAGAGATACCTGTATTTCTTCCACTTGGCTGAATAGGTCTTTTTGGATCAAAATGAGCTTTTTTGCGCTTTGAAAACTATGAACTACAGGAAGCATTTCTTTCCAAACCTAACACAATTCTCATTAGGACAGAGATGCTGAATGCTGCATCTTCTAACTTAGAGGGTTTTCTTAGGAGAGATACAAGGGTTTCTTCACCTCAGCTGAATATACGTTAAGTTAACAAACAGAGTCTCTCCCCACCTTGAACCACCAAAGTTCCAGGAAGTATTCCTTTAAAAAACTAAGGGAATTCTACAGGGAAACAATGTGGTAGAAGCTCCTGGTCATAAGACAGATAGATTTCTTTCCAGAGATACATGTGTTTCTTCAAGTTAGCTGAATAGGCCTATTTAGAACAACTTGAGCCTTTCTCCACCTAGAAAATTCTGATATGCAAGAGATATTCCTTTCAAAACCAAATTCAATTCTCACAGGGATACAATGTGGTAGATGCTACATCTTTTAAAACTGGTGGTTTTCTTTAAGGAGAGAGATGTGTTCCTTCAACTCAATGGAAAATGCCTAGTTGCAGCCAAGGGAATCGATCTCCACCTTGAAACACCTAAGTTGCGGGATGTGTCTTTTCAGAACAAACTGAATTCTCCCAGGAAAAGCATGTGCTACATTCTCCTGCATGGAACAATGAGGGATTTCCTTGAGAGACACATGTGTTGCATCACCTCACCAGAATAGGTGTATTTGAAGCACAAGGAGCCTTTCTCCCCTGTGAACATTTTTTTTGCAGGAATTATTCCTGTCAAAACATAACACTAGCCTCACTGGAAAAAAGCTGCTACATGCTCCTGTTTCTAACACAGGTGGTTTTCTTTTGAGGGATACAAGGATTCCTTCAATTTAGCTGAATAGGTCTATTTGCAACAAAATGAGCCCTTCCCCACCTGGAAAACTATCGTTCACAGGAATTATTCCTTTCAAAACTAACTCAATTGTCGGAGGGAGACAATGCAGAAGATGCTGCAGCTTCTCTCACAGATGGTTGTCTTTGGAGAGGTACATGTGTTCCCTCCCCTCAGTTGAATAGGCCTATTTGGAGCAAAAAGTGCCTATCTCCACCTTGAAGCACCTACTTTTCACGAAGTATTTCTTTCAAAAGTTAACTCAGTTATCACAGAGAAACAATGTGCTGCTAGCTTCTGTTTCTACACAGATGGAGTTCCTTCGAGAGATACATGTGTTTCTTCAAGTAAGATGAATTGGTGGATCTGCAGCCAAATGAGCCTTTTCCATCTTGAAAACTTTGGTTTGCAGGAAGTACTCCTTTCAAAAACTACCTGAGTTCTCATGGCCTAACAATGTGTTCGATGTGGCAGCCACTTTCATAGCTGGTTTTCTTTGGAGAGATGCATATGGTTCTTCAACTCAGGTGAAGAGGCCTATTTGGAGCAAAGTGAGGCTATTTCCACCTTGAAAGGCCGTGGTTGCACGAAGTATTCTTTTCCAAAACTTAGCAATTCTCACAGGAAAACAATGTGCTAGGTGCTCCTGCTTCCAACAGGGATGGTTTTCTTTCGAGAAATACCTGTGTTTCTTCAACTTAGCCAAGTCGGGCTATTTGGAATGAGATGACACTTTTCGACCTTGAAAACTGTGAATTGCAGGAATTATTCTTCTGCAAATCCAATTCAACTCTCAAAGGGAAACATTGTGCTAGATGCTAGGGCTTCTACCATGCATACTTTTCTTTTAGAGGTACATGTACTTCCTCTACTCAGCTGAATAGCCCTAATGGACCAAACGCAGCCTATCTCCCCCTGCAAACACCTAAGATTCATGAAGAATTCCTTTCAAAAACTAACACAGTTTTCACAGGAAAACATGTGCTTCTAACATGGATGGTTTTCCTTTGAGAGATGTGTGTGTCTTCAACTTAGCTGAATAGGCCTATTTGAAATGAGGTGAGCCTGCTACTTTGAATATTGATATTTGCAGGGTGCGTTGCTTTAAAAAAACTGAATGAATTCTCATAGTGAAACACTGTGCTAGATGTGGCAGTTTCTAACATTGAAGGATTTCTTTGCATACATGCATGTGTATCTGCAATTCACCCAAATAGGCCTATTTAGAGTAAGCACATGCTCTCTCCACCTTGAAACACCTAAGTGGCAGTAAGTATTCCTTTCAAAAATAACTCAAGTCTCAAAGGGAAACAACGTGCTAAACGCAAATGCTGCCATCACAGACGGTTTCCTTTGGAGAGGTACATGTGTTAAATCTCCTTAGGTGAATAGGCCCATTCGGAGCAAAATGATCCTTTCTCCACTGTGAAAACGATGATTTGCAGGACGTATTCCTTTCAAAACGTAACTCAAGTCTCACAAGGAAACAAAGTGGTAGGTTCTTTGCATCTAACACAGATTTTTTTCTTTCGAGATACACACATGTTTCATCAACTTACTTGAACTGGCCTATTTGCAAGAAAATGAGACTTTCTCCACCTTGAAAAGTAGGATTTGCAGGAGTTATTCTTCCCAAACCTATCTGAAGTCTCACAGGGAAACAATGTGCTTGAAACTCCTGCTTCTAACTCGGTGGTTTTCTTTCTAGGAATGCATGTGTTTCCTCCACTTAGTTGCCTAGGCCTATGTGGAACACAATGAGCCTATCTCCAACCTGAAAACTGTGATTAGCAGGATGTATTCCTTTCCAAAACTTCCTTAATTCTCAAAGGGAAACAATGTGCTAGAAGCTGCGGCTTCCAGCATAGGTGATTGTCTTGGCAGGGATACATGTGTTTCTTCAACTCACCTGAATAGGCCTACTTAGTGCAAAGAGAGACCTTCTGCACCTTGAAACAACTACATTGCAAGAAACAGTCCTTTCAAAAACTAATTTCATTGTCACAAGAACAAGGTGCTGAATGCTGCAGTTTCTAGCATACATGGTTTTCTTTGGGGAGGAACATGTGTTACTTCAACTCAGCTGAATAGGCCTATTTGGAGCAAACCCAGCCTATCTGCACTTTGAAACACCAAAGTTGCAGGAAGCATTCCTTTCCAAAACGGACACCATTCTCACTGGAATACAATGTGTTAGATGCTCCAGCTTCTAACATAGATGGTTTTCTTTGGAGAGATACATGGGTTTCTTCAACTCAGCTGAATATACTTTAAGGGAGCAAACAGAGTCTATCTCCACCTTCAACCACCTAAGTTCCAGGAAGTATTCCTTGAAAAACCTAACCGAATACTACAGGGAAACCATGTGGTAGAAGCTCCTGGTTCTAAGACAGATGATTTTCTTTCAAGAGATACATGTGTTTGTACAAGTTAGCTGAAGAGGCCAATTTGGAACAAAATGAGCCTTTCTCCACCGAAAAAATACTGATTCTCGGGAGTTATTCCTTTCAAAACCAAATTCAATTTGGACAGGGAAACAGTGTGCTAGATGTTCCTGCTTCAAACAGGGATTGTTTTCTTGCGAGAAATACCTGTGTTTCTTCACTGGAGCCGAGTAGGGCTATTTGGAATAAAATGAGCCTTTTCGACCTTGAAAACTGTGATTTGCAGGGATTACTCATTTCAAAAACTAATTCAGCTCTCAAAGTGAAACAATGTGCTCTGCTACAGCTTCTAGCATCCATGCTTTTCTTGGCAGAGGTACATGAATTTCTTCAACTCAGCTGGATAGCCCTAATAGACCAAACGCACTCTATACTAACCCTTCCACACCTAAGATTCAGGAAGTTTTCCTTTACTAACTAATGCAGTTCTCACAGGAAAACAGTGTGCTTCTAACATGGATGGTTTTCCTTTGAGAGATACATGTGTTTCTTCAACTCAGCTGAAAAGGCGTCTTTGGAGCAAAGAGAGACAATCTATCTTGAAATACCTTAGTTGCAGGAAGCATTGCATTGAAAACCTAAGTCAATACTCTCAAGGAATCAATGATCTCGATGCTCCTGCATCTAATAGCGATGGTTTTCTTTGAGAGATACCTGTATTTCTTCCACTTGGCTGAATAGGTCTTTTTGGATCAAAATGAGCTTTTTTGCGCTTTGAAAACTATGAACTACAGGAAGAAATTTTTTCCAAACCTAACACAATTCTCATTAGGACAGAGATGCTGAATGCTGCATCTTCTAACTTAGAGGGTTTTCTTAGGAGAGATACAAGGGTTTCTTCACCTCAGCTGAATATACGTTAAGTTAACAAACAGAGTCTCTCCCCACCTTGAACCACCAAAGTTCCAGGAAGTATTCCTTTAAAAAACTAACTGAATTCTACAGGGAAACAATGTGGTAGAAGCTCCTGGTCATAAGACAGATAGATTTCTTTCCAGAGATACATGTGTTTCTTCAAGTTAGCTGAATAGGCCTATTTAGAACAACTTGAGCCTTTCTCCACCTAGAAAATTCTGAAATGCAAGAGATATTCCTTTCAAAACCAAATTCAATTCTCACAGGGAAACAATGTGGTAGATGCTACATCTTTTAAAACTGGTGGTTTTCTTTAAGGAGAGAGATGTGTTCCTTCAACTCAATGGAAAATGCCTAGTTGCAGCCAATGGAATCGATCTCCACCTTGAAACACCTAAGTTGCGGGATGTGTCTTTTCAGAACAAACTGAATTCTCCCAGGAAAAGCATGTGCTACATTCTCCTGCATGGAACAATGAGGGATTTCCTTGAGAGACACATGTGTTGCATCACCTCACCAGAATAGGTGTATTTGAAGCACAAGGAGCCTTTATCCCCTGTGAACATTTTTTTTGCAGGAATTATTCCTGTCAAAACATAACACTAGCCTCACTGGAAAAAAGCTGCTACATGCTCCTGTTTCTAACACAGGTGGTTTTCTTTTGAGGGATACAAGGATTCCTTCAATTTAGCTGAATAGGTCTATTTGCAACAAAATGAGCCCTTCCCCACCTGGAAAACTATCGTTCACAGGAATTATTCCTTTCAAAACTAACTCAATTGTCGGAGGGAGACAATGCAGAAGATGCTGCAGCTTCTCTCACAGATGGTTGTCTTTGGAGAGGTACATGTGTTCCCTCCCCTCAGTTGAATAGGCCTATTTGGAGCAAAAAGTGCCTATCTCCACCTTGAAGCACCTACTTTTCACGAAGTATTTCTTTCAAAAGTTAACTCAGTTATCACAGAGAAACAATGTGCTGCTAGCTTCTGTTTCTACACAGATGGAGTTCCTTCGAGAGATACATGTGTTTCTTCAAGTAAGATGAATTGGTGGATCTGCAGCCAAATGAGCCTTTTCCATCTTGAAAACTTTGGTTTGCAGGAAGTACTCCTTTCAAAAACTAACTGAGTTCTCATGGCCTAACAATGTGTTCGATGTGGCAGCCACTTTCATAGCTGGTTTTCTTTGGAGAGATGCATATGGTTCTTCAACTCAGGTGAAGAGGCCTATTTGGAGCAAAGTGAGGCTATTTCCACCTTGAAAGGCCGTGGTTGCAGGAAGTATTCTTTTCCAAAACTTAGCAATTCTCACAGGAAAACAATGTGCTAGGTGCTCCTGCTTCCAACAGGGATGGTTTTCTTTCGAGAAATACCTGTGTTTCTTCAACTTAGCCAAGTCGGGCTATTTGGAATGAGATGACACTTTTCGACCTTGAAAACTGTGAATTGCAGGAATTATTCTTCTGCAAATCCAATTCAACTCTCAAAGGGAAACATTGTGCTAGATGCTAGGGCTTCTACCATGCATACTTTTCTTTTAGAGGTACATGTACTTCCTCTACTCAGCTGAATAGCCCTAATGGACCAAACGCAGCCTATCTCCCCCTGCAAACACCTAAGATTCATGAAGAATTCCTTTCAAAAACTAACACAGTTTTCACAGGAAAACATGTGCTTCTAACATGGATGGTTTTCCTTTGAGAGATGTGTGTGTCTTCAACTTAGCTGAATAGGCCTATTTGAAATGAGGTGAGCCTCCTACTTTGAATATTGATATTTGCAGGGTGCGTTGCTTTAAAAAAACTGAATGAATTCTCATAGTGAAACACTGTGCTAGATGTGGCAGTTTCTAACATTGAAGGATTTCTTTGCATACATGCATGTGTATCTGCAATTCACCCAAATAGGCCTATTTAGAGTAAGCACATGCTCTCTCCACCTTGAAACACCTAAGTGGCAGTAAGTATTCCTTTCAAAAATAACTCAAGTCTCAAAGGGAAACAACGTGCTAAACGCAAATGCTGCCATCACAGACGGTTTCCTTTGGAGAGGTACATGTGTTACATCTCCTTAGGTGAATAGGCCCATTCGGAGCAAAATGATCCTTTCTCCACTGTGAAAACGATGATTTGCAGGACGTATTCCTTTCAAAACGTAACTCAAGTCTCACAAGGAAACAAAGTGGTAGGTTCTTTGCATCTAACACAGATTTTTTTCTTTCGAGATACACACATGTTTCATCAACTTACTTGAACTGGCCTATTTGCAAGAAAATGAGACTTTCTCCACCTTGAAAAGTAGGATTTGCAGGAGTTATTCTTCCCAAACCTATCTGAAGTCTCACAGGGAAACAATGTGCTTGAAACTCCTGCTTCTAACTCGGTGGTTTTCTTTCTAGGAATGCATGTGTTTCCTCCACTTAGTTGCCTAGGCCTATTTGGAACACAATGAGCCTATCTCCAACCTGAAAACTGTGATTAGCAGGATGTATTCCTTTCCAAAACTTCCTTAATTCTCAAAGGGAAACAATGTGCTAGAAGCTGCGGCTTCCAGCATAGGTGATTGTCTTGGCAGGGATACATGTGTTTCTTCAACTCACCTGAATAGGCCTACTTAGTGCAAAGAGAGACCTTCTGCACCTTGAAACAACTACATTGCAAGAAACAGTCCTTTCAAAAACTAATTTCATTGTCACAAGAACAAGGTGCTGAATGCTGCAGTTTCTAGCATACATGGTTTTCTTTGGGGAGGAACATGTGTTACTTCAACTCAGCTGAATAGGCCTATTTGGAGCAAACCCAGCCTATCTGCACTTTGAAACACCAAAGTTGCAGGAAGCATTCCTTTCCAAAACGGACACCATTCTCACTGGAATACAATGTGTTAGATGCTCCAGCTTCTAACATAGATGGTTTTCTTTGGAGAGATACATGGGTTTCTTCAACTCAGCTGAATATACTTTAAGGGAGCAAACAGAGTCTATCTCCACCTTCAACCACCTAAGTTCCAGGAAGTATTCCTTGAAAAACCTAACCGAATACTACAGGGAAACCATGTGGTAGAAGCTCCTGGTTCTAAGACAGATGATTTTCTTTCAAGAGATACATGTGTTTCTACAAGTTAGCTGAAGAGGCCAATTTGGAACAAAATGAGCCTTTCTCCACCGAAAAAATACTGATTCTCGGGAGTTATTCCTTTCAAAACCAAATTCAATTTGGACAGGGAAACAGTGTGCTAGATGCTCCTGCTTCAAACAGGGATTGTTTTCTTGCGAGAAATACCTGTGTTTCTTCACTGGAGCCGAGTAGGGCTATTTGGAATAAAATGAGCCTTTTCGACCTTGAAAACTGTGATTTGCAGGGATTACTCATTTCAACAACTAATTCAGCTCTCAAAGTGAAACAATGTGCTCTGCTACAGCTTCTAGCATCCATGCTTTTCTTGGCAGAGGTACATGAATTTCTTCAACTCAGCTGGATAGCCCTAATAGACCAAACGCAGTCTATATTAACCCTTCCACACCTAAGATTCAGGAAGTTTTCCTTTACTAACTAATGCAGTTCTCACAGGAAAACAGTGTGCTTCTAACATGGATGGTTTTCCTTTGAGAGATACCTGTATTTCTTCCACTTGGCTGAATAGGTCTTTTTGGATCAAAATGAGCTTTTTTGCGCTTTGAAAACTATGAAGTACAGGAAGCATTTCTTTCCAAACCTAACACAATTCTCATTAGGACAGAGATGCTGAATGCTGCATCTTCTAACTTAGAGGGTTTTCTTAGGAGAGATACAAGGGTTTCTTCACCTCAGCTGAATATACGTTAAGTTAACAAACAGAGTCTCTCCGCACCTTGAACCACCAAAGTTCCAGGAAGTATTCCTTTAAAAATCTAACCCAATTCTACAGGGAAACAATGTGGTAGAAGCTCCTGGTCATAAGACAGATAGATTTCTTTCAAGAGATACATGTGTTTCTTCAAGTTAGCTGAATAGGCCTATTTAGAACAACTTGAGCCTTTCTCCACCTTGAAAATTCTGATATGCAAGAGATATTCCTTTCAAAACCAAATTCAATTCTCACAGGGAAACAATGTGGTAGATGCTACATCTTTTATAACAGGTGGTTTTCTTTAAGGAGACAGATGTGTTCCTTCAACTCAATGGAAAATGCCTAGTTGCAGCCAATGGAATCGATCTCCACCTTGAAACACCTAAGTTGCGGGATGTGTCTTTTCAGAAAAAACTGAATTCTCCCAGGAAAAGCACGTGCTACATACTCCTGCATTTAACAATGAGGGATTTCCTTGAGAGACACATGTGTTGCATCACCTCACCAGAATAGGTGTATTTGAAGCACAAGGAGCCTTTCTCCCCTGTGAACATTTTTTTTTGCAGGAATTATTCCTGTCAAAACACAACACAAGCCTCACTGGAAAAAAGGTGCTACATGCTCCTGTTTCTAACACAGATGGTTTTCTTTTGAGGGATACAAGGATTCCTTCAATTTAGCTGAATAGGTCTATTTGCAACAAAATGAGCCCTTCTCCACCTGGAAAACTATCGTTCACAGGAATTATTCCTTTCAAAACTAACTCAATTGTCGGAGGGAGACAATGCAGAAGATGCTGCAGCTTCACTCACAGATGGTTGTCTTTGGAGAGGTACATGTGTTCCCTCCCCTCAGTTGAATAGTCCTATTTGGAGCAAAAAGTGCCTATCTCCACCTTGAAGCACCTACTTTTCACGAAGTATTTCTTCCAAAAGTTAACTCAGTTATCACAGAGAAACAATGTGCTGCTAGCTTCTGTTTCTACACAGATGGAGTTCCTACGAGAGATACATGTGTTTCTTCAAGTAAGATGAATTGGTGGATCTGCAGCCAAATGAGCCTTTTCCATCTTGAAAACTTTGGTTTGCAGGAAGTACTCCTTTCAAAAACTACCTGAGTTCTCATGGCCTAACAATGTGTTCGATGTGGCAGCCACTTTCATAGCTGGTTTTCTTTGGAGAGATGCATATGGTTCTTCAACTCAGGTGAAGAGGCCTATTTGGAGCAAAGTGAGGCTATTTCCACCTTGAAAGGCCGTGGTTGCACGAAGTATTCTTTTCCAAAACGGAAGCAATTCTCACAGGAAAACAATGTGCTAGGTGCTCCTGCTTCCAACATGGATGGTTTTCTTTCGAGAAATACCTGTGTTTCTTCAACTTAGCCAAGTCGGGCTATTTGGAATGAGATGACACTTTTCGACCTTGAAAACTGTGAATTGCAGGAATTATTCTTCTGCAAATCCAATTCAACTCTCAAAGGGAAACATTGTGCTAGATGCTAGGGCTTCTACCATGCATACTTTTCTTTTAGAGGTACATGTACTTCCTCTACTCAGCTGAATAGCCCTAATGGACCAAACGCAGCCTATCTCCCCCTGCAAACACCTAAGATTCATGATGAATTCCTTTCAAAAACTAACACAGTTCTCACAGGAAAACATGTGCTTCTAACATGGATGGTTTTCCTTTGAGAGATGTGTGTGTCTTCAACTTAGCTGAATAGGCCTATTTGAAATGAGGTGAGCCTCCTACTTTGAATATTGATATTTGCAGGGTGCGTTGCTTTAAAAAACTAAATGAATTCTCATAGTGAAACACTGTGCTAGATGTGGCAGTTTCTAACATTGAAGGATTTCTTTGCATACATGCATGTGTATCTGCAATTCACCCAAATAGGCCTATTTAGAGTAAGCACATGCTCTCTCCACCTTGAAACACCTAAGTGGCAGTAAGTATTCCTTTCAAAAATAACTCAAGTCTCAAAGGGAAACAACGTGCTAAACGCAAATGCTGCCATCACAGACGGTTTCCTTTGGAGAGGTACATGTGTTACATCTCCTTAGGTGAATAGGCCCATTCGGAGCAAAATGATCCTTTCTCCACTGTGAAAATGATGATTTGCAGGACGTATTCCTTTGAAAACGTAACTCAAGTCTCACAAGGAAACAAAGTGGTAGGTTCTTTGCATCGAACACAGATTTTTTTCTTTCGAGATACACACATGTTTCATCATCTTACTTGAACTGGCTTACTTGCAACAAAATGAGACTTCTCCACCTTGAAAAGTATGATTTGCAGGAGTTATTCTTCCCAAACCTATCTGAAGTCTCACAGGGAAACAATGTGCTTGAAACTCCTGCTTCTAACTCGGTGGTTTTCTTTCTAGGAATGCATGTGTTTCCTCAACTTAGTTGCCTAGGCCTATTTGGAACACAATGAGCCTATCTCCAACCTGAAAACTGTGATTAGCAGGATGTATTCCTTTCCAAAACTTCCTTAATTCTCAAAGGGAAACAATGTGCTAGAAGCTGCGGCTTCCAGCATAGGTGATTGTCTTGGCAGGGGTACATGTGTTTCTTCAACTCACCTGAATAGGCCTACTTAGTGCAAAGAGAGACCTTCTGCACCTTGAAACAACTACATTGCAAGAAACAGTCCTTTCAAAAACTAATTTCATTGTCACAAGAACAAGGTGCTGAATGCTGCAGTTTCTAGCATACATGGTTTTCTTTGGGGAGGAACATGTGTTACTTCAACTCAGCTGAATAGGCCTATTTGGAGCAAACCCAGCCTATCTGCACTTTGAAACACCAAAGTTGCAGGAAGCATTCCTTTCCAAAACGGACACCATTCTCACTGGAATACAATGTGTTAGATGCTCCAGCTTCTAACATAGATGGGTTTCTTTGGAGAGATACATGGGTTTCTTCAACTCAGCTGAATATACATTAAGGGAGCAAACAGAGTCTATCTCCACCTTCAACCACCTAAGTTCCAGGAAGTATTCCTTGAAAAACCTAACCGAATACTACAGGGAAACCATGTGGTAGAAGCTCCTGGTTCTAAGACAGATGATTTTCTTTCAAGTGATACATGTGTTTCTACAAGTTAGCTGAAGAGGCCAATTTGGAACAAAATGAGCCTTTCTCCACCGAAAAAAATACTGATTTTTGGGAGTTATTCCTTTCAAAACCAAATTCAATTTGGACAGGGAAACAGTGTGCTAGATGCTCCTGCTTCAAACAGGGATTGTTTTCTTTCGAGAAATACCTGTGTTTCTTCACTGTAGCCGAGTAGGGCTATTTGGAATAAAATGAGCCTTTTCGACCTTGAAAACTGTGATTTGCAGGGATTACTCATTTCAAAAACTAATTCAGCTCTCAAAGTGAAACAATGTGCTCTGCTACAGCTTCTAGCATCCATGCTTTTCTTGGCAGAGGTACATGAATTTCTTCAACTCAGCTGGATAGCCCTAATAGACCAAACGCACTCTATACTAACCCTTCCACACCTAAGATTCAGGAAGTTTTCCTTTACTAACTAATGCAGTTCTCACAGGAAAACAGTGTGCTTCTAACATGGATGGTTTTCCTTTGAGAGATACATGTGTTTCTTCAACTCAGCTGAAAAGGCATCTTTGGAGCAAAGAGAGACAATCTATCTTGAAATACCTTAGTTGCAGGAAGCATTGCATTGAAAACCTAAGTCAATACTCACAAGGAATCAATGATCTCGATGCTCCTGCATCTAATAGCGATGGTTTTCTTTGAGAGATACCTGTATTTCTTCCACTTGGCTGAATAGGTCTTTTTGGATCAAAATGAGCTTTTTTGCGCTTTGAAAACTATGAACTACAGGAAGCATTTCTTTCCAAACCTAACACAATTCTCATTAGGACAGAGATGCTGAATGCTGCATCTTCTAACTTAGAGGGTTTTCTTAGGAGAGATACAAGGGTTTCTTCACCTCAGCTGAATATACGTTAAGTTAACAAACAGAGTCTCTCCCCACCTTGAACCACCAAAGTTCCCGGAAGTATTCCTTTAAAAAACTAACCCAATTCTACAGGGAAACAATGTGGTAGAAGCTCCTGGTCATAAGACAGATAGATTTCTTTCCAGAGATACATGTGTTTCTTCAAGTTAGCTGAATAGGCCTATTTAGAACAACTTGAGCCTTTCTCCACCTAGAAAATTCTGAAATGCAAGAGATATTCCTTTCAAAACCAAATTCAATTCTCACAGGGAAACAATGTGGTAGATGCTACATCTTTTAAAACAGGTGGTTTTCAATAAGGAGACAGATGTGTTCCTTCAACTCAATGGAAAATGCCTAGTTGCAGCCAAGGGAATCGATCTCCACCTTGAAACACCTAAGTTGCGGGATGTGTCTTTTCAGAACAAACTGAATTCTCCCAGGAAAAGCATGTGCTACATTCTCCTGCATGGAACAATGAGGGATTTCCTTGAGAGACACATGTGTTACATCACCTCACCAGAATAGGTGTATTTGAAGCACAAGGAGCCTTTCTCCCCTGTGAACATTTTTTTTTGCAGGAATTATTCCTGTCAAAACATAACACTAGCCTCACTGGAAAAAAGTTGCTACATGCTCCTGTTTCTAACACAGGTGGTTTTCTTTTGAGGGATACAAGGATTCCTTCAATTTAGCTGAATAGGTCTATTTGCAACAAAATGAGCCCTTCCCCACCTGGAAAACTATCGTTCACAGGAATTATTCCTTTCAAAACTAACTCAATTGTCGGAGGGAGACAATGCAGAAGATGCTGCAGCTTCTCTCACAGATGGTTGTCTTTGGAGAGGTACATGTGTTCCCTCCCCTCAGTTGAATAGTCCTATTTGGAGCAAAAAGTGCCTATCTCCACCTTGAAGCACCTACTTTTCACGAAGTATTTCTTTCAAAAGTTAACTCAGTTATCACAGAGAAACAATGTGCTGCTAGCTTCTGTTTCTACACAGATGGAGTTCCTTCGAGAGATACATGTGTTTCTTGAAGTAAGATGAATTGGTGGATCTGCAGCCAAATGAGCCTTTTCCATCCTGAAAACTTTGGTTTGCAGGAAGTACTCCTTTCAAAAACTAACTGAGTTCTCATGGCCTAACAATGTGTTCGATGTGGCAGCCACTTTCATAGCTGGTTTTCTTTGGAGAGATGCATATGGTTCTTCAACTCAGGTGAAGAGGCCTATTTGGAGCAAAGTGAGGCTATTTCCACCTTGAAAGGCCGTGGTTGCAGGAAGTATTCTTTTCCAAAACTTAGCAATTCTCACAGGAAAACAATGTGCTAGGTGCTCCTGCTTCCAACAGGGATGGTTTTCTTTCGAGAAATACCTGTGTTTCTTCAACTTAGCCAAGTCAGGCTATTTGGAATGAGATGACACTTTTCGACCTTGAAAACTGTGAATTGCAGGAATTATTCTTCTGCAAATCCAATTCAACTCTCAAAGGGAAACATTGTGCTAGATGCTAGGGCTTCTACCATGCATACTTTTCTTTTAGAGGTACATGTACTTCCTCTACTCAGCTGAATAGCCCTAATGGACCAAACGCAGCCTATCTCCCCCTGCAAACACCTAAGATTCATGAAGAATTCCTTTCAAAAACTAACACAGTTCTCACAGGAAAACATGTGCTTCTAACATGGATGGTTTTCCTTTGAGAGATGTGTGTGTCTTCAACTTAGCTGAATAGGCCTATTTGAAATGAGGTGAACCTCCTACTTTGAATATTGATATTTGCAGGGTGCGTTGCTTTAAAAAAACTAAATGAATTCTCATAGTGAAACACTGTGCTAGATGTGGCAGTTTCTAACATTGAAGGATTTCTTTGCATACATGCATGTGTATCTGCAATTCACCCAAATAGGCCTATTTAGAGTAAGCACATGCTCTCTCCACCTTGAAACACCTAAGTGGCAGTAAGTATTCCTTTCAAAAATAACTCAAGTCTCAAAGGGAAACAACGTGCTAAACGCAAATGCTGCCATCACAGACGGTTTCCTTTGGAGAGGTACATGTGTTAAATCTCCTTAGGTGAATAGGCCCATTCGGAGCAAAATGATCCTTTCTCCACTGTGAAAACGATGATTTGCAGGACGTATTCCTTTCAAAACGTAACTCAAGTCTCACAAGGAAACAAAGTGGTAGGTTCTTTGCATCTAACACAGATTTTTTTCTTTCGAGATACACACATGTTTCATCAACTTACTTGAACTGGCCGATTTGCAAGAAAATGAGACTTTCTCCACCTTGAAAAGTAGGATTTGCAGGAGTTATTCTTCCCAAACCTATCTGAAGTCTCACAGGGAAACAATGTGCTTGAAACTCCTGCTTCTAACTCGGTGGTTTTCTTTCTAGGAATGCATGTGTTTCCTCCACTTAGTTGCCTAGGCCTATTTGGAACACAATGAGCCTATCTCCAACCTGAAAACTGTGATTAGCAGGATGTATTCCTTTCCAAAACTTCCTTAATTCTCAAAGGGAAACAATGTGCTAGAAGCTGCGGCTTCCAGCATAGGTGATTGTCTTGGCAGGGATACATGTGTTTCTTCAACTCACCTGAATAGGCCTACTTAGTGCAAAGAGAGAACTTCTGCACCTTGAAACAACTACATTGCAAGAAACAGTCCTTTCAAAAACTAATTTCATTGTCACAAGAACAAGGTGCTGAATGCTGCAGTTTCTAGCATACATGGTTTTCTTTGGGGAGGAACATGTGTTACTTCAACTCAGCTGAATAGGCCTATTTGGAGCAAACCCAGCCTATCTGCACTTTGAAACACCAAAGTTGCAGGAAGCATTCCTTCCAAAACGGACACCATTCTCACTGGAATACAATGTGTTAGATGCTCCAGCTTCTAACATAGATGGTTTTCTTTGGAGAGATACATGGGTTTCTTCAACTCAGCTGAATATACTTTAAGGGAGCAAACAGAGTCTATCTCCACCTTCAACCACCTAAGTTCCAGGAAGTATTCCTTGAAAAACCTAACCGAATACTACAGGGAAACCATGTGGTAGAAGCTCCTGGTTCTAAGACAGATGATTTTCTTTCAAGAGATACATGTGTTTCTACAAGTTAGCTGAAGAGGCCAATTTGGAACAAAATGAGCCTTTCTCCACCGAAAAAATACTGATTCTCGGGAGTTATTCCTTTCAAAACCAAATTCAATTTGGACAGGGAAACAGTGTGCTAGATGCTCCTGCTTCAAACAGGGATTGTTTTCTTGCGAGAAATACCTGTGTTTCTTCACTGGAGCCGAGTAGGGCTATTTGGAATAAAATGAGCCTTTTCGACCTTGAAAACTGTGATTTGCAGGGATTACTCATTTCAAAAACTAATTCAGCTCTCAAAGTGAAACAATGTGCTCTGCTACAGCTTCTAGCATCCATGCTTTTCTTGGCAGAGGTACATTAATTTCTTCAACTCAGCTGGATAGCCCTAAGAGAACAAACGCAGTCTATATTAACCCTTCCACCCCTAAGATTCAGGAAGTTTTCCTTTACTAACTAATGCAGTTCTCACAGGAAAACAGTGTGCTTCTAACATGGATGGTTTTCCTTTGAGAGATACATGTGTTTCTTCAACTCAGCTGAAAAGGCATCTTTGGAGCAAAGAGAGACAATCTATCTTGAAATACCTTAGTTGCAGGAAGCATTGCATTGAAAACCTAAGTCAATACTCACAAGGAATCAATGATCTCGATGCTCCTGCATCTAATAGCGATGGTTTTCTTTGAGAGATACCTGTATTTCTTCCACTTGGCTGAATAGGTCTTTTTGGATCAAAATGAGCTTTTTTGCGCTTTGAAAACTATGAACTACAGGAAGCATTTCTTTCCAAACCTAACACAATTCTCATTAGGACAGAGATGCTGAATGCTGCATCTTCTAACTTAGAGGGTTTTCTTAGGAGAGATACAAGGGTTTCTTCACCTCAGCTGAATATATGTTAAGTTAACAAACAGAGTCTCTCCCCACCTTGAACCACCAAAGTTCCCGGAAGTATTCCTTTAAAAAACTAACCCAATTCTACAGGGAAACAATGTGGTAGAAGCTCCTGGTCATAAGACAGATAGATTTCTTTCCAGAGATACATGTGTTTCTTCAAGTTAGCTGAATAGGCCTATTTAGAACAACTTGAGCCTTTCTCCACCTAGAAAATTCTGATATGCAAGAGATATTCCTTTCAAAACCAAATTCAATTCTCACAGGGAAACAATGTGGTAGATGCTACATCTTTTAAAACAGGTGGTTTTCAATAAGGAGACAGATGTGTTCCTTCAACTCAATGGAAAATGCCTAGTTGCAGCCAAGGGAATCGATCTCCACCTTGAAACACCTAAGTTGCGGGATGTGTCTTTTCAGAACAAACTGAATTCTCCCAGGAAAAGCATGTGCTACATTCTCCTGCATGGAACAATGAGGGATTTCCTTGAGAGACACATGTGTTGCATCACCTCACCAGAATACGTGTATTTGAAGCACAAGGAGCCTTTCTCCCCTGTGAACATTTTTTTTTGCAGGAATTATTCCTGTCAAAACATAACACTAGCCTCACTGGAAAAAAGTTGCTACATGCTCCTGTTTCTAACACAGGTGGTTTTCTTTTGAGGGATACAAGGATTCCTTCAATTTAGCTGAATAGGTCTATTTGCAACAAAATGAGCCCTTCCCCACCTGGAAAACTATCGTTCACAGGAGTTATTCCTTTCAAAACTAACTCAATTGTCGGAGGGAGACAATGCAGAAGATGCTGCAGCTTCTCTCACAGATGGTTGTCTTTGGAGAGGTACATGTGTTCCCTCCCCTCAGTTGAATAGTCCTATTTGGAGCAAAAAGTGCCTATCTCCACCTTGAAGCACCTACTTTTCACGAAGTATTTCTTTCAAAAGTTAACTCAGTTATCACAGAGAAACAATGTGCTGCTAGCTTCTGTTTCTACACAGATGGAGTTCCTTCGAGAGATACATGTGTTTCTTGAAGTAAGATGAATTGGTGGATCTGCAGCCAAATGAGCCTTTTCCATCTTGAAAACTTTGGTTTGCAGGAAGTACTCCTTTCAAAAACTAACTGAGTTCTCATGGCCTAACAATGTGTTCGATGTGGCAGCCACTTTCATAGCTGGTTTTCTTTGGAGAGATGCATATGGTTCTTCAACTCAGGTGAAGAGGCCTATTTGGAGCAAAGTGAGGCTATTTCCACCTTGAAAGGCCGTGGTTGCAGGAAGTATTCTTTTCCAAAACTTAGCAATTCTCACAGGAAAACAATGTGCTAGGTGCTCCTGCTTCCAACAGGGATGGTTTTCTTTCGAGAAATACCTGTGTTTCTTCAACTTAGCCAAGTCGGGCTATTTGGAATGAGATGACACTTTTCGACCTTGAAAACTGTGAATTGCAGGAATTATTCTTCTGCAAATCCAATTCAACTCTATAAGGGAAACATTGTGCTAGATGCTAGGGCTTCTACCATGCATACTTTTCTTTTAGAGGTACATGTACTTCCTCTACTCAGCTGAATAGCCCTAATGGTCCAAACGCAGCCTATCTCCCCCTGCAAACCCCTAAGATTCATGAAGAATTCCTTTCAAAAACTAACACAGTTCTCACAGGAAAACATGTGCTTCTAACATGGATGGTTTTCCTTTGAGAGATATGTGTGTCTTCAACTTAGCTGAATAGGCCTATTTGAAATGAGGTGAGCCTCCTACTTTGAATATTGATATTTGCAGGGTGCGTTGCTTTAAAAAAACTAAATGAATTCTCATAGTGAAACACTGTGCTAGATGTGGCAGTTTCTAACATTGAAGGATTTCTTTGCATACATGCATGTGTATCTGCAATTCACCCAAATAGGCCTATTTAGAGTAAGCACATGCTCTCTCCACCTTGAAACACCTAAGTGGCAGTAAGTATTCCTTTCAAAAATAACTCAAGTCTCAAAGGGAAACAACGTGCTAAACGCAAATGCTGCCATCACAGACGGTTTCCTTTGGAGAGGTACATGTGTTACATCTCCTTAGGTGAATAGGCCCATTCGGAGCAAAATGATCCTTTCTCCACTGTGAAAACGATGATTTGCAGGACGTATTCCTTTCAAAACGTAACTCAAGTCTCACAAGGAAACAAAGTGGTAGGTTCTTTGCATCTAACACAGATTTTTTTCTTTCGAGATACACACATGTTTCATCAACTTACTTGAACTGGCCTATTTGCAAGAAAATGAGACTTTCTCCACCTTGAAAAGTAGGATTTGCAGGAGTTATTCTTCCCAAACCTATCTGAAGTCTCACAGGGAAACAATGTGCTTGAAACTCCTGCTTCTAACTCGGTGGTTTTCTTTCTAGGAATGCATGTGTTTCCTCCACTTAGTTGCCTAGGCCTATTTGGAACACAATGAGCCTATCTCCAACCTGAAAACTGTGATTAGCAGGATGTATTCCTTTCCAAAACTTCCTTAATTCTCAAAGGGAAACAATGTGCTAGAAGCTGCGGCTTCCAGCATAGGTGATTGTCTTGGCAGGGATACATGTGTTTCTTCAACTCACCTGAATAGGCCTACTTAGTGCAAAGAGAGACCTTCTGCACCTTGAAACAACTACATTGCAAGAAACAGTCCTTTCAAAAACTAATTTCATTGTCACAAGAACAAGGTGCTGAATGCTGCAGTTTCTAGCATACATGGTTTTCTTTGGGGAGGAACATGTGTTACTTCAACTCAGCTGAATAGGCCTATTTGGAGCAAACCCAGCCTATCTGCACTTTGAAACACCAAAGTTGCAGGAAGCATTCCTTTCCAAAACGGACACCATTCTCACTGGAATACAATGTGTTAGATGCTCCAGCTTCTAACATAGATGGTTTTCTTTGGAGAGATACATGGGTTTCTTCAACTCAGCTGAATATACTTTAAGGGAGCAAACAGAGTCTATCTCCACCTTCAACCACCTAAGTTCCAGGAAGTATTCCTTGAAAAACCTAACCGAATACTACAGGGAAACCATGTGGTAGAAGCTCCTGGTTCTAAGACAGATGATTTTCTTTCAAGAGATACATGTGTTTCTACAAGTTAGCTGAAGAGGCCAATTTGGAACAAAATGAGCCTTTCTCCACCGAAAAAATACTGATTCTCGGGAGTTATTCCTTTCAAAACCAAATTCAATTTGGACAGGGAAACAGTGTGCTAGATGCTCCTGCTTCAAACAGGGATTGTTTTCTTGCGAGAAATACCTGTGTTTCTTCACTGGAGCCGAGTAGGGCTATTTGGAATAAAATGAGCCTTTTCGACCTTGAAAACTGTGATTTGCAGGGATTACTCATTTCAACAACTAATTCAGCTCTCAAAGTGAAACAATGTGCTCTGCTACAGCTTCTAGCATCCATGCTTTTCTTGGCAGAGGTACATGAATTTCTTCAACTCAGCTGGATAGCCCTAATAGACCAAACGCAGTCTATATTAACCCTTCCACACCTAAGATTCAGGAAGTTTTCCTTTACTAACTAATGCAGTTCTCACAGGAAAACAGTGTGCTTCTAACATGGATGGTTTTCCTTTGAGAGATACATGTGTTTCTTCAACTCAGCTGAAAAGGCATCTTTGGAGCAAAGAGAGACAATCTATCTTGAAATACCTTAGTTGCAGGAAGCATTGCATTGAAAACCTAAGTCAATACTCACAAGGAATCAATGATCTCGATGCTCCTGCATCTAATAGCGATGGTTTTCTTTGAGAGATACCTGTATTTCTTCCACTTGGCTGAATAGGTCTTTTTGGATCAAAACGAGCTTTTTTGCGCTTTGAAAACTATGAACTACAGGAAGCATTTCTTTCCAAACCTAACATAATTCTCATTAGGACAGAGATGCTGAATGCTGCATCTTCTAACTTAGAGGGTTTTCTTAGGAGAGATACAAGGGTTTCTTCACCTCAGCTGAATATACGTTAAGTTAACAAACAGAGTCTCTCCCCACCTTGAACCACCAAAGTTCCCGGAAGTATTCCTTTAAAAAACTAACCCAATTCTACAGGGAAACAATGTGGTAGAAGCTCCTGGTCATAAGACAGATAGATTTCTTTCCAGAGATACATGTGTTTCTTCAAGTTAGCTGAATAGGCCTATTTAGAACAACTTGAGCCTTTCTCCACCTAGAAAATTCTGATATGCAAGAGATATTCCTTTCAAAACCAAATTCAATTCTCGCAGGGAAACAATGTGGTAGATGCTACATCTTTTAAAACTGGTGGTTTTCAATAAGGAGACAGATGTGTTCCTTCAACTCAATGTAAAATGCCTAGTTGCAGCCAAGGGAATCGATCTCCACCTTGAAACACCTAAGTTGCGGGATGTGTCTTTTCAGAACAAACTGAATTCTCCCAGGAAAAGCATGTGCTACATTCTCCTGCATGGAACAATGAGGGATTTCCTTGAGAGACACATGTATTGCATCACCTCACCAGAATAGGTGCATTTGAAGCACAGGGAGCCTTTATCCCCTGTGAACATTTTTCTTGCAGGAATTATTCCTGTCAAAACATAACACAAGCCTCACTAGGAAAAAGGTGCTACATGCTCCTGTTTCTAACACAAGTGGTTTTCTTTTGAGGGATACAAGGATTCCTTCAATTTAGCTGAATAGGTCTATTTGCAACAAAATGAGCCCTTCTCCACCTGGAAAACTATCGTTCACAGGAATTATTCCTTTCAAAACTAACTCAATTGTCGGAGGGAGACAATGCAGAAGATGCTGCAGCTTCTCTCACAGATGGTTGTCTTTGGAGAGGTACATGTGTTCCCTCCCCTCAGTTGAATAGGCCTATTTGGAGCAAAAACTGCCTATCTCCACCTTGAAGCACCTAATTTTCACGAAGTATTTCTTCCAAAAGTTAACTCAGTTATCACAGAGAAACAATGTGCTGCTAGCTTCTGTTTCTACACAGATGGAGTTCCTTCGAGAGATACATGTGTTTCTTCAAGTAAGATGAATTGGTGGATCTGCAGCCAAATGAGCCTTTTCCATCTTGAAAACTTTGGTTTGCAGGAAGTACTCCTTTCAAAAACTAACTGAGTTCTCATGGCCTAACAATGTGCTCGATGTGGCAGCCACTTTCATAGCTGGTTTTCTTTGGAGAGATGCATATGGTTCTTCAACTCAGGTGAAGAGGCCTATTTGGAGCAAAGTGAGGCTATTTCCACCTTGAAAGGCCGTGGTTGCAGGAAGTATTCTTTTCCAAAACTTAGCAATTCTCACAGGAAAACAATGTGCTTGGTGCTCCTGCTTCCAACAGGGATGGTTTTCTTTCGAGAAATACCTGTGTTTCTTCAACTTAGCCAAGTCGGGCTATTTGGAATGAGATGACACTTTTCGACCTTGAAAACTGTGAATTGCAGGAATTATTCTTCTGCAAATCCAATTCAACTCTCAAAGGGAAACATTGTGCTAGATGCTAGGGCTTCTACCATGCATACTTTTCTTTTAGAGGTACATGTACTTCCTCTACTCAGCTGAATAGCCCTAATGGACCAAACGCAGCCTATCTCCCCCTGCAAACACCTAAGATTCATGAAGAATTCCTTTCAAAAACTAACACAGTTTTCACAGGAAAACATGTGCTTCTAACATGGATGGTTTTCCTTTGAGAGATGTGTGTGTCTTCAACTTAGCTGAATAGGCCTATTTGAAATGAGGTGAACCTCCTACTTTGAATATTGATATTTGCAGGGTGCGTTGCTTTAAAAAAACTAAATGAATTCTCATAGTGAAACACTGTGCTAGATGTGGCAGTTTCTAACATTGAAGGATTTCTTTGCATACATGCATGTGTATCTGCAATTCACCCAAATAGGCCTATTTAGAGTAAGCACATGCTCTCTCCACCTTGAAACACCTAAGTGGCAGTAAGTATTCCTTTCAAAAATAACTCAAGTCTCAAAGGGAAACAACGTGCTAAACGCAAATGCTGCCATCACAGACGGTTTCCTTTGGAGAGGTACATGTGTTAAATCTCCTTAGGTGAATAGGCCCATTCGGAGCAAAATGATCCTTTCTCCACTGTGAAAACGATGATTTGCAGGACGTATTCCTTTCAAAACGTAACTCAAGTCTCACAAGGAAACAAAGTGGTAGGTTCTTTGCATCTAACACAGATTTTTTTCTTTCGAGATACACACATGTTTCATCAACTTACTTGAACTGGCCGATTTGCAAGAAAATGAGACTTTCTCCACCTTGAAAAGTAGGATTTGCAGGAGTTATTCTTCCCAAACCTATCTGAAGTCTCACAGGGAAACAATGTGCTTGAAACTCCTGCTTCTAACTCGGTGGTTTTCTTTCTAGGAATGCATGTGTTTCCTCAACTTAGTTGCCTAGGCCTATTTGGAACACAATGAGCCTATCTCCAACCTGAAAACTGTGATTAGCAGGATGTATTCCTTTCCAAAACTTCCTTAATTCTCAAAGGGAAACAATGTGCTAGAAGCTGCGGCTTCCAGCATAGGTGATTGTCTTGGCAGGGATACATGTGTTTCTTCAACTCACCTGAATAGGCCTACTTAGTGCAAAGAGAGAACTTCTGCACCTTGAAACAACTACATTGCAAGAAACAGTCCTTTCAAAAACTAATTTCATTGTCACAAGAACAAGGTGCTGAATGCTGCAGTTTCTAGCATACATGGTTTTCTTTGGGGAGGAACATGTGTTACTTCAACTCAGCTGAATAGGCCTATTTGGAGCAAACCCAGCCTATCTGCACTTTGAAACACCAAAGTTGCAGGAAGCATTCCTTCCAAAACGGACACCATTCTCACTGGAATACAATGTGTTAGATGCTCCAGCTTCTAACATAGATGGTTTTCTTTGGAGAGATACATGGGTTTCTTCAACTCAGCTGAATATACTTTAAGGGAGCAAACAGAGTCTATCTCCACCTTCAACCACCTAAGTTCCAGGAAGTATTCCTTGAAAAACCTAACCGAATACTACAGGGAAACCATGTGGTAGAAGCTCCTGGTTCTAAGACAGATGATTTTCTTTCAAGAGATACATGTGTTTCTACAAGTTAGCTGAAGAGGCCAATTTGGAACAAAATGAGCCTTTCTCCACCGAAAAAATACTGATTCTCGGGAGTTATTCCTTTCAAAACCAAATTCAATTTGGACAGGGAAACAGTGTGCTAGATGCTCCTGCTTCAAACAGGGATTGTTTTCTTGCGAGAAATACCTGTGTTTCTTCACTGGAGCCGAGTAGGGCTATTTGGAATAAAATGAGCCTTTTCGACCTTGAAAACTGTGATTTGCAGGGATTACTCATTTCAAAAACTAATTCAGCTCTCAAAGTGAAACAATGTGCTCTGCTACAGCTTCTAGCATCCATGCTTTTCTTGGCAGAGGTACATTAATTTCTTCAACTCAGCTGGATAGCCCTAAGAGAACAAACGCAGTCTATATTAACCCTTCCACCCCTAAGATTCAGGAAGTTTTCCTTTACTAACTAATGCAGTTCTCACAGGAAAACAGTGTGCTTCTAACATGGATGGTTTTCCTTTGAGAGATACATGTGTTTCTTCAACTCAGCTGAAAAGGCATCTTTGGAGCAAAGAGAGACAATCTATCTTGAAATACCTTAGTTGCAGGAAGCATTGCATTGAAAACCTAAGTCAATACTCACAAGGAATCAATGATCTCGATGCTCCTGCATCCAATAGCGATGGTTTTCTTTGAGAGATACCTGTATTTCTTCCACTTGGCTGAATAGGTCTTTTTGGATCAAAATGAGCTTTTTTGCGCTTTGAAAACTATGAACTACAGGAAGCATTTCTTTCCAAACCTAACACAATTCTCATTAGGACAGAGATGCTGAATGCTGCATCTTCTAACTTAGAGGGTTTTCTTAGGAGAGATACAAGGGTTTCTTCACCTCAGCTGAATATATGTTAAGTTAACAAACAGAGTCTCTCCCCACCTTGAACCACCAAAGTTCCCGGAAGTATTCCTTCAAAAAACTAACCCAATTCTACAGGGAAACAATGTGGTAGAAGCTCCTGGTCATAAGACAGATAGATTTCTTTCCAGAGATACATGTGTTTCTTCAAGTTAGCTGAATAGGCCTATTTAGAACAACTTGAGCCTTTCTCCACCTAGAAAATTCTGATATGCAAGAGATATTCCTTTCAAAACCAAATTCAATTCTCACAGGGAAACAATGTGGTAGATGCTACATCTTTTAAAACAGGTGGTTTTCAATAAGGAGACAGATGTGTTCCTTCAACTCAATGGAAAATGCCTAGTTGCAGCCAAGGGAATCGATCTCCACCTTGAAACACCTAAGTTGCGGGATGTGTCTTTTCAGAACAAACTGAATTCTCCCAGGAAAAGCATGTGCTACATTCTCCTGCATGGAACAATGAGAGATTTCCTTGAGAGACACATGTGTTGCATCACCTCACCAGAATAGGTGTATTTGAAGCACAAGGAGCCTTTCTCCCCTGTGAACATTTTTTTTTGCAGGAATTATTCCTGTCAAAACATAACACTAGCCTCACTGGAAAAAAGTTGCTACATGCTCCTGTTTCTAACACAGGTGGTTTTCTTTTGAGGGATACAAGGATTCCTTCAATTTAGCTGAATAGGTCTATTTGCAACAAAATGAGCCCTTCCCCACCTGGAAAACTATCGTTCACAGGAATTATTCCTTTCAAAACTAACTCAATTGTCGGAGGGAGACAATGCAGAAGATGCTGCAGCTTCTCTCACAGATGGTTGTCTTTGGAGAGGTACATGTGTTCCCTCCCCTCAGTTGAATAGTCCTATTTGGAGCAAAAAGTGCCTATCTCCACCTTGAAGCACCTACTTTTCACGAAGTATTTCTTTCAAAAGTTAACTCAGTTATCACAGAGAAACAATGTGCTGCTAGCTTCTGTTTCTACACAGATGGAGTTCCTTCGAGAGATACATGTGTTTCTTGAAGTAAGATGAATTGGTGGATCTGCAGCCAAATGAGCCTTTTCCATCTTGAAAACTTTGGTTTGCAGGAAGTACTCCTTTCAAAAACTAACTGAGTTCTCATGGCCTAACAATGTGTTCGATGTGGCAGCCACTTTCATAGCTGGTTTTCTTTGGAGAGATGCATATGGTTCTTCAACTCAGGTGAAGAGGCCTATTTGGAGCAAAGTGAGGCTATTTCCACCTTGAAAGGCCGTGGTTGCAGGAAGTATTCTTTTCCAAAACTTAGCAATTCTCACAGGAAAACAATGTGCTAGGTGCTCCTGCTTCCAACAGGGATGGTTTTCTTTCGAGAAATACCTGTGTTTCTTCAACTTAGCCAAGTCGGGCTATTTGGAATGAGATGACACTTTTCGACCTTGAAAACTGTGAATTGCAGGAATTATTCTTCTGCAAATCCAATTCAACTCTATAAGGGAAACATTGTGCTAGATGCTAGGGCTTCTACCATGCATACTTTTCTTTTAGAGGTACATGTACTTCCTCTACTCAGCTGAATAGCCCTAATGGACCAAACGCAGCCTATCTCCCCCTGCAAACCGCTAAGATTCATGAAGAATTCCTTTCAAAAACTAACACAGTTCTCACAGGAAAACATGTGCTTCTAACATGGATGGTTTTCCTTTGAGAGATGTGTGTGTCTTCAACTTAGCTGAATAGGCCTATTTGAAATGAGGTGAGCCTCCTACTTTGAATATTGATATTTGCAGGGTGCGTTGCTTTAAAAAAACTAAATGAATTCTCATAGTGAAACACTGTGCTAGATGTGGCAGTTTCTAACATTGAAGGATTTCTTTGCATACATGCATGTGTATCTGCAATTCACCCAAATAGGCCTATTTAGAGTAAGCACATGCTCTCTCCACCTTGAAACACCTAAGTGGCAGTAAGTATTCCTTTCAAAAATAACTCAAGTCTCAAAGGGAAACAACGTGCTAAACGCAAATGCTGCCATCACAGACGGTTTCCTTTGGAGAGGTACATGTGTTACATCTCCTTAGGTGAATAGGCCCATTCGGAGCAAAATGATCCTTTCTCCACTGTGAAAACGATGATTTGCAGGACGTATTCCTTTCAAAACGTAACTCAAGTCTCACAAGGAAACAAAGTGGTAGGTTCTTTGCATCTAACACAGATTTTTTTCTTTCGAGATACACACATGTTTCATCAACTTACTTGAACTGGCCTATTTGCAAGAAAATGAGACTTTCTCCACCTTGAAAAGTAGGATTTGCAGGAGTTATTCTTCCCAAACCTATCTGAAGTCTCACAGGGAAACAATGTGCTTGAAACTCCTGCTTCTAACTCGGTGGTTTTCTTTCTAGGAATGCATGTGTTTCCTCCACTTAGTTGCCTAGGCCTATTTGGAACACAATGAGCCTATCTCCAACCTGAAAACTGTGATTAGCAGGATGTATTCCTTTCCAAAACTTCCTTAATTCTCAAAGGGAAACAATGTGCTAGAAGCTGCGGCTTCCAGCATAGGTGATTGTCTTGGCAGGGATACATGTGTTTCTTCAACTCACCTGAATAGGCCTACTTAGTGCAAAGAGAGACCTTCTGCACCTTGAAACAACTACATTGCAAGAAACAGTCCTTTCAAAAACTAATTTCATTGTCACAAGAACAAGGTGCTGAATGCTGCAGTTTCTAGCATACATGGTTTTCTTTGGGGAGGAACATGTGTTACTTCAACTCAGCTGAATAGGCCTATTTGGAGCAAACCCAGCCTATCTGCACTTTGAAACACCAAAGTTGCAGGAAGCATTCCTTTCCAAAACGGACACCATTCTCACTGGAATACAATGTGTTAGATGCTCCAGCTTCTAACATAGATGGTTTTCTTTGGAGAGATACATGGGTTTCTTCAACTCAGCTGAATATACTTTAAGGGAGCAAACAGAGTCTATCTCCACCTTCAACCACCTAAGTTCCAGGAAGTATTCCTTGAAAAACCTAACCGAATACTACAGGGAAACCATGTGGTAGAAGCTCCTGGTTCTAAGACAGATGATTTTCTTTCAAGAGATACATGTGTTTCTACAAGTTAGCTGAAGAGGCCAATTTGGAACAAAATGAGCCTTTCTCCACCGAAAAAATACTGATTCTCGGGAGTTATTCCTTTCAAAACCAAATTCAATTTGGACAGGGAAACAGTGTGCTAGATGCTCCTGCTTCAAACAGGGATTGTTTTCTTGCGAGAAATACCTGTGTTTCTTCACTGGAGCCGAGTAGGGCTATTTGGAATAAAATGAGCCTTTTCGACCTTGAAAACTGTGATTTGCAGGGATTACTCATTTCAAAAACTAATTCAGCTCTCAAAGTGAAACAATGTGCTCTGCTACAGCTTCTAGCATCCATGCTTTTCTTGGCAGAGGTACATTAATTTCTTCAACTCAGCTGGATAGCCCTAAGAGAACAAACGCAGTCTATATTAACCCTTCCACCCCTAAGATTCAGGAAGTTTTCCTTTACTAACTAATGCAGTTCTCACAGGAAAACAGTGTGCTTCTAACATGGATGGTTTTCCTTTGAGAGATACATGTGTTTCTTCAACTCAGCTGAAAAGGCATCTTTGGAGCAAAGAGAGACAATCTATCTTGAAATACCTTAGTTGCAGGAAGCATTGCATTGAAAACCTAAGTCAATACTCACAAGGAATCAATGATCTCGATGCTCCTGCATCCAATAGCGATGGTTTTCTTTGAGAGATACCTGTATTTCTTCCACTTGGCTGAATAGGTCTTTTTGGATCAAAATGAGCTTTTTTGCGCTTTGAAAACTATGAACTACAGGAAGCATTTCTTTCCAAACCTAACACAATTCTCATTAGGACAGAGATGCTGAATGCTGCATCTTCTAACTTAGAGGGTTTTCTTAGGAGAGATACAAGGGTTTCTTCACCTCAGCTGAATATATGTTAAGTTAACAAACAGAGTCTCTCCCCACCTTGAACCACCAAAGTTCCCGGAAGTATTCCTTTAAAAAACTAACCCAATTCTACAGGGAAACAATGTGGTAGAAGCTCCTGGTCATAAGACAGATAGATTTCTTTCCAGAGATACATGTGTTTCTTCAAGTTAGCTGAATAGGCCTATTTAGAACAACTTGAGCCTTTCTCCACCTAGAAAATTCTGATATGCAAGAGATATTCCTTTCAAAACCAAATTCAATTCTCACAGGGAAACAATGTGGTAGATGCTACATCTTTTAAAACAGGTGGTTTTCAATAAGGAGACAGATGTGTTCCTTCAACTCAATGGAAAATGCCTAGTTGCAGTCAAGGGAATCGATCTCCACCTTGAAACACCTAAGTTGCGGGATGTGTCTTTTCAGAACAAACTGAATTCTCCCAGGAAAAGCATGTGCTACATTCTCCTGCATGGAACAATGAGAGATTTCCTTGAGAGACACATGTGTTGCATCACCTCACCAGAATAGGTGTATTTGAAGCACAAGGAGCCTTTCTCCCCTGTGAACATTTTTTTTTGCAGGAATTATTCCTGTCAAAACATAACACTAGCCTCACTGGAAAAAAGTTGCTACATGCTCCTGTTTCTAACACAGGTGGTTTTCTTTTGAGGGATACAAGGATTCCTTCAATTTAGCTGAATAGGTCTATTTGCAACAAAATGAGCCCTTCCCCACCTGGAAAACTATCGTTCACAGGAATTATTCCTTTCAAAACTAACTCAATTGTCGGAGGGAGACAATGCAGAAGATGCTGCAGCTTCTCTCACAGATGGTTGTCTTTGGAGAGGTACATGTGTTCCCTCCCCTCAGTTGAATAGTCCTATTTGGAGCAAAAAGTGCCTATCTCCACCTTGAAGCACCTACTTTTCACGAAGTATTTCTTTCAAAAGTTAACTCAGTTATCACAGAGAAACAATGTGCTGCTAGCTTCTGTTTCTACACAGATGGAGTTCCTTCGAGAGATACATGTGTTTCTTGAAGTAAGATGAATTGGTGGATCTGCAGCCAAATGAGCCTTTTCCATCTTGAAAACTTTGGTTTGCAGGAAGTACTCCTTTCAAAAACTAACTGAGTTCTCATGGCCTAACAATGTGTTCGATGTGGCAGCCACTTTCATAGCTGGTTTTCTTTGGAGAGATGCATATGGTTCTTCAACTCAGGTGAAGAGGCCTATTTGGAGCAAAGTGAGGCTATTTCCACCTTGAAAGGCCGTGGTTGCAGGAAGTATTCTTTTCCAAAACTTAGCAATTCTCACAGGAAAACAATGTGCTAGGTGCTCCTGCTTCCAACAGGGATGGTTTTCTTTCGAGAAATACCTGTGTTTCTTCAACTTAGCCAAGTCGGGCTATTTGGAATGAGATGACACTTTTCGACCTTGAAAACTGTGAATTGCAGGAATTATTCTTCTGCAAATCCAATTCAACTCTATAAGGGAAACATTGTGCTAGATGCTAGGGCTTCTACCATGCATACTTTTCTTTTAGAGGTACATGTACTTCCTCTACTCAGCTGAATAGCCCTAATGGACCAAACGCAGCCTATCTCCCCCTGCAAACCGCTAAGATTCATGAAGAATTCCTTTCAAAAACTAACACAGTTCTCACAGGAAAACATGTGCTTCTAACATGGATGGTTTTCCTTTGAGAGATGTGTGTGTCTTCAACTTAGCTGAATAGGCCTATTTGAAATGAGGTGAGCCTCCTACTTTGAATATTGATATTTGCAGGGTGCGTTGCTTTAAAAAAACTAAATGAATTCTCATAGTGAAACACTGTGCTAGATGTGGCAGTTTCTAACATTGAAGGATTTCTTTGCATACATGCATGTGTATCTGCAATTCACCCAAATAGGCCTATTTAGAGTAAGCACATGCTCTCTCCACCTTGAAACACCTAAGTGGCAGTAAGTATTCCTTTCAAAAATAACTCAAGTCTCAAAGGGAAACAACGTGCTAAACGCAAATGCTGCCATCACAGACGGTTTCCTTTGGAGAGGTACATGTGTTACATCTCCTTAGGTGAATAGGCCCATTCGGAGCAAAATGATCCTTTCTCCACTGTGAAAACGATGATTTGCAGGACGTATTCCTTTCAAAACGTAACTCAAGTCTCACAAGGAAACAAAGTGGTAGGTTCTTTGCATCTAACACAGATTTTTTTCTTTCGAGATACACACATGTTTCATCAACTTACTTGAACTGGCCTATTTGCAAGAAAATGAGACTTTCTCCACCTTGAAAAGTAGGATTTGCAGGAGTTATTCTTCCCAAACCTATCTGAAGTCTCACAGGGAAACAATGTGCTTGAAACTCCTGCTTCTAACTCGGTGGTTTTCTTTCTAGGAATGCATGTGTTTCCTCCACTTAGTTGCCTAGGCCTATTTGGAACACAATGAGCCTATCTCCAACCTGAAAACTGTGATTAGCAGGATGTATTCCTTTCCAAAACTTCCTTAATTCTCAAAGGGAAACAATGTGCTAGAAGCTGCGGCTTCCAGCATAGGTGATTGTCTTGGCAGGGATACATGTGTTTCTTCAACTCACCTGAATAGGCCTACTTAGTGCAAAGAGAGACCTTCTGCACCTTGAAACAACTACATTGCAAGAAACAGTCCTTTCAAAAACTAATTTCATTGTCACAAGAACAAGGTGCTGAATGCTGCAGTTTCTAGCATACATGGTTTTCTTTGGGGAGGAACATGTGTTACTTCAACTCAGCTGAATAGGCCTATTTGGAGCAAACCCAGCCTATCTGCACTTTGAAACACCAAAGTTGCAGGAAGCATTCCTTTCCAAAACGGACACCATTCTCACTGGAATACAATGTGTTAGATGCTCCAGCTTCTAACATAGATGGTTTTCTTTGGAGAGATACATGGGTTTCTTCAACTCAGCTGAATATACTTTAAGGGAGCAAACAGAGTCTATCTCCACCTTCAACCACCTAAGTTCCAGGAAGTATTCCTTGAAAAACCTAACCGAATACTACAGGGAAACCATGTGGTAGAAGCTCCTGGTTCTAAGACAGATGATTTTCTTTCAAGAGATACATGTGTTTCTACAAGTTAGCTGAAGAGGCCAATTTGGAACAAAATGAGCCTTTCTCCACCGAAAAAATACTGATTCTCGGGAGTTATTCCTTTCAAAACCAAATTCAATTTGGACAGGGAAACAGTGTGCTAGATGCTCCTGCTTCAAACAGGGATTGTTTTCTTGCGAGAAATACCTGTGTTTCTTCACTGGAGCCGAGTAGGGCTATTTGGAATAAAATGAGCCTTTTCGACCTTGAAAACTGTGATTTGCAGGGATTACTCATTTCAACAACTAATTCAGCTCTCAAAGTGAAACAATGTGCTCTGCTACAGCTTCTAGCATCCATGCTTTTCTTGGCAGAGGTACATGAATTTCTTCAACTCAGCTGGATAGCCCTAATAGACCAAACGCAGTCTATATTAACCCTTCCACCCCTAAGATTCAGGAAGTTTTCCTTTACTAACTAATGCAGTTCTCACAGGAAAACAGTGTGCTTCTAACATGGATGGTTTTCCTTTGAGAGATACATGTGTTTCTTCAACTCAGCTGAAAAGGCATCTTTGGAGCAAAGAGAGACAATCTATCTTGAAATACCTTAGTTGCAGGAAGCATTGCATTGAAAACCTAAGTCAATACTCACAAGGAATCAATGATCTCGATGCTCCTGCATCTAATAGCGATGGTTTTCTTTGAGAGATACCTGTATTTCTTCCACTTGGCTGAATAGGTCTTTTTGGATCAAAACGAGCTTTTTTGCGCTTTGAAAACTATGAACTACAGGAAGCATTTCTTTCCAAACCTAACATAATTCTCATTAGGACAGAGATGCTGAATGCTGCATCTTCTAACTTAGAGGGTTTTCTTAGGAGAGATACAAGGGTTTCTTCACCTCAGCTGAATATACGTTAAGTTAACAAACAGAGTCTCTCCCCACCTTGAACCACCAAAGTTCCCGGAAGTATTCCTTTAAAAAACTAACCCAATTCTACAGGGAAACAATGTGGTAGAAGCTCCTGGTCATAAGACAGATAGATTTCTTTCCAGAGATACATGTGTTTCTTCAAGTTAGCTGAATAGGCCTATTTAGAACAACTTGAGCCTTTCTCCACCTAGAAAATTCTGATATGCAAGAGATATTCCTTTCAAAACCAAATTCAATTCTCGCAGGGAAACAATGTGGTAGATCCTACATCTTTTAAAACTGGTGGTTTTCAATAAGGAGACAGATGTGTTCCTTCAACTCAATGTAAAATGCCTAGTTGCAGCCAAGGGAATCGATCTCCACCTTGAAACACCTAAGTTGCGGGATGTGTCTTTTCAGAACAAACTGAATTCTCCCAGGAAAAGCATGTGCTACATTCTCCTGCATGGAACAATGAGGGATTTCCTTGAGAGACACATGTATTGCATCACCTCACCAGAATAGGTGCATTTGAAGCACAGGGAGCCTTTATGCCCTGTGAACATTTTTCTTGCAGGAATTATTCCTGTCAAAACATAACACAAGCCTCACTAGGAAAAAGGGGCTACATGCTCCTGTTTCTAACACAGGTGGTTTTCTTTTGAGGGATACAAGGATTCCTTCAATTTAGCTGAATAGGTCTATTTGCAACAAATTGAGCCCTTCTCCACCTGGAAAACTATCGTTCACAGGAATTATTCCTTTCAAAACTAACTCAATTGTCGGAGGGAGACAATGCAGAAGATGCTGCAGCTTCTCTCACAGATGGTTGTCTTTGGAGAGGTACATGTGTTCCCTCCCCTCAGTTGAATAGGCCTATTTGGAGCAAAAAGTGCCTATCTCCACCTTGAAGCACCTAATTTTCACGAAGTATTTCTTCCAAAAGTTAACTCAGTTATCACAGAGAAACAATGTGCTGCTAGCTTCTGTTTCTACACAGATGGAGTTCCTTCGAGAGATACATGTGTTTCTTCAAGTAAGATGAATTGGTGGATCTGCAGCCAAATGAGCCTTTTCCATCTTGAAAACTTTGGTTTGCAGGAAGTACTCCTTTCAAAAACTAACTGAGTTCTCATGGCCTAACAATGTGCTCGATGTGGCAGCCACTTTCATAGCTGGTTTTCTTTGGAGAGATGCATATGGTTCTTCAACTCAGGTGAAGAGGCCTATTTGGAGCAAAGTGAGGCTATTTCCACCTTGAAAGGCCGTGGTTGCAGGAAGTATTCTTTTCCAAAACTTAGCAATTCTCACAGGAAAACAATGTGCTAGGTGCTCCTGCTTCCAACAGGGATGGTTTTCTTTCGAGAAATACCTGTGTTTCTTCAACTTAGCCAAGTCGGGCTATTTGGAATGAGATGACACTTTTCGACCTTGAAAACTGTGAATTGCAGGAATTATTCTTCTGCAAATCCAATTCAACTCTCAAAGGGAAACATTGTGCTAGATGCTAGGGCTTCTACCATGCATACTTTTCTTTTAGAGGTACATGTACTTCCTCTACTCAGCTGAATAGCCCTAATGGACCAAACGCAGCCTATCTCCCCCGGCAAACACCTAAGATTCATGAAGAATTCCTTTCAAAAACTAACACAGTTCTCACAGGAAAACATGTGCTTCTAACATGGATGGTTTTCCTTTGAGAGATGTGTGTGTCTTCAACTTAGCTGAATAGGCCTATTTGAAATGAGGTGAGCCTCCTACTTTGAATATTGATATTTGCAGGGTGCGTTGCTTTAAAAAAACTAAATGAAATCTCATAGTGAAACACTGTGCTAGATGTGGCAGTTTCTAACATTGAAGGATTTCTTTGCATACATGCATGTGTATCTGCAATTCACCCAAATAGGCCTATTTAGAGTAAGCACATGCTCTCTCCACCTTGAAACACCTAAGTGGCAGTAAGTATTCCTTTCAAAAATAACTCAAGTCTCAAAGGGAAACAACGTGCTAAACGCAAATGCTGCCATCACAGACGGTTTCCTTTGGAGAGGTACATGTGTTAAATCTCCTTAGGTGAATAGGCCCATTCGGAGCAAAATGATCCTTTCTCCACTGTGAAAACGATGATTTGCAGGACGTATTCCTTTCAAAACGTAACTCAAGTCTCACAAGGAAACAAAGTGGTAGGTTCTTTGCATCTAACACAGATTTTTTTCTTTCGAGATACACACATGTTTCATCAACTTACTTGAACTGGCCGATTTGCAAGAAAATGAGACTTTCTCCACCTTGAAAAGTAGGATTTGCAGGAGTTATTCTTCCCAAACCTATCTGAAGTCTCACAGGGAAACAATGTGCTTGAAACTCCTGCTTCTAACTCGGTGGTTTTCTTTCTAGGAATGCATGTGTTTCCTCAACTTAGTTGCCTAGGCCTATTTGGAACACAATGAGCCTATCTCCAACCTGAAAACTGTGATTAGCAGGATGTATTCCTTTCCAAAACTTCCTTAATTCTCAAAGGGAAACAATGTGCTAGAAGCTGCGGCTTCCAGCATAGGTGATTGTCTTGGCAGGGATACATGTGTTTCTTCAACTCACCTGAATAGGCCTACTTAGTGCAAAGAGAGAACTTCTGCACCTTGAAACAACTACATTGCAAGAAACAGTCCTTTCAAAAACTAATTTCATTGTCAAAAGAACAAGGTGCTGAATGCTGCAGTTTCTAGCATACATGGTTTTCTTTGGGGAGGAACATGTGTTACTTCAACTCAGCTGAATAGGCCTATTTGGAGCAAACCCAGCCTATCTGCACTTTGAAACACCAAAGTTGCAGGAAGCATTCCTTCCAAAACGGACACCATTCTCACTGGAATACAATGTGTTAGATGCTCCAGCTTCTAACATAGATGGTTTTCTTTGGAGAGATACATGGGTTTCTTCAACTCAGCTGAATATACTTTAAGGGAGCAAACAGAGTCTATCTCCACCTTCAACCACCTAAGTTCCAGGAAGTATTCCTTGAAAAACCTAACCGAATACTACAGGGAAACCATGTGGTAGAAGCTCCTGGTTCTAAGACAGATGATTTTCTTTCAAGAGATACATGTGTTTCTACAAGTTAGCTGAAGAGGCCAATTTGGAACAAAATGAGCCTTTCTCCACCGAAAAAATACTGATTCTCGGGAGTTATTCCTTTCAAAACCAAATTCAATTTGGACAGGGAAACAGTGTGCTAGATGCTCCTGCTTCAAACAGGGATTGTTTTCTTGCGAGAAATACCTGTGTTTCTTCACTGGAGCCGAGTAGGGCTATTTGGAATGAAATGAGCCTTTTCGACCTTGAAAACTGTGATTTGCAGGGATTACTCATTTCAAAAACTAATTCAGCTCTCAAAGTGAAACAATGTGCTCTGCTACAGCTTCTAGCATCCATGCTTTTCTTGGCAGAGGTACATTAATTTCTTCAACTCAGCTGGATAGCCCTAAGAGAACAAACGCAGTCTATATTAACCCTTCCACCCCTAAGATTCAGGAAGTTTTCCTTTACTAACTAATGCAGTTCTCACAGGAAAACAGTGTGCTTCTAACATGGATGGTTTTCCTTTGAGAGATACATGTGTTTCTTCAACTCAGCTGAAAAGGCATCTTTGGAGCAAAGAGAGACAATCTATCTTGAAATACCTTAGTTGCAGGAAGCATTGCATTGAAAACCTAAGTCAATACTCACAAGGAATCAATGATCTCGATGCTCCTGCATCCAATAGCGATGGTTTTCTTTGAGAGATACCTGTATTTCTTCCACTTGGCTGAATAGGTCTTTTTGGATCAAAATGAGCTTTTTTGCGCTTTGAAAACTATGAACTACAGGAAGCATTTCTTTCCAAACCTAACACAATTTTCATTAGGACAGAGATGCTGAATGCTGCATCTTCTAACTTAGAGGGTTTTCTTAGGAGAGATACAAGGGTTTCTTCACCTCAGCTGAATATATGTTAAGTTAACAAACAGAGTCTCTCCCCACCTTGAACCACCAAAGTTCCCGGAAGTATTCCTTTAAAAAACTAACCCAATTCTACAGGGAAACAATGTGGTAGAAGCTCCTGGTCATAAGACAGATAGATTTCTTTCCAGAGATACATGTGTTTCTTCAAGTTAGCTGAATAGGCCTATTTAGAACAACTTGAGCCTTTCTCCACCTAGAAAATTCTGATATGCAAGAGATATTCCTTTCAAAACCAAATTCAATTCTCACAGGGAAACAATGTGGTAGATGCTACATCTTTTAAAACAGGTGGTTTTCAATAAGGAGACAGATGTGTTCCTTCAACTCAATGGAAAATGCCTAGTTGCAGCCAATGGAATCGATCTCCACCTTGAAACACCTAAGTTGCGGGATGTGTCTTTTCAGAACAAACTGAATTCTCCCAGGAAAAGCCTGTGCTACATTCTCCTGCATGGAACAATGAGGGATTTCCTTGAGAGACACATGTGTTGCATCACCTCACCAGAATAGGTGTATTTGAAGCACAAGGAGCCTTTCTCCCCTGTGAACATTTTTTTTTGCAGGAATTATTCCTGTCAAAACATAACACTAGCCTCACTGGAAAAAAGTTGCTACATGCTCCTGTTTCTAACACAGGTGGTTTTCTTTTGAGGGATACAAGGATTCCTTCAATTTAGCTGAATAGGTCTATTTGCAACAAAATGAGCCCTTCCCCACCTGGAAAACTATCGTTCACAGGAATTATTCCTTTCAAAACTAACTCAATTGTCGGAGGGAGACAATGCAGAAGATGCTGCAGCTTCTCTCACAGATGGTTGTCTTTGGAGAGGTACATGTGTTCCCTCCCCTCAGTTGAATAGTCCTATTTGGAGCAAAAAGTGCCTATCTCCACCTTGAAGCACCTACTTTTCACGAAGTATTTCTTTCAAAAGTTAACTCAGTTATCACAGAGAAACAATGTGCTGCTAGCTTCTGTTTCTACACAGATGGAGTTCCTTCGAGAGATACATGTGTTTCTTGAAGTAAGATGAATTGGTGGATCTGCAGCCAAATGAGCCTTTTCCATCTTGAAAACTTTGGTTTGCAGGAAGTACTCCTTTCAAAAACTAACTGAGTTCTCATGGCCTAACAATGTGTTCGATGTGGCAGCCACTTTCATAGCTGGTTTTCTTTGGAGAGATGCATATGGTTCTTCAACTCAGGTGAAGAGGCCTATTTGGAGCAAAGTGAGGCTATTTCCACCTTGAAAGGCCGTGGTTGCAGGAAGTATTCTTTTCCAAAACTTAGCAATTCTCACAGGAAAACAATGTGCTAGGTGCTCCTGCTTCCAACAGGGATGGTTTTCTTTCGAGAAATACCTGTGTTTCTTCAACTTAGCCAAGTCGGGCTATTTGGAATGAGATGACACTTTTCGACCTTGAAAACTGTGAATTGCAGGAATTATTCTTCTGCAAATCCAATTCAACTCTATAAGGGAAACATTGTGCTAGATGCTAGGGCTTCTACCATGCATACTTTTCTTTTAGAGGTACATGTACTTCCTCTACTCAGCTGAATAGCCCTAATGGACCAAACGCAGCCTATCTCCCCCTGCAAACACCTAAGATTCATGAAGAATTCCTTTCAAAAACTAACACAGTTCTCACAGGAAAACATGTGCTTCTAACATGGATGGTTTTCCTTTGAGAGATGTGTGTGTCTTCAACTTAGCTGAATAGGCCTATTTGAAATGAGGTGAGCCTCCTACTTTGAATATTGATATTTGCAGGGTGCGTTGCTTTAAAAAAACTAAATGAATTCTCATAGTGAAACACTGTGCTAGATGTGGCAGTTTCTAACATTGAAGGATTTCTTTGCATACATGCATGTGTATCTGCAATTCACCCAAATAGGCCTATTTAGAGTAAGCACATGCTCTCTCCACCTTGAAACACCTAAGTGGCAGTAAGTATTCCTTTCAAAAATAACTCAAGTCTCAAAGGGAAACAACGTGCTAAACGCAAATGCTGCCATCACAGACGGTTTCCTTTGGAGAGGTACATGTGTTACATCTCCTTAGGTGAATAGGCCCATTCGGAGCAAAATGATCCTTTCTCCACTGTGAAAACGATGATTTGCAGGACGTATTCCTTTCAAAACGTAACTCAAGTCTCACAAGGAAACAAAGTGGTAGGTTCTTTGCATCTAACACAGATTTTTTTCTTTCGAGATACACACATGTTTCATCAACTTACTTGAACTGGCCTATTTGCAAGAAAATGAGACTTTCTCCACCTTGAAAAGTAGGATTTGCAGGAGTTATTCTTCCCAAACCTATCTGAAGTCTCACAGGGAAACAATGTGCTTGAAACTCCTGCTTCTAACTCGGTGGTTTTCTTTCTAGGAATGCATGTGTTTCCTCCACTTAGTTGCCTAGGCCTATTTGGAACACAATGAGCCTATCTCCAACCTGAAAACTGTGATTAGCAGGATGTATTCCTTTCCAAAACTTCCTTAATTCTCAAAGGGAAACAATGTGCTAGAAGCTGCGGCTTCCAGCATAGGTGATTGTCTTGGCAGGGATACATGTGTTTCTTCAACTCACCTGAATAGGCCTACTTAGTGCAAAGAGAGACCTTCTGCACCTTGAAACAACTACATTGCAAGAAACAGTCCTTTCAAAAACTAATTTCATTGTCACAAGAACAAGGTGCTGAATGCTGCAGTTTCTAGCATACATGGTTTTCTTTGGGGAGGAACATGTGTTACTTCAACTCAGCTGAATAGGCCTATTTGGAGCAAACCCAGCCTATCTGCACTTTGAAACACCAAAGTTGCAGGAAGCATTCCTTTCCAAAACGGACACCATTCTCACTGGAATACAATGTGTTAGATGCTCCAGCTTCTAACATAGATGGTTTTCTTTGGAGAGATACATGGGTTTCTTCAACTCAGCTGAATATACTTTAAGGGAGCAAACAGAGTCTATCTCCACCTTCAACCACCTAAGTTCCAGGAAGTATTCCTTGAAAAACCTAACCGAATACTACAGGGAAACCATGTGGTAGAAGCTCCTGGTTCTAAGACAGATGATTTTCTTTCAAGAGATACATGTGTTTCTACAAGTTAGCTGAAGAGGCCAATTTGGAACAAAATGAGCCTTTCTCCACCGAAAAAATACTGATTCTCGGGAGTTATTCCTTTCAAAACCAAATTCAATTTGGACAGGGAAACAGTGTGCTAGATGCTCCTGCTTCAAACAGGGATTGTTTTCTTGCGAGAAATACCTGTGTTTCTTCACTGGAGCCGAGTAGGGCTATTTGGAATAAAATGAGCCTTTTCGACCTTGAAAACTGTGATTTGCAGGGATTACTCATTTCAACAACTAATTCAGCTCTCAAAGTGAAACAATGTGCTCTGCTACAGCTTCTAGCATCCATGCTTTTCTTGGCAGAGGTACATGAATTTCTTCAACTCAGCTGGATAGCCCTAATAGACCAAACGCAGTCTATATTAACCCTTCCACCCCTAAGATTCAGGAAGTTTTCCTTTACTAACTAATGCAGTTCTCACAGGAAAACAGTGTGCTTCTAACATGGATGGTTTTCCTTTGAGAGATACATGTGTTTCTTCAACTCAGCTGAAAAGGCATCTTTGGAGCAAAGAGAGACAATCTATCTTGAAATACCTTAGTTGCAGGAAGCATTGCATTGAAAACCTAAGTCAATACTCACAAGGAATCAATGATCTCGATGCTCCTGCATCTAATAGCGATGGTTTTCTTTGAGAGATACCTGTATTTCTTCCACTTGGCTGAATAGGTCTTTTTGGATCAAAACGAGCTTTTTTGCGCTTTGAAAACTATGAACTACAGGAAGCATTTCTTTCCAAACCTAACATAATTCTCATTAGGACAGAGATGCTGAATGCTGCATCTTCTAACTTAGAGGGTTTTCTTAGGAGAGATACAAGGGTTTCTTCACCTCAGCTGAATATACGTTAAGTTAACAAACAGAGTCTCTCCCCACCTTGAACCACCAAAGTTCCCGGAAGTATTCCTTTAAAAAACTAACCCAATTCTACAGGGAAACAATGTGGTAGAAGCTCCTGGTCATAAGACAGATAGATTTCTTTCCAGAGATACATGTGTTTCTTCAAGTTAGCTGAATAGGCCTATTTAGAACAACTTGAGCCTTTCTCCACCTAGAAAATTCTGATATGCAAGAGATATTCCTTTCAAAACCAAATTCAATTCTCGCAGGGAAACAATGTGGTAGATGCTACATCTTTTAAAACTGGTGGTTTTCAATAAGGAGACAGATGTGTTCCTTCAACTCAATGTAAAATGCCTAGTTGCAGCCAAGGGAATCGATCTCCACCTTGAAACACCTAAGTTGCGGGATGTGTCTTTTCAGAACAAACTGAATTCTCCCAGGAAAAGCATGTGCTACATTCTCCTGCATGGAACAATGAGGGATTTCCTTGAGAGACACATGTATTGCATCACCTCACCAGAATAGGTGCATTTGAAGCACAGGGAGCCTTTATCCCCTGTGAACATTTTTCTTGCAGGAATTATTCCTGTCAAAACATAACACAAGCCTCACTAGGAAAAAGGTGCTACATGCTCCTGTTTCTAACACAGGTGGTTTTCTTTTGAGGGATACAAGGATTCCTTCAATTTAGCTGAATAGGTCTATTTGCAACAAATTGAGCCCTTCTCCACCTGGAAAACTATCGTTCACAGGAATTATTCCTTTCAAAACTAACTCAATTGTCGGAGGGAGACAATGCAGAAGATGCTGCAGCTTCTCTCACAGATGGTTGTCTTTGGAGAGGTACATGTGTTCCCTCCCCTCAGTTGAATAGGCCTATTTGGAGCAAAAAGTGCCTATCTCCACCTTGAAGCACCTAATTTTCACGAAGTATTTCTTCCAAAAGTTAACTCAGTTATCACAGAGAAACAATGTGCTGCTAGCTTCTGTTTCTACACAGATGGAGTTCCTTCGAGAGATACATGTGTTTCTTCAAGTAAGATGAATTGGTGGATCTGCAGCCAAATGAGCCTTTTCCATCTTGAAAACTTTGGTTTGCAGGAAGTACTCCTTTCAAAAACTAACTGAGTTCTCATGGCCTAACAATGTGCTCGATGTGGCAGCCACTTTCATAGCTGGTTTTCTTTGGAGAGATGCATATGGTTCTTCAACTCAGGTGAAGAGGCCTATTTGGAGCAAAGTGAGGCTATTTCCACCTTGAAAGGCCGTGGTTGCAGGAAGTATTCTTTTCCAAAACTTAGCAATTCTCACAGGAAAACAATGTGCTAGGTGCTCCTGCTTCCAACAGGGATGGTTTTCTTTCGAGAAATACCTGTGTTTCTTCAACTTAGCCAAGTCGGGCTATTTGGAATGAGATGACACTTTTCGACCTTGAAAACTGTGAATTGCAGGAATTATTCTTCTGCAAATCCAATTCAACTCTCAAAGGGAAACATTGTGCTAGATGCTAGGGCTTCTACCATGCATACTTTTCTTTTAGAGGTACATGTACTTCCTCTACTCAGCTGAATAGCCCTAATGGACCAAACGCAGCCTATCTCCCCCGGCAAACACCTAAGATTCATGAAGAATTCCTTTCAAAAACTAACACAGTTCTCACAGGAAAACATGTGCTTCTAACATGGATGGTTTTCCTTTGAGAGATGTGTGTGTCTTCAACTTAGCTGAATAGGCCTATTTGAAATGAGGTGAGCCTCCTACTTTGAATATTGATATTTGCAGGGTGCGTTGCTTTAAAAAAACTAAATGAATTCTCATAGTGAAACACTGTGCTAGATGTGGCAGTTTCTAACATTGAAGGATTTCTTTGCATACATGCATGTGTATCTGCAATTCACCCAAATAGGCCTATTTAGAGTAAGCACATGCTCTCTCCACCTTGAAACACCTAAGTGGCAGTAAGTATTCCTTTCAAAAATAACTCAAGTCTCAAAGGGAAACAACGTGCTAAACGCAAATGCTGCCATCACAGACGGTTTCCTTTGGAGAGGTACATGTGTTACATCTCCTTAGGTGAATAGGCCCATTCGGAGCAAAATGATCCTTTCTCCACTGTGAAAACGATGATTTGCAGGACGTATTCCTTTCAAAACGTAACTCAAGTCTCACAAGGAAACAAAGTGGTAGGTTCTTTGCATCTAACAGATTTTTTTCTTTCGAGATACACACATGTTTCATTAACTTACTTGAACTGGCCTATTTGCAAGAAAATGAGACTTTCTCCACCTTGAAAAGTAGGATTTGCAGGAGTTATTCTTCCCAAACCTATCTGAAGTCTCACAGGGAAACAATGTGCTTGAAACTCCTGCTTCTAACTCGGTGGTTTTCTTTCTAGGAATGCATGTGTTTCCTCCACTTAGTTGCCTAGGCCTATTTGGAACACAATGAGCCTATCTCCAACCTGAAAACTGTGATTAGCAGGATGTATTCCTTTCCAAAACTTCCTTAATTCTCAAAGGGAAACAATAGGCTAGAAGCTGCGGCTTCCAGCATAGGTGATTGTCTTGGCAGGGATACATGTGTTTCTTCAACTCACCTGAATAGGCCTACTTAGTGCAAAGAGAGACCTTCTGCACCTTGAAACAACTACATTGCAAGAAACAGTCCTTTCAAAAACTAATTTCATTGTCACAAGAACAAGGTGCTGAATGCTGCAGTTTCTAGCATACATGGTTTTCTTTGGGGAGGAACATGTGTTACTTCAACTCAGCTGAATAGGCCTATTTGGAGCAAACCCAGCCTATCTGCACTTTGAAACACCAAAGTTGCAGGAAGCATTCCTTTCCAAAACGGACACCATTCTCACTGGAATACAATGTGTTAGATGCTCCAGCTTCTAACATAGATGGTTTTCTTTGGAGAGATACATGGGTTTCTTCAACTCAGCTGAATATACTTTAAGGGAGCAAACAGAGTCTATCTCCACCTTCAACCACCTAAGTTCCAGGAAGTATTCCTTGAAAAACCTAACCGAATACTACAGGGAAACCATGTGGTAGAAGCTCCTGGTTCTAAGACAGATGATTTTCTTTCAAGAGATACATGTGTTTCTACAAGTTAGCTGAAGAGGCCAATTTGGAACAAAATGAGCCTTTCTCCACCGAAAAAATACTGATTCTCGGGAGTTATTCCTTTCAAAACCAAATTCAATTTGGACAGGGAAACAGTGTGCTAGATGCTCCTGCTTCAAACAGGGATTGTTTTCTTGCGAGAAATACCTGTGTTTCTTCACTGGAGCCGAGTAGGGCTATTTGGAATAAAATGAGCCTTTTCGACCTTGAAAACTGTGATTTGCAGGGATTACTCATTTCAACAACTAATTCAGCTCTCAAAGTGAAACAATGTGCTCTGCTACAGCTTCTAGCATCCATGCTTTTCTTGGCAGAGGTACATGAATTTCTTCAACTCAGCTGGATAGCCCTAATAGACCAAACGCAGTCTATATTAACCCTTCCACCCCTAAGATTCAGGAAGTTTTCCTTTACTAACTAATGCAGTTCTCACAGGAAAACAGTGTGCTTCTAACATGGATGGTTTTCCTTTGAGAGATACATGTGTTTCTTCAACTCAGCTGAAAAGGCATCTTTGGAGCAAAGAGAGACAATCTATCTTGAAATACCTTAGTTGCAGGAAGCATTGCATTGAAAACCTAAGTCAATACTCACAAGGAATCAATGATCTCGATGCTCCTGCATCTAATAGCGATGGTTTTCTTTGAGAGATACCTGTATTTCTTCCACTTGGCTGAATAGGTCTTTTTGGATCAAAACGAGCTTTTTTGCGCTTTGAAAACTATGAACTACAGGAAGCATTTCTTTCCAAACCTAACATAATTCTCATTAGGACAGAGATGCTGAATGCTGCATCTTCTAACTTAGAGGGTTTTCTTAGGAGAGATACAAGGGTTTCTTCACCTCAGCTGAATATACGTTAAGTTAACAAACAGAGTCTCTCCCCACCTTGAACCACCAAAGTTCCCGGAAGTATTCCTTTAAAAAACTAACCCAATTCTACAGGGAAACAATGTGGTAGAAGCTCCTGGTCATAAGACAGATAGATTTCTTTCCAGAGATACATGTGTTTCTTCAAGTTAGCTGAATAGGCCTATTTAGAACAACTTGAGCCTTTCTCCACCTAGAAAATTCTGATATGCAAGAGATATTCCTTTCAAAACCAAATTCAATTCTCGCAGGGAAACAATGTGGTAGATGCTACATCTTTTAAAACTGGTGGTTTTCAATAAGGAGACAGATGTGTTCCTTCAACTCAATGTAAAATGCCTAGTTGCAGCCAAGGGAATCGATCTCCACCTTGAAACACCTAAGTTGCGGGATGTGTCTTTTCAGAACAAACTGAATTCTCCCAGGAAAAGCATGTGCTACATTCTCCTGCATGGAACAATGAGGGATTTCCTTGAGAGACACATGTATTGCATCACCTCACCAGAATAGGTGCATTTGAAGCACAGGGAGCCTTTATCCCCTGTGAACATTTTTCTTGCAGGAATTATTCCTGTCAAAACATAACACAAGCCTCACTAGGAAAAAGGTGCTACATGCTCCTGTTTCTAACACAGGTGGTTTTCTTTTGAGGGATACAAGGATTCCTTCAATTTAGCTGAATAGGTCTATTTGCAACAAATTGAGCCCTTCTCCACCTGGAAAACTATCGTTCACAGGAATTATTCCTTTCAAAACTAACTCAATTGTCGGAGGGAGACAATGCAGAAGATGCTGCAGCTTCTCTCACAGATGGTTGTCTTTGGAGAGGTACATGTGTTCCCTCCCCTCAGTTGAATAGGCCTATTTGGAGCAAAAAGTGCCTATCTCCACCTTGAAGCACCTAATTTTCACGAAGTATTTCTTCCAAAAGTTAACTCAGTTATCACAGAGAAACAATGTGCTGCTAGCTTCTGTTTCTACACAGATGGAGTTCCTTCGAGAGATACATGTGTTTCTTCAAGTAAGATGAATTGGTGGATCTGCAGCCAAATGAGCCTTTTCCATCTTGAAAACTTTGGTTTGCAGGAAGTACTCCTTTCAAAAACTAACTGAGTTCTCATGGCCTAACAATGTGCTCGATGTGGCAGCCACTTTCATAGCTGGTTTTCTTTGGAGAGATGCATATGGTTCTTCAACTCAGGTGAAGAGGCCTATTTGGAGCAAAGTGAGGCTATTTCCACCTTGAAAGGCCGTGGTTGCAGGAAGTATTCTTTTCCAAAACTTAGCAATTCTCACAGGAAAACAATGTGCTAGGTGCTCCTGCTTCCAACAGGGATGGTTTTCTTTCGAGAAATACCTGTGTTTCTTCAACTTAGCCAAGTCGGGCTATTTGGAATGAGATGACACTTTTCGACCTTGAAAACTGTGAATTGCAGGAATTATTCTTCTGCAAATCCAATTCAACTCTCAAAGGGAAACATTGTGCTAGATGCTAGGGCTTCTACCATGCATACTTTTCTTTTAGAGGTACATGTACTTCCTCTACTCAGCTGAATAGCCCTAATGGACCAAACGCAGCCTATCTCCCCCTGCAAACCCCTAAGATTCATGAAGAATTCCTTTCAAAAACTAACACAGTTCTCACAGGAAAACATGTGCTTCTAACATGGATGGTTTTCCTTTGAGAGATGTGTGTGTCTTCAACTTAGCTGAATAGGCCTATTTGAAATGAGGTGAACCTCCTACTTTGAATATTGATATTTGCAGGGTGCGTTGCTTTAAAAAACTAAATGAATTCTCATAGTGAAACACTGTGCTAGATGTGGCAGTTTCTAACATTGAAGGATTTCTTTGCATACATGCATGTGTATCTGCAATTCACCCAAATAGGCCTATTTAGAGTAAGCACATGCTCTCTCCACCTTGAAACACCTAAGTGGCAGTAAGTATTCCTTTCAAAAATAACTCAAGTCTCAAAGGGAAACAACGTGCTAAACGCAAATGCTGCCATCACAGACGGTTTCCTTTGGAGAGGTACATGTGTTACATCTCCTTAGGTGAATAGGCCCATTCGGAGCAAAATGATCCTTTCTCCACTGTGAAAATGATGATTTGCAGGACGTATTCCTTTCAAAACTTAACTCAAGTCTCACAAGGAAACAAAGTGGTAGGTTCTTTGCATCTAACACAGATTTTTTTCTTTCGAGATACACACATGTTTCATCATCTTACTTGAACTGGCTTACTTGCAACAAAATGAGACTTCTCCACCTTGAAAAGTATGATTTGCAGGAGTTATTCTTCCCAAACCTATCTGAAGTCTCACAGGAAAACAATGTGCTTGAAACTCCTGCTTCTAACTCGGTGGTTTTCTTTCTAGGAATGCATGTGTTTCCTCAACTTAGTTGCCTAGGCCTATTAGGAACACAATGAGCCTATCTCCAACCTGAAAACTGTGATTAGCAGGATGTATTCCTTTCCAAAACTTCCTTAATTCTCAAAGGGAAACAATGTGCTAGAAGCTGCGGCTTCCAGCATAGGTGATTGTCTTGGCAGGGATACATGTGTTTCTTCAACTCACCTGAATAGGCCTACTTAGTGCAAAGAGAGACCTTCTGCACCTTGAAACAACTACATTGCAAGAAACAGTCCTTTCAAAAACTAATTTCATTGTCACAAGAACAAGGTGCTGAATGCTGCAGTTTCTAGCATACATGGTTTTCTTTGGGGAGGAACATGTGTTACTTCAACTCAGCTGAATAGGCCTATTTGGAGCAAACCCAGCCTATCTGCACTTTGAAACACCAAAGTTGCAGGAAGCATTCCTTTCCAAAACGGACACCATTCTCACTGGAATACAATGTGTTAGATGCTCCAGCTTCTAACATAGATGGTTTTCTTTGGAGAGATACATGGGTTTCTTCAACTCAGCTGAATATACTTTAAGGGAGCAAACAGAGTCTATCTCCACCTTCAACCACCTAAGTTCCAGGAAGTATTCCTTGAAAAACCTAACCGAATACTACAGGAAAACCATGTGGTAGAAGCTCCTGGTTCTAAGACAGATGATTTTCTTTCAAGAGATACATGTGTTTCTACAAGTTAGCTGAAGAGGCCAATTTGGAACAAAATGAGCCTTTCTCCACCGAAAAAATACTGATTCTCGGGAGTTATTCCTTTCAAAACCAAATTCAATTTGGATAGGGAAACAGTGTGCTAGATGCTCCTGCTTCAAACAGGGATTGTTTTCTTGCGAGAAATACCTGTGTTTCTTCACTGGAGCCGAGTAGGGCTATTTGGAATAAAATGAGCCTTTTCGACCTTGAAAACTGTGATTTGCAGGGATTACTCATTTCAACAACTAATTCAGCTCTCAAAGTGAAACAATGTGCTCTGCTACAGCTTCTAGCATCCATGCTTTTCTTGGCAGAGGTACATGAATTTCTTCAACTCAACTGGATAGCCCTAAGAGACCAAACGCAGTCTATATTAACCCTTCCACACCTAAGATTCAGGAAGTTTTCCTTTACTAACTAATGCAGTTCTCACAGGAAAACAGTGTGCTTCTAACATGGATGGTTTTCCTTTGAGAGATACATGTGTTTCTTCAACTCAGCTGAAAAGGCATCTTTGGAGCAAAGAGAGACAATCTATCTTGAAATACCTTAGTTGCAGGAAGCATTGCATTGAAAACCTAAGTCAATACTCACAAGGAATCAATGATCTCGATGCTCCTGCATCTAATAGCGATGGTTTTCTTGGAGAGATACCTGTATTTCTTCCACTTGGCTGAATAGGTCTTTTTGGATCAAAATGAGCTTTTTTGCGCTTTGAAAACTATGAACTACAGGAAGCATTTCTTTCCAAACCTAACACAATTCTCATTAGGACAGAGATGCTGAATGCTGCATCTTCTAACTTAGAGGGTTTTCTTAGGAGAGATACAAGGGTTTCTTCACCTCAGCTGAATATACGTTAAGTTAACAAACAGAGTCTCTCCCCACCTTGAACCACCAAAGTTCCAGGACATATTCCTTTAAAAAACTAACCCAATTCTACAGGGAAACAATGTGGTAGAAGCTCCTGGTCATAAGACAGATAGATTTCTTTCCAGAGATACATGTGTTTCTTCAAGTTAGCTGAATAGGCCTATTTAGAACAACTTGAGCCTTTCTCCACCTAGAAAATTCTGATATGCAAGAGATATTCCTTTCAAAACCAAATTCAATTCTCACAGGGAAACAATGTGGTAGATGCTACATCTTTTAAAACACGTGGTTTTCTTTAAGGAGAGAGATGTGTTCCTTCAACTCAATGGAAAATGCCTAGTTGCAGCCAAAGGAATTGATCTCCACCTTGAAACACCTAAGTTGCGGGATGTGTCTTTTCAGAACAAACTGAATTCTCCCAGGAAAAGCATGTGCTACATTCTCCTGCATGGAACAATGAGGGATTTCCTTGAGAGACACATGTGTTGCATCACCTCACCAGAATAGGTGTATTTGAAGCACAAGGAGCCTTTCTCCCCTGTGAACATTTTTTTTTGCAGGAATTATTCCTGTCAAAACATAACACAAGCCTCACTGGAAAAAAGGTGCTACATGCTCCTGTTTCTAACACAGGTGGTTTTCTTTTGAGGGATACAAGGATTCCTTCAATTTAGCTGAATAGGTCTATTTGCAACAAAATGAGCCCTTCCCCACCTGGAAAACTATCGTTCACAGGAATTATTCCTTTCAAAACTAACTCAATTGTCAGAGGGAGACAATGCAGAAGATGCTGCAGCTTCTCTCACAGATGGTTGTCTTTGGAGAGGTACATGTGTTCCCTCCCCTCAGTTGAATAGGCCTATTTGGAGCCAAAAGTGCCTATCTCCACCTTGAAGCACCTACTTTTCACGAAGTATTTCTTTCAACAGTTAACTCAGTTATCACAGAGAAACAATGTGCTGCTAGCTTCTGTTTCTACACAGATGGAGTTCCTTCGAGAGATACATGTGTTTCTTCAAGTAAGATGAATTGGTGGATCTGCAGCCAAATGAGCCTTTTCCATCTTGAAAACTTTGGTTTGCAGGAAGTACTCCTTTCAAAAACTACCTGAGTTCTCATGGCCTAACAATGTGTTCGATGTGGCAGCCACTTTCATAGCTGGTTTTCTTTGGAGAGATGCATATGGTTCTTCAACTGAGGTGAAGAGGCCTATTTGGAGCAAAGTGAGGCTATTTCCACCTTGAAAGGCCGTGGTTGCACGAAGTATTCTTTTCCAAAACTTAGCAATTCTCACAGGAAAACAATGTGCTAGGTGCTCCTGCTTCCAACAGGGATGGTTTTCTTTCGAGAAATACCTGTGTTTCTTCAACTTAGCCAAGTCGGGCTATTTGGAATGAGATGACACTTTTCGACCTTGAAAACTGTGAATTGCAGGAATTATTCTTCTGCAAATCCAATTCAACTCTCAAAGGGAAACATTGTGCTAGATGCTAGGGCTTCTACCATGCATACTTTTCTTTTAGAGGTACATGTACTTCCTCTACTCAGCTGAATAGCCCTCATGGACCAAACGCAGCCTATCTCCCCTTGCAAACACCTAAGATTTATGAAGAATTCCTTTCAAAAACTAACACAGTTCTCACAGGAAAACATGTGCTTCTAACATGGATGGTTTTCCTTTGAGAGATGTGTGTGTCTTCAACTTAGCTGAATAGGCCTATTTGAAATGAGGTGAGCCTCCTACTTTGAATATTGATATTTGCAGGGTGCGTTGCTTTAAAAAAACTAAATGAATTCTCATAGTGAAACACTGTGCTAGATGTGGCTGTTTCTAACATTGAAGGATTTCTTTGCATACATGCATGTGTATCTGCAATTCACCCAAATAGGCCTATTTAGAGTAAGCACATGCTCTCTCCACCTTGAAACACCTAAGTGGCAGTAAGTATTCCTTTCAAAAATAACTCAAGTCTCAAAGGGAAACAACGTGCTAAACGCAAATGCTGCCATCACAGACGGTTTCCTTTGGAGAGGTACATGTGTTACATCTCCTTAGGTGAATAGGCCCATTCGGAGCAAAATGATCCTTTCTCCACTGTGAAAACGATGATTTGCAGGACGTATTCCTTTCAAAACGTAACTCAAGTCTCACAAGGAAACGAAGTGGTAGGTTCTTTGCATCTAACACAGATTTTTTTCTTTCGAGATACACACATGTTTCATCAACTTACTTGAACTGGCCTATTTGCAAGAAAATGAGACTTTCTCCACCTTGAAAAGTAGGATTTGCAGGAGTTATTCTTCCCAAACCTATCTGAAGTCTCACAGGGAAACAATGTGCTTGAAACTCCTGCTTCTAACTCGGTGGTTTTCTTTCTAGGAATGCATGTGTTTCCTCCACTTAGTTGCCTAGGCCTATTTGGAACACAATGAGCCTATCTCCAACCTGAAAACTGTGATTAGCAGGATGTATTCCTTTCCAAAACTTCCTTAATTCTCAAAGGGAAACAATGTGCTAGAAGCTGCGGCTTCCAGCATAGGTGATTGTCTTGGCAGGGATACATGTGTTTCTTCAACTCACCTGAATAGGCCTACTTAGTGCAAAGAGAGACCTTCTGCACCTTGAAACAACTACATTGCAAGAAACAGTCCTTTCAAAAACTAATTTCATTGTCACAAGAACAAGGTGCTGAATGCTGCAGTTTCTAGCATACATGGTTTTCTTTGGGGAGGAACATGTGTTACTTCAACTCAGCTGAATAGGCCTATTTGGAGCAAACCCAGCCTACCTGCACTTTGAAACACCAAAGTTGCAGGAAGCATTCCTTTCCAAAACGGACACCATTCTCACTGGAATACAATGTGTTAGATGCTCCAGCTTCTAACATAGATGGTTTTCTTTGGAGAGATACATGGGTTTCTTCAACTCAGCTGAATATACTTTAAGGGAGCAAACAGAGTCTATCTCCACCTTCAACCACCTAAGTTCCAGGAAGTATTCCTTGAAAAACCTAACCGAATACTACAGGGAAACCATGTGGTAGAAGCTCCTGGTTCTAAGACAGATGATTTTCTTTCAAGAGATACATGTGTTTCTACAAGTTAGCTGAAGAGGCCAATTTGGAACAAAATGAGCCTTTCTCCACCGAAAAAATACTGATTCTCGGGAGTTATTCCTTTCAAAACCAAATTCAATTTGGACAGGGAAACAGTGTGCTAGATGCTCCTGCTTCAAACAGGGATTGTTTTCTTGCGAGAAATACCTGTGTTTCTTCACTGGAGCCGAGTAGGGCTATTTGGAATAAAATGAGCCTTTTCGACCTTGAAAACTGTGATTTGCAGGGATTACTCATTTCAACAACTAATTCAGCTCTCAAAGTGAAACAATGTGCTCTGCTACAGCTTCTAGCATCCATGCTTTTCTTGGCAGAGGTACATGAATTTCTTCAACTCAGCTGGATAGCCCTAATAGACCAAACGCAGTCTATATTAACCCTTCCACCCCTAAGATTCAGGAAGTTTTCCTTTACTAACTAATGCAGTTCTCACAGGAAAACAGTGTGCTTCTAACATGGATGGTTTTCCTTTGAGAGATACATGTGTTTCTTCAACTCAGCTGAAAAGGCATCTTTGGAGCAAAGAGAAACAATCTATCTTGAAATACCTTAGTTGCAGGAAGCATTGCATTGAAAACCTAAGTCAATACTCACAAGGAATCAATGATCTCGATGCTCCTGCATCTAATAGCGATGGTTTTCTTTGAGAGATACCTGTATTTCTTCCACTTGGCTGAATAGGTCTTTTTGGATCAAAATGAGCTTTTTTGCGCTTTGAAAACTATGAACTACAGGAAGCATTTCTTTCCAAACATAACACAATTCTCATTAGGACAGAGATGCTGAATGCTGCATCTTCTAACTTAGAGGGTTTTCTTAGGAGAGATACAAGGGTTTCTTCACCTCAGCTGAATATACGTTAAGTTAACAAACAGAGTCTCTCCCCACCTTGAACCACCAAAGTTCCAGGAAGTATTCCTTTAAAAAACTAACCCAATTCTACAGGGAAACAATGTGGTTGAAGCTCCTGGTCATAAGACAGATAGATTTCTTTCCAGAGATACATGTGTTTCTTCAAGTTAGCTGAATAGGCCTATTTAGAACAACTTGAGCCTTTCTCCACCTAGAAAATTCTGATATGCAAGAGATATTCCTTTCAAAACCAAATTCAATTCTCACAGGGAAACAATGTGGTAGATGCTACATCTTTTAAAACTGGTGGTTTTCTTTAAGGAGAGAGATGTGTTCCTTCAACTCAATGGAAAATGCCTAGTTGCAGCCAATGGAATCGATCTCCACCTTGAAACACCTAAGTTGCGGGATGTGTCTTTTCAGAACAAACTGAATTCTCCCAGGAAAAGCATGTGCTACATTCTCCTGCATGGAACAATGAGGGATTTCCTTGAGAGACACATGTGTTGCATCACCTCACCAGAATAGGTGTATTTGAAGCACAAGGAGCCTTTCTCCTCTGTGAACATTTTTTTTTGCAGGAATTATTCCTGTCAAAACATAACACAAGCCTCACTGGAAAAAAGGTGCTACATGCTCCTGTTTCTAACACAGGTGGTTTTCTTTTGAGGGATACAAGGATTCCTTCAATTTAGCTGAATAGGTCTATTTGCAACAAAATGAGCCCTTCCCCACCTGGAAAACTATCGTTCACAGGAATTATTCCTTTCAAAACTAACTCAATTGTCGGAGGGAGACAATGCAGAAGATGCTGCAGCTTCTCTCACAGATGGTTGTCTTTGGAGAGGTACATGTGTTCCCTCCCCTCAGTTGAATAGGCCTATTTGGAGCCAAAAGTGCCTATCTCCACCTTGAAGCACCTACTTTTCACGAAGTATTTCTTTCAAAAGTTAACTCAGTTATCACAGAGAAACAATGTGCTGCTAGCTTCTGTTTCTACACAGATGGAGTTCCTTCGAGAGATACATGTGTTTCTTCAAGTAAGATGAATTGGTGGATCTGCAGCCAAATGAGCCTTTTCCATCTTGAAAACTTTGGTTTGCCGGAAGTACTCCTTTCAAAAACTACCGGAGTTCTCATGGCCTAACAATGTGTTCGATGTGGCAGCCACTTTCATAGCTGGTTTTCTTTGGAGAGATGCATATGGTTCTTCAACTCAGGTGAAGAGGCCTATTTGGAGCAAAGTGAGGCTATTTCCACCTTGAAAGGCCGTGGTTGCACGAAGTATTCTTTTCCAAAACTTAGCAATTCTCACAGGAAAACAATGTGCTAGGTGCTCCTGCTTCCAACAGGGATGGTTTTCTTTCGAGAAATACCTGTGTTTCTTCAACTTAGCCAAGTCGGGCTATTTGGAATGAGATGACACTTTTTGACCTTGAAAACTGTGAATTGCAGGAATTATTCTTCTGCAAATCCAATTCAACTCTCAAAGGGAAACATTGTGCTAGATGCTAGGGCTTCTACCATGCATACTTTTCTTTTAGAGGTACATGTACTTCCTCTACTCAGCTGAATAGCCCTAATGGACCAAACGCAGCCTATCTCCCCCTGCAAACACCTAAGATTCATGAAGAATTCCTTTCAAAAACTAACACAGTTCTCACAGGAAAACATGTGCTTCTAACATGGATGGTTTTCCTTTGAGAGATGTGTGTGTCTTCAACTTAGCTGAATAGGCCTATTTGAAATGAGGTGAGCCTCCTACTTCGAATATTGATATTTGCAGGGTGCGTTGCTTTAAAAAAACTAAATGAATTCTCATAGTGAAACACTGTGCTAGATGTGGCAGTTTCTAACATTGAAGGATTTCTTTGCATACATGCATGTGTATCTGCAATTCACCCAAATAGGCCTATTTAGAGTAAGCACATGCTCTCTCCACCTTGAAACACCTAAGTGGCAGTAAGTATTCCTTTCAAAAATAACTCAAGTCTCAAAGGGAAACAACGTGCTAAACGCAAATGCTGCCATCACAGACGGTTTCCTTTGGAGAGGTACATGTGTTACATCTCCTTAGGTGAATAGGCCCATTCGGAGCAAAATGATCCTTTCTCCACTGTGAAAACGATGATTTGCAGGACGTATTCCTTTCAAAACGTAACTCAAGTCTCACAAGGAAACAAAGTGGTAGGTTCTTTGCATCTAACACAGATTTTTTTCTTTCGAGATACACACATGTTTCATCAACTTACTTGAACTGGCCTATTTGCAAGAAAATGAGACTTTCTCCACCTTGAAAAGTAGGATTTGCAGAAGTTATTCTTCCCAAACCTATCTGAAGTCTCACAGGGAAACAATGTGCTTGAAACTCCTGCTTCTAACTCGGTGGTTTTCTTTCTAGGAATGCATGTGTTTCCTCAACTTAGTTGCCTAGGCCTATTTGGAACACAATGAGCCTATCTCCAACCTGAAAACTGTGATTAGCAGGATGTATTCCTTTCCAAAACTTCCTTAATTCTCAAAGGGAAACAATGTGCTAGAAGCTGCGGCTTCCAGCATAGGTGATTGTCTTGGCAGGGATACATGTGTTTCTTCAACTCACCTGAATAGGCCTACTTAGTGCAAAGAGAGACCTTCTGCACCTTGAAACAACTACATTGCAAGAAACAGTCCTTTCAAAAACTAATTTCATTGTCACAAGAACAAGGTGCTGAATGCTGCAGTTTCTAGCATACATGGTTTTCTTTGGGGAGGAACATGTGTTACTTCAACTCAGCTGAATAGGCCTATTTGGAGGAAACCCAGCCTACCTGCACTTTGAAACACCAAAGTTGCAGGAAGCATTCCTTTCCAAAACGGACACCATTCTCACTGGAATACAATGTGTTAGATGCTCCAGCTTCTAACATAGATGGTTTTCTTTGGAGAGATACATGGGTTTCTTCAACTCAGCTGAATATACTTTAAGGGAGCAAACAGAGTCTATCTCCACCTTCAACCACCTAAGTTCCAGGAAGTATTCCTTGAAAAACCTAACCGAATACTACAGGGAAACCATGTGGTAGAAGCTCCTGGTTCTAAGACAGATGATTTTCTTTCAAGAGATACATGTGTTTCTACAAGTTAGCTGAAGAGGCCAATTTGGAACAAAATGAGCCTTTCTCCACCGAAAAAATACTGATTCTCGGGAGTTATTCCTTTCAAAACCAAATTCAATTTGGACAGGGAAACAGTGTGCTAGATGGTCCTCCTTCAAACAGGGATTGTTTTCTTGCGAGAAATACCTGTGTTTCTTCACTGGAGCCGAGTAGGGCTATTTGGAATAAAATGAGCCTTTTCGACCTTGAAAACTGTGATTTGCAGGGATTACTCATTTCAACAACTAATTCAGCTCTCAAAGTGAAACAATGTGCTCTGCTACAGCTTCTAGCATCCATGCTTTTCTTGGCAGAGGTACATGAATTTCTTCAACTCAGCTGGATAGCCCTAATAGACCAAACGCAGTCTATATTAACCCTTCCACCCCTAAGATTCAGGAAGTTTTCCTTTACTAACTAATGCAGTTCTCACAGGAAAACAGTGTGCTTCTAACATGGATGGTTTTCCTTTGAGAGATACATGTGTTTCTTCAACTCAGCTGAAAAGGCATCTTTGGAGCAAAGAGAGACAATCTATCTTGAAATACCTTAGTTGCAGGAAGCATTGCATTGAAAACCTAAGTCAATACTCACAAGGAATCAATGATCTCGATGCTCCTGCATCTAATAGCGATGGTTTTCTTTGAGAGATACCTGTATTTCTTCCACTTGGCTGAATACGTCTTTTTGGATCAAAATGAGCTTTTTTGCGCTTTGAAAACTATGAACTACAGGAAGCATTTCTTTCCAAACCTAACACAATTCTCATTAGGACAGAGATGCTGAATGCTGCATCTTCTAACTTAGAGGGTTTTCTTAGGAGAGATACAAGGGTTTCTTCACCTCAGTTGAATATACGTTAAGTTAACAAACAGAGTCTCTCCCCACCTTGAACCACCAAAGTTCCAGGAAGTATTCCTTTAAAAAACTAACACAATTCTACAGGGAAACAATGTGGTAGAAGCTCCTGGTCATAAGACAGATAGATTTCTTTCCAGAGATACATGTGTTTCTTCAAGTTAGCTGAATAGGCCTATTTAGAACAACTTGAGCCTTTCTCCACCTAGAAAATTCTGATATGCAAGAGATATTCCTTTCAAAACCAAATTCAATTCTCACAGGGAAACAATGTGGTAGATGCTACATCTTTTAAAACTGGTGGTTTTCTTTAAGGAGAGAGATGTGTTCCTTCAACTCAATGGAAAATGCCTAGTTGCAGCCAATGGAATCGATCTCCACCTTGAAACACCTAAGTTGCGGGATGTGTCTTTTCAGAACAAACTGAATTCTCCCAGGAAAAGCATGTGCTACATTCTCCTGCATGGAACAATGAGGGATTTCCTTGAGAGACACATGTGTTGCATCACCTCACCAGAATAGGTGTATTTGAAGCACAAGGAGCCTTTCTCCCCTGTGAACATTTTTTTTGCAGGAATTATTCCTGTCAAAACATAACACAAGCCTCACTGGAAAAAAGGTGCTACATGCTCCTGTTTCTAACACAGGTGGTTTTCTTTTGAGGGATACAAGGATTCCTTCAATTTAGCTGAATAGGTCTATTTGCAACAAAATGAGCCCTTCCCCACCTGGAAAACTATCGTTCACAGGAATTATTCCTTTCAAAACTAACTCAATTGTCGGAGGGAGACAATGCAGAAGATGCTGCAGCTTCTCTCACAGATGGTTGTCTTTGGAGAGGTACATGTGTTCCCTCCCCTCAGTTGAATAGGCCTATTTGGAGCCAAAAGTGCCTATCTCCACCTTGAAGCACCTACTTTTCACGAAGTATTTCTTTCAAAAGTTAACTCAGTTATCACAGAGAAACAATGTGCTGCTAGCTTCTGTTTCTACACAGATGGAGTTCCTTCGAGAGATACATGTGTTTCTTCAAGTAAGATGAATTGGTGGATCTGCAGCCAAATGAGCTTTTTCCATCTTGAAAACTTTGGTTTGCCGGAAGTACTCCTTTCAAAAACTAACTTAGTTCTCATGACCTAACAATGTGTTCGATGTGGCAGCCACTTTCATAGCTGGTTTTCTTTGGAGAGATGCATATGGTTCTTCAACTCAGGTGAAGAGGCCTATTTGGAGCAAAGTGAGGCTATTTCCACCTTGAAAGGCCGTGGTTGCAGGAAGTATTCTTTTCCAAAACTTAGCAATTCTCACAGGAAAACAATGTGCTAGGTGCTCCTGCTTCCAACAGGGATGGTTTTCTTTCGAGAAATACCTGTGTTTCTTCAACTTAGCCAAGTCGGGCTATTTGGAATGAGATGACACTTTTCGACCTTGAAAACTGTGAATTGCAGGAATTATTCTTCTGCAAATCCAATTCAACTCTATAAGGGAAACATTGTGCTAGATGCTAGGGCTTCTACCATGCATACTTTTCTTTTAGAGGTACATGTACTTCCTCTACTCAGCTGAATAGCCCTAATGGACCAAACGCAGCCTATCTCCCCCTGCAAACCCCTAAGATTCATGAAGAATTCCTTTCAAAAACTAACACAGTTCTCACAGGAAAACATGTGCTTCTAACATGGATGGTTTTCCTTTGAGAGATGTGTGTGTCTTCAACTTAGCTGAATAGGCCTATTTGAAATGAGGTGAACCTCCTACTTTGAATATTGATATTTGCAGGGTGCGTTGCTTTAAAAAACTAAATGAATTCTCATAGTGAAACACTGTGCTAGATGTGGCAGTTTCTAACATTGAAGGATTTCTTTGCATACATGCATGTGTATCTGCAATTCACCCAAATAGGCCTATTTAGAGTAAGCACATGCTCTCTCCACCTTGAAACACCTAAGTGGCAGTAAGTATTCCTTTCAAAAATAACTCAAGTCTCAAAGGGAAACAACGTGCTAAACGCAAATGCTGCCATCACAGACGGTTTCCTTTGGAGAGGTACATGTGTTACATCTCCTTAGGTGAATAGGCCCATTCGGAGCAAAATGATCCTTTCTCCACTGTGAAAATGATGATTTGCAGGACGTATTCCTTTCAAAACTTAACTCAAGTCTCACAAGGAAACAAAGTGGTAGGTTCTTTGCATCTAACACAGATTTTTTTCTTTCGAGATACACACATGTTTCATCATCTTACTTGAACTGGCTTACTTGCAACAAAATGAGACTTCTCCACCTTGAAAAGTATGATTTGCAGGAGTTATTCTTCCCAAACCTATCTGAAGTCTCACAGGAAAACAATGTGCTTGAAACTCCTGCTTCTAACTCGGTGGTTTTCTTTCTAGGAATGCATGTGTTTCCTCAACTTAGTTGCCTAGGCCTATTAGGAACACAATGAGCCTATCTCCAACCTGAAAACTGTGATTAGCAGGATGTATTCCTTTCCAAAACTTCCTTAATTCTCAAAGGGAAACAATGTGCTAGAAGCTGCGGCTTCCAGCATAGGTGATTGTCTTGGCAGGGATACATGTGTTTCTTCAACTCACCTGAATAGGCCTACTTAGTGCAAAGAGAGACCTTCTGCACCTTGAAACAACTACATTGCAAGAAACAGTCCTTTCAAAAACTAATTTCATTGTCACAAGAACAAGGTGCTGAATGCTGCAGTTTCTAGCATACATGGTTTTCTTTGGGGAGGAACATGTGTTACTTCAACTCAGCTGAATAGGCCTATTTGGAGCAAACCCAGCCTATCTGCACTTTGAAACACCAAAGTTGCAGGAAGCATTCCTTTCCAAAACGGACACCATTCTCACTGGAATACAATGTGTTAGATGCTCCAGCTTCTAACATAGATGGTTTTCTTTGGAGAGATACATGGGTTTCTTCAACTCAGCTGAATATACTTTAAGGGAGCAAACAGAGTCTATCTCCACCTTCAACCACCTAAGTTCCAGGAAGTATTCCTTGAAAAACCTAACCGAATACTACAGGGAAACCATGTGGTAGAAGCTCCTGGTTCTAAGACAGATGATTTTCTTTCAAGAGATACATGTGTTTCTACAAGTTAGCTGAAGAGGCCAATTTGGAACAAAATGAGCCTTTCTCCACCGAAAAAATACTGATTCTCGGGAGTTATTCCTTTCAAAACCAAATTCAATTTGGATAGGGAAACAGTGTGCTAGATGCTCCTGCTTCAAACAGGGATTGTTTTCTTGCGAGAAATACCTGTGTTTCTTCACTGGAGCCGAGTAGGGCTATTTGGAATAAAATGAGCCTTTTCGACCTTGAAAACTGTGATTTGCAGGGATTACTCATTTCAACAACTAATTCAGCTCTCAAAGTGAAACAATGTGCTCTGCTACAGCTTCTAGCATCCATGCTTTTCTTGGCAGAGGTACATGAATTTCTTCAACTCAACTGGATAGCCCTAAGAGACCAAACGCAGTCTATATTAACCCTTCCACACCTAAGATTCAGGAAGTTTTCCTTTACTAACTAATGCAGTTCTCACAGGAAAACAGTGTGCTTCTAACATGGATGGTTTTCCTTTGAGAGATACATGTGTTTCTTCAACTCAGCTGAAAAGGCATCTTTGGAGCAAAGAGAGACAATCTATCTTGAAATACCTTAGTTGCAGGAAGCATTGCATTGAAAACCTAAGTCAATACTCACAAGGAATCAATGATCTCGATGCTCCTGCATCTAATAGCGATGGTTTTCTTTGAGAGATACCTGTATTTCTTCCACTTGGCTGAATAGGTCTTTTTGGATCAAAATGAGCTTTTTTGCGCTTTGAAAACTATGAACTACAGGAAGCATTTCTTTCCAAACCTAACACAATTCTCATTAGGACAGAGATGCTGAATGCTGCATCTTCTAACTTAGAGGGTTTTCTTAGGAGAGATACAAGGGTTTCTTCACCTCAGCTGAATATACGTTAAGTTAACAAACAGAGTCTCTCCCCACCTTGAACCACCAAAGTTCCAGGACATATTCCTTTAAAAAACTAACCCAATTCTACAGGGAAACAATGTGGTAGAAGCTCCTGGTCATAAGACAGATAGATTTCTTTCCAGAGATACATGTGTTTCTTCAAGTTAGCTGAATAGGCCTATTTAGAACAACTTGAGCCTTTCTCCACCTAGAAAATTCTGATATGCAAGAGATATTCCTTTCAAAACCAAATTCAATTCTCACAGGGAAACAATGTGGTAGATGCTACATCTTTTAAAACACGTGGTTTTCTTTAAGGAGAGAGATGTGTTCCTTCAACTCAATGGAAAATGCCTAGTTGCAGCCAATGGAATCGATCTCCACCTTGAAACACCTAAGTTGCGGGATGTGTGTTTTCAGAACAAACTGAATTCTCCCAGGAAAAGCATGTGCTACATTCTCCTGCATGGAACAATGAGGGATTTCCTTGAGAGACACATGTGTTGCATCACCTCACCAGAATAGGTGTATTTGAAGCACAAGGAGCCTTTCTCCCCTGTGAACATTTTTTTTTGCAGGAATTATTCCTGTCAAAACATAACACAAGCCTCACTGGAAAAAAGGTGCTACATGCTCCTGTTTCTAACACAGGTGGTTTTCTTTTGAGGGATACAAGGATTCCTTCAATTTAGCTGAATAGGTCTATTTGCAACAAAATGAGCCCTTCCCCACCTGGAAAACTATCGTTCACAGGAATTATTCCTTTCAAAACTAACTCAATTGTCAGAGGGAGACAATGCAGAAGATGCTGCAGCTTCTCTCACAGATGGTTGTCTTTGGAGAGGTACATGTGTTCCCTCCCCTCAGTTGAATAGGCCTATTTGGAGCCAAAAGTGCCTATCTCCACCTTGAAGCACCTACTTTTCACGAAGTATTTCTTTCAACAGTTAACTCAGTTATCACAGAGAAACAATGTGCTGCTAGCTTCTGTTTCTACACAGATGGAGTTCCTTCGAGAGATACATGTGTTTCTTCAAGTAAGATGAATTGGTGGATCTGCAGCCAAATGAGCCTTTTCCATCTTGAAAACTTTGGTTTGCAGGAAGTACTCCTTTCAAAAACTACCTGAGTTCTCATGGCCTAACAATGTGTTCGATGTGGCAGCCACTTTCATAGCTGGTTTTCTTTGGAGAGATGCATATGGTTCTTCAACTCAGGTGAAGAGGCCTATTTGGAGCAAAGTGAGGCTATTTCCACCTTGAAAGGCCGTGGTTGCACGAAGTATTCTTTTCCAAAACGGACGCAATTCTCACAGGAAAACAATGTGCTAGGTGCTCCTGCTTCCAACAGGGATGGTTTTCTTTCGAGAAATACCTGTGTTTCTTCAACTTATCCAAGTCGGGCTATTTGGAATGAGATGACACTTTTCGACCTTGAAAACTGTGAATTGCAGGAATTATTCTTCTGCAAATCCAATTCAACTCTCAAAGGGAAACATTGTGCTAGATGCTAGGGCTTCTACCATGCATACTTTTCTTTTAGAGGTACATGTACTTCCTCTACTCAGCTGAATAGCCCTCATGGACCAAACGCAGCCTATCTCCCCCTGCAAACACCTAAGATTCATGAAGAATTCCTTTCAAAAACTAACACAGTTCTCACAGGAAAACATGTGCTTCTAACATGGATGGTTTTCCTTTGAGAGATGTGTGTGTCTTCAACTTAGCTGAATAGGCCTATTTGAAATGAGGTGAGCCTCCTACTTTGAATATTGATATTTGCAGGGTGCGTTGCTTTAAAAAAACTGAATGAATTCTCATAGTGAAACACTGTGCTAGATGTGGCAGTTTCTAACATTGAAGGATTTCTTTGCATACATGCATGTGTATCTGCAATTCACCCAAATAGGCCTATTTAGAGTAAGCACATGCTCTCTCCACCTTGAAACACCTAAGTGGCAGTAAGTATTCCTTTCAAAAATAACTCAAGTCTCAAAGGGAAACAACGTGCTAAACGCAAATGCTGCCATCACAGACGGTTTCCTTTGGAGAGGTACATGTGTTACATCTCCTTAGGTGAATAGGCCCATTCGGAGCAAAATGATCCTTTCTCCACTGTGAAAATGATGATTTGCAGGACGTATTCCTTTCAAAACTTAACTCAAGTCTCACAAGGAAACAAAGTGGTAGGTTCTTTGCATCTAACACAGATTTTTTTCTTTCGAGATACACACATGTTTCATCATCTTACTTGAACTGGCTTACTTGCAACAAAATGAGACTTCTCCACCTTGAAAAGTATGATTTGCAGGAGTTATTCTTCCCAAACCTATCTGAAGTCTCACAGGAATACAATGTGCTTGAAACTCCTGCTTCTAACTCGGTGGTTTTCTTTCTAGGAATGCATGTGTTTCCTCAACTTAGTTGCCTAGGCCTATTAGGAACACAATGAGCCTATCTCCAACCTGAAAACTGTGATTAGCAGGATGTATTCCTTTCCAAAACTTCCTTAATTCTCAAAGGGAAACAATGTGCTAGAAGCTGCGGCTTCCAGCATAGGTGATTGTCTTGGCAGGGATACATGTGTTTCTTCAACTCACCTGAATAGGCCTACTTAGTGCAAAGAGAGACCTTCTGCACCTTGAAACAACTACATTGCAAGAAACAGTCCTTTCAAAAACTAATTTCATTGTCACAAGAACAAGGTGCTGAATGCTGCAGTTTCTAGCATACATGGTTTTCTTTGGGGAGGAACATGTGTTACTTCAACTCAGCTGAATAGGCCTATTTGGAGCAAACCCAGCCTATCTGCACTTTGAAACACCAAAGTTGCAGGAAGCATTCCTTTCCAAAACGGACACCATTCTCACTGGAATACAATGTGTTAGATGCTCCAGCTTCTAACATAGATGGTTTTCTTTGGAGAGATACATGGGTTTCTTCAACTCAGCTGAATATACTTTAAGGGAGCAAACAGAGTCTATCTCCACCTTCAACCACCTAAGTTCCAGGAAGTATTCCTTGAAAAACCTAACCGAATACTACAGGAAAACCATGTGGTAGAAGCTCCTGGTTCTAAGACAGATGATTTTCTTTCAAGAGATACATGTGTTTCTACAAGTTAGCTGAAGAGGCCAATTTGGAACAAAATGAGCCTTTCTCCACCGAAAAAATACTGATTCTCGGGAGTTATTCCTTTCAAAACCAAATTCAATTTGGATAGGGAAACAGTGTGCTAGATGCTCCTGCTTCAAACAGGGATTGTTTTCTTGCGAGAAATACCTGTGTTTCTTCACTGGAGCCGAGTAGGGCTATTTGGAATAAAATGAGCCTTTTCGACCTTGAAAACTGTGATTTGCAGGGATTACTCATTTCAACAACTAATTCAGCTCTCAAAGTGAAACAATGTGCTCTGCTACAGCTTCTAGCATCCATGCTTTTCTTGGCAGAGGTACATGAATTTCTTCAACTCAACTGGATAGCCCTAAGAGACCAAACGCAGTCTATATTAACCCTTCCACACCTAAGATTCAGGAAGTTTTCCTTTACTAACTAATGCAGTTCTCACAGGAAAACAGTGTGCTTCTAACATGGATGGTTTTCCTTTGAGAGATACATGTGTTTCTTCAACTCAGCTGAAAAGGCATCTTTGGAGCAAAGAGAGACAATCTATCTTGAAATACCTTAGTTGCAGGAAGCATTGCATTGAAAACCTAAGTCAATACTCACAAGGAATCAATGATCTCGATGCTCCTGCATCTAATAGCGATGGTTTTCTTGGAGAGATACCTGTATTTCTTCCACTTGGCTGAATAGGTCTTTTTGGATCAAAATGAGCTTTTTTGCGCTTTGAAAACTATGAACTACAGGAAGCATTTCTTTCCAAACCTAACACAATTCTCATTAGGACAGAGATGCTGAATGCTGCATCTTCTAACTTAGAGGGTTTTCTTAGGAGAGATACAAGGGTTTCTTCACCTCAGCTGAATATACGTTAAGTTAACAAACAGAGTCTCTCCCCACCTTGAACCACCAAAGTTCCAGGACATATTCCTTTAAAAAACTAACCCAATTCTACAGGGAAACAATGTGGTAGAAGCTCCTGGTCATAAGACAGATAGATTTCTTTCCAGAGATACATGTGTTTCTTCAAGTTAGCTGAATAGGCCTATTTAGAACAACTTGAGCCTTTCTCCACCTAGAAAATTCTGATATGCAAGAGATATTCCTTTCAAAACCAAATTCAATTCTCACAGGGAAACAATGTGGTAGATGCTACATCTTTTAAAACACGTGGTTTTCTTTAAGGAGAGAGATGTGTTCCTTCAACTCAATGGAAAATGCCTAGTTGCAGCCAATGGAATCGATCTCCACCTTGAAACACCTAAGTTGCGGGATGTGTGTTTTCAGAACAAACTGAATTCTCCCAGGAAAAGCATGTGCTACATTCTCCTGCATGGAACAATGAGGGATTTCCTTGAGAGACACATGTGTTGCATCACCTCACCAGAATAGGTGTATTTGAAGCACAAGGAGCCTTTCTCCCCTGTGAACATTTTTTTTTGCAGGAATTATTCCTGTCAAAACATAACACAAGCCTCACTGGAAAAAAGGTGCTACATGCTCCTGTTTCTAACACAGGTGGTTTTCTTTTGAGGGATACAAGGATTCCTTCAATTTAGCTGAATAGGTCTATTTGCAACAAAATGAGCCCTTCCCCACCTGGAAAACTATCGTTCACAGGAATTATTCCTTTCAAAACTAACTCAATTGTCAGAGGGAGACAATGCAGAAGATGCTGCAGCTTCTCTCACAGATGGTTGTCTTTGGAGAGGTACATGTGTTCCCTCCCCTCAGTTGAATAGGCCTATTTGGAGCCAAAAGTGCCTATCTCCACCTTGAAGCACCTACTTTTCACGAAGTATTTCTTTCAACAGTTAACTCAGTTATCACAGAGAAACAATGTGCTGCTAGCTTCTGTTTCTACACAGATGGAGTTCCTTCGAGAGATACATGTGTTTCTTCAAGTAAGATGAATTGGTGGATCTGCAGCCAAATGAGCCTTTTCCATCTTGAAAACTTTGGTTTGCAGGAAGTACTCCTTTCAAAAACTACCTGAGTTCTCATGGCCTAACAATGTGTTCGATGTGGCAGCCACTTTCATAGCTGGTTTTCTTTGGAGAGATGCATATGGTTCTTCAACTCAGGTGAAGAGGCCTATTTGGAGCAAAGTGAGGCTATTTCCACCTTGAAAGGCCGTGGTTGCACGAAGTATTCTTTTCCAAAACTTAGCAATTCTCACAGGAAAACAATGTGCTAGGTGCTCCTGCTTCCAACAGGGATGGTTTTCTTTCGAGAAATACCTGTGTTTCTTCAACTTATCCAAGTCGGGCTATTTGGAATGAGATGACACTTTTCGACCTTGAAAACTGTGAATTGCAGGAATTATTCTTCTGCAAATCCAATTCAACTCTCAAAGGGAAACATTGTGCTAGATGCTAGGGCTTCTACCATGCATACTTTTCTTTTAGAGGTACATGTACTTCCTCTACTCAGCTGAATAGCCCTCATGGACCAAACGCAGCCTATCTCCCCCTGCAAACACCTAAGATTCATGAAGAATTCCTTTCAAAAACTAACACAGTTCTCACAGGAAAACATGTGCTTCTAACATGGATGGTTTTCCTTTGAGAGATGTGTGTGTCTTCAACTTAGCTGAATAGGCCTATTTGAAATGAGGTGAGCCTCCTACTTTGAATATTGATATTTGCAGGGTGCGTTGCTTTAAAAAAACTAAATGAATTCTCATAGTGAAACACTGTGCTAGATGTGGCAGTTTCTAACATTGAAGGATTTCTTTGCATACATGCATGTGTATCTGCAATTCACCCAAATAGGCCTATTTAGAGTAAGCACATGCTCTCTCCACCTTCAAACACCTAAGTGGCAGTAAGTATTCCTTTCAAAAATAACTCAAGTCTCAAAGGGAAACAACGTGCTAAACGCAAATGCTGCCATCACAGACGGTTTCCTTTGGAGAGGTACATGTGTTACATCTCCTTAGGTGAATAGGCCCATTCGGAGCAAAATGATCCTTTCTCCACTGTGAAAACGATGATTTGCAGGACGTATTCCTTTCAAAACGTAACTCAAGTCTCACAAGGAAACAAAGTGGTAGGTTCTTTGCATCTAACACAGATTTTTTTCTTTCGAGATACACACATGTTTCATCAACTTACTTGAACTGGCCTATTTGCAAGAAAATGAGACTTTCTCCACCTTGAAAAGTAGGATTTGCAGGAGTTATTCTTCCCAAACCTATCTGAAGTCTCACAGGGAAACAATGTGCTTGAAACTCCTGCTTCTAACTCGGTGGTTTTCTTTCTAGGAATGCATGTGTTTCCTCCACTTAGTTGCCTAGGCCTATTTGGAACACAATGAGCCTATCTCCAACCTGAAAACTGTGATTAGCAGGATGTATTCCTTTCCAAAACTTCCTTAATTCTCAAAGGGAAACAATGTGCTAGAAGCTGCGGCTTCCAGCATAGGTGATTGTCTTGGCAGGGATACATGTGTTTCTTCAACTCACCTGAATAGGCCTACTTAGTGCAAAGAGAGACCTTCTGCACCTTGAAACAACTACATTGCAAGAAACAGTCCTTTCAAAAACTAATTTCATTGTCACAAGAACAAGGTGCTGAATGCTGCAGTTTCTAGCATACATGGTTTTCTTTGGGGAGGAACATGTGTTACTTCAACTCAGCTGAATAGGCCTATTTGGAGCAAACCCAGCCTATCTGCACTTTGAAACACCAAAGTTGCAGGAAGCATTCCTTTCCAAAACGGACACCATTCTCACTGGAATACAATGTGTTAGATGCTCCAGCTTCTAACATAGATGGTTTTCTTTGGAGAGATACATGGGTTTCTTCAACTCAGCTGAATATACTTTAAGGGAGCAAACAGAGTCTATCTCCACCTTCAACCACCTAAGTTCCAGGAAGTATTCCTTGAAAAACCTAACCGAATACTACAGGGAAACCATGTGGTAGAAGCTCCTGGTTCTAAGACAGATGATTTTCTTTCAAGAGATACATGTGTTTCTACAAGTTAGCTGAAGAGGCCAATTTGGAACAAAATGAGCCTTTCTCCACCGAAAAAATACTGATTCTCGGGAGTTATTCCTTTCAAAACCAAATTCAATTTGGACAGGGAAACAGTGTGCTAGATGCTCCTGCTTCAAACAGGGATTGTTTTCTTGCGAGAAATACCTGTGTTTCTTCACTGGAGCCGAGTAGGGCTATTTGGAATAAAATGAGCCTTTTCGACCTTGAAAACTGTGATTTGCAGGGATTACTCATTTCAACAACTAATTCAGCTCTCAAAGTGAAACAATGTGCTCTGCTACAGCTTCTAGCATCCATGCTTTTCTTGGCAGAGGTACATGAATTTCTTCAACTCAGCTGGATAGCCCTAATAGACCAAACGCAGTCTATATTAACCCTTCCACCCCTAAGATTCAGGAAGTTTTCCTTTACTAACTAATGCAGTTCTCACAGGAAAACAGTGTGCTTCTAACATGGATGGTTTTCCTTTGAGAGATACATGTGTTTCTTCAACTCAGCTGAAAAGGCATCTTTGGAGCAAAGAGAGACAATCTATCTTGAAATACCTTAGTTGCAGGAAGCATTGCATTGAAAACCTAAGTCAATACTCACAAGGAATCAATGATCTCGATGCTCCTGCATCTAATAGCGATGGTTTTCTTTGAGAGATACCTGTATTTCTTCCACTTGGCTGAATAGGTCTTTTTGGATCAAAATGAGCTTTTTTGCGCTTTGAAAACTATGAACTACAGGAAGCATTTCTTTCCAAACCTAACACAATTCTCATTAGGACAGAGATGCTGAATGCTGCATCTTCTAACTTAGAGGGTTTTCTTAGGAGAGATACAAGGGTTTCTTCACCTCAGCTGAATATACGTTAAGTTAACAAACAGAGTCTCTCCCCACCTTGAACCACCAAAGTTCCAGGAAGTATTCCTTTAAAAAACTAACCCAATTCTACAGGGAAACAATGTGGTAGAAGCTCCTGGTCATAAGACAGATAGATTTCTTTCCAGAGATACATGTGTTTCTTCAAGTTAGCTGAATAGGCCTATTTAGAACAACTTGAGCCTTTCTCCACCTAGAAAATTCTGATATGCAAGAGATATTCCTTTCAAAACCAAATTCAATTCTCACAGGGAAACAATGTGGTAGATGCTACATCTTTTAAAACAGGTGGTTTTCTTTAAGGAGAGAGATGTGTTCCTTCAACTCAATGGAAAATGCCTAGTTGCAGCCAATGGAATCGATCTCCACCTTGAAACACCTAAGTTGCGGGATGTGTCTTTTCAGAACAAACTGAATTCTCCCAGGAAAAGCATGTGCTACATTCTCCTGCATGGAACAATGAGGGATTTCCTTGAGAGACACATGTGTTGCATCACCTCACCAGAATAGGTGTATTGGAAGCACAAGGAGCCTTTCTCCCCTGTGAACATTTTTTTTTGCAGGAATCATTCCTGTCAAAACATAACACTAGCCTCACTGGAAAAAAGGTGCTACATGCTCCTGTTTCTAACACAGGTGGTTTTCTTTTGAGGGATACAAGGATTCCTTCAATTTAGCTGAATAGGTCTATTTGCAACAAAATGAGCCCTTCCCCACCTGGAAAACTATCGTTCACAGGAATTATTCCTTTCAAAACTAACTCAATTGTCGGAGGGAGACAATGCAGAAGATGCTGCAGCTTCTCTCACAGATGGTTGTCTTTGGAGAGGTACATGTGTTCCCTCCCCTCAGTTGAATAGGCCTATTTTGAGCCAAAAGTGCCTATCTCCACCTTGAAGCACCTACTTTTCACGAAGTATTTCTTTCAACAGTTAACTCAGTTATCACAGAGAAACAATGTGCTGCTAGCTTCTGTTTCTACACAGATGGAGTTCCTTCGAGAGATACATGTGTTTCTTCAAGTAAGATGAATTGGTGGATCTGCAGCCAAATGAGCCTTTTCCATCTTGAAAACTTTGGTTTGCAGGAAGTACTCCTTTCAAAAACTACCTGAGTTCTCATGGCCTAACAATGTGTTCGATTTGGCAGCCACTTTCATAGCTGGTTTTCTTTGGAGAGATGCATATGGTTCTTCAACTCAGGTGAAGAGGCCTATTTGGAGCAAAGTGAGGCTATTTCCACCTTGAAAGGCCGTGGTTGCACGAAGTATTCTTTTCCAAAACTTAGCAATTCTCACAGGAAAACAATGTGCTAGGTGCTCCTGCTTCCAACAGGGATGGTTTTCTTTCGAGAAATACCTGTGTTTCTTCAACTTAGCCAAGTCGGGCTATTTGGAATGAGATGACACTTTTTGACCTTGAAAACTGTGAATTGCAGGAATTATTCTTCTGCAAATCCAATTCAACTCTCAAAGGAAAACATTGTGCTAGATGCTAGGGCTTCTACCATGCATACTTTTCTTTTAGAGGTACATGTACTTCCTCTACTCAGCTGAATAGCCCTAATGGACCAAACGCAGCCTATCTCCCCCTGCAAACACCTAAGATTCATGAAGAATTCCTTTCAAAAACTAACACAGTTCTCACAGGAAAACATGTGCTTCTAACATGGATGGTTTTCCTTTGAGAGATGTGTGTGTCTTCAACTTAGCTGAATAGGCCTATTTGAAATGAGGTGAGCCTCCTACTTTGAATATTGATATTTGCAGGGTGCGTTGCTTTAAAAAAACTGAATGAATTCTCATAGTGAAACACTGTGCTAGATGTGGCAGTTTCTAACATTGAAGGATTTCTTTGCATACATGCATGTGTATCTGCAATTCACCCAAATAGGCCTATTTAGAGTAAGCACATGCTCTCTCCACCTTGAAACACCTAAGTGGCAGTAAGTATTCCTTTCAAAAATAACTCAAGTCTCAAAGGGAAACAACGTGCTAAACGCAAATGCTGCCATCACAGACGGTTTCCTTTGGAGAGGTACATGTGTTACATCTCCTTAGGTGAATAGGCCCATTCGGAGCAAAATGATCCTTTCTCCACTGTGAAAACGATGATTTGCAGGACGTATTCCTTTCAAAACGTAACTCAAGTCTCACAAGGAAACAAAGTGGTAGGTTCTTTGCATCTAACACAGATTTTTTTCTTTCGAGATACACACATGTTTCATCAACTTACTTGAACTGGCCTATTTGCAAGAAAATGAGACTTTCTCCACCTTGAAAAGTAGGATTTGCAGGAGTTATTCTTCCCAAACCTATCTGAAGTCTCACAGGGAAACAATGTGCTTGAAACTCCTGCTTCTAACTCGGTGGTTTTCTTTCTAGGAATGCATGTGTTTCCTCCACTTAGTTGCCTAGGCCTATTTGGAACACAATGAGCCTATCTCCAACCTGAAAACTGTGATTAGCAGGATGTATTCCTTTCCAAAACTTCCTTAATTCTCAAAGGGAAACAATGTGCTAGAAGCTGCGGCTTCCAGCATAGGTGATTGTCTTGGCAGGGATACATGTGTTTCTTCAACTCACCTGAATAGGCCTACTTAGTGCAAAGAGAGACCTTCTGCACCTTGAAACAACTACATTGCAAGAAACAGTCCTTTCAAAAACTAATTTCATTGTCACAAGAACAAGGTGCTGAATGCTGCAGTTTCTAGCATACATGGTTTTCTTTGGGGAGGAACATGTGTTACTTCAACTCAGCTGAATAGGCCTATTTGGAGCAAACCCAGCCTATCTGCACTTTGAAACACCAAAGTTGCAGGAAGCATTCCTTTCCAAAACGGACACCATTCTCACTGGAATACAATGTGTTAGATGCTCCAGCTTCTAACATAGATGGTTTTCTTTGGAGAGATACATGGGTTTCTTCAACTCAGCTGAATATACTTTAAGGGAGCAAACAGAGTCTATCTCCACCTTCAACCACCTAAGTTCCAGGAAGTATTCCTTGAAAAACCTAACCGAATACTACAGGGAAACCATGTGGTAGAAGCTCCTGGTTCTAAGACAGATGATTTTCTTTCAAGAGATACATGTGTTTCTACAAGTTAGCTGAAGAGGCCAATTTGGAACAAAATGAGCCTTTCTCCACCGAAAAAATACTGATTCTCGGGAGTTATTCCTTTCAAAACCAAATTCAATTTGGACAGGGAAACAGTGTGCTAGATGCTCCTGCTTCAAACAGGGATTGTTTTCTTGCGAGAAATACCTGTGTTTCTTCACTGGAGCCGAGTAGGGCTATTTGGAATAAAATGAGCCTTTTCGACCTTGAAAACTGTGATTTGCAGGGATTACTCATTTCAACAACTAATTCAGCTCTCAAAGTGAAACAATGTGCTCTGCTACAGCTTCTAGCATCCATGCTTTTCTTGGCAGAGGTACATGAATTTCTTCAACTCAGCTGGATAGCCCTAATAGACCAAACGCAGTCTATATTAACCCTTCCACCCCTAAGATTCAGGAAGTTTTCTTTTACTAACTAATGCAGTTCTCACAGGAAAACAGTGTGCTTCTAACATGGATGGTTTTCCTTTGAGAGATACATGTGTTTCTTCAACTCAGCTGAAAAGGCATCTTTGGAGCAAAGAGAGACAATCTATCTTGAAATACCTTAGTTGCAGGAAGCATTGCATTGAAAACCTAAGTCAATACTCACAAGGAATCAATGATCTCGATGCTCCTGCATCTAATAGCGATGGTTTTCTTTGAGAGATACCTGTATTTCTTCCACTTGGCTGAATAGGTCTTTTTGGATCAAAATGAGCTTTTTTGCGCTTTGAAAACTATGAACTACAGGAAGCATTTCTTTCCAAACCTAACACAATTCTCATTAGGACAGAGATGCTGAATGCTGCATCTTCTAACTTAGAGGGTTTTCTTAGGAGAGATACAAGGGTTTCTTCACCTCAGCTGAATATACGTTAAGTTAACAAACAGAGTCTCTCCCCACCTTGAACCACCAAAGTTCCAGGAAGTATTCCTTTAAAAATCTAACCCAATTCTACAGGGAAACAATGTGGTAGAAGCTCCTGGTCATAAGACAGATAGATTTCTTTCCAGAGATACATGTGTTTCTTCAAGTTAGCTGAATAGGCCTATTTAGAACAACTTGAGCCTTTCTCCACCTAGAAAATTCTGATATGCAAGAGATATTCCTTTCAAAACCAAATTCAATTCTCACAGGGAAACAATGTGGTAGATGCTACATCTTTTAAAACAGGTGGTTTTCTTTAAGGAGAGAGATGTGTTCCTTCAACTCAATGGAAAATGCCTAGTTGCAGCCAATGGAATCGATCTCCACCTTGAAACACCTAAGTTGCGGGATGTGTCTTTTCAGAACAAACTGAATTCTCCCAGGAAAAGCATGTGCTACATTCTCCTGCATGGAACAATGAGGGATTTCCTTGAGAGACACATGTGTTGCATCACCTCACCAGAATAGGTGTATTTGAAGCACAAGGAGCCTTTCTCCCCTGTGAACATTTTTTTTTGCAGGAATTATTCCTGTCAAAACATAACACAAGCCTCACTGGAAAAAAGGTGCTACATGCTCCTGTTTCTAACACAGGTGGTTTTCTTTTGAGGGATACAAGGATTCCTTCAATTTAGCTGAATAGGTCTATTTGCAACAAAATGAGCCCTTCCCCACCTGGAAAACTATCGTTCACAGGAATTATTCCTTTCAAAACTAACTCAATTGTCGGAGGGAGACAATGCAGAAGATGCTGCAGCTTCTCTCACAGATGGTTGTCTTTGGAGAGGTACATGTGTTCCCTCCCCTCAGTTGAATAGGCCTATTTGGAGCCAAAAGTGCCTATCTCCACCTTGAAGCACCTACTTTTCACGAAGTATTTCTTTCAAAAGTTAACTCAGTTATCACAGAGAAACAATGTGCTGCTAGCTTCTGTTTCTACACAGATGGAGTTCCTTCGAGAGATACATGTGTTTCTTCAAGTAAGATGAATTGGTGGATCTGCAGCCAAATGAGCCTTTTCCATCTTGAAAACTTTGGTTTGCAGGAAGTACTCCTTTCAAAAACTACCTGAGTTCTCATGGCCTAACAATGTGTTCGATGTGGCAGCCACTTTCATAGCTGGTTTTCTTTGGAGAGATGCATATGGTTCTTCAACTCAGGTGAAGAGGCCTATTTGGAGCAAAGTGAGGCTATTTCCACCTTGAAAGGCCGTGGTTGCACGAAGTATTCTTTTCCAAAACTAAGCAATTCTCACAGGAAAACAATGTGCTAGGTGCTCCTGCTTCCAACAGGGATGGTTTTCTTTCGAGAAATACCTGTGTTTCTTCAACTTAGCCAAGTCGGGCTATTTGGAATGAGATGACACTTTTTGACCTTGAAAACTGTGAATTGCAGGAATTATTCTTCTGCAAATCCAATTCAACTCTCAAAGGGAAACATTGTGCTAGATGCTAGGGCTTCTACCATGCATACTTTTCTTTTAGAGGTACATGTACTTCCTCTACTCAGCTGAATAGCCCTAATGGACCAAACGCAGCCTATCTCCCCCTGCAAACACCTAAGATTCATGAAGAATTCCTTTCAAAAACTACCACAGTTCTCACAGGAAAACATGTGCTTCTAACATGGATGGTTTTCCTTTGAGAGATGTGTGTGTCTTCAACTTAGCTGAATAGGCCTATTTGAAATGAGGTGAGCCTCCTACTTTGAATATTGATATTTGCAGGGTGCGTTGCTTTAAAAAAACTAAATGAATTCTCATAGTGAAACACTGTGCTAGATGTGGCAGTTTCTAACATTGAAGGATTTCTTTGCATACATGCATGTGTATCTGCAATTCACCCAAATAGGCCTATTTAGAGTAAGCACATGCTCTCTCCACCTTGAAACACCTAAGTGGCAGTAAGTATTCCTTTCAAAAATAACTCAAGTCTCAAAGGGAAACAACGTGCTAAACGCAAATGCTGCCATCACAGACGGTTTCCTTTGGAGAGGTACATGTGTTACATCTCCTTAGGTGAATAGGCCCATTCGGAGCAAAATGATCCTTTCTCCACTGTGAAAACGATGATTTGCAGGACGTATTCCTTTCAAAACGTAACTCAAGTCTCACAAGGAAACAAAGTGGTAGGTTCTTTGCATCTAACACAGATTTTTTTCTTTCGAGATACACACATGTTTCATCAACTTACTTGAACTGGCCTATTTGCAAGAAAATGAGACTTTCTCCACCTTGAAAAGTAGGATTTGCAGGAGTTATTCTTCCCAAACCTATCTGAAGTCTCACAGGGAAACAATGTGCTTGAAACTCCTGCTTCTAACTCGGTGGTTTTCTTTCTAGGAATGCATGTGTTTCCTCCACTTAGTTGCCTAGGCCTATTTGGAACACAATGAGCCTATCTCCAACCTGAAAACTGTGATTAGCAGGATGTATTCCTTTCCAAAACTTCCTTAATTCTCAAAGGGAAACAATGTGCTAGAAGCTGCGGCTTCCAGCATAGGTGATTGTCTTGGCAGGGATACATGTGTTTCTTCAACTCACCTGAATAGGCCTACTTAGTGCAAAGAGAGACCTTCTGCACCTTGAAACAACTACATTGCAAGAAACAGTCCTTTCAAAAACTAATTTCATTGTCACAAGAACAAGGTGCTGAATGCTGCAGTTTCTAGCATACATGGTTTTCTTTGGGGAGGAACATGTGTTACTTCAACTCAGCTGAATAGGCCTATTTGGAGCAAACCCAGCCTATCTGCACTTTGAAACACCAAAGTTGCAGGAAGCATTCCTTTCCAAAACGGACACCATTCTCACTGGAATACAATGTGTTAGATGCTCCAGCTTCTAACATAGATGGTTTTCTTTGGAGAGATACATGGGTTTCTTCAACTCAGCTGAATATACTTTAAGGGAGCAAACAGAGTCTATCTCCACCTTCAACCACCTAAGTTCCAGGAAGTATTCCTTGAAAAACCTAACCGAATACTACAGGGAAACCATGTGGTAGAAGCTCCTGGTTCTAAGACAGATGATTTTCTTTCAAGAGATACATGTGTTTCTACAAGTTAGCTGAAGAGGCCAATTTGGAACAAAATGAGCCTTTCTCCACCGAAAAAATACTGATTCTCGGGAGTTATTCCTTTCAAAACCAAATTCAATTTGGACAGGGAAACAGTGTGCTAGATGCTCCTGCTTCAAACAGGGATTGTTTTCTTGCGAGAAATACCTGTGTTTCTTCACTGGAGCCGAGTAGGGCTATTTGGAATAAAATGAGCCTTTTCGACCTTGAAAACTGTGATTTGCAGGGATTACTCATTTCAACAACTAATTCAGCTCTCAAAGTGAAACAATGTGCTCTGCTACAGCTTCTAGCATCCATGCTTTTCTTGGCAGAGGTACATGAATTTCTTCAACTCAGCTGGATAGCCCTAATAGACCAAACGCAGTCTATATTAACCCTTCCACCCCTAAGATTCAGGAAGTTTTCTTTTACTAACTAATGCAGTTCTCACAGGAAAACAGTGTGCTTCTAACATGGATGGTTTTCCTTTGAGAGATACATGTGTTTCTTCAACTCAGCTGAAAAGGCATCTTTGGAGCAAAGAGAGACAATCTATCTTGAAATACCTTAGTTGCAGGAAGCATTGCATTGAAAACCTAAGTCAATACTCACAAGGAATCAATGATCTCGATGCTCCTGCATCTAATAGCGATGGTTTTCTTTGAGAGATACCTGTATTTCTTCCACTTGGCTGAATAGGTCTTTTTGGATCAAAATGAGCTTTTTTGCGCTTTGAAAACTATGAACTACAGGAAGCATTTCTTTCCAAACCTAACACAATTCTCATTAGGACAGAGATGCTGAATGCTGCATCTTCTAACTTAGAGGGTTTTCTTAGGAGAGATACAAGGGTTTCTTCACCTCAGCTGAATATACGTTAAGTTAACAAACAGAGTCTCTCCCCACCTTGAACCACCAAAGTTCCAGGAAGTATTCCTTTAAAAATCTAACCCAATTCTACAGGGAAACAATGTGGTAGAAGCTCCTGGTCATAAGACAGATAGATTTCTTTCCAGAGATACATGTGTTTCTTCAAGTTAGCTGAATAGGCCTATTTAGAACAACTTGAGCCTTTCTCCACCTAGAAAATTCTGATATGCAAGAGATATTCCTTTCAAAACCAAATTCAATTCTCACAGGGAAACAATGTGGTAGATGCTACATCTTTTAAAACAGGTGGTTTTCTTTAAGGAGAGAGATGTGTTCCTTCAACTCAATGGAAAATGCCTAGTTGCAGCCAATGGAATCGATCTCCACCTTGAAACACCTAAGTTGCGGGATGTGTCTTTTCAGAACAAACTGAATTCTCCCAGGAAAAGCATGTGCTACATTCTCCTGCATGGAACAATGAGGGATTTCCTTGAGAGACACATGTGTTGCATCACCTCACCAGAATAGGTGTATTTGAAGCACAAGGAGCCTTTCTCCCCTGTGAACATTTTTTTTTGCAGGAATTATTCCTGTCAAAACATAACACAAGCCTCACTGGAAAAAAGGTGCTACATGCTCCTGTTTCTAACACAGGTGGTTTTCTTTTGAGGGATACAAGGATTCCTTCAATTTAGCTGAATAGGTCTATTTGCAACAAAATGAGCCCTTCCCCACCTGGAAAACTATCGTTCACAGGAATTATTCCTTTCAAAACTAACTCAATTGTCGGAGGGAGACAATGCAGAAGATGCTGAAGCTTCTCTCACAGATGGTTGTCTTTGGAGAGGTACATGTGTTCCCTCCCCTCAGTTGAATAGGCCTATTTGGAGCCAAAAGTGCCTATCTCCACCTTGAAGCACCTACTTTTCACGAAGTATTTCTTTCAAAAGTTAACTCAGTTATCACAGAGAAACAATGTGCTGCTAGCTTCTGTTTCTACACAGATGGAGTTCCTTCGAGAGATACATGTGTTTCTTCAAGTAAGATGAATTGGTGGATCTGCAGCCAAATGAGCCTTTTCCATCTTGAAAACTTTGGTTTGCAGGAAGTACTCCTTTCAAAAACTACCTGAGTTCTCATGGCCTAACAATGTGTTCGATGTGGCAGCCACTTTCATAGCTGGTTTTCTTTGGAGAGATGCATATGGTTCTTCAACTCAGGTGAAGAGGCCTATTTGGAGCAAAGTGAGGCTATTTCCACCTTGAAAGGCCGTGGTTGCACGAAGTATTCTTTTCCAAAACTAAGCAATTCTCACAGGAAAACAATGTGCTAGGTGCTCCTGCTTCCAACAGGGATGGTTTTCTTTCGAGAAATACCTGTGTTTCTTCAACTTAGCCAAGTCGGGCTATTTGGAATGAGATGACACTTTTTGACCTTGAAAACTGTGAATTGCAGGAATTATTCTTCTGCAAATCCAATTCAACTCTCAAAGGGAAACATTGTGCTAGATGCTAGGGCTTCTACCATGCATACTTTTCTTTTAGAGGTACATGTACTTCCTCTACTCAGCTGAATAGCCCTAATGGACCAAACGCAGCCTATCTCCCCCTGCAAACACCTAAGATTCATGAAGAATTCCTTTCAAAAACTACCACAGTTCTCACAGGAAAACATGTGCTTCTAACATGGATGGTTTTCCTTTGAGAGATGTGTGTGTCTTCAACTTAGCTGAATAGGCCTATTTGAAATGAGGTGAGCCTCCTACTTTGAATATTGATATTTGCAGGGTGCGTTGCTTTAAAAAAACTAAATGAATTCTCATAGTGAAACACTGTGCTAGATGTGGCAGTTTCTAACATTGAAGGATTTCTTTGCATACATGCATGTGTATCTGCAATTCACCCAAATAGGCCTATTTAGAGTAAGCACATGCTCTCTCCACCTTGAAACACCTAAGTGGCAGTAAGTATTCCTTTCAAAAATAACTCAAGTCTCAAAGGGAAACAACGTGCTAAACGCAAATGCTGCCATCACAGACGGTTTCCTTTGGAGAGGTACATGTGTTACATCTCCTTAGGTGAATAGGCCCATTCGGAGCAAAATGATCCTTTCTCCACTGTGAAAACGATGATTTGCAGGACGTATTCCTTTCAAAACGTAACTCAAGTCTCACAAGGAAACAAAGTGGTAGGTTCTTTGCATCTAACACAGATTTTTTTCTTTCGAGATACACACATGTTTCATCAACTTACTTGAACTGGCCTATTTGCAAGAAAATGAGACTTTCTCCACCTTGAAAAGTAGGATTTGCAGGAGTTATTCTTCCCAAACCTATCTGAAGTCTCACAGGGAAACAATGTGCTTGAAACTCCTGCTTCTAACTCGGTGGTTTTCTTTCTAGGAATGCATGTGTTTCCTCCACTTAGTTGCCTAGGCCTATTTGGAACACAATGAGCCTATCTCCAACCTGAAAACTGTGATTAGCAGGATGTATTCCTTTCCAAAACTTCCTTAATTCTCAAAGGGAAACAATGTGCTAGAAGCTGCGGCTTCCAGCATAGGTGATTGTCTTGGCAGGGATACATGTGTTTCTTCAACTCACCTGAATAGGCCTACTTAGTGCAAAGAGAGACCTTCTGCACCTTGAAACAACTACATTGCAAGAAACAGTCCTTTCAAAAACTAATTTCATTGTCACAAGAACAAGGTGCTGAATGCTGCAGTTTCTAGCATACATGGTTTTCTTTGGGGAGGAACATGTGTTACTTCAACTCAGCTGAATAGGCCTATTTGGAGCAAACCCAGCCTATCTGCACTTTGAAACACCAAAGTTGCAGGAAGCATTCCTTTCCAAAACGGACACCATTCTCACTGGAATACAATGTGTTAGATGCTCCAGCTTCTAACATAGATGGTTTTCTTTGGAGAGATACATGGGTTTCTTCAACTCAGCTGAATATACTTTAAGGGAGCAAACAGAGTCTATCTCCACCTTCAACCACCTAAGTTCCAGGAAGTATTCCTTGAAAAACCTAACCGAATACTACAGGGAAACCATGTGGTAGAAGCTCCTGGTTCTAAGACAGATGATTTTCTTTCAAGAGATACATGTGTTTCTACAAGTTAGCTGAAGAGGCCAATTTGGAACAAAATGAGCCTTTCTCCACCGAAAAAATACTGATTCTCGGGAGTTATTCCTTTCAAAACCAAATTCAATTTGGACAGGGAAACAGTGTGCTAGATGCTCCTGCTTCAAACAGGGATTGTTTTCTTGCGAGAAATACCTGTGTTTCTTCACTGGAGCCGAGTAGGGCTATTTGGAATAAAATGAGCCTTTTCGACCTTGAAAACTGTGATTTGCAGGGATTACTCATTTCAACAACTAATTCAGCTCTCAAAGTGAAACAATGTGCTCTGCTACAGCTTCTAGCATCCATGCTTTTCTTGGCAGAGGTACATGAATTTCTTCAACTCAGCTGGATAGCCCTAATAGACCAAACGCAGTCTATATTAACCCTTCCACCCCTAAGATTCAGGAAGTTTTCCTTTACTAACTAATGCAGTTCTCACAGGAAAACAGTGTGCTTCTAACATGGATGGTTTTCCTTTGAGAGATACATGTGTTTCTTCAACTCAGCTGAAAAGGCATCTTTGGAGCAAAGAGAGACAATCTATCTTGAAATACCTTAGTTGCAGGAAGCATTGCATTGAAAACCTAAGTCAATACTCACAAGGAATCAATGATCTCGATGCTCCTGCATCTAATAGCGATGGTTTTCTTGGAGAGATACCTGTATTTCTTCCACTTGGCTGAATAGGTCTTTTTGGATCAAAATGAGCTTTTTTGCGCTTTGAAAACTATGAACTACAGGAAGCATTTCTTTCCAAACCTAACACAATTCTCATTAGGACAGAGATGCTGAATGCTGCATCTTCTAACTTAGAGGGTTTTCTTAGGAGAGATACAAGGGTTTCTTCACCTCAGCTGAATATACGTTAAGTTAACAAACAGAGTCTCTCCCCACCTTGAACCACCAAAGTTCCAGGAAGTATTCCTTTAAAAATCTAACCCAATTCTACAGGGAAACAATGTGGTAGAAGCTCCTGGTCATAAGACAGATAGATTTCTTTCCAGAGATACATGTGTTTCTTCAAGTTAGCTGAATAGGCCTATTTAGAACAACTTGAGCCTTTCTCCACCTAGAAAATTCTGATATGCAAGAGATATTCCTTTCAAAACCAAATTCAATTCTCACAGGGAAACAATGTGGTAGATGCTACATCTTTTAAAACAGGTGGTTTTCTTTAAGGAGAGAGATGTGTTCCTTCAACTCAATGGAAAATGCCTAGTTGCAGCCAATGGAATCGATCTCCACCTTGAAACACCTAAGTTGCGGGATGTGTCTTTTCAGAACAAACTGAATTCTCCCAGGAAAAGCATGTGCTACATTCTCCTGCATGGAACAATGAGGGATTTCCTTGAGAGACACATGTGTTGCATCACCTCACCAGAATAGGTGTATTTGAAGCACAAGGAGCCTTTCTCCCCTGTGAACATTTTTTTTTGCAGGAATTATTCCTGTCAAAACATAACACAAGCCTCACTGGAAAAAAGGTGCTACATGCTCCTGTTTCTAACACAGGTGGTTTTCTTTTGAGGGATACAAGGATTCCTTCAATTTAGCTGAATAGGTCTATTTGCAACAAAATGAGCCCTTCCCCACCTGGAAAACTATCGTTCACAGGAATTATTCCTTTCAAAACTAACTCAATTGTCGGAGGGAGACAATGCAGAAGATGCTGCAGCTTCTCTCACAGATGGTTGTCTTTGGAGAGGTACATGTGTTCCCTCCCCTCAGTTGAATAGGCCTATTTGGAGCCAAAAGTGCCTATCTCCACCTTGAAGCACCTACTTTTCACGAAGTATTTCTTTCAAAAGTTAACTCAGTTATCACAGAGAAACAATGTGCTGCTAGCTTCTGTTTCTACACAGATGGAGTTCCTTCGAGAGATACATGTGTTTCTTCAAGTAAGATGAATTGGTGGATCTGCAGCCAAATGAGCCTTTTCCATCTTGAAAACTTTGGTTTGCAGGAAGTACTCCTTTCAAAAACTACCTGAGTTCTCATGGCCTAACAATGTGTTCGATGTGGCAGCCACTTTCATAGCTGGTTTTCTTTGGAGAGATGCATATGGTTCTTCAACTCAGGTGAAGAGGCCTATTTGGAGCAAAGTGAGGCTATTTCCACCTTGAAAGGCCGTGGTTGCACGAAGTATTCTTTTCCAAAACTAAGCAATTCTCACAGGAAAACAATGTGCTAGGTGCTCCTGCTTCCAACAGGGATGGTTTTCTTTCGAGAAATACCTGTGTTTCTTCAACTTAGCCAAGTCGGGCTATTTGGAATGAGATGACACTTTTTGACCTTGAAAACTGTGAATTGCAGGAATTATTCTTCTGCAAATCCAATTCAACTCTCAAAGGGAAACATTGTGCTAGATGCTAGGGCTTCTACCATGCATACTTTTCTTTTAGAGGTACATGTACTTCCTCTACTCAGCTGAATAGCCCTAATGGACCAAACGCAGCCTATCTCCCCCTGCAAACACCTAAGATTCATGAAGAATTCCTTTCAAAAACTACCACAGTTCTCACAGGAAAACATGTGCTTCTAACATGGATGGTTTTCCTTTGAGAGATGTGTGTGTCTTCAACTTAGCTGAATAGGCCTATTTGAAATGAGGTGAGCCTCCTACTTTGAATATTGATATTTGCAGGGTGCGTTGCTTTAAAAAAACTAAATGAATTCTCATAGTGAAACACTGTGCTAGATGTGGCAGTTTCTAACATTGAAGGATTTCTTTGCATACATGCATGTGTATCTGCAATTCACCCAAATAGGCCTATTTAGAGTAAGCACATGCTCTCTCCACCTTGAAACACCTAAGTGGCAGTAAGTATTCCTTTCAAAAATAACTCAAGTCTCAAAGGGAAACAACGTGCTAAACGCAAATGCTGCCATCACAGACGGTTTCCTTTGGAGAGGTACATGTGTTACATCTCCTTAGGTGAATAGGCCCATTCGGAGCAAAATGATCCTTTCTCCACTGTGAAAACGATGATTTGCAGGACGTATTCCTTTCAAAACGTAACTCAAGTCTCACAAGGAAACAAAGTGGTAGGTTCTTTGCATCTAACACAGATTTTTTTCTTTCGAGATACACACATGTTTCATCAACTTACTTGAACTGGCCTATTTGCAAGAAAATGAGACTTTCTCCACCTTGAAAAGTAGGATTTGCAGGAGTTATTCTTCCCAAACCTATCTGAAGTCTCACAGGGAAACAATGTGCTTGAAACTCCTGCTTCTAACTCGGTGGTTTTCTTTCTAGGAATGCATGTGTTTCCTCCACTTAGTTGCCTAGGCCTATTTGGAACACAATGAGCCTATCTCCAACCTGAAAACTGTGATTAGCAGGATGTATTCCTTTCCAAAACTTCCTTAATTCTCAAAGGGAAACAATGTGCTAGAAGCTGCGGCTTCCAGCATAGGTGATTGTCTTGGCAGGGATACATGTGTTTCTTCAACTCACCTGAATAGGCCTACTTAGTGCAAAGAGAGACCTTCTGCACCTTGAAACAACTACATTGCAAGAAACAGTCCTTTCAAAAACTAATTTCATTGTCACAAGAACAAGGTGCTGAATGCTGCAGTTTCTAGCATACATGGTTTTCTTTGGGGAGGAACATGTGTTACTTCAACTCAGCTGAATAGGCCTATTTGGAGCAAACCCAGCCTATCTGCACTTTGAAACACCAAAGTTGCAGGAAGCATTCCTTTCCAAAACGGACACCATTCTCACTGGAATACAATGTGTTAGATGCTCCAGATTCTAACATAGATGGTTTTCTTTGGAGAGATACATGGGTTTCTTCAACTCAGCTGAATATACTTTAAGGGAGCAAACAGAGTCTATCTCCACCTTCAACCACCTAAGTTCCAGGAAGTATTCCTTGAAAAACCTAACCGAATACTACAGGGAAACCATGTGGTAGAAGCTCCTGGTTCTAAGACAGATGATTTTCTTTCAAGAGATACATGTGTTTCTACAAGTTAGCTGAAGAGGCCAATTTGGAACAAAATGAGCCTTTCTCCACCGAAAAAATACTGATTCTCGGGAGTTATTCCTTTCAAAACCAAATTCAATTTGGACAGGGAAACAGTGTGCTAGATGCTCCTGCTTCAAACAGGGATTGTTTTCTTGCGAGAAATACCTGTGTTTCTTCACTGGAGCCGAGTAGGGCTATTTGGAATAAAATGAGCCTTTTCGACCTTGAAAACTGTGATTTGCAGGGATTACTCATTTCAACAACTAATTCAGCTCTCAAAGTGAAACAATGTGCTCTGCTACAGCTTCTAGCATCCATGCTTTTCTTGGCAGAGGTACATGAATTTCTTCAACTCAGCTGGATAGCCCTAATAGACCAAACGCAGTCTATATTAACCCTTCCACCCCTAAGATTCAGGAAGTTTTCCTTTACTAACTAATGCAGTTCTCACAGGAAAACAGTGTGCTTCTAACATGGATGGTTTTCCTTTGAGAGATACATGTGTTTCTTCAACTCAGCTGAAAAGGCATCTTTGGAGCAAAGAGAGACAATCTATCTTGAAATACCTTAGTTGCAGGAAGCATTGCATTGAAAACCTAAGTCAATACTCACAAGGAATCAATGATCTCGATGCTCCTGCATCTAATAGCGATGGTTTTCTTTGAGAGATACCTGTATTTCTTCCACTTGGCTGAATAGGTCTTTTTGGATCAAAATGAGCTTTTTTGCGCTTTGAAAACTATGAACTACAGGAAGCATTTCTTTCCAAACCTAACACAATTCTCATTAGGACAGAGATGCTGAATGCTGCATCTTCTAACTTAGAGGGTTTTCTTAGGAGAGATACAAGGGTTTCTTCACCTCAGCTGAATATACGTTAAGTTAACAAACAGAGTCTCTCCCCACCTTGAACCACCAAAGTTCCAGGAAGTATTCCTTTAAAAATCTAACCCAATTCTACAGGGAAACAATGTGGTAGAAGCTCCTGGTCATAAGACAGATAGATTTCTTTCCAGAGATACATGTGTTTCTTCAAGTTAGCTGAATAGGCCTATTTAGAACAACTTGAGCCTTTCTCCACCTAGAAAATTCTGATATGCAAGAGATATTCCTTTCAAAACCAAATTCAATTCTCACAGGGAAACAATGTGGTAGATGCTACATCTTTTAAAACAGGTGGTTTTCTTTAAGGAGAGAGATGTGTTCCTTCAACTCAATGGAAAATGCCTAGTTGCAGCCAATGGAATCGATCTCCACCTTGAAACACCTAAGTTGCGGGATGTGTCTTTTCAGAACAAACTGAATTCTCCCAGGAAAAGCATGTGCTACATTCTCCTGCATGGAACAATGAGGGATTTCCTTGAGAGACACATGTGTTGCATCACCTCACCAGAATAGGTGTATTTGAAGCACAAGGAGCCTTTCTCCCCTGTGAACATTTTTTTTTGCAGGAATTATTCCTGTCAAAACATAACACAAGCCTCACTGGAAAAAAGGTGCTACATGCTCCTGTTTCTAACACAGGTGGTTTTCTTTTGAGGGATACAAGGATTCCTTCAATTTAGCTGAATAGGTCTATTTGCAACAAAATGAGCCCTTCCCCACCTGGAAAACTATCGTTCACAGGAATTATTCCTTTCAAAACTAACTCAATTGTCGGAGGGAGACAATGCAGAAGATGCTGCAGCTTCTCTCACAGATGGTTGTCTTTGGAGAGGTACATGTGTTCCCTCCCCTCAGTTGAATAGGCCTATTTGGAGCCAAAAGTGCCTATCTCCACCTTGAAGCACCTACTTTTCACGAAGTATTTCTTTCAAAAGTTAACTCAGTTATCACAGAGAAACAATGTGCTGCTAGCTTCTGTTTCTACACAGATGGAGTTCCTTCGAGAGATACATGTGTTTCTTCAAGTAAGATGAATTGGTGGATCTGCAGCCAAATGAGCCTTTTCCATCTTGAAAACTTTGGTTTGCCGGAAGTACTCCTTTCAAAAACTACCGGAGTTCTCATGGCCTAACAATGTGTTCGATGTGGCAGCCACTTTCATAGCTGGTTTTCTTTGGAGAGATGCATATGGTTCTTCAACTCAGGTGAAGAGGCCTATTTGGAGCAAAGTGAGGCTATTTCCACCTTGAAAGGCCGTGGTTGCACGAAGTATTCTTTTCCAAAACTTAGCAATTCTCACAGGAAAACAATGTGCTAGGTGCTCCTGCTTCCAACAGGGATGGTTTTCTTTCGAGAAATACCTGTGTTTCTTCAACTTAGCCAAGTCGGGCTATTTGGAATGAGATGACACTTTTTGACCTTGAAAACTGTGAATTGCAGGAATTATTCTTCTGCAAATCCAATTCAACTCTCAAAGGGAAACATTGTGCTAGATGCTAGGGCTTCTACCATGCATACTTTTCTTTTAGAGGTACATGTACTTCCTCTACTCAGCTGAATAGCCCTAATGGACCAAACGCAGCCTATCTCCCCCTGCAAACACCTAAGATTCATGAAGAATTCCTTTCAAAAACTAACACAGTTCTCACAGGAAAACATGTGCTTCTAACATGGATGGTTTTCCTTTGAGAGATGTGTGTGTCTTCAACTTAGCTGAATAGGCCTATTTGAAATGAGGTGAGCCTCCTACTTTGAATATTGATATTTGCAGGGTGCGTTGCTTTAAAAAAACTAAATGAATTCTCATAGTGAAACACTGTGCTAGATGTGGCAGTTTCTAACATTGAAGGATTTCTTTGCATACATGCATGTGTATCTGCAATTCACCCAAATAGGCCTATTTAGAGTAAGCACATGCTCTCTCCACCTTGAAACACCTAAGTGGCAGTAAGTATTCCTTTCAAAAATAACTCAAGTCTCAAAGGGAAACAACGTGCTAAACGCAAATGCTGCCATCACAGACGGTTTCCTTTGGAGAGGTACATGTGTTACATCTCCTTAGGTGAATAGGCCCATTCGGAGCAAAATGATCCTTTCTCCACTGTGAAAACGATGATTTGCAGGACGTATTCCTTTCAAAACGTAACTCAAGTCTCACAAGGAAACAAAGTGGTAGGTTCTTTGCATCTAACACAGATTTTTTTCTTTCGAGATACACACATGTTTCATCAACTTACTTGAACTGGCCTATTTGCAAGAAAATGAGACTTTCTCCACCTTGAAAAGTAGGATTTGCAGAAGTTATTCTTCCCAAACCTATCTGAAGTCTCACAGGGAAACAATGTGCTTGAAACTCCTGCTTCTAACTCGGTGGTTTTCTTTCTAGGAATGCATGTGTTTCCTCAAGTTAGTTGCCTAGGCCTATTTGGAACACAATGAGCCTATCTCCAACCTGAAAACTGTGATTAGCAGGATGTATTCCTTTCCAAAACTTCCTTAATTCTCAAAGGGAAACAATGTGCTAGAAGCTGCGGCTTCCAGCATAGGTGATTGTCTTGGCAGGGATACATGTGTTTCTTCAACTCACCTGAATAGGCCTACTTAGTGCAAAGAGAGACCTTCTGCACCTTGAAACAACTACATTGCAAGAAACAGTCCTTTCAAAAACTAATTTCATTGTCACAAGAACAAGGTGCTGAATGCTGCAGTTTCTAGCATACATGGTTTTCTTTGGGGAGGAACATGTGTTACTTCAACTCAGCTGAATAGGCCTATTTGGAGGAAACCCAGCCTACCTGCACTTTGAAACACCAAAGTTGCAGGAAGCATTCCTTTCCAAAACGGACACCATTCTCACTGGAATACAATGTGTTAGATGCTCCAGCTTCTAACATAGATGGTTTTCTTTGGAGAGATACATGGGTTTCTTCAACTCAGCTGAATATACATTAAGGGAGCAAACAGAGTCTATCTCCACCTTCAACCACCTAAGTTCCAGGAAGTATTCCTTGAAAAACCTAACCGAATACTACAGGGAAACCATGTGGTAGAAGCTCCTGGTTCTAAGACAGATGATTTTCTTTCAAGAGATACATGTGTTTCTACAAGTTAGCTGAAGAGGCCAATTTGGAACAAAATGAGCCTTTCTCCACCGAAAAAATACTGATTCTCGGGAGTTATTCCTTTCAAAACCAAATTCAATTTGGACAGGGAAACAGTGTGCTAGATGCTCCTCCTTCAAACAGGGATTGTTTTATTGCGAGAAATACCTGTGTTTCTTCACTGGAGCCGAATAGGGCTATTTGGAATAAAATGAGCCTTTTCGACCTTGAAAACTGTGATTTGCAGGGATTACTCATTTCAACAACTAATTCAGCTCTCAAAGTGAAACAATGTGCTCTGCTACAGCTTCTAGCATCCATGCTTTTCTTGGCAGAGGTACATGAATTTCTTCAACTCAGCTGGATAGCCCTAATAGACCAAACGCAGTCTATATTAACCCTTCCACCCCTAAGATTCAGGAAGTTTTCCTTTACTAACTAATGCAGTTCTCACAGGAAAACAGTGTGCTTCTAACATGGATGGTTTTCCTTTGAGAGATACATGTGTTTCTTCAACTCAGCTGTAAAGGCATCTTTGGAGCAAAGAGAGACAATCTATCTTGAAATACCTTAGTTGCAGGAAGCATTGCATTGAAAACCTAAGTCAATACTCACAAGGAATCAATGATCTCGATGCTCCTGCATCTAATAGCGATGGTTTTCTTTGAGAGATACCTGTATTTCTTCCACTTGGCTGAATAGGTCTTTTTGGATCAAAATGAGCTTTTTTGCGCTTTGAAAACTATGAACTACAGGAAGCATTTCTTTCCAAACCTAACACAATTCTCATTAGGACAGAGATGCTGAATGCTGCATCTTCTAACTTAGAGGGTTTTCTTAGGAGAGATACAAGGGTTTCTTCACCTCAGTTGAATATACGTTAAGTTAACAAACAGAGTCTCTCCCCACCTTGAACCACCAAAGTTCCAGGAAGTATTCCTTTAAAAAACTAACCCAATTCTACAGGGAAACAATGTGGTAGAAGCTCCTGGTCATAAGACAGATAGATTTCTTTCCAGAGATACATGTGTTTCTTCAAGTTAGCTGAATAGGCCTATTTAGAACAACTTGAGCCTTTCTCCACCTAGAAAATTCTGATATGCAAGAGATATTCCTTTCAAAACCAAATTCAATTCTCACAGGGAAACAATGTGGTAGATGCTACATCTTTTAAAACTGGTGGTTTTCTTTAAGGAGAGAGATGTGTTCCTTCAACTTAATGGAAAATGCCTAGTTGCAGCCAATGGAATCGATCTCCACCTTGAAACACCTAAGTTGCGGGATGTGTCTTTTCAGAACAAACTGAATTCTCCCAGGAAAAGCATGTGCTACATTCTCCTGCATGGAACAATGAGGGATTTCCTTGAGAGACACATGTGTTGCATCACCTCACCAGAATAGGTGTATTTGAAGCACAAGGAGCCTTTCTCCCCTGTGAACATTTTTTTTGCAGGAATTATTCCTGTCAAAACATAACACAAGCCTCACTGGAAAAAAGGTGCTACATGCTCCTGTTTCTAACACAGGTGGTTTTCTTTTGAGGGATACAAGGATTCCTTCAATTTAGCTGAATAGGTCTATTTGCAACAAAATGAGCCCTTCCCCACCTGGAAAACTATCGTTCACAGGAATTATTCCTTTCAAAACTAACTCAATTGTCGGAGGGAGACAATGCAGAAGATGCTGCAGCTTCTCTCACAGATGGTTGTCTTTGGAGAGGTACATGTGTTCCCTCCCCTCAGTTGAATAGGCCTATTTGGAGCCAAAAGTGCCTATCTCCACCTTGAAGCACCTACTTTTCACGAAGTATTTCTTTCAAAAGTTAACTCAGTTATCACAGAGAAACAATGTGCTGCTAGCTTCTGTTTCTACACAGATGGAGTTCCTTCGAGAGATACATGTGTGTCTTCAAGTAAGATGAATTGGTGGATCTGCAGCCAAATGAGCCTTTTCCATCTTGAAAACTTTGGTTTGCAGGAAGTACTCCTTTCAAAAACTACCTGAGTTCTCATGGCCTAACAATGTGTTCGATGTGGCAGCCACTTTCATAGCTGGTTTTCTTTGGAGAGATGCATATGGTTCTTCAACTCAGGTGAAGAGGCCTATTTGGAGCAAAGTGAGGCTATTTCCACCTTGAAAGGCCGTGGTTGCACGAAGTATTCTTTTCCAAAACTTAGCAATTCTCACAGGAAAACAATGTGCTAGGTGCTCCTGCTTCCAACAGGGATGGTTTTCTTTCGAGAAATACCTGTGTTTCTTCAACTTAGCCAAGTCGGGCTATTTGGAATGAGATGACACTTTTTGACCTTGAAAACTGTGAATTGCAGGAATTATTCTTCTGCAAATCCAATTCAACTCTCAAAGGGAAACATTGTGCTAGATGCTAGGGCTTCTACCATGCATACTTTTCTTTTAGAGGTACATGTACTTCCTCTACTCAGCTGAATAGCCCTAATGGACCAAACGCAGCCTATCTCCCCCTGCAAACACCTAAGATTCATGAAGAATTCCTTTCAAAAACTAACACAGTTCTCACAGGAAAACATGTGCTTCTAACATGGATGGTTTTCCTTTGAGAGATGTGTGTGTCTTCAACTTAGCTGAATAGGCCTATTTGAAATGAGGTGAGCCTCCTACTTTGAATATTGATATTTGCAGGGTGCGTTGCTTTAAAAAAACTAAATGAATTCTCATAGTGAAACACTGTGCTAGATGTGGCAGTTTCTAACATTGAAGGATTTCTTTGCATACATGCATGTGTATCTGCAATTCACCCAAATAGGCCTATTTAGAGTAAGCACATGCTCTCTCCACCTTGAAACACCTAAGTGGCAGTAAGTATTCCTTTCAAAAATAACTCAAGTCTCAAAGGGAAACAACGTGCTAAACGCAAATGCTGCCATCACAGACGGTTTCCTTTGGAGAGGTACATGTGTTACATCTCCTTAGGTCAATAGGCCCATTCGGAGCAAAATGATCCTTTCTCCACTGTGAAAACGATGATTTGCAGGATGTATTCCTTTCAAAACGTAACTCAAGTCTCACAAGGAAACAAAGTGGTAGGTTCTTTGCATCTAACACAGATTTTTTTCTTTCGAGATACACACATGTTTCATCAACTTACTTGAACTGGCCTATTTGCAAGAAAATGAGACTTTCTCCACCTTGAAAAGTAGGATTTGCAGGAGTTATTCTTCCAAAACCTATCTGAAGTCTCACAGGGAAACAATGTGCTTGAAACTCCTGCTTCTAACTCGGTGGTTTTCTTTCTAGGAATGCATGTGTTTCCTCCACTTAGTTGCCTAGGCCTATTTGGAACACAATGAGCCTATCTCCAACCTGAAAACTGTGATTAGCAGGATGTATTCCTTTCCAAAACTTCCTTAATTCTCAAAGGGAAACAATGTGCTAGAAGCTGCGGCTTCCAGCATAGGTGATTGTCTTCTCAGGGATACATGTGTTTCTTCAACTCACCTGAATAGGCCTACTTAGTGCAAAGAGAGACCTTCTGCACCTTGAAACAACTACATTGCAAGAAACAGTCCTTTCAAAAACTAATTTCATTGTCACAAGAACAAGGTGCTGAATGCTGCAGTTTCTAGCATACATGGTTTTCTTTGGGGAGGAACATGTGTTACTTCAACTCAGCTGAATAGGCCTATTTGGAGCAAACCCAGCCTATCTGCACTTTGAAACACCAAAGTTGCAGGAAGCATTCCTTTCCAAAACGGACACCATTCTCACTGGAATACAATGTGTTAGATGCTCCAGCTTCTAACATAGATGGTTTTCTTTGGAGAGATACATGGGTTTCTTCAACTCAGCTGAATATACTTTAAGGGAGCAAACAGAGTCTATCTCCACCTTCAACCACCTAAGTTCCAGGAAGTATTCCTTGAAAAACCTAACCGAATACTACAGGGAAACCATGTGGTAGAAGCTCCTGGTTCTAAGACAGATGATTTTCTTTCAAGAGATACATGTGTTTCTACAAGTTAGCTGAAGAGGCCAATTTGGAACAAAATGAGCCTTTCTCCACCGAAAAAATACTGATTCTCGGGAGTTATTCCTTTCAAAACCAAATTCAATTGGGACAGGGAAACAGTGTGCTAGATGCTCCTGCTTCAAACAGGGATTGTTTTCTTGCGAGAAATACCTGTGTTTCTTCACTGGAGCCGAGTAGGGCTATTTGGAATAAAATGAGCCTTTTCGACCTTGAAACTGTGATTTGCAGGGATTACTCATTTCAACAACTAATTCAGCTCTCAAAGTGAAACAATGTGCTCTGCTACAGCTTCTAGCATCCATGCTTTTCTTGGCAGAGGTACATGAATTTCTTCAACTCAGCTGGATAGCCCTAATAGACCAAACGCAGTCTATATTAACCCTTCCACGCCTAAGATTCAGGAAGTTTTCCTTTACTAACTAATGCAGTTCTCACAGGAAAACAGTGTGCTTCTAACATGGATGGTTTTCCTTTGAGAGATACATGTGTTTCTTCAACTCAGCTGAAAAGGCATCTTTGGAGCAAAGAGAGACAATCTATCTTGAAATACCTTAGTTGCAGGAAGCATTGCATTGAAAACCTAAGTCAATACTCACAAGGAATCAATGACCTCGATGCTCCTGCATCTAATAGCGATGGTTTTCTTTGAGAGATACCTGTATTTCTTCCACTTGGCTGAATAGGTCTTTTTGGATCAAAATGAGCTTTTTTGCGCTTTGAAAACTATGAACTACAGGAAGCATTTCTTTCCAAACCTAACACAATTCTCATTAGGACAGAGATGCTGAATGCTGCATCTTCTAACTTAGAGGGTTTTCTTAGGAGAGATACAAGGGTTTCTTCACCTCAGCTGAATATACGTTAAGTTAACAAACAGAGTCTCTCCCCACCTTGAACCACCAAAGTTCCAGGAAGTATTCCTTTAAAAAACTAACCGAATTCTACAGGGAAACAATGTGGTAGAAGCTCCTGGTCATAAGACAGATAGATTTCTTTCCAGAGATACATGTGTTTCTTCAAGTTAGCTGAATAGGCCTATTTAGAACAACTTGAGCCTTTCTCCACCTAGAAAATTCTGATATGCAAGAGATATTCCTTTCAAAACCAAATTCAATTCTCACAGGGAAACAATGTGGTAGATGCTACATCTTTTAAAACAGGTGGTTTTCTTTAAGGAGAGAGATGTGTTCCTTCAACTCAATGGAAAATGCCTAGTTGCAGCCAATGGAATCGATCTCCACCTTGAAACACCTAAGTTGCGGGATGTGTCTTTTCAGAACAAACTGAATTCTCCCAGGAAAAGCATGTGCTACATTCTCCTGCATGGAACAATGAGGGATTTCCTTGAGAGACACATGTGTTGCATCACCTCACCAGAATAGGTGTATTTGAAGCACAAGGAGCCTTTCTCCCCTGTGAACATTTTTTTTTGCAGGAATTATTCCTGTCAAAACATAACACAAGCCTCACTGGAAAAAAGGTGCTACATGCTCCTGTTTCTAACACAGGTGGTTTTCTTTTGAGGGATACAAGGATTCCTTCAATTTAGCTGAATAGGTCTATTTGCAACAAAATGAGCCCTTCCCCACCTGGAAAACTATCGTTCACAGGAATTATTCCTTTCAAAACTAACTCAATTGTCGGAGGGAGACAATGCAGAAGATGCTGCAGCTTCTCTCACAGATGGTTGTCTTTGGAGAGGTACATGTGTTCCCTCCCCTCAGTTGAATAGGCCTATTTGGAGCCAAAAGTGCCTATCTCCACCTTGAAGCACCTACTTTTCACGAAGTATTTCTTTCAAAAGTTAACTCAGTTATCACAGAGAAACAATGTGCTGCTAGCTTCTGTTTCTACACAGATGGAGTTCCTTCGAGAGATACATGTGTTTCTTCAAGTAAGATGAATTGGTGGATCTGCAGCCAAATGAGCCTTTTCCATCTTGAAAACTTTGGTTTGCCGGAAGTACTCCTTTCAAAAACTAACTGAGTTCTCATGGCCTAACAATGTGTTCGATGTGGCAGCCACTTTCATAGCTGGTTTTCTTTGGAGAGATGCATATGGTTCTTCAACTCAGGTGAAGAGGCCTATTTGGAGCAAAGTGAGGCTATTTCCACCTTGAAAGGCCGTGGTTGCACGAAGTATTCTTTTCCAAAACTTAGCAATTCTCACAGGAAAACAATGTGCTAGTTGTTCCTGCTTCCAACAGGGATGGTTTTCTTTCGAGAAATACCTGTGTTTCTTCAACTTAGCCAAGTCGGGCTATTTGGAATGAGATGACACTTTTCGACCTTGAAAACTGTGAATTGCAGGAATTATTCTTCTGCAAATCCAATTCAACTCTCAAAGGGAAACATTGTGCTAGATGCTAGGGCTTCTACCATGCATACTTTTCTTTTAGAGGTACATGTACTTCCTCTACTCAGCTGAATAGCCCTCATGGACCAAACGCAGCCTATCTCCCCCTGCAAACACCTAAGATTCATGAAGAATTCCTTTCAAAAACTAACACAGTTCTCACAGGAAAACATGTGCTTCTAACATGGATGGTTTTCCTTTGAGAGATGTGTGTGTCTTCAACTTAGCTGAATAGGCCTATTTGAAATGAGGTGAGCCTCCTACTTTGAATATTGATATTTGCAGGGTGCGTTGCTTTAAAAAACTAAATGAATTCTCATAGTGAAACACTGTGCTAGATGTGGCAGTTTCTAACATTGAAGGATTTCTTTGCATACATGCATGTGTATCTGCAATTCACCCAAATAGGCCTATTTAGAGTAAGCACATGCTCTCTCCACCTTGAAACACCTAAGTGGCAGTAAGTATTCCTTTCAAAAATAACTCAAGTCTCAAAGGGAAACAACGTGCTAAACGCAAATGCTGCCATCACAGACGGTTTCCTTTGGAGAGGTACATGTGTTACATCTCCTTAGGTCAATAGGCCCATTCGGAGCAAAATGATCCTTTCTCCACTGTGAAAACGATGATTTGCAGGACGTATTCCTTTCAAAACGTAACTCAAGTCTCACAAGGAAACAAAGTGGTAGGTTCTTTGCATCTAACACAGATTTTTTTCTTTCGAGATACACACATGTTTCATCAACTTACTTGAACTGGCCTATTTGCAAGAAAATGAGACTTTCTCCACCTTGAAAAGTAGGATTTGCAGGAGTTATTCTTTCCAAACCTATCTGAAGTCTCACAGGGAAACAATGCGCTTGAAACTCCTGCTTCTAACTCGGTGGTTTTCTTTCTAGGAATGCATGTGTTTCCTCCACTTAGTTGCCTAGGCCTATTTGGAACACAATGAGCCTATCTCCAACCTGAAAACTGTGATTAGCAGGATGTATTCCTTTCCAAAACTTCCTTAATTCTCAAAGGGAAACAATGTGCTAGAAGCTGCGGCTTCCAGCATAGGTGATTGTCTTGGCAGGGATACATGTGTTTCTTCAACTCACCTGAATAGGCCTACTTAGTGCAAAGAGAGACCTTCTGCACCTTGAAACAACTACATTGCAAGAAACAGTCCTTTCAAAAACTAATTTCATTGTCACAAGAACAAGGTGCTGAATGCTGCAGTTTCTAGCATACATGGTTTTCTTTGGGGAGGAACATGTGTTACTTCAACTCAGCTGAATAGGCCTATTTGGAGCAAACCCAGCCTATCTGCACTTTGAAACACCAAAGTTGCAGGAAGCATTCCTTTCCAAAACGGACACCATTCTCACTGGAATACAATGTGTTAGATGCTCCAGCTTCTAACATAGATGGTTTTCTTTGGAGAGATACATGGGTTTCTTCAACTCAGCTGAATATACTTTAAGGGAGCAAACAGAGTCTATCTCCACCTTCAACCACCTAAGTTCCAGGAAGTATTCCTTGAAAAACCTAACCGAATACTACAGGGAAACCATGTGGTAGAAGCTCCTGGTTCTAAGACAGATGATTTTCTTTCAAGAGATACATGTGTTTCTACAAGTTAGCTGAAGAGGCCAATTTGGAACAAAATGAGCCTTTCTCCACCGAAAAAATACTGATTCTCGGGAGTTATTCCTTTCAAAACCAAATTCAATTTGGACAGGGAAACAGTGTGCTAGATGCTCCTGCTTCAAACAGGGATTGTTTTCTTGCGAGAAATACCTGTGTTTCTTCACTGGAGCCGAGTAGGGCTATTTGGAATAAAATGAGCCTTTTCGACCTTGAAAACTGTGATTTGCAGGGATTACTCATTTCAACAACTAATTCAGCTCTCAAAGTGAAACAATGTGCTCTGCTACAGCTTCTAGCATCCATGCTTTTCTTGGCAGAGGTACATGAATTTCTTCAACTCAGCTGGATAGCCCTAATAGACCAAACGCAGTCTATATTAACCCTTCCACCCCTAAGATTCAGGAAGTTTTCCTTTACTAACTAATGCAGTTCTCACAGGAAAACAGTGTGCTTCTAACATGGATGGTTTTCCTTTGAGAGATACATGTGTTTCTTCAACTCAGCTGTAAAGGCATCTTTGGAGCAAAGAGAGACAATCTATCTTGAAATACCTTAGTTGCAGGAAGCATTGCATTGAAAACCTAAGTCAATACTCACAAGGAATCAATGATCTCGATGCTCCTGCATCTAATAGCGATGGTTTTCTTTGAGAGATACCTGTATTTCTTCCACTTGGCTGAATAGGTCTTTTTGGATCAAAATGAGCTTTTTTGCGCTTTGAAAACTATGAACTACAGGAAGCATTTCTTTCCAAACCTAACACAATTCTCATTAGGACAGAGATGCTGAATGCTGCATCTTCTAACTTAGAGGGTTTTCTTAGGAGAGATACAAGGGTTTCTTCACCTCAGCTGAATATACGTTAAGTTAACAAACAGAGTCTCTCCCCACCTTGAACCACCAAAGTTCCAGGAAGTATTCCTTTAAAAAACTAACCCAATTCTACAGGGAAACAATGTGGTAGAAGCTCCTGGTCATAAGACAGATAGATTTCTTTCCAGAGATACATGTGTTTCTTCAAGTTAGCTGAATAGGCCTATTTAGAACAACTTGAGCCTTTCTCCACCTAGAAAATTCTGATATGCAAAAGATATTCCTTTCAAAACCAAATTCAATTCTCACAGGGAAACAATGTGGTAGATGCTACATCTTTTAAAACAGGTGGTTTTCTTTAAGGAGAGAGATGTGTTCCTTCAACTCAATGGAAAATGCCTAGTTGCAGCCAATGGAATCGATCTCCACCTTGAAACACCTAAGTTACGGGATGTGTCTTTTCAGAACAAACTGAATTCTCCCAGGAAAAGCATGTGCTACATTCTCCTGCATGGAACAATGAGGGATTTCCTTGAGAGACACATGTGTTGCATCACCTCACCAGAATAGGTGTATTTGAAGCACAAGGAGCCTTTCTCCCCTGTGAACATTTTTTTTTGCAGGAATTATTCCTGTCAAAACATAACACAAGCCTCACTGGAAAAAAGGTGCTACATGCTCCTGTTTCTAACACAGGTGGTTTTCTTTTGAGGGATACAAGGATTCCTTCAATTTAGCTGAATAGGTCTATTTGCAACAAAATGAGCCCTTCCCCACCTGGAAAACTATCGTTCACAGGAATTATTCCTTTCAAAACTAACTCAATTGTCGGAGGGAGACAATGCAGAAGATGCTGCAGCTTCTCTCACAGATGGTTGTCTTTGGAGAGGTACATGTGTTCCCTCCCCTCAGTTGAATAGGCCTATTTGGAGCAAAAAGTGCCTATCTCCACCTTGAAGCACCTACTTTTCACGAAGTATTTCTTTCAAAAGTTAACTCAGTTATCACAGAGAAACAATGTGCTGCTAGCTTCTGTTTCTACACAGATGGAGTTCCTTCGAGAGATACATGTGTTTCTTCAAGTAAGATGAATTGGTGGATCTGCAGCCAAATGAGCCTTTTCCATCTTGAAAACTTTGGTTTGCCAGAAGTACTCCTTTCAAAAACTAACTGAGTTCTCATGGCCTAACAATGTGTTCGATGTGGCAGCCACTTTCATAGCTGGTTTTCTTTGGAGAGATGCATATGGTTCTTCAACTCAGGTGAAGAGGCCTATTTGGAGCAAAGTGAGGCTATTTCCACCTTGAAAGGCCGTGGTTGCACGAAGTATTCTTTTCCAAAACTTAGCAATTCTCACAGGAAAACAATGTGCTAGGTGTTCCTGCTTCCAACAGGGATGGTTTTCTTTCGAGAAATACCTGTGTTTCTTCAACTTAGCCAAGTCGGGCTATTTGGAATGAGATGACACTTTTCGACCTTGAAAACTGTGAATTGCAGGAATTATTCTTCTGCAAATCCAATTCAACTCTCAAAGGGAAACACTGTGCTAGATGCTAGGGCTTCTACCATGCATACTTTTCTTTTAGAGGTACATGTACTTCCTCTACTCAGCTGAATAGCCCTAATGGACCAAACGCAGCCTATCTCCCCCTGCAAACACCTAAGATTCATGAAGAATTCCTTTCAAAAACTAACACAGTTCTCACAGGAAAACATGTGCTTCTAACATGGATGGTTTTCCTTTGAGAGATGTGTGTGTCTTCAACTTAGCTGAATAGGCCTATTTGAAATGAGGTGAGCCTCCTACTTTGAATATTGATATTTGCAGGGTGCGTTGCTTTAAAAAACTAAATGAATTCTCATAGTGAAACACTGTGCTAGATGTGGCAGTTTCTAACATTGAAGGATTTCTTTGCATACATGCATGTGTATCTGCAATTCACCCAAATAGGCCTATTTAGAGTAAGCACATGCTCTCTCCACCTTGAAACACCTAAGTGGCAGTAAGTATTCCTTTCAAAAATAACTCAAGTCTCAAAGGGAAACAACGTGCTAAACGCAAATGCTGCCATCACAGACGGTTTCCTTTGGAGAGGTACATGTGTTACATCTCCTTAGGTGAATAGGCCCATTCGGAGCAAAATGATCCTTTCTCCACTGTGAAAACGATGATTTGCAGGACGTATTCCTTTCAAAACGTAACTCAAGTCTCACAAGGAAACAAAGTGGTAGGTTCTTTGCATCTAACACAGATTTTTTTCTTTCGAGATACACACATGTTTCATCAACTTACTTGAACTGGCCTATTTGCAAGAAAATGAGACTTTCTCCACCTTGAAAAGTAGGATTTGCAGGAGTTATTCTTCCCAAACCTATCTGAAGTCTCACAGGGAAGCAATGTGCTTGAAACTCCTGCTTCTAACTCGGTGGTTTTCTTTCTAGGAATGCATGTGTTTCCTCCACTTAGTTGCCTAGGCCTATTTGGAACACAATGAGCCTATCTCCAACCTGAAAACTGTGATTAGCAGGATGTATTCCTTTCCAAAACTTCCTTAATTCTCAAAGGGAAACAATGTGCTAGAAGCTGCGGCTTCCAGCATAGGTGATTGTCTTCTCAGGGATACATGTGTTTCTTCAACTCACCTGAATAGGCCTACTTAGTGCAAAGAGAGACCTTCTGCACCTTGAAACAACTACATTGCAAGAAACAGTCCTTTCAAAAACTAATTTCATTGTCACAAGAACAAGGTGCTGAATGCTGCAGTTTCTAGCATACATGGTTTTCTTTGGGGAGGAACATGTGTTACTTCAACTCAGCTGAATAGGCCTATTTGGAGCAAACCCAGCCTATCTGCACTTTGAAACACCAAAGTTGCAGGAAGCATTCCTTTCCAAAACGGACACCATTCTCACTGGAATACAATGTGTTAGATGCTCCAGCTTCTAACATAGATGGTTTTCTTTGGAGAGATACATGGGTTTCTTCAACTCAGCTGAATATACTTTAAGGGAGCAAACAGAGTCTATCTCCACCTTCAACCACCTAAGTTCCAGGAAGTATTCCTTGAAAAACCTAACCGAATACTACAGGGAAACCATGTGGTAGAAGCTCCTGGTTCTAAGACAGATGATTTTCTTTCAAGAGATACATGTGTTTCTACAAGTTAGCTGAAGAGGCCAATTTGGAACAAAATGAGCCTTTCTCCACCGAAAAAATACTGATTCTCGGGAGTTATTCCTTTCAAAACCAAATTCAATTTGGACAGGGAAACAGTGTGCTAGATGCTCCTGCTTCAAACAGGGATTGTTTTCTTGCGAGAAATACCTGTGTTTCTTCACTGGAGCCGAGTAGGGCTATTTGGAATAAAATGAGCCTTTTCGACCTTGAAAACTGTGATTTGCAGGGATTACTCATTTCAACAACTAATTCAGCTCTCAAAGTGAAACAATGTGCTCTGCTACAGCTTCTAGCATCCATGCTTTTCTTGGCAGAGGTACATGAATTTCTTCAACTCAGCTGGATAGCCCTAATAGACCAAACGCAGTCTATATTAACCCTTCCACCCCTAAGATTCAGGAAGTTTTCCTTTACTAACTAATGCAGTTCTCACAGGAAAACAGTGTGCTTCTAACATGGATGGTTTTCCTTTGAGAGATACATGTGTTTCTTCAACTCAGCTGAAAAGGCATCTTTGGAGCAAAGAGAGACAATCTATCTTGAAATACCTTAGTTGCAGGAAGCATTGCATTGAAAACCTAAGTCAATACTCACAAGGAATCAATGATCTCGATGCTCCTGCATCTAATAGCGATGGTTTTCTTTGAGAGATACCTGTATTTCTTCCACTTGGCTGAATAGGTCTTTTTGGATCAAAATGAGCTTTTTTGCGCTTTGAAAACTATGAACTACAGGAAGCATTTCTTTCCAAACCTAACACAATTCTCATTAGGACAGAGATGCTGAATGCTGCATCTTCTAACTTAGAGGGTTTTCTTAGGAGAGATACAAGGGTTTCTTCACCTCAGCTGAATATACGTTAAGTTAACAAACAGAGTCTCTCCCCACCTTGAACCACCAAAGTTCCAGGAAGTATTCCTTTAAAAAACTAACCCAATTCTACAGGGAAACAATGTGGTAGAAGCTCCTGGTCATAAGACAGATAGATTTCTTTCCAGAGATACATGTGTTTCTTCAAGTTAGCTGAATAGGCCTATTTAGAACAACTTGAGCCTTTCTCCACCTAGAAAATTCTGATATGCAAGAGATATTCCTTTCAAAACCAAATTCAATTCTCACAGGGAAACAATGTGGTAGATGCTACATCTTTTAAAACAGGTGGTTTTCTTTAAGGAGAGAGATGTGTTCCTTCAACTCAATGGAAAATGCCTAGTTGCAGCCAATGGAATCGATCTCCACCTTGAAACACCTAAGTTGCGGGATGTGTCTTTTCAGAACAAACTGAATTCTCCCAGGAAAAGCATGTGCTACATTCTCCTGCATGGAACAATGAGGGATTTCCTTGAGAGACACATGTGTTGCATCACCTCACCAGAATAGGTGTATTTGAAGCACAAGGAGCCTTTCTCCCCTGTGAACATTTTTTTTTGCAGGAATCATTCCTGTCAAAACATAACACTAGCCTCACTGGAAAAAAGGTGCTACATGCTCCTGTTTCTAACACAGGTGGTTTTCTTTTGAGGGATACAAGGATTCCTTCAATTTAGCTGAATAGGTCTATTTGCAACAAAATGAGCCCTTCCCCACCTGGAAAACTATCGTTCACAGGAATTATTCCTTTCAAAACTAACTCAATTGTCGGAGGGAGACAATGCAGAAGATGCTGCAGCTTCTCTCACAGATGGTTGTCTTTGGAGAGGTACATGTGTTCCCTCCCCTCAGTTGAATAGGCCTATTTGGAGCAAAAAGTGCCTATCTCCAACTTGAAGCACCTACTTTTCACGAAGTATTTCTTTCAACAGTTAACTCAGTTATCACAGAGAAACAATGTGCTGCTAGCTTCTGTTTCTACACAGATGGAGTTCCTTCGAGAGATACATGTGTTTCTTCAAGTAAGATGAATTGGTGGATCTGCAGCCAAATGAGCCTTTTCCATCTTGAAAACTTTGGTTTGCAGGAAGTACTCCTTTCAAAAACTACCTGAGTTCTCATGGCCTAACAATGTGTTCGATGTGGCAGCCACTTTCATAGCTGGTTTTCTTTGGAGAGATGCATATGGTTCTTCAACTCAGGTGAAGAGGCCTATTTGGAGCAAAGTGAGGCTATTTCCACCTTGAAAGGCCGTGGTTGCACGAAGTATTCTTTTCCAAAACTTAGCAATTCTCACAGGAAAACAATGTGCTAGGTGCTCCTGCTTCCAACAGGGATGGTTTTCTTTCGAGAAATACCTGTGTTTCTTCAACTTAGCCAAGTCGGGCTATTTGGAATGAGATGACACTTTTTGACCTTGAAAACTGTGAATTGCAGGAATTATTCTTCTGCAAATCCAATTCAACTCTCAAAGGAAAACATTGTGCTAGATGCTAGGGCTTCTACCATGCATACTTTTCTTTTAGAGGTACATGTACTTCCTCTACTCAGCTGAATAGCCCTAATGGACCAAACGCAGCCTATCTCCCCCTGCAAACACCTAAGATTCATGAAGAATTCCTTTCAAAAACTAACACAGTTCTCACAGGAAAACATGTGCTTCTAACATGGATGGTTTTCCTTTGAGAGATGTGTGTGTCTTCAACTTAGCTGAATAGGCCTATTTGAAATGAGGTGAGCCTCCTACTTTGAATATTGATATTTGCAGGGTGCGTTGCTTTAAAAAAACTGAATGAATTCTCATAGTGAAACACTGTGCTAGATGTGGCAGTTTCTAACATTGAAGGATTTCTTTGCATACATGCATGTGTATCTGCAATTCACCCAAATAGGCCTATTTAGAGTAAGCACATGCTCTCTCCACCTTGAAACACCTAAGTGGCAGTAAGTATTCCTTTCAAAAATAACTCAAGTCTCAAAGGGAAACAACGTGCTAAACGCAAATGCTGCCATCACAGACGGTTTCCTTTGGAGAGGTACATGTGTTACATCTCCTTAGGTGAATAGGCCCATTCGGAGCAAAATGATCCTTTCTCCACTGTGAAAACGATGATTTGCAGGACGTATTCCTTTCAAAACGTAACTCAAGTCTCACAAGGAAACAAAGTGGTAGGTTCTTTGCATCTAACACAGATTTTTTTCTTTCGAGATACACACATGTTTCATCAACTTACTTGAACTGGCCTATTTGCAAGAAAATGAGACTTTCTCCACCTTGAAAAGTAGGATTTGCAGGAGTTATTCTTCCCAAACCTATCTGAAGTCTCACAGGGAAACAATGTGCTTGAAACTCCTGCTTCTAACTCGGTGGTTTTCTTTCTAGGAATGCATGTGTTTCCTCCACTTAGTTGCCTAGGCCTATTTGGAACACAATGAGCCTATCTCCAACCTGAAAACTGTGATTAGCAGGATGTATTCCTTTCCAAAACTTCCTTAATTCTCAAAGGGAAACAATGTGCTAGAAGCTGCGGCTTCCAGCATAGGTGATTGTCTTGGCAGGGATACATGTGTTTCTTCAACTCACCTGAATAGGCCTACTTAGTGCAAAGAGAGACCTTCTGCACCTTGAAACAACTACATTGCAAGAAACAGTCCTTTCAAAAACTAATTTCATTGTCACAAGAACAAGGTGCTGAATGCTGCAGTTTCTAGCATACATGGTTTTCTTTGGGGAGGAACATGTGTTACTTCAACTCAGCTGAATAGGCCTATTTGGAGCAAACCCAGCCTATCTGCACTTTGAAACACCAAAGTTGCAGGAAGCATTCCTTTCCAAAACGGACACCATTCTCACTGGAATACAATGTGTTAGATGCTCCAGCTTCTAACATAGATGGTTTTCTTTGGAGAGATACATGGGTTTCTTCAACTCAGCTGAATATACTTTAAGGGAGCAAACAGAGTCTATCTCCACCTTCAACCACCTAAGTTCCAGGAAGTATTCCTTGAAAACCTAACCGAATACTACAGGGAAACCATGTGGTAGAAGCTCCTGGTTCTAAGACAGATGATTTTCTTTCAAGAGATACATGTGTTTCTACAAGTTAGCTGAAGAGGCCAATTTGGAACAAAATGAGCCTTTCTCCACCGAAAAAATACTGATTCTCGGGAGTTATTCCTTTCAAAACCAAATTCAATTTGGACAGGGAAACAGTGTGCTAGATGCTCCTGCTTCAAACAGGGATTGTTTTCTGGCGAGAAATACCTGTGTTTCTTCACTGGAGCCGAGTAGGGCTATTTGGAATAAAATGAGCCTTTTCGACCTTGAAAACTGTGATTTGCAGGGATTACTCATTTCAACAACTAATTCAGCTCTCAAAGTGAAACAATGTGCTCTGCTACAGCTTCTAGCATCCATGCTTTTCTTGGCAGAGGTACATGAATTTCTTCAACTCAGCTGGATAGCCCTAATAGACCAAACGCAGTCTATATTAACCCTTCCACCCCTAAGATTCAGGAAGTTTTCTTTTACTAACTAATGCAGTTCTCACAGGAAAACAGTGTGCTTCTAACATGGATGGTTTTCCTTTGAGAGATATATGTGTTTCTTCAACTCAGCTGAAAAGGCATCTTTGGAGCAAAGAGAGACAATCTATCTTGAAATACCTTAGTTGCAGGAAGCATTGCATTGAAAACCTAAGTCAATACTCACAAGGAATCAATGATCTCGATGCTCCTGCATCTAATAGCGATGGTTTTCTTTGAGAGATACCTGTATTTCTTCCACTTGGCTGAATAGGTCTTTTTGGATCAAAATGAGCTTTTTTGCGCTTTGAAAACTATGAACTACAGGAAGCATTTCTTTCCAAACCTAACACAATTCTCATTAGGACAGAGATGCTGAATGCTGCATCTTCTAACTTAGAGGGTTTTCTTAGGAGAGATACAAGGGTTTCTTCACCTCAGCTGAATATACGTTAAGTTAACAAACAGAGTCTCTCCCCACCTTGAACCACCAAAGTTCCAGGAAGTATTCCTTTAAAAATCTAACCCAATTCTACAGGGAAACAATGTGGTAGAAGCTCCTGGTCATAAGACAGATAGATTTCTTTCCAGAGATACATGTGTTTCTTCAAGTTAGCTGAATAGGCCTATTTAGAACAACTTGAGCCTTTCTCCACCTAGAAAATTCTGATATGCAAGAGATATTCCTTTCAAAACCAAATTCAATTCTCACAGGGAAACAATGTGGTAGATGCTACATCTTTTAAAACAGGTGGTTTTCTTTAAGGAGAGAGATGTGTTCCTTCAACTCAATGGAAAATGCCTAGTTGCAGCCAATGGAATCGATCTCCACCTTGAAACACCTAAGTTGCGGGATGTGTCTTTTCAGAACAAACTGAATTCTCCCAGGAAAAGCATGTGCTACATTCTCCTGCATGGAACAATGAGGGATTTCCTTGAGAGACACATGTGTTGCATCACCTCACCAGAATAGGTGTATTTGAAGCACAAGGAGCCTTTCTCCCCTGTGAACATTTTTTTTTGCAGGAATTATTCCTGTCAAAACATAACACAAGCCTCACTGGAAAAAAGGTGCTACATGCTCCTGTTTCTAACACAGGTGGTTTTCTTTTGAGGGATACAAGGATTCCTTCAATTTAGCTGAATAGGTCTATTTGCAACAAAATGAGCCCTTCCCCACCTGGAAAACTATCGTTCACAGGAATTATTCCTTTCAAAACTAACTCAATTGTCGGAGGGAGACAATGCAGAAGATGCTGCAGCTTCTCTCACAGATGGTTGTCTTTGGAGAGGTACATGTGTTCCCTCCCCTCAGTTGAATAGGCCTATTTGGAGCCAAAAGTGCCTATCTCCACCTTGAAGCACCTACTTTTCACGAAGTATTTCTTTCAAAAGTTAACTCAGTTATCACAGAGAAACAATGTGCTGCTAGCTTCTGTTTCTACACAGATGGAGTTCCTTCGAGAGATACATGTGTTTCTTCAAGTAAGATGAATTGGTGGATCTGCAGCCAAATGAGCCTTTTCCATCTTGAAAACTTTGGTTTGCAGGAAGTACTCCTTTCAAAAACTACCTGAGTTCTCATGGCCTAACAATGTGTTCGATGTGGCAGCCACTTTCATAGCTGGTTTTCTTTGGAGAGATGCATATGGTTCTTCAACTCAGGTGAAGAGGCCTATTTGGAGCAAAGTGAGGCTATTTCCACCTTGAAAGGCCGTGGTTGCACGAAGTATTCTTTTCCAAAACTTAGCAATTCTCACAGGAAAACAATGTGCTAGGTGCTCCTGCTTCCAACAGGGATGGTTTTCTTTCGAGAAATACCTGTGTTTCTTCAACTTAGCCAAGTCGGGCTATTTGGAATGAGATGACACTTTTTGACCTTGAAAACTGTGAATTGCAGGAATTATTCTTCTGCAAATCCAATTCAACTCTCAAAGGGAAACATTGTGCTAGATGCTAGGGCTTCTACCATGCATACTTTTCTTTTAGAGGTACATGTACTTCCTCTACTCAGCTGAATAGCCCTAATGGACCAAACGCAGCCTATCTCCCCCTGCAAACACCTAAGATTCATGAAGAATTCCTTTCAAAAACTAACACAGTTCTCACAGGAAAACATGTGCTTCTAACATGGATGGTTTTCCTTTGAGAGATGTGTGTGTCTTCAACTTAGCTGAATAGGCCTATTTGAAATGAGGTGAGCCTCCTACTTTGAATATTGATATTTGCAGGGTGCGTTGCTTTAAAAAAACTAAATGAATTCTCATAGTGAAACACTGTGCTAGATGTGGCAGTTTCTAACATTGAAGGATTTCTTTGCATACATGCATGTGTATCTGCAATTCACCCAAATAGGCCTATTTAGAGTAAGCACATGCTCTCTCCACCTTGAAACACCTAAGTGGCAGTAAGTATTCCTTTCAAAAATAACTCAAGTCTCAAAGGGAAACAACGTGCTAAACGCAAATGCTGCCATCACAGACGGTTTCCTTTGGAGAGGTACATGTGTTACATCTCCTTAGGTGAATAGGCCCATTCGGAGCAAAATGATCCTTTCTCCACTGTGAAAACGATGATTTGCAGGACGTATTCCTTTCAAAACGTAACTCAAGTCTCACAAGGAAACAAAGTGGTAGGTTCTTTGCATCTAACACAGATTTTTTTCTTTCGAGATACACACATGTTTCATCAACTTACTTGAACTGGCCTATTTGCAAGAAAATGAGACTTTCTCCACCTTGAAAAGTAGGATTTGCAGGAGTTATTCTTCCCAAACCTATCTGAAGTCTCACAGGGAAACAATGTGCTTGAAACTCCTGCTTCTAACTCGGTGGTTTTCTTTCTAGGAATGCATGTGTTTCCTCCACTTAGTTGCCTAGGCCTATTTGGAACACAATGAGCCTATCTCCAACCTGAAAACTGTGATTAGCAGGATGTATTCCTTTCCAAAACTTCCTTAATTCTCAAAGGGAAACAATGTGCTAGAAGCTGCGGCTTCCAGCATAGGTGATTGTCTTGGCAGGGATACATGTGTTTCTTCAACTCACCTGAATAGGCCTACTTAGTGCAAAGAGAGACCTTCTGCACCTTGAAACAACTACATTGCAAGAAACAGTCCTTTCAAAAACTAATTTCATTGTCACAAGAACAAGGTGCTGAATGCTGCAGTTTCTAGCATACATGGTTTTCTTTGGGGAGGAACATGTGTTACTTCAACTCAGCTGAATAGGCCTATTTGGAGCAAACCCAGCCTATCTGCACTTTGAAACACCAAAGTTGCAGGAAGCATTCCTTTCCAAAACGGACACCATTCTCACTGGAATACAATGTGTTAGATGCTCCAGCTTCTAACATAGATGGTTTTCTTTGGAGAGATACATGGGTTTCTTCAACTCAGCTGAATATACTTTAAGGGAGCAAACAGAGTCTATCTCCACCTTCAACCACCTAAGTTCCAGGAAGTATTCCTTGAAAAACCTAACCGAATACTACAGGGAAACCATGTGGTAGAAGCTCCTGGTTCTAAGACAGATGATTTTCTTTCAAGAGATACATGTGTTTCTACAAGTTAGCTGAAGAGGCCAATTTGGAACAAAATGAGCCTTTCTCCACCGAAAAAATACTGATTCTCGGGAGTTATTCCTTTCAAAACCAAATTCAATTTGGACAGGGAAACAGTGTGCTAGATGCTCCTGCTTCAAACAGGGATTGTTTTCTTGCGAGAAATACCTGTGTTTCTTCACTGGAGCCGAGTAGGGCTATTTGGAATAAAATGAGCCTTTTCGACCTTGAAAACTGTGATTTGCAGGGATTACTCATTTCAACAACTAATTCAGCTCTCAAAGTGAAACAATGTGCTCTGCTACAGCTTCTAGCATCCATGCTTTTCTTGGCAGAGGTACATGAATTTCTTCAACTCAGCTGGATAGCCCTAATAGACCAAACGCAGTCTATATTAACCCTTCCACCCCTAAGATTCAGGAAGTTTTCCTTTACTAACTAATGCAGTTCTCACAGGAAAACAGTGTGCTTCTAACATGGATGGTTTTCCTTTGAGAGATACATGTGTTTCTTCAACTCAGCTGAAAAGGCATCTTTGGAGCAAAGAGAGACAATCTATCTTGAAATACCTTAGTTGCAGGAAGCATTGCATTGAAAACCTAAGTCAATACTCACAAGGAATCAATGATCTCGATGCTCCTGCATCTAATAGCGATGGTTTTCTTTGAGAGATACCTGTATTTCTTCCACTTGGCTGAATAGGTCTTTTTGGATCAAAATGAGCTTTTTTGCGCTTTGAAAACTATGAACTACAGGAAGCATTTCTTTCCAAACCTAACACAATTCTCATTAGGACAGAGATGCTGAATGCTGCATCTTCTAACTTAGAGGGTTTTCTTAGGAGAGATACAAGGGTTTCTTCACCTCAGCTGAATATACGTTAAGTTAACAAACAGAGTCTCTCCCCACCTTGAACCACCAAAGTTCCAGGAAGTATTCCTTTAAAAATCTAACCCAATTCTACAGGGAAACAATGTGGTAGAAGCTCCTGGTCATAAGACAGATAGATTTCTTTCCAGAGATACATGTGTTTCTTCAAGTTAGCTGAATAGGCCTATTTAGAACAACTTGAGCCTTTCTCCACCTAGAAAATTCTGATATGCAAGAGATATTCCTTTCAAAACCAAATTCAATTCTCACAGGGAAACAATGTGGTAGATGCTACATCTTTTAAAACAGGTGGTTTTCTTTAAGGAGAGAGATGTGTTCCTTCAACTCAATGGAAAATGCCTAGTTGCAGCCAATGGAATCGATCTCCACCTTGAAACACCTAAGTTGCGGGATGTGTCTTTTCAGAACAAACTGAATTCTCCCAGGAAAAGCATGTGCTACATTCTCCTGCATGGAACAATGAGGGATTTCCTTGAGAGACACATGTGTTGCATCACCTCACCAGAATAGGTGTATTTGAAGCACAAGGAGCCTTTCTCCCCTGTGAACATTTTTTTTTGCAGGAATTATTCCTGTCAAAACATAACACAAGCCTCACTGGAAAAAAGGTGCTACATGCTCCTGTTTCTAACACAGGTGGTTTTCTTTTGAGGGATACAAGGATTCCTTCAATTTAGCTGAATAGGTCTATTTGCAACAAAATGAGCCCTTCCCCACCTGGAAAACTATCGTTCACAGGAATTATTCCTTTCAAAACTAACTCAATTGTCGGAGGGAGACAATGCAGAAGATGCTGCAGCTTCTCTCACAGATGGTTGTCTTTGGAGAGGTACATGTGTTCCCTCCCCTCAGTTGAATAGGCCTATTTGGAGCAAAAAGTGCCTATCTCCACCTTGAAGCACCTACTTTTCACGAAGTATTTCTTTCAACAGTTAACTCAGTTATCACAGAGAAACAATGTGCTGCTAGCTTCTGTTTCTACACAGATGGAGTTCCTTCGAGAGATACATGTGTTTCTTCAAGTAAGATGAATTGGTGGATCTGCAGCCAAATGAGCCTTTTCCATCTTGAAAACTTTGGTTTGCAGGAAGTACTCCTTTCAAAAACTACCTGAGTTCTCATGGCCTAACAATGTGTTCGATGTGGCAGCCACTTTCATAGCTGGTTTTCTTTGGAGAGATGCATATGGTTCTTCAACTCAGGTGAAGAGGCCTATTTGGAGCAAAGTGAGGCTATTTCCACCTTGAAAGGCCGTGGTTGCACGAAGTATTCTTTTCCAAAACTTAGCAATTCTCACAGGAAAACAATGTGCTAGGTGCTCCTGCTTCCAACAGGGATGGTTTTCTTTCGAGAAATACCTGTGTTTCTTCAACTTAGCCAAGTCGGGCTATTTGGAATGAGATGACACTTTTTGACCTTGAAAACTGTGAATTGCAGGAATTATTCTTCTGCAAATCCAATTCAACTCTCAAAGGGAAACATTGTGCTAGATGCTAGGGCTTCTACCATGCATACTTTTCTTTTAGAGGTACATGTACTTCCTCTACTCAGCTGAATAGCCCTAATGGACCAAACGCAGCCTATCTCCCCCTGCAAACACCTAAGATTCATGAAGAATTCCTTTCAAAAACTAACACAGTTCTCACAGGAAAACATGTGCTTCTAACATGGATGGTTTTCCTTTGAGAGATGTGTGTGTCTTCAACTTAGCTGAATAGGCCTATTTGAAATGAGGTGAGCCTCCTACTTTGAATATTGATATTTGCAGGGTGCGTTGCTTTAAAAAAACTAAATGAATTCTCATAGTGAAACACTGTGCTAGATGTGGCAGTTTCTAACATTGAAGGATTTCTTTGCATACATGCATGTGTATCTGCAATTCACCCAAATAGGCCTATTTAGAGTAAGCACATGCTCTCTCCACCTTGAAACACCTAAGTGGCAGTAAGTATTCCTTTCAAAAATAACTCAAGTCTCAAAGGGAAACAACGTGCTAAACGCAAATGCTGCCATCACAGACGGTTTCCTTTGGAGAGGTACATGTGTTACATCTCCTTAGGTGAATAGGCCCATTCGGAGCAAAATGATCCTTTCTCCACTGTGAAAACGATGATTTGCAGGACGTATTCCTTTCAAAACGTAACTCAAGTCTCACAAGGAAACAAAGTGGTAGGTTCTTTGCATCTAACACAGATTTTTTTCTTTCGAGATACACACATGTTTCATCAACTTACTTGAACTGGCCTATTTGCAAGAAAATGAGACTTTCTCCACCTTGAAAAGTAGGATTTGCAGAAGTTATTCTTCCCAAACCTATCTGAAGTCTCACAGGGAAACAATGTGCTTGAAACTCCTGCTTCTAACTCGGTGGTTTTCTTTCTAGGAATGCATGTGTTTCCTCAAGTTAGTTGCCTAGGCCTATTTGGAACACAATGAGCCTATCTCCAACCTGAAAACTGTGATTAGCAGGATGTATTCCTTTCCAAAACTTCCTTAATTCTCAAAGGGAAACAATGTGCTAGAAGCTGCGGCTTCCAGCATAGGTGATTGTCTTGGCAGGGATACATGTGTTTCTTCAACTCACCTGAATAGGCCTACTTAGTGCAAAGAGAGACCTTCTGCACCTTGAAACAACTACATTGCAAGAAACAGTCCTTTCAAAAACTAATTTCATTGTCACAAGAACAAGGTGCTGAATGCTGCAGTTTCTAGCATACATGGTTTTCTTTGGGGAGGAACATGTGTTACTTCAACTCAGCTGAATAGGCCTATTTGGAGGAAACCCAGCCTACCTGCACTTTGAAACACCAAAGTTGCAGGAAGCATTCCTTTCCAAAACGGACACCATTCTCACTGGAATACAATGTGTTAGATGCTCCAGCTTCTAACATAGATGGTTTTCTTTGGAGAGATACATGGGTTTCTTCAACTCAGCTGAATATACATTAAGGGAGCAAACAGAGTCTATCTCCACCTTCAACCACCTAAGTTCCAGGAAGTATTCCTTGAAAAACCTAACCGAATACTACAGGGAAACCATGTGGTAGAAGCTCCTGGTTCTAAGACAGATGATTTTCTTTCAAGAGATACATGTGTTTCTACAAGTTAGCTGAAGAGGCCAATTTGGAACAAAATGAGCCTTTCTCCACCGAAAAAATACTGATTCTCGGGAGTTATTCCTTTCAAAACCAAATTCAATTTGGACAGGGAAACAGTGTGCTAGATGCTCCTCCTTCAAACAGGGATTGTTTTATTGCGAGAAATACCTGTGTTTCTTCACTGGAGCCGAATAGGGCTATTTGGAATAAAATGAGCCTTTTCGACCTTGAAAACTGTGATTTGCAGGGATTACTCATTTCAACAACTAATTCAGCTCTCAAAGTGAAACAATGTGCTCTGCTACAGCTTCTAGCATCCATGCTTTTCTTGGCAGAGGTACATGAATTTCTTCAACTCAGCTGGATAGCCCTAATAGACCAAACGCAGTCTATATTAACCCTTCCACCCCTAAGATTCAGGAAGTTTTCCTTTACTAACTAATGCAGTTCTCACAGGAAAAGAGTGTGCTTCTAACATGGATGGTTTTCCTTTGAGAGATACATGTGTTTCTTCAACTCAGCTGTAAAGGCATCTTTGGAGCAAAGAGAGACAATCTATCTTGAAATACCTTAGTTGCAGGAAGCATTGCATTGAAAACCTAAGTCAATACTCACAAGGAATCAATGATCTCGATGCTCCTGCATCTAATAGCGATGGTTTTCTTTGAGAGATACCTGTATTTCTTCCACTTGGCTGAATAGGTCTTTTTGGATCAAAATGAGCTTTTTTGCGCTTTGAAAACTATGAACTACAGGAAGCATTTCTTTCCAAACCTAACACAATTCTCATTAGGACAGAGATGCTGAATGCTGCATCTTCTAACTTAGAGGGTTTTCTTAGGAGAGATACAAGGGTTTCTTCACCTCAGTTGAATATACGTTAAGTTAACAAACAGAGTCTCTCCCCACCTTGAACCACCAAAGTTCCAGGAAGTATTCCTTTAAAAAACTAACCCAATTCTACAGGGAAACAATGTGGTAGAAGCTCCTGGTCATAAGACAGATAGATTTCTTTCCAGAGATACATGTGTTTCTTCAAGTTAGCTGAATAGGCCTATTTAGAACAACTTGAGCCTTTCTCCACCTAGAAAATTCTGATATGCAAGAGATATTCCTTTCAAAACCAAATTCAATTCTCACAGGGAAACAATGTGGTAGATGCTACATCTTTTAAAACTGGTGGTTTTCTTTAAGGAGAGAGATGTGTTCCTTCAACTCAATGGAAAATGCCTAGTTGCAGCCAATGGAATCGATCTCCACCTTGAAACACCTAAGTTGCGGGATGTGTCTTTTCAGAACAAACTGAATTCTCCCAGGAAAAGCATGTGCTACATTCTCCTGCATGGAACAATGAGGGATTTCCTTGAGAGACACATGTGTTGCATCACCTCACCAGAATAGGTGTATTTGAAGCACAAGGAGCCTTTCTCCCCTGTGAACATTTTTTTTGCAGGAATTATTCCTGTCAAAACATAACACAAGCCTCACTGGAAAAAAGGTGCTACATGCTCCTGTTTCTAACACAGGTGGTTTTCTTTTGAGGGATACAAGGATTCCTTCAATTTAGCTGAATAGGTCTATTTGCAACAAAATGAGCCCTTCCCCACCTGGAAAACTATCGTTCACAGGAATTATTCCTTTCAAAACTAACTCAATTGTCGGAGGGAGACAATGCAGAAGATGCTGCAGCTTCTCTCACAGATGGTTGTCTTTGGAGAGGTACATGTGTTCCCTCCCCTCAGTTGAATAGGCCTATTTGGAGCAAAAAGTGCCTATCTCCACCTTGAAGCACCTACTTTTCACGAAGTATTTCTTTCAAAAGTTAACTCAGTTATCACAGAGAAACAATGTGCTGCTAGCTTCTGTTTCTACACAGATGGAGTTCCTTCGAGAGATACATGTGTTTCTTCAAGTAAGATGAATTGGTGGATCTGCAGCCAAATGAGCCTTTTCCATCTTGAAAACTTTGGTTTGCAGGAAGTACTCCTTTCAAAAACTACCTGAGTTCTCATGGCCTAACAATGTGTTCGATGTGGCAGCCACTTTCATAGCTGGTTTTCTTTGGAGAGATGCATATGGTTCTTCAACTCAGGTGAAGAGGCCTATTTGGAGCAAAGTGAGGCTATTTCCACCTTGAAAGGCCGTGGTTGCACGAAGTATTCTTTTCCAAAACTTAGCAATTCTCACAGGAAAACAATGTGCTAGGTGCTCCTGCTTCCAACAGGGATGGTTTTCTTTCGAGAAATACCTGTGTTTCTTCAACTTAGCCAAGTCGGGCTATTTGGAATGAGATGACACTTTTTGACCTTGAAAACTGTGAATTGCAGGAATTATTCTTCTGCAAATCCAATTCAACTCTCAAAGGGAAACATTGTGCTAGATGCTAGGGCTTCTACCATGCATACTTTTCTTTTAGAGGTACATGTACTTCCTCTACTCAGCTGAATAGCCCTAATGGACCAAACGCAGCCTATCTCCCCCTGCAAACACCTAAGATTCATGAAGAATTCCTTTCAAAAACTAACACAGTTCTCACAGGAAAACATGTGCTTCTAACATGGATGGTTTTCCTTTGAGAGATGTGTGTGTCTTCAACTTAGCTGAATAGGCCTATTTGAAATGAGGTGAGCCTCCTACTTTGAATATTGATATTTGCAGGGTGCGTTGCTTTAAAAAAACTAAATGAATTCTCATAGTGAAACACTGTGCTAGATGTGGCAGTTTCTAACATTGAAGGATTTCTTTGCATACATGCATGTGTATCTGCAATTCACCCAAATAGGCCTATTTAGAGTAAGCACATGCTCTCTCCACCTTGAAACACCTAAGTGGCAGTAAGTATTCCTTTCAAAAATAACTCAAGTCTCAAAGGGAAACAACGTGCTAAACGCAAATGCTGCCATCACAGACGGTTTCCTTTGGAGAGGTACATGTGTTACATCTCCTTAGGTCAATAAGCCCATTCGGAGCAAAATGATCCTTTCTCCACTGTGAAAACGATGATTTGCAGGATGTATTCCTTTCAAAACGTAACTCAAGTCTCACAAGGAAACAAAGTGGTAGGTTCTTTGCATCTAACACAGATTTTTTTCTTTCGAGATACACACATGTTTCATCAACTTACTTGAACTGGCCTATTTGCAAGAAAATGAGACTTTCTCCACCTTGAAAAGTAGGATTTGCAGGAGTTATTCTTCCCAAACCTATCTGAAGTCTCACAGGGAAACAATGTGCTTGAAACTCCTGCTTCTAACTCGGTGGTTTTCTTTCTAGGAATGCATGTGTTTCCTCCACTTAGTTGCCTAGGCCTATTTGGAACACAATGAGCCTATCTCCAACCTGAAAACTGTGATTAGCAGGATGTATTCCTTTCCAAAACTTCCTTAATTCTCAAAGGGAAACAATGTGCTAGAAGCTGCGGCTTCCAGCATAGGTGATTGTCTTCTCAGGGATACATGTGTTTCTTCAACTCACCTGAATAGGCCTACTTAGTGCAAAGAGAGACCTTCTGCACCTTGAAACAACTACATTGCAAGAAACAGTCCTTTCAAAAACTAATTTCATTGTCACAAGAACAAGGTGCTGAATGCTGCAGTTTCTAGCATACATGGTTTTCTTTGGGGAGGAACATGTGTTACTTCAACTCAGCTGAATAGGCCTATTTGGAGCAAACCCAGCCTATCTGCACTTTGAAACACCAAAGTTGCAGGAAGCATTCCTTTCCAAAACGGACACCATTCTCACTGGAATACAATGTGTTAGATGCTCCAGCTTCTAACATAGATGGTTTTCTTTGGAGAGATACATGGGTTTCTTCAACTCAGCTGAATATACTTTAAGGGAGCAAACAGAGTCTATCTCCACCTTCAACCACCTAAGTTCCAGGAAGTATTCCTTGAAAAACCTAACCGAATACTACAGGGAAACCATGTGGTAGAAGCTCCTGGTTCTAAGACAGATGATTTTCTTTCAAGAGATACATGTGTTTCTACAAGTTAGCTGAAGAGGCCAATTTGGAACAAAATGAGCCTTTCTCCACCAAAAAAATACTGATTCTCGGGAGTTATTCCTTTCAAAACCAAATTCAATTGGGACAGGGAAACAGTGTGCTAGATGCTCCTGCTTCAAACAGGGATTGTTTTCTTGCGAGAAATACCTGTGTTTCTTCACTGGAGCCGAGTAGGGCTATTTGGAATAAAATGAGCCTTTTCGACCTTGAAACTGTGATTTGCAGGGATTACTCATTTCAACAACTAATTCAGCTCTCAAAGTGAAACAATGTGCTCTGCTACAGCTTCTAGCATCCATGCTTTTCTTGGCAGAGGTACATGAATTTCTTCAACTCAGCTGGATAGCCCTAATAGACCAAACGCAGTCTATATTAACCCTTCCACCCCTAAGATTCAGGAAGTTTTCCTTTACTAACTAATGCAGTTCTCACAGGAAAACAGTGTGCTTCTAACATGGATGGTTTTCCTTTGAGAGATACATGTGTTTCTTCAACTCAGCTGAAAAGGCATCTTTGGAGCAAAGAGAGACAATCTATCTTGAAATACCTTAGTTGCAGGAAGCATTGCATTGAAAACCTAAGTCAATACTCACAAGGAATCAATGACCTCGATGCTCCTGCATCTAATAGCGATGGTTTTCTTTGAGAGATACCTGTATTTCTTCCACTTGGCTGAATAGGTCTTTTTGGATCAAAATGAGCTTTTTTGCGCTTTGAAAACTATGAACTACAGGAAGCATTTCTTTCCAAACCTAACACAATTCTCATTAGGACAGAGATGCTGAATGCTGCATCTTCTAACTTAGAGGGTTTTCTTAGGAGAGATACAAGGGTTTCTTCACCTCAGCTGAATATACGTTAAGTTAACAAACAGAGTCTCTCCCCACCTTGAACCACCAAAGTTCCAGGAAGTATTCCTTTAAAAAACTAACCGAATTCTACAGGGAAACAATGTGGTAGAAGCTCCTGGTCATAAGACAGATAGATTTCTTTCCAGAGATACATGTGTTTCTTCAAGTTAGCTGAATAGGCCTATTTAGAACAACTTGAGCCTTTCTCCACCTAGAAAATTCTGATATGCAAGAGATATTCCTTTCAAAACCAAATTCAATTCTCACAGGGAAACAATGTGGTAGATGCTACATCTTTTAAAACAGGTGGTTTTCTTTAAGGAGAGAGATGTGTTCCTTCAACTCAATGGAAAATGCCTAGTTGCAGCCAATGGAATCGATCTCCACCTTGAAACACCTAAGTTGCGGGATGTGTCTTTTCAGAACAAACTGAATTCTCCCAGGAAAAGCATGTGCTACATTCTCCTGCATGGAACAATGAGGGATTTCCTTGAGAGACACATGTGTTGCATCACCTCACCAGAATAGGTGTATTTGAAGCACAAGGAGCCTTTCTCCCCTGTGAACATTTTTTTTTGCAGGAATTATTCCTGTCAAAACATAACACAAGCCTCACTGGAAAAAAGGTGCTACATGCTCCTGTTTCTAACACAGGTGGTTTTCTTTTGAGGGATACAAGGATTCCTTCAATTTAGCTGAATAGGTCTATTTGCAACAAAATGAGCCCTTCCCCACCTGGAAAACTATCGTTCACAGGAATTATTCCTTTCAAAACTAACTCAATTGTCGGAGGGAGACAATGCAGAAGATGCTGCAGCTTCTCTCACAGATGGTTGTCTTTGGAGAGGTACATGTGTTCCCTCCCCTCAATTGAATAGGCCTATTTGGAGCCAAAAGTGCCTATCTCCACCTTGAAGCACCTACTTTTCACGAAGTATTTCTTTCAAAAGTTAACTCAGTTATCACAGAGAAACAATGTGCTGCTAGCTTCTGTTTCTACACAGATGGAGTTCCTTCGAGAGATACATGTGTTTCTTCAAGTAAGATGAATTGGTGGATCTGCAGCCAAATGAGCCTTTTCCATCTTGAAAACTTTGGTTTGCCGGAAGTACTCCTTTCAAAAACTAACTGAGTTCTCATGGCCTAACAATGTGTTCGATGTGGCAGCCACTTTCATAGCTGGTTTTCTTTGGAGAGATGCATATGGTTCTTCAACTCAGGTGAAGAGGCCTATTTGGAGCAAAGTGAGGCTATTTCCACCTTGAAAGGCCGTGGTTGCACGAAGTATTCTTTTCCAAAACTTAGCAATTCTCACAGGAAAACAATGTGCTAGGTGCTCCTGCTTCCAACAGGGATGGTTTTCTTTCGAGAAATACCTGTGTTTCTTCAACTTAGCCAAGTCGGGCTATTTGGAATGAGATGACACTTTTCGACCTTGAAAACTGTGAATTGCAGGAATTATTCTTCTGCAAATCCAATTCAACTCTCAAAGGGAAACACTGTGCTAGATGCTAGGGCTTCTACCATGCATACTTTTCTTTTAGAGGTACATGTACTTCCTCTACTCAGCTGAATAGCCCTAATGGACCAAACGCAGCCTATCTCCCCCTGCAAACACCTAAGATTCATGAAGAATTCCTTTCAAAAACTAACACAGTTCTCACAGGAAAACATGTGCTTCTAACATGGATGGTTTTCCTTTGAGAGATGTGTGTGTCTTCAACTTAGCTGAATAGGCCTATTTGAAATGAGGTGAGCCTCCTACTTTGAATATTGATATTTGCAGGGTGCGTTGCTTTAAAAAACTAAATGAATTCTCATAGTGAAACACTGTGCTAGATGTGGCAGTTTCTAACATTGAAGGATTTCTTTGCATACATGCATGTGTATCTGCAATTCACCCAAATAGGCCTATTTAGAGTAAGCACATGCTCTCTCCACCTTGAAACACCTAAGTGGCAGTAAGTATTCCTTTCAAAAATAACTCAAGTCTCAAAGGGAAACAACGTGCTAAACGCAAATGCTGCCATCACAGACGGTTTCCTTTGGAGAGGTACATGTGTTACATCTCCTTAGGTGAATAGGCCCATTCGGAGCAAAATGATCCTTTCTCCACTGTGAAAACGATGATTTGCAGGACGTATTCCTTTCAAAACGTAACTCAAGTCTCACAAGGAAACAAAGTGGTAGGTTCTTTGCATCTAACACAGATTTTTTTCTTTCGAGATACACACATGTTTCATCAACTTACTTGAACTGGCCTATTTGCAAGAAAATGAGACTTTCTCCACCTTGAAAAGTAGGATTTGCAGGAGTTATTCTTCCCAAACCTATCTGAAGTCTCACAGGGAAACAATGTGCTTGAAACTCCTGCTTCTAACTCGGTGGTTTTCTTTCTAGGAATGCATGTGTTTCCTCCACTTAGTTGCCTAGGCCTATTTGGAACACAATGAGCCTATCTCCAACCTGAAAACTGTGATTAGCAGGATGTATTCCTTTCCAAAACTTCCTTAATTCTCAAAGGGAAACAATGTGCTAGAAGCTGCGGCTTCCAGCATAGGTGATTGTCTTGGCAGGGATACATGTGTTTCTTCAACTCACCTGAATAGGCCTACTTAGTGCAAAGAGAGACCTTCTGCACCTTGAAACAACTACATTGCAAGAAACAGTCCTTTCAAAAACTAATTTCATTGTCACAAGAACAAGGTGCTGAATGCTGCAGTTTCTAGCATACATGGTTTTCTTTGGGGAGGAACATGTGTTACTTCAACTCAGCTGAATAGGCCTATTTGGAGCAAACCCAGCCTATCTGCACTTTGAAACACCAAAGTTGCAGGAAGCATTCCTTTCCAAAACGGACACCATTCTCACTGGAATACAATGTGTTAGATGCTCCAGCTTCTAACATAGATGGTTTTCTTTGGAGAGATACATGGGTTTCTTCAACTCAGCTGAATATACTTTAAGGGAGCAAACAGAGTCTATCTCCACCTTCAACCACCTAAGTTCCAGGAAGTATTCCTTGAAAAACCTAACCGAATACTACAGGGAAACCATGTGGTAGAAGCTCCTGGTTCTAAGACAGATGATTTTCTTTCAAGAGATACATGTGTTTCTACAAGTTAGCTGAAGAGGCCAATTTGGAACAAAATGAGCCTTTCTCCACCGAAAAAATACTGATTCTCGGGAGTTATTCCTTTCAAAACCAAATTCAATTTGGACAGGGAAACAGTGTGCTAGATGCTCCTGCTTCAAACAGGGATTGTTTTCTTGCGAGAAATACCTGTGTTTCTTCACTGGAGCCGAGTAGGGCTATTTGGAATAAAATGAGCCTTTTCGACCTTGAAAACTGTGATTTGCAGGGATTACTCATTTCAACAACTAATTCAGCTCTCAAAGTGAAACAATGTGCTCTGCTACAGCTTCTAGCATCCATGCTTTTCTTGGCAGAGGTACATGAATTTCTTCAACTCAGCTGGATAGCCCTAATAGACCAAACGCAGTCTATATTAACCCTTCCACCCCTAAGATTCAGGAAGTTTTCCTTTACTAACTAATGCAGTTCTCACAGGAAAACAGTGTGCTTCTAACATGGATGGTTTTCCTTTGAGAGATACATGTGTTTCTTCAACTCAGCTGAAAAGGCATCTTTGGAGCAAAGAGAGACAATCTATCTTGAAATACCTTAGTTGCAGGAAGCATTGCATTGAAAACCTAAGTCAATACTCACAAGGAATCAATGATCTCGATGCTCCTGCATCTAATAGCGATGGTTTTCTTTGAGAGATACCTGTATTTCTTCCACTTGGCTGAATAGGTCTTTTTGGATCAAAATGAGCTTTTTTGCGCTTTGAAAACTATGAACTACAGGAAGCATTTCTTTCCAAACCTAACACAATTCTCATTAGGACAGAGATGCTGAATGCTGCATCTTCTAACTTAGAGGGTTTTCTTAGGAGAGATACAAGGGTTTCTTCACCTCAGCTGAATATACGTTAAGTTAACAAACAGAGTCTCTCCCCACCTTGAACCACCAAAGTTCCAGGAAGTATTCCTTTAAAAAACTAACCCAATTCTACAGGGAAACAATGTGGTAGAAGCTCCTGGTCATAAGACAGATAGATTTCTTTCCAGAGATACATGTGTTTCTTCAAGTTAGCTGAATAGGCCTATTTAGAACAACTTGAGCCTTTCTCCACCTAGAAAATTCTGATATGCAAGAGATATTCCTTTCAAAACCAAATTCAATTCTCACAGGGAAACAATGTGGTAGATGCTACATCTTTTAAAACAGGTGGTTTTCTTTAAGGAGAGAGATGTGTTCCTTCAACTCAATGGAAAATGCCTAGTTGCAGCCAATGGAATCGATCTCCACCTTGAAACACCTAAGTTGCGGGATGTGTCTTTTCAGAACAAACTGAATTCTCCCAGGAAAAGCATGTGCTACATTCTCCTGCATGGAACAATGAGGGATTTCCTTGAGAGACACATGTGTTGCATCACCTCACCAGAATAGGTGTATTTGAAGCACAAGGAGCCTTTCTCCCCTGTGAACATTTTTTTTTGCAGGAATTATTCCTGTCAAAACATAACACAAGCCTCACTGGAAAAAAGGTGCTACATGCTCCTGTTTCTAACACAGGTGGTTTTCTTTTGAGGGATACAAGGATTCCTTCAATTTAGCTGAATAGGTCTATTTGCAACAAAATGAGCCCTTCCCCACCTGGAAAACTATCGTTCACAGGAATTATTCCTTTCAAAACTAACTCAATTGTCGGAGGGAGACAATGCAGAAGATGCTGCAGCTTCTCTCACAGATGGTTGTCTTTGGAGAGGTACATGTGTTCCCTCCCCTCAGTTGAATAGGCCTATTTGGAGCAAAAAGTGCCTATCTCCACCTTGAAGCACCTACTTTTCACGAAGTATTTCTTTCAAAAGTTAACTCAGTTATCACAGAGAAACAATGTGCTGCTAGCTTCTGTTTCTACACAGATGGAGTTCCTTCGAGAGACACATGTGTTTCTTCAAGTAAGATGAATTGGTGGATCTGCAGCCAAATGAGCCTTTTCCATCTTGAAAACTTTGGTTTGCCGGAAGTACTCCTTTCAAAAACTAACTGAGTTCTCATGGCCTAACAATGTGTTCGATGTGGCAGCCACTTTCATAGCTGGTTTTCTTTGGAGAGATGCATATGGTTCTTCAACTCAGGTGAAGAGGCCTATTTGGAGCAAAGTGAGGCTATTTCCACCTTGAAAGGCCGTGGTTGCACGAAGTATTCTTTTCCAAAACTTAGCAATTCTCACAGGAAAACAATGTGCTAGGTGCTCCTGCTTCCAACAGGGATGGTTTTCTTTCGAGAAATACCTGTGTTTCTTCAACTTAGCCAAGTCGGGCTATTTGGAATGAGATGACACTTTTCGACCTTGAAAACTGTGAATTGCAGGAATTATTCTTCTGCAAATCCAATTCAACTCTCAAAGGGAAACACTGTGCTAGATGCTAGGGCTTCTACCATGCATACTTTTCTTTTAGAGGTACATGTACTTCCTCTACTCAGCTGAATAGCCCTAATGGACCAAACGCAGCCTATCTCCCCCTGCAAACACCTAAGATTCATGAAGAATTCCTTTCAAAAACTAACACAGTTCTCACAGGAAAACATGTGCTTCTAACATGGATGGTTTTCCTTTGAGAGATGTGTGTGTCTTCAACTTAGCTGAATAGGCCTATTTGAAATGAGGTGAGCCTCCTACTTTGAATATTGATATTTGCAGGGTGCGTTGCTTTAAAAAACTAAATGAATTCTCATAATGAAACACTGTGCTAGATGTGGCAGTTTCTAACATTGAAGGATTTCTTTGCATACATGCATGTGTATCTGCAATTCACCCAAATAGGCCTATTTAGAGTAAGCACATGCTCTCTCCAACTTGAAACACCTAAGTGGCAGTAAGTATTCCTTTCAAAAATAACTCAAGTCTCAAAGGGAAACAACGTGCTAAACGCAAATGCTGCCATCACAGACGGTTTCCTTTGGAGAGGTACATGTGTTACATCTCCTTAGGTGAATAGGCCCATTCGGAGCAAAATGATCCTTTCTCCACTGTGAAAACGATGATTTGCAGGACGTATTCCTTTCAAAACGTAACTCAAGTCTCACAAGGAAACAAAGTGGTAGGTTCTTTGCATCTAACACAGATTTTTTTCTTTCGAGATACACACATGTTTCATCAACTTACTTGAACTGGCCTATTTGCAAGAAAATGAGACTTTCTCCACCTTGAAAAGTAGGATTTGCAGGAGTTATTCTTCCCAAACCTATCTGAAGTCTCACAGGGAAACAATGTGCTTGAAACTCCTGCTTCTAACTCGGTGGTTTTCTTTCTAGGAATGCATGTGTTTCCTCCACTTAGTTGCCTAGGCCTATTTGGAACACAATGAGCCTATCTCCAACCTGAAAACTGTGATTAGCAGGATGTATTCCTTTCCAAAACTTCCTTAATTCTCAAAGGGAAACAATGTGCTAGAAGCTGCGGCTTCCAGCATAGGTGATTGTCTTGGCAGGGATACATGTGTTTCTTCAACTCACCTGAATAGGCCTACTTAGTGCAAAGAGAGACCTTCTGCACCTTGAAACAACTACATTGCAAGAAACAGTCCTTTCAAAAACTAATTTCATTGTCACAAGAACAAGGTGCTGAATGCTGCAGTTTCTAGCATACATGGTTTTCTTTGGGGAGGAACATGTGTTACTTCAACTCAGCTGAATAGGCCTATTTGGAGCAAACCCAGCCTATCTGCACTTTGAAACACCAAAGTTGCAGGAAGCATTCCTTTCCAAAACGGACACCATTCTCACTGGAATACAATGTGTTAGATGCTCCAGATTCTAACATAGATGGTTTTCTTTGGAGAGATACATGGGTTTCTTCAACTCAGCTGAATATACTTTAAGGGAGCAAAGAGAGTCTATCTCCACCTTCAACCACCTAAGTTCCAGGAAGTATTCCTTGAAAAACCTAACCGAATACTACAGGGAAACCATGTGGTAGAAGCTCCTGGTTCTAAGACAGATGATTTTCTTTCAAGAGATACATGTGTTTCTACAAGTTAGCTGAAGAGGCCAATTTGGAACAAAATGAGCCTTTCTCCACCGAAAAAATACTGATTCTCGGGAGTTATTCCTTTCAAAACCAAATTCAATTTGGACAGGGAAACAGTGTGCTAGATGCTCCTGCTTCAAACAGGGATTGTTTTCTTGCGAGAAATACCTGTGTTTCTTCACTGGAGCCGAGTAGGGCTATTTGGAATAAAATGAGCCTTTTCGACCTTGAAAACTGTGATTTGCAGGGATTACTCATTTCAAAAACTAATTCAGCTCTCAAAGTGAAACAATGTGCTCTGCTACAGCTTCTAGCATCCATGCTTTTCTTGGCAGAGGTACATGAATTTCTTCAACTCAGCTGGATAGCCCTAATAGACCAAACGCAGTCTATATTAACCCTTCCACCCCTAAGATTCAGGAAGTTTTCCTTTACTAACTAATGCAGTTCTCACAGGAAAACAGTGTGCTTCTAACATGGATGGTTTTCCTTTGAGAGATACATGTGTTTCTTCAACTCAGCTGAAAAGGCATCTTTGGAGCAAAGAGAGACAATCTATCTTGAAATACCTTAGTTGCAGGAAGCATTGCATTGAAAACCTAAGTCAATACTCACAAGGAATCAATGATCTCGATGCTCCTGCATCTAATAGCGATGGTTTTCTTGGAGAGATACCTGTATTTCTTCCACTTGGCTGAATAGGTCTTTTTGGATCAAAATGAGCTTTTTTGCGCTTTGAAAACTATGAACTACAGGAAGCATTTCTTTCCAAACCTAACACAATTCTCATTAGGACAGAGATGCTGAATGCTGCATCTTCTAACTTAGAGGGTTTTCTTAGGAGAGATACAAGGGTTTCTTCACCTCAGCTGAATATACGTTAAGTTAACAAACAGAGTCTCTCCCCACCTTGAACCACCAAAGTTCCAGGAAGTATTCCTTTAAAAAACTAACCGAATTCTACAGGGAAACAATGTGGTAGAAGCTCCTGGTCATAAGACAGATAGATTTCTTTCCAGAGATACATGTGTTTCTTCAAGTTAGCTGAATAGGCCTATTTAGAACAACTTGAGCCTTTCTCCACCTAGAAAATTCTGATATGCAAGAGATATTCCTTTCAAAACCAAATTCAATTCTCACAGGGAAACAATGTGGTAGATGCTACATCTTTTAAAACAGGTGGTTTTCTTTAAGGAGAGAGATGTGTTCCTTCAACTCAATGGAAAATGCCTAGTTGCAGCCAATGGAATCGATCTCCACCTTGAAACACCTAAGTTGCGGGATGTGTCTTTTCAGAACAAACTGAATTCTCCCAGGAAAAGCATGTGCTACATTCTCCTGCATGGAACAATGAGGGATTTCCTTGAGAGACACATGTGTTGCATCACCTCACCAGAATAGGTGTATTTGAAGCACAAGGAGCCTTTCTCCCCTGTGAACATTTTTTTTTGCAGGAATTATTCCTGTCAAAACATAACACAAGCCTCACTGGAAAAAAGGTGCTACATGCTCCTGTTTCTAACACAGGTGGTTTTCTTTTGAGGGATACAAGGATTCCTTCAATTTAGCTGAATAGGTCTATTTGCAACAAAATGAGCCCTTCCCCACCTGGAAAACTATCGTTCACAGGAATTATTCCTTTCAAAACTAACTCAATTGTCGGAGGGAGACAATGCAGAAGATGCTGCAGCTTCTCTCACAGATGGTTGTCTTTGGAGAGGTACATGTGTTCCCTCCCCTCAGTTGAATAGGCCTATTTGGAGCCAAAAGTGCCTATCTCCACCTTGAAGCACCTACTTTTCACGAAGTATTTCTTTCAAAAGTTAACTCAGTTATCACAGAGAAACAATGTGCTGCTAGCTTCTGTTTCTACACAGATGGAGTTCCTTCGAGAGATACATGTGTTTCTTCAAGTAAGATGAATTGGTGGATCTGCAGCCAAATGAGCCTTTTCCATCTTGAAAACTTTGGTTTGCCGGAAGTACTCCTTTCAAAAACTAACTGAGTTCTCATGGCCTAACAATGTGTTCGATGTGGCAGCCACTTTCATAGCTGGTTTTCTTTGGAGAGATGCATATGGTTCTTCAACTCAGGTGAAGAGGCCTATTTGGAGCAAAGTGAGGCTATTTCCACCTTGAAAGGCCGTGGTTGCACGAAGTATTCTTTTCCAAAACTTAGCAATTCTCACAGGAAAACAATGTGCTAGGTGCTCCTGCTTCCAACAGGGATGGTTTTCTTTCGAGAAATACCTGTGTTTCTTCAACTTAGCCAAGTCGGGCTATTTGGAATGAGATGACACTTTTCGACCTTGAAAACTGTGAATTGCAGGAATTATTCTTCTGCAAATCCAATTCAACTCTCAAAGGGAAACACTGTGCTAGATGCTAGGGCTTCTACCATGCATACTTTTCTTTTAGAGGTACATGTACTTCCTCTACTCAGCTGAATAGCCCTCATGGACCAAACACAGCCTATCTCCCCCTGCAAACACCTAAGATTCATGAAGAATTCCTTTCAAAAACTAACACAGTTCTCACAGGAAAACATGTGCTTCTAACATGGATGGTTTTCCTTTGAGAGATGTGTGTGTCTTCAACTTAGCTGAATAGGCCTATTTGAAATGAGGTGAGCCTCCTACTTTTAATATTGATATTTGCAGGGTGCGTTGCTTTAAAAAACTAAATGAATTCTCATAGTGAAACACTGTGCTAGATGTGGCAGTTTCTAACATTGAAGGATTTCTTTGCATACATGCATGTGTATCTGCAATTCACCCAAATAGGCCTATTTAGAGTAAGCACATGCTCTCTCCACCTTGAAACACCTAAGTGGCAGTAAGTATTCCTTTCAAAAATAACTCAAGTCTCAAAGGGAAACAACGTGCTAAACGCAAATGCTGCCATCACAGACGGTTTCCTTTGGAGAGGTACATGTGTTACATCTCCTTAGGTGAATAGGCCCATTCGGAGCAAAATGATCCTTTCTCCACTGTGAAAACGATGATTTGCAGGACGTATTCCTTTCAAAACGTAACTCAAGTCTCACAAGGAAACAAAGTGGTAGGTTCTTTGCATCTAACACAGATTTTTTTCTTTCGAGATACACACATGTTTCATCAACTTACTTGAACTGGCCTATTTGCAAGAAAATGAGACTTTCTCCACCTTGAAAAGTAGGATTTGCAGGAGTTATTCTTCCCAAACCTATCTGAAGTCTCACAGGGAAACAATGTGCTTGAAACTCCTGCTTCTAACTCGGTGGTTTTCTTTCTAGGAATGCATGTGTTTCCTCCACTTAGTTGCCTAGGCCTATTTGGAACACAATGAGCCTATCTCCAACCTGAAAACTGTGATTAGCAGGATGTATTCCTTTCCAAAACTTCCTTAATTCTCAAAGGGAAACAATGTGCTAGAAGCTGCGGCTTCCAGCATAGGTGATTGTCTTGGCAGGGATACATGTGTTTCTTCAACTCACCTGAATAGGCCTACTTAGTGCAAAGAGAGACCTTCTGCACCTTGAAACAACTACATTGCAAGAAACAGTCCTTTCAAAAACTAATTTCATTGTCACAAGAACAAGGTGCTGAATGCTGCAGTTTCTAGCATACATGGTTTTCTTTGGGGAGGAACATGTGTTACTTCAACTCAGCTGAATAGGCCTATTTGGAGCAAACCCAGCCTATCTGCACTTTGAAACACCAAAGTTGCAGGAAGCATTCCTTTCCAAAACGGACACCATTCTCACTGGAATACAATGTGTTAGATGCTCCAGATTCTAACATAGATGGTTTTCTTTGGAGAGATACATGGGTTTCTTCAACTCAGCTGAATATACTTTAAGGGAGCAAAGAGAGTCTATCTCCACCTTCAACCACCTAAGTTCCAGGAAGTATTCCTTGAAAAACCTAACCGAATACTACAGGGAAACCATGTGGTAGAAGCTCCTGGTTCTAAGACAGATGATTTTCTTTCAAGAGATACATGTGTTTCTACAAGTTAGCTGAAGAGGCCAATTTGGAACAAAATGAGCCTTTCTCCACCGAAAAAATACTGATTCTCGGGAGTTATTCCTTTCAAAACCAAATTCAATTTGGACAGGGAAACAGTGTGCTAGATGCTCCTGCTTCAAACAGGGATTGTTTTCTTGCGAGAAATACCTGTGTTTCTTCACTGGAGCCGAGTAGGGCTATTTGGAATAAAATGAGCCTTTTCGACCTTGAAAACTGTGATTTGCAGGGATTACTCATTTCAACAACTAATTCAGCTCTCAAAGTGAAACAATGTGCTCTGCTACAGCTTCTAGCATCCATGCTTTTCTTGGCAGAGGTACATGAATTTCTTCAACTCAGCTGGATAGCCCTAATAGACCAAACGCAGTCTATATTAACCCTTCCACCCCTAAGATTCAGGAAGTTTTCCTTTACTAACTAATGCAGTTCTCACAGGAAAACAGTGTGCTTCTAACATGGATGGTTTTCCTTTGAGAGATACATGTGTTTCTTCAACTCAGCTGAAAAGGCATCTTTGGAGCAAAGAGAGACAATCTATCTTGAAATACCTTAGTTGCAGGAAGCATTGCATTGAAAACCTAAGTCAATACTCACAAGGAATCAATGATCTCGATGCTCCTGCATCTAATAGCGATGGTTTTCTTGGAGAGATACCTGTATTTCTTCCACTTGGCTGAATAGGTCTTTTTGGATCAAAATGAGCTTTTTTGCGCTTTGAAAACTATGAACTACAGGAAGCATTTCTTTCCAAACCTAACACAATTCTCATTAGGACAGAGATGCTGAATGCTGCATCTTCTAACTTAGAGGGTTTTCTTAGGAGAGATACAAGGGTTTCTTCACCTCAGCTGAATATACGTTAAGTTAACAAACAGAGTCTCTCCCCACCTTGAACCACCAAAGTTCCAGGAAGTATTCCTTTAAAAAACTAACCGAATTCTACAGGGAAACAATGTGGTAGAAGCTCCTGGTCATAAGACAGATAGATTTCTTTCCAGAGATACATGTGTTTCTTCAAGTTAGCTGAATAGGCCTATTTAGAACAACTTGAGCCTTTCTCCACCTAGAAAATTCTGATATGCAAGAGATATTCCTTTCAAAACCAAATTCAATTCTCACAGGGAAACAATGTGGTAGATGCTACATCTTTTAAAACAGGTGGTTTTCTTTAAGGAGAGAGATGTGTTCCTTCAACTCAATGGAAAATGCCTAGTTGCAGCCAATGGAATCGATCTCCACCTTGAAACACCTAAGTTGCGGGATGTGTCTTTTCAGAACAAACTGAATTCTCCCAGGAAAAGCATGTGCTACATTCTCCTGCATGGAACAATGAGGGATTTCCTTGAGAGACACATGTGTTGCATCACCTCACCAGAATAGGTGTATTTGAAGCACAAGGAGCCTTTCTCCCCTGTGAACATTTTTTTTTGCAGGAATTATTCCTGTCAAAACATAACACAAGCCTCACTGGAAAAAAGGTGCTACATGCTCCTGTTTCTAACACAGGTGGTTTTCTTTTGAGGGATACAAGGATTCCTTCAATTTAGCTGAATAGGTCTATTTGCAACAAAATGAGCCCTTCCCCACCTGGAAAACTATCGTTCACAGGAATTATTCCTTTCAAAACTAACTCAATTGTCGGAGGGAGACAATGCAGAAGATGCTGCAGCTTCTCTCACAGATGGTTGTCTTTGGAGAGGTACATGTGTTCCCTCCCCTCAGTTGAATAGGCCTATTTGGAGCCAAAAGTGCCTATCTCCACCTTGAAGCACCTACTTTTCACGAAGTATTTCTTTCAAAAGTTAACTCAGTTATCACAGAGAAACAATGTGCTGCTAGCTTCTGTTTCTACACAGATGGAGTTCCTTCGAGAGATACATGTGTTTCTTCAAGTAAGATGAATTGGTGGATCTGCAGCCAAATGAGCCTTTTCCATCTTGAAAACTTTGGTTTGCCGGAAGTACTCCTTTCAAAAACTAACTGAGTTCTCATGGCCTAACAATGTGTTCGATGTGGCAGCCACTTTCATAGCTGGTTTTCTTTGGAGAGATGCATATGGTTCTTCAACTCAGGTGAAGAGGCCTATTTGGAGCAAAGTGAGGCTATTTCCACCTTGAAAGGCCGTGGTTGCACGAAGTATTCTTTTCCAAAACTTAGCAATTCTCACAGGAAAACAATGTGCTAGGTGCTCCTGCTTCCAACAGGGATGGTTTTCTTTCGAGAAATACCTGTGTTTCTTCAACTTAGCCAAGTCGGGCTATTTGGAATGAGATGACACTTTTCGACCTTGAAAACTGTGAATTGCAGGAATTATTCTTCTGCAAATCCAATTCAACTCTCAAAGGGAAACACTGTGCTAGATGCTAGGGCTTCTACCATGCATACTTTTCTTTTAGAGGTACATGTACTTCCTCTACTCAGCTGAATAGCCCTCATGGACCAAACACAGCCTATCTCCCCCTGCAAACACCTAAGATTCATGAAGAATTCCTTTCAAAAACTAACACAGTTCTCACAGGAAAACATGTGCTTCTAACATGGATGGTTTTCCTTTGAGAGATGTGTGTGTCTTCAACTTAGCTGAATAGGCCTATTTGAAATGAGGTGAGCCTCCTACTTTTAATATTGATATTTGCAGGGTGCGTTGCTTTAAAAAACTAAATGAATTCTCATAGTGAAACACTGTGCTAGATGTGGCAGTTTCTAACATTGAAGGATTTCTTTGCATACATGCATGTGTATCTGCAATTCACCCAAATAGGCCTATTTAGAGTAAGCACATGCTCTCTCCACCTTGAAACACCTAAGTGGCAGTAAGTATTCCTTTCAAAAATAACTCAAGTCTCAAAGGGAAACAACGTGCTAAACGCAAATGCTGCCATCACAGACGGTTTCCTTTGGAGAGGTACATGTGTTACATCTCCTTAGGTGAATAGGCCCATTCGGAGCAAAATGATCCTTTCTCCACTGTGAAAACGATGATTTGCAGGACGTATTCCTTTCAAAACGTAACTCAAGTCTCACAAGGAAACAAAGTGGTAGGTTCTTTGCATCTAACACAGATTTTTTTCTTTCGAGATACACACATGTTTCATCAACTTACTTGAACTGGCCTATTTGCAAGAAAATGAGACTTTCTCCACCTTGAAAAGTAGGATTTGCAGGAGTTATTCTTCCCAAACCTATCTGAAGTCTCACAGGGAAACAATGTGCTTGAAACTCCTGCTTCTAACTCGGTGGTTTTCTTTCTAGGAATGCATGTGTTTCCTCCACTTAGTTGCCTAGGCCTATTTGGAACACAATGAGCCTATCTCCAACCTGAAAACTGTGATTAGCAGGATGTATTCCTTTCCAAAACTTCCTTAATTCTCAAAGGGAAACAATGTGCTAGAAGCTGCGGCTTCCAGCATAGGTGATTGTCTTGGCAGGGATACATGTGTTTCTTCAACTCACCTGAATAGGCCTACTTAGTGCAAAGAGAGACCTTCTGCACCTTGAAACAACTACATTGCAAGAAACAGTCCTTTCAAAAACTAATTTCATTGTCACAAGAACAAGGTGCTGAATGCTGCAGTTTCTAGCATACATGGTTTTCTTTGGGGAGGAACATGTGTTACTTCAACTCAGCTGAATAGGCCTATTTGGAGCAAACCCAGCCTATCTGCACTTTGAAACACCAAAGTTGCAGGAAGCATTCCTTTCCAAAACGGACACCATTCTCACTGGAATACAATGTGTTAGATGCTCCAGCTTCTAACATAGATGGCTTTCTTTGGAGAGATACATGGGTTTCTTCAACTCAGCTGAATATACTTTAAGGGAGCAAACAGAGTCTATCTCCACCTTCAACCACCTAAGTTCCAGGAAGTATTCCTTGAAAAACCTAACCGAATACTACAGGGAAACCATGTGGTAGAAGCTCCTGGTTCTAAGACAGATGATTTTCTTTCAAGAGATACATGTGTTTCTACAAGTTAGCTGAAGAGGCCAATTTGGAACAAAATGAGCCTTTCTCCACCGAAAAAATACTGATTCTCGGGAGTTATTCCTTTCAAAACCAAATTCAATTTGGACAGGGAAACAGTGTGCTAGATGCTCCTGCTTCAAACAGGGATTGTTTTCTTGCGAGAAATACCTGTGTTTCTTCACTGGAGCCGAGTAGGGCTATTTGGAATAAAATGAGCCTTTTCGACCTTGAAAACTGTGATTTGCAGGGATTACTCATTTCAACAACTAATTCAGCTCTCAAAGTGAAACAATGTGCTCTGCTACAGCTTCTAGCATCCATGCTTTTCTTGGCAGAGGTACATGAATTTCTTCAACTCAGCTGGATAGCCCTAATAGACCAAACGCAGTCTATATTAACCCTTCCACACCTAAGATTCAGGAAGTTTTCCTTTACTAACTAATGCAGTTCTCACAGGAAAACAGTGTGCTTCTAACATGGATGGTTTTCCTTTGAGAGATACATGTGTTTCTTCAACTCAGCTGAAAAGGCATCTTTGGAGCAAAGAGAGACAATCTATCTTGAAATACCTTAGTTGCAGGAAGCATTGCATTGAAAACCTAAGTCAATACTCACAAGGAATCAATGATCTCGATGCTCCTGCATCTAATAGCGATGGTTTTCTTTGAGAGATACCTGTATTTCTTCCACTTGGCTGAATAGGTCTTTTTGGATCAAAATGAGCTTTTTTGCGCTTTGAAAACTATGAACTACAGGAAGCATTTCTTTCCAAACCTAACACAATTCTCATTAGGACAGAGATGCTGAATGCTGCATCTTCTAACTTAGAGGGTTTTCTTAGGAGAGATACAAGGGTTTCTTCACCTCAGCTGAATATACGTTAAGTTAACAAACAGAGTCTCTCCCCACCTTGAACCACCAAAGTTCCAGGAAGTATTCCTTTAAAAAACTAACCCAATTCTACAGGGAAACAATGTGGTAGAAGCTCCTGGTCATAAGACAGATAGATTTCTTTCCAGAGATACATGTGTTTCTTCAAGTTAGCTGAATAGGCCTATTTAGAACAACTTGAGCCTTTCTCCACCTAGAAAATTCTGATATGCAAGAGATATTCCTTTCAAAACCAAATTCAATTCTCACAGGGAAACAATGTGGTAGATGCTACATCTTTTAAAACAGGTGGTTTTCTTTAAGGAGAGAGATGTGTTCCTTCAACTCAATGGAAAATGCCTAGTTGCAGCCAATGGAATCGATCTCCACCTTGAAACACCTAAGTTGCGGGATGTGTCTTTTCAGAACAAACTGAATTCTCCCAGGAAAAGCATGTGCTACATTCTCCTGCATGGAACAATGAGGGATTTCCTTGAGAGACACATGTGTTGCATCACCTCACCAGAATAGGTGTATTTGAAGCACAAGGAGCCTTTCTCCCCTGTGAACATTTTTTTTTGCAGGAATTATTCCTGTCAAAACATAACACAAGCCTCACTGGAAAAAAGGTGCTACATGCTCCTGTTTCTAACACAGGTGGTTTTCTTTTGAGGGATACAAGGATTCCTTCAATTTAGCTGAATAGGTCTATTTGCAACAAAATGAGCCCTTCCCCACCTGGAAAACTATCGTTCACAGGAATTATTCCTTTCAAAACTAACTCAATTGTCGGAGGGAGACAATGCAGAAGATGCTGCAGCTTCTCTCACAGATGGTTGTCTTTGGAGAGGTACATGTGTTCCCTCCCCTCAGTTGAATAGGCCTATTTGGAGCCAAAAGTGCCTATCTCCACCTTGAAGCACCTACTTTTCACGAAGTATTTCTTTCAAAAGTTAACTCAGTTATCACAGAGAAACAATGTGCTGCTAGCTTCTGTTTCTACACAGATGGAGTTCCTTCGAGAGATACATGTGTTTCTTCAAGTAAGATGAATTGGTGGATCTGCAGCCAAATGAGCCTCTTCCATCTTGAAAACTTTGGTTTGCAGGAAGTACTCCTTTCAAAAACTACCTGAGTTCTCATGGCCTAACAATGTGTTCGATGTGGCAGCCACTTTCATAGCTGGTTTTCTTTGGAGAGATGCATATGGTTCTTCAACTCAGGTGAAGAGGCCTATTTGGAGCAAAGTGAGGCTATTTCCACCTTGAAAGGCCGTGGTTGCACGAAGTATTCTTTTCCAAAACTTAGCAATTCTCACAGGAAAACAATGTGCTAGGTGCTCCTGCTTCCAACAGGGATGGTTTTCTTTCGAGAAATACCTGTGTTTCTTCAACTTAGCCAAGTCGGGCTATTTGGAATGAGATGACACTTTTCGACCTTGAAAACTGTGAATTGCAGGAATTATTCTTCTGCAAATCCAATTCAACTCTCAAAGGGAAACACTGTGCTAGATGCTAGGGCTTCTACCATGCATACTTTTCTTTTAGAGGTACATGTACTTCCTCTACTCAGCTGAATAGCCCTAATGGACCAAACACAGCCTATCTCCCCCTGCAAACACCTAAGATTCATGAAGAATTCCTTTCAAAAACTAACACAGTTCTCACAGGAAAACATGTGCTTCTAACATGGATGGTTTTCCTTTGAGAGATGTGTGTGTCTTCAACTTAGCTGAATAGGCCTATTTGAAATGAGGTGAGCCTCCTACTTTTAATATTGATATTTGCAGGGTGCGTTGCTTTAAAAAACTAAATGAATTCTCATAGTGAAACACTGTGCTAGATGTGGCAGTTTCTAACATTGAAGGATTTCTTTGCATACATGCATGTGTATCTGCAATTCACCCAAATAGGCCTATTTAGAGTAAGCACATGCTCTCTCCACCTTGAAACACCTAAGTGGCAGTAAGTATTCCTTTCAAAAATAACTCAAGTCTCAAAGGGAAACAACGTGCTAAACGCAAATGCTGCCATCACAGACGGTTTCCTTTGGAGAGGTACATGTGTTACATCTCCTTAGGTGAATAGGCCCATTCGGAGCAAAATGATCCTTTCTCCACTGTGAAAACGATGATTTGCAGGACGTATTCCTTTCAAAACGTAACTCAAGTCTCACAAGGAAACAAAGTGGTAGGTTCTTTGCATCTAACACAGATTTTTTTCTTTCGAGATACACACATGTTTCATCAACTTACTTGAACTGGCCTATTTGCAAGAAAATGAGACTTTCTCCACCTTGAAAAGTAGGATTTGCAGGAGTTATTCTTCCCAAACCTATCTGAAGTCTCACAGGGAAACAATGTGCTTGAAACTCCTGCTTCTAACTCGGTGGTTTTCTTTCTAGGAATGCATGTGTTTCCTCCACTTAGTTGCCTAGGCCTATTTGGAACACAATGAGCCTATCTCCAACCTGAAAACTGTGATTAGCAGGATGTATTCCTTTCCAAAACTTCCTTAATTCTCAAAGGGAAACAATGTGCTAGAAGCTGCGGCTTCCAGCATAGGTGATTGTCTTGGCAGGGATACATGTGTTTCTTCAACTCACCTGAATAGGCCTACTTAGTGCAAAGAGAGACCTTCTGCACCTTGAAACAACTACATTGCAAGAAACAGTCCTTTCAAAAACTAATTTCATTGTCACAAGAACAAGGTGCTGAATGCTGCAGTTTCTAGCATACATGGTTTTCTTTGGGGAGGAACATGTGTTACTTCAACTCAGCTGAATAGGCCTATTTGGAGCAAACCCAGCCTATCTGCACTTTGAAACACCAAAGTTGCAGGAAGCATTCCTTTCCAAAACGGACACCATTCTCACTGGAATACAATGTGTTAGATGCTCCAGCTTCTAACATAGATGGCTTTCTTTGGAGAGATACATGGGTTTCTTCAACTCAGCTGAATATACTTTAAGGGAGCAAACAGAGTCTATCTCCACCTTCAACCACCTAAGTTCCAGGAAGTATTCCTTGAAAAACCTAACCGAATACTACAGGGAAACCATGTGGTAGAAGCTCCTGGTTCTAAGACAGATGATTTTCTTTCAAGAGATACATGTGTTTCTACAAGTTAGCTGAAGAGGCCAATTTGGAACAAAATGAGCCTTTCTCCACCGAAAAAATACTGATTCTCGGGAGTTATTCCTTTCAAAACCAAATTCAATTTGGACAGGGAAACAGTGTGCTAGATGCTCCTGCTTCAAACAGGGATTGTTTTCTTGCGAGAAATACCTGTGTTTCTTCACTGGAGCCGAGTAGGGCTATTTGGAATAAAATGAGCCTTTTCGACCTTGAAAACTGTGATTTGCAGGGATTACTCATTTCAACAACTAATTCAGCTCTCAAAGTGAAACAATGTGCTCTGCTACAGCTTCTAGCATCCATGCTTTTCTTGGCAGAGGTACATGAATTTCTTCAACTCAGCTGGATAGCCCTAATAGACCAAACGCAGTCTATATTAACCCTTCCACACCTAAGATTCAGGAAGTTTTCCTTTACTAACTAATGCAGTTCTCACAGGAAAACAGTGTGCTTCTAACATGGATGGTTTTCCTTTGAGAGATACATGTGTTTCTTCAACTCAGCTGAAAAGGCATCTTTGGAGCAAAGAGAGACAATCTATCTTGAAATACCTTAGTTGCAGGAAGCATTGCATTGAAAACCTAAGTCAATACTCACAAGGAATCAATGATCTCGATGCTCCTGCATCTAATAGCGATGGTTTTCTTTGAGAGATACCTGTATTTCTTCCACTTGGCTGAATAGGTCTTTTTGGATCAAAATGAGCTTTTTTGCGCTTTGAAAACTATGAACTACAGGAAGCATTTCTTTCCAAACCTAACACAATTCTCATTAGGACAGAGATGCTGAATGCTGCATCTTCTAACTTAGAGGGTTTTCTTAGGAGAGATACAAGGGTTTCTTCACCTCAGCTGAATATACGTTAAGTTAACAAACAGAGTCTCTCCCCACCTTGAACCACCAAAGTTCCAGGAAGTATTCCTTTAAAAAACTAACCCAATTCTACAGGGAAACAATGTGGTAGAAGCTCCTGGTCATAAGACAGATAGATTTCTTTCCAGAGATACATGTGTTTCTTCAAGTTAGCTGAATAGGCCTATTTAGAACAACTTGAGCCTTTCTCCACCTAGAAAATTCTGATATGCAAGAGATATTCCTTTCAAAACCAAATTCAATTCTCACAGGGAAACAATGTGGTAGATGCTACATCTTTTAAAACAGGTGGTTTTCTTTAAGGAGAGAGATGTGTTCCTTCAACTCAATGGAAAATGCCTAGTTGCAGCCAATGGAATCGATCTACACCTTGAAACACCTAAGTTGCGGGATGTGTCTTTTCAGAACAAACTGAATTCTCCCAGGAAAAGCATGTGCTACATTCTCCTGCATGGAACAATGAGGGATTTCCTTGAGAGACACATGTGTTGCATCACCTCACCAGAATAGGTGTATTTGAAGCACAAGGAGCCTTTCTCCCCTGTGAACATTTTTTTTTGCAGGAATTATTCCTGTCAAAACATAACACAAGCCTCACTGGAAAAAAGGTGCTACATGCTCCTGTTTCTAACACAGGTGGTTTTCTTTTGAGGGATACAAGGATTCCTTCAATTTAGCTGAATAGGTCTATTTGCAACAAAATGAGCCCTTCCCCACCTGGAAAACTATCGTTCACAGGAATTATTCCTTTCAAAACTAACTCAATTGTCGGAGGGAGACAATGCAGAAGATGCTGCAGCTTCTCTCACAGATGGTTGTCTTTGGAGAGGTACATGTGTTCCCTCCCCTCAGTAGAATAGGCCTATTTGGAGCCAAAAGTGCCTATCTCCACCTTGAAGCACCTACTTTTCACGAAGTATTTCTTTCAAAAGTTAACTCAGTTATCACAGAGAAACAATGTGCTGCTAGCTTCTGTTTCTACACAGATGGAGTTCCTTCGAGAGATACATGTGTTTCTTCAAGTAAGATGAATTGGTGGATCTGCAGCCAAATGAGCCTCTTCCATCTTGAAAACTTTGGTTTGCAGGAAGTACTCCTTTCAAAAACTACCTGAGTTCTCATGGCCTAACAATGTGTTCGATGTGGCAGCCACTTTCATAGCTGGTTTTCTTTGGAGAGATGCATATGGTTCTTCAACTCAGGTGAAGAGGCCTATTTGGAGCAAAGTAAGGCTATTTCCACCTTGAAAGGCCGTGGTTGCACGAAGTATTCTTTTCCAAAACTTAGCAATTCTCACAGGAAAACAATGTGCTAGGTGCTCCTGCTTCCAACAGGGATGGTTTTCTTTCGAGAAATACCTGTGTTTCTTCAACTTAGCCAAGTCGGGCTATTTGGAATGAGATGACACTTTTTGACCTTGAAAACTGTGAATTGCAGGAATTATTCTTCTGCAAATCCAATTCAACTCTCAAAGGGAAACATTGTGCTAGATGCTAGGGCTTCTACCATGCATACTTTTCTTTTAGAGGTACATGTACTTCCTCTACTCAGCTGAATAGCCCTAATGGACCAAACGCAGCCTATCTCCCCCTGCAAACACCTAAGATTCATGAAGAATTCCTTTCAAAAACTAACACAGTTCTCACAGGAAAACATGTGCTTCTAACATGGATGGTTTTCCTTTGAGAGATGTGTGTGTCTTCAACTTAGCTGAATAGGCCTATTTGAAATGAGGTGAGCCTCCTACTTTGAATATTGATATTTGCAGGGTGCGTTGCTTTAAAAAAACTAAATGAATTCTCATAGTGAAACACTGTGCTAGATGTGGCAGTTTCTAACATTGAAGGATTTCTTTGCATACATGCATGTGTATCTGCAATTCACCCAAATAGGCCTATTTAGAGTAAGCACATGCTCTCTCCACCTTGAAACACCTAAGTGGCAGTAAGTATTCCTTTCAAAAATAACTCAAGTCTCAAAGGGAAACAACGTGCTAAACGCAAATGCTGCCATCACAGACGGTTTCCTTTGGAGAGGTACATGTGTTACATCTCCTTAGGTGAATAGGCCCATTCGGAGCAAAATGATCCTTTCTCCACTGTGAAAACGATGATTTGCAGGACGTATTCCTTTCAAAACGTAACTCAAGTCTCACAAGGAAACAAAGTGGTAGGTTCTTTGCATCTAACACAGATTTTTTTCTTTCGAGATACACACATGTTTCATCAACTTACTTGAACTGGCCTATTTGCAAGAAAATGAGACTTTCTCCACCTTGAAAAGTAGGATTTGCAGGAGTTATTCTTCCCAAACCTATCTGAAGTCTCACAGGGAAACAATGTGCTTGAAACTCCTGCTTCTAACTCGGTGGTTTTCTTTCTAGGAATGCATGTGTTTCCTCCACTTAGTTGCCTAGGCCTATTTGGAACACAATGAGCCTATCTCCAACCTGAAAACTGTGATTAGCAGGATGTATTCCTTTCCAAAACTTCCTTAATTCTCAAAGGGAAACAATGTGCTAGAAGCTGCGGCTTCCAGCATAGGTGATTGTCTTGGCAGGGATACATGTGTTTCTTCAACTCACCTGAATAGGCCTACTTAGTGCAAAGAGAGACCTTCTGCACCTTGAAACAACTACATTGCAAGAAACAGTCCTTTCAAAAACTAATTTCATTGTCACAAGAACAAGGTGCTGAATGCTGCAGTTTCTAGCATACATGGTTTTCTTTGGGGAGGAACATGTGTTACTTCAACTCAGCTGAATAGGCCTATTTGGAGCAAACCCAGCCTATCTGCACTTTGAAACACCAAAGTTGCAGGAAGCATTCCTTTCCAAAACGGACACCATTCTCACTGGAATACAATGTGTTAGATGCTCCAGCTTCTAACATAGATGGCTTTCTTTGGAGAGATACATGGGTTTCTTCAACTCAGCTGAATATACTTTAAGGGAGCAAACAGAGTCTATCTCCACCTTCAACCACCTAAGTTCCAGGAAGTATTCCTTGAAAAACCTAACCGAATACTACAGGGAAACCATGTGGTAGAAGCTCCTGGTTCTAAGACAGATGATTTTCTTTCAAGAGATACATGTGTTTCTACAAGTTAGCTGAAGAGGCCAATTTGGAACAAAATGAGCCTTTCTCCACCGAAAAAATACTGATTCTCGGGAGTTATTCCTTTCAAAACCAAATTCAATTTGGACAGGGAAACAGTGTGCTAGATGCTCCTGCTTCAAACAGGGATTGTTTTCTTGCGAGAAATACCTGTGTTTCTTCACTGGAGCCGAGTAGGGCTATTTGGAATAAAATGAGCCTTTTCGACCTTGAAAACTGTGATTTGCAGGGATTACTCATTTCAACAACTAATTCAGCTCTCAAAGTGAAACAATGTGCTCTGCTACAGCTTCTAGCATCCATGCTTTTCTTGGCAGAGGTACATGAATTTCTTCAACTCAGCTGGATAGCCCTAATAGACCAAACGCAGTCTATATTAACCCTTCCACACCTAAGATTCAGGAAGTTTTCCTTTACTAACTAATGCAGTTCTCACAGGAAAACAGTGTGCTTCTAACATGGATGGTTTTCCTTTGAGAGATACATGTGTTTCTTCAACTCAGCTGAAAAGGCATCTTTGGAGCAAAGAGAGACAATCTATCTTGAAATACCTTAGTTGCAGGAAGCATTGCATTGAAAACCTAAGTCAATACTCACAAGGAATCAATGATCTCGATGCTCCTGCATCTAATAGCGATGGTTTTCTTTGAGAGATACCTGTATTTCTTCCACTTGGCTGAATAGGTCTTTTTGGATCAAAATGAGCTTTTTTGCGCTTTGAAAACTATGAACTACAGGAAGCATTTCTTTCCAAACCTAACACAATTCTCATTAGGACAGAGATGCTGAATGCTGCATCTTCTAACTTAGAGGGTTTTCTTAGGAGAGATACAAGGGTTTCTTCACCTCAGCTGAATATACGTTAAGTTAACAAACAGAGTCTCTCCCCACCTTGAACCACCAAAGTTCCAGGAAGTATTCCTTTAAAAAACTAACCCAATTCTACAGGGAAACAATGTGGTAGAAGCTCCTGGTCATAAGACAGATAGATTTCTTTCCAGAGATACATGTGTTTCTTCAAGTTAGCTGAATAGGCCTATTTAGAACAACTTGAGCCTTTCTCCACCTAGAAAATTCTGATATGCAAGAGATATTCCTTTCAAAACCAAATTCAATTCTCACAGGGAAACAATGTGGTAGATGCTACATCTTTTAAAACAGGTGGTTTTCTTTAAGGAGAGAGATGTGTTCCTTCAACTCAATGGAAAATGCCTAGTTGCAGCCAATGGAATCGATCTACACCTTGAAACACCTAAGTTGCGGGATGTGTCTTTTCAGAACAAACTGAATTCTCCCAGGAAAAGCATGTGCTACATTCTCCTGCATGGAACAATGAGGGATTTCCTTGAGAGACACATGTGTTGCATCACCTCACCAGAATAGGTGTATTTGAAGCACAAGGAGCCTTTCTCCCCTGTGAACATTTTTTTTTGCAGGAATTATTCCTGTCAAAACATAACACAAGCCTCACTGGAAAAAAGGTGCTACATGCTCCTGTTTCTAACACAGGTGGTTTTCTTTTGAGGGATACAAGGATTCCTTCAATTTAGCTGAATAGGTCTATTTGCAACAAAATGAGCCCTTCCCCACCTGGAAAACTATCGTTCACAGGAATTATTCCTTTCAAAACTAACTCAATTGTCGGAGGGAGACAATGCAGAAGATGCTGCAGCTTCTCTCACAGATGGTTGTCTTTGGAGAGGTACATGTGTTCCCTCCCCTCAGTAGAATAGGCCTATTTGGAGCCAAAAGTGCCTATCTCCACCTTGAAGCACCTACTTTTCACGAAGTATTTCTTTCAAAAGTTAACTCAGTTATCACAGAGAAACAATGTGCTGCTAGCTTCTGTTTCTACACAGATGGAGTTCCTTCGAGAGATACATGTGTTTCTTCAAGTAAGATGAATTGGTGGATCTGCAGCCAAATGAGCCTCTTCCATCTTGAAAACTTTGGTTTGCAGGAAGTACTCCTTTCAAAAACTACCTGAGTTCTCATGGCCTAACAATGTGTTCGATGTGGCAGCCACTTTCATAGCTGGTTTTCTTTGGAGAGATGCATATGGTTCTTCAACTCAGGTGAAGAGGCCTATTTGGAGCAAAGTAAGGCTATTTCCACCTTGAAAGGCCGTGGTTGCACGAAGTATTCTTTTCCAAAACTTAGCAATTCTCACAGGAAAACAATGTGCTAGGTGCTCCTGCTTCCAACAGGGATGGTTTTCTTTCGAGAAATACCTGTGTTTCTTCAACTTAGCCAAGTCGGGCTATTTGGAATGAGATGACACTTTTTGACCTTGAAAACTGTGAATTGCAGGAATTATTCTTCTGCAAATCCAATTCAACTCTCAAAGGGAAACATTGTGCTAGATGCTAGGGCTTCTACCATGCATACTTTTCTTTTAGAGGTACATGTACTTCCTCTACTCAGCTGAATAGCCCTAATGGACCAAACGCAGCCTATCTCCCCCTGCAAACACCTAAGATTCATGAAGAATTCCTTTCAAAAACTAACACAGTTCTCACAGGAAAACATGTGCTTCTAACATGGATGGTTTTCCTTTGAGAGATGTGTGTGTCTTCAACTTAGCTGAATAGGCCTATTTGAAATGAGGTGAGCCTCCTACTTTGAATATTGATATTTGCAGGGTGCGTTGCTTTAAAAAAACTAAATGAATTCTCATAGTGAAACACTGTGCTAGATGTGGCAGTTTCTAACATTGAAGGATTTCTTTGCATACATGCATGTGTATCTGCAATTCACCCAAATAGGCCTATTTAGAGTAAGCACATGCTCTCTCCACCTTGAAACACCTAAGTGGCAGTAAGTATTCCTTTCAAAAATAACTCAAGTCTCAAAGGGAAACAACGTGCTAAACGCAAATGCTGCCATCACAGACGGTTTCCTTTGGAGAGGTACATGTGTTACATCTCCTTAGGTCAATAGGCCCATTCGGAGCAAAATGATCCTTTCTCCACTGTGAAAACGATGATTTGCAGGACGTATTCCTTTCAAAACGTAACTCAAGTCTCACAAGGAAACAAAGTGGTAGGTTCTTTGCATCTAACACAGATTTTTTTCTTTCGAGATACACACATGTTTCATCAACTTACTTGAACTGGCCTATTTGCAAGAAAATGAGACTTTCTCCACCTTGAAAAGTAGGATTTGCAGGAGTTATTCTTCCCAAACCTATCTGAAGTCTCACAGGGAAACAATGTGCTTGAAACTCCTGCTTCTAACTCGGTGGTTTTCTTTCTAGGAATGCATGTGTTTCCTCCACTTAGTTGCCTAGGCCTATTTGGAACACAATGAGCCTATCTCCAACCTGAAAACTGTGATTAGCAGGATGTATTCCTTTCCAAAACTTCCTTAATTCTCAAAGGGAAACAATGTGCTAGAAGCTGCGGCTTCCAGCATAGGTGATTGTCTTGGCAGGGATACATGTGTTTCTTCAACTCACCTGAATAGGCCTACTTAGTGCAAAGAGAGACCTTCTGCACCTTGAAACAACTACATTGCAAGAAACAGTCCTTTCAAAAACTAATTTCATTGTCACAAGAACAAGGTGCTGAATGCTGCAGTTTCTAGCATACATGGTTTTCTTTGGGGAGGAACATGTGTTACTTCAACTCAGCTGAATAGGCCTATTTGGAGCAAACCCAGCCTATCTGCACTTTGAAACACCAAAGTTGCAGGAAGCATTCCTTTCCAAAACGGACACCATTCTCACTGGAATACAATGTGTTAGATGCTCCAGCTTCTAACATAGATGGTTTTCTTTGGAGAGATACATGGGTTTCTTCAACTCAGCTGAATATACTTTAAGGGAGCAAACAGAGTCTATCTCCACCTTCAACCACCTAAGTTCCAGGAAGTATTCCTTGAAAAACCTAACCGAATACTACAGGGAAACCATGTGGTAGAAGCTCCTGGTTCTAAGACAGATGATTTTCTTTCAAGAGATACATGTGTTTCTACAAGTTAGCTGAAGAGGCCAATTTGGAACAAAATGAGCCTTTCTCCACCGAAAAAATACTGATTCTCGGGAGTTATTCCTTTCAAAACCAAATTCAATTTGGACAGGGAAACAGTGTGCTAGATGCTCCTGCTTCAAACAGGGATTGTTTTCTTGCGAGAAATACCTGTGTTTCTTCACTGGAGCCGAGTAGGGCTATTTGGAATAAAATGAGCCTTTTCGACCTTGAAAACTGTGATTTGCAGGGATTACTCATTTCAACAACTAATTCAGCTCTCAAAGTGAAACAATGTGCTCTGCTACAGCTTCTAGCATCCATGCTTTTCTTGGCAGAGGTACATGAATTTCTTCAACTCAGCTGGATAGCCCTAATAGACCAAACGCAGTCTATATTAACCCTTCCACACCTAAGATTCAGGAAGTTTTCCTTTACTAACTAATGCAGTTCTCACAGGAAAACAGTGTGCTTCTAACATGGATGGTTTTCCTTTGAGAGATACATGTGTTTCTTCAACTCAGCTGAAAAGGCATCTTTGGAGCAAAGAGAGACAATCTATCTTGAAATACCTTAGTTGCAGGAAGCATTGCATTGAAAACCTAAGTCAATACTCACAAGGAATCAATGATCTCGATGCTCCTGCATCTAATAGCGATGGTTTTCTTTGAGAGATACCTGTATTTCTTCCACTTGGCTGAATAGGTCTTTTTGGATCAAAATGAGCTTTTCTGCGCTTTGAAAACTATGAACTACAGGAAGCATTTCTTTCCAAACCTAACACAATTCTCATTAGGACAGAGATGCTGAATGCTGCATCTTCTAACTTAGAGGGTTTTCTTAGGAGAGATACAAGGGTTTCTTCACCTCAGCTGAATATACGTTAAGTTAACAAACAGAGTCTCTCCCCACCTTGAACCACCAAAGTTCCAGGAAGTATTCCTTTAAAAAACTAACCCAATTCTACAGGGAAACAATGTGGTAGAAGCTCCTGGTCATAAGACAGATAGATTTCTTTCCAGAGATACATGTGTTTCTTCAAGTTAGCTGAATAGGCCTATTTAGAACAACTTGAGCCTTTCTCCACCTAGAAAATTCTGATATGCAAGAGATATTCCTTTCAAAACCAAATTCAATTCTCACAGGGAAACAATGTGGTAGATGCTACATCTTTTAAAACAGGTGGTTTTCTTTAAGGAGAGAGATGTGTTCCTTCAACTCAATGGAAAATGCCTAGTTGCAGCCAATGGAATCGATCTCCACCTTGAAACACCTAAGTTGCGGGATGTGTCTTTTCAGAACAAACTGAATTCTCCCAGGAAAAGCATGTGCTACATTCTCCTGCATGGAACAATGAGGGATTTCCTTGAGAGACACATGTGTTGCATCACCTCACCAGAATAGGTGTATTTGAAGCACAAGGAGCCTTTCTCCCCTGTGAACATTTTTTTTTGCAGGAATTATTCCTGTCAAAACATAACACAAGCCTCACTGGAAAAAAGGTGCTACATGCTCCTGTTTCTAACACAGGTGGTTTTCTTTTGAGGGATACAAGGATTCCTTCAATTTAGCTGAATAGGTCTATTTGCAACAAAATGAGCCCTTCCCCACCTGGAAAACTATCGTTCACAGGAATTATTCCTTTCAAAACTAACTCAATTGTCGGAGGGAGACAATGCAGAAGATGCTGCAGCTTCTCTCACAGATGGTTGTCTTTGGAGAGGTCCATGTGTTCCCTCCCCTCAGTTGAATAGGCCTATTTGGAGCCAAAAGTGCCTATCTCCACCTTGAAGCACCTACTTTTCACGAAGTATTTCTTTCAAAAGTTAACTCAGTTATCACAGAGAAACAATGTGCTGCTAGCTTCTGTTTCTACACAGATGGAGTTCCTTCGAGAGATACATGTGTTTCTTCAAGTAAGATGAATTGGTGGATCTGCAGCCAAATGAGCCTTTTCCATCTTGAAAACTTTGGTTTGCAGGAAGTACTCCTTTCAAAAACTACCTGAGTTCTCATGGCCTAACAATGTGTTCGATGTGGCAGCCACTTTCATAGCTGGTTTTCTTTGGAGAGATGCATATGGTTCTTCAACTCAGGTGAAGAGGCCTATTTGGAGCAAAGTAAGGCTATTTCCACCTTGAAAGGCCGTGGTTGCACGAAGTATTCTTTTCCAAAACTTAGCAATTCTCACAGGAAAACAATGTGCGAGGTGCTCCTGCTTCCAACAGGGATGGTTTTCTTTGAGAAATACCTGTGTTTCTTCAACTTAGCCAAGTCGGGCTATTTGGAATGAGATGACACTTTTTGACCTTGAAAACTGTGAATTGCAGGAATTATTCTTCTGCAAATCCAATTCAACTCTCAAAGGGAAACATTGTGCTAGATGCTAGGGCTTCTACCATGCATACTTTTCTTTTAGAGGTACATGTACTTCCTCTACTCAGCTGAATAGCCCTAATGGACCAAACGCAGCCTATCTCCCCCTGCAAACACCTAAGATTCATGAAGAATTCCTTTCAAAAACTAACACAGTTCTCACAGGAAAACATGTGCTTCTAACATGGATGGTTTTCCTTTGAGAGATGTGTGTGTCTTCAACTTAGCTGAATAGGCCTATTTGAAATGAGGTGAGCCTCCTACTTTGAATATTGATATTTGCAGGGTGCGTTGCTTTAAAAAAACTAAATGAATTCTCATAGTGAAACACTGTGCTAGATGTGGCAGTTTCTAACATTGAAGGATTTCTTTGCATACATGCATGTGTATCTGCAATTCACCCAAATAGGCCTATTTAGAGTAAGCACATGCTCTCTCCACCTTGAAACACCTAAGTGGCAGTAAGTATTCCTTTCAAAAATAACTCAAGTCTCAAAGGGAAACAACGTGCTAAACGCAAATGCTGCCATCACAGACGGTTTCCTTTGGAGAGGTACATGTGTTACATCTCCTTAGGTGAATAGGCCCATTCGGAGCAAAATGATCCTTTCTCCACTGTGAAAACGATGATTTGCAGGACGTATTCCTTTCAAAACGTAACTCAAGTCTCACAAGGAAACAAAGTGGTAGGTTCTTTGCATCTAACACAGATTTTTTTCTTTCGAGATACACACATGTTTCATCATCTTACTTGAACTGGCTTACTTGCAACAAAATGAGACTTCTCCACCTTGAAAAGTATGATTTGCAGGAGTTATTCTTCCCAAACCTATCTGAAGTCTCACAGGGAAACAATGTGCTTGAAACTCCTGCTTCTAACTCGGTGGTTTTCTTTCTAGGAATGCATGTGTTTCCTCCACTTAGTTGCCTAGGCCTATTTGGAACACAATGAGCCTATCTCCAACCTGAAAACTGTGATTAGCAGGATGTATTCCTTTCGAAAACTTCCTTAATTCTCAAAGGGAAACAATGTGCTAGAAGCTGCGGCTTCCAGCATAGGTGATTGTCTTGGCAGGGGTACATGTGTTTCTTCACCTCACCTGAATAGGCCTACTTAGTGCAAAGAGAGACCTTCTGCACCTTGAAACAACTACATTGCAAGAAACAGTCCTTTCAAAAACTAATTTCATTGTCACAAGAACAAGGTGCTGAATGCTGCAGTTTCTAGCATACATGGTTTTCTTTGGGGAGGAACATGTGTTACTTCAACTCAGCTGAATAGGCCTATTTGGAGCAAACCCAGCCTATCTGCACTTGGAAACACCAAAGTTGCAGGAAGCATTCCTTTCCAAAACGGACACCATTCTCACTGGAATACAATGTGTTAGATGCTCCAGCTTCTAACATAGATGGGTTTCTTTGGAGAGATACATGGGTTTCTTCAACTCAGCTGAATATACATTAAGGGAGCAAACAGAGTCTATCTCCACCTTCAACCACCTAAGTTCCAGGAAGTATTCCTTGAAAAACCTAACCGAATACTACAGGAAAACCATGTGGTAGAAGCTCCTGGTTCTAAGACAGATGATTTTCTTTCAAGTGATACATGTGTTTCTACAAGTTAGCTGAAGAGGCCAATTTGGAACAAAATGAGCCTTTCTCCACCGAAAAAATACTGATTCTCGGGAGTTATTCCTTTCAAAACCAAATTCAATTTGGACAGGGAAACAGTGTGCTAGATGCTCCTGCTTCAAACAGGGATTGTTTTCTTGCGAGAAATACCTGTGTTTCTTTTTATTTGGAATAAAATGAGCCTTTTCGACCTTGAAAACTGTGATTTGCAGGGATTACTCATTTCAACAACTAATTCAGCTCTCAAAGTGAAACAATGTGCTCTGCTACAGCTTCTAGCATCCATGCTTTTCTTGGCAGAGGTACATGAATTTCTTCAACTCAGCTGGATAGCCCTAATAGACCAAACGCAGTCTATATTAACCCTTCCACACCTAAGATTCAGGAAGTTTTCCTTTACTAACTAATGCAGTTCTCACAGGAAAACAGTGTGCTTCTAACATGGATGGTTTTCCTTTGAGAGATACATGTGTTTCTTCAACTCAGCTGAAAAGGCATCTTTGGAGCAAAGAGAGACAATCTATCTTGAAATACCTTAGTTGCAGGAAGCATTGCATTGAAAACCTAAGTCAATACTCACAAGGAATCAATGATCTCGATGCTCCTGCATCTAATAGCGATGGTTTTCTTTGAGAGATACCTGTATTTCTTCCACTTGGCTGAATAGGTCTTTTTGGATCAAAATGAGCTTTTTTGCGCTTTGAAAACTATGAACTACAGGAAGCATTTCTTTCCAAACCTAACACAATTCTCATTAGGACAGAGATGCTGAATGCTGCATCTTCTAACTTAGAGGGTTTTCTTAGGAGAGATACAAGGGTTTCTTCACCTCAGCTGAATATACGTTAAGTTAACAAACAGAGTCTCTCCCCACCTTGAACCACCAAAGTTCCAGGAAGTATTCCTTTAAAAAACTAACCCAATTCTACAGGGAAACAATGTGGTAGAAGCTCCTGGTCATAAGACAGATAGATTTCTTTCCAGAGATACATGTGTTTCTTCAAGTTAGCTGAATAGGCCTATTTAGAACAACTTGAGCCTTTCTCCACCTAGAAAATTCTGATATGCAAGAGATATTCCTTTCAAAACCAAATTCAATTCTCACAGGGAAACAATGTGGTAGATGCTACATCTTTTAAAACAGGTGGTTTTCTTTAAGGAGAGAGATGTGTTCCTTCAACTCAATGGAAAATGCCTAGTTGCAGCCAATGGAATCGATCTCCACCTTGAAACACCTAAGTTGCGGGATGTGTCTTTTCAGAACAAACTGAATTCTCCCAGGAAAAGCATGTGCTACATTCTCCTGCATGGAACAATGAGGGATTTCCTTGAGAGACACATGTGTTGCATCACCTCACCAGAATAGGTGTATTTGAAGCACAAGGAGCCTTTCTCCCCTGTGAACATTTTTTTTGCAGGAATTATTCCTGTCAAAACATAACACAAGCCTCACTGGAAAAAAGGTGCTACATGCTCCTGTTTCTAACACAGGTGGTTTTCTTTTGAGGGATACAAGGATTCCTTCAATTAGGTGAATAGGTCTATTTGCAACAAAATGAGCCCTTCCCCACCTGGAAAACTATCGTTCACAGGAATTATTCCTTTCAAAACTAACTCAATTGTCGGAGGGAGACAATGCAGAAGATGCTGCAGCTTCTCTCACAGATGGTTGTCTTTGGAGAGGTACATGTGTTCCCTCCCCTCAGTTGAATAGGCCTATTTGGAGCCAAAAGTGCCTATCTCCACCTTGAAGCACCTACTTTTCACGAAGTATTTCTTTCAAAAGTTAACTCAGTTATCACAGAGAAACAATGTGCTGCTAGCTTCTGTTTCTACACAGATGGAGTTCCTTCGAGAGATACATGTGTTTCTTCAAGTAAGATGAATTGGTGGATCTGCAGCCAAATGAGCCTCTTCCATCTTGAAAACTTTGGTTTGCAGGAAGTACTCCTTTCAAAAACTACCTGAGTTCTCATGGCCTAACAATGTGTTCGATGTGGCAGCCACTTTCATAGCTGGTTTTCTTTGGAGAGATGCATATGGTTCTTCAACTCAGGTGAAGAGGCCTATTTGGAGCAAAGTAAGGCTATTTCCACCTTGAAAGGCCGTGGTTGCACGAAGTATTCTTTTCCAAAACTTAGCAATTCTCACAGGAAAACAATGTGCTAGGTGCTCCTGCTTCCAACAGGGATGGTTTTCTTTCGAGAAATACCTGTGTTTCTTCAACTTAGCCAAGTCGGGCTATTTGGAATGAGATGACACTTTTTGACCTTGAAAACTGTGAATTGCAGGAATTATTCTTCTGCAAATCCAATTCAACTCTCAAAGGGAAACATTGTGCTAGATGCTAGGGCTTCTACCATGCATACTTTTCTTTTAGAGGTACATGTACTTCCTCTACTCAGCTGAATAGCCCTAATGGACCAAACGCAGCCTATCTCCCCCTGCAAACACCTAAGATTCATGAAGAATTCCTTTCAAAAACTAACACAGTTCTCACAGGAAAACATGTGCTTCTAACATGGATGGTTTTCCTTTGAGAGATGTGTGTGTCTTCAACTTAGCTGAATAGGCCTATTTGAAATGAGGTGAGCCTCCTACTTTGAATATTGATATTTGCAGGGTGCGTTGCTTTAAAAAAACTAAATGAATTCTCATAGTGAAACACTGTGCTAGATGTGGCAGTTTCTAACATTGAAGGATTTCTTTGCATACATGCATGTGTATCTGCAATTCACCCAAATAGGCCTATTTAGAGTAAGCACATGCTCTCTCCACCTTGAAACACCTAAGTGGCAGTAAGTATTCCTTTCAAAAATAACTCAAGTCTCAAAGGGAAACAACGTGCTAAACGCAAATGCTGCATCACAGACGGTTTCCTTTGGAGAGGTACATGTGTTACATCTCCTTAGGTCAATAGGCCCATTCGGAGCAAAATGATCCTTTCTCCACTGTGAAAACGATGATTTGCAGGACGTATTCCTTTCAAAACGTAACTCAAGTCTCACAAGGAAACAAAGTGGTAGGTTCTTTGCATCTAACACAGATTTTTTTCTTTCGAGATACACACATGTTTCATCAACTTACTTGAACTGGCCTATTTGCAAGAAAATGAGACTTTCTCCACCTTGAAAAGTAGGATTTGCAGGAGTTATTCTTCCCAAACCTATCTGAAGTCTCACAGGGAAACAATGTGCTTGAAACTCCTGCTTCTAACTCGGTGGTTTTCTTTCTAGGAATGCATGTGTTTCCTCAACTTAGTTGCCTAGGCCTATTTGGAACACAATGAGCCTATCTCCAACCTGAAAACTGTGATTAGCAGGATGTATTCCTTTCCAAAACTTCCTTAATTCTCAAAGGGAAACAATGTGCTAGAAGCTGCGGCTTCCAGCATAGGTGATTGTCTTGGCAGGGATACATGTGTTTCCTCAACTCACCTGAATAGGCCTACTTAGTGCAAAGAGAGACCTTCTGCACCTTGAAACAACTACATTGCAAGAAACAGTCCTTTCAAAAACTAATTTCATTGTCACAAGAACAAGGTGCTGAATGCTGCAGTTTCTAGCATACATGGTTTTCTTTGGGGAGGAACATGTGTTACTTCAACTCAGCTGAATAGGCCTATTTGGAGCAAACCCAGCCTATCTGCACTTTGAAACACCAAAGTTGCAGGAAGCATTCCTTTCCAAAACGGACACCATTCTCACTGGAATACAATGTGTTAGATGCTCCAGCTTCTAACATAGATGGTTTTCTTTGGAGAGATACATGGGTTTCTTCAACTCAGCTGAATATACTTTAAGGGAGCAAACAGAGTCTATCTCCACCTTCAACCACCTAAGTTCCAGGAAGTATTCCTTGAAAAACCTAACCGAATACTACAGGGAAACCATGTGGTAGAAGCTCCTGGTTCTAAGACAGATGATTTTCTTTCAAGAGATACATGTGTTTCTACAAGTTAGCTGAAGAGGCCAATTTGGAACAAAATGAGCCTTTCTCCACCGAAAAAATACTGATTCTCGGGAGTTATTCCTTTCAAAACCAAATTCAATTTGGACAGGGAAACAGTGTGCTAGATGCTCCTGCTTCAAACAGGGATTGTTTTCTTGCGAGAAATACCTGTGTTTCTTCACTGGAGCCGAGTAGGGCTATTTGGAATAAAATGAGCCTTTTCGACCTTGAAAACTGTGATTTGCAGGGATTACTCATTTCAACAACTAATTCAGCTCTCAAAGTGAAACAATGTGCTCTGCTACAGCTTCTAGCATCCATGCTTTTCTTGGCAGAGGTACATGAATTTCTTCAACTCAGCTGGATAGCCCTAATAGACCAAACGCAGTCTATATTAACCCTTCCACCCCTAAGATTCAGGAAGTTTTCCTTTACTAACTAATGCAGTTCTCACAGGAAAACAGTGTGCTTCTAACATGGATGGTTTTCCTTTGAGAGATACATGTGTTTCTTCAACTCAGCTGAAAAGGCATCTTTGGAGCAAAGAGAGACAATCTATCTTGAAATACCTTAGTTGCAGGAAGCATTGCATTGAAAACCTAAGTCAATACTCACAAGGAATCAATGATCTCGATGCTCCTGCATCTAATAGCGATGGTTTTCTTTGAGAGATACCTGTATTTTTCCACTTGGCTGAATAGGTCTTTTTGGATCAAAATGAGCTGTTTTGCGCTTTGAAAACTATGAACTACAGGAAGCATTTCTTTCCAAACCTAACACAATTCTCATTAGGACAGAGATGCTGAATGCTGCATCTTCTAACTTAGAGGGTTTTCTTAGGAGAGATACAAGGGTTTCTTCACCTCAGCTGAATATACGTTAAGTTAACAAACAGAGTCTCTCCCCACCTTGAACCACCAAAGTTCCAGGAAGTATTCCTTTAAAAAACTAACCCAATTCTACAGGGAAACAATGTGGTAGAAGCTCCTGGTCATAAGACAGATAAATTTCTTTCCAGAGGTACATGTGTTTCTTCAAGTTAGCTGAATAGGCCTATTTAGAACAACTTGAACCTTTCTCCACCTAGAAAATTCTGATATGCAAGAGATATTCCTTTCAAAACCAAATTCAATTCTCACAGGGAAACAATGTGGTAGATGCTACATCTTTTAAAACAGGTGGTTTTCTTTAAGGAGAGAGATGTGTTCCTTCAACTCAATGGAAAATGCCTAGTTGCAGCCAATGGAATCGATCTCCACCTTGAAACACCTAAGTTGCGGGATGTGTCTTTTCAGAACAAACTGAATTCTCCCAGCAAAAGCATGTGCTACATTCTCCTGCATGGAACAATGAGGGATTTCCTTGAGAGACACATGTGTTGCATCACCTCACCAGAATAGGTGTATTTGAAGCACAAGGAGCCTTTCTCCCCTGTGAACATTTTTTTTTGCAGGAATTATTCCTGTCAAAACATAACACAAGCCTCACTGGAAAAAAGGTGCTACATGCTCCTGTTTCTAACACAGGTGGTTTTCTTTTGAGGGATACAAGGATTCCTTCAATTTAGCTGAATAGGTCTATTTGCAACAAAATGAGCCATTCCCCACCTGGAAAACTATCGTTCACAGGAATTATTCCTTTCAAAACTAACTCAATTGTCGGAGGGAGACAATGCAGAAGATGCTGCAGCTTCTCTCACAGATGGTTGTCTTTGGAGAGGTACATGTGTTCCCTCCCCTCAGTTGAATAGGCCTATTTGGAGCAAAAAGTGCCTATCTCCACCTTGAAGCACCTACTTTTCACGAAGTATTTCTTTCAAAAGTTAACTCAGTTATCACAGAGAAACAATGTGCTGCTAGCTTCTGTTTCTACACAGATGGAGTTCCTTCGAGAGATACATGTGTTTCTTCAAGTAAGATGAATTGGTGGATCTGCAGCCAAATGAGCCTTTTCCATCTTGAAAACTTTGGTTTGCAGGAAGTACTCCTTTCAAAAACTAACTGAGTTCTCATGGCCTAACAATGTGTTCGATGTGGCAGCCACTTTCATAGCTGGTTTTCTTTGGAGAGATGCATATGGTTCTTCAACTCAGGTGAAGAGGCCTATTTGGAGCAAAGTGAGGCTATTTCCACCTTGAAAGGCCGTGGTTGCACGAACTATTCTTTTCCAAAACTTAGCAATTCTCACAGGAAAACAATGTGCTAGGTGCTCCTGCTTCCAACAGGGATGGTTTTCTTTCGAGAAATACCTGTGTTTCTTCAACTTAGCCAAGTCAGGCTATTTGGAATGAGATGACAGTTTTCGACCTTGAAAACTGTGAATTGCAGGAATTATTCTTCTGCAAATCCAATTCAACTCTCAAAGGGAAACATTGTGCTAGATGCTAGGGCTTCTACCATGCATACTTTTCTTTTAGAGGTACATGTACTTCCTCTACTCAGCTGAATAGCCCTAATGGACCAAACGCAGCCTATCTCCCCCTGCAAACACCTAAGATTCATGAAGAATTCCTTTCAAAAACTAACACAGTTCTCACAGGAAAACATGTGCTTCTAACATGGATGGTTTTCCTTTGAGAGATGTGTGTGTCTTCAACTTAGCTGAATAGGCCTATTTGAAATGAGGTGAGCCTCCTACTTTTAATATTGATATTTGCAGGGTGCGTTGCTTTAAAAAACTAAATGAATTCTCATAGTGAAACACTGTGCTAGATGTGGCAGTTTCTAACATTGAAGGATTTCTTTGCATACATGCATGTGTATCTGCAATTCACCCAAATAGGCCTATTTAGAGTAAGCACATGCTCTCTCCACCTTGAAACACCTAAGTGGCAGTAAGTATTCCTTTCAAAAATAACTCAAGTCTCAAAGGGAAACAACGTGCTAAACGCAAATGCTGCCATCACAGACGGTTTCCTTTGGAGAGGTACATGTGTTACATCTCCTTAGGTGAATAGGCCCATTCGGAGCAAAATGATCCTTTCTCCACTGTGAAAACGATGATTTGCAGGACGTATTCCTTTCAAAACGTAACTCAAGTCTCACAAGGAAACAAAGTGGTAGGTTCTTTGCATCTAACACAGATTTTTTTCTTTCGAGATACACACATGTTTCATCAACTTACTTGAACTGGCCTATTTGCAAGAAAATGAGACTTTCTCCACCTTGAAAAGTAGGATTTGCAGGAGTTATTCTTCCCAAACCTATCTGAAGTCTCACAGGGAAACAATGTGCTTGAAACTCCTGCTTCTAACTCGGTGGTTTTCTTTCTAGGAATGCATGTGTTTCCTCCACTTAGTTGCCTAGGCCTATTTGGAACACAATGAGCCTATCTCCAACCTGAAAACTGTGATTAGCAGGATGTATTCCTTTCCAAAACTTCCTTAATTCTCAAAGGGAAACAATGTGCTAGAAGCTGCGGCTTCCAGCATAGGTGATTGTCTTGGCAGGGATACATGTGTTTCTTCAACTCACCTGAATAGGCCTACTTAGTGCAAAGAGAGACCTTCTGCACCTTGAAACAACTACATTGCAAGAAACAGTCCTTTCAAAAACTAATTTCATTGTCACAAGAACAAGGTGCTGAATGCTGCAGTTTCTAGCATACATGGTTTTCTTTGGGGAGGAACATGTGTTACTTCAACTCAGCTGAATAGGCCTATTTGGAGCAAACCCAGCCTATCTGCACTTTGAAACACCAAAGTTGCAGGAAGCATTCCTTTCCAAAACGGACACCATTCTCACTGGAATACAATGTGTTAGATGCTCCAGCTTCTAACATAGATGGTTTTCTTTGGAGAGATACATGGGTTTCTTCAACTCAGCTGAATATACTTTAAGGGAGCAAACAGAGTCTATCTCCACCTTCAACCACCTAAGTTCCAGGAAGTATTCCTTGAAAAACCTAACCGAATACTACAGGGAAACCATGTGGTAGAAGCTCCTGGTTCTAAGACAGATGATTTTCTTTCAAGAGATACATGTGTTTCTACAAGTTAGCTGAAGAGGCCAATTTGGAACAAAATGAGCCTTTCTCCACCGAAAAAATACTGATTCTCGGGAGTTATTCCTTTCAAAACCAAATTCAATTTGGACAGGGAAACAGTGTGCTAGATGCTCCTGCTTCAAACAGGGATTGTTTTCTTGCGAGAAATACCTGTGTTTCTTCACTGGAGCCGAGTAGGGCTATTTGGAATAAAATGAGCCTTTTCGACCTTGAAAACTGTGATTTGCAGGGATTATTCATTTCAACAACTAATTCAGCTCTCAAAGTGAAACAATGTCCTCTGCTACAGCTTCTAGCATCCATGCTTTTCTTGGCAGAGGTACATGAATTTCTTCAACTCAGCTGGATAGCCCTAATAGACCAAACGCAGTCTATATTAACCCTTCCACACCTAAGATTCAGGAAGTTTTCTTTTACTAACTAATGCAGTTCTCACAGGAAAACAGTGTGCTTCTAACATGGATGGTTTTCCTTTGAGAGATACATGTGTTTCTTCAACTCAGCTGAAAAGGCATCTTTGGAGCAAAGAGAGACAATCTATCTTGAAATACCTTAGTTGCAGGAAGCATTGCATTGAAAACCTAAGTCAATACTCACAAGGAATCAATGATCTCGATGCTCCTGCATCTAATAGCGATGGTTTTCTTTGAGAGATACCTGTATTTCTTCCACTTGGCTGAATAGGTCTTTTTGGATCAAAATGAGCTTTTTTGCGCTTTGAAAACTATGAACTACAGGAAGCATTTCTTTCCAAACCTAACACAATTCTCATTAGGACAGAGATGCTGAATGCTGCATCTTCTAACTTAGAGGGTTTTCTTAGGAGAGATACAAGGGTTTCTTCACCTCAGCTGAATATACGTTAAGTTAACAAACAGAGTCTCTCCCCACCTTGAACCACCAAAGTTCCAGGAAGTATTCCTTTAAAAAACTAACCCAATTCTACAGGGAAACAATGTGGTAGAAGCTCCTGGTCATAAGACAGATAGATTTCTTTCCAGAGATACATGTGTTTCTTCAAGTTAGCTGAATAGGCCTATTTAGAACAACTTGAGCCTTTCTCCACCTAGAAAATTCTGATATGCAAGAGATATTCCTTTCAAAACCAAATTCAATTCTCACAGGGAAACAATGTGGTAGATGCTACATCTTTTAAAACAGGTGGTTTTCTTTAAGGAGAGAGATGTGTTCCTTCAACTCAATGGAAAATGCCTAGTTGCAGCCAACGGAATCGATCTCCACCTTGAAACACCTAAGTTGCGGGATGTGTCTTTTCAGAACAAACTGAATTCTCCCAGGAAAAGCATGTGCTACATTCTCCTGCATGGAACAATGAGGGATTTCCTTGAGAGACACATGTGTTGCATCACCTCACCAGAATAGGTGTATTTGAAGCACAAGGAGCCTTTCTCCCCTGTGAACATTTTTTTTTGCAGGAATTATTCCTGTCAAAACATAACACAAGCCTCACTGGAAAAAAGGTGCTACATGCTCCTGTTTCTAACACAGGTGGTTTTCTTTTGAGGGATACAAGGATTCCTTCAATTTAGCTGAATAGGTCTATTTGCAACAAAATGAGCCCTTCCCCACCTGGAAAACTATCGTTCACAGGAATTATTCCTTTCAAAACTAACTCAATTGTCGGAGGGAGACAATGCAGAAGATGCTGCAGCTTCTCTCACAGATGGTTGTCTTTGGAGAGGTACATGTGTTCCCTCCCCTCAGTTGAATAGGCCTATTTGGAGCAAAAAGTGCCTATCTCCACCTTGAAGCACCTACTTTTCACGAAGTATTTCTTTCAAAAGTTAAGTCAGTTATCACAGAGAAACAATGTGCTGCTAGCTTCTGTTTCTACACAGATGGAGTTCCTTCGAGAGATACATGTGTTTCTTCAAGTAAGATGAATAGGTGGATCTGCAGCCAAATGAGCCTTTTCCATCTTGAAAACTTTGGTTTGCCGGAAGTACTCCTTTCAAAAACTAACTGAGTTCTCATGGCCTAACAATGTGTTCGATGTGGCAGCCACTTTCATAGCTGGTTTTCTTTGGAGAGATGCATATGGTTTTTCAACTCAGGTGAAGAGGCCTATTTGGAGCAAAGTGAGGCTATTTCCACCTTGAAAGGCCGTGGTTGCACGAAGTATTCTTTTCCAAAACTTAGCAATTCTCACAGGAAAACAATGTGCTAGGTGCTCCTGCTTCCAACAGGGATGGTTTTCTTTCGAGAAATACCTGTGTTTCTTCAACTTAGCCAAGTCGGGCTATTTGGAATGAGATGACACTTTTCGACCTTGAAAACTGTGAATTGCAGGAATTATTTTTCTGCAAATCCAATTCAACTCTCAAAGGGAAACATTGTGCTAGATGCTAGGGCTTCTACCATGCATACTTTTCTTTTAGAGGTACATGTACTTCCTCTACTCAGCTGAATAGCCCTAGTGGACCAAACGCAGCCTATCTCCCCCTGCAAACACCTAAGATTCATGAAGAATTCCTTTCAAAAACTAACACAGTTCTCACAGGAAAACATGTGCTTCTAACATGGATGGTTTTCCTTTGAGAGATGTGTGTGTGTTCAACTTAGCTGAATAGGCCTATTTGAAATGAGGTGAGCCTCCTACTTTGAATATTGATATTTGCAGGGTGCGTTGCTTTAAAAAACTAAATGAATTCTCATAGTGAAACACTGTGCTAGATGTGGCAGTTTCTAACATTGAAGGATTTCTTTGCATACATGCATGTGTATCTGCAATTCACCCAAATAGGCCTATTTAGAGTAAGCACATGCTCTCTCCACCTTGAAACACCTAAGTGGCAGTAAGTATTCCTTTCAAAAATAACTCAAGTCTCAAAGGGAAACAACGTGCTAAACGCAAATGCTGCCATCACAGACGGTTTCCTTTGGAGAGGTACATGTGTTACATCTCCTTAGGTGAATAGGCCCATTCGGAGCAAAATGATCCTTTCTCCACTGTGAAAACGATGATTTGCAGGACGTATTCCTTTCAAAACGTAACTCAAGTCTCACAAGGAAACAAAGTGGTAGGTTCTTTGCATCTAACACAGATTTTTTTCTTTCGAGATACACACATGTTTCATCAACTTACTTGAACTGGCCTATTTGCAAGAAAATGAGACTTTCTCCACCTTGAAAAGTAGGATTTGCAGGAGTTATTCTTCCCAAACCTATCTGAAGTCTCACAGGGAAACAATGTGCTTGAAACTCCTGCTTCTAACTCGGTGGTTTTCTTTCTAGGAATGCATGTGTTTCCTCCACTTAGTTGCCTAGGCCTATTTGGAACACAATGAGCCTATCTCCAACCTGAAAACTGTGATTAGCAGGATGTATTCCTTTCCAAAACTTCCTTAATTCTCAAAGGGAAACAATGTGCTAGAAGCTGCGGCTTCCAGCATAGGTGATTGTCTTGGCAGGGATACATGTGTTTCTTCAACTCACCTGAATAGGCCTACTTAGTGCAAAGAGAGACCTTCTGCACCTTGAAACAACTACATTGCAAGAAACAGTCCTTTCAAAAACTAATTTCATTGTCACAAGAACAAGGTGCTGAATGCTGCAGTTTCTAGCATACATGGTTTTCTTTGGGGAGGAACATGTGTTACTTCAACTCAGCTGAATAGGCCTATTTGGAGCAAACCCAGCCTATCTGCACTTTGAAACACCAAAGTTGCAGGAAGCATTCCTTTCCAAAACGGACACCATTCTCACTGGAATACAATGTGTTAGATGCTCCAGCTTCTAACATAGATGGTTTTCTTTGGAGAGATACATGGGTTTCTTCAACTCAGCTGAATATACTTTAAGGGAGCAAACAGAGTCTATCTCCACCTTCAACCACCTAAGTTCCAGGAAGTATTCCTTGAAAAACCTAACCGAATACTACAGGGAAACCATGTGGTAGAAGCTCCTGGTTCTAAGACAGATGATTTTCTTTCAAGAGATACATGTGTTTCTACAAGTTAGCTGAAGAGGCCAATTTGGAACAAAATGAGCCTTTCTCCACCGAAAAAATACTGATTCTCGGGAGTTATTCCTTTCAAAACCAAATTCAATTTGGACAGGGAAACAGTGTGCTAGATGCTCCTGCTTCAAACAGGGATTGTTTTCTTGCGAGAAATACCTGTGTTTCTTCACTGGAGCCGAGTAGGGCTATTTGGAATAAAATGAGCCTTTTCGACCTTGAAAACTGTGATTTGCAGGGATTACTCATTTCAACAACTAATTCAGCTCTCAAAGTGAAACAATGTGCTCTGCTACAGCTTCTAGCATCCATGCTTTTCTTGGCAGAGGTACATGAATTTCTTCAACTCAGCTGGATAGCCCTAATAGACCAAACGCAGTCTATATTAACCCTTCCACACCTAAGATTCAGGAAGTTTTCTTTTACTAACTAATGCAGTTCTCACAGGAAAACAGTGTGCTTCTAACATGGATGGTTTTCCTTTGAGAGATACATGTGTTTCTTCAACTCAGCTGAAAAGGCATCTTTGGAGCAAAGAGAGACAATCTATCTTGAAATACCTTAGTTGCAGGAAGCATTGCATTGAAAACCTAAGTCAATACTCACAAGGAATCAATGATCTCGATGCTCCTGCATCTAATAGCGATGGTTTTGTTTGAGAGATACCTGTATTTCTTCCACTTGGCTGAATAGGTCTTTTTGGATCAAAATGAGCTTTTTTGCGCTTTGAAAACTATGAACTACAGGAAGCATTTCTTTCCAAAACCTAACACAATTCTCATTAGGACAGAGATGCTGAATGCTGCATCTTCTAACTTAGAGGGTTTTCTTAGGAGAGATACAAGGGTTTCTTCACCTCAGCTGAATATACGTTAAGTTAACAAACAGAGTCTCTCCCCACCTTGAACCACCAAAGTTCCAGGAAGTATTCCTTTAAAAAACTAACCCAATTCTACAGGGAAACAATGTGGTAGAAGCTCCTGGTCATAAGACAGATAGATTTCTTTCCAGAGATACATGTGTTTCTTCAAGTTAGCTGAATAGGCCTATTTAGAACAACTTGAGCCTTTCTCCACCTAGAAAATTCTGATATGCAAGAGATATTCCTTTCAAAACCAAATTCAATTCTCACAGGGAAACAATGTGGTAGATGCTACATCTTTTAAAACAGGTGGTTTTCTTTAAGGAGAGAGATGTGTTCCTTCAACTCAATGGAAAATGCCTAGTTGCAGCCAATGCAATCGATCTCCACCTTGAAACACCTAAGTTGCGGGATGTGTCTTTTCAGAACAAACTGAATTCTCCCAGGAAAAGCATGTGCTACATTCTCCTGCATGGAACAATGAGGGATTTCCTTGAGAGACACATGTGTTGCATCACCTCACCAGAATAGGTGTATTTGAAGCACAAGGAGCCTTTCTCCCTTGTGAACATTTTTTTTTGCAGGAATTATTCCTGTCAAAACATAACACAAGCCTCACTGGAAAAAAGGTGCTACATGCTCCTGTTTCTAACACAGGTGGTTTTCTTTTGAGGGATACAAGGATTCCTTCAATTTAGCTGAATAGGTCTATTTGCAACAAAATGAGCCCTTCCCCACCTGGAAAACTATCGTTCACAGGAATTATTCCTTTCAAAACTAACTCAATTGTCGGAGGGAGACAATGCAGAAGATGCTGCAGCTTCTCTCACAGATGGTTGTCTTTGGAGAGGTACATGTGTTCCCTCCCCTCAGTTGAATAGGCCTATTTGGAGCAAAAAGTGCCTATCTCCACCTTGAAGCACCTACTTTTCACGAAGTATTTCTTTCAACAGTTAACTCAGTTATCACAGAGAAACAATGTGCTGCTAGCTTCTGTTTCTACACAGATGGAGTTCCTTCGAGAGATACATGTGTTTCTTCAAGTAAGATGAATTGGTGGATCTGCAGCCAAATGAGCCTTTTCCATCTTGAAAACTTTGGTTTGCAGGAAGTACTCCTTTCAAAAACTACCTGAGTTCTCATGGCCTAACAATGTGTTCGATGTGGCAGCCACTTTCATAGCTGGTTTTCTTTGGAGAGATGCATATGGTTCTTCAACTCAGGTGAAGAGGCCTATTTGGAGCAAAGTGAGGCTATTTCCACCTTGAAAGGCCGTGGTTGCAGGAAGTATTCTTTTCCAAAACTTAGCAATTCTCACAGGAAAACAATGTGCTAGGTTCTCCTGCTTCCAACAGGGATGGTTTTCTTTCGAGAAATACCTGTGTTTCTTCAACTTAGCCAAGTCGGGCTATTTGGAATGAGATGACAGTTTTCGACCTTGAAAACTGTGAATTGCAGGAATTATTCTTCTGCAAATCCAATTCAACTCTCAAAGGGAAACATTGTGCTAGATGCTAGGGCTTCTACCATGCATACTTTTCTTTTAGAGGTACATGTACTTCCTCTACTCAGCTGAATAGCCCTACTGGACCAAACGCAGCCTATCTCCCCCTGCAAACACCTAAGATTCATGAAGAATTCCTTTCAAAAACTAACACAGTTCTCACAGGAAAACATGTGCTTCTAACATGGATGGATTTCCTTCGAGAGATGTGTGTGTCTTCAACTTAGCTGAATAGGCCTATTTGAAATGAGGTGAGCCTCCTACTTTGAATATTGATATTTGCAGAGTGCGTTGCTTTAAAAAACTAAATGAATTCTCATAGTGAAACACTGTGCTAGATGTGGCAGTTTCTAACATTGAAGGATTTCTTTGCATACATGCATGTGTATCTGCAATTCACCCAAATAGGCCTATTTAGAGTAAGCACATGCTCTCTCCACCTTGAAACACCTAAGTGGCAGTAAGTATTCCTTTCAAAAATAACTCAAGTCTCAAAGGGAAACAACGTGCTAAACGCAAATGCTGCCATCACAGACGGTTTCCTTTGGAGAGGTACATGTGTTACATCTCCTTAGGTGAATAGGCCCATTCGGAGCAAAATGATCCTTTCTCCACTGTGAAAACGATGATTTGCAGGACGTATTCCTTTCAAAACGTAACTCAAGTCTCACAAGGAAACAAAGTGGTAGGTTCTTTGCATCTAACACAGATTTTTTTCTTTCGAGATACACACATGTTTCATCAACTTTCTTGAACTGGCCTATTTGCAAGAAAATGAGACTTTCTCCACCTTGAAAAGTAGGATTTGCAGGAGTTATTCTTCCCAAACCTATCTGAAGTCTCACAGGGAAACAATGTGCTTGAAACTCCTGCTTCTAACTCGGTGATTTTCTTTCTAGGAATGCATATGTTTCCTCAACTTAGTTGCCTAGGCCTATTTGGAACACAATGAGCCTATCTCCAACCTGAAAACTGTGATTAGCAGGATGTATTCCTTTCCAAAACTTCCTTAATTCTCAAAGGGAAACAATGTGCTAGAAGCTGCGGCTTCCAGCATAGGTGATTGTCTTGGCAGGGATACATGTGTTTCTTCAACTCACCTGAATAGGCCTACTTAGTGCAAAGAGAGACCTTCTGCACCTTGAAACAACTACATTGCAAGAAACAGTCCTTTCAAAAACTAATTTCATTGTCACAAGAACAAGGTGCTGAATGCTGCAGTTTCTAGCATACATGGTTTTCTTTGGGGAGGAACATGTGTTACTTCAACTCAGCTGAATAGGCCTATTTGGAGCAAACCCAGCCTATCTGCACTTTGAAACACCAAAGTTGCAGGAAGCATTCCTTTCCAAAACGGACACCATTCTCACTGGAATACAATGTGTTAGATGCTCCAGCTTCTAACATAGATGGTTTTCTTTGGAGAGATACATGGGTTTCTTCAACTCAGCTGAATATACTTTAAGGGAGCAAACAGAGTCTATCTCCACCTTCAACCACCTAAGTTCCAGGAAGTATTCCTTGAAAAACCTAACCGAATACTACAGGGAAACCATGTGGTAGAAGCTCCTGGTTCTAAGACAGATGATTTTCATTCAAGAGATACATGTGTTTCTACAAGTTAGCTGAAGAGGCCAATTTGGAACAAAATGAGCCTTTCTCCACCGAAAAAATACTGATTCTCGGGAGTTATTCCTTTCAAAACCAAATTCAATTTGGACAGGGAAACAGTGTGCTAGATGCTCCTGCTTCAAACAGGGATTGTTTTCTTGCGAGAAATACCTGTGTTTCTTCACTGGAGCCGAGTAGGGCTATTTGGAATAAAATGAGCCTTTTCGACCTTGAAAACTGTGATTTGCAGGGATTACTCATTTCAACAACTAATTCAGCTCTCAAAGTGAAACAATGTGCTCTGCTACAGCTTCTAGCATCCATGCTTTTCTTGGCAGAGGTACATGAATTTCTTCAATTCAGCTGGATAGCCCTAATAGACCAAACGCAGTCTATATTAACCCTTCCACACCTAAGATTCAGGAAGTTTTCTTTTACTAACTAATGCAGTTCTCACAGGAAAACAGTGTTCTTCTAACATGGATGGTTTTCCTTTGAGAGATACATGTGTTTCTTCAACTCAGCTGAAAAGGCATCTTTGGAGCAAAGAGAGACAATCTATCTTGAAATACCTTAGTTGCAGGAAGCATTGCATTGAAAACCTAAGTCAATACTCACAAGGAATCAATGATCTCGATGCTCCTGCATCTAATAGCGATGGTTTTCTTTGAGAGATACCTGTATTTCTTCCACTTGGCTGAATAGGTCTTTTTGGATCAAAATGAGCTTTTTTGCGCTTTGAAAACTATGAACTACAGGAAGCATTTCTTTCCAAAACCTAACACAATTCTCATTAGGACAGAGATGCTGAATGCTGCATCTTCTAACTTAGAGGGTTTTCTTAGGAGAGATACAAGGGTTTCTTCACCTCAGCTGAATATACGTTAAGTTAACAAACAGAGTCTCTCCCCACCTTGAACCACCAAAGTTCCAGGAAGTATTCCTTTAAAAAACTAACCCAATTCTACACGGAAACAATGTGGTAGAAGCTCCTGGTCATAAGACAGATAGATTTCTTTCCAGAGATACATGGGTTTCTTCAAGTTAGCTGAATAGGCCTATTTAGAACAACTTGAGCCTTTCTCCACCTAGAAAATTCTGATATGCAAGAGATATTCCTTTCAAAACCAAATTCAATTCTCACAGGGAAACAATGTGGTAGATGCTACATCTTTTAAAACAGGTGGTTTTCTTTAAGGAGAGAGATGTGTTCCTTCAACTCAATGGAAAATGCCTAGTTGCAGCCAATGGAATCGATCTCCACCTTGAAACACCTAAGTTGCGGGATGTGTCTTTTCAGAACAAACTGAATTCTCCCAGGAAAAGCATGTGCTACATTCTCCTGCATGGAACAATGAGGGATTTCCTTGAGAGACACATGTGTTGCATCACCTCACCAGAATAGGTGTATTTGAAGCACAAGGAGCCTTTCTCCCCTGTGAACATTTTTTTTTGCAGGAATTATTCCTGTCAAAACATAACACAAGCCTCACTGGAAAAAAGGTGCTACATGCTCCTGTTTCTAACACAGGTGGTTTTCTTTTGAGGGATACAAGGATTCCTTCAATTTAGCTGAATAGGTCTATTTGCAACCAAATGAGCCCTTCCCCACCTGGAAAAATATCGTTCACAGGAATTATTCCTTTCAAAACTAACTCAATTGTCGGAGGGAGACAATGCAGAAGATGCTGCAGCTTCTCTCACAGATGGTTGTCTTTGGAGAGGTACATGTGTTCCCTCCCCTCAGTTGAATAGGCCTATTTGGAGCCAAAAGTGCCTATCTCCACCTTGAAGCACCTACTTTTCACGAAGTATTTCTTTCAAAAGTTAACTCAGTTATCACAGAGAAACAATGTGCTGCTAGCTTCTGTTTCTACACAGATGGAGTTCCTTCGAGAGATACATGTGTTTCTTCAAGTAAGATGAATTGGTGGATCTGCAGCCAAATGAGCCTTTTCCATCTTGAAAACTTTGGTTTGCCGGAAGTACTCCTTTCAAAAACTAACTGAGTTCTCATGGCCTAACAATGTGTTCGATGTGGCAGCCACTTTCATAGCTGGTTTTCTTTGGAGAGATGCATATGGTTCTTCAACTCAGGTGAAGAGGCCTATTTGGAGCAAAGTGAGGCTATTTCCACCTTGAAAGGCCGTGGTTGCACGAAGTATTCTTTTCCAAAACTTAGCAATTCTCACAGGAAAACAATATGCTAGGTGCTCCTGCTTCCAACAGGGATGGTTTTCTTTCGAGAAATACCTGTGTTTCTTCAACTTAGCCAAGTCGGGCTATTTGGAATGAGATGACACTTTTCGACTTTGAAAACTGTGAATTGCAGGAATTATTCTTCTGCAAATCCAATTCAACTCTCAAAGGGAAACGTTGTGCTAGATGCTAGGGCTTCTACCATGCATACTTTTCTTTTAGAGGTACATGTACTTCCTCTACTCAGCTGAATAGCCCTAATGGACCAAACGCAGCCTATCTCCCCCTGCAAACACCTAAGATTCATGAAGAATTCCTTTCAAAAACTAACACAGTTCTCACAGGAAAACATGTGCTTCTAACATGGATGGTTTTCCTTTGAGAGATGTGTGTGTCTTCAACTTAGCTGAATAGGCCTATTTGAAATGAGGTGAGCCTCCTACTTTGAATATTGATATTTGCAGGGTGCGTTGCTTTAAAAAAACTAAATGAATTCTCATAGTGAAACACTGTGCTAGATGTGGCAGTTTCTAACATTGAAGGATTTCTTTGCATACATGCATGTGTATCTGCAATTCACCCAAATAGGCCTATTTAGAGTAAGCACATGCTCTCTCCACCTTGAAACACCTAAGTGGCAGTAAGTATTCCTTTCAAAAATAACTCAAGTCTCAAAGGGAAACAACGTGCTAAACGCAAATGCTGCCATCACAGACGGTTTCCTTTGGAGAGGTACATGTGTTACATCTCCTTAGGTGAATAGGCCCATTCGGAGCAAAATGATCCTTTCTCCACTGTGAAAACGATGATTTGCAGGACGTATTCCTTTCAAAACGTAACTCAAGTCTCACAAGGAAACAAAGTGGTAGGTTCTTTGCATCTAACACAGATTTTTTTCTTTCGAGATACACACATGTTTCATCAACTTACTTGAACTGGCCTATTTGCAAGAAAATGAGACTTTCTCCACCTTGAAAAGTAGGATTTGCAGGAGTTATTCTTCCCAAACCTATCTGAAGTCTCACAGGGAAACAATGTGCTTGAAACTCCTGCTTCTAACTCGGTGGTTTTCTTTCTAGGAATGCATGTGTTTCCTCCACTTAGTTGCCTAGGCCTATTTGGAACACAATGAGCCTATCTCCAACCTGAAAACTGTGATTAGCAGGATGTATTCCTTTCCAAAACTTCCTTAATTCTCAAAGGGAAACAATGTGCTAGAAGCTGCGGCTTCCAGCATAGGTGATTGTCTTGGCAGGGATACATGTGTTTCTTCAACTCACCTGAATAGGCCTACTTAGTGCAAAGAGAGACCTTCTGCACCTTGAAACAACTACATTGCAAGAAACAGTCCTTTCAAAAACTAATTTCATTGTCACAAGAACAAGGTGCTGAATGCTGCAGTTTCTAGCATACATGGTTTTCTTTGGGGAGGAACATGTGTTACTTCAACTCAGCTGAATAGGCCTATTTGGAGCAAACCCAGCCTATCTGCACTTTGAAACACCAAAGTTGCAGGAAGCATTCCTTTCCAAAACGGACACCATTCTCACTGGAATACAATGTGTTAGATGCTCCAGCTTCTAACATAGATGGTTTTCTTTGGAGAGATACATGGGTTTCTTCAACTCAGCTGAATATACTTTAAGGGAGCAAACAGAGTCTATCTCCACCTTCAACCACCTAAGTTCCAGGAAGTATTCCTTGAAAACCTAACCGAATACTACAGGGAAACCATGTGGTAGAAGCTCCTGGTTCTAAGACAGATGATTTTCTTTCAAGAGATACATGTGTTTCTACAAGTTAGCTGAAGAGGCCAATTTGGAACAAAATGAGCCTTTCTCCACCGAAAAAATACTGATTCTCGGGAGTTATTCCTTTCAAAACCAAATTCAATTTGGACAGGGAAACAGTGTGCTAGATGCTCCTGCTTCAAACAGGGATTGTTTTCTGGCGAGAAATACCTGTGTTTCTTCACTGGAGCCGAGTAGGGCTATTTGGAATAAAATGAGCCTTTTCGACCTTGAAAACTGTGATTTGCAGGGATTACTCATTTCAAAAACTAATTCAGCTCTCAAAGTGAAACAATGTGCTCTGCTACAGCTTCTAGCATCCATGCTTTTCTTGGCAGAGGTACATGAATTTCTTCAACTCAGCTGGATAGCCCTAATAGACCAAACGCAGTCTATATTAACCCTTCCACACCTAAGATTCAGGAAGTTTTCCTTTACTAACTAATGCAGTTCTCACAGGAAAACAGTGTGCTTCTAACATGGATGGTTTTCCTTTGAGAGATACATGTGTTTCTTCAACTCAGCTGAAAAGGCATCTTTGGAGCAAAGAGAGACAATCTATCTTGAAATACCTTAGTTGCAGGAAGCATTGCATTGAAAACCTAAGTCAATACTCACAAGGAATCAATGATCTCGATGCTCCTGCATCTAATAGCGATGGTTTTCTTGGAGAGATACCTGTATTTCTTCCACTTGGCTGAATAGGTCTTTTTGGATCAAAATGAGCTTTTTTGCGCTTTGAAAACTATGAACTACAGGAAGCATTTCTTTCCAAACCTAACACAATTCTCATTAGGACAGAGATGCTGAATGCTGCATCTTCTAACTTAGAGGGTTTTCTTAGGAGAGATACAAGGGTTTCCTCACCTCAGCTGAATATACGTTAAGTTAACAAACAGAGTCTCTCCCCACCTTGAACCACCAAAGTTCCCGGAAGTATTCCTTTAAAAAACTAACCCAATTCTACAGGGAAACAATGTGGTAGAAGCTCCTGGTCATAAGACAGATAGATTTCTTTCCAGAGATACATGTGTTTCTTCAAGTTAGCTGAATAGGCCTATTTAGAACAACTTGAGCCTTTCTCCACCTAGAAAATTCTGATATGCAAGAGATATTCCTTTCAAAACCAAATTCAATTCTCACAGGGAAACAATGTGGTAGATGCTACATCTTTTAAAACAGGTGGTTTTCTTTAAGGAGAGAGATGTGTTCCTTCAACTCAATGGAAAATGCCTAGTTGCAGCCAATGGAATCGATCTCCACCTTGAAACACCTAAGTTGCGGGATGTGTCTTTTCAGAACAAACTGAATTCTCCCAGGAAAAGCATGTTCTACATTCTCCTGCATGGAACAATGAGGGATTTCCTTGAGAGACACATGTGTTGCATCACCTCACCAGAATAGGTGTATTTGAAGCACAAGGAGCCTTTCTCCCCTGTGAACATTTTTTTTGCAGGAATTATTCCTGTCAAAACATAACACAAGCCTCACTGGAAAAAAGGTGCTACATGCTCCTGTTTCTAACACAGGTGGTTTTCTTTTGAGGGATACAAGGATTCCTTCAATTTAGCTGAATAGGTCTATTTGCAACAAAATGAGCCCTTCCCCACCTGGAAAACTATCGTTCACAGGAATTATTCCTTTCAAAACTAACTCAATTGTCGGAGGGAGACAATGCAGAAGATGCTGCAGCTTCTCTCACAGATGGTTGTCTTTGGAGAGGTACATGTGTTCCCTCCCCTCAGTTGAATAGACCTATTTGGAGCAAAAAGTGCCTATCTCCACCTTGAAGCACCTACTTTTCACGAAGTATTTCTTTCAAAAGTTAACTCAGTTATCACAGAGAAACAATGTGCTGCTAGCTTCTGTTTCTACACAGATGGAGTTCCTTCGAGAGATACATGTGTTTCTTCAAGTAAGATGAATTGGTGGATCTGCAGCCAAATGAGCCTTTTCCATCTTGAAAACTTTGGTTTGCAGGAAGTACTCCTTTCAAAACCTAACTGAGTTCTCATGGCCTAACAATGTGTTCGATGTGGCAGCCACTTTCATAGCTGGTTTTCTTTGGAGAGATGCATATGGTTCTTCAACTCAGGTGAAGAGGCCTATTTGGAGCAAAGTGAGGCTATTTCCACCTTGAAAGGCCGTGGTTGCAGGAAGTATTCTTTTCCAAAACTTAGCAATTCTCACAGGAAAACAATGTGCTAGGTGCTCCTGCTTCCAACAGGGATGGTTTTCTTTCGAGAAATACCTGTGTTTCTTCAACTTAGCCAAGTCGGGCTATTTGGAATGAGATGACAGTTTTCGACCTTGAAAACTGTGAATTGCAGGAATTATTCTTCTGCAAATCCAATTCAACTCTCAAAGGGAAACATTGTGCTAGATGCTAGGGCTTCTACCATGCATACTTTTCTTTTAGAGGTACATGTACTTCCTCTACTCAGCTGAATAGCCCTAATGGACCAAACGCAGCCTATCTCCCCCTGCAAACACCTAAGATTCATGAAGAATTCCTTTCAAAAACTAACACAGTTCTCACAGGAAAACATGTGCTTCTAACATGGATGGTTTTCCTTTGAGAGATGTGTGTGTCTTCAACTTAGCTGAATAGGCCTATTTGAAATGAGGTGAGCCTCCTACTTTGAATATTGATATTTGCAGGGTGCGTTGCTTTAAAAAACTAAATGAATTCTCATAGTGAAACACTGTGCTAGATGTGGCAGTTTCTAACATTGAAGGATTTCTTTGCATACATGCATGTGTATCTGCAATTCACCCAAATAGGCCTATTTAGAGTAAGCACATGCTCTCTCCACCTTGAAACACCTAAGTGGCAGTAAGTATTCCTTTCAAAAATAACTCAAGTCTCAAAGGGAAACAACGTGCTAAACGCAAATGCTGCCATCACAGACGGTTTCCTTTGGAGAGGTACATGTGTTACATCTCCTTAGGTGAATATGCCCATTCGGAGCAAAATGATCCTTTCTCCACTGTGAAAACGATGATTTGCAGGACGTATTCCTTTCAAAACGTAACTCAAGTCTCACAAGGAAACAAAGTGGTAGGTTCTTTGCATCTAACACAGATTTTTTTCTTTCGAGATACACACATGTTTCATCAACTTACTTGAACTGGCCTATTTGCAAGAAAATGAGACTTTCTCCACCTTGAAAAGTAGGATTTGCAGGAGTTATTCTTCCCAAACCTATCTGAAGTCTCACAGGGAAACAATGTGCTTGAAACTCCTGCTTCTAACTCGGTGGTTTTCTTTCTAGGAATGCATGTGTTTCCTCCACTTAGTTGCCTAGGCCTATTTGGAACACAATGAGCCTATCTCCAACCTGAAAACTGTGATTAGCAGGATGTATTCCTTTCCAAAACTTCCTTAATTCTCAAAGGGAAACAATGTGCTAGAAGCTGCGGCTTCCAGCATAGGTGATTGTCTTGGCAGGGATACATGTGTTTCTTCAACTCACCTGAATAGGCCTACTTAGTGCAAAGAGAGACCTTCTGCACCTTGAAACAACTACATTGCAAGAAACAGTCCTTTCAAAAACTAATTTCATTGTCACAAGAACAAGGTGCTGAATGCTGCAGTTTCTAGCATACATGGTTTTCTTTGGGGAGGAACATGTGTTACTTCAACTCAGCTGAATAGGCCTATTTGGAGCAAACCCAGCCTATCTGCACTTTGAAACACCAAAGTTGCAGGAAGCATTCCTTTCCAAAACGGACACCATTCTCACTGGAATACAATGTGTTAGATGCTCCAGCTTCTAACATAGATGGTTTTCTTTGGAGAGATACATGGGTTTCTTCAACTCAGCTGAATATACTTTAAGGGAGCAAAGAGAGTCTATCTCCACCTTCAACCACCTAAGTTCCAGGAAGTATTCCTTGAAAAACCTAACCGAATACTACAGGGAAACCATGTGGTAGAAGCTCCTGGTTCTAAGACAGATGATTTTCTTTCAAGAGATACATGTGTTTCTACAAGTTAGCTGAAGAGGCCAATTTGGAACAAAATGAGCCTTTCTCCACCGAAAAAATACTGATTCTCGGGAGTTATTCCTTTCAAAACCAAATTCAATTTGGACAGGGAAACAGTGTGCTAGATGCTCCTGCTTCAAACAGGGATTGTTTTCTTGCGAGAAATACCTGTGTTTCTTCACTGGAGCCGAGTAGGGCTATTTGGAATAAAATGAGCCTTTTCGACCTTGAAAACTGTGATTTGCAGGGATTACTCATTTCAACAACTAATTCAGCTCTCAAAGTGAAACAATGTGCTCTGCTACAGCTTCTAGCATCCATGCTTTTCTTGGCAGAGGTACATGAATTTCTTCAACTCAGCTGGATAGCCCTAATAGACCAAACGCAGTCTATATTAACCCTTCCACACCTAAGATTCAGGAAGTTTTCTTTTACTAACTAATGCAGTTCTCACAGGAAAACAGTGTGCTTCTAACATGGATGGTTTTCCTTTGAGAGATACATGTGTTTCTTCAACTCAGCTGAAAAGGCATCTTTGGAGCAAAGAGAGACAATCTATCTTGAAATACCTTAGTTGCAGGAAGCATTGCATTGAAAACCTAAGTCAATACTCACAAGGAATCAATGATCTCGATGCTCCTGCATCTAATAGCGATGGTTTTGTTTGAGAGATACCTGTATTTCTTCCACTTGGCTGAATAGGTCTTTTTGGATCAAAATGAGCTTTTTTGCGCTTTGAAAACTATGAACTACAGGAAGCATTTCTTTCCAAAACCTAACACAATTCTCATTAGGACAGAGATGCTGAATGCTGCATCTTCTAACTTAGAGGGTTTTCTTAGGAGAGATACAAGGGTTTCTTCACCTCAGCTGAATATACGTTAAGTTAACAAACAGAGTCTCTCCCCACCTTGAACCACCAAAGTTCCAGGAAGTATTCCTTTAAAAAACTAACCCAATTCTACAGGGAAACAATGTGGTAGAAGCTCCTGGTCATAAGACAGATAGATTTCTTTCCAGAGATACATGTGTTTCTTCAAGTTAGCTGAATAGGCCTATTTAGAACAACTTGAGCCTTTCTCCACCTAGAAAATTCTGATATGCAAGAGATATTCCTTTCAAAACCAAATTCAATTCTCACAGGGAAACAATGTGGTAGATGCTACATCTTTTAAAACAGGTGGTTTTCTTTAAGGAGAGAGATGTGTTCCTTCAACTCAATGGAAAATGCCTAGTTGCAGCCAATGCAATCGATCTCCACCTTGAAACACCTAAGTTGCGGGATGTGTCTTTTCAGAACAAACTGAATTCTCCCAGGAAAAGCATGTGCTACATTCTCCTGCATGGAACAATGAGGGATTTCCTTGAGAGACACATGTGTTGCATCACCTCACCAGAATAGGTGTATTTGAAGCACAAGGAGCCTTTCTCCCTTGTGAACATTTTTTTTTGCAGGAATTATTCCTGTCAAAACATAACACAAGCCTCACTGGAAAAAAGGTGCTACATGCTCCTGTTTCTAACACAGGTGGTTTTCTTTTGAGGGATACAAGGATTCCTTCAATTTAGCTGAATAGGTCTATTTGCAACAAAATGAGCCCTTCCCCACCTGGAAAACTATCGTTCACAGGAATTATTCCTTTCAAAACTAACTCAATTGTCGGAGGGAGACAATGCAGAAGATGCTGCAGCTTCTCTCACAGATGGTTGTCTTTGGAGAGGTACATGTGTTCCCTCCCCTCAGTTGAATAGGCCTATTTGGAGCAAAAAGTGCCTATCTCCACCTTGAAGCACCTACTTTTCACGAAGTATTTCTTTCAACAGTTAACTCAGTTATCACAGAGAAACAATGTGCTGCTAGCTTCTGTTTGTACACAGATGGAGTTCCTTCGAGAGATACATGTGTTTCTTCAAGTAAGATGAATTGGTGGATCTGCAGCCAAATGAGCCTTTTCCATCTTGAAAACTTTGGTTTGCAGGAAGTACTCCTTTCAAAAACTACCTGAGTTCTCATGGCCTAACAATGTGTTCGATGTGGCAGCCACTTTCATAGCTGGTTTTCTTTGGAGAGATGCATATGGTTCTTCAACTCAGGTGAAGAGGCCTATTTGGAGCAAAGTGAGGCTATTTCCACCTTGAAAGGCCGTGGTTGCAGGAAGTATTCTTTTCCAAAACTTAGCAATTCTCACAGGAAAACAATGTGCTAGGTTCTCCTGCTTCCAACAGGGATGGTTTTCTTTCGAGAAATACCTGTGTTTCTTCAACTTAGCCAAGTCGGGCTATTTGGAATGAGATGACAGTTTTCGACCTTGAAAACTGTGAATTGCAGGAATTATTCTTCTGCAAATCCAATTCAACTCTCAAAGGGAAACATTGTGCTAGATGCTAGGGCTTCTACCATGCATACTTTTCTTTTAGAGGTACATGTACTTCCTCTACTCAGCTGAATAGCCCTACTGGACCAAACGCAGCCTATCTCCCCCTGCAAACACCTAAGATTCATGAAGAATTCCTTTCAAAAACTAACACAGTTCTCACAGGAAAACATGTGCTTCTAACATGGATGGATTTCCTTCGAGAGATGTGTGTGTCTTCAACTTAGCTGAATAGGCCTATTTGAAATGAGGTGAGCCTCCTACTTTGAATATTGATATTTGCAGAGTGCGTTGCTTTAAAAAACTAAATGAATTCTCATAGTGAAACACTGTGCTAGATGTGGCAGTTTCTAACATTGAAGGATTTCTTTGCATACATGCATGTGTATCTGCAATTCACCCAAATAGGCCTATTTAGAGTAAGCACATGCTCTCTCCACCTTGAAACACCTAAGTGGCAGTAAGTATTCCTTTCAAAAATAACTCAAGTCTCAAAGGGAAACAACGTGCTAAACGCAAATGCTGCCATCACAGACGGTTTCCTTTGGAGAGGTACATGTGTTACATCTCCTTAGGTGAATAGGCCCATTCGGAGCAAAATGATCCTTTCTCCACTGTGAAAACGATGATTTGCAGGACGTATTCCTTTCAAAACGTAACTCAAGTCTCACAAGGAAACAAAGTGGTAGGTTCTTTGCATCTAACACAGATTTTTTTCTTTCGAGATACACACATGTTTCATCAACTTTCTTGAACTGGCCTATTTGCAAGAAAATGAGACTTTCTCCACCTTGAAAAGTAGGATTTGCAGGAGTTATTCTTCCCAAACCTATCTGAAGTCTCACAGGGAAACAATGTGCTTGAAACTCCTGCTTCTAACTCGGTGATTTTCTTTCTAGGAATGCATATGTTTCCTCAACTTAGTTGCCTAGGCCTATTTGGAACACAATGAGCCTATCTCCAACCTGAAAACTGTGATTAGCAGGATGTATTCCTTTCCAAAACTTCCTTAATTCTCAAAGGGAAACAATGTGCTAGAAGCTGCGGCTTCCAGCATAGGTGATTGTCTTGGCAGGGATACATGTGTTTCTTCAACTCACCTGAATAGGCCTACTTAGTGCAAAGAGAGACCTTCTGCACCTTGAAACAACTACATTGCAAGAAACAGTCCTTTCAAAAACTAATTTCATTGTCACAAGAACAAGGTGCTGAATGCTGCAGTTTCTAGCATACATGGTTTTCTTTGGGGAGGAACATGTGTTACTTCAACTCAGCTGAATAGGCCTATTTGGAGCAAACCCAGCCTATCTGCACTTTGAAACACCAAAGTTGCAGGAAGCATTCCTTTCCAAAACGGACACCATTCTCACTGGAATACAATGTGTTAGATGCTCCAGCTTCTAACATAGATGGTTTTCTTTGGAGAGATACATGGGTTTCTTCAACTCAGCTGAATATACTTTAAGGGAGCAAACAGAGTCTATCTCCACCTTCAACCACCTAAGTTCCAGGAAGTATTCCTTGAAAAACCTAACCGAATACTACAGGGAAACCATGTGGTAGAAGCTCCTGGTTCTAAGACAGATGATTTTCATTCAAGAGATACATGTGTTTCTACAAGTTAGCTGAAGAGGCCAATTTGGAACAAAATGAGCCTTTCTCCACCGAAAAAATACTGATTCTCGGGAGTTATTCCTTTCAAAACCAAATTCAATTTGGACAGGGAAACAGTGTGCTAGATGCTCCTGCTTCAAACAGGGATTGTTTTCTTGCGAGAAATACCTGTGTTTCTTCACTGGAGCCGAGTAGGGCTATTTGGAATAAAATGAGCCTTTTCGACCTTGAAAACTGTGATTTGCAGGGATTACTCATTTCAACAACTAATTCAGCTCTCAAAGTGAAACAATGTGCTCTGCTACAGCTTCTAGCATCCATGCTTTTCTTGGCAGAGGTACATGAATTTCTTCAATTCAGCTGGATAGCCCTAATAGACCAAACGCAGTCTATATTAACCCTTCCACACCTAAGATTCAGGAAGTTTTCTTTTACTAACTAATGCAGTTCTCACAGGAAAACAGTGTTCTTCTAACATGGATGGTTTTCCTTTGAGAGATACATGTGTTTCTTCAACTCAGCTGAAAAGGCATCTTTGGAGCAAAGAGAGACAATCTATCTTGAAATACCTTAGTTGCAGGAAGCATTGCATTGAAAACCTAAGTCAATACTCACAAGGAATCAATGATCTCGATGCTCCTGCATCTAATAGCGATGGTTTTCTTTGAGAGATACCTGTATTTCTTCCACTTGGCTGAATAGGTCTTTTTGGATCAAAATGAGCTTTTTTGCGCTTTGAAAACTATGAACTACAGGAAGCATTTCTTTCCAAAACCTAACACAATTCTCATTAGGACAGAGATGCTGAATGCTGCATCTTCTAACTTAGAGGGTTTTCTTAGGAGAGATACAAGGGTTTCTTCACCTCAGCTGAATATACGTTAAGTTAACAAACAGAGTCTCTCCCCACCTTGAACCACCAAAGTTCCAGGAAGTATTCCTTTAAAAAACTAACCCAATTCTACACGGAAACAATGTGGTAGAAGCTCCTGGTCATAAGACAGATAGATTTCTTTCCAGAGATACATGGGTTTCTTCAAGTTAGCTGAATAGGCCTATTTAGAACAACTTGAGCCTTTCTCCACCTAGAAAATTCTGATATGCAAGAGATATTCCTTTCAAAACCAAATTCAATTCTCACAGGGAAACAATGTGGTAGATGCTACATCTTTTAAAACAGGTGGTTTTCTTTAAGGAGAGAGATGTGTTCCTTCAACTCAATGGAAAATGCCTAGTTGCAGCCAATGGAATCGATCTCCACCTTGAAACACCTAAGTTGCGGGATGTGTCTTTTCAGAACAAACTGAATTCTCCCAGGAAAAGCATGTGCTACATTCTCCTGCATGGAACAATGAGGGATTTCCTTGAGAGACACATGTGTTGCATCACCTCACCAGAATAGGTGTATTTGAAGCACAAGGAGCCTTTCTCCCCTGTGAACATTTTTTTTTGCAGGAATTATTCCTGTCAAAACATAACACAAGCCTCACTGGAAAAAAGGTGCTACATGCTCCTGTTTCTAACACAGGTGGTTTTCTTTTGAGGGATACAAGGATTCCTTCAATTTAGCTGAATAGGTCTATTTGCAACCAAATGAGCCCTTCCCCACCTGGAAAAATATCGTTCACAGGAATTATTCCTTTCAAAACTAACTCAATTGTCGGAGGGAGACAATGCAGAAGATGCTGCAGCTTCTCTCACAGATGGTTGTCTTTGGAGAGGTACATGTGTTCCCTCCCCTCAGTTGAATAGGCCTATTTGGAGCCAAAAGTGCCTATCTCCACCTTGAAGCACCTACTTTTCACGAAGTATTTCTTTCAAAAGTTAACTCAGTTATCACAGAGAAACAATGTGCTGCTAGCTTCTGTTTCTACACAGATGGAGTTCCTTCGAGAGATACATGTGTTTCTTCAAGTAAGATGAATTGGTGGATCTGCAGCCAAATGAGCCTTTTCCATCTTGAAAACTTTGGTTTGCCGGAAGTACTCCTTTCAAAAACTAACTGAGTTCTCATGGCCTAACAATGTGTTCGATGTGGCAGCCACTTTCATAGCTGGTTTTCTTTGGAGAGATGCATATGGTTCTTCAACTCAGGTGAAGAGGCCTATTTGGAGCAAAGTGAGGCTATTTCCACCTTGAAAGGCCGTGGTTGCACGAAGTATTCTTTTCCAAAACTTAGCAATTCTCACAGGAAAACAATATGCTAGGTGCTCCTGCTTCCAACAGGGATGGTTTTCTTTCGAGAAATACCTGTGTTTCTTCAACTTAGCCAAGTCGGGCTATTTGGAATGAGATGACACTTTTCGACCTTGAAAACTGTGAATTGCAGGAATTATTCTTCTGCAAATCCAATTCAACTCTCAAAGGGAAACGTTGTGCTAGATGCTAGGGCTTCTACCATGCATACTTTTCTTTTAGAGGTACATGTACTTCCTCTACTCAGCTGAATAGCCCTAATGGACCAAACGCAGCCTATCTCCCCCTGCAAACACCTAAGATTCATGAAGAATTCCTTTCAAAAACTAACACAGTTCTCACAGGAAAACATGTGCTTCTAACATGGATGGTTTTCCTTTGAGAGATGTGTGTGTCTTCAACTTAGCTGAATAGGCCTATTTGAAATGAGGTGAGCCTCCTACTTTGAATATTGATATTTGCAGGGTGCGTTGCTTTAAAAAAACTAAATGAATTCTCATAGTGAAACACTGTGCTAGATGTGGCAGTTTCTAACATTGAAGGATTTCTTTGCATACATGCATGTGTATCTGCAATTCACCCAAATAGGCCTATTTAGAGTAAGCACATGCTCTCTCCACCTTGAAACACCTAAGTGGCAGTAAGTATTCCTTTCAAAAATAACTCAAGTCTCAAAGGGAAACAACGTGCTAAACGCAAATGCTGCCATCACAGACGGTTTCCTTTGGAGAGGTACATGTGTTACATCTCCTTAGGTGAATAGGCCCATTCGGAGCAAAATGATCCTTTCTCCACTGTGAAAACGATGATTTGCAGGACGTATTCCTTTCAAAACGTAACTCAAGTCTCACAAGGAAACAAAGTGGTAGGTTCTTTGCATCTAACACAGATTTTTTTCTTTCGAGATACACACATGTTTCATCAACTTACTTGAACTGGCCTATTTGCAAGAAAATGAGACTTTCTCCACCTTGAAAAGTAGGATTTGCAGGAGTTATTCTTCCCAAACCTATCTGAAGTCTCACAGGGAAACAATGTGCTTGAAACTCCTGCTTCTAACTCGGTGGTTTTCTTTCTAGGAATGCATGTGTTTCCTCCACTTAGTTGCCTAGGCCTATTTGGAACACAATGAGCCTATCTCCAACCTGAAAACTGTGATTAGCAGGATGTATTCCTTTCCAAAACTTCCTTAATTCTCAAAGGGAAACAATGTGCTAGAAGCTGCGGCTTCCAGCATAGGTGATTGTCTTGGCAGGGATACATGTGTTTCTTCAACTCACCTGAATAGGCCTACTTAGTGCAAAGAGAGACCTTCTGCACCTTGAAACAACTACATTGCAAGAAACAGTCCTTTCAAAAACTAATTTCATTGTCACAAGAACAAGGTGCTGAATGCTGCAGTTTCTAGCATACATGGTTTTCTTTGGGGAGGAACATGTGTTACTTCAACTCAGCTGAATAGGCCTATTTGGAGCAAACCCAGCCTATCTGCACTTTGAAACACCAAAGTTGCAGGAAGCATTCCTTTCCAAAACGGACACCATTCTCACTGGAATACAATGTGTTAGATGCTCCAGCTTCTAACATAGATGGTTTTCTTTGGAGAGATACATGGGTTTCTTCAACTCAGCTGAATATACTTTAAGGGAGCAAACAGAGTCTATCTCCACCTTCAACCACCTAAGTTCCAGGAAGTATTCCTTGAAAACCTAACCGAATACTACAGGGAAACCATGTGGTAGAAGCTCCTGGTTCTAAGACAGATGATTTTCTTTCAAGAGATACATGTGTTTCTACAAGTTAGCTGAAGAGGCCAATTTGGAACAAAATGAGCCTTTCTCCACCGAAAAAATACTGATTCTCGGGAGTTATTCCTTTCAAAACCAAATTCAATTTGGACAGGGAAACAGTGTGCTAGATGCTCCTGCTTCAAACAGGGATTGTTTTCTGGCGAGAAATACCTGTGTTTCTTCACTGGAGCCGAGTAGGGCTATTTGGAATAAAATGAGCCTTTTCGACCTTGAAAACTGTGATTTGCAGGGATTACTCATTTCAAAAACTAATTCAGCTCTCAAAGTGAAACAATGTGCTCTGCTACAGCTTCTAGCATCCATGCTTTTCTTGGCAGAGGTACATGAATTTCTTCAACTCAGCTGGATAGCCCTAATAGACCAAACGCAGTCTATATTAACCCTTCCACACCTAAGATTCAGGAAGTTTTCCTTTACTAACTAATGCAGTTCTCACAGGAAAACAGTGTGCTTCTAACATGGATGGTTTTCCTTTGAGAGATACATGTGTTTCTTCAACTCAGCTGAAAAGGCATCTTTGGAGCAAAGAGAGACAATCTATCTTGAAATACCTTAGTTGCAGGAAGCATTGCATTGAAAACCTAAGTCAATACTCACAAGGAATCAATGATTTCGATGCTCCTGCATCTAATAGCGATGGTTTTCTTGGAGAGATACCTGTATTTCTTCCACTTGGCTGAATAGGTCTTTTTGGATCAAAATGAGCTTTTTTGCGCTTTGAAAACTATGAACTACAGGAAGCATTTCTTTCCAAACCTAACACAATTCTCATTAGGACAGAGATGCTGAATGCTGCATCTTCTAACTTAGAGGGTTTTCTTAGGAGAGATACAAGGGTTTCCTCACCTCAGCTGAATATACGTTAAGTTAACAAACAGAGTCTCTCCCCACCTTGAACCACCAAAGTTCCCGGAAGTATTCCTTTAAAAAACTAACCCAATTCTACAGGGAAACAATGTGGTAGAAGCTCCTGGTCATAAGACAGATAGATTTCTTTCCAGAGATACATGTGTTTCTTCAAGTTAGCTGAATAGGCCTATTTAGAACAACTTGAGCCTTTCTCCACCTAGAAAATTCTGATATGCAAGAGATATTCCTTTCAAAACCAAATTCAATTCTCACAGGGAAACAATGTGGTAGATGCTACATCTTTTAAAACAGGTGGTTTTCTTTAAGGAGAGAGATGTGTTCCTTCAACTCAATGGAAAATGCCTAGTTGCAGCCAATGGAATCGATCTCCACCTTGAAACACCTAAGTTGCGGGATGTGTCTTTTCAGAACAAACTGAATTCTCCCAGGAAAAGCATGTTCTACATTCTCCTGCATGGAACAATGAGGGATTTCCTTGAGAGACACATGTGTTGCATCACCTCACCAGAATAGGTGTATTTGAAGCACAAGGAGCCTTTCTCCCCTGTGAACATTTTTTTTGCAGGAATTATTCCTGTCAAAACATAACACAAGCCTCACTGGAAAAAAGGTGCTACATGCTCCTGTTTCTAACACAGGTGGTTTTCTTTTGAGGGATACAAGGATTCCTTCAATTTAGCTGAATAGGTCTATTTGCAACAAAATGAGCCCTTCCCCACCTGGAAAACTATCGTTCACAGGAATTATTCCTTTCAAAACTAACTCAATTGTCGGAGGGAGACAATGCAGAAGATGCTGCAGCTTCTCTCACAGATGGTTGTCTTTGGAGAGGTACATGTGTTCCCTCCCCTCAGTTGAATAGACCTATTTGGAGCAAAAAGTGCCTATCTCCACCTTGAAGCACCTACTTTTCACGAAGTATTTCTTTCAAAAGTTAACTCAGTTATCACAGAGAAACAATGTGCTGCTAGCTTCTGTTTCTACACAGATGGAGTTCCTTCGAGAGATACATGTGTTTCTTCAAGTAAGATGAATTGGTGGATCTGCAGCCAAATGAGCCTTTTCCATCTTGAAAACTTTGGTTTGCAGGAAGTACTCCTTTCAAAACCTAACTGAGTTCTCATGGCCTAACAATGTGTTCGATGTGGCAGCCACTTTCATAGCTGGTTTTCTTTGGAGAGATGCATATGGTTCTTCAACTCAGGTGAAGAGGCCTATTTGGAGCAAAGTGAGGCTATTTCCACCTTGAAAGGCCGTGGTTGCAGGAAGTATTCTTTTCCAAAACTTAGCAATTCTCACAGGAAAACAATGTGCTAGGTGCTCCTGCTTCCAACAGGGATGGTTTTCTTTCGAGAAATACCTGTGTTTCTTCAACTTAGCCAAGTCGGGCTATTTGGAATGAGATGACAGTTTTCGACCTTGAAAACTGTGAATTGCAGGAATTATTCTTCTGCAAATCCAATTCAACTCTCAAAGGGAAACATTGTGCTAGATGCTAGGGCTTCTACCATGCATACTTTTCTTTTAGAGGTACATGTACTTCCTCTACTCAGCTGAATAGCCCTAATGGACCAAACGCAGCCTATCTCCCCCTGCAAACACCTAAGATTCATGAAGAATTCCTTTCAAAAACTAACACAGTTCTCACAGGAAAACATGTGCTTCTAACATGGATGGTTTTCCTTTGAGAGATGTGTGTGTCTTCAACTTAGCTGAATAGGCCTATTTGAAATGAGGTGAGCCTCCTACTTTGAATATTGATATTTGCAGGGTGCGTTGCTTTAAAAAACTAAATGAATTCTCATAGTGAAACACTGTGCTAGATGTGGCAGTTTCTAACATTGAAGGATTTCTTTGCATACATGCATGTGTATCTGCAATTCACCCAAATAGGCCTATTTAGAGTAAGCACATGCTCTCTCCACCTTGAAACACCTAAGTGGCAGTAAGTATTCCTTTCAAAAATAACTCAAGTCTCAAAGGGAAACAACGTGCTAAACGCAAATGCTGCCATCACAGACGGTTTCCTTTGGAGAGGTACATGTGTTACATCTCCTTAGGTGAATATGCCCATTCGGAGCAAAATGATCCTTTCTCCACTGTGAAAACGATGATTTGCAGGACGTATTCCTTTCAAAACGTAACTCAAGTCTCACAAGGAAACAAAGTGGTAGGTTCTTTGCATCTAACACAGATTTTTTTCTTTCGAGATACACACATGTTTCATCAACTTACTTGAACTGGCCTATTTGCAAGAAAATGAGACTTTCTCCACCTTGAAAAGTAGGATTTGCAGGAGTTATTCTTCCCAAACCTATCTGAAGTCTCACAGGGAAACAATGTGCTTGAAACTCCTGCTTCTAACTCGGTGGTTTTCTTTCTAGGAATGCATGTGTTTCCTCCACTTAGTTGCCTAGGCCTATTTGGAACACAATGAGCCTATCTCCAACCTGAAAACTGTGATTAGCAGGATGTATTCCTTTCCAAAACTTCCTTAATTCTCAAAGGGAAACAATGTGCTAGAAGCTGCGGCTTCCAGCATAGGTGATTGTCTTGGCAGGGATACATGTGTTTCTTCAACTCACCTGAATAGGCCTACTTAGTGCAAAGAGAGACCTTCTGCACCTTGAAACAACTACATTGCAAGAAACAGTCCTTTCAAAAACTAATTTCATTGTCACAAGAACAAGGTGCTGAATGCTGCAGTTTCTAGCATACATGGTTTTCTTTGGGGAGGAACATGTGTTACTTCAACTCAGCTGAATAGGCCTATTTGGAGCAAACCCAGCCTATCTGCACTTTGAAACACCAAAGTTGCAGGAAGCATTCCTTTCCAAAACGGACACCATTCTCACTGGAATACAATGTGTTAGATGCTCCAGCTTCTAACATAGATGGTTTTCTTTGGAGAGATACATGGGTTTCTTCAACTCAGCTGAATATACTTTAAGGGAGCAAACAGAGTCTATCTCCACCTTCAACCACCTAAGTTCCAGGAAGTATTCCTTGAAAACCTAACCGAATACTACAGGGAAACCATGTGGTAGAAGCTCCTGGTTCTAAGACAGATGATTTTCTTTCAAGAGATACATGTGTTTCTACAAGTTAGCTGAAGAGGCCAATTTGGAACAAAATGAGCCTTTCTCCACCGAAAAAATACTGATTCTCGGGAGTTATTCCTTTCAAAACCAAATTCAATTTGGACAGGGAAACAGTGTGCTAGATGCTCCTGCTTCAAACAGGGATTGTTTTCTGGCGAGAAATACCTGTGTTTCTTCACTGGAGCCGAGTAGGGCTATTTGGAATAAAATGAGCCTTTTCGACCTTGAAAACTGTGATTTGCAGGGATTACTCATTTCAACAACTAATTCAGCTCTCAAAGTGAAACAATGTGCTCTGCTACAGCTTCTAGCATCCATGCTTTTCTTGGCAGAGGTACATGAATTTCTTCAACTCAGCTGGATAGCCCTAATAGACCAAACGCAGTCTATATTAACCCTTCCACACCTAAGATTCAGGAAGTTTTCCTTTACTAACTAATGCAGTTCTCACAGGAAAACAGTGTGCTTCTAACATGGATGGTTTTCCTTTGAGAGATACATGTGTTTCTTCAACTCAGCTGAAAAGGCATCTTTGGAGCAAAGAGAGACAATCTATCTTGAAATACCTTAGTTGCAGGAAGCATTGCATTGAAAACCTAAGTCAATACTCACAAGGAATCAATGATCTCGATGCTCCTGCATCTAATAGCGATGGTTTTCTTTGAGAGATACCTGTATTTCTTCCACTTGGCTGAATAGGTCTTTTTGGATCAAAATGAGCTTTTTTGCGCTTTGAAAACTATGAACTACAGGAAGCATTTCTTTCCAAACCTAACACAATTCTCATTAGGACAGAGATGCTGAATGCTGCATCTTCTAACTTAGAGGGTTTTCTTAGGAGAGATACAAGGGTTTCCTCACCTCAGCTGAATATACGTTAAGTTAACAAACAGAGTCTCTCCCCACCTTGAACCACCAAAGTTCCCGGAAGTATTCCTTTAAAAAACTAACCGAATTCTACAGGGAAACAATGTGGTAGAAGCTCCTGGTCATAAGACAGATAGATTTCTTTCCAGAGATACATGTGTTTCTTCAAGTTAGCTGAATAGGCCTATTTAGAACAACTTGAGCCTTTCTCCACCTAGAAAATTCTGATATGCAAGAGATATTCCTTTCAAAACCAAATTCAATTCTCACAGGGAAACAATGTGGTAGATGCTACATCTTTTAAAACAGGTGGTTTTCTTTAAGGAGAGAGATGTGTTCCTTCAACTCAATGGAAAATGCCTAGTTGCAGCCAATGGAATCGATCTCCACCTTGAAACACCTAAGTTGCGGGATGTGTCTTTTCAGAACAAACTGAATTCTCCCAGGAAAAGCATGTTCTACATTCTCCTGCATGGAACAATGAGGGATTTCCTTGAGAGACACATGTGTTGCATCACCTCACCAGAATAGGTGTATTTGAAGCACAAGGAGCCTTTCTCCCCTGTGAACATTTTTTTTGCAGGAATTATTCCTGTCAAAACATAACACAAGCCTCACTGGAAAAAAGGTGCTACATGCTCCTGTTTCTAACACAGGTGGTTTTCTTTTGAGGGATACAAGGATTCCTTCAATTTAGCTGAATAGGTCTATTTGCAACAAAATGAGCCCTTCCCCACCTGGAAAACTATCGTTCACAGGAATTATTCCTTTCAAAACTAACTCAATTGTCGGAGGGAGACAATGCAGAAGATGCTGCAGCTTCTCTCACAGATGGTTGTCTTTGGAGAGGTACATGTGTTCCCTCCCCTCAGTTGAATAGACCTATTTGGAGCAAAAAGTGCCTATCTCCACCTTGAAGCACCTACTTTTCACGAAGTATTTCTTTCAAAAGTTAACTCAGTTATCACAGAGAAACAATGTGCTGCTAGCTTCTGTTTCTACACAGATGGAGTTCCTTCGAGAGATACATGTGTTTCTTCAAGTAAGATGAATTGGTGGATCTGCAGCCAAATGAGCCTTTTCCATCTTGAAAACTTTGGTTTGCAGGAAGTACTCCTTTCAAAACCTAACTGAGTTCTCATGGCCTAACAATGTGTTCGATGTGGCAGCCACTTTCATAGCTGGTTTTCTTTGGAGAGATGCATATGGTTCTTCAACTCAGGTGAAGAGGCCTATTTGGAGCAAAGTGAGGCTATTTCCACCTTGAAAGGCCGTGGTTGCAGGAAGTATTCTTTTCCAAAACTTAGCAATTCTCACAGGAAAACAATGTGCTAGGTGCTCCTGCTTCCAACAGGGATGGTTTTCTTTCGAGAAATACCTGTGTTTCTTCAACTTAGCCAAGTCGGGCTATTTGGAATGAGATGACAGTTTTCGACCTTGAAAACTGTGAATTGCAGGAATTATTCTTCTGCAAATCCAATTCAACTCTCAAAGGGAAACATTGTGCTAGATGCTAGGGCTTCTACCATGCATACTTTTCTTTTAGAGGTACATGTACTTCCTCTACTCAGCTGAATAGCCCTAATGGACCAAACGCAGCCTATCTCCCCCTGCAAACACCTAAGATTCATGAAGAATTCCTTTCAAAAACTAACACAGTTCTCACAGGAAAACATGTGCTTCTAACATGGATGGTTTTCCTTTGAGAGATGTGTGTGTCTTCAACTTAGCTGAATAGGCCTATTTGAAATGAGGTGAGCCTCCTACTTTGAATATTGATATTTGCAGGGTGCGTTGCTTTAAAAAACTAAATGAATTCTCATAGTGAAACACTGTGCTAGATGTGGCAGTTTCTAACATTGAAGGATTTCTTTGCATACATGCATGTGTATCTGCAATTCACCCAAATAGGCCTATTTAGAGTAAGCACATGCTCTCTCCACCTTGAAACACCTAAGTGGCAGTAAGTATTCCTTTCAAAAATAACTCAAGTCTCAAAGGGAAACAACGTGCTAAACGCAAATGCTGCCATCACAGACGGTTTCCTTTGGAGAGGTACATGTGTTACATCTCCTTAGGTGAATAGGCCCATTCGGAGCAAAATGATCCTTTCTCCACTGTGAAAACGATGATTTGCAGGACGTATTCCTTTCAAAACGTAACTCAAGTCTCACAAGGAAACAAAGTGGTAGGTTCTTTGCATCTAACACAGATTTTTTTCTTTCGAGATACACACATGTTTCATCAACTTACTTGAACTGGCCTATTTGCAAGAAAATGAGACTTTCTCCACCTTGAAAAGTAGGATTTGCAGGAGTTATTCTTCCCAAACCTATCTGAAGTCTCACAGGGAAACAATGTGCTTGAAACTCCTGCTTCTAACTCGGTGGTTTTCTTTCTAGGAATGCATGTGTTTCCTCCACTTAGTTGCCTAGGCCTATTTGGAACACAATGAGCCTATCTCCAACCTGAAAACTGTGATTAGCAGGATGTATTCCTTTCCAAAACTTCCTTAATTCTCAAAGGGAAACAATGTGCTAGAAGCTGCGGCTTCCAGCATAGGTGATTGTCTTGGCAGGGATACATGTGTTTCTTCAACTCACCTGAATAGGCCTACTTAGTGCAAAGAGAGACCTTCTGCACCTTGAAACAACTACATTGCAAGAAACAGTCCTTTCAAAAACTAATTTCATTGTCACAAGAACAAGGTGCTGAATGCTGCAGTTTCTAGCATACATGGTTTTCTTTGGGGAGGAACATGTGTTACTTCAACTCAGCTGAATAGGCCTATTTGGAGCAAACCCAGCCTATCTGCACTTTGAAACACCAAAGTTGCAGGAAGCATTCCTTTCCAAAACGGACACCATTCTCACTGGAATACAATGTGTTAGATGCTCCAGCTTCTAACATAGATGGTTTTCTTTGGAGAGATACATGGGTTTCTTCAACTCAGCTGAATATACTTTAAGGGAGCAAACAGAGTCTATCTCCACCTTCAACCACCTAAGTTCCAGGAAGTATTCCTTGAAAACCTAACCGAATACTACAGGGAAACCATGTGGTAGAAGCTCCTGGTTCTAAGACAGATGATTTTCTTTCAAGAGATACATGTGTTTCTACAAGTTAGCTGAAGAGGCCAATTTGGAACAAAATGAGCCTTTCTCCACCGAAAAAATACTGATTCTCGGGAGTTATTCCTTTCAAAACCAAATTCAATTTGGACAGGGAAACAGTGTGCTAGATGCTCCTGCTTCAAACAGGGATTGTTTTCTGGCGAGAAATACCTGTGTTTCTTCACTGGAGCCGAGTAGGGCTATTTGGAATAAAATGAGCCTTTTCGACCTTGAAAACTGTGATTTGCAGGGATTACTCATTTCAAAAACTAATTCAGCTCTCAAAGTGAAACAATGTGCTCTGCTACAGCTTCTAGCATCCATGCTTTTCTTGGCAGAGGTACATGAATTTCTTCAACTCAGCTGGATAGCCCTAATAGACCAAACGCAGTCTATATTAACCCTTCCACACCTAAGATTCAGGAAGTTTTCCTTTACTAACTAATGCAGTTCTCACAGGAAAACAGTGTGCTTCTAACATGGATGGTTTTCCTTTGAGAGGTACATGTGTTTCTTCAACTCAGCTGAAAAGGCATCTTTGGAGCAAAGAGAGACAATCTATCTTGAAATACCTTAGTTGCAGGAAGCATTGCATTGAAAACCTAAGTCAATACTCACAAGGAATCAATGATCTCGATGCTCCTGCATCTAATAGCGATGGTTTTCTTTGAGAGATACCTGTATTTCTTCCACTTGGCTGAATAGGTCTTTTTGGATCAAAATGAGCTTTTTTGCGCTTTGAAAACTATGAACTACAGGAAGCATTTCTTTCCAAACCTAACACAATTCTCATTAGGACAGAGATGCTGAATGCTGCATCTTCTAACTTAGAGGGTTTTCTTAGGAGAGATACAAGGGTTTCCTCACCTCAGCTGAATATACGTTAAGTTAACAAACAGAGTCTCTCCCCACCTTGAACCACCAAAGTTCCAGGAAGTATTCCTTTAAAAAACTAACCCAATTCTACAGGGAAACAATGTGGTAGAAGCTCCTGGTCATAAGACAGATAGATTTCTTTCCAGAGATACATGTGTTTCTTCAAGTTAGCTGAATAGGCCTATTTAGAACAACTTGAGCCTTTCTCCACCTAGAAAATTCTGATATGCAAGAGATATTCCTTTCAAAACCAAATTCAATTCTCCCAGGGAAACAATGTGGTAGATGCTACATCTTTTAAAACAGGTGGTTTTCTTTAAGGAGAGAGATGTGTTCCTTCAACTCAATGGAAAATGCCTAGTTGCAGCCAATGGAATCGATCTCCACCTTGAAACACCTAAGTTGCGGGATGTGTCTTTTCAGAACAAACTGAATTCTCCCAGGAAAAGCATGTTCTACATTCTCCTGCATGGAACAATGAGGGATTTCCTTGAGAGACACATGTGTTGCATCACCTCACCAGAATAGGTGTATTTGAAGCACAAGGAGCCTTTCTCCCCTGTGAACATTTTTTTTGCAGGAATTATTCCTGTCAAAACATAACACAAGCCTCACTGGAAAAAAGGTGCTACATGCTCCTGTTTCTAACACAGGTGGTTTTCTTTTGAGGGATACAAGGATTCCTTCAATTTAGCTGAATAGGTCTATTTGCAACAAAATGAGCCCTTCCCCACCTGGAAAACTATCGTTCACAGGAATTATTCCTTTCAAAACTAACTCAATTGTCGGAGGGAGACAATGCAGAAGATGCTGCAGCTTCTCTCACAGATGGTTGTCTTTGGAGAGGTACATGTGTTCCCTCCCCTCAGTTGAATAGACCTATTTGGAGCAAAAAGTGCCTATCTCCACCTTGAAGCACCTACTTTTCACGAAGTATTTCTTTCAAAAGTTAACTCAGTTATCACAGAGAAACAATGTGCTGCTAGCTTCTGTTTCTACACAGATGGAGTTCCTTCGAGAGATACATGTGTTTCTTCAAGTAAGATGAATTGGTGGATCTGCAGCCAAATGAGCCTTTTCCATCTTGAAAACTTTGGTTTGCAGGAAGTACTCCCTTCAAAACCTAACTGAGTTCTCATGGCCTAACAATGTGTTCGATGTGGCAGCCACTTTCATAGCTGGTTTTCTTTGGAGAGATGCATATGGTTCTTCAACTCAGGTGAAGAGGCCTATTTGGAGCAAAGTGAGGCTATTTCCACCTTGAAAGGCCGTGGTTGCAGGAAGTATTCTTTTCCAAAACTTAGCAATTCTCACAGGAAAACAATGTGCTAGGTGCTCCTGCTTCCAACAGGGATGGTTTTCTTTCGAGAAATACCTGTGTTTCTTCAACTTAGCCAAGTCGGGCTATTTGGAATGAGATGACACTTTTCGACCTTGAAAACTGTGAATTGCAGGAATTATTCTTCTGCAAATCCAATTCAACTCTCAAAGGGAAACATTGTGCTAGATGCTAGGGCTTCTACCATGCATACTTTTCTTTTAGAGGTACATGTACTTCCTCTACTCAGCTGAATAGCCCTAATGGACCAAACGCAGCCTATCTCCCCCTGCAAACACCTAAGATTCATGAAGAATTCCTTTCAAAAACTAACACAGTTCTCACAGGAAAACATGTGCTTCTAACATGGATGGTTTTCCTTTGAGAGATGTGTGTGTCTTCAACTTAGCTGAATAGGCCTATTTGAAATGAGGTGAGCCTCCTACTTTGAATATTGATATTTGCAGGGTGCGTTGCTTTAAAAAACTAAATGAATTCTCATAGTGAAACACTGTGCTAGATGTGGCAGTTTCTAACATTGAAGGATTTCTTTGCATACATGCATGTGTATCTGCAATTCACCCAAATAGGCCTATTTAGAGTAAGCCTATGCTCTCTCCACCTTGAAACACCTAAGTGGCAGTACGTATTCCTTTCAAAAATAACTCAAGTCTCAAAGGGAAACAACGTGCTAAACGCAAATGCTGCCATCACAGACGGTTTCCTTTGGAGAGGTACATGTGTTACATCTCCTTAGGTGAATAGGCCCATTCGGAGCAAAATGATCCTTTCTCCACTGTGAAAACGATGATTTGCAGGACGTATTCCTTTCAAAACGTAACTCAAGTCTCACAAGGAAACAAAGTGGTAGGTTCTTTGCATCTAACACAGATTTTTTTCTTTCGAGATACACACATGTTTCATCAACTTACTTGAACTGGCCTATTTGCAAGAAAATGAGACTTTCTCCACCTTGAAAAGTAGGATTTGCAGGAGTTATTCTTCCCAAACCTATCTGAAGTCTCACAGGGAAACAATGTGCTTGAAACTCCTGCTTCTAACTCGGTGGTTTTCTTTCTAGGAATGCATGTGTTTCCTCCACTTAGTTGCCTAGGCCTATTTGGAACACAATGAGCCTATCTCCAACCTGAAAACTGTGATTAGCAGGATGTATTCCTTTCCAAAACTTCCTTAATTCTCAAAGGGAAACAATGTGCTAGAAGCTGCGGCTTCCAGCATAGGTGATTGTCTTGGCAGGGATACATGTGTTTCTTCAACTCACCTGAATAGGCCTACTTAGTGCAAAGAGAGACCTTCTGCACCTTGAAACAACTACATTGCAAGAAACAGTCCTTTCAAAAACTAATTTCATTGTCACAAGAACAAGGTGCTGAATGCTGCAGTTTCTAGCATACATGGTTTTCTTTGGGGAGGAACATGTGTTACTTCAACTCAGCTGAATAGGCCTATTTGGAGCAAACCCAGCCTATCTGCACTTTGAAACACCAAAGTTGCAGGAAGCATTCCTTTCCAAAACGGACACCATTCTCACTGGAATACAATGTGTTAGATGCTCCAGCTTCTAACATAGATGGTTTTCTTTGGAGAGATACATGGGTTTCTTCAACTCAGCTGAATATACTTTAAGGGAGCAAACAGAGTCTATCTCCACCTTCAACCACCTAAGTTCCAGGAAGTATTCCTTGAAAACCTAACCGAATACTACAGGGAAACCATGTGGTAGAAGCTCCTGGTTCTAAGACAGATGATTTTCTTTCAAGAGATACATGTGTTTCTACAAGTTAGCTGAAGAGGCCAATTTGGAACAAAATGAGCCTTTCTCCACCGAAAAAATACTGATTCTCGGGAGTTATTCCTTTCAAAACCAAATTCAATTTGGACAGGGAAACAGTGTGCTAGATGCTCCTGCTTCAAACAGGGATTGTTTTCTGGCGAGAAATACCTGTGTTTCTTCACTGGAGCCGAGTAGGGCTATTTGGAATAAAATGAGCCTTTTCGACCTTGAAAACTGTGATTTGCAGGGATTACTCATTTCAAAAACTAATTCAGCTCTCAAAGTGAAACAATGTGCTCTGCTACAGCTTCTAGCATCCATGCTTTTCTTGGCAGAGGTACATGAATTTCTTCAACTCAGCTGGATAGCCCTAATAGACCAAACGCAGTCTATATTAACCCTTCCACACCTAAGATTCAGGAAGTTTTCCTTTACTAACTAATGCAGTTCTCACAGGAAAACAGTGTGCTTCTAACATGGATGGTTTTCCTTTGAGAGATACATGTGTTTCTTCAACTCAGCTGAAAAGGCATCTTTGGAGCAAAGAGAGACAATCTATCTTGAAATACCTTAGTTGCAGGAAGCATTGCATTGAAAACCTAAGTCAATACTCACAAGGAATCAATGATCTCGATGCTCCTGCATCTAATAGCGATGGTTTTCTTTGAGAGATACCTGTATTTCTTCCACTTGGCTGAATAGGTCTTTTTGGATCAAAATGAGCTTTTTTGCGCTTTGAAAACTATGAACTACAGGAAGCATTTCTTTCCAAACCTAACACAATTCTCATTAGGACAGAGATGCTGAATGCTGCATCTTCTAACTTAGAGGGTTTTCTTAGGAGAGATACAAGGGTTTCCTCACCTCAGCTGAATATACGTTAAGTTAACAAACAGAGTCTCTCCCCACCTTGAACCACCAAAGTTCCCGGAAGTATTCCTTTAAAAAACTAACCGAATTCTACAGGGAAACAATGTGGTAGAAGCTCCTGGTCATAAGACAGATAGATTTCTTTCCAGAGATACATGTGTTTCTTCAAGTTAGCTGAATAGGCCTATTTAGAACAACTTGAGCCTTTCTCCACCTAGAAAATTCTGATATGCAAGAGATATTCCTTTCAAAACCAAATTCAATTCTCCCAGGGAAACAATGTGGTAGATGCTACATCTTTTAAAACAGGTGGTTTTCTTTAAGGAGAGAGATGTGTTCCTTCAACTCAATGGAAAATGCCTAGTTGCAGCCAATGGAATCGATCTCCACCTTGAAACACCTAAGTTGCGGGATGTGTCTTTTCAGAACAAACTGAATTCTCCCAGGAAAAGCATGTTCTACATTCTCCTGCATGGAACAATGAGGGATTTCCTTGAGAGACACATGTGTTGCATCACCTCACCAGAATAGGTGTATTTGAAGCACAAGGAGCCTTTCTCCCCTGTGAACATTTTTTTTGCAGGAATTATTCCTGTCAAAACATAACACAAGCCTCACTGGAAAAAAGGTGCTACATGCTCCTGTTTCTAACACAGGTGGTTTTCTTTTGAGGGATACAAGGATTCCTTCAATTTAGCTGAATAGGTCTATTTGCAACAAAATGAGCCCTTCCCCACCTGGAAAACTATCGTTCACAGGAATTATTCCTTTCAAAACTAACTCAATTGTCGGAGGGAGACAATGCAGAAGATGCTGCAGCTTCTCTCACAGATGGTTGTCTTTGGAGAGGTACATGTGTTCCCTCCCCTCAGTTGAATAGACCTATTTGGAGCAAAAAGTGCCTATCTCCACCTTGAAGCACCTACTTTTCACGAAGTATTTCTTTCAAAAGTTAACTCAGTTATCACAGAGAAACAATGTGCTGCTAGCTTCTGTTTCTACACAGATGGAGTTCCTTCGAGAGATACATGTGTTTCTTCAAGTAAGATGAATTGGTGGATCTGCAGCCAAATGAGCCTTTTCCATCTTGAAAACTTTGGTTTGCAGGAAGTACTCCTTTCAAAACCTAACTGAGTTCTCATGGCCTAACAATGTGTTCGATGTGGCAGCCACTTTCATAGCTGGTTTTCTTTGGAGAGATGCATATGGTTCTTCAACTCAGGTGAAGAGGCCTATTTGGAGCAAAGTGAGGCTATTTCCACCTTGAAAGGCCGTGGTTGCAGGAAGTATTCTTTTCCAAAACTTAGCAATTCTCACAGGAAAACAATGTGCTAGGTGCTCCTGCTTCCAACAGGGATGGTTTTCTTTCGAGAAATACCTGTGTTTCTTCAACTTAGCCAAGTCGGGCTATTTGGAATGAGATGACAGTTTTCGACCTTGAAAACTGTGAATTGCAGGAATTATTCTTCTGCAAATCCAATTCAACTCTCAAAGGGAAACATTGTGCTAGATGCTAGGGCTTCTACCATGCATACTTTTCTTTTAGAGGTACATGTACTTCCTCTACTCAGCTGAATAGCCCTAATGGACCAAACGCAGCCTATCTCCCCCTGCAAACACCTAAGATTCATGAAGAATTCCTTTCAAAAACTAACACAGTTCTCACAGGAAAACATGTGCTTCTAACATGGATGGTTTTCCTTTGAGAGATGTGTGTGTCTTCAACTTAGCTGAATAGGCCTATTTGAAATGAGGTGAGCCTCCTACTTTGAATATTGATATTTGCAGGGTGCGTTGCTTTAAAAAACTAAATGAATTCTCATAGTGAAACACTGTGCTAGATGTGGCAGTTTCTAACATTGAAGGATTTCTTTGCATACATGCATGTGTATCTGCAATTCACCCAAATAGGCCTATTTAGAGTAAGCACATGCTCTCTCCACCTTGAAACACCTAAGTGGCAGTAAGTATTCCTTTCAAAAATAACTCAAGTCTCAAAGGGAAACAACGTGCTAAACGCAAATGCTGCCATCACAGACGGTTTCCTTTGGAGAGGTACATGTGTTACATCTCCTTAGGTGAATAGGCCCATTCGGAGCAAAATGATCCTTTCTCCACTGTGAAAACGATGATTTGCAGGACGTATTCCTTTGAAAACGTAACTCAAGTCTCACAAGGAAACAAAGTGGTAGGTTCTTTGCATCTAACACAGATTTTTTTCTTTCGAGATACACACATGTTTCATCAACTTTCTTGAACTGGCCTATTTACAAGAAAATGAGACTTTCTCCACCTTGAAAAGTAGGATTTGCAGGAGTTATTCTTCCCAAACCTATCTGAAGTCTCACAGGGAAACAATGTGCTTGAAACTCCTGCTTCTAACTCGGTGGTTTTCTTTCTAGGAATGCATGTGTTTCCTCCACTTAGTTGCCTAGGCCTATTTGGAACACAATGAGCCTATCTCCAACCTGAAAACTGTGATTAGCAGGATGTATTCCTTTCCAAAACTTCCTTAATTCTCAAAGGGAAACAATGTGCTAGAAGCTGCGGCTTCCAGCATAGGTGATTGTCTTGGCAGGGATACATGTGTTTCTTCAACTCACCTGAATAGGCCTACTTAGTGCAAAGAGAGACCTTCTGCACCTTGAAACAACTACATTGCAAGAAACAGTCCTTTCAAAAACTAATTTCATTGTCACAAGAACAAGGTGCTGAATGCTGCAGTTTCTAGCATACATGGTTTTCTTTGGGGAGGAACATGTGTTACTTCAACTCAGCTGAATAGGCCTATTTGGAGCAAACCCAGCCTATCTGCACTTTGAAACACCAAAGTTGCAGGAAGCATTCCTTTCCAAAACGGACACCATTCTCACTGGAATACAATGTGTTAGATGCTCCAGCTTCTAACATAGATGGTTTTCTTTGGAGAGATACATGGGTTTCTTCAACTCAGCTGAATATACTTTAAGGGAGCAAACAGAGTCTATCTCCACCTTCAACCACCTAAGTTCCAGGAAGTATTCCTTGAAAACCTAACCGAATACTACAGGGAAACCATGTGGTAGAAGCTCCTGGTTCTAAGACAGATGATTTTCTTTCAAGAGATACATGTGTTTCTACAAGTTAGCTGAAGAGGCCAATTTGGAACAAAATGAGCCTTTCTCCACCGAAAAAATACTGATTCTCGGGAGTTATTCCTTTCAAAACCAAATTCAATTTGGACAGGGAAACAGTGTGCTAGATGCTCCTGCTTCAAACAGGGATTGTTTTCTGGCGAGAAATACCTGTGTTTCTTCACTGGAGCCGAGTAGGGCTATTTGGAATAAAATGAGCCTTTTCGACCTTGAAAACTGTGATTTGCAGGGATTACTCATTTCAAAAACTAATTCAGCTCTCAAAGTGAAACAATGTGCTCTGCTACAGCTTCTAGCATCCATGCTTTTCTTGGCAGAGGTACATGAATTTCTTCAACTCAGCTGGATAGCCCTAATAGACCAAACGCAGTCTATATTAACCCTTCCACACCTAAGATTCAGGAAGTTTTCCTTTACTAACTAATGCAGTTCTCACAGGAAAACAGTGTGCTTCTAACATGGATGGTTTTCCTTTGAGAGGTACATGTGTTTCTTCAACTCAGCTGAAAAGGCATCTTTGGAGCAAAGAGAGACAATCTATCTTGAAATACCTTAGTTGCAGGAAGCATTGCATTGAAAACCTAAGTCAATACTCACAAGGAATCAATGATCTCGATGCTCCTGCATCTAATAGCGATGGTTTTCTTTGAGAGATACCTGTATTTCTTCCACTTGGCTGAATAGGTCTTTTTGGATCAAAATGAGCTTTTTTGCGCTTTGAAAACTATGAACTACAGGAAGCATTTCTTTCCAAACCTAACACAATTCTCATTAGGACAGAGATGCTGAATGCTGCATCTTCTAACTTAGAGGGTTTTCTTAGGAGAGATACAAGGGTTTCCTCACCTCAGCTGAATATACGTTAAGTTAACAAACAGAGTCTCTCCCCACCTTGAACCACCAAAGTTCCAGGAAGTATTCCTTTAAAAAACTAACCCAATTCTACAGGGAAACAATGTGGTAGAAGCTCCTGGTCATAAGACAGATAGATTTCTTTCCAGAGATACATGTGTTTCTTCAAGTTAGCTGAATAGGCCTATTTAGAACAACTTGAGCCTTTCTCCACCTAGAAAATTCTGATATGCAAGAGATATTCCTTTCAAAACCAAATTCAATTCTCCCAGGGAAACAATGTGGTAGATGCTACATCTTTTAAAACAGGTGGTTTTCTTTAAGGAGAGAGATGTGTTCCTTCAACTCAATGGAAAATGCCTAGTTGCAGCCAATGGAATCGATCTCCACCTTGAAACACCTAAGTTGCGGGATGTGTCTTTTCAGAACAAACTGAATTCTCCCAGGAAAAGCATGTTCTACATTCTCCTGCATGGAACAATGAGGGATTTCCTTGAGAGACACATGTGTTGCATCACCTCACCAGAATAGGTGTATTTGAAGCACAAGGAGCCTTTCTCCCCTGTGAACATTTTTTTTGCAGGAATTATTCCTGTCAAAACATAACACAAGCCTCACTGGAAAAAAGGTGCTACATGCTCCTGTTTCTAACACAGGTGGTTTTCTTTTGAGGGATACAAGGATTCCTTCAATTTAGCTGAATAGGTCTATTTGCAACAAAATGAGCCCTTCCCCACCTGGAAAACTATCGTTCACAGGAATTATTCCTTTCAAAACTAACTCAATTGTCGGAGGGAGACAATGCAGAAGATGCTGCAGCTTCTCTCACAGATGGTTGTCTTTGGAGAGGTACATGTGTTCCCTCCCCTCAGTTGAATAGACCTATTTGGAGCAAAAAGTGCCTATCTCCACCTTGAAGCACCTACTTTTCACGAAGTATTTCTTTCAAAAGTTAACTCAGTTATCACAGAGAAACAATGTGCTGCTAGCTTCTGTTTCTACACAGATGGAGTTCCTTCGAGAGATACATGTGTTTCTTCAAGTAAGATGAATTGGTGGATCTGCAGCCAAATGAGCCTTTTCCATCTTGAAAACTTTGGTTTGCAGGAAGTACTCCCTTCAAAACCTAACTGAGTTCTCATGGCCTAACAATGTGTTCGATGTGGCAGCCACTTTCATAGCTGGTTTTCTTTGGAGAGATGCATATGGTTCTTCAACTCAGGTGAAGAGGCCTATTTGGAGCAAAGTGAGGCTATTTCCACCTTGAAAGGCCGTGGTTGCAGGAAGTATTCTTTTCCAAAACTTAGCAATTCTCACAGGAAAACAATGTGCTAGGTGCTCCTGCTTCCAACAGGGATGGTTTTCTTTCGAGAAATACCTGTGTTTCTTCAACTTAGCCAAGTCGGGCTATTTGGAATGAGATGACACTTTTCGACCTTGAAAACTGTGAATTGCAGGAATTATTCTTCTGCAAATCCAATTCAACTCTCAAAGGGAAACATTGTGCTAGATGCTAGGGCTTCTACCATGCATACTTTTCTTTTAGAGGTACATGTACTTCCTCTACTCAGCTGAATAGCCCTAATGGACCAAACGCAGCCTATCTCCCCCTGCAAACACCTAAGATTCATGAAGAATTCCTTTCAAAAACTAACACAGTTCTCACAGGAAAACATGTGCTTCTAACATGGATGGTTTTCCTTTGAGAGATGTGTGTGTCTTCAACTTAGCTGAATAGGCCTATTTGAAATGAGGTGAGCCTCCTACTTTGAATATTGATATTTGCAGGGTGCGTTGCTTTAAAAAACTAAATGAATTCTCATAGTGAAACACTGTGCTAGATGTGGCAGTTTCTAACATTGAAGGATTTCTTTGCATACATGCATGTGCATCTGCAATTCACCCAAATAGGCCTATTTAGAGTAAGCACATGCTCTCTCCACCTTGAAACACCTAAGTGGCAGTAAGTATTCCTTTCAAAAATAACTCAAGTCTCAAAGGGAAACAACGTGCTAAACGCAAATGCTGCCATCACAGACGGTTTCCTTTGGAGAGGTACATGTGTTACATCTCCTTAGGTGAATAGGCCCATTCGGAGCAAAATGATCCTTTCTCCACTGTGAAAACGATGATTTGCAGGACGTATTCCTTTCAAAACGTAACTCAAGTCTCACAAGGAAACAAAGTGGTAGGTTCTTTGCATCTAACACAGATTTTTTTCTTTCGAGATACACACATGTTTCATCAACTTACTTGAAGTGGCCTATTTGCAAGAAAATGAGACTTTCTCCACCTTGAAAAGTAGGATTTGCAGGAGTTATTCTTCCCAAACCTATCTGAAGTCTCACAGGGAAACAATGTGCTTGAAACTCCTGCTTCTAACTCGGTGGTTTTCTTTCTAGGAATGCATGTGTTTCCTCCACTTAGTTGCCTAGGCCTATTTGGAACACAATGAGCCTATCTCCAACCTGAAAACTGTGATTAGCAGGATGTATTCCTTTCCAAAACTTCCTTAATTCTCAAAGGGAAACAATGTGCTAGAAGCTGCGGCTTCCAGCATAGGTGATTGTCTTGGCAGGGATACATGTGTTTCTTCAACTCACCTGAATAGGCCTACTTAGTGCAAAGAGAGACCTTCTGCACCTTGAAACAACTACATTGCAAGAAACAGTCCTTTCAAAAACTAATTTCATTGTCACAAGAACAAGGTGCTGAATGCTGCAGTTTCTAGCATACATGGTTTTCTTTGGGGAGGAACATGTGTTACTTCAACTCAGCTGAATAGGCCTATTTGGAGCAAACCCAGCCTATCTGCACTTTGAAACACCAAAGTTGCAGGAAGCATTCCTTTCCAAAACGGACACCATTCTCACTGGAATACAATGTGTTAGATGCTCCAGCTTCTAACATAGATGGTTTTCTTTGGAGAGATACATGGGTTTCTTCAACTCAGCTGAATATACTTTAAGGGAGCAAACAGAGTCTATCTCCACCTTCAACCACCTAAGTTCCAGGAAGTATTCCTTGAAAACCTAACCGAATACTACAGGGAAACCATGTGGTAGAAGCTCCTGGTTCTAAGACAGATGATTTTCTTTCAAGAGATACATGTGTTTCTACAAGTTAGCTGAAGAGGCCAATTTGGAACAAAATGAGCCTTTCTCCACCGAAAAAATACTGATTCTCGGGAGTTATTCCTTTCAAAACCAAATTCAATTTGGACAGGGAAACAGTGTGCTAGATGCTCCTGCTTCAAACAGGGATTGTTTTCTGGCGAGAAATACCTGTGTTTCTTCACTGGAGCCGAGTAGGGCTATTTGGAATAAAATGAGCCTTTTCGACCTTGAAAACTGTGATTTGCAGGGATTACTCATTTCAAAAACTAATTCAGCTCTCAAAGTGAAACAATGTGCTCTGCTACAGCTTCTAGCATCCATGCTTTTCTTGGCAGAGGTACATGAATTTCTTCAACTCAGCTGGATAGCCCTAATAGACCAAACGCAGTCTATATTAACCCTTCCACACCTAAGATTCAGGAAGTTTTCCTTTACTAACTAATGCAGTTCTCACAGGAAAACAGTGTGCTTCTAACATGGATGGTTTTCCTTTGAGAGATACATGTGTTTCTTCAACTCAGCTGAAAAGGCATCTTTGGAGCAAAGAGAGACAATCTATCTTGAAATACCTTTGTTGCAGGAAGCATTGCATTGAAAACCTAAGTCAATACTCACAAGGAATCAATGATCTCGATGCTCCTGCATCTAATAGCGATGGTTTTCTTTGAGAGATACCTGTATTTCTTCCACTTGGCTGAATAGGTCTTTTTGGATCAAAATGAGCTTTTTTGCGCTTTGAAAACTATGAACTACAGGAAGCATTTCTTTCCAAACCTAACACAATTCTCATTAGGACAGAGATGCTGAATGCTGCATCTTCTAACTTAGAGGGTTTTCTTAGGAGAGATACAAGGGTTTCCTCACCTCAGCTGAATATACGTTAAGTTAACAAACAGAGTCTCTCCCCACCTTGAACCACCAAAGTTCCAGGAAGTATTCCTTTAAAAAACTAACCCAATTCTACAGGGAAACAATGTGGTAGAAGCTCCTGGTCATAAGACAGATAGATTTCTTTCCAGAGATACATGTGTTTCTTCAAGTTAGCTGAATAGGCCTATTTAGAACAACTTGAGCCTTTCTCCACCTAGAAAATTCTGATATGCAAGAGATATTCCTTTCAAAACCAAATTCAATTCTCACAGGGAAACAATGTGGTAGATGCTACATCTTTTAAAACAGGTGGTTTTCTTTAAGGAGAGAGATGTGTTCCTTCAACTCAATGGAAAATGCCTAGTTGCAGCCAATGGAATCGATCTCCACCTTGAAACACCTAAGTTGCGGGATGTGTCTTTTCAGAACAAACTGAATTCTCCCAGGAAAAGCATGTTCTACATTCTCCTGCATGGAACAATGAGGGATTTCCTTGAGAGACACATGTGTTGCATCACCTCACCAGAATAGGTGTATTTGAAGCACAAGGAGCCTTTCTCCCCTGTGAACATTTTTTTTGCAGGAATTATTCCTGTCAAAACATAACACAAGCCTCACTGGAAAAAAGGTGCTACATGCTCCTGTTTCTAACCAGGTGGTTTTCTTTTGAGGGATACAAGGATTCCTTCAATTTAGCTGAATAGGTCTATTTGCAACAAAATGAGCCCTTCCCCACCTGGAAAACTATCGTTCACAGGAATTATTCCTTTCAAAACTAACTCAATTGTCGGAGGGAGACAATGCAGAAGATGCTGCAGCTTCTCTCACAGATGGTTGTCTTTGGAGAGGTACATGTGTTCCCTCCCCTCAGTTGAATAGGCCTATTTGGAGCAAAAAGTGCCTATCTCCACCTTGAAGCACCTACTTTTCACGAAGTATTTCTTTCAAAAGTTAACTCAGTTATCACAGAGAAACAATGTGCTGCTAGCTTCTGTTTCTACACAGATGGAGTTCCTTCGAGAGATACATGTGTTTCTTCAAGTAAGATGAATTGGTGGATCTGCAGCCAAATGAGCCTTTTCCATCTTGAAAACTTTGGTTTGCAGGAAGTACTCCTTTCAAAACCTAACTGAGTTCTCATGGCCTAACAATGTGTTCGATGTGGCAGCCACTTTCATAGCTGGTTTTCTTTGGAGAGATGCATATGGTTCTTCAACTCAGGTGAAGAGGCCTATTTGGAGCAAAGTGAGGCTATTCCACCTTGAAAGGCCGTGGTTGCAGGAAGTATTCTTTTCCAAAACTTAGCAATTCTCACAGGAAAACAATGTGCTAGGTGCTCCTGCTTCCAACAGGGATGGTTTTCTTTCGAGAAATACCTGTGTTTCTTCAACTTAGCCAAGTCGGGCTATTTGGAATGAGATGACACTTTTCGACCTTGAAAACTGTGAATTGCAGGAATTATTCTTCTGCAAATCCAATTCAACTCTCAAAGGGAAACATTGTGCTAGATGCTAGGGCTTCTACCATGCATACTTTTCTTTTAGAGGTACATGTACTTCCTCTACTCAGCTGAATAGCCCTAATGGACCAAACGCAGCCTATCTCCCCCTGCAAACACCTAAGATTCATGAAGAATTCCTTTCAAAAACTAACACAGTTCTCACAGGAAAACATGTGCTTCTAACATGGATGGTTTTCCTTTGAGAGATGTGTGTGTCTTCAACTTAGCTGAATAGGCCTATTTGAAATGAGGTGAGCCTCCTACTTTGAATATTGATATTTGCAGGGTGCGTTGCTTTAAAAAACTAAATGAATTCTCATAGTGAAACACTGTGCTAGATGTGGCAGTTTCTAACATTGAAGGATTTCTTTGCATACATGCATGTGCATCTGCAATTCACCCAAATAGGCCTATTTAGAGTAAGCACATGCTCTCTCCACCTTGAAACACCTAAGTGGCAGTAAGTATTCCTTTCAAAAATAACTCAAGTCTCAAAGGGAAACAACGTGCTAAACGCAAATGCTGCCATCACAGACGGTTTCCTTTGGAGAGGTACATGTGTTACATCTCCTTAGGTGAATAGGCCCATTCGGAGCAAAATGATCCTTTCTCCACTGTGAAAACGATGATTTGCAGGACGTATTCCTTTCAAAACGTAACTCAAGTCTCACAAGGAAACAAAGTGGTAGGTTCTTTGCATCTAACACAGATTTTTTTCTTTCGAGATACACACATGTTTCATCAACTTACTTGAACTGGCCTATTTGCAAGAAAATGAGACTTTCTCCACCTTGAAAAGTAGGATTTGCAGGAGTTATTCTTCCCAAACCTATCTGAAGTCTCACAGGGAAACAATGTGCTTGAAACTCCTGCTTCTAACTCGGTGGTTTTCTTTCTAGGAATGCATGTGTTTCCTCCACTTAGTTGCCTAGGCCTATTTGGAACACAATGAGCCTATCTCCAACCTGAAAACTGTGATTAGCAGGATGTATTCCTTTCCAAAACTTCCTTAATTCTCAAAGGGAAACAATGTGCTAGAAGCTGCGGCTTCCAGCATAGGTGATTGTCTTGGCAGGGATACATGTGTTTCTTCAACTCACCTGAATAGGCCTACTTAGTGCAAAGAGAGACCTTCTGCACCTTGAAACAACTACATTGCAAGAAACAGTCCTTTCAAAAACTAATTTCATTGTCACAAGAACAAGGTGCTGAATGCTGCAGTTTCTAGCATACATGGTTTTCTTTGGGGAGGAACATGTGTTACTTCAACTCAGCTGAATAGGCCTATTTGGAGCAAACCCAGCCTATCTGCACTTTGAAACACCAAAGTTGCAGGAAGCATTCCTTTCCAAAACGGACACCATTCTCACTGGAATACAATGTGTTAGATGCTCCAGCTTCTAACATAGATGGCTTTCTTTGGAGAGATACATGGGTTTCTTCAACTCAGCTGAATATACTTTAAGGGAGCAAACAGAGTCTATCTCCACCTTCAACCACCTAAGTTCCAGGAAGTATTCCTTGAAAAACCTAACCGAATACTACAGGGAAACCATGTGGTAGAAGCTCCTGGTTCTAAGACAGATGATTTTCTTTCAAGAGATACATCTGTTTCTACAAGTTAGCTGAAGAGGCCAATTTGGAACAAAATGAGCCTTTCTCCACCGAAAAAATACTGATTCTCGGGAGTTATTCCTTTCAAAACCAAATTCAATTTGGACAGGGAAACAGTGTGCTAGATGCTCCTGCTTCAAACAGGGATTGTTTTCTTGCGAGAAATACCTGTGTTTCTTCACTGGAGTCGAGTAGGGCTACTTGGAATAAAATGAGCCTTTTCGACCTTGAAAACTGTGATTTGCAGGGATTACTCATTTCAACAACTAATTCAGCTCTCAAATTGAAACAATGTGCTCTGCTACAGCTTCTAGCATCCATTCTTTTCTTGGCAGAGGTACATGAATTTCTTCAACTCAGCTGGATAGCCCTAATAGACTAAACGCAGTCTATATTAACCCTTCCATACCTAAGATTCAGGAAGTTTTCCTTTACTAACTAATGCAGTTCTCACAGGAAAACAGTGAGCTTCTAACATGGATGGTTTTCCTTTGAGAGATACATGTGTTTCTTCAACTCAGCTGAAAAGGCATCTTTGGAGCAAAGAGAGACAATCTATCTTGAAATACCTTAGTTGCAGGAAGCATTGCATTGAAAACCTAAGTCAATACTCACAAGGAATCAATGATCTCGATGCTCCTGCATCTAATAGCGATGGTTTTCTTTGAGAGATACCTGTATTTCTTCCACTTGGCTGAATAGGTCTTTTTGGATCAAAATGAGCTTTTTTGCGCTTTGAAAACTATGAACTACAGGAAGCATTTCTTTCCAAACCTAACACAATTCTCATTAGGACAGAGATGCTGAATGCTGCATCTTCTAACTTAGAGGGTTTTCTTAGGAGAGATACAAGGGTTTCTTCACCTCAGCTGAATATACGTTAAGTTAACAAACAGAGTCTCTCCCCACCTTGAACCACCAAAGTTCCAGGAAGTATTCCTTTAAAAAACTAACCCAATTCTACAGGGAAACAATGTGGTAGAAGCTCCTGGTCATAAGACAGATAGATTTCTTTCCAGAGATACATGTGTTTCTTCAAGTTAGCTGAATAGGCCTATTTAGAACAACTTGAGCCTTTCTCCACCTAGAAAATTCTGATATGCAAGAGATATTCCTTTCAAAACCAAATTCAATTCTCACAGGGAAACAATGTGGTAGATGCTACATCTTTTAAAACAGGTGGTTTTCTTTAAGGAGAGAGATGTGTTCCTTCAACTCAATGGAAAATGCCTAGTTGCAGCCAATGGAATCGATCTCCACCTTGAAACACCTAAGTTGCGGGATGTGTCTTTTCAGAACAAACTGAATTCTCCCAGGAAAAGCATGTGCTACATTCTCCTGCATGGAACAATGAGGGATTTCCTTGAGAGACACATGTGTTGCATCACCTCACCAGAATAGGTGTATTTGAAGCACAAGGAGCCTTTCTCCCCTGTGAACATTTTTTTTTGCAGGAATTATTCCTGTCAAAACATAACACAAGCCTCACTGGAAAAAAGGTGCTACATGCTCCTGTTTCTAACACAGGTGGTTTTCTTTTGAGGGATACAAGGATTCCTTCAATTTAGCTGAATAGGTCTATTTGCAACAAAATGAGCCCTTCCCCACCTGGAAAACTATCGTTCACAGGAATTATTCCTTTCAAAACTAACTCAATTGTCGGAGGGAGACAATGCAGAAGATGCTGCAGCTTCTCTCACAGATGGTTGTCTTTGGAGAGGTACATGTGTTCCCTCCCCTCAGTTGAATAGGCCTATTTGGAGCCAAAAGTGCCTATCTCCACCTTGAAGCACCTACTTTTCACGAAGTATTTCTTTCAAAAGTTAACTCAGTTATCACAGAGAAACAATGTGCTGCTAGCTTCTGTTTCTACACAGATGGAGTTCCTTCGAGAGATACATGTGTTTCTTCAAGTAAGATGAATTGGTGGATCTGCAGCCAAATGAGCCTTTTCCATCTTGAAAACTTTGGTTTGCCGGAAGTACTCCTTTCAAAAACTACCGGAGTTCTCATGGCCTAACAATGTGTTCGATGTGGCAGCCACTTTCATAGCTGGTTTTCTTTGGAGAGATGCATATGGTTCTTCAACTCAGGTGAAGAGGCCTATTTGGAGCAAAGTGAGGCTATTTCCACCTTGAAAGGCCGTGGTTGCAGGAAGTATTCTTTTCCAAAACGGACGCAATTCTCACAGGAAAACAATGTGCTAGGTGCTCCCGCTTCCAACAGGGATGGTTTTCTTTCGAGAAATACCTGTGTTTCTTCAACTTAGCCAAGTCGGGCTATTTGGAATGAGATGACACTTTTCGACCTTGAAAACTGTGAATTGCAGGAATTATTCTTCTGCAAATCCAATTCAACTCTCAAAGGGAAACATTGTGCTAGATGCTAGGGCTTCTACCATGCATACTTTTCTTTTAGAGGTACATGTACTTCCTCTACTCAGCTGAATAGCCCTAATGGACCAAACGCAGCCTATCTCCCCCTGCAAACACCTAAGATTCATGAAGAATTCCTTTCAAAAACTAACACAGTTCTCACAGGAAAACATGTGCTTCTAACATGGATGGTTTTCCTTTGAGAGATGTGTGTGTCTTCAACTTAGCTGAATAGGCCTATTTGAAATGAGGTGAGCCTCCTACTTTGAATATTGATATTTGCAGGGTGCGTTGCTTTAAAAAACTAAATGAATTCTCATAGTGAAACACTGTGCTAGATGTGGCAGTTTCTAACATTGAAGGATTTCTTTGCATACATGCATGTGCATCTGCAATTCACCCAAATAGGCCTATTTAGAGTAAGCACATGCTCTCTCCACCTTGAAACACCTAAGTGGCAGTAAGTATTCCTTTCAAAAATAACTCAAGTCTCAAAGGGAAACAACGTGCTAAACGCAAATGCTGCCATCACAGACGGTTTCCTTTGGAGAGGTACATGTGTTACATCTCCTTAGGTGAATAGGCCCATTCGGAGCAAAATGATCCTTTCTCCACTGTGAAAACGATGATTTGCAGGACGTATTCCTTTCAAAACGTAACTCAAGTCTCACAAGGAAACAAAGTGGTAGGTTCTTTGCATCTAACACAGATTTTTTTCTTTCGAGATACACACATGTTTCATCAACTTACTTGAACTGGCCTATTTGCAAGAAAATGAGACTTTCTCCACCTTGAAAAGTAGGATTTGCAGGAGTTATTCTTCCCAAACCTATCTGAAGTCTCACAGGGAAACAATGTGCTTGAAACTCCTGCTTCTAACTCGGTGGTTTTCTTTCTAGGAATGCATGTGTTTCCTCCACTTAGTTGCCTAGGCCTATTTGGAACACAATGAGCCTATCTCCAACCTGAAAACTGTGATTAGCAGGATGTATTCCTTTCCAAAACTTCCTTAATTCTCAAAGGGAAACAATGTGCTAGAAGCTGCGGCTTCCAGCATAGGTGATTGTCTTGGCAGGGATACATGTGTTTCTTCAACTCACCTGAATAGGCCTACTTAGTGCAAAGAGAGACCTTCTGCACCTTGAAACAACTACATTGCAAGAAACAGTCCTTTCAAAAACTAATTTCATTGTCACAAGAACAAGGTGCTGAATGCTGCAGTTTCTAGCATACATGGTTTTCTTTGGGGAGGAACATGTGTTACTTCAACTCAGCTGAATAGGCCTATTTGGAGCAAACCCAGCCTATCTGCACTTTGAAACACCAAAGTTGCAGGAAGCATTCCTTTCCAAAACGGACACCATTCTCACTGGAATACAATGTGTTAGATGCTCCAGCTTCTAACATAGATGGTTTTCTTTGGAGAGATACATGGGTTTCTTCAACTCAGCTGAATATACTTTAAGGGAGCAAACAGAGTCTATCTCCACCTTCAACCACCTAAGTTCCAGGAAGTATTCCTTGAAAACCTAACCGAATACTACAGGGAAACCATGTGGTAGAAGCTCCTGGTTCTAAGACAGATGATTTTCTTTCAAGAGATACATGTGTTTCTACAAGTTAGCTGAAGAGGCCAATTTGGAACAAAATGAGCCTTTCTCCACCGAAAAAATACTGATTCTCGGGAGTTATTCCTTTCAAAACCAAATTCAATTTGGACAGGGAAACAGTGTGCTAGATGCTCCTGCTTCAAACAGGGATTGTTTTCTGGCGAGAAATACCTGTGTTTCTTCACTGGAGCCGAGTAGGGCTATTTGGAATAAAATGAGCCTTTTCGACCTTGAAAACTGTGATTTGCAGGGATTACTCATTTCAAAAACTAATTCAGCTCTCAAAGTGAAACAATGTGCTCTGCTACAGCTTCTAGCATCCATGCTTTTCTTGGCAGAGGTACATGAATTTCTTCAACTCAGCTGGATAGCCCTAATAGACCAAACGCAGTCTATATTAACCCTTCCACACCTAAGATTCAGGAAGTTTTCCTTTACTAACTAATGCAGTTCTCACAGGAAAACAGTGTGCTTCTAACATGGATGGTTTTCCTTTGAGAGATACATGTGTTTCTTCAACTCAGCTGAAAAGGCATCTTTGGAGCAAAGAGAGACAATCTATCTTGAAATACCTTAGTTGCAGGAAGCATTGCATTGAAAACCTAAGTCAATACTCACAAGGAATCAATGATCTCGATGCTCCTGCATCTAATAGCGATGGTTTTCTTTGAGAGATACCTGTATTTCTTCCACTTGGCTGAATAGGTCTTTTTGGATCAAAATGAGCTTTTTTGCGCTTTGAAAACTATGAACTACAGGAAGCATTTCTTTCCAAACCTAACACAATTCTCATTAGGACAGAGATGCTGAATGCTGCATCTTCTAACTTAGAGGGTTTTCTTAGGAGAGATACAAGGGTTTCCTCACCTCAGCTGAATATACGTTAAGTTAACAAACAGAGTCTCTCCCCACCTTGAACCACCAAAGTTCCAGGAAGTATTCCTTTAAAAAACTAACCCAATTCTACAGGGAAACAATGTGGTAGAAGCTCCTGGTCATAAGACAGATAGATTTCTTTCCAGAGATACATGTGTTTCTTCAAGTTAGCTGAATAGGCCTATTTAGAACAACTTGAGCCTTTCTCCACCTAGAAAATTCTGATATGCAAGAGATATTCCTTTCAAAACCAAATTCAATTCTCACAGGGAAACAATGTGGTAGATGCTACATCTTTTAAAACAGGTGGTTTTCTTTAAGGAGAGAGATGTGTTCCTTCAACTCAATGGAAAATGCCTAGTTGCAGCCAATGGAATCGATCTCCACCTTGAAACACCTAAGTTGCGGGATGTGTCTTTTCAGAACAAACTGAATTCTCCCAGGAAAAGCATGTTCTACATTCTCCTGCATGGAACAATGAGGGATTTCCTTGAGAGACACATGTGTTGCATCACCTCACCAGAATAGGTGTATTTGAAGCACAAGGAGCCTTTCTCCCCTGTGAACATTTTTTTTGCAGGAATTATTCCTGTCAAAACATAACACAAGCCTCACTGGAAAAAAGGTGCTACATGCTCCTGTTTCTAACCAGGTGGTTTTCTTTTGAGGGATACAAGGATTCCTTCAATTTAGCTGAATAGGTCTATTTGCAACAAAATGAGCCCTTCCCCACCTGGAAAACTATCGTTCACAGGAATTATTCCTTTCAAAACTAACTCAATTGTCGGAGGGAGACAATGCAGAAGATGCTGCAGCTTCTCTCACAGATGGTTGTCTTTGGAGAGGTACATGTGTTCCCTCCCCTCAGTTGAATAGGCCTATTTGGAGCAAAAAGTGCCTATCTCCACCTTGAAGCACCTACTTTTCACGAAGTATTTCTTTCAAAAGTTAACTCAGTTATCACAGAGAAACAATGTGCTGCTAGCTTCTGTTTCTACACAGATGGAGTTCCTTCGAGAGATACATGTGTTTCTTCAAGTAAGATGAATTGGTGGATCTGCAGCCAAATGAGCCTTTTCCATCTTGAAAACTTTGGTTTGCAGGAAGTACTCCTTTCAAAACCTAACTGAGTTCTCATGGCCTAACAATGTGTTCGATGTGGCAGCCACTTTCATAGCTGGTTTTCTTTGGAGAGATGCATATGGTTCTTCAACTCAGGTGAAGAGGCCTATTTGGAGCAAAGTGAGGCTATTCCACCTTGAAAGGCCGTGGTTGCAGGAAGTATTCTTTTCCAAAACTTAGCAATTCTCACAGGAAAACAATGTGCTAGGTGCTCCTGCTTCCAACAGGGATGGTTTTCTTTCGAGAAATACCTGTGTTTCTTCAACTTAGCCAAGTCGGGCTATTTGGAATGAGATGACACTTTTCGACCTTGAAAACTGTGAATTGCAGGAATTATTCTTCTGCAAATCCAATTCAACTCTCAAAGGGAAACATTGTGCTAGATGCTAGGGCTTCTACCATGCATACTTTTCTTTTAGAGGTACATGTACTTCCTCTACTCAGCTGAATAGCCCTAATGGACCAAACGCAGCCTATCTCCCCCTGCAAACACCTAAGATTCATGAAGAATTCCTTTCAAAAACTAACACAGTTCTCACAGGAAAACATGTGCTTCTAACATGGATGGTTTTCCTTTGAGAGATGTGTGTGTCTTCAACTTAGCTGAATAGGCCTATTTGAAATGAGGTGAGCCTCCTACTTTTAATATTGATATTTGCAGGGTGCGTTGCTTTAAAAAACTAAATGAATTCTCATAGTGAAACACTGTGCTAGATGTGGCAGTTTCTAACATTGAAGGATTTCTTTGCATACATGCATGTGCATCTGCAATTCACCCAAATAGGCCTATTTAGAGTAAGCACATGCTCTCTCCACCTTGAAACACCTAAGTGGCAGTAAGTATTCCTTTCAAAAATAACTCAAGTCTCAAAGGGAAACAACGTGCTAAACGCAAATGCTGCCATCACAGACGGTTTCCTTTGGAGAGGTACATGTGTTACATCTCCTTAGGTGAATAGGCCCATTCGGAGCAAAATGATCCTTTCTCCACTGTGAAAACGATGATTTGCAGGACGTATTCCTTTCAAAACGTAACTCAAGTCTCACAAGGAAACAAAGTGGTAGGTTCTTTGCATCTAACACAGATTTTTTTCTTTCGAGATACACACATGTTTCATCAACTTACTTGAACTGGCCTATTTGCAAGAAAATGAGACTTTCTCCACCTTGAAAAGTAGGATTTGCAGGAGTTATTCTTCCCAAACCTATCTGAAGTCTCACAGGGAAACAATGTGCTTGAAACTCCTGCTTCTAACTCGGTGGTTTTCTTTCTAGGAATGCATGTGTTTCCTCCACTTAGTTGCCTAGGCCTATTTGGAACACAATGAGCCTATCTCCAACCTGAAAACTGTGATTAGCAGGATGTATTCCTTTCCAAAACTTCCTTAATTCTCAAAGGGAAACAATGTGCTAGAAGCTGTGGCTTCCAGCATAGGTGATTGTCTTGGCAGGGATACATGTGTTTCTTCAACTCACCTGAATAGGCCTACTTAGTGCAAAGAGAGACCTTCTGCACCTTGAAACAACTACATTGCAAGAAACAGTCCTTTCAAAAACTAATTTCATTGTCACAAGAACAAGGTGCTGAATGCTGCAGTTTCTAGCATACATGGTTTTCTTTGGGGAGGAAAATGTGTTACTTCAACTCAGCTGAATAGGCCTATTTGGAGCAAACCCAGCCTATCTGCACTTTGAAACACCAAAGTTGCAGGAAGCATTCCTTTCCAAAACGGACACCATTCTCACTGGAATACAATGTGTTAGATGCTCCAGCTTCTAACATAGATGGTTTTCTTTGGAGAGATACATGGGTTTCTTCAACTCAGCTGAATATACTTTAAGGGAGCAAACAGAGTCTATCTCCACCTTCAACCACCTAAGTTCCAGGAAGTATTCCTTGAAAAACCTAACCGAATACTACAGGGAAACCATGTGGTAGAAGCTCCTGGTTCTAAGACAGATGATTTTCTTTCAAGAGATACATCTGTTTCTACAAGTTAGCTGAAGAGGCCAATTTGGAACAAAATGAGCCTTTCTCCACCGAAAAAATACTGATTCTCGGGAGTTATTCCTTTCAAAACCAAATTCAATTTGGACAGGGAAACAGTGTGCTAGATGCTCCTGCTTCAAACAGGGATTGTTTTCTTGCGAGAAATACCTGTGTTTCTTCACTGGAGTCGAGTAGGGCTACTTGGAATAAAATGAGCCTTTTCGACCTTGAAAACTGTGATTTGCAGGGATTACTCATTTCAACAACTAATTCAGCTCTCAAATTGAAACAATGTGCTCTGCTACAGCTTCTAGCATCCATGCTTTTCTTGGCAGAGGTACATGAATTTCTTCAACTCAGCTGGATAGCCCTAATAGACTAAACGCAGTCTATATTAACCCTTCCATACCTAAGATTCAGGAAGTTTTCCTTTACTAACTAATGCAGTTCTCACAGGAAAACAGTGAGCTTCTAACATGGATGGTTTTCCTTTGAGAGATACATGTGTTTCTTCAACTCAGCTGAAAAGGCATCTTTGGAGCAAAGAGAGACAATCTATCTTGAAATACCTTAGTTGCAGGAAGCATTGCATTGAAAACCTAAGTCAATACTCACAAGGAATCAATGATCTCGATGCTCCTGCATCTAATAGCGATGGTTTTCTTTGAGAGATACCTGTATTTCTTCCACTTGGCTGAATAGGTCTTTTTGGATCAAAATGAGCTTTTTTGCGCTTTGAAAACTATGAACTACAGGAAGCATTTCTTTCCAAACCTAACACAATTCTCATTAGGACAGAGATGCTGAATGCTGCATCTTCTAACTTAGAGGGTTTTCTTAGGAGAGATACAAGGGTTTCTTCACCTCAGCTGAATATACGTTAAGTTAACAAACAGAGTCTCTCCCCACCTTGAACCACCAAAGTTCCAGGAAGTATTCCTTTAAAAAACTAACCCAATTCTACAGGGAAACAATGTGGTAGAAGCTCCTGGTCATAAGACAGATAGATTTCTTTCCAGAGATACATGTGTTTCTTCAAGTTAGCTGAATAGGCCTATTTAGAACAACTTGAGCCTTTCTCCACCTAGAAAATTCTGATATGCAAGAGATATTCCTTTCAAAACCAAATTCAATTCTCACAGGGAAACAATGTGGTAGATGCTACATCTTTTAAAACAGGTGGTTTTCTTTAAGGAGAGAGATGTGTTCCTTCAACTCAATGGAAAATGCCTAGTTGCAGCCAATGGAATCGATCTCCACCTTGAAACACCTAAGTTGCGGGATGTGTCTTTTCAGAACAAACTGAATTCTCCCAGGAAAAGCATGTGCTACATTCTCCTGCATGGAACAATGAGGGATTTCCTTGAGAGACACATGTGTTGCATCACCTCACCAGAATAGGTGTATTTGAAGCACAAGGAGCCTTTCTCCCCTGTGAACATTTTTTTTTGCAGGAATTATTCCTGTCAAAACATAACACAAGCCTCACTGGAAAAAAGGTGCTACATGCTCCTGTTTCTAACACAGGTGGTTTTCTTTTGAGGGATACAAGGATTCCTTCAATTTAGCTGAATAGGTCTATTTGCAACAAAATGAGCCCTTCCCCACCTGGAAAACTATCGTTCACAGGAATTATTCCTTTCAAAACTAACTCAATTGTCGGAGGGAGACAATGCAGAAGATGCTGCAGCTTCTCTCACAGATGGTTGTCTTTGGAGAGGTACATGTGTTCCCTCCCCTCAGTTGAATAGGCCTATTTGGAGCAAAAAGTGCCTATCTCCACCTTGAAGCACCTACTTTTCACGAAGTATTTCTTTCAAAAGTTAACTCAGTTATCACAGAGAAACAATGTGCTGCTAGCTTCTGTTTCTACACAGATGGAGTTCCTTCGAGAGATACATGTGTTTCTTCAAGTAAGATGAATTGGTGGATCTGCAGCCAAATGAGCCTTTTCCATCTTGAAAACTTTGGTTTGCCGGAAGTACTCCTTTCAAAAACTACCGGAGTTCTCATGGCCTAACAATGTGTTCGATGTGGCAGCCACTTTCATAGCTGGTTTTCTTTGGAGAGATGCATATGGTTCTTCAACTCAGGTGAAGAGGCCTATTTGGAGCAAAGTGAGGCTATTTCCACCTTGAAAGGCCGTGGTTGCAGGAAGTATTCTTTTCCAAAACTTAGCAATTCTCACAGGAAAACAATGTGCTAGGTGCTCCCGCTTCCAACAGGGATGGTTTTCTTTCGAGAAATACCTGTGTTTCTTCAACTTAGCCAAGTCGGGCTATTTGGAATGAGATGACACTTTTCGACCTTGAAAACTGTGAATTGCAGGAATTATTCTTCTGCAAATCCAATTCAACTCTCAAAGGGAAACATTGTGCTAGATGCTAGGGCTTCTACCATGCATACTTTTCTTTTAGAGGTACATGTACTTCCTCTACTCAGCTGAATAGCCCTAATGGACCAAACGCAGCCTATCTCCCCCTGCAAACACCTAAGATTCATGAAGAATTCCTTTCAAAAACTAACACAGTTCTCACAGGAAAACATGTGCTTCTAACATGGGTGGTTTTCCTTTGAGAGATGTGTGTGTCTTCATCTTAGCTGAATAGGCCTATTTGAAATGAGGTGAGCCTCCTACTTTGAATATTGATATTTGCAGGGTGCGTTGCTTTAAAAAACTAAATGAATTCTCATAGTGAAACACTGTGCTAGATGTGGCAGTTTCTAACATTGAAGGATTTCTTTGCATACATGCATGTGTATCTGCAATTCACCCAAATAGGCCTATTTAGAGTAAGCACATGCTCTCTCCACCTTGAAACACCTAAGTGGCAGTAAGTATTCCTTTCAAAAATAACTCAAGTCTCAAAGGGAAACAACGTGCTAAACGCAAATGCTGCCATCACAGACGGTTTCCTTTGGAGAGGTACATGTGTTACATCTCCTTAGGTGAATAGGCCCATTCGGAGCAAAATGATCCTTTCTCCACTGTGAAAACGATGATTTGCAGGACGTATTCCTTTGAAAACGTAACTCAAGTCTCACAAGGAAACAAAGTGGTAGGTTCTTTGCATCTAACACAGATTTTTTTCTTTCGAGATACACACATGTTTCATCAACTTTCTTGAACTGGCCTATTTACAAGAAAATGAGACTTTCTCCACCTTGAAAAGTAGGATTTGCAGGAGTTATTCTTCCCAAACCTATCTGAAGTCTCACAGGGAAACAATGTGCTTGAAACTCCTGCTTCTAACTCGGTGGTTTTCTTTCTAGGAATGCATGTGTTTCCTCCACTTAGTTGCCTAGGCCTATTTGGAACACAATGAGCCTATCTCCAACCTGAAAACTGTGATTAGCAGGATGTATTCCTTTCCAAAACTTCCTTAATTCTCAAAGGGAAACAATGTGCTAGAAGCTGCGGCTTCCAGCATAGGTGATTGTCTTGGCAGGGATACATGTGTTTCTTCAACTCACCTGAATAGGCCTACTTAGTGCAAAGAGAGACCTTCTGCACCTTGAAACAACTACATTGCAAGAAACAGTCCTTTCAAAAACTAATTTCATTGTCACAAGAACAAGGTGCTGAATGCTGCAGTTTCTAGCATACATGGTTTTCTTTGGGGAGGAACATGTGTTACTTCAACTCAGCTGAATAGGCCTATTTGGAGCAAACCCAGCCTATCTGCACTTTGAAACACCAAAGTTGCAGGAAGCATTCCTTTCCAAAACGGACACCATTCTCACTGGAATACAATGTGTTAGATGCTCCAGCTTCTAACATAGATGGTTTTCTTTGGAGAGATACATGGGTTTCTTCAACTCAGCTGAATATACTTTAAGGGAGCAAACAGAGTCTATCTCCACCTTCAACCACCTAAGTTCCAGGAAGTATTCCTTGAAAAACCTAACCGAATACTACAGGGAAACCATGTGGTAGAAGCTCCTGGTTCTAAGACAGATGATTTTCTTTCAAGAGATACATGTGTTTCTACAAGTTAGCTGAAGAGGCCAATTTGGAACAAAATGAGCCTTTCTCCACCGAAAAAATACTGATTCTCGGGAGTTATTCCTTTCAAAACCAAATTCAATTTGGACAGGGAAACAGTGTGCTAGATGCTCCTGCTTCAAACAGGGATTGTTTTCTTGCGAGAAATACCTGTGTTTCTTCACTGGAGCCGAGTAGGGCTATTTGGAATAAAATGAGCCTTTTCGACCTTGAAAACTGTGATTTGCAGGGATTACTCCTTTCAAAAACTAATTCAGCTCTCAAAGTGAAACAATGTGCTCTGCTACAGCTTCTAGCATACATGCTTTTCTTTGAAGAAGTACATGAATTTCTTCAACTCAGCTGGATAGCCCTAATAGACCAAACGCAGTCTATATTAACCCTTCCACACCTAAGATTCAGGAAGTTTTCCTTTACTAACTAATGCAGTTCTCACAGGAAAACAGTGTGCTTCTAACATGGATGGTTTTCCTTTGAGAGATACATGTGTTTCTTCAACTCAGCTGAAAAGGCATCTTTGGAGCAAAGAGAGACAATCTATCTTGAAATACCTTAGTTGCAGGAAGCATTGCATTGAAAACCTAAGTCAATACTCACAAGGAATCAATGATCTCGATGCTCCTGCATCTAATAGCGATGGTTTTCTTGGAGAGATACCTGTATTTCTTCCACTTGGCTGAATAGGTCTTTTTGGATCAAAATGAGCTTTTTTGCGCTTTGAAAACTATGAACTACAGGAAGCATTTCTTTCCAAACCTAACACAATTCTCATTAGGACAGAGATGCTGAATGCTGCATCTTCTAACTTAGAGGGTTTTCTTAGGAGAGATACAAGGGTTTCTTCACCTCAGCTGAATATACGTTAAGTTAACAAACAGAGTCTCTCCCCACCTTGAACCACCAAAGTTCCAGGAAGTATTCCTTTAAAAAACTAACCCAATTCTACAGGGAAACAATGTGGTAGAAGCTCCTGGTCATAAGACGGATAGATTTCTTTCCAGAGATACATGTGTTTCTTCAAGTTAGCTGAATAAGCCTATTTAGAACAACTTGAGCCTTTCTCCACCTAGAAAATTCTGATATGCAAGAGATATTCCTTTCAAAACCAAATTCAATTCTCACAGGGAAACAATGTGGTAGATGCTACATCTTTTAAAACAGGTGGTTTTCTTTAAGGAGACAGATGTGTTCCTTCAACTCAATGGAAAATGCCTAGTTGCAGCCAAGGGAATCGATCTCCACCTTGAAACACCTAAGTTGCGGGATGTGTCTTTTCAGAACAAACTGAATTCTCCCAGGAAAAGCATGTGCTACATTCTCCTGCATGGAACAATGAGGGATTTCCTTGAGAGACACATGTGTTGCATCACCTCACCAGAATAGGTGTATTTGAAGCACAAGGAGCCTTTCTCCCCTGTGAACATTTTTTTTTGCAGGAATTATTCCTGTCAAAACATAACACAAGCCTCACTGGAAAAAAGGTGCTACATGCTCCTGTTTCTAACCAGGTGGTTTTCTTTTGAGGGATACAAGGATTCCTTCAATTTAGCTGAATAGGTCTATTTGCAACAAAATGAGCCCTTCCCCACCTGGAAAACTATCGTTCACAGGAATTATTCCTTTCAAAACTAACTCAATTGTCGGAGGGAGACAATGCAGAAGATGCTGCAGCTTCTCTCACAGATGGTTGTCTTTGGAGAGGTACATGTGTTCCCTCCCCTCAGTTGAATAGGCCTATTTGGAGCCAAAAGTGCCTATCTCCACCTTGAAGCACCTACTTTTCACGAAGTATTTCTTTCAAAAGTTAACTCAGTTATCACAGAGAAACAATGTGCTGCTAGCTTCTGTTTCTACACAGATGGAGTTCCTTCGAGAGATACATGTGTTTCTTCAAGTAAGATGAATTGGTGGATCTGCAGCCAAATGAGCCTTTTCCATCTTGAAAACTTTGGTTTGCAGGAAGTACTCCTTTCAAAACCTAACTGAGTTCTCATGGCCTAACAATGTGTTCGATGTGGCAGCCACTTTCATAGCTGGTTTTCTTTGGAGAGATGCATATGGTTCTTCAACTCAGGTGAAGAGGCCTATTTGGAGCAAAGTGAGGCTATTCCACCTTGAAAGGCCGTGGTTGCAGGAAGTATTCTTTTCCAAAACTTAGCAATTCTCACAGGAAAACAATGTGCTAGGTGCTCCTGCTTCCAACAGGGATGGTTTTCTTTCGAGAAATACCTGTGTTTCTTCAACTTAGCCAAGTCGGGCTATTTGGAATGAGATGACAGTTTTCGACCTTGAAAACTGTGAATTGCAGGAATTATTCTTCTGCAAATCCAATTCAACTCTCAAAGGGAAACATTGTGCTAGATGCTAGGGCTTCTACCATGCATACTTTTCTTTTAGAGGTACATGTACTTCCTCTACTCAGCTGAATAGCCCTAATGGACCAAACGCAGCCTATCTCCCCCTGCAAACACCTAAGATTCATGAAGAATTCCTTTCAAAAACTAACACAGTTCTCACAGGAAAACATGTGCTTCTAACATGGATGGTTTTCCTTTGAGAGATGTGTGTGTCTTCAACTTAGCTGAATAGGCCTATTTGAAATGAGGTGAGCCTCCTACTTTGAATATTGATATTTGCAGGGTGCGTTGCTTTAAAAAACTAAATGAATTCTCATAGTGAAACACTGTGCTAGATGTGGCAGTTTCTAACATTGAAGGATTTCTTTGCATACATGCATGTGCATCTGCAATTCACCCAAATAGGCCTATTTAGAGTAAGCACATGCTCTCTCCACCTTGAAACACCTAAGTGGCAGTAAGTATTCCTTTCAAAAATAACTCAAGTCTCAAAGGGAAACAACGTGCTAAACGCAAATGCTGCCATCACAGACGGTTTCCTTTGGAGAGGTACATGTGTTACATCTCCTTAGGTGAATAGGCCCATTCGGAGCAAAATGATCCTTTCTCCACTGTGAAAACGATGATTTGCAGGACGTATTCCTTTCAAAACGTAACTCAAGTCTCACAAGGAAACAAAGTGGTAGGTTCTTTGCATCTAACACAGATTTTTTTCTTTCGAGATACACACATGTTTCATCAACTTACTTGAACTGGCCTATTTGCAAGAAAATGAGACTTTCTCCACCTTGAAAAGTAGGATTTGCAGGAGTTATTCTTCCCAAACCTATCTGAAGTCTCACAGGGAAACAATGTGCTTGAAACTCCTGCTTCTAACTCGGTGGTTTTCTTTCTAGGAATGCATGTGTTTCCTCCACTTAGTTGCCTAGGCCTATTTGGAACACAATGAGCCTATCTCCAACCTGAAAACTGTGATTAGCAGGATGTATTCCTTTCCAAAACTTCCTTAATTCTCAAAGGGAAACAATGTGCTAGAAGCTGCGGCTTCCAGCATAGGTGATTGTCTTGGCAGGGATACATGTGTTTCTTCAACTCACCTGAATAGGCCTACTTAGTGCAAAGAGAGACCTTGTGCACCTTGAAACAACTACATTGCAAGAAACAGTCCTTTCAAAAACTAATTTCATTGTCACAAGAACAAGGTGCTGAATGCTGCAGTTTCTAGCATACATGGTTTTCTTTGGGGAGGAACATGTGTTACTTCAACTCAGCTGAATAGGCCTATTTGGAGCAAACCCAGCCTATCTGCACTTTGAAACACCAAAGTTGCAGGAAGCATTCCTTTCCAAAACGGACACGATTCTCACTGGAATACAATGTGTTAGATGCTCCAGCTTCGAACATAGATGGTTTTCTTTGGAGAGATACATGGGTTTCTTCAACTCAGCTGAATATACTTTAAGGGAGCAAACAGAGTCTATCTCCACCTTCAACCACCTAAGTTCCAGGAAGTATTCCTTGAAAAACCTAACCGAATACTACAGGGAAACCATGTGGTAGAAGCTCCTGGTTCTAAGACAGATGATTTTCTTTCAAGAGATACATGTGTTTCTACAAGTTAGCTGAAGAGGCCAATTTGGAACAAAATGAGCCTTTCTCCACCGAAAAAATACTGATTCTCGGGAGTTATTCCTTTCAAAACCAAATTCAATTTGGACAGGGAAACAGTGTGCTAGATGCTCCTGCTTCAAACAGGGATTGTTTTCTTGCGAGAAATACCTGTGTTTCTTCACTGGAGTCGAGTAGGGCTACTTGGAATAAAATGAGCCTTTTCGACCTTGAAAACTGTGATTTGCAGGGATTACTCATTTCAAAAACTAATTCAGCTCTCAAAGTGAAACAATGTGCTCTGCTACAGCTTCTAGCATCCATGCTTTTCTTGGCAGAGGTACATGAATTTCTTCAACTCAGCTGGATAGCCCTAATAGACTAAACGCAGTCTATATTAACCCTTCCATACCTAAGATTCAGGAAGTTTTCCTTTACTAACTAATGCAGTTCTCACAGGAAAACAGTGAGCTTCTAACATGGATGGTTTTCCTTTGAGAGATACATGTGTTTCTTCAACTCAGCTGAAAAGGCATCTTTGGAGCAAAGAGAGACAATCTATCTTGAAATACCTTAGTTGCAGGAAGCATTGCATTGAAAACCTAAGTCAATACTCACAAGGAATCAATGATCTCGATGCTCCTGCATCTAATAGCGATGGTTTTCTTGGAGAGATACCTGTATTTCTTCCACTTGGCTGAATAGGTCTTTTTGGATCAAAATGAGCTTTTTTGCGCTTTGAAAACTATGAACTACAGGAAGCATTTCTTTCCAAACCTAACACAATTCTCATTAGGACAGAGATGCTGAATGCTGCATCTTCTAACTTAGAGGGTTTTCTTAGGAGAGATACAAGGGTTTCTTCACCTCAGCTGAATATACGTTAAGTTAACAAACAGAGTCTCTCCCCACCTTGAACCACCAAAGTTCCAGGAAGTATTCCTTTAAAAAACTAACCCAATTCTACAGGGAAACAATGTGGTAGAAGCTCCTGGTCATAAGACAGATAGATTTCTTTCCAGAGATACATGTGTTTCTTCAAGTTAGCTGAATAGGCCTATTTAGAACAACTTGAGCCTTTCTCCACCTAGAAAATTCTGATATGCAAGAGATATTCCTTTCAAAACCAAATTCAATTCTCACAGGGAAACAATGTGGTAGATGCTACATCTTTTAAAACAGGTGGTTTTCTTTAAGGAGAGAGATGTGTTCCTTCAACTCAATGGAAAATGCCTAGTTGCAGCCAATGGAATCGATCTCCACCTTGAAACACCTAAGTTGCGGGATGTGTCTTTTCAGAACAAACTGAATTCTCCCAGGAAAAGCATGTGCTACATTCTCCTGCATGGAACAATGAGGGATTTCCTTGAGAGACACATGTGTTGCATCACCTCACCAGAATAGGTGTATTTGAAGCACAAGGAGCCTTTCTCCCCTGTGAACATTTTTTTTGCAGGAATTATTCCTGTCAAAACATAACACAAGCCTCACTGGAAAAAAGGTGCTACATGCTCCTGTTTCTAACACAGGTGGTTTTCTTTTGAGGGATACAAGGATTCCTTCAATTTAGCTGAATAGGTCTATTTGCAACAAAATGAGCCCTTCCCCACCTGGAAAACTATCCTTCACAGGAATTATTCCTTTCAAAACTAACCCAATTGTCGGAGGGAGACAATGCAGAAGATGCTGCAGCTTCTCTCACAGATGGTTGTCTTTGGAGAGGTACATGTGTTCCCTCCCCTCAGTTGAATAGGCCTATTTGGAGCCAAAAGTGCCTATCTCCACCTGGAAGCACCTACTTTTCACGAAGTATTTCTTTCAAAAGTTAACTCAGTTATCACAGAGAAACAATGTGCTGCTAGCTTCTGTTTCTACACAGATGGAGTTCCTTCGAGAGATACATGTGTTTCTTCAAGTAAGATGAATTGGTGGATCTGCAGCCAAATGAGCCTTTTCCATCTTGAAAACTTTGGTTTGCCGGAAGTACTCCTTTCAAAAACTACCGGAGTTCTCATGGCCTAACAATGTGTTCGATGTGGCAGCCACTTTCATAGCTGGTTTTCTTTGGAGAGATGCATATGGTTCTTCAACTCAGGTGAAGAGGCCTATTTGGAGCAAAGTGAGGCTATTTCCACCTTGAAAGGCCGTGGTTGCAGGAAGTATTCTTTTCCAAAACTTAGCAATTCTCACAGGAAAACAATGTGCTAGGTGCTCCCGCTTCCAACAGGGATGGTTTTCTTTCGAGAAATACCTGTGTTTCTTCAACTTAGCCAAGTCGGGCTATTTGGAATGAGATGACACTTTTCGACCTTGAAAACTGTGAATTGCAGGAATTATTCTTCTGCAAATCCAATTCAACTCTCAAAGGGAAACATTGTGCTAGATGCTAGGGCTTCTACCATGCATACTTTTCTTTTAGAGGTACATGTACTTCCTCTACTCAGCTGAATAGCCCTAATGGACCAAACGCAGCCTATCTCCCCCTGCAAACACCTAAGATTCATGAAGAATTCCTTTCAAAAACTAACACAGTTCTCACAGGAAAACATGTGCTTCTAACATGGGTGGTTTTCCTTTGAGAGATGTGTGTGTCTTCATCTTAGCTGAATAGGCCTATTTGAAATGAGGTGAACCTCCTACTTTGAATATTGATATTTGCAGGGTGCGTTGCTTTAAAAAACTAAATGAATTCTCATAGTGAAACACTGTGCTAGATGTGGCAGTTTCTAACATTGAAGGATTTCTTTGCATACATGCATGTGTATCTGCAATTCACCCAAATAGGCCTATTTAGAGTAAGCACATGCTCTCTCCACCTTGAAACACCTAAGTGGCAGTAAGTATTCCTTTCAAAAATAACTCAAGTCTCAAAGGGAAACAACGTGCTAAACGCAAATGCTGCCATCACAGACGGTTTCCTTTGGAGAGGTACATGTGTTACATCTCCTTAGGTGAATAGGCCCATTCGGAGCAAAATGATCCTTTCTCCACTGTGAAAACGATGATTTGCAGGACGTATTCCTTTGAAAACGTAACTCAAGTCTCACAAGGAAACAAAGTGGTAGGTTCTTTGCATCTAACACAGATTTTTTTCTTTCGAGATACACACATGTTTCATCAACTTTCTTGAACTGGCCTATTTACAAGAAAATGAGACTTTCTCCACCTTGAAAAGTAGGATTTGCAGGAGTTATTCTTCCCAAACCTATCTGAAGTCTCACAGGGAAACAATGTGCTTGAAACTCCTGCTTCTAACTCGGTGGTTTTCTTTCTAGGAATGCATGTGTTTCCTCCACTTAGTTGCCTAGGCCTATTTGGAACACAATGAGCCTATCTCCAACCTGAAAACTGTGATTAGCAGGATGTATTCCTTTCCAAAACTTCCTTAATTCTCAAAGGGAAACAATGTGCTAGAAGCTGCGGCTTCCAGCATAGGTGATTGTCTTGGCAGGGATACATGTGTTTCTTCAACTCACCTGAATAGGCCTACTTAGTGCAAAGAGAGACCTTCTGCACCTTGAAACAACTACATTGCAAGAAACAGTCCTTTCAAAAACTAATTTCATTGTCACAAGAACAAGGTGCTGAATGCTGCAGTTTCTAGCATACATGGTTTTCTTTGGGGAGGAACATGTGTTACTTCAACTCAGCTGAATAGGCCTATTTGGAGCAAACCCAGCCTATCTGCACTTTGAAACACCAAAGTTGCAGGAAGCATTCCTTTCCAAAACGGACACCATTCTCACTGGAATACAATGTGTTAGATGCTCCAGCTTCTAACATAGATGGTTTTCTTTGGAGAGATACATGGGTTTCTTCAACTCAGCTGAATATACTTTAAGGGAGCAAACAGAGTCTATCTCCACCTTCAACCACCTAAGTTCCAGGAAGTATTCCTTGAAAAACCTAACCGAATACTACAGGGAAACCATGTGGTAGAAGCTCCTGGTTCTAAGACAGATGATTTTCTTTCAAGAGATACATGTGTTTCTACAAGTTAGCTGAAGAGGCCAATTTGGAACAAAATGAGCCTTTCTCCACCGAAAAAATACTGATTCTCGGGAGTTATTCCTTTCAAAACCAAATTCAATTTGGACAGGGAAACAGTGTGCTAGATGCTCCTGCTTCAAACAGGGATTGTTTTCTTGCGAGAAATACCTGTGTTTCTTCACTGGAGCCGAGTAGGGCTATTTGGAATAAAATGAGCCTTTTCGACCTTGAAAACTGTGATTTGCAGGGATTACTCCTTTCAAAAACTAATTCAGCTCTCAAAGTGAAACAATGTGCTCTGCTACAGCTTCTAGCATACATGCTTTTCTTTGAAGAAGTACATGAATTTCTTCAACTCAGCTGGATAGCCCTAATAGACCAAACGCAGTCTATATTAACCCTTCCACACCTAAGATTCAGGAAGTTTTCCTTTACTAACTAATGCAGTTCTCACAGGAAAACAGTGTGCTTCTAACATGGATGGTTTTCCTTTGAGAGATACATGTGTTTCTTCAACTCAGCTGAAAAGGCATCTTTGGAGCAAAGAGAGACAATCTATCTTGAAATACCTTAGTTGCAGGAAGCATTGCATTGAAAACCTAAGTCAATACTCACAAGGAATCAATGATCTCGATGCTCCTGCATCTAATAGCGATGGTTTTCTTGGAGAGATACCTGTATTTCTTCCACTTGGCTGAATAGGTCTTTTTGGATCAAAATGAGCTTTTTTGCGCTTTGAAAACTATGAACTACAGGAAGCATTTCTTTCCAAACCTAACACAATTCTCATTAGGACAGAGATGCTGAATGCTGCATCTTCTAACTTAGAGGGTTTTCTTAGGAGAGATACAAGGGTTTCTTCACCTCAGCTGAATATACGTTAAGTTAACAAACAGAGTCTCTCCCCACCTTGAACCACCAAAGTTCCAGGAAGTATTCCTTTAAAAAACTAACCCAATTCTACAGGGAAACAATGTGGTAGAAGCTCCTGGTCACAGGACGGATAGATTTCTTTCCAGAGATACATGTGTTTCTTCAAGTTAGCTGAATAAGCCTATTTAGAACAACTTGAGCCTTTCTCCACCTAGAAAATTCTGATATGCAAGAGATATTCCTTTCAAAACCAAATTCAATTCTCACAGGGAAACAATGTGGTAGATGCTACATCTTTTAAAACAGGTGGTTTTCTTTAAGGAGACAGATGTGTTCCTTCAACTCAATGGAAAATGCCTAGTTGCAGCCAAGGGAATCGATCTCCACCTTGAAACACCTAAGTTGCGGGATGTGTCTTTTCAGAACAAACTGAATTCTCCCAGGAAAAGCATGTGCTACATTCTCCTGCATGGAACAATGAGGGATTTCCTTGAGAGACACATGTGTTGCATCACCTCACCAGAATAGGTGTATTTGAAGCACAAGGAGCCTTTCTCCCCTGTGAACATTTTTTTTTGCAGGAATTATTCCTGTCAAAACATAACACAAGCCTCACTGGAAAAAAGGTGCTACATGCTCCTGTTTCTAACACAGGTGGTTTTCTTTTGAGGGATACAAGGATTCCTTCAATTTAGCTGAATAGGTCTATTTGCAACAAAATGAGCCCTTCCCCACCTGGAAAACTATCCTTCACAGGAATTATTCCTTTCAAAACTAACCCAATTGTCGGAGGGAGACAATGCAGAAGATGCTGAAGCTTCTCTCACAGATGGTTGTCTTTGGAGAGGTACATGTGTTCCCTCCCCTCAGTTGAATAGGCCTATTTGGAGCCAAAAGTGCCTATCTCCACCTGGAAGCACCTACTTTTCACGAAGTATTTCTTTCAAAAGTTAACTCAGTTATCACAGAGAAACAATGTGCTGCTAGCTTCTGTTTCTACACAGATGGAGTTCCTTCGAGAGATACATGTGTTTCTTCAAGTAAGATGAATTGGTGGATCTGCAGCCAAATGAGCCTTTTCCATCTTGAAAACTTTGGTTTGCAGGAAGTACTCCTTTCAAAACCTAACTGAGTTCTCATGGCCTAACAATGTGCTCGATGTGGCAGCCACTTTCATAGCTGGTTTTCTTTGGAGAGATGCATATGGTTCTTCAACTCAGGTGAAGAGGCCTATTTGGAGCAAAGTGAGGCTATTTCCACCTTGAAAGGCCGTGGTTGCAGGAAGTATTCTTTTCCAAAACGGACGCAATTCTCACAGGAAAACAATGTGCTAGGTGCTCCTGCTTCCAACAGGGATGGTTTTCTTTCGAGAAATACCTGTGTTTCTTCAACTTAGCCAAGTCGGGCTATTTGGAAAGAGATGACACTTTTCGACCTTGAAAACTGTGAATTGCAGGAATTATTCTTCTGCAAATCCAATTCAACTCTCAAAGGGAAACATTGTGCTAGATGCTAGGGCTTCTACCATGCATACTTTTCTTTTAGAGGTACATGTACTTCCTCTACTCAGCTGAATAGCCCTAATGGACCAAACGCAGCCTATCTCCCCCTGCAAACACCTAAGATTCATGAAGAATTCCTTTCAAAAACTAACACAGTTCTCACAGGAAAACATGTGCTTCTAACATGGGTGGTTTTCCTTTGAGAGATGTGTGTGTCTTCATCTTAGCTGAATAGGCCTATTTGAAATGAGGTGAGCCTCCTACTTTGAATATTGATATTTGCAGGGTGCGTTGCTTTAAAAAACTAAATGAATTCTCATAGTGAAACACTGTGCTAGATGTGGCAGTTTCTAACATTGAAGGATTTCTTTGCATACATGCATGTGTATCTGCAATTCACCCAAATAGGCCTATTTAGAGTAAGCACATGCTCTCTCCACCTTGAAACACCTAAGTGGCAGTAAGTATTCCTTTCAAAAATAACTCAAGTCTCAAAGGGAAACAACGTGCTAAACGCAAATGCTGCCATCACAGACGGTTTCCTTTGGAGAGGTACATGTGTTACATCTCCTTAGGTGAATAGGCCCATTCGGAGCAAAATGATCCTTTCTCCACTGTGAAAACGATGATTTGCAGGACGTATTCCTTTGAAAACGTAACTCAAGTCTCACAAGGAAACAAAGTGGTAGGTTCTTTGCATCTAACACAGATTTTTTTCTTTCGAGATACACACATGTTTCATCAACTTTCTTGAACTGGCCTATTTACAAGAAAATGAGACTTTCTCCACCTTGAAAAGTAGGATTTGCAGGAGTTATTCTTCCCAAACCTATCTGAAGTCTCACAGGGAAACAATGTGCTTGAAACTCCTGCTTCTAACTCGGTGGTTTTCTTTCTAGGAATGCATGTGTTTCCTCCACTTAGTTGCCTAGGCCTATTTGGAACACAATGAGCCTATCTCCAACCTGAAAACTGTGATTAGCAGGATGTATTCCTTTCCAAAACTTCCTTAATTCTCAAAGGGAAACAATGTGCTAGAAGCTGCGGCTTCCAGCATAGGTGATTGTCTTGGCAGGGATACATGTGTTTCTTCAACTCACCTGAATAGGCCTACTTAGTGCAAAGAGAGACCTTCTGCACCTTGAAACAACTACATTGCAAGAAACAGTCCTTTCAAAAACTAATTTCATTGTCACAAGAACAAGGTGCTGAATGCTGCAGTTTCTAGCATACATGGTTTTCTTTGGGGAGGAACATGTGTTACTTCAACTCAGCTGAATAGGCCTATTTGGAGCAAACCCAGCCTATCTGCACTTTGAAACACCAAAGTTGCAGGAAGCATTCCTTTCCAAAACGGACACCATTCTCACTGGAATACAATGTGTTAGATGCTCCAGCTTCTAACATAGATGGTTTTCTTTGGAGAGATACATGGGTTTCTTCAACTCAGCTGAATATACTTTAAGGGAGCAAACAGAGTCTATCTCCACCTTCAACCACCTAAGTTCCAGGAAGTATTCCTTGAAAAACCTAACCGAATACTACAGGGAAACCATGTGGTAGAAGCTCCTGGTTCTAAGACAGATGATTTTCTTTCAAGAGATACATGTGTTTCTACAAGTTAGCTGAAGAGGCCAATTTGGAACAAAATGAGCCTTTCTCCACCGAAAAAATACTGATTCTCGGGAGTTATTCCTTTCAAAACCAAATTCAATTTGGACAGGGAAACAGTGTGCTAGATGCTCCTGCTTCAAACAGGGATTGTTTTCTTGCGAGAAATACCTGTGTTTCTTCACTGGAGCCGAGTAGGGCTATTTGGAATAAAATGAGCCTTTTCGACCTTGAAAACTGTGATTTGCAGGGATTACTCCTTTCAAAAACTAATTCAGCTCTCAAAGTGAAACAATGTGCTCTGCTACAGCTTCTAGCATACATGCTTTTCTTTGAAGAAGTACATGAATTTCTTCAACTCAGCTGGATAGCCCTAATAGACCAAACGCAGTCTATATTAACCCTTCCACACCTAAGATTCAGGAAGTTTTCCTTTACTAACTAATGCAGTTCTCACAGGAAAACAGTGTGCTTCTAACATGGATGGTTTTCCTTTGAGAGATACATGTGTTTCTTCAACTCAGCTGAAAAGGCATCTTTGGAGCAAAGAGAGACAATCTATCTTGAAATACCTTAGTTGCAGGAAGCATTGCATTGAAAACCTAAGTCAATACTCACAAGGAATCAATGATCTCGATGCTCCTGCATCTAATAGCGATGGTTTTCTTGGAGAGATACCTGTATTTCTTCCACTTGGCTGAATAGGTCTTTTTGGATCAAAATGAGCTTTTTTGCGCTTTGAAAACTATGAACTACAGGAAGCATTTCTTTCCAAACCTAACACAATTCTCATTAGGACAGAGATGCTGAATGCTGCATCTTCTAACTTAGAGGGTTTTCTTGGGAGAGATACAAGGGTTTCTTCACCTCAGCTGAATATACGTTAAGTTAACAAACAGAGTCTCTCCCCACCTTGAACCACCAAAGTTCCAGGAAGTATTCCTTTAAAAAACTAACCCAATTCTACAGGGAAACAATGTGGTAGAAGCTCCTGGTCATAGGACGGATAGATTTCTTTCCAGAGATACATGTGTTTCTTCAAGTTAGCTGAATAAGCCTATTTAGAACAACTTGAGCCTTTCTCCACCTAGAAAATTCTGATATGCAAGAGATATTCCTTTCAAAACCAAATTCAATTCTCACAGGGAAACAATGTGGTAGATGCTACATCTTTTAAAACAGGTGGTTTTCTTTAAGGAGACAGATGTGTTCCTTCAACTCAATGGAAAATGCCTAGTTGCAGCCAAGGGAATCGATCTCCACCTTGAAACACCTAAGTTGCGGGATGTGTCTTTTCAGAACAAACTGAATTCTCCCAGGAAAAGCATGTGCTACATTCTCCTGCATGGAACAATGAGGGATTTCCTTGAGAGACACATGTGTTGCATCACCTCACCAGAATAGGTGTATTTGAAGCACAAGGAGCCTTACTCCCCTGTGAACATTTTTTTTTGCAGGAATTATTCCTGTCAAAACATAACACAAGCCTCACTGGAAAAAAGGTGCTACATGCTCCTGTTTCTAACACAGGTGGTTTTCTTTTGAGGGATACAAGGATTCCTTCAATTTAGCTGAATACGTCTATTTGCAACAAAATGAGCCCTTCCCCACCTGGAAAACTATCCTTCACAGGAATTATTCCTTTCAAAACTAACCCAATTGTCGGAGGGAGACAATGCAGAAGATGCTGCAGCTTCTCTCACAGATGGTTGTCTTTGGAGAGGTACATGTGTTCCCTCCCCTCAGTTGAATAGGCCTATTTGGAGCCAAAAGTGCCTATCTCCACCTTGAAGCACCTACTTTTCACGAAGTATTTCTTTCAAAAGTTAACTCAGTTATCACAGAGAAACAATGTGCTGCTAGCTTCTGTTTCTACACAGATGGAGTTCCTTCGAGAGATACATGTGTTTCTTCAAGTAAGATGAATTGGTGGATCTGCAGCCAAATGAGCCTTTTCCATCTTGAAAACTTTGGTTTGCAGGAAGTACTCCTTTCAAAACCTAACTGAGTTCTCATGGCCTAACAATGTGCTCGATGTGGCAGCCACTTTCATAGCTGGTTTTCTTTGGAGAGATGCATATGGTTCTTCAACTCAGGTGAAGAGGCCTATTTGGAGCAAAGTGAGGCTATTTCCACCTTGAAAGGCCGTGGTTGCAGGAAGTATTCTTTTCCAAAACGGACGCAATTCTCACAGGAAAACAATGTGCTAGGTGCTCCTGCTTCCAACAGGGATGGTTTTCTTTCGAGAAATACCTGTGTTTCTTCAACTTAGCCAAGTCGGGCTATTTGGAAAGAGATGACACTTTTCGACCTTGAAAACTGTGAATTGCAGGAATTATTCTTCTGCAAATCCAATTCAACTCTCAAAGGGAAACATTGTGCTAGATGCTAGGGCTTCTACCATGCATACTTTTCTTTTAGAGGTACATGTACTTCCTCTACTCAGCTGAATAGCCCTAATGGACCAAATGCAGCCTATCTCCCCCTGCAAACACCTAAGATTCATGAAGAATTCCTTTCAAAAACTAACACAGTTCTCACAGGAAAACATGTGCTTCTAACATGGGTGGTTTTCCTTTGAGAGATGTGTGTGTCTTCATCTTAGCTGAATAGGCCTATTTGAAATGAGGTGAGCCTCCTACTTTGAATATTGATATTTGCAGGGTGCGTTGCTTTAAAAAACTAAATGAATTCTCATAGTGAAACACTGTGCTAGATGTGGCAGTTTCTAACATTGAAGGATTTCTTTGCATACATGCATGTGTATCTGCAATTCACCCAAATAGGCCTATTTAGAGTAAGCACATGCTCTCTCCACCTTGAAACACCTAAGTGGCAGTAAGTATTCCTTTCAAAAATAACTCAAGTCTCAAAGGGAAACAACGTGCTAAACGCAAATGCTGCCATCACAGACGGTTTCCTTTGGAGAGGTACATGTGTTACATCTCCTTAGGTGAATAGGCCCATTCGGAGCAAAATGATCCTTTCTCCACTGTGAAAACGATGATTTGCAGGACGTATTCCTTTCAAAACGTAACTCAAGTCTCACAAGGAAACAAAGTGGTAGGTTCTTTGCATCTAACACAGATTTTTTTCTTTCGAGATACACACATGTTTCATCAACTTTCTTGAACTGGCCTATTTGCAAGAAAATGAGACTTTCTCCACCTTGAAAAGTAGGATTTGCAGGAGTTATTCTTCCCAAACCTATCTGAAGTCTCACAGGGAAACAATGTGCTTGAAACTCCTGCTTCTAACTCGGTGGTTTTCTTTCTAGGAATGCATGTGTTTCCTCCACTTAGTTGCCTAGGCCTATTTGGAACACAATGAGCCTATCTCCAACCTGAAAACTGTGATTAGCAGGATGTATTCCTTTCCAAAACTTCCTTAATTCTCAAAGGGAAACAATGTGCTAGAAGCTGCGGCTTCCAGCATAGGTGATTGTCTTGGCAGGGATACATGTGTTTCTTCAACTCACCTGAATAGGCCTACTTAGTGCAAAGAGAGACCTTCTGCACCTTGAAACAACTGCATTGCAAGAAACAGTCCTTTCAAAAACTAATTTCATTGTCACAAGAACAAGGTGCTGAATGCTGCAGTTTCTAGCATACATGGTTTTCTTTGGGGAGGAACATGTGTTACTTCAACTCAGCTGAATAGGCCTATTTGGAGCAAACCCAGCCTATCTGCACTTTGAAACACCAAAGTTGCAGGAAGCATTCCTTTCCAAAACGGACACCATTCTCACTGGAATACAATGTGTTAGATGCTCCAGCTTCTAACATAGATGGTTTTCTTTGGAGAGATACATGGGTTTCTTCAACTCAGCTGAATATACTTTAAGGGAGCAAACAGAGTCTATCTCCACCTTCAACCACCTAAGTTCCAGGAAGTATTCCTTGAAAAACCTAACCGAATACTACAGGGAAACCATGTGGTAGAAGCTCCTGGTTCTAAGACAGATGATTTTCTTTCAAGAGATACATGTGTTTCTACAAGTTAGCTGAAGAGGCCAATTTGGAACAAAATGAGCCTTTCTCCACCGAAAAAATACTGATTCTCGGGAGTTATTCCTTTCAAAACCAAATTCAATTTGGACAGGGAAACAGTGTGCTAGATGCTCCTGCTTCAAACAGGGATTGTTTTCTTGCGAGAAATACCTGTGTTTCTTCACTGGAGCCGAGTAGGGCTATTTGGAATAAAATGAGCCTTTTCGACCTTGAAAACTGTGATTTGCAGGGATTACTCCTTTCAAAAACTAATTCAGCTCTCAAAGTGAAACAATGTGCTCTGCTACAGCTTCTAGCATACATGCTTTTCTTTGAAGAAGTACATGAATTTCTTCAACTCAGCTGGATAGCCCTAATAGACCAAACGCAGTCTATATTAACCCTTCCACACCTAAGATTCAGGAAGTTTTCCTTTACTAACTAATGCAGTTCTCACAGGAAAACAGTGTGCTTCTAACATGGATGGTTTTCCTTTGAGAGATACATGTGTTTCTTCAACTCAGCTGAAAAGGCATCTTTGGAGCAAAGAGAGACAATCTATCTTGAAATACCTTAGTTGCAGGAAGCATTGCATTGAAAACCTAAGTCAATACTCACAAGGAATCAATGATCTCGATGCTCCTGCATCTAATAGCGATGGTTTTCTTGGAGAGATACCTGTATTTCTTCCACTTGGCTGAATAGGTCTTTTTGGATCAAAATGAGCTTTTTTGCGCTTTGAAAACTATGAACTACAGGAAGCATTTCTTTCCAAACCTAACACAATTCTCATTAGGACAGAGATGCTGAATGCTGCATCTTCTAACTTAGAGGGTTTTCTTAGGAGAGATACAAGGGTTTCCTCACCTCAGCTGAATATACGTTAAGTTAACAAACAGAGTCTCTCCCCACCTTGAACCACCAAAGTTCCAGGAAGTATTCCTTTAAAAAACTAACCGAATTCTACAGGGAAACAATGTGGTAGAAGCTCCTGGTCATAAGACAGATAGATTTCTTTCGAGAGATACATGTGTTTCTTCAAGTTAGCTGAATAGGCCTATTTAGAACAACTTGAGCCTTTCTCCACCTAGAAAATTCTGATATGCAAGAGATATTCCTTTCAAAACCAAATTCAATTCTCACAGGGAAACAATGTGGTAGATGCTACATCTTTTAAAACAGGTGGTTTTCTTTAAGGAGACAGATGTGTTCCTTCAACTCAATGGAAAATGCCTAGTTGCAGCCAATGCAATCGATTTCCACCTTGAAACACCTAAGTTGCGGGATGTGTCTTTTCAGAACAAACTGAATTCTCCCAGGAAAAGCATGTGCTACATTCTCCTGCATGGAACAATGAGGGATTTCCTTGAGAGACACATGTGTTGCATCACCTCACCAGAATAGGTGTATTTGAAGCACAAGGAGCCTTTCTCCCCTGTGAACATTTTTTTTTGCAGGAATTATTCCTGTCAAAACATAACACAAGCCTCACTGGAAAAAAGGTGCTACATGCTCCTGTTTCTAACACAGGTGTTTTTCTTTTGAGGGATACAAGGATTCCTTCAATTTAGCTGAATAGGTCTATTTGCAACAAAATGAGCGCTTCCCCACCTGGAAAACTATCCTTCACAGGAATTATTCCTTTCAAAACTAACTCAATCGTCGGAGGGAGACAATGCAGAAGATGCTGCAGCTTCTCTCACAGATGGTTGTCTTTGGAGAGGTACATGTGTTCCCTCCCCTCAGTTGAATAGGCCTATTTGGAGCCAAAAGTGCCTATCTCCACCTTGAAGCACCTACTTTTCACGAAGTATTTCTTTCAAAAGTTAACTCAGTTATCACAGAGAAACAATGTGCTGCTAGCTTCTGTTTCTACACTGATGGAGTTCCTTCGAGAGATACATGTGTTTCTTCAAGTAAGATGAATTGGTGGATCTGCAGCCAAATGAGCCTTTTCCATCTTGAAAACTTTGGTTTGCAGGAAGTACTCCTTTCAAAACCTAACTGAGTTCTCATGGCCTAACAATGTGCTCGATGTGGCAGCCACTTTCATAGCTGGTTTTCTTTGGAGAGATGCATATGGTTCTTCAACTCAGGTGAAGAGGCCTATTTGGAGCAAAGTGAGGCTATTTCCACCTTGAAAGGCCGTGGTTGCAGGAAGTATTCTTTTCCAAAACGGACGCAATTCTCACAGGAAAACAATGTGCTAGGTGCTCCTGCTTCCAACAGGGATGGTTTTCTTTCGAGAAATACCTGTGTTTCTTCAACTTAGCCAAGTCGGGCTATTTGGAATGAGATGACACTTTTCGACCTTGAAAACTGTGAATTGCAGGAATTATTCTTCTGCAAATCCAATTCAACTCTCAAAGGGAAACATTGTGCTAGATGCTAGGGCTTCTACCATGCATACTTTTCTTTTAGAGGTACATGTACTTGCTCTACTCAGCTGAATAGCCCTCATGGACCAAACGCAGCCTATCTCCCCCTGCAAACACCTAAGATTCATGAAGAATTCCTTTCAAAAACTAACACAGTTCTCACAGGAAAACATGTGCTTCTAACATGGATGGTTTTCCTTTGAGAGATGTGTGTGTCTTCAACTTAGCTGAATAGGCCTATTTGAAATGAGGTGAGCCTCCTACTTTGAATATTGATATTTGCAGGGTGCGTTGCTTTAAAAAACTAAATGAATTCTCATAGTGAAACACTGTGCTAGATGTGGCAGTTTCTAACATTGAAGGATTTCTTTGCATACATGCATGTGCATCTGCAATTCACCCAAATAGGCCTATTTAGAGTAAGCACATGCTCTCTCCACCTTGAAACACCTAAGTGGCAGTAAGTATTCCTTTCAAAAATAACTCAAGTCTCAAAGGGAAACAACGTGCTAAACGCAAATGCTGCCATCACAGACGGTTTCCTTTGGAGAGGTACATGTGTTACATCTCCTTAGGTGAATAGGCCCATTCGGAGCAAAATGATCCTTTCTCCACTGTGAAAACGATGATTTGCAGGACGTATTCCTTTCAAAACGTAACTCAAGTCTCACAAGGAAACAAAGTGGTAGGTTCTTTGCATCTAACACAGATTTTTTTCTTTCGAGATACACACATGTTTCATCAACTTACTTGAACTGGCCTATTTGCAAGAAAATGAGACTTTCTCCACCTTGAAAAGTAGGATTTGCTGGAGTTATTCTTCCCAAACCTATCTGAAGTCTCACAGGGAAACAATGTGCTTGAAACTCCTGCTTCTAACTCGGTGGTTTTCTTTCTACGAATGCATGTGTTTCCTCCACTTAGTTGCCTAGGCCTATTTGGAACACAATGAGCCTATCTCCAACCTGAAAACTGTGATTAGCAGGATGTATTCCTTTCCAAAACTTCCTTAATTCTCAAAGGGAAACAATGTGCTAGAAGCTGCGGCTTCCAGCATAGGTGATTGTCTTGGCAGGGATACATGTGTTTCTTCAACTCACCTGAATAGGCCTACTTAGTGCAAAGAGAGACCTTCTGCACCTTGAAACAACTACATTGCAAGAAACAGTCCTTTCAAAAACTAATTTCATTGTCACAAGAACAAGGTGCTGAATGCTGCAGTTTCTAGCATACATGGTTTTCTTTGGGGAGGAACATGTGTTACTTCAACTCAGCTGAATAGGCCTATTTGGAGCAAACCCAGCCTATCTGCACTTTGAAACACCCAAGTTGCAGGAAGCATTCCTTTCCAAAACGGACACCATTCTCACTGGAATACAATGTGTTAGATGCTCCAGCTTCTAACATAGATGGTTTTCTTTGGAGAGATACACGGGTTTCTTCAACTCAGCTGAATATACTTTAAGGGAGCAAACAGAGTCTATCTCCACCTTCAACCACCTAAGTTCCAGGAAGTATTCCTTGAAAAACCTAACCGAATACTACAGGGAAACCATGTGGTAGAAGCTCCTGGTTCTAAGACAGATGATTTTCTTTCAAGAGATACATGTGTTTCTACAAGTTAGCTGAAGAGGCCAATTTGGAACAAAATGAGCCTTTCTCCACCGAAAAAATACTGATTCTCGGGAGTTATTCCTTTCAAAACCAAATTCAATTTGGACAGGGAAACAGTGTGCTAGATGCTCCTGCTTCAAACAGGGATTGTTTTCTTGCGAGAAATACCTGTGTTTCTTCACTGGAGCCGAGTAGGGCTATTTGGAATAAAATGAGCCTTTTCGACCTTGAAAACTGTGATTTGCAGGGATTACTCATTTCAAAAACTAATTCAGCTCTCAAAGTGAAACAATGTGCTCTGCTACAGCTTCTAGCATCCATGCTTTTCTTGGCAGAGGTACATGAATTTCTTCAACTCAGCTGGATAGCCCTAATAGACCAAACGCAGTCTATATTAACCCTTCCACACCTAAGATTCAGGAAGTTTTCCTTTACTAACTAATGCAGTTCTCACAGGAAAACAGTGTGCTTCTAACATGGATGGTTTTCCTTTGAGAGATACATGTGTTTCTTCAACTCAGCTGAAAAGGCATCTTTGGAGCAAAGAGAGACAATCTATCTTGAAATACCTTAGTTGCAGGAAGCATTGCATTGAAAACCTAAGTCAATACTCACAAGGAATCAATGATCTCGATGCTCCTGCATCTAATAGCGATGGTTTTCTTTGAGAGATACCTGTATTTCTTCCACTTGGCTGAATAGGTCTTTTTGGATCAAAATGAGCTTTTTTGCGCTTTGAAAACTATGAACTACAGGAAGCATTTCTTTCCAAACCTAACACAATTCTCATTAGGACAGAGATGCTGAATGCTGCATCTTCTAACTTAGAGGGTTTTCTTAGGAGAGATACAAGGGTTTCTTCACCTCAGCTGAATATACGTTAAGTTAACAAACAGAGTCTCTCCCTACCTTGAACCACCAAAGTTCCAGGAAGTATTCCTTTAAAAAACTAACCCAATTCTACAGGGAAACAATGTGGTAGAAGCTCCTGGTCATAAGACAGATAGATTTTTTCCAGAGATACATGTGTTTCTTCAAGTTAGCTGAATAGGCCTATTTAGAACAACTTGAGCCTTTCTCCACCTAGAAAATTCTGATATGCAAGAGATATTCCTTTCAAAACCAAATTCAATTCTCACAGGGAAACAATGTGGTAGATGCTACATCTTTTAAAACAGGTGGTTTTCTTTTAGGAGAGAGATGTGTTCCTTCAACTCAATGGAAAATGCCTAGTTGCAGCCAATGGAATCGATCTCCACCTTGAAACACCTAAGTTGCGGGATGTGTCTTTTCAGAACAAACTCAATTCTCCCAGGAAAAGCATGTGCTACATTCTCCTGCATGGAACAGTGAGGGATTTCCTTGAGAGACACATGTGTTGCATCACCTCACCAGAATAGGTGCATTTGAAGCACAAGGAGCCTTTCTCCCCTGTGAACATTTTTTTTTGCAGGAATTATTCCTGTCAAAACATAACACAAGCCTCACTGGAAAAAAGGTGCTACATGCTCCTGTTTCTAACACAGGTGGTTTTCTTTTGAGGGATACAAGGATTCCTTCAATTTAGCTGAATAGGTCTATTTGCAATAAAATGAGCCCTTCCCCACCTGGAAAACTATCGTTCACAGGAATTATTCCTTTCAAAACTAACTCAATTGTCGGAGGGAGACAATGCAGAAGATGCTGCAGCTTCTCTCACAGATGGTTGTCTTTGGAGAGGTACATGTGTTCCCTCCCCTCAGTTGAATAGGCCTATTTGGAGCAAAAAGTGCCTATCTCCACCTGGAAGCACCTACTTTTCACGAAGTATTTCTTTCAAAAGTTAACTCAGTTATCACAGAGAAACAATGTGCTGCTAGCTTCTGTTTCTACACAGATGGAGTTCCTTCGAGAGATACATGTGTTTCTTCAAGTAAGATGAATTGGTGGATCTGCAGCCAAATGAGCCTTTTCCATCTTGAAAACTTTGGTTTGCAGGAAGTACTCCTTTCAAAACCTAACTGAGTTCTCATGGCCTAACAATGTGTTCGATGTGGCAGCCACTTTCATAGCTGGTTTTCTTTGGAGAGATGCATATGGTTCTTCAACTCAGGTGAAGAGGCCTATTTGGAGCAAAGTGAGGCTATTTCCACCTTGAAAGGCCGTGGTTGCAGGAAGTATTCTATTCCAAAACTTAGCAATTCTCACAGGAAAACAATGTGCTAGGTGCTCCTGCTTCCAACAGGGATGGTTTTCTTTCGAGAAATACCTGTGTTTCTTCAACTTAGCCAAGTCGGGCTATTTGGAAAGAGATGACACTTTTCGACCTTGAAAACTGTGAATTGCAGGAATTATTCTTCTGCAAATCCAATTCAACTCTCAAAGGGAAACATTGTGCTAGATGCTAGGGCTTCTACCATGCATACTTTTCTTTTAGAGGTACATGTACTTCCTCTACTCAGCTGAATAGCCCTAATGGACCAAACGCAGCCTATCTCCCCCTGCAAACACCTAAGATTCATGAAGAATTCCTTTCAAAAACTAACACAGTTCTCACAGGAAAACATGTGCTTCTAACATGGGTGGTTTTCCTTTGAGAGATGTGTGTGTCTTCAACTTAGCTGAATAGGCCTATTTGAAATGAGGTGAGCCTCCTACTTTGAATATTGATATTTGCAGGGTGCGTTGCTTTAAAAAACTAAATGAATTCTCATAGTGAAACACTGTGCTAGATGTGGCAGTTTCTAACATTGAAGGATTTCTTTGCATACATGCATGTGTATCTGCAATTCACCCAAATAGGCCTATTTAGAGTAAGCACATGCTCTCTCCACCTTGAAACACCTAAGTGGCAGTAAGTATTCCTTTCAAAAATAACTCAAGTCTCAAAGGGAAACAACGTGCTAAACGCAAATGCTGCCATCACAGACGGTTTCCTTTGGAGAGGTACATGTGTTACATCTCCTTAGGTGAATAGGCCCATTCGGAGCAAAATGATCCTTTCTCCACTGTGAAAACGATGATTTGCAGGACGTATTCCTTTGAAAACGTAACTCAAGTCTCACAAGGAAACAAAGTGGTAGGTTCTTTGCATCTAACACAGATTTTTTTCTTTCGAGATACACACATGTTTCATCAACTTTCTTGAACTGGCCTATTTGCAAGAAAATGAGACTTTCTCCACCTTGAAAAGTAGGATTTGCAGGAGTTATTCTTCCCAAACCTATCTGAAGTCTCACAGGGAAACAATGTGCTTGAAACTCCTGCTTCTAACTCGGTGGTTTTCTTTCTAGGAATGCATGTGTTTCCTCCACTTAGTTGCCTAGGCCTATTTGGAACACAATGAGCCTATCTCCAACCTGAAAACTGTGATTAGCAGGATGTATTCCTTTCCAAAACTTCCTTAATTCTCAAAGGGAAACAATGTGCTAGAAGCTGCGGCTTCCAGCATAGGTGATTGTCTTGGCAGGGATACATGTGTTTCTTCAACTCACCTGAATAGGCCTACTTAGTGCAAAGAGAGACCTTCTGCACCTTGAAACAACTACATTGCAAGAAACAGTCCTTTCAAAAACTAATTTCATTGTCACAAGAACAAGGTGCTGAATGCTGCAGTTTCTAGCATACATGGTTTTCTTTGGGGAGGAACATGTGTTACTTCAACTCAGCTGAATAGGCCTATTTGGAGCAAACCCAGCCTATCTGCACTTTGAAACACCAAAGTTGCAGGAAGCATTCCTTTCCAAAACGGACACCATTCTCACTGGAATACAATGTGTTAGATGCTCCAGCTTCTAACATAGATGGTTTTCTTTGGAGAGATACATGGGTTTCTTCAACTCAGCTGAATATACTTTAAGGGAGCAAACAGAGTCTATCTCCACCTTCAACCACCTAAGTTCCAGGAAGTATTCCTTGAAAAACCTAACCGAATACTACAGGGAAACCATGTGGTAGAAGCTCCTGGTTCTAAGACAGATGATTTTCTTTCAAGAGATACATGTGTTTCTACAAGTTAGCTGAAGAGGCCAATTTGGAACAAAATGAGCCTTTCTCCACCGAAAAAATACTGATTCTCGGGAGTTATTCCTTTCAAAACCAAATTCAATTTGGACAGGGAAACAGTGTGCTAGATGCTCCTGCTTCAAACAGGGATTGTTTTCTTGCGAGAAATACCTGTGTTTCTTCACTGGAGCCGAGTAGGGCTATTTGGAATAAAATGAGCCTTTTCGACCTTGAAAACTGTGATTTGCAGGGATTACTCCTTTCAAAAACTAATTCAGCTCTCAAAGTGAAACAATGTGCTCTGCTACAGCTTCTAGCATACATGCTTTTCTTTGAAGAAGTACATGAATTTCTTCAACTCAGCTGGATAGCCCTAATAGACCAAACGCACTCTATATTAACCCTTCCACACCTAAGATTCAGGAAGTTTTCCTTTACTAACTAATGCAGTTCTCACAGGAAAACAGTGTGCTTCTAACATGGATGGTTTTCCTTTGAGAGATACATGTGTTTCTTCAACTCAGCTGAAAAGGCATCTTTGGAGCAAAGAGAGACAATCTATCTTGAAATACCTTAGTTGCAGGAAGCATTGCATTGAAAACCTAAGTCAATACTCACAAGGAATCAATGATCTCGATGCTCCTGCATCTAATAGCGATGGTTTTCTTTGAGAGATACCTGTATTTCTTCCACTTGGCTGAATAGGTCTTTTTGGATCAAAATGAGCTTTTTTGCGCTTTGAAAACTATGAACTACAGGAAGCATTTCTTTCCAAACCTAACACAATTCTCATTAGGACAGAGATGCTGAATGCTGCATCTTCTAACTTAGAGGGTTTTCTTAGGAGAGATACAAGGGTTTCTTCACCTCAGCTGAATATACGTTAAGTTAACAAACAGAGTCTCTCCCCACCTTGAACCACCAAAGTTCCAGGAAGTATTCCTTTAAAAAACTAACCCAATTCTACAGGGAAACAATGTGGTAGAAGCTCCTGGTCATAAGACGGATAGATTTCTTTCCAGAGATACATGTGTTTCTTCAAGTTAGCTGAATAAGCCTATTTAGAACAACTTGAGCCTTTCTCCACCTAGAAAATTCTGATATGCAAGAGATATTCCTTTCAAAACCAAATTCATTTCTCACAGGGAAACAATGTGGTAGATGCTACATCTTTTAAAACAGGTGGTTTTCTTTAAGGAGACAGATGTGTTCCTTCAACTCAATGGAAAATGCCTAGTTGCAGCCAAGGGAATCGATCTCCACCTTGAAACACCTAAGTTGCGGGATGTGTCTTTTCAGAACAAACTGAATTCTCCCAGGAAAAGCATGTGCTACATTCTCCTGCATGGAACAATGAGGGATTTCCTTGAGAGACACATGTGTTGCATCACCTCACCAGAATAGGTGTATTTGAAGCACAAGGAGCCTTTCTCCCCTGTGAACATTTTTTTTTGCAGGAATTATTCCTGTCAAAACATAACACAAGCCTCACTGGAAAAAAGGTGCTACATGCTCCTGTTTCTAACACAGGTGGTTTTCTTTTGAGGGATACAAGGATTCCTTCAATTTAGCTGAATAGGTCTATTTGCAACAAAATGAGCCCTTCCCCACCTGGAAAACTATCCTTCACAGGAATTATTCCTTTCAAAACTAACCCAATTGTCGGAGGGAGACAATGCAGAAGATGCTGCAGCTTCTCTCACAGATGGTTGTCTTTGGAGAGGTACATGTGTTCCCTCCCCTCAGTTGAATAGGCCTATTTGGAGCCAAAAGTGCCTATCTCCACCTGGAAGCACCTACTTTTCACGAAGTATTTCTTTCAAAAGTTAACTCAGTTATCACAGAGAAACAATGTGCTGCTAGCTTCTGTTTCTACACAGATGGAGTTCCTTCGAGAGATACATGTGTTTCTTCAAGTAAGATGAATTGGTGGATCTGCAGCCAAATGAGCCTTTTCCATCTTGAAAACTTTGGTTTGCAGGAAGTACTCCTTTCAAAACCTAACTGAGTTCTCATGGCCTAACAATGTGCTCGATGTGGCAGCCACTTTCATAGCTGGTTTTCTTTGGAGAGATGCATATGGTTCTTCAACTCAGGTGAAGAGGCCTATTTGGAGCAAAGTGAGGCTATTTCCACCTTGAAAGGCCGTGGTTGCAGGAAGTATTCTTTTCCAAAACGGACGCAATTCTCACAGGAAAACAATGTGCTAGGTGCTCCTGCTTCCAACAGGGATGGTTTTCTTTCGAGAAATACCTGTGTTTCTTCAACTTAGCCAAGTCGGGCTATTTGGAAAGAGATGACACTTTTCGACCTTGAAAACTGTGAATTGCAGGAATTATTCTTCTGCAAATCCAATTCAACTCTCAAAGGGAAACATTGTGCTAGATGCTAGGGCTTCTACCATGCATACTTTTCTTTTAGAGGTACATGTACTTCCTCTACTCAGCTGAATAGCCCTAATGGACCAAACGCAGCCTATCTCCCTCTGCAAACACCTAAGATTCATGAAGAATTCCTTTCAAAAACTAACACAGTTCTCACAGGAAAACATGTGCTTCTAACATGGGTGGTTTTCCTTTGAGAGATGTGTGTGTCTTCAACTTAGCTGAATAGGCCTATTTGAAATGAGGTGAGCCTCCTACTTTGAATATTGATATTTGCAGGGTGCGTTGCTTTAAAAAACTAAATGAATTCTCATAGTGAAACACTGTGCTAGATGTGGCAGTTTCTAACATTGAAGGATTTCTTTGCATACATGCATGTGTATCTGCAATTCACCCAAATAGGCCTATTTAGAGTAAGCACATGCTCTCTCCACCTTGAAACACCTAAGTGGCAGTAAGTATTCCTTTCAAAAATAACTCAAGTCTCAAAGGGAAACAACGTGCTAAACGCAAATGCTGCCATCACAGACGGTTTCCTTTGGAGAGGTACATGTGTTACATCTCCTTAGGTGAATAGGCCCATTCGGAGCAAAATGATCCTTTCTCCACTGTGAAAACGATGATTTGCAGGACGTATTCCTTTCAAAACGTAACTCAAGTCTCACAAGGAAACAAAGTGGTAGGTTCTTTGCATCTAACACAGATTTTTTTCTTTCGAGATACACACATGTTTCATCAACTTTCTTGAACTGGCCTATTTGCAAGAAAATGAGACTTTCTCCACCTTGAAAAGTAGGATTTGCAGGAGTTATTCTTCCCAAACCTATCTGAAGTCTCACAGGGAAACAATGTGCTTGAAACTCCTGCTTCTAACTCGGTGGTTTTCTTTCTAGGAATGCATGTGTTTCCTCCACTTAGTTGCCTAGGCCTATTTGGAACACAATGAGCCTATCTCCAACCTGAAAACTGTGATTAGCAGGATGTATTCCTTTCCAAAACTTCCTTAATTCTCAAAGGGAAACAATGTGCTAGAAGCTGCGGCTTCCAGCATAGGTGATTGTCTTGGCAGGGATACATGTGTTTCTTCAACTCACCTGAATAGGCCTACTTAGTGCAAAGAGAGACCTTCTGCACCTTGAACCAACTACATTGCAAGAAACAGTCCTTTCAAAAACTAATTTCATTGTCACAAGAACAAGGTGCTGAATGCTGCAGTTTCTAGCATACATGGTTTTCTTTGGGGAGGAACATGTGTTACTTCAACTCAGCTGAATAGGCCTATTTGGAGCAAACCCAGCCTATCTGCACTTTGAAACACCAAAGTTGCAGGAAGCATTCCTTTCCAAAACGGACACCATTCTCACTGGAATACAATGTGTTAGATGCTCCAGCTTCTAACATAGATGGTTTTCTTTGGAGAGATACATGGGTTTCTTCAACTCAGCTGAATATACTTTAAGGGAGCAAACAGAGTCTATCTCCACCTTCAACCACCTAAGTTCCAGGAAGTATTCCTTGAAAAACCTAACCGAATACTACAGGGAAACCATGTGGTAGAAGCTCCTGGTTCTAAGACAGATGATTTTCTTTCAAGAGATACATGTGTTTCTACAAGTTAGCTGAAGAGGCCAATTTGGAACAAAATGAGCCTTTCTCCACCGAAAAAATACTGATTCTCGGGAGTTATTCCTTTCAAAACCAAATTCAATTTGGACAGGGAAACAGTGTGCTAGATGCTCCTGCTTCAAACAGGGATTGTTTTCTTGCGAGAAATACCTGTGTTTCTTCACTGGAGCCGAGTAGGGCTATTTGGAATAAAATGAGCCTTTTCGACCTTGAAAACTGTGATTTGCAGGGATTACTCCTTTCAAAAACTAATTCAGCTCTCAAAGTGAAACAATGTGCTCTGCTACAGCTTCTAGCATACATGCTTTTCTTTGAAGAAGTACATGAATTTCTTCAACTCAGCTGGATAGCCCTAATAGACCAAACGCAGTCTATATTAACCCTTCCACACCTAAGATTCAGGAAGTTTTCCTTTACTAACTAATGCAGTTCTCACAGGAAAACAGTGTGCTTCTAACATGGATGGTTTTCCTTTGAGAGATACATGTGTTTCTTCAACTCAGCTGAAAAGGCATCTTTGGAGCAAAGAGAGACAATCTATCTTGAAATACCTTAGTTGCAGGAAGCATTGCATTGAAAACCTAAGTCAATACTCACAAGGAATCAATGATCTCGATGCTCCTGCATCTAATAGCGATGGTTTTCTTGGAGAGATACCTGTATTTCTTCCACTTGGCTGAATAGGTCTTTTTGGATCAAAATGAGCTTTTTTGCGCTTTGAAAACTATGAACTACAGGAAGCATTTCTTTCCAAACCTAACACAATTCTCATTAGGACAGAGATGCTGAATGCTGCATCTTCTAACTTAGAGGGTTTTCTTAGGAGAGATACAAGGGTTTCTTCACCTCAGCTGAATATACGTTAAGTTAACAAACAGAGTCCCTCCCCACCTTGAACCACCAAAGTTCCAGGAAGTATTCCTTTAAAAAACTAACCCAATTCTACAGGGAAACAATGTGGTAGAAGCTCCTGGTCATAAGACGGATAGATTTCTTTCCAGAGATACATGTGTTTCTTCAAGTTAGCTGAATAGGCCTATTTAGAACAACTTGAGCCTTTCTCCACCTAGAAAATTCTGATATGCAAGAGATATTCCTTTCAAAACCAAATTCAATTCTCACAGGGAAACAATGTGGTAGATGCTACATCTTTTAAAACAGGTGGTTTTCTTTAAGGAGACAGATGTGTTCCTTCAACTCAATGGAAAATGCCTAGTTGCAGCCAAGGGAATCGATCTCCACCTTGAAACACCTAAGTTGCGGGATGTGTCTTTTCAGAACAAACTGAATTCTCCCAGGAAAAGCATGTGCTACATTCTCCTGCATGGAACAATGAGGGATTTCCTTGAGAGACACATGTGTTGCATCACCTCACCAGAATAGGTGTATTTGAAGCACAAGGAGCCTTTCTCCCCTGTGAACATTTTTTTTTGCAGGAATTATTCCTGTCAAAACATAACACAAGCCTCACTGGAAAAAAGGTGCTACATGCTCCTGTTTCTAACACAGGTGGTTTTCTTTTGAGGGATACAAGGATTCCTTCAATTTAGCTGAATAGGTCTATTTGCAACAAAATGAGCCCTTCCCCACCTGGAAAACTATCCTTCACAGGAATTATTCCTTTCAAAACTAACCCAATTGTCGGAGGGAGACAATGCAGAAGATGCTGCAGCTTCTCTCACAGATGGTTGTCTTTGGAGAGGTACATGTGTTCCCTCCCCTCAGTTGAATAGGCCTATTTGGAGCCAAAAGTGCCTATCTCCACCTGGAAGCACCTACTTTTCACGAAGTATTTCTTTCAAAAGTTAACTCAGTTATCACAGAGAAACAATGTGCTGCTAGCTTCTGTTTCTACACAGATGGAGTTCCTTCGAGAGATACATGTGTTTCTTCAAGTAAGATGAATTGGTGGATCTGCAGCCAAATGAGCCTTTTCCATCTTGAAAACTTTGGTTTGCAGGAAGTACTCCTTTCAAAACCTAACTGAGTTCTCATGGCCTAACAATGTGCTCGATGTGGCAGCCACTTTCATAGCTGGTTTTCTTTGGAGAGATGCATATGGTTCTTCAACTCAGGTGAAGAGGCCTATTTGGAGCAAAGTGAGGCTATTTCCACCTTGAAAGGCCGTGGTTGCAGGAAGTATTCTTTTCCAAAACTTAGCAATTCTCACAGGAAAACAATGTGCTAGGTGCTCCTGCTTCCAACAGGGATGGTTTTCTTTCGAGAAATACCTGTGTTTCTTCAACTTAGCCAAGTCGGGCTATTTGGAAAGAGATGACACTTTTCGACCTTGAAAACTGTGAATTGCAGGAATTATTCTTCTGCAAATCCAATTCAACTCTCAAAGAGAAACATTGTGCTAGATGCTAGGGCTTCTACCATGCATACTTTTCTTTTAGAGGTACATGTACTTCCTCTACTCAGCTGAATAGCCCTAATGGACCAAACGCAGCCTATCTCCCCCTGCAAACACCTAAGATTCATGAAGAATTCCTTTCAAAAACTAACACAGTTCTCACAGGAAAACATGTGCTTCTAACATGGGTGGTTTTCCTTTGAGAGATGTGTGTGTCTTCATCTTAGCTGAATAGGCCTATTTGAAATGAGGTGAGCCTCCTACTTTGAATATTGATATTTGCAGGGTGCGTTGCTTTAAAAAACTAAATGAATTCTCATAGTGAAACACTGTGCTAGATGTGGCAGTTTCTAACATTGAAGGATTTCTTTGCATACATGCATGTGTATCTGCAATTCACCCAAATAGGCCTATTTAGAGTAAGCACATGCTCTCTCCACCTTGAAACACCTAAGTGGCAGTAAGTATTCCTTTCAAAAATAACTCAAGTCTCAAAGGGAAACAACGTGCTAAACGCAAATGCTGCCATCACAGACGGTTTCCTTTGGAGAGGTACATGTGTTACATCTCCTTAGGTGAATAGGCCCATTCGGAGCAAAATGATCCTTTCTCCACTGTGAAAACGATGATTTGCAGGACGTATTCCTTTCAAAACGTAACTCAAGTCTCACAAGGAAACAAAGTGGTAGGTTCTTTGCATCTAACACAGATTTTTTTCTTTCGAGATACACACATGTTTCATCAACTTTCTTGAACTGGCCTATTTGCAAGAAAATGAGACTTTCTCCACCTTGAAAAGTAGGATTTGCAGGAGTTATTCTTCCCAAACCTATCTGAAGTCTCACAGGGAAACAATGTGCTTGAAACTCCTGCTTCTAACTCGGTGGTTTTCTTTCTAGGAATGCATGTGTTTCCTCCACTTAGTTGCCTAGGCCTATTTGGAACACAATGAGCCTATCTCCAACCTGAAAACTGTGATTAGCAGGATGTATTCCTTTCCAAAACTTCCTTAATTCTCAAAGGGAAACAATGCGCTAGAAGCTGCGGCTTCCAGCATAGGTGATTGTCTTGGCAGGGATACATGTGTTTCTTCAACTCACCTGAATAGGCCTACTTAGTGCAAAGAGAGACCTTCTGCACCTTGAAACAACTACATTGCAAGAAACAGTCCTTTCAAAAACTAATTTCATTGTCACAAGAACAAGGTGCTGAATGCTGCAGTTTCTAGCATACATGGTTTTCTTTGGGGAGGAACATGTGTTACTTCAACTCAGCTGAATAGGCCTATTTGGAGCAAACCCAGCCTATCTGCACTTTGAAACACCAAAGTTGCAGGAAGCATTCCTTTCCAAAACGGACACCATTCTCACTGGAATACAATGTGTTAGATGCTCCAGCTTCTAACATAGATGGTTTTCTTTGGAGAGATACATGGGTTTCTTCAACTCAGCTGAATATACTTTAAGGGAGCAAACAGAGTCTATCTCCACCTTCAACCACCTAAGTTCCAGGAAGTATTCCTTGAAAAACCTAACCGAATACTACAGGGAAACCATGTGGTAGAAGCTCCTGGTTCTAAGACAGATGATTTTCTTTCAAGAGATACATGTGTTTCTACAAGTTAGCTGAAGAGGCCAATTTGGAACAAAATGAGCCTTTCTCCACCGAAAAAATACTGATTCTCGGGAGTTATTCCTTTCAAAACCAAATTCAATTTGGACAGGGAAACAGTGTGCTAGATGCTCCTGCTTCAAACAGGGATTGTTTTCTTGCGAGAAATACCTGTGTTTCTTCACTGGAGCCGAGTAGGGCTATTTGGAATAAAATGAGCCTTTTCGACCTTGAAAACTGTGATTTGCAGGGATTACTCCTTTCAAAAACTAATTCAGCTCTCAAAGTGAAACAATGTGCTCTGCTACAGCTTCTAGCATACATGCTTTTCTTTGAAGAAGTACATGAATTTCTTCAACTCAGCTGGATAGCCCTAATAGACCAAACGCAGTCTATATTAACCCTTCCACACCTAAGATTCAGGAAGTTTTCCTTTACTAACTAATGCAGTTCTCACAGGAAAACAGTGTGCTTCTAACATGGATGGTTTTCCTTTGAGAGATACATGTGTTTCTTCAACTCAGCTGAAAAGGCATCTTTGGAGCAAAGAGAGACAATCTATCTTGAAATACCTTAGTTGCAGGAAGCATTGCATTGAAAACCTAAGTCAATACTCACAAGGAATCAATGATCTCGATGCTCCTGCATCTAATAGCGATGGTTTTCTTGGAGAGATACCTGTATTTCTTCCACTTGGCTGAATAGGTCTTTTTGGATCAAAATGAGCTTTTTTGCGCTTTGAAAACTATGAACTACAGGAAGCATTTCTTTCCAAACCTAACACAATTCTCATTAGGACAGAGATGCTGAATGCTGCATCTTCTAACTTAGAGGGTTTTCTTAGGAGAGATACAAGGGTTTCTTCACCTCAGCTGAATATACGTTAAGTTAACAAACAGAGTCCCTCCCCACCTTGAACCACCAAAGTTCCAGGAAGTATTCCTTTAAAAAACTAACCCAATTCTACAGGGAAACAATGTGGTAGAAGCTCCTGGTCATAAGACGGATAGATTTCTTTCCAGAGATACATGTGTTTCTTCAAGTTAGCTGAATAGGCCTATTTAGAACAACTTGAGCCTTTCTCCACCTAGAAAATTCTGATATGCAAGAGATATTCCTTTCAAAACCAAATTCAATTCTCACAGGGAAACAATGTGGTAGATGCTACATCTTTTAAAACAGGTGGTTTTCTTTAAGGAGACAGATGTGTTCCTTCAACTCAATGGAAAATGCCTAGTTGCAGCCAAGGGAATCGATCTCCACCTTGAAACACCTAAGTTGCGGGATGTGTCTTTTCAGAACAAACTGAATTCTCCCAGGAAAAGCATGTGCTACATTCTCCTGCATGGAACAATGAGGGATTTCCTTGAGAGACACATGTGTTGCATCACCTCACCAGAATAGGTGTATTTGAAGCACAAGGAGCCTTTCTCCCCTGTGAACATTTTTTTTTGCAGGAATTATTCCTGTCAAAACATAACACAAGCCTCACTGGAAAAAAGGTGCTACATGCTCCTGTTTCTAACACAGGTGGTTTTCTTTTGAGGGATACAAGGATTCCTTCAATTTAGCTGAATAGGTCTATTTGCAACAAAATGAGCCCTTCCCCACCTGGAAAACTATCCTTCACAGGAATTATTCCTTTCAAAACTAACCCAATTGTCGGAGGGAGACAATGCAGAAGATGCTGCAGCTTCTCTCACAGATGGTTGTCTTTGGAGAGGTACATGTGTTCCCTCCCCTCAGTTGAATAGGCCTATTTGGAGCCAAAAGTGCCTATCTCCACCTGGAAGCACCTACTTTTCACGAAGTATTTCTTTCAAAAGTTAACTCAGTTATCACAGAGAAACAATGTGCTGCTAGCTTCTGTTTCTACACAGATGGAGTTCCTTCGAGAGATACATGTGTTTCTTCAAGTAAGATGAATTGGTGGATCTGCAGCCAAATGAGCCTTTTCCATCTTGAAAACTTTGGTTTGCAGGAAGTACTCCTTTCAAAACCTAACTGAGTTCTCATGGCCTAACAATGTGCTCGATGTGGCAGCCACTTTCATAGCTGGTTTTCTTTGGAGAGATGCATATGGTTCTTCAACTCAGGTGAAGAGGCCTATTTGGAGCAAAGTGAGGCTATTTCCACCTTGAAAGGCCGTGGTTGCAGGAAGTATTCTTTTCCAAAACGGACGCAATTCTCACAGGAAAACAATGTGCTAGGTGCTCCTGCTTCCAACAGGGATGGTTTTCTTTCGAGAAATACCTGTGTTTCTTCAACTTAGCCAAGTCGGGCTATTTGGAAAGAGATGACACTTTTCGACCTTGAAAACTGTGAATTGCAGGAATTATTCTTCTGCAAATCCAATTCAACTCTCAAAGGGAAACATTGTGCTAGATGCTAGGGCTTCTACCATGCATACTTTTCTTTTAGAGGTACATGTACTTCCTCTACTCAGCTGAATAGCCCTAATGGACCAAACGCAGCCTATCTCCCCCTGCAAACACCTAAGATTCATGAAGAATTCCTTTCAAAAACTAACACAGTTCTCACAGGAAAACATGTGCTTCTAACATGGGTGGTTTTCCTTTGAGAGATGTGTGTGTCTTCATTTTAGCTGAATAGGCCTATTTGAAATGAGGTGAGCCTCCTACTTTGAATATTGATATTTGCAGGGTGCGTTGCTTTAAAAAACTAAATGAATTCTCATAGTGAAACACTGTGCTAGATGTGGCAGTTTCTAACATTGAAGGATTTCTTTGCATACATGCATGTGTATCTGCAATTCACCCAAATAGGCCTATTTAGAGTAAGCACATGCTCTCTCCACCTTGAAACACCTAAGTGGCAGTAAGTATTCCTTTCAAAAATAACTCAAGTCTCAAAGGGAAACAACGTGCTAAACGCAAATGCTGCCATCACAGACGGTTTCCTTTGGAGAGGTACATGTGTTACATCTCCTTAGGTGAATAGGCCCATTCGGAGCAAAATGATCCTTTCTCCACTGTGAAAACGATGATTTGCAGGACGTATTCCTTTCAAAACGTAACTCAAGTCTCACAAGGAAACAAAGTGGTAGGTTCTTTGCATCTAACACAGATTTTTTTCTTTCGAGATACACACATGTTTCATCAACTTTCTTGAACTGGCCTATTTGCAAGAAAATGAGACTTTCTCCACCTTGAAAAGTAGGATTTGCAGGAGTTATTCTTCCCAAACCTATCTGAAGTCTCACAGGGAAACAATGTGCTTGAAACTCCTGCTTCTAACTCGGTGGTTTTCTTTCTAGGAATGCATGTGTTTCCTCCACTTAGTTGCCTAGGCCTATTTGGAACACAATGAGCCTATCTCCAACCTGAAAACTGTGATTAGCAGGATGTATTCCTTTCCAAAACTTCCTTAATTCTCAAAGGGAAACAATGTGCTAGAAGCTGCGGCTTCCAGCATAGGTGATTGTCTTGGCAGGGATACATGTGTTTCTTCAACTCACCTGAATAGGCCTACTTAGTGCAAAGAGAGACCTTCTGCACCTTGAAACAACTACATTGCAAGAAACAGTCCTTTCAAAAACTAATTTCATTGTCACAAGAACAAGGTGCTGAATGCTGCAGTTTCTAGCATACATGGTTTTCTTTGGGGAGGAACATGTGTTACTTCAACTCAGCTGAATAGGCCTATTTGGAGCAAACCCAGCCTATCTGCACTTTGAAACACCAAAGTTGCAGGAAGCATTCCTTTCCAAAACGGACACCATTCTCACTGGAATACAATGTGTTAGATGCTCCAGCTTCTAACATAGATGGTTTTCTTTGGAGAGATACATGGGTTTCTTCAACTCAGCTGAATATACTTTAAGGGAGCAAACAGAGTCTATCTCCACCTTCAACCACCTAAGTTCCAGGAAGTATTCCTTGAAAAACCTAACCGAATACTACAGGGAAACCATGTGGTAGAAGCTCCTGGTTCTAAGACAGATGATTTTCTTTCAAGAGATACATGTGTTTCTACAAGTTAGCTGAAGAGGCCAATTTGGAACAAAATGAGCCTTTCTCCACCGAAAAAATACTGATTCTCGGGAGTTATTCCTTTCAAAACCAAATTGAATTTGGACAGGGAAACAGTGTGCTAGATGCTCCTGCTTCAAACAGGGATTGTTTTCTTGCGAGAAATACCTGTGTTTCTTCACTGGAGCCGAGTAGGGCTATTTGGAATAAAATGAGCCTTTTCGACCTTGAAAACTGTGATTTGCAGGGATTACTCCTTTCAAAAACTAATTCAGCTCTCAAAGTGAAACAATGTGCTCTGCTACAGCTTCTAGCATACATGCTTTTCTTTGAAGAAGTACATGAATTTCTTCAACTCAGCTGGATAGCCCTAATAGACCAAACGCAGTCTATATTAACCCTTCCACACCTAAGATTCAGGAAGTTTTCCTTTACTAACTAATGCAGTTCTCACAGGAAAACAGTGTGCTTCTAACATGGATGGTTTTCCTTTGAGAGATACATGTGTTTCTTCAACTCAGCTGAAAAGGCATCTTTGGAGCAAAGAGAGACAATCTATCTTGAAATACCTTAGTTGCAGGAAGCATTGCATTGAAAACCTAAGTCAATACTCACAAGGAATCAATGATCTCGATGCTCCTGCATCTAATAGCGATGGTTTTCTTGGAGAGATACCTGTATTTCTTCCACTTGGCTGAATAGGTCTTTTTGGATCAAAATGAGCTTTTTTGCGCTTTGAAAACTATGAACTACAGGAAGCATTTCTTTCCAAACCTAACACAATTCTCATTAGGACAGAGATGCTGAATGCTGCATCTTCTAACTTAGAGGGTTTTCTTAGGAGAGATACAAGGGTTTCTTCACCTCAGCTGAATATACGTTAAGTTAACAAACAGAGTCCCTCCCCACCTTGAACCACCAAAGTTCCAGGAAGTATTCCTTTAAAAAACTAACCCAATTCTACAGGGAAACAATGTGGTAGAAGCTCCTGGTCATAAGACGGATAGATTTCTTTCCAGAGATACATGTGTTTCTTCAAGTTAGCTGAATAGGCCTATTTAGAACAACTTGAGCCTTTCTCCACCTAGAAAATTCTGATATGCAAGAGATATTCCTTTCAAAACCAAATTCAATTCTCACAGGGAAACAATGTGGTAGATGCTACATCTTTTAAAACAGGTGGTTTTCTTTAAGGAGACAGATGTGTTCCTTCAACTCAATGGAAAATGCCTAGTTGCAGCCAAGGGAATCGATCTCCACCTTGAAACACCTAAGTTGCGGGATGTGTCTTTTCAGAACAAACTGAATTCTCCCAGGAAAAGCATGTGCTACATTCTCCTGCATGGAACAATGAGGGATTTCCTTGAGAGACACATGTGTTGCATCACCTCACCAGAATAGGTGTATTTGAAGCACAAGGAGCCTTTCTCCCCTGTGAACATTTTTTTTTGCAGGAATTATTCCTGTCAAAACATAACACAAGCCTCACTGGAAAAAAGGTGCTACATGCTCCTGTTTCTAACACAGGTGGTTTTCTTTTGAGGGATACAAGGATTCCTTCAATTTAGCTGAATAGGTCTATTTGCAACAAAATGAGCCCTTCCCCACCTGGAAAACTATCCTTCACAGGAATTATTCCTTTCAAAACTAACCCAATTGTCGGAGGGAGACAATGCAGAAGATGCTGCAGCTTCTCTCACAGATGGTTGTCTTTGGAGAGGTACATGTGTTCCCTCCCCTCAGTTGAATAGGCCTATTTGGAGCCAAAAGTGCCTATCTCCACCTGGAAGCACCTACTTTTCACGAAGTATTTCTTTCAAAAGTTAACTCAGTTATCACAGAGAAACAATGTGCTGCTAGCTTCTGTTTCTACACAGATGGAGTTCCTTCGAGAGATACATGTGTTTCTTCAAGTAAGATGAATTGGTGGATCTGCAGCCAAATGAGCCTTTTCCATCTTGAAAACTTTGGTTTGCAGGAAGTACTCCTTTCAAAACCTAACTGAGTTCTCATGGCCTAACAATGTGCTCGATGTGGCAGCCACTTTCATAGCTGGTTTTCTTTGGAGAGATGCATATGGTTCTTCAACTCAGGTGAAGAGGCCTATTTGGAGCAAAGTGAGGCTATTTCCACCTTGAAAGGCCGTGGTTGCAGGAAGTATTCTTTTCCAAAACTTAGCAATTCTCACAGGAAAACAATGTGCTAGGTGCTCCTGCTTCCAACAGGGATGGTTTTCTTTCGAGAAATACCTGTGTTTCTTCAACTTAGCCAAGTCGGGCTATTTGGAAAGAGATGACACTTTTCGACCTTGAAAACTGTGAATTGCAGGAATTATTCTTCTGCAAATCCAATTCAACTCTCAAAGGGAAACATTGTGCTAGATGCTAGGGCTTCTACCATGCATACTTTTCTTTTAGAGGTACATGTACTTCCTCTACTCAGCTGAATAGCCCTAATGGACCAAACGCAGCCTATCTCCCCCTGCAAACACCTAAGATTCATGAAGAATTCCTTTCAAAAACTAACACAGTTCTCACAGGAAAACATGTGCTTCTAACATGGGTGGTTTTCCTTTGAGAGATGTGTGTGTCTTCATTTTAGCTGAATAGGCCTATTTGAAATGAGGTGAGCCTCCTACTTTGAATATTGATATTTGCAGGGTGCGTTGCTTTAAAAAACTAAATGAATTCTCATAGTGAAACACTGTGCTAGATGTGGCAGTTTCTAACATTGAAGGATTTCTTTGCATACATGCATGTGTATCTGCAATTCACCCAAATAGGCCTATTTAGAGTAAGCACATGCTCTCTCCACCTTGAAACACCTAAGTGGCAGTAAGTATTCCTTTCAAAAATAACTCAAGTCTCAAAGGGAAACAACGTGCTAAACGCAAATGCTGCCATCACAGACGGTTTCCTTTGGAGAGGTACATGTGTTACATCTCCTTAGGTGAATAGGCCCATTCGGAGCAAAATGATCCTTTCTCCACTGTGAAAACGATGATTTGCAGGACGTATTCCTTTCAAAACGTAACTCAAGTCTCACAAGGAAACAAAGTGGTAGGTTCTTTGCATCTAACACAGATTTTTTTCTTTCGAGATACACACATGTTTCATCAACTTTCTTGAACTGGCCTATTTGCAAGAAAATGAGACTTTCTCCACCTTGAAAAGTAGGATTTGCAGGAGTTATTCTTCCCAAACCTATCTGAAGTCTCACAGGGAAACAATGTGCTTGAAACTCCTGCTTCTAACTCGGTGGTTTTCTTTCTAGGAATGCATGTGTTTCCTCCACTTAGTTGCCTAGGCCTATTTGGAACACAATGAGCCTATCTCCAACCTGAAAACTGTGATTAGCAGGATGTATTCCTTTCCAAAACTTCCTTAATTCTCAAAGGGAAACAATGTGCTAGAAGCTGCGGCTTCCAGCATAGGTGATTGTCTTGGCAGGGATACATGTGTTTCTTCAACTCACCTGAATAGGCCTACTTAGTGCAAAGAGAGACCTTCTGCACCTTGAAACAACTACATTGCAAGAAACAGTCCTTTCAAAAACTAATTTCATTGTCACAAGAACAAGGTGCTGAATGCTGCAGTTTCTAGCATACATGGTTTTCTTTGGGGAGGAACATGTGTTACTTCAACTCAGCTGAATAGGCCTATTTGGAGCAAACCCAGCCTATCTGCACTTTGAAACACCAAAGTTGCAGGAAGCATTCCTTTCCAAAACGGACACCATTCTCACTGGAATACAATGTGTTAGATGCTCCAGCTTCTAACATAGATGGTTTTCTTTGGAGAGATACATGGGTTTCTTCAACTCAGCTGAATATACTTTAAGGGAGCAAACAGAGTCTATCTCCACCTTCAACCACCTAAGTTCCAGGAAGTATTCCTTGAAAAACCTAACCGAATACTACAGGGAAACCATGTGGTAGAAGCTCCTGGTTCTAAGACAGATGATTTTCTTTCAAGAGATACATGTGTTTCTACAAGTTAGCTGAAGAGGCCAATTTGGAACAAAATGAGCCTTTCTCCACCGAAAAAATACTGATTCTCGGGAGTTATTCCTTTCAAAACCAAATTCAATTTGGACAGGGAAACAGTGTGCTAGATGCTCCTGCTTCAAACAGGGATTGTTTTCTTGCGAGAAATACCTGTGTTTCTTCACTGGAGCCGAGTAGGGCTATTTGGAATAAAATGAGCCTTTTCGACCTTGAAAACTGTGATTTGCAGGGATTACTCCTTTCAAAAACTAATTCAGCTCTCAAAGTGAAACAATGTGCTCTGCTACAGCTTCTAGCATACATGCTTTTCTTTGAAGAAGTACATGAATTTCTTCAACTCAGCTGGATAGCCCTAATAGACCAAACGCAGTCTATATTAACCCTTCCACACCTAAGATTCAGGAAGTTTTCCTTTACTAACTAATGCAGTTCTCACAGGAAAACAGTGTGCTTCTAACATGGATGGTTTTCCTTTGAGAGATACATGTGTTTCTTCAACTCAGCTGAAAAGGCATCTTTGGAGCAAAGAGAGACAATCTATCTTGAAATACCTTAGTTGCAGGAAGCATTGCATTGAAAACCTAAGTCAATACTCACAAGGAATCAATGATCTCGATGCTCCTGCATCTAATAGCGATGGTTTTCTTGGAGAGATACCTGTATTTCTTCCACTTGGCTGAATAGGTCTTTTTGGATCAAAATGAGCTTTTTTGCGCTTTGAAAACTATGAACTACAGGAAGCATTTCTTTCCAAACCTAACACAATTCTCATTAGGACAGAGATGCTGAATGCTGCATCTTCTAACTTAGAGGGTTTTCTTAGGAGAGATACAAGGGTTTCCTCACCTCAGCTGAATATACGTTAAGTTAACAAACAGAGTCTCTCCCCACCTTGAACCACCAAAGTTCCAGGAAGTATTCCTTTAAAAAACTAACGGAATTCTACAGGGAAACAATGTGGTAGAAGCTCCTGGTCATAAGTCAGATAGATTTCTTTCCAGAGATACATGTGTTTCTTCAAGTTAGCTGAATAGGCCTATTTAGAACAACTTGAGCCTTTCTCCACCTAGAAAATTCTGATATGCAAGAGATATTCCTTTCAAAACCAAATTCAATTCTCACAGGGAAACAATGTGGTAGATGCTACATCTTTTAAAACAGGTGGTTTTCTTTAAGGAGACAGATGTGTTCCTTCAACTCAATGGAAAATGCCTAGTTGCAGCCAATGCAATCGATCTCCACCTTGAAACACCTAAGTTGCGGGATGTGTCTTTTCAGAACAAACTGAATTCTCCCAGGAAAAGCATGTGCTACATTCTCCTGCATGGAACAATGAGGGATTTCCTTGAGAGACACATGTGTTGCATCACCTCACCAGAATAGGTGTATTTGAAGCACAAGGAACCTTTCTCCCCTGTGAACATTTTTTTTTGCAGGAATTATTCCTGTCAAAACATAACACAAGCCTCACTGGAAAAAAGGTGCTACATGCTCCTGTTTCTAACACAGGTGTTTTTCTTTTGAGGGATACAAGGATTCCTTCAATTTAGCTGAATAGGTCTATTTGCAACAAAATGAGCGCTTCCCCACCTGGAAAACTATCCTTCACAGGAATTATTCCTTTCAAAACTAACTCAATCGTCGGAGGGAGACAATGCAGAAGATGCTGCAGCTTCTCTCACAGATGGTTGTCTTTGGAGAGGTACATGTGTTCCCTCCCCTCAGTTGAATAGGCCTATTTGGAGCCAAAAGTGCCTATCTCCACCTTGAAGCACCTACTTTTCACGAAGTATTTCTTTCAAAAGTTAACTCAGTTATCACAGAGAAACAATGTGCTGCTAGCTTCTGTTTCTACACTGATGGAGTTCCTTCGAGAGATACATGTGTTTCTTCAAGTAAGATGAATTGGTGGATCTGCAGCCAAATGAGCCTTTTCCATCTTGAAAACTTTGGTTTGCAGGAAGTACTCCTTTCAAAACCTAACTGAGTTCTCATGGCCTAACAATGTGCTCGATGTGGCAGCCACTTTCATAGCTGGTTTTCTTTGGAGAGATGCATATGGTTCTTCAACTCAGGTGAAGAGGCCTATTTGGAGCAAAGTGAGGCTATTTCCACCTTGAAAGGCCGTGGTTGCAGGAAGTATTCTTTTCCAAAACGGACGCAATTCTCACAGGAAAACAATGTGCTAGGTGCGCCTGCTTCCAACAGGGATGGTTTTCTTTCGAGAAATACCTGTGTTTCTTCAACTTAGCCAAGTCGGGCTATTTGGAATGAGATGACACTTTTCGACCTTGAAAACTGTGAATTGCAGGAATTATTCTTCTGCAAATCCAATTCAACTCTCAAAGGGAAACATTGTGCTAGATGCTAGGGCTTCTACCATGCATACTTTTCTTTTAGAGGTACATGTACTTCCTCTACTCAGCTGAATAGCCCTAATGGACCAAACGCAGCCTATCTCCCCCTGCAAACACCTAAGATTCATGAAGAATTCCTTTCAAAAACTAACACAGTTCTCACAGGAAAACATGTGCTTCTAACATGGGTGGTTTTCCTTTGAGAGATGTGTGTGTCTTCATCTTAGCTGAATAGGCCTATTTGAAATGAGGTGAGCCTCCTACTTTGAATATTGATATTTGCAGGGTGCGTTGCTTTAAAAAACTAAATGAATTCTCATAGTGAAACACTGTGCTAGATGTGGCAGTTTCTAACATTGAAGGATTTCTTTGCATACATGCATGTGTATCTGCAATTCACCCAAATAGGCCTATTTAGAGTAAGCACATGCTCTCTCCACCTTGAAACACCTAAGTGGCAGTAAGTATTCCTTTCAAAAATAACTCAAGTCTCAAAGGGAAACAACGTGCTAAACGCAAATGCTGCCATCACAGACGGTTTCCTTTGGAGAGGTACATGTGTTACATCTCCTTAGGTGAATAGGCCCATTCGGAGCAAAATGATCCTTTCTCCACTGTGAAAACGATGATTTGCAGGACGTATTCCTTTCAAAACGTAACTCAAGTCTCACAAGGAAACAAAGTGGTAGGTTCTTTGCATCTAACACAGATTTTTTTCTTTCGAGATACACACATGTTTCATCAACTTTCTTGAACTGGCCTATTTGCAAGAAAATGAGACTTTCTCCACCTTGAAAAGTAGGATTTGCAGGAGTTATTCTTCCCAAACCTATCTGAAGTCTCACAGGGAAACAATGTGCTTGAAACTCCTGCTTCTAACTCGGTGGTTTTCTTTCTAGGAATGCATGTGTTTCCTCCACTTAGTTGCCTAGGCCTATTTGGAACACAATGAGCCTATCTCCAACCTGAAAACTGTGATTAGCAGGATGTATTCCTTTCCAAAACTTCCTTAATTCTCAAAGGGAAACAATGTGCTAGAAGCTGCGGCTTCCAGCATAGGTGATTGTCTTGGCAGGGATACATGTGTTTCTTCAACTCACCTGAATAGGCCTACTTAGTGCAAAGAGAGACCTTCTGCACCTTGAAACAACTACATTGCAAGAAACAGTCCTTTCAAAAACTAATTTCATTGTCACAAGAACAAGGTGCTGAATGCTGCAGTTTCTAGCATACATGGTTTTCTTTGGGGAGGAACATGTGTTACTTCAACTCAGCTGAATAGGCCTATTTGGAGCAAACCCAGCCTATCTGCACTTTGAAACACCAAAGTTGCAGGAAGCATTCCTTTCCAAAACGGACACCATTCTCACTGGAATACAATGTGTTAGATGCTCCAGCTTCTAACATAGATGGTTTTCTTTGGAGAGATACATGGGTTTCTTCAACTCAGCTGAATATACTTTAAGGGAGCAAACAGAGTCTATCTCCACCTTCAACCACCTAAGTTCCAGGAAGTATTCCTTGAAAAACCTAACCGAATACTACAGGGAAACCATGTGGTAGAAGCTCCTGGTTCTAAGACAGATGATTTTCTTTCAAGAGATACATGTGTTTCTACAAGTTAGCTGAAGAGGCCAATTTGGAACAAAATGAGCCTTTCTCCACCGAAAAAATACTGATTCTCGGGAGTTATTCCTTTCAAAACCAAATTCAATTTGGACAGGGAAACAGTGTGCTAGATGCTCCTGCTTCAAACAGGGATTGTTTTCTTGCGAGAAATACCTGTGTTTCTTCACTGGAGCCGAGTAGGGCTATTTGGAATAAAATGAGCCTTTTCGACCTTGAAAACTGTGATTTGCAGGGATTACTCCTTTCAAAAACTAATTCAGCTCTCAAAGTGAAACAATGTGCTCTGCTACAGCTTCTAGCATACATGCTTTTCTTTGAAGAAGTACATGAATTTCTTCAACTCAGCTGGATAGCCCTAATAGACCAAACGCAGTCTATATTAACCCTTCCACACCTAAGATTCAGGAAGTTTTCCTTTACTAACTAATGCAGTTCTCACAGGAAAACAGTGTGCTTCTAACATGGATGGTTTTCCTTTGAGAGATACATGTGTTTCTTCAACTCAGCTGAAAAGGCATCTTTGGAGCAAAGAGAGACAATCTATCTTGAAATACCTTAGTTGCAGGAAGCATTGCATTGAAAACCTAAGTCAATACTCACAAGGAATCAATGATCTCGATGCTCCTGCATCTAATAGCGATGGTTTTCTTGGAGAGATACCTGTATTTCTTCCACTTGGCTGAATAGGTCTTTTTGGATCAAAATGAGCTTTTTTGCGCTTTGAAAACTATGAACTACAGGAAGCATTTCTTTCCAAACCTAACACAATTCTCATTAGGACAGAGATGCTGAATGCTGCATCTTCTAACTTAGAGGGTTTTCTTAGGAGAGATACAAGGGTTTCTTCACCTCAGCTGAATATACGTTAAGTTAACAAACAGAGTCTCTCCCCACCTTGAACCACCAAAGTTCCAGGAAGTATTCCTTTAAAAAACTAACCGAATTCTACAGGGAAACAATGTGGTAGAAGCTCCTGGTCATAAGACAGATAGATTTCTTTCGAGAGATACATGTGTTTCTTCAAGTTAGCTGAATAGGCCTATTTAGAACAACTTAAGCCTTTCTCCACCTAGAAAATTCTGATATGCAAGAGATATTCCTTTCAAAACCAAATTCAATTCTCACAGGGAAACAATGTGGTAGATGCTACATCTTTTAACACAGGTGGTTTTCTTTAAGGAGACAGATGTGTTCCTTCAACTCAATGGAAAATGCCTAGTTGCAGCCAATGCAATCGATCTCCACCTTGAAACACCTAAGTTGCGGGATGTGTCTTTTCAGAACAAACTGAATTCTCCCAGGAAAAGCATGTGCTACATTCTCCTGCATGGAACAATGAGGGATTTCCTTGAGAGACACATGTGTTGCATCACCTCACCAGAATAGGTGTATTTGAAGCACAAGGAGCCTTTCTCCCCTGTGAACATTTTTTTTTGCAGGAATTATTCCTGTCAAAACATAACACAAGCCTCACTGGAAAAAAGGTGCTACATGCTCCTGTTTCTAAAACAGGTGGTTTTCTTTTGAGGGATACAAGGATTCCTTCAATTTAGCTGAATAGGTCTATTTGCAACAAAATGAGCGCTTCCCCACCTGGAAAACTATCCTTCACAGGAATTATTCCTCTCAAAACTAACCCAATTGTCGGAGGGAGACAATGCAGAAGATGCTGCAGCTTCTCTCACAGATGGTTGTCTTTGGAGAGGTACATGTGTTCCCTCTCCTCAGTTGAATAGGCCTATTTGGAGCCAAAAGTGCCTATCTCCACCTTGAAGCACCTACTTTTCACGAAGTATTTCTTTCAAAAGTTAACTCAGTTATCACAGAGAAACAATGTGCTGCTAGCTTCTGTTTCTACACAGATGGAGTTCCTTCGAGAGATACATGTGTTTCTTCAAGTAAGATGAATTGGTGGATCTGCAGCCAAATGAGCCTTTTCCATCTTGAAAACTTTGGTTTGCAGGAAGTACTCCTTTCAAAACCTAACTGAGTTCTCATGGCCTAACAATGTGCTCGATGTGGCAGCCACTTTCATAGCTGGTTTTCTTTGGAGAGATGCATATGGTTCTTCAACTCAGGTGAAGAGGCCTATTTGGAGCAAAGTGAGGCTATTTCCACCTTGAAAGGCCGTGGTTGCAGGAAGTATTCTTTTCCAAAACGGACGCAATTCTCACAGGAAAACAATGTGCTAGGTGCTCCTGCTTCCAACAGGGATGGTTTTCTTTCGAGAAATACCTGTGTTTCTTCAACTTAGCCAAGTCGGGCTATTTGGAATGAGATGACACTTTTCGACCTTGAAAACTATGAATTGCAGGAATTATTCTTCTGCAAATCCAATTCAACTCTCAAAGGGAAACATTGTGCTAGATGCTAGGGCTTCTACCATGCATACTTTTCTTTTAGAGGTACATGTACTTCCTCTACTCAGCTGAATAGCCCTAATGGACCAAACGCAGCCTATCTCCCCCTGCAAACACCTAAGATTCATGAAGAATTCCTTTCAAAAACTAACACAGTTCTCACAGGAAAACATGTGCTTCTAACATGGGTGGTTTTCCTTTGAGAGATGTGTGTGTCTTCAACTTAGCTGAATAGGCCTATTTGAAATGAGGTGAGCCTCCTACTTTGAATATTGATATATCCAGGGTGCGTTGCTTTAAAAAACTAAATGAATTCTCATAGTGAAACACTGTGCTAGATGTGGCAGTTTCTAACATTGAAGGATTTCTTTGCATACATGCATGTGTATCTGCAATTCACCCAAATAGGCCTATTTAGAGTAAGCACATGCTCTCTCCACCTTGAAACACCTAAGTGGCAGTAAGTATTCCTTTCAAAAATAACTCAAGTCTCAAAGGGAAACAACGTGCTAAACGCAAATGCTGCCATCACAGACGGTTTCCTTTGGAGAGGTACATGTGTTACATCTCCTTAGGTGAATAGGCCCATTCGGAGCAAAACGATCCTTTCTCCACTGTGAAAACGATGATTTGCAGGACGTATTCCTTTCAAAACGTAACTCAAGTCTCACAAGGAAACAAAGTGGTAGGTTCTTTGCATCTAACACAGATTTTTTTCTTTCGAGATACACACATGTTTCATCAACTTTCTTGAACTGGCCTATTTGCAAGAAAATGAGACTTTCTCCACCTTGAAAAGTAGGATTTGCAGGAGTTACTCTTCCCAAACCTATCTGAAGTCTCACAGGGAAACAATGTGCTTGAAACTCCTGCTTCTAACTCGGTGGTTTTCTTTCTAGAAATGCATGTGTTTCCTCCACTTAGTTGCCTAGGCCTATTTGGAACACAATGAGCCTATCTCCAACCTGAAAACTGTGATTAGCAGGATGTATTCCTTTCCAAAACTTCCTTAATTCTCAAAGGGAAACAATGTGCTAGAAGCTGCGGCTTCCAGCATAGGTGATTGTCTTGGCAGGGATACATGTGTTTCTTCAACTCACCTGAATAGGCCTACTTAGTGCAAAGAGAGACCTTCTGCACCTTGAAACAACTACATTGCAAGAAACAGTCCTTTCAAAAACTAATTTCATTGTCACAAGAACAAGGTGCTGAATGCTGCAGTTTCTAGCATACAAGGTTTTCTTTGGGGAGGAACATGTGTTACTTCAACTCAGCTGAATAGGCCTATTTGGAGCAAACCCAGCCTATCTGCACTTTGAAACACCAAAGTTGCAGGAAGCATTCCTTTCCAAAACGGACACCATTCTCACTGGAATACAATGTGTTAGATGCTCCAGATTCTAACATAGATGGTTTTCTTTGGAGAGATACATGGGTTTCTTCAACTCAGCTGAATATACTTTAAGGGAGCAAACAGAGTCTATCTCCACCTTCAACCACCTAAGTTCCAGGAAGTATTCCTTGAAAAACCTAACCGAATACTACAGGGAAACCATGTGGTAGAAGCTCCTGGTTCTAAGACAGATGATTTTCTTTCAAGAGATACATGTGTTTCTACAAGTTAGCTGAAGAGGCCAATTTGGAACAAAATGAGCCTTTCTCCACCGAAAAAATACTGATTCTCGGGAGTTATTCCTTTCAAAACCAAATTCAATTTGGACAGGGAAACAGTGTGCTAGATGCTCCTGCTTCAAACAGGGATTGTTTTCTGGCGAGAAATACCTGTGTTTCTTCACTGGAGCCGAGTAGGGCTATTTGGAATAAAATGAGCCTTTTCGACCTTGAAAACTGTGATTTGCAGGGATTACTCATTTCAAAAACTAATTCAGCTCTCAAAGTGAAACAATGTGCTCTGCTACAGCTTCTAGCATCCATGCTTTTCTTGGCAGAGGTACATGAATTTCTTCAACTCAGCTGGATAGCCCTAATAGACCAAACGCTGTCTATATTAACCCTTCCACACCTAAGATTCAGGAAGTTTTCCTTTACTAACTAATGCAGTTCTCACAGGAAAACAGTGTGCTTCTAACATGGATGGTTTTCCTTTGAGAGATACATGTGTTTCTTCAACTCAGCTGAAAAGGCATCTTTGGAGCAAAGAGAGACAATCTATCTTGAAATACCTTAGTTGCAGGAAGCATTGCATTGAGAACCTAAGTCAATACTCACAAGGAATCAATGATCTCGATGCTCCTGCATCTAATAGCGATGGTTTTCTTTGGGAGATACCTGTATTTCTTCCACTTGGCTGAATAGGTCTTTTTGGATCAAAATGAGCTTTTTTGCGCTTTGAAAACTATGAACTACAGGAAGCATTTCTTTCCAAACCTAACACAATTCTCATGAGGACAGAGATGCTGAATGCTGCATCTTCTAACTTGGTTTTCTTAGGAGAGATACAAGGGTTTCTTCACCTCAGCTGAATATACGTTAAGTTAACAAACAGAGTCTCTCCCCACCTTGAACCACCAAAGTTCCAGGAAGTATTCCTTTAAAAAACTAACCGAATTCTACAGGGAAACAATGTGGTAGAAGCTCCTGGTCATAAGACAGATAGATTTCTTTCCAGAGATACATGTGTTTCTTCAAGTTAGCTGAATAGGCCTATTTAGAACAACTTGAGCCTTTCTCCACCTAGAAAATTCTGATATGCAAGAGATACTCCTTTCAAAACCAAATTCAATTCTCACAGGGAAACAATGTGGTAGATGCTACATCTTTTAACACAGGTGGTTTTCTTTAAGGAGACAGATGTGTTCCTTCAACTCAATGGAAAATGCCGAGTTGCAGCCAATGGAATCGATCTCCACCTTGAAACACCTAAGTTGCAGGATGTGTCTTTTCAGAACAAACTGAATTCTCCCAGGAAAAGCATGTGCTACATTCTCCTGCATGGAACAATGAGGGATTTCCTTGAGAGATGTGTTGCATCACCTCACCAGAATAGGTGTATTTGAAGCACAAGGAGCCTTTCTCCCCTGTGAACATTTTTTTTTGCAGGAATTATTCCTGTCAAAACATAACACAAGCCTCACTGGAAAAAAGGTGCTACATGCTCCTGTTTCTAACAGAGGTGGTTTTCTTTTGAGGGATACAAGGATTCCTTCAATTTAGCTGAATAGGTCTATTTGCAACAAAATGAGCCCTTCCCCACCTGGAAAACTATCGTTCACAGGAATTATTCCTTTCAAAACTAACTCAATTGTCGGAGGGAGACAATGCAGAAGATGCTGCAGCTTCTCTCACAGATGGTTGTCTTTGGAGAGGTACATGTGTTCCCTCCCCTCAGTTGAATAGGCCTATTTGGAGCCAAAAGTGCCTATCTCCACCTTGAAGCACCTACTTTTCACGAAGTATTTCTTTCAAAAGTTAACTCAGTTATCACAGAGAAACAATGTGCTGCTAGCTTCTGTTTCTACACAGATGGAGTTCCTTCGAGAGATACATGTGTTTCTTCAAGTAAGATGAATTGGTGGATCTGCAGCCAAATGAGCCTTTTCCATCTTGAAAACTTTGGTTTGCAGGAAGTACTCCTTTCAAAACCTAACTGAGTTCTCATGGCCTAACAATGTGCTCGATGTGGCAGCCACTTTCATAGCTGGTTTTCTTTGGAGAGATGCATATGGTTCTTCAACTCAGGTGAAGAGGCCTATTTGGAGCAAAGTGAGGCTATTTCCACCTTGAAAGGCCGTGGTTGCAGGAAGTATTCTTTTCCAAAACGGACGCAATTCTCACAGGAAAACAATGTGCTACGTGCTCCTGCTTCCAACAGGGATGGTTTTCTTTCGAGAAATACCTGTGTTTCTTCAACTTAGCCAAGTCGGGCTATTTGGAATGAGATGACAGTTTTCGACCTTGAAAACTGTGAATTGCAGGAATTATTCTTCTGCAAATCCAATTCAACTCTCAAAGGGAAACATTGTGCTAGATGCTAGGGCTTCTACCATGCATACTTTTCTTTTAGAGGTACATGTACTTCCTCTACTCAGCTGAATAGCCCTAATGGACCAAACGCAGCCTATCTCCCCCTGCAAACACCTAAGATTCATGAAGAATTCCTTTCACAAACTAACACAGTTCTCACAGGAAAACATGTGCTTCTAACATGGGTGGTTTTCCTTTGAGAGATGTGTGTGTCTTCAACTTAGCTGAATAGGCCTATTTGAAATGAGGTGAGCCTCCTACTTTGAATATTGATATTTGCAGGGTGCGTTGCTTTAAAAAACTAAATGAATTCTCATAGTGAAACACTGTGCTAGATGTGGCAGTTTCTAACATTGAAGGATTTCTTTGCATACATGCATGTGTATCTGCAATTCACCCAAATAGGCCTATTTAGAGTAAGCACATGCTCTCTCCACCTTGAAACACCTAAGTGGCAGTAAGTATTCCTTTCAAAAATAACTCAAGTCTCAAAGGGAAACAACGTGCTAAACGCAAATGCTGCCATCACAGACGGTTTCCTTTGGAGAGGTACATGTGTTACATCTCCTTAGGTGAATAGGCCCATTCGGAGCAAAATGATCCTTTCTCCACTGTGAAAACGATGATTTGCAGGACGTATTCCTTTCAAAACGTAACTCAAGTCTCACAAGGAAACAAAGTGGTAGGTTCTTTGCATCTAACACAGATTTTTTTCTTTCGAGATACACACATGTTTCATCAACTTTCTTGAACTGGCCTATTTGCAAGAAAATGAGACTTTCTCCACCTTGAAAAGTAGGATTTGCAGGAGTTATTCTTCCCAAACCTATCTGAAGTCTCACAGGGAAACAATGTGCTTGAAACTCCTGCTTCTAACTCGGTGGTTTTCTTTCTAGGAATGCATGTGTTTCCTCCACTTAGTTGCCTAGGCCTATTTGGAACACAATGAGCCTATCTCCAACCTGAAAACTGTGATTAGCAGGATGTATTCCTTTCCAAAACTTCCTTAATTCTCAAAGGGAAACAATGTCCTAGAAGCTGCGGCTTCCAGCATAGGTGATTGACTTGGCAGGGATACATGTGTTTCTTCAACTCACCTGAATAGGCCTACTTAGTGCAAAGAGAGACCTTCTGCACCTTGAAACAACTACATTGCAAGAAACAGTCCTTTCAAAAACTAATTTCATTGTCACAAGAACAAGGTGCTGAATGCTGCAGTTTCTAGCATACATGGTTTTCTTTGGGGAGGAACATGTGTTACTTCAACTCAGCTGAATAGGCCTATTTGGAGCAAACCCAGCCTATCTGCACTTTGAAACACCAAAGTTGCAGGAAGCATTCCTTTCCAAAACGGACACCATTCTCACTGGAATACAATGTGTTAGATGCTCCAGCTTCTAACATAGATGGTTTTCTTTGGAGAGATACATGGGTTTCTTCAACTCAGCTGAATATACTTTAAGGGAGCAAACAGAGTCTATCTCCACCTTCAACCACCTAAGTTCCAGGAAGTATTTCTTGAAAAACCTAACCGAATACTACAGGGAAACCATGTGGTAGAAGCTCCTGGTTCTAAGACAGATGATTTTCTTTCAAGAGATACATGTGTTTCTACAAGTTAGCTGAAGAGGCCAATTTGGAACAAAATGAGCCTTTCTCCACCGAAAAAATACTGATTCTCGGGAGTTATTCCTTTCAAAACCAAATTCAATTTGGACAGGGAAACAGTGTGCTAGATGCTCCTGCTTCAAACAGGGATTTTTTTCTTGCGAGAAATACCTGTGTTTCTTCACTGGAGCCGAGTAGGGCTATTTGGAATAAAATGAGCCTTTTCGACCTTGAAAACTGTGATTTGCAGGGATTACTCATTTCAAAAACTAATTCAGCTCTCAAAGTGAAACAATGTGCTCTGCTACAGCTTCTAGCATCCATGCTTTTCTTGGCAGAGGTACATGAATTTCTTCAACTCAGCTGGATAGCCCTAATAGACCAAACGCAGTCTATATTAACCCTTCCACACCTAAGATTCAGGAAGTTTTCCTTTACTAACTAATGCAGTTCTCACAGGAAAACAGTGTGCTTCTAACATGGATGGTTTTCCTTTGAGAGATACATGTGTTTCTTCAACTCAGCTGAAAAGGCATCTTTGGAGCAAAGAGAGACAATCTATCTTGAAATACCTTAGTTGCAGGAAGCATTGCATTGAGAACCTAAGTCAATACTCACAAGGAATCAATGATCTCGATGCTCCTGCATCTAATAGCGATGGTTTTCTTTGGGAGATACCTGTATTTCTTCCACTTGGCTGAATAGGTCTTTTTGGATCAAAATGAGCTTTTTTGCGCTTTGAAAACTATGAACTACAGGAAGCATTTCTTTCCAAACCTAACACAATTCTCATGAGGACAGAGATGCTGAATGCTGCATCTTCTAACTTAGAGGGTTTTCTTAGGAGAGATACAAGGGTTTCTTCACCTCAGCTGAATATACGTTAAGTTAACAAACAGAGTCTCTCCCCACCTTGAACCACCAAAGTTCCAGGAAGTATTCCTTTAAAAAACTAACCGAATTCTACAGGGAAACAATGTGGTAGAAGCTCCTGGTCATAAGTCAGATAGATTTCTTTCCAGAGATACATGTGTTTCTTCAAGTTAGCTGAATAGGCCTATTTAGAACAACTTGAGCCTTTCTCCACCTAGAAAATTCTGATATGCAAGAGATACTCCTTTCAAAACCAAATTCAATTCTCACAGGGAAACAATGTGGTAGATGCTACATCTTTTAACACAGGTGGTTTTCTTTAAGGAGACAGATGTGTTCCTTCAACTCAATGGAAAATGCCTAGTTGCAGCCAATGGAATCGATCTCCACCTTGAAACACCTAAGTTGCGGGATGTGTCTTTTCAGAACAAACTGAATTCTCCCAGGAAAAGCATGTGCTACATTCTCCTGCATGGAACAATGAGGGATTTCCTTGAGAGACACATGTGTTGCATCACCTCACCAGAATAGGTGTATTTGAAGCACAAGGAGCCTTTCTCCCCTGTGAACATTTTTTTTTGCAGGAATTATTCCTGTCAAAACATAACACAAGCCTCACTGGAAAAAAGGTGCTACATGCTCCTGTTTCTAACAGAGGTGGTTTTCTTTTGAGGGATACAAGGATTCCTTCAATTTAGCTGAATAGGTCTATTTGCAACAAAATGAGCCCTTCCCCACCTGGAAAACTATCGTTCACAGGAATTATTCCTTTCAAAACTAACTCAATTGTCGGAGGGAGACAATGCAGAAGATGCTGCAGCTTCTCTCACAGATGGTTGTCTTTGGAGAGGTACATGTGTTCCCTCCCCTCAGTTGAATAGGCCTATTTTGAGCCAAAAGTGCCTATCTCCACCTTGAAGCACCTACTTTTCACGAAGTATTTCTTTCAAAAGTTAACTCAGTTATCACAGAGAAACAATGTGCTGCTAGCTTCTGTTTCTACACAGATGGAGTTCCTTCGAGAGATACATGTGTTTCTTCAAGTAAGATGAATTGGTGGATCTGCAGCCAAATGAGCCTTTTCCATCTTGAAAACTTTGGTTTGCAGGAAGTACTCCTTTCAAAACCTAACTGAGTTCTCATGGCCTAACAATGTGCTCGATGTGGCAGCCACTTTCATAGCTGGTTTTCTTTGGAGAGATGCATATGGTTCTTCAACTCAGGTGAAGAGGCCTATTTGGAGCAAAGTGAGGCTATTTCCACTTTGAAAGGCCGTGGTTGCAGGAAGTATTCTTTTCCAAAACGGACGCAATTCTCACAGGAAAACAATGTGCTACGTGCTCCTGCTTCCAACAGGGATGGTTTTCTTTCGAGAAATACCTGTGTTTCTTCAACTTAGCCAAGTCGGGCTATTTGGAATGAGATGACAGTTTTCGACCTTGAAAACTGTGAATTGCAGGAATTATTCTTCTGCAAATCCAATTCAACTCTCAAAGGGAAACATTGTGCTAGATGCTAGGGCTTCTACCATGCATACTTTTCTTTTAGAGGTACATGTACTTCCTCTACTCAGCTGAATAGCCCTAATGGACCAAACGCAGCCTATCTCCCCCTGCAAACACCTAAGATTCATGAAGAATTCCTTTCACAAACTAACACAGTTCTCACAGGAAAACATGTGCTTCTAACATGGGTGGTTTTCCTTTGAGAGATGTGTGTGTCTTCAACTTAGCTGAATAGGCCTATTTGAAATGAGGTGAGCCTCCTACTTTGAATATTGATATTTGCAGGGTGCGTTGCTTTAAAAAACTAAATGAATTCTCATAGTGAAACACTGTGCTAGATGTGGCAGTTTCTAACATTGAAGGATTTCTTTGCATACATGCATGTGTATCTGCAATTCACCCAAATAGGCCTATTTAGAGTAAGCACATGCTCTCTCCACCTTGAAACACCTAAGTGGCAGTAAGTATTCCTTTCAAAAATAACTCAAGTCTCAAAGGGAAACAACGTGCTAAACGCAAATGCTGCCATCACAGACGGTTTCCTTTGGAGAGGTACATGTGTTACATCTCCTTTGGTGAATAGGCCCATTCGGAGCAAAATGATCCTTTCTCCACTGTGAAAACGATGATTTGCAGGACGTATTCCTTTCAAAACGTAACTCAAGTCTCACAAGGAAACAAAGTGGTAGGTTCTTTGCATCTAACACAGATTTTTTTCTTTCGAGATACACACATGTTTCATCAACTTTCTTGAACTGGCCTATTTGCAAGAAAATGAGACTTTCTCCACCTTGAAAAGTAGGATTTGCAGGAGTTATTCTTCCCAAACCTATCTGAAGTCTCACAGGGAAACAATGTGCTTGAAACTCCTGCTTCTAACTCGGTGGTTTTCTTTCTAGGAATGCATGTGTTTCCTCCACTTAGTTGCCTAGGCCTATTTGGAACACAATGAGCCTATCTCCAACCTGAAAACTGTGATTAGCAGGATGTATTCCTTTCCAAAACTTCCTTAATTCTCAAAGGGAAACAATGTGCTAGAAGCTGCGGCTTCCAGCATAGGTGATTGTCTTGGCAGGGATACATGTGTTTCTTCAACTCACCTGAATAGGCCTACTTAGTGCAAAGAGAGACCTTCTGCACCTTGAAACAACTACATTGCAAGAAACAGTCCTTTCAAAAACTAATTTCATTGTCACAAGAACAAGGTGCTGAATGCTGCAGTTTCTAGCATACATGGTTTTCTTTGGGGAGGAACATGTGTTACTTCAACTCAGCTGAATAGGCCTATTTGGAGCAAACCCAGCCTATCTGCACTTTGAAACACCAAAGTTGCAGGAAGCATTCCTTTCCAAAACGGACACCATTCTCACTGGAATACAATGTGTTAGATGCTCCAGCTTCTAACATAGATGGTTTTCTTTGGAGAGATACATGGGTTTCTTCAACTCAGCTGAATATACTTTAAGGGAGCAAACAGAGTCTATCTCCACCTTCAACCACCTAAGTTCCAGGAAGTATTCCTTGAAAAACCTAACCGAATACTACAGGGAAACCATGTGGTAGAAGCTCCTGGTTCTAAGACAGATGATTTTCTTTCAAGAGATACATGTGTTTCTACAAGTTAGCTGAAGAGGCCAATTTGGAACAAAATGAGCCTTTCTCCACCGAAAAAATACTGATTCTCGGGAGTTATTCCTTTCAAAACCAAATTCAATTTGGACAGGGAAACAGTGTGCTAGATGCTCCTGCTTCAAACAGGGATTGTTTTCTTGCGAGAAATACCTGTGTTTCTTCACTGGAGCCGAGTAGGGCTATTTGGAATAAAATGAGCCTTTTCGACCTTGAAAACTGTGATTTGCAGGGATTACTCATTTCAAAAACTAATTCAGCTCTCAAAGTGAAACAATGTGCTCTGCTACAGCTTCTAGCATCCATGCTTTTCTTGGCAGAGGTACATGAATTTCTTCAACTCAGCTGGATAGCCCTAATAGACCAAACGCAGTCTATATTAACCCTTCCACACCTAAGATTCAGGAAGTTTTCCTTTACTAACTAATGCAGTTCTCACAGGAAAACAGTGTGCTTCTAACATGGATGGTTTTCCTTTGAGAGATACATGTGTTTCTTCAACTCAGCTGAAAAGGCATCTTTGGAGCAAAGAGAGACAATCTATCTTGAAATACCTTAGTTGCAGGAAGCATTGCATTGAGAACCTAAGTCAATACTCACAAGGAATCAATGATCTCGATGCTCCTGCATCTAATAGCGATGGTTTTCTCTGGGAGATACCTGTATTTCTTCCACTTGGCTGAATAGGTCTTTTTGGATCAAAATGAGCTTTTTTGCGCTTTGAAAACTATGAACTACAGGAAGCATTTCTTTCCAAACCTAACACAATTCTCATGAGGACAGAGATGCTGAATGGTGCATCTTCTAACTTAGAGGGTTTTCTTAGGAGAGATACAAGGGTTTCTTCACCTCAGCTGAATATACGTTAAGTTAACAAACAGAGTCTCTCCCCACCTTGAACCACCAAAGTTCCAGGAAGTATTCCTTTAAAAAACTAACCGAATTCTACAGGGAAACAATGTGGTAGAAGCTCCTGGTCATAAGTCAGATAGATTTCTTTCCAGAGATACATGTGTTTCTTCAAGTTAGCTGAATAGGCCTATTTAGAACAACTTGAGCCTTTCTCCACCTAGAAAATTCTGATATGCAAGAGATACTCCTTTCAAAACCAAATTCAATTCTCACAGGGAAACAATGTGGTAGATGCTACATCTTTTAACACAGGTGGTTTTCTTTAAGGAGACAGATGTGTTCCTTCAACTCAATGGAAAATGCCTAGTTGCAGCCAATGGAATCGATCTCCACCTTGAAACACCTAAGTTGCGGGATGTGTCTTTTCAGAACAAACTGAATTCTCCCAGGAAAAGCATGTGCTACATTCTCCTGCATGGAACAATGAGGGATTTCCTTGAGAGACACATGTGTTGCATCACCTCACCAGAATAGGTGTATTTGAAGCACAAGGAGCCTTTCTCCCCTGTGAACATTTTTTTTTGCAGGAATTATTCCTGTCAAAACATAACACAAGCCTCACTGGAAAAAAGGTGCTACATGCTCCTGTTTCTTACAGAGGTGGTTTTCTTTTGAGGGATACAAGGATTCCTTCAATTTAGCTGAATAGGTCTATTTGCAACAAAATGAGCCCTTCCCCACCTGGAAAACTATCGTTCACAGGAATTATTCCTTTCAAAACTAACTCAATTGTCGGAGGGAGACAATGCAGAAGATGCTGCAGCTTCTCTCACAGATGGTTGTCTTTGGAGAGGTACATGTGTTCCCTCCCCTCAGTTGAATAGGCCTATTTTGAGCCAAAAGTGCCTATCTCCACCTTGAAGCACCTACTTTTCACGAAGTATTTCTTTCAAAAGTTAACTCAGTTATCACAGAGAAACAATGTGCTGCTAGCTTCTGTTTCTACACAGATGGAGTTCCTTCGAGAGATACATGTGTTTCTTCAAGTAAGATGAATTGGTGGATCTGCAGCCAAATGAGCCTTTTCCATCTTGAAAACTTTGGTTTGCAGGAAGTACTCCTTTCAAAACCTAACTGAGTTCTCATGGCCTAACAATGTGCTCGATGTGGCAGCCACTTTCATAGCTGGTTTTCTTTGGAGAGATGCATATGGTTCTTCAACTCAGGTGAAGAGGCCTATTTGGAGCAAAGTGAGGCTATTTCCACCTTGAAAGGCCGTGGTTGCAGGAAGTATTCTTTTCCAAAACGGACGCAATTCTCACAGGAAAACAATGTGCTACGTGCTCCTGCTTCCAACAGGGATGGTTTTCTTTCGAGAAATACCTGTGTTTCTTCAACTTAGCCAAGTCGGGCTATTTGGAATGAGATGACAGTTTTCGACCTTGAAAACTGTGAATTGCAGGAATTATTCTTCTGCAAATCCAATTCAACTCTCAAAGGGAAACATTGTGCTAGATGCTAGGGCTTCTACCATGCATACTTTTCTTTTAGAGGTACATGTACTTCCTCTACTCAGCTGAATAGCCCTAATGGACCAAACGCAGCCTATCTCCCCCTGCAAACACCTAAGATTCATGAAGAATTCCTTTCGCAAACTAACACAGTTCTCACAGGAAAACATGTGCTTCTAACATGGGTGGTTTTCCTTTGAGAGATGTGTGTGTCTTCAACTTAGCTGAATAGGCCTATTTGAAATGAGGTGAGCCTCCTACTTTGAATATTGATATTTGCAGGGTGCGTTGCTTTAAAAAACTAAATGAATTCTCATAGTGAAACACTGTGCTAGATGTGGCAGTTTCTAACATTGAAGGATTTCTTTGCATACATGCATGTGTATCTGCAATTCACCCAAATAGGCCTATTTAGAGTAAGCACATGCTCTCTCCACCTTGAAACACCTAAGTGGCAGTAAGTATTCCTTTCAAAAATAACTCAAGTCTCAAAGGGAAACAACGTGCTAAACGCAAATGCTGCCATCACAGACGGTTTCCTTTGGAGAGGTACATGTGTTACATCTCCTTAGGTGAATAGGCCCATTCGGAGCAAAATGATCCTTTCTCCACTGTGAAAACGATGATTTGCAGGACGTATTCCTTTCAAAACGTAACTCAAGTCTCACAAGGAAACAAAGTGGTAGGTTCTTTGCATCTAACACAGATTTTTTTCTTTCGAGATACACACATGTTTCATCAACTTTCTTGAACTGGCCTATTTGCAAGAAAATGAGACTTTCTCCACCTTGAAAAGTAGGATTTGCAGGAGTTATTCTTCCCAAACCTATCTGAAGTCTCACAGGGAAACAATGTGCTTGAAACTCCTGCTTCTAACTCGGTGGTTTTCTTTCTAGGAATGCATGTGTTTCCTCCACTTAGTTGCCTAGGCCTATTTGGAACACAATGAGCCTATCTCCAACCTGAAAACTGTGATTAGCAGGATGTATTCCTTTCCAAAACTTCCTTAATTCTCAAAGGGAAGCAATGTGCTAGAAGCTGCGGCTTCCACCATAGGTGATTGTCTTGGCAGGGATACATGTGTTTCTTCAACTCACCTGAATAGGCCTACTTAGTGCAAAGAGAGACCTTCTGCACCTTGAAACAACTACATTGCAAGAAACAGTCCTTTCAAAAACTAATTTCATTGTCACAAGAACAAGGTGCTGAATGCTGCAGTTTCTAGCATACATGGTTTTCTTTGGGGAGGAACATGTGTTACTTCAACTCAGCTGAATAGGCCTATTTGGAGCAAACCCAGCCTATCTGCACTTTGAAACACCAAAGTTGCAGGAAGCATTCCTTTCCAAAACGGACACCATTCTCACTGGAATACAATGTGTTAGATGCTCCAGCTTCTAACATAGATGGTTTTCTTTGGAGAGATACATGGGTTTCTTCAACTCAGCTGAATATACTTTAAGGGAGCAAACAGAGTCTATCTCCACCTTCAACCACCTAAGTTCCAGGAAGTATTCCTTGAAAAACCTAACCGAATACTACAGGGAAACCATGTGGTAGAAGCTCCTGGTTCTAAGACAGATGATTTTCTTTCAAGAGATACATGTGTTTCTACAAGTTAGCTGAAGAGGCCAATTTGGAACAAAATGAGCCTTTCTCCACCGAAAAAATACTGATTCTCGGGAGTTATTCCTTTCAAAACCAAATTCAATTTGGACAGGGAAACAGTGTGCTAGATGCTCCTGCTTCAAACAGGGATTGTTTTCTTGCGAGAAATACCTGTGTTTCTTCACTGGAGCCGAGTAGGGCTATTTGGAATAAAATGAGCCTTTTCGACCTTGAAAACTGTGATTTGCAGGGATTACTCATTTCAAAAACTAATTCAGCTCTCAAAGTGAAACAATGTGCTCTGCTACAGCTTCTAGCATCCATGCTTTTCTTGGCAGAGGTACATGAATTTCTTCAACTCAGCTGGATAGCCCTAATAGACCAAACGCAGTCTATATTAACCCTTCCACACCTAAGATTCAGGAAGTTTTCCTTTACTAACTAATGCAGTTCTCACAGGAAAACAGTGTGCTTCTAACATGGATGGTTTTCCTTTGAGAGATACATGTGTTTCTTCAACTCAGCTGAAAAGGCATCTTTGGAGCAAAGAGAGACAATCTATCTTGAAATACCTTAGTTGCAGGAAGCATTGCATTGAAAACCTAAGTCAATACTCACAAGGAATCAATGATCTCGATGCTCCTGCATCTAATAGCGATGGTTTTCTTTGAGAGATACCTGTATTTCTTCCACTTGGCTGAATAGGTCTTTTTGGATCAAAATGAGCTTTTTTGCGCTTTGAAAACTATGAACTACAGGAAGCATTTCTTTCCAAACCTAACACAATTCTCATGAGGACAGAGATGCTGAATGCTGCATCTTCTAACTTAGAGGGTTTTCTTAGGAGAGATACAAGGGTTTCTTCACCTCAGCTGAATATACGTTAAGTTAACAAACAGAGTCTCTCCCCACCTTGAACCACCAAAGTTCCAGGAAGTATTCCTTTAAAAAACTAACCGAATTCTACAGGGAAACAATGTGGTAGAAGCTCCTGGTCATAAGACAGATAGATTTCTTTCCAGAGATACATGTGTTTCTTCAAGTTAGCTGAATAGGCCTATTTAGAACAACTTGAGCCTTTCTCCACCTAGAAAATTCTGATATGCAAGAGATACTCCTTTCAAAACCAAATTCAATTCTCACAGGGAAACAATGTGGTAGATGCTACATCTTTTAACACAGGTGGTTTTCTTTAAGGAGACAGATGTGTTCCTTCAACTCAATGGAAAATGCCTAGTTGCAGCCAATGGAATCGATCTCCACCTTGAAACACCTAAGTTGCGGGATGTGTCTTTTCAGAACAAACTGAATTCTCCCAGGAAAAGCATGTGCTACATTCTCCTGCATGGAACAATGAGGGATTTCCTTGAGAGACACATGTGTTGCATCACCTCACCAGAATAGGTGTATTTGAAGCACAAGGAGCCTTTCTCCCCTGTGAACATTTTTTTTTGCAGGAATTATTCCTGTCAAAACATAACACAAGCCTCACTGGAAAAAAGGTGCTACATGCTCCTGTTTCTAACACAGGTGGTTTTCTTTTGAGGGATACAAGGATTCCTTCAATTTAGCTGAATATGTCTATTTGCAACAAAATGAGCCCTTCTCCACCTGGAAAACTATCGTTCACAGGAATTATTCCTTTCAAAACTAACTCAATTGTCGGAGGGAGACAATGCAGAAGATGCTGCAGCTTCTCTCACAGATGGTTGTCTTTGGAGAGGTACATGTGTTCCCTCCCCTCAGTTGAATAGGCCTATTTGGAGCCAAAAGTGCCTATCTCCACCTTGAAGTACCTACTTTTCACGAAGTATTTCTTTCAAAAGTTAACTCAGTTATCACAGAGAAACAATGTGCTGCTAGCTTCTGTTTCTACACAGATGGAGTTCCTTCGAGAGATACATGTGTTTCTTCAAGTAAGATGAATTGGTGGATCTGCAGCCAAATGAGCCTTTTCCATCTTGAAAACTTTGGTTTGCAGGAAGTACTCCTTTCAAAACCTAACTGAGTTCTCATGGCCTAACAATGTGTTCGATGTGGCAGCCACTTTCATAGCTGGTTTTCTTTGGAGAGATGCATATGGTTCTTCAACTCAGGTGAAGAGGCCTATTTGGAGCAAAGTGAGGCTATTTCCACCTTGAAAGGCCGTGGTTGCAGGAAGTATTCTTTTCCAAAACGGACGCAATTCTCAAAGGAAAACAATGTGCTATGTGCTCCTGCTTCCAACAGGGATGGTTTTCTTTCGAGAAATACCTGTGTTTCTTCAACTTAGCCAAGTCGGACTATTTGGAATGAGATGACAGTTTTCGACCTTGAAAACTGTGAATTGCAGGAATTATTCTTCTGCAAATCCAATTCAACTCTCAAAGGGAAACATTGTGCTAGATGCTAGGGCTTCTACCATGCATACTTTTCTTTTAGAGGTACATGTACTTCCTCTACTCAGCTGAATAGCCCTAATGGACCAAACGCAGCCTATCTCCCCCTGCAAACACCTAAGATTCATGAAGAATTCCTTTCACAAACTAACACAGTTCTCACAGGAAAACATGTGCTTCTAACATGGGTGGTTTTCCTTTGAGAGATGTGTGTGTCTTCAACTTAGCTGAATAGGCCTATTTGAAATGAGGTGAGCCTCCTACTTTGAATATTGATATTTGCAGGGTGCGTTGCTTTAAAAAACTAAATGAATTCTCATAGTGAAACACTGTGCTAGATGTGGCAGTTTCTAACATTGAAGGATTTCTTTGCATACATGCATGTGTATCTGCAATTCACCCAAATAGGCCTATTTAGAGTAAGCACATGCTCTCTCCACCTTGAAACACCTAAGTGGCAGTAAGTATTCCTTTCAAAAATAACTCAAGTCTCAAAGGGAAACAACGTGCTAAACGCAAATGCTGCCATCACAGACGGTTTCCTTTGGAGAGGTACATGTGTTACATCTCCTTAGGTGAATAGGCCCATTCGGAGCAAAATGATCCTTTCTCCACTGTGAAAACGATGATTTGCAGGACGTATTCCTTTCAAAACGTAACTCAAGTCTCACAAGGAAACAAAGTGGTAGGTTCTTTGCATCTAACACAGATTTTTTTCTTTCGAGATACACACATGTTTCATCAACTTTCTTGAACTGGCCTATTTGCAAGAAAATGAGACTTTCTCCACCTTGAAAAGTAGGATTTGCAGGAGTTATTCTTCCCAAACCTATCTGAAGTCTCACAGGGAAACAATGTGCTTGAAACTCCTGCTTCTAACTCGGTGGTTTTCTTTCTAGGAATGCATGTGTTTCCTCCACTTAGTTGCCTAGGCCTATTTGGAACACAATGAGCCTATCTCCAACCTGAAAACTGTGATTAGCAGGATGTATTCCTTTCCAAAACTTCCTTAATTCTCAAAGGGAAACAATGTGCTAGAAGCTGCGGCTTCCAGCATAGGTGATTGTCTTGGCAGGGATACATGTGTTTCTTCAACTCACCTGAATAGGCCTACTTAGTGCAAAGAGAGACCTTCTGCACCTTGAAACAACTACATTGCAAGAAACAGTCCTTTCAAAAACTAATTTCATTGTCACAAGAACAAGGTGCTGAATGCTGCAGTTTCTAGCATACATGGTTTTCTTTGGGGAGGAACATGTGTTACTTCAACTCAGCTGAATAGGCCTATTTGGAGCAAACCCAGCCTATCTGCACTTTGAAACACCAAAGTTGCAGGAAGCATTCCTTTCCAAAACGGACACCATTCTCACTGGAATACAATGTGTTAGATGCTCCAGCTTCGAACATAGATGGTTTTCTTTGGAGAGATACATGGGTTTCTTCAACTCAGCTGAATATACTTTAAGGGAGCAAACAGAGTCTATCTCCACCTTCAACCACCTAAGTTCCAGGAAGTATTCCTTGAAAAACCTAACCGAATACTACAGGGAAACCATGTGGTAGAAGCTCCTGGTTCTAAGACAGATGATTTTCTTTCAAGAGATACATGTGTTTCTACAAGTTAGCTGAAGAGGCCAATTTGGAACAAAATGAGCCTTTCTCCACCGAAAAAATACTGATTCTCGGGAGTTATTCCTTTCAAAACCAAATTCAATTTGGACAGGGAAACAGTGTGCTAGATGCTCCTGCTTCAAACAGGGATTGTTTTCTTGCGAGAAATACCTGTGTTTCTTCACTGGAGCCGAGTAGGGCTATTTGGAATAAAATGAGCCTTTTCGACCTTGAAAACTGTGATTTGCAGGGATTACTCATTTCAAAAACTAATTCAGCTCTCAAAGTGAAACAATGTGCTCTGCTACAGCTTCTAGCATCCATGCTTTTCTTGGCAGAGGTACATGAATTTCTTCAACTCAGCTGGATAGCCTTAATAGACCAAACGCAGTCTATATTAACCCTTCCACACCTAAGATTCAGGAAGTTTTCCTTTACTAACTAATGCAGTTCTCACAGGAAAACAGTGTGCTTCTAACATGGATGGTTTTCCTTTGAGAGATACATGTGTTTCTTCAACTCAGCTGAAAAGGCATCTTTGGAGCAAAGAGAGACAATCTATCTTGAAATACCTTAGTTGCAGGAAGCATTGCATTGAAAACCTAAGTCAATACTCACAAGGAATCAATGATCTCGATGCTCCTGCATCTAATAGCGATGGTTTTCTTTGAGAGATACCTGTATTTCTTCCACTTGGCTGAATAGGTCTTTTTGGATCAAAATGAGCTTTTTTGCGCTTTGAAAACTATGAACTACAGGAAGCATTTCTTTCCAAACCTAACACAATTCTCATGAGGACAGAGATGCTGAATGCTGCATCTTCTAACTTAGAGGGTTTTCTTAGGAGAGATACAAGGGTTTCTTCGCCTCAGCTGAATATACGTTAAGTTAACAAACAGAGTCTCTCCCCACCTTGAACCACCAAAGTTCCAGGAAGTATTCCTTTAAAAAACTAACCGAATTCTACAGGGAAACAATGTGGTAGAAGCTCCTGGTCATAAGACAGATAGATTTCTTTCCAGAGATACATGTGTTTCTTCAAGTTAGCTGAATAGGCCTATTTAGAACAACTTGAGCCTTTCTCCACCTAGAAAATTCTGATATGCAAGAGATACTCCTTTCAAAACCAAATTCAATTCTCACAGGGAAACAATGTGGTAGATGCTACATCTTTTAACACAGGTGGTTTTCTTTAAGGAGACAGATGTGTTCCTTCAACTCAATGGAAAATGCCTAGTTGCAGCCAATGGAATCGATCTCCACCTTGAAACACCTAAGTTGCGGGATGTGTCTTTTCAGAACAAACTGAATTCTCCCAGGAAAAGCATGTGCTACATTCTCCTGCATGGAACAATGAGGGATTTCCTTGAGAGACACATGTGTTGCATCACCTCACCAGAATAGGTGTATTTGAAGCACAAGGAGCCTTTCTCCCCTGTGAACATTTTTTTTTGCAGGAATTATTCCTGTCAAAACATAACACAAGCCTCACTGGAAAAAAGGTGCTACATGCTCCTGTTTCTAACACAGGTGGTTTTCTTTTGAGGGATACAAGGATTCCTTCAATTTAGCTGAATATGTCTATTTGCAACAAAATGAGCCCTTCTCCACCTGGAAAACTATCGTTCACAGGAATTATTCCTTTCAAAACTAACTCAATTGTCGGAGGGAGACAATGCAGAAGATGCTGCAGCTTCTCTCACAGATGGTTGTCTTTGGAGAGGTACATGTGTTCCCTCCCCTCAGTTGAATAGGCCTATTTGGAGCAAAATGTGCCTATCTCCACCTTGAAGCACCTACTTTTCACGAAGTATTTCTTTCAAAAGTTAACTCAGTTATCACAGAGAAACAATGTGCTGCTAGCTTCTGTTTCTACACAGATGGAGTTCCTTCGAGAGATACATGTGTTTCTTCAAGTAAGATGAATTGGTGGATCTGCAGCCAAATGAGCCTTTTCCATCTTGAAAACTTTGGTTTGCAGGAAGTACTCCTTTCAAAACCTAACTGAGTTCTCATGGCCTAACAATGTGCTCGATGTGGCAGCCACTTTCATAGCTGGTTTTCTTTGGAGAGATGCATATGGTTCTTCAACTCAGGTGAAGAGGCCTATTTGGAGCAAAGTGAGGCTATTTCCACCTTGAAAGGCCGTGGTTGCAGGAAGTATTCTTTTCCAAAACGGACGCAATTCTCAAAGGAAAACAATGTGCTACGTGCTCCTGCTTCCAACAGGGATGGTTTTCTTTCGAGAAATACCTGTGTTTCTTCAACTTAGCCAAGTCGGGCTATTTGGAATGAGATGACACTTTTCGACCTTGAAAACTGTGAATTGCAGGAATTATTCTTCTGCAAATCCAATTCAACTCTCAAAGGGAAACATTGTGCTAGATGCTAGGGCTTCTACCATGCATACTTTTCTTTTAGAGGTACATGTACTTCCTCTACTCAGCTGAATAGCCCTAATGGACCAAACGCAGCCTATCTCCCCCTGCAAACACCTAAGATTCATGAAGAATTCCTTTCACAAACTAACACAGTTCTCACAGGAAAACATGTGCTTCTAACATGGGTGGTTTTCCTTTGAGAGATGTGTGTGTCTTCAACTTAGCTGAATAGGCCTATTTGAAATGAGGTGAGCCTCCTACTTTGAATATTGATATTTGCAGGGTGCGTTGCTTTAAAAAACTAAATGAATTCTCATAGTGAAACACTGTGCTAGATGTGGCAGTTTCTAACATTGAAGGATTTCTTTGCATACATGCATGTGTATCTGCAATTCACCCAAATAGGCCTATTTAGAGTAAGCACATGCTCTCTCCACCTTGAAACACCTAAGTGGCAGTAAGTATTCCTTTCAAAAATAACTCAAGTCTCAAAGGGAAACAACGTGCTAAACGCAAATGCTGCCATCACAGACGGTTTCCTTTGGAGAGGTACATGTGTTACATCTCCTTAGGTGAATAGGCCCATTCGGAGCAAAATGATCCTTTCTCCACTGTGAAAACGATGATTTGCAGGACGTATTCCTTTCAAAACGTAACTCAAGTCTCACAAGGAAACAAAGTGGTAGGTTCTTTGCATCTAACACAGATTTTTTTCTTTCGAGATACACACATGTTTCATCAACTTTCTTGAACTGGCCTATTTGCAAGAAAATGAGACTTTCTCCACCTTGAAAAGTAGGATTTGCAGGAGTTATTCTTCCCAAACCTATCTGAAGTCTCACAGGGAAACAATGTGCTTGAAACTCCTGCTTCTAACTCGGTGGTTTTCTTTCTAGGAATGCATGTGTTTCCTCCACTTAGTTGCCTAGGCCTATTTGGAACACAATGAGCCTATCTCCAACCTGAAAACTGTGATTAGCAGGATGTATTCCTTTCCAAAACTTCCTTAATTCTCAAAGGGAAACAATGTGCTAGAAGCTGCGGCTTCCAGCATAGGTGATTGTCTTGGCAGGGATACATGTGTTTCTTCAACTCACCTGAATAGGCCTACTTAGTGCAAAGAGAGACCTTCTGCACCTTGAAACAACTACATTGCAAGAAACAGTCCTTTCAAAAACTAATTTCATTGTCACAAGAACAAGGTGCTGAATGCTGCAGTTTCTAGCATACATGGTTTTCTTTGGGGAGGAACATGTGTTACTTCAACTCAGCTGAATAGGCCTATTTGGAGCAAACCCAGCCTATCTGCACTTTGAAACACCAAAGTTGCAGGAAGCATTCCTTTCCAAAACGGACACCATTCTCACTGGAATACAATGTGTTAGATGCTCCAGCTTCTAACATAGATGGTTTTCTTTGGAGAGATACATGGGTTTCTTCAACTCAGCTGAATATACTTTAAGGGAGCAAACAGAGTCTATCTCCACCTTCAACCACCTAAGTTCCAGGAAGTATTCCTTGAAAAACCTAACCGAATACTACAGGGAAACCATGTGGTAGAAGCTCCTGGTTCTAAGACAGATGATTTTCTTTCAAGAGATACATGTGTTTCTACAAGTTAGCTGAAGAGGCCAATTTGGAACAAAATGAGCCTTTCTCCACCGAAAAAATACTGATTCTCGGGAGTTATTCCTTTCAAAACCAAATTCAATTTGGACAGGGAAACAGTGTGCTAGATGCTCCTGCTTCAAACAGGGATTGTTTTCTTGCGAGAAATACCTGTGTTTCTTCACTGGAGCCGAGTAGGGCTATTTGGAATAAAATGAGCCTTTTCGACCTTGAAAACTGTGATTTGCAGGGATTACTCATTTCAAAAACTAATTCAGCTCTCAAAGTGAAACAATGTGCTCTGCTACAGCTTCTAGCATCCATGCTTTTCTTGGCAGAGGTACATGAATTTCTTCAACTCAGCTGGATAGCCCTAATAGACCAAACGCAGTCTATATTAACCCTTCCACACCTAAGATTCAGGAAGTTTTCCTTTACTAACTAATGCAGTTCTCACAGGAAAACAGTGTGCTTCTAACATGGATGGTTTTCCTTTGAGAGATACATGTGTTTCTTCAACTCAGCTGAAAAGGCATCTTTGGAGCAAAGAGAGACAATCTATCTTGAAATACCTTAGTTGCAGGAAGCATTGCATTGAAAACCTAAGTCAATACTCACAAGGAATCAATGATCTCGATGCTCCTGCATCTAATAGCGATGGTTTTCTTTGAGAGATACCTGTATTTCTTCCACTTGGCTGAATAGGTCTTTTTGGATCAAAATGAGCTTTTTTGCGCTTTGAAAACTATGAACTACAGGAAGCATTTCTTTCCAAACCTAACACAATTCTCATGAGGACAGAGATGCTGAATGCTGCATCTTCTAACTTAGAGGGTTTTCTTAGGAGAGATACAAGGGTTTCTTCACCTCAGCTGAATATACGTTAAGTTAACAAACAGAGTCTCTCCCCACCTTGAACCACCAAAGTTCCAGGAAGTATTCCTTTAAAAAACTAACCGAATTCTACAGGGAAACAATGTGGTAGAAGCTCCTGGTCATAAGACAGATAGATTTCTTTCCAGAGATACATGTGTTTCTTCAAGTTAGCTGAATAGGCCTATTTAGAACAACTTGAGCCTTTCTCCACCTAGAAAATTCTGATATGCAAGAGATACTCCTTTCAAAACCAAATTCAATTCTCACAGGGAAACAATGTGGTAGATGCTACATCTTTTAACACAGGTGGTTTTCTTTAAGGAGACAGATGTGTTCCTTCAACTCAATGGAAAATGCCTAGTTGCAGCCAATGGAATCGATCTCCACCTTGAAACACCTAAGTTGCGGGATGTGTCTTTTCAGAACAAACTGAATTCTCCCAGGAAAAGCATGTGCTACATTCTCCTGCATGGAACAATGAGGGATTTCCTTGAGAGACACATGTGTTGCATCACCTCACCAGAATAGGTGTATTTGAAGCACAAGGAGCCTTTCTCCCCTGTGAACATTTTTTTTTGCAGGAATTATTCCTGTCAAAACATAACACAAGCCTCACTGGAAAAAAGGTGCTACATGCTCCTGTTTCTAACACAGGTGGTTTTCTTTTGAGAGATACAAGGATTCCTTCAATTTAGCTGAATATGTCTATTTGCAACAAAATGAGCCCTTCTCCACCTGGAAAACTATCGTTCACAGGAATTATTCCTTTCAAAACTAACTCAATTGTCGGAGGGAGACAATGCAGAAGATGCTGCAGCTTCTCTCACAGATGGTTGTCTTTGGAGAGGTACATGTGTTCCCTCCCCTCAGTTGAATAGGCCTATTTGGAGCCAAAAGTGCCTATCTCCACCTTGAAGCACCTACTTTTCACGAAGTATTTCTTTCAAAAGTTAACTCAGTTATCACAGAGAAACAATGTGCTGCTAGCTTCTGTTTCTACACAGATGGAGTTCCTTCGAGAGATACATGTGTTTCTTCAAGTAAGATGAATTGGTGGATCTGCAGCCAAATGAGCCTTTTCCATCTTGAAAACTTTGGTTTGCAGGAAGTACTCCTTTCAAAACCTAACTGAGTTCTCATGGCCTAACAATGTGCTCGATGTGGCAGCCACTTTCATAGCTGGTTTTCTTTGGAGAGATGCATATGGTTCTTCAACTCAGGTGAAGAGGCCTATTTGGAGCAAAGTGAGGCTATTTCCACCTTGAAAGGCCGTGGTTGCAGGAAGTATTCTTTTCCAAAACGGACGCAATTCTCACAGGAAAACAATGTGCTACGTGCTCCTGCTTCCAACAGGGATGGTTTTCTTTCGAGAAATACCTGTGTTTCTTCAACTTAGCCAAGTCGGGCTATTTGGAATGAGATGACAGTTTTCGACCTTGAAAACTGTGAATTGCAGGAATTATTCTTCTGCAAATCCAATTCAACTCTCAAAGGGAAACATTGTGCTAGATGCTAGGGCTTCTACCATGCATACTTTTCTTTTAGAGGTACATGTACTTCCTCTACTCAGCTGAATAGCCCTAATGGACCAAACGCAGCCTATCTCCCCCTGCAAACACCTAAGATTCATGAAGAATTCCTTTCACAAACTAACACAGTTCTCACAGGAAAACATGTGCTTCTAACATGGGTGGTTTTCCTTTGAGAGATGTGTGTGTCTTCAACTTAGCTGAATAGGCCTATTTGAAATGAGGTGAGCCTCCTACTTTGAATATTGATATTTGAAGGGTGCGTTGCTTTAAAAAACTAAATGAATTCTCATAGTGAAACACTGTGCTAGATGTGGCAGTTTCTAACATTGAAGGATTTCTTTGCATACATGCATGTGTATCTGCAATTCACCCAAATAGGCCTATTTAGAGTAAGCACATGCTCTCTCCACCTTGAAACACCTAAGTGGCAGTAAGTATTCCTTTCAAAAATAACTCAAGTCTCAAAGGGAAACAACGTGCTAAACGCAAATGCTGCCATCACAGACGGTTTCCTTTGGAGAGGTACATGTGTTACATCTCCTTAGGTGAATAGGCCCATTCGGAGCAAAATGATCCTTTCTCCACTGTGAAAACGATGATTTGCAGGACGTATTCCTTTCAAAACGTAACTCAAGTCTCACAAGGAAACAAAGTGGTAGGTTCTTTGCATCTAACACAGATTTTTTTCTTTCGAGATACACACATGTTTCATCAACTTTCTTGAACTGGCCTATTTGCAAGAAAATGAGACTTTCTCCACCTTGAAAAGTAGGATTTGCAGGAGTTATTCTTCCCAAACCTATCTGAAGTCTCACAGGGAAACAATGTGCTTGAAACTCCTGCTTCTAACTCGGTGGTTTTCTTTCTAGGAATGCATGTGTTTCCTCCACTTAGTTGCCTAGGCCTATTTGGAACACAATGAGCCTATCTCCAACCTGAAAACTGTGATTAGCAGGATGTATTCCTTTCCAAAACTTCCTTAATTCTCAAAGGGAAACAATGTGCTAGAAGCTGCGGCTTCCAGCATAGGTGATTGTCTTGGCAGGGATACATGTGTTTCTTCAACTCACCTGAATAGGCCTACTTAGTGCAAAGAGAGACCTTGTGCACCTTGAAACAACTACATTGCAAGAAACAGTCCTTTCAAAAACTAATTTCATTGTCACAAGAACAAGGTGCTGAATGCTGCAGTTTCTAGCATACATGGTTTTCTTTCGGGAGGAACATGTGTTACTTCAACTCAGCTGAATAGGCCTATTTGGAGCAAACCCAGCCTATCTGCACTTTGAAACACCAAAGTTGCAGGAAGCATTCCTTTCCAAAACGGACACCATTCTCACTGGAATACAATGTGTTAGATGCTCCAGCTTCGAACATAGATGGTTTTCTTTGGAGAGATACATGGGTTTCTTCAACTCAGCTGAATATACTTTAAGGGAGCAAACAGAGTCTATCTCCACCTTCAACCACCTAAGTTCCAGGAAGTATTCCTTGAAAAACCTAACCGAATACTACAGGGAAACCATGTGGTAGAAGCTCCTGGTTCTAAGACAGATGATTTTCTTTCAAGAGATACATGTGTTTCTACAAGTTAGCTGAAGAGGCCAATTTGGAACAAAATGAGCCTTTCTCCACCGAAAAAATACTGATTCTCGGGAGTTATTCCTTTCAAAACCAAATTCAATTTGGACAGGGAAACAGTGTGCTAGATGCTCCTGCTTCAAACAGGGATTGTTTTCTTGCGAGAAATACCTGTGTTTCTTCACTGGAGCCGAGTAGGGCTATTTGGAATAAAATGAGCCTTTTCGACCTTGAAAACTGTGATTTGCAGGGATTACTCATTTCAAAAACTAATTCAGCTCTCAAAGTGAAACAATGTGCTCTGCTACAGCTTCTAGCATCCATGCTTTTCTTGGCAGAGGTACATGAATTTCTTCAACTCAGCTGGATAGCCCTAATAGACCAAACGCAGTCTATATTAACCCTTCCACACCTAAGATTCAGGAAGTTTTCCTTTACTAACTAATGCAGTTCTCACAGGAAAACAGTGTGCTTCTAACATGGATGGTTTTCCTTTGAGAGATACATGTGTTTCTTCAACTCAGCTGAAAAGGCATCTTTGGAGCAAAGAGAGACAATCTATCTTGAAATACCTTAGTTGCAGGAAGCATTGCATTGAAAACCTAAGTCAATACTCACAAGGAATCAATGATCTCGATGCTCCTGCATCTAATAGCGATGGTTTTCTTTGAGAGATACCTGTATTTCTTCCACTTGGCTGAATAGGTCTTTTTGGATCAAAATGAGCTTTTTTGCGCTTTGAAAACTATGAACTACAGGAAGCATTTCTTTCCAAACCTAACACAATTCTCATGAGGACAGAGATGCTGAATGCTGCATCTTCTAACTTAGAGGGTTTTCTTAGGAGAGATACAAGGGTTTCTTCACCTCAGCTGAATATACGTTAAGTTAACAAACAGAGTCTCTCCCCACCTTGAACCACCAAAGTTCCAGGAAGTATTCCTTTAAAAAACTAACCGAATTCTACAGGGAAACAATGTGGTAGAAGCTCCTGGTCATAAGACAGATAGATTTCTTTCCAGAGATACATGTGTTTCTTCAAGTTAGCTGAATAGGCCTATTTAGAACAACTTGAGCCTTTCTCCACCTAGAAAATTCTGATATGCAAGAGATACTCCTTTCAAAACCAAATTCAATTCTCACAGGGAAACAATGTGGTAGATGCTACATCTTTTAAAACTGGTGGTTTTCTTTAAGGAGACAGATGTGTTCCTTCAACTCAATGGAAAATGCCTAGTTGCAGCCAATGGAATCGATCTCCACCTTGAAACACCTAAGTTGCGGGATGTGTCTTTTCAGAACAAACTGAATTCTCCCAGGAAAAGCATGTGCTACATTCTCCTGCATGGAACAATGAGGGATTTCCTTGAGAGACACATGTGTTGCATCACCTCACCAGAATAGGTGTATTTGAAGCACAAGGAGCCTTTCTCCCCTGTGAACATTTTTTTTTGCAGGAATTATTCCTGTCAAAACATAACACAAGCCTCACTGGAAAAAAGGTGCTACATGCTCCTGTTTCTAACACAGGTGGTTTTCTTTTGAGGGATAGAAGGATTCCTTCAATTTAGCTGAATATGTCTATTTGCAACAAAATGAGCCCTTCTCCACCTGGAAAACTATCGTTCACAGGAATTATTCCTTTCAAAACTAACTCAATTGTCGGAGGGAGACAATGCAGAAGATGCTGCAGCTTCTCTCACAGATGGTTGTCTTTGGAGAGGTACATGTGTTCCCTCCCCTCAGTTGAATAGGCCTATTTGGAGCCAAAAGTGCCTATCTCCACCTTGAAGCACCTACTTTTCACGAAGTATTTCTTTCAAAAGTTAACTCAGTTATCACAGAGAAACAATGTGCTGCTAGCTTCTGTTTCTACACAGATGGAGTTCCTTCGAGAGATACATGTGTTTCTTCAAGTAAGATGAATTGGTGGATCTGCAGCCAAATGAGCCTTTTCCATCTTGAAAACTTTGGTTTGCAGGAAGTACTCCTTTCAAAACCTAACTGAGTTCTCATGGCCTAACAATGTGCTCGATGTGGCAGCCACTTTCATAGCTGGTTTTCTTTGGAGAGATGCATATGGTTCTTCAACTCAGGTGAAGAGGCCTATTTGGAGCAAAGTGAGGCTATTTCCACCTTGAAAGGCCGTGGTTGCAGGAAGTATTCTTTTCCAAAACGGACGCAATTCTCAAAGGAAAACAATGTGCTACGTGCTCCTGCTTCCAACAGGGATGGTTTTCTTTCGAGAAATACCTGTGTTTCTTCAACTTAGCCAAGTCGGACTATTTGGAATGAGATGACAGTTTTCGACCTTGAAAACTGTGAATTGCAGGAATTATTCTTCTGCAAATCCAATTCAACTCTCAAAGGGAAACATTGTGCTAGATGCTAGGGCTTCTACCATGCATACTTTTCTTTAGAGGTACATGTACTTCCTCTACTCAGCTGAATAGCCCTAATGGACCAAACGCAGCCTATCTCCCCCTGCAAACACCTAAGATTCATGAAGAATTCCTTTCACAAACTAACACAGTTCTCACAGGAAAACATGTGCTTCTAACATGGGTGGTTTTCCTTTGAGAGATGTGTGTGTCTTCAACTTAGCTGAATAGGCCTATTTGAAATGAGGTGAGCCTCCTACTTTGAATATTGATATTTGCAGGGTGCGTTGCTTTAAAAAACTAAATGAATTCTCATAGTGAAACACTGTGCTAGATGTGGCAGTTTCTAACATTGAAGGATTTCTTTGCATACATGCATGTGTATCTGCAATTCACCCAAATAGGCCTATTTAGAGTAAGCACATGCTCTCTCCACCTTGAAACACCTAAGTGGCAGTAAGTATTCCTTTCAAAAATAACTCAAGTCTCAAAGGGAAACAACGTGCTAAACGCAAATGCTGCCATCACAGACGGTTTCCTTTGGAGAGGTACATGTGTTACATCTCCTTAGGTGAATAGGCCCATTCGGAGCAAAATGATCCTTTCTCCACTGTGAAAACGATGATTTGCAGGACGTATTCCTTTCAAAACGTAACTCAAGTCTCACAAGGAAACAAAGTGGTAGGTTCTTTGCATCTAACACAGATTTTTTTCTTTCGAGATACACACATGTTTCATCAACTTTCTTGAACTGGCCTATTTGCAAGAAAATGAGACTTTCTCCACCTTGAAAAGTAGGATTTGCAGGAGTTATTCTTCCCAAACCTATCTGAAGTCTCACAGGGAAACAATGTGCTTGAAACTCCTGCTTCTAACTCGGTGGTTTTCTTTCTAGGAATGCATGTGTTTCCTCAACTTAGTTGCCTAGGCCTATTTGGAACACAATGAGCCTATCTCCAACCTGAAAACTGTGATTAGCAGGATGTATTCCTTTCCAAAACTTCCTTAATTCTCAAAGGGAAACAATGTGCTAGAAGCTGCGGCTTCCAGCATAGGTGATTGTCTTGGCAGGGATACATGTGTTTCTTCAACTCACCTGAATAGGCCTACTTAGTGCAAAGAGAGACCTTGTGCACCTTGAAACAACTACATTGCAAGAAACAGTCCTTTCAAAAACTAATTTCATTGTCACAAGAACAAGGTGCTGAATGCTGCAGTTTCTAGCATACATGGTTTTCTTTGGGGAGGAACATGTGTTACTTCAACTCAGCTGAATAGGCCTATTTGGAGCAAACCCAGCCTATCTGCACTTTGAAACACCAAAGTTGCAGGAAGCATTCCTTTCCAAAACGGACACCATTCTCACTGGAATACAATGTGTTAGATGCTCCAGCTTCTAACATAGATGGTTTTCTTTGGAGAGATACATGGGTTTCTTCAACTCAGCTGAATATACTTTAAGGGAGCAAACAGAGTCTATCTCCACCTTCAACCACCTAAGTTCCAGGAAGTATTCCTTGAAAAACCTAACCGAATACTACAGGGAAACCATGTGGTAGAAGCTCCTGGTTCTAAGACAGATGATTTTCTTTCAAGAGATACATGTGTTTCTACAAGTTAGCTGAAGAGGCCAATTTGGAACAAAATGAGCCTTTCTCCACCGAAAAAATACTGATTCTCGGGAGTTATTCCTTTCAAAACCAAATTCAATTTGGACAGGGAAACAGTGTGCTAGATGCTCCTGCTTCAAACAGGGATTGTTTTCTTGCGAGAAATACCTGTGTTTCTTCACTGGAGCCGAGTAGGGCTATTTGAAATAAAATGAGCCTTTTCGACCTTGAAAACTGTGATTTGCAGGGATTACTCATTTCAAAAACTAATTCAGCTCTCAAAGTGAAACAATGTGCTCTGCTACAGCTTCTAGCATCCATGCTTTTCTTGGCAGAGGTACATGAATTTCTTCAACTCAGCTGGATAGCCCTAATAGACCAAACGCAGTCTATATTAACCCTTCCACACCTAAGATTCAGGAAGTTTTCCTTTACTAACTAATGCAGTTCTCACAGGAAAACAGTGTGCTTCTAACATGGATGGTTTTCCTTTGAGAGATACATGTGTTTCTTCAACTCAGCTGAAAAGGCATCTTTGGAGCAAAGAGAGACAATCTATCTTGAAATACCTTAGTTGCAGGAAGCATTGCATTGAAAACCTAAGTCAATACTCACAAGGAATCAATGATCTCGATGCTCCTGCATCTAATAGCGATGGTTTTCTTTGAGAGATACCTGTATTTCTTCCACTTGGCTGAATAGGTCTTTTTGGATCAAAATGAGCTTTTTTGCGCTTTGAAAACTATGAACTACAGGAAGCATTTCTTTCCAAACCTAACACAATTCTCATGAGGACAGAGATGCTGAATGCTGCATCTTCTAACTTAGAGGGTTTTCTTAGGAGAGATACAAGGGTTTCTTCACCTCAGCTGAATATACGTTAAGTTAACAAACAGAGTCTCTCCCCACCTTGAACCACCAAAGTTCCAGGAAGTATTCCTTTAAAAAACTAACCGAATTCTACAGGGAAACAATGTGGTAGAAGCTCCTGGTCATAAGACAGATAGATTTCTTTCCAGAGATACATGTGTTTCTTCAAGTTAGCTGAATAGGCCTATTTAGAACAACGTGAGCCTTTCTCCACCTAGAAAATTCTGATATGCAAGAGATACTCCTTTCAAAACCAAATTCAATTCTCACAGGGAAACAATGTGGTAGATGCTACATCTTTTAACACAGGTGGTTTTCTTTAAGGAGACAGATGTGTTCCTTCAACTCAATGGAAAATGCTTAGTTGCAGCCAATGGAATCGATCTCCACCTTGAAACACCTAAGTTGCGGGATGTGTCTTTTCAGAACAAACTGAATTCTCCCAGGAAAAGCATGTGCTACATTCTCCTGCATGGAACAATGAGGGATTTCCCTGAGAGACACATGTGTTGCATCACCTCACCAGAATAGGTGTATTTGAAGCACAAGGAGCCTTTCTCCCCTGTGAACATTTTTTTTTGCAGGAATTATTCCTGTCAAAACATAACACAAGCCTCACTGGAAAAAAGGTGCTACATGCTCCTGTTTCTAACACAGGTGGTTTTCTTTTGAGGGATACAAGGATTCCTTCAATTTAGCTGAATATGTCTATTTGCAACAAAATGAGCACTTCTCCACCTGGAAAACTATCGTTCACAGGAATTATTCCTTTCAAAACTAACTCAATTGTCGGAGGGAGACAATGCAGAAGATGCTGCAGCTTCTCTCACAGATGGTTGTCTTTGGAGACGTACATGTGTTCCCTCCCCTCAGTTGAATAGGCCTATTTGGAGCCAAAAGTGCCTATCTCCACCTTGAAGCACCTACTTTTCACGAAGTATTTCTTTCAAAAGTTAACTCAGTTATCCCAGAGAAACAATGTGCTGCTAGCTTCTGTTTCTACACAGATGGAGTTCCTTCGAGAGATACATGTGTTTCTTCAAGTAAGATGAATTGGTGGATCTGCAGCCAAATGAGCCTTTTCCATCTTGAAAACTTTGGTTTGCAGGAAGTACTCCTTTCAAAACCTAACTGAGTTCTCATGGCCTGACAATGTGCTCGATGTGGCAGCCACTTTCATAGCTGGATTTCTTTGGAGAGATGCATATGGTTCTTCAACTCAGGTGAAGAGGCCTATTTGGAGCAAAGTGAGGCTATTTCCACCTTGAAAGGCCATGGTTGCAGGAAGTATTCTTTTCCAAAACGGACGCAATTCTCACAGGAAAACAATGTGCTACGTGCTCCTGCTTCCAACAGGGATGGTTTTCTTTCGAGAAATACCTGTGTTTCTTCAACTTAGCCAAGTCGGGCTATTTGGAATGAGATGACAGTTTTCGACCTTGAAAACTGTGAATTGCAGGAATTATTCTTCTGCAAATCCAATTCAACTCTCAAAGGGAAACATTGTGCTAGATGCTAGGGCTTCTACCATGCATACTTTTCTTTTAGAGGTACATGTACTTCCTCTACTCAGCTGAATAGCCCTAATGGACCAAACGCAGCCTATCTCCCCCTGCAAACACCTAAGATTCATGAAGAATTCCTTTCACAAACTAACACAGTTCTCACAGGAAAACATGTGCTTCTAACATGGGTGGTTTTCCTTTGAGAGATGTGTGTGTCTTCAACTTAGCTGAATAGGCCTATTTGAAATGAGGTGAGCCTCCTACTTTGAATATTGATATTTGCAGGGTGCGTTGCTTTAAAAAACTAAATGAATTCTCATAGTGAAACACTGTGCTAGATGTGGCAGTTTCTAACATTGAAGGATTTCTTTGCATACATGCATGTGTATCTGCAATTCACCCAAATAGGCCTATTTAGAGTAAGCACATGCTCTCTCCACCTTGAAACACCTAAGTGGCAGTAAGTATTCCTTTCAAAAATAACTCAAGTCTCAAAGGGAAACAACGTGCTAAACGCAAATGCTGCCATCACAGACGGTTTCCTTTGGAGAGGTACATGTGTTACATCTCCTTAGGTGAATAGGCCCATTCGGAGCAAAATGATCCTTTCTCCACTGTGAAAACGATGATTTGCAGGACGTATTCCTTTGAAAACGTAACTCAAGTCTCACAAGGAAACAAAGTGGTAGGTTCTTTGCATCTAACACAGATTTTTTTCTTTCGAGATACACACATGTTTCATCAACTTTCTTGAACTGGCCTATTTGCAAGAAAATGAGACTTTCTCCACCTTGAAAAGTAGGATTTGCAGGAGTTATTCTTCCCAAACCTATCTGAAGTCTCACAGGGAAACAATGTGCTTGAAACTCCTGCTTCTAACTCGGTGGTTTTCTTTCTAGGAATGCATGTGTTTCCTCCACTTAGTTGCCTAGGCCTATTTGGAACACAATGAGCCTATCTCCAACCTGAAAACTGTGATTAGCAGGATGTATTCCTTTCCAAAACTTCCTTAATTCTCAAAGGGAAACAATGTGCTAGAAGCTGCGGCTTCCACCATAGGTGATTGTCTTGGCAGGGATACATGTGTTTCTTCAACTCACCTGAATAGGCCTACTTAGTGCAAAGAGAGACCTTCTGCACCTTGAAACAACTACATTGCAAGAAACAGTCCTTTCAAAAACTAATTTCATTGTCACAAGAACAAGGTGCTGAATGCTGCAGTTTCTAGCATACATGGTTTTCTTTGGGGAGGAACATGTGTTACTTCAACTCAGCTGAATAGGCCTATTTGGAGCAAACCCAGCCTATCTGCACTTTGAAACACCAAAGTTGCAGGAAGCATTCCTTTCCAAAACGGACACCATTCTCACTGGAATACAATGTGTTAGATGCTCCAGCTTCGAACATAGATGGTTTTCTTTGGAGAGATACATGGGTTTCTTCAACTCAGCTGAATATACTTTAAGGGAGCAAACAGAGTCTATCTCCACCTTCAACCACCTAAGTTCCAGGAAGTATTCCTTGAAAAACCTAACCGAATACTACAGGGAAACCATGTGGTAGAAGCTCCTGGTTCTAAGACAGATGATTTTCTTTCAAGAGATACATGTGTTTCTACAAGTTAGCTGAAGAGGCCAATTTGGAACAAAATGAGCCTTTCTCCACCGAAAAAATACTGATTCTCGGGAGTTATTCCTTTCAAAACCAAATTCAATTTGGACAGGGAAACAGTGTGCTAGATGCTCCTGCTTCAAACAGGGATTGTTTTCTTGCGAGAAATACCTGTGTTTCTTCACTGGAGCCGAGTAGGGCTATTTGGAATAAAATGAGCCTTTTCGACCTTGAAAACTGTGATTTGCAGGGATTACTCATTTCAAAAACTAATTCAGCTCTCAAAGTGAAACAATGTGCTCTGCTACAGCTTCTAGCATCCATGCTTTTCTTGGCAGAGGTACATGAATTTCTTCAACTCAGCTGGATAGCCCTAATAAACCAAACGCAGTCTATATTAACCCTTCCACACCTAAGATTCAGGAAGTTTTCCTTTACTAACTAATGCAGTTCTCACAGGAAAACAGTGTGCTTCTAACATGGATGGTTTTCCTTTGAGAGATACATGTGTTTCTTCAACTCAGCTGAAAAGGCATCTTTGGAGCAAAGAGAGACAATCTATCTTGAAATACCTTAGTTGCAGGAAGCATTGCATTGAAAACCTAAGTCAATACTCACAAGGAATCAATGATCTCGATGCTCCTGCATCTAATAGCGATGGTTTTCTTTGAGAGATACCTGTATTTCTTCCACTTGGCTGAATAGGTCTTTTTGGATCAAAATGAGCTTTTTTGCGCTTTGAAAACTATGAACTACAGGAAGCATTTCTTTCCAAACCTAACACAATTCTCATGAGGACAGAGATGCTGAATGCTGCATCTTCTAACTTAGAGGGTTTTCTTAGGAGAGATACAAGGGTTTCTTCACCTCAGCTGAATATACGTTAAGTTAACAAACAGAGTCTCTCCCCACCTTGAACCACCAAAGTTCCAGGAAGTATTCCTTTAAAAAACTAACACAATTCTACAGGGAAACAATGTGGTAGAAGCTCCTGGTCATAAGACAGATAGATTTCTTTCCAGAGATACATGTGTTTCTTCAAGTTAGCTGAATAGGCCTATTTAGAACAACTTGAGCCTTTCTCCACCTAGAAAATTCTGATATGCAAGAGATACTCCTTTCAAAACCAAATTCAATTCTCACAGGGAAACAATGTGGTAGATGCTACATCTTTTAACACAGGTGGTTTTCTTTAAGGAGACAGATGTGTTCCTTCAACTCAATGGAAAATGCCTAGTTGCAGCCAATGGAATCGATCTCCACCTTGAAACACCTAAGTTGCGGGATGTGTCTTTTCAGAACAAACTGAATTCTCCCAGGAAAAGCATGTGCTACATTCTCCTGCATGGAACAATGAGGGATTTCCTTGAGAGACACATGTGTTGCATCACCTCACCAGAATAGGTGTATTTGAAGCACAAGGAGCCTTTCTCCCCTGTGAACATTTTTTTTTGCAGGAATTATTCCTGTCAAAACATAACACAAGCCTCACTGGAAAAAAGGTGCTACATGCTCCTGTTTCTAACACAGGTGGTTTTCTTTTGAGGGATAGAAGGATTCCTTCAATATAGCTGAATATGTCTATTTGCAACAAAATGAGCCCTTCTCCACCTGGAAAACTATCGTTCACAGGAATTATTCCTTTCAAAACTAACTCAATTGTCGGAGGGAGACAATGCAGAAGATGCTGCAGCTTCTCTCACAGATGGTTGTCTTTGGAGAGGTACATGTGTTCCCTCCCCTCAGTTGAATAGGTCTATTTGGAGCCAAAAGTGCCTATCTCCACCTTGAAGCACCTACTTTTCACGAAGTATTTCTTTCAAAAGTTAACTCAGTTATCACAGAGAAACAATGTGCTGCTAGCTTCTGTTTCTACACAGATGGAGTTCCTTCGAGAGATACATGTGTTTCTTCAAGTAAGATGAATTGCTGGATCTGCAGCCAAATGAGCCTTTTCCATCTTGAAAACTTTGGTTTGCAGGAAGTACTCCTTTCAAAACCTAACTGAGTTCTCATGGCCTAACAATGTGCTCGATGTGGCAGCCACTTTCATAGCTGGTTTTCTTTGGAGAGATGCATATGGTTCTTCAACTCAGGTGAAGAGGCCTATTTGGAGCAAAGTGAGGCTATTTCCACCTTGAAAGGCCATGGTTGCAGGAAGTATTCTTTTCCAAAACGGACGCAATTCTCACAGGAAAACAATGTGCTACGTGCTCCTGCTTCCAACAGGGATGGTTTTCTTTCGAGAAATACCTGTGTTTCTTCAACTTAGCCAAGTCGGGCTATTTGGAATGAGATGACAGTTTTCGACCTTGAAAACTGTGAATTGCAGGAATTATTCTTCTGCAAATCCAATTCAACTCTCAAAGGGAAACATTGTGCTAGATGCTAGGGCTTCTACCATGCATACTTTTCTTTTAGAGGTACATGTACTTCCTCTACTCAGCTGAATAGCCCTAATGGACCAAACGCAGCCTATCTCCCCCTGCAAACACCTAAGATTCATGAAGAATTCCTTTCACAAACTAACACAGTTCTCACAGGAAAACATGTGCTTCTAACATGGGTGGTTTTCCTTTGAGAGATGTGTGTGTCTTCAACTTAGCTGAATAGGCCTATTTGAAATGAGGTGAGCCTCCTACTTTGAATATTGATATTTGCAGGGTGCGTTGCTTTAAAAAACTAAATGAATTTTCATAGTGAAACACTGTGCTAGATGTGGCAGTTTCTAACATTGAAGGATTTCTTTGCATACATGCATGTGTACCTGCTATTCACCCAAATAGGCCTATTTAGAGTAAGCACATGCTCTCTCCACCTTGAAACACCTAAGTGGCAGTAAGTATTCCTTTCAAAAATAACTCAAGTCTCAAAGGGAAACAACGTGCTAAACGCAAATGCTGCCATCACAGACGGTTTCCTTTGGAGAGGTACATGTGTTACATCTCCTTAGGTGAATAGGCCCATTCGGAGCAAAATGATCCTTTCTCCACTGTGAAAACGATGATTTGCAGGACGTATTCCTTTCAAAACGTAACTCAAGTCTCACAAGGAAACAAAGTGGTAGGTTCTTTGCATCTAACACAGATTTTTTTCTTTCGAGATACACACATGTTTCATCAACTTTCTTGAACTGGCCTATTTGCAAGAAAATGAGACTTTCTCCACCTTGAAAAGTAGGATTTGCAGGAGTTATTCTTCCCAAACCTATCTGAAGTCTCACAGGGAAACAATGTGCTTGAAACTCCTGCTTCTAACTCGGTGGTTTTCTTTCTAGGAATGCATGTGTTTCCTCCACTTAGTTGCCTAGGCCTATTTGGAACACAATGAGCCTATCTCCAACCTGAAAACTGTGATTAGCAGGATGTATTCCTTTCCAAAACTTCCTTAATTCTCAAAGGGAAACAATGTGCTAGAAGCTGCGGCTTCCAGCATAGGTGATTGTCTTGGCAGGGATACATGTGTTTCTTCAACTCACCTGAATAGGCCTACTTAGTGCAAAGAGAGACCTTCTGCACCTTGAAACAACTACATTGCAAGAAACAGTCCTTTCAAAAACTAATTTCATTGTCACAAGAACAAGGTGCTGAATGCTGCAGTTTCTAGCATACATGGTTTTCTTTGGGGAGGAACATGTGTTACTTCAACTCAGCTGAATAGGCCTATTTGGAGCAAACCCAGCCTATCTGCACTTTGAAACACCAAAGTTGCAGGAAGCATTCCTTTCCAAAACGGACACCATTCTCACTGGAATACAATGTGTTAGATGCTCCAGCTTCTAACATAGATGGTTTTCTTTGGAGAGATACATGGGTTTCTTCAACTCAGCTGAATATACTTTAAGGGAGCAAACAGAGTCTATCTCCACCTTCAACCACCTAAGTTCCAGGAAGTATTCCTTGAAAAACCTAACCGAATACTACAGGGAAACCATGTGGTAGAAGCTCCTGGTTCTAAGACAGATGATTTTCTTTCAAGAGATACATGTGTTTCTACAAGTTAGCTGAAGAGGCCAATTTGGAACAAAATGAGCCTTTCTCCACCGAAAAAATACTGATTCTCGGGAGTTATTCCTTTCAAAACCAAATTCAATTTGGACAGGGAAACAGTGTGCTAGATGCTCCTGCTTCAAACAGGGATTGTTTTCTTGCGAGAAATACCTGTGTTTCTTCACTGGAGCCGAGTAGGGCTATTTGGAATAAAATGAGCCTTTTCGACCTTGAAAACTGTGATTTGCAGGGATTACTCATTTCAAAAACTAATTCAGCTGTCAAAGTGAAACAATGTGCTCTGCTACAGCTTCTAGCATCCATGCTTTTCTTGGCAGAGGTACATGAATTTCTTCAACTCAGCTGGATAGCCCTAATAGACCAAACGCAGTCTATATTAACCCTTCCACACCTAAGATTCAGGAAGTTTTCCTTTACTAACTAATGCAGTTCTCACAGGAAAACAGTGTGCTTCTAACATGGATGGTTTTCCTTTGAGAGATACATGTGTTTCTTCAACTCAGCTGAAAAGGCATCTTTGGAGCAAAGAGAGACAATCTATCTTGAAATACCTTAGTTGCAGGAAGCATTGCATTGAGAACCTAAGTCAATACTCACAAGGAATCAATGATCTCGATGCTCCTGCATCTAATAGCGATGGTTTTCTTTGAGAGATACCTGTATTTCTTCCACTTGGCTGAATAGGTCTTTTTGGATCAAAATGAGCTTTTTTGCGCTTTGAAAACTATGAACTACAGGAAGCATTTCTTTCCAAACCTAACACAATTCTCATGAGGACAGAGATGCTGAATGCTGCATCTTCTAACTTAGAGGGTTTTCTTAGGAGAGATACAAGGGTTTCTTCACCTCAGCTGAATATACGTTAAGTTAACAAACAGAGTCTCTCCCCACCTTGAACCACCAAAGTTCCAGGAAGTATTCCTTTAAAAAACTAACCGAATTCTACAGGGAAACAATGTGGTAGAAGCTCCTGGTCATAAGACAGATAGATTTCTTTCCAGAGATACATGTGTTTCTTCAAGTTAGCTGAATAGGCCTATTTAGAACAACTTGAGCCTTTCTCCACCTAGAAAATTCTGATATGCAAGAGATACTCCTTTCAAAACCAAATTCAATTCTCACAGGGAAACAATGTGGTAGATGCTACATCTTTTAACACAGGTGGTTTTCTTTAAGGAGACAGATGTGTTCCTTCAACTCAATGGAAAATGCCTAGTTGCAGCCAATGGAATCGATCTCCACCTTGAAACACCTAAGTTGCGGGATGTGTCTTTTCAGAACAAACTGAATTCTCCCAGGAAAAGCATGTGCTACATTCTCCTGCATGGAACAATGAGGGATTTCCTTGAGAGACACATGTGTTGCATCACCTCACCAGAATAGGTGTATTTGAAGCACAAGGAGCCTTTCTCCCCTGTGAACATTTTTTTTTGCAGGAATTATTCCTGTCAAAACATAACACAAGCCTCACTGGAAAAAAGGTGCTACATGCTCCTGTTTCTAACACAGGTGGTTTTCTTTTGAGGGATAGAAGGATTCCTTCAATTTAGCTGAATATGTCTATTTGCAACAAAATGAGCCCTTCTCCACCTGGAAAACTATCGTTCACAGGAATTATTCCTTTCAAAACTAACTCAATTGTCGGAGGGAGACAATGCAGAAGATGCTGCAGCTTCTCTCACAGATGGTTGTCTTTGGAGAGGTACATGTGTTCCCTCCCCTCAGTTGAATAGGCCTATTTGGAGCCAAAAGTGCCTATCTCCACCTTGAAGCACCTACTTTTCACGAAGTATTTCTTTCAAAAGTTAACTCAGTTATCACAGAGAAACAATGTGCTGCTAGCTTCTGTTTCTACACAGATGGAGTTCCTTCGAGAGATACATGTGTTTCTTCAAGTAAGATGAATTGGTGGATCTGCAGCCAAATGAGCCTTTTCCATCTTGAAAACTTTGGTTTGCAGGAAGTACTCCTTTCAAAACCTAACTGAGTTCTCATGGCCTAACAATGTGCTCGATGTGGCAGCCACTTTCATAGCTGGTTTTCTTTGGAGAGATGCATATGGTTCTTCAACTCAGGTGAAGAGGCCTATTTGGAGCAAAGTGAGGCTATTTCCACCTTGAAAGGCCGTGGTTGCAGGAAGTATTCTTTTCCAAAACGGACGCAATTCTCAAAGGAAAACAATGTGCTATGTGCTCCTGCTTCCAACAGGGATGGTTTTCTTTCGAGAAATACCTGTGTTTCTTCAACTTAGCCAAGTCGGACTATTTGGAATGAGATGACAGTTTTCGACCTTGAAAACTGTGAATTGCAGGAATTATTCTTCTGCAAATCCAATTCAACTCTCAAAGGGAAACATTGTGCTAGATGCTAGGGCTTCTACCATGCATACTTTTCTTTTAGAGGTACATGTACTTCCTCTACTCAGCTGAATAGCCCTAATGGACCAAACGCAGCCTATCTCCCCCTGCAAACACCTAAGATTCATGAAGAATTCCTTTCACAAACTAACACAGTTCTCACAGGAAAACATGTGCTTCTAACATGGGTGGTTTTCCTTTGAGAGATGTGTGTGTCTTCAACTTAGCTGAATAGGCCTATTTGAAATGAGGTGAGCCTCCTACTTTGAATATTGATATTTGCAGGGTGCGTTGCTTTAAAAAACTAAATGAATTCTCATAGTGAAACACTGTGCTAGATGTGGCAGTTTCTAACATTGAAGGATTTCTTTGCATACATGCATGTGTATCTGCAATTCACCCAAATAGGCCTATTTAGAGTAAGCACATGCTCTCTCCACCTTGAAACACCTAAGTGGCAGTAAGTATTCCTTTCAAAAATAACTCAAGTCTCAAAGGGAAACAACGTGCTAAACGCAAATGCTGCCATCACAGACGGTTTCCTTTGGAGAGGTACATGTGTTACATCTCCTTAGGTGAATAGGCCCATTCGGAGCAAAATGATCCTTTCTCCACTGTGAAAACGATGATTTGCAGGACGTATTCCTTTCAAAACGTAACTCAAGTCTCACAAGGAAACAAAGTGGTAGGTTCTTTGCATCTAACACAGATTTTTTTCTTTCGAGATACACACATGTTTCATCAACTTTCTTGAACTGGCCTATTTGCAAGAAAATGAGACTTTCTCCACCTTGAAAAGTAGGATTTGCAGGAGTTATTCTTCCCAAACCTATCTGAAGTCTCACAGGGAAACAATGTGCTTGAAACTCCTGCTTCTAACTCGGTGGTTTTCTTTCTAGGAATGCATGTGTTTCCTCAACTTAGTTGCCTAGGCCTATTTGGAACACAATGAGCCTATCTCCAACCTGAAAACTGTGATTAGCAGGATGTATTCCTTTCCAAAACTTCCTTAATTCTCAAAGGGAAACAATGTGCTAGAAGCTGCGGCTTCCAGCATAGGTGATTGTCTTGGCAGGGATACATGTGTTTCTTCAACTCACCTGAATAGGCCTACTTAGTGCAAAGAGAGACCTTGTGCACCTTGAAACAACTACATTGCAAGAAACAGTCCTTTCAAAAACTAATTTCATTGTCACAAGAACAAGGTGCTGAATGCTGCAGTTTCTAGCATACATGGTTTTCTTTGGGGAGGAACATGTGTTACTTCAACTCAGCTGAATAGGCCTATTTGGAGCAAACCCAGCCTATCTGCACTTTGAAACACCAAAGTTGCAGGAAGCATTCCTTTCCAAAACGGACACCATTCTCACTGGAATACAATGTGTTAGATGCTCCAGCTTCTAACATAGATGGTTTTCTTTGGAGAGATACATGGGTTTCTTCAACTCAGCTGAATATACTTTAAGGGAGCAAACAGAGTCTATCTCCACCTTCAACCACCTAAGTTCCAGGAAGTATTCCTTGAAAAACCTAACCGAATACTACAGGGAAACCATGTGGTAGAAGCTCCTGGTTCTAAGACAGATGATTTTCTTTCAAGAGATACATGTGTTTCTACAAGTTAGCTGAAGAGGCCAATTTGGAACAAAATGAGCCTTTCTCCACCGAAAAAATACTGATTCTCGGGAGTTATTCCTTTCAAAACCAAATTCAATTTGGACAGGGAAACAGTGTGCTAGATGCTCCTGCTTCAAACAGGGATTGTTTTCTTGCGAGAAATACCTGTGTTTCTTCACTGGAGCCGAGTAGGGCTATTTGGAATAAAATGAGCCTTTTCGACCTTGAAAACTGTGATTTGCAGGGATTACTCATTTCAAAAACTAATTCAGCTGTCAAAGTGAAACAATGTGCTCTGCTACAGCTTCTAGCATCCATGCTTTTCTTGGCAGAGGTACATGAATTTCTTCAACTCAGCTGGATAGCCCTAATAGACCAAACGCAGTCTATATTAACCCTTCCACACCTAAGATTCAGGAAGTTTTCCTTTACTAACTAATGCAGTTCTCACAGGAAAACAGTGTGCTTCTAACATGGATGGTTTTCCTTTGAGAGATACATGTGTTTCTTCAACTCAGCTGAAAAGGCATCTTTGGAGCAAAGAGAGACAATCTATCTTGAAATACCTTAGTTGCAGGAAGCATTGCATTGAAAACCTAAGTCAATACTCACAAGGAATCAATGATCTCGATGCTCCTGCATCTAATAGCGATGGTTTTCTTTGAGAGATACCTGTATTTCTTCCACTTGGCTGAATAGGTCTTTTTGGATCAAAATGAGCTTTTTTGCGCTTTGAAAACTATGAACTACAGGAAGCATTTCTTTCCAAACCTAACACAATTCTCATGAGGACAGAGATGCTGAATGCTGCATCTTCTAACTTAGAGGGTTTTCTTAGGAGAGATACAAGGGTTTCTTCACCTCAGCTGAATATACGTTAAGTTAACAAACAGAGTCTCTCCCCACCTTGAACCACCAAAGTTCCAGGAAGTATTCCTTTAAAAAACTAACCGAATTCTACAGGGAAACAATGTGGTAGAAGCTCCTGGTCATAAGACAGATAGATTTCTTTCCAGAGATACATGTGTTTCTTCAAGTTAGCTGAATAGGCCTATTTAGAACAACTTGAGCCTTTCTCCACCTAGAAAATTCTGATATGCAAGAGATACTCCTTTCAAAACCAAATTCAATTCTCACAGGGAAACAATGTGGTAGATGCTACATCTTTTAACACAGGTGGTTTTCTTTAAGGAGACAGATGTGTTCCTTCAACTCAATGGAAAATGCCTAGTTGCAGCCAATGGAATCGATCTCCACCTTGAAACACCTAAGTTGCGGGATGTGTCTTTTCAGAACAAACTGAATTCTCCCAGGAAAAGCATGTGCTACATTCTCCTGCATGGAACAATGAGGGATTTCCCTGAGAGACACATGTGTTGCATCACCTCACCAGAATAGGTGTATTTGAAGCACAAGGAGCCTTTCTCCCCTGTGAACATTTTTTTTTGCAGGAATTATTCCTGTCAAAACATAACACAAGCCTCACTGGAAAAAAGGTGCTACATGCTCCTGTTTCTAACACAGGTGGTTTTCTTTTGAGGGATACAAGGATTCCTTCAATTTAGCTGAATATGTCTATTTGCAACAAAATGAGCACTTCTCCACCTGGAAAACTATCGTTCACAGGAATTATTCCTTTCAAAACTAACTCAATTGTCGGAGGGAGACAATGCAGAAGATGCTGCAGCTTCTCTCACAGATGGTTGTCTTTGGAGACGTACATGTGTTCCCTCCCCTCAGTTGAATAGGCCTATTTGGAGCCAAAAGTGCCTATCTCCACCTTGAAGCACCTACTTTTCACGAAGTATTTCTTTCAAAAGTTAACTCAGTTATCCCAGAGAAACAATGTGCTGCTAGCTTCTGTTTCTACACAAATGGAGTTCCTTCGAGAGATACATGTGTTTCTTCAAGTAAGATGAATTGGTGGATCTGCAGCCAAATGAGCCTTTTCCATCTTGAAAACTTTGGTTTGCAGGAAGTACTCCTTTCAAAACCTAACTGAGTTCTCATGGCCTAACAATGTGCTCGATGTGGCAGCCACTTTCATAGCTGGATTTCTTTGGAGAGATGCATATGGTTCTTCAACTCAGGTGAAGAGGCCTATTTGGAGCAAAGTGAGGCTATTTCCACCTTGAAAGGCCGTGGTTGCAGGAAGTATTCTTTTCCAAAACGGACGCAATTCTCACAGGAAAACAATGTGCTACGTGCTCCTGCTTCCAACAGGGATGGTTTTCTTTCGAGAAATACCTGTGTTTCTTCAACTTAGCCAAGTCGGGCTATTTGGAATGAGATGACAGTTTTCGACCTTGAAAACTGTGAATTGCAGGAATTATTCTTCTGCAAATCCAATTCAACTCTCAAAGGGAAACATTGTGCTAGATGCTAGGGCTTCTACCATGCATACTTTTCTTTTAGAGGTACATGTACTTCCTCTACTCAGCTGAATAGCCCTAATGGACCAAACGCAGCCTATCTCCCCCTGCAAACACCTAAGATTCATGAAGAATTCCTTTCACAAACTAACACAGTTCTCACAGGAAAACATGTGCTTCTAACATGGGTGGTTTTCCTTTGAGAGATGTGTGTGTCTTCAACTTAGCTGAATAGGCCTATTTGAAATGAGGTGAGCCTCCTACTTTGAATATTGATATTTGCAGGGTGCGTTGCTTTAAAAAACTAAATGAATTCTCATAGTGAAACACTGTGCTAGATGTGGCAGTTTCTAACATTGAAGGATTTCTTTGCATACATGCATGTGTATCTGCAATTCACCCAAATAGGCCTATTTAGAGTAAGCACATGCTCTCTCCACCTTGAAACACCTAAGTGGCAGTAAGTATTCCTTTCAAAAATAACTCAAGTCTCAAAGGGAAACAACGTGCTAAACGCAAATGCTGCCATCACAGACGGTTTCCTTTGGAGAGGTACATGTGTTACATCTCCTTAGGTGAATAGGCCCATTCGGAGCAAAATGATCCTTTCTCCACTGTGAAAACGATGATTTGCAGGACGTATTCCTTTGAAAACGTAACTCAAGTCTCACAAGGAAACAAAGTGGTAGGTTCTTTGCATCTAACACAGATTTTTTTCTTTCGAGATACACACATGTTTCATCAACTTTCTTGAACTGGCCTATTTGCAAGAAAATGAGACTTTCTCCACCTTGAAAAGTAGGATTTGCAGGAGTTATTCTTCCCAAACCTATCTGAAGTCTCACAGGGAAACAATGTGCTTGAAACTCCTGCTTCTAACTCGGTGGTTTTCTTTCTAGGAATGCATGTGTTTCCTCCACTTAGTTGCCTAGGCCTATTTGGAACACAATGAGCCTATCTCCAACCTGAAAACTGTGATTAGCAGGATGTATTCCTTTCCAAAACTTCCTTAATTCTCAAAGGGAAACAATGTGCTAGAAGCTGCGGCTTCCAGCATAGGTGATTGTCTTGGCAGGGATACATGTGTTTCTTCAACTCACCTGAATAGGCCTACTTAGTGCAAAGAGAGACCTTCTGCACCTTGAAACAACTACATTGCAAGAAACAGTCCTTTCAAAAACTAATTTCATTGTCACAAGAACAAGGTGCTGAATGCTGCAGTTTCTAGCATACATGGTTTTCTTTGGGGAGGAACATGTGTTACTTCAACTCAGCTGAATAGGCCTATTTGGAGCAAACCCAGCCTATCTGCACTTTGAAACACCAAAGTTGCAGGAAGCATTCCTTTCCAAAACGGACACCATTCTCACTGGAATACAATGTGTTAGATGCTCCAGCTTCTAACATAGATGGTTTTCTTTGGAGAGATACATGGGTTTCTTCAACTCAGCTGAATATACTTTAAGGGAGCAAACAGAGTCTATCTCCACCTTCAACCACCTAAGTTCCAGGAAGTATTCCTTGAAAAACCTAACCGAATACTACAGGGAAACCATGTGGTAGAAGCTCCTGGTTCTAAGACAGATGATTTTCTTTCAAGAGATACATGTGTTTCTACAAGTTAGCTGAAGAGGCCAATTTGGAACAAAATGAGCCTTTCTCCACCGAAAAAATACTGATTCTCGGGAGTTATTCCTTTCAAAACCAAATTCAATTTGGACAGGGAAACAGTGTGCTAGATGCTCCTGCTTCAAACAGGGATTGTTTTCTTGCGAGAAATACCTGTGTTTCTTCACTGGAGCCGAGTAGGGCTATTTGGAATAAAATGAGCCTTTTCGACCTTGAAAACTGTGATTTGCAAGGATTACTCATTTCAAAAACTAATTCAGCTGTCAAAATGAAACAATGTGCTCTGCTACAGCTTCTAGCATCCATGCTTTTCTTGGCAGAGGTACATGAATTTCTTCAACTCAGCTGGATAGCCCTAATAGACCAAACGCAGTCTATATTAACCCTTCCACACCTAAGATTCAGGAAGTTTTCCTTTACTAACTAATGCAGTTCTCACAGGAAAACAGTGTGCTTCTAACATGGATGGTTTTCCTTTGAGAGATACATGTGTTTCTTCAACTCAGCTGAAAAGGCATCTTTGGAGCAAAGAGAGACAATCTATCTTGAAATACCTTAGTTGCAGGAAGCATTGCATTGAAAACCTAAGTCAATACTCACAAGGAATCAATGATCTCGATGCTCCTGCATCTAATAGCGATGGTTTTCTTTGAGAGATACCTGTATTTCTTCCACTTGGCTGAATAGGTCTTTTTGGATCAAAATGAGCTTTTTTGCGCTTTGAAAACTATGAACTACAGGAAGCATTTCTTTCCAAACCTAACACAATTCTCATGAGGACAGAGATGCTGAATGCTGCATCTTCTAACTTAGAGGGTTTTCTTAGGAGAGATACAAGGGTTTCTTCACCTCAGCTGAATATACGTTAAGTTAACAAACAGAGTCTCTCCCCACCTTGAACCACCAAAGTTCCAGGAAGTATTCCTTTAAAAAACTAACCGAATTCTACAGGGAAACAATGTGGTAGAAGCTCCTGGTCATAAGACAGATAGATTTCTTTCCAGAGATACATGTGTTTCTTCAAGTTAGCTGAATAGGCCTATTTAGAACAACTTGAGCCTTTCTCCACCTAGAAAATTCTGATATGCAAGAGATACTCCTTTCAAAACCAAATTCAATTCTCACAGGGAAACAATGTGGTAGATGCTACATCTTTTAACACAGGTGGTTTTCTTTAAGGAGACAGATGTGTTCCTTCAACTCAATGGAAAATGCCTAGTTGCAGCCAATGGAATCGATCTCCACCTTGAAACACCTAAGTTGCGGGATGTGTCTTTTCAGAACAAACTGAATTCTCCCAGGAAAAGCATGTGCTACATTCTCCTGCATGGAACAATGAGGGATTTCCTTGAGAGACACATGTGTTGCATCACCTCACCAGAATAGGTGTATTTGAAGCACAAGGAGCCTTTCTCCCCTGTGAACATTTTTTTTTGCAGGAATTATTCCTGTCAAAACATAACACAAGCCTCACTGGAAAAAAGGTGCTACATGCTCCTGTTTCTAACACAGGTGGTTTTCTTTTGAGGGATAGAAGTTTTCCTTCAATTTAGCTGAATATGTCTATTTGCAACAAAATGAGCCCTTCTCCACCTGGAAAACTATCGTTCACAGGAATTATTCCTTTCAAAACTAACTCAATTGTCGGAGGGAGACAATGCAGAAGATGCTGCAGCTTCTCTCACAGATGGTTGTCTTTGGAGAGGTACATGTGTTCCCTCCCCTCAGTTGAATAGGCCTATTTGGAGCCAAAAGTGCCTATCTCCACCTTGAAGCACCTACTTTTCACGAAGTATTTCTTTCAAAAGTTAACTCAGTTATCACAGAGAAACAATGTGCTGCTAGCTTCTGTTTCTACACAGATGGAGTTCCTTCGAGAGATACATGTGTTTCTTCAAGTAAGATGAATTGGTGGATCTGCAGCCAAATGAGCCTTTTCCATCTTGAAAACTTTGGTTTGCAGGAAGTACTCCTTTCAAAACCTAACTGAGTTCTCATGGCCTAACAATGTGCTCGATGTGGCAGCCACTTTCATAGCTGGTTTTCTTTGGAGAGATGCATATGGTTCTTCAACTCAGGTGAAGAGGCCTATTTGGAGCAAAGTGAGGCTATTTCCACCTTGAAAGGCCGTGGTTGCAGGAAGTATTCTTTTCCAAAACGGACGCAATTCTCACAGGAAAACAATGTGCTATGTGCTCCTGCTTCCAACAGGGATGGTTTTCTTTCGAGAAATACCTGTGTTTCTTCAACTTAGCCAAGTCGGACTATTTGGAATGAGATGACAGTTTTCGACCTTGAAAACTGTGAATTGCAGGAATTATTCTTCTGCAAATCTTCTTCAACTCTCAAAGGGAAACATTGTGCTAGATGCTAGGGCTTCTACCATGCATACTTTTCTTTTAGAGGTACATGTACTTCCTCTATTCAGCTGAATAGCCGTAATGGACCAAACGCAGCCTATCTCCCCCTGCAAACACCTAAGATTCATGAAGAATTCCTTTCACAAACTAACACAGTTCTCACAGGAAAACATGTGCTTCTAACATGGGTGGTTTTCCTTTGAGAGATGTGTGTGTCTTCAACTTAGCTGAATAGGCCTATTTGAAATGAGGTGAGCCTCCTACTTTGAATATTGATATTTGCAGGGTGCGTTGCTTTAAAAAACTAAATGAATTCTCATAGTGAAACACTGTGCTAGATGTGGCAGTTTCTAACATTGAAGGATTTCTTTGCATACATGCATGTGTATCTGCAATTCACCCAAATAGGCCTATTTAGAGTAAGCACATGCTCTCTCCACCTTGAAACACCTAAGTGGCAGTAAGTATTCCTTTCAAAAATAACTCAAGTCTCAAAGGGAAACAACGTGCTAAACGCAAATGCTGCCATCACAGACGGTTTCCTTTGGAGAGGTACATGTGTTACATCTCCTTAGGTGAATAGGCCCATTCGGAGCAAAATGATCCTTTCTCCACTGTGAAAACGATGATTTGCAGGACGTATTCCTTTGAAAACGTAACTCAAGTCTCACAAGGAAACAAAGTGGTAGGTTCTTTGCATCTAACACAGATTTTTTTCTTTCGAGATACACACATGTTTCATCAACTTTCTTGAACTGGCCTATTTGCAAGAAAATGAGACTTTCTCCACCTTGAAAAGTAGGATTTGCAGGAGTTATTCTTCCCAAACCTATCTGAAGTCTCACAGGGAAACAATGTGCTTGAAACTCCTGCTTCTAACTCGGTGGTTTTCTTTCTAGGAATGCATGTGTTTCCTCCACTTAGTTGCCTAGGCCTATTTGGAACACAATGAGCCTATCTCCAACCTGAAAACTGTGATTAGCAGGATGTATTCCTTTCCAAAACTTCCTTAATTCTCAAAGGGAAACAATGTGCTAGAAGCTGCGGCTTCCAGCATAGGTGATTGTCTTGGCAGGGATACATGTGTTTCTTCAACTCACCTGAATAGGCCTACTTAGTGCAAAGAGAGACCTTCTGCACCTTGAAACAACTACATTGCAAGAAACAGTCCTTTCAAAAACTAATTTCATTGTCACAAGAACAAGGTGCTGAATGCTGCAGTTTCTAGCATACATGGTTTTCTTTGGGGAGGAACATGTGTTACTTCAACTCAGCTGAATAGGCCTATTTGGAGCAAACCCAGCCTATCTGCACTTTGAAACACCAAAGTTGCAGGAAGCATTCCTTTCCAAAACGGACACGATTCTCACTGGAATACAATGTGTTAGATGCTCCAGCTTCGAACATAGATGGTTTTCTTTGGAGAGATACATGGGTTTCTTCAACTCAGCTGAATATACTTTAAGGGAGCAAACAGAGTCTATCTCCACCTTCAACCACCTAAGTTCCAGGAAGTATTCCTTGAAAAACCTAACCGAATACTACAGGGAAACCATGTGGTAGAAGCTCCTGGTTCTAAGACAGATGATTTTCTTTCAAGAGATACATGTGTTTCTACAAGTTAGCTGAAGAGGCCAATTTGGAACAAAATGAGCCTTTCTCCACCGAAAAAATACTGATTCTCGGGAGTTATTCCTTTCAAAACCAAATTCAATTTGGACAGGGAAACAGTGTGCTAGATGCTCCTGCTTCAAACAGGGATTGTTTTCTTGCGAGAAATACCTGTGTTTCTTCACTGGAGCCGAGTAGGGCTATTTGGAATAAAATGAGCCTTTTCGACCTTGAAAACTGTGATTTGCAGGGATTACTCATTTCAAAAACTAATTCAGCTCTCAAAGTGAAACAATGTGCTCTGCTACAGCTTCTAGCATCCATGCTTTTCTTGGCAGAGGTACATGAATTTCTTCAACTCAGCTGGATAGCCCTAATAGACCAAACGCAGTCTATATTAACCCTTCCACACCTAAGATTCAGGAAGTTTTCCTTTACTAACTAATGCAGTTCTCACAGGAAAACAGTGTGCTTCTAACATGGATGGTTTTCCTTTGAGAGATACATGTGTTTCTTCAACTCAGCTGAAAAGGCATCTTTGGAGCAAAGAGAGACAATCTATCTTGAAATACCTTAGTTGCAGGAAGCATTGCATTGAAAACCTAAGTCAATACTCACAAGGAATCAATGATCTCGATGCTCCTGCATCTAATAGCGATGGTTTTCTTTGAGAGATACCTGTATTTCTTCCACTTGGCTGAATAGGTCTTTTTGGATCAAAATGAGCTTTTTTGCGCTTTGAAAACTATGAACTACAGGAAGCATTTCTTTCCAAACCTAACACAATTCTCATGAGGACAGAGATGCTGAATGCTGCATCTTCTAACTTAGAGGGTTTTCTTAGGAGAGATACAAGGGTTTCTTCACCTCAGCTGAATATACGTTAAGTTAACAAACAGAGTCTCTCCCCACCTTGAACCACCAAAGTTCCAGGAAGTATTCCTTTAAAAAACTAACCGAATTCTACAGGGAAACAATGTGGTAGAAGCTCCTGGTCATAAGACAGATAGATTTCTTTCCAGAGATACATGTGTTTCTTCAAGTTAGCTGAATAGGCCTATTTAGAACAACTTGAGCCTTTCTCCACCTAGAAAATTCTGATATGCAAGAGATACTCCTTTCAAAACCAAATTCAATTCTCACAGGGAAACAATTTGGTAGATGCTACATCTTTTAACACAGGTGGTTTTCTTTAAGGAGACAGATGTGTTCCTTCAACTCAATGGAAAATGCCTAGTTGCAGCCAATGGAATCGATCTCCACCTTGAAACACCTAAGTTGCGGGATGTGTCTTTTCAGAACAAACTGAATTCTCCCAGGAAAAGCATGTGCTACATTCTCCTGCATGGAACAATGAGGGATTTCCCTGAGAGACACATGTGTTGCATCACCTCACCAGAATAGGTGTATTTGAAGCACAAGGAGCCTTTCTCCCCTGTGAACATTTTTTTTTGCAGGAATTATTCCTGTCAAAACATAACACAAGCCTCACTGGAAAAAAGGTGCTACATGCTCCTGTTTCTAACACAGGTGGTTTTCTTTTGAGGGATACAAGGATTCCTTCAATTTAGCTGAATATGTCTATTTGCAACAAAATGAGCACTTCTCCACCTGGAAAACTATCGTTCACAGGAATTATTCCTTTCAAAACTAACTCAATTGTCGGAGGGAGACAATGCAGAAGATGCTGCAGCTTCTCTCACAGATGGTTGTCTTTGGAGACGTACATGTGTTCCCTCCCCTCAGTTGAATAGGCCTATTTGGAGCCAAAAGTGCCTATCTCCACCTTGAAGCACCTACTTTTCACGAAGTATTTCTTTCAAAAGTTAACTCAGTTATCCCAGAGAAACAATGTGCTGCTAGCTTCTGTTTCTACACAGATGGAGTTCCTTCGAGAGATACATGTGTTTCTTCAAGTAAGATGAATTGGTGGATCTGCAGCCAAATGAGCCTTTTCCATCTTGAAAACTTTGGTTTGCAGGAAGTACTCCTTTCAAAACCTAACTGAGTTCTCATGGCCTAACAATGTGCTCGATGTGGCAGCCACTTTCATAGCTGGATTTCTTTGGAGAGATGCATATGGTTCTTCAACTCAGGTGAAGAGGCCTATTTGGAGCAAAGTGAGGCTATTTCCACCTTGAAAGGCCGTGGTTGCAGGAAGTATTCTTTTCCAAAACGGACGCAATTCTCACAGGAAAACAATGTGCTACGTGCTCCTGCTTCCAACAGGGATGGTTTTCTTTCGAGAAATACCTGTGTTTCTTCAACTTAGCCAAGTCGGGCTATTTGGAATGAGATGACAGTTTTCGACCTTGAAAACTGTGAATTGCAGGAATTATTCTTCTGCAAATCCAATTCAACTCTCAAAGGGAAACATTGTGCTAGATGCTAGGGCTTCTACCATGCATACTTTTCTTTTAGAGGTACATGTACTTCCTCTACTCAGCTGAATAGCCCTAATGGACCAAACGCAGCCTATCTCCCCCTGCAAACACCTAAGATTCATGAAGAATTCCTTTCACAAACTAACACAGTTCTCACAGGAAAACATGTGCTTCTAACATGGGTGGTTTTCCTTTGAGAGATGTGTGTGTCTTCAACTTAGCTGAATAGGCCTATTTGAAATGAGGTGAGCCTCCTACTTTGAATATTGATATTTGCAGGGTGCGTTGCTTTAAAAAACTAAATGAATTCTCATAGTGAAACACTGTGCTAGATGTGGCAGTTTCTAACATTGAAGGATTTCTTTGCATACATGCATGTGTATCTGCAATTCACCCAAATAGGCCTATTTAGAGTAAGCACATGCTCTCTCCACCTTGAAACACCTAAGTGGCAGTAAGTATTCCTTTCAAAAATAACTCAAGTCTCAAAGGGAAACAACGTGCTAAACGCAAATGCTGCCATCACAGACGGTTTCCTTTGGAGAGGTACATGTGTTACATCTCCTTAGGTGAATAGGCCCATTCGGAGCAAAATGATCCTTTCTCCACTGTGAAAACGATGATTTGCAGGACGTATTCCTTTGAAAACGTAACTCAAGTCTCACAAGGAAACAAAGTGGTAGGTTCTTTGCATCTAACACAGATTTTTTTCTTTCGAGATACACACATGTTTCATCAACTTTCTTGAACTGGCCTATTTGCAAGAAAATGAGACTTTCTCCACCTTGAAAAGTAGGATTTGCAGGAGTTATTCTTCCCAAACCTATCTGAAGTCTCACAGGGAAACAATGTGCTTGAAACTCCTGCTTCTAACTCGGTGGTTTTCTTTCTAGGAATGCATGTGTTTCCTCCACTTAGTTGCCTAGGCCTATTTGGAACACAATGAGCCTATCTCCAACCTGAAAACTGTGATTAGCAGGATGTATTCCTTTCCAAAACTTCCTTAATTCTCAAAGGGAAACAATGTGCTAGAAGCTGCGGCTTCCAGCATAGGTGATTGTCTTGGCAGGGATACATGTGTTTCTTCAACTCACCTGAATAGGCCTACTTAGTGCAAAGAGAGACCTTCTGCACCTTGAAACAACTACATTGCAAGAAACAGTCCTTTCAAAAACTAATTTCATTGTCACAAGAACAAGGTGCTGAATGCTGCAGTTTCTAGCATACATGGTTTTCTTTGGGGAGGAACATGTGTTACTTCAACTCAGCTGAATAGGCCTATTTGGAGCAAACCCAGCCTATCTGCACTTTGAAACACCAAAGTTGCAGGAAGCATTCCTTTCCAAAACGGACACGATTCTCACTGGAATACAATGTGTTAGATGCTCCAGCTTCGAACATAGATGGTTTTCTTTGGAGAGATACATGGGTTTCTGCAACTCAGCTGAATATACTTTAAGGGAGCAAACAGAGTCTATCTCCACCTTCAACCACCTAAGTTCCAGGAAGTATTCCTTGAAAAACCTAACCGAATACTACAGGGAAACCATGTGGTAGAAGCTCCTGGTTCTAAGACAGATGATTTTCTTTCAAGAGATACATGTGTTTCTACAAGTTAGCTGAAGAGGCCAATTTGGAACAAAATGAGCCTTTCTCCACCGAAAAAATACTGATTCTCGGGAGTTATTCCTTTCAAAACCAAATTCAATTTGGACAGGGAAACAGTGTGCTAGATGCTCCTGCTTCAAACAGGGATTGTTTTCTTGCGAGAAATACCTGTGTTTCTTCACTGGAGCCGAGTAGGGCTATTTGGAATAAAATGAGCCTTTTCGACCTTGAAAACTGTGATTTGCAGGGATTACTCATTTCAAAAACTAATTCAGCTCTCAAAGTGAAACAATGTGCTCTGCTACAGCTTCTAGCATCCATGCTTTTCTTGGCAGAGGTACATGAATTTCTTCAACTCAGCTGGATAGCCCTAATAGACCAAACGCAGTCTATATTAACCCTTCCACACCTAAGATTCAGGAAGTTTTCCTTTACTAACTAATGCAGTTCTCACAGGAAAACAGTGTGCTTCTAACATGGATGGTTTTCCTTTGAGAGATACATGTGTTTCTTCAACTCAGCTGAAAAGGCATCTTTGGAGCAAAGAGAGACAATCTATCTTGAAATACCTTAGTTGCAGGAAGCATTGCATTGAAAACCTAAGTCAATACTCACAAGGAATCAATGATCTCGATGCTCCTGCATCTAATAGCGATGGTTTTCTTTGAGAGATACCTGTATTTCTTCCACTTGGCTGAATAGGTCTTTTTGGATCAAAATGAGCTTTTTTGCGCTTTGAAAACTATGAACTACAGGAAGCATTTCTTTCCAAACCTAACACAATTCTCATGAGGACAGAGATGCTGAATGCTGCATCTTCTAACTTAGAGGGTTTTCTTAGGAGAGATACAAGGGTTTCTTCACCTCAGCTGAATATACGTTAAGTTAACAAACAGAGTCTCTCCCCACCTTGAACCACCAAAGTTCCAGGAAGTATTCCTTTAAAAAACTAACCGAATTCTACAGGGAAACAATGTGGTAGAAGCTCCTGGTCATAAGACAGATAGATTTCTTTCCAGAGATACATGTGTTTCTTCAAGTTAGCTGAATAGGCCTATTTAGAACAACTTGAGCCTTTCTCCACCTAGAAAATTCTGATATGCAAGAGATACTCCTTTCAAAACCAAATTCAATTCTCACAGGGAAACAATTTGGTAGATGCTACATCTTTTAACACAGGTGGTTTTCTTTAAGGAGACAGATGTGTTCCTTCAACTCAATGGAAAATGCCTAGTTGCAGCCAATGGAATCGATCTCCACCTTGAAACACCTAAGTTGCGGGATGTGTCTTTTCAGAACAAACTGAATTCTCCCAGGAAAAGCATGTGCTACATTCTCCTGCATGGAACAATGAGGGATTTCCCTGAGAGACACATGTGTTGCATCACCTCACCAGAATAGGTGTATTTGAAGCACAAGGAGCCTTTCTCCCCTGTGAACATTTTTTTTTGCAGGAATTATTCCTGTCAAAACATAACACAAGCCTCACTGGAAAAAAGGTGCTACATGCTCCTGTTTCTAACACAGGTGGTTTTCTTTTGAGGGATACAAGGATTCCTTCAATTTAGCTGAATATGTCTATTTGCAACAAAATGAGCACTTCTCCACCTGGAAAACTATCGTTCACAGGAATTATTCCTTTCAAAACTAACTCAATTGTCGGAGGGAGACAATGCAGAAGATGCTGCAGCTTCTCTCACAGATGGTTGTCTTTGGAGACGTACATGTGTTCCCTCCCCTCAGTTGAATAGGCCTATTTGGAGCCAAAAGTGCCTATCTCCACCTTGAAGCACCTACTTTTCACGAAGTATTTCTTTCAAAAGTTAACTCAGTTATCCCAGAGAAACAATGTGCTGCTAGCTTCTGTTTCTACACAGATGGAGTTCCTTCGAGAGATACATGTGTTTCTTCAAGTAAGATGAATTGGTGGATCTGCAGCCAAATGAGCCTTTTCCATCTTGAAAACTTTGGTTTGCAGGAAGTACTCCTTTCAAAACCTAACTGAGTTCTCATGGCCTAACAATGTGCTCGATGTGGCAGCCACTTTCATAGCTGGATTTCTTTGGAGAGATGCATATGGTTCTTCAACTCAGGTGAAGAGGCCTATTTGGAGCAAAGTGAGGCTATTTCCACCTTGAAAGGCCGTGGTTGCAGGAAGTATTCTTTTCCAAAACGGACGCAATTCTCACAGGAAAACAATGTGCTACGTGCTCCTGCTTCCAACAGGGATGGTTTTCTTTCGAGAAATACCTGTGTTTCTTCAACTTAGCCAAGTCGGGCTATTTGGAATGAGATGACAGTTTTCGACCTTGAAAACTGTGAATTGCAGGAATTATTCTTCTGCAAATCCAATTCAACTCTCAAAGGGAAACATTGTGCTAGATGCTAGGGCTTCTACCATGCATACTTTTCTTTTAGAGGTACATGTACTTCCTCTACTCAGCTGAATAGCCCTAATGGACCAAACGCAGCCTATCTCCCCCTGCAAACACCTAAGATTCATGAAGAATTCCTTTCACAAACTAACACAGTTCTCACAGGAAAACATGTGCTTCTAACATGGGTGGTTTTCCTTTGAGAGATGTGTGTGTCTTCAACTTAGCTGAATAGGCCTATTTGAAATGAGGTGAGCCTCCTACTTTGAATATTGATATTTGCAGGGTGCGTTGCTTTAAAAAACTAAATGAATTCTCATAGTGAAACACTGTGCTAGATGTGGCAGTTTCTAACATTGAAGGATTTCTTTGCATACATGCATGTGTATCTGCAATTCACCCAAATAGGCCTATTTAGAGTAAGCACATGCTCTCTCCACCTTGAAACACCTAAGTGGCAGTAAGTATTCCTTTCAAAAATAACTCAAGTCTCAAAGGGAAACAACGTGCTAAACGCAAATGCTGCCATCACAGACGGTTTCCTTTGGAGAGGTACATGTGTTACATCTCCTTAGGTGAATAGGCCCATTCGGAGCAAAATGATCCTTTCTCCACTGTGAAAACGATGATTTGCAGGACGTATTCCTTTGAAAACGTAACTCAAGTCTCACAAGGAAACAAAGTGGTAGGTTCTTTGCATCTAACACAGATTTTTTTCTTTCGAGATACACACATGTTTCATCAACTTTCTTGAACTGGCCTATTTGCAAGAAAATGAGACTTTCTCCACCTTGAAAAGTAGGATTTGCAGGAGTTATTCTTCCCAAACCTATCTGAAGTCTCACAGGGAAACAATGTGCTTGAAACTCCTGCTTCTAACTCGGTGGTTTTCTTTCTAGGAATGCATGTGTTTCCTCCACTTAGTTGCCTAGGCCTATTTGGAACACAATGAGCCTATCTCCAACCTGAAAACTGTGATTAGCAGGATGTATTCCTTTCCAAAACTTCCTTAATTCTCAAAGGGAAACAATGTGCTAGAAGCTGCGGCTTCCAGCATAGGTGATTGTCTTGGCAGGGATACATGTGTTTCTTCAACTCACCTGAATAGGCCTACTTAGTGCAAAGAGAGACCTTCTGCACCTTGAAACAACTACATTGCAAGAAACAGTCCTTTCAAAAACTAATTTCATTGTCACAAGAACAAGGTGCTGAATGCTGCAGTTTCTAGCATACATGGTTTTCTTTGGGGAGGAACATGTGTTACTTCAACTCAGCTGAATAGGCCTATTTGGAGCAAACCCAGCCTATCTGCACTTTGAAACACCAAAGTTGCAGGAAGCATTCCTTTCCAAAACGGACACGATTCTCACTGGAATACAATGTGTTAGATGCTCCAGCTTCGAACATAGATGGTTTTCTTTGGAGAGATACATGGGTTTCTTCAACTCAGCTGAATATACTTTAAGGGAGCAAACAGAGTCTATCTCCACCTTCAACCACCTAAGTTCCAGGAAGTATTCCTTGAAAAACCTAACCGAATACTACAGGGAAACCATGTGGTAGAAGCTCCTGGTTCTAAGACAGATGATTTTCTTTCAAGAGATACATGTGTTTCTACAAGTTAGCTGAAGAGGCCAATTTGGAACAAAATGAGCCTTTCTCCACCGAAAAAATACTGATTCTCGGGAGTTATTCCTTTCAAAACCAAATTCAATTTGGACAGGGAAACAGTGTGCTAGATGCTCCTGCTTCAAACAGGGATTGTTTTCTTGCGAGAAATACCTGTGTTTCTTCACTGGAGCCGAGTAGGGCTATTTGGAATAAAATGAGCCTTTTCGACCTTGAAAACTGTGATTTGCAGGGATTACTCATTTCAAAAACTAATTCAGCTCTCAAAGTGAAACAATGTGCTCTGCTACAGCTTCTAGCATACATGCTTTTCTTTGAAGAAGTACATGAATTTCTTCAACTCAGCTGGATAGCCCTAATAGACCAAACGCAGTCTATATTAACCCTTCCACACCTAAGATTCAGGAAGTTTTCCTTTACTAACTAATGCAGTTCTCACAGGAAAACAGTGTGCTTCTAACATGGGTGGTTTTCCTTTGAGAGATACATGTGTTTCTTCAACTCAGCTGAAAAGGCATCTTTGGAGCAAAGAGAGACAATCTATCTTGAAATACCTTAGTTGCAGGAAGCATTGCATTGAGAACCTAAGTCAATACTCACAAGGAATCAATGATCTCGATGCTCCTGCATCTAATAGCGATGGTTTTCTTTGAGAGATACCTGTATTTCTTCCACTTGGCTGAATAGGTCTTTTTGGATCAAAATGAGCTTTTTTGCGCTTTGAAAACTATGAACTACAGGAAGCATTTCTTTCCAAACCTAACACAATTCTCATTAGGACAGAGATGCTGAATGCTGCATCTTCTAACTTAGAGGGTTTTCTTAGGAGAGATACAAGGGTTTCTTCTCCTCAGCTGAATATACGTTAAGTTAACAAACAGAGTCTCTCCCCACCTTGAACCACCAAAGTTCCAGGAAGTATTCCTTTAAAAAACTAACCGAATTCTACAGGGAAACAATGTGGTAGAAACTCCTGGTCATAAGACAGATAGATTTCTTTCCAGAGATACATGTGTTTCTTCAAGTTAGCTGAATAGGCCTATTTAGAACAACTTGAGCCTTTCTCCACCTAGAAAATTCTGATATGCAAGAGATATTCCTTTCAAAACCAAATTCAATTCTCACAGGGAAACAATGTGGTAGATGCTACATCTTTTAAAACAGGAGATTTTCTTTAAGGAGACAGATGTGTTCCTTCAACTCAATGGAAAATGCCTAGTTGCAGCCAATGGAATCGATCTCCACCTTGAAACACCTAAGTTGCGGGATGTGTCTTTTCAGAACAAACTGAATTCTCCCAGGAAAAGCATGTGCTACATTCTCCTGCATGGAACAATGAGGGATTTCCTTGAGAGACACATGTGTTGCATCACCTCACCAGAATAGGTGTATTTGAAGCAAAAGGAGCCTTTCTCCCCTGTGAACATTTTTTTTTGCAGGAATTATTCCTGTCAAAACATAACACAACCCTCACTGGAAAAAAGGTGCTACATGCTCCTGTTTCTAACACAGGTGGTTTTCTTTTGAGGGATACAAGGATTCCTTCAATTTAGCTGAATAGGTCTACTTGCAACAAAATGAGCCCTTCTCCACCTGGAAAACTATCGTTCACAGGAATTATTCCTTTCAAAACTAACTCAATTGTCGGAGGGAGACAATGCAGAAGATGCTGCAGCTTCTCTCACAGATGGTTGTCTTTGGAGAGGTACATGTGTTCCCTCCCCTCAGTTGAATAGGCCTATTTGGAGCCAAAAGTGCCTATCTCCACCTTGAAGCACCTACTTTTCACGAAGTATTTCTTTCAAAAGTTAACTCAGTTATCACAGAGAAACAATGTGCTGCTAGCTTCTGTTTCTACACAGATGGAGTTCCTTCGAGAGATACATGGGTTTCTTCAAGTAAGATGAATTGCTGGATCTGCAGCCAAATGAGCCTTTTCCATCTTGAAAACTTTGGTTTGCAGGAAGTACTCCTTTCAAAACCTAACTGAGTTCTCATGGCCTAACAATGTGCTCGATGTGGCAGCCACTTTCATAGCTGGTTTTCTTTGGAGAGATGCATATGGTTCTTCAACTCAGGTGAAGAGGCCTATTTGGAGCAAAGTGAGGCTATTTCCACCTTGAAAGGCCGTGGTTGCAGGAAGTATTCTTTTCCAAAACGGACGCAATTCTCACAGGAAAACAATGTGCTAGGTGCTCCTGCTTCCAACAGGGATGGTTTTCTTTCGAGAAATACCTGTGTTTCTTCAACTTAGCCAAGTCGGGCTATTTGGAATGAGATGACACTTTTCGACCTTGAAAACTGTGAATTGCAGGAATTATTCTTCTGCAAATCCAATTCAACTCTCAAAGGGAAACATTGTGCTAGATGCTAGGGCTTCTACCATGCATACTTTTCTTTTAGAGGTACATGTACTTCCTCTACTCAGCTGAATAGCCCTAATGGACCAAACGCAGCCTATCTCCCCCTGCAAACACCTAAGATTCATGAAGAATTCCTTTCACAAACTAACACAGTTCTCACAGGAAAACATGTGCTTCTAACATGGGTGGTTTTCCTTTGAGAGATGTGTGTGTCTTCAACTTAGCTGAATAGGCCTATTTGAAATGAGGTGAGCCTCCTACTTTGAATATTGATATTTGCAGGGTGCGTTGCTTTAAAAAACTAAATGAATTCTCATAGTGAAACACTGTGCTAGATGTGGCAGTTTCTAACATTGAAGGATTTCTTTGCATACATGCATGTGTATCTGCAATTCACCCAAATAGGCCTATTTAGAGTAAGCACATGCTCTCTCCACCTTGAAACACCTAAGTGGCAGTAAGTATTCCTTTCAAAAATAACTCAAGTCTCAAAGGGAAACAACGTGCTAAACGCAAATGCTGCCATCACAGACGGTTTCCTTTGGAGAGGTACATGTGTTACATCTCCTTAGGTGAGTAGGCCCATTCGGAGCAAAATGATCCTTTCTCCACTGTGAAAACGATGATTTGCAGGACGTATTCCTTTCAAAACGTAACTCAAGTCTCACAAGGAAACAAAGTGGTAGGTTCTTTGCATCTAACACAGATTTTTTTCTTTCGAGATACACACATGTTTCATCAACTTTCTTGAACTGGCCTATTTGCAAGAAAATGAGACTTTCTCCACCTTGAAAAGTAGGATTTGCAGGAGTTATTCTTCCCAAACCTATCTGAAGTCTCACAGGGAAACAATGTGCTTGAAACTCCTGCTTCTAACTCGGTGGTTTTCTTTCTAGGAATGCATGTGTTTCCTCCACTTAGTTGCCTAGGCCTATTTGGAACACAATGAGCCTATCTCCAACCTGAAAACTGTGATTAGCAGGATGTATTCCTTTCCAAAACTTCCTTAATTCTCAAAGGGAAACAATGTGCTAGAAGCTGCGGCTTCCAGCATAGGTGATTGTCTTGGCAGGGATACATGTGTTTCTTCAACTCACCTGAATAGGCCTACTTAGTGCAAAGAGAGACCTTGTGCACCTTGAAACAACTACATTGCAAGAAACAGTCCTTTCAAAAACTAATTTCATTGTCACAAGAACAAGGTGCTGAATGCTGCAGTTTCTAGCATACATGGTTTTCTTTGGGGAGGAACATGTGTTACTTCAACTCAGCTGAATAGGCCTATTTGGAGCAAACCCAGCCTATCTGCACTTTGAAACACCAAAGTTGCAGGAAGCATTCCTTTCCAAAACGGACACCATTCTCACTGGAATACAATGTGTTAGATGCTCCAGCTTCTAACATAGATGGTTTTCTTTGGAGAGATACATGGGTTTCTTCAACTCAGCTGAATATACTTTAAGGGAGCAAACAGAGTCTATCTCCACCTTCAACCACCTAAGTTCCAGGAAGTATTCCTTGAAAAACCTAACCGAATACTACAGGGAAACCATGTGGTAGAAGCTCCTGGTTCTAAGACAGATGATTTTCTTTCAAGAGATACATGTGTTTCTACAAGTTAGCTGAAGAGGCCAATTTGGAACAAAATGAGCCTTTCTCCACCGAAAAAATACTGATTCTCGGAAGTTATTCCTTTCAAAACCAAATTCAATTTGGACAGGGAAACAGTGTGCTAGATGCTCCTGCTTCAAACAGGGATTGTTTTCTTGCGAGAAATACCTGTGTTTCTTCACTGGAGCCGAGTAGGGCTATTTGGAATAAAATGAGCCTTTTCGACCTTGAAAACTGTGATTTGCAGGGATTACTCATTTCAAAAACTAATTCAGCTCTCAAAGTGAAACAATGTGCTCTGCTACAGCTTCTAGCATACATGCTTTTCTTTGAAGAAGTACATGAATTTCTTCAACTCAGCTGGATAGCCCTAATAGACCAAACGCAGTCTATATTAACCCTTCCACACCTAAGATTCAGGAAGTTTTCCTTTACTAACTAATGCAGTTCTCACAGGAAAACAGTGTGCTTCTAACATGGATGGTTTTCCTTTGAGAGATACAAGTGTTTCTTAAACTCAGCTGAAAAGGCATCTTTGGAGCAAAGAGAGACAATCTATCTTGAAATACCTTAGTTGCAGGAAGCATTGCATTGAGAACCTAAGTCAATACTCACAAGGAATCAATGATCTCGATGCTCCTGCATCTAATAGCGATGGTTTTCTTTGAGAGATACCTGTATTTCTTCCATTTGGCTGAATAGGTCTTTTTGGATCAAAATGAGCTTTTTTGCGCTTTGAAAACTATGAACTACAGGAAGCATTTCTTTCCAAACCTAACACAATTCTCATTAGGACAGAGATGCTGAATGCTGCATCTTCTAACTTAGAGGGTTTTCTTAGGAGAGATACAAGGGTTTCTTCACCTCAGCTGAATATACGTTAAGTTAACAAACAGAGTCTCTCCCCACCTTGAACCACCAAAGTTCCAGGAAGTATTCCTTTAAAAAACTAACCGAATTCTACAGGGAAACAATGTGGTAGAAGCTCCTGGTCATAAGACAGATAGATTTCTTTCCAGAGATACATGTGTTTCTTCAAGTTAGCTGAATAGGCCTATTTAGAACAACTTGAGCCTTTCTCCACCTAGAAAATTCTGATATGCAAGAGATATTCCTTTCAAAACCAAATTCAATTCTCACAGGGAAACAATGTGGTAGATGCTACATCTTTTAAAACAGGAGATTTTCTTTAAGGAGACAGATGTGTTCCTTCAACTCAATGGAAAATGCCTAGTTGCAGCCAATGGAATCGATCTCCACCTTGAAACACCTAAGTTGCGGGATGTGTCTTTTCAGAACAAACTGAATTCTCCCAGGAAAAGCATGTGCTACATTCTCCTGCATGGAACAATGAGGGATTTCCTTGAGAGACACATGTGTTGCATCACCTCACCAGAATAGGTGTATTTGAAGCACAAGGAGCCTTTCTCCCCTGTGAACATTTTTTTTTGCAGGAATTATTCCTGTCAAAACATAACACATGCCTCACTGGAAAAAAGGTGCTACATGCTCCTGTTTCTAACACAGGTGGTTTTCTTTTGAGGGATACAAGGATTCCTTCAATTTAGCTGAATAGGTCTACTTGCAACAAAATGAGCCCTTCTCCACCTGGAAAACTATCGTTCACAGGAATTATTCCTTTCAAAACTAACTCAATTGTCGGAGGGAGACAATGCAGAAGATGCTGCAGCTTCTCTCACAGATGGTTGTCTTTGGAGAGGTACATGTGTTCCCTCCCCTCAGTTGAATAGGCCTATTTGGAGTCAAAAGTGCCTATCTCCACCTTGAAGCACCTACTTTTCACGAAGTATTTCTTTCAAAAGTTAACTCAGTTATCACAGAGAAACAATGTGCTGCTAGCTTCTGTTTCTACACAGATGGAGTTCCTTCGAGAGATACATGTGTTTCTTCAAGTAAGATGAATTGCTGGATCTGCAGCCAAATGAGCCTTTTCCATCTTGAAAACTTTGGTTTGCAGGAAGTACTCCTTTCAAAACCTAACTGAGTTCTCATGGCCTAACAATGTGCTCGATGTGGCAGCCACTTTCATAGCTGGTTTTCTTTGGAGAGATGCATATGGTTCTTCAACTCAGGTGAAGAGGCCTATTTGGAGCAAAGTGAGGCTATTTCCACCTTGAAAGGCCGTGGTTGCAGGAAGTATTCTTTTCCAAAACTTAGCAATTCTCACAGGAAAACAATGTGCTAGGTGCTCCTGCTTCCAACAGGGATGGTTTTCTTTCGAGAAATACCTGTGTTTCTTCAACTTAGCCAAGTCGGGCTATTTGGAATGAGATGACAGTTTTCGACCTTGAAAACTGTGAATTGCAGGAATTATTCTTCTGCAAATCCAATTCAACTCTCAAAGGGAAACATTGTGCTAGATGCTAGGGCTTCTACCATGCATACTTTTCTTTTAGAGGTACATGTACTTCCTCTACTCAGCTGAATAGCCCTAATGGACCAAACGCAGCCTATCTCCCCCTGCAAACACCTAAGATTCATGAAGAATTCCTTTCACAAACTAACACAGTTCTCACAGGAACACATGTGCTTCTAACATGGGTGGTTTTCCTTTGAGAGATGTGTGTGTCTTCAACTTAGCTGAATAGGCCTATTTGAAATGAGGTGAGCCTCCTACTTTGAATATTGATATTTGCAGGGTGCGTTGCTTTAAAAAACTAAATGAATTCTCATAGTGAAACACTGTGCTAGATGTGGCAGTTTCTAACATTGAAGGATTTCTTTGCATACATGCATGTGTATCTGCAATTCACCCAAATAGGCCTATTTAGAGTAAGCACATGCTCTCTCCACCTTGAAACACCTAAGTGGCAGTAAGTATTCCTTTCAAAAATAACTCAAGTCTCAAAGGGAAACAACGTGCTAAACGCAAATGCTGCCATCACAGACGGTTTCCTTTGGAGAGGTACATGTGTTACATCTCCTTAGGTGAATAGGCCCATTCGGAGCAAAATGATCCTTTCTCCACTGTGAAAACGATGATTTGCAGGACGTATTCCTTTCAAAACGTAACTCAAGTCTCACAAGGAAACAAAGTGGTAGGTTCTTTGCATCTAACACAGATTTTTTTCTTTCGAGATACACACATGTTTCATCAACTTTCTTGAACTGGCCTATTTGCAAGAAAATGAGACTTTCTCCACCTTGAAAAGTAGGATTTGCAGGAGTTATTCTTCCCAAACCTATCTGAAGTCTCACAGGGAAACAATGTGCTTGAAACTCCTGCTTCTAACTCGGTGGTTTTCTTTCTAGGAATGCATGTGTTTCCTCCACTTAGTTGCCTAGGCCTATTTGGAACACAATGAGCCTATCTCCAACCTGAAAACTGTGATTAGCAGGATGTATTCCTTTCCAAAACTTCCTTAATTCTCAAAGGGAAACAATGTGCTAGAAGCTGCGGCTTCCAGCATAGGTGATTGTCTTGGCAGGGATACATGTGTTTCTTCAACTCACCTGAATAGGCCTACTTAGTGCAAAGAGAGACCTTGTGCACCTTGAAACAACTACATTGCAAGAAACAGTCCTTTCAAAAACTAATTTCATTGTCACAAGAACAAGGTGCTGAATGCTGCAGTTTCTAGCATACATGGTTTTCTTTGGGGAGGAACATGTGTTACTTCAACTCAGCTGAATAGGCCTATTTGGAGCAAACCCAGCCTATCTGCACTTTGAAACACCAAAGTTGCAGGAAGCATTCCTTTCCAAAACGGACACCATTCTCACTGGAATACAATGTGTTAGATGCTCCAGCTTCTAACATAGATGGTTTTCTTTGGAGAGATACATGGGTTTCTTCAACTCAGCTGAATATACTTTAAGGGAGCAAACAGAGTCTATCTCCACCTTCAACCACCTAAGTTCCAGGAAGTATTCCTTGAAAAACCTAACCGAATACTACAGGGAAACCATGTGGTAGAAGCTCCTGGTTCTAAGACGATGATTTTCTTTCAAGAGATACATGTGTTTCTACAAGTTAGCTGAAGAGGCCAATTTGGAACAAAATGAGCCTTTCTCCACCGAAAAAATACTGATTCTCGGGAGTTATTCCTTTCAAAACCAAATTCAATTTGGACAGGGAAACAGTGTGCTAGATGCTCCTGCTTCAAACAGGGATTGTTTTCTTGCGAGAAATACCTGTGTTTCTTCACTGGAGCCGAGTAGGGCTATTTGGAATAAAATGCGCCTTTTCGACCTTGAAAACTGTGATTTGCAGGGATTACTCATTTCAAAAACTAATTCAGCTCTCAAAGTGAAACAATGTGCTCTGCTACAGCTTCTAGCATCCATGCTTTTCTTGGCAGAGGTACATGAATTTCTTCAACTCAGCTGGATAGCCCTAATAGACCAAACGCAGTCTATATTAACCCTTCCACACCTAAGATTCAGGAAGTTTTCCTTTACTAACTAATGCAGTTCTCACAGGAAAACAGTGTGCTTCTAACATGGATGGTTTTCCTTTGAGAGATACATGTGTTTCTTCAACTCAGCTGAAAAGGCATCTTTGGAGCAAAGAGAGACAATCTATCTTGAAATACCTTAGTTGCAGGAAGCATTGCATTGAAAACCTAAGTCAATACTCACAAGGAATCAATGAACGATGCTCCTGCATCTAATAGCGATGGTTTTCTTTGAGAGATACCTGTATTTCTTCCATTTGGCTGAATAGGTCTTTTTGGATCAAAATGAGCTTTTTTGCGCTTTGAAAACTATGAACTACAGGAAGCATTTCTTTCCAAACCTAACACAATTCTCATGAGGACAGAGATGCTGAATGCTGCATCTTCTAACTTAGAGGGTTTTCTTAGGAGAGATACAAGGGTTTCTTCACCTCAGCTGAATATACGTTAAGTTAACAAACAGAGTCTCTCCCCACCTTGAACCACCAAAGTTCCAGGAAGTAATCCTTTAAAAAACTAACCGAATTCTACAGGGAAACAATGTGGTAGAAGCTCCTGGTCATAAGACAGATAGATTTCTTTCCAGAGATACATGTGTTTCTTCAAGTTAGCTGAATAGGCCTATTTAGAACAACTTGAGCCTTTCTCCACCTAGAAAATTCTGATATGCAAGAGATACTCCTTTCAAAACCAAATTCAATTCTCACAGGGAAACAATGTGGTAGATGCTACATCTTTTAACACAGGTGGTTTTCTTTAAGGAGACAGATGTGTTCCTTCAACTCAATGGAAAATGCCTAGTTGCAGCCAATGGAATCGATCTCCACCTTGAAACACCTAAGTTGCGGGATGTGTCTTTTCAGAACAAACTGAATTCTCCCAGGAAAAGCAGGTGCTACATTCTCCTCCATGGAACAATGAGGGATTTCCTTGAGAGACACATGTGTTGCATCACCTCACCAGAATAGGTGTATTTGAAGCACAAGGAGCCTTTCTCCCCTGTGAACATTTTTTTTTGTAGGAATTATTCCTGTCAAAACATAACACAAGCCTCACTGGAAAAAAGGTGCTACATGCTCCTGTTTCTAACACAGGTGGTTTTCTTTTGAGGGATACAAGGATTCCTTCAATTTAGCTGAATATGTCTATTTGCAACAAAATGAGCCCTTCTCCACCTGGAAAACTATCGTTCACAGGAATTATTCCTTTCAAAACTAACTCAATTGTCGGAGGGAGACAATGCAGAAGATGCTGCAGCTTCTCTCACAGATGGTTGTCTTTGGAGAGGTACATGTGTTCCCTCCCCTCAGTTGAATAGGCCTATTTGGAGCCAAAAGTGCCTATCTCCACCTTGAAGCACCTACTTTTCACGAAGTATTTCTTTCAAAAGTTAACTCAGTTATCACAGAGAAACAATGTGCTGCTAGCTTCTGTTTCTACACAGATGGAGTTCCTTCGAGAGATACATGTGTTTCTTCAAGTAAGATGAATTGCTGGATCTGCAGCCAAATGAGCCTTTTCCATCTTGAAAACTTTGGTTTGCAGGAAGTACTCCTTTCAAAACCTAACTGAGTTCTCATGGCCTAACAATGTGCTCGATGTGGCAGCCACTTTCATAGCTGGTTTTCTTTGGAGAGATGCATATGGTTCTTCAACTCAGGTGAAGAGGCCTATTTGGAGCAAAGTGAGGCTATTTCCACCTTGAAAGGCCGTGGTTGCAGGAAGTATTCTTTTCCAAAACGGACACAATTCTCACAGGAAAACAATGTGCTAGGTGCTCCTGCTTCCAACAGGGATGGTTTTCTTTCGAGAAATACCTGTGTTTCTTCAACTTAGCCAAGTCGGGCTATTTGGAATGAGATGACAGTTTTCGACCTTGAAAACTGTGAATTGCAGGAATTATTCTTCTGCAAATCCAATTCAACTCTCAAAGGGAAACATTGTGCTAGATGCTAGGGCTTCTACCATGCATACTTTTCTTTTAGAGGTACATGTACTTCCTCTACTCAGCTGAATAGCCCTAATGGACCAAACGCAGCCTATCTCCCCCTGCAAACACCTAAGATTCATGAAGAATTCCTTTCAAAAACTAACACAGTTCTCACAGGAAAACATGTGCTTCTAACATGGGTGGTTTTCCTTTGAGAGATGTGTGTGTCTTCAACTTAGCTGAATAGGCCTATTTGAAATGAGGTGAGCCTCCTACTTTGAATATTGATATTTGCAGGGAGCGTTGCTTTAAAAAACTAAATGAATTCTCATAGTGAAACACTGTGCTAGATGTGGCAGTTTCTAACATGGAAGGATTTCTTTGCATACATGCATGTGTATCTGCAATTCACCCAAATAGGCCTATTTAGAGTAAGCACATGCTCTCTCCACCTTGAAACACCTAAGTGGCAGTAAGTATTCCTTTCAAAAATAACTCAAGTCTCAAAGGGAAACAACGTGCTAAACGCAAATGCTGCCATCACAGACGGTTTCCTTTGGAGAGGTACATGTGTTACATCTCCTTAGGTGAATAGGCCCATTCGGAGCAAAATGATCCTTTCTCCACTGTGAAAACGATGATTTGCAGGACGTATTCCTTTCAAAACGTAACTCAAGTCTCACAAGGAAACAAAGTGGTAGGTTCTTTGCATCTAACACAGATTTTTTTCTTTCGAGATACACACATGTTTCATCAACTTTCTTGAACTGGCCTATTTGCAAGAAAATGAGACTTTCTCCACCTTGAAAAGTAGGATTTGCAGGAGTTATTCTTCCCAAACCTATCTGAAGTCTCACAGGGAAACAATGTGCTTGAAACTCCTGCTTCTAACTCGGTGGTTTTCTTTCTAGGAATGCATGTGTTTCCTCAACTTAGTTGCCTAGGCCTATTTGGAACACAATGAGCCTATCTCCAACCTGAAAACTGTGATTAGCAGGATGTATTCCTTTCCAAAACTTCCTTAATTCTCAAAGGGAAACATTGTGCTAGAAGCTGCGGCTTCCAGCATAGGTGATTGTCTTGGCAGGGATACATGTGTTTCTTCAACTCACCTGAATAGGCCTACTTAGTGCAAAGAGAGACCTTGTGCACCTTGAAACAACTACATTGCAAGAAACAGTCCTTTCAAAAACTAATTTCATTGTCACAAGAACAAGGTGCTGAATGCTGCAGTTTCTACCATACATGGTTTTCTTTGGGGAGGAACATGTGTTACTTCAACTCAGCTGAATAGGCCTATTTGGAGCAAACCCAGCCTATCTGCACTTTGAAACACCAAAGTTGCAGGAAGCATTCCTTTCCAAAACGGACACCATTCTCACTGGAATACAATGTGTTAGATGCTCCAGCTTCTAACATAGATGGTTTTCTTTGGAGAGATACATGGGTTTCTTCAACTCAGCTGAATATACTTTAAGGGAGCAAACAGAGTCTATCTCCACCTTCAACCACCTAAGTTCCAGGAAGTATTCCTTGAAAAACCTAACCGAATACTACAGGGAAACCATGTGGTAGAAGCTCCTGGTTCTAAGACAGATGATTTTCTTTCAAGAGATACATGTGTTTCTACAAGTTAGCTGAAGAGGCCAATTTGGAACAAAATGAGCCTTTCTCCACCGAAAAAATACTGATTCTCGGGAGTTATTCCTTTCAAAACCAAATTCAATTTGGACAGGGAAACAGTGTGCTAGATGCTCCTGCTTCAAACAGGGATTGTTTTCTTGCGAGAAATACCTGTGTTTCTTCACTGGAGCCGAGTAGGGCTATTTGGAATAAAATGAGCCTTTTCGACCTTGAAAACTGTGATTTGCAGGGATTACTCATTTCAAAAACTAATTCAGCTCTCAAAGTGAAACAATGTGCTCTGCTACAGCTTCTAGCATCCATGCTTTTCTTGGCAGAGGTACATGAATTTCTTCAACTCAGCTGGATAGCCCTAATAGACCAAACGCAGTCTATATTAACCCTTCCACACCTAAGATTCAGGAAGTTTTCCTTTACTAACTAATGCAGTTCTCACAGGAAAACAGTGTGCTTCTAACATGGATGGTTTTCCTTTGAGAGATACATGTGTTTCTTCAACTCAGCTGAAAAGGCATCTTTGGAGCAAAGAGAGACAATCTATCTTGAAATACCTTAGTTGCAGGAAGCATTGCATTGAAAACCTAAGTCAATACTCACAAGGAATCAATGATCTCGATGCTCCTGCATCTAATAGCGATGGTTTTCTTTGAGAGATACCTGTATTTCTTCCACTTGGCTGAATAGGTCTTTTTGGATCAAAATGAGCTTTTTTGCGCTTTGAAAACTATGAACTACAGGAAGCATTTCTTTCCAAACCTAACACAATTCTCATGAGGACAGAGATGCTGAATGCTGCATCTTCTAACTTAGAGGGTTTTCTTAGGAGAGATACAAGGGTTTCTTCACCTCAGCTGAATATACGTTAAGTTAACAAACAGAGTCTCTCCCCACCTTGAACCACCAAAGTTCCAGGAAGTATTCCTTTAAAAAACTAACCGAATTCTACAGGGAAACAATGTGGTAGAAGCTCCTGGTCATAAGACAGATAGATTTCTTTCCAGAGATACATGTGTTTCTTCAAGTTAGCTGAATAGGCCTATTTAGAACAACTTGAGCCTTTCTCTACCTAGAAAATTCTGATATGCAAGAGATACTCCTTTCAAAACCAAATTCCATTCTCACAGGGAAACAATGTGGTAGATGCTACATCTTTTAACACAGGTGGTTTTCTTTAAGGAGACAGATGTGTTCCTTCAACTCAATGGAAAATGCCGAGTTGCAGCCAATGGAATCGATCTCCACCTTGAAACACCTAAGTTGCAGGATGTGTCTTTTCAGAACAAACTGAATTCTCCCAGGAAAAGCATGTGCTACATTCTCCTGCATGGAACAATGAGGGATTTCCTTGAGAGACACATGTGTTGCATCACCTCACCAGAATAGGTGTATTTGAAGCACAAGGAGCCTTTCTCCCCTGTGAACATTTTGTTTTGCAGGAATTATTCCTGTCAAAACATAACACAAGCCTCACTGGAAAAAAGGTGCTACATGCTCCTGTTTCTAACACAGGTGGTTTTCTTTTGAGGGATACAAGGATTCCTTCAATTTAGCTGAATAGGTCTATTTGCAACAAAATGAGCCCTTCCCCACCTGGAAAACTATCGTTCACAGGAATTATTCCTTTCAAAACTAACTCAATTGTCGGAGGGAGACAATGCAGAGATGCTGCAGCTTCTCTCACAGATGGTTGTCTTTGGAGAGGTACATGTGTTCCCTCCCCTCAGTTGAATAGGCCTATTTGGAGCAAAAAGTGCCTATCTCCACCTTGAAGCACCTACTTTTCACGAAGTATTTCTTTCAAAAGTTAACTCAGTTATCACAGAGAAACAATGTGCTGCTAGCTTCTGTTTCTACACAGATGGAGTTCCTTCGAGAGATACATGTGTTTCTTCAAGTAAGATGAATTGGTGGATCTGCAGCCAAATGAGCCTTTTCCATCTTGAAAACTGTGGTTTGCAGGAAGTACTCCTTTCAAAACCTAACTGAGTTCTCATGGCCTAACAATGTGCTCGATGTGGCAGCCACTTTCATAGCTGGTTTTCTTTGGAGAGATGCATATGGTTCTTCAACTCAGGTGAAGAGGCCTATTTGGAGCAAAGTGAGGCTATTTCCACCTTGAAAGGCCGTGGTTGCAGGAAGTATTCTTTTCCAAAACGGACGCAATTCTCACAGGAAAACAATGTGCTAGGTGCTCCTGCTTCCAACAGGGATGGTTTTCTTTCGAGAAATACCTGTGTTTCTTCAACTTAGCCAAGTCGGGCTATTTGGAATGAGATGACACTTTTCGACCTTGAAAACTGTGAATTGCAGGAATTATTCTTCTGCAAATCCAATTCAACTCTCAAAGGGAAACATTGTGCTAGATGCTAGGGCTTCTACCATGCATACCTTTCTTTTAGAGGTACATGTACTTCCTCTACTCAGCTGAATAGCCCTAATGGACCAAACGCAGCCTATCTCCCCCTGCAAACACCTAAGATTCATGAAGAATTCCTTTCGCAAACTAACACAGTTCTCACAGGAAAACATGTGCTTCTAACATGGGTGGTTTTCCTTTGAGAGATGTGTGTGTCTTCAACTTAGCTGAATAGGCCTATTTGAAATGAGGTGAGCCTCCTACTTTGAATATTGATATTTGCAGGGAGCGTTGCTTTAAAAAACTAAATGAATTCTCATAGTGAAACACTGTGCTAGATGTGGCAGTTTCTAACATTGAAGGATTTCTTTGCATACATGCATGTGTATCTGCAATTCACCCAAATAGGCCTATTTAGAGTAAGCACATGCTCTCTCCACCTTGAAACACCTAAGTGGCAGTAAGTATTCCTTTCAAAAATAACTCAAGTCTCAAAGGGAAACAACGTGCTAAACGCAAATGCTGCCATCACAGACGGTTTCCTTTGGAGAGGTACATGTGTTACATCTCCTTAGGTGAATAGGCCCATTCGGAGCAAAATGATCCTTTCTCCACTGTGAAAACGATGATTTGCAGGACGTATTCCTTTCAAAACGTAACTCAAGTCTCACAAGGAAACAAAGTGGTAGGTTCTTTGCCTCTAACACAGATTTTTTTCTTTCGAGATACACACATGTTTCATCAACTTTCTTGAACTGGCCTATTTGCAAGAAAATGAGACTTGCTCCACCTTGAAAAGTAGGATTTGCAGGAGTTATTCTTCCCAAACCTATCTGAAGTCTCACAGGGAAACAATGTGCTTGAAACTCCTGCTTCTAACTCGGTGGTTTTCTTTCTAGGAATGCATGTGTTTCCTCAACTTAGTTGCCTAGGCCTATTTGGAACACAATGAGCCTATCTCCAACCTGAAAACTGTGATTAGCAGGATGTATTCCTTTCCAAAACTTCCTTAATTCTCAAAGGGAAACAATGTGCTAGAAGCTGCGGCTTCCAGCATAGGTGATTGTCTTGGCAGGGATACATGTGTTTCTTCAACTCACCTGAATAGGCCTACTTAGTGCAAAGAGAGACCTTGTGCACCTTGAAACAACTACATTGCAAGAAACAGTCCTTTCAAAAACTAATTTCATTGTCACAAGAACAAGGTGCTGAATGCTGCAGTTTCTAGCATACATGGTTTTCTTTGGGGAGGAACATGTGTTACTTCAACTCAGCTGAATAGGCCTATTTGGAGCAAACCCAGCCTATCTGCACTTTGAAACACCAAAGTTGCAGGAAGCATTCCTTTCCAAAACGGACACCATTCTCACTGGAATACAATGTGTTAGATGCTCCAGCTTCTAACATAGATGGTTTTCTTTGGAGAGATACATGGGTTTCTTCAACTCAGCTGAATATACTTTAAGGGAGCAAACAGAGTCTATCTCCACCTTCAACCACCTAAGTTCCAGGAAGTATTCCTTGAAAAACCTAACCGAATACTACAGGGAAACCATGTGGTAGAAGCTCCTGGTTCTAAGACAGATGATTTTCTTTCAAGAGATACATGTGTTTCTACAAGTTAGCTGAAGAGGCCAATTTGGAACAAAATGAGCCTTTCTCCACCGAAAAAATACTGATTCTCGGGAGTTATTCCTTTCAAAACCAAATTCAATTTGGACAGGGAAACAGTGTGCTAGATGCTCCTGCTTCAAACAGGGATTGTTTTCTTGCGAGAAATACCTGTGTTTCTTCACTGGAGCCGAGTAGGGCTATTTGGAATAAAATGAGCCTTTTCGACCTTGAAAACTGTGATTTGCAGGGATTACTCATTTCAAAAACTAATTCAGCTCTCAAAGTGAAACAATGTGCTCTGCTACAGCTTCTAGCATCCATGCTTTTCTTGGCAGAGGTACATGAATTTCTTCAACTCAGCTGGATAGCCCTAATAGACCAAACGCAGTCTATATTAACCCTTCCACACCTAAGATTCAGGAAGTTTTCCTTTACTAACTAATGCAGTTCTCACAGGAAAACAGTGTGCTTCTAACATGGATGGTTTTCCTTTGAGAGATACATGTGTTTCTTCAACTCAGCTGAAAAGGCATCTTTGGAGCAAAGAGAGACAATCTATCTTGAAATACCTTAGTTGCAGGAAGCATTGCATTGAAAACCTAAGTCAATACTCACAAGGAATCAATGATCTCGATGCTCCTGCATCTAATAGCGATGGTTTTCTTTGAGAGATACCTGTATTTCTTCCACTTGGCTGAATAGGTCTTTTTGGATCAAAATGAGCTTCTTTGCGCTTTGAAAACTATGAACTACAGGAAGCATTTCTTTCCAAACCTAACACAATTCTCATGAGGACAGAGATGCTGAATGCTGCATCTTCTAACTTAGAGGGTTTTCTTAGGAGAGATACAAGGGTTTCTTCACCTCAGCTGAATATACGTTAAGTTAACAAACAGAGTCTCTCCCCACCTTGAACCACCAAAGTTCCAGGAAGTATTCCTTTAAAAAACTAACCGAATTCTACAGGGAAACAATGTGGTAGAAGCTCCTGGTCATAAGACAGATAGATTTCTTTCCAGAGATACATGTGTTTCTTCAAGTTAGCTGAATAGGCCTATTTAGAACAACTTGAGCCTTTCTCCACCTAGAAAATTCTGATATGCAAGAGATACTCCTTTCAAAACCAAATTCCATTCTCACAGGGAAACAATGTGGTAGATGCTACATCTTTTAACACAGGTGGTTTTCTTTAAGGAGACAGATGTGTTCCTTCAACTCAATGGAAAATGCCGAGTTGCAGCCAATGGAATCGATCTCCACCTTGAAACACCTAAGTTGCAGGATGTGTCTTTTCAGAACAAACTGAATTCTCCCAGGAAAAGCATGTGCTACATTCTCCTGCATGGAACAATGAGGGATTTCCTTGAGAGACACATGTGTTGCATCACCTCACCAGAATAGGTGTATTTGAAGCACAAGGAGCCTTTCTCCCCTGTGAACATTTTGTTTTGCAGGAATTATTCCTGTCAAAACATAACACAAGCCTCACTGGAAAAAAGGTGCTACATGCTCCTGTTTCTAACACAGGTGGTTTTCTTTTGAGGGATACAAGGATTCCTTCAATTTAGCTGAATAGGTCTATTTGCAACAAAATGAGCCCTTCCCCACCTGGAAAACTATCGTTCACAGGAATTATTCCTTTCAAAACTAACTCAATTGTCGGAGGGAGACAATGCAGAGATGCTGCAGCTTCTCTCACAGATGGTTGTCTTTGGAGAGGTACATGTGTTCCCTCCCCTCAGTTGAATAGGCCTATTTGGAGCAAAAAGTGCCTATCTCCACCTTGAAGCACCTACTTTTCACGAAGTATTTCTTTCAAAAGTTAACTCAGTTATCACAGAGAAACAATGTGCTGCTAGCTTCTGTTTCTACACAGATGGAGTTCCTTCGAGAGATACATGTGTTTCTTCAAGTAAGATGAATTGGTGGATCTGCAGCCAAATGAGCCTTTTCCATCTTGAAAACTTTGGTTTGCAGGAAGTACTCCTTTCAAAACCTAACTGAGTTCTCATGGCCTAACAATGTGCTCGATGTGGCAGCCACTTTCATAGCTGGTTTTCTTTGGAGAGATGCATATGGTTCTTCAACTCAGGTGAAGAGGCCTATTTGGAGCAAAGTGAGGCTATTTCCACCTTGAAAGGCCGTGGTTGCAGGAAGTATTCTTTTCCAAAACTTAGCAATTCTCACAGGAAAACAATGTGCTAGGTGCTCCTGCTTCCAACAGGGATGGTTTTCTTTCGAGAAATACCTGTGTTTCTTCAACTTAGCCAAGTAGGGCTATTTGGAATGAGATGACAGTTTTCGACCTTGAAAACTGTGAATTGCAGGAATTATTCTTCTGCAAATCCAATTCAACTCTCAAAGGGAAACATTGTGCTAGATGCTAGGGCTTCTACCATGCATACTTTTCTTTTAGAGGTACATGTACTTCCTCTACTCAGCTGAATAGCCCTAATGGACCAAACGCAGCCTATCTCCCCCTGCAAACACCTAAGATTCATGAAGAATTCCTTTCACAAACTAACACAGTTCTCACAGGAAAACATGTGCTTCTAACATGGGTGGTTTTCCTTTGAGAGATGTGTGTGTCTTCAACTTAGCTGAATAGGCCTATTTGAAATGAGGTGAGCCTCCTACTTTGAATATTGATATTTGCAGGGTGCGTTGCTTTAAAAAACTAAATGAATTCTCATAGTGAAAACACTGTGCTAGATGTGGCAGTTTCTAACATTGAAGGACTTCTTTGCATACATGCATGTGTATCTGCAATTCACCCAAATAGGCCTATTTAGAGTAAGCACATGCTCTCTCCACCTTGAAACACCTAAGTGGCAGTAAGTATTCCTTTCAAAAATAACTCAAGTCTCAAAGGGAAACAACGTGCTAAACGCAAATGCTGCCATCACAGACGGTTTCCTTTGGAGAGGTACATGTGTTACATCTCCTTAGGTGAATAGGCCCATTCGGAGCAAAATGATCCTTTCTCCACTGTGAAAACGATGATTTGCAGGACGTATTCCTTTCAAAACGTAACTCAAGTCTCACAAGGAAACAAAGTGGTAGGTTCTTTGCCTCTAACACAGATTTTTTTCTTTCGAGATACACACATGTTTCATCAACTTTCTTGAACTGGCCTATTTGCAAGAAAATGAGACTTTCTCCACCTTGAAAAGTAGGATTTGCAGGAGTTATTCTTCCCAAACCTATCTGAAGTCTCACAGGGAAACAATGTGCTTGAAACTCCTGCTTCTAACTCGGTGGTTTTCTTTCTAGGAATGCATGTGTTTCCTCCACTTAGTTGCCTAGGCCTATTTGGAACACAATGAGCCTATCTCCAACCTGAAAACTGTGATTAGCAGGATGTATTCCTTTCCAAAACTTCCTTAATTCTCAAAGGGAAACAATGTGCTAGAAGCTGCGGCTTCCACCATAGGTGATTGTCTTGGCAGGGATACATGTGTTTCTTCAACTCACCTGAATAGGCCTACTTAGTGCAAAGAGAGACCTTCTGCACCTTGAAACAACTACATTGCAAGAAACAGTCCTTTCAAAAACTAATTTCATTGTCACAAGAACAAGGTGCTGAATGCTGCAGTTTCTAGCATACATGGTTTTCTTTGGGGAGGAACATGTGTTACTTCAACTCAGCTGAATAGGCCTATTTGGAGCAAACCCAGCCTATCTGCACTTTGAAACACCCAAGTTGCAGGAAGCATTCCTTTCCAAAACGGACACCATTCTCACTGGAATACAATGTGTTAGATGCTCCAGCTTCTAACATAGATGGTTTTCTTTGGAGAGATACATGGGTTTCTTCAACTCAGCTGAATATACTTTAAGGGAGCAAACAGAGTCTATCTCCACCTTCAACCACCTAAGTTCCAGGAAGTATTCCTTGAAAAACCTAACCGAATACTACAGGGAAACCATGTGGTAGAAGCTCCTGGTTCTAAGACAGATGATTTTCTTTCAAGAGATACATGTGTTTCTACAAGTTAGCTGAAGAGGCCAATTTGGAACAAAATGAGCCTTTCTCCACCGAAAAAATACTGATTCTCGGGAGTTATTCCTTTCAAAACCAAATTCAATTTGGACAGGGAAACAGTGTGCTAGATGCTCCTGCTTCAAACAGGGATTGTTTTCTTGCGAGAAATACCTGTGTTTCTTCACTGGAGCCGAGTAGGGCTATTTGGAATAAAATGAGCCTTTTCGACCTTGAAAACTGTGATTTGCAGGGATTACTCATTTCAAAAACTAATTCAGCTCTCAAAGTGAAACAATGTGCTCTGCTACAGCTTCTAGCATCCATGCTTTTCTTTGAAGAAGTACATGAATTTCTTCAACTCAGCTGGATAGCCCTAATAGACCAAACGCAGTCTATATTAACCCTTCCACACCTAAGTTTCAGGAAGTTTTCCTTTACTAACTAATGCAGTTCTCACAGGAAAACAGTGTGCTTCTAACATGGATGGTTTTCCTTTGAGAGATACATGTGTTTCTTCAACTCAGCTGAAAAGGCATCTTTGGAGCAAAGAGAGACAATCTATCTTGAAATACCTTAGTTGCAGGAAGCATTGCATTGAGAACCTAAGTCAATACTCACAAGGAATCAATGATCTCGATGCTCCTGCATCTAATAGCGATGGTTTTCTTTGAGAGATACCTGTATTTCTTCCATTTGGCTGAATAGGTCTTTTTGGATCAAAATGAGCTTTTTTGCGCTTTGAAAACTATGAACTATAGGAAGCATTTCTTTCCAAACCTAACACAATTCTCATTAGGACAGAGATGCTGAATGCTGCATCTTCTAACTTAGAGGGTTTTCTTAGGAGAGATACAAGGGTTTCTTCACCTCAGCTGAATATACCTTAAGTTAACAAACAGAGTCTCTCCCCACCTTGAACCACCAAAGTTCCAGGAAGTATTCCTTTAAAAAACTAACCGAATTCTACAGGGAAACAATGTGGTAGAAGCTCCTGGTCATAAGACAGATAGATTTCTTTCCAGAGATACATGTGTTTCTTCAAGTTAGCTGAATAGGCCTATTTAGAACAACTTGAGCCTTTCTCCACCTAGAAAATTCTGATATGCAAGGGATACTCCTTTCAAAACCAAATTCAATTCTCACCGGGAAACAATGTGGTAGATGCTACATCTTTTAAAACAGGTGGTTTTCTTTAAGGAGACAGATGTGTTCCTTCAACTCAATGGAAAATGCCTAGTTGCAGCCAATGGAATCGATCTCCACCTTGAAACACCTAAGTTGCGGGATGTGTCTTTGCAGAACAAACTGAATTCTCCCAGGAAAAGCATGTGCTACATTCTCCTGCATGGAACAATGAGGGATTTCCTTGAGAGACACATGTGTTGCATCACCTCACCAGAATAGGTGTATTTGAAGCAAAAGGAGCCTTTCTCCCCTGTGAACATTTTTTTTGCAGGAATTATTCCTGTCAAAACATAACACATGCCTCACTGGAAAAAAGGTGCTACATGCTCCTGTTTCTAACACAGGTGGTTTTCTTTTGAGGGATACAAGGATTCCTTCAATTTAGCTGAATAGGTCTACTTGCAACAAAATGAGCCCTTCTCCACCTGGAAAACTATCGTTCACAGGAATTATTCCTTTCAAAACTAACTCAATTGTCGGAGGGAGACAATGCAGAAGATGCTGCAGCTTCTCTCACAGATGGTTGTCTTTGGAGAGGTACATGTGTTCCCTCCCCTCAGTTGAATAGGCCTATTTGGAGCCAAAAGTGCCTATCTCCACCTTGAAGCACCTACTTTTCACGAAGTATTTCTTTCAAAAGTTAACTCAGTTATCACAGAGAAACAATGTGCTGCTAGCTTCTGTTTCTACACAGATGGAGTTCCTTCGAGAGATACATGTGTTTCTTCAAGTAAGATGAATTGGTGGATCTGCAGCCAAATGAGCCTTTTCCATCTTGAAAACTTTGGTTTGCAGGAAGTACTCCTTTCAAAACCTAACTGAGTTCTCATGGCCTAACAATGTGCTCGATGTGGCAGCCACTTTCATAGCTGGTTTTCTTTGGAGAGATGCATATGGTTCTTCAACTCAGGTGAAGAGGCCTATTTGGAGCAAAGTGAGGCTATTTCCACCTTGAAAGGCCGTGGTTGCAGGAAGTATTCTTTTCCAAAACTTAGCAATTCTCACAGGAAAACAATGTGCTAGGTGCTCCTGCTTCCAACAGGGATGGTTTTCTTTCGAGAAATACCTGTGTTTCTTCAACTTAGCCAAGTAGGGCTATTTGGAATGAGATGACAGTTTTCGACCTTGAAAACTGTGAATTGCAGGAATTATTCTTCTGCAAATCCAATTCAACTCTCAAAGGGAAACATTGTGCTAGATGCTAGGGCTTCTACCATGCATACTTTTCTTTTAGAGGTACATGTACTTCCTCTACTCAGCTGAATAGCCCTAATGGACCAAACGCAGCCTATCTCCCCCTGCAAACACCTAAGATTCATGAAGAATTCCTTTCAAAAACTAACACAGTTCTCACAGGAAAACATGTGCTTCTAACATGGGTGGTTTTCCTTTGAGAGATGTGTGTGTCTTCAACTTAGCTGAATAGGCCTATTTGAAATGAGGTGAGCCTCCTACTTTGAATATTGATATTTGCAGGGTGCGTTGCTTTAAAAAACTAAATGAATTCTCATAGTGAAACACTGTGCTAGATGTGGCAGTTTCTAACATTGAAGGATTTCTTTGCATACATGCATGTGTATCTGCAATTCACCCAAATAGGCCTATTTAGAGTAAGCACATGCTCTCTCCACCTTGAAACACCTAAGTGGCAGTAAGTATTCCTTTCAAAAATAACTCAAGTCTCAAAGGGAAACAACGTGCTAAACGCAAATGCTGCCATCACAGACGGTTTCCTTTGGAGAGGTACATGTGTTACATCTCCTTAGGTGAGTAGGCCCATTCGGAGCAAAATGATCCTTTCTCCACTGTGAAAACGATGATTTGCAGGACGTATTCCTTTCAAAACGTAACTCAAGTCTCACAAGGAAACAAAGTGGTAGGTTCTTTGCATCTAACACAGATTTTTTTCTTTCGAGATACACACATGTTTCATCAACTTTCTTGAACTGGCCTATTTGCAAGAAAATGAGACTTTCTCCACCTTGAAAAGTAGGATTTGCAGGAGTTATTCTTCCCAAACCTATCTGAAGTCTCACAGGGAAACAATGTGCTTGAAACTCCTGCTTCTAACTCGGTGGTTTTCTTTCTAGGAATGCATGTGTTTCCTCAACTTAGTTGCCTAGGCCTATTTGGAACACAATGAGCCTATCTCCAACCTGAAAACTGTGATTAGCAGGATGTATTCCTTTCCAAAACTTCCTTAATTCTCAAAGGGAAACAATGTGCTAGAAGCTGCGGCTTCCAGCATAGGTGATTGTCTTGGCAGGGATACATGTGTTTCTTCAACTCACCTGAATAGGCCTACTTAGTGCAAAGAGAGACCTGCTGCACCTTGAAACAACTACATTGCAAGAAACAGTCCTTTCAAAAACTAATTTCATTGTCACAAGAACAAGGTGCTGAATGCTGCAGTTTCTAGCATACATGGTTTTCTTTGGGGAGGAACATGTGTTACTTCAACTCAGCTGAATAGGCCTATTTGGAGCAAACCCAGCCTATCTGCACTTTGAAACACCAAAGTTGCAGGAAGCATTCCTTTCCAAAACGGACACCATTCTCACTGGAATACAATGTGTTAGATGCTCCAGCTTCTAACATAGATGGTTTTCTTTGGAGAGATACATGGGTTTCTTCAACTCAGCTGAATATACTTTAAGGGAGCAAACAGAGTCTATCTCCACCTTCAACCACCTAAGTTCCAGGAAGTATTCCTTGAAAAACCTAACCGAATACTACAGGGAAACCATGTGGTAGAAGCTCCTGGTTCTAAGACAGATGATTTTCTTTCAAGAGATACATGTGTTTCTACAAGTTAGCTGAAGAGGCCAATTTGGAACAAAATGAGCCTTTGTCCACCGAAAAAATACTGATTCTCGGAAGTTATTCCTTTCAAAACCAAATTCAATTTGGACAGGGAAACAGTGTGCTAGATGCTCCTGCTTCAAACAGGGATTGTTTTCTTGCGAGAAATACCTGTGTTTCTTCACTGGAGCCGAGTAGGGCTATTTGGAATAAAATGAGCCTTTTCGACCTTGAAAACTGTGATTTGCAAGGATTACTCATTTCAACAACTAATTCAGCTCTCAAAGTGAAACAATGTGCTCTGCTACAGCTTCTAGCATACATGCTTTTCTTTGAAGAAGTACATGAATTTCTTCAACTCAGCTGGATAGCCCTAATAGACCAAACGCAGTCTATATTAACCCTTCCACACCTAAGATTCAGGAAGTTTTCCTTTACTAACTAATGCAGTTCTCACAGGAAAACAGTGTGCTTCTAACATGGATGGTTCTTCTTTGAGAGATACATGTGTTTCTTCAACTCAGCTGAAAAGGCATCTTTGGAGCAAAGAGAGACAATCTATCTTGAAATACCTTAGTTGCAGGAAGCATTGCATTGAAAACCTAAGTCAATACTCACAAGGAATCAATGATCTCGATGCTCCTGCATCTAATAGCGATGGTTTTCTTGGAGAGATACCTGTATTTCTTCCACTTGGCTGAATAGGTCTTTTTGGATCAAAATGAGCTTTTTTGCGCTTTGAAAACTATGAACTACAGGAAGCATTTCTTTCCAAACCTAACACAATTCTCATTAGGACAGAGATGCTGAATGCTGCATCTTCTAACTTAGAGGGTTTTCTTAGGAGAGATACAAGGGTTTCTTCACCTCAGCTGAATATACGTTAAGTTAACAAACAGAGTCTCTCCCCACCTTGAACCACCAAAGTTCCAGGAAGTATTCCTTTAAAAAACTAACCGAATTCTACAGGGAAACAATGTGGTAGAAGCTCCTGGTCATAAGACAGATAGATTTCTTTCCAGAGATACATTTGTTTCTTCAAGTTAGCTGAATAGGCCTATTTAGAACAACTTGAGCCTTTCTCCACCTAGAAAATTCTGATATGCAAGAGATATTCCTTTCAAAACCAAATTCAATTCTCACAGGGAAACAATGTGGTAGATGCTACATCTTTTAAAACAGGAGATTTTCTTTAAGGAGACAGATGTGTTCCTTCAACTCAATGGAAAATGTCTAGTTGCAGCCAATGGAATCGATCTCCACCTTGAAACACCTAAGTTGCGGGATGTGTCTTTTCAGAACAAACTGAATTCTCCCAGGAAAAGCATGTGCTACATTCTCCTGCATGGAACAATGAGGGATTTCCTTGAGAGACACATGTGTTGCATCACCTCACCAGAATAGGTGTATTTGAAGCAAAAGGAGCCTTTCTCCCCTGTGAACATTTTTTTTGCAGGAATTATTCCTGTCAAAACATAACACAAGCCTCACTGGAAAAAAGGTGCTACATGCTCCTGTTTCTAACACAGGTGGTTTTCTTTTGAGGGATACAAGGATTCCTTCAATTTAGCTGAATAGGTCTACTTGCAACAAAATGAGCCCTTCTCCACCTGGAAAACTATCGTTCACAGGAATTATTCCTTTCAAAACTAACTCAATTGTCGGAGGGAGACAATGCAGATGATGCTGCAGCTTCTCTCACAGATGGTTGTCTTTGGAGAGGTACATGTGTTCCCTCCCCTCAGTTGAATAGGCCTATTTGGAGCCAAAAGTGCCTATCTCCACCTTGAAGCACCTACTTTTCACGAAGTATTTCTTTCAAAAGTTAACTCAGTTATCACAGAGAAACAATGTGCTGCTAGCTTCTGTTTCTACACAGATGGAGTTCCTTCGAGAGATACATGTGTTTCTTCAAGTAAGATGAATTGGTGGATCTGCAGCCAAATGAGCCTTTTCCATCTTGAAAACTTTGGTTTGCAGGAAGTACTCCTTTCAAAACCTAACTGAGTTCTCATGGCCTAACAATGTGCTCGATGTGGCAGCCACTTTCATAGCTGGTTTTCTTTGGAGAGATGCATATGGTTCTTCAACTCAGGTGAAGAGGCCTATTTGGAGCAAAGTGAGGCTATTTCCACCTTGAAAGGCCGTGGTTGCATGAAGTATTCTTTTCCAAAACTTAGCAATTCTCACAGGAAAACAATGTGCTAGCTGCTCCTGCTTCCAACAGGGATGGTTTTCTTTCGAGAAATACCTGTGTTTCTTCAACTTAGCCAAGTCGGGCTATTTGGAATGAGATGACAGTTTTCGAAATTGAAAACTGTGAATTGCAGGAGTTATTCTTCTGCAAATCCAATTCAACTCTCGAAGGGAAACATTGTGCTAGATGCTAGGGCTTCTACCATGCATACTTTTCTTTTAGAGGTACATGTACTTCCTCTACTCAGCTGAATAGCCCTAATGGACCAAACGCAGCCTATCTCCCCCTGCAAACACCTAAGATTCATGAAGAATTCCTTTCAAAAACTAACACAGTTCTCACAGGAAAACATGTGCTTCTAACATGGGTGGTTTTCCTTTGAGAGATGTGTGTGTCTTCAACTTAGCTGAATAGGCCTATTTGAAATGAGGTGAGCCTCCTACTTTGAATATTGATATTTGCAGGGTGCGTTGCTTTAAAAAACTAAATGAATTCTCATAGTGAAACACTGTGTTAGATGTGGCAGTTTCTAACATTGAAGGATTTCTTTGCATACATGCATGTGTATCTGCAATTCACAGAAATAGGCCTATTTAGAGTAAGCACATGCTCTCTCCACCTTGAAACACCTAAGTGGCAGTAAGTATTCCTTTCAAAAATAACTCAAGTCTCAAAGGGAAACAACGTGCTAAACGCAAATGCTGCCATCACACACGGTTTCCTTTGGAGAGGTACATGTGTTACATCTCCTTAGGTGAATAGGCCCATTCGGAGCAAAATGATCCTTTCTCCACTGTGAAAACGATGATTTGCAGGACGTATTCCTTTCAAAACGTAACTCAAGTCTCACAAGGAAACAAAGTGGTAGGTTCTTTGCATCTAACACAGATTTTTTCTTTCGAGATACACACATGTTTCATCAACTTTCTTGAACTGGCGTATTTGCAAGAAAAAGAGACTTTCTCCACCTTGAAAAGTAGGATTTGCAGGAGTTATTCTTCCCAAACCTATCTGAAGTCTCACAGGGAAACAATGTGCTTGAAACTCTTGCTTCTAACTCGGTGGTTTTCTTTCTAGGAATGCATGTGTTTCCTCCACTTAGTTGCCTAGGCCTATTTGGAACACAATGAGCCTATCTCCAACCTGAAAACTGTGATTAGCAGGATGTATTCCTTTCCAAAACTTCCTTAATTCTCAAAGGGAAACAATGTGCTAGAAGCTGCGGCTTCCAGCATAGGTGATTGTCTTGGCAGGGATACATGTGTTTCTTCAACTCACCTGAATAGGCCTACTTAGTGCAAAGAGAGACCTTCTGCACCTTGAAACAACTACATTGCAAGAAACAGTCCTTTCAAAAACTAATTTCATTGTCACAAGAACAAGGTGCTGAATGCTGCAGTTTCTAGCATACATGGTTTTCTTTGGGGAGGAACATGTGTTACTTCAACTCAGCTGAATAGGCCTATTTGGAGCAAACCCAGCCTATCTGCACTTTGAAACACCAAAGTTGCAGGAAGCATTCCTTTCCAAAACGGACACCATTCTCACTGGAATACAATGTGTTAGATGCTCCAGCTTCTAACATAGATGGTTTTCTTTGGAGAGATACATGGGTTTCTTCAACTCAGCTGAATATACTTTAAGGGAGCAAACAGAGTCTATCTCCACCTTCAACCACCTAAGTTCCAGGAAGTATTCCTTGAAAAACCTAACCGAATACTACAGGGAAACCATGTGGTAGAAGCTCCTGGTTCTAAGACAGATGATTTTCTTTCAAGAGATACATGTGTTTCTACAAGTTAGCTGAAGAGGCCAATTTGGAACAAAATGAGCCTTTCTCCACCGAAAAAATACTGATTCTCGGGAGTTATTCCTTTCAAAACCAAATTCAATTTGGACAGGGAAACAGTGTGCTAGATGCTCCTGCTTCAAACAGGGATTGTTTTCTTGCGAGAAATACCTGTGTTTCTTCACTGGAGCCGAGTAGGGCTATTTGGAATAAAATGAGCCTTTTCGACCTTAAAAACTGTGATTTGCAGGGATTACTCATTTCAAAAACTAATTCAGCTCTCAAAGTGAAACAATGTGCTCTGCTACAGCTTCTAGCATACATGCTTTTCTTTGAAGAAGTACATGAATTTCTCCAACTCAGCCGGATAGCCCTAATAGACCAAACGCAGTCTATATTAACCCTTCCACACCTAAGATTCAGGAAGTTTTCCTTTACTAACTAATGCAGTTCTCACAGGAAAACAGTGTGCTTCTAAGTTGGATGGTTTTCCTTTGAGAGATACATGTGTTTCTTCAACTCAGCTGAAAAGGCATCTTTGGAGCAAAGAGAGACAATCTATCTTGAAATACCGTAGTTGCAGGAAGCATTGCATTGAGAACCTAAGTCAATACTCACAGGGAATCAATGATCTCGATGCTCCTGCATCTAATAGCGATGGTTTTCTTTGAGAGATACCTGAATTTCTTCCACTTGGCTGAATAGGTCTTTTTGGATCAAAATGAGCTTTTTTGCGCTTTGAAAACTATGAACGACAGGAAGCATTTCTTTCCAAACCTAACACAATTCTCATTAGGACAGAGATGCTGAATGCTGCATCTTCTAACTTAGAGGGTTTTCTTAGGAGGGATACAAGGGTTTCTTCACCTCAGCTGAATATACGTTAAGTTAACAAAAAGAGTCTCTCCCCACCTTGAACCACCAAAGTTCCAGGAAGTATTCCTTTAAAAAACTAACCCAATTCTACAGGGAAACAATGTGGTAGAAGCTCCTGGTCATAAGACAGATAGATTTCTTTCCAGAGATACATGTGTTTCTTCAAGTTAGCTGAATAGGCCTATTTAGAACAACTTGAGCCTTTCTCCACCTAGAAAATTCTGATATGCAAGGGATACTCCTTTCAAAACCAAATTCAATTCTCACCGGGAAACAATGTGGTAGATGCTACATCTTTTAAAACAGGTGGTTTTCTTTAAGGAGACAGATGTGTTCCTTCAACTCAATGGAAAATGCCTAGTTGCAGCCAATGGAATCGATCTCCACCTTGAAACACCTAAGTTGCAGGATGTGTCTTTTCAGAACAAATTGAATTCTCCCAGGAAAAGCATGTGCTACATTCTCCTGCATGGAACAATGAGGGATTTCCTTGAGAGACACATGTGTTGCATCACCTCACCAGAATAGGTGTATTTGAAGCACAAGGAGCCTTTCTCGCCTGTGAACATTTTGTTTTGCAGGAATTATTCCTGTCAAAACATAACACAAGCCTCACTGGAAAAAAGGTGCTACATGCTCCTGTTTCTAACACAGGTGGTTTTCTTTTGAGGGATACAAGGATTCCTTCAATTTAGCTGAATAGGTCTATTTGCAACAAAATGAGCCCTTCTCCACCTGGAAAACTATCGTTCACAGGAATTATTCCTTTCAAAACTAACTCAATTGTCGGAGGGAGACAATGCAGAAGATGCTGCAGCTTCTCTCACAGATGGTTGTCTTTGGAGAGGTACATGTGTTCCCTCCCCTCAGTTGAATAGGCCTATTTGGAGCCAAAAGTGCCTATCTCCACCTTGAAGCACCTACTTTTCACGAAGTATTTCTTTCAAAAGTTAACTCAGTTATCACAGAGAAACAATGTGCTGCTAGCTTCTGTTTCTACACAGATGGAGTTCCTTCGAGAGATACATGTGTTTCTTCAAGTAAGATGAATTGCTGGATCTGCAGCCAAATGAGCCTTTTCCATCTTGAAAACTTTGGTTTGCAGGAAGTACTCCTTTCAAAACCTAACTGAGTTCTCATGGCCTAACAATGTGCTCGATGTGGCAGCCACTTTCATAGCTGGTTTTCTTTGGAGAGATGCGTATGGTTCTTCAACTCAGGTGAAGAGGCCTATTTGGAGCAAAGTGAGGCTATTTCCACCTTGAAAGGCCGTGGTTGCAGGAAGTATTCTTTTCCAAAACTTAGCAATTCTCACAGGAAAACAATGTGCTACGTGCTCCTGCTTCCAACAGGGATGGTTTTCTTTCGAGAAATAGCTGTGTTTCTTCAACTTAGCCAAGTCGGGCTATTTGGAATGAGATGACAATTTTCGACCTTGAAAACTGTGAATTGCAGGAATTATTCTTCTGCAAATCCAATTCAACTCTCGAAGGGAAACATTGTGCTAGATGCTAGGGCTTCTACCATGCATACTTTTCTTTTAGAGGTACATGTACTTCCTCTACTCAGCTGAATAGCCCTAATGGACCAAACGCAGCCTATCTCCCCCTGCAAACACCTAAGATTCATGAAGAATTCCTTTCAAAAACTAACACAGTTCTCACAGGCAAACATGTGCTTCTAACATGGGTGGTTTTCCTTTGAGAGATGTGTGTGTCTTCAACTTAGCTGAATAGGCCTATTTGAAATGAGGTGAGCCTCCTACTTTGAATATTGATATTTGCAGGGTGCGTTGCTTTAAAAAACTAAATGAATTCTCATAGTGAAACACTGTGCTAGATGTGGCAGTTTCTAACATTGAAGGATTTCTTTGCATACATGCATGTGTATCTGCAATTCACCCAAATAGGCCTATTTAGAGTAAGCACATGCTCTCTCCACCTTGAAACACCTAAGTGGCAGTAAGTATTCCTTTCAAAATTAACTCAAGTCTCAAAGGGAAACAACGTGCTAAACGCAAATGCTGCCATCACAGACGGTTTCCTTTGGAGAGGTACATGTGTTACATCTCCTTAGGTGAATAGGCCCATTCGGAGCAAAATGATCCTTTCTCCACTGTGAAAACGATTTGCAGGATGTATTCCTTTCAAAACGTAACTCAAGTCTCACAAGGAAACAAAGTGGTAGGTTCTTTGCATCTAACACAGATTTTTTTCTCTCGAGATATACACATGTTTCATCAACTTTCTTGAACTGGCCTATTTGCAAGAAAATGAGACTTTCTCCACCTTGAAAAGTAGGATTTGCAGGAGTTATTCTTCCCAAACCTATCTGAAGTCTCACAGGGAAACAATGTGCTTGAAACTCCTGCTTCTAACTCGGTGGTTTTCTTTCTAGGAATGCATGTGTTTCCTCCACTTAGTTGCCTAGGCCTATTTGGAACACAATGAGCCTATCTCCAACCTGAAAACTGTGATTAGCAGGATGTATTCCTTTCCAAAACTTCCTTAATTCTCAAAGGGAAACAATGTGCTAGAAGCTGCGGCTTCCACCATAGGTGATTGTCTTGGCAGGGATACATGTGTTTCTTCAACTCACCTGAATAGGCCTACTTAGTGCAAAGAGAGACCTTCTGCACCTTGAAACAACTACATTGCAAGAAGCAGTCCTTTCAAAAACTAATTTCATTGTCACAAGAACAAGGTGCTGAATGCTGCAGTTTCTAGCATACATGGTTTTCTTTGGGGAGGAACATGTGTTACTTCAACTCAGCTGAATAGGCCTATTTGGAGCAAACCCAGCCTATCTGCACTTTGAAACACCCAAGTTGCAGGAAGCATTCCTTTCCAAAACGGACACCATTCTCACTGGAATACAATGTGTTAGATGCTCCAGCTTCTAACATAGATGGTTTTCTTTGGAGAGATACATGGGTTTCTTCAACTCAGCTGAATATACTTTAAGGGAGCAAACAGAGTCTATCTCCACCTTCAACCACCTAAGTTCCAGGAAGTATTCCTTGAAAAACCTAACCGAATACTACAGGGAAACCATGTGGTAGAAGCTCCTGGTTCTAAGACGGATGATTTTCTTTCAAGAGATACATGTGTTTCTACAAGTTAGCTGAAGAGGCCAATTTGGAACAAAATGAGCCTTTCTCCACCGAAAAAATACTGATTCTCGGGAGTTATTCCTTTCAAAACCAAATTCAATTTGGACAGGGAAACAGTGTGCTAGATGCTCCTGCTTCAAACAGGGATTGTTTTCTTGCGAGAAATACCTGTGTTTCTTCACTGGAGCCGAGTAGGGCTATTTGGAATAAAATGAGCCTTTTCGACCTTGAAAACTGTGATTTGCAGGGATTACTCATTTCAAAAACTAATTCAGCTCTCAAAGTGAAACAATGTGCTCTGCTACAGCTTCTAGCATCCATGCTTTTCTTGGCAGAGGTACATGAATTTCTTCAACTCAGCTGGATAGCCCTAATAGACCAAACGCAGTCTATATTAACCCTTCTACACCTAAGATTCAGGAAGTTTTCCTTTACTAACTAATGCAGTTCTCACAGGAAAACAGTGTGCTTCTAAGATGGATGGTTTTCCTTTGATAGATACATGTGTTTCTTCAACTCAGCTGAAAAGGCATCTTTGGAGCAAAGAGAGACAATCTATCTTGAAATACCGTAGTTGCAGGAAGCATTGCATTGAGAACCTAAGTCAATACTCACAGGGAATCAATGATCTCGATGCTCCTGCATCTAATAGCGATGGTTTTCTTTGAGAGATACCTGTATTTCTTCCACTTGGCTGAATAGGTCTTTTTGGATCAAAATGAGCTTTTTTGCGCTTTGAAAACTATGAACGACAGGAAGCATTTCTTTCCAAACCTAACACAATTCTCATTAGGACAGAGATGCTGAATGCTGCATCTTCTAACTTAGAGGGTTTTCTTAGGAGAGATACAAGGGTTTCCTCACCTCAGCTGAATATACGTTAAGTTAACAAACAGAGTCTCTCCCCACCTTGAACCACCAAAGTTCCAGGAAGTATTCCTTTAAAAAACTAACCGAATTCTACAGGGAAACAATGTGGTAGAAGCTCCTGGTCATAAGACAGATAGATTTCTTTCCAGAGATACATTTGTTTCTTCAAGTTAGCTGAATAGGCCTATTTAGAACAACTTGAGCCTTTCTCCACCTAGAAAATTCTGATATGCAAGAGATATTCCTTTCAAAACCAAATTCAATTCTCACAGGGAAACAATGTGGTAGATGCTACATCTTTTAAAACAGGAGATTTTCTTTAAGGAGACAGATGTGTTCCTTCAACTCAATGGAAAATGTCTAGTTGCAGCCAATGGAATCGATCTCCACCTTGAAACACCTAAGTTGCGGGATGTGTCTTTTCAGAACAAACTGAATTCTCCCAGGAAAAGCATGTGCTACATTCTCCTGCATGGAACAATGAGGGATTTCCTTGAGAGACACATGTGTTGCATCACCTCACCAGAATAGGTGTATTTGAAGCAAAAGGAGCCTTTCTCCCCTGTGAACATTTTTTTTGCAGGAATTATTCCTGTCAAAACATAACACAAGCCTCACTGGAAAAAAGGTGCTACATGCTCCTGTTTCTAACACAGGTGGTTTTCTTTTGAGGGATACAAGGATTCCTTCAATTTAGCTGAATAGGTCTACTTGCAACAAAATGAGCCCTTCTCCACCTGGAAAACTATCGTTCACAGGAATTATTCCTTTCAAAACTAACTCAATTGTCGGAGGGAGACAATGCAGATGATGCTGCAGCTTCTCTCACAGATGGTTGTCTTTGGAGAGGTACATGTGTTCCCTCCCCTCAGTTGAATAGGCCTATTTGGAGCCAAAAGTGCCTATCTCCACCTTGAAGCACCTACTTTTCACGAAGTATTTCTTTCAAAAGTTAACTCAGTTATCACAGAGAAACAATGTGCTGCTAGCTTCTGTTTCTACACAGATGGAGTTCCTTCGAGAGATACATGTGTTTCTTCAAGTAAGATGAATTGGTGGATCTGCAGCCAAATGAGCCTTTTCCATCTTGAAAACTTTGGTTTGCAGGAAGTACTCCTTTCAAAACCTAACTGAGTTCTCATGGCCTAACAATGTGCTCGATGTGGCAGCCACTTTCATAGCTGGTTTTCTTTGGAGAGATGCATATGGTTCTTCAACTCAGGTGAAGAGGCCTATTTGGAGCAAAGTGAGGCTATTTCCACCTTGAAAGGCCGTGGTTGCATGAAGTATTCTTTTCCAAAACTTAGCAATTCTCACAGGAAAACAATGTGCTAGCTGCTCCTGCTTCCAACAGGGATGGTTTTCTTTCGAGAAATACCTGTGTTTCTTCAACTTAGCCAAGTCGGGCTATTTGGAATGAGATGACAGTTTTCGAAATTGAAAACTGTGAATTGCAGGAGTTATTCTTCTGCAAATCCAATTCAACTCTCGAAGGGAAACATTGTGCTAGATGCTAGGGCTTCTACCATGCATACTTTTCTTTTAGAGGTACATGTACTTCCTCTACTCAGCTGAATAGCCCTAATGGACCAAACGCAGCCTATCTCCCCCTGCAAACACCTAAGATTCATGAAGAATTCCTTTCAAAAACTAACACAGTTCTCACAGGAAAACATGTGCTTCTAACATGGGTGGTTTTCCTTTGAGAGATGTGTGTGTCTTCAACTTAGCTGAATAGGCCTATTTGAAATGAGGTGAGCCTCCTACTTTGAATATTGATATTTGCAGGGTGCGTTGCTTTAAAAAACTAAATGAATTCTCATAGTGAAACACTGTGTTAGATGTGGCAGTTTCTAACATTGAAGGATTTCTTTGCATACATGCATGTGTATCTGCAATTCACAGAAATAGGCCTATTTAGAGTAAGCACATGCTCTCTCCACCTTGAAACACCTAAGTGGCAGTAAGTATTCCTTTCAAAAATAACTCAAGTCTCAAAGGGAAACAACGTGCTAAACGCAAATGCTGCCATCACACACGGTTTCCTTTGGAGAGGTACATGTGTTACATCTCCTTAGGTGAATAGGCCCATTCGGAGCAAAATGATCCTTTCTCCACTGTGAAAACGATGATTTGCAGGACGTATTCCTTTCAAAACGTAACTCAAGTCTCACAAGGAAACAAAGTGGTAGGTTCTTTGCATCTAACACAGATTTTTTCTTTCGAGATACACACATGTTTCATCAACTTTCTTGAACTGGCGTATTTGCAAGAAAAAGAGACTTTCTCCACCTTGAAAAGTAGGATTTGCAGGAGTTATTCTTCCCAAACCTATCTGAAGTCTCACAGGGAAACAATGTGCTTGAAACTCTTGCTTCTAACTCGGTGGTTTTCTTTCTAGGAATGCATGTGTTTCCTCCACTTAGTTGCCTAGGCCTATTTGGAACACAATGAGCCTATCTCCAACCTGAAAACTGTGATTAGCAGGATGTATTCCTTTCCAAAACTTCCTTAATTCTCAAAGGGAAACAATGTGCTAGAAGCTGCGGCTTCCAGCATAGGTGATTGTCTTGGCAGGGATACATGTGTTTCTTCAACTCACCTGAATAGGCCTACTTAGTGCAAAGAGAGACCTTCTGCACCTTGAAACAACTACATTGCAAGAAACAGTCCTTTCAAAAACTAATTTCATTGTCACAAGAACAAGGTGCTGAATGCTGCAGTTTCTAGCATACATGGTTTTCTTTGGGGAGGAACATGTGTTACTTCAACTCAGCTGAATAGGCCTATTTGGAGCAAACCCAGCCTATCTGCACTTTGAAACACCAAAGTTGCAGGAAGCATTCCTTTCCAAAACGGACACCATTCTCACTGGAATACAATGTGTTAGATGCTCCAGCTTCTAACATAGATGGTTTTCTTTGGAGAGATACATGGGTTTCTTCAACTCAGCTGAATATACTTTAAGGGAGCAAACAGAGTCTATCTCCACCTTCAACCACCTAAGTTCCAGGAAGTATTCCTTGAAAAACCTAACCGAATACTACAGGGAAACCATGTGGTAGAAGCTCCTGGTTCTAAGACAGATGATTTTCTTTCAAGAGATACATGTGTTTCTACAAGTTAGCTGAAGAGGCCAATTTGGAACAAAATGAGCCTTTCTCCACCGAAAAAATACTGATTCTCGGGAGTTATTCCTTTCAAAACCAAATTCAATTTGGACAGGGAAACAGTGTGCTAGATGCTCCTGCTTCAAACAGGGATTGTTTTCTTGCGAGAAATACCTGTGTTTCTTCACTGGAGCCGAGTAGGGCTATTTGGAATAAAATGAGCCTTTTCGACCTTAAAAACTGTGATTTGCAGGGATTACTCATTTCAAAAACTAATTCAGCTCTCAAAGTGAAACAATGTGCTCTGCTACAGCTTCTAGCATACATGCTTTTCTTTGAAGAAGTACATGAATTTCTCCAACTCAGCCGGATAGCCCTAATAGACCAAACGCAGTCTATATTAACCCTTCCACACCTAAGATTCAGGAAGTTTTCCTTTACTAACTAATGCAGTTCTCACAGGAAAACAGTGTGCTTCTAAGTTGGATGGTTTTCCTTTGAGAGATACATGTGTTTCTTCAACTCAGCTGAAAAGGCATCTTTGGAGCAAAGAGAGACAATCTATCTTGAAATACCGTAGTTGCAGGAAGCATTGCATTGAGAACCTAAGTCAATACTCACAGGGAATCAATGATCTCGATGCTCCTGCATCTAATAGCGATGGTTTTCTTTGAGAGATACCTGAATTTCTTCCACTTGGCTGAATAGGTCTTTTTGGATCAAAATGAGCTTTTTTGCGCTTTGAAAACTATGAACGACAGGAAGCATTTCTTTCCAAACCTAACACAATTCTCATTAGGACAGAGATGCTGAATGCTGCATCTTCTAACTTAGAGGGTTTTCTTAGGAGGGATACAAGGGTTTCTTCACCTCAGCTGAATATACGTTAAGTTAACAAAAAGAGTCTCTCCCCACCTTGAACCACCAAAGTTCCAGGAAGTATTCCTTTAAAAAACTAACCCAATTCTACAGGGAAACAATGTGGTAGAAGCTCCTGGTCATAAGACAGATAGATTTCTTTCCAGAGATACATGTGTTTCTTCAAGTTAGCTGAATAGGCCTATTTAGAACAACTTGAGCCTTTCTCCACCTAGAAAATTCTGATATGCAAGGGATACTCCTTTCAAAACCAAATTCAATTCTCACCGGGAAACAATGTGGTAGATGCTACATCTTTTAAAACAGGTGGTTTTCTTTAAGGAGACAGATGTGTTCCTTCAACTCAATGGAAAATGCCTAGTTGCAGCCAATGGAATCGATCTCCACCTTGAAACACCTAAGTTGCAGGATGTGTCTTTTCAGAACAAATTGAATTCTCCCAGGAAAAGCATGTGCTACATTCTCCTGCATGGAACAATGAGGGATTTCCTTGAGAGACACATGTGTTGCATCACCTCACCAGAATAGGTGTATTTGAAGCACAAGGAGCCTTTCTCGCCTGTGAACATTTTGTTTTGCAGGAATTATTCCTGTCAAAACATAACACAAGCCTCACTGGAAAAAAGGTGCTACATGCTCCTGTTTCTAACACAGGTGGTTTTCTTTTGAGGGATACAAGGATTCCTTCAATTTAGCTGAATAGGTCTATTTGCAACAAAATGAGCCCTTCTCCACCTGGAAAACTATCGTTCACAGGAATTATTCCTTTCAAAACTAACTCAATTGTCGGAGGGAGACAATGCAGAAGATGCTGCAGCTTCTCTCACAGATGGTTGTCTTTGGAGAGGTACATGTGTTCCCTCCCCTCAGTTGAATAGGCCTATTTGGAGCCAAAAGTGCCTATCTCCACCTTGAAGCACCTACTTTTCACGAAGTATTTCTTTCAAAAGTTAACTCAGTTATCACAGAGAAACAATGTGCTGCTAGCTTCTGTTTCTACACAGATGGAGTTCCTTCGAGAGATACATGTGTTTCTTCAAGTAAGATGAATTGCTGGATCTGCAGCCAAATGAGCCTTTTCCATCTTGAAAACTTTGGTTTGCAGGAAGTACTCCTTTCAAAACCTAACTGAGTTCTCATGGCCTAACAATGTGCTCGATGTGGCAGCCACTTTCATAGCTGGTTTTCTTTGGAGAGATGCGTATGGTTCTTCAACTCAGGTGAAGAGGCCTATTTGGAGCAAAGTGAGGCTATTTCCACCTTGAAAGGCCGTGGTTGCAGGAAGTATTCTTTTCCAAAACTTAGCAATTCTCACAGGAAAACAATGTGCTACGTGCTCCTGCTTCCAACAGGGATGGTTTTCTTTCGAGAAATAGCTGTGTTTCTTCAACTTAGCCAAGTCGGGCTATTTGGAATGAGATGACAATTTTCGACCTTGAAAACTGTGAATTGCAGGAATTATTCTTCTGCAAATCCAATTCAACTCTCGAAGGGAAACATTGTGCTAGATGCTAGGGCTTCTACCATGCATACTTTTCTTTTAGAGGTACATGTACTTCCTCTACTCAGCTGAATAGCCCTAATGGACCAAACGCAGCCTATCTCCCCCTGCAAACACCTAAGATTCATGAAGAATTCCTTTCAAAAACTAACACAGTTCTCACAGGCAAACATGTGCTTCTAACATGGGTGGTTTTCCTTTGAGAGATGTGTGTGTCTTCAACTTAGCTGAATAGGCCTATTTGAAATGAGGTGAGCCTCCTACTTTGAATATTGATATTTGCAGGGTGCGTTGCTTTAAAAAACTAAATGAATTCTCATAGTGAAACACTGTGCTAGATGTGGCAGTTTCTAACATTGAAGGATTTCTTTGCATACATGCATGTGTATCTGCAATTCACCCAAATAGGCCTATTTAGAGTAAGCACATGCTCTCTCCACCTTGAAACACCTAAGTGGCAGTAAGTATTCCTTTCAAAATTAACTCAAGTCTCAAAGGGAAACAACGTGCTAAACGCAAATGCTGCCATCACAGACGGTTTCCTTTGGAGAGGTACATGTGTTACATCTCCTTAGGTGAATAGGCCCATTCGGAGCAAAATGATCCTTTCTCCACTGTGAAAACGATTTGCAGGATGTATTCCTTTCAAAACGTAACTCAAGTCTCACAAGGAAACAAAGTGGTAGGTTCTTTGCATCTAACACAGATTTTTTTCTCTCGAGATATACACATGTTTCATCAACTTTCTTGAACTGGCCTATTTGCAAGAAAATGAGACTTTCTCCACCTTGAAAAGTAGGATTTGCAGGAGTTATTCTTCCCAAACCTATCTGAAGTCTCACAGGGAAACAATGTGCTTGAAACTCCTGCTTCTAACTCGGTGGTTTTCTTTCTAGGAATGCATGTGTTTCCTCCACTTAGTTGCCTAGGCCTATTTGGAACACAATGAGCCTATCTCCAACCTGAAAACTGTGATTAGCAGGATGTATTCCTTTCCAAAACTTCCTTAATTCTCAAAGGGAAACAATGTGCTAGAAGCTGCGGCTTCCACCATAGGTGATTGTCTTGGCAGGGATACATGTGTTTCTTCAACTCACCTGAATAGGCCTACTTAGTGCAAAGAGAGACCTTCTGCACCTTGAAACAACTACATTGCAAGAAGCAGTCCTTTCAAAAACTAATTTCATTGTCACAAGAACAAGGTGCTGAATGCTGCAGTTTCTAGCATACATGGTTTTCTTTGGGGAGGAACATGTGTTACTTCAACTCAGCTGAATAGGCCTATTTGGAGCAAACCCAGCCTATCTGCACTTTGAAACACCCAAGTTGCAGGAAGCATTCCTTTCCAAAACGGACACCATTCTCACTGGAATACAATGTGTTAGATGCTCCAGCTTCTAACATAGATGGTTTTCTTTGGAGAGATACATGGGTTTCTTCAACTCAGCTGAATATACTTTAAGGGAGCAAACAGAGTCTATCTCCACCTTCAACCACCTAAGTTCCAGGAAGTATTCCTTGAAAAACCTAACCGAATACTACAGGGAAACCATGTGGTAGAAGCTCCTGGTTCTAAGACGGATGATTTTCTTTCAAGAGATACATGTGTTTCTACAAGTTAGCTGAAGAGGCCAATTTGGAACAAAATGAGCCTTTCTCCACCGAAAAAATACTGATTCTCGGGAGTTATTCCTTTCAAAACCAAATTCAATTTGGACAGGGAAACAGTGTGCTAGATGCTCCTGCTTCAAACAGGGATTGTTTTCTTGCGAGAAATACCTGTGTTTCTTCACTGGAGCCGAGTAGGGCTATTTGGAATAAAATGAGCCTTTTCGACCTTGAAAACTGTGATTTGCAGGGATTACTCATTTCAAAAACTAATTCAGCTCTCAAAGTGAAACAATGTGCTCTGCTACAGCTTCTAGCATACATGCTTTTCTTTGAAGAAGTACATGAATTTCTTCAACTCAGCTGGATAGCCCTAATAGACCAAACGCAGTCTATATTAACCCTTCCACACCTAAGATTCAGGAAGTTTTCCTTTACTAACTAATGCAGTTCTCACAGGAAAACAGTGTGCTTCTAACATGGGTGGTTTTCCTTTGAGAGATACATGTGTTTCTTCAACTCAGCTGAAAAGGCATCTTTGGAGCAAAGAGAGACAATCTATCTTGAAATACCTTAGTTGCAGGAAGCATTGCATTGAGAACCTAAGTCAATACTCACAAGGAATCAATGATCTCGATGCTCCTGCATCTAATAGCGATGGTTTTCTTTGAGAGATACCTGTATTTCTTCCACTTGGCTGAATAGGTCTTTTTGGATCAAAATGAGCTTTTTTGCGCTTTGAAAACTATGAACTACAGGAAGCATTTCTTTCCAAACCTAACACAATTCTCATTAGGACAGAGATGCTGAATGCTGCATCTTCTAACTTAGAGGGTTTTCTTAGGAGAGATACAAGGGTTTCTTCTCCTCAGCTGAATATACGTTAAGTTAACAAACAGAGTCTCTCCCCACCTTGAACCACCAAAGTTCCAGGAAGTATTCCTTTAAAAAACTAACCGAATTCTACAGGGAAACAATGTGGTAGAAACTCCTGGTCATAAGACAGATAGATTTCTTTCCAGAGATACATGTGTTTCTTCAAGTTAGCTGAATAGGCCTATTTAGAACAACTTGAGCCTTTCTCCACCTAGAAAATTCTGATATGCAAGAGATATTCCTTTCAAAACCAAATTCAATTCTCACAGGGAAACAATGTGGTAGATGCTACATCTTTTAAAACAGGAGATTTTCTTTAAGGAGACAGATGTGTTCCTTCAACTCAATGGAAAATGCCTAGTTGCAGCCAATGGAATCGATCTCCACCTTGAAACACCTAAGTTGCGGGATGTGTCTTTTCAGAACAAACTGAATTCTCCCAGGAAAAGCATGTGCTACATTCTCCTGCATGGAACAATGAGGGATTTCCTTGAGAGACACATGTGTTGCATCACCTCACCAGAATAGGTGTATTTGAAGCAAAAGGAGCCTTTCTCCCCTGTGAACATTTTTTTTTGCAGGAATTATTCCTGTCAAAACATAACACAACCCTCACTGGAAAAAAGGTGCTACATGCTCCTGTTTCTAACACAGGTGGTTTTCTTTTGAGGGATACAAGGATTCCTTCAATTTAGCTGAATAGGTCTACTTGCAACAAAATGAGCCCTTCTCCACCTGGAAAACTATCGTTCACAGGAATTATTCCTTTCAAAACTAACTCAATTGTCGGAGGGAGACAATGCAGAAGATGCTGCAGCTTCTCTCACAGATGGTTGTCTTTGGAGAGGTACATGTGTTCCCTCCCCTCAGTTGAATAGGCCTATTTGGAGCCAAAAGTGCCTATCTCCACCTTGAAGCACCTACTTTTCACGAAGTATTTCTTTCAAAAGTTAACTCAGTTATCACAGAGAAACAATGTGCTGCTAGCTTCTGTTTCTACACAGATGGAGTTCCTTCGAGAGATACATGGGTTTCTTCAAGTAAGATGAATTGCTGGATCTGCAGCCAAATGAGCCTTTTCCATCTTGAAAACTTTGGTTTGCAGGAAGTACTCCTTTCAAAACCTAACTGAGTTCTCATGGCCTAACAATGTGCTCGATGTGGCAGCCACTTTCATAGCTGGTTTTCTTTGGAGAGATGCATATGGTTCTTCAACTCAGGTGAAGAGGCCTATTTGGAGCAAAGTGAGGCTATTTCCACCTTGAAAGGCCGTGGTTGCAGGAAGTATTCTTTTCCAAAACGGACGCAATTCTCACAGGAAAACAATGTGCTAGGTGCTCCTGCTTCCAACAGGGATGGTTTTCTTTCGAGAAATACCTGTGTTTCTTCAACTTAGCCAAGTCGGGCTATTTGGAATGAGATGACACTTTTCGACCTTGAAAACTGTGAATTGCAGGAATTATTCTTCTGCAAATCCAATTCAACTCTCAAAGGGAAACATTGTGCTAGATGCTAGGGCTTCTACCATGCATACTTTTCTTTTAGAGGTACATGTACTTCCTCTACTCAGCTGAATAGCCCTAATGGACCAAACGCAGCCTATCTCCCCCTGCAAACACCTAAGATTCATGAAGAATTCCTTTCACAAACTAACACAGTTCTCACAGGAAAACATGTGCTTCTAACATGGGTGGTTTTCCTTTGAGAGATGTGTGTGTCTTCAACTTAGCTGAATAGGCCTATTTGAAATGAGGTGAGCCTCCTACTTTGAATATTGATATTTGCAGGGTGCGTTGCTTTAAAAAACTAAATGAATTCTCATAGTGAAACACTGTGCTAGATGTGGCAGTTTCTAACATTGAAGGATTTCTTTGCATACATGCATGTGTATCTGCAATTCACCCAAATAGGCCTATTTAGAGTAAGCACATGCTCTCTCCACCTTGAAACACCTAAGTGGCAGTAAGTATTCCTTTCAAAAATAACTCAAGTCTCAAAGGGAAACAACGTGCTAAACGCAAATGCTGCCATCACAGACGGTTTCCTTTGGAGAGGTACATGTGTTACATCTCCTTAGGTGAGTAGGCCCATTCGGAGCAAAATGATCCTTTCTCCACTGTGAAAACGATGATTTGCAGGACGTATTCCTTTCAAAACGTAACTCAAGTCTCACAAGGAAACAAAGTGGTAGGTTCTTTGCATCTAACACAGATTTTTTTCTTTCGAGATACACACATGTTTCATCAACTTTCTTGAACTGGCCTATTTGCAAGAAAATGAGACTTTCTCCACCTTGAAAAGTAGGATTTGCAGGAGTTATTCTTCCCAAACCTATCTGAAGTCTCACAGGGAAACAATGTGCTTGAAACTCCTGCTTCTAACTCGGTGGTTTTCTTTCTAGGAATGCATGTGTTTCCTCCACTTAGTTGCCTAGGCCTATTTGGAACACAATGAGCCTATCTCCAACCTGAAAACTGTGATTAGCAGGATGTATTCCTTTCCAAAACTTCCTTAATTCTCAAAGGGAAACAATGTGCTAGAAGCTGCGGCTTCCAGCATAGGTGATTGTCTTGGCAGGGATACATGTGTTTCTTCAACTCACCTGAATAGGCCTACTTAGTGCAAAGAGAGACCTTGTGCACCTTGAAACAACTACATTGCAAGAAACAGTCCTTTCAAAAACTAATTTCATTGTCACAAGAACAAGGTGCTGAATGCTGCAGTTTCTAGCATACATGGTTTTCTTTGGGGAGGAACATGTGTTACTTCAACTCAGCTGAATAGGCCTATTTGGAGCAAACCCAGCCTATCTGCACTTTGAAACACCAAAGTTGCAGGAAGCATTCCTTTCCAAAACGGACACCATTCTCACTGGAATACAATGTGTTAGATGCTCCAGCTTCTAACATAGATGGTTTTCTTTGGAGAGATACATGGGTTTCTTCAACTCAGCTGAATATACTTTAAGGGAGCAAACAGAGTCTATCTCCACCTTCAACCACCTAAGTTCCAGGAAGTATTCCTTGAAAAACCTAACCGAATACTACAGGGAAACCATGTGGTAGAAGCTCCTGGTTCTAAGACAGATGATTTTCTTTCAAGAGATACATGTGTTTCTACAAGTTAGCTGAAGAGGCCAATTTGGAACAAAATGAGCCTTTCTCCACCGAAAAAATACTGATTCTCGGAAGTTATTCCTTTCAAAACCAAATTCAATTTGGACAGGGAAACAGTGTGCTAGATGCTCCTGCTTCAAACAGGGATTGTTTTCTTGCGAGAAATACCTGTGTTTCTTCACTGGAGCCGAGTAGGGCTATTTGGAATAAAATGAGCCTTTTCGACCTTGAAAACTGTGATTTGCAGGGATTACTCATTTCAAAAACTAATTCAGCTCTCAAAGTGAAACAATGTGCTCTGCTACAGCTTCTAGCATACATGCTTTTCTTTGAAGAAGTACATGAATTTCTTCAACTCAGCTGGATAGCCCTAATAGACCAAACGCAGTCTATATTAACCCTTCCACACCTAAGATTCAGGAAGTTTTCCTTTACTAACTAATGCAGTTCTCACAGGAAAACAGTGTGCTTCTAACATGGATGGTTTTCCTTTGAGAGATACAAGTGTTTCTTAAACTCAGCTGAAAAGGCATCTTTGGAGCAAAGAGAGACAATCTATCTTGAAATACCTTAGTTGCAGGAAGCATTGCATTGAGAACCTAAGTCAATACTCACAAGGAATCAATGATCTCGATGCTCCTGCATCTAATAGCGATGGTTTTCTTTGAGAGATACCTGTATTTCTTCCATTTGGCTGAATAGGTCTTTTTGGATCAAAATGAGCTTTTTTGCGCTTTGAAAACTATGAACTACAGGAAGCATTTCTTTCCAAACCTAACACAATTCTCATTAGGACAGAGATGCTGAATGCTGCATCTTCTAACTTAGAGGGTTTTCTTAGGAGAGATACAAGGGTTTCTTCACCTCAGCTGAATATACGTTAAGTTAACAAACAGAGTCTCTCCCCACCTTGAACCACCAAAGTTCCAGGAAGTATTCCTTTAAAAAACTAACCGAATTCTACAGGGAAACAATGTGGTAGAAGCTCCTGGTCATAAGACAGATAGATTTCTTTCCAGAGATACATGTGTTTCTTCAAGTTAGCTGAATAGGCCTATTTAGAACAACTTGAGCCTTTCTCCACCTAGAAAATTCTGATATGCAAGAGATATTCCTTTCAAAACCAAATTCAATTCTCACAGGGAAACAATGTGGTAGATGCTACATCTTTTAAAACAGGAGATTTTCTTTAAGGAGACAGATGTGTTCCTTCAACTCAATGGAAAATGCCTAGTTGCAGCCAATGGAATCGATCTCCACCTTGAAACACCTAAGTTGCGGGATGTGTCTTTTCAGAACAAACTGAATTCTCCCAGGAAAAGCATGTGCTACATTCTCCTGCATGGAACAATGAGGGATTTCCTTGAGAGACACATGTGTTGCATCACCTCACCAGAATAGGTGTATTTGAAGCACAAGGAGCCTTTCTCCCCTGTGAACATTTTTTTTTGCAGGAATTATTCCTGTCAAAACATAACACATGCCTCACTGGAAAAAAGGTGCTACATGCTCCTGTTTCTAACACAGGTGGTTTTCTTTTGAGGGATACAAGGATTCCTTCAATTTAGCTGAATAGGTCTACTTGCAACAAAATGAGCCCTTCTCCACCTGGAAAACTATCGTTCACAGGAATTATTCCTTTCAAAACTAACTCAATTGTCGGAGGGAGACAATGCAGAAGATGCTGCAGCTTCTCTCACAGATGGTTGTCTTTGGAGAGGTACATGTGTTCCCTCCCCTCAGTTGAATAGGCCTATTTGGAGTCAAAAGTGCCTATCTCCACCTTGAAGCACCTACTTTTCACGAAGTATTTCTTTCAAAAGTTAACTCAGTTATCACAGAGAAACAATGTGCTGCTAGCTTCTGTTTCTACACAGATGGAGTTCCTTCGAGAGATACATGTGTTTCTTCAAGTAAGATGAATTGCTGGATCTGCAGCCAAATGAGCCTTTTCCATCTTGAAAACTTTGGTTTGCAGGAAGTACTCCTTTCAAAACCTAACTGAGTTCTCATGGCCTAACAATGTGCTCGATGTGGCAGCCACTTTCATAGCTGGTTTTCTTTGGAGAGATGCATATGGTTCTTCAACTCAGGTGAAGAGGCCTATTTGGAGCAAAGTGAGGCTATTTCCACCTTGAAAGGCCGTGGTTGCAGGAAGTATTCTTTTCCAAAACTTAGCAATTCTCACAGGAAAACAATGTGCTAGGTGCTCCTGCTTCCAACAGGGATGGTTTTCTTTCGAGAAATACCTGTGTTTCTTCAACTTAGCCAAGTCGGGCTATTTGGAATGAGATGACAGTTTTCGACCTTGAAAACTGTGAATTGCAGGAATTATTCTTCTGCAAATCCAATTCAACTCTCAAAGGGAAACATTGTGCTAGATGCTAGGGCTTCTACCATGCATACTTTTCTTTTAGAGGTACATGTACTTCCTCTACTCAGCTGAATAGCCCTAATGGACCAAACGCAGCCTATCTCCCCCTGCAAACACCTAAGATTCATGAAGAATTCCTTTCACAAACTAACACAGTTCTCACAGGAACACATGTGCTTCTAACATGGGTGGTTTTCCTTTGAGAGATGTGTGTGTCTTCAACTTAGCTGAATAGGCCTATTTGAAATGAGGTGAGCCTCCTACTTTGAATATTGATATTTGCAGGGTGCGTTGCTTTAAAAAACTAAATGAATTCTCATAGTGAAACACTGTGCTAGATGTGGCAGTTTCTAACATTGAAGGATTTCTTTGCATACATGCATGTGTATCTGCAATTCACCCAAATAGGCCTATTTAGAGTAAGCACATGCTCTCTCCACCTTGAAACACCTAAGTGGCAGTAAGTATTCCTTTCAAAAATAACTCAAGTCTCAAAGGGAAACAACGTGCTAAACGCAAATGCTGCCATCACAGACGGTTTCCTTTGGAGAGGTACATGTGTTACATCTCCTTAGGTGAATAGGCCCATTCGGAGCAAAATGATCCTTTCTCCACTGTGAAAACGATGATTTGCAGGACGTATTCCTTTCAAAACGTAACTCAAGTCTCACAAGGAAACAAAGTGGTAGGTTCTTTGCATCTAACACAGATTTTTTTCTTTCGAGATACACACATGTTTCATCAACTTTCTTGAACTGGCCTATTTGCAAGAAAATGAGACTTTCTCCACCTTGAAAAGTAGGATTTGCAGGAGTTATTCTTCCCAAACCTATCTGAAGTCTCACAGGGAAACAATGTGCTTGAAACTCCTGCTTCTAACTCGGTGGTTTTCTTTCTAGGAATGCATGTGTTTCCTCCACTTAGTTGCCTAGGCCTATTTGGAACACAATGAGCCTATCTCCAACCTGAAAACTGTGATTAGCAGGATGTATTCCTTTCCAAAACTTCCTTAATTCTCAAAGGGAAACAATGTGCTAGAAGCTGCGGCTTCCAGCATAGGTGATTGTCTTGGCAGGGATACATGTGTTTCTTCAACTCACCTGAATAGGCCTACTTAGTGCAAAGAGAGACCTTGTGCACCTTGAAACAACTACATTGCAAGAAACAGTCCTTTCAAAAACTAATTTCATTGTCACAAGAACAAGGTGCTGAATGCTGCAGTTTCTAGCATACATGGTTTTCTTTGGGGAGGAACATGTGTTACTTCAACTCAGCTGAATAGGCCTATTTGGAGCAAACCCAGCCTATCTGCACTTTGAAACACCAAAGTTGCAGGAAGCATTCCTTTCCAAAACGGACACCATTCTCACTGGAATACAATGTGTTAGATGCTCCAGCTTCTAACATAGATGGTTTTCTTTGGAGAGATACATGGGTTTCTTCAACTCAGCTGAATATACTTTAAGGGAGCAAACAGAGTCTATCTCCACCTTCAACCACCTAAGTTCCAGGAAGTATTCCTTGAAAAACCTAACCGAATACTACAGGGAAACCATGTGGTAGAAGCTCCTGGTTCTAAGACGATGATTTTCTTTCAAGAGATACATGTGTTTCTACAAGTTAGCTGAAGAGGCCAATTTGGAACAAAATGAGCCTTTCTCCACCGAAAAAATACTGATTCTCGGGAGTTATTCCTTTCAAAACCAAATTCAATTTGGACAGGGAAACAGTGTGCTAGATGCTCCTGCTTCAAACAGGGATTGTTTTCTTGCGAGAAATACCTGTGTTTCTTCACTGGAGCCGAGTAGGGCTATTTGGAATAAAATGCGCCTTTTCGACCTTGAAAACTGTGATTTGCAGGGATTACTCATTTCAAAAACTAATTCAGCTCTCAAAGTGAAACAATGTGCTCTGCTACAGCTTCTAGCATCCATGCTTTTCTTGGCAGAGGTACATGAATTTCTTCAACTCAGCTGGATAGCCCTAATAGACCAAACGCAGTCTATATTAACCCTTCCACACCTAAGATTCAGGAAGTTTTCCTTTACTAACTAATGCAGTTCTCACAGGAAAACAGTGTGCTTCTAACATGGATGGTTTTCCTTTGAGAGATACATGTGTTTCTTCAACTCAGCTGAAAAGGCATCTTTGGAGCAAAGAGAGACAATCTATCTTGAAATACCTTAGTTGCAGGAAGCATTGCATTGAAAACCTAAGTCAATACTCACAAGGAATCAATGAACGATGCTCCTGCATCTAATAGCGATGGTTTTCTTTGAGAGATACCTGTATTTCTTCCATTTGGCTGAATAGGTCTTTTTGGATCAAAATGAGCTTTTTTGCGCTTTGAAAACTATGAACTACAGGAAGCATTTCTTTCCAAACCTAACACAATTCTCATGAGGACAGAGATGCTGAATGCTGCATCTTCTAACTTAGAGGGTTTTCTTAGGAGAGATACAAGGGTTTCTTCACCTCAGCTGAATATACGTTAAGTTAACAAACAGAGTCTCTCCCCACCTTGAACCACCAAAGTTCCAGGAAGTAATCCTTTAAAAAACTAACCGAATTCTACAGGGAAACAATGTGGTAGAAGCTCCTGGTCATAAGACAGATAGATTTCTTTCCAGAGATACATGTGTTTCTTCAAGTTAGCTGAATAGGCCTATTTAGAACAACTTGAGCCTTTCTCCACCTAGAAAATTCTGATATGCAAGAGATACTCCTTTCAAAACCAAATTCAATTCTCACAGGGAAACAATGTGGTAGATGCTACATCTTTTAACACAGGTGGTTTTCTTTAAGGAGACAGATGTGTTCCTTCAACTCAATGGAAAATGCCTAGTTGCAGCCAATGGAATCGATCTCCACCTTGAAACACCTAAGTTGCGGGATGTGTCTTTTCAGAACAAACTGAATTCTCCCAGGAAAAGCAGGTGCTACATTCTCCTCCATGGAACAATGAGGGATTTCCTTGAGAGACACATGTGTTGCATCACCTCACCAGAATAGGTGTATTTGAAGCACAAGGAGCCTTTCTCCCCTGTGAACATTTTTTTTTGTAGGAATTATTCCTGTCAAAACATAACACAAGCCTCACTGGAAAAAAGGTGCTACATGCTCCTGTTTCTAACACAGGTGGTTTTCTTTTGAGGGATACAAGGATTCCTTCAATTTAGCTGAATATGTCTATTTGCAACAAAATGAGCCCTTCTCCACCTGGAAAACTATCGTTCACAGGAATTATTCCTTTCAAAACTAACTCAATTGTCGGAGGGAGACAATGCAGAAGATGCTGCAGCTTCTCTCACAGATGGTTGTCTTTGGAGAGGTACATGTGTTCCCTCCCCTCAGTTGAATAGGCCTATTTGGAGCCAAAAGTGCCTATCTCCACCTTGAAGCACCTACTTTTCACGAAGTATTTCTTTCAAAAGTTAACTCAGTTATCACAGAGAAACAATGTGCTGCTAGCTTCTGTTTCTACACAGATGGAGTTCCTTCGAGAGATACATGTGTTTCTTCAAGTAAGATGAATTGCTGGATCTGCAGCCAAATGAGCCTTTTCCATCTTGAAAACTTTGGTTTGCAGGAAGTACTCCTTTCAAAACCTAACTGAGTTCTCATGGCCTAACAATGTGCTCGATGTGGCAGCCACTTTCATAGCTGGTTTTCTTTGGAGAGATGCATATGGTTCTTCAACTCAGGTGAAGAGGCCTATTTGGAGCAAAGTGAGGCTATTTCCACCTTGAAAGGCCGTGGTTGCAGGAAGTATTCTTTTCCAAAACGGACACAATTCTCACAGGAAAACAATGTGCTAGGTGCTCCTGCTTCCAACAGGGATGGTTTTCTTTCGAGAAATACCTGTGTTTCTTCAACTTAGCCAAGTCGGGCTATTTGGAATGAGATGACAGTTTTCGACCTTGAAAACTGTGAATTGCAGGAATTATTCTTCTGCAAATCCAATTCAACTCTCAAAGGGAAACATTGTGCTAGATGCTAGGGCTTCTACCATGCATACTTTTCTTTTAGAGGTACATGTACTTCCTCTACTCAGCTGAATAGCCCTAATGGACCAAACGCAGCCTATCTCCCCCTGCAAACACCTAAGATTCATGAAGAATTCCTTTCAAAAACTAACACAGTTCTCACAGGAAAACATGTGCTTCTAACATGGGTGGTTTTCCTTTGAGAGATGTGTGTGTCTTCAACTTAGCTGAATAGGCCTATTTGAAATGAGGTGAGCCTCCTACTTTGAATATTGATATTTGCAGGGAGCGTTGCTTTAAAAAACTAAATGAATTCTCATAGTGAAACACTGTGCTAGATGTGGCAGTTTCTAACATGGAAGGATTTCTTTGCATACATGCATGTGTATCTGCAATTCACCCAAATAGGCCTATTTAGAGTAAGCACATGCTCTCTCCACCTTGAAACACCTAAGTGGCAGTAAGTATTCCTTTCAAAAATAACTCAAGTCTCAAAGGGAAACAACGTGCTAAACGCAAATGCTGCCATCACAGACGGTTTCCTTTGGAGAGGTACATGTGTTACATCTCCTTAGGTGAATAGGCCCATTCGGAGCAAAATGATCCTTTCTCCACTGTGAAAACGATGATTTGCAGGACGTATTCCTTTCAAAACGTAACTCAAGTCTCACAAGGAAACAAAGTGGTAGGTTCTTTGCATCTAACACAGATTTTTTTCTTTCGAGATACACACATGTTTCATCAACTTTCTTGAACTGGCCTATTTGCAAGAAAATGAGACTTTCTCCACCTTGAAAAGTAGGATTTGCAGGAGTTATTCTTCCCAAACCTATCTGAAGTCTCACAGGGAAACAATGTGCTTGAAACTCCTGCTTCTAACTCGGTGGTTTTCTTTCTAGGAATGCATGTGTTTCCTCAACTTAGTTGCCTAGGCCTATTTGGAACACAATGAGCCTATCTCCAACCTGAAAACTGTGATTAGCAGGATGTATTCCTTTCCAAAACTTCCTTAATTCTCAAAGGGAAACATTGTGCTAGAAGCTGCGGCTTCCAGCATAGGTGATTGTCTTGGCAGGGATACATGTGTTTCTTCAACTCACCTGAATAGGCCTACTTAGTGCAAAGAGAGACCTTGTGCACCTTGAAACAACTACATTGCAAGAAACAGTCCTTTCAAAAACTAATTTCATTGTCACAAGAACAAGGTGCTGAATGCTGCAGTTTCTACCATACATGGTTTTCTTTGGGGAGGAACATGTGTTACTTCAACTCAGCTGAATAGGCCTATTTGGAGCAAACCCAGCCTATCTGCACTTTGAAACACCAAAGTTGCAGGAAGCATTCCTTTCCAAAACGGACACCATTCTCACTGGAATACAATGTGTTAGATGCTCCAGCTTCTAACATAGATGGTTTTCTTTGGAGAGATACATGGGTTTCTTCAACTCAGCTGAATATACTTTAAGGGAGCAAACAGAGTCTATCTCCACCTTCAACCACCTAAGTTCCAGGAAGTATTCCTTGAAAAACCTAACCGAATACTACAGGGAAACCATGTGGTAGAAGCTCCTGGTTCTAAGACAGATGATTTTCTTTCAAGAGATACATGTGTTTCTACAAGTTAGCTGAAGAGGCCAATTTGGAACAAAATGAGCCTTTCTCCACCGAAAAAATACTGATTCTCGGGAGTTATTCCTTTCAAAACCAAATTCAATTTGGACAGGGAAACAGTGTGCTAGATGCTCCTGCTTCAAACAGGGATTGTTTTCTTGCGAGAAATACCTGTGTTTCTTCACTGGAGCCGAGTAGGGCTATTTGGAATAAAATGAGCCTTTTCGACCTTGAAAACTGTGATTTGCAGGGATTACTCATTTCAAAAACTAATTCAGCTCTCAAAGTGAAACAATGTGCTCTGCTACAGCTTCTAGCATCCATGCTTTTCTTGGCAGAGGTACATGAATTTCTTCAACTCAGCTGGATAGCCCTAATAGACCAAACGCAGTCTATATTAACCCTTCCACACCTAAGATTCAGGAAGTTTTCCTTTACTAACTAATGCAGTTCTCACAGGAAAACAGTGTGCTTCTAACATGGATGGTTTTCCTTTGAGAGATACATGTGTTTCTTCAACTCAGCTGAAAAGGCATCTTTGGAGCAAAGAGAGACAATCTATCTTGAAATACCTTAGTTGCAGGAAGCATTGCATTGAAAACCTAAGTCAATACTCACAAGGAATCAATGATCTCGATGCTCCTGCATCTAATAGCGATGGTTTTCTTTGAGAGATACCTGTATTTCTTCCACTTGGCTGAATAGGTCTTTTTGGATCAAAATGAGCTTTTTTGCGCTTTGAAAACTATGAACTACAGGAAGCATTTCTTTCCAAACCTAACACAATTCTCATGAGGACAGAGATGCTGAATGCTGCATCTTCTAACTTAGAGGGTTTTCTTAGGAGAGATACAAGGGTTTCTTCACCTCAGCTGAATATACGTTAAGTTAACAAACAGAGTCTCTCCCCACCTTGAACCACCAAAGTTCCAGGAAGTATTCCTTTAAAAAACTAACCGAATTCTACAGGGAAACAATGTGGTAGAAGCTCCTGGTCATAAGACAGATAGATTTCTTTCCAGAGATACATGTGTTTCTTCAAGTTAGCTGAATAGGCCTATTTAGAACAACTTGAGCCTTTCTCTACCTAGAAAATTCTGATATGCAAGAGATACTCCTTTCAAAACCAAATTCCATTCTCACAGGGAAACAATGTGGTAGATGCTACATCTTTTAACACAGGTGGTTTTCTTTAAGGAGACAGATGTGTTCCTTCAACTCAATGGAAAATGCCGAGTTGCAGCCAATGGAATCGATCTCCACCTTGAAACACCTAAGTTGCAGGATGTGTCTTTTCAGAACAAACTGAATTCTCCCAGGAAAAGCATGTGCTACATTCTCCTGCATGGAACAATGAGGGATTTCCTTGAGAGACACATGTGTTGCATCACCTCACCAGAATAGGTGTATTTGAAGCACAAGGAGCCTTTCTCCCCTGTGAACATTTTGTTTTGCAGGAATTATTCCTGTCAAAACATAACACAAGCCTCACTGGAAAAAAGGTGCTACATGCTCCTGTTTCTAACACAGGTGGTTTTCTTTTGAGGGATACAAGGATTCCTTCAATTTAGCTGAATAGGTCTATTTGCAACAAAATGAGCCCTTCCCCACCTGGAAAACTATCGTTCACAGGAATTATTCCTTTCAAAACTAACTCAATTGTCGGAGGGAGACAATGCAGAGATGCTGCAGCTTCTCTCACAGATGGTTGTCTTTGGAGAGGTACATGTGTTCCCTCCCCTCAGTTGAATAGGCCTATTTGGAGCAAAAAGTGCCTATCTCCACCTTGAAGCACCTACTTTTCACGAAGTATTTCTTTCAAAAGTTAACTCAGTTATCACAGAGAAACAATGTGCTGCTAGCTTCTGTTTCTACACAGATGGAGTTCCTTCGAGAGATACATGTGTTTCTTCAAGTAAGATGAATTGGTGGATCTGCAGCCAAATGAGCCTTTTCCATCTTGAAAACTGTGGTTTGCAGGAAGTACTCCTTTCAAAACCTAACTGAGTTCTCATGGCCTAACAATGTGCTCGATGTGGCAGCCACTTTCATAGCTGGTTTTCTTTGGAGAGATGCATATGGTTCTTCAACTCAGGTGAAGAGGCCTATTTGGAGCAAAGTGAGGCTATTTCCACCTTGAAAGGCCGTGGTTGCAGGAAGTATTCTTTTCCAAAACGGACGCAATTCTCACAGGAAAACAATGTGCTAGGTGCTCCTGCTTCCAACAGGGATGGTTTTCTTTCGAGAAATACCTGTGTTTCTTCAACTTAGCCAAGTCGGGCTATTTGGAATGAGATGACACTTTTCGACCTTGAAAACTGTGAATTGCAGGAATTATTCTTCTGCAAATCCAATTCAACTCTCAAAGGGAAACATTGTGCTAGATGCTAGGGCTTCTACCATGCATACCTTTCTTTTAGAGGTACATGTACTTCCTCTACTCAGCTGAATAGCCCTAATGGACCAAACGCAGCCTATCTCCCCCTGCAAACACCTAAGATTCATGAAGAATTCCTTTCGCAAACTAACACAGTTCTCACAGGAAAACATGTGCTTCTAACATGGGTGGTTTTCCTTTGAGAGATGTGTGTGTCTTCAACTTAGCTGAATAGGCCTATTTGAAATGAGGTGAGCCTCCTACTTTGAATATTGATATTTGCAGGGAGCGTTGCTTTAAAAAACTAAATGAATTCTCATAGTGAAACACTGTGCTAGATGTGGCAGTTTCTAACATTGAAGGATTTCTTTGCATACATGCATGTGTATCTGCAATTCACCCAAATAGGCCTATTTAGAGTAAGCACATGCTCTCTCCACCTTGAAACACCTAAGTGGCAGTAAGTATTCCTTTCAAAAATAACTCAAGTCTCAAAGGGAAACAACGTGCTAAACGCAAATGCTGCCATCACAGACGGTTTCCTTTGGAGAGGTACATGTGTTACATCTCCTTAGGTGAATAGGCCCATTCGGAGCAAAATGATCCTTTCTCCACTGTGAAAACGATGATTTGCAGGACGTATTCCTTTCAAAACGTAACTCAAGTCTCACAAGGAAACAAAGTGGTAGGTTCTTTGCCTCTAACACAGATTTTTTTCTTTCGAGATACACACATGTTTCATCAACTTTCTTGAACTGGCCTATTTGCAAGAAAATGAGACTTGCTCCACCTTGAAAAGTAGGATTTGCAGGAGTTATTCTTCCCAAACCTATCTGAAGTCTCACAGGGAAACAATGTGCTTGAAACTCCTGCTTCTAACTCGGTGGTTTTCTTTCTAGGAATGCATGTGTTTCCTCAACTTAGTTGCCTAGGCCTATTTGGAACACAATGAGCCTATCTCCAACCTGAAAACTGTGATTAGCAGGATGTATTCCTTTCCAAAACTTCCTTAATTCTCAAAGGGAAACAATGTGCTAGAAGCTGCGGCTTCCAGCATAGGTGATTGTCTTGGCAGGGATACATGTGTTTCTTCAACTCACCTGAATAGGCCTACTTAGTGCAAAGAGAGACCTTGTGCACCTTGAAACAACTACATTGCAAGAAACAGTCCTTTCAAAAACTAATTTCATTGTCACAAGAACAAGGTGCTGAATGCTGCAGTTTCTAGCATACATGGTTTTCTTTGGGGAGGAACATGTGTTACTTCAACTCAGCTGAATAGGCCTATTTGGAGCAAACCCAGCCTATCTGCACTTTGAAACACCAAAGTTGCAGGAAGCATTCCTTTCCAAAACGGACACCATTCTCACTGGAATACAATGTGTTAGATGCTCCAGCTTCTAACATAGATGGTTTTCTTTGGAGAGATACATGGGTTTCTTCAACTCAGCTGAATATACTTTAAGGGAGCAAACAGAGTCTATCTCCACCTTCAACCACCTAAGTTCCAGGAAGTATTCCTTGAAAAACCTAACCGAATACTACAGGGAAACCATGTGGTAGAAGCTCCTGGTTCTAAGACAGATGATTTTCTTTCAAGAGATACATGTGTTTCTACAAGTTAGCTGAAGAGGCCAATTTGGAACAAAATGAGCCTTTCTCCACCGAAAAAATACTGATTCTCGGGAGTTATTCCTTTCAAAACCAAATTCAATTTGGACAGGGAAACAGTGTGCTAGATGCTCCTGCTTCAAACAGGGATTGTTTTCTTGCGAGAAATACCTGTGTTTCTTCACTGGAGCCGAGTAGGGCTATTTGGAATAAAATGAGCCTTTTCGACCTTGAAAACTGTGATTTGCAGGGATTACTCATTTCAAAAACTAATTCAGCTCTCAAAGTGAAACAATGTGCTCTGCTACAGCTTCTAGCATCCATGCTTTTCTTGGCAGAGGTACATGAATTTCTTCAACTCAGCTGGATAGCCCTAATAGACCAAACGCAGTCTATATTAACCCTTCCACACCTAAGATTCAGGAAGTTTTCCTTTACTAACTAATGCAGTTCTCACAGGAAAACAGTGTGCTTCTAACATGGATGGTTTTCCTTTGAGAGATACATGTGTTTCTTCAACTCAGCTGAAAAGGCATCTTTGGAGCAAAGAGAGACAATCTATCTTGAAATACCTTAGTTGCAGGAAGCATTGCATTGAAAACCTAAGTCAATACTCACAAGGAATCAATGATCTCGATGCTCCTGCATCTAATAGCGATGGTTTTCTTTGAGAGATACCTGTATTTCTTCCACTTGGCTGAATAGGTCTTTTTGGATCAAAATGAGCTTCTTTGCGCTTTGAAAACTATGAACTACAGGAAGCATTTCTTTCCAAACCTAACACAATTCTCATGAGGACAGAGATGCTGAATGCTGCATCTTCTAACTTAGAGGGTTTTCTTAGGAGAGATACAAGGGTTTCTTCACCTCAGCTGAATATACGTTAAGTTAACAAACAGAGTCTCTCCCCACCTTGAACCACCAAAGTTCCAGGAAGTATTCCTTTAAAAAACTAACCGAATTCTACAGGGAAACAATGTGGTAGAAGCTCCTGGTCATAAGACAGATAGATTTCTTTCCAGAGATACATGTGTTTCTTCAAGTTAGCTGAATAGGCCTATTTAGAACAACTTGAGCCTTTCTCCACCTAGAAAATTCTGATATGCAAGAGATACTCCTTTCAAAACCAAATTCCATTCTCACAGGGAAACAATGTGGTAGATGCTACATCTTTTAACACAGGTGGTTTTCTTTAAGGAGACAGATGTGTTCCTTCAACTCAATGGAAAATGCCGAGTTGCAGCCAATGGAATCGATCTCCACCTTGAAACACCTAAGTTGCAGGATGTGTCTTTTCAGAACAAACTGAATTCTCCCAGGAAAAGCATGTGCTACATTCTCCTGCATGGAACAATGAGGGATTTCCTTGAGAGACACATGTGTTGCATCACCTCACCAGAATAGGTGTATTTGAAGCACAAGGAGCCTTTCTCCCCTGTGAACATTTTGTTTTGCAGGAATTATTCCTGTCAAAACATAACACAAGCCTCACTGGAAAAAAGGTGCTACATGCTCCTGTTTCTAACACAGGTGGTTTTCTTTTGAGGGATACAAGGATTCCTTCAATTTAGCTGAATAGGTCTATTTGCAACAAAATGAGCCCTTCCCCACCTGGAAAACTATCGTTCACAGGAATTATTCCTTTCAAAACTAACTCAATTGTCGGAGGGAGACAATGCAGAGATGCTGCAGCTTCTCTCACAGATGGTTGTCTTTGGAGAGGTACATGTGTTCCCTCCCCTCAGTTGAATAGGCCTATTTGGAGCAAAAAGTGCCTATCTCCACCTTGAAGCACCTACTTTTCACGAAGTATTTCTTTCAAAAGTTAACTCAGTTATCACAGAGAAACAATGTGCTGCTAGCTTCTGTTTCTACACAGATGGAGTTCCTTCGAGAGATACATGTGTTTCTTCAAGTAAGATGAATTGGTGGATCTGCAGCCAAATGAGCCTTTTCCATCTTGAAAACTTTGGTTTGCAGGAAGTACTCCTTTCAAAACCTAACTGAGTTCTCATGGCCTAACAATGTGCTCGATGTGGCAGCCACTTTCATAGCTGGTTTTCTTTGGAGAGATGCATATGGTTCTTCAACTCAGGTGAAGAGGCCTATTTGGAGCAAAGTGAGGCTATTTCCACCTTGAAAGGCCGTGGTTGCAGGAAGTATTCTTTTCCAAAACTTAGCAATTCTCACAGGAAAACAATGTGCTAGGTGCTCCTGCTTCCAACAGGGATGGTTTTCTTTCGAGAAATACCTGTGTTTCTTCAACTTAGCCAAGTAGGGCTATTTGGAATGAGATGACAGTTTTCGACCTTGAAAACTGTGAATTGCAGGAATTATTCTTCTGCAAATCCAATTCAACTCTCAAAGGGAAACATTGTGCTAGATGCTAGGGCTTCTACCATGCATACTTTTCTTTTAGAGGTACATGTACTTCCTCTACTCAGCTGAATAGCCCTAATGGACCAAACGCAGCCTATCTCCCCCTGCAAACACCTAAGATTCATGAAGAATTCCTTTCACAAACTAACACAGTTCTCACAGGAAAACATGTGCTTCTAACATGGGTGGTTTTCCTTTGAGAGATGTGTGTGTCTTCAACTTAGCTGAATAGGCCTATTTGAAATGAGGTGAGCCTCCTACTTTGAATATTGATATTTGCAGGGTGCGTTGCTTTAAAAAACTAAATGAATTCTCATAGTGAAAACACTGTGCTAGATGTGGCAGTTTCTAACATTGAAGGACTTCTTTGCATACATGCATGTGTATCTGCAATTCACCCAAATAGGCCTATTTAGAGTAAGCACATGCTCTCTCCACCTTGAAACACCTAAGTGGCAGTAAGTATTCCTTTCAAAAATAACTCAAGTCTCAAAGGGAAACAACGTGCTAAACGCAAATGCTGCCATCACAGACGGTTTCCTTTGGAGAGGTACATGTGTTACATCTCCTTAGGTGAATAGGCCCATTCGGAGCAAAATGATCCTTTCTCCACTGTGAAAACGATGATTTGCAGGACGTATTCCTTTCAAAACGTAACTCAAGTCTCACAAGGAAACAAAGTGGTAGGTTCTTTGCCTCTAACACAGATTTTTTTCTTTCGAGATACACACATGTTTCATCAACTTTCTTGAACTGGCCTATTTGCAAGAAAATGAGACTTTCTCCACCTTGAAAAGTAGGATTTGCAGGAGTTATTCTTCCCAAACCTATCTGAAGTCTCACAGGGAAACAATGTGCTTGAAACTCCTGCTTCTAACTCGGTGGTTTTCTTTCTAGGAATGCATGTGTTTCCTCCACTTAGTTGCCTAGGCCTATTTGGAACACAATGAGCCTATCTCCAACCTGAAAACTGTGATTAGCAGGATGTATTCCTTTCCAAAACTTCCTTAATTCTCAAAGGGAAACAATGTGCTAGAAGCTGCGGCTTCCACCATAGGTGATTGTCTTGGCAGGGATACATGTGTTTCTTCAACTCACCTGAATAGGCCTACTTAGTGCAAAGAGAGACCTTCTGCACCTTGAAACAACTACATTGCAAGAAACAGTCCTTTCAAAAACTAATTTCATTGTCACAAGAACAAGGTGCTGAATGCTGCAGTTTCTAGCATACATGGTTTTCTTTGGGGAGGAACATGTGTTACTTCAACTCAGCTGAATAGGCCTATTTGGAGCAAACCCAGCCTATCTGCACTTTGAAACACCCAAGTTGCAGGAAGCATTCCTTTCCAAAACGGACACCATTCTCACTGGAATACAATGTGTTAGATGCTCCAGCTTCTAACATAGATGGTTTTCTTTGGAGAGATACATGGGTTTCTTCAACTCAGCTGAATATACTTTAAGGGAGCAAACAGAGTCTATCTCCACCTTCAACCACCTAAGTTCCAGGAAGTATTCCTTGAAAAACCTAACCGAATACTACAGGGAAACCATGTGGTAGAAGCTCCTGGTTCTAAGACAGATGATTTTCTTTCAAGAGATACATGTGTTTCTACAAGTTAGCTGAAGAGGCCAATTTGGAACAAAATGAGCCTTTCTCCACCGAAAAAATACTGATTCTCGGGAGTTATTCCTTTCAAAACCAAATTCAATTTGGACAGGGAAACAGTGTGCTAGATGCTCCTGCTTCAAACAGGGATTGTTTTCTTGCGAGAAATACCTGTGTTTCTTCACTGGAGCCGAGTAGGGCTATTTGGAATAAAATGAGCCTTTTCGACCTTGAAAACTGTGATTTGCAGGGATTACTCATTTCAAAAACTAATTCAGCTCTCAAAGTGAAACAATGTGCTCTGCTACAGCTTCTAGCATCCATGCTTTTCTTTGAAGAAGTACATGAATTTCTTCAACTCAGCTGGATAGCCCTAATAGACCAAACGCAGTCTATATTAACCCTTCCACACCTAAGTTTCAGGAAGTTTTCCTTTACTAACTAATGCAGTTCTCACAGGAAAACAGTGTGCTTCTAACATGGATGGTTTTCCTTTGAGAGATACATGTGTTTCTTCAACTCAGCTGAAAAGGCATCTTTGGAGCAAAGAGAGACAATCTATCTTGAAATACCTTAGTTGCAGGAAGCATTGCATTGAGAACCTAAGTCAATACTCACAAGGAATCAATGATCTCGATGCTCCTGCATCTAATAGCGATGGTTTTCTTTGAGAGATACCTGTATTTCTTCCATTTGGCTGAATAGGTCTTTTTGGATCAAAATGAGCTTTTTTGCGCTTTGAAAACTATGAACTATAGGAAGCATTTCTTTCCAAACCTAACACAATTCTCATTAGGACAGAGATGCTGAATGCTGCATCTTCTAACTTAGAGGGTTTTCTTAGGAGAGATACAAGGGTTTCTTCACCTCAGCTGAATATACCTTAAGTTAACAAACAGAGTCTCTCCCCACCTTGAACCACCAAAGTTCCAGGAAGTATTCCTTTAAAAAACTAACCGAATTCTACAGGGAAACAATGTGGTAGAAGCTCCTGGTCATAAGACAGATAGATTTCTTTCCAGAGATACATGTGTTTCTTCAAGTTAGCTGAATAGGCCTATTTAGAACAACTTGAGCCTTTCTCCACCTAGAAAATTCTGATATGCAAGGGATACTCCTTTCAAAACCAAATTCAATTCTCACAGGGAAACAATGTGGTAGATGCTACATCTTTTAAAACAGGAGATTTTCTTTAAGGAGACAGATGTGTTCCTTCAACTCAATGGAAAATGTCTAGTTGCAGCCAATGGAATCGATCTCCACCTTGAAACACCTAAGTTGCGGGATGTGTCTTTGCAGAACAAACTGAATTCTCCCAGGAAAAGCATGTGCTACATTCTCCTGCATGGAACAATGAGGGATTTCCTTGAGAGACACATGTGTTGCATCACCTCACCAGAATAGGTGTATTTGAAGCAAAAGGAGCCTTTCTCCCCTGTGAACATTTTTTTTGCAGGAATTATTCCTGTCAAAACATAACACATGCCTCACTGGAAAAAAGGTGCTACATGCTCCTGTTTCTAACACAGGTGGTTTTCTTTTGAGGGATACAAGGATTCCTTCAATTTAGCTGAATAGGTCTACTTGCAACAAAATGAGCCCTTCTCCACCTGGAAAACTATCGTTCACAGGAATTATTCCTTTCAAAACTAACTCAATTGTCGGAGGGAGACAATGCAGAAGATGCTGCAGCTTCTCTCACAGATGGTTGTCTTTGGAGAGGTACATGTGTTCCCTCCCCTCAGTTGAATAGGCCTATTTGGAGCCAAAAGTGCCTATCTCCACCTTGAAGCACCTACTTTTCACGAAGTATTTCTTTCAAAAGTTAACTCAGTTATCACAGAGAAACAATGTGCTGCTAGCTTCTGTTTCTACACAGATGGAGTTCCTTCGAGAGATACATGTGTTTCTTCAAGTAAGATGAATTGGTGGATCTGCAGCCAAATGAGCCTTTTCCATCTTGAAAACTTTGGTTTGCAGGAAGTACTCCTTTCAAAACCTAACTGAGTTCTCATGGCCTAACAATGTGCTCGATGTGGCAGCCACTTTCATAGCTGGTTTTCTTTGGAGAGATGCATATGGTTCTTCAACTCAGGTGAAGAGGCCTATTTGGAGCAAAGTGAGGCTATTTCCACCTTGAAAGGCCGTGGTTGCAGGAAGTATTCTTTTCCAAAACTTAGCAATTCTCACAGGAAAACAATGTGCTAGGTGCTCCTGCTTCCAACAGGGATGGTTTTCTTTCGAGAAATACCTGTGTTTCTTCAACTTAGCCAAGTAGGGCTATTTGGAATGAGATGACAGTTTTCGACCTTGAAAACTGTGAATTGCAGGAATTATTCTTCTGCAAATCCAATTCAACTCTCAAAGGGAAACATTGTGCTAGATGCTAGGGCTTCTACCATGCATACTTTTCTTTTAGAGGTACATGTACTTCCTCTACTCAGCTGAATAGCCCTAATGGACCAAACGCAGCCTATCTCCCCCTGCAAACACCTAAGATTCATGAAGAATTCCTTTCAAAAACTAACACAGTTCTCACAGGAAAACATGTGCTTCTAACATGGGTGGTTTTCCTTTGAGAGATGTGTGTGTCTTCAACTTAGCTGAATAGGCCTATTTGAAATGAGGTGAGCCTCCTACTTTGAATATTGATATTTGCAGGGTGCGTTGCTTTAAAAAACTAAATGAATTCTCATAGTGAAACACTGTGCTAGATGTGGCAGTTTCTAACATTGAAGGATTTCTTTGCATACATGCATGTGTATCTGCAATTCACCCAAATAGGCCTATTTAGAGTAAGCACATGCTCTCTCCACCTTGAAACACCTAAGTGGCAGTAAGTATTCCTTTCAAAAATAACTCAAGTCTCAAAGGGAAACAACGTGCTAAACGCAAATGCTGCCATCACAGACGGTTTCCTTTGGAGAGGTACATGTGTTACATCTCCTTAGGTGAGTAGGCCCATTCGGAGCAAAATGATCCTTTCTCCACTGTGAAAACGATGATTTGCAGGACGTATTCCTTTCAAAACGTAACTCAAGTCTCACAAGGAAACAAAGTGGTAGGTTCTTTGCATCTAACACAGATTTTTTTCTTTCGAGATACACACATGTTTCATCAACTTTCTTGAACTGGCCTATTTGCAAGAAAATGAGACTTTCTCCACCTTGAAAAGTAGGATTTGCAGGAGTTATTCTTCCCAAACCTATCTGAAGTCTCACAGGGAAACAATGTGCTTGAAACTCCTGCTTCTAACTCGGTGGTTTTCTTTCTAGGAATGCATGTGTTTCCTCAACTTAGTTGCCTAGGCCTATTTGGAACACAATGAGCCTATCTCCAACCTGAAAACTGTGATTAGCAGGATGTATTCCTTTCCAAAACTTCCTTAATTCTCAAAGGGAAACAATGTGCTAGAAGCTGCGGCTTCCAGCATAGGTGATTGTCTTGGCAGGGATACATGTGTTTCTTCAACTCACCTGAATAGGCCTACTTAGTGCAAAGAGAGACCTGCTGCACCTTGAAACAACTACATTGCAAGAAACAGTCCTTTCAAAAACTAATTTCATTGTCACAAGAACAAGGTGCTGAATGCTGCAGTTTCTAGCATACATGGTTTTCTTTGGGGAGGAACATGTGTTACTTCAACTCAGCTGAATAGGCCTATTTGGAGCAAACCCAGCCTATCTGCACTTTGAAACACCAAAGTTGCAGGAAGCATTCCTTTCCAAAACGGACACCATTCTCACTGGAATACAATGTGTTAGATGCTCCAGCTTCTAACATAGATGGTTTTCTTTGGAGAGATACATGGGTTTCTTCAACTCAGCTGAATATACTTTAAGGGAGCAAACAGAGTCTATCTCCACCTTCAACCACCTAAGTTCCAGGAAGTATTCCTTGAAAAACCTAACCGAATACTACAGGGAAACCATGTGGTAGAAGCTCCTGGTTCTAAGACAGATGATTTTCTTTCAAGAGATACATGTGTTTCTACAAGTTAGCTGAAGAGGCCAATTTGGAACAAAATGAGCCTTTGTCCACCGAAAAAATACTGATTCTCGGAAGTTATTCCTTTCAAAACCAAATTCAATTTGGACAGGGAAACAGTGTGCTAGATGCTCCTGCTTCAAACAGGGATTGTTTTCTTGCGAGAAATACCTGTGTTTCTTCACTGGAGCCGAGTAGGGCTATTTGGAATAAAATGAGCCTTTTCGACCTTGAAAACTGTGATTTGCAAGGATTACTCATTTCAACAACTAATTCAGCTCTCAAAGTGAAACAATGTGCTCTGCTACAGCTTCTAGCATACATGCTTTTCTTTGAAGAAGTACATGAATTTCTTCAACTCAGCTGGATAGCCCTAATAGACCAAACGCAGTCTATATTAACCCTTCCACACCTAAGATTCAGGAAGTTTTCCTTTACTAACTAATGCAGTTCTCACAGGAAAACAGTGTGCTTCTAACATGGATGGTTCTTCTTTGAGAGATACATGTGTTTCTTCAACTCAGCTGAAAAGGCATCTTTGGAGCAAAGAGAGACAATCTATCTTGAAATACCTTAGTTGCAGGAAGCATTGCATTGAAAACCTAAGTCAATACTCACAAGGAATCAATGATCTCGATGCTCCTGCATCTAATAGCGATGGTTTTCTTGGAGAGATACCTGTATTTCTTCCACTTGGCTGAATAGGTCTTTTTGGATCAAAATGAGCTTTTTTGCGCTTTGAAAACTATGAACTACAGGAAGCATTTCTTTCCAAACCTAACACAATTCTCATTAGGACAGAGATGCTGAATGCTGCATCTTCTAACTTAGAGGGTTTTCTTAGGAGAGATACAAGGGTTTCTTCACCTCAGCTGAATATACGTTAAGTTAACAAACAGAGTCTCTCCCCACCTTGAACCACCAAAGTTCCAGGAAGTATTCCTTTAAAAAACTAACCGAATTCTACAGGGAAACAATGTGGTAGAAGCTCCTGGTCATAAGACAGATAGATTTCTTTCCAGAGATACATTTGTTTCTTCAAGTTAGCTGAATAGGCCTATTTAGAACAACTTGAGCCTTTCTCCACCTAGAAAATTCTGATATGCAAGAGATATTCCTTTCAAAACCAAATTCAATTCTCACAGGGAAACAATGTGGTAGATGCTACATCTTTTAAAACAGGAGATTTTCTTTAAGGAGACAGATGTGTTCCTTCAACTCAATGGAAAATGTCTAGTTGCAGCCAATGGAATCGATCTCCACCTTGAAACACCTAAGTTGCGGGATGTGTCTTTTCAGAACAAACTGAATTCTCCCAGGAAAAGCATGTGCTACATTCTCCTGCATGGAACAATGAGGGATTTCCTTGAGAGACACATGTGTTGCATCACCTCACCAGAATAGGTGTATTTGAAGCAAAAGGAGCCTTTCTCCCCTGTGAACATTTTTTTTGCAGGAATTATTCCTGTCAAAACATAACACAAGCCTCACTGGAAAAAAGGTGCTACATGCTCCTGTTTCTAACACAGGTGGTTTTCTTTTGAGGGATACAAGGATTCCTTCAATTTAGCTGAATAGGTCTACTTGCAACAAAATGAGCCCTTCTCCACCTGGAAAACTATCGTTCACAGGAATTATTCCTTTCAAAACTAACTCAATTGTCGGAGGGAGACAATGCAGATGATGCTGCAGCTTCTCTCACAGATGGTTGTCTTTGGAGAGGTACATGTGTTCCCTCCCCTCAGTTGAATAGGCCTATTTGGAGCCAAAAGTGCCTATCTCCACCTTGAAGCACCTACTTTTCACGAAGTATTTCTTTCAAAAGTTAACTCAGTTATCACAGAGAAACAATGTGCTGCTAGCTTCTGTTTCTACACAGATGGAGTTCCTTCGAGAGATACATGTGTTTCTTCAAGTAAGATGAATTGGTGGATCTGCAGCCAAATGAGCCTTTTCCATCTTGAAAACTTTGGTTTGCAGGAAGTACTCCTTTCAAAACCTAACTGAGTTCTCATGGCCTAACAATGTGCTCGATGTGGCAGCCACTTTCATAGCTGGTTTTCTTTGGAGAGATGCATATGGTTCTTCAACTCAGGTGAAGAGGCCTATTTGGAGCAAAGTGAGGCTATTTCCACCTTGAAAGGCCGTGGTTGCATGAAGTATTCTTTTCCAAAACTTAGCAATTCTCACAGGAAAACAATGTGCTAGCTGCTCCTGCTTCCAACAGGGATGGTTTTCTTTCGAGAAATACCTGTGTTTCTTCAACTTAGCCAAGTCGGGCTATTTGGAATGAGATGACAGTTTTCGAAATTGAAAACTGTGAATTGCAGGAGTTATTCTTCTGCAAATCCAATTCAACTCTCGAAGGGAAACATTGTGCTAGATGCTAGGGCTTCTACCATGCATACTTTTCTTTTAGAGGTACATGTACTTCCTCTACTCAGCTGAATAGCCCTAATGGACCAAACGCAGCCTATCTCCCCCTGCAAACACCTAAGATTCATGAAGAATTCCTTTCAAAAACTAACACAGTTCTCACAGGAAAACATGTGCTTCTAACATGGGTGGTTTTCCTTTGAGAGATGTGTGTGTCTTCAACTTAGCTGAATAGGCCTATTTGAAATGAGGTGAGCCTCCTACTTTGAATATTGATATTTGCAGGGTGCGTTGCTTTAAAAAACTAAATGAATTCTCATAGTGAAACACTGTGTTAGATGTGGCAGTTTCTAACATTGAAGGATTTCTTTGCATACATGCATGTGTATCTGCAATTCACAGAAATAGGCCTATTTAGAGTAAGCACATGCTCTCTCCACCTTGAAACACCTAAGTGGCAGTAAGTATTCCTTTCAAAAATAACTCAAGTCTCAAAGGGAAACAACGTGCTAAACGCAAATGCTGCCATCACACACGGTTTCCTTTGGAGAGGTACATGTGTTACATCTCCTTAGGTGAATAGGCCCATTCGGAGCAAAATGATCCTTTCTCCACTGTGAAAACGATGATTTGCAGGACGTATTCCTTTCAAAACGTAACTCAAGTCTCACAAGGAAACAAAGTGGTAGGTTCTTTGCATCTAACACAGATTTTTTCTTTCGAGATACACACATGTTTCATCAACTTTCTTGAACTGGCGTATTTGCAAGAAAAAGAGACTTTCTCCACCTTGAAAAGTAGGATTTGCAGGAGTTATTCTTCCCAAACCTATCTGAAGTCTCACAGGGAAACAATGTGCTTGAAACTCTTGCTTCTAACTCGGTGGTTTTCTTTCTAGGAATGCATGTGTTTCCTCCACTTAGTTGCCTAGGCCTATTTGGAACACAATGAGCCTATCTCCAACCTGAAAACTGTGATTAGCAGGATGTATTCCTTTCCAAAACTTCCTTAATTCTCAAAGGGAAACAATGTGCTAGAAGCTGCGGCTTCCAGCATAGGTGATTGTCTTGGCAGGGATACATGTGTTTCTTCAACTCACCTGAATAGGCCTACTTAGTGCAAAGAGAGACCTTCTGCACCTTGAAACAACTACATTGCAAGAAACAGTCCTTTCAAAAACTAATTTCATTGTCACAAGAACAAGGTGCTGAATGCTGCAGTTTCTAGCATACATGGTTTTCTTTGGGGAGGAACATGTGTTACTTCAACTCAGCTGAATAGGCCTATTTGGAGCAAACCCAGCCTATCTGCACTTTGAAACACCAAAGTTGCAGGAAGCATTCCTTTCCAAAACGGACACCATTCTCACTGGAATACAATGTGTTAGATGCTCCAGCTTCTAACATAGATGGTTTTCTTTGGAGAGATACATGGGTTTCTTCAACTCAGCTGAATATACTTTAAGGGAGCAAACAGAGTCTATCTCCACCTTCAACCACCTAAGTTCCAGGAAGTATTCCTTGAAAAACCTAACCGAATACTACAGGGAAACCATGTGGTAGAAGCTCCTGGTTCTAAGACAGATGATTTTCTTTCAAGAGATACATGTGTTTCTACAAGTTAGCTGAAGAGGCCAATTTGGAACAAAATGAGCCTTTCTCCACCGAAAAAATACTGATTCTCGGGAGTTATTCCTTTCAAAACCAAATTCAATTTGGACAGGGAAACAGTGTGCTAGATGCTCCTGCTTCAAACAGGGATTGTTTTCTTGCGAGAAATACCTGTGTTTCTTCACTGGAGCCGAGTAGGGCTATTTGGAATAAAATGAGCCTTTTCGACCTTAAAAACTGTGATTTGCAGGGATTACTCATTTCAAAAACTAATTCAGCTCTCAAAGTGAAACAATGTGCTCTGCTACAGCTTCTAGCATACATGCTTTTCTTTGAAGAAGTACATGAATTTCTCCAACTCAGCCGGATAGCCCTAATAGACCAAACGCAGTCTATATTAACCCTTCCACACCTAAGATTCAGGAAGTTTTCCTTTACTAACTAATGCAGTTCTCACAGGAAAACAGTGTGCTTCTAAGTTGGATGGTTTTCCTTTGAGAGATACATGTGTTTCTTCAACTCAGCTGAAAAGGCATCTTTGGAGCAAAGAGAGACAATCTATCTTGAAATACCGTAGTTGCAGGAAGCATTGCATTGAGAACCTAAGTCAATACTCACAGGGAATCAATGATCTCGATGCTCCTGCATCTAATAGCGATGGTTTTCTTTGAGAGATACCTGAATTTCTTCCACTTGGCTGAATAGGTCTTTTTGGATCAAAATGAGCTTTTTTGCGCTTTGAAAACTATGAACGACAGGAAGCATTTCTTTCCAAACCTAACACAATTCTCATTAGGACAGAGATGCTGAATGCTGCATCTTCTAACTTAGAGGGTTTTCTTAGGAGGGATACAAGGGTTTCTTCACCTCAGCTGAATATACGTTAAGTTAACAAAAAGAGTCTCTCCCCACCTTGAACCACCAAAGTTCCAGGAAGTATTCCTTTAAAAAACTAACCCAATTCTACAGGGAAACAATGTGGTAGAAGCTCCTGGTCATAAGACAGATAGATTTCTTTCCAGAGATACATGTGTTTCTTCAAGTTAGCTGAATAGGCCTATTTAGAACAACTTGAGCCTTTCTCCACCTAGAAAATTCTGATATGCAAGGGATACTCCTTTCAAAACCAAATTCAATTCTCACCGGGAAACAATGTGGTAGATGCTACATCTTTTAAAACAGGTGGTTTTCTTTAAGGAGACAGATGTGTTCCTTCAACTCAATGGAAAATGCCTAGTTGCAGCCAATGGAATCGATCTCCACCTTGAAACACCTAAGTTGCAGGATGTGTCTTTTCAGAACAAATTGAATTCTCCCAGGAAAAGCATGTGCTACATTCTCCTGCATGGAACAATGAGGGATTTCCTTGAGAGACACATGTGTTGCATCACCTCACCAGAATAGGTGTATTTGAAGCACAAGGAGCCTTTCTCGCCTGTGAACATTTTGTTTTGCAGGAATTATTCCTGTCAAAACATAACACAAGCCTCACTGGAAAAAAGGTGCTACATGCTCCTGTTTCTAACACAGGTGGTTTTCTTTTGAGGGATACAAGGATTCCTTCAATTTAGCTGAATAGGTCTATTTGCAACAAAATGAGCCCTTCTCCACCTGGAAAACTATCGTTCACAGGAATTATTCCTTTCAAAACTAACTCAATTGTCGGAGGGAGACAATGCAGAAGATGCTGCAGCTTCTCTCACAGATGGTTGTCTTTGGAGAGGTACATGTGTTCCCTCCCCTCAGTTGAATAGGCCTATTTGGAGCCAAAAGTGCCTATCTCCACCTTGAAGCACCTACTTTTCACGAAGTATTTCTTTCAAAAGTTAACTCAGTTATCACAGAGAAACAATGTGCTGCTAGCTTCTGTTTCTACACAGATGGAGTTCCTTCGAGAGATACATGTGTTTCTTCAAGTAAGATGAATTGCTGGATCTGCAGCCAAATGAGCCTTTTCCATCTTGAAAACTTTGGTTTGCAGGAAGTACTCCTTTCAAAACCTAACTGAGTTCTCATGGCCTAACAATGTGCTCGATGTGGCAGCCACTTTCATAGCTGGTTTTCTTTGGAGAGATGCGTATGGTTCTTCAACTCAGGTGAAGAGGCCTATTTGGAGCAAAGTGAGGCTATTTCCACCTTGAAAGGCCGTGGTTGCAGGAAGTATTCTTTTCCAAAACTTAGCAATTCTCACAGGAAAACAATGTGCTACGTGCTCCTGCTTCCAACAGGGATGGTTTTCTTTCGAGAAATAGCTGTGTTTCTTCAACTTAGCCAAGTCGGGCTATTTGGAATGAGATGACAATTTTCGACCTTGAAAACTGTGAATTGCAGGAATTATTCTTCTGCAAATCCAATTCAACTCTCGAAGGGAAACATTGTGCTAGATGCTAGGGCTTCTACCATGCATACTTTTCTTTTAGAGGTACATGTACTTCCTCTACTCAGCTGAATAGCCCTAATGGACCAAACGCAGCCTATCTCCCCCTGCAAACACCTAAGATTCATGAAGAATTCCTTTCAAAAACTAACACAGTTCTCACAGGCAAACATGTGCTTCTAACATGGGTGGTTTTCCTTTGAGAGATGTGTGTGTCTTCAACTTAGCTGAATAGGCCTATTTGAAATGAGGTGAGCCTCCTACTTTGAATATTGATATTTGCAGGGTGCGTTGCTTTAAAAAACTAAATGAATTCTCATAGTGAAACACTGTGCTAGATGTGGCAGTTTCTAACATTGAAGGATTTCTTTGCATACATGCATGTGTATCTGCAATTCACCCAAATAGGCCTATTTAGAGTAAGCACATGCTCTCTCCACCTTGAAACACCTAAGTGGCAGTAAGTATTCCTTTCAAAATTAACTCAAGTCTCAAAGGGAAACAACGTGCTAAACGCAAATGCTGCCATCACAGACGGTTTCCTTTGGAGAGGTACATGTGTTACATCTCCTTAGGTGAATAGGCCCATTCGGAGCAAAATGATCCTTTCTCCACTGTGAAAACGATTTGCAGGATGTATTCCTTTCAAAACGTAACTCAAGTCTCACAAGGAAACAAAGTGGTAGGTTCTTTGCATCTAACACAGATTTTTTTCTCTCGAGATATACACATGTTTCATCAACTTTCTTGAACTGGCCTATTTGCAAGAAAATGAGACTTTCTCCACCTTGAAAAGTAGGATTTGCAGGAGTTATTCTTCCCAAACCTATCTGAAGTCTCACAGGGAAACAATGTGCTTGAAACTCCTGCTTCTAACTCGGTGGTTTTCTTTCTAGGAATGCATGTGTTTCCTCCACTTAGTTGCCTAGGCCTATTTGGAACACAATGAGCCTATCTCCAACCTGAAAACTGTGATTAGCAGGATGTATTCCTTTCCAAAACTTCCTTAATTCTCAAAGGGAAACAATGTGCTAGAAGCTGCGGCTTCCACCATAGGTGATTGTCTTGGCAGGGATACATGTGTTTCTTCAACTCACCTGAATAGGCCTACTTAGTGCAAAGAGAGACCTTCTGCACCTTGAAACAACTACATTGCAAGAAGCAGTCCTTTCAAAAACTAATTTCATTGTCACAAGAACAAGGTGCTGAATGCTGCAGTTTCTAGCATACATGGTTTTCTTTGGGGAGGAACATGTGTTACTTCAACTCAGCTGAATAGGCCTATTTGGAGCAAACCCAGCCTATCTGCACTTTGAAACACCCAAGTTGCAGGAAGCATTCCTTTCCAAAACGGACACCATTCTCACTGGAATACAATGTGTTAGATGCTCCAGCTTCTAACATAGATGGTTTTCTTTGGAGAGATACATGGGTTTCTTCAACTCAGCTGAATATACTTTAAGGGAGCAAACAGAGTCTATCTCCACCTTCAACCACCTAAGTTCCAGGAAGTATTCCTTGAAAAACCTAACCGAATACTACAGGGAAACCATGTGGTAGAAGCTCCTGGTTCTAAGACGGATGATTTTCTTTCAAGAGATACATGTGTTTCTACAAGTTAGCTGAAGAGGCCAATTTGGAACAAAATGAGCCTTTCTCCACCGAAAAAATACTGATTCTCGGGAGTTATTCCTTTCAAAACCAAATTCAATTTGGACAGGGAAACAGTGTGCTAGATGCTCCTGCTTCAAACAGGGATTGTTTTCTTGCGAGAAATACCTGTGTTTCTTCACTGGAGCCGAGTAGGGCTATTTGGAATAAAATGAGCCTTTTCGACCTTGAAAACTGTGATTTGCAGGGATTACTCATTTCAAAAACTAATTCAGCTCTCAAAGTGAAACAATGTGCTCTGCTACAGCTTCTAGCATCCATGCTTTTCTTGGCAGAGGTACATGAATTTCTTCAACTCAGCTGGATAGCCCTAATAGACCAAACGCAGTCTATATTAACCCTTCTACACCTAAGATTCAGGAAGTTTTCCTTTACTAACTAATGCAGTTCTCACAGGAAAACAGTGTGCTTCTAAGATGGATGGTTTTCCTTTGATAGATACATGTGTTTCTTCAACTCAGCTGAAAAGGCATCTTTGGAGCAAAGAGAGACAATCTATCTTGAAATACCGTAGTTGCAGGAAGCATTGCATTGAGAACCTAAGTCAATACTCACAGGGAATCAATGATCTCGATGCTCCTGCATCTAATAGCGATGGTTTTCTTTGAGAGATACCTGTATTTCTTCCACTTGGCTGAATAGGTCTTTTTGGATCAAAATGAGCTTTTTTGCGCTTTGAAAACTATGAACGACAGGAAGCATTTCTTTCCAAACCTAACACAATTCTCATTAGGACAGAGATGCTGAATGCTGCATCTTCTAACTTAGAGGGTTTTCTTAGGAGAGATACAAGGGTTTCCTCACCTCAGCTGAATATACGTTAAGTTAACAAACAGAGTCTCTCCCCACCTTGAACCACCAAAGTTCCAGGAAGTATTCCTTTAAAAAACTAACCGAATTCTACAGGGAAACAATGTGGTAGAAGCTCCTGGTCATAAGACAGATAGATTTCTTTCCAGAGATACATTTGTTTCTTCAAGTTAGCTGAATAGGCCTATTTAGAACAACTTGAGCCTTTCTCCACCTAGAAAATTCTGATATGCAAGAGATATTCCTTTCAAAACCAAATTCAATTCTCACAGGGAAACAATGTGGTAGATGCTACATCTTTTAAAACAGGAGATTTTCTTTAAGGAGACAGATGTGTTCCTTCAACTCAATGGAAAATGTCTAGTTGCAGCCAATGGAATCGATCTCCACCTTGAAACACCTAAGTTGCGGGATGTGTCTTTTCAGAACAAACTGAATTCTCCCAGGAAAAGCATGTGCTACATTCTCCTGCATGGAACAATGAGGGATTTCCTTGAGAGACACATGTGTTGCATCACCTCACCAGAATAGGTGTATTTGAAGCAAAAGGAGCCTTTCTCCCCTGTGAACATTTTTTTTGCAGGAATTATTCCTGTCAAAACATAACACAAGCCTCACTGGAAAAAAGGTGCTACATGCTCCTGTTTCTAACACAGGTGGTTTTCTTTTGAGGGATACAAGGATTCCTTCAATTTAGCTGAATAGGTCTACTTGCAACAAAATGAGCCCTTCTCCACCTGGAAAACTATCGTTCACAGGAATTATTCCTTTCAAAACTAACTCAATTGTCGGAGGGAGACAATGCAGATGATGCTGCAGCTTCTCTCACAGATGGTTGTCTTTGGAGAGGTACATGTGTTCCCTCCCCTCAGTTGAATAGGCCTATTTGGAGCCAAAAGTGCCTATCTCCACCTTGAAGCACCTACTTTTCACGAAGTATTTCTTTCAAAAGTTAACTCAGTTATCACAGAGAAACAATGTGCTGCTAGCTTCTGTTTCTACACAGATGGAGTTCCTTCGAGAGATACATGTGTTTCTTCAAGTAAGATGAATTGGTGGATCTGCAGCCAAATGAGCCTTTTCCATCTTGAAAACTTTGGTTTGCAGGAAGTACTCCTTTCAAAACCTAACTGAGTTCTCATGGCCTAACAATGTGCTCGATGTGGCAGCCACTTTCATAGCTGGTTTTCTTTGGAGAGATGCATATGGTTCTTCAACTCAGGTGAAGAGGCCTATTTGGAGCAAAGTGAGGCTATTTCCACCTTGAAAGGCCGTGGTTGCATGAAGTATTCTTTTCCAAAACTTAGCAATTCTCACAGGAAAACAATGTGCTAGCTGCTCCTGCTTCCAACAGGGATGGTTTTCTTTCGAGAAATACCTGTGTTTCTTCAACTTAGCCAAGTCGGGCTATTTGGAATGAGATGACAGTTTTCGAAATTGAAAACTGTGAATTGCAGGAGTTATTCTTCTGCAAATCCAATTCAACTCTCGAAGGGAAACATTGTGCTAGATGCTAGGGCTTCTACCATGCATACTTTTCTTTTAGAGGTACATGTACTTCCTCTACTCAGCTGAATAGCCCTAATGGACCAAACGCAGCCTATCTCCCCCTGCAAACACCTAAGATTCATGAAGAATTCCTTTCAAAAACTAACACAGTTCTCACAGGAAAACATGTGCTTCTAACATGGGTGGTTTTCCTTTGAGAGATGTGTGTGTCTTCAACTTAGCTGAATAGGCCTATTTGAAATGAGGTGAGCCTCCTACTTTGAATATTGATATTTGCAGGGTGCGTTGCTTTAAAAAACTAAATGAATTCTCATAGTGAAACACTGTGTTAGATGTGGCAGTTTCTAACATTGAAGGATTTCTTTGCATACATGCATGTGTATCTGCAATTCACAGAAATAGGCCTATTTAGAGTAAGCACATGCTCTCTCCACCTTGAAACACCTAAGTGGCAGTAAGTATTCCTTTCAAAAATAACTCAAGTCTCAAAGGGAAACAACGTGCTAAACGCAAATGCTGCCATCACACACGGTTTCCTTTGGAGAGGTACATGTGTTACATCTCCTTAGGTGAATAGGCCCATTCGGAGCAAAATGATCCTTTCTCCACTGTGAAAACGATGATTTGCAGGACGTATTCCTTTCAAAACGTAACTCAAGTCTCACAAGGAAACAAAGTGGTAGGTTCTTTGCATCTAACACAGATTTTTTCTTTCGAGATACACACATGTTTCATCAACTTTCTTGAACTGGCGTATTTGCAAGAAAAAGAGACTTTCTCCACCTTGAAAAGTAGGATTTGCAGGAGTTATTCTTCCCAAACCTATCTGAAGTCTCACAGGGAAACAATGTGCTTGAAACTCTTGCTTCTAACTCGGTGGTTTTCTTTCTAGGAATGCATGTGTTTCCTCCACTTAGTTGCCTAGGCCTATTTGGAACACAATGAGCCTATCTCCAACCTGAAAACTGTGATTAGCAGGATGTATTCCTTTCCAAAACTTCCTTAATTCTCAAAGGGAAACAATGTGCTAGAAGCTGCGGCTTCCAGCATAGGTGATTGTCTTGGCAGGGATACATGTGTTTCTTCAACTCACCTGAATAGGCCTACTTAGTGCAAAGAGAGACCTTCTGCACCTTGAAACAACTACATTGCAAGAAACAGTCCTTTCAAAAACTAATTTCATTGTCACAAGAACAAGGTGCTGAATGCTGCAGTTTCTAGCATACATGGTTTTCTTTGGGGAGGAACATGTGTTACTTCAACTCAGCTGAATAGGCCTATTTGGAGCAAACCCAGCCTATCTGCACTTTGAAACACCAAAGTTGCAGGAAGCATTCCTTTCCAAAACGGACACCATTCTCACTGGAATACAATGTGTTAGATGCTCCAGCTTCTAACATAGATGGTTTTCTTTGGAGAGATACATGGGTTTCTTCAACTCAGCTGAATATACTTTAAGGGAGCAAACAGAGTCTATCTCCACCTTCAACCACCTAAGTTCCAGGAAGTATTCCTTGAAAAACCTAACCGAATACTACAGGGAAACCATGTGGTAGAAGCTCCTGGTTCTAAGACAGATGATTTTCTTTCAAGAGATACATGTGTTTCTACAAGTTAGCTGAAGAGGCCAATTTGGAACAAAATGAGCCTTTCTCCACCGAAAAAATACTGATTCTCGGGAGTTATTCCTTTCAAAACCAAATTCAATTTGGACAGGGAAACAGTGTGCTAGATGCTCCTGCTTCAAACAGGGATTGTTTTCTTGCGAGAAATACCTGTGTTTCTTCACTGGAGCCGAGTAGGGCTATTTGGAATAAAATGAGCCTTTTCGACCTTAAAAACTGTGATTTGCAGGGATTACTCATTTCAAAAACTAATTCAGCTCTCAAAGTGAAACAATGTGCTCTGCTACAGCTTCTAGCATACATGCTTTTCTTTGAAGAAGTACATGAATTTCTCCAACTCAGCCGGATAGCCCTAATAGACCAAACGCAGTCTATATTAACCCTTCCACACCTAAGATTCAGGAAGTTTTCCTTTACTAACTAATGCAGTTCTCACAGGAAAACAGTGTGCTTCTAAGTTGGATGGTTTTCCTTTGAGAGATACATGTGTTTCTTCAACTCAGCTGAAAAGGCATCTTTGGAGCAAAGAGAGACAATCTATCTTGAAATACCGTAGTTGCAGGAAGCATTGCATTGAGAACCTAAGTCAATACTCACAGGGAATCAATGATCTCGATGCTCCTGCATCTAATAGCGATGGTTTTCTTTGAGAGATACCTGAATTTCTTCCACTTGGCTGAATAGGTCTTTTTGGATCAAAATGAGCTTTTTTGCGCTTTGAAAACTATGAACGACAGGAAGCATTTCTTTCCAAACCTAACACAATTCTCATTAGGACAGAGATGCTGAATGCTGCATCTTCTAACTTAGAGGGTTTTCTTAGGAGGGATACAAGGGTTTCTTCACCTCAGCTGAATATACGTTAAGTTAACAAAAAGAGTCTCTCCCCACCTTGAACCACCAAAGTTCCAGGAAGTATTCCTTTAAAAAACTAACCCAATTCTACAGGGAAACAATGTGGTAGAAGCTCCTGGTCATAAGACAGATAGATTTCTTTCCAGAGATACATGTGTTTCTTCAAGTTAGCTGAATAGGCCTATTTAGAACAACTTGAGCCTTTCTCCACCTAGAAAATTCTGATATGCAAGGGATACTCCTTTCAAAACCAAATTCAATTCTCACCGGGAAACAATGTGGTAGATGCTACATCTTTTAAAACAGGTGGTTTTCTTTAAGGAGACAGATGTGTTCCTTCAACTCAATGGAAAATGCCTAGTTGCAGCCAATGGAATCGATCTCCACCTTGAAACACCTAAGTTGCAGGATGTGTCTTTTCAGAACAAATTGAATTCTCCCAGGAAAAGCATGTGCTACATTCTCCTGCATGGAACAATGAGGGATTTCCTTGAGAGACACATGTGTTGCATCACCTCACCAGAATAGGTGTATTTGAAGCACAAGGAGCCTTTCTCGCCTGTGAACATTTTGTTTTGCAGGAATTATTCCTGTCAAAACATAACACAAGCCTCACTGGAAAAAAGGTGCTACATGCTCCTGTTTCTAACACAGGTGGTTTTCTTTTGAGGGATACAAGGATTCCTTCAATTTAGCTGAATAGGTCTATTTGCAACAAAATGAGCCCTTCTCCACCTGGAAAACTATCGTTCACAGGAATTATTCCTTTCAAAACTAACTCAATTGTCGGAGGGAGACAATGCAGAAGATGCTGCAGCTTCTCTCACAGATGGTTGTCTTTGGAGAGGTACATGTGTTCCCTCCCCTCAGTTGAATAGGCCTATTTGGAGCCAAAAGTGCCTATCTCCACCTTGAAGCACCTACTTTTCACGAAGTATTTCTTTCAAAAGTTAACTCAGTTATCACAGAGAAACAATGTGCTGCTAGCTTCTGTTTCTACACAGATGGAGTTCCTTCGAGAGATACATGTGTTTCTTCAAGTAAGATGAATTGCTGGATCTGCAGCCAAATGAGCCTTTTCCATCTTGAAAACTTTGGTTTGCAGGAAGTACTCCTTTCAAAACCTAACTGAGTTCTCATGGCCTAACAATGTGCTCGATGTGGCAGCCACTTTCATAGCTGGTTTTCTTTGGAGAGATGCGTATGGTTCTTCAACTCAGGTGAAGAGGCCTATTTGGAGCAAAGTGAGGCTATTTCCACCTTGAAAGGCCGTGGTTGCAGGAAGTATTCTTTTCCAAAACTTAGCAATTCTCACAGGAAAACAATGTGCTACGTGCTCCTGCTTCCAACAGGGATGGTTTTCTTTCGAGAAATAGCTGTGTTTCTTCAACTTAGCCAAGTCGGGCTATTTGGAATGAGATGACAATTTTCGACCTTGAAAACTGTGAATTGCAGGAATTATTCTTCTGCAAATCCAATTCAACTCTCGAAGGGAAACATTGTGCTAGATGCTAGGGCTTCTACCATGCATACTTTTCTTTTAGAGGTACATGTACTTCCTCTACTCAGCTGAATAGCCCTAATGGACCAAACGCAGCCTATCTCCCCCTGCAAACACCTAAGATTCATGAAGAATTCCTTTCAAAAACTAACACAGTTCTCACAGGCAAACATGTGCTTCTAACATGGGTGGTTTTCCTTTGAGAGATGTGTGTGTCTTCAACTTAGCTGAATAGGCCTATTTGAAATGAGGTGAGCCTCCTACTTTGAATATTGATATTTGCAGGGTGCGTTGCTTTAAAAAACTAAATGAATTCTCATAGTGAAACACTGTGCTAGATGTGGCAGTTTCTAACATTGAAGGATTTCTTTGCATACATGCATGTGTATCTGCAATTCACCCAAATAGGCCTATTTAGAGTAAGCACATGCTCTCTCCACCTTGAAACACCTAAGTGGCAGTAAGTATTCCTTTCAAAATTAACTCAAGTCTCAAAGGGAAACAACGTGCTAAACGCAAATGCTGCCATCACAGACGGTTTCCTTTGGAGAGGTACATGTGTTACATCTCCTTAGGTGAATAGGCCCATTCGGAGCAAAATGATCCTTTCTCCACTGTGAAAACGATTTGCAGGATGTATTCCTTTCAAAACGTAACTCAAGTCTCACAAGGAAACAAAGTGGTAGGTTCTTTGCATCTAACACAGATTTTTTTCTCTCGAGATATACACATGTTTCATCAACTTTCTTGAACTGGCCTATTTGCAAGAAAATGAGACTTTCTCCACCTTGAAAAGTAGGATTTGCAGGAGTTATTCTTCCCAAACCTATCTGAAGTCTCACAGGGAAACAATGTGCTTGAAACTCCTGCTTCTAACTCGGTGGTTTTCTTTCTAGGAATGCATGTGTTTCCTCCACTTAGTTGCCTAGGCCTATTTGGAACACAATGAGCCTATCTCCAACCTGAAAACTGTGATTAGCAGGATGTATTCCTTTCCAAAACTTCCTTAATTCTCAAAGGGAAACAATGTGCTAGAAGCTGCGGCTTCCACCATAGGTGATTGTCTTGGCAGGGATACATGTGTTTCTTCAACTCACCTGAATAGGCCTACTTAGTGCAAAGAGAGACCTTCTGCACCTTGAAACAACTACATTGCAAGAAGCAGTCCTTTCAAAAACTAATTTCATTGTCACAAGAACAAGGTGCTGAATGCTGCAGTTTCTAGCATACATGGTTTTCTTTGGGGAGGAACATGTGTTACTTCAACTCAGCTGAATAGGCCTATTTGGAGCAAACCCAGCCTATCTGCACTTTGAAACACCCAAGTTGCAGGAAGCATTCCTTTCCAAAACGGACACCATTCTCACTGGAATACAATGTGTTAGATGCTCCAGCTTCTAACATAGATGGTTTTCTTTGGAGAGATACATGGGTTTCTTCAACTCAGCTGAATATACTTTAAGGGAGCAAACAGAGTCTATCTCCACCTTCAACCACCTAAGTTCCAGGAAGTATTCCTTGAAAAACCTAACCGAATACTACAGGGAAACCATGTGGTAGAAGCTCCTGGTTCTAAGACGGATGATTTTCTTTCAAGAGATACATGTGTTTCTACAAGTTAGCTGAAGAGGCCAATTTGGAACAAAATGAGCCTTTCTCCACCGAAAAAATACTGATTCTCGGGAGTTATTCCTTTCAAAACCAAATTCAATTTGGACAGGGAAACAGTGTGCTAGATGCTCCTGCTTCAAACAGGGATTGTTTTCTTGCGAGAAATACCTGTGTTTCTTCACTGGAGCCGAGTAGGGCTATTTGGAATAAAATGAGCCTTTTCGACCTTGAAAACTGTGATTTGCAGGGATTACTCATTTCAAAAACTAATTCAGCTCTCAAAGTGAAACAATGTGCTCTGCTACAGCTTCTAGCATCCATGCTTTTCTTGGCAGAGGTACATGAATTTCTTCAACTCAGCTGGATAGCCCTAATAGACCAAACGCAGTCTATATTAACCCTTCTACACCTAAGATTCAGGAAGTTTTCCTTTACTAACTAATGCAGTTCTCACAGGAAAACAGTGTGCTTCTAAGATGGATGGTTTTCCTTTGATAGATACATGTGTTTCTTCAACTCAGCTGAAAAGGCATCTTTGGAGCAAAGAGAGACAATCTATCTTGAAATACCGTAGTTGCAGGAAGCATTGCATTGAGAACCTAAGTCAATACTCACAGGGAATCAATGATCTCGATGCTCCTGCATCTAATAGCGATGGTTTTCTTTGAGAGATACCTGTATTTCTTCCACTTGGCTGAATAGGTCTTTTTGGATCAAAATGAGCTTTTTTGCGCTTTGAAAACTATGAACGACAGGAAGCATTTCTTTCCAAACCTAACACAATTCTCATTAGGACAGAGATGCTGAATGCTGCATCTTCTAACTTAGAGGGTTTTCTTAGGAGAGATACAAGGGTTTCCTCACCTCAGCTGAATATACGTTAAGTTAACAAACAGAGTCTCTCCCCACCTTGAACCACCAAAGTTCCAGGAAGTATTCCTTTAAAAAACTAACCGAATTCTACAGGGAAACAATGTGGTAGAAGCTCCTGGTCATAAGACAGATAGATTTCTTTCCAGAGATACATGTGTTTCTTCAAGTTAGCTGAATAGGCCTATTTAGAACAACTTGAGCCTTTCTCCACCTAGAAAATTCTGATATGCAAGGGATACTCCTTTCAAAACCAAATTCAATTCTCACAGGGAAACAATGTGGTAGATGCTACATCTTTTAAAACAGGTGGTTTTCTTTAAGGAGACAGACGTGTTCCTTCAACTCAATGGAAAATGCCTAGTTGCAGCCAATGGAATCGATCTCCACCTTGAAACACCTAAGTTGCAGGATGTGTCTTTTCAGAACAAATTGAATTCTCCCAGGAAAAGCATGTGCTACATTCTCCTGCATGGAACAATGAGGGATTTCCTTGAGAGACACATGTGTTGCATCACCTCACCAGAATAGGTGTATTTGAAGCACAAGGAGCCTTTCTCCCCTGTGAACATTTTTTTTTGCAGGAATTATTCCTGTCAAAACATAACACAAGCCTCACTGGAAAAAAGGTGCTACATGCTCCTGTTTCTAACACAGGTGGTTTTCTTTTGAGGGATACAAGGATTCCTTCAATTTAGCTGAATAGGTCTATTTGCAACAAAATGAGCCCTTCTCCACCTGGAAAACTATCGTTCACAGGAATTATTCCTTTCAAAACTAACTCAATTGTCGGAGGGAGACAATGCAGAAGATGCTGCAGCTTCTCTCACAGATGGTTGTCTTTGGAGAGGTACATGTGTTCCCTCCCCTCAGTTGAATAGGCCTATTTGGAGCAAAAAGTGCCTATCTCCACCTTGAAGCACCTACTTTTCACGAAGTATTTCTTTCAAAAGTTAACTCAGTTATCACAGAGAAACAATGTGCTGCTAGCTTCTGTTTCTACACAGATGGAGTTCCTTCGAGAGATACATGTGTTTCTTCAAGTAAGATGAATTGGTGGATCTGCAGCCAAATGAGCCTTTTCCATCTTGAAAACTTTGGTTTGCAGGAAGTACTCCTTTCAAAACCTAACTGAGTTCTCATGGCCTAACAATGTGTTCGATGTGGCAGCCACTTTCATAGCTGGTTTTCTTTGGAGAGATGCATATGGTTCTTCAACTCAGGTGAAGAGGCCTATTTGGAGCAAAGTGAGGCTATTTCCACCTTGAAAGGCCGTGGTTGCAGGAAGTATTCTTTTCCAAAACTTAGCAATTCTCACAGGAAAACAATGTGCTAGGTGCTCCTGCTTCCAACAGGGATGGTTTTCTTTCGAGAAATACCTGTGTTTCTTCAACTTAGCCAAGTCGTGCTATTTGGAATGAGATGACACTTTTCGACCTTGAAAACTGTGAATTGCAGGAGTTATTCTTCTGCAAATCTTCTTCAACTCTCAAAGGGAAACATTGTGCTAGATGCTAGGGCTTCTACCATGCATACTTTTCTTTTAGAGGTACATGTACTTCCTCTACTCAGCTGAATAGCCCTAATGGACCAAACGCAGCCTATCTCCCCCTGCAAACACCTAAGATTCATGAAGAATTCCTTTCAAAAACTAACACAGTTCTCACAGGAAAACATGTGCTTCTAACATGGGTGGTTTTCCTTTGAGAGATGTGTGTGTCTTCACCTTAGCTGAATAGGCCTATTTGAAATGAGGTGAGCCTCCTACTTTGAATATTGATATTTGCAGGGTGCGTTGCTTTAAAAACCTAAATGAATTCTCATAGTGAAACACTGTGTTAGATGTGGCAGTTTCTAACATTGAAGGATATCTTTGCATACATGCATGTGTATCTGCAATTCACAGAAATAGGCCTATTTAGAGTAAGCACATGCTCTCTCCACCTTGAAACACCTAAGTGGCAGTAAGTATTCCTTTCAAAAATAACTCAAGTCTCAAAGGGAAACAACGTGCTAAACGCAAATGCTGCCATCACACACGGTTTCCTTTGGAGAGGTACATGTGTTACATCTCCTTAGGTGAATAGGCCCATTCGGAGCAAAATGATCCTTTCTCCACTGTGAAAACGATGATTTGCAGGACGTATTCCTTTCAAAACGTAACTCAAGTCTCACAAGGAAACAAAGTGGTAGGTTCTTTGCATCTAACACAGATTTTTTCTTTCGAGATACACACATGTTTCATCAACTTTCTTGAACTGGCGTATTTGCAAGAAAAAGAGACTTTCTCCACCTTGAAAAGTAGGATTTGCAGGAGTTATTCTTCCCAAACCTATCTGAAGTCTCACAGGGAAACAATGTGCTTGAAACTCTTGCTTCTAACTCGGTGGTTTTCTTTCTAGGAATGCATGTGTTTCCTCCACTTAGTTGCCTAGGCCTATTTGGAACACAATGAGCCTATCTCCAACCTGAAAACTGTGATTAGCAGGATGTATTCCTTTCCAAAACTTCCTTAATTCTCAAAGGGAAACAATGTGCTAGAAGCTGCGGCTTCCAGCATAGGTGATTGTCTTGGCAGGGATACATGTGTTTCTTCAACTCACCTGAATAGGCCTACTTAGTGCAAAGAGAGACCTTCTGCACCTTGAAACAACTACATTGCAAGAAACAGTCCTTTCAAAAACTAATTTCATTGTCACAAGAACAAGGTGCTGAATGCTGCAGTTTCTAGCATACATGGTTTTCTTTGGGGAGGAACATGTGTTACTTCAACTCAGCTGAATAGGCCTATTTGGAGCAAACCCAGCCTATCTGCACTTTGAAACACCAAAGTTGCAGGAAGCATTCCTTTCCAAAACGGACACCATTCTCACTGGAATACAATGTGTTAGATGCTCCAGCTTCTAACATAGATGGTTTTCTTTGGAGAGATACATGGGTTTCTTCAACTCAGCTGAATATACTTTAAGGGAGCAAACAGAGTCTATCTCCACCTTCAACCACCTAAGTTCCAGGAAGTATTCCTTGAAAAACCTAACCGAATACTACAGGGAAACCATGTGGTAGAAGCTCCTGGTTCTAAGACAGATGATTTTCTTTCAAGAGATACATGTGTTTCTACAAGTTAGCTGAAGAGGCCAATTTGGAACAAAATGAGCCTTTCTCCACCGAAAAAATACTGATTCTCGGGAGTTATTCCTTTCAAAACCAAATTCAATTTGGACAGGGAAACAGTGTGCTAGATGCTCCTGCTTCAAACAGGGATTGTTTTCTTGCGAGAAATACCTGTGTTTCTTCACTGGAGCCGAGTAGGGCTATTTGGAATAAAATGAGCCTTTTCGACCTTGAAAACTGTGATTTGCAGGGATTACTCATTTCAAAAACTAATTCAGCTCTCAAAGTGAAACAATGTGCTCTGCTACAGCTTCTAGCATACATGCTTTTCTTTGAAGAAGTACATGAATTTCTCCAACTCAGCCGGATAGCCCTAATAGACCAAACGCAGTCTATATTAACCCTTCCACACCTAAGATTCAGGAAGTTTTCCTTTACTAACTAATGCAGTTCTCACAGGAAAACAGTGTGCTTCTAAGATGGATGGTTTTCCTTTGAGAGATACATGTGTTTCTTCAACTCAGCTGAAAAGGCATCTTTGGAGCAAAGAGAGACAATCTATCTTGAAATACCTTAGTTGCAGGAAGCATTGCATTGAGAACCTAAGTCAATACTCACAAGGAATCAATGATCTCGATGCTCCTGCATCTAATAGCGTTGGTTTTCTTTGAGTGATACCTGTATTTCTTCCACTTGGCTGAATAGGTCTTTTTGTATCAAAATGAGCTTTTCTGCACTTTCAAAAGTATGAACTACAGGAAGCATTTCTTTCCAAACCTAACACAATTCTCATTAGGACAGAGATGCTGAATGCTGCATCTTCTAACTTAGAGGGTTTTCTTAGGAGAGATACAAGGGTTTCTTCACCTCAGCTGAATATACGTTAAGTTAACAAACAGAGTCTCTCCCCACCTTGAACCACCAAAGTTCCAGGAAGTATTCCTTTAAAAAACTAACCGAATTCTACAGGGAAACAATGTGGTAGAAGCTCCTTGTCATAAGACAGATAGATTTCTTTCCAGAGATACATTTGTTTCTTCAAGTTAGCAGAATAGGCCTATTTAGAACAACTTGAGCCTTTCTCCACCTAGAAAATTCTGATATGCAAGAGATATTCCTTTCAAACCAAATTCAATTCTCACAGGGAAACAATGTGGTAGATGCTACATCTTTTATAACAGGTGGTTTTCTTTAAGGAGACAGATGTTTTCCTTCAACTCAATGGAAAATGCCTAGTTGCAGCCAATGGAATCGATCTCCACCTTGAAACACCTAAGTTGCGGGATGTGTCTTTTCAGAACAAACTGAATTCTCCCAGCAAAAGCATGTGCTACATTCTCCTGCATGGAACAATGAGGGATGTCCTTGAGAGACACATGTGTTGCATCACCTCACCAGAATAGGTGTATTTGAAGCACAAGGAGCCTTTCTCCCCTGTGAACATTTTTTTTTGCAGGAATTATTCCTGTCAAAACATAACACAAGCCTCACTGGAAAAAAGGTGCTACATGCTCCTGTTTCTAACACAGGTGGTTTTCTTTTGAGGGATACAAGGATTCCTTCAATTTAGCTGAATAGGTCTATTTGCAACAAAATGAGCCCTTCTCCACCTGGAAAACTATCGTTCACAGGAATTATTCCTTTCAAAACTAACTCAATTGTCGGAGGGAGACAATGCAGAAGATGCTGCAGCTTCTCTCACAGATGGTTGTCTTTGGAGAGGTACATGTGTTCCCTCCCCTCAGTTGAATAGGCCTACTTGGAGCAAAAAGTGCCTATCTCCACCTTGAAGCACCTACTTTTCACGAAGTATTTCTTTCAAAAGTTAACTCAGTTATCACAGAGAAACAATGTGCTGCTAGCTTCTGTTTCTACACAGATGGAGTTCCTTCGAGAGATACATGTGTTTCTTCAAGTAAGATGAATTGGTGGATCTGCAGCCAAATGAGCCTTTTCCATCTTGAAAACTTTGGTTTGCAGGAAGTACTCCTTTCAAAACCTAACTGAGTTCTCATGGCCTAACAATGTGTTCGATGTGGCAGCCACTTTCATAGCTGGTTTTCTTTGGAGAGATGCATATGGTTCTTCAACTCAGGTGAAGAGGCCTATTTGGAGCAAAGTGAGGCTATTTCCACCTTGAAAGGCCGTGGTTGCATGAAGTATTCTTTTCCAAAACTTAGCAATTCTCACAGGAAAACAATGTGCTAGGTGCTCCTGCTTCCAACATTGATGGTTTTCTTTCGAGAAATACCTGTGTTTCTTCAACTTAGCCAAGTCGGGCTATTTGGAATGAGATGACAGTTTTCGACCTTGAAAACTGTGAATTGCAAGAATTATTCTTCTGCATATCCAATTCAACTCTCAAAGGGAAACATTGTGCTAGATGCTAGGGCTTCTACCATGCATACTTTTCTTTTAGAGGTACATGTACTTCCTCTACTCAGCTGAATAGCCCTAATGGACCAAACGCAGCCTATCTCCCCCTGGAAACACCTAAGATTCATGAAGAATTCCTTTCAAAAACTAACACAGTTCTCACAGGAAAACATGTGCTTCTAACATGGGTGGTTTTCCTTTGAGAGATGTGTGTGTCTTCAACTTAGCTGAATAGGCCTATTTGAAATGAGGTGAGCCTCCTACTTTGAATATTGATATTTGCAGGGTGCGTTGCTTTAAAAAACTAAATGAATTCTCATAGTGAAACACTGTGCTAGATGTGGCAGTTTCTAACATTGAAGGATTTCTTTGCATACATGCATGTGTATCTGCAATTCACCCAAATAGGCCTATTTAGAGTATGCACATGCTCTCTCCACCTTGAAACACCTAAGTGGCAGTAAGTATTCCTTTCAAAAATAACTCAAGTCTCAAAGGGAAACAACGTGCTAAACGCAAATGCTGCCATCACAGACGGTTTCCTTTGGAGAGGTACATGTGTTACATCTCCTTAGGTGAATAGGCCCATTCGGAGCAAAATGATCCTTTCTCCACTGTGAAAACGATGATTTGCAGGACGTATTCCTTTCAAAACGTAACTCAAGTCTCACAAGGAAACAAAGTGGTAGGTTCTTTGCATCTAACACAGATTTTTTTCTCTCGAGATACACACATGTTTCATCAACTTTCTTGAACTGGCCTATTTGCAAGAAAATGAGACTTTCTCCACCTTGAAAAGTAGGATTTGCAGGAGTTATTCTTCCCAAACCTATCTGAAGTCTCACAGGGAAACAATGTGCTTGAAACTCCTGCTTCTAACTCGGTGGTTTTCTTTCTAGGAATGCATGTGTTTCCTCCTCTTAGTTGCCTAGGCCTATTTGGAACACAATGAGCCTATCTCCAACCTGAAAACTGTGATTAGCAGGATGTATTCCTTTCCAAAACTTCCTTAATTCTCAAAGGGAAACAATGTGCTAGAAGCTGCGGCTTCCACCATAGGTGATTGTCTTGGCAGGGATACATGTGTTTCTTCAACTCACCTGAATAGGCCTACTTAGTGCAAAGAGAGACCTTCTGCACCTTGAAACAACTACATTGCAAGAAACAGTCCTTTCAAAAACTAATTTCATTGTCACAAGAACAAGGTGCTGAATGCTGCAGTTTCTAGCATACATGGTTTTCTTTCGGGAGGAACATGTGTTACTTCAACTCAGCTGAATAGGCCTATTTGGAGCAAACCCAGCCTATCTGCACTTTGAAACACCCAAGTTGCAGGAAGCATTCCTTTCCAAAACGGACACCATTCTCACTGGAATACAATGTGTTAGATGCTCCAGCTTCTAACATAGATGGTTTTCTTTGGAGAGATACATGGGTTTCTTCAACTCAGCTGAATATACTTTAAGGGAGCAAACAGAGTCTATCTCCACCTTCAACCACCTAAGTTCCAGGAAGTATTCCTTGAAAAACCTAACCGAATACTACAGGGAAACCATGTGGTAGAAGCTCCTGGTTCTAAGACGGATGATTTTCTTTCAAGAGATACATGTGTTTCTACAAGTTAGCTGAAGAGGCCAATTTGGAACAAAATGAGCCTTTCTCCACCGAAAAAATACTGATTCTCGGGAGTTATTCCTTTCAAAACCAAATTCAATTTGGACAGGGAAACAGTGTGCTAGATGCTCCTGCTTCAAACAGGGATTGTTTTCTTGCGAGAAATACCTGTGTTTCTTCACTGGAGCCGAGTAGGGCTATTTGGAATAAAATGAGCCTTTTCGACCTTGAAAACTGTGATTTGCAGGGATTACTCATTTCAAAAACTAATTCAGCTCTCAAAGTGAAACAATGTGCTCTGCTACAGCTTCTAGCATCCATGCTTTTCTTGGCAGAGGTACATGAATTTCTTCAACTCAGCTGGATAGCCCTAATAGACCAAACGCAGTCTATATTAACCCTTCTACACCCACGATTCAGGAAGTTTTCCTTTACTAACTAATGCAGTTCTCACAGGAAAACAGTGTGCTTCTAACATGGATGGTGTTCCTTTGAGAGATACATGTGTTTCTTCAACTCAGCTGAAAAGGCATCTTTGGAGCAAAGAGAGACAATCTATCTTGAAATACCTTAGTTGCAGGAAGCATTGCATTGAAAACCTAAGTCAATACTCACAAGGAATCAATGATCTCGATGCTCCTGCATCTAATAGCGATGGTTTTCTTTGAGTGATACCTGTATTTCTTCCACTTGGCTGAATAGGTCTTTTTGGATCAAAATGAGCTTTTCTGCACTTTCAAAACTATGAACTACAGGAAGCATTTCTTTCCAAACCTAACACAATTCTCATTAGGACAGAGATGCTGAATGCTGCATCTTCTAACTTAGAGGGTTTTCTTAGGAGAGATACAAGGGTTTCCTCACCTCAGCTGAATATACGTTAAGTTAACAAACAGAGTCTCTCCCCACCTTGAACCACCAAAGTTCCAGGAAGTATTCCTTTAAAAAACTAACCGAATTCTACAGGGAAACAATGTGGTAGAAGCTCCTGGTCATAAGACAGATAGATTTCTTTCCAGAGATACATGTGTTTCTTCAAGTTAGCTGAATAGGCCTATTTAGAACAACTTGAGCCTTTCTCCACCTAGAAAATTCTGATATGCAAGAGATATTCCTTTCAAAACCAAATTCAATTCTCACAGGGAAACAATGTGGTAGATGCTACATCTTTTAAAACAGGTGGTTTTCAATAAGGAGACAGATGTGTTCCTTCAACTCAATGGAAAATGCCTAGTTGCAGCCAAGGGAATCGATCTCCACCTTGAAACACCTAAGTTGCGGGATGTGTCTTTTCAGAACAAACTGAATTCTCCCAGGAAAAGCATGTGCTACATTCTCCTGCATGGAACAATGAGGGATTTCCTTGAGAGACACATGTGTTGCATCACCTCACCAGAATAGGTGCATTTGAAGCACAAGGAGCCTTTCTCCCCTGTGAACATTTTTTTTTGCAGGAATTATTCCTGTCAAAACATAACACAAGCCTCACTGGAAAAAAGGTGCTACATGCTCCTGTTTCTAACACAGGTGGTTTTCTTTTGAGGGATACAAGGATTCCTTCAATTTAGCTGAATAGGTCTATTTGCAACAAAATGAGCCCTTCTCCACCTGGAAAACTATCGTTCACAGGAATTATTCCTTTCAAAACTAACTCAATTGACGGAGGGAGACAATGCAGAAGATGCTGCAGCTTCTCTCACAGATGGTTGTCTTTGGAGAGGTACATGTGTTCCCTCCCCTCAGTTGAATAGGCCTACTTGGAGCAAAAAGTGCCTATCTCCACCTTGAAGCACCTACTTTTCACGAAGTATTTCTTTCAAAAGTTAACTCAGTTATCACAGAGAAACAATGTGCTGCTAGCTTCTGTTTCTACACAGATGGAGTTCCTTCGAGAGATACATGTGTTTCTTCAAGTAAGATGAATTGGTGGATCTGCAGCCAAATGAGCCTTTTCCATCTTGAAAACTTTGGTTTGCAGGAAGTACTCCTTTCAAAAACTAACTGAGTTTTCATGGCCTAACAATGTGTTCGATGTGGCAGCCACTTTCATAGCTGGTTTTCTTTGGAGAGATGCATATGGTTCTTCAACTCAGGTGAAGAGGCCTATTTGGAGCAAAGTGAGGCTATTTCCACCTTGAAAGGCCGTGGTTGCAGGAAGTATTCTTTTCCAAAACTTAGCAATTCTCACAGGAAAACAATGTGCTAGGTGCTCCTGCTTCCAACAGGGATGGTTTTCTTTCGAGAAATACCTGTGTTTCTTCAACTTAGCCAAGTCGGGCTATTTGGAATGAGATGACACTTTTCGACCTTGAAAACTGTGAATTGCAGGAATTATTCTTCTGCAAATCCAATTCAACTCTCAAAGGGAAACATTGTGCTAGATGCTAGGGCTTCTACCATGCATACTTTTCTTTTAGAGGTACATGTACTTCCTCTACTCAGCTGAATAGCCCTAATGGACCAAACGCAGCCTATCTCCCCCTGCAAACACCTAAGATTCATGAAGAATTCCTTTCAAAAACTAACACAGTTCTCACAGGAAAACATGTGCTTCTAACATGGGTGGTTTTCCTTTGAGAGATGTGTGTGTCTTCAACTTAGCTGAATAGGCCTATTTGAAATGAGGTGAGCCTCCTACTTTGAATATTGATATTTGCAGGGTGCGTTGCTTTAAAAAACTAAATGAATTCTCATAGTGAAACACTGTGCTAGATGTGGCAGTTTCTAACATTGAAGGATTTCTTTGCATACATGCATGTGTATCTGCAATTCACCCAAATAGGCCTATTTAGAGTAAGCACATGCTCTCTCCACCTTGAAACACCTAAGTGGCAGTAAGTATTCCTTTCAAAAATAACTCAAGTCTCAAAGGGAAACAACGTGCTAAACGCAAATGCTGCCATCACAGACGGTTTCCTTTGGAGAGGTACATGTGTTACATCTCCTTAGGTGAATAGGCCCATTCGGAGCAAAATGATCCTTTCTCCACTGTGAAAACGATGATTTGCAGGACGTATTCCTTTCAAAACGTAACTCAAGTCTCACAAGGAAACAAAGTGGTAGGTTCTTTGCATCTAACACAGATTTTTTTCTCTCGAGATACACACATGTTTCATCAACTTTCTTGAACTGGCCTATTTGCAAGAAAAAGAGACTTTCTCCACCTTGAAAAGTAGGATTTGCAGGAGTTATTCTTCCCAAACCTATCTGAAGTCTCACAGGGAAACAATGTGCTTGAAACTCCTGCTTCTAACTCGGTGGTTTTCTTTCTAGGAATGCATGTGTTTCCTCCACTTAGTTGCCTAGGCCTATTTGGAACACAATGAGCCTATCTCCAACCTGAAAACTGTGATTAGCAGGATGTATTCCTTTCCAAAACTTCCTTAATTCTCAAAGGGAAACAATGTGCTAGAAGCTGTGGCTTCCACCATAGGTGATTGTCTTGGCAGGGATACATGTGTTTCTTCAACTCACCTGAATAGGCCTACTTAGTGCAAAGAGAGACCTTCTGCACCTTGAAACAACTACATTGCAAGAAACAGTCCTTTCAAAAACTAATTTCATTGTCACAAGAACAAGGTGCTGAATGCTGCAGTTTCTAGCATACATGGTTTTCTTTGGGGAGGAACATGTGTTACTTCAACTCAGCTGAATAGGCCTATTTGGAGCAAACCCAGCCTATCTGCACTTTGAAACACCCAAGTTGCAGGAAGCATTCCTTTCCAAAACGGACACCATTCTCACTGGAATACAATGTGTTAGATGCTCCAGCTTCTAACATAGATGGTTTTCTTTGGAGAGATACATGGGTTTCTTCAACTCAGCTGAATATACTTTAAGGGAGCAAACAGAGTCTATCTCCACCTTCAACCACCTAAGTTCCAGGAAGTATTCCTTGAAAAACCTAACCGAATACTACAGGGAAACCATGTGGTAGAAGCTCCTGGTTCTAAGACAGATGATTTTCTTTCAAGAGATACATGTGTTTCTACAAGTTAGCTGAAGAGGCCAATTTGGAACAAAATGAGCCTTTCTCCACCGAAAAAATACTGATTCTCGGGAGTTATTCCTTTCAAAACCAAATTCAATTTGGACAGGGAAACAGTGTGCTAGATGCTCCTGCTTCAAACAGGGATTGTTTTCTTGCGAGAAATACCTGTGTTTCTTCACTGGAGCCGAGTAGGGCTATTTGGAATAAAATGAGCCTTTTCGACCTTAAAAACTGTGATTTGCAGGGATTACTCATTTCAAAAACTAATTCAGCTCTCAAAGTGAAACAATGTGCTCTGCTACAGCTTCTAGCATACATGCTTTTCTTTGAAGAAGTACATGAATTTCTCCAACTCAGCCGGATAGCCCTAATAGACCAAACGCAGTCTATATTAACCCTTCCACACCTAAGATTCAGGAAGTTTTCCTTTACTAACTAATGCAGTTCTCACAGGAAAACAGTGTGCTTCTAAGTTGAATGGTTTTCCTTTGAGAGATACATGTGTTTCTTCAACTCAGCTGAAAAGGCATCTTTGGAGCAAAGAGAGACAATCTATCTTGAAATACCGTAGTTGCAGGAAGCATTGCATTGAGAACCTAAGTCAATACTCACAGGGAATCAATGATCTCGATGCTCCTGCATCTAATAGCGATGGTTTTCTTTGAGAGATACCTGAATTTCTTCCACTTGGCTGAATAGGTCTTTTTGGATCAAAATGAGCTTTTTTGCGCTTTGAAAACTATGAACGACAGGAAGCATTTCTTTCCAAACCTAACACAATTCTCATTAGGACAGAGATGCTGAATGCTGCATCTTCTAACTTAGAGGGTTTTCTTAGGAGGGATACAAGGGTTTCTTCACCTCAGCTGAATATACGTTAAGTTAACAAAAAGAGTCTCTCCCCACCTTGAACCACCAAAGTTCCAGGAAGTATTCCTTTAAAAAACTAACCCAATTCTACAGGGAAACAATGTGGTAGAAGCTCCTGGTCATAAGACAGATAGATTTCTTTCCAGAGATACATGTGTTTCTTCAAGTTAGCTGAATAGGCCTATTTAGAACAACTTGAGCCTTTCTCCACCTAGAAAATTCTGATATGCAAGGGATACTCCTTTCAAAACCAAATTCAATTCTCACCGGGAAACAATGTGGTAGATGCTAAATCTTTTAAAACAGGTGGTTTTCTTTAAGGAGACAGATGTGTTCCTTCAACTCAATGGAAAATGCCTAGTTGCAGCCAATGGAATCGATCTCCACCTTGAAACACCTAAGTTGCAGGATGTGTCTTTTCAGAACAAATTGAATTCTCCCAGGAAAAGCATGTGCTACATTCTCCTGCATGGAACAATGAGGGATTTCCTTGAGAGACACATGTGTTGCATCACCTCACCAGAATAGGTGTATTTGAAGCACAAGGAGCCTTTCTCGCCTGTGAACATTTTGTTTTGCAGGAATTATTCCTGTCAAAACATAACACAAGCCTCACTGGAAAAAAGGTGCTACATGCTCCTGTTTCTAACACAGGTGGTTTTCTTTTGAGGGATACAAGGATTCCTTCAATTTAGCTGAATAGGTCTATTTGCAACAAAATGAGCCCTTCTCCACCTGGAAAACTATCGTTCACAGGAATTATTCCTTTCAAAACTAACTCAATTGTCGGAGGGAGACAATGCAGAAGATGCTGCAGCTTCTCTCACAGATGGTTGTCTTTGGAGAGGTACATGTGTTCCCTCCCCTCAGTTGAATAGGCCTATTTGGAGCCAAAAGTGCCTATCTCCACCTTGAAGCACCTACTTTTCACGAAGTATTTCTTTCAAAAGTTAACTCAGTTATCACAGAGAAACAATGTGCTGCTAGCTTCTGTTTCTACACAGATGGAGTTCCTTCGAGAGATACATGTGTTTCTTCAAGTAAGATGAATTGCTGGATCTGCAGCCAAATGAGCCTTTTCCATCTTGAAAACTTTGGTTTGCAGGAAGTACTCCTTTCAAAACCTAACTGAGTTCTCATGGCCTAACAATGTGCTCGATGTGGCAGCCACTTTCATAGCTGGTTTTCTTTGGAGAGATGCGTATGGTTCTTCAACTTAGGTGAAGAGGCCTATTTGGAGCAAAGTGAGGCTATTTCCACCTTGAAAGGCCGTGGTTGCAGGAAGTATTCTTTTCCAAAACTTAGCAATTCTCACAGGAAAACAATGTGCTACGTGCTCCTGCTTCCAACAGGGATGGTTTTCTTTCGAGAAATAGCTGTGTTTCTTCAACTTAGCCAAGTCGGGCTATTTGGAATGAGATGACAATTTTCGACCTTGAAAACTGTGAATTGCAGGAATTATTCTTCTGCAAATCCAATTCAACTCTCGAAGGGAAACATTGTGCTAGATGCTAGGGCTTCTACCATGCATACTTTTCTTTTAGAGGTACATGTACTTCCTCTACTCAGCTGAATAGCCCTAATGGACCAAACGCAGCCTATCTCCCCCTGCAAACACCTAAGATTCATGAAGAATTCCTTTCAAAAACTAACACAGTTCTCACAGGCAAACATGTGCTTCTAACATGGGTGGTTTTCCTTTGAGAGATGTGTGTGTCTTCAACTTAGCTGAATAGGCCTATTTGAAATGAGGTGAGCCTCCTACTTTGAATATTGATATTTGCAGGGTGCGTTGCTTTAAAAAACTAAATGAATTCTCATAGTGAAACACTGTGCTAGATGTGGCAGTTTCTAACATTGAAGGATTTCTTTGCATACATGCATGTGTATCTGCAATTCACCCAAATAGGCCTATTTAGAGTAAGCACATGCTCTCTCCACCTTGAAACACCTAAGTGGCAGTAAGTATTCCTTTCAAAATTAACTCAAGTCTCAAAGGGAAACAACGTGCTAAACGCAAATGCTGCCATCACAGACGGTTTCCTTTGGAGAGGTACATGTGTTACATCTCCTTAGGTGAATAGGCCCATTCGGAGCAAAATGATCCTTTCTCCACTGTGAAAACGATTTGCAGGATGTATTCCTTTCAAAACGTAACTCAAGTCTCACAAGGAAACAAAGTGGTAGGTTCTTTGCATCTAACACAGATTTTTTTCTCTCGAGATATACACATGTTTCATCAACTTTCTTGAACTGGCCTATTTGCAAGAAAATGAGACTTTCTCCACCTTGAAAAGTAGGATTTGCAGGAGTTATTCTTCCCAAACCTATCTGAAGTCTCACAGGGAAACAATGTGCTTGAAACTCCTGCTTCTAACTCGGTGGTTTTCTTTCTAGGAATGCATGTGTTTCCTCCACTTAGTTGCCTAGGCCTATTTGGAACACAATGAGCCTATCTCCAACCTGAAAACTGTGATTAGCAGGATGTATTCCTTTCCAAAACTTCCTTAATTCTCAAAGGGAAACAATGTGCTAGAAGCTGCGGCTTCCACCATAGGTGATTGTCTTGGCAGGGATACATGTGTTTCTTCAACTCACCTGAATAGGCCTACTTAGTGCAAAGAGAGACCTTCTGCACCTTGAAACAACTACATTGCAAGAAACAGTCCTTTCAAAAACTAATTTCATTGTCACAAGAACAAGGTGCTGAATGCTGCAGTTTCTAGCATACATGGTTTTCTTTGGGGAGGAACATGTGTTACTTCAACTCAGCTGAATAGGCCTATTTGGAGCAAACCCAGCCTATCTGCACTTTGAAACACCCAAGTTGCAGGAAGCATTCCTTTCCAAAACGGACACCATTCTCACTGGAATACAATGTGTTAGATGCTCCAGCTTCTAACATAGATGGTTTTCTTTGGAGAGATACATGGGTTTCTTCAACTCAGCTGAATATACTTTAAGGGAGCAAACAGAGTCTATCTCCACCTTCAACCACCTAAGTTCCAGGAAGTATTCCTTGAAAAACCTAACCGAATACTACAGGGAAACCATGTGGTAGAAGCTCCTGGTTCTAAGACGGATGATTTTCTTTCAAGAGATACATGTGTTTCTACAAGTTAGCTGAAGAGGCCAATTTGGAACAAAATGAGCCTTTCTCCACCGAAAAAATACTGATTCTCGGGAGTTATTCCTTTCAAAACCAAATTCAATTTGGACAGGGAAACAGTGTGCTAGATGCTCCTGCTTCAAACAGGGATTGTTTTCTTGCGAGAAATACCTGTGTTTCTTCACTGGAGCCGAGTAGGGCTATTTGGAATAAAATGAGCCTTTTCGACCTTGAAAACTGTGATTTGCAGGGATTACTCATTTCAAAAACTAATTCAGCTCTCAAAGTGAAACAATGTGCTCTGCTACAGCTTCTAGCATCCATGCTTTTCTTGGCAGAGGTACATGAATTTCTTCAACTCAGCTGGATAGCCCTAATAGACCAAACGCAGTCTATATTAACCCTTCTACACCTAAGATTCAGGAAGTTTTCCTTTACTAACTAATGCAGTTCTCACAGGAAAACAGTGTGCTTCTAAGATGGATGGTTTTCCTTTGATAGATACATGTGTTTCTTCAACTCAGCTGAAAAGGCATCTTTGGAGCAAAGAGAGACAATCTATCTTGAAATACCGTAGTTGCAGGAAGCATTGCATTGAGAACCTAAGTCAATACTCACAGGGAATCAATGATCTCGATGCTCCTGCATCTAATAGCGATGGTTTTCTTTGAGAGATACCTGTATTTCTTCCACTTGGCTGAATAGGTCTTTTTGGATCAAAATGAGCTTTTTTGCGCTTTGAAAACTATGAACGACAGGAAGCATTTCTTTCCAAACCTAACACAATTCTCATTAGGACAGAGATGCTGAATGCTGCATCTTCTAACTTAGAGGGTTTTCTTAGGAGAGATACAAGGGTTTCCTCACCTCAGCTGAATATACGTTAAGTTAACAAACAGAGTCTCTCCCCACCTTGAACCACCAAAGTTCCAGGAAGTATTCCTTTAAAAAACTAACCGAATTCTACAGGGAAACAATGTGGTAGAAGCTCCTGGTCATAAGACAGATAGATTTCTTTCCAGAGATACATGTGTTTCTTCAAGTTAGCTGAATAGGCCTATTTAGAACAACTTGAGCCTTTCTCCACCTAGAAAATTCTGATATGCAAGGGATACTCCTTTCAAAACCAAATTCAATTCTCACAGGGAAACAATGTGGTAGATGCTACATCTTTTAAAACAGGTGGTTTTCTTTAAGGAGACAGACGTGTTCCTTCAACTCAATGGAAAATGCCTAGTTGCAGCCAATGGAATCGATCTCCACCTTGAAACACCTAAGTTGCAGGATGTGTCTTTTCAGAACAAATTGAATTCTCCCAGGAAAAGCATGTGCTACATTCTCCTGCATGGAACAATGAGGGATTTCCTTGAGAGACACATGTGTTGCATCACCTCACCAGAATAGGTGTATTTGAAGCACAAGGAGCCTTTCTCCCCTGTGAACATTTTTTTTTGCAGGAATTATTCCTGTCAAAACATAACACAAGCCTCACTGGAAAAAAGGTGCTACATGCTCCTGTTTCTAACACAGGTGGTTTTCTTTTGAGGGATACAAGGATTCCTTCAATTTAGCTGAATAGGTCTATTTGCAACAAAATGAGCCCTTCTCCACCTGGAAAACTATCGTTCACAGGAATTATTCCTTTCAAAACTAACTCAATTGTCGGAGGGAGACAATGCAGAAGATGCTGCAGCTTCTCTCACAGATGGTTGTCTTTGGAGAGGTACATGTGTTCCCTCCCCTCAGTTGAATAGGCCTATTTGGAGCAAAAAGTGCCTATCTCCACCTTGAAGCACCTACTTTTCACGAAGTATTTCTTTCAAAAGTTAACTCAGTTATCACAGAGAAACAATGTGCTGCTAGCTTCTGTTTCTACACAGATGGAGTTCCTTCGAGAGATACATGTGTTTCTTCAAGTAAGATGAATTGGTGGATCTGCAGCCAAATGAGCCTTTTCCATCTTGAAAACTTTGGTTTGCAGGAAGTACTCCTTTCAAAACCTAACTGAGTTCTCATGGCCTAACAATGTGTTCGATGTGGCAGCCACTTTCATAGCTGGTTTTCTTTGGAGAGATGCATATGGTTCTTCAACTCAGGTGAAGAGGCCTATTTGGAGCAAAGTGAGGCTATTTCCACCTTGAAAGGCCGTGGTTGCATGAAGTATTCTTTTCCAAAACTTAGCAATTCTCACAGGAAAACAATGTGCTAGGTGCTCCTGCTTCCAACATTGATGGTTTTCTTTCGAGAAATACCTGTGTTTCTTCAACTTAGCCAAGTCGGGCTATTTGGAATGAGATGACAGTTTTCGACCTTGAAAACTGTGAATTGCAAGAATTATTCTTCTGCATATCCAATTCAACTCTCAAAGGGAAACATTGTGCTAGATGCTAGGGCTTCTACCATGCATACTTTTCTTTTAGAGGTACATGTACTTCCTCTACTCAGCTGAATAGCCCTAATGGACCAAACGCAGCCTATCTCCCCCTGGAAACACCTAAGATTCATGAAGAATTCCTTTCAAAAACTAACACAGTTCTCACAGGAAAACATGTGCTTCTAACATGGGTGGTTTTCCTTTGAGAGATGTGTGTGTCTTCAACTTAGCTGAATAGGCCTATTTGAAATGAGGTGAGCCTCCTACTTTGAATATTGATATTTGCAGGGTGCGTTGCTTTAAAAAACTAAATGAATTCTCATAGTGAAACACTGTGCTAGATGTGGCAGTTTCTAACATTGAAGGATTTCTTTGCATACATGCATGTGTATCTGCAATTCACCCAAATAGGCCTATTTAGAGTATGCACATGCTCTCTCCACCTTGAAACACCTAAGTGGCAGTAAGTATTCCTTTCAAAAATAACTCAAGTCTCAAAGGGAAACAACGTGCTAAACGCAAATGCTGCCATCACAGACGGTTTCCTTTGGAGAGGTACATGTGTTACATCTCCTTAGGTGAATAGGCCCATTCGGAGCAAAATGATCCTTTCTCCACTGTGAAAACGATGATTTGCAGGACGTATTCCTTTCAAAACGTAACTCAAGTCTCACAAGGAAACAAAGTGGTAGGTTCTTTGCATCTAACACAGATTTTTTTCTCTCGAGATACACACATGTTTCATCAACTTTCTTGAACTGGCCTATTTGCAAGAAAATGAGACTTTCTCCACCTTGAAAAGTAGGATTTGCAGGAGTTATTCTTCCCAAACCTATCTGAAGTCTCACAGGGAAACAATGTGCTTGAAACTCCTGCTTCTAACTCGGTGGTTTTCTTTCTAGGAATGCATGTGTTTCCTCCTCTTAGTTGCCTAGGCCTATTTGGAACACAATGAGCCTATCTCCAACCTGAAAACTGTGATTAGCAGGATGTATTCCTTTCCAAAACTTCCTTAATTCTCAAAGGGAAACAATGTGCTAGAAGCTGCGGCTTCCACCATAGGTGATTGTCTTGGCAGGGATACATGTGTTTCTTCAACTCACCTGAATAGGCCTACTTAGTGCAAAGAGAGACCTTCTGCACCTTGAAACAACTACATTGCAAGAAACAGTCCTTTCAAAAACTAATTTCATTGTCACAAGAACAAGGTGCTGAATGCTGCAGTTTCTAGCATACATGGTTTTCTTTGGGGAGGAACATGTGTTACTTCAACTCAGCTGAATAGGCCTATTTGGAGCAAACCCAGCCTATCTGCACTTTGAAACACCCAAGTTGCAGGAAGCATTCCTTTCCAAAACGGACACCATTCTCACTGGAATACAATGTGTTAGATGCTCCAGCTTCTAACATAGATGGTTTTCTTTGGAGAGATACATGGGTTTCTTCAACTCAGCTGAATATACTTTAAGGGAGCAAACAGAGTCTATCTCCACCTTCAACCACCTAAGTTCCAGGAAGTATTCCTTGAAAAACCTAACCGAATACTACAGGGAAACCATGTGGTAGAAGCTCCTGGTTCTAAGACGGATGATTTTCTTTCAAGAGATACATGTGTTTCTACAAGTTAGCTGAAGAGGCCAATTTGGAACAAAATGAGCCTTTCTCCACCGAAAAAATACTGATTCTCGGGAGTTATTCCTTTCAAAACCAAATTCAATTTGGACAGGGAAACAGTGTGCTAGATGCTCCTGCTTCAAACAGGGATTGTTTTCTTGCGAGAAATACCTGTGTTTCTTCACTGGAGCCGAGTAGGGCTATTTGGAATAAAATGAGCCTTTTCGACCTTGAAAACTGTGATTTGCAGGGATTACTCATTTCAAAAACTAATTCAGCTCTCAAAGTGAAACAATGTGCTCTGCTACAGCTTCTAGCATCCATGCTTTTCTTGGCAGAGGTACATGAATTTCTTCAACTCAGCTGGATAGCCCTAATAGACCAAACGCAGTCTATATTAACCCTTCTACACCCACGATTCAGGAAGTTTTCCTTTACTAACTAATGCAGTTCTCACAGGAAAACAGTGTGCTTCTAACATGGATGGTGTTCCTTTGAGAGATACATGTGTTTCTTCAACTCAGCTGAAAAGGCATCTTTGGAGCAAAGAGAGACAATCTATCTTGAAATACCTTAGTTGCAGGAAGCATTGCATTGAAAACCTAAGTCAATACTCACAAGGAATCAATGATCTCGATGCTCCTGCATCTAATAGCGATGGTTTTCTTTGAGTGATACCTGTATTTCTTCCACTTGGCTGAATAGGTCTTTTTGGATCAAAATGAGCTTTTCTGCACTTTCAAAACTATGAACTACAGGAAGCATTTCTTTCCAAACCTAACACAATTCTCATTAGGACAGAGATGCTGAATGCTGCATCTTCTAACTTAGAGGGTTTTCTTAGGAGAGATACAAGGGTTTCCTCACCTCAGCTGAATATACGTTAAGTTAACAAACAGAGTCTCTCCCCACCTTGAACCACCAAAGTTCCAGGAAGTATTCCTTTAAAAAACTAACCGAATTCTACAGGGAAACAATGTGGTAGAAGCTCCTGGTCATAAGACAGATAGATTTCTTTCCAGAGATACATGTGTTTCTTCAAGTTAGCTGAATAGGCCTATTTAGAACAACTTGAGCCTTTCTCCACCTAGAAAATTCTGATATGCAAGAGATATTCCTTTCAAAACCAAATTCAATTCTCACAGGGAAACAATGTGGTAGATGCTACATCTTTTAAAACAGGTGGTTTTCAATAAGGAGACAGATGTGTTCCTTCAACTCAATGGAAAATGCCTAGTTGCAGCCAAGGGAATCGATCTCCACCTTGAAACACCTAAGTTGCGGGATGTGTCTTTTCAGAACAAACTGAATTCTCCCAGGAAAAGCATGTGCTACATTCTCCTGCATGGAACAATGAGGGATTTCCTTGAGAGACACATGTGTTGCATCACCTCACCAGAATAGGTGCATTTGAAGCACAAGGAGCCTTTCTCCCCTGTGAACATTTTTTTTTGCAGGAATTATTCCTGTCAAAACATAACACAAGCCTCACTGGAAAAAAGGTGCTACATGCTCCTGTTTCTAACACAGGTGGTTTTCTTTTGAGGGATACAAGGATTCCTTCAATTTAGCTGAATAGGTCTATTTGCAACAAAATGAGCCCTTCTCCACCTGGAAAACTATCGTTCACAGGAATTATTCCTTTCAAAACTAACTCAATTGACGGAGGGAGACAATGCAGAAGATGCTGCAGCTTCTCTCACAGATGGTTGTCTTTGGAGAGGTACATGTGTTCCCTCCCCTCAGTTGAATAGGCCTATTTGGAGCAAAAAGTGCCTATCTCCACCTTGAAGCACCTACTTTTCACGAAGTATTTCTTTCAAAAGTTAACTCAGTTATCACAGAGAAACAATGTGCTGCTAGCTTCTGTTTCTACACAGATGGAGTTCCTTCGAGAGATACATGTGTTTCTTCAAGTAAGATGAATTGGTGGATCTGCAGCCAAATGAGCCTTTTCCATCTTGAAAACTTTGGTTTGCAGGAAGTACTCCTTTCAAAAACTAACTGAGTTTTCATGGCCTAACAATGTGTTCGATGTGGCAGCCACTTTCATAGCTGGTTTTCTTTGGAGAGATGCATATGGTTCTTCAACTCAGGTGAAGAGGCCTATTTGGAGCAAAGTGAGGCTATTTCCACCTTGAAAGGCCGTGGTTGCAGGAAGTATTCTTTTCCAAAACTTAGCAATTCTCACAGGAAAACAATGTGCTAGGTGCTCCTGCTTCCAACAGGGATGGTTTTCTTTCGAGAAATACCTGTGTTTCTTCAACTTAGCCAAGTCGGGCTATTTGGAATGAGATGACACTTTTCGACCTTGAAAACTGTGAATTGCAGGAATTATTCTTCTGCAAATCCAATTCAACTCTCAAAGGGAAACATTGTGCTAGATGCTAGGGCTTCTACCATGCATACTTTTCTTTTAGAGGTACATGTACTTCCTCTACTCAGCTGAATAGCCCTAATGGACCAAACGCAGCCTATCTCCCCCTGCAAACACCTAAGATTCATGAAGAATTCCTTTCAAAAACTAACACAGTTCTCACAGGAAAACATGTGCTTCTAACATGGGTGGTTTTCCTTTGAGAGATGTGTGTGTCTTCAACTTAGCTGAATAGGCCTATTTGAAATGAGGTGAGCCTCCTACTTTGAATATTGATATTTGCAGGGTGCGTTGCTTTAAAAAACTAAATGAATTCTCATAGTGAAACACTGTGCTAGATGTGGCAGTTTCTAACATTGAAGGATTTCTTTGCATACATGCATGTGTATCTGCAATTCACCCAAATAGGCCTATTTAGAGTAAGCACATGCTCTCTCCACCTTGAAACACCTAAGTGGCAGTAAGTATTCCTTTCAAAAATAACTCAAGTCTCAAAGGGAAACAACGTGCTAAACGCAAATGCTGCCATCACAGACGGTTTCCTTTGGAGAGGTACATGTGTTACATCTCCTTAGGTGAATAGGCCCATTCGGAGCAAAATGATCCTTTCTCCACTGTGAAAACGATGATTTGCAGGACGTATTCCTTTCAAAACGTAACTCAAGTCTCACAAGGAAACAAAGTGGTAGGTTCTTTGCATCTAACACAGATTTTTTTCTCTCGAGATACACACATGTTTCATCAACTTTCTTGAACTGGCCTATTTGCAAGAAAAAGAGACTTTCTCCACCTTGAAAAGTAGGATTTGCAGGAGTTATTCTTCCCAAACCTATCTGAAGTCTCACAGGGAAACAATGTGCTTGAAACTCCTGCTTCTAACTCGGTGGTTTTCTTTCTAGGAATGCATGTGTTTCCTCCACTTAGTTGCCTAGGCCTATTTGGAACACAATGAGCCTATCTCCAACCTGAAAACTGTGATTAGCAGGATGTATTCCTTTCCAAAACTTCCTTAATTCTCAAAGGGAAACAATGTGCTAGAAGCTGTGGCTTCCACCATAGGTGATTGTCTTGGCAGGGATACATGTGTTTCTTCAACTCACCTGAATAGGCCTACTTAGTGCAAAGAGAGACCTTCTGCACCTTGAAACAACTACATTGCAAGAAACAGTCCTTTCAAAAACTAATTTCATTGTCACAAGAACAAGGTGCTGAATGCTGCAGTTTCTAGCATACATGGTTTTCTTTGGGGAGGAACATGTGTTACTTCAACTCAGCTGAATAGGCCTATTTGGAGCAAACCCAGCCTATCTGCACTTTGAAACACCCAAGTTGCAGGAAGCATTCCTTTCCAAAACGGACACCATTCTCACTGGAATACAATGTGTTAGATGCTCCAGCTTCTAACATAGATGGTTTTCTTTGGAGAGATACATGGGTTTCTTCAACTCAGCTGAATATACTTTAAGGGAGCAAACAGAGTCTATCTCCACCTTCAACCACCTAAGTTCCAGGAAGTATTCCTTGAAAAACCTAACCGAATACTACAGGGAAACCATGTGGTAGAAGCTCCTGGTTCTAAGACAGATGATTTTCTTTCAAGAGATACATGTGTTTCTACAAGTTAGCTGAAGAGGCCAATTTGGAACAAAATGAGCCTTTCTCCACCGAAAAAATACTGATTCTCGGGAGTTATTCCTTTCAAAACCAAATTCAATTTGGACAGGGAAACAGTGTGCTAGATGCTCCTGCTTCAAACAGGGATTGTTTTCTTGCGAGAAATACCTGTGTTTCTTCACTGGAGCCGAGTAGGGCTATTTGGAATAAAATGAGCCTTTTCGACCTTGAAAACTGTGATTTGCAGGGATTACTCATTTCAAAAACTAATTCAGCTCTCAAAGTGAAACAATGTGCTCTGCTACAGCTTCTAGCATCCATGCTTTTCTTGGCAGAGGTACATGAATTTCTTCAACTCAGCTGGATAGCCCTAATAGACCAAACGCAGTCTATATTAACCCTTCTACACCCACGATTCAGGAAGTTTTCCTTTACTAACTAATGCAGTTCTCACAGGAAAACAGTGTGCTTCTAACATGGATGGTTTTCCTTTGAGAGATACATGTGTTTCTTCAACTCAGCTGAAAAGGCATCTTTGGAGCAAAGAGAGACAATCTATCTTGAAATACCTTAGTTGCAGGAAGAATTGCATTGAAAACCTAAGTCAATACTCACAAGGAATCAATGATCTCGATGCTCCTGCATCTAATAGCGATCGTTTTCTTTGAGTGATACCTGTATTTCTTCCACTTGGCTGAATAGGTCTTTTTGGATCAAAATGAGCTTTTCTGCACTTTCAAAACTATGAACTACAGGAAGCATTTCTTTCCAAACCTAACACAATTCTCATTAGGACAGAGATGCTGAATGCTGCATCTTCTAACTTAGAGGGTTTTCTTAGGAGAGATACAAGGGTTTCCTCACCTCAGCTGAATATACGTTAAGTTAACAAACAGAGTCTCTCCCCACCTTGAACCACCAAAGTTCCAGGAAGTATTCCTTTAAAAAACTAACCGAATTCTACAGGGAAACAATGTGGTAGAAGCTCCTGGTCATAAGACAGATAGATTTCTTTCCAGAGATACATGTGTTTCTTCAAGTTAGCTGAATAGGCCTATTTAGAACAACTTGAGCCTTTCTCCACCTAGAAAATTCTGATATGCAAGAGATATTCCTTTCAAAACCAAATTCAATTCTCACAGGGAAACAATGTGGTAGATGCTACATCTTTTAAAACAGGTGGTTTTCAATAAGGAGACAGATGTGTTCCTTCAACTCAATGGAAAATGCCTAGTTGCAGCCAACTGAATCGATCTCCACCTTGAAACACCTAATTTGCGGGATGTGTCTTTTCAGAACAAACTGAATTCTCCCAGGAAAAGCATGTGCTACATTCTCCTGCATGGAACAATGAGGGATTTCCTTGAGAGACACATGTGTTGCATCACCTCACCAGAATAGGTGCATTTGAAGCACAAGGAGCCTTTCTCCCCTGTGAACATTTTTTTTTGCAGGAATTATTCCTGTCAAAACATAACACAAGCCTCACTGGAAAAAAGGTGCTACATGCTCCTGTTTCTAACACAGGTGGTTTTCTTTTGAGGGATACAAGGATTCCTTCAATTTAGATGAATAGGTCTATTTGCAACAAAATGAGCCCTTCTCCACCTGGAAAACTATCGTTCACAGGAATTATTCCTTTCAAAACTAACTCAATTGTCGGAGGGAGACAATGCAGAAGATGCTGCAGCTTCTCTCACAGATGGTTGTCTTTGGAGAGGTACATGTGTTCCCTCCCCTCAGTTGAATAGGCCTACTTGGAGCAAAAAGTGCCTATCTCCACCTTGAAGCACCTACTTTTCACGAAGTATTTCTTTCAAAAGTTAACTCAGTTATCACAGAGAAACAATGTGCTGCTAGCTTCTGTTTCTACACAGATGGAGTTCCTTCGAGAGATACATGTGTTTCTTCAAGTAAGATGAATTGGTGGATCTGCAGCCAAATGAGCCTTTTCCATCTTGAAAACTTTGGTTTGCAGGAAGTACTCCTTTCAAAACCTAACTGAGTTCTCATGGCCTAACAATGTGTTCGATGTGGCAGCCACTTTCATAGCTGGTTTTCTTTGGAGAGATGCATATGGTTCTTCAACTCAGGTGAAGAGGCCTATTTGGAGCAAAGTGAGGCTATTTCCACCTTGAAAGGCCGTGGTTGCATGAAGTATTCTTTTCCAAAACTTAGCAATTCTCACAGGAAAACAATGTGCTAGGTGCTCCTGCTTCCAACAGGGATGGTTTTCTTTCGAGAAATACCTGTGTTTCTTCAACTTAGCCAAGTCGGGCTATTTGGAATGAGATGACAGTTTTCGACCTTGAAAACTGTGAATTGCAAGAATTATTCTTCTGCATATCCAATTCAACTCTCAAAGGGAAACATTGTGCTAGATGCTAGGGCTTCTACCATGCATACTTTTCTTTTAGAGGTACATGTACTTCCTCTACTCAGCTGAATAGCCCTAATGGACCAAACGCAGCCTATCTCCCCCTGGAAACACCTAAGATTCATGAAGAATTCCTTTCAAAAACTAACACAGTTCTCACAGGAAAACATGTGCTTCTAACATGGGTGGTTTTCCTTTGAGAGATGTGTGTGTCTTCAACTTAGCTGAATAGGCCTATTTGAAATGAGGTGAGCCTCCTACTTTGAATATTGATATTTGCAGGGTGCGTTGCTTTAAAAAACTAAATGAATTCTCATAGTGAAACACTGTGCTAGATGTGGCAGTTTCTAACATTGAAGGATTTCTTTGCATACATGCATGTGTATCTGCAATTCACCCAAATAGGCCTATTTAGAGTAAGCACATGCTCTCTCCACCTTGAAACACCTAAGTGGCAGTAAGTATTCCTTTCAAAAATAACTCAAGTCTCAAAGGGAAACAACGTGCTAAACGCAAATGCTGCCATCACAGACGGTTTCCTTTGGAGAGGTACATGTGTTACATCTCCTTAGGTGAATAGGCCCATTCGGAGCAAAATGATCCTTTCTCCACTGTGAAAACGATGATTTGCAGGACGTATTCCTTTCAAAACGTAACTCAAGTCTCACAAGGAAACAAAGTGGTAGGTTCTTTGCATCTAACACAGATTTTTTTCTCTCGAGATACACACATGTTTCATCAACTTTCTTGAACTGGCCTATTTGCAAGAAAATGAGACTTTCTCCACCTTGAAAAGTAGGATTTGCAGGAGTTATTCTTCCCAAACCTATCTGAAGTCTCACAGGGAAACAATGTGCTTGAAACTCCTGCTTCTAACTCGGTGGTTTTCTTTCTAGGAATGCATGTGTTTCCTCCTCTTAGTTGCCTAGGCCTATTTGGAACACAATGAGCCTATCTCCAACCTGAAAACTGTGATTAGCAGGATGTATTCCTTTCCAAAACTTCCTTAATTCTCAAAGGGAAACAATGTGCTAGAAGCTGCGGCTTCCACCATAGGTGATTGTCTTGGCAGGGATACATGTGTTTCTTCAACTCACCTGAATAGGCCTACTTAGTGCAAAGAGAGACCTTCTGCACCTTGAAACAACTACATTGCAAGAAACAGTCCTTTCAAAAACTAATTTCATTGTCACAAGAACAAGGTGCTGAATGCTGCAGTTTCTAGCATACATGGTTTTCTTTGGGGAGGAACATGTGTTACTTCAACTCAGCTGAATAGGCCTATTTGGAGCAAACCCAGCCTATCTGCACTTTGAAACACCCAAGTTGCAGGAAGCATTCCTTTCCAAAACGGACACCATTCTCACTGGAATACAATGTGTTAGATGCTCCAGCTTCTAACATAGATGGTTTTCTTTGGAGAGATACATGGGTTTCTTCAACTCAGCTGAATATACTTTAAGGGAGCAAACAGAGTCTATCTCCACCTTCAACCACCTAAGTTCCAGGAAGTATTCCTTGAAAAACCTAACCGAATACTACAGGGAAACCATGTGGTAGAAGCTCCTGGTTCTAAGACGGATGATTTTCTTTCAAGAGATACATGTGTTTCTACAAGTTAGCTGAAGAGGCCAATTTGGAACAAAATGAGCCTTTCTCCACCGAAAAAATACTGATTCTCGGGAGTTATTCCTTTCAAAACCAAATTCAATTTGGACAGGGAAACAGTGTGCTAGATGCTCCTGCTTCAAACAGGGATTGTTTTCTTGCGAGAAATACCTGTGTTTCTTCACTGGAGCCGAGTAGGGCTATTTGGAATAAAATGAGCCTTTTCGACCTTGAAAACTGTGATTTGCAGGGATTACTCATTTCAAAAACTAATTCAGCTCTCAAAGTGAAACAATGTGCTCTGCTACAGCTTCTAGCATCCATGCTTTTCTTGGCAGAGGTACATGAATTTCTTCAACTCAGCTGGATAGCCCTAATAGACCAAACGCAGTCTATATTAACCCTTCTACACCCACGATTCAGGAAGTTTTCCTTTACTAACTAATGCAGTTCTCACAGGAAAACAGTGTGCTTCTAACATGGATGGTGTTCCTTTGAGAGATACATGTGTTTCTTCAACTCAGCTGAAAAGGCATCTTTGGAGCAAAGAGAGACAATCTATCTTGAAATACCTTAGTTGCAGGAAGCATTGCATTGAAAACCTAAGTCAATACTCACAAGGAATCAATGATCTCGATGCTCCTGCATCTAATAGCGATGGTTTTCTTTGAGTGATACCTGTATTTCTTCCACTTGGCTGAATAGGTCTTTTTGGATCAAAATGAGCTTTTCTGCACTTTCAAAACTATGAACTACAGGAAGCATTTCTTTCCAAACCTAACACAATTCTCATTAGGACAGAGATGCTGAATGCTGCATCTTCTAACTTAGAGGGTTTTCTTAGGAGAGATACAAGGGTTTCCTCACCTCAGCTGAATATACGTTAAGTTAACAAACAGAGTCTCTCCCCACCTTGAACCACCAAAGTTCCAGGAAGTATTCCTTTAAAAAACTAACCGAATTCTACAGGGAAACAATGTGGTAGAAGCTCCTGGTCATAAGACAGATAGATTTCTTTCCAGAGATACATGTGTTTCTTCAAGTTAGCTGAATAGGCCTATTTAGAACAACTTGAGCCTTTCTCCACCTAGAAAATTCTGATATGCAAGAGATATTCCTTTCAAAACCAAATTCAATTCTCACAGGGAAACAATGTGGTAGATGCTACATCTTTTAAAACAGGTGGTTTTCAATAAGGAGACAGATGTGTTCCTTCAACTCAATGGAAAATGCCTAGTTGCAGCCAAGGGAATCGATCTCCACCTTGAAACACCTAAGTTGCGGGATGTGTCTTTTCAGAACAAACTGAATTCTCCCAGGAAAAGCATGTGCTACATTCTCCTGCATGGAACAATGAGGGATTTCCTTGAGAGACACATGTGTTGCATCACCTCACCAGAATAGGTGCATTTGAAGCACAAGGAGCCTTTCTCCCCTGTGAACATTTTTTTTTGCAGGAATTATTCCTGTCAAAACATAACACAAGCCTCACTGGAAAAAAGGTGCTACATGCTCCTGTTTCTAACACAGGTGGTTTTCTTTTGAGGGATACAAGGATTCCTTCAATTTAGCTGAATAGGTCTATTTGCAACAAAATGAGCCCTTCTCCACCTGGAAAACTATCGTTCACAGGAATTATTCCTTTCAAAACTAACTCAATTGACGGAGGGAGACAATGCAGAAGATGCTGCAGCTTCTCTCACAGATGGTTGTCTTTGGAGAGGTACATGTGTTCCCTCCCCTCAGTTGAATAGGCCTACTTGGAGCAAAAAGTGCCTATCTCCACCTTGAAGCACCTACTTTTCACGAAGTATTTCTTTCAAAAGTTAACTCAGTTATCACAGAGAAACAATGTGCTGCTAGCTTCTGTTTCTACACAGATGGAGTTCCTTCGAGAGATACATGTGTTTCTTCAAGTAAGATGAATTGGTGGATCTGCAGCCAAATGAGCCTTTTCCATCTTGAAAACTTTGGTTTGCAGGAAGTACTCCTTTCAAAACCTAACTGAGTTCTCATGGCCTAACAATGTGTTCGATGTGGCAGCCACTTTCATAGCTGGTTTTCTTTGGAGAGATGCATATGGTTCTTCAACTCAGGTGAAGAGGCCTATTTGGAGCAAAGTGAGGCTATTTCCACCTTGAAAGGCCGTGGTTGCATGAAGTATTCTTTTCCAAAACTTAGCAATTCTCACAGGAAAACAATGTGCTAGGTGCTCCTGCTTCCAACAGGGATGGTTTTCTTTCGAGAAATACCTGTGTTTCTTCAACTTAGCCAAGTCGGGCTATTTGGAATGAGATGACAGTTTTCGACCTTGAAAACTGTGAATTGCAAGAATTATTCTTCTGCATATCCAATTCAACTCTCAAAGGGAAACATTGTGCTAGATGCTAGGGCTTCTACCATGCATACTTTTCTTTTAGAGGTACATGTACTTCCTCTACTCAGCTGAATAGCCCTAATGGACCAAACGCAGCCTATCTCCCCCTGCAAACACCTAAGATTCATGAAGAATTCCTTTCAAAAACTAACACAGTTCTCACAGGAAAACATGTGCTTCTAACATGGGTGGTTTTCCTTTGAGAGATGTGTGTGTCTTCAACTTAGCTGAATAGGCCTATTTGAAATGAGGTGAGCCTCCTACTTTGAATATTGATATTTGCAGGGTGCGTTGCTTTAAAAAACTAAATGAATTCTCATAGTGAAACACTGTGCTAGATGTGGCAGTTTCTAACATTGAAGGATTTCTTTGCATACATGCATGTGTATCTGCAATTCACCCAAATAGGCCTATTTAGAGTATGCACATGCTCTCTCCACCTTGAAACACCTAAGTGGCAGTAAGTATTCCTTTCAAAAATAACTCAAGTCTCAAAGGGAAACAACGTGCTAAACGCAAATGCTGCCATCACAGACGGTTTCCTTTGGAGAGGTACATGTGTTACATCTCCTTAGGTGAATAGGCCCATTCGGAGCAAAATGATCCTTTCTCCACTGTGAAAACGATGATTTGCAGGACGTATTCCTTTCAAAACGTAACTCAAGTCTCACAAGGAAACAAAGTGGTAGGTTCTTTGCATCTAACACAGATTTTTTTCTCTCGAGATACACACATGTTTCATCAACTTTCTTGAACTGGCCTATTTGCAAGAAAATGAGACTTTCTCCACCTTGAAAAGTAGGATTTGCAGGAGTTATTCTTCCCAAACCTATCTGAAGTCTCACAGGGAAACAATGTGCTTGAAACTCCTGCTTCTAACTCGGTGGTTTTCTTTCTAGGAATGCATGTGTTTCCTCCTCTTAGTTGCCTAGGCCTATTTGGAACACAATGAGCCTATCTCCAACCTGAAAACTGTGATTAGCAGGATGTATTCCTTTCCAAAACTTCCTTAATTCTCAAAGGGAAACAATGTGCTAGAAGCTGCGGCTTCCACCATAGGTGATTGTCTTGGCAGGGATACATGTGTTTCTTCAACTCACCTGAATAGGCCTACTTAGTGCAAAGAGAGACCTTCTGCACCTTGAAACAACTACATTGCAAGAAACAGTCCTTTCAAAAACTAATTTCATTGTCACAAGAACAAGGTGCTGAATGCTGCAGTTTCTAGCATACATGGTTTTCTTTGGGGAGGAACATGTGTTACTTCAACTCAGCTGAATAGGCCTATTTGGAGCAAACCCAGCCTATCTGCACTTTGAAACACCCAAGTTGCAGGAAGCATTCCTTTCCAAAACGGACACCATTCTCACTGGAATACAATGTGTTAGATGCTCCAGCTTCTAACATAGATGGTTTTCTTTGGAGAGATACATGGGTTTCTTCAACTCAGCTGAATATACTTTAAGGGAGCAAACAGAGTCTATCTCCACCTTCAACCACCTAAGTTCCAGGAAGTATTCCTTGAAAAACCTAACCGAATACTACAGGGAAACCATGTGGTAGAAGCTCCTGGTTCTAAGACGGATGATTTTCTTTCAAGAGATACATGTGTTTCTACAAGTTAGCTGAAGAGGCCAATTTGGAACAAAATGAGCCTTTCTCCACCGAAAAAATACTGATTCTCGGGAGTTATTCCTTTCAAAACCAAATTCAATTTGGACAGGGAAACAGTGTGCTAGATGCTCCTGCTTCAAACAGGGATTGTTTTCTTGCGAGAAATACCTGTGTTTCTTCACTGGAGCCGAGTAGGGCTATTTGGAATAAAATGAGCCTTTTCGACCTTGAAAACTGTGATTTGCAGGGATTACTCATTTCAAAAACTAATTCAGCTCTCAAAGTGAAACAATGTGCTCTGCTACAGCTTCTAGCATCCATGCTTTTCTTGGCAGAGGTACATGAATTTCTTCAACTCAGCTGGATAGCCCTAATAGACCAAACGCAGTCTATATTAACCCTTCTACACCCACGATTCAGGAAGTTTTCCTTTACTAACTAATGCAGTTCTCACAGGAAAACAGTGTGCTTCTAACATGGATGGTGTTCCTTTGAGAGATACATGTGTTTCTTCAACTCAGCTGAAAAGGCATCTTTGGAGCAAAGAGAGACAATCTATCTTGAAATACCTTAGTTGCAGGAAGCATTGCATTGAAAACCTAAGTCAATACTCACAAGGAATCAATGATCTCGATGCTCCTGCATCTAATAGCGATGGTTTTCTTTGAGTGATACCTGTATTTCTTCCACTTGGCTGAATAGGTCTTTTTGGATCAAAATGAGCTTTTCTGCACTTTCAAAACTATGAACTACAGGAAGCATTTCTTTCCAAACCTAACACAATTCTCATTAGGACAGAGATGCTGAATGCTGCATCTTCTAACTTAGAGGGTTTTCTTAGGAGAGATACAAGGGTTTCCTCACCTCAGCTGAATATACGTTAAGTTAACAAACAGAGTCTCTCCCCACCTTGAACCACCAAAGTTCCAGGAAGTATTCCTTTAAAAAACTAACCGAATTCTACAGGGAAACAATGTGGTAGAAGCTCCTGGTCATAAGACAGATAGATTTCTTTCCAGAGATACATGTGTTTCTTCAAGTTAGCTGAATAGGCCTATTTAGAACAACTTGAGCCTTTCTCCACCTAGAAAATTCTGATATGCAAGAGATATTCCTTTCAAAACCAAATTCAATTCTCACAGGGAAACAATGTGGTAGATGCTACATCTTTTAAAACAGGTGGTTTTCAATAAGGAGACAGATGTGTTCCTTCAACTCAATGGAAAATGCCTAGTTGCAGCCAAGGGAATCGATCTCCACCTTGAAACACCTAAGTTGCGGGATGTGTCTTTTCAGAACAAACTGAATTCTCCCAGGAAAAGCATGTGCTACATTCTCCTGCATGGAACAATGAGGGATTTCCTTGAGAGACACATGTGTTGCATCACCTCACCAGAATAGGTGCATTTGAAGCACAAGGAGCCTTTCTCCCCTGTGAACATTTTTTTTTGCAGGAATTATTCCTGTCAAAACATAACACAAGCCTCACTGGAAAAAAGGTGCTACATGCTCCTGTTTCTAACACAGGTGGTTTTCTTTTGAGGGATACAAGGATTCCTTCAATTTAGCTGAATAGGTCTATTTGCAACAAAATGAGCCCTTCTCCACCTGGAAAACTATCGTTCACAGGAATTATTCCTTTCAAAACTAACTCAATTGACGGAGGGAGACAATGCAGAAGATGCTGCAGCTTCTCTCACAGATGGTTGTCTTTGGAGAGGTACATGTGTTCCCTCCCCTCAGTTGAATAGGCCTATTTGGAGCAAAAAGTGCCTATCTCCACCTTGAAGCACCTACTTTTCACGAAGTATTTCTTTCAAAAGTTAACTCAGTTATCACAGAGAAACAATGTGCTGCTAGCTTCTGTTTCTACACAGATGGAGTTCCTTCGAGAGATACATGTGTTTCTTCAAGTAAGATGAATTGGTGGATCTGCAGCCAAATGAGCCTTTTCCATCTTGAAAACTTTGGTTTGCAGGAAGTACTCCTTTCAAAAACTAACTGAGTTCTAATGGCCTAACAATGTGTTCGATGTGGCAGCCACTTTCATAGCTGGTTTTCTTTGGAGAGATGCATATGGTTCTTCAACTCAGGTGAAGAGGCCTATTTGTAGCAAAGTGAGGCTATTTCCACCTTGAAAGGCCGTGGTTGCAGGAAGTATTCGTTTCCAAAACTTAGCAATTCTCACAGGAAAACAATGTGCTAGGTGCTCCTGCTTCCAACAGGGATGGTTTTCTTTCGAGAAATACCTGTGTTTCTTCAACTTAGCCAAGTCGGGCTATTTGGAATGAGATGACACTTTTCGACCTTGAAAACTGTGAATTGCAGGAATTATTCTTCTGCAAATCCAATTCAACTCTCAAAGGGAAACATTGTGCTAGATGCTAGGGCTTCTACCATGCATACTTTTCTTTTAGAGGTACATGTACTTCCTCTACTCAGCTGAATAGCCCTAATGGACCAAACGCAGCCTATCTCCCCCTGCAAACACCTAAGATTCATGAAGAATTCCTTTCAAAAACTAACACAGTTCTCACAGGAAAACATGTGCTTCTAACATGGGTGGTTTTCCTTTGAGAGATGTGTGTGTCTTCAACTTAGCTGAATAGGCCTATTTGAAATGAGGTGAGCCTCCTACTTTGAATATTGATATTTGCAGGGTGCGTTGCTTTAAAAAACTAAATGAATTCTCATAGTGAAACACTGTGCTAGATGTGGCAGTTTCTAACATTGAAGGATTTCTTTGCATACATGCATGTGTATCTGCAATTCACCCAAATAGGCCTATTTAGAGTAAGCACATGCTCTCTCCACCTTGAAACACCTAAGTGGCAGTAAGTATTCCTTTCAAAAATAACTCAAGTCTCAAAGGGAAACAACGTGCTAAACGCAAATGCTGCCATCACAGACGGTTTCCTTTGGAGAGGTACATGTGTTACATCTCCTTAGGTGAATAGGCCCATTCGGAGCAAAATGATCCTTTCTCCACTGTGAAAACGATGATTTGCAGGACGTATTCCTTTCAAAACGTAACTCAAGTCTCACAAGGAAACAAAGTGGTAGGTTCTTTGCATCTAACACAGATTTTTTTCTCTCGAGATACACACATGTTTCATCAACTTTCTTGAACTGGCCTATTTGCAAGAAAAAGAGACTTTCTCCACCTTGAAAAGTAGGATTTGCAGGAGTTATTCTTCCCAAACCTATCTGAAGTCTCACAGGGAAACAATGTGCTTGAAACTCCTGCTTCTAACTCGGTGGTTTTCTTTCTAGGAATGCATGTGTTTCCTCCACTTAGTTGCCTAGGCCTATTTGGAACACAATGAGCCTATCTCCAACCTGAAAACTGTGATTAGCAGGATGTATTCCTTTCCAAAACTTCCTTAATTCTCAAAGGGAAACAATGTGCTAGAAGCTGCGGCTTCCACCATAGGTGATTGTCTTGGCAGGGATACATGTGTTTCTTCAACTCACCTGAATAGGCCTACTTAGTGCAAAGAGAGACCTTCTGCACCTTGAAACAACTACATTGCAAGAAACAGTCCTTTCAAAAACTAATTTCATTGTCACAAGAACAAGGTGCTGAATGCTGCAGTTTCTAGCATACATGGTTTTCTTTGGGGAGGAACATGTGTTACTTCAACTCAGCTGAATAGGCCTATTTGGAGCAAACCCAGCCTATCTGCACTTTGAAACACCCAAGTTGCAGGAAGCATTCCTTTCCAAAACGGACACCATTCTCACTGGAATACAATGTGTTAGATGCTCCAGCTTCTAACATAGATGGTTTTCTTTGGAGAGATACATGGGTTTCTTCAACTCAGCTGAATATACTTTAAGGGAGCAAACAGAGTCTATCTCCACCTTCAACCACCTAAGTTCCAGGAAGTATTCCTTGAAAAACCTAACCGAATACTACAGGGAAACCATGTGGTAGAAGCTCCTGGTTCTAAGACAGATGATTTTCTTTCAAGAGATACATGTGTTTCTACAAGTTAGCTGAAGAGGCCAATTTGGAACAAAATGAGCCTTTCTCCACCGAAAAAATACTGATTCTCGGGAGTTATTCCTTTCAAAACCAAATTCAATTTGGACAGGGAAACAGTGTGCTAGATGCTCCTGCTTCAAACAGGGATTGTTTTCTTGCGAGAAATACCTGTGTTTCTTCACTGGAGCCGAGTAGGGCTATTTGGAATAAAATGAGCCTTTTCGACCTTGAAAACTGTGATTTGCAGGGATTACTCATTTCAAAAACTAATTCAGCTCTCAAAGTGAAACAATGTGCTCTGCTACAGCTTCTAGCATCCATGCTTTTCTTGGCAGAGGTACATGAATTTCTTCAACTCAGCTGGATAGCCCTAATAGACCAAACGCAGTCTATATTAACCCTTCTACACCCACGATTCAGGAAGTTTTCCTTTACTAACTAATGCAGTTCTCACAGGAAAACAGTGTGCTTCTAACATGGATGGTTTTCCTTTGAGAGATACATGTGTTTCTTCAACTCAGCTGAAAAGGCATCTTTGGAGCAAAGAGAGACAATCTATCTTGAAATACCTTAGTTGCAGGAAGCATTGCATTGAAAACCTAAGTCAATACTCACAAGGAATCAATGATCTCGATGCTCCTGCATCTAATAGCGATCGTTTTCTTTGAGTGATACCTGTATTTCTTCCACTTGGCTGAATAGGTCTTTTTGGATCAAAATGAGCTTTTTTGCGCTTTGAAAACTATGAACTACAGGAAGCATTTCTTTCCAAACCTAACACAATTCTCATTAGGACAGAGATGCTGAATGCTGCATCTTCTAACTTAGAGGGTTTTCTTAGGAGAGATACAAGGGTTTCCTCACCTCAGCTGAATATACGTTAAGTTAACAAACAGAGTCTCTCCCCACCTTGAACCACCAAAGTTCCAGGAAGTATTCCTTTAAAAAACTAACCGAATTCTACAGGGAAACAATGTGGTAGAAGCTCCTGGTCATAAGACAGATAGATTTCTTTCCAGAGATACATGTGTTTCTTCAAGTTAGCTGAATAGGCCTATTTAGAACAACTTGAGCCTTTCTCCACCTAGAAAATTCTGATATGCAAGAGATATTCCTTTCAAAACCAAATTCAATTCTCACAGGGAAACAATGTGGTAGATGCTACATCTTTTAAAACAGGTGGTTTTCAATAAGGAGACAGATGTGTTCCTTCAACTCAATGGAAAATGCCTAGTTGCAGCCAACTGAATCGATCTCCACCTTGAAACACCTAAGTTGCGGGATGTGTCTTTTCAGAACAAACTGAATTCTCCCAGGAAAAGCATGTGCTACATTCTCCTGCATGGAACAATGAGGGATTTCCTTGAGAGACACATGTGTTGCATCACCTCACCAGAATAGGTGCATTTGAAGCACAAGGAGCCTTTCTCCCCTGTGAACATTTTTTTTTGCAGGAATTATTCCTGTCAAAACATAACACAAGCCTCACTGGAAAAAAGGTGCTACATGCTCCTGTTTCTAACACAGGTGGTTTTCTTTTGAGGGATACAAGGATTCCTTCAATTTAGATGAATAGGTCTATTTGCAACAAAATGAGCCCTTCTCCACCTGGAAAACTATCGTTCACAGGAATTATTCCTTTCAAAACTAACTCAATTGTCGGAGGGAGACAATGCAGAAGATGCTGCAGCTTCTCTCACAGATGGTTGTCTTTGGAGAGGTACATGTGTTCCCTCCCCTCAGTTGAATAGGCCTATTTGGAGCAAAAAGTGCCTATCTCCACCTTGAAGCACCTACTTTTCACGAAGTATTTCTTTCAAAAGTTAACTCAGTTATCACAGAGAAACAATGTGCTGCTAGCTTCTGTTTCTACACAGATGGAGTTCCTTCGAGAGATACATGTGTTTCTTCAAGTAAGATGAATTGGTGGATCTGCAGCCAAATGAGCCTTTTCCATCTTGAAAACTTTGGTTTGCAGGAAGTACTCCTTTCAAAAACTAACTGAGTTCTCATGGCCTAACAATGTGTTCGATGTGGCAGCCACTTTCATAGCTGGTTTTCTTTGGAGAGATGCATATGATTCTTCAACTCAGGTGAAGAGGCCTATTTGGAGCAAAGTGAGGCTATTTCCACCTTGAAAGGCCGTGGTTGCAGGAAGTATTCTTTTCCAAAACTTAGCAATTCTCACAGGAAAACAATGTGCTAGGTGCTCCTGCTTCCAACAGGGATGGTTTTCTTTCGAGAAATACCTGTGTTTCTTCAACTTAGCCAAGTCGGGCTATTTGGAATGAGATGACAGTTTTCGACCTTGAAAACTGTGAATTGCAGGAATTCTTCTTCTGCAAATCCAATTCAACTCTCAAAGGGAAACATTGTGCTAGATGCTAGGGCTTCTACCATGCATACTTTTCTTTTAGAGGTACATGTACTTCCTCTACTCAGCTGAATAGCCCTAATGGACCAAACGCAGCCTATCTCCCCCTGCAAACACCTAAGATTCATGAAGAATTCCTTTCAAAAACTAACACAGTTCTCACAGGAAAACATGTGCTTCTAACATGGGTGGTTTTCCTTTGAGAGATGTGTGTGTCTTCAACTTAGCTGAATAGGCCTATTTGAAATGAGGTGAGCCTCCTACTTTGAATATTGATATTTGCAGGGTGCGTTGCTTTAAAAAAACTAAATGAATTCTCATAGTGAAACACTGTGCTAGATGTGGCAGTTTCTAACATTGAAGGATTTCTTTGCATACATGCATGTGTATCTGCAATTCACCCAAATAGGCCTATTTAGAGTAAGCACATGCTCTCTCCACCTTGAAACACCTAAGTGGCAGTAAGTATTCCTTTCAAAATTAACTCAAGTCTCAAAGGGAAACAACGTGCTAAACGCAAATGCTGCCATCACAGACGGTTTCCTTTGGAGAGGTACATGTGTTACATCTCCTTAGGTGAATAGGCCCATTCGGAGCAAAATGATCCTTTCTCCACTGTGAAAACGATGATTTGCAGGATGTATTCCTTTCAAAACGTAACTCAAGTCTCACAAGGAAACAAAGTGGTAGGTTCTTTGCATCTAACACAGATTTTTTTCTCTCGAGATACACACATGTTTCATCAACTTTCTTGAACTGGCCTATTTGCAAGAAAAAGAGACTTTCTCCACCTTGAAAAGTAGGATTTGCAGGAGTTATTCTTCCCAAACCTATCTGAAGTCTCACAGGGAAACAATGTGCTTGAAACTCCTGCTTCTAACTCGGTGGTTTTCTTTCTAGGAATGCATGTGTTTCCTCCACTTAGTTGCCTAGGCCTATTTGGAACACAATGAGCCTATCTCCAACCTGAAAACTGTGATTAGCAGGATGTATTCCTTTCCAAAACTTCCTTAATTCTCAAAGGGAAACAATGTGCTAGAAGCTGCGGCTTCCACCATAGGTGATTGTCTTGGCAGGGATACATGTGTTTCTTCAACTCACCTGAATAGGCCTACTTAGTGCAAAGAGAGACCTTCTGCACCTTGAAACAACTACATTGCAAGAAACAATCCTTTCAAAAACTAATTTCATTGTCACAAGAACAAGGTGCTGAATGCTGCAGTTTCTAGCATACATGGTTTTCTTTGGGGAGGAACATGTGTTACTTCAACTCAGCTGAATAGGCCTATTTGGAGCAAACCCAGCCTATCTGCACTTTGAAACACCCAAGTTGCAGGAAGCATTCCTTTCCAAAACGGACACCATTCTCACTGGAATACAATGTGTTAGATGCTCCAGCTTCTAACATAGATGGTTTTCTTTGGAGAGATACATGGGTTTCTTCAACTCAGCTGAATATACTTTAAGGGAGCAAACAGAGTCTATCTCCACCTTCAACCACCTAAGTTCCAGGAAGTATTCCTTGAAAAACCTAACCGAATACTACAGGGAAACCATGTGGTAGAAGCTCCTGGTTATAAGACAGATGATTTTCTTTCAAGAGATACATGTGTTTCTACAAGTTAGCTGAAGAGGCCAATTTGGAACAAAATGAGCCTTTCTCCACCGAAAAAATACTGATTCTCGGGAGTTATTCCTTTCAAAACCAAATTCAATTTGGACAGGGAAACAGTGTGCTAGATGCTCCTGCTTCAAACAGGGATTGTTTTCTTGCGAGAAATACCTGTGTTTCTTCACTGGAGCCGAGTAGGGCTATTTGGAATAAAATGAGCCTTTTCGACCTTGAAAACTGTGATTTGCAGGGATTACTCATTTCAAAAACTAATTCAGCTCTCAAAGTGAAACAATGTGCTCTGCAACAGCTTCTAGCATCCATGCTTTTCTTGGCAGAGGTACATGAATTTCTTCAACTCAGCTGGATAGCCCTAATAGACCAAACGCAGTCTATATTAACCCTTCTACACCTAAGATTCAGGAAGTTTTCCTTTACTAACTAATGCAGTTCTCACAGGAAAACAGTGTGCTTCTAACATGGATGGTTTTCCTTTGAGAGATACATGTGTTTCTTCAACTCAGCTGAAAAGGCATCTTTGGAGCAAAGAGACAATCTATCTTGAAATACCTTAGTTGCAGGAAGCATTGCATTGAAAACCTAAGTCAATACTCACAAGGAATCAATGATCTCGATGCTCCTGCATCTAATAGCGATCGTTTTCTTTGAGAGATACCTGTATTTCTTCCACTTGGCTGAATAGGTCTTTTTGGATCAAAATGAGCTTTTTTGCGCTTTGAAAACTATGAACTACAGGAAGCATTTCTTTCCAAACCTAACACAATTCTCATTAGGACAGAGATGCTGAATGCTGCATCTTCTAACTTAGAGGGTTTTCTTAGGAGAGATACAAGGGTTTCCTCACCTCAGCTGAATATACGTTAAGTTAACAAACAGAGTCTCTCCCCACCTTGAACCACCAAAGTTCCAGGAAGTATTCCTTTAAAAAACTAACCGAATTCTACAGGGAAACAATGTGGTAGAAGCTCCTGGTCATAAGACAGATAGATTTCTTTCCAGAGATACATGTGTTTCTTCAAGTTAGCTGAATAGGCCTATTTAGAACAACTTGAGCCTTTCTCCACCTAGAAAATTCTGATATGCAAGAGATATTCCTTTCAAAACCAAATTCAATTCTCACAGGGAAACAATGTGGTAGATGCTACATCTTTTAAAACAGGTGGTTTTCAATAAGGAGACAGATGTGTTCCTTCAACTCAATGGAAAATGCCTAGTTGCAGCCAAGGGAATCGATCTCCACCTTGAAACACCTAAGTTGCGGGATGTGTCTTTTCAGAACAAACTGAATTCTCCCAGGAAAAGCATGTGCTACATTCTCCTGCATGGAACAATGAGGGATTTCCTTGAGAGACACATGTGTTGCATCACCTCACCAGAATAGGTGCATTTGAAGCACAAGGAGCCTTTCTCCCCTGTGAACATTTTTTTTTGCAGGAATTATTCCTGTCAAAACATAACACAAGCCTCACTGGAAAAAAGGTGCTACATGCTCCTGTTTCTAACACAGGTGGTTTTCTTTTGAGGGATACAAGGATTCCTTCAATTTAGCTGAATAGGTCTATTTGCAACAAAATGAGCCCTTCTCCACCTGGAAAACTATCGTTCACAGGAATTATTCCTTTCAAAACTAACTCAATTGTCGGAGGGAGACAATGCAGAAGATGCTGCAGCTTCTCTCACAGATGGTTGTCTTTGGAGAGGTACATGTGTTCCCTCCCCTCAGTTGAATAGGCCTATTTGGAGCCAAAAGTGCCTATCTCCAACTTGAAGCACCTACTTTTCACGAAGTATTTCTTTCAAAAGTTAACTCAGTTATCACAGAGAAACAATGTGCTGCTAGCTTCTGTTTCTACACAGATGGAGTTCCTTCGAGAGATACATGTGTTTCTTCAAGTAAGATGAATTGGTGGATCTGCAGCCAAATGAGCCTTTTCCATCTTGAAAACTTTGGTTTGCAGGAAGTACTCCTTTCAAAACCTAACTGAGTTCTCTTGGCCTAACAATGTGCTCGATGTGGCAGCCACTTTCATAGCTGGTTTTCTTTGGAGAGATGCATATGGTTCTTCAACTCAGGTGAAGAGGCCTATTTGGAGCAAAGTGAGGCTATTTCCACCTTGAAAGGCCGTGGTTGCAGGAAGTATTCTTTTCCAAAACGGACGCAATTCTCACAGGAAAACAATGTGCTACGTGCTCCTGCTTCCAACAGGGATGGTTTTCTTTCGAGAAATACCTGTGTTTCTTCAACTTAGCCAAGTCGGGCTATTTGGAATGAGATGACAGTTTTCGACCTTGAAAACTGTGAATTGCAGGAATTATTCTTCTGCAAATCCAATTCAACTCTCAAAGGGAAACATTGTGCTAGATGCTAGGGCTTCTACCATGCATACTTTTCTTTTAGAGGTACATGTACTTCCTCTACTCAGCTGAATAGCCCTAATGGACCAAACGCAGCCTATCTCCCCCTGCAAACACCTAAGATTCATGAAGAATTCCTTTCACAAACTAACACAGTTCTCACAGGAAAACATGTGCTTCTAACATGGGTGGTTTTCCTTTGAGAGATGTGTGTGTCTTCAACTTAGCTGAATAGGCCTATTTGAAATGAGGTGAGCCTCCTACTTTGAATATTGATATTTGCAGGGTGCGTTGCTTTAAAAAACTAAATGAATTCTCATAGTGAAACACTGTGCTAGATGTGGCAGTTTCTAACATTGAAGGATTTCTTTGCATACATGCATGTGTATCTGCAATTCACCCAAATAGGCCTATTTAGAGTAAGCACATGCTCTCTCCACCTTGAAACACCTAAGTGGCAGTAAGTATTCCTTTCAAAATTAACTCAAGTCTCAAAGGGAAACAACGTGCTAAACGCAAATGCTGCCATCACAGACGGTTTCCTTTGGAGAGGTACATGTGTTACATCTCCTTAGGTGAATAGGCCCATTCGGAGCAAAATGATCCTTTCTCCCCTGTGAAAACGATGATTTGCAGGACGTATTCCTTTCAAAACGTAACTCAAGTCTCACAAGGAAACAAAGTGGTAGGTTCTTTGCATCTAACACAGATTTTTTTCTCTCGAGATACACACATGTTTCATCAACTTTCTTGAACTGGCCTATTTGCAAGAAAATGAGACTTTCTCCACCTTGAAAAGTAGGATTTGCAGGAGTTATTCTTCCCAAACCTATCTGAAGTCTCACAGGGAAACAATGTGCTTGAAACTCCTGCTTCTAACTCGGTGGTTTTCTTTCTAGGAATGCATGTGTTTCCTCCACTTAGTTGCCTAGGCCTATTTGGAACACAATGAGCCTATCTCCAACCTGAAAACTGTGATTAGCAGGATGTATTCCTTTCCAAAACTTCCTTAATTCTCAAAGGGAAACAATGTGCTAGAAGCTGCGGCTTCCACCATAGGTGATTGTCTTGGCAGGGATACATGTGTTTCTTCAACTCACCTGAATAGGCCTACTTAGTGCAAAGAGAGACCTTCTGCACCTTGAAACAACTACATTGCAAGAAACAGTCCTTTCAAAAACTAATTTCATTGTCACAAGAACAAGGTGCTGAATGCTGCAGTTTCTAGCATACATGGTTTTCTTTGGGGAGGAACATGTGTTACTTCAACTCAGCTGAATAGGCCTATTTGGAGCAAACCCAGCCTATCTGCACTTTGAAACACCCAAGTTGCAGGAAGCATTCCTTTCCAAAACGGACACCATTCTCACTGGAATACAATGTGTTAGATGCTCCAGCTTCGAACATAGATGGTTTTCTTTGGAGAGATACATGGGTTTCTTCAACTCAGCTGAATATACTTTAAGGGAGCAAACAGAGTCTATCTCCACCTTCAACCACCTAAGTTCCAGGAAGTATTCCTTGAAAAACCTAACCGAATACTACAGGGAAACCATGTGGTAGAAGCTCCTGGTTCTAAGACAGATGATTTTCTTTCAAGAGATACATGTGTTTCTACAAGTTAGCTGAAGAGGCCAATTTGGAACAAAATGAGCCTTTCTCCACCGAAAAAATACTGATTCTCGGGAGTTATTCCTTTCAAAACCAAATTCAATTTGGACAGGGAAACAGTGTGCTAGATGCTCCTGCTTCAAACAGGGATTGTTTTCTTGCGAGAAATACCTGTGTTTCTTCACTGGAGCCGAGTAGGGCTATTTGGAATAAAATGAGCCTTTTCGACCTTGAAAACTGTGATTTGCAGGGATTACTCATTTCAAAAACTAATTCAGCTCTCAAAGTGAAACAATGTGCTCTGCTACAGCTTCTAGCATCCATGCTTTTCTTGGCAGAGGTACATGAATTTCTTCAACTCAGCTGGATAGCCCTAATAGACCAAACGCAGTCTATATTAACCCTTCCACACCTAAGATTCAGGAAGTTTTCCTTTACTAACTAATGCAGTTCTCACAGGAAAACAGTGTGCTTCTAACATGGGTGGTTTTCCTTTGAGAGATACATGTGTTTCTTCAACTCAGCTGAAAAGGCATCTTTGGAGCAAAGAGAGACAATCTATCTTGAAATACCTTAGTTGCAGGAAGCATTGCATTGAGAACCTAAGTCAATACTCACAAGGAATCAATGATCTCGATGCTCCTGCATCTAATAGCGATGGTTTTCTTTGAGAGATACCTGTATTTCTTCCACTTGGCTGAATAGGTCTTTTTGGATCAAAATGAGCTTTTTTGCGCTTTGAAAACTATGAACTACAGGAAGCATTTCTTTCCAAACCTAACACAATTCTCATTAGGACAGAGATGCTGAATGCTGCATCTTCTAACTTAGAGGGTTTTCTTAGGAGAGATACAAGGGTTTCTTCACCTCAGCTGAATATACGTTAAGTTAACAAACAGAGTCTCTCCCCACCTTGAACCACCAAAGTTCCAGGAAGTATTCCTTTAAAAAACTAACCGAATTCTACAGGGAAACAATGTGGTAGAAGCTCCTGGTCATAAGACAGATAGATTTCTTTCCAGAGATACATGTGTTTCTTCAAGTTAGCTGAATAGGCCTATTTAGAACAACTTGAGCCTTTCTCCACCTAGAAAATTCTGATATGCAAGAGATATTCCTTTCAAAACCAAATTCAATTCTCACAGGGAAACAATGTGGTAGATGCTACATCTTTTAAAACAGGAGATTTTCTTTAAGGAGACAGATGTGTTCCTTCAACTCAATGGAAAATGCCTAGTTGCAGCCAATGGAATCGATCTCCACGTTGAAACACCTAAGTTGCGGGATGTGTCTTTTCAGAACAAACTGAATTCTCCCAGGAAAAGCATGTGCTACATTCTCCTGCATGGAACAATGAGGGATTTCCTTGAGAGACACATGTGTTGCATCACCTCACCAGAATAGGTGTATTTGAAGCAAAAGGAGCCTTTCTCCCCTGTGAACATTTTTTTTTGCAGGAATAATTCCTGTCAAAACATAACACAACCCTCACTGGAAAAAAGGTGCTACATGCTCCTGTTTCTAACACAGGTGGTTTTCTTTTGAGGGATACAAGGATTCCTTCAATTTAGCTGAATATGTCTATTTGCAACAAAATGAGCCCTTCTCCACCTGGAAAACTATCGTTCACAGGAATTATTCCTTTCAAAACTAACTCAATTGTCGGAGGGAGACAATGCAGAAGATGCTGCAGCTTCTCTCACAGATGGTTGTCTTTGGAGAGGTACATGTGTTCCCTCCCCTCAGTTGAATAGGCCTATTTGGAGCCAAAAGTGCCTATCTCCACCTTGAAGCACCTACTTTTCACGAAGTATTTCTTTCAAAAGTTAACTCAGTTATCACAGAGAAACAATGTGCTGCTAGCTTCTGTTTCTACACAGATGGAGTTCCTTCGAGAGATACATGTGTTTCTTCAAGTAAGATGAATTGCTGGATCTGCAGCCAAATGAGCCTTTTCCATCTTGAAAACTTTGGTTTGCAGGAAGTACTCCTTTCAAAACCTAACTGAGTTCTCATGGCCTAACAATGTGCTCGATGTGGCAGCCACTTTCATAGCTGGTTTTCTTTGGAGAGATGCATATGGTTCTTCAACTCAGGTGAAGAGGCCTATTTGGAGCAAAGTGAGGCTATTTCCACCTTGAAAGGCCGTGGTTGCAGGAAGTATTCTTTTCCAAAACGGACGCAATTCTCACAGGAAAACAATGTGCTAGGTGCTCCTGCTTCCAACAGGGATGGTTTTCTTTCGAGAAATACCTGTGTTTCTTCAACTTAGCCAAGTCGGGCTATTTGGAATGAGATGACACTTTTCGACCTTGAAAACTGTGAATTGCAGGAATTATTCTTCTGCAAATCCAATTCAACTCTCAAAGGGAAACATTGTGCTAGATGCTAGGGCTTCTACCATGCATACTTTTCTTTTAGAGGTACATGTACTTCCTCTACTCAGCTGAATAGCCCTAATGGACCAAACGCAGCCTATCTCCCCCTGCAAACACCTAAGATTCATGAAGAATTCCTTTCACAAACTAACACAGTTCTCACAGGAAAACATGTGCTTCTAACATGGGTGGTTTTCCTTTGAGAGATGTGTGTGTCTTCAACTTAGCTGAATAGGCCTATTTGAAATGAGGTGAGCCTCCTACTTTGAATATTGATATTTGCAGGGTGCGTTGCTTTAAAAAACTAAATGAATTCTCATAGTGAAACACTGTGCTAGATGTGGCAGTTTCTAACATTGAAGGATTTCTTTGCATACATGCATGTGTATCTGCAATTCACCCAAATAGGCCTATTTAGAGTAAGCACATGCTCTCTCCACCTTGAAACACCTAAGTGGCAGTAAGTATTCCTTTCAAAAATAACTCAAGTCTCAAAGGGAAACAACGTGCTAAACGCAAATGCTGCCATCACAGACGGTTTCCTTTGGAGAGGTACATGTGTTACATCTCCTTAGGTGAATAGGCCCATTCGGAGCAAAATGATCCTTTCTCCACTGTGAAAATGATGATTTGCAGTACGTATTCCTTTCAAAACGTAACTCAAGTCTCACAAGGAAACAAAGTGGTAGGTTCTTTGCATCTAACACAGATTTTTTTCTTTCGAGATACACACATGTTTCATCAACTTTCTTGAACTGGCCTATTTGCAAGAAAATGAGACTTTCTCCACCTTGAAAAGTAGGATTTGCAGGAGTTATTCTTCCCAAACCTATCTGAAGTCTCACAGGAAAACAATGTGCTTGAAACTCCTGCTTCTAACTCGGTGGTTTTCTTTCTAGGAATGCATGTGTTTCCTCCACTTAGTTGCCTAGGCCTATTTGGAACACAATGAGCCTATCTCCAACCTGAAAACTGTGATTAGCAGGATGTATTCCTTTCCAAAACTTCCTTAATTCTCAAAGGGAAACAATGTGCTAGAAGCTGCGGCTTCCAGCATAGGTGATTGTCTTGGCAGGGATACATGTGTTTCTTCAACTCACCTGAATAGGCCTACTTAGTGCAAAGAGAGACCTTGTGCACCTTGAAACAACTACATTGCAAGAAACAGTCCTTTCAAAAACTAATTTCATTGTCACAAGAACAAGGTGCTGAATGCTGCAGTTTCTAGCATACATGGTTTTCTTTGGGGAGGAACATGTGTTACTTCAACTCAGCTGAATAGGCCTATTTGGAGCAAACCCAGCCTATCTGCACTTTGAAACACCAAAGTTGCAGGAAGCATTCCTTTCCAAAACGGACACCATTCTCACTGGAATACAATGTGTTAGATGCTCCAGCTTCTAACATAGATGGTTTTCTTTGGAGAGATACATGGGTTTCTTCAACTCAGCTGAATATACTTTAAGGGAGCAAACAGAGTCTATCTCCACCTTCAACCACCTAAGTTCCAGGAAGTATTCCTTGAAAAACCTAACCGAATACTACAGGGAAACCATGTGGTAGAAGCTCCTGGTTCTAAGACAGATGATTTTCTTTCAAGAGATACATGTGTTTCTACAAGTTAGCTGAAGAGGCCAATTTGGAACAAAATGAGCCTTTCTCCACCGAAAAAATACTGATTCTCGGAAGTTATTCCTTTCAAAACCAAATTCAATTTGGACAGGGAAACAGTGTGCTAGATGCTCCTGCTTCAAACAGGGATTGTTTTCTTGCGAGAAATACCTGTGTTTCTTCACTGGAGCCGAGTAGGGCTATTTGGAATAAAATGAGCCTTTTCGACCTTGAAAACTGTGATTTGCAGGGATTACTCATTTCAAAAACTAATTCAGCTCTCAAAGTGAAACAATGTGCTCTGCTACAGCTTCTAGCATACATGCTTTTCTTTGAAGAAGTACATGAATTTCTTCAACTCAGCTGGATAGCCCTAATAGACCAAACGCAGTCTATATTAACCCTTCCACACCTAAGATTCAGGAAGTTTTCCTTTACTAACTAATGCAGTTCTCACAGGAAAACAGTGTGCTTCTAACATGGATGGTTTTCCTTTGACAGATACATGTGTTTCTTCAACTCAGCTGAAAAGGCATCTTTGGAGCAAAGAGAGACAATCTATCTTGAAATACCTTAGTTGCAGGAAGCATTGCATTGAGAACCTAAGTCAATACTCACAAGGAATCAATCTTCTCGATGCTCCTGCATCTAATAGCGATGGTTTTCTTTGAGAGATACCTGTATTTCTTCCATTTGGCTGAATAGGTCTTTTTGGATCAAAATGAGCTTTTTTGCGCTTTGAAAACTATGAACTACAGGAAGCATTTCTTTCCAAACCTAACACAATTCTCATTAGGACAGAGATGCTGAATGCTGCATCTTCTAACTTAGAGGGTTTTCTTAGGAGAGATACAAGGGTTTCTTCACCTCAGCTGAATATACGTTAAGTTAACAAACAGAGTCTCTCCCCACCTTGAACCACCAAAGTTCCAGGAAGTATTCCTTTAAAAAACTAACCGAATTCTACAGGGAAACAATGTGGTAGAAGCTCCTGGTCATAAGACAGATAGATTTCTTTCCAGAGATACATGTGTTTCTTCAAGTTAGCTGAATAGGCCTATTTAGAACAACTTGAGCCTTTCTCCACCTAGAAAATTCTGATATGCAAGAGATACTCCTTTCAAAACCAAATTCAATTCTCACAGGGAAACAATGTGGTAGATGCTACATCTTTTAACACAGGTGGTTTTCTTTAAGGAGACAGATGTGTTCCTTCAACTCAATGGAAAATGCCTAGTTGCAGCCAATGGAATCGATCTCCACCTTGAAACACCTAAGTTGCGGGATGTGTCTTTTCAGAACAAACTGAATTCTCCCAGGAAAAGCATGTGCTACATTCTCCTCCATGGAACAATGAGGGATTTCCTTGAGAGACACATGTGTTGCATCACCTCACCAGAATAGGTGTATTTGAAGCACAAGGAGCCTTTCTCCCCTGTGAACATTTTTTTTTGTAGGAATTATTCCTGTCAAAACATAACACAAGCCTCACTGGAAAAAAGGTGCTACATGCTCCTGTTTCTAACACAGGTGGTTTTCTTTTGAGGGATACAAGGATTCCTTCAATTTAGCTGAATATGTCTATTTGCAACAAAATGAGCCCTTCTCCACCTGGAAAACTATCGTTCACAGGAATTATTCCTTTCAAAACTAACTCAATTGTCGGAGGGAGACAATGCAGAAGATGCTGCAGCTTCTCTCACAGATGGTTGTCTTTGGAGAGGTACATGTGTTCCCTCCCCTCAGTTGAATAGGCCTATTTGGAGCCAAAAGTGCCTATCTCCACCTTGAAGCACCTACTTTTCACGAAGTATTTCTTTCAAAAGTTAACTCAGTTATCACAGAGAAACAATGTGCTGCTAGCTTCTGTTTCTACACAGATGGAGTTCCTTCGAGAGATACATGTGTTTCTTCAAGTAAGATGAATTGCTGGATCTGCAGCCAAATGAGCCTTTTCCATCTTGAAAACTTTGGTTTGCAGGAAGTACTCCTTTCAAAACCTAACTGAGTTCTCATGGCCTAACAATGTGCTCGATGTGGCAGCCACTTTCATAGCTGGTTTTCTTTGGAGAGATGCATATGGTTCTTCAACTCAGGTGAAGAGGCCTATTTGGAGCAAAGTGAGGCTATTTCCACCTTGAAAGGCCGTGGTTGCAGGAAGTATTCTTTTCCAAAACGGACGCAATTCTCACAGGAAAACAATGTGCTAGGTGCTCCTGCTTCCAACAGGGATGGTTTTCTTTCGAGAAATACCTGTGTTTCTTCAACTTAGCCAAGTCGGGCTATTTGGAATGAGATGACACTTTTCGACCTTGAAAACTGTGAATTGCAGGAATTATTCTTCTGCAAATCCAATTCAACTCTCAAAGGGAAACATTGTGCTAGATGCTAGGGCTTCTACCATGCATACTTTTCTTTTAGAGGTACATGTACTTCCTCTACTCAGCTGAATAGCCCTAATGGACCAAACGCAGCCTATCTCAGCCTGCAAACACCTAAGATTCATGAAGAATTCCTTTCACAAACTAACACAGTTCTCACAGGAAAACATGTGCTTCTAACATGGGTGGTTTTCCTTTGAGAGATGTGTGTGTCTTCAACTTAGCTGAATAGGCCTATTTGAAATGAGGTGAGCCTCCTACTTTGAATATTGATATTTGCAGGGTGCGTTGCTTTAAAAAACTAAATGAATTCTCATAGTGAAACACTGTGCTAGATGTGGCAGTTTCTAACATTGAAGGATTTCTTTGCATACATGCATGTGTATCTGCAATTCACCCAAATAGGCCTATTTAGAGTAAGCACATGCTCTCTCCACCTTGAAACACCTAAGTGGCAGTAAGTTTTCCTTTCAAAAATAACTCAAGTCTCAAAGGGAAACAACGTGCTAAACGCAAATGCTGCCATCACAGACGGTTTCCTTTGGAGAGGTACATGTGTTACATCTCCTTAGGTGAATAGGCCCATTCGGAGCAAAATGATCCTTTCTCCACTGTGAAAATGATGATTTGCAGTACGTATTCCTTTCAAAACGTAACTCAAGTCTCACAAGGAAACAAAGTGGTAGGTTCTTTGCATCTAACACAGATTTTTTTCTTTCGAGATACACACATGTTTCATCAACTTTCTTGAACTGGCCTATTTGCAAGAAAATGAGACTTTCTCCACCTTGAAAAGTAGGATTTGCAGGAGTTATTCTTCCCAAACCTATCTGAAGTCTCACAGGAAAACAATGTGCTTGAAACTCCTGCTTCTAACTCGGTGGTTTTCTTTCTAGGAATGCATGTGTTTCCTCCACTTAGTTGCCTAGGCCTATTTGGAACACAATGAGCCTATCTCCAACCTGAAAACTGTGATTAGCAGGATGTATTCCTTTCCAAAACTTCCTTAATTCTCAAAGGGAAACAATGTGCTAGAAGCTGCGGCTTCCAGCATAGGTGATTGTCTTGGCAGGGATACATGTGTTTCTTCAACTCACCTGAATAGGCCTACTTAGTGCAAAGAGAGACCTTGTGCACCTTGAAACAACTACATTGCAAGAAACAGTCCTTTCAAAAACTAATTTCATTGTCACAAGAACAAGGTGCTGAATGCTGCAGTTTCTAGCATACATGGTTTTCTTTGGGGAGGAACATGTGTTACTTCAACTCAGCTGAATAGGCCTATTTGGAGCAAACCCAGCCTATCTGCACTTTGAAACACCAAAGTTGCAGGAAGCATTCCTTTCCAAAACGGACACCATTCTCACTGGAATACAATGTGTTAGATGCTCCAGCTTCTAACATAGATGGTTTTCTTTGGAGAGATACATGGGTTTCTTCAACTCAGCTGAATATACTTTAAGGGAGCAAACAGAGTCTATCTCCACCTTCAACCACCTAAGTTCCAGGAAGTATTCCTTGAAAAACCTAACCGAATACTACAGGGAAACCATGTGGTAGAAGCTCCTGGTTCTAAGACAGATGATTTTCTTTCAAGAGATACATGTGTTTCTACAAGTTAGCTGAAGAGGCCAATTTGGAACAAAATGAGCCTTTCTCCACCGAAAAAATACTGATTCTCGGAAGTTATTCCTTTCAAAACCAAATTCAATTTGGACAGGGAAACAGTGTGCTAGATGCTCCTGCTTCAAACAGGGATTGTTTTCTTGCGAGAAATACCTGTGTTTCTTCACTGGAGCCGAGTAGGGCTATTTGGAATAAAATGAGCCTTTTCGACCTTGAAAACTGTGATTTGCAGGGATTACTCATTTCAAAAACTAATTCAGCTCTCAAAGTGAAACAATGTGCTCTGCTACAGCTTCTAGCATACATGCTTTTCTTTGAAGAAGTACATGAATTTCTTCAACTCAGCTGGATAGCCCTAATAGACCAAACGCAGTCTATATTAACCCTTCCACACCTAAGATTCAGGAAGTTTTCCTTTACTAACTAATGCAGTTCTCACAGGAAAACAGTGTGCTTCTAACATGGATGGTTTTCCTTTGACAGATACATGTGTTTCTTCAACTCAGCTGAAAAGGCATCTTTGGAGCAAAGAGAGACAATCTATCTTGAAATACCTTAGTTGCAGGAAGCATTGCATTGAGAACCTAAGTCAATACTCACAAGGAATCAATGATCTCGATGCTCCTGCATCTAATAGCGATGGTTTTCTTTGAGAGATACCTGTATTTCTTCCATTTGGCTGAATAGGTCTTTTTGGATCAAAATGAGCTTTTTTGCGCTTTGAAAACTATGAACTACAGGAAGCATTTCTTTCCAAACCTAACACAATTCTCATTAGGACAGAGATGCTGAATGCTGCATCTTCTAACTTAGAGGGTTTTCTTAGGAGAGATACAAGGGTTTCTTCACCTCAGCTGAATATACGTTAAGTTAACAAACAGAGTCTCTCCCCACCTTGAACCACCAAAGTTCCAGGAAGTATTCCTTTAAAAAACTAACCGAATTCTACAGGGAAACAATGTGGTAGAAGCTCCTGGTCATAAGACAGATAGATTTCTTTCCAGAGATACATGTGTTTCTTCAAGTTAGCTGAATAGGCCTATTTAGAACAACTTGAGCCTTTCTCCACCTAGAAAATTCTGATATGCAAGAGATACTCCTTTCAAAACCAAATTCAATTCTCACAGGGAAACAATGTGGTAGATGCTACATCTTTTAACACAGGTGGTTTTCTTTAAGGAGACAGATGTGTTCCTTCAACTCAATGGAAAATGCCTAGTTGCAGCCAATGGAATCGATCTCCACCTTGAAACACCTAAGTTGCGGGATGTGTCTTTTCAGAACAAACTGAATTCTCCCAGGAAAAGCATGTGCTACATTCTCCTCCATGGAACAATGAGGGATTTCCTTGAGAGACACATGTGTTGCATCACCTCACCAGAATAGGTGTATTTGAAGCACAAGGAGCCTTTCTCCCCTGTGAACATTTTTTTTTGTAGGAATTATTCCTGTCAAAACATAACACAAGCCTCACTGGAAAAAAGGTGCTACATGCTCCTGTTTCTAACACAGGTGGTTTTCTTTTGAGGGATACAAGGATTCCTTCAATTTAGCTGAATATGTCTATTTGCAACAAAATGAGCCCTTCTCCACCTGGAAAACTATCGTTCACAGGAATTATTCCTTTCAAAACTAACTCAATTGTCGGAGGGAGACAATGCAGAAGATGCTGCAGCTTCTCTCACAGATGGTTGTCTTTGGAGAGGTACATGTGTTCCCTCCCCTCAGTTGAATAGGCCTATTTGGAGCCAAAAGTGCCTATCTCCACCTTGAAGCACCTACTTTTCACGAAGTATTTCTTTCAAAAGTTAACTCAGTTATCACAGAGAAACAATGTGCTGCTAGCTTCTGTTTCTACACAGATGGAGTTCCTTCGAGAGATACATGTGTTTCTTCAAGTAAGATGAATTGCTGGATCTGCAGCCAAATGAGCCTTTTCCATCTTGAAAACTTTGGTTTGCAGGAAGTACTCCTTTCAAAACCTAACTGAGTTCTCATGGCCTAACAATGTGCTCGATGTGGCAGCCACTTTCATAGCTGGTTTTCTTTGGAGAGATGCATATGGTTCTTCAACTCAGGTGAAGAGGCCTATTTGGAGCAAAGTGAGGCTATTTCCACCTTGAAAGGCCGTGGTTGCAGGAAGTATTCTTTTCCAAAACGGACACAATTCTCACAGGAAAACAATGTGCTAGGTGCTCCTGCTTCCAACAGGGATGGTTTTCTTTCGAGAAATACCTGTGTTTCTTCAACTTAGCCAAGTCGGGCTATTTGGAATGAGATGACAGTTTTCGACCTTGAAAACTGTGAATTGCAGGAATTATTCTTCTGCAAATCCAATTCAACTCTCAAAGGGAAACATTGTGCTAGATGCTAGGGCTTCTACCATGCATACTTTTCTTTTAGAGGTACATGTACTTCCTCTACTCAGCTGAATAGCCCTAATGGACCAAACGCAGCCTATCTCCCCCTGCAAACACCTAAGATTCATGAAGAATTCCTTTCAAAAACTAACACAGTTCTCACAGGAAAACATGTGCTTCTAACATGGGTGGTTTTCCTTTGAGAGATGTGTGTGTCTTCAACTTAGCTGAATAGGCCTATTTGAAATGAGGTGAGCCTCCTACTTTGAATATTGATATTTGCAGGGAGCGTTGCTTTAAAAAACTAAATGAATTCTCATAGTGAAACACTGTGCTAGATGTGGCAGTTTCTAACATTGAAGGATTTCTTTGCATACATGCATGTGTATCTGCAATTCACCCAAATAGGCCTATTTAGAGTAAGCACATGCTCTCTCCACCTTGAAACACCTAAGTGGCAGTAAGTATTCCTTTCAAAAATAACTCAAGTCTCAAAGGGAAACAACGTGCTAAACGCAAATGCTGCCATCACAGACGGTTTCCTTTGGAGAGGTACATGTGTTACATCTCCTTAGGTGAATAGGCCCATTCGGAGCAAAATGATCCTTTCTCCACTGTGAAAACGATGATTTGCAGGACGTATTCCTTTCAAAACGTAACTCAAGTCTCACAAGGAAACAAAGTGGTAGGTTCTTTGCATCTAACACAGATTTTTTTCTTTCGAGATACACACATGTTTCATCAACTTTCTTGAACTGGCCTGTTTGCAAGAAAATGAGACTTTCTCCACCTTGAAAAGTAGGATTTGCAGGAGTTATTCTTCCCAAACCTATCTGAAGTCTCACAGGGAAACAATGTGCTTGAAACTCCTGCTTCTAACTCGGTGGTTTTCTTTCTAGGAATGCATGTGTTTCCTCAACTTAGTTGCCTAGGCCCATTTGGAACACAATGAGCCTATCTCCAACCTGAAAACTGTGATTAGCAGGATGTATTCCTTTCCAAAACTTCCTTAATTCTCAAAGGGAAACAATGTGCTAGAAACTGCGGCTTCCAGCATAGGTGATTGTCTTGGCAGGGATACATGTGTTTCTTCAACTCACCTGAATAGGCCTACTTAGTGCAAAGAGAGACCTTGTGCACCTTGAAACAACTATATTGCAAGAAACAGTCCTTTCAAAAACTAATTTCATTGTCACAAGAACAAGGTGCTGAATGCTGCAGTTTCTAGCATACATGGTTTTCTTTGGGGAGGAACATGTGTTACTTCAACTCAGCTGAATAGGCCTATTTGGAGCAAACCCAGCCTATCTGCACTTTGAAACACCAAAGTTGCAGGAAGCATTCCTTTCCAAAACAGACACCATTCTCACTGGAATACAATGTGTTAGATGCTCCAGCTTCTAACATAGATGGTTTTCTTTGGAGAGATACATGGGTTTCTTCAACTCAGCTGAATATACTTTAAGGGAGCAAACAGAGTCTATCTCCACCTTCAACCACCTAAGTTCCAGGAAGTATTCCTTGAAAAACCTAACCGAATACTACAGGGAAACCATGTGGTAGAAGCTCCTGGTTCTAAGACAGATGATTTTCTTTCAAGAGATACATGTGTTTCTACAAGTTAGCTGAAGAGGCCAATTTGGAACAAAATGAGCCTTTCTCCACCGAAAAAATACTGATTCTCGGAAGTTATTCCTTTCAAAACCAAATTCAATTTGTACAGGGAAACAGTGTGCTAGATGCTCCTGCTTCAAACAGGGATTGTTTTCTTGCGAGAAATACCTGTGTTTCTTCACTGGAGCCGAGTAGGGCTATTTGGAATAAAATGAGCCTTTTCGACCTTGAAAACTGTGATTTGCAGGGATTACTCATTTCAAAAACTAATTCAGCTCTCAAAGTGAAACAATGTGCTCTGCTACAGCTTCTAGCATACATGCTTTTCTTTGAAGAAGTACATGAATTTCTTCAACTCAGCTGGATAGCCCTAATAGACCAAACGCAGTCTATATTAACCCTTCCACACCTAAGATTCAGGAAGTTTTCCTTTACTAACTAATGCAGTTCTCACAGGAAAACAGTGTGCTTCTAACATGGATGGTTTTCCTTTGAGAGATACATGTGTTTCTTCAACTCAGCTGAAAAGGCATCTTTGGAGCAAAGAGAGACAATCTATCTTGAAATACCTTAGTTGCAGGAAGCATTGCATTGAAAACCTAAGTCAATACTCACAAGGAATCAATGATCTCGATGCTCCTGCATCTAATAGCGATGGTTTTCTTTGAGAGATACCTGTATTTCTTCCATTTGGCTGAATAGGTCTTTTTGGATCAAAATGAGCTTTTTTGCGCTTTGAAAACTATGAACTACAGGAAGCATTTCTTTCCAAACCTAACACAATTCTCATTAGGACAGAGATGCTGAATGCTGCATCTTCTAACTTAGAGGGTTTTCTTAGGAGAGATACAAGGGTTTCTTCACCTCAGCTGAATATACGTTAAGTTAACAAACAGAGTCTCTCCCCACCTTGAACCACCAAAGTTCCAGGAAGTATTCCTTTAAAAAACTAACCGAATTCTACAGGGAAACAATGTGGTAGAAGCTCCTGGTCATAAGACAGATAGATTTCTTTCCAGAGATACATGTGTTTCTTCAAGTTAGCTGAATAGGCCTATTTAGAACAACTTGAGCCTTTCTCCACCTAGAAAATTCTGATATGCAAGAGATATTCCTTTCAAAACCAAATTCAATTCTCACAGGGAAACAATGTGGTAGATGCTACATCTTTTAAAACAGGAGATTTTCTTTAAGGAGACAGATGTGTTCCTTCAACTCAATGGAAAATGCCTAGTTGCAGCCAATGGAATCGATCTCCACCTTGAAACACCTAAGTTGCGGGATGTGTCTTTTCAGAACAAACTGAATTCTCCCAGGAAAAGCATGTGCTACATTCTCCTGCATGGAACAATGAGGGATTTCCTTGAGAGACACATGTGTTGCATCACCTCACCAGAATAGGTGTATTTGAAGCAAAAGGAGCCTTTCTCCCCTGTGAACATTTTTTTTTGCAGGAATTATTCCTGTCAAAACATAACACAACCCTCACTGGAAAAAAGGTGCTACATGCTCCTGTTTCTAACACAGGTGGTTTTCTTTTGAGGGATACAAGGATTCCTTCAATTTAGCTGAATATGTCTATTTGCAACAAAATGAGCCCTTCTCCACCTGGAAAACTATCGTTCACAGGAATTATTCCTTTCAAAACTAACTCAATTGTCGGAGGGAGACAATGCAGAAGATGCTGCAGCTTCTCTCACAGATGGTTGTCTTTGGAGAGGTACATGTGTTCCCTCCCCACAGTTGAATAGGCCTATTTGGAGCCAAAAGTGCCTATCTCCACCTTGAAGCACCTACTTTTCACGAAGTATTTCTTTCAAAAGTTAACTCAGTTATCACAGAGAAACAATGTGCTGCTAGCTTCTGTTTCTACACAGATGGAGTTCCTTCGAGAGATACATGTGTTTCTTCAAGTAAGATGAATTGGTGGATCTGCAGCCAAATGAGCCTTTTCCATCTTGAAAACTTTGGTTTGCAGGAAGTACTCCTTTCAAAACCTAACTGAGTTCTCATGGCCTAACAATGTGCTCGATGTGGCAGCCACTTTCATAGCTGGTTTTCTTTGGAGAGATGCATATGGTTCTTCAACTCAGGTGAAGAGGCCTATTTGGAGCAAAGTGAGGCTATTTCCACCTTGAAAGGCCGTGGTTGCAGGAAGTATTCTTTTCCAAAACGGACACAATTCTCACAGGAAAACAATGTGCTAGGTGCTCCTGCTTCCAACAGGGATGGTTTTCTTTCGAGAAATACCTGTGTTTCTTCAACTTAGCCAAGTCGGGCTATTTGGAATGAGATGACAGTTTTCGACCTTGAAAACTGTGAATTGCAGGAATTATTCTTCTGCAAATCCAATTCAACTCTCAAAGGGAAACATTGTGCTAGATGCTAGGGCTTCTACCATGCATACTTTTCTTTTAGAGGTACATGTACTTCCTCTACTCAGCTGAATAGCCCTAATGGACCAAACGCAGCCTATCTCCCCCTGCAAACACCTAAGATTCATGAAGAATTCCTTTCAAAAACTAACACAGTTCTCACAGGAAAACATGTGCTTCTAACATGGGTGGTTTTCCTTTGAGAGATGTGTGTGTCTTCAACTTAGCTGAATAGGCCTATTTGAAATGAGGTGAGCCTCCTACTTTGAATATTGATATTTGCAGGGAGCGTTGCTTTAAAAAACTAAATGAATTCTCATAGTGAAACACTGTGCTAGATGTGGCAGTTTCTAACATTGAAGGATTTCTTTGCATACATGCATGTGTATCTGCAATTCACCCAAATAGGCCTATTTAGAGTAAGCACATGCTCTCTCCACCTTGAAACACCTAAGTGGCAGTAAGTATTCCTTTCAAAAATAACTCAAGTCTCAAAGGGAAACAACGTGCTAAACGCAAATGCTGCCATCACAGACGGTTTCCTTTGGAGAGGTACATGTGTTACATCTCCTTAGGTGAATAGGCCCATTCGGAGCAAAATGATCCTTTCTCCACTGTGAAAACGATGATTTGCAGGACGTATTCCTTTCAAAACGTAACTCAAGTCTCACAAGGAAACAAAGTGGTAGGTTCTTTGCATCTAACACAGATTTTTTTCTTTCGAGATACACACATGTTTCATCAACTTTCTTGAACTGGCCTATTTGCAAGAAAATGAGACTTTCTCCACCTTGAAAAGTAGGATTTGCAGGAGTTATTCTTCCCAAACCTATCTGAAGTCTCACAGGGAAACAATGTGCTTGAAACTCCTGCTTCTAACTCGGTGGTTTTCTTTCTAGGAATGCATGTGTTTCCTCAATTTAGTTGCCTAGGCCCATTTGGAACACAATGAGCCTATCTCCAACCTGAAAACTGTGATTAGCAGGATGTATTCCTTTCCAAAACTTCCTTAATTCTCAAAGGGAAACAATGTGCTAGAAACTGCGGCTTCCAGCATAGGTGATTGTCTTGGCAGGGATACATGTGTTTCTTCAACTCACCTGAATAGGCCTACTTAGTGCAAAGAGAGACCTTGTGCACCTTGAAACAACTATATTGCAAGAAACAGTCCTTTCAAAAACTAATTTCATTGTCACAAGAACAAGGTGCTGAATGCTGCAGTTTCTAGCATACATGGTTTTCTTTGGGGAGGAACATGTGTTACTTCAACTCAGCTGAATAGGCCTATTTGGAGCAAACCCAGCCTATCTGCACTTTGAAACACCAAAGTTGCAGGAAGCATTCCTTTCCAAAACAGACACCATTCTCACTGGAATACAATGTGTTAGATGCTCCAGCTTCTAACATAGATGGTTTTCTTTGGAGAGATACATGGGTTTCTTCAACTCAGCTGAATATACTTTAAGGGAGCAAACAGAGTCTATCTCCACCTTCAACCACCTAAGTTCCAGGAAGTATTCCTTGAAAAACCTAACCGAATACTACAGGGAAACCATGTGGTAGAAGCTCCTGGTTCTAAGACAGATGATTTTCTTTCAAGAGATACATGTGTTTCTACAAGTTAGCTGAAGAGGCCAATTTGGAACAAAATGAGCCTTTCTCCACCGAAAAAATACTGATTCTCGGAAGTTATTCCTTTCAAAACCAAATTCAATTTGTACAGGGAAACAGTGTGCTAGATGCTCCTGCTTCAAACAGGGATTGTTTTCTTGCGAGAAATACCTGTGTTTCTTCACTGGAGCCGAGTAGGGCTATTTGGAATAAAATGAGCCTTTTCGACCTTGAAAACTGTGATTTGCAGGGATTACTCATTTCAAAAACTAATTCAGCTCTCAAAGTGAAACAATGTGCTCTGCTACAGCTTCTAGCATACATGCTTTTCTTTGAAGAAGTACATGAATTTCTTCAACTCAGCTGGATAGCCCTAATAGACCAAACGCAGTCTATATTAACCCTTCCACACCTAAGATTCAGGAAGTTTTCCTTTACTAACTAATGCAGTTCTCACAGGAAAACAGTGTGCTTCTAACATGGATGGTTTTCCTTTGAGAGATACATGTGTTTCTTCAACTCAGCTGAAAAGGCATCTTTGGAGCAAAGAGAGACAATCTATCTTGAAATACCTTAGTTGCAGGAAGCATTGCATTGAAAACCTAAGTCAATACTCACAAGGAATCAATGATCTCGATGCTCCTGCATCTAATAGCGATGGTTTTCTTTGAGAGATACCTGTATTTCTTCCATTTGGCTGAATAGGTCTTTTTGGATCAAAATGAGCTTTTTTGCGCTTTGAAAACTATGAACTACAGGAAGCATTTCTTTCCAAACCTAACACAATTCTCATTAGGACAGAGATGCTGAATGCTGCATCTTCTAACTTAGAGGGTTTTCTTAGGAGAGATACAAGGGTTTCTTCACCTCAGCTGAATATACGTTAAGTTAACAAACAGAGTCTCTCCCCACCTTGAACCACCAAAGTTCCAGGAAGTATTCCTTTAAAAAACTAACCGAATTCTACAGGGAAACAATGTGGTAGAAGCTCCTGGTCATAAGACAGATAGATTTCTTTCCAGAGATACATGTGTTTCTTCAAGTTAGCTGAATAGGCCTATTTAGAACAACTTGAGCCTTTCTCCACCTAGAAAATTCTGATATGCAAGAGATATTCCTTTCAAAACCAAATTCAATTCTCACAGGGAAACAATGTGGTAGATGCTACATCTTTTAAAACAGGAGATTTTCTTTAAGGAGACAGATGTGTTCCTTCAACTCAATGGAAAATGCCTAGTTGCAGCCAATGGAATCGATCTCCACCTTGAAACACCTAAGTTGCGGGATGTGTCTTTTCAGAACAAACTGAATTCTCCCAGGAAAAGCATGTGCTACATTCTCCTGCATGGAACAATGAGGGATTTCCTTGAGAGACACATGTGTTGCATCACCTCACCAGAATAGGTGTATTTGAAGCAAAAGGAGCCTTTCTCCCCTGTGAACATTTTTTTTTGCAGGAATTATTCCTGTCAAAACATAACACATGCCTCACTGGAAAAAAGGTGCTACATGCTCCTGTTTCTAACACAGGTGGTTTTCTTTTGAGGGATACAAGGATTCCTTCAATTTAGCTGAATAGGTCTACTTGCAACAAAATGAGCCCTTCTCCACCTGGAAAACTATCGTTCACAGGAATTATTCCTTTCAAAACTAACTCAATTGTCGGAGGGAGACAATGCAGAAGATGCTGCAGCTTCTCTCACAGATGGTTGTCTTTGGAGAGGTACATGTGTTCCCTCCCCTCAGTTGAATAGGCCTATTTGGAGCCAAAAGTGCCTATCTCCACCTTGAAGCACCTACTTTTCACGAAGTATTTCTTTCAAAAGTTAACTCAGTTATCACAGAGAAACAATGTGCTGCTAGCTTCTGTTTCTACACAGATGGAGTTCCTTCGAGAGATACATGTGTTTCTTCAAGTAAGACGAATTGCTGGATCTGCAGCCAAATGAGCCTTTTCCATCTTGAAAACTTTGGTTTGCAGGAAGTACTCCTTTCAAAACCTAACTGAGTTCTCATGGCCTAACAATGTGCTCGATGTGGCAGCCACTTTCATAGCTGGTTTTCTTTGGAGAGATGCATATGGTTCTTCAACTCAGGTGAAGAGGCCTATTTGGAGCAAAGTGAGGCTATTTCCACCTTGAAAGGCCGTGGTTGCAGGAAGTATTCTTTTCCAAAACGGACGCAATTCTCACAGGAAAACAATGTGCTAGGTGCTCCTGCTTCCAACAGGGATGGTTTTCTTTCGAGAAATACCTGTGTTTCTTCAACTTAGCCAAGTCGGGCTATTTGGAATGAGATGACAGTTTTCGACCTTGAAAACTGTGAATTGCAGGAATTATTCTTCTGCAAATCCAATTCAACTCTCAAAGGGAAACATTGTGCTAGATGCTAGGGCTTCTACCATGCATACTTTTCTTTTAGAGGTACATGTACTTCCTCTACTCAGCTGAATAACCCTAATGGACCAAACGCAGCCTATCTCCCCCTGCAAACACCTAAGATTCATGAAGAATTCCTTTCAAAAACTAACACAGTTCTCACAGGAAAACATGTGCTTCTAACATGGGTGGTTTTCCTTTGAGAGATGTGTGTGTCTTCAACTTAGCTGAATAGGCCTATTTGAAATGAGGTGAGCCTCCTACTTTGAATATTGATATTTGCAGGGAGCGTTGCTTTAAAAAACTAAATGAATTCTCATAGTGAAACACTGTGCTAGATGTGGCAGTTTCTAACATTGAAGGATTTCTTTGCATACATGCATGTGTATCTGCAATTCACCCAAATAGGCCTATTTAGAGTAAGCACATGCTCTCTCCACCTTGAAACACCTAAGTGGCAGTAAGTATTCCTTTCAAAAATAACTCAAGTCTCAAAGGGAAACAACGTGCTAAACGCAAATGCTGCCATCACAGACGGTTTCCTTTGGAGAGGTACATGTGTTACATCTCCTTAGGTGAATAGGCCCATTCGGAGCAAAATGATCCTTTCTCCACTGTGAAAACGATGATTTGCAGGACGTATTCCTTTCAAAACGTAACTCAAGTCTCACAAGGAAACAAAGTGGTAGGTTCTTTGCATCTAACACAGATTTTTTTCTTTCGAGATACACACATGTTTCATCAACTTTCTTGAACTGGCCTATTTGCAAGAAAATGAGACTTTCTCCACCTTGAAAAGTAGGATTTGCAGGAGTTATTCTTCCCAAACCTATCTGAAGTCTCACAGGGAAACAATGTGCTTGAAACTCCTGCTTCTAACTCGGTGGTTTTCTTTCTAGGAATGCATGTGTTTCCTCCACTTAGTTGCCTAGGCCTATTTGGAACACAATGAGCCTATCTCCAACCTGAAAACTGTGATTAGCAGGATGTATTCCTTTCCAAAACTTCCTTAATTCTCAAAGGGAAACAATGTGCTAGAAGCTGCGGCTTCCAGCATAGGTGATTGTCTTGGCAGGGATACATGTGTTTCTTCACCTCACCTGAATAGGCCTACTTAGTGCAAAGAGAGACCTTGTGCACCTTGAAACAACTACATTGCAAGAAACAGTCCTTTCAAAAACTAATTTCATTGTCACAAGAACAAGGTGCTGAATGCTGCAGTTTCTAGCATACATGGTTTTCTTTGGGGAGGAACATGTGTTACTTCAACTCAGCTGAATAGGCCTATTTGGAGCAAACCCAGCCTATCTGCACTTTGAAACACCAAAGTTGCAGGAAGCATTCCTTTCCAAAACGGACACCATTCTCACTGGAATACAATGTGTTAGATGCTCCAGCTTCTAACATAGATGGTTTTCTTTGGAGAGATACATGGGTTTCTTCAACTCAGCTGAATATACTTTAAGGGAGCAAACAGAGTCTATCTCCACCTTCAACCACCTAAGTTCCAGGAAGTATTCCTTGAAAAACCTAACCGAATACTACAGGGAAACCATGTGGTAGAAGCTCCTGGTTCTAAGACGATGATTTTCTTTCAAGAGATACATGTGTTTCTACAAGTTAGCTGAAGAGGCCAATTTGGAACAAAATGAGCCTTTCTCCACCGAAAAAATACTGATTCTCGGGAGTTATTCCTTTCAAAACCAAATTCAATTTGGACAGGGAAACAGTGTGCTAGATGCTCCTGCTTCAAACAGGGATTGTTTTCTTGCAAGAAATACCTGTGTTTCTTCACTGGAGCCGAGTAGGGCTATTTGGAATAAAATGAGCCTTTTCGACCTTGAAAACTGTGATTTGCAGGGATTACTCATTTCAAAAACTAATTCAGCTCTCAAAGTGAAACAATGTGCTCTGCTACAGCTTCTAGCATCCATGCTTTTCTTGGCAGAGGTACATGAATTTCTTCAACTCAGCTGGATAGCCCTAATAGACCAAACGCAGTCTATATTAACCCTTCCACACCTAAGATTCAGGAAGTTTTCCTTTACTAACTAATGCAGTTCTCACAGGAAAACAGTGTGCTTCTAACATGGATGGTTTTCCTTTGAGAGATACATGTGTTTCTTCAACTCAGCTGAAAAGGCATCTTTGGAGCAAAGAGAGACAATCTATCTTGAAATACCTTAGTTGCAGGAAGCATTGCATTGAAAACCTAAGTCAATACTCACAAGGAATCAATGAACGATGCTCCTGCATCTAATAGCGATGGTTTTCTTTGAGAGATACCTGTATTTCTTCCACTTGGCTGAATAGGTCTTTTTGGATCAAAATGAGCTTTTTTGCGCTTTGAAAACTATGAACTACAGGAAGCATTTCTTTCCAAACCTAACACAATTCTCATGAGGACAGAGATGCTGAATGCTGCATCTTCTAACTTAGAGGGTTTTCTTAGGAGAGATACAAGGGTTTCTTCACCTCAGCTGAATATACGTTAAGTTAACAAACAGAGTCTCTCCCCACCTTGAACCACCAAAGTTCCAGGAAGTAATCCTTTAAAAAACTAACCGAATTCTACAGGGAAACAATGTGGTAGAAGCTCCTGGTCATAAGACAGATAGATTTCTTTCCAGAGATACATGTGTTTCTTCAAGTTAGCTGAATAGGCCTATTTAGAACAACTTGAGCCTTTCTCCACCTAGAAAATTCTGATATGCAAGAGATACTCCTTTCAAAACCAAATTCAATTCTCACAGGGAAACAATGTGGTAGATGCTACATCTTTTAACACAGGTGGTTTTCTTTAAGGAGACAGATGTGTTCCTTCAACTCAATGGAAAATGCCGAGTTGCAGCCAATGGAATCGATCTCCACCTTGAAACACCTAAGTTGCAGGATGTGTCTTTTCAGAACAAACTGAATTCTCCCAGGAAAAGCATGTGCTACATTCTCCTGCATGGAACAATGAGGGATTTCCTTGAGAGACACATGTGTTGCATCACCTCACCAGAATAGGTGTATTTGAAGCACAAGGAGCCTTTCTCCCCTGTGAACATTTTGTTTTGCAGGAATTATTCCTGTCAAAACATAACACAAGCCTCACTGGAAAAAAGGTGCTACATGCTCCTGTTTGTAACACAGGTGGTTTTCTTTTGAGGGATACAAGGATTCCTTCAATTTAGCTGAATAGGTCTATTTGCAACAAAATGAGCCCTTCCCCACCTGGAAAACTATCGTTCACAGGAATTATTCCTTTCAAAACTAACTCAATTGTCGGAGGGAGACAATGCAGAGATGCTGCAGCTTCTCTCACAGATGGTTGTCTTTGGAGAGGTACATGTGTTCCCTCCCCTCAGTTGAATAGGCCTATTTGGAGCAAAAAGTGCCTATCTCCACCTTGAAGCACCTACTTTTCACGAAGTATTTCTTTCAAAAGTTAACTCAGTTATCACAGAGAAACAATGTGCTGCTAGCTTCTGTTTCTACACAGATGGAGTTCCTTCGAGAGATACATGTGTTTCTTCAAGTAAGATGAATTGGTGGATCTGCAGCCAAATGAGCCTTTTCCATCTTGAAAACTTTGGTTTGCAGGAAGTACTCCTTTCAAAACCTAACTGAGTTCTCATGGCCTAACAATGTGCTCGATGTGGCAGCCACTTTCATAGCTGGTTTTCTTTGGAGAGATGCATATGGTTCTTCAACTCAGGTGAAGAGGCCTATTTGGAGCAAAGTGAGGCTATTTCCACCTTGAAAGGCCGTGGTTGCAGGAAGTATTCTTTTCCAAAACGGACGCAATTCTCACAGGAAAACAATGTGCTAGGTGCTCTTGCTTCCAACAGGGATGGTTTTCTTTCGAGAAATACCTGTGTTTCTTCAACTTAGTCAAGTCGGGCTATTTGGAATGAGATGACACTTTTCGACCTTGAAAACTGTGAATTGCAGGAATTATTCTTCTGCAAATCCAATTCAACTCTCAAAGGGAAACATTGTGCTAGATGCTAGGGCTTCTACCATGCATACTTTTCTTTTAGAGGTACATGTACTTCCTCTACTCAGCTGAATAGCCCTAATGGACCAAACGCAGCCTATCTCCCCCTGCAAACACCTAAGATTCATGAAGAATTCCTTTCACAAACTAACACAGTTCTCACAGGAAAACATGTGCTTCTAACATGGGTGGTTTTCCTTTGAGAGATGTGTGTGTCTTCAACTTAGCTGAATAGGCCTATTTGAAATGAGGTGAGCCTCCTACTTTGAATATTGATATTTGCAGGGTGCGTTGCTTTAAAAAACTAAATGAATTCTCATAGTGAAAACACTGTGCTAGATGTGGCAGTTTCTAACATTGAAGGACTTCTTTGCATACATGCATGTGTATCTGCAATTCACCCAAATAGGCCTATTTAGAGTAAGCACATGCTCTCTCCACCTTGAAACACCTAAGTGGCAGTAAGTATTCCTTTCAAAAATAACTCAAGTCTCAAAGGGAAACAACGTGCTAAACGCAAATGCTGCCATCACAGACGGTTTCCTTTGGAGAGGTACATGTGTTACATCTCCTTAGGTGAATAGGCCCATTCGGAGCAAAATGATCCTTTCTCCACTGTGAAAACGATGATTTGCAGGACGTATTCCTTTCAAAACGTAACTCAAGTCTCACAAGGAAACAAAGTGGTATTTTCTTTGCCTCTAACACAGATTTTTTTCTTTCGAGATACACACATGTTTCATCAACTTTCTTGAACTGGCCTATTTGCAAGAAAATGAGACTTTCTCCACCTTGAAAAGTAGGATTTGCAGGAGTTATTCTTCCCAAACCTATCTGAAGTCTCACAGGGAAACAATGTGCTTGAAACTCCTGCTTCTAACTCGGTGGTTTTCTTTCTAGGAATGCATGTGTTTCCTCCACTTAGTTGCCTAGGCCTATTTGGAACACAATGAGCCTATCTCCAACCTGAAAACTGTGATTAGCAGGATGTATTCCTTTCCAAAACTTCCTTAATTCTCAAAGGGAAACAATGTGCTAGAAGCTGCGGCTTCCAGCATAGGTGATTGTCTTGGCAGGGATACATGTGTTTCTTCAACTCACCTGAATAGGCCTACTTAGTGCAAAGAGAGACCTTCTGCACCTTGAAACAACTACATTGCAAGAAACAGTCCTTTCAAAAACTAATTTCATTGTCACAAGAACAAGGTGCTGAATGCTGCAGTTTCTAGCATACATGGTTTTCTTTGGGGAGGAACATGTGTTACTTCAACTCAGCTGAATAGGCCTATTTGGAGCAAACCCAGCCTATCTGCACTTTGAAACACCAAAGTTGCAGGAAGCATTCCTTTCCAAAACGGACACCATTCTCACTGGAATACAATGTGTTAGATGCTCCAGCTTCTAACATAGATGGTTTTCTTTGGAGAGATACATGGGTTTCTTCAACTCAGCTGAATATACTTTAAGGGAGCAAACAGAGTCTATCTCCACCTTCAACCACCTAAGTTCCAGGAAGTATTCCTTGAAAAACCTAACCGAATACTACAGGGAAACCATGTGGTAGAAGCTCCTGGTTCTAAGACAGATGATTTTCTTTCAAGAGATACATGTGTTTCTACAACGCTGAAGAGGCCAATTTGGAACAAAATGAGCCTTTGTCCACCGAAAAAATACTGATTCTCGGAAGTTATTCCTTTCAAAACCAAATTCAATTTGGACAGGGAAACAGTGTGCTAGATGCTCCTGCTTCAAACAGGGATTGTTTTCTTGCGAGAAATACCTGTGTTTCTTCACTGGAGCCGAGTAGGGCTATTTGGAATAAAATGAGCCTTTTCGATCTTGAAAACTGTGATTTGCAGGGATTACTCATTTCAAAAACTAATTCAGCTCTCAAAGTGAAACAATGTGCTCTGCTACAGCTTCTAGCATACATGCTTTTCTTTGAAGAAGTACATGAATTTCTTCAACTCAGCTGGATAGCCCTAATAGACCAAACGCAGTCTATATTAACCCTTCCACACCTAAGATTCAGGAAGTTTTCCTTTACTAACTAATGCAGTTCTCACAGGAAAACAGTGTGCTTCTAACATGGATGGTTTTCCTTTGAGAGATACATGTGTTTCTTCAACTCAGCTGAAAAGGCATCTTTGGAGCAAAGAGAGACAATCTATCTTGAAATACCTTAGTTGCAGGAAGCATTGCAATGAAAACCTAAGTCAATACTCACAAGGAATCAATGATCTCGATGCTCCTGCATCTAATAGCGATGGTTTTCTTTGAGAGATACCTGTATTTCTTCCACTTGGCTGAATAGGTCTTTTTGGATCAAAATGAGCTTTTCTGCACTTTCAAAACTATGAACTACAGGAAGCATTTCTTTCCAAACCTAACACAATTCTCATTAGGATAGAGATGCTGAATGCTGCATCTTCTAACTTAGAGGGTTTTCTTAGGAGAGATACAAGGGTTTCTTCACCTCAGCTGAATATACGTTAAGTTAACAAACAGAGTCTCTCCCCACCTTGAACCACCAAAGTTCCAGGAAGTATTCCTTTAAAAAACTAACCGAATTCTACAGGGAAACAAAGTGGTAGAAGCTCCTTGTCATAAGACAGATAGATTTCTTTCCAGAGATACATGTGTTTCTGCAAGTTAGCTGAATAGGCCTATTTAGAACAACTTCAGCCTTTCTCCACCTAGAAAATTCTGATATGCAAGAGATATTCCTTTCAAAACCAAATTCAATTCTCACAGGGAAACAATGTGGTAGATGCTACATCTTTTAAAACAGGTGGTTTTCAATAAGGAGACAGATGTGTTCCTTCAACTCAATGGAAAATGCCTAGTTGCAGCCAAGGGAATCGATCTCCACCTTGAAACACCTAAGTTGCGGGATGTGTCTTTTCAGAACAAACTGAATTCTCCCAGGAAAAGCATGTGCTACATTCTCCTGCATGGAACAATGAGGGATTTCCTTGAGAGACACATGTGTTGCATCACCTCACCAGAATAGGTGCATTTGAAGCACAAGGAGCCTTTCTCCCCTGTGAACATTTTTTTTTGCAGGAATTATTCCTGTCAAAACATAACACAAGCCTCACTGGAAAAAAGGTGCTACATGCTCCTGTATCTAACACAGGTGGTTTTCTTTTGAGGGATACAAGGATTCCTTCAATTTAGCTGAAGAGGTCTATTTGCAACAAAATGAGCCCTTCTCCACCTGGAAAACTATCGTTCACAGGAATTATTCCTTTCAAAACTAACTCAATTGTCGGAGGGAGACAATGCAGAAGATGCTGCAGCTTCTCTCACAGATGGTTGTCTTTGGAGAGGTACATGTGTTCCCTCCCTTCAGTTGAATAGGCCTATTTGGAGCCAAAAGTGCCTACCTCCACCTTGAAGCACCTACTTTTCACGAAGTATTTCTTTCAAAAGTTAACTCAGTTATCACAGAGAAACAATGTGCTGCTGGCTTCTGTTTCTACACAGATGGAGTTCCTTCGAGAGATACATGTGTTTCTTCAAGTAAGATGAATTGGTGGATCTGCAGCCAAATGAGCCTTTTCCATCTTGAAAACTTTGGTTTGCAGGAAGTACTCCTTTCAAAACCTAACTGAGTTCTCATGGCCTAACAATGTGTTCGATGTGGCAGCCACTTTCATAGCTGGTTTTCTTTGGAGAGATGCATATGGTTCTTCAACTCAGGTGAAGAGGCCTATTTGGAGCAAAGTGACGCTATTTCCACCTTGAAAGGCCGTGGTTGCATGAAGTATTCTTTTCCAAAACTTAGCAATTCTCACAGGAAAACAATGTGCTAGCTGCTCCTGCTTCCAACAGGGATGGTTTTCTTTCGAGAAATACCTGTGTTTCTTCAACTTAGCCAAGTCGGGCTATTTGGAATGAGATGACAGTTTTCGAAATTGAAAACTGTGAATTGCAGGAGTTATTCTTCTGCAAATCTTCTTCAACTCTCAAAGGGAAACATTGTGCTAGATGCTAGGGCTTCTACCATGCATACTTTTCTTTTAGAGGTACATGTACTTCCTCTACTCAGCTGAATAGCCCTAATGGACCAAACGCAGCCTATCTCCCCCTGCAAACACCTAAGATTCATGAAGAATTCCTTTCAAAAACTAACACAGTTCTCACAGGAAAACATGTGCTTCTAACATGGGTGGTTTTCCTTTGAGAGATGTGTGTGTCTTCAACTTAGCTGAATAGGCCTATTTGAAATGAGGTGAGCCTCCTACTTTGAATATTGATATTTGCAGGGTGCGTTGCTTTAAAAAACTAAATGAATTCTCATAGTGAAACACTGTGTTAGATGTGGCAGTTTCTAACATTGAAGGATTTCTTTGCATACATGCAGGTGTATCTGCAATTCACAGAAATAGGCCTATTTAGAGTAAGCACATGCTCTCTCCACCTTGAAACACCTAAGTGGCAGTAAGTATTCCTTTCAAAAATAACTCAAGTCTCAAAGGGAAACAACGTGCTAAACGCAAATGCTGCCATCACACACGGTTTCCTTTGGAGAGGTACATGTGTTACATCTCCTTAGGTGAATAGGCCCATTCGGAGCAAAATGATCCTTTCTCCACTGTGAAAACGATGATTTGCAGGACGTATTCCTTTCAAAACGTAACTCAAGTCTCCCAAGGAAACAAAGTGGTAGGTTCTTTGCATCTAACACAGATTTTTTCTTTCGAGATACACACATGTTTCATCAACTTTCTTGAACTGGCGTATTTGCAAGAAAAAGAGACTTTCTCCACCTTGAAAAGTAGGATTTGCAGGAGTTATTCTTCCCAAACCTATCTGAAGTCTCACAGGGAAACAATGTGCTTGAAACTCTTGCTTCTAACTCGGTGGTTTTCTTTCTAGGAATGCATGTGTTTCCTCCACTTAGTTGCCTAGGCCTATTTGGAACACAATGAGCCTATCTCCAACCTGAAAACTGTGATTAGCAGGATGTATTCCTTTCCAAAACTTCCTTAATTCTCAAAGGGAAACAATGTGCTAGAAGCTGCGGCTTCCAGCATAGGTGATTGTCTTGGCAGGGATACATGTGTTTCTTCAACTCACCTGAATAGGCCTACTTAGTGCAAAGAGAGACCTTCTGCACCTTGAAACAACTACATTGCAAGAAACAGTCCTTTCAAAAACTAATTTCATTGTCACAAGAACAAGGTGCTGAATGCTGCAGTTTCTAGCATACATGGTTTTCTTTGGGGAGGAACATGTGTTACTTCAACTCAGCTGAATAGGCCTATTTGGAGCAAACCCAGCCTATCTGCACTTTGAAACACCAAAGTTGCAGGAAGCATTCCTTTCCAAAACGGACACCATTCTCACTGGAATACAATGTGTTAGATGCTCCAGCTTCTAACATAGATGGTTTTCTTTGGAGAGATACATGGGTTTCTTCAACTCAGCTGAATATACTTTAAGGGAGCAAACAGAGTCTATCTCCACCTTCAACCACCTAAGTTCCAGGAAGTATTCCTTGAAAAACCTAACCGAATACTACAGGGAAACCATGTGGTAGAAGCTCCTGGTTCTAAGACAGATGATTTTCTTTCAAGAGATACATGTGTTTCTACAAGTTAGCTGAAGAGGCCAATTTGGAACAAAATGAGCCTTTCTCCACCGAAAAAATACTGATTCTCGGGAGTTATTCCTTTCAAAACCAAATTCAATTTGGACAGGGAAACAGTGTGCTAGATGCTCCTGCTTCAAACAGGGATTGTTTTCTTGCGAGAAATACCTGTGTTTCTTCACTGGAGCCGAGTAGGGCTATTTGGAATAAAATGAGCCTTTTCGACCTTGAAAACTGTGATTTGCAGGGATTACTCATTTCAAAAACTAATTCAGCTCTCAAAGTGAAACAATGTGCTCTGCTACAGCTTCTAGCATACATGCTTTTCTTTGAAGAGGTACATGAATTTCTTCAACTCAGCTGGATAGCCCTAATAGACCAAACGCAGTCTATATTAACCCTTCCACACCTAAGATTCAGGAAGTTTTCCTTTACTAACTAATGCAGTTCTCACAGGAAAACAGTGTGCTTCTAACATGGATGGTTTTCCTTTGAGAGATACATGTGTTTCTTCACCTCAGCTGAAAAGGCATCTTTGGAGCAAAGAGAGACAATCTATCTTGAAATACCTTAGTTGCAGGAAGCATTGCATTGAGAACCTAAGTCAATACTCACAAGGAATCAATGATCTCGATGCTCCTGCATCTAATAGCGTTGGTTTTCTTTGAGTGATACCTGTATTTCTTCCACTTGGCTGAATAGGTCTTTTTGTATCAAAATGAGCTTTTCTGCACTTTCAAAACTATGAACTACAGGAAGCATTTCTTTCCAAACCTAACACAATTCTCATTAGGACAGAGATGCTGAATGCTGCATCTTCTAACTTAGAGGGTTTTCTTAGGAGAGATACAAGGGTTTCTTCACCTCAGCTGAATATACGTTAAGTTAACAAACAGAGTCTCTCCCCACCTTGAACCACCAAAGTTCCAGGAAGTATTCCTTTAAAAAACTAACCGAATTCTACAGGGAAACAATGTGGTAGAAGCTCCTTGTAATAAGACAGATAGATTTTTTTCCAGAGATACATTTGTTTCTTCAAGTTAGCAGAATAGGCCTATTTAGAACAACTTGAGCCTTTCTCCACCTAGAAAATTCTGATATGCAAGAGATATTCCTTTCAAAACCAAATTCAATTCTCACAGGGAAACAATGTGGTAGATGCTACATCTTTTATAACAGGTGGTTTTCTTTAAGGAGACAGATGTTTTCCTTCAACTCAATGGAAAATGCCTAGTTGCAGCCAATGGAATCGATCTCCACCTTGACACACCTAAGTTGCGGGATGTGTCTTTTCAGAACAAACTGAATTCTCCCAGGAAAAGCATGTGCTACATTCTCCTGCATGGAACAATGAGGGATGTCCTTGAGAGACACATGTGTTGCATCACCTCACCAGAATAGGTGTATTTGAAGCACAAGGAGCCTTTCTCCCCTGTGAACATTTTTTTTTGCAGGAATTATTCCTGTCAAAACATAACACAAGCCTCACTGGAAAAAAGGTGCTACATGCTCCTGTTTCTAACACAGGTGGTTTTCTTTTGAGGGATACAAGGATTCCTTCAATTTAGCTGAATAGGTCTATTTGCAACAAAATGAGCCCTTCTCCACCTGGAAAACTATCGTTCACAGGAATTATTCCTTTCAAAACTAACTCAATTGTCGGAGGGAGACAATGCAGAAGATGCTGCAGCTTCTCTCACAGATGGTTGTCTTTGGAGAGGTACATGTGTTCCCTCCCCTCAGTTGAATAGGCCTATTTGGAGCAAAAAGTGCCTATCTCCACCTTGAAGCACCTACTTTTCACGAAGTATTTCTTTCAAAAGTTAACTCAGTTATCACAGAGAAACAATGTGCTGCTAGCTTCTGTTTCTACACAGATGGAGTTCCTTCGAGAGATACATGTGTTTCTTCAAGTAAGATGAATTGGTGGATCTGCAGCCAAATGAGCCTTTTCCATCTTGAAAACTTTGGTTTGCAGGAAGTACTCCTTTCAAAACCTAACTGAGTTCTCATGGCCTAACAATGTGTTCGATGTGGCAGCCACTTTCATAGCTGGTTTTCTTTGGAGAGATGCATATGGTTCTTCAACTCAGGTGAAGAGGCCTATTTGGAGCAAAGTGAGGCTATTTCCACCTTGAAAGGCCGTGGTTGCAGGAAGTATTCTTTTCCAAAACTTAGCAATTCTCACAGGAAAACAATGTGCTAGGTGCTCCTGCTTCCAACAGGGATGGTTTTCTTTCGAGAAATACCTGTGTTTCTTCAACTTAGCCAAGTCGTGCTATTTGGAATGAGATGACACTTTTCGACCTTGAAAACTGTGAATTGCAGGAATTATTCTTCTGCAAATCCACTTCAACTCTCAAAGGGAAACATTGTGCTAGATGCTAGGGCTTCTACCATGCATACTTTTCTTTTAGAGGTACATGTACTTCCTCTACTCAGCTGAATAGCCCTAATGGACCAAACGCAGCCTATCTCCCCCTGCAAACACCTAAGATTCATGAAGAATTCCTTTCAAAAACTAACACAGTTCTCACAGGAAAACATGTGCTTCTAACATGGGTGGTTTTCCTTTGAGAGATGTGTGTGTCTTCAACTTAGCTGAATAGGCCTATTTGAAATGAGGTGAGCCTCCTACTTTGAATATTGATATTTGCAGGGTGCGTTGCTTTAAAAAACTAAATGATTTCTCATAGTGAAACACTGTGCTAGATGTGGCAGTTTCTAACATTGAAGGATTTCTTTGCATACATGCATGTGTATCTGCAATTCACCCAAATAGGCCTATTTAGAGTAAGCACATGCTCTCTCCACCTTGAAACACCTAAGTGGCAGTAAGTATTCCTTTCAAAATTAACTCAAGTCTCAAAGGGAAACAACGTGCTAAACGCAAATGCTGCCATCACAGACGGTTTCCTTTGGAGAGGTACATGTGTTACATCTCCTTAGGTGAATAGGCCCATTCGGAGCAAAATGATCCTTTCTCCACTGTGAAAACGATTTGCAGGATGTATTCCTTTCAAAACGTAACTCAAGTCTCACAAGGAAACAAAGTGGTAGGTTCTTTGCATCTAACACAGATTTTTTTCTCTCGAGATATACACATGTTTCATCAACTTTCTTGAACTGGCCTATTTGCAAGAAAATGAGACTTTCTCCACCTTGAAAAGTAGGATTTGCAGGAGTTATTCTTCCCAAACCTATCTGAAGTCTCACAGGGAAACAATGTGCTTGAAACTCCTGCTTCTAACTCGGTGGTTTTCTTTCTAGGAATGCATGTGTTTCCTCCACTTAGTTGCCTAGGCCTATTTGGAACACAATGAGCCTATCTCCAACCTGAAAACTGTGATTAGCAGGATGTATTCCTTTCCAAAACTTCCTTAATTCTCAAAGGGAAACAATGTGCTAGAAGCTGCGGCTTCCACCATAGGTGATTGTCTTGGCAGGGATACATGTGTTTCTTCAACTCACCTGAATAGGCCTACTTAGTGCAAAGAGAGACCTTCTGCACCTTGAAACAACTACATTGCAAGAAACAGTCCTTTCAAAAACTAATTTCATTGTCACAAGAACAAGGTGCTGAATGCTGCAGTTTCTAGCATACATGGTTTTCTTTGGGGAGGAACATGTGTTACTTCAACTCAGCTGAATAGGCCTATTTGGAGCAAACCCAGCCTATCTGCACTTTGAAACACCCAAGTTGCAGGAAGCATTCCTTTCCAAAACGGACACCATTCTCACTGGAATACAATGTGTTAGATGCTCCAGCTTCTAACATAGATGGTTTTCTTTGGAGAGATACATGGGTTTCTTCAACTCAGCTGAATATACTTTAAGGGAGCAAACAGAGTCTATCTCCACCTTCAACCACCTAAGTTCCAGGAAGTATTCCTTGAAAAACCTAACCGAATACTACAGGGAAACCATGTGGTAGAAGCTCCTGGTTCTAAGACGGATGATTTTCTTTCAAGAGATACATGTGTTTCTACAAGTTAGCTGAAGAGGCCAATTTGGAACAAAATGAGCCTTTCTCCACCGAAAAAATACTGATTCTCGGGAGTTATTCCTTTCAAAACCAAATTCAATTTGGACAGGGAAACAGTGTGCTAGATGCTCCTGCTTCAAACAGGGATTGTTTTCTTGCGAGAAATACCTGTGTTTCTTCACTGGAGCCGAGTAGGGCTATTTGGAATAAAATGAGCCTTTTCGACCTTGAAAACTGTGATTTGCAGGGATTACTCATTTCAAAAACTAATTCAGCTCTCAAAGTGAAACAATGTGCTCTGTTACAGCTTCTAGCATCCATGCTTTTCTTGGCAGAGGTACATGAATTTCTTCAACTCAGCTGGATAGCCCTAATAGACCAAACGCAGTCTATATTAACCCTTCTACACCTAAGATTCAGGAAGTTTTCCTTTACTAACTAATGCAGTTCTCACAGGAAAACAGTGTGCTTCTAACATGGATGGTTTTCCTTTGAGAGATACATGTGTTTCTTCAACTCAGCTGAAAAGGCATCTTTGGAGCAAAGAGAGACAATCTATCTTGAAATACCGTAGTTGCAGGAAGCATTGCATTGAGAACCTAAGTCAATATTCACAGAGAATCAATGATCTCGATGCTCCTGCATCTAATAGCGATGGTTTTCTTTGAGAGATACCTGTATTTCTTCCACTTGGCTGAATAGGTCTTTTTGGATCAAAATGAGCTTTTTTGCGCTTTGAAAACTATGAACGACAGGAAGCATTTCTTTCCAAACCTAACACAATTCTCATTAGGACAGAGATGCTGAATGCTGCATCTTCTAACTTAGAGGGTTTTCTTAGGAGAGATACAAGGGTTTCCTCACCTCAGCTGAATATACGTTAAGTTAACAAACAGAGTCTCTCCCCACCTTGAACCACCAAAGTTCCAGGAAGTATTCCTTTAAAAAACTAACCGAATTCTACAGGGAAACAATGTGGTAGAAGCTCCTGGTCATAAGACAGATAGATTTCTTTCCAGAGATACATGTGTTTCTTCAAGTTAGCTGAATAGGCCTATTTAGAACAACTTGAGCCTTTCTCCACCTAGAAAATTCTGATATGCAAGGGATACTCCTTTCAAAACCAAATTCAATTCTCACAGGGAAACAATGTGGTAGATGCTACATCTTTTAAAACAGGTGGTTTTCTTTAAGGAGACAGATGTGTTCCTTCAACTCAATGGAAAATGCCTAGTTGCAGCCAATGGAATCGATCTCCACCTTGAAACACCTAAGTTGCAGGATGTGTCTTTTCAGAACAAATTGAATTCTCCCAGGAAAAGCATGTGCTACATTCTCCTGCATGGAACAATGAGGGATTTCCTTGAGAGACACATGTGTTGCATCACCTCACCAGAATAGGTGTATTTGAAGCACAAGGAGCCTTTCTCCCTTGTGAACATTTTTTTTTGCAGGAATTATTCCTGTCAAAACATAACACAAGCCTCACTGGAAAAAAGGTGCTACATGCTCCTGTTTCTAACACAGGTGGTTTTCTTTTGAGGGATACAAGGATTCCTTCAATTTAGCTGAATAGGTCTATTTGCAACAAAATGAGCCCTTCTCCACCTGGAAAACTATCGTTCACAGGAATTATTCCTTTCAAAACTAACTCAATTGTCGGAGGGAGACAATGCAGAAGATGCTGCAGCTTCTCTCACAGATGGTTGTCTTTGGAGAGGTACATGTGTTCCCTCCCCTCAGTTGAATAGGCCTATTTGGAGCAAAAAGTGCCTATCTCCACCTTGAAGCACCTACTTTTCACGAAGTATTTCTTTCAAAAGTTAACTCAGTTATCACAGAGAAACAATGTGCTGCTAGCTTCTGTTTCTACACAGATGGAGTTCCTTCGAGAGATACATGTGTTTCTTCAAGTAAGATGAATTGGTGGATCTGCAGCCAAATGAGCCTTTTCCATCTTGAAAACTTTGGTTTGCAGGAAGTACTCCTTTCAAAACCTAACTGAGTTCTCATGGCCTAACAATGTGTTCGATGTGGCAGCCACTTTCATAGCTGGTTTTCTTTGGAGAGATGCATATGGTTCTTCAACTCAGGTGAAGAGGCCTATTTGGAGCAAAGTGAGGCTATTTCCACCTTGAAAGGCCGTGGTTGCAGGAAGTATTCTTTTCCAAAACTTAGCAATTCTCACAGGAAAACAATGTGCTAGGTGCTCCTGCTTCCAACAGGGATGGTTTTCTTTCGAGAAATACCTGTGTTTCTTCAACTTAGCCAAGTCGGGCTATTTGGAATGAGATGACAGTTTTCGACCTTGAAAACTGTGAATTGCAGGAATTATTCTTCTGCAAATCCAATTCAACTCTCAAAGGGAAACATTGTGCTAGATGCTAGGGCTTCTACCATGCATACTTTTCTTTTAGAGGTACAAGTACTTCCTCTACTCAGCAGAATAGCCCTAATGGACCAAACGCAGCCTATCTCCCCCTGCAAACACCTAAGATTCATGAAGAATTCCTTTCAAAAACTAACACAGTTCTCACAGGAAAACATGTGCTTCTAACATGGGTGGTTTTCCTTTGAGAGATGTGTGTGTCTTCAACTTAGCTGAATAGGCCTATTTGAAATGAGGTGAGCCTCCTACTTTGAATATTGATATTTGCAGGGTGCGTTGCTTTAAAAAACTAAATGAATTCTCATAGTGAAACACTGTGCTAGATGTGGCAGTTTCTAACATTGAAGGATTTCTTTGCATACATGCATGTGTATCTGCAATTCACCCAAATAGGCCTATTTAGAGTAAGCACATGCTCTCTCCACCTTGAAACACCTAAGTGGCAGTAAATATTCCTTTCAAAATTAACTCAAGTCTCAAAGGGAAACAACGTGCTAAACGCAAATGCTGCCATCACAGACGGTTTCCTTTGGAGAGGTACATGTGTTACATCTCCTTAGGTGAATAGGCCCATTCGGAGCAAAATGATCCTTTCTCCACTGTGAAAACGATGATTTGCAGGACGTATTCCTTTCAAAACGTAACTCAAGTCTCACAAGGAAACAAAGTGGTAGGTTCTTTGCATCTAACACAGATTTTTTTCTCTCGAGATACACATGTTTCATCAACTTTCTTGAACTGGCCTATTTGCAAGAAAATGAGACTTTCTCCACCTTGAAAAGTAGGATTTGCAGGAGTTATTCTTCCCAAACCTATCTGAAGTCTCACAGGGAAACAATGTGCTTGAAACTCCTGCTTCTAACTCGGTGGTTTTCTTTCTAGGAATGCATGTGTTTCCTCCACTTAGTTGCCTAGGCCTATTTGGAACACAATGAGCCTATCTCCAACCTGAAAACTGTGATTAGCAGGATGTATTCCTTTCCAAAACTTCCTTAATTCTCAAAGGGAAACAATGTGCTAGAAGCTGCGGCTTCCACCATAGGTGATTGTCTTGGCAGGGATACATGTGTTTCTTCAACTCACCTGAATAGGCCTACTTAGTGCAAAGAGAGACCTTCTGCACCTTGAAACAACTACATTGCAAGAAACAGTCCTTTCAAAAACTAATTTCATTGTCACAAGAACAAGGTGCTGAATGCTGCAGTTTCTAGCATACATGGTTTTCTTTGGGGAGGAACATGTGTTACTTCAACTCAGCTGAATAGGCCTATTTGGAGCAAACCCAGCCTATCTGCACTTTGAAACACCCAAGTTGCAGGAAGCATTCCTTTCCAAAACGGACACCATTCTCACTGGAATACAATGTGTTAGATGCTCCAGCTTCTAACATAGATGGTTTTCTTTGGAGAGATACATGGGTTTCTTCAACTCAGCTGAATATACTTTAAGGGAGCAAACAGAGTCTATCTCCACCTTCAACCACCTAAGTTCCAGGAAGTATTCCTTGAAAAACCTAACCGAATACTACAGGGAAACCATGTGGTAGAAGCTCCTGGTTCTAAGACAGATGATTTTCTTTCAAGAGATACATGTGTTTCTACAAGTTAGCTGAAGAGGCCAATTTGGAACAAAATGAGCCTTTCTCCACCGAAAAAATACTGATTCTCGGGAGTTATTCCTTTCAAAACCAAATTCAATTTGGACAGGGAAACAGTGTGCTAGATGCTCCTGCTTCAAACAGGGATTGTTTTCTTGCGAGAAATACCTGTGTTTCTTCACTGGAGCCGAGTAGGGCTATTTGGAATAAAATGAGGCTTTTCGACCTTGAAAACTGTGATTTGCAGGGATTACTCATTTCAAAAACTAATTCAGCTCTCAAAGTGAAACAATGTGCTCTGCTACAGCTTCTAGCATCCATGCTTTTCTTGGCAGAGGTACATGAATTTCTTCAACTCAGCTGGATAGCCCTAATAGACCAAACGCAGTCTATATTAACCCTTCTACACCTAAGATTCAGGAAGTTTTCCTTTACTAACTAATGCAGTTCTCACAGGAAAACAGTGTGCTTCTAACATGGATGGTTTTCCTTTGAGAGATACATGTGTTTCTTCAACTCAGCTGAAAAGGCATCTTTGGAGCAAAGAGAGACAATCTATCTTGAAATACCTTAGTTGCAGGAAGCATTGCATTGAAAACCTAAGTCAATACTCACAAGGAATCAATGATCTCGATGCTCCTGCATTTAATAGCGATCGTTTTCTTTGAGAGATACCTGTATTTCTTCCACTTGGCTGAATAGGTCTTTTTGGATCAAAATGAGCTTTTTTGCGCTTTGAAAACTATGAACTACAGGAAGCATTTCTTTCCAAACCTAACACAATTCTCATTAGGACAGAGATGCTGAATGCTGCATCTTCTAACTTAGAGGGTTTTCTTAGGAGAGATACAAGGGTTTCCTCACCTCAGCTGAATATACGTTAAGTTAACAAACAGAGTCTCTCCCCACCTTGAACCACCAAAGTTCCAGGAAGTATTCCTTTAAAAAACTAACCGAATTCTACAGGGAAACAATGTGGTAGAAGCTCCTGGTCATAAGACAGATAGATTTCTTTCCAGAGATACATGTGTTTCTTCAAGTTAGCTGAATAGGCCTATTTAGAACAACTTGAGCCTTTCTCCACCTAGAAAATTCTGATATGCAAGAGATATTCCTTTCAAAACCAAATTCAATTCTCACAGGGAAACAATGTGGTAGATGCTACATCTTTTAAAACAGGTGGTTTTCAATAAGGAGACAGATGTGTTCCTTCAACTCAATGGAAAATGCCTAGTTGCAGCCAAGGGAATCGATCTCCACCTTGAAACACCTAAGTTGCGGGATGTGTCTTTTCAGAACAAACTGAATTCTCCCAGGAAAAGCATGTGCTACATTCTCCTGCATGGAACAATGAGGGATTTCCTTGAGAGACACATGTGTTGCATCACCTCACCAGAATAGGTGCATTTGAAGCACAAGGAGCCTTTCTCCCCTGTGAACATTTTTTTTTGCAGGAATTATTCCTGTCAAAACATAACACAAGCCTCACTGGAAAAAAGGTGCTACATGCTCCTGTTTCTAACACAGGTGGTTTTCTTTTGAGGGATACAAGGATTCCTTCAATTTAGCTGAATAGGTCTATTTGCAACAAAATGAGCCCTTCTCCACCTGGAAAACTATCGTTCACAGGAATTATTCCTTTCAAAACTAACTCAATTGTCGGAGGGAGACAATGCAGAAGATGCTGCAGCTTCTCTCACAGATGGTTGTCTTTGGAGAGGTACATGTGTTCCCTCCCCTCAGTTGAATAGGCCTATTTGGAGCAAAAAGTGCCTATCTCCACCTTGAAGCACCTACTTTTCACGAAGTATTTCTTTCAAAAGTTAACTCAGTTATCACAGAGAAACAATGTGCTGCTAGCTTCTGTTTCTACACAGATGGAGTTCCTTCGAGAGATACATGTGTTTCTTCAAGTAAGATGAATTGGTGGATCTGCAGCCAAATGAGCCTTTTCCATCTTGAAAACTTTGGTTTGCAGGAAGTACTCCTTTCAAAACCTAACTGAGTTCTCATGGCCTAACAATGTGTTCGATGTGGCAGCCACTTTCATAGCTGGTTTTCTTTGGAGAGATGCATATGGTTCTTCAACTCAGGTGAAGAGGCCTATTTGGAGCAAAGTGAGGCTATTTCCACCTTGAAAGGCCGTGGTTGCAGGAAGTATTCTTTTCCAAAACTTAGCAATTCTCACAGGAAAACAATGTGCTAGGTGCTCCTGCTTCCAACAGGGATGGTTTTCTTTCGAGAAATACCTGTGTTTCTTCAACTTAGCCAAGTCGGGCTATTTGGAATGAGATGACAGTTTTTGACCTTGAAAACTGTGAATTGCAGGAATTATTCTTCTGCAAATCCACTTCAACTCTCAAAGGGAAACATTGTGCTAGATGCTAGGGCTTCTACCATGCATACTTTTCTTTTAGAGGTACATGTACTTCCTCTACTGAGCTGAATAGCCCTAATGGACCAAACGCAGCCTATCTCCCCCTGCAAACACCTAAGATTCATGAAGAATTCCTTTCAAAAACTAACACAGTTCTCACAGGAAAACATGTGCTTCTAACATGGGTGGTTTTCCTTTGAGAGATGTGTGTGTCTTCAACTTAGCTGAATAGGCCTATTTGAAATGAGGTGAGCCTCCTACTTTGAATATTGATATTTGCAGGGTGCGTTGCTTTAAAAAACTAAATGAATTCTCATAGTGAAACACTGTGCTAGATGTGGCAGTTTCTAACATTGAAGGTTTTCTTTGCATACATGCATGTGTATCTGCAATTCACCCAAATAGGCCTATTTAGAGTAAGCACATGCTCTCTCCACCTTGAAACACCTAAGTGGCAGTAAGTATTCCTTTCAAAATTAACTCAAGTCTCAAAGGGAAACAACGTGCTAAACGCAAATGCTGCCATCACAGACGGTTTCCTTTGGAGAGGTACATGTGTTACATCTCCTTAGGTGAATAGGCCCATTCGGAGCAAAATGATCCTTTCTCCACTGTGAAAACGATGATTTGCAGGATGTATTCCTTTCAAAACGTAACTCAAGTCTCACAAGGAAACAAAGTGGTAGGTTCTTTGCATCTAACACAGATTTTTTTCTCTGGAGATACACACATGTTTCATCAACTTTCTTGAACTGGCCTATTTGCAAGAAAATGAGACTTTCTGCACCTTGAAAAGTATGATTTGCAGGAGTTATTCTTCCCAAACCTATCTGAAGTCTCACAGGGAAACAATGTGCTTGAAACTCCTGCTTCTAACTCGGTGGTTTTCTTTCTAGGAATGCATGTGTTTCCTCCACTTAGTTGCCTAGGCCTATTTGGAACACAATGAGCCTATCTCCAACCTGAAAACTGTGATTAGCAGGATGTATTCCTTTCCAAAACTTCCTTAATTCTCAAAGGGAAACAATGTGCTAGAAGCTGTGGCTTCCACCATAGGTGATTGTCTTGGCAGGGATACATGTGTTTCTTCAACTCACCTGAATAGGCCTACTTAGTGCAAAGAGAGACCTTCTGCACCTTGAAACAACTACATTGCAAGAAACAGTCCTTTCAAAAACTAATTTCATTGTCACAAGAACAAGGTGCTGAATGCTGCAGTTTCTAGCATACATGGTTTTCTTTGGGGAGGAACATGTGTTACTTCAACTCAGCTGAATAGGCCTATTTGGAGCAAACCCAGCCTATCTGCACTTTGAAACACCCAAGTTGCAGGAAGCATTCCTTTCCAAAACGGACACCATTCTCACTGGAATACAATGTGTTAGATGCTCCAGCTTCTAACATAGATGGTTTTCTTTGGAGAGATACATGGGTTTCTTCAACTCAGCTGAATATACTTTAAGGGAGCAAACAGAGTCTATCTCCACCTTCAACCACCTAAGTTCCAGGAAGTATTCCTAGAAAAACCTAACCGAATACTACAGGGAAACCATGTGGTAGAAGCTCCTGGTTCTAAGACGGATGATTTTCTTTCAAGAGATACATGTGTTTCTACAAGTTAGCTGAAGAGGCCAATTTGGAACAAAATGAGCCTTTCTCCACCGAAAAAATACTGATTCTCGGGAGTTATTCCTTTCAAAACCAAATTCAATTTGGACAGGGAAACAGTGTGCTAGATGCTCCTGCTTCAAACAGGGATTGTTTTCTTGCGAGAAATACCTGTGTTTCTTCACTGGAGCCGAGTAGGGCTATTTAAAATAAAATGAGCCTTTTCGACCTTGAAAACTGTGATTTGCAGGGATTACTCATTTCAAAAACTAATTCAGCTCTCAAAGTGAAACAATGTGCTCTGCTACAGCTTCTAGCATCCATGCTTTTCTTGGCAGAGGTACATGAATTTCTTCAACTCAGCTGGATAGCCCTAATAGACCAAATGCAGTCTATATTAACCCTTCTACACCTAAGATTCAGGAAGTTTTCCTTTACTAACTAATGCAGTTCTCACAGGAAAACAGTGTGCTTCTAACATGGATGGTTTTCCTTTGAGAGATACATGTGTTTCTTCAACTCAGCTGAAAAGGCATCTTTGGAGCAAAGAGAGACAATCTATCTTGAAATACCTTAGTTGCAGGAAGCATTGCATTGAAAACCTAAGTCAATACTCACAAGGAATCAATGATCTCGATGCTCCTGCATCTAATAGCGATCGTTTTCTTTGAGAGATACCTGTATTTCTTCCACTTGGCTGAATAGGTCTTTTTGGATCAAAATGAGCTTTTTTGCGCTTTGAAAACTATGAACTACAGGAAGCATTTCTTTCCAAACCTAACACAATTCTCATTAGTACAGAGATGCTGAATGCTGCATCTTCTAACTTAGAGGGTTTTCTTAGGAGAGATACAAGGGTTTCCTCACCTCAGCTGAATATACGTTAAGTTAACAAACAGAGTCTCTCCCCACCTTGAACCACCAAAGTTCCAGGAAGTATTCCTTTAAAAAACTAACCGAATTCTACAGGGAAACAATGTGGTAGAAGCTCCTGGTCATAAGACAGATAGATTTCTTTCCAGAGATACATGTGTTTCTTCAAGTTAGCTGAATAGGCCTATTTAGAACAACTTGAGCCTTTCTCCACCTAGAAAATTCTGATATGCAAGAGATATTCCTTTCAAAACCAAATTCAATTCTCACAGGGAAACAATGTGGTAGATGCTACATCTTTTAAAACAGGTGGTTTTCAATAAGGAGACAGATGTGTTCCTTCAACTCAATGGAAAATGCCTAGTTGCAGCCAATGGAATCGATCTCCACCTTGAAACACCTAAGTTGCGGGATGTGTCTTTTCAGAACAAACTGAATTCTCCCAGGAAAAGCATGTGCTACATTCTCCTGCATGGAACAATGAGGGATTTCCTTGAGAGACACATGTGTTGCATCACCTCACCAGAATAGGTGCATTTGAAGCACAAGGAGCCTTTCTCCCCTGTGAACATTTTTTTTTGCAGGAATTATTCCTGTCAAAACATAACACAAGCCTCACTGGAAAAAAGGTGCTACATGCTCCTGTTTCTAACACAGGTGGTTTTCTTTTGAGGGATACAAGGATTCCTTCAATTTAGCTGAATAGGTCTATTTGCAACAAAATGAGCCCTTCTCCACCTGGAAAACTATCGTTCACAGGAATTATTCCTTTCAAAACTAACTCAATTGTCGGAGGGAGACAATGCAGAAGATGCTGCAGCTTCTCTCACAGATGGTTGTCTTTGGAGAGGTACATGTGTTCCCTCCCCTCAGTTGAATAGGCCTATTTGGAGCAAAAAGTGCCTATCTCCACCTTGAAGCACCTACTTTTCACGAAGTATTTCTTTCAAAAGTTAACTCAGTTATCACAGAGAAACAATGTGCTGCTAGCTTCTGTTTCTACACAGATGGAGTTCCTTCGAGAGATACATGTGTTTCTTCAAGTAAGATGAATTGGTGGATCTGCAGCCAAATGAGCCTTTTCCATCTTGAAAACTTTGGTTTGCAGGAAGTACTCCTTTCAAAACCTAACTGAGTTCTCATGGCCTAACAATGTGTTCGATGTGGCAGCCACTTTCATAGCTGGTTTTCTTTGGAGAGATGCATATGGTTCTTCAACTCAGGTGAAGAGGACTATTTGGAGCAAAGTGAGGCTATTTCCACCTTGAAAGGCCGTGGTTGCAGGAAGTATTCTTTTCCAAAACTTAGCAATTCTCACAGGAAAACAATGTGCTAGGTGCTCCTGCTTCCAACAGGGATGGTTTTCTTTCGAGAAATACCTGTGTTTCTTCAACTTAGCCAAGTCGGGCTATTTGGAATGAGATGACAGTTTTCGACCTTGAAAACTGTGAATTGCAGGAATTCTTCTTCTGCAAATCCAATTCAACTCTCAAAGGGAAACATTGTGCTAGATGCTAGGGCTTCTACCATGCATACTTTTCTTTTAGAGGTACATGTACTTCCTCTACTTAGCTGAATAGCCCTAATGGACCAAACGCAGCCTATCTCCCCCTGCAAACACCTAAGATTCATGAAGAATTCCTTTCAAAAACTAACACAGTTCTCACAGGAAAACATGTGCTTCTAACATGGATGGTTTTCCTTTGAGAGATGTGTGTGTCTTCAACTTAGCTGAATAGGCCTATTTGAAATGAGGTGAGCCTCCTACTTTGAATATTGATATTTGCAGGGTGCATTGCTTTAAAAAACTAAATGAATTCTCATAGTGAAACACTGTGCTAGATGTGGCAGTTTCTAACATTGAAGGATTTCTTTGCGTACATGCATGTGTATCTGCAATTCACCCAAATAGGCCTATTTAGAGTAAGCACATGCTCTCTCCACCTTGAAACACCTAAGTGGCAGTAAGTATTCCTTTCAAAATTAACTCAAGTCTCAAAGGGAAACAACGTGCTAAACGCAAATGCTGCCATCACAGACGGTTTCCTTTGGAGAGGTACATGTGTTACATCTCCTTAGGTGAATAGGCCCATTCGGAGCAAAATGATCCTTTCTCCACTGTGAAAACGATGATTTGCAGGATGTATTCCTTTCAAAACGTAACTCAAGTCTCACAAGGAAACAAAGTGGTAGATTCTTTGCATCTAACACAGATTTTTTTCTCTCGAGATACACACATGTTTCATCAACTTTCTTGAACTGGCCTATTTGCAAGAAAATGAGACTTTCTCCACCTTGAAAAGTAGGATTTGCAGGAGTTATTCTTCCCAAACCTATCTGAAGTCTCACAGGGAAACAATGTGCTTGAAACTCCTGCTTCTAACTCGGTGGTTTTCTTTCTAGGAATGCATGTGTTTCCTCCACTTAGTTGCCTAGGCCTATTTGGAACACAATGAGCCTATCTCCAACCTGAAAACTGTGATTAGCAGGATGTATTCCTTTCCAAAACTTCCTTAATTCTCAAAGGGAAACAATGTGCTAGAAGCTGCGGCTTCCACCATAGGTGATTGTCTTGGCAGGGATACATGTGTTTCTTCAACTCACCTGAATAGGCCTACTTAGTGCAAAGAGAGACCTTCTGCACCTTGAAACAACTACATTGCAAGAAACAGTCCTTTCAAAAACTAATTTCATTGTCACAAGAACAAGGTGCTGAATGCTGCAGTTTCTAGCATACATGGTTTTCTTTGGGGAGGAACATGTGTTACTTCAACTCAGCTGAATAGGCCTATTTGGAGCAAACCCAGCCTATCTGCACTTTGAAACACCCAAGTTGCAGGAAGCATTCCTTTCCAAAACGGACACCATTCTCACTGGAATACAATGTGTTAGATGCTCCAGCTTCTAACATAGATGGTTTTCTTTGGAGAGATACATGGGTTTCTTCAACTCAGCTGAATATACTTTAAGGGAGCAAACAGAGTCTATCTCCACCTTCAACCACCTAAGTTCCAGGAAGTATTCCTTGAAAAACCTAACCGAATACTACAGGGAAACCATGTGGTAGAAGCTCCTGGTTCTAAGACGGATGATTTTCTTTCAAGAGATACATGTGTTTCTACAAGTTAGCTGAAGAGGCCAATTTGGAACAAAATGAGCCTTTCTCCACCGAAAAAATACTGATTCTCGGGAGTTATTCCTTTCAAAACCAAATTCAATTTGGACAGGGAAACAGTGTGCTAGATGCTCCTGCTTCAAACAGGGATTGTTTTCTTGCGAGAAATACCTGTGTTTCTTCACTGGAGCCGAGTAGGGCTATTTGGAATAAAATGAGCCTTTTCGACCTTGAAAACTGTGATTTGCAGGGATTACTCATTTCAAAAACTAATTCAGCTCTCAAAGTGAAACAATGTGCTCTGTTACAGCTTCTAGCATCCATGCTTTTCTTGGCAGAGGTACATGAATTTCTTCAACTCAGCTGGATAGCCCTAATAGACCAAACGCAGTCTATATTAACCCTTCTACACCTAAGATTCAGGAAGTTTTCCTTTACTAACTAATGCAGTTCTCACAGGAAAACAGTGTGCTTCTAACATGGATGGTTTTCCTTTGAGAGATACATGTGTTTCTTCAACTCAGCTGAAAAGGCATCTTTGGAGCAAAGAGAGACAATCTATCTTGAAATACCTTAGTTGCAGGAAGCATTGCATTGAAAACCTAAGTCAATACTCACAAGGAATCAATGATCTCGATGCTCCTGCATCTAATAGCGATCGTTTTCTTTGAGAGATACCTGTATTTCTTCCACTTGGCTGAATAGGTCTTTTTGGATCAAAATGAGCTTTTTTGCGCTTTGAAAACTATGAACTACAGGAAGCATTTCTTTCCAAACCTAACACAATTCTCATTAGGACAGAGATGCTGAATGCTGCATCTTCTAACTTAGAGGGTTTTCTTAGGAGAGATACAAGGGTTTCCTCACCTCAGCTGAATATACGTTAAGTTAACAAACAGAGTCTCTCCCCACCTTGAACCACCAAAGTTCCAGGAAGTATTCCTTTAAAAAACTAACCGAATTCTACAGGGAAACAATGTGGTAGAAGCTCCTGGTCATAAGACAGATAGATTTCTTTCCAGAGATACATGTGTTTCTTCAAGTTAGCTGAATAGGCCTATTTAGAACAACTTGAGCCTTTCTCCACCTAGAAAATTCTGATATGCAAGAGATATTCCTTTCAAAACCAAATTCAATTCTCACAGGGAAACAATGTGGTAGATGCTACATCTTTTAAAACAGGTGGTTTTCAATAAGGAGACAGATGTGTTCCTTCAACTCAATGGAAAATGCCTAGTTGCAGCCAAGGGAATCGATCTCCACCTTGAAACACCTAAGTTGCGGGATGTGTCTTTTCAGAACAAACTGAATTCTCCCAGGAAAAGCATGTGCTACATTCTCCTGCATGGAACAATGAGGGATTTCCTTGAGAGACACATGTGTTGCATCACCTCACCAGAATAGGTGCATTTGAAGCACAAGGAGCCTTTCTCCCCTGTGAACATTTTTTTTTGCAGGAATTATTCCTGTCAAAACATAACACAAGCCTCACTGGAAAAAAGGTGCTACATGCTCCTGTTTCTAACACAGGTGGTTTTCTTTTGAGGGATACAAGGATTCCTTCAATTTAGCTGAATAGGTCTATTTGCAACAAAATGAGCCCTTCTCCACCTGGAAAACTATCGTTCACAGGAATTATTCCTTTCAAAACTAACTCAATTGTCGGAGGGAGACAATGCAGAAGATGCTGCAGCTTCTCTCACAGATGGTTGTCTTTGGAGAGGTACATGTGTTCCCTCCCCTCAGTTGAATAGGCCTATTTGGAGCAAAAAGTGCCTATCTCCACCTTGAAGCACCTACTTTTCACGAAGTATTTCTTTCAAAAGTTAACTCAGTTATCACAGAGAAACAATGTGCTGCTAGCTTCTGTTTCTACACAGATGGAGTTCCTTCGAGAGATACATGTGTTTCTTCAAGTAAGATGAATTGGTGGATCTGCAGCCAAATGAGCCTTTTCCATCTTGAAAACTTTGGTTTGCAGGAAGTACTCCTTTCAAAAACTAACTGAGTTCTCATGGCATAACAATGTGTTCGATGTGGCAGCCACTTTCATAGCTGGTTTTCTTTGGAGAGATGCATATGGTTCTTCAACTCAGGTGAAGAGGCCTATTTGGAGCAAAGTGAGGCTATTTCCACCTTGAAAGGCCGTGGTTGCAGGAAGTATTCTTTTCCAAAACATAGCAATTCTCACAGGAAAACAATGTGCTAGGTGCTCCTGCTTCCAACAGGGATGGTTTTCTTTCGAGAAATACCTGTGTTTCTTCAACTTAGCCAAGTCGGGCTATTTGGAATGAGATGACACTTTTCGACCTTGAAAACTGTGAATTGCAGGAATTATTCTTCTGCAAATCCAATTCAACTCTCAAAGGGAAACATTGTGCTAGATGCTAGGGCTTCTACCATGCATACTTTTCTTTTAGAGGTACATGTACTTCCTCTACTCAGCTGAATAGCCCTAATGGACCAAACGCAGCCTATCTCCCCCTGCAAACACCTAAGATTCATGAAGAATTCCTTTCAAAAACTAACACAGTTCTCACAGGAAAACATGTGCTTCTAACATGGGTGGTTTTCCTTTGAGAGATGTGTGTGTCTTCAACTTAGCTGAATAGGCCTATTTGAAATGAGGTGAGCCTCCTACTTTGAATATTGATATTTGCAGGGTGCGTTGCTTTAAAAAACTAAATGAATTCTCATAGTGAAACACTGTGCTAGATGTGGCAGTTTCTAACATTGAAGGATTTCTTTGCATACATGCATGTGTATCTGCAATTCACCCAAATAGGCCTATTTAGAGTAAGCACATGCTCTCTCCACCTTGAAACACCTAAGTGGCAGTAAGTATTCCTTTCAAAAATAACTCAAGTCTCAAAGGGAAACAACGTGCTAAACGCAAATGCTGCCATCACAGACGGTTTCCTTTGGAGAGGTACATGTGTTACATCTCCTTAGGTGAATAGGCCCATTCGGAGCAAAATGATCCTTTCTCCACTGTGAAAACGATGATTTGCAGGACGTATTCCTTTCAAAACGTAACTCAAGTCTCACAAGGAAACAAAGTGGTAGGTTCTTTGCATCTAACACAGATTTTTTTCTCTCAAGATACACACATGTTTCATCAACTTTCTTGAACTGGCCTATTTGCAAGAAAATGAGACTTTCTCCACCTTGAAAAGTAGGATTTGCAGGAGTTATTCTTCCCAAACCTATCTGAAGTCTCACAGGGAAACAATGTGCTTGAAACTCCTGCTTCTAACTCGGTGGTTTTCTTTCTAGGAATGCATGTGTTTCCTCCACTTAGTTGCCTAGGCCTATTTGGAACACAATGAGCCTATCTCCAACCTGAAAACTGTGATTAGCAGGATGTATTCCTTTCCAAAACTTCCTTAATTCTCAAAGGGAAACAATGTGCTAGAAGCTGCGGCTTCCAGCATAGGTGATTGTCTTGGCAGGGATACATGTGTTTCTTCAACTCACCTGAATAGGCCTACTTAGTGCAAAGAGAGACCTTGTGCACCTTGAAACAACTACATTGCAAGAAACAGTCCTTTCAAAAACTAATTTCATTGTCACAAGAACAAGGTGCTGAATGCTGCAGTTTCTAGCATACATGGTTTTCTTTGGGGAGGAACATGTGTTACTTCAACTCAGCTGAATAGGCCTATTTGGAGCAAACCCAGCCTATCTGCACTTTGAAACACCCAAGTTGCAGGAAGCATTCCTTTCCAAAACGGACACCATTCTCACTGGAATACAATGTGTTAGATGCTCCAGCTTCTAACATAGATGGTTTTCTTTGGAGAGATACATGGGTTTCTTCAACTCAGCTGAATATACTTTAAGGGAGCAAACAGAGTCTATCTCCACCTTCAACCACCTAAGTTCCAGGAAGTATTCCTAGAAAAACCTAACCGAATACTACAGGGAAACCATGTGGTAGAAGCTCCTGGTTCTAAGACGGATGATTTTCTTTCAAGAGATACATGTGTTTCTACAAGTTAGCTGAAGAGGCCAATTTGGAACAAAATGAGCCTTTCTCCACCGAAAAAATACTGATTCTCGGGAGTTATTCCTTTCAAAACCAAATTCAATTTGGACAGGGAAACAGTGTGCTAGATGCTCCTGCTTCAAACAGGGATTGTTTTCTTGCGAGAAATACCTGTGTTTCTTCACTGGAGCCGAGTAGGGCTATTTAAAATAAAATGAGCCTTTTCGACCTTGAAAACTGTGATTTGCAGGGATTACTCATTTCAAAAACTAATTCAGCTCTCAAAGTGAAACAATGTGCTCTGCTACAGCTTCTAGCATCCATGCTTTTCTTGGCAGAGGTACATGAATTTCTTCAACTCAGCTGGATAGCCCTAATAGACCAAATGCAGTCTATATTAACCCTTCTACACCTAAGATTCAGGAAGTTTTCCTTTACTAACTAATGCAGTTCTCACAGGAAAACAGTGTGCTTCTAACATGGATGGTTTTCCTTTGAGAGATACATGTGTTTCTTCAACTCAGCTGAAAAGGCATCTTTGGAGCAAAGAGAGACAATCTATCTTGAAATACCTTAGTTGCAGGAAGCATTGCATTGAAAACCTAAGTCAATACTCACAAGGAATCAATGATCTCGATGCTCCTGCATCTAATAGCGATCGTTTTCTTTGAGAGATACCTGTATTTCTTCCACTTGGCTGAATAGGTCTTTTTGGATCAAAATGAGCTTTTTTGCGCTTTGAAAACTATGAACTACAGGAAGCATTTCTTTCCAAACCTAACACAATTCTCATTAGGACAGAGATGCTGAATGCTGCATCTTCTAACTTAGAGGGTTTTCTTAGGAGAGATACAAGGGTTTCCTCACCTCAGCTGAATATACGTTAAGTTAACAAACAGAGTCTCTCCCCACCTTGAACCACCAAAGTTCCAGGAAGTATTCCTTTAAAAAACTAACCGAATTCTACAGGGAAACAATGTGGTAGAAGCTCCTGGTCATAAGACAGATAGATTTCTTTCCAGAGATACATGTGTTTCTTCAAGTTAGCTGAATAGGCCTATTTAGAACAACTTGAGCCTTTCTCCACCTAGAAAATTCTGATATGCAAGAGATATTCCTTTCAAAACCAAATTCAATTCTCACAGGGAAACAATGTGGTAGATGCTACATCTTTTAAAACAGGTGGTTTTCAATAAGGAGACAGATGTGTTCCTTCAACTCAATGGAAAATGCCTAGTTGCAGCCAATGGAATCGATCTCCACCTTGAAACACCTAAGTTGCGGGATGTGTCTTTTCAGAACAAACTGAATTCTCCCAGGAAAAGCATGTGCTACATTCTCCTGCATGGAACAATGAGGGATTTCCTTGAGAGACACATGTGTTGCATCACCTCACCAGAATAGGTGCATTTGAAGCACAAGGAGCCTTTCTCCCCTGTGAACATTTTTTTTTGCAGGAATTATTCCTGTCAAAACATAACACAAGCCTCACTGGAAAAAAGGTGCTACATGCTCCTGTTTCTAACACAGGTGGTTTTCTTTTGAGGGATACAAGGATTCCTTCAATTTAGCTGAATAGGTCTATTTGCAACAAAATGAGCCCTTCTCCACCTGGAAAACTATCGTTCACAGGAATTATTCCTTTCAAAACTAACTCAATTGTCGGAGGGAGACAATGCAGAAGATGCTGCAGCTTCTCTCACAGATGGTTGTCTTTGGAGAGGTACATGTGTTCCCTCCCCTCAGTTGAATAGGCCTATTTGGAGCAAAAAGTGCCTATCTCCACCTTGAAGCACCTACTTTTCACGAAGTATTTCTTTCAAAAGTTAACTCAGTTATCACAGAGAAACAATGTGCTGCTAGCTTCTGTTTCTACACAGATGGAGTTCCTTCGAGAGATACATGTGTTTCTTCAAGTAAGATGAATTGGTGGATCTGCAGCCAAATGAGCCTTTTCCATCTTGAAAACTTTGGTTTGCAGGAAGTACTCCTTTCAAAACCTAACTGAGTTCTCATGGCCTAACAATGTGTTCGATGTGGCAGCCACTTTCATAGCTGGTTTTCTTTGGAGAGATGCATATGGTTCTTCAACTCAGGTGAAGAGGACTATTTGGAGCAAAGTGAGGCTATTTCCACCTTGAAAGGCCGTGGTTGCAGGAAGTATTCTTTTCCAAAACTTAGCAATTCTCACAGGAAAACAATGTGCTAGGTGCTCCTGCTTCCAACAGGGATGGTTTTCTTTCGAGAAATACCTGTGTTTCTTCAACTTAGCCAAGTCGGGCTATTTGGAATGAGATGACAGTTTTCGACCTTGAAAACTGTGAATTGCAGGAATTCTTCTTCTGCAAATCCAATTCAACTCTCAAAGGGAAACATTGTGCTAGATGCTAGGGCTTCTACCATGCATACTTTTCTTTTAGAGGTACATGTACTTCCTCTACTTAGCTGAATAGCCCTAATGGACCAAACGCAGCCTATCTCCCCCTGCAAACACCTAAGATTCATGAAGAATTCCTTTCAAAAACTAACACAGTTCTCACAGGAAAACATGTGCTTCTAACATGGATGGTTTTCCTTTGAGAGATGTGTGTGTCTTCAACTTAGCTGAATAGGCCTATTTGAAATGAGGTGAGCCTCCTACTTTGAATATTGATATTTGCAGGGTGCATTGCTTTAAAAAACTAAATGAATTCTCATAGTGAAACACTGTGCTAGATGTGGCAGTTTCTAACATTGAAGGATTTCTTTGCGTACATGCATGTGTATCTGCAATTCACCCAAATAGGCCTATTTAGAGTAAGCACATGCTCTCTCCACCTTGAAACACCTAAGTGGCAGTAAGTATTCCTTTCAAAATTAACTCAAGTCTCAAAGGGAAACAACGTGCTAAACGCAAATGCTGCCATCACAGACGGTTTCCTTTGGAGAGGTACATGTGTTACATCTCCTTAGGTGAATAGGCCCATTCGGAGCAAAATGATCCTTTCTCCACTGTGAAAACGATGATTTGCAGGATGTATTCCTTTCAAAACGTAACTCAAGTCTCACAAGGAAACAAAGTGGTAGATTCTTTGCATCTAACACAGATTTTTTTCTCTCGAGATACACACATGTTTCATCAACTTTCTTGAACTGGCCTATTTGCAAGAAAATGAGACTTTCTCCACCTTGAAAAGTAGGATTTGCAGGAGTTATTCTTCCCAAACCTATCTGAAGTCTCACAGGGAAACAATGTGCTTGAAACTCCTGCTTCTAACTCGGTGGTTTTCTTTCTAGGAATGCATGTGTTTCCTCCACTTAGTTGCCTAGGCCTATTTGGAACACAATGAGCCTATCTCCAACCTGAAAACTGTGATTAGCAGGATGTATTCCTTTCCAAAACTTCCTTAATTCTCAAAGGGAAACAATGTGCTAGAAGCTGCGGCTTCCACCATAGGTGATTGTCTTGGCAGGGATACATGTGTTTCTTCAACTCACCTGAATAGGCCTACTTAGTGCAAAGAGAGACCTTCTGCACCTTGAAACAACTACATTGCAAGAAACAGTCCTTTCAAAAACTAATTTCATTGTCACAAGAACAAGGTGCTGAATGCTGCAGTTTCTAGCATACATGGTTTTCTTTGGGGAGGAACATGTGTTACTTCAACTCAGCTGAATAGGCCTATTTGGAGCAAACCCAGCCTATCTGCACTTTGAAACACCCAAGTTGCAGGAAGCATTCCTTTCCAAAACGGACACCATTCTCACTGGAATACAATGTGTTAGATGCTCCAGCTTCTAACATAGATGGTTTTCTTTGGAGAGATACATGGGTTTCTTCAACTCAGCTGAATATACTTTAAGGGAGCAAACAGAGTCTATCTCCACCTTCAACCACCTAAGTTCCAGGAAGTATTCCTTGAAAAACCTAACCGAATACTACAGGGAAACCATGTGGTAGAAGCTCCTGGTTCTAAGACGGATGATTTTCTTTCAAGAGATACATGTGTTTCTACAAGTTAGCTGAAGAGGCCAATTTGGAACAAAATGAGCCTTTCTCCACCGAAAAAATACTGATTCTCGGGAGTTATTCCTTTCAAAACCAAATTCAATTTGGACAGGGAAACAGTGTGCTAGATGCTCCTGCTTCAAACAGGGATTGTTTTCTTGCGAGAAATACCTGTGTTTCTTCACTGGAGCCGAGTAGGGCTATTTGGAATAAAATGAGCCTTTTCGACCTTGAAAACTGTGATTTGCAGGGATTACTCATTTCAAAAACTAATTCAGCTCTCAAAGTGAAACAATGTGCTCTGTTACAGCTTCTAGCATCCATGCTTTTCTTGGCAGAGGTACATGAATTTCTTCAACTCAGCTGGATAGCCCTAATAGACCAAACGCAGTCTATATTAACCCTTCTACACCTAAGATTCAGGAAGTTTTCCTTTACTAACTAATGCAGTTCTCACAGGAAAACAGTGTGCTTCTAACATGGATGGTTTTCCTTTGAGAGATACATGTGTTTCTTCAACTCAGCTGAAAAGGCATCTTTGGAGCAAAGAGAGACAATCTATCTTGAAATACCTTAGTTGCAGGAAGCATTGCATTGAAAACCTAAGTCAATACTCACAAGGAATCAATGATCTCGATGCTCCTGCATCTAATAGCGATCGTTTTCTTTGAGAGATACCTGTATTTCTTCCACTTGGCTGAATAGGTCTTTTTGGATCAAAATGAGCTTTTTTGCGCTTTGAAAACTATGAACTACAGGAAGCATTTCTTTCCAAACCTAACACAATTCTCATTAGGACAGAGATGCTGAATGCTGCATCTTCTAACTTAGAGGGTTTTCTTAGGAGAGATACAAGGGTTTCCTCACCTCAGCTGAATATACGTTAAGTTAACAAACAGAGTCTCTCCCCACCTTGAACCACCAAAGTTCCAGGAAGTATTCCTTTAAAAAACTAACCGAATTCTACAGGGAAACAATGTGGTAGAAGCTCCTGGTCATAAGACAGATAGATTTCTTTCCAGAGATACATGTGTTTCTTCAAGTTAGCTGAATAGGCCTATTTAGAACAACTTGAGCCTTTCTCCACCTAGAAAATTCTGATATGCACGAGATATTCCTTTCAAAACCAAATTCAATTCTCACAGGGAAACAATGTGGTAGATGCTACATCTTTTAAAACAGGTGGTTTTCAATAAGGAGACAGATGTGTTCCTTCAACTCAATGGAAAATGCCTAGTTGCAGCCAAGGGAATCGATCTCCACCTTGAAACACCTAAGTTGCGGGATGTGTCTTTTCAGAACAAACTGAATTCTCCCAGGAAAAGCATGTGCTACATTCTCCTGCATGGAACAATGAGGGATTTCCTTGAGAGACACATGTGTTGCATCACCTCACCAGAATAGGTGCATTTGAAGCACAAGGAGCCTTTCTCCCCTGTGAACATTTTTTTTTGCAGGAATTATTCCTGTCAAAACATAACACAAGCCTCACTGGAAAAAAGGTGCTACATGCTCCTGTTTCTAACACAGGTGGTTTTCTTTTGAGGGATACAAGGATTCCTTCAATTTAGCTGAATAGGTCTATTTGCAACAAAATGAGCCCTTCTCCACCTGGAAAACTATCGTTCACAGGAATTATTCCTTTCAAAACTAACTCAATTGTCGGAGGGAGACAATGCAGAAGATGCTGCAGCTTCTCTCACAGATGGTTGTCTTTGGAGAGGTACATGTGTTCCCTCCCCTCAGTTGAATAGGCCTATTTGGAGCAAAAAGTGCCTATCTCCACCTTGAAGCACCTACTTTTCACGAAGTATTTCTTTCAAAAGTTAACTCAGTTATCACAGAGAAACAATGTGCTGCTAGCTTCTGTTTCTACACAGATGGAGTTCCTTCGAGAGATACATGTGTTTCTTCAAGTAAGATGAATTGGTGGATCTGCAGCCAAATGAGCCTTTTCCATCTTGAAAACTTTGGTTTGCAGGAAGTACTCCTTTCAAAAACTAACTGAGTTCTCATGGCATAACAATGTGTTCGATGTGGCAGCCACTTTCATAGCTGGTTTTCTTTGGAGAGATGCATATGGTTCTTCAACTCAGGTGAAGAGGCCTATTTGGAGCAAAGTGAGGCTATTTCCACCTTGAAAGGCCGTGGTTGCAGGAAGTATTCTTTTCCAAAACATAGCAATTCTCACAGGAAAACAATGTGCTAGGTGCTCCTCCTTCCAACAGGGATGGTTTTCTTTCGAGAAATACCTGTGTTTCTTCAACTTAGCCAAGTCGGGCTATTTGGAATGAGATGACACTTTTCGACCTTGAAAACTGTGAATTGCAGGAATTATTCTTCTGCAAATCCAATTCAACTCTCAAAGGGAAACATTGTGCTAGATGCTAGGGCTTCTACCATGCATACTTTTCTTTTAGAGGTACATGTACTTCCTCTACTCAGCTGAATAGCCCTAATGGACCAAACGCAGCCTATCTCCCCCTGCAAACACCTAAGATTCATGAAGAATTCCTTTCAAAAACTAACACAGTTCTCACAGGAAAACATGTGCTTCTAACATGGGTGGTTTTCCTTTGAGAGATGTGTGTGTCTTCAACTTAGCTGAATAGGCCTATTTGAAATGAGGTGAGCCTCCTACTTTGAATATTGATATTTGCAGGGTGCGTTGCTTTAAAAAACTAAATGAATTCTCATAGTGAAACACTGTGCTAGATGTGGCAGTTTCTAACATTGAAGGATTTCTTTGCATACATGCATGTGTATCTGCAATTCACCCAAATAGGCCTATTTAGAGTAAGCACATGCTCTCTCCACCTTGAAACACCTAAGTGGCAGTAAGTATTCCTTTCAAAAATAACTCAAGTCTCAAAGGGAAACAACGTGCTAAACGCAAATGCTGCCATCACAGACGGTTTCCTTTGGAGAGGTACATGTGTTACATCTCCTTAGGTGAATAGGCCCATTCGGAGCAAAATGATCCTTTCTCCACTGTGAAAACGATGATTTGCAGGACGTATTCCTTTCAAAACGTAACTCAAGTCTCACAAGGAAACAAAGTGGTAGGTTCTTTGCATCTAACACAGATTTTTTTCTCTCAAGATACACACATGTTTCATCAACTTTCTTGAACTGGCCTATTTGCAAGAAAATGAGACTTTCTCCACCTTGAAAAGTAGGATTTGCAGGAGTTATTCTTCCCAAACCTATCTGAAGTCTCACAGGGAAACAATGTGCTTGAAACTCCTGCTTCTAACTCGGTGGTTTTCTTTCTAGGAATGCATGTGTTTCCTCCACTTAGTTGCCTAGGCCTATTTGGAACACAATGAGCCTATCTCCAACCTGAAAACTGTGATTAGCAGGATGTATTCCTTTCCAAAACTTCCTTAATTCTCAAAGGGAAACAATGTGCTAGAAGCTGCGGCTTCCAGCATAGGTGATTGTCTTGGCAGGGATACATGTGTTTCTTCAACTCACCTGAATAGGCCTACTTAGTGCAAAGAGAGACCTTGTGCACCTTGAAACAACTACATTGCAAGAAACAGTCCTTTCAAAAACTAATTTCATTGTCACAAGAACAAGGTGCTGAATGCTGCAGTTTCTAGCATACATGGTTTTCTTTGGGGAGGAACATGTGTTACTTCAACTCAGCTGAATAGGCCTATTTGGAGCAAACCCAGCCTATCTGCACTTTGAAACACCCAAGTTGCAGGAAGCATTCCTTTCCAAAACGGACACCATTCTCACTGGAATACAATGTGTTAGATGCTCCAGCTTCTAACATAGATGGTTTTCTTTGGAGAGATACATGGGTTTCTTCAACTCAGCTGAATATACTTTAAGGGAGCAAACAGAGTCTATCTCCACCTTCAACCACCTAAGTTCCAGGAAGTATTCCTTGAAAAACCTAACCGAATACTACAGGGAAACCATGTGGTAGAAGCTCCTGGTTCTAAGACAGATGATTTTCTTTCAAGAGATACATGTGTTTCTACAAGTTAGCTGAAGAGGCCAATTTGGAACAAAATGAGCCTTTCTCCACCGAAAAAATACTGATTCTCGGGAGTTATTCCTTTCAAAACCAAATTCAATTTGGACAGGGAAACAGTGTGCTAGATGCTCCTGCTTCAAACAGGGATTGTTTTCTTGCGAGAAATACCTGTGTTTCTTCACTGGAGCCGAGTAGGGCTATTTGGAATAAAATGAGCCTTTTCGACCTTGAAAACTGTGATTTGCAGGGATTACTCATTTCAAAAACTAATTCAGCTCTCAAAGTGAAACAATGTGCTCTGCTACAGCTTCTAGCATCCATGCTTTTCTTGGCAGAGGTACATGAATTTCTTCAACTCAGCTGGATAGCCCTAATAGACCAAACGCAGTCTATATTAACCCTTCTACACCTAAGATTCAGGAAGTTTTCCTTTACTAACTAATGCAGTTCTCACAGGAAAACAGTGTGCTTCTAACATGGATGGTTTTCCTTTGAGAGATACATGTGTTTCTTCAACTCAGCTGAAAAGGCATCTTTGGAGCAAAGAGAGACAATCTATCTTGAAATACCTTAGTTGCAGGAAGCATTGCATTGAAAACCTAAGTCAATACTCACAAGGAATCAATGATCTCGATGCTCCTGCATCTAATAGCGATCGTTTTCTTTGAGAGATACCTGTATTTCTTCCACTTGGCTGAATAGGTCTTTTTGGATCAAAATGAGCTTTTTTGCGCTTTGAAAACTATGAACTACAGGAAGCATTTCTTTCCAAACCTAACACAATTCTCATTAGGACAGAGATGCTGAATGCTGCATCTTCTAACTTAGAGGGTTTTCTTAGGAGAGATACAAGGGTTTCCTCACCTCAGCTGAATATACGTTAAGTTAACAAACAGAGTCTCTCCCCACCTTGAACCACCAAAGTTCCAGGAAGTATTCCTTTAAAAAACTAACCGAATTCTACAGGGAAACAATGTGGTAGAAGCTCCTGGTCATAAGACAGATAGATTTCTTTCCAGAGATACATGTGTTTCTTCAAGTTAGCTGAATAGGCCTATTTAGAACAACTTGAGCCTTTCTCCACCTAGAAAATTCTGATATGCAAGAGATATTCCTTTCAAAACCAAATTCAATTCTCACAGGGAAACAATGTGGTAGATGCTACATCTTTTAAAACAGGTGGTTTTCAATAAGGAGACAGATGTGTTCCTTCAACTCAATGGAAAATGCCTAGTTGCAGCCAAGGGAATCGATCTCCACCTTGAAACACCTAAGTTGCGGGATGTGTCTTTTCAGAACAAACTGAATTCTCCCAGGAAAAGCATGTGCTACATTCTCCTGCATGGAACAATGAGGGATTTCCTTGAGAGACACATGTGTTGCATCACCTCACCAGAATAGGTGCATTTGAAGCACAAGGAGCCTTTCTCCCCTGTGAACATTTTTTTTTGCAGGAATTATTCCTGTCAAAACATAACACAAGCCTCACTGGAAAAAAGGTGCTACATGCTCCTGTTTCTAACACAGGTGGTTTTCTTTTGAGGGATACAAGGATTCCTTCAATTTAGATGAATAGGTCTATTTGCAACAAAATGAGCCCTTCTCCACCTGGAAAACTATCGTTCACAGGAATTATTCCTTTCAAAACTAACTCAATTGTCGGAGGGAGACAATGCAGAAGATGCTGCAGCTTCTCTCACAGATGGTTGTCTTTGGAGAGGTACATGTGTTCCCTCCCCTCAGTTGAATAGGCCTATTTGGAGCAAAAAGTGCCTATCTCCACCTTGAAGCACCTACTTTTCACGAAGTATTTCTTTCAAAAGTTAACTCAGTTATCACAGAGAAACAATGTGCTGCTAGCTTCTGTTTCTACACAGATGGAGTTCCTTCGAGAGATACATGTGTTTCTTCAAGTAAGATGAATTGGTGGATCTGCAGCCAAATGAGCCTTTTCCATCTTGAAAACTTTGGTTTGCAGGAAGTACTCCTTTCAAAACCTAACTGAGTTCTCATGGCCTAACAATGTGTTCGATGTGGCAGCCACTTTCATAGCTGGTTTTCTTTGGAGAGATGCATATGGTTCTTCAACTCAGGTGAAGAGGCCTATTTGGAGCAAAGTGAGGCTATTTCCACCTTGAAAGGCCGTGGTTGCAGGAAGTATTCTTTTCCAAAACTTAGCAATTCTCACAGGAAAACAATGTGCTAGGTGCTCCTGCTTCCAACAGGGATGGTTTTCTTTCGAGAAATACCTGTGTTTCTTCAACTTAGCCAAGTCGGGCTATTTGGAATGAGATGACACTTTTCGACCTTGAAAACTGTGAATTGCAGGAATTATTCTTCTGCAAATCCAATTCAACTCTCAAAGGGAAACATTGTGCTAGATGCTAGGGCTTCTACCATGCATACTTTTCTTTTAGAGGTACATGTACTTCCTCTACTCAGCTGAATAGCCCTAATGGACCAAACGCAGCCTATCTCCCCCTGCAAACACCTAAGATTCATGAAGAATTCCTTTCAAAAACTAACACAGTTCTCACAGGAAAACATGTGCTTCTAACATGGGTGGTTTTCCTTTGAGAGATGTGTGTGTCTTCAACTTAGCTGAATAGGCCTATTTGAAATGAGGTGAGCCTCCTACTTTGAATATTGATATTTGCAGGGTGCATTGCTTTAAAAAACTAAATGAATTCTCATAGTGAAACACTGTGCTAGATGTGGCAGTTTCTACCATTGAAGGATTTCTTTGCATACATGCATGTGTATCTGCAATTCACCCAAATAGGCCTATTTAGAGTAAGCACATGCTCTCTCCACCTTGAAACACCTAAGTGGCAGTAAGTATTCCTTTCAAAAATAACTCAAGTCTCAAAGGGAAACAACGTGCTAAACGCAAATGCTGCCATCACAGACGGTTTCCTTTGGAGAGGTACATGTGTTACATCTCCTTAGGTGAATAGGCCCATTCGGAGCAAAATGATCCTTTCTCCACTGTGAAAACGATGATTTGCAGGACGTATTCCTTTCAAAACGTAACTCAAGTCTCACAAGGAAACAAAGTGGTAGGTTCTTTGCATCTAACACAGATTTTTTTCTTTCGAGATACACACATGTTTCATCAACTTTCTTGAACTGGCCTATTTGCAAGAAAATGAGACTTTCTCCACCTTGAAAAGTAGGATTTGCAGGAGTTATTCTTCCCAAACCTATCTGAAGTCTCACAGGGAAACAATGTGCTTTAACTCCTGCTTCTAACTCGGTGGTTTTCTTTCTAGGAATGCATGTGTTTCCTCAACTTAGTTGCCTAGGCCTATTTGGAACACAATGAGCCTATCTCCAACCTGAAAACTGTGATTAGCAGGATGTATTCCTTTCCAAAACTTCCTTAATTCTCAAAGGGAAACAATGTGCTAGAAGCTGCGGCTTCCAGCATAGGTGATTGTCTTGGCAGGGATACATGTGTTTCTTCAACTCACCTGATTAGGCCTACTTAGTGCAAAGAGAGACCTGCTGCACCTTGAAACAACTACTTTGCAAGAAACAGTCCTTTCAAAAACTAATTTCATTGTCACAAGAACAAGGTGCTGAATGCTGCAGTTTCTAGCATACATGGTTTTCTTTGGGGAGGAACATGTGTTACTTCAACTCAGCTGAATAGGCCTATTTGGAGCAAACCCAGCCTATCTGCACTTTGAAACACCAAAGTTGCAGGAAGCATTCCTTTCCAAAACGGACACCATTCTCACTGGAATACAATGTGTTAGATGCTCCAGCTTCGAACATAGATGGTTTTCTTTGGAGAGATACATGGGTTTCTTCAACTCAGCTGAATATACTTTAAGGGAGCAAACAGAGTCTATCTCCACCTTCAACCACCTAAGTTCCAGGAAGTATTCCTTGAAAAACCTAACCGAATACTACAGGGAAACCATGTGGTAGAAGCTCCTGGTTCTAAGACAGATGATTTTCTTTCAAGAGATACATGTGTTTCTACAAGTTAGCTGAAGAGGCCAATTTGGAACAAAATGAGCCTTTCTCCACCGAAAAAATACTGATTCTCGGGAGTTATTCCTTTCAAAACCAAATTCAATTTGGACAGGGAAACAGTGTGCTAGATGCTCCTGCTTCAAACAGGGATTGTTTTCTTGCGAGAAATACCTGTGTTTCTTCACTGGAGCCGAGTAGGGCTATTTGGAATAAAATGAGCCTTTTCGACCTTGAAAACTGTGATTTGCAGGGATTACTCATTTCAAAAACTAATTCAGCTCTCAAAGTGAAGCAATGTGCTCTGCTACAGCTTCTAGCATCCATGCTTTTCTTGGCAGAGGTACATGAATTTCTTCAACTCAGCTGGATAGCCCTAATAGACCAAACGCAGTCTATATTAACTATTCCACACCTAAGATTCAGGAAGTTTTCCTTTACTAACTAATGCAGTTCTCACAGGAAAACAGTGTGCTTCTAACATGGATGGTTTTCCTTTGAGAGATACATGCGTTCCTTCAACTCAGCTGAAAAGGCATCTTTGGAGCAAAGAGAGACAATCTATCTTGAAATACCTTAGTTGCAGGAAGCATTGCATTGAAAACCTAAGTCAATACTCACAAGGAATCAATGATCTCGATGCTCCTGCATCTAATAGCGATGGTTTTCTTGGAGAGATACCTGTGTTTCTTCCACTTGGCTGAATAGGTCTTTTTGGATCAAAATGAGCTTTTTTGCGCTTTGAAAACTATGAACTACAGGAAGCATTTCTTTCCAAACCTAACACAATTCTCATTAGGACAGAGATGCTGAATGCTGCATCTTCTAACTTAGAGGGTTTTCTTAGGAGAGATACAAGGGTTTCTTCACCTCAGCTGAATATACGTTAAGTTAACAAACAGAGTCTCTCCCCACCTTGAACCACCAAAGTTCCAGGAAGTATTCCTTTAAAAAACTAACCGAATTCTACAGGGAAACAATGTGGTAGAAGCTCCTGGTCATAAGACAGATAGATTTCTTTCCAGAGATACATGTGTTTCTTCAAGTTAGCTGAATAGGCCTATTTAGAACAACTTGAGCCTTTCTCCACCTAGAAAATTCTGATATGCAAGAGATATTCCTTTCAAAACCAAATTCAGTTCTCACAGGGAAACAATGTGGTAGATGCTACATCTTTTAAAACAGGTGGTTTTCAATAAGGAGACAGATGTGTTCCTTCAACTCAATGGAAAATGCCTAGTTGCAGCCAATGGAATCGATCTCCACCTTGAAACACCTAAGTTGCGGGATGTGTCTTTTCAGAACAAACTGAATTCTCCCAGGAAAAGCATGTGCTACATTCTCCTGCATGGAACAATGAGGGATGTCCTTGAGAGACACATGTGTTGCATCACCTCACCAGAATAGGTGTATTTGAAGCACAAGGAGCCTTCCTCCCCTGTGAACATTTCTTTTGCAGGAATTATTCCTGTCAAAACATAACACAAGCCTCACTGGAAAAAAGGTGCTACATGCTCCTGTTTCTAACACAGGTGGTTTTCTTTTGAGGGATACAAGGATTCCTTCAATTTAGCTGAATAGGTCTATTTGCAACAAAATGAGCCCTTCCCCACCTGGAAAACTATCGTTCACAGGAATTATTCCTTTCAAAACTAACTCAATTGTCGGAGGGAGACAATGCAGAAGATGCTGCAGCTTCTCTCAGAGATGGTTGTCTTTGGAGAGGTTCATGTGTTCCCTCCCCTCAGTTGAATAGGCCTATTTGGAGCCAAAAGTGCCTATCTCGACCTTGAAGCACCTACTTTTCACGAAGTATTTCTTTCAAAAGTTAACTCAGTTATCACAGAGAAACAATGTGCTGCTAGCTTCTGTTTCTACACAGATGGAGTTCCTTCGAGAGATACATGTGTTTCTTCAAGTAAGATGAATTGGTGGATCTGCAGCCAAATGAGCCTTTTCCATCTTGAAAACTTTGGTTTGCAGGAAGTACTCCTTTCAAAACCTAACTGAGTTCTCATGGCCTAACAATGTGTTCGATGTGGCAGCCACTTTCATAGCTGGTTTTCTTTGGAGAGATGCATATGGTTCTTCAACTCAGGTGAAGAGGCCTATTTGGAGCAAAGTGAGGCTATTTCCACCTTGACAGGCCGTGGTTGCAGGAAGTATTCTTTTCCAAAACGGATGCAATTCTCACAGGAAAACAATGTGCTAGGTGCTCCTGCTTCCAACAGGGATGGTTTTCTTTCGAGAAATACCTGTGTTTCTTCAACTTAGCCAAGTCGGGCTATTTGGAATGAGATGACAGTTTTCGACCTTGAAAACTGTGAATTGCAGGAATTATTCTTCTGCAAATCCAATTCAACTCTCAAAGGGAAACATTGTGCTAGATGCTAGGGCTTCTACCATGCATACTTTTCTTTTAGAGGTACATGTACTTCCTCTACTCAGCTGAATAGCCCTAATGGACCAAACGCAGCCTATCTCCCCCTGCAAACACCTAAGATTCATGAAGAATTCCTTTCAAAAACTAACACAGTTCTCACAGGAAAACATGTGCTTCTAACATGGGTGGTTTTCCTTTGAGAGATGTGTGTGTCTTCAACTTAGCTGAATAGGCCTATTTGAAATGAGGTGAGCCTCCTACTTTGAATATTGATATTTGCAGGGTGCATTGCTTTAAAAAACTAAATGAATTCTCATAGTGAAACACTGTGCTAGATGTGGCAGTTTCTACCATTGAAGGATTTCTTTGCATACATGCATGTGTATCTGCAATTCACCCAAATAGGCCTATTTAGAGTAAGCACATGCTCTCTCCACCTTGAAACACCTAAGTGGCAGTAAGTATTCCTTTCAAAAATAACTCAAGTCTCAAAGGGAAACAACGTGCTAAACGCAAATGCTGCCATCACAGACGGTTTCCTTTGGAGAGGTACATGTGTTACATCTCCTTAGGTGAATAGGCCCATTCGGAGCAAAATGATCCTTTCTCCACTGTGAAAACGATGATTTGCAGGACGTATTCCTTTCAAAACGTAACTCAAGTCTCACAAGGAAACAAAGTGGTAGGTTCTTTGCATCTAACACAGATTTTTTTCTTTCGAGATACACACATGTTTCATCAACTTTCTTGAACTGGCCTATTTGCAAGAAAATGAGACTTTCTCCACCTTGAAAAGTAGGATTTGCAGGAGTTATTCTTCCCAAACCTATCTGAAGTCTCACAGGGAAACAATGTGCTTGAAACTCCTGCTTCTAACTCGGTGGTTTTCTTTCTAGGAATGCATGTGTTTCCTCCACTTAGTTGCCTAGGCCTATTTGGAACACAATGAGCCTATCTCCAACCTGAAAACTGTGATTAGCAGGATGTATTCCTTTCCAAAACTTCCTTAATTCTCAAAGGGAAACAATGTGCTAGAAGCTGCGGCTTCCAGCATAGGTGATTGTCTTGGCAGGGATACATGTGTTTCTTCAACTCACCTGAATAGGCCTACTTAGTGCAAAGAGAGACCTTCTGCACCTTGAAACAACTACATTGCAAGAAACAGTCCTTTCAAAAACTAATTTCATTGTCACAAGAACAAGGTGCTGAATGCTGCAGTTTCTAGCATACATGGTTTTCTTTGGGGAGGAACATGTGTTACTTCAACTCAGCTGAATAGGCCTATTTGGAGCAAACCCAGCCTATCTGCACTTTGAAACACCAAAGTTGCAGGAAGCATTCCTTTCCAAAACGTACACCATTCTCACTGGAATACAATGTGTTAGATGCTCCAGCTTCTAACATAGATGGTTTTCTTTGGAGAGATACATGGGTTTCTTCAACTCAGCTGAATATACTTTAAGGGAGCAAACAGAGTCTATCTCCACCTTCAACCACCTAAGTTCCAGGAAGTATTCTTTGAAAAACCTAACCGAATACTACAGGGAAACCATGTGGTAGAAGCTCCTGGTTCTAAGACAGATGATTTTCTTTCAAGAGATACATGTGTTTCTACAAGTTAGCTGAAGAGGCCAATTTGGAACAAAATGAGCCTTTCTCCACCGAAAAAATACTGATTCTCGGGAGTTATTCCTTTCAAAACCAAATTCAATTTGGACAGGGAAACAGTGTGCTAGATGCTCCTGCTTCAAACAGGGATTGTTTTCTTGCGAGAAATACCTGTGTTTCTTCACTGGAGCCGAGTAGGGCTATTTGGAATAAAATGAGCCTTTTCGACCTTGAAAACTGTGATTTGCAGGGATTACTCATTTCAAAAACTAATTCAGCTCTCAAAGTGAAACAATGTGCTCTGCTACAGCTTCTAGCATACATGCTTTTCTTTGAAGAAGTACATGAATTTCTTCAACTCAGCTGGATAGCCCTAATAGACCAAACGCAGTCTATATTAACCCTTCCACACCTAAGATTCAGGAAGTTTTCCTTTACTAACTAATGCAGTTCTCAGAGGAAAACAGAGTGCTTCTAACATGGATGGTTTTCCTTTGAGAGATACATGTGTTTCTTCAACTCAGCTGAAAAGGCATCTTTGGAGCAAAGAGAGACAATCTATCTTGAAATACCATAGTTGCAGGAAGCATTGCATTGAAAACCTAAGTCAATACTCACAAGGAATCAATGATCTCGATGCTCCTGCATCTAATAGCGATGGTTTTCTTGGAGAGATACCTGTGTTTCTTCCACTTGGCTGAATAGGTCTTTTTGGATCAAAATGAGCTTTTTTGCGCTTTGAAAACTATGAACTACAGGAAGCATTTCTTTCCAAACCTAACACAATTCTCATTAGGACAGAGATGCTGAATGCTGCATCTTCTAACTTAGAGGGTTTTCTTAGGAGAGATACAAGGGTTTCTTCACCTCAGCTGAATATACGTTAAGTTAACAAACAGAGTCTCTCCCCACCTTGAACCACCAAAGTTCCAGGAAGTATTCCTTTAAAAAACTAACCGAATTGTACAGGGAAACAATGTGGTAGAAGCTCCTGGTCATAAGACAGATAGATTTCTTTCCAGAGATACATGTGTTTCTTCAAGTTAGCTGAATAGGCCTATTTAGAACAACTTGAGCCTTTCTCCACCTAGAAAATTCTGATATGCAAGAGATATTCCTTTCAAAACCAAATTCAATTCTCACAGGGAAACAATTTGGTAGATGCTACATCTTTTAAAACAGGTGGTTTTCTTTAAGGAGACAGATGTGTTCCTTCAACTCAATGGAAAATGCCTAGTTGCAGCCAATGGAATCGATCTCCACCTTGAAACACCTAAGTTGCGGGATGTGTCTTTTCAGAACAAACTGAATTCTCCCAGGAAAAGCATGTGCTACATTCTCCTGCATGGAACAATGAGGGATTTCCTTGAGAGACACATGTGTTGCATCACCTCACCAGAATAGGTGTATTTGAAGTACAAGGAGCCTTTCTCCCCTGTGAACATTTTTTTTGCAGGAATTATTCCTGTCAAAACATAACACAAGCCTCACTGGAAAAAAGGTGCTACATGCTCCTGTTTCTAACACAGGTGGTTTTCTTTTGAGGGATACAAGGATTCCTTCAATTTAGCTGAATAGGTCTATTTGCAACAAAATGAGCCCTTCCCCACCTGGAAAACTATCGTTCACAGGAATTATTCCTTAAAAAACTAACTCAATTGTCGGAGGGAGACAATGCAGAAGATGCTGCAGCTTCTCTCACAGATGGTTGTCTTTGGAGAGGTACATGTGTTCCCTCCCCTCAGTTGAATAGGCCTATTTGGAGCCAAAAGTGCCTATCTCCACCTTGAAGCACCTACTTTTCACGAAGTATTTCTTTCAAAAGTTAACTCAGTTATCACAGAGAAACAATGTGCTGCTAGCTTCTGTTTCTACACAGATGGAGTTCCTTCGAGAGATACATGTGTTTCTTCAAGTAAGATGAATTGGTGGATCTGCAGCCAAATGAGCCTTTTCCATCTTGAAAACTTTGGTTTGCAGGAAGTACTCCTTTCAAAACCTAACTGAGTTCTCATGGCCTAACAATGTGCTCGATGTGGCAGCCACTTTCATAGCTGGTTTTCTTTGGAGAGATGCATATGGTTCTTCAACTCAGGTGAAGAGGCCTATTTGGAGCAAAGTGAGGCTATTTCCACCTTGACAGGCCGTGGTTGCAGGAAGTATTCTTTTCCAAAACGGACGCAATTCTCACAGGAAAACAATGTGCTAGGTGCTCCTGCTTCCAACAGGGATGGTTTTCTTTCGAGAAATACCTGTGTTTCTTCAACTTAGCCAAGTCGGGCTATTTGGAATGAGATGACAGTTTTCGACCTTGAAAACTGTGAATTGCAGGAATTATTCTTCTGCAAATCCAATTCAACTCTCAAAGGGAAACATTGTGCTAGATGCTAGGGCTTCTACCATGCATACTTTTCTTTTAGAGGTACATGTACTTCCTCTACTCAGCTGAATAGCCCTAATGGACCAAACGCAGCCTATCTCCCCCTGCAAACACCTAAGATTCATGAAGAATTCCTTTCAAAAACTAACACAGTTCTCACAGGAAAACATGTGCTTCTAACATGGGTGGTTTTCCTTTGAGAGATGTGTGTGTCTTCAACTTAGCTGAATAGGCCTATTTGAAATGAGGTGAGCCTCCTACTTTGAATATTGATATTTGCAGGGTGCATTGCTTTAAAAAACTAAATGAATTCTCATAGTGAAACACTGTGCTAGATGTGGCAGTTTCTACCATTGAAGGATTTCTTTGCATACATGCATGTGTATCTGCAATTCACCCAAATAGGCCTATTTAGAGTAAGCACATGCTCTCTCCACCTTGAAACACCTAAGTGGCAGTAAGTATTCCTTTCAAAAATAACTCAAGTCTCAAAGGGAAACAACGTGCTAAACGCAAATGCTGCCATCACAGACGGTTTCCTTTGGAGAGGTACATGTGTTACATCTCCTTAGGTGAATAGGCCCATTCGGAGCAAAATGATCCTTTCTCCACTGTGAAAACGATGATTTGCAGGACGTATTCCTTTCAAAACGTAACTCAAGTCTCACAAGGAAACAAAGTGGTAGGTTCTTTGCATCTAACACAGATTTTTTTCTTTCGAGATACACACATGTTTCATCAACTTTCTTGAACTGGCCTATTTGCAAGAAAATGAGACTTTCTCCACCTTGAAAAGTAGGATTTGCAGGAGTTATTCTTCCCAAACCTATCTGAAGTCTCACAGGGAAACAATGTGCTTGAAACTCCTGCTTCTAACTCGGTGGTTTTCTTTCTAGGAATGCATGTGTTTCCTCCACTTAGTTGCCTAGGCCTATTTGGAACACAATGAGCCTATCTCCAACCTGAAAACTGTGATTAGCAGGATGTATTCCTTTCCAAAACTTCCTTAATTCTCAAAGGGAAACAATGTGCTAGAAGCTGCGGCTTCCAGCATAGGTGATTGTCTTGGCAGGGATACATGTGTTTCTTCAACTCACCTGAATAGGCCTACTTAGTGCAAAGAGAGACCTTCTGCACCTTGAAACAACTACATTGCAAGAAACAGTCCTTTCAAAAACTAATTTCATTGTCACAAGAACAAGGTGCTGAATGCTGCAGTTTCTAGCATACATGGTTTTCTTTGGGGAGGAACATGTGTTACTTCAACTCAGCTGAATAGGCCTATTTGGAGCAAACCCAGCCTATCTGCACTTTGAAACACCAAAGTTGCAGGAAGCATTCCTTTCCAAAACGGACACCATTCTCACTGGAATACAATGTGTTAGATGCTCCAGCTTCTAACATAGATGGTTTTCTTTGGAGAGATACATGGGTTTCTTCAACTCAGCTGAATATACTTTAAGGGAGCAAACAGAGTCTATCTCCACCTTCAACCACCTAAGTTCCAGGAAGTATTCTTTGAAAAACCTAACCGAATACTACAGGGAAACCATGTGGTAGAAGCTCCTGGTTCTAAGACAGATGATTTTCTTTCAAGAGATACATGTGTTTCTACAAGTTAGCTGAAGAGGCCAATTTGGAACAAAATGAGCCTTTCTCCACCGAAAAAATACTGATTCTCGGGAGTTATTCCTTTCAAAACCAAATTCAATTTGGACAGGGAAACAGTGTGCTAGATGCTCCTGCTTCAAACAGGGATTGTTTTCTTGCGAGAAATACCTGTGTTTCTTCACTGGAGCCGAGTAGGGCTATTTGGAATAAAATGAGCCTTTTCGACCTTGAAAACTGTGATTTGCAGGGATTACTCATTTCAAAAACTAATTCAGCTCTCAAAGTGAAACAATGTGCTCTGCTACAGCTTCTAGCATACATGCTTTTCTTTGAAGAAGTACATGAATTTCTTCAACTCAGCTGGATAGCCCTAATAGACCAAACGCAGTCTATATTAACCCTTCCACACCTAAGATTCAGGAAGTTTTCCTTTACTAACTAATGCAGTTCTCAGAGGAAAACAGAGTGCTTCTAACATGGATGGTTTTCCTTTGAGAGATACATGTGTTTCTTCAACTCAGCTGAAAAGGCATCTTTGGAGCAAAGAGAGACAATCTATCTTGAAATACCATAGTTGCAGGAAGCATTGCATTGAAAACCTAAGTCAATACTCACAAGGAATCAATGATCTCGATGCTCCTGCATCTAATAGCGATGGTTTTCTTGGAGAGATACCTGTGTTTCTTCCACTTGGCTGAATAGGTCTTTTTGGATCAAAATGAGCTTTTTTGCGCTTTGAAAACTATGAACTACAGGAAGCATTTCTTTCCAAACCTAACACAATTCTCATTAGGACAGAGATGCTGAATGCTGCATCTTCTAACTTAGAGGGTTTTCTTAGGAGAGATACAAGGGTTTCTTCACCTCAGCTGAATATACGTTAAGTTAACAAACAGAGTCTCTCCCCACCTTGAACCACCAAAGTTCCAGGAAGTATTCCTTTAAAAAACTAACCGAATTGTACAGGGAAACAATGTGGTAGAAGCTCCTGGTCATAAGACAGATAGATTTCTTTCCAGAGATACATGTGTTTCTTCAAGTTAGCTGAATAGGCCTATTTAGAACAACTTGAGCCTTTCTCCACCTAGAAAATTCTGATATGCAAGAGATATTCCTTTCAAAACCAAATTCAATTCTCACAGGGAAACAATTTGGTAGATGCTACATCTTTTAAAACAGGTGGTTTTCTTTAAGGAGACAGATGTGTTCCTTCAACTCAATGGAAAATGCCTAGTTGCAGCCAATGGAATCGATCTCCACCTTGAAACACCTAAGTTGCGGGATGTGTCTTTTCAGAACAAACTGAATTCTCCCAGGAAAAGCATGTGCTACATTCTCCTGCATGGAACAATGAGGGATTTCCTTGAGAGACACATGTGTTGCATCACCTCACCAGAATAGGTGTATTTGAAGTACAAGGAGCCTTTCTCCCCTGTGAACATTTTTTTTGCAGGAATTATTCCTGTCAAAACATAACACAAGCCTCACTGGAAAAAAGGTGCTACATGCTCCTGTTTCTAACACAGGTGGTTTTCTTTTGAGGGATACAAGGATTCCTTCAATTTAGCTGAATAGGTCTATTTGCAACAAAATGAGCCCTTCCCCACCTGGAAAACTATCGTTCACAGGAATTATTCCTTAAAAAACTAACTCAATTGTCGGAGGGAGACAATGCAGAAGATGCTGCAGCTTCTCTCACAGATGGTTGTCTTTGGAGAGGTACATGTGTTCCCTCCCCTCAGTTGAATAGGCCTATTTGGAGCCAAAAGTGCCTATCTCCACCTTGAAGCACCTACTTTTCACGAAGTATTTCTTTCAAAAGTTAACTCAGTTATCACAGAGAAACAATGTGCTGCTAGCTTCTGTTTCTACACAGATGGAGTTCCTTCGAGAGATACATGTGTTTCTTCAAGTAAGATGAATTGGTGGATCTGCAGCCAAATGAGCCTTTTCCATCTTGAAAACTTTGGTTTGCAGGAAGTACTCCTTTCAAAACCTAACTGAGTTCTCATGGCCTAACAATGTGCTCGATGTGGCAGCCACTTTCATAGCTGGTTTTCTTTGGAGAGATGCATATGGTTCTTCAACTCAGGTGAAGAGGCCTATTTGGAGCAAAGTGAGGCTATTTCCACCTTGACAGGCCGTGGTTGCAGGAAGTATTCTTTTCCAAAACGGACGCAATTCTCACAGGAAAACAATGTGCTAGGTGCTCCTGCTTCCAACAGGGATGGTTTTCTTTCGAGAAATACCTGTGTTTCTTCAACTTAGCCAAGTCGGGCTATTTGGAATGAGATGACAGTTTTCGACCTTGAAAACTGTGAATTGCAGGAATTATTCTTCTGCAAATCCAATTCAACTCTCAAAGGGAAACATTGTGCTAGATGCTAGGGCTTCTACCATGCATACTTTTCTTTTAGAGGTACATGTACTTCCTCTACTCAGCTGAATAGCCCTAATGGACCAAACGCAGCCTATCTCCCCCTGCAAACACCTAAGATTCATGAAGAATTCCTTTCAAAAACTAACACAGTTCTCACAGGAAAACATGTGCTTCTAACATGGGTGGTTTTCCTTTGAGAGATGTGTGTGTCTTCAACTTAGCTGAATAGGCCTATTTGAAATGAGGTGAGCCTCCTACTTTGAATATTGATATTTGCAGGGTGCATTGCTTTAAAAAACTAAATGAATTCTCATAGTGAAACACTTTGCTAGATGTGGCAGTTTCTAACATTGAAGGATTTCTTTGCATACATGCATGTGTATCTGCAATTCACCCAAATAGGCCTATTTAGAGTAAGCACATGCTCTCTCCACCTTGAAACACCTAAGTGGCAGTAAGTATTCCTTTCAAAAATAACTCAAGTCTCAAAGGGAAACAACGTGCTAAACGCAAATGCTGCCATCACAGACGGTTTCCTTTGGAGAGGTACATGTGTTACATCTCCTTAGGTGAATAGGCCCATTCGGAGCAAAATGATCCTTTCTCCACTGTGAAAACGATGATTTGCAGGACGTATTCCTTTCAAAACGTAACTCAAGTCTCACAAGGAAACAAAGTGGTAGGTTCTTTGCATCTAACACAGATTTTTTTCTTTCGAGATACACACATGTTTCATCAACTTTCTTGAACTGGCCTATTTGCAAGAAAATGAGACTTTCTCCACCTTGAAAAGTAGGATTTGCAGGAGTTATTCTTCCCAAACCTATCTGAAGTCTCACAGGGAAACAATGTGCTTGAAACTCCTGCTTCTAACTCGGTGGTTTTCTTTCTAGGAATGCATGTGTTTCCTCCACTTAGTTGCCTAGGCCTATTTGGAACACAATGAGCCTATCTCCAACCTGAAAACTGTGATTAGCAGGATGTATTCCTTTCCAAAACTTCCTTAATTCTCAAAGGGAAACAATGTGCTAGAAGCTGCGGCTTCCAGCATAGGTGATTGTCTTGGCAGGGATACATGTGTTTCTTCAACTCACCTGAATAGGCCTACTTAGTGCAAAGAGAGACCTTCTGCACCTTGAAACAACTACATTGCAAGAAACAGTCCTTTCAAAAACTAATTTCATTGTCACAAGAACAAGGTGCTGAATGCTGCAGTTTCTAGCATACATGGTTTTCTTTGGGGAGGAACATGTGTTACTTCAACTCAGCTGAATAGGCCTGTTTGGAGCAAACCCAGCCTATCTGCACTTTGAAACACCCAAGTTGCAGGAAGCATTCCTTTCCAAAACGGACACCATTCTCACTGGAATACAATGTGTTAGATGCTCCAGCTTCTAACATAGATGGTTTTCTTTGGAGAGATACATGGGTTTCTTCAACTCAGCTGAATATACTTTAAGGGAGCAAACAGAGTCTATCTCCACCTTCAACCACCTAAGTTCCAGGAAGTATTCCTTGAAAAACCTAACCGAATACTACAGGGAAACCATGTGGTAGAAGCTCCTGGTTCTAAGACAGATGATTTTCTTTCAAGAGATACATGTGTTTCTACAAGTTAGCTGAAGAGGCCAATTTGGAACAAAATGAGCCTTTCTCCACCGAAAAAATACTGATTCTCGGGAGTTATTCCTTTCAAAACCAAATTCAATTTGGACAGGGAAACAGTGTGCTAGATGCTCCTGCTTCAAACAGGGATTGTTTTCTTGCGAGAAATACCTGTGTTTCTTCACTGGAGCCGAGTAGGGCTATTTGGAATAAAATGAGCCTTTTCGACCTTGAAAACTGTGATTTGCAGGGATTACTCATTTCAAAAACTAATTCAGCTCTCAAAGTGAAACAATGTGCTCTGCTACAGCTTCTAGCATACATGCTTTTCTTTGAAGAGGTACATGAATTTCTTCAACTCAGCTGGATAGCCCTAATAGACCAAACGCAGTCTATATTAACCCTTCCACACCTAAGATTCAGGAAGTTTTCCTTTACTAACTAATGCAGTTCTCAGAGGAAAACAGAGTGCTTCTAACATGGATGGTTTTCCTTTGAGAGATACATGTGTTTCTTCAACTCAGCTGAAAAGGCATCTTTGGAGCAAAGAGAGACAATCTATCTTGAAATACCATAGTTGCAGGAAGCATTGCATTGAAAACCTAAGTCAATACTCACAAGGAATCAATGATCTCGATGCTCCTGCATCTAATAGCGATGGTTTTCTTGGAGAGATACCTGTGTTTCTTCCACTTGGCTGAATAGGTCTTTTTGGATCAAAATGAGCTTTTTTGCGCTTTGAAAACTATGAACTACAGGAAGCATTTCTTTCCAAACCTAACACAATTCTCATTAGGACAGAGATGCTGAATGCTGCATCTTCTAACTTAGAGGGTTTTCTTAGGAGAGATACAAGGGTTTCTTCACCTCAGCTGAATATACGTTAAGTTAACAAACAGAGTCTCTCCCCACCTTGAACCACCAAAGTTCCAGGAAGTATTCCTTTAAAAAACTAACCGAATTCTACAGGGAAACAATGTGGTAGAAGCTCCTGGTCATAAGACAGATAGATTTCTTTCCAGAGATACATGTGTTTCTTCAAGTTAGCTGAATAGGCCTATTTAGAACAACTTGAGCCTTTCTCCACCTAGAAAATTCTGATATGCAAGAGATATTCCTTTCAAAACCAAATTCAATTCTCACAGGGAAACAATGTGGTAGATGCTACATCTTTTAAAACAGGTGGTTTTCTTTAAGGAGACAGATGTGTTCCTTCAACTCAATGGAAAATGCCTAGTTGCAGCCAATGGAATCGATCTCCACCTTGAAACACCTAAGTTGCGGGATGTGTCTTTTCAGAACAAACTGAATTCTCCCAGGAAAAGCATGTGCTACATTCTCCTGCATGGAACAATGAGGGATTTCCTTGAGAGACACATGTGTTGCATCACCTCACCAGAATAGGTGTATTTGAAGCACAAGGAGCCTTTCTCCCCTGTGAACATTTTTTTTGCAGGAATTATTCCTGTCAAAACATAACACAAGCCTCACTGGAAAAAAGGTGCTACATGCTCCTGTTTCTAACACAGGTGGTTTTCTTTTGAGGGATACAAGGATTCCTTCAATTTAGCTGAATAGGTCTATTTGCAACAAAATGAGCCCTTCCCCACCTGGAAAACTATCGTTCACAGGAATTATTCCTTTCAAAACTAACTCAATTGTCGGAGGGAGACAATGCAGAAGATGCTGCAGCTTCTCTCACAGATGGTTGTCTTTGGAGAGGTACATGTGTTCCCTCCCCTCAGTTGAATAGGCCTATTTGGAGCCAAAAGTGCCTATCTCCACCTTGAAGCACCTACTTTTCACGAAGTATTTCTTTCAAAAGTTAACTCAGTTATCACAGAGAAACAATGTGCTGCTAGCTTCTGTTTCTACACAGATGGAGTTCCTTCGAGAGATACATGTGTTTCTTCAAGTAAGATGAATTGGTGGATCTGCAGCCAAATGAGCCTTTTCCATCTTGAAAACTTTGGTTTGCAGGAAGTACTCCTTTCAAAACCTAACTGAGTTCTCATGGCCTAACAATGTGCTCGATGTGGCAGCCACTTTCATAGCTGGTTTTCTTTGGAGAGATGCATATGGTTCTTCAACTCAGGTGAAGAGGCCTATTTGGAGCAAAGTGAGGCTATTTCCACCTTGACAGGCCGTGGTTGCAGGAAGTATTCTTTTCCAAAACGGACGCAATTCTCACAGGAAAACAATGTGCTAGGTGCTCCTGCTTCCAACAGGGATGGTTTTCTTTCGAGAAATACCTGTGTTTCTTCAACTTAGCCAAGTCGGGCTATTTGGAATGAGATGACAGTTTTCGACCTTGAAAACTGTGAATTGCAGGAATTATTCTTCTGCAAATCCAATTCAACTCTCAAAGGGAAACATTGTGCTAGATGCTAGGGCTTCTACCATGCATACTTTTCTTTTAGAGGTACATGTACTTCCTCTACTCAGCTGAATAGCCCTAATGGACCAAACGCAGCCTATCTCCCCCTGCAAACACCTAAGATTCATGAAGAATTCCTTTCAAAAACTAACACAGTTCTCACAGGAAAACATGTGCTTCTAACATGGGTGGTTTTCCTTTGAGAGATGTGTGTGTCTTCAACTTAGCTGAATAGGCCTATTTGAAATGAGGTGAGCCTCCTACTTTGAATATTGATATTTGCAGGGTGCATTGCTTTAAAAAACTAAATGAATTCTCATAGTGAAACACTGTGCTAGATGTGGCAGTTTCTAACATTGAAGGATTTCTTTGCATACATGCATGTGTATCTGCAATTCACCCAAATAGGCCTATTTAGAGTAAGCACATGCTCTCTCCACCTTGAAACACCTAAGTGGCAGTAAGTATTCCTTTCAAAAATAACTCAAGTCTCAAAGGGAAACAACGTGCTAAACGCAAATGCTGCCATCACAGACGGTTTCCTTTGGAGAGGTACATGTGTTACATCTCCTTAGGTGAATAGGCCCATTCGGAGCAAAATGATCCTTTCTCCACTGTGAAAACGATGATTTGCAGGACGTATTCCTTTCAAAACGTAACTCAAGTCTCACAAGGAAACAAAGTGGTAGATTCTTTGCATCTAACACAGATTTTTTTCTTTCGAGATACACACATGTTTCATCAACTTACTTGAACTGGTCTATTTGCAAGAAAATGAGACTTTCTGCACCTTGAAAAGTATGATTTGCAGGAGTTATTCTTCCCAAACCTATCTGAAGTCTCACAGGGTAACAATGTGCTTGAAACTCCTGCTTCTAACTCGGTGGTTTTCTTTCTAGGAATGCATGTGTTTCCTCAACTTAGTTGCCTAGGCCTATTTGGAACACAATGAGCCTATCTCCAACCTGAAAACTGTGATTAGCAGGATGTATTCCTTTCCAAAACTTCCTTAATTCTCAAAGGGAAACAATGTGCTAGAAGCTGCGGCTTCCAGCATAGGTGATTGTCTTGGCAGGGATACATGTGTTTCTTCAACTCACCTGATTAGGCCTACTTAGTGCAAAGAGAGACCTGCTGCACCTTGAAACAACTACATTGCAAGAAACAGTCCTTTCAAAAACTAATTTCATTGTCACAAGAACAAGGTGCTGAATGCTGCAGTTTCTAGCATACATGGTTTTCTTTGGGGAGGAACATGTGTTACTTCAACTCAGCTGAATAGGCCTGTTTGGAGCAAACCCAGCCTATCTGCACTTTGAAACACCCAAGTTGCAGGAAGCATTCCTTTCCAAAACGGACACCATTCTCACTGGAATACAATGTGTTAGATGCTCCAGCTTCTAACATAGATGGTTTTCTTTGGAGAGATACATGGGTTTCTTCAACTCAGCTGAATATACTTTAAGGGAGCAAACAGAGTCTATCTCCACCTTCAACCACCTAAGTTCCAGGAAGTATTCCTTGAAAAACCTAACCGAATACTACAGGGAAACCATGTGGTAGAAGCTCCTGGTTCTAAGACAGATGATTTTCTTTCAAGAGATACATGTGTTTCTACAAGTTAGCTGAAGAGGCCAATTTGGAACAAAATGAGCCTTTCTCCACCGAAAAAATACTGATTCTCGGGAGTTATTCCTTTCAAAACCAAATTCAATTTGGACAGGGAAACAGTGTGCTAGATGCTCCTGCTTCAAACAGGGATTGTTTTCTTGCGAGAAATACCTGTGTTTCTTCACTGGAGCCGAGTAGGGCTATTTGGAATAAAATGAGCCTTTTCGACCTTGAAAACTGTGATTTGCAGGGATTACTCATTTCAAAAACTAATTCAGCTCTCAAAGTGAAACAATGTGCTCTGCTACAGCTTCTAGCATACATGCTTTTCTTTGAAGAGGTACATGAATTTCTTCAACTCAGCTGGATAGCCCTAATAGACCAAACGCAGTCTATATTAACCCTTCCACACCTAAGATTCAGGAAGTTTTCCTTTACTAACTAATGCAGTTCTCAGAGGAAAACAGAGTGCTTCTAACATGGATGGTTTTCCTTTGAGAGATACATGTGTTTCTTCAACTCAGCTGAAAAGGCATCTTTGGAGCAAAGAGAGACAATCTATCTTGAAATACCATAGTTGCAGGAAGCATTGCATTGAAAACCTAAGTCAATACTCACAAGGAATCAATGATCTCGATGCTCCTGCATCTAATAGCGATGGTTTTCTTGGAGAGATACCTGTGTTTCTTCCACTTGGCTGAATAGGTCTTTTTGGATCAAAATGAGCTTTTTTGCGCTTTGAAAACTATGAACTACAGGAAGCATTTCTTTCCAAACCTAACACAATTCTCATTAGGACAGAGATGCTGAATGCTGCATCTTCTAACTTAGAGGGTTTTCTTAGGAGAGATACAAGGGTTTCTTCACCTCAGCTGAATATACGTTAAGTTAACAAACAGAGTCTCTCCCCACCTTGAACCACCAAAGTTCCAGGAAGTATTCCTTTAAAAAACTAACCGAATTCTACAGGGAAACAATGTGGTAGAAGCTCCTGGTCATAAGACAGATAGATTTCTTTCCAGAGATACATGTGTTTCTTCAAGTTAGCTGAATAGGCCTATTTAGAACAACTTGAGCCTTTCTCCACCTAGAAAATTCTGATATGCAAGAGATATTCCTTTCAAAACCAAATTCAATTCTCACAGGGAAACAATGTGGTAGATGCTACATCTTTTAAAACAGGTGGTTTTCTTTAAGGAGACAGATGTGTTCCTTCAACTCAATGGAAAATGCCTAGTTGCAGCCAATGGAATCGATCTCCACCTTGAAACACCTAAGTTGCGGGATGTGTCTTTTCAGAACAAACTGAATTCTCCCAGGAAAAGCATGTGCTACATTCTCCTGCATGGAACAATGAGGGATTTCCTTGAGAGACACATGTGTTGCATCACCTCACCAGAATAGGTGTATTTGAAGCACAAGGAGCCTTTCTCCCCTGTGAACATTTTTTTTGCAGGAATTATTCCTGTCAAAACATAACACAAGCCTCACTGGAAAAAAGGTGCTACATGCTCCTGTTTCTAACACAGGTGGTTTTCTTTTGAGGGATACAAGGATTCCTTCAATTTAGCTGAATAGGTCTATTTGCAACAAAATGAGCCCTTCCCCACCTGGAAAACTATCGTTCACAGGAATTATTCCTTTCAAAACTAACTCAATTGTCGGAGGGAGACAATGCAGAAGATGCTGCAGCTTCTCTCACAGATGGTTGTCTTTGGAGAGGTACATGTGTTCCCTCCCCTCAGTTGAATAGGCCTATTTGGAGCCAAAAGTGCCTATCTCCACCTTGAAGCACCTACTTTTCACGAAGTATTTCTTTCAAAAGTTAACTCAGTTATCACAGAGAAACAATGTGCTGCTAGCTTCTGTTTCTACACAGATGGAGTTCCTTCGAGAGATACATGTGTTTCTTCAAGTAAGATGAATTGGTGGATCTGCAGCCAAATGAGCCTTTTCCATCTTGAAAACTTTGGTTTGCAGGAAGTACTCCTTTCAAAACCTAACTGAGTTCTCATGGCCTAACAATGTGCTCGATGTGGCAGCCACTTTCATAGCTGGTTTTCTTTGGAGAGATGCATATGGTTCTTCAACTCAGGTGAAGAGGCCTATTTGGAGCAAAGTGAGGCTATTTCCACCTTGACAGGCCGTGGTTGCAGGAAGTATTCTTTTCCAAAACGGACGCAATTCTCACAGGAAAACAATGTGCTAGGTGCTCCTGCTTCCAACAGGGATGGTTTTCTTTCGAGAAATACCTGTGTTTCTTCAACTTAGCCAAGTCGGGCTATTTGGAATGAGATGACAGTTTTCGACCTTGAAAACTGTGAATTGCAGGAATTATTCTTCTGCAAATCCACTTCACCTCTCAAAGGGAAACATTGTGCTAGATGCTAGGGCTTCTACCATGCATACTTTTCTTTTAGAGGTACATGTACTTCCTCTACTCAGCTGAATAGCCCTAATGGACCAAACGCAGCCTATCTCCCCCTGCAAACACCTAAGATTCATGAAGAATTCCTTTCAAAAACTAACACAGTTCTCACAGGAAAACATGTGCTTCTAACATGGGTGGTTTTCCTTTGAGAGATGTGTGTGTCTTCAACTTAGCTGAATAGGCCTATTTGAAATGAGGTGAGCCTCCTACTTTGAATATTGATATTTGCAGGGTGCATTGCTTTAAAAAACTAAATGAATTCTCATAGTGAAACACTGTGCTAGATGTGGCAGTTTCTAACATTGAAGGATTTCTTTGCATACATGCATGTGTATCTGCAATTCACCCAAATAGGCCTATTTAGAGTAAGCACATGCTCTCTCCACCTTGAAACACCTAAGTGGCAGTAAGTATTCCTTTCAAAAATAACTCAAGTCTCAAAGGGAAACAACGTGCTAAACGCAAATGCTGCCATCACAGACGGTTTCCTTTGGAGAGGTACATGTGTTACATCTCCTTAGGTGAATAGGCCCATTCGGAGCAAAATGATCCTTTCTCCACTGTGAAAACGATGATTTGCAGGATGTATTCCTTTCAAAACGTAACTCAAGTCTCACAAGGAAACAAAGTGGTAGATTCTTTGCATCTAACACAGATTTTTTTCTTTCGAGATACACACATGTTTCATCAACTTACTTGAACTGGCCTATTTGCAAGAAAATGAGACTTTCTGCACCTTGAAAAGTATGATTTGCAGGAGTTATTCTTCCCAAACCTATCTGAGGTCTCACAGGGTAACAATGTGCTTGAAACTCCTGCTTCTAACTCGGTGGTTTTCTTTCTAGGAATGCATGTGTTTCCTCAACTTAGTTGCCTAGGCCTATTTGGAACACAATGAGCCTATCTCCAACCTGAAAACTGTGATTAGCAGGATGTATTCCTTTCCAAAACTTCCTTAATTCTCAAAGGGAAACAATGTGCTAGAAGCTGCGGCTTCCAGCATAGGTGATTGTCTTGGCAGGGATACATGTGTTTCTTCAACTCACCTGATTAAGCCTACTTAGTGCAAAGAGAGACCTGCTGCACCTTGAAACAACTACATTGCAAGAAACAGTCCTTTCAAAAACTAATTTCATTGTCACAAGAACAAGGTGCTGAATGCTGCAGTTTCTAGCATACATGGTTTTCTTTGGGGAGGAACATGTGTTACTTCAACTCAGCTGAATAGGCCTGTTTGGAGCAAACCCAGCCTATCTGCACTTTGAAACACCAAAGTTGCAGGAAGCATTCCTTTCCAAAACGGACACCATTCTCACTGCAATACAATGTGTTAGATGCTCCAGCTTCTAACATAGATGGTTTTCTTTGGAGAGATACATGGGTTTCTTCAACTCAGCTGAATATACTTTAAGGGAGCAAACAGAGTCTATCTCCACCTTCAACCACCTAAGTTCCAGGAAGTATTCCTTGAAAAACCTAACCGAATACTACAGGGAAACCATGTGGTAGAAGCTCCTGGTTCTAAGACAGATGATTTTCTTTCAAGAGATACATGTGTTTCTACAAGTTAGCTGAAGAGGCCAATTTGGAACAAAATGAGCCTTTCTCCACCGAAAAAATACTGATTCTCGGGAGTTATTCCTTTCAAAACCAAGTTCAATTTGGACAGGGAAACAGTGTGCTAGATGCTCCTGCTTCAAACAGGGATTGTTTTCTTGCGAGAAATACCTGTGTTTCTTCACTGGAGCCGAGTAGGGCTGTTTGGAATAAAATGAGCCTTTTCGACCTTGAAAACTGTGATTTGCAGGGATTACTCATTTCAACAACTAATTCAGCTCTCAAAGTGAAACAATGTGCTCTGCTACAGCTTCTAGCATACATGCTTTTCTTTGAAGAGGTACATGAATTTCTTCAACTCAGCTGGATAGCCCTAATAGACCAAACGCAGTCTATATTAACCCTTCCACACCTAAGATTCAGGAAGTTTTCCTTTACTAACTAATGCAGTTCTCAGAGGAAAACAGAGTGCTTCTAACATGGATGGTTTTCCTTTGAGAGATACATGTGTTTCTTCAACTCAGCTGAAAAGGCATCTTTGGAGCAAAGAGAGACAATCTATCTTGAAATACCTTAGTTGCAGGAAGCATTGCATTGAAAACCTAAGTCAATATTCACAAGGAATCAATGATCTCGATGCTCCTGCATCTAATAGCGATGGTTTTCTTGGAGAGATACCTGTGTTTCTTCCACTTGGCTGAATAGGTCTTTTTGGATCAAAATGAGCTTTTTTGCGCTTTGAAAACTATGAACTACAGGAAGCATTTCTTTCCAAACCTAACACAATTCTCATTAGGACAGAGATGCTGAATGCTGCATCTTCTAACTTAGAGGGTTTTCTTAGGAGAGATACAAGGGTTTCTTCACCTCAGCTGAATATACGTTAAGTTAACAAACAGAGTCTCTCCCCACCTTGAACCACCAAAGTTCCAGGAAGTATTCCTTTAAAAAACTAACCGAATTCTACAGGGAAACAATGTGGTAGAAGCTCCTGGTCATAAGACAGATAGATTTCTTTCCAGAGATACATGTGTTTCTTCAAGTTAGCTGAATAGGCCTATTTAGAACAACTTGAGCCTTTCTCCACCTAGAAAATTCTGATATGCAAGAGATATTCCTTTCAAAACCAAATTCAATTCTCACAGGGAAACAATGTGGTAGATGCTACATCTTTTAAAACAGGTGGTTTTCTTTAAGGAGACAGATGTGTTCCTTCAACTCAATGGAAAATGCCTAGTTGCAGCCAATGGAATCGATCTCCACCTTGAAACACCTAAGTTGCGGGATGTGTCTTTTCAGAACAAACTGAATTCTCCCAGGAAAAGCATGTGCTACATTCTCCTGCATGGAACAATGAGGGATTTCCTTGAGAGACACATGTGTTGCATCACCTCACCAGAATAGGTGTATTTGAAGCACAAGGAGCCTTTCTCCCCTGTGAACATTTTTTTTGCAGGAATTATTCCTGTCAAAACATAACACAAGCCTCACTGGAAAAAAGGTGCTACATGCTCCTGTTTCTAACACAGGTGGTTTTCTTTTGAGGGATACAAGGATTCCTTCAATTTAGCTGAATAGGTCTATTTGCAACAAAATGAGCCCTTCCCCACCTGGAAAACTATCGTTCACAGGAATTATTCCTTTCAAAACTAACTCAATTGTCGGAGGGAGACAATGTAGAAGATGCTGCAGCTTCTCTCACAGATGGTTGTCTTTGGAGAGGTACATGTGTTCCCTCCCCTCAGTTGAATAGGCCTATTTGGAGCCAAAAGTGCCTATCTCCACCTTGAAGCACCTACTTTTCACGAAGTATTTCTTTCAAAAGTTAACTCAGTTATCACAGAGAAACAATGTGCTGCTAGCTTCTGTTTCTACACAGATGGAGTTCCTTCGAGAGATACATGTGTTTCTTCAAGTAAGATGAATTGGTGGATCTGCAGCCAAATGAGCCTTTTCCATCTTGAAAACTTTGGTTTGCAGGAAGTACTCCTTTCAAAACCTAACTGAGTTCTCATGGCCTAACAATGTGCTCGATGTGGCAGCCACTTTCATAGCTGGTTTTCTTTGGAGAGATGCATATGGTTCTTCAACTCAGGTGAAGAGGCCTATTTGGAGCAAAGTGAGGCTATTTCCACCTTGAAAGGCCGTGGTTGCAGGAAGTATTCTTTTCCAAAACGGACGCAATTCTCACAGGAAAACAATGTGCTAGGTGCTCCTGCTTCCAACAGGGATGGTTTTCTTTCGAGAAATACCTGTGTTTCTTCAACTTAGCCAAGTCGGGCTATTTGGAATGAGATGACACTTTTCGACCTTGAAAACTGTGAATTGCAGGAATTATTCTTCTGCAAATCCAATTCAACTCTCAAAGGGAAACATTGTGCTAGATGCTAGGGCTTCTACCATGCATACTTTTCTTTTAGAGGTACATGTACTTCCTCTACTCAGCTGAATAGCCCTAATGGACCAAACGCAGCCTATCTCCCCCTGCAAACACCTAAGATTCATGAAGAATTCCTTTCAAAAACTAACACAGTTCTCACAGGAAAACATGTGCTTCTAACATGGGTGGTTTTCCTTTGAGAGATGTGTGTGTCTTCAACTTAGCTGAATAGGCCTATTTGAAATTAGGTGAGCCTCCTACTTTGAATATTGATATTTGCAGGGTGCATTGCTTTAAAAAACTAAATGAATTCTCATAGTGAAACACTGTGCTAGATGTGGCAGTTTCTAACATTGAAGGATTTCTTTGCATACATGCATGTGTATCTGCAATTCACCCAAATAGGCCTATTTAGAGTAAGCACATGCTCTCTCCACCTTGAAACACCTAAGTGGCAGTAAGTATTCCTTTCAAAAATAACTCAAGTCTCAAAGGGAAACAACGTGCTAAACGCAAATGCTGCCATCACAGACGGTTTCCTTTGGAGAGGTACATGTGTTACATCTCCTTAGGTGAATAGGCCCATTCGGAGCAAAATGATCCTTTCTCCACTGTGAAAACGATGATTTGCAGGACGTATTCCTTTCAAAACGTAACTCAAGTCTCACAAGGAAACAAAGTGGTAGATTCTTTGCATCTAACACAGATTTTTTTCTTTCGAGATACACACATGTTTCATCAACTTACTTGAACTGGCCTATTTGCAAGAAAATGAGACTTTCTGCACCTTGAAAAGTATGATTTGCAGGAGTTATTCTTCCCAAACCTATCTGAAGTCTCACAGGGTAACAATGTGCTTGAAACTCCTGCTTCTAACTCGGTGGTTTTCTTTCTAGGAATGCATGTGTTTCCTCAACTTAGTTGCCTAGGCCTATTTGGAACACAATGAGCCTATCTCCAACCTGAAAACTGTGATTAGCAGGATGTATTCCTTTCCAAAACTTCCTTAATTCTCAAAGGGAAACAATGTGCTAGAAGCTGCGGCTTCCAGCATAGGTGATTGTCTTGGCAGGGATACATGTGTTTCTTCAACTCACCTGATTAGGCCTACTTAGTGCAAAGAGAGACCTGCTGCACCTTGAAACAACTACATTGCAAGAAACAGTCCTTTCAAAAACTAATTTCATTGTCACAAGAACAAGGTGCTGAATACTACAGTTTCTAGCATACATGGTTTTCTTTGGGGAGGAACATGTGTTACTTCAACTCAGCTGAATAGGCCTGTTTGGAGCAAACCCAGCCAATCTGCACTTTGAAACACCCAAGTTGCAGGAAGCATTCCTTTCCAAAACGGACACCATTCTCACTGGAATACAATGTGTTAGATGCTCCAGCTTCTAACATAGATGGTTTTCTTTGGAGAGATACATGGGTTTCTTCAACTCAGCTGAATATACTTTAAGGGAGCAAACAGAGTCTATCTCCACCTTCAACCACCTAAGTTCCAGGAAGTATTCCTTGAAAAACCTAACGGAATACTACAGGGAAACCATGTGGTAGAAGCTCCTGGTTCTAAGACAGATGATTTTCTTTCAAGAGATACATGTGTTTCTACAAGTTAGCTGAAGAGGTCAATTTGGAAAAAAATGAGCCTTTCTCCACCGAAAAAATACTGATTCTCGGGAGTTATTCCTTTCAAAACCAAATTCAATTTGGACAGGGAAACAGTGTGCTAGATGCTCCTGCTTCAAACAGGGATTGTTTTCTTGCGAGAAATACCTGTGTTTCTTCACTGGAGCCGAGTAGGGCTATTTGGAATAAAATGAGCCTTTTCGACCTTGAAAACTGTGATTTGCAGGGATTACTCATTTCAACAACTAATTCAGCTCTGAAAGTGAAACAATGTGCTCTGCTACAGCTTCTAGCATACATGCTTTTCTTTGAAGAGGTACATGAATTTCTTCAACTCAGCTGGATAGCCCTAATAGACCAAACGCAGTCTATATTAACCCTTCCACACCTAAGATTCAGGAAGTTTTCCTTTACTAACTAATGCAGTTCTCAGAGGAAAACAGAGTGCTTCTAACATGGATGGTTTTCCTTTGAGAGATACATGTGTTTCTTCAACTCAGCTGAAAAGGCATCTTTGGAGCAAAGAGAGACAATCTATCTTGAAATACCTTAGTTGCAGGAAGCATTGCATTGAAAACCTAAGTCAATATTCACAAGGAATCAATGATCTCGATGCTCCTGCATCTAATAGCGATGGTTTTCTTGGAGAGATACCTGTGTTTCTTCCACTTGGCTGAATAGGTCTTTTTGGATCAAAATGAGCTTTTTTGCCCTTTGAAAACTATGGACTACAGGAAGCATTTCTTTCCAAACCTAACACAATTCTCATTAGGACAGAGATGCTGAATGCTGCATCTTCTAACTTAGAGGGTTTTCTTAGGAGAGATACAAGGGTTTCTTCACCTCAGCTGAATATACGTTAAGTTAACAAACAGAGTCTCTCCCCACCTTGAACCACCAAAGTTCCAGGAAGTATTCCTTTAAAAAACTAACCGAATTCTACAGGGAAACAATGTGGTAGAAGCTCCTGGTCATAAGACAGATAGATTTCTTTCCAGAGATACATGTGTTTCTTCAAGTTAGCTGAATAGGCCTATTTAGAACAACTTGAGCCTTTCTCCACCTAGAAAATTCTGATATGCAAGAGATATTCCTTTCAAAACCAAATTCAATTCTCACAGGGAAACAATGTGGTAGATGCTACATCTTTTAAAACAGGTGGTTTTCTTTAAGGAGACAGATGTGTTCCTTCAACTCAATGGAAAATGCCTAGTTGCAGCCAATGGAATCGATCTCCACCTTGAAACACCTAAGTTGCGGGATGTGTCTTTTCAGAACAAACTGAATTCTCCCAGGAAAAGCATGTGCTACATTCTCCTGCATGGAACAATGAGGGATTTCTTTGAGAGACACATGTGTTGCATCACCTCACCAGAATAGGTGTATTTGAAGCACAAGGAGCCTTTCTCCCCTGTGAACATTTTTTTTGCAGGAATTATTCCTGTCAAAACATAACACAAGCCTCACTGGAAAAAAGGTGCTACATGCTCCTGTTTCTAACACAGGTGGTTTTCTTTTGAGGGATACAAGGATTCCTTCAATTTAGCTGAATAGGTCTATTTGCAACAAAATGAGCCCTTCCCCACCTGGAAAACTATCGTTCACAGGAATTATTCCTTTCAAAACTAACTCAATTGTCGGAGGGAGACAATGCAGAAGATGCTGCAGCTTCTCTCACAGATGGTTGTCTTTGGAGAGGTACATGTGTTCCCTCCCCTCAGTTGAATAGGCCTATTTGGAGCCAAAAGTGCCTATCTCCACCTTGAAGCACCTACTTTTCACGAAGTATTTCTTTCAAAAGTTAACTCAGTTATCACAGAGAAACAATGTGCTGCTAGCTTCTGTTTCTACACAGATGGAGTTCCTTCGAGAGATACATGTGTTTCTTCAAGTAAGATGAATTGGTGGATCTGCAGCCAAATGAGCCTTTTCCATCTTGAAAACTTTGGTTTGCAGGAAGTACTCCTTTCAAAACCTAACTGAGTTCTCATGGCCTAACAATGTGCTCGATGTGGCAGCCACTTTCATAGCTGGTTTTCTTTGGAGAGATGCATATGGTTCTTCAACTCAGGTGAAGAGGCCTATTTGGAGCAAAGTGAGGCTATTTCCACCTTGAAAGGCCGTGGTTGCAGGAAGTATTCTTTTCCAAAACGGACGCAATTCTCACAGGAAAACAATGTGCTAGGTGCTCCTGCTTCCAACAGGGATGGTTTTCTTTCGAGAAATACCTGTGTTTCTTCAACTTAGCCAAGTCGGGCTATTTGGAATGAGATGACAGTTTTCGACCTTGAAAACTGTGAATTGCAGGAATTATTCTTCTGCAAATCCAATTCAACTCTCAAAGGGAAACATTGTGCTAGATGCTAGGGCTTCTACCATGCATACTTTTCTTTTAGAGGTACATGTACTTCCTCTACTCAGCTGAATAGCCCTAATGGACCAAACGCAGCCTATCTCCCCCTGCAAACACCTAAGATTCATGAAGAATTCCTTTCAAAAACTAACACAGTTCTCACAGGAAAACATGTGCTTCTAACATGGGTGGTTTTCCTTTGAGAGATGTGTGTGTCTTCAACTTAGCTGAATAGGCCTATTTGAAATGAGGTGAGCCTCCTACTTTGAATATTGATATTTGCAGGGTGCATTGCTTTAAAAAACTAAATGAATTCTCATAGTGAAACACTGTGCTAGATGTGGCAGTTTCTAACATTGAAGGATTTCTTTGCATACATGCATGTGTATCTGCAATTCACCCAAATAGGCCTATTTAGAGTAAGCACATGCTCTCTCCACCTTGAAACACCTAAGTGGCAGTAAGTATTCCTTTCAAAAATAACTCAAGTCTCAAAGGGAAACAACGTGCTAAATGCAAATGCTGCCATCACAGACGGTTTCCTTTGGAGAGGTACATGTGTTACATCTCCTTAGGTGAATAGGCCCATTCGGAGCAAAATGATCCTTTCTCCACTGTGAAAACGATGATTTGCAGGACGTATTCCTTTCAAAACGTAACTCAAGTCTCACAAGGAAACAAAGTGGTAGGTTCTTTGCATCTAACACGGATTTTTTTCTTTCGAGATACACACATGTTTCATCAACTTTCTTGAACTGGCCTATTTGCAAGAAAATGAGACTTTCTCCACCTTGAAAAGTATGATTTGCAGGAATTATTCTTCCCAAACCTATCTGAAGTCTCACAGGGTAACAATGTGCTTGAAACTCCTGCTTCTAACTCGGTGGTTTTCTTTCTAGGAATGCATGTGTTTCCTCAACTTAGTTGCCTAGGCCTATTTGGAACACAATGAGCCTATCTCCAACCTGAAAACTGTGATTAGCAGGATGTATTCCTTTCCAAAACTTCCTTAATTCTCAAAGGGAAACAATGTGCTAGAAGCTGCGGCTTCCAGCATAGGTGATTGTCTTGGCAGGGATACATGTGTTTCTTCAACTCACCTGAATAGGCCTACTTAGTGCAAAGAGAGACCTTCTGCACCTTGAAACAACTACATTGCAAGAAACAGTCCTTTCCAAAACTAATTTCATTGTCACAAGAACAAGGTGCTGAATGCTGCAGTTTCTAGCATACATGGTTTTCTTTGGGGAGGAACATGTGTTACTTCAACTCAGCTGAATAGGCCTATTTGGAGCAAACCCAGCCTATCTGCACTTTGAAACACCAAAGTTGCAGGAAGCATTCCTTTCCAAAACGGACACCATTCTCACTGCAATACAATGTGTTAGATGCTCCAGCTTCTAACATAGATGGTTTTCTTTGGAGAGATACATGGGTTTCTTCAACTCAGCTGAATATACTTTAAGGGAGCAAACAGAGTCTATCTCCACCTTCAACCACCTAAGTTCCAGGAAGTATTCCTTGAAAAACCTAACCGAATACTACAGGGAAACCATGTGGTAGAAGCTCCTGGTTCTAAGACAGATGATTTTCTTTCAAGAGATACATGTGTTTCTACAAGTTAGCTGAAGAGGCCAATTTGGAACAAAATGAGCCTTTCTCCACCGAAAAAATACTGATTCTCGGGAGTTATTCCTTTCAAAACCAAATTCAATTTGGACAGGGAAACAGTGTGCTAGATGCTCCTGCTTCAAACAGGGATTGTTTTCTTGCGAGAAATACCTGTGTTTCTTCACTGGAGCCGAGTAGGGCTATTTGGAATAAAATGAGCCTTTTCGACCTTGAAAACTGTGATTTGCAGGGATTACTCATTTCAACAACTAATTCAGCTCTCAAAGTGAAACAATGTGCTCTGCTACAGCTTCTAGCATACATGCTTTTCTTTGAAGAGGTACATGAATTTCTTCAACTCAGCTGGATAGCCCTAATAGACCAAACGCAGTCTATATTAACCCTTCCACACCTAAGATTCAGGAAGTTTTCCTTTACTAACTAATGCAGTTCTCAGAGGAAAACAGAGTGCTTCTAACATGGATGGTTTTCCTTTGAGAGATACATGTGTTTCTTCAACTCAGCTGAAAAGGCATCTTTGGAGCAAAGAGAGACAATCTATCTTGAAATACCTTAGTTGCAGGAAGCATTGCATTGAAAACCTAAGTCAATACTCACAAGGAATCAATGATCTCGATGCTCCTGCATCTAATAGCGATGGTTTTCTTGGAGAGATACCTGTGTTTCTTCCACTTGGCTGAATAGGTCTTTTTGGATCAAAATGAGCTTTTTTGCGCTTTGAAAACTATGAACTACAGGAAGCATTTCTTTCCAAACCTAACACAATTCTCATTAGGACAGAGATGCTGAATGCTGCATCTTCTAACTTAGAGGGTTTTCTTAGGAGAGATACAAGGGTTTCTTCACCTCAGCTGAATATACGTTAAGTTAACAAACAGAGTCTCTCCCCACCTTGAACCACCAAAGTTCCAGGAAGTATTCCTTTAAAAAACTAACCGAATTCTACAGGGAAACAATGTGGTAGAAGCTCCTGGTCATAAGACAGATAGATTTCTTTCCAGAGATACATGTGTTTCTTCAAGTTAGCTGAATAGGCCTATTTAGAACAACTTGAGCCTTTCTCCACCTAGAAAATTCTGATATGCAAGAGATATTCCTTTCAAACCAAATTCAATTCTCACAGGGAAACAATGTGGTAGATGCTACATCTTTTAAAACAGGTGGTTTTCTTTAAGGAGACAGATGTGTTCCTTCAACTCAATGGAAAATGCCTAGTTGCAGCCAATGGAATCGATCTCCACCTTGAAACACCTAAGTTGCGGGATGTGTCTTTTCAGAACAAACTGAATTCTCCCAGGAAAAGCATGTGCTACATTCTCCTGCATGGAACAATGAGGGATTTCTTTGAGAGACACATGTGTTGCATCACCTCACCAGAATAGGTGTATTTGAAGCACAAGGAGCCTTTCTCCCCTGTGAACATTTTTTTTGCAGGAATTATTCCTGTCAAAACATAACACAAGCCTCACTGGAAAAAAGGTGCTACATGCTCCTGTTTCTAACACAGGTGGTTTTCTTTTGAGGGATACAAGGATTCCTTCAATTTAGCTGAATAGGTCTATTTGCAACAAAATGAGCCCTTCCCCACCTGGAAAACTATCGTTCACAGGAATTATTCCTTTCAAAACTAACTCAATTGTCGGAGGGAGACAATGCAGAAGATGCTGCAGCTTCTCTCACAGATGGTTGTCTTTGGAGAGGTACATGTGTTCCCTCCCCTCAGTTGAATAGGCCTATTTGGAGCCAAAAGTGCCTATCTCCACCTTGAAGCACCTACTTTTCACGAAGTATTTCTTTCAAAAGTTAACTCAGTTATCACAGAGAAACAATGTGCTGCTAGCTTCTGTTTCTACACAGATGGAGTTCCTTCGAGAGATACATGTGTTTCTTCAAGTAAGATGAATTGGTGGATCTGCAGCCAAATGAGCCTTTTCCATCTTGAAAACTTTGGTTTGCAGGAAGTACTCCTTTCAAAACCTAACTGAGTTCTCATGGCCTAACAATGTGCTCGATGTGGCAGCCACTTTCATAGCTGGTTTTCTTTGGAGAGATGCATATGGTTCTTCAACTCAGGTGAAGAGGCCTATTTGGAGCAAAGTGAGGCTATTTCCACCTTGACAGGCCGTCGTTGCAGGAAGTATTCTTTTCCAAAACGGACGCAATTCTCACAGGAAAACAATGTGCTAGGTGCTCCTGCTTCCAACAGGGATGGTTTTCTTTCGAGAAATACCTGTGTTTCTTCAACTTAGCCAAGTCGGGCTATTTGGAATGAGATGACAGTTTTCGACCTTGAAAACTGTGAATTGCAGGAATTATTCTTCTGCAAATCCAATTCAACTCTCAAAGGGAAACATTGTTCTAGATGCTAGGGCTTCTACCATGCATACTTTTCTTTTAGAGGTACATGTACTTCCTCTACTCAGCTGAATAGCCCTAATGGACCAAACGCAGCCTATCTCCCCCTGCAAACACCTAAGATTCATGAAGAATTCCTTTCAAAAACTAACACAGTTCTCACAGGAAAACATGTGCTTCTAACATGGGTGGTTTTCCTTTGAGAGATGTGTGTGTCTTCAACTTAGCTGAATAGGCCTATTTGAAATGAGGTGAGCCTCCTACTTTGAATATTGATATTTGCAGGGTGCATTGCTTTAAAAAACTAAATGAATTCTCATAGTGAAACACTGTGCTAGATGTGGCAGTTTCTAACATTGAAGGATTTCTTTGCATACATGCATGTGTATCTGCAATTCACCCAAATAGGCCTATTTAGAGTAAGCACATGCTCTCTCCACCTTGAAACACCTAAGTGGCAGTAAGTATTCCTTTCAAAAATAACTCAAGTCTCAAAGGGAAACAACGTGCTAAACGCAAATGCTGCCATCACAGACGGTTTCCTTTGGAGAGGTACATGTGTTACATCTCCTTAGGTGAATAGGCCCATTCGGAGCAAAATGATCCTTTCTCCACTGTGAAAACGATGATTTGCAGGACGTATTCCTTTCAAAACGTAACTCAAGTCTCACAAGGAAACAAAGTGGTAGATTCTTTGCATCTAACACAGATTTTTTTCTTTCGAGATACACACATGTTTCATCAACTTACTTGAACTGGTCTATTTGCAAGAAAATGAGACTTTCTGCACCTTGAAAAGTATGATTTGCAGGAGTTATTCTTCCCAAACCTATCTGAAGTCTCACAGGGTAACAATGTGCTTGAAACTCCTGCTTCTAACTCGGTGGTTTTCTTTCTAGGAATGCATGTGTTTCCTCAACTTAGTTGCCTAGGCCTATTTGGAACACAATGAGCCTATCTCCAACCTGAAAACTGTGATTAGCAGGATGTATTCCTTTCCAAAACTTCCTTAATTCTCAAAGGGAAACAATGTGCTAGAAGCTGCGGCTTCCAGCATAGGTGATTGTCTTGGCAGGGATACATGTGTTTCTTCAACTCACCTGATTAGGCCTACTTAGTGCAAAGAGAGACCTGCTGCACCTTGAAACAACTACATTGCAAGAAACAGTCCTTTCAAAAACTAATTTCATTGTCACAAGAACAAGGTGCTGAATGCTACAGTTTCTAGCATACATGGTTTTCTTTGGGGAGGAACATGTGTTACTTCAACTCAGCTGAATAGGCCTGTTTGGAGCAAACCCAGCCAATCTGCACTTTGAAACACCCAAGTTGCAGGAAGCATTCCTTTCCAAAACGGACACCATTCTCACTGGAATACAATGTGTTAGATGCTCCAGCTTCTAACATAGATGGTTTTCTTTGGAGAGATACATGGGTTTCTTCAACTCAGCTGAATATACTTTAAGGGAGCAAACAGAGTCTATCTCCACCTTCAACCACCTAAGTTCCAGGAAGTATTCCTTGAAAAACCTAACGGAATACTACAGGGAAACCATCTGGTAGAAGCTCCTGTTTCTAAGACAGATGATTTTCTTTCAAGAGATACATGTGTTTCTACAAGTTAGCTGAAGAGGCCAGTTTGGAACAAAATGAGCCTTTCTCCACCGAAAAAATACTGATTCTCGGGAGTTATTCCTTTCAAAACCAAATTCAATTTGGACAGGGAAACAGTGTGCTAGATGCTCCTGCTTCAAACAGGGATTGTTTTCTTGCGAGAAATACCTGTGTTTCTTCACTGGAGCCGAGTAGGGCTGTTTGGAATAAAATGAGCCTTTTCGACCTTGAAAACTGTGATTTGCAGGGATTACTCATTTCAACAACTAATTCAGCTCTCAAAGTGAAACAATGTGCTCTGCTACAGCTTCTAGCATACATGCTTTTCTTTGAAGAGGTACATGAATTTCTTCAACTCAGCTGGATAGCCCTAATAGACCAAACGCAGTCTATATTAACCCTTCCACACCTAAGATTCAGGAAGTTTTCCTTTACTAACTAATGCAGTTCTCAGAGGAAAACAGAGTGCTTCTAACATGGATGGTTTTCCTTTGAGAGATACATGTGTTTCTTCAACTCAGCTGAAAAGGCATCTTTGGAGCAAAGAGAGACAATCTATCTTGAAATACCTTAGTTGCAGGAAGCATTGCATTGAAAACCTAAGTCAATATTCACAAGGAATCAATGATCTCGATGCTCCTGCATCTAATAGCGATGGTTTTCTTGGAGAGATACCTGTGTTTCTTCCACTTGGCTGAATAGGTCTTTTTGGATCAAAATGAGCTTTTTTGCGCTTTGAAAACTATGAACTACAGGAAGCATTTCTTTCCAAACCTAACACAATTCTCATTAGGACAGAGATGCTGAATGCTGCATCTTCTAACTTAGAGGGTTTTCTTAGGAGAGATACAAGGGTTTCTTCACCTCAGCTGAATATACGTTAAGTTAACAAACAGAGTCTCTCCCCACCTTGAACCACCAAAGTTCCAGGAAGTATTCCTTTAAAAAACTAACCGAATTCTACAGGGAAACAATGTGGTAGAAGCTCCTGGTCATAAGACAGATAGATTTCTTTCCAGAGATACATGTGTTTCTTCAAGTTAGCTGAATAGGCCTATTTAGAACAACTTGAGCCTTTCTCCACCTAGAAAATTCTGATATGCAAGAGATATTCCTTTCAAAACCAAATTCAATTCTCACAGGGAAACAATGTGGTAGATGCTACATCTTTTAAAACAGGTGGTTTTCTTTAAGGAGACAGATGTGTTCCTTCAACTCAATGGAAAATGCCTAGTTGCAGCCAATGGAATCGATCTCCACCTTGAAACACCTAAGTTGCGGGATGTGTCTTTTCAGAACAAACTGAATTCTCCCAGGAAAAGCATGTGCTACATTCTCCTGCATGGAACAATGAGGGATTTCCTTGAGAGACACATGTGTTGCATCACCTCACCAGAATAGGTGTATTTGAAGCACAAGGAGCCTTTCTCCCCTGTGAACATTTTTTTTGCAGGAATTATTCCTGTCAAAACATAACACAAGCCTCACTGGAAAAAAGGTGCTACATGCTCCTGTTTCTAACACAGGTGGTTTTCTTTTGAGGGATACAAGGATTCCTTCAATTTAGCTGAATAGGTCTATTTGCAACAAAATGAGCCCTTCCCCACCTGGAAAACTATCGTTCACAGGAATTATTCCTTTCAAAACTAACACAATTGTCAGAGGGAGACAATGCAGAAGATGCTGCAGCTTCTATCACTGATGGTTGTCTTTGGAGAGGTACATGTGTTCCCTCCCCTCAGTTGAATAGGCCTATTTGGAGCCAAAAGTGCCTATCTCCACCTTGAAGCACCTACTTTTCACGAAGTATTTCTTTCAAAAGTTAACTCAGTTATCCCAGAGAAACAATGTGCTGCTAGCTTCTGTTTCTACACAGATGGAGTTCCTTCGAGAGATACATGTGTTTCTTCAAGTAAGATGAATTGGTGGATCTGCAGCCAAATGAGCCTTTTCCATCTTGAAAACTTTGGTTTGCAGGAAGTACTCCTTTCAAAACCTAACTGAGTTCTCATGGCCTAACAATGTGCTCGATGTGGCAGCCACTTTCATAGCTGGTTTTCTTTGGAGAGATGCATATGGTTCTTCAACTCAGGTGAAGAGGCCTATTTGGAGCAAAGTGAGGCTATTTCCACCTTGAAAGGCCGTGGTTGCAGGAAGTATTCTTTTCCAAAACGGACGCAATTCTCACAGGAAAACAATGTGCTAGGTGCTCCTGCTTCCAACAGGGATGGTTTTCTTTCGAGAAATACCTGTGTTTCTTCAACTTAGCCACGTCGGGCTATTTGGAATGAGATGACAGTTTTCGACCTTGAAAACTGTGAATTGCAGGAATTATTCTTCTGCAAATCCAATTCAACTCTCAAAGGGAAACATTGTGCTAGATGCTAGGGCTTCTACCATGCATACTTTTCTTTTAGAGGTACATGTACTTCCTCTACTCAGCTGAATAGCCCTAATGGACCAAACGCAGCCTATCTCCCCCTGCAAACACCTAAGATTCATGAAGAATTCCTTTCAAAAACTAACACAGTTCTCACAGGAAAACATGTGCTTCTAACATGGGTGGTTTTCCTTTGAGAGATGTGTGTGTCTTCAACTTAGCTGAATAGGCCTATTTGAAATGAGGTGAGCCTCCTACTTTGAATATTGATATTTGCAGGGTGCATTGCTTTAAAAAACTAAATGAATTCTCATAGTGAAACACTGTGCTAGATGTGGCAGTTTCTAACATTGAAGGATTTCTTTGCATACATGCATGTGTATCTGCAATTCACCCAAATAGGCCTATTTAGAGTAAGCACATGCTCTCTCCACCTTGAAACACCTAAGTGGCAGTAAGTATTCCTTTCAAAAATAACTCAAGTCTCAAAGGGAAACAACGTGCTAAACGCAAATGCTGCCATCACAGACGGTTTCCTTTGGAGAGGTACATGTGTTACATCTCCTTAGGTGAATAGGCCCATTCGGAGCAAAATGATCCTTTCTCCACTGTGAAAATGATGATTTGCAGGACGTATTCCTTTCAAAACGTAACTCAAGTCTCACAAGGAAACAAAGTGGTAGGTTCTTTGCATCTAACACAGATTTTTTTCTTTCGAGATACACACATGTTTCATCAACTTTCTTGAACTGGCCTATTTGCAAGAAAATGAGACTTTCTCCACCTTGAAAAGTATGATTTGCAGGAGTTATTCTTCCCAAACCTATCTGAAGTCTCACAGGGAAACAATGTGCTTGAAACTCCTGCTTCTAACTCGGTGGTTTTCTTTCTAGGAATGCATGTGTTTCCTCAACTTAGTTGCCTAGGCCTATTTGGAACACAATGAGCCTATCTCCAACCTGAAAACTGTGATTAGCAGGATGTATTCCTTTCCAAAACTTCCTTAATTCTCAAAGGGAAACAATGTGCTAGAAGCTGCGGTTTCCAGCATAGGTGATTGTCTTGGCAGGGATACATGTGTTTCTTCAACTCACCTGAATAGGCCTACTTAGTGCAAAGAGAGACCTTCTGCACCTTGAAACAACTACATTGCAAGAAACAGTCCTTTCCAAAACTAATTTCATTGTCACAAGAACAAGGTGCTGAATGCTGCAGTTTCTAGCATACATGGTTTTCTTTGGGGAGGAACATGTGTTACTTCAACTCAGCTGAATAGGCCTATTTGGAGCAAACCCAGCCTATCTGCACTTTGAAACACCAAAGTTGCAGGAAGCATTCCTTTCCAAAACGGACACCATTCTCACTGCAATACAATGTGTTAGATGCTCCAGCTTCTAACATAGATGGTTTTCTTTGGAGAGATACATGGGTTTCTTCAACTCAGCTGAATATACTTTAAGGGAGCAAACAGAGTCTATCTCCACCTTCAACCACCTAAGTTCCAGGAAGTATTCCTTGAAAAACCTAACCGAATACTACAGGGAAACCATGTGGTAGAAGCTCCTGGTTCTAAGACAGATGATTTTCTTTCAAGAGATACATGTGTTTCTACAAGTTAGCTGAAGAGGCCAATTTGGAACAAAATGAGCCTTTCTCCACCGAAAAAATACTGATTCTCGGGAGTTATTCCTTTCAAAACCAAATTCAATTTGGACAGGGAAACAGTGTGCTAGATGCTCCTGCTTCAAACAGGGATTGTTTTCTTGCGAGAAATACCTGTGTTTCTTCACTGGAGCCGAGTAGGGCTATTTGGAATAAAATGAGCCTTTTCGACCTTGAAAACTGTGATTTGCAGGGATTACTCATTTCAACAACTAATTCAGCTCTCAAAGTGAAACAATGTGCTCTGCTACAGCTTCTAGCATACATGCTTTTCTTTGAAGAGGTACATGAATTTCTTCAACTCAGCTGGATAGCCCTAATAGACCAAACGCAGTCTATATTAACCCTTCCACACCTAAGATTCAGGAAGTTTTCCTTTACTAACTAATGCAGTTCTCAGAGGAAAACAGAGTGCTTCTAACATGGATGGTTTTCCTTTGAGAGATACATGTGTTTCTTCAACTCAGCTGAAAAGGCACCTTTGGAGCAAAGAGAGACAATCTATCTTGAAATACCTTAGTTGCAGGAAGCATTGCATTGAAAACCTAAGTCAATACTCACAAGGAATCAATGATCTCGATGCTCCTGCATCTAATAGCGATGGTTTTCTTGGAGAGATACCTGTGTTTCTTCCACTTGGCTGAATAGGTCTTTTTGGATCAAAATGAGCTTTTTTGCGCTTTGAAAACTATGAACTACCGGAAGCATTTCTTTCCAAACCTAACACAATTCTCATTAGGACAGAGATGCTGAATGCTGCATCTTCTAACTTAGAGGGTTTTCTTAGGAGAGATACAAGGGTTTCTTCACCTCAGCTGAATATACGTTAAGTTAACAAACAGAGTCTCTCCCCACCTTGAACCACCAAAGTTCCAGGAAGTATTCCTTTAAAAAACTAACCGAATTCTACAGGGAAACAATGTGGTAGAAGCTCCTGGTCATAAGACAGATAGATTTCTTTCCAGAGATACATGTGTTTCTTCAAGTTAGCTGAATAGGCCTATTTAGAACAACTTGAGCCTTTCTCCACCTAGAAAATTCTGATATGCAAGAGATATTCCTTTCAAAACCAAATTCAATTCTCACAGGGAAACAATGTGGTAGATGCTACATCTTTTAAAACAGGTGGTTTTCTTTAAGGAGACAGATGTGTTCCTTCAACTCAATGGAAAATGCCTAGTTGCAGCCAATGGAATCGATCTCCACCTTGAAACACCTAAGTTGCGGGATGTGTCTTTTCAGAACAAACTGAATTCTCCCAGGAAAAGCATGTGCTACATTCTCCTGCATGGAACAATGAGGGATTTCCTTGAGAGACACATGTGTTGCATCACCTCACCAGAATAGGTGTATTTGAAGCACAAGGAGCCTTTCTCCCCTGTGAACATTTTTTTTGCAGGAATTATTCCTGTCAAAACATAACACAAGCCTCACTGGAAAAAAGGTGCTACATGCTCCTGTTTCTAACACAGGTGGATTTCTTTTGAGGGATACAAGGATTCCTTCAATTTAGCTGAATAGGTCTATTTGCAACAAAATGAGCCCTTCCCCACCTGGAAAACTATCGTTCACAGGAATTATTCCTTTCAAAACTAACACAATTGTCGGAGGGAGACAATGCAGAAGATGCTGCAGCTTCTATCACAGATGGTTGTCTTTGGAGAGGTACATGTGTTCCCTCCCCTCAGTTGAATAGGCCTATTTGGAGCCAAAAGTGCCTATCTCCACCTTGAAGCACCTACTTTTCACGAAGTATTTCTTTCAAAAGTTAACTCAGTTATCCCAGAGAAACAATGTGCTGCTAGCTTCTGTTTCTACACAGATGGAGTTCCTTCGAGAGATACATGTGTTTCTTCAAGTAAGATGAATTGGTGGATCTGCAGCCAAATGAGCCTTTTCCATCTTGAAAACTTTGGTTTGCAGGAAGTACTCCTTTCAAAACCTAACTGAGTTCTCATGGCCTAACAATGTGCTCGATGTGGCAGCCACTTTCATAGCTGGTTTTCTTTGGAGAGATGCATATGGTTCTTCAACTCAGGTGAAGAGGCCTATTTGGAGCAAAGTGAGGCTATTTCCACCTTGAAAGGCCGTGGTTGCAGGAAGTATTCTTTTCCAAAACGGACGCAATTCTCACAGGAAAACAATGTGCTAGGTGCTCCTGCTTCCAACAGGGATGGTTTTCTTTCGAGAAATACCTGTGTTTCTTCAACTTAGCCAAGTCGGGCTATTTGGAATGAGATGACAGTTTTCGACCTTGAAAACTGTGAATTGCAGGAATTATTCTTCTGCAAATCCAATTCAACTCTCAAAGGGAAACATTGTGCTAGATGCTAGGGCTTCTACCATGCATACTTTTCTTTTAGAGGTACATGTACTTCCTCTACTCAGCTGAATAGCCCTAATGGACCAAACGCAGCCTATCTCCCCCTGCAAACACCTAAGATTCATGAAGAATTCCTTTCAAAAACTAACACAGTTCTCACAGGAAAACATGTGCTTCTAACATGGGTGGTTTTCCTTTGAGAGATGTGTGTGTCTTCAACTTAGCTGAATAGGCCTATTTGAAATGAGGTGAGCCTCCTACTTTGAATATTGATATTTGCAGGGTGCGTTGCTTTAAAAAACTAAATGAATTCTCATAGTGAAACACTGTGCTAGATGTGGCAGTTTCTAACATTGAAGGATTTCTTTGCATACATGCATGTGTATCTGCAATTCACCCAAATAGGCCTATTTAGAGTAAGCACATGCTCTCTCCACCTTGAAACACCTAAGTGGCAGTAAGTATTCCTTTCAAAAATAACTCAAGTCTCAAAGGGAAACAACGTGCTAAACGCAAATGCTGCCATCACAGACGGTTTCCTTTGGAGAGGTACATGTGTTACATCTCCTTAGGTGAATAGGCCCATTCGGAGCAAAATGATCCTTTCTCCACTGTGAAAATGATGATTTGCAGGACGTATTCCTTTCAAAACGTAACTCAAGTCTCACAAGGAAACAAAGTGGTAGGTTCTTTGCATCTAACACAGATTTTTTTCTTTCGAGATACACACATGTTTCATCAACTTTCTTGAACTGGCCTATTTGCAAGAAAATGAGACTTTCTCCACCTTGAAAAGTATGATTTGCAGGAGTTATTCTTCCCAAACCTATCTGAAGTCTCACAGGGAAACAATGTGCTTGAAACTCCTGCTTCTAACTCGGTGGTTTTCTTTCTAGGAATGCATGTGTTTCCTCAACTTAGTTGCCTAGGCCTATTTGGAACACAATGAGCCTATCTCCAACCTGAAAACTGTGATTAGCAGGATGTATTCCTTTCCAAAACTTCCTTAATTCTCAAAGGGAAACAATGTGCTAGAAGCTGCGGTTTCCAGCATAGGTGATTGTCTTGGCAGGGATACATGTGTTTCTTCAACTCACCTGAATAGGCCTACTTAGTGCAAAGAGAGACCTTCTGCACCTTGAAACAACTACATTGCAAGAAACAGTCCTTTCCAAAACTAATTTCATTGTCACAAGAACAAGGTGCTGAATGCTGCAGTTTCTAGCATACATGGTTTTCTTTGGGGAGGAACATGTGTTACTTCAACTCAGCTGAATAGGCCTATTTGGAGCAAACCCAGCCTATCTGCACTTTGAAACACCAAAGTTGCAGGAAGCATTCCTTTCCAAAACGGACACCATTCTCACTGCAATACAATGTGTTAGATGCTCCAGCTTCTAACATAGATGGTTTTCTTTGGAGAGATACATGGGTTTCTTCAACTCAGCTGAATATACTTTAAGGGAGCAAACAGAGTCTATCTCCACCTTCAACCACCTAAGTTCCAGGAAGTATTCCTTGAAAAACCTAACCGAATACTACAGGGAAACCATGTGGTAGAAGCTCCTGGTTCTAAGACAGATGATTTTCTTTCAAGAGATACATGTGTTTCTACAAGTTAGCTGAAGAGGCCAATTTGGAACAAAATGAGCCTTTCTCCACCGAAAAAATACTGATTCTCGGGAGTTATTCCTTTCAAAACCAAATTCAATTTGGACAGGGAAACAGTGTGCTAGATGCTCCTGCTTCAAACAGGGATTGTTTTCTTGCGAGAAATACCTGTGTTTCTTCACTGGAGCCGAGTAGGGCTATTTGGAATAAAATGAGCCTTTTCGACCTTGAAAACTGTGATTTGCAGGGATTACTCATTTCAACAACTAATTCAGCTCTCAAAGTGAAACAATGTGCTCTGCTACAGCTTCTAGCATACATGCTTTTCTTTGAAGAGGTACATGAATTTCTTCAACTCAGCTGGATAGCCCTAATAGACCAAACGCAGTCTATATTAACCCTTCCACACCTAAGATTCAGGAAGTTTTCCTTTACTAACTAATGCAGTTCTCAGAGGAAAACAGAGTGCTTCTAACATGGATGGTTTTCCTTTGAGAGATACATGTGTTTCTTCAACTCAGCTGAAAAGGCACCTTTGGAGCAAAGAGAGACAATCTATCTTGAAATACCTTAGTTGCAGGAAGCATTGCATTGAAAACCTAAGTCAATACTCACAAGGAATCAATGATCTCGATGCTCCTGCATCTAATAGCGATGGTTTTCTTGGAGAGATACCTGTGTTTCTTCCACTTGGCTGAATAGGTCTTTTTGGATCAAAATGAGCTTTTTTGCGCTTTGAAAACTATGAACTACAGGAAGCATTTCTTTCCAAACCTAACACAATTCTCATTAGGACAGAGATGCTGAATGCTGCATCTTCTAACTTAGAGGGTTTTCTTAGGAGAGATACAAGGGTTTCTTCACCTCAGCTGAATATACGTTAAGTTAACAAACAGAGTCTCTCCCCACCTTGAACCACCAAAGTTCCAGGAAGTATTCCTTTAAAAAACTAACCGAATTCTACAGGGAAACAATGTGGTAGAAGCTCCTGGTCATAAGACAGATAGATTTCTTTCCAGAGATACATGTGTTTCTTCAAGTTAGCTGAATAGGCCTATTTAGAACAACTTGAGCCTTTCTCCACCTAGAAAATTCTGATATGCAAGAGATATTCCTTTCAAACCAAATTCAATTCTCACAGGGAAACAATGTGGTAGATGCTACATCTTTTAAAACAGGTGGTTTTCTTTAAGGAGACAGATGTGTTCCTTCAACTCAATGGAAAATGCCTAGTTGCAGCCAATGGAATCGATCTCCACCTTGAAACACCTAAGTTGCGGGATGTGTCTTTTCAGAACAAACTGAATTCTCCCAGGAAAAGCATGTGCTACATTCTCCTGCATGGAACAATGAGGGATTTCCTTGAGAGACACATGTGTTGCATCACCTCACCAGAATAGGTGTATTTGAAGCACAAGGAGCCTTTCTCCCCTGTGAACATTTTTTTTTGCAGGAATTATTCCTGTCAAAACATAACACAAGCCTCACTGGAAAAAAGGTGCTACATGCTCCTGTTTCTAACACAGGTGGTTTTCTTTTGAGGGATACAAGGATTCCTTCAATTTAGCTGAATAGGTCTATTTGCAACAAAATGAGCCCTTCCCCACCTGGAAAACTATCGTTCACAGGAATTATTCCTTTCAAAACTAACTCAATTGTCGGAGGGAGACAATGCAGAAGATGCTGCAGCTTCTCTCACAGATGGTTGTCTTTGGAGAGGTACATGTGTTCCCTCCCCTCAGTTGAATAGGCCTATTTGGAGCAAAATGTGCCTATCTCCACCTTGAAGCACCTACTTTTCACGAAGTATTTCTTTCAAAAGTTAACTCAGTTATCACAGAGAAACAATGTGCTGCTAGCTTCTGTTTCTACACAGATGGAGTTCCTTCGAGAGATACATGTGTTTCTTCAAGTAAGATGAATTGGTGGATCTGCAGCCAAATGAGCCTTTTCCATCTTGAAAACTTTGGTTTGCAGGAAGTACTCCTTTCAAAACCTAACTGAGTTCTCATGGCCTAACAATGTGCTCGATGTGGCAGCCACTTTCATAGCTGGTTTTCTTTGGAGAGATGCATATGGTTCTTCAACTCAGGTGAAGAGGCCTATTTGGAGCAAAGTGAGGCTATTTCCACCTTGAAAGGCCGTGGTTGCAGGAAGTATTCTTTTCCAAAACGGACGCAATTCTCACAGGAAAACAATGTGCTAGGTGCTCCTGCTTCCAACAGGGATGGTTTTCTTTCGAGAAATACCTGTGTTTCTTCAACTTAGCCAAGTCGGGCTATTTGGAATGAGATGACAGTTTTCGACCTTGAAAACTGTGAATTGCAGGAATTATTCTTCTGCAAATCCAATTCAACTCTCAAAGGGAAACATTGTGCTAGATGCTAGGGCTTCTACCATGCATACTTTTCTTTTAGAGGTACATGTACTTCCTCTACTCAGCTGAATAGCCCTAATGGACCAAACGCAGCCTATCTCCCCCTGCAAACACCTAAGATTCATGAAGAATTCCTTTCAAAAACTAACACAGTTCTCACAGGAAAACATGTGCTTCTAACATGGGTGGTTTTCCTTTGAGAGATGTGTGTGTCTTCAACTTAGCTGAATAGGCCTATTTGAAATGAGGTGAGCCTCCTACTTTGAATATTGATATTTGCAGGGTGCATTGCTTTAAAAAACTAAATGAATTCTCATAGTGAAACACTGTGCTAGATGTGGCAGTTTCTAACATTGAAGGATTTCTTTGCATACATGCATGTGTATCTGCAATTCACCCAAATAGGCCTATTTAGAGTAAGCACATGCTCTCTCCACCTTGAAACACCTAAGTGGCAGTAAGTATTCCTTTCAAAAATAACTCAAGTCTCAAAGGGAAACAACGTGCTAAACGCAAATGCTGCCATCACAGACGGTTTCCTTTGGAGAGGTACATGTGTTACATCTCCTTAGGTGAATAGGCCCATTCGGAGCAAAAGGATCCTTTCTCCACTGTGAAAACGATGATTTGCAGGACGTATTCCTTTCAAAACGTAACTCAAGTCTCACAAGGAAACAAAGTGGTAGGTTCTTTGCATCTAACACAGATTTTTTTCTTTCGAGATACACACATGTTTCATCAACTTTCTTGAACTGGCCTATTTGCAAGAAAATGAGACTTTCTCCACCTTGAAAAGTATGATTTGCAGGAGTTATTCTTCCCAAACCTATCTGAAGTCTCACAGGGAAACAATGTGCTTGAAACTCCTGCTTCTAACTCGGTGGTTTTCTTTCTAGGAATGCATGTGTTTCCTCAACTTAGTTGCCTAGGCCTATTTGGAACACAATGAGCCTATCTCCAACCTGAAAACTGTGATTAGCAGGATGTATTCCTTTCCAAAACTTCCTTAATTCTCAAAGGGAAACAATGTGCTAGAAGCTGCGGCTTCCAGCATAGGTGATTGTCTTGGCAGGGATACATGTGTTTCTTCAACTCACCTGATTAGGCCTACTTAGTGCAAAGAGAGACCTGCTGCACCTTGAAACAACTACATTGCAAGAAACAGTCCTTTCCAAAACTAATTTCATTGTCACAAGAACAAGGTGCTGAATGCTGCAGTTTCTAGCATACATGGTTTTCTTTGGGGAGGAACATGTGTTACTTCAACTCAGCTGAATAGGCCTATTTGGAGCAAACCCAGCCTATCTGCACTTTGAAACACCAAAGTTGCAGGAAGCATTCCTTTCCAAAACGGACACCATTCTCACTGCAATACAATGTGTTAGATGCTCCAGCTTCTAACATAGATGGTTTTCTTTGGAGAGATACATGGGTTTCTTCAACTCAGCTGAATATACTTTAAGGGAGCAAACAGAGTCTATCTCCACCTTCAACCACCTAAGTTCCAGGAAGTATTCCTTGAAAAACCTAACCGAATACTACAGGGAAACCATGTGGTAGAAGCTCCTGGTTCTAAGACAGATGATTTTCTTTCAAGAGATACATGTGTTTCTACAAGTTAGCTGAAGAGGCCAATTTGGAACAAAATGAGCCTTTCTCCACCGAAAAAATACTGATTCTCGGGAGTTATTCCTTTCAAAACCAAATTCAATTTGGACAGGGAAACAGTGTGCTAGATGCTCCTGCTTCAAACAGGGATTGTTTTCTTGCGAGAAATACCTGTGTTTCTTCACTGGAGCCGAGTAGGGCTATTTGGAATAAAATGAGCCTTTTCGACCTTGAAAACTGTGATTTGCAGGGATTACTCATTTCAACAACTAATTCAGCTCTCAAAGTGAAACAATGTGCTCTGCTACAGCTTCTAGCATACATGCTTTTCTTTGAAGAGGTACATGAATTTCTTCAACTCAGCTGGATAGCCCTAATAGACCAAACGCAGTCTATATTAACCCTTCCACACCTAAGATTCAGGAAGTTTTCCTTTACTAACTAATGCAGTTCTCAGAGGAAAACAGAGTGCTTCTAACATGGATGGTTTTCCTTTGAGAGATACATGTGTTTCTTCAACTCAGCTGAAAAGGCATCTTTGGAGCAAAGAGAGACAATCTATCTTGAAATACCTTAGTTGCAGGAAGCATTGCATTGAAAACCTAAGTCAATACTCACAAGGAATCAATGATCTCGATGCTCCTGCATCTAATAGCGATGGTTTTCTTGGAGAGATACCTGTGTTTCTTCCACTTGGCTGAATAGGTCTTTTTGGATCAAAATGAGCTTTTTTGCGCTTTGAAAACTATGAACTACAGGAAGCATTTCTTTCCAAACCTAACACAATTCTCATTAGGACAGAGATGCTGAATGCTGCATCTTCTAACTTAGAGGGTTTTCTTAGGAGAGATACAAGGGTTTCTTCACCTCAGCTGAATATACGTTAAGTTAACAAACAGAGTCTCTCCCCACCTTGAACCACCAAAGTTCCAGGAAGTATTCCTTTAAAAAACTAACCGAATTCTACAGGGAAACAATGTGGTAGAAGCTCCTGGTCATAAGACAGATAGATTTCTTTCCAGAGATACATGTGTTTCTTCAAGTTAGCTGAATAGGCCTATTTAGAACAACTTGAGCCTTTCTCCACGTAGAAAATTCTGATATGCAAGAGATATTCCTTTCAAACCAAATTCAATTCTCACAGGGAAACAATGTGGTAGATGCTACATCTTTTAAAACAGGTGGTTTTCTTTAAGGAGACAGATGTGTTCCTTCAACTCAATGGAAAATGCCTAGTTGCAGCCAATGGAATCGATCTCCACCTTGAAACACCTAAGTTGCGGGATGTGTCTTTTCAGAACAAACTGAATTCTCCCAGGAAAAGCATGTGCTACATTCTCCTGCATGGAACAATGAGGGATTTCCTTGAGAGACACATGTGTTGCATCACCTCACCAGAATAGGTGTATTTGAAGCACAAGGAGCCTTTCTCCCCTGTGAACATTTTTTTTTGCAGGAATTATTCCTGTCAAAACATAACACAAGCCTCACTGGAAAAAAGGTGCTACATGCTCCTGTTTCTAACACAGGTGGTTTTCTTTTGAGGGATACAAGGATTCCTTCAATTTAGCTGAATAGGTCTATTTGCAACAAAATGAGCCCTTCCCCACCTGGAAAACTATCGTTCACAGGAATTATTCCTTTCAAAACTAACTCAATTGTCGGAGGGAGACAATGCAGAAGATGCTGCAGCTTCTATCACAGATGGTTGTCTTTGGAGAGGTACATGTGTTCCCTCCCCTCAGTTGAATAGGCCTATTTGGAGCAAAATGTGCCTATCTCCACCTTGAAGCACCTACTTTTCACGAAGTATTTCTTTCAAAAGTTAACTCAGTTATCACAGAGAAACAATGTGCTGCTAGCTTCTGTTTCTACACAGATGGAGTTCCTTCGAGAGATACATGTGTTTCTTCAAGTAAGATGAATTGGTGGATCTGCAGCCAAATGAGCCTTTTCCATCTTGAAAACTTTGGTTTGCAGGAAGTACTCCTTTCAAAACCTAACTGAGTTCTCATGGCCTAACAATGTGCTCGATGTGGCAGCCACTTTCATAGCTGGTTTTCTTTGGAGAGATGCATATGGTTCTTCAACTCAGGTGAAGAGGCCTATTTGGAGCAAAGTGAGGCTATTTCCACCTTGAAAGGCCGTGGTTGCAGGAAGTATTCTTTTCCAAAACGGACGCAATTCTCACAGGAAAACAATGTGCTAGGTGCTCCTGCTTCCAACAGGGATGGTTTTCTTTCGAGAAATACCTGTGTTTCTTCAACTTAGCCAAGTCGGGCTATTTGGAATGAGATGACAGTTTTCGACCTTGAAAACTGTGAATTGCAGGAATTATTCTTCTGCAAATCCAATTCAACTCTCAAAGGGAAACATTGTGCTAGATGCTAGGGCTTCTACCATGCATACTTTTCTTTTAGAGGTACATGTACTTCCTCTACTCAGCTGAATAGCCCTAATGGACCAAACGCAGCCTATCTCCCCCTGCAAACACCTAAGATTCATGAAGAATTCCTTTCAAAAACTAACACAGTTCTCACAGGAAAACATGTGCTTCTAACATGGGTGGTTTTCCTTTGAGAGATGTGTGTGTCTTCAACTTAGCTGAATAGGCCTATTTGAAATGAGGTGAGCCTCCTACTTTGAATATTGATATTTGCAGGGTGCGTTGCTTTAAAAAACTAAATGAATTCTCATAGTGAAACACTGTGCTAGATGTGGCAGTTTCTAACATTGAAGGATTTCTTTGCATACATGCATGTGTATCTGCAATTCACCCAAATAGGCCTATTTAGAGTAAGCACATGCTCTCTCCACCTTGAAACACCTAAGTGGCAGTAAGTATTCCTTTCAAAAATAACTCAAGTCTCAAAGGGAAACAACGTGCTAAACGCAAATGCTGCCATCACAGACGGTTTCCTTTGGAGAGGTACATGTGTTACATCTCCTTAGGTGAATAGGGCCATTCGGAGCAAAAGGATCCTTTCTCCACTGTGAAAACGATGATTTGCAGGACGTATTCCTTTCAAAACGTAACTCAAGTCTCACAAGGAAACAAAGTGGTAGGTTCTTTGCATCTAACACAGATTTTTTTCTTTCGAGATACACACATGTTTCATCAACTTTCTTGAACTGGCCTATTTGCAAGAAAATGAGACTTTCTCCACCTTGAAAAGTATGATTTGCAGGAGTTATTCTTCCCAAACCTATCTGAAGTCTCACAGGGAAACAATGTGCTTGAAACTCCTGCTTCTAACTCGGTGGTTTTCTTTCTAGGAATGCATGTGTTTCCTCAACTTAGTTGCCTAGGCCTATTTGGAACACAATGAGCCTATCTCCAACCTGAAAACTGTGATTAGCAGGATGTATTCCTTTCCAAAACTTCCTTAATTCTCAAAGGGAAACAATGTGCTAGAAGCTGCGGCTTCCAGCATAGGTGATTGTCTTGGCAGGGATACATGTGTTTCTTCAACTCTCCTGATTAGGCCTACTTAGTGCAAAGAGAGACCTGCTGCACCTTGAAACAACTACATTGCAAGAAACAGTCCTTTCCAAAACTAATTTCATTGTCACAAGAACAAGGTGCTGAATGCTGCAGTTTCTAGCATACATGGTTTTCTTTGGGGAGGAACATGTGTTACTTCAACTCAGCTGAATAGGCCTATTTGGAGCAAACCCAGCCTATCTGCACTTTGAAACACCAAAGTTGCAGGAAGCATTCCTTTCCAAAACGGACACCATTCTCACTGCAATACAATGTGTTAGATGCTCCAGCTTCTAACATAGATGGTTTTCTTTGGAGAGATACATGGGTTTCTTCAACTCAGCTGAATATACTTTAAGGGAGCAAACAGAGTCTATCTCCACCTTCAACCACCTAAGTTCCAGGAAGTATTCCTTGAAAAACCTAACCGAATACTACAGGGAAACCATGTGGTAGAAGCTCCTGGTTCTAAGACAGATGATTTTCTTTCAAGAGATACATGTGTTTCTACAAGTTAGCTGAAGAGGCCAATTTGGAACAAAATGAGCCTTTCTCCACCGAAAAAATACTGATTCTCGGGAGTTATTCCTTTCAAAACCAAATTCAATTTGGACAGGGAAACAGTGTGCTAGATGCTCCTGCTTCAAACAGGGATTGTTTTCTTGCGAGAAATACCTGTGTTTCTTCACTGGAGCCGAGTAGGGCTATTTGGAATAAAATGAGCCTTTTCGACCTTGAAAACTGTGATTTGCAGGGATTACTCATTTCAACAACTAATTCAGCTCTCAAAGTGAAACAATGTGCTCTGCTACAGCTTCTAGCATACATGCTTTTCTTTGAAGAGGTACATGAATTTCTTCAACTCAGCTGGATAGCCCTAATAGACCAAACGCAGTCTATATTAACCCTTCCACACCTAAGATTCAGGAAGTTTTCCTTTACTAACTAATGCAGTTCTCAGAGGAAAACAGAGTGCTTCTAACATGGATGGTTTTCCTTTGAGAGATACATGTGTTTCTTCAACTCAGCTGAAAAGGCATCTTTGGAGCAAAGAGAGACAATCTATCTTGAAATACCTTAGTTGCAGGAAGCATTGCATTGAAAACCTAAGTCAATACTCACAAGGAATCAATGATCTCGATGCTCCTGCATCTAATAGCGATGGTTTTCTTGGAGAGATACCTGTGTTTCTTCCACTTGGCTGAATAGGTCTTTTTGGATCAAAATGAGCTTTTTTGCGCTTTGAAAACTATGAACTACAGGAAGCATTTCTTTCCAAACCTAACACAATTCTCATTAGGACAGAGATGCTGAATGCTGCATCTTCTAACTTAGAGGGTTTTCTTAGGAGAGATACAAGGGTTTCTTCACCTCAGCTGAATATACGTTAAGTTAACAAACAGAGTCTCTCCCCACCTTGAACCACCAAAGTTCCAGGAAGTATTCCTTTAAAAAACTAACCGAATTCTACAGGGAAACAATGTGGTAGAAGCTCCTGGTCATAAGACAGATAGATTTCTTTCCAGAGATACATGTGTTTCTTCAAGTTAGCTGAATAGGCCTATTTAGAACAACTTGAGCCTTTCTCCACCTAGAAAATTCTGATATGCAAGAGATATTCCTTTCAAACCAAATTCAATTCTCACAGGGAAACAATGTGGTAGATGCTACATCTTTTAAAACAGGTGGTTTTCTTTAAGGAGACAGATGTGTTCCTTCAACTCAATGGAAAATGCCTAGTTGCAGCCAATGGAATCGATCTCCACCTTGAAACACCTAAGTTGCGGGATGTGTCTTTTCAGAACAAACTGAATTCTCCCAGGAAAAGCATGTGCTACATTCTCCTGCATGGAACAATGAGGGATTTCCTTGAGAGACACATGTGTTGCATCACCTCACCAGAATAGGTGTATTTGAAGCACAAGGAGCCTTTCTCCCCTGTGAACATTTTTTTTTGCAGGAATTATTCCTGTCAAAACATAACACAAGCCTCACTGGAAAAAAGGTGCTACATGCTCCTGTTTCTAACACAGGTGGTTTTCTTTTGAGGGATACAAGGATTCCTTCAATTTAGCTGAATAGGTCTATTTGCAACAAAATGAGCCCTTCCCCACCTGGAAAACTATCGTTCACAGGAATTATTCCTTTCAAAACTAACTCAATTGTCGGAGGGAGACAATGCAGAAGATGCTGCAGCTTCTATCACAGATGGTTGTCTTTGGAGAGGTACATGTGTTCCCTCCCCTCAGTTGAATAGGCCTATTTGGAGCAAAATGTGCCTATCTCCACCTTGAAGCACCTACTTTTCACGAAGTATTTCTTTCAAAAGTTAACTCAGTTATCACAGAGAAACAATGTGCTGCTAGCTTCTGTTTCTACACAGATGGAGTTCCTTCGAGAGATACATGTGTTTCTTCAAGTAAGATGAATTGGTGGATCTGCAGCCAAATGAGCCTTTTCCATCTTGAAAACTTTGGTTTGCAGGAAGTACTCCTTTCAAAACCTAACTGAGTTCTCATGGCCTAACAATGTGCTCGATGTGGCAGCCACTTTCATAGCTGGTTTTCTTTGGAGAGATGCATATGGTTCTTCAACTCAGGTGAAGAGGCCTATTTGGAGCAAAGTGAGGCTATTTCCACCTTGAAAGGCCGTGGTTGCAGGAAGTATTCTTTTCCAAAACGGACGCAATTCTCACAGGAAAACAATGTGCTAGGTGCTCCTGCTTCCAACAGGGATGGTTTTCTTTCGAGAAATACCTGTGTTTCTTCAACTTAGCCAAGTCGGGCTATTTGGAATGAGATGACAGTTTTCGACCTTGAAAACTGTGAATTGCAGGAATTATTCTTCTGCAAATCCAATTCAACTCTCAAAGGGAAACATTGTGCTAGATGCTAGGGCTTCTACCATGCATACTTTTCTTTTAGAGGTACATGTACTTCCTCTACTCAGCTGAATAGCCCTAATGGACCAAACGCAGCCTATCTCCCCCTGCAAACACCTAAGATTCATGAAGAATTCCTTTCAAAAACTAACACAGTTCTCACAGGAAAACATGTGCTTCTAACATGGGTGGTTTTCCTTTGAGAGATGTGTGTGTCTTCAACTTAGCTGAATAGGCCTATTTGAAATGAGGTGAGCCTCCTACTTTGAATATTGATATTTGCAGGGTGCATTGCTTTAAAAAACTAAATGAATTCTCATAGTGAAACACTGTGCTAGATGTGGCAGTTTCTAACATTGAAGGATTTCTTTGCATACATGCATGTGTATCTGCAATTCACCCAAATAGGCCTATTTAGAGTAAGCACATGCTCTCTCCACCTTGAAACACCTAAGTGGCAGTAAGTATTCCTTTCAAAAATAACTCAAGTCTCAAAGGGAAACAACGTGCTAAACGCAAATGCTGCCATCACAGACGGTTTCCTTTGGAGAGGGACATGTGTTACATCTCCTTAGGTGAATAGGCCCATTCGGAGCAAAAGGATCCTTTCTCCACTGTGAAAACGATGATTTGCAGGACGTATTCCTTTCAAAACGTAACTCAAGTCTCACAAGGAAACAAAGTGGTAGGTTCTTTGCATCTAACACAGATTTTTTTCTTTCGAGATACACACATGTTTCATCAACTTTCTTGAACTGGCCTATTTGCAAGAAAATGAGACTTTCTCCACCTTGAAAAGTATGATTTGCAGGAGTTATTCTTCCCAAACCTATCTGAAGTCTCACAGGGAAACAATGTGCTTGAAACTCCTGCTTCTAACTCGGTGGTTTTCTTTCTAGGAATGCATGTGTTTCCTCAACTTAGTTGCCTAGGCCTATTTGGAACACAATGAGCCTATCTCCAACCTGAAAACTGTGATTAGCAGGATTTATTCCTTTCCAAAACTTCCTTAATTCTCAAAGGGAAACAATGTGCTAGAAGCTGCGGCTTCCAGCATAGGTGATTGTCTTGGCAGGGATACATGTGTTTCTTCAACTCTCCTGATTAGGCCTACTTAGTGCAAAGAGAGACCTGCTGCACCTTGAAACAACTACATTGCAAGAAACAGTCCTTTCCAAAACTAATTTCATTGTCACAAGAACAAGGTGCTGAATGCTGCAGTTTCTAGCATACATGGTTTTCTTTGGGGAGGAACATGTGTTACTTCAACTCAGCTGAATAGGCCTATTTGGAGCAAACCCAGCCTATCTGCACTTTGAAACACCGAAGTTGCAGGAAGCATTCCTTTCCAAAACGGACACCATTCTCACTGCAATACAATGTGTTAGATGCTCCAGCTTCTAACATAGATGGTTTTCTTTGGAGAGATACATGGGTTTCTTCAACTCAGCTGAATATACTTTAAGGGAGCAAACAGAGTCTATCTCCACCTTCAACCACCTAAGTTCCAGGAAGTATTCCTTGAAAAACCTAACCGAATACTACAGGGAAACCATGTGGTAGAAGCTCCTGGTTCTAAGACAGATGATTTTCTTTCAAGAGATACATGTGTTTCTACAAGTTAGCTGAAGAGGCCAATTTGGAACAAAATGAGCCTTTCTCCACCGAAAAAATACTGATTCTCGGGAGTTATTCCTTTCAAAACCAAATTCAATTTGGACAGGGAAACAGTGTGCTAGATGCTCCTGCTTCAAACAGGGATTGTTTTCTTGCGAGAAATACCTGTGTTTCTTCACTGGAGCCGAGTAGGGCTATTTGGAATAAAATGAGCCTTTTCGACCTTGAAAACTGTGATTTGCAGGGATTACTCATTTCAACAACTAATTCAGCTCTCAAAGTGAAACAATGTGCTCTGCTACAGCTTCTAGCATACATGCTTTTCTTTGAAGAGGTACATGAATTTCTTCAACTCAGCTGGATAGCCCTAATAGACCAAACGCAGTCTATATTAACCCTTCCACACCTAAGATTCAGGAAGTTTTCCTTTACTAACTAATGCAGTTCTCAGAGGAAAACAGAGTGCTTCTAACATGGATGGTTTTCCTTTGAGAGATACATGTGTTTCTTCAACTCAGCTGAAAAGGCATCTTTGGAGCAAAGAGAGACAATCTATCTTGAAATACCTTAGTTGCAGGAAGCATTGCATTGAAAACCTAAGTCAATACTCACAAGGAATCAATGATCTCGATGCTCCTGCATCTAATAGCGATGGTTTTCTTGGAGAGATACCTGTGTTTCTTCCACTTGGCTGAATAGGTCTTTTTGGATCAAAATGAGCTTTTTTGCGCTTTGAAAACTATGAACTACAGGAAGCATTTCTTTCCAAACCTAACACAATTCTCATTAGGACAGAGATGCTGAATGCTGCATCTTCTAACTTAGAGGGTTTTCTTAGGAGAGATACAAGGGTTTCTTCACCTCAGCTGAATATACGTTAAGTTAACAAACAGAGTCTCTCCCCACCTTGAACCACCAAAGTTCCAGGAAGTATTCCTTTAAAAAACTAACCGAATTCTACAGGGAAACAATGTGGTAGAAGCTCCTGGTCATAAGACAGATAGATTTCTTTCCAGAGATACATGTGTTTCTTCAAGTTAGCTGAATAGGCCTATTTAGAACAACTTGAGCCTTTCTCCACCTAGAAAATTCTGATATGCAAGAGATATTCCTTTCAAACCAAATTCAATTCTCACAGGGAAACAATGTGGTAGATGCTACATCTTTTAAAACAGGTGGTTTTCTTTAAGGAGACAGATGTGTTCCTTCAACTCAATGGAAAATGCCTAGTTGCAGCCAATGGAATCGATCTCCACCTTGAAACACCTAAGTTGCGGGATGTGTCTTTTCAGAACAAACTGAATTCTCCCAGGAAAAGCATGTGCTACATTCTCCTGCATGGAACAATGAGGGATTTCCTTGAGAGACACATGTGTTGCATCACCTCACCAGAATAGGTGTATTTGAAGCACAAGGAGCCTTTCTCCCCTGTGAACATTTTTTTTTGCAGGAATTATTCCTGTCAAAACATAACACAAGCCTCACTGGAAAAAAGGTGCTACATGCTCCTGTTTCTAACACAGGTGGTTTTCTTTTGAGGGATACAAGGATTCCTTCAATTTAGCTGAATAGGTCTATTTGCAACAAAATGAGCCCTTCCCCACCTGGAAAACTATCGTTCACAGGAATTATTCCTTTCAAAACTAACTCAATTGTCGGAGGGAGACAATGCAGAAGATGCTGCAGCTTCTATCACAGATGGTTGTCTTTGGAGAGGTACATGTGTTCCCTCCCCTCAGTTGAATAGGCCTATTTGGAGCAAAATGTGCCTATCTCCACCTTGAAGCACCTACTTTTCACGAAGTATTTCTTTCAAAAGTTAACTCAGTTATCACAGAGAAACAATGTGCTGCTAGCTTCTGTTTCTACACAGATGGAGTTCCTTCGAGAGATACATGTGTTTCTTCAAGTAAGATGAATTGGTGGATCTGCAGCCAAATGAGCCTTTTCCATCTTGAAAACTTTGGTTTGCAGGAAGTACTCCTTTCAAAACCTAACTGAGTTCTCATGGCCTAACAATGTGCTCGATGTGGCAGCCACTTTCATAGCTGGTTTTCTTTGGAGAGATGCATATGGTTCTTCAACTCAGGTGAAGAGGCCTATTTGGAGCAAAGTGAGGCTATTTCCACCTTGAAAGGCCGTGGTTGCAGGAAGTATTCTTTTCCAAAACGGACGCAATTCTCACAGGAAAACAATGTGCTAGGTGCTCCTGCTTCCAACAGGGATGGTTTTCTTTCGAGAAATACCTGTGTTTCTTCAACTTAGCCAAGTCGGGCTATTTGGAATGAGATGACAGTTTTCGACCTTGAAAACTGTGAATTGCAGGAATTATTCTTCTGCAAATCCAATTCAACTCTCAAAGGGAAACATTGTGCTAGATGCTAGGGCTTCTACCATGCATACTTTTCTTTTAGAGGTACATGTACTTCCTCTACTCAGCTGAATAGCCCTAATGGACCAAACGCAGCCTATCTCCCCCTGCAAACACCTAAGATTCATGAAGAATTCCTTTCAAAAACTAACACAGTTCTCACAGGAAAACATGTGCTTCTAACATGGGTGGTTTTCCTTTGAGAGATGTGTGTGTCTTCAACTTAGCTGAATAGGCCTATTTGAAATGAGGTGAGCCTCCTACTTTGAATATTGATATTTGCAGGGTGCATTGCTTTAAAAAACTAAATGAATTCTCATAGTGAAACACTGTGCTAGATGTGGCAGTTTCTAACATTGAAGGATTTCTTTGCATACATGCATGTGTATCTGCAATTCACCCAAATAGGCCTATTTAGAGTAAGCACATGCTCTCTCCACCTTGAAACACCTAAGTGGCAGTAAGTATTCCTTTCAAAAATAACTCAAGTCTCAAAGGGAAACAACGTGCTAAACGCAAATGCTGCCATCACAGACGGTTTCCTTTGGAGAGGGACATGTGTTACATCTCCTTAGGTGAATAGGCCCATTCGGAGCAAAAGGATCCTTTCTCCACTGTGAAAACGATGATTTGCAGGACGTATTCCTTTCAAAACGTAACTCAAGTCTCACAAGGAAACAAAGTGGTAGGTTCTTTGCATCTAACACAGATTTTTTTCTTTCGAGATACACACATGTTTCATCAACTTTCTTGAACTGGCCTATTTGCAAGAAAATGAGACTTTCTCCACCTTGAAAAGTATGATTTGCAGGAGTTATTCTTCCCAAACCTATCTGAAGTCTCACAGGGAAACAATGTGCTTGAAACTCCTGCTTCTAACTCGGTGGTTTTCTTTCTAGGAATGCATGTGTTTCCTCAACTTAGTTGCCTAGGCCTATTTGGAACACAATGAGCCTATCTCCAACCTGAAAACTGTGATTAGCAGGATGTATTCCTTTCCAAAACTTCCTTAATTCTCAAAGGGAAACAATGTGCTAGAAGCTGCGGCTTCCAGCATAGGTGATTGTCTTGGCAGGGATACATGTGTTTCTTCAACTCACCTGATTAGGCCTACTTAGTGCAAAGAGAGACCTGCTGCACCTTGAAACAACTACATTGCAAGAAACAGTCCTTTCCAAAACTAATTTCATTGTCACAAGAACAAGGTGCTGAATGCTGCAGTTTCTAGCATACATGGTTTTCTTTGGGGAGGAACATGTGTTACTTCAACTCAGCTGAATAGGCCTATTTGGAGCAAACCCAGCCTATCTGCACTTTGAAACACCGAAGTTGCAGGAAGCATTCCTTTCCAAAACGGACACCATTCTCACTGCAATACAATGTGTTAGATGCTCCAGCTTCTAACATAGATGGTTTTCTTTGGAGAGATACATGGGTTTCTTCAACTCAGCTGAATATACTTTAAGGGAGCAAACAGAGTCTATCTCCACCTTCAACCACCTAAGTTCCAGGAAGTATTCCTTGAAAAACCTAACCGAATACTACAGGGAAACCATGTGGTAGAAGCTCCTGGTTCTAAGACAGATGATTTTCTTTCAAGAGATACATGTGTTTCTACAAGTTAGCTGAAGAGGCCAATTTGGAACAAAATGAGCCTTTCTCCACCGAAAAAATACTGATTCTCGGGAGTTATTCCTTTCAAAACCAAATTCAATTTGGACAGGGAAACAGTGTGCTAGATGCTCCTGCTTCAAACAGGGATTGTTTTCTTGCGAGAAATACCTGTGTTTCTTCACTGGAGCCGAGTAGGGCTATTTGGAATAAAATGAGCCTTTTCGACCTTGAAAACTGTGATTTGCAGGGATTACTCATTTCAACAACTAATTCAGCTCTCAAAGTGAAACAATGTGCTCTGCTACAGCTTCTAGCATCCATGCTTTTCTTTGAAGAGGTACATGAATTTCTTCAACTCAGCTGGATAGCCCTAATAGACCAAACGCAGTCTATATTAACCCTTCCACACCTAAGATTCAGGAAGTTTTCCTTTACTAACTAATGCAGTTCTCAGAGGAAAACAGAGTGCTTCTAACATGGATGGTTTTCCTTTGAGAGATACATGTGTTTCTTCAACTCAGCTGAAAAGGCATCTTTGGAGCAAAGAGAGACAATCTATCTTGAAATACCTTAGTTGCAGGAAGCATTGCATTGAAAACCTAAGTCAATACTCACAAGGAATCAATGATCTCGATGCTCCTGCATCTAATAGCGATGGTTTTCTTGGAGAGATACCTGTGTTTCTTCCACTTGGCTGAATAGGTCTTTTTGGATCAAAATGAGCTTTTTTGCGCTTTGAAAACTATGAACTACAGGAAGCATTTCTTTCCAAACCTAACACAATTCTCATTAGGACAGAGATGCTGAATGCTGCATCTTCTAACTTAGAGGGTTTTCTTAGGAGAGATACAAGGGTTTCTTCACCTCAGCTGAATATACGTTAAGTTAACAAACAGAGTCTCTCCCCACCTTGAACCACCAAAGTTCCAGGAAGTATTCCTTTAAAAAACTAACCGAATTCTACAGGGAAACAATGTGGTAGAAGCTCCTGGTCATAAGACAGATAGATTTCTTTCCAGAGATACATGTGTTTCTTCAAGTTAGCTGAATAGGCCTATTTAGAACAACTTGAGCCTTTCTCCACCTAGAAAATTCTGATATGCAAGAGATATTCCTTTCAAACCAAATTCAATTCTCACAGGGAAACAATGTGGTAGATGCTACATCTTTTAAAACAGGTGGTTTTCTTTAAGGAGACAGATGTGTTCCTTCAACTCAATGGAAAATGCCTAGTTGCAGCCAATGGAATCGATCTCCACCTTGAAACACCTAAGTTGCGGGATGTGTCTTTTCAGAACAAACTGAATTCTCCCAGGAAAAGCATGTGCTACATTCTCCTGCATGGAACAATGAGGGATTTCCTTGAGAGACACATGTGTTGCATCACCTCACCAGAATAGGTGTATTTGAAGCACAAGGAGCCTTTCTCCCCTGTGAACATTTTTTTTTGCAGGAATTATTCCTGTCAAAACATAACACAAGCCTCACTGGAAAAAAGGTGCTACATGCTCCTGTTTCTAACACAGGTGGTTTTCTTTTGAGGGATACAAGGATTCCTTCAATTTAGCTGAATAGGTCTATTTGCAACAAAATGAGCCCTTCCCCACCTGGAAAACTATCGTTCACAGGAATTATTCCTTTCAAAACTAACTCAATTGTCGGAGGGAGACAATGCAGAAGATGCTGCAGCTTCTATCACAGATGGTTGTCTTTGGAGAGGTACATGTGTTCCCTCCCCTCAGTTGAATAGGCCTATTTGGAGCAAAATGTGCCTATCTCCACCTTGAAGCACCTACTTTTCACGAAGTATTTCTTTCAAAAGTTAACTCAGTTATCACAGAGAAACAATGTGCTGCTAGCTTCTGTTTCTACACAGATGGAGTTCCTTCGAGAGATACATGTGTTTCTTCAAGTAAGATGAATTGGTGGATCTGCAGCCAAATGAGCCTTTTCCATCTTGAAAACTTTGGTTTGCAGGAAGTACTCCTTTCAAAACCTAACTGAGTTCTCATGGCCTAACAATGTGCTCGATGTGGCAGCCACTTTCATAGCTGGTTTTCTTTGGAGAGATGCATATGGTTCTTCAACTCAGGTGAAGAGGCCTATTTGGAGCAAAGTGAGGCTATTTCCACCTTGAAAGGCCGTGGTTGCAGGAAGTATTCTTTTCCAAAACGGACGCAATTCTCACAGGAAAACAATGTGCTAGGTGCTCCTGCTTCCAACAGGGATGGTTTTCTTTCGAGAAATACCTGTGTTTCTTCAACTTAGCCAAGTCGGGCTATTTGGAATGAGATGACAGTTTTCGACCTTGAAAACTGTGAATTGCAGGAATTATTCTTCTGCAAATCCAATTCAACTCTCAAAGGGAAACATTGTGCTAGATGCTAGGGCTTCTACCATGCATACTTTTCTTTTAGAGGTACATGTACTTCCTCTACTCAGCTGAATAGCCCTAATGGACCAAACGCAGCCTATCTCCCCCTGCAAACACCTAAGATTCATGAAGAATTCCTTTCAAAAACTAACACAGTTCTCACAGGAAAACATGTGCTTCTAACATGGGTGGTTTTCCTTTGAGAGATGTGTGTGTCTTCAACTTAGCTGAATAGGCCTATTTGAAATGAGGTGAGCCTCCTACTTTGAATATTGATATTTGCAGGGTGCATTGCTTTAAAAAACTAAATGAATTCTCATAGTGAAACACTGTGCTAGATGTGGCAGTTTCTAACATTGAAGGATTTCTTTGCATACATGCATGTGTATCTGCAATTCACCCAAATAGGCCTATTTAGAGTAAGCACATGCTCTCTCCACCTTGAAACACCTAAGTGGCAGTAAGTATTCCTTTCAAAAATAACTCAAGTCTCAAAGGGAAACAACGTGCTAAACGCAAATGCTGCCATCACAGACGGTTTCCTTTGGAGAGGGACATGTGTTACATCTCCTTAGGTGAATAGGCCCATTCGGAGCAAAAGGATCCTTTCTCCACTGTGAAAACGATGATTTGCAGGACGTATTCCTTTCAAAACGTAACTCAAGTCTCACAAGGAAACAAAGTGGTAGGTTCTTTGCATCTAACACAGATTTTTTTCTTTCGAGATACACACATGTTTCATCAACTTTCTTGAACTGGCCTATTTGCAAGAAAATGAGACTTTCTCCACCTTGAAAAGTATGATTTGCAGGAGTTATTCTTCCCAAACCTATCTGAAGTCTCACAGGGAAACAATGTGCTTGAAACTCCTGCTTCTAACTCGGTGGTTTTCTTTCTAGGAATGCATGTGTTTCCTCAACTTAGTTGCCTAGGCCTATTTGGAACACAATGAGCCTATCTCCAACCTGAAAACTGTGATTAGCAGGATGTATTCCTTTCCAAAACTTCCTTAATTCTCAAAGGGAAACAATGTGCTAGAAGCTGCGGCTTCCAGCATAGGTGATTGTCTTGGCAGGGATACATGTGTTTCTTCAACTCACCTGATTAGGCCTACTTAGTGCAAAGAGAGACCTGCTGCACCTTGAAACAACTACATTGCAAGAAACAGTCCTTTCCAAAACTAATTTCATTGTCACAAGAACAAGGTGCTGAATGCTGCAGTTTCTAGCATACATGGTTTTCTTTGGGGAGGAACATGTGTTACTTCAACTCAGCTGAATAGGCCTATTTGGAGCAAACCCAGCCTATCTGCACTTTGAAACACCGAAGTTGCAGGAAGCATTCCTTTCCAAAACGGACACCATTCTCACTGCAATACAATGTGTTAGATGCTCCAGCTTCTAACATAGATGGTTTTCTTTGGAGAGATACATGGGTTTCTTCAACTCAGCTGAATATACTTTAAGGGAGCAAACAGAGTCTATCTCCACCTTCAACCACCTAAGTTCCAGGAAGTATTCCTTGAAAAACCTAACCGAATACTACAGGGAAACCATGTGGTAGAAGCTCCTGGTTCTAAGACAGATGATTTTCTTTCAAGAGATACATGTGTTTCTACAAGTTAGCTGAAGAGGCCAATTTGGAACAAAATGAGCCTTTCTCCACCGAAAAAATACTGATTCTCGGGAGTTATTCCTTTCAAAACCAAATTCAATTTGGACAGGGAAACAGTGTGCTAGATGCTCCTGCTTCAAACAGGGATTGTTTTCTTGCGAGAAATACCTGTGTTTCTTCACTGGAGCCGAGTAGGGCTATTTGGAATAAAATGAGCCTTTTCGACCTTGAAAACTGTGATTTGCAGGGATTACTCATTTCAACAACTAATTCAGCTCTCAAAGTGAAACAATGTGCTCTGCTACAGCTTCTAGCATACATGCTTTTCTTTGAAGAGGTACATGAATTTCTTCAACTCAGCTGGATAGCCCTAATAGACCAAACGCAGTCTATATTAACCCTTCCACACCTAAGATTCAGGAAGTTTTCCTTTACTAACTAATGCAGTTCTCAGAGGAAAACAGAGTGCTTCTAACATGGATGGTTTTCCTTTGAGAGATACATGTGTTTCTTCAACTCAGCTGAAAAGGCATCTTTGGAGCAAAGAGAGACAATCTATCTTGAAATACCTTAGTTGCAGGAAGCATTGCATTGAAAACCTAAGTCAATACTCACAAGGAATCAATGATCTCGATGCTCCTGCATCTAATAGCGATGGTTTTCTTGGAGAGATACCTGTGTTTCTTCCACTTGGCTGAATAGGTCTTTTTGGATCAAAATGAGCTTTTTTGCGCTTTGAAAACTATGAACTACAGGAAGCATTTCTTTCCAAACCTAACACAATTCTCATTAGGACAGAGATGCTGAATGCTGCATCTTCTAACTTAGAGGGTTTTCTTAGGAGAGATACAAGGGTTTCTTCACCTCAGCTGAATATACGTTAAGTTAACAAACAGAGTCTCTCCCCACCTTGAACCACCAAAGTTCCAGGAAGTATTCCTTTAAAAAACTAACCGAATTCTACAGGGAAACAATGTGGTAGAAGCTCCTGGTCATAAGACAGATAGATTTCTTTCCAGAGATACATGTGTTTCTTCAAGTTAGCTGAATAGGCCTATTTAGAACAACTTGAGCCTTTCTCCACCTAGAAAATTCTGATATGCAAGAGATATTCCTTTCAAACCAAATTCAATTCTCACAGGGAAACAATGTGGTAGATGCTACATCTTTTAAAACAGGTGGTTTTCTTTAAGGAGACAGATGTGTTCCTTCAACTCAATGGAAAATGCCTAGTTGCAGCCAATGGAATCGATCTCCACCTTGAAACACCTAAGTTGCGGGATGTGTCTTTTCAGAACAAACTGAATTCTCCCAGGAAAAGCATGTGCTACATTCTCCTGCATGGAACAATGAGGGATTTCCTTGAGAGACACATGTGTTGCATCACCTCACCAGAATAGGTGTATTTGAAGCACAAGGAGCCTTTCTCCCCTGTGAACATTTTTTTTTGCAGGAATTATTCCTGTCAAAACATAACACAAGCCTCACTGGAAAAAAGGTGCTACATGCTCCTGTTTCTAACACAGGTGGTTTTCTTTTGAGGGATACAAGGATTCCTTCAATTTAGCTGAATAGGTCTATTTGCAACAAAATGAGCCCTTCCCCACCTGGAAAACTATCGTTCACAGGAATTATTCCTTTCAAAACTAACTCAATTGTCGGAGGGAGACAATGCAGAAGATGCTGCAGCTTCTATCACAGATGGTTGTCTTTGGAGAGGTACATGTGTTCCCTCCCCTCAGTTGAATAGGCCTATTTGGAGCAAAATGTGCCTATCTCCACCTTGAAGCACCTACTTTTCACGAAGTATTTCTTTCAAAAGTTAACTCAGTTATCACAGAGAAACAATGTGCTGCTAGCTTCTGTTTCTACACAGATGGAGTTCCTTCGAGAGATACATGTGTTTCTTCAAGTAAGATGAATTGGTGGATCTGCAGCCAAATGAGCCTTTTCCATCTTGAAAACTTTGGTTTGCAGGAAGTACTCCTTTCAAAACCTAACTGAGTTCTCATGGCCTAACAATGTGCTCGATGTGGCAGCCACTTTCATAGCTGGTTTTCTTTGGAGAGATGCATATGGTTCTTCAACTCAGGTGAAGAGGCCTATTTGGAGCAAAGTGAGGCTATTTCCACCTTGAAAGGCCGTGGTTGCAGGAAGTATTCTTTTCCAAAACGGACGCAATTCTCACAGGAAAACAATGTGCTAGGTGCTCCTGCTTCCAACAGGGATGGTTTTCTTTCGAGAAATACCTGTGTTTCTTCAACTTAGCCACGTCGGGCTATTTGGAATGAGATGACAGTTTTCGACCTTGAAAACTGTGAATTGCAGGAATTATTCTTCTGCAAATCCAATTCAACTCTCAAAGGGAAACATTGTGCTAGATGCTAGGGCTTCTACCATGCATACTTTTCTTTTAGAGGTACATGTACTTCCTCTACTCAGCTGAATAGCCCTAATGGACCAAACGCAGCCTATCTCCCCCTGCAAACACCTAAGATTCATGAAGAATTCCTTTCAAAAACTAACACAGTTCTCACAGGAAAACATGTGCTTCTAACATGGGTGGTTTTCCTTTGAGAGATGTGTGTGTCTTCAACTTAGCTGAATAGGCCTATTTGAAATGAGGTGAGCCTCCTACTTTGAATATTGATATTTGCAGGGTGCATTGCTTTAAAAAACTAAATGAATTCTCATAGTGAAACACTGTGCTAGATGTGGCAGTTTCTAACATTGAAGGATTTCTTTGCATACATGCATGTGTATCTGCAATTCACCCAAATAGGCCTATTTAGAGTAAGCACATGCTCTCTCCACCTTGAAACACCTAAGTGGCAGTAAGTATTCCTTTCAAAAATAACTCAAGTCTCAAAGGGAAACAACGTGCTAAACGCAAATGCTGCCATCACAGACGGTTTCCTTTGGAGAGGTACATGTGTTACATCTCCTTAGGTGAATAGGCCCATTCGGAGCAAAATGATCCTTTCTCCACTGTGAAAATGATGATTTGCAGGACGTATTCCTTTCAAAACGTAACTCAAGTCTCACAAGGAAACAAAGTGGTAGGTTCTTTGCATCTAACACAGATTTTTTTCTTTCGAGATACACACATGTTTCATCAACTTTCTTGAACTGGCCTATTTGCAAGAAAATGAGACTTTCTCCACCTTGAAAAGTATGATTTGCAGGAGTTATTCTTCCCAAACCTATCTGAAGTCTCACAGGGAAACAATGTGCTTGAAACTCCTGCTTCTAACTCGGTGGTTTTCTTTCTAGGAATGCATGTGTTTCCTCAACTTAGTTGCCTAGGCCTATTTGGAACACAATGAGCCTATCTCCAACCTGAAAACTGTGATTAGCAGGATGTATTCCTTTCCAAAACTTCCTTAATTCTCAAAGGGAAACAATGTGCTAGAAGCTGCGGTTTCCAGCATAGGTGATTGTCTTGGCAGGGATACATGTGTTTCTTCAACTCACCTGAATAGGCCTACTTAGTGCAAAGAGAGACCTTCTGCACCTTGAAACAACTACATTGCAAGAAACAGTCCTTTCCAAAACTAATTTCATTGTCACAAGAACAAGGTGCTGAATGCTGCAGTTTCTAGCATACATGGTTTTCTTTGGGGAGGAACATGTGTTACTTCAACTCAGCTGAATAGGCCTATTTGGAGCAAACCCAGCCTATCTGCACTTTGAAACACCAAAGTTGCAGGAAGCATTCCTTTCCAAAACGGACACCATTCTCACTGCAATACAATGTGTTAGATGCTCCAGCTTCTAACATAGATGGTTTTCTTTGGAGAGATACATGGGTTTCTTCAACTCAGCTGAATATACTTTAAGGGAGCAAACAGAGTCTATCTCCACCTTCAACCACCTAAGTTCCAGGAAGTATTCCTTGAAAAACCTAACCGAATACTACAGGGAAACCATGTGGTAGAAGCTCCTGGTTCTAAGACAGATGATTTTCTTTCAAGAGATACATGTGTTTCTACAAGTTAGCTGAAGAGGCCAATTTGGAACAAAATGAGCCTTTCTCCACCGAAAAAATACTGATTCTCGGGAGTTATTCCTTTCAAAACCAAATTCAATTTGGACAGGGAAACAGTGTGCTAGATGCTCCTGCTTCAAACAGGGATTGTTTTCTTGCGAGAAATACCTGTGTTTCTTCACTGGAGCCGAGTAGGGCTATTTGGAATAAAATGAGCCTTTTCGACCTTGAAAACTGTGATTTGCAGGGATTACTCATTTCAACAACTAATTCAGCTCTCAAAGTGAAACAATGTGCTCTGCTACAGCTTCTAGCATACATGCTTTTCTTTGAAGAGGTACATGAATTTCTTCAACTCAGCTGGATAGCCCTAATAGACCAAACGCAGTCTATATTAACCCTTCCACACCTAAGATTCAGGAAGTTTTCCTTTACTAACTAATGCAGTTCTCAGAGGAAAACAGAGTGCTTCTAACATGGATGGTTTTCCTTTGAGAGATACATGTGTTTCTTCAACTCAGCTGAAAAGGCACCTTTGGAGCAAAGAGAGACAATCTATCTTGAAATACCTTAGTTGCAGGAAGCATTGCATTGAAAACCTAAGTCAATACTCACAAGGAATCAATGATCTCGATGCTCCTGCATCTAATAGCGATGGTTTTCTTGGAGAGATACCTGTGTTTCTTCCACTTGGCTGAATAGGTCTTTTTGGATCAAAATGAGCTTTTTTGCGCTTTGAAAACTATGAACTACCGGAAGCATTTCTTTCCAAACCTAACACAATTCTCATTAGGACAGAGATGCTGAATGCTGCATCTTCTAACTTAGAGGGTTTTCTTAGGAGAGATACAAGGGTTTCTTCACCTCAGCTGAATATACGTTAAGTTAACAAACAGAGTCTCTCCCCACCTTGAACCACCAAAGTTCCAGGAAGTATTCCTTTAAAAAACTAACCGAATTCTACAGGGAAACAATGTGGTAGAAGCTCCTGGTCATAAGACAGATAGATTTCTTTCCAGAGATACATGTGTTTCTTCAAGTTAGCTGAATAGGCCTATTTAGAACAACTTGAGCCTTTCTCCACCTAGAAAATTCTGATATGCAAGAGATATTCCTTTCAAAACCAAATTCAATTCTCACAGGGAAACAATGTGGTAGATGCTACATCTTTTAAAACAGGTGGTTTTCTTTAAGGAGACAGATGTGTTCCTTCAACTCAATGGAAAATGCCTAGTTGCAGCCAATGGAATCGATCTCCACCTTGAAACACCTAAGTTGCGGGATGTGTCTTTTCAGAACAAACTGAATTCTCCCAGGAAAAGCATGTGCTACATTCTCCTGCATGGAACAATGAGGGATTTCCTTGAGAGACACATGTGTTGCATCACCTCACCAGAATAGGTGTATTTGAAGCACAAGGAGCCTTTCTCCCCTGTGAACATTTTTTTTGCAGGAATTATTCCTGTCAAAACATAACACAAGCCTCACTGGAAAAAAGGTGCTACATGCTCCTGTTTCTAACACAGGTGGATTTCTTTTGAGGGATACAAGGATTCCTTCAATTTAGCTGAATAGGTCTATTTGCAACAAAATGAGCCCTTCCCCACCTGGAAAACTATCGTTCACAGGAATTATTCCTTTCAAAACTAACACAATTGTCGGAGGGAGACAATGCAGAAGATGCTGCAGCTTCTATCACAGATGGTTGTCTTTGGAGAGGTACATGTGTTCCCTCCCCTCAGTTGAATAGGCCTATTTGGAGCCAAAAGTGCCTATCTCCACCTTGAAGCACCTACTTTTCACGAAGTATTTCTTTCAAAAGTTAACTCAGTTATCCCAGAGAAACAATGTGCTGCTAGCTTCTGTTTCTACACAGATGGAGTTCCTTCGAGAGATACATGTGTTTCTTCAAGTAAGATGAATTGGTGGATCTGCAGCCAAATGAGCCTTTTCCATCTTGAAAACTTTGGTTTGCAGGAAGTACTCCTTTCAAAACCTAACTGAGTTCTCATGGCCTAACAATGTGCTCGATGTGGCAGCCACTTTCATAGCTGGTTTTCTTTGGAGAGATGCATATGGTTCTTCAACTCAGGTGAAGAGGCCTATTTGGAGCAAAGTGAGGCTATTTCCACCTTGAAAGGCCGTGGTTGCAGGAAGTATTCTTTTCCAAAACGGACGCAATTCTCACAGGAAAACAATGTGCTAGGTGCTCCTGCTTCCAACAGGGATGGTTTTCTTTCGAGAAATACCTGTGTTTCTTCAACTTAGCCAAGTCGGGCTATTTGGAATGAGATGACAGTTTTCGACCTTGAAAACTGTGAATTGCAGGAATTATTCTTCTGCAAATCCAATTCAACTCTCAAAGGGAAACATTGTGCTAGATGCTAGGGCTTCTACCATGCATACTTTTCTTTTAGAGGTACATGTACTTCCTCTACTCAGCTGAATAGCCCTAATGGACCAAACGCAGCCTATCTCCCCCTGCAAACACCTTAGATTCATGAAGAATTCCTTTCAAAAACTAACACAGTTCTCACAGGAAAACATGTGCTTCTAACATGGGTGGTTTTCCTTTGAGAGATGTGTGTGTCTTCAACTTAGCTGAATAGGCCTATTTGAAATGAGGTGAGCCTCCTACTTTGAATATTGATATTTGCAGGGTGCATTGCTTTAAAAAACTAAATGAATTCTCATAGTGAAACACTGTGCTAGATGTGGCAGTTTCTAACATTGAAGGATTTCTTTGCATACATGCATGTGTATCTGCAATTCACCCAAATAGGCCTATTTAGAGTAAGCACATGCTCTCTCCACCTTGAAACACCTAAGTGGCAGTAAGTATTCCTTTCAAAAATAACTCAAGTCTCAAAGGGAAACAACGTGCTAAACGCAAATGCTGCCATCACAGACGGTTTCCTTTGGAGAGGTACATGTGTTACATCTCCTTAGGTGAATAGGCCCATTCGGAGCAAAATGATCCTTTCTCCACTGTGAAAATGATGATTTGCAGGACGTATTCCTTTCAAAACGTAACTCAAGTCTCACAAGGAAACAAAGTGGTAGGTTCTTTGCATCTAACACAGATTTTTGTCTTTCGAGATACACACATGTTTCATCAACTTTCTTGAACTGGCCTATTTGCAAGAAAATGAGACTTTCTCCACCTTGAAAAGTATGATTTGCAGGAGTTATTCTTCCCAAACCTATCTGAAGTCTCACAGGGAAACAATGTGCTTGAAACTCCTGCTTCTAACTCGGTGGTTTTCTTTCTAGGAATGCATGTGTTTCCTCAACTTAGTTGCCTAGGCCTATTTGGAACACAATGAGCCTATCTCCAACCTGAAAACTGTGATTAGCAGGATGTATTCCTTTCCAAAACTTCCTTAATTCTCAAAGGGAAACAATGTGCTAGAAGCTGCGGTTTCCAGCATAGGTGATTGTCTTGGCAGGGATACATGTGTTTCTTCAACTCACCTGAATAGGCCTACTTAGTGCAAAGAGAGACCTTCTGCACCTTGAAACAACTACATTGCAAGAAACAGTCCTTTCCAAAACTAATTTCATTGTCACAAGAACAAGGTGCTGAATGCTGCAGTTTCTAGCATACATGGTTTTCTTTGGGGAGGAACATGTGTTACTTCAACTCAGCTGAATAGGCCTATTTGGAGCAAACCCAGCCTATCTGCACTTTGAAACACCAAAGTTGCAGGAAGCATTCCTTTCCAAAACGGACACCATTCTCACTGCAATACAATGTGTTAGATGCTCCAGCTTCTAACATAGATGGTTTTCTTTGGAGAGATACATGGGTTTCTTCAACTCAGCTGAATATACTTTAAGGGAGCAAACAGAGTCTATCTCCACCTTCAACCACCTAAGTTCCAGGAAGTATTCCTTGAAAAACCTAACCGAATACTACAGGGAAACCATGTGGTAGAAGCTCCTGGTTCTAAGACAGATGATTTTCTTTCAAGAGATACATGTGTTTCTACAAGTTAGCTGAAGAGGCCAATTTGGAACAAAATGAGCCTTTCTCCACCGAAAAAATACTGATTCTCGGGAGTTATTCCTTTCAAAACCAAATTCAATTTGGACAGGGAAACAGTGTGCTAGATGCTCCTGCTTCAAACAGGGATTGTTTTCTTGCGAGAAATACCTGTGTTTCTTCACTGGAGCCGAGTAGGGCTATTTGGAATAAAATGAGCCTTTTCGACCTTGAAAACTGTGATTTGCAGGGATTACTCATTTCAACAACTAATTCAGCTCTCAAAGTGAAACAATGTGCTCTGCTACAGCTTCTAGCATACATGCTTTTCTTTGAAGAGGTACATGAATTTCTTCAACTCAGCTGGATAGCCCTAATAGACCAAACGCAGTCTATATTAACCCTTCCACACCTAAGATTCAGGAAGTTTTCCTTTACTAACTAATGCAGTTCTCAGAGGAAAACAGAGTGCTTCTAACATGGATGGTTTTCCTTTGAGAGATACATGTGTTTCTTCAACTCAGCTGAAAAGGCACCTTTGGAGCAAAGAGAGACAATCTATCTTGAAATACCTTAGTTGCAGGAAGCATTGCATTGAAAACCTAAGTCAATACTCACAAGGAATCAATGATCTCGATGCTCCTGCATCTAATAGCGATGGTTTTCTTGGAGAGATACCTGTGTTTCTTCCACTTGGCTGAATAGGTCTTTTTGGATCAAAATGAGCTTTTTTGCGCTTTGAAAACTATGAACTACCGGAAGCATTTCTTTCCAAACCTAACACAATTCTCATTAGGACAGAGATGCTGAATGCTGCATCTTCTAACTTAGAGGGTTTTCTTAGGAGAGATACAAGGGTTTCTTCACCTCAGCTGAATATACGTTAAGTTAACAAACAGAGTCTCTCCCCACCTTGAACCACCAAAGTTCCAGGAAGTATTCCTTTAAAAAACTAACCGAATTCTACAGGGAAACAATGTGGTAGAAGCTCCTGGTCATAAGACAGATAGATTTCTTTCCAGAGATACATGTGTTTCTTCAAGTTAGCTGAATAGGCCTATTTAGAACAACTTGAGCCTTTCTCCACCTAGAAAATTCTGATATGCAAGAGATATTCCTTTCAAAACCAAATTCAATTCTCACAGGGAAACAATGTGGTAGATGCTACATCTTTTAAAACAGGTGGTTTTCTTTAAGGAGACAGATGTGTTCCTTCAACTCAATGGAAAATGCCTAGTTGCAGCCAATGGAATCGATCTCCACCTTGAAACACCTAAGTTGCGGGATGTGTCTTTTCAGAACAAACTGAATTCTCCCAGGAAAAGCATGTGCTACATTCTCCTGCATGGAACAATGAGGGATTTCCTTGAGAGACACATGTGTTGCATCACCTCACCAGAATAGGTGTATTTGAAGCACAAGGAGCCTTTCTCCCCTGTGAACATTTTTTTTGCAGGAATTATTCCTGTCAAAACATAACACAAGCCTCACTGGAAAAAAGGTGCTACATGCTCCTGTTTCTAACACAGGTGGATTTCTTTTGAGGGATACAAGGATTCCTTCAATTTAGCTGAATAGGTCTATTTGCAACAAAATGAGCCCTTCCCCACCTGGAAAACTATCGTTCACAGGAATTATTCCTTTCAAAACTAACACAATTGTCGGAGGGAGACAATGCAGAAGATGCTGCAGCTTCTATCACAGATGGTTGTCTTTGGAGAGGTACATGTGTTCCCTCCCCTCAGTTGAATAGGCCTATTTGGAGCCAAAAGTGCCTATCTCCACCTTGAAGCACCTACTTTTCACGAAGTATTTCTTTCAAAAGTTAACTCAGTTATCCCAGAGAAACAATGTGCTGCTAGCTTCTGTTTCTACACAGATGGAGTTCCTTCGAGAGATACATGTGTTTCTTCAAGTAAGATGAATTGGTGGATCTGCAGCCAAATGAGCCTTTTCCATCTTGAAAACTTTGGTTTGCAGGAAGTACTCCTTTCAAAACCTAACTGAGTTCTCATGGCCTAACAATGTGCTCGATGTGGCAGCCACTTTCATAGCTGGTTTTCTTTGGAGAGATGCATATGGTTCTTCAACTCAGGTGAAGAGGCCTATTTGGAGCAAAGTGAGGCTATTTCCACCTTGAAAGGCCGTGGTTGCAGGAAGTATTCTTTTCCAAAACGGACGCAATTCTCACAGGAAAACAATGTGCTAGGTGCTCCTGCTTCCAACAGGGATGGTTTTCTTTCGAGAAATACCTGTGTTTCTTCAACTTAGCCAAGTCGGGCTATTTGGAATGAGATGACAGTTTTCGACCTTGAAAACTGTGAATTGCAGGAATTATTCTTCTGCAAATCCAATTCAACTCTCAAAGGGAAACATTGTGCTAGATGCTAGGGCTTCTACCATGCATACTTTTCTTTTAGAGGTACATGTACTTCCTCTACTCAGCTGAATAGCCCTAATGGACCAAACGCAGCCTATCTCCCCCTGCAAACACCTTAGATTCATGAAGAATTCCTTTCAAAAACTAACACAGTTCTCACAGGAAAACATGTGCTTCTAACATGGGTGGTTTTCCTTTGAGAGATGTGTGTGTCTTCAACTTAGCTGAATAGGCCTATTTGAAATGAGGTGAGCCTCCTACTTTGAATATTGATATTTGCAGGGTGCATTGCTTTAAAAAACTAAATGAATTCTCATAGTGAAACACTGTGCTAGATGTGGCAGTTTCTAACATTGAAGGATTTCTTTGCATACATGCATGTGTATCTGCAATTCACCCAAATAGGCCTATTTAGAGTAAGCACATGCTCTCTCCACCTTGAAACACCTAAGTGGCAGTAAGTATTCCTTTCAAAAATAACTCAAGTCTCAAAGGGAAACAACGTGCTAAACGCAAATGCTGCCATCACAGACGGTTTCCTTTGGAGAGGTACATGTGTTACATCTCCTTAGGTGAATAGGCCCATTCGGAGCAAAATGATCCTTTCTCCACTGTGAAAATGATGATTTGCAGGACGTATTCCTTTCAAAACGTAACTCAAGTCTCACAAGGAAACAAAGTGGTAGGTTCTTTGCATCTAACACAGATTTTTTTCTTTCGAGATACACACATGTTTCATCAACTTTCTTGAACTGGCCTATTTGCAAGAAAATGAGACTTTCTCCACCTTGAAAAGTATGATTTGCAGGAGTTATTCTTCCCAAACCTATCTGAAGTCTCACAGGGAAACAATGTGCTTGAAACTCCTGCTTCTAACTCGGTGGTTTTCTTTCTAGGAATGCATGTGTTTCCTCAACTTAGTTGCCTAGGCCTATTTGGAACACAATGAGCCTATCTCCAACCTGAAAACTGTGATTAGCAGGATGTATTCCTTTCCAAAACTTCCTTAATTCTCAAAGGGAAACAATGTGCTAGAAGCTGCGGTTTCCAGCATAGGTGATTGTCTTGGCAGGGATACATGTGTTTCTTCAACTCACCTGAATAGGCCTACTTAGTGCAAAGAGAGACCTTCTGCACCTTGAAACAACTACATTGCAAGAAACAGTCCTTTCCAAAACTAATTTCATTGTCACAAGAACAAGGTGCTGAATGCTGCAGTTTCTAGCATACATGGTTTTCTTTGGGGAGGAACATGTGTTACTTCAACTCAGCTGAATAGGCCTATTTGGAGCAAACCCAGCCTATCTGCACTTTGAAACACCAAAGTTGCAGGAAGCATTCCTTTCCAAAACGGACACCATTCTCACTGCAATACAATGTGTTAGATGCTCCAGCTTCTAACATAGATGGTTTTCTTTGGAGAGATACATGGGTTTCTTCAACTCAGCTGAATATACTTTAAGGGAGCAAACAGAGTCTATCTCCACCTTCAACCACCTAAGTTCCAGGAAGTATTCCTTGAAAAACCTAACCGAATACTACAGGGAAACCATGTGGTAGAAGCTCCTGGTTCTAAGACAGATGATTTTCTTTCAAGAGATACATGTGTTTCTACAAGTTAGCTGAAGAGGCCAATTTGGAACAAAATGAGCCTTTCTCCACCGAAAAAATACTGATTCTCGGGAGTTATTCCTTTCAAAACCAAATTCAATTTGGACAGGGAAACAGTGTGCTAGATGCTCCTGCTTCAAACAGGGATTGTTTTCTTGCGAGAAATACCTGTGTTTCTTCACTGGAGCCGAGTAGGGCTATTTGGAATAAAATGAGCCTTTTCGACCTTGAAAACTGTGATTTGCAGGGATTACTCATTTCAACAACTAATTCAGCTCTCAAAGTGAAACAATGTGCTCTGCTACAGCTTCTAGCATACATGCTTTTCTTTGAAGAGGTACATGAATTTCTTCAACTCAGCTGGATAGCCCTAATAGACCAAACGCAGTCTATATTAACCCTTCCACACCTAAGATTCAGGAAGTTTTCCTTTACTAACTAATGCAGTTCTCAGAGGAAAACAGAGTGCTTCTAACATGGATGGTTTTCCTTTGAGAGATACATGTGTTTCTTCAACTCAGCTGAAAAGGCACCTTTGGAGCAAAGAGAGACAATCTATCTTGAAATACCTTAGTTGCAGGAAGCATTGCATTGAAAACCTAAGTCAATACTCACAAGGAATCAATGATCTCGATGCTCCTGCATCTAATAGCGATGGTTTTCTTGGAGAGATACCTGTGTTTCTTCCACTTGGCTGAATAGGTCTTTTTGGATCAAAATGAGCTTTTTTGCGCTTTGAAAACTATGAACTACAGGAAGCATTTCTTTCCAAACCTAACACAATTCTCATTAGGACAGAGATGCTGAATGCTGCATCTTCTAACTTAGAGGGTTTTCTTAGGAGAGATACAAGGGTTTCTTCACCTCAGCTGAATATACGTTAAGTTAACAAACAGAGTCTCTCCCCACCTTGAACCACCAAAGTTCCAGGAAGTATTCCTTTAAAAAACTAACCGAATTCTACAGGGAAACAATGTGGTAGAAGCTCCTGGTCATAAGACAGATAGATTTCTTTCCAGAGATACATGTGTTTCTTCAAGTTAGCTGAATAGGCCTATTTAGAACAACTTGAGCCTTTCTCCACCTAGAAAATTCTGATATGCAAGAGATATTCCTTTCAAACCAAATTCAATTCTCACAGGGAAACAATGTGGTAGATGCTACATCTTTTAAAACAGGTGGTTTTCTTTAAGGAGACAGATGTGTTCCTTCAACTCAATGGAAAATGCCTAGTTGCAGCCAATGGAATCGATCTCCACCTTGAAACACCTAAGTTGCGGGATGTGTCTTTTCAGAACAAACTGAATTCTCCCAGGAAAAGCATGTGCTACATTCTCCTGCATGGAACAATGAGGGATTTCCTTGAGAGACACATGTGTTGCATCACCTCACCAGAATAGGTGTATTTGAAGCACAAGGAGCCTTTCTCCCCTGTGAACATTTTTTTTTGCAGGAATTATTCCTGTCAAAACATAACACAAGCCTCACTGGAAAAAAGGTGCTACATGCTCCTGTTTCTAACACAGGTGGTTTTCTTTTGAGGGATACAAGGATTCCTTCAATTTAGCTGAATAGGTCTATTTGCAACAAAATGAGCCCTTCCCCACCTGGAAAACTATCGTTCACAGGAATTATTCCTTTCAAAACTAACTCAATTGTCGGAGGGAGACAATGCAGAAGATGCTGCAGCTTCTCTCACAGATGGTTGTCTTTGGAGAGGTACATGTGTTCCCTCCCCTCAGTTGAATAGGCCTATTTGGAGCAAAATGTGCCTATCTCCACCTTGAAGCACCTACTTTTCACGAAGTATTTCTTTCAAAAGTTAACTCAGTTATCACAGAGAAACAATGTGCTGCTAGCTTCTGTTTCTACACAGATGGAGTTCCTTCGAGAGATACATGTGTTTCTTCAAGTAAGATGAATTGGTGGATCTGCAGCCAAATGAGCCTTTTCCATCTTGAAAACTTTGGTTTGCAGGAAGTACTCCTTTCAAAACCTAACTGAGTTCTCATGGCCTAACAATGTGCTCGATGTGGCAGCCACTTTCATAGCTGGTTTTCTTTGGAGAGATGCATATGGTTCTTCAACTCAGGTGAAGAGGCCTATTTGGAGCAAAGTGAGGCTATTTCCACCTTGAAAGGCCGTGGTTGCAGGAAGTATTCTTTTCCAAAACGGACGCAATTCTCACAGGAAAACAATGTGCTAGGTGCTCCTGCTTCCAACAGGGATGGTTTTCTTTCGAGAAATACCTGTGTTTCTTCAACTTAGCCAAGTCGGGCTATTTGGAATGAGATGACAGTTTTCGACCTTGAAAACTGTGAATTGCAGGAATTATTCTTCTGCAAATCCAATTCAACTCTCAAAGGGAAACATTGTGCTAGATGCTAGGGCTTCTACCATGCATACTTTTCTTTTAGAGGTACATGTACTTCCTCTACTCAGCTGAATAGCCCTAATGGACCAAACGCAGCCTATCTCCCCCTGCAAACACCTAAGATTCATGAAGAATTCCTTTCAAAAACTAACACAGTTCTCACAGGAAAACATGTGCTTCTAACATGGGTGGTTTTCCTTTGAGAGATGTGTGTGTCTTCAACTTAGCTGAATAGGCCTATTTGAAATGAGGTGAGCCTCCTACTTTGAATATTGATATTTGCAGGGTGCATTGCTTTAAAAAACTAAATGAATTCTCATAGTGAAACACTGTGCTAGATGTGGCAGTTTCTAACATTGAAGGATTTCTTTGCATACATGCATGTGTATCTGCAATTCACCCAAATAGGCCTATTTAGAGTAAGCACATGCTCTCTCCACCTTGAAACACCTAAGTGGCAGTAAGTATTCCTTTCAAAAATAACTCAAGTCTCAAAGGGAAACAACGTGCTAAACGCAAATGCTGCCATCACAGACGGTTTCCTTTGGAGAGGTACATGTGTTACATCTCCTTAGGTGAATAGGGCCATTCGGAGCAAAAGGATCCTTTCTCCACTGTGAAAACGATGATTTGCAGGACGTATTCCTTTCAAAACGTAACTCAAGTCTCACAAGGAAACAAAGTGGTAGGTTCTTTGCATCTAACACAGATTTTTTTCTTTCGAGATACACACATGTTTCATCAACTTTCTTGAACTGGCCTATTTGCAAGAAAATGAGACTTTCTCCACCTTGAAAAGTATGATTTGCAGGAGTTATTCTTCCCAAACCTATCTGAAGTCTCACAGGGAAACAATGTGCTTGAAACTCCTGCTTCTAACTCGGTGGTTTTCTTTCTAGGAATGCATGTGTTTCCTCAACTTAGTTGCCTAGGCCTATTTGGAACACAATGAGCCTATCTCCAACCTGAAAACTGTGATTAGCAGGATGTATTCCTTTCCAAAACTTCCTTAATTCTCAAAGGGAAACAATGTGCTAGAAGCTGCGGCTTCCAGCATAGGTGATTGTCTTGGCAGGGATACATGTGTTTCTTCAACTCTCCTGATTAGGCCTACTTAGTGCAAAGAGAGACCTGCTGCACCTTGAAACAACTACATTGCAAGAAACAGTCCTTTCCAAAACTAATTTCATTGTCACAAGAACAAGGTGCTGAATGCTGCAGTTTCTAGCATACATGGTTTTCTTTGGGGAGGAACATGTGTTACTTCAACTCAGCTGAATAGGCCTATTTGGAGCAAACCCAGCCTATCTGCACTTTGAAACACCAAAGTTGCAGGAAGCATTCCTTTCCAAAACGGACACCATTCTCACTGCAATACAATGTGTTAGATGCTCCAGCTTCTAACATAGATGGTTTTCTTTGGAGAGATACATGGGTTTCTTCAACTCAGCTGAATATACTTTAAGGGAGCAAACAGAGTCTATCTCCACCTTCAACCACCTAAGTTCCAGGAAGTATTCCTTGAAAAACCTAACCGAATACTACAGGGAAACCATGTGGTAGAAGCTCCTGGTTCTAAGACAGATGATTTTCTTTCAAGAGATACATGTGTTTCTACAAGTTAGCTGAAGAGGCCAATTTGGAACAAAATGAGCCTTTCTCCACCGAAAAAATACTGATTCTCGGGAGTTATTCCTTTCAAAACCAAATTCAATTTGGACAGGGAAACAGTGTGCTAGATGCTCCTGCTTCAAACAGGGATTGTTTTCTTGCGAGAAATACCTGTGTTTCTTCACTGGAGCCGAGTAGGGCTATTTGGAATAAAATGAGCCTTTTCGACCTTGAAAACTGTGATTTGCAGGGATTACTCATTTCAACAACTAATTCAGCTCTCAAAGTGAAACAATGTGCTCTGCTACAGCTTCTAGCATACATGCTTTTCTTTGAAGAGGTACATGAATTTCTTCAACTCAGCTGGATAGCCCTAATAGACCAAACGCAGTCTATATTAACCCTTCCACACCTAAGATTCAGGAAGTTTTCCTTTACTAACTAATGCAGTTCTCAGAGGAAAACAGAGTGCTTCTAACATGGATGGTTTTCCTTTGAGAGATACATGTGTTTCTTCAACTCAGCTGAAAAGGCATCTTTGGAGCAAAGAGAGACAATCTATCTTGAAATACCTTAGTTGCAGGAAGCATTGCATTGAAAACCTAAGTCAATACTCACAAGGAATCAATGATCTCGATGCTCCTGCATCTAATAGCGATGGTTTTCTTGGAGAGATACCTGTGTTTCTTCCACTTGGCTGAATAGGTCTTTTTGGATCAAAATGAGCTTTTTTGCGCTTTGAAAACTATGAACTACAGGAAGCATTTCTTTCCAAACCTAACACAATTCTCATTAGGACAGAGATGCTGAATGCTGCATCTTCTAACTTAGAGGGTTTTCTTAGGAGAGATACAAGGGTTTCTTCACCTCAGCTGAATATACGTTAAGTTAACAAACAGAGTCTCTCCCCACCTTGAACCACCAAAGTTCCAGGAAGTATTCCTTTAAAAAACTAACCGAATTCTACAGGGAAACAATGTGGTAGAAGCTCCTGGTCATAAGACAGATAGATTTCTTTCCAGAGATACATGTGTTTCTTCAAGTTAGCTGAATAGGCCTATTTAGAACAACTTGAGCCTTTCTCCACCTAGAAAATTCTGATATGCAAGAGATATTCCTTTCAAACCAAATTCAATTCTCACAGGGAAACAATGTGGTAGATGCTACATCTTTTAAAACAGGTGGTTTTCTTTAAGGAGACAGATGTGTTCCTTCAACTCAATGGAAAATGCCTAGTTGCAGCCAATGGAATCGATCTCCACCTTGAAACACCTAAGTTGCGGGATGTGTCTTTTCAGAACAAACTGAATTCTCCCAGGAAAAGCATGTGCTACATTCTCCTGCATGGAACAATGAGGGATTTCCTTGAGAGACACATGTGTTGCATCACCTCACCAGAATAGGTGTATTTGAAGCACAAGGAGCCTTTCTCCCCTGTGAACATTTTTTTTTGCAGGAATTATTCCTGTCAAAACATAACACAAGCCTCACTGGAAAAAAGGTGCTACATGCTCCTGTTTCTAACACAGGTGGTTTTCTTTTGAGGGATACAAGGATTCCTTCAATTTAGCTGAATAGGTCTATTTGCAACAAAATGAGCCCTTCCCCACCTGGAAAACTATCGTTCACAGGAATTATTCCTTTCAAAACTAACTCAATTGTCGGAGGGAGACAATGCAGAAGATGCTGCAGCTTCTATCACAGATGGTTGTCTTTGGAGAGGTACATGTGTTCCCTCCCCTCAGTTGAATAGGCCTATTTGGAGCAAAATGTGCCTATCTCCACCTTGAAGCACCTACTTTTCACGAAGTATTTCTTTCAAAAGTTAACTCAGTTATCACAGAGAAACAATGTGCTGCTAGCTTCTGTTTCTACACAGATGGAGTTCCTTCGAGAGATACATGTGTTTCTTCAAGTAAGATGAATTGGTGGATCTGCAGCCAAATGAGCCTTTTCCATCTTGAAAACTTTGGTTTGCAGGAAGTACTCCTTTCAAAACCTAACTGAGTTCTCATGGCCTAACAATGTGCTCGATGTGGCAGCCACTTTCATAGCTGGTTTTCTTTGGAGAGATGCATATGGTTCTTCAACTCAGGTGAAGAGGCCTATTTGGAGCAAAGTGAGGCTATTTCCACCTTGAAAGGCCGTGGTTGCAGGAAGTATTCTTTTCCAAAACGGACGCAATTCTCACAGGAAAACAATGTGCTAGGTGCTCCTGCTTCCAACAGGGATGGTTTTCTTTCGAGAAATACCTGTGTTTCTTCAACTTAGCCAAGTCGGGCTATTTGGAATGAGATGACAGTTTTCGACCTTGAAAACTGTGAATTGCAGGAATTATTCTTCTGCAAATCCAATTCAACTCTCAAAGGGAAACATTGTGCTAGATGCTAGGGCTTCTACCATGCATACTTTTCTTTTAGAGGTACATGTACTTCCTCTACTCAGCTGAATAGCCCTAATGGACCAAACGCAGCCTATCTCCCCCTGCAAACACCTAAGATTCATGAAGAATTCCTTTCAAAAACTAACACAGTTCTCACAGGAAAACATGTGCTTCTAACATGGGTGGTTTTCCTTTGAGAGATGTGTGTGTCTTCAACTTAGCTGAATAGGCCTATTTGAAATGAGGTGAGCCTCCTACTTTGAATATTGATATTTGCAGGGTGCATTGCTTTAAAAAACTAAATGAATTCTCATAGTGAAACACTGTGCTAGATGTGGCAGTTTCTAACATTGAAGGATTTCTTTGCATACATGCATGTGTATCTGCAATTCACCCAAATAGGCCTATTTAGAGTAAGCACATGCTCTCTCCACCTTGAAACACCTAAGTGGCAGTAAGTATTCCTTTCAAAAATAACTCAAGTCTCAAAGGGAAACAACGTGCTAAACGCAAATGCTGCCATCACAGACGGTTTCCTTTGGAGAGGTACATGTGTTACATCTCCTTAGGTGAATAGGCCCATTCGGAGCAAAAGGATCCTTTCTCCACTGTGAAAACGATGATTTGCAGGACGTATTCCTTTCAAAACGTAACTCAAGTCTCACAAGGAAACAAAGTGGTAGGTTCTTTGCATCTAACACAGATTTTTTTCTTTCGAGATACACACATGTTTCATCAACTTTCTTGAACTGGCCTATTTGCAAGAAAATGAGACTTTCTCCACCTTGAAAAGTATGATTTGCAGGAGTTATTCTTCCCAAACCTATCTGAAGTCTCACAGGGAAACAATGTGCTTGAAACTCCTGCTTCTAACTCGGTGGTTTTCTTTCTAGGAATGCATGTGTTTCCTCAACTTAGTTGCCTAGGCCTATTTGGAACACAATGAGCCTATCTCCAACCTGAAAACTGTGATTAGCAGGATGTATTCCTTTCCAAAACTTCCTTAATTCTCAAAGGGAAACAATGTGCTAGAAGCTGCGGCTTCCAGCATAGGTGATTGTCTTGGCAGGGATACATGTGTTTCTTCAACTCACCTGATTAGGCCTACTTAGTGCAAAGAGAGACCTGCTGCACCTTGAAACAACTACATTGCAAGAAACAGTCCTTTCCAAAACTAATTTCATTGTCACAAGAACAAGGTGCTGAATGCTGCAGTTTCTAGCATACATGGTTTTCTTTGGGGAGGAACATGTGTTACTTCAACTCAGCTGAATAGGCCTATTTGGAGCAAACCCAGCCTATCTGCACTTTGAAACACCGAAGTTGCAGGAAGCATTCCTTTCCAAAACGGACACCATTCTCACTGCAATACAATGTGTTAGATGCTCCAGCTTCTAACATAGATGGTTTTCTTTGGAGAGATACATGGGTTTCTTCAACTCAGCTGAATATACTTTAAGGGAGCAAACAGAGTCTATCTCCACCTTCAACCACCTAAGTTCCAGGAAGTATTCCTTGAAAAACCTAACCGAATACTACAGGGAAACCATGTGGTAGAAGCTCCTGGTTCTAAGACAGATGATTTTCTTTCAAGAGATACATGTGTTTCTACAAGTTAGCTGAAGAGGCCAATTTGGAACAAAATGAGCCTTTCTCCACCGAAAAAATACTGATTCTCGGGAGTTATTCCTTTCAAAACCAAATTCAATTTGGACAGGGAAACAGTGTGCTAGATGCTCCTGCTTCAAACAGGGATTGTTTTCTTGCGAGAAATACCTGTGTTTCTTCACTGGAGCCGAGTAGGGCTATTTGGAATAAAATGAGCCTTTTCGACCTTGAAAACTGTGATTTGCAGGGATTACTCATTTCAACAACTAATTCAGCTCTCAAAGTGAAACAATGTGCTCTGCTACAGCTTCTAGCATACATGCTTTTCTTTGAAGAGGTACATGAATTTCTTCAACTCAGCTGGATAGCCCTAATAGACCAAACGCAGTCTATATTAACCCTTCCACACCTAAGATTCAGGAAGTTTTCCTTTACTAACTAATGCAGTTCTCAGAGGAAAACAGAGTGCTTCTAACATGGATGGTTTTCCTTTGAGAGATACATGTGTTTCTTCAACTCAGCTGAAAAGGCATCTTTGGAGCAAAGAGAGACAATCTATCTTGAAATACCTTAGTTGCAGGAAGCATTGCATTGAAAACCTAAGTCAATACTCACAAGGAATCAATGATCTCGATGCTCCTGCATCTAATAGCGATGGTTTTCTTGGAGAGATACCTGTGTTTCTTCCACTTGGCTGAATAGGTCTTTTTGGATCAAAATGAGCTTTTTTGCGCTTTGAAAACTATGAACTACAGGAAGCATTTCTTTCCAAACCTAACACAATTCTCATTAGGACAGAGATGCTGAATGCTGCATCTTCTAACTTAGAGGGTTTTCTTAGGAGAGATACAAGGGTTTCTTCACCTCAGCTGAATATACGTTAAGTTAACAAACAGAGTCTCTCCCCACCTTGAACCACCAAAGTTCCAGGAAGTATTCCTTTAAAAAACTAACCGAATTCTACAGGGAAACAATGTGGTAGAAGCTCCTGGTCATAAGACAGATAGATTTCTTTCCAGAGATACATGTGTTTCTTCAAGTTAGCTGAATAGGCCTATTTAGAACAACTTGAGCCTTTCTCCACGTAGAAAATTCTGATATGCAAGAGATATTCCTTTCAAACCAAATTCAATTCTCACAGGGAAACAATGTGGTAGATGCTACATCTTTTAAAACAGGTGGTTTTCTTTAAGGAGACAGATGTGTTCCTTCAACTCAATGGAAAATGCCTAGTTGCAGCCAATGGAATCGATCTCCACCTTGAAACACCTAAGTTGCGGGATGTGTCTTTTCAGAACAAACTGAATTCTCCCAGGAAAAGCATGTGCTACATTCTCCTGCATGGAACAATGAGGGATTTCCTTGAGAGACACATGTGTTGCATCACCTCACCAGAATAGGTGTATTTGAAGCACAAGGAGCCTTTCTCCCCTGTGAACATTTTTTTTTGCAGGAATTATTCCTGTCAAAACATAACACAAGCCTCACTGGAAAAAAGGTGCTACATGCTCCTGTTTCTAACACAGGTGGTTTTCTTTTGAGGGATACAAGGATTCCTTCAATTTAGCTGAATAGGTCTATTTGCAACAAAATGAGCCCTTCCCCACCTGGAAAACTATCGTTCACAGGAATTATTCCTTTCAAAACTAACTCAATTGTCGGAGGGAGACAATGCAGAAGATGCTGCAGCTTCTATCACAGATGGTTGTCTTTGGAGAGGTACATGTGTTCCCTCCCCTCAGTTGAATAGGCCTATTTGGAGCAAAATGTGCCTATCTCCACCTTGAAGCACCTACTTTTCACGAAGTATTTCTTTCAAAAGTTAACTCAGTTATCACAGAGAAACAATGTGCTGCTAGCTTCTGTTTCTACACAGATGGAGTTCCTTCGAGAGATACATGTGTTTCTTCAAGTAAGATGAATTGGTGGATCTGCAGCCAAATGAGCCTTTTCCATCTTGAAAACTTTGGTTTGCAGGAAGTACTCCTTTCAAAACCTAACTGAGTTCTCATGGCCTAACAATGTGCTCGATGTGGCAGCCACTTTCATAGCTGGTTTTCTTTGGAGAGATGCATATGGTTCTTCAACTCAGGTGAAGAGGCCTATTTGGAGCAAAGTGAGGCTATTTCCACCTTGAAAGGCCGTGGTTGCAGGAAGTATTCTTTTCCAAAACGGACGCAATTCTCACAGGAAAACAATGTGCTAGGTGCTCCTGCTTCCAACAGGGATGGTTTTCTTTCGAGAAATACCTGTGTTTCTTCAACTTAGCCAAGTCGGGCTATTTGGAATGAGATGACAGTTTTCGACCTTGAAAACTGTGAATTGCAGGAATTATTCTTCTGCAAATCCAATTCAACTCTCAAAGGGAAACATTGTGCTAGATGCTAGGGCTTCTACCATGCATACTTTTCTTTTAGAGGTACATGTACTTCCTCTACTCAGCTGAATAGCCCTAATGGACCAAACGCAGCCTATCTCCCCCTGCAAACACCTAAGATTCATGAAGAATTCCTTTCAAAAACTAACACAGTTCTCACAGGAAAACATGTGCTTCTAACATGGGTGGTTTTCCTTTGAGAGATGTGTGTGTCTTCAACTTAGCTGAATAGGCCTATTTGAAATGAGGTGAGCCTCCTACTTTGAATATTGATATTTGCAGGGTGCATTGCTTTAAAAAACTAAATGAATTCTCATAGTGAAACACTGTGCTAGATGTGGCAGTTTCTAACATTGAAGGATTTCTTTGCATACATGCATGTGTATCTGCAATTCACCCAAATAGGCCTATTTAGAGTAAGCACATGCTCTCTCCACCTTGAAACACCTAAGTGGCAGTAAGTATTCCTTTCAAAAATAACTCAAGTCTCAAAGGGAAACAACGTGCTAAACGCAAATGCTGCCATCACAGACGGTTTCCTTTGGAGAGGTACATGTGTTACATCTCCTTAGGTGAATAGGCCCATTCGGAGCAAAAGGATCCTTTCTCCACTGTGAAAACGATGATTTGCAGGACGTATTCCTTTCAAAACGTAACTCAAGTCTCACAAGGAAACAAAGTGGTAGGTTCTTTGCATCTAACACAGATTTTTTTCTTTCGAGATACACACATGTTTCATCAACTTTCTTGAACTGGCCTATTTGCAAGAAAATGAGACTTTCTCCACCTTGAAAAGTATGATTTGCAGGAGTTATTCTTCCCAAACCTATCTGAAGTCTCACAGGGAAACAATGTGCTTGAAACTCCTGCTTCTAACTCGGTGGTTTTCTTTCTAGGAATGCATGTGTTTCCTCAACTTAGTTGCCTAGGCCTATTTGGAACACAATGAGCCTATCTCCAACCTGAAAACTGTGATTAGCAGGATGTATTCCTTTCCAAAACTTCCTTAATTCTCAAAGGGAAACAATGTGCTAGAAGCTGCGGCTTCCAGCATAGGTGATTGTCTTGGCAGGGATACATGTGTTTCTTCAACTCACCTGATTAGGCCTACTTAGTGCAAAGAGAGACCTGCTGCACCTTGAAACAACTACATTGCAAGAAACAGTCCTTTCCAAAACTAATTTCATTGTCACAAGAACAAGGTGCTGAATGCTGCAGTTTCTAGCATACATGGTTTTCTTTGGGGAGGAACATGTGTTACTTCAACTCAGCTGAATAGGCCTATTTGGAGCAAACCCAGCCTATCTGCACTTTGAAACACCGAAGTTGCAGGAAGCATTCCTTTCCAAAACGGACACCATTCTCACTGCAATACAATGTGTTAGATGCTCCAGCTTCTAACATAGATGGTTTTCTTTGGAGAGATACATGGGTTTCTTCAACTCAGCTGAATATACTTTAAGGGAGCAAACAGAGTCTATCTCCACCTTCAACCACCTAAGTTCCAGGAAGTATTCCTTGAAAAACCTAACCGAATACTACAGGGAAACCATGTGGTAGAAGCTCCTGGTTCTAAGACAGATGATTTTCTTTCAAGAGATACATGTGTTTCTACAAGTTAGCTGAAGAGGCCAATTTGGAACAAAATGAGCCTTTCTCCACCGAAAAAATACTGATTCTCGGGAGTTATTCCTTTCAAAACCAAATTCAATTTGGACAGGGAAACAGTGTGCTAGATGCTCCTGCTTCAAACAGGGATTGTTTTCTTGCGAGAAATACCTGTGTTTCTTCACTGGAGCCGAGTAGGGCTATTTGGAATAAAATGAGCCTTTTCGACCTTGAAAACTGTGATTTGCAGGGATTACTCATTTCAACAACTAATTCAGCTCTCAAAGTGAAACAATGTGCTCTGCTACAGCTTCTAGCATACATGCTTTTCTTTGAAGAGGTACATGAATTTCTTCAACTCAGCTGGATAGCCCTAATAGACCAAACGCAGTCTATATTAACCCTTCCACACCTAAGATTCAGGAAGTTTTCCTTTACTAACTAATGCAGTTCTCAGAGGAAAACAGAGTGCTTCTAACATGGATGGTTTTCCTTTGAGAGATACATGTGTTTCTTCAACTCAGCTGAAAAGGCATCTTTGGAGCAAAGAGAGACAATCTATCTTGAAATACCTTAGTTGCAGGAAGCATTGCATTGAAAACCTAAGTCAATACTCACAAGGAATCAATGATCTCGATGCTCCTGCATCTAATAGCGATGGTTTTCTTGGAGAGATACCTGTGTTTCTTCCACTTGGCTGAATAGGTCTTTTTGGATCAAAATGAGCTTTTTTGCGCTTTGAAAACTATGAACTACAGGAAGCATTTCTTTCCAAACCTAACACAATTCTCATTAGGACAGAGATGCTGAATGCTGCATCTTCTAACTTAGAGGGTTTTCTTAGGAGAGATACAAGGGTTTCTTCACCTCAGCTGAATATACGTTAAGTTAACAAACAGAGTCTCTCCCCACCTTGAACCACCAAAGTTCCAGGAAGTATTCCTTTAAAAAACTAACCGAATTCTACAGGGAAACAATGTGGTAGAAGCTCCTGGTCATAAGACAGATAGATTTCTTTCCAGAGATACATGTGTTTCTTCAAGTTAGCTGAATAGGCCTATTTAGAACAACTTGAGCCTTTCTCCACCTAGAAAATTCTGATATGCAAGAGATATTCCTTTCAAACCAAATTCAATTCTCACAGGGAAACAATGTGGTAGATGCTACATCTTTTAAAACAGGTGGTTTTCTTTAAGGATACAGATGTGTTCCTTCAACTCAATGGAAAATGCCTAGTTGCAGCCAATGGAATCGATCTCCACCTTGAAACACCTAAGTTGCGGGATGTGTCTTTTCAGAACAAACTGAATTCTCCCAGGAAAAGCATGTGCTACATTCTCCTGCATGGAACAATGAGGGATTTCCTTGAGAGACACATGTGTTGCATCACCTCACCAGAATAGGTGTATTTGAAGCACAAGGAGCCTTTCTCCCCTGTGAACATTTTTTTTTGCAGGAATTATTCCTGTCAAAACATAACACAAGCCTCACTGGAAAAAAGGTGCTACATGCTCCTGTTTCTAACACAGGTGGTTTTCTTTTGAGGGATACAAGGATTCCTTCAATTTAGCTGAATAGGTCTATTTGCAACAAAATGAGCCCTTCCCCACCTGGAAAACTATCGTTCACAGGAATTATTCCTTTCAAAACTAACTCAATTGTCGGAGGGAGACAATGCAGAAGATGCTGCAGCTTCTATCACAGATGGTTGTCTTTGGAGAGGTACATGTGTTCCCTCCCCTCAGTTGAATAGGCCTATTTGGAGCAAAATGTGCCTATCTCCACCTTGAAGCACCTACTTTTCACGAAGTATTTCTTTCAAAAGTTAACTCAGTTATCACCGAGAAACAATGTGCTGCTAGCTTCTGTTTCTACACAGATGGAGTTCCTTCGAGAGATACATGTGTTTCTTCAAGTAAGATGAATTGGTGGATCTGCAGCCAAATGAGCCTTTTCCATCTTGAAAACTTTGGTTTGCAGGAAGTACTCCTTTCAAAACCTAACTGAGTTCTCATGGCCTAACAATGTGCTCGATGTGGCAGCCACTTTCATAGCTGGTTTTCTTTGGAGAGATGCATATGGTTCTTCAACTCAGGTGAAGAGGCCTATTTGGAGCAAAGTGAGGCTATTTCCACCTTGAAAGGCCGTGGTTGCAGGAAGTATTCTTTTCCAAAACGGACGCAATTCTCACAGGAAAACAATGTGCTAGGTGCTCCTGCTTCCAACAGGGATGGTTTTCTTTCGAGAAATACCTGTGTTTCTTCAACTTAGCCAAGTCGGGCTATTTGGAATGAGATGACAGTTTTCGACCTTGAAAACTGTGAATTGCAGGAATTATTCTTCTGCAAATCCAATTCAACTCTCAAAGGGAAACATTGTGCTAGATGCTAGGGCTTCTACCATGCATACTTTTCTTTTAGAGGTACATGTACTTCCTCTACTCAGCTGAATAGCCCTAATGGACCAAACGCAGCCTATCTCCCCCTGCAAACACCTAAGATTCATGAAGAATTCCTTTCAAAAACTAACACAGTTCTCACAGGAAAACATGTGCTTCTAACATGGGTGGTTTTCCTTTGAGAGATGTGTGTGTCTTCAACTTAGCTGAATAGGCCTATTTGAAATGAGGTGAGCCTCCTACTTTGAATATTGATATTTGCAGGGTGCATTGCTTTAAAAAACTAAATGAATTCTCATAGTGAAACACTGTGCTAGATGTGGCAGTTTCTAACATTGAAGGATTTCTTTGCATACATGCATGTGTATCTGCAATTCACCCAAATAGGCCTATTTAGAGTAAGCACATGCTCTCTCCACCTTGAAACACCTAAGTGGCAGTAAGTATTCCTTTCAAAAATAACTCAAGTCTCAAAGGGAAACAACGTGCTAAACGCAAATGCTGCCATCACAGACGGTTTCCTTTGGAGAGGTACATGTGTTACATCTCCTTAGGTGAATAGGCCCATTCGGAGCAAAAGGATCCTTTCTCCACTGTGAAAACGATGATTTGCAGGACGTATTCCTTTCAAAACGTAACTCAAGTCTCACAAGGAAACAAAGTGGTAGGTTCTTTGCATCTAACACAGATTTTTTTCTTTCGAGATACACACATGTTTCATCAACTTTCTTGAACTGGCCTATTTGCAAGAAAATGAGACTTTCTCCACCTTGAAAAGTAGGATTTGCAGGAGTTATTCTTCCCAAACCTATCTGAAGTCTCACAGGGAAACAATGTGCTTGAAACTCCTGCTTCTAACTCGGTGGTTTTCTTTCTAGGAATGCATGTGTTTCCTCAACTTAGTTGCCTAGGCCTATTTGGAACACAATGAGCCTATCTCCAACCTGAAAACTGTGATTAGCAGGATGTATTCCTTTCCAAAACTTCCTTAATTCTCAAAGGGAAACAATGTGCTAGAAGCTGCGGCTTCCAGCATAGGTGATTGTCTTGGCAGGGATACATGTGTTTCTTCAACTCTCCTGATTAGGCCTACTTAGTGCAAAGAGAGACCTGCTGCACCTTGAAACAACTACATTGCAAGAAACAGTCCTTTCCAAAACTAATTTCATTGTCACAAGAACAAGGTGCTGAATGCTGCAGTTTCTAGCATACATGGTTTTCTTTGGGGAGGAACATGTGTTACTTCAACTCAGCTGAATAGGCCTATTTGGAGCAAACCCAGCCTATCTGCACTTTGAAACACCAAAGTTGCAGGAAGCATTCCTTTCCAAAACGGACACCATTCTCACTGCAATACAATGTGTTAGATGCTCCAGCTTCTAACATAGATGGTTTTCTTTGGAGAGATACATGGGTTTCTTCAACTCAGCTGAATATACTTTAAGGGAGCAAACAGAGTCTATCTCCACCTTCAACCACCTAAGTTCCAGGAAGTATTCCTTGAAAAACCTAACCGAATACTACAGGGAAACCATGTGGTAGAAGCTCCTGGTTCTAAGACAGATGATTTTCTTTCAAGAGATACATGTGTTTCTACAAGTTAGCTGAAGAGGCCAATTTGGAACAAAATGAGCCTTTCTCCACCGAAAAAATACTGATTCTCGGGAGTTATTCCTTTCAAAACCAAATTCAATTTGGACAGGGAAACAGTGTGCTAGATGCTCCTGCTTCAAACAGGGATTGTTTTCTTGCGAGAAATACCTGTGTTTCTTCACTGGAGCCGAGTAGGGCTATTTGGAATAAAATGAGCCTTTTCGACCTTGAAAACTGTGATTTGCAGGGATTACTCATTTCAACAACTAATTCAGCTCTCAAAGTGAAACAATGTGCTCTGCTACAGCTTCTAGCATACATGCTTTTCTTTGAAGAGGTACATGAATTTCTTCAACTCAGCTGGATAGCCCTAATAGACCAAACACAGTCTATATTAACCCTTCCACACCTAAGATTCAGGAAGTTTTCCTTTACTAACTAATGCAGTTCTCAGAGGAAAACAGAGTGCTTCTAACATGGATGGTTTTCCTTTGAGAGATACATGTGTTTCTTCAACTCAGCTGAAAAGGCATCTTTGGAGCAAAGAGAGACAATCTATCTTGAAATACCTTAGTTGCAGGAAGCATTGCATTGAAAACCTAAGTCAATACTCACAAGGAATCAATGATCTCGATGCTCCTGCATCTAATAGCGATGGTTTTCTTGGAGAGATACCTGTGTTTCTTCCACTTGGCTGAATAGGTCTTTTTGGATCAAAATGAGCTTTTTTGCGCTTTGAAAACTATGAACTACAGGAAGCATTTCTTTCCAAACCTAACACAATTCTCATTAGGACAGAGATGCTGAATGCTGCATCTTCTAACTTAGAGGGTTTTCTTAGGAGAGATACAAGGGTTTCTTCACCTCAGCTGAATATACGTTAAGTTAACAAACAGAGTCTCTCCCCACCTTGAACCACCAAAGTTCCAGGAAGTATTCCTTTAAAAAACTAACCGAATTCTACAGGGAAACAATGTGGTAGAAGCTCCTGGTCATAAGACAGATAGATTTCTTTCCAGAGATACATGTGTTTCTTCAAGTTAGCTGAATAGGCCTATTTAGAACAACTTGAGCCTTTCTCCACCTAGAAAATTCTGATATGCAAGAGATATTCCTTTCAAACCAAATTCAATTCTCACAGGGAAACAATGTGGTAGATGCTACATCTTTTAAAACAGGTGGTTTTCTTTAAGGAGACAGATGTGTTCCTTCAACTCAATGGAAAATGCCTAGTTGCAGCCAATGGAATCGATCTCCACCTTGAAACACCTAAGTTGCGGGATGTGTCTTTTCAGAACAAACTGAATTCTCCCAGGAAAAGCATGTGCTACATTCTCCTGCATGGAACAATGAGGGATTTCCTTGAGAGACACATGTGTTGCATCACCTCACCAGAATAGGTGTATTTGAAGCACAAGGAGCCTTTCTCCCCTGTGAACATTTTTTTTTGCAGGAATTATTCCTGTCAAAACATAACACAAGCCTCACTGGAAAAAAGGTGCTACATGCTCCTGTTTCTAACACAGGTGGTTTTCTTTTGAGGGATACAAGGATTCCTTCAATTTAGCTGAATAGGTCTATTTGCAACAAAATGAGCCCTTCCCCACCTGGAAAACTATCGTTCACAGGAATTATTCCTTTCAAAACTAACTCAATTGTCGGAGGGAGACAATGCAGAAGATGCTGCAGCTTCTATCACAGATGGTTGTCTTTGGAGAGGTACATGTGTTCCCTCCCCTCAGTTGAATAGGCCTATTTGGAGCAAAATGTGCCTATCTCCACCTTGAAGCACCTACTTTTCACGAAGTATTTCTTTCAAAAGTTAACTCAGTTATCACAGAGAAACAATGTGCTGCTAGCTTCTGTTTCTACACAGATGGAGTTCCTTCGAGAGATACATGTGTTTCTTCAAGTAAGATGAATTGGTGGATCTGCAGCCAAATGAGCCTTTTCCATCTTGAAAACTTTGGTTTGCAGGAAGTACTCCTTTCAAAACCTAACTGAGTTCTCATGGCCTAACAATGTGCTCGATGTGGCAGCCACTTTCATAGCTGGTTTTCTTTGGAGAGATGCATATGGTTCTTCAACTCAGGTGAAGAGGCCTATTTGGAGCAAAGTGAGGCTATTTCCACCTTGAAAGGCCGTGGTTGCAGGAAGTATTCTTTTCCAAAACGGACGCAATTCTCACAGGAAAACAATGTGCTAGGTGCTCCTGCTTCCAACAGGGATGGTTTTCTTTCGAGAAATACCTGTGTTTCTTCAACTTAGCCAAGTCGGGCTATTTGGAATGAGATGACAGTTTTCGACCTTGAAAACTGTGAATTGCAGGAATTATTCTTCTGCAAATCCAATTCAACTCTCAAAGGGAAACATTGTGCTAGATGCTAGGGCTTCTACCATGCATACTTTTCTTTTAGAGGTACATGTACTTCCTCTACTCAGCTGAATAGCCCTAATGGACCAAACGCAGCCTATCTCCCCCTGCAAACACCTAAGATTCATGAAGAATTCCTTTCAAAAACTAACACAGTTCTCACAGGAAAACATGTGCTTCTAACATGGGTGGTTTTCCTTTGAGAGATGTGTGTGTCTTCAACTTAGCTGAATAGGCCTATTTGAAATGAGGTGAGCCTCCTACTTTGAATATTGATATTTGCAGGGTGCATTGCTTTAAAAAACTAAATGAATTCTCATAGTGAAACACTGTGCTAGATGTGGCAGTTTCTAACATTGAAGGATTTCTTTGCATACATGCATGTGTATCTGCAATTCACCCAAATAGGCCTATTTAGAGTAAGCACATGCTCTCTCCACCTTGAAACACCTAAGTGGCAGTAAGTATTCCTTTCAAAAATAACTCAAGTCTCAAAGGGAAACAACGTGCTAAACGCAAATGCTGCCATCACAGACGGTTTCCTTTGGAGAGGTACATGTGTTACATCTCCTTAGGTGAATAGGCCCATTCGGAGCAAAAGGATCCTTTCTCCACTGTGAAAACGATGATTTGCAGGACGTATTCCTTTCAAAACGTAACTCAAGTCTCACAAGGAAACAAAGTGGTAGGTTCTTTGCATCTAACACAGATTTTTTTCTTTCGAGATACACACATGTTTCATCAACTTTCTTGAACTGGCCTATTTGCAAGAAAATGAGACTTTCTCCACCTTGAAAAGTATGATTTGCAGGAGTTATTCTTCCCAAACCTATCTGAAGTCTCACAGGGAAACAATGTGCTTGAAACTCCTGCTTCTAACTCGGTGGTTTTCTTTCTAGGAATGCATGTGTTTCCTCAACTTAGTTGCCTAGGCCTATTTGGAACACAATGAGCCTATCTCCAACCTGAAAACTGTGATTAGCAGGATGTATTCCTTTCCAAAACTTCCTTAATTCTCAAAGGGAAACAATGTGCTAGAAGCTGCGGCTTCCAGCATAGGTGATTGTCTTGGCAGGGATACATGTGTTTCTTCAACTCACCTGATTAGGCCTACTTAGTGCAAAGAGAGACCTGCTGCACCTTGAAACAACTACATTGCAAGAAACAGTCCTTTCCAAAACTAATTTCATTGTCACAAGAACAAGGTGCTGAATGCTGCAGTTTCTAGCATACATGGTTTTCTTTGGGGAGGAACATGTGTTACTTCAACTCAGCTGAATAGGCCTATTTGGAGCAAACCCAGCCTATCTGCACTTTGAAACACCGAAGTTGCAGGAAGCATTCCTTTCCAAAACGGACACCATTCTCACTGCAATACAATGTGTTAGATGCTCCAGCTTCTAACATAGATGGTTTTCTTTGGAGAGATACATGGGTTTCTTCAACTCAGCTGAATATACTTTAAGGGAGCAAACAGAGTCTATCTCCACCTTCAACCACCTAAGTTCCAGGAAGTATTCCTTGAAAAACCTAACCGAATACTACAGGGAAACCATGTGGTAGAAGCTCCTGGTTCTAAGACAGATGATTTTCTTTCAAGAGATACATGTGTTTCTACAAGTTAGCTGAAGAGGCCAATTTGGAACAAAATGAGCCTTTCTCCACCGAAAAAATACTGATTCTCGGGAGTTATTCCTTTCAAAACCAAATTCAATTTGGACAGGGAAACAGTGTGCTAGATGCTCCTGCTTCAAACAGGGATTGTTTTCTTGCGAGAAATACCTGTGTTTCTTCACTGGAGCCGAGTAGGGCTATTTGGAATAAAATGAGCCTTTTCGACCTTGAAAACTGTGATTTGCAGGGATTACTCATTTCAACAACTAATTCAGCTCTCAAAGTGAAACAATGTGCTCTGCTACAGCTTCTAGCATACATGCTTTTCTTTGAAGAGGTACATGAATTTCTTCAACTCAGCTGGATAGCCCTAATAGACCAAACGCAGTCTATATTAACCCTTCCACACCTAAGATTCAGGAAGTTTTCCTTTACTAACTAATGCAGTTCTCAGAGGAAAACAGAGTGCTTCTAACATGGATGGTTTTCCTTTGAGAGATACATGTGTTTCTTCAACTCAGCTGAAAAGGCATCTTTGGAGCAAAGAGAGACAATCTATCTTGAAATACCTTAGTTGCAGGAAGCATTGCATTGAAAACCTAAGTCAATACTCACAAGGAATCAATGATCTCGATGCTCCTGCATCTAATAGCGATGGTTTTCTTGGAGAGATACCTGTGTTTCTTCCACTTGGCTGAATAGGTCTTTTTGGATCAAAATGAGCTTTTTTGCGCTTTGAAAACTATGAACTACAGGAAGCATTTCTTTCCAAACCTAACACAATTCTCATTAGGACAGAGATGCTGAATGCTGCATCTTCTAACTTAGAGGGTTTTCTTAGGAGAGATACAAGGGTTTCTTCACCTCAGCTGAATATACGTTAAGTTAACAAACAGAGTCTCTCCCCACCTTGAACCACCAAAGTTCCAGGAAGTATTCCTTTAAAAAACTAACCGAATTCTACAGGGAAACAATGTGGTAGAAGCTCCTGGTCATAAGACAGATAGATTTCTTTCCAGAGATACATGTGTTTCTTCAAGTTAGCTGAATAGGCCTATTTAGAACAACTTGAGCCTTTCTCCACCTAGAAAATTCTGATATGCAAGAGATATTCCTTTCAAACCAAATTCAATTCTCACAGGGAAACAATGTGGTAGATGCTACATCTTTTAAAACAGGTGGTTTTCTTTAAGGAGACAGATGTGTTCCTTCAACTCAATGGAAAATGCCTAGTTGCAGCCAATGGAATCGATCTCCACCTTGAAACACCTAAGTTGCGGGATGTGTCTTTTCAGAACAAACTGAATTCTCCCAGGAAAAGCATGTGCTACATTCTCCTGCATGGAACAATGAGGGATTTCCTTGAGAGACACATGTGTTGCATCACCTCACCAGAATAGGTGTATTTGAAGCACAAGGAGCCTTTCTCCCCTGTGAACATTTTTTTTTGCAGGAATTATTCCTGTCAAAACATAACACAAGCCTCACTGGAAAAAAGGTGCTACATGCTCCTGTTTCTAACACAGGTGGTTTTCTTTTGAGGGATACAAGGATTCCTTCAATTTAGCTGAATAGGTCTATTTGCAACAAAATGAGCCCTTCCCCACCTGGAAAACTATCGTTCACAGGAATTATTCCTTTCAAAACTAACTCAATTGTCGGAGGGAGACAATGCAGAAGATGCTGCAGCTTCTATCACAGATGGTTGTCTTTGGAGAGGTACATGTGTTCCCTCCCCTCAGTTGAATAGGCCTATTTGGAGCAAAATGTGCCTATCTCCACCTTGAAGCACCTACTTTTCACGAAGTATTTCTTTCAAAAGTTAACTCAGTTATCACAGAGAAACAATGTGCTGCTAGCTTCTGTTTCTACACAGATGGAGTTCCTTCGAGAGATACATGTGTTTCTTCAAGTAAGATGAATTGGTGGATCTGCAGCCAAATGAGCCTTTTCCATCTTGAAAACTTTGGTTTGCAGGAAGTACTCCTTTCAAAACCTAACTGAGTTCTCATGGCCTAACAATGTGCTCGATGTGGCAGCCACTTTCATAGCTGGTTTTCTTTGGAGAGATGCATATGGTTCTTCAACTCAGGTGAAGAGGCCTATTTGGAGCAAAGTGAGGCTATTTCCACCTTGAAAGGCCGTGGTTGCAGGAAGTATTCTTTTCCAAAACGGACGCAATTCTCACAGGAAAACAATGTGCTAGGTGCTCCTGCTTCCAACAGGGATGGTTTTCTTTCGAGAAATACCTGTGTTTCTTCAACTTAGCCAAGTCGGGCTATTTGGAATGAGATGACAGTTTTCGACCTTGAAAACTGTGAATTGCAGGAATTATTCTTCTGCAAATCCAATTCAACTCTCAAAGGGAAACATTGTGCTAGATGCTAGGGCTTCTACCATGCATACTTTTCTTTTAGAGGTACATGTACTTCCTCTACTCAGCTGAATAGCCCTAATGGACCAAACGCAGCCTATCTCCCCCTGCAAACACCTAAGATTCATGAAGAATTCCTTTCAAAAACTAACACAGTTCTCACAGGAAAACATGTGCTTCTAACATGGGTGGTTTTCCTTTGAGAGATGTGTGTGTCTTCAACTTAGCTGAATAGGCCTATTTGAAATGAGGTGAGCCTCCTACTTTGAATATTGATATTTGCAGGGTGCATTGCTTTAAAAAACTAAATGAATTCTCATAGTGAAACACTGTGCTAGATGTGGCAGTTTCTAACATTGAAGGATTTCTTTGCATACATGCATGTGTATCTGCAATTCACCCAAATAGGCCTATTTAGAGTAAGCACATGCTCTCTCCACCTTGAAACACCTAAGTGGCAGTAAGTATTCCTTTCAAAAATAACTCAAGTCTCAAAGGGAAACAACGTGCTAAACGCAAATGCTGCCATCACAGACGGTTTCCTTTGGAGAGGTACATGTGTTACATCTCCTTAGGTGAATAGGCCCATTCGGAGCAAAAGGATCCTTTCTCCACTGTGAAAACGATGATTTGCAGGACGTATTCCTTTCAAAACGTAACTCAAGTCTCACAAGGAAACAAAGTGGTAGGTTCTTTGCATCTAACACAGATTTTTTTCTTTCGAGATACACACATGTTTCATCAACTTTCTTGAACTGGCCTATTTGCAAGAAAATGAGACTTTCTCCACCTTGAAAAGTAGGATTTGCAGGAGTTATTCTTCCCAAACCTATCTGAAGTCTCACAGGGAAACAATGTGCTTGAAACTCCTGCTTCTAACTCGGTGGTTTTCTTTCTAGGAATGCATGTGTTTCCTCAACTTAGTTGCCTAGGCCTATTTGGAACACAATGAGCCTATCTCCAACCTGAAAACTGTGATTAGCAGGATGTATTCCTTTCCAAAACTTCCTTAATTCTCAAAGGGAAACAATGTGCTAGAAGCTGCGGCTTCCAGCATAGGTGATTGTCTTGGCAGGGATACATGTGTTTCTTCAACTCACCTGATTAGGCCTACTTAGTGCAAAGAGAGACCTGCTGCACCTTGAAACAACTACATTGCAAGAAACAGTCCTTTCCAAAACTAATTTCATTGTCACAAGAACAAGGTGCTGAATGCTGCAGTTTCTAGCATACATGGTTTTCTTTGGGGAGGAACATGTGTTACTTCAACTCAGCTGAATAGGCCTATTTGGAGCAAACCCAGCCTATCTGCACTTTGAAACACCAAAGTTGCAGGAAGCATTCCTTTCCAAAACGGACACCATTCTCACTGCAATACAATGTGTTAGATGCTCCAGCTTCTAACATAGATGGTTTTCTTTGGAGAGATACATGGGTTTCTTCAACTCAGCTGAATATACTTTAAGGGAGCAAACAGAGTCTATCTCCACCTTCAACCACCTAAGTTCCAGGAAGTATTCCTTGAAAAACCTAACCGAATACTACAGGGAAACCATGTGGTAGAAGCTCCTGGTTCTAAGACAGATGATTTTCTTTCAAGAGATACATGTGTTTCTACAAGTTAGCTGAAGAGGCCAATTTGGAACAAAATGAGCCTTTCTCCACCGAAAAAATACTGATTCTCGGGAGTTATTCCTTTCAAAACCAAATTCAATTTGGACAGGGAAACAGTGTGCTAGATGCTCCTGCTTCAAACAGGGATTGTTTTCTTGCGAGAAATACCTGTGTTTCTTCACTGGAGCCGAGTAGGGCTATTTGGAATAAAATGAGCCTTTTCGACCTTGAAAACTGTGATTTGCAGGGATTACTCATTTCAACAACTAATTCAGCTCTCAAAGTGAAACAATGTGCTCTGCTACAGCTTCTAGCATACATGCTTTTCTTTGAAGAGGTACATGAATTTCTTCAACTCAGCTGGATAGCCCTAATAGACCAAACGCAGTCTATATTAACCCTTCCACACCTAAGATTCAGGAAGTTTTCCTGTACTAACTAATGCAGTTCTCAGAGGAAAACAGAGTGCTTCTAACATGGATGGTTTTCCTTTGAGAGATACATGTGTTTCTTCAACTCAGCTGAAAAGGCATCTTTGGAGCAAAGAGAGACAATCTATCTTGAAATACCTTAGTTGCAGGAAGCATTGCATTGAAAACCTAAGTCAATACTCACAAGGAATCAATGATCTCGATGCTCCTGCATCTAATAGCGATGGTTTTCTTGGAGAGATACCTGTGTTTCTTCCACTTGGCTGAATAGGTCTTTTTGGATCAAAATGAGCTTTTTTGCGCTTTGAAAACTATGAACTACAGGAAGCATTTCTTTCCAAACCTAACACAATTCTCATTAGGACAGAGATGCTGAATGCTGCATCTTCTAACTTAGAGGGTTTTCTTAGGAGAGATACAAGGGTTTCTTCACCTCAGCTGAATATACGTTAAGTTAACAAACAGAGTCTCTCCCCACCTTGAACCACCAAAGTTCCAGGAAGTATTCCTTTAAAAAACTAACCGAATTCTACAGGGAAACAATGTGGTAGAAGCTCCTGGTCATAAGACAGATAGATTTCTTTCCAGAGATACATGTGTTTCTTCAAGTTAGCTGAATAGGCCTATTTAGAACAACTTGAGCCTTTCTCCACCTAGAAAATTCTGATATGCAAGAGATATTCCTTTCAAACCAAATTCAATTCTCACAGGGAAACAATGTGGTAGATGCTACATCTTTTAAAACAGGTGGTTTTCTTTAAGGAGACAGATGTGTTCCTTCAACTCAATGGAAAATGCCTAGTTGCAGCCAATGGAATCGATCTCCACCTTGAAACACCTAAGTTGCGGGATGTGTCTTTTCAGAACAAACTGAATTCTCCCAGGAAAAGCATGTGCTACATTCTCCTGCATGGAACAATGAGGGATTTCCTTGAGAGACACATGTGTTGCATCACCTCACCAGAATAGGTGTATTTGAAGCACAAGGAGCCTTTCTCCCCTGTGAACATTTTTTTTTGCAGGAATTATTCCTGTCAAAACATAACACAAGCCTCACTGGAAAAAAGGTGCTACATGCTCCTGTTTCTAACACAGGTGGTTTTCTTTTGAGGGATACAAGGATTCCTTCAATTTAGCTGAATAGGTCTATTTGCAACAAAATGAGCCCTTCCCCACCTGGAAAACTATCGTTCACAGGAATTATTCCTTTCAAAACTAACTCAATTGTCGGAGGGAGACAATGCAGAAGATGCTGCAGCTTCTCTCACAGATGGTTGTCTTTGGAGAGGTACATGTGTTCCCTCCCCTCAGTTGAATAGGCCTATTTGGAGCAAAATGTGCCTATCTCCACCTTGAAGCACCTACTTTTCACGAAGTATTTCTTTCAAAAGTTAACTCAGTTATCACAGAGAAACAATGTGCTGCTAGCTTCTGTTTCTACACAGATGGAGTTCCTTCGAGAGATACATGTGTTTCTTCAAGTAAGATGAATTGGTGGATCTGCAGCCAAATGAGCCTTTTCCATCTTGAAAACTTTGGTTTGCAGGAAGTACTCCTTTCAAAACCTAACTGAGTTCTCATGGCCTAACAATGTGCTCGATGTGGCAGCCACTTTCATAGCTGGTTTTCTTTGGAGAGATGCATATGGTTCTTCAACTCAGGTGAAGAGGCCTATTTGGAGCAAAGTGAGGCTATTTCCACCTTGAAAGGCCGTGGTTGCAGGAAGTATTCTTTTCCAAAACGGACGCAATTCTCACAGGAAAACAATGTGCTAGGTGCTCCTGCTTCCAACAGGGATGGTTTTCTTTCGAGAAATACCTGTGTTTCTTCAACTTAGCCAAGTCGGGCTATTTGGAATGAGATGACAGTTTTCGACCTTGAAAACTGTGAATTGCAGGAATTATTCTTCTGCAAATCCAATTCAACTCTCAAAGGGAAACATTGTGCTAGATGCTAGGGCTTCTACCATGCATACTTTTCTTTTAGAGGTACATGTACTTCCTCTACTCAGCTGAATAGCCCTAATGGACCAAACGCAGCCTATCTCCCCCTGCAAACACCTAAGATTCATGAAGAATTCCTTTCAAAAACTAACACAGTTCTCACAGGAAAACATGTGCTTCTAACATGGGTGGTTTTCCTTTGAGAGATGTGTGTGTCTTCAACTTAGCTGAATAGGCCTATTTGAAATGAGGTGAGCCTCCTACTTTGAATATTGATATTTGCAGGGTGCATTGCTTTAAAAAACTAAATGAATTCTCATAGTGAAACACTGTGCTAGATGTGGCAGTTTCTAACATTGAAGGATTTCTTTGCATACATGCATGTGTATCTGCAATTCACCCAAATAGGCCTATTTAGAGTAAGCACATGCTCTCTCCACCTTGAAACACCTAAGTGGCAGTAAGTATTCCTTTCAAAAATAACTCAAGTCTCAAAGGGAAACAACGTGCTAAACGCAAATGCTGCCATCACAGACGGTTTCCTTTGGAGAGGTACATGTGTTACATCTCCTTAGGTGAATAGGCCCATTCGGAGCAAAAGGATCCTTTCTCCACTGTGAAAACGATGATTTGCAGGACGTATTCCTTTCAAAACGTAACTCAAGTCTCACAAGGAAACAAAGTGGTAGGTTCTTTGCATCTAACACAGATTTTTTTCTTTCGAGATACACACATGTTTCATCAACTTTCTTGAACTGGCCTATTTGCAAGAAAATGAGACTTTCTCCACCTTGAAAAGTAGGATTTGCAGGAGTTATTCTTCCCAAACCTATCTGAAGTCTCACAGGGAAACAATGTGCTTGAAACTCCTGCTTCTAACTCGGTGGTTTTCTTTCTAGGAATGCATGTGTTTCCTCAACTTAGTTGCCTAGGCCTATTTGGAACACAATGAGCCTATCTCCAACCTGAAAACTGTGATTAGCAGGATGTATTCCTTTCCAAAACTTCCTTAATTCTCAAAGGGAAACAATGTGCTAGAAGCTGCGGCTTCCAGCATAGGTGATTGTCTTGGCAGGGATACATGTGTTTCTTCAACTCACCTGATTAGGCCTACTTAGTGCAAAGAGAGACCTGCTGCACCTTGAAACAACTACATTGCAAGAAACAGTCCTTTCCAAAACTAATTTCATTGTCACAAGAACAAGGTGCTGAATGCTGCAGTTTCTAGCATACATGGTTTTCTTTGGGGAGGAACATGTGTTACTTCAACTCAGCTGAATAGGCCTATTTGGAGCAAACCCAGCCTATCTGCACTTTGAAACACCAAAGTTGCAGGAAGCATTCCTTTCCAAAACGGACACCATTCTCACTGCAATACAATGTGTTAGATGCTCCAGCTTCTAACATAGATGGTTTTCTTTGGAGAGATACATGGGTTTCTTCAACTCAGCTGAATATACTTTAAGGGAGCAAACAGAGTCTATCTCCACCTTCAACCACCTAAGTTCCAGGAAGTATTCCTTGAAAAACCTAACCGAATACTACAGGGAAACCATGTGGTAGAAGCTCCTGGTTCTAAGACAGATGATTTTCTTTCAAGAGATACATGTGTTTCTACAAGTTAGCTGAAGAGGCCAATTTGGAACAAAATGAGCCTTTCTCCACCGAAAAAATACTGATTCTCGGGAGTTATTCCTTTCAAAACCAAATTCAATTTGGACAGGGAAACAGTGTGCTAGATGCTCCTGCTTCAAACAGGGATTGTTTTCTTGCGAGAAATACCTGTGTTTCTTCACTGGAGCCGAGTAGGGCTATTTGGAATAAAATGAGCCTTTTCGACCTTGAAAACTGTGATTTGCAGGGATTACTCATTTCAACAACTAATTCAGCTCTCAAAGTGAAACAATGTGCTCTGCTACAGCTTCTAGCATACATGCTTTTCTTTGAAGAGGTACATGAATTTCTTCAACTCAGCTGGATAGCCCTAATAGACCAAACGCAGTCTATATTAACCCTTCCACACCTAAGATTCAGGAAGTTTTCCTTTACTAACTAATGCAGTTCTCAGAGGAAAACAGAGTGCTTCTAACATGGATGGTTTTCCTTTGAGAGATACATGTGTTTCTTCAACTCAGCTGAAAAGGCATCTTTGGAGCAAAGAGAGACAATCTATCTTGAAATACCTTAGTTGCAGGAAGCATTGCATTGAAAACCTAAGTCAATACTCACAAGGAATCAATGATCTCGATGCTCCTGCATCTAATAGCGATGGTTTTCTTGGAGAGATACCTGTGTTTCTTCCACTTGGCTGAATAGGTCTTTTTGGATCAAAATGAGCTTTTTTGCGCTTTGAAAACTATGAACTACAGGAAGCATTTCTTTCCAAACCTAACACAATTCTCATTAGGACAGAGATGCTGAATGCTGCATCTTCTAACTTAGAGGGTTTTCTTAGGAGAGATACAAGGGTTTCTTCACCTCAGCTGAATATACGTTAAGTTAACAAACAGAGTCTCTCCCCACCTTGAACCACCAAAGTTCCAGGAAGTATTCCTTTAAAAAACTAACCGAATTCTACAGGGAAACAATGTGGTAGAAGCTCCTGGTCATAAGACAGATAGATTTCTTTCCAGAGATACATGTGTTTCTTCAAGTTAGCTGAATAGGCCTATTTAGAACAACTTGAGCCTTTCTCCACCTAGAAAATTCTGATATGCAAGAGATATTCCTTTCAAACCAAATTCAATTCTCACAGGGAAACAATGTGGTAGATGCTACATCTTTTAAAACAGGTGGTTTTCTTTAAGGAGACAGATGTGTTCCTTCAACTCAATGGAAAATGCCTAGTTGCAGCCAATGGAATCGATCTCCACCTTGAAACACCTAAGTTGCGGGATGTGTCTTTTCAGAACAAACTGAATTCTCCCAGGAAAAGCATGTGCTACATTCTCCTGCATGGAACAATGAGGGATTTCCTTGAGAGACACATGTGTTGCATCACCTCACCAGAATAGGTGTATTTGAAGCACAAGGAGCCTTTCTCCCCTGTGAACATTTTTTTTTGCAGGAATTATTCCTGTCAAAACATAACACAAGCCTCACTGGAAAAAAGGTGCTACATGCTCCTGTTTCTAACACAGGTGGTTTTCTTTTGAGGGATACAAGGATTCCTTCAATTTAGCTGAATAGGTCTATTTGCAACAAAATGAGCCCTTCCCCACCTGGAAAACTATCGTTCACAGGAATTATTCCTTTCAAAACTAACTCAATTGTCGGAGGGAGACAATGCAGAAGATGCTGCAGCTTCTCTCACAGATGGTTGTCTTTGGAGAGGTACATGTGTTCCCTCCCCTCAGTTGAATAGGCCTATTTGGAGCAAAATGTGCCTATCTCCACCTTGAAGCACCTACTTTTCACGAAGTATTTCTTTCAAAAGTTAACTCAGTTATCACAGAGAAACAATGTGCTGCTAGCTTCTGTTTCTACACAGATGGAGTTCCTTCGAGAGATACATGTGTTTCTTCAAGTAAGATGAATTGGTGGATCTGCAGCCAAATGAGCCTTTTCCATCTTGAAAACTTTGGTTTGCAGGAAGTACTCCTTTCAAAACCTAACTGAGTTCTCATGGCCTAACAATGTGCTCGATGTGGCAGCCACTTTCATAGCTGGTTTTCTTTGGAGAGATGCATATGGTTCTTCAACTCAGGTGAAGAGGCCTATTTGGAGCAAAGTGAGGCTATTTCCACCTTGAAAGGCCGTGGTTGCAGGAAGTATTCTTTTCCAAAACGGACGCAATTCTCACAGGAAAACAATGTGCTAGGTGCTCCTGCTTCCAACAGGGATGGTTTTCTTTCGAGAAATACCTGTGTTTCTTCAACTTAGCCAAGTCGGGCTATTTGGAATGAGATGACAGTTTTCGACCTTGAAAACTGTGAATTGCAGGAATTATTCTTCTGCAAATCCAATTCAACTCTCAAAGGGAAACATTGTGCTAGATGCTAGGGCTTCTACCATGCATACTTTTCTTTTAGAGGTACATGTACTTCCTCTACTCAGCTGAATAGCCCTAATGGACCAAACGCAGCCTATCTCCCCCTGCAAACACCTAAGATTCATGAAGAATTCCTTTCAAAAACTAACACAGTTCTCACAGGAAAACATGTGCTTCTAACATGGGTGGTTTTCCTTTGAGAGATGTGTGTGTCTTCAACTTAGCTGAATAGGCCTATTTGAAATGAGGTGAGCCTCCTACTTTGAATATTGATATTTGCAGGGTGCATTGCTTTAAAAAACTAAATGAATTCTCATAGTGAAACACTGTGCTAGATGTGGCAGTTTCTAACATTGAAGGATTTCTTTGCATACATGCATGTGTATCTGCAATTCACCCAAATAGGCCTATTTAGAGTAAGCACATGCTCTCTCCACCTTGAAACACCTAAGTGGCAGTAAGTATTCCTTTCAAAAATAACTCAAGTCTCAAAGGGAAACAACGTGCTAAACGCAAATGCTGCCATCACAGACGGTTTCCTTTGGAGAGGTACATGTGTTACATCTCCTTAGGTGAATAGGCCCATTCGGAGCAAAAGGATCCTTTCTCCACTGTGAAAACGATGATTTGCAGGACGTATTCCTTTCAAAACGTAACTCAAGTCTCACAAGGAAACAAAGTGGTAGGTTCTTTGCATCTAACACAGATTTTTTTCTTTCGAGATACACACATGTTTCATCAACTTTCTTGAACTGGCCTATTTGCAAGAAAATGAGACTTTCTCCACCTTGAAAAGTAGGATTTGCAGGAGTTATTCTTCCCAAACCTATCTGAAGTCTCACAGGGAAACAATGTGCTTGAAACTCCTGCTTCTAACTCGGTGGTTTTCTTTCTAGGAATGCATGTGTTTCCTCAACTTAGTTGCCTAGGCCTATTTGGAACACAATGAGCCTATCTCCAACCTGAAAACTGTGATTAGCAGGATGTATTCCTTTCCAAAACTTCCTTAATTCTCAAAGGGAAACAATGTGCTAGAAGCTGCGGCTTCCAGCATAGGTGATTGTCTTGGCAGGGATACATGTGTTTCTTCAACTCACCTGAATAGGCCTACTTAGTGCAAAGAGAGACCTTCTGCACCTTGAAACAACTACATTGCAAGAAACAGTCCTTTCAAAAACTAATTTCATTGTCACAAGAACAAGGTGCTGAATGCTGCAGTTTCTAGCATACATGGTTTTCTTTGGGGAGGAACATGTGTTACTTCAACTCAGCTGAATAGGCCTATTTGGAGCAAACCCAGCCTATCTGCACTTTGAAACACCCAAGTTGCAGGAAGCATTCCTTTCCAAAACGGACACCATTCTCACTGGAATACAATGTGTTAGATGCTCCAGCTTCTAACATAGATGGTTTTCTTTGGAGAGATACATGGGTTTCTTCAACTCAGCTGAATATACTTTAAGGGAGCAAACAGAGTCTATCTCCACCTTCAACCACCTAAGTTCCAGGAAGTATTCCTTGAAAAACCTAACCGAATACTACAGGGAAACCATGTGGTAGAAGCTCCTGGTTCTAAGACAGATGATTTTCTTTCAAGAGATACATGTGTTTCTACAAGTTAGCTGAAGAGGCCAATTTGGAACAAAATGAGCCTTTCTCCACCGAAAAAATACTGATTCTCGGGAGTTATTCCTTTCAAAACCAAATTCAATTTGGACAGGGAAACAGTGTGCTAGATGCTCCTGCTTCAAACAGGGATTGTTTTCTTGCGAGAAATACCTGTGTTTCTTCACTGGAGCCGAGTAGGGCTATTTGGAATAAAATGAGCCTTTTCGACCTTGAAAACTGTGATTTGCAGGGATTACTCATTTCAACAACTAATTCAGCTCTCAAAGTGAAACAATGTGCTCTGCTACAGCTTCTAGCATACATGCTTTTCTTTGAAGAGGTACATGAATTTCTGCAACTCACCTGGATAGCCCTAATAGACCAAACGCAGTCTATATTAACCCTTCCACACCTAAGATTCAGGAAGTTTTCCTTTACTAACTAATGCAGTTCTCAGAGGAAAACAGAGTGCTTCTAACATGGATGGTTTTCCTTTGAGAGATACATGTGTTTCTTCAACTCAGCTGAAAAGGCATCTTTGGAGCAAAGAGAGACAATCTATCTTGAAATACCTTAGTTGCAGGAAGCATTGCATTGAAAACCTAAGTCAATACTCACAAGGAATCAATGATCTCGATGCTCCTGCATCTAATAGCGATGGTTTTCTTGGAGAGATACCTGTGTTTCTTCCACTTGGCTGAATAGGTCTTTTTGGATCAAAATGAGCTTTTTTGCGCTTTGAAAACTATGAACTACAGGAAGCATTTCTTTCCAAACCTAACACAATTCTCATTAGGACAGAGATGCTGAATGCTGCATCTTCTAACTTAGAGGGTTTTCTTAGGAGAGATACAAGGGTTTCTTCACCTCAGCTGAATATACGTTAAGTTAACAAACAGAGTCTCTCCCCACCTTGAACCACCAAAGTTCCAGGAAGTATTCCTTTAAAAAACTAACCGAATTCTACAGGGAAACAATGTGGTAGAAGCTCCTGGTCATAAGACAGATAGATTTCTTTCCAGAGATACATGTGTTTCTTCAAGTTAGCTGAATAGGCCTATTTAGAACAACTTGAGCCTTTCTCCACCTAGAAAATTCTGATATGCAAGAGATACTCCTTTCAAAACCAAATTCAATTCTCACAGGGAAACAATTTGGTAGATGCTACATCTTTTAACACAGGTGGTTTTCTTTAAGGAGACAGATGTGTTCCTTCAACTCAATGGAAAATGCCTAGTTGCAGCCAATGGAATCGATCTCCACCTTGAAACACCTAAGTTGCGGGATGTGTCTTTTCAGAACAAACTGAATTCTCCCAGGAAAAGCATGTGCTACATTCTCCTGCATGGAACAATGAGGGATTTCCTTGAGAGACACATGTGTTTCATCACCTCACCAGAATAGGTGTATTTGAAGCACAAGGAGCCTTTCTCCCCTGTGAACATTTTTTTTTGCAGGAATTATTCCTGTCAAAACATAACACAAGCCTCACTGGAAAAAAGGTGCTACATGCTCCTGTTTCTAACACAGGTGGTTTTCTTTTGAGGGATACAAGGATTCCTTCAATTTAGCTGAATAGGTCTATTTGCAACAAAATGAGCCCTTCCCCACCTGGAAAACTATCGTTCACAGGAATTATTCCTTTCAAAACTAACTCAATTGTCGGAGGGAGACAATGCAGAAGATGCTGCAGCTTCTCTCACAGATGGTTGTCTTTGGAGAGGTACATGTGTTCCCTCCCCTCAGTTGAATAGGCCTATTTGGAGCAAAATGTGCCTATCTCCACCTTGAAGCACCTACTTTTCACGAAGTATTTCTTTCAAAAGTTAACTCAGTTATCACAGAGAAACAATGTGCTGCTAGCTTCTGTTTCTACACAGATGGAGTTCCTTCGAGAGATACATGTGTTTCTTCAAGTAAGATGAATTGGTGGATCTGCAGCCAAATGAGCCTTTTCCATCTTGAAAACTTTGGTTTGCAGGAAGTACTCCTTTCAAAACCTAACTGAGTTCTCATGGCCTAACAATGTGCTCGATGTGGCAGCCACTTTCATAGCTGGTTTTCTTTGGAGAGATGCATATGGTTCTTCAACTCAGGTGAAGAGGCCTATTTGGAGCAAAGTGAGGCTATTTCCACCTTGAAAGGCCGTGGTTGCAGGAAGTATTCTTTTCCAAAACGGACGCAATTCTCACAGGAAAACAATGTGCTAGGTGCTCCTGCTTCCAACAGGGATGGTTTTCTTTCGAGAAATACCTGTGTTTCTTCAACTTAGCCAAGTCGGGCTATTTGGAATGAGATGACAGTTTTCGACCTTGAAAACTGTGAATTGCAGGAATTATTCTTCTGCAAATCCAATTCAACTCTCAAAGGGAAACATTGTGCTAGATGCTAGGGCTTCTACCATGCATACTTTTCTTTTAGAGGTACATGTACTTCCTCTACTCAGCTGAATAGCCCTAATGGACCAAACGCAGCCTATCTCCCCCTGCAAACACCTAAGATTCATGAAGAATTCCTTTCAAAAACTAACACAGTTCTCACAGGAAAACATGTGCTTCTAACATGGGTGGTTTTCCTTTGAGAGATGTGTGTGTCTTCAACTTAGCTGAATAGGCCTATTTGAAATGAGGTGAGCCTCCTACTTTGAATATTGATATTTGCAGGGTGCATTGCTTTAAAAAACTAAATGAATTCTCATAGTGAAACACTGTGCTAGATGTGGCAGTTTCTAACATTGAAGGATTTCTTTGCATACATGCATGTGTATCTGCAATTCACCCAAATAGGCCTATTTAGAGTAAGCACATGCTCTCTCCACCTTGAAACACCTAAGTGGCAGTAAGTATTCCTTTCAAAAATAACTCAAGTCTCAAAGGGAAACAACGTGCTAAACGCAAATGCTGCCATCACAGACGGTTTCCTTTGGAGAGGTACATGTGTTACATCTCCTTAGGTGAATAGGCCCATTCGGAGCAAAATGATCCTTTCTCCACTGTGAAAACGATGATTTGCAGGACGTATTCCTTTCAAAACGTAACTCAAGTCTCACAAGGAAACAAAGTGGTAGGTTCTTTGCATCTAACACAGATTTTTTTCTTTCGAGATACACACATGTTTCATCAACTTTCTTGAACTGGCCTATTTGCAAGAAAATGAGACTTTCTCCACCTTGAAAAGTAGGATTTGCAGGAGTTATTCTTCCCAAACCTATCTGAAGTCTCACAGGGAAACAATGTGCTTGAAACTCCTGCTTCTAACTCGGTGGTTTTCTTTCTAGGAATGCATGTGTTTCCTCAACTTAGTTGCCTAGGCCTATTTGGAACACAATGAGCCTATCTCCAACCTGAAAACTGTGATTAGCAGGATGTATTCCTTTCCAAAACTTCCTTAATTCTCAAAGGGAAACAATGTGCTAGAAGCTGCGGCTTCCAGCATAGGTGATTGTCTTGGCAGGGATACATGTGTTTCTTCAACTCACCTGAATAGGCCTACTTAGTGCAAAGAGAGACCTTCTGCACCTTGAAACAACTACATTGCAAGAAACAGTCCTTTCAAAAACTAATTTCATTGTCACAAGAACAAGGTGCTGAATGCTGCAGTTTCTAGCATACATGGTTTTCTTTGGGGAGGAACATGTGTTACTTCAACTCAGCTGAATAGGCCTATTTGGAGCAAACCCAGCCTATCTGCACTTTGAAACACCCAAGTTGCAGGAAGCATTCCTTTCCAAAACGGACACCATTCTCACTGGAATACAATGTGTTAGATGCTCCAGCTTCTAACATAGATGGTTTTCTTTGGAGAGATACATGGGTTTCTTCAACTCAGCTGAATATACTTTAAGGGAGCAAACAGAGTCTATCTCCACCTTCAACCACCTAAGTTCCAGGAAGTATTCCTTGAAAAACCTAACCGAATACTACAGGGAAACCATGTGGTAGAAGCTCCTGGTTCTAAGACAGATGATTTTCTTTCAAGAGATACATGTGTTTCTACAAGTTAGCTGAAGAGGCCAATTTGGAACAAAATGAGCCTTTCTCCACCGAAAAAATACTGATTCTCGGGAGTTATTCCTTTCAAAACCAAATTCAATTTGGACAGGGAAACAGTGTGCTAGATGCTCCTGCTTCAAACAGGGATTGTTTTCTTGCGAGAAATACCTGTGTTTCTTCACTGGAGCCGAGTAGGGCTATTTGGAATAAAATGAGCCTTTTCGACCTTGAAAACTGTGATTTGCAGGGATTACTCATTTCAACAACTAATTCAGCTCTCAAAGTGAAACAATGTGCTCTGCTACAGCTTCTAGCATACATGCTTTTCTTTGAAGAGGTACATGAATTTCTGCAACTCATCTGGATAGCCCTAATAGACCAAACGCAGTCTATATTAACCCTTCCACACCTAAGATTCAGGAAGTTTTCCTTTACTAACTAATGCAGTTCTCAGAGGAAAACAGAGTGCTTCTAACATGGATGGTTTTCCTTTGAGAGATACATGTGTTTCTTCAACTCAGCTGAAAAGGCATCTTTGGAGCAAAGAGAGACAATCTATCTTGAAATACCTTAGTTGCAGGAAGCATTGCATTGAAAACCTAAGTCAATACTCACAAGGAATCAATGATCTCGATGCTCCTGCATCTAATAGCGATGGTTTTCTTGGAGAGATACCTGTGTTTCTTCCACTTGGCTGAATAGGTCTTTTTGGATCAAAATGAGCTTTTTTGCGCTTTGAAAACTATGAACTACAGGAAGCATTTCTTTCCAAACCTAACACAATTCTCATTAGGACAGAGATGCTGAATGCTGCATCTTCTAACTTAGAGGGTTTTCTTAGGAGAGATACAAGGGTTTCTTCACCTCAGCTGAATATACGTTAAGTTAACAAACAGAGTCTCTCCCCACCTTGAACCACCAAAGTTCCAGGAAGTATTCCTTTAAAAAACTAACCGAATTCTACAGGGAAACAATGTGGTAGAAGCTCCTGGTCATAAGACAGATAGATTTCTTTCCAGAGATACATGTGTTTCTTCAAGTTAGCTGAATAGGCCTATTTAGAACAACTTGAGCCTTTCTCCACCTAGAAAATTCTGATATGCAAGAGATACTCCTTTCAAAACCAAATTCAATTCTCACAGGGAAACAATTTGGTAGATGCTACATCTTTTAACACAGGTGGTTTTCTTTAAGGAGACAGATGTGTTCCTTCAACTCAATGGAAAATGCCTAGTTGCAGCCAATGGAATCGATCTCCACCTTGAAACACCTAAGTTGCGGGATGTGTCTTTTCAGAACAAACTGAATTCTCCCAGGAAAAGCATGTGCTACATTCTCCTGCATGGAACAATGAGGGATTTCCTTGAGAGACACATGTGTTTCATCACCTCACCAGAATAGGTGTATTTGAAGCACAAGGAGCCTTTCTCCCCTGTGAACATTTTTTTTTGCAGGAATTATTCCTGTCAAAACATAACACAAGCCTCACTGGAAAAAAGGTGCTACATGCTCCTGTTTCTAACACAGGTGGTTTTCTTTTGAGGGATACAAGGATTCCTTCAATTTAGCTGAATAGGTCTATTTGCAACAAAATGAGCCCTTCCCCACCTGGAAAACTATCGTTCACAGGAATTATTCCTTTCAAAACTAACTCAATTGTCGGAGGGAGACAATGCAGAAGATGCTGCAGCTTCTCTCACAGATGGTTGTCTTTGGAGAGGTACATGTGTTCCCTCCCCTCAGTTGAATAGGCCTATTTGGAGCAAAATGTGCCTATCTCCACCTTGAAGCACCTACTTTTCACGAAGTATTTCTTTCAAAAGTTAACTCAGTTATCACAGAGAAACAATGTGCTGCTAGCTTCTGTTTCTACACAGATGGAGTTCCTTCGAGAGATACATGTGTTTCTTCAAGTAAGATGAATTGGTGGATCTGCAGCCAAATGAGCCTTTTCCATCTTGAAAACTTTGGTTTGCAGGAAGTACTCCTTTCAAAACCTAACTGAGTTCTCATGGCCTAACAATGTGCTCGATGTGGCAGCCACTTTCATAGCTGGTTTTCTTTGGAGAGATGCATATGGTTCTTCAACTCAGGTGAAGAGGCCTATTTGGAGCAAAGTGAGGCTATTTCCACCTTGAAAGGCCGTGGTTGCAGGAAGTATTCTTTTCCAAAACGGACGCAATTCTCACAGGAAAACAATGTGCTAGGTGCTCCTGCTTCCAACAGGGATGGTTTTCTTTCGAGAAATACCTGTGTTTCTTCAACTTAGCCAAGTCGGGCTATTTGGAATGAGATGACAGTTTTCGACCTTGAAAACTGTGAATTGCAGGAATTATTCTTCTGCAAATCCAATTCAACTCTCAAAGGGAAACATTGTGCTAGATGCTAGGGCTTCTACCATGCATACTTTTCTTTTAGAGGTACATGTACTTCCTCTACTCAGCTGAATAGCCCTAATGGACCAAACGCAGCCTATCTCCCCCTGCAAACACCTAAGATTCATGAAGAATTCCTTTCAAAAACTAACACAGTTCTCACAGGAAAACATGTGCTTCTAACATGGGTGGTTTTCCTTTGAGAGATGTGTGTGTCTTCAACTTAGCTGAATAGGCCTATTTGAAATGAGGTGAGCCTCCTACTTTGAATATTGATATTTGCAGGGTGCATTGCTTTAAAAAACTAAATGAATTCTCATAGTGAAACACTGTGCTAGATGTGGCAGTTTCTAACATTGAAGGATTTCTTTGCATACATGCATGTGTATCTGCAATTCACCCAAATAGGCCTATTTAGAGTAAGCACATGCTCTCTCCACCTTGAAACACCTAAGTGGCAGTAAGTATTCCTTTCAAAAATAACTCAAGTCTCAAAGGGAAACAACGTGCTAAACGCAAATGCTGCCATCACAGACGGTTTCCTTTGGAGAGGTACATGTGTTACATCTCCTTAGGTGAATAGGCCCATTCGGAGCAAAATGATCCTTTCTCCACTGTGAAAACGATGATTTGCAGGACGTATTCCTTTCAAAACGTAACTCAAGTCTCACAAGGAAACAAAGTGGTAGGTTCTTTGCATCTAACACAGATTTTTTTCTTTCGAGATACACACATGTTTCATCAACTTTCTTGAACTGGCCTATTTGCAAGAAAATGAGACTTTCTCCACCTTGAAAAGTAGGATTTGCAGGAGTTATTCTTCCCAAACCTATCTGAAGTCTCACAGGGAAACAATGTGCTTGAAACTCCTGCTTCTAACTCGGTGGTTTTCTTTCTAGGAATGCATGTGTTTCCTCAACTTAGTTGCCTAGGCCTATTTGGAACACAATGAGCCTATCTCCAACCTGAAAACTGTGATTAGCAGGATGTATTCCTTTCCAAAACTTCCTTAATTCTCAAAGGGAAACAATGTGCTAGAAGCTGCGGCTTCCAGCATAGGTGATTGTCTTGGCAGGGATACATGTGTTTCTTCAACTCACCTGAATAGGCCTACTTAGTGCAAAGAGAGACCTTCTGCACCTTGAAACAACTACATTGCAAGAAACAGTCCTTTCAAAAACTAATTTCATTGTCACAAGAACAAGGTGCTGAATGCTGCAGTTTCTAGCATACATGGTTTTCTTTGGGGAGGAACATGTGTTACTTCAACTCAGCTGAATAGGCCTATTTGGAGCAAACCCAGCCTATCTGCACTTTGAAACACCCAAGTTGCAGGAAGCATTCCTTTCCAAAACGGACACCATTCTCACTGGAATACAATGTGTTAGATGCTCCAGCTTCTAACATAGATGGTTTTCTTTGGAGAGATACATGGGTTTCTTCAACTCAGCTGAATATACTTTAAGGGAGCAAACAGAGTCTATCTCCACCTTCAACCACCTAAGTTCCAGGAAGTATTCCTTGAAAAACCTAACCGAATACTACAGGGAAACCATGTGGTAGAAGCTCCTGGTTCTAAGACAGATGATTTTCTTTCAAGAGATACATGTGTTTCTACAAGTTAGCTGAAGAGGCCAATTTGGAACAAAATGAGCCTTTCTCCACCGAAAAAATACTGATTCTCGGGAGTTATTCCTTTCAAAACCAAATTCAATTTGGACAGGGAAACAGTGTGCTAGATGCTCCTGCTTCAAACAGGGATTGTTTTCTTGCGAGAAATACCTGTGTTTCTTCACTGGAGCCGAGTAGGGCTATTTGGAATAAAATGAGCCTTTTCGACCTTGAAAACTGTGATTTGCAGGGATTACTCATTTCAACAACTAATTCAGCTCTCAAAGTGAAACAATGTGCTCTGCTACAGCTTCTAGCATACATGCTTTTCTTTGAAGAAGTACATGAATTTCTGCAACTCACCTGGATAGCCCTAATAGACCAAACGCAGTCTATATTAACCCTTCCACACCTAAGATTCAGGAAGTTTTCCTTTACTAACTAATGCAGTTCTCAGAGGAAAACAGAGTGCTTCTAACATGGATGGTTTTCCTTTGAGAGATACATGTGTTTCTTCAACTCAGCTGAAAAGGCATCTTTGGAGCAAAGAGAGACAATCTATCTTGAAATACCTTAGTTGCAGGAAGCATTGCATTGAAAACCTAAGTCAATACTCACAAGGAATCAATGATCTCGATGCTCCTGCATCTAATAGCGATGGTTTTCTTGGAGAGATACCTGTGTTTCTTCCACTTGGCTGAATAGGTCTTTTTGGATCAAAATGAGCTTTTTTGCGCTTTGAAAACTATGAACTACAGGAAGCATTTCTTTCCAAACCTAACACAATTCTCATTAGGACAGAGATGCTGAATGCTGCATCTTCTAACTTAGAGGGTTTTCTTAGGAGAGATACAAGGGTTTCTTCACCTCAGCTGAATATACGTTAAGTTAACATACAGAGTCTCTCCCCACCTTGAACCACCAAAGTTCCAGGAAGTATTCCTTTAAAAAACTAACCGAATTCTACAGGGAAACAATGTGGTAGAAGCTCCTGGTCATAAGACAGATAGATTTCTTTCCAGAGATACATGTGTTTCTTCAAGTTAGCTGAATAGGCCTATTTAGAACAACTTGAGCCTTTCTCCACCTAGAAAATTCTGATATGCAAGAGATATTCCTTTCAAAACCAAATTCAATTCTCACAGGGAAACAATGTGGTAGATGCTACATCTTTTAAAACAGGTGGTTTTCTTTAAGGAGACAGATGTGTTCCTTCAACTCAATGGAAAATGCCTAGTTGCAGCCAATGGAATCGATCTCCACCTTGAAACACCTAAGTTGCGGGATGTGTCTTTTCAGAACAAACTGAATTCTCCCAGGAAAAGCATGTGCTACATTCTCCTGCATGGAACAATGAGGGATTTCCTTGAGAGACACATGTGTTGCATCACCTCACCAGAATAGGTGTATTTGAAGCACAAGGAGCCTTTCTCCCCTGTGAACATTTTTTTTTGCAGGAATTATTCCTGTCAAAACATAACACAAGCCTCACTGGAAAAAAGGTGCTACATGCTCCTGTTTCTAACACAGGTGGTTTTCTTTTGAGGGATACAAGGATTCCTTCAATTTAGCTGAATAGGTCTATTTGCAACAAAATGAGCCCTTCCCCACCTGGAAAACTATCGTTCACAGGAATTATTCCTTTCAAAACTAACTCAATTGTCGGAGGGAGACAATGCAGAAGATGCTGCAGCTTCTCTCACAGATGGTTGTCTTTGGAGAGGTTCATGTGTTCCCTCCCCTCAGTTGAATAGGCCTATTTGGAGCAAAATGTGCCTATCTCCACCTTGAAGCACCTACTTTTCACGAAGTATTTCTTTCAAAAGTTAACTCAGTTATCACCGAGAAACAATGTGCTGCTAGCTTCTGTTTCTACACAGATGGAGTTCCTTCGAGAGATACATGTGTTTCTTCAAGTAAGATGAATTGGTGGATCTGCAGCCAAATGAGCCTTTTCCATCTTGAAAACTTTGGTTTGCAGGAAGTACTCCTTTCAAAACCTAACTGAGTTCTCATGGCCTAACAATGTGCTCGATGTGGCAGCCACTTTCATAGCTGGTTTTCTTTGGAGAAATGCATATGGTTCTTCAACTCAGGTGAAGAGGCCTATTTGGAGCAAAGTGAGGCTATTTCCACCTTGAAAGGCCGTGGTTGCAGGAAGTATTCTTTTCCAAAACGGACGCAATTCTCACAGGAAAACAATGTGCTAGGTGCTCCTGCTTCCAACAGGGATGGTTTTCTTTCGAGAAATACCTGTGTTTCTTCAACTTAGCCAAGTCGGGCTATTTGGAATGAGATGACAGTTTTCGACCTTGAAAACTGTGAATTGCAGGAATTATTCTTCTGCAAATCCAATTCAACTCTCAAAGGGAAACATTGTGCTAGATGCTAGGGCTTCTACCATGCATACTTTTCTTTTAGAGGTACATGTACTTCCTCTACTCAGCTGAATAGCCCTAATGGACCAAACGCAGCCTATCTCCCCCTGCAAACACCTAAGATTCATGAAGAATTCCTTTCAAAAACTAACACAGTTCTCACAGGAAAACATGTGCTTCTAACATGGGTGGTTTTCCTTTGAGAGATGTGTGTGTCTTCAACTTAGCTGAATAGGCCTATTTGAAATGAGGTGAGCCTCCTACTTTGAATATTGATATTTGCAGGGTGCATTGCTTTAAAAAACTAAATGAATTCTCATAGTGAAACACTGTGCTAGATGTGGCAGTTTCTAACATTGAAGGATTTCTTTGCATACATGCATGTGTATCTGCAATTCACCCAAATAGGCCTATTTAGAGTAAGCACATGCTCTCTCCACCTTGAAACACCTAAGTGGCAGTAAGTATTCCTTTCAAAAATAACTCAAGTCTCAAAGGGAAACAACGTGCTAAACGCAAATGCTGCCATCACAGACGGTTTCCTTTGGAGAGGTACATGTGTTACATCTCCTTAGGTGAATAGGCCCATTCGGAGCAAAATGATCCTTTCTCCACTGTGAAAACGATGATTTGCAGGACGTATTCCTTTCAAAACGTAACTCAAGTCTCACAAGGAAACAAAGTGGTAGGTTCTTTGCATCTAACACAGATTTTTTTCTTTCGAGATACACACATGTTTCATCAACTTTCTTGAACTGGCCTATTTGCAAGAAAATGAGACTTTCTCCACCTTGAAAAGTAGGATTTGCAGGAGTTATTCTTCCCAAACCTATCTGAAGTCTCACAGGGAAACAATGTGCTTGAAACTCCTGCTTCTAACTCGGTGGTTTTCTTTCTAGGAATGCATGTGTTTCCTCCACTTAGTTGCCTAGGCCTATTTGGAACACAATGAGCCTATCTCCAACCTGAAAACTGTGATTAGCAGGATGTATTCCTTTCCAAAACTTCCTTAATTCTCAAAGGGAAACAATGTGCTAGAAGCTGCGGCTTCCAGCATAGGTGATTGTCTTGGCAGGGATACATGTGTTTCTTCAACTCACCTGAATAGGCCTACTTAGTGCAAAGAGAGACCTTCTGCACCTTGAAACAACTACATTGCAAGAAACAGTCCTTTCAAAAACTAATTTCATTGTCACAAAAACAAGGTGCTGAATGCTGCAGTTTCTAGCATACATGGTTTTCTTTGGGGAGGAACATGTGTTACTTCAACTCAGCTGAATAGGCCTATTTGGAGCAAACCCAGCCTATCTGCACTTTGAAACACCAAAGTTGCAGGAAGCATTCCTTTCCAAAACGGACACCATTCTCACTGCAATACAATGTGTTAGATGCTCCAGCTTCTAACATAGATGGTTTTCTTTGGAGAGATACATGGGTTTCTTCAACTCAGCTGAATATACTTTAAGGGAGCAAACAGAGTCTATCTCCACCTTCAACCACCTAAGTTCCAGGAAGTATTCCTTGAAAAACCTAACCGAATACTACAGGGAAACCATGTGGTAGAAGCTCCTGGTTCTAAGACAGATGATTTTCTTTCAAGAGATACATGTGTTTCTACAAGTTAGCTGAAGAGGCCAATTTGGAACAAAATGAGCCTTTCTCCACCGAAAAAATACTGATTCTCGGGAGTTATTCCTTTCAAAACCAAATTCAATTTGGACAGGGAAACAGTGTGCTAGATGCTCCTGCTTCAAACAGGGATTGTTTTCTTGCGAGAAATACCTGTGTTTCTTCACTGGAGCCGAGTAGGGCTATTTGGAATAAAATGAGCCTTTTCGACCTTGAAAACTGTGATTTGCAGGGATTACTCATTTCAACAACTAATTCAGCTCTCAAAGTGAAACAATGTGCTCTGCTACAGCTTCTAGCATACATGCTTTTCTTTGAAGAGGTACATGAATTTCTTCAACTCAGCTGGATAGCCCTAATAGACCAAACGCAGTCTATATTAACCCTTCCACACCTAAGATTCAGGAAGTTTTCCTTTACTAACTAATGCAGTTCTCAGAGGAAAACAGAGTGCTTCTAACATGGATGGTTTTCCTTTGAGAGATACATGTGTTTCTTCAACTCAGCTGAAAAGGCATCTTTGGAGCAAAGAGAGACAATCTATCTTGAAATACCTTAGTTGCAGGAAGCATTGCATTGAAAACCTAAGTCAATACTCACAAGGAATCAATGATCTCGATGCTCCTGCATCTAATAGCGATGGTTTTCTTGGAGAGATACCTGTGTTTCTTCCACTTGGCTGAATAGGTCTTTTTGGATCAAAATGAGCTTTTTTGCGCTTTGAAAACTATGAACTACAGGAAGCATTTCTTTCCAAACCTAACACAATTCTCATTAGGACAGAGATGCTGAATGCTGCATCTTCTAACTTAGAGGGTTTTCTTAGGAGAGATACAAGGGTTTCTTCACCTCAGCTGAATATACGTTAAGTTAACAAACAGAGTCTCTCCCCACCTTGAACCACCAAAGTTCCAGGAAGTATTCCTTTAAAAAACTAACCGAATTCTACAGGGAAACAATGTGGTAGAAGCTCCTGGTCATAAGACAGATAGATTTCTTTCCAGAGATACATGTGTTTCTTCAAGTTAGCTGAATAGGCCTATTTAGAACAACTTGAGCCTTTCTCCACCTAGAAAATTCTGATATGCAAGAGATATTCCTTTCAAAACCAAATTCAATTCTCACAGGGAAACAATGTGGTAGATGCTACATCTTTTAAAACAGGTGGTTTTCTTTAAGGAGACAGATGTGTTCCTTCAACTCAATGGAAAATGCCTAGTTGCAGCCAATGGAATCGATCTCCACCTTGAAACACCTAAGTTGCGGGATGTGTCTTTTCAGAACAAACTGAATTCTCCCAGGAAAAGCATGTGCTACATTCTCCTGCATGGAACAATGAGGGATTTCCTTGAGAGACACATGTGTTGCATCACCTCACCAGAATAGGTGTATTTGAAGCACAAGGAGCCTTTCTCCCCTGTGAACATTTTTTTTTACAGGAATTATTCCTGTCAAAACATAACACAAGCCTCACTGGAAAAAAGGTGCTACATGCTCCTGTTTCTAACACAGGTGGTTTTCTTTTGAGGGATACAAGGATTCCTTCAATTTAGCTGAATAGGTCTATTTGCAACAAAATGAGCCCTTCCCCACCAGGAAAACTATCGTTCACAGGAATTATTCCTTTCAAAACTAGCTCAATTGTCGGAGGGAGACAATGCAGAAGATGCTGCAGCTTCTCTCACAGATGGTTGTCTTTGGAGAGGTACATGTGTTCCCTCCCCTCAGTTGAATAGGCCTATTTGGAGCAAAAAGTGCCTATCTCCACCTTGAAGCACCTACTTTTCACGAAGTATTTCTTTCAAAAGTTAACTCAGTTATCACAGAGAAACAATGTGCTGCTACCTTCTGTTTCTACACAGATGGAGTTCCTTCGAGAGATACATGTGTTTCTTCAAGTAAGATGAATTGGTGGATCTGCAGCCAAATGAGCCTTTTCCATCTTGAAAACTTTGGTTTGCAGGAAGTACTCCTTTCAAAACCTAACTGAGTTCTCATGGCCTAACAATGTGCTCGATGTGGCAGCCACTTTCATAGCTGGTTTTCTTTGGAGAGATGCATATGGTTCTTCAACTCAGGTGAAGAGGCCTATTTGGAGCAAAGTGAGGCTATTTCCACCTTGAAAGGCCGTGGTTGCAGGAAGTATTCTTTTCCAAAACTTAGCAATTCTCACAGGAAAACAATGTGCTAGGTGCTCCTGCTTCCAACAGGGATGGTTTTCTTTCGAGAAATACATGTGTTTCTTCAACTTAGCCAAGTCGGGCTATTTGGAATGAGATGACACTTTTCGACCTTGAAAACTGTGAATTGCAGGAATTATTCTTCTGCAAATCCAATTCAACTCTCAAAGGGAAACATTGTGCTAGATGCTAGGGCTTCTACCATGCATACTTTTCTTTTAGAGGTACATGTACTTCCTCTACTCAGCTGAATAGCCCTAATGGACCAAACGCAGCCTATCTCCCCCTGCAAACACCTAAGATTCATGAAGAATTCCTTTCAAAAACTAACACAGTTCTCACAGGAAAACATGTGCTTCTAACATGGGTGGTTTTCCTTTGAGAGATGTGTGTGTCTTCAACTTAGCTGAATAGGCCTATTTGAAATGAGGTGAGCCTCCTACTTTGAATATTGATATTTGCAGGGTGCATTGCTTTAAAAAACTAAATGAATTCTCATAGTGAAACACTGTGCTAGATGTGGCAGTTTCTAACATTGAAGGATTTCTTTGCATACATGCATGTGTATCTGCAATTCACCCAAATAGGCCTATTTAGAGTAAGCACATGCTCTCTCCACCTTGAAACACCTAAGTGGCAGTAAGTATTCCTTTCAAAAATAACTCAAGTCTCAAAGGGAAACAACGTGCTAAACGCAAATGCTGCCATCACAGACGGTTTCCTTTGGAGAGGTACATGTGTTACATCTCCTTAGGTGAATAGGCCCATTCGGAGCAAAATGATCCTTTCTCCACTGTGAAAACGATGATTTGCAGGACGTATTCCTTTCAAAACGTAACTCAAGTCTCACAAGGAAACAAAGTGGTAGGTTCTTTGCATCTAACACAGATTTTTTTCTTTCGAGATACACACATGTTTCATCAACTTTCTTGAACTGGCCTATTTGCAAGAAAATGAGACTTTCTCCACCTTGAAAAGTAGGATTTGCAGGAGTTATTCTTCCCAAACCTATCTGAAGTCTCACAGGGAAACAATGTGCTTGAAACTCCTGCTTCTAACTCGGTGGTTTTCTTTCTAGGAATGCATGTGTTTCCTCCACTTAGTTGCCTAGGCCTATTTGGAACACAATGAGCCTATCTCCAACCTGAAAACTGTGATTAGCAGGATGTATTCCTTTCCAAAACTTCCTTAATTCTCAAAGGGAAACAATGTGCTAGAAGCTGCGGCTTCCAGCATAGGTGATTGTCTTGGCAGGGATACATGTGTTTCTTCAACTCACCTGAATAGGCCTACTTAGTGCAAAGAGAGACCTTCTGCACCTTGAAACAACTACATTGCAAGAAACAGTCCTTTCAAAAACTAATTTCATTGTCACAAGAACAAGGTGCTGAATGCTGCAGTTTCTAGCATACATGGTTTTCTTTGGGGAGGAACATGTGTTACTTCAACTCAGCTGAATAGGCCTATTTGGAGCAAACCCAGCCTATCTGCACTTTGAAACACCCAAGTTGCAGGAAGCATTCCTTTCCAAAACGGACACCATTCTCACTGGAATACAATGTGTTAGATGCTCCAGCTTCTAACATAGATGGTTTTCTTTGGAGAGATACATGGGTTTCTTCAACTCAGCTGAATATACTTTAAGGGAGCAAACAGAGTCTATCTCCACCTTCAACCACCTAAGTTCCAGGAAGTATTCCTTGAAAAACCTAACCGAATACTACAGGGAAACCATGTGGTAGAAGCTCCTGGTTCTAAGACAGATGATTTTCTTTCAAGAGATACATGTGTTTCTACAAGTTAGCTGAAGAGGCCAATTTGGAACAAAATGAGCCTTTCTCCACCGAAAAAATACTGATTCTCGGGAGTTATTCCTTTCAAAACCAAATTCAATTTGGACAGGGAAACAGTGTGCTAGATGCTCCTGCTTCAAACAGGGATTGTTTTCTTGCGAGAAATACCTGTGTTTCTTCACTGGAGCCGAGTAGGGCTATTTGGAATAAAATGAGCCTTTTCGACCTTGAAAACTGTGATTTGCAGGGATTACTCATTTCAACAACTAATTCAGCTCTCAAAGTGAAACAATGTGCTCTGCTACAGCTTCTAGCATACATGCTTTTCTTTGAAGAAGTACATGAATTTCTGCAACTCACCTGGATAGCCCTAATAGACCAAACGCAGTCTATATTAACCCTTCCACACCTAAGATTCAGGAAGTTTTCCTTTACTAACTAATGCAGTTCTCAGAGGAAAACAGAGTGCTTCTAACATGGATGGTTTTCCTTTGAGAGATACATGTGTTTCTTCAACTCAGCTGAAAAGGCATCTTTGGAGCAAAGAGAGACAATCTATCTTGAAATACCTTAGTTGCAGGAAGCATTGCATTGAAAACCTAAGTCAATACTCACAAGGAATCAATGATCTCGATGCTCCTGCATCTAATAGCGATGGTTTTCTTGGAGAGATACCTGTGTTTCTTCCACTTGGCTGAATAGGTCTTTTTGGATCAAAATGAGCTTTTTTGCGCTTTGAAAACTATGAACTACAGGAAGCATTTCTTTCCAAACCTAACACAATTCTCATTAGGACAGAGATGCTGAATGCTGCATCTTCTAACTTAGAGGGTTTTCTTAGGAGAGATACAAGGGTTTCTTCACCTCAGCTGAATATACGTTAAGTTAACAAACAGAGTCTCTCCCCACCTTGAACCACCAAAGTTCCAGGAAGTATTCCTTTAAAAAACTAACCGAATTCTACAGGGAAACAATGTGGTAGAAGCTCCTGGTCATAAGACAGATAGATTTCTTTCCAGAGATACATGTGTTTCTTCAAGTTAGCTGAATAGGCCTATTTAGAACAACTTGAGCCTTTCTCCACCTAGAAAATTCTGATATGCAAGAGATATTCCTTTCAAAACCAAATTCAATTCTCACAGGGAAACAATGTGGTAGATGCTACATCTTTTAAAACAGGTGGTTTTCTTTAAGGAGACAGATGTGTTCCTTCAACTCAATGGAAAATGCCTAGTTGCAGCCAATGGAATCGATCTCCACCTTGAAACACCTAAGTTGCGGGATGTGTCTTTTCAGAACAAACTGAATTCTCCCAGGAAAAGCATGTGCTACATTCTCCTGCATGGAACAATGAGGGATTTCCTTGAGAGACACATGTGTTGCATCACCTCACCAGAATAGGTGTATTTGAAGCACAAGGAGCCTTTCTCCCCTGTGAACATTTTTTTTTACAGGAATTATTCCTGTCAAAACATAACACAAGCCTCACTGGAAAAAAGGTGCTACATGCTCCTGTTTCTAACACAGGTGGTTTTCTTTTGAGGGATACAAGGATTCCTTCAATTTAGCTGAATAGGTCTATTTGCAACAAAATGAGCCCTTCCCCACCAGGAAAACTATCGTTCACAGGAATTATTCCTTTCAAAACTAGCTCAATTGTCGGAGGGAGACAATGCAGAAGATGCTGCAGCTTCTCTCACAGATGGTTGTCTTTGGAGAGGTACATGTGTTCCCTCCCCTCAGTTGAATAGGCCTATTTGGAGCAAAAAGTGCCTATCTCCACCTTGAAGCACCTACTTTTCACGAAGTATTTCTTTCAAAAGTTAACTCAGTTATCACAGAGAAACAATGTGCTGCTAGCTTCTGTTTCTACACAGATGGAGTTCCTTCGAGAGATACATGTGTTTCTTCAAGTAAGATGAATTGGTGGATCTGCAGCCAAATGAGCCTTTTCCATCTTGAAAACTTTGGTTTGCAGGAAGTACTCCTTTCAAAACCTAACTGAGTTCTCATGGCCTAACAATGTGCTCGATGTGGCAGCCACTTTCATAGCTGGTTTTCTTTGGAGAGATGCATATGGTTCTTCAACTCAGGTGAAGAGGCCTATTTGGAGCAAAGTGAGGCTATTTCCACCTTGAAAGGCCGTGGTTGCAGGAAGTATTCTTTTCCAAAACTTAGCAATTCTCACAGGAAAACAATGTGCTAGGTGCTCCTGCTTCCAACAGGGATGGTTTTCTTTCGAGAAATACCTGTGTTTCTTCAACTTAGCCAAGTCGGGCTATTTGGAATGAGATGACACTTTTCGACCTTGAAAACTGTGAATTGCAGGAATTATTCTTCTGCAAATCCAATTCAACTCTCAAAGGGAAACATTGTGCTAGATGCTAGGGCTTCTACCATGCATACTTTTCTTTTAGAGGTACATGTACTTCCTCTACTCAGCTGAATAGCCCTAATGGACCAAACGCAGCCTATCTCCCCCTGCAAACACCTAAGATTCATGAAGAATTCCTTTCAAAAACTAACACAGTTCTCACAGGAAAACATGTGCTTCTAACATGGGTGGTTTTCCTTTGAGAGATGTGTGTGTCTTCAACTTAGCTGAATAGGCCTATTTGAAATGAGGTGAGCCTCCTACTTTGAATATTGATATTTGCAGGGTGCATTGCTTTAAAAAACTAAATGAATTCTCATAGTGAAACACTGTGCTAGATGTGGCAGTTTCTAACATTGAAGGATTTCTTTGCATACATGCATGTGTATCTGCAATTCACCCAAATAGGCCTATTTAGAGTAAGCACATGCTCTCTCCACCTTGAAACACCTAAGTGGCAGTAAGTATTCCTTTCAAAAATAACTCAAGTCTCAAAGGGAAACAACGTGCTAAACGCAAATGCTGCCATCACAGACGGTTTCCTTTGGAGAGGTACATGTGTTACATCTCCTTAGGTGAATAGGCCCATTCGGAGCAAAATGATCCTTTCTCCACTGTGAAAACGATGATTTGCAGGACGTATTCCTTTCAAAACGTAACTCAAGTCTCACAAGGAAACAAAGTGGTAGATTCTTTGCATCTAACACAGATTTTTTTCTTTCGAGATACACACATGTTTCATCAACTTACTTGAACTGGCCTATTTGCAAGAAAATGAGACTTTCTCCACCTTGAAAAGTAGGATTTGCAGGAGTTATTCTTCCCAAACCTATCTGAAGTCTCACAGGGTAACAATGTGCTTGAAACTCCTGCTTCTAACTCGGTGGTTTTCTTTCTAGGAATGCATGTGTTTCCTCAACTTAGTTGCCTAGGCCTATTTGGAACACAATGAGCCTATCTCCAACCTGAAAACTGTGATTAGCAGGATGTATTCCTTTCCAAAACTTCCGTAATTCTCAAAGGGAAACAATGTGCTAGAAGCTGCGGCTTCCAGCATAGGTGATTGTCTTGGCAGGGATACATGTGTTTCTTCAACTCACCTGATTAGGCCTACTTAGTGCAAAGAGAGACCTGCTGCACCTTGAAACAACTACATTGCAAGAAACAGTCCTTTCAAAAACTAATTTCATTGTCACAAGAACAAGGTGCTGAATGCTGCAGTTTCTAGCATACATGGTTTTCTTTGGGGAGGAACATGTGTTACTTCAACTCAGCTGAATAGGCCTGTTTGGAGCAAACCCAGCCTATCTGCACTTTGAAACACCCAAGTTGCAGGAAGCATTCCTTTCCAAAACGGACACCATTCTCACTGGAATACAATGTGTTAGATGCTCCAGCTTCTAACATAGATGGTTTTCTTTGGAGAGATACATGGGTTTCTTCAACTCAGCTGAATATACTTTAAGGGAGCAAACAGAGTCTATCTCCACCTTCAACCACCTAAGTTCCAGGAAGTATTCCTTGAAAAACCTAACCGAATACTACAGGGAAACCATGTGGTAGAAGCTCCTGGTTCTAAGACAGATGATTTTCTTTCAAGAGATACATGTGTTTCTACAAGTTAGCTGAAGAGGCCAAGTTGGAACAAAATGAGCCTTTCTCCACCGAAAAAATACTGATTCTCGGGAGTTATTCCTTTCAAAACCAAATTCAATTCGGACAGGGAAACAGTGTGATAGATGCTCCTGCTTCAAACAGGGATTGTTTTCTTGCGAGAAATACCTGTGTTTCTTCACTGGAGCCGAGTAGGGCTATTTGGAATAAAATGAGCCTTTTCGACCTTGAAAACTGTGATTTGCAGGGATTACTCATTTCAAAAACTAATTCAGCTCTCAAAGTGAAACAATGTGCTCTGCTACAGCTTCTAGCATACATGCTTTTCTTTGAAGAAGTACATGAATTTCTTCAACTCAGCTGGATAGCCCTAATAGACCAAACGCAGTCTATATTAACCCTTCCACACCTAAGATTCAGGAAGTTTTCCTTTACTAACTAATGCAGTTCTCAGAGGAAAACAGAGTGCTTCTAACATGGATGGTTTTCCTTTGAGAGATACATGTGTTTCTTCACCTCAGCTGAAAAGGCATCTTTGGAGCAAAGAGAGACAATCTATCTTGAAATACCTTAGTTGCAGGAAGCATTGCATTGAAAACCTAAGTCAATACTCACAAGGAATCAATGATCTCGATGCTCCTGCATCTAATAGCGATGGTTTTCTTGGAGAGATACCTGTGTTTCTTCCACGTGGCTGAATAGGTCTTTTTGGATCAAAATGAGCTTTTTTGCGCTTTGAAAACTATGAACTACAGGAAGCATTTCTTTCCAAACCTAACACAATTCTCATTAGGACAGAGATGCTGAATGCTGCATCTTCTAACTTAGAGGGTTTTCTTAGGAGAGATACAAGGGTTTCTTCACCTCAGCTGAATATACGTTAAGTCAACAAACAGAGTCTCTCCCCACCTTGAACCACCAAAGTTCCAGGAAGTATTCCTTTAAAAAACTAACCGAATTCTACAGGGAAACAATGTGGTAGAAGCTCCTGGTCATAAGACAGATAGATTTCTTTCCAGAGATACATGTGTTTCTTCAAGTTAGCTGAATAGGCCTATTTAGAACAACTTGAGCCTTTCTCCACCTAGAAAATTCTGATATGCAAGAGATATTCCTTTCAAAACCAAATTCAATTCTCACAGGGAAACAATGTGGTAGATGCTACATCTTTTAAAATAGGTGGTTTTCTTTAAGGAGACAGATGTGTTCCTTCAACTCAATGGAAAATGCCTAGTTGCAGCCAATGGAATCGATCTCCACCTTGAAACACCTAAGTTGCGGGATGTGTCTTTTCAGAACAAACTGAATTCTCCCAGGAAAAGCATGTGCTACATTCTCCTGCATGGAACAATGAGGGATTTCCTTGAGAGACACATGTGTTGCATCACCTCACCAGAATAGGTGTATTTGAAGCACAAGGAGCCTTTCTCCCCTGTGAACATTTTTTTTGCAGGAATTATTCCTGTCAAAACATAACACAAGCCTCACTGGAAAAAAGGTGCTACATGCTCCTGTTTCTAACACAGGTGGTTTTCTTTTGAGGGATACAAGGATTCCTTCAATTTAGCTGAATAGGTCTATTTGCAACAAAATGAGCCCTTCCCCACCTGGAAAACTATCGTTCACAGGAATTATTCCTTTCAAAACTAACTCAATTGTCGGAGGGAGACAATGCAGAAGATGCTGCAGCTTCTCTCACAGATGGTTGTCTTTGGAGAGGTACATGTGTTCCCTCCCCTCAGTTGAATAGGCCTATTTGGAGCCAAAAGTGCCTATCTCCACCTTGAAGCACCTACTTTTCACGAAGTATTTCTTTCAAAAGTTAACTCAGTTATCACAGAGAAACAATGTGCTGCTAGCTTCTGTTTCTACACAGATGGAGTTCCTTCGAGAGATACATGTGTTTCTTCAAGTAAGATGAATTGGTGGATCTGCAGCCAAATGAGCCTTTTCCATCTTGAAAACTTTGGTTTGCAGGAAGTACTCCTTTCAAAACCTAACTGAGTTCTCATGGCCTAACAATGTGCTCGATGTGGCAGCCACTTTCATAGCTGGTTTTCTTTGGAGAGATGCATATGGTTCTTCAACTCAGGTGAAGAGGCCTATTTGGAGCAAAGTGAGGCTATTTCCACCTTGAAAGGCCGTGGTTGCAGGAAGTATTCTTTTCCAAAACGGACGCAATTCTCACAGGAAAACAATGTGCTAGGTGCTCCTGCTTCCAACAGGGATGGTTTTCTTTCGAGAAATACCTGTGTTTCTTCAACTTAGCCAAGTCGGGCTATTTGGAATGAGATGACACTTTTCGACCTTGAAAACTGTGAATTGCAGGAATTATTCTTCTGCAAATCCAATTCAACTCTCAAAGGGAAACATTGTGCTAGATGCTAGGGCTTCTACCATGCATACTTTTCTTTTAGAGGTACATGTACTTCCTCTACTCAGCTGAATAGCCCTAATGGACCAAACGCAGCCTATCTCCCCCTGCAAACACCTAAGATTCATGAAGAATTCCTTTCAAAAACTAACACAGTTCTCACAGGAAAACATGTGCTTCTAACATGGGTGGTTTTCCTTTGAGAGATGTGTGTGTCTTCAACTTAGCTGAATAGGCCTATTTGAAATGAGGTGAGCCTCCTACTTTGAATATTGATATTTGCAGGGTGCATTGCTTTAAAAAACTAAATGAATTCTCATAGTGAAACACTGTGCTAGATGTGGCAGTTTCTAACATTGAAGGATTTCTTTGCATACATGCATGTGTATCTGCAATTCACCCAAATAGGCCTATTTAGAGTAAGCACATGCTCTCTCCACCTTGAAACACCTAAGTGGCAGTAAGTATTCCTTTCAAAAATAACTCAAGTCTCAAAGGGAAACAACGTGCTAAACGCAAATGCTGCCATCACAGACGGTTTCCTTTGGAGAGGTACATGTGTTACATCTCCTTAGGTGAATAGGCCCATTCGGAGCAAAATGATCCTTTCTCCACTGTGAAAACGATGATTTGCAGGACGTATTCCTTTCAAAACGTAACTCAAGTCTCACAAGGAAACAAAGTGGTAGATTCTTTGCATCTAACACAGATTTTTTTCTTTCGAGATACACACATGTTTCATCAACTTACTTGAACTGGCCTATTTGCAAGAAAATGAGACTTTCTCCACCTTGAAAAGTAGGATTTGCAGGAGTTATTCTTCCCAAACCTATCTGAAGTCTCACAGGGTAACAATGTGCTTGAAACTCCTGCTTCTAACTCGGTGGTTTTCTTTCTAGGAATGCATGTGTTTCCTCAACTTAGTTGCCTAGGCCTATTTGGAACACAATGAGCCTATCTCCAACCTGAAAACTGTGATTAGCAGGATGTATTCCTTTCCAAAACTTCCTTAATTCTCAAAGGGAAACAATGTGCTAGAAGCTGCGGCTTCCAGCATAGGTGATTGTCTTGGCAGGGATACATGTGTTTCTTCAACTCACCTGATTAGGCCTACTGAGTGCAAAGAGAGACCTTCTGCACCTTGAAACAACTACATTGCAAGAAACAGTCCTTTCAAAAACTAATTTCATTGTCACAAGAACAAGGTGCTGAATGCTGCAGTTTCTAGCATACATGGTTTTCTTTGGGGAGGAACATGTGTTACTTCAACTCAGCTGAATAGGCCTGTTTGGAGCAAACCCAGCCTATCTGCACTTTGAAACACCCAAGTTGCAGGAAGCATTCCTTTCCAAAACGGACACCATTCTCACTGGAATACAATGTGTTAGATGCTCCAGCTTCTAACATAGATGGTTTTCTTTGGAGAGATACATGGGTTTCTTCAACTCAGCTGAATATACTTTAAGGGAGCAAACAGAGTCTATCTCCACCTTCAACCACCTAAGTTCCAGGAAGTATTCCTTGAAAAACCTAACCGAATACTACAGGGAAACCATGTGGTAGAAGCTCCTGGTTCTAAGACAGATGATTTTCTTTCAAGAGATACATGTGTTTCTACAAGTTAGCTGAAGAGGCCAATTTGGAACAAAATGAGCCTTTCTCTACCGAAAAAATACTGATTCTCGGGAGTTATTCCTTTCAAAACCAAATTCAATTTGGACAGGGAAACAGTGTGCTAGATGCTCCTGCTTCAAACAGGGATTGTTTTCTTGCGAGAAATACCTGTGTTTCTTCACTGGAGCCGAGTAGGGCTATTTGGAATAAAATGAGCCTTTTCGACCTTGAAAACTGTGATTTGCAGGGATTACTCATTTCAACAACTAATTCAGCTCTCAAAGTGAAACAATGTGCTCTGCTACAGCTTCTAGCATACATGCTTTTCTTTGAAGAGGTACATGAATTTCTTCAACTCAGCTGGATAGCCCTAATAGACCAAACGCAGTCTATATTAACCCTTCCACACCTAAGATTCAGGAAGTTTTCCTTTACTAACTAATGCAGTTCTCAGAGGAAAACAGAGTGCTTCTAACATGGATGGTTTTCCTTTGAGAGATACATGTGTTTCTTCAACTCAGCTGAAAAGGCATCTTTGGAGGAAAGAGAGACAATCTATCTTGAAATACCTTAGTTGCAGGAAGCATTGCATTGAAAACCTAAGTCAATACTCACAAGGAATCAATGATCTCGATGCTCCTGCATCTAATAGCGATGGTTTTCTTGGAGAGATACCTGTGTTTCTTCCACTTGTCTGAATAGGTCTTTTTGGATCAAAATGAGCTTTTTTGCGCTTTGAAAACTATGAACTACAGGAAGCATTTCTTTCCAAACCTAACACAATTCTCATTAGGACAGAGATGCTGAATGCTGCATCTTCTAACTTAGAGGGTTTTCTTAGGAGAGATACAAGGGTTTCTTCACCTCAGCTGAATATACGTTAAGTTAACAAACAGAGTCTCTCCCCACCTTGAACCACCAAAGTTCCAGGAAGTATTCCTTTAAAAAACTAACCGAATTGTACAGGGAAACAATGTGGTAGAAGCTCCTGGTCATAAGACAGATAGATTTCTTTCCAGAGATACATGTGTTTCTTCAAGTTAGCTGAATAGGCCTATTTAGAACAACTTGAGCCTTTCTCCACCTAGAAAATTCTGATATGCAAGAGATATTCCTTTCAAAACCAAATTCAATTCTCACAGGGAAACAATGTGGTAGATGCTACATCTTTTAAAACAGGTGGTTTTCTTTAAGGAGACAGATGTGTTCCTTCAACTCAATGGAAAATGCCTAGTTGCAGCCAATGGAATCGATCTCCACCTTGAAACACCTAAGTTGCGGGATGTGTCTTTTCAGAACAAACTGAATTCTCCCAGGAAAAGCATGTGCTACATTCTCCTGCATGGAACAATGAGGGATTTCCTTGAGAGACACATGTGTTGCATCACCTCACCAGAACAGGTGTATTTGAAGCACAAGGAGCCTTTCTCCCCTGTGAACATTTTTTTGCAGGAATTATTCCTGTCAAAACATAACACAAGCCTCACTGGAAAAAAGGTGCTACATGCTCCTGTTTCTAACACAGGTGGTTTTCTTTTGAGGGATACAAGGATTCCTTCAATTTAGCTGAATAGGTCTATTTGCAACAAAATGAGCCCTTCCCCACCTGGAAAACTATCGTTCACAGGAATTATTCCTTTCAAAACTAACTCAATTGTCGGAGGGAGACAATGCAGAAGATGCTGCAGCTTCTCTCACAGATGGTTGTCTTTGGAGAGGTACATGTGTTCCCTCCCCTCAGTTGAATAGGCCTATTTGGAGCCAAAAGTGCCTATCTCCACCTTGAAGCACCTACTTTTCACGAAGTATTTCTTTCAAAAGTTAACTCAGTTATCACAGAGAAACAATGTGCTGCTAGCTTCTGTTTCTACACAGATGGAGTTCCTTCGAGAGATACATGTGTTTCTTCAAGTAAGATGAATTGGTGGATCTGCAGCCAAATGAGCCTTTTCCATCTTGAAAATTTTGGTTTGCAGGAAGTACTCCTTTCAAAACCTAACTGAGTTCTCATGGCCTAACAATGTGCTCGATGTGGCAGCCACTTTCATAGCTGGTTTTCTTTGGAGAGATGCATATGGTTCTTCAACTCAGGTGAAGAGGCCTATTTGGAGCAAAGTGAGGCTATTTCCACCTTGAAAGGCCGTGGTTGCAGGAAGTATTCTTTTCCAAAACGGACGCAATTCTCACAGGAAAACAATGTGCTAGGTGCTCCTGCTTCCAACAGGGATGGTTTTCTTTCGAGAAATACCTGTGTTTCTTCAACTTAGCCAAGTCGGGCTATTTGGAATGAGATGACACTTTTCGACCTTGAAAACTGTGAATTGCAGGAATTATTCTTCTGCAAATCCAATTCAACTCTCAAAGGGAAACATTGTGCTAGATGCTAGGGCTTCTACCATGCATACTTTTCTTTTAGAGGTACATGTACTTCCTCTACTCAGCTGAATAGCCCTAATGGACCAAACGCAGCCTATCTCCCCCTGCAAACACCTAAGATTCATGAAGAATTCCTTTCAAAAACTAACACAGTTCTCACAGGAAAACATGTGCTTCTAACATGGGTGGTTTTCCTTTGAGAGATGTGTGTGTCTTCAACTTAGCTGAATAGGCCTATTTGAAATGAGGTGAGCCTCCTACTTTGAATATTGATATTTGCAGGGTGCATTGCTTTAAAAAACTAAATGAATTCTCATAGTGAAACACTGTGCTAGATGTGGCAGTTTCTAACATTGAAGGATTTCTTTGCATACATGCATGTGTATCTGCAATTCACCCAAATAGGCCTATTTAGAGTAAGCACATGCTCTCTCCACCTTGAAACACCTAAGTGGCAGTAAGTATTCCTTTCAAAAATAACTCAAGTCTCAAAGGGAAACAACGTGCTAAACGCAAATGCTGCCATCACAGACGGTTTCCTTTGGAGAGGTACATGTGTTACATCTCCTTAGGTGAATAGGCCCATTCGGAGCAAAATGATCCTTTCTCCACTGTGAAAACGATGATTTGCAGGACATATTCCTTTCAAAACGTAACTCAAGTCTCACAAGGAAACAAAGTGGTAGGTTCTTTGCATCTAACACAGATTTTTTTCTTTCGAGATACACACATGTTTCATCAACTTTCTTGAACTGGCCTATTTGCAAGAAAATGAGACTTTCTCCACCTAGAAAAGTAGGATTTGCAGGAGTTATTCTTCCCAAACCTATCTGAAGTCTCACAGGGAAACAATGTGCTTGAAACTCCTGCTTCTAACTCGGTGGTTTTCTTTCTAGGAATGCATGTGTTTCCTCAACTTAGTTGCCTAGGCCTATTTGGAACACAATGAGCCTATCTCCAACCTGAAAACTGTGATTAGCAGGATGTATTCCTTTCCAAAACTTCCTTAATTCTCAAAGGGAAACAATGTGCTAGAAGCTGCGGCTTCCAGCATAGGTGATTGTCTTGGCAGGGATACATGTGTTTCTTCAACTCACCTGAATAGGCCTACTTAGTGCAAAGAGAGACCTTCTGCACCTTGAAACAACTACATTGCAAGAAACAGTCCTTTCAAAAACTAATTTCATTGTCACAAGAACAAGGTGCTGAATGCTGCAGTTTCTAGCATACATGGTTTTCTTTGGGGAGGAACATGTGTTACTTCAACTCAGCTGAATAGGCCTATTTGGAGCAAACCCAGCCTATCTGCACTTTGAAACACCAAAGTTGCAGGAAGCATTCCTTTCCAAAACGGACACCATTCTCACTGGAATACAATGTGTTAGATGCTCCAGCTTCTAACATAGATGGTTTTCTTTGGAGAGATACATGGGTTTCTTCAACTCAGCTGAATATACTTTAAGGGAGCAAACAGAGTCTATCTCCACCTTCAACCACCTAAGTTCCAGGAAGTATTCCTTGAAAAACCTAATGGAATACTACAGGGAAACCATGTGGTAGAAGCTCCTGGTTCTAAGACAGATGATTTTCTTTCAAGAGATACATGTGTTTCTACAAGTTAGCTGAAGAGGCCAATTTGGAACAAAATGAGCCTTTCTCCACCGAAAAAATACTGATTCTCGGGAGTTATTCCTTTCAAAACCAAATTCAATTTGGACAGGGAAACAGTGTGCTAGATGCTCCTGCTTCAAACAGGGATTGTTTTCTTGCGAGAAATACCTGTGTTTCTTCACTGGAGCCGAGTAGGGCTATTTGGAATAAAATGAGCCTTTTCGACCTTGAAAACTGTGATTTGCAGGGATTACTCATTTCAAAAACTAATTCAGCTCTCAAAGTGAAACAATGTGCTCTGCTACAGCTTCTAGCATACATGCTTTTCTTTGAAGAAGTACATGAATTTCTTCAACTCAGCTGGATAGCCCTAATAGACCAAACGCAGTCTATATTAACCCTTCCACACCTAAGATTCAGGAAGTTTTCCTTTACTAACTAATGCAGTTCTCACAGGAAAACAGAGTGCTTCTAACATGGATGGTTTTCCTTTGAGAGATACATGTGTTTCTTCAACTCAGCTGAAAAGGCATCTTTGGAGCAAAGAGAGACAATCTATCTTGAAATACCTTAGTTGCAGGAAGCATTGCATTGAAAACCTAAGTCAATACTCACAAGGAATCAATGATCTCGATGCTCCTGCATCTAATAGCGATGGTTTTCTTGGAGAGATACCTGTGTTTCTTCCACTTGGCTGAATAGGTCTTTTTGGATCAAAATGAGCTTTTTTGCGCTTTGAAAACTATGAACTACAGGAAGCATTTCTTTCCAAACCTAACACAATTCTCATTAGGACAGAGATGCTGAATGCTGCATCTTCTAACTTAGAGGGTTTTCTTAGGAGAGATACAAGGGTTTCTTCACCTCAGCTGAATATACGTTAAGTTAACAAACAGAGTCTCTCCCCACCTTGAACCACCAAAGTTCCAGGAAGTATTCCTTTAAAAAACTAACCGAATTCTACAGGGAAACAATGTGGTAGAAGCTCCTGGTCATAAGACAGATAGATTTCTTTCCAGAGATACATGTGTTTCTTCAAGTTAGCTGAATAGGCCTATTTAGAACAACTTGAGCCTTTCTCCACCTAGAAAATTCTGATATGCAAGAGATATTCCTTTCAAAACCAAATTCAATTCTCACAGGGAAACAATGTGGTAGATGCTACATCTTTTAAAACAGGTGGTTTTCTTTAAGGAGACAGATGTGTTCCTTCAACTCAATGGAAAATGCCTAGTTGCAGCCAATGGAATCGATCTCCACCTTGAAACACCTAAGTTGCGGGATGTGTCTTTTCAGAACAAACTGAATTCTCCCAGGAAAAGCATGTGCTACATTCTCCTGCATGGAACAATGAGGGATTTCCTTGAGAGACACATGTGTTGCATCACCTCACCAGAACAGGTGTATTTGAAGCACAAGGAGCCTTTCTCCCCTGTGAACATTTTTTTGCAGGAATTATTCCTGTCAAAACATAACACAAGCCTCACTGGAAAAAAGGTGCTACATGCTCCTGTTTCTAACACAGGTGGTTTTCTTTTGAGGGATACAAGGATTCCTTCAATTTAGCTGAATAGGTCTATTTGCAACAAAATGAGCCCTTCCCCACCTGGAAAACTATCGTTCACAGGAATTATTCCTTTCAAAACTAACTCAATTGTCGGAGGGAGACAATGCAGAAGATGCTGCAGCTTCTCTCACAGATGGTTGTCTTTGGAGAGGTACATGTGTTCCCTCCCCTCAGTTGAATAGGCCTATTTGGAGCCAAAAGTGCCTATCTCCACCTTGAAGCACCTACTTTTCACGAAGTATTTCTTTCAAAAGTTAACTCAGTTATCACAGAGAAACAATGTGCTGCTAGCTTCTGTTTCTACACAGATGGAGTTCCTTCGAGAGATACATGTGTTTCTTCAAGTAAGATGAATTGGTGGATCTGCAGCCAAATGAGCCTTTTCCATCTTGAAAATTTTGGTTTGCAGGAAGTACTCCTTTCAAAACCTAACTGAGTTCTCATGGCCTAACAATGTGCTCGATGTGGCAGCCACTTTCATAGCTGGTTTTCTTTGGAGAGATGCATATGGTTCTTCAACTCAGGTGAAGAGGCCTATTTGGAGCAAAGTGAGGCTATTTCCACCTTGAAAGGCCGTGGTTGCAGGAAGTATTCTTTTCCAAAACGGACGCAATTCTCACAGGAAAACAATGTGCTAGGTGCTCCTGCTTCCAACAGGGATGGTTTTCTTTCGAGAAATACCTGTGTTTCTTCAACTTAGCCAAGTCGGGCTATTTGGAATGAGATGACACTTTTCGACCTTGAAAACTGTGAATTGCAGGAATTATTCTTCTGCAAATCCAATTCAACTCTCAAAGGGAAACATTGTGCTAGATGCTAGGGCTTCTACCATGCATACTTTTCTTTTAGAGGTACATGTACTTCCTCTACTCAGCTGAATAGCCCTAATGGACCAAACGCAGCCTATCTCCCCCTGCAAACACCTAAGATTCATGAAGAATTCCTTTCAAAAACTAACACAGTTCTCACAGGAAAACATGTGCTTCTAACATGGGTGGTTTTCCTTTGAGAGATGTGTGTGTCTTCAACTTAGCTGAATAGGCCTATTTGAAATGAGGTGAGCCTCCTACTTTGAATATTGATATTTGCAGGGTGCATTGCTTTAAAAAACTAAATGAATTCTCATAGTGAAACACTGTGCTAGATGTGGCAGTTTCTAACATTGAAGGATTTCTTTGCATACATGCATGTGTATCTGCAATTCACCCAAATAGGCCTATTTAGAGTAAGCACATGCTCTCTCCACCTTGAAACACCTAAGTGGCAGTAAGTATTCCTTTCAAAAATAACTCAAGTCTCAAAGGGAAACAACGTGCTAAACGCAAATGCTGCCATCACAGACGGTTTCCTTTGGAGAGGTACATGTGTTACATCTCCTTAGGTGAATAGGCCCATTCGGAGCAAAATGATCCTTTCTCCACTGTGAAAACGATGATTTGCAGGACGTATTCCTTTCAAAACGTAACTCAAGTCTCACAAGGAAACAAAGTGGTAGGTTCTTTGCATCTAACACAGATTTTTTTCTTTCGAGATACACACATGTTTCATCAACTTTCTTGAACTGGCCTATTTGCAAGAAAATGAGACTTTCTCCACCTTGAAAAGTAGGATTTGCAGGAGTTATTCTTCCCAAACCTATCTGAAGTCTCACAGGGAAACAATGTGCTTGAAACTCCTGCTTCTAACTCGGTGGTTTTCTTTCTAGGAATGCATGTGTTTCCTCAACTTAGTTGCCTAGGCCTATTTGGAACACAATGAGCCTATCTCCAACCTGAAAACTGTGATTAGCAGGATGTATTCCTTTCCAAAACTTCCTTAATTCTCAAAGGGAAACAATGTGCTAGAAGCTGCGGCTTCCAGCATAGGTGATTGTCTTGGCAGGGATACATGTGTTTCTTCAACTCACCTGAATAGGCCTACTTAGTGCAAAGAGAGACCTTCTGCACCTTGAAACAACTACATTGCAAGAAACAGTCCTTTCAAAAACTAATTTCATTGTCACAAGAACAAGGTGCTGAATGCTGCAGTTTCTAGCATACATGGTTTTCTTTGGGGAGGAACATGTGTTACTTCAACTCAGCTGAATAGGCCTATTTGGAGCAAACCCAGCCTATCTGCACTTTGAAACACCCAAGTTGCAGGAAGCATTCCTTTCCAAAACGGACACCATTCTCACTGGAATACAATGTGTTAGATGCTCCAGCTTCTAACATAGATGGTTTTCTTTGGAGAGATACATGGGTTTCTTCAACTCAGCTGAATATACTTTAAGGGAGCAAACAGAGTCTATCTCCACCTTCAACCACCTAAGTTCCAGGAAGTATTCCTTGAAAAACCTAACCGAATACTACAGGGAAACCATGTGGTAGAAGCTCCTGGTTCTAAGACAGATGATTTTCTTTCAAGAGATACATGTGTTTCTACAAGTTAGCTGAAGAGGCCAATTTGGAACAAAATGAGCCTTTCTCCACCGAAAAAATACTGATTCTCGGGAGTTATTCCTTTCAAAACCAAATTCAATTTGGACAGGGAAACAGTGTGCTAGATGCTCCTGCTTCAAACAGGGATTGTTTTCTTGCGAGAAATACCTGTGTTTCTTCACTGGAGCCGAGTAGGGCTATTTGGAATAAAATGAGCCTTTTCAACCTTGAAAACTGTGATTTGCAGGGATTACTCATTTCAACAACTAATTCAGCTCTCAAAGTGAAACAATGTGCTCTGCTACAGCTTCTAGCATACATGCTTTTCTTTGAAGAAGTACATGAATTTCTGCAACTCACCTGGATAGCCCTAATAGACCAAACGCAGTCTATATTAACCCTTCCACACCTAAGATTCAGGAAGTTTTCCTTTACTAACTAATGCAGTTCTCAGAGGAAAACAGAGTGCTTCTAACATGGATGGTTTTCCTTTGAGAGATACATGTGTTTCTTCAACTCAGCTGAAAAGGCATCTTTGGAGCAAAGAGAGACAATCTATCTTGAAATACCTTAGTTGCAGGAAGCATTGCATTGAAAACCTAAGTCAATACTCACAAGGAATCAATGATCTCGATGCTCCTGCATCTAATAGCGATGGTTTTCTTGGAGAGATACCTGTGTTTCTTCCACTTGGCTGAATAGGTCTTTTTGGATCAAAATGAGCTTTTTTGCGCTTTGAAAACTATGAACTACAGGAAGCATTTCTTTCCAAACCTAACACAATTCTCATTAGGACAGAGATGCTGAATGCTGCATCTTCTAACTTAGAGGGTTTTCTTAGGAGAGATACAAGGGTTTCTTCACCTCAGCTGAATATACGTTAAGTTAACATACAGAGTCTCTCCCCACCTTGAACCACCAAAGTTCCAGGAAGTATTCCTTTAAAAAACTAACCGAATTCTACAGGGAAACAATGTGGTAGAAGCTCCTGGTCATAAGACAGATAGATTTCTTTCCAGAGATACATGTGTTTCTTCAAGTTAGCTGAATAGGCCTATTTAGAACAACTTGAGCCTTTCTCCACCTAGAAAATTCTGATATGCAAGAGATATTCCTTTCAAAACCAAATTCAATTCTCACAGGGAAACAATGTGGTAGATGCTACATCTTTTAAAACAGGTGGTTTTCTTTAAGGAGACAGATGTGTTCCTTCAACTCAATGGAAAATGCCTAGTTGCAGCCAATGGAATCGATCTCCACCTTGAAACACCTAAGTTGCGGGATGTGTCTTTTCAGAACAAACTGAATTCTCCCAGGAAAAGCATGTGCTACATTCTCCTGCATGGAACAATGAGGGATTTCCTTGAGAGACACATGTGTTGCATCACCTCACCAGAATAGGTGTATTTGAAGCACAAGGAGCCTTTCTCCCCTGTGAACATTTTTTTTTGCAGGAATTATTCCTGTCAAAACATAACACAAGCCTCACTGGAAAAAAGGTGCTACATGCTCCTGTTTCTAACACAGGTGGTTTTCTTTTGAGGGATACAAGGATTCCTTCAATTTAGCTGAATAGGTCTATTTGCAACAAAATGAGCCCTTCCCCACCTGGAAAACTATCGTTCACAGGAATTATTCCTTTCAAAACTAACTCAATTGTCGGAGGGAGACAATGCAGAAGATGCTGCAGCTTCTCTCACAGATGGTTGTCTTTGGAGAGGTTCATGTGTTCCCTCCCCTCAGTTGAATAGGCCTATTTGGAGCAAAATGTGCCTATCTCCACCTTGAAGCACCTACTTTTCACGAAGTATTTCTTTCAAAAGTTAACTCAGTTATCACCGAGAAACAATGTGCTGCTAGCTTCTGTTTCTACACAGATGGAGTTCCTTCGAGAGATACATGTGTTTCTTCAAGTAAGATGAATTGGTGGATCTGCAGCCAAATGAGCCTTTTCCATCTTGAAAACTTTGGTTTCCAGGAAGTACTCCTTTCAAAACCTAACTGAGTTCTCATGGCCTAACAATGTGCTCGATGTGGCAGCCACTTTCATAGCTGGTTTTCTTTGGAGAAATGCATATGGTTCTTCAACTCAGGTGAAGAGGCCTATTTGGAGCAAAGTGAGGCTATTTCCACCTTGAAAGGCCGTGGTTGCAGGAAGTATTCTTTTCCAAAACGGACGCAATTCTCACAGGAAAACAATGTGCTAGGTGCTCCTGCTTCCAACAGGGATGGTTTTCTTTCGAGAAATACCTGTGTTTCTTCAACTTAGCCAAGTCGGGCTATTTGGAATGAGATGACAGTTTTCGACCTTGAAAACTGTGAATTGCAGGAATTATTCTTCTGCAAATCCAATTCAACTCTCAAAGGGAAACATTGTGCTAGATGCTAGGGCTTCTACCATGCATACTTTTCTTTTAGAGGTACATGTACTTCCTCTACTCAGCTGAATAGCCCTAATGGACCAAACGCAGCCTATCTCCCCCTGCAAACACCTAAGATTCATGAAGAATTCCTTTCAAAAACTAACACAGTTCTCACAGGAAAACATGTGCTTCTAACATGGGTGGTTTTCCTTTGAGAGATGTGTGTGTCTTCAACTTAGCTGAATAGGCCTATTTGAAATGAGGTGAGCCTCCTACTTTGAATATTGATATTTGCAGGGTGCATTGCTTTAAAAAACTAAATGAATTCTCATAGTGAAACACTGTGCTAGATGTGGCAGTTTCTAACATTGAAGGATTTCTTTGCATACATGCATGTGTATCTGCAATTCACCCAAATAGGCCTATTTAGAGTAAGCACATGCTCTCTCCACCTTGAAACACCTAAGTGGCAGTAAGTATTCCTTTCAAAAATAACTCAAGTCTCAAAGGGAAACAACGTGCTAAACGCAAATGCTGCCATCACAGACGGTTTCCTTTGGAGAGGTACATGTGTTACATCTCCTTAGGTGAATAGGCCCATTCGGAGCAAAATGATCCTTTCTCCACTGTGAAAACGATGATTTGCAGGACGTATTCCTTTCAAAACGTAACTCAAGTCTCACAAGGAAACAAAGTGGTAGGTTCTTTGCATCTAACACAGATTTTTTTCTTTCGAGATACACACATGTTTCATCAACTTTCTTGAACTGGCCTATTTGCAAGAAAATGAGACTTTCTCCACCTTGAAAAGTAGGATTTGCAGGAGTTATTCTTCCCAAACCTATCTGAAGTCTCACAGGGAAACAATGTGCTTGAAACTCCTGCTTCTAACTCGGTGGTTTTCTTTCTAGGAATGCATGTGTTTCCTCCACTTAGTTGCCTAGGCCTATTTGGAACACAATGAGCCTATCTCCAACCTGAAAACTGTGATTAGCAGGATGTATTCCTTTCCAAAACTTCCTTAATTCTCAAAGGGAAACAATGTGCTAGAAGCTGCGGCTTCCAGCATAGGTGATTGTCTTGGCAGGGATACATGTGTTTCTTCAACTCACCTGAATAGGCCTACTTAGTGCAAAGAGAGACCTTCTGCACCTTGAAACAACTACATTGCAAGAAACAGTCCTTTCAAAAACTAATTTCATTGTCACAAGAACAAGGTGCTGAATGCTGCAGTTTCTAGCATACATGGTTTTCTTTGGGGAGGAACATGTGTTACTTCAACTCAGCTGAATAGGCCTATTTGGAGCAAACCCAGCCTATCTGCACTTTGAAACACCAAAGTTGCAGGAAGCATTCCTTTCCAAAACGGACACCATTCTCACTGCAATACAATGTGTTAGATGCTCCAGCTTCTAACATAGATGGTTTTCTTTGGAGAGATACATGGGTTTCTTCAACTCAGCTGAATATACTTTAAGGGAGCAAACAGAGTCTATCTCCACCTTCAACCACCTAAGTTCCAGGAAGTATTCCTTGAAAAACCTAACCGAATACTACAGGGAAACCATGTGGTAGAAGCTCCTGGTTCTAAGACACATGATTTTCTTTCAAGAGATACATGTGTTTCTACAAGTTAGCTGAAGAGGCCAATTTGGAACAAAATGAGCCTTTCTCCACCGAAAAAATACTGATTCTCGGGAGTTATTCCTTTCAAAACCAAATTCAATTTGGACAGGGAAACAGTGTGCTAGATGCTCCTGCTTCAAACAGGGATTGTTTTCTTGCGAGAAATACCTGTGTTTCTTCACTGGAGCCGAGTAGGGCTATTTGGAATAAAATGAGCCTTTTCGACCTTGAAAACTGTGATTTGCAGGGATTACTCATTTCAACAACTAATTCAGCTCTCAAAGTGAAACAATGTGCTCTGCTACAGCTTCTAGCATACATGCTTTTCTTTGAAGAGGTACATGAATTTCTTCAACTCAGCTGGATAGCCCTAATAGACCAAACGCAGTCTATATTAACCCTTCCACACCTAAGATTCAGGAAGTTTTCCTTTACTAACTAATGCAGTTCTCAGAGGAAAACAGAGTGCTTCTAACATGGATGGTTTTCCTTTGAGAGATACATGTGTTTCTTCAACTCAGCTGAAAAGGCATCTTTGGAGCAAAGAGAGACAATCTATCTTGAAATACCTTAGTTGCAGGAAGCATTGCATTGAAAACCTAAGTCAATACTCACAAGGAATCAATGATCTCGATGCTCCTGCATCTAATAGCGATGGTTTTCTTGGAGAGATACCTGTGTTTCTTCCACTTGGCTGAATAGGTCTTTTTGGATCAAAATGAGCTTTTTTGCGCTTTGAAAACTATGAACTACAGGAAGCATTTCTTTCCAAACCTAACACAATTCTCATTAGGACAGAGATGCTGAATGCTGCATCTTCTAACTTAGAGGGTTTTCTTAGGAGAGATACAAGGGTTTCTTCACCTCAGCTGAATATACGTTAAGTTAACAAACAGAGTCTCTCCCCACCTTGAACCACCAAAGTTCCAGGAAGTATTCCTTTAAAAAACTAACCGAATTCTACAGGGAAACAATGTGGTAGAAGCTCCTGGTCATAAGACAGATAGATTTCTTTCCAGAGATACATGTGTTTCTTCAAGTTAGCTGAATAGGCCTATTTAGAACAACTTGAGCCTTTCTCCACCTAGAAAATTCTGATATGCAAGAGATATTCCTTTCAAAACCAAATTCAATTCTCACAGGGAAACAATGTGGTAGATGCTACATCTTTTAAAACAGGTGGTTTTCTTTAAGGAGACAGATGTGTTCCTTCAACTCAATGGAAAATGCCTAGTTGCAGCCAATGGAATCGATCTCCACCTTGAAACACCTAAGTTGCGGGATGTGTCTTTTCAGAACAAACTGAATTCTCCCAGGAAAAGCATGTGCTACATTCTCCTGCATGGAACAATGAGGGATTTCCTTGAGAGACACATGTGTTGCATCACCTCACCAGAATAGGTGTATTTGAAGCACAAGGAGCCTTTCTCCCCTGTGAACATTTTTTTTTACAGGAATTATTCCTGTCAAAACATAACACAAGCCTCACTGGAAAAAAGGTGCTACATGCTCCTGTTTCTAACACAGGTGGTTTTCTTTTGAGGGATACAAGGATTCCTTCAATTTAGCTGAATAGGTCTATTTGCAACAAAATGAGCCCTTCCCCACCAGGAAAACTATCGTTCACAGGAATTATTCCTTTCAAAACTAGCTCAATTGTCGGAGGGAGACAATGCAGAAGATGCTGCAGCTTCTCTCACAGATGGTTGTCTTTGGAGAGGTACATGTGTTCCCTCCCCTCAGTTGAATAGGCCTATTTGGAGCAAAAAGTGCCTATCTCCACCTTGAAGCACCTACTTTTCACGAAGTATTTCTTTCAAAAGTTAACTCAGTTATCACAGAGAAACAATGTGCTGCTAGCTTCTGTTTCTACACAGATGGAGTTCCTTCGAGAGATACATGTGTTTCTTCAAGTAAGATGAATTGGTGGATCTGCAGCCAAATGAGCCTTTTCCATCTTGAAAACTTTGGTTTGCAGGAAGTACTCCTTTCAAAACCTAACTGAGTTCTCATGGCCTAACAATGTGCTCGATGTGGCAGCCACTTTCATAGCTGGTTTTCTTTGGAGAGATGCATATGGTTCTTCAACTCAGGTGAAGAGGCCTATTTGGAGCAAAGTGAGGCTATTTCCACCTTGAAAGGCCGTGGTTGCAGGAAGTATTCTTTTCCAAAACGGACGCAATTCTCACAGGAAAACAATGTGCTAGGTGCTCCTGCTTCCAACAGGGATGGTTTTCTTTCGAGAAATACCTGTGTTTCTTCAACTTAGCCAAGTCGGGCTATTTGGAATGAGATGACACTTTTCGACCTTGAAAACTGTGAATTGCAGGAATTATTCTTCTGCAAATCCAATTCAACTCTCAAAGGGAAACATTGTGCTAGATGCTAGGGCTTCTACCATGCATACTTTTCTTTTAGAGGTACATGTACTTCCTCTACTCAGCTGAATAGCCCTAATGGACCAAACGCAGCCTATCTCCCCCTGCAAACACCTAAGATTCATGAAGAATTCCTTTCAAAAACTAACACAGTTCTCACAGGAAAACATGTGCTTCTAACATGGGTGGTTTTCCTTTGAGAGATGTGTGTGTCTTCAACTTAGCTGAATAGGCCTATTTGAAATGAGGTGAGCCTCCTACTTTGAATATTGATATTTGCAGGGTGCATTGCTTTAAAAAACTAAATGAATTCTCATAGTGAAACACTGTGCTAGATGTGGCAGTTTCTAACATTGAAGGATTTCTTTGCATACATGCATGTGTATCTGCAATTCACCCAAATAGGCCTATTTAGAGTAAGCACATGCTCTCTCCACCTTGAAACACCTAAGTGGCAGTAAGTATTCCTTTCAAAAATAACTCAAGTCTCAAAGGGAAACAACGTGCTAAACGCAAATGCTGCCATCACAGACGGTTTCCTTTGGAGAGGTACATGTGTTACATCTCCTTAGGTGAATAGGCCCATTCGGAGCAAAATGATCCTTTCTCCACTGTGAAAACGATGATTTGCAGGACGTATTCCTTTCAAAACGTAACTCAAGTCTCACAAGGAAACAAAGTGGTAGGTTCTTTGCATCTAACACAGATTTTTTTCTTTCGAGATACACACATGTTTCATCAACTTTCTTGAACTGGCCTATTTGCAAGAAAATGAGACTTTCTCCACCTTGAAAAGTAGGATTTGCAGGAGTTATTCTTCCCAAACCTATCTGAAGTCTCACAGGGAAACAATGTGCTTGAAACTCCTGCTTCTAACTCGGTGGTTTTCTTTCTAGGAATGCATGTGTTTCCTCCACTTAGTTGCCTAGGCCTATTTGGAACACAATGAGCCTATCTCCAACCTGAAAACTGTGATTAGCAGGATGTATTCCTTTCCAAAACTTCCTTAATTCTCAAAGGGAAACAATGTGCTAGAAGCTGCGGCTTCCAGCATAGGTGATTGTCTTGGCAGGGATACATGTGTTTCTTCAACTCACCTGAATAGGCCTACTTAGTGCAAAGAGAGACCTTCTGCACCTTGAAACAACTACATTGCAAGAAACAGTCCTTTCAAAAACTAATTTCATTGTCACAAGAACAAGGTGCTGAATGCTGCAGTTTCTAGCATACATGGTTTTCTTTGGGGAGGAACATGTGTTACTTCAACTCAGCTGAATAGGCCTATTTGGAGCAAACCCAGCCTATCTGCACTTTGAAACACCCAAGTTGCAGGAAGCATTCCTTTCCAAAACGGACACCATTCTCACTGGAATACAATGTGTTAGATGCTCCAGCTTCTAACATAGATGGTTTTCTTTGGAGAGATACATGGGTTTCTTCAACTCAGCTGAATATACTTTAAGGGAGCAAACAGAGTCTATCTCCACCTTCAACCACCTAAGTTCCAGGAAGTATTCCTTGAAAAACCTAACCGAATACTACAGGGAAACCATGTGGTAGAAGCTCCTGGTTCTAAGACAGATGATTTTCTTTCAAGAGATACATGTGTTTCTACAAGTTAGCTGAAGAGGCCAATTTGGAACAAAATGAGCCTTTCTCCACCGAAAAAATACTGATTCTCGGGAGTTATTCCTTTCAAAACCAAATTCAATTTGGACAGGGAAACAGTGTGCTAGATGCTCCTGCTTCAAACAGGGATTGTTTTCTTGCGAGAAATACCTGTGTTTCTTCACTGGAGCCGAGTAGGGCTATTTGGAATAAAATGAGCCTTTTCGACCTTGAAAACTGTGATTTGCAGGGATTACTCATTTCAACAACTAATTCAGCTCTCAAAGTGAAACAATGTGCTCTGCTACAGCTTCTAGCATACATGCTTTTCTTTGAAGAAGTACATGAATTTCTGCAACTCACCTGGATAGCCCTAATAGACCAAACGCAGTCTATATTAACCCTTCCACACCTAAGATTCAGGAAGTTTTCCTTTACTAACTAATGCAGTTCTCAGAGGAAAACAGAGTGCTTCTAACATGGATGGTTTTCCTTTGAGAGATACATGTGTTTCTTCAACTCAGCTGAAAAGGCATCTTTGGAGCAAAGAGAGACAATCTATCTTGAAATACCTTAGTTGCAGGAAGCATTGCATTGAAAACCTAAGTCAATACTCACAAGGAATCAATGATCTCGATGCTCCTGCATCTAATAGCGATGGTTTTCTTGGAGAGATACCTGTGTTTCTTCCACTTGGCTGAATAGGTCTTTTTGGATCAAAATGAGCTTTTTTGCGCTTTGAAAACTATGAACTACAGGAAGCATTTCTTTCCAAACCTAACACAATTCTCATTAGGACAGAGATGCTGAATGCTGCATCTTCTAACTTAGAGGGTTTTCTTAGGAGAGATACAAGGGTTTCTTCACCTCAGCTGAATATACGTTAAGTTAACATACAGAGTCTCTCCCCACCTTGAACCACCAAAGTTCCAGGAAGTATTCCTTTAAAAAACTAACCGAATTCTACAGGGAAACAATGTGGTAGAAGCTCCTGGTCATAAGACAGATAGATTTCTTTCCAGAGATACATGTGTTTCTTCAAGTTAGCTGAATAGGCCTATTTAGAACAACTTGAGCCTTTCTCCACCTAGAAAATTCTGATATGCAAGAGATATTCCTTTCAAAACCAAATTCAATTCTCACAGGGAAACAATGTGGTAGATGCTACATCTTTTAAAACAGGTGGTTTTCTTTAAGGAGACAGATGTGTTCCTTCAACTCAATGGAAAATGCCTAGTTGCAGCCAATGGAATCGATCTCCACCTTGAAACACCTAAGTTGCGGGATGTGTCTTTTCAGAACAAACTGAATTCTCCCAGGAAAAGCATGTGCTACATTCTCCTGCATGGAACAATGAGGGATTTCCTTGAGAGACACATGTGTTGCATCACCTCACCAGAATAGGTGTATTTGAAGCACAAGGAGCCTTTCTCCCCTGTGAACATTTTTTTTTGCAGGAATTATTCCTGTCAAAACATAACACAAGCCTCACTGGAAAAAAGGTGCTACATGCTCCTGTTTCTAACACAGGTGGTTTTCTTTTGAGGGATACAAGGATTCCTTCAATTTAGCTGAATAGGTCTATTTGCAACAAAATGAGCCCTTCCCCACCTGGAAAACTATCGTTCACAGGAATTATTCCTTTCAAAACTAACTCAATTGTCGGAGGGAGACAATGCAGAAGATGCTGCAGCTTCTCTCACAGATGGTTGTCTTTGGAGAGGTTCATGTGTTCCCTCCCCTCAGTTGAATAGGCCTATTTGGAGCAAAATGTGCCTATCTCCACCTTGAAGCACCTACTTTTCACGAAGTATTTCTTTCAAAAGTTAACTCAGTTATCACCGAGAAACAATGTGCTGCTAGCTTCTGTTTCTACACAGATGGAGTTCCTTCGAGAGATACATGTGTTTCTTCAAGTAAGATGAATTGGTGGATCTGCAGCCAAATGAGCCTTTTCCATCTTGAAAACTTTGGTTTCCAGGAAGTACTCCTTTCAAAACCTAACTGAGTTCTCATGGCCTAACAATGTGCTCGATGTGGCAGCCACTTTCATAGCTGGTTTTCTTTGGAGAAATGCATATGGTTCTTCAACTCAGGTGAAGAGGCCTATTTGGAGCAAAGTGAGGCTATTTCCACCTTGAAAGGCCGTGGTTGCAGGAAGTATTCTTTTCCAAAACGGACGCAATTCTCACAGGAAAACAATGTGCTAGGTGCTCCTGCTTCCAACAGGGATGGTTTTCTTTCGAGAAATACCTGTGTTTCTTCAACTTAGCCAAGTCGGGCTATTTGGAATGAGATGACAGTTTTCGACCTTGAAAACTGTGAATTGCAGGAATTATTCTTCTGCAAATCCAATTCAACTCTCAAAGGGAAACATTGTGCTAGATGCTAGGGCTTCTACCATGCATACTTTTCTTTTAGAGGTACATGTACTTCCTCTACTCAGCTGAATAGCCCTAATGGACCAAACGCAGCCTATCTCCCCCTGCAAACACCTAAGATTCATGAAGAATTCCTTTCAAAAACTAACACAGTTCTCACAGGAAAACATGTGCTTCTAACATGGGTGGTTTTCCTTTGAGAGATGTGTGTGTCTTCAACTTAGCTGAATAGGCCTATTTGAAATGAGGTGAGCCTCCTACTTTGAATATTGATATTTGCAGGGTGCATTGCTTTAAAAAACTAAATGAATTCTCATAGTGAAACACTGTGCTAGATGTGGCAGTTTCTAACATTGAAGGATTTCTTTGCATACATGCATGTGTATCTGCAATTCACCCAAATAGGCCTATTTAGAGTAAGCACATGCTCTCTCCACCTTGAAACACCTAAGTGGCAGTAAGTATTCCTTTCAAAAATAACTCAAGTCTCAAAGGGAAACAACGTGCTAAACGCAAATGCTGCCATCACAGACGGTTTCCTTTGGAGAGGTACATGTGTTACATCTCCTTAGGTGAATAGGCCCATTCGGAGCAAAATGATCCTTTCTCCACTGTGAAAACGATGATTTGCAGGACGTATTCCTTTCAAAACGTAACTCAAGTCTCACAAGGAAACAAAGTGGTAGGTTCTTTGCATCTAACACAGATTTTTTTCTTTCGAGATACACACATGTTTCATCAACTTTCTTGAACTGGCCTATTTGCAAGAAAATGAGACTTTCTCCACCTTGAAAAGTAGGATTTGCAGGAGTTATTCTTCCCAAACCTATCTGAAGTCTCACAGGGAAACAATGTGCTTGAAACTCCTGCTTCTAACTCGGTGGTTTTCTTTCTAGGAATGCATGTGTTTCCTCCACTTAGTTGCCTAGGCCTATTTGGAACACAATGAGCCTATCTCCAACCTGAAAACTGTGATTAGCAGGATGTATTCCTTTCCAAAACTTCCTTAATTCTCAAAGGGAAACAATGTGCTAGAAGCTGCGGCTTCCAGCATAGGTGATTGTCTTGGCAGGGATACATGTGTTTCTTCAACTCACCTGAATAGGCCTACTTAGTGCAAAGAGAGACCTTCTGCACCTTGAAACAACTACATTGCAAGAAACAGTCCTTTCAAAAACTAATTTCATTGTCACAAGAACAAGGTGCTGAATGCTGCAGTTTCTAGCATACATGGTTTTCTTTGGGGAGGAACATGTGTTACTTCAACTCAGCTGAATAGGCCTATTTGGAGCAAACCCAGCCTATCTGCACTTTGAAACACCAAAGTTGCAGGAAGCATTCCTTTCCAAAACGGACACCATTCTCACTGCAATACAATGTGTTAGATGCTCCAGCTTCTAACATAGATGGTTTTCTTTGGAGAGATACATGGGTTTCTTCAACTCAGCTGAATATACTTTAAGGGAGCAAACAGAGTCTATCTCCACCTTCAACCACCTAAGTTCCAGGAAGTATTCCTTGAAAAACCTAACCGAATACTACAGGGAAACCATGTGGTAGAAGCTCCTGGTTCTAAGACAGATGATTTTCTTTCAAGAGATACATGTGTTTCTACAAGTTAGCTGAAGAGGCCAATTTGGAACAAAATGAGCCTTTCTCCACCGAAAAAATACTGATTCTCGGGAGTTATTCCTTTCAAAACCAAATTCAATTTGGACAGGGAAACAGTGTGCTAGATGCTCCTGCTTCAAACAGGGATTGTTTTCTTGCGAGAAATACCTGTGTTTCTTCACTGGAGCCGAGTAGGGCTATTTGGAATAAAATGAGCCTTTTCGACCTTGAAAACTGTGATTTGCAGGGATTACTCATTTCAACAACTAATTCAGCTCTCAAAGTGAAACAATGTGCTCTGCTACAGCTTCTAGCATACATGCTTTTCTTTGAAGAGGTACATGAATTTCTTCAACTCAGCTGGATAGCCCTAATAGACCAAACGCAGTCTATATTAACCCTTCCACACCTAAGATTCAGGAAGTTTTCCTTTACTAACTAATGCAGTTCTCAGAGGAAAACAGAGTGCTTCTAACATGGATGGTTTTCCTTTGAGAGATACATGTGTTTCTTCAACTCAGCTGAAAAGGCATCTTTGGAGCAAAGAGAGACAATCTATCTTGAAATACCTTAGTTGCAGGAAGCATTGCATTGAAAACCTAAGTCAATACTCACAAGGAATCAATGATCTCGATGCTCCTGCATCTAATAGCGATGGTTTTCTTGGAGAGATACCTGTGTTTCTTCCACTTGGCTGAATAGGTCTTTTTGGATCAAAATGAGCTTTTTTGCGCTTTGAAAACTATGAACTACAGGAAGCATTTCTTTCCAAACCTAACACAATTCTCATTAGGACAGAGATGCTGAATGCTGCATCTTCTAACTTAGAGGGTTTTCTTAGGAGAGATACAAGGGTTTCTTCACCTCAGCTGAATATACGTTAAGTTAACAAACAGAGTCTCTCCCCACCTTGAACCACCAAAGTTCCAGGAAGTATTCCTTTAAAAAACTAACCGAATTCTACAGGGAAACAATGTGGTAGAAGCTCCTGGTCATAAGACAGATAGATTTCTTTCCAGAGATACATGTGTTTCTTCAAGTTAGCTGAATAGGCCTATTTAGAACAACTTGAGCCTTTCTCCACCTAGAAAATTCTGATATGCAAGAGATATTCCTTTCAAAACCAAATTCAATTCTCACAGGGAAACAATGTGGTAGATGCTACATCTTTTAAAACAGGTGGTTTTCTTTAAGGAGACAGATGTGTTCCTTCAACTCAATGGAAAATGCCTAGTTGCAGCCAATGGAATCGATCTCCACCTTGAAACACCTAAGTTGCGGGATGTGTCTTTTCAGAACAAACTGAATTCTCCCAGGAAAAGCATGTGCTACATTCTCCTGCATGGAACAATGAGGGATTTCCTTGAGAGACACATGTGTTGCATCACCTCACCAGAATAGGTGTATTTGAAGCACAAGGAGCCTTTCTCCCCTGTGAACATTTTTTTTTACAGGAATTATTCCTGTCAAAACATAACACAAGCCTCACTGGAAAAAAGGTGCTACATGCTCCTGTTTCTAACACAGGTGGTTTTCTTTTGAGGGATACAAGGATTCCTTCAATTTAGCTGAATAGGTCTATTTGCAACAAAATGAGCCCTTCCCCACCAGGAAAACTATCGTTCACAGGAATTATTCCTTTCAAAACTAGCTCAATTGTCGGAGGGAGACAATGCAGAAGATGCTGCAGCTTCTCTCACAGATGGTTGTCTTTGGAGAGGTACATGTGTTCCCTCCCCTCAGTTGAATAGGCCTATTTGGAGCAAAAAGTGCCTATCTCCACCTTGAAGCACCTACTTTTCACGAAGTATTTCTTTCAAAAGTTAACTCAGTTATCACAGAGAAACAATGTGCTGCTAGCTTCTGTTTCTACACAGATGGAGTTCCTTCGAGAGATACATGTGTTTCTTCAAGTAAGATGAATTGGTGGATCTGCAGCCAAATGAGCCTTTTCCATCTTGAAAACTTTGGTTTGCAGGAAGTACTCCTTTCAAAACCTAACTGAGTTCTCATGGCCTAACAATGTGCTCGATGTGGCAGCCACTTTCATAGCTGGTTTTCTTTGGAGAGATGCATATGGTTCTTCAACTCAGGTGAAGAGGCCTATTTGGAGCAAAGTGAGGCTATTTCCACCTTGAAAGGCCGTGGTTGCAGGAAGTATTCTTTTCCAAAACTTAGCAATTCTCACAGGAAAACAATGTGCTAGGTGCTCCTGCTTCCAACAGGGATGGTTTTCTTTCGAGAAATACCTGTGTTTCTTCAACTTAGCCAAGTCGGGCTATTTGGAATGAGATGACACTTTTCGACCTTGAAAACTGTGAATTGCAGGAATTATTCTTCTGCAAATCCAATTCAACTCTCAAAGGGAAACATTGTGCTAGATGCTAGGGCTTCTACCATGCATACTTTTCTTTTAGAGGTACATGTACTTCCTCTACTCAGCTGAATAGCCCTAATGGACCAAACGCAGCCTATCTCCCCCTGCAAACACCTAAGATTCATGAAGAATTCCTTTCAAAAACTAACACAGTTCTCACAGGAAAACATGTGCTTCTAACATGGGTGGTTTTCCTTTGAGAGATGTGTGTGTCTTCAACTTAGCTGAATAGGCCTATTTGAAATGAGGTGAGCCTCCTACTTTGAATATTGATATTTGCAGGGTGCATTGCTTTAAAAAACTAAATGAATTCTCATAGTGAAACACTGTGCTAGATGTGGCAGTTTCTAACATTGAAGGATTTCTTTGCATACATGCATGTGTATCTGCAATTCACCCAAATAGGCCTATTTAGAGTAAGCACATGCTCTCTCCACCTTGAAACACCTAAGTGGCAGTAAGTATTCCTTTCAAAAATAACTCAAGTCTCAAAGGGAAACAACGTGCTAAACGCAAATGCTGCCATCACAGACGGTTTCCTTTGGAGAGGTACATGTGTTACATCTCCTTAGGTGAATAGGCCCATTCGGAGCAAAATGATCCTTTCTCCACTGTGAAAACGATGATTTGCAGGACGTATTCCTTTCAAAACGTAACTCAAGTCTCACAAGGAAACAAAGTGGTAGGTTCTTTGCATCTAACACAGATTTTTTTCTTTCGAGATACACACATGTTTCATCAACTTTCTTGAACTGGCCTATTTGCAAGAAAATGAGACTTTCTCCACCTTGAAAAGTAGGATTTGCAGGAGTTATTCTTCCCAAACCTATCTGAAGTCTCACAGGGAAACAATGTGCTTGAAACTCCTGCTTCTAACTCGGTGGTTTTCTTTCTAGGAATGCATGTGTTTCCTCCACTTAGTTGCCTAGGCCTATTTGGAACACAATGAGCCTATCTCCAACCTGAAAACTGTGATTAGCAGGATGTATTCCTTTCCAAAACTTCCTTAATTCTCAAAGGGAAACAATGTGCTAGAAGCTGCGGCTTCCAGCATAGGTGATTGTCTTGGCAGGGATACATGTGTTTCTTCAACTCACCTGAATAGGCCTACTTAGTGCAAAGAGAGACCTTCTGCACCTTGAAACAACTACATTGCAAGAAACAGTCCTTTCAAAAACTAATTTCATTGTCACAAGAACAAGGTGCTGAATGCTGCAGTTTCTAGCATACATGGTTTTCTTTGGGGAGGAACATGTGTTACTTCAACTCAGCTGAATAGGCCTATTTGGAGCAAACCCAGCCTATCTGCACTTTGAAACACCCAAGTTGCAGGAAGCATTCCTTTCCAAAACGGACACCATTCTCACTGGAATACAATGTGTTAGATGCTCCAGCTTCTAACATAGATGGTTTTCTTTGGAGAGATACATGGGTTTCTTCAACTCAGCTGAATATACTTTAAGGGAGCAAACAGAGTCTATCTCCACCTTCAACCACCTAAGTTCCAGGAAGTATTCCTTGAAAAACCTAACCGAATACTACAGGGAAACCATGTGGTAGAAGCTCCTGGTTCTAAGACAGATGATTTTCTTTCAAGAGATACATGTGTTTCTACAAGTTAGCTGAAGAGGCCAATTTGGAACAAAATGAGCCTTTCTCCACCGAAAAAATACTGATTCTCGGGAGTTATTCCTTTCAAAACCAAATTCAATTTGGACAGGGAAACAGTGTGCTAGATGCTCCTGCTTCAAACAGGGATTGTTTTCTTGCGAGAAATACCTGTGTTTCTTCACTGGAGCCGAGTAGGGCTATTTGGAATAAAATGAGCCTTTTCGACCTTGAAAACTGTGATTTGCAGGGATTACTCATTTCAACAACTAATTCAGCTCTCAAAGTGAAACAATGTGCTCTGCTACAGCTTCTAGCATACATGCTTTTCTTTGAAGAAGTACATGAATTTCTGCAACTCACCTGGATAGCCCTAATAGACCAAACGCAGTCTATATTAACCCTTCCACACCTAAGATTCAGGAAGTTTTCCTTTACTAACTAATGCAGTTCTCAGAGGAAAACAGAGTGCTTCTAACATGGATGGTTTTCCTTTGAGAGATACATGTGTTTCTTCAACTCAGCTGAAAAGGCATCTTTGGAGCAAAGAGAGACAATCTATCTTGAAATACCTTAGTTGCAGGAAGCATTGCATTGAAAACCTAAGTCAATACTCACAAGGAATCAATGATCTCGATGCTCCTGCATCTAATAGCGATGGTTTTCTTGGAGAGATACCTGTGTTTCTTCCACTTGGCTGAATAGGTCTTTTTGGATCAAAATGAGCTTTTTTGCGCTTTGAAAACTATGAACTACAGGAAGCATTTCTTTCCAAACCTAACACAATTCTCATTAGGACAGAGATGCTGAATGCTGCATCTTCTAACTTAGAGGGTTTTCTTAGGAGAGATACAAGGGTTTCTTCACCTCAGCTGAATATACGTTAAGTTAACAAACAGAGTCTCTCCCCACCTTGAACCACCAAAGTTCCAGGAAGTATTCCTTTAAAAAACTAACCGAATTCTACAGGGAAACAATGTGGTAGAAGCTCCTGGTCATAAGACAGATAGATTTCTTTCCAGAGATACATGTGTTTCTTCAAGTTAGCTGAATAGGCCTATTTAGAACAACTTGAGCCTTTCTCCACCTAGAAAATTCTGATATGCAAGAGATATTCCTTTCAAAACCAAATTCAATTCTCACAGGGAAACAATGTGGTAGATGCTACATCTTTTAAAACAGGTGGTTTTCTTTAAGGAGACAGATGTGTTCCTTCAACTCAATGGAAAATGCCTAGTTGCAGCCAATGGAATCGATCTCCACCTTGAAACACCTAAGTTGCGGGATGTGTCTTTTCAGAACAAACTGAATTCTCCCAGGAAAAGCATGTGCTACATTCTCCTGCATGGAACAATGAGGGATTTCCTTGAGAGACACATGTGTTGCATCACCTCACCAGAATAGGTGTATTTGAAGCACAAGGAGCCTTTCTCCCCTGTGAACATTTTTTTTTACAGGAATTATTCCTGTCAAAACATAACACAAGCCTCACTGGAAAAAAGGTGCTACATGCTCCTGTTTCTAACACAGGTGGTTTTCTTTTGAGGGATACAAGGATTCCTTCAATTTAGCTGAATAGGTCTATTTGCAACAAAATGAGCCCTTCCCCACCAGGAAAACTATCGTTCACAGGAATTATTCCTTTCAAAACTAGCTCAATTGTCGGAGGGAGACAATGCAGAAGATGCTGCAGCTTCTCTCACAGATGGTTGTCTTTGGAGAGGTACATGTGTTCCCTCCCCTCAGTTGAATAGGCCTATTTGGAGCAAAAAGTGCCTATCTCCACCTTGAAGCACCTACTTTTCACGAAGTATTTCTTTCAAAAGTTAACTCAGTTATCACAGAGAAACAATGTGCTGCTAGCTTCTGTTTCTACACAGATGGAGTTCCTTCGAGAGATACATGTGTTTCTTCAAGTAAGATGAATTGGTGGATCTGCAGCCAAATGAGCCTTTTCCATCTTGAAAACTTTGGTTTGCAGGAAGTACTCCTTTCAAAACCTAACTGAGTTCTCATGGCCTAACAATGTGCTCGATGTGGCAGCCACTTTCATAGCTGGTTTTCTTTGGAGAGATGCATATGGTTCTTCAACTCAGGTGAAGAGGCCTATTTGGAGCAAAGTGAGGCTATTTCCACCTTGAAAGGCCGTGGTTGCAGGAAGTATTCTTTTCCAAAACTTAGCAATTCTCACAGGAAAACAATGTGCTAGGTGCTCCTGCTTCCAACAGGGATGGTTTTCTTTCGAGAAATACCTGTGTTTCTTCAACTTAGCCAAGTCGGGCTATTTGGAATGAGATGACACTTTTCGACCTTGAAAACTGTGAATTGCAGGAATTATTCTTCTGCAAATCCAATTCAACTCTCAAAGGGAAACATTGTGCTAGATGCTAGGGCTTCTACCATGCATACTTTTCTTTTAGAGGTACATGTACTTCCTCTACTCAGCTGAATAGCCCTAATGGACCAAACGCAGCCTATCTCCCCCTGCAAACACCTAAGATTCATGAAGAATTCCTTTCAAAAACTAACACAGTTCTCACAGGAAAACATGTGCTTCTAACATGGGTGGTTTTCCTTTGAGAGATGTGTGTGTCTTCAACTTAGCTGAATAGGCCTATTTGAAATGAGGTGAGCCTCCTACTTTGAATATTGATATTTGCAGGGTGCATTGCTTTAAAAAACTAAATGAATTCTCATAGTGAAACACTGTGCTAGATGTGGCAGTTTCTAACATTGAAGGATTTCTTTGCATACATGCATGTGTATCTGCAATTCACCCAAATAGGCCTATTTAGAGTAAGCACATGCTCTCTCCACCTTGAAACACCTAAGTGGCAGTAAGTATTCCTTTCAAAAATAACTCAAGTCTCAAAGGGAAACAACGTGCTAAACGCAAATGCTGCCATCACAGACGGTTTCCTTTGGAGAGGTACATGTGTTACATCTCCTTAGGTGAATAGGCCCATTCGGAGCAAAATGATCCTTTCTCCACTGTGAAAACGATGATTTGCAGGACGTATTCCTTTCAAAACGTAACTCAAGTCTCACAAGGAAACAAAGTGGTAGATTCTTTGCATCTAACACAGATTTTTTTCTTTCGAGATACACACATGTTTCATCAACTTACTTGAACTGGCCTATTTGCAAGAAAATGAGACTTTCTCCACCTTGAAAAGTAGGATTTGCAGGAGTTATTCTTCCCAAACCTATCTGAAGTCTCACAGGGTAACAATGTGCTTGAAACTCCTGCTTCTAACTCGGTGGTTTTCTTTCTAGGAATGCATGTGTTTCCTCAACTTAGTTGCCTAGGCCTATTTGGAACACAATGAGCCTATCTCCAACCTGAAAACTGTGATTAGCAGGATGTATTCCTTTCCAAAACTTCCGTAATTCTCAAAGGGAAACAATGTGCTAGAAGCTGCGGCTTCCAGCATAGGTGATTGTCTTGGCAGGGATACATGTGTTTCTTCAACTCACCTGATTAGGCCTACTTAGTGCAAAGAGAGACCTGCTGCACCTTGAAACAACTACATTGCAAGAAACAGTCCTTTCAAAAACTAATTTCATTGTCACAAGAACAAGGTGCTGAATGCTGCAGTTTCTAGCATACATGGTTTTCTTTGGGGAGGAACATGTGTTACTTCAACTCAGCTGAATAGGCCTGTTTGGAGCAAACCCAGCCTATCTGCACTTTGAAACACCCAAGTTGCAGGAAGCATTCCTTTCCAAAACGGACACCATTCTCACTGGAATACAATGTGTTAGATGCTCCAGCTTCTAACATAGATGGTTTTCTTTGGAGAGATACATGGGTTTCTTCAACTCAGCTGAATATACTTTAAGGGAGCAAACAGAGTCTATCTCCACCTTCAACCACCTAAGTTCCAGGAAGTATTCCTTGAAAAACCTAACCGAATACTACAGGGAAACCATGTGGTAGAAGCTCCTGGTTCTAAGACAGATGATTTTCTTTCAAGAGATACATGTGTTTCTACAAGTTAGCTGAAGAGGCCAAGTTGGAACAAAATGAGCCTTTCTCCACCGAAAAAATACTGATTCTCGGGAGTTATTCCTTTCAAAACCAAATTCAATTCGGACAGGGAAACAGTGTGATAGATGCTCCTGCTTCAAACAGGGATTGTTTTCTTGCGAGAAATACCTGTGTTTCTTCACTGGAGCCGAGTAGGGCTATTTGGAATAAAATGAGCCTTTTCGACCTTGAAAACTGTGATTTGCAGGGATTACTCATTTCAAAAACTAATTCAGCTCTCAAAGTGAAACAATGTGCTCTGCTACAGCTTCTAGCATACATGCTTTTCTTTGAAGAAGTACATGAATTTCTTCAACTCAGCTGGATAGCCCTAATAGACCAAACGCAGTCTATATTAACCCTTCCACACCTAAGATTCAGGAAGTTTTCCTTTACTAACTAATGCAGTTCTCAGAGGAAAACAGAGTGCTTCTAACATGGATGGTTTTCCTTTGAGAGATACATGTGTTTCTTCACCTCAGCTGAAAAGGCATCTTTGGAGCAAAGAGAGACAATCTATCTTGAAATACCTTAGTTGCAGGAAGCATTGCATTGAAAACCTAAGTCAATACTCACAAGGAATCAATGATCTCGATGCTCCTGCATCTAATAGCGATGGTTTTCTTGGAGAGATACCTGTGTTTCTTCCACGTGGCTGAATAGGTCTTTTTGGATCAAAATGAGCTTTTTTGCGCTTTGAAAACTATGAACTACAGGAAGCATTTCTTTCCAAACCTAACACAATTCTCATTAGGACAGAGATGCTGAATGCTGCATCTTCTAACTTAGAGGGTTTTCTTAGGAGAGATACAAGGGTTTCTTCACCTCAGCTGAATATACGTTAAGTCAACAAACAGAGTCTCTCCCCACCTTGAACCACCAAAGTTCCAGGAAGTATTCCTTTAAAAAACTAACCGAATTCTACAGGGAAACAATGTGGTAGAAGCTCCTGGTCATAAGACAGATAGATTTCTTTCCAGAGATACATGTGTTTCTTCAAGTTAGCTGAATAGGCCTATTTAGAACAACTTGAGCCTTTCTCCACCTAGAAAATTCTGATATGCAAGAGATATTCCTTTCAAAACCAAATTCAATTCTCACAGGGAAACAATGTGGTAGATGCTACATCTTTTAAAATAGGTGGTTTTCTTTAAGGAGACAGATGTGTTCCTTCAACTCAATGGAAAATGCCTAGTTGCAGCCAATGGAATCGATCTCCACCTTGAAACACCTAAGTTGCGGGATGTGTCTTTTCAGAACAAACTGAATTCTCCCAGGAAAAGCATGTGCTACATTCTCCTGCATGGAACAATGAGGGATTTCCTTGAGAGACACATGTGTTGCATCACCTCACCAGAATAGGTGTATTTGAAGCACAAGGAGCCTTTCTCCCCTGTGAACATTTTTTTTGCAGGAATTATTCCTGTCAAAACATAACACAAGCCTCACTGGAAAAAAGGTGCTACATGCTCCTGTTTCTAACACAGGTGGTTTTCTTTTGAGGGATACAAGGATTCCTTCAATTTAGCTGAATAGGTCTATTTGCAACAAAATGAGCCCTTCCCCACCTGGAAAACTATCGTTCACAGGAATTATTCCTTTCAAAACTAACTCAATTGTCGGAGGGAGACAATGCAGAAGATGCTGCAGCTTCTCTCACAGATGGTTGTCTTTGGAGAGGTACATGTGTTCCCTCCCCTCAGTTGAATAGGCCTATTTGGAGCCAAAAGTGCCTATCTCCACCTTGAAGCACCTACTTTTCACGAAGTATTTCTTTCAAAAGTTAACTCAGTTATCACAGAGAAACAATGTGCTGCTAGCTTCTGTTTCTACACAGATGGAGTTCCTTCGAGAGATACATGTGTTTCTTCAAGTAAGATGAATTGGTGGATCTGCAGCCAAATGAGCCTTTTCCATCTTGAAAACTTTGGTTTGCAGGAAGTACTCCTTTCAAAACCTAACTGAGTTCTCATGGCCTAACAATGTGCTCGATGTGGCAGCCACTTTCATAGCTGGTTTTCTTTGGAGAGATGCATATGGTTCTTCAACTCAGGTGAAGAGGCCTATTTGGAGCAAAGTGAGGCTATTTCCACCTTGAAAGGCCGTGGTTGCAGGAAGTATTCTTTTCCAAAACGGACGCAATTCTCACAGGAAAACAATGTGCTAGGTGCTCCTGCTTCCAACAGGGATGGTTTTCTTTCGAGAAATACCTGTGTTTCTTCAACTTAGCCAAGTCGGGCTATTTGGAATGAGATGACACTTTTCGACCTTGAAAACTGTGAATTGCAGGAATTATTCTTCTGCAAATCCAATTCAACTCTCAAAGGGAAACATTGTGCTAGATGCTAGGGCTTCTACCATGCATACTTTTCTTTTAGAGGTACATGTACTTCCTCTACTCAGCTGAATAGCCCTAATGGACCAAACGCAGCCTATCTCCCCCTGCAAACACCTAAGATTCATGAAGAATTCCTTTCAAAAACTAACACAGTTCTCACAGGAAAACATGTGCTTCTAACATGGGTGGTTTTCCTTTGAGAGATGTGTGTGTCTTCAACTTAGCTGAATAGGCCTATTTGAAATGAGGTGAGCCTCCTACTTTGAATATTGATATTTGCAGGGTGCATTGCTTTAAAAAACTAAATGAATTCTCATAGTGAAACACTGTGCTAGATGTGGCAGTTTCTAACATTGAAGGATTTCTTTGCATACATGCATGTGTATCTGCAATTCACCCAAATAGGCCTATTTAGAGTAAGCACATGCTCTCTCCACCTTGAAACACCTAAGTGGCAGTAAGTATTCCTTTCAAAAATAACTCAAGTCTCAAAGGGAAACAACGTGCTAAACGCAAATGCTGCCATCACAGACGGTTTCCTTTGGAGAGGTACATGTGTTACATCTCCTTAGGTGAATAGGCCCATTCGGAGCAAAATGATCCTTTCTCCACTGTGAAAACGATGATTTGCAGGACGTATTCCTTTCAAAACGTAACTCAAGTCTCACAAGGAAACAAAGTGGTAGATTCTTTGCATCTAACACAGATTTTTTTCTTTCGAGATACACACATGTTTCATCAACTTACTTGAACTGGCCTATTTGCAAGAAAATGAGACTTTCTCCACCTTGAAAAGTAGGATTTGCAGGAGTTATTCTTCCCAAACCTATCTGAAGTCTCACAGGGTAACAATGTGCTTGAAACTCCTGCTTCTAACTCGGTGGTTTTCTTTCTAGGAATGCATGTGTTTCCTCAACTTAGTTGCCTAGGCCTATTTGGAACACAATGAGCCTATCTCCAACCTGAAAACTGTGATTAGCAGGATGTATTCCTTTCCAAAACTTCCTTAATTCTCAAAGGGAAACAATGTGCTAGAAGCTGCGGCTTCCAGCATAGGTGATTGTCTTGGCAGGGATACATGTGTTTCTTCAACTCACCTGATTAGGCCTACTGAGTGCAAAGAGAGACCTTCTGCACCTTGAAACAACTACATTGCAAGAAACAGTCCTTTCAAAAACTAATTTCATTGTCACAAGAACAAGGTGCTGAATGCTGCAGTTTCTAGCATACATGGTTTTCTTTGGGGAGGAACATGTGTTACTTCAACTCAGCTGAATAGGCCTGTTTGGAGCAAACCCAGCCTATCTGCACTTTGAAACACCCAAGTTGCAGGAAGCATTCCTTTCCAAAACGGACACCATTCTCACTGGAATACAATGTGTTAGATGCTCCAGCTTCTAACATAGATGGTTTTCTTTGGAGAGATACATGGGTTTCTTCAACTCAGCTGAATATACTTTAAGGGAGCAAACAGAGTCTATCTCCACCTTCAACCACCTAAGTTCCAGGAAGTATTCCTTGAAAAACCTAACCGAATACTACAGGGAAACCATGTGGTAGAAGCTCCTGGTTCTAAGACAGATGATTTTCTTTCAAGAGATACATGTGTTTCTACAAGTTAGCTGAAGAGGCCAATTTGGAACAAAATGAGCCTTTCTCTACCGAAAAAATACTGATTCTCGGGAGTTATTCCTTTCAAAACCAAATTCAATTTGGACAGGGAAACAGTGTGCTAGATGCTCCTGCTTCAAACAGGGATTGTTTTCTTGCGAGAAATACCTGTGTTTCTTCACTGGAGCCGAGTAGGGCTATTTGGAATAAAATGAGCCTTTTCGACCTTGAAAACTGTGATTTGCAGGGATTACTCATTTCAACAACTAATTCAGCTCTCAAAGTGAAACAATGTGCTCTGCTACAGCTTCTAGCATACATGCTTTTCTTTGAAGAGGTACATGAATTTCTTCAACTCAGCTGGATAGCCCTAATAGACCAAACGCAGTCTATATTAACCCTTCCACACCTAAGATTCAGGAAGTTTTCCTTTACTAACTAATGCAGTTCTCAGAGGAAAACAGAGTGCTTCTAACATGGATGGTTTTCCTTTGAGAGATACATGTGTTTCTTCAACTCAGCTGAAAAGGCATCTTTGGAGGAAAGAGAGACAATCTATCTTGAAATACCTTAGTTGCAGGAAGCATTGCATTGAAAACCTAAGTCAATACTCACAAGGAATCAATGATCTCGATGCTCCTGCATCTAATAGCGATGGTTTTCTTGGAGAGATACCTGTGTTTCTTCCACTTGTCTGAATAGGTCTTTTTGGATCAAAATGAGCTTTTTTGCGCTTTGAAAACTATGAACTACAGGAAGCATTTCTTTCCAAACCTAACACAATTCTCATTAGGACAGAGATGCTGAATGCTGCATCTTCTAACTTAGAGGGTTTTCTTAGGAGAGATACAAGGGTTTCTTCACCTCAGCTGAATATACGTTAAGTTAACAAACAGAGTCTCTCCCCACCTTGAACCACCAAAGTTCCAGGAAGTATTCCTTTAAAAAACTAACCGAATTGTACAGGGAAACAATGTGGTAGAAGCTCCTGGTCATAAGACAGATAGATTTCTTTCCAGAGATACATGTGTTTCTTCAAGTTAGCTGAATAGGCCTATTTAGAACAACTTGAGCCTTTCTCCACCTAGAAAATTCTGATATGCAAGAGATATTCCTTTCAAAACCAAATTCAATTCTCACAGGGAAACAATGTGGTAGATGCTACATCTTTTAAAACAGGTGGTTTTCTTTAAGGAGACAGATGTGTTCCTTCAACTCAATGGAAAATGCCTAGTTGCAGCCAATGGAATCGATCTCCACCTTGAAACACCTAAGTTGCGGGATGTGTCTTTTCAGAACAAACTGAATTCTCCCAGGAAAAGCATGTGCTACATTCTCCTGCATGGAACAATGAGGGATTTCCTTGAGAGACACATGTGTTGCATCACCTCACCAGAACAGGTGTATTTGAAGCACAAGGAGCCTTTCTCCCCTGTGAACATTTTTTTGCAGGAATTATTCCTGTCAAAACATAACACAAGCCTCACTGGAAAAAAGGTGCTACATGCTCCTGTTTCTAACACAGGTGGTTTTCTTTTGAGGGATACAAGGATTCCTTCAATTTAGCTGAATAGGTCTATTTGCAACAAAATGAGCCCTTCCCCACCTGGAAAACTATCGTTCACAGGAATTATTCCTTTCAAAACTAACTCAATTGTCGGAGGGAGACAATGCAGAAGATGCTGCAGCTTCTCTCACAGATGGTTGTCTTTGGAGAGGTACATGTGTTCCCTCCCCTCAGTTGAATAGGCCTATTTGGAGCCAAAAGTGCCTATCTCCACCTTGAAGCACCTACTTTTCACGAAGTATTTCTTTCAAAAGTTAACTCAGTTATCACAGAGAAACAATGTGCTGCTAGCTTCTGTTTCTACACAGATGGAGTTCCTTCGAGAGATACATGTGTTTCTTCAAGTAAGATGAATTGGTGGATCTGCAGCCAAATGAGCCTTTTCCATCTTGAAAATTTTGGTTTGCAGGAAGTACTCCTTTCAAAACCTAACTGAGTTCTCATGGCCTAACAATGTGCTCGATGTGGCAGCCACTTTCATAGCTGGTTTTCTTTGGAGAGATGCATATGGTTCTTCAACTCAGGTGAAGAGGCCTATTTGGAGCAAAGTGAGGCTATTTCCACCTTGAAAGGCCGTGGTTGCAGGAAGTATTCTTTTCCAAAACGGACGCAATTCTCACAGGAAAACAATGTGCTAGGTGCTCCTGCTTCCAACAGGGATGGTTTTCTTTCGAGAAATACCTGTGTTTCTTCAACTTAGCCAAGTCGGGCTATTTGGAATGAGATGACACTTTTCGACCTTGAAAACTGTGAATTGCAGGAATTATTCTTCTGCAAATCCAATTCAACTCTCAAAGGGAAACATTGTGCTAGATGCTAGGGCTTCTACCATGCATACTTTTCTTTTAGAGGTACATGTACTTCCTCTACTCAGCTGAATAGCCCTAATGGACCAAACGCAGCCTATCTCCCCCTGCAAACACCTAAGATTCATGAAGAATTCCTTTCAAAAACTAACACAGTTCTCACAGGAAAACATGTGCTTCTAACATGGGTGGTTTTCCTTTGAGAGATGTGTGTGTCTTCAACTTAGCTGAATAGGCCTATTTGAAATGAGGTGAGCCTCCTACTTTGAATATTGATATTTGCAGGGTGCATTGCTTTAAAAAACTAAATGAATTCTCATAGTGAAACACTGTGCTAGATGTGGCAGTTTCTAACATTGAAGGATTTCTTTGCATACATGCATGTGTATCTGCAATTCACCCAAATAGGCCTATTTAGAGTAAGCACATGCTCTCTCCACCTTGAAACACCTAAGTGGCAGTAAGTATTCCTTTCAAAAATAACTCAAGTCTCAAAGGGAAACAACGTGCTAAACGCAAATGCTGCCATCACAGACGGTTTCCTTTGGAGAGGTACATGTGTTACATCTCCTTAGGTGAATAGGCCCATTCGGAGCAAAATGATCCTTTCTCCACTGTGAAAACGATGATTTGCAGGACATATTCCTTTCAAAACGTAACTCAAGTCTCACAAGGAAACAAAGTGGTAGGTTCTTTGCATCTAACACAGATTTTTTTCTTTCGAGATACACACATGTTTCATCAACTTTCTTGAACTGGCCTATTTGCAAGAAAATGAGACTTTCTCCACCTAGAAAAGTAGGATTTGCAGGAGTTATTCTTCCCAAACCTATCTGAAGTCTCACAGGGAAACAATGTGCTTGAAACTCCTGCTTCTAACTCGGTGGTTTTCTTTCTAGGAATGCATGTGTTTCCTCAACTTAGTTGCCTAGGCCTATTTGGAACACAATGAGCCTATCTCCAACCTGAAAACTGTGATTAGCAGGATGTATTCCTTTCCAAAACTTCCTTAATTCTCAAAGGGAAACAATGTGCTAGAAGCTGCGGCTTCCAGCATAGGTGATTGTCTTGGCAGGGATACATGTGTTTCTTCAACTCACCTGAATAGGCCTACTTAGTGCAAAGAGAGACCTTCTGCACCTTGAAACAACTACATTGCAAGAAACAGTCCTTTCAAAAACTAATTTCATTGTCACAAGAACAAGGTGCTGAATGCTGCAGTTTCTAGCATACATGGTTTTCTTTGGGGAGGAACATGTGTTACTTCAACTCAGCTGAATAGGCCTATTTGGAGCAAACCCAGCCTATCTGCACTTTGAAACACCAAAGTTGCAGGAAGCATTCCTTTCCAAAACGGACACCATTCTCACTGGAATACAATGTGTTAGATGCTCCAGCTTCTAACATAGATGGTTTTCTTTGGAGAGATACATGGGTTTCTTCAACTCAGCTGAATATACTTTAAGGGAGCAAACAGAGTCTATCTCCACCTTCAACCACCTAAGTTCCAGGAAGTATTCCTTGAAAAACCTAATGGAATACTACAGGGAAACCATGTGGTAGAAGCTCCTGGTTCTAAGACAGATGATTTTCTTTCAAGAGATACATGTGTTTCTACAAGTTAGCTGAAGAGGCCAATTTGGAACAAAATGAGCCTTTCTCCACCGAAAAAATACTGATTCTCGGGAGTTATTCCTTTCAAAACCAAATTCAATTTGGACAGGGAAACAGTGTGCTAGATGCTCCTGCTTCAAACAGGGATTGTTTTCTTGCGAGAAATACCTGTGTTTCTTCACTGGAGCCGAGTAGGGCTATTTGGAATAAAATGAGCCTTTTCGACCTTGAAAACTGTGATTTGCAGGGATTACTCATTTCAAAAACTAATTCAGCTCTCAAAGTGAAACAATGTGCTCTGCTACAGCTTCTAGCATACATGCTTTTCTTTGAAGAAGTACATGAATTTCTTCAACTCAGCTGGATAGCCCTAATAGACCAAACGCAGTCTATATTAACCCTTCCACACCTAAGATTCAGGAAGTTTTCCTTTACTAACTAATGCAGTTCTCACAGGAAAACAGAGTGCTTCTAACATGGATGGTTTTCCTTTGAGAGATACATGTGTTTCTTCAACTCAGCTGAAAAGGCATCTTTGGAGCAAAGAGAGACAATCTATCTTGAAATACCTTAGTTGCAGGAAGCATTGCATTGAAAACCTAAGTCAATACTCACAAGGAATCAATGATCTCGATGCTCCTGCATCTAATAGCGATGGTTTTCTTGGAGAGATACCTGTGTTTCTTCCACTTGGCTGAATAGGTCTTTTTGGATCAAAATGAGCTTTTTTGCGCTTTGAAAACTATGAACTACAGGAAGCATTTCTTTCCAAACCTAACACAATTCTCATTAGGACAGAGATGCTGAATGCTGCATCTTCTAACTTAGAGGGTTTTCTTAGGAGAGATACAAGGGTTTCTTCACCTCAGCTGAATATACGTTAAGTTAACAAACAGAGTCTCTCCCCACCTTGAACCACCAAAGTTCCAGGAAGTATTCCTTTAAAAAACTAACCGAATTCTACAGGGAAACAATGTGGTAGAAGCTCCTGGTCATAAGACAGATAGATTTCTTTCCAGAGATACATGTGTTTCTTCAAGTTAGCTGAATAGGCCTATTTAGAACAACTTGAGCCTTTCTCCACCTAGAAAATTCTGATATGCAAGAGATATTCCTTTCAAAACCAAATTCAATTCTCACAGGGAAACAATGTGGTAGATGCTACATCTTTTAAAACAGGTGGTTTTCTTTAAGGAGACAGATGTGTTCCTTCAACTCAATGGAAAATGCCTAGTTGCAGCCAATGGAATCGATCTCCACCTTGAAACACCTAAGTTGCGGGATGTGTCTTTTCAGAACAAACTGAATTCTCCCAGGAAAAGCATGTGCTACATTCTCCTGCATGGAACAATGAGGGATTTCCTTGAGAGACACATGTGTTGCATCACCTCACCAGAACAGGTGTATTTGAAGCACAAGGAGCCTTTCTCCCCTGTGAACATTTTTTTGCAGGAATTATTCCTGTCAAAACATAACACAAGCCTCACTGGAAAAAAGGTGCTACATGCTCCTGTTTCTAACACAGGTGGTTTTCTTTTGAGGGATACAAGGATTCCTTCAATTTAGCTGAATAGGTCTATTTGCAACAAAATGAGCCCTTCCCCACCTGGAAAACTATCGTTCACAGGAATTATTCCTTTCAAAACTAACTCAATTGTCGGAGGGAGACAATGCAGAAGATGCTGCAGCTTCTCTCACAGATGGTTGTCTTTGGAGAGGTACATGTGTTCCCTCCCCTCAGTTGAATAGGCCTATTTGGAGCCAAAAGTGCCTATCTCCACCTTGAAGCACCTACTTTTCACGAAGTATTTCTTTCAAAAGTTAACTCAGTTATCACAGAGAAACAATGTGCTGCTAGCTTCTGTTTCTACACAGATGGAGTTCCTTCGAGAGATACATGTGTTTCTTCAAGTAAGATGAATTGGTGGATCTGCAGCCAAATGAGCCTTTTCCATCTTGAAAATTTTGGTTTGCAGGAAGTACTCCTTTCAAAACCTAACTGAGTTCTCATGGCCTAACAATGTGCTCGATGTGGCAGCCACTTTCATAGCTGGTTTTCTTTGGAGAGATGCATATGGTTCTTCAACTCAGGTGAAGAGGCCTATTTGGAGCAAAGTGAGGCTATTTCCACCTTGAAAGGCCGTGGTTGCAGGAAGTATTCTTTTCCAAAACGGACGCAATTCTCACAGGAAAACAATGTGCTAGGTGCTCCTGCTTCCAACAGGGATGGTTTTCTTTCGAGAAATACCTGTGTTTCTTCAACTTAGCCAAGTCGGGCTATTTGGAATGAGATGACACTTTTCGACCTTGAAAACTGTGAATTGCAGGAATTATTCTTCTGCAAATCCAATTCAACTCTCAAAGGGAAACATTGTGCTAGATGCTAGGGCTTCTACCATGCATACTTTTCTTTTAGAGGTACATGTACTTCCTCTACTCAGCTGAATAGCCCTAATGGACCAAACGCAGCCTATCTCCCCCTGCAAACACCTAAGATTCATGAAGAATTCCTTTCAAAAACTAACACAGTTCTCACAGGAAAACATGTGCTTCTAACATGGGTGGTTTTCCTTTGAGAGATGTGTGTGTCTTCAACTTAGCTGAATAGGCCTATTTGAAATGAGGTGAGCCTCCTACTTTGAATATTGATATTTGCAGGGTGCATTGCTTTAAAAAACTAAATGAATTCTCATAGTGAAACACTGTGCTAGATGTGGCAGTTTCTAACATTGAAGGATTTCTTTGCATACATGCATGTGTATCTGCAATTCACCCAAATAGGCCTATTTAGAGTAAGCACATGCTCTCTCCACCTTGAAACACCTAAGTGGCAGTAAGTATTCCTTTCAAAAATAACTCAAGTCTCAAAGGGAAACAACGTGCTAAACGCAAATGCTGCCATCACAGACGGTTTCCTTTGGAGAGGTACATGTGTTACATCTCCTTAGGTGAATAGGCCCATTCGGAGCAAAATGATCCTTTCTCCACTGTGAAAACGATGATTTGCAGGACGTATTCCTTTCAAAACGTAACTCAAGTCTCACAAGGAAACAAAGTGGTAGGTTCTTTGCATCTAACACAGATTTTTTTCTTTCGAGATACACACATGTTTCATCAACTTTCTTGAACTGGCCTATTTGCAAGAAAATGAGACTTTCTCCACCTTGAAAAGTAGGATTTGCAGGAGTTATTCTTCCCAAACCTATCTGAAGTCTCACAGGGAAACAATGTGCTTGAAACTCCTGCTTCTAACTCGGTGGTTTTCTTTCTAGGAATGCATGTGTTTCCTCAACTTAGTTGCCTAGGCCTATTTGGAACACAATGAGCCTATCTCCAACCTGAAAACTGTGATTAGCAGGATGTATTCCTTTCCAAAACTTCCTTAATTCTCAAAGGGAAACAATGTGCTAGAAGCTGCGGCTTCCAGCATAGGTGATTGTCTTGGCAGGGATACATGTGTTTCTTCAACTCACCTGAATAGGCCTACTTAGTGCAAAGAGAGACCTTCTGCACCTTGAAACAACTACATTGCAAGAAACAGTCCTTTCAAAAACTAATTTCATTGTCACAAGAACAAGGTGCTGAATGCTGCAGTTTCTAGCATACATGGTTTTCTTTGGGGAGGAACATGTGTTACTTCAACTCAGCTGAATAGGCCTATTTGGAGCAAACCCAGCCTATCTGCACTTTGAAACACCCAAGTTGCAGGAAGCATTCCTTTCCAAAACGGACACCATTCTCACTGGAATACAATGTGTTAGATGCTCCAGCTTCTAACATAGATGGTTTTCTTTGGAGAGATACATGGGTTTCTTCAACTCAGCTGAATATACTTTAAGGGAGCAAACAGAGTCTATCTCCACCTTCAACCACCTAAGTTCCAGGAAGTATTCCTTGAAAAACCTAACCGAATACTACAGGGAAACCATGTGGTAGAAGCTCCTGGTTCTAAGACAGATGATTTTCTTTCAAGAGATACATGTGTTTCTACAAGTTAGCTGAAGAGGCCAATTTGGAACAAAATGAGCCTTTCTCCACCGAAAAAATACTGATTCTCGGGAGTTATTCCTTTCAAAACCAAATTCAATTTGGACAGGGAAACAGTGTGCTAGATGCTCCTGCTTCAAACAGGGATTGTTTTCTTGCGAGAAATACCTGTGTTTCTTCACTGGAGCCGAGTAGGGCTATTTGGAATAAAATGAGCCTTTTCAACCTTGAAAACTGTGATTTGCAGGGATTACTCATTTCAACAACTAATTCAGCTCTCAAAGTGAAACAATGTGCTCTGCTACAGCTTCTAGCATACATGCTTTTCTTTGAAGAAGTACATGAATTTCTGCAACTCACCTGGATAGCCCTAATAGACCAAACGCAGTCTATATTAACCCTTCCACACCTAAGATTCAGGAAGTTTTCCTTTACTAACTAATGCAGTTCTCAGAGGAAAACAGAGTGCTTCTAACATGGATGGTTTTCCTTTGAGAGATACATGTGTTTCTTCAACTCAGCTGAAAAGGCATCTTTGGAGCAAAGAGAGACAATCTATCTTGAAATACCTTAGTTGCAGGAAGCATTGCATTGAAAACCTAAGTCAATACTCACAAGGAATCAATGATCTCGATGCTCCTGCATCTAATAGCGATGGTTTTCTTGGAGAGATACCTGTGTTTCTTCCACTTGGCTGAATAGGTCTTTTTGGATCAAAATGAGCTTTTTTGCGCTTTGAAAACTATGAACTACAGGAAGCATTTCTTTCCAAACCTAACACAATTCTCATTAGGACAGAGATGCTGAATGCTGCATCTTCTAACTTAGAGGGTTTTCTTAGGAGAGATACAAGGGTTTCTTCACCTCAGCTGAATATACGTTAAGTTAACATACAGAGTCTCTCCCCACCTTGAACCACCAAAGTTCCAGGAAGTATTCCTTTAAAAAACTAACCGAATTCTACAGGGAAACAATGTGGTAGAAGCTCCTGGTCATAAGACAGATAGATTTCTTTCCAGAGATACATGTGTTCCTTCAAGTTAGCTGAATAGGCCTATTTAGAACAACTTGAGCCTTTCTCCACCTAGAAAATTCTGATATGCAAGAGATATTCCTTTCAAAACCAAATTCAATTCTCACAGGGAAACAATGTGGTAGATGCTACATCTTTTAAAACAGGTGGTTTTCTTTAAGGAGACAGATGTGTTCCTTCAACTCAATGGAAAATGCCTAGTTGCAGCCAATGGAATCGATCTCCACCTTGAAACACCTAAGTTGCGGGATGTGTCTTTTCAGAACAAACTGAATTCTCCCAGGAAAAGCATGTGCTACATTCTCCTGCATGGAACAATGAGGGATTTCCTTGAGAGACACATGTGTTGCATCACCTCACCAGAATAGGTGTATTTGAAGCACAAGGAGCCTTTCTCCCCTGTGAACATTTTTTTTTGCAGGAATTATTCCTGTCAAAACATAACACAAGCCTCACTGGAAAAAAGGTGCTACATGCTCCTGTTTCTAACACAGGTGGTTTTCTTTTGAGGGATACAAGGATTCCTTCAATTTAGCTGAATAGGTCTATTTGCAACAAAATGAGCCCTTCCCCACCTGGAAAACTATCGTTCACAGGAATTATTCCTTTCAAAACTAACTCAATTGTCGGAGGGAGACAATGCAGAAGATGCTGCAGCTTCTCTCACAGATGGTTGTCTTTGGAGAGGTTCATGTGTTCCCTCCCCTCAGTTGAATAGGCCTATTTGGAGCAAAATGTGCCTATCTCCACCTTGAAGCACCTACTTTTCACGAAGTATTTCTTTCAAAAGTTAACTCAGTTATCACCGAGAAACAATGTGCTGCTAGCTTCTGTTTCTACACAGATGGAGTTCCTTCGAGAGATACATGTGTTTCTTCAAGTAAGATGAATTGGTGGATCTGCAGCCAAATGAGCCTTTTCCATCTTGAAAACTTTGGTTTCCAGGAAGTACTCCTTTCAAAACCTAACTGAGTTCTCATGGCCTAACAATGTGCTCGATGTGGCAGCCACTTTCATAGCTGGTTTTCTTTGGAGAAATGCATATGGTTCTTCAACTCAGGTGAAGAGGCCTATTTGGAGCAAAGTGAGGCTATTTCCACCTTGAAAGGCCGTGGTTGCAGGAAGTATTCTTTTCCAAAACGGACGCAATTCTCACAGGAAAACAATGTGCTAGGTGCTCCTGCTTCCAACAGGGATGGTTTTCTTTCGAGAAATACCTGTGTTTCTTCAACTTAGCCAAGTCGGGCTATTTGGAATGAGATGACAGTTTTCGACCTTGAAAACTGTGAATTGCAGGAATTATTCTTCTGCAAATCCAATTCAACTCTCAAAGGGAAACATTGTGCTAGATGCTAGGGCTTCTACCATGCATACTTTTCTTTTAGAGGTACATGTACTTCCTCTACTCAGCTGAATAGCCCTAATGGACCAAACGCAGCCTATCTCCCCCTGCAAACACCTAAGATTCATGAAGAATTCCTTTCAAAAACTAACACAGTTCTCACAGGAAAACATGTGCTTCTAACATGGGTGGTTTTCCTTTGAGAGATGTGTGTGTCTTCAACTTAGCTGAATAGGCCTATTTGAAATGAGGTGAGCCTCCTACTTTGAATATTGATATTTGCAGGGTGCATTGCTTTAAAAAACTAAATGAATTCTCATAGTGAAACACTGTGCTAGATGTGGCAGTTTCTAACATTGAAGGATTTCTTTGCATACATGCATGTGTATCTGCAATTCACCCAAATAGGCCTATTTAGAGTAAGCACATGCTCTCTCCACCTTGAAACACCTAAGTGGCAGTAAGTATTCCTTTCAAAAATAACTCAAGTCTCAAAGGGAAACAACGTGCTAAACGCAAATGCTGCCATCACAGACGGTTTCCTTTGGAGAGGTACATGTGTTACATCTCCTTAGGTGAATAGGCCCATTCGGAGCAAAATGATCCTTTCTCCACTGTGAAAACGATGATTTGCAGGACGTATTCCTTTCAAAACGTAACTCAAGTCTCACAAGGAAACAAAGTGGTAGGTTCTTTGCATCTAACACAGATTTTTTTCTTTCGAGATACACACATGTTTCATCAACTTTCTTGAACTGGCCTATTTGCAAGAAAATGAGACTTTCTCCACCTTGAAAAGTAGGATTTGCAGGAGTTATTCTTCCCAAACCTATCTGAAGTCTCACAGGGAAACAATGTGCTTGAAACTCCTGCTTCTAACTCGGTGGTTTTCTTTCTAGGAATGCATGTGTTTCCTCCACTTAGTTGCCTAGGCCTATTTGGAACACAATGAGCCTATCTCCAACCTGAAAACTGTGATTAGCAGGATGTATTCCTTTCCAAAACTTCCTTAATTCTCAAAGGGAAACAATGTGCTAGAAGCTGCGGCTTCCAGCATAGGTGATTGTCTTGGCAGGGATACATGTGTTTCTTCAACTCACCTGAATAGGCCTACTTAGTGCAAAGAGAGACCTTCTGCACCTTGAAACAACTACATTGCAAGAAACAGTCCTTTCAAAAACTAATTTCATTGTCACAAGAACAAGGTGCTGAATGCTGCAGTTTCTAGCATACATGGTTTTCTTTGGGGAGGAACATGTGTTACTTCAACTCAGCTGAATAGGCCTATTTGGAGCAAACCCAGCCTATCTGCACTTTGAAACACCAAAGTTGCAGGAAGCATTCCTTTCCAAAACGGACACCATTCTCACTGCAATACAATGTGTTAGATGCTCCAGCTTCTAACATAGATGGTTTTCTTTGGAGAGATACATGGGTTTCTTCAACTCAGCTGAATATACTTTAAGGGAGCAAACAGAGTCTATCTCCACCTTCAACCACCTAAGTTCCAGGAAGTATTCCTTGAAAAACCTAACCGAATACTACAGGGAAACCATGTGGTAGAAGCTCCTGGTTCTAAGACAGATGATTTTCTTTCAAGAGATACATGTGTTTCTACAAGTTAGCTGAAGAGGCCAATTTGGAACAAAATGAGCCTTTCTCCACCGAAAAAATACTGATTCTCGGGAGTTATTCCTTTCAAAACCAAATTCAATTTGGACAGGGAAACAGTGTGCTAGATGCTCCTGCTTCAAACAGGGATTGTTTTCTTGCGAGAAATACCTGTGTTTCTTCACTGGAGCCGAGTAGGGCTATTTGGAATAAAATGAGCCTTTTCGACCTTGAAAACTGTGATTTGCAGGGATTACTCATTTCAACAACTAATTCAGCTCTCAAAGTGAAACAATGTGCTCTGCTACAGCTTCTAGCATACATGCTTTTCTTTGAAGAGGTACATGAATTTCTTCAACTCAGCTGGATAGCCCTAATAGACCAAACGCAGTCTATATTAACCCTTCCACACCTAAGATTCAGGAAGTTTTCCTTTACTAACTAATGCAGTTCTCAGAGGAAAACAGAGTGCTTCTAACATGGATGGTTTTCCTTTGAGAGATACATGTGTTTCTTCAACTCAGCTGAAAAGGCATCTTTGGAGCAAAGAGAGACAATCTATCTTGAAATACCTTAGTTGCAGGAAGCATTGCATTGAAAACCTAAGTCAATACTCACAAGGAATCAATGATCTCGATGCTCCTGCATCTAATAGCGATGGTTTTCTTGGAGAGATACCTGTGTTTCTTCCACTTGGCTGAATAGGTCTTTTTGGATCAAAATGAGCTTTTTTGCGCTTTGAAAACTATGAACTACAGGAAGCATTTCTTTCCAAACCTAACACAATTCTCATTAGGACAGAGATGCTGAATGCTGCATCTTCTAACTTAGAGGGTTTTCTTAGGAGAGATACAAGGGTTTCTTCACCTCAGCTGAATATACGTTAAGTTAACAAACAGAGTCTCTCCCCACCTTGAACCACCAAAGTTCCAGGAAGTATTCCTTTAAAAAACTAACCGAATTCTACAGGGAAACAATGTGGTAGAAGCTCCTGGTCATAAGACAGATAGATTTCTTTCCAGAGATACATGTGTTTCTTCAAGTTAGCTGAATAGGCCTATTTAGAACAACTTGAGCCTTTCTCCACCTAGAAAATTCTGATATGCAAGAGATATTCCTTTCAAAACCAAATTCAATTCTCACAGGGAAACAATGTGGTAGATGCTACATCTTTTAAAACAGGTGGTTTTCTTTAAGGAGACAGATGTGTTCCTTCAACTCAATGGAAAATGCCTAGTTGCAGCCAATGGAATCGATCTCCACCTTGAAACACCTAAGTTGCGGGATGTGTCTTTTCAGAACAAACTGAATTCTCCCAGGAAAAGCATGTGCTACATTCTCCTGCATGGAACAATGAGGGATTTCCTTGAGAGACACATGTGTTGCATCACCTCACCAGAATAGGTGTATTTGAAGCACAAGGAGCCTTTCTCCCCTGTGAACATTTTTTTTTACAGGAATTATTCCTGTCAAAACATAACACAAGCCTCACTGGAAAAAAGGTGCTACATGCTCCTGTTTCTAACACAGGTGGTTTTCTTTTGAGGGATACAAGGATTCCTTCAATTTAGCTGAATAGGTCTATTTGCAACAAAATGAGCCCTTCCCCACCAGGAAAACTATCGTTCACAGGAATTATTCCTTTCAAAACTAGCTCAATTGTCGGAGGGAGACAATGCAGAAGATGCTGCAGCTTCTCTCACAGATGGTTGTCTTTGGAGAGGTACATGTGTTCCCTCCCCTCAGTTGAATAGGCCTATTTGGAGCAAAAAGTGCCTATCTCCACCTTGAAGCACCTACTTTTCACGAAGTATTTCTTTCAAAAGTTAACTCAGTTATCACAGAGAAACAATGTGCTGCTAGCTTCTGTTTCTACACAGATGGAGTTCCTTCGAGAGATACATGTGTTTCTTCAAGTAAGATGAATTGGTGGATCTGCAGCCAAATGAGCCTTTTCCATCTTGAAAACTTTGGTTTGCAGGAAGTACTCCTTTCAAAACCTAACTGAGTTCTCATGGCCTAACAATGTGCTCGATGTGGCAGCCACTTTCATAGCTGGTTTTCTTTGGAGAGATGCATATGGTTCTTCAACTCAGGTGAAGAGGCCTATTTGGAGCAAAGTGAGGCTATTTCCACCTTGAAAGGCCGTGGTTGCAGGAAGTATTCTTTTCCAAAACGGACGCAATTCTCACAGGAAAACAATGTGCTAGGTGCTCCTGCTTCCAACAGGGATGGTTTTCTTTCGAGAAATACCTGTGTTTCTTCAACTTAGCCAAGTCGGGCTATTTGGAATGAGATGACAGTTTTCGACCTTGAAAACTGTGAATTGCAGGAATTATTCTTCTGCAAATCCAATTCAACTCTCAAAGGGAAACATTGTGCTAGATGCTAGGGCTTCTACCATGCATACTTTTCTTTTAGAGGTACATGTACTTCCTCTACTCAGCTGAATAGCCCTAATGGACCAAACGCAGCCTATCTCCCCCTGCAAACACCTAAGATTCATGAAGAATTCCTTTCAAAAACTAACACAGTTCTCACAGGAAAACATGTGCTTCTAACATGGGTGGTTTTCCTTTGAGAGATGTGTGTGTCTTCAACTTAGCTGAATAGGCCTATTTGAAATGAGGTGAGCCTCCTACTTTGAATATTGATATTTGCAGGGTGCATTGCTTTAAAAAACTAAATGAATTCTCATAGTGAAACACTGTGCTAGATGTGGCAGTTTCTAACATTGAAGGATTTCTTTGCATACATGCATGTGTATCTGCAATTCACCCAAATAGGCCTATTTAGAGTAAGCACATGCTCTCTCCACCTTGAAACACCTAAGTGGCAGTAAGTATTCCTTTCAAAAATAACTCAAGTCTCAAAGGGAAACAACGTGCTAAACGCAAATGCTGCCATCACAGACGGTTTCCTTTGGAGAGGTACATGTGTTACATCTCCTTAGGTGAATAGGCCCATTCGGAGCAAAATGATCCTTTCTCCACTGTGAAAACGATGATTTGCAGGACGTATTCCTTTCAAAACGTAACTCAAGTCTCACAAGGAAACAAAGTGGTAGGTTCTTTGCATCTAACACAGATTTTTTTCTTTCGAGATACACACATGTTTCATCAACTTTCTTGAACTGGCCTATTTGCAAGAAAATGAGACTTTCTCCACCTTGAAAAGTAGGATTTGCAGGAGTTATTCTTCCCAAACCTATCTGAAGTCTCACAGGGAAACAATGTGCTTGAAACTCCTGCTTCTAACTCGGTGGTTTTCTTTCTAGGAATGCATGTGTTTCCTCCACTTAGTTGCCTAGGCCTATTTGGAACACAATGAGCCTATCTCCAACCTGAAAACTGTGATTAGCAGGATGTATTCCTTTCCAAAACTTCCTTAATTCTCAAAGGGAAACAATGTGCTAGAAGCTGCGGCTTCCAGCATAGGTGATTGTCTTGGCAGGGATACATGTGTTTCTTCAACTCACCTGAATAGGCCTACTTAGTGCAAAGAGAGACCTTCTGCACCTTGAAACAACTACATTGCAAGAAACAGTCCTTTCAAAAACTAATTTCATTGTCACAAGAACAAGGTGCTGAATGCTGCAGTTTCTAGCATACATGGTTTTCTTTGGGGAGGAACATGTGTTACTTCAACTCAGCTGAATAGGCCTATTTGGAGCAAACCCAGCCTATCTGCACTTTGAAACACCAAAGTTGCAGGAAGCATTCCTTTCCAAAACGGACACCATTCTCACTGCAATACAATGTGTTAGATGCTCCAGCTTCTAACATAGATGGTTTTCTTTGGAGAGATACATGGGTTTCTTCAACTCAGCTGAATATACTTTAAGGGAGCAAACAGAGTCTATCTCCACCTTCAACCACCTAAGTTCCAGGAAGTATTCCTTGAAAAACCTAACCGAATACTACAGGGAAACCATGTGGTAGAAGCTCCTGGTTCTAAGACAGATGATTTTCTTTCAAGAGATACATGTGTTTCTACAAGTTAGCTGAAGAGGCCAATTTGGAACAAAATGAGCCTTTCTCCACCGAAAAAATACTGATTCTCGGGAGTTATTCCTTTCAAAACCAAATTCAATTTGGACAGGGAAACAGTGTGCTAGATGCTCCTGCTTCAAACAGGGATTGTTTTCTTGCGAGAAATACCTGTGTTTCTTCACTGGAGCCGAGTAGGGCTATTTGGAATAAAATGAGCCTTTTCGACCTTGAAAACTGTGATTTGCAGGGATTACTCATTTCAACAACTAATTCAGCTCTCAAAGTGAAACAATGTGCTCTGCTACAGCTTCTAGCATACATGCTTTTCTTTGAAGAGGTACATGAATTTCTTCAACTCAGCTGGATAGCCCTAATAGACCAAACGCAGTCTATATTAACCCTTCCACACCTAAGATTCAGGAAGTTTTCCTTTACTAACTAATGCAGTTCTCAGAGGAAAACAGAGTGCTTCTAACATGGATGGTTTTCCTTTGAGAGATACATGTGTTTCTTCAACTCAGCTGAAAAGGCATCTTTGGAGCAAAGAGAGACAATCTATCTTGAAATACCTTAGTTGCAGGAAGCATTGCATTGAAAACCTAAGTCAATACTCACAAGGAATCAATGATCTCGATGCTCCTGCATCTAATAGCGATGGTTTTCTTGGAGAGATACCTGTGTTTCTTCCACTTGGCTGAATAGGTCTTTTTGGATCAAAATGAGCTTTTTTGCGCTTTGAAAACTATGAACTACAGGAAGCATTTCTTTCCAAACCTAACACAATTCTCATTAGGACAGAGATGCTGAATGCTGCATCTTCTAACTTAGAGGGTTTTCTTAGGAGAGATACAAGGGTTTCTTCACCTCAGCTGAATATACGTTAAGTTAACAAACAGAGTCTCTCCCCACCTTGAACCACCAAAGTTCCAGGAAGTATTCCTTTAAAAAACTAACCGAATTCTACAGGGAAACAATGTGGTAGAAGCTCCTGGTCATAAGACAGATAGATTTCTTTCCAGAGATACATGTGTTTCTTCAAGTTAGCTGAATAGGCCTATTTAGAACAACTTGAGCCTTTCTCCACCTAGAAAATTCTGATATGCAAGAGATATTCCTTTCAAAACCAAATTCAATTCTCACAGGGAAACAATGTGGTAGATGCTACATCTTTTAAAACAGGTGGTTTTCTTTAAGGAGACAGATGTGTTCCTTCAACTCAATGGAAAATGCCTAGTTGCAGCCAATGGAATCGATCTCCACCTTGAAACACCTAAGTTGCGGGATGTGTCTTTTCAGAACAAACTGAATTCTCCCAGGAAAAGCATGTGCTACATTCTCCTGCATGGAACAATGAGGGATTTCCTTGAGAGACACATGTGTTGCATCACCTCACCAGAATAGGTGTATTTGAAGCACAAGGAGCCTTTCTCCCCTGTGAACATTTTTTTTTACAGGAATTATTCCTGTCAAAACATAACACAAGCCTCACTGGAAAAAAGGTGCTACATGCTCCTGTTTCTAACACAGGTGGTTTTCTTTTGAGGGATACAAGGATTCCTTCAATTTAGCTGAATAGGTCTATTTGCAACAAAATGAGCCCTTCCCCACCAGGAAAACTATCGTTCACAGGAATTATTCCTTTCAAAACTAGCTCAATTGTCGGAGGGAGACAATGCAGAAGATGCTGCAGCTTCTCTCACAGATGGTTGTCTTTGGAGAGGTACATGTGTTCCCTCCCCTCAGTTGAATAGGCCTATTTGGAGCAAAAAGTGCCTATCTCCACCTTGAAGCACCTACTTTTCACGAAGTATTTCTTTCAAAAGTTAACTCAGTTATCACAGAGAAACAATGTGCTGCTAGCTTCTGTTTCTACACAGATGGAGTTCCTTCGAGAGATACATGTGTTTCTTCAAGTAAGATGAATTGGTGGATCTGCAGCCAAATGAGCCTTTTCCATCTTGAAAACTTTGGTTTGCAGGAAGTACTCCTTTCAAAACCTAACTGAGTTCTCATGGCCTAACAATGTGCTCGATGTGGCAGCCACTTTCATAGCTGGTTTTCTTTGGAGAGATGCATATGGTTCTTCAACTCAGGTGAAGAGGCCTATTTGGAGCAAAGTGAGGCTATTTCCACCTTGAAAGGCCGTGGTTGCAGGAAGTATTCTTTTCCAAAACGGACGCAATTCTCACAGGAAAACAATGTGCTAGGTGCTCCTGCTTCCAACAGGGATGGTTTTCTTTCGAGAAATACCTGTGTTTCTTCAACTTAGCCAAGTCGGGCTATTTGGAATGAGATGACACTTTTCGACCTTGAAAACTGTGAATTGCAGGAATTATTCTTCTGCAAATCCAATTCAACTCTCAAAGGGAAACATTGTGCTAGATGCTAGGGCTTCTACCATGCATACTTTTCTTTTAGAGGTACATGTACTTCCTCTACTCAGCTGAATAGCCCTAATGGACCAAACGCAGCCTATCTCCCCCTGCAAACACCTAAGATTCATGAAGAATTCCTTTCAAAAACTAACACAGTTCTCACAGGAAAACATGTGCTTCTAACATGGGTGGTTTTCCTTTGAGAGATGTGTGTGTCTTCAACTTAGCTGAATAGGCCTATTTGAAATGAGGTGAGCCTCCTACTTTGAATATTGATATTTGCAGGGTGCATTGCTTTAAAAAACTAAATGAATTCTCATAGTGAAACACTGTGCTAGATGTGGCAGTTTCTAACATTGAAGGATTTCTTTGCATACATGCATGTGTATCTGCAATTCACCCAAATAGGCCTATTTAGAGTAAGCACATGCTCTCTCCACCTTGAAACACCTAAGTGGCAGTAAGTATTCCTTTCAAAAATAACTCAAGTCTCAAAGGGAAACAACGTGCTAAACGCAAATGCTGCCATCACAGACGGTTTCCTTTGGAGAGGTACATGTGTTACATCTCCTTAGGTGAATAGGCCCATTCGGAGCAAAATGATCCTTTCTCCACTGTGAAAACGATGATTTGCAGGACGTATTCCTTTCAAAACGTAACTCAAGTCTCACAAGGAAACAAAGTGGTAGGTTCTTTGCATCTAACACAGATTTTTTTCTTTCGAGATACACACATGTTTCATCAACTTTCTTGAACTGGCCTATTTGCAAGAAAATGAGACTTTCTCCACCTTGAAAAGTAGGATTTGCAGGAGTTATTCTTCCCAAACCTATCTGAAGTCTCACAGGGAAACAATGTGCTTGAAACTCCTGCTTCTAACTCGGTGGTTTTCTTTCTAGGAATGCATGTGTTTCCTCCACTTAGTTGCCTAGGCCTATTTGGAACACAATGAGCCTATCTCCAACCTGAAAACTGTGATTAGCAGGATGTATTCCTTTCCAAAACTTCCTTAATTCTCAAAGGGAAACAATGTGCTAGAAGCTGCGGCTTCCAGCATAGGTGATTGTCTTGGCAGGGATACATGTGTTTCTTCAACTCACCTGAATAGGCCTACTTAGTGCAAAGAGAGACCTTCTGCACCTTGAAACAACTACATTGCAAGAAACAGTCCTTTCAAAAACTAATTTCATTGTCACAAGAACAAGGTGCTGAATGCTGCAGTTTCTAGCATACATGGTTTTCTTTGGGGAGGAACATGTGTTACTTCAACTCAGCTGAATAGGCCTATTTGGAGCAAACCCAGCCTATCTGCACTTTGAAACACCCAAGTTGCAGGAAGCATTCCTTTCCAAAACGGACACCATTCTCACTGGAATACAATGTGTTAGATGCTCCAGCTTCTAACATAGATGGTTTTCTTTGGAGAGATACATGGGTTTCTTCAACTCAGCTGAATATACTTTAAGGGAGCAAACAGAGTCTATCTCCACCTTCAACCACCTAAGTTCCAGGAAGTATTCCTTGAAAAACCTAACCGAATACTACAGGGAAACCATGTGGTAGAAGCTCCTGGTTCTAAGACAGATGATTTTCTTTCAAGAGATACATGTGTTTCTACAAGTTAGCTGAAGAGGCCAATTTGGAACAAAATGAGCCTTTCTCCACCGAAAAAATACTGATTCTCGGGAGTTATTCCTTTCAAAACCAAATTCAATTTGGACAGGGAAACAGTGTGCTAGATGCTCCTGCTTCAAACAGGGATTGTTTTCTTGCGAGAAATACCTGTGTTTCTTCACTGGAGCCGAGTAGGGCTATTTGGAATAAAATGAGCCTTTTCGACCTTGAAAACTGTGATTTGCAGGGATTACTCATTTCAACAACTAATTCAGCTCTCAAAGTGAAACAATGTGCTCTGCTACAGCTTCTAGCATACATGCTTTTCTTTGAAGAAGTACATGAATTTCTGCAACTCACCTGGATAGCCCTAATAGACCAAACGCAGTCTATATTAACCCTTCCACACCTAAGATTCAGGAAGTTTTCCTTTACTAACTAATGCAGTTCTCAGAGGAAAACAGAGTGCTTCTAACATGGATGGTTTTCCTTTGAGAGATACATGTGTTTCTTCAACTCAGCTGAAAAGGCATCTTTGGAGCAAAGAGAGACAATCTATCTTGAAATACCTTAGTTGCAGGAAGCATTGCATTGAAAACCTAAGTCAATACTCACAAGGAATCAATGATCTCGATGCTCCTGCATCTAATAGCGATGGTTTTCTTGGAGAGATACCTGTGTTTCTTCCACTTGGCTGAATAGGTCTTTTTGGATCAAAATGAGCTTTTTTGCGCTTTGAAAACTATGAACTACAGGAAGCATTTCTTTCCAAACCTAACACAATTCTCATTAGGACAGAGATGCTGAATGCTGCATCTTCTAACTTAGAGGGTTTTCTTAGGAGAGATACAAGGGTTTCTTCACCTCAGCTGAATATACGTTAAGTTAACATACAGAGTCTCTCCCCACCTTGAACCACCAAAGTTCCAGGAAGTATTCCTTTAAAAAACTAACCGAATTCTACAGGGAAACAATGTGGTAGAAGCTCCTGGTCATAAGACAGATAGATTTCTTTCCAGAGATACATGTGTTTCTTCAAGTTAGCTGAATAGGCCTATTTAGAACAACTTGAGCCTTTCTCCACCTAGAAAATTCTGATATGCAAGAGATATTCCTTTCAAAACCAAATTCAATTCTCACAGGGAAACAATGTGGTAGATGCTACATCTTTTAAAACAGGTGGTTTTCTTTAAGGAGACAGATGTGTTCCTTCAACTCAATGGAAAATGCCTAGTTGCAGCCAATGGAATCGATCTCCACCTTGAAACACCTAAGTTGCGGGATGTGTCTTTTCAGAACAAACTGAATTCTCCCAGGAAAAGCATGTGCTACATTCTCCTGCATGGAACAATGAGGGATTTCCTTGAGAGACACATGTGTTGCATCACCTCACCAGAATAGGTGTATTTGAAGCACAAGGAGCCTTTCTCCCCTGTGAACATTTTTTTTTGCAGGAATTATTCCTGTCAAAACATAACACAAGCCTCACTGGAAAAAAGGTGCTACATGCTCCTGTTTCTAACACAGGTGGTTTTCTTTTGAGGGATACAAGGATTCCTTCAATTTAGCTGAATAGGTCTATTTGCAACAAAATGAGCCCTTCCCCACCTGGAAAACTATCGTTCACAGGAATTATTCCTTTCAAAACTAACTCAATTGTCGGAGGGAGACAATGCAGAAGATGCTGCAGCTTCTCTCACAGATGGTTGTCTTTGGAGAGGTTCATGTGTTCCCTCCCCTCAGTTGAATAGGCCTATTTGGAGCAAAATGTGCCTATCTCCACCTTGAAGCACCTACTTTTCACGAAGTATTTCTTTCAAAAGTTAACTCAGTTATCACCGAGAAACAATGTGCTGCTAGCTTCTGTTTCTACACAGATGGAGTTCCTTCGAGAGATACATGTGTTTCTTCAAGTAAGATGAATTGGTGGATCTGCAGCCAAATGAGCCTTTTCCATCTTGAAAACTTTGGTTTCCAGGAAGTACTCCTTTCAAAACCTAACTGAGTTCTCATGGCCTAACAATGTGCTCGATGTGGCAGCCACTTTCATAGCTGGTTTTCTTTGGAGAAATGCATATGGTTCTTCAACTCAGGTGAAGAGGCCTATTTGGAGCAAAGTGAGGCTATTTCCACCTTGAAAGGCCGTGGTTGCAGGAAGTATTCTTTTCCAAAACGGACGCAATTCTCACAGGAAAACAATGTGCTAGGTGCTCCTGCTTCCAACAGGGATGGTTTTCTTTCGAGAAATACCTGTGTTTCTTCAACTTAGCCAAGTCGGGCTATTTGGAATGAGATGACAGTTTTCGACCTTGAAAACTGTGAATTGCAGGAATTATTCTTCTGCAAATCCAATTCAACTCTCAAAGGGAAACATTGTGCTAGATGCTAGGGCTTCTACCATGCATACTTTTCTTTTAGAGGTACATGTACTTCCTCTACTCAGCTGAATAGCCCTAATGGACCAAACGCAGCCTATCTCCCCCTGCAAACACCTAAGATTCATGAAGAATTCCTTTCAAAAACTAACACAGTTCTCACAGGAAAACATGTGCTTCTAACATGGGTGGTTTTCCTTTGAGAGATGTGTGTGTCTTCAACTTAGCTGAATAGGCCTATTTGAAATGAGGTGAGCCTCCTACTTTGAATATTGATATTTGCAGGGTGCATTGCTTTAAAAAACTAAATGAATTCTCATAGTGAAACACTGTGCTAGATGTGGCAGTTTCTAACATTGAAGGATTTCTTTGCATACATGCATGTGTATCTGCAATTCACCCAAATAGGCCTATTTAGAGTAAGCACATGCTCTCTCCACCTTGAAACACCTAAGTGGCAGTAAGTATTCCTTTCAAAAATAACTCAAGTCTCAAAGGGAAACAACGTGCTAAACGCAAATGCTGCCATCACAGACGGTTTCCTTTGGAGAGGTACATGTGTTACATCTCCTTAGGTGAATAGGCCCATTCGGAGCAAAATGATCCTTTCTCCACTGTGAAAACGATGATTTGCAGGACGTATTCCTTTCAAAACGTAACTCAAGTCTCACAAGGAAACAAAGTGGTAGGTTCTTTGCATCTAACACAGATTTTTTTCTTTCGAGATACACACATGTTTCATCAACTTTCTTGAACTGGCCTATTTGCAAGAAAATGAGACTTTCTCCACCTTGAAAAGTAGGATTTGCAGGAGTTATTCTTCCCAAACCTATCTGAAGTCTCACAGGGAAACAATGTGCTTGAAACTCCTGCTTCTAACTCGGTGGTTTTCTTTCTAGGAATGCATGTGTTTCCTCCACTTAGTTGCCTAGGCCTATTTGGAACACAATGAGCCTATCTCCAACCTGAAAACTGTGATTAGCAGGATGTATTCCTTTCCAAAACTTCCTTAATTCTCAAAGGGAAACAATGTGCTAGAAGCTGCGGCTTCCAGCATAGGTGATTGTCTTGGCAGGGATACATGTGTTTCTTCAACTCACCTGAATAGGCCTACTTAGTGCAAAGAGAGACCTTCTGCACCTTGAAACAACTACATTGCAAGAAACAGTCCTTTCAAAAACTAATTTCATTGTCACAAGAACAAGGTGCTGAATGCTGCAGTTTCTAGCATACATGGTTTTCTTTGGGGAGGAACATGTGTTACTTCAACTCAGCTGAATAGGCCTATTTGGAGCAAACCCAGCCTATCTGCACTTTGAAACACCAAAGTTGCAGGAAGCATTCCTTTCCAAAACGGACACCATTCTCACTGCAATACAATGTGTTAGATGCTCCAGCTTCTAACATAGATGGTTTTCTTTGGAGAGATACATGGGTTTCTTCAACTCAGCTGAATATACTTTAAGGGAGCAAACAGAGTCTATCTCCACCTTCAACCACCTAAGTTCCAGGAAGTATTCCTTGAAAAACCTAACCGAATACTACAGGGAAACCATGTGGTAGAAGCTCCTGGTTCTAAGACAGATGATTTTCTTTCAAGAGATACATGTGTTTCTACAAGTTAGCTGAAGAGGCCAATTTGGAACAAAATGAGCCTTTCTCCACCGAAAAAATACTGATTCTCGGGAGTTATTCCTTTCAAAACCAAATTCAATTTGGACAGGGAAACAGTGTGCTAGATGCTCCTGCTTCAAACAGGGATTGTTTTCTTGCGAGAAATACCTGTGTTTCTTCACTGGAGCCGAGTAGGGCTATTTGGAATAAAATGAGCCTTTTCGACCTTGAAAACTGTGATTTGCAGGGATTACTCATTTCAACAACTAATTCAGCTCTCAAAGTGAAACAATGTGCTCTGCTACAGCTTCTAGCATACATGCTTTTCTTTGAAGAGGTACATGAATTTCTTCAACTCAGCTGGATAGCCCTAATAGACCAAACGCAGTCTATATTAACCCTTCCACACCTAAGATTCAGGAAGTTTTCCTTTACTAACTAATGCAGTTCTCAGAGGAAAACAGAGTGCTTCTAACATGGATGGTTTTCCTTTGAGAGATACATGTGTTTCTTCAACTCAGCTGAAAAGGCATCTTTGGAGCAAAGAGAGACAATCTATCTTGAAATACCTTAGTTGCAGGAAGCATTGCATTGAAAACCTAAGTCAATACTCACAAGGAATCAATGATCTCGATGCTCCTGCATCTAATAGCGATGGTTTTCTTGGAGAGATACCTGTGTTTCTTCCACTTGGCTGAATAGGTCTTTTTGGATCAAAATGAGCTTTTTTGCGCTTTGAAAACTATGAACTACAGGAAGCATTTCTTTCCAAACCTAACACAATTCTCATTAGGACAGAGATGCTGAATGCTGCATCTTCTAACTTAGAGGGTTTTCTTAGGAGAGATACAAGGGTTTCTTCACCTCAGCTGAATATACGTTAAGTTAACAAACAGAGTCTCTCCCCACCTTGAACCACCAAAGTTCCAGGAAGTATTCCTTTAAAAAACTAACCGAATTCTACAGGGAAACAATGTGGTAGAAGCTCCTGGTCATAAGACAGATAGATTTCTTTCCAGAGATACATGTGTTTCTTCAAGTTAGCTGAATAGGCCTATTTAGAACAACTTGAGCCTTTCTCCACCTAGAAAATTCTGATATGCAAGAGATATTCCTTTCAAAACCAAATTCAATTCTCACAGGGAAACAATGTGGTAGATGCTACATCTTTTAAAACAGGTGGTTTTCTTTAAGGAGACAGATGTGTTCCTTCAACTCAATGGAAAATGCCTAGTTGCAGCCAATGGAATCGATCTCCACCTTGAAACACCTAAGTTGCGGGATGTGTCTTTTCAGAACAAACTGAATTCTCCCAGGAAAAGCATGTGCTACATTCTCCTGCATGGAACAATGAGGGATTTCCTTGAGAGACACATGTGTTGCATCACCTCACCAGAATAGGTGTATTTGAAGCACAAGGAGCCTTTCTCCCCTGTGAACATTTTTTTTTACAGGAATTATTCCTGTCAAAACATAACACAAGCCTCACTGGAAAAAAGGTGCTACATGCTCCTGTTTCTAACACAGGTGGTTTTCTTTTGAGGGATACAAGGATTCCTTCAATTTAGCTGAATAGGTCTATTTGCAACAAAATGAGCCCTTCCCCACCAGGAAAACTATCGTTCACAGGAATTATTCCTTTCAAAACTAGCTCAATTGTCGGAGGGAGACAATGCAGAAGATGCTGCAGCTTCTCTCACAGATGGTTGTCTTTGGAGAGGTACATGTGTTCCCTCCCCTCAGTTGAATAGGCCTATTTGGAGCAAAAAGTGCCTATCTCCACCTTGAAGCACCTACTTTTCACGAAGTATTTCTTTCAAAAGTTAACTCAGTTATCACAGAGAAACAATGTGCTGCTAGCTTCTGTTTCTACACAGATGGAGTTCCTTCGAGAGATACATGTGTTTCTTCAAGTAAGATGAATTGGTGGATCTGCAGCCAAATGAGCCTTTTCCATCTTGAAAACTTTGGTTTGCAGGAAGTACTCCTTTCAAAACCTAACTGAGTTCTCATGGCCTAACAATGTGCTCGATGTGGCAGCCACTTTCATAGCTGGTTTTCTTTGGAGAGATGCATATGGTTCTTCAACTCAGGTGAAGAGGCCTATTTGGAGCAAAGTGAGGCTATTTCCACCTTGAAAGGCCGTGGTTGCAGGAAGTATTCTTTTCCAAAACTTAGCAATTCTCACAGGAAAACAATGTGCTAGGTGCTCCTGCTTCCAACAGGGATGGTTTTCTTTCGAGAAATACCTGTGTTTCTTCAACTTAGCCAAGTCGGGCTATTTGGAATGAGATGACACTTTTCGACCTTGAAAACTGTGAATTGCAGGAATTATTCTTCTGCAAATCCAATTCAACTCTCAAAGGGAAACATTGTGCTAGATGCTAGGGCTTCTACCATGCATACTTTTCTTTTAGAGGTACATGTACTTCCTCTACTCAGCTGAATAGCCCTAATGGACCAAACGCAGCCTATCTCCCCCTGCAAACACCTAAGATTCATGAAGAATTCCTTTCAAAAACTAACACAGTTCTCACAGGAAAACATGTGCTTCTAACATGGGTGGTTTTCCTTTGAGAGATGTGTGTGTCTTCAACTTAGCTGAATAGGCCTATTTGAAATGAGGTGAGCCTCCTACTTTGAATATTGATATTTGCAGGGTGCATTGCTTTAAAAAACTAAATGAATTCTCATAGTGAAACACTGTGCTAGATGTGGCAGTTTCTAACATTGAAGGATTTCTTTGCATACATGCATGTGTATCTGCAATTCACCCAAATAGGCCTATTTAGAGTAAGCACATGCTCTCTCCACCTTGAAACACCTAAGTGGCAGTAAGTATTCCTTTCAAAAATAACTCAAGTCTCAAAGGGAAACAACGTGCTAAACGCAAATGCTGCCATCACAGACGGTTTCCTTTGGAGAGGTACATGTGTTACATCTCCTTAGGTGAATAGGCCCATTCGGAGCAAAATGATCCTTTCTCCACTGTGAAAACGATGATTTGCAGGACGTATTCCTTTCAAAACGTAACTCAAGTCTCACAAGGAAACAAAGTGGTAGGTTCTTTGCATCTAACACAGATTTTTTTCTTTCGAGATACACACATGTTTCATCAACTTTCTTGAACTGGCCTATTTGCAAGAAAATGAGACTTTCTCCACCTTGAAAAGTAGGATTTGCAGGAGTTATTCTTCCCAAACCTATCTGAAGTCTCACAGGGAAACAATGTGCTTGAAACTCCTGCTTCTAACTCGGTGGTTTTCTTTCTAGGAATGCATGTGTTTCCTCCACTTAGTTGCCTAGGCCTATTTGGAACACAATGAGCCTATCTCCAACCTGAAAACTGTGATTAGCAGGATGTATTCCTTTCCAAAACTTCCTTAATTCTCAAAGGGAAACAATGTGCTAGAAGCTGCGGCTTCCAGCATAGGTGATTGTCTTGGCAGGGATACATGTGTTTCTTCAACTCACCTGAATAGGCCTACTTAGTGCAAAGAGAGACCTTCTGCACCTTGAAACAACTACATTGCAAGAAACAGTCCTTTCAAAAACTAATTTCATTGTCACAAGAACAAGGTGCTGAATGCTGCAGTTTCTAGCATACATGGTTTTCTTTGGGGAGGAACATGTGTTACTTCAACTCAGCTGAATAGGCCTATTTGGAGCAAACCCAGCCTATCTGCACTTTGAAACACCCAAGTTGCAGGAAGCATTCCTTTCCAAAACGGACACCATTCTCACTGGAATACAATGTGTTAGATGCTCCAGCTTCTAACATAGATGGTTTTCTTTGGAGAGATACATGGGTTTCTTCAACTCAGCTGAATATACTTTAAGGGAGCAAACAGAGTCTATCTCCACCTTCAACCACCTAAGTTCCAGGAAGTATTCCTTGAAAAACCTAACCGAATACTACAGGGAAACCATGTGGTAGAAGCTCCTGGTTCTAAGACAGATGATTTTCTTTCAAGAGATACATGTGTTTCTACAAGTTAGCTGAAGAGGCCAATTTGGAACAAAATGAGCCTTTCTCCACCGAAAAAATACTGATTCTCGGGAGTTATTCCTTTCAAAACCAAATTCAATTTGGACAGGGAAACAGTGTGCTAGATGCTCCTGCTTCAAACAGGGATTGTTTTCTTGCGAGAAATACCTGTGTTTCTTCACTGGAGCCGAGTAGGGCTATTTGGAATAAAATGAGCCTTTTCGACCTTGAAAACTGTGATTTGCAGGGATTACTCATTTCAACAACTAATTCAGCTCTCAAAGTGAAACAATGTGCTCTGCTACAGCTTCTAGCATACATGCTTTTCTTTGAAGAAGTACATGAATTTCTGCAACTCACCTGGATAGCCCTAATAGACCAAACGCAGTCTATATTAACCCTTCCACACCTAAGATTCAGGAAGTTTTCCTTTACTAACTAATGCAGTTCTCAGAGGAAAACAGAGTGCTTCTAACATGGATGGTTTTCCTTTGAGAGATACATGTGTTTCTTCAACTCAGCTGAAAAGGCATCTTTGGAGCAAAGAGAGACAATCTATCTTGAAATACCTTAGTTGCAGGAAGCATTGCATTGAAAACCTAAGTCAATACTCACAAGGAATCAATGATCTCGATGCTCCTGCATCTAATAGCGATGGTTTTCTTGGAGAGATACCTGTGTTTCTTCCACTTGGCTGAATAGGTCTTTTTGGATCAAAATGAGCTTTTTTGCGCTTTGAAAACTATGAACTACAGGAAGCATTTCTTTCCAAACCTAACACAATTCTCATTAGGACGGAGATGCTGAATGCTGCATCTTCTAACTTAGAGGGTTTTCTTAGGAGAGATACAAGGGTTTCTTCACCTCAGCTGAATATACGTTAAGTTAACATACAGAGTCTCTCCCCACCTTGAACCACCAAAGTTCCAGGAAGTATTCCTTTAAAAAACTAACCGAATTCTACAGGGAAACAATGTGGTAGAAGCTCCTGGTCATAAGACAGATAGATTTCTTTCCAGAGATACATGTGTTTCTTCAAGTTAGCTGAATAGGCCTATTTAGAACAACTTGAGCCTTTCTCCACCTAGAAAATTCTGATATGCAAGAGATATTCCTTTCAAAACCAAATTCAATTCTCACAGGGAAACAATGTGGTAGATGCTACATCTTTTAAAACAGGTGGTTTTCTTTAAGGAGACAGATGTGTTCCTTCAACTCAATGGAAAATGCCTAGTTGCAGCCAATGGAATCGATCTCCACCTTGAAACACCTAAGTTGCGGGATGTGTCTTTTCAGAACAAACTGAATTCTCCCAGGAAAAGCATGTGCTACATTCTCCTGCATGGAACAATGAGGGATTTCCTTGAGAGACACATGTGTTGCATCACCTCACCAGAATAGGTGTATTTGAAGCACAAGGAGCCTTTCTCCCCTGTGAACATTTTTTTTTGCAGGAATTATTCCTGTCAAAACATAACACAAGCCTCACTGGAAAAAAGGTGCTACATGCTCCTGTTTCTAACACAGGTGGTTTTCTTTTGAGGGATACAAGGATTCCTTCAATTTAGCTGAATAGGTCTATTTGCAACAAAATGAGCCCTTCCCCACCTGGAAAACTATCGTTCACAGGAATTATTCCTTTCAAAACTAACTCAATTGTCGGAGGGAGACAATGCAGAAGATGCTGCAGCTTCTCTCACAGATGGTTGTCTTTGGAGAGGTTCATGTGTTCCCTCCCCTCAGTTGAATAGGCCTATTTGGAGCAAAATGTGCCTATCTCCACCTTGAAGCACCTACTTTTCACGAAGTATTTCTTTCAAAAGTTAACTCAGTTATCACCGAGAAACAATGTGCTGCTAGCTTCTGTTTCTACACAGATGGAGTTCCTTCGAGAGATACATGTGTTTCTTCAAGTAAGATGAATTGGTGGATCTGCAGCCAAATGAGCCTTTTCCATCTTGAAAACTTTGGTTTGCAGGAAGTACTCCTTTCAAAACCTAACTGAGTTCTCATGGCCTAACAATGTGCTCGATGTGGCAGCCACTTTCATAGCTGGTTTTCTTTGGAGAAATGCATATGGTTCTTCAACTCAGGTGAAGAGGCCTATTTGGAGCAAAGTGAGGCTATTTCCACCTTGAAAGGCCGTGGTTGCAGGAAGTATTCTTTTCCAAAACGGACGCAATTCTCACAGGAAAACAATGTGCTAGGTGCTCCTGCTTCCAACAGGGATGGTTTTCTTTCGAGAAATACCTGTGTTTCTTCAACTTAGCCAAGTCGGGCTATTTGGAATGAGATGACAGTTTTCGACCTTGAAAACTGTGAATTGCAGGAATTATTCTTCTGCAAATCCAATTCAACTCTCAAAGGGAAACATTGTGCTAGATGCTAGGGCTTCTACCATGCATACTTTTCTTTTAGAGGTACATGTACTTCCTCTACTCAGCTGAATAGCCCTAATGGACCAAACGCAGCCTATCTCCCCCTGCAAACACCTAAGATTCATGAAGAATTCCTTTCAAAAACTAACACAGTTCTCACAGGAAAACATGTGCTTCTAACATGGGTGGTTTTCCTTTGAGAGATGTGTGTGTCTTCAACTTAGCTGAATAGGCCTATTTGAAATGAGGTGAGCCTCCTACTTTGAATATTGATATTTGCAGGGTGCATTGCTTTAAAAAACTAAATGAATTCTCATAGTGAAACACTGTGCTAGATGTGGCAGTTTCTAACATTGAAGGATTTCTTTGCATACATGCATGTGTATCTGCAATTCACCCAAATAGGCCTATTTAGAGTAAGCACATGCTCTCTCCACCTTGAAACACCTAAGTGGCAGTAAGTATTCCTTTCAAAAATAACTCAAGTCTCAAAGGGAAACAACGTGCTAAACGCAAATGCTGCCATCACAGACGGTTTCCTTTGGAGAGGTACATGTGTTACATCTCCTTAGGTGAATAGGCCCATTCGGAGCAAAATGATCCTTTCTCCACTGTGAAAACGATGATTTGCAGGACGTATTCCTTTCAAAACGTAACTCAAGTCTCACAAGGAAACAAAGTGGTAGGTTCTTTGCATCTAACACAGATTTTTTTCTTTCGAGATACACACATGTTTCATCAACTTTCTTGAACTGGCCTATTTGCAAGAAAATGAGACTTTCTCCACCTTGAAAAGTAGGATTTGCAGGAGTTATTCTTCCCAAACCTATCTGAAGTCTCACAGGGAAACAATGTGCTTGAAACTCCTGCTTCTAACTCGGTGGTTTTCTTTCTAGGAATGCATGTGTTTCCTCCACTTAGTTGCCTAGGCCTATTTGGAACACAATGAGCCTATCTCCAACCTGAAAACTGTGATTAGCAGGATGTATTCCTTTCCAAAACTTCCTTAATTCTCAAAGGGAAACAATGTGCTAGAAGCTGCGGCTTCCAGCATAGGTGATTGTCTTGGCAGGGATACATGTGTTTCTTCAACTCACCTGAATAGGCCTACTTAGTGCAAAGAGAGACCTTCTGCACCTTGAAACAACTACATTGCAAGAAACAGTCCTTTCAAAAACTAATTTCATTGTCACAAGAACAAGGTGCTGAATGCTGCAGTTTCTAGCATACATGGTTTTCTTTGGGGAGGAACATGTGTTACTTCAACTCAGCTGAATAGGCCTATTTGGAGCAAACCCAGCCTATCTGCACTTTGAAACACCAAAGTTGCAGGAAGCATTCCTTTCCAAAACGGACACCATTCTCACTGCAATACAATGTGTTAGATGCTCCAGCTTCTAACATAGATGGTTTTCTTTGGAGAGATACATGGGTTTCTTCAACTCAGCTGAATATACTTTAAGGGAGCAAACAGAGTCTATCTCCACCTTCAACCACCTAAGTTCCAGGAAGTATTCCTTGAAAAACCTAACCGAATACTACAGGGAAACCATGTGGTAGAAGCTCCTGGTTCTAAGACAGATGATTTTCTTTCAAGAGATACATGTGTTTCTACAAGTTAGCTGAAGAGGCCAATTTGGAACAAAATGAGCCTTTCTCCACCGAAAAAATACTGATTCTCGGGAGTTATTCCTTTCAAAACCAAATTCAATTTGGACAGGGAAACAGTGTGCTAGATGCTCCTGCTTCAAACAGGGATTGTTTTCTTGCGAGAAATACCTGTGTTTCTTCACTGGAGCCGAGTAGGGCTATTTGGAATAAAATGAGCCTTTTCGACCTTGAAAACTGTGATTTGCAGGGATTACTCATTTCAACAACTAATTCAGCTCTCAAAGTGAAACAATGTGCTCTGCTACAGCTTCTAGCATACATGCTTTTCTTTGAAGAGGTACATGAATTTCTTCAACTCAGCTGGATAGCCCTAATAGACCAAACGCAGTCTATATTAACCCTTCCACACCTAAGATTCAGGAAGTTTTCCTTTACTAACTAATGCAGTTCTCAGAGGAAAACAGAGTGCTTCTAACATGGATGGTTTTCCTTTGAGAGATACATGTGTTTCTTCAACTCAGCTGAAAAGGCATCTTTGGAGCAAAGAGAGACAATCTATCTTGAAATACCTTAGTTGCAGGAAGCATTGCATTGAAAACCTAAGTCAATACTCACAAGGAATCAATGATCTCGATGCTCCTGCATCTAATAGCGATGGTTTTCTTGGAGAGATACCTGTGTTTCTTCCACTTGGCTGAATAGGTCTTTTTGGATCAAAATGAGCTTTTTTGCGCTTTGAAAACTATGAACTACAGGAAGCATTTCTTTCCAAACCTAACACAATTCTCATTAGGACAGAGATGCTGAATGCTGCATCTTCTAACTTAGAGGGTTTTCTTAGGAGAGATACAAGGGTTTCTTCACCTCAGCTGAATATACGTTAAGTTAACAAACAGAGTCTCTCCCCACCTTGAACCACCAAAGTTCCAGGAAGTATTCCTTTAAAAAACTAACCGAATTCTACAGGGAAACAATGTGGTAGAAGCTCCTGGTCATAAGACAGATAGATTTCTTTCCAGAGATACATGTGTTTCTTCAAGTTAGCTGAATAGGCCTATTTAGAACAACTTGAGCCTTTCTCCACCTAGAAAATTCTGATATGCAAGAGATATTCCTTTCAAAACCAAATTCAATTCTCACAGGGAAACAATGTGGTAGATGCTACATCTTTTAAAACAGGTGGTTTTCTTTAAGGAGACAGATGTGTTCCTTCAACTCAATGGAAAATGCCTAGTTGCAGCCAATGGAATCGATCTCCACCTTGAAACACCTAAGTTGCGGGATGTGTCTTTTCAGAACAAACTGAATTCTCCCAGGAAAAGCATGTGCTACATTCTCCTGCATGGAACAATGAGGGATTTCCTTGAGAGACACATGTGTTGCATCACCTCACCAGAATAGGTGTATTTGAAGCACAAGGAGCCTTTCTCCCCTGTGAACATTTTTTTTTACAGGAATTATTCCTGTCAAAACATAACACAAGCCTCACTGGAAAAAAGGTGCTACATGCTCCTGTTTCTAACACAGGTGGTTTTCTTTTGAGGGATACAAGGATTCCTTCAATTTAGCTGAATAGGTCTATTTGCAACAAAATGAGCCCTTCCCCACCTGGAAAACTATCGTTCACAGGAATTATTCCTTTCAAAACTAGCTCAATTGTCGGAGGGAGACAATGCAGAAGATGCTGCAGCTTCTCTCACAGATGGTTGTCTTTGGAGAGGTACATGTGTTCCCTCCCCTCAGTTGAATAGGCCTATTTGGAGCAAAAAGTGCCTATCTCCACCTTGAAGCACCTACTTTTCACGAAGTATTTCTTTCAAAAGTTAACTCAGTTATCACAGAGAAACAATGTGCTGCTAGCTTCTGTTTCTACACAGATGGAGTTCCTTCGAGAGATACATGTGTTTCTTCAAGTAAGATGAATTGGTGGATCTGCAGCCAAATGAGCCTTTTCCATCTTGAAAACTTTGGTTTGCAGGAAGTACTCCTTTCAAAACCTAACTGAGTTCTCATGGCCTAACAATGTGCTTGATGTGGCAGCCACTTTCATAGCTGGTTTTCTTTGGAGAGATGCATATGGTTCTTCAACTCAGGTGAAGAGGCCTATTTGGAGCAAAGTGAGGCTATTTCCACCTTGAAAGGCCGTGGTTGCAGGAAGTATTCTTTTCCAAAACTTAGCAATTCTCACAGGAAAACAATGTGCTAGGTGCTCCTGCTTCCAACAGGGATGGTTTTCTTTCGAGAAATACCTGTGTTTCTTCAACTTAGCCAAGTCGGGCTATTTGGAATGAGATGACACTTTTCGACCTTGAAAACTGTGAATTGAAGGAATTATTCTTCTGCAAATCCAATTCAACTCTCAAAGGGAAACATTGTGCTAGATGCTAGGGCTTCTACCATGCATACTTTTCTTTTAGAGGTACATGTACTTCCTCTACTCAGCTGAATAGCCCTAATGGACCAAACGCAGCCTATCTCCCCCTGCAAACACCTAAGATTCATGAAGAATTCCTTTCAAAAACTAACACAGTTCTCACAGGAAAACATGTGCTTCTAACATGGGTGGTTTTCCTTTGAGAGATGTGTGTGTCTTCAACTTAGCTGAATAGGCCTATTTGAAATGAGGTGAGCCTCCTACTTTGAATATTGATATTTGCAGGGTGCATTGCTTTAAAAAACTAAATGAATTCTCATAGTGAAACACTGTGCTAGATGTGGCAGTTTCTAACATTGAAGGATTTCTTTGCATACATGCATGTGTATCTGCAATTCACCCAAATAGGCCTATTTAGAGTAAGCACATGCTCTCTCCACCTTGAAACACCTAAGTGGCAGTAAGTATTCCTTTCAAAAATAACTCAAGTCTCAAAGGGAAACAACGTGCTAAACGCAAATGCTGCCATCACAGACGGTTTCCTTTGGAGAGGTACATGTGTTACATCTCCTTAGGTGAATAGGCCCATTCGGAGCAAAATGATCCTTTCTCCACTGTGAAAACGATGATTTGCAGGACGTATTCCTTTCAAAACGTAACTCAAGTCTCACAAGGAAACAAAGTGGTAGATTCTTTGCATCTAACACAGATTTTTTTCTTTCGAGATACACACATGTTTCATCAACTTACTTGAACTGGCCTATTTGCAAGAAAATGAGACTTTCTCCACCTTGAAAAGTAGGATTTGCAGGAGTTATTCTTCCCAAACCTATCTGAAGTCTCACAGGGTAACAATGTGCTTGAAACTCCTGCTTCTAACTCGGTGGTTTTCTTTCTAGGAATGCATGTGTTTCCTCAACTTAGTTGCCTAGGCCTATTTGGAACACAATGAGCCTATCTCCAACCTGAAAACTGTGATTAGCAGGATGTATTCCTTTCCAAAACTTCCTTAATTCTCAAAGGGAAACAATGTGCTAGAAGCTGCGGCTTCCAGCATAGGTGATTGTCTTGGCAGGGATACATGTGTTTCTTCAACTCACCTGATTAGGCCTACTTAGTGCAAAGAGAGACCTGCTGCACCTTGAAACAACTACATTGCAAGAAACAGTCCTTTCAAAAACTAATTTCATTGTCACAAGAACAAGGTGCTGAATGCTGCAGTTTCTAGCATACATGGTTTTCTTTGGGGAGGAACATGTGTTACTTCAACTCAGCTGAATAGGCCTGTTTGGAGCAAACCCAGCCTATCTGCACTTTGAAACACCCAAGTTGCAGGAAGCATTCCTTTCCAAAACGGACACCATTCTCACTGGAATACAATGTGTTAGATGCTCCAGCTTCTAACATAGATGGTTTTCTTTGGAGAGATACATGGGTTTCTTCAACTCAGCTGAATATACTTTAAGGGAGCAAACAGAGTCTATCTCCACCTTCAACCACCTAAGTTCCAGGAAGTATTCCTTGAAAAACCTAACCGAATACTACAGGGAAACCATGTGGTAGAAGCTCCTGGTTCTAAGACAGATGATTTTCTTTCAAGAGATACATGTGTTTCTACAAGTTAGCTGAAGAGGCCAATTTGGAACAAAATGAGCCTTTCTCCACCGAAAAATTACTGATTCTCGGGAGTTATTCCTTTCAAAACCAAATTCAATTTGGACAGGGAAACAGTGTGCTAGATGCTCCTGCTTCAAACAGGGATTGTTTTCTTGCGAGAAATACCTGTGTTTCTTCACTGGAGCCGAGTAGGGCTATTTGGAATAAAATGAGCCTTTTCGACCTTGAAAACTGTGATTTGCAGGGATTACTCATTTCAACAACTAATTCAGCTCTCAAAGTGAAACAATGTGCTCTGCTACAGCTTCTAGCATACATGCTTTTCTTTGAAGAGGTACATGAATTTCTTCAACTCAGCTGGATAGCCCTAATAGACCAAACGCAGTCTATATTAACCCTTCCACACCTAAGATTCAGGAAGTTTTCCTTTACTAACTAATGCAGTTCTCAGAGGAAAACAGAGTGCTTCTAACATGGATGGTTTTCCTTTGAGAGATACATGTGTTTCTTCAACTCAGCTGAAAAGGCATCTTTGGAGCAAAGAGAGACAATCTATCTTGAAATACCTTAGTTGCAGGAAGCATTGCATTGAAAACCTAAGTCAATACTCACAAGGAATCAATGATCTCGATGCTCCTGCATCTAATAGCGATGGTTTTCTTGGAGAGATACCTGTGTTTCTTCCACTTGGCTGAATAGGTCTTTTTGGATCAAAATGAGCTTTTTTGCGCTTTGAAAACTATGAACTACAGGAAGCATTTCTTTCCAAACCTAACACAATTCTCATTAGGACAGAGATGCTGAATGCTGCATCTTCTAACTTAGAGGGTTTTCTTAGGAGAGATACAAGGGTTTCTTCACCTCAGCTGAATATACGTTAAGTTAACAAACAGAGTCTCTCCCCACCTTGAACCACCAAAGTTCCAGGAAGTATTCCTTTAAAAAACTAACCGAATTCTACAGGGAAACAATGTGGTAGAAGCTCCTGGTCATAAGACAGATAGATTTCTTTCCAGAGATACATGTGTTTCTTCAAGTTAGCTGAATAGGCCTATTTAGAACAACTTGAGCCTTTCTCCACCTAGAAAATTCTGATATGCAAGAGATATTCCTTTCAAAACCAAATTCAATTCTCACAGGGAAACAATGTGGTAGATGCTACATCTTTTAAAACAGGTGGTTTTCTTTAAGGAGACAGATGTGTTCCTTCAACTCAATGGAAAATGCCTAGTTGCAGCCAATGGAATCGATCTCCACCTTGAAACACCTAAGTTGCGGGATGTGTCTTTTCAGAACAAACTGAATTCTCCCAGGAAAAGCATGTGCTACATTCTCCTGCATGGAGCAATGAGGGATTTCCTTGAGAGACACATGTGTTGCATCACCTCACCAGAATAGGTGTATTTGAAGCACAAGGAGCCTTTCTCCCCTGTGAACATTTTTTTTGCAGGAATTATTCCTGTCAAAACATAACACAAGCCTCACTGGAAAAAAGGTGCTACATGCTCCTGTTTCTAACACAGGTGGTTTTCTTTTGAGGGATACAAGGATTCCTTCAATTTAGCTGAATAGGTCTATTTGCAACAAAATGAGCCCTTCCCCACCTGGAAAACTATCGTTCACAGGAATTATTCCTTTCAAAACTAACTCAATTGTCGGAGGGAGACAATGCAGAAGATGCTGCAGCTTCTCTCACAGATGGTTGTCTTTGGAGAGGTACATGTGTTCCCTCCCCTCAGTTGAATAGGCCTATTTGGAGCCAAAAGTGCCTATCTCCACCTTGAAGCACCTACTTTTCACGAAGTATTTCTTTCAAAAGTTAACTCAGTTATCACAGAGAAACAATGTGCTGCTAGCTTCTGTTTCTACACAGATGGAGTTCCTTCGAGAGATACATGTGTTTCTTCAAGTAAGATGAATTGGTGGATCTGCAGCCAAATGAGCCTTTTCCATCTTGAAAACTTTGGTTTGCAGGAAGTACTCCTTTCAAAACCTAACTGAGTTCTCATGGCCTAACAATGTGCTCGATGTGGCAGCCACTTTCATAGCTGGTTTTCTTTGGAGAGATGCATATGGTTCTTCAACTCAGGTGAAGAGGCCTATTTGGAGCAAAGTGAGGCTATTTCCACCTTCAAAGGCCGTGGTTGCAGGAAGTATTCTTTTCCAAAACGGACGCAATTCTCACAGGAAAACAATGTGCTAGGTGCTCCTGCTTCCAACAGGGATGGTTTTCTTTCGAGAAATACCTGTGTTTCTTCAACTTAGCCAAGTCGGGCTATTTGGAATGAGATGACACTTTTCGACCTTGAAAACTGTGAATTGCAGGAATTATTCTTCTGCAAATCCAATTCAACTCTCAAAGGGAAACATTGTGCTAGATGCTAGGGCTTCTACCATGCATACTTTTCTTTTAGAGGTACATGTACTTCCTCTACTCAGCTGAATAGCCCTAATGGACCAAACGCAGCCTATCTCCCCCTGCAAACACCTAAGATTCATGAAGAATTCCTTTCAAAAACTAACACAGTTCTCACAGGAAAACATGTGCTTCTAACATGGGTGGTTTTCCTTTGAGAGATGTGTGTGTCTTCAACTTAGCTGAATAGGCCTATTTGAAATGAGGTGAGCCTCCTACTTTGAATATTGATATTTGCAGGGTGCATTGCTTTAAAAAACTAAATGAATTCTCATAGTGAAACACTGTGCTAGATGTGGCAGTTTCTAACATTGAAGGATTTCTTTGCATACATGCATGTGTATCTGCAATTCACCCAAATAGGCCTATTTAGAGTAAGCACATGCTCTCTCCACCTTGAAACACCTAAGTGGCAGTAAGTATTCCTTTCAAAAATAACTCAAGTCTCAAAGGGAAACAACGTGCTAAACGCAAATGCTGCCATCACAGACGGTTTCCTTTGGAGAGGTACATGTGTTACATCTCCTTAGGTGAATAGGCCCATTCGGAGCAAAATGATCCTTTCTCCACTGTGAAAACGATGATTTGCAGGACGTATTCCTTTCAAAACGTAACTCAAGTCTCACAAGGAAACAAAGTGGTAGATTCTTTGCATCTAACACAGATTTTTTTCTTTCGAGATACACACATGTTTCATCAACTTACTTGAACTGGCCTATTTGCAAGAAAATGAGACTTTCTCCACCTTGAAAAGTAGGATTTGCAGGAGTTATTCTTCCCAAACCTATCTGAAGTCTCACAGGGTAACAATGTGCTTGAAACTCCTGCTTCTAACTCGGTGGTTTTCTTTCTAGGAATGCATGTGTTTCCTCAACTTAGTTGCCTAGGCCTATTTGGAACACAATGAGCCTATCTCCAACCTGAAAACTGTGATTAGCAGGATGTATTCCTTTCCAAAACTTCCGTAATTCTCAAAGGGAAACAATGTGCTAGAAGCTGCGGCTTCCAGCATAGGTGATTGTCTTGGCAGGGATACATGTGTTTCTTCAACTCACCTGATTAGGCCTACTTAGTGCAAAGAGAGACCTGCTGCACCTTGAAACAACTACATTGCAAGAAACAGTCCTTTCAAAAACTAATTTCATTGTCACAAGAACAAGGTGCTGAATGCTGCAGTTTCTAGCATACATGGTTTTCTTTGGGGAGGAACATGTGTTACTTCAACTCAGCTGAATAGGCCTGTTTGGAGCAAACCCAGCCTATCTGCACTTTGAAACACCCAAGTTGCAGGAAGCATTCCTTTCCAAAACGGACACCATTCTCACTGGAATACAATGTGTTAGATGCTCCAGCTTCTAACATAGATGGTTTTCTTTGGAGAGATACATGGGTTTCTTCAACTCAGCTGAATATACTTTAAGGGAGCAAACAGAGTCTATCTCCACCTTCAACCACCTAAGTTCCAGGAAGTATTCCTTGAAAAACCTAACCGAATACTACAGGGAAACCATGTGGTAGAAGCTCCTGGTTCTAAGACAGATGATTTTCTTTCAAGAGATACATGTGTTTCTACAAGTTAGCTGAAGAGGCCAAGTTGGAACAAAATGAGCCTTTCTCCACCGAAAAAATACTGATTCTCGGGAGTTATTCCTTTCAAAACCAAATTCAATTCGGACAGGGAAACAGTGTGATAGATGCTCCTGCTTCAAACAGGGATTGTTTTCTTGCGAGAAATACCTGTGTTTCTTCACTGGAGCCGAGTAGGGCTATTTGGAATAAAATGAGCCTTTTCGACCTTGAAAACTGTGATTTGCAGGGATTACTCATTTCAAAAACTAATTCAGCTCTCAAAGTGAAACAATGTGCTCTGCTACAGCTTCTAGCATACATGCTTTTCTTTGAAGAAGTACATGAATTTCTTCAACTCAGCTGGATAGCCCTAATAGACCAAACGCAGTCTATATTAACCCTTCCACACCTAAGATTCAGGAAGTTTTCCTTTACTAACTAATGCAGTTCTCAGAGGAAAACAGAGTGCTTCTAACATGGATGGTTTTCCTTTGAGAGATACATGTGTTTCTTCACCTCAGCTGAAAAGGCATCTTTGGAGCAAAGAGAGACAATCTATCTTGAAATACCTTAGTTGCAGGAAGCATTGCATTGAAAACCTAAGTCAATACTCACAAGGAATCAATGATCTCGATGCTCCTGCATCTAATAGCGATGGTTTTCTTGGAGAGATACCTGTGTTTCTTCCACGTGGCTGAATAGGTCTTTTTGGATCAAAATGAGCTTTTTTGCGCTTTGAAAACTATGAACTACAGGAAGCATTTCTTTCCAAACCTAACACAATTCTCATTAGGACAGAGATGCTGAATGCTGCATCTTCTAACTTAGAGGGTTTTCTTAGGAGAGATACAAGGGTTTCTTCACCTCAGCTGAATATACGTTAAGTCAACAAACAGAGTCTCTCCCCACCTTGAACCACCAAAGTTCCAGGAAGTATTCCTTTAAAAAACTAACCGAATTCTACAGGGAAACAATGTGGTAGAAGCTCCTGGTCATAAGACAGATAGATTTCTTTCCAGAGATACATGTGTTTCTTCAAGTTAGCTGAATAGGCCTATTTAGAACAACTTGAGCCTTTCTCCACCTAGAAAATTCTGATATGCAAGAGATATTCCTTTCAAAACCAAATTCAATTCTCACAGGGAAACAATGTGGTAGATGCTACATCTTTTAAAATAGGTGGTTTTCTTTAAGGAGACAGATGTGTTCCTTCAACTCAATGGAAAATGCCTAGTTGCAGCCAATGGAATCGATCTCCACCTTGAAACACCTAAGTTGCGGGATGTGTCTTTTCAGAACAAACTGAATTCTCCCAGGAAAAGCATGTGCTACATTCTCCTGCATGGAACAATGAGGGATTTCCTTGAGAGACACATGTGTTGCATCACCTCACCAGAATAGGTGTATTTGAAGCACAAGGAGCCTTTCTCCCCTGTGAACATTTTTTTTGCAGGAATTATTCCTGTCAAAACATAACACAAGCCTCACTGGAAAAAAGGTGCTACATGCTCCTGTTTCTAACACAGGTGGTTTTCTTTTGAGGGATACAAGGATTCCTTCAATTTAGCTGAATAGGTCTATTTGCAACAAAATGAGCCCTTCCCCACCTGGAAAACTATCGTTCACAGGAATTATTCCTTTCAAAACTAACTCAATTGTCGGAGGGAGACAATGCAGAAGATGCTGCAGCTTCTCTCACAGATGGTTGTCTTTGGAGAGGTACATGTGTTCCCTCCCCTCAGTTGAATAGGCCTATTTGGAGCCAAAAGTGCCTATCTCCACCTTGAAGCACCTACTTTTCACGAAGTATTTCTTTCAAAAGTTAACTCAGTTATCACAGAGAAACAATGTGCTGCTAGCTTCTGTTTCTACACAGATGGAGTTCCTTCGAGAGATACATGTGTTTCTTCAAGTAAGATGAATTGGTGGATCTGCAGCCAAATGAGCCTTTTCCATCTTGAAAACTTTGGTTTGCAGGAAGTACTCCTTTCAAAACCTAACTGAGTTCTCATGGCCTAACAATGTGCTCGATGTGGCAGCCACTTTCATAGCTGGTTTTCTTTGGAGAGATGCATATGGTTCTTCAACTCAGGTGAAGAGGCCTATTTGGAGCAAAGTGAGGCTATTTCCACCTTGAAAGGCCGTGGTTGCAGGAAGTATTCTTTTCCAAAACGGACGCAATTCTCACAGGAAAACAATGTGCTAGGTGCTCCTGCTTCCAACAGGGATGGTTTTCTTTCGAGAAATACCTGTGTTTCTTCAACTTAGCCAAGTCGGGCTATTTGGAATGAGATGACACTTTTCGACCTTGAAAACTGTGAATTGCAGGAATTATTCTTCTGCAAATCCAATTCAACTCTCAAAGGGAAACATTGTGCTAGATGCTAGGGCTTCTACCATGCATACTTTTCTTTTAGAGGTACATGTACTTCCTCTACTCAGCTGAATAGCCCTAATGGACCAAACGCAGCCTATCTCCCCCTGCAAACACCTAAGATTCATGAAGAATTCCTTTCAAAAACTAACACAGTTCTCACAGGAAAACATGTGCTTCTAACATGGGTGGTTTTCCTTTGAGAGATGTGTGTGTCTTCAACTTAGCTGAATAGGCCTATTTGAAATGAGGTGAGCCTCCTACTTTGAATATTGATATTTGCAGGGTGCATTGCTTTAAAAAACTAAATGAATTCTCATAGTGAAACACTGTGCTAGATGTGGCAGTTTCTAACATTGAAGGATTTCTTTGCATACATGCATGTGTATCTGCAATTCACCCAAATAGGCCTATTTAGAGTAAGCACATGCTCTCTCCACCTTGAAACACCTAAGTGGCAGTAAGTATTCCTTTCAAAAATAACTCAAGTCTCAAAGGGAAACAACGTGCTAAACGCAAATGCTGCCATCACAGACGGTTTCCTTTGGAGAGGTACATGTGTTACATCTCCTTAGGTGAATAGGCCCATTCGGAGCAAAATGATCCTTTCTCCACTGTGAAAACGATGATTTGCAGGACGTATTCCTTTCAAAACGTAACTCAAGTCTCACAAGGAAACAAAGTGGTAGATTCTTTGCATCTAACACAGATTTTTTTCTTTCGAGATACACACATGTTTCATCAACTTACTTGAACTGGCCTATTTGCAAGAAAATGAGACTTTCTCCACCTTGAAAAGTAGGATTTGCAGGAGTTATTCTTCCCAAACCTATCTGAAGTCTCACAGGGTAACAATGTGCTTGAAACTCCTGCTTCTAACTCGGTGGTTTTCTTTCTAGGAATGCATGTGTTTCCTCAACTTAGTTGCCTAGGCCTATTTGGAACACAATGAGCCTATCTCCAACCTGAAAACTGTGATTAGCAGGATGTATTCCTTTCCAAAACTTCCTTAATTCTCAAAGGGAAACAATGTGCTAGAAGCTGCGGCTTCCAGCATAGGTGATTGTCTTGGCAGGGATACATGTGTTTCTTCAACTCACCTGATTAGGCCTACTGAGTGCAAAGAGAGACCTTCTGCACCTTGAAACAACTACATTGCAAGAAACAGTCCTTTCAAAAACTAATTTCATTGTCACAAGAACAAGGTGCTGAATGCTGCAGTTTCTAGCATACATGGTTTTCTTTGGGGAGGAACATGTGTTACTTCAACTCAGCTGAATAGGCCTGTTTGGAGCAAACCCAGCCTATCTGCACTTTGAAACACCCAAGTTGCAGGAAGCATTCCTTTCCAAAACGGACACCATTCTCACTGGAATACAATGTGTTAGATGCTCCAGCTTCTAACATAGATGGTTTTCTTTGGAGAGATACATGGGTTTCTTCAACTCAGCTGAATATACTTTAAGGGAGCAAACAGAGTCTATCTCCACCTTCAACCACCTAAGTTCCAGGAAGTATTCCTTGAAAAACCTAACCGAATACTACAGGGAAACCATGTGGTAGAAGCTCCTGGTTCTAAGACAGATGATTTTCTTTCAAGAGATACATGTGTTTCTACAAGTTAGCTGAAGAGGCCAATTTGGAACAAAATGAGCCTTTCTCTACCGAAAAAATACTGATTCTCGGGAGTTATTCCTTTCAAAACCAAATTCAATTTGGACAGGGAAACAGTGTGCTAGATGCTCCTGCTTCAAACAGGGATTGTTTTCTTGCGAGAAATACCTGTGTTTCTTCACTGGAGCCGAGTAGGGCTATTTGGAATAAAATGAGCCTTTTCGACCTTGAAAACTGTGATTTGCAGGGATTACTCATTTCAACAACTAATTCAGCTCTCAAAGTGAAACAATGTGCTCTGCTACAGCTTCTAGCATACATGCTTTTCTTTGAAGAGGTACATGAATTTCTTCAACTCAGCTGGATAGCCCTAATAGACCAAACGCAGTCTATATTAACCCTTCCACACCTAAGATTCAGGAAGTTTTCCTTTACTAACTAATGCAGTTCTCAGAGGAAAACAGAGTGCTTCTAACATGGATGGTTTTCCTTTGAGAGATACATGTGTTTCTTCAACTCAGCTGAAAAGGCATCTTTGGAGGAAAGAGAGACAATCTATCTTGAAATACCTTAGTTGCAGGAAGCATTGCATTGAAAACCTAAGTCAATACTCACAAGGAATCAATGATCTCGATGCTCCTGCATCTAATAGCGATGGTTTTCTTGGAGAGATACCTGTGTTTCTTCCACTTGTCTGAATAGGTCTTTTTGGATCAAAATGAGCTTTTTTGCGCTTTGAAAACTATGAACTACAGGAAGCATTTCTTTCCAAACCTAACACAATTCTCATTAGGACAGAGATGCTGAATGCTGCATCTTCTAACTTAGAGGGTTTTCTTAGGAGAGATACAAGGGTTTCTTCACCTCAGCTGAATATACGTTAAGTTAACAAACAGAGTCTCTCCCCACCTTGAACCACCAAAGTTCCAGGAAGTATTCCTTTAAAAAACTAACCGAATTGTACAGGGAAACAATGTGGTAGAAGCTCCTGGTCATAAGACAGATAGATTTCTTTCCAGAGATACATGTGTTTCTTCAAGTTAGCTGAATAGGCCTATTTAGAACAACTTGAGCCTTTCTCCACCTAGAAAATTCTGATATGCAAGAGATATTCCTTTCAAAACCAAATTCAATTCTCACAGGGAAACAATGTGGTAGATGCTACATCTTTTAAAACAGGTGGTTTTCTTTAAGGAGACAGATGTGTTCCTTCAACTCAATGGAAAATGCCTAGTTGCAGCCAATGGAATCGATCTCCACCTTGAAACACCTAAGTTGCGGGATGTGTCTTTTCAGAACAAACTGAATTCTCCCAGGAAAAGCATGTGCTACATTCTCCTGCATGGAACAATGAGGGATTTCCTTGAGAGACACATGTGTTGCATCACCTCACCAGAACAGGTGTATTTGAAGCACAAGGAGCCTTTCTCCCCTGTGAACATTTTTTTGCAGGAATTATTCCTGTCAAAACATAACACAAGCCTCACTGGAAAAAAGGTGCTACATGCTCCTGTTTCTAACACAGGTGGTTTTCTTTTGAGGGATACAAGGATTCCTTCAATTTAGCTGAATAGGTCTATTTGCAACAAAATGAGCCCTTCCCCACCTGGAAAACTATCGTTCACAGGAATTATTCCTTTCAAAACTAACTCAATTGTCGGAGGGAGACAATGCAGAAGATGCTGCAGCTTCTCTCACAGATGGTTGTCTTTGGAGAGGTACATGTGTTCCCTCCCCTCAGTTGAATAGGCCTATTTGGAGCCAAAAGTGCCTATCTCCACCTTGAAGCACCTACTTTTCACGAAGTATTTCTTTCAAAAGTTAACTCAGTTATCACAGAGAAACAATGTGCTGCTAGCTTCTGTTTCTACACAGATGGAGTTCCTTCGAGAGATACATGTGTTTCTTCAAGTAAGATGAATTGGTGGATCTGCAGCCAAATGAGCCTTTTCCATCTTGAAAATTTTGGTTTGCAGGAAGTACTCCTTTCAAAACCTAACTGAGTTCTCATGGCCTAACAATGTGCTCGATGTGGCAGCCACTTTCATAGCTGGTTTTCTTTGGAGAGATGCATATGGTTCTTCAACTCAGGTGAAGAGGCCTATTTGGAGCAAAGTGAGGCTATTTCCACCTTGAAAGGCCGTGGTTGCAGGAAGTATTCTTTTCCAAAACGGACGCAATTCTCACAGGAAAACAATGTGCTAGGTGCTCCTGCTTCCAACAGGGATGGTTTTCTTTCGAGAAATACCTGTGTTTCTTCAACTTAGCCAAGTCGGGCTATTTGGAATGAGATGACACTTTTCGACCTTGAAAACTGTGAATTGCAGGAATTATTCTTCTGCAAATCCAATTCAACTCTCAAAGGGAAACATTGTGCTAGATGCTAGGGCTTCTACCATGCATACTTTTCTTTTAGAGGTACATGTACTTCCTCTACTCAGCTGAATAGCCCTAATGGACCAAACGCAGCCTATCTCCCCCTGCAAACACCTAAGATTCATGAAGAATTCCTTTCAAAAACTAACACAGTTCTCACAGGAAAACATGTGCTTCTAACATGGGTGGTTTTCCTTTGAGAGATGTGTGTGTCTTCAACTTAGCTGAATAGGCCTATTTGAAATGAGGTGAGCCTCCTACTTTGAATATTGATATTTGCAGGGTGCATTGCTTTAAAAAACTAAATGAATTCTCATAGTGAAACACTGTGCTAGATGTGGCAGTTTCTAACATTGAAGGATTTCTTTGCATACATGCATGTGTATCTGCAATTCACCCAAATAGGCCTATTTAGAGTAAGCACATGCTCTCTCCACCTTGAAACACCTAAGTGACAGTAAGTATTCCTTTCAAAAATAACTCAAGTCTCAAAGGGAAACAACGTGCTAAACGCAAATGCTGCCATCACAGACGGTTTCCTTTGGAGAGGTACATGTGTTACATCTCCTTAGGTGAATAGGCCCATTCGGAGCAAAATGATCCTTTCTCCACTGTGAAAACGATGATTTGCAGGACATATTCCTTTCAAAACGTAACTCAAGTCTCACAAGGAAACAAAGTGGTAGGTTCTTTGCATCTAACACAGATTTTTTTCTTTCGAGATACACACATGTTTCATCAACTTTCTTGAACTGGCCTATTTGCAAGAAAATGAGACTTTCTCCACCTAGAAAAGTAGGATTTGCAGGAGTTATTCTTCCCAAACCTATCTGAAGTCTCACAGGGAAACAATGTGCTTGAAACTCCTGCTTCTAACTCGGTGGTTTTCTTTCTAGGAATGCATGTGTTTCCTCAACTTAGTTGCCTAGGCCTATTTGGAACACAATGAGCCTATCTCCAACCTGAAAACTGTGATTAGCAGGATGTATTCCTTTCCAAAACTTCCTTAATTCTCAAAGGGAAACAATGTGCTAGAAGCTGCGGCTTCCAGCATAGGTGATTGTCTTGGCAGGGATACATGTGTTTCTTCAACTCACCTGAATAGGCCTACTTAGTGCAAAGAGAGACCTTCTGCACCTTGAAACAACTACATTGCAAGAAACAGTCCTTTCAAAAACTAATTTCATTGTCACAAGAACAAGGTGCTGAATGCTGCAGTTTCTAGCATACATGGTTTTCTTTGGGGAGGAACATGTGTTACTTCAACTCAGCTGAATAGGCCTATTTGGAGCAAACCCAGCCTATCTGCACTTTGAAACACCAAAGTTGCAGGAAGCATTCCTTTCCAAAACGGACACCATTCTCACTGGAATACAATGTGTTAGATGCTCCAGCTTCTAACATAGATGGTTTTCTTTGGAGAGATACATGGGTTTCTTCAACTCAGCTGAATATACTTTAAGGGAGCAAACAGAGTCTATCTCCACCTTCAACCACCTAAGTTCCAGGAAGTATTCCTTGAAAAACCTAATGGAATACTACAGGGAAACCATGTGGTAGAAGCTCCTGGTTCTAAGACAGATGATTTTCTTTCAAGAGATACATGTGTTTCTACAAGTTAGCTGAAGAGGCCAATTTGGAACAAAATGAGCCTTTCTCCACCGAAAAAATACTGATTCTCGGGAGTTATTCCTTTCAAAACCAAATTCAATTTGGACAGGGAAACAGTGTGCTAGATGCTCCTGCTTCAAACAGGGATTGTTTTCTTGCGAGAAATACCTGTGTTTCTTCACTGGAGCCGAGTAGGGCTATTTGGAATAAAATGAGCCTTTTCGACCTTGAAAACTGTGATTTGCAGGGATTACTCATTTCAAAAACTAATTCAGCTCTCAAAGTGAAACAATGTGCTCTGCTACAGCTTCTAGCATACATGCTTTTCTTTGAAGAAGTACATGAATTTCTTCAACTCAGCTGGATAGCCCTAATAGACCAAACGCAGTCTATATTAACCCTTCCACACCTAAGATTCAGGAAGTTTTCCTTTACTAACTAATGCAGTTCTCAGAGGAAAACAGAGTGCTTCTAACATGGATGGTTTTCCTTTGAGAGATACATGTGTTTCTTCACCTCAGCTGAAAAGGCATCTTTGGAGCAAAGAGAGACAATCTATCTTGAAATACCTTAGTTGCAGGAAGCATTGCATTGAAAACCTAAGTCAATACTCACAAGGAATCAATGATCTCGATGCTCCTGCATCTAATAGCGATGGTTTTCTTGGAGAGATACCTGTGTTTCTTCCACTTGGCTGAATAGGTCTTTTTGGATCAAAATGAGCTTTTTTGCGCTTTGAAAACTATGAACTACAGGAAGCATTTCTTTCCAAACCTAACACAATTCTCATTAGGACAGAGATGCTGAATGCTGCATCTTCTAACTTAGAGGGTTTTCTTAGGAGAGATACAAGGGTTTCTTCACCTCAGCTGAATATACGTTAAGTTAACAAACAGAGTCTCTCCCCACCTTGAACCACCAAAGTTCCAGGAAGTATTCCTTTAAAAAACTAACCGAATTCTACAGGGAAACAATGTGGTAGAAGCTCCTGGTCATAAGACAGATAGATTTCTTTCCAGAGATACATGTGTTTCTTCAAGTTAGCTGAATAGGCCTATTTAGAACAACTTGAGCCTTTCTCCACCTAGAAAATTCTGATATGCGAGAGATATTCCTTTCAAACCAAATTCAATTCTCACAGGGAAACAATGTGGTAGATGCTACATCTTTTAAAACAGGTGGTTTTCTTTAAGGAGACAGATGTGTTCCTTCAACTCAATGGAAAATGCCTAGTTGCAGCCAATGGAATCGATCTCCACCTTGAAACACCTAAGTTGCGGGATGTGTCTTTTCAGAACAAACTGAATTCTCCCAGGAAAAGCATGTGCTACATTCTCCTGCATGGAACAATGAGGGATTTCCTTGAGAGACACATGTGTTGCATCACCTCACCAGAATAGGTGTATTTGAAGCACAAGGAGCCTTTCTCCCCTGTGAACATTTTTTTTGCAGGAATTATTCCTGTCAAAACATAACACAAGCCTCACTGGAAAAAAGGTGCTACATGCTCCTGTTTCTAACACAGGTGGTTTTCTTTTGAGGGATACAAGGATTCCTTCAATTTAGCTGAATAGGTCTATTTGCAACAAAATGAGCCCTTCCCCACCTGGAAAACTATCGTTCACAGGAATTATTCCTTTCAAAACTAACTCAATTGTCGGAGGGAGACAATGCAGAAGATGCTGCAGCTTCTCTCACAGATGGTTGTCTTTGGAGAGGTACATGTGTTCCCTCCCCTCAGTTGAATAGGCCTATTTGGAGCCAAAAGTGCCTATCTCCACCTTGAAGCACCTACTTTTCACGAAGTATTTCTTTCAAAAGTTAACTCAGTTATCACAGAGAAACAATGTGCTGCTAGCTTCTGTTTCTACACAGATGGAGTTCCTTCGAGAGATACATGTGTTTCTTCAAGTAAGATGAATTGGTGGATCTGCAGCCAAATGAGCCTTTTCCATCTTGAAAACTTTGGTTTGCAGGAAGTACTCCTTTCAAAACCTAACTGAGTTCTCATGGCCTAACAATGTGCTCGATGTGGCAGCCACTTTCATAGCTGGTTTTCTTTGGAGAGATGCATATGGTTCTTCAACTCAGGTGAAGAGGCCTATTTGGAGCAAAGTGAGGCTATTTCCACCTTGAAAGGCCGTGGTTGCAGGAAGTATTCTTCTCCAAAACGGACGCAATTCTCACAGGAAAACAATGTGCTAGGTGCTCCTGCTTCCAACAGGGATGGTTTTCTTTCGAGAAATACCTGTGTTTCTTCAACTTAGCCAAGTCGGGCTATTTGGAATGAGATGACAGTTTTCGACCTTGAAAACTGTGAATTGCAGGAATTATTCTTCTGCAAATCCAATTCAACTCTCAAAGGGTAACATTGTGCTAGATGCTAGGGCTTCTACCATGCATACTTTTCTTTTAGAGGTACATGTACTTCCTCTACTCAGCTGAATAGCCCTAATGGACCAAACGCAGCCTATCTCCCCCTGCAAACACCTAAGATTCATGAAGAATTCCTTTCAAAAACTAACACAGTTCTCACAGGAAAACATGTGCTTCTAACATGGGTGGTTTTCCTTTGAGAGATGTGTGTGTCTTCAACTTAGCTGAATAGGCCTATTTGAAATGAGGTGAGCCTCCTACTTTGAATATTGATATTTGCAGGGTGCATTGCTTTAAAAAACTAAATGAATTCTCATAGTGAAACACTGTGCTAGATGTGGCAGTTTCTAACATTGAAGGATTTCTTTGCATACATGCATGTGTATCTGCAATTCACCCAAATAGGCCTATTTATAGTAAGCACATGCTCTCTCCACCTTGAAACACCTAAGTGGCAGTAAGTATTCCTTTCAAAAATAACTCAAGTCTCAAAGGGAAACAACGTGCTAAACGCAAATGCTGCCATCACAGACGGTTTCCTTTGGAGAGGTACATGTGTTACATCTCCTTAGGTGAATAGGCCCATTCGGAGCAAAATGATCCTTTCTCCACTGTGAAAACGATGATTTGCAGGACGTATTCCTTTCAAAACGTAACTCAAGTCTCACAAGGAAACAAAGTGGTAGATTCTTTGCATCTAACACAGATTTTTTTCTTTCAAGATACACACATGTTTCATCAACTTACTTGAACTGGCCTATTTGCAAGAAAATGAGACTTTCTCCACCTTGAAAAGTAGGATTTGCAGGAGTTATTCTTCCCAAACCTATCTGAAGTCTCACAGGGTAACAATGTGCTTGAAACTCCTGCTTCTAACTCGGTGGTTTTCTTTCTAGGAATGCATGTGTTTCCTCAACTTAGTTGCCTAGGCCTATTTGGAACACAATGAGCCTATCTCCAACCTGAAAACTGTGATTAGCAGGATGTATTCCTTTCCAAAACTTCCTTAATTCTCAAAGGGAAACAATGAGCTAGAAGCTGCGGCTTCCAGCATAGGTGATTGTCTTGGCAGGGATACATGTGTTTCTTCAACTCACCTGATTAGGCCTACTTAGTGCAAAGAGAGACCTGCTGCACCTTGAAACAACTACATTGCAAGAAACAGTCCTTTCAAAAACTAATTTCATTGTCACAAGAACAAGGTGCTGAATGCTGCAGTTTCTAGCATACATGGTTTTCTTTGGGGAGGAACATGTGTTACTTCAACTCAGCTGAATAGGCCTGTTTGGAGCAAACCCAGCCTATCTGCACTTTGAAACACCCAAGTTGCAGGAAGCATTCCTTTCCAAAACGGACACCATTCTCACTGGAATACAATGTGTTAGATGCTCCAGCTTCTAACATAGATGGTTTTCTTTGGAGAGATACATGGGTTTCTTCAACTCAGCTGAATATACTTTAAGGGAGCAAACAGAGTCTATCTCCACCTTCAACCACCTAAGTTCCAGGAAGTATTCCTTGAAAAACCTAACCGAATACTACAGGGAAACCATGTGGTAGAAGCTCCTGGTTCTAAGACAGATGATTTTCTTTCAAGAGATACATGTGTTTCTACAAGTTAGCTGAAGAGGCCAATTTGGAACAAAATGAGCCTTTCTCCACCGAAAAAATACTGATTCTCGGGAGTTATTCCTTTCAAAACCAAATCAATTTGGACAGGGAAACAGTGTGCTAGATGCTCCTGCTTCAAACAGGGATTGTTTTCTTGCGAGAAATACCTGTGTTTCTTCACTGGAGCCGAGTAGGGCTATTTGGAATAAAATGAGCCTTTTCGACCTTGAAAACTGTGATTTGCAGGGATTACTCATTTCAACAACTAATTCAGCTCTCAAAGTGAAACAATGTGCTCTGCTACAGCTTCTAGCATACATGCTTTTCTTTGAAGAAGTACATGAATTTCTTCAACTCAGCTGGATAGCCCTAATAGACCAAACGCAGTCTATATTAACCCTTCCACACCTAAGATTCAGGAAGTTTTCCTTTACTAACTAATGCAGTTCTCAGAGGAAAACAGAGTGCTTCTAACATGGATGGTTTTCCTTTGAGAGATACATGTGTTTCTTCAACTCAGCTGAAAAGGCATCTTTGGAGCAAAGAGAGACAATCTATCTTGAAATACCTTAGTTGCAGGAAGCATTGCATTGAAAACCTAAGTCAATACTCACAAGGAATCAATGATCTCGATGCTCCTGCATCTAATAGCGATGGTTTTCTTGGAGAGATACCTGTGTTTCTTCCACTTGGCTGAATAGGTCTTTTTGGATCAAAATGAGCTTTTTTGCGCTTTGAAAACTATGAACTACAGGAAGCATTTCTTTCCAAACCTAACACAATTCTCATTAGGACAGAGATGCTGAATGCTGCATCTTCTAACTTAGAGGGTTTTCTTAGGAGAGATACAAGGGTTTCTTCACCTCAGCTGAATATACGTTAACAAACAGAGTCTCTCCCCACCTTGAACCACCAAAGTTCCAGGAAGTATTCCTTTAAAAAACTAACCGAATTCTACAGGGAAACAATGTGGTAGAAGCTCCTGGTCATAAGACAGATAGATTTCTTTCCAGAGATACATGTGTTTCTTCAAGTTAGCTGAATAGGCCTATTTAGAACAACTTGAGCCTTTCTCCACCTAGAAAATTCTGATATGCAAGAGATATTTCTTACAAACCAAATTCAATTCTCACAGGGAAACAATGTGGTAGATGCTACATCTTTTAAAACAGGTGGTTTTCGTTAAGGAGACAGATGTGTTCCTTCAACTCAATGGAAAATGCCTAGTTGCAGCCAATGGAATCGATCTCCACCTTGAAACACCTAAGTTGCGGGATGTGTCTTTTCAGAACAAACTGAATTCTCCCAGGAAAAGCATGTGCTACATTCTCCTGCATGGAACAATGAGGGATTTCCTTGAGAGACACATGTGTTGCATCACCTCACCAGAATAGGTGTATTTGAAGCACAAGGAGCCTTTCTCCCCTGTGAACATTTTTTTTGCAGGAATTATTCCTGTCAAAACATAACACAAGCCTCACTGGAAAAAAGGTGCTACATGCTCCTGTTTCTAACACAGGTGGTTTTCTTTTGAGGGATACAAGGATTCCTTCAATTTAGCTGAATAGGTCTATTTGCAACAAAATGAGCCCTTCCCCACCTGGAAAACTATCGTTCACAGGAATTATTCCTTTCAAAACTAACTCAATTGTCGGAGGGAGACAATGCAGAAGATGCTGCAGCTTCTCTCACAGATGGTTGTCTTTGGAGAGGTACATGTGTTCCCTCCCCTCAGTTGAATAGGCCTATTTGGAGCCAAAAGTGCCTATCTCCACCTTGAAGCACCTACTTTTCACGAAGTATTTCTTTCAAAAGTTAACTCAGTTATCACAGAGAAACAATGTGCTGCTAGCTTCTGTTTCTACACAGATGGAGTTCCTTCGAGAGATACATGTGTTTCTTCAAGTAAGATGAATTGGTGGATCTGCAGCCAAATGAGCCTTTTCCATCTTGAAAACTTTGGTTTGCAGGAAGTACTCCTTTCAAAACCTAACTGAGTTCTCATGGCCTAACAATGTGCTCGATGTGGCAGCCACTTTCATAGCTGGTTTTCTTTGGAGAGATGCATATGGTTCTTCAACTCAGGTGAAGAGGCCTATTTGGAGCAAAGTGAGGCTATTTCCACCTTGAAAGGCCGTGGTTGCATGAAGTATTCTTTTCCAAAACTTAGCAATTCTCACAGGAAAACAATGTGCTAGGTGCTCCTGCTTCCAACAGGGATGGTTTTCTTTCGAGAAATACCTGTGTTTCTTCAACTTAGCCAAGTCGGGCTATTTGGAATGAGATGACAGTTTTCGACCTTGAAAACTGTGAATTGCAGGAATTATTCTTCTGCAAATCCAATTCAACTCTCAAAGGGAAACATTGTGCTAGATGCTAGGGCTTCTACCATGCATACTTTTCTTTTAGAGGTACATGTACTTCCTCTACTCAGCTGAATAGCCCTAATGGACCAAACGCAGCCTTTCTCCCCCTGCAAACACCTAAGATTCATGAAGAATTCCTTTCAAAAACTAACACAGTTCTCACAGGAAAACATGTGCTTCTAACATGGGTGGTTTTCCTTTGAGAGATGTGTGTGTCTTCAACTTAGCTGAATATGCCTATTTGAAATGAGGTGAGCCTCCTACTTTGAATATTGATATTTGCAGGGTGCATTGCTTTAAAAAACTAAATGAATTCTCATAGTGAAACACTGTGCTAGATGTGGCAGTTTCTAACATTGAAGGATTTCTTTGCATACATGCATGTGTATCTGCAATTCACCCAAATAGGCCTATTTAGAGTAAGCACATGCTCTCTCCACCTTGAAACACCTAAGTGGCAGTAAGTATTCCTTTCAAAAATAACTCAAGTCTCAAAGGGAAACAACGTGCTAAACGCAAATGCTGCCATCACAGACGGTTTCCTTTGGAGAGGTACATGTGTTACATCTCCTTAGGTGAATAGGCCCATTCGGAGCAAAATGATCCTTTCTCCACTGTGAAAACTATGATTTGCAGGACGTATTCCTTTCAAAACGTAACTCAAGTCTCACAAGGAAACAAAGTGGTAGATTCTTTGCATCTAACACAGATTTTTTTCTTTCGAGATACACACATGTTTCATCAACTTACTTGAACTGGCCTATTTGCAAGAAAATGAGACTTTCTCCACCTTGAAAAGTATGATTTGCAGGAGTTATTCTTCCCAAACCTATCTGAAGTCTCACAGGGTAACAATGTGCTTGAAACTCCTGCTTCTAACTCGGTGGTTTTCTTTCTAGGAATGCATGTGTTTCCTCAACTTAGTTGCCTAGGCCTATTTGGAACACAATGAGCCTATCTCCAACCCGAAAACTGTGATTAACAGGATGTATTCCTTTCCAAAACTTTCTGAATTCTCAAAGGGAAACAATGTGCTAGAAGCTGCGGCTTTCAGCATAGGTGATTGTCTTGGCAGGGATACATGTGTTTCTTCAACTCACCTGAATAGGCCTACTTAGTGCAAAGAGAGACCTTCTGCACCTTGAAACAACTACATTGCAAGAAACTGTCCTTTCAAAAACTAATTTCATTGTCACAAGAACAAGGTGCTGAATGCTGCAGTTTCTAGCATACATGGTTTTCTTTGGGGAGGAACATGTGTTACTTCAACTCAGCTGAATAGGCCTATTTGGAGCAAACCCAGCCTATCTGCACTTTGAAACACCAAAGTTGCAGGAAGCATTCCTTTCCAAAACGGACACCATTCTCACTGGAATACAATGTGTTAGATGCTCCAGCTTCTAACATAGATGGTTTTCTTTGGAGAGATACATGGGTTTCTTCAACTCAGCTGAATATACTTTAAGGGAGCAAACAGAGTCTATCTCCACCTTCAACCACCTAAGTTCCAGGAAGTATTCCTTGAAAAACCTAACCGAATACTACAGGGAAACCATGTGGTAGAAGCTCCTGGTTCTAAGACAGATGATTTTCTTTCAAGAGATACATGTGTTTCTACAAGTTAGCTGAAGAGGCCAATTTGGAACAAAATGAGCCTTTCTCCACCGAAAAAATACTGATTCTCGGGAGTTATTCCTTTCAAAACCAAATTCAATTTGGACAGGGAAACAGTGTGCTAGATGCTCCTGCTTCAAACAGGGATTGTTTTCTTGCGAGAAATACCTGTGTTTCTTCACTGGAGCCGAGTAGGGCTATTTGGAATAAAATGAGCCTTTTCGAACTTGAAAACTGTGATTTGCAGGGATTACTCATTTCAACAACTAATTCAGCTCTCAAAGTGAAACAATGTGCTCTGCTACAGCTTCTAGCATACATGCTTTTCTTTGAAGAAGTACATTAGGGCTATCAACTCAGCTGGATAGCCCTAATAGACGAAACGCAGTCTATATTAACCCTTCCACACCTAAGATTCAGGAAGTTTTCCTTTACTAACTAATGCAGTTCTCAGAGGAAAACAGAGTGCTTCTAACATGGATGGTTTTCCTTTGAGAGATACATGTGTTTCTTCAACTCAGCTGAAAAGTCATCTTTGGAGCAAAGAGAGACAATCTATCTTGAAATACCTTAGTTGCAGGAAGCATTGCATTGAAAACCTAAGTCAATACTCACAAGGAATCAATGATCTCGATGCTCCTGCATCTAATAGCGATGGTTTTCTTGGAGAGATACCTGTATTTCTTCCACTTGGCTGAATAGGTCTTTTTGGATCAAAATGAGCTTTTTTGCGCTTTGAAAACTATGAACTACAGGAAGCATTTCTTTCCAAACCTAACACAATTCTCATTAGGACAGAGATGCTGAATGCTGCATCTTCTAACTTAGAGGGTTTTCTTAGGAGAGATACAAGGGTTTCTTCACCTCAGCTGAATATACGTTAAGTTAACAAACAGAGTCTCTCCCCACCTTGAACCACCAAAGTTCCAGGAAGTATTCCTTTAAAAAACTAACCGAATTCTACAGGGAAACAATGTGGTAGAAGCTCCTGGTCATAAGACAGATAGATTTCTTTCCAGAGATACATGTGTTTCTTCAAGTTAGCTGAATAGGCCTATTTAGAACAACTTGAGCCTTTCTCCACCTAGAAAATTCTGATATGCAAGAGATATTCCTTTCAAAACCAAATTCAATTCTCACAGGGAAACAATGTGGTAGATGCTACATCTTTTAAAACAGGTGGTTTTCTTTAAGGAGACAGATGTGTTCCTTCAACTCAATGGAAAATGCCTAGTTGCAGCCAATGGAATCGATCTCCACCTTGAAACACCTAAGTTGCGGGATGTGTCTTTTCAGAACAAACTGAATTCTCCCAGGAAAAGCATGTGCTACATTCTCCTGCATGGAACAATGAGGGATTTCCTTGAGAGACACATGTGTTGCATCACCTCACCAGAATAGGTGTATTTGAAGCACAAGGAGCCTTTCTCCCCTGTGAACATTTTTTTTGCAGGAATTATTCCTGTCAAAACATAACACAAGCCTCACTGGAAAAAAGGTGCTACATGCTCCTGTTTCTAACACAGGTGGTTTTCTTTTGAGGGATACAAGGATTCCTTCAATTTAGCTGAATAGGTCTATTTGCAACAAAATAAGCCCTTCCCCACCTGGAAAACTATCGTTCACAGGAATTATTCCTTTCAAAACTAACTCAATTGTCGGAGGGAGACAATGCAGAAGATGCTGCAGCTTCTCTCACAGATGGTTGTCTTTGGAGAGGTACATGTGTTCCCTCCCCTCAGTTGAATAGGCCTATTTGGAGCCAAAAGTGCCTATCTCCACCTTGAAGCACCTACTTTTCACGAAGTATTTCTTTCAAAAGTTAACTCAGTTATCACAGAGAAACAATGTGTTGCTAGCTTCTGTTTCTACACAGATGGAGTTCCTTCGAGAGATACATGTGTTTCTTCAAGTAAGATGAATTGGTGGATCTGCAGCCAAATGAGCCTTTTCCATCTTGAAAACTTTGGTTTGCAGGAAGTACTCCTTTCAAAACCTAACTGAGTTCTCATGGCCTAACAATGTGCTCGATGTGGCAGCCACTTTCATAGCTGGTTTTCTTTGGAGAGATGCATATGGTTCTTCAACTCAGGTGAAGAGGCCTATTTGGAGCAAAGTGAGGCTATTTCCACCTTGAAAGGCCGTGGTTGCAGGAAGTATTCTTTTCCAAAACGGACGCAATTCTCACAGGAAAACAATGTGCTAGGTGCTCCTGCTTCCAACAGGGATGGTTTTCTTTCGAGAAATACCTGTGTTTCTTCAACTTAGCCAAGTCGGGCTATTTGGAATGAGATGACAGTTTTCGACCTTGAAAACTGTGAATTGCAGGAATTCTTCTTCTGCAAATCCAATTCAACTCTCAAAGGGAAACATTGTGCTAGATGCTAGGGCTTCTACCATGCATACTTTTCTTTTAGAGGTACATGTACTTCCTCTACTCAGCTGAATAGCCCGAATGGACCAAACGCAGCCTATCTCCCCCTGCAAACACCTAAGATTCATGAAGAATTCCTTTCAAAAACTAACACAGTTCTCACAGGAAAACATGTGCTTCTAACATGGGTGGTTTTCCTTTGAGAGATGTGTGTGTCTTCAACTTAGCTGAATAGGCCTATTTGAAATGAGGTGAGCCTCCTACTTTGAATATTGATATTTGCAGGGTGCATTGCTTTAAAAAACTAAATGAATTCTCATAGTGAAACACTGTGCTAGATGTGGCAGTTTCTAACATTGAAGGATTTCTTTGCATACATGCATGTGTATCTGCAATTCACCCAAATAGGCCTATTTATAGTAAGCACATGCTCTCTCCACCTTGAAACACCTAAGTGGCAGTAAGTATTCCTTTCAAAAATAACTCAAGTCTCAAAGGGAAACAACGTGCTAAACGCAAATGCTGCCATCACAGACGGTTTCCTTTGGAGAGGTACATGTGTTACATCTCCTTAGGTGAATAGGCCCATTCGGAGCAAAATGATCCTTTCTCCACTGTGAAAACGATGATTTGCAGGACGTATTCCTTTCAAAACGTAACTCAAGTCTCACAAGGAAACAAAGTGGTAGATTCTTTGCATCTAACACAGATTTTTTTCTTTCAAGATACACACATGTTTCATCAACTTACTTGAACTGGCCTATTTGCAAGAAAATGAGACTTTCTCCACCTTGAAAAGTAGGATTTGCAGGAGTTATTCTTCCCAAACCTATCTGAAGTCTCACAGGGTAACAATGTGCTTGAAACTCCTGCTTCTAACTCGGTGGTTTTCTTTCTAGGAATGCATGTGTTTCCTCAACTTAGTTGCCTAGGCCTATTTGGAACACAATGAGCCTATCTCCAACCTGAAAACTGTGATTAGCAGGATGTATTCCTTTCCAAAACTTCCTTAATTCTCAAAGGGAAACAATGAGCTAGAAGCTGCGGCTTCCAGCATAGGTGATTGTCTTGGCAGGGATACATGTGTTTCTTCAACTCACCTGATTAGGCCTACTTAGTGCAAAGAGAGACCTGCTGCACCTTGAAACAACTACATTGCAAGAAACAGTCCTTTCAAAAACTAATTTCATTGTCACAAGAACAAGGTGCTGAATGCTGCAGTTTCTAGCATACATGGTTTTCTTTGGGGAGGAACATGTGTTACTTCAACTCAGCTGAATAGGCCTGTTTGGAGCAAACCCAGCCTATCTGCACTTTGAAACACCCAAGTTGCAGGAAGCATTCCTTTCCAAAACGGACACCATTCTCACTGGAATACAATGTGTTAGATGCTCCAGCTTCTAACATAGATGGTTTTCTTTGGAGAGATACATGGGTTTCTTCAACTCAGCTGAATATACTTTAAGGGAGCAAACAGAGTCTATCTCCACCTTCAACCACCTAAGTTCCAGGAAGTATTCCTTGAAAAACCTAACCGAATACTACAGGGAAACCATGTGGTAGAAGCTCCTGGTTCTAAGACAGATGATTTTCTTTCAAGAGATACATGTGTTTCTACAAGTTAGCTGAAGAGGCCAATTTGGAACAAAATGAGCCTTTCTCCACCGAAAAAATACTGATTCTCGGGAGTTATTCCTTTCAAAACCAAATCAATTTGGACAGGGAAACAGTGTGCTAGATGCTCCTGCTTCAAACAGGGATTGTTTTCTTGCGAGAAATACCTGTGTTTCTTCACTGGAGCCGAGTAGGGCTATTTGGAATAAAATGAGCCTTTTCGACCTTGAAAACTGTGATTTGCAGGGATTACTCATTTCAACAACTAATTCAGCTCTCAAAGTGAAACAATGTGCTCTGCTACAGCTTCTAGCATACATGCTTTTCTTTGAAGAAGTACATGAATTTCTTCAACTCAGCTGGATAGCCCTAATAGACCAAACGCAGTCTATATTAACCCTTCCACACCTAAGATTCAGGAAGTTTTCCTTTACTAACTAATGCAGTTCTCAGAGGAAAACAGAGTGCTTCTAACATGGATGGTTTTCCTTTGAGAGATACATGTGTTTCTTCAACTCAGCTGAAAAGGCATCTTTGGAGCAAAGAGAGACAATCTATCTTGAAATACCTTAGTTGCAGGAAGCATTGCATTGAAAACCTAAGTCAATACTCACAAGGAATCAATGATCTCGATGCTCCTGCATCTAATAGCGATGGTTTTCTTGGAGAGATACCTGTGTTTCTTCCACTTGGCTGAATAGGTCTTTTTGGATCAAAATGAGCTTTTTTGCGCTTTGAAAACTATGAACTACAGGAAGCATTTCTTTCCAAACCTAACACAATTCTCATTAGGACAGAGATGCTGAATGCTGCATCTTCTAACTTAGAGGGTTTTCTTAGGAGAGATACAAGGGTTTCTTCACCTCAGCTGAATATACGTTAACAAACAGAGTCTCTCCCCACCTTGAACCACCAAAGTTCCAGGAAGTATTCCTTTAAAAAACTAACCGAATTCTACAGGGAAACAATGTGGTAGAAGCTCCTGGTCATAAGACAGATAGATTTCTTTCCAGAGATACATGTGTTTCTTCAAGTTAGCTGAATAGGCCTATTTAGAACAACTTGAGCCTTTCTCCACCTAGAAAATTCTGATATGCAAGAGATATTTCTTACAAACCAAATTCAATTCTCACAGGGAAACAATGTGGTAGATGCTACATCTTTTAAAACAGGTGGTTTTCGTTAAGGAGACAGATGTGTTCCTTCAACTCAATGGAAAATGCCTAGTTGCAGCCAATGGAATCGATCTCCACCTTGAAACACCTAAGTTGCGGGATGTGTCTTTTCAGAACAAACTGAATTCTCCCAGGAAAAGCATGTGCTACATTCTCCTGCATGGAACAATGAGGGATTTCCTTGAGAGACACATGTGTTGCATCACCTCACCAGAATAGGTGTATTTGAAGCACAAGGAGCCTTTCTCCCCTGTGAACATTTTTTTTGCAGGAATTATTCCTGTCAAAACATAACACAAGCCTCACTGGAAAAAAGGTGCTACATGCTCCTGTTTCTAACACAGGTGGTTTTCTTTTGAGGGATACAAGGATTCCTTCAATTTAGCTGAATAGGTCTATTTGCAACAAAATGAGCCCTTCCCCACCTGGAAAACTATCGTTCACAGGAATTATTCCTTTCAAAACTAACTCAATTGTCGGAGGGAGACAATGCAGAAGATGCTGCAGCTTCTCTCACAGATGGTTGTCTTTGGAGAGGTACATGTGTTCCCTCCCCTCAGTTGAATAGGCCTATTTGGAGCCAAAAGTGCCTATCTCCACCTTGAAGCACCTACTTTTCACGAAGTATTTCTTTCAAAAGTTAACTCAGTTATCACAGAGAAACAATGTGCTGCTAGCTTCTGTTTCTACACAGATGGAGTTCCTTCGAGAGATACATGTGTTTCTTCAAGTAAGATGAATTGGTGGATCTGCAGCCAAATGAGCCTTTTCCATCTTGAAAACTTTGGTTTGCAGGAAGTACTCCTTTCAAAACCTAACTGAGTTCTCATGGCCTAACAATGTGCTCGATGTGGCAGCCACTTTCATAGCTGGTTTTCTTTGGAGAGATGCATATGGTTCTTCAACTCAGGTGAAGAGGCCTATTTGGAGCAAAGTGAGGCTATTTCCACCTTGAAAGGCCGTGGTTGCATGAAGTATTCTTTTCCAAAACTTAGCAATTCTCACAGGAAAACAATGTGCTAGGTGCTCCTGCTTCCAACAGGGATGGTTTTCTTTCGAGAAATACCTGTGTTTCTTCAACTTAGCCAAGTCGGGCTATTTGGAATGAGATGACAGTTTTCGACCTTGAAAACTGTGAATTGCAGGAATTATTCTTCTGCAAATCCAATTCAACTCTCAAAGGGAAACATTGTGCTAGATGCTAGGGCTTCTACCATGCATACTTTTCTTTTAGAGGTACATGTACTTCCTCTACTCAGCTGAATAGCCCTAATGGACCAAACGCAGCCTTTCTCCCCCTGCAAACACCTAAGATTCATGAAGAATTCCTTTCAAAAACTAACACAGTTCTCACAGGAAAACATGTGCTTCTAACATGGGTGGTTTTCCTTTGAGAGATGTGTGTGTCTTCAACTTAGCTGAATATGCCTATTTGAAATGAGGTGAGCCTCCTACTTTGAATATTGATATTTGCAGGGTGCATTGCTTTAAAAAACTAAATGAATTCTCATAGTGAAACACTGTGCTAGATGTGGCAGTTTCTAACATTGAAGGATTTCTTTGCATACATGCATGTGTATCTGCAATTCACCCAAATAGGCCTATTTAGAGTAAGCACATGCTCTCTCCACCTTGAAACACCTAAGTGGCAGTAAGTATTCCTTTCAAAAATAACTCAAGTCTCAAAGGGAAACAACGTGCTAAACGCAAATGCTGCCATCACAGACGGTTTCCTTTGGAGAGGTACATGTGTTACATCTCCTTAGGTGAATAGGCCCATTCGGAGCAAAATGATCCTTTCTCCACTGTGAAAACTATGATTTGCAGGACGTATTCCTTTCAAAACGTAACTCAAGTCTCACAAGGAAACAAAGTGGTAGATTCTTTGCATCTAACACAGATTTTTTTCTTTCGAGATACACACATGTTTCATCAACTTACTTGAACTGGCCTATTTGCAAGAAAATGAGACTTTCTCCACCTTGAAAAGTATGATTTGCAGGAGTTATTCTTCCCAAACCTATCTGAAGTCTCACAGGGTAACAATGTGCTTGAAACTCCTGCTTCTAACTCGGTGGTTTTCTTTCTAGGAATGCATGTGTTTCCTCAACTTAGTTGCCTAGGCCTATTTGGAACACAATGAGCCTATCTCCAACCCGAAAACTGTGATTAACAGGATGTATTCCTTTCCAAAACTTTCTGAATTCTCAAAGGGAAACAATGTGCTAGAAGCTGCGGCTTTCAGCATAGGTGATTGTCTTGGCAGGGATACATGTGTTTCTTCAACTCACCTGAATAGGCCTACTTAGTGCAAAGAGAGACCTTCTGCACCTTGAAACAACTACATTGCAAGAAACTGTCCTTTCAAAAACTAATTTCATTGTCACAAGAACAAGGTGCTGAATGCTGCAGTTTCTAGCATACATGGTTTTCTTTGGGGAGGAACATGTGTTACTTCAACTCAGCTGAATAGGCCTATTTGGAGCAAACCCAGCCTATCTGCACTTTGAAACACCAAAGTTGCAGGAAGCATTCCTTTCCAAAACGGACACCATTCTCACTGGAATACAATGTGTTAGATGCTCCAGCTTCTAACATAGATGGTTTTCTTTGGAGAGATACATGGGTTTCTTCAACTCAGCTGAATATACTTTAAGGGAGCAAACAGAGTCTATCTCCACCTTCAACCACCTAAGTTCCAGGAAGTATTCCTTGAAAAACCTAACCGAATACTACAGGGAAACCATGTGGTAGAAGCTCCTGGTTCTAAGACAGATGATTTTCTTTCAAGAGATACATGTGTTTCTACAAGTTAGCTGAAGAGGCCAATTTGGAACAAAATGAGCCTTTCTCCACCGAAAAAATACTGATTCTCGGGAGTTATTCCTTTCAAAACCAAATTCAATTTGGACAGGGAAACAGTGTGCTAGATGCTCCTGCTTCAAACAGGGATTGTTTTCTTGCGAGAAATACCTGTGTTTCTTCACTGGAGCCGAGTAGGGCTATTTGGAATAAAATGAGCCTTTTCGAACTTGAAAACTGTGATTTGCAGGGATTACTCATTTCAACAACTAATTCAGCTCTCAAAGTGAAACAATGTGCTCTGCTACAGCTTCTAGCATACATGCTTTTCTTTGAAGAAGTACATTAGGGCTATCAACTCAGCTGGATAGCCCTAATAGACGAAACGCAGTCTATATTAACCCTTCCACACCTAAGATTCAGGAAGTTTTCCTTTACTAACTAATGCAGTTCTCAGAGGAAAACAGAGTGCTTCTAACATGGATGGTTTTCCTTTGAGAGATACATGTGTTTCTTCAACTCAGCTGAAAAGTCATCTTTGGAGCAAAGAGAGACAATCTATCTTGAAATACCTTAGTTGCAGGAAGCATTGCATTGAAAACCTAAGTCAATACTCACAAGGAATCAATGATCTCGATGCTCCTGCATCTAATAGCGATGGTTTTCTTGGAGAGATACCTGTATTTCTTCCACTTGGCTGAATAGGTCTTTTTGGATCAAAATGAGCTTTTTTGCGCTTTGAAAACTATGAACTACAGGAAGCATTTCTTTCCAAACCTAACACAATTCTCATTAGGACAGAGATGCTGAATGCTGCATCTTCTAACTTAGAGGGTTTTCTTAGGAGAGATACAAGGGTTTCTTCACCTCAGCTGAATATACGTTAAGTTAACAAACAGAGTCTCTCCCCACCTTGAACCACCAAAGTTCCAGGAAGTATTCCTTTAAAAAACTAACCGAATTCTACAGGGAAACAATGTGGTAGAAGCTCCTGGTCATAAGACAGATAGATTTCTTTCCAGAGATACATGTGTTTCTTCAAGTTAGCTGAATAGGCCTATTTAGAACAACTTGAGCCTTTCTCCACCTAGAAAATTCTGATATGCAAGAGATATTCCTTTCAAAACCAAATTCAATTCTCACAGGGAAACAATGTGGTAGATGCTACATCTTTTAAAACAGGTGGTTTTCTTTAAGGAGACAGATGTGTTCCTTCAACTCAATGGAAAATGCCTAGTTGCAGCCAATGGAATCGATCTCCACCTTGAAACACCTAAGTTGCGGGATGTGTCTTTTCAGAACAAACTGAATTCTCCCAGGAAAAGCATGTGCTACATTCTCCTGCATGGAACAATGAGGGATTTCCTTGAGAGACACATGTGTTGCATCACCTCACCAGAATAGGTGTATTTGAAGCACAAGGAGCCTTTCTCCCCTGTGAACATTTTTTTTGCAGGAATTATTCCTGTCAAAACATAACACAAGCCTCACTGGAAAAAAGGTGCTACATGCTCCTGTTTCTAACACAGGTGGTTTTCTTTTGAGGGATACAAGGATTCCTTCAATTTAGCTGAATAGGTCTATTTGCAACAAAATAAGCCCTTCCCCACCTGGAAAACTATCGTTCACAGGAATTATTCCTTTCAAAACTAACTCAATTGTCGGAGGGAGACAATGCAGAAGATGCTGCAGCTTCTCTCACAGATGGTTGTCTTTGGAGAGGTACATGTGTTCCCTCCCCTCAGTTGAATAGGCCTATTTGGAGCCAAAAGTGCCTATCTCCACCTTGAAGCACCTACTTTTCACGAAGTATTTCTTTCAAAAGTTAACTCAGTTATCACAGAGAAACAATGTGTTGCTAGCTTCTGTTTCTACACAGATGGAGTTCCTTCGAGAGATACATGTGTTTCTTCAAGTAAGATGAATTGGTGGATCTGCAGCCAAATGAGCCTTTTCCATCTTGAAAACTTTGGTTTGCAGGAAGTACTCCTTTCAAAACCTAACTGAGTTCTCATGGCCTAACAATGTGCTCGATGTGGCAGCCACTTTCATAGCTGGTTTTCTTTGGAGAGATGCATATGGTTCTTCAACTCAGGTGAAGAGGCCTATTTGGAGCAAAGTGAGGCTATTTCCACCTTGAAAGGCCGTGGTTGCAGGAAGTATTCTTTTCCAAAACGGACGCAATTCTCACAGGAAAACAATGTGCTAGGTGCTCCTGCTTCCAACAGGGATGGTTTTCTTTCGAGAAATACCTGTGTTTCTTCAACTTAGCCAAGTCGGGCTATTTGGAATGAGATGACAGTTTTCGACCTTGAAAACTGTGAATTGCAGGAATTCTTCTTCTGCAAATCCAATTCAACTCTCAAAGGGAAACATTGTGCTAGATGCTAGGGCTTCTACCATGCATACTTTTCTTTTAGAGGTACATGTACTTCCTCTACTCAGCTGAATAGCCCGAATGGACCAAACGCAGCCTATCTCCCCCTGCAAACACCTAAGATTCATGAAGAATTCCTTTCAAAAACTAACACAGTTCTCACAGGAAAACATGTGCTTCTAACATGGGTGGTTTTCCTTTGAGAGATGTGTGTGTCTTCAACTTAGCTGAATAGGCCTATTTGAAATGAGGTGAGCCTCCTACTTTGAATATTGATATTTGCAGGGTGCATTGCTTTAAAAAACTAAATGAATTCTCATAGTGAAACACTGTGCTAGATGTGGCAGTTTCTAACATTGAAGGATTTCTTTGCATACATGCATGTGTATCTGCAATTCACCCAAATAGGCCTATTTAGAGTAAGCACATGCTCTCTCCACCTTGAAACACCTAAGTGGCAGTAAGTATTCCTTTCAAAAATAACTCAAGTCTCAAAGGGAAACAACGTGCTAAACGCAAATGCTGCCATCACAGACGGTTTCCTTTGGAGAGGTACATGTGTTACATCTCCTTAGGTGAATAGGCCCATTCGGAGCAAAATGATCCTTTCTCCACTGTGAAAACGATGATTTGCAGGACGTATTCCTTTCAAAACGTAACTCAAGTCTCACAAGGAAACAAAGTGGTAGATTCTTTGCATCTAACACAGATTTTTTTCTTTCAAGATACACACATGTTTCATCAACTTACTTGAACTGGCCTATTTGCAAGAAAATGAGACTTTCTCCACCTTGAAAAGTATGATTTGCAGGAGTTATTCTTCCCAAACCTATCTGAAGTCTCACAGGGTAACAATGTGCTTGAAACTCCTGCTTCTAACTCGGTGGTTTTCTTTCTAGGAATGCATGTGTTTCCTCAACTTAGTTGCCTAGGCCTATTTGGAACACAATGAGCCTATCTCCAACCTGAAAACTGTGATTAGCAGGATGTATTCCTTTCCAAAACTTCCTTAATTCTCAAAGGGAAACAATGAGCTAGAAGCTGCGGCTTCCAGCATAGGTGATTGTCTTGGCAGGGATACATGTGTTTCTTCAACTCACCTGATTAGGCCTACTTAGTGCAAAGAGAGACCTGCTGCACCTTGAAACAACTACATTGCAAGAAACAGTCCTTTCAAAAACTAATTTCATTGTCACAAGAACAAGGTGCTGAATGCTGCAGTTTCTAGCATACATGGTTTTCTTTGGGGAGGAACATGTGTTACTTCAACTCAGCTGAATAGGCCTGTTTGGAGCAAACCCAGCCTATCTGCACTTTGAAACACCCAAGTTGCAGGAAGCATTCCTTTCCAAAACGGACACCATTCTCACTGGAATACAATGTGTTAGATGCTCCAGCTTCTAACATAGATGGTTTTCTTTGGAGAGATACATGGGTTTCTTCAACTCAGCTGAATATACTTTAAGGGAGCAAACAGAGTCTATCTCCACCTTCAACCACCTAAGTTCCAGGAAGTATTCCTTGAAAAACCTAACCGAATACTACAGGGAAACCATGTGGTAGAAGCTCCTGGTTCTAAGACAGATGATTTTCTTTCAAGAGATACATGTGTTTCTACAAGTTAGCGGAAGAGGCCAAGTTGGAACAAAATGAGCCTTTCTCCACCGAAAAAATACTGATTCTCGGGAGTTATTCCTTTCAAAACCAAATTCAACTTGGACAGGGAAACAGTGTGCTAGATGCTCCTGCTTCAAACAGGGATTGTTTTCTTGCGAGAAATACCTGTGTTTCTTCACTGGAGCCGAGTAGGGCTATTTGGAATAAAATGAGCCTTTTCGACCTTGAAAACTGTGATTTGCAGGGATTACTCATTTCAACAACTAATTCAGCTCTCAAAGTGAAACAATGTGCTCTGCTACAGCTTCTAGCATACATGCTTTTCTTTGAAGAGGTACATGAATTTCTTCAACTCAGCTGGATAGCCCTAATAGACCAAACGCAGTCTATATTAACCCTTCCACACCTAAGATTCAGGAAGTTTTCCTTTACTAACTAATGCAGTTCTCAGAGGAAAACAGAGTGCTTCTAACATGGATGGTTTTCCTTTGAGAGATACATGTGTTTCTTCAACTCAGCTGAAAAGGCATCTTTGGAGCAAAGAGAGACAATCTATCTTGAAATACCTTAGTTGCAGGAAGCATTGCATTGAAAACCTAAGTCAATACTCACAAGGAATCAATGATCTCGATGCTCCTGCATCTAATAGCGATGGTTTTCTTGGAGAGATACCTGTGTTTCTTCCACTTGGCTGAATAGGTCTTTTTGGATCAAAATGAGCTTTTTTGCGCTTTGAAAACTATGAACTACAGGAAGCATTTCTTTCCAAACCTAACACAATTCTCATTAGGACAGAGATGCTGAATGCTGCATCTTCTAACTTAGAGGGTTTTCTTAGGAGAGATACAAGGGTTTCTTCACCTCAGCTGAATATACATTAAGTTAACAAACAGAGTCTCTCCCCACCTTGAACCACCAAAGTTCCAGGAAGTATTCCTTTAAAAAACTAACCGAATTCTACAGGGAAACAATGTGGTAGAAGCTCCTGGTCATAAGACAGATAGATTTCTTTCCAGAGATACATGTGTTTCTTCAAGTTAGCTGAATAGGCCTATTTAGAACAACTTGAGCCTTTCTCCACCTAGAAAATTCTGATATGCAAGAGATATTCCTTTCAAACCAAATTCAATTCTCACAGGGAAACAATGTGGTAGATGCTACATCTTTTAAAACAGGTGGTTTTCTTTAAGGAGACAGATGTGTTCCTTCAACTCAATGGAAAATGCCTAGTTGCAGCCAATGGAATCGATCTCCACCTTGAAACACCTAAGTTGCGGGATGTGTCTTTTCAGAACAAACTGAATTCTCCCAGGAAAAGCATGTGCTACATTCTCCTGCATGGAACAATGAGGGATTTCCTTGAGAGACACATGTGTTGCATCACCTCACCAGAATAGGTGTATTTGAAGCACAAGGAGCCTTTCTCCCCTGTGAACATTTTTTTTGCAGGAATTATTCCTGTCAAAACATAACACAAGCCTCACTGGAAAAAAGGTGCTACATGCTCCTGTTTCTAACACAGGTGGTTTTCTTTTGAGGGATACAAGGATTCCTTCAATTTAGCTGAATAGGTCTATTTGCAACAAAATGAGCCCTTCCCCACCTGGAAAACTATCGTTCACAGGAATTATTCCTTTCAAAACTAACTCAATTGTCGGAGGGAGACAATGCAGAAGATGCTGCAGCTTCTCTCACAGATGGTTGTCTTTGGAGAGGTACATGTGTTCCCTCCCCTCAGTTGAATAGGCCTATTTGGAGCCAAAAGTGCCTATCTCCACCTTGAAGCACCTACTTTTCACGAAGTATTTCTTTCAAAAGTTAACTCAGTTATCACAGAGAAACAATGTGCTGCTAGCTTCTGTTTCTACACAGATGGAGTTCCTTCGAGAGATACATGTGTTTCTTCAAGTAAGATGAATTGGTGGATCTGCAGCCAAATGAGCCTTTTCCATCTTGAAAACTTTGGTTTGCAGGAAGTACTCCTTTCAAAACCTAACTGAGTTCTCATGGCCTAACAATGTGCTCGATGTGGCAGCCACTTTCATAGCTGGTTTTCTTTGGAGAGATGCATATGGTTCTTCAACTCAGGTGAAGAGGCCTATTTGGAGCAAAGTGAGGCTATTTCCACCTTGAAAGGCCGTGGTTGCAGGAAGTATTCTTTTCCAAAACGGACGCAATTCTCACAGGAAAACAATGTGCTAGGTGCTCCTGCTTCCAACAGGGATGGTTTTCTTTCGAGAAATACCTGTGTTTCTTCAACTTAGCCAAGTCGGGCTATTTGGAATGAGATGACACTTTTCGACCTTGAAAACTGTGAATTGCAGGAATTATTCTTCTGCAAATCCAATTCAACTCTCAAAGGGAAACATTGTGCTAGATGCTAGGGCTTCTACCATGCATACTTTTCTTTTAGAGGTACATGTACTTCCTCTACTCAGCTGAATAGCCCTAATGGACCAAACGCAGCCTATCTCCCCCTGCAAACACCTAAGATTCATGAAGAATTCCTTTCAAAAACTAACACATTTCTCACAGGAAAACATGTGCTTCTAACATGGGTGGTTTTCCTTTGAGAGATGTGTGTGTCTTCAACTTAGCTGAATAGGCCTATTTGAAATGAGGTGAGCCTCCTACTTTGAATATTGATATTTGCAGGGTGCATTGCTTTAAAAAACTAAATGAATTCTCATAGTGAAACACTGTGCTAGATGTGGCAGTTTCTAACATTGAAGGATTTCTTTGCATACATGCATGTGTATCTGCAATTCACCCAAATAGGCCTATTTAGAGTAAGCACATGCTCTCTCCACCTTGAAACACCTAAGTGGCAGTAAGTATTCCTTTCAAAAATAACTCAAGTCTCAAAGGGAAACAACGTGCTAAACGCAAATGCTGCCATCACAGACGGTTTCCTTTGGAGAGGTACATGTGTTACATCTCCTTAGGTGAATAGGCCCATTCGGAGCAAAATGATCCTTTCTCCACTGTGAAAACGATGATTTGCAGGACGTATTCCTTTCAAAACGTAACTCAAGTCTCACAAGGAAACAAAGTGGTAGATTCTTTGCATCTAACACAGATTTTTTTCTTTCAAGATACACACATGTTTCATCAACTTACTTGAACTGGCCTATTTGCAAGAAAATGAGACTTTCTCCACCTTGAAAAGTATGATTTGCAGGAGTTATTCTTCCCAAACCTATCTGAAGTCTCACAGGGTAACAATGTGCTTGAAACTCCTGCTTCTAACTCGGTGGTTTTCTTTCTAGGAATGCATGTGTTTCCTCAACTTAGTTGCCTAGGCCTATTTGGAACACAATGAGCCTATCTCCAACCTGAAAACTGTGATTAGCAGGATGTATTCCTTTCCAAAACTTCCTTAATTCTCAAAGGGAAACAATGAGCTAGAAGCTGCGGCTTCCAGCATAGGTGATTGTCTTGGCAGGGATACATGTGTTTCTTCAACTCACCTGATTAGGCCTACTTAGTGCAAAGAGAGACCTGCTGCACCTTGAAACAACTACATTGCAAGAAACAGTCCTTTCAAAAACTAATTTCATTGTCACAAGAACAAGGTGCTGAATGCTGCAGTTTCTAGCATACATGGTTTTCTTTGGGGAGGAACATGTGTTACTTCAACTCAGCTGAATAGGCCTGTTTGGAGCAAACCCAGCCTATCTGCACTTTGAAACACCCAAGTTGCAGGAAGCATTCCTTTCCAAAACGGACACCATTCTCACTGGAATACAATGTGTTAGATGCTCCAGCTTCTAACATAGATGGTTTTCTTTGGAGAGATACATGGGTTTCTTCAACTCAGCTGAATATACTTTAAGGGAGCAAACAGAGTCTATCTCCACCTTCAACCACCTAAGTTCCAGGAAGTATTCCTTGAAAAACCTAACCGAATACTACAGGGAAACCATGTGGTAGAAGCTCCTGGTTCTAAGACAGATGATTTTCTTTCAAGAGATACATGTGTTTCTACAAGTTAGCTGAAGAGGCCAATTTGGAACAAAATGAGCCTTTCTCCACCGAAAAAATACTGATTCTCGGGAGTTATTCCTTTCAAAACCAAATCAATTTGGACAGGGAAACAGTGTGCTAGATGCTCCTGCTTCAAACAGGGATTGTTTTCTTGCGAGAAATACCTGTGTTTCTTCACTGGAGCCGAGTAGGGCTATTTTTAATAAAATGAGCCTTTTCGACCTTGAAAACTGTGATTTGCAGGGATTACTCATTTCAACAACTAGTTCAGCTCTCAAAGTGAAACAATGTGCTCTGCTACAGCTTCTAGCATACATGCTTTTCTTTGAAGAGGTACATGAATTTCTTCAACTCAGCTGGATAGCCCTAACAGACCAAACGCAGTCTATATTAACCCTTCCACACCTAAGATTCAGGAAGTTTTCCTTTACTAACTAATGCAGTTCTCAGAGGAAAACAGAGTGCTTCTAACATGGATGGTTTTCCTTTGAGAGATACATGTGTTTCTTCAACTCAGCTGAAAAGGCATCTTTGGAGCAAAGAGAGACAATCTATCTTGAAATACCTTAGTTGCAGGAAGCATTGCATTGAAAACCTAAGTCAATACTCACAAGGAATCAATGATCTCGATGCTCCTGCATCTAATAGCGATGGTTTTCTTGGAGAGATACCTGTGTTTCTTCCACTTGGCTGAATAGGTCTTTTTGGATCAAAATGAGCTTTTTTGCGCTTTGAAAACTATGAACTACAGGAAGCATTTCTTTCCAAACCTAACACAATTCTCATTAGGACAGAGATGCTGAATGCTGCATCTTCTAACTTAGAGGGTTTTCTTAGGAGAGATACAAGGGTTTCTTCACCTCAGCTGAATATACGTTAAGTTAACAAACAGAGTCTCTCCCCACCTTGAACCACCAAAGTTCCAGGAAGTATTCCTTTAAAAAACTAACCGAATTCTACAGGGAAACAATGTGGTAGAAGCTCCTGGTCATAAGACAGATAGATTTCTTTCCAGAGATACATGTGTTTCTTCAAGTTAGCTGAATAGGCCTATTTAGAACAACTTGAGCCTTTCTCCACCTAGAAAATTCTGATATGCAAGAGATATTCCTTTCAAACCAAATTCAATTCTCACAGGGAAACAATGTGGTAGATGCTACATCTTTTAAAACAGGTGGTTTTCTTTAAGGAGACAGATGTGTTCCTTCAACTCAATGGAAAATGCCTAGTTGCAGCCAATGGAATCGATCTCCACCTTGAAACACCTAAGTTGCGGGATGTGTCTTTTCAGAACAAACTGAATTCTCCCAGGAAAAGCATGTGCTACATTCTCCTGCATGGAACAATGAGGGATTTCCTTGAGAGACACATGTGTTGCATCACCTCACCAGAATAGGTGTATTTGAAGCACAAGGAGCCTTTCTCCCCTGTGAACATTTTTTTTTGCAGGAATTATTCCTGTCAAAACATAACACAAGCCTCACTGGAAAAAAGGTGCTACATGCTCCTGTTTGTAACACAGGTGATTTTCTTTTGAGGGATACAAGGATTCCTTCAATTTAGCTGAATAGGTCTATTTGCAACAAAATGAGCCCTTCCCCACCTGGAAAACTATCGTTCACAGGAATTATTCCTTTCAAAACTAACTCAATTGTCAGAGGGAGACAATGCAGAAGATGCGGCAGCTTCTCTCACAGATGGTTGTCTTTGGAGAGGTACATGTGTTCCCTCCCCTCAGTTGAATAGGCCTATTTGGAGCAAAATGTGCCTATCTCCACCTTGAAGCACCTACTTTTCACGAAGTATTTCTTTCAAAAGTTAACTCAGTTATCACAGAGAAACAATGTGCTGCTAGCTTCTGTTTCTACACAGATGGAGTTCCTTCGAGAGATACATGTGTTTCTTCAAGTAAGATGAATTGGTGGATCTGCAGCCAAATGAGCCTTTTCCATCTTGAAAACTTTGGTTTGCAGGAAGTACGCCTTTCAAAACCTAACTGAGTTCTCATGGCCTAACAATGTGCTCGATGTGGCAGCCACTTTCATAGCTGGTTTTCTTTGGAGAGATGCATATGGTTCTTCAACTCAGGTGAAGAGGCCTATTTGGAGCAAAGTGAGGCTATTTCCACCTTGAAAGGCCGTGGTTGCAGGAAGTATTCTTTTCCAAAACGGACGCAATTCTCACAGGAAAACAATGTGCTAGGTGCTCCTGCTTCCAACAGGGATGGTTTTCTTTCGAGAAATACCTGTGTTTCTTCAACTTAGCCAAGTCGGGCTATTTGGAATGAGATGACAGTTTTCGACCTTGAAAACTGTGAATTGCAGGAATTATTCTTCTGCAAATCCAATTCAACTCTCAAAGGGAAACATTGTGCTAGATCCTAGGGCTTCTACCATGCATACTTTTCTTTTAGAGGTACATGTACTTCCTCTACTCAGCTGAATAGCCCTAATGGACCAAACGCAGCCTATCTCCCCCTGCAAACACCTAAGATTCATGAAGAATTCCTTTCAAAAACTAACACAGTTCTCACAGGAAAACATGTGCTTCTAACATGGGTGGTTTTCCTTTGAGAGATGTGTGTGTCTTCAACTTAGCTGAATAGGCCTATTTGAAATGAGGTGAGCCTCCTACTTTGAATATTGATATTTGCAGGGTGCATTGCTTTAAAAAACTAAATGAATTCTCATAGTGAAACACTGTGCTAGATGTGGCAGTTTCTAACATTGAAGGATTTCTTTGCATACATGCATGTGTATCTGCAATTCACCCAAATAGGCCTATTTAGAGTAAGCACATGCTCTCTCCACCTTGAAACACCTAAGTGGCAGTAAGTATTCCTTTCAAAAATAACTCAAGTCTCAAAGGGAAACAACGTGCTAAACGCAAATGCTGCCATCACAGACGGTTTCCTTTGGAGAGGTACATGTGTTACATCTCCTTAGGTGAATAGGCCCATTCGGAGCAAAATGATCCTTTCTCCACTGTGAAAACCATGATTTGCAGGACGTATTCCTTTCAAAACGTAACTCAAGTCTCACAAGGAAACAAAGTGGTAGGTTCTTTGCATCTAACACAGATGTTTTTCTTTCGAGATACACACATGTTTCATCAACTTTCTTGAACTGGCCTATTTGCAAGAAAATGAGACTTTCTCCACCTTGAAAAGTAGGATTTGCAGGAGTTATTCTTCCCAAACCTATCTGAAGTCTCACAGGGAAACAATGTGCTTGAAACTCCTGCTTCTAACTCGGTGGTTTTCTTTCTAGGAATGCATGTGTTTCCTCAACTTAGTTGCCGAGGCCTATTTGGAACACAATGAGCCTATCTCCAACCTGAAAACTGTGATTAGCAGGATGTATTCCTTTCCAAAACTTCCTTAATTCTCAAAGGGAAACAATGTGCTAGAAGCTGCGGCTTCCAGCATAGGTGATTGTCTTGGCAGGGATACATGTGTTTCTTCAACTCACCTGAATAGGCCTACTTAGTGCAAAGAGAGACCTTCTGCACCTTGAAACAACTACATTGCAAGAAACAGTCCTTTCAAAAACTAATTTCATTGTCACAAGAACAAGGTGCTGAATGCTGCAGTTTCTAGCATACATGGTTTTCTTTGGGGAGGAACATGTGTTACTTCAACTCAGCTGAATAGGCCTGTTTGGAGCAAACCCAGCCTATCTGCACTTTGAAACACCCAAGTTGCAGGAAGCATTCCTTTCCAAAACGGACACCATTCTCACTGGAATACAATGTGTTAGATGCTCCAGCTTCTAACATAGATGGTTTTCTTTGGAGAGATACATGGGTTTCTTCAACTCAGCTGAATATACTTTAAGGGAGCAAACAGAGTCTATCTCCACCTTCAACCACCTAAGTTCCAGGAAGTATTCCTTGAAAAACCTAACCGAATACTACAGGGAAACCATGTGGTAGAAGCTCCTGGTTCTAAGACAGATGATTTTCTTTCAAGAGATACATGTGTTTCTACAAGTTAGCGGAAGAGGCCAAGTTGGAACAAAATGAGCCTTTCTCCACCGAAAAAATACTGATTCTCGGGAGTTATTCCTTTCAAAACCAAATTCAATTTGGACAGGGAAACAGTGTGCTAGATGCTCCTGCTTCAAACAGGGATTGTTTTCTTGCGAGAAATACCTGTGTTTCTTCACTGGAGCCGAGTAGGGCTATTTGGAATAAAATGAGCCTTTTCGACCTTGAAAACTGTGATTTGCAGGGATTACTCATTTCAACAACTAATTCAGCTCTCAAAGTGAAACAATGTGCTCTGCTACAGCTTCTAGCATACATGCTTTTCTTTGAAGAGGTACATGAATTTCTTCAACTCAGCTGGATAGCCCTAATAGACCAAACGCAGTCTATATTAACCCTTCCACACCTAAGATTCAGGAAGTTTTCCTTTACTAACTAATGCAGTTCTCAGAGGAAAACAGAGTGCTTCTAACATGGATGGTTTTCCTTTGAGAGATACATGTGTTTCTTCAACTCAGCTGAAAAGTCATCTTTGGAGCAAAGAGAGACAATCTATCTTGAAATACCTTAGTTGCAGGAAGCATTGCATTGAAAACCTAAGTCAATACTCACAAGGAATCAATGATCTCGATGCTCCTGCATCTAATAGCGATGGTTTTCTTGGAGAGATACCTGTGTTTCTTCCACTTGGCTGAATAGGTCTTTTTGGATCAAAATGAGCTTTTTTGCGCTTTGAAAACTATGAACTACAGGAAGCATTTCTTTCCAAACCTAACACAATTCTCATTAGGACAGAGATGCTGAATGCTGCATCTTCTAACTTAGAGGGTTTTCTTAGGAGAGATACAAGGGTTTCTTCACCTCAGCTGAATATACATTAAGTTAACAAACAGAGTCTCTCCCCACCTTGAACCACCAAAGTTCCAGGAAGTATTCCTTTAAAAAACTAACCGAATTCTACAGGGAAACAATGTGGTAGAAGCTCCTGGTCATAAGACAGATAGATTTCTTTCCAGAGATACATGTGTTTCTTCAAGTTAGCTGAATAGGCCTATTTAGAACAACTTGAGCCTTTCTCCACCTAGAAAATTCTGATATGCAAGAGATATTCCTTTCAAACCAAATTCAATTCTCACAGGGAAACAATGTGGTAGATGCTACATCTTTTAAAACAGGTGGTTTTCTTTAAGGAGACAGATGTGTTCCTTCAACTCAATGGAAAATGCCTAGTTGCAGCCAATGGAATCGATCTCCACCTTGAAACACCTAAGTTGCGGGATGTGTCTTTTCAGAACAAACTGAATTCTCCCAGGAAAAGCATGTGCTACATTCTCCTGCATGGAACAATGAGGGATTTCCTTGAGAGACACATGTGTTGCATCACCTCACCAGAATAGGTGTATTTGAAGCACAAGGAGCCTTTCTCCCCTGTGAACATTTTTTTTGCAGGAATTATTCCTGTCAAAACATAACACAAGCCTCACTGGAAAAAAGGTGCTACATGCTCCTGTTTCTAACACAGGTGGTTTTCTTTTGAGGGATACAAGGATTCCTTCAATTTAGCTGAATAGGTCTATTTGCAACAAAATGAGCCCTTCCCCACCTGGAAAACTACCGTTCACAGGAATTATTCCTTTCAAAACTAACTCAATTGTCGGAGGGAGGCAATGCAGAAGATGCTGCAGCTTCTCTCACAGATGGTTGTCTTTGGAGAGGTACATGTGTTCCCTCCCCTCAGTTGAATAGGCCTATTTGGAGCCAAAAGTGCCTATCTCCACCTTGAAGCACCTACTTTTCACGAAGTATTTCTTTCAAAAGTTAACTCAGTTATCACAGAGAAACAATGTGCTGCTAGCTTCTGTTTCTACACAGATGGAGTTCCTTCGAGAGATACATGTGTTTCTTCAAGTAAGATGAATTGGTGGATCTGCAGCCAAATGAGCCTTTTCCATCTTGAAAACTTTGGTTTGCAGGAAGTACTCCTTTCAAAACCTAACTGAGTTCTCATGGCCTAACAATGTGCTCGATGTGGCAGCCACTTTCATAGCTGGTTTTCTTTGGAGAGATGCATATGGTTCTTCAACTCAGGTGAAGAGGCCTATTTGGAGCAAAGTGAGGCTATTTCCACCTTGAAAGGCCGTGGTTGCAGGAAGTATTCTTTTCCAAAACTTAGCAATTCTCACAGGAAAACAATGTGCTAGGTGCTCCTGCTTCCAACAGGGATGGTTTTCTTTCGAGAAATACCTGTGTTTCTTCAACTTAGCCAAGTCGGGCTATTTGGAATGAGATGACACTTTTCGACCTTGAAAACTGTGAATTGCAGGAATTATTCTTCTGCAAATCCAATTCAACTCTCAAAGGGAAACATTGTGCTAGATGCTAGGGCTTCTACCATGCATACTTTTCTTTTAGAGGTACATGTACTTCCTCTACTCAGCTGAATAGCCCTAATGGACCAAACGCAGCCTATCTCCCCCTGCAAACACCTAAGATTCATGAAGAATTCCTTTCAAAAACTAACACAGTTCTCACAGGAAAACATGTGCTTCTAACATGGGTGGTTTTCCTTTGAGAGATGTGTGTGTCTTCAACTTAGCTGAATAGGCCTATTTGAAATGAGGTGAGCCTCCTACTTTGAATATTGATATTTGCAGGGTGCGTTGCTTTAAAAAACTAAATGAATTCTCATAGTGAAACACTGTGCTAGATGTGGCAGTTTCTAACATTGAAGGATTTCTTTGCATACATGCATGTGTATCTGCAATTCACCCAAATAGGCCTATTTAGAGTAAGCACATGCTCTCTCCACCTTGAAACACCTAAGTGGCAGTAAATATTCCTTTCAAAAATAACTCAAGTCTCAAAGGGAAACAACGTGCTAAACGCAAATGCTGCCATCACAGACGGTTTCCTTTGGAGAGGTACATGTGTTACATCTCCTTAGGTGAATAGGCCCATTCGGAGCAAAATGATCCTTTCTCCACTGTGAAAACGATGATTTGCAGGACGTATTCCTTTCAAAACGTAACTCAAGTCTCACAAGGAAACAAAGTGGTAGGTTCTTTGCATCTAACACAGATTTTTTTCTTTCGAGATACACACATGTTTCATCAACTTTCTTGAACTGGCCTATTTGCAAGAAAATGAGACTTTCTCCACCTTGAAAAGTAGGATTTGCAGGAGTTACTCTTCCCAAACCTATCTGAAGTCTCACAGGGTAACAATGTGCTTGAAACTCCTGCTTCTAACTCGGTGGTTTTCTTTCTAGGAATGCATGTGTTTCCTCAACTTAGTTGCCTAGGCCTATTTGGAACAAAATGAGACTATCTCCAACCTGAAAACTGTGATTAGCAGGATGTATTCCTTTCCAAAACTTCCTTAATTCTCAAAGGGAAACAATGTGCTAGAAGCTGCGGCTTCCAGCATAGGTGATTGTCTTGGCAGGGATACATGTGTTTCTTCAACTCACCTGATTAGGCCTACTTAGTGCAAAGAGAGACCTGCTGCACCTTGAAACAACTACATTGCAAGAAACAGTCCTTTCAAAAACTAATTTCATTGTCACAAGAACAAGGTGCTGAATGCTGCAGTTTCTAGCATACATGGTTTTCTTTGGGGAGGAACATGTGTTACTTCAACTCAGCTGAATAGGCCTGTTTGGAGCAAACCCAGCCTATCTGCACTTTGACACACCCAAGTTGCAGGAAGCATTCCTTTCCAAAACGGACACCATTCTCACTGGAATACAATGTGTTAGATGCTCCAGCTTCTAACATAGATGGTTTTCTTTGGAGAGATACATGGGTTTCTTCAACTCAGGTGAATATACTTTAAGGGAGCAAACAGAGTCTATCTCCACCTTCAACCACCTAAGTTCCAGGAAGTATTCCTTGAAAAACCTAACCGAATACTACAGGGAAACCATGTGGTAGAAGCTCCTGGTTCTAAGACAGATGATTTTCTTTCAAGAGATACATGTGTTTCTACAAGTTAGCTGAAGAGGCCAAGTTGGAACAAAATGAGCCTTTCTCCACCGAAAAAATACTGATTCTCGGGAGTTATTCCTTTCAAAACCAAATTCAATTTGGACAGGGAAACAGTGTGCTAGATGCTCCTGCTTCAAACAGGGATTGTTTTCTTGCGAGAAATACCTGTGTTTCTTCACTGGAGCCCAGTAGGGCTATTTGGAATAAAATGAGCCTTTTCGACCTTGAAAACTGTGATTTGCAGGGATTACTCATTTCAAAAACTAATTCAGCTCTCAAAGTGAAACAATGTGCTCTGCTACAGCTTCTAGCATACATGCTTTTCTTTGAAGAGGTACATGAATTTCTTCAACTCAGCTGGATAGCCCTAATAGACCAAATGCAGTCTATATTAACCCTTCCACACCTAAGATTCAGGAAGTTTTCCTTTACTAACTAATGCAGTTCTCACAGGAAAACAGAGTGCTTCTAACATGGATGGTTTTCCTTTGAGAGATACATGTGTTTCTTCAACTCAGCTGAAAAGGCATCTTTGGAGCAAAGAGAGACAATCTATCTTGAAATACCTTAGTTGCAGGAAGCATTGCATTGAAAACCTAAGTCAATACTCACAAGGAATCAATGATCTCGATGCTCCTGCATCTAATAGCGATGGTTTTCTTGGAGAGATACCTGTGTTTCTTCCACTTGGCTGAATAGGTCTTTTTGGATCAAAATGAGCTTTTTTGCGCTTTGAAAACTATGAACTACAGGAAGCATTTCTTTCCAAACCTAACACAATTCTCATTAGGACAGAGATGCTGAATGCTGCATCTTCTAACTTAGAGGGTTTTCTTAGGAGAGATACAAGGGTTTCTTCACCTCAGCTGAATATACGTTAAGTTAACAAACAGAGTCTCTCCCCACCTTGAACCACCAAAGTTCCAGGAAGTATTCCTTTAAAAAACTAACCGAATTCTACAGGGAAACAATGTGGTAGAAGCTCCTGGTCATAAGACAGATAGATTTCTTTCCAGAGATACATGTGTTTCTTCAAGTTAGCTGAATAGGCCTATTTAGAACAACTTGAGCCTTTCTCCACCTAGAAAATTCTGATATGCAAGAGATATTCCTTTCAAACCAAATTCAATTCTCACAGGGAAACAATGTGGTAGATGCTACATCTTTTAAAACAGGTGGTTTTCTTTAAGGAGACAGATGTGTTCCTTCAACTCAATGGAAAATGCCTAGTTGCAGCCAATGGAATCGATCTCCACCTTGAAACACCTAAGTTGCGGGATGTGTCTTTTCAGAACAAACTGAATTCTCCCAGGAAAAGCATGTGCTACATTCTCCTGCATGGAACAATGAGGGATTTCCTTGAGAGACACATGTGTTGCATCACCTCACCAGAATAGGTGTATTTGAAGCACAAGGAGCCTTTCTCCCCTGTGAACATTTTTTTTTGCAGGAATTATTCCTGTCAAAACATAACACAAGCCTCACTGGAAAAAAGGTGCTACATGCTCCTGTTTGTAACACAGGTGATTTTCTTTTGAGGGATACAAGGATTCCTTCAATTTAGCTGAATAGGTCTATTTGCAACAAAATGAGCCCTTCCCCACCTGGAAAACTATCGTTCACAGGAATTATTCCTTTCAAAACTAACTCAATTGTCAGAGGGAGACAATGCAGAAGATGCGGCAGCTTCTCTCACAGATGGTTGTCTTTGGAGAGGTACATGTGTTCCCTCCCCTCAGTTGAATAGGCCTATTTGGAGCAAAATGTGCCTATCTCCACCTTGAAGCACCTACTTTTCACGAAGTATTTCTTTCAAAAGTTAACTCAGTTATCACAGAGAAACAATGTGCTGCTAGCTTCTGTTTCTACACAGATGGAGTTCCTTCGAGAGATACATGTGTTTCTTCAAGTAAGATGAATTGGTGGATCTGCAGCCAAATGAGCCTTTTCCATCTTGAAAACTTTGGTTTGCAGGAAGTACGCCTTTCAAAACCTAACTGAGTTCTCATGGCCTAACAATGTGCTCGATGTGGCAGCCACTTTCATAGCTGGTTTTCTTTGGAGAGATGCATATGGTTCTTCAACTCAGGTGAAGAGGCCTATTTGGAGCAAAGTGAGGCTATTTCCACCTTGAAAGGCCGTGGTTGCAGGAAGTATTCTTTTCCAAAACGGACGCAATTCTCACAGGAAAACAATGTGCTAGGTGCTCCTGCTTCCAACAGGGATGGTTTTCTTTCGAGAAATACCTGTGTTTCTTCAACTTAGCCAAGTCGGGCTATTTGGAATGAGATGACAGTTTTCGACCTTGAAAACTGTGAATTGCAGGAATTATTCTTCTGCAAATCCAATTCAACTCTCAAAGGGAAACATTGTGCTAGATCCTAGGGCTTCTACCATGCATACTTTTCTTTTAGAGGTACATGTACTTCCTCTACTCAGCTGAATAGCCCTAATGGACCAAACGCAGCCTATCTCCCCCTGCAAACACCTAAGATTCATGAAGAATTCCTTTCAAAAACTAACACAGTTCTCACAGGAAAACATGTGCTTCTAACATGGGTGGTTTTCCTTTGAGAGATGTGTGTGTCTTCAACTTAGCTGAATAGGCCTATTTGAAATGAGGTGAGCCTCCTACTTTGAATATTGATATTTGCAGGGTGCATTGCTTTAAAAAACTAAATGAATTCTCATAGTGAAACACTGTGCTAGATGTGGCAGTTTCTAACATTGAAGGATTTCTTTGCATACATGCATGTGTATCTGCAATTCACCCAAATAGGCCTATTTAGAGTAAGCACATGCTCTCTCCACCTTGAAACACCTAAGTGGCAGTAAGTATTCCTTTCAAAAATAACTCAAGTCTCAAAGGGAAACAACGTGCTAAACGCAAATGCTGCCATCACAGACGGTTTCCTTTGGAGAGGTACATGTGTTACATCTCCTTAGGTGAATAGGCCCATTCGGAGCAAAATGATCCTTTCTCCACTGTGAAAACGATGATTTGCAGGACGTATTCCTTTCAAAACGTAACTCAAGTCTCACAAGGAAACAAAGTGGTAGGTTCTTTGCATCTAACACTGATGTTTTTCTTTCGAGATACACACATGTTTCATCAACTTTCTTGAACTGGCCTATTTGCAAGAAAATGAGACTTTCTCCACCTTGAAAAGTAGGATTTGCAGGAGTTATTCTTCCCAAACCTATCTGAAGTCTCACAGGGAAACAATGTGCTTGAAACTCCTGCTTCTAACTCGGTGGTTTTCTTTCTAGGAATGCATGTGTTTCCTCAACTTAGTTGCCTAGGCCTATTTGGAACACAATGAGCCTATCTCCAACCTGAAAACTGTGATTAGCAGGATGTATTCCTTTCCAAAACTTCCTTAATTCTCAAAGGGAAACAATGTGCTAGAAGCTGCGGCTTCCAGCATAGGTGATTGTCTTGGCAGGGATACATGTGTTTCTTCAACTCACCTGAATAGGCATACTTAGTGCAAAGAGAGACCTTCTGCACCTTGAAACAACTACATTGCAAGAAACAGTCCTTTCAAAAACTAATTTCATTGTCACAAGAACAAGGTGCTGAATGCTGCAGTTTCTAGCATACATGGTTTTCTTTGGGGAGGAACATGTGTTACTTCAACTCAGCTGAATAGGCCTGTTTGGAGCAAACCCAGCCTATCTGCACTTTGAAACACCCAAGTTGCAGGAAGCATTCCTTTCCAAAACGGACACCATTCTCACTGGAATACAATGTGTTAGATGCTCCAGCTTCTAACATAGATGGTTTTCTTTGGAGAGATACATGGGTTTCTTCAACTCAGCTGAATATACTTTAAGGGAGCAAACAGAGTCTATCTCCACCTTCAACCACCTAAGTTCCAGGAAGTATTCCTTGAAAAACCTAACCGAATACTACAGGGAAACCATGTGGTAGAAGCTCCTGGTTCTAAGACAGATGATTTTCTTTCAAGAGATACATGTGTTTCTACAAGTTAGCGGAAGAGGCCAAGTTGGAACAAAATGAGCCTTTCTCCACCGAAAAAATACTGATTCTCGGGAGTTATTCCTTTCAAAACCAAATTCAATTTGGACAGGGAAACAGTGTGCTAGATGCTCCTGCTTCAAACAGGGATTGTTTTCTTGCGAGAAATACCTGTGTTTCTTCACTGGAGCCGAGTAGGGCTATTTGGAATAAAATGAGCCTTTTCGACCTTGAAAACTGTGATTTGCAGGGATTACTCATTTCAACAACTAATTCAGCTCTCAAAGTGAAACAATGTGCTCTGCTACAGCTTCTAGCATACATGCTTTTCTTTGAAGAGGTACATGAATTTCTTCAACTCAGCTGGATAGCCCTAATAGACCAAACGCAGTCTATATTAACCCTTCCACACCTAAGATTCAGGAAGTTTTCCTTTACTAACTAATGCAGTTCTCAGAGGAAAACAGAGTGCTTCTAACATGGATGGTTTTCCTTTGAGAGATACATGTGTTTCTTCAACTCAGCTGAAAAGTCATCTTTGGAGCAAAGAGAGACAATCTATCTTGAAATACCTTAGTTGCAGGAAGCATTGCATTGAAAACCTAAGTCAATACTCACAAGGAATCAATGATCTCGATGCTCCTGCATCTAATAGCGATGGTTTTCTTGGAGAGATACCTGTGTTTCTTCCACTTGGCTGAATAGGTCTTTTTGGATCAAAATGAGCTTTTTTGCGCTTTGAAAACTATGAACTACAGGAAGCATTTCTTTCCAAACCTAACACAATTCTCATTAGGACAGAGATGCTGAATGCTGCATCTTCTAACTTAGAGGGTTTTCTTAGGAGAGATACAAGGGTTTCTTCACCTCAGCTGAATATACATTAAGTTAACAAACAGAGTCTCTCCCCACCTTGAACCACCAAAGTTCCAGGAAGTATTCCTTTAAAAAACTAACCGAATTCTACAGGGAAACAATGTGGTAGAAGCTCCTGGTCATAAGACAGATAGATTTCTTTCCAGAGATACATGTGTTTCTTCAAGTTAGCTGAATAGGCCTATTTAGAACAACTTGAGCCTTTCTCCACCTAGAAAATTCTGATATGCAAGAGATATTCCTTTCAAACCAAATTCAATTCTCACAGGGAAACAATGTGGTAGATGCTACATCTTTTAAAACAGGTGGTTTTCTTTAAGGAGACAGATGTGTTCCTTCAACTCAATGGAAAATGCCTAGTTGCAGCCAATGGAATCGATCTCCACCTTGAAACACCTAAGTTGCGGGATGTGTCTTTTCAGAACAAACTGAATTCTCCCAGGAAAAGCATGTGCTACATTCTCCTGCATGGAACAATGAGGGATTTCCTTGAGAGACACATGTGTTGCATCACCTCACCAGAATAGGTGTATTTGAAGCACAAGGAGCCTTTCTCCCCTGTGAACATTTTTTTTTGCAGGAATTATTCCTGTCAAAACATAACACAAGCCTCACTGGAAAAAAGGTGCTACATGCTCCTGTTTGTAACACAGGTGATTTTCTTTTGAGGGATACAAGGATTCCTTCAATTTAGCTGAATAGGTCTATTTGCAACAAAATGAGCCCTTCCCCACCTGGAAAACTATCGTTCACAGGAATTATTCCTTTCAAAACTAACTCAATTGTCAGAGGGAGACAATGCAGAAGATGCGGCAGCTTCTCTCACAGATGGTTGTCTTTGGAGAGGTACATGTGTTCCCTCCCCTCAGTTGAATAGGCCTATTTGGAGCAAAATGTGCCTATCTCCACCTTGAAGCACCTACTTTTCACGAAGTATTTCTTTCAAAAGTTAACTCAGTTATCACAGAGAAACAATGTGCTGCTAGCTTCTGTTTCTACACAGATGGAGTTCCTTCGAGAGATACATGTGTTTCTTCAAGTAAGATGAATTGGTGGATCTGCAGCCAAATGAGCCTTTTCCATCTTGAAAACTTTGGTTTGCAGGAAGTACGCCTTTCAAAACCTAACTGAGTTCTCATGGCCTAACAATGTGCTCGATGTGGCAGCCACTTTCATAGCTGGTTTTCTTTGGAGAGATGCATATGGTTCTTCAACTCAGGTGAAGAGGCCTATTTGGAGCAAAGTGAGGCTATTTCCACCTTGAAAGGCCGTGGTTGCAGGAAGTATTCTTTTCCAAAACGGACGCAATTCTCACAGGAAAACAATGTGCTAGGTGCTCCTGCTTCCAACAGGGATGGTTTTCTTTCGAGAAATACCTGTGTTTCTTCAACTTAGCCAAGTCGGGCTATTTGGAATGAGATGACAGTTTTCGACCTTGAAAACTGTGAATTGCAGGAATTATTCTTCTGCAAATCCAATTCAACTCTCAAAGGGAAACATTGTGCTAGATCCTAGGGCTTCTACCATGCATACTTTTCTTTTAGAGGTACATGTACTTCCTCTACTCAGCTGAATAGCCCTAATGGACCAAACGCAGCCTATCTCCCCCTGCAAACACCTAAGATTCATGAAGAATTCCTTTCAAAAACTAACACAGTTCTCACAGGAAAACATGTGCTTCTAACATGGGTGGTTTTCCTTTGAGAGATGTGTGTGTCTTCAACTTAGCTGAATAGGCCTATTTGAAATGAGGTGAGCCTCCTACTTTGAATATTGATATTTGCAGGGTGCATTGCTTTAAAAAACTAAATGAATTCTCATAGTGAAACACTGTGCTAGATGTGGCAGTTTCTAACATTGAAGGATTTCTTTGCATACATGCATGTGTATCTGCAATTCACCCAAATAGGCCTATTTAGAGTAAGCACATGCTCTCTCCACCTTGAAACACCTAAGTGGCAGTAAGTATTCCTTTCAAAAATAACTCAAGTCTCAAAGGGAAACAACGTGCTAAACGCAAATGCTGCCATCACAGACGGTTTCCTTTGGAGAGGTACATGTGTTACATCTCCTTAGGTGAATAGGCCCATTCGGAGCAAAATGATCCTTTCTCCACTGTGAAAACCATGATTTGCAGGACGTATTCCTTTCAAAACGTAACTCAAGTCTCACAAGGAAACAAAGTGGTAGGTTCTTTGCATCTAACACAGATGTTTTTCTTTCGAGATACACACATGTTTCATCAACTTTCTTGAACTGGCCTATTTGCAAGAAAATGAGACTTTCTCCACCTTGAAAAGTAGGATTTGCAGGAGTTATTCTTCCCAAACCTATCTGAAGTCTCACAGGGAAACAATGTGCTTGAAACTCCTGCTTCTAACTCGGTGGTTTTCTTTCTAGGAATGCATGTGTTTCCTCAACTTAGTTGCCGAGGCCTATTTGGAACACAATGAGCCTATCTCCAACCTGAAAACTGTGATTAGCAGGATGTATTCCTTTCCAAAACTTCCTTAATTCTCAAAGGGAAACAATGTGCTAGAAGCTGCGGCTTCCAGCATAGGTGATTGTCTTGGCAGGGATACATGTGTTTCTTCAACTCACCTGAATAGGCCTACTTAGTGCAAAGAGAGACCTTCTGCACCTTGAAACAACTACATTGCAAGAAACAGTCCTTTCAAAAACTAATTTCATTGTCACAAGAACAAGGTGCTGAATGCTGCAGTTTCTAGCATACATGGTTTTCTTTGGGGAGGAACATGTGTTACTTCAACTCAGCTGAATAGGCCTGTTTGGAGCAAACCCAGCCTATCTGCACTTTGAAACACCCAAGTTGCAGGAAGCATTCCTTTCCAAAACGGACACCATTCTCACTGGAATACAATGTGTTAGATGCTCCAGCTTCTAACATAGATGGTTTTCTTTGGAGAGATACATGGGTTTCTTCAACTCAGCTGAATATACTTTAAGGGAGCAAACAGAGTCTATCTCCACCTTCAACCACCTAAGTTCCAGGAAGTATTCCTTGAAAAACCTAACCGAATACTACAGGGAAACCATGTGGTAGAAGCTCCTGGTTCTAAGACAGATGATTTTCTTTCAAGAGATACATGTGTTTCTACAAGTTAGCGGAAGAGGCCAAGTTGGAACAAAATGAGCCTTTCTCCACCGAAAAAATACTGATTCTCGGGAGTTATTCCTTTCAAAACCAAATTCAATTTGGACAGGGAAACAGTGTGCTAGATGCTCCTGCTTCAAACAGGGATTGTTTTCTTGCGAGAAATACCTGTGTTTCTTCACTGGAGCCGAGTAGGGCTATTTGGAATAAAATGAGCCTTTTCGACCTTGAAAACTGTGATTTGCAGGGATTACTCATTTCAACAACTAATTCAGCTCTCAAAGTGAAACAATGTGCTCTGCTACAGCTTCTAGCATACATGCTTTTCTTTGAAGAGGTACATGAATTTCTTCAACTCAGCTGGATAGCCCTAATAGACCAAACGCAGTCTATATTAACCCTTCCACACCTAAGATTCAGGAAGTTTTCCTTTACTAACTAATGCAGTTCTCAGAGGAAAACAGAGTGCTTCTAACATGGATGGTTTTCCTTTGAGAGATACATGTGTTTCTTCAACTCAGCTGAAAAGTCATCTTTGGAGCAAAGAGAGACAATCTATCTTGAAATACCTTAGTTGCAGGAAGCATTGCATTGAAAACCTAAGTCAATACTCACAAGGAATCAATGATCTCGATGCTCCTGCATCTAATAGCGATGGTTTTCTTGGAGAGATACCTGTGTTTCTTCCACTTGGCTGAATAGGTCTTTTTGGATCAAAATGAGCTTTTTTGCGCTTTGAAAACTATGAACTACAGGAAGCATTTCTTTCCAAACCTAACACAATTCTCATTAGGACAGAGATGCTGAATGCTGCATCTTCTAACTTAGAGGGTTTTCTTAGGAGAGATACAAGGGTTTCTTCACCTCAGCTGAATATACATTAAGTTAACAAACAGAGTCTCTCCCCACCTTGAACCACCAAAGTTCCAGGAAGTATTCCTTTAAAAAACTAACCGAATTCTACAGGGAAACAATGTGGTAGAAGCTCCTGGTCATAAGACAGATAGATTTCTTTCCAGAGATACATGTGTTTCTTCAAGTTAGCTGAATAGGCCTATTTAGAACAACTTGAGCCTTTCTCCACCTAGAAAATTCTGATATGCAAGAGATATTCCTTTCAAACCAAATTCAATTCTCACAGGGAAACAATGTGGTAGATGCTACATCTTTTAAAACAGGTGGTTTTCTTTAAGGAGACAGATGTGTTCCTTCAACTCAATGGAAAATGCCTAGTTGCAGCCAATGGAATCGATCTCCACCTTGAAACACCTAAGTTGCGGGATGTGTCTTTTCAGAACAAACTGAATTCTCCCAGGAAAAGCATGTGCTACATTCTCCTGCATGGAACAATGAGGGATTTCCTTGAGAGACACATGTGTTGCATCACCTCACCAGAATAGGTGTATTTGAAGCACAAGGAGCCTTTCTCCCCTGTGAACATTTTTTTTGCAGGAATTATTCCTGTCAAAACATAACACAAGCCTCACTGGAAAAAAGGTGCTACATGCTCCTGTTTCTAACACAGGTGGTTTTCTTTTGAGGGATACAAGGATTCCTTCAATTTAGCTGAATAGGTCTATTTGCAACAAAATGAGCCCTTCCCCACCTGGAAAACTACCGTTCACAGGAATTATTCCTTTCAAAACTAACTCAATTGTCGGAGGGAGGCAATGCAGAAGATGCTGCAGCTTCTCTCACAGATGGTTGTCTTTGGAGAGGTACATGTGTTCCCTCCCCTCAGTTGAATAGGCCTATTTGGAGCCAAAAGTGCCTATCTCCACCTTGAAGCACCTACTTTTCACGAAGTATTTCTTTCAAAAGTTAACTCAGTTATCACAGAGAAACAATGTGCTGCTAGCTTCTGTTTCTACACAGATGGAGTTCCTTCGAGAGATACATGTGTTTCTTCAAGTAAGATGAATTGGTGGATCTGCAGCCAAATGAGCCTTTTCCATCTTGAAAACTTTGGTTTGCAGGAAGTACTCCTTTCAAAACCTAACTGAGTTCTCATGGCCTAACAATGTGCTCGATGTGGCAGCCACTTTCATAGCTGGTTTTCTTTGGAGAGATGCATATGGTTCTTCAACTCAGGTGAAGAGGCCTATTTGGAGCAAAGTGAGGCTATTTCCACCTTGAAAGGCCGTGGTTGCAGGAAGTATTCTTTTCCAAAACTTAGCAATTCTCACAGGAAAACAATGTGCTAGGTGCTCCTGCTTCCAACAGGGATGGTTTTCTTTCGAGAAATACCTGTGTTTCTTCAACTTAGCCAAGTCGGGCTATTTGGAATGAGATGACACTTTTCGACCTTGAAAACTGTGAATTGCAGGAATTATTCTTCTGCAAATCCAATTCAACTCTCAAAGGGAAACATTGTGCTAGATGCTAGGGCTTCTACCATGCATACTTTTCTTTTAGAGGTACATGTACTTCCTCTACTCAGCTGAATAGCCCTAATGGACCAAACGCAGCCTATCTCCCCCTGCAAACACCTAAGATTCATGAAGAATTCCTTTCAAAAACTAACACAGTTCTCACAGGAAAACATGTGCTTCTAACATGGGTGGTTTTCCTTTGAGAGATGTGTGTGTCTTCAACTTAGCTGAATAGGCCTATTTGAAATGAGGTGAGCCTCCTACTTTGAATATTGATATTTGCAGGGTGCGTTGCTTTAAAAAACTAAATGAATTCTCATAGTGAAACACTGTGCTAGATGTGGCAGTTTCTAACATTGAAGGATTTCTTTGCATACATGCATGTGTATCTGCAATTCACCCAAATAGGCCTATTTAGAGTAAGCACATGCTCTCTCCACCTTGAAACACCTAAGTGGCAGTAAATATTCCTTTCAAAAATAACTCAAGTCTCAAAGGGAAACAACGTGCTAAACGCAAATGCTGCCATCACAGACGGTTTCCTTTGGAGAGGTACATGTGTTACATCTCCTTAGGTGAATAGGCCCATTCGGAGCAAAATGATCCTTTCTCCACTGTGAAAACGATGATTTGCAGGACGTATTCCTTTCAAAACGTAACTCAAGTCTCACAAGGAAACAAAGTGGTAGGTTCTTTGCATCTAACACAGATTTTTTTCTTTCGAGATACACACATGTTTCATCAACTTTCTTGAACTGGCCTATTTGCAAGAAAATGAGACTTTCTCCACCTTGAAAAGTAGGATTTGCAGGAGTTACTCTTCCCAAACCTATCTGAAGTCTCACAGGGTAACAATGTGCTTGAAACTCCTGCTTCTAACTCGGTGGTTTTCTTTCTAGGAATGCATGTGTTTCCTCAACTTAGTTGCCTAGGCCTATTTGGAACAAAATGAGACTATCTCCAACCTGAAAACTGTGATTAGCAGGATGTATTCCTTTCCAAAACTTCCTTAATTCTCAAAGGGAAACAATGTGCTAGAAGCTGCGGCTTCCAGCATAGGTGATTGTCTTGGCAGGGATACATGTGTTTCTTCAACTCACCTGATTAGGCCTACTTAGTGCAAAGAGAGACCTGCTGCACCTTGAAACAACTACATTGCAAGAAACAGTCCTTTCAAAAACTAATTTCATTGTCACAAGAACAAGGTGCTGAATGCTGCAGTTTCTAGCATACATGGTTTTCTTTGGGGAGGAACATGTGTTACTTCAACTCAGCTGAATAGGCCTGTTTGGAGCAAACCCAGCCTATCTGCACTTTGACACACCCAAGTTGCAGGAAGCATTCCTTTCCAAAACGGACACCATTCTCACTGGAATACAATGTGTTAGATGCTCCAGCTTCTAACATAGATGGTTTTCTTTGGAGAGATACATGGGTTTCTTCAACTCAGGTGAATATACTTTAAGGGAGCAAACAGAGTCTATCTCCACCTTCAACCACCTAAGTTCCAGGAAGTATTCCTTGAAAAACCTAACCGAATACTACAGGGAAACCATGTGGTAGAAGCTCCTGGTTCTAAGACAGATGATTTTCTTTCAAGAGATACATGTGTTTCTACAAGTTAGCTGAAGAGGCCAAGTTGGAACAAAATGAGCCTTTCTCCACCGAAAAAATACTGATTCTCGGGAGTTATTCCTTTCAAAACCAAATTCAATTTGGACAGGGAAACAGTGTGCTAGATGCTCCTGCTTCAAACAGGGATTGTTTTCTTGCGAGAAATACCTGTGTTTCTTCACTGGAGCCCAGTAGGGCTATTTGGAATAAAATGAGCCTTTTCGACCTTGAAAACTGTGATTTGCAGGGATTACTCATTTCAAAAACTAATTCAGCTCTCAAAGTGAAACAATGTGCTCTGCTACAGCTTCTAGCATACATGCTTTTCTTTGAAGAGGTACATGAATTTCTTCAACTCAGCTGGATAGCCCTAATAGACCAAATGCAGTCTATATTAACCCTTCCACACCTAAGATTCAGGAAGTTTTCCTTTACTAACTAATGCAGTTCTCACAGGAAAACAGAGTGCTTCTAACATGGATGGTTTTCCTTTGAGAGATACATGTGTTTCTTCAACTCAGCTGAAAAGGCATCTTTGGAGCAAAGAGAGACAATCTATCTTGAAATACCTTAGTTGCAGGAAGCATTGCATTGAAAACCTAAGTCAATACTCACAAGGAATCAATGATCTCGATGCTCCTGCATCTAATAGCGATGGTTTTCTTGGAGAGATACCTGTGTTTCTTCCACTTGGCTGAATAGGTCTTTTTGGATCAAAATGAGCTTTTTTGCGCTTTGAAAACTATGAACTACAGGAAGCATTTCTTTCCAAACCTAACACAATTCTCATTAGGACAGAGATGCTGAATGCTGCATCTTCTAACTTAGAGGGTTTTCTTAGGAGAGATACAAGGGTTTCTTCACCTCAGCTGAATATACGTTAAGTTAACAAACAGAGTCTCTCCCCACCTTGAACCACCAAAGTTCCAGGAAGTATTCCTTTAAAAAACTAACCGAATTCTACAGGGAAACAATGTGGTAGAAGCTCCTGGTCATAAGACAGATAGATTTCTTTCCAGAGATACATGTGTTTCTTCAAGTTAGCTGAATAGGCCTATTTAGAACAACTTGAGCCTTTCTCCACCTAGAAAATTCTGATATGCAAGAGATATTCCTTTCAAACCAAATTCAATTCTCACAGGGAAACAATGTGGTAGATGCTACATCTTTTAAAACAGGTGGTTTTCTTTAAGGAGACAGATGTGTTCCTTCAACTCAATGGAAAATGCCTAGTTGCAGCCAATGGAATCGATCTCCACCTTGAAACACCTAAGTTGCGGGATGTGTCTTTTCAGAACAAACTGAATTCTCCCAGGAAAAGCATGTGCTACATTCTCCTGCATGGAACAATGAGGGATTTCCTTGAGAGACACATGTGTTGCATCACCTCACCAGAATAGGTGTATTTGAAGCACAAGGAGCCTTTCTCCCCTGTGAACATTTTTTTTTGCAGGAATTATTCCTGTCAAAACATAACACAAGCCTCACTGGAAAAAAGGTGCTACATGCTCCTGTTTGTAACACAGGTGATTTTCTTTTGAGGGATACAAGGATTCCTTCAATTTAGCTGAATAGGTCTATTTGCAACAAAATGAGCCCTTCCCCACCTGGAAAACTATCGTTCACAGGAATTATTCCTTTCAAAACTAACTCAATTGTCAGAGGGAGACAATGCAGAAGATGCGGCAGCTTCTCTCACAGATGGTTGTCTTTGGAGAGGTACATGTGTTCCCTCCCCTCAGTTGAATAGGCCTATTTGGAGCAAAATGTGCCTATCTCCACCTTGAAGCACCTACTTTTCACGAAGTATTTCTTTCAAAAGTTAACTCAGTTATCACAGAGAAACAATGTGCTGCTAGCTTCTGTTTCTACACAGATGGAGTTCCTTCGAGAGATACATGTGTTTCTTCAAGTAAGATGAATTGGTGGATCTGCAGCCAAATGAGCCTTTTCCATCTTGAAAACTTTGGTTTGCAGGAAGTACGCCTTTCAAAACCTAACTGAGTTCTCATGGCCTAACAATGTGCTCGATGTGGCAGCCACTTTCATAGCTGGTTTTCTTTGGAGAGATGCATATGGTTCTTCAACTCAGGTGAAGAGGCCTATTTGGAGCAAAGTGAGGCTATTTCCACCTTGAAAGGCCGTGGTTGCAGGAAGTATTCTTTTCCAAAACGGACGCAATTCTCACAGGAAAACAATGTGCTAGGTGCTCCTGCTTCCAACAGGGATGGTTTTCTTTCGAGAAATACCTGTGTTTCTTCAACTTAGCCAAGTCGGGCTATTTGGAATGAGATGACAGTTTTCGACCTTGAAAACTGTGAATTGCAGGAATTATTCTTCTGCAAATCCAATTCAACTCTCAAAGGGAAACATTGTGCTAGATCCTAGGGCTTCTACCATGCATACTTTTCTTTTAGAGGTACATGTACTTCCTCTACTCAGCTGAATAGCCCTAATGGACCAAACGCAGCCTATCTCCCCCTGCAAACACCTAAGATTCATGAAGAATTCCTTTCAAAAACTAACACAGTTCTCACAGGAAAACATGTGCTTCTAACATGGGTGGTTTTCCTTTGAGAGATGTGTGTGTCTTCAACTTAGCTGAATAGGCCTATTTGAAATGAGGTGAGCCTCCTACTTTGAATATTGATATTTGCAGGGTGCATTGCTTTAAAAAACTAAATGAATTCTCATAGTGAAACACTGTGCTAGATGTGGCAGTTTCTAACATTGAAGGATTTCTTTGCATACATGCATGTGTATCTGCAATTCACCCAAATAGGCCTATTTAGAGTAAGCACATGCTCTCTCCACCTTGAAACACCTAAGTGGCAGTAAGTATTCCTTTCAAAAATAACTCAAGTCTCAAAGGGAAACAACGTGCTAAACGCAAATGCTGCCATCACAGACGGTTTCCTTTGGAGAGGTACATGTGTTACATCTCCTTAGGTGAATAGGCCCATTCGGAGCAAAATGATCCTTTCTCCACTGTGAAAACGATGATTTGCAGGACGTATTCCTTTCAAAACGTAACTCAAGTCTCACAAGGAAACAAAGTGGTAGGTTCTTTGCATCTAACACTGATGTTTTTCTTTCGAGATACACACATGTTTCATCAACTTTCTTGAACTGGCCTATTTGCAAGAAAATGAGACTTTCTCCACCTTGAAAAGTAGGATTTGCAGGAGTTATTCTTCCCAAACCTATCTGAAGTCTCACAGGGAAACAATGTGCTTGAAACTCCTGCTTCTAACTCGGTGGTTTTCTTTCTAGGAATGCATGTGTTTCCTCAACTTAGTTGCCTAGGCCTATTTGGAACACAATGAGCCTATCTCCAACCTGAAAACTGTGATTAGCAGGATGTATTCCTTTCCAAAACTTCCTTAATTCTCAAAGGGAAACAATGTGCTAGAAGCTGCGGCTTCCAGCATAGGTGATTGTCTTGGCAGGGATACATGTGTTTCTTCAACTCACCTGAATAGGCATACTTAGTGCAAAGAGAGACCTTCTGCACCTTGAAACAACTACATTGCAAGAAACAGTCCTTTCAAAAACTAATTTCATTGTCACAAGAACAAGGTGCTGAATGCTGCAGTTTCTAGCATACATGGTTTTCTTTGGGGAGGAACATGTGTTACTTCAACTCAGCTGAATAGGCCTGTTTGGAGCAAACCCAGCCTATCTGCACTTTGAAACACCCAAGTTGCAGGAAGCATTCCTTTCCAAAACGGACACCATTCTCACTGGAATACAATGTGTTAGATGCTCCAGCTTCTAACATAGATGGTTTTCTTTGGAGAGATACATGGGTTTCTTCAACTCAGCTGAATATACTTTAAGGGAGCAAACAGAGTCTATCTCCACCTTCAACCACCTAAGTTCCAGGAAGTATTCCTTGAAAAACCTAACCGAATACTACAGGGAAACCATGTGGTAGAAGCTCCTGGTTCTAAGACAGATGATTTTCTTTCAAGAGATACATGTGTTTCTACAAGTTAGCGGAAGAGGCCAAGTTGGAACAAAATGAGCCTTTCTCCACCGAAAAAATACTGATTCTCGGGAGTTATTCCTTTCAAAACCAAATTCAATTTGGACAGGGAAACAGTGTGCTAGATGCTCCTGCTTCAAACAGGGATTGTTTTCTTGCGAGAAATACCTGTGTTTCTTCACTGGAGCCGAGTAGGGCTATTTGGAATAAAATGAGCCTTTTCGACCTTGAAAACTGTGATTTGCAGGGATTACTCATTTCAACAACTAATTCAGCTCTCAAAGTGAAACAATGTGCTCTGCTACAGCTTCTAGCATACATGCTTTTCTTTGAAGAGGTACATGAATTTCTTCAACTCAGCTGGATAGCCCTAATAGACCAAACGCAGTCTATATTAACCCTTCCACACCTAAGATTCAGGAAGTTTTCCTTTACTAACTAATGCAGTTCTCAGAGGAAAACAGAGTGCTTCTAACATGGATGGTTTTCCTTTGAGAGATACATGTGTTTCTTCAACTCAGCTGAAAAGTCATCTTTGGAGCAAAGAGAGACAATCTATCTTGAAATACCTTAGTTGCAGGAAGCATTGCATTGAAAACCTAAGTCAATACTCACAAGGAATCAATGATCTCGATGCTCCTGCATCTAATAGCGATGGTTTTCTTGGAGAGATACCTGTGTTTCTTCCACTTGGCTGAATAGGTCTTTTTGGATCAAAATGAGCTTTTTTGCGCTTTGAAAACTATGAACTACAGGAAGCATTTCTTTCCAAACCTAACACAATTCTCATTAGGACAGAGATGCTGAATGCTGCATCTTCTAACTTAGAGGGTTTTCTTAGGAGAGATACAAGGGTTTCTTCACCTCAGCTGAATATACATTAAGTTAACAAACAGAGTCTCTCCCCACCTTGAACCACCAAAGTTCCAGGAAGTATTCCTTTAAAAAACTAACCGAATTCTACAGGGAAACAATGTGGTAGAAGCTCCTGGTCATAAGACAGATAGATTTCTTTCCAGAGATACATGTGTTTCTTCAAGTTAGCTGAATAGGCCTATTTAGAACAACTTGAGCCTTTCTCCACCTAGAAAATTCTGATATGCAAGAGATATTCCTTTCAAACCAAATTCAATTCTCACAGGGAAACAATGTGGTAGATGCTACATCTTTTAAAACAGGTGGTTTTCTTTAAGGAGACAGATGTGTTCCTTCAACTCAATGGAAAATGCCTAGTTGCAGCCAATGGAATCGATCTCCACCTTGAAACACCTAAGTTGCGGGATGTGTCTTTTCAGAACAAACTGAATTCTCCCAGGAAAAGCATGTGCTACATTCTCCTGCATGGAACAATGAGGGATTTCCTTGAGAGACACATGTGTTGCATCACCTCACCAGAATAGGTGTATTTGAAGCACAAGGAGCCTTTCTCCCCTGTGAACATTTTTTTTTGCAGGAATTATTCCTGTCAAAACATAACACAAGCCTCACTGGAAAAAAGGTGCTACATGCTCCTGTTTGTAACACAGGTGATTTTCTTTTGAGGGATACAAGGATTCCTTCAATTTAGCTGAATAGGTCTATTTGCAACAAAATGAGCCCTTCCCCACCTGGAAAACTATCGTTCACAGGAATTATTCCTTTCAAAACTAACTCAATTGTCAGAGGGAGACAATGCAGAAGATGCGGCAGCTTCTCTCACAGATGGTTGTCTTTGGAGAGGTACATGTGTTCCCTCCCCTCAGTTGAATAGGCCTATTTGGAGCAAAATGTGCCTATCTCCACCTTGAAGCACCTACTTTTCACGAAGTATTTCTTTCAAAAGTTAACTCAGTTATCACAGAGAAACAATGTGCTGCTAGCTTCTGTTTCTACACAGATGGAGTTCCTTCGAGAGATACATGTGTTTCTTCAAGTAAGATGAATTGGTGGATCTGCAGCCAAATGAGCCTTTTCCATCTTGAAAACTTTGGTTTGCAGGAAGTACGCCTTTCAAAACCTAACTGAGTTCTCATGGCCTAACAATGTGCTCGATGTGGCAGCCACTTTCATAGCTGGTTTTCTTTGGAGAGATGCATATGGTTCTTCAACTCAGGTGAAGAGGCCTATTTGGAGCAAAGTGAGGCTATTTCCACCTTGAAAGGCCGTGGTTGCAGGAAGTATTCTTTTCCAAAACGGACGCAATTCTCACAGGAAAACAATGTGCTAGGTGCTCCTGCTTCCAACAGGGATGGTTTTCTTTCGAGAAATACCTGTGTTTCTTCAACTTAGCCAAGTCGGGCTATTTGGAATGAGATGACAGTTTTCGACCTTGAAAACTGTGAATTGCAGGAATTATTCTTCTGCAAATCCAATTCAACTCTCAAAGGGAAACATTGTGCTAGATCCTAGGGCTTCTACCATGCATACTTTTCTTTTAGAGGTACATGTACTTCCTCTACTCAGCTGAATAGCCCTAATGGACCAAACGCAGCCTATCTCCCCCTGCAAACACCTAAGATTCATGAAGAATTCCTTTCAAAAACTAACACAGTTCTCACAGGAAAACATGTGCTTCTAACATGGGTGGTTTTCCTTTGAGAGATGTGTGTGTCTTCAACTTAGCTGAATAGGCCTATTTGAAATGAGGTGAGCCTCCTACTTTGAATATTGATATTTGCAGGGTGCATTGCTTTAAAAAACTAAATGAATTCTCATAGTGAAACACTGTGCTAGATGTGGCAGTTTCTAACATTGAAGGATTTCTTTGCATACATGCATGTGTATCTGCAATTCACCCAAATAGGCCTATTTAGAGTAAGCACATGCTCTCTCCACCTTGAAACACCTAAGTGGCAGTAAGTATTCCTTTCAAAAATAACTCAAGTCTCAAAGGGAAACAACGTGCTAAACGCAAATGCTGCCATCACAGACGGTTTCCTTTGGAGAGGTACATGTGTTACATCTCCTTAGGTGAATAGGCCCATTCGGAGCAAAATGATCCTTTCTCCACTGTGAAAACGATGATTTGCAGGACGTATTCCTTTCAAAACGTAACTCAAGTCTCACAAGGAAACAAAGTGGTAGGTTCTTTGCATCTAACACTGATGTTTTTCTTTCGAGATACACACATGTTTCATCAACTTTCTTGAACTGGCCTATTTGCAAGAAAATGAGACTTTCTCCACCTTGAAAAGTAGGATTTGCAGGAGTTATTCTTCCCAAACCTATCTGAAGTCTCACAGGGAAACAATGTGCTTGAAACTCCTGCTTCTAACTCGGTGGTTTTCTTTCTAGGAATGCATGTGTTTCCTCAACTTAGTTGCCTAGGCCTATTTGGAACACAATGAGCCTATCTCCAACCTGAAAACTGTGATTAGCAGGATGTATTCCTTTCCAAAACTTCCTTAATTCTCAAAGGGAAACAATGTGCTAGAAGCTGCGGCTTCCAGCATAGGTGATTGTCTTGGCAGGGATACATGTGTTTCTTCAACTCACCTGAATAGGCATACTTAGTGCAAAGAGAGACCTTCTGCACCTTGAAACAACTACATTGCAAGAAACAGTCCTTTCAAAAACTAATTTCATTGTCACAAGAACAAGGTGCTGAATGCTGCAGTTTCTAGCATACATGGTTTTCTTTGGGGAGGAACATGTGTTACTTCAACTCAGCTGAATAGGCCTGTTTGGAGCAAACCCAGCCTATCTGCACTTTGAAACACCCAAGTTGCAGGAAGCATTCCTTTCCAAAACGGACACCATTCTCACTGGAATACAATGTGTTAGATGCTCCAGCTTCTAACATAGATGGTTTTCTTTGGAGAGATACATGGGTTTCTTCAACTCAGCTGAATATACTTTAAGGGAGCAAACAGAGTCTATCTCCACCTTCAACCACCTAAGTTCCAGGAAGTATTCCTTGAAAAACCTAACCGAATACTACAGGGAAACCATGTGGTAGAAGCTCCTGGTTCTAAGACAGATGATTTTCTTTCAAGAGATACATGTGTTTCTACAAGTTAGCGGAAGAGGCCAAGTTGGAACAAAATGAGCCTTTCTCCACCGAAAAAATACTGATTCTCGGGAGTTATTCCTTTCAAAACCAAATTCAATTTGGACAGGGAAACAGTGTGCTAGATGCTCCTGCTTCAAACAGGGATTGTTTTCTTGCGAGAAATACCTGTGTTTCTTCACTGGAGCCGAGTAGGGCTATTTGGAATAAAATGAGCCTTTTCGACCTTGAAAACTGTGATTTGCAGGGATTACTCATTTCAACAACTAATTCAGCTCTCAAAGTGAAACAATGTGCTCTGCTACAGCTTCTAGCATACATGCTTTTCTTTGAAGAGGTACATGAATTTCTTCAACTCAGCTGGATAGCCCTAATAGACCAAACGCAGTCTATATTAACCCTTCCACACCTAAGATTCAGGAAGTTTTCCTTTACTAACTAATGCAGTTCTCAGAGGAAAACAGAGTGCTTCTAACATGGATGGTTTTCCTTTGAGAGATACATGTGTTTCTTCAACTCAGCTGAAAAGTCATCTTTGGAGCAAAGAGAGACAATCTATCTTGAAATACCTTAGTTGCAGGAAGCATTGCATTGAAAACCTAAGTCAATACTCACAAGGAATCAATGATCTCGATGCTCCTGCATCTAATAGCGATGGTTTTCTTGGAGAGATACCTGTGTTTCTTCCACTTGGCTGAATAGGTCTTTTTGGATCAAAATGAGCTTTTTTGCGCTTTGAAAACTATGAACTACAGGAAGCATTTCTTTCCAAACCTAACACAATTCTCATTAGGACAGAGATGCTGAATGCTGCATCTTCTAACTTAGAGGGTTTTCTTAGGAGAGATACAAGGGTTTCTTCACCTCAGCTGAATATACATTAAGTTAACAAACAGAGTCTCTCCCCACCTTGAACCACCAAAGTTCCAGGAAGTATTCCTTTAAAAAACTAACCGAATTCTACAGGGAAACAATGTGGTAGAAGCTCCTGGTCATAAGACAGATAGATTTCTTTCCAGAGATACATGTGTTTCTTCAAGTTAGCTGAATAGGCCTATTTAGAACAACTTGAGCCTTTCTCCACCTAGAAAATTCTGATATGCAAGAGATATTCCTTTCAAACCAAATTCAATTCTCACAGGGAAACAATGTGGTAGATGCTACATCTTTTAAAACAGGTGGTTTTCTTTAAGGAGACAGATGTGTTCCTTCAACTCAATGGAAAATGCCTAGTTGCAGCCAATGGAATCGATCTCCACCTTGAAACACCTAAGTTGCGGGATGTGTCTTTTCAGAACAAACTGAATTCTCCCAGGAAAAGCATGTGCTACATTCTCCTGCATGGAACAATGAGGGATTTCCTTGAGAGACACATGTGTTGCATCACCTCACCAGAATAGGTGTATTTGAAGCACAAGGAGCCTTTCTCCCCTGTGAACATTTTTTTTTGCAGGAATTATTCCTGTCAAAACATAACACAAGCCTCACTGGAAAAAAGGTGCTACATGCTCCTGTTTGTAACACAGGTGATTTTCTTTTGAGGGATACAAGGATTCCTTCAATTTAGCTGAATAGGTCTATTTGCAACAAAATGAGCCCTTCCCCACCTGGAAAACTATCGTTCACAGGAATTATTCCTTTCAAAACTAACTCAATTGTCAGAGGGAGACAATGCAGAAGATGCGGCAGCTTCTCTCACAGATGGTTGTCTTTGGAGAGGTACATGTGTTCCCTCCCCTCAGTTGAATAGGCCTATTTGGAGCAAAATGTGCCTATCTCCACCTTGAAGCACCTACTTTTCACGAAGTATTTCTTTCAAAAGTTAACTCAGTTATCACAGAGAAACAATGTGCTGCTAGCTTCTGTTTCTACACAGATGGAGTTCCTTCGAGAGATACATGTGTTTCTTCAAGTAAGATGAATTGGTGGATCTGCAGCCAAATGAGCCTTTTCCATCTTGAAAACTTTGGTTTGCAGGAAGTACGCCTTTCAAAACCTAACTGAGTTCTCATGGCCTAACAATGTGCTCGATGTGGCAGCCACTTTCATAGCTGGTTTTCTTTGGAGAGATGCATATGGTTCTTCAACTCAGGTGAAGAGGCCTATTTGGAGCAAAGTGAGGCTATTTCCACCTTGAAAGGCCGTGGTTGCAGGAAGTATTCTTTTCCAAAACGGACGCAATTCTCACAGGAAAACAATGTGCTAGGTGCTCCTGCTTCCAACAGGGATGGTTTTCTTTCGAGAAATACCTGTGTTTCTTCAACTTAGCCAAGTCGGGCTATTTGGAATGAGATGACAGTTTTCGACCTTGAAAACTGTGAATTGCAGGAATTATTCTTCTGCAAATCCAATTCAACTCTCAAAGGGAAACATTGTGCTAGATCCTAGGGCTTCTACCATGCATACTTTTCTTTTAGAGGTACATGTACTTCCTCTACTCAGCTGAATAGCCCTAATGGACCAAACGCAGCCTATCTCCCCCTGCAAACACCTAAGATTCATGAAGAATTCCTTTCAAAAACTAACACAGTTCTCACAGGAAAACATGTGCTTCTAACATGGGTGGTTTTCCTTTGAGAGATGTGTGTGTCTTCAACTTAGCTGAATAGGCCTATTTGAAATGAGGTGAGCCTCCTACTTTGAATATTGATATTTGCAGGGTGCATTGCTTTAAAAAACTAAATGAATTCTCATAGTGAAACACTGTGCTAGATGTGGCAGTTTCTAACATTGAAGGATTTCTTTGCATACATGCATGTGTATCTGCAATTCACCCAAATAGGCCTATTTAGAGTAAGCACATGCTCTCTCCACCTTGAAACACCTAAGTGGCAGTAAGTATTCCTTTCAAAAATAACTCAAGTCTCAAAGGGAAACAACGTGCTAAACGCAAATGCTGCCATCACAGACGGTTTCCTTTGGAGAGGTACATGTGTTACATCTCCTTAGGTGAATAGGCCCATTCGGAGCAAAATGATCCTTTCTCCACTGTGAAAACGATGATTTGCAGGACGTATTCCTTTCAAAACGTAACTCAAGTCTCACAAGGAAACAAAGTGGTAGGTTCTTTGCATCTAACACTGATGTTTTTCTTTCGAGATACACACATGTTTCATCAACTTTCTTGAACTGGCCTATTTGCAAGAAAATGAGACTTTCTCCACCTTGAAAAGTAGGATTTGCAGGAGTTATTCTTCCCAAACCTATCTGAAGTCTCACAGGGAAACAATGTGCTTGAAACTCCTGCTTCTAACTCGGTGGTTTTCTTTCTAGGAATGCATGTGTTTCCTCAACTTAGTTGCCTAGGCCTATTTGGAACACAATGAGCCTATCTCCAACCTGAAAACTGTGATTAGCAGGATGTATTCCTTTCCAAAACTTCCTTAATTCTCAAAGGGAAACAATGTGCTAGAAGCTGCGGCTTCCAGCATAGGTGATTGTCTTGGCAGGGATACATGTGTTTCTTCAACTCACCTGAATAGGCATACTTAGTGCAAAGAGAGACCTTCTGCACCTTGAAACAACTACATTGCAAGAAACAGTCCTTTCAAAAACTAATTTCATTGTCACAAGAACAAGGTGCTGAATGCTGCAGTTTCTAGCATACATGGTTTTCTTTGGGGAGGAACATGTGTTACTTCAACTCAGCTGAATAGGCCTGTTTGGAGCAAACCCAGCCTATCTGCACTTTGAAACACCCAAGTTGCAGGAAGCATTCCTTTCCAAAACGGACACCATTCTCACTGGAATACAATGTGTTAGATGCTCCAGCTTCTAACATAGATGGTTTTCTTTGGAGAGATACATGGGTTTCTTCAACTCAGCTGAATATACTTTAAGGGAGCAAACAGAGTCTATCTCCACCTTCAACCACCTAAGTTCCAGGAAGTATTCCTTGAAAAACCTAACCGAATACTACAGGGAAACCATGTGGTAGAAGCTCCTGGTTCTAAGACAGATGATTTTCTTTCAAGAGATACATGTGTTTCTACAAGTTAGCGGAAGAGGCCAAGTTGGAACAAAATGAGCCTTTCTCCACCGAAAAAATACTGATTCTCGGGAGTTATTCCTTTCAAAACCAAATTCAATTTGGACAGGGAAACAGTGTGCTAGATGCTCCTGCTTCAAACAGGGATTGTTTTCTTGCGAGAAATACCTGTGTTTCTTCACTGGAGCCGAGTAGGGCTATTTGGAATAAAATGAGCCTTTTCGACCTTGAAAACTGTGATTTGCAGGGATTACTCATTTCAAAAACTAATTCAGCTCTCAAAGTGAAACAATGTGCTCTGCTACAGCTTCTAGCATACATGCTTTTCTTTGAAGAGGTACATGAATTTCTTCAACTCAGCTGGATAGCCCTAATAGACCAAACGCAGTCTATATTGACCCTTCCACACCTAAGATTCAGGAAGTTTTCCTTTACTAACTAATGCAGTTCTCAGAGGAAAACAGAGTGCTTCTAACATGGATGGTTTTCCTTTGAGAGATACATGTGTTTCTTCAACTCAGCTGAAAAGTCATCTTTGGAGCAAAGAGAGACAATCTATCTTGAAATACCTTAGTTGCAGGAAGCATTGCATTGAAAACCTAAGTCAATACTCACAAGGAATCAATGATCTCGATGCTCCTGCATCTAATAGCGATGGTTTTCTTGGAGAGATACCTGTGTTTCTTCCACTTGGCTGAATAGGTCTTTTTGGATCAAAATGAGCTTTTTTGCGCTTTGAAAACTATGAACTACAGGAAGCATTTCTTTCCAAACCTAACACAATTCTCATTAGGACAGAGATGCTGAATGCTGCATCTTCTAACTTAGAGGGTTTTCTTAGGAGAGATACAAGGGTTTCTTCACCTCAGCTGAATATACATTAAGTTAACAAACAGAGTCTCTCCCCACCTTGAACCACCAAAGTTCCAGGAAGTATTCCTTTAAAAAACTAACCGAATTCTACAGGGAAACAATGTGGTAGAAGCTCCTGGTCATAAGACAGATAGATTTCTTTCCAGAGATACATGTGTTTCTTCAAGTTAGCTGAATAGGCCTATTTAGAACAACTTGAGCCTTTCTCCACCTAGAAAATTCTGATATGCAAGAGATATTCCTTTCAAACCAAATTCAATTCTCACAGGGAAACAATGTGGTAGATGCTACATCTTTTAAAACAGGTGGTTTTCTTTAAGGAGACAGATGTGTTCCTTCAACTCAATGGAAAATGCCTAGTTGCAGCCAATGGAATCGATCTCCACCTTGAAACACCTAAGTTGCGGGATGTGTCTTTTCAGAACAAACTGAATTCTCCCAGGAAAAGCATGTGCTACATTCTCCTGCATGGAACAATGAGGGATTTCCTTGAGAGACACATGTGTTGCATCACCTCACCAGAATAGGTGTATTTGAAGCACAAGGAGCCTTTCTCCCCTGTGAACATTTTGTTTGCAGGAATTATTCCTGTCAAAACATAACACAAGCCTCACTGGAAAAAAGGTGCTACATGCTCCTGTTTCTAACACAGGTGGTTTTCTTTTGAGGGATACAAGGATTCCTTCAATTTAGCTGAATAGGTCTATTTGCAACAAAATGAGCCCTTCCCCACCTGGAAAACTACCGTTCACAGGAATTATTCCTTTCAAAACTAACTCAATTGTCGGAGGGAGGCAATGCAGAAGATGCTGCAGCTTCTCTCACAGATGGTTGTCTTTGGAGAGGTACATGTGTTCCCTCCCCTCAGTTGAATAGGCCTATTTGGAGCCAAAAGTGCCTATCTCCACCTTGAAGCACCTACTTTTCACGAAGTATTTCTTTCAAAAGTTAACTCAGTTATCACAGAGAAACAATGTGCTGCTAGCTTCTGTTTCTACACAGATGGAGTTCCTTCGAGAGATACATGTGTTTCTTCAAGTAAGATGAATTGGTGGATCTGCAGCCAAATGAGCCTTTTCCATCTTGAAAACTTTGGTTTGCAGGAAGTACTCCTTTCAAAACCTAACTGAGTTCTCATGGCCTAACAATGTGCTCGATGTGGCAGCCACTTTCATAGCTGGTTTTCTTTGGAGAGATGCATATGGTTCTTCAACTCAGGTGAAGAGGCCTATTTGGAGCAAAGTGAGGCTATTTCCACCTTGAAAGGCCGTGGTTGCAGGAAGTATTCTTTTCCAAAACGGACGCAATTCTCACAGGAAAACAATGTGCTAGGTGCTCCTGCTTCCAACAGGGATGGTTTTCTTTCGAGAAATACCTGTGTTTCTTCAACTTAGCCAAGTCGGGCTATTTGGAATGAGATGACACTTTTCGACCTTGAAAACTGTGAATTGCAGGAATTATTCTTCTGCAAATCCAATTCAACTCTCAAAGGGAAACATTGTGCTAGATGCTAGGGCTTCTACCATGCATACTTTTCTTTTAGAGGTACATGTACTTCCTCTACTCAGCTGAATAGCCCTAATGGACCAAACGCAGCCTATCTCCCCCTGCAAACACCTAAGATTCATGAAGAATTCCTTTCAAAAACTAACACAGTTCTCACAGGAAAACATGTGCTTCTAACATGGGTGGTTTTCCTTTGAGAGATGTGTGTGTCTTCAACTTAGCTGAATAGGCCTATTTGAAATGAGGTGAGCCTCCTACTTTGAATATTGATATTTGCAGGGTGCATTGCTTTAAAAAACTAAATGAATTCTCATAGTGAAACACTGTGCTAGATGTGGCAGTTTCTAACATTGAAGGATTTCTTTGCATACATGCATGTGTATCTGCAATTCACCCAAATAGGCCTATTTAGAGTAAGCACATGCTCTCTCCACCTTGAAACACCTAAGTGGCAGTAAGTATTCCTTTCAAAAATAACTCAAGTCTCAAAGGGAAACAACGTGCTAAACGCAAATGCTGCCATCACAGACGGTTTCCTTTGGAGAGGTACATGTGTTACATCTCCTTAGGTGAATAGGCCCATTCGGAGCAAAATGATCCTTTCTCCACTGTGAAAACCATGATTTGCAGGACGTATTCCTTTCAAAACGTAACTCAAGTCTCACAAGGAAACAAAGTGGTAGGTTCTTTGCATCTAACACAGATTTTTTTCTTTCGAGATACACACATGTTTCATCAACTTTCTTGAACTGGCCTATTTGCAAGAAAATGAGACTTTCTCCACCTTGAAAAGTAGGATTTGCAGGAGTTATTCTTCCCAAACCTATCTGAAGTCTCACAGGGAAACAATGTGCTTGAAACTCCTGCTTCTAACTCGGTGGTTTTCTTTCTAGGAATGCATGTGTTTCCTCAACTTAGTTGCCTAGGCCTATTTGGAACACAATGAGCCTATCTCCAACCTGAAAACTGTGATTAGCAGGATGTATTCCTTTCCAAAACTTCCTTAATTCTCAAAGGGAAACAATGTGCTAGAAGCTGCGGCTTCCAGCATAGGTGATTGTCTTGGCAGGGATACATGTGTTTCTTCAACTCACCTGAATAGGCCTACTTAGTGCAAAGAGAGACCTTCTGCACCTTGAAACAACTACATTGCAAGAAACAGTCCTTTCAAAAACTAATTTCATTGTCACAAGAACAAGGTGCTGAATGCTGCAGTTTCTAGCATACATGGTTTTCTTTGGGGAGGAACATGTGTTACTTCAACTCAGCTGAATAGGCCTATTTGGAGCAAACCCAGCCTATCTACACTTTGAAACACCAAAGTTGCAGGAAGCATTCCTTTCCAAAACGGACACCATTCTCACTGGAATACAATGTGTTAGATGCTCCAGCTTCTAACATAGATGGTTTTCTTTGGAGAGATACATGGGTTTCTTCAACTCAGCTGAATATACTTTAAGGGAGCAAACAGAGTCTATCTCCACCTTCAACCACCTAAGTTCCAGGAAGTATTCCTTGAAAAACCTAACCGAATACTACAGGGAAACCATGTGGTAGAAGCTCCTGGTTCTAAGACAGATGATTTTCTTTCAAGAGATACATGTGTTTCTACAAGTTAGCTGAAGAGGCCAAGTTGGAACAAAATGAGCCTTTCTCCAACGAAAAAATACTGATTCTCGGGAGTTATTCCTTTCAAAACCAAATTCAATTTGGACAGGGAAACAGTGTGCTAGATGCTCCTGCTTCAAACAGGGATTGTTTTCTTGCGAGAAATACCTGTGTTTCTTCACTGGAGCCGAGTAGGGCTATTTGGAATAAAATGAGCCTTTTCGACCTTGAAAACTGTGATTTGCAGGGATTACTCATTTCAACAACTAGTTCAGCTCTCAAAGTGAAACAATGTGCTCTGCTACAGCTTCTAGCATACATGCTTTTCTTTGAAGAGGTACATGAATTTCTTCAACTCAGCTGGATAGCCCTAATAGACCAAACGCAGTCTATATTAACCCTTCCACACCTATGATTCAGGAAGTTTTCCTTTACTAACTAATGCAGTTCTCAGAGGAAAACAGAGTGCTTCTAACATGGATGGTTTTCCTTTGAGAGATACATGTGTTTCTTCAACTCAGCTGAAAAGGCATCTTTGGAGCAAAGAGAGACAATCTATCTTGAAATACCTTAGTTGCAGGAAGCATTGCATTGAAAACTTAAGTCAATACTCACAAGGAATCAATGATCTCGATGCTCCTGCATCTAATAGCGATGGTTTTCTTGGAGAGATACCTGTATTTCTTCCACTTGGCTGAATAGGTCTTTTTGGATCAAAATGAGCTTTTTTGCGCTTTGAAAACTATGAACTACAGGAAGCATTTCTTTCCAAACCTAACACAATTCTCATTAGGACAGAGATGCTGAATGCTGCATCTTCTAACTTAGAGGGTTTTCTTAGGAGAGATACAAGGGTTTCTTCACCTCAGCTGAATATACGTTAAGTTAACAAACAGAGTCTCTCCCCACCTTGAACCACCAAAGTTCCAGGAAGTATTCCTTTAAAAAACTAACCGAATTCTACAGGGAAACAATGTGGTAGAAGCTCCTGGTCATAAGACAGATAGATTTCTTTCCAGAGATACATGTGTTTCTTCAAGTTAGCTGAATAGGCCTATTTAGAACAACTTGAGCCTTTCTCCACCTAGAAAATTCTGATATGCAAGAGATATTCCTTTCAAAACCAAATTCAATTCTCACAGGGAAACAATGTGGTAGATGCTACATCTTTTAAAACAGGTGGTTTTCTTTAAGGAGACAGATGTGTTCCTTCAACTCAATGGAAAATGCCTAGTTGCAGCCAATGGAATCGATCTCCACCTTGAAACACCTAAGTTGCGGGATGTGTCTTTTCAGAACAAACTGAATTCTCCCAGGAAAAGCATGTGCTACATTCTCCTGCATGGAACAATGAGGGATTTCCTTGAGAGACACATGTGTTGCATCACCTCACCAGAGTAGGTGTATTTGAAGCACAAGGAGCCTTTCTCCCCTGTGAACATTTTTTTTGCAGGAATTATTCCTGTCAAAACATAACACAAGCCTCACTGGAAAAAAGGTGCTACATGCTCCTGTTTCTAACACAGGTGGTTTTCTTTTGAGGGATACAAGGATTCCTTCAATTTAGCTGAATAGGTCTATTTGCAACAAAATGAGCCCTTCCCCACCTGGAAAACTATCGTTCACAGGAATTATTCCTTTCAAAACTAACTCAATTGTCGGAGGGAGACAATGCAGAAGATGCTGCAGCTTCTCTCACAGATGGTTGTCTTTGGAGAGGTACATGTGTTCCCTCCCCTCAGTTGAATAGGCCTATTTGGAGCCAAAAGTGCCTATCTCCACCTTGAAGCACCTACTTTTCACGAAGTATTTCTTTCAAAAGTTAACTCAGTTATCACAGAGAAACAATGTGCTGCTAGCTTCTGTTTCTACACAGATGGAGTTCCTTCGAGAGATACATGTGTTTCTTCAAGTAAGATGAATTGGTGGATCTGCAGCCAAATGAGCCTTTTCCATCTTGAAAACTTTGGTTTGCAGGAAGTACTCCTTTCAAAACCTAACTGAGTTCTCATGGCCTAACAATGTGCTCGATGTGGCAGCCACTTTCATAGCTGGTTTTCTTTGGAGAGATGCATATGGTTCTTCAACTCAGGTGAAGAGGCCTATTTGGAGCAAAGTGAGGCTATTTCCACCTTGAAAGGCCGTGGTTGCAGGAAGTATTCTTTTCCAAAACGGACGCAATTCTCACAGGAAAACAATGTGCTAGGTGCTCCTGCTTCCAACAGGGATGGTTTTCTTTCGAGAAATACCTGTGTTTCTTCAACTTAGCCAAGTCGGGCTATTTGGAATGAGATGACAGTTTTTGACCTTGAAAACTGTGACTTGCAGGAATTATTCTTCTGCAAATCCAATTCAACTCTCAAAGGGAAACATTGTGCTAGATGCTAGGGCTTCTACCATGCATACTTTTCTTTTAGAGGTACATGTACTTCCTCTACTCAGCTGAATAGCCCTAATGGACCAAACGCAGCCTATCTCCCCCTGCAAACACCTAAGATTCATGAAGAATTCCTTTCAAAAACTAACACAGTTCTCACAGGAAAACATGTGCTTCTAACATGGGTGGTTTTCCTTTGAGAGATGTGTGTGTCCTCATCTTAGCTGAATAGGCCTATTTGAAATGAGGTGAGCCTCCTACTTTGAATATTGATATTTGCAGGGTGCGTTGCTTTAAAAAACTAAATGAATTCTCATAGTGAAACACTGTGCTAGATGTGGCAGTTTCTAACATTGAAGGATTTCTTTGCATACATGCATGTGTATCTGCAATTCACCCAAATAGGCCTATTTAGAGTAAGCACATGCTCTCTCCACCTTGAAACACCTAAGTGGCAGTAAGTATTCCTTTCAAAAATAACTCAAGTCTCAAAGGGAAACAACGTGCTAAACGCAAATGCTGCCATCACAGACGGTTTCCTTTGGAGAGGTACATGTGTTACATCTCCTTAGGTGAATAGGCCCATTCGGAGCAAAATGATCCTTTCTCCACTGTGAAAACGATGATTTGCAGGATGTATTCCTTTCAAAACGTAACTCAAGTCTCACAAGGAAACAAAGTGGTAGGTTCTTTGCATCTAACACAGATTTTTTTCTTTCGAGATACACACATGTTTCATCAACTTTCTTGAACAGGCCTATTTGCAAGAAAATGAGACTTTCTCCACCTTGAAAAGTAGGATTTGCAGGAGTTATTCTTCCCAAACCTATCTGAAGTCTCACAGGGAAACAATGTGCTTGAAACTCCTGCTTCTAACTCGGTGGTTTTCTTTCTAGGAATGCATGTGTTTCCTCCACTTAGTTGCCTAGGCCTATTTGGAACACAATGAGCCTATCTCCAACCTGAAAACTGTGACTAGCAGGATGTATTCCTTTCCAAAACTTCCTTAATTCTCAAAGGGAAACAATGTGCTAGAAGCTGCGGCTTCCAGCATAGGTGATTGTCTTGGCAGGGATACATGTGTTTCTTCAACTCACCTGAATAGGCCTACTTAGTGCAAAGAGAGACCTTCTGCACCTTGAAACAACTACATTGCAAGAAACAGTCCTTTCAAAAACTAATTTCATTGTCACAAGAACAAGGTGCTGAATGCTGCAGTTTCTAGCATACATGGTTTTCTTTGGGGAGGAACATGTGTTACTTCAACTCAGCTGAATAGGCCTATTTGGAGCAAACCCAGCCTATCTGCACTTTGAAACACCAAAGTTGCAGGAAGCATTCCTTTCCAAAACGGACACCATTCTCACTGGAATACAATGTGTTAGATGCTCCAGCTTCTAACATAGATGGTTTTCTTTGGAGAGATACATGGGTTTCTTCAACTCAGCTGAATATACTTTAAGGGAGCAAACAGAGTCTATCTCCACCTTCAACCACCTAAGTTCCAGGAAGTATTCCTTGAAAAACCTAACCGAATACTACAGGGAAACCATGTGGTAGAAGCTCCTGGTTCTAAGACAGATGATTTTCTTTCAAGAGATACATGTGTTTCTACAAGTTAGCTGAAGAGGCCAAGTTGGAACAAAATGAGCCTTTCTCCACCGAAAAAATACTGATTCTCGGGAGTTATTCCTTTCAAAACCAAATTCAATTTGGACAGGGAAACAGTGTGCTAGATGCTCCTGCTTCAAACAGGGATTGTTTTCTTGCGAGAAATACCTGTGTTTCTTCACTGGAGCCGAGTAGGGCTATTTGGAATAAAATGAGCCTTTTCGACCTTGAAAACTGTGATTTGCAGGGATTACTCATTTCAAAAACTAATTCAGCTCTCAAAGTGAAACAATGTGCTCTGCTACAGCTTCTAGCATACATGCTTTTCTTTGAAGAAGTACATGAATTTCTTCAACTCAGCTGGATAGCCCTAATAGACCAAACGCAGTCTATATTAACCCTTCCACACCTAAGATTCAGGAAGTTTTCCTTTACTAACTAATGCAGTTCTCAGAGGAAAACAGAGTGCTTCTAACATGGATGGTTTTCCTTTGAGAGATACATGTGTTTCTTCAACTCAGCTGAAAAGGCATCTTTGGAGCAAAGAGAGACAATCTATCTTGAAATACCTTAGTTGCAGGAAGCATTGCATTGAAAACCTAAGTCAATACTCACAAGGAATCAATGATCTCGATGCTCCTGCATCTAATAGCGATGGTTTTCTTGGAGAGATACCTGTATTTCTTCCACTTGGCTGAATAGGTCTTTTTGGATCAAAATGAGCTTTTTTGCGCTTTGAAAACTATGAACTACAGGAAGCATTTCTTTCCAAACCTAACACAATTCTCATTAGGACAGAGATGCTGAATGCTGCATCTTCTAACTTAGAGGGTTTTCTTAGGAGAGATACAAGGGTTTCTTCACCTCAGCTGAATATACGTTAAGTTAACAAACAGAGTCTCTCCCCACCTTGAACCACCAAAGTTCCAGGAAGTATTCCTTTAAAAAACTAACCGAATTCTACAGGGAAACAATGTGGTAGAAGCTCCTGGTCATAAGACAGATAGATTTCTTTCCAGAGATACATGTGTTTCTTCAAGTTAGCTGAATAGGCCTATTTAGAACAACTTGAGCCTTTCTCCACCTAGAAAATTCTGATATGCAAGAGATATTCCTTTCAAAACCAAATTCAATTCTCACAGGGAAACAATGTGGTAGATGCTACATCTTTTAAAACAGGTTGTTTTCTTTAAGGAGACAGATGTGTTCCTTCAACTCAATGGAAAATGCCTAGTTGCAGCCAATGGAATCGATCTCCACCTTGAAACACCTAAGTTGCGGGATGTGTCTTTTCAGAACAAACTGAATTCTCCCAGGAAAAGCATGTGCTACATTCTCCTGCATGGAACAATGAGGGATTTCCTTGAGAGACACATGTGTTGCATCACCTCACCAGAATAGGTGTATTTGAAGCACAAGGAGCCTTTCTCCCCTGTGAACATTTTTTTTGCAGGAATTATTCCTGTCAAAACATAACACAAGCCTCACTGGAAAAAAGGTGCTACATGCTCCTGCTTCTAACACAGGTGGTTTTCTTTTGAGGGATACAAGGATTCCTTCAATTTAGCTGAATAGGTCTATTTGCAACAAAATGTGCCCTTCCCCACCTGGAAAACTATCGTTCACAGGAATTATTCCTTTCAAAACTAACTCAATTGTCGGAGGGAGACAATGCAGAAGATGCTGCAGCTTCTCTCACAGATGGTTGTCTTTGGAGAGGTACATGTGTTCCCTCCCCTCAGTTGAATAGGCCTATTTGGAGCCAAAAGTGCCTATCTCCACCTTGAAGCACCTACTTTTCACGAAGTATTTCTTTCAAAAGTTAACTCAGTTATCACAGAGAAACAATGTGCTGCTAGCTTCTGTTTCTACACAGATGGAGTTCCTTCGAGAGATACATGTGTTTCTTCAAGTAAGATGAATTGGTGGATCTGCAGCCAAATGAGCCTTTTCCATCTTGAAAACTTTGGTTTGCAGGAAGTACTCCTTTCAAAACCTAACTGAGTTCTCATGGCCTAACAATGTGCTCGATGTGGCAGCCACTTTCATAGCTGGTTTTCTTTGGAGAGATGCATATGGTTCTTCAACTCAGGTGAAGAGGCCTATTTGGAGCAAAGTGAGGCTATTTCCACCTTGAAAGGCCGTGGTTGCAGGAAGTATTCTTTTCCAAAACGGACGCAATTCTCACAGGAAAACAATGTGCTAGGTGCTCCTGCTTCCAACAGGGATGGTTTTCTTCCGAGAAATACCTGTGTTTCTTCAACTTAGCCAAGTCGGGCTATTTGGAATGAGATGACACTTTTCGACCTTGAAAACTGTGAATTGCAGGAATTATTCTTCTGCAAATCCAATTCAACTCTCAAAGGGAAACATTGTGCTAGATGCTAGGGCTTCTACCATGCATAGTTTTCTTTTAGAGGTACATGTACTTCCTCTACTCAGCTGAATAGCCCTAATGGACCAAACGCAGCCTATCTCCCCCTGCAAACACCTAAGATTCATGAAGAATTCCTTTCAAAAACTAACACAGTTCTCACAGGAAAACATGTGCTTCTAACATGGGTGGTTTTCCTTTGAGAGATGTGTGTGTCTTCAACTTAGCTGAATAGGCCTATTTGAAATGAGGTGAGCCTCCTACTTTGAATATTGATATTTGCAGGGTGCATTGCTTTAAAAAACTAAATGAATTCTCAAAGTGAAACACTGGGCTAGATGTGGCAGTTTCTAACATTGAAGGATTTCTTTGCATACATGCATGTGTATCTGCAATTCACCCAATAGGCCTATTTAGAGTAAGCACATGCTCTCTCCACCTTGAAACACCTAAGTGGCAGTAAGTATTCCTTTCAAAAATAACTCAAGTCTCAAAGGGAAACAACGTGCTAAACGCAAATGCTGCCATCACAGACGGTTTCCTTTGGAGAGGTACATGTGTTACATCTCCTTAGGTGAATAGGCCCATTCGGAGCAAAATGATCCTTTCTCCACTGTGAAAACGATGATTTGCAGGACGCACTCCTTTCAAAACGTAACTCAAGTCTCACAAGGAAACAAAGTGGTAGATTCTTTGCATCTAACACAGATTTTTTTCTTTCGAGATACACACATGTTTCATCAACTTACTTGAACTGGCCTATTTGCAAGAAAATGAGACTTTCTCCACCTTGAAAAGTATGATTTGCAGGAGTTATTCTTCCCAAACCTATCTGAAGTCTCACAGGGTAACAATGTGCTTGAAACTCCTGCTTCTAACTCGGTGGTTTTCTTTCTAGGAATGCATGTGTTTCCTCAACTTAGTTGCCTAGGCCTATTTGAAACACAATGAGCCTATCTCCAACCTGAAAACTGTGATTAGCAGGATGTATTCCTTTCCAAAACTTCCTTAATTCTCAAAGGGAAACAATGTGCTAGAAGCTGCGGCTTCCAGCATAGGTGATTGTCTTGGCAGGGATACATGTGTTTCTTCAACTCACCTGATTAGGCCTACTTAGTGCAAAGAGAGACCTGCTGCACCTTGAAACAACTACATTGCAAGAAACAGTCCTTTCAAAAACTAATTTCATTGTCACAAGAACAAGGTGCTGAATGCTGCAGTTTCTAGCATACATGGTTTTCTTTGGGGAGGAACATGTGTTACTTCAACTCAGCTGAATAGGCCTGTTTGGAGCAAACCCAGCCTATCTGCACTTTGAAACACCAAAGTTGCAGGAAGCATTCCTTTCCAAAACGGACACCATTCTCACTGGAATACAATGTGTTAGATGCTCCAGCTTCTAACATAGATGGTTTTCTTTGGAGAGATACATGGGTTTCTTCAACTCAGCTGAATATACTTTAAGGGAGCAAACAGAGTCTATCTCCACCTTCAACCACCTAAGTTCCAGGAAGTATTCCTTGAAAAACCTAACCGAATACTACAGGGAAACCATGTGGTAGAAGCTCCTGGTTCTAAGACAGATGATTTTCTTTCAAGAGATACATGTGTTTCTACAAGTTAGCTGAAGAGGCCAAGTTGGAACAAAATGAGCCTTTCTCCAACGAAAAAATACTGATTCTCGGGAGTTATTCCTTTCAAAACCAAATTCAATTTGGACAGGGAAACAGTGTGTTAGATGCTCCTGCTTCAAACACGGATTGTTTTCTTGCGAGAAATACCTGTGTTTCTTCACTGGAGCCGAGTAGGGCTATTTGGAATAAAATGAGCCTTTTCGACCTTGAAAACTGTGATTTGCAGGGATTACTCATTTCAACAACTAGTTCAGCTCTCAAAGTGAAACAATGTGCTCTGCTACAGCTTCTAGCATACATGCTTTTCTTTGAAGAGGTACATGAATTTCTTCAACTCAGCTGGATAGCCCTAATAGACCAAACGCAGTCTATATTAACCCTTCCACACCTAAGATTCAGGAAGTTTTCCTTTACTAACTAATGCAGTTCTCAGAGGAAAACAGAGTGCTTCTAACATGGATGGTTTTCCTTTGAGAGATACATGTGTTTCTTCAACTCAGCTGAAAAGGCATCTTTGGAGCAAAGAGAGACAATCTATCTTGAAATACCTTAGTTGCAGGAAGCATTGCATTGAAAACCTAAGTCAATACTCACAAGGAATCAATGATCTCGATGCTCCTGCATCTAATAGCGATGGTTTTCTTGGAGAGATACCTGTGTTTCTTCCACTTGGCTGAATAGGTCTTTTTGGATCAAAATGAGCTTTTTTGCGCTTTGAAAACTATGAACTACAGGAAGCATTTCTTTCCAAACCTAACACAATTCTCATTAGGACAGAGATGCTGAATGCTGCATCTTCTAACTTAGAGGGTTTTCTTAGGAGAGATACAAGGTTTTCTTCACCTCAGCTGAATATACGTTAAGTTAACAAACAGAGTCTCTCCACACCTTGAACCACCAAAGTTCCAGGAAGTATTCCTTTAAAAAACTAACCGAATTCTACAGGGAAACAATGTGGTAGAAGCTCCTGGTCATAAGACAGATAGATTTCTTTCCAGAGATACATGTGTTTCTTCAAGTTAGCTGAATAGGCCTATTTAGAACAACTTGAGCCTTTCTCCACCTAGAAAATTGTGATATGCAAGAGATATTCCTTTCAAAACCAAATTCAATTCTCACAGGGAAACAATGTGGTAGATGCTACATCTTTTAAAACAGGTGGTTTTCTTTAAGGAGACAGATGTGTTCCTTCAACTCAATGGAAAATGCCTAGTTGCAGCCAATGGAATCGAACTCCACCTTGAAACACCTAAGTTGCGGGATGTGTCTTTTCAGAACAAACTGAATTCTCCCAGGAAAAGCATGTGCTACATTCTCCTGCATGGAACAATGAGGGATTTCCTTGAGAGACACATGTGTTGCATCACCTCACCAGAATAGGTGTATTTGAAGCACAAGGAGCCTTTCTCCCCTGTGAACATTTTTTTTGCAGGAATTATTCCTGTCAAAACATAACACAAGCCTCACTGGAAAAAAGGTGCTACATGCTCCTGTTTCTAACACAGGTGGTTTTCTTTTGAGGGATACAAGGATTCCTTCAATTTTGCTGAATAGGTCTATTTGCAACAAAATGAGCCCTTCCCCACCTGGAAAACTATCGTTCACAGGAATTATTCCTTTCAAAACTAACTCAATTGTCAGAGGGAGACAATGCAGAAGATGCTGCAGCTTCTCTCACAGATGGTTGTCTTTGGAGAGGTACATGTGTTCCCTCCCCTCAGTTGAATAGGCCTATTTGGAGCCAAAAGTGCCTATCTCCACCTTGAAGCACCTACTTTTCACGAAGCATTTCTTTCAAAAGTTAACTCAGTTATCACAGAGAATCAATGTGCTGCTAGCTTCTGTTTCTACACAGATGGAGTTCCTTCGAGAGATACATGTGTTTCTTCAAGTAAGATGAATTGGTGGATCTGCAGCCAAATGAGCCTTTTCCATCTTGAAAACTTTGGTTTGCAGGAAGTACTCCTTTCAAAACCTAACTGAGTTCTCATGGCCTAACAATGTGCTCGATGTGGCAGCCACTTTCATAGCTGGTTTTCTTTGGAGAGATGCATATGGTTCTTCAACTCAGGTGAAGAGGCCTATTTGGAGCAAAGTGAGGCTATTTCCACCTTCAAAGGCCGTGGTTGCAGGAAGTATTCTTTTCCAAAACTTAGCAATTCTCACAGGAAAACAATGTGCTAGGTGCTCCTGCTTCCAACAGGGATGGTTTTCTTTCGAGAAATACCTGTGTTTCTTCAACTTAGCCAAGTCGGGCTATTTGGAATGAGATGACAGTTTTCGACCTTGAAAACTGTGAATTGCAGGAATTATTCTTCTGCAAATCCAATTCAACTCTCAAAGGGAAACATTGTGCTAGATGCTAGGGCTTCTACCATGCATACTTTTCTTTTAGAGGTACATGTACTTCCTCTACTCAGCTGAATAGCCCTAATGGACCAAACGCAGCCTATCTCCCCCTGCAAACACCTAAGATTCATGAAGAATTCCTTTCAAAAACTAACACAGTTCTCACAGGAAAACATGTGCTTCTAACATGGGTGGTTTTCCTTTGAGAGATGTGTGTGTCTTCAACTTAGCTGAATAGGCCTATTTGAAATGAGGTGAGCCTCCTACTTTGAATATTGATATTTGCAGGGTGCATTGCTTTAAAAAACTAAATGAATTCTCATAGTGAAACACTGTGCTAGATGTGGCAGTTTCTAACATTGAAGGATTTCTTTGCATACATGCATGTGTATCTGCAATTCACCCAAATAGGCCTATTTAGAGTAAGCACATGCTCTCTCCACCTTGAAACACCTAAGTGGCAGTAAGTATTCCTTTCAAAAATAACTCAAGTCTCAAAGGGAAACAACGTGCTAAACGCAAATGCTGCCATCACAGACGGTTTCCTTTGGAGAGGTACATGTGTTACATCTCCTTAGGTGAATAGGCCCATTCGGAGCAAAATGATCCTTTCTCCACTGTGAAAACCATGATTTGCAGGACGTATTCCTTTCAAAACGTAACTCAAGTCTCACAAGGAAACAAAGTGGTAGATTCTTTGCATCTAACACAGATTTTTTTCTTTCGAGATACACACATGTTTCATCAACTTACTTGAACTGGCCTATTTGCAAGAAAATGAGACTTTCTCCACCTTGAAAAGTATGATTTGCAGGAGTTATTCTTCCCAAACCTATCTGAAGTCTCACAGGGTAACAATGTGCTTGAAACTCCTGCTTCTAACTCGGTGGTTTTCTTTCTAGGAATGCATGTGTTTCCTCAACTTAGTTGCCTAGGCCTATTTGGAACACAATGAGCCTATCTCCAACCTGAAAACTGTGATTAGCAGGATGTATTCCTTTCCAAAACTTCCTTAATTCTCAAAGGGAAACAATGTGCTAGAAGCTGCGGCTTCCAGCATAGGTGATTGTCATGGCAGGGATACATGTGTTTCTTCAACTCACCTGATTAGGCCTACTTAGTGCAAAGAGAGACCTGCTGCACCTTGAAACAACTACATTGCAAGAAACAGTCCTTTCAAAAACTAATTTCATTGTCACAAGAACAAGGTGCTGAATGCTGCAGTTTCTAGCATACATGGTTTTCTTTGGGGAGGAACATGTGTTACTTCAACTCAGCTGAATAGGCCTGTTTGGAGCAAACCCAGCCTATCTGCACTTTGAAACACCCAAGTTGCAGGAAGCATTCCTTTCCAAAACGGACACCATTCTCACTGGAATACAATGTGTTAGATGCTCCAGCTTCTAACATAGATGGTTTTCTTTGGAGAGATACATGGGTTTCTTCAACTCAGCTGAATATACTTTAAGGGAGCAAACAGAGTCTATCTCCACCTTCAACCACCTAAGTTCCAGGAAGTATTCCTTGAAAAACCTAACCGAATACTACAGGGAAACCATGTGGTAGAAGCTCCTGGTTCTAAGACAGATGATTTTCTTTCAAGAGATACATGTGTTTCTACAAGTTAGCTGAAGAGGCCAATTTGGAACAAAATGAGCCTTTCTCCACCGAAAAAATACTGATTCTCGGGAGTTATTCCTTTCAAAACCAAATTCAATTTGGACAGGGAAACAGTGTGTTAGATGCTCCTGCTTCAAACAGGGATTGTTTTCTTGCGAGAAATACCTGTGTTTCTTCACTGGAGCCGAGTAGGGCTATTTGGAATAAAATGAGCCTTTTCGACCTTGAAAACTGTGATTTGCAGGGATTACTCATTTCAACAACTAGTTCAGCTCTCAAAGTGAAACAATGTGCTCTGCTACAGCTTCTAGCATACATGCTTTTCTTTGAAGAGGTACATGAATTTCTTCAACTCAGCTGGATAGCCCTAACAGACCAAACGCAGTCTATATTAACCCTTCCACACCTAAGATTCAGGAAGTTTTCCTTTACTAACTAATGCAGTTCTCAGAGGAAAACAGAGTGCTTCTAACATGGATGGTTTTCCTTTGAGAGATACATGTGTTTCTTCAACTCAGCTGAAAAGGCATCTTTGGAGCAAAGAGAGACAATCTATCTTGAAATACCTTAGTTGCAGGAAGCATTGCATTGAAAACCTAAGTCAATACTCACAAGGAATCAATGATCTCGATGCTCCTGCATCTAATAGCGATGGTTTTCTTGGAGAGATACCTGTGTTTCTTCCACTTGGCTGAATAGGTCTTTTTGGATCAAAATGAGCTTTTTTGCGCTTTGAAAACTATGAACTACAGGAAGCATTTCTTTCCAAACCTAACACAATTCTCATTAGGACAGAGATGCTGAATGCTGCATCTTCTAACTTAGAGGGTTTTCTTAGGAGAGATACAAGGGTTTCTTCACCTCAGCTGAATATACGTTAAGTTAACAAACAGAGTCTCTCCCCACCTTGAACCACCAAAGTTCCAGGAAGTATTCCTTTAAAAAACTAACCGAATTCTACAGGGAAACAATGTGGTAGAAGCTCCTGGTCATAAGACAGATAGATTTCTTTCCAGAGATACATGTGTTTCTTCAAGTTAGCTGAATAGGCCTATTTAGAACAACTTGAGCCTTTCTCCACCTAGAAAATTGTGATATGCAAGAGATATTCCTTTCAAAACCAAATTCAATTCTCACAGGGAAACAATGTGGTAGATGCTACATCTTTTAAAACAGGTGGTTTTCTTTAAGGAGACAGATGTGTTCCTTCAACTCAATGGAAAATGCCTAGTTGCAGCCAATGGAATCGAACTCCACCTTGAAACACCTAAGTTGCGGGATGTGTCTTTTCAGAACAAACTGAATTCTCCCAGGAAAAGCATGTGCTACATTCTCCTGCATGGAACAATGAGGGATTTCCTTGAGAGACACATGTGTTGCATCACCTCACCAGAATAGGTGTATTTGAAGCACAAGGAGCCTTTCTCCCCTGTGAACATTTTTTTTGCAGGAATTATTCCTGTCAAAACATAACACAAGCCTCACTGGAAAAAAGGTGCTACATGCTCCTGTTTCTAACACAGGTGGTTTTCTTTTGAGGGATACAAGGATTCCTTCAATTTAGCTGAATAGGTCTATTTGCAACAAAATGAGCCCTTCCCCACCTGGAAAACTATCGTTCACAGGAATTATTCCTTTCAAAACTAACTCAATTGTCAGAGGGAGACAATGCAGAAGATGCTGCAGCTTCTCTCACAGATGGTTGTCTTTGGAGAGGTACATGTGTTCCCTCCCCTCAGTTGAATAGGCCTATTTGGAGCCAAAAGTGCCTATCTCCACCTTGAAGCACCTACTTTTCACGAAGCATTTCTTTCAAAAGTTAACTCAGTTATCACAGAGAATCAATGTGCTGCTAGCTTCTGTTTCTACACAGATGGAGTTCCTTCGAGAGATACATGTGTTTCTTCAAGTAAGATGAATTGGTGGATCTGCAGCCAAATGAGCCTTTTCCATCTTGAAAACTTTGGTTTGCAGGAAGTACTCCTTTCAAAACCTAACTGAGTTCTCATGGCCTAACAATGTGCTCGATGTGGCAGCCACTTTCATAGCTGGTTTTCTTTGGAGAGATGCATATGGTTCTTCAACTCAGGTGAAGAGGCCTATTTGGAGCAAAGTGAGGCTATTTCCACCTTCAAAGGCCGTGGTTGCAGGAAGTATTCTTTTCCAAAACTTAGCAATTCTCACAGGAAAACAATGTGCTAGGTGCTCCTGCTTCCAACAGGGATGGTTTTCTTTCGAGAAATACCTGTGTTTCTTCAACTTAGCCAAGTCGGGCTATTTGGAATGAGATGACAGTTTTCGACCTTGAAAACTGTGAATTGCAGGAATTATTCTTCTGCAAATCCAATTCAACTCTCAAAGGGAAACATTGTGCTAGATGCTAGGGCTTCTACCATGCATACTTTTCTTTTAGAGGTACATGTACTTCCTCTACTCAGCTGAATAGCCCTAATGGACCAAACGCAGCCTATCTCCCCCTGCAAACACCTAAGATTCATGAAGAATTCCTTTCAAAAACTAACACAGTTCTCACAGGAAAACATGTGCTTCTAACATGGGTGGTTTTCCTTTGAGAGATGTGTGTGTCTTCAACTTAGCTGAATAGGCCTATTTGAAATGAGGTGAGCCTCCTACTTTGAATATTGATATTTGCAGGGTGCATTGCTTTAAAAAACTAAATGAATTCTCATAGTGAAACACTGTGCTAGATGTGGCAGTTTCTAACATTGAAGGATTTCTTTGCATACATGCATGTGTATCTGCAATTCACCCAAATAGGCCTATTTAGAGTAAGCACATGCTCTCTCCACCTTGAAACACCTAAGTGGCAGTAAGTATTCCTTTCAAAAATAACTCAAGTCTCAAAGGGAAACAACGTGCTAAACGCAAATGCTGCCATCACAGACGGTTTCCTTTGGAGAGGTACATGTGTTACATCTCCTTAGGTGAATAGGCCCATTCGGAGCAAAATGATCCTTTCTCCACTGTGAAAACCATGATTTGCAGGACGTATTCCTTTCAAAACGTAACTCAAGTCTCACAAGGAAACAAAGTGGTAGATTCTTTGCATCTAACACAGATTTTTTTCTTTCGAGATACACACATGTTTCATCAACTTACTTGAACTGGCCTATTTGCAAGAAAATGAGACTTTCTCCACCTTGAAAAGTATGATTTGCAGGAGTTATTCTTCCCAAACCTATCTGAAGTCTCACAGGGTAACAATGTGCTTGAAACTCCTGCTTCTAACTCGGTGGTTTTCTTTCTAGGAATGCATGTGTTTCCTCAACTTAGTTGCCTAGGCCTATTTGGAACACAATGAGCCTATCTCCAACCTGAAAACTGTGATTAGCAGGATGTATTCCTTTCCAAAACTTCCTTAATTCTCAAAGGGAAACAATGTGCTAGAAGCTGCGGCTTCCAGCATAGGTGATTGTCATGGCAGGGATACATGTGTTTCTTCAACTCACCTGATTAGGCCTACTTAGTGCAAAGAGAGACCTGCTGCACCTTGAAACAACTACATTGCAAGAAACAGTCCTTTCAAAAACTAATTTCATTGTCACAAGAACAAGGTGCTGAATGCTGCAGTTTCTAGCATACATGGTTTTCTTTGGGGAGGAACATGTGTTACTTCAACTCAGCTGAATAGGCCTGTTTGGAGCAAACCCAGCCTATCTGCACTTTGAAACACCCAAGTTGCAGGAAGCATTCCTTTCCAAAACGGACACCATTCTCACTGGAATACAATGTGTTAGATGCTCCAGCTTCTAACATAGATGGTTTTCTTTGGAGAGATACATGGGTTTCTTCAACTCAGCTGAATATACTTTAAGGGAGCAAACAGAGTCTATCTCCACCTTCAACCACCTAAGTTCCAGGAAGTATTCCTTGAAAAACCTAACCGAATACTACAGGGAAACCATGTGGTAGAAGCTCCTGGTTCTAAGACAGATGATTTTCTTTCAAGAGATACATGTGTTTCTACAAGTTAGCTGAAGAGGCCAATTTGGAACAAAATGAGCCTTTCTCCACCGAAAAAATACTGATTCTCGGGAGTTATTCCTTTCAAAACCAAATTCAATTTGGACAGGGAAACAGTGTGTTAGATGCTCCTGCTTCAAACAGGGATTGTTTTCTTGCGAGAAATACCTGTGTTTCTTCACTGGAGCCGAGTAGGGCTATTTGGAATAAAATGAGCCTTTTCGACCTTGAAAACTGTGATTTGCAGGGATTACTCATTTCAACAACTAGTTCAGCTCTCAAAGTGAAACAATGTGCTCTGCTACAGCTTCTAGCATACATGCTTTTCTTTGAAGAGGTACATGAATTTCTTCAACTCAGCTGGATAGCCCTAACAGACCAAACGCAGTCTATATTAACCCTTCCACACCTAAGATTCAGGAAGTTTTCCTTTACTAACTAATGCAGTTCTCAGAGGAAAACAGAGTGCTTCTAACATGGATGGTTTTCCTTTGAGAGATACATGTGTTTCTTCAACTCAGCTGAAAAGGCATCTTTGGAGCAAAGAGAGACAATCTATCTTGAAATACCTTAGTTGCAGGAAGCATTGCATTGAAAACCTAAGTCAATACTCACAAGGAATCAATGATCTCGATGCTCCTGCATCTAATAGCGATGGTTTTCTTGGAGAGATACCTGTGTTTCTTCCACTTGGCTGAATAGGTCTTTTTGGATCAAAATGAGCTTTTTTGCGCTTTGAAAACTATGAACTACAGGAAGCATTTCTTTCCAAACCTAACACAATTCTCATTAGGACAGAGATGCTGAATGCTGCATCTTCTAACTTAGAGGGTTTTCTTAGGAGAGATACAAGGGTTTCTTCACCTCAGCTGAATATACGTTAAGTTAACAAACAGAGTCCCTCCCCACCTTGAACCACCAAAGTTCCAGGAAGTATTCCTTTAAAAAACTAACCGAATTCTACAGGGAAACAATGTGGTAGAAGCTCCTGGTCATAAGACAGATAGATTTCTTTCCAGAGATACATGTGTTTCTTCAAGTTAGCTGAATAGGCCTATTTAGAACAACTTGAGCCTTTCTCCACCTAGAAAATTCTGATATGCAAGAGATATTCCTTTCAAAACCAAATTCAATTCTCACAGGGAAACAATGTGGTAGATGCTACATCTTTTAAAACAGGTGGTTTTCTTTAAGGAGAAAGATGTGTTCCTTCAACTCAATGGAAAATGCCTAGTTGCAGCCAATGGAATCGAACTCCACCTTGAAACACCTAAGTTGCGGGATGTGTCTTTTCAGAACAAACTGAATTCTCCCAGGAAAAGCATGTGCTACATTCTCCTGCATGGAACAATGAGGGATTTCCTTGAGAGACACATGTGTTGCATCACCTCACCAGAATAGGTGTATTTGAAGCACAAGGAGCCTTTCTCCCCTGTGAACATTTTTTTTGCAGGAATTATTCCTGTCAAAACATAACACAAGCCTCACTGGAAAAAAGGTGCTACATGCTCCTGTTTCTAACACAGGTGGTTTTCTTTTGAGGGATGCAAGGATTCCTTCAAATTAGCTGAATAGGTCTATTTGCAACAAAATGAGCCCTTCCCCACCTGGAAAACTATCGTTCACAGGAATTATTCCTTTCAAAACTAACTCAATTGTCGGAGGGAGACAATGCAGAAGATGCTGCAGCTTCTCTCACAGATGGTTGTGTTTGGAGAGGTACATGTATTCCCTCCCCTCAGTTGAATAGGCCTATTTGGAGCCAAAAGTGCCTATCTCCACCTTGAAGCACCTACTTTTCACGAAGCATTTCTTTCAAAAGTTAACTCAGTTATCACAGAGAATCAATGTGCTGCTAGCTTCTGTTTCTACACAGATGGAGTTCCTTCGAGAGATACATGTGTTTCTTCAAGTAAGATGAATTGGTGGATCTGCAGCCAAATGAGCCTTTTCCATCTTGAAAACTTTGGTTTGCAGGAAGTACTCCTTTCAAAACCTAACTGAGTTCTCATGGCCTAACAATGTGCTCGATGTGGCAGCCACTTTCATAGCTGGTTTTCTTTGGAGAGATGCATATGGTTCTTCAACTCAGGTGAAGAGGCCTATTTGGAGCAAAGTGAGGCTATTTCCACCTTCAAAGGCCGTGGTTGCAGGAAGTATTCTTTTCCAAAACGGACGCAATTCTCACAGGAAAACAATGTGCTAGGTGCTCCTGCTTCCAACAGGGATGGTTTTCTTTCGAGAAATACCTGTGTTTCTTCAACTTAGCCAAGTCGGGCTATTTGGAATGAGATGACAGTTTTCGACCTTGAAAACTGTGAATTGCAGGAATTATTCTTCTGCAAATCCAATTCAACTCTCAAAGGGAAACATTGTGCTAGATGCTAGGGCTTCTACCATGCATACTTTTCTTTTAGAGGTACATGTACTTCCTCTACTCAGCTGAATAGCCCTAATGGACCAAACGCAGCCTATCTCCCCCTGCAAACACCTAAGATTCATGAAGAATTCCTTTCAAAAACTAACACAGTTCTCACAGGAAAACATGTGCTTCTAACATGGGTGGTTTTCCTTTGAGAGATGTGTGTGTCTTCAACTTAGCTGAATAGGCCTATTTGAAATGAGGTGAGCCTCCTACTTTGAATATTGATATTTGCAGGGTGCATTGCTTTAAAAAACTAAATGAATTCTCATAGTGAAACACTGTGCTAGATGTGGCAGTTTCTAACATTGAAGGATTTCTTTGCATACATGCATGTGTATCTGCAATTCACCCAAATAGGCCTATTTAGAGTAAGCACATGCTCTCTCCACCTTGAAACACCTAAGTGGCAGTAAGTATTCCTTTCAAAAATAACTCAAGTCTCAAAGGGAAACAACGTGCTAAACGCAAATGCTGCCATCACAGACGGTTTCCTTTGGAGAGGTACATGTGTTACATCTCCTTAGGTGAATAGGCCCATTCGGAGCAAAATGATCCTTTCTCCACTGTGAAAACGATGATTTGCAGGACGCATTCCTTTCAAAACGTAACTCAAGTCTCACAAGGAAACAAAGTGGTAGATTCTTTGCATCTAACACAGATTTTTTTCTTTCGAGATACACACATGTTTCATCAACTTACTTGAACTGGCCTATTTGCAAGAAAATGAGACTTTCTCCACCTTGAAAAGTATGATTTGCAGGAGTTATTCTTCCCAAACCTATCTGAAGTCTCACAGGGTAACAATGTGCTTGAAACTCCTGCTTCTAACTCGGTGGTTTTCTTTCTAGGAATGCATGTGTTTCCTCAACTTAGTTGCCTAGGCCTATTTGGAACACAATGAGCCTATCTCCAACCTGAAAACTGTGATTAGCAGGATGTATTCCTTTCCAAAACTTCCTTAATTCTCAAAGGGAAACAATGTGCTAGAAGCTGCGGCTTCCAGCATAGGTGATTGTCTTGGCAGGGATACATGTGTTTCTTCAACTCACCTGATTAGGCCTACTTAGTGCAAAGAGAGACCTGCTGCACCTTGAAACAACTACATTGCAAGAAACAGTCCTTTCAAAAACTAATTTCATTGTCACAAGAACAAGGTGCTGAATGCTGCAGTTTCTAGCATACATGGTTTTCTTTGGGGAGGAACATGTGTTACTTCAACTCAGCTGAATAGGCCTGTTTGGAGCAAACCCAGCCTATCTGCACTTTGAAACACCCAAGTTGCAGGAAGCATTCCTTTCCAAAACGGACACCATTCTCACTGGAATACAATGTGTTAGATGCTCCAGCTTCTAACATAGATGGTTTTCTTTGGAGAGATACATGGGTTTCTTCAACTCAGCTGAATATACTTTAAGGGAGCAAACAGAGTCTATCTCCACCTTCAACCACCTAAGTTCCAGGAAGTATTCCTTGAAAAACCTAACCGAATACTACAGGGAAACCATGTGGTAGAAGCTCCTGGTTCTAAGACAGATGATTTTCTTTCAAGAGATACATGTGTTTCTACAAGTTAGCTGAAGAGGCCAATTTGGAACAAAATGAGCCTTTCTCCACCGAAAAAATACTGATTCTCGGGAGTTATTCCTTTCAAAACCAAATTCAATTTGGACAGGGAAACAGTGTGTTAGATGCTCCTGCTTCAAACACGGATTGTTTTCTTGCGAGAAATACCTGTGTTTCTTCACTGGAGCCGAGTAGGGCTATTTGGAATAAAATGAGCCTTTTCGACCTTGAAAACTGTGATTTGCAGGGATTACTCATTTCAACAACTAGTTCAGCTCTCAAAGTGAAACAATGTGCTCTGCTACAGCTTCTAGCATACATGCTTTTCTTTGAAGAGGTACATGAATTTCTTCAACTCAGCTGGATAGCCCTAACAGACCAAACGCAGTCTATATTAACCCTTCCACACCTAAGATTCAGGAAGTTTTCCTTTACTAACTAATGCAGTTCTCAGAGGAAAACAGAGTGCTTCTAACATGGATGGTTTTCCTTTGAGAGATACATGTGTTTCTTCAACTCAGCTGAAAAGGCATCTTTGGAGCAAAGAGAGACAATCTATCTTGAAATACCTTAGTTGCAGGAAGCATTGCATTGAAAACCTAAGTCAATACTCACAAGGAATCAATGATCTCGATGCTCCTGCATCTAATAGCGATGGTTTTCTTGGAGAGATACCTGTGTTTCTTCCACTTGGCTGAATAGGTCTTTTTGGATCAAAATGAGCTTTTTTGCGCTTTGAAAACTATGAACTACAGGAAGCATTTCTTTCCAAACCTAACACAATTCTCATTAGGACAGAGATGCTGAATGCTGCATCTTCTAACTTAGAGGGTTTTCTTAGGAGAGATACAAGGGTTTCTTCACCTCAGCTGAATATACGTTAAGTTAACAAACAGAGTCTCTCCCCACCTTGAACCACCAAAGTTCCAGGAAGTATTCCTTTAAAAAACTAACGGAATTCTACAGGGAAACAATGTGGTAGAAGCTCCTGGTCATAAGACAGATAGATTTCTTTCCAGAGATACATGTGTTTCTTCAAGTTAGCTGAATAGGCCTATTTAGAACAACTTGAGCCTTTCTCCACCTAGAAAATTCTGATATGCAAGAGATATTCCTTTCAAAACCAAATTCAATTCTCACAGGGAAACAATGTGGTAGATGCTACATCTTTTAAAACAGGTGGTTTTCTTTAAGGAGACAGATGTGTTCCTTCAACTCAATGGAAAATGCCTAGTTGCAGCCAATGGAATCGAACTCCACCTTGAAACACCTAAGTTGCGGGATGTGTCTTTTCAGAACAAACTGAATTCTCCCAGGAAAAGCATGTGCTACATTCTCCTGCATGGAACAATGAGGGATTTCCTTGAGAGACACATGTGTTGCATCACCTCACCAGAATAGGTGTATTTGAAGCACAAGGAGCCTTTCTCCCCTGTGAACATTTTTTTTGCAGGAATTATTCCTGTCAAAACATAACACAAGCCTCACTGGAAAAAAGGTGCTACATGCTCCTGTTTCTAACACAGGTGGTTTTCTTTTGAGGGATACAAGGATTCCTTCAATTTAGCTGAATAGGTCTATTTGCAACAAAATGAGCCCTTCCCCACCTGGAAAACTATCGTTCACAGGAATTATTCCTTTCAAAACTAACTCAATTGTCGGAGGGAGACAATGCAGAAGATGCTGCAGCTTCTCTCACAGATGGTTGTCTTTGGAGAGGTACATGTGTTCCCTCCCCTCAGTTGAATAGGCCTATTTGGAGCCAAAAGTGCCTATCTCCACCTTGAAGCACCTACTTTTCACGAAGTATTTCTTTCAAAAGTTAACTCAGTTATCACAGAGAATCAATGTGCTGCTAGCTTCTGTTTCTACACAGATGGAGTTCCTTCGAGAGATACATGTGTTTCTTCAAGTAAGATGAATTGGTGGATCTGCAGCCAAATGAGCCTTTTCCATCTTGAAAACTTTGGTTTGCAGGAAGTACTCCTTTCAAAACCTAACTGAGTTCTCATGGCCTAACAATGTGCTCGATGTGGCAGCCACTTTCATAGCTGGTTTTCTTTGGAGAGATGCATATGGTTCTTCAACTCAGGTGAAGAGGCCTATTTGGAGCAAAGTGAGGCTATTTCCACCTTGAAAGGCCGTGGTTGCAGGAAGTATTCTTTTCCAAAACGGACGCAATTCTCACAGGAAAACAATGTGCTAGGTTCTCCTGCTTCCAACAGGGATGGTTTTCTTTCGAGAAATACCTGTGTTTCTTCAACTTAGCCAAGTCGGGCTATTTGGAATGAGATGACAGTTTTCGACCTTGAAAACTGTGAATTGCAGGAATTATTCTTCTGCAAATCCAATTCAACTCTCAAAGGGAAACATTGTGCTAGATGCTAGGGCTTCTACCATGCATACTTTTCTTTTAGAGGTACATGTACTTCCTCTACTCAGCTGAATAGCCCTAATGGACCAAACGCAGCCTATCTCCCCCTGCAAACACCTAAGATTCATGAAGAATTCCTTTCAAAAACTAACACAGTTCTCACAGGAAAACATGTGCTTCTAACATGGGTGGTTTTCCTTTGAGAGATGTGTGTGTCTTCAACTTAGCTGAATAGGCCTATTTGAAATGAGGTGAGCCTCCTACTTTGAATATTGATATTTGCAGGGTGCATTGCTTTAAAAAACTAAATGAATTCTCATAGTGAAACACTGTGCTAGATGTGGCAGTTTCTAACATTGAAGGATTTCTTTGCATACATGCATGTGTATCTGCAATTCACCCAAATAGGCCTATTTAGAGTAAGCACATGCTCTCTCCACCTTGAAACACCTAAGTGGCAGTAAGTATTCCTTTCAAAAATAACTCAAGTCTCAAAGGGAAACAACGTGCTAAACGCAAATGCTGCCATCACAGACGGTTTCCTTTGGAGAGGTACATGTGTTACATCTCCTTAGGTGAATAGGCCCATTCGGAGCAAAATGATCCTTTCTCCACTGTGAAAACGATGATTTGCAGGACGTATTCCTTGCAAAACGTAACTCAAGTCTCACAAGGAAACAAAGTGGTAGATTCTTTGCATCTAACACAGATTTTTTTCTTTCGAGATGCACATGTTTCATCAACTTACTTGAACTGGCCTATTTGCAAGAAAATGAGACTTTCTCCACCTTGAAATGTATGATTTGCAGGAGTTATTCTTCCCAAACCTATCTGAAGTCTCACAGGGTAACAATGTGCTTGAAACTCCTGCTTCTAACTCGGTGGTTTTCTTTCTAGGAATGCATGTGTTTCCTCAACTTAGTTGCCTAGGCCTATTTGGAACACAATGAGCCTATCTCCAACCTGAAAACTGTGATTAGCAGGATGTATTCCTTTCCAAAACTTCCTTAATTCTCAAAGGGAAACAATGTGCTAGAAGCTGCGGCTTCCAGCATAGGTGATTGTCTTGGCAGGGATACATGTGTTTCTTCAACTCACCTGATTAGGCCTACTTAGTGCAAAGAGAGACCTGCTGCACCTTGAAACAACTACATTGCAAGAAACAGTCCTTTCAAAAACTAATTTCATTGTCACAAGAACAAGGTGCTGAATGCTGCAGTTTCTAGCATACATGGTTTTCTTTATGGAGGAACATGTGTTACTTCAACTCAGCTGAATAGGCCTGTTTGGAGCAAACCCAGCCTATCTGCACTTTGAAACACCAAAGTTGCAGGAAGCATTCCTTTCCAAAACGGACACCATTCTCACTGGAATACAATGTGTTAGATGCTCCAGCTTCTAACATAGATGGTTTTCTTTGGAGAGATACATGGGTTTCTTCAACTCAGCTGAATATACTTTAAGGGAGCAAACAGAGTCTATCTCCACCTTCAACCACCTAAGTTCCAGGAAGTATTCCTTGAAAAACCTAACCGAATACTACAGGGAAACCATGTGGTAGAAGCTCCTGGTTCTAAGACAGATGATTTTCTTTCAAGAGATACATGTGTTTCTACAAGTTAGCTGAAGAGGCCAATTTGGAACAAAATGAGCCTTTCTCCACCGAAAAAATACTGATTCTCGGGAGTTATTCCTTTCAAAACCAAATTCAATTTGGACAGGGAAACAGTGTGTTAGATGCTCCTGCTTCAAACAGGGATTGTTTTCTTGCGAGAAATACCTGTGTTTCTTCACTGGAGCCGAGTAGGGCTATTTGGAATAAAATGAGCCTTTTCGACCTTGAAAACTGTGATTTGCAGGGATTACTCATTTCAACAACTAGTTCAGCTCTCAAAGTGAAACAATGTGCTCTGCTACAGCTTCTAGCATACATGCTTTTCTTTGAAGAGGTACATGAATTTCTTCAACTCAGCTGGATAGCCCTAACAGACCAAACGCAGTCTATATTAACCCTTCCACACCTAAGATTCAGGAAATTTTCCTTTACTAACTAATGCAGTTCTCAGAGGAAAACAGAGTGCTTCTAACATGGATGGTTTTCCTTTGAGAGATACATGTGTTTCTTCAACTCAGCTGAAAAGGCATCTTTGGAGCAAAGAGAGACAATCTATCTTGAAATACCTTAGTTGCAGGAAGCATTGCATTGAAAACCTAAGTCAATACTCACAAGGAATCAATGATCTCGATGCTCCTGCATCTAATAGCGATTGTTTTCTTGGAGAGATACCTGTGTTTCTTCCACTTGGCTGAATAGGTCTTTTTGGATCAAAATGAGCTTTTTTGCGCTTTGAAAACTATGAACTACAGGAAGCATTTCTTTCCAAACCTAACACAATTCTCATTAGGACAGAGATGCTGAATGCTGCATCTTCTAACTTAGAGGGTTTTCTTAGGAGAGATACAAGGGTTTCTTCACCTCAGCTGAATATACGTTAAGTTAACAAACAGAGTCTCTCCCCACCTTGAACCACCAAAGTTCCAGGAAGTATTCCTTTAAAAAACTAACGGAATTCTACAGGGAAACAATGTGGTAGAAGCTCCTGGTCATAAGACAGATAGATTTCTTTCCAGAGATACATGTGTTTCTTCAAGTTAGCTGAATAGGCCTATTTAGAACAACTTGAGCCTTTCTCCACCTAGAAAATTCTGATATGCAAGAGATATTCCTTTCAAAACCAAATTCAATTCTCACAGGGAAACAATGTGGTAGATGCTACATCTTTTAAAACAGGTGGTTTTCTTTAAGGAGACAGATGTGTTCCTTCAACTCAATGGAAAATGCCTAGTTGCAGCCAATGGAATCGAACTCCACCTTGAAACACCTAAGTTGCGGGATGTGTCTTTTCAGAACAAACTGAATTCTCCCAGGAAAAGCATGTGCTACATTCTCCTGCATGGAACAATGAGGGATTTCCTTGAGAGACACATGTGTTGCATCACCTCACCAGAATAGGTGTATTTGAAGCACAAGGAGCCTTTCTCCCCTGTGAACATTTTTTTTGCAGGAATTATTCCTGTCAAAACATAACACAAGCCTCACTGGAAAAAAGGTGCTACATGCTCCTGTTTCTAACACAGGTGGTTTTCTTTTGAGGGATACAAGGATTCCTTCAATTTAGCTGAATAGGTCTATTTGCAACAAAATGAGCCCTTCCCCACCTGGAAAACTATCGTTCACAGGAATTATTCCTTTCAAAACTAACTCAATTGTCGGAGGGAGACAATGCAGAAGATGCTGCAGCTTCTCTCACAGATGGTTGTCTTTGGAGAGGTACATGTGTTCCCTCCCCTCAGTTGAATAGGCCTATTTGGAGCCAAAAGTGCCTATCTCCACCTTGAAGCACCTACTTTTCACGAAGTATTTCTTTCAAAAGTTAACTCAGTTATCACAGAGAATCAATGTGCTGCTAGCTTCTGTTTCTACACAGATGGAGTTCCTTCGAGAGATACATGTGTTTCTTCAAGTAAGATGAATTGGTGGATCTGCAGCCAAATGAGCCTTTTCCATCTTGAAAACTTTGGTTTGCAGGAAGTACTCCTTTCAAAACCTAACTGAGTTCTCATGGCCTAACAATGTGCTCGATGTGGCAGCCACTTTCATAGCTGGTTTTCTTTGGAGAGATGCATATGGTTCTTCAACTCAGGTGAAGAGGCCTATTTGGAGCAAAGTGAGGCTATTTCCACCTTCAAAGGCCGTGGTTGCAGGAAGTATTCTTTTCCAAAACGGACGCAATTCTCACAGGAAAACAATGTGCTAGGTGCTCCTGCTTCCAACAGGGATGGTTTTCTTTCGAGAAATACCTGTGTTTCTTCAACTTAGCCAAGTCGGGCTATTTGGAATGAGATGACAGTTTTCGACCTTGAAAACTGTGAATTGCAGGAATTATTCTTCTGCAAATCCAATTCAACTCTCAAAGGGAAACATTGTGCTAGATGCTAGGGCTTCTACCATGCATACTTTTCTTTTAGAGGTACATGTACTTCCTCTACTCAGCTGAATAGCCCTAATGGACCAAACGCAGCCTATCTCCCCCTGCAAACACCTAAGATTCATGAAGAATTCCTTTCAAAAACTAACACAGTTCTCACAGGAAAACATGTGCTTCTAACATGGGTGGTTTTCCTTTGAGAGATGTGTGTGTCTTCAACTTAGCTGAATAGGCCTATTTGAAATGAGGTGAGCCTCCTACTTTGAATATTGATATTTGCAGGGTGCATTGCTTTAAAAAACTAAATGAATTCTCATAGTGAAACACTGTGCTAGATGTGGCAGTTTCTAACATTGAAGGATTTCTTTGCATACATGCATGTGTATCTGCAATTCACCCAAATAGGCCTATTTAGAGTAAGCACATGCTCTCTCCACCTTGAAACACCTAAGTGGCAGTAAGTATTCCTTTCAAAAATAACTCAAGTCTCAAAGGGAAACAACGTGCTAAACGCAAATGCTGCCATCACAGACGGTTTCCTTTGGAGAGGTACATGTGTTACATCTCCTTAGGTGAATAGGCCCATTCGGAGCAAAATGATCCTTTCTCCACTGTGAAAACGATGATTTGCAGGACGTATTCCTTTCAAAACGTAACTCAAGTCTCACAAGGAAACAAAGTGGTAGGTTCTTTGCATCTAACACAGATTTTTTTCTTTCGAGATACACACATGTTTCATCAACTTACTTGAACTGGCCTATTTGCAAGAAAATGAGACTTTCTCCACCTTGAAATGTATGATTTGCAGGAGTTATTCTTCCCAAACCTATCTGAAGTCTCACAGGGAAACAATGTGCTTGAAACTCCTGCTTCTAACTCGGTGGTTTTCTTTCTAGGAATGCATGTGTTTCCTCAACTTAGTTGCCTAGGCCTATTTGGAACACAATGAGCCTATCTCCAACCTGAAAACTGTGATTAGCAGGATGTATTCCTTTCCAAAACTTCCTTAATTCTCAAAGGGAAACAATGTGCTAGAAGCTGCGGCTTCCAGCATAGGTGATTGTCTTGGCAGGGATACATGTGTTTCTTCAACTCACCTGATTAGGCCTACTTAGTGCAAAGAGAGACCTGCTGCACCTTGAAACAACTACATTGCAAGAAACAGTCCTTTCAAAAACTAATTTCATTGTCACAAGAACAAGGTGCTGAATGCTGCAGTTTCTAGCATACATGGTTTTCTTTGGGGAGGAACATGTGTTACTTCAACTCAGCTGAATAGGCCTGTTTGGAGCAAACCCAGCCTATCTGCACTTTGAAACACCCAAGTTGCAGGAAGCATTCCTTTCCAAAACGGACACCATTCTCACTGGAATACAATGTGTTAGATGCTCCAGCTTCTAACATAGATGGTTTTCTTTGGAGAGATACATGGGTTTCTTCAACTCAGCTGAATATACTTTAAGGGAGCAAACAGAGTCTATCTCCACCTTCAACCACCTAAGTTCCAGGAAGTATTCCTTGAAAAACCTAACCGAATACTACAGGGAAACCATGTGGTAGAAGCTCCTGGTTCTAAGACAGATGATTTTCCTTCAAGAGATACATGTGTTTCTACAAGTTAGCTGAAGAGGCCAATTTGGAACAAAATGAGCCTTTCTCCACCGAAAAAATACTGATTCTCGGGAGTTATTCCTTTCAAAACCAAATTCAATTTGGACAGGCAAACAGTGTGCTAGATGCTCCTGCTTCAAACAGGGATTGTTTTCTTGCGAGAAATACCTGTGTTTCTTCACTCGAGCCGAGTATGGCTATTTGGAATAAAATGAGCCTTTTCGACCTTGAAAACTGTGATTTGCAGGGATTACTCATTTCAAAAACTAATTCAGCTCTCAAAGTGAAACAATGTGCTCTGCTACAGCTTCTAGCATACATGCTTTTCTTTGAAGAAGTACATGAATTTCTTCAACTCAGCTGGATAGCCCTAATAGACCAAACGCAGTCTATATTAACCCTTCCACACCTAAGATTCAGGAAGTTTTCCTTTACTAACTAATGCAGTTCTCACAGGAAAACAGTGTGCTTCTAACATGGATGGTTTTCCTTTGAGAGATACATGTGTTTCTTCAACTCAGCTGAAAAGGCATCTTTGGAGCAAAGAGAGACAATCTATCTTGAAATACCTTAGTTGCAGGAAGCATTGCATTGAAAACCTAAGTCAATACTCACAAGGAATCAATGATCTCGATGCTCCTGCATCTAATAGCGATGGTTTTCTTGGAGAGATACCTGTATTTCTTCCACTTGGCTGAATAGGTCTTTTTGGATCAAAATGAGCTTTTTTGCGCTTTGAAAACTATGAACTACAGGAAGCATTTCTTTCCAAACCTAACACAATTCTCATTAGGACAGAGATGCTGAATGCTGCATCTTCTAACTTAGAGGGTTTTCTTAGGAGAGATACAAGGGTTTCTTCACCTCAGCTGAATATACGTTAAGTTAACAAACAGAGTCTCTCCCCACCTTGAACCACCAAAGTTCCAGGAAGTATTCCTTTAAAAAACTAACGGAATTCTACAGGGAAACAATGTGGTAGAAGCTCCTGGTCATAAGACAGATAGATTTCTTTCCAGAGATACATGTGTTTCTTCAAGTTAGCTGAATAGGCCTATTTAGAACAACTTGAGCCTTTCTCCACCTAGAAAATTCTGATATGCAAGAGATACTCCTTTCAAAACCAAATTCAATTCTCACAGGGAAACAATGTGGTAGATGCTACATCTTTTAAAACAGGTGGTTTTCTTTAAGGAGACAGATGTGTTCCTTCAACTCAATGGAAAATGCCTAGTTGCAGCCAATGGAATCGATCTCCACCTTGAAACACCTAAGTTGCGGGATGTGTCTTTTCAGAACAAACTGAATTCTCCCAGGAAAAGCATGTGCTACATTCTCCTGCATGGAACAATGAGGGATTTCCTTGAGAGACACATGTGTTGCATCACCTCACCAGAATAGGTGTATTTGAAGCACAAGGAGCCTTTCTCCCCTGTGAACATTTTTTTTTGCAGGAATTATTCCTGTCAAAACATAACACAAGCCTCACTGGAAAAAAGGTGCTACATGCTCCTGTTTCTAACACAGGTGGTTTTCTTTTGAGGGATACAAGGATTCCTTCAATTTAGCTGAATAGGTCTATTTGCAACAAAATGAGCCCTTCCCCACCTGGAAAACTACCGTTCACAGGAATTATTCCTTTCAAAACTAACTCAATTGTCGGAGGGAGACAATGCAGAAGATGCTGCAGCTTCTCTCACAGATGGTTGTCTTTGGAGAGGTACATGTGTTCCCTCCCCTCAGTTGAATAGGCCTATTTGGAGCCAAAAGTGCCTATCTCCACCTTGAAGCACCTACTTTTCACGAAGTATTTCTTTCAAAAGTTAACTCAGTTATCACAGAGAAACAATGTGCTGCTAGCTTCTGTTTCTACACAGATGGAGTTCCTTCGAGAGATACATGTGTTTCTTCAAGTAAGATGAATTGGTGGATCTGCAGCCAAATGAGCCTTTTCCATCTTGAAAACTTTGGTTTGCAGGAAGTACTCCTTTCAAAACCTAACTGAGTTCTCATGGCCTAACAATGTGCTCGATGTGGCAGCCACTTTCATAGCTGGTTTTCTTTGGAGAGATGCATATGGTTCTTCAACTCAGGTGAAGAGGCCTATTTGGAGCAAAGTGAGGCTATTTCCACCTTGAAAGACCGTGGTTGCAGGAAGTATTCTTTTCCAAAACGGACGCAATTCTCACAGGAAAACAATGTGCTAGGTGCTCCTGCTTCCAACAGGGATGGTTTTCTTTCGAGAAATACCTGTGTTTCTTCAACTTAGCCAAGTCGGGCTATTTGGAATGAGATGACACTTTTCGACCTTGAAAACTGTGAATTGCAGGAATTATTCTTCTGCAAATGCAATTCAACTCTCAAAGGGAAACATTGTGCTAGATGCTAGGGCTTCTACCATGCATACTTTTCTTTTAGAGGTACATGTACTTCCTCTACTCAGCTGAATAGCCCTAATGGACCAAACGCAGCCTATCTCCCCCTGCAAACACCTAAGATTCATGAAGAATTCCTTTCAAAAACTAACACAGTTCTCACAGGAAAACATGTGCTTCTAACATGGGTGGTTTTCCTTTGAGAGATGTGTGTGTCTTCAACTTAGCTGAATAGGCCTATTTGAAATGAGGTGAGCCTCCTACTTTGAATATTGATATTTGCAGGGTGCATTGCTTTAAAAAACTAAATGAATTCTCATAGTGAAACACTGTGCTAGATGTGGCAGTTTCTAACATTGAAGGATTTCTTTGCATACATGCATGTGTATCTGCAATTCACCCAAATAGGCCTATTTAGAGTAAGCACATGCTCTCTCCACCTTGAAACACCTAAGTGGCAGTAAGTATTCCTTTCAAAAATAACTCAAGTCTCAAAGGGAAACAACGTGCTAAACGCAAATGCTGCCATCACAGACGGTTTCCTTTGGAGAGGTACATGTGTTACATCTCCTTAGGTGAATAGGCCCATTCGGAGCAAAATGATCCTTTCTCCACTGTGAAAACGATGATTTGCAGGACGTATTCCTTTCAAAACGTAACTCAAGTCTCACAAGGAAACAAAGTGGTAGGTTCTTTGCATCTAACACAGATTTTTTTCTTTCGAGATACACACATGTTTCATCAACTTTCTTGAACTGGCCTATTTGCAAGAAAATGAGACTTTCTCCACCTTGAAAAGTAGGATTTGCAGGAGTTATTCTTCCCAAACCTATCTGAAGTCTCACAGGGAAACAATGTGCTTGAAACTCCTGCTTCTAACTCGGTGGTTTTCTTTCTAGGAATGCATGTGTTTCCTCAACTTAGTTGCCTAGGCCTATATGGAACACAATGAGCCTATCTCCAACCTGAAAACTGTGATTAGCAGGATGTATTCCTTTCCAAAACTTCCTTAATTCTCAAAGGGAAACAATGTGCTAGAAGCTGCGGCTTCCAGCATAGGTGATTGTCTTGGCAGGGATACATGTGTTTCTTCAACTCACCTGAATAGGCCTACTTAGTGCAAAGAGAGACCTTCTGCACCTTGAAACAACTACATTGCAAGAAACAGTCCTTTCAAAAACTAATTTCATTGTCACAAGAACAAGGTGCTGAATGCTGCAGTTTCTAGCATACATGGTTTTCTTTGGGGAGGAACATGTGTTACTTCAACTCAGCTGAATAGGCCTATTTGGAGCAAACCCAGCCTATCTGCACTTTGAAACACCAAAGTTGCAGGAAGCATTCCTTTCCAAAACGGACACCATTCTCACTGGAATACAATGTGTTAGATGCTCCAGCTTCTAACATAGATGGTTTTCTTTGGAGAGATACATGGGTTTCTTCAACTCAGCTGAATATACTTTAAGGGAGCAAACAGAGTCTATCTCCACCTTCAACCACCTAAGTTCCAGGAAGTATTCCTTGAAAAACCTAACCGAATACTACAGGGAAACCATGTGGTAGAAGCTCCTGGTTCTAAGACAGATGATTTTCTTTCAAGAGATACATGTGTTTCTACAAGTTAGCTGAAGAGGCCAATTTGGAACAAAATGAGCCTTTCTCCACCGAAAAAATACTGATTCTCGGGAGTTATTCCTTTCAAAACCAAATTCAATTTGGACAGGCAAACAGTGTGCTAGATGCTCCTGCTTCAAACAGGGATTGTTTTCTTGCGAGAAATACCTGTGTTTCTTCACTGGAGCCGAGTAGGGCTATTTGGAATAAAATGAGCCTTTTCGACCTTGAAAACTGTGATTTGCAGGGATTACTCATTTCAAAAACTAATTCAGCTCTCAAAGTGAAACAATGTGCTCTGCTACAGCTTCTAGCATCCATGCTTTTCTTGGCAGAGGTACATGAATTTCTTCAACTCAGCTGGATAGCCCTAATAGACCAAACGCAGTCTATATTAACCCTTCCACACCTAAGATTCAGGAAGTTTTCCTTTACTAACTAATGCAGTTCTCACAGGAAAACAGTGTGCTTCTAACATGGATGGTTTTCCTTTGAGAGATACATGTGTTTCTTCAACTCAGCTGAAAAGGCATCTTTGGAGCAAAGAGAGACAATCTATCTTGAAATACCTTAGTTGCAGGAAGCATTGCATTGAAAACCTAAGTCAATACTCACAAGGAATCAATGATCTCGATGCTCCTGCATCTAATAGCGATGGTTTTCTTGGAGAGATACCTGTATTTCTTCCACTTGGCTGAATAGGTCTTTTTGGATCAAAATGAGCTTTTTTGCGCTTTGAAAACTATGAACTACAGGAAGCATTTCTTTCCAAACCTAACACAATTCTCATTAGGACAGAGATGCTGAATGCTGCATCTTCTAACTTAGAGGGTTTTCTTAGGAGAGATACAAGGGTTTCTTCACCTCAGCTGAATATACGTTAAGTTAACAAACAGAGTCTCTCCCCACCTTGAACCACCAAAGTTCCAGGAAGTATTCCTTTAAAAAACTAACCCAATTCTACAGGGAAACAATGTGGTAGAAGCTCCTGGTCATAAGACAGATAGATTTCTTTCCAGAGATACATGTGTTTCTTCAAGTTAGCTGAATAGGCCTATTTAGAACAACTTGAGCCTTTCTCCACCTAGAAAATTCTGATATGCAAGAGATACTCCTTTCAAAACCAAATTCAATTCTCACAGGGAAACAATGTGGTAGATGCTACATCTTTTAAAACAGGTGGTTTTCTTTAAGGAGACAGATGTGTTCCTTCAACTCAATGGAAAATGCCTAGTTGCAGCCAATGGAATCGATCTCCACCTTGAAACACCTAAGTTGCGGGATGTGTCTTTTCAGAACAAACTGAATTCTCCCAGGAAAAGCATGTGCTACATTCTCCTGCATGGAACAATGAGGGATTTCCTTGAGAGACACATGTGTTGCATCACCTCACCAGAATAGGTGTATTTGAAGCACAAGGAGCCTTTCTCCCCTGTGAACATTTTTTTTTGCAGGAATTATTCCTGTCAAAACATAACACAAGCCTCACTGGAAAAAAGGTGCTACATGCTCCTGTTTCTAACACAGGTGGTTTTCTTTTGAGGGATACAAGGATTCCTTCAATTTAGCTGAATAGGTCTATTTGCAACAAAATGAGCCCTTCCCCACCTGGAAAACTACCGTTCACAGGAATTATTCCTTTCAAAACTAACTCAATTGTCGGAGGGAGGCAATGCAGAAGATGCTGCAGCTTCTCTCACAGATGGTTGTCTTTGGAGAGGTACATGTGTTCCCTCCCCTCAGTTGAATAGGCCTATTTGGAGCAAAAAGTTCCTATCTCCACCTTGAATCACCTACTTTTCACGAAGTATTTCTTTCAAAAGTTAACTCAGTTATCACAGAGAAACAATGTGCTGCTAGCTTCTGTTTCTACACAGATGGAGTTCCTTCGAGAGATACATGTGTTTCTTCAAGTAAGATGAATTGGTGGATCTGCAGCCAAATGAGCCTTTTCCATCTTGAAAACTTTGGTTTGCAGGAAGTACTCCTTTCAAAACCTAACTGAGTTCTCATGGCCTAACAATGTGCTCGATGTGGCAGCCACTTTCATAGCTGGTTTTCTTTGGAGAGATGCATATGGTTCTTCAACTCAGGTGAAGAGGCCTATTTGGAGCAAAGTGAGGCTATTTCCACCTTGAAAGGCCGTGGTTGCAGGAAGTATTCTTTTCCAAAACGGACGCAATTCTCACAGGAAAACAATGTGCTAGGTGCTCCTGCTTCCAACAGGGATGGTTTTCTTTCGAGAAATACCTGTGTTTCTTCAACTTAGCCAAGTCGGGCTATTTGGAATGAGATGACAGTTTTCGACCTTGAAAACTGTGAATTGCAGGAATTATTCTTCTGCAAATCCAATTCAACTCTCAAAGGGAAACATTGTGCTAGATGCTAGGGCTTCTACCATGCATACTTTTCTTTTAGAGGTACATGTACTTCCTCTACTCAGCTGAATAGCCCTAATGGACCAAACGTAGCCTATCTCCCCCTGCAAACACCTAAGATTCATGAAGAATTCCTTTCAAAAACTAACACAGTTCTCACAGGAAAACATGTGCTTCTAACATGGGTGGTTTTCCTTTGAGAGATGTGTGTGTCTTCAACTTAGCTGAATAGGCCTATTTGAAATGAGGTGAGCCTCCTACTTTGAATATTGATATTTGCAGGGTGCATTGCTTTAAAAAACTAAATGAATTCTCATAGTGAAACACTGTGCTAGATGTGGCAGTTTCTAACATTGAAGGATTTCTTTGCATACATGCATGTGTATCTGCAATTCACCCAAATAGGCCTATTTAGAGTAAGCACATGCTCTCTCCACCTTGAAACACCTAAGTGGCAGTAAGTATTCCTTTCAAAAATAACTCAAGTCTCAAAGGGAAACAACGTGCTAAACGCAAATGCTGCCATCACAGACGGTTTCCTTTGGAGAGGTACATGTGTTACATCTCCTTAGGTGAATAGGCCCATTCGGAGCAAAATGATCCTTTCTCCACTGTGAAAACGATGATTTGCAGGACGTATTCCTTTCAAAACGTAACTCAAGTCTCACAAGGAAACAAAGTGGTAGGTTCGTTGCATCTAACACAGATTTTTTTCTTTCGAGATACACACATGTTTCATCAACTTTCTTGAACTGGCCTATTTGCAAGAAAATGAGACTTTCTCCACCTTGAAAAGTAGGATTTGCAGGAGTTATTCTTCCCAAACCTATCTGAAGTCTCACAGGGAAACAATGTGTTTGAAACTCCTGCTTCTAACTCGGTGGTTTTCTTTCTAGGAATGCATGTGTTTCCTCAACTTAGTTGCCTAGGCCTATTTGGAACACAATGAGCCTATCTCCAACCTGAAAACTGTGATTAGCAGGATGTATTCCTTTCCAAAACTTCCTTAATTCTCAAAGGGAAACAATGTGCTAGAAGCTGCGGCTTCCAGCATAGGTGATTGTCTTGGCAGGGATACATGTGTTTCTTCAACTCACCTGAATAGGCCTACTTAGTGCAAAGAGAGACCTTCTGCACCTTGAAACAACTACATTGCAAGAAACAGTCCTTTCAAAAACTAATTTCATTGTCACAAGAACAAGGTGCTGAATGCTGCAGTTTCCAGCATACATGGTTTTCTTTGGGGAGGAACATGTGTTACTTCAACTCAGCTGAATAGGCCTATTTGGAGCAAACCCAGCCTATCTGCACTTTGAAACACCAAAGTTGCAGGAAGCATTCCTTTCCAAAACGGACACCATTCTCACTGGAATACAATGTGTTAGATGCTCCAGCTTCTAACATAGATGGTTTTCTTAGGAGAGATACAAGGGTTTCTTCACCTCAGCTGAATATACGTTAAGTTAACAAACAGAGTCTCTCCCCACCTTGAACCACCAAAGTTCCAGGAAGTATTCCTTTAAAAAACTAACCCAATTCTACAGGGAAACAATGTGGTAGAAGCTCCTGGTCATAAGACAGATAGATTTCTTTCCAGAGATACATGTGTTTCTTCAAGTTAGCTGAATAGGCCTATTTAGAACAACTTGAGCCTTTCTCCACCTAGAAAATTCTGATATGCAAGAGATACTCCTTTCAAAACCAAATTCAATTCTCACAGGGAAACAATGTGGTAGATGCTACATCTTTTAAAACAGGTGGTTTTCTTTAAGGAGACAGATGTGTTCCTTCAACTCAATGGAAAATGCCTAGTTGCAGCCAATGGAATCGATCTCCACCTTGAAACACCTAAGTTGCGGGATGTGTCTTTTCAGAACAAACTGAATTCTCCCAGGAAAAGCATGTGCTACATTCTCCTGCATGGAACAATGAGGGATTTCCTTGAGAGACACATGTGTTGCATCACCTCACCAGAATAGGTGTATTTGAAGCACAAGGAGCCTTTCTCCCCTGTGAACATTTTTTTTTGCAGGAATTATTCCTGTCAAAACATAACACAAGCCTCACTGGAAAAAAGGTGCTACATGCTCCTGTTTCTAACACAGGTGGTTTTCTTTTGAGGGATACAAGGATTCCTTCAATTTAGCTGAATAGGTCTATTTGCAACAAAATGAGCCCTTCCCCACCTGGAAAACTACCGTTCACAGGAATTATTCCTTTCAAAACTAACTCAATTGTCGGAGGGAGGCAATGCAGAAGATGCTGCAGCTTCTCTCACAGATGGTTGTCTTTGGAGAGGTACATGTGTTCCCTCCCCTCAGTTGAATAGGCCTATTTGGAGCAAAAAGTTCCTATCTCCACCTTGAATCACCTACTTTTCACGAAGTATTTCTTTCAAAAGTTAACTCAGTTATCACAGAGAAACAATGTGCTGCTAGCTTCTGTTTCTACACAGATGGAGTTCCTTCGAGAGATACATGTGTTTCTTCAAGTAAGATGAATTGGTGGATCTGCAGCCAAATGAGCCTTTTCCATCTTGAAAACTTTGGTTTGCAGGAAGTACTCCTTTCAAAACCTAACTGAGTTCTCATGGCCTAACAATGTGCTCGATGTGGCAGCCACTTTCATAGCTGGTTTTCTTTGGAGAGATGCATATGGTTCTTCAACTCAGGTGAAGAGGCCTATTTGGAGCAAAGTGAGGCTATTTCCACCTTGAAAGGCCGTGGTTGCAGGAAGTATTCTTTTCCAAAACGGACGCAATTCTCACAGGAAAACAATGTGCTAGGTGCTCCTGCTTCCAACAGGGATGGTTTTCTTTCGAGAAATACCTGTGTTTCTTCAACTTAGCCAAGTCGGGCTATTTGGAATGAGATGACAGTTTTCGACCTTGAAAACTGTGAATTGCAGGAATTATTCTTCTGCAAATCCAATTCAACTCTCAAAGGGAAACATTGTGCTAGATGCTAGGGCTTCTACCATGCATACTTTTCTTTTAGAGGTACATGTACTTCCTCTACTCAGCTGAATAGCCCTAATGGACCAAACGTAGCCTATCTCCCCCTGCAAACACCTAAGATTCATGAAGAATTCCTTTCAAAAACTAACACAGTTCTCACAGGAAAACATGTGCTTCTAACATGGGTGGTTTTCCTTTGAGAGATGTGTGTGTCTTCAACTTAGCTGAATAGGCCTATTTGAAATGAGGTGAGCCTCCTACTTTGAATATTGATATTTGCAGGGTGCATTGCTTTAAAAAACTAAATGAATTCTCATAGTGAAACACTGTGCTAGATGTGGCAGTTTCTAACATTGAAGGATTTCTTTGCATACATGCATGTGTATCTGCAATTCACCCAAATAGGCCTATTTAGAGTAAGCACATGCTCTCTCCACCTTGAAACACCTAAGTGGCAGTAAGTATTCCTTTCAAAAATAACTCAAGTCTCAAAGGGAAACAACGTGCTAAACGCAAATGCTGCCATCACAGACGGTTTCCTTTGGAGAGGTACATGTGTTACATCTCCTTAGGTGAATAGGCCCATTCGGAGCAAAATGATCCTTTCTCCACTGTGAAAACGATGATTTGCAGGACGTATTCCTTTCAAAACGTAACTCAAGTCTCACAAGGAAACAAAGTGGTAGGTTCGTTGCATCTAACACAGATTTTTTTCTTTCGAGATACACACATGTTTCATCAACTTTCTTGAACTGGCCTATTTGCAAGAAAATGAGACTTTCTCCACCTTGAAAAGTAGGATTTGCAGGAGTTATTCTTCCCAAACCTATCTGAAGTCTCACAGGGAAACAATGTGTTTGAAACTCCTGCTTCTAACTCGGTGGTTTTCTTTCTAGGAATGCATGTGTTTCCTCAACTTAGTTGCCTAGGCCTATTTGGAACACAATGAGCCTATCTCCAACCTGAAAACTGTGATTAGCAGGATGTATTCCTTTCCAAAACTTCCTTAATTCTCAAAGGGAAACAATGTGCTAGAAGCTGCGGCTTCCAGCATAGGTGATTGTCTTGGCAGGGATACATGTGTTTCTTCAACTCACCTGAATAGGCCTACTTAGTGCAAAGAGAGACCTTCTGCACCTTGAAACAACTACATTGCAAGAAACAGTCCTTTCAAAAACTAATTTCATTGTCACAAGAACAAGGTGCTGAATGCTGCAGTTTCCAGCATACATGGTTTTCTTTGGGGAGGAACATGTGTTACTTCAACTCAGCTGAATAGGCCTATTTGGAGCAAACCCAGCCTATCTGCACTTTGAAACACCAAAGTTGCAGGAAGCATTCCTTTCCAAAACGGACACCATTCTCACTGGAATACAATGTGTTAGATGCTCCAGCTTCTAACATAGATGGTTTTCTTAGGAGAGATACAAGGGTTTCTTCACCTCAGCTGAATATACGTTAAGTTAACAAACAGAGTCTCTCCCCACCTTGAACCACCAAAGTTCCAGGAAGTATTCCTTTAAAAAACTAACCCAATTCTACAGGGAAACAATGTGGTAGAAGCTCCTGGTCATAAGACAGATAGATTTCTTTCCAGAGATACATGTGTTTCTTCAAGTTAGCTGAATAGGCCTATTTAGAACAACTTGAGCCTTTCTCCACCTAGAAAATTCTGATATGCAAGAGATACTCCTTTCAAAACCAAATTCAATTCTCACAGGGAAACAATGTGGTAGATGCTACATCTTTTAAAACAGGTGGTTTTCTTTAAGGAGACAGATGTGTTCCTTCAACTCAATGGAAAATGCCTAGTTGCAGCCAATGGAATCGATCTCCACCTTGAAACACCTAAGTTGCGGGATGTGTCTTTTCAGAACAAACTGAATTCTCCCAGGAAAAGCATGTGCTACATTCTCCTGCATGGAACAATGAGGGATTTCCTTGAGAGACACATGTGTTGCATCACCTCACCAGAATAGGTGTATTTGAAGCACAAGGAGCCTTTCTCCCCTGTGAACATTTTTTTTTGCAGGAATTATTCCTGTCAAAACATAACACAAGCCTCACTGGAAAAAAGGTGCTACATGCTCCTGTTTCTAACACAGGTGGTTTTCTTTTGAGGGATACAAGGATTCCTTCAATTTAGCTGAATAGGTCTATTTGCAACAAAATGAGCCCTTCCCCACCTGGAAAACTACCGTTCACAGGAATTATTCCTTTCAAAACTAACTCAATTGTCGGAGGGAGGCAATGCAGAAGATGCTGCAGCTTCTCTCACAGATGGTTGTCTTTGGAGAGGTACATGTGTTCCCTCCCCTCAGTTGAATAGGCCTATTTGGAGCAAAAAGTTCCTATCTCCACCTTGAATCACCTACTTTTCACGAAGTATTTCTTTCAAAAGTTAACTCAGTTATCACAGAGAAACAATGTGCTGCTAGCTTCTGTTTCTACACAGATGGAGTTCCTTCGAGAGATACATGTGTTTCTTCAAGTAAGATGAATTGGTGGATCTGCAGCCAAATGAGCCTTTTCCATCTTGAAAACTTTGGTTTGCAGGAAGTACTCCTTTCAAAACCTAACTGAGTTCTCATGGCCTAACAATGTGCTCGATGTGGCAGCCACTTTCATAGCTGGTTTTCTTTGGAGAGATGCATATGGTTCTTCAACTCAGGTGAAGAGGCCTATTTGGAGCAAAGTGAGGCTATTTCCACCTTGAAAGGCCGTGGTTGCAGGAAGTATTCTTTTCCAAAACGGACGCAATTCTCACAGGAAAACAATGTGCTAGGTGCTCCTGCTTCCAACAGGGATGGTTTTCTTTCGAGAAATACCTGTGTTTCTTCAACTTAGCCAAGTCGGGCTATTTGGAATGAGATGACAGTTTTCGACCTTGAAAACTGTGAATTGCAGGAATTATTCTTCTGCAAATCCAATTCAACTCTCAAAGGGAAACATTGTGCTAGATGCTAGGGCTTCTACCATGCATACTTTTCTTTTAGAGGTACATGTACTTCCTCTACTCAGCTGAATAGCCCTAATGGACCAAACGTAGCCTATCTCCCCCTGCAAACACCTAAGATTCATGAAGAATTCCTTTCAAAAACTAACACAGTTCTCACAGGAAAACATGTGCTTCTAACATGGGTGGTTTTCCTTTGAGAGATGTGTGTGTCTTCAACTTAGCTGAATAGGCCTATTTGAAATGAGGTGAGCCTCCTACTTTGAATATTGATATTTGCAGGGTGCATTGCTTTAAAAAACTAAATGAATTCTCATAGTGAAACACTGTGCTAGATGTGGCAGTTTCTAACATTGAAGGATTTCTTTGCATACATGCATGTGTATCTGCAATTCACCCAAATAGGCCTATTTAGAGTAAGCACATGCTCTCTCCACCTTGAAACACCTAAGTGGCAGTAAGTATTCCTTTCAAAAATAACTCAAGTCTCAAAGGGAAACAACGTGCTAAACGCAAATGCTGCCATCACAGACGGTTTCCTTTGGAGAGGTACATGTGTTACATCTCCTTAGGTGAATAGGCCCATTCGGAGCAAAATGATCCTTTCTCCACTGTGAAAACGATGATTTGCAGGACGTATTCCTTTCAAAACGTAACTCAAGTCTCACAAGGAAACAAAGTGGTAGGTTCGTTGCATCTAACACAGATTTTTTTCTTTCGAGATACACACATGTTTCATCAACTTTCTTGAACTGGCCTATTTGCAAGAAAATGAGACTTTCTCCACCTTGAAAAGTAGGATTTGCAGGAGTTATTCTTCCCAAACCTATCTGAAGTCTCACAGGGAAACAATGTGTTTGAAACTCCTGCTTCTAACTCGGTGGTTTTCTTTCTAGGAATGCATGTGTTTCCTCAACTTAGTTGCCTAGGCCTATTTGGAACACAATGAGCCTATCTCCAACCTGAAAACTGTGATTAGCAGGATGTATTCCTTTCCAAAACTTCCTTAATTCTCAAAGGGAAACAATGTGCTAGAAGCTGCGGCTTCCAGCATAGGTGATTGTCTTGGCAGGGATACATGTGTTTCTTCAACTCACCTGAATAGGCCTACTTAGTGCAAAGAGAGACCTTCTGCACCTTGAAACAACTACATTGCAAGAAACAGTCCTTTCAAAAACTAATTTCATTGTCACAAGAACAAGGTGCTGAATGCTGCAGTTTCCAGCATACATGGTTTTCTTTGGGGAGGAACATGTGTTACTTCAACTCAGCTGAATAGGCCTATTTGGAGCAAACCCAGCCTATCTGCACTTTGAAACACCAAAGTTGCAGGAAGCATTCCTTTCCAAAACGGACACCATTCTCACTGGAATACAATGTGTTAGATGCTCCAGCTTCTAACATAGATGGTTTTCTTAGGAGAGATACAAGGGTTTCTTCACCTCAGCTGAATATACGTTAAGTTAACAAACAGAGTCTCTCCCCACCTTGAACCACCAAAGTTCCAGGAAGTATTCCTTTAAAAAACTAACCCAATTCTACAGGGAAACAATGTGGTAGAAGCTCCTGGTCATAAGACAGATAGATTTCTTTCCAGAGATACATGTGTTTCTTCAAGTTAGCTGAATAGGCCTATTTAGAACAACTTGAGCCTTTCTCCACCTAGAAAATTCTGATATGCAAGAGATACTCCTTTCAAAACCAAATTCAATTCTCACAGGGAAACAATGTGGTAGATGCTACATCTTTTAAAACAGGTGGTTTTCTTTAAGGAGACAGATGTGTTCCTTCAACTCAATGGAAAATGCCTAGTTGCAGCCAATGGAATCGATCTCCACCTTGAAACACCTAAGTTGCGGGATGTGTCTTTTCAGAACAAACTGAATTCTCCCAGGAAAAGCATGTGCTACATTCTCCTGCATGGAACAATGAGGGATTTCCTTGAGAGACACATGTGTTGCATCACCTCACCAGAATAGGTGTATTTGAAGCACAAGGAGCCTTTCTCCCCTGTGAACATTTTTTTTTGCAGGAATTATTCCTGTCAAAACATAACACAAGCCTCACTGGAAAAAAGGTGCTACATGCTCCTGTTTCTAACACAGGTGGTTTTCTTTTGAGGGATACAAGGATTCCTTCAATTTAGCTGAATAGGTCTATTTGCAACAAAATGAGCCCTTCCCCACCTGGAAAACTACCGTTCACAGGAATTATTCCTTTCAAAACTAACTCAATTGTCGGAGGGAGGCAATGCAGAAGATGCTGCAGCTTCTCTCACAGATGGTTGTCTTTGGAGAGGTACATGTGTTCCCTCCCCTCAGTTGAATAGGCCTATTTGGAGCAAAAAGTTCCTATCTCCACCTTGAATCACCTACTTTTCACGAAGTATTTCTTTCAAAAGTTAACTCAGTTATCACAGAGAAACAATGTGCTGCTAGCTTCTGTTTCTACACAGATGGAGTTCCTTCGAGAGATACATGTGTTTCTTCAAGTAAGATGAATTGGTGGATCTGCAGCCAAATGAGCCTTTTCCATCTTGAAAACTTTGGTTTGCAGGAAGTACTCCTTTCAAAACCTAACTGAGTTCTCATGGCCTAACAATGTGCTCGATGTGGCAGCCACTTTCATAGCTGGTTTTCTTTGGAGAGATGCATATGGTTCTTCAACTCAGGTGAAGAGGCCTATTTGGAGCAAAGTGAGGCTATTTCCACCTTGAAAGGCCGTGGTTGCAGGAAGTATTCTTTTCCAAAACGGACGCAATTCTCACAGGAAAACAATGTGCTAGGTGCTCCTGCTTCCAACAGGGATGGTTTTCTTTCGAGAAATACCTGTGTTTCTTCAACTTAGCCAAGTCGGGCTATTTGGAATGAGATGACAGTTTTCGACCTTGAAAACTGTGAATTGCAGGAATTATTCTTCTGCAAATCCAATTCAACTCTCAAAGGGAAACATTGTGCTAGATGCTAGGGCTTCTACCATGCATACTTTTCTTTTAGAGGTACATGTACTTCCTCTACTCAGCTGAATAGCCCTAATGGACCAAACGTAGCCTATCTCCCCCTGCAAACACCTAAGATTCATGAAGAATTCCTTTCAAAAACTAACACAGTTCTCACAGGAAAACATGTGCTTCTAACATGGGTGGTTTTCCTTTGAGAGATGTGTGTGTCTTCAACTTAGCTGAATAGGCCTATTTGAAATGAGGTGAGCCTCCTACTTTGAATATTGATATTTGCAGGGTGCATTGCTTTAAAAAACTAAATGAATTCTCATAGTGAAACACTGTGCTAGATGTGGCAGTTTCTAACATTGAAGGATTTCTTTGCATACATGCATGTGTATCTGCAATTCACCCAAATAGGCCTATTTAGAGTAAGCACATGCTCTCTCCACCTTGAAACACCTAAGTGGCAGTAAGTATTCCTTTCAAAAATAACTCAAGTCTCAAAGGGAAACAACGTGCTAAACGCAAATGCTGCCATCACAGACGGTTTCCTTTGGAGAGGTACATGTGTTACATCTCCTTAGGTGAATAGGCCCATTCGGAGCAAAATGATCCTTTCTCCACTGTGAAAACGATGATTTGCAGGACGTATTCCTTTCAAAACGTAACTCAAGTCTCACAAGGAAACAAAGTGGTAGGTTCGTTGCATCTAACACAGATTTTTTTCTTTCGAGATACACACATGTTTCATCAACTTTCTTGAACTGGCCTATTTGCAAGAAAATGAGACTTTCTCCACCTTGAAAAGTAGGATTTGCAGGAGTTATTCTTCCCAAACCTATCTGAAGTCTCACAGGGAAACAATGTGTTTGAAACTCCTGCTTCTAACTCGGTGGTTTTCTTTCTAGGAATGCATGTGTTTCCTCAACTTAGTTGCCTAGGCCTATTTGGAACACAATGAGCCTATCTCCAACCTGAAAACTGTGATTAGCAGGATGTATTCCTTTCCAAAACTTCCTTAATTCTCAAAGGGAAACAATGTGCTAGAAGCTGCGGCTTCCAGCATAGGTGATTGTCTTGGCAGGGATACATGTGTTTCTTCAACTCACCTGAATAGGCCTACTTAGTGCAAAGAGAGACCTTCTGCACCTTGAAACAACTACATTGCAAGAAACAGTCCTTTCAAAAACTAATTTCATTGTCACAAGAACAAGGTGCTGAATGCTGCAGTTTCCAGCATACATGGTTTTCTTTGGGGAGGAACATGTGTTACTTCAACTCAGCTGAATAGGCCTATTTGGAGCAAACCCAGCCTATCTGCACTTTGAAACACCAAAGTTGCAGGAAGCATTCCTTTCCAAAACGGACACCATTCTCACTGGAATACAATGTGTTAGATGCTCCAGCTTCTAACATAGATGGTTTTCTTTGGAGAGATACATGGGTTTCTTCAACTCAGCTGAATATACTTTAAGGGAGCAAACAGAGTCTATCTCCACCTTCAACCACCTAAGTTCCAGGAAGTATTCCTTGAAAAACCTAACCGAATACTACAGGGAAACCATGTGGTAGAAGCTCCTGGTTCTAAGACAGATGATTTTCTTTCAAGAGATACATGTGTTTCTACAAGTTAGCTGAAGAGGCCAATTTGGAACAAAATGAGCCTTTCTCCACCGAAAAAATACTGATTCTCGGGAGTTATTCCTTTCAAAACCAAATTCAATTTGGACAGGCAAACAGTGTGCTAGATGCTCCTGCTTCAAACAGGGATTGTTTTCTTGCGAGAAATACCTGTGTTTCTTCACTGGAGCCGAGTAGGGCTATTTGGAATAAAATGAGTCTTTTCGACCTTGAAAACTGTGATTTGCAGGGATTACTCATTTCAAAAACTAATTCAGCTCTCAAAGTGAAACAATGTGCTCTGCTACAGCTTCTAGCATCCATGCTTTTCTTGGCAGAGGTACATGAATTTCTTCAACTCAGCTGGATAGCCCTAATAGACCAAACGCAGTCTATATTAACCCTTCCACACCTAAGATTCAGGAAGTTTTCCTTTACTAACTAATGCAGTTCTCACAGGAAAACAGTGTGCTTCTAACATGGATGGTTTTCCTTTGAGAGATACATGTGTTTCTTCAACTCAGCTGAAAAGGCATCTTTGGAGCAAAGAGAGACAATCTATCTTGAAATACCTTAGTTGCAGGAAGCATTGCATTGAAAACCTAAGTCAATACTCACAAGGAATCAATGATCTCGATGCTCCTGCATCTAATAGCGATGGTTTTCTTGGAGAGATACCTGTATTTCTTCCACTTGGCTGAATAGGTCTTTTTGGATCAAAATGAGCTTTTTTGCGCTTTGAAAACTATGAACTACAGGAAGCATTTCTTTCCAAACCTAACACAATTCTCATTAGGACAGAGATGCTGAATGCTGCATCTTCTAACTTAGAGGGTTTTCTTAGGAGAGATACAAGGGTTTCTTCACCTCAGCTGAATATACGTTAAGTTAACAAACAGAGTCTCTCCCCACCTTGAACCACCAAAGTTCCAGGAAGTATTCCTTTAAAAAACTAACCGAATTCTACAGGGAAACAATGTGGTAGAAGCTCCTGGTCATAAGACAGATAGATTTCTTTCCAGAGATACATGTGTTTCTTCAAGTTAGCTGAATAGGCCTATTTAGAACAACTTGAGCCTTTCTCCACCTAGAAAATTCTGATATGCAAGAGATACTCCTTTCAAAACCAAATTCAATTCTCACAGGGAAACAATGTGGTAGATGCTACATCTTTTAAAACAGGTGGTTTTCTTTAAGGAGACAGATGTGTTCCTTCAACTCAATGGAAAATGCCTAGTTGCAGCCAATGGAATCGATCTCCACCTTGAAACACCTAAGTTGCGGGATGTGTCTTTTCAGAACAAACTGAATTCTCCCAGGAAAAGCATGTGCTACATTCTCCTGCATGGAACAATGAGGGATTTCCTTGAGAGACACATGTGTTGCATCACCTCACCAGAATAGGTGTATTTGAAGCACAAGGAGCCTTTCTCCCCTGTGAACATTTTTTTTGCAGGAATTATTCCTGTCAAAACATAACACAAGCCTCACTGGAAAAAAGGTGCTACATGCTCCTGTTTCTAACACAGGTGGTTTTCTTTTGAGGGATACAAGGATTCCTTCAATTTAGCTGAATAGGTCTATTTGCAACAAAATGAGCCCTTCCCCACCTGGAAAACTACCGTTCACAGGAATTATTCCTTTCAAAACTAACTCAATTGTCGGAGGGAGACAATGCAGAAGATGCTGCAGCTTCTCTCACAGATGGTTGTCTTTGGAGAGGTACATGTGTTCCCTCCCCTCAGTTGAATAGGCCTATTTGGAGCCAAAAGTGCCTATCTCCACCTTGAAGCACCTACTTTTCACGAAGTATTTCTTTCAAAAGTTAACTCAGTTATCACAGAGAAACAATGTGCTGCTAGCTTCTGTTTCTACACAGATGGAGTTCCTTCGAGAGATACATGTGTTTCTTCAAGTAAGATGAATTGGTGGATCTGCAGCCAAATGAGCCTTTTCCATCTTGAAAACTTTGGTTTGCAGGAAGTACTCCTTTCAAAACCTAACTGAGTTCTCATGGCCTAACAATGTGCTCGATGTGGCAGCCACTTTCATAGCTGGTTTTCTTTGGAGAGATGCATATGGTTCTTCAACTCAGGTGAAGAGGCGTATTTGGAGCAAAGTGAGGCTATTTCCACCTTGAAAGGCCGTGGTTGCAGGAAGTATTCTTTTCCAAAACGGACGCAATTCTCACAGGAAAACAATGTGCTAGGTGCTCCTGCTTCCAACAGGGATGGTTTTCTTTCGAGAAATACCTGTGTTTCTTCAACTTAGCCAAGTCGGGCTATTTGGAATGAGATGACAGTTTTCGACCTTGAAAACTGTGAATTGCAGGAATTATTCTTCTGCAAATCCAATTCAACTCTCAAAGGGAAACATTGTGCTAGAAGCTAGGGCTTCTACCATGCATACTTTTCTTTTAGAGGTACATGTACTTCCTCTACTCAGCTGAATAGCCCTAATGGACCAAACGCAGCCTATCTCCCCCTGCAAACACCTAAGATTCATGAAGAATTCCTTTCAAAAACTAACACAGTTCTCACAGGAAAACATGTGCTTCTAACATGGGTGGTTTTCCTTTGAGAGATGTGTGTGTCTTCAACTTAGCTGAATAGGCCTATTTGAAATGAGGTGAGCCTCCTACTTTGAATATTGATATTTGCAGGGTGCATTGCTTTAAAAAACTAAATGAATTCTCATAGTGAAACACTGTGCTAGATGTGGCAGTTTCTAACATTGAAGGATTTCTTTGCATACATGCATGTGTATCTGCAATTCACCCAAATAGGCCTATTTAGAGTAAGCACATGCTCTCTCCACCTTGAAACACCTAAGTGGCAGTAAGTATTCCTTTCAAAAATAACTCAAGTCTCAAAGGGAAACAACGTGCTAAACGCAAATGCTGCCATCACAGACGGTTTCCTTTGGAGAGGTACATGTGTTACATCTCCTTAGGTGAATAGGCCCATTCGGAGCAAAATGATCCTTTCTCCACTGTGAAAACGATGATTTGCAGGACGTATTCCTTTCAAAACGTAACTCAAGTCTCACAAGGAAACAAAGTGGTAGGTTCTTTGCATCTAACACAGATTTCTTTCTTTCGAGATACACACATGTTTCATCAACTTTCTTGAACTGGCCTATTTGCAAGAAAATGAGACTTTCTCCACCTTGAAAAGTAGGATTTGCAGGAGTTATTCTTCCCAAACCTATCTGAAGTCTCACAGGGAAACAATGTGCTTGAAACTCCTGCTTCTAACTCGGTGGTTTTCTTTCTAGGAATGCATGTGTTTCCTCAACTTAGCTGCCTAGGCCTATTTGGAACACAATGAGCCTATCTCCAACCTGAAAACTGTGATTAGAAGGATGTATTCCTTTCCAAAACTTCCTTAATTCTCAAAGGGAAACAATGTGCTAGAAGCTGTGGCTTCCAGCATAGGTGATTGTCTTGGCAGGGATACATGTGTTTCTTCAACTCACCTGAATAGGCCTACTTAGTGCAAAGAGAGACCTTCTGCACCTTGAAACAACTACATTGCAAGAAACAGTCCTTTCAAAAACTAATTTCATTGTCACAAGAACAAGGTGCTGAATGCTGCAGTTTCTAGCATACATGGTTTTCTTTGGGGAGGAACATGTGTTACTTCAACTCAGCTGAATAGGCCTATTTGGAGCAAACCCAGCCTATCTGCACTTTGAAACACCAAAGTTGCAGGAAGCATTCCTTTCCAAAACGGACACCATTCTCACTGGAATACAATGTGTTAGATGCTCCAGCTTCTAACATAGATGGTTTTCTTTGGAGAGATACATGGGTTTCTTCAACTCAGCTGAATATACTTTAAGGGAGCAAACAGAGTCTATCTCCACCTTCAACCACCTAAGTTCCAGGAAGTATTCCTTGAAAAACCTAACCGAATACTACAGGGAAACCATGTGGTAGAAGCTCCTGGTTCTAAGACAGATGATTTTCTTTCAAGAGATACATGTGTTTCTACAAGTTAGCTGAAGAGGCCAATTTGGAACAAAATGAGCCTTTCTCCACCGAAAAAATACTGATTCTCGGGAGTTATTCCTTTCAAAACCAAATTCAATTTGGACAGGCAAACAGTGTGCTAGATGCTCCTGCTTCAAACAGGGATTGTTTTCTTGCGAGAAATACCTGTGTTTCTTCACTGGAGCCGAGTAGGGCTATTTGGAATAAAATGAGCCTTTTCGACCTTGAAAACTGTGATTTGCAGGGATTACTCATTTCAAAAACTAATTCAGCTCTCAAAGTGAAACAATGTGCTCTGCTACAGCTTCTAGCATCCATGCTTTTCTTGGCAGAGGTACATGAATTTCTTCAACTCAGCTGGATAGCCCTAATAGACCAAACGCAGTCTATATTAACCCTTCCACACCTAAGATTCAGGAAGTTTTCCTTTACTAACTAATGCAGTTCTCACAGGAAAACAGTGTGCTTCTAACATGGATGGTTTTCCTTTGAGAGATACATGTGTTTCTTCAACTCAGCTGAAAAGGCATCTTTGGAGCAAAGAGAGACAATCTATCTTGAAATACCTTAGTTGCAGGAAGCATTGCATTGAAAACCTAAGTCAATACTCACAAGGAATCAATGATCTCGATGCTCCTGCATCTAATAGCGATGGTTTTCTTGGAGAGATACCTGTATTTCTTCCACTTGGCTGAATAGGTCTTTTTGGATCAAAATGAGCTTTTTTGCGCTTTGAAAACTATGAACTACAGGAAGCATTTCTTTCCAAACCTAACACAATTCTCATTAGGACAGAGATGCTGAATGCTGCATCTTCTAACTTAGAGGGTTTTCTTAGGAGAGATACAAGGGTTTCTTCACCTCAGCTGAATATACGTTAAGTTAACAAACAGAGTCTCTCCCCACCTTGAACCACCAAAGTTCCAGGAAGTATTCCTTTAAAAAACTAACCCAATTCTACAGGGAAACAATGTGGTAGAAGCTCCTGGTCATAAGACAGATAGATTTCTTTCCAGAGATACATGTGTTTCTTCAAGTTAGCTGAATAGGCCTATTTAGAACAACTTGAGCCTTTCTCCACCTAGAAAATTCTGATATGCAAGAGATACTCCTTTCAAAACCAAATTCAATTCTCACAGGGAAACAATGTGGTAGATGCTACATCTTTTAAAACAGGTGGTTTTCTTTAAGGAGACAGATGTGTTCCTTCAACTCAATGGAAAATGCCTAGTTGCAGCCAATGGAATCGATCTCCACCTTGAAACACCTAAGTTGCGGGATGTGTCTTTTCAGAACAAACTGAATTCTCCCAGGAAAAGCATGTGCTACATTCTCCTGCATGGAACAATGAGGGATTTCCTTGAGAGACACATGTGTTGCATCACCTCACCAGAATAGGTGTATTTGAAGCACAAGGAGCCTTTCTCCCCTGTGAACATTTTTTTTTGCAGGAATTATTCCTGTCAAAACATAACACAAGCCTCACTGGAAAAAAGGTGCTACATGCTCCTGTTTCTAACACAGGTGGTTTTCTTTTGAGGGATACAAGGATTCCTTCAATTTAGCTGAATAGGTCTATTTGCAACAAAATGAGCCCTTCCCCACCTGGAAAACTACCGTTCACAGGAATTATTCCTTTCAAAACTAACTCAATTGTCGGAGGGAGACAATGCAGAAGATGCTGCAGCTTCTCTCACAGATGGTTGTCTTTGGAGAGGTACATGTGTTCCCTCCCCTCAGTTGAATAGGCCTATTTGGAGCCAAAAGTGCCTATCTCCACCTTGAAGCACCTACTTTTCACGAAGTATTTCTTTCAAAAGTTAACTCAGTTATCACAGAGAAACAATGTGCTGCTAGCTTCTGTTTCTACACAGATGGAGTTCCTTCGAGAGATACATGTGTTTCTTCAAGTAAGATGAATTGGTGGATCTGCAGCCAAATGAGCCTTTTCCATCTTGAAAACTTTGGTTTGCAGGAAGTACTCCTTTCAAAACCTAACTGAGTTCTCATGGCCTAACAATGTGCTCGATGTGGCAGCCACTTTCATAGCTGGTTTTCTTTGGAGAGATGCATATGGTTCTTCAACTCAGGTGAAGAGGCCTATTTGGAGCAAAGTGAGGCTATTTCCACCTTGAAAGGCCGTGGTTGCAGGAAGTATTCTTTTCCAAAACGGACGCAATTCTCACAGGAAAACAATGTGCTAGGTGCTCCTGCTTCCAACAGGGATGGTTTTCTTTCGAGAAATACCTGTGTTTCTTCAACTTAGCCAAGTCGGGCTATTTGGAATGAGATGACACTTTTCGACCTTGAAAACTGTGAATTGCAGGAATTATTCTTCTGCAAATCCAATTCAACTCTCAAAGGGAAACATTGTGCTAGATGCTAGGGCTTCTACCATGCATACTTTTCTTTTAGAGGTACATGTACTTCCTCTACTCAGCTGAATAGCCCTAATGGACCAAACGCAGCCTATCTCCCCCTGCAAACACCTAAGATTCATGAAGAATTCCTTTCAAAAACTAACACAGTTCTCACAGGAAAACATGTGCTTCTAACATGGGTGGTTTTCCTTTGAGAGATGTGTGTGTCTTCAACTTAGCTGAATAGGCCTATTTGAAATGAGGTGAGCCTCCTACTTTGAATATTGATATTTGCAGGGTGCATTGCTTTAAAAAACTAAATGAATTCTCATAGTGAAACACTGTGCTAGATGTGGCAGTTTCTAACATTGAAGGATTTCTTTGCATACATGCATGTGTATCTGCAATTCACCCAAATAGGCCTATTTAGAGTAAGCACATGCTCTCTCCACCTTGAAACACCTAAGTGGCAGTAAGTATTCCTTTCAAAAATAACTCAAGTCTCAAAGGGAATCAACGTGCTAAACGCAAATGCTGCCATCACAGATGGTTTCCTTTGGAGAGGTACATGTGTTACATCTCCTTAGGTGAATAGGCCCATTCGGAGCAAAATGATCCTTTCTCCACTGTGAAAACGATGATTTGCAGGACGTATTCCTTTCAAAACGTAACTCAAGTCTCACAAGGAAACAAAGTGGTAGGTTCTTTGCATCTAACACAGATTTTTTTCTTTCGAGATACACACATGTTTCATCAACTTTCTTGAACTGGCCTATTTGCAAGAAAATGAGACTTTCTCCACCTTGAAAAGTAGGATTTGCAGGAGTTATTCTTCCCAAACCTATCTGAAGTCTCACAGGGAAACAATGTGTTTGAAACTCCTGCTTCTAACTCGGTGGTTTTCTTTCTAGGAATGCATGTGTTTCCTCAACTTAGTTGCCTAGGCCTATTTGGAACACAATGAGCCTATCTCCAACCTGAAAACTGTGATTAGCAGGATGTATTCCTTTCCAAAACTTCCTTAATTCTCAAAGGGAAACAATGTGCTAGAAGCTGCGGCTTCCAGCATAGGTGATTGTCTTTGCAGGGATACATGTGTTTCTTCAACTCACCTGAATAGGCCTACTTAGTGCAAAGAGAGACCTTCTGCACCTTGAAACAACTACATTGCAAGAAACAGTCCTTTCAAAAACTAATTTCATTGTCACAAGAACAAGGTGCTGAATGCTGCAGTTTCTAGCATACATGGTTTTCTTTGGGGAGGAACATGTGTTACTTCAACTCAGCTGAATAGGCCTATTTGGAGCAAACCCAGCCTATCTGCACTTTGAAACACCAAAGTTGCAGGAAGCATTCCTTTCCAAAACGGACACCATTCTCACTGGAATACAATGTGTTAGATGCTCCAGCTTCTAACATAGATGGTTTTCTTTGGAGAGATACATGGGTTTCTTCAACTCAGCTGAATATACTTTAAGGGAGCAAACAGAGTCTATCTCCACCTTCAACCACCTAAGTTCCAGGAAGTATTCCTTGAAAAACCTAACCGAATACTACAGGGAAACCATGTGGTAGAAGCTCCTGGTTCTAAGACAGATGATTTTCTTTCAAGAGATACATGTGTTTCTACAAGTTAGCTGAAGAGGCCAATTTGGAACAAAATGAGCCTTTCTCCACCGAAAAAATACTGATTCTCGGGAGTTATTCCTTTCAAAACCAAATTCAATTTGGACAGGCAAACAGTGTGCTAGATGCTCCTGCTTCAAACAGGGATTGTTTTCTTGCGAGAAATACCTGTGTTTCTTCACTGGAGCCGAGTAGGGCTATTTGGAATAAAATGAGCCTTTTCGACCTTGAAAACTGTGATTTGCAGGGATTACTCATTTCAAAAACTAATTCAGCTCTCAAAGTGAAACAATGTGCTCTGCTACAGCTTCTAGCATCCATGCTTTTCTTGGCAGAGGTACATGAATTTCTTCAACTCAGCTGGATAGCCCTAATAGACCAAACGCAGTCTATATTAACCCTTCCACACCTAAGATTCAGGAAGTTTTCCTTTACTAACTAATGCAGTTCTCACAGGAAAACAGTGTGCTTCTAACATGGATGGTTTTCCTTTGAGAGATACATGTGTTTCTTCAACTCAGCTGAAAAGGCATCTTTGGAGCAAAGAGAGACAATCTATCTTGAAATACCTTAGTTGCAGGAAGCATTGCATTGAAAACCTAAGTCAATACTCACAAGGAATCAATGATCTCGATGCTCCTGCATCTAATAGCGATGGTTTTCTTGGAGAGATACCTGTATTTCTTCCACTTGGCTGAATAGGTCTTTTTGGATCAAAATGAGCTTTTTTGCGCTTTGAAAACTATGAACTACAGGAAGCATTTCTTTCCAAACCTAACACAATTCTCATTAGGACAGAGATGCTGAATGCTGCATCTTCTAACTTAGAGGGTTTTCTTAGGAGAGATACAAGGGTTTCTTCACCTCAGCTGAATATACGTTAAGTTAACAAACAGAGTCTCTCCCCACCTTGAACCACCAAAGTTCCAGGAAGTATTCCTTTAAAAAACTAACCCAATTCTACAGGGAAACAATGTGGTAGAAGCTCCTGGTCATAAGACAGATAGATTTCTTTCCAGAGATACATGTGTTTCTTCAAGTTAGCTGCATAGGCCTATTTAGAACAACTTGAGCCTTTCTCCACCTAGAAAATTCTGATATGCAAGAGATACTCCTTTCAAAACCAAATTCAATTCTCACAGGGAAACAATGTGGTAGATGCTACATCTTTTAAAACAGGTGGTTTTCTTTAAGGAGACAGATGTGTTCCTTCAACTCAATGGAAAATGCCTAGTTGCAGCCAATGGAATCGATCTCCACCTTGAAACACCTAAGTTGCGGGATGTGTCTTTTCAGAACAAACTGAATTCTCCCAGGAAAAGCATGTGCTACATTCTCCTGCATGGAACAATGAGGGATTTCCTTGAGAGACACATGTGTTGCATCACCTCACCAGAATAGGTGTATTTGAAGCACAAGGAGCCTTTCTCCCCTGTGAACATTTTTTTTTGCAGGAATTATTCCTGTCAAAACATAACACAAGCCTCACTGGAAAAAAGGTGCTACATGCTCCTGTTTCTAACACAGGTGGTTTTCTTTTGAGGGATACAAGGATTCCTTCAATTTAGCTGAATAGGTCTATTTGCAACAAAATGAGCCCTTCCCCACCTGGAAAACTACCGTTCACAGGAATTATTCCTTTCAAAACTAACTCAATTGTCGGAGGGAGGCAATGCAGAAGATGCTGCAGCTTCTCTCACAGATGGTTGTCTTTGGAGAGGTACATGTGTTCCCTCCCCTCAGTTGAATAGGCCTATTTGGAGCAAAAAGTGCCTATCTCCACCTTGAAGCACCTACTTTTCACGAAGTATTTCTTTCAAAAGTTAACTCAGTTATCACAGAGAAACAATGTGCTGCTAGCTTCTGTTTCTACACAGATGGAGTTCCTTTGAGAGATACATGTGTTTCTTCAAGTAAGATGAATTGGTGGATCTGCAGCCAAATGAGCCTTTTCCATCTTGAAAACTTTGGTTTGCAGGAAGTACTCCTTTCAAAACCTAACTGAGTTCTCATGGCCTAACAATGTGCTCGATGTGGCAGCCACTTTCATAGCTGGTTTTCTTTGGAGAGATGCATATGGTTCTTCAACTCAGGTGAAGAGGCCTATTTGGAGCAAAGTGAGGCTATTTCCACCTTGAAAGGCCGTGGTTGCAGGAAGTATTCTTTTCCAAAACGGACGCAATTCTCACAGGAAAACAATGTGCTAGGTGCTCCTGCTTCCAACAGGGATGGTTTTCTTTCGAGAAATACCTGTGTTTCTTCAACTTAGCCAAGTCGGGCTATTTGGAATGAGATGACACTTTTCGACCTTGAAAACTGTGAATTGCAGGAATTATTCTTCTGCAAATCCAATTCAACTCTCAAAGGGAAACATTGTGCTAGATGCTAGGGCTTCTACCATGCATACTTTTCTTTTAGAGGTACATGTACTTCCTCTACTCAGCTGAATAGCCCTAATGGACCAAACGCAGCCTATCTCCCCCTGCAAACACCTAAGATTCATGAAGAATTCCTTTCAAAAACTAACACAGTTCTCACAGGAAAACATGTGCTTCTAACATGGGTGGTTTTCCTTTGAGAGATGTGTGTGTCTTCAACTTAGCTGAATAGGCCTATTTGAAATGAGGTGAGCCTCCTACTTTGAATATTGATATTTGCAGGGTGCATTGCTTTAAAAAACTAAATGAATTCTCATAGTGAAACACTGTGCTAGATGTGGCAGTTTCTAACATTGAAGGATTTCTTTGCATACATGCATGTGTATCTGCAATTCACCCAAATAGGCCTATTTAGAGTAAGCACATGCTCTCTCCACCTTGAAACACCTAAGTGGCAGTAAGTATTCCTTTCAAAAATAACTCAAGTCTCAAAGGGAATCAACGTGCTAAACGCAAATGCTGCCATCACAGATGGTTTCCTTTGGAGAGGTACATGTGTTACATCTCCTTAGGTGAATAGGCCCATTCGGAGCAAAATGATCCTTCCTCCACTGTGAAAACGATGATTTGCAGGACGTATTCCTTTCAAAACGTAACTCAAGTCTCACAAGGAAACAAAGTGGTAGGTTCTTTGCATCTAACACAGATTTTTTTCTTTCGAGATACACACATGTTTCATCAACTTTCTTGAACTGGCCTATTTGCAAGAAAATGAGACTTTCTCCACCTTGAAAAGTAGGATTTGCAGGAGTTATTCTTCCCAAACCTATCTGAAGTCTCACAGGGAAACAATGTGTTTGAAACTCCTGCTTCTAACTCGGTGGTTTTCTTTCTAGGAATGCATGTGTTTCCTCAACTTAGTTGCCTAGGCCTATTTGGAACACAATGAGCCTATCTCCAACCTGAAAACTGTGATTAGCAGGATGTATTCCTTTCCAAAACTTCCTTAATTCTCAAAGGGAAACAATGTGCTAGAAGCTGCGGCTTCCAGCATAGGTGATTGTCTTGGCAGGGATACATGTGTTTCTTCAACTCACCTGAATAGGCCTACTTAGTGCAAAGAGAGACCTTCTGCACCTTGAAACAACTACATTGCAAGAAACAGTCCTTTCAAAAACTAATTTCATTGTCACAAGAACAAGGTGCTGAATGCTGCAGTTTCTAGCATACATGGTTTTCTTTGGGGAGGAACATGTGTTACTTCAACTCAGCTGAATAGGCCTATTTGGAGCAAACCCAGCCTATCTGCACTTTGAAACACCAAAGTTGCAGGAAGCATTCCTTTCCAAAACGGACACCATTCTCACTGGAATACAATGTGTTAGATGCTCCAGCTTCTAACATAGATGGTTTTCTTTGGAGAGATACATGGGTTTCTTCAACTCAGCTGAATATACTTTAAGGGAGCAAACAGAGTCTATCTCCACCTTCAACCACCTAAGTTCCAGGAAGTATTCCTTGAAAAACCTAACCGAATACTACAGGGAAACCATGTGGTAGAAGCTCCTGGTTCTAAGACAGATGATTTTCTTTCAAGAGATACATGTGTTTCTACAAGTTAGCTGAAGAGGCCAATTTGGAACAAAATGAGCCTTTCTCCACCGAAAAAATACTGATTCTCGGGAGTTATTCCTTTCAAAACCAAATTCAATTTGGACAGGCAAACAGTGTGCTAGATGCTCCTGCTTCAAACAGGGATTGTTTTCTTGCGAGAAATACCTGTGTTTCTTCACTGGAGCCGAGTAGGGCTATTTGGAATAAAATGAGCCTTTTCGACCTTGAAAACTGTGATTTGCAGGGATTACTCATTTCAAAAACTAATTCAGCTCTCAAAGTGAAACAATGTGCTCTGCTACAGCTTCTAGCATCCATGCTTTTCTTGGCAGAGGTACATGAATTTCTTCAACTCAGCTGGATAGCCCTAATAGACCAAACGCAGTCTATATTAACCCTTCCACACCTAAGATTCAGGAAGTTTTCCTTTACTAACTAATGCAGTTCTCACAGGAAAACAGTGTGCTTCTAACATGGATGGTTTTCCTTTGAGAGATACATGTGTTTCTTCAACTCAGCTGAAAAGGCATCTTTGGAGCAAAGAGAGACAATCTATCTTGAAATACCTTAGTTGCAGGAAGCATTGCATTGAAAACCTAAGTCAATACTCACAAGGAATCAATGATCTCGATGCTCCTGCATCTAATAGCGATGGTTTTCTTGGAGAGATACCTGTATTTCTTCCACTTGGCTGAATAGGTCTTTTTGGATCAAAATGAGCTTTTTTGCGCTTTGAAAACTATGAACTACAGGAAGCATTTCTTTCCAAACCTAACACAATTCTCATTAGGACAGAGATGCTGAATGCTGCATCTTCTAACTTAGAGGGTTTTCTTAGGAGAGATACAAGGGTTTCTTCACCTCAGCTGAATATACGTTAAGTTAACAAACAGAGTCTCTCCCCACCTTGAACCACCAAAGTTCCAGGAAGTATTCCTTTAAAAAACTAACCGAATTCTACAGGGAAACAATGTGGTAGAAGCTCCTGGTCATAAGACAGATAGATTTCTTTCCAGAGATACATGTGTTTCTTCAAGTTAGCTGAATAGGCCTATTTAGAACAACTTGAGCCTTTCTCCACCTAGAAAATTCTGATATGCAAGAGATACTCCTTTCAAAACCAAATTCAATTCTCACAGGGAAACAATGTGGTAGATGCTACATCTTTTAAAACAGGTGGTTTTCTTTAAGGAGACAGATGTGTTCCTTCAACTCAATGGAAAATGCCTAGTTGCAGCCAATGGAATCGATCTCCACCTTGAAACACCTAAGTTGCGGGATGTGTCTTTTCAGAACAAACTGAATTCTCCCAGGAAAAGCATGTGCTACATTCTCCTGCATGGAACAATGAGGGATTTCCTTGAGAGACACATGTGTTGCATCACCTCACCAGAATAGGTGTATTTGAAGCACAAGGAGCCTTTCTCCCCTGTGAACATTTTTTTTTGCAGGAATTATTCCTGTCAAAACATAACACAAGCCTCACTGGAAAAAAGGTGCTACATGCTCCTGTTTCTAACACAGGTGGTTTTCTTTTGAGGGATACAAGGATTCCTTCAATTTAGCTGAATAGGTCTATTTGCAACAAAATGAGCCCTTCCCCACCTGGAAAACTACCGTTCACAGGAATTATTCCTTTCAAAACTAACTCAATTGTCGGAGGGAGACAATGCAGAAGATGCTGCAGCTTCTCTCACAGATGGTTGTCTTTGGAGAGGTACATGTGTTCCCTCCCCTCAGTTGAATAGGCCTATTTGGAGCCAAAAGTGCCTATCTCCACCTTGAAGCACCTACTTTTCACGAAGTATTTCTTTCAAAAGTTAACTCAGTTATCACAGAGAAACAATGTGCTGCTAGCTTCTGTTTCTACACAGATGGAGTTCCTTCGAGAGATACATGTGTTTCTTCAAGTAAGATGAATTGGTGGATCTGCAGCCAAATGAGCCTTTTCCATCTTGAAAACTTTGGTTTGCAGGAAGTACTCCTTTCAAAACCTAACTGAGTTCTCATGGCCTAACAATGTGCTCGATGTGGCAGCCACTTTCATAGCTGGTTTTCTTTGGAGAGATGCATATGGTTCTTCAACTCAGGTGAAGAGGCCTATTTGGAGCAAAGTGAGGCTATTTCCACCTTGAAAGGCCGTGGTTGCAGGAAGTATTCTTTTCCAAAACGGACGCAATTCTCACAGGAAAACAATGTGCTAGGTGCTCCTGCTTCCAACAGGGATGGTTTTCTTTCGAGAAATACCTGTGTTTCTTCAACTTAGCCAAGTCGGGCTATTTGGAATGAGATGACAGTTTTCGACCTTGAAAACTGTGAATTGCAGGAATTATTCTTCTGCAAATCCAATTCAACTCTCAAAGGGAAACATTGTGCTAGATGCTAGGGCTTCTACCATGCATACTTTTCTTTTAGAGGTACATGTACTTCCTCTACTCAGCTGAATAGCCCTAATGGACCAAACGCAGCCTATCTCCCCCTGCAAACACCTAAGATTCATGAAGAATTCCTTTCACAAACTAACACAGTTCTCACAGGAAAACATGTGCTTCTAACATGGGTGGTTTTCCTTTGAGAGATGTGTGTGTCTTCAACTTAGCTGAATAGGCCTATTTGAAATGAGGTGAGCCTCCTACTTTGAATATTGATATTTGCAGGGTGCATTGCTTTAAAAAACTAAATGAATTCTCATAGTGAAACACTGTGCTAGATGTGGCAGTTTCTAACATTGAAGGATTTCTTTGCATACATGCATGTGTATCTGCAATTCACCCAAATAGGCCTATTTAGAGTAAGCACATGCTCTCTCCACCTTGAAACACCTAAGTGGCAGTAAGTATTCCTTTCAAAAATAACTCAAGTCTCAAAGGGAAACAACGTGCTAAACGCAAATGCTGCCATCACAGACGGTTTCCTTTGGAGAGGTACATGTGTTACATCTCCTTAGGTGAATAGGCCCATTCGGAGCAAAATGATCCTTTCTCCACTGTGAAAACGATGATTTGCAGGACGTATTCCTTTCAAAACGTAACTCAAGTCTCACAAGGAAACAAAGTGGTAGGTTCTTTGCATCTAACACAGATTTTTTTCTTTCGAGATACACACATGTTTCATCAACTTTCTTGAACTGGCCTATTTGCAAGAAAATGAGACTTTCTCCACCTTGAAAAGTAGGATTTGCAGGAGTTATTCTTCCCAAACCTATCTGAAGTCTCACAGGGAAACAATGTGCTTGAAACTCCTGCTTCTAGCTCGGTGGTTTTCTTTCTAGGAATGCATGTGTTTCCTCAACTTAGTTGCCTAGGCCTATTTGGAACACAATGAGCCTATCTCCAACCTGAAAACTGTGATTAGCAGGATGTATTCCTTTCCAAAACTTCCTTAATTCTCAAAGGGAAACAATGTGCTAGAAGCTGCGGCTTCCAGCATAGGTGATTGTCTTGGCAGGGATACATGTGTTTCTTCAACTCACCTGAATAGGCCTACTTAGTGCAAAGAGAGACCTTCTGCACCTTGAAACAACTACATTGCAAGAAACAGTCCTTTCAAAAACTAATTTCATTGTCACAAGAACAAGGTGCTGAATGCTGCAGTTTCTAGCATACATGGTTTTCTTTGGGGAGGAACATGTGTTACTTCAACTCAGCTGAATAGGCCTATTTGGAGCAAACCCAGCCTATCTGCACTTTGAAACACCAAAGTTGCAGGAAGCATTCCTTTCCAAAACGGACACCATTCTCACTGGAATACAATGTGTTAGATGCTCCAGCTTCTAACATAGATGGTTTTCTTTGGAGAGATACATGGGTTTCTTCAACTCAGCTGAATATACTTTAAGGGAGCAAACAGAGTCTATCTCCACCTTCAACCACCTAAGTTCCAGGAAGTATTCCTTGAAAAACCTAACCGAATACTACAGGGAAACCATGTGGTAGAAGCTCCTGGTTCTAAGACAGATGATTTTCTTTCAAGAGATACATGTGTTTCTACAAGTTAGCTGAAGAGGCCAATTTGGAACAAAATGAGCCTTTCTCCACCGAAAAAATACTGATTCTCGGGAGTTATTCCTTTCAAAACCAAATTCAATTTGGACAGGCAAACAGTGTGCTAGATGCTCCTGCTTCAAACAGGGATTGTTTTCTTGCGAGAAATACCTGTGTTTCTTCACTCGAGCCGAGTAGGGCTATTTGGAATTAAATGAGCCTTTTCGACCTTGAAAACTGTGATTTGCAGGGATTACTCATTTCAAAAACTAATTCAGCTCTCAAAGTGAAACAATGTGCTCTGCTACAGCTTCTAGCATACATGCTTTTCTTTGAAGAAGTACATGAATTTCTTCAACTCAGCTGGATAGCCCTAATAGACCAAACGCAGTCTATATTAACCCTTCCACACCTAAGATTCAGGAAGTTTTCCTTTACTAACTAATGCAGTTCTCACAGGAAAACAGTGTGCTTCTAACATGGATGGTTTTCCTTTGAGAGATACATGTGTTTCTTCAACTCAGCTGAAAAGGCATCTTTGGAGCAAAGAGAGACAATCTATCTTGAAATACCTTAGTTGCAGGAAGCATTGCATTGAAAACCTAAGTCAATACTCACAAGGAATCAATGATCTCGATGCTCCTGTATCTAATAGCGATGGTTTTCTTGGAGAGATACCTGTATTTCTTCCACTTGGCTGAATAGGTCTTTTTGGATCAAAATGAGCTTTTTTGCGCTTTGAAAACTATGAACTACAGGAAGCATTTCTTTCCAAACCTAACACAATTCTCATTAGGACAGAGATGCTGAATGCTGCATCTTCTAACTTAGAGGGTTTTCTTAGGAGAGATACAAGGGTTTCTTCACCTCAGCTGAATATACGTTAAGTTAACAAACAGAGTCTCTCCCAACCTTGAACCACCAAAGTTCCAGGAAGTATTCCTTTAAAAAACTAACCGAATTCTACAGGGAAACAATGTGGTAGAAGCTCCTGGTCATAAGACAGATAGATTTCTTTCCAGAGATACATGTGTTTCTTCAAGTTAGCTGAATAGGCCTATTTAGAACAACTTGAGCCTTTCTCCACCTAGAAAATTCTGATATGCAAGAGATACTCCTTTCAAAACCAAATTCAATTCTCACAGGGAAACAATGTGGTAGATGCTACATCTTTTAAAACAGGTGGTTTTCTTTAAGGAGACAGATGTGTTCCTTCAACTCAATGGAAAATGCCTAGTTGCAGCCAATGGAATCGATCTCCACCTTGAAACACCTAAGTTGCGGGATGTGTCCTTTCAGAACAAACTGAATTCTCCCAGGAAAAGCATGTGCTACATTCTCCTGCATGGAACAATGAGGGATTTCCTTGAGAGACACATGTGTTGCATCACCTCACCAGAATAGGTGTATTTGAAGCACAAGGAGCCTTTCTCCCCTGTGAACATTTTTTTTTGCAGGAATTATTCCTGTCAAAACATAACACAAGCCTCACTGGAAAAAAGGTGCTACATGCTCCTGTTTGTAACACAGGTGGTTTTCTTTTGAGGGATACAAGGATTCCTTCAATTTAGCTGAATAGGTCTATTTGCAACAAAATGAGCCCTTCCCCACCTGGAAAACTACCGTTCACAGGAATTATTCCTTTCACAACTAACTCAATTGTCGGAGGGAGACAATGCAGAAGATGCTGCAGCTTCTCTCACAGATGGTTGTCTTTGGAGAGGTACATGTGTTCCCTCCCCTCAGTTGAATAGGCCTATTTGGAGCAAAAAGTGCCTATCTCCACCTTGAAGCACCTACTTTTCACGAAGTATTTCTTTCAAAAGTTAACTCAGTTATCACAGAGAAACAATGTGCTGCTAGCTTCTGTTTCTACACAGATGGAGTTCCTTCGAGAGATACATGTGTTTCTTCAAGTAAGATGAATTGGTGGATCTGCAGCCAAATGAGCCTTTTCCATCTTGAAAACTTTGGTTTGCAGGAAGTACTCCTTTCAAAACCTAACTGAGTTCTCATGGCCTAACAATGTGCTCGATGTGGCAGCCACTTTCATAGCTGGTTTTCTTTGGAGAGATGCATATGGTTCTTCAACTCAGGTGAAGAGGCCTATTTGGAGCAAAGTGAGGCTATTTCCACCTTGAAAGGCCGTGGTTGCAGGAAGTATTCTTTTCCAAAACGGACGCAATTCTCACAGGAAAACAATGTGCTAGGTGCTCCTGCTTCCAACAGGGATGGTTTTCTTTCGAGAAATACCTGTGTTTCTTCAACTTAGCCAAGTCGGGCTATTTGGAATGAGATGACAGTTTTCGACCTTGAAAACTGTGAATTGCAGGAATTATTCTTCTGCAAATCCAATTCAACTCTCAAAGGGAAACATTGTGCTAGATGCTAGGGCTTCTACCATGCATACTTTTCTTTTAGAGGTACATGTACTTCCTCTACTCAGCTGAATAGCCCTAATGGACCAAACGCAGCCTATCTCCCCCTGCAAACACCTATGATTCATGAAGAATTCCTTTCACAAACTAACACAGTTCTCACAGGAAAACATGTGCTTCTAACATGGGTGGTTTTCCTTTGAGAGATGTGTGTGTCTTCAACTTAGCTGAATAGGCCTATTTGAAATGAGGTGAGCCTCCTACTTTGAATATTGATATTTGCAGGGTGCGTTGCTTTAAAAAACTAAATGAATTCTCATAGTGAAACACTGTGCTAGATGTGGCAGTTTCTAACATTGAAGGATTTCTTTGCATACATGCATGTGTATCTGCAATTCACCCAAATAGGCCTATTTAGAGTAAGCACATGCTCTCTCCACCTTGAAACACCTAAGTGGCAGTAAGTATTCCTTTCAAAAATAACTCAAGTCTCAAAGGGAAACAACGTGCTAAAAGCAAATGCTGCCATCACAGACGGTTTCCTTTGGAGAGGTACATGTGTTACATCTCCTTAGGTGAATAGGCCCATTCGGAGCAAAATGATCCTTTCTCCACTGTGAAAACGATGATTTGCAGGACGTATTCCTTTCAAAACGTAACTCAAGTCTCACAAGGAAACAAAGTGGTAGGTTCTTTGCATCTAACACAGATTTTTTTCTTTCGAGATACTCACATGTTTCATCAACTTTCTTGAACTGGCCTATTTGCAAGAAAATGAGACTTTCTCCACCTTGAAAAGTAGGATTTGCAGGAGTTATTCTTCCCAAACCTATCTGAAGTCTCACAGGGAAACAATGTGCTTGAAACTCCTGCTTCTAACTCGGTGGTTTTCTTTCTAGGAATGCATGTGTTTCCTCCACTTAGTTGCCTAGGCCTATTTGGAACACAATGAGCCTATCTCCAACCTGAAAACTGTGATTAGCAGGATGTATTCCTTTCCAAAACTTCCTTAATTCTCAAAGGGAAACAATGTGCTAGAAGCTGCGGCTTCCAGCATAGGTGATTGTCTTGGCAGGGATACATGTGTTTCTTCAACTCACCTGAATAGGCCTACTTAGTGCAAAGAGAGACCTTCTGCACCTTGAAACAACTACATTGCAAGAAACAGTCCTTTCAAAAACTAATTTCATTGTCATAAGAAAAAGGTGCTGAATGCTGCAGTTTCTAGCATACATGGTTTTCTTTGGGGAGGAACATGTGTTACTTCAACTCAGCTGAATAGGCCTATTTGGAGCAAACCCAGCCTATCTGCACTTTGAAACACCAAAGTTGCAGGAAGCATTCCTTTCCAAAACGGACACCATTCTCACTGGAATACAATGTGTTAGATGCTCCAGCTTCTAACATAGATGGTTTTCTTTGGAGAGATACATGGGTTTCTTCAACTCAGCTGAATATACTTTAAGGGAGCAAACAGAGTCTATCTCCACCTTCAACCACCTAAGTTCCAGGAAGTATTCCTTGAAAAACCTAACCGAATACTACAGGGAAACCATGTGGTAGAAGCTCCTGGTTCTAAGACAGATGATTTTCTTTCAAGAGATACATGTGTTTCTACAAGTTAGCTGAAGAGGCCAATTTGGAACAAAATGAGCCTTTCTCCACCAAAAAAATACTGATTCTCGGGAGTTATTCCTTTCAAAACCAAATTCAATTTGGACAGGGAAACAGTGTGCTAGATGCTCCTGCTTCAAACAGGGATTGTTTTCTTGCGAGAAATACCTGTGTTTCTTCACTGGAGCCGAGTAGGGCTATTTGGAATAAAATGAGCCTTTTCGACCTTGAAAACTGTGATTTGCAGGGATTACTCATTTCAACAACTAATTCAGCTCTCAAAGTGAAACAATGTGCTCTGCTACAGCTTCTAGCATACATGCTTTTCTTTGAAGAGGTACATGAATTTCTTCAACTCAGCTGGATAGCCCTAATAGACCAAACGCAGTCTATATTAACCCTTCCACACCTAAGATTCAGGAAGTTTTCCTTTACTAACTAATGCAGTTCTCACAGGAAAACAGTGTGCTTCTAACATGGATGGTTTTCCTTTGAGAGATACATGTGTTTCTTCAACTCAGCTGAAAAGGCATCTTTGGAGCAAAGAGAGACAATCTATCTTGAAATACCTTAGTTGCAGGAAGCATTGCATTGAAAACCTAAGTCAATACTCACAAGGAATCAATGATCTCGATGCTCCTGCATCTAATAGCGATGGTTTTCTTGGAGAGATACCTGTATTTCTTCCACTTGGCTGAATAGGTCTTTTTGGATCAAAATGAGCTTTTTTGCGCTTTGAAAACTATGAACTACAGGAAGCATTTCTTTCCAAACCTAACACAATTCTCATTAGGACAGAGATGCTGAATGCTGCATCTTCTAACTTAGAGGGTTTTCTTAGGAGAGATACAAGGGTTTCTTCACCTCAGCTGAATATACGTTAAGTTAACAAACAGAGTCTCTCCCCACCTTGAACCACCAAAGTTCCAGGAAGTATTCCTTTAAAAAACAAACCGAATTCTACAGGGAAACAATGTGGTAGAAGCTCCTGGTCATAAGACAGATAGATTTCTTTCCAGAGATACATGTGTTTCTTCAAGTTAGCTGAATAGGCCTATTTAGAACAACTTGAGCCTTTCTCCACCTAGAAAATTCTGATATGCAAGAGATACTCCTTTCAAAACCAAATTCAATTCTCACAGGGAAACAATGTGGTAGATGCTACATCTTTTAAAACAGGTGGTTTTCTTTAAGGAGACAGATGTGTTCCTTCAACTCAATGGAAAATGCCTAGTTGCAGCCAATGGAATCGATCTCCACCTTGAAACACCTAAGTTGCGGGATGTGTCTTTTCAGAACAAACTGAATTCTCCCAGGAAAAGCATGTGCTACATTCTCCTGCATGGAACAATGAGGGATTTCCTTGAGAGACACATATGTTGCATCACCTCACCAGAATAGGTGTATTTGAAGCACAAGGAGCCTTTCTCCCCTGTGAACATTTTTTTTTGCAGGAATTATTCCTGTCAAAACATAACACAAGCCTCACTGGAAAAAAGGTGCTACATGCTCCTGTTTCTAACACAGGTGGTTTTCTTTTGAGGGATACAAGGATTCCTTCAATTTAGCTGAATAGGTCTATTTGCAACAAAATGAGCCCTTCCCCACCTGGAAAACTACCGTTCACAGGAATTATTCCTTTCAAAACTAACTCAATTGTCGGAGGGAGACAATGCAGAAGATGCTGCAGCTTCTCTCACAGATGGTTGTCTTTGGAGAGGTACATGTGTTCCCTCCCCTCAGTTGAATAGGCCTATTTGGAGCCAAAAGTGCCTATCTCCACCTTGAAGCACCTACTTTTCACGAAGTATTTCTTTCAAAAGTTAACTCAGTTATCACAGAGAAACAATGTGCTGCTAGCTTCTGTTTCTACACAGATGGAGTTCCTTCGAGAGATACATGTGTTTCTTCAAGTAAGATGAATTGGTGGATCTGCAGCCAAATGAGCCTTTTCCATCTTGAAAACTTTGGTTTGCAGGAAGTACTCCTTTCAAAACCTAACTGAGTTCTCATGGCCTAACAATGTGCTCGATGTGGCAGCCACTTTCATAGCTGGTTTTCTTTGGAGAGGTGCATATGGTTCTTCAACTCAGGTGAAGAGGCCTATTTGGAGCAAAGTGAGGCTATTTCCACCTTGAAAGGCCGTGGTTGCAGGAAGTATTCTTTTCCAAAACGGACGCAATTCTCACAGGAAAACAATGTGCTAGGTGCTCCTGCTTCCAACAGGGATGGTTTTCTTTCGAGAAATACCTGTGTTTCTTCAACTTAGCCAAGTCGGGCTATTTGGAATGAGATGACAGTTTTTGACCTTGAAAACTGTGAATTGCAGGAATTATTCTTCTGCAAATCCAATTCAACTCTCAAAGGGAAACATTGTGCTAGATGCTAGGGCTTCTACCATGCATACTTTTCTTTTAGAGGTACATGTACTTCCTCTACTCAGCTGAATAGCCCTAATGGACCAAACGCAGCCTATCTCCCCCTGCAAACACCTAAGATTCATGAAGAATTCCTTTCAAAAACTAACACAGTTCTCACAGGAAAACATGTGCTTCTAACATGGGTGGTTTTCCTTTGAGAGATGTGTGTGTCTTCAACTTAGCTGAATAGGCCTATTTGAAATGAGGTGAGCCTCCTACTTTGAATATTGATATTTGCAGGGTGCATTGCTTTAAAAAACTAAATGAATTCTCATAGTGAAACACTGTGCTAGATGTGGCAGTTTCTAACATTGAAGGATTTCTTTGCATACATGCATGTGTATCTGCAATTCACCCAAATAGGCCTATTTAGAGTAAGCACATGCTCTCTCCACCTTGAAACACCTAAGTGGCAGTAAATATTCCTTTCAAAAATAACTCAAGTCTCAAAGGGAAACAACGTGCTAAACGCAAATGCTGCCATCACAGATGGTTTCCTTTGGAGAGGTACATGTGTTACATCTCCTTAGGTGAATAGGCCCATTCGGAGCAAAATGATCCTTTCTCCACTGTGAAAACGATGATTTGCAGGACGTATTCCTTTCAAAACGTAACTCAAGTCTCACAAGGAAACAAAGTGGTAGGTTCTTTGCATCTAACACAGATTTTTTTCTTTCGAGATACACACATGTTTCATCAACTTTCTTGAACTGGCCTATTTGCAAGAAAATGAGACTTTCTCCACCTTGAAAAGTAGGATTTGTAGGAGTTATTCTTCCCAAACCTATCTGAAGTCTCACAGGGAAACAATGTGCTTGAAACTCCTGCTTCTAACTCGGTGGTTTTCTTTCTAGGAATGCATGTGTTTCCTCAACTTAGTTGCCTAGGCCTATTTGGAACACAATGAGCCTATCTCCAACCTGAAAACTGTGATTAGCAGGATGTATTCCTTTCCAAAACTTCCTTAATTCTCAAAGGGAAACAATGTGCTAGAAGCTGCGGCTTCCAGCATAGGTGATTGTCTTGGCAGGGATACATGTGTTTCTTCAACTCACCTGAATAGGCCTACTTAGTGCAAAGAGAGACCTTCTGCACCTTGAAACAACTACATTGCAAGAAACAGTCCTTTCAAAAACTAATTTCATTGTCACAAGAACAAGGTGCTGAATGCTGCAGTTTCTAGCATACATGGTTTTCTTTGGGGAGGAACATGTGTTACTTCAACTCAGCTGAATAGGCCTATTTGGAGCAAACCCAGCCTATCTGCACTTTGAAACACCAAAGTTGCAGGAAGCATTCCTTTCCAAAACGGACACCATTCTCACTGGAATACAATGTGTTAGATGCTCCAGCTTCTAACATAGATGGTTTTCTTTGGAGAGATACATGGGTTTCTTCAACTCAGCTGAATATACTTTAAGGGAGCAAACAGAGTCTATCTCCACCTTCAACCACCTAAGTTCCAGGAAGTATTCCTTGAAAAACCTAACCGAATACTACAGGGAAACCATGTGGTAGAAGCTCCTGGTTCTAAGACAGATGATTTTCTTTCAAGAGATACATGTGTTTCTACAAGTTAGCTGAAGAGGCCAATTTGGAACAAAATGAGCCTTTCTCCACCGAAAAAATACTGATTCTCGGGAGTTATTCCTTTCAAAACCAAATTCAATTTGGACAGGCAAACAGTGTGCTAGATGCTCCTGCTTCAAACAGGGATTGTTTTCTTGCGAGAAATACCTGTGTTTCTTCACTCGAGCCGAGTAGGGCTATTTGGAATTAAATGAGCCTTTTCGACCTTGAAAACTGTGATTTGCAGGGATTACTCATTTCAAAAACTAATTCAGCTCTCAAAGTGAAACAATGTGCTCTGCTACAGCTTCTAGCATCCATGCTTTTCTTGGCAGAGGTACATGAATTTCTTCAACTCAGCTGGATAGCCCTAATAGACCAAACGCAGTCTATATTAACCCTTCCACACCTAAGATTCAGGAAGTTTTCCTTTACTAACTAATGCAGTTCTCACAGGAAAACAGTGTGCTTCTAACATGGATGGTTTTCCTTTGAGAGATACATGTGTTTCTTCAACTCAGCTGAAAAGGCATCTTTGGAGCAAAGAGAGACAATCTATCTTGAAATACCTTAGTTGCAGGAAGCATTGCATTGAAAACCTAAGTCAATACTCACAAGGAATCAATGATCTCGATGCTCCTGCATCTAATAGCGATGGTTTTCTTGGAGAGATACCTGTATTTCTTCCACTTGGCTGATTAGGTCTTTTTGGATCAAAATGAGCTTTTTTGCGCTTTGAAAACTATGAACTACAGGAAGCATTTCTTTCCAAACCTAACACAATTCTCATTAGGACAGAGATGCTGAATGCTGCATCTTCTAACTTAGAGGGTTTTCTTAGGAGAGATACAAGGGTTTCTTCACCTCAGCTGAATATACGTTAAGTTAACAAACAGAGTCTCTCCCCACCTTGAACCACCAAAGTTCCAGGAAGTATTCCTTTAAAAAACTAACCGAATTCTACAGGGAAACAATGTGGTAGAAGCTCCTGGTCATAAGACAGATAGATTTCTTTCCAGAGATACATGTGTTTCTTCAAGTTAGCTGAATAGGCCTATTTAGAACAACTTGAGCCTTTCTCCACCTAGAAAATTCTGATATGCAAGAGATACTCCTTTCAAAACCAAATTCAATTCTCACAGGGAAACAATGTGGTAGATGCTACATCTTTTAAAACAGGTGGTTTTCTTTAAGGAGACAGATGTGTTCCTTCAACTCAATGGAAAATGCCTAGTTGCAGCCAATGGAATCGATCTCCACCTTGAAACACCTAAGTTGCGGGATGTGTCTTTTCAGAACAAACTGAATTCTCCCAGGAAAAGCATGTGCTACATTCTCCTGCATGGAACAATGAGGGATTTCCTTGAGAGACACATGTGTTGCATCACCTCACCAGAATAGGTGTATTTGAAGCACAAGGAGCCTTTCTCCCCTGTGAACATTTTTTTTTGCAGGAATTATTCCTGTCAAAACATAACACAAGCCTCACTGGAAAAAAGGTGCTTCATGCTCCTGTTTCTAACACAGGTGGTTTTCTTTTGAGGGATACAAGGATTCCTTCAATTTAGCTGAATAGGTCTATTTGCAACAAAATGAGCCCTTCCCCACCTGGAAAACTACCGTTCACAGGAATTATTCCTTTCAAAACTAACTCAATTGTCGGAGGGAGACAATGCAGAAGATGCTGCAGCTTCTCTCACAGATGGTTGTCTTTGGAGAGGTACATGTGTTCCCTCCCCTCAGTTGAATAGGCCTATTTGGAGCAAAAAGTGCCTATCTCCACCTTGAAGCACCTACTTTTCACGAAGTATTTCTTTCAAAAGTTAACTCAGTTATCACAGAGAAACAATGTGCTGCTAGCTTCTGTTTCTACACAGATGGAGTTCCTTCGAGAGATACATGTGTTTCTTCAAGTAAGATGAATTGGTGGATCTGCAGCCAAATGAGCCTTTTCCATCTTGAAAACTTTGGTTTGCAGGAAGTACTCCTTTCAAAACCTAACTGAGTTCTCATGGCCTAACAATGTGCTCGATGTGGCAGCCACTTTCATAGCTGGTTTTCTTTGGAGAGATGCATATGGTTCTTCAACTCAGGTGAAGAGGCCTATTTGGAGCAAAGTGAGGCTATTTCCACCTTGAAAGGCCGTGGTTGCAGGAAGTATTCTTTTCCAAAACGGACGCAATTCTCACAGGAAAACAATGTGCTAGGTGCTCCTGCTTCCAACAGGGATGGTTTTCTTTCGAGAAATACCTGTGTTTCTTCAACTTAGCCAAGTCGGGCTATTTGGAATGAGATGACAGTTTTTGACCTTGAAAACTGTGAATTGCAGGAATTATTCTTCTGCAAATCCAATTCAACTCTCAAAGGGAAACATTGTGCTAGATGCTAGGGCTTCTACCATGCATACTTTTCTTTTAGAGGTACATGTACTTCCTCTACTCAGCTGAATAGCCCTAATGGACCAAACGCAGCCTATCTCCCCCTGCAAACACCTAAGATTCATGAAGAATTCCTTTCAAAAACTAACACAGTTCTCACAGGAAAACATGTGCTTCTAACATGGGTGGTTTTCCTTTGAGAGATGTGTGTGTCTTCAACTTAGCTGAATAGGCCTATTTGAAATGAGGTGAGCCTCCTACTTTGAATATTGATATTTGCAGGGTGCATTGCTTTAAAAAACTAAATGAATTCTCATAGTGAAACACTGTGCTAGATGTGGCAGTTTCTAACATTGAAGGATTTCTTTGCATACATGCATGTGTATCTGCAATTCACCCAAATAGGCCTATTTAGAGTAAGCACATGCTCTCTCCACCTTGAAACACCTAAGTGGCAGTAAATATTCCTTTCAAAAATAACTCAAGTCTCAAAGGGAAACAACGTGCTAAACGCAAATGCTGCCATCACAGATGGTTTCCTTTGGAGAGGTACATGTGTTACATCTCCTTAGGTGAATAGGCCCATTCGGAGCAAAATGATCCTTTCTCCACTGTGAAAACGATGATTTGCAGGACGTATTCCTTTCAAAACGTAACTCAAGTCTCACAAGGAAACAAAGTGGTAGGTTCTTTGCATCTAACACAGATTTTTTTCTTTCGAGATACACACATGTTTCATCAACTTTCTTGAACTGGCCTATTTGCAAGAAAATGAGACTTTCTCCACCTTGAAAAGTAGGATTTGTAGGAGTTATTCTTCCCAAACCTATCTGAAGTCTCACAGGGAAACAATGTGCTTGAAACTCCTGCTTCTAACTCGGTGGTTTTCTTTCTAGGAATGCATGTGTTTCCTCAACTTAGTTGCCTAGGCCTATTTGGAACACAATGAGCCTATCTCCAACCTGAAAACTGTGATTAGCAGGATGTATTCCTTTCCAAAACTTCCTTAATTCTCAAAGGGAAACAATGTGCTAGAAGCTGCGGCTTCCAGCATAGGTGATTGTCTTGGCAGGGATACATGTGTTTCTTCAACTCACCTGAATAGGCCTACTTAGTGCAAAGAGAGACCTTCTGCACCTTGAAACAACTACATTGCAAGAAACAGTCCTTTCAAAAACTAATTTCATTGTCACAAGAACAAGGTGCTGAATGCTGCAGTTTCTAGCATACATGGTTTTCTTTGGGGAGGAACATGTGTTACTTCAACTCAGCTGAATAGGCCTATTTGGAGCAAACCCAGCCTATCTGCACTTTGAAACACCAAAGTTGCAGGAAGCATTCCTTTCCAAAACGGACACCATTCTCACTGGAATACAATGTGTTAGATGCTCCAGCTTCTAACATAGATGGTTTTCTTTGGAGAGATACATGGGTTTCTTCAACTCAGCTGAATATACTTTAAGGGAGCAAACAGAGTCTATCTCCACCTTCAACCACCTAAGTTCCAGGAAGTATTCCTTGAAAAACCTAACCGAATACTACAGGGAAACCATGTGGTAGAAGCTCCTGGTTCTAAGACAGATGATTTTCTTTCAAGAGATACATGTGTTTCTACAAGTTAGCTGAAGAGGCCAATTTGGAACAAAATGAGCCTTTCTCCACCGAAAAAATACTGATTCTCGGGAGTTATTCCTTTCAAAACCAAATTCAATTTGGACAGGCAAACAGTGTGCTAGATGCTCCTGCTTCAAACAGGGATTGTTTTCTTGCGAGAAATACCTGTGTTTCTTCACTCGAGCCGAGTAGGGCTATTTGGAATTAAATGAGCCTTTTCGACCTTGAAAACTGTGATTTGCAGGGATTACTCATTTCAAAAACTAATTCAGCTCTCAAAGTGAAACAATGTGCTCTGCTACAGCTTCTAGCATCCATGCTTTTCTTGGCAGAGGTACATGAATTTCTTCAACTCAGCTGGATAGCCCTAATAGACCAAACGCAGTCTATATTAACCCTTCCACACCTAAGATTCAGGAAGTTTTCCTTTACTAACTAATGCAGTTCTCACAGGAAAACAGTGTGCTTCTAACATGGATGGTTTTCCTTTGAGAGATACATGTGTTTCTTCAACTCAGCTGAAAAGGCATCTTTGGAGCAAAGAGAGACAATCTATCTTGAAATACCTTAGTTGCAGGAAGCATTGCATTGAAAACCTAAGTCAATACTCACAAGGAATCAATGATCTCGATGCTCCTGCATCTAATAGCGATGGTTTTCTTGGAGAGATACCTGTATTTCTTCCACTTGGCTGATTAGGTCTTTTTGGATCAAAATGAGCTTTTTTGCGCTTTGAAAACTATGAACTACAGGAAGCATTTCTTTCCAAACCTAACACAATTCTCATTAGGACAGAGATGCTGAATGCTGCATCTTCTAACTTAGAGGGTTTTCTTAGGAGAGATACAAGGGTTTCTTCACCTCAGCTGAATATACGTTAAGTTAACAAACAGAGTCTCTCCCCACCTTGAACCACCAAAGTTCCAGGAAGTATTCCTTTAAAAAACTAACCGAATTCTACAGGGAAACAATGTGGTAGAAGCTCCTGGTCATAAGACAGATAGATTTCTTTCCAGAGATACATGTGTTTCTTCAAGTTAGCTGAATAGGCCTATTTAGAACAACTTGAGCCTTTCTCCACCTAGAAAATTCTGATATGCAAGAGATACTCCTTTCAAAACCAAATTCAATTCTCACAGGGAAACAATGTGGTAGATGCTACATCTTTTAAAACAGGTGGTTTTCTTTAAGGAGACAGATGTGTTCCTTCAACTCAATGGAAAATGCCTAGTTGCAGCCAATGGAATCGATCTCCACCTTGAAACACCTAAGTTGCGGGATGTGTCTTTTCAGAACAAACTGAATTCTCCCAGGAAAAGCATGTGCTACATTCTCCTGCATGGAACAATGAGGGATTTCCTTGAGAGACACATGTGTTGCATCACCTCACCAGAATAGGTGTATTTGAAGCACAAGGAGCCTTTCTCCCCTGTGAACATTTTTTTTTGCAGGAATTATTCCTGTCAAAACATAACACAAGCCTCACTGGAAAAAAGGTGCTTCATGCTCCTGTTTCTAACACAGGTGGTTTTCTTTTGAGGGATACAAGGATTCCTTCAATTTAGCTGAATAGGTCTATTTGCAACAAAATGAGCCCTTCCCCACCTGGAAAACTACCGTTCACAGGAATTATTCCTTTCAAAACTAACTCAATTGTCGGAGGGAGACAATGCAGAAGATGCTGCAGCTTCTCTCACAGATGGTTGTCTTTGGAGAGGTACATGTGTTCCCTCCCCTCAGTTGAATAGGCCTATTTGGAGCAAAAAGTGCCTATCTCCACCTTGAAGCACCTACTTTTCACGAAGTATTTCTTTCAAAAGTTAACTCAGTTATCACAGAGAAACAATGTGCTGCTAGCTTCTGTTTCTACACAGATGGAGTTCCTTCGAGAGATACATGTGTTTCTTCAAGTAAGATGAATTGGTGGATCTGCAGCCAAATGAGCCTTTTCCATCTTGAAAACTTTGGTTTGCAGGAAGTACTCCTTTCAAAACCTAACTGAGTTCTCATGGCCTAACAATGTGCTCGATGTGGCAGCCACTTTCATAGCTGGTTTTCTTTGGAGAGATGCATATGGTTCTTCAACTCAGGTGAAGAGGCCTATTTGGAGCAAAGTGAGGCTATTTCCACCTTGAAAGGCCGTGGTTGCAGGAAGTATTCTTTTCCAAAACGGACGCAATTCTCACAGGAAAACAATGTGCTAGGTGCTCCTGCTTCCAACAGGGATGGTTTTCTTTCGAGAAATACCTGTGTTTCTTCAACTTAGCCAAGTCGGGCTATTTGGAATGAGATGACACTTTTCGACCTTGAAAACTGTGAATTGCAGGAATTATTCTTCTGCAAATCCAATTCAACTCTCAAAGGGAAACATTGTGCTAGATGCTAGGGCTTCTACCATGCATACTTTTCTTTTAGAGGTACATGTACTTCCTCTACTCAGCTGAATAGCCCTAATGGACCAAACGCAGCCTATCTCCCCCTGCAAACACCTATGATTCATGAAGAATTCCTTTCACAAACTAACGCAGTTCTCACAGGAAAACATGTGCTTCTAACATGGGTGGTTTTCCTTTGAGAGATGTGTGTGTCTTCAACTTAGCTGAATAGGCCTATTTGAAATGAGGTGAGCCTCCTACTTTGAATATTGATATTTGCAGGGTGCGTTGCTTTAAAAAACTAAATGAATTCTCATAGTGAAACACTGTGCTAGATGTGGCAGTTTCTAACATTGAAGGATTTCTTTGCATACATGCATGTGTATCTGCAATTCACCCAAATAGGCCTATTTAGAGTAAGCACATGCTCTCTCCACCTTGAAACACCTAAGTGGCAGTAAGTATTCCTTTCAAAAATAACTCAAGTCTCAAAGGGAAACAACGTGCTAAAAGCAAATGCTGCCATCACAGACGGTTTCCTTTGGAGAGGTACATGTGTTACATCTCCTTAGGTGAATAGGCCCATTCGGAGCAAAATGATCCTTTCTCCACTGTGAAAACGATGATTTGCAGGACGTATTCCTTTCAAAACGTAACTCAAGTCTCACAAGGAAACAAAGTGGTAGGTTCTTTGCATCTAACACAGATTTTTTTCTTTCGAGATACACACATGTTTCATCAACTTTCTTGAACTGGCCTATTTGCAAGAAAATGAGACTTTCTCCACCTTGAAAAGTAGGATTTGCAGGAGTTATTCTTCCCAAACCTATCTGAAGTCTCACAGGGAAACAATGTGCTTGAAACTCCTGCTTCTAACTCGGTGGTTTTCTTTCTAGGAATGCATGTGTTTCCTCAACTTAGTTGCCTAGGCCTATTTGGAACACAATGAGCCTATCTCCAACCTGAAAACTGTGATTAGCAGGATGTATTCCTTTCCAAAACTTCCTTAATTCTCAAAGGGAAACAATGTGCTAGAAGCTGCGGCTTCCAGCATAGGTGATTGTCTTGGCAGGGATACATGTGTTTCTTCAACTCACCTGAATAGGCCTACTTAGTGCAAAGAGAGACCTTCTGCACCTTGAAACAACTACATTGCAAGAAACAGTCCTTTCAAAAACTAATTTCATTGTCACAAGAACAAGGTGCTGAATGCTGCAGTTTCTAGCATACATGGTTTTCTTTGGGGAGGAACATGTGTTACTTCAACTCAGCTGAATAGGCCTATTTGGAGCAAACCCAGCCTATCTGCACTTTGAAACACCAAAGTTGCAGGAAGCATTCCTTTCCAAAACGGACACCATTCTCACTGGAATACAATGTGTTAGATGCTCCAGCTTCTAACATAGATGGTTTTCTTTGGAGAGATACATGGGTTTCTTCAACTCAGCTGAATATACTTTAAGGGAGCAAACAGAGTCTATCTCCACCTTCAACCACCTAAGTTCCAGGAAGTATTCCTTGAAAAACCTAACCGAATACTACAGGGAAACCATGTGGTAGAAGCTCCTGGTTCTAAGACAGATGATTTTCTTTCAAGAGATACATGTGTTTCTACAAGTTAGCTGAAGAGGCCAATTTGGAACAAAATGAGCCTTTCTCCACCAAAAAAATACTGATTCTCGGGAGTTATTCCTTTCAAAACCAAATTCAATTTGGACAGGGAAACAGTGTGCTAGATGCTCCTGCTTCAAACAGGGATTGTTTTCTTGCGAGAAATACCTGTGTTTCTTCACTGGAGCCGAGTAGGGCTATTTGGAATAAAATGAGCCTTTTCGACCTTGAAAACTGTGATTTGCAGGGATTACTCATTTCAACAACTAATTCAGCTCTCAAAGTGAAACAATGTGCTCTGCTACAGCTTCTAGCATACATGCTTTTCTTTGAAGAGGTACATGAATTTCTTCAACTCAGCTGGATAGCCCTAATAGACCAAACGCAGTCTATATTAACCCTTCCACACCTAAGATTCAGGAAGTTTTCCTTTACTAACTAATGCAGTTCTCAGAGGAAAACAGAGTGCTTCTAACATGGATGGTTTTCCTTTAAGAGATACATGTGTTTCTTCAACTCCGCTGAAAAGGCATCTTTGGAGCAAAGAGAGACAATCTATCTTGAAATACCTTAGTTGCAGGAAGCATTGCATTGAAAACCTAAGTCAATACTCGCAAGGAATCAATGATCTCGATGCTCCTGCATCTAATAGCGATGGTTTTCTTGGAGAGATACCTGTGTTTCTTCCACTTGGCTGAATAGGTCTTTTTGGATCAAAATGAGCTTTTTTGCGCTTTGAAAACTATGAACTACAGGAAGCATTTCTTTCCAAACCTAACACAATTCTCATTAGGACAGAGATGCTGAATGCTGCATCTTCTAACTTAGAGGGTTTTCTTAGGAGAGATACAAGGGTTTCTTCACCTCAGCTGAATATACGTTAAGTTAACAAACAGAGTCTCTCCCCACCTTGAACCACCAAAGTTCCAGGAAGTATTCCTTTAAAAAACTAACCGAATTCTACAGGGAAACAATGTGGTAGAAGCTCCTGGTCATAAGACAGATAGATTTCTTTCCAGAGATACATGTGTTTCTTCAAGTTAGCTGAATAGGCCTATTTAGAACAACTTGAGCCTTTCTCCACCTAGAAAATTCTGATATGCAAGAGATACTCCTTTCAAAACCAAATTCAATTCTCACAGGGAAACAATGTGGTAGATGCTACATCTTTTAAAACAGGTGGTTTTCTTTAAGGAGACAGATGTGTTCCTTCAACTCCATGGAAAATGCCTAGTTGCAGCCAATGGAATCGATCTCCACCTTGAAACACCTAAGTTGCGGGATGTGTCTTTTCAGAACAAACTGAATTCTCCCAGGAAAAGCATGTGCTACATTCTCCTGCATGGAACAATGAGGGATTTCCTTGAGAGACACATGTGTTGCATCACCTCACCAGAATAGGTGTATTTGAAGCACAAGGAGCCTTTCTCCCCTGTGAACATTTTTTTTTGCAGGAATTATTCCTGTCAAAACATAACACAAGCCTCACTGGAAAAAAGGTGCTACATGCTCCTGTTTCTAACACAGGTGGTTTTCTTTTGAGGGATACAAGGATTCCTTCAATTTAGCTGAATAGGTCTATTTGCAACAAAATGAGCCCTTCCCCACCTGGAAAACTACCGTTCACAGGAATTATTCCTTTCAAAACTAACTCAATTGTCGGAGGGAGACAATGCAGAAGATGCTGCAGCTTCTCTCACAGATGGTTGTCTTTGGAGAGGTACATGTGTTCCCTCCCCTCAGTTGAATAGGCCTATTTGGAGCCAAAAGTGCCTATCTCCACCTTGAAGCACCTACTTTTCACGAAGTATTTCTTTCAAAAGTTAACTCAGTTATCACAGAGAAACAATGTGCTGCTAGCTTCTGTTTCTACACAGATGGAGTTCCTTCGAGAGATACATGTGTTTCTTCAAGTAAGATGAATTGGTGGATCTGCAGCCAAATGAGCCTTTTCCATCTTGAAAACTTTGGTTTGCAGGAAGTACTCCTTTCAAAACCTAACTGAGTTCTCATGGCCTAACAATGTGCTCGATGTGGCAGCCACTTTCATAGCTGGTTTTCTTTGGAGAGATGCATATGGTTCTTCAACTCAGGTGAAGAGGCCTATTTGGAGCAAAGTGAGGCTATTTCCACCTTGAAAGGCCGTGGTTGCAGGAAGTATTCTTTTCCAAAACGGACGCAATTCTCACAGGAAAACAATGTGCTAGGTGCTCCTGCTTCCAACAGGGATGGTTTTCTTTCGAGAAATACCTGTGTTTCTTCAACTTAGCCAAGTCGGGCTATTTGGAATGAGATGACACTTTTCGACCTTGAAAACTGTGAATTGCAGGAATTATTCTTCTGCAAATCCAATTCAACTCTCAAAGGGAAACATTGTGCTAGATGCTAGGGCTTCTACCATGCATACTTTCCTTTTAGAGGTACATGTACTTCCTCTACTCAGCTGAATAGCCCTAATGGACCAAACGCAGCCTATCTCCCCCTGCAAACACCTAAGATTCATGAAGAATTCCTTTCAAAAACTAACACAGTTCTCACAGGAAAACATGTGCTTCTAACATGGGTGGTTTTCCTTTGAGAGATGTGTGTGTCTTCAACTTAGCTGAATAGGCCTATTTGAAATGAGGTGAGCCTCCTACTTTGAATATTGATATTTGCAGGGTGCATTGCTTTAAAAAACTAAATGAATTCTCATAGTGAAACACTGTGCTAGATGTGGCAGTTTCTAACATTGAAGGATTTCTTTGCATACATGCATGTGTATCTGCAATTCACCCAAATAGGCCTATTTAGAGTAAGCACATGCTCTCTCCACCTTGAAACACCTAAGTGGCAGTAAGTATTCCTTTCAAAAATAACTCAAGTCTCAAAGGGAAACAACGTGCTAAACGCAAATGCTGCCATCACAGACGGTTTCCTTTGGAGAGGTACATGTGTTACATCTCCTTAGGTGAATAGGCCCATTCGGAGCAAAATGATCCTTTCTCCACTGTGAAAACGATGATTTGCAGGACGTATTCCTTTCAAAACGTAACTCAAGTCTCACAAGGAAACAAAGTGGTAGGTTCTTTGCATCTAACACAGATTTCTTTCTTTCGAGATACACACATGTTTCATCAACTTTCTTGAACTGGCCTATTTGCAAGAAAATGAGACTTTCTCCACCTTGAAAAGTAGGATTTGCAGGAGTTATTCTTCCCAAACCTATCTGAAGTCTCACAGGGAAACAATGTGCTTGAAACTCCTGCTTCTAACTCGGTGGTTTTCTTTCTAGGAATGCATGTGTTTCCTCAACTTAGTTGCCTAGGCCTATTTGGAACACAATGAGCCTATCTCCAACCTGAAAACTGTGATTAGCAGGATGTATTCCTTTCCAAAACTTCCTTAATTCTCAAAGGGAAACAATGTGCTAGAAGCTGCGGCTTCCAGCATAGGTGATTGTCTTTGCAGGGATACATGTGTTTCTTCAACTCACCTGAATAGGCCTACTTAGTGCAAAGAGAGACCTTCTGCACCTTGAAACAACTACATTGCAAGAAACAGTCCTTTCAAAAACTAATTTCATTGTCACAAGAACAAGGTGCTGAATGCTGCAGTTTCTAGCATACATGGTTTTCTTTGGGGAGGAACATGTGTTACTTCAACTCAGCTGAATAGGCCTATTTGGAGCAAACCCAGCCTATCTGCACTTTGAAACACCAAAGTTGCAGGAAGCATTCCTTTCCAAAACGGACACCATTCTCACTGGAATACAATGTGTTAGATGCTCCAGCTTCTAACATAGATGGTTTTCTTTGGAGAGATACATGGGTTTCTTCAACTCAGCTGAATATACTTTAAGGGAGCAAACAGAGTCTATCTCCACCTTCAACCACCTAAGTTCCAGGAAGTATTCCTTGAAAAACCTAACCGAATACTACAGGGAAACCATGTGGTAGAAGCTCCTGGTTCTAAGACAGATGATTTTCTTTCAAGAGATACATGTGTTTCTACAAGTTAGCTGAAGAGGCCAATTTGGAACAAAATGAGCCTTTCTCCACCGAAAAAATACTGATTCTCGGGAGTTATTCCTTTCAAAACCAAATTCAATTTGGACAGGCAAACAGTGTGCTAGATGCTCCTGCTTCAAACAGGGATTGTTTTCTTGCGAGAAATACCTGTGTTTCTTCACTGGAGCCGAGTAGGGCTATTTGGAATAAAATGAGCCTTTTCGACCTTGAAAACTGTGATTTGCAGGGATTACTCATTTCAACAACTAATTCAGCTCTCAAAGTGAAACAATGTGCTCTGCTACAGCTTCTAGCATCCATGCTTTTCTTTGAAGAAGTACATGAATTTCTTCAACTCAGCTGGATAGCCCTAATAGACCAAACGCAGTCTATATTAACCCTTCCACACCTAAGATTCAGGAAGTTTTCCTTTACTAACTAATGCAGTTCTCACAGGAAAACAGTGTGCTTCTAACATGGATGGTTTTCCTTTGAGAGATACATGTGTTTCTTCAACTCAGCTGAAAAGGCATCTTTGGAGCAAAGAGAGACAATCTATCTTGAAATACCTTAGTTGCAGGAAGCATTGCATTGAAAACCTAAGTCAATACTCACAAGGAATCAATGATCTCGATGCTCCTGCATCTAATAGCGATGGTTTTCTTGGAGAGATACCTGTATTTCTTCCACTTGGCTGAATAGGTCTTTTTGGATCAAAATGAGCTTTTTTGCGCTTTGAAAACTATGAACTACAGGAAGCATTTCTTTCCAAACCTAACACAATTCTCATTAGGACAGAGATGCTGAATGCTGCATCTTCTAACTTAGAGGGTTTTCTTAGGAGAGATACAAGGGTTTCTTCACCTCAGCTGAATATACGTTAAGTTAACAAACAGAGTCTCTCCCCACCTTGAACCACCAAAGTTCCAGGAAGTATTCCTTTAAAAAACTAACCGAATTCTACAGGGAAACAATGTGGTAGAAGCTCCTGGTCATAAGACAGATAGATTTCTTTCCAGAGATACATGTGTTTCTTCAAGTTAGCTGAATAGGCCTATTTAGAACAACTTGAGCCTTTCTCCACCTAGAAAATTCTGATATGCAAGAGATACTCCTTTCAAAACCAAATTCAATTCTCACAGGGAAACAATGTGGTAGATGCTACATCTTTTAAAACAGGTGGTTTTCTTTAAGGAGACAGATGTGTTCCTTCAACTCAATGGAAAATGCCTAGTTGCAGCCAATGGAATCGATCTCCACCTTGAAACACCTAAGTTGCGGGATGTGTCTTTTCAGAACAAACTGAATTCTCCCAGGAAAAGCATGTGCTACATTCTCCTGCATGGAACAATGAGGGATTTCCTTGAGAGACACATGTGTTGCATCACCTCACCAGAATAGGTGTATTTGAAGCACAAGGAGCCTTTCTCCCCTGTGAACATTTTTTTTGCAGGAATTATTCCTGTCAAAACATAACACAAGCCTCACTGGAAAAAAGGTGCTACATGCTCCTGTTTGTAACACAGGTGGTTTTCTTTTGAGGGATACAAGGATTCCTTCAATTTAGCTGAATAGGTCTATTTGCAACAAAATGAGCCCTTCCCCACCTGGAAAACTACCGTTCACAGGAATTATTCCTTTCAAAACTAACTCAATTGTCGGAGGGAGACAATGCAGAAGATGCTGCAGCTTCTCTCACAGATGGTTGTCTTTGGAGAGGTACATGTGTTCCCTCCCCTCAGTTGAATAGGCCTATTTGGAGCAAAAAGTGCCTATCTCCACCTTGAAGCACCTACTTTTCACGAAGTATTTCTTTCAAAAGTTAACTCAGTTATCACAGAGAAACAATGTGCTGCTAGCTTCTGTTTCTACACAGATGGAGTTCCTTCGAGAGATACATGTGTTTCTTCAAGTAAGATGAATTGGTGGATCTGCAGCCAAATGAGCCTTTTCCATCTTGAAAACTTTGGTTTGCAGGAAGTACTCCTTTCAAAACCTAACTGAGTTCTCATGGCCTAACAATGTGCTCGATGTGGCAGCCACTTTCATAGCTGGTTTTCTTTGGAGAGATGCATATGGTTCTTCAACTCAGGTGAAGAGGCGTATTTGGAGCAAAGTGAGGCTATTTCCACCTTGAAAGGCCGTGGTTGCAGGAAGTATTCTTTTCCAAAACGGACGCAATTCTCACAGGAAAACAATGTGCTAGGTGCTCCTGCTTCCAACAGGGATGGTTTTCTTTCGAGAAATACCTGTGTTTCTTCAACTTAGCCAAGTCGGGCTATTTGGAATGAGATGACAGTTTTCGACCTTGAAAACTGTGAATTGCAGGAATTATTCTTCTGCAAATCCAATTCAACTCTCAAAGGGAAACATTGTGCTAGAAGCTAGGGCTTCTACCATGCATACTTTTCTTTTAGAGGTACATGTACTTCCTCTACTCAGCTGAATAGCCCTAATGGACCAAACGCAGCCTATCTCCCCCTGCAAACACCTAAGATTCATGAAGAATTCCTTTCAAAAACTAACACAGTTCTCACAGGAAAACATGTGCTTCTAACATGGGTGGTTTTCCTTTGAGAGATGTGTGTGTCTTCAACTTAGCTGAATAGGCCTATTTGAAATGAGGTGAGCCTCCTACTTTGAATATTGATATTTGCAGGGTGCATTGCTTTAAAAAACTAAATGAATTCTCATAGTGAAACACTGTGCTAGATGTGGCAGTTTCTAACATTGAAGGATTTCTTTGCATACATGCATGTGTATCTGCAATTCACCCAAATAGGCCTATTTAGAGTAAGCACATGCTCTCTCCACCTTGAAACACCTAAGTGGCAGTAAGTATTCCTTTCAAAAATAACTCAAGTCTCAAAGGGAAACAACGTGCTAAACGCAAATGCTGCCATCACAGACGGTTTCCTTTGGAGAGGTACATGTGTTACATCTCCTTAGGTGAATAGGCCCATTCGGAGCAAAATGATCCTTTCTCCACTGTGAAAACGATGATTTGCAGGACGTATTCCTTTCAAAACGTAACTCAAGTCTCACAAGGAAACAAAGTGGTAGGTTCTTTGCATCTAACACAGATTTCTTTCTTTCGAGATACACACATGTTTCATCAACTTTCTTGAACTGGCCTATTTGCAAGAAAATGAGACTTTCTCCAACTTGAAAAGTAGGATTTGCAGGAGTTATTCTTCCCAAACCTATCTGAAGTCTCACAGGGAAACAATGTGCTTGAAACTCCTGCTTCTAACTCGGTGGTTTTCTTTCTAGGAATGCATGTGTTTCCTCAACTTAGCTGCCTAGGCCTATTTGGAACACAATGAGCCTATCTCCAACCTGAAAACTGTGATTAGAAGGATGTATTCCTTTCCAAAACTTCCTTAATTCTCAAAGGGAAACAATGTGCTAGAAGCTGTGGCTTCCAGCATAGGTGATTGTCTTGGCAGGGATACATGTGTTTCTTCAACTCACCTGAATAGGCCTACTTAGTGCAAAGAGAGACCTTCTGCACCTTGAAACAACTACATTGCAAGAAACAGTCCTTTCAAAAACTAATTTCATTGTCACAAGAACAAGGTGCTGAATGCTGCAGTTTCTAGCATACATGGTTTTCTTTGGGGAGGAACATGTGTTACTTCAACTCAGCTGAATAGGCCTATTTGGAGCAAACCCAGCCTATCTGCACTTTGAAACACCAAAGTTGCAGGAAGCATTCCTTTCCAAAACGGACACCATTCTCACTGGAATACAATGTGTTAGATGCTCCAGCTTCTAACATAGATGGTTTTCTTTGGAGAGATACATGGGTTTCTTCAACTCAGCTGAATATACTTTAAGGGAGCAAACAGAGTCTATCTCCACCTTCAACCACCTAAGTTCCAGGAAGTATTCCTTGAAAAACCTAACCGAATACTACAGGGAAACCATGTGGTAGAAGCTCCTGGTTCTAAGACAGATGATTTTCTTTCAAGAGATACATGTGTTTCTACAAGTTAGCTGAAGAGGCCAATTTGGAACAAAATGAGCCTTTCTCCACCGAAAAAATACTGATTCTCGGGAGTTATTCCTTTCAAAACCAAATTCAATTTGGACAGGCAAACAGTGTGCTAGATGCTCCTGCTTCAAACAGGGATTGTTTTCTTGCGAGAAATACCTGTGTTTCTTCACTGGAGCCGAGTAGGGCTATTTGGAATAAAATGAGCCTTTTCGACCTTGAAAACTGTGATTTGCAGGGATTACTCATTTCAACAACTAATTCAGCTCTCAAAGTGAAACAATGTGCTCTGCTACAGCTTCTAGCATCCATGCTTTTCTTTGAAGAAGTACATGAATTTCTTCAACTCAGCTGGATAGCCCTAATAGACCAAACGCAGTCTATATTAACCCTTCCACACCTAAGATTCAGGAAGTTTTCCTTTACTAACTAATGCAGTTCTCACAGGAAAACAGTGTGCTTCTAACATGGATGGTTTTCCTTTGAGAGATACATGTGTTTCTTCAACTCAGCTGAAAAGGCATCTTTGGAGCAAAGAGAGACAATCTATCTTGAAATACCTTAGTTGCAAGAAGCATTGCATTGAAAACCTAAGTCAATACTCACAAGGAATCAATGATCTCGATGCTCCTGCATCTAATAGCGATGGTTTTCTTGGAGAGATACCTGTATTTCTTCCACTTGGCTGAATAGGTCTTTTTGGATCAAAATGAGCTTTTTTGCGCTTTGAAAACTATGAACTACAGGAAGCATTTCTTTCCAAACCTAACACAATTCTCATTAGGACAGAGATGCTGAATGCTGCATCTTCTAACTTAGAGGGTTTTCTTAGGAGAGATACAAGGGTTTCTTCACCTCAGCTGAATATACGTTAAGTTAACAAACAGAGTCTCTCCCCACCTTGAACCACCAAAGTTCCAGGAAGTATTCCTTTAAAAAACTAACCCAATTCTACAGGGAAACAATGTGGTAGAAGCTCCTGGTCATAAGACAGATAGATTTCTTTCCAGAGATACATGTGTTTCTTCAAGTTAGCTGAATAGGCCTATTTAGAACAACTTGAGCCTTTCTCCACCTAGAAAATTCTGATATGCAAGAGATACTCCTTTCAAAACCAAATTCAATTCTCACAGGGAAACAATGTGGTAGATGCTACATCTTTTAAAACAGGTGGTTTTCTTTAAGGAGACAGATGTGTTCCTTCAACTCAATGGAAAATGCCTAGTTGCAGCCAATGGAATCGATCTCCACCTTGAAACACCTAAGTTGCGGGATGTGTCTTTTCAGAACAAACTGAATTCTCCCAGGAAAAGCATGTGCTACATTCTCCTGCATGGAACAATGAGGGATTTCCTTGAGAGACACATGTGTTGCATCACCTCACCAGAATAGGTGTATTTGAAGCACAAGGAGCCTTTCTCCCCTGTGAACATTTTTTTTTGCAGGAATTATTCCTGTCAAAACATAACACAAGCCTCACTGGAAAAAAGGTGCTACATGCTCCTGTTTCTAACACAGGTGGTTTTCTTTTGAGGGATACAAGGATTCCTTCAATTTAGCTGAATAGGTCTATTTGCAACAAAATGAGCCCTTCCCCACCTGGAAAACTACCGTTCACAGGAATTATTCCTTTCAAAACTAACTCAATTGTCGGAGGGAGGCAATGCAGAAGATGCTGCAGCTTCTCTCACAGATGGTTGTCTTTGGAGAGGTACATGTGTTCCCTCCCCTCAGTTGAATAGGCCTATTTGGAGCAAAAAGTGCCTATCTCCACCTTGAAGCACCTACTTTTCACGAAGTATTTCTTTCAAAAGTTAACTCAGTTATCACAGAGAAACAATGTGCTGCTAGCTTCTGTTTCTACACAGATGGAGTTCCTTCGAGAGATACATGTGTTTCTTCAAGTAAGATGAATTGGTGGATCTGCAGCCAAATGAGCCTTTTCCATCTTGAAAACTTTGGTTTGCAGGAAGTACTCCTTTCAAAACCTAACTGAGTTCTCATGGCCTAACAATGTGCTCGATGTGGCAGCCACTTTCATAGCTGGTTTTCTTTGGAGAGATGCATATGGTTCTTCAACTCAGGTGAAGAGGCCTATTTGGAGCAAAGTGAGGCTATTTCCACCTTGAAAGGCCGTGGTTGCAGGAAGTATTCTTTTCCAAAACGGACGCAATTCTCACAGGAAAACAATGTGCTAGGTGCTCCTGCTTCCAACAGGGATGGTTTTCTTTCGAGAAATACCTGTGTTTCTTCAACTTAGCCAAGTCGGGCTATTTGGAATGAGATGACAGTTTTCGACCTTGAAAACTGTGAATTGCAGGAATTATTCTTCTGCAAATCCAATTCAACTCTCAAAGGGAAACATTGTGCTAGATGCTAGGGCTTCTACCATGCATACTTTTCTTTTAGAGGTACATGTACTTCCTCTACTCAGCTGAATAGCCCTAATGGACCAAACGCAGCCTATCTCCCCCTGCAAACACCTAAGATTCATGAAGAATTCCTTTCAAAAACTAACACAGTTCTCACAGGAAAACATGTGCTTCTAACATGGGTGGTTTTCCTTTGAGAGATGTGTGTGTCTTCAACTTAGCTGAATAGGCCTATTTGAAATGAGGTGAGCCTCCTACTTTGAATATTGATATTTGCAGGGTGCATTGCTTTAAAAAACTAAATGAATTCTCATAGTGAAACACTGTGCTAGATGTGGCAGTTTCTAATATTGAAGGATTTCTTTGCATACATGCATGTGTATCTGCAATTCACCCAAATAGGCCTGTTTAGAGTAAGCACATGCTCTCTCCACCTTGAAACACCTAAGTGGCAGTAAGTATTCCTTTCAAAAATAACTCAAGTCTCAAAGGGAAACAACGTGCTAAACGCAAATGCTGCCATCACAGACGGTTTCCTTTGGAGAGGTACATGTGTTACATCTCCTTAGGTGAATAGGCCCATTCGGAGCAAAATGATCCTTTCTCCACTGTGAAAACGATGATTTGCAGGATTTATTCCTTTCAAAACGTAACTCAAGTCTCACAAGGAAACAAAGTGGTAGGTTCTTTGCATCTAACACAGATTTTTTTCTTTCGAGATACACACATGTTTCATCAACTTTCTTGAACTGGCCTATTTGCAAGAAAATGAGACATTCTCCACCTTGAAAAGTAGGATTTGCAGGAGTTATTCTTCCCAAACCTATCTGAAGTCTCACAGGGAAACAATGTGCTTGAAACTCCTGCTTCTAACTCGGTGGTTTTCTTTCTAGGAATGCATGTGTTTCCTCAACTTAGTTGCCTAGGCCTATTTGGAACACAATGAGCCTATCTCCAACCTGAAAACTGTGATTAGCAGGATGTATTCCTTTCCAAAACTTCCTTAATTCTCAAAGGGAAACAATGTGCTAGAAGCTGCGGCTTCCAGCATAGGTGATTCTCTTGGCAGGGATACATGTGTTTCTTCAACTCACCTGAATAGGCCTACTTAGTGCAAAGAGAGACCTTCTGCACCTTGAAACAACTACATTGCAAGAAACAGTCCTTTCAAAAACTAATTTCATTGTCACAAGAACAAGGTGCTGAATGCTGCAGTTTCCAGCATACATGGTTTTCTTTGGGGAGGAACATGTGTTACTTCAACTCAGCTGAATAGGCCTATTTGGAGCAAACCCAGCCTATCTGCACTTTGAAACACCAAAGTTGCAGGAAGCATTCCTTTCCAAAACGGACACCATTCTCACTGGAATACAATGTGTTAGATGCTCCAGCTTCTAACATAGATGGTTTTCTTTGGAGAGATACATGGGTTTCTTCAACTCAGCTGAATATACTTTAAGGGAGCAAACAGAGTCTATCTCCACCTTCAACCACCTAAGTTCCAGGAAGTATTCCTTGAAAAACCTAACCGAATACTACAGGGAAACCATGTGGTAGAAGCTCCTGGTTCTAAGACAGATGATTTTCTTTCAAGAGATACATGTGTTTCTACAAGTTAGCTGAAGAGGCCAATTTGGAACAAAATGAGCCTTTCTCCACCGAAAAAATACTGATTCTCGGGAGTTATTCCTTTCAAAACCAAATTCAATTTGGACAGGCAAACAGTGTGCTAGATGCTCCTGCTTCAAACAGGGATTGTTTTCTTGCGAGAAATACCTGTGTTTCTTCACTGGAGCCGAGTAGGGCTATTTGGAATAAAATGAGCCTTTTCGACCTTGAAAACTGTGATTTGCAGGGATTACTCATTTCAAAAACTAATTCAGCTGTCAAAGTGAAACAATGTGCTCTGCTACAGCTTCTAGCATCCATGCTTTTCTTGGCAGAGGTACATGAATTTCTTCAACTCAGCTGGATAGCCCTAATAGACCAAACGCAGTCTATATTAACCCTTCCACACCTAAGATTCAGGAAGTTTTACTTTACTAACTAATGCAGTTCTCACAGGAAAACAGTGTGCTTCTAACATGGATGGTTTTCCTTTGAGAGATACATGTGTTTCTTCAACTCAGCTGAAAAGGCATCTTTGGAGCAAAGAGAGACAATCTATCTTGAAATACCTTAGTTGCAGGAAGCATTGCATTGAAAACCTAAGTCAATACTCACAAGGAATCAATGATCTCGATGCTCCTGCATCTAATAGCGATGGTTTTCTTGGAGAGATACCTGTATTTCTTCCACTTGGCTGAATAGGTCTTTTTGGATCAAAATGAGCTTTTTTGCGCTTTGAAAACTATGAACTACAGGAAGCATTTCTTTCCAAACCTAACACAATTCTCATTAGGACAGAGATGCTGAATGCTGCATCTTCTAACTTAGAGGGTTTTCTTAGGAGAGATACAAGGGTTTCTTCACCTCAGCTGAATGTACGTTAAGTTAACAAACAGAGTCTCTCCCCACCTTGAACCACCAAAGTTCCAGGAAGTATTCCTTTAAAAAACTAACCGAATTCTACAGGGAAACAATGTGGTAGAAGCTCCTGGTCATAAGACAGATAGATTTCTTTCCAGAGATACATGTGTTTCTTCAAGTTAGCTGAATAGGCCTATTTAGAACAACTTGAGCCTTTCTCCACCTAGAAAATTCTGATATGCAAGAGATACTCCTTTCAAAACCAAATTCAATTCTCACAGGGAAACAATGTGGTAGATGCTACATCTTTTAAAACAGGTGGTTTTCTTTAAGGAGACAGATGTGTTCCTTCAACTCAATGGAAAATGCCTAGTTGCAGCCAATGGAATCGATCTCCACCTTGAAACACCTAAGTTGCGGGATGTGTCTTTTCAGAACAAACTGAATTCTCCCAGGAAAAGCATGTGCTACATTCTCCTGCATGGAACAATGAGGGATTTCCTTGAGAGACACATGTGTTGCATCACCTCACCAGAATAGGTGTATTTGAAGCACAAGGAGCCTTTCTCCCCTGTGAACATTTTTTTTTGCAATAATTATTCCTGTCAAAACATAACACAAGCCTCACTGGAAAAAAGGTGCTACATGCTCCTGTTTGTAACACAGGTGATTTTCTTTTGAGGGATACAAGGATTCCTTCAATTTAGCTGAATAGGTCTATTTGCAACAAAATGAGCCCTTCCCCACCTGGAAAACTACCGTTCACAGGAATTATTCCTTTCAAAACTAACTCAATTGTCGGAGGGAGACAATGCAGAAGATGCTGCAGCTTCTCTCACAGATGGTTGTCTTTGGAGAGGTACATGTGTTCCCTCCCCTCAGTTGAATAGGCCTATTTGGAGCCAAAAGTGCCTATCTCCACCTTGAAGCACCTACTTTTCACGAAGTATTTCTTTCAAAAGTTAACTCAGTTATCACAGAGAAACAATGTGCTGCTAGCTTCTGTTTCTACACAGATGGAGTTCCTTCGAGAGATACATGTGTTTCTTCAAGTAAGATGAATTGGTGGATCTGCAGCCAAATGAGCCTTTCCCATCTTGAAAACTTTGGTTTGCAGGAAGTACTCCTTTCAAAACCTAACTGAGTTCTCATGGCCTAACAATGTGCTCGATGTGGCAGCCACTTTCATAGCTGGTTTTCTTTGGAGAGATGCATATGGTTCTTCAACTCAGGTGAAGAGGCCTATTTGGAGCAAAGTGAGGCTATTTCCACCTTGAAAGGCCGTGGTTGCAGGAAGTATTCTTTTCCAAAACGGACGCAATTCTCACAGGAAAACAATGTGCTAGGTGCTCCTGCTTCCAACAGGGATGGTTTTCTTTCGAGAAATACCTGTGTTTCTTCAACTTAGCCAAGTCGGGCTATTTGGAATGAGATGACAGTTTTCGACCTTGAAAACTGTGAATTGCAGGAATTATTCTTCTGCAAATCCAATTCAACTCTCAAAGGGAAACATTGTGCTAGATGCTAGGGCTTCTACCATGCATACTTTTCTTTTAGAGGTACATGTACTTCCTCTACTCAGCTGAATAGCCCTCATGGACCAAACGCAGCCTATCTCCCCCTGCAAACACCTAAGATTCATGAAGAATTCCTTTCAAAAACTAACACAGTTCTCACAGGAAAACATGTGCTTCTAACATGGGTGGTTTTCCTTTGAGAGATGTGTGTGTCTTCAACTTAGCTGAATAGGCCTATTTGAAATGAGGTGAGCCTCCTACTTTGAATATTGATATTTGCAGGGTGCGTTGCTTTAAAAAACTAAATGAATTCTCATAGTGAAACACTGTGCTAGATGTGGCAGTTTCTAACATTGAAGGATTTCTTTGCATACATGCATGTGTATCTGCAATTCACCCGAATAGGCCTATTTAGAGTAAGCACATGCTCTCTCCACCTTGAAACACCTAAGTGGCAGTAAGTATTCCTTTCAAAAATAACTCAAGTCTCAAAGGGAAACAACGTGCTAAACGCAAATGCTGCCATCACAGACGGTTTCCTTTGGAGAGGTACATGTGTTACATCTCCTTAGGTGAATAGGCCCATTCGGAGCAAAATGATCCTTTCTCCACTGTGAAAACGATGATTTGCAGGACGTATTCCTTTCAAAACGTAACTCAAGTCTCACAAGGAAACAAAGTGGTAGGTTCTTTGCATCTAACACAGATTTTTTTCTTTCGAGATACACACATGTTTCATCAACTTTCTTGAACTGGCCTATTTGCAAGAAAATGAGACTTTCTCCACCTTGAAAAGTAGGATTTGCAGGAGTTATTCTTCCCAAACCTATCTGAAGTCTCACAGGGAAACAATGTGCTTGAAACTCCTGCTTCTAACTCGGTGGTTTTCTTTCTAGGAATGCAGGTGTTTCCTCAACTTAGTTGCCTAGGCCTATTTGGAACACAATGAGCCTATCTCCAACCTGAAAACTGTGATTAGCAGGATGTATTCCTTTCCAAAACTTCCTTAATTCTCAAAGGGAAACAATGTGCTAGAAGCTGCGGCTTCCAGCATAGGTGATTGTCTTGGCAGGGATACATGTGTTTCTTCAACTCACCTGAATAGGCCTACTTAGTGCAAAGAGAGACCTTCTGCACCTTGAAACAACTACATTGCAAGAAACAGTCCTTTCAAAAACTAATTTCATTGTCACAAGAACAAGGTGCTGAATGCTGCAGTTTCTAGCATACATGGTTTTCTTTGGGGAGGAACATGTGTTACTTCAACTCAGCTGAATAGGCCTATTTGGAGCAAACCCAGCCTATCTGCACTTTGAAACACCAAAGTTGCAGGAAGCATTCCTTTCCAAAACGGACACCATTCTCACTGGAATACAATGTGTTAGATGCTCCAGCTTCTAACATAGATGGTTTTCTTTGGAGAGATACATGGGTTTCTTCAACTCAGCTGAATATACTTTAAGGGAGCAAACAGAGTCTATCTCCACCTTCAACCACCTAAGTTCCAGGAAGTATTCCTTGAAAAACCTAACCGAATACTACAGGGAAACCATGTGGTAGAAGCTCCTGGTTCTAAGACAGATGATTTTCTTTCAAGAGATACATGTGTTTCTACAAGTTAGCTGAAGAGGCCAATTTGGAACAAAATGAGCCTTTCTCCACCGAAAAAATACTGATTCTCGGGAGTTATTCCTTTCAAAACCAAATTCAATTTGGACAGGGAAACAGTGTGCTAGATGCTCCTGCTTCAAACAGGGATTGTTTTCTTGCGAGAAATACCTGTGTTTCTTCACTGGAGCCGAGTAGGGCTATTTGGAATAAAATGAGCCTTTTCGACCTTGAAAACTGTGATTTGCAGGGATTACTCATTTCAAAAACTAATTCAGCTCTCAAAGTGAAACAATGTGCTCTGCTACAGCTTCTAGCATACATGCTTTTCTTTGAAGAAGCACATGAATTTCTTCAACTCAGCTGGATAGCCCTAATAGACCAAACGCAGTCTATATTAACCCTTCCACACCTAAGATTCAGGAAGTTTTCCTTTACTAACTAATGCAGTTCTCACAGGAAAACAGTGTGCTTCTAACATGGATGGTTTTCCTTTGAGAGATACATGTGTTTCTTCAACTCAGCTGAAAAGGCATCTTTGGAGCAAAGAGAGACAATCTATCTTGAAATACCTTAGTTGCAGGAAGCATTGCATTGAAAACCTAAGTCAATACTCACAAGGAATCAATGATCTCGATGCTCCTGCATCTAATAGCGATGGTTTTCTTGGAGAGATACCTGTATTTCTTCCACTTGGCTGAATAGGTCTTTTTGGATCAAAATGAGCTTTTTTGCGCTTTGAAAACTATGAACTACAGGAAGCATTTCTTTCCAAACCTAACACAATTCTCATTAGGACAGAGATGCTGAATGCTGCATCTTCTAACTTAGAGGGTTTTCTTAGGAGAGATACAAGGGTTTCTTCACCTCAGCTGAATATACGTTAAGTTAACAAACAGAGTCTCTCCCCACCTTGAACCACCAAAGTTCCAGGAAGTATTCCTTTAAAAAACTAACCGAATTCTACAGGGAAACAATGTGGTAGAAGCTCCTGGTCATAAGACAGATAGATTTCTTTCCAGAGATACATGTGTTTCTTCAAGTTAGCTGAATAGGCCTATTTAGAACAACTTGAGCCTTTCTCCACCTAGAAAATTCTGATATGCAAGAGATACTCCTTTCAAAACCAAATTCAATTCTCACAGGGAAACAATGTGGTAGATGCTACATCTTTTAAAACAGGTGGTTTTCTTTAAGGAGACAGATGTGTTCCTTCAACTCAATGGAAAATGCCTAGTTGCAGCCAATGGAATCGATCTCCACCTTGAAACACCTAAGTTGCGGGATGTGTCTTTTCAGAACAAACTGAATTCTCCCAGGAAAAGCATGTGCTACATTCTCCTGCATGGAACAATGAGGGATTTCCTTGAGAGACACATGTGTTGCATCACCTCACCAGAATAGGTGTATTTGAAGCACAAGGAGCCTTTCTCCCCTGTGAACATTTTTTTTTGCAGGAATTATTCCTGTCAAAACATAACACAAGCCTCACTGGAAAAAAGGTGCTACATGCTCCTGTTTCTAACACAGGTGGTTTTCTTTTGAGGGATACAAGGATTCCTTCAATTTAGCTGAATAGGTCTATTTGCAACAAAATGAGCCCTTCCCCACCTGGAAAACTACCGTTCACAGGAATTATTCCTTTCAAAACTAACTCAATTGTCGGAGGGAGACAATGCAGAAGATGCTGCAGCTTCTCTCACAGATGGTTGTCTTTGGAGAGGTACATGTGTTCCCTCCCCTCAGTTGAATAGGCCTATTTGGAGCCAAAAGTGCCTATCTCCACCTTGAAGCACCTACTTTTCACGAAGTATTTCTTTCAAAAGTTAACTCAGTTATCACAGAGAAACAATGTGCTGCTAGCTTCTGTTTCTACACAGATGGAGTTCCTTCGAGAGATACATGTGTTTCTTCAAGTAAGATGAATTGGTGGATCTGCAGCCAAATGAGCCTTTTCCATCTTGAAAACTTTGGTTTGCAGGAAGTACTCCTTTCAAAACCTAACTGAGTTCTCATGGCCTAACAATGTGCTCGATGTGGCAGCCACTTTCATAGCTGGTTTTCTTTGGAGAGATGCATATGGTTCTTCAACTCAGGTGAAGAGGCCTATTTGGAGCAAAGTGAGGCTATTTCCACCTTGAAAGGCCGTGGTTGCAGGAAGTATTCTTTTCCAAAACGGACGCAATTCTCACAGGAAAACAATGTGCTAGGTGCTCCTGCTTCCAACAGGGATGGTTTTCTTTCGAGAAATACCTGTGTTTCTTCAACTTAGCCAAGTCGGGCTATTTGGAATGAGATGACAGTTTTCGACCTTGAAAACTGTGAATTGCAGGAATTATTCTTCTGCAAATCCAATTCAACTCTCAAAGGGAAACATTGTGCTAGATGCTAGGGCTTCTACCATGCATACTTTTCTTTTAGAGGTACATGTACTTCCTCTACTCAGCTGAATAGCCCTCATGGACCAAACGCAGCCTATCTCCCCCTGCAAACACCTAAGATTCATGAAGAATTCCTTTCAAAAACTAACACAGTTCTCACAGGAAAACATGTGCTTCTAACATGGGTGGTTTTCCTTTGAGAGATGTGTGTGTCTTCAACTTAGCTGAATAGGCCTATTTGAAATGAGGTGAGCCTCCTACTTTGAATATTGATATTTGCAGGGTGCGTTGCTTTAAAAAACTAAATGAATTCTCATAGTGAAACACTGTGCTAGATGTGGCAGTTTCTAACATTGAAGGATTTCTTTGCATACATGCATGTGTATCTGCAATTCACCCGAATAGGCCTATTTAGAGTAAGCACATGCTCTCTCCACCTTGAAACACCTAAGTGGCAGTAAGTATTCCTTTCAAAAATAACTCAAGTCTCAAAGGGAAACAACGTGCTAAACGCAAATGCTGCCATCACAGACGGTTTCCTTTGGAGAGGTACATGTGTTACATCTCCTTAGGTGAATAGGCCCATTCGGAGCAAAATGATCCTTTCTCCACTGTGAAAACGATGATTTGCAGGACGTATTCCTTTCAAAACGTAACTCAAGTCTCACAAGGAAACAAAGTGGTAGGTTCTTTGCATCTAACACAGATTTTTTTCTTTCGAGATACACACATGTTTCATCAACTTTCTTGAACTGGCCTATTTGCAAGAAAATGAGACTTTCTCCACCTTGAAAAGTAGGATTTGCAGGAGTTATTCTTCCCAAACCTATCTGAAGTCTCACAGGGAAACAATGTGCTTGAAACTCCTGCTTCTAACTCGGTGGTTTTCTTTCTAGGAATGCATGTGTTTCCTCAACTTAGTTGCCTAGGCCTATATGGAACACAATGAGCCTATCTCCAAACTGAAAACTGTGATTAGCAGGATGTATTCCTTTCCAAAACTTCCTTAATTCTCAAAGGGAAACAATGTGCTAGAAGCTGCGGCTTCCAGCATAGGTGATTGTCTTGGCAGGGATACATGTGTTTCTTCAACTCACCTGAATAGGCCTACTTAGTGCAAAGAGAGACCTTCTGCACCTTGAAACAACTACATTGCAAGAAACAGTCCTTTCAAAAACTAATTTCATTGTCACAAGAACAAGGTGCTGAATGCTGCAGTTTCTAGCATACATGGTTTTCTTTGGGGAGGAACATGTGTTACTTCAACTCAGCTGAATAGGCCTATTTGGAGCAAACCCAGCCTATCTGCACTTTGAAACACCAAAGTTGCAGGAAGCATTCCTTTCCAAAACGGACACCATTCTCACTGGAATACAATGTGTTAGATGCTCCAGCTTCTAACATAGATGGTTTTCTTTGGAGAGATACATGGGTTTCTTCAACTCAGCTGAATATACTTTAAGGGAGCAAACAGAGTCTATCTCCACCTTCAACCACCTAAGTTCCAGGAAGTATTCCTTGAAAAACCTAACCGAATACTACAGGGAAACCATGTGGTAGAAGCTCCTGGTTCTAAGACAGATGATTTTCTTTCAAGAGATACATGTGTTTCTACAAGTTAGCTGAAGAGGCCAATTTGGAACAAAATGAGCCTTTCTCCACCGAAAAAATACTGATTCTCGGGAGTTATTCCTTTCAAAACCAAATTCAATTTGGACAGGGAAACAGTGTGCTAGATGCTCCTGCTTCAAACAGGGATTGTTTTCTTGCGAGAAATACCTGTGTTTCTTCACTGGAGCCGAGTAGGGCTATTTGGAATAAAATGAGCCTTTTCGACCTTGAAAACTGTGATTTGCAGGGATTACTCATTTCAAAAACTAATTCAGCTCTCAAAGTGAAACAATGTGCTCTGCTACAGCTTCTAGCATACATGCTTTTCTTTGAAGAAGCACATGAATTTCTTCAACTCAGCTGGATAGCCCTAATAGACCAAACGCAGTCTATATTAACCCTTCCACACCTAAGATTCAGGAAGTTTTCCTTTACTAACTAATGCAGTTCTCACAGGAAAACAGTGTGCTTCTAACATGGATGGTTTTCCTTTGAGAGATACATGTGTTTCTTCAACTCAGCTGAAAAGGCATCTTTGGAGCAAAGAGAGACAATCTATCTTGAAATACCTTAGTTGCAGGAAGCATTGCATTGAAAACCTAAGTCAATACTCACAAGGAATCAATGATCTCGATGCTCCTGCATCTAATAGCGATGGTTTTCTTGGAGAGATACCTGTATTTCTTCCACTTGGCTGAATAGGTCTTTTTGGATCAAAATGAGCTTTTTTGCGCTTTGAAAACTATGAACTACAGGAAGCATTTCTTTCCAAACCTAACACAATTCTCATTAGGACAGAGATGCTGAATGCTGCATCTTCTAACTTAGAGGGTTTTCTTAGGAGAGATACAAGGGTTTCTTCACCTCAGCTGAACATACGTTAAGTTAACAAACAGAGTCTCTCCCCACCTTGAACCACCAAAGTTCCAGGAAGTATTCCTTTAAAAAACTAACCGAATTCTACAGGGAAACAATGTGGTAGAAGCTCCTGGTCATAAGACAGATAGATTTCTTTCCAGAGATACATGTGTTTCTTCAAGTTAGCTGAATAGGCCTATTTAGAACAACTTGAGCCTTTCTCCACCTAGAAAATTCTGATATGCAAGAGATACTCCTTTCAAAACCAAATTCAATTCTCACAGGGAAACAATGTGGTAGATGCTACATCTTTTAAAACAGGTGGTTTTCTTTAAGGAGACAGATGTGTTCCTTCAACTCAATGGAAAATGCCTAGTTGCAGCCAATGGAATCGATCTCCACCTTGAAACACCTAAGTTGCGGGATGTGTCTTTTCAGAACAAACTGAATTCTCCCAGGAAAAGCATGTGCTACATTCTCCTGCATGGAACAATGAGGGATTTCCTTGAGAGACACATGTGTTGCATCACCTCACCAGAATAGGTGTATTTGAAGCACAAGGAGCCTTTCTCCCCTGTGAACATTTTTTTTTGCAGGAATTATTCCTGTCAAAACATAACACAAGCCTCACTGGAAAAAAGGTGCTACATGCTCCTGTTTGTAACACAGGTGGTTTTCTTTTGAGGGATACAAGGATTCCTTCAATTTAGCTGAATAGGTCTATTTGCAACAAAATGAGCCCTTCCCCACCTGGAAAACTACCGTTCACAGGAATTATTCCTTTCAAAACTAACTCAATTGTCGGAGGGAGACAATGCAGAAGATGCTGCAGCTTCTCTCACAGATGGTTGTCTTTGGAGAGGTACATGTGTTCCCTCCCCTCAGTTGAATAGGCCTATTTGGAGCCAAAAGTGCCTATCTCCACCTTGAAGCACCTACTTTTCACGAAGTATTTCTTTCAAAAGTTAACTCAGTTATCACAGAGAAACAATGTGCTGCTAGCTTCTGTTTCTACACAGATGGAGTTCCTTCGAGAGATACATGTGTTTCTTCAAGTAAGATGAATTGGTGGATCTGCAGCCAAATGAGCCTTTTCCATCTTGAAAACTTTGGTTTGCAGGAAGTACTCCTTTCAAAACCTGAGTTCTCATGGCCTAACAATGTGCTCGATGTGGCAGCCACTTTCATAGCTGGTTTTCTTTGGAGAGATGCATATGGTTCTTCAACTCAGGTGAAGAGGCCTATTTGGAGCAAAGTGAGGCTATTTCCACCTTGAAAGGCCGTGGTTGCAGGAAGTATTCTTTTCCAAAACGGACGCAATTCTCACAGGAAAACAATGTGCTAGGTGCTCCTGCTTCCAACAGGGATGGTTTTCTTTCGAGAAATACCTGTGTTTCTTCAACTTAGCCAAGTCGGGCTATTTGGAATGAGATGACAGTTTTCGACCTTGAAAACTGTGAATTGCAGGAATTATTCTTCTGCAAATCCAATTCAACTCTCAAAGGGAAACATTGTGCTAGATGCTAGGGCTTCTACCATGCATACTTTTCTTTTAGAGGTACATGTACTTCCTCTACTCAGCTGAATAGCCCTCATGGACCAAACGCAGCCTATCTCCCCCTGCAAACACCTAAGATTCATGAAGAATTCCTTTCAAAAACTAACACAGTTCTCACAGGAAAACATGTGCTTCTAACATGGGTGGTTTTCCTTTGAGAGATGTGTGTGTCTTCAACTTAGCTGAATAGGCCTATTTGAAATGAGGTGAGCCTCCTACTTTGAATATTGATATTTGCAGGGTGCGTTGCTTTAAAAAACTAAATGAATTCTCATAGTGAAACACTGTGCTAGATGTGGCAGTTTCTAACATTGAAGGATTTCTTTGCATACATGCATGTGTATCTGCAATTCACCCGAATAGGCCTATTTAGAGTAAGCACATGCTCTCTCCACCTTGAAACACCTAAGTGGCAGTAAGTATTCCTTTCAAAAATAACTCAAGTCTCAAAGGGAAACAACGTGCTAAACGCAAATGCTGCCATCACAGACGGTTTCCTTTGGAGAGGTACATGTGTTACATCTCCTTAGGTGAATAGGCCCATTCGGAGCAAAATGATCCTTTCTCCACTGTGAAAACGATGATTTGCAGGACGTATTCCTTTCAAAACGTAACTCAAGTCTCACAAGGAAACAAAGTGGTAGGTTCTTTGCATCTAACACAGATTTTTTTCTTTCGAGATACACACATGTTTCATCAACTTTCTTGAACTGGCCTATTTGCAAGAAAATGAGACTTTCTCCACCTTGAAAAGTAGGATTTGCAGGAGTTATTCTTCCCAAACCTATCTCAAGTCTCACAGGGAAACAATGTGCTTGAAACTCCTGCTTCTAACTCGGTGGTTTTCTTTCTAGGAATGCATGTGTTTCCTCAACTTAGTTGCCTAGGCCTATATGGAACACAATGAGCCTATCTCCAACCTGAAAACTGTGATTAGCAGGATGTATTCCTTTCCAAAACTTCCTTAATTCTCAAAGGGAAACAATGTGCTAGAAGCTGCGGCTTCCAGCATAGGTGATTGTCTTGGCAGGGATACATGTGTTTCTTCAACTCACCTGAATAGGCCTACTTAGTGCAAAGAGAGACCTTCTGCACCTTGAAACAACTACATTGCAAGAAACAGTCCTTTCAAAAACTAATTTCATTGTCACAAGAACAAGGTGCTGAATGCTGCAGTTTCTAGCATACATGGTTTTCTTTGGGGAGGAACATGTGTTACTTCAACTCAGCTGAATAGGCCTATTTGGAGCAAACCCAGCCTATCTGCACTTTGAAACACCAAAGTTGCAGGAAGCATTCCTTTCCAAAACGGACACCATTCTCACTGGAATACAATGTGTTAGATGCTCCAGCTTCTAACATAGATGGTTTTCTTTGGAGAGATACATGGGTTTCTTCAACTCAGCTGAATATACTTTAAGGGAGCAAACAGAGTCTATCTCCACCTTCAACCACCTAAGTTCCAGGAAGTATTCCTTGAAAAACCTAACCGAATACTACAGGGAAACCATGTGGTAGAAGCTCCTGGTTCTAAGACAGATGATTTTCTTTCAAGAGATACATGTGTTTCTACAAGTTAGCTGAAGAGGCCAATTTGGAACAAAATGAGCCTTTCTCCACCGAAAAAATACTGATTCTCGGGAGTTATTCCTTTCAAAACCAAATTCAATTTGGACAGGGAAACAGTGTGCTAGATGCTCCTGCTTCAAACAGGGATTGTTTTCTTGCGAGAAATACCTGTGTTTCTTCACTGGAGCCGAGTAGGGCTATTTGGAATAAAATGAGCCTTTTCGACCTTGAAAACTGTGATTTGCAGGGATTACTCATTTCAAAAACTAATTCAGCTCTCAAAGTGAAACAATGTGCTCTGCTACAGCTTCTAGCATACATGCTTTTCTTTGAAGAAGCACATGAATTTCTTCAACTCAGCTGGATAGCCCTAATAGACCAAACGCAGTCTATATTAACCCTTCCACACCTAAGATTCAGGAAGTTTTCCTTTACTAACTAATGCAGTTCTCACAGGAAAACAGTGTGCTTCTAACATGGATGGTTTTCCTTTGAGAGATACATGTGTTTCTTCAACTCAGCTGAAAAGGCATCTTTGGAGCAAAGAGAGACAATCTATCTTGAAATACCTTAGTTGCAGGAAGCATTGCATTGAAAACCTAAGTCAATACTCACAAGGAATCAATGATCTCGATGCTCCTGCATCTAATAGCGATGGTTTTCTTGGAGAGATACCTGTATTTCTTCCACTTGGCTGAATAGGTCTTTTTGGATCAAAATGAGCTTTTTTGCGCTTTGAAAACTATGAACTACAGGAAGCATTTCTTTCCAAACCTAACACAATTCTCATTAGGACAGAGATGCTGAATGCTGCATCTTCTAACTTAGAGGGTTTTCTTAGGAGAGATACAAGGGTTTCTTCACCTCAGCTGAACATACGTTAAGTTAACAAACAGAGTCTCTCCCCACCTTGAACCACCAAAGTTCCAGGAAGTATTCCTTTAAAAAACTAACCGAATTCTACAGGGAAACAATGTGGTAGAAGCTCCTGGTCATAAGACAGATAGATTTCTTTCCAGAGATACATGTGTTTCTTCAAGTTAGCTGCATAGGCCTATTTAGAACAACTTGAGCCTTTCTCCACCTAGAAAATTCTGATATGCAAGAGATACTCCTTTCAAAACCAAATTCAATTCTCACAGGGAAACAATGTGGTAGATGCTACATCTTTTAAAACAGGTGGTTTTCTTTAAGGAGACAGATGTGTTCCTTCAACTCAATGGAAAATGCCTAGTTGCAGCCAATGGAATCGATCTCCACCTTGAAACACCTAAGTTGCGGGATGTGTCTTTTCAGAACAAACTGAATTCTCCCAGGAAAAGCATGTGCTACATTCTCCTGCATGGAACAATGAGGGATTTCCTTGAGAGACACATGTGTTGCATCACCTCACCAGAATAGGTGTATTTGAAGCACAAGGAGCCTTTCTCCCCTGTGAACATTTTTTTTTGCAGGAATTATTCCTGTCAAAACATAACACAAGCCTCACTGGAAAAAAGGTGCTACATGCTCCTGTTTCTAACACAGGTGGTTTTCTTTTGAGGGATACAAGGATTCCTTCAATTTAGCTGAATAGGTCTACTTGCAACAAAATGAGCCCTTCTCCACCTGGAAAACTATCGTTCACAGGAATTATTCCTTTCAAAACTAACTCAATTGTCGGAGGGAGACAATGCAGAAGATGCTGCAGCTTCTCTCACAGATGGTTGTCTTTGGAGAGGTACATGTGTTCCCTCCCCTCAGTTGAATAGGCCTATTTGGAGCAAAAAGTGCCTATCTCCACCTTGAAGCACCTACTTTTCACGAAGTATTTCTTTCAAAAGTTAACTCAGTTATCACAGAGAAACAATGTGCTGCTAGCTTCTGTTTCTACACAGATGGAGTTCCTTCGAGAGATACATGTGTTTCTTCAAGTAAGATGAATTGGTGGATCTGCAGCCAAATGAGCCTTTTCCATCTTGAAAACTTTGGTTTGCAGGAAGTACTCCTTTCAAAACCTAACTGAGTTCTCATGGCCTAACAATGTGCTCGATGTGCCAGCCACTTTCATAGCTGGTTTTCTTTGGAGAGATGCATATGGTTCTTCAACTCAGGTGAAGAGGCCTATTTGGAGCAAAGTGAGGCTATTTCCACCTTGAAAGGCCGTGGTTGCAGGAAGTATTCTTTTCCAAAACGGACGCAATTCTCACAGGAAAACAATGTGCTAGGTGCTCCTGCTTCCAACAGGGATGGTTTTCTTTCGAGAAATACCTGTGTTTCTTCAACTTAGCCAAGTCGGGCTATTTGGAATGAGATGACAGTTTTCGACCTTGAAAACTGTGAATTGCAGGAATTATTCTTCTGCAAATCCAATTCAACTCTCAAAGGGAAACATTGTGCTAGATGCTAGGGCTTCTACCATGCATACTTTTCTTTTAGAGGTACATGTACTTCCTCTACTCAGCTGAATAGCCCTAATGGACCAAACGCAGCCTATCTCCCCCTGCAAACACCTAAGATTCATGAAGAATTCCTTTCACAAACTAACACAGTTCTCACAGGAAAACATGTGCTTCTAACATGGGTGGTTTTCCTTTGAGAGATGTGTGTGTCTTCAACTTAGCTGAATAGGCCTATTTGAAATGAGGTGAGCCTCCTACTTTGAATATTGATATTTGCAGGGTGCGTTGCTTTAAAAAACTAAATGAATTCTCATAGTGAAACACTGTGCTAGATGTGGCAGTTTCTAACATTGAAGGATTTCTTTGCATACATGCATGTGTATCTGCAATTCACCCAAATAGGCCTATTTAGAGTAAGCACATGCTCTCTCCACCTTGAAACACCTAAGTGGCAGTAAGTATTCCTTTCAAAAATAACTCAAGTCTCAAAGGGAAACAACGTGCTAAACGCAAATGCTGCCATCACAGACGGTTTCCTTTGGAGAGGTACATGTGTTACATCTCCTTAGGTGAATAGGCCCATTCGGAGCAAAATGATCCTTTCTCCACTGTGAAAACCATGATTTGCAGGACATATTCCTTTCAAAACGTAACTCAAGTCTCACAAGGAAACAAAGTGGTAGGTTCTTTGCATCTAACACAGATTTTTTTCTTTCGAGATACACACATGTTTCATCAACTTTCTTGAACTGGCCTATTTGCAAGAAAATGAGACTTTCTCCACCTTGAAAAGTAGGATTTGCAGGAGTTATTCTTCCCAAACCTATCTGAAGTCTCACAGGGAAACAATGTGCTTGAAACTCCTGCTTCTAACTCGGTGGTTTTCTTTCTAGGAATGCATGTGTTTCCTCAACTTAGTTGCCTAGGCCTATTTGGAACACAATGAGCCTATCTCCAACCTGAAAACTGTGATTAGCAGGATGTATTCCTTTCCAAAACTTCCTTAATTCTCAAAGGGAAACAATGTGCTAGAAGCTGCGGCTTCCAGCATAGGTGATTGTCTTGGCAGGGATACATGTGTTTCTTCAACTCACCTGAATAGGCCTACTTAGTGCAAAGAGAGACCTTCTGCACCTTGAAACAACTACATTGCAAGAAACAGTCCTTTCAAAAACTAATTTCATTGTCACAAGAACAAGGTGCTGAATGCTGCAGTTTCTAGCATACATGGTTTTCTTTGGGGAGGAACATGTGTTACTTCAACTCAGCTGAATAGGCCTATTTGGAGCAAACCCAGCCTATCTGCACTTTGAAACACCAAAGTTGCAGGAAGCATTCCTTTCCAAAACGGACACCATTCTCACTGGAATACAATGTGTTAGATGCTCCAGCTTCTAACATAGATGGTTTTCTTTGGAGAGATACATGGGTTTCTTCAACTCAGCTGAATATACTTTAAGGGAGCAAACAGAGTCTATCTCCACCTTCAACCACCTAAGTTCCAGGAAGTATTCCTTGAAAAACCTAACCGAATACTACAGGGAAACCATGTGGTAGAAGCTCCTGGTTCTAAGACAGATGATTTTCTTTCAAGAGATACATGTGTTTCTACAAGTTAGCTGAAGAGGCCAATTTGGAACAAAATGAGCCTTTCTCCACCGAAAAAATACTGATTCTCGGGAGTTATTCCTTTCAAAACCAAATTCAATTTGGACAGGGAAACAGTGTGCTAGATGCTCCTGCTTCAAACAGGGATTGTTTTCTTGCGAGAAATACCTGTGTTTCTTCACTGGAGCCGAGTAGGGCTATTTGGAATAAAATGAGCCTTTTCGACCTTGAAAACTGTGATTTGCAGGGATTACTCATTTCAAAAACTAATTCAGCTCTCAAAGTGAAACAATGTGCTCTGCTACAGCTTCTAGCATCCATGCTTTTCTTGGCAGAGGTACATGAATTTCTTCAACTCAGCTGGATAGCCCTAATAGACCAAACGCAGTCTATATTAACCCTTCCACACCTAAGATTCAGGAAGTTTTCCTTTACTAACTAATGCAGTTCTCACAGGAAAACAGTGTGCTTCTAACATGGATGGTTTTCCTTTGAGAGATACATGTGTTTCTTCAACTCAGCAGAAAAGGCATCTTTGGAGCAAAGAGAGACAATCTATCTTGAAATACCTTAGTTGCAGGAAGCATTGCATTGAAAACCTAAGTCAATACTCACAAGGAATCAATGATCTCGATGCTCCTGCATCTAATAGAGATGGTTTTCTTGGAGAGATACCTGTATTTCTTCCACTTGGCTGAATAGGTCTTTTTGGATCAAAATGAGCTTTTTTGCGCTTTGAAAACTATGAACTACAGGAAGCATTTCTTTCCAAACCTAACACAATTCTCATTAGGACAGAGATGCTGAATGCTGCATCTTCTAACTTAGAGGGTTTTCTTAGGAGAGATACAAGGGTTTCTTCACCTCAGCTGAATATACGTTAAGTTAACAAACAGAGTCTCTCCCCACCTTGAACCACCAAAGTTCCAGGAAGTATTCCTTTAAAAAACTAACCCAATTCTACAGGGAAACAATGTGGTAGAAGCTCCTGGTCATAAGACAGATAGATTTCTTTCCAGAGATACATGTGTTTCTTCAAGTTAGCTGAATAGGCCTATTTAGAACAACTTGAGCCTTTCTCCACCTAGAAAATTCTGATATGCAAGAGATACTCCTTTCAAAACCAAATTCAATTCTCACAGGGAAACAATGTGGTAGATGCTACATCTTTTAAAACAGGTGGTTTTCTTTAAGGAGACAGATGTGTTCCTTCAACTCAATGGAAAATGCCTAGTTGCAGCCAATGGAATCGATCTCCACCTTGAAACACCTAAGTTGCGGGATGTGTCTTTTCAGAACAAACTGAATTCTCCCAGGAAAAGCATGTGCTACATTCTCCTGCATGGAACAATGAGGGATTTCCTTGAGAGACACATGTGTTGCATCACCTCACCAGAATAGGTGTATTTGAAGCACAAGGAGCCTTTCTCCCCTGTGAACATTTTTTTTTGCAGGAATTATTCCTGTCAAAACATAACACAAGCCTCACTGGAAAAAAGGTGCTACATGCTCCTGTTTCTAACACAGGTGGTTTTCTTTTGAGGGATACAAGGATTCCTTCAATTTAGCTGAATAGGTCTACTTGCAACAAAATGAGCCCTTCTCCACCTGGAAAACTATCGTTCACAGGAATTATTCCTTTCAAAACTAACTCAATTGTCAGAGGGAGACAATGCAGAAGATGCTGCAGCTTCTCTCACAGATGGTTGTCTTTGGAGAGGTACATGTGTTCCCTCCCCTCAGTTGAATAGGCCTATTTGGAGCCAAAAGTGCCTATCTCCACCTTGAAGCACCTACTTTTCACGAAGTATTTCTTTCAAAAGTTAACTCAGTTATCACAGAGAAACAATGTGCTGCTAGCTTCTGTTTCTACACAGATGGAGTTCCTTCGAGAGATACATGTGTTTCTTCAAGTAAGATGAATTGGTGGATCTGCAGCCAAATGAGCCTTTTCCATCTTGAAAACTTTGGTTTGCAGGAAGTACTCCTTTCAAAACCTAACTGAGTTCTCATGGCCTAACAATGTGCTCGATGTGGCAGCCACTTTCATAGCTGGTTTTCTTTGGAGAGATGCATATGGTTCTTCAACTCAGGTGAAGAGGCCTATTTGGAGCAAAGTGAGGCTATTTCCACCTTGAAAGGCCGTGGTTGCAGGAAGTATTCTTTTCCAAAACGGACGCAATTCTCACAGGAAAACAATGTGCTAGGTGCTCCTGCTTCCAACAGGGATGGTTTTCTTTCGAGAAATACCTGTGTTTCTTCAACTTAGCCAAGTCGGGCTATTTGGAATGAGATGACAGTTTTCGACCTTGAAAACTGTGAATTGCAGGAATTATTCTTCTGCAAATCCAATTCAACTCTCAAAGGGAAACATTGTGCTAGATGCTAGGGCTTCTACCATGCATACTTTTCTTTTAGAGGTACATGTACTTCCTCTACTCAGCTGAATAGCCCTAATGGACCAAACGCAGCCTATCTCCCCCTGCAAACACCTAAGATTCATGAAGAATTCCTTTCACAAACTAACACAGTTCTCACAGGAAAACATGTGCTTCTAACATGGGTGGTTTTCCTTTGAGAGATGTGTGTGTCTTCAACTTAGCTGAATAGGCCTATTTGAAATGAGGTGAGCCTCCTACTTTGAATATTGATATTTGCAGGGTGCGTTGCTTTAAAAAACTAAATGAATTCTCATAGTGAAACACTGTGCTAGATGTGGCAGTTTCTAACATTGAAGGATTTCTTTGCATACATGCATGTGTATCTGCAATTCACCCAAATAGGCCTATTTAGAGTAAGCACATGCTCTCTCCACCTTGAAACACCTAAGTGGCAGTAAGTATTCCTTTCAAAAATAACTCAAGTCTCAAAGGGAAACAACGTGCTAAACGCAAATGCTGCCATCAGAGACGGTTTCCTTTGGAGAGGTACATGTGTTACATCTCCTTAGGTGAATAGGCCCATTCGGAGCAAAATGATCCTTTCTCCACTGTGAAAACAATGATTTGCAGGACGTATTCCTTTCAAAACGTAACTCAAGTCTCAAAAGGAAACAAAGTGGTAGGTTCTTTGCATCTAACACAGATTTTTTTCTTTCGAGATACACACATGTTTCATCAACTTTCTTGAACTGGCCTATTTGCAAGAAAATGAGACTTTCTCCACCTTGAAAAGTAGGATTTGCAGGAGTTATTCTTCCCAAACCTATCTGAAGTCTCACAGGGAAACAATGTGCTTGAAACTCCTGCTTCTAACTCGGTGGTTTTCTTTCTAGGAATGCATGTGTTTCCTCAACTTAGTTGCCTAGGCCTATTTGGAACACAATGAGCCTATCTCCAACCTGAAAACTGTGATTAGCAGGATGTATTCCTTTCCAAAACTTCCTTAATTCTCAAAGGGAAACAATGTGCTAGAAGCTGCGGCTTCCAGCATAGGTGATTGTCTTGGCAGGGATACATGTGTTTCTTCAACTCACCTGAATAGGCCTACTTAGTGCAAAGAGAGACCTTCTGCACCTTGAAACAACTACATTGCAAGAAACAGTCCTTTCAAAAACTAATTTCATTGTCACAAGAACAAGGTGCTGAATGCTGCAGTTTCTAGCATACATGGTTTTCTTTGGGGAGGAACATGTGTTACTTCAACTCAGCTGAATAGGCCTATTTGGAGCAAACCCAGCCTATCTGCACTTTGAAACACCAAAGTTGCAGGAAGCATTCCTTTCCAAAACGGACACCATTCTCACTGGAATACAATGTGTTAGATGCTCCAGCTTCTAACATAGATGGTTTTCTTTGGAGAGATACATGGGTTTCTTCAACTCAGCTGAATATACTTTAAGGGAGCAAACAGAGTCTATCTCCACCTTCAACCACCTAAGTTCCAGGAAGTATTCCTTGAAAAACCTAACCGAATACTACAGGGAAACCATGTGGTAGAAGCTCCTGGTTCTAAGACAGATGATTTTCTTTCAAGAGATACATGTGTTTCTACAAGTTAGCTGAAGAGGCCAATTTGGAACAAAATGAGCCTTTCTCCACCGAAAAAATACTGATTCTCGGGAGTTATTCCTTTCAAAACCAAATTCAATTTGGACAGGGAAACAGTGTGCTAGATGCTCCTGCTTCAAACAGGGATTGTTTTCTTGCGAGAAATACCTGTGTTTCTTCACTGGAGCCGAGTAGGGCTATTTGGAATAAAATGAGCCTTTTCGACCTTGAAAACTGTGATTTGCAGGGATTACTCATTTCAAAAACTAATTCAGCTCTCAAAGTGAAACAATGTGCTCTGCTACAGCTTCTAGCATCCATGCTTTTCTTGGCAGAGGTACATGAATTTCTTCAACTCAGCTGGATAGCCCTAATAGACCAAACGCAGTCTATATTAACCCTTCCACACCTAAGATTCAGGAAGTTTTCCTTTACTAACTAATGCAGTTCTCACAGGAAAACAGTGTGCTTCTAACATGGATGGTTTTCCTTTGAGAGATACATGTGTTTCTTCAACTCAGCTGAAAAGGCATCTTTGGAGCAAAGAGAGACAATCTATCTTGAAATACCTTAGTTGCAGGAAGCATTGCATTGAAAACCTAAGTCAATACTCACAAGGAATCAATGATCTCGATGCTCCTGCATCTAATAGCGATGGTTTTCTTGGAGAGATACCTGTATTTCTTCCACTTGGATGAATAGGTCTTTTTGGATCAAAATGAGCTTTTTTGCGCTTTGAAAACTATGAACTACAGGAAGCATTTCTTTCCAAACCTAACACAATTCTCATTAGGACAGAGATGCTGAATGCTGCATCTTCTAACTTAGAGGGTTTTCTTAGGAGAGATACAAGGGTTTCTTCACCTCAGCTGAATATACGTTAAGTTAACAAACAGAGTCTCTCCCCACCTTGAACCACCAAAGTTCCAGGAAGTATTCCTTTAAAAAACTAACCGAATTCTACAGGGAAACAATGTGGTAGAAGCTCCTGGTCATAAGACAGATAGATTTCTTTCCAGAGATACATGTGTTTCTTCAAGTTAGCTGAATAGGCCTATTTAGAACACCTATTTCTAGGTGAGCCTTTCTCCACCTAGAAAATTCTGATATGCAAGAGATACTCCTTTCAAAACCAAATTCAATTCTCACAGGGAAACAATGTGGTAGATGCTACATCTTTTAAAACAGGTGGTTTTCTTTAAGGAGACAGATGTGTTCCTTCAACTCAATGGAAAATGCCTAGTTGCAGCCAATGGAATCGATCTCCACCTTGAAACACCTAAGTTGCGGGATGTGTCTTTTCAGAACAAACTGAATTCTCCCAGGAAAAGCATGTGCTACATTCTCCTGCATGGAACAATGAGGGATTTCCTTGAGAGACACATGTGTTGCATCACCTCACCAGAATAGGTGTATTTGAAGCACAAGGAGCCTTTCTCCCCTGTGAACATTTTTTTTTGCAGGAATTATTCCTGTCAAAACATAACACAAGCCTCACTGGAAAAAAGGTGCTACATGCTCCTGTTTCTAACACAGGTGGTTTTCTTTTGAGGGATACAAGGATTCCTTCAATTTAGCTGAATAGGTCTACTTGCAACAAAATGAGCCCTTCTCCACCTGGAAAACTATCGTTCACAGGAATTATTCCTTTCAAAACTAACTCAATTGTCGGAGGGAGACAATGCAGAAGATGCTGCAGCTTCTCTCACAGATGGTTGTCTTTGGAGAGGTACATGTGTTCCCTCCCCTCAGTTGAATAGGCCTATTTGGAGCCAAAAGTGCCTATCTCCACCTTGAAGCACCTACTTTTCACGAAGTATTTCTTTCAAAAGTTAACTCAGTTATCACAGAGAAACAATGTGCTGCTAGCTTCTGTTTCTACACAGATGGAGTTCCTTCGAGAGATACATGTGTTTCTTCAAGTAAGATGAATTGGTGGATCTGCAGCCAAATGAGCCTTTTCCATCTTGAAAACTTTGGTTTGCAGGAAGTACTCCTTTCAAAACCTAACTGAGTTCTCATGGCCTAACAATGTGCTCGATGTGGCAGCCACTTTCATAGCTGGTTTTCTTTGGAGAGATGCATATGGTTCTTCAACTCAGGTGAAGAGGCCTATTTGGAGCAAAGTGAGGCTATTTCCACCTTGAAAGGCCGTGGTTGCAGGAAGTATTCTTTTCCAAAACGGACGCAATTCTCACAGGAAAACAATGTGCTAGGTGCTCCTGCTTCCAACAGGGATGGTTTTCTTTCGAGAAATACCTGTGTTTCTTCAACTTAGCCAAGTCGGGCTATTTGGAATGAGATGACAGTTTTCGACCTTGAAAACTGTGAATTGCAGGAATTATTCTTCTGCAAATCCAATTCAACTCTCAAAGGGAAACATTGTGCTAGATGCTAGGGCTTCTACCATGCATACTTTTCTTTTAGAGGTACATGTACTTCCTCTACTCAGCTGAATAGCCCTAATGGACCAAACGCAGCCTATCTCCCCCTGCAAACACCTAAGATTCATGAAGAATTCCTTTCACAAACTAACACAGTTCTCACAGGAAAACATGTGCTTCTAACATGGGTGGTTTTCCTTTGAGAGATGTGTGTGTCTTCAACTTAGCTGAATAGGCCTATTTGAAATGAGGTGAGCCTCCTACTTTGAATATTGATATTTGCAGGGTGCGTTGCTTTAAAAAACTAAATGAATTCTCATAGTGAAACACTGTGCTAGATGTGGCAGTTTCTAACATTGAAGGATTTCTTTGCATACATGCATGTGTATCTGCAATTCACCCAAATAGGCCTATTTAGAGTAAGCACATGCTCTCTCCACCTTGAAACACCTAAGTGGCAGTAAGTATTCCTTTCAAAAATAACTCAAGTCTCAAAGGGAAACAACGTGCTAAACGCAAATGCTGCCATCAGAGACGGTTTCCTTTGGAGAGGTACATGTGTTACATCTCCTTAGGTGAATAGGCCCATTCGGAGCAAAATGATCCTTTCTCCACTGTGAAAACAATGATTTGCAGGACGTATTCCTTTCAAAACGTAACTCAAGTCTCAAAAGGAAACAAAGTGGTAGGTTCTTTGCATCTAACACAGATTTTTTTCTTTCGAGATACACACATGTTTCATCAACTTTCTTGAACTGGCCTATTTGCAAGAAAATGAGACTTTCTCCACCTTGAAAAGTAGGATTTGCAGGAGTTATTCTTCCCAAACCTATCTGAAGTCTCACAGGGAAACAATGTGCTTGAAACTCCTGCTTCTAACTCGGTGGTTTTCTTTCTAGGAATGCATGTGTTTCCTCAACTTAGTTGCCTAGGCCTATTTGGAACACAATGAGCCTATCTCCAACCTGAAAACTGTGATTAGCAGGATGTATTCCTTTCCAAAACTTCCTTAATTCTCAAAGGGAAACAATGTGCTAGAAGCTGCGGCTTCCAGCATAGGTGATTGTCTTGGCAGGGATACATGTGTTTCTTCAACTCACCTGAATAGGCCTACTTAGTGCAAAGAGAGACCTTCTGCACCTTGAAACAACTACATTGCAAGAAACAGTCCTTTCAAAAACTAATTTCATTGTCACAAGAACAAGGTGCTGAATGCTGCAGTTTCTAGCATACATGGTTTTCTTTGGGGAGGAACATGTGTTACTTCAACTCAGCTGAATAGGCCTATTTGGAGCAAACCCAGCCTATCTGCACTTTGAAACACCAAAGTTGCAGGAAGCATTCCTTTCCAAAACGGACACCATTCTCACTGGAATACAATGTGTTAGATGCTCCAGCTTCTAACATAGATGGTTTTCTTTGGAGAGATACATGGGTTTCTTCAACTCAGCTGAATATACTTTAAGGGAGCAAACAGAGTCTATCTCCACCTTCAACCACCTAAGTTCCAGGAAGTATTCCTTGAAAAACCTAACCGAATACTACAGGGAAACCATGTGGTAGAAGCTCCTGGTTCTAAGACAGATGATTTTCTTTCAAGAGATACATGTGTTTCTACAAGTTAGCTGAAGAGGCCAATTTGGAACAAAATGAGCCTTTCTCCACCGAAAAAATACTGATTCTCGGGAGTTATTCCTTTCAAAACCAAATTCAATTTGGACAGGGAAACAGTGTGCTAGATGCTCCTGCTTCAAACAGGGATTGTTTTCTTGCGAGAAATACCTGTGTTTCTTCACTGGAGCCGAGTAGGGCTATTTGGAATAAAATGAGCCTTTTCGACCTTGAAAACTGTGATTTGCAGGGATTACTCATTTCAAAAACTAATTCAGCTCTCAAAGTGAAACAATGTGCTCTGCTACAGCTTCTAGCATCCATGCTTTTCTTGGCAGAGGTACATGAATTTCTTCAACTCAGCTGGATAGCCCTAATAGACCAAACGCAGTCTATATTAACCCTTCCACACCTAAGATTCAGGAAGTTTTCCTTTACTAACTAATGCAGTTCTCACAGGAAAACAGTGTGCTTCTAACATGGATGGTTTTCCTTTGAGAGATACATGTGTTTCTTCAACTCAGCTGAAAAGGCATCTTTGGAGCAAAGAGAGACAATCTATCTTGAAATACCTTAGTTGCAGGAAGCATTGCATTGAAAACCTAAGTCAATACTCACAAGGAATCAATGATCTCGATGCTCCTGCATCTAATAGCGATGGTTTTCTTGGAGAGATACCTGTATTTCTTCCACTTGGATGAATAGGTCTTTTTGGATCAAAATGAGCTTTTTTGCGCTTTGAAAACTATGAACTACAGGAAGCATTTCTTTCCAAACCTAACACAATTCTCATTAGGACAGAGATGCTGAATGCTGCATCTTCTAACTTAGAGGGTTTTCTTAGGAGAGATACAAGGGTTTCTTCACCTCAGCTGAATATACGTTAAGTTAACAAACAGAGTCTCTCCCCACCTTGAACCACCAAAGTTCCAGGAAGTATTCCTTTAAAAAACTAACCGAATTCTACAGGGAAACAATGTGGTAGAAGCTCCTGGTCATAAGACAGATAGATTTCTTTCCAGAGATACATGTGTTTCTTCAAGTTAGCTGAATAGGCCTATTTAGAACACCTATTTCTAGGTGAGCCTTTCTCCACCTAGAAAATTCTGATATGCAAGAGATACTCCTTTCAAAACCAAATTCAATTCTCACAGGGAAACAATGTGGTAGATGCTACATCTTTTAAAACAGGTGGTTTTCTTTAAGGAGACAGATGTGTTCCTTCAACTCAATGGAAAATGCCTAGTTGCAGCCAATGGAATCGATCTCCACCTTGAAACACCTAAGTTGCGGGATGTGTCTTTTCAGAACAAACTGAATTCTCCCAGGAAAAGCATGTGCTACATTCTCCTGCATGGAACAATGAGGGATTTCCTTGAGAGACACATGTGTTGCATCACCTCACCAGAATAGGTGTATTTGAAGCACAAGGAGCCTTTCTCCCCTGTGAACATTTTTTTTTGCAGGAATTATTCCTGTCAAAACATAACACAAGCCTCACTGGAAAAAAGGTGCTACATGCTCCTGTTTGTAACACAGGTGGTTTTCTTTTGAGGGATACAAGGATTCCTTCAATTTAGCTGAATAGGTCTATTTGCAACAAAATGAGCCCTTCCCCACCTGGAAAACTACCGTTCACAGGAATTATTCCTTTCAAAACTAACTCAATTGTCGGAGGGAGACAATGCAGAAGATGCTGCAGCTTCTCTCACAGATGGTTGTCTTTGGAGAGGTACATGTGTTCCCTCCCCTCAGTTGAATAGGCCTATTTGGAGCAAAAAGTGCCTATCTCCACCTTGAAGCACCTACTTTTCACGAAGTATTTCTTTCAAAAGTTAACTCAGTTATCACAGAGAAACAATGTGCTGCTAGCTTCTGTTTCTACACAGATGGAGTTCCTTCGAGAGATACATGTGTTTCTTCAAGTAAGATGAATTGGTGGATCTGCAGCCAAATGAGCCTTTTCCATCTTGAAAACTTTGGTTTGCAGGAAGTACTCCTTTCAAAACCTAACTGAGTTCTCATGGCCTAACAATGTGCTCGATGTGGCAGCCACTTTCATAGCTGGTTTTCTTTGGAGAGATGCATATGGTTCTTCAACTCAGGTGAAGAGGCCTATTTGGAGCAAAGTGAGGCTATTTCCACCTTGAAAGGCCGTGGTTGCAGGAAGTATTCTTTTCCAAAACGGACGCAATTCTCACAGGAAAACAATGTGCTAGGTGCTCCTGCTTCCAACAGGGATGGTTTTCTTTCGAGAAATACCTGTGTTTCTTCAACTTAGCCAAGTCGGGCTATTTGGAATGAGATGACAGTTTTCGACCTTGAAAACTGTGAATTGCAGGAATTATTCTTCTGCAAATCCAATTCAACTCTCAAAGGGAAACATTGTGCTAGATGCTAGGGCTTCTACCATGCATACTTTTCTTTTAGAGGTACATGTACTTCCTCTACTCAGCTGAATAGCCCTAATGGACCAAACGCAGCCTATCTCCCCCTGCAAACACCTATGATTCATGAAGAATTCCTTTCACAAACTAACACAGTTCTCACAGGAAAACATGTGCTTCTAACATGGGTGGTTTTCCTTTGAGAGATGTGTGTGTCTTCAACTTAGCTGAATAGGCCTATTTGAAATGAGGTGAGCCTCCTACTTTGAATATTGATATTTGCAGGGTGCATTGCTTTAAAAAACTAAATGAATTCTCATAGTGAAACACTGTGCTAGATGTGGCAGTTTCTAACATTGAAGGATTTCTTTGCATACATGCATGTGTATCTGCAATTCACCCAAATAGGCCTATTTAGAGTAAGCACATGCTCTCTCCACCTTGAAACACCTAAGTGGCAGTAAGTATTCCTTTCAAAAATAACTCAAGTCTCAAAGGGAAACAACGTGCTAAACGCAAATGCTGCCATCACAGACGGTTTCCTTTGGAGAGGTACATGTGTTACATCTCCTTAGGTGAATAGGCCCATTCGGAGCAAAATGATCCTTTCTCCACTGTGAAAACGATGATTTGCAGGACGTATTCCTTTCAAAACGTAACTCAAGTCTCACAAGGAAACAAAGTGGTAGGTTCTTTGCATCTAACACAGATTTTTTTCTTTCGAGATACACACATGTTTCATCAACTTTCTTGAACTGGCCTATTTGCAAGAAAATGAGACTTTCTCCACCTTGAAAAGTAGGATTTGCAGGAGTTATTCTTCCCAAACCTATCTGAAGTCTCACAGGGAAACAATGTGCTTGAAACTCCTGCTTCTAACTCGGTGGTTTTCTTTCTAGGAATGCATGTGTTTCCTCAACTTAGTTGCCTAGGCCTATTTGGAACACAATGAGCCTATCTCCAACCTGAAAACTGTGATTAGCAGGATGTATTCCTTTCCAAAACTTCCTTAATTCTCAAAGGGAAACAATGTGCTAGAAGCTGCGGCTTCCAGCATAGGTGATTGTCTTGGCAGGGATACATGTGTTTCTTCAACTCACCTGAATAGGCCTACTTAGTGCAAAGAGAGACCTTCTGCACCTTGAAACAACTACATTGCAAGAAACAGTCCTTTCAAAAACTAATTTCATTGTCACAAGAACAAGGTGCTGAATGCTGCAGTTTCTAGCATACATGGTTTTCTTTGGGGAGGAACATGTGTTACTTCAACTCAGCTGAATAGGCCTATTTGGAGCAAACCCAGCCTATCTGCACTTTGAAACACCAAAGTTGCAGGAAGCATTCCTTTCCAAAACGGACACCATTCTCACTGGAATACAATGTGTTAGATGCTCCAGCTTCTAACATAGATGGTTTTCTTTGGAGAGATACATGGGTTTCTTCAACTCAGCTGAATATACTTTAAGGGAGCAAACAGAGTCTATCTCCACCTTCAACCACCTAAGTTCCAGGAAGTATTCCTTGAAAAACCTAACCGAATACTACAGGGAAACCATGTGGTAGAAGCTCCTGGTTCTAAGACAGATGATTTTCTTTCAAGAGATACATGTGTTTCTACAAGTTAGCTGAAGAGGCCAATTTGGAACAAAATGAGCCTTTCTCCACCGAAAAAATACTGATTCTCGGGAGTTATTCCTTTCAAAACCAAATTCAATTTGGACAGGGAAACAGTGTGCTAGATGCTCCTGCTTCAAACAGGGATTGTTTTCTTGCGAGAAATACCTGTGTTTCTTCACTGGAGCCGAGTAGGGCTATTTGGAATAAAATGAGCCTTTTCGACCTTGAAAACTGTGATTTGCAGGGATTACTCATTTCAAAAACTAATTCAGCTCTCAAAGTGAAACAATGTGCTCTGCTACAGCTTCTAGCATCCATGCTTTTCTTGGCAGAGGTACATGAATTTCTTCAACTCAGCTGGATAGCCCTAATAGACCAAACGCAGTCTATATTAACCCTTCCACACCTAAGATTCAGGAAGTTTTCCTTTACTAACTAATGCAGTTCTCACAGGAAAACAGTGTGCTTCTAACATGGATGGTTTTCCTTTGAGAGATACATGTGTTTCTTCAACTCAGCTGAAAAGGCATCTTTGGAGCAAAGAGAGACAATCTATCTTGAAATACCTTAGTTGCAGGAAGCATTGCATTGAAAACCTAAGTCAATACTCACAAGGAATCAATGATCTCGATGCTCCTGCATCTAATAGCGATGGTTTTCTTGGAGAGATACCTGTATTTCTTCCACTTGGATGAATAGGTCTTTTTGGATCAAAATGAGCTTTTTTGCGCTTTGAAAACTATGAACTACAGGAAGCATTTCTTTCCAAACCTAACACAATTCTCATTAGGACAGAGATGCTGAATGCTGCATCTTCTAACTTAGAGGGTTTTCTTAGGAGAGATACAAGGGTTTCTTCACCTCAGCTGAATATACGTTAAGTTAACAAACAGAGTCTCTCCCCACCTTGAACCACCAAAGTTCCAGGAAGTATTCCTTTAAAAAACTAACCGAATTCTACAGGGAAACAATGTGGTAGAAGCTCCTGGTCATAAGACAGATAGATTTCTTTCCAGAGATACATGTGTTTCTTCAAGTTAGCTGAATAGGCCTATTTAGAACACCTATTTCTAGGTGAGCCTTTCTCCACCTAGAAAATTCTGATATGCAAGAGATACTCCTTTCAAAACCAAATTCAATTCTCACAGGGAAACAATGTGGTAGATGCTACATCTTTTAAAACAGGTGGTTTTCTTTAAGGAGACAGATGTGTTCCTTCAACTCAATGGAAAATGCCTAGTTGCAGCCAATGGAATCGATCTCCACCTTGAAACACCTAAGTTGCGGGATGTGTCTTTTCAGAACAAACTGAATTCTCCCAGGAAAAGCATGTGCTACATTCTCCTGCATGGAACAATGAGGGATTTCCTTGAGAGACACATGTGTTGCATCACCTCACCAGAATAGGTGTATTTGAAGCACAAGGAGCCTTTCTCCCCTGTGAACATTTTTTTTTGCAGGAATTATTCCTGTCAAAACATAACACAAGCCTCACTGGAAAAAAGGTGCTACATGCTCCTGTTTGTAACACAGGTGGTTTTCTTTTGAGGGATACAAGGATTCCTTCAATTTAGCTGAATAGGTCTATTTGCAACAAAATGAGCCCTTCCCCACCTGGAAAACTACCGTTCACAGGAATTATTCCTTTCAAAACTAACTCAATTGTCGGAGGGAGACAATGCAGAAGATGCTGCAGCTTCTCTCACAGATGGTTGTCTTTGGAGAGGTACATGTGTTCCCTCCCCTCAGTTGAATAGGCCTATTTGGAGCCAAAAGTGCCTATCTCCACCTTGAAGCACCTACTTTTCACGAAGTATTTCTTTCAAAAGTTAACTCAGTTATCACAGAGAAACAATGTGCTGCTAGCTTCTGTTTCTACACAGATGGAGTTCCTTCGAGAGATACATGTGTTTCTTCAAGTAAGATGAATTGGTGGATCTGCAGCCAAATGAGCCTTTTCCATCTTGAAAACTTTGGTTTGCAGGAAGTACTCCTTTCAAAACCTAACTGAGTTCTCATGGCCTAACAATGTGCTCGATGTGGCAGCCACTTTCATAGCTGGTTTTCTTTGGAGAGATGCATATGGTTCTTCAACTCAGGTGAAGAGGCCTATTTGGAGCAAAGTGAGGCTATTTCCACCTTGAAAGGCCGTGGTTGCAGGAAGTATTCTTTTCCAAAACGGACGCAATTCTCACAGGAAAACAATGTGCTAGGTGCTCCTGCTTCCAACAGGGATGGTTTTCTTTCGAGAAATACCTGTGTTTCTTCAACTTAGCCAAGTCGGGCTATTTGGAATGAGATGACAGTTTTCGACCTTGAAAACTGTGAATTGCAGGAATTATTCTTCTGCAAATCCAATTCAACTCTCAAAGGGAAACATTGTGCTAGATGCTAGGGCTTCTACCATGCATACTTTTCTTTTAGAGGTACATGTACTTCCTCTACTCAGCTGAATAGCCCTAATGGACCAAACGCAGCCTATCTCCCCCTGCAAACACCTATGATTCATGAAGAATTCCTTTCACAAACTAACACAGTTCTCACAGGAAAACATGTGCTTCTAACATGGGTGGTTTTCCTTTGAGAGATGTGTGTGTCTTCAACTTAGCTGAATAGGCCTATTTGAAATGAGGTGAGCCTCCTACTTTGAATATTGATATTTGCAGGGTGCGTTGCTTTAAAAAACTAAATGAATTCTCATAGTGAAACACTGTGCTAGATGTGGCAGTTTCTAACATTGAAGGATTTCTTTGCATACATGCATGTGTATCTGCAATTCACCCAAATAGGCCTATTTAGAGTAAGCACATGCTCTCTCCACCTTGAAACACCTAAGTGGCAGTAAGTATTCCTTTCAAAAATAACTCAAGTCTCAAAGGGAAACAACGTGCTAAACGCAAATGCTGCCATCACAGACGGTTTCCTTTGGAGAGGTACATGTGTTACATCTCCTTAGGTGAATAGGCCCATTCGGAGCAAAATGATCCTTTCTCCACTGTGAAAACGATGATTTGCAGGACGTATTCCTTTCAAAACGTAACTCAAGTCTCACAAGGAAACAAAGTGGTAGGTTCTTTGCATCTAACACAGATTTTTTTCTTTCGAGATACACACATGTTTCATCAACTTTCTTGAACTGGCCTATTTGCAAGAAAATGAGACTTTCTCCACCTTGAAAAGTAGGATTTGCAGGAGTTATTCTTCCCAAACCTATCTGAAGTCTCACAGGGAAACAATGTGCTTGAAACTCCTGCTTCTAACTCGGTGGTTTTCTTTCTAGGAATGCATGTGTTTCCTCAACTTAGTTGCCTAGGCCTATTTGGAACACAATGAGCCTATCTCCAACCTGAAAACTGTGATTAGCAGGATGTATTCCTTTCCAAAACTTCCTTAATTCTCAAAGGGAAACAATGTGCTAGAAGCTGCGGCTTCCAGCATAGGTGATTGTCTTGGCAGGGATACATGTGTTTCTTCAACTCACCTGAATAGGCCTACTTAGTGCAAAGAGAGACCTTCTGCACCTTGAAACAACTACATTGCAAGAAACAGTCCTTTCAAAAACTAATTTCATTGTCACAAGAACAAGGTGCTGAATGCTGCAGTTTCTAGCATACATGGTTTTCTTTGGGGAGGAACATGTGTTACTTCAACTCAGCTGAATAGGCCTATTTGGAGCAAACCCAGCCTATCTGCACTTTGAAACACCAAAGTTGCAGGAAGCATTCCTTTCCAAAACGGACACCATTCTCACTGGAATACAATGTGTTAGATGCTCCAGCTTCTAACATAGATGGTTTTCTTTGGAGAGATACATGGGTTTCTTCAACTCAGCTGAATATACTTTAAGGGAGCAAACAGAGTCTATCTCCACCTTCAACCACCTAAGTTCCAGGAAGTATTCCTTGAAAAACCTAACCGAATACTACAGGGAAACCATGTGGTAGAAGCTCCTGGTTCTAAGACAGATGATTTTCTTTCAAGAGATACATGTGTTTCTACAAGTTAGCTGAAGAGGCCAATTTGGAACAAAATGAGCCTTTCTCCACCGAAAAAATACTGATTCTCGGGAGTTATTCCTTTCAAAACCAAATTCAATTTGGACAGGGAAACAGTGTGCTAGATGCTCCTGCTTCAAACAGGGATTGTTTTCTTGCGAGAAATACCTGTGTTTCTTCACTGGAGCCGAGTAGGGCTATTTGGAATAAAATGAGCCTTTTCGACCTTGAAAACTGTGATTTGCAGGGATTACTCATTTCAAAAACTAATTCAGCTCTCAAAGTGAAACAATGTGCTCTGCTACAGCTTCTAGCATACATGCTTTTCTTTGAAGAAGTACATGAATTTCTTCAACTCAGCTGGATAGCCCTAATAGACCAAACGCAGTCTATATTAACCCTTCCACACCTAAGATTCAGGAAGTTTTCCTTTACTAACTAATGCAGTTCTCACAGGAAAACAGTGTGCTTCTAACATGGATGGTTTTCCTTTGAGAGATACATGTGTTTCTTCAACTCAGCTGAAAAGGCATCTTTGGAGCAAAGAGAGACAATCTATCTTGAAATACCTTAGTTGCAGGAAGCATTGCATTGAAAACCTAAGTCAATACTCACAAGGAATCAATGATCTCGATGCTCCTGCATCTAATAGCGATGGTTTTCTTGGAGAGATACCTGTATTTCTTCCACTTGGCTGAATAGGTCTTTTTGGATCAAAATGAGCTTTTTTGCGCTTTGAAAACTATGAACTACAGGAAGCATTTCTTTCCAAACCTAACACAATTCTCATTAGGACAGAGATGCTGAATGCTGCATCTTCTAACTTAGAGGGTTTTCTTAGGAGAGATACAAGGGTTTCTTCACCTCAGCTGAATATACGTTAAGTTAACAAACAGAGTCTCTCCCCACCTTGAACCACCAAAGTTCCAGGAAGTATTCCTTTAAAAAACTAACCGAATTCTACAGGGAAACAATGTGGTAGAAGCTCCTGGTCATAAGACAGATAGATTTCTTTCCAGAGATACATGTGTTTCTTCAAGTTAGCTGAATAGGCCTATTTAGAACAACTTGAGCCTTTCTCCACCTAGAAAATTCTGATATGCAAGAGATACTCCTTTCAAAACCAAATTCAATTCTCACAGGGAAACAATGTGGTAGATGCTACATCTTTTAAAACAGGTGGTTTTCTTTAAGGAGACAGATGTGTTCCTTCAACTCAATGGAAAATGCCTAGTTGCAGCCAATGGAATCGATCTCCACCTTGAAACACCTAAGTTGCGGGATGTGTCTTTTCAGAACAAACTGAATTCTCCCAGGAAAAGCATGTGCTACATTCTCCTGCATGGAACAATGAGGGATTTCCTTGAGAGACACATGTGTTGCATCACCTCACCAGAATAGGTGTATTTGAAGCACAAGGAGCCTTTCTCCCCTGTGAACATTTTTTTTTGCAGGAATTATTCCTGTCAAAACATAACACAAGCCTCACTGGAAAAAAGGTGCTACATGCTCCTGTTTCTAACACAGGTGGTTTTCTTTTGAGGGATACAAGGATTCCTTCAATTTAGCTGAATAGGTCTACTTGCAACAAAATGAGCCCTTCTCCACCTGGAAAACTATCGTTCACAGGAATTATTCCTTTCAAAACTAACTCAATTGTCGGAGGGAGACAATGCAGAAGATGCTGCAGCTTCTCTCACAGATGGTTGTCTTTGGAGAGGTACATGTGTTCCCTCCGCTCAGTTGAATAGGCCTATTTGGAGCAAAAAGTGCCTATCTCCACCTTGAAGCACCTACTTTTCACAAAGTAGTTCTTTCAAAAGTTAACTCAGTTATCACAGAGAAACAATGTGCTGCTAGCTTCTGTTTCTACACAGATGGAGTTCCTTCGAGAGATACATGTGTTTCTTCAAGTAAGATGAATTGGTGGATCTGCAGCCAAATGAGCCTTTTCCATCTTGAAAACTTTGGTTTGCAGGAAGTACTCCTTTCAAAACCTAACTGAGTTCTCATGGCCTAACAATGTGCTCGATGTGGCAGCCACTTTCATAGCTGGTTTTCTTTGGAGAGATGCATATGGTTCTTCAACTCAGGTGAAGAGGCCTATTTGGAGCAAAGTGAGGCTATTTCCACCTTGAAAGGCCGTGGTTGCAGGAAGTATTCTTTTCCAAAACGGACGCAATTCTCACAGGAAAACAATGTGCTAGGTGCTCCTGCTTCCAACAGGGATGGTTTTCTTTCGAGAAATACCTGTGTTTCTTCAACTTAGCCAAGTCGGGCTAATTGGAATGAGATGACAGTTTTCGACCTTGAAAACTGTGAATTGCAGGAATTATTCTTCTGCAAATCCAATTCAACTCTCAAAGGGAAACATTGTGCTAGATGCTAGGGCTTCTACCATGCATACTTTTCTTTTAGAGGTACATGTACTTCCTCTACTCAGCTGAATAACCCTAATGGACCAAACGCAGCCTATCTCCCCCTGCAAACACCTAAGATTCATGAAGAATTCCTTTCACAAACTAACACAGTTCTCACAGGAAAACATGTGCTTCTAACATGGGTGGTTTTCCTTTGAGAGATGTGTGTGTCTTCAACTTAGCTGAATAGGCCTATTTGAAATGAGGTGAGCCTCCTCCTTTGAATATTGATATTTGCAGGGTGCGTTGCTTTAAAAAACTAAATGAATTCTCATAGTGAAACACTGTGCTAGATGTGGCAGTTTCTAACATTGAAGGATTTCTTTGCATACATGCATGTGTATCTGCAATTCACCCAAATAGGCCTATTTAGAGTAAGCACATGCTCTCTCCACCTTGAAACACCTAAGTGGCAGTAAGTATTCCTTTCAAAAATAACTCAAGTCTCAAAGGGAAACAACGTGCTAAACGCAAATGCTGCCATCACAGACGGTTTCCTTTGGAGAGGTACATGTGTTACATCTCCTTAGGTGAATAGGCCCATTCGGAGCAAAATGATCCTTTCTCCACTGTGAAAACCATGATTTGCAGGACATATTCCTTTCAAAACGTAACTCAAGTCTCACAAGGAAACAAAGTGGTAGGTTCTTTGCATCTAACACAGATTTTTTTCTTTCGAGATACACACATGTTTCATCAACTTTCTTGAACTGGCCTATTTGCAAGAAAATGAGACTTTCTCCACCTTGAAAAGTAGGATTTGCAGGAGTTATTCTTCCCAAACCTATCTGAAGTCTCACAGGGAAACAATGTGCTTGAAACTCCTGCTTCTAACTCGGTGGTTTTCTTTCTAGGAATGCATGTGTTTCCTCAACTTAGTTGCCTAGGCCTATTTGGAACACAATGAGCCTATCTCCAACCTGAAAACTGTGATTAGCAGGATGTATTCCTTTCCAAAACTTCCTTAATTCTCAAAGGGAAACAATGTGCTAGAAGCTGCGGCTTCCAGCATAGGTGATTGTCTTGGCAGGGATACATGTGTTTCTTCAACTCACCTGAATAGGCCTACTTAGTGCAAAGAGAGACCTTCTGCACCTTGAAACAACTACATTGCAAGAAACAGTCCTTTCAAAAACTAATTTCATTGTCACAAGAACAAGGTGCTGAATGCTGCAGTTTCTAGCATACATGGTTTTCTTTGGGGAGGAACATGTGTTACTTCAACTCAGCTGAATAGGCCTATTTGGAGCAAACCCAGCCTATCTGCACTTTGAAACACCAAAGTTGCAGGAAGCATTCCTTTCCAAAACGGACACCATTCTCACTGGAATACAATGTGTTAGATGCTCCAGCTTCTAACATAGATGGTTTTCTTTGGAGAGATACATGGGTTTCTTCAACTCAGCTGAATATACTTTAAGGGAGCAAACAGAGTCTATCTCCACCTTCAACCACCTAAGTTCCAGGAAGTATTCCTTGAAAAACCTAACCGAATACTAAAGGGAAACCATGTGGTAGAAGCTCCTGGTTCTAAGACAGATGATTTTCTTTCAAGAGATACATGTGTTTCTACAAGTTAGCTGAAGAGGCCAATTTGGAACAAAATGAGCCTTTCTCCACCGAAAAAATACTGATTCTCGGGAGTTATTCCTTTCAAAACCAAATTCAATTTGGACAGGGAAACAGTGTGCTAGATGCTCCTGCTTCAAACAGGGATTGTTTTCTTGCGAGAAATACCTGTGTTTCTTCACTGGAGCCGAGTAGGGCTATTTGGAATAAAATGAGCCTTTTCGACCTTGAAAACTGTGATTTGCAGGGATTACTCATTTCAAAAACTAATTCAGCTCTCAAAGTGAAACAATGTGCTCTGCTACAGCTTCTAGCATCCATGCTTTTCTTGGCAGAGGTACATGAATTTCTTCAACTCAGCTGGATAGCCCTAATAGACCAAACGCAGTCTATATTAACCCTTCCACACCTAAGATTCAGGAAGTTTTCCTTTACTAACTAATGCAGTTCTCACAGGAAAACAGTGTGCTTCTAACATGGATGGTTTTCCTTTGAGAGATACATGTGTTTCTTCAACTCAGCAGAAAAGGCATCTTTGGAGCAAAGAGAGACAATCGATCTTGAAATACCTTAGTTGCAGGAAGCATTGCATTGAAAACCTAAGTCAATACTCACAAGGAATCAATGATCTCGATGCTCCTGCATCTAATAGCGATGGTTTTCTTGGAGAGATACCTGTATTTCTTCCACTTGGCTGAATAGGTCTTTTTGGATCAAAATGAGCTTTTTTGCGCTTTGAAAACTATGAACTACAGGAAGCATTTCTTTCCAAACCTAACACAATTCTCATTAGGACAGAGATGCTGAATGCTGCATCTTCTAACTTAGAGGGTTTTCTTAGGAGAGATACAAGGGTTTCTTCACCTCAGCTGAATATACGTTAAGTTAACAAACAGAGTCTCTCCCCACCTTGAACCACCAAAGTTCCAGGAAGTATTCCTTTAAAAAACTAACCCAATTCTACAGGGAAACAATGTGGTAGAAGCTCCTGGTCATAAGACAGATAGATTTCTTTCCAGAGATACATGTGTTTCTTCAAGTTAGCTGAATAGGCCTATTTAGAACAACTTGAGCCTTTCTCCACCTAGAAAATTCTGATATGCAAGAGATACTCCTTTCAAAACCAAATTCAATTCTCACAGGGAAACAATGTGGTAGATGCTACATCTTTTAAAACAGGTGGTTTTCTTTAAGGAGACAGATGTGTTCCTTCAACTCAATGGAAAATGCCTAGTTGCAGCCAATGGAATCGATCTCCACCTTGAAACACCTAAGTTGCGGGATGTGTCTTTTCAGAACAAACTGAATTCTCCCAGGAAAAGCATGTGCTACATTCTCCTGCATGGAACAATGAGGGATTTCCTTGAGAGACACATGTGTTGCATCACCTCACCAGAATAGGTGTATTTGAAGCACAAGGAGCCTTTCTCCCCTGTGAACATTTTTTTTTGCAGGAATTATTCCTGTCAAAACATAACACAAGCCTCACTGGAAAAAAGGTGCTACATGCTCCTGTTTCTAACACAGGTGGTTTTCTTTTGAGGGATACAAGGATTCCTTCAATTTAGCTGAATAGGTCTACTTGCAACAAAATGAGCCCTTCTCCACCTGGAAAACTATCGTTCACAGGAATTATTCCTTTCAAAACTAACTCAATTGTCGGAGGGAGACAATGCAGAAGATGCTGCAGCTTCTCTCACAGATGGTTGTCTTTGGAGAGGTACATGTGTTCCCTCCCCTCAGTTGAATAGGCCTATTTGGAGCCAAAAGTGCCTATCTCCACCTTGAAGCACCTACTTTTCACGAAGTATTTCTTTCAAAAGTTAACTCAGTTATCACAGAGAAACAATGTGCTGCTAGCTTCTGTTTCTACACAGATGGAGTTCCTTCGAGAGATACATGTGTTTCTTCAAGTAAGATGAATTGGTGGATCTGCAGCCAAATGAGCCTTTTCCATCTTGAAAACTTTGGTTTGCAGGAAGTACTCCTTTCAAAACCTAACTGAGTTCTCATGGCCTAACAATGTGCTCGATGTGGCAGCCACTTTCATAGCTGGTTTTCTTTGGAGAGATGCATATGGTTCTTCAACTCAGGTGAAGAGGCCTATTTGGAGCAAAGTGAGGCTATTTCCACCTTGAAAGGCCGTGGTTGCAGGAAGTATTCTTTTCCAAAACGGACGCAATTCTCACAGGAAAACAATGTGCTAGGTGCTCCTGCTTCCAACAGGGATGGTTTTCTTTCGAGAAATACCTGTGTTTCTTCAACTTAGCCAAGTCGGGCTATTTGGAATGAGATGACAGTTTTCGACCTTGAAAACTGTGAATTGCAGGAATTATTCTTCTGCAACTCCAATTCAACTCTCAAAGGGAAACATTGTGCTAGATGCTAGGGCTTCTACCATGCATACTTTTCTTTTAGAGGTACATGTACTTCCTCTACTCAGCTGAATAGCCCTAATGGACCAAACGCAGCCTATCTCCCCCTGCAAACACCTAAGATTCATGAAGAATTCCTTTCACAAACTAACACAGTTCTCACAGGAAAACATGTGCTTCTAACATGGGTGGTTTTCCTTTGAGAGATGTGTGTGTCTTCAACTTAGCTGAATAGGCCTATTTGAAATGAGGTGAGCCTCCTACTTTGAATATTGATATTTGCAGGGTGCGTTGCTTTAAAAAACTAAATGAATTCTCATAGTGAAACACTGTGCTAGATGTGGCAGTTTCTAACATTGAAGGATTTCTTTGCATACATGCATGTGTATCTGCAATTCACCCAAATAGGCCTATTTAGAGTAAGCACATGCTCTCTCCACCTTGAAACACCTAAGTGGCAGTAAGTATTCCTTTCAAAAATAACTCAAGTCTCAAAGGGAAACAACGTGCTAAACGCAAATGCTGCCATCACAGACGGTTTCCTTTGGAGAGGTACATGTGTTACATCTCCTTAGGTGAATAGGCCCATTCGGAGCAAAATGATCCTTTCTCCACTGTGAAAACGATGATTTGCAGGACGTATTCCTTTCAAAACGTAACTCAAGTCTCACAAGGAAACAAAGTGGTAGGTTCTTTGCATCTAACACAGATTTTTTTCTTTCGAGATACACACATGTTTCATCAACTTTCTTGAACTGGCCTATTTGCAAGAAAATGAGACTTTCTCCACCTTGAAAAGTAGGATTTGCAGGAGTTATTCTTCCCAAACCTATCTGAAGTCTCACAGGGAAACAATGTGCTTGAAACTCCTGCTTCTAACTCGGTGGTTTTCTTTCTAGGAATGCATGTGTTTCCTCAACTTAGTTGCCTAGGCCTATTTGGAACACAATGAGCCTATCTCCAACCTGAAAACTGTGATTAGCAGGATGTATTCCTTTCCAAAACTTCCTTAATTCTCAAAGGGAAACAATGTGCTAGAAGCTGCGGCTTCCAGCATAGGTGATTGTCTTGGCAGGGATACATGTGTTTCTTCAACTCACCTGAATAGGCCTACTTAGTGCAAAGAGAGACCTTCTGCACCTTGAAACAACTACATTGCAAGAAACAGTCCTTTCAAAAACTAATTTCATTGTCACAAGAACAAGGTGCTGAATGCTGCAGTTTCTAGCATACATGGTTTTCTTTGGGGAGGAACATGTGTTACTTCAACTCAGCTGAATAGGCCTATTTGGAGCAAACCCAGCCTATCTGCACTTTGAAACACCAAAGTTGCAGGAAGCATTCCTTTCCAAAACGGACACCATTCTCACTGGAATACAATGTGTTAGATGCTCCAGCTTCTAACATAGATGGTTTTCTTTGGAGAGATACATGGGTTTCTTCAACTCAGCTGAATATACTTTAAGGGAGCAAACAGAGTCTATCTCCACCTTCAACCACCTAAGTTCCAGGAAGTATTCCTTGAAAAACCTAACCGAATACTACAGGGAAACCATGTGGTAGAAGCTCCTGGTTCTAAGACAGATGATTTTCTTTCAAGAGATACATGTGTTTCTACAAGTTAGCTGAAGAGGCCAATTTGGAACAAAATGAGCCTTTCTCCACCGAAAAAATACTGATTCTCGGGAGTTATTCCTTTCAAAACCAAATTCAATTTGGACAGGGAAACAGTGTGCTAGATGCTCCTGCTTCAAACAGGGATTGTTTTCTTGCGAGAAATACCTGTGTTTCTTCACTGGAGCCGAGTAGGGCTATTTGGAATTAAATGAGCCTTTTCGACCTTGAAAACTGTGATTTGCAGGGATTACTCATTTCAAAAACTAATTCAGCTGTCAAAGTGAAACAATGTGCTCTGCTACAGCTTCTAGCATCCATGCTTTTCTTGGCAGAGGTACATGAATTTCTTCAACTCAGCTGGATAGCCCTAATAGACCAAACGCAGTCTATATTAACCCTTCCACACCTAAGATTCAGGAAGTTTTCCTTTACTAACTAATGCAGTTCTCACAGGAAAACAGTGTGCTTCTAACATGGATGGTTTTCCTTTGAGAGATACATGTGTTTCTTCAACTCAGCTGAAAAGGCATCTTTGGAGCAAAGAGAGACAATCTATCTTGAAATACCTTAGTTGCAGGAAGCATTGCATTGAAAACCTAAGTCAATACTCACAAGGAATCAATGATCTCGATGCTCCTGCATCTAATAGCGATGGTTTTCTTGGAGAGATACCTGTATTTCTTCCACTTGGCTGAATAGGTCTTTTTGGATCAAAATGAGCTTTTTTGCGCTTTGAAAACTATGAACTACAGGAAGCATTTCTTTCCAAACCTAACACAATTCTCATTAGGACAGAGATGCTGAATGCAGCATCTTCTAACTTAGAGGGTTTTCTTAGGAGAGATACAAGGGTTTCTTCACCTCAGCTGAATATACGTTAAGTTAACAAACAGAGTCTCTCCCCACCTTGAACCACCAAAGTTCCAGGAAGTATTCCTTTAAAAAACTAACCGAATTCTACAGGGAAACAATGTGGTAGAAGCTCCTGGTCATAAGACAGATAGATTTCTTTCCAGAGATACATGTGTTTCTTCAAGTTAGCTGAATAGGCCTATTTAGAACAACTTGAGCCTTTCTCCACCTAGAAAATTCTGATATGCAAGAGATACTCCTTTCAAAACCAAATTCAATTCTCACAGGGAAACAATGTGGTAGATGCTACATCTTTTAAAACAGGTGGTTTTCTTTAAGGAGACAGATGTGTTCCTTCAACTCAATGGAAAATGCCTAGTTGCAGCCAATGGAATCGATCTCCACCTTGAAACACCTAAGTTGCGGGATGTGTCTTCTCAGAACAAACTGAATTCTCCCAGGAAAAGCATGTGCTACATTCTCCTGCATGGAACAATGAGGGATTTCCTTGAGAGACACATGTGTTGCATCACCTCACCAGAATAGGTGTATTTGAAGCACAAGGAGCCTTTCTCCCCTGTGAACATTTTTTTTTGCAGGAATTATTCCTGTCAAAACATAACACAAGCCTCACTGGAAAAAAGGTGCTACATGCTCCTGTTTCTAACACAGGTGGTTTTCTTTTGAGGGATACAAGGAGTCCTTCAATTTAGCTGAATAGGTCTACTTGCAACAAAATGAGCCCTTCTCCACCTGGAAAACTATCGTTCACAGGAATTATTCCTTTCAAAACTAACTCAATTGTCGGAGGGAGACAATGCAGAAGATGCTGCAGCTTCTCTCACAGATGGTTGTCTTTGGAGAGGTACATGTGTTCCCTCCCCTCAGTTGAATAGGCCTATTTGGAGCAAAAAGTGCCTATCTCCACCTTGAAGCACCTACTTTTCACGAAGTATTTCTTTCAAAAGTTAACTCAGTTATCACAGAGAAACAATGTGCTGCTAGCTTCTGTTTCTACACAGATGGAGTTCCTTCGAGAGATACATGTGTTTCTTCAGGTAAGATGAATTGGTGGATCTGCAGCCAAATGAGCCTTTTCCATCTTGAAAACTTTGGTTTGCAGGAAGTACTCCTTTCAAAACCTAACTGAGTTCTCATGGCCTAACAATGTGCTCGATGTGGCAGCCACTTTCATAGCTGGTTTTCTTTGGAGAGATGCATATGGTTCTTCAACTCAGGTGAAGAGGCCTATTTGGAGCAAAGTGAGGCTATTTCCACCTTGAAAGGCCGTGGTTGCAGGAAGTATTCTTTTCCAAAACGGACGCAATTCTCACAGGAAAACAATGTGCTAGGTGCTCCTGCTTCCAACAGGGATGGTTTTCTTTCGAGAAATACCTGTGTTTCTTCAACTTAGCCAAGTCGGGCTATTTGGAATGAGATGACAGTTTTCGACCTTGAAAACTGTGAATTGCAGGAATTAGTCTTCTCCAAATCCAATTCAACTCTCTGAGGGAAACATTGTGCTAGATGCTAGAGCTTCTACCATGCATACTTTTCTTTTAGATTTACATGTACTTCCTCTACTCAGCTGAATAGCCCTCATGGACCAAACGCAGCCTATCTCCCCATGCAAACACCTAAGATTCATGAAGAATTCCTTTCACAAACTAACACAGTTCTCACAGGAAAGCATGTGCTTCTAACATGGATGGTTTTCCTTTGAGAGATACATGTGTTTCTTCAACTTAGCTGAATAGGCCTATTTGAAATGAGGTGAGCCTCCTACTTTGAATATTGATATTTGCAGGGTGCATTGTTTTGAAAAACTAAATGACTTCTCATAATGAAACACTGTGCTAGATGTGGCAGTTTCTACCATTGATGGATTTCTTTGCATACATGCATGTGTATCTTCAATTCACCCAAATAGGCCTATTTAGAGTAAGCACATGCTCTCTCCACCTTGAAACACCTAAGTGGCAGTAAGTATTCCTTTCAAAAATAACTCAAGTCTCAGATGGAAACAACGTGCACAATGCAAATGCTTCCATCACAGACGGTTTCCTTTTGAGAGGTACATGTGTTACATCTCCTTAGGGGAATAGGCCTATTTGGAGCAAAATGATCCTTTCTCCACTGTGAAAACTATGATTTGCAGGACGTATTCCTTTCAAAAAGTAACTCAAGTCTCACAAGGAAACAAAGTGGTAGGTTCTTTGCATCTAACACAGATTTTTTTCTTTCGAGATACACACAGGATTCATCAACTTACTTGAACTGGCCTATTTGCAAGAAAATGAGACTTTCTCCACCTTGAAAAGTAGTGTTTGCGCGAGTTATTCTTCCAAAACCTATCTGAAGTCTCACAGGGAAACAATGTGGTTGAAACTCCTGCTTCTAACTCGATGGTTTTCTTTCTAGGAAGGCATGTGTTTCATCAACTCAGTTGCCTAGGCCTATTTGGAACACAATGAGCCTATCTCCAACCTGAAAACTGTGATTAGCAGGATGTATTCCTTTCCAAAACTTCCTTAATTCTCAAAGGGAAACAAAGAGCTAGAAGCTGCGGCTTCCAACATAGGTGATTGTCTTTGCAGGGATACATGTGTTTCTTCAACTCAGCTGAATATACTTTAAGGGAGTAAACAGAGTCTATCTCCACCTTCAGCCACCTAAGTTCCAGGAAGTATTCCTTTAAAAAACTAACTGAATACTACAGGGAATCAATGTGGTAGAAGCTCCTGTTTCTAAGACAGATGATTTTCTTTCAAGAGATACATGTGTTTCTACAAGTTAGCTGAATAGGCCAATTTGGAACAAAATGAGCCTTTCTCCACCTAAAAAATACTGATTCTCAGGAGTTATTCCGTTCAAAACCAAATTCAATTTTGATAGGGAAACACTGTGCTAGGTGCTCCTGCTTCAAACACGAATTGCTTTCTTTCGAGAAATACCTGTGTTTCTTCACTGGAGCCGAGTAGGGTATTTGGAATAAAATGAGCCTTTTCGACCTTGAAAAGTGTGATTTGCAGGAATTACTCATTTCAAAAACTAATTCAACTCTCAAACTGAAATAATGTGTTCTGCTACAGCTTCTAGCATACATGCTTTTCTTTGAAGAGGTACATGAATTTCTTCAACTCAGCTGGATAGCCCTAATAAACCAAACGCAGTCTATATTAACCCTTCAACACCTAAGATTCAGGAAGTTTTCCTTTACACACTAATGCAGTTCTCAGAGGAAAACAGAGTGCTTCTAACATGGATGGTTTTAAGGGAGAGATATATGTGCTTCTTCAACTCAGGGGAAAAGGCATAATTGGAGCAAAGAGAGACAATCTATCTTGAAGTTCCTTAGTTGCCGGAAGCATTGCATTGAAAACCTAACTCAATACTCCCAAGGAATCAATGTTCTACATGCTCCTGCATCTCATAGCGATGGTTTTCTTTGAGAGATACCTGTGTTTCTTCCACTTGGGTGAATAGGTCTTTGTGGAACAAAATGAGCTTTTCTGCACTTTGAAAACTATCATGACCTACAGGAAGTGTTTCTTTCCAAACCTAGCACTATTCTCATAAGGACAGAGATGCTGAATGCTGCAGCTTCTAACATAGATGCTTTTCTTATGAGAGATACAAGGGTTTCTTCACCTCAGCTGAATATACGTTAAGTTAACAAACAGAGTCTATCCCCACATTGAACCACCTAAGTTCCAGGAAGTATTCCTTTAAAAAACTAAGTGAATTCTACAGGGAAACAATGTGGTAGAAGCTCCTGGTCATAAGACAGATAGATTTCTTTCCAGAGATACATGTGTTTCTTCAAGTTAGCTGAATAGGCCTACTTAGAACAACGTGAGCCTTTCTCCACCTAGAAAATTCTGATATGGAAGAGATATTCCTTTCAAAACCAAATTCAATTCTCACAGGGAAACAATGTGGTAGATGCTGCATCTTTGAACACAGGTGGTTTTCTTTAAGGAGACAGATGTGTACCTTCAACTGAATGGAAAAAGCCTAGTTGGAGCCAATGGAATCTATCTCCACCTTGAAACACCTTAGTTGCAGGATGTGTTTTTTCAGAACAAACTGAATTCTCACAGGAAAAGCATGTGCTACATTCTCCTGCATGGGACAATGAAGGATTTCCTTGAGAGACACATGTGTTTCATCACCTCACCTGAATAGGTGTGTTTGAAGCCCAAGGAGCCTTTCTGCCCTTTGAACATTTTGGTTTGCAGGAATTAGTCCTTTCAAAACATAACACAAGTCTCCCTGGAAGAAAGTTAGATGCTCCTGCTTCTAACACAGGTGTTTTTCTTTTGAGGGATACAAGGGTTCCTTCAATTTAGCTGAATAGGTCTATTTGCAACAAAATGAGCCCTTCTCCACCTGGAAAACTATCGTTCACAGGAATTATTCCTTTCAAAACTAACTCAATTGAGGAGGGAGACAATGCAGAAGATGCTGCAGCTTCTCTCACAGAGGGTTGTCTTTGGAGAGATACACGTGTTTCCTCCCCTCAGTTGAATAGGCCTATTGGGAGGAAAAAGTGCCTATCTCCACCTTGAAGCACCTAATTTTCACAAAGTAGTTCTTTCAAAAGTTAACTCAGTTATCACAGAGAAACAATGTGCTGCTAGCTTCTGTTTCTACACAGATGGAGTTCCTTCGAGAGATACATGTGTTTCTTCAAGTAAGATGAATTGGTGGATCTGCAGCCAAATGAGCCTTTTCCATCTTGAAACCTTTGGTTTGCAGGAAGTACTCCTTTCAAAAACTACCTGAGTTCTCATGGCATAACAATATGCTCGATGTGGCAGCCACTTTCGTAGCTGGTTTTCTTTGGAGAGATACATATGGTTCTTCAACTCAGGTGAATAGGCCTATTTGGAGCAAACTGAGGCTTTTTCCACCTTAAAAGACAGTGGTTGCAGGAAGTATTCTTTTCCAAAACGGACGCAATTCTCACAGGAAAACAATGTGCTAGGTGCTCCTGCTACCAACAGGGATGGTTTTCTTTCGAGAAATACCTGTGTTTCTTCAACTTAGCCAAGTAGGGCTATTTGGAATCAAATGAGCCTTTTCGACCTGGAAAACTGTGAATTGCAGGAATTACTCTTCTCCAAATCCAATTCAACTCTCTGAGGGAAACATTGTGCTAGATGCTAGAGCTTCTACATGCATACTTTTCTTTTAGAGGTACATGTACTTCCTCTACTCAGCTGAATAGCCCTCATGGACCAAACGCAGCCTATCTCCCCATGCAAACACCTAAGATTCATGAAGAATTCCTTTCACAAACTAACACAGTTCTCACAGGAAAGCATGTGCTTCTAACATGGATGGTTTCCTTTGAGAGATACATGTGTTTCTTCAACTTAGCTGAATAGGCCTATTGGAAATGAGGTGAGCCTCCTACTTTGAATATTGATATTTGCAGGGTGCATTGCTTTGAAAAACTAAATGAGTTCTCATAGTGAAACACTGTGCTAGATGTGGCAGTTTCTACCATTGAAGGATTTCTTTGCATACATGCATGTGTATCTTCAATTCACCCAAATAGGCCTATTTAGAGTAAGCACATGCTCTCTCCACCTTGAAACACCTAAGTGGCAGTAAGTATTCCTTTCAAAAATAACTCAAGTCTCAGAGGGAAACAACGTGCACAACGCAAATGCTTCCATCACAGACGGTTTCCTTTTGAGAGGTACATGTGTTACATCTCCTTAGGGGAATAGGCCTATTTGGAGCAAAATGATCCTTTCTCCACTGTGAAAACTATGATTTGCAGGACGTATTCCTTTCAAAAAGTAACTCAAGTCTCACAAGGAAACAAAGTGGTAGGTTCTTTGCATCTAACACAGATTTTTTTCTTTCGAGATACACACAGGTTTCATCAACTTACTTGAACTGGCCTATTTGCAAGAAAATGAGACTTTCTCCACCTTGAAAAGTAGGATTTGCGCGAGTTATTCTTCCAAAACCTATCTGAAGTCTCACAGGGAAACAATGCGGTTGAAACTCCTGCTTCTAACTCGATGGTTTTCTTTCTAGGAAGGCATGTGTTTCATCAACTCAGTTGCCTATGCCTATTTGGAACACAATGAGCCTATCTCCAACCTGAAAACTGTGATTAGCAGGATGTATTCCTTTCCAAAACTTCCTTAATTCTCAAAGGGAAACAAAGAGCTAGAAGCTGCGGCTTCCAACATAGGTGATTGTCTTTGCAGGGATACATGTGTTTCTTCAACTCAGCTGAATATACTTTAAGGGAGTAAACAGAGTCTATCTCCACCTTCAGCCACCTAAGTTCCAGGAAGTATTCCTTTAAAAAACTAACTGAATACTACAGGGAAACAATGTGGTAGAAGCTCCTGGTTCTAAGACAGATGATTTTCTTTCAAGAGATACATGTGTTTCTACAAGTTAGCTGAATAGGCCAATTTGGAACAAAATGAGCCTTTCTCCACCTAAAAAATACTGATTCTCAGGAGTTATTCCGTTCAAAACCAAATTCAATTTTGATAGGGAAACACTGTGCTAGGTGCTCCTGCTTCAAACACGAATTGCTTTCTTTCGAGAAATACCTGTGTTTCTTCACTGGAGCCGAGTAGGGTATGTGGAATAAAATGAGCCTTTTCGACCTTGAAAAGTGTGATATGCAGGGATTACTCATTTCAAAAACTAATTCAACTCTCAAACTGAAATAATGTGTTCTGCTACAGCTTCTAGCATACATGCTTTTCTTTGAAGAGGTACATGAATTTCTTCAACTCAGCTGGATAGCCCTAATAGACCAAACGCAGTCTATATTAACCCTTCAACACCTAAGATTCAGGAAGTTTTCCTTTACACACTAATGCAGTTCTCAGAGGAAAACAGAGTGCTTCTAACATGGATGGTTTTAAGGGAGAGATATATGTGCTTCTTCAACTCAGGGGAAAAGGCATAATTGGAGCAAAGAGAGACAATCTATCTTGAAATTCCTTAGTTGCCGGAAGCATTGCATTGAAAACCTAACTCAATACCCCCAAGGAATCAATGTTCTACATGCTCCTGCATCTCATAGCGATGGTTTTCTTTGAGAGATACCTGTGTTTCTTCCACTTGGGTGAATAGGTCTTTGTGGAACAAAATGAGCTTTTCTGCACTTTGAAAACTATCATGAACTACAGGAAGTGTTTCTTTCCAAACCTAACACTATTCTCATAAGGACAGAGATGCTGAATGCTGCAGCTTCTAACATAGATGCTTTTCTTATGAGAGATACAAGGGTTTCTTCACCTCAGCTGAATATACGTTAAGTTAACAAACAGAGTCTATCCCCACATTGAACCACCTAAGTTCCAGGAAGTATTCCTTTAAAAAACTAAGTGAATTCTACAGGGAAACAATGTGGTAGAAGCTCCTGGTCATAAGACAGATAGATTTCTTTCCAGAGATACATGTGTTTCTTCAAGTTAGCTGAATAGGCCTACTTAGAACAACGTGAGCCTTTCTCCACCTAGAAAATTCTGATATGGAACAGATATTCCTTTCAAAACCAAATTCAATTCTCACAGGGAAACAATGTGGTAGATGCTGCATCTTTGAACACAGGTGGTTTTCTTTAAGGAGACAGATGTGTACCTTCAACTGAATGGAAAAAGCCTAGTTGGAGCCAATGGAATCTATCTCCACCTTGAAACACCTAAGTTGCAGGATGTGTTTTTTCAGAACAAACTGAATTCTCACAGGAAAAGCAGGTGCTACATTCTCCTGCATGGGACAATGAAGGATTTCCTTGAGAGACACATGTGTTTCATCACCTCACCTGAATAGGTGTGTTTGAAGCCCAAGGAGCCTTTCTGCCCTTTGAACATTTTGGTTTGCAGGAATTAGTCCTTTCAAAACATAACACAAGTCTCCCTGGAAGAAAGTTAGATGCTCCTGCTTCTAACACAGGTGTTTTTCTTTTGAGGGATACAAGGGTTCCTTCAATTTAGCTGAATAGGTCTATTTGCAACAAAATGAGCCCTTCTCCACCTGGAAAACTATCGTTCACAGGAATTATTCCTTTCAAAACTAACTCAATTCTCTGAAGGAGACAATGCACAAGATGCTGCGGCTTCAATCATAGTTGGTTGTCTTTGGAGAGATACACGTGTTTCCTCCCCTCAGTTGAGTCGGCCTATTGGGAGCAAAAAGTGCCTATCTCCACCTTGAAGCACCTAATTTTCACAAAGTAGTTCTTTCAAAAGTTAACTCAGTTATCACAGAGAAACAATGTGCTGCTAGCTTCTGTTTCTACACAGATGGAGTTCCTTCGAGAGATACATGTGTTTCTTCAAGTAAGATGAATTGGTGGATCTGCAGCCAAATGAGCCTTTTCCATCTTGAAACCTTTGGTTTGCAGGAAGTACTCCTTTCAAAAACTACCTGAGTTCTCATGGCATAACAATATGCTCGATGTGGCAGCCACTTTCGTAGCTGGTTTTCTTTGGAGAGATACATATGGTTCTTCAACTCAGGTGAATAGGCCTATTTGGAGCAAACTGAGGCTCTTTCCACCTTAAAAGACAGTGGTTGCAGGAAGTATTCTTTTCCAAAACGGACGCAATTCTCACAGGAAAACAATGTGCTAGGTGCTCCTGCTACCAACAGGGATGGTTTTCTTTCGAGAAATACCTGTGTTTCTTCAACTTAGCCAAGTAGGGCTATTTGGAATCAAATGAGCCTTTTCGACCTGGAAAACTGTGAATTGCAGGAATTACTCTTCTCCAAATCCAATTCAACTCTCTGAGGGAAACATTGTGCTAGATGCTAGAGCTTCTACCATGCATACTTTTCTTTTAGAGGTACATGTACTTCCTCTACTCAGCTGAATAGCCCTCTTGGACCAAACGCAGCCTATCTCCACATGCAAACACCTAAGATTCATGAAGAATTCCTTTCACAAACTAACACAGTTCTCACAGGAAAGCATGTGCTTCTAACATGGATGGTTTTCCTTTGAGAGATACATGTGTTTCTTCAACTTAGCTGAATAGGCCTATTGGAAATGAGGTGAGCCTCCTACTTTGAATATTGATATTTGCAGGGTGCATTGCTTTGAAAAACTAAATGAGTTCTCATAGTGAAACACTGTGCTAGATGTGGCAGTTTCTACCATTGATGGATTTCTTTGCATACATGCATGTGTATCTTCAATTCACCCAAATAGGCCTATTTAGAGTAAGCACATGCTCTCTCCACCTTGAAACACCTAAGTGGCAGTAAGTATTCCTTTCAAAAATAACTCAAGTCTCAGAGGGAAACAACGTGCACAACGCAAATGCTTCCATCGCAGACGGTTTCCTTTTGAGAGGTACATGTGTTACATCTCCTTAGGGGAATAGGCCTATTTGGAGCAAAATGATCCTTTCTCCACTGTGAAAACTATGATTTGCAGGACGTATTCCTTTCAAAAAGTAACTCAAGTCTCACAAGGAAACAAAGTGGTAGGTTCTTTGCATCTAACACAGATTTTTTTCTTTCGAGATACACACAGGTTTCATCAACTTACTTGAACTGGCCTATTTGCAAGAAAATGAGACTTTCTCCACCTTGAAAAGTAGGATTTGCGCGAGTTATTCTTCCAAAACCTATCTGAAGTCTCACAGGGAAACAATGCGGTTGAAACTCCTGCTTCTAACTCGATGGTTTTCTTTCTAGGAAGGCATGTGTTTCATCAACTCAGTTGCCTATGCCTATTTGGAACACAATGAGCCTATCTCCAACCTGAAAACTGTGATTAGCAGGATGTATTCCTTTCCAAAACTTCCTTAATTCTCAAAGGGAAACAAAGAGCTAGAAGCTGCGGCTTCCAACATAGGTGATTGTCTTTGCAGGGATACATGTGTTTCTTCAACTCAGCTGAATATACTTTAAGGGAGTAAACAGAGTCTATCTCCACCTTCAGCCACCTAAGTTCCAGGAAGTATTCCTTTAAAAAACTAACTGAATACTACAGGGAAACAATGTGGTAGAAGCTCCTGGTTCTAAGACAGATGATTTTCTTTCAAGAGATACATGTGTTTCTACAAGTTAGCTGAATAGGCCAATTTGGAACAAAATGAGCCTTTCTCCACCTAAAAAATACTGATTCTCAGGAGTTATTCCGTTCAAAACCAAATTCAATTTTGATAGGGAAACACTGTGCTAGGTGCTCCTGCTTCAAACACGAATTGCTTTCTTTCGAGAAATACCTGTGTTTCTTCACTGGAGCCGAGTAGGGTATGTGGAATAAAATGAGCCTTTTCGACCTTGAAAAGTGTGATATGCAGGGATTACTCATTTCAAAAACTAATTCAACTCTCAAACTGAAATAATGTGTTCTGCTACAGCTTCTAGCATACATGCTTTTCTTTGAAGAGGTACATGAATTTCTTCAACTCAGCTGGATAGCCCTAATAGACCAAACGCAGTCTATATTAACCCTTCAACACCTAAGATTCAGGAAGTTTTCCTTTACACACTAATGCAGTTCTCAGAGGAAAACAGAGTGCTTCTAACATGGATGGTTTTAAGGGAGAGATATATGTGCTTCTTCAACTCAGGGGAAAAGGCATAATTGGAGCAAAGAGAGACAATCTATCTTGAAATTCCTTAGTTGCCGGAAGCATTGCATTGAAAACCTAACTCAATACCCCCAAGGAATCAATGTTCTACATGCTCCTGCATCTCATAGCGATGGTTTTCTTTGAGAGATACCTGTGTTTCTTCCACTTGGGTGAATAGGTCTTTGTGGAACAAAATGAGCTTTTCTGCACTTTGAAAACTATCATGAACTACAGGAAGTGTTTCTTTCCAAACCTAACACTATTCTCATAAGGACAGAGATGCTGAATGCTGCAGCTTCTAACATAGATGCTTTTCTTATGAGAGATACAAGGGTTTCTTCACCTCAGCTGAATATACGTTAAGTTAACAAACAGAGTCTATCCCCACATTGAACCACCTAAGTTCCAGGAAGTATTCCTTTAAAAAACTAAGTGAATTCTACAGGGAAACAATGTGGTAGAAGCTCCTGGTCATAAGACAGATAGATTTCTTTCCAGAGATACATGTGTTTCTTCAAGTTAGCTGAATAGGCCTACTTAGAACAACGTGAGCCTTTCTCCACCTAGAAAATTCTGATATGGAACAGATATTCCTTTCAAAACCAAATTCAATTCTCACAGGGAAACAATGTGGTAGATGCTGCATCTTTGAACACAGGTGGTTTTCTTTAAGGAGACAGATGTGTACCTTCAACTGAATGGAAAAAGCCTAGTTGGAGCCAATGGAATCTATCTCCACCTTGAAACACCTAAGTTGCAGGATGTGTTTTTTCAGAACAAACTGAATTCTCACAGGAAAAGCAGGTGCTACATTCTCCTGCATGGGACAATGAAGGATTTCCTTGAGAGACACATGTGTTTCATCACCTCACCTGAATAGGTGTGTTTGAAGCCCAAGGAGCCTTTCTGCCCTTTGAACATTTTGGTTTGCAGGAATTAGTCCTTTCAAAACATAACACAAGTCTCCCTGGAAGAAAGTTAGATGCTCCTGCTTCTAACACAGGTGTTTTTCTTTTGAGGGATACAAGGGTTCCTTCAATTTAGCTGAATAGGTCTATTTGCAACAAAATGAGCCCTTCTCCACCTGGAAAACTATCGTTCACAGGAATTATTCCTTTCAAAACTAACTCAATTCTCTGAAGGAGACAATGCACAAGATGCTGCGGCTTCAATCATAGTTGGTTGTCTTTGGAGAGATACACGTGTTTCCTCCCCTCAGTTGAGTCGGCCTATTGGGAGCAAAAAGTGCCTATCTCCACCTTGAAGCACCTAATTTTCACAAAGTAGTTCTTTCAAAAGTTAACTCAGTTATCACAGAGAAACAATGTGCTGCTAGCTTCTGTTTCTACACAGATGGAGTTCCTTCGAGAGATACATGTGTTTCTTCAAGTAAGATGAATTGGTGGATCTGCAGCCAAATGAGCCTTTTCCATCTTGAAACCTTTGGTTTGCAGGAAGTACTCCTTTCAAAAACTACCTGAGTTCTCATGGCATAACAATATGCTCGATGTGGCAGCCACTTTCGTAGCTAGTTTTCTTTGGAGAGATACATATGGTTCTTCAACTCAGGTGAATAGGCCTATTTGGAGCAAACTGAGGCTCTTTCCACCTTAAAAGACAGTGGTTGCAGGAAGTATACTTTTCCAAAACGGACGCAATTCTCACAGGAAAACAATGTGCTAGGTGCTCCTGCTACCAACAGGGATGGTTTTCTTTCGAGAAATACCTGTGTTTCTTCAACTTAGCCAAGTAGGGCTATTTGGAATCAAATGAGCCTTTTCGACCTGGAAAACTGTGAATTGCAGGAATTACTCTTCTCCAAATCCAATTCAACTCTCTGAGGGAAACATTGTGCTAGATGCTAGAGCTTCTACCATGCATACTTTTCTTTTAGAGGTACATGTACTTCCTCTACTCAGCTGAATAGCCCTCTTGGACCAAACGCAGCCTATCTCCACATGCAAACACCTAAGATTCATGAAGAATTCCTTTCACAAACTAACACAGTTCTCACAGGAAAGCATGTGCTTCTAACATGGATGGTTTTCCTTTGAGAGATACATGTGTTTCTTCAACTTAGCTGAATAGGCCTATTGGAAATGAGGTGAGCCTCCTACTTTGAATATTGATATTTGCAGGGTGCATTGCTTTGAAAAACTAAATGAGTTCTCATAGTGAAACACTGTGCTAGATGTGGCAGTTTCTACCATTGATGGATTTCTTTGCATACATGCATGTGTATCTTCAATTCACCCAAATAGGCCTATTTAGAGTAAGCACATGCTCTCTCCACCTTGAAACACCTAAGTGGCAGTAAGTATTCCTTTCAAAAATAACTCAAGTCTCAGAGGGAAACAACGTGCGCAACGCAAATGCTTCCATCACAGACGGTTTCCTTTTGAGAGGTACATGTGTTACATCTCCTTAGGGGAATAGGCCTATTTGGAGCAAAATGATCCTTTCTCCACTGTGAAAACTATGATTTGCAGGACGTATTCCTTTCAAAAAGTAACTCAAGTCTCACAAGGAAACAAAGTGGTAGGTTCTTTGCATCTAACACAGATTTTTTTCTTTCGAGATACACACAGGTTTCATCAACTTACTTGAACTGGCCTATTTGCAAGAAAATGAGACTTTCTCCACCTTGAAAAGTAGGATTTGCGCGAGTTATTCTTCCAAAACCTATCTGAAGTCTCACAGGGAAACAATGTGGTTGAAACTCCTGCTTCTAACTCGATGGTTTTCTTTCTAGGAAGGCATGTGTTTCATCAACTCAGTTGCCTAGGCCTATTTGGAACACAATGAGCCTATCTCCAACCTGAAAACTGTGATTAGCAGGATGTATTCCTTTCCAAAACTTCCTTAATTCTCAAAGGGAAACAAAGAGCTAGAAGCTGCGGCTTCCAACATAGGTGATTGTCTTTGCAGGGATACATGTGTTTCTTCAACTCAGCTGAATATACTTTAAGGGAGTAAACAGAGTCTATCTCCACCTTCAGCCACCTAAGTTCCAGGAAGTATTCCTTTAAAAAACTAACTGAATACTACAGGGAAACAATGTGGTAGAAGCTCCTGGTTCTAAGACAGATGATTTTCTTTCAAGAGATACATGTGTTTCTACAAGTTAGCTGAATAGGCCAATTTGGAACAAAATGAGCCTTTCTCCACCTAAAAAATACTGATTCTCAGGAGTTATTCCGTTCAAAACCAAATTCAATTTTGATAGGGAAACACTGTGCTAGGTGCTCCTGCTTCAAACACGAATTGCTTTCTTTCGAGAAATACCTGTGTTTCTTCACTGGAGCCGAGTAGGGTATGTGGAATAAAATGAGCCTTTTCGACATTGAAAAGTGTGATATGCAGGGATTACTCATTTCAAAAACTAATTCAACTCTCAAACTGAAATAATGTGTTCTGCTACAGCTTCTAGCATACATGCTTTTCTTTGAAGAGGTACATGAATTTCTTCAACTCAGCTGGATAGCCCTAATAGACCAAACGCAGTCTATATTAACCCTTCAACACCTAAGATTCAGGAAGTTTTCCTTTACACACTAATGCAGTTCTCAGAGGAAAACAGAGTGCTTCTAACATGGATGGTTTTAAGGGAGAGATATATGTGCTTCTTCAACTCAGGGGAAAAGGCATAATTGGAGCAAAGAGAGACAATCTATCTTGAAATTCCTTAGTTGCCGGAAGCATTGCATTGAAAACCTAACTCAATACCCCCAAGGAATCAATGTTCTACATGCTCCTGCATCTCATAGCGATGGTTTTCTTTGAGAGATACCTGTGTTTCTTCCACTTGGGTGAATAGGTCTTTGTGGAACAAAATGAGCTTTTCTGCACTTTGAAAACTATCATGAACTACAGGAAGTGTTTCTTTCCAAACCTAACACTATTCTCATAAGGACAGAGATGCTGAATGCTGCAGCTTCTAACATAGATGCTTTTCTTATGAGAGATACAAGGGTTTCTTCACCTCAGCTGAATATACGTTAAGTTAACAAACAGAGTCTATCCCCACATTGAACCACCTAAGTTCCAGGAAGTATTCCTTTAAAAAACTAAGTGAATTCTACAGGGAAACAATGTGGTAGAAGCTCCTGGTCATAAGACAGATAGATTTCTTTCCAGAGATACATGTGTTTCTTCAAGTTAGCTGAATAGGCCTACTTAGAACAACGTGAGCCTTTCTCCACCTAGAAAATTCTGATATGGAACAGATATTCCTTTCAAAACCAAATTCAATTCTCACAGGGAAACAATGTGGTAGATGCTGCATCTTTGAACACAGGTGGTTTTCTTTAAGGAGACAGATGTGTACCTTCAACTGAATGGAAAAAGCCTAGTTGGAGCCAATGGAATCTATCTCCACCTTGAAACACCTAAGTTGCAGGATGTGTTTTTTCAGAACAAACTGAATTCTCACAGGAAAAGCAGGTGCTACATTCTCCTGCATGGGACAATGAAGGATTTCCTTGAGAGACACATGTGTTTCATCACCTCACCTGAATAGGTGTGTTTGAAGCCCAAGGAGCCTTTCTGCCCTTTGAACATTTTGGTTTGCAGGAATTAGTCCTTTCAAAACATAACACAAGTCTCCCTGGAAGAAAGTTAGATGCTCCTGCTTCTAACACAGGTGTTTTTCTTTTGAGGGATACAAGGGTTCCTTCAATTTAGCTGAATAGGTCTATTTGCAACAAAATGAGCCCTTCTCCACCTGGAAAACTATCGTTCACAGGAATTATTCCTTTCAAAACTAACTCAATTCTCTGAAGGAGACAATGCACAAGATGCTGCGGCTTCAATCATAGTTGGTTGTCTTTGGAGAGATACACGTGTTTCCTCCCCTCAGTTGAGTCGGCCTATTGGGAGCAAAAAGTGCCTATCTCCACCTTGAAGCACCTAATTTTCACAAAGTAGTTCTTTCAAAAGTTAACTCAGTTATCACAGAGAAACAATGTGCTGCTAGCTTCTGTTTCTACACAGATGGAGTTCCTTCGAGAGATACATGTGTTTCTTCAAGTAAGATGAATTGGTGGATCTGCAGCCAAATGAGCCTTTTCCATCTTGAAACCTTTGGTTTGCAGGAAGTACTCCTTTCAAAAACTACCTGAGTTCTCATGGCATAACAATATGCTCGATGTGGCAGCCACTTTCGTAGCTGGTTTTCTTTGGAGAGATACATATGGTTCTTCAACTCAGGTGAATAGGCCTATTTGGAGCAAACTGAGGCTCTTTCCACCTTAAAAGACAGTGGTTGCAGGAAGTATACTTTTCCAAAACGGACGCAATTCTCACAGGAAAACAATGTGCTAGGTGCTCCTGCTACCAACAGGGATGGTTTTCTTTCGAGAAATACCTGTGTTTCTTCAACTTAGCCAAGTAGGGCTATTTGGAATCAAATGAGCCTTTTCGACCTGGAAAACTGTGAATTGCAGGAATTACTCTTCTCCAAATCCAATTCAACTCTCTGAGGGAAACATTGTGCTAGAGGCTAGAGCTTCTACCATGCATACTTTTCTTTTAGAGGTACATGTACTTCCTCTACTCAGCTGAATAGCCCTCTTGGACCAAACGCAGCCTATCTCCACATGCAAACACCTAAGATTCATGAAGAATTCCTTTCACAAACTAACACAGTTCTCACAGGAAAGCATGTGCTTCTAACATGGATGGTTTTCCTTTGAGAGATACATGTGTTTCTTCAACTTAGCTGAATAGGCCTATTGGAAATGAGGTGAGCCTCCTACTTTGAATATTGATATTTGCAGGGTGCATTGCTTTGAAAAACTAAATGAGTTCTCATAGTGAAACACTGTGCTAGATGTGGCAGTTTCTACCATTGATGGATTTCTTTGCATACATGCATGTGTATCTTCAATTCACCCAAATAGGCCTATTTAGAGTAAGCACATGCTCTCTCCACCTTGAAACACCTAAGTGGCAGTAAGTATTCCTTTCAAAAATAACTCAAGTCTCAGAGGGAAACAACGTGCACAACGCAAATGCTTCCATCACAGACGGTTTCCTTTTGAGAGGTACATGTGTTACATCTCCTTAGGGGAATAGGCCTATTTGGAGCAAAATGATCCTTTCTCCACTGTGAAAACTATGATTTGCAGGACGTATTCCTTTCAAAAAGTAACTCAAGTCTCACAAGGAAACAAAGTGGTAGGTTCTTTGCATCTCACACAGATTTTTTTCTTTCGAGATACACACAGGTTTCATCAACTTACTTGAACTGGCCTATTTGCAAGAAAATGAGACTTTCTCCACCTTGAAAAGTAGGATTTGCGCGAGTTATTCTTCCAAAACCTATCTGAAGTCTCACAGGGAAACAATGTGGTTGAAACTCCTGCTTCTAACTCGATGGTTTTCTTTCTAGGAAGGCATGTGTTTCATCAACTCAGTTGCCTAGGCCTATTTGGAACACAATGAGCCTATCTCCAACCTGAAAACTGTGATTAGCAGGATGTATTCCTTTCCAAAACTTCCTTAATTCTCAAAGGGAAACAAAGAGCTAGAAGCTGCGGCTTCCAACATAGGTGATTGTCTTTGCAGGGATACATGTGTTTCTTCAACTCAGCTGAATATACTTTAAGGGAGTAAACAGAGTCTATCTCCACCTTCAGCCACCTAAGTTCCAGGAAGTATTCCTTTAAAAAACTAACTGAATACTACAGGGAAACAATGTGGTAGAAGCTCCTGGTTCTAAGACAGATGATTTTCTTTCAAGAGATACATGTGTTTCTACAAGTTAGCTGAATAGGCCAATTTGGAACAAAATGAGCCTTTCTCCACCTAAAAAATACTGATTCTCAGGAGTTATTCCGTTCAAAACCAAATTCAATTTTGATAGGGAAACACTGTGCTAGGTGCTCCTGCTTCAAACACGAATTGCTTTCTTTCGAGAAATACCTGTGTTTCTTCACTGGAGCCGAGTAGGGTATGTGGAATAAAATGAGCCTTTTCGACCTTGAAAAGTGTGATATGCAGGGATTACTCATTTCAAAAACTAATTCAACTCTCAAACTGAAATAATGTGTTCTGCTACAGCTTCTAGCATACATGCTTTTCTTTGAAGAGGTACATGAATTTCTTCAACTCAGCTGGATAGCCCTAATAGACCAAACGCAGTCTATATTAACCCTTCAACACCTAAGATTCAGGAAGTTTTCCTTTACACACTAATGCAGTTCTCAGAGGAAAACAGAGTGCTTCTAACATGGATGGTTTTAAGGGAGAGATATATGTGCTTCTTCAACTCAGGGGAAAAGGCATAATTGGAGCAAAGAGAGACAATCTATCTTGAAATTCCTTAGTTGCCGGAAGCATTGCATTGAAAACCTAACTCAATACCCCCAAGGAATCAATGTTCTACATGCTCCTGCATCTCATAGCGATGGTTTTCTTTGAGAGATACCTGTGTTTCTTCCACTTGGGTGAATAGGTCTTTGTGGAACAAAATGAGCTTTTCTGCACTTTGAAAACTATCATGAACTACAGGAAGTGTTTCTTTCCAAACCTAACACTATTCTCATAAGGACAGAGATGCTGAATGCTGCAGCTTCTAACATAGATGCTTTTCTTATGAGAGATACAAGGGTTTCTTCACCTCAGCTGAATATACGTTAAGTTAACAAACAGAGTCTATCCCCACATTGAACCACCTAAGTTCCAGGAAGTATTCCTTTAAAAAACTAAGTGAATTCTACAGGGAAACAATGTGGTAGAAGCTCCTGGTCATAAGACAGATAGATTTCTTTCCAGAGATACATGTGTTTCTTCAAGTTAGCTGAATAGGCCTACTTAGAACAACGTGAGCCTTTCTCCACCTAGAAAATTCTGATATGGAACAGATATTCCTTTCAAAACCAAATTCAATTCTCACAGGGAAACAATGTGGTAGATGCTGCATCTTTGAACACAGGTGGTTTTCTTTAAGGAGACAGATGTGTACCTTCAACTGAATGGAAAAAGCCTAGTTGGAGCCAATGGAATCTATCTCCACCTTGAAACACCTAAGTTGCAGGATGTGTTTTTTCAGAACAAACTGAATTCTCACAGGAAAAGCAGGTGCTACATTCTCCTGCATGGGACAATGAAGGATTTCCTTGAGAGACACATGTGTTTCATCACCTCACCTGAATAGGTGTGTTTGAAGCCCAAGGAGCCTTTCTGCCCTTTGAACATTTTGGTTTGCAGGAATTAGTCCTTTCAAAACATAACACAAGTCTCCCTGGAAGAAAGTTCGATGCTCCTTCTTCTAACACAGGTGTTTTTCTTTTGAGGGATACAAGGGTTCCTTCAATTTAGCTGAATAGGTCTATTTGCAACAAAATGAGCCCTTCTCCACCTGGAAAACTATCGTTCACAGGAATTATTCCTTTCAAAACTAACTCAGTTCTCTGAAGGAGACAATGCACAAGATGCTGCGGCTTCAATCATAGCTGGTTGTCTTTGGAGAGATACACGTGTTTCCTCCCCTCAGTTGAGTCGGCCTATTGGGAGCAAAAAGTGCCTATCTCCACCTTGAAGCACCTAATTTTCACAAAGTAGTTCTTTCAAAAGTTAACTCAGTTATCACAGAGAAACAATGTGCTGCTAGCTTCTGTTTCTACACAGATGGAGTTCCTTCGAGAGATACATGTGTTTCTTCAAGTAAGATGAATTGGTGGATCTGCAGCCAAATGAGCCTTTTCCATCTTGAAACCTTTGGTTTGCAGGAAGTACTCCTTTCAAAAACTACCTGAGTTCTCATGGCATAACAATATGCTCGATGTGGCAGCCACTTTCGTAGCTGGTTTTCTTTGGAGAGATACATATGGTTCTTCAACTCAGGTGAATAGGCCTATTTGGAGCAAACTGAGGCTCTTTCCACCTTAAAAGACAGTGGTTGCAGGAAGTATACTTTTCCAAAACGGACGCAATTCTCACAGGAAAACAATGTGCTAGGTGCTCCTGCTACCAACAGGGATGGTTTTCTTTCGAGAAATACCTGTGTTTCTTCAACTTAGCCAAGTAGGGCTATTTGGAATCAAATGAGCCTTTTCGACCTGGAAAACTGTGAATTGCAGGAATTACTCTTCTCCAAATCCAATTCAACTCTCTGAGGGAAACATTGTGCTAGAGGCTAGAGCTTCTACCATGCATACTTTTCTTTAAGAGGTATATGTACTTCCTCTACTCAGCTGAATAGCCCTCTTGGACCAAACGCAGCCTATCTCCCCATGCAAACACCTAAGATTCATGAAGAATTCCTTTCACAAACTAACACAGTTCTCACAGGAAAGCATGTGCTTCTAACATGGATGGTTTTCCTTTGAGAGATACATGTGTTTCTTCAACTTAGCTGAATAGGCCTATTGGAAATGAGGTGAGCCTCCTACTTTGAATATTGATATTTGCAGGGTGCATTGCTTTGAAAAACTAAATGAGTTCTCATAGTGAAACACTGTGCTAGATGTGGCAGTTTCTACCATTGATGGATTTCTTTGCATACATGCATGTGTATCTTCAATTCACCCAAATAGGCCTATTTAGAGTAAGCACATGCTCTCTCCACCTTGAAACACCTAAGTGGCAGTAAGTATTCCTTTCAAAAATAACTCAAGTCTCAGAGGGAAACAACGTGCACAACGCAAATGCTTCCATCACAGACGGTTTCCTTTTGAGAGGTACATGTGTTACATCTCCTTAGGGGAATAGGCCTATTTGGAGCAAAATGATCCTTTCTCCACTGTGAAAACTATGATTTGCAGGACGTATTCCTTTCAAAAAGTAACTCAAGTCTCACAAGGAAACAAAGTGGTAGGTTCTTTGCATCTAACACAGATTTTTTTCTTTCGAGATACACACAGGTTTCATCAACTTACTTGAACTGGCCTATTTGCAAGAAAATGAGACTTTCTCCACCTTGAAAAGTAGGATTTGCGCGAGTTATTCTTCCAAAACCTATCTGAAGTCTCACAGGGAAACAATGTGGTTGAAACTCCTGCTTCTAACTCGATGGTTTTCTTTCTAGGAAGGCATGTGTTTCATCAACTCAGTTGCCTAGGCCTATTTGGAACACAATGAGCCTATCTCCAACCTGAAAACTGTGATTAGCAGGATGTATTCCTTTCCAAAACTTCCTTAATTCTCAAAGGGAAACAAAGAGCTAGAAGCTGCGGCTTCCAACATAGGTGATTGTCTTTGCAGGGATACATGTGTTTCTTCAACTCAGCTGAATATACTTTAAGGGAGTAAACAGAGTCTATCTCCACCTTCAGCCACCTAAGTTCCAGGAAGTATTCCTTTAAAAAACTAACTGAATACTACAGGGAAACAATGTGGTAGAAGCTCCTGGTTCTAAGACAGATGATTTTCTTTCAAGAGATACATGTGTTTCTACAAGTTAGCTGAATAGGCCAATTTGGAACAAAATGAGCCTTTCTCCACCTAAAAAATACTGATTCTCAGGAGTTATTCCGTTCAAAACCAAATTCAATTTTGATAGGGAAACACTGTGCTAGGTGCTCCTGCTTCAAACACGAATTGCTTTCTTTCGAGAAATACCTGTGTTTCTTCACTGGAGCCGAGTAGGGTATGTGGAATAAAATGAGCCTTTTCGACCTTGAAAAGTGTGATATGCAGGGATTACTCATTTCAAAAACTAATTCAACTCTCAAACTGAAATAATGTGTTCTGCTACAGCTTCTAGCATACATGCTTTTCTTTGAAGAGGTACATGAATTTCTTCAACTCAGCTGGATAGCCCTAATAGACCAAACGCAGTCTATATTAACCCTTCAACACCTAAGATTCAGGAAGTTTTCCTTTACACACTAATGCAGTTCTCAGAGGAAAACAGAGTGCTTCTAACATGGATGGTTTTAAGGGAGAGATATATGTGCTTCTTCAACTCAGGGGAAAAGGCATAATTGGAGCAAAGAGAGACAATCTATCTTGAAATTCCTTAGTTGCCGGAAGCATTGCATTGAAAACCTAACTCAATACCCCCAAGGAATCAATGTTCTACATGCTCCTGCATCTCATAGCGATGGTTTTCTTTGAGAGATACCTGTGTTTCTTCCACTTGGGTGAATAGGTCTTTGTGGAACAAAATGAGCTTTTCTGCACTTTGAAAACTATCATGAACTACAGGAAGTGTTTCTTTCCAAACCTAACACTATTCTCATAAGGACAGAGATGCTGAATGCTGCAGCTTCTAACATAGATGCTTTTCTTATGAGAGATACAAGGGTTTCTTCACCTCAGCTGAATATACGTTAAGTTAACAAACAGAGTCTATCCCCACATTGAACCACCTAAGTTCCAGGAAGTATTCCTTTAAAAAACTAAGTGAATTCTACAGGGAAACAATGTGGTAGAAGCTCCTGGTCATAAGACAGATAGATTTCTTTCCAGAGATACATGTGTTTCTTCAAGTTAGCTGAATAGGCCTACTTAGAACAACGTGAGCCTTTCTCCACCTAGAAAATTCTGATATGGAAGAGATATTCCTTTCAAAACCAAATTCAATTCTCACAGGGAAACAATGTGGTAGATGCTGCATCTTTGAACACAGGTGGTTTTCTTTAAGGAGACAGATGTGTACCTTCAACTGAATGGAAAAAGCCTAGTTGGAGCCAATGGAATCTATCTCCACCTTGAAACACCTAAGTTGCAGGATGTGTTTTTTCAGAACAAACTGAATTCTCACAGGAAAAGCAGGTGCTACATTCTCCTGCATGGGACAATGAAGGATTTCCTTGAGAGACACATGTGTTTCATCACCTCACCTGAATAGGTGTGTTTGAAGCCCAAGGAGCCTTTCTGCCCTTTGAACATTTTGGTTTGCAGGAATTAGTCCTTTCAAAACATAACACAAGTCTCCCTGGAAGAAAGTTCGATGCTCCTTCTTCTAACACAGGTGTTTTTCTTTTGAGGGATACAAGGGTTCCTTCAATTTAGCTGAATAGGTCTATTTGCAACAAAATGAGCCCTTCTCCACCTGGAAAACTATCGTTCACAGGAATTATTCCTTTCAAAACTAACTCAGTTCTCTGAAGGAGACAATGCACAAGATGCTGCGGCTTCAATCATAGCTGGTTGTCTTTGGAGAGATACACGTGTTTCCTCCCCTCAGTTGAGTCGGCCTATTGGGAGCAAAAAGTGCCTATCTCCACCTTGAAGCACCTAATTTTCACAAAGTAGTTCTTTCAAAAGTTAACTCAGTTATCACAGAGAAACAATGTGCTGCTAGCTTCTGTTTCTACACAGATGGAGTTCCTTCGAGAGATACATGTGTTTCTTCAAGTAAGATGAATTGGTGGATCTGCAGCCAAATGAGCCTTTTCCATCTTGAAACCTTTGGTTTGCAGGAAGTACTCCTTTCAAAAACTACCTGAGTTCTCATGGCATAACAATATGCTCGATGTGGCAGCCACTTTCGTAGCTGGTTTTCTTTGGAGAGATACATATGGTTCTTCAACTCAGGTGAATAGGCCTATTTGGAGCAAACTGAGGCTCTTTCCACCTTAAAAGACAGTGGTTGCAGGAAGTATACTTTTCCAAAACGGACGCAATTCTCACAGGAAAACAATGTGCTAGGTGCTCCTGCTACCAACAGGGATGGTTTTCTTTCGAGAAATACCTGTGTTTCTTCAACTTAGCCAAGTAGGGCTATTTGGAATCAAATGAGCCTTTTCGACCTGGAAAACTGTGAATTGCAGGAATTACTCTTCTCCAAATCCAATTCAACTCTCTGAGGGAAACATTGTGCTAGAGGCTAGAGCTTCTACCATGCATACTTTTCTTTTAGAGGTACATGTACTTCCTCTACTCAGCTGAATAGCCCTCTTGGACCAAACGCAGCCTATCTCCACATGCAAACACCTAAGATTCATGAAGAATTCCTTTCACAAACTAACACAGTTCTCACAGGAAAGCATGTGCTTCTAACATGGATGGTTTTCCTTTGAGAGATACATGTGTTTCTTCAACTTAGCTGAATAGGCCTATTGGAAATGAGGTGAGCCTCCTACTTTGAATATTGATATTTGCAGGGTGCATTGCTTTGAAAAACTAAATGAGTTCTCATAGTGAAACACTGTGCTAGATGTGGCAGTTTCTACCATTGATGGATTTCTTTGCATACATGCATGTGTATCTTCAATTCACCCAAATAGGCCTATTTAGAGTAAGCACATGCTCTCTCCACCTTGAAACACCTAAGTGGCAGTAAGTATTCCTTTCAAAAATAACTCAAGTCTCAGAGGGAAACAACGTGCACAACGCAAATGCTTCCATCACAGACGGTTTCCTTTTGAGAGGTACATGTGTTACATCTCCTTAGGGGAATAGGCCTATTTGGAGCAAAATGATCCTTTCTCCACTGTGAAAACTATGATTTGCAGGACGTATTCCTTTCAAAAAGTAACTCAAGTCTCACAAGGAAACAAAGTGGTAGGTTCTTTGCATCTAACACAGATTTTTTTCTTTCGAGATACACACAGGTTTCATCAACTTACTTGAACTGGCCTATTTGCAAGAAAATGAGACTTTCTCCACCTTGAAAAGTAGGATTTGCGCGAGTTATTCTTCCAAAACCTATCTGAAGTCTCACAGGGAAACAATGTGGTTGAAACTCCTGCTTCTAACTCGATGGTTTTCTTTCTAGGAAGGCATGTGTTTCATCAACTCAGTTGCCTAGGCCTATTTGGAACACAATGAGCCTATCTCCAACCTGAAAACTGTGATTAGCAGGATGTATTCCTTTCCAAAACTTCCTTAATTCTCAAAGGGAAACAAAGAGCTAGAAGCTGCGGCTTCCAACATAGGTGATTGTCTTTGCAGGGATACATGTGTTTCTTCAACTCAGCTGAATATACTTTAAGGGAGTAAACAGAGTCTATCTCCACCTTCAGCCACCTAAGTTCCAGGAAGTATTCCTTTAAAAAACTAACTGAATACTACAGGGAAACAATGTGGTAGAAGCTCCTGGTTCTAAGACAGATGATTTTCTTTCAAGAGATACATGTGTTTCTACAAGTTAGCTGAATAGGCCAATTTGGAACAAAATGAGCCTTTCTCCACCTAAAAAATACTGATTCTCAGGAGTTATTCCGTTCAAAACCAAATTCAATTTTGATAGGGAAACACTGTGCTAGGTGCTCCTGCTTCAAACACGAATTGCTTTCTTTCGAGAAATACCTGTGTTTCTTCACTGGAGCCGAGGAGGGTATGTGGAATAAAATGAGCCTTTTCGACCTTGAAAAGTGTGATATGCAGGGATTACTCATTTCAAAAACTAATTCAACTCTCAAACTGAAATAATGTGTTCTGCTACAGCTTCTAGCATACATGCTTTTCTTTGAAGAGGTACATGAATTTCTTCAACTCAGCTGGATAGCCCTAATAGACCAAACGCAGTCTATATTAACCCTTCAACACCTAAGATTCAGGAAGTTTTCCTTTACACACTAATGCAGTTCTCAGAGGAAAACAGAGTGCTTCTAACATGGATGGTTTTAAGGGAGAGATATATGTGCTTCTTCAACTCAGGGGAAAAGGCATAATTGGAGCAAAGAGAGACAATCTATCTTGAAATTCCTTAGTTGCCGGAAGCATTGCATTGAAAACCTAACTCAATACCCCCAAGGAATCAATGTTCTACATGCTCCTGCATCTCATAGCGATGGTTTTCTTTGAGAGATACCTGTGTTTCTTCCACTTGGGTGAATAGGTCTTTGTGGAACAAAATGAGCTTTTCTGCACTTTGAAAACTATCATGAACTACAGGAAGTGTTTCTTTCCAAACCTAACACTATTCTCATAAGGACAGAGATGCTGAATGCTGCAGCTTCTAACATAGATGCTTTTCTTATGAGAGATACAAGGGTTTCTTCACCTCAGCTGAATATACGTTAAGTTAACAAACAGAGTCTATCCCCACATTGAACCACCTAAGTTCCAGGAAGTATTCCTTTAAAAAACTAAGTGAATTCTACAGGGAAACAATGTGGTAGAAGCTCCTGGTCATAAGACAGATAGATTTCTTTCCAGAGATACATGTGTTTCTTCAAGTTAGCTGAATAGGCCTACTTAGAACAACGTGAGCCTTTCTCCACCTAGAAAATTCTGATATGGAACAGATATTCCTTTCAAAACCAAATTCAATTCTCACAGGGAAACAATGTGGTAGATGCTGCATCTTTGAACACAGGTGGTTTTCTTTAAGGAGACAGATGTGTACCTTCAACTGAATGGAAAAAGCCTAGTTGGAGCCAATGGAATCTATCTCCACCTTGAAACACCTAAGTTGCAGGATGTGTTTTTTCAGAACAAACTGAATTCTCACAGGAAAAGCATGTGCTACATTCTCCTGCATGGGACAATGAAGGATTTCCTTGAGAGACACATGTGTTTCATCACCTCACCTGAATAGGTGTGTTTGAAGCCCAAGGAGCCTTTCTGCCCTTTGAACATTTTGGTTTGCAGGAATTAGTCCTTTCAAAACATAACACAAGTCTCCCTGGAAGAAAGTTAGATGCTCCTGCTTCTAACACAGGTGTTTTTCTTTTGAGGGATACAAGGGTTCCTTCAATTTAGCTGAATAGGTCTATTTGCAACAAAATGAGCCCTTCTCCACCTGGAAAACTATCGTTCACAGGAATTATTCCTTTCAAAACTAACTCAATTCTCTGAAGGAGACAATGCACAAGATGCTGCGGCTTCAATCATAGTTGATTGTCTTTGGAGAGATACACGTGTTTCCTCCCCTCAGTTGAGTCGGCCTATTGGGAGCAAAAAGTGCCTATCTCCACCTTGAAGCACCTAATTTTCACAAAGTAGTTCTTTCAAAAGTTAACTCAGTTATCACAGAGAAACAATGTGCTGCTAGCTTCTGTTTCTACACAGATGGAGTTCCTTCGAGAGATACATGTGTTTCTTCAAGTAAGATGAATTGGTGGATCTGCAGCCAAATGAGCCTTTTCCATCTTGAAACCTTTGGTTTGCAGGAAGTACTCCTTTCAAAAACTACCTGAGTTCTCATGGCATAACAATATGCTCGATGTGGCAGCCACTTTCGTAGCTGGTTTTCTTTGGAGAGATACATATGGTTCTTCAACTCAGGTGAATAGGCCTATTTGGAGCAAACTGAGGCTCTTTCCACCTTAAAAGACAGTGGTTGCAGGAAGTATACTTTTCCAAAACGGACGCAATTCTCACAGGAAAACAATGTGCTAGGTGCTCCTGCTACCAACAGGGATGGTTTTCTTTCGAGAAATACCTGTGTTTCTTCAACTTAGCCAAGTAGGGCTATTTGGAATCAAATGAGCCTTTTCGACCTGGAAAACTGTGAATTGCAGGAATTACTCTTCTCCAAATCCAATTCAACTCTCTGAGGGAAACATTGTGCTAGATGCTAGAGCTTCTACCATGCATACTTTTCTTTTAGAGGTACATGTACTTCCTCTACTCAGCTGAATAGCCCTCTTGGACCAAACGCAGCCTATCTCCACATGCAAACACCTAAGATTCATGAAGAATTCCTTTCACAAACTAACACAGTTCTCACAGGAAAGCATGTGCTTCTAACATGGATGGTTTTCCTTTGAGAGATACATGTGTTTCTTCAACTTAGCTGAATAGGCCTATTGGAAATGAGGTGAGCCTCCTACTTTGAATATTGATATTTGCAGGGTGCATTGCTTTGAAAAACTAAATGAGTTCTCATAGTGAAACACTGTGCTAGATGTGGCAGTTTCTACCATTGATGGATTTCTTTGCATACATGCATGTGTATCTTCAATTCACCCAAATAGGCCTATTTAGAGTAAGCACATGCTCTCTCCACCTTGAAACACCTAAGTGGCAGTAAGTATTCCTTTCAAAAATAACTCAAGTCTCAGAGGGAAACAACGTGCACAACGCAAATGCTTCCATCACAGACGGTTTCCTTTTGAGAGGTACATGTGTTACATCTCCTTAGGGGAATAGGCCTATTTGGAGCAAAATGATCCTTTCTCCACTGTGAAAACTATGATTTGCAGGACGTATTCCTTTCAAAAAGTAACTCAAGTCTCACAAGGAAACAAAGTGGTAGGTTCTTTGCATCTAACACAGATTTTTTTCTTTCGAGATACACACAGGTTTCATCAACTTACTTGAACTGGCCTATTTGCAAGAAAATGAGACTTTCTCCACCTTGAAAAGTAGGATTTGCGCGAGTTATTCTTCCAAAACCTATCTGAAGTCTCACAGGGAAACAATGTGGTTGAAACTCCTGCTTCTAACTCGATGGTTTTCTTTCTAGGAAGGCATGTGTTTCATCAACTCAGTTGCCTAGGCCTATTTGGAACACAATGAGCCTATCTCCAACCTGAAAACTGTGATTAGCAGGATGTATTCCTTTCCAAAACTTCCTTAATTCTCAAAGGGAAACAAAGAGCTAGAAGCTGCGGCTTCCAACATAGGTGATTGTCTTTGCAGGGATACATGTGTTTCTTCAACTCAGCTGAATATACTTTAAGGGAGTAAACAGAGTCTATCTCCACCTTCAGCCACCTAAGTTCCAGGAAGTATTCCTTTAAAAAACTAACTGAATACTACAGGGAAACAATGTGGTAGAAGCTCCTGGTTCTAAGACAGATGATTTTCTTTCAAGAGATACATGTGTTTCTACAAGTTAGCTGAATAGGCCAATTTGGAACAAAATGAGCCTTTCTCCACCTAAAAAATACTGATTCTCAGGAGTTATTCCGTTCAAAACCAAATTCAATTTTGATAGGGAAACACTGTGCTAGGTGCTCCTGCTTCAAACACGAATTGCTTTCTTTCGAGAAATACCTGTGTTTCTTCACTGGAGCCGAGTAGGGTATGTGGAATAAAATGAGCCTTTTCGACCTTGAAAAGTGTGATATGCAGGGATTACTCATTTCAAAAACTAATTCAACTCTCAAACTGCAATAATGTGTTCTGCTACAGCTTCTAGCATACATGCTTTTCTTTGAAGAGGTACATGAATTTCTTCAACTCAGCTGGATAGCCCTAATAGACCAAACGCAGTCTATATTAACCCTTCAACACCTAAGATTCAGGAAGTTTTCCTTTACACACTAATGCAGTTCTCAGAGGAAAACAGAGTGCTTCTAACATGGATGGTTTTAAGGGAGAGATATATGTGCTTCTTCAACTCAGGGGAAAAGGCATAATTGGAGCAAAGAGAGACAATCTATCTTGAAATTCCTTAGTTGCCGGAAGCATTGCATTGAAAACCTAACTCAATACCCCCAAGGAATCAATGTTCTACATGCTCCTGCATCTCATAGCGATGGTTTTCTTTGAGAGATACCTGTGTTTCTTCCACTTGGGTGAATAGGTCTTTGTGGAACAAAATGAGCTTTTCTGCACTTTGAAAACTATCATGAACTACAGGAAGTGTTTCTTTCCAAACCTAACACTATTCTCATAAGGACAGAGATGCTGAATGCTGCAGCTTCTAACATAGATGCTTTTCTTATGAGAGATACAAGGGTTTCTTCACCTCAGCTGAATATACGTTAAGTTAACAAACAGAGTCTATCCCCACATTGAACCACCTAAGTTCCAGGAAGTATTCCTTTAAAAAACTAAGTGAATTCTACAGGGAAACAATGTGGTAGAAGCTCCTGGTCATAAGACAGATAGATTTCTTTCCAGAGATACATGTGTTTCTTCAAGTTAGCTGAATAGGCCTACTTAGAACAACGTGAGCCTTTCTCCACCTAGAAAATTCTGATATGGAACAGATATTCCTTTCAAAACCAAATTCAATTCTCACAGGGAAACAATGTGGTAGATGCTGCATCTTTGAACACAGGTGGTTTTCTTTAAGGAGACAGATGTGTACCTTCAACTGAATGGAAAAAGCCTAGTTGGAGCCAATGGAATCTATCTCCACCTTGAAACACCTAAGTTGCAGGATGTGTTTTTTCAGAACAAACTGAATTCTCACAGGAAAAGCAGGTGCTACATTCTCCTGCATGGGACAATGAAGGATTTCCTTGAGAGACACATGTGTTTCATCACCTCACCTGAATAGGTGTGTTTGAAGCCCAAGGAGCCTTTCTGCCCTTTGAACATTTTGGTTTGCAGGAATTAGTCCTTTCAAAACATAACACAAGTCTCCCTGGAAGAAAGTTAGATGCTCCTGCTTCTAACACAGGTGTTTTTCTTTTGAGGGATACAAGGGTTCCTTCAATTTAGCTGAATAGGTCTATTTGCAACAAAATGAGCCCTTCTCCACCTGGAAAACTATCGTTCACAGGAATTATTCCTTTCAAAACTAACTCAGTTCTCTGAAGGAGACAATGCACAAGATGCTGCGGCTTCAATCATAGCTGGTTGTCTTTGGAGAGATACACGTGTTTCCTCCCCTCAGTTGAGTCGGCCTATTGGGAGCAAAAAGTGCCTATCTCCACCTTGAAGCACCTAATTTTCACAAAGTAGTTCTTTCAAAAGTTAACTCAGTTATCACAGAGAAACAATGTGCTGCTAGCTTCTGTTTCTACACAGATGGAGTTCCTTCGAGAGATACATGTGTTTCTTCAAGTAAGATGAATTGGTGGATCTGCAGCCAAATGAGCCTTTTCCATCTTGAAACCTTTGGTTTGCAGGAAGTACTCCTTTCAAAAACTACCTGAGTTCTCATGGCATAACAATATGCTCGATGTGGCAGCCACTTTCGTAGCTGGTTTTCTTTGGAGAGATACATATGGTTCTTCAACTCAGGTGAATAGGCCTATTTGGAGCAAACTGAGGCTCTTTCCACCTTAAAAGACAGTGGTTGCAGGAAGTATACTTTTCCAAAACGGACGCAATTCTCACAGGAAAACAATGTGCTAGGTGCTCCTGCTACCAACAGGGATGGTTTTCTTTCGAGAAATACCTGTGTTTCTTCAACTTAGCCAAGTAGGGCTATTTGGAATCAAATGAGCCTTTTCGACCTGGAAAACTGTGAATTGCAGGAATTACTCTTCTCCAAATCCAATTCAACTCTCTGAGGGAAACATTGTGCTAGATGCTAGAGCTTCTACCATGCATACTTTTCTTTAAGAGGTATATGTACTTCCTCTACTCAGCTGAATAGCCCTCTTGGACCAAACGCAGCCTATCTCCCCATGCAAACACCTAAGATTCATGAAGAATTCCTTTCACAAACTAACACAGTTCTCACAGGAAAGCATGTGCTTCTAACATGGATGGTTTTCCTTTGAGAGATACATGTGTTTCTTCAACTTAGCTGAATAGGCCTATTGGAAATGAGGTGAGCCTCCTACTTTGAATATTGATATTTGCAGGGTGCATTGCTTTGAAAAACTAAATGAGTTCTCATAGTGAAACACTGTGCTAGATGTGGCAGTTTCTACCATTGATGGATTTCTTTGCATACATGCATGTGTATCTTCAATTCACCCAAATAGGCCTATTTAGAGTAAGCACATGCTCTCTCCACCTTGAAACACCTAAGTGGCAGTAAGTATTCCTTTCAAAAATAACTCAAGTCTCAGAGGGAAACAACGTGCACAACGCAAATGCTTCCATCACAGACGGTTTCCTTTTGAGAGGTACATGTGTTACATCTCCTTAGGGGAATAGGCCTATTTGGAGCAAAATGATCCTTTCTCCACTGTGAAAACTATGATTTGCAGGACGTATTCCTTTCAAAAAGTAACTCAAGTCTCACAAGGAAACAAAGTGGTAGGTTCTTTGCATCTAACACAGATTTTTTTCTTTCGAGATACACACAGGTTTCATCAACTTACTTGAACTGGCCTATTTGCAAGAAAATGAGACTTTCTCCACCTTGAAAAGTAGGATTTGCGCGAGTTATTCTTCCAAAACCTATCTGAAGTCTCACAGGGAAACAATGTGGTTGAAACTCCTGCTTCTAACTCGATGGTTTTCTTTCTAGGAAGGCATGTGTTTCATCAACTCAGTTGCCTAGGCCTATTTGGAACACAATGAGCCTATCTCCAACCTGAAAACTGTGATTAGCAGGATGTATTCCTTTCCAAAACTTCCTTAATTCTCAAAGGGAAACAAAGAGCTAGAAGCTGCGGCTTCCAACATAGGTGATTGTCTTTGCAGGGATACATGTGTTTCTTCAACTCAGCTGAATATACTTTAAGGGAGTAAACAGAGTCTATCTCCACCTTCAGCCACCTAAGTTCCAGGAAGTATTCCTTTAAAAAACTAACTGAATACTACAGGGAAACAATGTGGTAGAAGCTCCTGGTTCTAAGACAGATGATTTTCTTTCAAGAGATACATGTGTTTCTACAAGTTAGCTGAATAGGCCAATTTGGAACAAAATGAGCCTTTCTCCACCTAAAAAATACTGATTCTCAGGAGTTATTCCGTTCAAAACCAAATTCAATTTTGATAGGGAAACACTGTGCTAGGTGCTCCTGCTTCAAACACGAATTGCTTTCTTTCGAGAAATACCTGTGTTTCTTCACTGGAGCCGAGGAGGGTATGTGGAATAAAATGAGCCTTTTCGACCTTGAAAAGTGTGATATGCAGGGATTACTCATTTCAAAAACTAATTCAACTCTCAAACTGAAATAATGTGTTCTGCTACAGCTTCTAGCATACATGCTTTTCTTTGAAGAGGTACATGAATTTCTTCAACTCAGCTGGATAGCCCTAATAGACCAAACGCAGTCTATATTAACCCTTCAACACCTAAGATTCAGGAAGTTTTCCTTTACACACTAATGCAGTTCTCAGAGGAAAACAGAGTGCTTCTAACATGGATGGTTTTAAGGGAGAGATATATGTGCTTCTTCAACTCAGGGGAAAAGGCATAATTGGAGCAAAGAGAGACAATCTATCTTGAAATTCCTTAGTTGCCGGAAGCATTGCATTGAAAACCTAACTCAATACCCCCAAGGAATCAATGTTCTACATGCTCCTGCATCTCATAGCGATGGTTTTCTTTGAGAGATACCTGTGTTTCTTCCACTTGGGTGAATAGGTCTTTGTGGAACAAAATGAGCTTTTCTGCACTTTGAAAACTATCATGAACTACAGGAAGTGTTTCTTTCCAAACCTAACACTATTCTCATAAGGACAGAGATGCTGAATGCTGCAGCTTCTAACATAGATGCTTTTCTTATGAGAGATACAAGGGTTTCTTCACCTCAGCTGAATATACGTTAAGTTAACAAACAGAGTCTATCCCCACATTGAACCACCTAAGTTCCAGGAAGTATTCCTTTAAAAAACTAAGTGAATTCTACAGGGAAACAATGTGGTAGAAGCTCCTGGTCATAAGACAGATAGATTTCTTTCCAGAGATACATGTGTTTCTTCAAGTTAGCTGAATAGGCCTACTTAGAACAACGTGAGCCTTTCTCCACCTAGAAAATTCTGATATGGAACAGATATTCCTTTCAAAACCAAATTCAATTCTCACAGGGAAACAATGTGGTAGATGCTGCATCTTTGAACACAGGTGGTTTTCTTTAAGGAGACAGATGTGTACCTTCAACTGAATGGAAAAAGCCTAGTTGGAGCCAATGGAATCTATCTCCACCTTGAAACACCTAAGTTGCAGGATGTGTTTTTTCAGAACAAACTGAATTCTCACAGGAAAAGCAGGTGCTACATTCTCCTGCATGGGACAATGAAGGATTTCCTTGAGAGACACATGTGTTTCATCACCTCACCTGAATAGGTGTGTTTGAAGCCCAAGGAGCCTTTCTGCCCTTTGAACATTTTGGTTTGCAGGAATTAGTCCTTTCAAAACATAACACAAGTCTCCCTGGAAGAAAGTTAGATGCTCCTGCTTCTAACACAGGTGTTTTTCTTTTGAGGGATACAAGGGTTCCTTCAATTTAGCTGAATAGGTCTATTTGCAACAAAATGAGCCCTTCTCCACCTGGAAAACTATCGTTCACAGGAATTATTCCTTTCAAAACTAACTCAATTCTCTGAAGGAGACAATGCACAAGATGCTGCGGCTTCAATCATAGTTGATTGTCTTTGGAGAGATACACGTGTTTCCTCCCCTCAGTTGAGTCGGCCTATTGGGAGCAAAAAGTGCCTATCTCCACCTTGAAGCACCTAATTTTCACAAAGTAGTTCTTTCAAAAGTTAACTCAGTTATCACAGAGAAACAATGTGCTGCTAGCTTCTGTTTCTACACAGATGGAGTTCCTTCGAGAGATACATGTGTTTCTTCAAGTAAGATGAATTGGTGGATCTGCAGCCAAATGAGCCTTTTCCATCTTGAAACCTTTGGTTTGCAGGAAGTACTCCTTTCAAAAACTACCTGAGTTCTCATGGCATAACAATATGCTCGATGTGGCAGCCACTTTCGTAGCTGGTTTTCTTTGGAGAGATACATATGGTTCTTCAACTCAGGTGAATAGGCCTATTTGGAGCAAACTGAGGCTCTTTCCACCTTAAAAGACAGTGGTTGCAGGAAGTATACTTTTCCAAAACGGACGCAATTCTCACAGGAAAACAATGTGCTAGGTGCTCCTGCTACCAACAGGGATGGTTTTCTTTCGAGAAATACCTGTGTTTCTTCAACTTAGCCAAGTAGGGCTATTTGGAATCAAATGAGCCTTTTCGACCTGGAAAACTGTGAATTGCAGGAATTACTCTTCTCCAAATCCAATTCAACTCTCTGAGGGAAACATTGTGCTAGATGCTAGAGCTTCTACCATGCATACTTTTCTTTTAGAGGTACATGTACTTCCTCTACTCAGCTGAATAGCCCTCTTGGACCAAACGCAGCCTATCTCCACATGCAAACACCTAAGATTCATGAAGAATTCCTTTCACAAACTAACACAGTTCTCACAGGAAAGCATGTGCTTCTAACATGGATGGTTTTCCTTTGAGAGATACATGTGTTTCTTCAACTTAGCTGAATAGGCCTATTGGAAATGAGGTGAGCCTCCTACTTTGAATATTGATATTTGCAGGGTGCATTGCTTTGAAAAACTAAATGAGTTCTCATAGTGAAACACTGTGCTAGATGTGGCAGTTTCTACCATTGATGGATTTCTTTGCATACATGCATGTGTATCTTCAATTCACCCAAATAGGCCTATTTAGAGTAAGCACATGCTCTCTCCACCTTGAAACACCTAAGTGGCAGTAAGTATTCCTTTCAAAAATAACTCAAGTCTCAGAGGGAAACAACGTGCACAACGCAAATGCTTCCATCACAGACGGTTTCCTTTTGAGAGGTACATGTGTTACATCTCCTTAGGGGAATAGGCCTATTTGGAGCAAAATGATCCTTTCTCCACTGTGAAAACTATGATTTGCAGGACGTATTCCTTTCAAAAAGTAACTCAAGTCTCACAAGGAAACAAAGTGGTAGGTTCTTTGCATCTAACACAGATTTTTTTCTTTCGAGATACACACAGGTTTCATCAACTTACTTGAACTGGCCTATTTGCAAGAAAATGAGACTTTCTCCACCTTGAAAAGTAGGATTTGCGCGAGTTATTCTTCCAAAACCTATCTGAAGTCTCACAGGGAAACAATGTGGTTGAAACTCCTGCTTCTAACTCGATGGTTTTCTTTCTAGGAAGGCATGTGTTTCATCAACTCAGTTGCCTAGGCCTATTTGGAACACAATGAGCCTATCTCCAACCTGAAAACTGTGATTAGCAGGATGTATTCCTTTCCAAAACTTCCTTAATTCTCAAAGGGAAACAAAGAGCTAGAAGCTGCGGCTTCCAACATAGGTGATTGTCTTTGCAGGGATACATGTGTTTCTTCAACTCAGCTGAATATACTTTAAGGGAGTAAACAGAGTCTATCTCCACCTTCAGCCACCTAAGTTCCAGGAAGTATTCCTTTAAAAAACTAACTGAATACTACAGGGAAACAATGTGGTAGAAGCTCCTGGTTCTAAGACAGATGATTTTCTTTCAAGAGATACATGTGTTTCTACAAGTTAGCTGAATAGGCCAATTTGGAACAAAATGAGCCTTTCTCCACCTAAAAAATACTGATTCTCAGGAGTTATTCCGTTCAAAACCAAATTCAATTTTGATAGGGAAACACTGTGCTAGGTGCTCCTGCTTCAAACACGAATTGCTTTCTTTCGAGAAATACCTGTGTTTCTTCACTGGAGCCGAGTAGGGTATGTGGAATAAAATGAGCCTTTTCGACCTTGAAAAGTGTGATATGCAGGGATTACTCATTTCAAAAACTAATTCAACTCTCAAACTGCAATAATGTGTTCTGCTACAGCTTCTAGCATACATGCTTTTCTTTGAAGAGGTACATGAATTTCTTCAACTCAGCTGGATAGCCCTAATAGACCAAACGCAGTCTATATTAACCCTTCAACACCTAAGATTCAGGAAGTTTTCCTTTACACACTAATGCAGTTCTCAGAGGAAAACAGAGTGCTTCTAACATGGATGGTTTTAAGGGAGAGATATATGTGCTTCTTCAACTCAGGGGAAAAGGCATAATTGGAGCAAAGAGAGACAATCTATCTTGAAATTCCTTAGTTGCCGGAAGCATTGCATTGAAAACCTAACTCAATACCCCCAAGGAATCAATGTTCTACATGCTCCTGCATCTCATAGCGATGGTTTTCTTTGAGAGATACCTGTGTTTCTTCCACTTGGGTGAATAGGTCTTTGTGGAACAAAATGAGCTTTTCTGCACTTTGAAAACTATCATGAACTACAGGAAGTGTTTCTTTCCAAACCTAACACTATTCTCATAAGGACAGAGATGCTGAATGCTGCAGCTTCTAACATAGATGCTTTTCTTATGAGAGATACAAGGGTTTCTTCACCTCAGCTGAATATACGTTAAGTTAACAAACAGAGTCTATCCCCACATTGAACCACCTAAGTTCCAGGAAGTATTCCTTTAAAAAACTAAGTGAATTCTACAGGGAAACAATGTGGTAGAAGCTCCTGGTCATAAGACAGATAGATTTCTTTCCAGAGATACATGTGTTTCTTCAAGTTAGCTGAATAGGCCTACTTAGAACAACGTGAGCCTTTCTCCACCTAGAAAATTCTGATATGGAACAGATATTCCTTTCAAAACCAAATTCAATTCTCACAGGGAAACAATGTGGTAGATGCTGCATCTTTGAACACAGGTGGTTTTCTTTAAGGAGACAGATGTGTACCTTCAACTGAATGGAAAAAGCCTAGTTGGAGCCAATGGAATCTATCTCCACCTTGAAACACCTAAGTTGCAGGATGTGTTTTTTCAGAACAAACTGAATTCTCACAGGAAAAGCAGGTGCTACATTCTCCTGCATGGGACAATGAAGGATTTCCTTGAGAGACACATGTGTTTCATCACCTCACCTGAATAGGTGTGTTTGAAGCCCAAGGAGCCTTTCTGCCCTTTGAACATTTTGGTTTGCAGGAATTAGTCCTTTCAAAACATAACACAAGTCTCCCTGGAAGAAAGTTCGATGCTCCTTCTTCTAACACAGGTGTTTTTCTTTTGAGGGATACAAGGGTTCCTTCAATTTAGCTGAATAGGTCTATTTGCAACAAAATGAGCCCTTCTCCACCTGGAAAACTATCGTTCACAGGAATTATTCCTTTCAAAACTAACTCAGTTCTCTGAAGGAGATAATGCACAAGATGCTGCGGCTTCAATCATAGCTGGTTGTCTTTGGAGAGATACACGTGTTTCCTCCCCTCAGTTGAGTCGGCCTATTGGGAGCAAAAAGTGCCTATCTCCACCTTGAAGCACCTAATTTTCACAAAGTAGTTCTTTCAAAAGTTAACTCAGTTATCACAGAGAAACAATGTGCTGCTAGCTTCTGTTTCTACACAGATGGAGTTCCTTCGAGAGATACATGTGTTTCTTCAAGTAAGATGAATTGGTGGATCTGCAGCCAAATGAGCCTTTTCCATCTTGAAACCTTTGGTTTGCAGGAAGTACTCCTTTCAAAAACTACCTGAGTTCTCATGGCATAACAATATGCTCGATGTGGCAGCCACTTTCGTAGCTGGTTTTCTTTGGAGAGATACATATGGTTCTTCAACTCAGGTGAATAGGCCTATTTGGAGCAAACTGAGGCTCTTTCCACCTTAAAAGACAGTGGTTGCAGGAAGTATACTTTTCCAAAACGGACGCAATTCTCACAGGAAAACAATGTGCTAGGTGCTCCTGCTACCAACAGGGATGGTTTTCTTTCGAGAAATACCTGTGTTTCTTCAACTTAGCCAAGTAGGGCTATTTGGAATCAAATGAGCCTTTTCGACCTGGAAAACTGTGAATTGCAGGAATTACTCTTCTCCAAATCCAATTCAACTCTCTGAGGGAAACATTGTGCTAGATGCTAGAGCTTCTACCATGCATACTTTTCTTTAAGAGGTATATGTACTTCCTCTACTCAGCTGAATAGCCCTCTTGGACCAAACGCAGCCTATCTCCCCATGCAAACACCTAAGATTCATGAAGAATTCCTTTCACAAACTAACACAGTTCTCACAGGAAAGCATGTGCTTCTAACATGGATGGTTTTCCTTTGAGAGATACATGTGTTTCTTCAACTTAGCTGAATAGGCCTATTGGAAATGAGGTGAGCCTCCTACTTTGAATATTGATATTTGCAGGGTGCATTGCTTTGAAAAACTAAATGAGTTCTCATAGTGAAACACTGTGCTAGATGTGGCAGTTTCTACCATTGATGGATTTCTTTGCATACATGCATGTGTATCTTCAATTCACCCAAATAGGCCTATTTAGAGTAAGCACATGCTCTCTCCACCTTGAAACACCTAAGTGGCAGTAAGTATTCCTTTCAAAAATAACTCAAGTCTCAGAGGGAAACAACGTGCACAACGCAAATGCTTCCATCACAGACGGTTTCCTTTTGAGAGGTACATGTGTTACATCTCCTTAGGGGAATAGGCCTATTTGGAGCAAAATGATCCTTTCTCCACTGTGAAAACTATGATTTGCAGGACGTATTCCTTTCAAAAAGTAACTCAAGTCTCACAAGGAAACAAAGTGGTAGGTTCTTTGCATCTAACACAGATTTTTTTCTTTCGAGATACACACAGGTTTCATCAACTTACTTGAACTGGCCTATTTGCAAGAAAATGAGACTTTCTCCACCTTGAAAAGTAGGATTTGCGCGAGTTATTCTTCCAAAACCTATCTGAAGTCTCACAGGGAAACAATGTGGTTGAAACTCCTGCTTCTAACTCGATGGTTTTCTTTCTAGGAAGGCATGTGTTTCATCAACTCAGTTGCCTAGGCCTATTTGGAACACAATGAGCCTATCTCCAACCTGAAAACTGTGATTAGCAGGATGTATTCCTTTCCAAAACTTCCTTAATTCTCAAAGGGAAACAAAGAGCTAGAAGCTGCGGCTTCCAACATAGGTGATTGTCTTTGCAGGGATACATGTGTTTCTTCAACTCAGCTGAATATACTTTAAGGGAGTAAACAGAGTCTATCTCCACCTTCAGCCACCTAAGTTCCAGGAAGTATTCCTTTAAAAAACTAACTGAATACTACAGGGAAACAATGTGGTAGAAGCTCCTGGTTCTAAGACAGATGATTTTCTTTCAAGAGATACATGTGTTTCTACAAGTTAGCTGAATAGGCCAATTTGGAACAAAATGAGCCTTTCTCCACCTAAAAAATACTGATTCTCAGGAGTTATTCCGTTCAAAACCAAATTCAATTTTGATAGGGAAACACTGTGCTAGGTGCTCCTGCTTCAAACACGAATTGCTTTCTTTCGAGAAATACCTGTGTTTCTTCACTGGAGCCGAGTAGGGTATGTGGAATAAAATGAGCCTTTTCGACCTTGAAAAGTGTGATATGCAGGGATTACTCATTTCAAAAACTAATTCAACTCTCAAACTGAAATAATGTGTTCTGCTACAGCTTCTAGCATACATGCTTTTCTTTGAAGAGGTACATGAATTTCTTCAACTCAGCTGGATAGCCCTAATAGACCAAACGCAGTCTATATTAACCCTTCAACACCTAAGATTCAGGAAGTTTTCCTTTACACACTAATGCAGTTCTCAGAGGAAAACAGAGTGCTTCTAACATGGATGGTTTTAAGGGAGAGATATATGTGCTTCTTCAACTCAGGGGAAAAGGCATAATTGGAGCAAAGAGAGACAATCTATCTTGAAATTCCTTAGTTGCCGGAAGCATTGCATTGAAAACCTAACTCAATACCCCCAAGGAATCAATGTTCTACATGCTCCTGCATCTCATAGCGATGGTTTTCTTTGAGAGATACCTGTGTTTCTTCCACTTGGGTGAATAGGTCTTTGTGGAACAAAATGAGCTTTTCTGCACTTTGAAAACTATCATGAACTACAGGAAGTGTTTCTTTCCAAACCTAACACTATTCTCATAAGGACAGAGATGCTGAATGCTGCAGCTTCTAACATAGATGCTTTTCTTATGAGAGATACAAGGGTTTCTTCACCTCAGCTGAATATACGTTAAGTTAACAAACAGAGTCTATCCCCACATTGAACCACCTAAGTTCCAGGAAGTATTCCTTTAAAAAACTAAGTGAATTCTACAGGGAAACAATGTGGTAGAAGCTCCTGGTCATAAGACAGATAGATTTCTTTCCAGAGATACATGTGTTTCTTCAAGTTAGCTGAATAGGCCTACTTAGAACAACGTGAGCCTTTCTCCACCTAGAAAATTCTGATATGGAACAGATATTCCTTTCAAAACCAAATTCAATTCTCACAGGGAAACAATGTGGTAGATGCTGCATCTTTGAACACAGGTGGTTTTCTTTAAGGAGACAGATGTGTACCTTCAACTGAATGGAAAAAGCCTAGTTGGAGCCAATGGAATCTATCTCCACCTTGAAACACCTAAGTTGCAGGATGTGTTTTTTCAGAACAAACTGAATTCTCACAGGAAAAGCAGGTGCTACATTCTCCTGCATGGGACAATGAAGGATTTCCTTGAGAGACACATGTGTTTCATCACCTCACCTGAATAGGTGTGTTTGAAGCCCAAGGAGCCTTTCTGCCCTTTGAACATTTTGGTTTGCAGGAATTAGTCCTTTCAAAACATAACACAAGTCTCCCTGGAAGAAAGTTAGATGCTCCTGCTTCTAACACAGGTGTTTTTCTTTTGAGGGATACAAGGGTTCCTTCAATTTAGCTGAATAGGTCTATTTGCAACAAAATGAGCCCTTCTCCACCTGGAAAACTATCGTTCACAGGAATTATTCCTTTCAAAACTAACTCAATTCTCTGAAGGAGACAATGCACAAGATGCTGCGGCTTCAATCATAGTTGGTTGTCTTTGGAGAGATACACGTGTTTCCTCCCCTCAGTTGAGTCGGCCTATTGGGAGCAAAAAGTGCCTATCTCCACCTTGAAGCACCTAATTTTCACAAAGTAGTTCTTTCAAAAGTTAACTCAGTTATCACAGAGAAACAATGTGCTGCTAGCTTCTGTTTCTACACAGATGGAGTTCCTTCGAGAGATACATGTGTTTCTTCAAGTAAGATGAATTGGTGGATCTGCAGCCAAATGAGCCTTTTCCATCTTGAAACCTTTGGTTTGCAGGAAGTACTCCTTTCAAAAACTACCTGAGTTCTCATGGCATAACAATATGCTCGATGTGGCAGCCACTTTCGTAGCTGGTTTTCTTTGGAGAGATACATATGGTTCTTCAACTCAGGTGAATAGGCCTATTTGGAGCAAACTGAGGCTCTTTCCACCTTAAAAGACAGTGGTTGCAGGAAGTATACTTTTCCAAAACGGACGCAATTCTCACAGGAAAACAATGTGCTAGGTGCTCCTGCTACCAACAGGGATGGTTTTCTTTCGAGAAATACCTGTGTTTCTTCAACTTAGCCAAGTAGGGCTATTTGGAATCAAATGAGCCTTTTCGACCTGGAAAACTGTGAATTGCAGGAATTACTCTTCTCCAAATCCAATTCAACTCTCTGAGGGAAACATTGTGCTAGAGGCTAGAGCTTCTACCATGCATACTTTTCTTTTAGAGGTACATGTACTTCCTCTACTCAGCTGAATAGCCCTCTTGGACCAAACGCAGCCTATCTCCACATGCAAACACCTAAGATTCATGAAGAATTCCTTTCACAAACTAACACAGTTCTCACAGGAAAGCATGTGCTTCTAACATGGATGGTTTTCCTTTGAGAGATACATGTGTTTCTTCAACTTAGCTGAATAGGCCTATTGGAAATGAGGTGAGCCTCCTACTTTGAATATTGATATTTGCAGGGTGCATTGCTTTGAAAAACTAAACGAGTTCTCATAGTGAAACACTGTGCTAGATGTGGCAGTTTCTACCATTGATGGATTTCTTTGCATACATGCATGTGTATCTTCAATTCACCCAAATAGGCCTATTTAGAGTAAGCACATGCTCTCTCCACCTTGAAACACCTAAGTGGCAGTAAGTATTCCTTTCAAAAATAACTCAAGTCTCAGAGGGAAACAACGTGCACAACGCAAATGCTTCCATCACAGACGGTTTCCTTTTGAGAGGTACATGTGTTACATCTCCTTAGGGGAATAGGCCTATTTGGAGCAAAATGATCCTTTCTCCACTGTGAAAACTATGATTTGCAGGACGTATTCCTTTCAAAAAGTAACTCAAGTCTCACAAGGAAACAAAGTGGTAGGTTCTTTGCATCTAACACAGATTTTTTTCTTTCGAGATACACACAGGTTTCATCAACTTACTTGAACTGGCCTATTTGCAAGAAAATGAGACTTTCTCCACCTTGAAAAGTAGGATTTGCGCGAGTTATTCTTCCAAAACCTATCTGAAGTCTCACAGGGAAACAATGTGGTTGAAACTCCTGCTTCTAACTCGATGGTTTTCTTTCTAGGAAGGCATGTGTTTCATCAACTCAGTTGCCTAGGCCTATTTGGAACACAATGAGCCTATCTCCAACCTGAAAACTGTGATTAGCAGGATGTATTCCTTTCCAAAACTTCCTTAATTCTCAAAGGGAAACAAAGAGCTAGAAGCTGCGGCTTCCAACATAGGTGATTGTCTTTGCAGGGATACATGTGTTTCTTCAACTCAGCTGAATATACTTTAAGGGAGTAAACAGAGTCTATCTCCACCTTCAGCCACCTAAGTTCCAGGAAGTATTCCTTTAAAAAACTAACTGAATACTACAGGGAAACAATGTGGTAGAAGCTCCTGGTTCTAAGACAGATGATTTTCTTTCAAGAGATACATGTGTTTCTACAAGTTAGCTGAATAGGCCAATTTGGAACAAAATGAGCCTTTCTCCACCTAAAAAATACTGATTCTCAGGAGTTATTCCGTTCAAAACCAAATTCAATTTTGATAGGGAAACACTGTGCTAGGTGCTCCTGCTTCAAACACGAATTGCTTTCTTTCGAGAAATACCTGTGTTTCTTCACTGGAGCCGAGGAGGGTATGTGGAATAAAATGAGCCTTTTCGACCTTGAAAAGTGTGATATGCAGGGATTACTCATTTCAAAAACTAATTCAACTCTCAAACTGAAATAATGTGTTCTGCTACAGCTTCTAGCATACATGCTTTTCTTTGAAGAGGTACATGAATTTCTTCAACTCAGCTGGATAGCCCTAATAGACCAAACGCAGTCTATATTAACCCTTCAACACCTAAGATTCAGGAAGTTTTCCTTTACACACTAATGCAGTTCTCAGAGGAAAACAGAGTGCTTCTAACATGGATGGTTTTAAGGGAGAGATATATGTGCTTCTTCAACTCAGGGGAAAAGGCATAATTGGAGCAAAGAGAGACAATCTATCTTGAAATTCCTTAGTTGCCGGAAGCATTGCATTGAAAACCTAACTCAATACCCCCAAGGAATCAATGTTCTACATGCTCCTGCATCTCATAGCGATGGTTTTCTTTGAGAGATACCTGTGTTTCTTCCACTTGGGTGAATAGGTCTTTGTGGAACAAAATGAGCTTTTCTGCACTTTGAAAACTATCATGAACTACAGGAAGTGTTTCTTTCCAAACCTAACACTATTCTCATAAGGACAGAGATGCTGAATGCTGCAGCTTCTAACATAGATGCTTTTCTTATGAGAGATACAAGGGTTTCTTCACCTCAGCTGAATATACGTTAAGTTAACAAACAGAGTCTATCCCCACATTGAACCACCTAAGTTCCAGGAAGTATTCCTTTAAAAAACTAAGTGAATTCTACAGGGAAACAATGTGGTAGAAGCTCCTGGTCATAAGACAGATAGATTTCTTTCCAGAGATACATGTGTTTCTTCAAGTTAGCTGAATAGGCCTACTTAGAACAACGTGAGCCTTTCTCCACCTAGAAAATTCTGATATGGAACAGATATTCCTTTCAAAACCAAATTCAATTCTCACAGGGAAACAATGTGGTAGATGCTGCATCTTTGAACACAGGTGGTTTTCTTTAAGGAGACAGATGTGTACCTTCAACTGAATGGAAAAAGCCTAGTTGGAGCCAATGGAATCTATCTCCACCTTGAAACACCTAAGTTGCAGGATGTGTTTTTTCAGAACAAACTGAATTCTCACAGGAAAAGCATGTGCTACATTCTCCTGCATGGGACAATGAAGGATTTCCTTGAGAGACACATGTGTTTCATCACCTCACCTGAATAGGTGTGTTTGAAGCCCAAGGAGCCTTTCTGCCCTTTGAACATTTTGGTTTGCAGGAATTAGTCCTTTCAAAACATAACACAAGTCTCCCTGGAAGAAAGTTAGATGCTCCTGCTTCTAACACAGGTGTTTTTCTTTTGAGGGATACAAGGGTTCCTTCAATTTAGCTGAATAGGTCTATTTGCAACAAAATGAGCCCTTCTCCACCTGGAAAACTATCGTTCACAGGAATTATTCCTTTCAAAACTAACTCAATTCTCTGAAGGAGACAATGCACAAGATGCTGCGGCTTCAATCATAGTTGGTTGTCTTTGGAGAGATACACGTGTTTCCTCCCCTCAGTTGAGTCGGCCTATTGGGAGCAAAAAGTGCCTATCTCCACCTTGAAGCACCTAATTTTCACAAAGTAGTTCTTTCAAAAGTTAACTCAGTTATCACAGAGAAACAATGTGCTGCTAGCTTCTGTTTCTACACAGATGGAGTTCCTTCGAGAGATACATGTGTTTCTTCAAGTAAGATGAATTGGTGGATCTGCAGCCAAATGAGCCTTTTCCATCTTGAAACCTTTGGTTTGCAGGAAGTACTCCTTTCAAAAACTACCTGAGTTCTCATGGCATAACAATATGCTCGATGTGGCAGCCACTTTCGTAGCTGGTTTTCTTTGGAGAGATACATATGGTTCTTCAACTCAGGTGAATAGGCCTATTTGGAGCAAACTGAGGCTCTTTCCACCTTAAAAGACAGTGGTTGCAGGAAGTATACTTTTCCAAAACGGACGCAATTCTCACAGGAAAACAATGTGCTAGGTGCTCCTGCTACCAACAGGGATGGTTTTCTTTCGAGAAATACCTGTGTTTCTTCAACTTAGCCAAGTAGGGCTATTTGGAATCAAATGAGCCTTTTCGACCTGGAAAACTGTGAATTGCAGGAATTACTCTTCTCCAAATCCAATTCAACTCTCTGAGGGAAACATTGTGCTAGAGGCTAGAGCTTCTACCATGCATACTTTTCTTTTAGAGGTACATGTACTTCCTCTACTCAGCTGAATAGCCCTCTTGGACCAAACGCAGCCTATCTCCACATGCAAACACCTAAGATTCATGAAGAATTCCTTTCACAAACTAACACAGTTCTCACAGGAAAGCATGTGCTTCTAACATGGATGGTTTTCCTTTGAGAGATACATGTGTTTCTTCAACTTAGCTGAATAGGCCTATTGGAAATGAGGTGAGCCTCCTACTTTGAATATTGATATTTGCAGGGTGCATTGCTTTGAAAAACTAAATGAGTTCTCATAGTGAAACACTGTGCTAGATGTGGCAGTTTCTACCATTGATGGATTTCTTTGCATACATGCATGTGTATCTTCAATTCACCCAAATAGGCCTATTTAGAGTAAGCACATGCTCTCTCCACCTTGAAACACCTAAGTGGCAGTAAGTATTCCTTTCAAAAATAACTCAAGTCTCAGAGGGAAACAACGTGCACAACGCAAATGCTTCCATCACAGACGGTTTCCTTTTGAGAGGTACATGTGTTACATCTCCTTAGGGGAATAGGCCTATTTGGAGCAAAATGATCCTTTCTCCACTGTGAAAACTATGATTTGCAGGACGTATTCCTTTCAAAAAGTAACTCAAGTCTCACAAGGAAACAAAGTGGTAGGTTCTTTGCATCTAACACAGATTTTTTTCTTTCGAGATACACACAGGTTTCATCAACTTACTTGAACTGGCCTATTTGCAAGAAAATGAGACTTTCTCCACCTTGAAAAGTAGGATTTGCGCGAGTTATTCTTCCAAAACCTATCTGAAGTCTCACAGGGAAACAATGTGGTTGAAACTCCTGCTTCTAACTCGATGGTTTTCTTTCTAGGAAGGCATGTGTTTCATCAACTCAGTTGCCTAGGCCTATTTGGAACACAATGAGCCTATCTCCAACCTGAAAACTGTGATTAGCAGGATGTATTCCTTTCCAAAACTTCCTTAATTCTCAAAGGGAAACAAAGAGCTAGAAGCTGCGGCTTCCAACATAGGTGATTGTCTTTGCAGGGATACATGTGTTTCTTCAACTCAGCTGAATATACTTTAAGGGAGTAAACAGAGTCTATCTCCACCTTCAGCCACCTAAGTTCCAGGAAGTATTCCTTTAAAAAACTAACTGAATACTACAGGGAAACAATGTGGTAGAAGCTCCTGGTTCTAAGACAGATGATTTTCTTTCAAGAGATACATGTGTTTCTACAAGTTAGCTGAATAGGCCAATTTGGAACAAAATGAGCCTTTCTCCACCTAAAAAATACTGATTCTCAGGAGTTATTCCGTTCAAAACCAAATTCAATTTTGATAGGGAAACACTGTGCTAGGTGCTCCTGCTTCAAACACGAATTGCTTTCTTTCGAGAAATACCTGTGTTTCTTCACTGGAGCCGAGGAGGGTATGTGGAATAAAATGAGCCTTTTCGACCTTGAAAAGTGTGATATGCAGGGATTACTCATTTCAAAAACTAATTCAACTCTCAAACTGAAATAATGTGTTCTGCTACAGCTTCTAGCATACATGCTTTTCTTTGAAGAGGTACATGAATTTCTTCAACTCAGCTGGATAGCCCTAATAGACCAAACGCAGTCTATATTAACCCTTCAACACCTAAGATTCAGGAAGTTTTCCTTTACACACTAATGCAGTTCTCAGAGGAAAACAGAGTGCTTCTAACATGGATGGTTTTAAGGGAGAGATATATGTGCTTCTTCAACTCAGGGGAAAAGGCATAATTGGAGCAAAGAGAGACAATCTATCTTGAAATTCCTTAGTTGCCGGAAGCATTGCATTGAAAACCTAACTCAATACCCCCAAGGAATCAATGTTCTACATGCTCCTGCATCTCATAGCGATGGTTTTCTTTGAGAGATACCTGTGTTTCTTCCACTTGGGTGAATAGGTCTTTGTGGAACAAAATGAGCTTTTCTGCACTTTGAAAACTATCATGAACTACAGGAAGTGTTTCTTTCCAAACCTAACACTATTCTCATAAGGACAGAGATGCTGAATGCTGCAGCTTCTAACATAGATGCTTTTCTTATGAGAGATACAAGGGTTTCTTCACCTCAGCTGAATATACGTTAAGTTAACAAACAGAGTCTATCCCCACATTGAACCACCTAAGTTCCAGGAAGTATTCCTTTAAAAAACTAAGTGAATTCTACAGGGAAACAATGTGGTAGAAGCTCCTGGTCATAAGACAGATAGATTTCTTTCCAGAGATACATGTGTTTCTTCAAGTTAGCTGAATAGGCCTACTTAGAACAACGTGAGCCTTTCTCCACCTAGAAAATTCTGATATGGAACAGATATTCCTTTCAAAACCAAATTCAATTCTCACAGGGAAACAATGTGGTAGATGCTGCATCTTTGAACACAGGTGGTTTTCTTTAAGGAGACAGATGTGTACCTTCAACTGAATGGAAAAAGCCTAGTTGGAGCCAATGGAATCTATCTCCACCTTGAAACACCTAAGTTGCAGGATGTGTTTTTTCAGAACAAACTGAATTCTCACAGGAAAAGCATGTGCTACATTCTCCTGCATGGGACAATGAAGGATTTCCTTGAGAGACACATGTGTTTCATCACCTCACCTGAATAGGTGTGTTTGAAGCCCAAGGAGCCTTTCTGCCCTTTGAACATTTTGGTTTGCAGGAATTAGTCCTTTCAAAACATAACACAAGTCTCCCTGGAAGAAAGTTAGATGCTCCTGCTTCTAACACAGGTGTTTTTCTTTTGAGGGATACAAGGGTTCCTTCAATTTAGCTGAATAGGTCTATTTGCAACAAAATGAGCCCTTCTCCACCTGGAAAACTATCGTTCACAGGAATTATTCCTTTCAAAACTAACTCAATTGAGGAGGGAGACAATGCAGAAGATGCTGCAGCTTCTCTCACAGAGGGTTGTCTTTGGAGAGATACACGTGTTTCCTCCCCTCAGTTGAGTCGGCCTATTGGGAGCAAAAAGTGCCTATCTCCACCTTGAAGCACCTAATTTTCACAAAGTAGTTCTTTCAAAAGTTAACTCAGTTATCACAGAGAAACAATGTGCTGCTAGCTTCTGTTTCTACACAGATGGAGTTCCTTCGAGAGATACATGTGTTTCTTCAAGTAAGATGAATTGGTGGATCTGCAGCCAAATGAGCCTTTTCCATCTTGAAACCTTTGGTTTGCAGGAAGTACTCCTTTCAAAAACTACCTGAGTTCTCATGGCATAACAATATGCTCGATGTGGCAGCCACTTTCGTAGCTGGTTTTCTTTGGAGAGATACATATGGTTCTTCAACTCAGGTGAATAGGCCTATTTGGAGCAAACTGAGGCTCTTTCCACCTTAAAAGACAGTGGTTGCAGGAAGTATACTTTTCCAAAACGGACGCAATTCTCACAGGAAAACAATGTGCTAGGTGCTCCTGCTACCAACAGGGATGGTTTTCTTTCGAGAAATACCTGTGTTTCTTCAACTTAGCCAAGTAGGGCTATTTGGAATCAAATGAGCCTTTTCGACCTGGAAAACTGTGAATTGCAGGAATTACTCTTCTCCAAATCCAATTCAACTCTCTGAGGGAAACATTGTGCTAGAGGCTAGAGCTTCTACCATGCATACTTTTCTTTTAGAGGTACATGTACTTCCTCTACTCAGCTGAATAGCCCTCTTGGACCAAACGCAGCCTATCTCCACATGCAAACACCTAAGATTCATGAAGAATTCCTTTCACAAACTAACACAGTTCTCACAGGAAAGCATGTGCTTCTAACATGGATGGTTTTCCTTTGAGAGATACATGTGTTTCTTCAACTTAGCTGAATAGGCCTATTGGAAATGAGGTGAGCCTCCTACTTTGAATATTGATATTTGCAGGGTGCATTGCTTTGAAAAACTAAACGAGTTCTCATAGTGAAACACTGTGCTAGATGTGGCAGTTTCTACCATGGATGGATTTCTTTGCATACATGCATGTGTATCTTCAATTCACCCAAATAGGCCTATTTAGAGTAAGCACATGCTCTCTCCACCTTGAAACACCTAAGTGGCAGTAAGTATTCCTTTCAAAAATAACTCAAGTCTCAGAGGGAAACAACGTGCACAACGCAAATGCTTCCATCACAGACGGTTTCCTTTTGAGAGGTACATGTGTTACATCTCCTTAGGGGAATAGGCCTATTTGGAGCAAAATGATCCTTTCTCCACTGTGAAAACTATGATTTGCAGGACGTATTCCTTTCAAAAAGTAACTCAAGTCTCACAAGGAAACAAAGTGGTAGGTTCTTTGCATCTAACACAGATTTTTTTCTTTCGAGATACACACAGGTTTCATCAACTTACTTGAACTGGCCTATTTGCAAGAAAATGAGACTTTCTCCACCTTGAAAAGTAGGATTTGCGCGAGTTATTCTTCCAAAACCTATCTGAAGTCTCACAGGGAAACAATGTGGTTGAAACTCCTGCTTCTAACTCGATGGTTTTCTTTCTAGGAAGGCATGTGTTTCATCAACTCAGTTGCCTAGGCCTATTTGGAACACAATGAGCCTATCTCCAACCTGAAAACTGTGATTAGCAGGATGTATTCCTTTCCAAAACTTCCTTAATTCTCAAAGGGAAACAAAGAGCTAGAAGCTGCGGCTTCCAACATAGGTGATTGTCTTTGCAGGGATACATGTGTTTCTTCAACTCAGCTGAATATACTTTAAGGGAGTAAACAGAGTCTATCTCCACCTTCAGCCACCTAAGTTCCAGGAAGTATTCCTTTAAAAAACTAACTGAATACTACAGGGAAACAATGTGGTAGAAGCTCCTGGTTCTAAGACAGATGATTTTCTTTCAAGAGATACATGTGTTTCTACAAGTTAGCTGAATAGGCCAATTTGGAACAAAATGAGCCTTTCTCCACCTAAAAAATACTGATTCTCAGGAGTTATTCCGTTCAAAACCAAATTCAATTTTGATAGGGAAACACTGTGCTAGGTGCTCCTGCTTCAAACACGAATTGCTTTCTTTCGAGAAATACCTGTGTTTCTTCACTGGAGCCGAGGAGGGTATGTGGAATAAAATGAGCCTTTTCGACCTTGAAAAGTGTGATATGCAGGGATTACTCATTTCAAAAACTAATTCAACTCTCAAACTGAAATAATGTGTTCTGCTACAGCTTCTAGCATACATGCTTTTCTTTGAAGAGGTACATGAATTTCTTCAACTCAGCTGGATAGCCCTAATAGACCAAACGCAGTCTATATTAACCCTTCAACACCTAAGATTCAGGAAGTTTTCCTTTACACACTAATGCAGTTCTCAGAGGAAAACAGAGTGCTTCTAACATGGATGGTTTTAAGGGAGAGATATATGTGCTTCTTCAACTCAGGGGAAAAGGCATAATTGGAGCAAAGAGAGACAATCTATCTTGAAATTCCTTAGTTGCCGGAAGCATTGCATTGAAAACCTAACTCAATACCCCCAAGGAATCAATGTTCTACATGCTCCTGCATCTCATAGCGATGGTTTTCTTTGAGAGATACCTGTGTTTCTTCCACTTGGGTGAATAGGTCTTTGTGGAACAAAATGAGCTTTTCTGCACTTTGAAAACTATCATGAACTACAGGAAGTGTTTCTTTCCAAACCTAACACTATTCTCATAAGGACAGAGATGCTGAATGCTGCAGCTTCTAACATAGATGCTTTTCTTATGAGAGATACAAGGGTTTCTTCACCTCAGCTGAATATACGTTAAGTTAACAAACAGAGTCTATCCCCACATTGAACCACCTAAGTTCCAGGAAGTATTCCTTTAAAAAACTAAGTGAATTCTACAGGGAAACAATGTGGTAGAAGCTCCTGGTCATAAGACAGATAGATTTCTTTCCAGAGATACATGTGTTTCTTCAAGTTAGCTGAATAGGCCTACTTAGAACAACGTGAGCCTTTCTCCACCTAGAAAATTCTGATATGGAACAGATATTCCTTTCAAAACCAAATTCAATTCTCACAGGGAAACAATGTGGTAGATGCTGCATCTTTGAACACAGGTGGTTTTCTTTAAGGAGACAGATGTGTACCTTCAACTGAATGGAAAAAGCCTAGTTGGAGCCAATGGAATCTATCTCCACCTTGAAACACCTAAGTTGCAGGATGTGTTTTTTCAGAACAAACTGAATTCTCACAGGAAAAGCATGTGCTACATTCTCCTGCATGGGACAATGAAGGATTTCCTTGAGAGACACATGTGTTTCATCACCTCACCTGAATAGGTGTGTTTGAAGCCCAAGGAGCCTTTCTGCCCTTTGAACATTTTGGTTTGCAGGAATTAGTCCTTTCAAAACATAACACAAGTCTCCCTGGAAGAAAGTTAGATGCTCCTGCTTCTAACACAGGTGTTTTTCTTTTGAGGGATACAAGGGTTCCTTCAATTTAGCTGAATAGGTCTATTTGCAACAAAATGAGCCCTTCTCCACCTGGAAAACTATCGTTCACAGGAATTATTCCTTTCAAAACTAACTCAATTGAGGAGGGAGACAATGCAGAAGATGCTGCAGCTTCTCTCACAGAGGGTTGTCTTTGGAGAGATACACGTGTTTCCTCCCCTCAGTTGAATAGGCCTATTGGGAGCAAAAAGTGCCTATCTCCACCTTGAAGCACCTAATTTTCACAAAGTAGTTCTTTCAAAAGTTAACTCAGTTATCACAGAGAAACAATGTGCCGCTAGCTTCTGTTTCTACACAGATGGAGTTCCTTCGAGAGATACATGTGTTTCTTCAAGTAAGATGAATTGGTGGATCTGCAGCCAAATGAGCCTTTTCCATCTTGAAACCTTTGGTTTGCAGGAAGTACTCCTTTCAAAAACTACCTGAGTTCTCATGGCATAACAATATGCTCGATGTGGCAGCCACTTTCGTAGCTGGTTTTCTTTGGAGAGATACATATGGTTCTTCAACTCAGGTGAATAGGCCTATTTGGAGCAAACTGAGGCTCTTTCCACCTTAAAAGACAGTGGTTGCAGGAAGTATTCTTTTCCAAAACGGACGCAATTCTCACAGGAAAACAATGTGCTAGGTGCTCCTGCTTCCAACAGGGATGGTTTTCTTTCGAGAAATACCTGTGTTTCTTCAACTTAGCCAAGTAGGGCTATTTGGAATCAAATGAGCCTTTTCGACCTGGAAAACTGTGAATTGCAGGAATTAGTCTTCTCCAAATCCAATTCAACTCTCTGAGGGAAACATTGTGCTAGATGCTAGAGCTTCTACCATGCATACTTTTCTTTTAGATTTACATGTACTTCCTCTACTCAGCTGAATAGCCCTCATGGACCAAACGCAGCCTATCTCCCCATGCAAACACCTAAGATTCATGAAGAATTCCTTTCACAAACTAACACAGTTCTCACAGGAAAGCATGTGCTTCTAACATGGATGGTTTTCCTTTGAGAGATACATGTGTTTCTTCAACTTAGCTGAATAGGCCTATTGGAAATGAGGTGAGCCTCCTACTTTGAATATTGATATTTGCAGGGTGCATTGCTTTGAAAAAGTAAATGAGTTCTCATAATGAAACACTGTGCTAGATGTGGCAGTTTCTACCATTGATGGATTTCTTTGCATACATGCATGTGTATCTTCAATTCACCCAAATAGGCCTATTTAGAGTAAGCACATGCTCTCTCCACCTTGAAACACCTAAGTGGCAGTAAGTATTCCTTTCAAAAATAACTCAAGTCTCAGAGGGAAACAACGTGCACAATGCAAATGCTTCCATCACAGACGGTTTCCTTTTGAGAGGTACATGTGTTACATCTCCTTAGGGGAATAGGCCTATTTGGAGCAAAATGATCCTTTCTCCACTGTGAAAACTATGATTTGCAGGACGTATTCCTTTCAAAAAGTAACTCAAGTCTCACAAGGAAACAAAGTGGCAGGTTCTTTGCATCTAACACAGATTTTTTTCTTTCGAGATACACACAGGATTCATCAACTTACTTGAACTGGCCTATTTGCAAGAAAATGAGACTTTCTCCACCTTGAAAAGTAGGATTTGCGCGAGTTATTCTTCCAAAACCTATCTGAAGTCTCACAGGGAAACAATGTGGTTGAAACTCCTGCTTCTAACTCGATGGTTTTCTTTCTAGGAAGGCATGTGTTTCATCAACTCAGTTGCCTAGGCCTATTTGGAACACAATGAGCCTATCTCCAACCTGAAAACTGTGATTAGCAGGATGTATTCCTTTCCAAAACTTCCTTAATTCTCAAAGGGAAACAAAGAGCTAGAAGCTGCGGCTTCCAACATAGGTGATTGTCTTTGCAGGGATACATGTGTTTCTTCAACTCAGCTGAATATACTTTAAGGGAGTAAACAGAGTCTATCTCCACCTTCAGCCACCTAAGTTCCAGGAAGTATTCCTTTAAAAAACTAACTGAATACTACAGGGAAACAATGTGGTAGAAGCTCCTGGTTCTAAGACAGATGATTTTCTTTCAAGAGATACATGTGTTTCTACAAGTTAGCTGAATAGGCCAATTTGGAACAAAATGAGCCTTTCTCCACCTAAAAAATACTGATTCTCAGGAGTTATTCCGTTCAAAACCAAATTCAATTTTGATAGGGAAACACTGTGCTAGGTGCTCCTGCTTCAAACACGAATTGCTTTCTTTCGAGAAATACCTGTGTTTCTTCACTGGAGCCGAGTAGGGTATTTGGAATAAAATGAGCCTTTTCGACCTGGAAAAGTGTGATATGCAGGGATTATTCATTTCAAAAACTAATTCAACTCTCAAACTGAAATAATGTGTTCTGCTACAGCTTCTAGCATACATGCTTTTCTTTGAAGAGGTACATGAATTTCTTCAACTCAGCTGGATAGCCCTAATAGACCAAAGCAGTCTATATTAACCCTTCAACACCTAAGATTCAGGAAGTTTTCCTTTACACACTAATGCAGTTCTCAGAGGAAAACAGAGTGCTTCTAACATGGATGGTTTTAAGGGAGAGATATATGTGCTTCTTCAACTCAGGGGAAAAGGCATAATTGGAGCAAAGAGAGACAATCTATCTTGAAATTCCTTAGTTGCCGGAAGCATTGCATTGAAAACCTAACTCAATACCCCCAAGGAATCAATGTTCTACATGCTCCTGCATCTCATAGCGATGGTTTTCTTTGAGAGATACCTGTGTTTCTTCCACTTGGGTGAATAGGTCTTTGTGGAACAAAATGAGCTTTTCTGCACTTTGAAAACTATCATGAACTACAGGAAGTGTTTCTTTCCAAACCTAACACTATTCTCATAAGGACAGAGATGCTGAATGCTGCAGCTTCTAACATAGATGCTTTTCTTATGAGAGATACAAGGGTTTCTTCACCTCAGCTGAATATACGTTAAGTTAACAAACAGAGTCTATCCCCACATTGAACCACCTAAGTTCCAGGAAGTATTCCTTTAAAAAACTAAGTGAATTCTACAGGGAAACAATGTGGTAGAAGCTCCTGGTCATAAGACAGATAGATTTCTTTCCAGAGATACATGTGTTTCTTCAAGTTAGCTGAATAGGCCTACTTAGAACAACGTGAGCCTTTCTCCACCTAGAAAATTCTGATATGGAACAGATATTCCTTTCAAAACCAAATTCAATTCTCACAGGGAAACAATGTGGTAGATGCTGCATCTTTGAACACAGGTGGTTTTCTTTAAGGAGACAGATGTGTACCTTCAACTGAATGGAAAAAGCCTAGTTGGAGCCAATGGAATCTATCTCCACCTTGAAACACCTAAGTTGCAGGATGTGTTTTTTCAGAACAAACTGAATTCTCACAGGAAAAGCATGTGCTACATTCTCCTGCATGGGACAATGAAGGATTTCCTTGAGAGACACATGTGTTTCATCACCTCACCTGAATAGGTGTGTTTGAAGCCCAAGGAGCCTTTCTGCCCTTTGAACATTTTGGTTTGCAGGAATTAGTCCTTTCAAAACATAACACAAGTCTCCCTGGAAGAAAGTTAGATGCTCCTGCTTCTAACACAGGTGTTTTTCTTTTGAGGGATACAAGGGTTCCTTCAATTTAGCTGAATAGGTCTATTTGCAACAAAATGAGCCCTTCTCCACCTGGAAAACTATCGTTCACAGGAATTATTCCTTTCAAAACTAACTCAATTGAGGAGGGAGACAATGCAGAAGATGCTGCAGCTTCTCTCACAGAGGGTTGTCTTTGGAGAGATACACGTGTTTCCTCCCCTCAGTTGAATAGGCTTATTGGGAGCAAAAAGTGCCTATCTCCACCTTGAAGCACCTAATTTTCACAAAGTAGTTCTTTCAAAAGTTAACTCAGTTATCACAGAGAAACAATGTGCCGCTAGCTTCTGTTTCTACACAGATGGAGTTCCTTCGAGAGATACATGTGTTTCTTCAAGTAAGATGAATTGGTGGATCTGCAGCCAAATGAGCCTTTTCCATCTTGAAACCTTTGGTTTGCAGGAAGTACTCCTTTCAAAAACTACCTGAGTTCTCATGGCATAACAATATGCTCGATGTGGCAGCCACTTTCGTAGCTGGTTTTCTTTGGAGAGATACATATGGTTCTTCAACTCAGGTGAATAGGCCTATTTGGAGCAAACTGAGGCTCTTTCCACCTTAAAAGACAGTGGTTGCAGGAAGTATTCTTTTCCAAAACGGACGCAATTCTCACAGGAAAACAATGTGCTAGGTGCTCCTGCTTCCAACAGGGATGGTTTTCTTTCGAGAAATACCTGTGTTTCTTCAACTTAGCCAAGTAGGGCTATTTGGAATCAAATGAGCCTTTTCGACCTGGAAAACTGTGAATTGCAGGAATTAGTCTTCTCCAAATCCAATTCAACTCTCTGAGGGAAACATTGTGCTAGATGCTAGAGCTTCTACCATGCATACTTTTCTTTTAGATTTACATGTACTTCCTCTACTCAGCTGAATAGCCCTCATGGACCAAACGCAGCCTATCTCCCCATGCAAACACCTAAGATTCATGAAGAATTCCTTTCACAAACTAACACAGTTCTCACAGGAAAGCATGTGCTTCTAACATGGATGGTTTTCCTTTGAGAGATACATGTGTTTCTTCAACTTAGCTGAATAGGCCTATTGGAAATGAGGTGAGCCTCCTACTTTGAATATTGATATTTGCAGGGTGCATTGCTTTGAAAAAGTAAATGAGTTCTCATAATGAAACACTGTGCTAGATGTGGCAGTTTCTACCATTGATGGATTTCTTTGCATACATGCATGTGTATCTTCAATTCACCCAAATAGGCCTATTTAGAGTAAGCACATGCTCTCTCCACCTTGAAACACCTAAGTGGCAGTAAGTATTCCTTTCAAAAATAACTCAAGTCTCAGAGGGAAACAACGTGCACAATGCAAATGCTTCCATCACAGACGGTTTCCTTTTGAGAGGTACATGTGTTACATCTCCTTAGGGGAATAGGCCTATTTGGAGCAAAATGATCCTTTCTCCACTGTGAAAACTATGATTTGCAGGACGTATTCCTTTCAAAAAGTAACTCAAGTCTCACAAGGAAACAAAGTGGCAGGTTCTTTGCATCTAACACAGATTTTTTTCTTTCGAGATACACACAGGATTCATCAACTTACTTGAACTGGCCTATTTGCAAGAAAATGAGACTTTCTCCACCTTGAAAAGTAGGATTTGCGTGAGTTATTCTTCCAAAACCTATCTGAAGTCTCACAGGGAAACAATGTGGTTGAAACTCCTGCTTCTAACTCGATGGTTTTCTTTCTAGGAAGGCATGTGTTTCATCAACTCAGTTGCCTAGGCCTATTTGGAACACAATGAGCCTATCTCCAACCTGAAAACTGTGATTAGCAGGATGTATTCCTTTCCAAAACTTCCTTAATTCTCAAAGGGAAACAAAGAGCTAGAAGCTGCGGCTTCCAACATAGGTGATTGTCTTTGCAGGGATACATGTGTTTCTTCAACTCAGCTGAATATACTTTAAGGGAGTAAACAGAGTCTATCTCCACCTTCAGCCACCTAAGTTCCAGGAAGTATTCCTTTAAAAAACTAACTGAATACTACAGGGAAACAATGTGGTAGAAGCTCCTGGTTCTAAGACAGATGATTTTCTTTCAAGAGATACATGTGTTTCTACAAGTTAGCTGAATAGGCCAATTTGGAACAAAATGAGCCTTTCTCCACCTAAAAAATACTGATTCTCAGGAGTTATTCCGTTCAAAACCAAATTCAATTTTGATAGGGAAACACTGTGCTAGGTGCTCCTGCTTCAAACACGAATTGCTTTCTTTCGAGAAATACCTGTGTTTCTTCACTGGAGCCGAGTAGGGTATTTGGAATAAAATGAGCCTTTTCGACCTGGAAAAGTGTGATATGCAGGGATTACTCATTTCAAAAACTAATTCAACTCTCAAACTGAAATAATGTGTTCTGCTACAGCTTCTAGCATACATGCTTTTCTTTGAAGAGGTACATGAATTTCTTCAACTCAGCTGGATAGCCCTAATAGACCAAAGCAGTCTATATTAACCCTTCAACACCTAAGATTCAGGAAGTTTTCCTTTACACACTAATGCAGTTCTCAGAGGAAAACAGAGTGCTTCTAACATGGATGGTTTTAAGGGAGAGATATATGTGCTTCTTCAACTCAGGGGAAAAGGCATAATTGGAGCAAAGAGAGACAATCTATCTTGAAATTCCTTAGTTGCCGGAAGCATTGCATTGAAAACCTAACTCAATACCCCCAAGGAATCAATGTTCTACATGCTCCTGCATCTCATAGCGATGGTTTTCTTTGAGAGATACCTGTGTTTCTTCCACTTGGGTGAATAGGTCTTTGTGGAACAAAATGAGCTTTTCTGCACTTTGAAAACTATCATGAACTACAGGAAGTGTTTCTTTCCAAACCTAACACTATTCTCATAAGGACAGAGATGCTGAATGCTGCAGCTTCTAACATAGATGCTTTTCTTATGAGAGATACAAGGGTTTCTTCACCTCAGCTGAATATACGTTAAGTTAACAAACAGAGTCTATCCCCACATTGAACCACCTAAGTTCCAGGAAGTATTCCTTTAAAAAACTAAGTGAATTCTACAGGGAAACAATGTGGTAGAAGCTCCTGGTCATAAGACAGATAGATTTCTTTCCAGAGATACATGTGTTTCTTCAAGTTAGCTGAATAGGCCTACTTAGAACAACGTGAGCCTTTCTCCACCTAGAAAATTCTGATATGGAACAGATATTCCTTTCAAAACCAAATTCAATTCTCACAGGGAAACAATGTGGTAGATGCTGCATCTTTGAACACAGGTGGTTTTCTTTAAGGAGACAGATGTGTACCTTCAACTGAATGGAAAAAGCCTAGTTGGAGCCAATGGAATCTATCTCCACCTTGAAACACCTAAGTTGCAGGATGTGTTTTTTCAGAACAAACTGAATTCTCACAGGAAAAGCATGTGCTACATTCTCCTGCATGGGACAATGAAGGATTTCCTTGAGAGACACATGTGTTTCATCACCTCACCTGAATAGGTGTGTTTGAAGCCCAAGGAGCCTTTCTGCCCTTTGAACATTTTGGTTTGCAGGAATTAGTCCTTTCAAAACATAACACAAGTCTCCCTGGAAGAAAGTTAGATGCTCCTGCTTCTAACACAGGTGTTTTTCTTTTGAGGGATACAAGGGTTCCTTCAATTTAGCTGAATAGGTCTATTTGCAACAAAATGAGCCCTTCTCCACCTGGAAAACTATCGTTCACAGGAATTATTCCTTTCAAAACTAACTCAATTGAGGAGGGAGACAATGCAGAAGATGCTGCAGCTTCTCTCACAGAGGGTTGTCTTTGGAGAGATACACGTGTTTCCTCCCCTCAGTTGAATAGGCTTATTGGGAGCAAAAAGTGCCTATCTCCACCTTGAAGCACCTAATTTTCACAAAGTAGTTCTTTCAAAAGTTAACTCAGTTATCACAGAGAAACAATGTGCCGCTAGCTTCTGTTTCTACACAGATGGAGTTCCTTCGAGAGATACATGTGTTTCTTCAAGTAAGATGAATTGGTGGATCTGCAGCCAAATGAGCCTTTTCCATCTTGAAACCTTTGGTTTGCAGGAAGTACTCCTTTCAAAAACTACCTGAGTTCTCATGGCATAACAATATGCTCGATGTGGCAGCCACTTTCGTAGCTGGTTTTCTTTGGAGAGATACATATGGTTCTTCAACTCAGGTGAATAGGCCTATTTGGAGCAAACTGAGGCTCTTTCCACCTTAAAAGACAGTGGTTGCAGGAAGTATTCTTTTCCAAAACGGACGCAATTCTCACAGGAAAACAATGTGCTAGGTGCTCCTGCTTCCAACAGGGATGGTTTTCTTTCGAGAAATACCTGTGTTTCTTCAACTTAGCCAAGTAGGGCTATTTGGAATCAAATGAGCCTTTTCGACCTGGAAAACTGTGAATTGCAGGAATTAGTCTTCTCCAAATCCAATTCAACTCTCTGAGGGAAACATTGTGCTAGATGCTAGAGCTTCTACCATGCATACTTTTCTTTTAGATTTACATGTACTTCCTCTACTCAGCTGAATAGCCCTCATGGACCAAACGCAGCCTATCTCCCCATGCAAACACCTAAGATTCATGAAGAATTCCTTTCACAAACTAACACAGTTCTCACAGGAAAGCATGTGCTTCTAACATGGATGGTTTTCCTTTGAGAGATACATGTGTTTCTTCAACTTAGCTGAATAGGCCTATTGGAAATGAGGTGAGCCTCCTACTTTGAATATTGATATTTGCAGGGTGCATTGCTTTGAAAAAGTAAATGAGTTCTCATAATGAAACACTGTGCTAGATGTGGCAGTTTCTACCATTGATGGATTTCTTTGCATACATGCATGTGTATCTTCAATTCACCCAAATAGGCCTATTTAGAGTAAGCACATGCTCTCTCCACCTTGAAACACCTAAGTGGCAGTAAGTATTCCTTTCAAAAATAACTCAAGTCTCAGAGGGAAACAACGTGCACAATGCAAATGCTTCCATCACAGACGGTTTCCTTTTGAGAGGTACATGTGTTACATCTCCTTAGGGGAATAGGCCTATTTGGAGCAAAATGATCCTTTCTCCACTGTGAAAACTATGATTTGCAGGACGTATTCCTTTCAAAAAGTAACTCAAGTCTCACAAGGAAACAAAGTGGCAGGTTCTTTGCATCTAACACAGATTTTTTTCTTTCGAGATACACACAGGTTTCATCAACTTACTTGAACTGGCCTATTTGCAAGAAAATGAGACTTTCTCCACCTTGAAAAGTAGGATTTGCGTGAGTTATTCTTCCAAAACCTATCTGAAGTCTCACAGGGAAACAATGTGGTTGAAACTCCTGCTTCTAACTCGATGGTTTTCTTTCTAGGAAGGCATGTGTTTCATCAACTCAGTTGCCTAGGCCTATTTGGAACACAATGAGCCTATCTCCAACCTGAAAACTGTGATTAGCAGGATGTATTCCTTTCCAAAACTTCCTTAATTCTCAAAGGGAAACAAAGAGCTAGAAGCTGCGGCTTCCAACATAGGTGATTGTCTTTGCAGGGATACATGTGTTTCTTCAACTCAGCTGAATATACTTTAAGGGAGTAAACAGAGTCTATCTCCACCTTCAGCCACCTAAGTTCCAGGAAGTATTCCTTTAAAAAACTAACTGAATACTACAGGGAAACAATGTGGTAGAAGCTCCTGGTTCTAAGACAGATGATTTTCTTTCAAGAGATACATGTGTTTCTACAAGTTAGCTGAATAGGCCAATTTGGAACAAAATGAGCCTTTCTCCACCTAAAAAATACTGATTCTCAGGAGTTATTCCGTTCAAAACCAAATTCAATTTTGATAGGGAAACACTGTGCTAGGTGCTCCTGCTTCAAACACGAATTGCTTTCTTTCGAGAAATACCTGTGTTTCTTCACTGGAGCCGAGTAGGGTATTTGGAATAAAATGAGCCTTTTCGACCTGGAAAAGTGTGATATGCAGGGATTACTCATTTCAAAAACTAATTCAACTCTCAAACTGAAATAATGTGTTCTGCTACAGCTTCTAGCATACATGCTTTTCTTTGAAGAGGTACATGAATTTCTTCAACTCAGCTGGATAGCCCTAATAGACCAAAGCAGTCTATATTAACCCTTCAACACCTAAGATTCAGGAAGTTTTCCTTTACACACTAATGCAGTTCTCAGAGGAAAACAGAGTGCTTCTAACATGGATGGTTTTAAGGGAGAGATATATGTGCTTCTTCAACTCAGGGGAAAAGGCATAATTGGAGCAAAGAGAGACAATCTATCTTGAAATTCCTTATTTGCCGGAAGCATTGCATTGAAAACCTAACTCAATACCCCCAAGGAATCAATGTTCTACATGCTCCTGCATCTCATAGCGATGGTTTTCTTTGAGAGATACCTGTGTTTCTTCCACTTGGGTGAATAGGTCTTTGTGGAACAAAATGAGCTTTTCTGCACTTTGAAAACTATCATGAACTACAGGAAGTGTTTCTTTCCAAACCTAACACTATTCTCATAAGGACAGAGATGCTGAATGCTGCAGCTTCTAACATAGATGCTTTTCTTATGAGAGATACAAGGGTTTCTTCACCTCAGCTGAATATACGTTAAGTTAACAAACAGAGTCTATCCCCACATTGAACCACCTAAGTTCCAGGAAGTATTCCTTTAAAAAACTAAGTGAATTCTACAGGGAAACAATGTGGTAGAAGCTCCTGGTCATAAGACAGATAGATTTCTTTCCAGAGATACATGTGTTTCTTCAAGTTAGCTGAATAGGCCTACTTAGAACAACGTGAGCCTTTCTCCACCTAGAAAATTCTGATATGGAACAGATATTCCTTTCAAAACCAAATTCAATTCTCACAGGGAAACAATGTGGTAGATGCTGCATCTTTGAACACAGGTGGTTTTCTTTAAGGAGACAGATGTGTACCTTCAACTGAATGGAAAAAGCCTAGTTGGAGCCAATGGAATCTATCTCCACCTTGAAACACCTAAGTTGCAGGATGTGTTTTTTCAGAACAAACTGAATTCTCACAGGAAAAGCATGTGCTACATTCTCCTGCATGGGACAATGAAGGATTTCCTTGAGAGACACATGTGTTTCATCACCTCACCTGAATAGGTGTGTTTGAAGCCCAAGGAGCCTTTCTGCCCTTTGAACATTTTGGTTTGCAGGAATTAGTCCTTTCAAAACATAACACAAGTCTCCCTGGAAGAAAGTTAGATGCTCCTGCTTCTAACACAGGTGTTTTTCTTTTGAGGGATACAAGGGTTCCTTCAATTTAGCTGAATAGGTCTATTTGCAACAAAATGAGCCCTTCTCCACCTGGAAAACTATCGTTCACAGGAATTATTCCTTTCAAAACTAACTCAATTGAGGAGGGAGACAATGCAGAAGATGCTGCAGCTTCTCTCACAGAGGGTTGTCTTTGGAGAGATACACGTGTTTCCTCCCCTCAGTTGAATAGGCCTATTGGGAGCAAAAAGTGCCTATCTCCACCTTGAAGCACCTAATTTTCACAAAGTAGTTCTTTCAAAAGTTAACTCAGTTATCACAGAGAAACAATGTGCTGCTAGCTTCTGTTTCTACACAGATGGAGTTCCTTCGAGAGATACATGTGTTTCTTCAAGTAAGATGAATTGGTGGATCTGCAGCCAAATGAGCCTTTTCCATCTTGAAACCTTTGGTTTGCAGGAAGTACTCCTTTCAAAAACTACCTGAGTTCTCATGGCATAACAATATGCTCGATGTGGCAGCCACTTTCGTAGCTGGTTTTCTTTGGAGAGATACATATGGTTCTTCAACTCAGGTGAATAGGCCTATTTGGAGCAAACTGAGGCTATTTCCACCTTAAAAGACAGTGGTTGCAGGAAGTATTCTTTTCCAAAACGGACGCAATTCTCACAGGAAAACAATGTGCTAGGTGCTCCTGCTTCCAACAGGGATGGTTTTCTTTCGAGAAATACCTGTGTTTCTTCAACTTAGCCAAGTAGGGCTATTTGGAATCAAATGAGCCTTTTCGACCTGGAAAACTGTGAATTGCAGGAATTACTCTTCTCCAAATCCAATTCAACTCTCAGAGGGAAACATTGTGCTAGATGCTAGAGCTTCTACCATGCATACTTTTCTTTTAGAGGTACATGTACTTCCTCTAATCAGCTGAATAGCCCTCATGGACCAAACGCAGCCTATCTCCCCATGCAAACACCTAAGATTCATGAAGAATTCCTTTCACAAACTAACACAGTTCTCACAGGAAAGCATGTGCTTCTAACATGGATGGTTTTCCTTTGAGAGATACATGTGTTTCTTCAACTTAGCTGAATAGGCCTATTGGAAATGAGGTGAGCCTCCTACTTTGAATATTGATATTTGCAGGGTGCATTGCTTTGAAAAACTAAATGAGTTCTCATAGTGAAACACTGTGCAAGATGTGGCAGTTTCTACCATTGATGGATTTCTTTGCATACATGCATGTGTATCTTCAATTCACCCAAATAGGCCTATTTAGAGTAAGCACATGCTCTCTCCACCTTGAAACACCTAAGTGGCAGTAAGTATTCCTTTCAAAAATAACTCAAGTCTCAGAGGGAAACAACGTGCACAATGCAAATGCTTCCATCACAGACGGTTTCCTTTTGAGAGGTACATGTGTTACATCTCCTTAGGGGAATAGGCCTATTTGGAGCAAAATGATCCTTTCTCCACTGTGAAAACTATGATTTGCAGGACGTATTCCTTTCAAAAAGTAACTCAAGTCTTACAAGGAAACAAAGTGGCAGGTTCTTTGCATCTAACACAGATTTTTTTCTTTCGAGATACACACAGGATTCATCAACTTACTCGAACTCCCCTATTTGCAAGAAAATGAGACTTTCTCCACCTTGAAAAGTAGGATTTGCGCGAGTTATTCTTCCAAAACCTATCTGAAGTCTCACAGGGAAACAATGTGGTTGAAACTCCTGCTTCTAACTCGATGATTTTCTTTCTAGGAAGGCATGTGTTTCATCAACTCAGTTGCCTAGGCCTATTTGGAACACAATGAGCCTATCTCCAACCTGAAAACTGTGATTAGCAGGATGTATTCCTTTCCAAAACTTCCTTAATTCTCAAAGGGAAACAAAGAGCTAGAAGCTGCGGCTTCCAACATAGGTGATTGTCTTTGCAGGGATACATGTGTTTCTTCAACTCAGCTGAATATACTTTAAGGGAGTAAACAGAGTCTATCTCCACCTTCAGCCACCTAAGTTCCAGGAAGTATTCCTTTAAAAAACTAACTGAATACTACAGGGAAACAATGTGGTAGAAGCTCCTGGTTCTAAGACAGATGATTTTCTTTCAAGAGATACATGTGTTTCTACAAGTTAGCTGAATAGGCCAATTTGGAACAAAATGAGCCTTTCTCCACCTAAAAAATATTGATTCTCAGGAGTTATTCCGTTCAAAACCAAATTCAATTTTGATAGGGAAACACTGTGCTAGGTGCTCCTGCTTCAAACACGAATTGCTTTCTTTCGAGAAATACCTGTGTTTCTTCACTGGAGCCGAGTAGGGTATGTGGAATAAAATGAGCCTTTTCGACCTTGAAAAGTGTGATATGCAGGGATTACTCATTTCAAAAACTAATTCAACTCTCAAACTGAAATAATGTGTTCTGCTACAGCTTCTAGCATACATGCTTTTCTTTGAAGAGGTACATGAATTTCTTCAACTCAGCTGGATAGCCCTAAAAGACCAAACGCAGTCTATATTAACCCTTCAACACCTAAGATTCAGGAAGTTTTCCTTTACACACTAATGCAGTTCTCAGAGGAAAACAGAGTGCTTCTAACATGGATGGTTTTAAGGGAGAGATATATGTGCTTCTTCAACTCAGGGTAAAAGGCATAATTGGAGCAAAGAGAGACAATCTATCTTGAAATTCCTTAGTTGCCGGAAGCATTGCATTGAAAACCTAACTCAATACCCCCAAGGAATCAATGTTCTACATGCTCCTGCATCTCATAGCGAAGGTTTTCTTTGAGAGATACCTGTGTTTCTTCCACTTGGGTGAATAGGTCTTTGTGGAACAAAATGAGCTTTTCTGCACTTTGAAAACTATCATGAACTACAGGAAGTGTTTCTTTCCAAACCTAACACTATTCTCATAAGGACAGAGATGCTGAATGCTGCAGCTTCTAACATAGATGCTTTTCTTATGAGAGATACAAGGGTTTCTTCACCTCAGCTGAATATACGTTAAGTTAACAAACAGAGTCTATCCCCACATTGAACCACCTAAGTTCCAGGAAGTATTCCTTTAAAAAACTAAGTGAATTCTACAGGGAAACAATGTGGTCGAAGCTCCTGGTCATAAGACAGATAGATTTCTTTCCAGAGATACATGTGTTTCTTCAAGTTAGCTGAATAGGCCTACTTAGAACAACGTGAGCCTTTCTCCACCTAGAAAATTCTGATATGCAACAGATATTCCTTTCAAAACCAAATTCAATTCTCACAGGGAAACAATGTGGTAGATGCTGCATCTTTGAACACAGGTGGTTTTCTTTAAGGAGACAGATGTGTACCTTCAACTGAATGGAAAAAGCCTAGTTGGAGTCAATGGAATCTATCTCCACCTTGAAACACCTAAGTTGCAGGATGTGTTTTTTCAGAACAAACTGAATTCTCACAGGAAAAGCATGTGCTACATTCTCCTGCATGGGACAATGAAGGATTTCCTTGAGAGACACATGTGTTTCATCACCTCACCTGAATAGGTGTGTTTGAAGCCCAAGGAGCCTTTCTGCCCTTTGAACATTTTGGTTTGCAGGAATTAGTTCTTTCAAAACATAACACAAGTCTCCCTGGAAGAAAGTTAGATGCTCCTGCTTCTAACACAGGTGTTTTTCTTTTGAGGGATACAAGGGTTCCTTCAATTTAGCTGAATAGGTCTATTTGCAACAAAATGAGCCCTTCTCCACCTGGAAAATTATCGTTCACAGGAATTATTCCTTTCAAAACTAACTCAATTCTCTGAAGGAGACAATGCACAAGATGCTGCGGCTTCAATCATAGTTGGTTGTCTTTGGAGAGATACACGTGTTTCCTCCCCTCAGTTGAGTAGGCCTATTGGGAGCAAAAAGTGCCTATCTCCACCTTGAAGCACCTAATTTTCACAAAGTAGTTCTTTCAAAAGTTAACTCAGTTATCACAGAGAAACAATGTGCTGCTAGCTTCTGTTTCTACACAGATGGAGTTCCTTCGAGAGATACATGTGTTTCTTCAAGTAAGATGAATTGGTGGATCTGCAGCAAAATGAGCCTTTTCCATCTTGAAACCTTTGGTTTGCAGGAAGTACTCCTTTCGAAAACTACCTGAGTTCTCATGGCATAACAATATGCTCGATGTGGCAGCCACTTTCGTAGCTGGTTTTCTTTGGAGAGATACATATGGTTCTTCAACTCAGGTGAATAGGCCTATTTGGAGCAAACTGAGGCTCTTTCCACCTTAAAAGACAGTGGTTGCAGGAAGTATTCTTTTCCAAAACGGACGCAATTCTCACAGGAAAACAATGTGCTAGGGGCTCCTGCTTCCAACAGGGATGGTTTTCTTTCGAGAAATACCTGTGTTTCTTCAACTTAGCCAAGTAGGGCTATTTGGAATCAAATGAGCCTTTTCGACCTGGAAAACTGTGAATTGCAGGAATTACTCTTCTCCAAATCCAATTCAACTCTCAGAGGGAAACATTGTGCTAGATGCTAGAGCTTCTACCATGCATACTTTTCTTTTAGAGGTACATGTACTTCCTCTACTCAGCTGAATAGCCCTCATGGACCAAACGCAGCCTATCTCCACATGCAAACACCTAAGATTCATGAAGAATTCCTTTCACAAACTAACACAGTTCTCACAGGAAAGCATGTGCTTCTAACATGGATGGTTTTCCTTTGAGAGATACATGTGTTTCTTCAACTTAGCTGAATAGGCCTATTGGAAATGAGGTGAGCCTCCTACTTTGAATATTGATATTTGCAGGGTGCATTGCTTTGAAAAACTAAATGAGTTCTCATAGTGAAACACTGTGCTAGATGTGGCAGTTTCTACCATTGATGGATTTCTTTGCATACATGCATGTGTATCTTCAATTCACCCAAATAGGCCTATTTAGAGTAAGCACATGCTCTCTCCACCTTGAAACACCTAAGTGGCAGTAAGTATTCCTTTCAAAAATAACTCAAGTCTCAGAGGGAAACAACGTGCACAATGCAAATGCTTCCATCACAGACGGTTTCCTTTTGAGAGGTACATGTGTTACATCTCCTTAGGGGAATAGGCCTATTTGGAGCAAAATGATCCTTTCTCCACTGTGAAAACTATGATTTGCAGGACGTATTCCTTTCAAAAAGTAACTCAAGTCTCACAAGGAAACAAAGTGGCAGGTTCTTTGCATCTAACACAGATTTTTTTCTTTCGAGATACACACAGGATTCATCAACTTACTTGAACTGGCCTATTTGCAAGAAAATGAGACTTTCTCCACCTTGAAAAGTAGGATTTGCTCGAGTTATTCTTCCAAAACCTATCTGAAGTCTCACAGGGAAACAATGTGGTTGAAACTCCTGCTTCTAACTCGATGGTTTTCTTTCGAGGAATGCATGTGTTTCATCAATTCAGTTGCCTAAGCCTATTTGGAACACAATGAGCCTATCTCCAACCTGAAAACTGTGATTAGCAGGATGTATTCCTTTCCAAAACTTCCTTAATTCTCAAAGGGAAACAAAGAGCTAGAAGCTGCGGCTTCCAACATAGGTGATTGTCTTTGCAGGGATACATGTGTTTCTTCAACTCAGCAGAATACGCCTACTTAGTGCAAAAAGAGACCGTCTGCACCTTGAAACAACTATGTTGCAAGAAATAGTCCTTTCCAAAACTAATCTAATTGTCACAAGAACAAGGTGCAGAATGCTGCAGTTTCTAGCATACATAGTTTTCTTTGGGGAGGAACATGTGTTACTTCAACTCAGCTGAATAGGCCTATTTGGAGCAAACACAGCCTATCTCCACTTTGAAACACCAAAGTTGCAGGAAGCGTTCCTTTCCAAAAGAGACACAATTCTCACTGGAATACAACGTGTTAAATGCTCCAGCTTCGAACATAGATGGTTTTCTTTGGAGAGATACATGGGTTTCTTCACCTCAGCTGAATATACTTTAAGGGAGCTAACAGAGTCTATCTCCACCTTGAACCACCCAGGTTCCAGTAAGTATTCCTTTAAAAAACTAACTGAATACTACAGGGAAACAATGTGGTAGAAGCTCCTGGTTCTAAGACAGATGATTTTCTTTCAAGAGATACATGTGTTTCTACAAGTTAGCTGAAGAGGCCAATTTGGAACAAAATGAGCCTTTCTCCACCTAAAAAATACTGATTCTCAGGAGTTATTCCGTTCAAAACCAAATTCAATTTTGATAGGGAAACAGTGTGCTAGGTGCTCCTGCTTCAAACACGAATTGCTTTCTTTCGAGAAATACCTGTGTTTCTTCACTGGAGCCGAGTTGGGTATTTGGAATAAAATGAGCCTTTTCGACCTTGAAAAGTGTGATTTGCAGGGATTACTCATTTCAAAAACTAATTCAACTCTCAAACTGAAATAATGTGTTCTGCTACAGCTTCTAGCATACATGCTTTTCTTTGAAGAGGTACATGAATTTCTTCAACTCAGCTGGATAGCCCTAATAGACCAAACGCAGTCTATATTAACCCTTCAACACCTAAGATTCAGGAAGTTTTCCTTTACAAACTAATGCAGTGCTCAGAGGAAAACAGAGTGCTTCTAACATGGATGGTTTTAAGGGAGAGATATATGTGCTTCTTCAACTCAGGGGAAAAGGCATAAATGGAGCAAAGAGACACAATCTATCTTGAAATTCCTTAGTTGGAGGACGCATTGCATTGAAAACCTAACTCAATACTCCCAAGGAATCAATGTTCTACATGCTCCTGCAACTAATAGCGATGGTTTTCTTTGAGAGATACCTGTGTTTCTTCCACTTGGGTGAATAGGCCTTTTTGGAACAAAATGAGCTTTTCTGCACTTTGAAAACCATCATGAACTACAGGAAGTGTTTCTTTCCAAACCTAACACTATTCTCATAAGGACAGAGATGCTGAATGCTGCAGCTTCTAACATAGATGCTTTTCTTATGAGAGATACAAGGGTTTCTTCACCTCAGCTGAATATACGTTAAGTTAACAAACAGAGTCTATCCCCACATTGAACCACCTAAGTTCCAGGAAGTATTCCTTTAAAAAACTAAGTGAATTCTACAGGGAAACAATGTGGTAGAAGCTCCTGGTCATAAGACAGATAGATTTCTTTCCAGAGATACATGTGTTTCTTCAAGTTAGCTGAATAGGCCTACTTAGAACAACGTGAGCCTTTCTCCACCTAGAAAATTCTGATATGCAACAGATATTCCTTTCAAAACCAAATTCAATTCTCACAGGGAAACAATGTGGTAGATGCTGCATCTTTGAAAACAGGTGCTTTTCTTTAAGGAGACAGATGTGTACCTTCAACTGAATGGAAAAAGCCTAGTTGGAGTCAATGGAATCTATCTCCACCTTGAAACACCTAAGTTGCAGGATGTGTTTTTTAAGAACAAACTGAATTCTCACAGGAAAAGCATGTGCGACATTCTCCTGCATGGGACAATGAAGGATTTCCTTGAGAGACACATGTGTTTCATCACCTCACCTGAATAGGTGTATTTGAAGCAAAAAGAGCCTTTCTGCCCTTTGAACATTTTGGTTTGCAGGAATTAGTCCTTTCAAAACATAACACAAGTCTCCCTGGAAGAAAGTTCGATGCTCCTTCTTCTAACACAGGTGTTTTTCTTTTGAGGGATACAAGGGTTCCTTCAATTTAGCTGAATAGGTCTATTTGCAACAAAATGAGCCCTTCTCCACCTTGAAAACTATCGATCAGAGGAATTATTCCTTTCAAAACTAACTCAATTCTCTGAAGGAGACAATGCACAAGATGTGCGGCTTCTATCATAGTTGGTTGTCTTTGGAGAGATACACGTGTTTCCTCCCCTCAGTTGAATAGGCCTATTGGGAGCAAAAAGTGCCTATCTCCACCTTGAAGCACCTAATTTTCACAAAGTAGTTCTTTCAAAAGTTAACTCAGTTATCACAGAGAAACAATGTGCTGCTAGCTTCTGTTTCTACACGCAGATGGATTTCCTTCGAGAGATACATGTGTTTCTTCAAGTAAGATGAATTGGTGGATCTGCAGCAAAATGAGCCTTTTCCATCTTGAAACCTTTGGTTTGCAGGAAGTACTCCTTTCAAAAACTACCTGAGTTCTCATGGCATAACAATATGCTCGATGTGGCAGCCACTTTCGTAGCTGGTTTTCTTTGGAGAGATACATATGGTTCTTCAACTCAGGTGAATAGGCCTACTTGGAGCAAACTGAGCCTATTTCCACCTTGAAAGACAGTGGTTGCAGGAAGTATTCTTTTCCAAAACGGACGCAATTCTCACAGGAAAACAATGTGCTAGGTGCTCCTGCTTCCAACATGGATGGTTTTCTTTCGAGAAATACCTGTGTTTCTTCAACTTAGCCAAGTAGGGCTATTTGGAATCAAATGAGCCTTTTCGACCTGGAAAACTGTGAATTGCAGGAATTAGTCTTCTCCAAATACAATTCAACTCTCAAAGGGAAACATTGTGCTAGATGCTAGAGCTTCTACCATGCATACTTTTCTTTTAGAGGTACATGTACTTCCTCTACTCAGCTGAATAGCCCTCATGGACCAAATGCAGCCTATCTCCCCATTCAAACACCTAAGATTCATGAAGAATTCCTTTCACAAACTAACACAGTTCTCACAGGAAAGCATGTGCTTCTAACATGGATGGTTTTCCTTTGAGAGATGTGTGTGTCTTCAACTTAGCTGAATAGGCCTATTTGAAATGAGGTGAGCCTCCTACTTTGAATATTGCTATTTGCAGGGTGCATTGCTTTGAAAAACTAAATGAGTTCTCATAGTGAAACACTGTGGTAGATGTGGCAGTTTCTACCATTGATGGATTTCTTTGCATACATGCATGTGTATCTTCAATTCACCCAAATAGGCCTATTTAGAGTAAGCACATGCTCTCTCCACCTTGAAACACCTAAGTGGCAGTAAGTATTCCTTTCAAAAGTAACTCAAGTCTCAGAGGGAAACAATGTGCACAATGCAAATGCTTCTATCACAGACGGTTTCCTTTTGAGAGGTACATGTGTTACATCTCCTTAGGGGAATAGGCCTATTTGGAGCAAAATGATCCTTTCTCCACTGTGAAAACTATGATTTGCAGGACGTATTCCTTTCAAAAAGTAACTCAAGTCTCACAAGGAAATAAAGTGGTAGGTTCTTTGCATCTCACACAGATTTTTTTCTTTCGAGATACACACAGGTTTCATCAACTTACTTGAACTGGCCTATTTGCAAGAAAATGAGACTTTCTCCACCTTGAAAAGTAGGATTTGCACGAGTTATTCTTCCAAAACCTATCTGAAGTCTCACAGGGAAACAATGTGGTTGAAACTCCTGCTTCTAACTCCATGGTTTTCTTTCTAGGAATGCATGTGTTTCATCAACTTAGTTGCCTAGGCCTATTTGGAACACAATGAGCCTATCTCCAACCTGAAAACTGTGATTAGCAGGATGTATTCCTTTCCAAAACTTCCTTAATTCTCAAAGGGAAACAAAGAGCTAGAAGCTGCAGCTTCCAACATAGGTGATTGTCTTTGCAGGGATACATGTGTTTCTTCAACTCAGCAGAATACACCTACTTAGTGCAAAGAGAGACCTTCTGCACCTTGAAACAACTATGTTGCAAGAAATAGTCCTTTCCAAAACTAATCTAATTGTCACAAGAACAAGGTGCGGAATTCTGCAGTTTCTAGCATACATAGTTTTCTTTGGGGAGGAACATGTGTTACTTCAACTCAGCTGAATAGGCCTATTTGGAGCAAACACAGCCTGTCTCCACTTTGAAACACCAAAGTTGCAGGAAGCGTTCCTTTCCAAAAGGGACACAATTCTCACTGGAATACAATGTGTTAAATGCTCCGGCTTCGAACATAGATGGTTTTCTTTGGAGAGATACATGTGTTTCTTAAACTCAGCTGAATATACTTTAAGGGAGTAAACAGAGTCTATCTCCACCTCAGCCACCTAAGTTCCAGGAAGTATTCCTTTAAAAAACTAACTGAATACTACAGGGAAACAATGTGGTAGAAGCTCCTGGTTCTAAGACAGATGATTTTCTTTCAAGAGATACATGTATTTCTACAAGTTAGCTGAATAGGCCAATTTAGAACAAAATGAGCCTTTCTCCACCTAAAAAATATTGATTCTCAGGAGTTATTCCATTCAAAACCAAATTCAATTTTGACAGGCAAACAGTGTGCTAGGTGCTCCCGCTTCAAACACGAATTGTTTTCTTTCGAGAAATACCTGTGTTTCTTCACTGGAGCCGAGTAGGGTATTTGGAATAAAATGAGCCTTTTCGACCTTGAAAAGTGTGATTGGCAGGGATTACTCATTTCAAAAACTAATTCAACTCTCAAACTGAAATAATGTGTTCTGCTACAGCTTCTAGCATACAGGCTTTTCTTTGAAGAGGTACATGAATTTCTTCAACTCAGCTGGATAGCCCTAATAGACCAAACGCAGTCTATATTAACCCTTCCACACCTAAGATTAAGGAAGTTTTCCCTTATAAACTAATGCAGTTCTCAGAGGAAAACAGAGTGCTTCTAACATGGATGGTTTTAAGTGAGAGATATATGTGCTTCTTCAACTCAGGGGAAAAGGCATAATTGGAGCAAAGAGAGACAATCTATCTTGAAATTCCTTAGTTGCAGGAAGCATTGCATTGAAAACCTAACTCAATACCCCCAAGGAATCAATGTTCTACATGCTCCTGCATCTAATAGCGATGGTTTTCTTTGAGAGATACCTGTGTTTCTTCCACTTGGGTGAATAGGTCTTTGTGGAACAAAATGAGCTTTTCTGCACTTTAAAAACTATCATGAACTACAGGAAGTGTTTCTTTCCAAACCTAACACTATTCTCATAAGGACAGAGATGCTGAATGCTGCAGCTTCTAACATAGATGCTTTTCTTATGAGAGATACAAGGGTTTCTTCACCTCAGCTGAATATACGTTAAGTTAACAAACGGAGTCTATCCCCACATTGAACCACCTAAGTTCCAGGAAGTATTCCTTTAAAAAACTAAGTGAATTCTACAGGGAAACAATGTGGTAGAAGCTCCTGGTCATAAGACAGATAGATTTCTTTCCAGAGATACATGTGTTTCTTCAAGTTAGCTGAATAGGCCTACTTAGAACAACGTGAGCCTTTCTCCACCTAGAAAATTCTGATATGCAACAGATATTCCTTTCAAAACCAAATTCAATTCTCACAGGGAAACCATGTGGTAGATGCTGCATCTTTGAAAACAGGTGGTTTTCTTTAAGGAGACAGATGTGTACGTTCAACTGAATGGAAAAAGTCTAGTTGGAGCCAATGGAATCTATCTCCACCTTGAAACACCTAAGTTGCAGGATGTGTTTTTTCAGAACATACTGAATTCTCACAGGAAAAGCATGTGCTACATTCTCCTGCACGGGACAATGAAGGATTTCCTTGAGAGACACATGTGTTTCATCACCTCACCTGAATAGGTGTGTTTGAAGCACAAGGAGCATTTCTGCCCTTTGAACATTTTGATTTGCAATAATTAGTCCTTTCAAAACATAACACAAGTCTCACTGGAAGAAAGTTAGATGGTCCTGCTTCTAACACAGGTGTTTTTCTTTTGAGGGATACAAGGGTTCCTTCAATTTAGCTGAATAGGTCTGTTTGCAACAAAATGAGCCCTTCTCCACCTGGAAAACTATCGTTCACAGGAATTATTCCTTTCAAAACTAACTCAATTCTCTGAAGGAGACAATGCACAAGATGCTGCGGCTTCAATCATAGTTGGTTGTCTTTGGAGACATACACGTGTTTCCTCCCCTCAGTTGAATAGGCCTATTGGGAGCAAAAGTGCCTATCTCCACCTTGAAGCACCTAATTTTCACAAAGTAGTTCTTTCAAAAGTTAACTCAGTTATCACAGAGAAACAATGTGCTGCTAGCTTCTGTTTCTACACAGATGGATTTCCTTCGAGAGATACATGTGTTTCTTCAAGTAAGATGAATTGGTGGATCTGCAGCAAAATGAGCCTTTTCCATCTTGAAACCTTTGGTTTGCAGGAAGTACTCCTTTCAAAAACTACCTGAGTTCTCATGGCATAACAATATGCTCGATGTGGCAGCCACTTTCGTAGCTGGTTTTCTTTGGAGAGATACATATGGTTCTTCAACTCAGGTGAATAGGCCTATTTGGAGCAAACTGAGGCTATTTCCACCTTGAAAGACAGTGGTTGCAGGAAGTATTCTTTTCCAAAACGGACGCAATTCTCACAGGAAAACAATGTGCTAGGTGCTCCTGCTTCCAACAGGGATGGTTTTCTTTCGAGAAATACCTGTGTTTCTTCAACTTAGCCAAGTAGGGCTATTTGGAATCAAATGAGCCTTTTCGACCTGGAAAACTGTGAATTGCAGGAAATACTCTTCTCCAAATCCAATTTAACTCTCAAAGGGAAACATTGTGCTAGATGCTAGAGCTTCTACCATGCATACTTTTCTTTTAGAGGTACATGTACTTCCTCTACTCAGCTGAATAGCCCTCATGGACCAAACGCAGACTATCTCCCCCTGCAAACACATAAGACTCATGAAGAATTCCTTTCACAAACTAACACAGTTCTCACAGGAAAACATGTGCTTCTAACATGGATGGTTTTCCTTTGAGAGATACATGTGTTTCTTCAACTTAGCTGAATAGGCCTATTTGAAATGACGTGAGCCTCCTACTTTGAATATTGATATTTGCAGGGTGCGTTGCTTTGAAAAACTAAATGAGTTCTCATAGTGAAACACTGTGCTAGATGTGGCAGTTTCTACTATTGATGGATTTCTTTGCATACATGCATGTGTATCTTCAATTCACCCAAATAGGCCTATTTAGTGTAAGCACATGCTCTCTCCACCTTGAAACACCTAAGTGGCAGTAAGTATTCCTTTCAAAAATAACTCAAGTCTCAGAGGGAAACAACGTGCACAATGCAAATGCTTCCATCACAGACGGTTTCCTTTTGAGAGGTCCATGTGTTACATCTCCTTAGGGGAAAAGGCCTATTTGGAGCAAAATGATCCTTTCTCCACTGTGAAAACTATGATTTGCAGGACGTATTCCTTTCAAAAAGTAACTCAAGTCTCCCAAGGAAACAAAGTGGTAGGTTCTTTGCATCTAACACAGATTTTTTTCTTTCGAGATACACACAGGTTTCATCAACTTACTTGAACTTGCCTATTTGCAAGAAAATGAGACTTTCTCCACCTTGAAAAGTAGGATTTGCACGAGTTATTCTTCCAAAACCTATCTGAAGTCTCACAGGGAAACAATGTGGTTGAAACTCCTGCTTCTAACTCGATGGTTTTCTTTCTAGGAATGCATGTGTTTCATCAACAAAGTTGCCTAGGCCTATTTGGAACACAATGAGCCTATCTCCAACCTGAAAACTGTGATTAGCAGGATGTATTCCTTTCCAAAACTTCCTTAATTCTCAAAGGGAAACAAAGAGCTAGAAGCTGCGGCTTCCAACGTAGGTGGTTGTGTTTGCAGGGATACATGTGTTTCTTCAACTCAGCAGAATACGCCTACTTAGTGCAAAGAGAGACCTTCTGCACCTTGAAACAACTATGTTGCAAGAAATAGTCCTTTCCAAAACTAATCTAATTGTCACAAGAACAAGGTGCGGAATGCTGCAGTTTCTAGCATACATAGTTTTCTTTGGGGAGGAACATGTGTTACTTCAACTCAGCTGAATAGGCCTATTTGGAGCAAACACAGCCTATCTCCACTTTGAAACACCAAAGTTGCAGGAAGCGTTCCTTTCCAAGAGGGACACAATACTCACTGGAATACAATGTGTTAAATGCTCTGGCTTCGAACATAGATGGTTTTCTTTGGAGAGATACATGTGTTTCTTAAACTCAGCTGAATATACTTTAAGGGAGTAAACAGAGTCTATCTCCACCTTCAGCCACCTAAGTTCCAGGAAGTATACCTTTAAAAAACTAACTGAATACTACAGGGAAACAATGTGGTAGAAGCTCCTGGTTCTAAGACAGATGATTTTCTTTCAAGAGATACATGTGTTTCTATAAGTTAGCTGAATAGGCCAATTTGGAACAAAATGAGCCTTTCTCCACCTAAAAAATACTGATTCTCAGGAGTTATTCCGTTCAAAACCAAATTCAATTTTGATAGGGAAACAGTGTGCTAGGTGCTCCTGCTTCAAACAGGGATTGTTTTCTTTCGAGAAATACCTGTGTTTCTTCACAGGAGCCGAGTAGGGTATTTAGAATAAAATGAGCCTTTTCGACCTTGAAAAGTGTGATATGCAGGGATTACTCATTTCAAAAACTAATTCAACTCTCAAACTGAAATAATGTGTTCTGCTACAGCTTCTAGCATACATGCTTTTCTTTGAAGAGGTACATGAATTTCTTCAACTCAGCTGGATAGCCCTAATAGACCAAACGCAGTCTATATTAACCCTTCAACACCTAAGATTCACGCAGTTTTCCTTTACACACTAATGCAGTTCTCAGAGGAAAACAGAGTGCTTCTAACATGGATGGTTTTAAGTGAGAGATATATGTGCTTCTTCAACTCAGGGGAAAAGGCATAATTGGAGCAAAGAGAGACAATCTATCTTGAAATTCCTTAGTTGCAGGAAGCATTGCATTGAAAACCTAACTCAATACCCCCAAGGAATCAATGTTCTACATGCTCCTGCATCTAATAGCGATGGTTTTCTTTGAGAGATACCTGTGTTTCTTCCACTTGGGTGAATAGGTCTTTGTGGAACAAAATGAGCTTTTCTGCACTTTAAAAACTATCATGAACTACAGGAAGTGTTTCTTTCCAAACCTAACACTATTCTCATAAGGACAGAGGTGCTGAATGCTGCAGCTTCTAACATAGATGCTTTTCTTATGAGAGATACAAGGGTTTCTTCACCTCAGCTGAATATACGTTAAGTTAACAAACAGAGTCTATCCCCACATTGAACCACCTAAGTTCCAGGAAGTATTCCTTTAAAAAACTAAGTGAATTCTACAGGGAAACAATGTGGTAGAAGCTCCTGGTCATAAGACAGATAGATTTCTTTCCAGAGATACATGTGTTTCTTCAAGTTAGCTGAATAGGCCTACTTAGAACAACGTGAGCCTTTCTCCACCTAGAAAATTCTGATATGCAACAGATATTCCTTTCAAAACCAAATTCAATTCTCACAGGGAAACCATGTGGTAGATGCTGCATCTTTGAAAACAGGTGGTTTTCTTTAAGGAGACAGATGTGTACGTTCAACTGAATGGAAAAAGTCTAGTTGGAGCCAATGGAATCTATCTCCACCTTGAAACACCTAAGTTGCAGGATGTGTTTTTTCAGAACAAACTGAATTCTGACAGGAAAATCATGTGCGACATTCTCCTGCATGGGACAATGAAGGATTTCCTTGAGAGACACATGTGTTTCATCACCTCACCTGAATAGGTGTATTTGAAGCAAAAGGAGCCTTTCTGCCCTTTGAACATTTTGGTTTGCAGGAATTAGTCCTTTCAAAACATAACACAAGTCTCCCTGGAAGAAAGTTCGATGCTCCTTCTTCTAACACAGGTGTTTTTCGTTTGAGGGATACAAGGGTTCCTTCAATTTAGCTGAATAGGTCTATTTGCAACAAAATGAGCCCTTCTCCACCTTGAAAACTATCGATCACAGGAATTATTCCTTTCAAAACTAACTCAATTCTCTGAAGGAGACAATGCACAAGATGCTGCGGCTTCTATCATAGTTGGTTGTCTTTTGAGAGATACACGTGTTTCCTCCCCTCAGTTGAATAGGCCTATTGGGAGCAAAAAGTGCCTATCTCCACCTTGAAGCACCTAATTTTCACAAAGTAGTTCTTTCAAAAGTTAACTCAGTTATCACAGAGAAACAATGTGCTGCTAGCTTCTGTTTCTACACGCAGATGGATTTCCTTCGAGAGATACATGTGTTTCTTCAAGTAAGATGAATTGGTGGATCTGCAGCAAAATGAGCCTTTTCCATCTTGAAACCTTTGGTTTGCAGGAAGTACTCCTTTCAAAAACTACCTGAGTTCTCATGGCATAACAATATGCTCGATGTGGCAGCCACTTTCGTAGCTGGTTTTCTTTGGAGAGATACATATGGTTCTTCAACTCAGGTGAATAGGCCTACTTAGAGCAAACTGAGGCTATTTCCACCTTGAAAGACAGTGGTTGCAGGAAGTATTCTTTTCCAAAACGGACGCAATTCTCACAGGAAAACAATGTGCTAGGTGCTCCTGCTTCCAACAGGGATGGTTTTCTTTCGAGAAATACCTGTGTTTCTTCAACTTAGCCAAGTAGGGCTATTTGGAATCAAATGAGCCTTTTCGACCTGGAAAACTGTGAATTGCAGGAATTAGTCTTCTCCAAATCCAATTCAACTCTCAAAGGGAAACATTGTGCTAGATGCTAGAGCTTCTACCATGCATACTTTTCTTTTAGAGGTACATGTACTTCCTCTACTCAGCTGAATAGCCCTCATGGACCAAACGCAGCCTATCTCCCCATTCAAACACCTAAGATTCATGAAGAATTCCTTTCACAAACTAACACAGTTCTCACAGGAAACCATGTGCTTCTAACATGGATGGTTTTCCTTTGAGAGATACATGTGTTTCTTCAACTTAGCTGAATAGGCCTATTTGAAATGAGGTGAGCCTCCTACTTTGAATATTGATATTTGCAGGGTGCATTGCTTTGAAAAACTAAATGAGTTCTCATAGTGAAACACTGTGCTAGATGTGGCAGTTTCTACCATTGATGGATTTCTTTGCATACATGCATGTGTATCTTCAATTCACCCAAATTGGCCTATTTAGAGTAAGCACATGCTCTCTCCACCTTGAAACACCTAAGTGGCAGTAAGTATTCCTTTCAAAAATAACTCAAGTCTCAGAGGGAAACAATGTGCACAATGCAAATGCTTCCATCACAGACGGTTTCCTTTTGAGAGGTACATGTGTTACATCTCCTTAGGGGAAAAGGCCTATTTGGAGCAAAATGATCCTTTCTCCATTGTGAAAACTATCATTTGCAGGACGTATTCCTTTCAAAAAGTAACTCAAGTCTCACAAGGAAACAAAGTGGTAGGTTCTTTGCATCTAACAGACATTTTTTTCTTTCGAGATACACACAGGTTTCATCAACTTACTTGAACTGGCCTATTTGCATGAAAATGAGACTTTCTCCACCTTGAAAAGTAGGATTTGCACGAGTTATTCTTGCAAAACCTATCTGAAGTCTCACAGGGAAACAATGTGGTTGAAACTCCTGCTTCTGACTCCATGGTTTTCTTTCTAGGAATGCATGTGTTTCATCAACTTAGTTGCCTAGGCCTATTTGGAACACAATGAGCCTATCTCCAACCTGAAAACTGTGATTAGCAGGATGTATTCCTTTCCAAAACTTCCTTAATTCTCAAAGGGAAACAAAGAGCTAGAAGCTGCGGCTTCCAACATAGGTGATTGTCTTTGCAGGGATACATGTGTTTCTTCAACTCAGCAGAATACACCTACTTAGTGCAAAGAGAGACCTTCTGCACCTTGAAACAACTATGTTGCAAGAAATAGTCCTTTCCAAAACTAATCTAATTGTCACAAGAACAAGGTGCGGAATGCTGCAGTTTCTAGCATACATAGTTTTCTTTGGGGAGGAACATGTGTTACTTCAACTCAGCTGAATAGGCCTATTTGGAGCAAACACAGCCTATCTCCACTTTGAAACACCAAAGTTGCAGGAAGCGTTCCTTTCCAAAAGGGACACAATTCTCACCGGAATACAATGTGTTAAATGCTCCGGCTTCGAACATAGATGGTTTTCTTTGGAGAGATACATGTGTTTCTTAAACTCAGCTGAATATACGTTAAGTTAACAAACAGAGTCTATCCCCACATTGAACCACCTAAGTTCCAGGAAGTATTCCTTTAAAAAACTAAGTGAATTCTACAGGGAAACAATGTGGTAGAAGCTCCTGGTCATAAGACAGATAGATTTCTTTCCAGAGATACATGTGTTTCTTCAAGTTAGCTGAATAGGCCTACTTAGAACAACGTGAGCCTTTCTCCACCTAGAAAATTCTGATATGCAACAGATATTCCTTTCAAAACCAAATTCAATTCTCACAGGGAAACCATGTGGTAGATGCTGCATCTTTGAAAACAGGTGGTTTTCTTTAAGGAGACAGATGTGTACGTTCAACTGAATGGAAAAAGTCTAGTTGGAGCCAATGGAATCTATCTCCACCTTGAAACACCTAAGTTGCAGGATGTGTTTTTTCAGAACATACTGAATTCTCACAGGAAAAGCATGTGCTACATTCTCCTGCACGGGACAATGAAGGATTTCCTTGAGAGACACATGTGTTTCATCACCTCACCTGAATAGGTGTGTTTGAAGCACAAGGAGCCTTTCTGCCCTTTGAACATTTTGGTTTGCAATAATTAGTCCTTTCAAAACATAACACAAGTCTCACTGGAAGAAAGTTAGATGGTCCTGCTTCTAACACAGGTGTTTTTCTTTTGAGGGATACAAGGGTTCCTTCAATTTAGCTGAATAGGTCTGTTTGCAACAAAATGAGCCCTTCTCCACCTGGAAAACTATCGTTCACAGGAATTATTCCTTTCAAAACGAACTCAATTCTCTGAAGGAGACAATGCACAAGATGCTGCGGCTTCAATCATAGTTGGTTGTCTTTGGAGACATACACGTGTTTCCTCCCCTCAGTTGAATAGGCCTATTGGGAGCAAAAGTGCCTATCTCCACCTTGAAGCACCTAATTTTCACAAAGTAGTTCTTTCAAAAGTTAACTCAGTTATCACAGAGAAACAATGTGCTGCTAGCTTCTGTTTCTACACAGATGGATTTCCTTCGAGAGATACATGTGTTTCTTCAAGTAAGATGAATTGGTGGATCTGCAGCAAAATGAGCCTTTTCCATCTTGAAACCTTTGGTTTGCAGGAAGTACTCCTTTCAAAAACTACCTGAGTTCTCATGGCATAACAATATGCTCGATGTGGCAGCCACTTTCGTAGCTGGTTTTCTTTGGAGAGATACATATGGTTCTTCAACTCAAGTGAATAGGCCTACTTAGAGCAAACTGAGGCTATTTCCACCTTGAAAGACAGTGGTTGCAGGAAGTATTCTTTTCCAAAACGGACGCAATTCTCACAGGAAAACAATGTGCTAGGTGCTCCTGCTTCCAACAGGGATGGTTTTCTTTCGAGAAATACCTGTGTTTCTTCAACTTAGCCAAGTAGGGCTATTTGGAATCAAATGAGCCTTTTCGACCTGGAAAACTGTGAATTGCAGGAATTAGTCTTCTCCAAATCCAATTCAACTCTCAAAGGGAAACATTGTGCTAGATGCTAGAGCTTCTACCATGCATACTTTTCTTTTAGAGGTACATGTACTTCCTCTACTCAGCTGAATAGCCCTCATGGACCAAACGCAGCCTATCTCCCCATTCAAACACCTAAGATTCATGAAGAATTCCTTTCACAAACTAACACAGTTCTCACAGGAAACCATGTGCTTCTAACATGGATGGTTTTCCTTTGAGAGATACATGTGTTTCTTCAACTTAGCTGAATAGGCCTATTTGAAATGAGGTGAGCCTCCTACTTTGAATATTGATATTTGCAGGGTGCATTGCTTTGAAAAACTAAATGAGTTCTCATAGTGAAACACTGTGCTAGATGTGGCAGTTTCTACCATTGATGGATTTCTTTGCATACATGCATGTGTATCTTCAATTCACCCAAATTGGCCTATTTAGAGTAAGCACATGCTCTCTCCACCTTGAAACACCTAAGTGGCAGTAAGTATTCCTTTCAAAAATAACTCAAGTCTCAGAGGGAAACAATGTGCACAATGCAAATGCTTCCATCACAGACGGTTTCCTTTTGAGAGGTACATGTGTTACATCTCCTTAGGGGAAAAGGCCTATTTGGAGCAAAATGATCCTTTCTCCATTGTGAAAACTATCATTTGCAGGACGTATTCCTTTCAAAAAGTAACTCAAGTCTCACAAGGAAACAAAGTGGTAGGTTCTTTGCATCTAACAGACATTTTTTTCTTTCGAGATACACACAGGTTTCATCAACTTACTTGAACTGGCCTATTTGCATGAAAATGAGACTTTCTCCACCTTGAAAAGTAGGATTTGCACGAGTTATTCTTGCAAAACCTATCTGAAGTCTCACAGGGAAACAATGTGGTTGAAACTCCTGCTTCTAACTCCATGGTTTTCTTTCTAGGAATGCATGTGTTTCATCAACTTAGTTGCCTAGGCCTATTTGGAACACAATGAGCCTATCTCCAACCTGAAAACTGTGATTAGCAGGATGTATTCCTTTCCAAAACTTCCTTAATTCTCAAAGGGAAACAAAGAGCTAGAAGCTGCGGCTTCCAACATAGGTGATTGTCTTTGCAGGGATACATGTGTTTCTTCAACTCAGCAGAATACACCTACTTAGTGCAAAGAGAGACCTTCTGCACCTTGAAACAACTATGTTGCAAGAAATAGTCCTTTCCAAAACTAATCTAATTGTCACAAGAACAAGGTGCGGAATGCTGCAGTTTCTAGCATACATAGTTTTCTTTGGGGAGGAACATGTGTTACTTCAACTCAGCTGAATAGGCCTATTTGGAGCAAACACAGCCTATCTCCACTTTGAAACACCAAAGTTGCAGGAAGCGTTCCTTTCCAAAAGGGACACAATTCTCACCGGAATACAATGTGTTAAATGCTCCGGCTTCGAACATAGATGGTTTTCTTTGGAGAGATACATGTGTTTCTTAAACTCAGCTGAATATACGTTAAGTTAACAAACAGAGTCTATCCCCACATTGAACCACCTAAGTTCCAGGAAGTATTCCTTTAAAAAACTAAGTGAATTCTACAGGGAAACAATGTGGTAGAAGCTCCTGGTCATAAGACAGATAGATTTCTTTCCAGAGATACATGTGTTTCTTCAAGTTAGCTGAATAGGCCTACTTAGAACAACGTGAGCCTTTCTCCACCTAGAAAATTCTGATATGCAACAGATATTCCTTTCAAAACCAAATTCAATTCTCACAGGGAAACCATGTGGTAGATGCTGCATCTTTGAAAACAGGTGGTTTTCTTTAAGGAGACAGATGTGTACGTTCAACTGAATGGAAAAAGTCTAGTTGGAGCCAATGGAATCTATCTCCACCTTGAAACACCTAAGTTGCAGGATGTGTTTTTTCAGAACATACTGAATTCTCACAGGAAAAGCATGTGCTACATTCTCCTGCACGGGACAATGAAGGATTTCCTTGAGAGACACATGAGTTTCATCACCTCACCTGAATAGGTGTGTTTGAAGCACAAGGAGCCTTTCTGCCCTTTGAACATTTTGGTTTGCAATAATTAGTCCTTTCAAAACATAACACAAGTCTCACTGGAAGAAAGTTAGATGGTCCTGCTTCTAACACAGGTGTTTTTCTTTTGAGGGATACAAGGGTTCCTTCAATTTAGCTGAATAGGTCTGTTTGCAACAAAATGAGCCCTTCTCCACCTGGAAAACTATCGTTCACAGGAATTATTCCTTTCAAAACTAACTCAATTCTCTGAAGGAGACAATGCACAAGATGCTGCGGCTTCAATCATAGTTGGTTGTCTTTGGAGACATACACGTGTTTCCTCCCCTCAGTTGAATAGGCCTATTGGGAGCAAAAGTGCCTATCTCCACCTTGAAGCACCTAATTTTCACAAAGTAGTTCTTTCAAAAGTTAACTCAGTTATCACAGAGAAACAATGTGCTGCTAGCTTCTGTTTCTACACAGATGGATTTCCTTCGAGAGATACATGTGTTTCTTCAAGTAAGATGAATTGGTGGATCTGCAGCAAAATGAGCCTTTTCCATCTTGAAACCTTTGGTTTGCAGGAAGTACTCCTTTCAAAAACTACCTGAGTTCTCATGGCATAACAATATGCTCGATGTGGCAGCCACTTTCGTAGCTGGTTTTCTTTGGAGAGATACATATGGTTCTTCAACTCAGGTGAATAGGCCTATTTGGAGCAAACTGAGGCTATTTCCACCTTGAAAGACAGTGGTTGCAGGAAGTATTCTTTTCCAAAACGGACGCAATTCTCACAGGAAAACAATGTGCTAGGTGCTCCTGCTTCCAACAGGGATGGTTTTCTTTCGAGAAATACCTGTGTTTCTTCAACTTAGCCAAGTAGGGCTATTTGGAATCAAATGAGCCTTTTCGACCTGGAAAACTGTGAATTGCAGGAAATACTCTTCTCCAAATCCAATTCAACTCTCAAAGGGAAACATTGTGCTAGATGCTAGAGCTTCTACCATGCATACTTTTCTTTTAGAGGTACATGTACTTCCTCTACTCAGCTGAATAGCCCTCATGGACCAAACGCAGACTATCTCCCCCTGCAAACACATAAGACTCATGAAGAATTCCTTTCACAAACTAACACAGTTCTCACAGGAAAACATGTGCTTCTAACATGGATGGTTTTCCTTTGAGAGATACATGTGTTTCTTCAACTTAGCTGAATAGGCCTATTTGAAATGACGTGAGCCTCCTACTTTGAATATTGATATTTGCAGGGTGCGTTGCTTTGAAAAACTAAATGAGTTCTCATAGTGAAACACTGTGCTAGATGTGGCAGTTTCTACTATTGATGGATTTCTTTGCATACATGCATGTGTATCTTCAATTCACCCAAATAGGCCTATTTAGTGTAAGCACATGCTCTCTCCACCTTGAAACACCTAAGTGGCAGTAAGTATTCCTTTCAAAAATAACTCAAGTCTCAGAGGGAAACAACGTGCACAATGCAAATGCTTCCATCACAGACGGTTTCCTTTTGAGAGGTCCATGTGTTACATCTCCTTAGGGGAAAAGGCCTATTTGGAGCAAAATGATCCTTTCTCCACTGTGAAAACTATGATTTGCAGGACGTATTCCTTTCAAAAAGTAACTCAAGTCTCCCAAGGAAACAAAGTGGTAGGTTCTTTGCATCTAACACAGATTTTTTTCTTTCGAGATACACACAGGTTTCATCAACTTACTTGAACTTGCCTATTTGCAAGAAAATGAGACTTTCTCCACCTTGAAAAGTAGGATTTGCACGAGTTATTCTTCCAAAACCTATCTGAAGTCTCACAGGGAAACAATGTGGTTGAAACTCCTGCTTCTAACTCGATGGTTTTCTTTCTAGGAATGCATGTGTTTCATCAACAAAGTTGCCTAGGCCTATTTGGAACACAATGAGCCTATCTCCAACCTGAAAACTGTGATTAGCAGGATGTATTCCTTTCCAAAACTTCCTTAATTCTCAAAGGGAAACAAAGAGCTAGAAGCTGCGGCTTCCAACGTAGGTGGTTGTGTTTGCAGGGATACATGTGTTTCTTCAACTCAGCAGAATACGCCTACTTAGTGCAAAGAGAGACCTTCTGCACCTTGAAACAACTATGTTGCAAGAAATAGTCCTTTCCAAAACTAATCTAATTGTCACAAGAACAAGGTGCGGAATGCTGCAGTTTCTAGCATACATAGTTTTCTTTGGGGAGGAACATGTGTTACTTCAACTCAGCTGAATAGGCCTATTTGGAGCAAACACAGCCTATCTCCACTTTGAAACACCAAAGTTGCAGGAAGCGTTCCTTTCCAAGAGGGACACAATACTCACTGGAATACAATGTGTTAAATGCTCTGGCTTCGAACATAGATGGTTTTCTTTGGAGAGATACATGTGTTTCTTAAACTCAGCTGAATATACTTTAAGGGAGTAAACAGAGTCTATCTCCACCTTCAGCCACCTAAGTTCCAGGAAGTATACCTTAAAAAAACTAACTGAATACTACAGGGAAACAATGTGGTAGAAGCTCCTGGTTCTAAGACAGATGATTTTCTTTCAAGAGATACATGTGTTTCTATAAGTGAGCTGAATAGGCCAATTTGGAACAAAATGAGCCTTTCTCCACCTAAAAAATACTGATTCTCAGGAGTTATTCCGTTCAAAACCAAATTCAATTTTGATAGGGAAACAGTGTGCTAGGTGCTCCTGCTTCAAACAGGGATTGTTTTCTTTCGAGAAATACCTGTGTTTCTTCACTGGAGCCGAGTAGGGTATTTAGAATAAAATGAGCCTTTTCGACCTTGAAAAGTGTGATATGCAGGGATTACTCATTTCAAAAACTAATTCAACTCTCAAACTGAAATAATGTGTTCTGCTACAGCTTCTAGCATACATGCTTTTCTTTGAAGAGGTACATGAATTTCTTCAACTCAGCTGGATAGCCCTAATAGACCAAACGCAGTCTATATTAACCCTTCAACACCTAAGATTCACGAAGTTTTCCTTTACACACTAATGCAGTTCTCAGAGGAAAACAGAGTGCTTCTAACATGGATGGTTTTAAGTGAGAGATATATGTGCTTCTTCAACTCAGGGGAAAAGGCATAATTGGAGCAAAGAGAGACAATCTATCTTGAAATTCCTTAGTTGCAGGAAGCATTGCATTGAAAACCTAACTCAATACCCCCAAGGAATCAATGTTCTACATGCTCCTGCATCTAATAGCGATGGTTTTCTTTGAGAGATACCTGTGTTTCTTCCACTTGGGTGAATAGGTCTTTGTGGAACAAAATGAGCTTTTCTGCACTTTAAAAACTATCATGAACTACAGGAAGTGTTTCTTTCCAAACCTAACACTATTCTCATAAGGACAGAGATGCTGAATGCTGCAGCTTCTAACATAGATGCTTTTCTTATGAGAGATACAAGGGTTTCTTCACCTCAGCTGAATATACGTTAAGTTAACAAACAGAGTCTATCCCCACATTGAACCACCTAAGTTCCAGGAAGTATTCCTTTAAAAAACTAAGTGAATTCTACAGGGAAACAATGTGGTAGAAGCTCCTGGTCATAAGACAGATAGATTTCTTTCCAGAGATACATGTGTTTCTTCAAGTTAGCTGAATAGGCCTACTTAGAACAACGTGAGCCTTTCTCCACCTAGAAAATTCTGATATGCAACAGATATTCCTTTCAAAACCAAATTCAATTCTCACAGGGAAACCATGTGGTAGATGCTGCATCTTTGAAAACAGGTGCTTTTCTTTAAGGAGACAGATGTGTACCTTCAACTGAATGGAAAAAGCCTAGTTGGAGTCAATGGAATCTATCTCCACCTTGAAACACCTAAGTTGCAGGATGTGTTTTTTCAGAACAAACTGAATTCTGACAGGAAAATCATGTGCGACATTCTCCTGCATGGGACAATGAAGGATTTCCTTGAGAGACACATGTGTTTCATCACCTCACCTGAATAGGTGTATTTGAAGCAAAAGGAGCCTTTCTGCCCTTTGAACATTTTGGTTTGCAGGAATTAGTCCTTTCAAAACATAACACAAGTCTCCCTGGAAGAAAGTTCGATGCTCCTTCTTCTAACACAGGTGTTTTTCGTTTGAGGGATACAAGGGTTCCTTCAATTTAGCTGAATAGGTCTATTTGCAACAAAATGAGCCCTTCTCCACCTTGAAAACTATCGATCACAGGAATTATTCCTTTCAAAACTAACTCAATTCTCTGAAGGAGACAATGCACAAGATGCTGCGGCTTCTATCATAGTTGGTTGTCTTTTGAGAGATACACGTGTTTCCTCCCCTCAGTTGAATAGGCCTATTGGGAGCAAAAAGTGCCTATCTCCACCTTGAAGCACCTAATTTTCACAAAGTAGTTCTTTCAAAAGTTAACTCAGTTATCACAGAGAAACAATGTGCTGCTAGCTTCTGTTTCTACACGCAGATGGATTTCCTTCGAGAGATACATGTGTTTCTTCAAGTAAGATGAATTGGTGGATCTGCAGCAAAATGAGCCTTTTCCATCTTGAAACCTTTGGTTTGCAGGAAGTACTCCTTTCAAAAACTACCTGAGTTCTCATGGCATAACAATATGCTCGATGTGGCAGCCACTTTCGTAGCTGGTTTTCTTTGGAGAGATACATATGGTTCTTCAACTCAGGTGAATAGGCCTACTTAGAGCAAACTGAGGCTATTTCCACCTTGAAAGACAGTGGTTGCAGGAAGTATTCTTTTCCAAAACGGACGCAATTCTCACAGGAAAACAATGTGCTAGGTGCTCCTGCTTCCAACAGGGATGGTTTTCTTTCGAGAAATACCTGTGTTTCTTCAACTTAGCCAAGTAGGGCTATTTGGAATCAAATGAGCCTTTTCGACCTGGAAAACTGTGAATTGCAGGAATTAGTCTTCTCCAAATCCAATTCAACTCTCAAAGGGAAACATTGTGCTAGATGCTAGAGCTTCTACCATGCATACTTTTCTTTTAGAGGTACATGTACTTCCTCTACTCAGCTGAATAGCCCTCATGGACCAAACGCAGCCTATCTCCCCATTCAAACACCTAAGATTCATGAAGAATTCCTTTCACAAACTAACACAGTTCTCACAGGAAACCATGTGCTTCTAACATGGATGGTTTTCCTTTGAGAGATACATGTGTTTCTTCAACTTAGCTGAATAGGCCTATTTGAAATGAGGTGAGCCTCCTACTTTGAATATTGATATTTGCAGGGTGCATTGCTTTGAAAAACTAAATGAGTTCTCATAGTGAAACACTGTGCTAGATGTGGCAGTTTCTACCATTGATGGATTTCTTTGCATACATGCATGTGTATCTTCAATTCACCCAAATTGGCCTATTTAGAGTAAGCACATGCTCTCTCCACCTTGAAACACCTAAGTGGCAGTAAGTATTCCTTTCAAAAATAACTCAAGTCTCAGAGGGAAACAATGTGCACAATGCAAATGCTTCCATCACAGACGGTTTCCTTTTGAGAGGTACATGTGTTACATCTCCTTAGGGGAAAAGGCCTATTTGGAGCAAAATGATCCTTTCTCCATTGTGAAAACTATCATTTGCAGGACGTATTCCTTTCAAAAAGTAACTCAAGTCTCACAAGGAAACAAAGTGGTAGGTTCTTTGCATCTAACAGACATTTTTTTCTTTCGAGATACACACAGGTTTCATCAACTTACTTGAACTGGCCTATTTGCATGAAAATGAGACTTTCTCCACCTTGAAAAGTAGGATTTGCACGAGTTATTCTTGCAAAACCTATCTGAAGTCTCACAGGGAAACAATGTGGTTGAAACTCCTGCTTCTGACTCCATGGTTTTCTTTCTAGGAATGCATGTGTTTCATCAACTTAGTTGCCTAGGCCTATTTGGAACACAATGAGCCTATCTCCAACCTGAAAACTGTGATTAGCAGGATGTATTCCTTTCCAAAACTTCCTTAATTCTCAAAGGGAAACAAAGAGCTAGAAGCTGCGGCTTCCAACATAGGTGATTGTCTTTGCAGGGATACATGTGTTTCTTCAACTCAGCAGAATACACCTACTTAGTGCAAAGAGAGACCTTCTGCACCTTGAAACAACTATGTTGCAAGAAATAGTCCTTTCCAAAACTAATCTAATTGTCACAAGAACAAGGTGCGGAATGCTGCAGTTTCTAGCATACATAGTTTTCTTTGGGGAGGAACATGTGTTACTTCAACTCAGCTGAATAGGCCTATTTGGAGCAAACACAGCCTATCTCCACTTTGAAACACCAAAGTTGCAGGAAGCGTTCCTTTCCAAAAGGGACACAATTCTCACCGGAATACAATGTGTTAAATGCTCCGGCTTCGAACATAGATGGTTTTCTTTGGAGAGATACATGTGTTTCTTAAACTCAGCTGAATATACGTTAAGTTAACAAACAGAGTCTATCCCCACATTGAACCACCTAAGTTCCAGGAAGTATTCCTTTAAAAAACTAAGTGAATTCTACAGGGAAACAATGTGGTAGAAGCTCCTGGTCATAAGACAGATAGATTTCTTTCCAGAGATACATGTGTTTCTTCAAGTTAGCTGAATAGGCCTACTTAGAACAACGTGAGCCTTTCTCCACCTAGAAAATTCTGATATGCAACAGATATTCCTTTCAAAACCAAATTCAATTCTCACAGGGAAACCATGTGGTAGATGCTGCATCTTTGAAAACAGGTGGTTTTCTTTAAGGAGACAGATGTGTACGTTCAACTGAATGGAAAAAGTCTAGTTGGAGCCAATGGAATCTATCTCCACCTTGAAACACCTAAGTTGCAGGATGTGTTTTTTCAGAACATACTGAATTCTCACAGGAAAAGCATGTGCTACATTCTCCTGCACGGGACAATGAAGGATTTCCTTGAGAGACACATGTGTTTCATCACCTCACCTGAATAGGTGTGTTTGAAGCACAAGGAGCCTTTCTGCCCTTTGAACATTTTGGTTTGCAATAATTAGTCCTTTCAAAACATAACACAAGTCTCACTGGAAGAAAGTTAGATGGTCCTGCTTCTAACACAGGTGTTTTTCTTTTGAGGGATACAAGGGTTCCTTCAATTTAGCTGAATAGGTCTGTTTGCAACAAAATGAGCCCTTCTCCACCTGGAAAACTATCGTTCACAGGAATTATTCCTTTCAAAACTAACTCAATTCTCTGAAGGAGACAATGCACAAGATGCTGCGGCTTCAATCATAGTTGGTTGTCTTTGGAGACATACACGTGTTTCCTCCCCTCAGTTGAATAGGCCTATTGGGAGCAAAAGTGCCTATCTCCACCTTGAAGCACCTAATTTTCACAAAGTAGTTCTTTCAAAAGTTAACTCAGTTATCACAGAGAAACAATGTGCTGCTAGCTTCTGTTTCTACACAGATGGATTTCCTTCGAGAGATACATGTGTTTCTTCAAGTAAGATGAATTGGTGGATCTGCAGCAAAATGAGCCTTTTCCATCTTGAAACCTTTGGTTTGCAGGAAGTACTCCTTTCAAAAACTACCTGAGTTCTCATGGCATAACAATATGCTCGATGTGGCAGCCACTTTCGTAGCTGGTTTTCTTTGGAGAGATACATATGGTTCTTCAACTCAAGTGAATAGGCCTACTTAGAGCAAACTGAGGCTATTTCCACCTTGAAAGACAGTGGTTGCAGGAAGTATTCTTTTCCAAAACGGACGCAATTCTCACAGGAAAACAATGTGCTAGGTGCTCCTGCTTCCAACAGGGATGGTTTTCTTTCGAGAAATACCTGTGTTTCTTCAACTTAGCCAAGTAGGGCTATTTGGAATCAAATGAGCCTTTTCGACCTGGAAAACTGTGAATTGCAGGAATTAGTCTTCTCCAAATCCAATTCAACTCTCAAAGGGAAACATTGTGCTAGATGCTAGAGCTTCTACCATGCATACTTTTCTTTTAGAGGTACATGTACTTCCTCTACTCAGCTGAATAGCCCTCATGGACCAAACGCAGCCTATCTCCCCATTCAAACACCTAAGATTCATGAAGAATTCCTTTCACAAACTAACACAGTTCTCACAGGAAACCATGTGCTTCTAACATGGATGGTTTTCCTTTGAGAGATACATGTGTTTCTTCAACTTAGCTGAATAGGCCTATTTGAAATGAGGTGAGCCTCCTACTTTGAATATTGATATTTGCAGGGTGCATTGCTTTGAAAAACTAAATGAGTTCTCATAGTGAAACACTGTGCTAGATGTGGCAGTTTCTACCATTGATGGATTTCTTTGCATACATGCATGTGTATCTTCAATTCACCCAAATTGGCCTATTTAGAGTAAGCACATGCTCTCTCCACCTTGAAACACCTAAGTGGCAGTAAGTATTCCTTTCAAAAATAACTCAAGTCTCAGAGGGAAACAATGTGCACAATGCAAATGCTTCCATCACAGACGGTTTCCTTTTGAGAGGTACATGTGTTACATCTCCTTAGGGGAAAAGGCCTATTTGGAGCAAAATGATCCTTTCTCCATTGTGAAAACTATCATTTGCAGGACGTATTCCTTTCAAAAAGTAACTCAAGTCTCACAAGGAAACAAAGTGGTAGGTTCTTTGCATCTAACAGACATTTTTTTCTTTCGAGATACACACAGGTTTCATCAACTTACTTGAACTGGCCTATTTGCATGAAAATGAGACTTTCTCCACCTTGAAAAGTAGGATTTGCACGAGTTATTCTTGCAAAACCTATCTGAAGTCTCACAGGGAAACAATGTGGTTGAAACTCCTGCTTCTAACTCCATGGTTTTCTTTCTAGGAATGCATGTGTTTCATCAACTTAGTTGCCTAGGCCTATTTGGAACACAATGAGCCTATCTCCAACCTGAAAACTGTGATTAGCAGGATGTATTCCTTTCCAAAACTTCCTTAATTCTCAAAGGGAAACAAAGAGCTAGAAGCTGCGGCTTCCAACATAGGTGATTGTCTTTGCAGGGATACATGTGTTTCTTCAACTCAGCAGAATACACCTACTTAGTGCAAAGAGAGACCTTCTGCACCTTGAAACAACTATGTTGCAAGAAATAGTCCTTTCCAAAACTAATCTAATTGTCACAAGAACAAGGTGCGGAATGCTGCAGTTTCTAGCATACATAGTTTTCTTTGGGGAGGAACATGTGTTACTTCAACTCAGCTGAATAGGCCTATTTGGAGCAAACACAGCCTATCTCCACTTTGAAACACCAAAGTTGCAGGAAGCGTTCCTTTCCAAAAGGGACACAATTCTCACCGGAATACAATGTGTTAAATGCTCCGGCTTCGAACATAGATGGTTTTCTTTGGAGAGATACATGTGTTTCTTAAACTCAGCTGAATATACGTTAAGTTAACAAACAGAGTCTATCCCCACATTGAACCACCTAAGTTCCAGGAAGTATTCCTTTAAAAAACTAAGTGAATTCTACAGGGAAACAATGTGGTAGAAGCTCCTGGTCATAAGACAGATAGATTTCTTTCCAGAGATACATGTGTTTCTTCAAGTTAGCTGAATAGGCCTACTTAGAACAACGTGAGCCTTTCTCCACCTAGAAAATTCTGATATGCAACAGATATTCCTTTCAAAACCAAATTCAATTCTCACAGGGAAACCATGTGGTAGATGCTGCATCTTTGAAAACAGGTGGTTTTCTTTAAGGAGACAGATGTGTACGTTCAACTGAATGGAAAAAGTCTAGTTGGAGCCAATGGAATCTATCTCCACCTTGAAACACCTAAGTTGCAGGATGTGTTTTTTCAGAACATACTGAATTCTCACAGGAAAAGCATGTGCTACATTCTCCTGCACGGGACAATGAAGGATTTCCTTGAGAGACACATGTGTTTCATCACCTCACCTGAATAGGTGTGTTTGAAGCACAAGGAGCCTTTCTGCCCTTTGAACATTTTGGTTTGCAATAATTAGTCCTTTCAAAACATAACACAAGTCTCACTGGAAGAAAGTTAGATGGTCCTGCTTCTAACACAGGTGTTTTTCTTTTGAGGGATACAAGGGTTCCTTCAATTTAGCTGAATAGGTCTGTTTGCAACAAAATGAGCCCTTCTCCACCTGGAAAACTATCGTTCACAGGAATTATTCCTTTCAAAACTAACTCAATTCTCTGAAGGAGACAATGCACAAGATGCTGCGGCTTCAATCATAGTTGGTTGTCTTTGGAGACATACACGTGTTTCCTCCCCTCAGTTGAATAGGCCTATTGGGAGCAAAAGTGCCTATCTCCACCTTGAAGCACCTAATTTTCACAAAGTAGTTCTTTCAAAAGTTAACTCAGTTATCACAGAGAAACAATGTGCTGCTAGCTTCTGTTTCTACACAGATGGATTTCCTTCGAGAGATACATGTGTTTCTTCAAGTAAGATGAATTGGTGGATCTGCAGCAAAATGAGCCTTTTCCATCTTGAAACCTTTGGTTTGCAGGAAGTACTCCTTTCAAAAACTACCTGAGTTCTCATGGCATAACAATATGCTCGATGTGGCAGCCACTTTCGTAGCTGGTTTTCTTTGGAGAGATACATATGGTTCTTCAACTCAGGTGAATAGGCCTATTTGGAGCAAACTGAGGCTATTTCCACCTTGAAAGACAGTGGTTGCAGGAAGTATTCTTTTCCAAAACGGACGCAATTCTCACAGGAAAACAATGTGCTAGGTGCTCCTGCTTCCAACAGGGATGGTTTTCTTTCGAGAAATACCTGTGTTTCTTCAACTTAGCCAAGTAGGGCTATTTGGAATCAAATGAGCCTTTTCGACCTGGAAAACTGTGAATTGCAGGAAATACTCTTCTCCAAATCCAATTCAACTCTCAAAGGGAAACATTGTGCTAGATGCTAGAGCTTCTACCATGCATACTTTTCTTTTAGAGGTACATGTACTTCCTCTACTCAGCTGAATAGCCCTCATGGACCAAACGCAGACTATCTCCCCCTGCAAACACATAAGACTCATGAAGAATTCCTTTCACAAACTAACACAGTTCTCACAGGAAAACATGTGCTTCTAACATGGATGGTTTTCCTTTGAGAGATACATGTGTTTCTTCAACTTAGCTGAATAGGCCTATTTGAAATGACGTGAGCCTCCTACTTTGAATATTGATATTTGCAGGGTGCGTTGCTTTGAAAAACTAAATGAGTTCTCATAGTGAAACACTGTGCTAGATGTGGCAGTTTCTACTATTGATGGATTTCTTTGCATACATGCATGTGTATCTTCAATTCACCCAAATAGGCCTATTTAGTGTAAGCACATGCTCTCTCCACCTTGAAACACCTAAGTGGCAGTAAGTATTCCTTTCAAAAATAACTCAAGTCTCAGAGGGAAACAACGTGCACAATGCAAATGCTTCCATCACAGACGGTTTCCTTTTGAGAGGTCCATGTGTTACATCTCCTTAGGGGAAAAGGCCTATTTGGAGCAAAATGATCCTTTCTCCACTGTGAAAACTATGATTTGCAGGACGTATTCCTTTCAAAAAGTAACTCAAGTCTCCCAAGGAAACAAAGTGGTAGGTTCTTTGCATCTAACACAGATTTTTTTCTTTCGAGATACACACAGGTTTCATCAACTTACTTGAACTTGCCTATTTGCAAGAAAATGAGACTTTCTCCACCTTGAAAAGTAGGATTTGCACGAGTTATTCTTCCAAAACCTATCTGAAGTCTCACAGGGAAACAATGTGGTTGAAACTCCTGCTTCTAACTCGATGGTTTTCTTTCTAGGAATGCATGTGTTTCATCAACAAAGTTGCCTAGGCCTATTTGGAACACAATGAGCCTATCTCCAACCTGAAAACTGTGATTAGCAGGATGTATTCCTTTCCAAAACTTCCTTAATTCTCAAAGGGAAACAAAGAGCTAGAAGCTGCGGCTTCCAACGTAGGTGGTTGTGTTTGCAGGGATACATGTGTTTCTTCAACTCAGCAGAATACGCCTACTTAGTGCAAAGAGAGACCTTCTGCACCTTGAAACAACTATGTTGCAAGAAATAGTCCTTTCCAAAACTAATCTAATTGTCACAAGAACAAGGTGCGGAATGCTGCAGTTTCTAGCATACATAGTTTTCTTTGGGGAGGAACATGTGTTACTTCAACTCAGCTGAATAGGCCTATTTGGAGCAAACACAGCCTATCTCCACTTTGAAACACCAAAGTTGCAGGAAGCGTTCCTTTCCAAGAGGGACACAATACTCACTGGAATACAATGTGTTAAATGCTCTGGCTTCGAACATAGATGGTTTTCTTTGGAGAGATACATGTGTTTCTTAAACTCAGCTGAATATACTTTAAGGGAGTAAACAGAGTCTATCTCCACCTTCAGCCACCTAAGTTCCAGGAAGTATACCTTAAAAAAACTAACTGAATACTACAGGGAAACAATGTGGTAGAAGCTCCTGGTTCTAAGACAGATGATTTTCTTTCAAGAGATACATGTGTTTCTATAAGTGAGCTGAATAGGCCAATTTGGAACAAAATGAGCCTTTCTCCACCTAAAAAATACTGATTCTCAGGAGTTATTCCGTTCAAAACCAAATTCAATTTTGATAGGGAAACAGTGTGCTAGGTGCTCCTGCTTCAAACAGGGATTGTTTTCTTTCGAGAAATACCTGTGTTTCTTCACTGGAGCCGAGTAGGGTATTTAGAATAAAATGAGCCTTTTCGACCTTGAAAAGTGTGATATGCAGGGATTACTCATTTCAAAAACTAATTCAACTCTCAAACTGAAATAATGTGTTCTGCTACAGCTTCTAGCATACATGCTTTTCTTTGAAGAGGTACATGAATTTCTTCAACTCAGCTGGATAGCCCTAATAGACCAAACGCAGTCTATATTAACCCTTCAACACCTAAGATTCACGAAGTTTTCCTTTACACACTAATGCAGTTCTCAGAGGAAAACAGAGTGCTTCTAACATGGATGGTTTTAAGTGAGAGATATATGTGCTTCTTCAACTCAGGGGAAAAGGCATAATTGGAGCAAAGAGAGACAATCTATCTTGAAATTCCTTAGTTGCAGGAAGCATTGCATTGAAAACCTAACTCAATACCCCCAAGGAATCAATGTTCTACATGCTCCTGCATCTAATAGCGATGGTTTTCTTTGAGAGATACCTGTGTTTCTTCCACTTGGGTGAATAGGTCTTTGTGGAACAAAATGAGCTTTTCTGCACTTTAAAAACTATCATGAACTACAGGAAGTGTTTCTTTCCAAACCTAACACTATTCTCATAAGGACAGAGATGCTGAATGCTGCAGCTTCTAACATAGATGCTTTTCTTATGAGAGATACAAGGGTTTCTTCACCTCAGCTGAATATACGTTAAGTTAACAAACAGAGTCTATCCCCACATTGAACCACCTAAGTTCCAGGAAGTATTCCTTTAAAAAACTAAGTGAATTCTACAGGGAAACAATGTGGTAGAAGCTCCTGGTCATAAGACAGATAGATTTCTTTCCAGAGATACATGTGTTTCTTCAAGTTAGCTGAATAGGCCTACTTAGAACAACGTGAGCCTTTCTCCACCTAGAAAATTCTGATATGCAACAGATATTCCTTTCAAAACCAAATTCAATTCTCACAGGGAAACCATGTGGTAGATGCTGCATCTTTGAAAACAGGTGCTTTTCTTTAAGGAGACAGATGTGTACCTTCAACTGAATGGAAAAAGCCTAGTTGGAGTCAATGGAATCTATCTCCACCTTGAAACACCTAAGTTGCAGGATGTGTTTTTTCAGAACAAACTGAATTCTGACAGGAAAATCATGTGCGACATTCTCCTGCATGGGACAATGAAGGATTTCCTTGAGAGACACATGTGTTTCATCACCTCACCTGAATAGGTGTATTTGAAGCAAAAGGAGCCTTTCTGCCCTTTGAACATTTTGGTTTGCAGGAATTAGTCCTTTCAAAACATAACACAAGTCTCCCTGGAAGAAAGTTCGATGCTCCTTCTTCTAACACAGGTGTTTTTCGTTTGAGGGATACAAGGGTTCCTTCAATTTAGCTGAATAGGTCTATTTGCAACAAAATGAGCCCTTCTCCACCTTGAAAACTATCGATCACAGGAATTATTCCTTTCAAAACTAACTCAATTCTCTGAAGGAGACAATGCACAAGATGCTGCGGCTTCTATCATAGTTGGTTGTCTTTGGAGAGATACACGTGTTTCCTCCCCTCAGTTGAATAGGCCTATTGGGAGCAAAAAGTGCCTATCTCCACCTTGAAGCACCTAATTTTCACAAAGTAGTTCTTTCAAAAGTTAACTCAGTTATCACAGAGAAACAATGTGCTGCTAGCTTCTGTTTCTACACGCAGATGGATTTCCTTCGAGAGATACATGTGTTTCTTCAAGTAAGATGAATTGGTGGATCTGCAGCAAAATGAGCCTTTTCCATCTTGAAACCTTTGGTTTGCAGGAAGTACTCCTTTCAAAAACTACCTGAGTTCTCATGGCATAACAATATGCTCGATGTGGCAGCCACTTTCGTAGCTGGTTTTCTTTGGAGAGATACATATGGTTCTTCAACTCAGGTGAATAGGCCTACTTAGAGCAAACTGAGGCTATTTCCACCTTGAAAGACAGTGGTTGCAGGAAGTATTCTTTTCCAAAACGGACGCAATTCTCACAGGAAAACAATGTGCTAGGTGCTCCTGCTTCCAACAGGGATGGTTTTCTTTCGAGAAATACCTGTGTTTCTTCAACTTAGCCAAGTAGGGCTATTTGGAATCAAATGAGCCTTTTCGACCTGGAAAACTGTGAATTGCAGGAATTAGTCTTCTCCAAATCCAATTCAACTCTCAAAGGGAAACATTGTGCTAGATGCTAGAGCTTCTACCATGCATACTTTTCTTTTAGAGGTACATGTACTTCCTCTACTCAGCTGAATAGCCCTCATGGACCAAACGCAGCCTATCTCCCCATTCAAACACCTAAGATTCATGAAGAATTCCTTTCACAAACTAACACAGTTCTCACAGGAAACCATGTGCTTCTAACATGGATGGTTTTCCTTTGAGAGATACATGTGTTTCTTCAACTTAGCTGAATAGGCCTATTTGAAATGAGGTGAGCCTCCTACTTTGAATATTGATATTTGCAGGGTGCATTGCTTTGAAAAACTAAATGAGTTCTCATAGTGAAACACTGTGCTAGATGTGGCAGTTTCTACCATTGATGGATTTCTTTGCATACATGCATGTGTATCTTCAATTCACCCAAATTGGCCTATTTAGAGTAAGCACATGCTCTCTCCACCTTGAAACACCTAAGTGGCAGTAAGTATTCCTTTCAAAAATAACTCAAGTCTCAGAGGGAAACAATGTGCACAATGCAAATGCTTCCATCACAGACGGTTTCCTTTTGAGAGGTACATGTGTTACATCTCCTTAGGGGAAAAGGCCTATTTGGAGCAAAATGATCCTTTCTCCATTGTGAAAACTATCATTTGCAGGACGTATTCCTTTCAAAAAGTAACTCAAGTCTCACAAGGAAACAAAGTGGTAGGTTCTTTGCATCTAACAGACATTTTTTTCTTTCGAGATACACACAGGTTTCATCAACTTACTTGAACTGGCCTATTTGCATGAAAATGAGACTTTCTCCACCTTGAAAAGTAGGATTTGCACGAGTTATTCTTGCAAAACCTATCTGAAGTCTCACAGGGAAACAATGTGGTTGAAACTCCTGCTTCTGACTCCATGGTTTTCTTTCTAGGAATGCATGTGTTTCATCAACTTAGTTGCCTAGGCCTATTTGGAACACAATGAGCCTATCTCCAACCTGAAAACTGTGATTAGCAGGATGTATTCCTTTCCAAAACTTCCTTAATTCTCAAAGGGAAACAAAGAGCTAGAAGCTGCGGCTTCCAACATAGGTGATTGTCTTTGCAGGGATACATGTGTTTCTTCAACTCAGCAGAATACACCTACTTAGTGCAAAGAGAGACCTTCTGCACCTTGAAACAACTATGTTGCAAGAAATAGTCCTTTCCAAAACTAATCTAATTGTCACAAGAACAAGGTGCGGAATGCTGCAGTTTCTAGCATACATAGTTTTCTTTGGGGAGGAACATGTGTTACTTCAACTCAGCTGAATAGGCCTATTTGGAGCAAACACAGCCTATCTCCACTTTGAAACACCAAAGTTGCAGGAAGCGTTCCTTTCCAAAAGGGACACAATTCTCACCGGAATACAATGTGTTAAATGCTCCGGCTTCGAACATAGATGGTTTTCTTTGGAGAGATACATGTGTTTCTTAAACTCAGCTGAATATACGTTAAGTTAACAAACAGAGTCTATCCCCACATTGAACCACCTAAGTTCCAGGAAGTATTCCTTTAAAAAACTAAGTGAATTCTACAGGGAAACAATGTGGTAGAAGCTCCTGGTCATAAGACAGATAGATTTCTTTCCAGAGATACATGTGTTTCTTCAAGTTAGCTGAATAGGCCTACTTAGAACAACGTGAGCCTTTCTCCACCTAGAAAATTCTGATATGCAACAGATATTCCTTTCAAAACCAAATTCAATTCTCACAGGGAAACCATGTGGTAGATGCTGCATCTTTGAAAACAGGTGGTTTTCTTTAAGGAGACAGATGTGTACGTTCAACTGAATGGAAAAAGTCTAGTTGGAGCCAATGGAATCTATCTCCACCTTGAAACACCTAAGTTGCAGGATGTGTTTTTTCAGAACATACTGAATTCTCACAGGAAAAGCATGTGCTACATTCTCCTGCACGGGACAATGAAGGATTTCCTTGAGAGACACATGTGTTTCATCACCTCACCTGAATAGGTGTGTTTGAAGCACAAGGAGCCTTTCTGCCCTTTGAACATTTTGGTTTGCAATAATTAGTCCTTTCAAAACATAACACAAGTCTCACTGGAAGAAAGTTAGATGGTCCTGCTTCTAACACAGGTGTTTTTCTTTTGAGGGATACAAGGGTTCCTTCAATTTAGCTGAATAGGTCTGTTTGCAACAAAATGAGCCCTTCTCCACCTGGAAAACTATCGTTCACAGGAATTATTCCTTTCAAAACTAACTCAATTCTCTGAAGGAGACAATGCACAAGATGCTGCGGCTTCAATCATAGTTGGTTGTCTTTGGAGACATACACGTGTTTCCTCCCCTCAGTTGAATAGGCCTATTGGGAGCAAAAGTGCCTATCTCCACCTTGAAGCACCTAATTTTCACAAAGTAGTTCTTTCAAAAGTTAACTCAGTTATCACAGAGAAACAATGTGCTGCTAGCTTCTGTTTCTACACAGATGGATTTCCTTCGAGAGATACATGTGTTTCTTCAAGTAAGATGAATTGGTGGATCTGCAGCAAAATGAGCCTTTTCCATCTTGAAACCTTTGGTTTGCAGGAAGTACTCCTTTCAAAAACTACCTGAGTTCTCATGGCATAACAATATGCTCGATGTGGCAGCCACTTTCGTAGCTGGTTTTCTTTGGAGAGATACATATGGTTCTTCAACTCAGGTGAATAGGCCTATTTGGAGCAAACTGAGGCTATTTCCACCTTGAAAGACAGTGGTTGCAGGAAGTATTCTTTTCCAAAACGGACGCAATTCTCACAGGAAAACAATGTGCTAGGTGCTCCTGCTTCCAACAGGGATGGTTTTCTTTCGAGAAATACCTGTGTTTCTTCAACTTAGCCAAGTAGGGCTATTTGGAATCAAATGAGCCTTTTCGACCTGGAAAACTGTGAATTGCAGGAAATACTCTTCTCCAAATCCAATTCAACTCTCAAAGGGAAACATTGTGCTAGATGCTAGAGCTTCTACCATGCATACTTTTCTTTTAGAGGTACATGTACTTCCTCTACTCAGCTGAATAGCCCTCATGGACCAAACGCAGACTATCTCCCCCTGCAAACACATAAGACTCATGAAGAATTCCTTTCACAAACTAACACAGTTCTCACAGGAAAACATGTGCTTCTAACATGGATGGTTTTCCTTTGAGAGATACATGTGTTTCTTCAACTTAGCTGAATAGGCCTATTTGAAATGACGTGAGCCTCCTACTTTGAATATTGATATTTGCAGGGTGCGTTGCTTTGAAAAACTAAATGAGTTCTCATAGTGAAACACTGTGCTAGATGTGGCAGTTTCTACTATTGATGGATTTCTTTGCATACATGCATGTGTATCTTCAATTCACCCAAATAGGCCTATTTAGTGTAAGCACATGCTCTCTCCACCTTGAAACACCTAAGTGGCAGTAAGTATTCCTTTCAAAAATAACTCAAGTCTCAGAGGGAAACAACGTGCACAATGCAAATGCTTCCATCACAGACGGTTTCCTTTTGAGAGGTCCATGTGTTACATCTCCTTAGGGGAAAAGGCCTATTTGGAGCAAAATGATCCTTTCTCCACTGTGAAAACTATGATTTGCAGGACGTATTCCTTTCAAAAAGTAACTCAAGTCTCCCAAGGAAACAAAGTGGTAGGTTCTTTGCATCTAACACAGATTTTTTTCTTTCGAGATACACACAGGTTTCATCAACTTACTTGAACTTGCCTATTTGCAAGAAAATGAGACTTTCTCCACCTTGAAAAGTAGGATTTGCACGAGTTATTCTTCCAAAACCTATCTGAAGTCTCACAGGGAAACAATGTGGTTGAAACTCCTGCTTCTAACTCGATGGTTTTCTTTCTAGGAATGCATGTGTTTCATCAACAAAGTTGCCTAGGCCTATTTGGAACACAATGAGCCTATCTCCAACCTGAAAACTGTGATTAGCAGGATGTATTCCTTTCCAAAACTTCCTTAATTCTCAAAGGGAAACAAAGAGCTAGAAGCTGCGGCTTCCAACGTAGGTGGTTGTGTTTGCAGGGATACATGTGTTTCTTCAACTCAGCAGAATACGCCTACTTAGTGCAAAGAGAGACCTTCTGCACCTTGAAACAACTATGTTGCAAGAAATAGTCCTTTCCAAAACTAATCTAATTGTCACAAGAACAAGGTGCGGAATGCTGCAGTTTCTAGCATACATAGTTTTCTTTGGGGAGGAACATGTGTTACTTCAACTCAGCTGAATAGGCCTATTTGGAGCAAACACAGCCTATCTCCACTTTGAAACACCAAAGTTGCAGGAAGCGTTCCTTTCCAAGAGGGACACAATACTCACCGGAATACAATGTGTTAAATGCTCTGGCTTCGAACATAGATGGTTTTCTTTGGAGAGATACATGTGTTTCTTAAACTCAGCTGAATATACTTTAAGGGAGTAAACAGAGTCTATCTCCACCTTCAGCCACCTAAGTTCCAGGAAGTATACCTTTAAAAAACTAACTGAATACTACAGGGAAACAATGTGGTAGAAGCTCCTGGTTCTAAGACAGATGATTTTCTTTCAAGAGATACATGTGTTTCTATAAGTGAGCTGAATAGGCCAATTTGGAACAAAATGAGCCTTTCTCCACCTAAAAAATACTGATTCTCAGGAGTTATTCCGTTCAAAACCAAATTCAATTTTGATAGGGAAACAGTGTGCTAGGTGCTCCTGCTTCAAACAGGGATTGTTTTCTTTCGAGAAATACCTGTGTTTCTTCACTGGAGCCGAGTAGGGTATTTAGAATAAAATGAGCCTTTTCGACCTTGAAAAGTGTGATATGCAGGGATTACTCATTTCAAAAACTAATTCAACTCTCAAACTGAAATAATGTGTTCTGCTACAGCTTCTAGCATACATGCTTTTCTTTGAAGAGGTACATGAATTTCTTCAACTCAGCTGGATAGCCCTAATAGACCAAACGCAGTCTATATTAACCCTTCAACACCTAAGATTCACGAAGTTTTCCTTTACACACTAATGCAGTTCTCAGAGGAAAACAGAGTGCTTCTAACATGGATGGTTTTAAGTGAGAGATATATGTGCTTCTTCAACTCAGGGGAAAAGGCATAATTGGAGCAAAGAGAGACAATCTATCTTGAAATTCCTTAGTTGCAGGAAGCATTGCATTGAAAACCTAACTCAATACCCCCAAGGAATCAATGTTCTACATGCTCCTGCATCTAATAGCGATGGTTTTCTTTGAGAGATACCTGTGTTTCTTCCACTTGGGTGAATAGGTCTTTGTGGAACAAAATGAGCTTTTCTGCACTTTAAAAACTATCATGAACTACAGGAAGTGTTTCTTTCCAAACCTAACACTATTCTCATAAGGACAGAGATGCTGAATGCTGCAGCTTCTAACATAGATGCTTTTCTTATGAGAGATACAAGGGTTTCTTCACCTCAGCTGAATATACGTTAAGTTAACAAACAGAGTCTATCCCCACATTGAACCACCTAAGTTCCAGGAAGTATTCCTTTAAAAAACTAAGTGAATTCTACAGGGAAACAATGTGGTAGAAGCTCCTGGTCATAAGACAGATAGATTTCTTTCCAGAGATACATGTGTTTCTTCAAGTTAGCTGAATAGGCCTACTTAGAACAACGTGAGCCTTTCTCCACCTAGAAAATTCTGATATGCAACAGATATTCCTTTCAAAACCAAATTCAATTCTCACAGGGAAACCATGTGGTAGATGCTGCATCTTTGAAAACAGGTGCTTTTCTTTAAGGAGACAGATGTGTACCTTCAACTGAATGGAAAAAGCCTAGTTGGAGTCAATGGAATCTATCTCCACCTTGAAACACCTAAGTTGCAGGATGTGTTTTTTCAGAACAAACTGAATTCTGACAGGAAAAGCATGTGCGACATTCTCCTGCATGGGACAATGAAGGATTTCCTTGAGAGACACATGTGTTTCATCACCTCACCTGAATAGGTGTATTTGAAGCAAAAGGAGCCTTTCTGCCCTTTGAACATTTTGGTTTGCAGGAATTAGTCCTTTCAAAACATAACACAAGTCTCCCTGGAAGAAAGTTCGATGCTCCTTCTTCTAACACAGGTGTTTTTCGTTTGAGGGATACAAGGGTTCCTTCAATTTAGCTGAATAGGTCTATTTGCAACAAAATGAGCCCTTCTCCACCTTGAAAACTATCGATCACAGGAATTATTCCTTTCAAAACTAACTCAATTCTCTGAAGGAGACAATGCACAAGATGCTGCGGCTTCTATCATAGTTGGTTGTCTTTGGAGAGATACACGTGTTTCCTCCCCTCAGTTGAATAGGCCTATTGGGAGCAAAAAGTGCCTATCTCCACCTTGAAGCACCTAATTTTCACAAAGTAGTTCTTTCAAAAGTTAACTCAGTTATCACAGAGAAACAATGTGCTGCTAGCTTCTGTTTCTACACGCAGATGGATTTCCTTCGAGAGATACATGTGTTTCTTCAAGTAAGATGAATTGGTGGATCTGCAGCAAAATGAGCCTTTTCCATCTTGAAACCTTTGGTTTGCAGGAAGTACTCCTTTCAAAAACTACCTGAGTTCTCATGGCATAACAATATGCTCGATGTGGCAGCCACTTTCGTAGCTGGTTTTCTTTGGAGAGATACATATGGTTCTTCAACTCAGGTGAATAGGCCTACTTAGAGCAAACTGAGGCTATTTCCACCTTGAAAGACAGTGGTTGCAGGAAGTATTCTTTTCCAAAACGGACGCAATTCTCACAGGAAAACAATGTGCTAGGTGCTCCTGCTTCCAACAGGGATGGTTTTCTTTCGAGAAATACCTGTGTTTCTTCAACTTAGCCAAGTAGGGCTATTTGGAATCAAATGAGCCTTTTCGACCTGGAAAACTGTGAATTGCAGGAATTAGTCTTCTCCAAATCCAATTCAACTCTCAAAGGGAAACATTGTGCTAGATGCTAGAGCTTCTACCATGCATACTTTTCTTTTAGAGGTACATGTACTTCCTCTACTCAGCTGAATAGCCCTCATGGACCAAACGCAGCCTATCTCCCCATTCAAACACCTAAGATTCATGAAGAATTCCTTTCACAAACTAACACAGTTCTCACAGGAAACCATGTGCTTCTAACATGGATGGTTTTCCTTTGAGAGATACATGTGTTTCTTCAACTTAGCTGAATAGGCCTATTTGAAATGAGGTGAGCCTCCTACTTTGAATATTGATATTTGCAGGGTGCATTGCTTTGAAAAACTAAATGAGTTCTCATAGTGAAACACTGTGCTAGATGTGGCAGTTTCTACCATTGATGGATTTCTTTGCATACATGCATGTGTATCTTCAATTCACCCAAATTGGCCTATTTAGAGTAAGCACATGCTCTCTCCACCTTGAAACACCTAAGTGGCAGTAAGTATTCCTTTCAAAAATAACTCAAGTCTCAGAGGGAAACAATGTGCACAATGCAAATGCTTCCATCACAGACGGTTTCCTTTTGAGAGGTACATGTGTTACATCTCCTTAGGGGAAAAGGCCTATTTGGAGCAAAATGATCCTTTCTCCATTGTGAAAACTATCATTTGCAGGACGTATTCCTTTCAAAAAGTAACTCAAGTCTCACAAGGAAACAAAGTGGTAGGTTCTTTGCATCTAACAGACATTTTTTTCTTTCGAGATACACACAGGTTTCATCAACTTACTTGAACTGGCCTATTTGCATGAAAATGAGACTTTCTCCACCTTGAAAAGTAGGATTTGCACGAGTTATTCTTGCAAAACCTATCTGAAGTCTCACAGGGAAACAATGTGGTTGAAACTCCTGCTTCTGACTCCATGGTTTTCTTTCTAGGAATGCATGTGTTTCATCAACTTAGTTGCCTAGGCCTATTTGGAACACAATGAGCCTATCTCCAACCTGAAAACTGTGATTAGCAGGATGTATTCCTTTCCAAAACTTCCTTAATTCTCAAAGGGAAACAAAGAGCTAGAAGCTGCGGCTTCCAACATAGGTGATTGTCTTTGCAGGGATACATGTGTTTCTTCAACTCAGCAGAATACACCTACTTAGTGCAAAGAGAGACCTTCTGCACCTTGAAACAACTATGTTGCAAGAAATAGTCCTTTCCAAAACTAATCTAATTGTCACAAGAACAAGGTGCGGAATGCTGCAGTTTCTAGCATACATAGTTTTCTTTGGGGAGGAACATGTGTTACTTCAACTCAGCTGAATAGGCCTATTTGGAGCAAACACAGCCTATCTCCACTTTGAAACACCAAAGTTGCAGGAAGCGTTCCTTTCCAAAAGGGACACAATTCTCACCGGAATACAATGTGTTAAATGCTCCGGCTTCGAACATAGATGGTTTTCTTTGGAGAGATACATGTGTTTCTTAAACTCAGCTGAATATACGTTAAGTTAACAAACAGAGTCTATCCCCACATTGAACCACCTAAGTTCCAGGAAGTATTCCTTTAAAAAACTAAGTGAATTCTACAGGGAAACAATGTGGTAGAAGCTCCTGGTCATAAGACAGATAGATTTCTTTCCAGAGATACATGTGTTTCTTCAAGTTAGCTGAATAGGCCTACTTAGAACAACGTGAGCCTTTCTCCACCTAGAAAATTCTGATATGCAACAGATATTCCTTTCAAAACCAAATTCAATTCTCACAGGGAAACCATGTGGTAGATGCTGCATCTTTGAAAACAGGTGGTTTTCTTTAAGGAGACAGATGTGTACGTTCAACTGAATGGAAAAAGTCTAGTTGGAGCCAATGGAATCTATCTCCACCTTGAAACACCTAAGTTGCAGGATGTGTTTTTTCAGAACATACTGAATTCTCACAGGAAAAGCATGTGCTACATTCTCCTGCACGGGACAATGAAGGATTTCCTTGAGAGACACATGTGTTTCATCACCTCACCTGAATAGGTGTGTTTGAAGCACAAGGAGCCTTTCTGCCCTTTGAACATTTTGGTTTGCAATAATTAGTCCTTTCAAAACATAACACAAGTCTCACTGGAAGAAAGTTAGATGGTCCTGCTTCTAACACAGGTGTTTTTCTTTTGAGGGATACAAGGGTTCCTTCAATTTAGCTGAATAGGTCTGTTTGCAACAAAATGAGCCCTTCTCCACCTGGAAAACTATCGTTCACAGGAATTATTCCTTTCAAAACTAACTCAATTCTCTGAAGGAGACAATGCACAAGATGCTGCGGCTTCAATCATAGTTGGTTGTCTTTGGAGACATACACGTGTTTCCTCCCCTCAGTTGAATAGGCCTATTGGGAGCAAAAGTGCCTATCTCCACCTTGAAGCACCTAATTTTCACAAAGTAGTTCTTTCAAAAGTTAACTCAGTTATCACAGAGAAACAATGTGCTGCTAGCTTCTGTTTCTACACAGATGGATTTCCTTCGAGAGATACATGTGTTTCTTCAAGTAAGATGAATTGGTGGATCTGCAGCAAAATGAGCCTTTTCCATCTTGAAACCTTTGGTTTGCAGGAAGTACTCCTTTCAAAAACTACCTGAGTTCTCATGGCATAACAATATGCTCGATGTGGCAGCCACTTTCGTAGCTGGTTTTCTTTGGAGAGATACATATGGTTCTTCAACTCAGGTGAATAGGCCTATTTGGAGCAAACTGAGGCTATTTCCACCTTGAAAGACAGTGGTTGCAGGAAGTATTCTTTTCCAAAACGGACGCAATTCTCACAGGAAAACAATGTGCTAGGTGCTCCTGCTTCCAACAGGGATGGTTTTCTTTCGAGAAATACCTGTGTTTCTTCAACTTAGCCAAGTAGGGCTATTTGGAATCAAATGAGCCTTTTCGACCTGGAAAACTGTGAATTGCAGGAAATACTCTTCTCCAAATCCAATTCAACTCTCAAAGGGAAACATTGTGCTAGATGCTAGAGCTTCTACCATGCATACTTTTCTTTTAGAGGTACATGTACTTCCTCTACTCAGCTGAATAGCCCTCATGGACCAAACGCAGACTATCTCCCCCTGCAAACACATAAGACTCATGAAGAATTCCTTTCACAAACTAACACAGTTCTCACAGGAAAACATGTGCTTCTAACATGGATGGTTTTCCTTTGAGAGATACATGTGTTTCTTCAACTTAGCTGAATAGGCCTATTTGAAATGACGTGAGCCTCCTACTTTGAATATTGATATTTGCAGGGTGCGTTGCTTTGAAAAACTAAATGAGTTCTCATAGTGAAACACTGTGCTAGATGTGGCAGTTTCTACTATTGATGGATTTCTTTGCATACATGCATGTGTATCTTCAATTCACCCAAATAGGCCTATTTAGTGTAAGCACATGCTCTCTCCACCTTGAAACACCTAAGTGGCAGTAAGTATTCCTTTCAAAAATAACTCAAGTCTCAGAGGGAAACAACGTGCACAATGCAAATGCTTCCATCACAGACGGTTTCCTTTTGAGAGGTCCATGTGTTACATCTCCTTAGGGGAAAAGGCCTATTTGGAGCAAAATGATCCTTTCTCCACTGTGAAAACTATGATTTGCAGGACGTATTCCTTTCAAAAAGTAACTCAAGTCTCCCAAGGAAACAAAGTGGTAGGTTCTTTGCATCTAACACAGATTTTTTTCTTTCGAGATACACACAGGTTTCATCAACTTACTTGAACTTGCCTATTTGCAAGAAAATGAGACTTTCTCCACCTTGAAAAGTAGGATTTGCACGAGTTATTCTTCCAAAACCTATCTGAAGTCTCACAGGGAAACAATGTGGTTGAAACTCCTGCTTCTAACTCGATGGTTTTCTTTCGAGGAATGCATGTGTTTCATCAACAAAGTTGCCTAGGCCTATTTGGAACACAATGAGCCTATCTCCAACCTGAAAACTGTGATTAGCAGGATGTATTCCTTTCCAAAACTTCCTTAATTCTCAAAGGGAAACAAAGAGCTAGAAGCTGCGGCTTCCAACGTAGGTGGTTGTGTTTGCAGGGATACATGTGTTTCTTCAACTCAGCAGAATACGCCTACTTAGTGCAAAGAGAGACCTTCTGCACCTTGAAACAACTATGTTGCAAGAAATAGTCCTTTCCAAAACTAATCTAATTGTCACAAGAACAAGGTGCGGAATGCTGCAGTTTCTAGCATACATAGTTTTCTTTGGGGAGGAACATGTGTTACTTCAACTCAGCTGAATAGGCCTATTTGGAGCAAACACAGCCTATCTCCACTTTGAAACACCAAAGTTGCAGGAAGCGTTCCTTTCCAAGAGGGACACAATACTCACTGGAATACAATGTGTTAAATGCTCTGGCTTCGAACATAGATGGTTTTCTTTGGAGAGATACATGTGTTTCTTAAACTCAGCTGAATATACTTTAAGGGAGTAAACAGAGTCTATCTCCACCTTCAGCCACCTAAGTTCCAGGAAGTATACCTTTAAAAAACTAACTGAATACTACAGGGAAACAATGTGGTAGAAGCTCCTGGTTCTAAGACAGATGATTTTCTTTCAAGAGATACATGTGTTTCTATAAGTGAGCTGAATAGGCCAATTTGGAACAAAATGAGCCTTTCTCCACCTAAAAAATACTGATTCTCAGGAGTTATTCCGTTCAAAACCAAATTCAATTTTGATAGGGAAACAGTGTGCTAGGTGCTCCTGCTTCAAACAGGGATTGTTTTCTTTCGAGAAATACCTGTGTTTCTTCACTGGAGCCGAGTAGGGTATTTAGAATAAAATGAGCCTTTTCGACCTTGAAAAGTGTGATATGCAGGGATTACTCATTTCAAAAACTAATTCAACTCTCAAACTGAAATAATGTGTTCTGCTACAGCTTCTAGCATACATGCTTTTCTTTGAAGAGGTACATGAATTTCTTCAACTCAGCTGGATAGCCCTAATAGACCAAACGCAGTCTATATTAACCCTTCAACACCTAAGATTCACGAAGTTTTCCTTTACACACTAATGCAGTTCTCAGAGGAAAACAGAGTGCTTCTAACATGGATGGTTTTAAGTGAGAGATATATGTGCTTCTTCAACTCAGGGGAAAAGGCATAATTGGAGCAAAGAGAGACAATCTATCTTGAAATTCCTTAGTTGCAGGAAGCATTGCATTGAAAACCTAACTCAATACCCCCAAGGAATCAATGTTCTACATGCTCCTGCATCTAATAGCGATGGTTTTCTTTGAGAGATACCTGTGTTTCTTCCACTTGGGTGAATAGGTCTTTGTGGAACAAAATGAGCTTTTCTGCACTTTAAAAACTATCATGAACTACAGGAAGTGTTTCTTTCCAAACCTAACACTATTCTCATAAGGACAGAGATGCTGAATGCTGCAGCTTCTAACATAGATGCTTTTCTTATGAGAGATACAAGGGTTTCTTCACCTCAGCTGAATATACGTTAAGTTAACAAACAGAGTCTATCCCCACATTGAACCACCTAAGTTCCAGGAAGTATTCCTTTAAAAAACTAAGTGAATTCTACAGGGAAACAATGTGGTAGAAGCTCCTGGTCATAAGACAGATAGATTTCTTTCCAGAGATACATGTGTTTCTTCAAGTTAGCTGAATAGGCCTACTTAGAACAACGTGAGCCTTTCTCCACCTAGAAAATTCTGATATGCAACAGATATTCCTTTCAAAACCAAATTCAATTCTCACAGGGAAACCATGTGGTAGATGCTGCATCTTTGAAAACAGGTGCTTTTCTTTAAGGAGACAGATGTGTACCTTCAACTGAATGGAAAAAGCCTAGTTGGAGTCAATGGAATCTATCTCCACCTTGAAACACCTAAGTTGCAGGATGTGTTTTTTCAGAACAAACTGAATTCTGACAGGAAAATCATGTGCGACATTCTCCTGCATGGGACAATGAAGGATTTCCTTGAGAGACACATGTGTTTCATCACCTCACCTGAATAGGTGTATTTGAAGCAAAAGGAGCCTTTCTGCCCTTTGAACATTTTGGTTTGCAGGAATTAGTCCTTTCAAAACATAACACAAGTCTCCCTGGAAGAAAGTTCGATGCTCCTTCTTCTAACACAGGTGTTTTTCGTTTGAGGGATACAAGGGTTCCTTCAATTTAGCTGAATAGGTCTATTTGCAACAAAATGAGCCCTTCTCCACCTTGAAAACTATCGATCACAGGAATTATTCCTTTCAAAACTAACTCAATTCTCTGAAGGAGACAATGCACAAGATGCTGCGGCTTCTATCATAGTTGGTTGTCTTTGGAGAGATACACGTGTTTCCTCCCCTCAGTTGAATAGGCCTATTGGGAGCAAAAAGTGCCTATCTCCACCTTGAAGCACCTAATTTTCACAAAGTAGTTCTTTCAAAAGTTAACTCAGTTATCACAGAGAAACAATGTGCTGCTAGCTTCTGTTTCTACACGCAGATGGATTTCCTTCGAGAGATACATGTGTTTCTTCAAGTAAGATGAATTGGTGGATCTGCAGCAAAATGAGCCTTTTCCATCTTGAAACCTTTGGTTTGCAGGAAGTACTCCTTTCAAAAACTACCTGAGTTCTCATGGCATAACAATATGCTCGATGTGGCAGCCACTTTCGTAGCTGGTTTTCTTTGGAGAGATACATATGGTTCTTCAACTCAGGTGAATAGGCCTACTTAGAGCAAACTGAGGCTATTTCCACCTTGAAAGACAGTGGTTGCAGGAAGTATTCTTTTCCAAAACGGACGCAATTCTCACAGGAAAACAATGTGCTAGGTGCTCCTGCTTCCAACAGGGATGGTTTTCTTTCGAGAAATACCTGTGTTTCTTCAACTTAGCCAAGTAGGGCTATTTGGAATCAAATGAGCCTTTTCGACCTGGAAAACTGTGAATTGCAGGAATTAGTCTTCTCCAAATCCAATTCAACTCTCAAAGGGAAACATTGTGCTAGATGCTAGAGCTTCTACCATGCATACTTTTCTTTTAGAGGTACATGTACTTCCTCTACTCAGCTGAATAGCCCTCATGGACCAAACGCAGCCTATCTCCCCATTCAAACACCTAAGATTCATGAAGAATTCCTTTCACAAACTAACACAGTTCTCACAGGAAACCATGTGCTTCTAACATGGATGGTTTTCCTTTGAGAGATACATGTGTTTCTTCAACTTAGCTGAATAGGCCTATTTGAAATGAGGTGAGCCTCCTACTTTGAATATTGATATTTGCAGGGTGCATTGCTTTGAAAAACTAAATGAGTTCTCATAGTGAAACACTGTGCTAGATGTGGCAGTTTCTACCATTGATGGATTTCTTTGCATACATGCATGTGTATCTTCAATTCACCCAAATTGGCCTATTTAGAGTAAGCACATGCTCTCTCCACCTTGAAACACCTAAGTGGCAGTAAGTATTCCTTTCAAAAATAACTCAAGTCTCAGAGGGAAACAATGTGCACAATGCAAATGCTTCCATCACAGACGGTTTCCTTTTGAGAGGTACATGTGTTACATCTCCTTAGGGGAAAAGGCCTATTTGGAGCAAAATGATCCTTTCTCCATTGTGAAAACTATCATTTGCAGGACGTATTCCTTTCAAAAAGTAACTCAAGTCTCACAAGGAAACAAAGTGGTAGGTTCTTTGCATCTAACAGACATTTTTTTCTTTCGAGATACACACAGGTTTCATCAACTTACTTGAACTGGCCTATTTGCATGAAAATGAGACTTTCTCCACCTTGAAAAGTAGGATTTGCACGAGTTATTCTTGCAAAACCTATCTGAAGTCTCACAGGGAAAAAATGTGGTTGAAACTCCTGCTTCTAACTCCATGGTTTTCTTTCTAGGAATGCATGTGTTTCATCAACTTAGTTGCCTAGGCCTATTTGGAACACAATGAGCCTATCTCCAACCTGAAAACTGTGATTAGCAGGATGTATTCCTTTCCAAAACTTCCTTAATTCTCAAAGGGAAACAAAGAGCTAGAAGCTGCGGCTTCCAACATAGGTGATTGTCTTTGCAGGGATACATGTGTTTCTTCAACTCAGCAGAATACACCTACTTAGTGCAAAGAGAGACCTTCTGCACCTTGAAACAACTATGTTGCAAGAAATAGTCCTTTCCAAAACTAATCTAATTGTCACAAGAACAAGGTGCGGAATGCTGCAGTTTCTAGCATACATAGTTTTCTTTGGGGAGGAACATGTGTTACTTCAACTCAGCTGAATAGGCCTATTTGGAGCAAACACAGCCTATCTCCACTTTGAAACACCAAAGTTGCAGGAAGCGTTCCTTTCCAAAAGGGACACAATTCTCACCGGAATACAATGTGTTAAATGCTCCGGCTTCGAACATAGATGGTTTTCTTTGGAGAGATACATGTGTTTCTTAAACTCAGCTGAATATACTTTAAGGGAGTAAACAGAGTCTATCTCCACCTTCAGCCACCTAAGTTCCAGGAAGTATTCCTTTAAAAAACTAACTGAATACTACAGGGAAACAATGTGGTAGAAGCTCCTGGTTCTAAGACAGATGATTTTCTTTCAAGAGATACATGAGTTTCTACAAGTTAGCTGAATAGGCCAATTTGGAACAAAATGAGCCTTTCTCCACCTAAAAAATACTGATTCTCAGGAGTTATTCCGTTCAAAACCAAATTCAATTTTGACAGGCAAACATTGTGCTAGGTGCTCCTGCTTCAAATACGAATTGTTTTCTTTCGAGAAATACCTGTGTTTCTTCACTGGAGCCGAGTAGGGTATTTGGAATAAAATGAGCCTTTTCGACCTTGGAAAGTGTGATTTGCAGGGATTACTCATTTCAAAAACTAATTCAACTCTCAAACTGAAATAATGTGTTCTGCTACAGCTTCTAGCATACATGCTTTTCTTTGAAGAGGTACATGAATTTCTTCAACTCAGCTGGATAGCCCTAATAGACCAAGCGCAGTCTATATTCACCCTTCAACACCTAAGATTCAGGAAGATTTCCTTTACAAACTAATGCAGTTCTCAGAGGAAAACAGAGTGCTTCTAACATGGATGGTTTTAAGTGAGAGATATATGTGCTTCTTCAACTCAGGGGAAAAGGCATAATTGGAGCAAAGAGAGACAATCTATCTGGAAATTCCTTAGTTGCAGGAAGCATTGCATTGAAAACCTAACTCAATACTCCCAAGGAATCAATGTTCTACATGCTCCTGCATCTAATAGCGATGGTTTTCTTTGAGAGATACCTGTGTTTCTTCCACTTGGGTGAATAGGCCTTTTTGGAACAAAATGAGCTTTTCTGCACTTTGAAAACCATCATGAACTACAGGAAGTGTTTCTTTCCAAACCTAACACTATTCTCATAAGGACAGAGATGCTGAATGCTGCAGCTTCTAACATAGATGGTTTTCTTATGAGAGATACAAGGGTTTCTTCACCTCAGCTGAATATACGTTAAGTTAACAAACAGAGTCTATCCCCACATTGAACCACCTAAGTTCCAGGAAGTATTCCTTTAAAAAACTAAGTGAATTCTACAGTGAAACAATGTGGTAGAAGCTCCTGGTCATAAGACAGATAGATTTCTTTCCAGAGATACATGTGTTTCTTCAAGTTAGCTGAATAGGCCTACTTAGAACAACGTGAGCCTTTCTCCACCTAGAAAATTCTGATATGCAACAGATATTCCTTTCAAAACCAAATTCAATTCTCACAGGGAAACAATGTGGTAGATGCTGCATCTTTGAAAACAGGTGCTTTTCTTTAAGGAGACAGATGTGTACCTTCAACTGAATGGAAAAAGCCTAGTTGGAGTCAATGGAATCTATCTCCACCTTGAAACACCTAAGTTGCAGGATGTGTTTTTTCAGAACGAACTGAATTCTCACAGGAAAAGCATGTGCGACATTCTCCTGCATGGGACAATGAAGGATTTCCTTGAGAGACACATGTGTTTCATCACCTCACCTGAATAGGTGTATTTGAAGCAAAAAGAGCCTTTCTGCCCTTTGAACATTTTGGTTTGCAGGAATTAGTCCTTTCAAAACATAACACAAGTCTCCCTGGAAGAAAGTTAGATGCTCCTGCTTCTAACACAGGTGTTTTTCTTTTGAGGGATACAAGGGTTCCTTCAATTTAGCTGAATAGGTCTATTTGCAAAAAATGAGCCCTTCTCCACCTTGAAAACTATCGATCACAGGAATTATTCCTTTCAAAACTAACTCAATTCTCTGAAGGAGACAATGCACAAGATGCTGCGGCTTCTATCATAGTTGGTTGTCTTTGGAGAGATACACGTGTTTCCTCCCCTCAGTTGAATAGGCCTATTGGGAGCAAAAAGTGCCTATCTCCACCTTGAAGCACCTAATTTTCACAAAATAGTTCTTTCAAAAGTTAACTCAGTTATCACAGAGAAACAATGTGCTGCTAGCTTCTGTTTCTACACGCAGATGGATTTCCTTCGAGAGATACATGTGTTTCTTCAAGTAAGATGAATTGGTGGATCTGCAGCAAAATGAGCCTTTTCCATCTTGAAACCTTTGGTTTGCAGGAAGTACTCCTTTCAAAAACTACCTGAGTTCTCATGGCATAACAATATGCTCGATGTGGCAGCCACTTTCGTAGCTGGTTTTCTTTGGAGAGATACATATGGTTCTTCAACTCAGGTGAATAGGCCTATTTGGAGCAAACTGAGGCTATTTCCACCTTGAAAGACAGTGGTTGCAGGAAGTATTCTTTTCCAAAACGGACGCAATTCTCACAGGAAAAAAATGTGCTAGGTGCTCCTGCTTCCAACAGGGATGGTTTTATTTCGAGAAATACCTGTGTTTCTTCAACTTAGCCAAGTAGGGCTATTTGGAATCAAATGAGCCTTTTCGACCTGGAAAACTGTGAATTGCAGGAATTACTCTTCTCCAAATCCAATTCAACTCTCAAAGGGAAACATTGTGCTAGATGCTAGAGCTTCTTCCATGCATACTTTTCTTTTAGAGGTACATGTACTTCCTCTACTCAGCTGAATAGCCCTCATGGACCAAACGCAGCCTATCTCCCCCTGCAAACACCTAAGATTCATGAAGAATTCCTTTCACAAACTAACACAGTTCTCACAGGAAAACATGTGCTTCTAACATGGATGGTTTTCCTTTGAGAGATACATGTGTTTCTTCAACTTAGCTGAATAGGCCTATTTGAAATGAGGTGAGCCTCCTACTTTGAATATTGATATTTTCAGGGTGCATTGCTTTGAAAAACTAAATGAGTTCTCATAGTGAAACACTGTGCTAGATGTGGCAGTTTCTACCATTGATGGATTTCTTTGCATACATGCATGTGTATCTTCAATTCACCCAAATAGGCCTATTTAGAGTAAGCACATGCTCTCTCCACCTTGAAACACCTAAGTGGCAGTAAGTATTCCTTTCAAAAATAACTCAAGTCTCAGAGGGAAACAACGTGCACAATGCAAATGCTTCCATCACAGACGGTTTCCTTTTGAGAGGTACATGTGTTACATCTCCTTAGGGGAATAGGCCTATTTGGAGCAAAATGATCCTTTCTCCACTGTGAAAACTATGATTTGCAGGACGTATTCCTTTCAAAAAGTAACGCAAGTCTCACAAGGAAACAAAGTGGTAGGTTCTTTGCATCTAACACAGATTTTTTTCTTTCGAGATACACACAGGTTTCATCAACTTACTTGAACTGGCCTATTTGCAAGAAAATGAGACTTTCTCCACCTTGAAAAGTAGGATTTGCACGAGTTATTCTTCCAAAACCTATCTGAAGTCTCACAGGGAAACAATGTGGTTGAAACTCCTGCTTCTAACTCCATGGTTTTCTTTCTAGGAATGCATGTGTTTCATCAACTTAGTTGCCTAGGCCTATTTGCAACACAATGAGCCTATCTTCAACCTGAAAACTGTGATTAGCAGGATGTATTCCTTTCCAAAACTTCCTTAATTCTCAAAGGGAAACAAAGAGCTAGAAGCTGCGGCTTCCAGCATAGTTGATTGTCTTTGCAGGGATACATGTGTTTCTTCAACTCAGCAGAATACGCCTACTTAGTGCAAAGAGAGATCTTCTGCACCTTGAAACAACTATGTTGCAAGAAATAGTCCTTTCCAAAACTAATCTAATTGTCACAAGAACAAGGTGCGGAATGCTGCAGTTTCTAGCATACATAGTTTTCTTTGGGGAGGAACACGTGTTACTTCAACTCAGCTGAATAGGCCTATTTGGAGCAAACACAGCCTGTCTCCACTTTGAAACACCAAAGTTGCAGGAAGCGTTCCTTTCCAAAAGGGACACAATTCTCATTGGAATACAATGTGTTAAATGCTCCGGCTTCGAACATAGATGGTTTTCTTTGGAGAGATACATGTGTTTCTTAAACTCAGCTGAATATACTTTAAGGGAGTAAACAGAGTCTATCTCCACCTTCAGCCACCTAAGTTCCAGGAAGTATTCCTTTAAAAAACTAACTGAATACTACAGGGAAACAATGTGGTAGAAGCTCCTGGTTCTAAGACAGATGATTTTCTTTCAAGAGATACATGTGTTTCTACAAGTTAGCTGAATAGGCCAATTTGGAACAAAATGAGCCTTTCTCCACCTAAAAAATATTGATTCTCAGGAGTTATTCCATTCAAAACCAAATTCAATTTTGACAGACAAACAGTGTGCTAGGTGCTCCCGCTTCAAACACGAATTGTTTTCTTTCGAGAAATACCTGTGTTTCTTCACTGGAGCCGAGTAGGGTATTTGGAATAAAATGAGCCTTTTCGACCTTGAAAAGTGTGATTTGCAGGGATTACTCATTTCAAAAACTAATTCAACTCTCAAACTGAAATAATGTGTTCTGCTACAGCTTCTAGCATACATGCTTTTCTTTGAAGAGGTACATGAATTTCTTCAACTCAGCTGGATAGCCCTAATAGAACAAACGCAGTCTATATTAACCCTTCAACACCTAAGATTCAGGAAGTTTTCCCTTATAAACTAATGCAGTTCTCAGAGGAAAACAGAGTGCTTCTAACATGGATGGTTTTAAGGGAGAGATATATGTGCTTCTTCAACTCAGGGGAAAAGGTATAATTGGAGCAAAGAGAGACAATCTATCTGGAAATTCCTTAGTTGCATGAAGCATTGCATTGAAAACCTAACTCAATACTCCCAAGGAATCAATGTTCTACATGCTCCTGCACCTAATAGCGATGGTTTTCTTTGAGAGATACCTGTGTTTCTTCCACTTGGGTGAATAGGCCTTTTTGGAACAAAATGAGCTTTTCTGCACTTTGAAAACCATCATGAACTACAGGAAGTGTTTCTTTCCAAACCTAACACTATTCTCATAATTATAGAGATGCTGAATGCTGCAGCTTCTAACATAGATGGTTTTCTTATGAGAGATACAAGGGTTCCTTCACCTCAGCTGAATATACGTTAAGTTAACAAACAGAGTCGATCCCCACATTGAATCACCTAAGTTCCAGGAAGTATTCCTTTAAAAAACTAAGTGAATTCTACAGGGAAACAATGTGGTCGAAGCTCCTGGTCATAAGACAGATAGATTTCTTTCCAGAGATACATGTGTTTCTTCAAGTTAGCTGAATAGGCCTATTTAGAACAACGTGAGCCTTTCTCCACCTAGAATATTCTGATATGCAACAGATATTCCTTTCAAAACCAAATTCAATTCTCACAGGGGAACAATGTGGTAGATGCTGCATCTTTGAAAACAGGTGCTTTTCTTTAAGGAGACAGATGTGTACCTTCAACTGAATGGAAAAAGCCTAGTTGGAGCCAATGGAATCTATCTGCACCTTGAAACACCCAAGTTGCAGGATGTGTTTTTTCAGAACAAACTGAATTCTGACAGGAAAAGCATGTGCGACATTCTCCTGCATGGGACAATGAAGGATTTCCTTGAGAGACACATGTGTTTCATCACCTCACCTGAATAGGTGTATTTGAAGCAAAAGGAGCCTTTCTGCCCTTTGAACATTTTGGTTTGCAGGAATTAGTCCTTTCAAAACATAACACAAGTCTCCCTGGAAGAAAGTTAGATGCTCCTGCTTCTAACACAGGTGTTTTTCTTTTGAGGGATACAAGGGTTCCTTCAATTTAGCTGAATAGGTCTATTTGCAACAAAATGAGCCCTTCTCCACCTGGAAAACTATCGTTCACAGGAATTATTCCTTTCAAAACTAACTCAATTCTCTGAAGGAGACAATGCACAAGATGCTGCGGCTTCTATCATAGTTGGTTGTCTTTGGAGAGATACACGTGTTTCCTCCCCTCAGTTGAATAGGCCTATTGGGAGCAAAAAGTGCCTATCTCCACCTTGAAGCACCTAATTTTCACAAAGTAGTTCTTTCAAAAGTTAACTCAGTTATCACAGAGAAACAATGTGCTGCTAGCTTCTGTTTCTACACAGATGGATTTCCTTCGAGAGATACATGTGTTTCTTCAAGTAAGATGAATTGGTGGATCTGCAGCAAAATGAGCCTTTTCCATCTTGAAACCTTTGGTTTGCAGGAAGTACTCCTTTCAAAAACTACCTGAGTTCTCATGGCATAACAATATGCTCGATGGGGCAGCCACTTTCATAGCTGGTTTTCTTTGGAGAGATACATATGGTTCTTCAACTCAGGTGAATAGGCCTACTTGGAGCAAACTGAGGCTATTTCCACCTTGAAAGACAGTGGTTGCAGGAAGTATTCTTTTCCAAAACGGACACAATTCTCACAGGAAAACAATGTGCTAGGTGCTCCTGCTTCCATCAGGGATGGTTTTCTTTCGAGAAATACCTGTGTTTCTTCAACTTAGCCAAGTAGTTCTATTTGGAATCAAATGAGCCTTTTCGACCTGGAAAACTGTGAATTGCAGGAATTACTCTTCTCCAAATCCAATTCAACTCTCAAAGGGAAACATTGTGCTAGATGCTAGAGCTTCTTCCATGCATACTTTTCTTTTAGAGGTACATGTACTTCCTCTACTCAGCTGAATAGCCCTCATGGACCAAACGCAGCCCATCTCCCCCTGCAAACACCTAAGATTCATGAAGAATTCCTTTCACAAACTAAGACAGTTCTCACAGGAAAACATGTGCTTCTAACATGGATCGTTTTCCTTTGAGAGATACATGTGTTTCTTCAACTTAGCTGAATAGGCCTATTTGAAATGAGGTGAGCCTCCTACTTTGAATATTGATATTTGCAGGGTGCATTGCTTTGAAAAACTAAATGAGTTCTCATTGTGAAACACTGTGCTAGATGTGGCAGTTTCTACCATTGATGGATTTCTTTGCATACATGCATGTGTATCTTCAATTCACCCAAATAGGCCTATTTAGAGTAAGCACATGCTCTCTCCACCTTGAAACACCTAAGTGGCAGTAAGTATTCCTTTCAAAAATAACTCAAGTCTCAGAGGGAAACAACGTGCACAATGCAAATGCTTCCATCACAGACGGTTTCCTTTTGAGAGGTACATGTATTACATCTCCTTAGGGGAATAGGCCTATTTGGAGCAAAATGATCCTTTCTCCACTGTGAAAACTATGATTTGCAGGACGTATTCCTTTCAAAAAGTAACTCAAGTCTCACAAGGAAACAAAGTGGTAGGTTCTTTGCATCTGACACAGGTTTTTTTCTTTCGAGATACACACAGGTTTCATCAACTTACTTGAACTGGCCTATTTGCAAGAAAATGAGACTTTCTCCACCTTCAAAAGTAGGATTTGCACGAGTTATTCTTCCAAAACCTATCTGAAGTCTCACAGGGAAACAATGTGGTTGAAACTCCTGCTTCTAACTCCATGGTTTTCTTTCTAGGAATGCATGTGTTTCATCAACTTAGTTGCCTAGGCCTATTTGCAACACAATGAGCCTATCTTCAACCTGAAAACTGTGATTAGCAGGATGTATTCCTTTCCAAAACTTCCTTAATTCTCAAAGGGAAACAAAGAGCTAGAAGCTGCGGCTTCCAGCATAGGTGATTGTCTTTGCAGGGATACATGTGTTTCTTCAACTCAGCAGAATACGCCTACTTAGTGCAAAGAGAGACCTTCTGCACCTTGAAACAACTATGTTGCAAGAAATAGTCCTTTCCAAAACTAATCTAATTGTCACAAGAACAAGGTGCGGAATGCTGCAGTTTCTAGCATACATAGTTTTCTTTGGGGAGGAACACGTGTTACTTCAACTCAGCTGAATAGGCCTGTTTGGAGCAAACACAGCCTGTCTCCACTTTGAAACACCAAAGTTGCAGGAAGCGTTCCTTTCCAAAAGGGACACAATTCTCACTGCAATACAATGTGTTAAATGCTCCGGCTTCGAACATAGATGGTTTTCTTTGGAGAGATACATGTGTTTCTTAAACTCAGCTGAATATACTTTAAGGGAGTAAACAGAGTCTATCTCCACCTTCAGCCACCTAAGTTCCAGGAAGTATTCCTTTAAAAAACTAACTGAATACTACAGGGAAACAATGTGGTAGAAGCTCCTGGTTCTAAGACAGATGATTTTCTTTCAAGAGATACATGTGTTTCTACAAGTTAGCTCAATAGGCCAATTTGGAACAAAATGAGCCTTTCTCCACCTAAAAAATATTGATTCTCAGGAGTTATTCCATTCAAAACCAAATTCAATTTTGACAGGCAAACAGTGTGCGAGGTGCTCCCGCTTCAAACAAGAATTGTTTTCTTTCGAGAAATACCTGTGTTTCTTCACTGGAGCCGAGTAGGGTATTTGGAATAAAATGAGCCTTTTCGACCTTGAAAAGTGTGATTTGCAGGGATTACTCATTTCAAAAACTAATTCAACTCTCAAACTGAAATAATGTGTTCTGCTACAGCTTCTAGCATACATGCTTTTCTTTGAAGAGGTACATGAATTTCTTCAACTCAGCTGGATAGCCCTAATAGACCAAACGCAGTCTATATCAACCCTTCAACACCTAAGATTCAGGAAGTTTTCCCTTATAAACTAATGCAGTTCTCAGAGGAAAACAGAGTGCTTCTAACATGGATGGTTTTAAGGGAGAGATATATGTGCTTCTTCAACTCAGGGGAAAAGGTATAATTGGAGCAAAGAGAGACAATCTATCTGGAAATTCCTTAGTTGCAGGAAGCATTGCATTGAAAACCTAACTCAATACTCCCAAGGAATCAATGTTCTACATGCTCCTGCACCTAATAGCGATGGTTTTCTTTGAGAGATACCTGTGTTTCTTCCACTTGGGTGAATAGGCCTTTTTGGAACAAAATGAGCTTTTCTGCACTTTGAAAACCATCATGAACTACAGGAAGTGTTTCTTTCCAAACCTAACACTATTCTCATAATTATAGAGATGCTGAATGCTGCAGCTTCTAACATAGATGGTTTTCTTATGAGAGATACAAGGGTTCCTTCACCTCAGCTGAATATACGTTAAGTTAACAAACAGAGTCGATCCCCACATTGAATCACCTAAGTTCCAGGAAGTATTCCTTTAAAAAACTAAGTGAATTCTACAGGGAAACAATGTGGTCGAAGCTCCTGGTCATAAGACAGATAGATTTCTTTCCAGAGATACATGTGTTTCTTCAAGTTAGCTGAATAGGCCTATTTAGAACAACGTGAGCCTTTCTCCACCTAGAATATTCTGATATGCAACAGATATTCCTTTCAAAACCAAATTCAATTCTCACAGGGGAACAATGTGGTAGATGCTGCATCTTTGAAAACAGGTGCTTTTCTTTAAGGAGACAGATGTGTACCTTCAACTGAATGGAAAAAGCCTAGTTGGAGCCAATGGAATCTATCTGCACCTTGAAACACCCAAGTTGCAGGATGTGTTTTTTCAGAACAAACTGAATTCTGACAGGAAAAGCATGTGCGACATTCTCCTGCATGGGACAATGAAGGATTTCCTTGAGAGACACATGTGTTTCATCACCTCACCTGAATAGGTGTATTTGAAGCAAAAGGAGCCTTTCTGCCCTTTGAACATTTTGGTTTGCAGGAATTAGTCCTTTCAAAACATAACACAAGTCTCCCTGGAAGAAAGTTAGATGCTCCTGCTTCTAACACAGGTGTTTTTCTTTTGAGGGATACAAGGGTTCCTTCAATTTAGCTGAATAGGTCTATTTGCAACAAAATGAGCCCTTCTCCACCTGGAAAACTATCGTTCACAGGAATTATTCCTTTCAAAACTAACTCAATTCTCTGAAGGAGACAATGCACAAGATGCTGCGGCTTCTATCATAGTTGGTTGTCTTTGGAGAGATACACGTGTTTCCTCCCCTCAGTTGAATAGGCCTATTGGGAGCAAAAAGTGCCTATCTCCACCTTGAAGCACCTAATTTTCACAAAGTAGTTCTTTCAAAAGTTAACTCAGTTATCACAGAGAAACAATGTGCTGCTAGCTTCTGTTTCTACACAGATGGATTTCCTTCGAGAGATACATGTGTTTCTTCAAGTAAGATGAATTGGTGGATCTGCAGCAAAATGAGCCTTTTCCATCTTGAAACCTTTGGTTTGCAGGAAGTACTCCTTTCAAAAACTACCTGAGTTCTCATGGCATAACAATATGCTCGATGGGGCAGCCACTTTCATAGCTGGTTTTCTTTGGAGAGATACATATGGTTCTTCAACTCAGGTGAATAGGCCTACTTGGAGCAAACTGAGGCTATTTCCACCTTGAAAGACAGTGGTTGCAGGAAGTATTCTTTTCCAAAACGGACACAATTCTCACAGGAAAACAATGTGCTAGGTGCTCCTGCTTCCATCAGGGATGGTTTTCTTTCGAGAAATACCTGTGTTTCTTCAACTTAGCCAAGTAGTTCTATTTGGAATCAAATGAGCCTTTTCGACCTGGAAAACTGTGAATTGCAGGAATTACTCTTCTCCAAATCCAATTCAACTCTCAAAGGGAAACATTGTGCTAGATGCTAGAGCTTCTTCCATGCATACTTTTCTTTTAGAGGTACATGTACTTCCTCTACTCAGCTGAATAGCCCTCATGGACCAAACGCAGCCCATCTCCCCCTGCAAACACCTAAGATTCATGAAGAATTCCTTTCACAAACTAACACAGTTCTCACAGGAAAACATGTGCTTCTAACATGGATCGTTTTCCTTTGAGAGATACATGTGTTTCTTCAACTTAGCTGAATAGGCCTATTTGAAATGAGGTGAGCCTCCTACTTTGAATATTGATATTTGCAGGGTGCATTGCTTTGAAAAACTAAATGAGTTCTCATTGTGAAACACTGTGCTAGATGTGGCAGTTTCTACCATTGATGGATTTCTTTGCATACATGCATGTGTATCTTCAATTCACCCAAATAGGCCTATTTAGAGTAAGCACATGCTCTCTCCACCTTGAAACACCTAAGTGGCAGTAAGTATTCCTTTCAAAAATAACTCAAGTCTCAGAGGGAAACAACGTGCACAATGCAAATGCTTCCATCACAGACGGTTTCCTTTTGAGAGGTACATGTATTACATCTCCTTAGGGGAATAGGCCTATTTGGAGCAAAATGATCCTTTCTCCACTGTGAAAACTATGATTTGCAGGACGTATTCCTTTCAAAAAGTAACTCAAGTCTCACAAGGAAACAAAGTGGTAGGTTCTTTGCATCTGACACAGGTTTTTTTCTTTCGAGATACACACAGGTTTCATCAACTTACTTGAACTGGCCTATTTGCAAGAAAATGAGACTTTCTCCACCTTGAAAAGTAGGATTTGCACGAGTTATTCTTCCAAAACCTATCTGAAGTCTCACAGGGAAACAATGTGGTTGAAACTCCTGCTTCTAACTCCATGGTTTTCTTTCTAGGAATGCATGTGTTTCATCAACTTAGTTGCCTAGGCCTATTTGCAACACAATGAGCCTATCTTCAACCTGAAAACTGTGATTAGCAGGATGTATTCCTTTCCAAAACTTCCTTAATTCTCAAAGGGAAACAAAGAGCTAGAAGCTGCGGCTTCCAGCATAGGTGATTGTCTTTGCAGGGATACATGTGTTTCTTCAACTCAGCAGAATACGCCTACTTAGTGCAAAGAGAGACCTTCTGCACCTTGAAACAACTATGTTGCAAGAAATAGTCCTTTCCAAAACTAATCTAATTGTCACAAGAACAAGGTGCGGAATGCTGCAGTTTCTAGCATACATAGATTTCTTTGGGGAGGAACACGTGTTACTTCAACTCAGCTGAATAGGCCTGTTTGGAGCAAACACAGCCTGTCTCCACTTTGAAACACCAAAGTTGCAGGAAGCGTTCCTTTCCAAAAGGGACACAATTCTCACTGGAATACAATGTGTTAAATGCTCCGGCTTCGAACATAGATGGTTTTCTTTGGAGAGATACATGTGTTTCTTAAACTCAGCTGAATATACTTTAAGGGAGTAAACAGAGTCTATCTCCACCTTCAGCCACCTAAGTTCCAGGAAGTATTCCTTTAAAAAACTAACTGAATACTACAGGGAAACAATGTGGTAGAAGCTCCTGGTTCTAAGACAGATGATTTTCTTTCAAGAGATACATGTGTTTCTACAAGTTAGCTCAATAGGCCAATTTGGAACAAAATGAGCCTTTCTCCACCTAAAAAATATTGATTCTCAGGAGTTATTCCATTCAAAACCAAATTCAATTTTGACAGGCAAACAGTGTGCTAGGTGCTCCCGCTTCAAACACGAATTGTTTTCTTTCGAGAAATACCTGTGTTTCTTCACTGGAGCCGAGTAGGGTATTTGGAATAAAATGAGCCTTTTCGACCTTGAAAAGTGTGATTTGCAGGGATTACTCATTTCAAAAACTAATTCAACTCTCAAACTGAAATAATGTGTTCTGCTACAGCTTCTAGCATACAGGCTTTTCTTTGAAGAGGTACATGAATTTCTTCAACTCAGCTGGATAGCCCTAATAGACCAAACGCAGTCTATATTAACCCTTCCACACCTAAGATTAAGGAAGTTTTCCCTTATAAACTAATGCAGTTCTCAGAGGAAAACAGAGTGCTTCTAACATGGATGGTTTTAAGGGAGAGATATATGTGCTTCTTCAACTCAGGGGAAAAGGCATAATTGGAGCAAAGAGAGACAATCTATCTGGAAATTCCTTAGTTGCAGGAAGCATTGCATTGAAAACCTAACTCAATACTCCCAAGGAATCAATGTTCTACATGCTCCTGCACCTAATAGCGATGGTTTTCTTTGAGAGATACCTGTGTTTCTTCCACTTGGGTGAATAGGCCTTTTTGGAACAAAATGAGCTTTTCTGCACTTTGAAAACCATCATGAACTACAGGAAGTGTTTCTTTCCAAACCTAACAGTATTCTCATAATTACAGAGATGCTGAATGCTGCAGCTTCTAACATAGATGGTTTTCTTATGAGAGATACAAGGGTTTCTTCACCTCAGCTGAATATACGTTAAGTTAACAAACAGAGTCGATCCCCACATTGAATCACCTAAGTTCCAGGAAGTATTCCTTTAAAAAACTAAGTGAATTCTACAGGGAAACAATGTGGTCGAAGCTCATGGTCATAAGACAGATAGATTTCTTTCCAGAGATACATGTGTTTCTTCAAGTTAGCTGAATAAGCCTATTTAGAACAACGTGAGCCTTTCTCCACCTAGAATATTCTGATATGCAACAGATATTCCTTTCAAAACCAAATTCAATTCTCACAGGGGAACAATGTGGTAGATGCTGCATCTTTGAAAACAGGTGCTTTTCTTTAAGGAGACAGATGTGTACCTTCAACTGAATGGAAAAAGCCTAGTTGGAGCCAATGGAATCTATCTCCACCTTGAAACACCTAAGTTGCAGGATGTGTTCTTTCAGAACAAACTGAATTCTCACAGGAAAATCATGTGCGACATTCTCCTGCATGGGACAATGAAGGATTTCCTTGAGAGACACATGTGTTTCATCACCTCACCTGAATAGGTGTATTTGAAGCAAAAGGAGCCTTTCTGCCCTTTGAACATTTTGGTTTGCAGGAATTAGTCCTTTCAAAACATAACACAAGTCTCCCTGGAAGAAAGTTAGATGCTCCTGCTTCTAACACAGGTGTTTTTCTTTTGAGGGATACAAGGGTTCCTTCAATTTAGCTGAATAGGTCTATTTGCAACAAAATGAGCCCTTCTCCACCTGGAAAACTATCGTTCACAGGAATTATTCCTTTCAAAACTAACTCAATTCTCTGAAGGAGACAATGCACAAGATGCTGCGGCTTCTATCATAGTTGGTTGTCTTTGGAGAGATACACGTGTTTCCTCCCCTCAGTTGAATAGGCCTATTGGGAGCAAAAAGTGCCTATCTCCACCTTGAAGCACCTAATTTTCACAAAGTAGTTCTTTCAAAAGTTAACTCAGTTATCACAGAGAAACAATGTGCTGCTAGCTTCTGTTTCTACACAGATGGAGTTCCTTCGAGAGATACATGTGTTTCTTCAAGTAAGATGAATTGGTGGATCTGCAGCAAAATGAGCCTTTTCCATCTTGAAACCTTTGGTTTGCAGGAAGTACTCCTTTCAAAAACTACCTGAGTTCTCATGGCATAACAATATGCTCGATGGGGCAGCCACTTTCATAGCTGGTTTTCTTTGGAGAGATACATATGGTTCTTCAACTCAGGTGAATAGGCCTACTTGGAGCAAACTGAGGCTATTTCCACCTTGAAAGACAGTGGTTGCAGGAAGTATTCTTTTCCAAAACGGACACAATTCTCACAGGAAAACAATGTGCTAGGTGCTCCTGCTTCCATCAGGGATGGTTTTCTTTCGAGAAATACCTGTGTTTCTTCAACTTAGCCAAGTAGGGCTATTTGGAATCAAATGAGCCTTTTCGACCTGGAAAACTGTGAATTGCAGGAATTACTCTTCTCCAAATCCAATTCAACTCTCAAAGGGAAACATTGTGCTAGATGCTAGAGCTTCTTCCATGCATACTTTTCTTTTAGAGGTACATGTACTTCCTCTACTCAGCTGAATAGCCCTCATGGACCAAACGCAGCCTATCTCCCCCTGCAAACACCTAAGATTCATGAAGAATTCCTTTCACAAACTAACACAGTTCTCACAGGAAAACATGTGCTTCTAACATGGATGGTTTTCCTTTGAGAGATACATGTGTTTCTTCAACTTAGCTGAATAGGCCTATTTGAAATGAGGTGAGCCTCCTACTTTGAATATTGATATTTGCAGGGTGCATTGCTTTGAAAAACTAAATGAGTTCTCATAGTGAAACACTGTGCTAGATGTGGCAGTTTCTACCATTGATGGATTTCTTTGCATACATGCATGTGTATCTTCAATTCACCCAAATAGGCCTATTTAGAGTAAGCACATGCTCTCTCTACCTTGAAACACCTAAGTGGCAGTAAGTATTCCTTTCAAAAATAACTCAAGTCTCAGAGGGAAACAACGTGCACAATGCAAATGCTTCCATCACAGACGGTTTCCTTTTGAGAGGTACATGTATTACATCTCCTTAGGGGAATAGGCCTATTTGGAGCAAAATGATCCTTTCTCCACTGTGAAAACTATGATTTGCAGGACGTATTCCTTTCAAAAAGTAACTCAAGTCTCACAAGGAAACAAAGTGGTAGGTTCTTTGCATCTAACACAGATTTTTTTCTTTCGAGATACACACAGGTTTCATCAACTTACTTGAACTGGCCTATTTGCAAGAAAATGAGACTTTCTCCACCTTGAAAAGTAGGATTTGCACGAGTTATTCTTCCAAAACCTATCTGAAGTCTCACAGGGAAACAATGTGGTTGAAACTCCTGCTTCTAACTCCATGGTTTTCTTTCTAGGAATGCATGTGTTTCATCAACTTAGTTGCCTAGGCCTATTTGCAACACAATGAGCCTATCTTCAACCTGAAAACTGTGATTAGCAGGATGTATTCCTTTCCAAAACTTCCTTAATTCTCAAAGGGAAACAAAGAGCTAGAAGCTGCGGCTTCCAGCATAGGTGATTGTCTTTGCAGGGATACATGTGTTTCTTCAACTCAGCAGAATACGCCTACTTAGTGCAAAGAGAGACCTTCTGCACCTTGAAACAACTATGTTGCAAGAAATAGTCCTTTCCAAAACTAATCTAATTGTCACAAGAACAAGGTGCGGAATGCTGCAGTTTCTAGCATACATAGTTTTCTTTGGGGAGGAACACGTGTTACTTCAACTCAGCTGAATAGGCCTATTTGGAGCAAACACAGCCTGTCTCCACTTTGAAACACCAAAGTTGCAGGAAGCGTTCCTTTCCAAAAGGGACACAATTCTCACTGGAATACAATGTGTTAAATGCTCCGGCTTCGAACATAGATGGTTTTCTTTGGAGAGATACATGTGTTTCTTAAACTCAGCTGAATATACTTTAAGGGAGTAAACAGAGTCTATCTCCACCTTCAGCCACCTAAGTTCCAGGAAGTATTCCTTTAAAAAACTAACTGAATACTACAGGGAAACAATGTGGTAGAAGCTCCTGGTTCTAAGACAGATGATTTTCTTTCAAGAGATACATGTGTTTCTACAAGTTAGCTGAATAGGCCAATTTGGAACAAAATGAGCCTTTCTCCACCTAAAAAATATTGATTCTCAGGAGTTATTCCATTCAAAACCAAATTCAATTTTGACAGGCAAACAGTGTGCTAGGTGCTCCCGCTTCAAACACGAATTGTTTTCTTTCGAGAAATACCTGTGTTTCTTCACTGGAGCCGAGTAGGGTATTTGGAATAAAATGAGCCTTTTCGACCTTGAAAAGTGTGATTTGCAGGGATTACTCATTTCAAAAACTAATTCAACTCTCAAACTGAAATAATGTGTTCTGCTACAGCTTCTAGCATACATGCTTTTCTTTGAAGAGGTACATGAATTTCTTCAACTCAGCTGGATAGCCCTAATAGACCAAACGCAGTCTATATTAACCCTTCCACACCTAAGATTCAGGAAGTTTTCCCTTATAAACTAATGCAGTTCTCAGAGGAAAACAGAGTGCTTCTAACATGGATGGTTTTAAGGGAGAGATATATGTGCTTCTTCAACTCAGGGGAAAAGGCATAATTGGAGCAAAGAGAGACAATCTATCTGGAAATTCCTTAGTTGCAGGAAGCATTGCATTGAAAACCTAATTCAATACTCCCAAGGAATCAATGTTCTACATGCTCCTGCACCTAATAGCGATGGTTTTCTTTGAGAGATACCTGTGTTTCTTCCACTTGGGTGAATAGGCCTTTTTGGAACAAAATGAGCTTTTCTGCACTTTGAAAACCATCATGAACTACAGGAAGTGTTTCTTTCCAAACCTAACACTATTCTCATAATTACAGAGATGCTGAATGCTGCAGCTTCTAACATAGATGGTTTTCTTATGAGAGATACAAGGGTTTCTTCACCTCAGCTGAATATACGTTAAGTTAACAAACAGAGTCGATCCCCACATTGAATCACCTAAGTTCCAGGAAGTATTCCTTTAAAAAACTAAGTGAATTCTACAGGGAAACAATGTGGTCGAAGCTCCTGGTCATAAGACAGATAGATTTCTTTCCAGAGATACATGTGTTTCTTCAAGTTAGCTGAATAGGCCTATTTAGAACAACGTGAGCCTTTCTCCACCTAGAATATTCTGATATGCAACAGATATTCCTTTCAAAACCAAATTCAATTCTCACAGGGGAACAATGTGGTAGATGCTGCATCTTTGAAAACAGGTGCTTTTCTTTAAGGAGACAGATGTGTACCTTCAACTGAATGGAAAAAGCCTAGTTGGAGCCAATGGAATCTATCTGCACCTTGAAACACCCAAGTTGCAGGATGTGTTTTTTCAGAACAAACTGAATTCTGACAGGAAAAGCATGTGCGACATTCTCCTGCATGGGACAATGAAAGATTTCCTTGAGAGACACATGTGTTTCATCACCTCACCTGAATAGGTGTATTTGAAGCAAAAGGAGCCTTTCTGCCCTTTGAACATTTTGGTTTGCAGGAATTAGTCCTTTCAAAACATAACACAAGTCTCCCTGGAAGAAAGTTAGATGCTCCTGCTTCTAACACAGGTGTTTTTCTTTTGAGGGATACAAGGGTTCCTTCAATTTAGCTGAATAGGTCTATTTGCAACAAAATGAGCCCTTCTCCACCTGGAAAACTATCGTTCACAGGAATTATTCCTTTCAAAACTAACTCAATTCTCTGAAGGAGACAATGCACAAGATGCTGCGGCTTCTATCATAGTTGGTTGTCTTTGGAGAGATACACGTGTTTCCTCCCCTCAGTTGAATAGGCCTATTGGGAGCAAAAAGTGCCTATCTCCACCTTGAAGCACCTAATTTTCACAAAGTAGTTCTTTCAAAAGTTAACTCAGTTATCACAGAGAAACAATGTGCTGCTAGCTTCTGTTTCTACACAGATGGATTTCCTTCGAGAGATACATGTGTTTCTTCAAGTAAGATGAATTGGTGGATCTGCAGCAAAATGAGCCTTTTCCATCTTGAAACCTTTGGTTTGCAGGAAGTACTCCTTTCAAAAACTACCTGAGTTCTCATGGCATAACAATATGCTCGATGGGGCAGCCACTTTCATAGCTGGTTTTCTTTGGAGAGATACATATGGTTCTTCAACTCAGGTGAATAGGCCTACTTGGAGCAAACTGAGGCTATTTCCACCTTGAAAGACAGTGGTTGCAGGAAGTATTCTTTTCCAAAACGGACACAATTCTCACAGGAAAACAATGTGCTAGGTGCTCCTGCTTCCATCAGGGATGGTTTTCTTTCGAGAAATACCTGTGTTTCTTCAACTTAGCCAAGTAGGGCTATTTGGAATCAAATGAGCCTTTTCGACCTGGAAAACTGTGAATTGCAGGAATTACTCTTCTCCAAATCCAATTCAACTCTCAAAGGGAAACATTGTGCTACATGCTAGAGCTTCTTCCATGCATACTTTTCTTTTAGAGGTACATGTACTTCCTCTACTCAGCTGAATAGCCCTCATGGACCAAACGCAGCCTATCTCCCCCTGCAAACACCTAAGATTCATGAAGAATTCCTTTCACAAACTAACACAGTTCTCACAGGAAAACATGTGCTTCTAACATGGATGGTTTTCCTTTGAGAGATACATGTGTTTCTTCAACTTAGCTGAATAGGCCTATTTGAAATGAGGTGAGCCTCCTACTTTGAATATTGATATTTTCAGGGTGCATTGCTTTGAAAAACTAAATGAGTTCTCATAGTGAAACACTGTGCTAGATGTGGCAGTTTCTACCATTGATGGATTTCTTTGCATACATGCATGTGTATCTTCAATTCACCCAAATAGGCCTACTTAGAGTAAGTACATGCTCTCTCCACCTTGAAACACCTAAGTGGCAGTAAGTATTCCTTTCAAAAATAACTCAAGTCTCAGAGGGAAACAACGTGCACAATGCAAATGCTTCCATCACAGACGGTTTCCTTTTGAGAGGTACATGTATTACATCTCCTTAGGGGAATAGGCCTATTTGGAGCAAAATGATCCTTTCTCCACTGTGAAAACTATGATTTGCAGGACGTATTCCTTTCAAAAAGTAACTCAAGTCTCACAAGGAAACAAAGTGGTAGGTTCTTTGCATCTGACACAGATTTTTTTCTTTCGAGATACACACAGGTTTCATCAACTTACTTGAACTGGCCTATTTGCAAGAAAATGAGACTTTCTCCACCTTGAAAAGTAGGATTTGCACGAGTTATTCTTCCAAAACCTATCTGAAGTCTCACAGGGAAAAAATGTGGTTGAAACTCCTGCTTCTAACTCCATGGTTTTCTTTCTAGGAATGCATGTGTTTCATCAACTTAGTTGCCTAGGCCTATTTGCAACACAATGAGCCTATCTTCAACCTGAAAACTGTGATTAGCAGGATGTATTCCTTTCCAAAACTTCCTTAATTCTCAAAGGGAAACAAAGAGCTAGAAGCTGCGGCTTCCAGCATAGGTGATTGTCTTTGCAGGGATACATGTGTTTCTTCAACTCAGCAGAATACGCCTACTTAGTGCAAAGAGAGACCTTCTGCACCTTGAAACAACTATGTTGCAAGAAATAGTCCTTTCCAAAACTAATCTAATTGTCACAAGAACAAGGTGCGGAATGCTGCAGTTTCTAGCATACATAGTTTTCTTTGGGGAGGAACACGTGTTACTTCAACTCAGCTGAATAGGCCTATTTGAAGCAAACACAGCCTGTCTCCACTTTGAAACACCAAAGTTGCAGGAAGCGTTCCTTTCCAAAAGGGACACAATTCTCACTGCAATACAATGTGTTAAATGCTCCGGCTTCGAACATAGATGGTTTTCTTTGGAGAGATACATGTGTTTCTTAAACTCAGCTGAATATACTTTAAGGGAGTAAACAGAGTCTATCTCCACCTTCAGCCACCTAAGTTCCAGGAAGTATTCCTTTAAAAAACTAACTGAATACTACAGGGAAACAATGTGGTAGAAGCTCCTGGTTCTAAGACAGATGATTTTCTTTCAAGAGATACATGTGTTTCTACAAGTTAGCTGAATAGGCCAATTTGGAACAAAATGAGCCTTTCTCCACCTAAAAAATATTGATTCTCAGGAGTTATTCCATTCAAAACCAAATTCAATTTTGACAGGCAAACAGTGTGCTAGGTGCTCCCGCTTCAAACACGAATTGTTTTCTTGCGAGAAATACCTGTGTTTCTTCACTGGAGCCGAGTAGGGTATTTGGAATAAAATGAGCCTTTTCGACGTTGAAAAGTGTGATTTGCAGGGATTACTCATTTCAAAAACTAATTCAACTCTCAATCTGAAATAATGTGTTCTGCTACAGCTTCTAGCATACAGGCTTTTCTTTGAAGAGGTACATGAATTTCTTCAACTCAGCTGGATAGCCCTAATAGACCAAATGCAGTCTATATTAACCCTTCAACACCTAAGATTCAGGAAGTTTTCCTTTATAAACTAATGCAGTTCTCAGAGGAAAACAGAGTGCTTCTAACATGGATGGTTTTAAGGGAGAGATATATGTGCTTCTTCAACTCAGGGGAAAAGGCATAATTGGAGCAAAGAGAGACAATCTATCTTGAAATTCCTTAGTTGCATGAAGCATTGCATTGAAAACCTAACTCAATACTCCCAAGGAATCAATGTTCTACATGCTCCTGCATCTAATAGCGATGGTTTTCTTTGAGAGATACCTGTGTTTCTTCCACTTGGGTGAATAGGCCTTTTTGGAACAAAATGAGCTTTTCTGCACTTTGAAAACCATCATGAACTACAGGAAGTGTTTCTTTCCAAACCTAACACTATTCTCATAATTACAGAGATGCTGAATGCTGCAGCTTCTAACATAGATGGTTTTCTTATGAGAGATACAAGGGTTTCTTCACCTCAGCTGAATATACGTTAAGTTAACAAACAGAGTCGATCCCCACATTGAATCACCTAAGTTCCAGGAAGTATTCCTTTAAAAAACTAAGTGAATTCTACAGGGAAACAATGTGGTAGAAGCTCCTGGTCATAAGACAGATAGATTTCTTTCCAGAGATACATGTGTTTCTTCAAGTTAGCTGAATAGGCCTACTTAGAACAACGTGAGCCTTTCTCCACCTAGAAAATTCTGATATGCAACAGATATTCCTTTCAAAACCAAATTCAATTCTCACAGGGGAACAATGTGGTAGATGCTGCATCTTTGAAAACAGGTGCTTTTCTTTAAGGAGACAGATGTGTACCTTCAACTGAATGGAAAAAGCCTAGTTGGAGCCAATGGAATCTATCTGCACCTTGAAACACCTAAGTTGCAGGATGTGTTTTTTCAGAACAAACTGAATTCTCACAGGAAAAGCATGTGCGACATTCTCCTGCATGGGACAATGAAGGATTTCCTTGAGAGACACATGTGTTTCATCACCTCACCTGAATAGGTGTATTTGAAGCAAAAGGAGCCTTTCTGCCCTTTGAACATTTTGGTTTGCAGGAATTAGTCCTTTCAAAACATAACACAAGTCTCCCTGGAAGAAAGTTAGATGCTCCTGCTTCTAACACAGGTGTTTTTCTTTTGAGGGATACAAGGGTTCCTTCAATTTAGCTGAATAGGTCTATTTGCAACAAAATGAGCCCTTCTCCACCTGGAAAACTATCGTTCACAGGAATTATTCCTTTCAAAACTAACTCAATTCTCTGAAGGAGACAATGCACAAGATGCTGCGGCTTCTATCATAGTTGGTTGTCTTTGGAGAGATACACGTGTTTCCTCCCCTCAGTTGAATAGGCCTATTGGGAGCAAAAAGTGCCTATCTCCACCTTGAAGCACCTAATTTTCACAAAGTAGTTCTTTCAAAAGTTAACTCAGTTATCACAGAGAAACAATGTGCTGCTAGCTTCTGTTTCTACACAGATGGATTTCCTTCGAGAGAAACATGTGTTTCTTCAAGTAAGATGAATTGGTGGATCTGCAGCAAAATGAGCCTTTTCCATCTTGAAACCTTTGGTTTGCAGGAAGTACTCCTTTCAAAAACTACCTGAGTTCTCATGGCATAACAATATGCTCGATGGGGCAGCCACTTTCATAGCTGGTTTTCTTTGGAGAGATACATATGGTTCTTCAACTCAGGTGAATAGGCCTACTTGGAGCAAACTGAGGCTATTTCCACCTTGAAAGACAGTGGTTGCAGGAAGTATTCTTTTCCAAAACGGACACAATTCTCACAGGAAAACAATGTGCTAGGTGCTCCTGCTTCCATCAGGGATGGTTTTCTTTCGAGAAATACCTGTGTTTCTTCAACTTAGCCAAGTAGGGCTATTTGGAATCAAATGAGCCTTTTCGACCTGGAAAACTGTGAATTGCAGGAATTACTCTTCTCCAAATCCAATTCAACTCTCAAAGGGAAACATTGTGCTAGATGCTAGAGCTTCTTCCATGCATACTTTTCTTTTAGAGGTACATGTACTTCCTCTACTCAGCTGAATAGCCCTCATGGACCAAACGCAGCCTATCTCCCCCTGCAAACACCTAAGATTCATGAAGAATTCCTTTCACAAACTAACACAGTTCTCACAGGAAAACATGTGCTTCTAACATGGATGGTTTTCCTTTGAGAGATACATGTGTTTCTTCAACTTAGCTGAATAGGCCTATTTGAAATGAAGTGAGCCTCCTACTTTGAATATTGATATTTTCAGGGTGCATTGCTTTGAAAAACTAAATGAGTTCTCATTGTGAAACACTGTGCTAGATGTGGCAGTTTCTACCATTGATGGATTTCTTTGCATACATGCATGTGTATCTTCAATTCACCCAAATAGGCCTACTTAGAGTAAGTACATGCTCTCTCCACCTTGAAACACCTAAGTGGCAGTAAGTATTCCTTTCAAAAATAACTCAAGTCTCAGAGGGAAACAACGTGCACAATGCAAATGCTTCCATCACAGACGGTTTCCTTTTGAGAGGTACATGTATTACATCTCCTTAGGGGAATAGGCCTATTTGGAGCAAAATGATCCTTTCTCCACTGTGAAAACTATGACTTGCAGGACGTATTCCTTTCAAAAAGTAACTCAAGTCTCACAAGGAAACAAAGTGGTAGGTTCTTTGCATCTGACACAGATTTTTTTCTTTCGAGATACACACAGGTTTCATCAACTTACTTGAACTGGCCTATTTGCAAGAAAATGAGACTTTCTCCACCTTGAAAAGTAGGATTTGCACGAGTTATTCTTCCAAAACCTATCTGAAGTCTCACAGGGAAAAAATGTGGTTGAAACTCCTGCTTCTAACTCCATGGTTTTCTTTCTAGGAATGCATGTGTTTCATCAACTTAGTTGCCTAGGCCTATTTGCAACACAATGAGCCTATCTTCAACCTGAAAACTGTGATTAGCAGGATGTATTCCTTTCCAAAACTTCCTTAATTCTCAAAGGGAAACAAAGAGCTAGAAGCTGCGGCTTCCAGCATAGGTGATTGTCTTTGCAGGGATACATGTGTTTCTTCAACTCAGCAGAATACGCCTACTTAGTGCAAAGAGAGACCTTCTGCACCTTGAAACAACTATGTTGCAAGAAATAGTCCTTTCCAAAACTAATCTAATTGTCACAAGAACAAGGTGCGGAATGCTGCAGTTTCTAGCATACATAGTTTTCTTTGGGGAGGAACACGTGTTACTTCAACTCAGCTGAATAGGCCTATTTGAAGCAAACACAGCCTGTCTCCACTTTGAAACACCAAAGTTGCAGGAAGCGTTCCTTTCCAAAAGGGACACAATTCTCACTGGAATACAATGTGTTAAATGCTCCGGCTTCGAACATAGATGGTTTTCTTTGGAGAGATACATGTGTTTCTTAAACTCAGCTGAATATACTTTAAGGGAGTAAACAGAGTCTATCTCCACCTTCAGCCACCTAAGTTCCAGGAAGTATTCCTTTAAAAAACTAACTGAATACTACAGGGAAACAATGTGGTAGAAGCTCCTGGTTCTAAGACAGATGATTTTCTTTCAAGAGATACATGTGTTTCTACAAGTTAGCTGAATAGGCCAATTTGGAACAAAATGAGCCTTTCTCCACCTAAAAAATATTGATTCTCAGGAGTTATTCCATTCAAAACCAAATTCAATTTTGACAGGCAAACAGTGTGCTAGGTGCTCCCGCTTCAAACACGAATTGTTTTCTTGCGAGAAATACCTGTGTTTCTTCACTGGAGCCGAGTAGGGTATTTGGAATAAAATGAGCCTTTTCGACGTTGAAAAGTGTGATTTGCAGGGATTACTCATTTCAAAAACTAATTCAACTCTCAAACTGAAATAATGTGTTCTGCTACAGCTTCTAGCATACAGGCTTTTCTTTGAAGAGGTACATGAATTTCTTCAACTCAGCTGGATAGCCCTAATAGACCAAACGCAGTCTATATTAACCCTTCAACACCTAAGATTCAGGAAGTTTTCCTTTATAAGCTAATGCAGTTCTCAGAGGAAAACAGAGTGCTTCTAACATGGATGGTTTTAAGGGAGAGATATATGTGCTTCTTCAACTCAGGGGAAAAGGCATAATTGGAGCAAAGAGAGACAATCTATCTTGAAATTCCTTAGTTGCATGAAGCATTGCATTGAAAACCTAACTCAATACTCCCAAGGAATCAATGTTCTACATGCTCCTGCATCTAATAGCGATGGTTTTCTTTGAGAGATACCTGTGTTTCTTCCACTTGGGTGAATAGGCCTTTTTGGAACAAAATGAGCTTTTCTGCACTTTGAAAACCATCATGAACTACAGGAAGTGTTTCTTTCCAAACCTAACACTATTCTCATAATTACAGAGATGCTGAATGCTGCAGCTTCTAACATAGATGGTTTTCTTATGAGAGATACAAGGGTTTCTTCACCTCAGCTGAATATACGTTAAGTTAACAAACAGAGTCGATCCCCACATTGAATCACCTAAGTTCCAGGAAGTATTCCTTTAAAAAACTAAGTGAATTCTACAGGGAAACAATGTGGTCGAAGCTCCTGGTCATAAGACAGATAGATTTCTTTCCAGAGATACATGTGTTTCTTCAAGTTAGCTGAATAGGCCTATTTAGAAAAACGTGAGCCTTTCTCCACCTAGAATATTCTGATATGCAACAGATATTCCTTTCAAAACCAAATTCAATTCTCACAGGGGAACAATGTGGTAGATGCTGCATCTTTGAAAACAGGTGCTTTTCTTTAAGGAGACAGATGTGTACCTTCAACTGAATGGAAAAAGCCTAGTTGGAGCCAATGGAATCTATCTGCACCTTGAAACACCCAAGTTGCAGGATGTGTTTTTTCAGAACAAACTGAATTCTGACAGGAAAAGCATGTGCGACATTCTCCTGCATGGGACAATGAAGGATTTCCTTGAGAGACACATGTGTTTCATCACCTCACCTGAACAGGTGTATTTGAAGCAAAAGGAGCCTTTCTGCCCTTTGAACATTTTGGTTTGCAGGAATTAGTCCTTTCAAAACATAACACAAGTCTCCCTGGAAGAAAGTTAGATGCTCCTGCTTCTAACACAGGTGTTTTTCTTTTGAGGGATACAAGGGTTCCTTCAATTTAGCTGAATAGGTCTATTTGCAACAAAATGAGCCCTTCTCCACCTGGAAAACTATCGTTCACAGGAATTATTCCTTTCAAAACTAACTCAATTCTCTGAAGGAGACAATGCACAAGATGCTGCGGCTTCTATCATAGTTGGTTGTCTTTGGAGAGATACACGTGTTTCCTCCCCTCAGTTGAATAGGCCTATTGGGAGCAAAAAGTGCCTATCTCCACCTTGAAGCACCTAATTTTCACAAAGTAGTTCTTTCAAAAGTTAACTCAGTTATCACAGAGAAACAATGTGCTGCTAGCTTCTGTTTCTACACAGATGGATTTCCTTCGAGAGAAACATGTGTTTCTTCAAGTAAGATGAATTGGTGGATCTGCAGCAAAATGAGCCTTTTCCATCTTGAAACCTTTGGTTTGCAGGAAGTACTCCTTTCAAAAACTACCTGAGTTCTCATGGCATAACAATATGCTCGATGGGGCAGCCACTTTCATAGCTGGTTTTCTTTGGAGAGATACATATGGTTCTTCAACTCAGGTGAATAGGCCTACTTGGAGCAAACTGAGGCTATTTCCACCTTGAAAGACAGTGGTTGCAGGAAGTATTCTTTTCCAAAACGGACACAATTCTCACAGGAAAACAATGTGCTAGGTGCTCCTGCTTCCATCAGGGATGGTTTTCTTTCGAGAAATACCTGTGTTTCTTCAACTTAGCCAAGTAGGGCTATTTGGAATCAAATGAGCCTTTTCGACCTGGAAAACTGTGAATTGCAGGAATTACTCTTCTCCAAATCCAATTCAACTCTCAAAGGGAAACATTGTGCTAGATGCTAGAGCTTCTTCCATGCATACTTTTCTTTTAGAGGTACATGTACTTCCTCTACTCAGCTGAATAGCCCTCATGGACCAAACGCAGCCTATCTCCCCCTGCAAACACCTAAGATTCATGAAGAATTCCTTTCACAAACTAACACAGTTCTCACAGGAAAACATGTGCTTCTAACATGGATGGTTTTCCTTTGAGAGATACATGTGTTTCTTCAACTTAGCTGAATAGGCCTATTTGAAATGAGGTGAGCCTCCGACTTTGAATATTGATATTTGCAGGGTGCATTGCTTTGAAAAACTAAATGAGTTCTCATAGTGAAACACTGTGCTAGATGTGGCAGTTTCTACCATTGATGGATTTCTTTGCATACATGCATGTGTATCTTCAATTCACCCAAATAGGCCTATTTAGAGTAAGCACATGCTCTCTCCACCTTGAAACACCTAAGTGGCAGTAAGTATTCCTTTCAAAAATAACTCAAGTCTCAGAGGGAAACAACGTGCACAATGCAAATGCTTCCATCACAGACGGTTTCCTTTTGAGAGGTACATGTATTACATCTCCTTAGGGGAATAGGCCTATTTGGAGCAAAATGATCCTTTCTCCACTGTGAAAACTATGACTTGCAGGACGTATTCCTTTCAAAAAGTAACTCAAGTCTCACAAGGAAACAAAGTGGTAGGTTCTTTGCATCTGACACAGATTTTTTTCTTTCGAGATACACACAGGTTTCATCAACTTACTTGAACTGGCCTATTTGCAAGAAAATGAGACTTTCTCCACCTTGAAAAGTAGGATTTGCACGAGTTATTCTTCCAAAACCTATCTGAAGTCTCACAGGGAAAAAATGTGGTTGAAACTCCTGCTTCTAACTCCATGGTTTTCTTTCTAGGAATGCATGTGTTTCATCAACTTAGTTGCCTAGGCCTATTTGCAACACAATGAGCCTATCTTCAACCTGAAAACTGTGATTAGCAGGATGTATTCCTTTCCAAAACTTCCTTAATTCTCAAAGGGAAACAAAGAGCTAGAAGCTGCGGCTTCCAGCATAGGTGATTGTCTTTGCAGGGATACATGTGTTTCTTCAACTCAGCAGAATACGCCTACTTAGTGCAAAGAGAGACCTTCTGCACCTTGAAACAACTATGTTGCAAGAAATAGTCCTTTCCAAAACTAATCTAATTGTCACAAGAACAAGGTGCGGAATGCTGCAGTTTCTAGCATACATAGTTTTCTTTGGGGAGGAACACGTGTTACTTCAACTCAGCTGAATAGGCCTATTTGAAGCAAACACAGCCTGTCTCCACTTTGAAACACCAAAGTTGCAGGAAGCGTTCCTTTCCAAAAGGGACACAATTCTCACTGGAATACAATGTGTTAAATGCTCCGGCTTCGAACATAGATGGTTTTCTTTGGAGAGATACATGTGTTTCTTAAACTCAGCTGAATATACTTTAAGGGAGTAAACAGAGTCTATCTCCACCTTCAGCCACCTAAGTTCCAGGAAGTATTCCTTTAAAAAACTAACTGAATACTACAGGGAAACAATGTGGTAGAAGCTCCTGGTTCTAAGACAGATGATTTTCTTTCAAGAGATACATGTGTTTCTACAAGTTAGCTGAATAGGCCAATTTGGAACAAAATGAGCCTTTCTCCACCTAAAAAATATTGATTCTCAGGAGTTATTCCATTCAAAACCAAATTCAATTTTGACAGGCAAACAGTGTGCTAGGTGCTCCCGCTTCAAACACGAATTGTTTTCTTGCGAGAAATACCTGTGTTTCTTCACTGGAGCCGAGTAGGGTATTTGGAATAAAATGAGCCTTTTCGACGTTGAAAAGTGTGATTTGCAGGGATTACTCATTTCAAAAACTAATTCAACTCTCAAACTGAAATAATGTGTTCTGCTACAGCTTCTAGCATACAGGCTTTTCTTTGAAGAGGTACATGAATTTCTTCAACTCAGCTGGATAGCCCTAATAGACCAAACGCAGTCTATATTAACCCTTCAACACCTAAGATTCAGGAAGTTTTCCTTTATAAGCTAATGCAGTTCTCAGAGGAAAACAGAGTGCTTCTAACATGGATGGTTTTAAGGGAGAGATATATGTGCTTCTTCAACTCAGGGGAAAAGGCATAATTGGAGCAAAGAGAGACAATCTATCTTGAAATTCCTTAGTTGCATGAAGCATTGCATTGAAAACCTAACTCAATACTCCCAAGGAATCAATGTTCTACATGCTCCTGCATCTAATAGCGATGGTTTTCTTTGAGAGATACCTGTGTTTCTTCCACTTGGGTGAATAGGCCTTTTTGGAACAAAATGAGCTTTTCTGCACTTTGAAAACCATCATGAACTACAGGAAGTGTTTCTTTCCAAACCTAACACTATTCTCATAATTACAGAGATGCTGAATGCTGCAGCTTCTAACATAGATGGTTTTCTTATGAGAGATACAAGGGTTTCTTCACCTCAGCTGAATATACGTTAAGTTAACAAACAGAGTCGATCCCCACATTGAATCACCTAAGTTCCAGGAAGTATTCCTTTAAAAAACTAAGTGAATTCTACAGGGAAACAATGTGGTCGAAGCTCCTGGTCATAAGACAGATAGATTTCTTTCCAGAGATACATGTGTTTCTTCAAGTTAGCTGAATAGGCCTATTTAGAAAAACGTGAGCCTTTCTCCACCTAGAATATTCTGATATGCAACAGATATTCCTTTCAAAACCAAATTCAATTCTCACAGGGGAACAATGTGGTAGATGCTGCATCTTTGAAAACAGGTGCTTTTCTTTAAGGAGACAGATGTGTACCTTCAACTGAATGGAAAAAGCCTAGTTGGAGCCAATGGAATCTATCTGCACCTTGAAACACCCAAGTGGCAGGATGTGTTTTTTCAGAACAAACTGAATTCTGACAGGAAAAGCATGTGCGACATTCTCCTGCATGGGACAATGAAGGATTTCCTTGAGAGACACATGTGTTTCATCACCTCACCTGAACAGGTGTATTTGAAGCAAAAGGAGCCTTTCTGCCCTTTGAACATTTTGGTTTGCAGGAATTAGTCCTTTCAAAACATAACACAAGTCTCCCTGGAAGAAAGTTAGATGCTCCTGCTTCTAACACAGGTGTTTTTCTTTTGAGGGATACAAGGGTTCCTTCAATTTAGCTGAATAGGTCTATTTGCAACAAAATGAGCCCTTCTCCACCTGGAAAACTATCGTTCACAGGAATTATTCCTTTCAAAACTAACTCAATTCTCTGAAGGAGACAATGCACAAGATGCTGCGGCTTCTATCATAGTTGGTTGTCTTTGGAGAGATACACGTGTTTCCTCCCCTCAGTTGAATAGGCCTATTGGGAGCAAAAAGTGCCTATCTCCACCTTGAAGCACCTAATTTTCACAAAGTAGTTCTTTCAAAAGTTAACTCAGTTATCACAGAGAAACAATGTGCTGCTAGCTTCTGTTTCTACACAGATGGATTTCCTTCGAGAGAAACATGTGTTTCTTCAAGTAAGATGAATTGGTGGATCTGCAGCAAAATGAGCCTTTTCCATCTTGAAACCTTTGGTTTGCAGGAAGTACTCCTTTCAAAAACTACCTGAGTTCTCATGGCATAACAATATGCTCGATGGGGCAGCCACTTTCATAGCTGGTTTTCTTTGGAGAGATACATATGGTTCTTCAACTCAGGTGAATAGGCCTACTTGGAGCAAACTGAGGCTATTTCCACCTTGAAAGACAGTGGTTGCAGGAAGTATTCTTTTCCAAAACGGACACAATTCTCACAGGAAAACAATGTGCTAGGTGCTCCTGCTTCCATCAGGGATGGTTTTCTTTCGAGAAATACCTGTGTTTCTTCAACTTAGCCAAGTAGGGCTATTTGGAATCAAATGAGCCTTTTCGACCTGGAAAACTGTGAATTGCAGGAATTACTCTTCTCCAAATCCAATTCAACTCTCAAAGGGAAACATTGTGCTAGATGCTAGAGCTTCTTCCATGCATACTTTTCTTTTAGAGGTACATGTACTTCCTCTACTCAGCTGAATAGCCCTCATGGACCAAACGCAGCCTATCTCCCCCTGCAAACACCTAAGATTCATGAAGAATTCCTTTCACAAACTAACACAGTTCTCACAGGAAAACATGTGCTTCTAACATGGATGGTTTTCCTTTGAGAGATACATGTGTTTCTTCAACTTAGCTGAATAGGCCTATTTGAAATGAGGTGAGCCTCCGACTTTGAATATTGATATTTGCAGGGTGCATTGCTTTGAAAAACTAAATGAGTTCTCATAGTGAAACACTGTGCTAGATGTGGCAGTTTCTACCATTGATGGATTTCTTTGCATACATGCATGTGTATCTTCAATTCACCCAAATAGGCCTATTTAGAGTAAGCACATGCTCTCTCCACCTTGAAACACCTAAGTGGCAGTAAGTATTCCTTTCAAAAATAACTCAAGTCTCAGAGGGAAACAACGTGCACAATGCAAATGCTTCCATCACAGACGGTTTCCTTTTGAGAGGTACATGTATTACATCTCCTTAGGGGAATAGGCCTATTTGGAGCAAAATGATCCTTTCTCCACTGTGAAAACTATGACTTGCAGGACGTATTCCTTTCAAAAAGTAACTCAAGTCTCACAAGGAAACAAAGTGGTAGGTTCTTTGCATCTGACACAGATTTTTTTCTTTCGAGATACACACAGGTTTCATCAACTTACTTGAACTGGCCTATTTGCAAGAAAATGAGACTTTCTCCACCTTGAAAAGTAGGATTTGCACGAGTTATTCTTCCAAAACCTATCTGAAGTCTCACAGGGAAACAATGTGGTTGAAACTCCTGCTTCTAACTCCATGGTTTTCTTTCTAGGAATGCATGTGTTTCATCAACTTAGTTGCCTAGGCCTATTTGGAACACAATGAGCCTATCTTCAACCTGAAAACTGTGATTAGCAGGATGTATTCCTTTCCAAAACTTCCTTAATTCTCAAAGGGAAACAAAGAGCTAGAAGCTGCGGCTTCCAGCATAGGTGACTGTCTTTGCAGGGATACATGTGTTTCTTCAACTCAGCAGAATACGCCTACTTAGTGCAAAGAGAGACCTTCTGCACCTTGAAACAACTATGTTGCAAGAAATAGTCCTTTCCAAAACTAATCTAATTGTCACAAGAACAAGGTGCGGAATGCTGCAGTTTCTAGCATACATAGTTTTCTTTGGGGAGGAACACGTGTTACTTCAACTCAGCTGAATAGGCCTATTTGGAGCAAACACAGCCTGTCTCCACTTTGAAACACCAAAGTTGCAGGAAGCGTTCCTTTCCAAAAGGGACACAATTCTCACTGCAATACAATGTGTTAAATGCTCCGGCTTCGAACATAGATGGTTTTCTTTGGAGAGATACATGTGTTTCTTAAACTCAGCTGAATATACTTTAAGGGAGTAAACAGAGTCTATCTCCACCTTCAGCCACCTAAGTTCCAGGAAGTATTCCTTTAAAAAACTAACTGAATACTACAGGGAAACAATGTGGTAGAAGCTCCTGGTTCTAAGACAGATGATTTTCTTTCAAGAGATACATGTGTTTCTACAAGTTAGCTGAATAGGCCAATTTGGAACAAAATGAGCCTTTCTCCACCTAAAAAATATTGATTCTCAGGAGTTATTCCATTCAAAACCAAATTCAATTTTGACAGGCAAACAGTGTGCTAGGTGCTCCCGCTTCAAACACGAATTGTTTTCTTGCGAGAAATACCTGTGTTTCTTCACTGGAGCCGAGTAGGGTATTTGGAATAAAATGAGCCTTTTCGACGTTGAAAAGTGTGATTTGCAGGGATTACTCATTTCAAAAACTAATTCAACTCTCAAACTGAAATAATGTGTTCTGCTACAGCTTCTAGCATACAGGCTTTTCTTTGAAGAGGTACATGAATTTCTTCAACTCAGCTGGATAGCCCTAATAGACCAAACGCAGTCTATATTAACCCTTCAACACCTAAGATTCAGGAAGTTTTCCTTTATAAGCTAATGCAGTTCTCAGAGGAAAACAGAGTGCTTCTAACATGGATGGTTTTAAGGGAGAGATATATGTGCTTCTTCAACTCAGGGGAAAAGGCATAATTGGAGCAAAGAGAGACAATCTATCTTGAAATTCCTTAGTTGCAGGAAGCATTGCATTGAAAACCTAACTCAATACTCCCAAGGAATCAATGTTCTACATGCTCCTGCATCTAATAGCGATGGTTTTCTTTGAGAGATACCTGTGTTTCTTCCACTTGGGTGAATAGGCCTTTTTGGAACAAAATGAGCTTTTCTGCACTTTGAAAACCATCATGAACTACAGGAAGTGTTTCTTTCCAAACCTAACACTATTCTCATAATTACAGAGATGCTGAATGCTGCAGCTTCTAACATAGATGGTTTTCTTATGAGAGATACAAGGGTTTCTTCACCTCAGCTGAATATACGTTAAGTTAACAAACAGAGTCGATCCCCACATTGAATCACCTAAGTTCCAGGAAGTATTCCTTTAAAAAACTAAGTGAATTCTACAGGGAAACAATGTGGTCGAAGCTCCTGGTCATAAGACAGATAGATTTCTTTCCAGAGATACATGTGTTTCTTCAAGTTAGCTGAATAGGCCTACTTAGAACAACGTGAGCCTTTCTCCACCTAGAAAATTCTGATATGCAACAGATATTCCTTTCAAAACCAAATTCAATTCTCACAGGGGAACAATGTGGTAGATGCTGCATCTTTGAAAACAGGTGCTTTTCTTTAAGGAGACAGATGTGTACCTTCAACTGAATGGAAAAAGCCTAGTTGGAGCCAATGGAATCTATCTGCACCTTGAAACACCTAAGTTGCAGGATGTGTTTTTTCAGAACAAACTGAATTCTGACAGGAAAAGCATGTGCGACATTCTCCTGCATGGGACAATGAAGGATTTCCTTGAGAGACACATGTGTTTCATCACCTCACCTGAATAGGTGTATTTGAAGCAAAAGGAGCCTTTCTGCCCTTTGAACATTTTGGTTTGCAGGAATTAGTCCTTTCAAAACATAACACAAGTCTCCCTGGAAGAAAGTTAGATGCTCCTGCTTCTAACACAGGTGTTTTTCTTTTGAGGGATACAAGGGTTCCTTCAATTTAGCTGAATAGGTCTATTTGCAACAAAATGAGCCCTTCTCCACCTGGAAAACTATCGTTCACAGGAATTATTCCTTTCAAAACTAACTCAATTCTCTGAAGGAGACAATGCACAAGATGCTGCGGCTTCTATCATAGTTGGTTGTCTTTGGAGAGATACACGTGTTTCCTCCCCTCAGTTGAATAGGCCTATTGGGAGCAAAAAGTGCCTATCTCCACCTTGAAGCACCTAATTTTCACAAAGTAGTTCTTTCAAAAGTTAACTCAGTTATCACAGAGAAACAATGTGCTGCTAGCTTCTGTTTCTACACAGATGGATTTCCTTCGAGAGATACATGTGTTTCTTCAAGTAAGATGAATTGGTGGATCTGCAGCAAAATGAGCCTTTTCCATCTTGAAACCTTTGGTTTGCAGGAAGTACTCCTTTCAAAAACTACCTGAGTTCTCATGGCATAACAATATGCTCGATGGGGCAGCCACTTTCATAGCTGGTTTTCTTTGGAGAGATACATATGGTTCTTCAACTCAGGTGAATAGGCCTACTTGGAGCAAACTGAGGCTATTTCCACCTTGAAAGACAGTGGTTGCAGGAAGTATTCTTTTCCAAAACGGACACAATTCTCACAGGAAAACAATGTGCTAGGTGCTCCTGCTTCCATCAGGGATGGTTTTCTTTCGAGAAATACCTGTGTTTCTTCAACTTAGCCAAGTAGGGCTATTTGGAATCAAATGAGCCTTTTCGACCTGGAAAACTGTGAATTGCAGGAATTACTCTTCTCCAAATCCAATTCAACTCTCAAAGGGAAACATTGTGCTACATGCTAGAGCTTCTTCCATGCATACTTTTCTTTTAGAGGTACATGTACTTCCTCTACTCAGCTGAATAGCCCTCATGGACCAAACGCAGCCTATCTCCCCCTGCAAACACCTAAGATTCATGAAGAATTCCTTTCACAAACTAACACAGTTCTCACAGGAAAACATGTGCTTCTAACATGGATGGTTTTCCTTTGAGAGATACATGTGTTTCTTCAACTTAGCTGAATAGGCCTATTTGAAATGAGGTGAGCCTCCGACTTTGAATATTGATATTTGCAGGGTGCATTGCTTTGAAAAACTAAATGAGTTCTCATTGTGAAACACTGTGCTAGATGTGGCAGTTTCTACCATTGATGGATTTCTTTGCATACATGCATGTGTATCTTCAATTCACCCATATAGGCCTACTTAGAGTAAGTACATGCTCTCTCCACCTTGAAACACCTAAGTGGCAGTAAGTATTCCTTTCAAAAATAACTCAAGTCTCAGAGGGAAACAACGTGCACAATGCAAATGCTTCCATCACAGACGGTTTCCTTTTGAGAGGTACATGTATTACATCTCCTTAGGGGAATAGGCCTATTTGGAGCAAAATGATCCTTTCTCCACTGTGAAAACTATGATTTGCAGGACGTATTCCTTTCAAAAAGTAACTCAAGTCTCACAAGGAAACAAAGTGGTAGGTTCTTTGCATCTGACACGGATTTTTTTCTTTCGAGATACACACAGGTTTCATCAACTTACTTGAACTGGCCTATTTGCAAGAAAATGAGACTTTCTCCACCTTGAAAAGTAGGATTTGCACGAGTTATTCTTCCAAAACCTATCTGAAGTCTCACAGGGAAAAAATGTGGTTGAAACTCCTGCTTCTAACTCCATGGTTTTCTTTCTAGGAATGCATGTGTTTCATCAACTTAGTTGCCTAGGCCTATTTGCAACACAATGAGCCTATCTTCAACCTGAAAACTGTGATTAGCAGGATGTATTCCTTTCCAAAACTTCCTTAATTCTCAAAGGGAAACAAAGAGCTAGAAGCTGCGGCTTCCAGCATAGGTGATTGTCTTTGCAGGGATACATGTGTTTCTTCAACCCAGCAGAATACGCCTACTTAGTGCAAAGAGAGACCTTCTGCACCTTGAAACAACTATGTTGCAAGAAATAGTCCTTTCCAAAACTAATCTAATTGTCACAAGAACAAGGTGCGGAATGCTGCAGTTTCTAGCATACATAGTTTTCTTTGGGGAGGAACACGTGTTACTTCAACTCAGCTGAATAGGCCTATTTGAAGCAAACACAGCCTGTCTCCACTTTGAAACACCAAAGTTGCAGGAAGCGTTCCTTTCCAAAAGGGACACAATTCTCACTGCAATACAATGTGTTAAATGCTCCGGCTTCGAACATAGATGGTTTTCTTTGGAGAGATACATGTGTTTCTTAAACTCAGCTGAATATACTTTAAGGGAGTAAACAGAGTCTATCTCCACCTTCAGCCACCTAAGTTCCAGGAAGTATTCCTTTAAAAAACTAACTGAATACTACAGGGAAACAATGTGGTAGAAGCTCCTGGTTCTAAGACAGATGATTTTCTTTCAAGAGATACATGTGTTTCTACAAGTTAGCTGAATAGGCCAATTTGGAACAAAATGAGCCTTTCTCCACCTAAAAAATATTGATTCTCAGGAGTTATTCCATTCAAAACCAAATTCAATTTTGACAGGCAAACAGTGTGCTAGGTGCTCCCGCTTCAAACACGAATTGTTTTCTTGCAAGAAATACCTGTGTTTCTTCACTGGAGCCGAGTAGGGTATTTGGAATAAAATGAGCCTTTTCGACGTTGAAAAGTGTGATTTGCAGGGATTACTCATTTCAAAAACTAATTCAACTCTCAAACTGAAATAATGTGTTCTGCTACAGCTTCTAGCATACAGGCTTTTCTTTGAAGAGGTACATGAATTTCTTCAACTCAGCTGGATAGCCCTAATAGACCAAACGCAGTCTATATTAACCCTTCAACACCTAAGATTCAGGAAGTTTTCCTTTATAAGCTAATGCAGTTCTCAGAGGAAAACAGAGTGCTTCTAACATGGATGGTTTTAAGGGAGAGATATATGTGCTTCTTCAACTCAGGGGAAAAGGCATAATTGGAGCAAAGAGAGACAATCTATCTTGAAATTCCTTAGTTGCAGGAAGCATTGCATTGAAAACCTAACTCAATACTCCCAAGGAATCAATGTTCTACATGCTCCTGCATCTAATAGCGATGGTTTTCTTTGAGAGATACCTGTGTTTCTTCCACTTGGGTGAATAGGCCTTTTTGGAACAAAATGAGCTTTTCTGCACTTTGAAAACCATCATGAACTACAGGAAGTGTTTCTTTCCAAACCTAACACTATTCTCATAATTACAGAGATGCTGAATGCTGCAGCTTCTAACATAGATGGTTTTCTTATGAGAGATACAAGGGTTTCTTCACCTCAGCTGAATATACGTTAAGTTAACAAACAGAGTCGATCCCCACATTGAATCACCTAAGTTCCAGGAAGTATTCCTTTAAAAAACTAAGTGAATTCTACAGGGAAACAATGTGGTAGAAACTCCTGGTCATAAGACAGATAGATTTCTTTCCAGAGATACATGTGTTTCTTCAAGTTAGCTGAATAGGCCTACTTAGAACAACGTGAGCCTTTCTCCACCTAGAATATTCTGATATGCAACAGATATTCCTTTCAAAACCAAATTCAATTCTCACAGGGGAACAATGTGGTAGATGCTGCATCTTTGAAAACAGGTGCTTTTCTTTAAGGAGACAGATGTGTACCTTCAACTGAATGGAAAAAGCCTAGTTGGAGCCAATGGAATCTATCTGCACCTTGAAACACCTAAGTTGCAGGATGTGTTTTTTCAGAACAAACTGAATTCTGACAGGAAAAGCATGTGCGACATTCTCCTGCATGGGACAATGAAGGATTTCCTTGAGAGACACATGTGTTTCATCACCTCACCTGAATAGGTGTATTTGAAGCAAAAGGAGCCTTTCTGCCCTTTGAACATTTTGGTTTGCAAGAATTAGTCCTTTCAAAACATAACACAAGTCTCCCTGGAAGAAAGTTAGATGCTCCTGCTTCTAACACAGGTGTTTTTCTTTTGAGGGATACAAGGGTTCCTTCAATTTAGCTGAATAGGTCTATTTGCAACAAAATGAGCCCTTCTCCACCTGGAAAACTATCGTTCACAGGAATTATTCCTTTCAAAACTAACTCAATTCTCTGAAGGAGACAATGCACAAGATGCTGCGGCTTCTATCATAGTTGGTTGTCTTTGGAGAGATACACGTGTTTCCTCCCCTCAGTTGAATAGGCCTATTGGGAGCAAAAAGTGCCTATCTCCACCTTGAAGCACCTAATTTTCACAAAGTAGTTCTTTCAAAAGTTAACTCAGTTATCACAGAGAAACAATGTGCTGCTAGCTTCTGTTTCTACACAGATGGATTTCCTTCGAGAGATACATGTGTTTCTTCAAGTAAGATGAATTGGTGGATCTGCAGCAAAATGAGCCTTTTCCATCTTGAAACCTTTGGTTTGCAGGAAGTACTCCTTTCAAAAACTACCTGAGTTCTCATGGCATAACAATATGCTCGATGGGGCAGCCACTTTCATAGCTGGTTTTCTTTGGAGAGATACATATGGTTCTTCAACTCAGGTGAATAGGCCTACTTGGAGCAAACTGAGGCTATTTCCACCTTGAAAGACAGTGGTTGCAGGAAGTATTCTTTTCCAAAACGGACACAATTCTCACAGGAAAACAATGTGCTAGGTGCTATTGCTTGCATCAGGGATGGTTTTCTTTCGAGAAATACCTGTGTTTCTTCAACTTAGCCAAGTAGTTCTATTTGGAATCAAATGAGCCTTTTCGACCTGGAAAACTGTGAATTGCAGGAATTACTCTTCTCCAAATCCAATTCAACTCTCAAAGGGAAACATTGTGCTAGATGCTAGAGCTTCTTCCATGCATACTTTTCTTTTAGAGGTACATGTACTTCCTCTACTCAGCTGAATAGCCCTCATGGACCAAACGCAGCCTATCTTCCCCTGCAAACACCTAAGATTCATGAAGAATTCCTTTCACAAACTAACACATTTCTCACAGGAAAACATGTGCTTCTAACATGGATGTTTTTCCTTTGAGAGATACATGTGTTTCTTCAACTTAGCTGAATAGGCCTATTTGAAATGAGGTGAGCCTCCTACTTTGAATATTGATGTTTGCAGGGTGCATTGCTTTGAAAAACTAAATGAGTTCTCATAGTGAAACACTGTGCTAGATGTGCCAGTATCTACCATTGATGGATTTCTTTGCATACATGCATGTGTGTCTTCAATTCACCCAAATAGGCCTATTTAGAGTAAGCACATGCTCTCTCCACCTTGAAACACCTAAGTGGCAGTAAGTATACCTTTCAAAAATAACTCAAGTCTCAGAGGGAAATAACGTGCACAATGCAAATGCTTCCATCACAGACGGTTTCCTTTTGAGAGGTACATGTGTTACATCTCCTTAGGGGAAAAGGCCTATTTGGAGCAAAATGATCCTTTCTCCACTGTGAAAACTATGACTTGCAGGACGTATTCCTTTCAAAAAGTAACTCAAGTCTCACAAGGGAACAAAGTGGTAGGTTCTTTGCATCTAACACAGATTTTTTTCTTTCGAGATACACACAGGTTTCATCAACTTACTTGAACTGGCCTATTTGCAAGAAAATGAGACTTTCTCCACCTTGAAAAGTAGGATTTGCACGAGTTATTCTTCCAAAACCTATCTGAAGTCTCACAGGGAAACAATGTGGTTGAAACTCCTGCTTCTAACTCCATGGTTTTCTTTCTAGGAATGCATGTGTTTCATCAACTTAGTTGCCTAGGCCTATTTGGAACACAATGAGCCTATCTTCAACCTGAAAACTGTGATTAGCAGGATGTATTCCTTTCCAAAACTTCCTTAATTCTCAAAGGGAAACAAAGAGCTAGAAGCTGCGGCTTCCAGCATAGGTGATTGTCTTTGCAGGGATACATGTGTTTCTTCAACTCAGCAGAATACGCCTACTTAGTGCAAAGAGAGACTTTCTGCACCTTGAAACAACTATGTTGCAAGAAATAGTCCTTTCCAAAACTAATCTAATTGTCACAAGAACAAGGTGCGGAATGCTGCAGTTTCTAGCATACATAGTTTTCTTTGGGGAGGAACACGTGTTACTTCAACTCAGCTGAATAGGCCTATTTGGAGCAAACACAGCCTGTCTCCACTTTGAAACACCAAAGTTGCAGGAAGCGTTCCTTTCCAAAAGGGACACAATTCTCACTGGAATACAATGTGTTAAATGCTCCGGCTTCGAACATAGATGGTTTTCTTTGGAGAGATACATGTGTTTCTTAAACTCAGCTGAATATACTTTAAGGGAGTAAACAGAGTCTATCTCCACCTTCAGACACCTAAGTTCCAGGAAGTATTCCTTTAAAAAACTAACTGAATACTACAGGGAAACAATGTGGTAGAAGCTCCTGGTTCTAAGACAGATGATTTTCTTTCAAGAGATACATGTGTTTCTACAAGTTAGCTGAATAGGCCAATTTGGAACAAAATGAGCCTTTCTCCACCTAAAAAATATTGATTCTCAGGAGTTATTCCATTCAAAACCAAATTCAATTTTGACAGGCAAACAGTGTGCTAGGTGCTCGCGCTTCAAACACGAATTGTTTTCTTTCGAGAAATACCTGTGTTTCTTCACTGGAGCCGAGTAGGGTATTTGGAATAAAATGAGCCTTTTCGACCTTGAAAAGTGTGATTTGCAGGGATTACTCATTTCAAAAACTAATTCAACTCTCAAACTGAAATAATGTGTTCTGCTACAGCTTCTAGCATACATGCTTTTCTTTGAAGAGGTACATGAATTTCTTCAACTCAGCTGGATAGCCCTAATAGACCAAACGCAGTCTATATTAACCCTTCAACACCTAAGATTCAGGAAGTTTTCCTTTATAAGCTAATGCAGTTCTCAGAGGAAAACAGAGTGCTTCTAACATGGATGGTTTTAAGGGAGAGATATATGTGCTTCTTCAACTCAGGGGAAAAGGCATAATTGGAGCAAAGAGAGACAATCTATCTTGAAATTCCTTAGTTGCATGAAGCATTGCATTGAAAACCTAACTCAATACTCCCAAGGAATCAATGTTCTACATGCTCCTGCATCTAATAGCGATGGTTTTCTTTGAGAGATACCTGTGTTTCTTCCACTTGGGTGAATAGGCCTTTTTGGAACAAAATGAGCTTTTCTGCACTTTGAAAACCATCATGAACTACAGGAAGTGTTTCTTTCCAAACCTAACACTATTCTCATAATTACAGAGATGCTGAATGCTGCAGCTTCTAACATAGATGGTTTTCTTATGAGAGATACAAGGGTTTCTTCACCTCAGCTGAATATACGTTAAGTTAACAAACAGAGTCGATCCCCACATTGAATCACCTAAGTTCCAGGAAGTATTCCTTTAAAAAACTAAGTGAATTCTACAGGGAAACAATGTGGTCGAAGCTCCTGGTCATAAGACAGATAGATTTCTTTCCAGAGATACATGTGTTTCTTCAAGTTAGCTGAATAGGCCTATTTAGAAAAACGTGAGCCTTTCTCCACCTAGAATATTCTGATATGCAACAGATATTCCTTTCAAAACCAAATTCAATTCTCACAGGGGAACAATGTGGTAGATGCTGCATCTTTGAAAACAGGTGCTTTTCTTTAAGGAGACAGATGTGTACCTTCAACTGAATGGAAAAAGCCTAGTTGGAGCCAATGGAATCTATCTGCACCTTGAAACACCTAAGTTGCAGGATGTGTTTTTTCAGAACAAACTGAATTCTGACAGGAAAAGCATGTGCGACATTCTCCTGCATGGGACAATGAAGGATTTCCTTGAGAGACACATGTGTTTCATCACCTCACCTGAATAGGTGTATTTGAAGCAAAAGGAGCCTTTCTGCCCTTTGAACATTTTGGTTTGCAAGAATTAGTCCTTTCAAAACATAACACAAGTCTCCCTGGAAGAAAGTTAGATGCTCCTGCTTCTAACACAGGTGTTTTTCTTTTGAGGGATACAAGGGTTCCTTCAATTTAGCTGAATAGGTCTATTTGCAACAAAATGAGCCCTTCTCCACCTGGAAAACTATCGTTCACAGGAATTATTCCTTTCAAAACTAACTCAATTCTCTGAAGGAGACAATGCACAAGATGCTGCGGCTTCTATCATAGTTGGTTGTCTTTGGAGAGATACACGTGTTTCCTCCCCTCAGTTGAATAGGCCTATTGTGAGCAAAAAGTGCCTATCTCCACCTTGAAGCACCTAATTTTCACAAAGTAGTTCTTTCAAAAGTTAACTCAGTTATCACAGAGAAACAATGTGCTGCTAGCTTCTGTTTCTACACAGATGGATTTCCTTCGAGAGATACATGTGTTTCTTCAAGTAAGATGAATTGGTGGATCTGCAGCAAAATGAGCCTTTTCCATCTTGAAACCTTTGGTTTGCAGGAAGTACTCCTTTCAAAAACTACCTGAGTTCTCATGGCATAACAATATGCTCGATGGGGCAGCCACTTTCATAGCTGGTTTTCTTTGGAGAGATACATATGGTTCTTCAACTCAGGTGAATAGGCCTACTTGGAGCAAACTGAGGCTATTTCCACCTTGAAAGACAGTGGTTGCAGGAAGTATTCTTTTCCAAAACGGACACAATTCTCACAGGAAAACAATGTGCTAGGTGCTATTGCTTGCATCAGGGATGGTTTTCTTTCGAGAAATACCTGTGTTTCTTCAACTTAGCCAAGTAGTTCTATTTGGAATCAAATGAGCCTTTTCGACCTGGAAAACTGTGAATTGCAGGAATTACTCTTCTCCAAATCCAATTCAACTCTCAAAGGGAAACATTGTGCTAGATGCTAGAGCTTCTTCCATGCATACTTTTCTTTTAGAGGTACATGTACTTCCTCTACTCAGCTGAATAGCCCTCATGGACCAAACGCAGCCTATCTTCCCCTGCAAACACCTAAGATTCATGAAGAATTCCTTTCACAAACTAACACAGTTCTCACAGGAAAACATGTGCTTCTAACATGGATGTTTTTCCTTTGAGAGATACATGTGTTTCTTCAACTTAGCTGAATAGGCCTATTTGAAATGAGGTGAGCCTCCTACTTTGAATATTGATATTTGCAGGGTGCATTGCTTTGAAAAACTAAATGAGTTCTCATAGTGAAACACTGTGCTAGATGTGCCAGTATCTACCATTGATGGATTTCTTTGCATACATGCATGTGTGTCTTCAATTCACCCAAATAGGCCTATTTAGAGTAAGCACATGCTCTCTCCACCTTGAAACACCTAAGTGGCAGTAAGTATACCTTTCAAAAATAACTCAAGTCTCAGAGGGAAATAACGTGCACAATGCAAATGCTTCCATCACAGACGGTTTCCTTTTGAGAGGTACATGTGTTACATCTCCTTAGGGGAAAAGGCCTATTTGGAGCAAAATGATCCTTTCTCCACTGTGAAAACTATGACTTGCAGGACGTATTCCTTTCAAAAAGTAACTCAAGTCTCACAAGGGAACAAAGTGGTAGGTTCTTTGCATCTAACACAGATTTTTTTCTTTCGAGATACACACAGGTTTCATCAACTTACTTGAACTGGCCTATTTGCAAGAAAATGAGACTTTCTCCACCTTGAAAAGTAGGATTTGCACGAGTTATTCTTCCAAAACCTATCTGAAGTCTCACAGGGAAACAATGTGGTTGAAACTCCTGCTTCTAACTCCATGGTTTTCTTTCTAGGAATGCATGTGTTTCATCAACTTAGTTGCCTAGGCCTATTTGGAACACAATGAGCCTATCTTCAACCTGAAAACTGTGATTAGCAGGATGTATTCCTTTCCAAAACTTCCTTAATTCTCAAAGGGAAACAAAGAGCTAGAAGCTGCGGCTTCCAGCATAGGTGATTGTCTTTGCAGGGATACATGTGTTTCTTCAACTCAGCAGAATACGCCTACTTAGTGCAAAGAGAGACTTTCTGCACCTTGAAACAACTATGTTGCAAGAAATAGTCCTTTCCAAAACTAATCTAATTGTCACAAGAACAAGGTGCGGAATGCTGCAGTTTCTAGCATACATAGTTTTCTTTGGGGAGGAACACGTGTTACTTCAACTCAGCTGAATAGGCCTATTTGGAGCAAACACAGCCTGTCTCCACTTTGAAACACCAAAGTTGCAGGAAGCGTTCCTTTCCAAAAGGGACACAATTCTCACTGGAATACAATGTGTTAAATGCTCCGGCTTCGAACATAGATGGTTTTCTTTGGAGAGATACATGTGTTTCTTAAACTCAGCTGAATATACTTTAAGGGAGTAAACAGAGTCTATCTCCACCTTCAGACACCTAAGTTCCAGGAAGTATTCCTTTAAAAAACTAACTGAATACTACAGGGAAACAATGTGGTAGAAGCTCCTGGTTCTAAGACAGATGATTTTCTTTCAAGAGATACATGTGTTTCTACAAGTTAGCTGAATAGGCCAATTTGGAACAAAATGAGCCTTTCTCCACCTAAAAAATATTGATTCTCATGAGTTATTCCATTCAAAACCAAATTCAATTTTGACAGGCAAACAGTGTGCTAGGTGCTCGCGCTTCAAACACGAATTGTTTTCTTTCGAGAAATACCTGTGTTTCTTCACTGGAGCCGAGTAGGGTATTTGGAATAAAATGAGCCTTTTCGACCTTGAAAAGTGTGATTTGCAGGGATTACTCATTTCAAAAACTAATTCAACTCTCAAACTGAAATAATGTGTTCTGCTACAGCTTCTAGCATACATGCTTTTCTTTGAAGAGGTACATGAATTTCTTCAACTCAGCTGGATAGCCCTAATAGACCAAACGCAGTCTATATTAACCCTTCAACACCTAAGATTCAGGAAGTTTTCCTTTATAAACTAATGCAGTTCTCAGAGGAAAACAGAGTGCTTCTAACATGGATGGTTTTAAGGGAGAGATATATGTGCTTCTTCAACTCAGGGGAAAAGGCATAATTGGAGCAAAGAGAGACAATCTATCTTGAAATTCCTTAGTTGCATGAAGCATTGCATTGAAAACCTAACTCAATACTCCCAAGGAATCAATGTTCTACATGCTCCTGCATCTAATAGTGATGGTTTTCTTTGAGAGATACCTGTGTTTCTTCCACTTGGGTGAATAGGCCTTTTTGGAACAAAATGAGCTTTTCTGCACTTTGAAAACTATCATGAACTACAGGAAGTGTTTCTTTCCAAACCTAACACTATTCTCATAATTACAGAGATGCTGAATGCTGCAGCTTCTAACATAGATGGTTTTCTTATGAGAGATACAAGGGTTTCTTCACCTCAGCTGAATATACGTTAAGTTAACAAACAGAGTCGATCCCCACATTGAATCACCTAAGTTCCAGGAAGTATTCCTTTAAAAAACTAAGTGAATTCTACAGGGAAACAATGTGGTAGAAGCTCCTGGTCATAAGACAGATAGATTTCTTTCCAGAGATACATGTGTTTCTTCAAGTTAGCTGAATAGGCCTACTTAGAACAACGTGAGCCTTTCTCCACCTAGAAAATTCTGATATGCAACAGATATTCCTTTCAAAACCAAATTCAATTCTCACAGGGGAACAATGTGGTAGATGCTGCATCTTTGAAAACAGGTGCTTTTCTTTAAGGAGACAGATGTGTACCTTCAACTGAATGGAAAAAGCCTAGTTGGAGCCAATGGAATCTATCTGCACCTTGAAACACCTAAGTTGCAGGATGTGTTTTTTCAGAACAAACTGAATTCTCACAGGAAAAGCATGTGCGACATTCTCCTGCATGGGACAATGAAGGATTTCCTTGAGAGACACATGTGTTTCATCACCTCACCTGAATAGGTGTATTTGAAGCAAAAGGAGCCTTTCTGCCCTTTGAACATTTTGGTTTGCAGGAATTAGTCCTTTCAAAACATAACACAAGTCTCCCTGGAAGAAAGTTAGATGCTCCTGCTTCTAACACAGGTGTTTTTCTTTTGAGGGATACAAGGGTTCCTTCAATTTAGCTGAATAGGTCTATTTGCAACAAAATGAGCCCTTCTCCACCTGGAAAACTATCGTTCACAGGAATTATTCCTTTCAAAACTAACTCAATTCTCTGAAGGAGACAATGCACAAGATGCTGCGGCTTCTATCATAGTTGGTTGTCTTTGGAGAGATACACGTGTTTCCTCCCCTCAGTTGAATAGGCCTATTGGGAGCAAAAAGTGCCTATCTCCACCTTGAAGCACCTAATTTTCACAAAGTAGTTCTTTCAAAAGTTAACTCAGTTATCACAGAGAAACAATGTGCTGCTAGCTTCTGTTTCTACACAGATGGATTTCCTTCGAGAGATACATGTGTTTCTTCAAGTAAGATAAATTGGTGGATCTGCAGCAAAATGAGCCTTTTCCATCTTGAAACCTTTGGTTTGCAGGAAGTACTCCTTTCAAAAACTACCTGAGTTCTCATGGCATAACAATATGCTCGATGGGGCAGCCACTTTCATAGCTGGTTTTCTTTGGAGAGATACATATGGTTCTTCAACTCAGGTGAATAGGCCTACTTGGAGCAAACTGAGGCTATTTCCACCTTGAAAGACAGTGGTTGCAGGAAGTATTCTTTTCCAAAACGGACACAATTCTCACAGGAAAACAATGTGCTAGGTGCTCCTGCTTCCAACAGGGGTGGTTTTCTTTCGAGAAATACCTGTGTTTCTTCAACTTAGCCAAGTAGGGCTATTTGCAATCAAATGAGCCTTTTCGACCTGGAAAACTGTGAATTGCAGGAATTACTCTTCTCCAAATCCAATTCAACTCTCAAAGGGAAACATTGTGCTAGATGCTAGAGCTTCTTCCATGCATACTTTTCTTTTAGAGGTACATGTACTTCCTCTACTCAGCTGAATAGCCCTCATGGACCAAACGCAGCCTATCTCCCCCTGCAAACACCTAAGATTCATGAAGAATTCCTTTCACAAACTAACACAGTTCTCACAGGAAATCATGTGCTTCTAACATGGATGTTTTTCCTTTGAGAGATACATGTGTTTCTTCAACTTAGCTGAATAGGCCTATTTGAAATGAGGTGAGCCTCCTACTTTGAATATTGATATTTGCAGGGTGCATTGCTTTGAAAAACTAAATGAGTTCTCATAGTGAAACACTGTGCTAGATGTGCCAGTATCTACCATTGATGGATTTCTTTGCATACATGCATGTGTATCTTCAATTCACCCAAATAGGCCTATTTAGAGTAAGCACATGCTCTCTCCACCTTGAAACACCTAAGTGGCAGTAAGTATTCCTTTCAAAAATAACTCAAGTCTCAGAGGGAAACAACGTGCACAATGCAAATGCTTCCATCACAGACGGTTTCCTTTTGAGATGTACATGTGTTACATCTCCTTAGGGGAAAAGGCCTATTTGGAGCAAAATGATCCTTTCTCCACTGTGAAAACTATGACTTGCAGGACGTATTCCTTTCAAAAAGTAACTCAAGTCTCACAAGGAAACAAAGTGGTAGGTTCTTTGCATCTAACACAGATTTTTTTCTTTCGAGATACACACAGGTTTCATCAACTTACTTGAACTGGCCTATTTGCAAGAAAATGAGACTTTCTCCCCCTTGAAAAGTAGGATTTGCACGAGTTATTCTTCCAAAACCTATCTGAAGTCTCACAGGGAAACAATGTGGTTGAAACTCCTGCTTCTAACTCCATGGTTTTCTTTCTAGGAATGCATGTGTTTCATCAACTTAGTTGCCTAGGCCTATTTGGAACACAATGAGCCTATCTTCAACCTGAAAACTGTGATTAGCAGGATGTATTCCTTTCCAAAACTTCCTTAATTCTCAAAGGGAAGCAAAGAGCTAGAAGCTGCGGCTTCCAGCATAGGTGATTGTCTTTGCAGGGATACATGTGTTTCTTCAACTCAGCAGAATACGCCTACTTAGTGCAAAGAGAGACCTTCTGCACCTTGAAACAACTATGTTGCAAGAAATAGTCCTTTCCAAAACTAATCTAATTGTCACAAGAACAAGGTGCGGAATGCTGCAGTTTCTAGCATACATAGTTTTCTTTGGGGAGGAACACGTGTTACTTCAACTCAGCTGAATAGGCCTATTTGGAGCAAACACAGCCTGTCTCCACTTTGAAACACCAAAGTTGCAGGAAGCGTTCCTTTCCAAAAGGGACACAATTCTCACTGGAATACAATGTGTTAAATGCTCCGGCTTCGAACATAGATGGTTTTCTTTGGAGAGATACATGTGTTTCTTAAACTCAGCTGAATATACTTTAAGGGAGTAAACAGAGTCTATCTCCACCTTCAGACACCTAAGTTCCAGGAAGTATTCCTTTAAAAAACTATCTGAATACTACAGGGAAACAATGTGGTAGAAGCTCCTGGTTCTAACACAGATGATTTTTTTTCAAGAGATACATGTGCTTCTACAAGTTAGCTGAATAGGCCAATTTGGAACAAAATGAGCCTTTCTCCACCTAAAAAATATTGATTCTCAGGAGTTATTCCATTCAAAACCAAATTCAATTTTGACAGGCAAACAGTGTGCTAGGTGCTCCCGCTTCAAACACGAATTGTTTTCTTTCGAGAAATACCTGTGTTTCTTCACTGGAGCCGAGTAGGGTATTTGGAATAAAATGAGCCTTTTCGACCTTGAAAAGTGTGATTTGCAGGGATTACTCATTTCAAAAACTAATTCAACTCTCAAACTGAAATAATGTGTTCTGCTACAGCTTCTAGCATACATGCTTTTCTTTGAAGAGGTACATGAATTTCTTCAACTCAGCTGGATAGCCCTAATAGACCAAACGCAGTCTATATTAACCCTTCAACACCTAAGATTCAGGAAGTTTTCCTTTATAAACTAATGCAGTTCTCAGAGGAAAACAGAGTGCTTCTAACATGGATGGTTTTAAGGGAGAGATATATGTGCTTCTTCAACTCAGGGGAAAAGGCATAATTGGAGCAAAGAGAGACAATCTATCTTGAAATTCCTTAGTTGCATGAAGCATTGCATTGAAAACCTAACTCAATACTCCCAAGGAATCAATGTTCTACATGCTCCTGCATCTAATAGCGATGGTTTTCTTTGAGAGATGCCTGTGTTTCTTCCACTTGGGTGAATAGGCCTTTTTGGAACAAAATGAGCTTTTCTGCACTTTGAAAACCATCATGAACTACAGGAAGTGTTTCTTTCCAAACCTAACACTATTCTCATAATTACAGAGATGCTGAATGCTGCAGCTTCTAACATAGATGGTTTTCTTATGAGAGATACAAGGGTTTCTTCACCTCAGCTGAATATACGTTAAGTTAACAAACAGAGTCGATCCCCACATTGAATCACCTAAGTTCCAGGAAGTATTCCTTTAAAAAACTAAGTGAATTCTACAGGGAAACAATGTGGTAGAAGCTCCTGGTCATAAGACAGATAGATTTCTTTCCAGAGATACATGTGTTTCTTCAAGTTAGCTGAATAGGCCTACTTAGAACAACGTGAGCCTTTCTCCACCTAGAATATTCTGATATGCAACAGATATTCTTTTCAAAACCAAATTCAATTGTCACAGGGGAACAATGTGGTAGATGCTGCATCTTTGAAAACAGGTGCTTTTCTTTAAGGACACAGATGTGTACCTTCAACTGAATGGAAAAAGCCTAGTTGGAGCCAATGGAATCTATCTGCACCTTGAAACACCTAAGTTGCAGGATGTGTTTTTTCAGAACAAACTGAATTCTGACAGGAAAAGCATGTGCGACATTCTCCTGCATGGGACAATGAAGGATTTCCTTGAGAGACACATGTGTTTCATCACCTCACCTGAATAGGTGTATTTGAAGCAAAAGGAGCCTTTCTGCCCTTTGAACATTTTGGTTTGCAGGAATTAGTCCTTTCAAAACACAACACAAGTCTCCCTGGAAGAAAGTTAGATGCTCCTGCATCTAAAACAGGTGTTTTTCTTTTGAGGGATACAAGGGTTCCTTCAATTTAGCTCAATAGGTCTATTTGCAACAAAATGAGCCCTTCTCCACCTGGAAAACTATCGTTCACAGGAATTATTCCTTTCAAAACTAACTCAATTCTCTGAAGGAGACAATGCACAAGATGCTGCGGCTTCTATCATAGTTGGTTGTCTTTGGAGAGATACACGTGTTTCCTCCCCTCAGATGAATAGGCCTATTGGGAGCAAAAAGTGCCTATCTCCACCTTGAAGCACCTAATTTTCACAAAGTAGTTCTTTCAAAAGTTAACTCAGTTATCACAGAGAAACAATGTGCTGCTAGCTTCTGTTTCTACACAGATGGATTTCCTTCGAGAGATACATGTGTTTCTTCAAGTAAGATGAATTGGTGGATCTGCAGCAAAATGAGCCTTTTAAACCATCTTGAAACCTTTGGTTTGCAGGAAGTACTCCTTTCAAAAACTATCTGAGTTCTCATGGCATAACAATATGCTCGATGTGGCAGCCATTTTCATAGCTTGTTTTCTTTGGAGAGATACATATGGTTCTTCAACTCAGGTGAATAGGCCTACTTGGAGCAAACTGAGGCTATTTCCACCTTGAAAGACAGTGGTTGCAGGAAGTATTCTTTTCCAAAACGGACACAATTCTCACAGGAAAACAATGTGCTAGGTGCTCCTGCTTCCATCAGGGATGGTTTTCTTTCGAGAAATACCTGTGTTTCTTCAACTTAGCCAAGTAGGGCTATTTGGAATCAAATGAGCCTTTTCGACCTGGAAAACTGTGAATTGCAGGAATTACTCTTCTCCAAATCCAATTCAACCCTCAAAGGGAAACATTGTGCTAGATGCTAGAGCTTCTTCCATGCATACTTTTCTTTTAGAGGTACATGTACTTCCTCTACTCAGCTGAATAGCCCTCATGGACCAAACGCAGCCTATCTCCCCCTGCAAACACCTAAGATTCATGAAGAATTCCTTTCACAAACTAACACAGTTCTCACAGGAAAACATGTGCTTCTAACATGGATGGTTTTCCTTTGAGAGATACATGTGTTTCTTCAACTTAGCTGAATAGGCCTATTTGAAATGAGGTGAGCCTCCTACTTTGAATATTGATATTTGCAGGGTGCATTGCTTTGAAAAACTAAATGAGTTCTCATAGTGAAACACTGTGCTAGATGTGGCAGTTTCTACCATTGATGGATTTCTTTGCATACATGCATGTGTATCTTCAATTCACCCAAATAGGCCTATTTAGAGTAAGCACATGCTCTCTCCACCTTGAAACACCTAAGTGGCAGTAAGTATTCCTTTCAAAAATAACTCAAGTCTCAGAGGGAAACAACGTGCACAATGCAAATGCTTCCATCACAGACGGTTTCCTTTTGAGAGGTACATGTGTTACATCTCCTTAGGGGAATAGGCCTATTTGGAGCAAAATGATCCTTTCTCCACTGTGAAAACTATGACTTGCAGGACGTATTCCTTTCAAAAAGTAACTCAAGTCTCACAAGGAAACAAAGTGGTAGGTTCTTTGCATCTAACACAGATTTTTTTCTTTCGAGATACACACAGGTTTCATCAACTTACTTGAACTGGCCTATTTGCAAGAAAATGAGACTTTCTCCACCTTGAAAAGTAGGATTTGCACGAGTTATTCTTCCAAAACCTATCTGAAGTCTCACAGGGAAACAATCTGGTTGAAACTCCTGCTTCTAACTCCATGGTTTTCTTTCTAGGAATGCATGTGTTTCATCAACTTAGTTGCCTAGGCCTATTTGGAACACAATGAGCCTATCTTCAACCTGAAAACTGTGATTAGCAGGATGTATTCCTTTCCAAAACTTCCTTAATTCTCAAAGGGAAACAAAGAGCTAGAAGCTGCGGCTTCCAGCATAGGTGATTGTCTTTGCAGGGATACATGTGTTTCTTCAACTCAGCAGAATACGCCTACTTAGTGCAAAGAGAGACCTTCTGCACCTTGAAACAACTATGTTGCAAGAAATAGTCCTTTCCAAAACTAATCTAATTGTCACAAGAACAAGGTGCGGAATGCTGCAGTTTCTAGCATACATAGTTTTCTTTGGGGAGGAACACGTGTTACTTCAACTCAGCTGAATAGGCCTATTTGGAGCAAACACAGCCTGTCTCCACTTTGAAACACCAAAGTTGCAGGAAGCGTTCCTTTCCAAAAGGGACACAATTCTCACTGGAATACAATGTGTTAAATGCTCCGGCTTCGAACATAGATGGTTTTCTTTGGAGAGATACATGTGTTTCTTAAACTCAGCTGAATATACTTTAAGGGAGTAAACAGAGTCTATCTCCACCTTCAGCCACCTAAGTTCCAGGAAGTATTCCTTTAAAAAACTATCTGAATACTACAGGGAAACAATGTGGTAGAAGCTCCTGGTTCTAAGACAGATGATTTTCTTTCAACAGATACATGTGTTTCTACAAGTTAGCTGAATAGGCCAATTTGGAACAAAATGAGCCTTTCTCCACCTAAAAAATATTGATTCTCAGGAGTTATTCCATTCAAAACCAAATTCAATTTTGACAGGCAAACAGTGTGCTAGGTGCTCGCGCTTCAAACACGAATTGTTTTCTTTCGAGAAATACCTGTGTTTCTTCACTGGAGCCGAGTAGGGTATTTGGAATAAAATGAGCCTTTTCGACCTTGAAAAGTGTGATTTGCAGGGATTACTCATTTCAAAAACTAATTCAACTCTCAAACTGAAATAATGTGTTCTGCTACAGCTTCTAGCATACATGCTTTTCTTTGAAGAGGTACATGAATTTCTTCAACTCAGCTGGATAGCCCTAATAGACCAAACGCAGTCTATATTAACCCTTCAACACCTAAGATTCAGGAAGTTTTCCTTTATAAACTAATGCAGTTCTCAGAGGAAAACAGAGTGCTTCTAACATGGATGGTTTTAAGGGAGAGATATATGTGCTTCTTCAACTCAGGGGAAAAGGCATAATTGGAGCAAAGAGAGACAATCTATCTTGAAATTCCTTAGTTGCATGAAGCATTGCATTGAAAACCTAACTCAATACTCCCAAGGAATCAATGTTCTACATGCTCCTGCATCTAATAGTGATGGTTTTCTTTGAGAGATACCTGTGTTTCTTCCACTTGGGTGAATAGGCCTTTTTGGAACAAAATGAGCTTTTCTGAACTTTGAAAACTATCATGAACTACAGGAAGTGTTTCTTTCCAAACCTAACACTATTCTCATAATTACAGAGATGCTGAATGCTGCAGCTTCTAACATAGATGGTTTTCTTATGAGAGATACAAGGGTTTCTTCACCTCAGCTGAATATACGTTAAGTTAACAAACAGAGTCGATCCCCACATTGAATCACCTAAGTTCCAGGAAGTATTCCTTTAAAAAACTAAGTGAATTCTACAGGGAAACAATGTGGTAGAAGCTCCTGGTCATAAGACAGATAGATTTCTTTCCAGAGATACATGTGTTTCTTCAAGTTAGCTGAATAGGCCTACTTAGAACAACGTGAGCCTTTCTCCACCTATAAAATTCTGATATGCAACAGATATTCCTTTCAAAACCAAATTCAATTCTCACAGGGGAACAATGTGGTAGATGCTGCATCTTTGAAAACAGGTGCTTTTCTTTAAGGAGACAGATGTGTACCTTCAACTGAATGGAAAAAGCCTAGTTGGAGCCAATGGAATCTATCTGCACCTTGAAACACCTAAGTTGCAGGATGTGTTTTTTCAGAACAAACTGAATTCTCACAGGAAAAGCATGTGCGACATTCTCCTGCATGGGACAATGAAGGATTTCCTTGAGAGACACATGTGTTTCATCACCTCACCTGAATAGGTGTATTTGAAGCAAAAGGAGCCTTTCTGCCCTTTGAACATTTTGGTTTGCAGGAATTAGTCCTTTCAAAACATAACACAAGTCTCCCTGGAAGAAAGTTAGATGCTCCTGCTTCTAACACAGGTGTTTTTCTTTTGAGGGATACAAGGGTTCCTTCAATTTAGCTGAATAGGTCTATTTGCAACAAAATGAGCCCTTCTCCACCTGGAAAACTATCGTTCACAGGAATTATTCCTTTCAAAACTAACTCAATTCTCTGAAGGAGACAATGCACAAGATGCTGCGGCTTCTATCATAGTTGGTTGTCTTTGGAGAGATACACGTGTTTCCTCCCCTCAGTTGAATAGGCCTATTGGGAGCAAAAAGTGCCTATCTCCACCTTGAAGCACCTAATTTTCACAAAGTAGTTCTTTCAAAAGTTAACTCAGTTATCACAGAGAAACAATGTGCTGCTAGCTTCTGTTTCTACACAGATGGATTTCCTTCGAGAGATACATGTGTTTCTTCAAGTAAGATGAATTGGTGGATCTGCAGCAAAATGAGCCTTTTCCATCTTGAAACCTTTGGTTTGCAGGAAGTACTCCTTTCAAAAACTACCTGAGTTCTCATGGCATAACAATATGCTCGATGTGGCAGCCACTTTCATAGCTGGTTTTCTTTGGAGCGATACATATGGTTCTTCAACTCAGGTGAATAGGCCTACTTGGAGCAAACTGAGGCTATTTCCACCTTGAAAGACAGTGGTTGCAGTAAGTATTCTTTTCCAAAACGGACACAATTCTCACAGGAAAACAATGTGCTAGGTGCTCCTGCTTCCATCAGGGATGGTTTTCTTTCGAGAAATACCTGTGTTTCTTCAACTTAGCCAAGTAGGGCTATTTGGAATCAAATGAGCCTTTTCGACCTGGAAAACTGTGAATTGCAGGAATTACTCTTCTCCAAATCCAATTCAACCCTCAAAGGGAAACATTGTGCTAGATGCTAGAGCTTCTTCCATGCATACTTTTCTTTTAGAGGTACATGTACTTCCTCTACTCAGCTGAATAGCCCTCATGGACCAAACGCAGCCTATCTCCCCCTGCAAACACCTAAGATTCATGAAGAATTCCTTTCACAAACTAACACAGTTCTCACAGGAAAACATGTGCTTCTAACATGGATGGTTTTCCTTTGAGAGATACATGTGTTTCTTCAACTTAGCTGAATAGGCCTATTTGAAATGAGGTGAGCCTCCTACTTTGAATATTGATATTTGCAGGGTGCATTGCTTTGAAAAACTAAATGAGTTCTCATAGTGAAACACTGTGCTAGATGTGCCAGTATCTACCATTGATGGATTTCTTTGCATACATGCATGTGTATCTTCAATTCACCCAAATAGGCCTATTTAGAGTAAGCACATGCTCTCTCCACCTTGAAACACCTAAGTGGCAGTAAGTATTCCTTTCAAAAATAACTCAAGTCTCAGAGGGAAACAACGTGCACAATGCAAATGCTTCCATCACAGACGGTTTCCTTTTGAGATGTACATGTGTTACATCTCCTTAGGGGAAAAGGCCTATTTGGAGCAAAATGATCCTTTCTCCACTGTGAAAACTATGACTTGCAGGACGTATTCCTTTCAAAAAGTAACTCAAGTCTCACAAGGAAACAAAGTGGTAGGTTCTTTGCATCTAACACAGATTTTTTTCTTTCGAGATACACACAGGTTTCATCAACTTACTTGAACTGGCCTATTTGCAAGAAAATGAGACTTTCTCCCCCTTGAAAAGTAGGATTTGCACGAGTTATTCTTCCAAAACCTATCTGAAGTCTCACAGGGAAACAATGTGGTTGAAACTCCTGCTTCTAACTCCATGGTTTTCTTTCTAGGAATGCATGTGTTTCATCAACTTAGTTGCCTAGGCCTATTTGGAACACAATGAGCCTATCTTCAACCTGAAAACTGTGATTAGCAGGATGTATTCCTTTCCAAAACTTCCTTAATTCTCAAAGGGAAGCAAAGAGCTAGAAGCTGCGGCTTCCAGCATAGGTGATTGTCTTTGCAGGGATACATGTGTTTCTTCAACTCAGCAGAATACGCCTACTTAGTGCAAAGAGAGACCTTCTGCACCTTGAAACAACTATGTTGCAAGAAATAGTCCTTTCCAAAACTAATCTAATTGTCACAAGAACAAGGTGCGGAATGCTGCAGTTTCTAGCATACATAGTTTTCTTTGGGGAGGAACACGTGTTACTTCAACTCAGCTGAATAGGCCTATTTGGAGCAAACACAGCCTGTCTCCACTTTGAAACACCAAAGTTGCAGGAAGCGTTCCTTTCCAAAAGGGACACAATTCTCACTGGAATACAATGTGTTAAATGCTCCGGCTTCGAACATAGATGGTTTTCTTTGGAGAGATACATGTGTTTCTTAAACTCAGCTGAATATACTTTAAGGGAGTAAACAGAGTCTATCTCCACCTTCAGACACCTAAGTTCCAGGAAGTATTCCTTTAAAAAACTATCTGAATACTACAGGGAAACAATGTGGTAGAAGCTCCTGGTTCTAACACAGATGATTTTCTTTCAAGAGATACATGTGCTTCTACAAGTTAGCTGAATAGGCCAATTTGGAACAAAATGAGCCTTTCTCCACCTAAAAAATATTGATTCTCAGGAGTTATTCCATTCAAAACCAAATTCAATTTTGACAGGCAAACAGTGTGCTAGGTGCTCCCGCTTCAAACACGAATTGTTTTCTTTCGAGAAATACCTGTGTTTCTTCACTGGAGCCGAGTAGGGTATTTGGAATAAAATGAGCCTTTTCGACCTTGAAAAGTGTGATTTGCAGGGATTACTCATTTCAAAAACTAATTCAACTCTCAAACTGAAATAATGTGTTCTGCTACAGCTTCTAGCATACATGCTTTTCTTTGAAGAGGTACATGAATTTCTTCAACTCAGCTGGATAGCCCTAATAGACCAAACGCAGTCTATATTAACCCTTCAACACCTAAGATTCAGGAAGTTTTCCTTTATAAACTAATGCAGTTCTCAGAGGAAAACAGAGTGCTTCTAACATGGATGGTTTTAAGGGAGAGATATATGTGCTTCTTCAACTCAGGGGAAAAGGCATAATTGGAGCAAAGAGAGACAATCTATCTTGAAATTCCTTAGTTGCATGAAGCATTGCATTGAAAACCTAACTCAATACTCCCAAGGAATCAATGTTCTACATGCTCCTGCATCTAATAGCGATGGTTTTCTTTGAGAGATGCCTGTGTTTCTTCCACTTGGGTGAATAGGCCTTTTTGGAACAAAATGAGCTTTTCTGCACTTTGAAAACCATCATGAACTACAGGAAGTGTTTCTTTCCAAACCTAACACTATTCTCATAATTACAGAGATGCTGAATGCTGCAGCTTCTAACATAGATGGTTTTCTTATGAGAGATACAAGGGTTTCTTCACCTCAGCTGAATATACGTTAAGTTAACAAACAGAGTCGATCCCCACATTGAATCACCTAAGTTCCAGGAAGTATTCCTTTAAAAAACTAAGTGAATTCTACAGGGAAACAATGTGGTAGAAGCTCCTGGTCATAAGACAGATAGATTTCTTTCCAGAGATACATGTGTTTCTTCAAGTTAGCTGAATAGGCCTACTTAGAACAACGTGAGCCTTTCTCCACCTAGAATATTCTGATATGCAACAGATATTCTTTTCAAAACCAAATTCAATTGTCACAGGGGAACAATGTGGTAGATGCTGCATCTTTGAAAACAGGTGCTTTTCTTTAAGGACACAGATGTGTACCTTCAACTGAATGGAAAAAGCCTAGTTGGAGCCAATGGAATCTATCTGCACCTTGAAACACCTAAGTTGCAGGATGTGTTTTTTCAGAACAAACTGAATTCTGACAGGAAAAGCATGTGCGACATTGTCCTGCATGGGACAATGAAGGATTTCCTTGAGAGACACATGTGTTTCATCACCTCACCTGAATAGGTGTATTTGAAGCAAAAGGAGCCTTTCTGCCCTTTGAACATTTTGGTTTGCAGGAATTAGTCCTTTCAAAACACAACACAAGTCTCCCTGGAAGAAAGTTAGATGCTCCTGCATCTAAAACAGGTGTTTTTCTTTTGAGGGATACAAGGGTTCCTTCAATTTAGCTCAATAGGTCTATTTGCAACAAAATGAGCCCTTCTCCACCTGGAAAACTATCGTTCACAGGAATTATTCCTTTCAAAACTAACTCAATTCTCTGAAGGAGACAATGCACAAGATGCTGCGGCTTCTATCATAGTTGGTTGTCTTTGGAGAGATACACGTGTTTCCTCCCCTCAGATGAATAGGCCTATTGGGAGCAAAAAGTGCCTATCTCCACCTTGAAGCACCTAATTTTCACAAAGTAGTTCTTTCAAAAGTTAACTCAGTTATCACAGAGAAACAATGTGCTGCTAGCTTCTGTTTCTACACAGATGGATTTCCTTCGAGAGATACATGTGTTTCTTCAAGTAAGATGAATTGGTGGATCTGCAGCAAAATGAGCCTTTTAAACCATCTTGAAACCTTTGGTTTGCAGGAAGTACTCCTTTCAAAAACTATCTGAGTTCTCATGGCATAACAATATGCTCGATGTGGCAGCCATTTTCATAGCTTGTTTTCTTTGGAGAGATACATATGGTTCTTCAACTCAGGTGAATAGGCCTACTTGGAGCAAACTGAGGCTATTTCCACCTTGAAAGACAGTGGTTGCAGGAAGTATTCTTTTCCAAAACGGACACAATTCTCACAGGAAAACAATGTGCTAGGTGCTCCTGCTTCCATCAGGGATGGTTTTCTTTCGAGAAATACCTGTGTTTCTTAAACTTAGCCAAGTAGGGCTATTTGGAATCAAATGAGCCTTTTCGACCTGGAAAACTGTGAATTGCAGGAATTACTCTTCTCCAAATCCAATTCAACCCTCAAAGGGAAACATTGTGCTAGATGCTAGAGCTTCTTCCATGCATACTTTTCTTTTAGAGGTACATGTACTTCCTCTACTCAGCTGAATAGCCCTCATGGACCAAACGCAGCCTATCTCCCCCTGCAAACACCTAAGATTCATGAAGAATTCCTTTCACAAACTAACACAGTTCTCACAGGAAAACATGTGCTTCTAACATGGATGGTTTTCCTTTGAGAGATACATGTGTTTCTTCAACTTAGCTGAATAGGCCTATTTGAAATGAGGTGAGCCTCCTACTTTGAATATTGATATTTGCAGGGTGCATTGCTTTGAAAAACTAAATGAGTTCTCATAGTGAAACACTGTGCTAGATGTGGCAGTTTCTACCATTGATGGATTTCTTTGCATACATGCATGTGTATCTTCAATTCACCCAAATAGGCCTATTTAGAGTAAGCACATGCTCTCTCCACCTTGAAACACCTAAGTGGCAGTAAGTATTCCTTTCAAAAATAACTCAAGTCTCAGAGGGAAACAACGTGCACAATGCAAATGCTTCCATCACAGACGGTTTCCTTTTGAGAGGTACATGTGTTACATCTCCTTAGGGGAATAGGCCTATTTGGAGCAAAATGATCCTTTCTCCACTGTGAAAACTATGACTTGCAGGACGTATTCCTTTCAAAAAGTAACTCAAGTCTCACAAGGAAACAAAGTGGTAGGTTCTTTGCATCTAACACAGATTTTTTTCTTTCGAGATACACACAGGTTTCATCAACTTACTTGAACTGGCCTATTTGCAAGAAAATGAGACTTTCTCCACCTTGAAAAGTAGGATTTGCACGAGTTATTCTTCCAAAACCTATCTGAAGTCTCACAGGGAAACAATGTGGTTGAAACTCCTGCTTCTAACTCCATGGTTTTCTTTCTAGGAATGCATGTGTTTCATCAACTTAGTTGCCTAGGCCTATTTGGAACACAATGAGCCTATCTTCAACCTGAAAACTGTGATTAGCAGGATGTATTCCTTTCCAAAACTTCCTTAATTCTCAAAGGGAAACAAAGAGCTAGAAGCTGCGGCTTCCAGCATAGGTGATTGTCTTTGCAGGGATACATGTGTTTCTTCAACTCAGCAGAATACGCCTACTTAGTGCAAAGAGAGACCTTCTGCACCTTGAAACAACTATGTTGCAAGAAATAGTCCTTTCCAAAACTAATCTAATTGTCACAAGAACAAGGTGCGGAATGCTGCAGTTTCTAGCATACATAGTTTTCTTTGGGGAGGAACACGTGTTACTTCAACTCAGCTGAATAGGCCTATTTGGAGCAAACACAGCCTGTCTCCACTTTGAAACACCAAAGTTGCAGGAAGCGTTCCTTTCCAAAAGGGACACAATTCTCACTGGAATACAATGTGTTAAATGCTCCGGCTTCGAACATAGATGGTTTTCTTTGGAGAGATACATGTGTTTCTTAAACTCAGCTGAATATACTTTAAGGGAGTAAACAGAGTCTATCTCCACCTTCAGCCACCTAAGTTCCAGGAAGTATTCCTTTAAAAAACTATCTGAATACTACAGTGAAACAATGTGGTAGAAGCTCCTGGTTCTAAGACAGATGATTTTCTTTCAACAGATACATGTGTTTCTACAAGTTAGCTGAATAGGCCAATTTGGAACAAAATGAGCCTTTCTCCACCTAAAAAATATTGATTCTCAGGAGTTATTCCATTCAAAACCAAATTCAATTTTGACAGGCAAACAGTGTGCTAGGTGCTCGCGCTTCAAACACGAATTGTTTTCTTTCGAGAAATACCTGTGTTTCTTCACTGGAGCCGAGTAGGGTATTTGGAATAAAATGAGCCTTTTCGACCTTGAAAAGTGTGATTTGCAGGGATTACTCATTTCAAAAACTAATTCAACTCTCAAACTGAAATAATGTGTTCTGCTACAGCTTCTAGCATACATGCTTTTCTTTGAAGAGGTACATGAATTTCTTCAACTCAGCTGGATAGCCCTAATAGACCAAACGCAGTCTATATTAACCCTTCAACACCTAAGATTCAGGAAGTTTTCCTTTATAAACTAATGCAGTTCTCAGAGGAAAACAGAGTGCTTCTAACATGGATGGTTTTAAGGGAGAGATATATGTGCTTCTTCAACTCAGGGGAAAAGGCATAATTGGAGCAAAGAGAGACAATCTATCTTGAAATTCCTTAGTTGCATGAAGCATTGCATTGAAAACCTAACTCAATACTCCCAAGGAATCAATGTTCTACATGCTCCTGCATCTAATAGTGATGGTTTTCTTTGAGAGATACCTGTGTTTCTTCCACTTGGGTGAATAGGCCTTTTTGGAACAAAATGAGCTTTTCTGCACTTTGAAAACTATCATGAACTACAGGAAGTGTTTCTTTCCAAACCTAACACTATTCTCATAATTACAGAGATGCTGAATGCTGCAGCTTCTAACATAGATGGTTTTCTTATGAGAGATACAAGGGTTTCTTCACCTCAGCTGAATATACGTTAAGTTAACAAACAGAGTCGATCCCCACATTGAATCACCTAAGTTCCAGGAAGTATTCCTTTAAAAAACTAAGTGAATTCTACAGGGAAACAATGTGGTAGAAGCTCCTGGTCATAAGACAGATAGATTTCTTTCCAGAGATACATGTGTTTCTTCAAGTTAGCTGAATAGGCCTACTTAGAACAACGTGAGCCTTTCTCCACCTAGAAAATTCTGATATGCAACAGATATTCCTTTCAAAACCAAATTCAATTCTCACAGGGGAACAATGTGGTAGATGCTGCATCTTTGAAAACAGGTGCTTTTCTTTAAGGAGACAGATGTGTACCTTCAACTGAATGGAAAAAGCCTAGTTGGAGCCAATGGAATCTATCTGCACCTTGAAACACCTAAGTTGCAGGATGTGTTTTTTCAGAACAAACTGAATTCTCACAGGAAAAGCATGTGCGACATTCTCCTGCATGGGACAATGAAGGATTTCCTTGAGAGACACATGTGTTTCATCACCTCACCTGAATAGGTGTATTTGAAGCAAAAGGAGCCTTTCTGCCCTTTGAACATTTTGGTTTGCAGGAATTAGTCCTTTCAAAACATAACACAAGTCTCCCTGGAAGAAAGTTAGATGCTCCTGCTTCTAACACAGGTGTTTTTCTTTTGAGGGATACAAGGGTTCCTTCAATTTAGCTGAATAGGTCTATTTGCAACAAAATGAGCCCTTCTCCACCTGGAAAACTATCGTTCACAGGAATTATTCCTTTCAAAACTAACTCAATTCTCTGAAGGAGACAATGCACAAGATGCTGCGGCTTCTATCATAGTTGGTTGTCTTTGGAGAGATACACGTGTTTCCTCCCCTCAGTTGAATAGGCCTATTGGGAGCAAAAAGTGCCTATCTCCACCTTGAAGCACCTAATTTTCACAAAGTAGTTCTTTCAAAAGTTAACTCAGTTATCACAGAGAAACAATGTGCTGCTAGCTTCTGTTTCTACACAGATGGATTTCCTTCGAGAGATACATGTGTTTCTTCAAGTAAGATGAATTGGTGGATCTGCAGCAAAATGAGCCTTTTCCATCTTGAAACCTTTGGTTTGCAGGAAGTACTCCTTTCAAAAACTACCTGAGTTCTCATGGCATAACAATATGCTCGATGTGGCAGCCACTTTCATAGCTGGTTTTCTTTGGAGCGATACATATGGTTCTTCAACTCAGGTGAATAGGCCTACTTGGAGCAAACTGAGGCTATTTCCACCTTGAAAGACAGTGGTTGCAGTAAGTATTCTTTTCCAAAACGGACACAATTCTCACAGGAAAACAATGTGCTAGGTGCTCCTGCTTCCATCAGGGATGGTTTTCTTTCGAGAAATACCTGTGTTTCTTCAACTTAGCCAAGTAGGGCTATTTGGAATCAAATGAGCCTTTTCGACCTGGAAAACTGTGAATTGCAGGAATTACTCTTCTCCAAATCCAATTCAACCCTCAAAGGGAAACATTGTGCTAGATGCTAGAGCTTCTTCCATGCATACTTTTCTTTTAGAGGTACATGTACTTCCTCTACTCAGCTGAATAGCCCTCATGGACCAAACGCAGCCTATCTCCCCCTGCAAACACCTAAGATTCATGAAGAATTCCTTTCACAAACTAACACAGTTCTCACAGGAAAACATGTGCTTCTAACATGGATGGTTTTCCTTTGAGAGATACATGTGTTTCTTCAACTTAGCTGAATAGGCCTATTTGAAATGAGGTGAGCCTCCTACTTTGAATATTGATATTTTCAGGGTGCATTGCTTTGAAAAACTAAATGAGTTCTCATAGTGAAACACTGTGCTAGACGTGGCAGTTTCTACCATTGATGGATTTCTTTGCATACATGCATGTGTATCTTCAATTCACCCAAATAGGCCTATTTAGAGTAAGCACATGCTCTCTCCACCTTGAAACACCTAAGTGGCAGTAAGTATTCCTTTCAAAAATAACTCAAGTCTCAGAGGGAAACAACGTGCACAATGCAAATGCTTCCATCACAGACGGTTTCCTTTTGAGAGGTACATGTGTTACATCTCCTTAGGGGAAAAGGCCTATTTGGAGCAAAATGATCCTTTCTCCACTGTGAAAACTATGACTTGCAGGACGTATTCCTTTCAAAAAGTAACTCAAGTCTCACAAGGAAACAAAGTGGTAGGTTCTTTGCATCTAACACAGATTTTTTTCTTTCGAGATACACACAGGTTTCATCAACTTACTTGAACTGGCCTATTTGCAAGAAAATGAGACTTTCTCCACCTTGAAAAGTAGGATTTGCACGAGTTATTCTTCCAAAACCTATCTGAAGTCTCACAGGGAAACAATCTGGTTGAAACTCCTGCTTCTAACTCCATGGTTTTCTTTCTAGGAATGCATGTGTTTCATCAACTTAGTTGCCTAGGCCTATTTGGAACACAATGAGCCTATCTTCAACCTGAAAACTGTGATTAGCAGGATGTATTCCTTTCCAAAACTTCCTTAATTCTCAAAGGGAAACAAAGAGCTAGAAGCTGCGGCTTCCAGCATAGGTGATTGTCTTTGCAGGGATACATGTGTTTCTTCAACTCAGCAGAATACGCCTACTTAGTGCAAAGAGAGACCTTCTGCACCTTGAAACAACTATGTTGCAAGAAATAGTCCTTTCCAAAACTAATCTAATTGTCACAAGAACAAGGTGCGGAATGCTGCAGTTTCTAGCATACATAGTTTTCTTTGGGGAGGAACACGTGTTACTTCAACTCAGCTGAATAGGCCTATTTGGAGCAAACACAGCCTGTCTCCACTTTGAAACACCAAAGTTGCAGGAAGCGTTCCTTTCCAAAAGGGACACAATTCTCACTGGAATACAATGTGTTAAATGCTCCGGCTTCGAACATAGATGGTTTTCTTTGGAGAGATACATGTGTTTCTTAAACTCAGCTGAATATACTTTAAGGGAGTAAACAGAGTCTATCTCCACCTTCAGCCACCTAAGTTCCAGGAAGTATTCCTTTAAAAAACTATCTGAATACTACAGGGAAACAATGTGGTAGAAGCTCCTGGTTCTAAGACAGATGATTTTCTTTCAACAGATACATGTGTTTCTACAAGTTAGCTGAATAGGCCAATTTGGAACAAAATGAGCCTTTCTCCACCTAAAAAATATTGATTCTCAGGAGTTATTCCATTCAAAACCAAATTCAATTTTGACAGGCAAACAGTGTGCTAGGTGCTCGCGCTTCAAACACGAATTGTTTTCTTTCGAGAAATACCTGTGTTTCTTCACTGGAGCCGAGTAGGGTATTTGGAATAAAATGAGCCTTTTCGACCTTGAAAAGTGTGATTTGCAGGGATTACTCATTTCAAAAACTAATTCAACTCTCAAACTGAAATAATGTGTTCTGCTACAGCTTCTAGCATACATGCTTTTCTTTGAAGAGGTACATGAATTTCTTCAACTCAGCTGGATAGCCCTAATAGACCAAACGCAGTCTATATTAACCCTTCAACACCTAAGATTCAGGAAGTTTTCCTTTATAAACTAATGCAGTTCTCAGAGGAAAACAGAGTGCTTCTAACATGGATGGTTTTAAGGGAGAGATATATGTGCTTCTTCAACTCAGGGGAAAAGGCATAATTGGAGCAAAGAGAGACAATCTATCTTGAAATTCCTTAGTTGCATGAAGCATTGCATTGAAAACCTAACTCAATACTCCCAAGGAATCAATGTTCTACATGCTCCTGCATCTAATAGTGATGGTTTTCTTTGAGAGATACCTGTGTTTCTTCCACTTGGGTGAATAGGCCTTTTTGGAACAAAATGAGCTTTTCTGCACTTTGAAAACTATCATGAACTACAGGAAGTGTTTCTTTCCAAACCTAACACTATTCTCATAATTACAGAGATGCTGAATGCTGCAGCTTCTAACATAGATGGTTTTCTTATGAGAGATACAAGGGTTTCTTCACCTCAGCTGAATATACGTTAAGTTAACAAACAGAGTCGATCCCCACATTGAATCACCTAAGTTCCAGGAAGTATTCCTTTAAAAAACTAAGTGAATTCTACAGGGAAACAATGTGGTAGAAGCTCCTGGTCATAAGACAGATAGATTTCTTTCCAGAGATACATGTGTTTCTTCAAGTTAGCTGAATAGGCCTACTTAGAACAACGTGAGCCTTTCTCCACCTAGAAAATTCTGATATGCAACAGATATTCCTTTCAAAACCAAATTCAATTCTCACAGGGGAACAATGTGGTAGATGCTGCATCTTTGAAAACAGGTGCTTTTCTTTAAGGAGACAGATGTGTACCTTCAACTGAATGGAAAAAGCCTAGTTGGAGCCAATGGAATCTATCTGCACCTTGAAACACCTAAGTTGCAGGATGTGTTTTTTCAGAACAAACTGAATTCTCACAGGAAAAGCATGTGCGACATTCTCCTGCATGGGACAATGAAGGATTTCCTTGAGAGACACATGTGTTTCATCACCTCACCTGAATAGGTGTATTTGAAGCAAAAGGAGCCTTTCTGCCCTTTGAACATTTTGGTTTGCAGGAATTAGTCCTTTCAAAACATAACACAAGTCTCCCTGGAAGAAAGTTAGATGCTCCTGCTTCTAACACAGGTGTTTTTCTTTTGAGGGATACAAGGGTTCCTTCAATTTAGCTGAATAGGTCTATTTGCAACAAAATGAGCCCTTCTCCACCTGGAAAACTATCGTTCACAGGAATTATTCCTTTCAAAACTAACTCAATTCTCTGAAGGAGACAATGCACAAGATGCTGCGGCTTCTATCATAGTTGGTTGTCTTTGGAGAGATACACGTGTTTCCTCCCCTCAGTTGAATAGGCCTATTGGGAGCAAAAAGTGCCTATCTCCACCTTGAAGCACCTAATTTTCACAAAGTAGTTCTTTCAAAAGTTAACTCAGTTATCACAGAGAAACAATGTGCTGCTAGCTTCTGTTTCTACACAGATGGATTTCCTTCGAGAGATACATGTGTTTCTTCAAGTAAGATGAATTGGTGGATCTGCAGCAAAATGAGCCTTTTCCATCTTGAAACCTTTGGTTTGCAGGAAGTACTCCTTTCAAAAACTACCTGAGTTCTCATGGCATAACAATATGCTCGATGTGGCAGCCACTTTCATAGCTGGTTTTCTTTGGAGCGATACATATGGTTCTTCAACTCAGGTGAATAGGCCTACTTGGAGCAAACTGAGGCTATTTCCACCTTGAAAGACAGTGGTTGCAGTAAGTATTCTTTTCCAAAACGGACACAATTCTCACAGGAAAACAATGTGCTAGGTGCTCCTGCTTCCATCAGGGATGGTTTTCTTTCGAGAAATACCTGTGTTTCTTCAACTTAGCCAAGTAGGGCTATTTGGAATCAAATGAGCCTTTTCGACCTGGAAAACTGTGAATTGCAGGAATTACTCTTCTCCAAATCCAATTCAACCCTCAAAGGGAAACATTGTGCTAGATGCTAGAGCTTCTTCCATGCATACTTTTCTTTTAGAGGTACATGTACTTCCTCTACTCAGCTGAATAGCCCTCATGGACCAAACGCAGCCTATCTCCCCCTGCAAACACCTAAGATTCATGAAGAATTCCTTTCACAAACTAACACAGTTCTCACAGGAAAACATGTGCTTCTAACATGGATGGTTTTCCTTTGAGAGATACATGTGTTTCTTCAACTTAGCTGAATAGGCCTATTTGAAATGAGGTGAGCCTCCTACTTTGAATATTGATATTTTCAGGGTGCATTGCTTTGAAAAACTAAATGAGTTCTCATAGTGAAACACTGTGCTAGACGTGGCAGTTTCTACCATTGATGGATTTCTTTGCATACATGCATGTGTATCTTCAATTCACCCAAATAGGCCTATTTAGAGTAAGCACATGCTCTCTCCACCTTGAAACACCTAAGTGGCAGTAAGTATTCCTTTCAAAAATAACTCAAGTCTCAGAGGGAAACAACGTGCACAATGCAAATGCTTCCATCACAGACGGTTTCCTTTTGAGAGGTACATGTGTTACATCTCCTTAGGGGAAAAGGCCTATTTGGAGCAAAATGATCCTTTCTCCACTGTGAAAACTATGACTTGCAGGACGTATTCCTTTCAAAAAGTAACTCAAGTCTCACAAGGAAACAAAGTGGTAGGTTCTTTGCATCTAACACAGATTTTTTTCTTTCGAGATACACACAGGTTTCATCAACTTACTTGAACTGGCCTATTTGCAAGAAAATGAGACTTTCTCCACCTTGAAAAGTAGGATTTGCACGAGTTATTCTTCCAAAACCTATCTGAAGTCTCACAGGGAAACAATGTGGTTGAAACTCCTGCTTCTAACTCCATGGTTTTCTTTCTAGGAATGCATGTGTTTCATCAACTTAGTTGCCTAGGCCTATTTGGAACACAATGAGCCTATCTTCAACCTGAAAACTGTGATTAGCAGGATGTATTCCTTTCCAAAACTTCCTTAATTCTCAAAGGGAAACAAAGAGCTAGAAGCTGCGGCTTCCAGCATAGGTGATTGTCTTTGCAGGGATACATGTGTTTCTTCAACTCAGCAGAATGCGCCTACTTAGTGCAAAGAGAGACCTTCTGCACCTTGAAACAACTATGTTGCAAGAAATAGTCCTTTCCAAAACTAATCTAATTGTCACAAGAACAAGGTGCGGAATGCTGCAGTTTCTAGCATACATAGTTTTCTTTGGGGAGGAACACGTGTTACTTCAACTCAGCTGAATAGGCCTATTTGGAGCAAACACAGCCTGTCTCCACTTTGAAACACCAAAGTTGCAGGAAGCGTTCCTTTCCAAAAGGGACACAATTCTCACGGAATACAATGTGTTAAATGCTCCGGCTTCGAACATAGATGGTTTTCTTTGGAGAGATACATGTGTTTCTTAAACTCAGCTGAATATACTTTAAGGGAGTAAACAGAGTCTATCTCCACCTTCAGACACCTAAGTTCCAGGAAGTATTCCTTTAAAAAACTAACTGAATACTACAGGGAAACAATGTGGTAGAAGCTCCTGGTTCTAAGACAGATGATTTTCTTTCAACAGATACATGTGTTTCTACAAGTTAGCTGAATAGGCCAATTTGGAACAAAATGAGCCTTTCTCCACCTAAAAAATATTGATTCTCAGGAGTTATTCCATTCAAAACCAAATTCAATTTTCACAGGCAAACAGTGTGCTAGGTGCTCGCGCTTCAAACACGAATTGTTTTCTTTCGAGAAATACCTGTGTTTCTTCACTGGAGCCGAGTAGGGTATTTGGAATAAAATGAGCCTTTTCGACCTTGAAAAGTGTGATTTGCAGGGATTACTCATTTCAAAAACTAATTCAACTCTCAAACTGAAATAATGTGTTCTGCTACAGCTTCTAGCATACATGCTTTTCTTTGAAGAGGTACATGAATTTCTTCAACTCAGCTGGATAGCCCTAATAGACCAAACGCACTCTATATTAACCCTTCAACACCTAAGATTCAGGAAGTTTTCCTTTATAAACTAATGCAGTTCTCAGAGGAAAACAGAGTGCTTCTAACATGGATGGTTTTAAGTGAGAGATATATGTGCTTCTTCAACTCAGGGGAAAAGGCATAATTGGAGCAAAGAGAGACAATCTATCTTGAAATTCCTTAGTTGCATGAAGCATTGCATTGAAAACCTAACTCAATACTCCCAAGGAATCAATGTTCTACATGCTCCTGCATCTAATAGTGATGGTTTTCTTTGAGAGATACCTGTGTTTCTTCCACTTGGGTGAATAGGCCTTTTTGGAACAAAATGAGCTTTTCTGCACTTTGAAAACTATCATGAACTACAGGAAGTGTTTCTTTCCAAACCTAACACTATTCTCATAATTACAGAGATGCTGAATGCTGCAGCTTCTAACATAGATGGTTTTCTTATGAGAGATACAAGGGTTTCTTCACCTCAGCTGAATATACGTTAAGTTAACAAACAGAGTCGATCCCCACATTGAATCACCTAAGTTCCAGGAAGTATTCCTTTAAAAAACTAAGTGAATTCTACAGGGAAACAATGTGGTAGAAGCTCCTGGTCATAAGACAGATAGATTTCTTTCCAGAGATACATGTGTTTCTTCAAGTTAGCTGAATAGGCCTACTTAGAACAACGTGAGCCTTTCTCCACCTAGAAAATTCTGATATGCAACAGATATTCCTTTCAAAACCAAATTCAATTCTCACAGGGGAACAATGTGGTAGATGCTGCATCTTTGAAAACAGGTGCTTTTCTTTAAGGAGACAGATGTGTACCTTCAACTGAATGGAAAAAGCCTAGTTGGAGCCAATGGAATCTATCTGCACCTTGAAACACCTAAGTTGCAGGATGTGTTTTTTCAGAACAAACTGAATTCTCACAGGAAAAGCATGTGCGACATTCTCCTGCATGGGACAATGAAGGATTTCCTTGAGAGACACATGTGTTTCATCACCTCACCTGAATAGGTGTATTTGAAGCAAAAGGAGCCTTTCTGCCCTTTGAACATTTTGGTTTGCAGGAATTAGTCCTTTCAAAACATAACACAAGTCTCCCTGGAAGAAAGTTAGATGCTCCTGCTTCTAACACAGGTGTTTTTCTTTTGAGGGATACAAGGGTTCCTTCAATTTAGCTGAATAGGTCTATTTGCAACAAAATGAGCCCTTCTCCACCTGGAAAACTATCGTTCACAGGAATTATTCCTTTCAAAACTAACTCAATTCTCTGAAGGAGACAATGCACAAGATGCTGCGGCTTCTATCATAGTTGGTTGTCTTTGGAGAGATACACGTGTTTCCTCCCCTCAGTTGAATAGGACTATTGGGAGCAAAAAGTGCCTATCTCCACCTTGAAGCACCTAATTTTCACAAAGTAGTTCTTTCAAAAGTTAACTCAGTTATCACAGAGAAACAATGTGCTGCTAGCTTCTGTTTCTACACAGATGGATTTCCTTCGAGAGATACATGTGTTTCTTCAAGTAAGATAAATTGGTGGATCTGCAGCAAAATGAGCCTTTTCCATCTTGAAACCTTTGGTTTGCAGGAAGTACTCCTTTCAAAAACTACCTGAGTTCTCATGGCATAACAATATGCTCGATGGGGCAGCCACTTTCATAGCTGGTTTTCTTTGGAGCGATACATATGGTTCTTCAACTCAGGTGAATAGGCCTACTTGGAGCAAACTGAGGCTATTTCCACCTTGAAAGACAGTGGTTGCAGGAAGTATTCTTTTCCAAAACGGACACAATTCTCACAGGAAAACAATGTGCTAGGTGCTCCTGCTTCCAACAGGGGTGGTTTTCTTTCGAGAAATACCTGTGTTTCTTCAACTTAGCCAAGTAGGGCTATTTGCAATCAAATGAGCCTTTTCGACCTGGAAAACTGTGAATTGCAGGAATTACTCTTCTCCAAATCCAATTCAACTCTCAAAGGGAAACATTGTGCTAGATGCTAGAGCTTCTTCCATGCATACTTTTCTTTTAGAGGTACATGTACTTCCTCTACTCAGCTGAATAGCCCTCATGGACCAAACGCAGCCTATCTCCCCCTGCAAACACCTAAGATTCATGAAGAATTCCTTTCACAAATTAACACAGTTCTCACAGGAAATCATGTGCTTCTAACATGGATGTTTTTCCTTTGAGAGATACATGTGTTTCTTCAACTTAGCTGAATAGGCCTATTTGAAATGAGGTGAGCCTCCTACTTTGAATATTGATATTTGCAGGGTGCATTGCTTTGAAAAACTAAATGAGTTCTCTTAGTGAAACACTGTGCTAGATGTGCCAGTATCTACCATTGATGGATTTCTTTGCATACATGCATGTGTATCTTCAATTCACCCAAATAGGCCTATTTAGAGTAAGCACATGCTCTCTCCACCTTGAAACACCTAAGTGGCAGTAAGTATTCCTTTCAAAAATAACTCAAGTCTCAGAGGGAAACAACGTGCACAATGCAAATGCTTCCATCACAGACGGTTTCCTTTTGAGATGTACATGTGTTACATCTCCTTAGGGGAAAAGGCCTATTTGGAGCAAAATGATCCTTTCTCCACTGTGAAAACTATGATTTCCAGGACGTATTCCTTTCAAAAAGTAACTCAAGTCTCACAAGGAAACAAAGTGGTAGGTTCTTTGCATCTAACACAGATTTTTTTCTTTCGAGATACACACAGGTTTCATCAACTTACTTGAACTGGCCTATTTGCAAGAAAATGAGACTTTCTCCCCCTTGAAAAGTAGGATTTGCACGAGTTATTCTTCCAAAACCTATCTGAAGTCTCACAGGGAAACAATCTGGTTGAAACTCCTGCTTCTAACTCCATGGTTTTCTTTCTAGGAATGCATGTGTTTCATCAACTTAGCTGCCTAGGCCTATTTGGAACACAATGAGCCTATCTTCAACCTGAAAACTGTGATTAGCAGGATGTATTCCTTTCCAAAACTTCCTTAATTCTCAAAGGGAAACAAAGAGCTAGAAGCTGCGGCTTCCAGCATAGGTGATTGTCTTTGCAGGGATACATGTGTTTCTTCAACTCAGCAGAATATGCCTACTTAGTGCAAAGAGAGACCTTCTGCACCTTGAAACAACTATGTTGCAAGAAATAGTCCTTTCCAAAACTAATCTAATTGTCACAAGAACAAGGTGCGGAATGCTGCAGTTTCTAGCATACATAGTTTTCTTTGGGGAGGAACACGTGTTACTTCAACTCAGCTGAATAGGCCTATTTGGAGCAAACACAGCCTGTCTCCACTTTGGAACACCAAAGTTGCAGGAAGCGTTCCTTTCCAAAAGGGACACAATTCTCACTGGAATACAATGTGTTAAATGCTCCGGCTTCGAACATAGATGGTTTTCTTTGGAGAGATACATGTGTTTCTTAAACTCAGCTGAATATACTTTAAGGGAGTAAACAGAGTCTATCTCCACCTTCAGACACCTAAGTTCCAGGAAGTATTCCTTTAAAAAACTAACTGAATACTACAGGGAAACAATGTGGTAGAAGCTCCTGGTTCTAAGACAGATGATTTTCTTTCAACAGATACATGTGTTTCTACAAGTTAGCTGAATAGGCCAATTTGGAACAAAATGAGCCTTTCTCCACCTAAAAAATATTGATTCTCAGGAGTTATTCCATTCAAAACCAAATTCAGTTTTGACAGGCAAAGAGTGTGCTAGGTGCTCCCGCTTCAAACACGAATTGTTTTCTTTCGAGAAATACCTGTGTTTCTTCACTGGAGCCGAGTAGGGTATTTGGAATAAAATGAGCTTTTCGACCTTGAAAAGTGTGATTTGCAGGGATTACTCATTTCAAAAACTAATTCAACTCTCAAACTGAAATAATGTGTTCTGCTACAGCTTCTAGCATACATGCTTTTCTTTGAAGAGGTACATGAATTTCTTCAACTCAGCTGGATAGCCCTAATAGACCAAACGCAGTCTATATTAACCCTTCAACACCTAAGATTCAGGAAGTTTTCCTTTATAAACTAATGCAGTTCTCAGAGGAAAACAGAGTGCTTCTAACATGGATGGTTTTAAGGGAGAGATATATGTGCTTCTTCAATTCAGGGGAAAAGGCATAATTGGAGCAAAGAGAGACAATCTATCTTGAAATTCCTTAGTTGCATGAAGCATTGCATTGAAAACCTAACTCAATACTCCCAAGGAATCAATGTTCTACATGCTCCTGCATCTAATAGTGATGGTTTTCTTTGAGAGATACCTGTGTTTCTTCCACTTGGGTGAATAGGCCTTTTTGGAACAAAATGAGCTTTTCTGCACTTTGAAAATCATCATGAACTACAGGAAGTGTTTCTTTCCAAACCTAACACTATTCTCATAATTACAGAGATGCTGAATGCTGCAGCTTCTAACATAGATGGTTTTCTTATGAGAGATACAAGGGTTTCTTCACCTCAGCTGAATATACGTTAAGTTAACAAACAGAGTCGATCCCCACATTGAATCACCTAAGTTCCAGGAAGTATTCCTTTAAAAAACTTAGTGAATTCTACAGGGAAACAATGTGGTAGAAGCTCCTGGTCATAAGACAGATAGATTTCTTTCCAGAGATACATGTGTTTCTTCAAGTTAGCTGAATAGGCCTACTTAGAACAACGTGAGCCTTTCTCCACCTAGAATATTCTGATATGCAACAGATATTCTTTTCAAAACCAAATTCAATTCTCACAGGGGAACAATGTGGTAGATGCTGCATCTTTGAAAACAGGTGCTTTTCTTTAAGGAGACAGATGTGTACCTTCAACTGAATGGAAAAAGCCTAGTTGGAGCCAATGGAATCTATCTGCACCTTGAAACACCTAAGTTGCAGGATGTGTTTTTTCAGAACAAACTGAATTCTCACAGGAAAAGCATGTGCGACATTCTCCTGCATGGGACAATGAAGGATTTCCTTGAGAGACACATGTGTTTCATCACCTCACCTGAATAGGTGTATTTGAAGCAAAAGGAGCCTTTCTGCCCTTTGAACATTTTGGTTTGCAGGAATTAGTCCTTTCAAAACACAACACAAGTCTCCCTGGAAGAAAGTTAGATGCTCCTGCATCTAACACAGGTGTTTTTCTTTTGAGGGATACAAGGGTTCCTTCAATTTAGCTGAATAGGTCTATTTGCAACAAAATGAGCCCTTCTCCACCTGGAAAACTATCGTTCACAGGAATTATTCCTTTCAAAACTAACTCAATTCTCTGAAGGAGACAATGCACAAGATGCTGCGGCTTCTATCATAGTTGGTTGTCTTTGGAGAGATACACGTGTTTCCTCCCCTCAGATGAATAGGCCTATTGGGAGCAAAAAGTGCCTATCTCCACCTTGAAGCACATAATTTTCACAAAGTAGTTCTTTCAAAAGTTAACTCAGTTATCACAGAGAAACAATGTGCTGCTAGCATCTGTTTCTACACAGATGGATTTCCTTCGAGAGATACATGTGTTTCTTCAAGTAAGATGAATTGGTGGATCTGCAGCAAAATGAGCCTTTTAAACCATCTTGAAACCTTTGGTTTGCAGGAAGTACTCCTTTCAAAAACTACCTGAGTTCTCATGGCATAACAATATGCTCGATGGGGCAGCCACTTTCATAGCTGGTTTTCTTTGGAGAGATACATATGGTTCTTCAACTCAGGTGAATAGGCCTACTTGGAGCAAACTGAGGCTATTTCCACCTTGAAAGACAGTGGTTGCAGGAAGTATTCTTTTCCAAAACGGACACAATTCTCACAGGAAAACAATGTGCTAGGTGCTCCTGCTTGCATCAGGGATGGTTTTCTTTCGAGAAATACCTGTGTTTCTTCAACTTAGCCAAGTAGGGCTATTTGGAATCAAATGAGCCTTTTCGACCTGGAAAACTGTGAATTGCAGGAATTACTCTTCTCCAAATCCAATTCAACTCTCAAAGGGAAACATTGTGCTAGATGCTAGAGCTTCTTCCATGCATACTTTTCTTTTAGAGGTACATGTAATTCCTCTACTCAGCTGAATAGCCCTCATGGACCAAACGCAGCCTATCTTCCCCTGCAAACACCTAAGATTCATGAAGAATTCCTTTCACAAACTAACACAGTTCTCACAGGAAAACATGTGCTTCTAACATGGATGTTTTTCCTTTGAGAGATACATGTGTTTCTTCAACTTAGCTGAATAGGCCTATTTGAAATGAGGTGAGCCTCCTACTTTGAATATTGATATTTGCAGGGTGCATTGCTTTGAAAAACTAAATGAGTTCTCATAGTGAAACACTGTGCTAGATGTGCCAGTATCTACCATTGATGGATTTCTTTGCATACATGCATGTGTATCTTCAATTCACCCAAATAGGCCTATTTAGAGTAAGCACATGCTCTCTCCACCTTGAAACACCTAAGTGGCAGTAAGTATTCCTTTCAAAAATAACTCAAGTCTCAGAGGGAAACAACGTGCACAATGCAAATGCTTCCATCACAGACGGTTTCCTTTTGAGAGGTACATGTGTTACATCTCCTTAGGGGAAAAGGCCTATTTGGAGCAAAATGATCCTTTCTCCACTGTGAAAACTATGACTTGCAGGACGTATTCCTTTCAAAAAGTAACTCAAGTCTCACAAGGAAACAAAGTGGTAGGTTCTTTGCATCTAACACAGATTTTTTTCTTTCAAGATACACACAGGTTTCATCAACTTACTTGAACTGGCCTATTTGCAAGAAAATGAGACTTTCTCCACCTTGAAAAGTAGGATTTGCACGAGTTATTCTTCCAAAACCTATCTGAAGTCTCACAGGGAAACAATGTGGTTGAAACTCCTGCTTCTAACTCCATGGTTTTCTTTCTAGGAATGCATGTGTTTCATCAACTTAGTTGCCTAGGCCTATTTGGAACACAATGAGCCTATCTTCAACCTGAAAACTGTGATTAGCAGGATGTATTCCTTTCCAAAACTTCCTTAATTCTCAAAGGGAAACAAAGAGCTAGAAGCTGCGGCTTCCAGCATAGGTGATTGTCTTTGCAGGGATACATGTGTTTCTTCAACTCAGCAGAATACGCCTACTTAGTGCAAAGAGAGACCTTCTGCACCTTGAAACAACTATGTTGCAAGAAATAGTCCTTTCCAAAACTAATCTAATTGTCACAAGAACAAGGTGCGGAATGCTGCAGTTTCTAGCATACATAGTTTTCTTTGGGGAGGAACACGTGTTACTTCAACTCAGCTGAATAGGCCTATTTGGAGCAAACACAGCCTGTCTCCACTTTGAAACACCAAAGTTGCAGGAAGCGTTCCTTTCCAAAAGGGACACAATTCTCACTGGAATACAATGTGTTAAATGCTCCGGCTTCGAACATAGATGGTTTTCTTTGGAGAGATACATGTGTTTCTTAAACTCAGCTGAATATACTTTAAGGGAGTAAACAGAGTCTATCTCCACCTTCAGACACCTAAGTTCCAGGAAGTATTCCTTTAAAAAACTAACTGAATACTACAGGGAAACAATGTGGTAGAAGCTCCTGGTTCTAAGACAGATGATTTTCTTTCAAGAGATACATGTGTTTCTACAAGTTAGCTGAATAGGCCAATTTGGAACAAAATGAGCCTTTCTCCACCTAAAAAATATTGATTCTCAGGAGTTATTCCATTCAAAACCAAATTCAATTTTGACAGGCAAACAGTGTGCTAGGTGCTCCCGCTTCAAACACGAATTGTTTTCTTTCGAGAAATACCTGTGTTTCTTCACTGGAGCCGAGTAGGGTATTTGGAATAAAATGAGCCTTTTCGACCTTGAAAAGTGTGATTTGCAGGGATTACTCATTTCAAAAACTAATTCAACTCTCAAACTGAAATAATGTGTTCTGCTACAGCTTCTAGCATACATGCTTTTCTTTGAAGAGGTACATGAATTTCTTCAACTCAGCTGGATAGCCCTAATAGACCAAACGCAGTCTATATTAACCCTTCAACACCTAAGATTCAGGAAGTTTTCCTTTATAAACTAATGCAGTTCTCAGAGGAAAACAGAGTGCTTCTAACATGGATGGTTTTAAGGGAGAGATATATGTGCTTCTTCAACTCAGGGGAAAAGGCATAATTGGAGCAAAGAGAGACAATCTATCTTGAAATTCCTTAGTTGCATGAAGCATTGCATTGAAAACCTAACTCAATACTCCCAAGGAATCAATGTTCTACATGCTCCTGCATCTAATAGCAATGGTTTTCTTTGAGAGATACCTGTGTTTCTTCCACTTGGGTGAATAGGCCTTTTTGGAACAAAATGAGCTTTTCTGCACTTTGAAAACCATCATGAACTACAGGAAGTGTTTCTTTCCAAACCTAACACTATTCTCATAATTACAGAGATGCTGAATGCTGCAGCTTCTAACATAGATGGTTTTCTTATGAGAGATACAAGGGTTTCTTCACCTCAGCTGAATATACGTTAAGTTAACAAACAGAGTCGATCCCCACATTGAATCACCTAAGTTCCAGGAAGTATTCCTTTAAAAAACTTAGTGAATTCTACAGGGAAACAATGTGGTAGAAGCTCCTGGTCATAAGACAGATAGATTTCTTTCCAGAGATACATGTGTTTATTCAAGTTAGCTGAATAGGCCTACTTAGAACAACGTGAGCCTTTCTCCACCTAGAAAATTCTGATATGCAACAGATATTCCTTTCAAAACCAAATTCAATTCTCACAGGGGAACAATGTGGTAGATGCTGCATCTTTGAAAACAGGTGCTTTTCTTTAAGGAGACAGATGTGTACCTTCAACTGAATGGAAAAAGCCTAGTTGGAGCCAATGGAATCTATCTGCACCTTGAAACACCTAAGTTGCAGGATGTGTTTTTTCAGAACAAACTGAATTCTCACAGGAAAAGCATGTGCGACATTCTCCTGCATGGGACAATGAAGGATTTCCTTGAGAGACACATGTGTTTCATCACCTCACCTGAATAGGTGTATTTGAAGCAAAAGGAGCCTTTCTGCCCTTTGAACATTTTGGTTTGCAGGAATTAGTCCTTTCAAAACATAACACAATTCTCCCTGGAAGAAAGTTAGATGCTCCTGCTTCTAACACAGGTGTTTTTCTTTTGAGGGATACAAGGGTTCCTTCAATTTAGCTGAATAGGTCTATTTGCAACAACATGAGCCCTTCTCCACCTGGAAAACTATCGTTCACAGGAATTATTCCTTTCAAAACTAACTCAATTCTCTGAAGGAGACAATGCACAAGATGCTGCGGCTTCTATCATAGTTGGTTGTCTTTGGAGAGATACACGTGTTTCCTCCCCTCAGTTGAATAGGCCTATTGGGAGCAAAAAGTGCCTATCTCCACCTTGAAGCACCTAATTTTCACAAAGTAGTTCTTTCAAAAGTTAACTCAGTTATCACAGAGAAACAATGTGCTGCTAGCTTCTGTTTCTACACAGATGGATTTCCTTCGAGAGATACATGTGTTTCTTCAAGTAAGATGAATTGGTGCATCTGCAGCAAAATGAGCCTTTTCCATCTTGAAACCTTTGGTTTGCAGGAAGTACTCCTTTCAAAAACTACCTGAGTTCTCATGGCATAACAATATGCTCGATGTGGCAGCCACTTTCATAGCTGGTTTTCTTTGGAGCGATACATATGGTTCTTCAACTCAGGTGAATAGGCCTACTTGGAGCAAACTGAGGCTATTTCCACCTTGAAAGACAGTGGTTGCAGGAAGTATTCTTTTCCAAAACGGACACAATTCTCACAGGAAAACAATGTGCTAGGTGCTCCTGCTTCCAACAGGGATGGTTTTCTTTCGAGAAATACCTGTGTTTCTTCAACTTAGCCAAGTAGGGCTATTTGCATTCAAATGAGCCTTTTCGACCTGGAAGCCAAGTAGGGCTATTTGCAATCAAATGAGCCTTTTCGACCTGGAAAACTGTGAATTGCAGGAATTACTCTTCTCCAAATCCAATTCAACTCTCAAAGGGAAACATTGTGCTAGATGCTAGAGCTTCTTCCATGCATACTTTTCTTTTAGAATAGCCCTCATGGACCAAACGCAGCCTATCTCCCCCTGCAAACACCTAAGATTCATGAAGAATTCCTTTCACAAACTAACACAGTTCTCACAGGAAAACATGTGCTTCTAACATGGATGTTTTTCCTTTGAGAGATACATGTGTTTCTTCAACTTAGCTGAATAGGCCTATTTGAAATGAGGTGAGCCTCCTACTTTGAATATTGATATTTGCAGGGTGCATTGCTTTGAAAAACTAAATAAGTTCTCATAGTGAAACACTGTGCTAGATGTGCCAGTATCTACCATTGATGGATTTCTTTGCATACATGCATGTGTATCTTCAATTCACCCAAATAGGCCTATTTAGAGTAAGCACATGCTCTCTCCACCTTGAAACACCTAAGTGGCAGTAAGTATTCCTTTCAAAAATAACTCAAGTCTCAGAGGGAAACAACGTGCACAATGCAAATGCTTCCATCACAGACGGTTTCCTTTTGAGAGGTACATGTGTTACATCTCCTTAGGGGAAAAGGCCTATTTGGAGCAAAATGATCCTTTCTCCACTGTGAAAACTATGACTTGCAGGACGTATTCCTTTCAAAAAGTAACTCAAGTCTCACAAGGAAACAAAGTGGTAGGTTCTTTGCATCTAACACAGATTTTTTTCTTTCGAGATACACACAGGTTTCATCAACTTACTTGAACTGGCCTATTTGCAAGAAAATGAGACTTTCTCCACCTTGAAAAGTAGGATTTGCACGAGTTATTCTTCCAAAACCTATCTGAAGTCTCACAGGGAAACAATGTGGTTGAAACTCCTGCTTCTAACTCCATGGTTTTCTTTCTAGGAATGCATGTGTTTCATCAACTTAGTTGCCTAGGCCTATTTGGAACACAATGAGCCTATCTTCAACCTGAAAACTGTGATTAGCAGGATGTATTCCTTTCCAAAACTTCCTTAATTCTCAAAGGGAAACAAAGAGCTAGAAGCTGCGGCTTCCAGCATAGGTGATTGTCTTTGCAGGGATACATGTGTTTCTTCAACTCAGCAGAATACGCCTACTTAGTGCAAAGAGAGACCTTCTGCACCTTGAAACAACTATGTTGCAAGAAATAGTCCTTTCCAAAACTAATCTAATTGTCACAAGAACAAGGTGCGGAATGCTGCAGTTTCTAGCATACATAGTTATCTTTGGGGAGGAACACGTGTTACTTCAACTCAGCTGAATAGGCCTATTTGGAGCAAACACAGCCTGTCTCCACTTTGAAACACCAAAGTTGCAGGAAGCGTTCCTTTCCAAAAGGGACACAATTCTCACTGGAATACAATGTGTTAAATGCTCCGGCTTCGAACATAGATGGTTTTCTTTGGAGAGATACATGTGTTTCTTAAACTCAGCTGAATATACTTTAAGGGAGTAAACAGAGTCTATCTCCACCTTCAGACACCTAAGTTCCAGGAAGTATTCCTTTAAAAAACTAACTGAATACTACAGGGAAACAATGTGGTAGAAGCTCCTGGTTCTAAGACAGATGATTTTCTTTCAAGAGATACATGTGTTTCTACAAGTTAGCTGAATAGGCCAATTTGGAACAAAATGAGCCTTTCTCCACCTAAAAAATATTGATTCTCAGGAGTTATTCCATTCAAAACCAAATTCAGTTTTGACAGGCAAACAGTGTGCTAGGTGCTCCCGCTTCAAACACGAATTGTTTTCTTTCGAGAAATACCTGTGTTTCTTCACTGGAGCCGAGTAGGGTATTTGGAATAAAATGAGCCTTTTCGACCTTGAAAAGTGTGATTTGCAGGGATTACTCATTTCAAAAACTAATTCAACTCTCAAACTGAAATAATGTGTTCTGCTACAGCTTCTAGCATACATGCTTTTCTTTGAAGAGGTACATGAATTTCTTCAACTCAGCTGGATAGCCCTAATAGACCAAACGCAGTCTATATTAACCCTTCAACACCTAAGATTCAGGAAGTTTTCCTTTATAAACTAATGCAGTTCTCAGAGGAAAACAGAGTGCTTCTAACATGGATGGTTTTAAGGGAGAGATATATGTGCTTCTTCAACTCAGGGGAAAAGGCATAATTGGAGCAAAGAGAGACAATCTATCTTGAAATTCCTTAGTTGCATGAAGCATTGCATTGAAAACCTAACTCAATACTCCCAAGGAATCAATGTTCTACATGCTCCTGCATCTAATAGCGATGGTTTTCTTTGAGAGATACCTGTGTTTCTTCCACTTGGGTGAATAGGCCTTTTTGGAACAAAATGAGCTTTTCTGCACTTTGAAAATCATCATGAACTACAGGAAGTGTTTCTTTCCAAACCTAACACTATTCTCATAATTACAGAGATGCTGAATGCTGCAGCTTCTAACATAGATGGTTTTCTTATGAGAGATACAAGGGTTTCTTCACCTCAGCTGAATATACGTTAAGTTAACAAACAGAGTCGATCCCCACATTGAATCACCTAAGTTCCAGGAAGTATTCCTTTAAAAAACTTAGTGAATTCTACAGGGAAACAATGTGGTAGAAGCTCCTGGTCATAAGACAGATAGATTTCTTTCCAGAGATACATGTGTTTCTTCAAGTTAGCTGAATAGGCCTACTTAGAACAACGTGAGCCTTTCTCCACCTAGAATATTCTGATATGCAACAGATATTCTTTTCAAAACCAAATTCAATTCTCACAGGGGAACAATGTGGTAGATGCTGCATCTTTGAAAACAGGTGCTTTTCTTTAAGGAGACAGATGTGTACCTTCAACTGAATGGAAAAAGCCTAGTTGGAGCCAATGGAATCTATCTGCACCTTGAAACACCTAAGTTGCAGGATGTGTTTTTTCAGAACAAACTGAATTCTCACAGGAAAAGCATGTGCGACATTCTCCTGCATGGGACAATGAAGGATTTCCTTGAGAGACACATGTGTTTCATCACCTCACCTGAATAGGTGTATTTGAAGCAAAAGGAGCCTTTCTGCCCTTTGAACATTTTGGTTTGCAGGAATTAGTCCTTTCAAAACACAACACAAGTCTCCCTGGAAGAAAGTTAGATGCTCCTGCATCTAACACAGGTGTTTTTCTTTTGAGGGATACAAGGGTTCCTTCAATTTAGCTGAATAGGTCTATTTGCAACAAAATGAGCCCTTCTCCACCTGGAAAACTATCGTTCACAGGAATTATTCCTTTCAAAACTAACTCAATTCTCTGAAGGAGACAATGCACAAGATGCTGCGGCTTCTATCATAGTTGGTTGTCTTTGGAGAGATACACGTGTTTCCTCCCCTCAGATGAATAGGCCTATTGGGAGCAAAAAGTGCCTATCTCCACCTTGAAGCACATAATTTTCACAAAGTAGTTCTTTCAAAAGTTAACTCAGTTATCACAGAGAAACAATGTGCTGCTAGCATCTGTTTCTACACAGATGGATTTCCTTCGAGAGATACATGTGTTTCTTCAAGTAAGATGAATTGGTGGATCTGCAGCAAAATGAGCCTTTTAAACCATCTTGAAACCTTTGGTTTGCAGGAAGTACTCCTTTCAAAAACTACCTGAGTTCTCATGGCATAACAATATGCTCGATGGGGCAGCCACTTTCATAGCTGGTTTTCTTTGGAGAGATACATATGGTTCTTCAACTCAGGTGAATAGGCCTACTTGGAGCAAACTGAGGCTATTTCCACCTTGAAAGACAGTGGTTGCAGGAAGTATTCTTTTCCAAAACGGACACAATTCTCACAGGAAAACAATGTGCTAGGTGCTCCTGCTTGCATCAGGGATGGTTTTCTTTCGAGAAATACCTGTGTTTCTTCAACTTAGCCAAGTAGGGCTATTTGGAATCAAATGAGCCTTTTCGACCTGGAAAACTGTGAATTGCAGGAATTACTCTTCTCCAAATCCAATTCAACTCTCAAAGGGAAACATTGTGGTAGATGCTAGAGCTTCTTCCATGCATACTTTTCTTTTAGAGGTACATGTACTTCCTCTACTCAGCTGAATAGCCCTCATGGACCAAACGCAGCCTATCTTCCCCTGCAAACACCTAAGATTCATGAAGAATTCCTTTCACAAACTAACACAGTTCTCACAGGAAAACATGTGCTTCTAACATGGATGTTTTTCCTTTGAGAGATACATGTGTTTCTTCAACTTAGCTGAATAGGCCTATTTGAAATGAGGTGAGCCTCCTACTTTGAATATTGATATTTGCAGGGTGCATTGCTTTGAAAAACTAAATGAGTTCTCATAGTGAAACACTGTGCTAGATGTGCCAGTATCTACCATTGATGGATTTCTTTGCATACATGCATGTGTATCTTCAATTCACCCAAATAGGCCTATTTAGAGTAAGCACATGCTCTCTCCACCTTGAAACACCTAAGTGGCAGTAAGTATTCCTTTCAAAAATAACTCAAGTCTCAGAGGGAAACAACGTGCACAATGCAAATGCTTCCATCACAGACGGTTTCCTTTTGAGAGGTACATGTGTTACATCTCCTTAGGGGAAAAGGCCTATTTGGAGCAAAATGATCCTTTCTCCACTGTGAAAACTATGACTTGCAGGACGTATTCCTTTCAAAAAGTAACTCAAGTCTCACAAGGAAACAAAGTGGTAGGTTCTTTGCATCTAACACAGATTTTTTTCTTTCGAGATACACACAGGTTTCATCAACTTACTTGAACTGGCCTATTTGCAAGAAAATGAGACTTTCTCCACCTTGAAAAGTAGGATTTGCACGAGTTATTCTTCCAAAACCTATCTGAAGTCTCACAGGGAAACAATGTGGTTGAAACTCCTGCTTCTAACTCCATGGTTTTCTTTCTAGGAATGCATGTGTTTCATCAACTTAGTTGCCTAGGCCTATTTGGAACACAATGAGCCTATCTTCAACCTGAAAACTGTGATTAGCAGGATGTATTCCTTTCCAAAACTTCCTTAATTCTCAAAGGGAAACAAAGAGCTAGAAGCTGCGGCTTCCAGCATAGGTGATTGTCTTTGCAGGGATACATGTGTTTCTTCAACTCAGCAGAATACGCCTACTTAGTGCAAAGAGAGACCTTCTGCACCTTGAAACAACTATGTTGCAAGAAATAGTCCTTTCCAAAACTAATCTAATTGTCACAAGAACAAGGTGCGGAATGCTGCAGTTTCTAGCATACATAGTTTTCTTTGGGGAGGAACACGTGTTACTTCAACTCAGCTGAATAGGCCTATTTGGAGCAAACACAGCCTGTCTCCACTTTGAAACACCAAAGTTGCAGGAAGCGTTCCTTTCCAAAAGGGACACAATTCTCACTGGAATACAATGTGTTAAATGCTCCGGCTTCGAACATAGATGGTTTTCTTTGGAGAGATACATGTGTTTCTTAAACTCAGCTGAATATACTTTAAGGGAGTAAACAGAGTCTATCTCCACCTTCAGACACCTAAGTTCCAGGAAGTATTCCTTTAAAAAACTAACTGAATACTACAGGGAAACAATGTGGTAGAAGCTCCTGGTTCTAAGACAGATGATTTTCTTTCAAGAGATACATGTGTTTCTACAAGTTAGCTGAATAGGCCAATTTGGAACAAAATGAGCCTTTCTCCACCTAAAAAATATTGATTCTCAGGAGTTATTCCATTCAAAACCAAATTCAATTTTGACAGGCAAACAGTGTGCTAGGTGCTCCCGCTTCAAACACGAATTGTTTTCTTTCGAGAAATACCTGTGTTTCTTCACTGGAGCCGAGTAGGGTATTTGGAATAAAATGAGCCTTTTCGACCTTGAAAAGTGTGATTTGCAGGGATTACTCATTTCAAAAACTAATTCAACTCTCAAACTGAAATAATGTGTTCTGCTACAGCTTCTAGCATACATGCTTTTCTTTGAAGAGGTACATGAATTTCTTCAACTCAGCTGGATAGCCCTAATAGACCAAACGCAGTCTATATTAACCCTTCAACACCTAAGATTCAGGAAGTTTTCCTTTATAAACTAATGCAGTTCTCAGAGGAAAACAGAGTGCTTCTAACATGGATGGTTTTAAGGGAGAGATATATGTGCTTCTTCAATTCAGGGGAAAAGGCATAATTGGAGCAAAGAGAGACAATCTATCTTGAAATTCCTTAGTTGCATGAAGCATTGCATTGAAACCCTAACTCAATACTCCCAAGGAATCAATGTTCTACATGCTCCTGCATCTAATAGCGATGGTTTTCTTTGAGAGATACCTGTGTTTCTTCCACTTGGGTGAATAGGCCTTTTTGGAACAAAATGAGCTTTTCTGCACTTTGAAAACCATCATGAACTACAGGAAGTGTTTCTTTCCAAACCTAACACTATTCTCATAATTACAGAGATGCTGAATGCTGCAGCTTCTAACATAGATGGTTTTCTTATGAGAGATACAAGGGTTTCTTCACCTCAGCTGAATATACGTTAAGTTAACAAACAGAGTCGATCCCCACATTAAATCACCTAAGTTCCAGGAAGTATTCCTTTAAAAAACTAAGTGAATTCTACAGGGAAACAATGTGGTAGAAGCTCCTGGTCATAAGACAGATAGATTTCTTTCCAGAGATACATGTGTTTATTCAAGTTAGCTGAATAGGCCTACTTAGAACAACGTGAGCCTTTCTCCACCTAGAAAATTCTGATATGCAACAGATATTCCTTTCAAAACCAAATTCAATTCTCACAGGGGAACAATGTGGTAGATGCTGCATCTTTGAAAACAGGTGCTTTTCTTTAAGGAGACAGATGTGTACCTTCAACTGAATGGAAAAAGCCTAGTTGGAGCCAATGGAATCTATCTGCACCTTGAAACACCTAAGTTGCAGGATGTGTTTTTTCAGAACAAACTGAATTCTCACAGGAAAAGCATGTGCGACATTCTCCTGCATGGGACAATGAAGGATTTCCTTGAGAGACACATGTGTTTCATCACCTCACCTGAATAGGTGTATTTGAAGCAAAAGGAGCCTTTCTGCCCTTTGAACATTTTGGTTTGCAGGAATTAGTCCTTTCAAAACATAACACAATTCTCCCTGGAAGAAAGTTAGATGCTCCTGCTTCTAACACAGGTGTTTTTCTTTTGAGGGATACAAGGGTTCCTTCAATTTAGCTGAATAGGTCTATTTGCAACAACATGAGCCCTTCTCCACCTGGAAAACTATCGTTCACAGGAATTATTCCTTTCAAAACTAACTCAATTCTCTGAAGGAGACAATGCACAAGATGCTGCGGCTTCTATCATAGTTGGTTGTCTTTGGAGAGATACACGTGTTTCCTCCCCTCAGTTGAATAGGCCTATTGGGAGCAAAAAGTGCCTATCTCCACCTTGAAGCACCTAATTTTCACAAAGTAGTTCTTTCAAAAGTTAACTCAGTTATCACAGAGAAACAATGTGCTGCTAGCTTCTGTTTCTACACAGATGGATTTCCTTCGAGAGATACATGTGTTTCTTCAAGTAAGATGAATTGGTGCATCTGCAGCAAAATGAGCCTTTTCCATCTTGAAACCTTTGGTTTGCAGGAAGTACTCCTTTCAAAAACTACCTGAGTTCTCATGGCATAACAATATGCTCGATGTGGCAGCCACTTTCATAGCTGGTTTTCTTTGGAGCGATACATATGGTTCTTCAACTCAGGTGAATAGGCCTACTTGGAGCAAACTGAGGCTATTTCCACCTTGAAAGACAGTGGTTGCAGGAAGTATTCTTTTCCAAAACGGACACAATTCTCACAGGAAAACAATGTGCTAGGTGCTCCTGCTTCCAACAGGGATGGTTTTCTTTCGAGAAATACCTGTGTTTCTTCAACTTAGCCAAGTAGGGCTATTTGCATTCAAATGAGCCTTTTCGACCTGGAAGCCAAGTAGGGCTATTTGCAATCAAATGAGCCTTTTCGACCTGGAAAACTGTGAATTGCAGGAATTACTCTTCTCCAAATCCAATTCAACTCTCAAAGGGAAACATTGTGCTAGATGCTAGAGCTTCTTCCATGCATACTTTTCTTTTAGAATAGCCCTCATGGACCAAACGCAGCCTATCTCCCCCTGCAAACACCTAAGATTCATGAAGAATTCCTTTCACAAACTAACACAGTTCTCACAGGAAAACATGTGCTTCTAACATGGATGTTTTTCCTTTGAGAGATACATGTGTTTCTTCAACTTAGCTGAATAGGCCTATTTGAAATGAGGTGAGCCTCCTACTTTGAATATTGATATTTGCAGGGTGCATTGCTTTGAAAAACTAAATAAGTTCTCATAGTGAAACACTGTGCTAGATGTGCCAGTATCTACCATTGATGGATTTCTTTGCATACATGCATGTGTATCTTCAATTCACCCAAATAGGCCTATTTAGAGTAAGCACATGCTCTCTCCACCTTGAAACACCTAAGTGGCAGTAAGTATTCCTTTCAAAAATAACTCAAGTCTCAGAGGGAAACAACGTGCACAATGCAAATGCTTCCATCACAGACGGTTTCCTTTTGAGAGGTACATGTGTTACATCTCCTTAGGGGAAAAGGCCTATTTGGAGCAAAATGATCCTTTCTCCACTGTGAAAACTATGACTTGCAGGACGTATTCCTTTCAAAAAGTAACTCAAGTCTCACAAGGAAACAAAGTGGTAGGTTCTTTGCATCTAACACAGATTTTTTTCTTTCGAGATACACACAGGTTTCATCAACTTACTTGAACTGGCCTATTTGCAAGAAAATGAGACTTTCTCCACCTTGAAAAGTAGGATTTGCACGAGTTATTCTTCCAAAACCTATCTGAAGTCTCACAGGGAAACAATGTGGTTGAAACTCCTGCTTCTAACTCCATGGTTTTCTTTCTAGGAATGCATGTGTTTCATCAACTTAGTTGCCTAGGCCTATTTGGAACACAATGAGCCTATCTTCAACCTGAAAACTGTGATTAGCAGGATGTATTCCTTTCCAAAACTTCCTTAATTCTCAAAGGGAAACAAAGAGCTAGAAGCTGCGGCTTCCAGCATAGGTGATTGTCTTTGCAGGGATACATGTGTTTCTTCAACTCAGCAGAATACGCCTACTTAGTGCAAAGAGAGACCTTCTGCACCTTGAAACAACTATGTTGCAAGAAACAGTCCTTTCCAAAACTAATCTAATTGTCACAAGAACAAGGTGCGGAATGCTGCAGTTTCTAGCATACATAGTTTTCTTTGGGGAGGAACACGTGTTACTTCAACTCAGCTGAATAGGCCTATTTGGAGCAAACACAGCCTGTCTCCACTTTGAAACACCAAAGTTGCAGGAAGCGTTCCTTTCCAAAAGGGACACAATTCTCACTGGAATACAATGTGTTAAATGCTCCGGCTTCGAACATAGATGGTTTTCTTTGGAGAGATACATGTGTTTCTTAAACTCAGCTGAATATACTTTAAGGGAGTAAACAGAGTCTATCTCCACCTTCAGACACCTAAGTTCCAGGAAGTATTCCTTTAAAAAACTAACTGAATACTACAGGGAAACAATGTGGTAGAAGCTCCTGGTTCTAAGACAGATGATTTTCTTTCAAGAGATACATGTGTTTCTACAAGTTAGCTGAATAGGCCAATTTGGAACAAAATGAGCCTTTCTCCACCTAAAAAATATTGATTCTCAGGAGTTATTCCATTCAAAACCAAATTCAGTTTTGACAGGCAAACAGTGTGCTAGGTGCTCCCGCTTCAAACACGAATTGTTTTCTTTCGAGAAATACCTGTGTTTCTTCACTGGAGCCGAGTAGGGTATTTGGAATAAAATGAGCCTTTTCGACCTTGAAAAGTGTGATTTGCAGGGATTACTCATTTCAAAAACTAATTCAACTCTCAAACTGAAATAATGTGTTCTGCTACAGCTTCTAGCATACATGCTTTTCTTTGAAGAGGTACATGAATTTCTTCAACTCAGCTGGATAGCCCTAATAGACCAAACGCAGTCTATATTAACCCTTCAACACCTAAGATTCAGGAAGTTTTCCTTTATAAACTAATGCAGTTCTCAGAGGAAAACAGAGTGCTTCTAACATGGATGGTTTTAAGGGAGAGATATATGTGCTTCTTCAACTCAGGGGAAAAGGCATAATTGGAGCAAAGAGAGACAATCTATCTTGAAATTCCTTAGTTGCATGAAGCATTGCATTGAAAACCTAACTCAATACTCCCAAGGAATCAATGTTCTACATGCTCCTGCATCTAATAGCGATGGTTTTCTTTGAGAGATACCTGTGTTTCTTCCACTTGGGTGAATAGGCCTTTTTGGAACAAAATGAGCTTTTCTGCACTTTGAAAATCATCATGAACTACAGGAAGTGTTTCTTTCCAAACCTAACACTATTCTCATAATTACAGAGATGCTGAATGCTGCAGCTTCTAACATAGATGGTTTTCTTATGAGAGATACAAGGGTTTCTTCACCTCAGCTGAATATACGTTAAGTTAACAAACAGAGTCGATCCCCACATTGAATCACCTAAGTTCCAGGAAGTATTCCTTTAAAAAACTTAGTGAATTCTACAGGGAAACAATGTGGTAGAAGCTCCTGGTCATAAGACAGATAGATTTCTTTCCAGAGATACATGTGTTTCTTCAAGTTAGCTGAATAGGCCTACTTAGAACAACGTGAGCCTTTCTCCACCTAGAATATTCTGATATGCAACAGATATTCTTTTCAAAACCAAATTCAATTCTCACAGGGGAACAATGTGGTAGATGCTGCATCTTTGAAAACAGGTGCTTTTCTTTAAGGAGACAGATGTGTACCTTCAACTGAATGGAAAAAGCCTAGTTGGAGCCAATGGAATCTATCTGCACCTTGAAACACCTAAGTTGCAGGATGTGTTTTTTCAGAACAAACTGAATTCTCACAGGAAAAGCATGTGCGACATTCTCCTGCATGGGACAATGAAGGATTTCCTTGAGAGACACATGTGTTTCATCACCTCACCTGAATAGGTGTATTTGAAGCAAAAGGAGCCTTTCTGCCCTTTGAACATTTTGGTTTGCAGGAATTAGTCCTTTCAAAACATAACACAAGTCTCCCTGGAAGAAAGTTAGATGCTCCTGCTTCTAACACAGGTGTTTTTCTTTTGAGGGATACAAGGGTTCCTTCAATTTAGCTGAATAGGTCTATTTGCAACAAAATGAGCCCTTCTCCACCTGGAAAACTATCGTTCACAGGAATTATTCCTTTCAAAACTAACTCAATTCTCTGAAGGAGACAATGCACAAGATGCTGCGGCTTCTATCATAGTTGGTTGTCTTTGGAGAGATACACGTGTTTCCTCCCCTCAGTTGAATAGGCCTATTGGGAGCAAAAAGTGCCTATCTCCACCTTGAAGCACCTAATTTTCACAAAGTAGTTCTTTCAAAAGTTAACTCAGTTATCACAGAGAAACAATGTGCTGCTAGCTTCTGTTTCTACACAGATGGATTTCCTTCGAGAGATACATGTGTTTCTTCAAGTAAGATGAATTGGTGGATCTGCAGCAAAATGAGCCTTTTCCATCTTGAAACCTTTGGTTTGCAGGAAGTACTCCTTTCAAAAACTACCTGAGTTCTCGTGGCATAACAATATGCTCGATGTGGCAGCCATTTTCATAGCTGGTTTTCTTTGGAGAGATACATATGGTTCTTCAACTCAGGTGAATAGGCCTACTTGGAGGAAACTGAGGCTATTTCCACCTTGAAAGACAGTGGTTGCAGGAAGTATTCTTTTCCAAAACAGACACAATTCTCACAGGAAAACAATGTGCTAGGTGCTCCTGCTTCCATCAGGGATGGTTTTCTTTCGAGAAATACCTGTGTTTCTTCAACTTAGCCAAGTAGGGCTATTTGGAATCAAATGAGCCTTTTCGACCTGGAAAACTGTGAATTGCAGGAATTACTCTTCTCCAAATCCAATTCAACTCTCAAAGGGAAACATTGTGCTAGATGCTAGAGCTTCTTCCATGCATACTTTTCTTTTAGAGGTACATGTAATTCCTCTACTCAGCTGAATAGCCCTCATGGACCAAACGCAGCCTATCTCCCCCTGCAAACACCTAAGATTCATGAAGAATTCCTTTCACAAACTAACACAGTTCTCACAGGAAAACATGTGCTTCTAACATGGATGTTTTTCCTTTGAGAGATACATGTGTTTCTTCAACTTAGCTGAATAGGCCTATTTGAAATGAGGTGAGCCTCCTACTTTGAATATTGATATTTGCAGGGTGCATTGCTTTGAAAAACTAAATGAGTTCTCATAGTGAAACACTGTGCTAGATGTGGCAGTTTCTACCATTGATGGATTTCTTTGCATACATGCATGTGTATCTTCAATTCACCCAAATAGGCCTATTTAGAGTAAGCACATGCTCTCTCCACCTTGAAACACCTAAGTGGCAGTAAGTATTCCTTTCAAAAATAACTCAAGTCTCAGAGGGAAACAACGTGCACAATGCAAATGCTTCCATCACAGACGGTTTCCTTTTGAGAGGTACATGTGTTACATCTCCTTAGGGGAAAAGGCCTATTTGGAGCAAAATGATCCTTTCTCCACTGTGAAAACTATGACTTGCAGGACGTATTCCTTTCAAAAAGTAACTCAAGTCTCACAAGGAAACAAAGTGGTAGGTTCTTTGCATCTAACACAAATTTTTTTCTTTCGAGATACACACAGGTTTCATCAACTTACTTGAACTGGCCTATTTGCAAGAAAATGAGACTTTCTCCACCTTGAAAAGTAGGATTTGCACGAGTTATTCTTCCAAAACCTATCTGAAGTCTCACAGGGAAACAATGTGGTTGAAACTCCTGCTTCTAACTCCATGGTTTTCTTTCTAGGAATGCATGTGTTTCATCAACTTAGTTGCCTAGGCCTATTTGGAACACAATGAGCCTATCTTCAACCTGAAAACTGTGATTAGCAGGATGTATTCCTTTCCAAAACTTCCTTAATTCTCAAAGGGAAACAAAGAGCTAGAAGCTGCGGCTTCCAGCATAGGTGATTGTCTTTGCAGGGATACATGTGTTTCTTCAACTCAGCAGAATACGCCTACTTAGTGCAAAGAGAGACATTCTGCACCTTGAAACAACTATGTTGCAAGAAATAGTCCTTTCCAAAACTAATCTAATTGTCACAAGAACAAGGTGCGGAATGCTGCAGTTTCTAGCATACATAGTTTTCTTTGGGGAGGAACACGTGTTACTTCAACTCAGCTGAATAGGCCTATTTGGAGCAAACACAGCCTGTCTCCACTTTGAAACACCAAAGTTGCAGGAAGCGTTCCTTTCCAAAAGGGACACAATTCTCACTGGAATACAATGTGTTAAATGCTCCGGCTTCGAACATAGATGGTTTTCTTTGGAGAGATACATGTGTTTCTTAAACTCAGCTGAATATACTTTAAGGGAGTAAACAGAGTCTATCACCACCTTCAGCCACCTAAGTTCCAGGAAGTATTCCTTTAAAAAACTAACTGAATACTACAGGGAAACAATGTGGTAGAAGCTCCTGGTTCTAAGACAGATGATTTTCTTTCAAGAGATACATGTGCTTCTACAAGTTAGCTGAATAGGCCAATTTGGAACAAAATGAGCCTTTCTCCACCTAAAAAATATTGATTCTCAGGAGTTATTCCATTCAAAACCAAATTCAATTTTGACAGGCAAACAGTGTGCTAGGTGCTCCCGCTTCAAACACGAATTGTTTTCTTTCGAGAAATACCTGTGTTTCTTCACTGGAGCCGAGTAGTGTATTTGGAATAAAATGAGCCTTTTCGACCTTGAAAAGTGTGATTTGCAGGGATTACTCATTTCAAAAACTAATTCAACTCTCAAACTGAAATAATGTGTTCTGCTACAGCTTCTAGCATACATGCTTTTCTTTGAAGAGGTACATGAATTTCTTCAACTCAGCTGGATAGCCCTAATAGACCAAACGCAGTCTATATTAACCCTTCAACACCTAAGATTCAGGAAGTTTTCCTTTATAAACTAATGCAGTTCTCAGAGGAAAACAGAGTGCTTCTAACATGGATGGTTTTAAGGGAGAGATATATGTGCTTCTTCAACTCAGGGGAAAAGGCATTATTGGAGCAAAGAGAGACAATCTATCTTGAAATTCCTTAGTTTCATGAAGCATTGCATTGAAAACCTAACTCAATACTCCCAAGGAATCAATGTTCTACATGCTCCTGCATCTAATAGCGATGGTTTTCTTTGAGAGATACCTGTGTTTCTTCCACTTGGGTGAATAGGCCTTTTTGGAACAAAATGAGCTTTTCTGCACTTTGAAAACCATCATGAACTACAGGAAGTGTTTCTTTCCAAACCTAACTCTATTCTCATAATTACAGAGATGCTGAATGCTGCAGCTTCTAACATAGATGGTTTTCTTATGAGAAATACAAGGGTTTCTTCACCTCAGCTGAATATACGTTAAGTTAACAAACAGAGTCGATCCCCACATTGAATCACCTAAGTTCCAGGAAGTATTCCTTTAAAAAACTAAGTGAATTCTACAGGGAACCAATGTGGTAGAAGCTCCTGGTCATAAGACAGATAGATTTCTTTCCAGAGATACATGTGTTTCTTCAAGTTAGCTGAATAGGCCTACTTAGAACAACGTGAGCCTTTCTCCACCTATAAAATTCTGATATGCAACAGATATTCCTTTCAAAACCAAATTCAATTCTCACAGGGGAACAATGTGGTAGATGCTGCATCTTTGAAAACAGGTGCTTTTCTTTAAGGACACAGATGTGTACCTTCAACTGAATGGAAAAAGCCTAGTTGGAGCCAATGGAATCTATCTGCACCTTGAAACACCTAAGTTGCAGGATGTGTTTTTTCAGAACAAACTGAATTCTCACAGGAAAAGCATGTGCGACATTCTCCTGCATGGGACAATGAAGGATTTCCTTGAGAGACACATGTGTTTCATCACCTCACCTGAATAGGTGTATTTGAAGCAAAAGGAGCCTTTCTGCCCTTTGAACATTTTGGTTTGCAGGAATTAGTCCTTTCAAAACATAACACAAGTCTCCCTGGAAGAAAGTTAGATGCTCCTGCTTCTAACACAGGTGTTTTTCTTTTGAGGGATACAAGGGTTCCTTCAATTTAGCTGAATAGGTCTATTTGCAACAAAATGAGCCCTTCTCCACCTGGAAAACTATCGTTCACAGGAATTATTCCTTTCAAAACTAACTCAATTCTCTGAAGGAGACAATGCACAAGATGCTGCGGCTTCTATCATAGTTGGTTGTCTTTGGAGAGATACACGTGTTTCCTCCCCTCAGTTGAATAGGCCTATTGGGAGCAAAAAGTGCCTATCTCCACCTTGAAGCACCTAATTTTCACAAAGTAGTTCTTTCAAAAGTTAACTCAGTTATCACAGAGAAACAATGTGCTGCTAGCTTCTGTTTCTACACAGATGGATTTCCTTCGAGAGATACATGTGTTTCTTCAAGTAAGATGAATTGGTGGATCTGCAGCAAAATGAGCCTTTTCCATCTTGAAACCTTTGGTTTGCAGGAAGTACTCCTTTCAAAAACTACCTGAGTTCTCATGGCATAACAATATGCTCGATGTGGCAGCCACTTTCATAGCTGGTTTTCTTTGGAGCGATACATATGATTCTTCAACTCAGGTGAATAGGCCTACTTGGAGCAAACTGAGGCTATTTCCACCTTGAAAGACAGTGGTTCCAGGAAGTATTCTTTTCCAAAACGGACACAATTCTCACAGGAAAACAATGTGCTAGGTGCTCCTGCTTCCAACAGGGATGGTTTTCTTTCGAGAAATACCTGTGTTTCTTCAACTTAGCCAAGTAGGGCTATTTGCAATCAAATGAGCCTTTTCGACCTGGAAAACTGTGAATTGCAGGAATTACTCTTCTCCAAATCCAATTCAACTCTCAAAGGGAAACATTGTGCTAGATGCTAGAGCTTCTTCCATGCATACTTTTCTTTTAGAGGTACATGTACTTCCTCTACTCAGCTGAATAGCCCTCATGGACCAAACGCAGCCTATCTCCCCCTGCAAACACCTAAGAGTCATGAAGAATTCCTTTCACAAACTAACACAGTTCTCACAGGAAAACATGTGCTTCTAACATGGATGTTTTTCCTTTGAGAGATACATGTGTTTCTTCAACTTAGCTGAATAGGCCTATTTGAAATGAGGTGAGCCTCCTACTTTGAATATTGATATTTGCAGGGTGCATTGCTTTGAAAAACTAAATGAGTTCTCATAGTGAAACACTGTGCTAGATGTGCCAGTATCTACCATTGATGGATTTCTTTGCATACATGCATGTGTATCTTGAATTCACCCAAATAGGCGTTTTTAGAGTAAGCACATGCTCTCTCCATCTTGAAACACCTAAGTGGCAGTAAGTATTCCTTTCAAAAATAACTCAAGTCTCAGAGGGAAACAACGTGCACAATGCAAATGCTTCCATCACAGACGGTTTCCTTTTGAGAGGTACATGTGTTACATCTCCTTAGGGGAAAAGGCCTATTTGGAGCAAAATGATCCTTTCTCCACTGTGAAAACTATGATTTCCAGGACGTATTCCTTTCAGAAAGTAACTCAAGTCTCACAAGGAAACAAAGTGGTAGGTTCTTTGCATCTAACACAGATTTTTTTCTTTCGAGATACACACAGGTTTCATCAACTTACTTGAACTGGCCTATTTGCAAGAAAATGAGACTTTCTCCACCTTGAAAAGTAGGATTTGCACGAGTTATTCTTCCAAAACCTATCTGAAGTCTCACAGGGAAACAATGTGGTTGAAACTCCTGCTTCTAACTCCATGGTTTTCTTTCTAGGAATGCATGTGTTTCATCAACTTAGTTGCCTAGGCCTATTTGGAACACAATGAGCCTATCTTCAACCTGAAAACTGTGATTAGAAGGATGTATTCCTTTCCAAAACTTCCTTAATTCTCAAAGGGAAACAAAGAGCTAGAAGCTGCGGCTTCCAGCATAGGTGATTGTCTTTGCAGGGATACATGTGTTTCTTCAACTCAGCAGAATACGCCTACTTAGTGCAAAGAGAGACATTCTGCAACTTGAAACAACTATGTTGCAAGAAATAGTCCTTTCCAAAACTAATCTAATTGTCACAAGAACAAGGTGCGGAATGCTGCAGTTTCTAGCATACATAGTTTTCTTTGGGGAGGAACACGTGTTACTTCAACTCAGCTGAATAGGCCTATTTGGAGCAAACACAGCCTGTCTCCACTTTGAAACACCAAAGTTGCAGGAAGCGTTCCTTTCCAAAAGGGACACAATTCTCACTGGAATACAATGTGTTAAATGCTCCGGCTTCGAACATAGATGCTTTTCTTTGGAGAGATACATGTGTTTCTTAAACTCAGCTGAATATACTTTAAGGGAGTAAACAGAGTCTATCTCCACCTTCAGACACCTAAGTTCCAGGAAGTATTCCTTTAAAAAACTAACTGAATACTACAGGGAAACAATGTGGTAGAAGCTCCTGGTTCTAACACAGATGATTTTCTTTCAAGAGATACATGTGCTTCTACAAGTTAGCTGAATAGGCCAATTTGGAACAAAATGAGCCTTTCTCCACCTAAAAAATATTGATTCTCAGGAGTTATTCCATTCAAAACCAAATTCAATTTTGACAGGCAAACAGTGTGCTAGGTGCTCCCGCTTCAAACACGAATTGTTTTCTTTCGAGAAATACCTGTGTTTCTTCACTGGAGCCGAGTAGGGTATTTGGAATAAAATGAGCCTTTTCGACCTTGAAAAGTGTGATTTGCAGGGATTACTCATTTCAAAAACTAATTCAACTCTCAAACTGAAATAATGTGTTCTGCTACAGCTTCTAGCATACATGCTTTTCTTTGAAGAGGTACATGAATTTCTTCAACTCAGCTGGATAGCCCTAATAGACCAAACGCAGTCTATATTAACCCTTCAACACCTAAGATTCAGGAAGTTTTCCTTTATAAACTAATGCAGTTCTCAGAGGAAAACAGAGTGCTTCTAACATGGATGGTTTTAAGGGAGAGATATATGTGCTTCTTCAACTCAGGGGAAAAGGCATAATTGGAGCAAAGAGAGACAATCTATCTTGAAATTCCTTAGTTGCATGAAGCATTGCATTGAAAACCTAACTCAATACTCCCAAGGAATCAATGTTCTACATGCTCCTGCATCTAATAGCGAAGGTTTTCTTTGAGAGATACCTGTGTTTCTTCCACTTGGGTGAATAGGCCTTTTTGGAACAGAATGAGCTTTTCTGCACTTTGAAAACCATCATGAACTACAGGAAGTGTTTCTTTCCAAACCTAACACTATTCTCATAATTACAGAGATGCTGAATGCTGCAGCTTCTAACATAGATGGTTTTCTTATGAGAGATACAAGGGTTTCTTCACCTCAGCTGAATATACGTTAAGTTAACAAACAGAGTCGATCCCCACATTAAATCACCTAAGTTCCAGGAAGTATTCCTTTAAAAAACTAAGTGAATTCTACAGGGAAACAATGTGGTAGATGCTCCTGGTCATAAGACAGATAGATTTCTTTCCAGAGATACATGTGTTTCTTCAAGTTAGCTGAATACGCCTACTTAGAACAACGTGAGCCTTTCTCCACCTAGAATATTCTGATATGCAACAGATATTCTTTTCAAAACCAAATTCAATTCTCACAGGGGAACAATGTGGTAGATGCTGCATCTTTGAAAACAGGTGCTTTTCTTTAAGGAGACAGATGTGTACCTTCAACTGAATGGAAAAAGCCTAGTTGGAGCCAATGGAATCTATCTGCACCTTGAAACACCTAAGTTGCAGGATGTGTTTTTTCAGAACAAACTGAATTCTGACAGGAAAAGCATGTGCGACATTCTCCTGCATGGGACAATGAAGGAATCCTTGAGAGACACATGTGTTTCATCACCTCACCTGAATAGGTGTATTTGAAGCAAAAGGAGCCTTTCTGCCCTTTGAACATTTTGGTTTGCAGGAATTAGTCCTTTCAAAACACAACACAAGTCTCCCTGGAAGAAAGTTAGATGCTCCTGCATCTAACACAGGTGTTTTTCTTTTGAGGGATACAAGGGTTCCTTCAATTTAGCTGAATAGGTCTATTTGCAACAAAATGAGCCCTTCTCCACCTGGAAAACTATCGTTCACAGGAATTATTCCTTTCAAAACTAACTCAATTCTCTGAAGGAGACAATGCACAAGATGCTGCGGCTTCTATCATAGTTGGTTGTCTTTGGAGAGATACACGTGTTTCCTCCCCTCAGATGAATAGGCATATTGGGAGCAAAAAGTGCCTATCTCCACCTTGAAGCACCTAATTTTCACAAAGTAGTTCTTTCAAAAGTTAACTCAGTTATCACAGAGAAACAATGTGCTGCTAGCTTCTGTTTCTACACAGATGGATTTCCTTCGAGAGATACATGTGTTTCTTCAAGTAAGATGAATTGGTGGATCTGCAGCAAAATGAGCCTTTTAAACCATCTTGAAACCTTTGGTTTGCAGGAAGTACTCCTTTCAAAAACTACCTGAGTTCTCATTGCATAACAATATGCTCGATGTGGCAGCCATTTTCATAGCTGGTTTTCTTTGGAGAGATAAATATGGTTCTTCAACTCAGGTGAATAGGCCTACTTGGAGCAAACTGAGGCTATTTCCACCTTGAAAGACAGTGGTTGCAGGAAGTATTCTTTTCCAAAACGGACACAATTCTCACAGGAAAACAATGTGCTAGGTGCTCCTGCTTCCATCAGGGATGGTTTTCTTTCGAGAAATACCTGTGTTTCTTCAACTTAGCCAAGTAGGGCTATTTGGAATCAAATGAGCCTTTTCGACCTGGAAAACTGTGAATTGCAGGAATTACTCTTCTCCAAATCCAATTCAACTCTCAAAGGGAAACATTGTGCTAGATGCTAGAGCTTCTTCCATGCATACTTTTCTTTTAGAGGTACATGTAATTCCTCTACTCAGCTGAATAGCCCTCATGGACCAAACGCAGCCTATCTCCCCCTGCAAACACCTAAGATTCATGAAGAATTCCTTTCACAAACTAACACAGTTCTCACAGGAAAACATGTGCTTCTAACATGGATGTTTTTCCTTTGAGAGATACATGTGTTTCTTCAACTTAGCTGAATAGGCCTATTTGAAATGAGGTGAGCCTCCTACTTTGAATATTGATATTTGCAGGGTGCATTGCTTTGAAAAACTAAATGAGTTCTCATAGTGAAACACTGTGCTAGATGTGGCAGTTTCTACCATTGATGGATTTCTTTGCATACATGCATGTGTATCTTCAATTCACCCAAATAGGCCTATTTAGAGTAAGCACATGCTCTCTCCACCTTGAAACACCTAAGTGGCAGTAAGTATTCCTTTCAAAAATAACTCAAGTCTCAGAGGGAAACAACGTGCACAATGCAAATGCTTCCATCACAGACGGTTTCCTTTTGAGAGGTACATGTGTTACATCTCCTTAGGGGAAAAGGCCTATTTGGAGCAAAATGATCCTTTCTCCACTGTGAAAACTATGACTTGCAGGAAGTATTCCTTTCAAAAAGTAACTCAAGTCTCACAAGGAAACAAAGTGGTAGGTTCTTTGCATCTAACACAGATTTTTTTCTTTCGAGATACACACAGGTTTCATCAACTTACTTGAACTGGCCTATTTGCAAGAAAATGAGACTTTCTCCACCTTGAAAAGTAGGATTTGCACGAGTTATTCTTCCAAAACCTATCTGAAGTCTCACAGGGAAACAATGTGGTTGAAACTCCTGCTTCTAACTCCATGGTTTTCTTTCTAGGAATGCATGTGTTTCATCAACTTAGTTGCCTAGGCCTATTTGGAACACAATGAGCCTATCTTCAACCTGAAAACTGTGATTAGCAGGATGTATTCCTTTCCAAAACTTCCTTAATTCTCAAAGGGAAACAAAGAGCTAGAAGCTGCGGCTTCCAGCATAGGTGATTGTCTTTGCAGGGATACATGTGTTTCTTCAACTCAGCAGAATACGCCTACTTAGTGCAAAGAGAGACCTTCTGCACCTTGAAACAACTATGTTGCAAGAAATAGTCCTTTCCAAAACTAATCTAATTGTCACAAGAACAAGGTGCGGAATGCTGCAGTTTCTAGCATACATAGTTTTCTTTGGGGAGGAACACGTGTTACTTCAACTCAGCTGAATAGGCCTATTTGGAGCAAACACAGCCTGTCTCCACTTTGAAACACCAAAGTTGCAGGAAGCGTTCCTTTCCAAAAGGGACACAATTCTCACTGGAATACAATGTGTTAAATGCTCCGGCTTCGAACATAGATGGTTTTCTTTGGAGAGATACATGTGTTTCTTAAACTCAGCTGAATATACTTTAAGGGAGTAAACAGAGTCTATCACCACCTTCAGCCACCTAAGTTCCAGGAAGTATTCCTTTAAAAAACTAACTGAATACTACAGGGAAACAATGTGGTAGAAGCTCCTGGTTCTAACACAGATGATTTTCTTTCAAGAGATACATGTGCTTCTACAAGTTAGCTGAATAGGCCAATTTGGAACAAAATGAGCCTTTCTCCACCTAAAAAATATTGATTCTCAGGAGTTATTCCATTCAAAACCAAATTCAATTTTGACAGGCAAACAGTGTGCTAGGTGCTCCCGCTTCAAACACGAATTGTTTTCTTTCGAGAAATACCTGTGTTTCTTCACTGGAGCCGAGTAGGGTATTTGGAATAAAATGAGCCTTTTCGACCTTGAAAAGTGTGATTTGCAGGGATTACTCATTTCAAAAACTAATTCAACTCTCAAACTGAAATAATGTGTTCTGCTACAGCTTCTAGCATACATGCTTTTCTTTGAAGAGGTACATGAATTTCTTCAACTCAGCTGGATAGCCCTAATAGACCAAACGCAGTCTATATTAACCCTTCAACACCTAAGATTCAGGAAGTTTTCCTTTATAAACTAATACAGTTCTCAGAGGAAAACAGAGTGCTTCTAACATGGATGGTTTTAAGGGAGAGATATATGTGCTTCTTCAACTCAGGGGAAAAGGCATAATTGGAGCAAAGAGAGACAATCTATCTTGAAATTCCTTAGTTGCATGAAGCATTGCATTGAAAACCTAACTCAATACTCCCAAGGAATCAATGTTCTACATGCTCCTGCATCTAATAGCGATGGTTTTCTTTGAGAGATACCTGTGTTTCTTCCACTTGGGTGAATAGGCCTTTTTGGAACAAAATGAGCTTTTCTGCACTTTGAAAACCATCATGAACTACAGGAAGTGTTTCTTTCCAAACCTAACACTATTCTCATAATTACACAGATGCTGAATGCTGCAGCTTCTAACATAGATGGTTTTCTTATGAGAGATACAAGGGTTTCTTCACCTCAGCTGAATATACGTTAAGTTAACAAACAGAGTCGATCCCCACATTAAATCACCTAAGTTCCAGGAAGTATTCCTTTAAAAAACTAAGTGAATTCTACAGGGAAACAATGTGGTAGAAGCTCCTGGTCATAAGACAGATAGATTTCTTTCCAGAGATACATGTGTTTCTTCAAGTTAGCTGAATAGGCCTACTTAGAACAACGTGAGCCTTTCTCCACCTAGAATATTCTGATATGCAACAGATATTCTTTTCAAAACCAAATTCAATTCTCACAGGGGAACAATGTGGTAGATGCTGCATCTTTGAAAACAGGTGCTTTTCTTTAAGGAGACAGATGTGTACCTTCAACTGAATGGAAAAAGCCTAGTTGGAGCCAATGGAATCTATCTGCACCTTGAAACACCTAAGTTGCAGGATGTGTTTTTTCAGAACAAACTGAATTCTGACAGGAAAAGCATGTGCGACATTCTCCTGCATGGGACAATGAAGGATTTCCTTGAGAGACACATGTGTTTCATCACCTCACATGAATAGGTGTATTTGAAGCAAAAGGAGCCTTTCTGCCCTTTGAACATTTTGGTTTGCAGGAATTAGTCCTTTCAAAACACAACACAAGTCTCCCTGGAAGAAAGTTAGATGCTCCTGCATCTAACACAGGTGTTTTTCTTTTGAGGGATACAAGGGTTCCTTCAATTTAGCTGAATAGGTCTATTTGCAACAAAATGAGCCCTTCTCCACCTGGAAAACTATCGTTCACAGGAATTATTCCTTTCAAAACTAACTCAATTCTCTGAAGGAGACAATGCACAAGATGCTGCGGCTTCTATCATAGTTGGTTGTCTTTGGAGAGATACACGTGTTTCCTCCCCTCAGATGAATAGGCATATTGGGAGCAAAAAGTGCCTATCTCCACCTTGAAGCACCTAATTTTCACAAAGTAGTTCTTTCAAAAGTTAACTCAGTTATCACAGAGAAACAATGTGCTGCTAGCTTCTGTTTCTACACAGATGGATTTCCTTCGAGAGATACATGTGTTTCTTCAAGTAAGATGAATTGGTGGATCTGCAGGAAAATGAGCCTTTTAAACCATCTTGAAACCTTTGGTTTGCAGGAAGTACTCCTTTCAAAAACTACCTGAGTTCTCATGGCATAACAATATGCTCGATGTGGCAGCCATTTTCATAGCTGGTTTTCTTTGGAGAGATACATATGGTTCTTCAACTCAGGTGAATAGGCCTACTTGGAGCAAACTGAGGCTATTTCCACCTTGAAAGACAGTGGTTGCAGGAAGTATTCTTTTCCAAAACGGACACAATTCTCACAGGAAAACAATGTGCTAGGTGCTCCTGCTTCCATCAGGGATGGTTTTCTTGCGAGAAATACCTGTGTTTCTTCAACTTAGCCAAGTAGGGCTATTTGGAATCAAATGAGCCTTTTCGACCTGGAAAACTGTGAATTGCAGGAATTACTCTTCTCCAAATCCAATTCAACTCTCAAAGGGAAACATTGTGGTAGATGCTAGAGCTTCTTCCATGCATACTTTTCTTTTAGAGGTACATGTACTTCCTCTACTCAGCTGAATAGCCCTCATGGACCAAACGCAGCCTATCTCCCCCTGCAAACACCTAAGATTCATGAAGAATTCCTTTCACAAACTAACACAGTTCTCACAGGAAAACATGTGCTTCTAACATGGATGTTTTTCCTTTGAGAGATACATGTGTTTCTTCAACTTAGCTGAATAGGCCTATTTGAAATGAGGTGAGCCTCCTACTTTGAATATTGATATTTTCAGGGTGCATTGCTTTGAAAAACTAAATGAGTTCTCATAGTGAAACACTGTGCTAGATGTGGCAGTTTCTACCATTGATGGATTTCTTTGCATACATGCATGTGTATCTTCAATTCACCCAAATAGGCCTATTTAGAGTAAGCACATGCTCTCTCCACCTTGAAACACCTAAGTGGCAGTAAGTATTCCTTTAAAAAATAACTCAAGTCTCAGAGGGAAACAACGTGCACAATGCAAATGCTTCCATCACAGACGGTTTCCTTTTGAGAGGTACATGTGTTACATCTCCTTAGGGGAAAAGGCCTATTTGGAGCAAAATGATCCTTTCTCCACTGTGAAAACTATGACTTGCAGGACGTATTCCTTTCAAAAAGTAACTCAAGTCTCACAAGGAAACAAAGTGGTAGGTTCTTTGCATCTAACACAGATTTTTTTCTTTCGAGATACACACAGGTTTCATCAACTTACTTGAACTGGCCTATTTGCAAGAAAATGAGACTTTCTCCACCTTGAAAAGTAGGATTTGCACGAGTTATTCTTCCAAAACCTATCTGAAGTCTCACAGGGAAACAATGTGGTTGAAACTCCTGCTACTAACTCCATGGTTTTCTTTCTAGGAATGCATGTGTTTCATCAACTTAGTTGCCTAGGCCTATTTGGAACACAATGAGCCTATCTTCAACCTGAAAACTGTGATTAGCAGGATGTATTCCTTTCCAAAACTTCCTTAATTCTCAAAGGGAAGCAAAGAGCTAGAAGCTGCGGCTTCCAGCATAGGTGATTGTCTTTGCAGGGATACATGTGTTTCTTCAACTCAGCAGAATACGCCTACTTAGTGCAAAGAGAGACCTTCTGCACCTTGAAACAACTATGTTGCAAGAAATAGTCCTTTCCAAAACTAATCTAATTGTCACAAGAACAAGGTGCGGAATGCTGCAGTTTCTAGCATACATAGTTTTCTTTGGGGAGGAACACGTGTTACTTCAACTCAGCTGAATAGGCCTATTTGGAGCAAACACAGCCTGTCTCCACTTTGAAACACCAAAGTTGCAGGAAGCGTTCCTTTCCAAAAGGGACACAATTCTCACTGGAATACAATGTGTTAAATGCTCCGGCTTCGAACATAGATGCTTTTCTTTGGAGAGATACATGTGTTTCTTAAACTCAGCTGAATATACTTTAAGGGAGTAAACAGAGTCTATCTCCACCTTCAGACACCTAAGTTCCAGGAAGTATTCCTTTAAAAAACTAACTGAATACTACAGGGAAACAATGTGGTAGAAGCTCCTGGTTCTAACACAGATGATTTTCTTTCAAGAGATACATGTGCTTCTACAAGTTAGCTGAATAGGCCAATTTGGAACAAAATGAGCCTTTCTCCACCTAAAAAATATTGATTCTCAGGAGTTATTCCATTCAAAACCAAATTCAATTTTGACAGGCAAACAGTGTGCTAGGTGCTCCCGCTTCAAACACGAATTGTTTTCTTTCGAGAAATACCTGTGTTTCTTCACTGGAGCCGAGTAGGGTATTTGGAATAAAATGAGCCTTTTCGACCTTGAAAAGTGTGATTTGCAGGGATTACTCATTTCAAAAACTAATTCAACTCTCAAACTGAAATAATGTGTTCTGCTACAGCTTCTAGCATACATGCTTTTCTTTGAAGAGGTACATGAATTTCTTCAACTCAGCTGGATAGCCCTAATAGACCAAACGCAGTCTATATTAACCCTTCAACACCTAAGATTCAGGAAGTTTTCCTTTATAAACTAATGCAGTTCTCAGAGGAAAACAGAGTGCTTCTAACATGGATGGTTTTAAGGGAGAGATATATGTGCTTCTTCAACTCAGGGGAAAAGGCATAATTGGAGCAAAGAGAGACAATCTATCTTGAAATTCCTTAGTTGCATGAAGCATTGCATTGAAAACCTAACTCAATACTCCCAAGGAATCAATGTTCTACATGCTCCTGCATCTAATAGCGAAGGTTTTCTTTGAGAGATACCTGTGTTTCTTCCACTTGGGTGAATAGGCCTTTTTGGAACAGAATGAGCTTTTCTGCACTTTGAAAACCATCATGAACTACAGGAAGTGTTTCTTTCCAAACCTAACACTATTCTCATAATTACAGAGATGCTGAATGCTGCAGCTTCTAACATAGATGGTTTTCTTATGAGAGATACAAGGGTTTCTTCACCTCAGCTGAATATACGTTAAGTTAACAAACAGAGTCGATCCCCACATTAAATCACCTAAGTTCCAGGAAGTATTCCTTTAAAAAACTAAGTGAATTCTACAGGGAAACAATGTGGTAGATGCTCCTGATCATAAGACAGATAGATTTCTTTCCAGAGATACATGTGTTTCTTCAAGTTAGCTGAATACGCCTACTTAGAACAACGTGAGCCTTTCTCCACCTAGAATATTCTGATATGCAACAGATATTCTTTTCAAAACCAAATTCAATTCTCACAGGGGAACAATGTGGTAGATGCTGCATCTTTGAAAACAGGTGCTTTTCTTTAAGGAGACAGATGTGTACCTTCAACTGAATGGAAAAAGCCTAGTTGGAGCCAATGGAATCTATCTGCACCTTGAAACACCTAAGTTGCAGGATGTGTTTTTTCAGAACAAACTGAATTCTGACAGGAAAAGCATGTGCGACATTCTCCTGCATGGGACAATGAAGGAATCCTTGAGAGACACATGTGTTTCATCACCTCACCTGAATAGGTGTATTTGAAGCAAAAGGAGCCTTTCTGCCCTTTGAACATTTTGGTTTGCAGGAATTAGTCCTTTCAAAACACAACACAAGTCTCCCTGGAAGAAAGTTAGATGCTCCTGCATCTAACACAGGTGTTTTTCTTTTGAGGGATACAAGGGTTCCTTCAATTTAGCTGAATAGGTCTATTTGCAACAAAATGAGCCCTTCTCCACCTGGAAAACTATCGTTCACAGGAATTATTCCTTTCAAAACTAACTCAATTCTCTGAAGGAGACAATGCACAAGATGCTGCGGCTTCTATCATAGTTGGTTGTCTTTGGAGAGATACACGTGTTTCCTCCCCTCAGATGAATAGGCATATTGGGAGCAAAAAGTGCCTATCTCCACCTTGAAGCACCTAATTTTCACAAAGTAGTTCTTTCAAAAGTTAACTCAGTTATCACAGAGAAACAATGTGCTGCTAGCTTCTGTTTCTACACAGATGGAGTTCCTTCGAGAGATACATGTGTTTCTTCAAGTAAGATGAATTGGTGGATCTGCAGCCAAATGAGCCTTTTCCATCTTGAAACCTTTGGTTTGCAGGAAGTACTCCTTTCAAAAACTACCTGAGTTCTCATTGCATAACAATATGCTCGATGTGGCAGCCATTTTCATAGCTGGTTTTCTTTGGAGAGATAAATATGGTTCTTCAACTCAGGTGAATAGGCCTACTTGGAGCAAACTGAGGCTATTTCCACCTTGAAAGACAGTGGTTGCAGGAAGTATTCTTTTCCAAAACGGACACAATTCTCACAGGAAAACAATGTGCTAGGTGCTCCTGCTTCCATCAGGGATGGTTTTCTTTCGAGAAATACCTGTGTTTCTTCAACTTAGCCAAGTAGGGCTATTTGGAATCAAATGAGCCTTTTCGACCTGGAAAACTGTGAATTGCAGGAATTACTCTTCTCCAAATCCAATTCAACTCTCAAAGGGAAACATTGTGCTAGATGCTAGAGCTTCTTCCATGCATACTTTTCTTTTAGAGGTACATGTACTTCCTCTACTCAGCTGAATAGCCCTCATGGACCAAACGCAGCCTATCTCCCCCTGCAAACACCTAAGATTCATGAAGAATTCCTTTCACAAACTAACACAGTTCTCACAGGAAAACATGTGCTTCTAACATGGATGTTTTTCCTTTGAGAGATACATGTGTTTCTTCAACTTAGCTGAATAGGCCTATTTGAAATGAGGTGAGCCTCCTACTTTGAATATTGATATTTGCAGGGTGCATTGCTTTGAAAAACTAAATGAGTTCTCATAGTGAAACACTGTGCTAGATGTGGCAGTTTCTACCATTGATGGATTTCTTTGCATACATGCATGTGTATCTTCAATTCACCCAAATAGGCCTATTTAGAGTAAGCACATGCTCTCTCCACCTTGAAACACCTAAGTGGCAGTAAGTATTCCTTTCAAAAATAACTCAAGTCTCAGAGAGAAACAACGTGCACAATGCAAATGCTTCCATCACAGACGGTTTCCTTTTGAGAGGTACATGTGTTACATCTCCTTAGGGGAAAAGGCCTATTTGGAGCAAAATGATCCTTTCTCCACTGTGAAAACTATGACTTGCAGGAAGTATTCCTTTCAAAAAGTAACTCAAGTCTCACAAGGAAACAAAGTGGTAGGTTCTTTGCATCTAACACAGATTTTTTTCTTTCGAGATACACACAGGTTTCATCAACTTACTTGAACTGGCCTATTTGCAAGAAAATGAGACTTTCTCCACCTTGAAAAGTAGGATTTGCACGAGTTATTCTTCCAAAACCTATCTGAAGTCTCACAGGGAAACAATGTGGTTGAAACTCCTGCTTCTAACTCCATGGTTTTCTTTCTAGGAATGCATGTGTTTCATCAACTTAGTTGCCTAGGCCTATTTGGAACACAATGAGCCTATCTTCAACCTGAAAACTGTGATTAGCAGGATGTATTCCTTTCCAAAACTTCCTTAATTCTCAAAGGGAAACAAAGAGCTAGAAGCTGCGGCTTCCAGCATAGGTGATTGTCTTTGCAGGGATACATGTGTTTCTTCAACTCAGCAGAATACGCCTACTTAGTGCAAAGAGAGACCTTCTGCACCTTGAAACAACTATGTTGCAAGAAATAGTCCTTTCCAAAACTAATCTAATTGTCACAAGAACAAGGTGCGGAATGCTGCAGTTTCTAGCATACATAGTTTTCTTTGGGGAGGAACACGTGTTACTTCAACTCAGCTGAATAGGCCTATTTGGAGCAAACACAGCCTGTCTCCACTTTGAAACACCAAAGTTGCAGGAAGCGTTCCTTTCCAAAAGGGACACAATTCTCACTGGAATACAATGTGTTAAATGCTCCGGCTTCGAACATAGATGGTTTTCTTTGGAGAGATACATGTGTTTCTTAAACTCAGCTGAATATACTTTAAGGGAGTAAACAGAGTCTATCACCACCTTCAGCCACCTAAGTTCCAGGAAGTATTCCTTTAAAAAACTAACTGAATACTACAGGGAAACAATGTGGTAGAAGCTCCTGGTTCTAACACAGATGATTTTCTTTCAAGAGATACATGTGCTTCTACAAGTTAGCTGAATAGGCCAATTTGGAACAAAATGAGCCTTTCTCCACCTAAAAAATATTGATTCTCAGGAGTTATTCCATTCAAAACCAAATTCAATTTTGACAGGCAAACAGTGTGCTAGGTGCTCCCGCTTCAAACACGAATTGTTTTCTTTCGAGAAATACCTGTGTTTCTTCACTGGAGCCGAGTAGAGTATTTGGAATAAAATGAGCCTTTTCGACCTTGAAAAGTGTGATTTGCAGGGATTACTCATTTCAAAAACTAATTCAACTCTCAAACTGAAATAATGTGTTCTGCTACAGCTTCTAGCATACATGCTTTTCTTTGAAGAGGTACATGAATTTCTTCAACTCAGCTGGATAGCCCTAATAGACCAAACGCAGTCTATATTAACCCTTCAACACCTAAGATTCAGGAAGTTTTCCTTTATAAACTAATGCAGTTCTCAGAGGAAAACAGAGTGCTTCTAACATGGATGGTTTTAAGGGAGAGATATATGTGCTTCTTCAACTCAGGGGAAAAGGCATAATTGGAGCAAAGAGAGACAATCTATCTTGAAATTCCTTAGTTGCATGAAGCATTGCATTGAAAACCTAACTCAATACTCCCAAGGAATCAATGTTCTACATGCTCCTGCATCTAATAGCGATGGTTTTCTTTGAGAGATACCTGTGTTTCTTCCACTTGGGTGAATAGGCCTTTTTGGAACAAAATGAGCTTTTCTGCACTTTGAAAACCATCATGAACTACAGGAAGTGTTTCTTTCCAAACCTAACACTATTCTCATAATTACACAGATGCTGAATGCTGCAGCTTCTAACATAGATGGTTTTCTTATGAGAGATACAAGGGTTTCTTCACCTCAGCTGAATATACGTTAAGTTAACAAACAGAGTCGATCCCCACATTAAATCACCTAAGTTCCAGGAAGTATTCCTTTAAAAAACTAAGTGAATTCTACAGGGAAACAATGTGGTAGAAGCTCCTGGTCATAAGACAGATAGATTTCTTTCCAGAGATACATGTGTTTCTTCAAGTTAGCTGAATAGGCCTACTTAGAACAACGTGAGCCTTTCTCCACCTAGAATATTCTGATATGCAACAGATATTCTTTTCAAAACCAAATTCAATTCTCACAGGGGAACAATGTGGTAGATGCTGCATCTTTGAAAACAGGTGCTTTTCTTTAAGGAGACAGATGTGTACCTTCAACTGAATGGAAAAAGCCTAGTTGGAGCCAATGGAATCTATCTGCACCTTGAAACACCTAAGTTGCAGGATGTGTTTTTTCAGAACAAACTGAATTCTGACAGGAAAAGCATGTGCGACATTCTCCTGCATGGGACAATGAAGGAATCCTTGAGAGACACATGTGTTTCATCACCTCACATGAATAGGTGTATTTGAAGCAAAAGGAGCCTTTCTGCCCTTTGAACATTTTGGTTTGCAGGAATTAGTCCTTTCAAAACACAACACAAGTCTCCCTGGAAGAAAGTTAGATGCTCCTGCATCTAACACAGGTGTTTTTCTTTTGAGGGATACAAGGGTTCCTTCAATTTAGCTGAATAGGTCTATTTGCAACAAAATGAGCCCTTCTCCACCTGGAAAACTATCGTTCACAGGAATTATTCCTTTCAAAACTAACTCAATTCTCTGAAGGAGACAATGCACAAGATGCTGCGGCTTCTATCATAGTTGGTTGTCTTTGGAGAGATACACGTGTTTCCTCCCCTCAGATGAATAGGCATATTGGGAGCAAAAAGTGCCTATCTCCACCTTGAAGCACCTAATTTTCACAAAGTAGTTCTTTCAAAAGTTAACTCAGTTATCACAGAGAAACAATGTGCTGCTAGCTTCTGTTTCTACACAGATGGATTTCCTTCGAGAGATACATGTGTTTCTTCAAGTAAGATGAATTGGTGGATCTGCAGGAAAATGAGCCTTTTAAACCATCTTGAAACCTTTGGTTTGCAGGAAGTACTCCTTTCAAAAACTACCTGAGTTCTCATGGCATAACAATATGCTCGATGTGGCAGCCATTTTCATAGCTGGTTTTCTTTGGAGAGATACATATGGTTCTTCAACTCAGGTGAATAGGCCTACTTGGAGCAAACTGAGGCTATTTCCACCTTGAAAGACAGTGGTTGCAGGAAGTATTCTTTTCCAAAACGGACACAATTCTCACAGGAAAACAATGTGCTAGGTGCTCCTGCTTCCATCAGGGATGGTTTTCTTGCGAGAAATACCTGTGTTTCTTCAACTTAGCCAAGTAGGGCTATTTGGAATCAAATGAGCCTTTTCGACCTGGAAAACTGTGAATTGCAGGAATTACTCTTCTCCAAATCCAATTCAACTCTCAAAGGGAAACATTGTGGTAGATGCTAGAGCTTCTTCCATGCATACTTTTCTTTTAGAGGTACATGTACTTCCTCTACTCAGCTGAATAGCCCTCATGGACCAAACGCAGCCTATCTCCCCCTGCAAACACCTAAGATTCATGAAGAATTCCTTTCACAAACTAACACAGTTCTCACAGGAAAACATGTGCTTCTAACATGGATGTTTTTCCTTTGAGAGATACATGTGTTTCTTCAACTTAGCTGAATAGGCCTATTTGAAATGAGGTGAGCCTCCTACTTTGAATATTGATATTTTCAGGGTGCATTGCTTTGAAAAACTAAATGAGTTCTCATAGTGAAACACTGTGCTAGATGTGGCAGTTTCTACCATTGATGGATTTCTTTGCATACATGCATGTGTATCTTCAATTCACCCAAATAGGCCTATTTAGAGTAAGCACATGCTCTCTCCACCTTGAAACACCTAAGTGGCAGTAAGTATTCCTTTAAAAAATAACTCAAGTCTCAGAGGGAAACAACGTGCACAATGCAAATGCTTCCATCACAGACGGTTTCCTTTTGAGAGGTACATGTGTTACATCTCCTTAGGGGAAAAGGCCTATTTGGAGCAAAATGATCCTTTCTCCACTGTGAAAACTATGACTTGCAGGACGTATTCCTTTCAAAAAGTAACTCAAGTCTCACAAGGAAACAAAGTGGTAGGTTCTTTGCATCTAACACAGATTTTTTTCTTTCGAGATACACACAGGTTTCATCAACTTACTTGAACTGGCCTATTTGCAAGAAAATGAGACTTTCTCCACCTTGAAAAGTAGGATTTGCACGAGTTATTCTTCCAAAACCTATCTGAAGTCTCACAGGGAAACAATGTGGTTGAAACTCCTGCTACTAACTCCATGGTTTTCTTTCTAGGAATGCATGTGTTTCATCAACTTAGTTGCCTAGGCCTATTTGGAACACAATGAGCCTATCTTCAACCTGAAAACTGTGATTAGCAGGATGTATTCCTTTCCAAAACTTCCTTAATTCTCAAAGGGAAGCAAAGAGCTAGAAGCTGCGGCTTCCAGCATAGGTGATTGTCTTTGCAGGGATACATGTGTTTCTTCAACTCAGCAGAATACGCCTACTTAGTGCAAAGAGAGACCTTCTGCACCTTGAAACAACTATGTTGCAAGAAATAGTCCTTTCCAAAACTAATCTAATTGTCACAAGAACAAGGTGCGGAATGCTGCAGTTTCTAGCATACATAGTTTTCTTTGGGGAGGAACACGTGTTACTTCAACTCAGCTGAATAGGCCTATTTGGAGCAAACACAGCCTGTCTCCACTTTGAAACACCAAAGTTGCAGGAAGCGTTCCTTTCCAAAAGGGACACAATTCTCACTGGAATACAATGTGTTAAATGCTCCAGCTTCGAACATAGATGCTTTTCTTTGGAGAGATACATGTGTTTCTCAAACTCAGCTGAATATACTTTAAGGGAGTAAACAGAGTCTACCACCACCTTCAGCCACCTAAGTTCCAGGAAGTATTCCTTTAAAAAACTAACTGAATACTACAGGGAAACAATGTGGTAGAAGCTCCTGGTTCTAAGACAGATGATTTTCTTTCAAGAGATACATGTGCTTCTACAAGTTAGCTGAATAGGCCAATTTGGAACAAAATGAGCCTTTCTCCACCTAAAAAATATTGATTCTCAGGAGTTATTCCATTCAAAACCAAATTCAATTTTGACAGGCAAACAGCGTGCTAGGTACTCCCGCTTCAAACACGAATTGTTTTCTTTCCAGAAATACCTGTGTTTCTTCACTGGAGCCGAGTAGGGTATTTGGAATAAAATGAGCCTTTTCGACCTTGAAAAGTGTGATTTGCAGGGATTACTCATTTCAAAAACTAATTCAACTCTCAAACTGAAATAATGTGTTCTGCTACAGCTTCTAGCATACATGCTTTTCTTTGAAGAGGTACATGAATTTCTTCAACTCAGCTGGATAGCCCTAATAGACCAAACGCAGTCTATATTAACCCTTCAACACCTAAGATTCAGGAAGTTTTCCTTTATAAACTAATGCAGTTCTCAGAGGAAAACAGAGTGCTTCTAACATGGATGGTTTTAAGGGAGAGATATATGTGCTTCTTCAACTCAGGGGAAAAGGCATAATTGAAGCAAAGAGAGACAATCTATCTTGAAATTCCTTAGTTGCATGAAGCATTGCATTGAAAACCTAACTCAATACTCCCAAGGAATCAATGTTCTACATGCTCCTGCATCTAATAGCGATGGTTTTCTTTGAGAGATACCTGTGTTTCTTCCACTTGGGTGAATAGGCCTTTTTGGAACAAAATGAGCTTTTCTGCACTTTGAAAACCATCATGAACTACAGGAAGTGTTTCTTTCCAAACCTAACACTATTCTCATAATTACAGAGATGCTGAATGCTGCAGCTTCTAACATAGATGGTTTTCTTATGAGAGATACAAGGGTTTCTTCACCTCAGCTGAATATACGTTAAGTTAACAAACAGAGTCGATCCCCACATTGAATCACCTAAGTTCCAGGAAGTATTCCTTTAAAAAACTAAGTGAATTCTACAGGGAAACAATGTGGTAGAAGCACCTGGTCATAAGACAGATAGATTTCTTTCCAGAGATACATGTGTTTCTTCAAGTTAGCTGAATAGGCCTACCTAGAACAACGTGAGCCTTTCTCCACCTAGAAAATTCTGATATGCAACAGATATTCCTATCAAAACCAAATTCAATTCTCACAGGGGAACAATGTGGTAGATGCTGCATCTTTGAAAACAGGTGCTTTTCTTTAAGGAGACAGATGTGTACCTTCAACTGAATGGAAAAAGCCTAGTTGGAGCCAATGGAATCTATCTGCACCTTGAAACACCTAAGTTGCAGGATGTGTTTTTTCAGAACAAACTGAATTCTCACAGGAAAAGCATGTGCGACATTCTCCTGCATGGGACAATGAAGGATTTCCTTGAGAGACACATGTGTTTCATCACCTCACCTGAATAGGTGTATTTGAAGCAAAAGGAGCCTTTCTGCCCTTTGAACATTTTGGTTTGCAGGAATTAGTCCTTTCAAAACACAACACAAGTCTCCCTGGAAGAAAGTTAGATGCTCCTGCATCTAACACAGGTGTTTTTCTTTTGAGGGATACAAGGGTTCCTTCAATTTAGCTGAATAGGTCTATTTGCAACAAAATGAGCCCTTCTCCACCTGGAAAACTATCGTTCACTGGAATTATTCCTTTCAAAACTAACTCAATTCTCTGAAGGAGACAATGCACAAGATGCTGCGGCTTCTATCATAGTTGGTTGTCTTTGGAGAGATACACGTGTTTCCTCCCCTCAGTTGAATAGGCCTATTGGGAGCAAAAAGTGCCTATCTCCACCTTGAAGCACCTAATTTTCACAAAGTAGTTCTTTCAAAAGTTAACTCAGTTATCACAGAGAAACAATGTGCTGCTAGCTTCTGTTTCTACACAGATGGATTTCCTTCGAGAGATACATGTGTTTCTTCAAGTAAGATGAATTGGTGGATCTGCAGCAAAATGAGCCTTTTCCATCTTGAAAAATTTGGTTTGCAGGAAGTACTCCTTTCAAAAACTACCTGAGTTCTCATGGCATAACAATATGCTCGATGTGGCAGCCACTTTCATAGCTGGTTTTTTTGGAGAGATACATATGGTTCTTCAACTCAGGTGAATAGGCCTACTTGGAGCAAACTGAGGCTATTTCCACCTTGAAAGACAGTGGTTGCAGGAAGTATTCTTTTCCAAAACGGACACAATTCTCACAGGAAAACAATGTGCTAGGTGCTCCTGCTTCCATCAGGGATGGTTTTCTTTCGAGAAATACCTGTGTTTCTTCAACTTAGCCAAGTAGGGCTATTTGGAATCAAATGAGCCTTTTCGACCTGGAAAACTGTGAATTGCAGGAATTACTCTTCTCCAAATCCAATTCAACTCTCAAAGGGAAACATTGTGGTAGATGCTAGAGCTTCTTCCATGCATACTTTTCTTTTAGAGGTACATGTACTTCCTCTACTCAGCTGAATAGCCCTCATGGACCAAACGCAGCCTATCTCCCCCTGCAAACACCTAAGATTCATGAAGAATTCCTTTCACAAACTAACACAGTTCTCACAGGAAAACATGTGCTTCTAACATGGATGTTTTTCCTTTGAGAGATACATGTGTTTCTTCAACTTAGCTGAATAGGCCTATTTGAAATGAGGTGAGCCTCCTACTTTGAATATTGATATTTGCAGGGTACATTGCTTTAAAAAACTAAGTGAATTCTCATAGTGAAACACTGTGCTAGACGTGGCAGTTTCTAACATTGATATATTTCTTTGCATACAAGCAGTTGTATCTTTAATTCTCCCAAATAGGCCTATTTGGAGTAAGCACATACTCTCTCCACCTTGAAACACCTAAGTGGCAGTATGTATTCCTTTTAAAAATAACTCAAGTCTCAAAGGGAAACAACGTGCTAAATGCAAATGCTTCCATCACAGACGGTTTCCTTTTGAGAGGTACATGTGTTACATCTCCTTAGGGGAATACGCGTCTTTGGAGCAAAATGATCCTTTCTCCACGTTTGAAACTATGATGTGCAGGACGTGTTCCATTCAAAAAGTAACTCAAGTCTCACAAGGAAACAAAGTGTTAGATTCTTTGCATCTAACACAGATTTTTTTTCTTTCAAGATATACTCATGTTTCATCAACTTCCTTGAACTGGCTTACTTGCAACAAAATGAGACTTTCTCCACCTTGAAAAGTATGATTTGCAGGAGTTATTCTTCCAAAACCTATCTGAAGTCTCACAGGGAAACAATGTGCTTGAAACTCCTGCTTCTAACTCGATGGCTTTCTTTCTAGGAATGCATGTGTTTCATCAACTTAGTTGACTAGGCCTACTTGGAACACAATGAGCCTATCTCCAACCTGAAAACTGTGATTAGCAGGATGTATTCCTTTCCAAAACTTCCTTAATTCTCAAAGGGAAACAATGTGCTAGAAGCTGCGGTTTCCAACATAGGTGATTGTCTTTGCAGGGATACATGTGTTTCTTCAACTCACCTGAATAGGCCTACTTAGTGCAAAGAGAGACCTTCTCCACCTTGAAACAACTACGTTGCAAGAAACAGTCCTTTCCAAAACTAATTTAATTGTTACAAGAACAAGGTGCTGAATGCTGCAGTTTCTAGCATACATGGTTTTCTTTGGGGAGGAACATGTGTTACTTCAACTCAGCTGAATAGGCCTATTTGGAGCAAACACAGCCTATCTCCACTTTGAAAGATCAAAGTTGCAGGAAGCATTCCTTGCCAAAACGGACACGGTTCTCCCTTTAATACAATGTGTTTAGACGCTCTGGCGTCGAACAGAAATGGATTACTTTGGAGAAATACATGGGTTTCTTCACCTCACCTGAATATACTTTAAAGGAGCAAACAGAGTCTATCTCCACCGTCAACCACCTTAGTTCCAGGAAGTACTCCTTTGAAAAACGAACTTAATTCTACAGGGAAACAATGTGGTAGAACCTCCTGGTTCTAACACAGATGATTTCCTTTCAGGAGATACCTGTGTTTCTTCAAGTTAGCTGCATAGGCCTATTTGGAACAAAATGAGTCTTTCTCCACCTAGAAAATACTGATTCGCAGGGCTTATTCCTTTCAAAAGAAATTCAATTCTCATAGGGAAACAATGGGCTAGATGCTGCATCTTAAATAACAGATATTTTTGTTGGAAGAGAAAGATGACTTCCTTCAACTCAATGGAAAATGCCTAGTTGGAGCCAACGGCATCTATCTCCACCTTGAAACACCAAAGTTGCAGGAAGTATTTCTCTCAAAACTAACTCAGTTCTCCCAGGAAAAGAAGGTGACAGATGCTCCTGCATGGAACAATGAAGGATTTCCTCGAGAGACACATGTGTTTCATCACCTCCCCTGAATAGGCCTCTTTGAAGCCCAAGGAGTCTTTCTCCCCTTTGAAAACTTTGGTTTGCAGGAATTTTTCCTTTCAAAACATAACACAAGTCTCACATGGAAGAAAGGTGCTAGATGCTCCTGCTGCTCGTACAGGTGTTTTTCCTTTGAGGGATACATGGGTTCCTTCAACTTAGCTGAATAGGCCTATTTGCAACAAAATGAGGGCTTTTCCACCTTGAAAACAATAGTTTACAAGAACTGTTCCTTTCACAACTAACTCAATTCTCAGAGGAATACAATGTGCTAGGTGCTTCCTTTCTACCATGTATGGTTGTCTTTGGAGAGTTACATGCGTTTCCTCCCCTCACTTGAATAGGCTTATTTGGAGCAAAAAGGGCCTATCTCCACCTTGAATCACCTAATTTTCACGAAGTCTTTCTTTCAAAAGTTAACTCAGTTATCACAGAGAAACAATGTGCTGCTAGCTTCTGCTTCTACACAGATGGATTTCCTTGGAGAGATACATGTGTTTCTTGAAGTAAGATGAATTGGTGGATTTGCAGCAAAATGAGCCTTTTCCATCTTGAAAACTTTGGTTTGTACGAAGTACTCCTTTCAAAAACTTTCTGAGTCTCCCGGGATAACAATGTGCTCCACGCGGTAGCCACTTTCATAGCTGGTTTTCTTTGGAGAGATACATATGGTTCTTCAACTCAGGTGAATAGGCCTATTTGGAGCACACTGAGGCTATTTCCACCTTGAAAGACCGTGGTTGCAGGACGTATTCTTTTCCACACTAATGCAATTCTCACAGGAAAACCATGTGCTAGATGCTCGTGCTTCAACCAGGGATGGTTTTCTTTCGACAAATACCTGTGTTTCTTCAACTTAGCCAAGTAGGGCTATTTGGAATAAAATGAGCCTTTTCGACCTTGAAAACAGTGACTTGCAGGAATGACCCTTCTCCAAATCCAATTCAACTCTCAAAGGGAAACATTGTGCTAGATGCTAGAGTTTCCACCAAGCCTACTTTTCTTTTAGAGGTACATGTCCTTCCTCTACTCAGCTGAATAGCCCTCATGGACCAAACGCAGCCTATCTCCCCCTGCAAACACCTAAGACTCATGAAGAATTACTTTCAAAAACTAACACAGTTCTCCCAGGAAAACATGTGCTTCTAACATGGATGGTTTTCCTTTGAGAGATACATGTGTTTCTTCAACTTAGCTGAATAGGCCTATTTGAAATGAGGTGAGCCTCCTACTTTGAATATTGGTATTTGCAGGGTGCATTGCTTTAAAAAACTAAATGAATTCTCATAGTGAAACACTGTGCTAGATGTGGCAGTTTCTAACATTGATATATTTCTTTGCATACAAGCAGGTGTATCTTGAATTCTCCCAAGTAGACCTATTTGGAGTAAGCACGTACTCTCTCTACCTTGAAACACCTAAGTGGCAGTATGTATTCCTTTCAAAAATAACTCAAGTCTCAAAGGGAAACAACGTGCTAAATGCAAATGCTTCCATCACAGACGGTTTCCTTTTGAGAGGTACATGTGTTACATCTCCTTAGGGGAATAGGCGTCTTTGGAGCAAAATGATCCTTTCTCCACGTTTAAAACTATGATGTGCAGGACGTGTTCCATTCAAAAAGTAACTCAAGTCTCACAAGGAAACAAAGTGTTAGATTCTTTGCATCTAACACAGATTTTTTTTCTTTCGAGATATACTCATATTTCATCAACTTCCTTGAACTGGCTTACTTGCAACAAAATGAGACTTTCTCCACCTTGAAAAGTATGATTTGCAGGAGTTATTCTTCCAAAACCTATCTGAAGTCTCACAGGGAAACAATGTGCTTGAAACTCCTGCTTTTAACTCGATGGCTTTCTTTCTAGGAATGCCTGTGTTTCATCAACTTACTTGACTAGGCCTACTTGGAACACAATGAGCCTATCTCCAACCTGAAAACTGTGATTAGCAGGATGTATTCCTTTCACAAACTTCCTTAATTCTCAAAGGGAAACAATGTGCTAAAAGCTGCTTCTTCCAACATAGGTGATTGTCTTTGCAGGGATACATGTGTTTCTTCAACTCACCTGAATAGGCCTACTTAGTGCAAAGAGAGACCTTCTCCACCTTGAAACAACTACGTCGCAAGAAACAGTCCTTTCAAAAACTAATTTAATTGTCACAAGAACAAGGTGCTGAATGCTGCAGTTTCTAGCATACATGGTTTTCTTTGGGGAGGAACATGTGTTACTTCAACTCAGCTGAATAGGCCTATTTGGAGAAAACACAGCCTATCTCCACTTTGAAAGATCAAAGTTGCAGGAAGCATTCCTTGCCAAAACTGACACGGTTCTCCCTGGAATACAATGTGTTTAGATGCTCCTGCGTCGAACAGAAATGGTTTTCTTTGGAGAGATACATGGGTTTCTTCACCTCACCTGAATATACTTTAAAGGAGCAAACAGAGTCTATCTCCACCGTCAACCACCTTAGTTCCAGGAAGTACTCCTTTGAAAAACGAACTTAATTCTACGGGGAAACAATGTGGTAAAACCTCCTGGTTCTAACACAGATGATTTCCTTTCAGGAGATACCTGTGTTTCTTCAAGTTAGCTGCATAGGCCTATTTGGAACAAAATGAGTCTTTCTCCACCTAGAAAATACTGATTCGCAGGAGTTATTCCTTTCTAAACCAAATTCAATTCTCATAGGGAAACAATGGGCTAAATGCTGCATCTTATAAAACAGATATTTTTGTTGGAAGAGAAAGATGTCTTCCTTCAACTCAATGGAAAATGCCTAGTTGGAGCCAACGGCATCTATCTCCACCTTGAAACACCAAAGTTGCAGGAAGTATTTCTCTCAAAACTAACTCAGTTCTCCCAGGAAAAGAATGTGACAGATGCTCCTGCATGGAACAATGAAGGATTTCCTCGAGAGACACATGTGTTTCATCACCTCCCCTGAATAGGCCTCTTTGAAGCCCAAGGAGTCTTTCTCCCCTTTGAAAACTTTGGTTTGCAGGAATTTTTCCTTTCAAAACATAACACAAGTCTCACATGGAAAAAAGGTGCTAGATGCTCCTGCTGCTAGTACAGGTGTTTTCCCTTTGAGGGATACATGGCTTCCTTCAACTTCGCTGAATAGGCCTATTTGCAACAAAATGAGGGCTTTTCCACCTTGAAAACAATGGTTTACAAGAACTGTTCCTTTCACAACTAACTCAATTCTCAGAGGAATACAATGTGCTAGATGCTTCCTTTCTACCATGTATGGTTGTCTTTGGAGAGTTACATGCGTTTCCTCCCCTCACTTGAATAGGCTTATTTGGAGCAAAAAGGGAATATCTCCACCTTGAATCACCTAGTTTTCACCAAGTCTTTCTTTCAAAAGTTAACTCAGTTATCACAGAGAAACAATGTGCTGCTAGCTTCTGCTTCTACACAGATGGATTTCCTTGGAGAGATACATGTGTTTCTTGAAGTAAGATGAATTGGTGGATTTGCAGCAAAATCAGCCTTTTCCATCTTGAAAACTTTGGTTTGTACGAAGTACTCCTTTCAAAAACTTTCTGAGTCTCCCGGGATAACAATGTGCTCCACGCGGTAGCCACTTTCATAGCTGGTTTTCTTTGGAGAGATACATGTGGTTCTTCAACTCTGGTGAATAGTCCTCTTTGGAGCATACTGAGGCTATTTCCACCTTGAAAGACCGTGGTTGCAGGAAGTATTCTTTTCCAAACTAATGCAATTCTCACAGGAAAACCATGTGCTAGATGCTCGTGCTTCAACCAGGGATGGTTTTCTTTCGACAAATACCTGTGTTTCTTCAACTTAGCCAAGTAGGGCTATTTGGAATAAAATGAGCCTTTTCGACCTTGAAAACAGTGACTTGCAGGAATGACCCTTCTCCAAATCCAATTCAACTCTCAAAGGGAAACATTGTGCTAGATGCTAGAGTTTCCACCAAGCCTACTTTTCTTTTAGAGGTACATGTCCTTCCTCTACTCAGCTGAATAGCCCTCATGGACCAAACGCAGCCTATCTCCCCCTGCAAACACCTAAGACTCATGAAGAATTACTTTCAAAAACTAACACAGCTCTCCCAGGAAAACATGTGCTTCTAACATGGATGGTTTTCCTTTGAGAGATACATGTGTTTCTTCAACTTAGCTGAATAGGCCTATTTGAAATGAGGTGAGCCTCCTACTTTGAATATTGGTATTTGCAGGGTGCATTGCTTTAAAAAACTAAATGAATTCTCATAGTGAAACACTGTGCTAGATGTGGCAGTTTCTAACATTGATGTATTTCTTTGCATACAAGCAGGTGTATCTTGAATTCTCCCAAGTAGACCTATTTGGAGTAAGCACGTACTCTCTCTACCTTGAAACACCTAAGTGGCAGTATGTATTCCTTTCAAAAATAACTCAAGTCTCAAAGGGAAACAACGTGCTAAATGCAAATGCTTCCATCACAGACGGTTTCCTTTTGAGAGGTACATGTGTTACATCTCCTTAGGGGAATAGGCGTCTTTGGAGCAAAATGATCCTTTCTCCACGTTTAAAACTATGATGTGCAGGACGTGTTCCATTCAAAAAGTAACTCAAGTCTCACAAGGAAACAAAGTGTTAGATTCTTTGCATCTAACACAGATTTTTTTTCTTTCGAGATATACTCATATTTCATCAACTTCCTTGAACTGGCTTACTTGCAACAAAATGAGACTTTCTCCACCTTGAAAAGTATGATTTGCAGGAGTTATTCTTCCAAAACCTATCTGAAGTCTCACAGGGAAACAATGTGCTTGAAACTCCTGCTTCTAACTCGATGGCTTTCTTTCTAGGAATGCCTGTGTTTCATCAACTTACTTGACTAGGCCTACTTGGAACACAATGAGCCTATCTCCAACCTGAAAACTGTGATTAGCAGGATGTATTCCTTTCACAAACTTCCTTAATTCTCAAAGGGAAACAATGTGCTAAAAGCTGCTTCTTCCAACATAGGTGATTGTCTTTGCAGGGATACATGTGTTTCTTCAACTCACCTGAATAGGCCTACTTAGTGCAAAGAGAGACCTTCTCCACCTTGAAACAACTACGTCGCAAGAAACAGTCCTTTCAAAAACTAATTTAATTGTCACAAGAACAAGGTGCTGAATGCTGCAGTTTCTAGCATACATGGTTTTCTTTGGGGAGGAACATGTGTTACTTCAACTCAGCTGAATAGGCCTATTTGGAGAAAACACAGCCTATCTCCACTTTGAAAGATCAAAGTTGCAGGAAGCATTCCTTGCCAAAACTGACACGGTTCTCCCTGGAATACAATGTGTTTAGATGCTCCGGCGTCGAACAGAAATGGTTTTCTTTGGAGAGATACATGGGTTTCTTCACCTCACCTGAATATACTTTAAAGGAGCAAACAGAGTCTATCTCCACCGTCAACCACCTTAGTTCCAGGAAGTACTCCTTTGAAAAACGAACTTAATTCTACGGGGAAACAATGTGGTAAAACCTCCTGGTTCTAACACAGATGATTTCCTTTCAGGAGATACCTGTGTTTCTTCAAGTTAGCTGCATAGGCCTATTTGGAACAAAATGAGTCTTTCTCCACCTAGAAAATACTGATTCGCAGGAGTTATTCCTTTCTAAACCAAATTCAATTCTCATAGGGAAACAATGGGCTAAATGCTGCATCTTATAAAACAGATATTTTTGTTGGAAGAGAAAGATGTCTTCCTTCAACTCAATGGAAAATGCCTCGTTGGAGCCAACGGCATCTATCTGCACCTTGAAACACCAAAGTTGCAGGAAGTATTTCTCTCAAAACTAACTCAGTTCTCCCAGGAAAAGAATGTGACAGATGCTCCTGCATGGAACAATGAAGGATTTCCTCGAGAGACACATGTGTTTCATCACCTCCCCTGAATAGGCCTCTTTGAAGCCCAAGGAGTCTTTCTCCCCTTTGAAAACTTTGGTTTGCAGGAATTTTTCCTTTCAAAACATAACACAAGTCTCACATGGAAAAAAGGTGCTAGATGCTCCTGCTGCTAGTACAGGTGTTTTCCCTTTGAGGGATACATGGCTTCCTTCAACTTCGCTGAATAGGCCTATTTGCAACAAAATGAGGGCTTTTCCACCTTGAAAACAATGGTTTACAAGAACTGTTCCTTTCACAACTAACTCAATTCTCAGAGGAATACAATGTGCTAGATGCTTCCTTTCTACCATGTATGGTTGTCTTTGGAGAGTTACATGCGTTTCCTCCCCTCACTTGAATAGGCTTATTTGGAGCAAAAAGGGAATATCTCCACCTTGAATCACCTAGTTTTCACCAAGTCTTTCTTTCAAAAGTTAACTCAGTTATCACAGAGAAACAATGTGCTGCTAGCTTCTGCTTCTACACAGATGGATTTCCTTGGAGAGATACATGTGTTTCTTGAAGTAAGATGAATTGGTGGATTTGCAGCAAAATCAGCCTTTTCCATCTTGAAAACTTTGGTTTGTACGAAGTACTCCTTTCAAAAACTTTCTGAGTCTCCTGGGATAACAATGTGCTCCACGCGGTAGCCACTTTCATAGCTGGTTTTCTTTGGAGAGATACATGTGGTTCTTCAACTCTGGTGAATAGTCCTCTTTGGAGCATACTGAGGCTATTTCCACCTTGAAAGACCGTGGTTGCAGGAAGTATTCTTTTCCAAACTAATGCAATTCTCACAGGAAAACCATGTGCTAGATGCTCGTGCTTCAACCAGGGATGGTTTTCTTTCGACAAATACCTGTGTTTCTTCAACTTAGCCAAGTAGGGCTATTTGGAATAAAATGAGCCTTTTCGACCTTGAAAACAGTGACTTGCAGGAATGACCCTTCTCCAAATCCAATTCAACTCTCAAAGGGAAACATTGTGCTAGATGCTAGAGTTTCCACCAAGCCTACTTTTCTTTTAGAGGTACATGTCCTTCCTCTACTCAGCTGAATAGCCCTCATGGACCAAACGCAGCCTATCTCCCCCTGCAAACACCTAAGACTCATGAAGAATTACTTTCAAAAACTAACACAGCTCTCCCAGGAAAACATGTGCTTCTAACATGGATGGTTTTCCTTTGAGAGATACATGTGTTTCTTCAACTTAGCTGAATAGGCCTATTTGAAATGAGGTGAGCCTCCTACTTTGAATATTGGTATTTGCAGGGTGCATTGCTTTAAAAAACTAAATGAATTCTCATAGTGAAACACTGTGCTAGATGTGGCAGTTTCTAACATTGATGTATTTCTTTGCATACAAGCAGGTGTATCTTGAATTCTCCCAAGTAGACCTATTTGGAGTAAGCACGTACTCTCTCTACCTTGAAACACCTAAGTGGCAGTATGTATTCCTTTCAAAAATAACTCAAGTCTCAAAGGGAAACAACGTGCTAAATGCAAATGCTTCCATCACAGACGGTTTCCTTTTGAGAGGTACATGTGTTACATCTCCTTAGGGGAATAGGCGTCTTTGGAGCAAAATGATCCTTTCTCCACGTTTAAAACTATGATGTGCAGGACGTGTTCCATTCAAAAAGTAACTCAAGTCTCACAAGGAAACAAAGTGTTAGATTCTTTGCATCTAACACAGATTTTTTTTCTTTCGAGATATACTCATGTTTCATCAACTTCCTTGAACTGGCTTACTTGCAACAAAATGAGACTTTCTCCACCTTGAAAAGTATGATTTGCAGGAGTTATTCTTCCAAAACCTATCTGAAGTCTCACAGGGAAACAATGTGCTTGAAACTCCTGCTTCTAACTCGATGGCTTTCTTTCTAGGAATGCCTGTGTTTCATCAACTTACTTGACTAGGCCTACTTGGAACACAATGAGCCTATCTCCAACCTGAAAACTGTGATTAGCAGGATGTATTCCTTTCACAAACTTCCTTAATTCTCAAAGGGAAACAATGTGCTAAAAGCTGCTTCTTCCAACATAGGTGATTGTCTTTGCAGGGATACATGTGTTTCTTCAACTCACCTGAATAGGCCTACTTAGTGCAAAGAGAGACCTTCTCCACCTTGAAACAACTACATCGCAAGAAACAGTCCTTTCAAAAACTAATTTAATTGTCACAAGAACAAGGTGCTGAATGCTGCAGTTTCTAGCATACATGGTTTTCTTTGGGGAGGAACATGTGTTACTTCAACTCAGCTGAATAGGCCTATTTGGAGAAAACACAGCCTATCTCCACTTTGAAAGATCAAAGTTGCAGGAAGCATTCCTTGCCAAAACTGACACGGTTCTCCCTGGAATACAATGTGTTTAGATGCTCCGGCGTCGAACAGAAATGGTTTTCTTTGGAGAGATACATGGGTTTCTTCACCTCACCTGAATATACTTTAAAGGAGCAAACAGAGTCTATCTCCACCGTCAACCACCTTAGTTCCAGGAAGTACTCCTTTGAAAAACGAACTTAATTCTACGGGGAAACAATGTGGTAAAACCTCCTGGTTCTAACACAGATGATTTCCTTTCAGGAGATACCTGTGTTTCTTCAAGTTAGCTGCATAGGCCTATTTGGAACAAAATGAGTCTTTCTCCACCTAGAAAATACTGATTCGCAGGAGTTATTCCTTTCTAAACCAAATTCAATTCTCATAGGGAAACAATGGGCTAAATGCTGCATCTTATAAAACAGATATTTTTGTTGGAAGAGAAAGATGTCTTCCTTCAACTCAATGGAAAATGCCTCGTTGGAGCCAACGGCATCTATCTGCACCTTGAAACACCAAAGTTGCAGGAAGTATTTCTCTCAAAACTAACTCAGTTCTCCCAGGAAAAGAATGTGACAGATGCTCCTGCATGGAACAATGAAGGATTTCCTCGAGAGACACATGTGTTTCATCACCTCCCCTGAATAGGCCTCTTTGAAGCCCAAGGAGTCTTTCTCCCCTTTGAAAACTTTGGTTTGCAGGAATTTTTCCTTTCAAAACATAACACAAGTCTCACATGGAAAAAAGGTGCTAGATGCTCCTGCTGCTAGTACAGGTGTTTTCCCTTTGAGGGATACATGGCTTCCTTCAACTTCGCTGAATAGGCCTATTTGCAACAAAATGAGGGCTTTTCCACCTTGAAAACAATGGTTTACAAGAACTGTTCCTTTCACAACTAACTCAATTCTCAGAGGAATACAATGTGCTAGATGCTTCCTTTCTACCATGTATGGTTGTCTTTGGAGAGTTACATGCGTTTCCTCCCCTCACTTGAATAGGCTTATTTGGAGCAAAAAGGGAATATCTCCACCTTGAATCACCTAGTTTTCACCAAGTCTTTCTTTCAAAAGTTAACTCAGTTATCACAGAGAAACAATGTGCTGCTAGCTTCTGCTTCTACACAGATGGATTTCCTTGGAGAGATACATGTGTTTCTTGAAGTAAGATGAATTGGTGGATTTGCAGCAAAATCAGCCTTTTCCATCTTGAAAACTTTGGTTTGTACGAAGTACTCCTTTCAAAAACTTTCTGAGTCTCCCGGGATAACAATGTGCTCCACGCGGTAGCCACTTTCATAGCTGGTTTTCTTTGGAGAGATACATGTGGTTCTTCAACTCTGGTGAATAGTCCTCTTTGGAGCATACTGAGGCTATTTCCACCTTGAAAGACCGTGGTTGCAGGAAGTATTCTTTTCCAAACTAATGCAATTCTCACAGGAAAACCATGTGCTAGATGCTCGTGCTTCAACCAGGGATGGTTTTCTTTCGACAAATACCTGTGTTTCTTCAACTTAGCCAAGTAGGGCTATTTGGAATAAAATGAGCCTTTTCGACCTTGAAAACAGTGACTTGCAGGAATGACCCTTCTCCAAATCCAATTCAACTCTCAAAGGGAAACATTGTGCTAGATGCTAGAGTTTCCACCAAGCCTACTTTTCTTTTAGAGGTACATGTCCTTCCTCTACTCAGCTGAATAGCCCTCATGGACCAAACGCAGCCTATCTCCCCCTGCAAACACCTAAGACTCATGAAGAATTACTTTCAAAAACTAACACAGCTCTCCCAGGAAAACATGTGCTTCTAACATGGATGGTTTTCCTTTGAGAGATACATGTGTTTCTTCAACTTAGCTGAATAGGCCTATTTGAAATGAGGTGAGCCTCCTACTTTGAATATTGGTATTTGCAGGGTGCATTGCTTTAAAAAACTAAATGAATTCTCATAGTGAAACACTGTGCTAGATGTGGCAGTTTCTAACATTGATGTATTTCTTTGCATACAAGCAGGTGTATCTTGAATTCTCCCAAGTAGACCTATTTGGAGTAAGCACGTACTCTCTCTACCTTGAAACACCTAAGTGGCAGTATGTATTCCTTTCAAAAATAACTCAAGTCTCAAAGGGAAACAACGTGCTAAATGCAAATGCTTCCATCACAGACGGTTTCCTTTTGAGAGGTACATGTGTTACATCTCCTTAGGGGAATAGGCGTCTTTGGAGCAAAATGATCCTTTCTCCACGTTTAAAACTATGATGTGCAGGACGTGTTCCATTCAAAAAGTAACTCAAGTCTCACAAGGAAACAAAGTGTTAGATTCTTTGCATCTAACACAGATTTTTTTTCTTTCGAGATATACTCATATTTCATCAACTTCCTTGAACTGGCTTACTTGCAACAAAATGAGACTTTCTCCACCTTGAAAAGTATGATTTGCAGGAGTTATTCTTCCAAAACCTATCTGAAGTCTCACAGGGAAACAATGTGCTTGAAACTCCTGCTTCTAACTCGATGGCTTTCTTTCTAGGAATGCCTGTGTTTCATCAACTTACTTGACTAGGCCTACTTGGAACACAATGAGCCTATCTCCAACCTGAAAACTGTGATTAGCAGGATGTATTCCTTTCACAAACTTCCTTAATTCTCAAAGGGAAACAATGTGCTAAAAGCTGCTTCTTCCAACATAGGTGATTGTCTTTGCAGGGATACATGTGTTTCTTCAACTCACCTGAATAGGCCTACTTAGTGCAAAGAGAGACCTTCTCCACCTTGAAACAACTACATCGCAAGAAACAGTCCTTTCAAAAACTAATTTAATTGTCACAAGAACAAGGTGCTGAATGCTGCAGTTTCTAGCATACATGGTTTTCTTTGGGGAGGAACATGTGTTACTTCAACTCAGCTGAATAGGCCTATTTGGAGAAAACACAGCCTATCTCCACTTTGAAAGATCAAAGTTGCAGGAAGCATTCCTTGCCAAAACTGACACGGTTCTCCCTGGAATACAATGTGTTTAGATGCTCCGGCGTCGAACAGAAATGGTTTTCTTTGGAGAGATACATGGGTTTCTTCACCTCACCTGAATATACTTTAAAGGAGCAAACAGAGTCTATCTCCACCGTCAACCACCTTAGTTCCAGGAAGTACTCCTTTGAAAAACGAACTTAATTCTACGGGGAAACAATGTGGTAAAACCTCCTGGTTCTAACACAGATGATTTCCTTTCAGGAGATACCTGTGTTTCTTCAAGTTAGCTGCATAGGCCTATTTGGAACAAAATGAGTCTTTCTCCACCTAGAAAATACTGATTCGCAGGAGTTATTCCTTTCTAAACCAAATTCAATTCTCATAGGGAAACAATGGGCTAAATGCTGCATCTTATAAAACAGATATTTTTGTTGGAAGAGAAAGATGTCTTCCTTCAACTCAATGGAAAATGCCTCGTTGGAGCCAACGGCATCTATCTGCACCTTGAAACACCAAAGTTGCAGGAAGTATTTCTCTCAAAACTAACTCAGTTCTCCCAGGAAAAGAATGTGACAGATGCTCCTGCATGGAACAATGAAGGATTTCCTCGAGAGACACATGTGTTTCATCACCTCCCCTGAATAGGCCTCTTTGAAGCCCAAGGAGTCTTTCTCCCCTTTGAAAACTTTGGTTTGCAGGAATTTTTCCTTTCAAAACATAACACAAGTCTCACATGGAAAAAAGGTGCTAGATGCTCCTGCTGCTAGTACAGGTGTTTTCCCTTTGAGGGATACATGGCTTCCTTCAACTTCGCTGAATAGGCCTATTTGCAACAAAATGAGGGCTTTTCCACCTTGAAAACAATGGTTTACAAGAACTGTTCCTTTCACAACTAACTCAATTCTCAGAGGAATACAATGTGCTAGATGCTTCCTTTCTACCATGTATGGTTGTCTTTGGAGAGTTACATGCGTTTCCTCCCCTCACTTGAATAGGCTTATTTGGAGCAAAAAGGGAATATCTCCACCTTGAATCACCTAGTTTTCACCAAGTCTTTCTTTCAAAAGTTAACTCAGTTATCACAGAGAAACAATGTGCTGCTAGCTTCTGCTTCTACACAGATGGATTTCCTTGGAGAGATACATGTGTTTCTTGAAGTAAGATGAATTGGTGGATTTGCAGCAAAATCAGCCTTTTCCATCTTGAAAACTTTGGTTTGTACGAAGTACTCCTTTCAAAAACTTTCTGAGTCTCCCGGGATAACAATGTGCTCCACGCGGTAGCCACTTTCATAGCTGGTTTTCTTTGGAGAGATACATGTGGTTCTTCAACTCTGGTGAATAGTCCTCTTTGGAGCATACTGAGGCTATTTCCACCTTGAAAGACCGTGGTTGCAGGAAGTATTCTTTTCCAAACTAATGCAATTCTCACAGGAAAACCATGTGCTAGATGCTCGTGCTTCAACCAGGGATGGTTTTCTTTCGACAAATACCTGTGTTTCTTCAACTTAGCCAAGTAGGGCTATTTGGAATAAAATGAGCCTTTTCGACCTTGAAAACAGTGACTTGCAGGAATGACCCTTCTCCAAATCCAATTCAACTCTCAAAGGGAAACATTGTGCTAGATGCTAGAGTTTCCACCAAGCCTACTTTTCTTTTAGAGGTACATGTCCTTCCTCTACTCAGCTGAATAGCCCTCATGGACCAAACGCAGCCTATCTCCCCCTGCAAACACCTAAGACTCATGAAGAATTACTTTCAAAAACTAACACAGCTCTCCCAGGAAAACATGTGCTTCTAACATGGATGGTTTTCCTTTGAGAGATACATGTGTTTCTTCAACTTAGCTGAATAGGCCTATTTGAAATGAGGTGAGCCTCCTACTTTGAATATTGGTATTTGCAGGGTGCATTGCTTTAAAAAACTAAATGAATTCTCATAGTGAAACACTGTGCTAGATGTGGCAGTTTCTAACATTGATGTATTTCTTTGCATACAAGCAGGTGTATCTTGAATTCTCCCAAGTAGACCTATTTGGAGTAAGCACGTACTCTCTCTACCTTGAAACACCTAAGTGGCAGTATGTATTCCTTTCAAAAATAACTCAAGTCTCAAAGGGAAACAACGTGCTAAATGCAAATGCTTCCATCACAGACGGTTTCCTTTTGAGAGGTACATGTGTTACATCTCCTTAGGGGAATAGGCGTCTTTGGAGCAAAATGATCCTTTCTCCACGTTTAAAACTATGATGTGCAGGACGTGTTCCATTCAAAAAGTAACTCAAGTCTCACAAGGAAACAAAGTGTTAGATTCTTTGCATCTAACACAGATTTTTTTTCTTTCGAGATATACTCATATTTCATCAACTTCCTTGAACTGGCTTACTTGCAACAAAATGAGACTTTCTCCACCTTGAAAAGTATGATTTGCAGGAGTTATTCTTCCAAAACCTATCTGAAGTCTCACAGGGAAACAATGTGCTTGAAACTCCTGCTTCTAACTCGATGGCTTTCTTTCTAGGAATGCCTGTGTTTCATCAACTTACTTGACTAGGCCTACTTGGAACACAATGAGCCTATCTCCAACCTGAAAACTGTGATTAGCAGGATGTATTCCTTTCACAAACTTCCTTAATTCTCAAAGGGAAACAATGTGCTAAAAGCTGCTTCTTCCAACATAGGTGATTGTCTTTGCAGGGATACATGTGTTTCTTCAACTCACCTGAATAGGCCTACTTAGTGCAAAGAGAGACCTTCTCCACCTTGAAACAACTACGTCGCAAGAAACAGTCCTTTCAAAAACTAATTTAATTGTCACAAGAACAAGGTGCTGAATGCTGCAGTTTCTAGCATACATGGTTTTCTTTGGGGAGGAACATGTGTTACTTCAACTCAGCTGAATAGGCCTATTTGGAGAAAACACAGCCTATCTCCACTTTGAAAGATCAAAGTTGCAGGAAGCATTCCTTGCCAAAACTGACACGGTTCTCCCTGGAATACAATGTGTTTAGATGCTCTGGCGTCGAACAGAAATGGTTTTCTTTGGAGAGATACATGGGTTTCTTCACCTCACCTGAATATACTTTAAAGGAGCAAACAGAGTCTATCTCCACCGTCAACCACCTTAGTTCCAGGAAGTACTCCTTTGAAAAACGAACTTAATTCTACGGGGAAACAATGTGGTAAAACCTCCTGGTTCTAACACAGATGATTTCCTTTCAGGAGATACCTGTGTTTCTTCAAGTTAGCTGCATAGGCCTATTTGGAACAAAATGAGTCTTTCTCCACCTAGAAAATACTGATTCGCAGGAGTTATTCCTTTCTAAACCAAATTCAATTCTCATAGGGAAACAATGGGCTAAATGCTGCATCTTATAAAACAGATATTTTTGTTGGAAGAGAAAGATGTCTTCCTTCAACTCAATGGAAAATGCCTAGTTGGAGCCAACGGCATCTATCTCCACCTTGAAACACCAAAGTTGCAGGAAGTATTTCTCTCAAAACTAACTCAGTTCTCCCAGGAAAAGAATGTGACAGATGCTCCTGCATGGAACAATGAAGGATTTCCTCGAGAGACACATGTGTTTCATCACCTCCCCTGAATAGGCCTCTTTGAAGCCCAAGGAGTCTTTCTCCCCTTTGAAAACTTTGGTTTGCAGGAATTTTTCCTTTCAAAACATAACACAAGTCTCACATGGAAAAAAGGTGCTAGATGCTCCTGCTGCTAGTACAGGTGTTTTCCCTTTGAGGGATACATGGCTTCCTTCAACTTCGCTGAATAGGCCTATTTGCAACAAAATGAGGGCTTTTCCACCTTGAAAACAATGGTTTACAAGAACTGTTCCTTTCACAACTAACTCAATTCTCAGAGGAATACAATGTGCTAGATGCTTCCTTTCTACCATGTATGGTTGTCTTTGGAGAGTTACATGCGTTTCCTCCCCTCACTTGAATAGGCTTATTTGGAGCAAAAAGGGAATATCTCCACCTTGAATCACCTAGTTTTCACCAAGTCTTTCTTTCAAAAGTTAACTCAGTTATCACAGAGAAACAATGTGCTGCTAGCTTCTGCTTCTACACAGATGGATTTCCTTGGAGAGATACATGTGTTTCTTGAAGTAAGATGAATTGGTGGATTTGCAGCAAAATCAGCCTTTTCCATCTTGAAAACTTTGGTTTGTACGAAGTACTCCTTTCAAAAACTTTCTGAGTCTCCCGGGATAACAATGTGCTCCACGCGGTAGCCACTTTCATAGCTGGTTTTCTTTGGAGAGATACATGTGGTTCTTCAACTCTGGTGAATAGTCCTCTTTGGAGCATACTGAGGCTATTTCCACCTTGAAAGACCGTGGTTGCAGGAAGTATTCTTTTCCAAACTAATGCAATTCTCACAGGAAAACCATGTGCTAGATGCTCGTGCTTCAACCAGGGATGGTTTTCTTTCGACAAATACCTGTGTTTCTTCAACTTAGCCAAGTAGGGCTATTTGGAATAAAATGAGCCTTTTCGACCTTGAAAACAGTGACTTGCAGGAATGACCCTTCTCCAAATCCAATTCAACTCTCAAAGGGAAACATTGTGCTAGATGCTAGAGTTTCCACCAAGCCTACTTTTCTTTTAGAGGTACATGTCCTTCCTCTACTCAGCTGAATAGCCCTCATGGACCAAACGCAGCCTATCTCCCCCTGCAAACACCTAAGACTCATGAAGAATTACTTTCAAAAACTAACACAGTTCTCCCAGGAAAACATGTGCTTCTAACATGGATGTTTTTCCTTTGAGAGATACATGTGTTTCTTCAACTTAGCTGAATAGGCCTATTTGAAATGAGGTGAGCCTCCTACTTTGAATATTGATATTTGCAGGGTACATTGCTTTAAAAAACTAAGTGAATTCTCATAGTGAAACACTGTGCTAGACGTGGCAGTTTCTAACATTGATATATTTCTTTGCATACAAGCAGTTGTATCTTTAATTCTCCCAAATAGGCCTATTTGGAGTAAGCACATACTCTCTCCACCTTGAAACACCTAAGTGGCAGTATGTATTCCTTTTAAAAATAACTCAAGTCTCAAAGGGAAACAACGTGCTAAATGCAAATGCTTCCATCACAGACGGTTTCCTTTTGAGAGGTACATGTGTTACATCTCCTTAGGGGAATACGCGTCTTTGGAGCAAAATGATCCTTTCTCCACGTTTGAAACTATGATGTGCAGGACGTGTTCCATTCAAAAAGTAACTCAAGTCTCACAAGGAAACAAAGTGTTAGATTCTTTGCATCTAACACAGATTTTTTTTCTTTCAAGATATACTCATGTTTCATCAACTTCCTTGAACTGGCTTACTTGCAACAAAATGAGACTTTCTCCACCTTGAAAAGTATGATTTGCAGGAGTTATTCTTCCAAAACCTATCTGAAGTCTCACAGGGAAACAATGTGCTTGAAACTCCTGCTTCTAACTCGATGGCTTTCTTTCTAGGAATGCATGTGTTTCATCAACTTAGTTGACTAGGCCTACTTGGAACACAATGAGCCTATCTCCAACCTGAAAACTGTGATTAGCAGGATGTATTCCTTTCCAAAACTTCCTTAATTCTCAAAGGGAAACAATGTGCTAGAAGCTGCGGTTTCCAACATAGGTGATTGTCTTTGCAGGGATACATGTGTTTCTTCAACTCACCTGAATAGGCCTACTTAGTGCAAAGAGAGACCTTCTCCACCTTGAAACAACTACGTTGCAAGAAACAGTCCTTTCCAAAACTAATTTAATTGTCACAAGAACAAGTTGCTGAATGCTGCAGTTTCTAGCATACATGGTTTTCTTTGGGGAGGAACATGTGTTACTTCAACTCAGCTGAATAGGCCTATTTGGAGCAAACACAGCCTATCTCCACTTTGAAAGATCAAAGTTGCAGGAAGCATTCCTTGCCAAAACGGACACGGTTCTCCCTTTAATACAATGTGTTTAGACGCTCTGGCGTCGAACAGAAATGGATTACTTTGGAGAAATACATGGGTTTCTTCACCTCACCTGAATATACTTTAAAGGAGCAAACAGAGTCTATCTCCACCGTCAACCACCTTAGTTCCAGGAAGTACTCCTTTGAAAAACGAACTTAATTCTACAGGGAAACAATGTGGTAGAACCTCCTGGTTCTAACACAGATGATTTCCTTTCAGGAGATACCTGTGTTTCTTCAAGTTAGCTGCATAGGCCTATTTGGAACAAAATGAGTCTTTCTCCACCTAGAAAATACTGATTCGCAGGGCTTATTCCTTTCAAAAGAAATTCAATTCTCATAGGGAAACAATGGGCTAGATGCTGCATCTTAAATAACAGATATTTTTGTTGGAAGAGAAAGATGACTTCCTTCAACTCAATGGAAAATGCCTAGTTGGAGCCAACGGCATCTATCTCCACCTTGAAACACCAAAGTTGCAGGAAGTATTTCTCTCAAAACTAACTCAGTTCTCCCAGGAAAAGAAGGTGACAGATGCTCCTGCATGGAACAATGAAGGATTTCCTCGAGAGACACATGTGTTTCATCACCTCCCCTGAATAGGCCTCTTTGAAGCCCAAGGAGTCTTTCTCCCCTTTGAAAACTTTGGTTTGCAGGAATTTTTCCTTTCAAAACATAACACAAGTCTCACATGGAAGAAAGGTGCTAGATGCTCCTGCTGCTCGTACAGGTGTTTTTCCTTTGAGGGATACATGGGTTCCTTCAACTTAGCTGAATAGGCCTATTTGCAACAAAATGAGGGCTTTTCCACCTTGAAAACAATGGTTTACAAGAACTGTTCCTTTCACAACTAACTCAATTCTCAGAGGAATACAATGTGCTAGGTGCTTCCTTTCTACCATGTATGGTTGTCTTTGGAGAGTTACATGCGTTTCCTCCCCTCACTTGAATAGGCTTATTTGGAGCAAAAAGGGCCTATCTCCACCTTGAATCACCTAATTTTCACGAAGTCTTTCTTTCAAAAGTTAACTGAGTTATCACAGAGAAACAATGTGCTGCTAGCTTCTGCTTCTACACAGATGGATTTCCTTGGAGAGATACATGTGTTTCTTGAAGTAAGATGAATTGGTGGATTTGCAGCAAAATGAGCCTTTTCCATCTTGAAAACTTTGGTTTGTACGAAGTACTCCTTTCAAAAACTTTCTGAGTCTCCCGGGATAACAATGTGCTCCACGCGGTAGCCACTTTCATAGCTGGTTTTCTTTGGAGAGATACATATGGTTCTTCAACTCAGGTGAATAGGCCTATTTGGAGCACACTGAGGCTATTTCCACCTTGAAAGACCGTGGTTGCAGGACGTATTCTTTTCCACACTAATGCAATTCTCACAGGAAAACCATGTGCTAGATGCTCGTGCTTCAACCAGGGATGGTTTTCTTTCGACAAATACCTGTGTTTCTTCAACTTAGCCAAGTAGGGCTATTTGGAATAAAATGAGCCTTTTCGACCTTGAAAACAGTGACTTGCAGGAATGACCCTTCTCCAAATCCAATTCAACTCTCAAAGGGAAACATTGTGCTAGATGCTAGAGTTTCCACCAAGCCTACTTTTCTTTTAGAGGTACATGTCCTTCCTCTACTCAGCTGAATAGCCCTCATGGACCAAACGCAGCCTATCTCCCCCTGCAAACACCTAAGACTCATGAAGAATTACTTTCAAAAACTAACACAGTTCTCCCAGGAAAACATGTGCTTCTAACATGGATGGTTTTCCTTTGACAGATACATGTGTTTCTTCAACTTAGCTGAATAGGCCTATTTGAAATGAGGTGAGCCTCCTACTTTGAATATTGGTATTTGCAGGGTGCATTGCTTTAAAAAACTAAATGAATTCTCATAGTGAAACACTGTGCTAGATGTGGCAGTTTCTAACATTGATATATTTCTTTGCATACAAGCAGGTGTATCTTGAATTCTCCCAAGTAGACCTATTTGGAGTAAGCACGTACTCTCTCTACCTTGAAACACCTAAGTGGCAGTATGTATTCCTTTCAAAAATAACTCAAGTCTCAAAGGGAAACAACGTGCTAAATGCAAATGCTTCCATCACAGACGGTTTCCTTTTGAGAGGTACATGTGTTACATCTCCTTAGGGGAATAGGCGTCTTTGGAGCAAAATGATCCTTTCTCCACGTTTAAAACTATGATGTGCAGGACGTGTTCCATTCAAAAAGTAACTCAAGTCTCACAAGGAAACAAAGTGTTAGATTCTTTGCATCTAACACAGATTTTTTTTCTTTCGAGATATACTCATATTTCATCAACTTCCTTGAACTGGCTTACTTGCAACAAAATGAGACTTTCTCCACCTTGAAAAGTATGATTTGCAGGAGTTATTCTTCCAAAACCTATCTGAAGTCTCACAGGGAAACAATGTGCTTGAAACTCCTGCTTTTAACTCGATGGCTTTCTTTCTAGGAATGCCTGTGTTTCATCAACTTACTTGACTAGGCCTACTTGGAACACAATGAGCCTATCTCCAACCTGAAAACTGTGATTAGCAGGATGTATTCCTTTCACAAACTTCCTTAATTCTCAAAGGGAAACAATGTGCTAAAAGCTGCTTCTTCCAACATAGGTGATTGTCTTTGCAGGGATACATGTGTTTCTTCAACTCACCTGAATAGGCCTACTTAGTGCAAAGAGAGACCTTCTCCACCTTGAAACAACTACGTCGCAAGAAACAGTCCTTTCAAAAACTAATTTAATTGTCACAAGAACAAGGTGCTGAATGCTGCAGTTTCTAGCATACATGGTTTTCTTTGGGGAGGAACATGTGTTACTTCAACTCAGCTGAATAGGCCTATTTGGAGAAAACACAGCCTATCTCCACTTTGAAAGATCAAAGTTGCAGGAAGCATTCCTTGCCAAAACTGACACGGTTCTCCCTGGAATACAATGTGTTTAGATGCTCCGGCGTCGAACAGAAATGGTTTTCTTTGGAGAGATACATGGGTTTCTTCACCTCACCTGAATATACTTTAAAGGAGCAAACAGAGTCTATCTCCACCGTCAACCACCTTAGTTCCAGGAAGTACTCCTTTGAAAAACGAACTTAATTCTACGGGGAAACAATGTGGTAAAACCTCCTGGTTCTAACACAGATGATTTCCTTTCAGGAGATACCTGTGTTTCTTCAAGTTAGCTGCATAGGCCTATTTGGAACAAAATGAGTCTTTCTCCACCTAGAAAATACTGATTCGCAGGAGTTATTCCTTTCTAAACCAAATTCAATTCTCATAGGGAAACAATGGGCTAAATGCTGCATCTTATAAAACAGATATTTTTGTTGGAAGAGAAAGATGTCTTCCTTCAACTCAATGGAAAATGCCTAGTTGGAGCCAACGGCATCTATCTCCACCTTGAAACACCAAAGTTGCAGGAAGTATTTCTCTCAAAACTAACTCAGTTCTCCCAGGAAAAGAATGTGACAGATGCTCCTGCATGGAACAATGAAGGATTTCCTCGAGAGACACATGTGTTTCATCACCTCCCCTGAATAGGCCTCTTTGAAGCCCAAGGAGTCTTTCTCCCCTTTGAAAACTTTGGTTTGCAGGAATTTTTCCTTTCAAAACATAACACAAGTCTCACATGGAAAAAAGGTGCTAGATGCTCCTGCTGCTAGTACAGGTGTTTTCCCTTTGAGGGATACATGGCTTCCTTCAACTTCGCTGAATAGGCCTATTTGCAACAAAATGAGGGCTTTTCCACCTTGAAAACAATGGTTTACAAGAACTGTTCCTTTCACAACTAACTCAATTCTCAGAGGAATACAATGTGCTAGATGCTTCCTTTCTACCATGTATGGTTGTCTTTGGAGAGTTACATGCGTTTCCTCCCCTCACTTGAATAGGCTTATTTGGAGCAAAAAGGGAATATCTCCACCTTGAATCACCTAGTTTTCACCAAGTCTTTCTTTCAAAAGTTAACTCAGTTATCACAGAGAAACAATGTGCTGCTAGCTTCTGCTTCTACACAGATGGATTTCCTTGGAGAGATACATGTGTTTCTTGAAGTAAGATGAATTGGTGGATTTGCAGCAAAATCAGCCTTTTCCATCTTGAAAACTTTGGTTTGTACGAAGTACTCCTTTCAAAAACTTTCTGAGTCTCCTGGGATAACAATGTGCTCCACGCGGTAGCCACTTTCATAGCTGGTTTTCTTTGGAGAGATACATGTGGTTCTTCAACTCTGGTGAATAGTCCTCTTTGGAGCATACTGAGGCTATTTCCACCTTGAAAGACCGTGGTTGCAGGAAGTATTCTTTTCCAAACTAATGCAATTCTCACAGGAAAACCATGTGCTAGATGCTCGTGCTTCAACCAGGGATGGTTTTCTTTCGACAAATACCTGTGTTTCTTCAACTTAGCCAAGTAGGGCTATTTGGAATAAAATGAGCCTTTTCGACCTTGAAAACAGTGACTTGCAGGAATGACCCTTCTCCAAATCCAATTCAACTCTCAAAGGGAAACATTGTGCTAGATGCTAGAGTTTCCACCAAGCCTACTTTTCTTTTAGAGGTACATGTCCTTCCTCTACTCAGCTGAATAGCCCTCATGGACCAAACGCAGCCTATCTCCCCCTGCAAACACCTAAGACTCATGAAGAATTACTTTCAAAAACTAACACAGCTCTCCCAGGAAAACATGTGCTTCTAACATGGATGGTTTTCCTTTGAGAGATACATGTGTTTCTTCAACTTAGCTGAATAGGCCTATTTGAAATGAGGTGAGCCTCCTACTTTGAATATTGGTATTTGCAGGGTGCATTGCTTTAAAAAACTAAATGAATTCTCATAGTGAAACACTGTGCTAGATGTGGCAGTTTCTAACATTGATGTATTTCTTTGCATACAAGCAGGTGTATCTTGAATTCTCCCAAGTAGACCTATTTGGAGTAAGCACGTACTCTCTCTACCTTGAAACACCTAAGTGGCAGTATGTATTCCTTTCAAAAATAACTCAAGTCTCAAAGGGAAACAACGTGCTAAATGCAAATGCTTCCATCACAGACGGTTTCCTTTTGAGAGGTACATGTGTTACATCTCCTTAGGGGAATAGGCGTCTTTGGAGCAAAATGATCCTTTCTCCACGTTTAAAACTATGATGTGCAGGACGTGTTCCATTCAAAAAGTAACTCAAGTCTCACAAGGAAACAAAGTGTTAGATTCTTTGCATCTAACACAGATTTTTTTTCTTTCGAGATATACTCATATTTCATCAACTTCCTTGAACTGGCTTACTTGCAACAAAATGAGACTTTCTCCACCTTGAAAAGTATGATTTGCAGGAGTTATTCTTCCAAAACCTATCTGAAGTCTCACAGGGAAACAATGTGCTTGAAACTCCTGCTTCTAACTCGATGGCTTTCTTTCTAGGAATGCCTGTGTTTCATCAACTTACTTGACTAGGCCTACTTGGAACACAATGAGCCTATCTCCAACCTGAAAACTGTGATTAGCAGGATGTATTCCTTTCACAAACTTCCTTAATTCTCAAAGGGAAACAATGTGCTAAAAGCTGCTTCTTCCAACATAGGTGATTGTCTTTGCAGGGATACATGTGTTTCTTCAACTCACCTGAATAGGCCTACTTAGTGCAAAGAGAGACCTTCTCCACCTTGAAATAACTACGTCGCAAGAAACAGTCCTTTCAAAAACTAATTTAATTGTCACAAGAACAAGGTGCTGAATGCTGCAGTTTCTAGCATACATGGTTTTCTTTGGGGAGGAACATGTGTTACTTCAACTCAGCTGAATAGGCCTATTTGGAGAAAACACAGCCTATCTCCACTTTGAAAGATCAAAGTTGCAGGAAGCATTCCTTGCCAAAACTGACACGGTTCTCCCTGGAATACAATGTGTTTAGATGCTCCGGCGTCGAACAGAAATGGTTTTCTTTGGAGAGATACATGGGTTTCTTCACCTCACCTGAATATACTTTAAAGGAGCAAACAGAGTCTATCTCCACCGTCAACCACCTTAGTTCCAGGAAGTACTCCTTTGAAAAACGAACTTAATTCTACGGGGAAACAATGTGGTAAAACCTCCTGGTTCTAACACAGATGATTTCCTTTCAGGAGATACCTGTGTTTCTTCAAGTTAGCTGCATAGGCCTATTTGGAACAAAATGAGTCTTTCTCCACCTAGAAAATACTGATTCGCAGGAGTTATTCCTTTCTAAACCAAATTCAATTCTCATAGGGAAACAATGGGCTAAATGCTGCATCTTATAAAACAGATATTTTTGTTGGAAGAGAAAGATGTCTTCCTTCAACTCAATGGAAAATGCCTCGTTGGAGCCAACGGCATCTATCTGCACCTTGAAACACCAAAGTTGCAGGAAGTATTTCTCTCAAAACTAACTCAGTTCTCCCAGGAAAAGAATGTGACAGATGCTCCTGCATGGAACAATGAAGGATTTCCTCGAGAGACACATGTGTTTCATCACCTCCCCTGAATAGGCCTCTTTGAAGCCCAAGGAGTCTTTCTCCCCTTTGAAAACTTTGGTTTGCAGGAATTTTTCCTTTCAAAACATAACACAAGTCTCACATGGAAAAAAGGTGCTAGATGCTCCTGCTGCTAGTACAGGTGTTTTCCCTTTGAGGGATACATGGCTTCCTTCAACTTCGCTGAATAGGCCTATTTGCAACAAAATGAGGGCTTTTCCACCTTGAAAACAATGGTTTACAAGAACTGTTCCTTTCACAACTAACTCAATTCTCAGAGGAATACAATGTGCTAGATGCTTCCTTTCTACCATGTATGGTTGTCTTTGGAGAGTTACATGCGTTTCCTCCCCTCACTTGAATAGGCTTATTTGGAGCAAAAAGGGAATATCTCCACCTTGAATCACCTAGTTTTCACCAAGTCTTTCTTTCAAAAGTTAACTCAGTTATCACAGAGAAACAATGTGCTGCTAGCTTCTGCTTCTACACAGATGGATTTCCTTGGAGAGATACATGTGTTTCTTGAAGTAAGATGAATTGGTGGATTTGCAGCAAAATCAGCCTTTTCCATCTTGAAAACTTTGGTTTGTACGAAGTACTCCTTTCAAAAACTTTCTGAGTCTCCCGGGATAACAATGTGCTCCACGCGGTAGCCACTTTCATAGCTGGTTTTCTTTGGAGAGATACATGTGGTTCTTCAACTCTGGTGAATAGTCCTCTTTGGAGCATACTGAGGCTATTTCCACCTTGAAAGACCGTGGTTGCAGGAAGTATTCTTTTCCAAACTAATGCAATTCTCACAGGAAAACCATGTGCTAGATGCTCGTGCTTCAACCAGGGATGGTTTTCTTTCGACAAATACCTGTGTTTCTTCAACTTAGCCAAGTAGGGCTATTTGGAATAAAATGAGCCTTTTCGACCTTGAAAACAGTGACTTGCAGGAATGACCCTTCTCCAAATCCAATTCAACTCTCAAAGGGAAACATTGTGCTAGATGCTAGAGTTTCCACCAAGCCTACTTTTCTTTTAGAGGTACATGTCCTTCCTCTACTCAGCTGAATAGCCCTCATGGACCAAACGCAGCCTATCTCCCCCTGCAAACACCTAAGACTCATGAAGAATTACTTTCAAAAACTAACACAGCTCTCCCAGGAAAACATGTGCTTCTAACATGGATGGTTTTCCTTTGAGAGATACATGTGTTTCTTCAACTTAGCTGAATAGGCCTATTTGAAATGAGGTGAGCCTCCTACTTTGAATATTGGTATTTGCAGGGTGCATTGCTTTAAAAAACTAAATGAATTCTCATAGTGAAACACTGTGCTAGATGTGGCAGTTTCTAACATTGATGTATTTCTTTGCATACAAGCAGGTGTATCTTGAATTCTCCCAAGTAGACCTATTTGGAGTAAGCACGTACTCTCTCTACCTTGAAACACCTAAGTGGCAGTATGTATTCCTTTCAAAAATAACTCAAGTCTCAAAGGGAAACAACGTGCTAAATGCAAATGCTTCCATCACAGACGGTTTCCTTTTGAGAGGTACATGTGTTACATCTCCTTAGGGGAATAGGCGTCTTTGGAGCAAAATGATCCTTTCTCCACGTTTAAAACTATGATGTGCAGGACGTGTTCCATTCAAAAAGTAACTCAAGTCTCACAAGGAAACAAAGTGTTAGATTCTTTGCATCTAACACAGATTTTTTTTCTTTCGAGATATACTCATATTTCATCAACTTCCTTGAACTGGCTTACTTGCAACAAAATGAGACTTTCTCCACCTTGAAAAGTATGATTTGCAGGAGTTATTCTTCCAAAACCTATCTGAAGTCTCACAGGGAAACAATGTGCTTGAAACTCCTGCTTCTAACTCGATGGCTTTCTTTCTAGGAATGCCTGTGTTTCATCAACTTACTTGACTAGGCCTACTTGGAACACAATGAGCCTATCTCCAACCTGAAAACTGTGATTAGCAGGATGTATTCCTTTCACAAACTTCCTTAATTCTCAAAGGGAAACAATGTGCTAAAAGCTGCTTCTTCCAACATAGGTGATTGTCTTTGCAGGGATACATGTGTTTCTTCAACTCACCTGAATAGGCCTACTTAGTGCAAAGAGAGACCTTCTCCACCTTGAAACAACTACGTCGCAAGAAACAGTCCTTTCAAAAACTAATTTAATTGTCACAAGAACAAGGTGCTGAATGCTGCAGTTTCTAGCATACATGGTTTTCTTTGGGGAGGAACATGTGTTACTTCAACTCAGCTGAATAGGCCTATTTGGAGAAAACACAGCCTATCTCCACTTTGAAAGATCAAAGTTGCAGGAAGCATTCCTTGCCAAAACTGACACGGTTCTCCCTGGAATACAATGTGTTTAGATGCTCCGGCGTCGAACAGAAATGGTTTTCTTTGGAGAGATACATGGGTTTCTTCACCTCACCTGAATATACTTTAAAGGAGCAAACAGAGTCTATCTCCACCGTCAACCACCTTAGTTCCAGGAAGTACTCCTTTGAAAAACGAACTTAATTCTACGGGGAAACAATGTGGTAAAACCTCCTGGTTCTAACACAGATGATTTCCTTTCAGGAGATACCTGTGTTTCTTCAAGTTAGCTGCATAGGCCTATTTGGAACAAAATGAGTCTTTCTCCACCTAGAAAATACTGATTCGCAGGAGTTATTCCTTTCTAAACCAAATTCAATTCTCATAGGGAAACAATGGGCTAAATGCTGCATCTTATAAAACAGATATTTTTGTTGGAAGAGAAAGATGTCTTCCTTCAACTCAATGGAAAATGCCTCGTTGGAGCCAACGGCATCTATCTGCACCTTGAAACACCAAAGTTGCAGGAAGTATTTCTCTCAAAACTAACTCAGTTCTCCCAGGAAAAGAATGTGACAGATGCTCCTGCATGGAACAATGAAGGATTTCCTCGAGAGACACATGTGTTTCATCACCTCCCCTGAATAGGCCTCTTTGAAGCCCAAGGAGTCTTTCTCCCCTTTGAAAACTTTGGTTTGCAGGAATTTTTCCTTTCAAAACATAACACAAGTCTCACATGGAAAAAAGGTGCTAGATGCTCCTGCTGCTAGTACAGGTGTTTTCCCTTTGAGGGATACATGGCTTCCTTCAACTTCGCTGAATAGGCCTATTTGCAACAAAATGAGGGCTTTTCCACCTTGAAAACAATGGTTTACAAGAACTGTTCCTTTCACAACTAACTCAATTCTCAGAGGAATACAATGTGCTAGATGCTTCCTTTCTACCATGTATGGTTGTCTTTGGAGAGTTACATGCGTTTCCTCCCCTCACTTGAATAGGCTTATTTGGAGCAAAAAGGGAATATCTCCACCTTGAATCACCTAGTTTTCACCAAGTCTTTCTTTCAAAAGTTAACTCAGTTATCACAGAGAAACAATGTGCTGCTAGCTTCTGCTTCTACACAGATGGATTTCCTTGGAGAGATACATGTGTTTCTTGAAGTAAGATGAATTGGTGGATTTGCAGCAAAATCAGCCTTTTCCATCTTGAAAACTTTGGTTTGTACGAAGTACTCCTTTCAAAAACTTTCTGAGTCTCCCGGGATAACAATGTGCTCCACGCGGTAGCCACTTTCATAGCTGGTTTTCTTTGGAGAGATACATGTGGTTCTTCAACTCTGGTGAATAGTCCTCTTTGGAGCATACTGAGGCTATTTCCACCTTGAAAGACCGTGGTTGCAGGAAGTATTCTTTTCCAAACTAATGCAATTCTCACAGGAAAACCATGTGCTAGATGCTCGTGCTTCAACCAGGGATGGTTTTCTTTCGACAAATACCTGTGTTTCTTCAACTTAGCCAAGTAGGGCTATTTGGAATAAAATGAGCCTTTTCGACCTTGAAAACAGTGACTTGCAGGAATGACCCTTCTCCAAATCCAATTCAACTCTCAAAGGGAAACATTGTGCTAGATGCTAGAGTTTCCACCAAGCCTACTTTTCTTTTAGAGGTACATGTCCTTCCTCTACTCAGCTGAATAGCCCTCATGGACCAAACGCAGCCTATCTCCCCCTGCAAACACCTAAGACTCATGAAGAATTACTTTCAAAAACTAACACAGCTCTCCCAGGAAAACATGTGCTTCTAACATGGATGGTTTTCCTTTGAGAGATACATGTGTTTCTTCAACTTAGCTGAATAGGCCTATTTGAAATGAGGTGAGCCTCCTACTTTGAATATTGGTATTTGCAGGGTGCATTGCTTTAAAAAACTAAATGAATTCTCATAGTGAAACACTGTGCTAGATGTGGCAGTTTCTAACATTGATGTATTTCTTTGCATACAAGCAGGTGTATCTTGAATTCTCCCAAGTAGACCTATTTGGAGTAAGCACGTACTCTCTCTACCTTGAAACACCTAAGTGGCAGTATGTATTCCTTTCAAAAATAACTCAAGTCTCAAAGGGAAACAACGTGCTAAATGCAAATGCTTCCATCACAGACGGTTTCCTTTTGAGAGGTACATGTGTTACATCTCCTTAGGGGAATAGGCGTCTTTGGAGCAAAATGATCCTTTCTCCACGTTTAAAACTATGATGTGCAGGACGTGTTCCATTCAAAAAGTAACTCAAGTCTCACAAGGAAACAAAGTGTTAGATTCTTTGCATCTAAGACAGATTTTTTTTCTTTCGAGATATACTCATATTTCATCAACTTCCTTGAACTGGCTTACTTGCAACAAAATGAGACTTTCTCCACCTTGAAAAGTATGATTTGCAGGAGTTATTCTTCCAAAACCTATCTGAAGTCTCACAGGGAAACAATGTGCTTGAAACTCCTGCTTCTAACTCGATGGCTTTCTTTCTAGGAATGCCTGTGTTTCATCAACTTACTTGACTAGGCCTACTTGGAACACAATGAGCCTATCTCCAACCTGAAAACTGTGATTAGCAGGATGTATTCCTTTCACAAACTTCCTTAATTCTCAAAGGGAAACAATGTGCTAAAAGCTGCTTCTTCCAACATAGGTGATTGTCTTTGCAGGGATACATGTGTTTCTTCAACTCACCTGAATAGGCCTACTTAGTGCAAAGAGAGACCTTCTCCACCTTGAAACAACTACGTCGCAAGAAACAGTCCTTTCAAAAACTAATTTAATTGTCACAAGAACAAGGTGCTGAATGCTGCAGTTTCTAGCATACATGGTTTTCTTTGGGGAGGAACATGTGTTACTTCAACTCAGCTGAATAGGCCTATTTGGAGAAAACACAGCCTATCTCCACTTTGAAAGATCAAAGTTGCAGGAAGCATTCCTTGCCAAAACTGACACGGTTCTCCCTGGAATACAATGTGTTTAGATGCTCCGGCGTCGAACAGAAATGGTTTTCTTTGGAGAGATACATGGGTTTCTTCACCTCACCTGAATATACTTTAAAGGAGCAAACAGAGTCTATCTCCACCGTCAACCACCTTAGTTCCAGGAAGTACTCCTTTGAAAAACGAACTTAATTCTACGGGGAAACAATGTGGTAAAACCTCCTGGTTCTAACACAGATGATTTCCTTTCAGGAGATACCTGTGTTTCTTCAAGTTAGCTGCATAGGCCTATTTGGAACAAAATGAGTCTTTCTCCACCTAGAAAATACTGATTCGCAGGAGTTATTCCTTTCTAAACCAAATTCAATTCTCATAGGGAAACAATGGGCTAAATGCTGCATCTTATAAAACAGATATTTTTGTTGGAAGAGAAAGATGTCTTCCTTCAACTCAATGGAAAATGCCTCGTTGGAGCCAACGGCATCTATCTGCACCTTGAAACACCAAAGTTGCAGGAAGTATTTCTCTCAAAACTAACTCAGTTCTCCCAGGAAAAGAATGTGACAGATGCTCCTGCATGGAACAATGAAGGATTTCCTCGAGAGACACATGTGTTTCATCACCTCCCCTGAATAGGCCTCTTTGAAGCCCAAGGAGTCTTTCTCCCCTTTGAAAACTTTGGTTTGCAGGAATTTTTCCTTTCAAAACATAACACAAGTCTCACATGGAAAAAAGGTGCTAGATGCTCCTGCTGCTAGTACAGGTGTTTTCCCTTTGAGGGATACATGGCTTCCTTCAACTTCGCTGAATAGGCCTATTTGCAACAAAATGAGGGCTTTTCCACCTTGAAAACAATGGTTTACAAGAACTGTTCCTTTCACAACTAACTCAATTCTCAGAGGAATACAATGTGCTAGATGCTTCCTTTCTACCATGTATGGTTGTCTTTGGAGAGTTACATGCGTTTCCTCCCCTCACTTGAATAGGCTTATTTGGAGCAAAAAGGGAATATCTCCACCTTGAATCACCTAGTTTTCACCAAGTCTTTCTTTCAAAAGTTAACTCAGTTATCACAGAGAAACAATGTGCTGCTAGCTTCTGCTTCTACACAGATGGATTTCCTTGGAGAGATACATGTGTTTCTTGAAGTAAGATGAATTGGTGGATTTGCAGCAAAATCAGCCTTTTCCATCTTGAAAACTTTGGTTTGTACGAAGTACTCCTTTCAAAAACTTTCTGAGTCTCCCGGGATAACAATGTGCTCCACGCGGTAGCCACTTTCATAGCTGGTTTTCTTTGGAGAGATACATGTGGTTCTTCAACTCTGGTGAATAGTCCTCTTTGGAGCATACTGAGGCTATTTCCACCTTGAAAGACCGTGGTTGCAGGAAGTATTCTTTTCCAAACTAATGCAATTCTCACAGGAAAACCATGTGCTAGATGCTCGTGCTTCAACCAGGGATGGTTTTCTTTCGACAAATACCTGTGTTTCTTCAACTTAGCCAAGTAGGGCTATTTGGAATAAAATGAGCCTTTTCGACCTTGAAAACAGTGACTTGAAGGAATGACACTTCTCCAAATCCAATTCAACTCTCAAAGGGAAACATTGTGCTAGATGCTAGAGTTTCCACCAAGCCTACTTTTCTTTTAGAGGTACATGTCCTTCCTCTACTCAGCTGAATAGCCCTCATGGACCAAACGCAGCCTATCTCCCCCTGCAAACACCTAAGACTCATGAAGAATTCCTTTCAAAAACTAACACAGTTCTCCCAGGAAAACATGTGCTTCTAACATGGATGGTTTTCCTTTGAGAGATACATGTGTTTCTTCAACTTAGCTGAATAGGCCTATTTGAAATGAGGTGAGCCTCCTACTTTGAATATTGGTATTTGCAGGGTGCATTGCTTTAAAAAACTAAATGAATTCTCATAGTGAAACACTGTGCTAGATGTGGCAGTTTCTAACATTGATGTATTTCTTTGCATACAAGCAGGTGTATCTTGAATTCTCCCAAGTAGACCTATTTGGAGTAAGCACGTACTCTCTCTACCTTGAAACACCTAAGTGGCAGTATGTATTCCTTTCAAAAATAACTCAAGTCTCAAAGGGAAACAACGTGCTAAATGCAAATGCTTCCATCACAGACGGTTTCCTTTTGAGAGGTACATGTGTTACATCTCCTTAGGGGAATAGGCGTCTTTGGAGCAAAATGATCCTTTCTCCACGTTTAAAACTATGATGTGCAGGACGTGTTCCATTCAAAAAGTAACTCAAGTCTCACAAGGAAACAAAGTGTTAGATTCTTTGCATCTAACACAGATTTTTTTTCTTTCGAGATATACTCATATTTCATCAACTTCCTTGAACTGGCTTACTTGCAACAAAATGAGACTTTCTCCACCTTGAAAAGTATGATTTGCAGGAGTTATTCTTCCAAAACCTATCTGAAGTCTCACAGGGAAACAATGTGCTTGAAACTCCTGCTTCTAACTCGATGGCTTTCTTTCTAGGAATGCCTGTGTTTCATCAACTTACTTGACTAGGCCTACTTGGAACACAATGAGCCTATCTCCAACCTGAAAACTGTGATTAGCAGGATGTATTCCTTTCCAAAACTTCCTTAATTCTCAAAGGGAAACAATGTGCTAGAAGCTGCGGTTTCCAACATAGGTGATTGTCTTTGCAGGGATACATGTGTTTCTTCAACTCACCTGAATAGGCCTACTTAGTGCAAAGAGAGACCTTCTCCACCTTGAAACAACTACGTTGCAAGAAACAGTCCTTTCCAAAACTAATTTAATTGTCACAAGAACAAGGTGCTGAATGCTGCAGTTTCTAGCATACATGGTTTTCTTTGGGGAGGAACATGTGTTACTTCAACTCAGCTGAATAGGCCTATTTGGAGCAAACACAGCCTATCTCCACTTTGAAAGATCAAAGTTGCAGGAAGCATTCCTTGCCAAAACGGACACGGTTCTCCCTTTAATACAATGTGTTTAGACGCTCTGGCGTCGAACAGAAATGGATTACTTTGGAGAAATACATGGGTTTCTTCACCTCACCTGAATATACTTTAAAGGAGCAAACAGAGTCTATCTCCACCGTCAACCACCTTAGTTCCAGGAAGTACTCCTTTGAAAAACGAACTTAATTCTACAGGGAAACAATGTGGTAGAACCTCCTGGTTCTAACACAGATGATTTCCTTTCAGGAGATACCTGTGTTTCTTCAAGTTAGCTGCATAGGCCTATTTGGAACAAAATGAGTCTTTCTCCACCTAGAAAATACTGATTCGCAGGGCTTATTCCTTTCAAAAGAAATTCAATTCTCATAGGGAAACAATGGGCTAGATGCTGCATCTTAAATAACAGATATTTTTGTTGGAAGAGAAAGATGACTTCCTTCAACTCAATGGAAAATGCCTAGTTGGAGCCAACGGCATCTATCTCCACCTTGAAACACCAAAGTTGCAGGAAGTATTTCTCTCAAAACTAACTCAGTTCTCCCAGGAAAAGAAGGTGACAGATGCTCCTGCATGGAACAATGAAGGATTTCCTCGAGAGACACATGTGTTTCATCACCTCCCCTGAATAGGCCTCTTTGAAGCCCAAGGAGTCTTTCTCCCCTTTGAAAACTTTGGTTTGCAGGAATTTTTCCTTTCAAAACATAACACAAGTCTCACATGGAAGAAAGGTGCTAGATGCTCCTGCTGCTCGTACAGGTGTTTTTCCTTTGAGGGATACATGGGTTCCTTCAACTTAGCTGAATAGGCCTATTTGCAACAAAATGAGGGCTTTTCCACCTTGAAAACAATGGTTTACAAGAACTGTTCCTTTCACAACTAACTCAATTCTCAGAGGAATACAATGTGCTAGGTGCTTCCTTTCTACCATGTATGGTTGTCTTTGGAGAGTTACATGCGTTTCCTCCCCTCACTTGAATAGGCTTATTTGGAGCAAAAAGGGCCTATCTCCACCTTGAATCACCTAATTTTCACGAAGTCTTTCTTTCAAAAGTTAACTGAGTTATCACAGAGAAACAATGTGCTGCTAGCTTCTGCTTCTACACAGATGGATTTCCTTGGAGAGATACATGTGTTTCTTGAAGTAAGATGAATTGGTGGATTTGCAGCAAAATGAGCCTTTTCCATCTTGAAAACTTTGGTTTGTACGAAGTACTCCTTTCAAAAACTTTCTGAGTCTCCCGGGATAACAATGTGCTCCACGCGGTAGCCACTTTCATAGCTGGTTTTCTTTGGAGAGATACATATGGTTCTTCAACTCAGGTGAATAGGCCTATTTGGAGCACACTGAGGCTATTTCCACCTTGAAAGACCGTGGTTGCAGGACGTATTCTTTTCCACACTAATGCAATTCTCACAGGAAAACCATGTGCTAGATGCTCGTGCTTCAACCAGGGATGGTTTTCTTTCGACAAATACCTGTGTTTCTTCAACTTAGCCAAGTAGGGCTATTTGGAATAAAATGAGCCTTTTCGACCTTGAAAACAGTGACTTGCAGGAATGACCCTTCTCCAAATCCAATTCAACTCTCAAAGGGAAACATTGTGCTAGATGCTAGAGTTTCCACCAAGCCTACTTTTCTTTTAGAGGTACATGTCCTTCCTCTACTCAGCTGAATAGCCCTCATGGACCAAACGCAGCCTATCTCCCCCTGCAAACACCTAGGACTCATGAAGAATTACTTTCAAAAACTAACACAGTTCTCCCAGGAAAACATGTGCTTCTAACATGGATGGTTTTCCTTTGACAGATACATGTGTTTCTTCAACTTAGCTGAATAGGCCTATTTGAAATGAGGTGAGCCTCCTACTTTGAATATTGGTATTTGCAGGGTGCATTGCTTTAAAAAACTAAATGAATTCTCATAGTGAAACACTGTGCTAGATGTGGCAGTTTCTAACATTGATATATTTCTTTGCATACAAGCAGGTGTATCTTGAATTCTCCCAAGTAGACCTATTTGGAGTAAGCACGTACTCTCTCTACCTTGAAACACCTAAGTGGCAGTATGTATTCCTTTCAAAAATAACTCAAGTCTCAAAGGGAAACAACGTGCTAAATGCAAATGCTTCCATCACAGACGGTTTCCTTTTGAGAGGTACATGTGTTACATCTCCTTAGGGGAATAGGCGTCTTTGGAGCAAAATGATCCTTTCTCCACGTTTAAAACTATGATGTGCAGGACGTGTTCCATTCAAAAAGTAACTCAAGTCTCACAAGGAAACAAAGTGTTAGATTCTTTGCATCTAACACAGATTTTTTTTCTTTCGAGATATACTCATATTTCATCAACTTCCTTGAACTGGCTTACTTGCAACAAAATGAGACTTTCTCCACCTTGAAAAGTATGATTTGCAGGAGTTATTCTTCCAAAACCTATCTGAAGTCTCACAGGGAAACAATGTGCTTGAAACTCCTGCTTTTAACTCGATGGCTTTCTTTCTAGGAATGCCTGTGTTTCATCAACTTACTTGACTAGGCCTACTTGGAACACAATGAGCCTATCTCCAACCTGAAAACTGTGATTAGCAGGATGTATTCCTTTCACAAACTTCCTTAATTCTCAAAGGGAAACAATGTGCTAAAAGCTGCTTCTTCCAACATAGGTGATTGTCTTTGCAGGGATACATGTGTTTCTTCAACTCACCTGAATAGGCCTACTTAGTGCAAAGAGAGACCTTCTCCACCTTGAAACAACTACGTCGCAAGAAACAGTCCTTTCAAAAACTAATTTAATTGTCACAAGAACAAGGTGCTGAATGCTGCAGTTTCTAGCATACATGGTTTTCTTTGGGGAGGAACATGTGTTACTTCAACTCAGCTGAATAGGCCTATTTGGAGAAAACACAGCCTATCTCCACTTTGAAAGATCAAAGTTGCAGGAAGCATTCCTTGCCAAAACTGACACGGTTCTCCCTGGAATACAATGTGTTTAGATGCTCCGGCGTCGAACAGAAATGGTTTTCTTTGGAGAGATACATGGGTTTCTTCACCTCACCTGAATATACTTTAAAGGAGCAAACAGAGTCTATCTCCACCGTCAACCACCTTAGTTCCAGGAAGTACTCCTTTGAAAAACGAACTTAATTCTACGGGGAAACAATGTGGTAAAACCTCCTGGTTCTAACACAGATGATTTCCTTTCAGGAGATACCTGTGTTTCTTCAAGTTAGCTGCATAGGCCTATTTGGAACAAAATGAGTCTTTCTCCACCTAGAAAATACTGATTCGCAGGAGTTATTCCTTTCTAAACCAAATTCAATTCTCATAGGGAAACAATGGGCTAAATGCTGCATCTTATAAAACAGATATTTTTGTTGGAAGAGAAAGATGTCTTCCTTCAACTCAATGGAAAATGCCTAGTTGGAGCCAACGGCATCTATCTCCACCTTGAAACACCAAAGTTGCAGGAAGTATTTCTCTCAAAACTAACTCAGTTCTCCCAGGAAAAGAATGTGACAGATGCTCCTGCATGGAACAATGAAGGATTTCCTCGAGAGACACATGTGTTTCATCACCTCCCCTGAATAGGCCTCTTTGAAGCCCAAGGAGTCTTTCTCCCCTTTGAAAACTTTGGTTTGCAGGAATTTTTCCTTTCAAAACATAACACAAGTCTCACATGGAAAAAAGGTGCTAGATGCTCCTGCTGCTAGTACAGGTGTTTTCCCTTTGAGGGATACATGGCTTCCTTCAACTTCGCTGAATAGGCCTATTTGCAACAAAATGAGGGCTTTTCCACCTTGAAAACAATGGTTTACAAGAACTGTTCCTTTCACAACTAACTCAATTCTCAGAGGAATACAATGTGCTAGGTGCTTCCTTTCTACCATGTATGGTTGTCTTTGGAGAGTTACATGCGTTTCCTCCCCTCACTTGAATAGGCTTATTTGGAGCAAAAAGGGAATATCTCCACCTTGAATCACCTAGTTTTCACCAAGTCTTTCTTTCAAAAGTTAACTCAGTTATCACAGAGAAACAATGTGCTGCTAGCTTCTGCTTCTACACAGATGGATTTCCTTGGAGAGATACATGTGTTTCTTGAAGTAAGATGAATTGGTGGATTTGCAGCAAAATCAGCCTTTTCCATCTTGAAAACTTTGGTTTGTACGAAGTACTCCTTTCAAAAACTTTCTGAGTCTCCTGGGATAACAATGTGCTCCACGCGGTAGCCACTTTCATAGCTGGTTTTCTTTGGAGAGATACATGTGGTTCTTCAACTCTGGTGAATAGTCCTCTTTGGAGCATACTGAGGCTATTTCCACCTTGAAAGACCGTGGTTGCAGGAAGTATTCTTTTCCAAACTAATGCAATTCTCACAGGAAAACCATGTGCTAGATGCTCGTGCTTCAACCAGGGATGGTTTTCTTTCGACAAATACCTGTGTTTCTTCAACTTAGCCAAGTAGGGCTATTTGGAATAAAATGAGCCTTTTCGACCTTGAAAACAGTGACTTGCAGGAATGACCCTTCTCCAAATCCAATTCAACTCTCAAAGGGAAACATTGTGCTAGATGCTAGAGTTTCCACCAAGCCTACTTTTCTTTTAGAGGTACATGTCCTTCCTCTACTCAGCTGAATAGCCCTCATGGACCAAACGCAGCCTATCTCCCCCTGCAAACACCTAAGACTCATGAAGAATTACTTTCAAAAACTAACACAGCTCTCCCAGGAAAACATGTGCTTCTAACATGGATGGTTTTCCTTTGAGAGATACATGTGTTTCTTCAACTTAGCTGAATAGGCCTATTTGAAATGAGGTGAGCCTCCTACTTTGAATATTGGTATTTGCAGGGTGCATTGCTTTAAAAAACTAAATGAATTCTCATAGTGAAACACTGTGCTAGATGTGGCAGTTTCTAACATTGATGTATTTCTTTGCATACAAGCAGGTGTATCTTGAATTCTCCCAAGTAGACCTATTTGGAGTAAGCACGTACTCTCTCTACCTTGAAACACCTAAGTGGCAGTATGTATTCCTTTCAAAAATAACTCAAGTCTCAAAGGGAAACAACGTGCTAAATGCAAATGCTTCCATCACAGACGGTTTCCTTTTGAGAGGTACATGTGTTACATCTCCTTAGGGGAATAGGCGTCTTTGGAGCAAAATGATCCTTTCTCCACGTTTAAAACTATGATGTGCAGGACGTGTTCCATTCAAAAAGTAACTCAAGTCTCACAAGGAAACAAAGTGTTAGATTCTTTGCATCTAACACAGATTTTTTTTCTTTCGAGATATACTCATATTTCATCAACTTCCTTGAACTGGCTTACTTGCAACAAAATGAGACTTTCTCCACCTTGAAAAGTATGATTTGCAGGAGTTATTCTTCCAAAACCTATCTGAAGTCTCACAGGGAAACAATGTGCTTGAAACTCCTGCTTCTAACTCGATGGCTTTCTTTCTAGGAATGCCTGTGTTTCATCAACTTACTTGACTAGGCCTACTTGGAACACAATGAGCCTATCTCCAACCTGAAAACTGTGATTAGCAGGATGTATTCCTTTCACAAACTTCCTTAATTCTCAAAGGGAAACAATGTGCTAAAAGCTGCTTCTTCCAACATAGGTGATTGTCTTTGCAGGGATACATGTGTTTCTTCAACTCACCTGAATAGGCCTACTTAGTGCAAAGAGAGACCTTCTCCACCTTGAAACAACTACGTCGCAAGAAACAGTCCTTTCAAAAACTAATTTAATTGTCACAAGAACAAGGTGCTGAATGCTGCAGTTTCTAGCATACATGGTTTTCTTTGGGGAGGAACATGTGTTACTTCAACTCAGCTGAATAGGCCTATTTGGAGAAAACACAGCCTATCTCCACTTTGAAAGATCAAAGTTGCAGGAAGCATTCCTTGCCAAAACTGACACGGTTCTCCCTGGAATACAATGTGTTTAGATGCTCCGGCGTCGAACAGAAATGGGTTTCTTTGGAGAGATACATGGGTTTCTTCACCTCACCTGAATATACTTTAAAGGAGCAAACAGAGTCTATCTCCACCGTCAACCACCTTAGTTCCAGGAAGTACTCCTTTGAAAAACGAACTTAATTCTACGGGGAAACAATGTGGTAAAACCTCCTGGTTCTAACACAGATGATTTCCTTTCAGGAGATACCTGTGTTTCTTCAAGTTAGCTGCATAGGCCTATTTGGAACAAAATGAGTCTTTCTCCACCTAGAAAATACTGATTCGCAGGAGTTATTCCTTTCTAAACCAAATTCAATTCTCATAGGGAAACAATGGGCTAAATGCTGCATCTTATAAAACAGATATTTTTGTTGGAAGAGAAAGATGTCTTCCTTCAACTCAATGGAAAATGCCTCGTTGGAGCCAACGGCATCTATCTGCACCTTGAAACACCAAAGTTGCAGGAAGTATTTCTCTCAAAACTAACTCAGTTCTCCCAGGAAAAGAATGTGACAGATGCTCCTGCATGGAACAATGAAGGATTTCCTCGAGAGACACATGTGTTTCATCACCTCCCCTGAATAGGCCTCTTTGAAGCCCAAGGAGTCTTTCTCCCCTTTGAAAACTTTGGTTTGCAGGAATTTTTCCTTTCAAAACATAACACAAGTCTCACATGGAAAAAAGGTGCTAGATGCTCCTGCTGCTAGTACAGGTGTTTTCCCTTTGAGGGATACATGGCTTCCTTCAACTTCGCTGAATAGGCCTATTTGCAACAAAATGAGGGCTTTTCCACCTTGAAAACAATGGTTTACAAGAACTGTTCCTTTCACAACTAACTCAATTCTCAGAGGAATACAATGTGCTAGATGCTTCCTTTCTACCATGTATGGTTGTCTTTGGAGAGTTACATGCGTTTCCTCCCCTCACTTGAATAGGCTTATTTGGAGCAAAAAGGGAATATCTCCACCTTGAATCACCTAGTTTTCACCAAGTCTTTCTTTCAAAAGTTAACTCAGTTATCACAGAGAAACAATGTGCTGCTAGCTTCTGCTTCTACACAGATGGATTTCCTTGGAGAGATACATGTGTTTCTTGAAGTAAGATGAATTGGTGGATTTGCAGCAAAATCAGCCTTTTCCATCTTGAAAACTTTGGTTTGTACGAAGTACTCCTTTCAAAAACTTTCTGAGTCTCCCGGGATAACAATGTGCTCCACGCGGTAGCCACTTTCATAGCTGGTTTTCTTTGGAGAGATACATGTGGTTCTTCAACTCTGGTGAATAGTCCTCTTTGGAGCATACTGAGGCTATTTCCACCTTGAAAGACCGTGGTTGCAGGAAGTATTCTTTTCCAAACTAATGCAATTCTCACAGGAAAACCATGTGCTAGATGCTCGTGCTTCAACCAGGGATGGTTTTCTTTCGACAAATACCTGTGTTTCTTCAACTTAGCCAAGTAGGGCTATTTGGAATAAAATGAGCCTTTTCGACCTTGAAAACAGTGACTTGCAGGAATGACCCTTCTCCAAATCCAATTCAACTCTCAAAGGGAAACATTGTGCTAGATGCTAGAGTTTCCACCAAGCCTACTTTTCTTTTAGAGGTACATGTCCTTCCTCTACTCAGCTGAATAGCCCTCATGGACCAAACGCAGCCTATCTCCCCCTGCAAACACCTAAGACTCATGAAGAATTACTTTCAAAAACTAACACAGCTCTCCCAGGAAAACATGTGCTTCTAACATGGATGGTTTTCCTTTGAGAGATACATGTGTTTCTTCAACTTAGCTGAATAGGCCTATTTGAAATGAGGTGAGCCTCCTACTTTGAATATTGGTATTTGCAGGGTGCATTGCTTTAAAAAACTAAATGAATTCTCATAGTGAAACACTGTGCTAGATGTGGCAGTTTCTAACATTGATGTATTTCTTTGCATACAAGCAGGTGTATCTTGAATTCTCCCAAGTAGACCTATTTGGAGTAAGCACGTACTCTCTCTACCTTGAAACACCTAAGTGGCAGTATGTATTCCTTTCAAAAATAACTCAAGTCTCAAAGGGAAACAACGTGCTAAATGCAAATGCTTCCATCACAGACGGTTTCCTTTTGAGAGGTACATGTGTTACATCTCCTTAGGGGAATAGGCGTCTTTGGAGCAAAATGATCCTTTCTCCACGTTTAAAACTATGATGTGCAGGACGTGTTCCATTCAAAAAGTAACTCAAGTCTCACAAGGAAACAAAGTGTTAGATTCTTTGCATCTAACACAGATTTTTTTTCTTTCGAGATATACTCATATTTCATCAACTTCCTTGAACTGGCTTACTTGCAACAAAATGAGACTTTCTCCACCTTGAAAAGTATGATTTGCAGGAGTTATTCTTCCAAAACCTATCTGAAGTCTCACAGGGAAACAATGTGCTTGAAACTCCTGCTTCTAACTCGATGGCTTTCTTTCTAGGAATGCCTGTGTTTCATCAACTTACTTGACTAGGCCTACTTGGAACACAATGAGCCTATCTCCAACCTGAAAACTGTGATTAGCAGGATGTATTCCTTTCACAAACTTCCTTAATTCTCAAAGGGAAACAATGTGCTAAAAGCTGCTTCTTCCAACATAGGTGATTGTCTTTGCAGGGATACATGTGTTTCTTCAACTCACCTGAATAGGCCTACTTAGTGCAAAGAGAGACCTTCTCCACCTTGAAACAACTACGTCGCAAGAAACAGTCCTTTCAAAAACTAATTTAATTGTCACAAGAACAAGGTGCTGAATGCTGCAGTTTCTAGCATACATGGTTTTCTTTGGGGAGGAACATGTGTTACTTCAACTCAGCTGAATAGGCCTATTTGGAGAAAACACAGCCTATCTCCACTTTGAAAGATCAAAGTTGCAGGAAGCATTCCTTGCCAAAACTGACACGGTTCTCCCTGGAATACAATGTGTTTAGATGCTCCGGCGTCGAACAGAAATGGTTTTCTTTGGAGAGATACATGGGTTTCTTCACCTCACCTGAATATACTTTAAAGGAGCAAACAGAGTCTATCTCCACCGTCAACCACCTTAGTTCCAGGAAGTACTCCTTTGAAAAACGAACTTAATTCTACGGGGAAACAATGTGGTAAAACCTCCTGGTTCTAACACAGATGATTTCCTTTCAGGAGATACCTGTGTTTCTTCAAGTTAGCTGCATAGGCCTATTTGGAACAAAATGAGTCTTTCTCCACCTAGAAAATACTGATTCGCAGGAGTTATTCCTTTCTAAACCAAATTCAATTCTCATAGGGAAACAATGGGCTAAATGCTGCATCTTATAAAACAGATATTTTTGTTGGAAGAGAAAGATGTCTTCCTTCAACTCAATGGAAAATGCCTCGTTGGAGCCAACGGCATCTATCTGCACCTTGAAACACCAAAGTTGCAGGAAGTATTTCTCTCAAAACTAACTCAGTTCTCCCAGGAAAAGAATGTGACAGATGCTCCTGCATGGAACAATGAAGGATTTCCTCGAGAGACACATGTGTTTCATCACCTCCCCTGAATAGGCCTCTTTGAAGCCCAAGGAGTCTTTCTCCCCTTTGAAAACTTTGGTTTGCAGGAATTTTTCCTTTCAAAACATAACACAAGTCTCACATGGAAAAAAGGTGCTAGATGCTCCTGCTGCTAGTACAGGTGTTTTCCCTTTGAGGGATACATGGCTTCCTTCAACTTCGCTGAATAGGCCTATTTGCAACAAAATGAGGGCTTTTCCACCTTGAAAACAATGGTTTACAAGAACTGTTCCTTTCACAACTAACTCAATTCTCAGAGGAATACAATGTGCTAGATGCTTCCTTTCTACCATGTATGGTTGTCTTTGGAGAGTTACATGCGTTTCCTCCCCTCACTTGAATAGGCTTATTTGGAGCAAAAAGGGAATATCTCCACCTTGAATCACCTAGTTTTCACCAAGTCTTTCTTTCAAAAGTTAACTCAGTTATCACAGAGAAACAATGTGCTGCTAGCTTCTGCTTCTACACAGATGGATTTCCTTGGAGAGATACATGTGTTTCTTGAAGTAAGATGAATTGGTGGATTTGCAGCAAAATCAGCCTTTTCCATCTTGAAAACTTTGGTTTGTACGAAGTACTCCTTTCAAAAACTTTCTGAGTCTCCCGGGATAACAATGTGCTCCACGCGGTAGCCACTTTCATAGCTGGTTTTCTTTGGAGAGATACATGTGGTTCTTCAACTCTGGTGAATAGTCCTCTTTGGAGCATACTGAGGCTATTTCCACCTTGAAAGACCGTGGTTGCAGGAAGTATTCTTTTCCAAACTAATGCAATTCTCACAGGAAAACCATGTGCTAGATGCTCGTGCTTCAACCAGGGATGGTTTTCTTTCGACAAATACCTGTGTTTCTTCAACTTAGCCAAGTAGGGCTATTTGGAATAAAATGAGCCTTTTCGACCTTGAAAACAGTGACTTGCAGGAATGACCCTTCTCCAAATCCAATTCAACTCTCAAAGGGAAACATTGTGCTAGATGCTAGAGTTTCCACCAAGCCTACTTTTCTTTTAGAGGTACATGTCCTTCCTCTACTCAGCTGAATAGCCCTCATGGACCAAACGCAGCCTATCTCCCCCTGCAAACACCTAAGACTCATGAAGAATTACTTTCAAAAACTAACACAGCTCTCCCAGGAAAACATGTGCTTCTAACATGGATGGTTTTCCTTTGAGAGATACATGTGTTTCTTCAACTTAGCTGAATAGGCCTATTTGAAATGAGGTGAGCCTCCTACTTTGAATATTGGTATTTGCAGGGTGCATTGCTTTAAAAAACTAAATGAATTCTCATAGTGAAACACTGTGCTAGATGTGGCAGTTTCTAACATTGATGTATTTCTTTGCATACAAGCAGGTGTATCTTGAATTCTCCCAAGTAGACCTATTTGGAGTAAGCACGTACTCTCTCTACCTTGAAACACCTAAGTGGCAGTATGTATTCCTTTCAAAAATAACTCAAGTCTCAAAGGGAAACAACGTGCTAAATGCAAATGCTTCCATCACAGACGGTTTCCTTTTGAGAGGTACATGTGTTACATCTCCTTAGGGGAATAGGCGTCTTTGGAGCAAAATGATCCTTTCTCCACGTTTAAAACTATGATGTGCAGGACGTGTTCCATTCAAAAAGTAACTCAAGTCTCACAAGGAAACAAAGTGTTAGATTCTTTGCATCTAAGACAGATTTTTTTTCTTTCGAGATATACTCATATTTCATCAACTTCCTTGAACTGGCTTACTTGCAACAAAATGAGACTTTCTCCACCTTGAAAAGTATGATTTGCAGGAGTTATTCTTCCAAAACCTATCTGAAGTCTCACAGGGAAACAATGTGCTTGAAACTCCTGCTTCTAACTCGATGGCTTTCTTTCTAGGAATGCCTGTGTTTCATCAACTTACTTGACTAGGCCTACTTGGAACACAATGAGCCTATCTCCAACCTGAAAACTGTGATTAGCAGGATGTATTCCTTTCACAAACTTCCTTAATTCTCAAAGGGAAACAATGTGCTAAAAGCTGCTTCTTCCAACATAGGTGATTGTCTTTGCAGGGATACATGTGTTTCTTCAACTCACCTGAATAGGCCTACTTAGTGCAAAGAGAGACCTTCTCCACCTTGAAACAACTACGTCGCAAGAAACAGTCCTTTCAAAAACTAATTTAATTGTCACAAGAACAAGGTGCTGAATGCTGCAGTTTCTAGCATACATGGTTTTCTTTGGGGAGGAACATGTGTTACTTCAACTCAGCTGAATAGGCCTATTTGGAGAAAACACAGCCTATCTCCACTTTGAAAGATCAAAGTTGCAGGAAGCATTCCTTGCCAAAACTGACACGGTTCTCCCTGGAATACAATGTGTTTAGATGCTCCGGCGTCGAACAGAAATGGTTTTCTTTGGAGAGATACATGGGTTTCTTCACCTCACCTGAATATACTTTAAAGGAGCAAACAGAGTCTATCTCCACCGTCAACCACCTTAGTTCCAGGAAGTACTCCTTTGAAAAACGAACTTAATTCTACGGGGAAACAATGTGGTAAAACCTCCTGGTTCTAACACAGATGATTTCCTTTCAGGAGATACCTGTGTTTCTTCAAGTTAGCTGCATAGGCCTATTTGGAACAAAATGAGTCTTTCTCCACCTAGAAAATACTGATTCGCAGGAGTTATTCCTTTCTAAACCAAATTCAATTCTCATAGGGAAACAATGGGCTAAATGCTGCATCTTATAAAACAGATATTTTTGTTGGAAGAGAAAGATGTCTTCCTTCAACTCAATGGAAAATGCCTAGTTGGAGCCAACGGCATCTATCTCCACCTTGAAACACCAAAGTTGCAGGAAGTATTTCTCTCAAAACTAACTCAGTTCTCCCAGGAAAAGAATGTGACAGATGCTCCTGCATGGAACAATGAAGGATTTCCTCGAGAGACACATGTGTTTCATCACCTCCCCTGAATAGGCCTCTTTGAAGCCCAAGGAGTCTTTCTCCCCTTTGAAAACTTTGGTTTGCAGGAATTTTTCCTTTCAAAACATAACACAAGTCTCACATGGAAAAAAGGTGCTAGATGCTCCTGCTGCTAGTACAGGTGTTTTCCCTTTGAGGGATACATGGCTTCCTTCAACTTCGCTGAATAGGCCTATTTGCAACAAAATGAGGGCTTTTCCACCTTGAAAACAATGGTTTACAAGAACTGTTCCTTTCACAACTAACTCAATTCTCAGAGGAATACAATGTGCTAGATGCTTCCTTTCTACCATGTATGGTTGTCTTTGGAGAGTTACATGCGTTTCCTCCCCTCACTTGAATAGGCTTATTTGGAGCAAAAAGGGAATATCTCCACCTTGAATCACCTAGTTTTCACCAAGTCTTTCTTTCAAAAGTTAACTCAGTTATCACAGAGAAACAATGTGCTGCTAGCTTCTGCTTCTACACAGATGGATTTCCTTGGAGAGATACATGTGTTTCTTGAAGTAAGATGAATTGGTGGATTTGCAGCAAAATCAGCCTTTTCCATCTTGAAAACGTTGGTTTGTACGAAGTACTCCTTTCAAAAACTTTCTGAGTCTCCCGGGATAACAATGTGCTCCACGCGGTAGCCACTTTCATAGCTGGTTTTCTTTGGAGAGATACATGTGGTTCTTCAACTCTGGTGAATAGTCCTCTTTGGAGCATACTGAGGCTATTTCCACCTTGAAAGACCGTGGTTGCAGGAAGTATTCTTTTCCAAACTAATGCAATTCTCACAGGAAAACCATGTGCTAGATGCTCGTGCTTCAACCAGGGATGGTTTTCTTTCGACAAATACCTGTGTTTCTTCAACTTAGCCAAGTAGGGCTATTTGGAATAAAATGAGCCTTTTCGACCTTGAAAACAGTGACTTGAAGGAATGACACTTCTCCAAATCCAATTCAACTCTCAAAGGGAAACATTGTGCTAGATGCTAGAGTTTCCACCAAGCCTACTTTTCTTTTAGAGGTACATGTCCTTCCTCTACTCAGCTGAATAGCCCTCATGGACCAAACGCAGCCTATCTCCCCCTGCAAACACCTAAGACTCATGAAGAATTACTTTCAAAAACTAACACAGCTCTCCCAGGAAAACATGTGCTTCTAACATGGATGGTTTTCCTTTGAGAGATACATGTGTTTCTTCAACTTAGCTGAATAGGCCTATTTGAAATGAGGTGAGCCTCCTACTTTGAATATTGGTATTTGCAGGGTGCATTGCTTTAAAAAACTAAATGAATTCTCATAGTGAAACACTGTGCTAGATGTGGCAGTTTCTAACATTGATGTATTTCTTTGCATACAAGCAGGTGTATCTTGAATTCTCCCAAGTAGACCTATTTGGAGTAAGCACGTACTCTCTCTACCTTGAAACACCTAAGTGGCAGTATGTATTCCTTTCAAAAATAACTCAAGTCTCAAAGGGAAACAACGTGCTAAATGCAAATGCTTCCATCACAGACGGTTTCCTTTTGAGAGGTACATGTGTTACATCTCCTTAGGGGAATAGGCGTCTTTGGAGCAAAATGATCCTTTCTCCACGTTTAAAACTATGATGTGCAGGACGTGTTCCATTCAAAAAGTAACTCAAGTCTCACAAGGAAACAAAGTGTTAGATTCTTTGCATCTAAGACAGATTTTTTTTCTTTCGAGATATACTCATATTTCATCAACTTCCTTGAACTGGCTTACTTGCAACAAAATGAGACTTTCTCCACCTTGAAAAGTATGATTTGCAGGAGTTATTCTTCCAAAACCTATCTGAAGTCTCACAGGGAAACAATGTGCTTGAAACTCCTGCTTCTAACTCGATGGCTTTCTTTCTAGGAATGCCTGTGTTTCATCAACTTACTTGACTAGGCCTACTTGGAACACAATGAGCCTATCTCCAACCTGAAAACTGTGATTAGCAGGATGTATTCCTTTCACAAACTTCCTTAATTCTCAAAGGGAAACAATGTGCTAAAAGCTGCTTCTTCCAACATAGGTGATTGTCTTTGCAGGGATACATGTGTTTCTTCAACTCACCTGAATAGGCCTACTTAGTGCAAAGAGAGACCTTCTCCACCTTGAAACAACTACGTCGCAAGAAACAGTCCTTTCAAAAACTAATTTAATTGTCACAAGAACAAGGTGCTGAATGCTGCAGTTTCTAGCATACATGGTTTTCTTTGGGGAGGAACATGTGTTACTTCAACTCAGCTGAATAGGCCTATTTGGAGAAAACACAGCCTATCTCCACTTTGAAAGATCAAAGTTGCAGGAAGCATTCCTTGCCAAAACTGACACGGTTCTCCCTGGAATACAATGTGTTTAGATGCTCCGGCGTCGAACAGAAATGGTTTTCTTTGGAGAGATACATGGGTTTCTTCACCTCACCTGAATATACTTTAAAGGAGCAAACAGAGTCTATCTCCACCGTCAACCACCTTAGTTCCAGGAAGTACTCCTTTGAAAAACGAACTTAATTCTACGGGGAAACAATGTGGTAAAACCTCCTGGTTCTAACACAGATGATTTCCTTTCAGGAGATACCTGTGTTTCTTCAAGTTAGCTGCATAGGCCTATTTGGAACAAAATGAGTCTTTCTCCACCTAGAAAATACTGATTCGCAGGAGTTATTCCTTTCTAAACCAAATTCAATTCTCATAGGGAAACAATGGGCTAAATGCTGCATCTTATAAAACAGATATTTTTGTTGGAAGAGAAAGATGTCTTCCTTCAACTCAATGGAAAATGCCTAGTTGGAGCCAACGGCATCTATCTCCACCTTGAAACACCAAAGTTGCAGGAAGTATTTCTCTCAAAACTAACTCAGTTCTCCCAGGAAAAGAATGTGACAGATGCTCCTGCATGGAACAATGAAGGATTTCCTCGAGAGACACATGTGTTTCATCACCTCCCCTGAATAGGCCTCTTTGAAGCCCAAGGAGTCTTTCTCCCCTTTGAAAACTTTGGTTTGCAGGAATTTTTCCTTTCAAAACATAACACAAGTCTCACATGGAAAAAAGGTGCTAGATGCTCCTGCTGCTAGTACAGGTGTTTTCCCTTTGAGGGATACATGGCTTCCTTCAACTTCGCTGAATAGGCCTATTTGCAACAAAATGAGGGCTTTTCCACCTTGAAAACAATGGTTTACAAGAACTGTTCCTTTCACAACTAACTCAATTCTCAGAGGAATACAATGTGCTAGATGCTTCCTTTCTACCATGTATGGTTGTCTTTGGAGAGTTACATGCGTTTCCTCCCCTCACTTGAATAGGCTTATTTGGAGCAAAAAGGGAATATCTCCACCTTGAATCACCTAGTTTTCACCAAGTCTTTCTTTCAAAAGTTAACTCAGTTATCACAGAGAAACAATGTGCTGCTAGCTTCTGCTTCTACACAGATGGATTTCCTTGGAGAGATACATGTGTTTCTTGAAGTAAGATGAATTGGTGGATTTGCAGCAAAATCAGCCTTTTCCATCTTGAAAACTTTGGTTTGTACGAAGTACTCCTTTCAAAAACTTTCTGAGTCTCCCGGGATAACAATGTGCTCCACGCGGTAGCCACTTTCATAGCTGGTTTTCTTTGGAGAGATACATGTGGTTCTTCAACTCTGGTGAATAGTCCTCTTTGGAGCATACTGAGGCTATTTCCACCTTGAAAGACCGTGGTTGCAGGAAGTATTCTTTTCCAAACTAATGCAATTCTCACAGGAAAACCATGTGCTAGATGCTCGTGCTTCAACCAGGGATGGTTTTCTTTCGACAAATACCTGTGTTTCTTCAACTTAGCCAAGTAGGGCTATTTGGAATAAAATGAGCCTTTTCGACCTTGAAAACAGTGACTTGAAGGAATGACACTTCTCCAAATCCAATTCAACTCTCAAAGGGAAACATTGTGCTAGATGCTAGAGTTTCCACCAAGCCTACTTTTCTTTTAGAGGTACATGTCCTTCCTCTACTCAGCTGAATAGCCCTCATGGACCAAACGCAGCCTATCTCCCCCTGCAAACACCTAAGACTCATGAAGAATTCCTTTCAAAAACTAACACAGTTCTCCCAGGAAAACATGTGCTTCTAACATGGATGGTTTTCCTTTGAGAGATACATGTGTTTCTTCAACTTAGCTGAATAGGCCTATTTGAAATGAGGTGAGCCTCCTACTTTGAATATTGGTATTTGCAGGGTGCATTGCTTTAAAAAACTAAATGAATTCTCATAGTGAAACACTGTGCTAGATGTGGCAGTTTCTAACATTGATGTATTTCTTTGCATACAAGCAGGTGTATCTTGAATTCTCCCAAGTAGACCTATTTGGAGTAAGCACGTACTCTCTCTACCTTGAAACACCTAAGTGGCAGTATGTATTCCTTTCAAAAATAACTCAAGTCTCAAAGGGAAACAACGTGCTAAATGCAAATGCTTCCATCACAGACGGTTTCCTTTTGAGAGGTACATGTGTTACATCTCCTTAGGGGAATAGGCGTCTTTGGAGCAAAATGATCCTTTCTCCACGTTTAAAACTATGATGTGCAGGACGTGTTCCATTCAAAAAGTAACTCAAGTCTCACAAGGAAACAAAGTGTTAGATTCTTTGCATCTAACACAGATTTTTTTTCTTTCGAGATATACTCATATTTCATCAACTTCCTTGAACTGGCTTACTTGCAACAAAATGAGACTTTCTCCACCTTGAAAAGTATGATTTGCAGGAGTTATTCTTCCAAAACCTATCTGAAGTCTCACAGGGAAACAATGTGCTTGAAACTCCTGCTTCTAACTCGATGGCTTTCTTTCTAGGAATGCCTGTGTTTCATCAACTTACTTGACTAGGCCTACTTGGAACACAATGAGCCTATCTCCAACCTGAAAACTGTGATTAGCAGGATGTATTCCTTTCACAAACTTCCTTAATTCTCAAAGGGAAACAATGTGCTAAAAGCTGCTTCTTCCAACATAGGTGATTGTCTTTGCAGGGATACATGTGTTTCTTCAACTCACCTGAATAGGCCTACTTAGTGCAAAGAGAGACCTTCTCCACCTTGAAACAACTACGTCGCAAGAAACAGTCCTTTCAAAAACTAATTTAATTGTCACAAGAACAAGGTGCTGAATGCTGCAGTTTCTAGCATACATGGTTTTCTTTGGGGAGGAACATGTGTTACTTCAACTCAGCTGAATAGGCCTATTTGGAGAAAACACAGCCTATCTCCACTTTGAAAGATCAAATTTGCAGGAAGCATTCCTTGCCAAAACTGACACGGTTCTCCCTGGAATACAATGTGTTTAGATGCTCCGGCGTCGAACAGAAATGGTTTTCTTTGGAGAGATACATGGGTTTCTTCACCTCACCTGAATATACTTTAAAGGAGCAAACAGAGTCTATCTCCACCGTCAACCACCTTAGTTCCAGGAAGTACTCCTTTGAAAAACGAACTTAATTCTACGGGGAAACAATGTGGTAAAACCTCCTGGTTCTAACACAGATGATTTCCTTTCAGGAGATACCTGTGTTTCTTCAAGTTAGCTGCATAGGCCTATTTGGAACAAAATGAGTCTTTCTCCACCTAGAAAATACTGATTCGCAGGAGTTATTCCTTTCTAAACCAAATTCAATTCTCATAGGGAAACAATGGGCTAAATGCTGCATCTTATAAAACAGATATTTTTGTTGGAAGAGAAAGATGTCTTCCTTCAACTCAATGGAAAATGCCTAGTTGGAGCCAACGGCATCTATCTCCACCTTGAAACACCAAAGTTGCAGGAAGTATTTCTCTCAAAACTAACTCAGTTCTCCCAGGAAAAGAATGTGACAGATGCTCCTGCATGGAACAATGAAGGATTTCCTCGAGAGACACATGTGTTTCATCACCTCCCCTGAATAGGCCTCTTTGAAGCCCAAGGAGTCTTTCTCCCCTTTGAAAACTTTGGTTTGCAGGAATTTTTCCTTTCAAAACATAACACAAGTCTCACATGGAAAAAAGGTGCTAGATGCTCCTGCTGCTAGTACAGGTCTTTTCCCTTTGAGGGATACATGGCTTCCTTCAACTTCGCTGAATAGGCCTATTTGCAACAAAATGAGGGCTTTTTCACCTTGAAAACAATGGTTTACAAGAACTGTTCCTTTCACAACTAACTCAATTCTCAGAGGAATACAATGTGCTAGATGCTTCCTTTCTACCATGTATGGTTGTCTTTGGAGAGTTACATGCGTTTCCTCCCCTCACTTGAATAGGCTTATTTGGAGCAAAAAGGGAATATCTCCACCTTGAATCACCTAGTTTTCACCAAGTCTTTCTTTCAAAAGTTAACTCAGTTATCACAGAGAAACAATGTGCTGCTAGCTTCTGCTTCTACACAGATGGATTTCCTTGGAGAGATACATGTGTTTCTTGAAGTAAGATGAATTGGTGGATTTGCAGCAAAATCAGCCTTTTCCATCTTGAAAACTTTGGTTTGTACGAAGTACTCCTTTCAAAAACTTTCTGAGTCTCCCGGGATAACAATGTGCTCCACGCGGTAGCCACTTTCATAGCTGGTTTTCTTTGGAGAGATACATGTGGTTCTTCAACTCTGGTGAATAGTCCTCTTTGGAGCATACTGAGGCTATTTCCACCTTGAAAGACCGTGGTTGCAGGAAGTATTCTTTTCCAAACTAATGCAATTCTCACAGGAAAACCATGTGCTAGATGCTCGTGCTTCAACCAGGGATGGTTTTCTTTCGACAAATACCTGTGTTTCTTCAACTTAGCCAAGTAGGGCTATTTGGAATAAAATGAGCCTTTTCGACCTTGAAAACAGTGACTTGCAGGAATGACCCTTCTCCAAATCCAATTCAACTCTCAAAGGGAAACATTGTGCTAGATGCTAGAGTTTCCACCAAGCCTACTTTTCTTTTAGAGGTACATGTCCTTCCTCTACTCAGCTGAATAGCCCTCATGGACCAAACGCAGCCTATCTCCCCCTGCAAACACCTAAGACTCATGAAGAATTCCTTTCAAAAACTAACACAGTTCTCCCAGGAAAACATGTGCTTCTAACATGGATGGTTTTCCTTTGAGAGATACATGTGTTTCTTCAACTTAGCTGAATAGGCCTATTTGAAATGAGGTGAGCCTCCTACTTTGAATATTGGTATTTGCAGGGTGCATTGCTTTAAAAAACTAAATGAATTCTCATAGTGAAACACTGTGCTAGATGTGGCAGTTTCTAACATTGATGTATTTCTTTGCATACAAGCAGGTGTATCTTGAATTCTCCCAAGTAGACCTATTTGGAGTAAGCACGTACTCTCTCTACCTTGAAACACCTAAGTGGCAGTATGTATTCCTTTCAAAAATAACTCAAGTCTCAAAGGGAAACAACGTGCTAAATGCAAATGCTTCCATCACAGACGGTTTCCTTTTGAGAGGTACATGTGTTACATCTCCTTAGGGGAATAGGCGTCTTTGGAGCAAAATGATCCTTTCTCCACGTTTAAAACTATGATGTGCAGGACGTGTTCCATTCAAAAAGTAACTCAAGTCTCACAAGGAAACAAAGTGTTAGATTCTTTGCATCTAAGACAGATTTTTTTTCTTTCGAGATATACTCATATTTCATCAACTTCCTTGAACTGGCTTACTTGCAACAAAATGAGACTTTCTCCACCTTGAAAAGTATGATTTGCAGGAGTTATTCTTCCAAAACCTATCTGAAGTCTCACAGGGAAACAATGTGCTTGAAACTCCTGCTTCTAACTCGATGGCTTTCTTTCTAGGAATGCCTGTGTTTCATCAACTTACTTGACTAGGCCTACTTGGAACACAATGAGCCTATCTCCAACCTGAAAACTGTGATTAGCAGGATGTATTCCTTTCACAAACTTCCTTAATTCTCAAAGGGAAACAATGTGCTAAAAGCTGCTTCTTCCAACATAGGTGATTGTCTTTGCAGGGATACTTGTGTTTCTTCAACTCACCTGAATAGGCCTACTTAGTGCAAAGAGAGACCTTCTCCACCTTGAAACAACTACGTTGCAAGAAACAGTCCTTTCAAAAACTAATTTAATTGTCACAAGAACAAGGTGCTGAATGCTGCAGTTTCTAGCATACATGGTTTTCTTTGGGGAGGAACATGTGTTACTTCAACTCAGCTGAATAGGCCTATTTGGAGAAAACACAGCCTATCTCCACTTTGAAAGATCAAAGTTGCAGGAAGCATTCCTTGCCAAAACTGACACGGTTCTCCCTGGAATACAATGTGTTTAGACGCTCCGGCGTCAAACAGAAATGGTTTTCTTTGGAGAGATACATGGGTTTCTTCACCTCACCTGAATATACTTTAAAGGAGCAAACAGAGTCTATCTCCACCGTCAACCACCTTAGTTCCAGGAAGTACTCCTTTGAAAAACGAACTTAATTCTACGGGGAAACAATGTGGTAAAACCTCCTGGTTCTAACACAGATGATTTCCTTTCAGGAGATACCTGTGTTTCTTCAAGTTAGCTGCATAGGCCTATTTGGAACAAAATGAGTCTTTCTCCACCTAGAAAATACTGATTCGCAGGAGTTATTCCTTTCTAAACCAAATTCAATTCTCATAGGGAAACAATGGGCTAGATGCTGCATCTTATAAAACAGATATTTTTGTTGGAAGAGAAAGATGTCTTCCTTCAACTCAATGGAAAATGCCTAGTTGGAGCCAACGGCATCTATCTCCACCTTGAAACACCAAAGTTGCAGGAAGTATTTCTCTCAAAACTAACTCAGTTCTCCCAGGAAAAGAATGTGACAGATGCTCCTGCATGGAACAATGAAGGATTTCCTCGAGAGACACATGTGTTTCATCACCTCCCCTGAATAGGCCTCTTTGAAGCCCAAGGAGTCTTTCTCCCCTTTGAAAACTTTGGTTTGCAGGAATTTTTCCTTTCAAAACATAACACAAGTCTCACATGGAAAAAAGGTGCTAGATGCTCCTGCTGCTAGTACAGGTGTTTTCCCTTTGAGGGATACATGGCTTCCTTCAACTTCGCTGAATAGGCCTATTTGCAACAAAATGAGGGCTTTTCCACCTTGAAAACAATGGTTTACAAGAACTGTTCCTTTCACAACTAACTCAATTCTCAGAGGAATACAATGTGCTAGATGCTTCCTTTCTACCATGTATGGTTGTCTTTGGAGAGTTACATGCGTTTCCTCCCCTCACTTGAATAGGCTTATTTGGAGCAAAAAGGGAATATCTCCACCTTGAATCACCTAGTTTTCACCAAGTCTTTCTTTCAAAAGTTAACTCAGTTATCACAGAGAAACAATGTGCTGCTAGCTTCTGCTTCTACACAGATGGATTTCCTTGGAGAGATACATGTGTTTCTTGAAGTAAGATGAATTGGTGGATTTGCAGCAAAATCAGCCTTTTCCATCTTGAAAACTTTGGTTTGTACGAAGTACTCCTTTCAAAAACTTTCTGAGTCTCCCGGGATAACAATGTGCTCCACGCGGTAGCCACTTTCATAGCTGGTTTTCTTTGGAGAGATACATGTGGTTCTTCAACTCTGGTGAATAGTCCTCTTTGGAGCATACTGAGGCTATTTCCACCTTGAAAGACCGTGGTTGCAGGAAGTATTCTTTTCCAAACTAATGCAATTCTCACAGGAAAACCATGTGCTAGATGCTCGTGCTTCAACCAGGGATGGTTTTCTTTCGACAAATACCTGTGTTTCTTCAACTTAGCCAAGTAGGGCTATTTGGAATAAAATGAGCCTTTTCGACCTTGAAAACAGTGACTTGCAGGAATGACCCTTCTCCAAATCCAATTCAACTCTCAAAGGGAAACATTGTGCTAGATGCTAGAGTTTCCACCAAGCCTACTTTTCTTTTAGAGGTACATGTCCTTCCTCTACTCAGCTGAATAGCCCTCATGGACCAAACGCAGCCTATCTCCCCCTGCAAACACCTAAGACTCATGAAGAATTCCTTTCAAAAACTAACACAGTTCTCCCAGGAAAACATGTGCTTCTAACATACATGGTTTTCCTTTGAGAGATACATGTGTTTCTTCAACTTATCTGAATAGGCCTATTTGAAATGAGGTGAGCCTCCTACTTTGAATATTGATATTTGCAGGGTGCATTGCTTTAAAAAACTAAATGAATTCTCATAGTGAAACACTGTGCTAGATGTGGCAGTTTCTAACATTGATGTATTTCTTTGCATACAAGCAGGTGTATCTTGAATTCCCCCCAAATAGGCCTATTTAGAGTAAGCACGTACTCTCTCCACCTTGAAACACCTAAGTGGCAGTATGTATTCCTTTCAAAAATAACTCAAGTCTCAAAGGGAAACAACGTGCTAAATGCAAATGCTTCCATCACAGAGGGTTTCCTTTTGAGAGGTACATGTGTTACATGTCCTTAGGGGAATAGGCCTATTTGGAGCAAAATGATCCTTTCTCCACGTTTGAAACTATGATGTGCAGGACGTGTTCCCTTCAAAAAGTAACTCAAGTCTCACAAGGAAACAAAGTGTTAGATTCTTTGCATCTAACACAGATTTTTTTTCTTTCGAGATATACTCATGTTTCATCAACTTCCTTGAACTGGCTTACTTGCAACAAAATGAGACTTTCTCCACCTTGAAAAGTATGATTTGCAGGAGTTATTCTTCCAAAACCTATCTGAAGTCTCACAGGGAAACAATGTGCTTGAAACTCCTGCTTCTAACTCGATGGCTTTCTTTCTAGGAATGCATGTGTTTCATCAACTTAGTTGACTAGGCCTACTTGGAACACAATGAGCCTATCTCCAACCTGAAAACTGTGATTAGCAGGATGTATTACTTTCCAAAACTTCCTTAATTCTCAAAGGGAAACAATGTGCTAGAAGCTGCGGCTTCCAACATAGGTGATTGTCTTTGCAGGGATACATGTGTTTCTTCAACTCACCTGAATAGGCCTACTTAGTGCAAAGAGAGACCTTCTCCACCTTGAAACAACTACGTTGCAAGAAACAGTCCTTTCCAAAACTAATTTAATTGTCACAAGAACAAGGTGCTGAATGCTGCAGTTTCTAGCATACATGGTTTTCTTTGGGGAGGAACATGTGTTACTTCAACTCAGCTGAATAGGCCTATTTGGAGCAAACACAGCCTATCTCCACTTTGAAAGATCAAAGTTGCAGGAAGCATTCCTTGCCAAAACTGACACGGTTCTCCCTGGAATACAATGTGTTTAGACGCTCCGGCGTCAAACAGAAATGGTTTTCTTTGGAGAGATACATGGGTTTCTTCACCTCACCTGAATATACTTTAAAGGAGCAAACAGAGTCTATCTCCACCGTCAACCACCTTAGTTCCAGGAAGTACTCCTTTGAAAAACGAACTTAATTCTACGGGGAAACAATGTGGTAAAACCTCCTGGTTCTAACACAGACGATTTCCTTTCAGGAGATACCTGTGTTTCTTCAAGTTAGCTGCATAGGCCTATTTGGAACAAAATGAGTCTTTCTCCACCTAGAAAATACTGATTCGCAGGAGTTATTCCTTTCTAAACCAAATTCAATTCTAATAGGGAAACAATGGGCTAGATGCTGCATCTTATAAAACAGATATTTTTGTTGGAAGAGAAAGATGTCTTCCTTCAACTCAATGGAAAATGCCTCGTTGGAGCCAACGGCATCTATCTGCACCTTGAAACACCAAAGTTGCAGGAAGTATTTCTCTCAAAACTAACTCAGTTCTCCCAGGAAAAGAATGTGACAGATGCTCCTGCATGGAACAATGAAGGATTTCCTCGAGAGACACATGTGTTTCATCACCTCCCCTGAATAGGCCTCTTTGAAGCCCAAGGAGTCTTTCTCCCCTTTGAAAACTTTGGTTTGCAGGAATTTTTCCTTTCAAAACATAACACAAGTCTCACATGGAAAAAAGGTGCTAGATGCTCCTGCTGCTAGTACAGGTGTTTTCCCTTTGAGGGATACATGGCTTCCTTCAACTTCGCTGAATAGGCCTATTTGCAACAAAATGAGGGCTTTTCCACCTTGAAAACAATGGTTTACAAGAACTGTTCCTTTCACAACTAACTCAATTCTCAGAGGAATACAATGTGCTAGATGCTTCCTTTCTACCATGTATGGTTGTCTTTGGAGAGTTACATGCGTTTCCTCCCCTCACTTGAATAGGCTTATTTGGAGCAAAAAGGGAATATCTCCACCTTGAATCACCTAGTTTTCACCAAGTCTTTCTTTCAAAAGTTAACTCAGTTATCACAGAGAAACAATGTGCTGCTAGCTTCTGCTTCTACACAGATGGATTTCCTTGGAGAGATACATGTGTTTCTTGAAGTAAGATGAATTGGTGGATTTGCAGCAAAATCAGCCTTTTCCATCTTGAAAACTTTAGTTTGTACGAAGTACTCCTTTCAAAAACTTTCTGAGTCTCCCGGGATAACAATGTGCTCCACGCGGTAGCCACTTTCATAGCTGGTTTTCTTTGGAGAGATACATGTGGTTCTTCAACTCTGGTGAATAGTCCTCTTTGGAGCATACTGAGGCTATTTCCACCTTGAAAGACCGTGGTTGCAGGAAGTATTCTTTTCCAAACTAATGCAATTCTCACAGGAAAACCATGTGCTAGATGCTCGTGCTTCAACCAGGGATGGTTTTCTTTCGACAAATACCTGTGTTTCTTCAACTTAGCCAAGTAGGGCTATTTGGAATAAAATGAGCCTTTTCGACCTTGAAAACAGTGACTTGCAGGAATGACCCTTCTCCAAATCCAATTCAACTCTCAAAGGGAAACATTGTGCTAGATGCTAGAGTTTCCACCAAGCCTACTTTTCTTTTAGAGGTACGTGTCCTTCCTCTACTCAGCTGAATAGCCCTCATGGACCAAACGCAGCCTATCTCCCCCTGCAAACACCTAAGACTCATGAAGAATTCCTTTCAAAAATTAACACAGTTCTCCCAGGAAAACATGTGCTTCTAACATGGATGGTTTTCCTTTGAGAGATACATGTGTTTCTTCAACTTAGCTGAATAGGCCTATTTGAAATGAGGTGAGCCTCCTACTTTGAATATTGGTATTTGCAGGGTGCATTGCTTGAAAAAACTAAATGAATTCTCATAGTGAAACACTGTGCTAGATGTGGCAGTTTCTAACATTGATATATTTCTTTGCATACAAGCAGGTGTATCTTGAATTCTCCCAAGTAGACCTATTTGGAGTAAGCACGTACTCTCTCTACCTTGAAACACCTAAGTGGCAGTATGTATTCCTTTCAAAAATAACTCAAGTCTCAAAGGGAAACAACGTGCTAAATGCAAATGCTTCCATCACAGACGGTTTCCTTTTGAGAGGTACATGTGTTACATCTCCTTAGGGGAATAGGCGTCTTTGGAGCAAAATGATCCTTTCTCCACGTTTAAAACTATGATGTGCAGGACGTGTTCCATTCAAAAAGTAACTCAAGTCTCACAAGGAAACAAAGTGTTAGATTCTTTGCATCTAACACAGATTTTTTTTCTTTCGAGATATACTCATATTTCATCAACTTCCTTGAACTGGCTTACTTGCAACAAAATGAGACTTTCTCCACCTTGAAAAGTATGATTTGCAGGAGTTATTCTTCCAAAACCTATCTGAAGTCTCACAGGGAAACAATGTGCTTGAAACTCCTGCTTCTAACTCGATGGCTTTCTTTCTAGGAATGCCTGTGTTTCATCAACTTACTTGACTAGGCCTACTTGGAACACAATGAGCCTATCTCCAACCTGAAAACTGTGATTAGCAGGATGTATTCCTTTCACAAACTTCCTTAATTCTCAAAGGGAAACAATGTGCTGAAAGCTGCTTCTTCCAACATAGGTGATTGTCTTTGCAGGGATACATGTGTTTCTTCAACTCACCTGAATAGGCCTACTTAGTGCAAAGAGAGACCTTCTCCACCTTGAAACAACTACATCGCAAGAAACAGTCCTTTCAAAAACTAATTTAATTGTCACAAGAACAAGGTGCTGAATGCTGCAGTTTCTAGCATACATGGTTTTCTTTGGGGAGGAACATGTGTTACTTCAACTCAGCTGAATAGGCCTATTTGGAGAAAACACAGCCTATCTCCACTTTGAAAGATCAAAGTTGCAGGAAGCATTCCTTGCCAAAACTGACACGGTTCTCCCTGGAATACAATGTGTTTAGATGCTCCGGCGTCGAACAGAAATGGTTTTCTTTGGAGAGATACATGGGTTTCTTCACCTCACCTGAATATACTTTAAAGGAGCAAACAGAGTCTATCTCCACCGTCAACCACCTTAGTTCCAGGAAGTACTCCTTTGAAAAACGAACTTAATTCTACGGGGAAACAATGTGGTAAAACCTCCTGGTTCTAACACAGACGATTTCCTTTCAGGAGATACCTGTGTTTCTTCAAGTTAGCTGCATAGGCCTATTTGGAACAAAATGAGTCTTTCTCCACCTAGAAAATACTGATTCGCAGGAGTTATTCCTTTCTAAACCAAATTCAATTCTAATAGGGAAACAATGGGCTAGATGCTGCATCTTATAAAACAGATATTTTTGTTGGAAGAGAAAGATGTCTTCCTTCAACTCAATGGAAAATGCCTCGTTGGAGCCAACGGCATCTATCTGCACCTTGAAACACCAAAGTTGCAGGAAGTATTTCTCTCAAAACTAACTCAGTTCTCCCAGGAAAAGAATGTGACAGATGCTCCTGCATGGAACAATGAAGGATTTCCTCGAGAGACACATGTGTTTCATCACCTCCCCTGAATAGGCCTCTTTGAAGCCCAAGGAGTCTTTCTCCCCTTTGAAAACTTTGGTTTGCAGGAATTTTTCCTTTCAAAACATAACACAAGTCTCACATGGAAAAAAGGTGCTAGATGCTCCTGCTGCTAGTACAGGTGTTTTCCCTTTGAGGGATACATGGCTTCCTTCAACTTCGCTGAATAGGCCTATTTGCAACAAAATGAGGGCTTTTCCACCTTGAAAACAATGGTTTACAAGAACTGTTCCTTTCACAACTAACTCAATTCTCAGAGGAATACAATGTGCTAGATGCTTCCTTTCTACCATGTATGGTTGTCTTTGGAGAGTTACATGCGTTTCCTCCCCTCACTTGAATAGGCTTATTTGGAGCAAAAAGGGAATATCTCCACCTTGAATCACCTAGTTTTCACCAAGTCTTTCTTTCAAAAGTTAACTCAGTTATCACAGAGAAACAATGTGCTGCTAGCTTCTGCTTCTACACAGATGGATTTCCTTGGAGAGATACATGTGTTTCTTGAAGTAAGATGAATTGGTGGATTTGCAGCAAAATCAGCCTTTTCCATCTTGAAAACTTTAGTTTGTACGAAGTACTCCTTTCAAAAACTTTCTGAGTCTCCCGGGATAACAATGTGCTCCACGCGGTAGCCACTTTCATAGCTGGTTTTCTTTGGAGAGATACATGTGGTTCTTCAACTCTGGTGAATAGTCCTCTTTGGAGCATACTGAGGCTATTTCCACCTTGAAAGACCGTGGTTGCAGGAAGTATTCTTTTCCAAACTAATGCAATTCTCACAGGAAAACCATGTGCTAGATGCTCGTGCTTCAACCAGGGATGGTTTTCTTTCGACAAATACCTGTGTTTCTTCAACTTAGCCAAGTAGGGCTATTTGGAATAAAATGAGCCTTTTCGACCTTGAAAACAGTGACTTGCAGGAATGACCCTTCTCCAAATCCAATTCAACTCTCAAAGGGAAACATTGTGCTAGATGCTAGAGTTTCCACCAAGCCTACTTTTCTTTTAGAGGTACGTGTCCTTCCTCTACTCAGCTGAATAGCCCTCATGGACCAAACGCAGCCTATCTCCCCCTGCAAACACCTAAGACTCATGAAGAATTCCTTTCAAAAACTAACACAGTTCTCCCAGGAAAACATGTGCTTCTAACATGGATGGTTTTCCTTTGAGAGATACATGTGTTTCTTCAACTTAGCTGAATAGGCCTATTTGAAATGAGGTGAGCCTCCTACTTTGAATATTGGTATTTGCAGGGTGCATTGCTTGAAAAAACTAAATGAATTCTCATAGTGAAACACTGTGCTAGATGTGGCAGTTTCTAACATTGATATATTTCTTTGCATACAAGCAGGTGTATCTTGAATTCTCCCAAGTAGACCTATTTGGAGTAAGCACGTACTCTCTCTACCTTGAAACACCTAAGTGGCAGTATGTATTCCTTTCAAAAATAACTCAAGTCTCAAAGGGAAACAACGTGCTAAATGCAAATGCTTCCATCACAGACGGTTTCCTTTTGAGAGGTACATGTGTTACATCTCCTTAGGGGAATAGGCGTCTTTGGAGCAAAATGATCCTTTCTCCACGTTTAAAACTATGATGTGCAGGACGTGTTCCATTCAAAAAGTAACTCAAGTCTCACAAGGAAACAAAGTGTTAGATTCTTTGCATCTAACACAGATTTTTTTTCTTTCGAGATATACTCATATTTCATCAACTTCCTTGAACTGGCTTACTTGCAACAAAATGAGACTTTCTCCACCTTGAAAAGTATGATTTGCAGGAGTTATTCTTCCAAAACCTATCTGAAGTCTCACAGGGAAACAATGTGCTTGAAACTCCTGCTTCTAACTCGATGGCTTTCTTTCTAGGAATGCCTGTGTTTCATCAACTTACTTGACTAGGCCTACTTGGAACACAATGAGCCTATCTCCAACCTGAAAACTGTGATTAGCAGGATGTATTCCTTTCACAAACTTCCTTAATTCTCAAAGGGAAACAATGTGCTGAAAGCTGCTTCTTCCAACATAGGTGATTGTCTTTGCAGGGATACATGTGTTTCTTCAACTCACCTGAATAGGCCTACTTAGTGCAAAGAGAGACCTTCTCCACCTTGAAACAACTACATCGCAAGAAACAGTCCTTTCAAAAACTAATTTAATTGTCACAAGAACAAGGTGCTGAATGCTGCAGTTTCTAGCATACATGGTTTTCTTTGGGGAGGAACATGTGTTACTTCAACTCAGCTGAATAGGCCTATTTGGAGAAAACACAGCCTATCTCCACTTTGAAAGATCAAAGTTGCAGGAAGCATTCCTTGCCAAAACTGACACGGTTCTCCCTGGAATACAATGTGTTTAGATGCTCCGGCGTCGAACAGAAATGGTTTTCTTTGGAGAGATACATGGGTTTCTTCACCTCACCTGAATATACTTTAAAGGAGCAAACAGAGTCTATCTCCACCGTCAACCACCTTAGTTCCAGGAAGTACTCCTTTGAAAAACGAACTTAATTCTACGGGGAAACAATGTGGTAAAACCTCCTGGTTCTAACACAGATGATTTCCTTTCAGGAGATACCTGTGTTTCTTCAAGTTAGCTGCATAGGCCTATTTGGAACAAAATGAGTCTTTCTCCACCTAGAAAATACTGATTCGCAGGAGTTATTCCTTTCTAAACCAAATTCAATTCTCATAGGGAAACAATGGGCTAGATGCTGCATCTTATAAAACAGATATTTTTGTTGGAAGAGAAAGATGTCTTCCTTCAACTCAATGGAAAATGCCTCGTTGGAGCCAACGGCATCTATCTGCACCTTGAAACACCAAAGTTGCAGGAAGTATTTCTCTCAAAACTAACTCAGTTCTCCCAGGAAAAGAATGTGACAGATGCTCCTGCATGGAACAATGAAGGATTTCCTCGAGAGACACATGTGTTTCATCACCTCCCCTGAATAGGCCTCTTTGAAGCCCAAGGAGTCTTTCTCCCCTTTGAAAACTTTGGTTTGCAGGAATTTTTCCTTTCAAAACATAACACAAGTCTCACATGGAAAAAAGGTGCTAGATGCTCCTGCTGCTAGTACAGGTGTTTTCCCTTTGAGGGATACATGGCTTCCTTCAACTTCGCTGAATAGGCCTATTTGCAACAAAATGAGGGCTTTTCCACCTTGAAAACAATGGTTTACAAGAACTGTTCCTTTCACAACTAACTCAATTCTCAGAGGAATACAATGTGCTAGATGCTTCCTTTCTACCATGTATGGTTGTCTTTGGAGAGTTACATGCGTTTCCTCCCCTCACTTGAATAGGCTTATTTGGAGCAAAAAGGGAATATCTCCACCTTGAATCACCTAGTTTTCACCAAGTCTTTCTTTCAAAAGTTAACTCAGTTATCACAGAGAAACAATGTGCTGCTAGCTTCTGCTTCTACAAAGATGGATTTCCTTGGAGAGATACATGTGTTTCTTGAAGTAAGATGAATTGGTGGATTTGCAGCAAAATCAGCCTTTTCCATCTTGAAAACTTTGGTTTGTACGAAGTACTCCTTTCAAAAACTTTCTGAGTCTCCTGGGATAACAATGTGCTCCACGCGGTAGCCACTTTCATAGCTGGTTTTCTTTGGAGAGATACATGTGGTTCTTCAACTCTGGTGAATAGTCCTCTTTGGAGCATACTGAGGCTATTTCCACCTTGAAAGACCGTGGTTGCAGGAAGTATTCTTTTCCAAACTAATGCAATTCTCACAGGAAAACCATGTGCTAGATGCTCGTGCTTCAACCAGGGATGGTTTTCTTTCGACAAATACCTGTGTTTCTTCAACTTAGCCAAGTAGGGCTATTTGGAATAAAATGAGCCTTTTCGACCTTGAAAACAGTGACTTGCAGGAATGACCCTTCTCCAAATCCAATTCAACTCTCAAAGGGAAACATTGTGCTAGATGCTAGAGTTTCCACCAAGCCTACTTTTCTTTTAGAGGTACATGTCCTTCCTCTACTCAGCTGAATAGCCCTCATGGACCAAACGCAGCCTATCTCCCCCTGCAAACACCTAAGACTCATGAAGAATTCCTTTCAAAAACTAACACAGTTCTCCCAGGAAAACATGTGCTTCTAACATAGATGGTTTTCCTTTGAGAGATACATGTGTTTCTTCAACTTAGCTGAATAGGCCTATTTGAAATGAGGTGAGCCTCCTACTTTGAATATTGATATTTGCAGGGTGCATTGCTTGAAAAAACTAAATGAATTCTCATAGTGAAACACTGTGCTAGATGTGGCAGTTTCTAACATTGATGTATTTCTTTGCATACAAGCAGGTGTATCTTGAATTCCCCCCAAATAGGCCTATTTAGAGTAAGCACGTACTCTCTCCACCTTGAAACACCTAAGTGGCAGTATGTATTCCTTTCAAAAATAACTCAAGTCTCAAAGGGAAACAACGTGCTAAATGCAAATGCTTCCATCACAGACGGTTTCCTTTTGAGAGGTACATGTGTTACATGTCCTTAGGGGAATAGGCCTATTTGGAGCAAAATGATCCTTTCTCCACGTTTGAAACTATGATGTGCAAGACGTGTTCCCTTCAAAAAGTAACTCAAGTCTCACAAGGAAACAAAGTGTTAGATTCTTTGCATCTAACACAGATTTTTTTTCTTTCGAGATATACTCATGTTTCATCAACTTCCTTGAACTGGCTTACTTGCAACAAAATGAGACTTTCTCCACCTTGAAAAGTATGATTTGCAGGAGTTATTCTTCCAAAACCTATCTGAAGTCTCACAGGGAAACAATGTGCTTGAAACTCCTGCTTCTAACTCGATGGCTTTCTTTCTAGGAATGCATGTGTTTCATCAACTTAGTTGACTAGGCCTACTTGGAACACAATGAGCCTATCTCCAACCTGAAAACTGTGATTAGCAGGATGTATTCCTTTCCAAAACTTCCTTAATTCTCAAAGGGAAACAATGTGCTAGAAGCTGCGGCTTCCAACATAGGTGATTGTCTTTGCAGGGATACATGTGTTTCTTCAACTCACCTGAATAGGCCTACTTAGTGCAAAGAGAGACCTTCTCCACCTTGAAACAACTACGTTGCAAGAAACAGTCCTTTCCAAAACTAATTTAATTGTCACAAGAACAAGGTGCTGAATGCTGCAGTTTCTAGCATACATGGTTTTCTTTGGGGAGGAACATGTGTTACTTCAACTCAGCTGAGTAGGCCTATTTGGAGCAAACACAGCCTATCTATACTTTGAAAGATCAAAGTTGCAGGAAGCATTCCTTGCCAAAACTGACACGGTTCTCCCTGGAATACAATGTGTTTAGACGCTCCGGCGTCAAACAGAAATGGTTTTCTTTGGAGAGATACATGGGTTTCTTCACCTCACCTGAATATACTTTAAAGGAGCAAACAGAGTCTATCTCCACCGTCAACCACCTTAGTTCCAGGAAGTAGCCTTTGAAAAACGAACTTAATTCTACGGGGAAACAATGTGGTAAAACCTCCTGGTTCTAACACAGATGATTTCCTTTCAGGAGATACCTGTGTTTCTTCAAGTTAGCTGCATAGGCCTATTTGGAACAAAATGAGTCTTTCTCAACGTAGAAAATACTGATTCGCAGGAGCTATTCCTTTCTAAACTAAATTCAATTCTCATAGGGAAACAATGGGCTAGATGCTGCATCTTATAAAACAGATATTTTTGTTGGAAGAGAAAGATGTCTTCCTTCAACTCAATGGAAAATGCCTAGTTGGAGCCAACGGCATCTATCTCCACCTTGAAACACCAAAGTTGCAGGAAGTATTTCTCTCAAAACTAACTCAGTTCTCCCAGGAAAATAATGTGACAGATGCTCCTGCATGGAACAATGAAGGATTTCCTCGAGAGACACATGTGTTTCATCACCTCCCCTGAATAGGCCTCTTGGAAGCCCAAGGAGTCTTTCTCCCCTTTGAAAACTTTGGTTTGCAGGAATTTTTCCTTTCAAAACATAACACAAGTCTCACATGGAAAAAAGGTGCTAGATGCTCCTGCTGCTAGTACAGGTGTTTTCCCTTTGAGGGATACATGGCTTCCTTCAACTTCGCTGAATAGGCCTATTTGCAACAAAATGAGGGCTTTTCCACCTTGAAAACAATGGTTTACAAGAACTGTTCCTTTCACAACTAACTCAATTCTCAGAGGAATACAATGTGCTAGATGCTTCCTTTCTACCATGTATGGTTGTCTTTGGAGAGTTACATGCGTTTCCTCCCCTCACTTGAATAGGCTTATTTGGAGCAAAAAGGGAATATCTCCACCTTGAATCACCTAGTTTTCACCAAGTCTTTCTTTCAAAAGTTAACTCAGTTATCACAGAGAAACAATGTGCTGCTAGCTTCTGCTTCTACACAGATGGATTTCCTTGGAGAGATACATGTGTTTCTTGAAGTAAGATGAATTGGTGGATTTGCAGCAAAATCAGCCTTTTCCATCTTGAAAACTTTGGTTTGTACCAAGTACTCCTTTCAAAAACTTTCTGAGTCTCCCGGGATAACAATGTGCTCCACGCGGTAGCCACTTTCATAGCTGGTTTTCTTTGGAGAGATACATGTGGTTCTTCAACTCTGGTGAATAGTCCTCTTTGGAGCATACTGAGGCTATTTCCACCTTGAAAGACCGTGGTTGCAGGAAGTATTCTTTTCCAAACTAATGCAATTCTCACAGGAAAACCATGTGCTAGATGCTCGTGCTTCAACCAGGGATGGTTTTCTTTCGACAAATACCTGTGTTTCTTCAACTTAGCCAAGTAGGGCTATTTGGAATAAAATGAGCCTTTTCGACCTTGAAAACAGTGACTTGCAGGAATGACCCTTCTCCAAATCCAATTCAACTCTCAAAGGGAAACATTGTGCTACATGCTAGAGTTTCCACCAAGCCTACTTTTCTTTTAGAGGTACATGTCCTTCCTCTACTCAGCTGAATAGCCCTCATGGACCAAACGCAGCCTATCTCCCCCTGCAAACACCTAAGACTCATGAAGAATTCCTTTCAAAAACTAACACAGTTCTCCCAGGAAAACATGTGCTTCTAACATGGATGGTTTTCCTTTGAGAGATACATGTGTTTCTTCAACTTAGCTGAATAGGCCTATTTGAAATGAGGTGAGCCTCCTACTTTGAATATTGGTATTTGCAGGGTGCATTGCTTGAAAAAACTAAATGAATTCTCATAGTGAAACACTGTGCTAGATGTGGCAGTTTCTAACATTGATATATTTCTTTGCATACAAGCAGGTGTATCTTGAATTCTCCCAAGTAGACCTATTTGGAGTAAGCACGTACTCTCTCTACCTTGAAACACCTAAGTGGCAGTATGTATTCCTTTCAAAAATAACTCAAGTCTCAAAGGGAAACAACGTGCTAAATGCAAATGCTTCCATCACAGACGGTTTCCTTTTGAGAGGTACATGTGTTACATCTCCTTAGGGGAATAGGCGTCTTTGGAGCAAAATGATCCTTTCTCCACGTTTAAAACTATGATGTGCAGGACGTGTTCCATTCAAAAAGTAACTCAAGTCTCACAAGGAAACAAAGTGTTAGATTCTTTGCATCTAACACAGATTTTTTTTCTTTCGAGATATACTCATATTTCATCAACTTCCTTGAACTGGCTTACTTGCAACAAAATAAGACTTTCTCCACCTTGAAAAGTATGATTTGCAGGAGTTATTCTTCCAAAACCTATCTGAAGTCTCACAGGGAAACAATGTGCTTGAAACTCCTGCTTCTAACTCGATGGCTTTCTTTCTAGGAATGCCTGTGTTTCATCAACTTACTTGACTAGGCCTACTTGGAACACAATGAGCCTATCTCCAACCTGAAAACTGTGATTAGCAGGATGTATTCCTTTCCAAAACTTCCTTAATTCTCAAAGGGAAACAATGTGCTAGAAGCTGCGGCTTCCAACATAGGTGATTGTCTTTGCAGGGATACATGTGTTTCTTCAACTCACCTGAATAGGCCTACTTAGTGCAAAGAGAGACCTTCTCCACCTTGAAACAACTACATCGCAAGAAACAGTCCTTTCAAAAACTAATTTAATTGTCACAAGAACAAGGTGCTGAATGCTGCAGTTTCTAGCATACATGGTTTTCTTTGGGGAGGAACATGTGTTACTTCAACTCAGCTGAATAGGCCTATTTGGAGAAAACACAGCCTATCTCCACTTTGAAAGATCAAAGTTGCAGGAAGCATTCCTTGCCAAAACTGACACGGTTCTCCCTGGAATACAATGTGTTTAGATGCTCCGGCGTCGAACAGAAATGGTTTTCTTTGGAGAGATACATGGGTTTCTTCACCTCACCTGAATATACTTTAAAGGAGCAAACAGAGTCTATCTCCACCGTCAACCACCTTAGTTCCAGGAAGTACTCCTTTGAAAAACGAACTTAATTCTACGGGGAAACAATGTGGTAAAACCTCCTGGTTCTAACACAGATGATTTCCTTTCAGGAGATACCTGTGTTTCTTCAAGTTAGCTGCATAGGCCTATTTGGAACAAAATGAGTCTTTCTCCACCTACAAAATACTGATTCGCAGGAGTTATTCCTTTCTAAACCAAATTCAATTCTCATAGGGAAACAATGGGCTAGATGCTGCATCTTATAAAACAGATATTTTTGTTGGAAGAGAAAGATGTCTTCCTTCAACTCAATGGAAAATGCCTAGTTGGAGCCAACGGCATCTATCTCCACCTTGAAACACCAAAGTTGCAGGAAGTATTTCTCTCAAAACTAACTCAGTTCTCCCAGGAAAAGAATGTGACAGATGCTCCTGCATGGAACAATGAAGGATTTCCTCGAGAGACACATGTGTTTCATCACCTCCCCTGAATAGGCCTCTTTGAAGCCCAAGGAGTCTTTCTCCCCTTTGAAAACTTTGGTTTGCAGGAATTTTTCCTTTCAAAACATAACACAAGTCTCACATGGAAAAAAGGTGCTAGATGCTCCTGCTGCTAGTACAGGTGTTTTCCCTTTGAGGGATACATGGCTTCCTTCAACTTCGCTGAATAGGCCTATTTGCAACAAAATGAGGGCTTTTCCACCTTGAAAACAATGGTTTACAAGAACTGTTCCTTTCACAACTAACTCAATTCTCAGAGGAATACAATGTGCTAGATGCTTCCTTTCTACCATGTATGGTTGTCTTTGGAGAGTTACATGCGTTTCCTCCCCTCACTTGAATAGGCTTATTTGGAGCAAAAAGGGAATATCTCCACCTTGAATCACCTAGTTTTCACCAAGTCTTTCTTTCAAAAGTTAACTCAGTTATCACAGAGAAACAATGTGCTGCTAGCTTCTGCTTCTACACAGATGGATTTCCTTGGAGAGATACATGTGTTTCTTGAAGTAAGATGAATTGGTGGATTTGCAGCAAAATCAGCCTTTTCCATCTTGAAAACTTTGGTTTGTACGAAGTACTCCTTTCAAAAACTTTATGAGTCTCCCGGGATAACAATGTGCTCCACGCGGTAGCCACTTTCATAGCTGGTTTTCTTTGGAGAGATACATGTGGTTCTTCAACTCAGGTGAATAGTCCTCTTTGGAGCATACTGAGGCTATTTCCACCTTGAAAGACCGTGGTTGCAGGAAGTATTCTTTTCCAAACTAATGCAATTCTCACAGGAAAACCATGTGCTAGATGCTCGTGCTTCAACCAGGGATGGTTTTCTTTCGACAAATACCTGTGTTTCTTCAACTTAGCCAAGTAGGGCTATTTGGAATAAAATGAGCCTTTTCGACCTTGAAAACAGTGACTTGCAGGAATGACCCTTCTCCAAATCCAATTCAACTCTCAAAGGGAAACATTGTGCTAGATGCTAGAGTTTCCACCAAGCCTACTTTTCTTTTAGAGGTACATGTCCTTCCTCTACTCAGCTGAATAGCCCTCATGGACCAAACGCAGCCTATCTCCCCCTGCAAACACCTAAGACTCATGAAGAATTCCTTTCAAAAACTAACACAGTTCTCCCAGGAAAACATGTGCTTCTAACATGGATGGTTTTCCTTTGAGAGATACATGTGTTTCTTCAACTTAGCTGAATAGGCCTATTTGAAATGAGGTGAGCCTCCTACTTTGAATATTGGTATTTGCAGGGTGCATTGCTTTAAAAAACTAAATGAATTCTCATAGTGAAACACTGTGCTAGATGTGGCAGTTTCTAACATTGATATATTTCTTTGCATACAAGCAGGTGTATCTTGAATTCTCCCAAGTAGACCTATTTGGAGTAAGCACGTACTCTCTCTACCTTGAAACACCTAAGTGGCAGTATGTATTCCTTTCAAAAATAACTCAAGTCTCAAAGGGAAACAACGTGCTAAATGCAAATGTTTCCATCACAGACGGTTTCCTTTTGAGAGGTACATGTGTTACATCTCCTTAGGGGAATAGGCGTCTTTGGAGCAAAATGATCCTTTCTCCACGTTTAAAACTATGATGTGCAGGACGTGTTCCATTCAAAAAGTAACTCAAGTCTCACAAGGAAACAAAGTGTTAGATTCTTTGCATCTAACACAGATTTTTTTTCTTTCGAGATATACTCATGTTTCATCAACTTCCTTGAACTGGCTTACTTGCAACAAAATGAGACTTTCTCCACCTTGAAAAGTATGATTTGCAGGAGTTATTCTTCCAAAACCTATCTGAAGTCTCACAGGGAAACAATGTGCTTGAAACTCCTGCTTCTAACTCGATGGCTTTCTTTCTAGGAATGCCTGTGTTTCATCAACTTACATGACTAGGCCTACTTGGAACACAATGAGCCTATCTCCAACCTGAAAACTGTGATTAGCAGGATGTATTCCTTTCACAAACTTCCTTAATTCTCAAAGGGAAACAATGTGCTAAAAGCTGCTTCTTCCAACATAGGTGATTGTCTTTGCAGGGATACATGTGTTTCTTCAACTCACCTGAATAGGCCTACTTAGTGCAAAGAGAGACCTTCTCCACCTTGAAACAACTACGTCGCAAGAAACAGTCCTTTCAAAAACTAATTTAATTGTCACAAGAACAAGGTGCTGAATGCTGCAGTTTCTAGCATACATGGTTTTCTTTGGGGAGGAACATGTGTTACTTCATCTCAGCTGAATAGGCCTATTTGGAGAAAACACAGCCTATCTCCACTTTGAAAGATCAAAGTTGCAGGAAGCATTCCTTGCCAAAACTGACACGGTTCTCCCTGGAATACAATGTGTTTAGATGCTCCGGCGTCGAACAGAAATGGTTTTCTTTGGAGAGATACATGGGTTTCTTCACCTCACCTGAATATACTTTAAAGGAGCAAACAGAGTCTATCTCCACCGTCAACCACCTTAGTTCCAGGAAGTACTCCTTGGAAAAACGAACTTAATTCTACAGGGAAACAATGTGGTAAAACCTCCTGGTTCTAACACAGATGATTTCCTTTCAGGAGATACCTGTGTTTCTTCAAGTTAGCTGCATAGGCCTATTTGGAACAAAATGAGTCTTTCTCCACCTAGAAAATACTGATTCGCAGGGCTTATTCCTTTCTAAAAGAAATTCAATTCTCATAGGGAAACAATGGGCTAGATGCTGCATCTTAAATAACAGATATTTTTGTTGGAAGAGAAAGATGACTTCCTTCAACTCAATGGAAAATGCCTAGTTGCAGCCAACGGCATCTATCTCCACCTTGAAACACCAAAGTTGCAGGAAGTATTTCTCTCAAAACTAACTCAGTTCTCCCAGGAAAAGAATGTGACAGATGCTCCTGCATGGAACAATGAAGGATTTCCTCGAGAGACACATGTGTTTCATCACCTCCCCTGAATAGGCCTCTTTGAAGCCCAAGGAGTCTTTCTCCCCTTTGAAAACTTTGGTTTGGAGGAATTTTTCCTTTCAAAACATAACACAAGTCTCACATGGAAGAAAGGTGCTAGATGCTCCTGCTGCTAGTAGAGGTGTTTTTCCTTTGAGGGATACATGGGTTCCTTCAACTTAGCTGAATAGGCCTATTTGCAACAAAATGAGGGCTTTTCCACCTTGAAAACAATGGTTTACAAGAACTGTTCCTTTCACAACTAACTCAATTCTCAGAGGAATACAATGTGCTAGATGCTTCCTTTCTACCATGTATGGTTGTCTTTGGAGAGTTACATGCGTTTCCTCCCCTCACTTGAATAGGCTTATTTGGAGCAAAAAGGACCTATCTCCACCTTGAATCACCTAATTTTCACGAAGTCTTTCTTTCAAAAGTTAACTCAGTTATCACAGAGAAACAATGTGCTGCTAGCTTCTGCTTCTACACAGATGGATTTCCTTGGAGAGATACATGTGTTTCTTGAAGTAAGATGAATTGGTGGATTTGCAGCAAAATGAGCCTTTTCCATCTTGAAAACTTTGGTTTGTACGAAGTACTCCTTTCAAAAACTTTCTGAGTTTCCCGGGATAACAATGTGCTCCACGCGGTAGCCACTTTCATAGCTGGTTTTCTTTGGAGAGATACATATGGTTCTTCAACTCAGGTGAATAGGCCTATTTGGAGCACACTGAGGCTACTTCCACCTTGAAAGACCGTGGTTGCAGGAAGTATTCTTTTCCAAACTAATGCAATTCTCACAGGAAAACCATGTGCTAGATGCTCGTGCTTCAACCAGGGATGGTTTTCTTTCGACAAATACCTGTGTTTCTTCAACTTAGCCAAGTAGGGCTATTTGGAATAAAATGAGCCTTGTCGACCTTGAAAACAGTGAATTGCAGGAATGACCCTTCTCCAAATCCAATTCAACTCTCAAAGGGAAAGATTGTGCTAGATGCTAGAGCTTCTACCAAGCCTACTTTTCTTTTAGAGGTACATGTACTTCCTCTACTCAGCTGAATAGCCCTCATGGACCAAACGCAGCCTATCTCCCCCTGCAAACACCTAAGACTCATGAAGAATTCCTTTCAAAAACTAACACAGTTCTCCCAGGAAAACATGTGCTTCTAACATAGATGGTTTTCCTTTGAGAGATACATGTGTTTCTTCAACTTAGCTGAATAGGCCTATTTGAAATGAGGTGAGCCTCCTACTTTGAATATTGGTATTTGCAGGGTGCATTGCTTGAAAAAACTAAATGAATTCTCATAGTGAAACACTGTGCTAGATGTGGCAGTTTCTAACATTGATATATTTCTTTGCATACAAGCAGGTGTATCTTGAATTCTCCCAAATAGGCCTATTTAGAGTAAGCACGTACTCTCTCCACCTTGAAACACCTAAGTGGCAGTATGTATTCCTTTCAAAAATAACTCAAGTCTCAAAGGGAAACAACGTGCTAAATGCAAATGCTTCCATCACAGACGGTTTCCTTTTGAGAGGTACATGTGTTACATGTCCTTAGGGGAATAGGCCTATTTGGAGCAAAATGATCCTTTCTCCACGTTTGAAACTATGATGTGCAGGACGTGTTCCATTCAAAAAGTAACTCAAGTCTCACAAGGAAACAAAGTGTTAGATTCTTTGCATCTAACACAGATTTTTTTTCTTTCGAGATATACTCATGTTTCATCAACTTCCTTGAACTGGCTTACTTGCAACAAAATGAGACTTTCTCCACCTTGAAAAGTATGATTTGCAGGAGTTATTCTTCCAAAACCTATCTGAAGTCTCACAGGGAAACAATGTGCTTGAAACTCCTGTTTCTAACTCGATGGCTTTCTTTCTAGGAATGCATGTGTTTCATCAACTTAGTTGACTAGGCCTACTTGGAACACAATGAGCCTATCTCCAACCTGAAAACTGTGATTAGCAGGATGTATTCCTTTCCAAAACTTCCTTAATTCTCAAAGGGAAACAATGTGCTAGAAGCTGCGGCTTCCAACATAGGTGATTGTCTTTGCAGGGATACATGTGTTTCTTCAACTCACCTGAATAGGCCTACTTAGTGCAAAGAGAGACCTTCTCCACCTTGAAACAACTACGTTGCAAGAAACAGTCCTTTCAAAAACTAATTTAATTGTCACAAGAACAAGGTGCTGAATGCTGCAGTTTCTAGCATACATGGTTTTCTTTGGGGAGGAACATGTGTTACTTCAACTCAGCTGAATAGGCCTATTTGGAGAAAACACAGCCTATCTCCACTTTGAAAGATCAAAGTTGCAGGAAGCATTCCTTGCCAAAACTGACACGGTTCTCCCTGGAATACAATGTGTTTAGACGCTCCGGCGTCAAACAGAAATGGTTTTCTTTGGAGAGATACATGGGTTTCTTCACCTCACCTGAATATACTTTAAAGGAGCAAACAGAGTCTATCTGCACCGTCAACCACCTTAGTTCCAGGAAGTACTCCTTTGAAAAATGAACTTAATTCTACAGGGAAACAATGTGGTAGAACCTCCTGGTTCTAACACAGATGATTTCCTTTCAGGAGATACCTGTGTTTCTTCAAGTTAGCTGCATAGGCCTATTTGGAACAAAATGAGTCTTTCTCAACGTAGAAAATACTGATTCGCAGGAGCTATTCCTTTCTAAACTAAATTCAATTCTCATAGGGAAACAATGGGCTAGATGCTGCATCTTATAAAACAGATATTTTTGTTGGAAGAGAAAGATGTCTTCCTTCAACTCAATGGAAAATGCCTCGTTGGAGCCAACGGCATCTATCTCCACCTTGAAACACCAAAGTTGCAGGAAGTATTTCTCTCAAAACTAACTCAGTTCTCCCAGGAAAAGAATGTGACAGATGCTCCTGCATGGAACAATGAAGGATTTCCTCGAGAGACACATGTGTTTCATCACCTCCCCTGAATAGGCCTCTTTGAAGCCCAAGGAGTCTTTCTCCCCTTTGAAAACTTTGGTTTGCAGGAATTTTTCCTTTCAAAACATAACACAAGTCTCACATGGAAAAAAGGTGCTAGATGCTCCTGCTGCTAGTACAGGTGTTTTCCCTTTGAGGGATACATGGCTTCCTTCAACTTCGCTGAATAGGCCTATTTGCAACAAAATGAGGGCTTTTCCACCTTGAAAACAATGGTTTACAAGGACTGTTCCTTTCACAACTAACTCAATTCTCAGAGGAAAATAAAGTGATAGATGCTTCCTTTCTACCATGTATGGTTGTCTTTGGAGAGTTACATGCGTTTCCTCCCCTCACTTGAATAGGCTTATTTGGAGCAAAAAGGGCCTATCTCCACCTTGAATCACCTAGTTTTCACCAAGTCTTTCTTTCAAAAGTTAACTCATTTATCACAGAGAAACAATGTGCTGCTAGCTTCTGCTTCTACACAGATGGATTTCCTTTGAGAGATACATGTGTTTCTTGAAGTAAGATGAATTGGTGGATTTGCAGCAAAATCAGCCTTTTCCATCTTGAAAACTTTGGTTTGTACGAAGTACTCCTTTCAAAAACTTTCTGAGTCTCCCGGGATAACAATGTGCTCCACGCGGTAGCCACTTTCATAGCTGGTTTTCTTTGGAGAGATACATGTGGTTCTTCAACTCAGGTGAATAGTCCTCTTTGGAGCATACTGAGGCTATTTCCACCTTGAAAAACCGTGGTTGCAGGAAGTATTCTTTTCCAAACTAATGCAATTCTCACAGGAAAACCATGTGCTAGATGCTCGTGCTTCAACCAGGGATGGTTTTCTTTCGACAAATACCTGTGTTTCTTCAACTTAGCCAAGTAGGGCTATTTGGAATAAAATGAGCCTTGTCGACCTTGAAAACAGTGAATTGCAGGAATGACCCTTCTCCAAATCCAATTCAACTCTCAAAGGGAAAGATTGTGCTAGATGCTAGAGCTTCTACCAAGCCTACTTTTCTTTTAGAGGTACATGTACTTCCTCTACTCAGCTGAATAGCCCTCATGGACCAAACGCAGCCTATCTCCCCCTGCAAACACCTAAGACTCATGAAGAATTCCTTTCAAAAACTAACACAGTTCTCCCAAGAAAACATGTGCTTCTAACATAGATGGTTTTCCTTTGAGAGATACATGTATTTCTTCAACTTAGCTGAATAGGCCTATTTGAAATGAGGTGAGCCTCCTACTTTGAATATTGATATTTGCAGGGTGCATTGCTTGAAAAAACTAAATGAATTCTCATAGTGAAACACTGTGCTAGATGTGGCAGTTTCTAACATTGATATATTTCTTTGCATACAAGCAGGTGTATCTTGAATTCTCCCAAATAGGCCTATTTAGAGTAAGCACGTACTCTCTCCACCTTGAAACACCTAAGTGGCAGTATGTATTCCTTTCAAAAATAACTCAAGTCTCAAAGGGAAACAACGTGCTAAATGCAAATGCTTCCATCACAGACGGTTTCCTTTTGAGAGGTACATGTGTTACATGTCCTTAGGGGAATAGGCCTATTTGGAGCAAAATGATCCTTTCTCCACGTTTAAAACTATGATGTGCAGGACGTGTTCCATTCAAAAAGTAACTCAAGTCTCACAAGGAAACAAAGTGTTAGATTCTTTGCATCTAACACAGATTTTTTTTCTTTCGAGATATACTCATGTTTCATCAACTTCCTTGAACTGGCTTACTTGCAACAAAATGAGACTTTCTCCACCTTGAAAAGTATGATTTGCAGGAGTTATTCTTCCAAAACCTATCTGAAGTCTCACAGGGAAACAATGTGCTTGAAACTCCTGCTTCTAACTCGATGGCTTTCTTTCTAGGAATGCATGTGTTTCATCAACTTAGTTGACTAGGCCTACTTGGAACACAATGAGCCTATCTCCAACCTGAAAACTGTGATTAGCAGGATGTATTCCTTTCCAAAACTTCCTTAATTCTCAAAGGGAAACAATGTGCTAGAAGCTGCGGCTTCCAACATAGGTGATTGTCTTTGCAGGGATACATGTGTTTCTTCAACTCACCTGAATAGGCCTACTTAGTGCAAAGAGAGACCTTCTCCACCTTGAAACAACTACGTTGCAAGAAACAGTCCTTTCAAAAACTAATTTAATTGTCACAAGAACAAGGTGCTGAATGCTGCAGTTTCTAGCATACATGGTTTTCTTTGGGGAGGAACATGTGTTACTTCAACTCAGCTGAATAGGCCTATTTGGAGAAAACACAGCCTATCTCCACTTTGAAAGATCAAAGTTGCAGGAAGCATTCCTTGCCAAAACTGACACGGTTCTCCCTGGAATACAATGTGTTTAGACGCTCCGGCGTCAAACAGAAATGGTTTTCTTTGGAGAGATACATGGGTTTCTTCACCTCACCTGAATATACTTTAAAGGAGCAAACAGAGTCTATCTGCACCGTCAACCACCTTAGTTCCAGGAAGTACTCCTTTGAAAAATGAACTTAATTCTACAGGGAAACAATGTGGTAGAACCTCCTGGTTCTAACACAGATGATTTCCTTTCAGGAGATACCTGTGTTTCTTCAAGTTAGCTGCATAGGCCTATTTGGAACAAAATGAGTCTTTCTCAACGTAGAAAATACTGATTCGCAGGAGCTATTCCTTTCTAAACTAAATTCAATTCTCATAGGGAAACAATGGGCTAGATGCTGCATCTTATAAAACAGATATTTTTGTTGGAAGAGAAAGATGTCTTCCTTCAACTCAATGGAAAATGCCTCGTTGGAGCCAACGGCATCTATCTCCACCTTGAAACACCAAAGTTGCAGGAAGTATTTCTCTCAAAACTAACTCAGTTCTCCCAGGAAAAGAATGTGACAGATGCTCCTGCATGGAACAATGAAGGATTTCCTCGAGAGACACATGTGTTTCATCACCTCCCCTGAATAGGCCTCTTTGAAGCCCAAGGAGTCTTTCTCCCCTTTGAAAACTTTGGTTTGCAGGAATTTTTCCTTTCAAAACATAACACAAGTCTCACATGGAAAAAAGGTGCTAGATGCTCCTGCTGCTAGTACAGGTGTTTTCCCTTTGAGGGATACATGGCTTCCTTCAACTTCGCTGAATAGGCCTATTTGCAACAAAATGAGGGCTTTTCCACCTTGAAAACAATGGTTTACAAGGACTGTTCCTTTCACAACTAACTCAATTCTCAGAGGAAAATAAAGTGATAGATGCTTCCTTTCTACCATGTATGGTTGTCTTTGGAGAGTTACATGCGTTTCCTCCCCTCACTTGAATAGGCTTATTTGGAGCAAAAAGGGCCTATCTCCACCTTGAATCACCTAGTTTTCACCAAGTCTTTCTTTCAAAAGTTAACTCATTTATCACAGAGAAACAATGTGCTGCTAGCTTCTGCTTCTACACAGATGGATTTCCTTTGAGAGATACATGTGTTTCTTGAAGTAAGATGAATTGGTGGATTTGCAGCAAAATCAGCCTTTTCCATCTTGAAAACTTTGGTTTGTACGAAGTACTCCTTTCAAAAACTTTCTGAGTCTCCCGGGATAACAATGTGCTCCACGCGGTAGCCACTTTCATAGCTGGTTTTCTTTGGAGAGATACATGTGGTTCTTCAACTCAGGTGAATAGTCCTCTTTGGAGCATACTGAGGCTATTTCCACCTTGAAAAACCGTGGTTGCAGGAAGTATTCTTTTCCAAACTAATGCAATTCTCACAGGAAAACCATGTGCTAGATGCTCGTGCTTCAACCAGGGATGGTTTTCTTTCGACAAATACCTGTGTTTCTTCAACTTAGCCAAGTAGGGCTATTTGGAATAAAATGAGCCTTGTCGACCTTGAAAACAGTGAATTGCAGGAATGACCCTTCTCCAAATCCAATTCAACTCTCAAAGGGAAAGATTGTGCTAGATGCTAGAGCTTCTACCAAGCCTACTTTTCTTTTAGAGGTACATGTACTTCCTCTACTCAGCTGAATAGCCCTCATGGACCAAACGCAGCCTATCTCCCCCTGCAAACACCTAAGACTCATGAAGAATTCCTTTCAAAAACTAACACAGTTCTCCCAAGAAAACATGTGCTTCTAACATAGATGGTTTTCCTTTGAGAGATACATGTATTTCTTCAACTTAGCTGAATAGGCCTATTTGAAATGAGGTGAGCCTCCTACTTTGAATATTGATATTTGCAGGGTGCATTGCTTGAAAAAACTAAATGAATTCTCATAGTGAAACACTGTGCTAGATGTGGCAGTTTCTAACATTGATATATTTCTTTGCATACAAGCAGGTGTATCTTGAATTCTCCCAAATAGGCCTATTTAGAGTAAGCACGTACTCTCTCCACCTTGAAACACCTAAGTGGCAGTATGTATTCCTTTCAAAAATAACTCAAGTCTCAAAGGGAAACAACGTGCTAAATGCAAATGCTTCCATCACAGACGGTTTCCTTTTGAGAGGTACATGTGTTACATGTCCTTAGGGGAATAGGCCTATTTGGAGCAAAATGATCCTTTCTCCACGTTTAAAACTATGATGTGCAGGACGTGTTCCATTCAAAAAGTAACTCAAGTCTCACAAGGAAACAAAGTGTTAGATTCTTTGCATCTAACACAGATTTTTTTTCTTTCGAGATATACTCATGTTTCATCAACTTCCTTGAACTGGCTTACTTGCAACAAAATGAGACTTTCTCCACCTTGAAAAGTATGATTTGCAGGAGTTATTCTTCCAAAACCTATCTGAAGTCTCACAGGGAAACAATGTGCTTGAAACTCCTGCTTCTAACTCGATGGCTTTCTTTCTAGGAATGCATGTGTTTCATCAACTTAGTTGACTAGGCCTACTTGGAACACAATGAGCCTATCTCCAACCTGAAAACTGTGATTAGCAGGATGTATTCCTTTCCAAAACTTCCTTAATTCTCAAAGGGAAACAATGTGCTAGAAGCTGCGGCTTCCAACATAGGTGATTGTCTTTGCAGGGATACATGTGTTTCTTCAACTCACCTGAATAGGCCTACTTAGTGCAAAGAGAGACCTTCTCCACCTTGAAACAACTACGTTGCAAGAAACAGTCCTTTCAAAAACTAATTTAATTGTCACAAGAACAAGGTGCTGAATGCTGCAGTTTCTAGCATACATGGTTTTCTTTGGGGAGGAACATGTGTTACTTCAACTCAGCTGAATAGGCCTATTTGGAGAAAACACAGCCTATCTCCACTTTGAAAGATCAAAGTTGCAGGAAGCATTCCTTGCCAAAACTGACACGGTTCTCCCTGGAATACAATGTGTTTAGACGCTCCGGCGTCAAACAGAAATGGTTTTCTTTGGAGAGATACATGGGTTTCTTCACCTCACCTGAATATACTTTAAAGGAGCAAACAGAGTCTATCTGCACCGTCAACCACCTTAGTTCCAGGAAGTACTCCTTTGAAAAATGAACTTAATTCTACAGGGAAACAATGTGGTAGAACCTCCTGGTTCTAACACAGATGATTTCCTTTCAGGAGATACCTGTGTTTCTTCAAGTTAGCTGCATAGGCCTATTTGGAACAAAATGAGTCTTTCTCAACGTAGAAAATACTGATTCGCAGGAGCTATTCCTTTCTAAACTAAATTCAATTCTCATAGGGAAACAATGGGCTAGATGCTGCATCTTATAAAACAGATATTTTTGTTGGAAGAGAAAGATGTCTTCCTTCAACTCAATGGAAAATGCCTCGTTGGAGCCAACGGCATCTATCTGCACCTTGAAACACCAAAGTTGCAGGAAGTATTTCTCTCAAAACTAACTCAGTTCTCCCAGGAAAAGAATGTGACAGATGCTCCTGCATGGAACAATGAAGGATTTCCTCGAGAGACACATGTGTTTCATCACCTCCCCTGAATAGGCCTCTTTGAAGCCCAAGGAGTCTTTCTCCCCTTTGAAAACTTTGGTTTGCAGGAATTTTTCCTTTCAAAACATAACACAAGTCTCACATGGAAAAAAGGTGCTAGATGCTCCTGCTGCTAGTACAGGTGTTTTCCCTTTGAGGGATACATGGCTTCCTTCAACTTCGCTGAATAGGCCTATTTGCAACAAAATGAGGGCTTTTCCACCTTGAAAACAATGGTTTACAAGGACTGTTCCTTTCACAACTAACTCAATTCTCAGAGGAAAATAAAGTCATAGATGCTTCCTTTCTACCATGTATGGTTGTCTTTGGAGAGTTACATGCGTTTCCTCCCCTCACTTGAATAGGCTTATTTGGAGCAAAAAGGGCCTATCTCCACCTTGAATCACCTAGTTTTCACCAAGTCTTTCTTTCAAAAGTTAACTCATTTATCACAGAGAAACAATGTGCTGCTAGCTTCTGCTTCTACACAGATGGATTTCCTTGGAGAGATACATGTGTTTCTTGAAGTAAGATGAATTGGTGGATTTGCAGCAAAATCAGCCTTTTCCATCTTGAAAACTTTGGTTTGTACGAAGTACTCCTTTCAAAAACTTTCTGAGTCTCCCGGGATAACAATGTGCTCCACGCGGTAGCCACTTTCATAGCTGGTTTTCTTTGGAGAGATACATGTGGTTCTTCAACTCAGGTGAATAGTCCTCTTTGGAGCATACTGAGGCTATTTCCACCTTGAAAGACCGTGGTTGCAGGAAGTATTCTTTTCCAAACTAATGCAATTCTCACAGGAAAACCATGTGCTAGATGCTCGTGCTTCAACCAGGGATGGTTTTCTTTCGACAAATACCTGTGTTTCTTCAACTTAGCCAAGTAGGGCTATTTGGAATAAAATGAGCCTTTTCGACCTTGAAAACAGTGACTTGCAGGAATGACCCTTCTCCAAATCCAATTCAACTCTCAAAGGGAAACATTGTGCTACATGCTAGAGTTTCCACCAAGCCTACTTTTCTTTTAGAGGTACATGTCCTTCCTCTACTCAGCTGAATAGCCCTCATGGACCAAACGCAGCCTATCTCCCCCTGCAAACACCTAAGACTCATGAAGAATTCCTTTCAAAAACTAACACAGTTCTCCCAGGAAAACATGTGCTTCTAACATGGATGGTTTTCCTTTGAGAGATACATGTGTTTCTTCAACTTAGCTGAATAGGCCTATTTGAAATGAGGTGAGCCTCCTACTTTGAATATTGGTATTTGCAGGGTGCATTGCTTTAAAAAACTAAATGAATTCTCATAGTGAAACACTGTGCTAGATGTGGCAGTTTCTAACATTGATATATTTCTTTGCATACAAGCAGGTGTATCTTGAATTCTCCCAAATAGGCCTATTTAGAGAAAGCACGTACTCTCTCCACCTTGAAACACCTAAGTGGCAGTATGTATTCCTTTCAAAAATAACTCAAGTCTCAAAGGGAACAACGTGCTAAATGCAAATGCTTCCATCACAGACGGTTTCCTTTTGAGAGGTACATGTGTTACATGTCCTTAGGGGAATAGGCCTATTTGGAGCAAAATGATCCTTTCTCCACGTTTGAAACTATGATGTGCAGGACGTGTTCCCTTCAAAAAGTAACTCAAGTCTCACAAGGAAACAAAGTGTTAGATTCTTTGCATCTAACACAGATTTTTTTTCTTTCGAGATATACTCATGTTTCATCAACTTCCTTGAACTGGCTTACTTGCAACAAAATGAGACTTTCTCCACCTTGAAAAGTATGATTTGCAGGAGTTATTCTTCCAAAACCTATCTGAAGTCTCACAGGGAAACAATGTGCTTGAAACTCCTGCTTCTAACTCGATGGCTTTCTTTCTAGGAATGCATGTGTTTCATCAACTTAGTTGACTAGGCCTACTTGGAACACAATGAGCCTATCTCCAACCTGAAAACTGTGATTAGCAGGATGTATTCCTTTCCAAAACTTCCTTAATTCTCAAAGGGAAACAATGTGCTAGAAGCTGCGGCTTCCAACATAGGTGATTGTCTTTGCAGGGATACATGTGTTTCTTCAACTTACCTGAATAGGCCTACTTAGTGCAAAGAGAGACCTTCTCAACCTTGAAACAACTACGTTGCAAGAAACAGTGCTTTCAAAAACTAATTTAATTGTCACAAGAACAAGGTGCTGAATGCTGCAGTTTCTAGCATACATGGTTTTCTTTGGGGAGGAACATGTGTTACTTCAACTCAGCTGAATAGGCCTATTTGGAGCAAACACAGCCTATCTCCACTTTCAAAGATCAAAGTTGCAGGAAGCATTCCTTGCCAAAACTGATACGGTTCTCCCTGGAATACAATGTGTTTAGACGCTCCGGCGTCAAACAGAAATGGTTTTCTTTGGAGAGATACATGGGTTTCTTCACCTCACCTGAATATACTTTAAAGGAGCAAACAGAGTCTATCTGCACCATCAACCACCTTAGTTCCAGGAAGTACTCCTTTGAAAAACGAACTTAATTCTACTGGGAAACAATGTGGTAGAACCTCCTGGTTCTAACACAGATGATTTCCTTTCAGGAGATACCTGTGTTTCTTCAAGTTAGCTGCATAGGCCTATTTGGAACAAAATGAGTCTTTCTCAACGTAGAAAATACTGATTCGCAGGAGCTATTCCTTTCTAAACTAAATTCAATTCTCATAGGGAAACAATGGGCTAGATGCTGCATCTTATAAAACAGATATTTTTGTTGGAAGAGAAAGATGTCTTCCTTCAACTCAATGGAAAATGCCTTGTTGGAGCCAACGGCATCTATCTCCACCTTGAAACACCAAAGTTGCAGGAAGTATTTCTCTCAAAACTAACTCAGTTCTCCCAGGAAAAGAATGTGACAGATGCTCCTGCATGGAACAATGAAGGATTTCCTCGAGAGACACATGTGTTTCATCACCTCCCCTGAATAGGCCTCTTTGAAGCCCAAGGAGTCTTTCTCCCCTTTGAAAACTTTGGTTTGCAGGAATTTTTCCTTTCAAAACATAACACAAGTCTCACATGGAAAAAAGGTGCTAGATGCTCCTGCTGCTAGTACAGGTGTTTTCCCTTTGAGGGATACATGGCTTCCTTCAACTTCGCTGAATAGGCCTATTTGCAACAAAATGAGGGCTTTTCCACCTTGAAAACAATGGTTTACAAGGACTGTTCCTTTCACAACTAACTCAATTCTCAGAGGAAAATAAAGTCATAGATGCTTCCTTTCTACCATGTATGGTTGTCTTTGGAGAGTTACATGCGTTTCCTCCCCTCACTTGAATAGGCTTATTTGGAGCAAAAAGGGCCTATCTCCACCTTGAATCACCTAGTTTTCACCAAGTCTTTCTTTCAAAAGTTAACTCATTTATCACAGAGAAACAATGTGCTGCTAGCTTCTGCTTCTACACAGATGGATTTCCTTGGAGAGATACATGTGTTTCTTGAAGTAAGATGAATTGGTGGATTTGCAGCAAAATCAGCCTTTTCCATCTTGAAAACTTTGGTTTGTACGAAGTACTCCTTTCAAAAACTTTCTGAGTCTCCCGGGATAACAATGTGCTCCACGCGGTAGCCACTTTCATAGCTGGTTTTCTTTGGAGAGATACATGTGGTTCTTCAACTCAGGTGAATAGTCCTCTTTGGAGCATACTGAGGCTATTTCCACCTTGAAAGACCGTGGTTGCAGGAAGTATTCTTTTCCAAACTAATGCAATTCTCACAGGAAAACCATGTGCTAGATGCTCGTGCTTCAACCAGGGATGGTTTTCTTTCCACAAATACCTGTGTTTCTTCAACTTAGCCAAGTAGGGCTATTTGGAATAAAATGAGCCTTGTCGACCTTGAAAACAGTGAATTGCAGGAATGACCCTTCTCCAAATCCAATTCAACTCTCAAAGGGAAACATTGTGCTAGATGCTAGAGCTTCTACCAAGCCTACTTTTCTTTTAGAGGTACATGTACTTCCTCTACTCAGCTGAATAGCCCGCATGGACCAAACGCAGCCTATCTCCCCCTGCAAACACCTAAGACTCATGACGAATTACTTTCAAAAACTAACACAGTTCTCCCAGGAAAACATGTGCTTCTAACATGGATGGTTTTCCTTTGAGAGATACATGTGTTTCTTCAACTTAGCTGAATAGGCCTATTTGAAATGAGATGAGCCTCCTACTTTGAATATTGATATTTGCAGGGTGCATTGCTTGAAAAAACTAAATGAATTCTCATAGTGAAACACTGTGCTAGATGTGGCAGTTTCTAACATTGATATATTTCTTTGCATGCAAGCAGGTGTATCTTCAATTCTCCCAAATAGGCCTATTTAGAGTAAGCACATACTCTCTCCACCTTGAAACACCTAAGTGGCAGTATGTATTCCTTTCAAAAATAACTCAAGTCTCAAAGGGAAACAACGTTCTAAATGCAAATGCTTCCATCACAGACGGTTTCCTTTTGAGAGGTACATGTGTTACATCTCCTTAGGGGAATAGGCCTATTTGGAGCAAAATGATCCTTTCTCCACGTTTGAAACTATGATGTGCAGGACGTGTTCCATTCAAAAAGTAACTCAAGTCTCACAAGGAAACAAAGTGTTAGATTCTTTGCATCTAACACAGATTTTTTTTCTTTCGAGATATACTCATGTTTCATCAACTTCCTTGAACTGGCTTACTTGCAACAAAATGAGACTTTCTCCACCTTGAAAAGTATGATTTGCAGGAGTTATTCTTCCAAAACCTATCTGAAGTCTCACAGGGAAACAATGTGCTTGAAACTCCTGCTTCTAACTCGATGGCTTTCTTTCTAGGAATGCATGTGTTTCATCATCTTAGTTGACTAGGCCTACTTGGAACACAATGAGCCTATCTCCAATCTGAAAACTGTGATTAGCAGGATGTATTCCTTTCAAGAACTTCCTTAATTCTCAAAGTTTAACAATGTGCTAGAAGCTGCGGCTTCCAACATAGGTGATTGTCTTTGCAGGGATACATGCGTTTCTTCAACTCACCTGAATAGGCCTACTTAGTGCAAAGAGAGACCTTCTCCACCTTGAAACAACTACGGTGCAAGAAACAGTCCTTTCCAAAACTAATTTAATTGTCACAAGAACAAGGTGCTGAATGCTGCAGTTTCTAGCATACATGGTTTTCTTTGGGGAGGAACATGTGTTACTTCAACTCAGCTGAATAGGCCTATTTGGAGCAAACACAGCCTATCTCCACTTTGAAAGATCAAAGTTGCAGGAAGCATTCCTTGCCAAAACTGACACGGTTCTCCCTGGAATACAATGTGTTTAGACGCTCCGGCGTCGAACAGAAATGGTTTTCTTTGGAGAGATACATGGGTTTCTTCACCTCACCTGAATATACTTTCAAGGAGCAAACAGAGTCTATCTCCACCGTCAACCACCTTAGTTCCAGGAAGTACTCCTTTGAAAAACGAACTTAATTCTACAGGGAAACTATGTGGTAGAACCTCCTGGTTCTAACACAGATGATTTCCTTTCAGGAGATACCTGTGTTTCTTCAAGTTAGCTGCATCGGCCTATTTGGAACAAAATGAGTCTTTCTCCACCTAGAAAATACTGATTCGCAGGAGTTATTCCTTTCTAAACCAAATTCAATTCTCATAGGGAAACAATGGGCTAGATGCTGCATCTTATAAAACAGATATTTTTGTTGGAAGAGAAAGATGTCTTCCTTCAACTCAATGGAAAATGCCTAGTTTCAGCCAACGGCATCTATCTCCACCTTGAAACACCAAAGTTGCAGGAAGTATTTCTCTCAAAACTAACTCAGTTCTCCCAGGAAAAGAATGTGACAGATGCTCCTGCATGGAACAATGAAGGATTTCCTCGAGAGACACATGTGTTTCATCACCTCCCCTGAATAGGCCTCTTTGAAGCCCAAGGAGTCTTTCTCCCCTTTGAAAACTTTGGTTTGCAGGAATTTTTCCTTTCAAAACATAACACAAGTCTCACATGGAAAAAAGGTGCTAGATGCTCCTGCTGCTAGTACAGGTGTTTTCCCTTTGAGGGATACATGGCTTCCTTCAACTTCGCTGAATAGGCCTATTTGCAACAAAATGAGGGCTTTTCCACCTTGAAAACAATGGTTTACAAGAACTGTTCCTTTCACAACTAACTCAATTCTCAGAGGAATACAATGTGCTAGATGCTTCCTTTCTACCATGTATGGTTGTCTTTGGAGAGTTACATGCGTTTCCTCCCCTCACTTGAATAGGCTTATTTGGAGCAAAAAGGGCCTATCTCCACCTTGAATCACCTAGTTTTCACCAAGTCTTTCTTTCAAAAGTTAACTCAGTTATCACAGAGAAACAATGTGCTTCTAGCTTCTGCTTCTACACAGATGGATTTCCTTGGAGAGATACATGTGTTTCTTGAAGTAAGATGAATTGGTGGATTTGCAGCAAAATCAGCCTTTTCCATCTTGAAAACTTTGGTTTGTACGAAGTACTCCTTTCAAAAACTTTCTGAGTCTCCCGGGATAACAATGTGCTCCACGCGGTAGCCACTTTCATAGCTGGTTTTCTTTGGAGAGATACATGTGGTTCTTCAACTCAGGTGAATAGTCCTCTTTGGAACATACTGAGGCTATTTCCACCTTGAAAGACCGTGGTTGCAGGAAGTATTCTTTTCCAAACTAATGCAATTCTCACAGGAAAACCATGTGCTAGATGCTCGTGCTTCAACCAGGGATGGTTTTCTTTCGACAAATACCTGTGTTTCTTCAACTTAGCCAAGTAGGGCTATTTGGAATAAAATGAGCCTTTTCGACCTTGAAAACAGTGAATTGCAGGAATGACCCTTCTCCAAATCCAATTCAACTCTCAAAGGGAAAGATTGTGCTAGATGCTAGAGCTTCTACCAAGCCTACTTTTCTTTTAGAGGTACATGTACTTCCTCTACTCAGCTGAATAGCCCTCAAGGACCAAACGCAGCCTATCTCCCCCTGCAAACACCTAAGACTCATGAAGAATTCCTTTCAAAAACTAACACAGTTCTCCCAGGAAAACATGTGCTTCTAACATAGATGGTTTTCCTTTGAGAGATACATGTGTTTCTTCAACTTAGCTGAATAGGCCTATTTGAAATGAGGTGAGCCTCCTACTTTGAATATTGATATTTGCAGGGTGCATTGCTTGAAAAAACTAAATGAATTCTCATAGTGAAGCACAGTGCTAGATGTGGCAGTTTCTAACATTGATATATTTCTTTGCATACAAGCAGGTGTATCTTGAATTCTCCCAAATAGGCCTATTTAGAGTAAGCACGTACTCTCTCCACCTTGAAACACCTAAGTGGCAGTATGTATTCCTTTCAAAAATAACTCAAGTCTCAAAGGGAAACAACGTGCTAAATGCAAATGCTTCCATCACAGACGGTTTCCTTTTGAGAGGTACATGTGTTACATGTCCTTAGGGGAATAGGCCTATTTGGAGCAAAATGATCCTTTCTCCACGTTTGAAACTATGATGTGCAGGACGTGTTCCATTCAAAAAGTAACTCAAGTCTCACAAGGAAACAAAGTGTTAGATTCTTTGCATCTAACACAGATTTTTTTTCTTTCGAGATATACTCATGTTTCATCAACTTCCTTGAACTGGCTTACTTGCAACAAAATGAGACTTTCTCCACCTTGGAAAGTATGATTTGCAGGAGTTATTCTTCCAAAACCTATCTGAAGTCTCACAGGGAAACAATGTGCTTGAAACTCCTGCTTCTAACTCGATGGCTTTCTTTCTAAGAATGCATGTGTTTCATCAACTTAGTTGACTAGGCCTTCTTGGAACACAATGAGCCTATCTCCAATCTGAAAACTGTGATTAGCAGGATGTATTCCTTTCAAGAACTTCCTTAATTCTCAAAGTTTAACAATGTGCTAGAAGCTGCGGCTTCCAACATAGGAGATTGTCTTTGCAGGGATACATGTGTTTCTTCAACTCACCTGAATAGGCCTACTTAGTGCAAAGAGAGACCTTCTCCACCTTGAAACAACTACGGTGCAAGAAACAGTCCTTTCCAAAACTAATTTAATTGTCACAAGAACAAGGTGCTGAATGCTGCAGTTTCTAGCATACATGGTTTTCTTTGGGGAGGAACATGTGTTACTTCAACTCAGCTGAATAGGCCTATTTGGAGCAAACACAGCCTATCTCCACTTTGAAAGATCAAAGTTGCAGGAAGCATTCCTTGCCAAAACTGACACGGTTCTCCCTGGAATACAATGTGTTTAGACGCTCCGGCGTCGAACAGAAATGGTTTTCTTTGGAGAGATACATGGGTTTCTTCACCTCACCTGAATATACTTTCAAGGAGCAAACAGAGTCTATCTCCACCGTCAACCACCTTAGTTCCAGGAAGTACTCCTTTGAAAAACGAACTTAATTCTACAGGGAAACTATGTGGTAGAACCTCCTGGTTCTAACACAGATGATTTCCTTTCAGGAGATACCTGTGTTTCTTCAAGTTAGCTGCATAGGCCGATTTGGAACAAAATGAGTCTTTCTCCACCTAGAAAATACTGATTCGCAGGAGTTATTCCTTTCTAAACCAAATTCAATTCTCATAGGGAAACAATGGGCTAGATGCTGCATCTTATAAAACAGATATTTTTGTTGGAAGAGAAAGATGTCTTCCTTCAACTCAATGGAAAATGCCTAGTTGGAGCCAACGGCATCTATCTCCACCTTGAAACACCAAAGTTGCAGGAAGTATTTCTCTCAAAACTAACTCAGTTCTCCCAGGAAAAGAATGTGACAGATGCTCCTGCATGGAACAATGAAGGATTTCCTCGAGAGACACATGTGTTTCATCACCTCCCCTGAATAGGCCTCTTTGAAGCCCAAGGAGTCTTTCTCCCCTTTGACAACTTTGGTTTGCAGGAATTTTTCCTTTCAAAACATAACACAAGTCTCACATGAAAAAAGGTGCTAGATGCTCCTGCTGCTAGTACAGGTGTTTTCCCTTTGAGGGATACATGGCTTCCTTCAACTTCGGTGAATAGGCCTATTTGCAACAAAATGAGGGCTTTTCCACCTTGAAAACAATGGTTTACAAGAACTGTTCCTTTCACAACTAACTCAATTCTCAGAGGAATACAATGTGCTAGATGCTTCCTTTCTACCATGTATGGTTGTCTTTGGAGAGTTACATGCGTTTCCTCCCCTCACTTGAATAGGCTTATTTGGAGCAAAAAGGGCCTATCTCCACCTTGAATCACCTAGTTTTCACCAAGTCTTTCTTTCAAAAGTTAACTCAGTTATCACAGAGAAACAATGTGCTCCTAGCTTCTGCTTCTACACAGATGGATTTCCTTGGAGAGATACATGTGTTTCTTGAAGTAAGATGAATTGGTGGATTTGCAGCAAAATGAAACTTTCCCATCTTGAAAACTTTGGTTTGTACGAAGTACTCCTTTCAAAAACTTTCTGAGTCTCCCGGGATAACAATGTGCTGCATGCGGTAGCCACTTTCATAGCTGGTTTTCTTTGGAGTGATACATATGGTTCTTCAACTCAGGTGAATAGGCCTCTTTGGAGCATACTGAGGCTATTTCCACCTTGAAAGACCGTGGTTGCAGGAAGTATTCTTTTCCAAACTAATGCAATTCTCACAGGAAAACCATGTGCTAGATGCTCGTGCTTCAACCAGGGATGGTTTTCTTTCGACACATACCTGTGTTTCTTCAACTTAGCCAAGTAGGGCTATTTGGAATAAAATGAGCCTTTTCGACCTTGAAAACAGTGAATTGCAGGAATGACCCTTCTCCAAATCCAATTCAACTCTCAAAGGGAAACATTGTGCTAGATGCTAGAGCTTCTACCAAGCCTACTTTTCTTTTAGAGGTACATGTCCTTCCTCTACTCAGCTGAATAGCCCTCAAGGACCAAACGCAGCCTATCTCCACCTGCAAACACCTAAGACTCATGAGAATTCCTTTCAAAAACTAACACAGTTCTCCCAGGAAAACATGTGCTTCTAACATAGATGGTTTTCCTTTGAGAGATACATGTGTTTCTTCAACTTAGCTGAATAGGCCTATTTGAAATGAGGTGAGCCTCCTACTTTGAATATTGATATTTGCAGGGTGCATTGCTTGAAAAAACTAAATGAATTCTCATAGTGAAGCACTGTGCTAGATGTGGCAGTTTCTATCATTGATATATTTCTTTGCATACAAGCAGGTGTATCTTGAATTCTCCCAAATAGGCCTATTTAGAGTAAGCACGTACTCTCTCCACCTTGAAACACCTAAGTGGCAGTATGTATTCCTTTCAAAAATAACTCAAGTCTCAAAGGGAAACAACGTGCTAAATGCAAATGCTTCCATCACAGACGGTTTCCTTTTGAGAGGTACATGTGTTACATCTCCTTAGGGGAATAGGCCTATTTGGAGCAAAATGATCCTTTCTCCACGTTTGAAACTATGATGTGCAGGACGTGTTCTATTCAAAAAGTAACTCAAGTCTCACAAGGAAACAAAGTGTTAGATTCTTTGCATCTAACACAGATTTTTTTTCTTTCGAGATATACTCATGTTTCATCAACTTCCTTAAACTGGCTTACTTGCAACAAAATGAGACTTTCTCCACCTTGAAAAGTATGATTTGCAGGAGTTATTCTTCCAAAACCTATCTGAAGTCTCACAGGGAAACAATGTGCTTGAAACTCCTGCTTCTAACTCGATGGCTTTCTTTCTAGGAATGCATGTGTTTCATCAACTTAGTTGACTAGGCCTACTTGGAACACAATGAGCCTATCTCCAACCTGAAAACTGTGATTAGCAGGATGTATTCCTTTCCAAAACTTCCTTAATTCTCAATGGGAAACAATGTGCTGGAAGCTGCGGCTTCCAACATAGGTGATTGTCTTTGCAGGGATACATGTGTTTCTTCAACTCACCTGAATAAGCCTACTTATTGCAAAGAGAGACCTTCTCCACCTTGAAACAACTACGATGCAAGAAACAGTCCTTTCCAAAACTAATTTAATTGTCACAAGAACAAGGTGCTGAATGCTGCAGTTTCTAGCATACATGGTTTTCTTTGGGGAGGAACATGTGTTACTTCAACTCAGCTGAATAGGCCTATTTGGAGCAAACACAGCCTATCTCCACTTTGAAAGATCAAAGTTGCAGGAAGCATTCCTTGCCAAAACTGACACGGTTCTCCCTGGAATACAATGTGTTTAGACGCTCCGGTGTCGAACAGAAATGGTTTTCTTTGGAGAGATACATGGGTTTCTTCACCTCACCTGAATATACTTTCAAGGAGCAAACAGAGTCTATCTCCACCGTCAACCACCTTAGTTCCAGGAAGTACTCCTTTGAAAAACGAACTTAATTCTACAGGGAAACAATGTGGTAGAACCTCCTGGTTCTAACACACATGATTTCCTTTCAGGAGATACCTGTGTTTCTTCAAGTTAGCTGCACAGGCCTATTTGGAACAAAATGAGTCTTTCTCCACCTAGAAAATACTGATTCGCAGGAGTTATTCCTTTCTAAACCAAATTCAATTCTCATAGGGAAACAATGGGCTAGATGCTGCATCTTATAAAACAGATATTTTTGTTGGAAGAGAAAGATGTCTTCCTTCAACTCAATGGAAAATGCCTAGTTGGAGCCAACGGCATCTATCTCCACCTTGAAACACCAAAGTTGCAGGAAGTATTTCTCTCAAAACTAACTCAGTTCTCCCAGGAAAAGAATGTGACAGATGCTCCTGCATGGAACAATGAAGGATTTCCTCGAGAGACAAATGTGTTTCATCACCTCCCCTGAATAGGCCTCTTTGAAGCCCAAGGAGTCTTTCTCCCCTTTGAAAACTTTGGTTTGCAGGAATTTTTCCTTTCAAAACATAACACAAGTCTCACATGGAAAAAAGGTGCTAGATGCTCCTGCTGCTAGTACAGGTGTTTTCCCTTTGAGGGATACATGGCTTCCTTCAACTTAGCTGAATAGGCCTATTTGCAACAAAATGAGGGCTTTTCAACCTTGAAAACAATGGTTTACAAGAACTGTTCCTTTCACAACTAACTCAATTCTCAGAGGAATACAATGTGCTAGATTCTTCCTTTCTACCATGCATGGTTGTCTTTGGAGAGTTCCATGCGTTTCCTCCCCTCACTTGAATAGGCTTATTTGGAGCAAAAACGGCCTATCTCCACCTTGAATCACCTAATTTTCACCAAGTCTTTCTTTCAAAAGTTAACTCAGTTATCACAGAGAAACAATGTGCTGCTAGCTTCTGCTTCGACACAGATGGATTTCCTTGGAAGATACATATGTTTCTTGAAGTAAGATGAATTGGTGGATTTGCAGCAAAATGAGCCTTTTCCATCTTGAAAACTTTGGTTTGTACGAAGTACTCCTTTCATAAACTTTCTGAGTCTCCCGGGATAACAATGTGCTCCACGCGGTAGCCACTTTCATAGCTGGTTTTCTTTGGAGAGATACATGTGGTTCTTCAACTCAGGTGAATAGGCCTATTTGGAGCATACTGAGGCTATTTCCACCTTGAAAGACCGTGGTTGCAGGAAGTATTCTTTTCCACACTAATGCAATTCTCACAGGAAAACCATGTGCTAGATGATCGTGCTTCAACCAGGGATGGTTTTCTTTCGACAAATACCTGTGTTTCTTCAACTTAGCCAAGTAGGGCTATTTGGAATAAAATGAGCCTTTTCGACCTTGAAAACAGTGACTTGCTGGAGAAGGAATAACCCTTCTCCAAATCCAATTCAACTCTCAAAGGGAAACATTGTGCTAGATGCTAGAGCTTCTACCAAGCCTACTTTTCTTTTAGAGGTACATGTACTTCCTCTACTCAGCTGAATAGCCCGCATGGACCAAACGCAGCCTATCTCCCCCTGCAAACACCTAAGACTCATGAAGGATTCCTTTCAAAAAATAACACAGTTCTCCCAGGAAAACATGTGCTTCTAACATGGATGGATTTCCTTTGAGAGATACATGTGTTTCTTCAACTTAGCTGAATAGGCCTATTTGAAATGAGGTGAGCCTCCTACTTTGAATATTGATATTTGCAGGGTGCATTGCTTGAAAAAACTAAATGAATTCTCATAGTGAAACACTGTGCTAGATGTGGCAGTTTCTAACATTGATATATTTCTTTGCATACAAGCAGGTGTATCTTCAATTCTCCCAAATAGGCCTATTTGGAGTAAGCACATACTCTCTCCACCTTGAAACACCTAAGTGGCAGTATGTATTCCTTTCAAAAATAACTCAAGTCTCAAAGGGAAACAACATGCTAAATGCAAATGCTTCCATCACAGACAGTTTCCTTTTGAGAGGTACATGTGTTACATCTCCTTAGGGGAATAGGCCTATTTTGAGCAAAATGATCCTTTCTCCACGTTTGAAACTATGATGTGCAGGACGTGTTCCATTCAAAAAGTAACTCAAGTCTCACAAGGAAACAAAGTGTTAGATTCTTTGCATCTAACACAGATGTTTTTTCTTTCGAGATATACTCATGTTTCATCATCTTCCTTGAACTGGCTTACTTGCAACAAAATGAGACTTTCTCCACCTTGAAAAGTATGATTTGCAGGAGTTATTCTTCCAAAACCTATCTGAAGTCTCACAGGGAAACAATGTGCTTGAAACTCCTGCTTCTAACTCGATGGCTTTCTTTCTAGGAATGCATGTGTTTCATCAACTTAGTTGACTAGGCCTACTTGGAACACAATGAGCCTATCTCCAACCTGAAAACTGTGATTAGCAGGATGTATTCCTTTCCAAAACTTCCTTAATTCTCAAAGGGAAACAATGTGCTAGAAGCTGCGGCTTCCAACATAGGTGATTGTCTTTGCAGGGATACATGTGTTTCTTCAACTCACCTGAATAGGCCTACTTAGTGCAAAGAGAGACCTTCTCCACCTTGAAACAACTACGGTGCAAGAAACAGTCCTTTCCAAAACTAATTTAATTGTCACAAGAACAAGGTGCTGAATTCTGCAGTTTCTAGCATACATGGTTTTCTTTGGGGAGGAACATGTGTTACTTCAACTCAGCTGAATAGGCCTATTTGGAGCAAACACAGCCTATCTCCACTTTGAAAGATCAAAGTTGCAGGAAGCATTCCTTGCCAAAACTGACACGGTTCTCCCTGGAATACAATGTGTTTAGACGCTCCGGCGTCGAACAGAAATGGTTTTCTTTGGAGAGATACATGGGTTTCTTCACCTCACCTGAATATACTTTCAAGGAGCAAACAGAGTCTATCTCCACCGTCAACCACCTTAGTTACAGGAAGTACTCCTTTGAAAAACGAACTTAATTCTACAGGGAAACAATGTGGTAGAACCTCCTGGTTCTAACACAGATGATTTCCTTTCAGGAGATACCTGTGTTTCTTCAAGTTAGCTGCATAGGCCTATTTGGAACAAAATGAGCCTTTCTCCACCTAGAAAATACTGATTCGTGGGAGTTATTCCTTTCTAAACCAAATTCAATTCTCATAGGGAAACAATGGGCTAGATGCTGCATCTTATAAAACAGATATTTTTGTTGGAAGAGAAAGATGTCTTCCTTCAACTCAATGGAAAATGCCTAGTTGGAGCAAATGGCATCTATCTCCACCTTGAAACACCAAAGTTGCAGGAAGTATTTCTCTCAAAACTAACTCAGTTCTCCCAGGAAAAGAATGTGACAGATGCTCCTGCATGGAACAATGAAGGATTTCCTGGAGAGACACATGTGTTTCATCACCTCCCCTGAATAGGCCTCTTTGAAGCCCAAGGAGTCTTTCTCCCCTTTGAAAACTTTGGTTTGTAGGAATTTTTCCTTTCAAAACATAACACAAGTCTCACATGGAAAAAAGGTGCTAGATGCTCCTGCTGCTAGTACAGGTGTTTTCCCTTTGAGGGATACATGGCTTCCTTCAACTTAGCTGAATAGGCCTATTTGCAACAAAATGAGGGCTTTTCAACCTTGAAAACAATGGTTTACAAGAACTGTTCCTTTCACAACTAACTCAATTCTCAGAGGAATACAATGTGCTTGATGCTTCCTTTCTACCATGTATGGTTGTCTTTGGAGAGTTACATGCGTTTCCTCCCCTCACTTGAATAGGCTTATTTGGAGCAAAAAGGGCCTATCTCCACCTTGAATCACGTAATTTTCACCAAGTCTTTCTTTCAAAAGTTAACTCAGTTATCACAGAGAAACAATGTGCTGCTAGCTTCTGCTTCTACACAGATGGATTTCCTTGGAGAGATACATGTGTTTCTTGAAGTAAGATGAATTGGTGGATTTGCAGCAAAATGAGCCTTTTGCATCTTGAAAACTTTGGTTTGTACGAAGTACTCCTTTCAAAAACTTTCTGAGTCTCCCGTGATAACAATGTGCTCCACGCGGTAGCCACTTTCATAGCTGGTTTTCTTTGGAGAGATACATGTGGTTCTTCAACTCAGGTGAATAGGCCTCTTTGGAGCATACTGAGGCTATTTCCACCTTGAAAGACCGTGGTTGCAGGAAGTATTCTTTTCCAAACTAATGCAATTCTCACAGGAAAACCATGTGCTAGATGCTCGTGCTTCAACCAGGGATGGTTTTCTTTCAACAAATACCTGTGTTTCTTCAACTTAGCCAAGTAGGGCTATTTGGAATAAAATGAGCCTTTTCGACCTTGAAAACAGTGAATTGCAGGAATGACCCTTCTCCAAATCCAATTCAACTCTCAAAGGGAAACATTGTGCTAGATGCTAGAGCTTCTACCAAGCCTACTTTTCTTTTAGAGGTACATGTACTTCCTCTACTCAGCTGAATAGCCCGCATGGACCAAACGCAGCCTATCTCCCCCTGCAAACACATAAGACTCATGACGAATTACTTTCAAAAACTAACACAGTTCTCCCAGGAAAACATGTGCTTCTAACATGGATGGTTTTCCTTTGAGAGATACATGTGTTTCTTCAACTTAGCTGAATACGCCTATTTGAAATGAGATGAGCCTCCTACTTTGAATATTGATATTTGCAGGGTGCATTGCTTGAAAAAACTAAATGAATTCTCATAGTGAAACACTGTGCTAGATGTGGCAGTTTCTAACATTGATATATTTCTTTGCATGCAAGCAGGTGTATCTTCAATTCTCCCAAATAGGCCTATTTAGAGTAAGCACATACTCTCTCCACCTTGAAACACCTAAGTGGCAGTATATATTCCTTTCAAAAATAACTCAAGTCTCAAAGGGAAACAACGTGCTAAATGCAAATGCTTCCATCACAGACGGTTTCCTTTTGAGATGTACATGTGTTACATCTCCTTAGGGGAATAGGCCTATTTGGAGCAAAATGATCCTTTCTCCACGTTTGAAACTATGATGTGCAGGACGTGTTCCATTCAAAAAGTAACTCAAGTCTCACAAGGAAACAAAGTGTTAGATTCTTTGCATCTAACACAGATTTTTTTTCTTTCGAGATATACTCATGTTTCATCAACTTCCTTAAACTGGCTTACTTGCAACAAAATGAGACTTTCTCCACCTTGAAAAGTATGATTTGCAGGAGTTATTCTTCCAAAACCTATCTGAAGTCTCACAGGGAAACAATGTGCTTGAAACTCCTGCTTCTAACTCGATGGCTTTCTTTCTAGGAATGCATGTGTTTCATCAACTTAGTTGACTAGGCCTACTTGGAACACAATGAGCCTATCTCCAATCTGAAAACTGTGATTAGCAGGATGTATTCCTTTCAAGAACTTCCTTAATTCTCAAAGTTTAACAATGTGCTAGAAGCTGCGGCTTCCAACATAGGTGATTGTCTTTGCAGGGATACATGTGTTTCTTCAACTCACCTGAATAGGCCTACTTAGTGCAAAGAGAGACCTTCTCCACCTTGAAACAACTACGTTGCAAGAAACAGTCCTTTCCAAAACTAATTTAATTGTCACAAGAACAAGGTGCTGAATCCTGCAGTTTCTAGCATACATGGTTTTCTTTGGGGAGGAACATGTGTTACTTCAACTCAGCTGAATAGGCCTATTTGGTGCAAACACAGCCTATCTCCACTTTGAAAGATCAAAGTTGCAGGAAGCATTCCTTGCCAAAACTGACACGGTTCTCCCTGGAATACAATGTGTTTAGACGCTCCGGCGTCGAACAGAAATGGTTTTCTTTGGAGAGATACATGGGTTTCTTCACCTCACCTGAATATACTTTCAAGGAGCAAACAGACTCTATCTCCACCGTCAACCACCTTAGTTCCAGGAAGTACTCCTTTGAAAAACGAACTTAATTCTACAGGGAAACTATGTGGTAGAACCTCCTGGTTCTAACACAGATGATTTCCTTTCAGGAGATACCTGTGTTTCTTCAAGTTAGCTGCATCGGCCTATTTGGAACAAAATGAGTCTTTCTCCACCTAGAAAATACTGATTCGCAGGAGTTATTCCTTTCTAAACCACATTCAATTCTCATAGGGAAACAATGGGCTAGATGCTGCATCTTATAAAACAGATATTTTTGTTGGAAGAGAAAGATGTCTTCCTTCAACTCAATGGAAAATGCCTAGTTGGAGCCAACGGCATCTATCTCCACCTTGAAACACCAAAGTTGCAGGAAGTATTTCTCTCAAAACTAACTCAGTTCTCCCAGGAAAAGAATGTCACAGATGCTCCTGCATGGAACAATGAAGGATTTCCTCGAGAGACACATGTGTTTCATCACCTCCCCTGAATAGGCCTCTTTGAAGCCCAAGGAGTCTTTCTCCCCTTTGAAAACTTTGGTTTGCAGGAATTTTTCCTTTCAAAACATAACACAAGTCTCACATGGAAAAAAGGTGCTAGATGCTCCTGCTGCTACTACAGGTGTTTTCCCTTTGAGGGATACATGGCTTCCTTCAACTTAGCTGAATAGGCCTATTTGCAACAAAATGAGGGCTTTTCCACCTTGAAAACAATGGTTTACAAGAACTGTTCCTTTCACAACTAACTCAATTCTCAGAGGAATACAATGTGCTAGATGCTTCCTTTCTACCATGTATGGTTGTCTTTGGAGAGTTACATGCGTTTCCTCCCCTCACTTGAATAGGCTTATTTGGAGCAAAAAGGGCCTATCTCCACCTTGAATCACCTAATTTTCACAAAGTCTTTCTTTCAAAAGTTAACTCAGTTATCACAGAGAAACAATGTGCTGCTAGCTTCTGCTTCTACACAGATGGATTTCCTTGGAGAGATACATGTGTTTCTTGAAGTAAGATGAATTGGTGGATTTGCAGCAAAATGAGCCTTTTGCATCTTGAAAACTTTGGTTTGTACGAAGTACTCCTTTCAAAAACTTTCTGAGTCTCCCGGGATAACAATGTGCTCCACGCGGTAGCCACTTTCATAGCTGGTTTTCTTTGGAGAGATACATGTGGTTCTTCAACTCAGGTGAATAGGCCTATTTGGAGCATACTGAGGCTATTTCCACCTTGAAAGACCGTGGTTGCAGGAAGTATTCTTTTCCAAACTAATGCAATTCTCACAGGAAAACCATGTGCTAGATGATCGTGCTTCAACCAGGTATGGTTTTCTTTCGACAAATACCTGTGTTTCTTCAACTTAGCCAAGTAGGGCTATTTGGAATAAAATGAGCCTTTTCAACCTTGAAAACAGTGACTTGCAGGAATGACCCTTCTCCAAATCCAATTCAACTCTCAAAGGGAAACATTGTGCTAGATGCTAGAGCTTCTACCAAGCCTACTTTTCTTTTAGAGGTACATGTACTTCCTCTACTCAGCTGAATAGCCCGCATGGACCAAACGCAGCCTATCTCCCCCTGCAAACACCTAAGACTCATGAAGAATTCCTTTCAAAAACTAACACAGTTCTCCCAGGAAAACATGTGCTTCTAACATGGATGGTTTTCCTTTGAGAGATACATGTGTTTCTTCAACTTAGCTGAATATGCCTATTTGAAATGAGATGAGCCTCCTACTTTGAATATTGATATTTGCAGGGTGCATTGCTTGAAAAAACTAAATGAATTCTCGTAGTGAAACACTGTGCTAGATGTGGCAGTTTCTAACATTGATATATTTCTTTGCATACAAGCAGGTGTCTCTTCAATTCTCCCAAATAGGCCTAATTTTAGTAAGCACATACTCTCTCCACCTTGAAACACCTAAGTGGCAGTATGTATTCCTTTCAAAAATAACTCAAGTCTCAAAGGGAAACAACGTGCTAAATGCAAATGCTTCCATCACAGACGGTTTCCTTTTGAGAGGTACATGTGTTACATCTCCTTAGGGGAATAGGCCTATTTGGAGCAAAATGATCCTTTCTCCACGTTTGAAACTATGATGTGCAGGACGTGTTCCATTCAAAAAGTAACTCAAGTCTCACAAGGAAACAAAGTGTTAGATTCTTTGCATCTAACACTGATATTTTTTTCTTTCGAGATATACTCATGTTTCATCAACTTCCTTGAACTGGCTTACTTGCAACAAAATGAGACTTTCTCCACCTTGAAAAGTATGATTTGCAGGAGTTATTCTTCCAAAACCTATCTGAAGTCTCACAGGGAAACAATGTGGTTGAAACTCCTGCTTCTAACTCGATGGCTTTCTTTCTAGGAGTGCATGTGTTTCATCAACTTAGTTGACTAGGCCTACTTGGAACACAATAAGCCTATCTCCAACCTGAAAACTGTGATTAGCAGGATGTATTCCTTTCCAAAACTTCCTTAATTCTCAAAGTTTAACAATGTGCTAGAAGCTGCGGCTTCCAACATAGGTGATTGTCTTTGCAGGGATACATGTGTTTCATCAACTCACCTGAATAGGCCTACTTAGTGCAAAGAGAGACCTTCTCCACCTTGAAACAACTACGTTGCAAGAAACAGTCCTTTCCAAAACTAATTTAATTGTCACAAGAACAAGGTGCTGAATGCTGCAGTTTCTAGCATGCATGGTTTTCTTTGGGGAGGAACATGTGTTACTTCAACTCAGCTGAATAGGCCTATTTGGAGCAAACACAGCCTATCTCCACTTTGAAAGATCAAAGTTGCAGGAAGCATTCCTTGCCAAAACATACACGGTTCTCCCTGGAAGACAATGTGTTTAGACGCTCCGGCGTCGAACAGAAATGGTTTTCTTTGCTGAGATACATGGGTTTCTTCACCTCACCTGAATATACTTTCAAGGAGCAAACAGACTCTATCTCCACCATCAACCACCTTAGTTCCAGGAAGTACTCCTTTGAAAAACGAACTTAATTCTACAGGAAAACAATGTGGTAGAACCTCCTGGTTCTAACACAGATGATTTCCTTTCAGGAGATACCTGTGTTTCTTCAAGTTAGCTGCATAGGCCTATTTGGAACAAAATGAGTCTTTCTCCACCTAGAAAATACTGATTCGCAGGAGTTATTCCTTTCTAAACCAAATTCAATTCTCATCGGGAAACAATGGGCTAGATGCTGCATCTTATAAAACAGATATTTTTGTTGGAAGAGAAAGGTGTCTTCCTTCAACTCAATGGAAAATGCCTAGTTGGAGCCAACGGCATCTATCTCCACCTTGAAACACCAAAGTTGCAGGAAGTATTTCTCTCAAAACTAACTCAGTTCTCCCAGGAAAAGAATGTGACAGATGCTCCTGCATGGAACAATGAAGGATTTCCTCGAGAGACACATGTGTTTCATCACCTCCCCTGAATAGGCCTCTTTGAAGCCCAAGGAGTCTTTCTCCCCTTTGAAAACTTTGGTTTGCAGGAATTTTTCATTTCAAAACATAACACAAGTCTCACATGGAAGAAAGGTGCTAGATGCTCCTGCTGCTAATACAGGTGTTTTTCCTTTGAGGGATACATGGGTTTCTTCACCTCAGCTGAATATACTTTAAGGGAGCAAACAGAGTCTATCTCCACCTTCTACCACCCGTGGTCCAGGAAGTATTCTTTGAAAAAACTAACCGAATACTACAGGGAAACAATGTTGTACAAGCTCATGGTTTTAAGACAGATGATTTTCTTTCAAGAGATACATGTGTATCTACAAGTTAGCTGAATAGTCCTATTTGGAACAAAATGAGCCTTTCTCCACCTCAAAAATACTGATTCTCAGGAGTTATTAATTTCAAAACCAAATTCAATTTTGACAGGGAAACAGCGTGCTAGATGTTCCTGCTTCAAACAGGGCTTGTTTTCCTTCGAGAAATACCTGTGTTTCTTCACTGTAGCCGAATAGGGCTATTTGGAATAAAATGAGCCTTTTCGACCTTGAGAACTGTGATTTGCAGGGATTATTCATTTGAAAAACTAATTCACCTCTCAAAGTGAAACAATGTGCTCTGCTACAGCTTCTAGCACACCTGCTTTTCTTTGCAGACGTACATGAATTTCTTCAACTCAGCTGGATAGCCCTAATAGACCAAACGCAGTCTATATTAGCCCTTCAACACCTGACATTCATCAAGTTTCCCTTTACAAACTAATGCAGTTCTCACAGGAAAACAGTGTCCTTCTAACATGGATGGTTTTCCTTTGAGAGATACATGTGTTTCTTCAACTCAGTGGAAAAGGCATATTTTTAGCAAAGACAGACAATCTTGAAATTCCTTAATTACAGGAAGCATTGCATTGAAAACCTAACTCAATACTCACAAGGAATCAATGTTCTAGATGCTCCTGCATCTAACAGCGATGGTTTTCTTTGACAGATACCTGAGTTTCTTCCACTTGGCTGAATAGGCCTTTTTGGAATAAAATGAGCTTTTCTGCACTTTGACAACTATGAACTACAGGAAGTATTTCTTTCCAAATCTAACACAATTCTCATAAGGACAGAGATGCTGAATGCTGGAGCTTCTAACGAAGATGGTTTTCTTAGGAGAGATACAAGGGATTCTTCACCTCAGCTGAATATACATTAAGTTAACAAACAGAGTCTATCCCCACCTTGAACCACCTGAGTTCCAGGAAGTATTCCTTTAAAAACCTAAGCGAATTCTACATTGAAACAATGTGGTAGAAGCTCCTGGTCATAAGACAGATAGATTTCTTTCCAGAGATACATGTGTTTCTTCAAGTCAGCTGAATAGGCCTATTTAGAACAACATGAGCCTTTCTCGACCTAGAAAATTCTGATATGCAAGAGATATTCCTTTCAAAACCAAATTCAATTCTCACAGGGAAACAATGTGGTAGATGGTACATGTTTTAAAACAGGTGGTTTTCTTCAAGGAGACAGATGTGTTCCTCAACTCAATGGAAAATGAATAGTTGGAGCCAATGGAATCTATCTCCACCTTGAAACACCTAAGTTGCAGGATGTGTTTTTGCAGAACAAACTGAATTCTCACAGGAAAAGCATGTGGTACATTCTCCTGCATTGAACAATGAAGTATTTCCTTGAGAGACACATGTGTTTCATCACCTCACGTGAATAGGTGTATTTGAAGCACCAGGAGCCTTTCTCCCCTTTGAACATTTTGGTTTGCAGGAATTATTCCTTTCAAAACATAACACAAGTCTCACTGGAAAAACGGTGCTGCATGCTCCTGCTTCTAACACAGGTGGTTTTCTTTTGAGGGATACAAGGGTTCCTTCAATTTAGGTGAATAGGTCTATTTGCAACAAAATGAGCCCTTCAACACCTTGAAAACTATTGTTCACAGGAATTATTCCTTTCAAAACTAACTCAATTCTCTAAGGGAGACAATGCCTAAGTCTCACCATTATCATGGGTGAGGAACATCAACTTTGAGTCAAATAGGCCGTATCGAGTGAATGGAGAAACTCTCTACTTCTAATAAAATAATTCATGTTAGAAGGAAAAGGGTCTAGCAGTTTGCTCAGGATTGTGAACTGAGTTTGCTGTATAAGGCAATAGTGCTTACCTCTCAGTGTTTTCAAGAATGAGAAACATTACGTTTGTTGAAAATGGCCAAAAACAACTGAAAGGAAGATGCAGTGTGGCTTCTGTGAGAGAATCGTTCATGTTTGAAGTAAGAGGTCTTAGAACCTTCCTTTGCAGTTTGATTTGAGTTTGCTGCTTAAAGGAATACTGCCTACCTCTCAGCTTTTTCATGGGTGAGGAACATGAACTTTGTGCCTATAAGCCCCTTTCAAGTGAGTGGAGAAACATTGTAGTGCTTCTAAGAAAATCTTTCCTGTTAGAAGGAAGAGGATCTAGCAGCTTGCTTTACATTGTGAACTGAGTTTGCTGTATAAGGGAATACTACCTACCTGTAAGTGTTTTCAAGAGTGAGAAACATCACCTTTGTTCACAATGGCCCCATACAACTGAAAGGAAGATGCAGTGTAGCTTCTGTGAGAGAATCGTTTATGTTTGAAGCAAGAGGGCCCAGAACCTTGTTTTGCAGTTGGAATTGAGTTTGCTGTTTCAAGGAATACTGCCTACCTCTCAGTGTTTTGAAGAATGAGAAACCTTACCTTTGTTGAAAATGGCCCCATACAACTGAAAGGAAGATGCATTGTAGCTTCTGTGAGAGAATCATTCATGTTTGATGTAAGACGGCCTAGAACCTTGTTTTGCAGTTTGATTTGAGTTTGCTGTTTAAAGGAATACTGCCTACTGGTCAGTGCTTTCATGGTGAGGAACATCAACTGTGTGGAAAATTGCCTCTTTGAAGGGAATTGATTCATGCCTGCATCTCTTGTGGGAGTAAGATGGATGTAAGAAGTATAAGTGTCATGCTCCTTGTTATGCGTTTAGAATTGAGGTACCTGTTTAAAGTAATACTGACTTCCACTCAGTCTTCTCTTGGGTGACTAATATCACCTTTGTGCCAAATAACCCCTTAAAGTGAATGGAAAAAGCTCTGTGTGTCTTGTAATAGAACCATTCATGACAGAAGCAATAGGGTCCAGCTCCTTGTTGAGCAGTGTTAGTTGAGCGAATTTTAAAAGGAGAAGCGCCTGTCTCTCAGTTTTCTGAAGTGTGGGGAACATCATTTTCGCACAAAATTGCCCCTTTCAATGAATGGAAGAATTACTCTATGTCCTGTAGAGAACCACAAACGTTACAAGAAAGAGGGTCTAGCACTTTGTTTAGGACTTTAAATTGAGTAAGCATTTAAAAGGAATACTGCCTATCTCTCAGGCTTTTAAAGTTTGAGGAATACAGTCTTTGGCAAAAAAGCCCCATTCAAGTGAATGGAAGAAACATTGTATCTCTTGTAATGCAGATGTCCAGGTTTGCAGCAGGAGGTTCTGGCACATTGTTTCCCTGTGCGAATTGAATTAGTACGTGAAAGAATGCTTCCCAAAGAAAGTCTTTCTTTTTTTTTTGTTTTTCATTTTTCTTTTATTATTCATATGTGCATACAAGGCTTGGTTTATTTCTCCCCCCTGCCCCCACCCCCTCCCTTACCACCCACTCCACCCCCTCCTGCTCCCCCCCTCAATACCCAGCAGAAACTATTTTGCCCTTATCTCTAATTTTGTTGTAAAGAGAGTATAAGCAATAATAGGAAGGAACAAGGGGTTTTGCTGGTTGAGATGAGGATACCTATACAGGACATTGACTCACATTGATTTCCTGTGCGTGGGTGTTACCTTCTAGGTTAATTCTTTTTAATCTAACCTTTTCTCTAGTTCCTGGTCCCCTTTTCCTATTGGCCTCAGTTGCTTTAAGGTATCTGCTTTAGTTTCTCTGCATTAAGGGCAACAAATGCTAGCTAGTTTTTTAGGTGTCTTACCTATCCTCACCCCTCCCTTGTGTGCTCTCGCTTTTATCATGTGCTCATAGTCCAATCCCCTTGTTGTGTTTGCCCTTGATCTAATGTCCACATATGAGGGAGAACATACGATTTTTGGTCTTTTGAGCCAGGCTAACCTCACTCAGAATGATGTTCTCCAATTCCATCCATTTGCCAGCGAATGATAACATTTCGTTCTTCTTCATGGCTGCATAAAATTCCATTGTGTATAGATACCATATTTTCTTAATCCATTCGTCAGTGCTGGGGCATCTTGGCTGTTTCCATAACTTGGCTATTGTGAATAGTGCCGCAATAAACATGGATGTGCAGGTGCCTCTGGAGTAACAGTCTTTTGGGTATATCCCCAAGAGTGGTATTGCTGGATCAAATGGTAGATCGATGTCCAGCTTTTTAGGTAGCCTCCAAATTTTTTTCCAGAGTGGTTGTACTAGTCTACATTCCCACCAACAGTGTAAGAGGGTTCCTTTTTCCCCGCATCCTCGCCAACACCTGTTGTTGGTGGTGTTGCTAATGATGGCTATTCTAACAGGGGTGAGGTGGAATCTTAGTGTGGTTTTAATTTGCATTTCCTTTATTGCTAGAGATGGTGAGCATTTTTTCATGTGTTTTCTGGCCATTTGAATTTCTTCTTTTGAGAAAGTTCTGTTTAGTTCACATGCCCATTTCTTTATTTGTTCATTAGTTTTGGGAGAATTTAGTTTTTTAAGTTCCCTGTATATTCTGGTTATCAGTCCTTTGTCTGATGTGTAGCTGGCAAATATTTTCTCCCACTCGGTGAGTGTTCTCTTCAGTTTAGAGACCATTTCTTTTGATGAACAGAAGCTTTTTAGTTTTATGAGGTCCCATTTGTCTATGCTATCTCTTAGTTGCTGTGCTGCTGGGGTTTCATTGAGAAAGTTCTTACCTATACCTACTAACTCCAGAGTATTTCCTATTCAAGAAAGTCTTTCCTGAAGGATATACTGCCTAGCACACAGTGTTTTCAGGTGGGTGGAACATCACTTTTTTGGAAAAGTGCCAAATTCAAGTGAAAGGAAGCAGCACTGTTTCTATTTTAAGAACAGCATTAATGTTAGAAGCAAGGGGGGCTAGCATGCTGTTTACCAGTGAGAAGTGAATGAACTTTTCAAGGGAATACTGCCTGTCTCTCTGGCTTTACACTGTGCAGAACATTACTTTTTTAAACAGCCATTTGCAAGTGAATGGAAGAAGCACTGTTTCTCTTCCAAGAGAACCATGAATGTTACAAGCAAGAGGGCCAAGAACCTTGTATAGCATTGTGAATTCAGTTAGCTGGTTATGAGAATACGGCCTACATCTCAGTGTTATTTTGAGTGAAAAACAGAAACTTTGTGCCAAATACCGCCTTTCAAATAAATGGAGAAACACTGTAGCTCTTCTAATAAAACCATTAATGTTAGAAGGAAGAGGGTCTAGCACATTGTTTAGCATTGTGTATTGAGTTAATTGTGGAAAGGAATACAGTCTACCTCTCATTGTTTTCATGGGGGAGAACATCACCTTTTTCAAAATCACCATATCCTGTGAAGGCCTGAAGCATTGAGGCTCTTATAAGAGAAATATGAATGTTAGCAGAAAGTGGCTCGAGCACTTTGATTAGCACTGTGAATTGAGTTGGCTTTTCAAAGGGACATTGCCTAAGTCTCAGCTTTTTCATGGGTGAGGATCATCAACTTTGTGCCTAATAGCCCCTTTCAAGTGAATGGTGAAACATTGTAGCTCTACTCAGAAAATCTTTTATGTTAGAAGGAAGAGGGTCTAGCAGTTTGCTTTGCATTGTGAACTGAGTTTGCTGTATAAGGGAATACTGCCTACCTCTCAGTGTTTTCAAGACTGAGAAACATCACCTTTGTTCTCAATGGCCCCATACAACAGAATGGAAGATGCAGTGAAGCTTGTGTGAGGGAATCAATAATGTTTGAAGCAAGAGGGCTAGCACCTTGTTTTGCAGTTGGAATTGAGTTTGCTGTCTCAAGGAATACTGCCTAACTCTCAGCTTTTTCCTGAGTGAGGAACATCAACTTTGAGCCTAGTAGGCCCTTTCAAGTGAGTGGAGAAACACTCTAGTTTGAATAAAATCTTTCATGTTAGACGATAGAGGGTCTAGCAGTTTGCTTTGCATTGTGAACTGAGTTTGCTGTGTAAGGGAATAATGCCTACCTGTAAGTGTTTTCAAGAGTGAGAAACATCACCTTTGTTCACAATGGCCCCTTATAACTGAATTGAAGTTGCAGTGTAGCTTGGGTGAGGGAATCAATAATGTTTGAAGCAAGAGGGGCTACCACGTTCTTTTGCAGTTGGAATTGAGTTTGCTGTCTCAAGGAATACTGCCTAACTCTAAGCTTTTTCCTTGGTGAGGAACATCAACGTTGAGCCAAATAGGCCCATTCAAGTTTGTGGAGAAACACTGTAGTTCTAATAAAATAATTCAGGTTAGAAGGAAGAGGGTCTAGCAGTTTGCTTAGGATGTGAACTGAGTTTGCTGTATCAGGCAATAGTGCCTACCTCTCAGTGTTTTCAAGAATGAGAAACATTACCTTTGTTGAAAATGGCCCCATACAACTGAAAGGAAGATGCAGTGTAGCTTCTGTGAGAGAATCATTCATGTTTGAAGCAAGAGGTCCTAGAGCCTTGTTTTGCAGTTTGATTTGAGTTTGCTGTGTAAAGGAGTACTGCCTAACTCTCAGTGTTTTCATGGGTGAGGAACATCAACTTTGTGCCAAATAGCCAATTTCAAGTGAGTATAGAAGCACTCTAGCTCTTCGAAGAAAACCACTAATGTTAGGAGGAAGAAGGTCTAGCAGCATGCTTTGCATTGTGAATGGAGCTTGCTCTTGAAAAGAACAATGCCTACCTCTAATTGTATCCATGAATGAGAATACAAGTGAATGAAAGGAGCACTGTTGGTCTTGTTAGAGAACCATTAATTTTAGAAGTAAGAAGGTCTAGCAACTTGTTTACTATTGTGAATTCAGTTAATATTTTCAAAGGCTTTTGCCTATCCCTTAGTGTTATCACAGTTCTGTATCATCAACTTTTTGCAAAATGACCCCTCTATAGTGAATGGCAGGAGCACTGTAGCTCTGCAAAGAGACACATTAAAGTTAGAAGCAATAAGGTCTACCACCTTGTTTAGCATTGTGAACTGCGTTGGCTCTCGAAAGGAACACTGCCTAAGTCTCAGCTTTTTCATGGGGGAGGAACATCATCTTTCAGCCCACTAGCCCCTTTTGTGTGAGTGGAGAAACACTCTAGTTCGAATAAAATCTTTCATACTAGAAGGAAGAGAGTCTAGCAGTTTGCTTAGCCTTGTGAACTGAGTTGGCTGTATAAGAGAATAGTGCCTACCTCTCAGTGTTTTCAAGAATGACAAACATTATCTTTGTTGAAAATGGCCCCATTCAACTGAAAGGAAGATGCAGTGTAGCTTCAGTGAGAGAATAATTCATGTATGAAGTAAGAGGGCCTAGAACCTTGCTTTGCAGTTTGAATTGAGTTTGCTGTCTCAAGGAATACTGCCTAAATCTCAGGTTTTTCCTGGGTGAGGAACATCAACTTTGCATCAAATAGGCCCTATCGAGTGAATGGAGAGACTCTCTAGTTCTAATAAAATAATTCATGTTAGAAGGAAGAGGGTCTAGCAGTGTGCTTAGGATTGTGAACTGAGTTTGCTGTATAATGCAATAGTGCCTACCTCTCAGTGTTTTCAAGAATGAGAAACATTACCTTTGTTGAAAATGGCCCCATACAACTGAAAGGAAGATGCAGTGTGGCTTATGTGAGAGAATCGTTCATGTTTGAAGTAAGAGGGCTTCGAACCTTGCTTTGCGGTTTGATTTGAGTTTGCTGTTTAAAGGAGTACTGCCTACGTCTCAGCTTTTTCATGGGTGAAGAACATGAACTTTGTGCCTATTAGCCCCTTTCAAGTGAGTGGAGAAACATTGTAGTGCTTCTAAGAAAATCTTTCATGTTAGAAGGAAGAGGGTCTAGCAGCTTGCTTTACATTGTGAACTGAGTTTAATGTATAAGGGAGTACTACCTACCTGTCAGTGTTTTCAACAGTGACAAACATCACATTTGTTCACAATGACCCCATACAACTGAAAGGAAGATGCAGCAGTGTAGCTTCTGTGACAGAATCGTTCATGTTAGAAGCAAGAGGGCCCAGAACCTTGTTTTGCAGTTGGAATTGAGTTTGCTGTTTCAAGGAATACGGCCTACCTCTCAGTGTTTTCAAGAATGAGAAACATTACCTTTGTTGAAAATGGCCCCATACAACTGAATGGAAGATGCAGTGTAGATTCTGTGAGAGAATCATTCATGTTTGAAGTAAGAGGGCCTAGAAACTTGTTTTGCAGTTTGAATTGAGTTTCCTATCTCAAGGAATACTACCTAACTCTCAGCTTTTTCTTGAGTGAGGAACATCAACTTTGAGCCTAGTAGGCCCTTTCAAGTGAGTGGAGAAACACTCTAGTTTGAATAAAATCTTTCATGTTAGACGATAGAGCGTCTAGCAGTTTGCTTTGCATTGTGAACTGAGTTTGCTGTGTAAGGGAATAATGCTTACCTGTCAGTGTTTTCAAGAGTGAGAAACATCACCTTTGTTCACAATGGCCCCTTATAACTGAATTGAAGTTGCAGTGTAGCTTGGGTGAGGGAATCAATAATGTTTGAAGCAAGAGGGGTAGCACGTTCTTTTGCATTTGGAATTGAGTTTGCTGTCTCAAGGAATACTGCCTAACTCTAAGCTTTTTCCTGGGTGAGGAACATCAACCTTGAGCCAAATAGGCCCTTTCAAGTTTGTGGAGAAACAGTCTAGTTCTAATAAAATAATTCCGTTTGAAGGAAGAGGGTCTAGCAGTTTGCTTAGGATTGTGAACTGAGTTTGCTCTATCAGGCAATAGTGCCTACCTCTCAGTGTTTTCAAGAATGAGAAACATTACCTTTTTTGAAAATGGCCCCATACAACTGAAAGGAAGATGCAGTGTAGCTTCTGGGAGAGAATCATTCATGTTTGAAGCAAGAGGGCCTGGAACCTTGTTTTGCACTTGATTTGAGCTTGCTGTTTAAAGGAATACTGACTACTTGTCAGCTTTTTCATGTGTGAGAAATATCGACTTTGTGACTAATAGCCCCTTTCATGTGAGTGGAGAAACCTTGTTCTGGTTCTAAGAAAATCTTTCATGTTAGAAGGAAGAGGGTCTAGCAGCTTCCTTTGCATTGTGAACTGCGTTTGAAGTGTAAGGGAATACTGAATGCCTGTCAGTATTTTCAAGAATGAGAAACATCACCTTTGTTCACAATGGCTCTTTACAATTGAATGGAAGAAACAGGGTAGCTTGTTTGAGAGAATCAATAATGTTTGAAGCAGGAGGGGCTAGCACCTTGTTTTGCAGTTGGAATTGAGTTTGCTGTTTCAAGGAATACTGCCTACCTCTCAGTGTTTTGAAGAATGAGAAACCTTACCTTTGTTGAAAATGGCCCCATACAACTGAAAGGAAGATGCATTGTAGCTTCTGTGAGAGAATCATTCATGTTTGATGTAAGACGGCCTAGAACCTTGTTTTGCAGTTTGATTTGAGTTTCCTGTTTAAAGGAATACTGCCTACTTCTCAGTGCTTTCATGGTGAGGAACATCAACTGTGTGGAAAATTGCCTCTTTGAAGGGAATTGATTCATGCCTGCATCTCTTGTGGGAGTAAGATGGATGTAAGAAGTATAAGTGTCATGCTCCTTGTTATGCGTTTAGAATTGAGGTACCTGTTTAAAGTAATACTGACTTCCACTCAGTGTTCTCTTGGGTGACTAATATCACCTTTGTGCCAAATAACCCCTTAAAGTGAATGGAAAAAGCTCTGTGTGTCTTGTAATAGAACCATTCATGACAGAAGCAATAGGGTCCAGCTCCTTGTTGAGCAGTGTTAGTTGAGCGAATTTTAAAAGGAGAAGCGCCTGTCTCTCAGTTTTCTGAAGTGTGGGGAACATCATTTTCGCACAAAATTGCCCCTTTCAATGAATGGAAGAATTACTCTATGTCCTGTAGAGAACCACAAACGTTACAAGAAAGAGGGTCTAGCACTTTGTTTAGGACTTTAAATTGAGTAAGCATTTAAAAGGAATACTGCCTATCTCTCAGACTTTTAAAGTTTGAGGAATACAGTCTTTGGCAAAAAACCCCATTCAAGTGAATGGAAGAAACATTGTATCTCTTGTAATGCAGATGTCCAGGTTTGCAGCAGGAGGTTCTGGCCCATTGTTTCCCTGTGCGAATTGAATTAGCACGTGAAAGAATGCTTCCCAAAGAAAGTCTTTCTTGAAGGATATACTGCCTAGCATACAGTGTTTTCAGGTGGGTGGAACATCACTTTTTTGGAAAAGTGCCAAATTCAAGTGAAAGGAAGCAGCACTGTTTCTATTTTAAGAACAGCATTAATGTTAGAAGCAAGGGGGGCTAGCATGCTGTTTACCAGTGAGAAGTGAACGAACTTTTCAAGGGAATACTGCCTGTCTCTCTGGCTTTACACTGTGCAGAACATTACTTTTTTAAACAGCCATTTGCAAGTGAATGGAAGAAGCACTGTTTCTCTTCCAAGAGAACCATGAATGTTACAAGCAAGAGGGCCAAGAACCTTGTATAGCATTGTGAATTCAGTTAGCTGGTTATAAGAATACGGCCTACATCTCAGTGTTATTTTGAGTGAAAAACATAAACTTTGTGCCAAATACCGCCTTTCAAATGAATGGAGAAACACTGTAGCTCTTCTAATAAAACCATTAATGTTAGAAGGAAGAGGGTCTAGCACATTGTTTAGCATTGTGTATTGAGTTAATTGTGGAAAGGAATACAGTCTACCTCTCATTGTTTTCATGGGGGAGAACATCACCTTTTTCAAAATCACCATATCCTGTGAAGGCCTGAAGCATTGAGGCTCTTATAAGAGAAATATGAATGTTAGCAGAAAGTGGCTCGAGCACTTTGATTAGCACTGTGAATTGAGTTGGCTTTTCAAAGGGACATTGCCTAAGTCTCAGCTTTTTCATGGGTGAGGATCATCAACTTTGTGCCTAATAGCCCCTTTCAAGTGAATGGTGAAACATTGTAGCTCTACTCAGAAAATCTTTTATGTTAGAAGGAAGAGGGTCTAGCAGTTTGCTTTGCATTGTGAACTGAGTTTGCTGTATAAGGGAATACTGCCTACCTCTCAGTGTTATCAAGACTGAGAAACATCACCTTTGTTCTCAATGGCCCCATACAACTGAATGGAAGATGCAGTGTAGCTTGTGTGAGGGAATCAATAATGTTTGAAGCAAGAGGGCTAGCACCTTGTTTTGCAGTTGGAATTGAGTTTGCTGTTTCAAGGAATACTGCCTACCTCTCAGCTTTTTCATGGGTAAGGAACATGAACTTTGTGCCTATTAGCCCCTTTCAAGTGAGTGGAGAAACATTGTAGTGCTTCTCAGAAAATCTTTCATGTTAGAAGGAAGAGGGTCTAGCAGCTTACTTTACATTGTGAACTGAGTTTGCTGTATAAGGGAATACTACCTACCAGTCAGTGTTTTCAAGAGTGAGAAACATCACCTTTGTTCACAATGGCCCCATACAACTGAAAGGAAGATGCAGTGTAGCTTCTGTGAGAGAATCGTTCATGTTTGAAGCAAGAGGGCCCACAACCTTGTTTTGCAGTTGGAATTGAGTTTGCTGTTTCAAGGAATACTGCCTACCTCTCAGTGTTTTCAAGAATGAGAAACATTACCTTCGTTGAAAATGCTCCCATACAACTGAAGGGAAGATGCAGTGTAGATTCTGTGAGAGAATCATTCATGTTTGAAGTAAGAGGGCCTAGAAACTTGTTTTGCAGTTTGAATTGAGCTTCTTGTCTCAAGGAATACTACCTAACTCTCAGCTTTATCCTGAGTGAGGAACATCAACTTTGAGCCTACTAGGCCCTTTCAAGTGAGTGGAGAAACAGTCTAGTTTGAATAAAATCTTTCATGTTAGACGATAGAGGGTCTAGCAGTTTGCTTTGCATTGTGAACTGAGTTTGCTGTGTAAGGGAATAATGCCTACCTGTCAGTGTTTTCAAGAGTGAGAAACATCACCTTTGTTCACAATGGCCCCTTATAACTGAATTGAAGTTGCAGTGTAGCTTGGGTGAGGGAATCAATAATGTTTGAAGCAAGAGGGGCTAGCACGTTCTTTTGCATTTGGAATTGAGTTTGCTGTCTCAAGGAATACTGACTAAATCTCAGGTTTTTCCTGGGTGAGGAACATCAACTTTGCGTCAAATAGGCCCTATCGAGTGAATGGAGAGACTCTCTAGTTCTAATAAAATAATTCATGTTAGAAGGAAGAGGGTCTAGCAGTTTGCCAAAGATTGTGAACTGAGTTTGCTGTATAAGGCAATAGTGCCTACCTCTCAGTGTTTTCAAGAATGAGAAACCTTACCTTTGTTGAAAATGGCCCCATACAACTGAAAGGAAGATGCAGTGTAGCTTCTGTGAGAGAATCATTCATGTTTGAAGCAAGCGATCCTAGAGCCTTGTTTTGCGGTTTCATTTGAGTTTGCTGTGTAAATGAATACTGCCTAACTCTCAGTGTTTTCATAGGTGAAGAACATCAACTTTGTGCCAAATAGCCAATTTTAAGTGAGTATAGAAGCACTGTAGCTCTTCGAAGAAAACCACTAATGTTAGGAGGAAGAAGGTCTAGCAGCATGCTTTGCATTGTGAATGGAGCTTGCTCTTGAAAAGAACAATGCCTACCTCTAAGTGTATCCATGAAGGAGAATACAAGTGAATGAAAGGAGCACTGTTGGTCTTGTTAGAGAACCATTAATTTTAGAAGCAAGAAGGTCTAGCGACTTGTTTAGTATTGTGAATTCAATTAACATTTTCAAAGGCTTCTGCATATCCCTTAGTGTTATCACAGTTCTGTATCATCAACTTTTTGCAAAATGACCCCCTCTATAGTGAATGGCAGGAGCACTGTAGCTCTTCAAAGAGACACATTAAAGTTAGAAGCAATAAGGTGTACCACCTTGTTTAGCATTGTGAACTGAGTTGGCTCTCGAAAGGAACACTGCCTAAGTCTCAGCTTTTTCATGGGGGAGGAACATCATCTTTAAGCCAAGTAGCCCCTTTTGAGTGAGTGGAGAAACACTCTAGTTCGAATAAAATCTTTCATACTAGAAGGAAGAGAGTCTAGCAGTTTGCTTAGCCTTGTGAACTGAGTTGGCTGTATAAGAGAATAGTGCCTACCTCTCAGTGTTTTCAAGAATGACAAACATTACCTTTGTTGAAAATGGCCCCATTCAACTGAAAGGAAGATGCAGTGTAGCTTCAGTGAGAGAATAATTCATGTATGAAGTAAGAGGGCCTAGAACCTTGCTTTGCAGTTTGAATTGAGTTTGCTGTCTCAAGGAATACTGCCTAAATCTCAGGTTTTTCCTGGGTGAGGAACATCAACTTTGCATCAAATAGGCCCTATCGAGTGAATGGAGAGACTCTCTAGTTCTAATAAAATAATTCATGTTAGAAGGAAGAGGGTCTAGCAGTGTGCTTAGGATTGTGAACTGAGTTTGCTGTATAATGCAATAGTGCCTACCTCTCAGTGTTTTCAAGAATGAGAAACATTACCTTTGTTGAAAATGGCCCCATACAACTGAAAGGAAGATGCAGTGTGGCTTATGTGAGAGAATCGTTCATGTTTGAAGTAAGAGGGCTTCGAACCTTGCTTTGCGGTTTGATTTGAGTTTGCTGTTTAAAGGAGTACTGCCTACGTCTCAGCTTTTTCATGGGTGAAGAACATGAACTTTGTGCCTATTAGCCCCTTTCAAGTGAGTGGAGAAACATTGTAGTGCTTCTAAGAAAATCTTTCATGTTAGAAGGAAGAGGGTCTAGCAGCTTGCTTTACATTGTGAACTGAGTTTAATGTATAAGGGAGTACTACCTACCTGTCAGTGTTTTCAACAGTGACAAACATCACATTTGTTCACAATGACCCCATACAACTGAAAGGAAGATGCAGCAGTGTAGCTTCTGTGACAGAATCGTTCATGTTAGAAGCAAGAGGGCCCAGAACCTTGTTTTGCAGTTGGAATTGAGTTTGCTGTTTCAAGGAATACTGCCTACCTCTCAGTGTTTTCAAGAATGAGAAACATTACCTTTGTTGAAAATGGCCCCATACAACTGAATGGAAGATGCAGTGTAGATTCTGTGAGAGAATCATTCATGTTTGAAGTAAGAGGGCCTAGAAACTTGTTTTGCAGTTTGAATTGAGTTTCCTATCTCAAGGAATACTACCTAACTCTCAGCTTTTTCTTGAGTGAGGAACATCAACTTTGAGCCTAGTAGGCCCTTTCAAGTGAGTGGAGAAACACTCTAGTTTGAATAAAATCTTTCATGTTAGACGATAGAGCGTCTAGCAGTTTGCTTTGCATTGTGAACTGAGTTTGCTGTGTAAGGGAATAATGCTTACCTGTCAGTGTTTTCAAGAGTGAGAAACATCACCTTTGTTCACAATGGCCCCTTATAACTGAATTGAAGTTGCAGTGTAGCTTGGGTGAGGGAATCAATAATGTTTGAAGCAAGAGGGGTAGCACGTTCTTTTGCATTTGGAATTGAGTTTGCTGTCTCAAGGAATACTGCCTAACTCTAAGCTTTTTCCTGGGTGAGGAACATCAACCTTGAGCCAAATAGGCCCTTTCAAGTTTGTGGAGAAACAGTCTAGTTCTAATAAAATAATTCCGTTTGAAGGAAGAGGGTCTAGCAGTTTGCTTAGGATTGTGAACTGAGTTTGCTCTATCAGGCAATAGTGCCTACCTCTCAGTGTTTTCAAGAATGAGAAACATTACCTTTTTTGAAAATGGCCCCATACAACTGAAAGGAAGATGCAGTGTAGCTTCTGGGAGAGAATCATTCATGTTTGAAGCAAGAGGGCCTGGAACCTTGTTTTGCACTTGATTTGAGCTTGCTGTTTAAAGGAATACTGACTACTTGTCAGCTTTTTCATGTGTGAGAAATATCGACTTTGTGACTAATAGCCCCTTTCATGTGAGTGGAGAAACCTTGTTCTGGTTCTAAGAAAATCTTTCATGTTAGAAGGAAGAGGGTCTAGCAGCTTCCTTTGCATTGTGAACTGCGTTTGAAGTGTAAGGGAATACTGAATGCCTGTCAGTATTTTCAAGAATGAGAAACATCACCTTTGTTCACAATGGCTCTTTACAATTGAATGGAAGAAACAGGGTAGCTTGTTTGAGAGAATCAATAATGTTTGAAGCAGGAGGGGCTAGCACCTTGTTTTGCAGTTGGAATTGAGTTTGCTGTTTCAAGGAATACTGCCTACCTCTCAGTGTTTTGAAGAATGAGAAACCTTACCTTTGTTGAAAATGGCCCCATACAACTGAAAGGAAGATGCATTGTAGCTTCTGTGAGAGAATCATTCATGTTTGATGTAAGACGGCCTAGAACCTTGTTTTGCAGTTTGATTTGAGTTTCCTGTTTAAAGGAATACTGCCTACTTCTCAGTGCTTTCATGGTGAGGAACATCAACTGTGTGGAAAATTGCCTCTTTGAAGGGAATTGATTCATGCCTGCATCTCTTGTGGGAGTAAGATGGATGTAAGAAGTATAAGTGTCATGCTCCTTGTTATGCGTTTAGAATTGAGGTACCTGTTTAAAGTAATACTGACTTCCACTCAGTGTTCTCTTGGGTGACTAATATCACCTTTGTGCCAAATAACCCCTTAAAGTGAATGGAAAAAGCTCTGTGTGTCTTGTAATAGAACCATTCATGACAGAAGCAATAGGGTCCAGCTCCTTGTTGAGCAGTGTTAGTTGAGCGAATTTTAAAAGGAGAAGCGCCTGTCTCTCAGTTTTCTGAAGTGTGGGGAACATCATTTTCGCACAAAATTGCCCCTTTCAATGAATGGAAGAATTACTCTATGTCCTGTAGAGAACCACAAACGTTACAAGAAAGAGGGTCTAGCACTTTGTTTAGGACTTTAAATTGAGTAAGCATTTAAAAGGAATACTGCCTATCTCTCAGACTTTTAAAGTTTGAGGAATACAGTCTTTGGCAAAAAACCCCATTCAAGTGAATGGAAGAAACATTGTATCTCTTGTAATGCAGATGTCCAGGTTTGCAGCAGGAGGTTCTGGCCCATTGTTTCCCTGTGCGAATTGAATTAGCACGTGAAAGAATGCTTCCCAAAGAAAGTCTTTCTTGAAGGATATACTGCCTAGCATACAGTGTTTTCAGGTGGGTGGAACATCACTTTTTTGGAAAAGTGCCAAATTCAAGTGAAAGGAAGCAGCACTGTTTCTATTTTAAGAACAGCATTAATGTTAGAAGCAAGGGGGGCTAGCATGCTGTTTACCAGTGAGAAGTGAACGAACTTTTCAAGGGAATACTGCCTGTCTCTCTGGCTTTACACTGTGCAGAACATTACTTTTTTAAACAGCCATTTGCAAGTGAATGGAAGAAGCACTGTTTCTCTTCCAAGAGAACCATGAATGTTACAAGCAAGAGGGCCAAGAACCTTGTATAGCATTGTGAATTCAGTTAGCTGGTTATAAGAATACGGCCTACATCTCAGTGTTATTTTGAGTGAAAAACATAAACTTTGTGCCAAATACCGCCTTTCAAATGAATGGAGAAACACTGTAGCTCTTCTAATAAAACCATTAATGTTAGAAGGAAGAGGGTCTAGCACATTGTTTAGCATTGTGTATTGAGTTAATTGTGGAAAGGAATACAGTCTACCTCTCATTGTTTTCATGGGGGAGAACATCACCTTTTTCAAAATCACCATATCCTGTGAAGGCCTGAAGCATTGAGGCTCTTATAAGAGAAATATGAATGTTAGCAGAAAGTGGCTCGAGCACTTTGATTAGCACTGTGAATTGAGTTGGCTTTTCAAAGGGACATTGCCTAAGTCTCAGCTTTTTCATGGGTGAGGATCATCAACTTTGTGCCTAATAGCCCCTTTCAAGTGAATGGTGAAACATTGTAGCTCTACTCAGAAAATCTTTTATGTTAGAAGGAAGAGGGTCTAGCAGTTTGCTTTGCATTGTGAACTGAGTTTGCTGTATAAGGGAATACTGCCTACCTCTCAGTGTTATCAAGACTGAGAAACATCACCTTTGTTCTCAATGGCCCCATACAACTGAATGGAAGATGCAGTGTAGCTTGTGTGAGGGAATCAATAATGTTTGAAGCAAGAGGGCTAGCACCTTGTTTTGCAGTTGGAATTGAGTTTGCTGTTTCAAGGAATACTGCCTACCTCTCAGCTTTTTCATGGGTAAGGAACATGAACTTTGTGCCTATTAGCCCCTTTCAAGTGAGTGGAGAAACATTGTAGTGCTTCTCAGAAAATCTTTCATGTTAGAAGGAAGAGGGTCTAGCAGCTTACTTTACATTGTGAACTGAGTTTGCTGTATAAGGGAATACTACCTACCAGTCAGTGTTTTCAAGAGTGAGAAACATCACCTTTGTTCACAATGGCCCCATACAACTGAAAGGAAGATGCAGTGTAGCTTCTGTGAGAGAATCGTTCATGTTTGAAGCAAGAGGGCCCACAACCTTGTTTTGCAGTTGGAATTGAGTTTGCTGTTTCAAGGAATACTGCCTACCTCTCAGTGTTTTCAAGAATGAGAAACATTACCTTCGTTGAAAATGCTCCCATACAACTGAAGGGAAGATGCAGTGTAGATTCTGTGAGAGAATCATTCATGTTTGAAGTAAGAGGGCCTAGAAACTTGTTTTGCAGTTTGAATTGAGCTTCTTGTCTCAAGGAATACTACCTAACTCTCAGCTTTATCCTGAGTGAGGAACATCAACTTTGAGCCTACTAGGCCCTTTCAAGTGAGTGGAGAAACAGTCTAGTTTGAATAAAATCTTTCATGTTAGACGATAGAGGGTCTAGCAGTTTGCTTTGCATTGTGAACTGAGTTTGCTGTGTAAGGGAATAATGCCTACCTGTCAGTGTTTTCAAGAGTGAGAAACATCACCTTTGTTCACAATGGCCCCTTATAACTGAATTGAAGTTGCAGTGTAGCTTGGGTGAGGGAATCAATAATGTTTGAAGCAAGAGGGGCTAGCACGTTCTTTTGCATTTGGAATTGAGTTTGCTGTCTCAAGGAATACTGACTAAATCTCAGGTTTTTCCTGGGTGAGGAACATCAACTTTGCGTCAAATAGGCCCTATCGAGTGAATGGAGAGACTCTCTAGTTCTAATAAAATAATTCATGTTAGAAGGAAGAGGGTCTAGCAGTTTGCCAAAGATTGTGAACTGAGTTTGCTGTATAAGGCAATAGTGCCTACCTCTCAGTGTTTTCAAGAATGAGAAACCTTACCTTTGTTGAAAATGGCCCCATACAACTGAAAGGAAGATGCAGTGTAGCTTCTGTGAGAGAATCATTCATGTTTGAAGCAAGCGATCCTAGAGCCTTGTTTTGCGGTTTCATTTGAGTTTGCTGTGTAAATGAATACTGCCTAACTCTCAGTGTTTTCATAGGTGAAGAACATCAACTTTGTGCCAAATAGCCAATTTTAAGTGAGTATAGAAGCACTGTAGCTCTTCGAAGAAAACCACTAATGTTAGGAGGAAGAAGGTCTAGCAGCATGCTTTGCATTGTGAATGGAGCTTGCTCTTGAAAAGAACAATGCCTACCTCTAAGTGTATCCATGAAGGAGAATACAAGTGAATGAAAGGAGCACTGTTGGTCTTGTTAGAGAACCATTAATTTTAGAAGCAAGAAGGTCTAGCGACTTGTTTAGTATTGTGAATTCAATTAACATTTTCAAAGGCTTCTGCATATCCCTTAGTGTTATCACAGTTCTGTATCATCAACTTTTTGCAAAATGACCCCCTCTATAGTGAATGGCAGGAGCACTGTAGCTCTTCAAAGAGACACATTAAAGTTAGAAGCAATAAGGTGTACCACCTTGTTTAGCATTGTGAACTGAGTTGGCTCTCGAAAGGAACACTGCCTAAGTCTCAGCTTTTTCATGGGGGAGGAACATCATCTTTAAGCCAAGTAGCCCCTTTTGAGTGAGTGGAGAAACACTCTAGTTCGAATAAAATCTTTCATACTAGAAGGAAGAGAGTCTAGCAGTTTGCTTAGCCTTGTGAACTGAGTTGGCTGTATAAGAGAATAGTGCCTACCTCTCAGTGTTTTCAAGAATGACAAACATTACCTTTGTTGAAAATGGCCCCATTCAACTGAAAGGAAGATGCAGTGTAGCTTCAGTGAGAGAATAATTCATGTATGAAGTAAGAGGGCCTAGAACCTTGCTTTGCAGTTTGAATTGAGTTTGCTGTCTCAAGGAATACTGCCTAAATCTCAGGTTTTTCCTGGGTGAGGAACATCAACTTTGCATCAAATAGGCCCTATCGAGTGAATGGAGAGACTCTCTAGTTCTAATAAAATAATTCATGTTAGAAGGAAGAGGGTCTAGCAGTGTGCTTAGGATTGTGAACTGAGTTTGCTGTATAATGCAATAGTGCCTACCTCTCAGTGTTTTCAAGAATGAGAAACATTACCTTTGTTGAAAATGGCCCCATACAACTGAAAGGAAGATGCAGTGTGGCTTATGTGAGAGAATCGTTCATGTTTGAAGTAAGAGGGCTTCGAACCTTGCTTTGCGGTTTGATTTGAGTTTGCTGTTTAAAGGAGTACTGCCTACGTCTCAGCTTTTTCATGGGTGAAGAACATGAACTTTGTGCCTATTAGCCCCTTTCAAGTGAGTGGAGAAACATTGTAGTGCTTCTAAGAAAATCTTTCATGTTAGAAGGAAGAGGGTCTAGCAGCTTGCTTTACATTGTGAACTGAGTTTAATGTATAAGGGAGTACTACCTACCTGTCAGTGTTTTCAACAGTGACAAACATCACATTTGTTCACAATGACCCCATACAACTGAAAGGAAGATGCAGCAGTGTAGCTTCTGTGACAGAATCGTTCATGTTAGAAGCAAGAGGGCCCAGAACCTTGTTTTGCAGTTGGAATTGAGTTTGCTGTTTCAAGGAATACTGCCTACCTCTCAGTGTTTTCAAGAATGAGAAACATTACCTTTGTTGAAAATGGCCCCATACAACTGAATGGAAGATGCAGTGTAGATTCTGTGAGAGAATCATTCATGTTTGAAGTAAGAGGGCCTAGAAACTTGTTTTGCAGTTTGAATTGAGTTTCCTATCTCAAGGAATACTACCTAACTCTCAGCTTTTTCTTGAGTGAGGAACATCAACTTTGAGCCTAGTAGGCCCTTTCAAGTGAGTGGAGAAACACTCTAGTTTGAATAAAATCTTTCATGTTAGACGATAGAGCGTCTAGCAGTTTGCTTTGCATTGTGAACTGAGTTTGCTGTGTAAGGGAATAATGCTTACCTGTCAGTGTTTTCAAGAGTGAGAAACATCACCTTTGTTCACAATGGCCCCTTATAACTGAATTGAAGTTGCAGTGTAGCTTGGGTGAGGGAATCAATAATGTTTGAAGCAAGAGGGGTAGCACGTTCTTTTGCATTTGGAATTGAGTTTGCTGTCTCAAGGAATACTGCCTAACTCTAAGCTTTTTCCTGGGTGAGGAACATCAACCTTGAGCCAAATAGGCCCTTTCAAGTTTGTGGAGAAACAGTCTAGTTCTAATAAAATAATTCCGTTTGAAGGAAGAGGGTCTAGCAGTTTGCTTAGGATTGTGAACTGAGTTTGCTCTATCAGGCAATAGTGCCTACCTCTCAGTGTTTTCAAGAATGAGAAACATTACCTTTTTTGAAAATGGCCCCATACAACTGAAAGGAAGATGCAGTGTAGCTTCTGGGAGAGAATCATTCATGTTTGAAGCAAGAGGGCCTGGAACCTTGTTTTGCACTTGATTTGAGCTTGCTGTTTAAAGGAATACTGACTACTTGTCAGCTTTTTCATGTGTGAGAAATATCGACTTTGTGACTAATAGCCCCTTTCATGTGAGTGGAGAAACCTTGTTCTGGTTCTAAGAAAATCTTTCATGTTAGAAGGAAGAGGGTCTAGCAGCTTCCTTTGCATTGTGAACTGCGTTTGAAGTGTAAGGGAATACTGAATGCCTGTCAGTATTTTCAAGAATGAGAAACATCACCTTTGTTCACAATGGCTCTTTACAATTGAATGGAAGAAACAGGGTAGCTTGTTTGAGAGAATCAATAATGTTTGAAGCAGGAGGGGCTAGCACCTTGTTTTGCAGTTGGAATTGAGTTTGCTGTTTCAAGGAATACTGCCTACCTCTCAGTGTTTTGAAGAATGAGAAACCTTACCTTTGTTGAAAATGGCCCCATACAACTGAAAGGAAGATGCATTGTAGCTTCTGTGAGAGAATCATTCATGTTTGATGTAAGACGGCCTAGAACCTTGTTTTGCAGTTTGATTTGAGTTTCCTGTTTAAAGGAATACTGCCTACTTCTCAGTGCTTTCATGGTGAGGAACATCAACTGTGTGGAAAATTGCCTCTTTGAAGGGAATTGATTCATGCCTGCATCTCTTGTGGGAGTAAGATGGATGTAAGAAGTATAAGTGTCATGCTCCTTGTTATGCGTTTAGAATTGAGGTACCTGTTTAAAGTAATACTGACTTCCACTCAGTGTTCTCTTGGGTGACTAATATCACCTTTGTGCCAAATAACCCCTTAAAGTGAATGGAAAAAGCTCTGTGTGTCTTGTAATAGAACCATTCATGACAGAAGCAATAGGGTCCAGCTCCTTGTTGAGCAGTGTTAGTTGAGCGAATTTTAAAAGGAGAAGCGCCTGTCTCTCAGTTTTCTGAAGTGTGGGGAACATCATTTTCGCACAAAATTGCCCCTTTCAATGAATGGAAGAATTACTCTATGTCCTGTAGAGAACCACAAACGTTACAAGAAAGAGGGTCTAGCACTTTGTTTAGGACTTTAAATTGAGTAAGCATTTAAAAGGAATACTGCCTATCTCTCAGACTTTTAAAGTTTGAGGAATACAGTCTTTGGCAAAAAACCCCATTCAAGTGAATGGAAGAAACATTGTATCTCTTGTAATGCAGATGTCCAGGTTTGCAGCAGGAGGTTCTGGCCCATTGTTTCCCTGTGCGAATTGAATTAGCACGTGAAAGAATGCTTCCCAAAGAAAGTCTTTCTTGAAGGATATACTGCCTAGCATACAGTGTTTTCAGGTGGGTGGAACATCACTTTTTTGGAAAAGTGCCAAATTCAAGTGAAAGGAAGCAGCACTGTTTCTATTTTAAGAACAGCATTAATGTTAGAAGCAAGGGGGGCTAGCATGCTGTTTACCAGTGAGAAGTGAACGAACTTTTCAAGGGAATACTGCCTGTCTCTCTGGCTTTACACTGTGCAGAACATTACTTTTTTAAACAGCCATTTGCAAGTGAATGGAAGAAGCACTGTTTCTCTTCCAAGAGAACCATGAATGTTACAAGCAAGAGGGCCAAGAACCTTGTATAGCATTGTGAATTCAGTTAGCTGGTTATAAGAATACGGCCTACATCTCAGTGTTATTTTGAGTGAAAAACATAAACTTTGTGCCAAATACCGCCTTTCAAATGAATGGAGAAACACTGTAGCTCTTCTAATAAAACCATTAATGTTAGAAGGAAGAGGGTCTAGCACATTGTTTAGCATTGTGTATTGAGTTAATTGTGGAAAGGAATACAGTCTACCTCTCATTGTTTTCATGGGGGAGAACATCACCTTTTTCAAAATCACCATATCCTGTGAAGGCCTGAAGCATTGAGGCTCTTATAAGAGAAATATGAATGTTAGCAGAAAGTGGCTCGAGCACTTTGATTAGCACTGTGAATTGAGTTGGCTTTTCAAAGGGACATTGCCTAAGTCTCAGCTTTTTCATGGGTGAGGATCATCAACTTTGTGCCTAATAGCCCCTTTCAAGTGAATGGTGAAACATTGTAGCTCTACTCAGAAAATCTTTTATGTTAGAAGGAAGAGGGTCTAGCAGTTTGCTTTGCATTGTGAACTGAGTTTGCTGTATAAGGGAATACTGCCTACCTCTCAGTGTTATCAAGACTGAGAAACATCACCTTTGTTCTCAATGGCCCCATACAACTGAATGGAAGATGCAGTGTAGCTTGTGTGAGGGAATCAATAATGTTTGAAGCAAGAGGGCTAGCACCTTGTTTTGCAGTTGGAATTGAGTTTGCTGTTTCAAGGAATACTGCCTACCTCTCAGCTTTTTCATGGGTAAGGAACATGAACTTTGTGCCTATTAGCCCCTTTCAAGTGAGTGGAGAAACATTGTAGTGCTTCTCAGAAAATCTTTCATGTTAGAAGGAAGAGGGTCTAGCAGCTTACTTTACATTGTGAACTGAGTTTGCTGTATAAGGGAATACTACCTACCAGTCAGTGTTTTCAAGAGTGAGAAACATCACCTTTGTTCACAATGGCCCCATACAACTGAAAGGAAGATGCAGTGTAGCTTCTGTGAGAGAATCGTTCATGTTTGAAGCAAGAGGGCCCACAACCTTGTTTTGCAGTTGGAATTGAGTTTGCTGTTTCAAGGAATACTGCCTACCTCTCAGTGTTTTCAAGAATGAGAAACATTACCTTCGTTGAAAATGCTCCCATACAACTGAAGGGAAGATGCAGTGTAGATTCTGTGAGAGAATCATTCATGTTTGAAGTAAGAGGGCCTAGAAACTTGTTTTGCAGTTTGAATTGAGCTTCTTGTCTCAAGGAATACTACCTAACTCTCAGCTTTATCCTGAGTGAGGAACATCAACTTTGAGCCTACTAGGCCCTTTCAAGTGAGTGGAGAAACAGTCTAGTTTGAATAAAATCTTTCATGTTAGACGATAGAGGGTCTAGCAGTTTGCTTTGCATTGTGAACTGAGTTTGCTGTGTAAGGGAATAATGCCTACCTGTCAGTGTTTTCAAGAGTGAGAAACATCACCTTTGTTCACAATGGCCCCTTATAACTGAATTGAAGTTGCAGTGTAGCTTGGGTGAGGGAATCAATAATGTTTGAAGCAAGAGGGGCTAGCACGTTCTTTTGCATTTGGAATTGAGTTTGCTGTCTCAAGGAATACTGACTAAATCTCAGGTTTTTCCTGGGTGAGGAACATCAACTTTGCGTCAAATAGGCCCTATCGAGTGAATGGAGAGACTCTCTAGTTCTAATAAAATAATTCATGTTAGAAGGAAGAGGGTCTAGCAGTTTGCCAAAGATTGTGAACTGAGTTTGCTGTATAAGGCAATAGTGCCTACCTCTCAGTGTTTTCAAGAATGAGAAACCTTACCTTTGTTGAAAATGGCCCCATACAACTGAAAGGAAGATGCAGTGTAGCTTCTGTGAGAGAATCATTCATGTTTGAAGCAAGCGATCCTAGAGCCTTGTTTTGCGGTTTCATTTGAGTTTGCTGTGTAAATGAATACTGCCTAACTCTCAGTGTTTTCATAGGTGAAGAACATCAACTTTGTGCCAAATAGCCAATTTTAAGTGAGTATAGAAGCACTGTAGCTCTTCGAAGAAAACCACTAATGTTAGGAGGAAGAAGGTCTAGCAGCATGCTTTGCATTGTGAATGGAGCTTGCTCTTGAAAAGAACAATGCCTACCTCTAAGTGTATCCATGAAGGAGAATACAAGTGAATGAAAGGAGCACTGTTGGTCTTGTTAGAGAACCATTAATTTTAGAAGCAAGAAGGTCTAGCGACTTGTTTAGTATTGTGAATTCAATTAACATTTTCAAAGGCTTCTGCATATCCCTTAGTGTTATCACAGTTCTGTATCATCAACTTTTTGCAAAATGACCCCCTCTATAGTGAATGGCAGGAGCACTGTAGCTCTTCAAAGAGACACATTAAAGTTAGAAGCAATAAGGTGTACCACCTTGTTTAGCATTGTGAACTGAGTTGGCTCTCGAAAGGAACACTGCCTAAGTCTCAGCTTTTTCATGGGGGAGGAACATCATCTTTAAGCCAAGTAGCCCCTTTTGAGTGAGTGGAGAAACACTCTAGTTCGAATAAAATCTTTCATACTAGAAGGAAGAGAGTCTAGCAGTTTGCTTAGCCTTGTGAACTGAGTTGGCTGTATAAGAGAATAGTGCCTACCTCTCAGTGTTTTCAAGAATGACAAACATTACCTTTGTTGAAAATGGCCCCATTCAACTGAAAGGAAGATGCAGTGTAGCTTCAGTGAGAGAATAATTCATGTATGAAGTAAGAGGGCCTAGAACCTTGCTTTGCAGTTTGAATTGAGTTTGCTGTCTCAAGGAATACTGCCTAAATCTCAGGTTTTTCCTGGGTGAGGAACATCAACTTTGCATCAAATAGGCCCTATCGAGTGAATGGAGAGACTCTCTAGTTCTAATAAAATAATTCATGTTAGAAGGAAGAGGGTCTAGCAGTGTGCTTAGGATTGTGAACTGAGTTTGCTGTATAATGCAATAGTGCCTACCTCTCAGTGTTTTCAAGAATGAGAAACATTACCTTTGTTGAAAATGGCCCCATACAACTGAAAGGAAGATGCAGTGTGGCTTATGTGAGAGAATCGTTCATGTTTGAAGTAAGAGGGCTTCGAACCTTGCTTTGCGGTTTGATTTGAGTTTGCTGTTTAAAGGAGTACTGCCTACGTCTCAGCTTTTTCATGGGTGAAGAACATGAACTTTGTGCCTATTAGCCCCTTTCAAGTGAGTGGAGAAACATTGTAGTGCTTCTAAGAAAATCTTTCATGTTAGAAGGAAGAGGGTCTAGCAGCTTGCTTTACATTGTGAACTGAGTTTAATGTATAAGGGAGTACTACCTACCTGTCAGTGTTTTCAACAGTGACAAACATCACATTTGTTCACAATGACCCCATACAACTGAAAGGAAGATGCAGCAGTGTAGCTTCTGTGACAGAATCGTTCATGTTAGAAGCAAGAGGGCCCAGAACCTTGTTTTGCAGTTGGAATTGAGTTTGCTGTTTCAAGGAATACTGCCTACCTCTCAGTGTTTTCAAGAATGAGAAACATTACCTTTGTTGAAAATGGCCCCATACAACTGAATGGAAGATGCAGTGTAGATTCTGTGAGAGAATCATTCATGTTTGAAGTAAGAGGGCCTAGAAACTTGTTTTGCAGTTTGAATTGAGTTTCCTATCTCAAGGAATACTACCTAACTCTCAGCTTTTTCTTGAGTGAGGAACATCAACTTTGAGCCTAGTAGGCCCTTTCAAGTGAGTGGAGAAACACTCTAGTTTGAATAAAATCTTTCATGTTAGACGATAGAGCGTCTAGCAGTTTGCTTTGCATTGTGAACTGAGTTTGCTGTGTAAGGGAATAATGCTTACCTGTCAGTGTTTTCAAGAGTGAGAAACATCACCTTTGTTCACAATGGCCCCTTATAACTGAATTGAAGTTGCAGTGTAGCTTGGGTGAGGGAATCAATAATGTTTGAAGCAAGAGGGGTAGCACGTTCTTTTGCATTTGGAATTGAGTTTGCTGTCTCAAGGAATACTGCCTAACTCTAAGCTTTTTCCTGGGTGAGGAACATCAACCTTGAGCCAAATAGGCCCTTTCAAGTTTGTGGAGAAACAGTCTAGTTCTAATAAAATAATTCCGTTTGAAGGAAGAGGGTCTAGCAGTTTGCTTAGGATTGTGAACTGAGTTTGCTCTATCAGGCAATAGTGCCTACCTCTCAGTGTTTTCAAGAATGAGAAACATTACCTTTTTTGAAAATGGCCCCATACAACTGAAAGGAAGATGCAGTGTAGCTTCTGGGAGAGAATCATTCATGTTTGAAGCAAGAGGGCCTGGAACCTTGTTTTGCACTTGATTTGAGCTTGCTGTTTAAAGGAATACTGACTACTTGTCAGCTTTTTCATGTGTGAGAAATATCGACTTTGTGACTAATAGCCCCTTTCATGTGAGTGGAGAAACCTTGTTCTGGTTCTAAGAAAATCTTTCATGTTAGAAGGAAGAGGGTCTAGCAGCTTCCTTTGCATTGTGAACTGCGTTTGAAGTGTAAGGGAATACTGAATGCCTGTCAGTATTTTCAAGAATGAGAAACATCACCTTTGTTCACAATGGCTCTTTACAATTGAATGGAAGAAACAGGGTAGCTTGTTTGAGAGAATCAATAATGTTTGAAGCAGGAGGGGCTAGCACCTTGTTTTGCAGTTGGAATTGAGTTTGCTGTTTCAAGGAATACTGCCTACCTCTCAGTGTTTTGAAGAATGAGAAACCTTACCTTTGTTGAAAATGGCCCCATACAACTGAAAGGAAGATGCATTGTAGCTTCTGTGAGAGAATCATTCATGTTTGATGTAAGACGGCCTAGAACCTTGTTTTGCAGTTTGATTTGAGTTTCCTGTTTAAAGGAATACTGCCTACTTCTCAGTGCTTTCATGGTGAGGAACATCAACTGTGTGGAAAATTGCCTCTTTGAAGGGAATTGATTCATGCCTGCATCTCTTGTGGGAGTAAGATGGATGTAAGAAGTATAAGTGTCATGCTCCTTGTTATGCGTTTAGAATTGAGGTACCTGTTTAAAGTAATACTGACTTCCACTCAGTGTTCTCTTGGGTGACTAATATCACCTTTGTGCCAAATAACCCCTTAAAGTGAATGGAAAAAGCTCTGTGTGTCTTGTAATAGAACCATTCATGACAGAAGCAATAGGGTCCAGCTCCTTGTTGAGCAGTGTTAGTTGAGCGAATTTTAAAAGGAGAAGCGCCTGTCTCTCAGTTTTCTGAAGTGTGGGGAACATCATTTTCGCACAAAATTGCCCCTTTCAATGAATGGAAGAATTACTCTATGTCCTGTAGAGAACCACAAACGTTACAAGAAAGAGGGTCTAGCACTTTGTTTAGGACTTTAAATTGAGTAAGCATTTAAAAGGAATACTGCCTATCTCTCAGACTTTTAAAGTTTGAGGAATACAGTCTTTGGCAAAAAACCCCATTCAAGTGAATGGAAGAAACATTGTATCTCTTGTAATGCAGATGTCCAGGTTTGCAGCAGGAGGTTCTGGCCCATTGTTTCCCTGTGCGAATTGAATTAGCACGTGAAAGAATGCTTCCCAAAGAAAGTCTTTCTTGAAGGATATACTGCCTAGCATACAGTGTTTTCAGGTGGGTGGAACATCACTTTTTTGGAAAAGTGCCAAATTCAAGTGAAAGGAAGCAGCACTGTTTCTATTTTAAGAACAGCATTAATGTTAGAAGCAAGGGGGGCTAGCATGCTGTTTACCAGTGAGAAGTGAACGAACTTTTCAAGGGAATACTGCCTGTCTCTCTGGCTTTACACTGTGCAGAACATTACTTTTTTAAACAGCCATTTGCAAGTGAATGGAAGAAGCACTGTTTCTCTTCCAAGAGAACCATGAATGTTACAAGCAAGAGGGCCAAGAACCTTGTATAGCATTGTGAATTCAGTTAGCTGGTTATAAGAATACGGCCTACATCTCAGTGTTATTTTGAGTGAAAAACATAAACTTTGTGCCAAATACCGCCTTTCAAATGAATGGAGAAACACTGTAGCTCTTCTAATAAAACCATTAATGTTAGAAGGAAGAGGGTCTAGCACATTGTTTAGCATTGTGTATTGAGTTAATTGTGGAAAGGAATACAGTCTACCTCTCATTGTTTTCATGGGGGAGAACATCACCTTTTTCAAAATCACCATATCCTGTGAAGGCCTGAAGCATTGAGGCTCTTATAAGAGAAATATGAATGTTAGCAGAAAGTGGCTCGAGCACTTTGATTAGCACTGTGAATTGAGTTGGCTTTTCAAAGGGACATTGCCTAAGTCTCAGCTTTTTCATGGGTGAGGATCATCAACTTTGTGCCTAATAGCCCCTTTCAAGTGAATGGTGAAACATTGTAGCTCTACTCAGAAAATCTTTTATGTTAGAAGGAAGAGGGTCTAGCAGTTTGCTTTGCATTGTGAACTGAGTTTGCTGTATAAGGGAATACTGCCTACCTCTCAGTGTTATCAAGACTGAGAAACATCACCTTTGTTCTCAATGGCCCCATACAACTGAATGGAAGATGCAGTGTAGCTTGTGTGAGGGAATCAATAATGTTTGAAGCAAGAGGGCTAGCACCTTGTTTTGCAGTTGGAATTGAGTTTGCTGTTTCAAGGAATACTGCCTACCTCTCAGCTTTTTCATGGGTAAGGAACATGAACTTTGTGCCTATTAGCCCCTTTCAAGTGAGTGGAGAAACATTGTAGTGCTTCTCAGAAAATCTTTCATGTTAGAAGGAAGAGGGTCTAGCAGCTTACTTTACATTGTGAACTGAGTTTGCTGTATAAGGGAATACTACCTACCAGTCAGTGTTTTCAAGAGTGAGAAACATCACCTTTGTTCACAATGGCCCCATACAACTGAAAGGAAGATGCAGTGTAGCTTCTGTGAGAGAATCGTTCATGTTTGAAGCAAGAGGGCCCACAACCTTGTTTTGCAGTTGGAATTGAGTTTGCTGTTTCAAGGAATACTGCCTACCTCTCAGTGTTTTCAAGAATGAGAAACATTACCTTCGTTGAAAATGCTCCCATACAACTGAAGGGAAGATGCAGTGTAGATTCTGTGAGAGAATCATTCATGTTTGAAGTAAGAGGGCCTAGAAACTTGTTTTGCAGTTTGAATTGAGCTTCTTGTCTCAAGGAATACTACCTAACTCTCAGCTTTATCCTGAGTGAGGAACATCAACTTTGAGCCTACTAGGCCCTTTCAAGTGAGTGGAGAAACAGTCTAGTTTGAATAAAATCTTTCATGTTAGACGATAGAGGGTCTAGCAGTTTGCTTTGCATTGTGAACTGAGTTTGCTGTGTAAGGGAATAATGCCTACCTGTCAGTGTTTTCAAGAGTGAGAAACATCACCTTTGTTCACAATGGCCCCTTATAACTGAATTGAAGTTGCAGTGTAGCTTGGGTGAGGGAATCAATAATGTTTGAAGCAAGAGGGGCTAGCACGTTCTTTTGCATTTGGAATTGAGTTTGCTGTCTCAAGGAATACTGACTAAATCTCAGGTTTTTCCTGGGTGAGGAACATCAACTTTGCGTCAAATAGGCCCTATCGAGTGAATGGAGAGACTCTCTAGTTCTAATAAAATAATTCATGTTAGAAGGAAGAGGGTCTAGCAGTTTGCCAAAGATTGTGAACTGAGTTTGCTGTATAAGGCAATAGTGCCTACCTCTCAGTGTTTTCAAGAATGAGAAACCTTACCTTTGTTGAAAATGGCCCCATACAACTGAAAGGAAGATGCAGTGTAGCTTCTGTGAGAGAATCATTCATGTTTGAAGCAAGCGATCCTAGAGCCTTGTTTTGCGGTTTCATTTGAGTTTGCTGTGTAAATGAATACTGCCTAACTCTCAGTGTTTTCATAGGTGAAGAACATCAACTTTGTGCCAAATAGCCAATTTTAAGTGAGTATAGAAGCACTGTAGCTCTTCGAAGAAAACCACTAATGTTAGGAGGAAGAAGGTCTAGCAGCATGCTTTGCATTGTGAATGGAGCTTGCTCTTGAAAAGAACAATGCCTACCTCTAAGTGTATCCATGAAGGAGAATACAAGTGAATGAAAGGAGCACTGTTGGTCTTGTTAGAGAACCATTAATTTTAGAAGCAAGAAGGTCTAGCGACTTGTTTAGTATTGTGAATTCAATTAACATTTTCAAAGGCTTCTGCATATCCCTTAGTGTTATCACAGTTCTGTATCATCAACTTTTTGCAAAATGACCCCCTCTATAGTGAATGGCAGGAGCACTGTAGCTCTTCAAAGAGACACATTAAAGTTAGAAGCAATAAGGTGTACCACCTTGTTTAGCATTGTGAACTGAGTTGGCTCTCGAAAGGAACACTGCCTAAGTCTCAGCTTTTTCATGGGGGAGGAACATCATCTTTAAGCCAAATAGCCCCTTTTGAGTGAGTGGAGAAACACTCTAGTTCGAATAAAATCTTTCATACTAGAAGGAAGAGAGTCTAGCAGTTTGCTTAGCCTTGTGAACTGAGTTGGCTGTATAAGAGAATAGTGCCTACCTCTCAGTGTTTTCAAGAATGACAAACATTACCTTTGTTGAAAATGGCCCCATTCAACTGAAAGGAAGATGCAGTGTAGCTTCAGTGAGAGAATAATTCATGTATGAAGTAAGAGGGCCTAGAACCTTGCTTTGCAGTTTGAATTGAGTTTGCTGTCTCAAGGAATACTGCCTAAATCTCAGGTTTTTCCTGGGTGAGGAACATCAACTTTGCATCAAATAGGCCCTATCGAGTGAATGGAGAGACTCTCTAGTTCTAATAAAATAATTCATGTTAGAAGGAAGAGGGTCTAGCAGTGTGCTTAGGATTGTGAACTGAGTTTGCTGTATAATGCAATAGTGCCTACCTCTCAGTGTTTTCAAGAATGAGAAACATTACCTTTGTTGAAAATGGCCCCATACAACTGAAAGGAAGATGCAGTGTGGCTTATGTGAGAGAATCGTTCATGTTTGAAGTAAGAGGGCTTCGAACCTTGCTTTGCGGTTTGATTTGAGTTTGCTGTTTAAAGGAGTACTGCCTACGTCTCAGCTTTTTCATGGGTGAAGAACATGAACTTTGTGCCTATTAGCCCCTTTCAAGTGAGTGGAGAAACATTGTAGTGCTTCTAAGAAAATCTTTCATGTTAGAAGGAAGAGGGTCTAGCAGCTTGCTTTACATTGTGAACTGAGTTTAATGTATAAGGGAGTACTACCTACCTGTCAGTGTTTTCAACAGTGACAAACATCACATTTGTTCACAATGACCCCATACAACTGAAAGGAAGATGCAGCAGTGTAGCTTCTGTGACAGAATCGTTCATGTTAGAAGCAAGAGGGCCCAGAACCTTGTTTTGCAGTTGGAATTGAGTTTGCTGTTTCAAGGAATACTGCCTACCTCTCAGTGTTTTCAAGAATGAGAAACATTACCTTTGTTGAAAATGGCCCCATACAACTGAATGGAAGATGCAGTGTAGATTCTGTGAGAGAATCATTCATGTTTGAAGTAAGAGGGCCTAGAAACTTGTTTTGCAGTTTGAATTGAGTTTCCTATCTCAAGGAATACTACCTAACTCTCAGCTTTTTCTTGAGTGAGGAACATCAACTTTGAGCCTAGTAGGCCCTTTCAAGTGAGTGGAGAAACACTCTAGTTTGAATAAAATCTTTCATGTTAGACGATAGAGCGTCTAGCAGTTTGCTTTGCATTGTGAACTGAGTTTGCTGTGTAAGGGAATAATGCTTACCTGTCAGTGTTTTCAAGAGTGAGAAACATCACCTTTGTTCACAATGGCCCCTTATAACTGAATTGAAGTTGCAGTGTAGCTTGGGTGAGGGAATCAATAATGTTTGAAGCAAGAGGGGTAGCACGTTCTTTTGCATTTGGAATTGAGTTTGCTGTCTCAAGGAATACTGCCTAACTCTAAGCTTTTTCCTGGGTGAGGAACATCAACCTTGAGCCAAATAGGCCCTTTCAAGTTTGTGGAGAAACAGTCTAGTTCTAATAAAATAATTCCGTTTGAAGGAAGAGGGTCTAGCAGTTTGCTTAGGATTGTGAACTGAGTTTGCTCTATCAGGCAATAGTGCCTACCTCTCAGTGTTTTCAAGAATGAGAAACATTACCTTTTTTGAAAATGGCCCCATACAACTGAAAGGAAGATGCAGTGTAGCTTCTGGGAGAGAATCATTCATGTTTGAAGCAAGAGGGCCTGGAACCTTGTTTTGCACTTGATTTGAGCTTGCTGTTTAAAGGAATACTGACTACTTGTCAGCTTTTTCATGTGTGAGAAATATCGACTTTGTGACTAATAGCCCCTTTCATGTGAGTGGAGAAACCTTGTTCTGGTTCTAAGAAAATCTTTCATGTTAGAAGGAAGAGGGTCTAGCAGCTTCCTTTGCATTGTGAACTGCGTTTGAAGTGTAAGGGAATACTGAATGCCTGTCAGTATTTTCAAGAATGAGAAACATCACCTTTGTTCACAATGGCTCTTTACAATTGAATGGAAGAAACAGGGTAGCTTGTTTGAGAGAATCAATAATGTTTGAAGCAGGAGGGGCTAGCACCTTGTTTTGCAGTTGGAATTGAGTTTGCTGTTTCAAGGAATACTGCCTACCTCTCAGTGTTTTGAAGAATGAGAAACCTTACCTTTGTTGAAAATGGCCCCATACAACTGAAAGGAAGATGCATTGTAGCTTCTGTGAGAGAATCATTCATGTTTGATGTAAGACGGCCTAGAACCTTGTTTTGCAGTTTGATTTGAGTTTCCTGTTTAAAGGAATACTGCCTACTTCTCAGTGCTTTCATGGTGAGGAACATCAACTGTGTGGAAAATTGCCTCTTTGAAGGGAATTGATTCATGCCTGCATCTCTTGTGGGAGTAAGATGGATGTAAGAAGTATAAGTGTCATGCTCCTTGTTATGCGTTTAGAATTGAGGTACCTGTTTAAAGTAATACTGACTTCCACTCAGTGTTCTCTTGGGTGACTAATATCACCTTTGTGCCAAATAACCCCTTAAAGTGAATGGAAAAAGCTCTGTGTGTCTTGTAATAGAACCATTCATGACAGAAGCAATAGGGTCCAGCTCCTTGTTGAGCAGTGTTAGTTGAGCGAATTTTAAAAGGAGAAGCGCCTGTCTCTCAGTTTTCTGAAGTGTGGGGAACATCATTTTCGCACAAAATTGCCCCTTTCAATGAATGGAAGAATTACTCTATGTCCTGTAGAGAACCACAAACGTTACAAGAAAGAGGGTCTAGCACTTTGTTTAGGACTTTAAATTGAGTAAGCATTTAAAAGGAATACTGCCTATCTCTCAGACTTTTAAAGTTTGAGGAATACAGTCTTTGGCAAAAAACCCCATTCAAGTGAATGGAAGAAACATTGTATCTCTTGTAATGCAGATGTCCAGGTTTGCAGCAGGAGGTTCTGGCCCATTGTTTCCCTGTGCGAATTGAATTAGCACGTGAAAGAATGCTTCCCAAAGAAAGTCTTTCTTGAAGGATATACTGCCTAGCATACAGTGTTTTCAGGTGGGTGGAACATCACTTTTTTGGAAAAGTGCCAAATTCAAGTGAAAGGAAGCAGCACTGTTTCTATTTTAAGAACAGCATTAATGTTAGAAGCAAGGGGGGCTAGCATGCTGTTTACCAGTGAGAAGTGAACGAACTTTTCAAGGGAATACTGCCTGTCTCTCTGGCTTTACACTGTGCAGAACATTACTTTTTTAAACAGCCATTTGCAAGTGAATGGAAGAAGCACTGTTTCTCTTCCAAGAGAACCATGAATGTTACAAGCAAGAGGGCCAAGAACCTTGTATAGCATTGTGAATTCAGTTAGCTGGTTATAAGAATACGGCCTACATCTCAGTGTTATTTTGAGTGAAAAACATAAACTTTGTGCCAAATACCGCCTTTCAAATGAATGGAGAAACACTGTAGCTCTTCTAATAAAACCATTAATGTTAGAAGGAAGAGGGTCTAGCACATTGTTTAGCATTGTGTATTGAGTTAATTGTGGAAAGGAATACAGTCTACCTCTCATTGTTTTCATGGGGGAGAACATCACCTTTTTCAAAATCACCATATCCTGTGAAGGCCTGAAGCATTGAGGCTCTTATAAGAGAAATATGAATGTTAGCAGAAAGTGGCTCGAGCACTTTGATTAGCACTGTGAATTGAGTTGGCTTTTCAAAGGGACATTGCCTAAGTCTCAGCTTTTTCATGGGTGAGGATCATCAACTTTGTGCCTAATAGCCCCTTTCAAGTGAATGGTGAAACATTGTAGCTCTACTCAGAAAATCTTTTATGTTAGAAGGAAGAGGGTCTAGCAGTTTGCTTTGCATTGTGAACTGAGTTTGCTGTATAAGGGAATACTGCCTACCTCTCAGTGTTATCAAGACTGAGAAACATCACCTTTGTTCTCAATGGCCCCATACAACTGAATGGAAGATGCAGTGTAGCTTGTGTGAGGGAATCAATAATGTTTGAAGCAAGAGGGCTAGCACCTTGTTTTGCAGTTGGAATTGAGTTTGCTGTTTCAAGGAATACTGCCTACCTCTCAGCTTTTTCATGGGTAAGGAACATGAACTTTGTGCCTATTAGCCCCTTTCAAGTGAGTGGAGAAACATTGTAGTGCTTCTCAGAAAATCTTTCATGTTAGAAGGAAGAGGGTCTAGCAGCTTACTTTACATTGTGAACTGAGTTTGCTGTATAAGGGAATACTACCTACCAGTCAGTGTTTTCAAGAGTGAGAAACATCACCTTTGTTCACAATGGCCCCATACAACTGAAAGGAAGATGCAGTGTAGCTTCTGTGAGAGAATCGTTCATGTTTGAAGCAAGAGGGCCCACAACCTTGTTTTGCAGTTGGAATTGAGTTTGCTGTTTCAAGGAATACTGCCTACCTCTCAGTGTTTTCAAGAATGAGAAACATTACCTTCGTTGAAAATGCTCCCATACAACTGAAGGGAAGATGCAGTGTAGATTCTGTGAGAGAATCATTCATGTTTGAAGTAAGAGGGCCTAGAAACTTGTTTTGCAGTTTGAATTGAGCTTCTTGTCTCAAGGAATACTACCTAACTCTCAGCTTTATCCTGAGTGAGGAACATCAACTTTGAGCCTACTAGGCCCTTTCAAGTGAGTGGAGAAACAGTCTAGTTTGAATAAAATCTTTCATGTTAGACGATAGAGGGTCTAGCAGTTTGCTTTGCATTGTGAACTGAGTTTGCTGTGTAAGGGAATAATGCCTACCTGTCAGTGTTTTCAAGAGTGAGAAACATCACCTTTGTTCACAATGGCCCCTTATAACTGAATTGAAGTTGCAGTGTAGCTTGGGTGAGGGAATCAATAATGTTTGAAGCAAGAGGGGCTAGCACGTTCTTTTGCATTTGGAATTGAGTTTGCTGTCTCAAGGAATACTGACTAAATCTCAGGTTTTTCCTGGGTGAGGAACATCAACTTTGCGTCAAATAGGCCCTATCGAGTGAATGGAGAGACTCTCTAGTTCTAATAAAATAATTCATGTTAGAAGGAAGAGGGTCTAGCAGTTTGCCAAAGATTGTGAACTGAGTTTGCTGTATAAGGCAATAGTGCCTACCTCTCAGTGTTTTCAAGAATGAGAAACCTTACCTTTGTTGAAAATGGCCCCATACAACTGAAAGGAAGATGCAGTGTAGCTTCTGTGAGAGAATCATTCATGTTTGAAGCAAGCGATCCTAGAGCCTTGTTTTGCGGTTTCATTTGAGTTTGCTGTGTAAATGAATACTGCCTAACTCTCAGTGTTTTCATAGGTGAAGAACATCAACTTTGTGCCAAATAGCCAATTTCAAGTGAGTATAGAAGCACTGTAGCTCTTCGAAGAAAACCACTAATGTTAGGAGGAAGAAGGTCTAGCAGCATGCTTTGCATTGTGAATGGAGCTTGCTCTTGAAAAGAACAATGCCTACCTCTAAGTGTATCCATGAAGGAGAATACAAGTGAATGAAAGGAGCACTGTTGGTCTTGTTAGAGAACCATTAATTTTAGAAGCAAGAAGGTCTAGCGACTTGTTTAGTATTGTGAATTCAATTAACATTTTCAAAGGCTTCTGCATATCCCTTAGTGTTATCACAGTTCTGTATCATCAACTTTTTGCAAAATGACCCCCTCTATAGTGAATGGCAGGAGCACTGTAGCTCTTCAAAGAGACACATTAAAGTTAGAAGCAATAAGGTGTACCACCTTGTTTAGCATTGTGAACTGAGTTGGCTCTCGAAAGGAACACTGCCTAAGTCTCAGCTTTTTCATGGGGGAGGAACATCATCTTTAAGCCAAATAGCCCCTTTTGAGTGAGTGGAGAAACACTCTAGTTCGAATAAAATCTTTCATACTAGAAGGAAGAGAGTCTAGCAGTTTGCTTAGCCTTGTGAACTGAGTTGGCTGTATAAGAGAATAGTGCCTACCTCTCAGTGTTTTCAAGAATGACAAACATTATCTTTGTTGAAAATGGCCCCATTCAACTGAAAGGAAGATGCAGTGTAGCTTCAGTGAGAGAATAATTCATGTATGAAGTAAGAGGGCCTAGAACCTTGCTTTGCAGTTTGAATTGAGTTTGCTGTCTCAAGGAATACTGCCTAAATCTCAGGTTTTTCCTGGGTGAGGAACATCAACTTTGCATCAAATAGGCCCTATCGAGTGAATGGAGAGACTCTCTAGTTCTAATAAAATAATTCATGTTAGAAGGAAGAGGGTCTAGCAGTGTGCTTAGGATTGTGAACTGAGTTTGCTGTATAATGCAATAGTGCCTACCTCTCAGTGTTTTCAAGAATGAGAAACATTACCTTTGTTGAAAATGGCCCCATACAACTGAAAGGAAGATGCAGTGTGGCTTATGTGAGAGAATCGTTCATGTTTGAAGTAAGAGGGCTTCGAACCTTGCTTTGCGGTTTGATTTGAGTTTGCTGTTTAAAGGAGTACTGCCTACGTCTCAGCTTTTTCATGGGTGAAGAACATGAACTTTGTGCCTATTAGCCCCTTTCAAGTGAGTGGAGAAACATTGTAGTGCTTCTAAGAAAATCTTTCATGTTAGAAGGAAGAGGGTCTAGCAGCTTGCTTTACATTGTGAACTGAGTTTAATGTATAAGGGAGTACTACCTACCTGTCAGTGTTTTCAACAGTGACAAACATCACATTTGTTCACAATGACCCCATACAACTGAAAGGAAGATGCAGCAGTGTAGCTTCTGTGACAGAATCGTTCATGTTAGAAGCAAGAGGGCCCAGAACCTTGTTTTGCAGTTGGAATTGAGTTTGCTGTTTCAAGGAATACGGCCTACCTCTCAGTGTTTTCAAGAATGAGAAACATTACCTTTGTTGAAAATGGCCCCATACAACTGAATGGAAGATGCAGTGTAGATTCTGTGAGAGAATCATTCATGTTTGAAGTAAGAGGGCCTAGAAACTTGTTTTGCAGTTTGAATTGAGTTTCCTATCTCAAGGAATACTACCTAACTCTCAGCTTTTTCTTGAGTGAGGAACATCAACTTTGAGCCTAGTAGGCCCTTTCAAGTGAGTGGAGAAACACTCTAGTTTGAATAAAATCTTTCATGTTAGACGATAGAGCGTCTAGCAGTTTGCTTTGCATTGTGAACTGAGTTTGCTGTGTAAGGGAATAATGCTTACCTGTCAGTGTTTTCAAGAGTGAGAAACATCACCTTTGTTCACAATGGCCCCTTATAACTGAATTGAAGTTGCAGTGTAGCTTGGGTGAGGGAATCAATAATGTTTGAAGCAAGAGGGGTAGCACGTTCTTTTGCATTTGGAATTGAGTTTGCTGTCTCAAGGAATACTGCCTAACTCTAAGCTTTTTCCTGGGTGAGGAACATCAACCTTGAGCCAAATAGGCCCTTTCAAGTTTGTGGAGAAACAGTCTAGTTCTAATAAAATAATTCCGTTTGAAGGAAGAGGGTCTAGCAGTTTGCTTAGGATTGTGAACTGAGTTTGCTCTATCAGGCAATAGTGCCTACCTCTCAGTGTTTTCAAGAATGAGAAACATTACCTTTTTTGAAAATGGCCCCATACAACTGAAAGGAAGATGCAGTGTAGCTTCTGGGAGAGAATCATTCATGTTTGAAGCAAGAGGGCCTGGAACCTTGTTTTGCACTTGATTTGAGCTTGCTGTTTAAAGGAATACTGACTACTTGTCAGCTTTTTCATGTGTGAGAAATATCGACTTTGTGACTAATAGCCCCTTTCATGTGAGTGGAGAAACCTTGTTCTGGTTCTAAGAAAATCTTTCATGTTAGAAGGAAGAGGGTCTAGCAGCTTCCTTTGCATTGTGAACTGCGTTTGAAGTGTAAGGGAATACTGAATGCCTGTCAGTATTTTCAAGAATGAGAAACATCACCTTTGTTCACAATGGCTCTTTACAATTGAATGGAAGAAACAGGGTAGCTTGTTTGAGAGAATCAATAATGTTTGAAGCAGGAGGGGCTAGCACCTTGTTTTGCAGTTGGAATTGAGTTTGCTGTTTCAAGGAATACTGCCTACCTCTCAGTGTTTTGAAGAATGAGAAACCTTACCTTTGTTGAAAATGGCCCCATACAACTGAAAGGAAGATGCATTGTAGCTTCTGTGAGAGAATCATTCATGTTTGATGTAAGACGGCCTAGAACCTTGTTTTGCAGTTTGATTTGAGTTTCCTGTTTAAAGGAATACTGCCTACTTCTCAGTGCTTTCATGGTGAGGAACATCAACTGTGTGGAAAATTGCCTCTTTGAAGGGAATTGATTCATGCCTGCATCTCTTGTGGGAGTAAGATGGATGTAAGAAGTATAAGTGTCATGCTCCTTGTTATGCGTTTAGAATTGAGGTACCTGTTTAAAGTAATACTGACTTCCACTCAGTGTTCTCTTGGGTGACTAATATCACCTTTGTGCCAAATAACCCCTTAAAGTGAATGGAAAAAGCTCTGTGTGTCTTGTAATAGAACCATTCATGACAGAAGCAATAGGGTCCAGCTCCTTGTTGAGCAGTGTTAGTTGAGCGAATTTTAAAAGGAGAAGCGCCTGTCTCTCAGTTTTCTGAAGTGTGGGGAACATCATTTTCGCACAAAATTGCCCCTTTCAATGAATGGAAGAATTACTCTATGTCCTGTAGAGAACCACAAACGTTACAAGAAAGAGGGTCTAGCACTTTGTTTAGGACTTTAAATTGAGTAAGCATTTAAAAGGAATACTGCCTATCTCTCAGACTTTTAAAGTTTGAGGAATACAGTCTTTGGCAAAAAACCCCATTCAAGTGAATGGAAGAAACATTGTATCTCTTGTAATGCAGATGTCCAGGTTTGCAGCAGGAGGTTCTGGCCCATTGTTTCCCTGTGCGAATTGAATTAGCACGTGAAAGAATGCTTCCCAAAGAAAGTCTTTCTTGAAGGATATACTGCCTAGCATACAGTGTTTTCAGGTGGGTGGAACATCACTTTTTTGGAAAAGTGCCAAATTCAAGTGAAAGGAAGCAGCACTGTTTCTATTTTAAGAACAGCATTAATGTTAGAAGCAAGGGGGGCTAGCATGCTGTTTACCAGTGAGAAGTGAACGAACTTTTCAAGGGAATACTGCCTGTCTCTCTGGCTTTACACTGTGCAGAACATTACTTTTTTAAACAGCCATTTGCAAGTGAATGGAAGAAGCACTGTTTCTCTTCCAAGAGAACCATGAATGTTACAAGCAAGAGGGCCAAGAACCTTGTATAGCATTGTGAATTCAGTTAGCTGGTTATAAGAATACGGCCTACATCTCAGTGTTATTTTGAGTGAAAAACATAAACTTTGTGCCAAATACCGCCTTTCAAATGAATGGAGAAACACTGTAGCTCTTCTAATAAAACCATTAATGTTAGAAGGAAGAGGGTCTAGCACATTGTTTAGCATTGTGTATTGAGTTAATTGTGGAAAGGAATACAGTCTACCTCTCATTGTTTTCATGGGGGAGAACATCACCTTTTTCAAAATCACCATATCCTGTGAAGGCCTGAAGCATTGAGGCTCTTATAAGAGAAATATGAATGTTAGCAGAAAGTGGCTCGAGCACTTTGATTAGCACTGTGAATTGAGTTGGCTTTTCAAAGGGACATTGCCTAAGTCTCAGCTTTTTCATGGGTGAGGATCATCAACTTTGTGCCTAATAGCCCCTTTCAAGTGAATGGTGAAACATTGTAGCTCTACTCAGAAAATCTTTTATGTTAGAAGGAAGAGGGTCTAGCAGTTTGCTTTGCATTGTGAACTGAGTTTGCTGTATAAGGGAATACTGCCTACCTCTCAGTGTTATCAAGACTGAGAAACATCACCTTTGTTCTCAATGGCCCCATACAACTGAATGGAAGATGCAGTGTAGCTTGTGTGAGGGAATCAATAATGTTTGAAGCAAGAGGGCTAGCACCTTGTTTTGCAGTTGGAATTGAGTTTGCTGTTTCAAGGAATACTGCCTACCTCTCAGCTTTTTCATGGGTAAGGAACATGAACTTTGTGCCTATTAGCCCCTTTCAAGTGAGTGGAGAAACATTGTAGTGCTTCTCAGAAAATCTTTCATGTTAGAAGGAAGAGGGTCTAGCAGCTTACTTTACATTGTGAACTGAGTTTGCTGTATAAGGGAATACTACCTACCAGTCAGTGTTTTCAAGAGTGAGAAACATCACCTTTGTTCACAATGGCCCCATACAACTGAAAGGAAGATGCAGTGTAGCTTCTGTGAGAGAATCGTTCATGTTTGAAGCAAGAGGGCCCACAACCTTGTTTTGCAGTTGGAATTGAGTTTGCTGTTTCAAGGAATACTGCCTACCTCTCAGTGTTTTCAAGAATGAGAAACATTACCTTCGTTGAAAATGCTCCCATACAACTGAAGGGAAGATGCAGTGTAGATTCTGTGAGAGAATCATTCATGTTTGAAGTAAGAGGGCCTAGAAACTTGTTTTGCAGTTTGAATTGAGCTTCTTGTCTCAAGGAATACTACCTAACTCTCAGCTTTATCCTGAGTGAGGAACATCAACTTTGAGCCTACTAGGCCCTTTCAAGTGAGTGGAGAAACAGTCTAGTTTGAATAAAATCTTTCATGTTAGACGATAGAGGGTCTAGCAGTTTGCTTTGCATTGTGAACTGAGTTTGCTGTGTAAGGGAATAATGCCTACCTGTCAGTGTTTTCAAGAGTGAGAAACATCACCTTTGTTCACAATGGCCCCTTATAACTGAATTGAAGTTGCAGTGTAGCTTGGGTGAGGGAATCAATAATGTTTGAAGCAAGAGGGGCTAGCACGTTCTTTTGCATTTGGAATTGAGTTTGCTGTCTCAAGGAATACTGACTAAATCTCAGGTTTTTCCTGGGTGAGGAACATCAACTTTGCGTCAAATAGGCCCTATCGAGTGAATGGAGAGACTCTCTAGTTCTAATAAAATAATTCATGTTAGAAGGAAGAGGGTCTAGCAGTTTGCCAAAGATTGTGAACTGAGTTTGCTGTATAAGGCAATAGTGCCTACCTCTCAGTGTTTTCAAGAATGAGAAACCTTACCTTTGTTGAAAATGGCCCCATACAACTGAAAGGAAGATGCAGTGTAGCTTCTGTGAGAGAATCATTCATGTTTGAAGCAAGCGATCCTAGAGCCTTGTTTTGCGGTTTCATTTGAGTTTGCTGTGTAAATGAATACTGCCTAACTCTCAGTGTTTTCATAGGTGAAGAACATCAACTTTGTGCCAAATAGCCAATTTCAAGTGAGTATAGAAGCACTGTAGCTCTTCGAAGAAAACCACTAATGTTAGGAGGAAGAAGGTCTAGCAGCATGCTTTGCATTGTGAATGGAGCTTGCTCTTGAAAAGAACAATGCCTACCTCTAAGTGTATCCATGAAGGAGAATACAAGTGAATGAAAGGAGCACTGTTGGTCTTGTTAGAGAACCATTAATTTTAGAAGCAAGAAGGTCTAGCGACTTGTTTAGTATTGTGAATTCAATTAACATTTTCAAAGGCTTCTGCATATCCCTTAGTGTTATCACAGTTCTGTATCATCAAGTTTTTGCAAAATGACCCCCTCTATAGTGAATGGCAGGAGCACTGTAGCTCTTCAAAGAGACACATTAAAGTTAGAAGCAATAAGGTGTACCACCTTGTTTAGCATTGTGAACTGAGTTGGCTCTCGAAAGGAACACTGCCTAAGTCTCAGCTTTTTCATGGGGGAGGAACATCATCTTTAAGCCAAATAGCCCCTTTTGAGTGAGTGGAGAAACACTCTAGTTCGAATAAAATCTTTCATACTAGAAGGAAGAGAGTCTAGCAGTTTGCTTAGCCTTGTGAACTGAGTTGGCTGTATAAGAGAATAGTGCCTACCTCTCAGTGTTTTCAAGAATGACAAACATTATCTTTGTTGAAAATGGCCCCATTCAACTGAAAGGAAGATGCAGTGTAGCTTCAGTGAGAGAATAATTCATGTATGAAGTAAGAGGGCCTAGAACCTTGCTTTGCAGTTTGAATTGAGTTTGCTGTCTCAAGGAATACTGCCTAAATCTCAGGTTTTTCCTGGGTGAGGAACATCAACTTTGCATCAAATAGGCCCTATCGAGTGAATGGAGAGACTCTCTAGTTCTAATAAAATAATTCATGTTAGAAGGAAGAGGGTCTAGCAGTGTGCTTAGGATTGTGAACTGAGTTTGCTGTATAATGCAATAGTGCCTACCTCTCAGTGTTTTCAAGAATGAGAAACATTACCTTTGTTGAAAATGGCCCCATACAACTGAAAGGAAGATGCAGTGTGGCTTATGTGAGAGAATCGTTCATGTTTGAAGTAAGAGGGCTTCGAACCTTGCTTTGCGGTTTGATTTGAGTTTGCTGTTTAAAGGAATACTGCCTACGTCTCAGCTTTTTCATGGGTGAAGAACATGAACTTTGTGCCTATTAGCCCCTTTCAAGTGAGTGGAGAAACATTGTAGTGCTTCTAAGAAAATCTTTCATGTTAGAAGGAAGAGGGTCTAGCAGCTTGCTTTACATTGTGAACTGAGTTTAATGTATAAGGGAGTACTACCTACCTGTCAGTGTTTTCAACAGTGACAAACATCACATTTGTTCACAATGACCCCATACAACTGAAAGGAAGATGCAGCAGTGTAGCTTCTGTGACAGAATCGTTCATGTTAGAAGCAAGAGGGCCCAGAACCTTGTTTTGCAGTTGGAATTGAGTTTGCTGTTTCAAGGAATACGGCCTACCTCTCAGTGTTTTCAAGAATGAGAAACATTACCTTTGTTGAAAATGGCCCCATACAACTGAATGGAAGATGCAGTGTAGATTCTGTGAGAGAATCATTCATGTTTGAAGTAAGAGGGCCTAGAAACTTGTTTTGCAGTTTGAATTGAGTTTCCTATCTCAAGGAATACTACCTAACTCTCAGCTTTTTCTTGAGTGAGGAACATCAACTTTGAGCCTAGTAGGCCCTTTCAAGTGAGTGGAGAAACACTCTAGTTTGAATAAAATCTTTCATGTTAGACGATAGAGCGTCTAGCAGTTTGCTTTGCATTGTGAACTGAGTTTGCTGTGTAAGGGAATAATGCTTACCTGTCAGTGTTTTCAAGAGTGAGAAACATCACCTTTGTTCACAATGGCCCCTTATAACTGAATTGAAGTTGCAGTGTAGCTTGGGTGAGGGAATCAATAATGTTTGAAGCAAGAGGGGTAGCACGTTCTTTTGCATTTGGAATTGAGTTTGCTGTCTCAAGGAATACTGCCTAACTCTAAGCTTTTTCCTGGGTGAGGAACATCAACCTTGAGCCAAATAGGCCCTTTCAAGTTTGTGGAGAAACAGTCTAGTTCTAATAAAATAATTCCGTTTGAAGGAAGAGGGTCTAGCAGTTTGCTTAGGATTGTGAACTGAGTTTGCTCTATCAGGCAATAGTGCCTACCTCTCAGTGTTTTCAAGAATGAGAAACATTACCTTTTTTGAAAATGGCCCCATACAACTGAAAGGAAGATGCAGTGTAGCTTCTGGGAGAGAATCATTCATGTTTGAAGCAAGAGGGCCTGGAACCTTGTTTTGCACTTGATTTGAGCTTGCTGTTTAAAGGAATACTGACTACTTGTCAGCTTTTTCATGTGTGAGAAATATCGACTTTGTGACTAATAGCCCCTTTCATGTGAGTGGAGAAACCTTGTTCTGGTTCTAAGAAAATCTTTCATGTTAGAAGGAAGAGGGTCTAGCAGCTTCCTTTGCATTGTGAACTGCGTTTGAAGTGTAAGGGAATACTGAATGCCTGTCAGTATTTTCAAGAATGAGAAACATCACCTTTGTTCACAATGGCTCTTTACAATTGAATGGAAGAAACAGGGTAGCTTGTTTGAGAGAATCAATAATGTTTGAAGCAGGAGGGGCTAGCACCTTGTTTTGCAGTTGGAATTGAGTTTGCTGTTTCAAGGAATACTGCCTACCTCTCAGTGTTTTGAAGAATGAGAAACCTTACCTTTGTTGAAAATGGCCCCATACAACTGAAAGGAAGATGCATTGTAGCTTCTGTGAGAGAATCATTCATGTTTGATGTAAGACGGCCTAGAACCTTGTTTTGCAGTTTGATTTGAGTTTCCTGTTTAAAGGAATACTGCCTACTTCTCAGTGCTTTCATGGTGAGGAACATCAACTGTGTGGAAAATTGCCTCTTTGAAGGGAATTGATTCATGCCTGCATCTCTTGTGGGAGTAAGATGGATGTAAGAAGTATAAGTGTCATGCTCCTTGTTATGCGTTTAGAATTGAGGTACCTGTTTAAAGTAATACTGACTTCCACTCAGTGTTCTCTTGGGTGACTAATATCACCTTTGTGCCAAATAACCCCTTAAAGTGAATGGAAAAAGCTCTGTGTGTCTTGTAATAGAACCATTCATGACAGAAGCAATAGGGTCCAGCTCCTTGTTGAGCAGTGTTAGTTGAGCGAATTTTAAAAGGAGAAGCGCCTGTCTCTCAGTTTTCTGAAGTGTGGGGAACATCATTTTCGCACAAAATTGCCCCTTTCAATGAATGGAAGAATTACTCTATGTCCTGTAGAGAACCACAAACGTTACAAGAAAGAGGGTCTAGCACTTTGTTTAGGACTTTAAATTGAGTAAGCATTTAAAAGGAATACTGCCTATCTCTCAGACTTTTAAAGTTTGAGGAATACAGTCTTTGGCAAAAAACCCCATTCAAGTGAATGGAAGAAACATTGTATCTCTTGTAATGCAGATGTCCAGGTTTGCAGCAGGAGGTTCTGGCCCATTGTTTCCCTGTGCGAATTGAATTAGCACGTGAAAGAATGCTTCCCAAAGAAAGTCTTTCTTGAAGGATATACTGCCTAGCATACAGTGTTTTCAGGTGGGTGGAACATCACTTTTTTGGAAAAGTGCCAAATTCAAGTGAAAGGAAGCAGCACTGTTTCTATTTTAAGAACAGCATTAATGTTAGAAGCAAGGGGGGCTAGCATGCTGTTTACCAGTGAGAAGTGAACGAACTTTTCAAGGGAATACTGCCTGTCTCTCTGGCTTTACACTGTGCAGAACATTACTTTTTTAAACAGCCATTTGCAAGTGAATGGAAGAAGCACTGTTTCTCTTCCAAGAGAACCATGAATGTTACAAGCAAGAGGGCCAAGAACCTTGTATAGCATTGTGAATTCAGTTAGCTGGTTATAAGAATACGGCCTACTTCTCAGTGTTATTTTGAGTGAAAAACATAAACTTTGTGCCAAATACCGCCTTTCAAATGAATGGAGAAACACTGTAGCTCTTCTAATAAAACCATTAATGTTAGAAGGAAGAGGGTCTAGCACATTGTTTAGCATTGTGTATTGAGTTAATTGTGGAAAGGAATACAGTCTACCTCTCATTGTTTTCATGGGGGAGAACATCACCTTTTTCAAAATCACCATATCCTGTGAAGGCCTGAAGCATTGAGGCTCTTATAAGAGAAATATGAATGTTAGCAGAAAGTGGCTCGAGCACTTTGATTAGCACTGTGAATTGAGTTGGCTTTTCAAAGGGACATTGCCTAAGTCTCAGCTTTTTCATGGGTGAGGATCATCAACTTTGTGCCTAATAGCCCCTTTCAAGTGAATGGTGAAACATTGTAGCTCTACTCAGAAAATCTTTTATGTTAGAAGGAAGAGGGTCTAGCAGTTTGCTTTGCATTGTGAACTGAGTTTGCTGTATAAGGGAATACTGCCTACCTCTCAGTGTTATCAAGACTGAGAAACATCACCTTTGTTCTCAATGGCCCCATACAACTGAATGGAAGATGCAGTGTAGCTTGTGTGAGGGAATCAATAATGTTTGAAGCAAGAGGGCTAGCACCTTGTTTTGCAGTTGGAATTGAGTTTGCTGTTTCAAGGAATACTGCCTACCTCTCAGCTTTTTCATGGGTAAGGAACATGAACTTTGTGCCTATTAGCCCCTTTCAAGTGAGTGGAGAAACATTGTAGTGCTTCTCAGAAAATCTTTCATGTTAGAAGGAAGAGGGTCTAGCAGCTTACTTTACATTGTGAACTGAGTTTGCTGTATAAGGGAATACTACCTACCAGTCAGTGTTTTCAAGAGTGAGAAACATCACCTTTGTTCACAATGGCCCCATACAACTGAAAGGAAGATGCAGTGTAGCTTCTGTGAGAGAATCGTTCATGTTTGAAGCAAGAGGGCCCACAACCTTGTTTTGCAGTTGGAATTGAGTTTGCTGTTTCAAGGAATACTGCCTACCTCTCAGTGTTTTCAAGAATGAGAAACATTACCTTCGTTGAAAATGCTCCCATACAACTGAAGGGAAGATGCAGTGTAGATTCTGTGAGAGAATCATTCATGTTTGAAGTAAGAGGGCCTAGAAACTTGTTTTGCAGTTTGAATTGAGCTTCTTGTCTCAAGGAATACTACCTAACTCTCAGCTTTATCCTGAGTGAGGAACATCAACTTTGAGCCTACTAGGCCCTTTCAAGTGAGTGGAGAAACAGTCTAGTTTGAATAAAATCTTTCATGTTAGACGATAGAGGGTCTAGCAGTTTGCTTTGCATTGTGAACTGAGTTTGCTGTGTAAGGGAATAATGCCTACCTGTCAGTGTTTTCAAGAGTGAGAAACATCACCTTTGTTCACAATGGCCCCTTATAACTGAATTGAAGTTGCAGTGTAGCTTGGGTGAGGGAATCAATAATGTTTGAAGCAAGAGGGGCTAGCACGTTCTTTTGCATTTGGAATTGAGTTTGCTGTCTCAAGGAATACTGACTAAATCTCAGGTTTTTCCTGGGTGAGGAACATCAACTTTGCGTCAAATAGGCCCTATCGAGTGAATGGAGAGACTCTCTAGTTCTAATAAAATAATTCATGTTAGAAGGAAGAGGGTCTAGCAGTTTGCCAAAGATTGTGAACTGAGTTTGCTGTATAAGGCAATAGTGCCTACCTCTCAGTGTTTTCAAGAATGAGAAACATTACCTTTGTTGAAAATGGCCCCATACAACTGAAAGGAAGATGCTGTGTAGCTTGTGTGAGGGAATCAATAATGTTTGAAGCAAGAGGGCTAGCACCTTGTTTTGCAGTTGGAATTGAGTTTGCTGTTTCAAGGAATACTGCCTACCTCTCAGCTTTTTCATGGGTGAGGAACATGAACTTTGTGCCTATTAGCCCCTTTCAAGTGAGTGGAGAAACATTGTAGTGCTTCTAAGAAAATCTTTCAGGTTAGAAGGAAGAGGGTCTAGAAGCTTGCTTTACATTGTGAACTGAGTTTGCTGTATAGGGAATACTACCTACCTGTCAGTGTTTTCTAGAGTGAGAAACATCACCTTTGTTCACAATGGCCCCATACAACTGAAAGGAAGATGCAGTGTAGCTTCTGTGAGAGAATCGTTCATGTTTGAAGAAAGAGGGCCCACATCCTTGTTTTGCAGTTGGAATTGAGTTTGCTGTTTCAAGGAATACGGCCAAACTCTCAGTGTTGTCAAGAATGAGAAACATTACCTTTGTTGAAAATGGCCCCATACAACTGAATGGAAGATGCAGTGTAGATTCTGTGAGAGAATCATTCATGTATGAAGTAAGAGGGCCTAGAACCTTGCTTTCCAGTTTGAATTGAGTTTGCTGTCTCAAGGAATACTGCCTAAATCTCAAGTTTTTCCTGGGTGAGGAACATCAACTTTGCGTCAAAAAGGCCCTATCGAGTGAATGGAGAGACTCTCTAGTTCTAATAAAATAATTCATGTTAGAAGGAAGAGGGTCTAGCAGTTTGCTAAGGATTGTGAACTGAGTTTGCTGTATAAGGCAATAGTGCCTACCTCTCAGTGTTTTGAAGAATGAGAAACCTTACCTTTGTTGAAAATGGCCCCATACAACTGAAAGGAAGATGCATTGTAGCTTCTGTGAGAGAATCATTCATGTTTGATGTAAGACGGCCTAGAACCTTGTTTTGCAGTTTGATTTGAGTTTCCTGTTTAAAGGAATACTGCCTACTTCTCAGTGCTTTCATGGTGAGGAACATCAACTGTGTGGAAAATTGCCTCTTTGAAGGGAATTGATTCATGCCTGCATCTCTTGTGGGAGTAAGATGGATGTAAGAAGTATAAGTGTCATGCTCCTTGTTATGCGTTTAGAATTGAGGTACCTGTTTAAAGTAATACTGACTTCCACTCAGTGTTCTCTTGGGTGACTAATATCACCTTTGTGCCAAATAACCCCTTAAAGTGAATGGAAAAAGCTCTGTGTGTCTTGTAATAGAACCATTCATGACAGAAGCAATAGGGTACAGCTCCTTGTTGAGCAGTGTTAGTTGAGCGAATTTTAAAAGGAGAAGCGCCTGTCTCTCAGTTTTCTGAAGTGTGGGGAACATCATTTTCGCACAAAATTGCCCCTTTCAATGAATGGAAGAATTACTCTATGTCCTGTAGAGAACCACAAACGTTACAAGAAAGAGGGTCTAGCACTTTGTTTAGGACTTTAAATTGAGTAAGCATTTAAAAGGAATACTGCCTATCTCTCAGACTTTTAAAGTTTGAGGAATACAGTCTTTGGCAAAAAACCCCATTCAAGTGAATGGAAGAAACATTGTATCTCTTGTAATGCAGATGTCCAGGTTTGCAGCAGGAGGTTCTGGCCCATTGTTTCCCTGTGCGAATTGAATTAGCACGTGAAAGAATGCTTCCCAAAGAAAGTCTTTCTTGAAGGATATACTGCCTAGCATACAGTGTTTTCAGGTGGGTGGAACATCACTTTTTTGGAAAAGTGCCAAATTCAAGTGAAAGGAAGCAGCACTGTTTCTATTTTAAGAACAGCATTAATGTTAGAAGCAAGGGGGGCTAGCATGCTGTTTACCAGTGAGAAGTGAACGAACTTTTCAAGGGAATACTGCCTGTCTCTCTGGCTTTACACTGTGCAGAACATTACTTTTTTAAACAGCCATTTGCAAGTGAATGGAAGAAGCACTGTTTCTCTTCCAAGAGAACCATGAATGTTACAAGCAAGAGGGCCAAGAACCTTGTATAGCATTGTGAATTCAGTTAGCTGGTTATAAGAATACGGCCTACTTCTCAGTGTTATTTTGAGTGAAAAACATAAACTTTGTGCCAAATACCGCCTTTCAAATGAATGGAGAAACACTGTAGCTCTTCTAATAAAACCATTAATGTTAGAAGGAAGAGGGTCTAGCACATTGTTTAGCATTGTGTATTGAGTTAATTGTGGAAAGGAATACAGTCTACCTCTCATTGTTTTCATGGGGGAGAACATCACCTTTTTCAAAATCACCATATCCTGTGAAGGCCTGAAGCATTGAGGCTCTTATAAGAGAAATATGAATGTTAGCAGAAAGTGGCTCGAGCACTTTGATTAGCACTGTGAATTGAGTTGGCTTTTCAAAGGGACATTGCCTAAGTCTCAGCTTTTTCATGGGTGAGGATCATCAACTTTGTGCCTAATAGCCCCTTTCAAGTGAATGGTGAAACATTGTAGCTCTACTCAGAAAATCTTTTATGTTAGAAGGAAGAGGGTCTAGCAGTTTGCTTTGCATTGTGAACTGAGTTTGCTGTATAAGGGAATACTGCCTACCTCTCAGTGTTATCAAGACTGAGAAACATCACCTTTGTTCTCAATGGCCCCATACAACTGAATGGAAGATGCAGTGTAGCTTGTGTGAGGGAATCAATAATGTTTGAAGCAAGAGGGCTAGCACCTTGTTTTGCAGTTGGAATTGAGTTTGCTGTTTCAAGGAATACTGCCTACCTCTCAGTGTTTTCAAGAATGAGAAACATTACCTTCGTTGAAAATGCTCCCATACAACTGAAGGGAAGATGCAGTGTAGATTCTGTGAGAGAATCATTCATGTTTGAAGTAAGAGGGCCTAGAAACTTGTTTTGCAGTTTGAATTGAGCTTCTTGTCTCAAGGAATACTACCTAACTCTCAGCTTTATCCTGAGTGAGGAACATCAACTTTGAGCCTACTAGGCCCTTTCAAGTGAGTGGAGAAACAGTCTAGTTTGAATAAAATCTTTCATGTTAGACGATAGAGGGTCTAGCAGTTTGCTTTGCATTGTGAACTGAGTTTGCTGTGTAAGGGAATAATGCCTACCTGTCAGTGTTTTCAAGAGTGAGAAACATCACCTTTGTTCACAATGGCCCCTTATAACTGAATTGAAGTTGCAGTGTAGCTTGGGTGAGGGAATCAATAATGTTTGAAGCAAGAGGGGCTAGCACGTTCTTTTGCATTTGGAATTGAGTTTGCTGTCTCAAGGAATACTGACTAAATCTCAGGTTTTTCCTGGGTGAGGAACATCAACTTTGCGTCAAATAGGCCCTATCGAGTGAATGGAGAGACTCTCTAGTTCTAATAAAATAATTCATGTTAGAAGGAAGAGGGTCTAGCAGTTTGCCAAAGATTGTGAACTGAGTTTGCTGTATAAGGCAATAGTGCCTACCTCTCAGTGTTTTCAAGAATGAGAAACATTACCTTTGTTGAAAATGGCCCCATACAACTGAAAGGAAGATGCTGTGTAGCTTGTGTGAGGGAATCAATAATGTTTGAAGCAAGAGGGCTAGCACCTTGTTTTGCAGTTGGAATTGAGTTTGCTGTTTCAAGGAATACTGCCTACCTCTCAGCTTTTTCATGGGTGAGGAACATGAACTTTGTGCCTATTAGCCCCTTTCAAGTGAGTGGAGAAACATTGTAGTGCTTCTAAGAAAATCTTTCAGGTTAGAAGGAAGAGGGTCTAGAAGCTTGCTTTACATTGTGAACTGAGTTTGCTGTATAGGGAATACTACCTACCTGTCAGTGTTTTCTAGAGTGAGAAACATCACCTTTGTTCACAATGGCCCCATACAACTGAAAGGAAGATGCAGTGTAGCTTCTGTGAGAGAATCGTTCATGTTTGAAGAAAGAGGGCCCACATCCTTGTTTTGCAGTTGGAATTGAGTTTGCTGTTTCAAGGAATACGGCCAAACTCTCAGTGTTGTCAAGAATGAGAAACATTACCTTTGTTGAAAATGGCCCCATACAACTGAATGGAAGATGCAGTGTAGATTCTGTGAGAGAATCATTCATGTATGAAGTAAGAGGGCCTAGAACCTTGCTTTCCAGTTTGAATTGAGTTTGCTGTCTCAAGGAATACTGCCTAAATCTCAAGTTTTTCCTGGGTGAGGAACATCAACTTTGCGTCAAAAAGGCCCTATCGAGTGAATGGAGAGACTCTCTAGTTCTAATAAAATAATTCATGTTAGAAGGAAGAGGGTCTAGCAGTTTGCTAAGGATTGTGAACTGAGTTTGCTGTATAAGGCAATAGTGCCTACCTCTCAGTGTTTTCAAGAATGAGAAACCTTACCTTTGTTGAAAATGGCCCCATACAACTGAAAGGAAGATGCAGTGTAGCTTCTGTGAGAGAATCATTCATGTTTGAAGCAAGAGGTCCTAGAGCCTTGTTTTGCGGTTTCATTTGAGTTTGCTGTGTAAATGAATACTGCCTAACTCTCAGTGTTTTCATAGGGGAAGAACATCAACTTTGTGCCAAATAGCCAATTTCAAGTGAGTATAGAAGCACTGTAGCTCTTCGAAGAAAACCACTAATGTTAGAAGGAAGAGGGTCTAGCAGTTTGCTAAGGATTGTGAACTGAGTTTGCTGTATAAGGCAATAGTGCCTACCTCTCAGTGTTTTCAAGAATGAGAAACATTACCTTTGTTGAAAATGGCCCCATACAACTGAAAGGAAGATGCTGTGTAGCTTGTGTGAGGGAATCAATAATGTTTGAAGCAAGAGGGCTAGCACCTTGTTTTGCAGTTGGAATTGAGTTTGCTGTTTCAAGGAATACTGCCTACCTCTCAGCTTTTTCATGGGTGAGGAACATGAACTTTGTGCCTATTAGCCCCTTTCAAGTGAGTGGAGAAACATTGTAGTGCTTCTAAGAAAATCTTTCAGGTTAGAAGGAAGAGGGTCTAGAAGCTTGCTTTACATTGTGAACTGAGTTTGCTGTATAGGGAATACTACCTACCTGTCAGTGTTTTCTAGAGTGAGAAACATCACCTTTGTTCACAATGGCCCCATACAACTGAAAGGAAGATGCAGTGTAGCTTCTGTGAGAGAATCGTTCATGTTTGAAGAAAGAGGGCCCACATCCTTGTTTTGCAGTTGGAATTGAGTTTGCTGTTTCAAGGAATACGGCCAAACTCTCAGTGTTGTCAAGAATGAGAAACATTACCTTTGTTGAAAATGGCCCCATACAACTGAATGGAAGATGCAGTGTAGATTCTGTGAGAGAATCATTCATGTTTGAAGTAAGAGGGCCTAGAAACTTGTTTTGCAGTTTGAATTGAGTTTCCTGTCTCAAGGAATACTACCTAACTCTCAGCTTTTTCCTGAGTGAGGAACATCAACTTTGAGCCTAGTAGGCCCTTTCAAGTGAGTGGAGAAACACTCTAGTTTGAATAAAATCTTTCATGTTAGACGATAGAGGGTCTAGCAGTTTGCTTTGCATTGTGAACTGAGTTTGCTGTGTAAGGGAATAATGCCTACCTGTCAGTGTTTTCAAGAGTGAGAAACATCACCTTTGTTCACAATGGCGCCTTATAACTGAATTGAAGTTGCAGTGTAGCTTGGGTGAGGGAATCAATAATGTTTGAAGCAAGAGGGGCTAGCACCTGGTTTTGCAGTTGGAATTGACTTTGCTGTTTGAAGGAACACTGCCTACCTCTCAGTGTTTTCAAGAATGACAAACATTACCTTTGTTGAAAATGGCCCCATTCAACTGAAAGGAAGATGCAGTATAGCTTCACTGAGAGAATAATTCATGTATGAAGTAAGAGGGCCTAGAACCTTGCTTTCCAGTTTGAATTGAGTTTGCTGTCTCAAGGAATACTGCCTAAATCTCAAGTTTTTCCTGGGTGAGGAACATCAACTTTGCGTGAAATAGGCCCTATCGAGTGAATGGAGAGACTCTCTAGTTCTAATAAAATAATTCATGTTAGAAGGAAGAGGGTCTAGCAGTTTGCTAAGGATTGTGAACTGAGTTTGCTGTATAAGGCAATAGTGCCTACCTCTCAGTGTTTTCAAGAATGAGAAACATTACCTTTGTTGAAAATGGCCCCATACAACTGAAAGGAAGATGCTGTGTAGCTTGTGTGAGGGAATCGATAATGTTTGAAGCAAGAGGGCTAGCACCTTGTTTTGCAGTTGGAATTGAGTTTGCTGTTTCAAGGAATACTGCCTACCTCTCAGCTTTTTCATGGGTGAGGAACATGAACTTTGTGCCTATTAGCCCCTTTCAAGTGAGTGGAGAAACATTGTAGTGCTTCTAAGAAAATCTTTCAGGTTAGAAGGAAGAGGGTCTAGAAGCTTGCTTTACATTGTGAACTGAGTTTGCTGTATAGGGAATACTACCTACCTGTCAGTGTTTTCTAGAGTGAGAAACATCACCTTTGTTCACAATGGCCCCATACAACTGAAAGGAAGATGCAGTGTAACTTCTGTGAGAGAATCATTCATGTTTGAAGCAAGAGGGCCTGGAACCTTGTTTTACACTTGATTTGAGCTTGCTGTTTAAAGGAATACTGACTACTTGTCAGCTTTTTCATGTGTGAGAAATATCGACTTTGTGACTAATAGCCCCTTTCATGTGAGTGGAGAAACATTGTACTGGTTCTAAGAAAATCTTTCATGTTAGAAGGAAGGGGGTCTAGCAGCTTGCTTTGCATTGTGAACTGCCTTTGAAGTGTAAGGGAATGCTGAATACCTGTCAGTATTTTCAAGAATGAGAAACATCACCTTTGTTCACAATTTCTCTTTGTGAAGAAACAGGGTAGCTTGTTTGAGAGAATCAAAAATGTTTGAAGCAGGAGGGGCTAGCACCTTGTTTTGCAGTTGGAATTGAGTTAGCTGTTTCAAGGAATACTGCCTACCTCTCAGTGTTTTGATGGGTGAGGAACATCAACTTTGTGCCAAATAGCCAATTTCAAGTGAGTATAGAAGCACTGTAGCTCTTCGAAGAAAACCACTAATGTTAGGAGGAAGAAGGTCTTGCAGCATGCTTTGCATTGTGAATGGAGCTGGCTCTTGAAAGAACAATGCCTACCTCTAAGTGTATCCATGAATGAGAATACAAGTGAATGAAAGGAGCACTGTTGGTCTTGTTAGAGAACCATTAATTTTAGAAGCAAGAGGGTCTAGCAACTTGTTTCGTATTGTGAATTCAGTTAACATTTTCAAAGGCTTCTGCATATCCATTAGTGTTATCACAGTTCTGTATCATGAACTTTTTGCAAAATGACCCCTCTATAGTGAATGGAAAGAGCACTGTAGCTCTTCAAAGAGACACATTAAAGTTAGAAGCAATAAGGTCTACCACCTTGTTTAGCATTGTGAACTGAGTTGGCTCTCGAAAGGAACACTGCCTAAGTCTCAACTTTTTCATGAGGGAGGAACATCATCTTTCCGCCAAATAGCCCCTTTTGAGTGAGTAGAGAAACACTCTAGTTCGAATAAAATCTTTCATACTAGAAGGAAGAGTGTCTAGCAGTTTGCTTAGCCTTGTGAAGTGAGTTGGCTGTATAAGAGAATAGTGCCTACCTCTCAGGGATTTCAAGAATGAGAAACATAACCTTTTTGAAAATGGCCCCATACAACTGAAAGGAAGATGCAGTGTAGCTTAAGTGAGTGAATCATTCATGTTTGAAGTAAGAGGCCCTAGAACCTTGTTTTGCAGTTTGAATTGAGTTTGCTGTCTCAAGCAATACTGTCTAAATCTCAGGTTTTTCCTTGGTAAGGAACATCAACTTTGAGCCAAATAGGCCCTTACAAGTGAGTGGCGAAACACTCTAGTTCGAACAACATTTTTCATATTAGAAGGAAGAGGGTCTAGCAGCTTGCTTTGCATTGTGAACTGCGTTTGAAGTGTAAGGGAATACTGAATATCTGTCAGTATTTTCAAGAGTGAGAAACATCACCTTTGTTCACAATGGCCCCATACAACTGAAAGGAAGATGCAGTGCAGCTTCTGTGAGAGAATCGTTCATGTTTGAAGTAAGAGGGCCTAGAACCTTGTTTTGTAGTTTGAATTGAGTTTCCTGTCTCAAGGAATACTACCTACCTCTCAGCTTTTTCCTGAGTAAGGAACCTCAACTTTGAGCCTAATAGGCCCTTTCAAGTGAGTGGAGAAACACTCTAGTTTGAATAAAATATTTCATGTTAGACGATAGAGGGTCTAGCAGTTTGCTTAACATTGTGAACTGAGTTTCCTGTATAAGGGAATAGTGCCTACCTCTCAGTGATTTCAAGAAAGAGAATCATTACCTTTGTTCACAATGGCTCTATACAATTGAATGGAAGAAGCAGTGTAGCTTGTGTCAGAGAATCAATAATATTTGAAGCAAGAGGTGCTAGCACCTTGTTTTGCAGTTGGAATTGACTTTGCTATTTGAAGGAACACTGCCTACCTCTCAGTGTTTTCAAGAATGACAAACATTACCTTTGTTGAAAATGGCCCCATTCAACTGATAGGAAGATGCAGTGTAGCTTCAGTGAGAGAATAATTCATGTATGAAGTAAGAGGGCCTAGAACCTTGCTTTGCAGTTTGAATTGAGTTTGCTGTCTCAAGGAATACTGCCTAAATCTCAGGTTTTTCCTGGGTGAGGAACATCAACTTTGCGTCAAAAAGGCCCTATCGAGTGAATGGAGAGACTCTCTAGTTCTCATAAAATAATTCATGTTAGAAGGAAGAGGGTCTAGCAGTTTGCTAAGGATTGTGAACTGAGTTTGCTGTATAAGGCAATAGTGCCTACCTCTCAGTGTTTTCAAGAATGAGAAACATTACCTTTGTTGAAAATGGCCCCATACAACTGAAAGGAAGATGCAGTGTGGCTTCTGTGAGAGAATCGTTCATGTTTGAAGTAAGAGGGCTTCGAACCTTGCTTTGCAGTTTGATTTGAGTTTGCTGTTTAAAGGAATACTGCCTACCTCTCAGCTTTTTCATGGGTGAAGAACATGAACTTTTTGCCTATTAGCCCCTTTCAAGTGAGTGGAGAAACATTGTAGTGCTTCTAAGAAAATCTTTCCTGTTAGAAGGAAGAGGGTCTAGCAGCTTGCTTTACATTGTGAACTGAGTTTGATGTATAAGGGAGTACTACGTACCTGTCAGTGTTTTCAACAGTGAGAAACATCACCTTTGTTCACAATGACCCCATACAGCTGAAAGGAAGATGCAGCAGTGTAGCTTCTGTGACAATCGTTCATGTTAGAAGCAAGAGGGCCCAGAACCTTGTTTTGCAGTTGGAATTGAGTTTGCTGTTTCAAGGAATACTGCCTACCTCTCAGTGTTTTCAAGAATGAGAAACATTACCTTTGTTGAAAATGGCCCCGTACAACTGAATGGAAGATGCAGTGTAGATTCTGTGAGAGAATCATTCATGTTTGAAGTAAGAGGGCCTAGAAACTTGTTTTGCAGTTTGAATTGAGTTTCCTGTCTCAAGGAATACTACCTAACTCTCAGCTTTTTCCTGAGTGAGGAACATCAACTTTGAGCCTAGTAGGCCCTTTCAAGTGAGTGGAGAAACACTCTAGTTTGAATAAAATCTTTCATGTTAGACGATAGAGGGTCTAGCAGTTTGCTTTGCATTGTGAACTGAGTTTGCTGTGTAAGGGAATAATGCCTACCTGTCAGTGTTTTCAAGAGTGAGAAACATCACCTTTGTTCACAATGGCGCCTTATAACTGAAGTGAAGTTGCAGTGTAGCTTGGGTGAGGGAATCAATAATGTTTGAAGCAAGAGGGGCTAGCACCTGGTTTTGCAGTTGGATTGCCTTTGCTGTTTGAAGGAACACTGCCTACCTCTCAGTGTTTTCAAGAATGACAAACATTACCTTTGTTGAAAATGGCCCCATTCAACTGAAAGGAAGATGCAGTATAGCTTCACTGAGAGAATAATTCATGTATGAAGTAGGAGGGCCTAGAACCTTGCTTTCCAGTTTGAATTGAGTTTGCTGTCTCAAGGAATACTGCCTAAATCTCAAGTTTTTCCTGGGTGAGGAATATCAACTTTGCGTGAAATAGGCCCTATCGAGTGAATGGAGAGACTCTCTAGTTCTAATAAAATAATTCATGTTAGAAGGAAGAGGGTCTAGCAGTTTGCTAAGGATTGTGAACTGAGTTTGCTGTATAAGGCAATAGTGCCTACCTCTCAGTGTTTTCAAGAATGAGAAACATTACCTTTGTTGAAAATGGCCCCATAAAACTGAAAGGAAGATGCAGTGTAACTTCTGTGAGAGAATCATTCATGTTTGAAGCAAGAGGGCCTGGAACCTTGTTTTACACTTGATTTGAGCTTGCTGTTTAAAGGAATACTGACTACTTGTCAGCTTTTTCATGTGTGAGAAATATCGACTTTGTGACTAATAGCCCCTTTCATGTGAGTGGAGAAACATTGTACTGGTTCTAAGAAAATCTTTCATGTTAGAAGGAAGGGGGTCTAGCAGCTTGCTTTGCATTGTGAACTGCCTTTGAAGTGTAAGGGAATGCTGAATACCTGTCAGTATTTTCAAGAATGAGAAACATCACCTTTGTTCACAATTTCTCTTTACAATTGAATGGAAGAAACAGGGTAGCTTGTTTGAGAGAATCAAAAATGTTTGAAGCAGGAGGGGCTAGCACCTTGTTTTGCAGTTGGAATTGAGTTAGCTGTTTCAAGGAATACTGCCTACCTCTCAGTGTTTTGATGGGTGAGGAACATCAACTTTGTGCCAAATAGCCAATTTCAAGTGAGTATAGAAGCACTGTAGCTCTTCGAAGAAAACCACTAATGTTAGGAGGAAGAAGGTCTTGCAGCATGCTTTGCATTGTGAATGGAGCTGGCTCTTGAAAGAACAATGCCTACCTCTAAGTGTATCCATGAATGAGAATACAAGTGAATGAAAGGAGCACTGTTGGTCTTGTTAGAGAACCATTAATTTTAGAAGCAAGAGGGTCTAGCAACTTGTTTCGTATTGTGAATTCAGTTAACATTTTCAAAGGCTTCTGCATATCCATTAGTGTTATCACAGTTCTGTATCATGAACTTTTTGCAAAATGACCCCTCTATAGTGAATGGAAAGAGCACTGTAGCTCTTCAAAGAGACACATTAAAGTTAGAAGCAATAAGGTCTACCACCTTGTTTAGCATTGTGAACTGAGTTGGCTCTCGAAAGGAACACTGCCTAAGTCTCAACTTTTTCATGAGGGAGGAACATCATCTTTCCGCCAAATAGCCCCTTTTGAGTGAGTAGAGAAACACTCTAGTTCGAATAAAATCTTTCATACTAGAAGGAAGAGTGTCTAGCAGTTTGCTTAGCCTTGTGAAGTGAGTTGGCTGTATAAGAGAATAGTGCCTACCTCTCAGGGATTTCAAGAATGAGAAACATAACCTTTTTGAAAATGGCCCCATACAACTGAAAGGAAGATGCAGTGTAGCTTAAGTGAGTGAATCATTCATGTTTGAAGTAAGAGGCCCTAGAACCTTGTTTTGCAGTTTGAATTGAGTTTGCTGTCTCAAGCAATACTGTCTAAATCTCAGCTTTTTCCTTGGTAAGGAACATCAACTTTGAGCCAAATAGGCCCTTACAAGTGAGTGGCGAAACACTCTAGTTCGAACAACATTTTTCATATTAGAAGGAAGAGGGTCTAGCAGCTTGCTTTGCATTGTGAACTGCGTTTGAAGTGTAAGGGAATACTGAATATCTGTCAGTATTTTCAAGAGTGAGAAACATCACCTTTGTTCACAATGGCCCCATACAACTGAAAGGAAGATGCAGTGCAGCTTCTGTGAGAGAATCGTTCATGTTTGAAGTAAGAGGGCCTAGAACCTTGTTTTGTAGTTTGAATTGAGTTTCCTGTCTCAAGGAATACTACCTACCTCTCAGCTTTTTCCTGAGTAAGGAACCTCAACTTTGAGCCTAATAGGCCCTTTCAAGTGAGTGGAGAAACACTCTAGTTTGAATAAAATATTTCATGTTAGACGATAGAGGGTCTAGCAGTTTGCTTAACATTGTGAACTGAGTTTCCTGTATAAGGGAATAGTGCCTACCTCTCAGTGATTTCAAGAAAGAGAATCATTACCTTTGTTCACAATGGCTCTATACAATTGAATGGAAGAAGCAGTGTAGCTTGTGTCAGAGAATCAATAATATTTGAAGCAAGAGGTGCTAGCACCTTGTTTTGCAGTTGGAATTGACTTTGCTATTTGAAGGAACACTGCCTACCTCTCAGTGTTTTCAAGAATGACAAACATTACCTTTGTTGAAAATGGCCCCATTCAACTGATAGGAAGATGCAGTGTAGCTTCAGTGAGAGAATAATTCATGTATGAAGTAAGAGGGCCTAGAACCTTGCTTTGCAGTTTGAATTGAGTTTGCTGTCTCAAGGAATACTGCCTAAATCTCAGGTTTTTCCTGGGTGAGGAACATCAACTTTGCGTCAAAAAGGCCCTATCGAGTGAATGGAGAGACTCTCTAGTTCTCATAAAATAATTCATGTTAGAAGGAAGAGGGTCTAGCAGTTTGCTAAGGATTGTGAACTGAGTTTGCTGTATAAGGCAATAGTGCCTACCTCTCAGTGTTTTCAAGAATGAGAAACATTACCTTTGTTGAAAATGGCCCCATACAACTGAAAGGAAGATGCAGTGTGGCTTCTGTGAGAGAATCGTTCATGTTTCAAGTAAGAGGGCTTCGAACCTTGCTTTGCAGTTTGATTTGAGTTTGCTGTTTAAAGGAATACTGCCTACCTCTCAGCTTTTTCATGGGTGAAGAACATGAACTTTTTGCCTATTAGCCCCTTTCAAGTGAGTGGAGAAACATTGTAGTGCTTCTAAGAAAATCTTTCCTGTTAGAAGGAAGAGGGTCTAGCAGCTTGCTTTACATTGTGAACTGAGTTTGATGTATAAGGGAGTACTACGTACCTGTCAGTGTTTTCAACAGTGAGAAACATCACCTTTGTTCACAATGACCCCATACAGCTGAAAGGAAGATGCAGCAGTGTAGCTTCTGTGACAATCGTTCATGTTAGAAGCAAGAGGGCCCAGAACCTTGTTTTGCAGTTGGAATTGAGTTTGCTGTTTCAAGGAATACTGCCTACCTCTCAGTGTTTTCAAGAATGAGAAACATTACCTTTGTTGAAAATGGCCCCGTACAACTGAATGGAAGATGCAGTGTAGATTCTGTGAGAGAATCATTCATGTTTGAAGTAAGAGGGCCTAGAAACTTGTTTTGCAGTTTGAATTGAGTTTCCTGTCTCAAGGAATACTACCTAACTCTCAGCTTTTTCCTGAGTGAGGAACATCAACTTTGAGCCTAGTAGGCCCTTTCAAGTGAGTGGAGAAACACTCTAGTTTGAATAAAATCTTTCATGTTAGACGATAGAGGGTCTAGCAGTTTGCTTTGCATTGTGAACTGAGTTTGCTGTGTAAGGGAATAATGCCTACCTGTCAGTGTTTTCAAGAGTGAGAAACATCACCTTTGTTCACAATGGCGCCTTATAACTGAAGTGAAGTTGCAGTGTAGCTTGGGTGAGGGAATCAATAATGTTTGAAGCAAGAGGGGCTAGCACCTGGTTTTGCAGTTGGATTGCCTTTGCTGTTTGAAGGAACACTGCCTACCTCTCAGTGTTTTCAAGAATGACAAACATTACCTTTGTTGAAAATGGCCCCATTCAACTGAAAGGAAGATGCAGTATAGCTTCACTGAGAGAATAATTCATGTATGAAGTAGGAGGGCCTAGAACCTTGCTTTCCAGTTTGAATTGAGTTTGCTGTCTCAAGGAATACTGCCTAAATCTCAAGTTTTTCCTGGGTGAGGAATATCAACTTTGCGTGAAATAGGCCCTATCGAGTGAATGGAGAGACTCTCTAGTTCTAATAAAATAATTCATGTTAGAAGGAAGAGGGTCTAGCAGTTTGCTAAGGATTGTGAACTGAGTTTGCTGTATAAGGCAATAGTGCCTACCTCTCAGTGTTTTCAAGAATGAGAAACATTACCTTTGTTGAAAATGGCCCCATAAAACTGAAAGGAAGATGCAGTGTAACTTCTGTGAGAGAATCATTCATGTTTGAAGCAAGAGGGCCTGGAACCTTGTTTTACACTTGATTTGAGCTTGCTGTTTAAAGGAATACTGACTACTTGTCAGCTTTTTCATGTGTGAGAAATATCGACTTTGTGACTAATAGCCCCTTTCATGTGAGTGGAGAAACATTGTACTGGTTCTAAGAAAATCTTTCATGTTAGAAGGAAGGGGGTCTAGCAGCTTGCTTTGCATTGTGAACTGCCTTTGAAGTGTAAGGGAATGCTGAATACCTGTCAGTATTTTCAAGAATGAGAAACATCACCTTTGTTCACAATTTCTCTTTACAATTGAATGGAAGAAACAGGGTAGCTTGTTTGAGAGAATCAAAAATGTTTGAAGCAGGAGGGGCTAGCACCTTGTTTTGCAGTTGGAATTGAGTTAGCTGTTTCAAGGAATACTGCCTACCTCTCAGTGTTTTGATGGGTGAGGAACATCAACTTTGTGCCAAATAGCCAATTTCAAGTGAGTATAGAAGCACTGTAGCTCTTCGAAGAAAACCACTAATGTTAGGAGGAAGAAGGTCTTGCAGCATGCTTTGCATTGTGAATGGAGCTGGCTCTTGAAAGAACAATGCCTACCTCTAAGTGTATCCATGAATGAGAATACAAGTGAATGAAAGGAGCACTGTTGGTCTTGTTAGAGAACCATTAATTTTAGAAGCAAGAGGGTCTAGCAACTTGTTTCGTATTGTGAATTCAGTTAACATTTTCAAAGGCTTCTGCATATCCATTAGTGTTATCACAGTTCTGTATCATGAACTTTTTGCAAAATGACCCCTCTATAGTGAATGGAAAGAGCACTGTAGCTCTTCAAAGAGACACATTAAAGTTAGAAGCAATAAGGTCTACCACCTTGTTTAGCATTGTGAACTGAGTTGGCTCTCGAAAGGAACACTGCCTAAGTCTCAACTTTTTCATGAGGGAGGAACATCATCTTTCCGCCAAATAGCCCCTTTTGAGTGAGTAGAGAAACACTCTAGTTCGAATAAAATCTTTCATACTAGAAGGAAGAGTGTCTAGCAGTTTGCTTAGCCTTGTGAAGTGAGTTGGCTGTATAAGAGAATAGTGCCTACCTCTCAGGGATTTCAAGAATGAGAAACATAACCTTTTTGAAAATGGCCCCATACAACTGAAAGGAAGATGCAGTGTAGCTTAAGTGAGTGAATCATTCATGTTTGAAGTAAGAGGCCCTAGAACCTTGTTTTGCAGTTTGAATTGAGTTTGCTGTCTCAAGCAATACTGTCTAAATCTCAGCTTTTTCCTTGGTAAGGAACATCAACTTTGAGCCAAATAGGCCCTTACAAGTGAGTGGCGAAACACTCTAGTTCGAACAACATTTTTCATATTAGAAGGAAGAGGGTCTAGCAGCTTGCTTTGCATTGTGAACTGCGTTTGAAGTGTAAGGGAATACTGAATATCTGTCAGTATTTTCAAGAGTGAGAAACATCACCTTTGTTCACAATGGCCCCATACAACTGAAAGGAAGATGCAGTGCATCTTCTGTGAGAGAATCGTTCATGTTTGAAGTAAGAGGGCCTAGAACCTTGTTTTGTAGTTTGAATTGAGTTTCCTGTCTCAAGGAATACTACCTACCTCTCAGCTTTTTCCTGAGTAAGGAACCTCAACTTTGAGCCTAATAGGCCCTTTCAAGTGAGTGGAGAAACACTCTAGTTTGAATAAAATATTTCATGTTAGACGATAGAGGGTCTAGCAGTTTGCTTAACATTGTGAACTGAGTTTCCTGTATAAGGGAATAGTGCCTACCTCTCAGTGATTTCAAGAAAGAGAATCATTACCTTTGTTCACAATGGCTCTATACAATTGAATGGAAGAAGCAGTGTAGCTTGTGTCAGAGAATCAATAATATTTGAAGCAAGAGGTGCTAGCACCTTGTTTTGCAGTTGGAATTGACTTTGCTATTTGAAGGAACACTGCCTACCTCTCAGTGTTTTCAAGAATGACAAACATTACCTTTGTTGAAAATGGCCCCATTCAACTGATAGGAAGATGCAGTGTAGCTTCAGTGAGAGAATAATTCATGTATGAAGTAAGAGGGCCTAGAACCTTGCTTTGCAGTTTGAATTGAGTTTGCTGTCTCAAGGAATACTGCCTAAATCTCAGGTTTTTCCTGGGTGAGGAACATCAACTTTGCGTCAAAAAGGCCCTATCGAGTGAATGGAGAGACTCTCTAGTTCTAATAAAATAATTCATGTTAGAAGGAAGAGGGTCTAGCAGTTTGCTAAGGATTGTGAACTGAGTTTGCTGTATAAGGCAATAGTGCCTACCTCTCAGTGTTTTCAAGAATGAGAAACCTTACCTTTGTTGAAAATGGCCCCATACAACTGAAAGGAAGATGCAGTGTAGCTTCTGTGAGAGAATCATTCATGTTTGAAGCAAGAGGTCCTAGAGCCTTGTTTTGCGGTTTCATTTGAGTTTGCTGTGTAAATGAATACTGCCTAACTCTCAGTGTTTTCATAGGGGAAGAACATCAACTTTGTGCCAAATAGCCAATTTCAAGTGAGTATAGAAGCACTGTAGCTCTTCGAAGAAAACCACTAATGTTAGGAGGAAGAAGGTCTAGCAGCATGCTTTGCATTGTGAATGGAGCTTGCTCTTGAAAAGAACAATGCCTACCTCTAAGTGTATCCATGAAGGAGAATACAAGTGAATGAAAGGAGCACTGTTGGTCTTGTTAGAGAACCATTAATTTTAGAAGCAAGAGGGTGTAGCGACTTGTTTAGTATTGTGAATTCAATTAACATTTTCAAAGGCTTCTGCATATCCCTTAGTGTTATCACAGTTCTGTATCATCAACTTTTTGCAAAATGACCCCTCTATAGTGAATGGCTGGAGCACTGTAACTCGTCAAAGAGACACATTAAAGTTAGAAGCAATAAGGTCTACCACCTTGTTTAGCATTGTGAACTGAGTTGGCTCTCGAAAGGAACACTGCCTAAGTCTCAGCTTTTTCATGGGGGAGGAACATCATCTTTCAGCCAAATAGCCCCTTTTGAGTGAGTGGAGAAACACTCTAGTTTGAATAAAATCTTTCATACTAGAAGGAAGAGAGTCTAGCACTTTGCTTAGCCTTGTGAACAGAGTTGGCTGTGTAAGAGAATAGTGCCTACCTCTCAGGGATTTCAAGAATGAGAAACATTACCTTTTTGAAAATGGCCCCATACAACAGAAAGGAAGATGCAGTGTAGCTTCTGGGAGAGAATCATTCATGTTTGAACTAAGAGGGCCTAGAACCTTGTTTTGCAGTTTGAATTGAGTTTGCTGTCTCAAGGAATACTGTGTAAATCTCAGCTTTTTCCTGGGTGAGGAACATCAACTTTGAGCCAAATAGGCCCTTACAAGTGAGTGGCGAAACACTCTAGTTCGAACAAAATCTTTCATGTTAGAGGGTCTAGCAGTTTGCTTAGCATTGTGAACTGAGTTTCCTGTATAAGGGAATAGTGCTTGTGTCAGAGAATCAATAATATTTGAAGCAAGAGGTGCTAGCACCTTGTTTTGCAGTTGGAATTGACTTTGCTATTTGAATTAACACTGCCTACCTCTCAGTGTTTTCAAGAATGACAAACATTACCTTTGTTGAAAATGGCCCCATTCAACTGATAGGAAGATGCAGTGTAGCTTCAGTGAGAGAATAATTCATGTATGAAGTAAGAGGGCCTAGAACCTTGCTTTGCAGTTTGAATTGAGTTTGCTGTCTCAAGGAATACTGCCTAAATCTCAGGTTTTTCCTGGGTGAGGAACATCAACTTTGCCTCAAAAAGGCCCTATCGAGTGAATGGAGAGACTCTCTAGTTCTCATAAAATAATTCATGTTAGAAGGAAGATGGTCTAGCAGTTTGCTAAGGATTGTGAACTGAGTTTGCTGTATAAGGCAATAGTGCCTACCTCTCAGTGTTTACAAGAATGAGAAACATTACCTTTGTTGAAAATGGCCCCATACAACTGAAAGGAAGATGCAGTGTGGCTTCTGTGAGAGAATCGTTCATGTTTGAAGTAAGAGGGCTTCGAACCTTGCTTTGCAGTTTGATTTGAGTTTGCTGTTTAAAGGAATACTGCCTACCCCTCAGCTTTTTCATGGGTGAAGAACATGAACTTTGTGCCTATTAGCCCCTTTCAAGTGAGTGGAGAAACATTGTAGTGCTTCTAAGAAAATCTTTCCTGTTAGAAGGAAGAGGGTCTAGCAGCTTGCTTTACATTGTGAACTGAGTTTGATGTATAAGGGAGTACTACCTACCTGTCAGTGTTTTCAACAGTGACAAACATCACATTTGTTCACAATGACCCCATACAGCTGAAAGGAAGATGCAGCAGTGTAGCTTCTGTGACAGAATCGTTCATGTTAGAAGCAAGAGGGCCCAGAACCTTGTTTTGCAGTTGGAATTGAGTTTGCTGTTTCAAGGAATACTGCCTACCTCTCAGTGTTTTCAAGAATGAGAAACATTACTTTTGTTGAAAATGGCCCCGTACAACTGAATGGAAGATGCAGTGTAGATTCTGTGAGAGAATCATTCATGTTTGAAGTAAGAGGGCCTAGAAACTTGTTTTGCAGTTTGAATTGAGTTTCCTGTCTCAAGGAATACTACCTAACTCTCAGCTTTTTCCTGAGTGAGGAACATCAACTTTGAGCCTAGTAGGCCCTTTCAAGTGAGTGGAGAAACACTCTAGTTTGAATAAAATCTTTCATGTTAGACGATAGAGGGTCTAGCAGTTTGCTTTGCATTGTGAACTGAGTTTGCTGTGTAAGGGAATAATGCCTACCTGTCAGTGTTTTCAAGAGTGAGAAACATCACCTTTGTTCACAATGGCGCCTTATAACTGAATTGAAGTTGCAGTGTAGCTTGGGTGAGGGAATCAATAATGTTTGAAGCAAGAGGGGCTAGCACCTGGTTTTGCAGTTGGAATTGACTTTGCTGTTTGAAGGAACACTGCCTACCTCTCAGTGTTTTCAAGAATGACAAACATTACCTTTGTTGAAAATGGCCCCATTCAACTGAAAGGAAGATGCAGTATAGCTTCACTGAGAGAATAATTCATGTATGAAGTAAGAGGGCCTAGAACCTTGCTTTCCAGTTTGAATTGAGTTTGCTGTCTCAAGGAATACTGCCTAAATCTCAAGTTTTTCCTGGGTGAGGAACATCAACTTTGCGTGAAATAGGCCCTATCGAGTGAATGGAGAGACTCTCTAGTTCTAATAAAATAATTCATGTTAGAAGGAAGAGGGTCTAGCAGTTTGCTAAGGATTGTGAACTGAGTTTGCTGTATAAGGCAATAGTGCCTACCTCTCAGTGTTTTCAAGAATGAGAAACATTACCTTTGTTGAAAATGGCCCCATACAACTGAAAGGAAGATGCTGTGTAGCTTGTGTGAGGGAATCAATAATGTTTGAAGCAAGAGGGCTAGCACCTTGTTTTGCAGTTGGAATTGAGTTTGCTGTTTCAAGGAATACTGCCTACCTCTCAGCTTTTTCATGGGTGAGGAACATGAACTTTGTGCCTATTAGCCCCTTTCAAGTGAGTGGAGAAACATTGTAGTGCTTCTAAGAAAATCTTTCAGGTTAGAAGGAAGAGGGTCTAGAAGCTTGCTTTACATTGTGAACTGAGTTTGCTGTATAGGGAATACTACCTACCTGTCAGTGTTTTCTAGAGTGAGAAACATCACCTTTGTTCACAATGTCCCCATACAACTGAAAGGAAGATGCAGTGTAGCTTCTGTGAGAGAATCGTTCATGTTTGAAGAAAGAGGGCCCACATCCTTGTTTTGCAGTTGGAATTGAGTTTGCTGTTTCAAGGAATACGGCCAAACTCTCAGTGTTGTCAAGAATGAGAAACATTACCTTTGTTGAAAATGGCCCCATACAACTGAATGGAAGATGCAGTGTAGATTCTGTGAGAGAATCATTCATGTTTGAAGTAAGAGGGCCTAGAAAATTGTTTTGCAGTTTGAATTGAGTTTCCTGTCTCAAGGAATACTACCTAACTCTCAGCTTTTTCCTGAGTGAGGAACATCAACTTTGAGCCTAGTAGGCCCTTTCAAGTGAGTGGAGAAACACTCTAGTTTGAATAAAATCTTTCATGTTAGACGATAGAGGGTCTAGCAGTTTGCTTTGCATTGTGAACTGAGTTTGCTGTGTAAGGGAATAATGCCTACCTGTCAGTGTTTTCAAGAGTGAGAAACATCACCTTTGTTCACAATGGCGCCTTATAACTGAATTGAAGTTGCAGTGTAGCTTGGGTGAGGGAATCAATAATGTTTGAAGCAAGAGGGGCTAGCACCTGGTTTTGCAGTTGGAATTGACTTTGCTGTTTGAAGGAACACTGCCTACCTCTCAGTGTTTTCAAGAATGACAAACATTACCTTTGTTGAAAATGGCCCCATTCAACTGAAAGGAAGATGCAGTATAGCTTCACTGAGAGAATAATTCATGTATGAAGTAAGAGGGCCTAGAACCTTGCTTTCCAGTTTGAATTGAGTTTGCTGTCTCAAGGAATACTGCCTAAATCTCAAGTTTTTCCTGGGTGAGGAACATCAACTTTGCGTGAAATAGGCCCTATCGAGTGAATGGAGAGACTCTCTAGTTCTAATAAAATAATTCATGTTAGAAGGAAGAGGGTCTAGCAGTTTGCTAAGGATTGTGAACTGAGTTTGCTGTATAAGGCAATAGTGCCTACCTCTCAGTGTTTTCAAGAATGAGAAACATTACCTTTGTTGAAAATGGCCCCATACAACTGAAAGGAAGATGCTGTGTAGCTTGTGTGAGGGAATCGATAATGTTTGAAGCAAGAGGGCTAGCACCTTGTTTTGCAGTTGGAATTGAGTTTGCTGTTTCAAGGAATACTGCCTACCTCTCAGCTTTTTCATGGGTGAGGAACATGAACTTTGTGCCTATTAGCCCCTTTCAAGTGAGTGGAGAAACATTGTAGTGCTTCTAAGAAAATCTTTCAGGTTAGAAGGAAGAGGGTCTAGAAGCTTGCTTTACATTGTGAACTGAGTTTGCTGTATAGGGAATACTACCTACCTGTCAGTGTTTTCTAGAGTGAGAAACATCACCTTTGTTCACAATGGCCCCATACAACTGAAAGGAAGATGCAGTGTAACTTCTGTGAGAGAATCATTCATGTTTGAAGCAAGAGGGCCTGGAACCTTGTTTTACACTTGATTTGAGCTTGCTGTTTAAAGGAATACTGACTACTTGTCAGCTTTTTCATGTGTGAGAAATATCGACTTTGTGACTAATAGCCCCTTTCATGTGAGTGGAGAAACATTGTACTGGTTCTAAGAAAATCTTTCATGTTAGAAGGAAGGGGGTCTAGCAGCTTGCTTTGCATTGTGAACTGCCTTTGAAGTGTAAGGGAATGCTGAATACCTGTCAGTATTTTCAAGAATGAGAAACATCACCTTTGTTCACAATTTCTCTTTACAATTGAATGGAAGAAACAGGGTAGCTTGTTTGAGAGAATCAAAAATGTTTGAAGCAGGAGGGGCTAGCACCTTGTTTTGCAGTTGGAATTGAGTTAGCTGTTTCAAGGAATACTGCCTACCTCTCAGTGTTTTGATGGGTGAGGAACATCAACTTTGTGCCAAATAGCCAATTTCAAGTGAGTATAGAAGCACTGTAGCTCTTCGAAGAAAACCACTAATGTTAGGAGGAAGAAGGTCTTGCAGCATGCTTTGCATTGTGAATGGAGCTGGCTCTTGAAAGAACAATGCCTACCTCTAAGTGTATCCATGAATGAGAATACAAGTGAATGAAAGGAGCACTGTTGGTCTTGTTAGAGAACCATTAATTTTAGAAGCAAGAGGGTCTAGCAACTTGTTTCGTATTGTGAATTCAGTTAACATTTTCAAAGGCTTCTGCATATCCATTAGTGTTATCACAGTTCTGTATCATGAACTTTTTGCAAAATGACCCCTCTATAGTGAATGGAAAGAGCACTGTAGCTCTTCAAAGAGACACATTAAAGTTAGAAGCAATAAGGTCTACCACCTTGTTTAGCATTGTGAACTGAGTTGGCTCTCGAAAGGAACACTGCCTAAGTCTCAACTTTTTCATGAGGGAGGAACATCATCTTTCCGCCAAATAGCCCCTTTTGAGTGAGTAGAGAAACACTCTAGTTCGAATAAAATCTTTCATACTAGAAGGAAGAGTGTCTAGCAGTTTGCTTAGCCTTGTGAAGTGAGTTGGCTGTATAAGAGAATAGTGCCTACCTCTCAGGGATTTCAAGAATGAGAAACATAACCTTTTTGAAAATGGCCCCATACAACTGAAAGGAAGATGCAGTGTAGCTTAAGTGAGTGAATCATTCATGTTTGAAGTAAGAGGCCCTAGAACCTTGTTTTGCAGTTTGAATTGAGTTTGCTGTCTCAAGCAATACTGTCTAAATCTCAGCTTTTTCCTTGGTAAGGAACATCAACTTTGAGCCAAATAGGCCCTTACAAGTGAGTGGCGAAACACTCTAGTTCGAACAACATTTTTCATATTAGAAGGAAGAGGGTCTAGCAGCTTGCTTTGCATTGTGAACTGCGTTTGAAGTGTAAGGGAATACTGAATATCTGTCAGTATTTTCAAGAGTGAGAAACATCACCTTTGTTCACAATGGCCCCATACAACTGAAAGGAAGATGCAGTGCAGCTTCTGTGAGAGAATCGTTCATGTTTGAAGTAAGAGGGCCTAGAACCTTGTTTTGTAGTTTGAATTGAGTTTCCTGTCTCAAGGAATACTACCTACCTCTCAGCTTTTTCCTGAGTAAGGAACCTCAACTTTGAGCCTAATAGGCCCTTTCAAGTGAGTGGAGAAACACTCTAGTTTGAATAAAATATTTCATGTTAGACGATAGAGGGTCTAGCAGTTTGCTTAACATTGTGAACTGAGTTTCCTGTATAAGGGAATAGTGCCTACCTCTCAGTGATTTCAAGAAAGAGAATCATTACCTTTGTTCACAATGGCTCTATACAATTGAATGGAAGAAGCAGTGTAGCTTGTGTCAGAGAATCAATAATATTTGAAGCAAGAGGTGCTAGCACCTTGTTTTGCAGTTGGAATTGACTTTGCTATTTGAAGGAACACTGCCTACCTCTCAGTGTTTTCAAGAATGACAAACATTACCTTTGTTGAAAATGGCCCCATTCAACTGATAGGAAGATGCAGTGTAGCTTCAGTGAGAGAATAATTCATGTATGAAGTAAGAGGGCCTAGAACCTTGCTTTGCAGTTTGAATTGAGTTTGCTGTCTCAAGGAATACTGCCTAAATCTCAGGTTTTTCCTGGGTGAGGAACATCAACTTTGCGTCAAAAAGGCCCTATCGAGTGAATGGAGAGACTCTCTAGTTCTCATAAAATAATTCATGTTAGAAGGAAGAGGGTCTAGCAGTTTGCTAAGGATTGTGAACTGAGTTTGCTGTATAAGGCAATAGTGCCTACCTCTCAGTGTTTTCAAGAATGAGAAACATTACCTTTGTTGAAAATGGCCCCATACAACTGAAAGGAAGATGCAGTGTGGCTTCTGTGAGAGAATCGTTCATGTTTGAAGTAAGAGGGCTTCGAACCTTGCTTTGCAGTTTGATTTGAGTTTGCTGTTTAAAGGAATACTGCCTACCTCTCAGCTTTTTCATGGGTGAAGAACATGAACTTTTTGCCTATTAGCCCCTTTCAAGTGAGTGGAGAAACATTGTAGTGCTTCTAAGAAAATCTTTCCTGTTAGAAGGAAGAGGGTCTAGCAGCTTGCTTTACATTGTGAACTGAGTTTGATGTATAAGGGAGTACTACGTACCTGTCAGTGTTTTCAACAGTGAGAAACATCACCTTTGTTCACAATGACCCCATACAGCTGAAAGGAAGATGCAGCAGTGTAGCTTCTGTGACAATCGTTCATGTTAGAAGCAAGAGGGCCCAGAACCTTGTTTTGCAGTTGGAATTGAGTTTGCTGTTTCAAGGAATACTGCCTACCTCTCAGTGTTTTCAAGAATGAGAAACATTACCTTTGTTGAAAATGGCCCCGTACAACTGAATGGAAGATGCAGTGTAGATTCTGTGAGAGAATCATTCATGTTTGAAGTAAGAGGGCCTAGAAACTTGTTTTGCAGTTTGAATTGAGTTTCCTGTCTCAAGGAATACTACCTAACTCTCAGCTTTTTCCTGAGTGAGGAACATCAACTTTGAGCCTAGTAGGCCCTTTCAAGTGAGTGGAGAAACACTCTAGTTTGAATAAAATCTTTCATGTTAGACGATAGAGGGTCTAGCAGTTTGCTTTGCATTGTGAACTGAGTTTGCTGTGTAAGGGAATAATGCCTACCTGTCAGTGTTTTCAAGAGTGAGAAACATCACCTTTGTTCACAATGGCGCCTTATAACTGAAGTGAAGTTGCAGTGTAGCTTGGGTGAGGGAATCAATAATGTTTGAAGCAAGAGGGGCTAGCACCTGGTTTTGCAGTTGGATTGCCTTTGCTGTTTGAAGGAACACTGCCTACCTCTCAGTGTTTTCAAGAATGACAAACATTACCTTTGTTGAAAATGGCCCCATTCAACTGAAAGGAAGATGCAGTATAGCTTCACTGAGAGAATAATTCATGTATGAAGTAGGAGGGCCTAGAACCTTGCTTTCCAGTTTGAATTGAGTTTGCTGTCTCAAGGAATACTGCCTAAATCTCAAGTTTTTCCTGGGTGAGGAATATCAACTTTGCGTGAAATAGGCCCTATCGAGTGAATGGAGAGACTCTCTAGTTCTAATAAAATAATTCATGTTAGAAGGAAGAGGGTCTAGCAGTTTGCTAAGGATTGTGAACTGAGTTTGCTGTATAAGGCAATAGTGCCTACCTCTCAGTGTTTTCAAGAATGAGAAACATTACCTTTGTTGAAAATGGCCCCATAAAACTGAAAGGAAGATGCAGTGTAACTTCTGTGAGAGAATCATTCATGTTTGAAGCAAGAGGGCCTGGAACCTTGTTTTACACTTGATTTGAGCTTGCTGTTTAAAGGAATACTGACTACTTGTCAGCTTTTTCATGTGTGAGAAATATCGACTTTGTGACTAATAGCCCCTTTCATGTGAGTGGAGAAACATTGTACTGGTTCTAAGAAAATCTTTCATGTTAGAAGGAAGGGGGTCTAGCAGCTTGCTTTGCATTGTGAACTGCCTTTGAAGTGTAAGGGAATGCTGAATACCTGTCAGTATTTTCAAGAATGAGAAACATCACCTTTGTTCACAATTTCTCTTTACAATTGAATGGAAGAAACAGGGTAGCTTGTTTGAGAGAATCAAAAATGTTTGAAGCAGGAGGGGCTAGCACCTTGTTTTGCAGTTGGAATTGAGTTAGCTGTTTCAAGGAATACTGCCTACCTCTCAGTGTTTTGATGGGTGAGGAACATCAACTTTGGGCCAAATAGCCAATTTCAAGTGAGTATAGAAGCACTGTAGCTCTTCGAAGAAAACCACTAATGTTAGGAGGAAGAAGGTCTTGCAGCATGCTTTGCATTGTGAATGGAGCTGGCTCTTGAAAGAACAATGCCTACCTCTAAGTGTATCCATGAATGAGAATACAAGTGAATGAAAGGAGCACTGTTGGTCTTGTTAGAGAACCATTAATTTTAGAAGCAAGAGGGTCTAGCAACTTGTTTCGTATTGTGAATTCAGTTAACATTTTCAAAGGCTTCTGCATATCCATTAGTGTTATCACAGTTCTGTATCATGAACTTTTTGCAAAATGACCCCTCTATAGTGAATGGAAAGAGCACTGTAGCTCTTCAAAGAGACACATTAAAGTTAGAAGCAATAAGGTCTACCACCTTGTTTAGCATTGTGAACTGAGTTGGCTCTCGAAAGGAACACTGCCTAAGTCTCAACTTTTTCATGAGGGAGGAACATCATCTTTCCGCCAAATAGCCCCTTTTGAGTGAGTAGAGAAACACTCTAGTTCGAATAAAATCTTTCATACTAGAAGGAAGAGTGTCTAGCAGTTTGCTTAGCCTTGTGAAGTGAGTTGGCTGTATAAGAGAATAGTGCCTACCTCTCAGGGATTTCAAGAATGAGAAACATAACCTTTTTGAAAATGGCCCCATACAACTGAAAGGAAGATGCAGTGTAGCTTAAGTGAGTGAATCATTCATGTTTGAAGTAAGAGGCCCTAGAACCTTGTTTTGCAGTTTGAATTGAGTTTGCTGTCTCAAGCAATACTGTCTAAATCTCAGCTTTTTCCTTGGTAAGGAACATCAACTTTGAGCCAAATAGGCCCTTACAAGTGAGTGGCGAAACACTCTAGTTCGAACAACATTTTTCATATTAGAAGGAAGAGGGTCTAGCAGCTTGCTTTGCATTGTGAACTGCGTTTGAAGTGTAAGGGAATACTGAATATCTGTCAGTATTTTCAAGAGTGAGAAACATCACCTTTGTTCACAATGGCCCCATACAACTGAAAGGAAGATGCAGTGCAGCTTCTGTGAGAGAATCGTTCATGTTTGAAGTAAGAGGGCCTAGAACCTTGTTTTGTAGTTTGAATTGAGTTTCCTGTCTCAAGGAATACTACCTACCTCTCAGCTTTTTCCTGAGTAAGGAACCTCAACTTTGAGCCTAATAGGCCCTTTCAAGTGAGTGGAGAAACACTCTAGTTTGAATAAAATATTTCATGTTAGACGATAGAGGGTCTAGCAGTTTGCTTAACATTGTGAACTGAGTTTCCTGTATAAGGGAATAGTGCCTACCTCTCAGTGATTTCAAGAAAGAGAATCATTACCTTTGTTCACAATGGCTCTATACAATTGAATGGAAGAAGCAGTGTAGCTTGTGTCAGAGAATCAATAATATTTGAAGCAAGAGGTGCTAGCACCTTGTTTTGCAGTTGGAATTGACTTTGCTATTTGAAGGAACACTGCCTACCTCTCAGTGTTTTCAAGAATGACAAACATTACCTTTGTTGAAAATGGCCCCATTCAACTGATAGGAAGATGCAGTGTAGCTTCAGTGAGAGAATAATTCATGTATGAAGTAAGAGGGCCTAGAACCTTGCTTTGCAGTTTGAATTGAGTTTGCTGTCTCAAGGAATACTGCCTAAATCTCAGGTTTTTCCTGGGTGAGGAACATCAACTTTGCCTCAAAAAGGCCCTATCGAGTGAATGGAGAGACTCTCTAGTTCTCATAAAATAATTCATGTTAGAAGGAAGAGGGTCTAGCAGTTTGCTAAGGATTGTGAACTGAGTTTGCTGTATAAGGCAATAGTGCCTACCTCTCAGTGTTTTCAAGAATGAGAAACATTACCTTTGTTGAAAATGGCCCCATACAACTGAAAGGAAGATGCAGTGTGGCTTCTGTGAGAGAATCGTTCATGTTTGAAGTAAGAGGGCTTCGAACCTTGCTTTGCAGTTTGATTTGAGTTTGCTGTTTAAAGGAATACTGCCTACCCCTCTGCTTTTTCATGGGTGAAGAACATGAACTTTGTGCCTATTAGCCCCTTTCAAGTGAGTGGAGAAACATTGTAGTGCTTCTAAGAAAATCTTTCCTGTTAGAAGGAAGAGGGTCTAGCAGCTTGCTTTACATTGTGAACTGAGTTTGATGTATAAGGGAGTACTACCTACCTGTCAGTGTTTTCAACAGTGACAAACATCACATTTGTTCACAATGACCCCATACAGCTGAAAGGAAGATGCAGCAGTGTAGCTTCTGTGACAGAATCGTTCATGTTAGAAGCAAGAGGGCCCAGAACCTTGTTTTGCAGTTGGAATTGAGTTTGCTGTTTCAAGGAATACTGCCTACCTCTCAGTGTTTTCAAGAATGAGAAACATTACCTTTGTTGAAAATGGCCCCGTACAACTGAATGGAAGATGCAGTGTAGATTCTGTGAGAGAATCATTCATGTTTGAAGTAAGAGGGCCTAGAAACTTGTTTTGCAGTTTGAATTGAGTTTCCTGTCTCAAGGAATACTACCTAACTCTCAGCTTTTTCCTGAGTGAGGAACATCAACTTTGAGCCTAGTAGGCCCTTTCAAGTGAGTGGAGAAACACTCTAGTTTGAATAAAATCTTTCATGTTAGACGATAGAGGGTCTAGCAGTTTGCTTTGCATTGTGAACTGAGTTTGCTGTGTAAGGGAATAATGCCTACCTGTCAGTGTTTTCAAGAGTGAGAAACATCACCTTTGTTCACAATGGCGCCTTATAACTGAATTGAAGTTGCAGTGTAGCTTGGGTGAGGGAATCAATAATGTTTGAAGCAAGAGGGGCTAGCACCTGGTTTTGCAGTTGGAATTGACTTTGCTGTTTGAAGGAACACTGCCTACCTCTCAGTGTTTTCAAGAATGACAAACATTACCTTTGTTGAAAATGGCCCCATTCAACTGAAAGGAAGATGCAGTATAGCTTCACTGAGAGAATAATTCATGTATGAAGTAAGAGGGCCTAGAACCTTGCTTTCCAGTTTGAATTGAGTTTGCTGTCTCAAGGAATACTGCCTAAATCTCAAGTTTTTCCTGGGTGAGGAACATCAACTTTGCGTGAAATAGGCCCTATCGAGTGAATGGAGAGACTCTCTAGTTCTAATAAAATAATTCATGTTAGAAGGAAGAGGGTCTAGCAGTTTGCTAAGGATTGTGAACTGAGTTTGCTGTATAAGGCAATAGTGCCTACCTCTCAGTGTTTTCAAGAATGAGAAACATTACCTTTGTTGAAAATGGCCCCATACAACTGAAAGGAAGATGCTGTGTAGCTTGTGTGAGGGAATCGATAATGTTTGAAGCAAGAGGGCTAGCACCTTGTTTTGCAGTTGGAATTGAGTTTGCTGTTTCAAGGAATACTGCCTACCTCTCAGCTTTTTCATGGGTGAGGAACATGAACTTTGTGCCTATTAGCCCCTTTCAAGTGAGTGGAGAAACATTGTAGTGCTTCTAAGAAAATCTTTCAGGTTAGAAGGAAGAGGGTCTAGAAGCTTGCTTTACATTGTGAACTGAGTTTGCTGTATAGGGAATACTACCTACCTGTCAGTGTTTTCTAGAGTGAGAAACATCACCTTTGTTCACAATGGCCCCATACAACTGAAAGGAAGATGCAGTGTAACTTCTGTGAGAGAATCATTCATGTTTGAAGCAAGAGGGCCTGGAACCTTGTTTTACACTTGATTTGAGCTTGCTGTTTAAAGGAATACTGACTACTTGTCAGCTTTTTCATGTGTGAGAAATATCGACTTTGTGACTAATAGCCCCTTTCATGTGAGTGGAGAAACATTGTACTGGTTCTAAGAAAATCTTTCATGTTAGAAGGAAGGGGGTCTAGCAGCTTGCTTTGCATTGTGAACTGCCTTTGAAGTGTAAGGGAATGCTGAATACCTGTCAGTATTTTCAAGAATGAGAAACATCACCTTTGTTCACAATTTCTCTTTACAATTGAATGGAAGAAACAGGGTAGCTTGTTTGAGAGAATCAAAAATGTTTGAAGCAGGAGGGGCTAGCACCTTGTTTTGCAGTTGGAATTGAGTTAGCTGTTTCAAGGAATACTGCCTACCTCTCAGTGTTTTGATGGGTGAGGAACATCAACTTTGTGCCAAATAGCCAATTTCAAGTGAGTATAGAAGCACTGTAGCTCTTCGAAGAAAACCACTAATGTTAGGAGGAAGAAGGTCTTGCAGCATGCTTTGCATTGTGAATGGAGCTGGCTCTTGAAAGAACAATGCCTACCTCTAAGTGTATCCATGAATGAGAATACAAGTGAATGAAAGGAGCACTGTTGGTCTTGTTAGAGAACCATTAATTTTAGAAGCAAGAGGGTCTAGCAACTTGTTTCGTATTGTGAATTCAGTTAACATTTTCAAAGGCTTCTGCATATCCATTAGTGTTATCACAGTTCTGTATCATGAACTTTTTGCAAAATGACCCCTCTATAGTGAATGGAAAGAGCACTGTAGCTCTTCAAAGAGACACATTAAAGTTAGAAGCAATAAGGTCTACCACCTTGTTTAGCATTGTGAACTGAGTTGGCTCTCGAAAGGAACACTGCCTAAGTCTCAACTTTTTCATGAGGGAGGAACATCATCTTTCCGCCAAATAGCCCCTTTTGAGTGAGTAGAGAAACACTCTAGTTCGAATAAAATCTTTCATACTAGAAGGAAGAGTGTCTAGCAGTTTGCTTAGCCTTGTGAAGTGAGTTGGCTGTATAAGAGAATAGTGCCTACCTCTCAGGGATTTCAAGAATGAGAAACATAACCTTTTTGAAAATGGCCCCATACAACTGAAAGGAAGATGCAGTGTAGCTTAAGTGAGTGAATCATTCATGTTTGAAGTAAGAGGCCCTAGAACCTTGTTTTGCAGTTTGAATTGAGTTTGCTGTCTCAAGCAATACTGTCTAAATCTCAGCTTTTTCCTTGGTAAGGAACATCAACTTTGAGCCAAATAGGCCCTTACAAGTGAGTGGCGAAACACTCTAGTTCGAACAACATTTTTCATATTAGAAGGAAGAGGGTCTAGCAGCTTGCTTTGCATTGTGAACTGCGTTTGAAGTGTAAGGGAATACTGAATATCTGTCAGTATTTTCAAGAGTGAGAAACATCACCTTTGTTCACAATGGCCCCATACAACTGAAAGGAAGATGCAGTGCAGCTTCTGTGAGAGAATCGTTCATGTTTGAAGTAAGAGGGCCTAGAACCTTGTTTTGTAGTTTGAATTGAGTTTCCTGTCTCAAGGAATACTACCTACCTCTCAGCTTTTTCCTGAGTAAGGAACCTCAACTTTGAGCCTAATAGGCCCTTTCAAGTGAGTGGAGAAACACTCTAGTTTGAATAAAATATTTCATGTTAGACGATAGAGGGTCTAGCAGTTTGCTTAACATTGTGAACTGAGTTTCCTGTATAAGGGAATAGTGCCTACCTCTCAGTGATTTCAAGAAAGAGAATCATTACCTTTGTTCACAATGGCTCTATACAATTGAATGGAAGAAGCAGTGTAGCTTGTGTCAGAGAATCAATAATATTTGAAGCAAGAGGTGCTAGCACCTTGTTTTGCAGTTGGAATTGACTTTGCTATTTGAAGGAACACTGCCTACCTCTCAGTGTTTTCAAGAATGACAAACATTACCTTTGTTGAAAATGGCCCCATTCAACTGATAGGAAGATGCAGTGTAGCTTCAGTGAGAGAATAATTCATGTATGAAGTAAGAGGGCCTAGAACCTTGCTTTGCAGTTTGAATTGAGTTTGCTGTCTCAAGGAATACTGCCTAAATCTCAGGTTTTTCCTGGGTGAGGAACATCAACTTTGCGTCAAAAAGGCCCTATCGAGTGAATGGAGAGACTCTCTAGTTCTCATAAAATAATTCATGTTAGAAGGAAGAGGGTCTAGCAGTTTGCTAAGGATTGTGAACTGAGTTTGCTGTATAAGGCAATAGTGCCTACCTCTCAGTGTTTTCAAGAATGAGAAACATTACCTTTGTTGAAAATGGCCCCATACAACTGAAAGGAAGATGCAGTGTGGCTTCTGTGAGAGAATCGTTCATGTTTGAAGTAAGAGGGCTTCGAACCTTGCTTTGCAGTTTGATTTGAGTTTGCTGTTTAAAGGAATACTGCCTACCTCTCAGCTTTTTCATGGGTGAAGAACATGAACTTTTTGCCTATTAGCCCCTTTCAAGTGAGTGGAGAAACATTGTAGTGCTTCTAAGAAAATCTTTCCTGTTAGAAGGAAGAGGGTCTAGCAGCTTGCTTTACATTGTGAACTGAGTTTGATGTATAAGGGAGTACTACGTACCTGTCAGTGTTTTCAACAGTGAGAAACATCACCTTTGTTCACAATGACCCCATACAGCTGAAAGGAAGATGCAGCAGTGTAGCTTCTGTGACAATCGTTCATGTTAGAAGCAAGAGGGCCCAGAACCTTGTTTTGCAGTTGGAATTGAGTTTGCTGTTTCAAGGAATACTGCCTACCTCTCAGTGTTTTCAAGAATGAGAAACATTACCTTTGTTGAAAATGGCCCCGTACAACTGAATGGAAGATGCAGTGTAGATTCTGTGAGAGAATCATTCATGTTTGAAGTAAGAGGGCCTAGAAACTTGTTTTGCAGTTTGAATTGAGTTTCCTGTCTCAAGGAATACTACCTAACTCTCAGCTTTTTCCTGAGTGAGGAACATCAACTTTGAGCCTAGTAGGCCCTTTCAAGTGAGTGGAGAAACACTCTAGTTTGAATAAAATCTTTCATGTTAGACGATAGAGGGTCTAGCAGTTTGCTTTGCATTGTGAACTGAGTTTGCTGTGTAAGGGAATAATGCCTACCTGTCAGTGTTTTCAAGAGTGAGAAACATCACCTTTGTTCACAATGGCGCCTTATAACTGAAGTGAAGTTGCAGTGTAGCTTGGGTGAGGGAATCAATAATGTTTGAAGCAAGAGGGGCTAGCACCTGGTTTTGCAGTTGGATTGCCTTTGCTGTTTGAAGGAACACTGCCTACCTCTCAGTGTTTTCAAGAATGACAAACATTACCTTTGTTGAAAATGGCCCCATTCAACTGAAAGGAAGATGCAGTATAGCTTCACTGAGAGAATAATTCATGTATGAAGTAGGAGGGCCTAGAACCTTGCTTTCCAGTTTGAATTGAGTTTGCTGTCTCAAGGAATACTGCCTAAATCTCAAGTTTTTCCTGGGTGAGGAATATCAACTTTGCGTGAAATAGGCCCTATCGAGTGAATGGAGAGACTCTCTAGTTCTAATAAAATAATTCATGTTAGAAGGAAGAGGGTCTAGCAGTTTGCTAAGGATTGTGAACTGAGTTTGCTGTATAAGGCAATAGTGCCTACCTCTCAGTGTTTTCAAGAATGAGAAACATTACCTTTGTTGAAAATGGCCCCATAAAACTGAAAGGAAGATGCAGTGTAACTTCTGTGAGAGAATCATTCATGTTTGAAGCAAGAGGGCCTGGAACCTTGTTTTACACTTGATTTGAGCTTGCTGTTTAAAGGAATACTGACTACTTGTCAGCTTTTTCATGTGTGAGAAATATCGACTTTGTGACTAATAGCCCCTTTCATGTGAGTGGAGAAACATTGTACTGGTTCTAAGAAAATCTTTCATGTTAGAAGGAAGGGGGTCTAGCAGCTTGCTTTGCATTGTGAACTGCCTTTGAAGTGTAAGGGAATGCTGAATACCTGTCAGTATTTTCAAGAATGAGAAACATCACCTTTGTTCACAATTTCTCTTTACAATTGAATGGAAGAAACAGGGTAGCTTGTTTGAGAGAATCAAAAATGTTTGAAGCAGGAGGGGCTAGCACCTTGTTTTGCAGTTGGAATTGAGTTAGCTGTTTCAAGGAATACTGCCTACCTCTCAGTGTTTTGATGGGTGAGGAACATCAACTTTGTGCCAAATAGCCAATTTCAAGTGAGTATAGAAGCACTGTAGCTCTTCGAAGAAAACCACTAATGTTAGGAGGAAGAAGGTCTTGCAGCATGCTTTGCATTGTGAATGGAGCTGGCTCTTGAAAGAACAATGCCTACCTCTAAGTGTATCCATGAATGAGAATACAACTGAATGAAAGGAGCACTGTTGGTCTTGTTAGAGAACCATTAATTTTAGAAGCAAGAGGGTCTAGCAACTTGTTTCGTATTGTGAATTCAGTTAACATTTTCAAAGGCTTCTGCATATCCATTAGTGTTATCACAGTTCTGTATCATGAACTTTTTGCAAAATGACCCCTCTATAGTGAATGGAAAGAGCACTGTAGCTCTTCAAAGAGACACATTAAAGTTAGAAGCAATAAGGTCTACCACCTTGTTTAGCATTGTGAACTGAGTTGGCTCTCGAAAGGAACACTGCCTAAGTCTCAACTTTTTCATGAGGGAGGAACATCATCTTTCCGCCAAATAGCCCCTTTTGAGTGAGTAGAGAAACACTCTAGTTCGAATAAAATCTTTCATACTAGAAGGAAGAGTGTCTAGCAGTTTGCTTAGCCTTGTGAAGTGAGTTGGCTGTATAAGAGAATAGTGCCTACCTCTCAGGGATTTCAAGAATGAGAAACATAACCTTTTTGAAAATGGCCCCATACAACTGAAAGGAAGATGCAGTGTAGCTTAAGTGAGTGAATCATTCATGTTTGAAGTAAGAGGCCCTAGAACCTTGTTTTGCAGTTTGAATTGAGTTTGCTGTCTCAAGCAATACTGTCTAAATCTCAGCTTTTTCCTTGGTAAGGAACATCAACTTTGAGCCAAATAGGCCCTTACAAGTGAGTGGCGAAACACTCTAGTTCGAACAACATTTTTCATATTAGAAGGAAGAGGGTCTAGCAGCTTGCTTTGCATTGTGAACTGCGTTTGAAGTGTAAGGGAATACTGAATATCTGTCAGTATTTTCAAGAGTGAGAAACATCACCTTTGTTCACAATGGCCCCATACAACTGAAAGGAAGATGCAGTGCAGCTTCTGTGAGAGAATCGTTCATGTTTGAAGTAAGAGGGCCTAGAACCTTGTTTTGTAGTTTGAATTGAGTTTCCTGTCTCAAGGAATACTACCTACCTCTCAGCTTTTTCCTGAGTAAGGAACCTCAACTTTGAGCCTAATAGGCCCTTTCAAGTGAGTGGAGAAACACTCTAGTTTGAATAAAATATTTCATGTTAGACGATAGAGGGTCTAGCAGTTTGCTTAACATTGTGAACTGAGTTTCCTGTATAAGGGAATAGTGCCTACCTCTCAGTGATTTCAAGAAAGAGAATCATTACCTTTGTTCACAATGGCTCTATACAATTGAATGGAAGAAGCAGTGTAGCTTGTGTCAGAGAATCAATAATATTTGAAGCAAGAGGTGCTAGCACCTTGTTTTGCAGTTGGAATTGACTTTGCTATTTGAAGGAACACTGCCTACCTCTCAGTGTTTTCAAGAATGACAAACATTACCTTTGTTGAAAATGGCCCCATTCAACTGATAGGAAGATGCAGTGTAGCTTCAGTGAGAGAATAATTCATGTATGAAGTAAGAGGGCCTAGAACCTTGCTTTGCAGTTTGAATTGAGTTTGCTGTCTCAAGGAATACTGCCTAAATCTCAGGTTTTTCCTGGGTGAGGAACATCAACTTTGCGTCAAAAAGGCCCTATCGAGTGAATGGAGAGACTCTCTAGTTCTCATAAAATAATTCATGTTAGAAGGAAGAGGGTCTAGCAGTTTGCTAAGGATTGTGAACTGAGTTTGCTGTATAAGGCAATAGTGCCTACCTCTCAGTGTTTTCAAGAATGAGAAACATTACCTTTGTTGAAAATGGCCCCATACAACTGAAAGGAAGATGCAGTGTGGCTTCTGTGAGAGAATCGTTCATGTTTGAAGTAAGAGGGCTTCGAACCTTGCTTTGCAGTTTGATTTGAGTTTGCTGTTTAAAGGAATACTGCCTACCTCTCAGCTTTTTCATGGGTGAAGAACATGAACTTTTTGCCTATTAGCCCCTTTCAAGTGAGTGGAGAAACATTGTAGTGCTTCTAAGAAAATCTTTCCTGTTAGAAGGAAGAGGGTCTAGCAGCTTGCTTTACATTGTGAACTGAGTTTGATGTATAAGGGAGTACTACGTACCCGTCAGTGTTTTCAACAGTGAGAAACATCACCTTTGTTCACAATGACCCCATACAGCTGAAAGGAAGATGCAGCAGTGTAGCTTCTGTGACAATCGTTCATGTTAGAAGCAAGAGGGCCCAGAACCTTGTTTTGCAGTTGGAATTGAGTTTGCTGTTTCAAGGAATACTGCCTACCTCTCAGTGTTTTCAAGAATGAGAAACATTACCTTTGTTGAAAATGGCCCCGTACAACTGAATGGAAGATGCAGTGTAGATTCTGTGAGAGAATCATTCATGTTTGAAGTAAGAGGGCCTAGAAACTTGTTTTGCAGTTTGAATTGAGTTTCCTGTCTCAAGGAATACTACCTAACTCTCAGCTTTTTCCTGAGTGAGGAACATCAACTTTGAGCCTAGTAGGCCCTTTCAAGTGAGTGGAGAAACACTCTAGTTTGAATAAAATCTTTCATGTTAGACGATAGAGGGTCTAGCAGTTTGCTTTGCATTGTGAACTGAGTTTGCTGTGTAAGGGAATAATGCCTACCTGTCAGTGTTTTCAAGAGTGAGAAACATCACCTTTGTTCACAATGGCGCCTTATAACTGAAGTGAAGTTGCAGTGTAGCTTGGGTGAGGGAATCAATAATGTTTGAAGCAAGAGGGGCTAGCACCTGGTTTTGCAGTTGGATTGCCTTTGCTGTTTGAAGGAACACTGCCTACCTCTCAGTGTTTTCAAGAATGACAAACATTACCTTTGTTGAAAATGGCCCCATTCAACTGAAAGGAAGATGCAGTATAGCTTCACTGAGAGAATAATTCATGTATGAAGTAGGAGGGCCTAGAACCTTGCTTTCCAGTTTGAATTGAGTTTGCTGTCTCAAGGAATACTGCCTAAATCTCAAGTTTTTCCTGGGTGAGGAATATCAACTTTGCGTGAAATAGGCCCTATCGAGTGAATGGAGAGACTCTCTAGTTCTAATAAAATAATTCATGTTAGAAGGAAGAGGGTCTAGCAGTTTGCTAAGGATTGTGAACTGAGTTTGCTGTATAAGGCAATAGTGCCTACCTCTCAGTGTTTTCAAGAATGAGAAACATTACCTTTGTTGAAAATGGCCCCATAAAACTGAAAGGAAGATGCAGTGTAACTTCTGTGAGAGAATCATTCATGTTTGAAGCAAGAGGGCCTGGAACCTTGTTTTACACTTGATTTGAGCTTGCTGTTTAAAGGAATACTGACTACTTGTCAGCTTTTTCATGTGTGAGAAATATCGACTTTGTGACTAATAGCCCCTTTCATGTGAGTGGAGAAACATTGTACTGGTTCTAAGAAAATCTTTCATGTTAGAAGGAAGGGGGTCTAGCAGCTTGCTTTGCATTGTGAACTGCCTTTGAAGTGTAAGGGAATGCTGAATACCTGTCAGTATTTTCAAGAATGAGAAACATCACCTTTGTTCACAATTTCTCTTTACAATTGAATGGAAGAAACAGGGTAGCTTGTTTGAGAGAATCAAAAATGTTTGAAGCAGGAGGGGCTAGCACCTTGTTTTGCAGTTGGAATTGAGTTAGCTGTTTCAAGGAATACTGCCTACCTCTCAGTGTTTTGATGGGTGAGGAACATCAACTTTGTGCCAAATAGCCAATTTCAAGTGAGTATAGAAGCACTGTAGCTCTTCGAAGAAAACCACTAATGTTAGGAGGAAGAAGGTCTTGCAGCATGCTTTGCATTGTGAATGGAGCTTGCTCTTGAAAAGAACAATGCCTACCTCTAAGTGTATCCATGAATGAGAATACAAGTGAATGAAAGGAGCACTGTTGGTCTTGTTAGAGAACCATTAATTTTAGAAGCAAGAGGGTCTAGCAACTTGTTTCGTATTGTGAATTCAGTTAACATTTTCAAAGGCTTCTGCATATCCATTAGTGTTATCACAGTTCTGTATCATGAACTTTTTGCAAAATGACCCCTCTATAGTGAATGGAAAGAGCACTGTAGCTCTTCAAAGAGACACATTAAAGTTAGAAGCAATAAGGTCTACCACCTTGTTTAGCATTGTGAACTGAGTTAGCTCTCGAAAGGAACACTGCCTAAGTCTCAACTTTTTCATGAGGGAGGAACATCATCTTTCCGCCAAATAGCCCCTTTTGAGTGAGTAGAGAAACACTCTAGTTCGAATAAAATCTTTCATACTAGAAGGAAGAGTGTCTAGCAGTTTGCTTAGCCTTGTGAACTGAGTTGGCTGTATAAGAGAATAGTGCCTACCTCTCAGGGATTTCAAGAATGAGAAACATAACCTTTTTGAAAATGGCCCCATACAACTGAAAGGAAGATGCAGTGTAGCTTAAGTGAGTGAATCATTCATGTTTGAAGTAAGAGGCCCGAGAACCTTGTTTTGCAGTTTGAATTGAGTTTGCTGTCTCAAGTAATTCTGTCTAAATCTCAGCTTTTTCCTTGGTAAGGAACATCAACTTTGAGCAAAATAGGCCCTTACAAGTGAGTGGCGAAACACTCTAGTTCGAACAACATTTTTCATATTAGAAGGAAGAAGGTCTAGCAGCTTGCTTTGCATTGTGAACTGCGTTTGAAGTGTAAGGGAATACTGAATACCTGTCAGTATTTTCAAGAGTGAGAAACATCACCTTTGTTCACAATGGCCCCATACAACTGAAAGGAAGATGCAGTGCAGCTTCTGTGAGAGAATCGTTCATGTTTGAAGTAAGAGGGCCTAGAACCTTGTTTTGTAGTTTGAATTGAGTTTCCTGTCTCAAGGAATACTACCTACCTCTCAGCTTTTTCCTGAGTAAGGAACCTCAACTTTGAGCCTAATAGGCCCTTTCAAGTGAGTGGAGAAACACTCTAGTTTGAATAAAATATTTCATGTTAGACGATAGAGGGTCTAGCAGTTTGCTTAGCATTGTGAACTGAGTTTCCTGTATAAGGGAATAGTGCCTACCTCTCAGTGATTTCAAGAATGAGAATGATTACCTTTGTTCACAATGGCTCTATACAATTGAATGGAAGAAGCAGTGTAGCTTGTGTCAGAGAATCAATAATATTTGAAGCAAGAGGTGCTAGCACCTTGTTTTGCAGTTGGAATTGACTTTGCTATTTGAAGGAACACTGCCTACCTCTCAGTGTTTTCAAGAATGACAAACATTACCTTTGTTGAAAATGGCCCCATTCAACTGATAGGAAGATGCAGTGTAGCTTCAGTGAGAGAATAATTCATGTATGAAGTAAGAGGGCCTAGAACCTTGCTTTGCAGTTTGAATTGAGTTTGCTGTCTCAAGGAATACTGCCTAAATCTCAGGTTTTTCCTGGGTGAGGAACATCAACTTTGCGTCAAAAAGGCCCTATCGAGTGAATTCAGAGACTCTCTAATTCTCATAAAATAATTCATGTTAGAAGGAAGAGGGTCTAGCAGTTTGCTAAGGATTGTGAACTGAGTTTGCTGTATAAGGCAATAGTGCCTACCTCTCAGTGTTTTCAAGAATGAGAAACATTACCTTTGTTGAAAATGGCCCCATACAACTGAAAGGAAGATTCAGTGTGGCTTCTGGGAGAGAATCATTCATGTTTGAAGTAAGAGGGCCTAGTACCTTGTTTTGCAGTTTGAATTGAGTTTGCTGTCTCAAGGAATACTGTGTAAATCTCAGCTTTTTCCTGGGTGAGGAACATCAACTTTGAGCCAAATAGGCCCTTACAAGTGAGTGGCGAAACACTCTAGTTCGAACAAAACCTTTCATGTTAGAAGGAAGAGGGTCTAGCAGTTTGCTTAGCATTGTGAACTGTGTTTCCTGTATAAGGGAATAGTGCCTAGGTCTCAGTGATTTCAAGAATGAGAATCATTACCTTTGTTCACAATGGCTCTATACAATTGAATGGAAGAAGCAGTGTAGCTTGTGTGAGAGAATCAATAATGTTTCAAGCAAGAGGGGCTTGCAGCTTGTTTTGCAGTTGGAATTGACTTTGCTGTTTGAAGGAACACTGCCTACCTCTCAGTGTTTTCAAGAATGACAAACATTACCTTTGTTGAAAATGGCCACATTCAACTGAAAGGAAGATGCAGTGTAGCTTCAGTGAGAGAATAATTCATGTATGAAGTAAGAGGGCCTAGAACCTTGCTTTGCAGTTTGAATTGAGTTTGCTGTCTCAAGGAATACTGCCTAAATCTCAGGTTTTTCCTGGGTGAGGAACATCAACTTTGCGTCAAATAGGCCCTATCGAGTGAATGGAGAGACTCTCTAGTTCTAATAAAATAATTCATGTTAGAAGGAAGAGGGTCTAGCGGTGTGCTTAGGATTGTGAACTGAGTTTGCTGTATAAGGCAATAGTGCCTACCTCTCAGTGTTTTCAAGAATGAGAAACATTACCTTTGTTGAAAATGGCCCCATACAACTGAAAGGAAGATGCAGTGTGGCTTCTGTGAGAGAATCGTTCATGTTTGAAGTAAGAGGGCTTAGAACCTTGCTTTGCAGTTTGATTTGAGTTTGCTGTTTAAAGGAATACTGCCTACCTCTCAGCTTTTTCATGGGTGAAGAACATGAACTTTGTGCCTATTAGCCCCTTTCAAGTGAGTGGAGAAACATTGTAGTGCTTCTAAGAAAATCTTTCCTGTTAGAAGGAAGAGGGTCTAGCAGCTTGCTTTACATTGTGAACTGAGTTTGATGTATAAGGGAGTACTACCTACCTGTCAGTGTTTTCAACAGTGACAAACATCACATTTGTTCACAATGACCCCATACAACTGAAAGGAAGATGCAGCAGTGTAGCTTCTGTGACAGAATCGTTCATGTTAGAAGCAAGAGGGCCCAGAACCTTGTTTTGCAGTTGGAATTGAGTTTGCTGTTTCAAGGAATACTGCCTACCTCTCAGTGTTTTCAAGAATGAGAAACATTACCTTTGTTGAAAATGGCCCCGTACAACTGAATGGAAGATGCAGTGTAGATTCTGTGAGAGAATCATTCATGTTTGAAGTAAGAGGGCCTAGAAACTTGTTTTGCAGTTTGAATTGAGTTTCCTGTCTCAAGGAATACTACCTAACTCTCAGCTTTTTCCTGAGTGAGGAACATAAACTTTGAGCCTAGTAGGCACTTTCAAGTGAGTGGAGAAACACTCTAGTTTGAATAAAATCTTTCATGTTAGACGATAGAGGGTCTAGCAGTTTGCTTTGCATTGTGAACTGAGTTTGCTGTGTAAGGGAATAATGCCTACCTGTCAGTGTTTTCAAGAGTGAGAAACATCACCTTTGTTCACAATGGCGCCTTATAACTGCATTGAAGTTGCAGTGTAGCTTGGGTGAGGGAATCAATAATGTTTGAAGCAAGAGGGACTAGCACCTGGTTTTGCAGTTGGAATTGACTTTGCTGTTTGAAGGAACACTGCCTACCTCTCAGTGTTTTCAAGAATGACAAACATTACCTTTGTTGAAAATGGCCACTTTCAACTGAAAGGAAGATGCAGTGTAGCTTCAGTGAGAGAATAATTCATGTATGAAGTAAGAGGGCCTAGAACCTTGCTTTGCAGTTTGAATTGAGTTTGCTGTCTCAAGGAATACTGCCTAAATCTCAGGTTTTTCCTGGGTGAGGAACATCAACTTTGAGCCTAGTAGGCCCTTTCAAGTGAGTGGAGAAACACTCCAGTTTGAATAAAATCTTTCATGTTAGACGATAGAGGGTCTAGCAGTTTGCTTTGCATTGTGAACTGAGTTTGCTGTGTAAGGGAATAATGCCTACCTGTCAGTGTTTTCAAGAGTGAGAAACATCACCTTTGTTCACAATGGCCCCTTATAACTGAATTGAAGTTGCAGTGTAGCTTGGGTGAAGGAATCGATAATGTTTGAAGCAAAAGGGGCTAGCACGTTCTTTTGCAGTTGGAATTGAGTTTGCTGTCTCAAGGAATACTGCCTAACTCTAAGCTTTTTCCTTGGTGAGGAACATCAACGTTGAGCCAAATAGGCCCCTTCAAGTTTGTGGAGAAACACTGTAGTTCTAATAAAATAATTCAGGTTAGAAGGAAGAGGGTCTAGCAGTTTGCTTAGGATGTGAACTGAGTTTGCTGTATCAGGCAATAGTGCCTACCTCTCAGTGTTTTCAAGAATGAGAAACATTACCTTTGTTGAAAATGGCCCCATACAACTGAAAGGAAGATGCAGTGTATCTTCTGTGAGAGAATCATTCATGTTTGAAGCAAGAGGTCCTAGAGCCTTGTTTTGCAGTTTGATTTGAGTTTGCTGTGTAAAGGAGTACTGCCTAACTCTCAGTGTTTTCATGGGTGAGGAACATCAACTTTGTGCCAAATAGCCAATTTCAAGTGAGTATAGAAGCACTCTAGCTCTTCGAAGAAAACCACTAATGTTAGGAGGGAGAAGGTCTAGCAGCATGCTTTGCATTGTGAATGGAGCTTGCTCTTGAAAAGAACAATGCCTACCTCTAATTGTATCCATGAATGAGAATACAAGTGAATGAAAGGAGCACTGTTGGTCTTGTTAGAGAACCATTAATTTTAGAAGCAAGAAGGTCTAGCGACTTGTTTAGTATTGTGAATTCAGTTAATATTTTCAAAGGCTTTTGCCTATCCCTTAGTGTTATCACAGTTCTGTATCATCAACTTTTTGCAAAATGACCCCTCTATAGTGAATGGCAGGAGCACTGTAGCTCTTCAAAGAGACACATTAAAGTTAGAAGCAATAAGGTCTACCACCTTGTTTAGCATTGTGAACTGCGTTATCTCTCGAAAGGAACACTGCCTAAGTTTCAGCTTTTTCATGGGGGAGGAACATCATCTTTCAGCCAAATAGCCCCTTTTGAGTGAGTGGAGAAACACTCTAGTTCGAATAAAATATTTCATACTTAGAAGGAAGAGAGTGTAGCACTTTGCTTAGCCTTTTGAACTGTGTTGGCTGTATAAGAGAATAGTGCCTACCTCTCAGGGATTTCAAGAAAGAGAAACATTACCTTTGTTGAAAATGGCCCCATACAACTGAAAGGAAGATGCAGTGTAGCTTCTGTGAGAGAATCATTCATATATGAAGTAAGAGGGCCTAGAACCTTGCTTTCCAGTTTGAATTGAGTTTGCTCTCTCAAGGAATACTGCCTAAATCTCAGGATTTTCCTGGGTGAGGAACATCAACTTTCCGTCAAATAGGCCCTATCGAGTGAATGGAGAGACTCTCTAGTTCTAATAAAATAATTCATGTTAGAAGGAAGAGGGTCTAGCAGTTTGCTTAGGATTGTGAACTGAGTTTGCTGTATAAGGCAATAGTGCCTACCTCTCAGTGTTTTCAAGAATGAGAAACATTACCTTTGTTGAAAATGGCCCCATACTACTGAAAGAAAGATGCAGTGTGGCTTCTGTGTGAGAAACGTTCATGTTTGAAGTAAGAGGGCTTAGAACCTTGCTTTGCAGTTTGATTTGTGTTTGCTGTTTAAAGGAATACTGCCTACCTCTCAGCTTTTTCATGGGTGAGGAACATGAACTTTGTGTCTATTAGCCCCTTTCAAGTGAGTGGAGAAACATTGTAGTGCTTCTAAGAAAATCTTTCATGTTAGAAGGATGAGGGTCTAGCAGCTTGCTTTACATTGTGAACTGAGTTTGATGTATAAGGGAGTACTACCTACCTGTCAGTGTTTTCAACAGTGACAAACATCACATTTGTTCACAATGACCCCATACAACTGAAAGGAAGATGCAGCAGTGTAGCTTCTGTGACAGAATCGTTCATGTTTGATGTAAGACGGCCTAGAACCTTGTTTTGCAGTTTGATTTGAGTTTGCTGTTTAAAGGAATACTGCCTACTGGTCAGTGCTTTCATGGTGAGGAACATCAACTGTGTGGAAAATTGCCTCTTTGAAGGGAATTGATTCATGCCTGCATGTCTTATGGGAGTAAGATGGATGTAAGAAGTATAAGTGTCATGCTCCTTGTTATGCGTTTAGAATTGAGGTACCTGTTTAAAGTAATACTGACTTCCACTCAGTCTTCTCTTGGGTGACTAATATCACCTTTGTGCCAAATAACCCCTTAAAGTGAATGGAAAAAGCTCTGTGTGTCTTGTAATAGAACCATTCATGACAGAAGCAATAGGGTCCAGCTCCTTGTTGAGCAGTGTTAGTTGAGCGAATTTTAAAAGGAGAAGCGCCTGTCTCTCAGTTTTCTGAAGTGTGGGGAACATCATTTTCGCACAAAATTGCCCCTTTCAATGAATGGAAGAATTACTCTATGTCCTGTAGAGAACCACAAACGTTACAAGAAAGAGGGTCTAGCACTTTGTTTAGGACTTTAAATTGAGTAAGCATTTAAAAGGAATACTGCCTATCTCTCAGGCTTTTAAAGTTTGAGGAATACAGTCTTTGGCAAAAAAGCCCCATTCAAGTGAATGGAAGAAACATTGTATCTCTTGTAATGCAGATGTCCAGGTTTGCAGCAGGAGGTTCTGGCACATTGTTTCCCTGTGTGAATTGAATTAGTACGTGAAAGAATGCTTCCCAAAGAAAGTCTTTCTTTTTTTTTTGTTTTTCATTTTTCTTTTATTATTCATATGTGCATACAAGGCTTGGTTTATTTCTCCCCCCTGCCCCCACCCCCTCCCTTACCACCCACTCCACCCCCTCCCGCTCCCCCCCTCAATACCCAGCAGAAACTATTTTGCCCTTATCTCTAATTTTGTTGTAAAGAGAGTATAAGCAATAATAGGAAGGAACAAGGGGTTTTGCTGGTTGAGATGAGGATACCTATACAGGGCATTGACTCACATTGATTTCCTGTGCGTGGGTGTTACCTTCTAGGTTAATTCTTTTTAATCTAACCTTTTCTCTAGTTCCTGGTCCCCTTTTCCTATTGGCCTCAGTTGCTTTAAGGTATCTGCTTTAGTTTCTCTGCATTAAGGGCAACAAATGCTAGCTAGTTTTTTAGGTGTCTTACCTATCCTCACCCCTCCCTTGTGTGCTCTCGCTTTTATCATGTGCTCATAGTCCAATCCCCTTGTTGTGTTTGCCCTTGATCTAATGTCCACATATGAGGGAGAACATACGATTTTTGGTCTTTTGAGCCAGGCTAACCTCACTCAGAATGATGTTCTCCAATTCCATCCATTTACCAGCGAATGATAACATTTCGTTCTTCTTCATGGCTGCATAAAATTCCATTGTGTATAGATACCACATTTTCTAATTCCATTCGTCAGTGCTGGGGCATCTTGGCTGTTTCCATAACTTGGCTATTGTGAATAGTGCCGCAATAAACATGGATGTGCAGGTGCCTCTGGAGTAACAGTCTTTTGGGTATATCCCCAAGAGTGGTATTGCTGGATCAAATGGTAGATCGATGTCCAGCTTTTTAGGTAGCCTCCAAATTTTTTTCCAGAGTGGTTGTACTAGTCTACATTCCCACCAACAGTGTAAGAGGGTTCCTTTTTCCCCGCATCCTCGCCAACACCTGTTGTTGGTGGTGTTGCTAATGATGGCTATTCTAACAGGGGTGAGGTGGAATCTTAGTGTGGTTTTAATTTGCATTTCCTTTATTGCTAGAGATGGTGAGCATTTTTTCATGTGTTTTCTGGCCATTTGAATTTCTTCTTTTGAGAAAGTTCTGTTTAGTTCACATGCCCATTTCTTTATTTGTTCATTAGTTTTGGGAGAATTTAGTTTTTTAAGTTCCCTGTATATTCTAGTTATCAGTCCTTTGTCTGATGTGTAGCTGGCAAATATTTTCTCCCACTCGGTGGGTGTTCTCTTCAGTTTAGAGACCATTTCTTTTGATGAACAGAAGCTTTTTAGTTTTATGAGGTCCCATTTGTCTATGCTATCTCTTAGTTGCTGTGCTGCTGGGGTTTCATTGAGAAAGTTCTTACCTATACCTACTAACTCCAGAGTATTTCCTATTCAAGAAAGTCTTTCCTGAAGGATATACTGCCTAGCACACAGTGTTTTCAGGTGGGTGGAACATCACTTTTTTGGAAAAGTGCCAAATTCAAGTGAAAGGAAGCAGCACTGTTTCTATTTTAAGAACAGCATTAATGTTAGAAGCAAGGGGGGCTAGCATGCTGTTTACCAGTGAGAAGTGAATGAACTTTTCAAGGGAATACTGCCTGTCTCTCTGGCTTTACACTGTGCAGAACATTACTTTTTTAAACAGCCATTTGCAAGTGAATGGAAGAAGCACTGTTTTTCTTCCAAGAGAACCATGAATGTTACAAGCAAGAGGGCCAAGAACCTTGTATAGCATTGTGAATTCAGTTAGCTGGTTATGAGAATACGGCCTACATCTCAGTGTTATTTTGAGTGAAAAACATAAACTTTGTGCCAAATACCGCCTTTCAAATGAATGGAGAAACACTGTAGCTCTTCTAATAAAACCATTAATGTTAGAAGGAAGAGGGTCTAGCACATTGTTTAGCATTGTGTATTGAGTTAATTGTGGAAAGGAATACAGTCTACCTCTCATTGTTTTCATGGGGGAGAACATCACCTTTTTCAAAATCACCATATCCTGTGAAGGCCTGAAGCATTGAGGCTCTTATAAGAGAAATATGAATGTTAGCAGAAAGTGGCTCGAGCACTTTGATTAGCACTGTGAATTGAGTTGGCTTTTCAAAGGGACATTGCCTAAGTCTCAGATTTTTCATGGGTGAGGATCATCAACTTTGTGCCTAATAGCCCCTTTCAAGTGAATGGTGAAACATTGTAGCTCTACTCAGAAAATCTTTTATGTTAGAAGGAAGAGGGTCTAGCAGTTTGCTTTGCATTGTGAACTGAGTTTGCTGTATAAGGGAATACTGCCTACCTCTCAGTGTTTTCAAGACTGAGAAACATCACCTTTGTTCTCAATGGCCCCATACAACTGAATGGAAGATGCAGTGAAGCTTGTGTGAGGGAATCAATAATGTTTGAAGCAAGAGGGCTAGCACCTTGTTTTGCAGTTGGAATTGAGTTTGCTGTCTCAAGGAATACTGCCTAACTCTCAGCTTTTTCCTGAGTGAGGAACATCAACTTTGAGCCTAGTAGGCCCTTTCAAGTGAGTGGTGAAACACTCTAGTTTGAATAAAATCTTTCATGTTAGACGATAGAGGGTCTAGCAGTTTGCTTTGCATTGTGAACTGAGTTTGCTGTGTAAGGGAATAATGCCTAGCTGTCAGTGTTTTCAAGAGTGAGAAACATCACCTTTGTTCACAATGGCCCCTTATAACAGAATTGAAGTTGCAGTGTAGCTTCGGTGAGGGAATCAATAATGTTTGAAGCAAGAGGGGCTAGCACGTTCTTTTGCAGTTGGAATTGAGTTTGCTGTCTCAAGGAATACTGCCTAACTCTAAGCTTTTTCCTGGGTGAGGAACATCAACGTTGAGCCAAATAGGCCCTTTCAAGTTTGTGGAGAAACACTCTAGTTCTAATAAAATAATTCAGGTTAGAAGGAAGAAGGTCTAGCAGTTTGCTTAGGATTGTGAACTGAGTTTGCTGTATCAGGCAATAGTGCCTACCTCTCAGTGTTTTCAAGAATGAGAAACCTTACCTTTGTTGAAAATGGCCCCATACAACTGAAAGGAAGATGCAGTGTAGCTTCTGTGAGAGAATCATTCATGTTTGAAGCAAGAGGTCCTAGAGCCTTGTTTTGCGGTTTCATTTGAGTTTGCTGTGTAAATGAATACTGCCTAACTCTCAGTGTTTTCATAGGGGAAGAACATCAACTTTGTGCCAAATAGCCAATTTCAAGTGAGTATAGAAGCACTGTAGCTCTTCGAAGAAAACCACTAATGTTAGGAGGAAGAAGGTCTAGCAGCATGCTTTGCATTGTGAATGGAGCTTGCTCTTGAAAAGAACAATGCCTACCTCTAAGTTTATCCATGAAGGAGAATACAAGTGAATGAAAGGAGCACTGTTGGTCTTGTTAGAGAACCATTAATTTTAGAAGCAAGAGGGTGTAGCGACTTGTTTAGTATTGTGAATTCAATTAACATTTTCAAAGGCTTCTGCATATCCCTTAGTGTTATCACAGTTCTGTATCATCAACTTTTTGCAAAATGACCCCTCTATAGTGAATGGCTGGAGCACTGTAACTCGTCAAAGAGACACATTAAAGTTAGAAGCAATAAGGTCTACCACCTTGTTTAGCATTGTGAACTGAGTTGGCTCTCGAAAGGAACACTGCCTAAGTCTCAGCTTTTTCATGGGGGAGGAACATCATCTTTCAGCCAAATAGCCCCTTTTGAGTGAGTGGAGAAACACTCTAGTTTGAATAAAATCTTTCATACTAGAAGGAAGAGAGTCTAGCACTTTGCTTAGGCTTGTGAACTGAGTTGGCTGTGTAAGAGAATAGTGCCTACCTCTCAGGGATTTCAAGAATGAGAAACATTACCTTTTTGAAAATGGCCCCATACAACAGAAAGGAAGATGCAGTGTAGCTTCTGGGAGAGAATCATTCATGTTTGAACTAAGAGGGCCTAGAACCTTGTTTTGCAGTTTGAATTGAGTTTGCTGTCTCAAGGAATACTGTGTAAATCTCAGCTTTTTCCTGGGTGAGGAACATCAACTTTGAGCCAAATAGGCCCTTACAAGTGAGTGGCGAAACACTCTAGTTCGAACAAAATCTTTCATGTTAGAGGGTCTAGCAGTTTGCTTAGCATTGTGAACTGAGTTTCCTGTATAAGGGAATAGTGCTTGTGTCAGAGAATCAATAATATTTGAAGCAAGAGGTGCTAGCACCTTGTTTTGCAGTTGGAATTGACTTTGCTATTTGAAGGAACACTGCCTACCTCTCAGTGTTTTCAAGAATGACAAACATTACCTTTGTTGAAAATGGCCCCATTCAACTGATAGGAAGATGCAGTGTAGCTTCAGTGAGAGAATAATTCATGTATGAAGTAAGAGGGCCTAGAACCTTGCTTTGCAGTTTGAATTGAGTTTGCTGTCTCAAGGAATACTGCCTAAATCTCAGGTTTTTCCTGGGTGAGGAACATCAACTTTGCCTCAAAAAGGCCCTATCGAGTGAATGGAGAGACTCTCTAGTTCTCATAAAATAATTCATGTTAGAAGGAAGAGGGTCTAGCAGTTTGCTAAGGATTGTGAACTGAGTTTGCTGTATAAGGCAATAGTGCCTACCTCTCAGTGTTTTCAAGAATGAGAAACATTACCTTTGTTGAAAATGGCCCCATACAACTGAAAGGAAGATGCAGTGTGGCTTCTGTGAGAGAATCGTTCATGTTTGAAGTAAGAGGGCTTCGAACCTTGCTTTGCAGTTTGATTTGAGTTTGCTGTTTAAAGGAATACTGCCTACCCCTCAGCTTTTTCATGGGTGAAGAACATGAACTTTGTGCCTATTAGCCCCTTTCAAGTGAGTGGAGAAACTTTGTAGTGCTTCTAAGAAAATCTTTCCTGTTAGAAGGAAGAGGGTCTAGCAGCTTGCTTTACATTGTGAACTGAGTTTGATGTATAAGGGAGTACTACCTACCTGTCAGTGTTTTCAACAGTGACAAACATCACATTTGTTCACAATGACCCCATACAGCTGAAAGGAAGATGCAGCAGTGTAGCTTCTGTGACAGAATCGTTCATGTTAGAAGCAAGAGGGCCCAGAACCTTGTTTTGCAGTTGGAATTGAGTTTGCTGTTTCAAGGAATACTGCCTACCTCTCAGTGTTTTCAAGAATGAGAAACATTACCTTTGTTGAAAATGGCCCCGTACAACTGAAAGGAAGATGCAGTGTAGCTTCTGTGAGAGAATCATTCATGTTTGAAGCAAGAGGTCCTAGAGCCTTGTTTTGCGGTTTCATTTGAGTTTGCTGTGTAAATGAATACTGCCTAACTCTCAGTATTTTCATAGGTGAAGAACATCAACTTTGTGCCAAATAGCCAATTTCAACTGAGTATAGAAGCACTGTAGCTCTTCGAAGAAAACCACTAATCTTAGGAGGAAGAAGGTCTAGCAGCATGCTTTGCATTGTGAATGGAGCTTGCTCTTGAAAAGAACAATGCCTACCTCTAAGTGTATCCATGAAGGAGAATACAAGTGAATGAAAGGAGCACTGTTGGTCTTGTTAGAGAACCATTAATTTTAGAAGCAAGAGGGTCTAGCGACTTGTTTAGTATTGTGAATTCCATTAACATTTTCAAAGGCTTCTGCATATCCCTTAGTGTTTTCACAGTTCTGTATCATCAACTTTTTGCAAAATGATCCCTCTATAGTGAAAGGCAGGAGCACTGTAGCTCTTCAAAGAGACACATTAAAGTTAGAAGCAATAAGGTCTACCACCTTGTTTAGCATTGTGAACTGAGTTGTCTCTCGAAAGGAACACTGCCTAAGTCTCAGCATTTTCATGGGGGAGGAACATCATCTTTCAGCCAAATAGCCCCTTTGGTGTGAGTGGAGAAACACTCTAGTTCGAATAAAATCTTTCATACTAGAAGGAAGAGAGTCTAGCATTTTGCTTAGCCTTGTGAACTGAGTTGGCTGTATAAGAGAATAGTGCCTACCTCTCAGGGATTTCAAGAATGAGAAACATTACCTTTTTGAAAATGGCCAAATACAAAAGAAAGGAAGATGCAGTGTACCTTCTGGGAGAGAATCATTCATGTTTGAAGTAAGAAGGCCTAGAACCTTGTTTTGCAGTTTGAATTGAGTTTGCTGTCTCAAGGAATACTGTCTAAATCTCAGCTTTTTCCTGGGTGAGGAACATCAACTTTGAGCCAAATAGGCCCTTACAAGTGAGTGGTGAAACACTCTAGTTCGAACAAAACCTTTCATGTTAGAAGGAAGAGGGTCTAGCAGTTTGCTTAGCATTGTGAACTGAGTTTCCTGTATAAGGGAATAGTGCCTACCTCTCAGTGATTTCAAGAATGAAAATCATTACCTTTGTTCACAATGGCTCTATACAATTGAATGGAAGAAGCAGTGTAGCTTGTGTGAGAGAATCAATAATGTTTGAAGCAAGAGGGGCTAGCACCTTGTTTTGCAGTTGGAATTGACTTTGCTGTTTGAAGGAACACTGCCTACCTCTCAGTGTTTTCAAGAATGACAAACATTACCTTTGTTGAAAATGGCCCCATTCAACTGAAAGGAAGATGCAGTGTAGCTTCAGTGAGAGAATAATTCATGTATGAAGTAAGAGGGCCTAGAACCTTGCTTTGCAGTTTGAATTGAGTTTGCTGTCTCAAGGAATACTGCCTAAATCTCAGGTTTTTCCTGTGTGAGGAACATCAACTTTGCGTCAAATAGGCTCTATCGAGTGAATGGAGAGAATCTCTAGTTCTAATAAAATAATTCATGTTAGAAGGAAGAGGTCTAGCAGTTTGCTTAGGATTGTGAACTGAGTTTGCTGTATAGTGCAATAGTGCCTACCTCTCAGTGTTTTCAAGAATGAGAAACATTACCTTTGCTGAAAATGGCCCCATACAACTGAAAGGAAGATGCAGTGTGGCTTCTGTGAGAGAATGGTTCATGTTTGAAGTAAGAGGGCTTAGAACCTTGCTTTGCAGTTTGATTTGAGTTTGCTGTTTAAAGGAATACTGCCTACCTCTCAGCTTTTTCATGGGTGAGGAACATGAACTTTGTGCCTATTAGCCCCTTTCAAGTGAGTGGAGAAACATTGTAGTGCTTCTAAGAAAATCTTTCCTGTTAGAAGGAAGAGGGTCTAGCAGCTCGCTTTACATTGTGAACTGAGTTTGATGTATAAGGCAATGCTACCTACCTGTCAGTGTTTTCAAGAGTGAGAAACATCACCTTTGTTCACAATGGCCCCATACAACTGAAAGGAAGATGCAGCAGTGTAGCTTCTGTGACAGAATCGTTCATGTTCGAAGCAAGAGGGCCCAGAACCTTGTTTTGCAGGTGGAATTGAGTTTGCTGTTTCAAGGAATACTGCCTACCTCTCAGTGTTTTCAAGAATGAGAAACATTACCTTTGTTGAAATTGGCCCCATACAACTGAATGGAAGATGCAGTGTAGATTCTGTGAGAGAATCATTCATGTTTGAAGTAAGAGGGCCTAGAAACTTGTTTTGCAGTTTGAATTGAGTTTCCTGTCTCAAGGAATACTACCTAACTCTCAGCTTTTTCCTGAGTGAGGAACATCAACTTTGAGCCTAGTAGGCCCTTTCAAGTGAGTGGAGAAACACTCTAGTTTGAATAAAATCTTTCATGTTAGACGATAGAGGGTCTAGCAGTTTGCTTTGCATTGTGAACTGAGTTTGCTGTGTAAGGGAATAATGCCAACCTGTCAGTGTTTTCAAGAGTGAGAAACATCACCTTTGTTCACAATGGCCCCTTATAACTGAATTGAAGTTGCAGTGTAGCTTGGGTGAGGGAATCGATAATGTTTGAAGCAAGAGGGGCTAGCACGTTCTTTTGCAGTTGGAATTGAGTTTGCTGTCTCAAGGAATACTGCCTAACTCTAAGCTTTTTCCTTGGTGAGGAACATCAACGTTGAGCCAAATAGGCCCCTTCAAGTTTGTGGAGAAACACTGTAGTTCTAATAAAATAATTCAGGTTAGAAGGAAGAGGGTCTAGCAGTTTGCTTAGGATGTGAACTGAGTTTGCTGTATCAGGCAATAGTGCCTACCTCTCAGTGTTTTCAAGAATGAGAAACATTACCTTTGTTGAAAATGGCCCCATACAACTGAAAGGAAGATGCAGTGTAGCTTCTGTGAGAGAATCATTCATGTTTGAAGCAAGAGGTCCTAGAGCCTTGTTTTGCAGTTTGATTTGAGTTTGGTGTGTAAAGGAGTACTGACTACTTGTCAGCTCTTTCATGTGTGAGAAATATCGACTTTGTGACTAATAGCCCCTTTCATGTGAGTGGAGAAACCTTGTTCTGGTTCTAAGAAAATCTTTCATGTTAGAAGGAAGAGGGTCTAGCAGCTTCCTTTGCATTGTGAACTGCGTTTGAAGTGTAAGGGAATACTGAATGCCTGTCAGTATTTTCAAGAATGAGAAACATCACCTTTGTTCACAATGGCTCTTTACAATTGAATGGAAGAAACAGGGTAGCTTGTTTGAGAGAATCAATAATGTTTGAAGCAGGAGGGGCTAGCACCTTGTTTTGCAGTTGGAATTGAGTTTGCTGTTTCAAGGAATACTGCCTACCTCTCAGTGTTTTGAAGAATGAGAAACCTTACCTTTGTTGAAAATGGCCCCATACAACTGAAAGGAAGATGCATTGTAGCTTCTGTGAGAGAATCATTCATGTTTGATGTAAGACGGCCTAGAACCTTGTTTTGCAGTTTGATTTGAGTTTCCTGTTTAAAGGAATACTGCCTACTTCTCAGTGCTTTCATGGTGAGGAACATCAACTGTGTGGAAAATTGCCTCTTTGAAGGGAATTGATTCATGCCTGCATCTCTTGTGGGAGTAAGATGGATGTAAGAAGTATAAGTGTCATGCTCCTTGTTATGCGTTTAGAATTGAGGTACCTGTTTAAAGTAATACTGACTTCCACTCAGTGTTCTCTTGGGTGACTAATATCACCTTTGTGCCAAATAACCCCTTAAAGTGAATGGAAAAAGCTCTGTGTGTCTTGTAATAGAACCATTCATGACAGAAGCAATAGGGTCCAGCTCCTTGTTGAGCAGTGTTAGTTGAGCGAATTTTAAAAGGAGAAGCGCCTGTCTCTCAGTTTTCTGAAGTGTGGGGAACATCATTTTCGCACAAAATTGCCCCTTTCAATGAATGGAAGAATTACTCTATGTCCTGTAGAGAACCACAAACGTTACAAGAAAGAGGGTCTAGCACTTTGTTTAGGACTTTAAATTGAGTAAGCATTTAAAAGGAATACTGCCTATCTCTCAGACTTTTAAAGTTTGAGGAATACAGTCTTTGGCAAAAAACCCCATTCAAGTGAATGGAAGAAACATTGTATCTCTTGTAATGCAGATGTCCAGGTTTGCAGCAGGAGGTTCTGGCCCATTGTTTCCCTGTGCGAATTGAATTAGCACGTGAAAGAATGCTTCCCAAAGAAAGTCTTTCTTGAAGGATATACTGCCTAGCATACAGTGTTTTCAGGTGGGTGGAACATCACTTTTTTGGAAAAGTGCCAAATTCAAGTGAAAGGAAGCAGCACTGTTTCTATTTTAAGAACAGCATTAATGTTAGAAGCAAGGGGGGCTAGCATGCTGTTTACCAGTGAGAAGTGAACGAACTTTTCAAGGGAATACTGCCTGTCTCTCTGGCTTTACACTGTGCAGAACATTACTTTTTTAAACAGCCATTTGCAAGTGAATGGAAGAAGCACTGTTTCTCTTCCAAGAGAACCATGAATGTTACAAGCAAGAGGGCCAAGAACCTTGTATAGCATTGTGAATTCAGTTAGCTGGTTATAAGAATACGGCCTACATCTCAGTGTTATTTTGAGTGAAAAACATAAACTTTGTGCCAAATACCGCCTTTCAAATGAATGGAGAAACACTGTAGCTCTTCTAATAAAACCATTAATGTTAGAAGGAAGAGGGTCTAGCACATTGTTTAGCATTGTGTATTGAGTTAATTGTGGAAAGGAATACAGTCTACCTCTCATTGTTTTCATGGGGGAGAACATCACCTTTTTCAAAATCACCATATCCTGTGAAGGCCTGAAGCATTGAGGCTCTTATAAGAGAAATATGAATGTTAGCAGAAAGTGGCTCGAGCACTTTGATTAGCACTGTGAATTGAGTTGGCTTTTCAAAGGGACATTGCCTAAGTCTCAGCTTTTTCATGGGTGAGGATCATCAACTTTGTGCCTAATAGCCCCTTTCAAGTGAATGGTGAAACATTGTACCTCTACTCAGAAAATCTTTTATGTTAGAAGGAAGAGGGTCTAGCAGTTTGCTTTGCATTGTGAACTGAGTTTGCTGTATAAGGGAATACTGCCTACCTCTCAGTGTTATCAAGACTGAGAAACATCACCTTTGTTCTCAATGGCCCCATACAACTGAATGGAAGATGCAGTGTAGCTTGTGTGAGGGAATCAATAATGTTTGAAGCAAGAGGGCTAGCACCTTGTTTTGCAGTTGGAATTGAGTTTGCTGTTTCAAGGAATACTGCCTACCTCTCAGCTTTTTCATGGGTAAGGAACATGAACTTTGTGCCTATTAGCCCCTTTCAAGTGAGTGGAGAAACATTGTAGTGCTTCTCAGAAAATCTTTCATGTTAGAAGGAAGAGGGTCTAGCAGCTTACTTTACATTGTGAACTGAGTTTGCTGTATAAGGGAATACTACCTACCAGTCAGTGTTTTCAAGAGTGAGAAACATCACCTTTGTTCACAATGGCCCCATACAACTGAAAGGAAGATGCAGTGTAGCTTCTGTGAGAGAATCGTTCATGTTTGAAGCAAGAGGGCCCACAACCTTGTTTTGCAGTTGGAATTGAGTTTGCTGTTTCAAGGAATACTGCCTACCTCTCAGTGTTTTCAAGAATGAGAAACATTACCTTCGTTGAAAATGCTCCCATACAACTGAAGGGAAGATGCAGTGTAGATTCTGTGAGAGAATCATTCATGTTTGAAGTAAGAGGGCCTAGAAACTTGTTTTGCAGTTTGAATTGAGCTTCTTGTCTCAAGGAATACTACCTAACTCTCAGCTTTATCCTGAGTGAGGAACATCAACTTTGAGCCTACTAGGCCCTTTCAAGTGAGTGGAGAAACAGTCTAGTTTGAATAAAATCTTTCATGTTAGACGATAGAGGGTCTAGCAGTTTGCTTTGCATTGTGAACTGAGTTTGCTGTGTAAGGGAATAATGCCTACCTGTCAGTGTTTTCAAGAGTGAGAAACATCACCTTTGTTCACAATGGCCCCTTATAACTGAATTGAAGTTGCAGTGTAGCTTGGGTGAGGGAATCAATAATGTTTGAAGCAAGAGGGGCTAGCACGTTCTTTTGCATTTGGAATTGAGTTTGCTGTCTCAAGGAATACTGACTAAATCTCAGGTTTTTCCTGGGTGAGGAACATCAACTTTGCGTCAAATAGGCCCTATCGAGTGAATGGAGAGACTCTCTAGTTCTAATAAAATAATTCATGTTAGAAGGAAGAGGGTCTAGCAGTTTGCCAAAGATTGTGAACTGAGTTTGCTGTATAAGGCAATAGTGCCTACCTCTCAGTGTTTTCAAGAATGAGAAACCTTACCTTTGTTGAAAATGGCCCCATACAACTGAAAGGAAGATGCAGTGTAGCTTCTGTGAGAGAATCATTCATGTTTGAAGCAAGCGATCCTAGAGCCTTGTTTTGCGGTTTCATTTGAGTTTGCTGTGTAAATGAATACTGCCTAACTCTCAGTGTTTTCATAGGTGAAGAACATCAACTTTGTGCCAAATAGCCAATTTCAAGTGAGTATAGAAGCACTGTAGCTCTTCGAAGAAAACCACTAATGTTAGGAGGAAGAAGGTCTAGCAGCATGCTTTGCATTGTGAATGGAGCTTGCTCTTGAAAAGAACAATGCCTACCTCTAAGTGTATCCATGAAGGAGAATACAAGTGAATGAAAGGAGCACTGTTGGTCTTGTTAGAGAACCATTAATTTTAGAAGCAAGAAGGTCTAGCGACTTGTTTAGTATTGTGAATTCCATTAACATTTTCAAAGGCTTCTGCATATCCCTTAGTGTTATCACAGTTCTGTATCATCAACTTTTTGCAAAATGACCCCCTCTATAGTGAATGGCAGGAGCACTGTAGCTCTTCAAAGAGACACATTAAAGTTAGAAGCAATAAGGTGTACCACCTTGTTTAGCATTGTGAACTGAGTTGGCTCTCGAAAGGAACACTGCCTAAGTCTCAGCTTTTTCATGGGGGAGGAACATCATCTTTAAGCCAAATAGCCCCTTTTGAGTGAGTGGAGAAACACTCTAGTTCGAATAAAATCTTTCATACTAGAAGGAAGAGAGTCTAGCAGTTTGCTTAGCCTTGTGAACTGAGTTGGCTGTATAAGAGAATAGTGCCTACCTCTCAGTGTTTTCAAGAATGACAAACATTACCTTTGTTGAAAATGGCCCCATTCAACTGAAAGGAAGATGCAGTGTAGCTTCAGTGAGAGAATAATTCATGTATGAAGTAAGAGGGCCTAGAACCTTGCTTTGCAGTTTGAATTGAGTTTGCTGTCTCAAGGAATACTGCCTAAATCTCAGGTTTTTCCTGGGTGAGGAACATCAACTTTGCATCAAATAGGCCCTATCGAGTGAATGGAGAGACTCTCTAGTTCTAATAAAATAATTCATGTTAGAAGGAAGAGGGTCTAGCAGTGTGCTTAGGATTGTGAACTGAGTTTGCTGTATAATGCAATAGTGCCTACCTCTCAGTGTTTTCAAGAATGAGAAACATTACCTTTGTTGAAAATGGCCCCATACAACTGAAAGGAAGATGCAGTGTGGCTTATGTGAGAGAATCGTTCATGTTTGAAGTAAGAGGGCTTCGAACCTTGCTTTGCGGTTTGATTTGAGTTTGCTGTTTAAAGGAGTACTGCCTACGTCTCAGCTTTTTCATGGGTGAAGAACATGAACTTTGTGCCTATTAGCCCCTTTCAAGTGAGTGGAGAAACATTGTAGTGCTTCTAAGAAAATCTTTCATGTTAGAAGGAAGAGGGTCTAGCAGCTTGCTTTACATTGTGAACTGAGTTTAATGTATAAGGGAGTACTACCTACCTGTCAGTGTTTTCAACAGTGACAAACATCACATTTGTTCACAATGACCCCATACAACTGAAAGGAAGATGCAGCAGTGTAGCTTCTGTGACAGAATCGTTCATGTTAGAAGCAAGAGGGCCCAGAACCTTGTTTTGCAGTTGGAATTGAGTTTGCTGTTTCAAGGAATACTGCCTACCTCTCAGTGTTTTCAAGAATGAGAAACATTACCTTTGTTGAAAATGGCCCCATACAACTGAATGGAAGATGCAGTGTAGATTCTGTGAGAGAATCATTCATGTTTGAAGTAAGAGGGCCTAGAAACTTGTTTTGCAGTTTGAATTGAGTTTCCTATCTCAAGGAATACTACCTAACTCTCAGCTTTTTCTTGAGTGAGGAACATCAACTTTGAGCCTAGTAGGCCCTTTCAAGTGAGTGGAGAAACACTCTAGTTTGAATAAAATCTTTCATGTTAGACGATAGAGCGTCTAGCAGTTTGCTTTGCATTGTGAACTGAGTTTGCTGTGTAAGGGAATAATGCTTACCTGTCAGTGTTTTCAAGAGTGAGAAACATCACCTTTGTTCACAATGGCCCCTTATAACTGAATTGAAGTTGCAGTGTAGCTTGGGTGAGGGAATCAATAATGTTTGAAGCAAGAGGGTTAGCACGTTCTTTTGCATTTGGAATTGAGTTTGCTGTCTCAAGGAATACTGCCTAACTCTAAGCTTTTTCCTGGGTGAGGAACATCAACCTTGAGCCAAATAGGCCCTTTCAAGTTTGTGGAGAAACAATCTAGTTCTAATAAAATAATTCCGTTTGAAGGAAGAGGGTCTAGCAGTTTGCTTAGGATTGTGAACTGAGTTTGCTCTATCAGGCAATAGTGCCTACCTCTCAGTGTTTTCAAGAATGAGAAACATTACCTTTTTTGAAAATGGCCCCATACAACTGAAAGGAAGATGCAGTGTAGCTTCTGGGAGAGAATCATTCATGTTTGAAGCAAGAGGGCCTGGAACCTTGTTTTGCACTTGATTTGAGCTTGCTGTTTAAAGGAATACTGACTACTTGTCAGCTTTTTCATGTGTGAGAAATATCGACTTTGTGACTAATAGCCCCTTTCATGTGAGTGGAGAAACCTTGTTCTGGTTCTAAGAAAATCTTTCATGTTAGAAGGAAGAGGGTCTAGCAGCTTCCTTTGCATTGTGAACTGCGTTTGAAGTGTAAGGGAATACTGAATGCCTGTCAGTATTTTCAAGAATGAGAAACATCACCTTTGTTCACAATGGCTCTTTACAATTGAATGGAAGAAACAGGGTAGCTTGTTTGAGAGAATCAATAATGTTTGAAGCAGGAGGGGCTAGCACCTTGTTTTGCAGTTGGAATTGAGTTTGCTGTTTCAAGGAATACTGCCTACCTCTCAGTGTTTTGAAGAATGAGAAACCTTACCTTTGTTGAAAATGGCCCCATACAACTGAAAGGAAGATGCATTGTAGCTTCTGTGAGAGAATCATTCATGTTTGATGTAAGACGGCCTAGAACCTTGTTTTGCAGTTTGATTTGAGTTTCCTGTTTAAAGGAATACTGCCTACTTCTCAGTGCTTTCATGGTGAGGAACATCAACTGTGTGGAAAATTGCCTCTTTGAAGGGAATTGATTCATGCCTGCATCTCTTGTGGGAGTAAGATGGATGTAAGAAGTATAAGTGTCATGCTCCTTGTTATGCGTTTAGAATTGAGGTACCTGTTTAAAGTAATACTGACTTCCACTCAGTGTTCTCTTGGGTGACTAATATCACCTTTGTGCCAAATAACCCCTTAAAGTGAATGGAAAAAGCTCTGTGTGTCTTGTAATAGAACCATTCATGACAGAAGCAATAGGGTCCAGCTCCTTGTTGAGCAGTGTTAGTTGAGCGAATTTTAAAAGGAGAAGCGCCTGTCTCTCAGTTTTCTGAAGTGTGGGGAACATCATTTTCGCACAAAATTGCCCCTTTCAATGAATGGAAGAATTACTCTATGTCCTGTAGAGAACCACAAACGTTACAAGAAAGAGGGTCTAGCACTTTGTTTAGGACTTTAAATTGAGTAAGCATTTAAAAGGAATACTGCCTATCTCTCAGACTTTTAAAGTTTGAGGAATACAGTCTTTGGCAAAAAACCCCATTCAAGTGAATGGAAGAAACATTGTATCTCTTGTAATGCAGATGTCCAGGTTTGCAGCAGGAGGTTCTGGCCCATTGTTTCCCTGTGCGAATTGAATTAGCACGTGAAAGAATGCTTCCCAAAGAAAGTCTTTCTTGAAGGATATACTGCCTAGCATACAGTGTTTTCAGGTGGGTGGAACATCACTTTTTTGGAAAAGTGCCAAATTCAAGTGAAAGGAAGCAGCACTGTTTCTATTTTAAGAACAGCATTAATGTTAGAAGCAAGGGGGGCTAGCACGCTGTTTACCAGTGAGAAGTGAACGAACTTTTCAAGGGAATACTGCCTGTCTCTCTGGCTTTACACTGTGCAGAACATTACTTTTTTAAACAGCCATTTGCAAGTGAATGGAAGAAGCACTGTTTCTCTTCCAAGAGAACCATGAATGTTACAAGCAAGAGGGCCAAGAACCTTGTATAGCATTGTGAATTCAGTTAGCTGGTTATCAGAATACGGCCTACTTCTCAGTGTTATTTTGAGTGAAAAACATAAACTTTGTGCCAAATACCGCCTTTCAAATGAATGGAGAAACACTGTAGCTCTTCTAATAAAACCATTAATGTTAGAAGGAAGAGGGTCTAGCACATTGTTTAGCATTGTGTATTGAGTTAATTGTGGAAAGGAATACAGTCTACCTCTCATTGTTTTCATGGGGGAGAACATCACCTTTTTCAAAATCACCATATCCTGTGAAGGCCTGAAGCATTGAGGCTCTTATAAGAGAAATATGAATGTTAGCAGAAAGTGGCTCGAGCACTTTGATTAGCACTGTGAATTGAGTTGGCTTTTCAAAGGGACATTGCCTAAGTCTCAGCTTTTTCATGGGTGAGGATCATCAACTTTGTGCCTAATAGCCCCTTTCAAGTGAATGGTGAAACATTGTAGCTCTACTCAGAAAATCTTTTATGTTAGAAGGAAGAGGGTCTAGCAGTTTGCTTTGCATTGTGAACTGAGTTTGCTGTATAAGGGAATACTGCCTACCTCTCAGTGTTATCAAGACTGAGAAACATCACCTTTGTTCTCAATGGCCCCATACAACTGAATGGAAGATGCAGTGTAGCTTGTGTGAGGGAATCAATAATGTTTGAAGCAAGAGGGCTAGCACCTTGTTTTGCAGTTGGAATTGAGTTTGCTGTTTCAAGGAATACTGCCTACCTCTCAGCTTTTTCATGGGTAAGGAACATGAACTTTGTGCCTATTAGCCCCGTTCAAGTGAGTGGAGAAACATTGTAGTGCTTCTAAGAAAATCTTTCCTGTTAGAAGGAAGAGGGTCTAGCAGCTTGCTTTACATTGTGAACTGAGTTTGATGTATAAGGGAGTACTACCTACCTGTCAGTGTTTTCAACAGTGACAAACATCACATTTGTTCACAATGACCCCATACAGCTGAAAGGAAGATGCAGCAGTGTAGCTTCTGTGACAGAATCGTTCATGTTAGAAGCAAGAGGGCCCAGAACCTTGTTTTGCAGTTGGAATTGAGTTTGCTGTTTCAAGGAATACTGCCTACCTCTCAGTGTTTTCAAGAATGAGAAACATTACCTTTGTTGAAAATGGCCCCGTACAACTGAAAGGAAGATGCAGTGTAGCTTCTGTGAGAGAATCATTCATGTTTGAAGCAAGAGGTCCTAGAGCCTTGTTTTGCGGTTTCATTTGAGTTTGCTGTGTAAATGAATACTGCCTAACTCTCAGTATTTTCATAGGTGAAGAACATCAACTTTGTGCCAAATAGCCAATTTCAACTGAGTATAGAAGCACTGTAGCTCTTCGAAGAAAACCACTAATCTTAGGAGGAAGAAGGTCTAGCAGCATGCTTTGCATTGTGAATGGAGCTTGCTCTTGAAAAGAACAATGCCTACCTCTAAGTGTATCCATGAAGGAGAATACAAGTGAATGAAAGGAGCACTGTTGGTCTTGTTAGAGAACCATTAATTTTAGAAGCAAGAGGGTCTAGCGACTTGTTTAGTATTGTGAATTCCATTAACATTTTCAAAGGCTTCTGCATATCCCTTAGTGTTTTCACAGTTCTGTATCATCAACTTTTTGCAAAATGATCCCTCTATAGTGAAAGGCAGGAGCACTGTAGCTCTTCAAAGAGACACATTAAAGTTAGAAGCAATAAGGTCTACCACCTTGTTTAGCATTGTGAACTGAGTTGTCTCTCGAAAGGAACACTGCCTAAGTCTCAGCATTTTCATGGGGGAGGAACATCATCTTTCAGCCAAATAGCCCCTTTGGTGTGAGTGGAGAAACACTCTAGTTCGAATAAAATCTTTCATACTAGAAGGAAGAGAGTCTAGCATTTTGCTTAGCCTTGTGAACTGAGTTGGCTGTATAAGAGAATAGTGCCTACCTCTCAGGGATTTCAAGAATGAGAAACATTACCTTTTTGAAAATGGCCAAATACAAAAGAAAGGAAGATGCAGTGTACCTTCTGGGAGAGAATCATTCATGTTTGAAGTAAGAAGGCCTAGAACCTTGTTTTGCAGTTTGAATTGAGTTTGCTGTCTCAAGGAATACTGTCTAAATCTCAGCTTTTTCCTGGGTGAGGAACATCAACTTTGAGCCAAATAGGCCCTTACAAGTGAGTGGTGAAACACTCTAGTTCGAACAAAACCTTTCATGTTAGAAGGAAGAGGGTCTAGCAGTTTGCTTAGCATTGTGAACTGAGTTTCCTGTATAAGGGAATAGTGCCTACCTCTCAGTGATTTCAAGAATGAAAATCATTACCTTTGTTCACAATGGCTCTATACAATTGAATGGAAGAAGCAGTGTAGCTTGTGTGAGAGAATCAATAATGTTTGAAGCAAGAGGGGCTAGCACCTTGTTTTGCAGTTGGAATTGACTTTGCTGTTTGAAGGAACACTGCCTACCTCTCAGTGTTTTCAAGAATGACAAACATTACCTTTGTTGAAAATGGCCCCATTCAACTGAAAGGAAGATGCAGTGTAGCTTCAGTGAGAGAATAATTCATGTATGAAGTAAGAGGGCCTAGAACCTTGCTTTGCAGTTTGAATTGAGTTTGCTGTCTCAAGGAATACTGCCTAAATCTCAGGTTTTTCCTGGGTGAGGAACATCAACTTTGCGTCAAATAGGCTCTATCGAGTGAATGGAGAGAATCTCTAGTTCTAATAAAATAATTCATGTTAGAAGGAAGAGGTCTAGCAGTTTGCTTAGGATTGTGAACTGAGTTTGCTGTATAGTGCAATAGTGCCTACCTCTCAGTGTTTTCAAGAATGAGAAACATTACCTTTGCTGAAAATGGCCCCATACAACTGAAAGGAAGATGCAGTGTGGCTTCTGTGAGAGAATGGTTCATGTTTGAAGTAAGAGGGCTTAGAACCTTGCTTTGCAGTTTGATTTGAGTTTGCTGTTTAAAGGAATACTGCCTACCTCTCAGCTTTTTCATGGGTGAGGAACATGAACTTTGTGCCTATTAGCCCCTTTCAAGTGAGTGGAGAAACATTGTAGTGCTTCTAAGAAAATCTTTCCTGTTAGAAGGAAGAGGGTCTAGCAGCTCGCTTTACATTGTGAACTGAGTTTGATGTATAAGGCAATGCTACCTACCTGTCAGTGTTTTCAAGAGTGAGAAACATCACCTTTGTTCACAATGGCCCCATACAACTGAAAGGAAGATGCAGCAGTGTAGCTTCTGTGACAGAATCGTTCATGTTCGAAGCAAGAGGGCCCAGAACCTTGTTTTGCAGGTGGAATTGAGTTTGCTGTTTCAAGGAATACTGCCTACCTCTCAGTGTTTTCAAGAATGAGAAACATTACCTTTGTTGAAATTGGCCCCATACAACTGAATGGAAGATGCAGTGTAGATTCTGTGAGAGAATCATTCATGTTTGAAGTAAGAGGGCCTAGAAACTTGTTTTGCAGTTTGAATTGAGTTTCCTGTCTCAAGGAATACTACCTAACTCTCAGCTTTTTCCTGAGTGAGGAACATCAACTTTGAGCCTAGTAGGCCCTTTCAAGTGAGTGGAGAAACACTCTAGTTTGAATAAAATCTTTCATGTTAGACGATAGAGGGTCTAGCAGTTTGCTTTGCATTGTGAACTGAGTTTGCTGTGTAAGGGAATAATGCCAACCTGTCAGTGTTTTCAAGAGTGAGAAACATCACCTTTGTTCACAATGGCCCCTTATAACTGAATTGAAGTTGCAGTGTAGCTTGGGTGAGGGAATCGATAATGTTTGAAGCAAGAGGGGCTAGCACGTTCTTTTGCAGTTGGAATTGAGTTTGCTGTCTCAAGGAATACTGCCTAACTCTAAGCTTTTTCCTTGGTGAGGAACATCAACGTTGAGCCAAATAGGCCCCTTCAAGTTTGTGGAGAAACACTGTAGTTCTAATAAAATAATTCAGGTTAGAAGGAAGAGGGTCTAGCAGTTTGCTTAGGATGTGAACTGAGTTTGCTGTATCAGGCAATAGTGCCTACCTCTCAGTGTTTTCAAGAATGAGAAACATTACCTTTGTTGAAAATGGCCCCATACAACTGAAAGGAAGATGCAGTGTAGCTTCTGTGAGAGAATCATTCATGTTTGAAGCAAGAGGTCCTAGAGCCTTGTTTTGCAGTTTGATTTGAGTTTGGTGTGTAAAGGAGTACTGACTACTTGTCAGCTCTTTCATGTGTGAGAAATATCGACTTTGTGACTAATAGCCCCTTTCATGTGAGTGGAGAAACCTTGTTCTGGTTCTAAGAAAATCTTTCATGTTAGAAGGAAGAGGGTCTAGCAGCTTCCTTTGCATTGTGAACTGCGTTTGAAGTGTAAGGGAATACTGAATGCCTGTCAGTATTTTCAAGAATGAGAAACATCACCTTTGTTCACAATGGCTCTTTACAATTGAATGGAAGAAACAGGGTAGCTTGTTTGAGAGAATCAATAATGTTTGAAGCAGGAGGGGCTAGCACCTTGTTTTGCAGTTGGAATTGAGTTTGCTGTTTCAAGGAATACTGCCTACCTCTCAGTGTTTTGAAGAATGAGAAACCTTACCTTTGTTGAAAATGGCCCCATACAACTGAAAGGAAGATGCATTGTAGCTTCTGTGAGAGAATCATTCATGTTTGATGTAAGACGGCCTAGAACCTTGTTTTGCAGTTTGATTTGAGTTTCCTGTTTAAAGGAATACTGCCTACTTCTCAGTGCTTTCATGGTGAGGAACATCAACTGTGTGGAAAATTGCCTCTTTGAAGGGAATTGATTCATGCCTGCATCTCTTGTGGGAGTAAGATGGATGTAAGAAGTATAAGTGTCATGCTCCTTGTTATGCGTTTAGAATTGAGGTACCTGTTTAAAGTAATACTGACTTCCACTCAGTGTTCTCTTGGGTGACTAATATCACCTTTGTGCCAAATAACCCCTTAAAGTGAATGGAAAAAGCTCTGTGTGTCTTGTAATAGAACCATTCATGACAGAAGCAATAGGGTCCAGCTCCTTGTTGAGCAGTGTTAGTTGAGCGAATTTTAAAAGGAGAAGCGCCTGTCTCTCAGTTTTCTGAAGTGTGGGGAACATCATTTTCGCACAAAATTGCCCCTTTCAATGAATGGAAGAATTACTCTATGTCCTGTAGAGAACCACAAACGTTACAAGAAAGAGGGTCTAGCACTTTGTTTAGGACTTTAAATTGAGTAAGCATTTAAAAGGAATACTGCCTATCTCTCAGACTTTTAAAGTTTGAGGAATACAGTCTTTGGCAAAAAACCCCATTCAAGTGAATGGAAGAAACATTGTATCTCTTGTAATGCAGATGTCCAGGTTTGCAGCAGGAGGTTCTGGCCCATTGTTTCCCTGTGCGAATTGAATTAGCACGTGAAAGAATGCTTCCCAAAGAAAGTCTTTCTTGAAGGATATACTGCCTAGCATACAGTGTTTTCAGGTGGGTGGAACATCACTTTTTTGGAAAAGTGCCAAATTCAAGTGAAAGGAAGCAGCACTGTTTCTATTTTAAGAACAGCATTAATGTTAGAAGCAAGGGGGGCTAGCATGCTGTTTACCAGTGAGAAGTGAACGAACTTTTCAAGGGAATACTGCCTGTCTCTCTGGCTTTACACTGTGCAGAACATTACTTTTTTAAACAGCCATTTGCAAGTGAATGGAAGAAGCACTGTTTCTCTTCCAAGAGAACCATGAATGTTACAAGCAAGAGGGCCAAGAACCTTGTATAGCATTGTGAATTCAGTTAGCTGGTTATAAGAATACGGCCTACATCTCAGTGTTATTTTGAGTGAAAAACATAAACTTTGTGCCAAATACCGCCTTTCAAATGAATGGAGAAACACTGTAGCTCTTCTAATAAAACCATTAATGTTAGAAGGAAGAGGGTCTAGCACATTGTTTAGCATTGTGTATTGAGTTAATTGTGGAAAGGAATACAGTCTACCTCTCATTGTTTTCATGGGGGAGAACATCACCTTTTTCAAAATCACCATATCCTGTGAAGGCCTGAAGCATTGAGGCTCTTATAAGAGAAATATGAATGTTAGCAGAAAGTGGCTCGAGCACTTTGATTAGCACTGTGAATTGAGTTGGCTTTTCAAAGGGACATTGCCTAAGTCTCAGCTTTTTCATGGGTGAGGATCATCAACTTTGTGCCTAATAGCCCCTTTCAAGTGAATGGTGAAACATTGTACCTCTACTCAGAAAATCTTTTATGTTAGAAGGAAGAGGGTCTAGCAGTTTGCTTTGCATTGTGAACTGAGTTTGCTGTATAAGGGAATACTGCCTACCTCTCAGTGTTATCAAGACTGAGAAACATCACCTTTGTTCTCAATGGCCCCATACAACTGAATGGAAGATGCAGTGTAGCTTGTGTGAGGGAATCAATAATGTTTGAAGCAAGAGGGCTAGCACCTTGTTTTGCAGTTGGAATTGAGTTTGCTGTTTCAAGGAATACTGCCTACCTCTCAGCTTTTTCATGGGTAAGGAACATGAACTTTGTGCCTATTAGCCCCTTTCAAGTGAGTGGAGAAACATTGTAGTGCTTCTCAGAAAATCTTTCATGTTAGAAGGAAGAGGGTCTAGCAGCTTACTTTACATTGTGAACTGAGTTTGCTGTATAAGGGAATACTACCTACCAGTCAGTGTTTTCAAGAGTGAGAAACATCACCTTTGTTCACAATGGCCCCATACAACTGAAAGGAAGATGCAGTGTAGCTTCTGTGAGAGAATCGTTCATGTTTGAAGCAAGAGGGCCCACAACCTTGTTTTGCAGTTGGAATTGAGTTTGCTGTTTCAAGGAATACTGCCTACCTCTCAGTGTTTTCAAGAATGAGAAACATTACCTTCGTTGAAAATGCTCCCATACAACTGAAGGGAAGATGCAGTGTAGATTCTGTGAGAGAATCATTCATGTTTGAAGTAAGAGGGCCTAGAAACTTGTTTTGCAGTTTGAATTGAGCTTCTTGTCTCAAGGAATACTACCTAACTCTCAGCTTTATCCTGAGTGAGGAACATCAACTTTGAGCCTACTAGGCCCTTTCAAGTGAGTGGAGAAACAGTCTAGTTTGAATAAAATCTTTCATGTTAGACGATAGAGGGTCTAGCAGTTTGCTTTGCATTGTGAACTGAGTTTGCTGTGTAAGGGAATAATGCCTACCTGTCAGTGTTTTCAAGAGTGAGAAACATCACCTTTGTTCACAATGGCCCCTTATAACTGAATTGAAGTTGCAGTGTAGCTTGGGTGAGGGAATCAATAATGTTTGAAGCAAGAGGGGCTAGCACGTTCTTTTGCATTTGGAATTGAGTTTGCTGTCTCAAGGAATACTGACTAAATCTCAGGTTTTTCCTGGGTGAGGAACATCAACTTTGCGTCAAATAGGCCCTATCGAGTGAATGGAGAGACTCTCTAGTTCTAATAAAATAATTCATGTTAGAAGGAAGAGGGTCTAGCAGTTTGCCAAAGATTGTGAACTGAGTTTGCTGTATAAGGCAATAGTGCCTACCTCTCAGTGTTTTCAAGAATGAGAAACCTTACCTTTGTTGAAAATGGCCCCATACAACTGAAAGGAAGATGCAGTGTAGCTTCTGTGAGAGAATCATTCATGTTTGAAGCAAGCGATCCTAGAGCCTTGTTTTGCGGTTTCATTTGAGTTTGCTGTGTAAATGAATACTGCCTAACTCTCAGTGTTTTCATAGGTGAAGAACATCAACTTTGTGCCAAATAGCCAATTTCAAGTGAGTATAGAAGCACTGTAGCTCTTCGAAGAAAACCACTAATGTTAGGAGGAAGAAGGTCTAGCAGCATGCTTTGCATTGTGAATGGAGCTTGCTCTTGAAAAGAACAATGCCTACCTCTAAGTGTATCCATGAAGGAGAATACAAGTGAATGAAAGGAGCACTGTTGGTCTTGTTAGAGAACCATTAATTTTAGAAGCAAGAAGGTCTAGCGACTTGTTTAGTATTGTGAATTCAATTAACATTTTCAAAGGCTTCTGCATATCCCTTAGTGTTATCACAGTTCTGTATCATCAACTTTTTGCAAAATGACCCCCTCTATAGTGAATGGCAGGAGCACTGTAGCTCTTCAAAGAGACACATTAAAGTTAGAAGCAATAAGGTGTACCACCTTGTTTAGCATTGTGAACTGAGTTGGCTCTCGAAAGGAACACTGCCTAAGTCTCAGCTTTTTCATGGGGGAGGAACATCATCTTTAAGCCAAATAGCCCCTTTTGAGTGAGTGGAGAAACACTCTAGTTCGAATAAAATCTTTCATACTAGAAGGAAGAGAGTCTAGCAGTTTGCTTAGCCTTGTGAACTGAGTTGGCTGTATAAGAGAATAGTGCCTACCTCTCAGTGTTTTCAAGAATGACAAACATTACCTTTGTTGAAAATGGCCCCATTCAACTGAAAGGAAGATGCAGTGTAGCTTCAGTGAGAGAATAATTCATGTATGAAGTAAGAGGGCCTAGAACCTTGCTTTGCAGTTTGAATTGAGTTTGCTGTCTCAAGGAATACTGCCTAAATCTCAGGTTTTTCCTGGGTGAGGAACATCAACTTTGCATCAAATAGGCCCTATCGAGTGAATGGAGAGACTCTCTAGTTCTAATAAAATAATTCATGTTAGAAGGAAGAGGGTCTAGCAGTGTGCTTAGGATTGTGAACTGAGTTTGCTGTATAATGCAATAGTGCCTACCTCTCAGTGTTTTCAAGAATGAGAAACATTACCTTTGTTGAAAATGGCCCCATACAACTGAAAGGAAGATGCAGTGTGGCTTATGTGAGAGAATCGTTCATGTTTGAAGTAAGAGGGCTTCGAACCTTGCTTTGCGGTTTGATTTGAGTTTGCTGTTTAAAGGAGTACTGCCTACGTCTCAGCTTTTTCATGGGTGAAGAACATGAACTTTGTGCCTATTAGCCCCTTTCAAGTGAGTGGAGAAACATTGTAGTGCTTCTAAGAAAATCTTTCATGTTAGAAGGAAGAGGGTCTAGCAGCTTGCTTTACATTGTGAACTGAGTTTAATGTATAAGGGAGTACTACCTACCTGTCAGTGTTTTCAACAGTGACAAACATCACATTTGTTCACAATGACCCCATACAACTGAAAGGAAGATGCAGCAGTGTAGCTTCTGTGACAGAATCGTTCATGTTAGAAGCAAGAGGGCCCAGAACCTTGTTTTGCAGTTGGAATTGAGTTTGCTGTTTCAAGGAATACTGCCTACCTCTCAGTGTTTTCAAGAATGAGAAACATTACCTTTGTTGAAAATGGCCCCATACAACTGAATGGAAGATGCAGTGTAGATTCTGTGAGAGAATCATTCATGTTTGAAGTAAGAGGGCCTAGAAACTTGTTTTGCAGTTTGAATTGAGTTTCCTATCTCAAGGAATACTACCTAACTCTCAGCTTTTTCTTGAGTGAGGAACATCAACTTTGAGCCTAGTAGGCCCTTTCAAGTGAGTGGAGAAACACTCTAGTTTGAATAAAATCTTTCATGTTAGACGATAGAGCGTCTAGCAGTTTGCTTTGCATTGTGAACTGAGTTTGCTGTGTAAGGGAATAATGCTTACCTGTCAGTGTTTTCAAGAGTGAGAAACATCACCTTTGTTCACAATGGCCCCTTATAACTGAATTGAAGTTGCAGTGTAGCTTGGGTGAGGGAATCAATAATGTTTGAAGCAAGAGGGTTAGCACGTTCTTTTGCATTTGGAATTGAGTTTGCTGTCTCAAGGAATACTGCCTAACTCTAAGCTTTTTCCTGGGTGAGGAACATCAACCTTGAGCCAAATAGGCCCTTTCAAGTTTGTGGAGAAACAATCTAGTTCTAATAAAATAATTCCGTTTGAAGGAAGAGGGTCTAGCAGTTTGCTTAGGATTGTGAACTGAGTTTGCTCTATCAGGCAATAGTGCCTACCTCTCAGTGTTTTCAAGAATGAGAAACATTACCTTTTTTGAAAATGGCCCCATACAACTGAAAGGAAGATGCAGTGTAGCTTCTGGGAGAGAATCATTCATGTTTGAAGCAAGAGGGCCTGGAACCTTGTTTTGCACTTGATTTGAGCTTGCTGTTTAAAGGAATACTGACTACTTGTCAGCTTTTTCATGTGTGAGAAATATCGACTTTGTGACTAATAGCCCCTTTCATGTGAGTGGAGAAACCTTGTTCTGGTTCTAAGAAAATCTTTCATGTTAGAAGGAAGAGGGTCTAGCAGCTTCCTTTGCATTGTGAACTGCGTTTGAAGTGTAAGGGAATACTGAATGCCTGTCAGTATTTTCAAGAATGAGAAACATCACCTTTGTTCACAATGGCTCTTTACAATTGAATGGAAGAAACAGGGTAGCTTGTTTGAGAGAATCAATAATGTTTGAAGCAGGAGGGGCTAGCACCTTGTTTTGCAGTTGGAATTGAGTTTGCTGTTTCAAGGAATACTGCCTACCTCTCAGTGTTTTGAAGAATGAGAAACCTTACCTTTGTTGAAAATGGCCCCATACAACTGAAAGGAAGATGCATTGTAGCTTCTGTGAGAGAATCATTCATGTTTGATGTAAGACGGCCTAGAACCTTGTTTTGCAGTTTGATTTGAGTTTCCTGTTTAAAGGAATACTGCCTACTTCTCAGTGCTTTCATGGTGAGGAACATCAACTGTGTGGAAAATTGCCTCTTTGAAGGGAATTGATTCATGCCTGCATCTCTTGTGGGAGTAAGATGGATGTAAGAAGTATAAGTGTCATGCTCCTTGTTATGCGTTTAGAATTGAGGTACCTGTTTAAAGTAATACTGACTTCCACTCAGTGTTCTCTTGGGTGACTAATATCACCTTTGTGCCAAATAACCCCTTAAAGTGAATGGAAAAAGCTCTGTGTGTCTTGTAATAGAACCATTCATGACAGAAGCAATAGGGTCCAGCTCCTTGTTGAGCAGTGTTAGTTGAGCGAATTTTAAAAGGAGAAGCGCCTGTCTCTCAGTTTTCTGAAGTGTGGGGAACATCATTTTCGCACAAAATTGCCCCTTTCAATGAATGGAAGAATTACTCTATGTCCTGTAGAGAACCACAAACGTTACAAGAAAGAGGGTCTAGCACTTTGTTTAGGACTTTAAATTGAGTAAGCATTTAAAAGGAATACTGCCTATCTCTCAGACTTTTAAAGTTTGAGGAATACAGTCTTTGGCAAAAAACCCCATTCAAGTGAATGGAAGAAACATTGTATCTCTTGTAATGCAGATGTCCAGGTTTGCAGCAGGAGGTTCTGGCCCATTGTTTCCCTGTGCGAATTGAATTAGCACGTGAAAGAATGCTTCCCAAAGAAAGTCTTTCTTGAAGGATATACTGCCTAGCATACAGTGTTTTCAGGTGGGTGGAACATCACTTTTTTGGAAAAGTGCCAAATTCAAGTGAAAGGAAGCAGCACTGTTTCTATTTTAAGAACAGCATTAATGTTAGAAGCAAGGGGGGCTAGCATGCTGTTTACCAGTGAGAAGTGAACGAACTTTTCAAGGGAATACTGCCTGTCTCTCTGGCTTTACACTGTGCAGAACATTACTTTTTTAAACAGCCATTTGCAAGTGAATGGAAGAAGCACTGTTTCTCTTCCAAGAGAACCATGAATGTTACAAGCAAGAGGGCCAAGAACCTTGTATAGCATTGTGAATTCAGTTAGCTGGTTATAAGAATACGGCCTACATCTCAGTGTTATTTTGAGTGAAAAACATAAACTTTGTGCCAAATACCGCCTTTCAAATGAATGGAGAAACACTGTAGCTCTTCTAATAAAACCATTAATGTTAGAAGGAAGAGGGTCTAGCACATTGTTTAGCATTGTGTATTGAGTTAATTGTGGAAAGGAATACAGTCTACCTCTCATTGTTTTCATGGGGGAGAACATCACCTTTTTCAAAATCACCATATCCTGTGAAGGCCTGAAGCATTGAGGCTCTTATAAGAGAAATATGAATGTTAGCAGAAAGTGGCTCGAGCACTTTGATTAGCACTGTGAATTGAGTTGGCTTTTCAAAGGGACATTGCCTAAGTCTCAGCTTTTTCATGGGTGAGGATCATCAACTTTGTGCCTAATAGCCCCTTTCAAGTGAATGGTGAAACATTGTACCTCTACTCAGAAAATCTTTTATGTTAGAAGGAAGAGGGTCTAGCAGTTTGCTTTGCATTGTGAACTGAGTTTGCTGTATAAGGGAATACTGCCTACCTCTCAGTGTTATCAAGACTGAGAAACATCACCTTTGTTCTCAATGGCCCCATACAACTGAATGGAAGATGCAGTGTAGCTTGTGTGAGGGAATCAATAATGTTTGAAGCAAGAGGGCTAGCACCTTGTTTTGCAGTTGGAATTGAGTTTGCTGTTTCAAGGAATACTGCCTACCTCTCAGCTTTTTCATGGGTAAGGAACATGAACTTTGTGCCTATTAGCCCCTTTCAAGTGAGTGGAGAAACATTGTAGTGCTTCTCAGAAAATCTTTCATGTTAGAAGGAAGAGGGTCTAGCAGCTTACTTTACATTGTGAACTGAGTTTGCTGTATAAGGGAATACTACCTACCAGTCAGTGTTTTCAAGAGTGAGAAACATCACCTTTGTTCACAATGGCCCCATACAACTGAAAGGAAGATGCAGTGTAGCTTCTGTGAGAGAATCGTTCATGTTTGAAGCAAGAGGGCCCACAACCTTGTTTTGCAGTTGGAATTGAGTTTGCTGTTTCAAGGAATACTGCCTACCTCTCAGTGTTTTCAAGAATGAGAAACATTACCTTCGTTGAAAATGCTCCCATACAACTGAAGGGAAGATGCAGTGTAGATTCTGTGAGAGAATCATTCATGTTTGAAGTAAGAGGGCCTAGAAACTTGTTTTGCAGTTTGAATTGAGCTTCTTGTCTCAAGGAATACTACCTAACTCTCAGCTTTATCCTGAGTGAGGAACATCAACTTTGAGCCTACTAGGCCCTTTCAAGTGAGTGGAGAAACAGTCTAGTTTGAATAAAATCTTTCATGTTAGACGATAGAGGGTCTAGCAGTTTGCTTTGCATTGTGAACTGAGTTTGCTGTGTAAGGGAATAATGCCTACCTGTCAGTGTTTTCAAGAGTGAGAAACATCACCTTTGTTCACAATGGCCCCTTATAACTGAATTGAAGTTGCAGTGTAGCTTGGGTGAGGGAATCAATAATGTTTGAAGCAAGAGGGGCTAGCACGTTCTTTTGCATTTGGAATTGAGTTTGCTGTCTCAAGGAATACTGACTAAATCTCAGGTTTTTCCTGGGTGAGGAACATCAACTTTGCGTCAAATAGGCCCTATCGAGTGAATGGAGAGACTCTCTAGTTCTAATAAAATAATTCATGTTAGAAGGAAGAGGGTCTAGCAGTTTGCCAAAGATTGTGAACTGAGTTTGCTGTATAAGGCAATAGTGCCTACCTCTCAGTGTTTTCAAGAATGAGAAACCTTACCTTTGTTGAAAATGGCCCCATACAACTGAAAGGAAGATGCAGTGTAGCTTCTGTGAGAGAATCATTCATGTTTGAAGCAAGCGATCCTAGAGCCTTGTTTTGCGGTTTCATTTGAGTTTGCTGTGTAAATGAATACTGCCTAACTCTCAGTGTTTTCATAGGTGAAGAACATCAACTTTGTGCCAAATAGCCAATTTCAAGTGAGTATAGAAGCACTGTAGCTCTTCGAAGAAAACCACTAATGTTAGGAGGAAGAAGGTCTAGCAGCATGCTTTGCATTGTGAATGGAGCTTGCTCTTGAAAAGAACAATGCCTACCTCTAAGTGTATCCATGAAGGAGAATACAAGTGAATGAAAGGAGCACTGTTGGTCTTGTTAGAGAACCATTAATTTTAGAAGCAAGAAGGTCTAGCGACTTGTTTAGTATTGTGAATTCCATTAACATTTTCAAAGGCTTCTGCATATCCCTTAGTGTTATCACAGTTCTGTATCATCAACTTTTTGCAAAATGACCCCCTCTATAGTGAATGGCAGGAGCACTGTAGCTCTTCAAAGAGACACATTAAAGTTAGAAGCAATAAGGTGTACCACCTTGTTTAGCATTGTGAACTGAGTTGGCTCTCGAAAGGAACACTGCCTAAGTCTCAGCTTTTTCATGGGGGAGGAACATCATCTTTAAGCCAAATAGCCCCTTTTGAGTGAGTGGAGAAACACTCTAGTTCGAATAAAATCTTTCATACTAGAAGGAAGAGAGTCTAGCAGTTTGCTTAGCCTTGTGAACTGAGTTGGCTGTATAAGAGAATAGTGCCTACCTCTCAGTGTTTTCAAGAATGACAAACATTACCTTTGTTGAAAATGGCCCCATTCAACTGAAAGGAAGATGCAGTGTAGCTTCAGTGAGAGAATAATTCATGTATGAAGTAAGAGGGCCTAGAACCTTGCTTTGCAGTTTGAATTGAGTTTGCTGTCTCAAGGAATACTGCCTAAATCTCAGGTTTTTCCTGGGTGAGGAACATCAACTTTGCATCAAATAGGCCCTATCGAGTGAATGGAGAGACTCTCTAGTTCTAATAAAATAATTCATGTTAGAAGGAAGAGGGTCTAGCAGTGTGCTTAGGATTGTGAACTGAGTTTGCTGTATAATGCAATAGTGCCTACCTCTCAGTGTTTTCAAGAATGAGAAACATTACCTTTGTTGAAAATGGCCCCATACAACTGAAAGGAAGATGCAGTGTGGCTTATGTGAGAGAATCGTTCATGTTTGAAGTAAGAGGGCTTCGAACCTTGCTTTGCGGTTTGATTTGAGTTTGCTGTTTAAAGGAGTACTGCCTACGTCTCAGCTTTTTCATGGGTGAAGAACATGAACTTTGTGCCTATTAGCCCCTTTCAAGTGAGTGGAGAAACATTGTAGTGCTTCTAAGAAAATCTTTCATGTTAGAAGGAAGAGGGTCTAGCAGCTTGCTTTACATTGTGAACTGAGTTTAATGTATAAGGGAGTACTACCTACCTGTCAGTGTTTTCAACAGTGACAAACATCACATTTGTTCACAATGACCCCATACAACTGAAAGGAAGATGCAGCAGTGTAGCTTCTGTGACAGAATCGTTCATGTTAGAAGCAAGAGGGCCCAGAACCTTGTTTTGCAGTTGGAATTGAGTTTGCTGTTTCAAGGAATACTGCCTACCTCTCAGTGTTTTCAAGAATGAGAAACATTACCTTTGTTGAAAATGGCCCCATACAACTGAATGGAAGATGCAGTGTAGATTCTGTGAGAGAATCATTCATGTTTGAAGTAAGAGGGCCTAGAAACTTGTTTTGCAGTTTGAATTGAGTTTCCTATCTCAAGGAATACTACCTAACTCTCAGCTTTTTCTTGAGTGAGGAACATCAACTTTGAGCCTAGTAGGCCCTTTCAAGTGAGTGGAGAAACACTCTAGTTTGAATAAAATCTTTCATGTTAGACGATAGAGCGTCTAGCAGTTTGCTTTGCATTGTGAACTGAGTTTGCTGTGTAAGGGAATAATGCTTACCTGTCAGTGTTTTCAAGAGTGAGAAACATCACCTTTGTTCACAATGGCCCCTTATAACTGAATTGAAGTTGCAGTGTAGCTTGGGTGAGGGAATCAATAATGTTTGAAGCAAGAGGGTTAGCACGTTCTTTTGCATTTGGAATTGAGTTTGCTGTCTCAAGGAATACTGCCTAACTCTAAGCTTTTTCCTGGGTGAGGAACATCAACCTTGAGCCAAATAGGCCCTTTCAAGTTTGTGGAGAAACAATCTAGTTCTAATAAAATAATTCCGTTTGAAGGAAGAGGGTCTAGCAGTTTGCTTAGGATTGTGAACTGAGTTTGCTCTATCAGGCAATAGTGCCTACCTCTCAGTGTTTTCAAGAATGAGAAACATTACCTTTTTTGAAAATGGCCCCATACAACTGAAAGGAAGATGCAGTGTAGCTTCTGGGAGAGAATCATTCATGTTTGAAGCAAGAGGGCCTGGAACCTTGTTTTGCACTTGATTTGAGCTTGCTGTTTAAAGGAATACTGACTACTTGTCAGCTTTTTCATGTGTGAGAAATATCGACTTTGTGACTAATAGCCCCTTTCATGTGAGTGGAGAAACCTTGTTCTGGTTCTAAGAAAATCTTTCATGTTAGAAGGAAGAGGGTCTAGCAGCTTCCTTTGCATTGTGAACTGCGTTTGAAGTGTAAGGGAATACTGAATGCCTGTCAGTATTTTCAAGAATGAGAAACATCACCTTTGTTCACAATGGCTCTTTACAATTGAATGGAAGAAACAGGGTAGCTTGTTTGAGAGAATCAATAATGTTTGAAGCAGGAGGGGCTAGCACCTTGTTTTGCAGTTGGAATTGAGTTTGCTGTTTCAAGGAATACTGCCTACCTCTCAGTGTTTTGAAGAATGAGAAACCTTACCTTTGTTGAAAATGGCCCCATACAACTGAAAGGAAGATGCATTGTAGCTTCTGTGAGAGAATCATTCATGTTTGATGTAAGACGGCCTAGAACCTTGTTTTGCAGTTTGATTTGAGTTTCCTGTTTAAAGGAATACTGCCTACTTCTCAGTGCTTTCATGGTGAGGAACATCAACTGTGTGGAAAATTGCCTCTTTGAAGGGAATTGATTCATGCCTGCATCTCTTGTGGGAGTAAGATGGATGTAAGAAGTATAAGTGTCATGCTCCTTGTTATGCGTTTAGAATTGAGGTACCTGTTTAAAGTAATACTGACTTCCACTCAGTGTTCTCTTGGGTGACTAATATCACCTTTGTGCCAAATAACCCCTTAAAGTGAATGGAAAAAGCTCTGTGTGTCTTGTAATAGAACCATTCATGACAGAAGCAATAGGGTCCAGCTCCTTGTTGAGCAGTGTTAGTTGAGCGAATTTTAAAAGGAGAAGCGCCTGTCTCTCAGTTTTCTGAAGTGTGGGGAACATCATTTTCGCACAAAATTGCCCCTTTCAATGAATGGAAGAATTACTCTATGTCCTGTAGAGAACCACAAACGTTACAAGAAAGAGGGTCTAGCACTTTGTTTAGGACTTTAAATTGAGTAAGCATTTAAAAGGAATACTGCCTATCTCTCAGACTTTTAAAGTTTGAGGAATACAGTCTTTGGCAAAAAACCCCATTCAAGTGAATGGAAGAAACATTGTATCTCTTGTAATGCAGATGTCCAGGTTTGCAGCAGGAGGTTCTGGCCCATTGTTTCCCTGTGCGAATTGAATTAGCACGTGAAAGAATGCTTCCCAAAGAAAGTCTTTCTTGAAGGATATACTGCCTAGCATACAGTGTTTTCAGGTGGGTGGAACATCACTTTTTTGGAAAAGTGCCAAATTCAAGTGAAAGGAAGCAGCACTGTTTCTATTTTAAGAACAGCATTAATGTTAGAAGCAAGGGGGGCTAGCACGCTGTTTACCAGTGAGAAGTGAACGAACTTTTCAAGGGAATACTGCCTGTCTCTCTGGCTTTACACTGTGCAGAACATTACTTTTTTAAACAGCCATTTGCAAGTGAATGGAAGAAGCACTGTTTCTCTTCCAAGAGAACCATGAATGTTACAAGCAAGAGGGCCAAGAACCTTGTATAGCATTGTGAATTCAGTTAGCTGGTTATCAGAATACGGCCTACTTCTCAGTGTTATTTTGAGTGAAAAACATAAACTTTGTGCCAAATACCGCCTTTCAAATGAATGGAGAAACACTGTAGCTCTTCTAATAAAACCATTAATGTTAGAAGGAAGAGGGTCTAGCACATTGTTTAGCATTGTGTATTGAGTTAATTGTGGAAAGGAATACAGTCTACCTCTCATTGTTTTCATGGGGGAGAACATCACCTTTTTCAAAATCACCATATCCTGTGAAGGCCTGAAGCATTGAGGCTCTTATAAGAGAAATATGAATGTTAGCAGAAAGTGGCTCGAGCACTTTGATTAGCACTGTGAATTGAGTTGGCTTTTCAAAGGGACATTGCCTAAGTCTCAGCTTTTTCATGGGTGAGGATCATCAACTTTGTGCCTAATAGCCCCTTTCAAGTGAATGGTGAAACATTGTAGCTCTACTCAGAAAATCTTTTATGTTAGAAGGAAGAGGGTCTAGCAGTTTGCTTTGCATTGTGAACTGAGTTTGCTGTATAAGGGAATACTGCCTACCTCTCAGTGTTATCAAGACTGAGAAACATCACCTTTGTTCTCAATGGCCCCATACAACTGAATGGAAGATGCAGTGTAGCTTGTGTGAGGGAATCAATAATGTTTGAAGCAAGAGGGCTAGCACCTTGTTTTGCAGTTGGAATTGAGTTTGCTGTTTCAAGGAATACTGCCTACCTCTCAGCTTTTTCATGGGTAAGGAACATGAACTTTGTGCCTATTAGCCCCGTTCAAGTGAGTGGAGAAACATTGTAGTGCTTCTCAGAAAATCTTTCATGTTAGAAGGAAGAGGGTCTAGCAGCTTACTTTACATTGTGAACTGAGTTTGCTGTATAAGGGAATACTACCTACCATTCAGTGTTTTCAAGAGTGAGAAACATCACCTTTGTTCACAATGGCCCCATACAACTGAAAGGAAGATGCAGTGTAGCTTCTGTGAGAGAATCGTTCATGTTTGAAGCAAGAGGGCCCACAACCTTGTTTTGCAGTTGGAATTGAGTTTGCTGTTTCAAGGAATACTGCCTACCTCTCAGTGTTTTCAAGAATGAGAAACATTACCTTCGTTGAAAATGCTCCCATACAACTGAAGGGAAGATGCAGTGTAGATTCTGTGAGAGAATCATTCATGTTTGAAGTAAGAGGGCCTAGAAACTTGTTTTGCAGTTTGAATTGAGCTTCTTGTCTCAAGGAATACTACCTAACTCTCAGCTTTATCCTGAGTGAGGAACATCAACTTTGAGCCTACTAGGCCCTTTCAAGTGAGTGGAGAAACAGTCTAGTTTGAATAAAATCTTTCATGTTAGACGATAGAGGGTCTAGCAGTTTGCTTTGCATTGTGAACTGAGTTTGCTGTGTAAGGGAATAATGCCTACCTGTCAGTGTTTTCAAGAGTGAGAAACATCACCTTTGTTCACAATGGCCCCTTATAACTGAATTGAAGTTGCAGTGTAGCTTGGGTGAGGGAATCAATAATGTTTGAAGCAAGAGGGGCTAGCACGTTCTTTTGCATTTGGAATTGAGTTTGCTGTCTCAAGGAATACTGACTAAATCTCAGGTTTTTCCTGGGTGAGGAACATCAACTTTGCGTCAAATAGGCCCTATCGAGTGAATGGAGAGACTCTCTAGTTCTAATAAAATAATTCATGTTAGAAGGAAGAGGGTCTAGCAGTTTGCCAAAGATTGTGAACTGAGTTTGCTGTATCAGGCAATAGTGCCTACCTCTCAGTGTTTTCAAGAATGAGAAACATTACCTTCGTTGAAAATGCTCCCATACAACTGAAGGGAAGATGCAGTGTAGATTCTGTGAGAGAATCATTCATGTTTGAAGTAAGAGGGCCTAGAAACTTGTTTTGCAGTTTGAATTGAGCTTCTTGTCTCAAGGAATACTACCTAACTCTCAGCTTTATCCTGAGTGAGGAACATCAACTTTGAGCCTACTAGGCCCTTTCAAGTGAGTGGAGAAACAGTCTAGTTTGAATAAAATCTTTCATGTTAGACGATAGAGGGTCTAGCAGTTTGCTTTGCATTGTGAACTGAGTTTGCTGTGTAAGGGAATAATGCCTACCTGTCAGTGTTTTCAAGAGTGAGAAACATCACCTTTGTTCACAATGGCCCCTTATAACAGAATTGAAGTTGCAGTGTAGCTTCGGTGAGGGAATCAATAATGTTTGAAGCAAGAGGGGCTAGCACGTTCATTTGCAGTTGGAATTGAGTTTGCTGTCTCAAGGAATACTGCCTAACTCTAAGCTTTTTCCTGGGTGAGGAACATCAACGTTGAGCCAAATAGGCCCTTTCAAGTTTGTGGAGAAACACTCTAGTTCTAATAAAATAATTCAGGTTAGAAGGAAGAAGGTCTAGCAGTTTGCTTAGGATTGTGAACTGAGTTTGCTGTATCAGGCAATAGTGCCTACCTCTCAGTGTTTTCAAGAATGAGAAACCTTACCTTTGTTGAAAATGGCCCCATACAACTGAAAGGAAGATGCAGTGTAGCTTCTGTGAGAGAATCATTCATGTTTGAAGCAAGAGGTCCTAGAGCCTTGTTTTGCGGTTTCATTTGAGTTTGCTGTGTAAATGAATACTGCCTAACTCTCAGTGTTTTCATAGGGGAAGAACATCAACTTTGTGCCAAATAGCCAATTTCAACTGAGTATAGAAGCACTGTAGCTCTTCGAAGAAAACCACTAATCTTAGGAGGAAGAAGGTCTAGCAGCATGCTTTGCATTGTGAATGGAGCTTGCTCTTGAAAAGAACAATGCCTACCTCTAAGTGTATCCATGAAGGAGAATACAAGTGAATGAAAGGAGCACTGTTGGTCTTGTTAGAGAACCATTAATTTTAGAAGCAAGAGGGTGTAGCGACTTGTTTAGTATTGTGAATTCAATTAACATTTTCAAAGGCTTCTGCATATCCCTTAGTGTTATCACAGTTCTGTATCATCAACTTTTTGCAAAATGACCCCTCTATAGTGAATGGCTGGAGCACTGTAACTCGTCAAAGAGACACATTAAAGTTAGAAGCAATAAGGTCTACCACCTTGTTTAGCATTGTGAACTGAGTTGGCTCTCGAAAGGAACACTGCCTAAGTCTCAGCTTTTTCATGGGGGAGGAACATCATCTTTCAGCCAAATAGCCCCTTTTGAGTGAGTGGAGAAACACTCTAGTTTGAATAAAATCTTTCATACTAGAAGGAAGAGAGTCTAGCACTTTGCTTAGCCTTGTGAACTGAGTTGGCTGTGTAAGAGAATAGTGCCTACCTCTCAGGGATTTCAAGAATGAGAAACATTACCTTTTTGAAAATGGCCCCATACAACAGAAAGGAAGATGCAGTGTAGCTTCTGGGAGAGAATCATTCATGTTTGAACTAAGAGGGCCTAGAACCTTGTTTTGCAGTTTGAATTGAGTTTGCTGTCTCAAGGAATACTGTGTAAATCTCAGCTTTTTCCTGGGTGAGGAACATCAACTTTGAGCCAAATAGGCCCTTACAAGTGAGTGGCGAAACACTCTAGTTCGAACAAAATCTTTCATGTTAGAGGGTCTAGCAGTTTGCTTAGCATTGTGAACTGAGTTTCCTGTATAAGGGAATAGTGCTTGTGTCAGAGAATCAATAATATTTGAAGCAAGAGGTGCTAGCACCTTGTTTTGCAGTTGGAATTGACTTTGCTATTTGAAGGAACACTGCCTACCTCTCAGTGTATTCAAGAATGACAAACATTACCTTTGTTGAAAATGGCCCCATTCAACTGATAGGAAGATGCAGTGTAGCTTCAGTGAGAGAATAATTCATGTATGAAGTAAGAGGGCCTAGAACCTTGCTTTGCAGTTTGAATTGAGTTTGCTGTCTCAAGGAATACTGCCTAAATCTCAGGTTTTTCCTGGGTGAGGAACATCAACTTTGCCTCAAAAAGGCCCTATCGAGTGAATGGAGAGACTCTCTAGTTCTCATAAAATAATTCATGTTAGAAGGAAGAGGGTCTAGCAGTTTGCTAAGGATTGTGAACTGAGTTTGCTGTATAAGGCAATAGTGCCTACCTCTCAGTGTTTTCAAGAATGAGAAACATTACCTTTGTTGAAAATGGCCCCATACAACTGAAAGGAAGATGCAGTGTGGCTTCTGTGAGAGAATCGTTCATGTTTGAAGTAAGAGGGCTTCGAACCTTGCTTTGCAGTTTGATTTGAGTTTGCTGTTTAAAGGAATACTGCCTACCCCTCAGCTTTTTCATGGGTGAAGAACATGAACTTTGTGCCTATTAGCCCCTTTCAAGTGAGTGGAGAAACATTGTAGTGCTTCTAAGAAAATCTTTCCTGTTAGAAGGAAGAGGGTCTAGCAGCTTGCTTTACATTGTGAACTGAGTTTGATGTATAAGGGAGTACTACCTACCTGTCAGTGTTTTCAACAGTGACAAACATCACATTTGTTCACAATGACCCCATACAGCTGAAAGGAAGATGCAGCAGTGTAGCTTCTGTGACAGAATCGTTCATGTTAGAAGCAAGAGGGCCCAGAACCTTGTTTTGCAGTTGGAATTGAGTTTGCTGTTTCAAGGAATACTGCCTACCTCTCAGTGTTTTCAAGAATGAGAAACATTACCTTTGTTGAAAATGGCCCCGTACAACTGAAAGGAAGATGCAGTGTAGCTTCTGTGAGAGAATCATTCATGTTTGAAGCAAGAGGTCCTAGAGCCTTGTTTTGCGGTTTCATTTGAGTTTGCTGTGTAAATGAATACTGCCTAACTCTCAGTATTTTCATAGGTGAAGAACATCAACTTTGTGCCAAATAGCCAATTTCAACTGAGTATAGAAGCACTGTAGCTCTTCGAAGAAAACCACTAATCTTAGGAGGAAGAAGGTCTAGCAGCATGCTTTGCATTGTGAATGGAGCTTGCTCTTGAAAAGAACAATGCCTACCTCTAAGTGTATCCATGAAGGAGAATACAAGTGAATGAAAGGAGCACTGTTGGTCTTGTTAGAGAACCATTAATTTTAGAAGCAAGAGGGTCTAGCGACTTGTTTAGTATTGTGAATTCCATTAACATTTTCAAAGGCTTCTGCATATCCCTTAGTGTTTTCACAGTTCTGTATCATCAACTTTTTGCAAAATGATCCCTCTATAGTGAAAGGCAGGAGCACTGTAGCTCTTCAAAGAGACACATTAAAGTTAGAAGCAATAAGGTCTACCACCTTGTTTAGCATTGTGAACTGAGTTGTCTCTCGAAAGGAACACTGCCTAAGTCTCAGCATTTTCATGGGGGAGGAACATCATCTTTCAGCCAAATAGCCCCTTTGGTGTGAGTGGAGAAACACTCTAGTTCGAATAAAATCTTTCATACTAGAAGGAAGAGAGTCTAGCATTTTGCTTAGCCTTGTGAACTGAGTTGGCTGTATAAGAGAATAGTGCCTACCTCTCAGGGATTTCAAGAATGAGAAACATTACCTTTTTGAAAATGGCCAAATACAAAAGAAAGGAAGATGCAGTGTACCTTCTGGGAGAGAATCATTCATGTTTGAAGTAAGAAGGCCTAGAACCTTGTTTTGCAGTTTGAATTGAGTTTGCTGTCTCAAGGAATACTGTCTAAATCTCAGCTTTTTCCTGGGTGAGGAACATCAACTTTGAGCCAAATAGGCCCTTACAAGTGAGTGGTGAAACACTCTAGTTCGAACAAAACCTTTCATGTTAGAAGGAAGAGGGTCTAGCAGTTTGCTTAGCATTGTGAACTGAGTTTCCTGTATAAGGGAATAGTGCCTACCTCTCAGTGATTTCAAGAATGAAAATCATTACCTTTGTTCACAATGGCTCTATACAATTGAATGGAAGAAGCAGTGTAGCTTGTGTGAGAGAATCAATAATGTTTGAAGCAAGAGGGGCTAGCACCTTGTTTTGCAGTTGGAATTGACTTTGCTGTTTGAAGGAACACTGCCTACCTCTCAGTGTTTTCAAGAATGACAAACATTACCTTTGTTGAAAATGGCCCCATTCAACTGAAAGGAAGATGCAGTGTAGCTTCAGTGAGAGAATAATTCATGTATGAAGTAAGAGGGCCTAGAACCTTGCTTTGCAGTTTGAATTGAGTTTGCTGTCTCAAGGAATACTGCCTAAATCTCAGGTTTTTCCTGGGTGAGGAACATCAACTTTGCGTCAAATAGGCTCTATCGAGTGAATGGAGAGAATCTCTAGTTCTAATAAAATAATTCATGTTAGAAGGAAGAGGTCTAGCAGTTTGCTTAGGATTGTGAACTGAGTTTGCTGTATAGTGCAATAGTGCCTACCTCTCAGTGTTTTCAAGAATGAGAAACATTACCTTTGCTGAAAATGGCCCCATACAACTGAAAGGAAGATGCAGTGTGGCTTCTGTGAGAGAATGGTTCATGTTTGAAGTAAGAGGGCTTAGAACCTTGCTTTGCAGTTTGATTTGAGTTTGCTGTTTAAAGGAATACTGCCTACCTCTCAGCTTTTTCATGGGTGAGGAACATGAACTTTGTGCCTATTAGCCCCTTTCAAGTGAGTGGAGAAACATTGTAGTGCTTCTAAGAAAATCTTTCCTGTTAGAAGGAAGAGGGTCTAGCAGCTCGCTTTACATTGTGAACTGAGTTTGATGTATAAGGCAATGCTACCTACCTGTCAGTGTTTTCAAGAGTGAGAAACATCACCTTTGTTCACAATGGCCCCATACAACTGAAAGGAAGATGCAGCAGTGTAGCTTCTGTGACAGAATCGTTCATGTTCGAAGCAAGAGGGCCCAGAACCTTGTTTTGCAGGTGGAATTGAGTTTGCTGTTTCAAGGAATACTGCCTACCTCTCAGTGTTTTCAAGAATGAGAAACATTACCTTTGTTGAAATTGGCCCCATACAACTGAATGGAAGATGCAGTGTAGATTCTGTGAGAGAATCATTCATGTTTGAAGTAAGAGGGCCTAGAAACTTGTTTTGCAGTTTGAATTGAGTTTCCTGTCTCAAGGAATACTACCTAACTCTCAGCTTTTTCCTGAGTGAGGAACATCAACTTTGAGCCTAGTAGGCCCTTTCAAGTGAGTGGAGAAACACTCTAGTTTGAATAAAATCTTTCATGTTAGACGATAGAGGGTCTAGCAGTTTGCTTTGCATTGTGAACTGAGTTTGCTGTGTAAGGGAATAATGCCAACCTGTCAGTGTTTTCAAGAGTGAGAAACATCACCTTTGTTCACAATGGCCCCTTATAACTGAATTGAAGTTGCAGTGTAGCTTGGGTGAGGGAATCGATAATGTTTGAAGCAAGAGGGGCTAGCACGTTCTTTTGCAGTTGGAATTGAGTTTGCTGTCTCAAGGAATACTGCCTAACTCTAAGCTTTTTCCTTGGTGAGGAACATCAACGTTGAGCCAAATAGGCCCCTTCAAGTTTGTGGAGAAACACTGTAGTTCTAATAAAATAATTCAGGTTAGAAGGAAGAGGGTCTAGCAGTTTGCTTAGGATGTGAACTGAGTTTGCTGTATCAGGCAATAGTGCCTACCTCTCAGTGTTTTCAAGAATGAGAAACATTACCTTTGTTGAAAATGGCCCCATACAACTGAAAGGAAGATGCAGTGTAGCTTCTGTGAGAGAATCATTCATGTTTGAAGCAAGAGGTCCTAGAGCCTTGTTTTGCAGTTTGATTTGAGTTTGGTGTGTAAAGGAGTACTGACTACTTGTCAGCTCTTTCATGTGTGAGAAATATCGACTTTGTGACTAATAGCCCCTTTCATGTGAGTGGAGAAACCTTGTTCTGGTTCTAAGAAAATCTTTCATGTTAGAAGGAAGAGGGTCTAGCAGCTTCCTTTGCATTGTGAACTGCGTTTGAAGTGTAAGGGAATACTGAATGCCTGTCAGTATTTTCAAGAATGAGAAACATCACCTTTGTTCACAATGGCTCTTTACAATTGAATGGAAGAAACAGGGTAGCTTGTTTGAGAGAATCAATAATGTTTGAAGCAGGAGGGGCTAGCACCTTGTTTTGCAGTTGGAATTGAGTTTGCTGTTTCAAGGAATACTGCCTACCTCTCAGTGTTTTGAAGAATGAGAAACCTTACCTTTGTTGAAAATGGCCCCATACAACTGAAAGGAAGATGCATTGTAGCTTCTGTGAGAGAATCATTCATGTTTGATGTAAGACGGCCTAGAACCTTGTTTTGCAGTTTGATTTGAGTTTCCTGTTTAAAGGAATACTGCCTACTTCTCAGTGCTTTCATGGTGAGGAACATCAACTGTGTGGAAAATTGCCTCTTTGAAGGGAATTGATTCATGCCTGCATCTCTTGTGGGAGTAAGATGGATGTAAGAAGTATAAGTGTCATGCTCCTTGTTATGCGTTTAGAATTGAGGTACCTGTTTAAAGTAATACTGACTTCCACTCAGTGTTCTCTTGGGTGACTAATATCACCTTTGTGCCAAATAACCCCTTAAAGTGAATGGAAAAAGCTCTGTGTGTCTTGTAATAGAACCATTCATGACAGAAGCAATAGGGTCCAGCTCCTTGTTGAGCAGTGTTAGTTGAGCGAATTTTAAAAGGAGAAGCGCCTGTCTCTCAGTTTTCTGAAGTGTGGGGAACATCATTTTCGCACAAAATTGCCCCTTTCAATGAATGGAAGAATTACTCTATGTCCTGTAGAGAACCACAAACGTTACAAGAAAGAGGGTCTAGCACTTTGTTTAGGACTTTAAATTGAGTAAGCATTTAAAAGGAATACTGCCTATCTCTCAGACTTTTAAAGTTTGAGGAATACAGTCTTTGGCAAAAAACCCCATTCAAGTGAATGGAAGAAACATTGTATCTCTTGTAATGCAGATGTCCAGGTTTGCAGCAGGAGGTTCTGGCCCATTGTTTCCCTGTGCGAATTGAATTAGCACGTGAAAGAATGCTTCCCAAAGAAAGTCTTTCTTGAAGGATATACTGCCTAGCATACAGTGTTTTCAGGTGGGTGGAACATCACTTTTTTGGAAAAGTGCCAAATTCAAGTGAAAGGAAGCAGCACTGTTTCTATTTTAAGAACAGCATTAATGTTAGAAGCAAGGGGGGCTAGCATGCTGTTTACCAGTGAGAAGTGAACGAACTTTTCAAGGGAATACTGCCTGTCTCTCTGGCTTTACACTGTGCAGAACATTACTTTTTTAAACAGCCATTTGCAAGTGAATGGAAGAAGCACTGTTTCTCTTCCAAGAGAACCATGAATGTTACAAGCAAGAGGGCCAAGAACCTTGTATAGCATTGTGAATTCAGTTAGCTGGTTATAAGAATACGGCCTACATCTCAGTGTTATTTTGAGTGAAAAACATAAACTTTGTGCCAAATACCGCCTTTCAAATGAATGGAGAAACACTGTAGCTCTTCTAATAAAACCATTAATGTTAGAAGGAAGAGGGTCTAGCACATTGTTTAGCATTGTGTATTGAGTTAATTGTGGAAAGGAATACAGTCTACCTCTCATTGTTTTCATGGGGGAGAACATCACCTTTTTCAAAATCACCATATCCTGTGAAGGCCTGAAGCATTGAGGCTCTTATAAGAGAAATATGAATGTTAGCAGAAAGTGGCTCGAGCACTTTGATTAGCACTGTGAATTGAGTTGGCTTTTCAAAGGGACATTGCCTAAGTCTCAGCTTTTTCATGGGTGAGGATCATCAACTTTGTGCCTAATAGCCCCTTTCAAGTGAATGGTGAAACATTGTACCTCTACTCAGAAAATCTTTTATGTTAGAAGGAAGAGGGTCTAGCAGTTTGCTTTGCATTGTGAACTGAGTTTGCTGTATAAGGGAATACTGCCTACCTCTCAGTGTTATCAAGACTGAGAAACATCACCTTTGTTCTCAATGGCCCCATACAACTGAATGGAAGATGCAGTGTAGCTTGTGTGAGGGAATCAATAATGTTTGAAGCAAGAGGGCTAGCACCTTGTTTTGCAGTTGGAATTGAGTTTGCTGTTTCAAGGAATACTGCCTACCTCTCAGCTTTTTCATGGGTAAGGAACATGAACTTTGTGCCTATTAGCCCCTTTCAAGTGAGTGGAGAAACATTGTAGTGCTTCTCAGAAAATCTTTCATGTTAGAAGGAAGAGGGTCTAGCAGCTTACTTTACATTGTGAACTGAGTTTGCTGTATAAGGGAATACTACCTACCAGTCAGTGTTTTCAAGAGTGAGAAACATCACCTTTGTTCACAATGGCCCCATACAACTGAAAGGAAGATGCAGTGTAGCTTCTGTGAGAGAATCGTTCATGTTTGAAGCAAGAGGGCCCACAACCTTGTTTTGCAGTTGGAATTGAGTTTGCTGTTTCAAGGAATACTGCCTACCTCTCAGTGTTTTCAAGAATGAGAAACATTACCTTCGTTGAAAATGCTCCCATACAACTGAAGGGAAGATGCAGTGTAGATTCTGTGAGAGAATCATTCATGTTTGAAGTAAGAGGGCCTAGAAACTTGTTTTGCAGTTTGAATTGAGCTTCTTGTCTCAAGGAATACTACCTAACTCTCAGCTTTATCCTGAGTGAGGAACATCAACTTTGAGCCTACTAGGCCCTTTCAAGTGAGTGGAGAAACAGTCTAGTTTGAATAAAATCTTTCATGTTAGACGATAGAGGGTCTAGCAGTTTGCTTTGCATTGTGAACTGAGTTTGCTGTGTAAGGGAATAATGCCTACCTGTCAGTGTTTTCAAGAGTGAGAAACATCACCTTTGTTCACAATGGCCCCTTATAACTGAATTGAAGTTGCAGTGTAGCTTGGGTGAGGGAATCAATAATGTTTGAAGCAAGAGGGGCTAGCACGTTCTTTTGCATTTGGAATTGAGTTTGCTGTCTCAAGGAATACTGACTAAATCTCAGGTTTTTCCTGGGTGAGGAACATCAACTTTGCGTCAAATAGGCCCTATCGAGTGAATGGAGAGACTCTCTAGTTCTAATAAAATAATTCATGTTAGAAGGAAGAGGGTCTAGCAGTTTGCCAAAGATTGTGAACTGAGTTTGCTGTATAAGGCAATAGTGCCTACCTCTCAGTGTTTTCAAGAATGAGAAACCTTACCTTTGTTGAAAATGGCCCCATACAACTGAAAGGAAGATGCAGTGTAGCTTCTGTGAGAGAATCATTCATGTTTGAAGCAAGCGATCCTAGAGCCTTGTTTTGCGGTTTCATTTGAGTTTGCTGTGTAAATGAATACTGCCTAACTCTCAGTGTTTTCATAGGTGAAGAACATCAACTTTGTGCCAAATAGCCAATTTCAAGTGAGTATAGAAGCACTGTAGCTCTTCGAAGAAAACCACTAATGTTAGGAGGAAGAAGGTCTAGCAGCATGCTTTGCATTGTGAATGGAGCTTGCTCTTGAAAAGAACAATGCCTACCTCTAAGTGTATCCATGAAGGAGAATACAAGTGAATGAAAGGAGCACTGTTGGTCTTGTTAGAGAACCATTAATTTTAGAAGCAAGAAGGTCTAGCGACTTGTTTAGTATTGTGAATTCAATTAACATTTTCAAAGGCTTCTGCATATCCCTTAGTGTTATCACAGTTCTGTATCATCAACTTTTTGCAAAATGACCCCCTCTATAGTGAATGGCAGGAGCACTGTAGCTCTTCAAAGAGACACATTAAAGTTAGAAGCAATAAGGTGTACCACCTTGTTTAGCATTGTGAACTGAGTTGGCTCTCGAAAGGAACACTGCCTAAGTCTCAGCTTTTTCATGGGGGAGGAACATCATCTTTAAGCCAAATAGCCCCTTTTGAGTGAGTGGAGAAACACTCTAGTTCGAATAAAATCTTTCATACTAGAAGGAAGAGAGTCTAGCAGTTTGCTTAGCCTTGTGAACTGAGTTGGCTGTATAAGAGAATAGTGCCTACCTCTCAGTGTTTTCAAGAATGACAAACATTACCTTTGTTGAAAATGGCCCCATTCAACTGAAAGGAAGATGCAGTGTAGCTTCAGTGAGAGAATAATTCATGTATGAAGTAAGAGGGCCTAGAACCTTGCTTTGCAGTTTGAATTGAGTTTGCTGTCTCAAGGAATACTGCCTAAATCTCAGGTTTTTCCTGGGTGAGGAACATCAACTTTGCATCAAATAGGCCCTATCGAGTGAATGGAGAGACTCTCTAGTTCTAATAAAATAATTCATGTTAGAAGGAAGAGGGTCTAGCAGTGTGCTTAGGATTGTGAACTGAGTTTGCTGTATAATGCAATAGTGCCTACCTCTCAGTGTTTTCAAGAATGAGAAACATTACCTTTGTTGAAAATGGCCCCATACAACTGAAAGGAAGATGCAGTGTGGCTTATGTGAGAGAATCGTTCATGTTTGAAGTAAGAGGGCTTCGAACCTTGCTTTGCGGTTTGATTTGAGTTTGCTGTTTAAAGGAGTACTGCCTACGTCTCAGCTTTTTCATGGGTGAAGAACATGAACTTTGTGCCTATTAGCCCCTTTCAAGTGAGTGGAGAAACATTGTAGTGCTTCTAAGAAAATCTTTCATGTTAGAAGGAAGAGGGTCTAGCAGCTTGCTTTACATTGTGAACTGAGTTTAATGTATAAGGGAGTACTACCTACCTGTCAGTGTTTTCAACAGTGACAAACATCACATTTGTTCACAATGACCCCATACAACTGAAAGGAAGATGCAGCAGTGTAGCTTCTGTGACAGAATCGTTCATGTTAGAAGCAAGAGGGCCCAGAACCTTGTTTTGCAGTTGGAATTGAGTTTGCTGTTTCAAGGAATACTGCCTACCTCTCAGTGTTTTCAAGAATGAGAAACATTACCTTTGTTGAAAATGGCCCCATACAACTGAATGGAAGATGCAGTGTAGATTCTGTGAGAGAATCATTCATGTTTGAAGTAAGAGGGCCTAGAAACTTGTTTTGCAGTTTGAATTGAGTTTCCTATCTCAAGGAATACTACCTAACTCTCAGCTTTTTCTTGAGTGAGGAACATCAACTTTGAGCCTAGTAGGCCCTTTCAAGTGAGTGGAGAAACACTCTAGTTTGAATAAAATCTTTCATGTTAGACGATAGAGCGTCTAGCAGTTTGCTTTGCATTGTGAACTGAGTTTGCTGTGTAAGGGAATAATGCTTACCTGTCAGTGTTTTCAAGAGTGAGAAACATCACCTTTGTTCACAATGGCCCCTTATAACTGAATTGAAGTTGCAGTGTAGCTTGGGTGAGGGAATCAATAATGTTTGAAGCAAGAGGGTTAGCACGTTCTTTTGCATTTGGAATTGAGTTTGCTGTCTCAAGGAATACTGCCTAACTCTAAGCTTTTTCCTGGGTGAGGAACATCAACCTTGAGCCAAATAGGCCCTTTCAAGTTTGTGGAGAAACAATCTAGTTCTAATAAAATAATTCCGTTTGAAGGAAGAGGGTCTAGCAGTTTGCTTAGGATTGTGAACTGAGTTTGCTCTATCAGGCAATAGTGCCTACCTCTCAGTGTTTTCAAGAATGAGAAACATTACCTTTTTTGAAAATGGCCCCATACAACTGAAAGGAAGATGCAGTGTAGCTTCTGGGAGAGAATCATTCATGTTTGAAGCAAGAGGGCCTGGAACCTTGTTTTGCACTTGATTTGAGCTTGCTGTTTAAAGGAATACTGACTACTTGTCAGCTTTTTCATGTGTGAGAAATATCGACTTTGTGACTAATAGCCCCTTTCATGTGAGTGGAGAAACCTTGTTCTGGTTCTAAGAAAATCTTTCATGTTAGAAGGAAGAGGGTCTAGCAGCTTCCTTTGCATTGTGAACTGCGTTTGAAGTGTAAGGGAATACTGAATGCCTGTCAGTATTTTCAAGAATGAGAAACATCACCTTTGTTCACAATGGCTCTTTACAATTGAATGGAAGAAACAGGGTAGCTTGTTTGAGAGAATCAATAATGTTTGAAGCAGGAGGGGCTAGCACCTTGTTTTGCAGTTGGAATTGAGTTTGCTGTTTCAAGGAATACTGCCTACCTCTCAGTGTTTTGAAGAATGAGAAACCTTACCTTTGTTGAAAATGGCCCCATACAACTGAAAGGAAGATGCATTGTAGCTTCTGTGAGAGAATCATTCATGTTTGATGTAAGACGGCCTAGAACCTTGTTTTGCAGTTTGATTTGAGTTTCCTGTTTAAAGGAATACTGCCTACTTCTCAGTGCTTTCATGGTGAGGAACATCAACTGTGTGGAAAATTGCCTCTTTGAAGGGAATTGATTCATGCCTGCATCTCTTGTGGGAGTAAGATGGATGTAAGAAGTATAAGTGTCATGCTCCTTGTTATGCGTTTAGAATTGAGGTACCTGTTTAAAGTAATACTGACTTCCACTCAGTGTTCTCTTGGGTGACTAATATCACCTTTGTGCCAAATAACCCCTTAAAGTGAATGGAAAAAGCTCTGTGTGTCTTGTAATAGAACCATTCATGACAGAAGCAATAGGGTCCAGCTCCTTGTTGAGCAGTGTTAGTTGAGCGAATTTTAAAAGGAGAAGCGCCTGTCTCTCAGTTTTCTGAAGTGTGGGGAACATCATTTTCGCACAAAATTGCCCCTTTCAATGAATGGAAGAATTACTCTATGTCCTGTAGAGAACCACAAACGTTACAAGAAAGAGGGTCTAGCACTTTGTTTAGGACTTTAAATTGAGTAAGCATTTAAAAGGAATACTGCCTATCTCTCAGACTTTTAAAGTTTGAGGAATACAGTCTTTGGCAAAAAACCCCATTCAAGTGAATGGAAGAAACATTGTATCTCTTGTAATGCAGATGTCCAGGTTTGCAGCAGGAGGTTCTGGCCCATTGTTTCCCTGTGCGAATTGAATTAGCACGTGAAAGAATGCTTCCCAAAGAAAGTCTTTCTTGAAGGATATACTGCCTAGCATACAGTGTTTTCAGGTGGGTGGAACATCACTTTTTTGGAAAAGTGCCAAATTCAAGTGAAAGGAAGCAGCACTGTTTCTATTTTAAGAACAGCATTAATGTTAGAAGCAAGGGGGGCTAGCACGCTGTTTACCAGTGAGAAGTGAACGAACTTTTCAAGGGAATACTGCCTGTCTCTCTGGCTTTACACTGTGCAGAACATTACTTTTTTAAACAGCCATTTGCAAGTGAATGGAAGAAGCACTGTTTCTCTTCCAAGAGAACCATGAATGTTACAAGCAAGAGGGCCAAGAACCTTGTATAGCATTGTGAATTCAGTTAGCTGGTTATCAGAATACGGCCTACTTCTCAGTGTTATTTTGAGTGAAAAACATAAACTTTGTGCCAAATACCGCCTTTCAAATGAATGGAGAAACACTGTAGCTCTTCTAATAAAACCATTAATGTTAGAAGGAAGAGGGTCTAGCACATTGTTTAGCATTGTGTATTGAGTTAATTGTGGAAAGGAATACAGTCTACCTCTCATTGTTTTCATGGGGGAGAACATCACCTTTTTCAAAATCACCATATCCTGTGAAGGCCTGAAGCATTGAGGCTCTTATAAGAGAAATATGAATGTTAGCAGAAAGTGGCTCGAGCACTTTGATTAGCACTGTGAATTGAGTTGGCTTTTCAAAGGGACATTGCCTAAGTCTCAGCTTTTTCATGGGTGAGGATCATCAACTTTGTGCCTAATAGCCCCTTTCAAGTGAATGGTGAAACATTGTAGCTCTACTCAGAAAATCTTTTATGTTAGAAGGAAGAGGGTCTAGCAGTTTGCTTTGCATTGTGAACTGAGTTTGCTGTATAAGGGAATACTGCCTACCTCTCAGTGTTATCAAGACTGAGAAACATCACCTTTGTTCTCAATGGCCCCATACAACTGAATGGAAGATGCAGTGTAGCTTGTGTGAGGGAATCAATAATGTTTGAAGCAAGAGGGCTAGCACCTTGTTTTGCAGTTGGAATTGAGTTTGCTGTTTCAAGGAATACTGCCTACCTCTCAGCTTTTTCATGGGTAAGGAACATGAACTTTGTGCCTATTAGCCCCGTTCAAGTGAGTGGAGAAACATTGTAGTGCTTCTAAGAAAATCTTTCCTGTTAGAAGGAAGAGGGTCTAGCAGCTTGCTTTACATTGTGAACTGAGTTTGATGTATAAGGGAGTACTACCTACCTGTCAGTGTTTTCAACAGTGACAAACATCACATTTGTTCACAATGACCCCATACAGCTGAAAGGAAGATGCAGCAGTGTAGCTTCTGTGACAGAATCGTTCATGTTAGAAGCAAGAGGGCCCAGAACCTTGTTTTGCAGTTGGAATTGAGTTTGCTGTTTCAAGGAATACTGCCTACCTCTCAGTGTTTTCAAGAATGAGAAACATTACCTTTGTTGAAAATGGCCCCGTACAACTGAAAGGAAGATGCAGTGTAGCTTCTGTGAGAGAATCATTCATGTTTGAAGCAAGAGGTCCTAGAGCCTTGTTTTGCGGTTTCATTTGAGTTTGCTGTGTAAATGAATACTGCCTAACTCTCAGTATTTTCATAGGTGAAGAACATCAACTTTGTGCCAAATAGCCAATTTCAACTGAGTATAGAAGCACTGTAGCTCTTCGAAGAAAACCACTAATCTTAGGAGGAAGAAGGTCTAGCAGCATGCTTTGCATTGTGAATGGAGCTTGCTCTTGAAAAGAACAATGCCTACCTCTAAGTGTATCCATGAAGGAGAATACAAGTGAATGAAAGGAGCACTGTTGGTCTTGTTAGAGAACCATTAATTTTAGAAGCAAGAGGGTCTAGCGACTTGTTTAGTATTGTGAATTCCATTAACATTTTCAAAGGCTTCTGCATATCCCTTAGTGTTTTCACAGTTCTGTATCATCAACTTTTTGCAAAATGATCCCTCTATAGTGAAAGGCAGGAGCACTGTAGCTCTTCAAAGAGACACATTAAAGTTAGAAGCAATAAGGTCTACCACCTTGTTTAGCATTGTGAACTGAGTTGTCTCTCGAAAGGAACACTGCCTAAGTCTCAGCATTTTCATGGGGGAGGAACATCATCTTTCAGCCAAATAGCCCCTTTGGTGTGAGTGGAGAAACACTCTAGTTCGAATAAAATCTTTCATACTAGAAGGAAGAGAGTCTAGCATTTTGCTTAGCCTTGTGAACTGAGTTGGCTGTATAAGAGAATAGTGCCTACCTCTCAGGGATTTCAAGAATGAGAAACATTACCTTTTTGAAAATGGCCAAATACAAAAGAAAGGAAGATGCAGTGTACCTTCTGGGAGAGAATCATTCATGTTTGAAGTAAGAAGGCCTAGAACCTTGTTTTGCAGTTTGAATTGAGTTTGCTGTCTCAAGGAATACTGTCTAAATCTCAGCTTTTTCCTGGGTGAGGAACATCAACTTTGAGCCAAATAGGCCCTTACAAGTGAGTGGTGAAACACTCTAGTTCGAACAAAACCTTTCATGTTAGAAGGAAGAGGGTCTAGCAGTTTGCTTAGCATTGTGAACTGAGTTTCCTGTATAAGGGAATAGTGCCTACCTCTCAGTGATTTCAAGAATGAAAATCATTACCTTTGTTCACAATGGCTCTATACAATTGAATGGAAGAAGCAGTGTAGCTTGTGTGAGAGAATCAATAATGTTTGAAGCAAGAGGGGCTAGCACCTTGTTTTGCAGTTGGAATTGACTTTGCTGTTTGAAGGAACACTGCCTACCTCTCAGTGTTTTCAAGAATGACAAACATTACCTTTGTTGAAAATGGCCCCATTCAACTGAAAGGAAGATGCAGTGTAGCTTCAGTGAGAGAATAATTCATGTATGAAGTAAGAGGGCCTAGAACCTTGCTTTGCAGTTTGAATTGAGTTTGCTGTCTCAAGGAATACTGCCTAAATCTCAGGTTTTTCCTGGGTGAGGAACATCAACTTTGCGTCAAATAGGCTCTATCGAGTGAATGGAGAGAATCTCTAGTTCTAATAAAATAATTCATGTTAGAAGGAAGAGGTCTAGCAGTTTGCTTAGGATTGTGAACTGAGTTTGCTGTATAGTGCAATAGTGCCTACCTCTCAGTGTTTTCAAGAATGAGAAACATTACCTTTGCTGAAAATGGCCCCATACAACTGAAAGGAAGATGCAGTGTGGCTTCTGTGAGAGAATGGTTCATGTTTGAAGTAAGAGGGCTTAGAACCTTGCTTTGCAGTTTGATTTGAGTTTGCTGTTTAAAGGAATACTGCCTACCTCTCAGCTTTTTCATGGGTGAGGAACATGAACTTTGTGCCTATTAGCCCCTTTCAAGTGAGTGGAGAAACATTGTAGTGCTTCTAAGAAAATCTTTCCTGTTAGAAGGAAGAGGGTCTAGCAGCTCGCTTTACATTGTGAACTGAGTTTGATGTATAAGGCAATGCTACCTACCTGTCAGTGTTTTCAAGAGTGAGAAACATCACCTTTGTTCACAATGGCCCCATACAACTGAAAGGAAGATGCAGCAGTGTAGCTTCTGTGACAGAATCGTTCATGTTCGAAGCAAGAGGGCCCAGAACCTTGTTTTGCAGGTGGAATTGAGTTTGCTGTTTCAAGGAATACTGCCTACCTCTCAGTGTTTTCAAGAATGAGAAACATTACCTTTGTTGAAATTGGCCCCATACAACTGAATGGAAGATGCAGTGTAGATTCTGTGAGAGAATCATTCATGTTTGAAGTAAGAGGGCCTAGAAACTTGTTTTGCAGTTTGAATTGAGTTTCCTGTCTCAAGGAATACTACCTAACTCTCAGCTTTTTCCTGAGTGAGGAACATCAACTTTGAGCCTAGTAGGCCCTTTCAAGTGAGTGGAGAAACACTCTAGTTTGAATAAAATCTTTCATGTTAGACGATAGAGGGTCTAGCAGTTTGCTTTGCATTGTGAACTGAGTTTGCTGTGTAAGGGAATAATGCCAACCTGTCAGTGTTTTCAAGAGTGAGAAACATCACCTTTGTTCACAATGGCCCCTTATAACTGAATTGAAGTTGCAGTGTAGCTTGGGTGAGGGAATCGATAATGTTTGAAGCAAGAGGGGCTAGCACGTTCTTTTGCAGTTGGAATTGAGTTTGCTGTCTCAAGGAATACTGCCTAACTCTAAGCTTTTTCCTTGGTGAGGAACATCAACGTTGAGCCAAATAGGCCCCTTCAAGTTTGTGGAGAAACACTGTAGTTCTAATAAAATAATTCAGGTTAGAAGGAAGAGGGTCTAGCAGTTTGCTTAGGATGTGAACTGAGTTTGCTGTATCAGGCAATAGTGCCTACCTCTCAGTGTTTTCAAGAATGAGAAACATTACCTTTGTTGAAAATGGCCCCATACAACTGAAAGGAAGATGCAGTGTAGCTTCTGTGAGAGAATCATTCATGTTTGAAGCAAGAGGTCCTAGAGCCTTGTTTTGCAGTTTGATTTGAGTTTGGTGTGTAAAGGAGTACTGACTACTTGTCAGCTCTTTCATGTGTGAGAAATATCGACTTTGTGACTAATAGCCCCTTTCATGTGAGTGGAGAAACCTTGTTCTGGTTCTAAGAAAATCTTTCATGTTAGAAGGAAGAGGGTCTAGCAGCTTCCTTTGCATTGTGAACTGCGTTTGAAGTGTAAGGGAATACTGAATGCCTGTCAGTATTTTCAAGAATGAGAAACATCACCTTTGTTCACAATGGCTCTTTACAATTGAATGGAAGAAACAGGGTAGCTTGTTTGAGAGAATCAATAATGTTTGAAGCAGGAGGGGCTAGCACCTTGTTTTGCAGTTGGAATTGAGTTTGCTGTTTCAAGGAATACTGCCTACCTCTCAGTGTTTTGAAGAATGAGAAACCTTACCTTTGTTGAAAATGGCCCCATACAACTGAAAGGAAGATGCATTGTAGCTTCTGTGAGAGAATCATTCATGTTTGATGTAAGACGGCCTAGAACCTTGTTTTGCAGTTTGATTTGAGTTTCCTGTTTAAAGGAATACTGCCTACTTCTCAGTGCTTTCATGGTGAGGAACATCAACTGTGTGGAAAATTGCCTCTTTGAAGGGAATTGATTCATGCCTGCATCTCTTGTGGGAGTAAGATGGATGTAAGAAGTATAAGTGTCATGCTCCTTGTTATGCGTTTAGAATTGAGGTACCTGTTTAAAGTAATACTGACTTCCACTCAGTGTTCTCTTGGGTGACTAATATCACCTTTGTGCCAAATAACCCCTTAAAGTGAATGGAAAAAGCTCTGTGTGTCTTGTAATAGAACCATTCATGACAGAAGCAATAGGGTCCAGCTCCTTGTTGAGCAGTGTTAGTTGAGCGAATTTTAAAAGGAGAAGCGCCTGTCTCTCAGTTTTCTGAAGTGTGGGGAACATCATTTTCGCACAAAATTGCCCCTTTCAATGAATGGAAGAATTACTCTATGTCCTGTAGAGAACCACAAACGTTACAAGAAAGAGGGTCTAGCACTTTGTTTAGGACTTTAAATTGAGTAAGCATTTAAAAGGAATACTGCCTATCTCTCAGACTTTTAAAGTTTGAGGAATACAGTCTTTGGCAAAAAACCCCATTCAAGTGAATGGAAGAAACATTGTATCTCTTGTAATGCAGATGTCCAGGTTTGCAGCAGGAGGTTCTGGCCCATTGTTTCCCTGTGCGAATTGAATTAGCACGTGAAAGAATGCTTCCCAAAGAAAGTCTTTCTTGAAGGATATACTGCCTAGCATACAGTGTTTTCAGGTGGGTGGAACATCACTTTTTTGGAAAAGTGCCAAATTCAAGTGAAAGGAAGCAGCACTGTTTCTATTTTAAGAACAGCATTAATGTTAGAAGCAAGGGGGGCTAGCATGCTGTTTACCAGTGAGAAGTGAACGAACTTTTCAAGGGAATACTGCCTGTCTCTCTGGCTTTACACTGTGCAGAACATTACTTTTTTAAACAGCCATTTGCAAGTGAATGGAAGAAGCACTGTTTCTCTTCCAAGAGAACCATGAATGTTACAAGCAAGAGGGCCAAGAACCTTGTATAGCATTGTGAATTCAGTTAGCTGGTTATAAGAATACGGCCTACATCTCAGTGTTATTTTGAGTGAAAAACATAAACTTTGTGCCAAATACCGCCTTTCAAATGAATGGAGAAACACTGTAGCTCTTCTAATAAAACCATTAATGTTAGAAGGAAGAGGGTCTAGCACATTGTTTAGCATTGTGTATTGAGTTAATTGTGGAAAGGAATACAGTCTACCTCTCATTGTTTTCATGGGGGAGAACATCACCTTTTTCAAAATCACCATATCCTGTGAAGGCCTGAAGCATTGAGGCTCTTATAAGAGAAATATGAATGTTAGCAGAAAGTGGCTCGAGCACTTTGATTAGCACTGTGAATTGAGTTGGCTTTTCAAAGGGACATTGCCTAAGTCTCAGCTTTTTCATGGGTGAGGATCATCAACTTTGTGCCTAATAGCCCCTTTCAAGTGAATGGTGAAACATTGTACCTCTACTCAGAAAATCTTTTATGTTAGAAGGAAGAGGGTCTAGCAGTTTGCTTTGCATTGTGAACTGAGTTTGCTGTATAAGGGAATACTGCCTACCTCTCAGTGTTATCAAGACTGAGAAACATCACCTTTGTTCTCAATGGCCCCATACAACTGAATGGAAGATGCAGTGTAGCTTGTGTGAGGGAATCAATAATGTTTGAAGCAAGAGGGCTAGCACCTTGTTTTGCAGTTGGAATTGAGTTTGCTGTTTCAAGGAATACTGCCTACCTCTCAGCTTTTTCATGGGTAAGGAACATGAACTTTGTGCCTATTAGCCCCGTTCAAGTGAGTGGAGAAACATTGTAGTGCTTCTCAGAAAATCTTTCATGTTAGAAGGAAGAGGGTCTAGCAGCTTACTTTACATTGTGAACTGAGTTTGCTGTATAAGGGAATACTACCTACCATTCAGTGTTTTCAAGAGTGAGAAACATCACCTTTGTTCACAATGGCCCCATACAACTGAAAGGAAGATGCAGTGTAGCTTCTGTGAGAGAATCGTTCATGTTTGAAGCAAGAGGGCCCACAACCTTGTTTTGCAGTTGGAATTGAGTTTGCTGTTTCAAGGAATACTGCCTACCTCTCAGTGTTTTCAAGAATGAGAAACATTACCTTCGTTGAAAATGCTCCCATACAACTGAAGGGAAGATGCAGTGTAGATTCTGTGAGAGAATCATTCATGTTTGAAGTAAGAGGGCCTAGAAACTTGTTTTGCAGTTTGAATTGAGCTTCTTGTCTCAAGGAATACTACCTAACTCTCAGCTTTATCCTGAGTGAGGAACATCAACTTTGAGCCTACTAGGCCCTTTCAAGTGAGTGGAGAAACAGTCTAGTTTGAATAAAATCTTTCATGTTAGACGATAGAGGGTCTAGCAGTTTGCTTTGCATTGTGAACTGAGTTTGCTGTGTAAGGGAATAATGCCTACCTGTCAGTGTTTTCAAGAGTGAGAAACATCACCTTTGTTCACAATGGCCCCTTATAACTGAATTGAAGTTGCAGTGTAGCTTGGGTGAGGGAATCAATAATGTTTGAAGCAAGAGGGGCTAGCACGTTCTTTTGCATTTGGAATTGAGTTTGCTGTCTCAAGGAATACTGACTAAATCTCAGGTTTTTCCTGGGTGAGGAACATCAACTTTGCGTCAAATAGGCCCTATCGAGTGAATGGAGAGACTCTCTAGTTCTAATAAAATAATTCATGTTAGAAGGAAGAGGGTCTAGCAGTTTGCCAAAGATTGTGAACTGAGTTTGCTGTATAAGGCAATAGTGCCTACCTCTCAGTGTTTTCAAGAATGAGAAACCTTACCTTTGTTGAAAATGGCCCCATACAACTGAAAGGAAGATGCAGTGTAGCTTCTGTGAGAGAATCATTCATGTTTGAAGCAAGCGATCCTAGAGCCTTGTTTTGCGGTTTCATTTGAGTTTGCTGTGTAAATGAATACTGCCTAACTCTCAGTGTTTTCATAGGTGAAGAACATCAACTTTGTGCCAAATAGCCAATTTCAAGTGAGTATAGAAGCACTGTAGCTCTTCGAAGAAAACCACTAATGTTAGGAGGAAGAAGGTCTAGCAGCATGCTTTGCATTGTGAATGGAGCTTGCTCTTGAAAAGAACAATGCCTACCTCTAAGTGTATCCATGAAGGAGAATACAAGTGAATGAAAGGAGCACTGTTGGTCTTGTTAGAGAACCATTAATTTTAGAAGCAAGAAGGTCTAGCGACTTGTTTAGTATTGTGAATTCCATTAACATTTTCAAAGGCTTCTGCATATCCCTTAGTGTTATCACAGTTCTGTATCATCAACTTTTTGCAAAATGACCCCCTCTATAGTGAATGGCAGGAGCACTGTAGCTCTTCAAAGAGACACATTAAAGTTAGAAGCAATAAGGTGTACCACCTTGTTTAGCATTGTGAACTGAGTTGGCTCTCGAAAGGAACACTGCCTAAGTCTCAGCTTTTTCATGGGGGAGGAACATCATCTTTAAGCCAAATAGCCCCTTTTGAGTGAGTGGAGAAACACTCTAGTTCGAATAAAATCTTTCATACTAGAAGGAAGAGAGTCTAGCAGTTTGCTTAGCCTTGTGAACTGAGTTGGCTGTATAAGAGAATAGTGCCTACCTCTCAGTGTTTTCAAGAATGACAAACATTACCTTTGTTGAAAATGGCCCCATTCAACTGAAAGGAAGATGCAGTGTAGCTTCAGTGAGAGAATAATTCATGTATGAAGTAAGAGGGCCTAGAACCTTGCTTTGCAGTTTGAATTGAGTTTGCTGTCTCAAGGAATACTGCCTAAATCTCAGGTTTTTCCTGGGTGAGGAACATCAACTTTGCATCAAATAGGCCCTATCGAGTGAATGGAGAGACTCTCTAGTTCTAATAAAATAATTCATGTTAGAAGGAAGAGGGTCTAGCAGTGTGCTTAGGATTGTGAACTGAGTTTGCTGTATAATGCAATAGTGCCTACCTCTCAGTGTTTTCAAGAATGAGAAACATTACCTTTGTTGAAAATGGCCCCATACAACTGAAAGGAAGATGCAGTGTGGCTTATGTGAGAGAATCGTTCATGTTTGAAGTAAGAGGGCTTCGAACCTTGCTTTGCGGTTTGATTTGAGTTTGCTGTTTAAAGGAGTACTGCCTACGTCTCAGCTTTTTCATGGGTGAAGAACATGAACTTTGTGCCTATTAGCCCCTTTCAAGTGAGTGGAGAAACATTGTAGTGCTTCTAAGAAAATCTTTCATGTTAGAAGGAAGAGGGTCTAGCAGCTTGCTTTACATTGTGAACTGAGTTTAATGTATAAGGGAGTACTACCTACCTGTCAGTGTTTTCAACAGTGACAAACATCACATTTGTTCACAATGACCCCATACAACTGAAAGGAAGATGCAGCAGTGTAGCTTCTGTGACAGAATCGTTCATGTTAGAAGCAAGAGGGCCCAGAACCTTGTTTTGCAGTTGGAATTGAGTTTGCTGTTTCAAGGAATACTGCCTACCTCTCAGTGTTTTCAAGAATGAGAAACATTACCTTTGTTGAAAATGGCCCCATACAACTGAATGGAAGATGCAGTGTAGATTCTGTGAGAGAATCATTCATGTTTGAAGTAAGAGGGCCTAGAAACTTGTTTTGCAGTTTGAATTGAGTTTCCTATCTCAAGGAATACTACCTAACTCTCAGCTTTTTCTTGAGTGAGGAACATCAACTTTGAGCCTAGTAGGCCCTTTCAAGTGAGTGGAGAAACACTCTAGTTTGAATAAAATCTTTCATGTTAGACGATAGAGCGTCTAGCAGTTTGCTTTGCATTGTGAACTGAGTTTGCTGTGTAAGGGAATAATGCTTACCTGTCAGTGTTTTCAAGAGTGAGAAACATCACCTTTGTTCACAATGGCCCCTTATAACTGAATTGAAGTTGCAGTGTAGCTTGGGTGAGGGAATCAATAATGTTTGAAGCAAGAGGGGTAGCACGTTCTTTTGCATTTGGAATTGAGTTTGCTGTCTCAAGGAATACTGCCTAACTCTAAGCTTTTTCCTGGGTGAGGAACATCAACCTTGAGCCAAATAGGCCCTTTCAAGTTTGTGGAGAAACAGTCTAGTTCTAATAAAATAATTCCGTTTGAAGGAAGAGGGTCTAGCAGTTTGCTTAGGATTGTGAACTGAGTTTGCTCTATCAGGCAATAGTGCCTACCTCTCAGTGTTTTCAAGAATGAGAAACATTACCTTTGTTGAAAATGGCCCCATACAACTGAAAGGAAGATGCAGTGTAGCTTCTGGGAGAGAATCATTCATGTTTGAAGCAAGAGGGCCTGGAACCTTGTTTTGCACTTGATTTGAGCTTGCTGTTTAAAGGAATACTGACTACTTGTCAGCTTTTTCATGTGTGAGAAATATCGACTTTGTGACTAATAGCCCCTTTCATGTGAGTGGAGAAACCTTGTTCTGGTTCTAAGAAAATCTTTCATGTTAGAAGGAAGAGGGTCTAGCAGCTTCCTTTGCATTGTGAACTGCGTTTGAAGTGTAAGGGAATACTGAATGCCTGTCAGTATTTTCAAGAATGAGAAACATCACCTTTGTTCACAATGGCTCTTTACAATTGAATGGAAGAAACAGGGTAGCTTGTTTGAGAGAATCAATAATGTTTGAAGCAGGAGGGGCTAGCACCTTGTTTTGCAGTTGGAATTGAGTTTGCTGTTTCAAGGAATACTGCCTACCTCTCAGTGTTTTGAAGAATGAGAAACCTTACCTTTGTTGAAAATGGCCCCATACAACTGAAAGGAAGATGCATTGTAGCTTCTGTGAGAGAATCATTCATGTTTGATGTAAGACGGCCTAGAACCTTGTTTTGCAGTTTGATTTGAGTTTCCTGTTTAAAGGAATACTGCCTACTTCTCAGTGCTTTCATGGTGAGGAACATCAACTGTGTGGAAAATTGCCTCTTTGAAGGGAATTGATTCATGCCTGCATCTCTTGTGGGAGTAAGATGGATGTAAGAAGTATAAGTGTCATGCTCCTTGTTATGCGTTTAGAATTGAGGTACCTGTTTAAAGTAATACTGACTTCCACTCAGTGTTCTCTTGGGTGACTAATATCACCTTTGTGCCAAATAACCCCTTAAAGTGAATGGAAAAAGCTCTGTGTGTCTTGTAATAGAACCATTCATGACAGAAGCAATAGGGTCCAGCTCCTTGTTGAGCAGTGTTAGTTGAGCGAATTTTAAAAGGAGAAGCGCCTGTCTCTCAGTTTTCTGAAGTGTGGGGAACATCATTTTCGCACAAAATTGCCCCTTTCAATGAATGGAAGAATTACTCTATGTCCTGTAGAGAACCACAAACGTTACAAGAAAGAGGGTCTAGCACTTTGTTTAGGACTTTAAATTGAGTAAGCATTTAAAAGGAATACTGCCTATCTCTCAGACTTTTAAAGTTTGAGGAATACAGTCTTTGGCAAAAAACCCCATTCAAGTGAATGGAAGAAACATTGTATCTCTTGTAATGCAGATGTCCAGGTTTGCAGCAGGAGGTTCTGGCCCATTGTTTCCCTGTGCGAATTGAATTAGCACGTGAAAGAATGCTTCCCAAAGAAAGTCTTTCTTGAAGGATATACTGCCTAGCATACAGTGTTTTCAGGTGGGTGGAACATCACTTTTTTGGAAAAGTGCCAAATTCAAGTGAAAGGAAGCAGCACTGTTTCTATTTTAAGAACAGCATTAATGTTAGAAGCAAGGGGGGCTAGCATGCTGTTTACCAGTGAGAAGTGAACGAACTTTTCAAGGGAATACTGCCTGTCTCTCTGGCTTTACACTGTGCAGAACATTACTTTTTTAAACAGCCATTTGCAAGTGAATGGAAGAAGCACTGTTTCTCTTCCAAGAGAACCATGAATGTTACAAGCAAGAGGGCCAAGAACCTTGTATAGCATTGTGAATTCAGTTAGCTGGTTATAAGAATACGGCCTACATCTCAGTGTTATTTTGAGTGAAAAACATAAACTTTGTGCCAAATACCGCCTTTCAAATGAATGGAGAAACACTGTAGCTCTTCTAATAAAACCATTAATGTTAGAAGGAAGAGGGTCTAGCACATTGTTTAGCATTGTGTATTGAGTTAATTGTGGAAAGGAATACAGTCTACCTCTCATTGTTTTCATGGGGGAGAACATCACCTTTTTCAAAATCACCATATCCTGTGAAGGCCTGAAGCATTGAGGCTCTTATAAGAGAAATATGAATGTTAGCAGAAAGTGGCTCGAGCACTTTGATTAGCACTGTGAATTGAGTTGGCTTTTCAAAGGGACATTGCCTAAGTCTCAGCTTTTTCATGGGTGAGGATCATCAACTTTGTGCCTAATAGCCCCTTTCAAGTGAATGGTGAAACATTGTAGCTCTACTCAGAAAATCTTTTATGTTAGAAGGAAGAGGGTCTAGCAGTTTGCTTTGCATTGTGAACTGAGTTTGCTGTATAAGGGAATACTGCCTACCTCTCAGTGTTATCAAGACTGAGAAACATCACCTTTGTTCTCAATGGCCCCATACAACTGAAAGGAAGATGCAGTGTAGCTTGTGTGAGGGAATCAATAATGTTTGAAGCAAGAGGGCTAGCACCTTGTTTTGCAGTTGGAATTGAGTTTGCTGTTTCAAGGAATACTGCCTACCTCTCAGCTTTTTCATGGGTAAGGAACATGAACTTTGTGCCTATTAGCCCCTTTCAAGTGAGTGGAGAAACATTGTAGTGCTTCTCAGAAAATCTTTCATGTTAGAAGGAAGAGGGTCTAGCAGCTTACTTTACATTGTGAACTGAGTTTGCTGTATAAGGGAATACTACCTACCAGTCAGTGTTTTCAAGAGTGAGAAACATCACCTTTGTTCACAATGGCCCCATACAACTGAAAGGAAGATGCAGTGTAGCTTCTGTGAGAGAATCGTTCATGTTTGAAGCAAGAGGGCCCACAACCTTGTTTTGCAGTTGGAATTGAGTTTGCTGTTTCAAGGAATACTGCCTACCTCTCAGTGTTTTCAAGAATGAGAAACATTACCTTCGTTGAAAATGCTCCCATACAACTGAAGGGAAGATGCAGTGTAGATTCTGTGAGAGAATCATTCATGTTTGAAGTAAGAGGGCCTAGAAACTTGTTTTGCAGTTTGAATTGAGCTTCTTGTCTCAAGGAATACTACCTAACTCTCAGCTTTATCCTGAGTGAGGAACATCAACTTTGAGCCTACTAGGCCCTTTCAAGTGAGTGGTGAAACACTCTAGTTTGAATAAAATCTTTCATGTTAGACGATAGAGGGTCTAGCAGTTTGCTTTGCATTGTGAACTGAGTTTGCTGTGTAAGGGAATAATGCCTAGCTGTCAGTGTTTTCAAGAGTGAGAAACATCACCTTTGTTCACAATGGCCCCTTATAACAGAATTGAAGTTGCAGTGTAGCTTCGGTGAGGGAATCAATAATGTTTGAAGCAAGAGGGGCTAGCACGTTCTTTTGCAGTTGGAATTGAGTTTGCTGTCTCAAGGAATACTGCCTAACTCTAAGCTTTTTCCTGGGTGAGGAACATCAACGTTGAGCCAAATAGGCCCTTTCAAGTTTGTGGAGAAACACTCTAGTTCTAATAAAATAATTCAGGTTAGAAGGAAGAAGGTCTAGCAGTTTGCTTAGGATTGTGAACTGAGTTTGCTGTATCAGGCAATAGTGCCTACCTCTCAGTGTTTTCAAGAATGAGAAACCTTACCTTTGTTGAAAATGGCCCCATACAACTGAAAGGAAGATGCAGTGTAGCTTCTGTGAGAGAATCATTCATGTTTGAAGCAAGAGGTCCTAGAGCCTTGTTTTGCGGTTTCATTTGAGTTTGCTGTGTAAATGAATACTGCCTAACTCTCAGTGTTTTCATAGGGGAAGAACATCAACTTTGTGCCAAATAGCCAATTTCAACTGAGTATAGAAGCACTGTAGCTCTTCGAAGAAAACCACTAATCTTAGGAGGAAGAAGGTCTAGCAGCATGCTTTGCATTGTGAATGGAGCTTGCTCTTGAAAAGAACAATGCCTACCTCTAAGTGTATCCATGAAGGAGAATACAAGTGAATGAAAGGAGCACTGTTGGTCTTGTTAGAGAACCATTAATTTTAGAAGCAAGAGGGTGTAGCGACTTGTTTAGTATTGTGAATTCAATTAACATTTTCAAAGGCTTCTGCATATCCCTTAGTGTTATCACAGTTCTGTATCATCAACTTTTTGCAAAATGACCCCTCTATAGTGAATGGCTGGAGCACTGTAACTCGTCAAAGAGACACATTAAAGTTAGAAGCAATAAGGTCTACCACCTTGTTTAGCATTGTGAACTGAGTTGGCTCTCGAAAGGAACACTGCCTAAGTCTCAGCTTTTTCATGGGGGAGGAACATCATCTTTCAGCCAAATAGCCCCTTTTGAGTGAGTGGAGAAACACTCTAGTTTGAATAAAATCTTTCATACTAGAAGGAAGAGAGTCTAGCACTTTGCTTAGCCTTGTGAACTGAGTTGGCTGTGTAAGAGAATAGTGCCTACCTCTCAGGGATTTCAAGAATGAGAAACATTACCTTTTTGAAAATGGCCCCATACAACAGAAAGGAAGATGCAGTGTAGCTTCTGGGAGAGAATCATTCATGTTTGAACTAAGAGGGCCTAGAACCTTGTTTTGCAGTTTGAATTGAGTTTGCTGTCTCAAGGAATACTGTGTAAATCTCAGCTTTTTCCTGGGTGAGGAACATCAACTTTGAGCCAAATAGGCCCTTACAAGTGAGTGGCGAAACACTCTAGTTCGAACAAAATCTTTCATGTTAGAGGGTCTAGCAGTTTGCTTAGCATTGTGAACTGAGTTTCCTGTATAAGGGAATAGTGCTTGTGTCAGAGAATCAATAATATTTGAAGCAAGAGGTGCTAGCACCTTGTTTTGCAGTTGGAATTGACTTTGCTATTTGAAGGAACACTGCCTACCTCTCAGTGTATTCAAGAATGACAAACATTACCTTTGTTGAAAATGGCCCCATTCAACTGATAGGAAGATGCAGTGTAGCTTCAGTGAGAGAATAATTCATGTATGAAGTAAGAGGGCCTAGAACCTTGCTTTGCAGTTTGAATTGAGTTTGCTGTCTCAAGGAATACTGCCTAAATCTCAGGTTTTTCCTGGGTGAGGAACATCAACTTTGCCTCAAAAAGGCCCTATCGAGTGAATGGAGAGACTCTCTAGTTCTCATAAAATAATTCATGTTAGAAGGAAGAGGGTCTAGCAGTTTGCTAAGGATTGTGAACTGAGTTTGCTGTATAAGGCAATAGTGCCTACCTCTCAGTGTTTTCAAGAATGAGAAACATTACCTTTGTTGAAAATGGCCCCATACAACTGAAAGGAAGATGCAGTGTGGCTTCTGTGAGAGAATCGTTCATGTTTGAAGTAAGAGGGCTTCGAACCTTGCTTTGCAGTTTGATTTGAGTTTGCTGTTTAAAGGAATACTGCCTACCCCTCAGCTTTTTCATGGGTGAAGAACATGAACTTTGTGCCTATTAGCCCCTTTCAAGTGAGTGGAGAAACATTGTAGTGCTTCTAAGAAAATCTTTCCTGTTAGAAGGAAGAGGGTCTAGCAGCTTGCTTTACATTGTGAACTGAGTTTGATGTATAAGGGAGTACTACCTACCTGTCAGTGTTTTCAACAGTGACAAACATGACATTTGTTCACAATGACCCCATACAGCTGAAAGGAAGATGCAGCAGTGTAGCTTCTGTGACAGAATCGTTCATGTTAGAAGCAAGAGGGCCCAGAACCTTGTTTTGCAGTTGGAATTGAGTTTGCTGTTTCAAGGAATACTGCCTACCTCTCAGTGTTTTCAAGAATGAGAAACATTACCTTTGTTGAAAATGGCCCCGTACAACTGAAAGGAAGATGCAGTGTAGCTTCTGTGAGAGAATCATTCATGTTTGAAGCAAGAGGTCCTAGAGCCTTGTTTTGCGGTTTCATTTGAGTTTGCTGTGTAAATGAATACTGCCTAACTCTCAGTATTTTCATAGGTGAAGAACATCAACTTTGTGCCAAATAGCCAATTTCAACTGAGTATAGAAGCACTGTAGCTCTTCGAAGAAAACCACTAATCTTAGGAGGAAGAAGGTCTAGCAGCATGCTTTGCATTGTGAATGGAGCTTGCTCTTGAAAAGAACAATGCCTACCTCTAAGTGTATCCATGAAGGAGAATACAAGTGAATGAAAGGAGCACTGTTGGTCTTGTTAGAGAACCATTAATTTTAGAAGCAAGAGGGTCTAGCGACTTGTTTAGTATTGTGAATTCCATTAACATTTTCAAAGGCTTCTGCATATCCCTTAGTGTTTTCACAGTTCTGTATCATCAACTTTTTGCAAAATGATCCCTCTATAGTGAAAGGCAGGAGCACTGTAGCTCTTCAAAGAGACACATTAAAGTTAGAAGCAATAAGGTCTACCACCTTGTTTAGCATTGTGAACTGAGTTGTCTCTCGAAAGGAACACTGCCTAAGTCTCAGCATTTTCATGGGGGTGGAACAACATCTTTCAGCCAAATAGCCCCTTTGGTGTGAGTGGAGAAACACTCTAGTTCGAATAAAATCTTTCATACTAGAAGGAAGAGAGTCTAGCATTTTGCTTAGCCTTGTGAACTGAGTTGGCTGTATAAGAGAATAGTGCCTACCTCTCAGGGATTTCAAGAATGAGAAACATTACCTTTTTGAAAATGGCCAAATACAAAAGAAAGGAAGATGCAGTGTACCTTCTGGGAGAGAATCATTCATGTTTGAAGTAAGAAGGCCTAGAACCTTGTTTTGCAGTTTGAATTGAGTTTGCTGTCTCAAGGAATACTGTCTAAATCTCAGCTTTTTCCTGGGTGAGGAACATCAACTTTGAGCCAAATAGGCCCTTACAAGTGAGTGGTGAAACACTCTAGTTCGAACAAAACCTTTCATGTTAGAAGGAAGAGGGTCTAGCAGTTTGCTTAGCATTGTGAACTGAGTTTCCTGTATAAGGGAATAGTGCCTACCTCTCAGTGATTTCAAGAATGAAAATCATTACCTTTGTTCACAATGGCTCTATACAATTGAATGGAAGAAGCAGTGTAGCTTGTGTGAGAGAATCAATAATGTTTGAAGCAAGAGGGGCTAGCACCTTGTTTTGCAGTTGGAATTGACTTTGCTGTTTGAAGGAACACTGCCTACCTCTCAGTGTTTTCAAGAATGACAAACATTACCTTTGTTGAAAATGGCCCCATTCAACTGAAAGGAAGATGCAGTGTAGCTTCAGTGAGAGAATAATTCATGTATGAAGTAAGAGGGCCTAGAACCTTGCTTTGCAGTTTGAATTGAGTTTGCTGTCTCAAGGAATACTGCCTAAATCTCAGGTTTTTCCTGGGTGAGGAACATCAACTTTGCGTCAAATAGGCTCTATCGAGTGAATGGAGAGAATCTCTAGTTCTAATAAAATAATTCATGTTAGAAGGAAGAGGTCTAGCAGTTTGCTTAGGATTGTGAACTGAGTTTGCTGTATAGTGCAATAGTGCCTACCTCTCAGTGTTTTCAAGAATGAGAAACATTACCTTTGCTGAAAATGGCCCCATACAACTGAAAGGAAGATGCAGTGTGGCTTCTGTGAGAGAATGGTTCATGTTTGAAGTAAGAGGGCTTAGAACCTTGCTTTGCAGTTTGATTTGAGTTTGCTGTTTAAAGGAATACTGCCTACCTCTCAGCTTTTTCATGGGTGAGGAACATGAACTTTGTGCCTATTAGCCCCTTTCAAGTGAGTGGAGAAACATTGTAGTGCTTCTAAGAAAATCTTTCCTGTTAGAAGGAAGAGGGTCTAGCAGCTCGCTTTACATTGTGAACTGAGTTTGATGTATAAGGCAATGCTACCTACCTGTCAGTGTTTTCAAGAGTGAGAAACATCACCTTTGTTCACAATGGCCCCATACAACTGAAAGGAAGATGCAGCAGTGTAGCTTCTGTGACAGAATCGTTCATGTTCGAAGCAAGAGGGCCCAGAACCTTGTTTTGCAGGTGGAATTGAGTTTGCTGTTTCAAGGAATACTGCCTACCTCTCAGTGTTTTCAAGAATGAGAAACATTACCTTTGTTGAAATTGGCCCCATACAACTGAATGGAAGATGCAGTGTAGATTCTGTGAGAGAATCATTCATGTTTGAAGTAAGAGGGCCTAGAAACTTGTTTTGCAGTTTGAATTGAGTTTCCTGTCTCAAGGAATACTACCTAACTCTCAGCTTTTTCCTGAGTGAGGAACATCAACTTTGAGCCTAGTAGGCCCTTTCAAGTGAGTGGAGAAACACTCTAGTTTGAATAAAATCTTTCATGTTAGACGATAGAGGGTCTAGCAGTTTGCTTTGCATTGTGAACTGAGTTTGCTGTGTAAGGGAATAATGCCAACCTGTCAGTGTTTTCAAGAGTGAGAAACATCACCTTTGTTCACAATGGCCCCTTATAACTGAATTGAAGTTGCAGTGTAGCTTGGGTGAGGGAATCGATAATGTTTGAAGCAAGAGGGGCTAGCACGTTCTTTTGCAGTTGGAATTGAGTTTGCTGTCTCAAGGAATACTGCCTAACTCTAAGCTTTTTCCTTGGTGAGGAACATCAACGTTGAGCCAAATAGGCCCCTTCAAGTTTGTGGAGAAACACTGTAGTTCTAATAAAATAATTCAGGTTAGAAGGAAGAGGGTCTAGCAGTTTGCTTAGGATGTGAACTGAGTTTGCTGTATCAGGCAATAGTGCCTACCTCTCAGTGTTTTCAAGAATGAGAAACATTACCTTTGTTGAAAATGGCCCCATACAACTGAAAGGAAGATGCAGTGTAGCTTCTGTGAGAGAATCATTCATGTTTGAAGCAAGAGGTCCTAGAGCCTTGTTTTGCAGTTTGATTTGAGTTTGGTGTGTAAAGGAGTACTGACTACTTGTCAGCTCTTTCATGTGTGAGAAATATCGACTTTGTGACTAATAGCCCCTTTCATGTGAGTGGAGAAACCTTGTTCTGGTTCTAAGAAAATCTTTCATGTTAGAAGGAAGAGGGTCTAGCAGCTTCCTTTGCATTGTGAACTGCGTTTGAAGTGTAAGGGAATACTGAATGCCTGTCAGTATTTTCAAGAATGAGAAACATCACCTTTGTTCACAATGGCTCTTTACAATTGAATGGAAGAAACAGGGTAGCTTGTTTGAGAGAATCAATAATGTTTGAAGCAGGAGGGGCTAGCACCTTGTTTTGCAGTTGGAATTGAGTTTGCTGTTTCAAGGAATACTGCCTACCTCTCAGTGTTTTGAAGAATGAGAAACCTTACCTTTGTTGAAAATGGCCCCATACAACTGAAAGGAAGATGCATTGTAGCTTCTGTGAGAGAATCATTCATGTTTGATGTAAGACGGCCTAGAACCTTGTTTTGCAGTTTGATTTGAGTTTCCTGTTTAAAGGAATACTGCCTACTTCTCAGTGCTTTCATGGTGAGGAACATCAACTGTGTGGAAAATTGCCTCTTTGAAGGGAATTGATTCATGCCTGCATCTCTTGTGGGAGTAAGATGGATGTAAGAAGTATAAGTGTCATGCTCCTTGTTATGCGTTTAGAATTGAGGTACCTGTTTAAAGTAATACTGACTTCCACTCAGTGTTCTCTTGGGTGACTAATATCACCTTTGTGCCAAATAACCCCTTAAAGTGAATGGAAAAAGCTCTGTGTGTCTTGTAATAGAACCATTCATGACAGAAGCAATAGGGTCCAGCTCCTTGTTGAGCAGTGTTAGTTGAGCGAATTTTAAAAGGAGAAGCGCCTGTCTCTCAGTTTTCTGAAGTGTGGGGAACATCATTTTCGCACAAAATTGCCCCTTTCAATGAATGGAAGAATTACTCTATGTCCTGTAGAGAACCACAAACGTTACAAGAAAGAGGGTCTAGCACTTTGTTTAGGACTTTAAATTGAGTAAGCATTTAAAAGGAATACTGCCTATCTCTCAGACTTTTAAAGTTTGAGGAATACAGTCTTTGGCAAAAAACCCCATTCAAGTGAATGGAAGAAACATTGTATCTCTTGTAATGCAGATGTCCAGGTTTGCAGCAGGAGGTTCTGGCCCATTGTTTCCCTGTGCGAATTGAATTAGCACGTGAAAGAATGCTTCCCAAAGAAAGTCTTTCTTGAAGGATATACTGCCTAGCATACAGTGTTTTCAGGTGGGTGGAACATCACTTTTTTGGAAAAGTGCCAAATTCAAGTGAAAGGAAGCAGCACTGTTTCTATTTTAAGAACAGCATTAATGTTAGAAGCAAGGGGGGCTAGCATGCTGTTTACCAGTGAGAAGTGAACGAACTTTTCAAGGGAATACTGCCTGTCTCTCTGGCTTTACACTGTGCAGAACATTACTTTTTTAAACAGCCATTTGCAAGTGAATGGAAGAAGCACTGTTTCTCTTCCAAGAGAACCATGAATGTTACAAGCAAGAGGGCCAAGAACCTTGTATAGCATTGTGAATTCAGTTAGCTGGTTATAAGAATACGGCCTACATCTCAGTGTTATTTTGAGTGAAAAACATAAACTTTGTGCCAAATACCGCCTTTCAAATGAATGGAGAAACACTGTAGCTCTTCTAATAAAACCATTAATGTTAGAAGGAAGAGGGTCTAGCACATTGTTTAGCATTGTGTATTGAGTTAATTGTGGAAAGGAATACAGTCTACCTCTCATTGTTTTCATGGGGGAGAACATCACCTTTTTCAAAATCACCATATCCTGTGAAGGCCTGAAGCATTGAGGCTCTTATAAGAGAAATATGAATGTTAGCAGAAAGTGGCTCGAGCACTTTGATTAGCACTGTGAATTGAGTTGGCTTTTCAAAGGGACATTGCCTAAGTCTCAGCTTTTTCATGGGTGAGGATCATCAACTTTGTGCCTAATAGCCCCTTTCAAGTGAATGGTGAAACATTGTACCTCTACTCAGAAAATCTTTTATGTTAGAAGGAAGAGGGTCTAGCAGTTTGCTTTGCATTGTGAACTGAGTTTGCTGTATAAGGGAATACTGCCTACCTCTCAGTGTTATCAAGACTGAGAAACATCACCTTTGTTCTCAATGGCCCCATACAACTGAATGGAAGATGCAGTGTAGCTTGTGTGAGGGAATCAATAATGTTTGAAGCAAGAGGGCTAGCACCTTGTTTTGCAGTTGGAATTGAGTTTGCTGTTTCAAGGAATACTGCCTACCTCTCAGCTTTTTCATGGGTAAGGAACATGAACTTTGTGCCTATTAGCCCCTTTCAAGTGAGTGGAGAAACATTGTAGTGCTTCTCAGAAAATCTTTCATGTTAGAAGGAAGAGGGTCTAGCAGCTTACTTTACATTGTGAACTGAGTTTGCTGTATAAGGGAATACTACCTACCAGTCAGTGTTTTCAAGAGTGAGAAACATCACCTTTGTTCACAATGGCCCCATACAACTGAAAGGAAGATGCAGTGTAGCTTCTGTGAGAGAATCGTTCATGTTTGAAGCAAGAGGGCCCACAACCTTGTTTTGCAGTTGGAATTGAGTTTGCTGTTTCAAGGAATACTGCCTACCTCTCAGTGTTTTCAAGAATGAGAAACATTACCTTCGTTGAAAATGCTCCCATACAACTGAAGGGAAGATGCAGTGTAGATTCTGTGAGAGAATCATTCATGTTTGAAGTAAGAGGGCCTAGAAACTTGTTTTGCAGTTTGAATTGAGCTTCTTGTCTCAAGGAATACTACCTAACTCTCAGCTTTATCCTGAGTGAGGAACATCAACTTTGAGCCTACTAGGCCCTTTCAAGTGAGTGGAGAAACAGTCTAGTTTGAATAAAATCTTTCATGTTAGACGATAGAGGGTCTAGCAGTTTGCTTTGCATTGTGAACTGAGTTTGCTGTGTAAGGGAATAATGCCTACCTGTCAGTGTTTTCAAGAGTGAGAAACATCACCTTTGTTCACAATGGCCCCTTATAACTGAATTGAAGTTGCAGTGTAGCTTGGGTGAGGGAATCAATAATGTTTGAAGCAAGAGGGGCTAGCACGTTCTTTTGCATTTGGAATTGAGTTTGCTGTCTCAAGGAATACTGACTAAATCTCAGGTTTTTCCTGGGTGAGGAACATCAACTTTGCGTCAAATAGGCCCTATCGAGTGAATGGAGAGACTCTCTAGTTCTAATAAAATAATTCATGTTAGAAGGAAGAGGGTCTAGCAGTTTGCCAAAGATTGTGAACTGAGTTTGCTGTATAAGGCAATAGTGCCTACCTCTCAGTGTTTTCAAGAATGAGAAACCTTACCTTTGTTGAAAATGGCCCCATACAACTGAAAGGAAGATGCAGTGTAGCTTCTGTGAGAGAATCATTCATGTTTGAAGCAAGCGATCCTAGAGCCTTGTTTTGCGGTTTCATTTGAGTTTGCTGTGTAAATGAATACTGCCTAACTCTCAGTGTTTTCATAGGTGAAGAACATCAACTTTGTGCCAAATAGCCAATTTCAAGTGAGTATAGAAGCACTGTAGCTCTTCGAAGAAAACCACTAATGTTAGGAGGAAGAAGGTCTAGCAGCATGCTTTGCATTGTGAATGGAGCTTGCTCTTGAAAAGAACAATGCCTACCTCTAAGTGTATCCATGAAGGAGAATACAAGTGAATGAAAGGAGCACTGTTGGTCTTGTTAGAGAACCATTAATTTTAGAAGCAAGAAGGTCTAGCGACTTGTTTAGTATTGTGAATTCAATTAACATTTTCAAAGGCTTCTGCATATCCCTTAGTGTTATCACAGTTCTGTATCATCAACTTTTTGCAAAATGACCCCCTCTATAGTGAATGGCAGGAGCACTGTAGCTCTTCAAAGAGACACATTAAAGTTAGAAGCAATAAGGTGTACCACCTTGTTTAGCATTGTGAACTGAGTTGGCTCTCGAAAGGAACACTGCCTAAGTCTCAGCTTTTTCATGGGGGAGGAACATCATCTTTAAGCCAAATAGCCCCTTTTGAGTGAGTGGAGAAACACTCTAGTTCGAATAAAATCTTTCATACTAGAAGGAAGAGAGTCTAGCAGTTTGCTTAGCCTTGTGAACTGAGTTGGCTGTATAAGAGAATAGTGCCTACCTCTCAGTGTTTTCAAGAATGACAAACATTACCTTTGTTGAAAATGGCCCCATTCAACTGAAAGGAAGATGCAGTGTAGCTTCAGTGAGAGAATAATTCATGTATGAAGTAAGAGGGCCTAGAACCTTGCTTTGCAGTTTGAATTGAGTTTGCTGTCTCAAGGAATACTGCCTAAATCTCAGGTTTTTCCTGGGTGAGGAACATCAACTTTGCATCAAATAGGCCCTATCGAGTGAATGGAGAGACTCTCTAGTTCTAATAAAATAATTCATGTTAGAAGGAAGAGGGTCTAGCAGTGTGCTTAGGATTGTGAACTGAGTTTGCTGTATAATGCAATAGTGCCTACCTCTCAGTGTTTTCAAGAATGAGAAACATTACCTTTGTTGAAAATGGCCCCATACAACTGAAAGGAAGATGCAGTGTGGCTTATGTGAGAGAATCGTTCATGTTTGAAGTAAGAGGGCTTCGAACCTTGCTTTGCGGTTTGATTTGAGTTTGCTGTTTAAAGGAGTACTGCCTACGTCTCAGCTTTTTCATGGGTGAAGAACATGAACTTTGTGCCTATTAGCCCCTTTCAAGTGAGTGGAGAAACATTGTAGTGCTTCTAAGAAAATCTTTCATGTTAGAAGGAAGAGGGTCTAGCAGCTTGCTTTACATTGTGAACTGAGTTTAATGTATAAGGGAGTACTACCTACCTGTCAGTGTTTTCAACAGTGACAAACATCACATTTGTTCACAATGACCCCATACAACTGAAAGGAAGATGCAGCAGTGTAGCTTCTGTGACAGAATCGTTCATGTTAGAAGCAAGAGGGCCCAGAACCTTGTTTTGCAGTTGGAATTGAGTTTGCTGTTTCAAGGAATACTGCCTACCTCTCAGTGTTTTCAAGAATGAGAAACATTACCTTTGTTGAAAATGGCCCCATACAACTGAATGGAAGATGCAGTGTAGATTCTGTGAGAGAATCATTCATGTTTGAAGTAAGAGGGCCTAGAAACTTGTTTTGCAGTTTGAATTGAGTTTCCTATCTCAAGGAATACTACCTAACTCTCAGCTTTTTCTTGAGTGAGGAACATCAACTTTGAGCCTAGTAGGCCCTTTCAAGTGAGTGGAGAAACACTCTAGTTTGAATAAAATCTTTCATGTTAGACGATAGAGCGTCTAGCAGTTTGCTTTGCATTGTGAACTGAGTTTGCTGTGTAAGGGAATAATGCTTACCTGTCAGTGTTTTCAAGAGTGAGAAACATCACCTTTGTTCACAATGGCCCCTTATAACTGAATTGAAGTTGCAGTGTAGCTTGGGTGAGGGAATCAATAATGTTTGAAGCAAGAGGGTTAGCACGTTCTTTTGCATTTGGAATTGAGTTTGCTGTCTCAAGGAATACTGCCTAACTCTAAGCTTTTTCCTGGGTGAGGAACATCAACCTTGAGCCAAATAGGCCCTTTCAAGTTTGTGGAGAAACAATCTAGTTCTAATAAAATAATTCCGTTTGAAGGAAGAGGGTCTAGCAGTTTGCTTAGGATTGTGAACTGAGTTTGCTCTATCAGGCAATAGTGCCTACCTCTCAGTGTTTTCAAGAATGAGAAACATTACCTTTTTTGAAAATGGCCCCATACAACTGAAAGGAAGATGCAGTGTAGCTTCTGGGAGAGAATCATTCATGTTTGAAGCAAGAGGGCCTGGAACCTTGTTTTGCACTTGATTTGAGCTTGCTGTTTAAAGGAATACTGACTACTTGTCAGCTTTTTCATGTGTGAGAAATATCGACTTTGTGACTAATAGCCCCTTTCATGTGAGTGGAGAAACCTTGTTCTGGTTCTAAGAAAATCTTTCATGTTAGAAGGAAGAGGGTCTAGCAGCTTCCTTTGCATTGTGAACTGCGTTTGAAGTGTAAGGGAATACTGAATGCCTGTCAGTATTTTCAAGAATGAGAAACATCACCTTTGTTCACAATGGCTCTTTACAATTGAATGGAAGAAACAGGGTAGCTTGTTTGAGAGAATCAATAATGTTTGAAGCAGGAGGGGCTAGCACCTTGTTTTGCAGTTGGAATTGAGTTTGCTGTTTCAAGGAATACTGCCTACCTCTCAGTGTTTTGAAGAATGAGAAACCTTACCTTTGTTGAAAATGGCCCCATACAACTGAAAGGAAGATGCATTGTAGCTTCTGTGAGAGAATCATTCATGTTTGATGTAAGACGGCCTAGAACCTTGTTTTGCAGTTTGATTTGAGTTTCCTGTTTAAAGGAATACTGCCTACTTCTCAGTGCTTTCATGGTGAGGAACATCAACTGTGTGGAAAATTGCCTCTTTGAAGGGAATTGATTCATGCCTGCATCTCTTGTGGGAGTAAGATGGATGTAAGAAGTATAAGTGTCATGCTCCTTGTTATGCGTTTAGAATTGAGGTACCTGTTTAAAGTAATACTGACTTCCACTCAGTGTTCTCTTGGGTGACTAATATCACCTTTGTGCCAAATAACCCCTTAAAGTGAATGGAAAAAGCTCTGTGTGTCTTGTAATAGAACCATTCATGACAGAAGCAATAGGGTCCAGCTCCTTGTTGAGCAGTGTTAGTTGAGCGAATTTTAAAAGGAGAAGCGCCTGTCTCTCAGTTTTCTGAAGTGTGGGGAACATCATTTTCGCACAAAATTGCCCCTTTCAATGAATGGAAGAATTACTCTATGTCCTGTAGAGAACCACAAACGTTACAAGAAAGAGGGTCTAGCACTTTGTTTAGGACTTTAAATTGAGTAAGCATTTAAAAGGAATACTGCCTATCTCTCAGACTTTTAAAGTTTGAGGAATACAGTCTTTGGCAAAAAACCCCATTCAAGTGAATGGAAGAAACATTGTATCTCTTGTAATGCAGATGTCCAGGTTTGCAGCAGGAGGTTCTGGCCCATTGTTTCCCTGTGCGAATTGAATTAGCACGTGAAAGAATGCTTCCCAAAGAAAGTCTTTCTTGAAGGATATACTGCCTAGCATACAGTGTTTTCAGGTGGGTGGAACATCACTTTTTTGGAAAAGTGCCAAATTCAAGTGAAAGGAAGCAGCACTGTTTCTATTTTAAGAACAGCATTAATGTTAGAAGCAAGGGGGGCTAGCACGCTGTTTACCAGTGAGAAGTGAACGAACTTTTCAAGGGAATACTGCCTGTCTCTCTGGCTTTACACTGTGCAGAACATTACTTTTTTAAACAGCCATTTGCAAGTGAATGGAAGAAGCACTGTTTCTCTTCCAAGAGAACCATGAATGTTACAAGCAAGAGGGCCAAGAACCTTGTATAGCATTGTGAATTCAGTTAGCTGGTTATCAGAATACGGCCTACTTCTCAGTGTTATTTTGAGTGAAAAACATAAACTTTGTGCCAAATACCGCCTTTCAAATGAATGGAGAAACACTGTAGCTCTTCTAATAAAACCATTAATGTTAGAAGGAAGAGGGTCTAGCACATTGTTTAGCATTGTGTATTGAGTTAATTGTGGAAAGGAATACAGTCTACCTCTCATTGTTTTCATGGGGGAGAACATCACCTTTTTCAAAATCACCATATCCTGTGAAGGCCTGAAGCATTGAGGCTCTTATAAGAGAAATATGAATGTTAGCAGAAAGTGGCTCGAGCACTTTGATTAGCACTGTGAATTGAGTTGGCTTTTCAAAGGGACATTGCCTAAGTCTCAGCTTTTTCATGGGTGAGGATCATCAACTTTGTGCCTAATAGCCCCTTTCAAGTGAATGGTGAAACATTGTAGCTCTACTCAGAAAATCTTTTATGTTAGAAGGAAGAGGGTCTAGCAGTTTGCTTTGCATTGTGAACTGAGTTTGCTGTATAAGGGAATACTGCCTACCTCTCAGTGTTATCAAGACTGAGAAACATCACCTTTGTTCTCAATGGCCCCATACAACTGAATGGAAGATGCAGTGTAGCTTGTGTGAGGGAATCAATAATGTTTGAAGCAAGAGGGCTAGCACCTTGTTTTGCAGTTGGAATTGAGTTTGCTGTTTCAAGGAATACTGCCTACCTCTCAGCTTTTTCATGGGTAAGGAACATGAACTTTGTGCCTATTAGCCCCGTTCAAGTGAGTGGAGAAACATTGTAGTGCTTCTAAGAAAATCTTTCCTGTTAGAAGGAAGAGGGTCTAGCAGCTTGCTTTACATTGTGAACTGAGTTTGATGTATAAGGGAGTACTACCTACCTGTCAGTGTTTTCAACAGTGACAAACATCACATTTGTTCACAATGACCCCATACAGCTGAAAGGAAGATGCAGCAGTGTAGCTTCTGTGACAGAATCGTTCATGTTAGAAGCAAGAGGGCCCAGAACCTTGTTTTGCAGTTGGAATTGAGTTTGCTGTTTCAAGGAATACTGCCTACCTCTCAGTGTTTTCAAGAATGAGAAACATTACCTTTGTTGAAAATGGCCCCGTACAACTGAAAGGAAGATGCAGTGTAGCTTCTGTGAGAGAATCATTCATGTTTGAAGCAAGAGGTCCTAGAGCCTTGTTTTGCGGTTTCATTTGAGTTTGCTGTGTAAATGAATACTGCCTAACTCTCAGTATTTTCATAGGTGAAGAACATCAACTTTGTGCCAAATAGCCAATTTCAACTGAGTATAGAAGCACTGTAGCTCTTCGAAGAAAACCACTAATCTTAGGAGGAAGAAGGTCTAGCAGCATGCTTTGCATTGTGAATGGAGCTTGCTCTTGAAAAGAACAATGCCTACCTCTAAGTGTATCCATGAAGGAGAATACAAGTGAATGAAAGGAGCACTGTTGGTCTTGTTAGAGAACCATTAATTTTAGAAGCAAGAGGGTCTAGCGACTTGTTTAGTATTGTGAATTCCATTAACATTTTCAAAGGCTTCTGCATATCCCTTAGTGTTTTCACAGTTCTGTATCATCAACTTTTTGCAAAATGATCCCTCTATAGTGAAAGGCAGGAGCACTGTAGCTCTTCAAAGAGACACATTAAAGTTAGAAGCAATAAGGTCTACCACCTTGTTTAGCATTGTGAACTGAGTTGTCTCTCGAAAGGAACACTGCCTAAGTCTCAGCATTTTCATGGGGGAGGAACATCATCTTTCAGCCAAATAGCCCCTTTGGTGTGAGTGGAGAAACACTCTAGTTCGAATAAAATCTTTCATACTAGAAGGAAGAGAGTCTAGCATTTTGCTTAGCCTTGTGAACTGAGTTGGCTGTATAAGAGAATAGTGCCTACCTCTCAGGGATTTCAAGAATGAGAAACATTACCTTTTTGAAAATGGCCAAATACAAAAGAAAGGAAGATGCAGTGTACCTTCTGGGAGAGAATCATTCATGTTTGAAGTAAGAAGGCCTAGAACCTTGTTTTGCAGTTTGAATTGAGTTTGCTGTCTCAAGGAATACTGTCTAAATCTCAGCTTTTTCCTGGGTGAGGAACATCAACTTTGAGCCAAATAGGCCCTTACAAGTGAGTGGTGAAACACTCTAGTTCGAACAAAACCTTTCATGTTAGAAGGAAGAGGGTCTAGCAGTTTGCTTAGCATTGTGAACTGAGTTTCCTGTATAAGGGAATAGTGCCTACCTCTCAGTGATTTCAAGAATGAAAATCATTACCTTTGTTCACAATGGCTCTATACAATTGAATGGAAGAAGCAGTGTAGCTTGTGTGAGAGAATCAATAATGTTTGAAGCAAGAGGGGCTAGCACCTTGTTTTGCAGTTGGAATTGACTTTGCTGTTTGAAGGAACACTGCCTACCTCTCAGTGTTTTCAAGAATGACAAACATTACCTTTGTTGAAAATGGCCCCATTCAACTGAAAGGAAGATGCAGTGTAGCTTCAGTGAGAGAATAATTCATGTATGAAGTAAGAGGGCCTAGAACCTTGCTTTGCAGTTTGAATTGAGTTTGCTGTCTCAAGGAATACTGCCTAAATCTCAGGTTTTTCCTGGGTGAGGAACATCAACTTTGCGTCAAATAGGCTCTATCGAGTGAATGGAGAGAATCTCTAGTTCTAATAAAATAATTCATGTTAGAAGGAAGAGGTCTAGCAGTTTGCTTAGGATTGTGAACTGAGTTTGCTGTATAGTGCAATAGTGCCTACCTCTCAGTGTTTTCAAGAATGAGAAACATTACCTTTGCTGAAAATGGCCCCATACAACTGAAAGGAAGATGCAGTGTGGCTTCTGTGAGAGAATGGTTCATGTTTGAAGTAAGAGGGCTTAGAACCTTGCTTTGCAGTTTGATTTGAGTTTGCTGTTTAAAGGAATACTGCCTACCTCTCAGCTTTTTCATGGGTGAGGAACATGAACTTTGTGCCTATTAGCCCCTTTCAAGTGAGTGGAGAAACATTGTAGTGCTTCTAAGAAAATCTTTCCTGTTAGAAGGAAGAGGGTCTAGCAGCTCGCTTTACATTGTGAACTGAGTTTGATGTATAAGGCAATGCTACCTACCTGTCAGTGTTTTCAAGAGTGAGAAACATCACCTTTGTTCACAATGGCCCCATACAACTGAAAGGAAGATGCAGCAGTGTAGCTTCTGTGACAGAATCGTTCATGTTCGAAGCAAGAGGGCCCAGAACCTTGTTTTGCAGGTGGAATTGAGTTTGCTGTTTCAAGGAATACTGCCTACCTCTCAGTGTTTTCAAGAATGAGAAACATTACCTTTGTTGAAATTGGCCCCATACAACTGAATGGAAGATGCAGTGTAGATTCTGTGAGAGAATCATTCATGTTTGAAGTAAGAGGGCCTAGAAACTTGTTTTGCAGTTTGAATTGAGTTTCCTGTCTCAAGGAATACTACCTAACTCTCAGCTTTTTCCTGAGTGAGGAACATCAACTTTGAGCCTAGTAGGCCCTTTCAAGTGAGTGGAGAAACACTCTAGTTTGAATAAAATCTTTCATGTTAGACGATAGAGGGTCTAGCAGTTTGCTTTGCATTGTGAACTGAGTTTGCTGTGTAAGGGAATAATGCCAACCTGTCAGTGTTTTCAAGAGTGAGAAACATCACCTTTGTTCACAATGGCCCCTTATAACTGAATTGAAGTTGCAGTGTAGCTTGGGTGAGGGAATCGATAATGTTTGAAGCAAGAGGGGCTAGCACGTTCTTTTGCAGTTGGAATTGAGTTTGCTGTCTCAAGGAATACTGCCTAACTCTAAGCTTTTTCCTTGGTGAGGAACATCAACGTTGAGCCAAATAGGCCCCTTCAAGTTTGTGGAGAAACACTGTAGTTCTAATAAAATAATTCAGGTTAGAAGGAAGAGGGTCTAGCAGTTTGCTTAGGATGTGAACTGAGTTTGCTGTATCAGGCAATAGTGCCTACCTCTCAGTGTTTTCAAGAATGAGAAACATTACCTTTGTTGAAAATGGCCCCATACAACTGAAAGGAAGATGCAGTGTAGCTTCTGTGAGAGAATCATTCATGTTTGAAGCAAGAGGTCCTAGAGCCTTGTTTTGCAGTTTGATTTGAGTTTGGTGTGTAAAGGAGTACTGACTACTTGTCAGCTCTTTCATGTGTGAGAAATATCGACTTTGTGACTAATAGCCCCTTTCATGTGAGTGGAGAAACCTTGTTCTGGTTCTAAGAAAATCTTTCATGTTAGAAGGAAGAGGGTCTAGCAGCTTCCTTTGCATTGTGAACTGCGTTTGAAGTGTAAGGGAATACTGAATGCCTGTCAGTATTTTCAAGAATGAGAAACATCACCTTTGTTCACAATGGCTCTTTACAATTGAATGGAAGAAACAGGGTAGCTTGTTTGAGAGAATCAATAATGTTTGAAGCAGGAGGGGCTAGCACCTTGTTTTGCAGTTGGAATTGAGTTTGCTGTTTCAAGGAATACTGCCTACCTCTCAGTGTTTTGAAGAATGAGAAACCTTACCTTTGTTGAAAATGGCCCCATACAACTGAAAGGAAGATGCATTGTAGCTTCTGTGAGAGAATCATTCATGTTTGATGTAAGACGGCCTAGAACCTTGTTTTGCAGTTTGATTTGAGTTTCCTGTTTAAAGGAATACTGCCTACTTCTCAGTGCTTTCATGGTGAGGAACATCAACTGTGTGGAAAATTGCCTCTTTGAAGGGAATTGATTCATGCCTGCATCTCTTGTGGGAGTAAGATGGATGTAAGAAGTATAAGTGTCATGCTCCTTGTTATGCGTTTAGAATTGAGGTACCTGTTTAAAGTAATACTGACTTCCACTCAGTGTTCTCTTGGGTGACTAATATCACCTTTGTGCCAAATAACCCCTTAAAGTGAATGGAAAAAGCTCTGTGTGTCTTGTAATAGAACCATTCATGACAGAAGCAATAGGGTCCAGCTCCTTGTTGAGCAGTGTTAGTTGAGCGAATTTTAAAAGGAGAAGCGCCTGTCTCTCAGTTTTCTGAAGTGTGGGGAACATCATTTTCGCACAAAATTGCCCCTTTCAATGAATGGAAGAATTACTCTATGTCCTGTAGAGAACCACAAACGTTACAAGAAAGAGGGTCTAGCACTTTGTTTAGGACTTTAAATTGAGTAAGCATTTAAAAGGAATACTGCCTATCTCTCAGACTTTTAAAGTTTGAGGAATACAGTCTTTGGCAAAAAACCCCATTCAAGTGAATGGAAGAAACATTGTATCTCTTGTAATGCAGATGTCCAGGTTTGCAGCAGGAGGTTCTGGCCCATTGTTTCCCTGTGCGAATTGAATTAGCACGTGAAAGAATGCTTCCCAAAGAAAGTCTTTCTTGAAGGATATACTGCCTAGCATACAGTGTTTTCAGGTGGGTGGAACATCACTTTTTTGGAAAAGTGCCAAATTCAAGTGAAAGGAAGCAGCACTGTTTCTATTTTAAGAACAGCATTAATGTTAGAAGCAAGGGGGGCTAGCATGCTGTTTACCAGTGAGAAGTGAACGAACTTTTCAAGGGAATACTGCCTGTCTCTCTGGCTTTACACTGTGCAGAACATTACTTTTTTAAACAGCCATTTGCAAGTGAATGGAAGAAGCACTGTTTCTCTTCCAAGAGAACCATGAATGTTACAAGCAAGAGGGCCAAGAACCTTGTATAGCATTGTGAATTCAGTTAGCTGGTTATAAGAATACGGCCTACATCTCAGTGTTATTTTGAGTGAAAAACATAAACTTTGTGCCAAATACCGCCTTTCAAATGAATGGAGAAACACTGTAGCTCTTCTAATAAAACCATTAATGTTAGAAGGAAGAGGGTCTAGCACATTGTTTAGCATTGTGTATTGAGTTAATTGTGGAAAGGAATACAGTCTACCTCTCATTGTTTTCATGGGGGAGAACATCACCTTTTTCAAAATCACCATATCCTGTGAAGGCCTGAAGCATTGAGGCTCTTATAAGAGAAATATGAATGTTAGCAGAAAGTGGCTCGAGCACTTTGATTAGCACTGTGAATTGAGTTGGCTTTTCAAAGGGACATTGCCTAAGTCTCAGCTTTTTCATGGGTGAGGATCATCAACTTTGTGCCTAATAGCCCCTTTCAAGTGAATGGTGAAACATTGTACCTCTACTCAGAAAATCTTTTATGTTAGAAGGAAGAGGGTCTAGCAGTTTGCTTTGCATTGTGAACTGAGTTTGCTGTATAAGGGAATACTGCCTACCTCTCAGTGTTATCAAGACTGAGAAACATCACCTTTGTTCTCAATGGCCCCATACAACTGAATGGAAGATGCAGTGTAGCTTGTGTGAGGGAATCAATAATGTTTGAAGCAAGAGGGCTAGCACCTTGTTTTGCAGTTGGAATTGAGTTTGCTGTTTCAAGGAATACTGCCTACCTCTCAGCTTTTTCATGGGTAAGGAACATGAACTTTGTGCCTATTAGCCCCTTTCAAGTGAGTGGAGAAACATTGTAGTGCTTCTCAGAAAATCTTTCATGTTAGAAGGAAGAGGGTCTAGCAGCTTACTTTACATTGTGAACTGAGTTTGCTGTATAAGGGAATACTACCTACCAGTCAGTGTTTTCAAGAGTGAGAAACATCACCTTTGTTCACAATGGCCCCATACAACTGAAAGGAAGATGCAGTGTAGCTTCTGTGAGAGAATCGTTCATGTTTGAAGCAAGAGGGCCCACAACCTTGTTTTGCAGTTGGAATTGAGTTTGCTGTTTCAAGGAATACTGCCTACCTCTCAGTGTTTTCAAGAATGAGAAACATTACCTTCGTTGAAAATGCTCCCATACAACTGAAGGGAAGATGCAGTGTAGATTCTGTGAGAGAATCATTCATGTTTGAAGTAAGAGGGCCTAGAAACTTGTTTTGCAGTTTGAATTGAGCTTCTTGTCTCAAGGAATACTACCTAACTCTCAGCTTTATCCTGAGTGAGGAACATCAACTTTGAGCCTACTAGGCCCTTTCAAGTGAGTGGAGAAACAGTCTAGTTTGAATAAAATCTTTCATGTTAGACGATAGAGGGTCTAGCAGTTTGCTTTGCATTGTGAACTGAGTTTGCTGTGTAAGGGAATAATGCCTACCTGTCAGTGTTTTCAAGAGTGAGAAACATCACCTTTGTTCACAATGGCCCCTTATAACTGAATTGAAGTTGCAGTGTAGCTTGGGTGAGGGAATCAATAATGTTTGAAGCAAGAGGGGCTAGCACGTTCTTTTGCATTTGGAATTGAGTTTGCTGTCTCAAGGAATACTGACTAAATCTCAGGTTTTTCCTGGGTGAGGAACATCAACTTTGCGTCAAATAGGCCCTATCGAGTGAATGGAGAGACTCTCTAGTTCTAATAAAATAATTCATGTTAGAAGGAAGAGGGTCTAGCAGTTTGCCAAAGATTGTGAACTGAGTTTGCTGTATAAGGCAATAGTGCCTACCTCTCAGTGTTTTCAAGAATGAGAAACCTTACCTTTGTTGAAAATGGCCCCATACAACTGAAAGGAAGATGCAGTGTAGCTTCTGTGAGAGAATCATTCATGTTTGAAGCAAGCGATCCTAGAGCCTTGTTTTGCGGTTTCATTTGAGTTTGCTGTGTAAATGAATACTGCCTAACTCTCAGTGTTTTCATAGGTGAAGAACATCAACTTTGTGCCAAATAGCCAATTTCAAGTGAGTATAGAAGCACTGTAGCTCTTCGAAGAAAACCACTAATGTTAGGAGGAAGAAGGTCTAGCAGCATGCTTTGCATTGTGAATGGAGCTTGCTCTTGAAAAGAACAATGCCTACCTCTAAGTGTATCCATGAAGGAGAATACAAGTGAATGAAAGGAGCACTGTTGGTCTTGTTAGAGAACCATTAATTTTAGAAGCAAGAAGGTCTAGCGACTTGTTTAGTATTGTGAATTCAATTAACATTTTCAAAGGCTTCTGCATATCCCTTAGTGTTATCACAGTTCTGTATCATCAACTTTTTGCAAAATGACCCCCTCTATAGTGAATGGCAGGAGCACTGTAGCTCTTCAAAGAGACACATTAAAGTTAGAAGCAATAAGGTGTACCACCTTGTTTAGCATTGTGAACTGAGTTGGCTCTCGAAAGGAACACTGCCTAAGTCTCAGCTTTTTCATGGGGGAGGAACATCATCTTTAAGCCAAATAGCCCCTTTTGAGTGAGTGGAGAAACACTCTAGTTCGAATAAAATCTTTCATACTAGAAGGAAGAGAGTCTAGCAGTTTGCTTAGCCTTGTGAACTGAGTTGGCTGTATAAGAGAATAGTGCCTACCTCTCAGTGTTTTCAAGAATGACAAACATTACCTTTGTTGAAAATGGCCCCATTCAACTGAAAGGAAGATGCAGTGTAGCTTCAGTGAGAGAATAATTCATGTATGAAGTAAGAGGGCCTAGAACCTTGCTTTGCAGTTTGAATTGAGTTTGCTGTCTCAAGGAATACTGCCTAAATCTCAGGTTTTTCCTGGGTGAGGAACATCAACTTTGCATCAAATAGGCCCTATCGAGTGAATGGAGAGACTCTCTAGTTCTAATAAAATAATTCATGTTAGAAGGAAGAGGGTCTAGCAGTGTGCTTAGGATTGTGAACTGAGTTTGCTGTATAATGCAATAGTGCCTACCTCTCAGTGTTTTCAAGAATGAGAAACATTACCTTTGTTGAAAATGGCCCCATACAACTGAAAGGAAGATGCAGTGTGGCTTATGTGAGAGAATCGTTCATGTTTGAAGTAAGAGGGCTTCGAACCTTGCTTTGCGGTTTGATTTGAGTTTGCTGTTTAAAGGAGTACTGCCTACGTCTCAGCTTTTTCATGGGTGAAGAACATGAACTTTGTGCCTATTAGCCCCTTTCAAGTGAGTGGAGAAACATTGTAGTGCTTCTAAGAAAATCTTTCATGTTAGAAGGAAGAGGGTCTAGCAGCTTGCTTTACATTGTGAACTGAGTTTAATGTATAAGGGAGTACTACCTACCTGTCAGTGTTTTCAACAGTGACAAACATCACATTTGTTCACAATGACCCCATACAACTGAAAGGAAGATGCAGCAGTGTAGCTTCTGTGACAGAATCGTTCATGTTAGAAGCAAGAGGGCCCAGAACCTTGTTTTGCAGTTGGAATTGAGTTTGCTGTTTCAAGGAATACTGCCTACCTCTCAGTGTTTTCAAGAATGAGAAACATTACCTTTGTTGAAAATGGCCCCATACAACTGAATGGAAGATGCAGTGTAGATTCTGTGAGAGAATCATTCATGTTTGAAGTAAGAGGGCCTAGAAACTTGTTTTGCAGTTTGAATTGAGTTTCCTATCTCAAGGAATACTACCTAACTCTCAGCTTTTTCTTGAGTGAGGAACATCAACTTTGAGCCTAGTAGGCCCTTTCAAGTGAGTGGAGAAACACTCTAGTTTGAATAAAATCTTTCATGTTAGACGATAGAGCGTCTAGCAGTTTGCTTTGCATTGTGAACTGAGTTTGCTGTGTAAGGGAATAATGCTTACCTGTCAGTGTTTTCAAGAGTGAGAAACATCACCTTTGTTCACAATGGCCCCTTATAACTGAATTGAAGTTGCAGTGTAGCTTGGGTGAGGGAATCAATAATGTTTGAAGCAAGAGGGTTAGCACGTTCTTTTGCATTTGGAATTGAGTTTGCTGTCTCAAGGAATACTGCCTAACTCTAAGCTTTTTCCTGGGTGAGGAACATCAACCTTGAGCCAAATAGGCCCTTTCAAGTTTGTGGAGAAACAATCTAGTTCTAATAAAATAATTCCGTTTGAAGGAAGAGGGTCTAGCAGTTTGCTTAGGATTGTGAACTGAGTTTGCTCTATCAGGCAATAGTGCCTACCTCTCAGTGTTTTCAAGAATGAGAAACATTACCTTTTTTGAAAATGGCCCCATACAACTGAAAGGAAGATGCAGTGTAGCTTCTGGGAGAGAATCATTCATGTTTGAAGCAAGAGGGCCTGGAACCTTGTTTTGCACTTGATTTGAGCTTGCTGTTTAAAGGAATACTGACTACTTGTCAGCTTTTTCATGTGTGAGAAATATCGACTTTGTGACTAATAGCCCCTTTCATGTGAGTGGAGAAACCTTGTTCTGGTTCTAAGAAAATCTTTCATGTTAGAAGGAAGAGGGTCTAGCAGCTTCCTTTGCATTGTGAACTGCGTTTGAAGTGTAAGGGAATACTGAATGCCTGTCAGTATTTTCAAGAATGAGAAACATCACCTTTGTTCACAATGGCTCTTTACAATTGAATGGAAGAAACAGGGTAGCTTGTTTGAGAGAATCAATAATGTTTGAAGCAGGAGGGGCTAGCACCTTGTTTTGCAGTTGGAATTGAGTTTGCTGTTTCAAGGAATACTGCCTACCTCTCAGTGTTTTGAAGAATGAGAAACCTTACCTTTGTTGAAAATGGCCCCATACAACTGAAAGGAAGATGCATTGTAGCTTCTGTGAGAGAATCATTCATGTTTGATGTAAGACGGCCTAGAACCTTGTTTTGCAGTTTGATTTGAGTTTCCTGTTTAAAGGAATACTGCCTACTTCTCAGTGCTTTCATGGTGAGGAACATCAACTGTGTGGAAAATTGCCTCTTTGAAGGGAATTGATTCATGCCTGCATCTCTTGTGGGAGTAAGATGGATGTAAGAAGTATAAGTGTCATGCTCCTTGTTATGCGTTTAGAATTGAGGTACCTGTTTAAAGTAATACTGACTTCCACTCAGTGTTCTCTTGGGTGACTAATATCACCTTTGTGCCAAATAACCCCTTAAAGTGAATGGAAAAAGCTCTGTGTGTCTTGTAATAGAACCATTCATGACAGAAGCAATAGGGTCCAGCTCCTTGTTGAGCAGTGTTAGTTGAGCGAATTTTAAAAGGAGAAGCGCCTGTCTCTCAGTTTTCTGAAGTGTGGGGAACATCATTTTCGCACAAAATTGCCCCTTTCAATGAATGGAAGAATTACTCTATGTCCTGTAGAGAACCACAAACGTTACAAGAAAGAGGGTCTAGCACTTTGTTTAGGACTTTAAATTGAGTAAGCATTTAAAAGGAATACTGCCTATCTCTCAGACTTTTAAAGTTTGAGGAATACAGTCTTTGGCAAAAAACCCCATTCAAGTGAATGGAAGAAACATTGTATCTCTTGTAATGCAGATGTCCAGGTTTGCAGCAGGAGGTTCTGGCCCATTGTTTCCCTGTGCGAATTGAATTAGCACGTGAAAGAATGCTTCCCAAAGAAAGTCTTTCTTGAAGGATATACTGCCTAGCATACAGTGTTTTCAGGTGGGTGGAACATCACTTTTTTGGAAAAGTGCCAAATTCAAGTGAAAGGAAGCAGCACTGTTTCTATTTTAAGAACAGCATTAATGTTAGAAGCAAGGGGGGCTAGCACGCTGTTTACCAGTGAGAAGTGAACGAACTTTTCAAGGGAATACTGCCTGTCTCTCTGGCTTTACACTGTGCAGAACATTACTTTTTTAAACAGCCATTTGCAAGTGAATGGAAGAAGCACTGTTTCTCTTCCAAGAGAACCATGAATGTTACAAGCAAGAGGGCCAAGAACCTTGTATAGCATTGTGAATTCAGTTAGCTGGTTATCAGAATACGGCCTACTTCTCAGTGTTATTTTGAGTGAAAAACATAAACTTTGTGCCAAATACCGCCTTTCAAATGAATGGAGAAACACTGTAGCTCTTCTAATAAAACCATTAATGTTAGAAGGAAGAGGGTCTAGCACATTGTTTAGCATTGTGTATTGAGTTAATTGTGGAAAGGAATACAGTCTACCTCTCATTGTTTTCATGGGGGAGAACATCACCTTTTTCAAAATCACCATATCCTGTGAAGGCCTGAAGCATTGAGGCTCTTATAAGAGAAATATGAATGTTAGCAGAAAGTGGCTCGAGCACTTTGATTAGCACTGTGAATTGAGTTGGCTTTTCAAAGGGACATTGCCTAAGTCTCAGCTTTTTCATGGGTGAGGATCATCAACTTTGTGCCTAATAGCCCCTTTCAAGTGAATGGTGAAACATTGTAGCTCTACTCAGAAAATCTTTTATGTTAGAAGGAAGAGGGTCTAGCAGTTTGCTTTGCATTGTGAACTGAGTTTGCTGTATAAGGGAATACTGCCTACCTCTCAGTGTTATCAAGACTGAGAAACATCACCTTTGTTCTCAATGGCCCCATACAACTGAATGGAAGATGCAGTGTAGCTTGTGTGAGGGAATCAATAATGTTTGAAGCAAGAGGGCTAGCACCTTGTTTTGCAGTTGGAATTGAGTTTGCTGTTTCAAGGAATACTGCCTACCTCTCAGCTTTTTCATGGGTAAGGAACATGAACTTTGTGCCTATTAGCCCCGTTCAAGTGAGTGGAGAAACATTGTAGTGCTTCTCAGAAAATCTTTCATGTTAGAAGGAAGAGGGTCTAGCAGCTTACTTTACATTGTGAACTGAGTTTGCTGTATAAGGGAATACTACCTACCATTCAGTGTTTTCAAGAGTGAGAAACATCACCTTTGTTCACAATGGCCCCATACAACTGAAAGGAAGATGCAGTGTAGCTTCTGTGAGAGAATCGTTCATGTTTGAAGCAAGAGGGCCCACAACCTTGTTTTGCAGTTGGAATTGAGTTTGCTGTTTCAAGGAATACTGCCTACCTCTCAGTGTTTTCAAGAATGAGAAACATTACCTTCGTTGAAAATGCTCCCATACAACTGAAGGGAAGATGCAGTGTAGATTCTGTGAGAGAATCATTCATGTTTGAAGTAAGAGGGCCTAGAAACTTGTTTTGCAGTTTGAATTGAGCTTCTTGTCTCAAGGAATACTACCTAACTCTCAGCTTTATCCTGAGTGAGGAACATCAACTTTGAGCCTACTAGGCCCTTTCAAGTGAGTGGAGAAACAGTCTAGTTTGAATAAAATCTTTCATGTTAGACGATAGAGGGTCTAGCAGTTTGCTTTGCATTGTGAACTGAGTTTGCTGTGTAAGGGAATAATGCCTACCTGTCAGTGTTTTCAAGAGTGAGAAACATCACCTTTGTTCACAATGGCCCCTTATAACTGAATTGAAGTTGCAGTGTAGCTTGGGTGAGGGAATCAATAATGTTTGAAGCAAGAGGGGCTAGCACGTTCTTTTGCATTTGGAATTGAGTTTGCTGTCTCAAGGAATACTGACTAAATCTCAGGTTTTTCCTGGGTGAGGAACATCAACTTTGCGTCAAATAGGCCCTATCGAGTGAATGGAGAGACTCTCTAGTTCTAATAAAATAATTCATGTTAGAAGGAAGAGGGTCTAGCAGTTTGCCAAAGATTGTGAACTGAGTTTGCTGTATAAGGCAATAGTGCCTACCTCTCAGTGTTTTCAAGAATGAGAAACCTTACCTTTGTTGAAAATGGCCCCATACAACTGAAAGGAAGATGCAGTGTAGCTTCTGTGAGAGAATCATTCATGTTTGAAGCAAGCGATCCTAGAGCCTTGTTTTGCGGTTTCATTTGAGTTTGCTGTGTAAATGAATACTGCCTAACTCTCAGTGTTTTCATAGGTGAAGAACATCAACTTTGTGCCAAATAGCCAATTTCAAGTGAGTATAGAAGCACTGTAGCTCTTCGAAGAAAACCACTAATGTTAGGAGGAAGAAGGTCTAGCAGCATGCTTTGCATTGTGAATGGAGCTTGCTCTTGAAAAGAACAATGCCTACCTCTAAGTGTATCCATGAAGGAGAATACAAGTGAATGAAAGGAGCACTGTTGGTCTTGTTAGAGAACCATTAATTTTAGAAGCAAGAAGGTCTAGCGACTTGTTTAGTATTGTGAATTCAATTAACATTTTCAAAGGCTTCTGCATATCCCTTAGTGTTATCACAGTTCTGTATCATCAACTTTTTGCAAAATGACCCCCTCTATAGTGAATGGCAGGAGCACTGTAGCTCTTCAAAGAGACACATTAAAGTTAGAAGCAATAAGGTGTACCACCTTGTTTAGCATTGTGAACTGAGTTGGCTCTCGAAAGGAACACTGCCTAAGTCTCAGCTTTTTCATGGGGGAGGAACATCATCTTTAAGCCAAATAGCCCCTTTTGAGTGAGTGGAGAAACACTCTAGTTCGAATAAAATCTTTCATACTAGAAGGAAGAGAGTCTAGCAGTTTGCTTAGCCTTGTGAACTGAGTTGGCTGTATAAGAGAATAGTGCCTACCTCTCAGTGTTTTCAAGAATGACAAACATTACCTTTGTTGAAAATGGCCCCATTCAACTGAAAGGAAGATGCAGTGTAGCTTCAGTGAGAGAATAATTCATGTATGAAGTAAGAGGGCCTAGAACCTTGCTTTGCAGTTTGAATTGAGTTTGCTGTCTCAAGGAATACTGCCTAAATCTCAGGTTTTTCCTGGGTGAGGAACATCAACTTTGCATCAAATAGGCCCTATCGAGTGAATGGAGAGACTCTCTAGTTCTAATAAAATAATTCATGTTAGAAGGAAGAGGGTCTAGCAGTGTGCTTAGGATTGTGAACTGAGTTTGCTGTATAATGCAATAGTGCCTACCTCTCAGTGTTTTCAAGAATGAGAAACATTACCTTTGTTGAAAATGGCCCCATACAACTGAAAGGAAGATGCAGTGTGGCTTATGTGAGAGAATCGTTCATGTTTGAAGTAAGAGGGCTTCGAACCTTGCTTTGCGGTTTGATTTGAGTTTGCTGTTTAAAGGAGTACTGCCTACGTCTCAGCTTTTTCATGGGTGAAGAACATGAACTTTGTGCCTATTAGCCCCTTTCAAGTGAGTGGAGAAACATTGTAGTGCTTCTAAGAAAATCTTTCATGTTAGAAGGAAGAGGGTCTAGCAGCTTGCTTTACATTGTGAACTGAGTTTAATGTATAAGGGAGTACTACCTACCTGTCAGTGTTTTCAACAGTGACAAACATCACATTTGTTCACAATGACCCCATACAACTGAAAGGAAGATGCAGCAGTGTAGCTTCTGTGACAGAATCGTTCATGTTAGAAGCAAGAGGGCCCAGAACCTTGTTTTGCAGTTGGAATTGAGTTTGCTGTTTCAAGGAATACTGCCTACCTCTCAGTGTTTTCAAGAATGAGAAACATTACCTTTGTTGAAAATGGCCCCATACAACTGAATGGAAGATGCAGTGTAGATTCTGTGAGAGAATCATTCATGTTTGAAGTAAGAGGGCCTAGAAACTTGTTTTGCAGTTTGAATTGAGTTTCCTATCTCAAGGAATACTACCTAACTCTCAGCTTTTTCTTGAGTGAGGAACATCAACTTTGAGCCTAGTAGGCCCTTTCAAGTGAGTGGAGAAACACTCTAGTTTGAATAAAATCTTTCATGTTAGACGATAGAGCGTCTAGCAGTTTGCTTTGCATTGTGAACTGAGTTTGCTGTGTAAGGGAATAATGCTTACCTGTCAGTGTTTTCAAGAGTGAGAAACATCACCTTTGTTCACAATGGCCCCTTATAACTGAATTGAAGTTGCAGTGTAGCTTGGGTGAGGGAATCAATAATGTTTGAAGCAAGAGGGTTAGCACGTTCTTTTGCATTTGGAATTGAGTTTGCTGTCTCAAGGAATACTGCCTAACTCTAAGCTTTTTCCTGGGTGAGGAACATCAACCTTGAGCCAAATAGGCCCTTTCAAGTTTGTGGAGAAACAATCTAGTTCTAATAAAATAATTCCGTTTGAAGGAAGAGGGTCTAGCAGTTTGCTTAGGATTGTGAACTGAGTTTGCTCTATCAGGCAATAGTGCCTACCTCTCAGTGTTTTCAAGAATGAGAAACATTACCTTTTTTGAAAATGGCCCCATACAACTGAAAGGAAGATGCAGTGTAGCTTCTGGGAGAGAATCATTCATGTTTGAAGCAAGAGGGCCTGGAACCTTGTTTTGCACTTGATTTGAGCTTGCTGTTTAAAGGAATACTGACTACTTGTCAGCTTTTTCATGTGTGAGAAATATCGACTTTGTGACTAATAGCCCCTTTCATGTGAGTGGAGAAACCTTGTTCTGGTTCTAAGAAAATCTTTCATGTTAGAAGGAAGAGGGTCTAGCAGCTTCCTTTGCATTGTGAACTGCGTTTGAAGTGTAAGGGAATACTGAATGCCTGTCAGTATTTTCAAGAATGAGAAACATCACCTTTGTTCACAATGGCTCTTTACAATTGAATGGAAGAAACAGGGTAGCTTGTTTGAGAGAATCAATAATGTTTGAAGCAGGAGGGGCTAGCACCTTGTTTTGCAGTTGGAATTGAGTTTGCTGTTTCAAGGAATACTGCCTACCTCTCAGTGTTTTGAAGAATGAGAAACCTTACCTTTGTTGAAAATGGCCCCATACAACTGAAAGGAAGATGCATTGTAGCTTCTGTGAGAGAATCATTCATGTTTGATGTAAGACGGCCTAGAACCTTGTTTTGCAGTTTGATTTGAGTTTCCTGTTTAAAGGAATACTGCCTACTTCTCAGTGCTTTCATGGTGAGGAACATCAACTGTGTGGAAAATTGCCTCTTTGAAGGGAATTGATTCATGCCTGCATCTCTTGTGGGAGTAAGATGGATGTAAGAAGTATAAGTGTCATGCTCCTTGTTATGCGTTTAGAATTGAGGTACCTGTTTAAAGTAATACTGACTTCCACTCAGTGTTCTCTTGGGTGACTAATATCACCTTTGTGCCAAATAACCCCTTAAAGTGAATGGAAAAAGCTCTGTGTGTCTTGTAATAGAACCATTCATGACAGAAGCAATAGGGTCCAGCTCCTTGTTGAGCAGTGTTAGTTGAGCGAATTTTAAAAGGAGAAGCGCCTGTCTCTCAGTTTTCTGAAGTGTGGGGAACATCATTTTCGCACAAAATTGCCCCTTTCAATGAATGGAAGAATTACTCTATGTCCTGTAGAGAACCACAAACGTTACAAGAAAGAGGGTCTAGCACTTTGTTTAGGACTTTAAATTGAGTAAGCATTTAAAAGGAATACTGCCTATCTCTCAGACTTTTAAAGTTTGAGGAATACAGTCTTTGGCAAAAAACCCCATTCAAGTGAATGGAAGAAACATTGTATCTCTTGTAATGCAGATGTCCAGGTTTGCAGCAGGAGGTTCTGGCCCATTGTTTCCCTGTGCGAATTGAATTAGCACGTGAAAGAATGCTTCCCAAAGAAAGTCTTTCTTGAAGGATATACTGCCTAGCATACAGTGTTTTCAGGTGGGTGGAACATCACTTTTTTGGAAAAGTGCCAAATTCAAGTGAAAGGAAGCAGCACTGTTTCTATTTTAAGAACAGCATTAATGTTAGAAGCAAGGGGGGCTAGCACGCTGTTTACCAGTGAGAAGTGAACGAACTTTTCAAGGGAATACTGCCTGTCTCTCTGGCTTTACACTGTGCAGAACATTACTTTTTTAAACAGCCATTTGCAAGTGAATGGAAGAAGCACTGTTTCTCTTCCAAGAGAACCATGAATGTTACAAGCAAGAGGGCCAAGAACCTTGTATAGCATTGTGAATTCAGTTAGCTGGTTATCAGAATACGGCCTACTTCTCAGTGTTATTTTGAGTGAAAAACATAAACTTTGTGCCAAATACCGCCTTTCAAATGAATGGAGAAACACTGTAGCTCTTCTAATAAAACCATTAATGTTAGAAGGAAGAGGGTCTAGCACATTGTTTAGCATTGTGTATTGAGTTAATTGTGGAAAGGAATACAGTCTACCTCTCATTGTTTTCATGGGGGAGAACATCACCTTTTTCAAAATCACCATATCCTGTGAAGGCCTGAAGCATTGAGGCTCTTATAAGAGAAATATGAATGTTAGCAGAAAGTGGCTCGAGCACTTTGATTAGCACTGTGAATTGAGTTGGCTTTTCAAAGGGACATTGCCTAAGTCTCAGCTTTTTCATGGGTGAGGATCATCAACTTTGTGCCTAATAGCCCCTTTCAAGTGAATGGTGAAACATTGTAGCTCTACTCAGAAAATCTTTTATGTTAGAAGGAAGAGGGTCTAGCAGTTTGCTTTGCATTGTGAACTGAGTTTGCTGTATAAGGGAATACTGCCTACCTCTCAGTGTTATCAAGACTGAGAAACATCACCTTTGTTCTCAATGGCCCCATACAACTGAATGGAAGATGCAGTGTAGCTTGTGTGAGGGAATCAATAATGTTTGAAGCAAGAGGGCTAGCACCTTGTTTTGCAGTTGGAATTGAGTTTGCTGTTTCAAGGAATACTGCCTACCTCTCAGCTTTTTCATGGGTAAGGAACATGAACTTTGTGCCTATTAGCCCCGTTCAAGTGAGTGGAGAAACATTGTAGTGCTTCTCAGAAAATCTTTCATGTTAGAAGGAAGAGGGTCTAGCAGCTTACTTTACATTGTGAACTGAGTTTGCTGTATAAGGGAATACTACCTACCATTCAGTGTTTTCAAGAGTGAGAAACATCACCTTTGTTCACAATGGCCCCATACAACTGAAAGGAAGATGCAGTGTAGCTTCTGTGAGAGAATCGTTCATGTTTGAAGCAAGAGGGCCCACAACCTTGTTTTGCAGTTGGAATTGAGTTTGCTGTTTCAAGGAATACTGCCTACCTCTCAGTGTTTTCAAGAATGAGAAACATTACCTTCGTTGAAAATGCTCCCATACAACTGAAGGGAAGATGCAGTGTAGATTCTGTGAGAGAATCATTCATGTTTGAAGTAAGAGGGCCTAGAAACTTGTTTTGCAGTTTGAATTGAGCTTCTTGTCTCAAGGAATACTACCTAACTCTCAGCTTTATCCTGAGTGAGGAACATCAACTTTGAGCCTACTAGGCCCTTTCAAGTGAGTGGAGAAACAGTCTAGTTTGAATAAAATCTTTCATGTTAGACGATAGAGGGTCTAGCAGTTTGCTTTGCATTGTGAACTGAGTTTGCTGTGTAAGGGAATAATGCCTACCTGTCAGTGTTTTCAAGAGTGAGAAACATCACCTTTGTTCACAATGGCCCCTTATAACTGAATTGAAGTTGCAGTGTAGCTTGGGTGAGGGAATCAATAATGTTTGAAGCAAGAGGGGCTAGCACGTTCTTTTGCATTTGGAATTGAGTTTGCTGTCTCAAGGAATACTGACTAAATCTCAGGTTTTTCCTGGGTGAGGAACATCAACTTTGCGTCAAATAGGCCCTATCGAGTGAATGGAGAGACTCTCTAGTTCTAATAAAATAATTCATGTTAGAAGGAAGAGGGTCTAGCAGTTTGCCAAAGATTGTGAACTGAGTTTGCTGTATAAGGCAATAGTGCCTACCTCTCAGTGTTTTCAAGAATGAGAAACCTTACCTTTGTTGAAAATGGCCCCATACAACTGAAAGGAAGATGCAGTGTAGCTTCTGTGAGAGAATCATTCATGTTTGAAGCAAGCGATCCTAGAGCCTTGTTTTGCGGTTTCATTTGAGTTTGCTGTGTAAATGAATACTGCCTAACTCTCAGTGTTTTCATAGGTGAAGAACATCAACTTTGTGCCAAATAGCCAATTTCAAGTGAGTATAGAAGCACTGTAGCTCTTCGAAGAAAACCACTAATGTTAGGAGGAAGAAGGTCTAGCAGCATGCTTTGCATTGTGAATGGAGCTTGCTCTTGAAAAGAACAATGCCTACCTCTAAGTGTATCCATGAAGGAGAATACAAGTGAATGAAAGGAGCACTGTTGGTCTTGTTAGAGAACCATTAATTTTAGAAGCAAGAAGGTCTAGCGACTTGTTTAGTATTGTGAATTCCATTAACATTTTCAAAGGCTTCTGCATATCCCTTAGTGTTATCACAGTTCTGTATCATCAACTTTTTGCAAAATGACCCCCTCTATAGTGAATGGCAGGAGCACTGTAGCTCTTCAAAGAGACACATTAAAGTTAGAAGCAATAAGGTGTACCACCTTGTTTAGCATTGTGAACTGAGTTGGCTCTCGAAAGGAACACTGCCTAAGTCTCAGCTTTTTCATGGGGGAGGAACATCATCTTTAAGCCAAATAGCCCCTTTTGAGTGAGTGGAGAAACACTCTAGTTCGAATAAAATCTTTCATACTAGAAGGAAGAGAGTCTAGCAGTTTGCTTAGCCTTGTGAACTGAGTTGGCTGTATAAGAGAATAGTGCCTACCTCTCAGTGTTTTCAAGAATGACAAACATTACCTTTGTTGAAAATGGCCCCATTCAACTGAAAGGAAGATGCAGTGTAGCTTCAGTGAGAGAATAATTCATGTATGAAGTAAGAGGGCCTAGAACCTTGCTTTGCAGTTTGAATTGAGTTTGCTGTCTCAAGGAATACTGCCTAAATCTCAGGTTTTTCCTGGGTGAGGAACATCAACTTTGCATCAAATAGGCCCTATCGAGTGAATGGAGAGACTCTCTAGTTCTAATAAAATAATTCATGTTAGAAGGAAGAGGGTCTAGCAGTGTGCTTAGGATTGTGAACTGAGTTTGCTGTATAATGCAATAGTGCCTACCTCTCAGTGTTTTCAAGAATGAGAAACATTACCTTTGTTGAAAATGGCCCCATACAACTGAAAGGAAGATGCAGTGTGGCTTATGTGAGAGAATCGTTCATGTTTGAAGTAAGAGGGCTTCGAACCTTGCTTTGCGGTTTGATTTGAGTTTGCTGTTTAAAGGAGTACTGCCTACGTCTCAGCTTTTTCATGGGTGAAGAACATGAACTTTGTGCCTATTAGCCCCTTTCAAGTGAGTGGAGAAACATTGTAGTGCTTCTAAGAAAATCTTTCATGTTAGAAGGAAGAGGGTCTAGCAGCTTGCTTTACATTGTGAACTGAGTTTAATGTATAAGGGAGTACTACCTACCTGTCAGTGTTTTCAACAGTGACAAACATCACATTTGTTCACAATGACCCCATACAACTGAAAGGAAGATGCAGCAGTGTAGCTTCTGTGACAGAATCGTTCATGTTAGAAGCAAGAGGGCCCAGAACCTTGTTTTGCAGTTGGAATTGAGTTTGCTGTTTCAAGGAATACTGCCTACCTCTCAGTGTTTTCAAGAATGAGAAACATTACCTTTGTTGAAAATGGCCCCATACAACTGAATGGAAGATGCAGTGTAGATTCTGTGAGAGAATCATTCATGTTTGAAGTAAGAGGGCCTAGAAACTTGTTTTGCAGTTTGAATTGAGTTTCCTATCTCAAGGAATACTACCTAACTCTCAGCTTTTTCTTGAGTGAGGAACATCAACTTTGAGCCTAGTAGGCCCTTTCAAGTGAGTGGAGAAACACTCTAGTTTGAATAAAATCTTTCATGTTAGACGATAGAGCGTCTAGCAGTTTGCTTTGCATTGTGAACTGAGTTTGCTGTGTAAGGGAATAATGCTTACCTGTCAGTGTTTTCAAGAGTGAGAAACATCACCTTTGTTCACAATGGCCCCTTATAACTGAATTGAAGTTGCAGTGTAGCTTGGGTGAGGGAATCAATAATGTTTGAAGCAAGAGGGGTAGCACGTTCTTTTGCATTTGGAATTGAGTTTGCTGTCTCAAGGAATACTGCCTAACTCTAAGCTTTTTCCTGGGTGAGGAACATCAACCTTGAGCCAAATAGGCCCTTTCAAGTTTGTGGAGAAACAGTCTAGTTCTAATAAAATAATTCCGTTTGAAGGAAGAGGGTCTAGCAGTTTGCTTAGGATTGTGAACTGAGTTTGCTCTATCAGGCAATAGTGCCTACCTCTCAGTGTTTTCAAGAATGAGAAACATTACCTTTGTTGAAAATGGCCCCATACAACTGAAAGGAAGATGCAGTGTAGCTTCTGGGAGAGAATCATTCATGTTTGAAGCAAGAGGGCCTGGAACCTTGTTTTGCACTTGATTTGAGCTTGCTGTTTAAAGGAATACTGACTACTTGTCAGCTTTTTCATGTGTGAGAAATATCGACTTTGTGACTAATAGCCCCTTTCATGTGAGTGGAGAAACCTTGTTCTGGTTCTAAGAAAATCTTTCATGTTAGAAGGAAGAGGGTCTAGCAGCTTCCTTTGCATTGTGAACTGCGTTTGAAGTGTAAGGGAATACTGAATGCCTGTCAGTATTTTCAAGAATGAGAAACATCACCTTTGTTCACAATGGCTCTTTACAATTGAATGGAAGAAACAGGGTAGCTTGTTTGAGAGAATCAATAATGTTTGAAGCAGGAGGGGCTAGCACCTTGTTTTGCAGTTGGAATTGAGTTTGCTGTTTCAAGGAATACTGCCTACCTCTCAGTGTTTTGAAGAATGAGAAACCTTACCTTTGTTGAAAATGGCCCCATACAACTGAAAGGAAGATGCATTGTAGCTTCTGTGAGAGAATCATTCATGTTTGATGTAAGACGGCCTAGAACCTTGTTTTGCAGTTTGATTTGAGTTTCCTGTTTAAAGGAATACTGCCTACTTCTCAGTGCTTTCATGGTGAGGAACATCAACTGTGTGGAAAATTGCCTCTTTGAAGGGAATTGATTCATGCCTGCATCTCTTGTGGGAGTAAGATGGATGTAAGAAGTATAAGTGTCATGCTCCTTGTTATGCGTTTAGAATTGAGGTACCTGTTTAAAGTAATACTGACTTCCACTCAGTGTTCTCTTGGGTGACTAATATCACCTTTGTGCCAAATAACCCCTTAAAGTGAATGGAAAAAGCTCTGTGTGTCTTGTAATAGAACCATTCATGACAGAAGCAATAGGGTCCAGCTCCTTGTTGAGCAGTGTTAGTTGAGCGAATTTTAAAAGGAGAAGCGCCTGTCTCTCAGTTTTCTGAAGTGTGGGGAACATCATTTTCGCACAAAATTGCCCCTTTCAATGAATGGAAGAATTACTCTATGTCCTGTAGAGAACCACAAACGTTACAAGAAAGAGGGTCTAGCACTTTGTTTAGGACTTTAAATTGAGTAAGCATTTAAAAGGAATACTGCCTATCTCTCAGACTTTTAAAGTTTGAGGAATACAGTCTTTGGCAAAAAACCCCATTCAAGTGAATGGAAGAAACATTGTATCTCTTGTAATGCAGATGTCCAGGTTTGCAGCAGGAGGTTCTGGCCCATTGTTTCCCTGTGCGAATTGAATTAGCACGTGAAAGAATGCTTCCCAAAGAAAGTCTTTCTTGAAGGATATACTGCCTAGCATACAGTGTTTTCAGGTGGGTGGAACATCACTTTTTTGGAAAAGTGCCAAATTCAAGTGAAAGGAAGCAGCACTGTTTCTATTTTAAGAACAGCATTAATGTTAGAAGCAAGGGGGGCTAGCATGCTGTTTACCAGTGAGAAGTGAACGAACTTTTCAAGGGAATACTGCCTGTCTCTCTGGCTTTACACTGTGCAGAACATTACTTTTTTAAACAGCCATTTGCAAGTGAATGGAAGAAGCACTGTTTCTCTTCCAAGAGAACCATGAATGTTACAAGCAAGAGGGCCAAGAACCTTGTATAGCATTGTGAATTCAGTTAGCTGGTTATAAGAATACGGCCTACATCTCAGTGTTATTTTGAGTGAAAAACATAAACTTTGTGCCAAATACCGCCTTTCAAATGAATGGAGAAACACTGTAGCTCTTCTAATAAAACCATTAATGTTAGAAGGAAGAGGGTCTAGCACATTGTTTAGCATTGTGTATTGAGTTAATTGTGGAAAGGAATACAGTCTACCTCTCATTGTTTTCATGGGGGAGAACATCACCTTTTTCAAAATCACCATATCCTGTGAAGGCCTGAAGCATTGAGGCTCTTATAAGAGAAATATGAATGTTAGCAGAAAGTGGCTCGAGCACTTTGATTAGCACTGTGAATTGAGTTGGCTTTTCAAAGGGACATTGCCTAAGTCTCAGCTTTTTCATGGGTGAGGATCATCAACTTTGTGCCTAATAGCCCCTTTCAAGTGAATGGTGAAACATTGTAGCTCTACTCAGAAAATCTTTTATGTTAGAAGGAAGAGGGTCTAGCAGTTTGCTTTGCATTGTGAACTGAGTTTGCTGTATAAGGGAATACTGCCTACCTCTCAGTGTTATCAAGACTGAGAAACATCACCTTTGTTCTCAATGGCCCCATACAACTGAATGGAAGATGCAGTGTAGCTTGTGTGAGGGAATCAATAATGTTTGAAGCAAGAGGGCTAGCACCTTGTTTTGCAGTTGGAATTGAGTTTGCTGTTTCAAGGAATACTGCCTACCTCTCAGCTTTTTCATGGGTAAGGAACATGAACTTTGTGCCTATTAGCCCCTTTCAAGTGAGTGGAGAAACATTGTAGTGCTTCTCAGAAAATCTTTCATGTTAGAAGGAAGAGGGTCTAGCAGCTTACTTTACATTGTGAACTGAGTTTGCTGTATAAGGGAATACTACCTACCAGTCAGTGTTTTCAAGAGTGAGAAACATCACCTTTGTTCACAATGGCCCCATACAACTGAAAGGAAGATGCAGTGTAGCTTCTGTGAGAGAATCGTTCATGTTTGAAGCAAGAGGGCCCACAACCTTGTTTTGCAGTTGGAATTGAGTTTGCTGTTTCAAGGAATACTGCCTACCTCTCAGTGTTTTCAAGAATGAGAAACATTACCTTCGTTGAAAATGCTCCCATACAACTGAAGGGAAGATGCAGTGTAGATTCTGTGAGAGAATCATTCATGTTTGAAGTAAGAGGGCCTAGAAACTTGTTTTGCAGTTTGAATTGAGCTTCTTGTCTCAAGGAATACTACCTAACTCTCAGCTTTATCCTGAGTGAGGAACATCAACTTTGAGCCTACTAGGCCCTTTCAAGTGAGTGGAGAAACAGTCTAGTTTGAATAAAATCTTTCATGTTAGACGATAGAGGGTCTAGCAGTTTGCTTTGCATTGTGAACTGAGTTTGCTGTGTAAGGGAATAATGCCTACCTGTCAGTGTTTTCAAGAGTGAGAAACATCACCTTTGTTCACAATGGCCCCTTATAACTGAATTGAAGTTGCAGTGTAGCTTGGGTGAGGGAATCAATAATGTTTGAAGCAAGAGGGGCTAGCACGTTCTTTTGCATTTGGAATTGAGTTTGCTGTCTCAAGGAATACTGACTAAATCTCAGGTTTTTCCTGGGTGAGGAACATCAACTTTGCGTCAAATAGGCCCTATCGAGTGAATGGAGAGACTCTCTAGTTCTAATAAAATAATTCATGTTAGAAGGAAGAGGGTCTAGCAGTTTGCCAAAGATTGTGAACTGAGTTTGCTGTATAAGGCAATAGTGCCTACCTCTCAGTGTTTTCAAGAATGAGAAACCTTACCTTTGTTGAAAATGGCCCCATACAACTGAAAGGAAGATGCAGTGTAGCTTCTGTGAGAGAATCATTCATGTTTGAAGCAAGCGATCCTAGAGCCTTGTTTTGCGGTTTCATTTGAGTTTGCTGTGTAAATGAATACTGCCTAACTCTCAGTGTTTTCATAGGTGAAGAACATCAACTTTGTGCCAAATAGCCAATTTCAAGTGAGTATAGAAGCACTGTAGCTCTTCGAAGAAAACCACTAATGTTAGGAGGAAGAAGGTCTAGCAGCATGCTTTGCATTGTGAATGGAGCTTGCTCTTGAAAAGAACAATGCCTACCTCTAAGTGTATCCATGAAGGAGAATACAAGTGAATGAAAGGAGCACTGTTGGTCTTGTTAGAGAACCATTAATTTTAGAAGCAAGAAGGTCTAGCGACTTGTTTAGTATTGTGAATTCCATTAACATTTTCAAAGGCTTCTGCATATCCCTTAGTGTTATCACAGTTCTGTATCATCAACTTTTTGCAAAATGACCCCCTCTATAGTGAATGGCAGGAGCACTGTAGCTCTTCAAAGAGACACATTAAAGTTAGAAGCAATAAGGTGTACCACCTTGTTTAGCATTGTGAACTGAGTTGGCTCTCGAAAGGAACACTGCCTAAGTCTCAGCTTTTTCATGGGGGAGGAACATCATCTTTAAGCCAAATAGCCCCTTTTGAGTGAGTGGAGAAACACTCTAGTTCGAATAAAATCTTTCATACTAGAAGGAAGAGAGTCTAGCAGTTTGCTTAGCCTTGTGAACTGAGTTGGCTGTATAAGAGAATAGTGCCTACCTCTCAGTGTTTTCAAGAATGACAAACATTACCTTTGTTGAAAATGGCCCCATTCAACTGAAAGGAAGATGCAGTGTAGCTTCAGTGAGAGAATAATTCATGTATGAAGTAAGAGGGCCTAGAACCTTGCTTTGCAGTTTGAATTGAGTTTGCTGTCTCAAGGAATACTGCCTAAATCTCAGGTTTTTCCTGGGTGAGGAACATCAACTTTGCATCAAATAGGCCCTATCGAGTGAATGGAGAGACTCTCTAGTTCTAATAAAATAATTCATGTTAGAAGGAAGAGGGTCTAGCAGTGTGCTTAGGATTGTGAACTGAGTTTGCTGTATAATGCAATAGTGCCTACCTCTCAGTGTTTTCAAGAATGAGAAACATTACCTTTGTTGAAAATGGCCCCATACAACTGAAAGGAAGATGCAGTGTGGCTTATGTGAGAGAATCGTTCATGTTTGAAGTAAGAGGGCTTCGAACCTTGCTTTGCGGTTTGATTTGAGTTTGCTGTTTAAAGGAGTACTGCCTACGTCTCAGCTTTTTCATGGGTGAAGAACATGAACTTTGTGCCTATTAGCCCCTTTCAAGTGAGTGGAGAAACATTGTAGTGCTTCTAAGAAAATCTTTCATGTTAGAAGGAAGAGGGTCTAGCAGCTTGCTTTACATTGTGAACTGAGTTTAATGTATAAGGGAGTACTACCTACCTGTCAGTGTTTTCAACAGTGACAAACATCACATTTGTTCACAATGACCCCATACAACTGAAAGGAAGATGCAGCAGTGTAGCTTCTGTGACAGAATCGTTCATGTTAGAAGCAAGAGGGCCCAGAACCTTGTTTTGCAGTTGGAATTGAGTTTGCTGTTTCAAGGAATACTGCCTACCTCTCAGTGTTTTCAAGAATGAGAAACATTACCTTTGTTGAAAATGGCCCCATACAACTGAATGGAAGATGCAGTGTAGATTCTGTGAGAGAATCATTCATGTTTGAAGTAAGAGGGCCTAGAAACTTGTTTTGCAGTTTGAATTGAGTTTCCTATCTCAAGGAATACTACCTAACTCTCAGCTTTTTCTTGAGTGAGGAACATCAACTTTGAGCCTAGTAGGCCCTTTCAAGTGAGTGGAGAAACACTCTAGTTTGAATAAAATCTTTCATGTTAGACGATAGAGCGTCTAGCAGTTTGCTTTGCATTGTGAACTGAGTTTGCTGTGTAAGGGAATAATGCTTACCTGTCAGTGTTTTCAAGAGTGAGAAACATCACCTTTGTTCACAATGGCCCCTTATAACTGAATTGAAGTTGCAGTGTAGCTTGGGTGAGGGAATCAATAATGTTTGAAGCAAGAGGGGTAGCACGTTCTTTTGCATTTGGAATTGAGTTTGCTGTCTCAAGGAATACTGCCTAACTCTAAGCTTTTTCCTGGGTGAGGAACATCAACCTTGAGCCAAATAGGCCCTTTCAAGTTTGTGGAGAAACAGTCTAGTTCTAATAAAATAATTCCGTTTGAAGGAAGAGGGTCTAGCAGTTTGCTTAGGATTGTGAACTGAGTTTGCTCTATCAGGCAATAGTGCCTACCTCTCAGTGTTTTCAAGAATGAGAAACATTACCTTTTTTGAAAATGGCCCCATACAACTGAAAGGAAGATGCAGTGTAGCTTCTGGGAGAGAATCATTCATGTTTGAAGCAAGAGGGCCTGGAACCTTGTTTTGCACTTGATTTGAGCTTGCTGTTTAAAGGAATACTGACTACTTGTCAGCTTTTTCATGTGTGAGAAATATCGACTTTGTGACTAATAGCCCCTTTCATGTGAGTGGAGAAACCTTGTTCTGGTTCTAAGAAAATCTTTCATGTTAGAAGGAAGAGGGTCTAGCAGCTTCCTTTGCATTGTGAACTGCGTTTGAAGTGTAAGGGAATACTGAATGCCTGTCAGTATTTTCAAGAATGAGAAACATCACCTTTGTTCACAATGGCTCTTTACAATTGAATGGAAGAAACAGGGTAGCTTGTTTGAGAGAATCAATAATGTTTGAAGCAGGAGGGGCTAGCACCTTGTTTTGCAGTTGGAATTGAGTTTGCTGTTTCAAGGAATACTGCCTACCTCTCAGTGTTTTGAAGAATGAGAAACCTTACCTTTGTTGAAAATGGCCCCATACAACTGAAAGGAAGATGCATTGTAGCTTCTGTGAGAGAATCATTCATGTTTGATGTAAGACGGCCTAGAACCTTGTTTTGCAGTTTGATTTGAGTTTCCTGTTTAAAGGAATACTGCCTACTTCTCAGTGCTTTCATGGTGAGGAACATCAACTGTGTGGAAAATTGCCTCTTTGAAGGGAATTGATTCATGCCTGCATCTCTTGTGGGAGTAAGATGGATGTAAGAAGTATAAGTGTCATGCTCCTTGTTATGCGTTTAGAATTGAGGTACCTGTTTAAAGTAATACTGACTTCCACTCAGTGTTCTCTTGGGTGACTAATATCACCTTTGTGCCAAATAACCCCTTAAAGTGAATGGAAAAAGCTCTGTGTGTCTTGTAATAGAACCATTCATGACAGAAGCAATAGGGTCCAGCTCCTTGTTGAGCAGTGTTAGTTGAGCGAATTTTAAAAGGAGAAGCGCCTGTCTCTCAGTTTTCTGAAGTGTGGGGAACATCATTTTCGCACAAAATTGCCCCTTTCAATGAATGGAAGAATTACTCTATGTCCTGTAGAGAACCACAAACGTTACAAGAAAGAGGGTCTAGCACTTTGTTTAGGACTTTAAATTGAGTAAGCATTTAAAAGGAATACTGCCTATCTCTCAGACTTTTAAAGTTTGAGGAATACAGTCTTTGGCAAAAAACCCCATTCAAGTGAATGGAAGAAACATTGTATCTCTTGTAATGCAGATGTCCAGGTTTGCAGCAGGAGGTTCTGGCCCATTGTTTCCCTGTGCGAATTGAATTAGCACGTGAAAGAATGCTTCCCAAAGAAAGTCTTTCTTGAAGGATATACTGCCTAGCATACAGTGTTTTCAGGTGGGTGGAACATCACTTTTTTGGAAAAGTGCCAAATTCAAGTGAAAGGAAGCAGCACTGTTTCTATTTTAAGAACAGCATTAATGTTAGAAGCAAGGGGGGCTAGCATGCTGTTTACCAGTGAGAAGTGAACGAACTTTTCAAGGGAATACTGCCTGTCTCTCTGGCTTTACACTGTGCAGAACATTACTTTTTTAAACAGCCATTTGCAAGTGAATGGAAGAAGCACTGTTTCTCTTCCAAGAGAACCATGAATGTTACAAGCAAGAGGGCCAAGAACCTTGTATAGCATTGTGAATTCAGTTAGCTGGTTATAAGAATACGGCCTACATCTCAGTGTTATTTTGAGTGAAAAACATAAACTTTGTGCCAAATACCGCCTTTCAAATGAATGGAGAAACACTGTAGCTCTTCTAATAAAACCATTAATGTTAGAAGGAAGAGGGTCTAGCACATTGTTTAGCATTGTGTATTGAGTTAATTGTGGAAAGGAATACAGTCTACCTCTCATTGTTTTCATGGGGGAGAACATCACCTTTTTCAAAATCACCATATCCTGTGAAGGCCTGAAGCATTGAGGCTCTTATAAGAGAAATATGAATGTTAGCAGAAAGTGGCTCGAGCACTTTGATTAGCACTGTGAATTGAGTTGGCTTTTCAAAGGGACATTGCCTAAGTCTCAGCTTTTTCATGGGTGAGGATCATCAACTTTGTGCCTAATAGCCCCTTTCAAGTGAATGGTGAAACATTGTAGCTCTACTCAGAAAATCTTTTATGTTAGAAGGAAGAGGGTCTAGCAGTTTGCTTTGCATTGTGAACTGAGTTTGCTGTATAAGGGAATACTGCCTACCTCTCAGTGTTATCAAGACTGAGAAACATCACCTTTGTTCTCAATGGCCCCATACAACTGAATGGAAGATGCAGTGTAGCTTGTGTGAGGGAATCAATAATGTTTGAAGCAAGAGGGCTAGCACCTTGTTTTGCAGTTGGAATTGAGTTTGCTGTTTCAAGGAATACTGCCTACCTCTCAGCTTTTTCATGGGTAAGGAACATGAACTTTGTGCCTATTAGCCCCTTTCAAGTGAGTGGAGAAACATTGTAGTGCTTCTCAGAAAATCTTTCATGTTAGAAGGAAGAGGGTCTAGCAGCTTACTTTACATTGTGAACTGAGTTTGCTGTATAAGGGAATACTACCTACCAGTCAGTGTTTTCAAGAGTGAGAAACATCACCTTTGTTCACAATGGCCCCATACAACTGAAAGGAAGATGCAGTGTAGCTTCTGTGAGAGAATCGTTCATGTTTGAAGCAAGAGGGCCCACAACCTTGTTTTGCAGTTGGAATTGAGTTTGCTGTTTCAAGGAATACTGCCTACCTCTCAGTGTTTTCAAGAATGAGAAACATTACCTTCGTTGAAAATGCTCCCATACAACTGAAGGGAAGATGCAGTGTAGATTCTGTGAGAGAATCATTCATGTTTGAAGTAAGAGGGCCTAGAAACTTGTTTTGCAGTTTGAATTGAGCTTCTTGTCTCAAGGAATACTACCTAACTCTCAGCTTTATCCTGAGTGAGGAACATCAACTTTGAGCCTACTAGGCCCTTTCAAGTGAGTGGAGAAACAGTCTAGTTTGAATAAAATCTTTCATGTTAGACGATAGAGGGTCTAGCAGTTTGCTTTGCATTGTGAACTGAGTTTGCTGTGTAAGGGAATAATGCCTACCTGTCAGTGTTTTCAAGAGTGAGAAACATCACCTTTGTTCACAATGGCCCCTTATAACTGAATTGAAGTTGCAGTGTAGCTTGGGTGAGGGAATCAATAATGTTTGAAGCAAGAGGGGCTAGCACGTTCTTTTGCATTTGGAATTGAGTTTGCTGTCTCAAGGAATACTGACTAAATCTCAGGTTTTTCCTGGGTGAGGAACATCAACTTTGCGTCAAATAGGCCCTATCGAGTGAATGGAGAGACTCTCTAGTTCTAATAAAATAATTCATGTTAGAAGGAAGAGGGTCTAGCAGTTTGCCAAAGATTGTGAACTGAGTTTGCTGTATAAGGCAATAGTGCCTACCTCTCAGTGTTTTCAAGAATGAGAAACCTTACCTTTGTTGAAAATGGCCCCATACAACTGAAAGGAAGATGCAGTGTAGCTTCTGTGAGAGAATCATTCATGTTTGAAGCAAGCGATCCTAGAGCCTTGTTTTGCGGTTTCATTTGAGTTTGCTGTGTAAATGAATACTGCCTAACTCTCAGTGTTTTCATAGGTGAAGAACATCAACTTTGTGCCAAATAGCCAATTTCAAGTGAGTATAGAAGCACTGTAGCTCTTCGAAGAAAACCACTAATGTTAGGAGGAAGAAGGTCTAGCAGCATGCTTTGCATTGTGAATGGAGCTTGCTCTTGAAAAGAACAATGCCTACCTCTAAGTGTATCCATGAAGGAGAATACAAGTGAATGAAAGGAGCACTGTTGGTCTTGTTAGAGAACCATTAATTTTAGAAGCAAGAAGGTCTAGCGACTTGTTTAGTATTGTGAATTCCATTAACATTTTCAAAGGCTTCTGCATATCCCTTAGTGTTATCACAGTTCTGTATCATCAACTTTTTGCAAAATGACCCCCTCTATAGTGAATGGCAGGAGCACTGTAGCTCTTCAAAGAGACACATTAAAGTTAGAAGCAATAAGGTGTACCACCTTGTTTAGCATTGTGAACTGAGTTGGCTCTCGAAAGGAACACTGCCTAAGTCTCAGCTTTTTCATGGGGGAGGAACATCATCTTTAAGCCAAATAGCCCCTTTTGAGTGAGTGGAGAAACACTCTAGTTCGAATAAAATCTTTCATACTAGAAGGAAGAGAGTCTAGCAGTTTGCTTAGCCTTGTGAACTGAGTTGGCTGTATAAGAGAATAGTGCCTACCTCTCAGTGTTTTCAAGAATGACAAACATTACCTTTGTTGAAAATGGCCCCATTCAACTGAAAGGAAGATGCAGTGTAGCTTCAGTGAGAGAATAATTCATGTATGAAGTAAGAGGGCCTAGAACCTTGCTTTGCAGTTTGAATTGAGTTTGCTGTCTCAAGGAATACTGCCTAAATCTCAGGTTTTTCCTGGGTGAGGAACATCAACTTTGCATCAAATAGGCCCTATCGAGTGAATGGAGAGACTCTCTAGTTCTAATAAAATAATTCATGTTAGAAGGAAGAGGGTCTAGCAGTGTGCTTAGGATTGTGAACTGAGTTTGCTGTATAATGCAATAGTGCCTACCTCTCAGTGTTTTCAAGAATGAGAAACATTACCTTTGTTGAAAATGGCCCCATACAACTGAAAGGAAGATGCAGTGTGGCTTATGTGAGAGAATCGTTCATGTTTGAAGTAAGAGGGCTTCGAACCTTGCTTTGCGGTTTGATTTGAGTTTGCTGTTTAAAGGAATACTGCCTACGTCTCAGCTTTTTCATGGGTGAAGAACATGAACTTTGTGCCTATTAGCCCCTTTCAAGTGAGTGGAGAAACATTGTAGTGCTTCTAAGAAAATCTTTCATGTTAGAAGGAAGAGGGTCTAGCAGCTTGCTTTACATTGTGAACTGAGTTTAATGTATAAGGGAGTACTACCTACCTGTCAGTGTTTTCAACAGTGACAAACATCACATTTGTTCACAATGACCCCATACAACTGAAAGGAAGATGCAGCAGTGTAGCTTCTGTGACAGAATCGTTCATGTTAGAAGCAAGAGGGCCCAGAACCTTGTTTTGCAGTTGGAATTGAGTTTGCTGTTTCAAGGAATACTGCCTACCTCTCAGTGTTTTCAAGAATGAGAAACATTACCTTTGTTGAAAATGGCCCCATACAACTGAATGGAAGATGCAGTGTAGATTCTGTGAGAGAATCATTCATGTTTGAAGTAAGAGGGCCTAGAAACTTGTTTTGCAGTTTGAATTGAGTTTCCTATCTCAAGGAATACTACCTAACTCTCAGCTTTTTCTTGAGTGAGGAACATCAACTTTGAGCCTAGTAGGCCCTTTCAAGTGAGTGGAGAAACACTCTAGTTTGAATAAAATCTTTCATGTTAGACGATAGAGCGTCTAGCAGTTTGCTTTGCATTGTGAACTGAGTTTGCTGTGTAAGGGAATAATGCTTACCTGTCAGTGTTTTCAAGAGTGAGAAACATCACCTTTGTTCACAATGGCCCCTTATAACTGAATTGAAGTTGCAGTGTAGCTTGGGTGAGGGAATCAATAATGTTTGAAGCAAGAGGGGTAGCACGTTCTTTTGCATTTGGAATTGAGTTTGCTGTCTCAAGGAATACTGCCTAACTCTAAGCTTTTTCCTGGGTGAGGAACATCAACCTTGAGCCAAATAGGCCCTTTCAAGTTTGTGGAGAAACAGTCTAGTTCTAATAAAATAATTCCGTTTGAAGGAAGAGGGTCTAGCAGTTTGCTTAGGATTGTGAACTGAGTTTGCTCTATCAGGCAATAGTGCCTACCTCTCAGTGTTTTCAAGAATGAGAAACATTACCTTTTTTGAAAATGGCCCCATACAACTGAAAGGAAGATGCAGTGTAGCTTCTGGGAGAGAATCATTCATGTTTGAAGCAAGAGGGCCTGGAACCTTGTTTTGCACTTGATTTGAGCTTGCTGTTTAAAGGAATACTGACTACTTGTCAGCTTTTTCATGTGTGAGAAATATCGACTTTGTGACTAATAGCCCCTTTCATGTGAGTGGAGAAACCTTGTTCTGGTTCTAAGAAAATCTTTCATGTTAGAAGGAAGAGGGTCTAGCAGCTTCCTTTGCATTGTGAACTGCGTTTGAAGTGTAAGGGAATACTGAATGCCTGTCAGTATTTTCAAGAATGAGAAACATCACCTTTGTTCACAATGGCTCTTTACAATTGAATGGAAGAAACAGGGTAGCTTGTTTGAGAGAATCAATAATGTTTGAAGCAGGAGGGGCTAGCACCTTGTTTTGCAGTTGGAATTGAGTTTGCTGTTTCAAGGAATACTGCCTACCTCTCAGTGTTTTGAAGAATGAGAAACCTTACCTTTGTTGAAAATGGCCCCATACAACTGAAAGGAAGATGCATTGTAGCTTCTGTGAGAGAATCATTCATGTTTGATGTAAGACGGCCTAGAACCTTGTTTTGCAGTTTGATTTGAGTTTCCTGTTTAAAGGAATACTGCCTACTTCTCAGTGCTTTCATGGTGAGGAACATCAACTGTGTGGAAAATTGCCTCTTTGAAGGGAATTGATTCATGCCTGCATCTCTTGTGGGAGTAAGATGGATGTAAGAAGTATAAGTGTCATGCTCCTTGTTATGCGTTTAGAATTGAGGTACCTGTTTAAAGTAATACTGACTTCCACTCAGTGTTCTCTTGGGTGACTAATATCACCTTTGTGCCAAATAACCCCTTAAAGTGAATGGAAAAAGCTCTGTGTGTCTTGTAATAGAACCATTCATGACAGAAGCAATAGGGTCCAGCTCCTTGTTGAGCAGTGTTAGTTGAGCGAATTTTAAAAGGAGAAGCGCCTGTCTCTCAGTTTTCTGAAGTGTGGGGAACATCATTTTCGCACAAAATTGCCCCTTTCAATGAATGGAAGAATTACTCTATGTCCTGTAGAGAACCACAAACGTTACAAGAAAGAGGGTCTAGCACTTTGTTTAGGACTTTAAATTGAGTAAGCATTTAAAAGGAATACTGCCTATCTCTCAGACTTTTAAAGTTTGAGGAATACAGTCTTTGGCAAAAAACCCCATTCAAGTGAATGGAAGAAACATTGTATCTCTTGTAATGCAGATGTCCAGGTTTGCAGCAGGAGGTTCTGGCCCATTGTTTCCCTGTGCGAATTGAATTAGCACGTGAAAGAATGCTTCCCAAAGAAAGTCTTTCTTGAAGGATATACTGCCTAGCATACAGTGTTTTCAGGTGGGTGGAACATCACTTTTTTGGAAAAGTGCCAAATTCAAGTGAAAGGAAGCAGCACTGTTTCTATTTTAAGAACAGCATTAATGTTAGAAGCAAGGGGGGCTAGCATGCTGTTTACCAGTGAGAAGTGAACGAACTTTTCAAGGGAATACTGCCTGTCTCTCTGGCTTTACACTGTGCAGAACATTACTTTTTTAAACAGCCATTTGCAAGTGAATGGAAGAAGCACTGTTTCTCTTCCAAGAGAACCATGAATGTTACAAGCAAGAGGGCCAAGAACCTTGTATAGCATTGTGAATTCAGTTAGCTGGTTATAAGAATACGGCCTACATCTCAGTGTTATTTTGAGTGAAAAACATAAACTTTGTGCCAAATACCGCCTTTCAAATGAATGGAGAAACACTGTAGCTCTTCTAATAAAACCATTAATGTTAGAAGGAAGAGGGTCTAGCACATTGTTTAGCATTGTGTATTGAGTTAATTGTGGAAAGGAATACAGTCTACCTCTCATTGTTTTCATGGGGGAGAACATCACCTTTTTCAAAATCACCATATCCTGTGAAGGCCTGAAGCATTGAGGCTCTTATAAGAGAAATATGAATGTTAGCAGAAAGTGGCTCGAGCACTTTGATTAGCACTGTGAATTGAGTTGGCTTTTCAAAGGGACATTGCCTAAGTCTCAGCTTTTTCATGGGTGAGGATCATCAACTTTGTGCCTAATAGCCCCTTTCAAGTGAATGGTGAAACATTGTAGCTCTACTCAGAAAATCTTTTATGTTAGAAGGAAGAGGGTCTAGCAGTTTGCTTTGCATTGTGAACTGAGTTTGCTGTATAAGGGAATACTGCCTACCTCTCAGTGTTATCAAGACTGAGAAACATCACCTTTGTTCTCAATGGCCCCATACAACTGAATGGAAGATGCAGTGTAGCTTGTGTGAGGGAATCAATAATGTTTGAAGCAAGAGGGCTAGCACCTTGTTTTGCAGTTGGAATTGAGTTTGCTGTTTCAAGGAATACTGCCTACCTCTCAGCTTTTTCATGGGTAAGGAACATGAACTTTGTGCCTATTAGCCCCTTTCAAGTGAGTGGAGAAACATTGTAGTGCTTCTCAGAAAATCTTTCATGTTAGAAGGAAGAGGGTCTAGCAGCTTACTTTACATTGTGAACTGAGTTTGCTGTATAAGGGAATACTACCTACCAGTCAGTGTTTTCAAGAGTGAGAAACATCACCTTTGTTCACAATGGCCCCATACAACTGAAAGGAAGATGCAGTGTAGCTTCTGTGAGAGAATCGTTCATGTTTGAAGCAAGAGGGCCCACAACCTTGTTTTGCAGTTGGAATTGAGTTTGCTGTTTCAAGGAATACTGCCTACCTCTCAGTGTTTTCAAGAATGAGAAACATTACCTTCGTTGAAAATGCTCCCATACAACTGAAGGGAAGATGCAGTGTAGATTCTGTGAGAGAATCATTCATGTTTGAAGTAAGAGGGCCTAGAAACTTGTTTTGCAGTTTGAATTGAGCTTCTTGTCTCAAGGAATACTACCTAACTCTCAGCTTTATCCTGAGTGAGGAACATCAACTTTGAGCCTACTAGGCCCTTTCAAGTGAGTGGAGAAACAGTCTAGTTTGAATAAAATCTTTCATGTTAGACGATAGAGGGTCTAGCAGTTTGCTTTGCATTGTGAACTGAGTTTGCTGTGTAAGGGAATAATGCCTACCTGTCAGTGTTTTCAAGAGTGAGAAACATCACCTTTGTTCACAATGGCCCCTTATAACTGAATTGAAGTTGCAGTGTAGCTTGGGTGAGGGAATCAATAATGTTTGAAGCAAGAGGGGCTAGCACGTTCTTTTGCATTTGGAATTGAGTTTGCTGTCTCAAGGAATACTGACTAAATCTCAGGTTTTTCCTGGGTGAGGAACATCAACTTTGCGTCAAATAGGCCCTATCGAGTGAATGGAGAGACTCTCTAGTTCTAATAAAATAATTCATGTTAGAAGGAAGAGGGTCTAGCAGTTTGCCAAAGATTGTGAACTGAGTTTGCTGTATAAGGCAATAGTGCCTACCTCTCAGTGTTTTCAAGAATGAGAAACCTTACCTTTGTTGAAAATGGCCCCATACAACTGAAAGGAAGATGCAGTGTAGCTTCTGTGAGAGAATCATTCATGTTTGAAGCAAGCGATCCTAGAGCCTTGTTTTGCGGTTTCATTTGAGTTTGCTGTGTAAATGAATACTGCCTAACTCTCAGTGTTTTCATAGGTGAAGAACATCAACTTTGTGCCAAATAGCCAATTTCAAGTGAGTATAGAAGCACTGTAGCTCTTCGAAGAAAACCACTAATGTTAGGAGGAAGAAGGTCTAGCAGCATGCTTTGCATTGTGAATGGAGCTTGCTCTTGAAAAGAACAATGCCTACCTCTAAGTGTATCCATGAAGGAGAATACAAGTGAATGAAAGGAGCACTGTTGGTCTTGTTAGAGAACCATTAATTTTAGAAGCAAGAAGGTCTAGCGACTTGTTTAGTATTGTGAATTCCATTAACATTTTCAAAGGCTTCTGCATATCCCTTAGTGTTATCACAGTTCTGTATCATCAACTTTTTGCAAAATGACCCCCTCTATAGTGAATGGCAGGAGCACTGTAGCTCTTCAAAGAGACACATTAAAGTTAGAAGCAATAAGGTGTACCACCTTGTTTAGCATTGTGAACTGAGTTGGCTCTCGAAAGGAACACTGCCTAAGTCTCAGCTTTTTCATGGGGGAGGAACATCATCTTTAAGCCAAATAGCCCCTTTTGAGTGAGTGGAGAAACACTCTAGTTCGAATAAAATCTTTCATACTAGAAGGAAGAGAGTCTAGCAGTTTGCTTAGCCTTGTGAACTGAGTTGGCTGTATAAGAGAATAGTGCCTACCTCTCAGTGTTTTCAAGAATGACAAACATTACCTTTGTTGAAAATGGCCCCATTCAACTGAAAGGAAGATGCAGTGTAGCTTCAGTGAGAGAATAATTCATGTATGAAGTAAGAGGGCCTAGAACCTTGCTTTGCAGTTTGAATTGAGTTTGCTGTCTCAAGGAATACTGCCTAAATCTCAGGTTTTTCCTGGGTGAGGAACATCAACTTTGCATCAAATAGGCCCTATCGAGTGAATGGAGAGACTCTCTAGTTCTAATAAAATAATTCATGTTAGAAGGAAGAGGGTCTAGCAGTGTGCTTAGGATTGTGAACTGAGTTTGCTGTATAATGCAATAGTGCCTACCTCTCAGTGTTTTCAAGAATGAGAAACATTACCTTTGTTGAAAATGGCCCCATACAACTGAAAGGAAGATGCAGTGTGGCTTATGTGAGAGAATCGTTCATGTTTGAAGTAAGAGGGCTTCGAACCTTGCTTTGCGGTTTGATTTGAGTTTGCTGTTTAAAGGAATACTGCCTACGTCTCAGCTTTTTCATGGGTGAAGAACATGAACTTTGTGCCTATTAGCCCCTTTCAAGTGAGTGGAGAAACATTGTAGTGCTTCTAAGAAAATCTTTCATGTTAGAAGGAAGAGGGTCTAGCAGCTTGCTTTACATTGTGAACTGAGTTTAATGTATAAGGGAGTACTACCTACCTGTCAGTGTTTTCAACAGTGACAAACATCACATTTGTTCACAATGACCCCATACAACTGAAAGGAAGATGCAGCAGTGTAGCTTCTGTGACAGAATCGTTCATGTTAGAAGCAAGAGGGCCCAGAACCTTGTTTTGCAGTTGGAATTGAGTTTGCTGTTTCAAGGAATACTGCCTACCTCTCAGTGTTTTCAAGAATGAGAAACATTACCTTTGTTGAAAATGGCCCCATACAACTGAATGGAAGATGCAGTGTAGATTCTGTGAGAGAATCATTCATGTTTGAAGTAAGAGGGCCTAGAAACTTGTTTTGCAGTTTGAATTGAGTTTCCTATCTCAAGGAATACTACCTAACTCTCAGCTTTTTCTTGAGTGAGGAACATCAACTTTGAGCCTAGTAGGCCCTTTCAAGTGAGTGGAGAAACACTCTAGTTTGAATAAAATCTTTCATGTTAGACGATAGAGCGTCTAGCAGTTTGCTTTGCATTGTGAACTGAGTTTGCTGTGTAAGGGAATAATGCTTACCTGTCAGTGTTTTCAAGAGTGAGAAACATCACCTTTGTTCACAATGGCCCCTTATAACTGAATTGAAGTTGCAGTGTAGCTTGGGTGAGGGAATCAATAATGTTTGAAGCAAGAGGGGTAGCACGTTCTTTTGCATTTGGAATTGAGTTTGCTGTCTCAAGGAATACTGCCTAACTCTAAGCTTTTTCCTGGGTGAGGAACATCAACCTTGAGCCAAATAGGCCCTTTCAAGTTTGTGGAGAAACAGTCTAGTTCTAATAAAATAATTCCGTTTGAAGGAAGAGGGTCTAGCAGTTTGCTTAGGATTGTGAACTGAGTTTGCTCTATCAGGCAATAGTGCCTACCTCTCAGTGTTTTCAAGAATGAGAAACATTACCTTTTTTGAAAATGGCCCCATACAACTGAAAGGAAGATGCAGTGTAGCTTCTGGGAGAGAATCATTCATGTTTGAAGCAAGAGGGCCTGGAACCTTGTTTTGCACTTGATTTGAGCTTGCTGTTTAAAGGAATACTGACTACTTGTCAGCTTTTTCATGTGTGAGAAATATCGACTTTGTGACTAATAGCCCCTTTCATGTGAGTGGAGAAACCTTGTTCTGGTTCTAAGAAAATCTTTCATGTTAGAAGGAAGAGGGTCTAGCAGCTTCCTTTGCATTGTGAACTGCGTTTGAAGTGTAAGGGAATACTGAATGCCTGTCAGTATTTTCAAGAATGAGAAACATCACCTTTGTTCACAATGGCTCTTTACAATTGAATGGAAGAAACAGGGTAGCTTGTTTGAGAGAATCAATAATGTTTGAAGCAGGAGGGGCTAGCACCTTGTTTTGCAGTTGGAATTGAGTTTGCTGTTTCAAGGAATACTGCCTACCTCTCAGTGTTTTGAAGAATGAGAAACCTTACCTTTGTTGAAAATGGCCCCATACAACTGAAAGGAAGATGCATTGTAGCTTCTGTGAGAGAATCATTCATGTTTGATGTAAGACGGCCTAGAACCTTGTTTTGCAGTTTGATTTGAGTTTCCTGTTTAAAGGAATACTGCCTACTTCTCAGTGCTTTCATGGTGAGGAACATCAACTGTGTGGAAAATTGCCTCTTTGAAGGGAATTGATTCATGCCTGCATCTCTTGTGGGAGTAAGATGGATGTAAGAAGTATAAGTGTCATGCTCCTTGTTATGCGTTTAGAATTGAGGTACCTGTTTAAAGTAATACTGACTTCCACTCAGTGTTCTCTTGGGTGACTAATATCACCTTTGTGCCAAATAACCCCTTAAAGTGAATGGAAAAAGCTCTGTGTGTCTTGTAATAGAACCATTCATGACAGAAGCAATAGGGTCCAGCTCCTTGTTGAGCAGTGTTAGTTGAGCGAATTTTAAAAGGAGAAGCGCCTGTCTCTCAGTTTTCTGAAGTGTGGGGAACATCATTTTCGCACAAAATTGCCCCTTTCAATGAATGGAAGAATTACTCTATGTCCTGTAGAGAACCACAAACGTTACAAGAAAGAGGGTCTAGCACTTTGTTTAGGACTTTAAATTGAGTAAGCATTTAAAAGGAATACTGCCTATCTCTCAGACTTTTAAAGTTTGAGGAATACAGTCTTTGGCAAAAAACCCCATTCAAGTGAATGGAAGAAACATTGTATCTCTTGTAATGCAGATGTCCAGGTTTGCAGCAGGAGGTTCTGGCCCATTGTTTCCCTGTGCGAATTGAATTAGCACGTGAAAGAATGCTTCCCAAAGAAAGTCTTTCTTGAAGGATATACTGCCTAGCATACAGTGTTTTCAGGTGGGTGGAACATCACTTTTTTGGAAAAGTGCCAAATTCAAGTGAAAGGAAGCAGCACTGTTTCTATTTTAAGAACAGCATTAATGTTAGAAGCAAGGGGGGCTAGCATGCTGTTTACCAGTGAGAAGTGAACGAACTTTTCAAGGGAATACTGCCTGTCTCTCTGGCTTTACACTGTGCAGAACATTACTTTTTTAAACAGCCATTTGCAAGTGAATGGAAGAAGCACTGTTTCTCTTCCAAGAGAACCATGAATGTTACAAGCAAGAGGGCCAAGAACCTTGTATAGCATTGTGAATTCAGTTAGCTGGTTATAAGAATACGGCCTACATCTCAGTGTTATTTTGAGTGAAAAACATAAACTTTGTGCCAAATACCGCCTTTCAAATGAATGGAGAAACACTGTAGCTCTTCTAATAAAACCATTAATGTTAGAAGGAAGAGGGTCTAGCACATTGTTTAGCATTGTGTATTGAGTTAATTGTGGAAAGGAATACAGTCTACCTCTCATTGTTTTCATGGGGGAGAACATCACCTTTTTCAAAATCACCATATCCTGTGAAGGCCTGAAGCATTGAGGCTCTTATAAGAGAAATATGAATGTTAGCAGAAAGTGGCTCGAGCACTTTGATTAGCACTGTGAATTGAGTTGGCTTTTCAAAGGGACATTGCCTAAGTCTCAGCTTTTTCATGGGTGAGGATCATCAACTTTGTGCCTAATAGCCCCTTTCAAGTGAATGGTGAAACATTGTAGCTCTACTCAGAAAATCTTTTATGTTAGAAGGAAGAGGGTCTAGCAGTTTGCTTTGCATTGTGAACTGAGTTTGCTGTATAAGGGAATACTGCCTACCTCTCAGTGTTATCAAGACTGAGAAACATCACCTTTGTTCTCAATGGCCCCATACAACTGAATGGAAGATGCAGTGTAGCTTGTGTGAGGGAATCAATAATGTTTGAAGCAAGAGGGCTAGCACCTTGTTTTGCAGTTGGAATTGAGTTTGCTGTTTCAAGGAATACTGCCTACCTCTCAGCTTTTTCATGGGTAAGGAACATGAACTTTGTGCCTATTAGCCCCTTTCAAGTGAGTGGAGAAACATTGTAGTGCTTCTCAGAAAATCTTTCATGTTAGAAGGAAGAGGGTCTAGCAGCTTACTTTACATTGTGAACTGAGTTTGCTGTATAAGGGAATACTACCTACCAGTCAGTGTTTTCAAGAGTGAGAAACATCACCTTTGTTCACAATGGCCCCATACAACTGAAAGGAAGATGCAGTGTAGCTTCTGTGAGAGAATCGTTCATGTTTGAAGCAAGAGGGCCCACAACCTTGTTTTGCAGTTGGAATTGAGTTTGCTGTTTCAAGGAATACTGCCTACCTCTCAGTGTTTTCAAGAATGAGAAACATTACCTTCGTTGAAAATGCTCCCATACAACTGAAGGGAAGATGCAGTGTAGATTCTGTGAGAGAATCATTCATGTTTGAAGTAAGAGGGCCTAGAAACTTGTTTTGCAGTTTGAATTGAGCTTCTTGTCTCAAGGAATACTACCTAACTCTCAGCTTTATCCTGAGTGAGGAACATCAACTTTGAGCCTACTAGGCCCTTTCAAGTGAGTGGAGAAACAGTCTAGTTTGAATAAAATCTTTCATGTTAGACGATAGAGGGTCTAGCAGTTTGCTTTGCATTGTGAACTGAGTTTGCTGTGTAAGGGAATAATGCCTACCTGTCAGTGTTTTCAAGAGTGAGAAACATCACCTTTGTTCACAATGGCCCCTTATAACTGAATTGAAGTTGCAGTGTAGCTTGGGTGAGGGAATCAATAATGTTTGAAGCAAGAGGGGCTAGCACGTTCTTTTGCATTTGGAATTGAGTTTGCTGTCTCAAGGAATACTGACTAAATCTCAGGTTTTTCCTGGGTGAGGAACATCAACTTTGCGTCAAATAGGCCCTATCGAGTGAATGGAGAGACTCTCTAGTTCTAATAAAATAATTCATGTTAGAAGGAAGAGGGTCTAGCAGTTTGCCAAAGATTGTGAACTGAGTTTGCTGTATAAGGCAATAGTGCCTACCTCTCAGTGTTTTCAAGAATGAGAAACCTTACCTTTGTTGAAAATGGCCCCATACAACTGAAAGGAAGATGCAGTGTAGCTTCTGTGAGAGAATCATTCATGTTTGAAGCAAGCGATCCTAGAGCCTTGTTTTGCGGTTTCATTTGAGTTTGCTGTGTAAATGAATACTGCCTAACTCTCAGTGTTTTCATAGGTGAAGAACATCAACTTTGTGCCAAATAGCCAATTTCAAGTGAGTATAGAAGCACTGTAGCTCTTCGAAGAAAACCACTAATGTTAGGAGGAAGAAGGTCTAGCAGCATGCTTTGCATTGTGAATGGAGCTTGCTCTTGAAAAGAACAATGCCTACCTCTAAGTGTATCCATGAAGGAGAATACAAGTGAATGAAAGGAGCACTGTTGGTCTTGTTAGAGAACCATTAATTTTAGAAGCAAGAAGGTCTAGCGACTTGTTTAGTATTGTGAATTCAATTAACATTTTCAAAGGCTTCTGCATATCCCTTAGTGTTATCACAGTTCTGTATCATCAACTTTTTGCAAAATGACCCCCTCTATAGTGAATGGCAGGAGCACTGTAGCTCTTCAAAGAGACACATTAAAGTTAGAAGCAATAAGGTGTACCACCTTGTTTAGCATTGTGAACTGAGTTGGCTCTCGAAAGGAACACTGCCTAAGTCTCAGCTTTTTCATGGGGGAGGAACATCATCTTTAAGCCAAATAGCCCCTTTTGAGTGAGTGGAGAAACACTCTAGTTCGAATAAAATCTTTCATACTAGAAGGAAGAGAGTCTAGCAGTTTGCTTAGCCTTGTGAACTGAGTTGGCTGTATAAGAGAATAGTGCCTACCTCTCAGTGTTTTCAAGAATGACAAACATTACCTTTGTTGAAAATGGCCCCATTCAACTGAAAGGAAGATGCAGTGTAGCTTCAGTGAGAGAATAATTCATGTATGAAGTAAGAGGGCCTAGAACCTTGCTTTGCAGTTTGAATTGAGTTTGCTGTCTCAAGGAATACTGCCTAAATCTCAGGTTTTTCCTGGGTGAGGAACATCAACTTTGCATCAAATAGGCCCTATCGAGTGAATGGAGAGACTCTCTAGTTCTAATAAAATAATTCATGTTAGAAGGAAGAGGGTCTAGCAGTGTGCTTAGGATTGTGAACTGAGTTTGCTGTATAATGCAATAGTGCCTACCTCTCAGTGTTTTCAAGAATGAGAAACATTACCTTTGTTGAAAATGGCCCCATACAACTGAAAGGAAGATGCAGTGTGGCTTATGTGAGAGAATCGTTCATGTTTGAAGTAAGAGGGCTTCGAACCTTGCTTTGCGGTTTGATTTGAGTTTGCTGTTTAAAGGAATACTGCCTACGTCTCAGCTTTTTCATGGGTGAAGAACATGAACTTTGTGCCTATTAGCCCCTTTCAAGTGAGTGGAGAAACATTGTAGTGCTTCTAAGAAAATCTTTCATGTTAGAAGGAAGAGGGTCTAGCAGCTTGCTTTACATTGTGAACTGAGTTTAATGTATAAGGGAGTACTACCTACCTGTCAGTGTTTTCAACAGTGACAAACATCACATTTGTTCACAATGACCCCATACAACTGAAAGGAAGATGCAGCAGTGTAGCTTCTGTGACAGAATCGTTCATGTTAGAAGCAAGAGGGCCCAGAACCTTGTTTTGCAGTTGGAATTGAGTTTGCTGTTTCAAGGAATACTGCCTACCTCTCAGTGTTTTCAAGAATGAGAAACATTACCTTTGTTGAAAATGGCCCCATACAACTGAATGGAAGATGCAGTGTAGATTCTGTGAGAGAATCATTCATGTTTGAAGTAAGAGGGCCTAGAAACTTGTTTTGCAGTTTGAATTGAGTTTCCTATCTCAAGGAATACTACCTAACTCTCAGCTTTTTCTTGAGTGAGGAACATCAACTTTGAGCCTAGTAGGCCCTTTCAAGTGAGTGGAGAAACACTCTAGTTTGAATAAAATCTTTCATGTTAGACGATAGAGCGTCTAGCAGTTTGCTTTGCATTGTGAACTGAGTTTGCTGTGTAAGGGAATAATGCTTACCTGTCAGTGTTTTCAAGAGTGAGAAACATCACCTTTGTTCACAATGGCCCCTTATAACTGAATTGAAGTTGCAGTGTAGCTTGGGTGAGGGAATCAATAATGTTTGAAGCAAGAGGGGTAGCACGTTCTTTTGCATTTGGAATTGAGTTTGCTGTCTCAAGGAATACTGCCTAACTCTAAGCTTTTTCCTGGGTGAGGAACATCAACCTTGAGCCAAATAGGCCCTTTCAAGTTTGTGGAGAAACAGTCTAGTTCTAATAAAATAATTCCGTTTGAAGGAAGAGGGTCTAGCAGTTTGCTTAGGATTGTGAACTGAGTTTGCTCTATCAGGCAATAGTGCCTACCTCTCAGTGTTTTCAAGAATGAGAAACATTACCTTTTTTGAAAATGGCCCCATACAACTGAAAGGAAGATGCAGTGTAGCTTCTGGGAGAGAATCATTCATGTTTGAAGCAAGAGGGCCTGGAACCTTGTTTTGCACTTGATTTGAGCTTGCTGTTTAAAGGAATACTGACTACTTGTCAGCTTTTTCATGTGTGAGAAATATCGACTTTGTGACTAATAGCCCCTTTCATGTGAGTGGAGAAACCTTGTTCTGGTTCTAAGAAAATCTTTCATGTTAGAAGGAAGAGGGTCTAGCAGCTTCCTTTGCATTGTGAACTGCGTTTGAAGTGTAAGGGAATACTGAATGCCTGTCAGTATTTTCAAGAATGAGAAACATCACCTTTGTTCACAATGGCTCTTTACAATTGAATGGAAGAAACAGGGTAGCTTGTTTGAGAGAATCAATAATGTTTGAAGCAGGAGGGGCTAGCACCTTGTTTTGCAGTTGGAATTGAGTTTGCTGTTTCAAGGAATACTGCCTACCTCTCAGTGTTTTGAAGAATGAGAAACCTTACCTTTGTTGAAAATGGCCCCATACAACTGAAAGGAAGATGCATTGTAGCTTCTGTGAGAGAATCATTCATGTTTGATGTAAGACGGCCTAGAACCTTGTTTTGCAGTTTGATTTGAGTTTCCTGTTTAAAGGAATACTGCCTACTTCTCAGTGCTTTCATGGTGAGGAACATCAACTGTGTGGAAAATTGCCTCTTTGAAGGGAATTGATTCATGCCTGCATCTCTTGTGGGAGTAAGATGGATGTAAGAAGTATAAGTGTCATGCTCCTTGTTATGCGTTTAGAATTGAGGTACCTGTTTAAAGTAATACTGACTTCCACTCAGTGTTCTCTTGGGTGACTAATATCACCTTTGTGCCAAATAACCCCTTAAAGTGAATGGAAAAAGCTCTGTGTGTCTTGTAATAGAACCATTCATGACAGAAGCAATAGGGTCCAGCTCCTTGTTGAGCAGTGTTAGTTGAGCGAATTTTAAAAGGAGAAGCGCCTGTCTCTCAGTTTTCTGAAGTGTGGGGAACATCATTTTCGCACAAAATTGCCCCTTTCAATGAATGGAAGAATTACTCTATGTCCTGTAGAGAACCACAAACGTTACAAGAAAGAGGGTCTAGCACTTTGTTTAGGACTTTAAATTGAGTAAGCATTTAAAAGGAATACTGCCTATCTCTCAGACTTTTAAAGTTTGAGGAATACAGTCTTTGGCAAAAAACCCCATTCAAGTGAATGGAAGAAACATTGTATCTCTTGTAATGCAGATGTCCAGGTTTGCAGCAGGAGGTTCTGGCCCATTGTTTCCCTGTGCGAATTGAATTAGCACGTGAAAGAATGCTTCCCAAAGAAAGTCTTTCTTGAAGGATATACTGCCTAGCATACAGTGTTTTCAGGTGGGTGGAACATCACTTTTTTGGAAAAGTGCCAAATTCAAGTGAAAGGAAGCAGCACTGTTTCTATTTTAAGAACAGCATTAATGTTAGAAGCAAGGGGGGCTAGCATGCTGTTTACCAGTGAGAAGTGAACGAACTTTTCAAGGGAATACTGCCTGTCTCTCTGGCTTTACACTGTGCAGAACATTACTTTTTTAAACAGCCATTTGCAAGTGAATGGAAGAAGCACTGTTTCTCTTCCAAGAGAACCATGAATGTTACAAGCAAGAGGGCCAAGAACCTTGTATAGCATTGTGAATTCAGTTAGCTGGTTATAAGAATACGGCCTACATCTCAGTGTTATTTTGAGTGAAAAACATAAACTTTGTGCCAAATACCGCCTTTCAAATGAATGGAGAAACACTGTAGCTCTTCTAATAAAACCATTAATGTTAGAAGGAAGAGGGTCTAGCACATTGTTTAGCATTGTGTATTGAGTTAATTGTGGAAAGGAATACAGTCTACCTCTCATTGTTTTCATGGGGGAGAACATCACCTTTTTCAAAATCACCATATCCTGTGAAGGCCTGAAGCATTGAGGCTCTTATAAGAGAAATATGAATGTTAGCAGAAAGTGGCTCGAGCACTTTGATTAGCACTGTGAATTGAGTTGGCTTTTCAAAGGGACATTGCCTAAGTCTCAGCTTTTTCATGGGTGAGGATCATCAACTTTGTGCCTAATAGCCCCTTTCAAGTGAATGGTGAAACATTGTAGCTCTACTCAGAAAATCTTTTATGTTAGAAGGAAGAGGGTCTAGCAGTTTGCTTTGCATTGTGAACTGAGTTTGCTGTATAAGGGAATACTGCCTACCTCTCAGTGTTATCAAGACTGAGAAACATCACCTTTGTTCTCAATGGCCCCATACAACTGAATGGAAGATGCAGTGTAGCTTGTGTGAGGGAATCAATAATGTTTGAAGCAAGAGGGCTAGCACCTTGTTTTGCAGTTGGAATTGAGTTTGCTGTTTCAAGGAATACTGCCTACCTCTCAGCTTTTTCATGGGTAAGGAACATGAACTTTGTGCCTATTAGCCCCTTTCAAGTGAGTGGAGAAACATTGTAGTGCTTCTCAGAAAATCTTTCATGTTAGAAGGAAGAGGGTCTAGCAGCTTACTTTACATTGTGAACTGAGTTTGCTGTATAAGGGAATACTACCTACCAGTCAGTGTTTTCAAGAGTGAGAAACATCACCTTTGTTCACAATGGCCCCATACAACTGAAAGGAAGATGCAGTGTAGCTTCTGTGAGAGAATCGTTCATGTTTGAAGCAAGAGGGCCCACAACCTTGTTTTGCAGTTGGAATTGAGTTTGCTGTTTCAAGGAATACTGCCTACCTCTCAGTGTTTTCAAGAATGAGAAACATTACCTTCGTTGAAAATGCTCCCATACAACTGAAGGGAAGATGCAGTGTAGATTCTGTGAGAGAATCATTCATGTTTGAAGTAAGAGGGCCTAGAAACTTGTTTTGCAGTTTGAATTGAGCTTCTTGTCTCAAGGAATACTACCTAACTCTCAGCTTTATCCTGAGTGAGGAACATCAACTTTGAGCCTACTAGGCCCTTTCAAGTGAGTGGAGAAACAGTCTAGTTTGAATAAAATCTTTCATGTTAGACGATAGAGGGTCTAGCAGTTTGCTTTGCATTGTGAACTGAGTTTGCTGTGTAAGGGAATAATGCCTACCTGTCAGTGTTTTCAAGAGTGAGAAACATCACCTTTGTTCACAATGGCCCCTTATAACTGAATTGAAGTTGCAGTGTAGCTTGGGTGAGGGAATCAATAATGTTTGAAGCAAGAGGGGCTAGCACGTTGTTTTGCATTTGGAATTGAGTTTGCTGTCTCAAGGAATACTGACTAAATCTCAGGTTTTTCCTGGGTGAGGAACATCAACTTTGCGTCAAATAGGCCCTATCGAGTGAATGGAGAGACTCTCTAGTTCTAATAAAATAATTCATGTTAGAAGGAAGAGGGTCTAGCAGTTTGCCAAAGATTGTGAACTGAGTTTGCTGTATAAGGCAATAGTGCCTACCTCTCAGTGTTTTCAAGAATGAGAAACCTTACCTTTGTTGAAAATGGCCCCATACAACTGAAAGGAAGATGCAGTGTAGCTTCTGTGAGAGAATCATTCATGTTTGAAGCAAGCGATCCTAGAGCCTTGTTTTGCGGTTTCATTTGAGTTTGCTGTGTAAATGAATACTGCCTAACTCTCAGTGTTTTCATAGGTGAAGAACATCAACTTTGTGCCAAATAGCCAATTTTAAGTGAGTATAGAAGCACTGTAGCTCTTCGAAGAAAACCACTAATGTTAGGAGGAAGAAGGTCTAGCAGCATGCTTTGCATTGTGAATGGAGCTTGCTCTTGAAAAGAACAATGCCTACCTCTAAGTGTATCCATGAAGGAGAATACAAGTGAATGAAAGGAGCACTGTTGGTCTTGTTAGAGAACCATTAATTTTAGAAGCAAGAAGGTCTAGCGACTTGTTTAGTATTGTGAATTCAATTAACATTTTCAAAGGCTTCTGCATATCCCTTAGTGTTATCACAGTTCTGTATCATCAACTTTTTGCAAAATGACCCCCTCTATAGTGAATGGCAGGAGCACTGTAGCTCTTCAAAGAGACACATTAAAGTTAGAAGCAATAAGGTGTACCACCTTGTTTAGCATTGTGAACTGAGTTGGCTCTCGAAAGGAACACTGCCTAAGTCTCAGCTTTTTCATGGGGGAGGAACATCATCTTTAAGCCAAATAGCCCCTTTTGAGTGAGTGGAGAAACACTCTAGTTCGAATAAAATCTTTCATACTAGAAGGAAGAGAGTCTAGCAGTTTGCTTAGCCTTGTGAACTGAGTTGGCTGTATAAGAGAATAGTGCCTACCTCTCAGTGTTTTCAAGAATGACAAACATTACCTTTGTTGAAAATGGCCCCATTCAACTGAAAGGAAGATGCAGTGTAGCTTCAGTGAGAGAATAATTCATGTATGAAGTAAGAGGGCCTAGAACCTTGCTTTGCAGTTTGAATTGAGTTTGCTGTCTCAAGGAATACTGCCTAAATCTCAGGTTTTTCCTGGGTGAGGAACATCAACTTTGCATCAAATAGGCCCTATCGAGTGAATGGAGAGACTCTCTAGTTCTAATAAAATAATTCATGTTAGAAGGAAGAGGGTCTAGCAGTGTGCTTAGGATTGTGAACTGAGTTTGCTGTATAATGCAATAGTGCCTACCTCTCAGTGTTTTCAAGAATGAGAAACATTACCTTTGTTGAAAATGGCCCCATACAACTGAAAGGAAGATGCAGTGTGGCTTATGTGAGAGAATCGTTCATGTTTGAAGTAAGAGGGCTTCGAACCTTGCTTTGCGGTTTGATTTGAGTTTGCTGTTTAAAGGAGTACTGCCTACGTCTCAGCTTTTTCATGGGTGAAGAACATGAACTTTGTGCCTATTAGCCCCTTTCAAGTGAGTGGAGAAACATTGTAGTGCTTCTAAGAAAATCTTTCATGTTAGAAGGAAGAGGGTCTAGCAGCTTGCTTTACATTGTGAACTGAGTTTAATGTATAAGGGAGTACTACCTACCTGTCAGTGTTTTCAACAGTGACAAACATCACATTTGTTCACAATGACCCCATACAACTGAAAGGAAGATGCAGCAGTGTAGCTTCTGTGACAGAATCGTTCATGTTAGAAGCAAGAGGGCCCAGAACCTTGTTTTGCAGTTGGAATTGAGTTTGCTGTTTCAAGGAATACTGCCTACCTCTCAGTGTTTTCAAGAATGAGAAACATTACCTTTGTTGAAAATGGCCCCATACAACTGAATGGAAGATGCAGTGTAGATTCTGTGAGAGAATCATTCATGTTTGAAGTAAGAGGGCCTAGAAACTTGTTTTGCAGTTTGAATTGAGTTTCCTATCTCAAGGAATACTACCTAACTCTCAGCTTTTTCTTGAGTGAGGAACATCAACTTTGAGCCTAGTAGGCCCTTTCAAGTGAGTGGAGAAACACTCTAGTTTGAATAAAATCTTTCATGTTAGACGATAGAGCGTCTAGCAGTTTGCTTTGCATTGTGAACTGAGTTTGCTGTGTAAGGGAATAATGCTTACCTGTCAGTGTTTTCAAGAGTGAGAAACATCACCTTTGTTCACAATGGCCCCTTATAACTGAATTGAAGTTGCAGTGTAGCTTGGGTGAGGGAATCAATAATGTTTGAAGCAAGAGGGGTAGCACGTTCTTTTGCATTTGGAATTGAGTTTGCTGTCTCAAGGAATACTGCCTAACTCTAAGCTTTTTCCTGGGTGAGGAACATCAACCTTGAGCCAAATAGGCCCTTTCAAGTTTGTGGAGAAACAGTCTAGTTCTAATAAAATAATTCCGTTTGAAGGAAGAGGGTCTAGCAGTTTGCTTAGGATTGTGAACTGAGTTTGCTCTATCAGGCAATAGTGCCTACCTCTCAGTGTTTTCAAGAATGAGAAACCTTACCTTTGTTGAAAATGGCCCCATACAACTGAAAGGAAGATGCAGTGTAGCTTCTGGGAGAGAATCATTCATGTTTGAAGCAAGAGGGCCTGGAACCTTGTTTTGCACTTGATTTGAGCTTGCTGTTTAAAGGAATACTGACTACTTGTCAGCTTTTTCATGTGTGAGAAATATCGACTTTGTGACTAATAGCCCCTTTCATGTGAGTGGAGAAACCTTGTTCTGGTTCTAAGAAAATCTTTCATGTTAGAAGGAAGAGGGTCTAGCAGCTTCCTTTGCATTGTGAACTGCGTTTGAAGTGTAAGGGAATACTGAATGCCTGTCAGTATTTTCAAGAATGAGAAACATCACCTTTGTTCACAATGGCTCTTTACAATTGAATGGAAGAAACAGGGTAGCTTGTTTGAGAGAATCAATAATGTTTGAAGCAGGAGGGGCTAGCACCTTGTTTTGCAGTTGGAATTGAGTTTGCTGTTTCAAGGAATACTGCCTACCTCTCAGTGTTTTGAAGAATGAGAAACCTTACCTTTGTTGAAAATGGCCCCATACAACTGAAAGGAAGATGCATTGTAGCTTCTGTGAGAGAATCATTCATGTTTGATGTAAGACGGCCTAGAACCTTGTTTTGCAGTTTGATTTGAGTTTCCTGTTTAAAGGAATACTGCCTACTTCTCAGTGCTTTCATGGTGAGGAACATCAACTGTGTGGAAAATTGCCTCTTTGAAGGGAATTGATTCATGCCTGCATCTCTTGTGGGAGTAAGATGGATGTAAGAAGTATAAGTGTCATGCTCCTTGTTATGCGTTTAGAATTGAGGTACCTGTTTAAAGTAATACTGACTTCCACTCAGTGTTCTCTTGGGTGACTAATATCACCTTTGTGCCAAATAACCCCTTAAAGTGAATGGAAAAAGCTCTGTGTGTCTTGTAATAGAACCATTCATGACAGAAGCAATAGGGTCCAGCTCCTTGTTGAGCAGTGTTAGTTGAGCGAATTTTAAAAGGAGAAGCGCCTGTCTCTCAGTTTTCTGAAGTGTGGGGAACATCATTTTCGCACAAAATTGCCCCTTTCAATGAATGGAAGAATTACTCTATGTCCTGTAGAGAACCACAAACGTTACAAGAAAGAGGGTCTAGCACTTTGTTTAGGACTTTAAATTGAGTAAGCATTTAAAAGGAATACTGCCTATCTCTCAGACTTTTAAAGTTTGAGGAATACAGTCTTTGGCAAAAAACCCCATTCAAGTGAATGGAAGAAACATTGTATCTCTTGTAATGCAGATGTCCAGGTTTGCAGCAGGAGGTTCTGGCCCATTGTTTCCCTGTGCGAATTGAATTAGCACGTGAAAGAATGCTTCCCAAAGAAAGTCTTTCTTGAAGGATATACTGCCTAGCATACAGTGTTTTCAGGTGGGTGGAACATCACTTTTTTGGAAAAGTGCCAAATTCAAGTGAAAGGAAGCAGCACTGTTTCTATTTTAAGAACAGCATTAATGTTAGAAGCAAGGGGGGCTAACATGCTGTTTACCAGTGAGAAGTGAACGAACTTTTCAAGGGAATACTGCCTGTCTCTCTGGCTTTACACTGTGCAGAACATTACTTTTTTAAACAGCCATTTGCAAGTGAATGGAAGAAGCACTGTTTCTCTTCCAAGAGAACCATGAATGTTACAAGCAAGAGGGCCAAGAACCTTGTATAGCATTGTGAATTCAGTTAGCTGGTTATAAGAATACGGCCTACATCTCAGTGTTATTTTGAGTGAAAAACATAAACTTTGTGCCAAATACCGCCTTTCAAATGAATGGAGAAACACTGTAGCTCTTCTAATAAAACCATTAATGTTAGAAGGAAGAGGGTCTAGCACATTGTTTAGCATTGTGTATTGAGTTAATTGTGGAAAGGAATACAGTCTACCTCTCATTGTTTTCATGGGGGAGAACATCACCTTTTTCAAAATCACCATATCCTGTGAAGGCCTGAAGCATTGAGGCTCTTATAAGAGAAATATGAATGTTAGCAGAAAGTGGCTCGAGCACTTTGATTAGCACTGTGAATTGAGTTGGCTTTTCAAAGGGACATTGCCTAAGTCTCAGCTTTTTCATGGGTGAGGATCATCAACTTTGTGCCTAATAGCCCCTTTCAAGTGAATGGTGAAACATTGTAGCTCTACTCAGAAAATCTTTTATGTTAGAAGGAAGAGGGTCTAGCAGTTTGCTTTGCATTGTGAACTGAGTTTGCTGTATAAGGGAATACTGCCTACCTCTCAGTGTTATCAAGACTGAGAAACATCACCTTTGTTCTCAATGGCCCCATACAACTGAATGGAAGATGCAGTGTAGCTTGTGTGAGGGAATCAATAATGTTTGAAGCAAGAGGGCTAGCACCTTGTTTTGCAGTTGGAATTGAGTTTGCTCTTTCAAGGAATACTGCCTACCTCTCAGCTTTTTCATGGGTAAGGAACATGAACTTTGTGCCTATTAGCCCCTTTCAAGTGAGTGGAGAAACATTGTAGTGCTTCTCAGAAAATCTTTCATGTTAGAAGGAAGAGGGTCTAGCAGTTTGCTTTGCATTGTGAACTGAGTTTGCTGTGTAAGGGAATACTGCCTACCTGTCAGTGTTTTCAAGAGTGAGAAACATCACCTTTGTTCACAATGGCGCCTTATAACTGAATTGAAGTTGCAGTGTAGCTTGGGTGAGGGAATCAATAATGTTTGAAGCAAGAGGGGCTAGCACCTGGTTTTGCAGTTGGAATTGACTTTGCTGTTTGAAGGAACACTGCCTACCTCTCAGTGTTTTCAAGAATGACAAACATTACCTTTGTTGAAAATGGCCCCATTCAACTGATAGGAAGATGCAGTGTAGCTTCAGTGAGAGAATAATTCATGTATGAAGTAAGAGGGCCTAGAACCTTGCTTTGCAGTTTGAATTGAGTTTGCTGTCTCAAGGAATACTGCCTAAATCTCAGGTTTTTCCTGGGTGAGGAACATCAACTTTGCCTCAAAAAGGCCCTATCGAGTGAATGGACTCTCTAGTTCTCATAAAATAATTCATGTTAGAAGGAAGAGGGTCTAGCAGTTTGCTAAGGATTGTGAACTGAGTTTGCTGTATAAGGCAATAGTGCCTACCTCTCAGTGTTTTCAAGAATGAGAAACATTACCTTTGTTGAAAATGGCCCCATACAACTGAAAGGAAGATGCAGTGTGGCTTCTGTGAGAGAATCGTTCATGTTTGAAGTAAGAGGGCTTCGAACCTTGCTTTGCAGTTTGATTTGAGTTTGCTGTTTAAAGGAATACTGCCTACCCCTCAGCTTTTTCATGGGTGAAGAACATGAACTTTGTGCCTATTAGCCCCTTTCAAGTGAGTGGAGAAACATTGTAGTGCTTCTAAGAAAATCTTTCCTGTTAGAAGGAAGAGGGTCTAGCAGCTTGCTTTACATTGTGAACTGAGTTTGATGTATAAGGGAGTACTACCTACCTGTCAGTGTTTTCAACAGTGACAAACATCACATTTGTTCACAATGACCCCATACAGCTGAAAGGAAGATGCAGCAGTGTAGCTTCTGTGACAGAATCGTTCATGTTAGAAGCAAGAGGGCCCAGAACCTTGTTTTGCAGTTGGAATTGAGTTTGCTGTTTCAAGGAATACTGCCTACCTCTCAGTGTTTTCAAGAATGAGAAACATTACCTTTGTTGAAAATGGCCCCGTACAACTGAATGGAAGATGCAGTGTAGATTCTGTGAGAGAATCATTCATGTTTGAAGTAAGAGGGCCTAGAAACTTGTTTTGCAGTTTGAATTGAGTTTCCTGTCTCAAGGAATACTACCTAACTCTCAGCTTTTTCCTGAGTGAGGAACATCAACTTTGAGCCTAGTAGGCCCTTTCAAGTGAGTGGAGAAACACTCTAGTTTGAATAAAATCTTTCATGTTAGACGATAGAGGGTCTAGCAGTTTGCTTTGCATTGTGAACTGAGTTTGCTGTGTAAGGGAATAATGCCTACCTGTCAGTGTTTTCAAGAGTGAGAAACATCACCTTTGTTCACAATGGCGCCTTATAACTGAATTGAAGTTGCAGTGTAGCTTGGGTGAGGGAATCAATAATGTTTGAAGCAAGAGGGGCTAGCACCTGGTTTTGCAGTTGGAATTGACTTTGCTGTTTGAAGGAACACTGCCTACCTCTCAGTGTTTTCAAGAATGACAAACATTACCTTTGTTGAAAATGGCCCCATTCAACTGAAAGGAAGATGCAGTATAGCTTCACTGAGAGAATAATTCATGTATGAAGTAAGAGGGCCTAGAACCTTGCTTTCCAGTTTGAATTGAGTTTGCTGTCTCAAGGAATACTGCCTAAATCTCAAGTTTTTCCTGGGTGAGGAACATCAACTTTGCGTGAAATAGGCCCTATCGAGTGAATGGAGAGACTCTCTAGTTCTAATAAAATAATTCATGTTAGAAGGAAGAGGGTCTAGCAGTTTGCTAAGGATTGTGAACTGAGTTTGCTGTATAAGGCAATAGTGCCTACCTCTCAGTGTTTTCAAGAATGAGAAACATTACCTTTGTTGAAAATGGCCCCATACAACTGAAAGGAAGATGCTGTGTAGCTTGTGTGAGGGAATCAATAATGTTTGAAGCAAGAGGGCTAGCACCTTGTTTTGCAGTTGGAATTGAGTTTGCTGTTTCAAGGAATACTGCCTACCTCTCAGCTTTTTCATGGGTGAGGAACATGAACTTTGTGCCTATTAGCCCCTTTCAAGTGAGTGGAGAAACATTGTAGTGCTTCTAAGAAAATCTTTCAGGTTAGAAGGAAGAGGGTCTAGAAGCTTGCTTTACATTGTGAACTGAGTTTGCTGTATAGGGAATACTACCTACCTGTCAGTGTTTTCTAGAGTGAGAAACATCACCTTTGTTCACAATGTCCCCATACAACTGAAGGGAAGATGCAGTGTAGCTTCTGTGAGAGAATCGTTCATGTTTGAAGAAAGAGGGCCCACATCCTTGTTTTGCAGTTGGAATTGAGTTTGCTGTTTCAAGGAATACGGCCAAACTCTCAGTGTTGTCAAGAATGAGAAACATTACCTTTGTTGAAAATGGCCCCATACAACTGAATGGAAGATGCAGTGTAGATTCTGTGAGAGAATCATTCATGTTTGAAGTAAGAGGGCCTAGAAACTTGTTTTGCAGTTTGAATTGAGTTTCCTGTCTCAAGGAATACTACCTAACTCTCAGCTTTTTCCTGAGTGAGGAACATCAACTTTGAGCCTAGTAGGCCCTTTCAAGTGAGTGGAGAAACACTCTAGTTTGAATAAAATCTTTCATGTTAGACGATAGAGGGTCTAGCAGTTTGCTTTGCATTGTGAACTGAGTTTGCTGTGTAAGGGAATAATGCCTACCTGTCAGTGTTTTCAAGAGTGAGAAACATCACCTTTGTTCACAATGGCGCCTTATAACTGAATTGAAGTTGCAGTGTAGCTTGGGTGAGGGAATCAATAATGTTTGAAGCAAGAGGGGCTAGCACCTGGTTTTGCAGTTGGAATTGACTTTGCTGTTTGAAGGAACACTGCCTACCTCTCAGTGTTTTCAAGAATGACAAACATTACCTTTGTTGAAAATGGCCCCATTCAACTGAAAGGAAGATGCAGTATAGCTTCACTGAGAGAATAATTCATGTATGAAGTAAGAGGGCCTAGAACCTTGCTTTCCAGTTTGAATTGAGTTTGCTGTCTCAAGGAATACTGCCTAAATCTCAAGTTTTTCCTGGGTGAGGAACATCAACTTTGCGTGAAATAGGCCCTATCGAGTGAATGGAGAGACTCTCTAGTTCTAATAAAATAATTCATGTTAGAAGGAAGAGGGTCTAGCAGTTTGCTAAGGATTGTGAACTGAGTTTGCTGTATAAGGCAATAGTGCCTACCTCTCAGTGTTTTCAAGAATGAGAAACATTACCTTTGTTGAAAATGGCCCCATACAACTGAAAGGAAGATGCTGTGTAGCTTGTGTGAGGGAATCAATAATGTTTGAAGCAAGAGGGCTAGCACCTTGTTTTGCAGTTGGAATTGAGTTTGCTGTTTCAAGGAATACTGCCTACCTCTCAGCTTTTTCATGGGTGAGGAACATGAACTTTGTGCCTATTAGCCCCTTTCAAGTGAGTGGAGAAACATTGTAGTGCTTCTAAGAAAATCTTTCAGGTTAGAAGGAAGAGGGTCTAGAAGCTTGCTTTACATTGTGAACTGAGTTTGCTGTATAGGGAATACTACCTACCTGTCAGTGTTTTCTAGAGTGAGAAACATCACCTTTGTTCACAATGGCCCCATACAACTGAAAGGAAGATGCAGTGTAGCTTCTGTGAGAGAATCGTTCATGTTTGAAGAAAGAGGGCCCACATCCTTGTTTTGCAGTTGGAATTGAGTTTGCTGTTTCAAGGAATACGGCCAAACTCTCAGTGTTGTCAAGAATGAGAAACATTACCTTTGTTGAAAATGGCCCCATACAACTGAATGGAAGATGCAGTGTAGATTCTGTGAGAGAATCATTCATGTATGAAGTAAGAGGGCCTAGAACCTTGCTTTCCAGTTTGAATTGAGTTTGCTGTCTCAAGGAATACTGCCTAAATCTCAAGTTTTTCCTGGGTGAGGAACATCAACTTTGCGTCAAAAAGGCCCTATCGAGTGAATGGAGAGACTCTCTAGTTCTAATAAAATAATTCATGTTAGAAGGAAGAGGGTCTAGCAGTTTGCTAAGGATTGTGAACTGAGTTTGCTGTATAAGGCAATAGTGCCTACCTCTCAGTGTTTTCAAGAATGAGAAACCTTACCTTTGTTGAAAATGGCCCCATACAACTGAAAGGAAGATGCAGTGTAGCTTCTGTGAGAGAATCATTCATGTTTGAAGCAAGAGGTCCTAGAGCCTTGTTTTGCGGTTTCATTTGAGTTTGCTGTGTAAATGAATACTGCCTAACTCTCAGTGTTTTCATAGGGGAAGAACATCAACTTTGTGCCAAATAGCCAATTTCAAGTGAGTATAGAAGCACTGTAGCTCTTCGAAGAAAACCACTAATGTTAGGAGGAAGAAGGTCTAGCAGCATGCTTTGCATTGTGAATGGAGCTTGCTCTTGAAAAGAACAATGCCTACCTCTAAGTGTATCCATGAAGGAGAATACAAGTGAATGAAAGGAGCACTGTTGGTCTTGTTAGAGAACCATTAATTTTAGAAGCAAGAGGGTGTAGCGACTTGTTTAGTATTGTGAATTCAATTAACATTTTCAAAGGCTTCTGCATATCCCTTAGTGTTATCACAGTTCTGTATCATCAACTTTTTGCAAAATGACCCCTCTATAGTGAATGGCTGGAGCACTGTAACTCGTCAAAGAGACACATTAAAGTTAGAAGCAATAAGGTCTACCACCTTGTTTAGCATTGTGAACTGAGTTGGCTCTCGAAAGGAACACTGCCTAAGTCTCAGCTTTTTCATGGGGGAGGAACATCATCTTTCAGCCAAATAGCCCCTTTTGAGTGAGTGGAGAAACACTCTAGTTTGAATAAAATCTTTCATACTAGAAGGAAGAGAGTCTAGCACTTTGCTTAGCCTTGTGAACTGAGTTGGCTGTGTAAGAGAATAGTGCCTACCTCTCAGGGATTTCAAGAATGAGAAACATTACCTTTTTGAAAATGGCCCCATACAACAGAAAGGAAGATGCAGTGTAGCTTCTGGGAGAGAATCATTCATGTTTGAACTAAGAGGGCCTAGAACCTTGTTTTGCAGTTTGAATTGAGTTTGCTGTCTCAAGGAATACTGTGTAAATCTCAGCTTTTTCCTGGGTGAGGAACATCAACTTTGAGCCAAATAGGCCCTTACAAGTGAGTGGCGAAACACTCTAGTTCGAACAAAATCTTTCATGTTAGAGGGTCTAGCAGTTTGCTTAGCATTGTGAACGGAGTTTCCTGTATAAGGGAATAGTGCTTGTGTCAGAGAATCAATAATATTTGAAGCAAGAGGTGCTAGCACCTTGTTTTGCAGTTGGAATTGACTTTGCTATTTGAAGGAACACTGCCTACCTCTCAGTGTTTTCAAGAATGACAAACATTACCTTTGTTGAAAATGGCCCCATTCAACTGATAGGAAGATGCAGTGTAGCTTCAGTGAGAGAATAATTCATGTATGAAGTAAGAGGGCCTAGAACCTTGCTTTGCAGTTTGAATTGAGTTTGCTGTCTCAAGGAATACTGCCTAAATCTCAGGTTTTTCCTGGGTGAGGAACATCAACTTTGCCTCAAAAAGGCCCTATCGAGTGAATGGAGAGACTCTCTAGTTCTCATAAAATAATTCATGTTAGAAGGAAGAGGGTCTAGCAGTTTGCTAAGGATTGTGAACTGAGTTTGCTGTATAAGGCAATAGTGCCTACCTCTCAGTGTTTTCAAGAATGAGAAACATTACCTTTGTTGAAAATGGCCCCATACAACTGAAAGGAAGATGCAGTGTGGCTTCTGTGAGAGAATCGTTCATGTTTGAAGTAAGAGGGCTTCGAACCTTGCTTTGCAGTTTGATTTGAGTTTGCTGTTTAAAGGAATACTGCCTACCCCTCAGCTTTTTCATGGGTGAAGAACATGAACTTTGTGCCTATTAGCCCCTTTCAAGTGAGTGGAGAAACATTGTAGTGCTTCTAAGAAAATCTTTCCTGTTAGAAGGAAGAGGGTCTAGCAGCTTGCTTTACATTGTGAACTGAGTTTGATGTATAAGGGAGTACTACCTACCTGTCAGTGTTTTCAACAGTGACAAACATCACATTTGTTCACAATGACCCCATACAGCTGAAAGGAAGATGCAGCAGTGTAGCTTCTGTGACAGAATCGTTCATGTTAGAAGCAAGAGGGCCCAGAACCTTGTTTTGCAGTTGGAATTGAGTTTGCTGTTTCAAGGAATACTGCCTACCTCTCAGTGTTTTCAAGAATGAGAAACATTACCTTTGTTGAAAATGGCCCCGTACAACTGAATGGAAGATGCAGTGTAGATTCTGTGAGAGAATCATTCATGTTTGAAGTAAGAGGGCCTAGAAACTTGTTTTGCAGTTTGAATTGAGTTTCCTGTCTCAAGGAATACTACCTAACTCTCAGCTTTTTCCTGAGTGAGGAACATCAACTTTGAGCCTAGTAGGCCCTTTCAAGTGAGTGGAGAAACACTCTAGTTTGAATAAAATCTTTCATGTTAGACGATAGAGGGTCTAGCAGTTTGCTTTGCATTGTGAACTGAGTTTGCTGTGTAAGGGAATAATGCCTACCTGTCAGTGTTTTCAAGAGTGAGAAACATCACCTTTGTTCACAATGGCGCCTTATAACTGAATTGAAGTTGCAGTGTAGCTTGGGTGAGGGAATCAATAATGTTTGAAGCAAGAGGGGCTAGCACCTGGTTTTGCAGTTGGAATTGACTTTGCTGTTTGAAGGAACACTGCCTACCTCTCAGTGTTTTCAAGAATGACAAACATTACCTTTGTTGAAAATGGCCCCATTCAACTGAAAGGAAGATGCAGTATAGCTTCACTGAGAGAATAATTCATGTATGAAGTAAGAGGGCCTAGAACCTTGCTTTCCAGTTTGAATTGAGTTTGCTGTCTCAAGGAATACTGCCTAAATCTCAAGTTTTTCCTGGGTGAGGAACATCAACTTTGCGTGAAATAGGCCCTATCGAGTGAATGGAGAGACTCTCTAGTTCTAATAAAATAATTCATGTTAGAAGGAAGAGGGTCTAGCAGTTTGCTAAGGATTGTGAACTGAGTTTGCTGTATAAGGCAATAGTGCCTACCTCTCAGTGTTTTCAAGAATGAGAAACATTACCTTTGTTGAAAATGGCCCCATACAACTGAAAGGAAGATGCTGTGTAGCTTGTGTGAGGGAATCGATAATGTTTGAAGCAAGAGGGCTAGCACCTTGTTTTGCAGTTGGAATTGAGTTTGCTGTTTCAAGGAATACTGCCTACCTCTCAGCTTTTTCATGGGTGAGGAACATGAACTTTGTGCCTATTAGCCCCTTTCAAGTGAGTGGAGAAACATTGTAGTGCTTCTAAGAAAATCTTTCAGGTTAGAAGGAAGAGGGTCTAGAAGCTTGCTTTACATTGTGAACTGAGTTTGCTGTATAGGGAATACTACCTACCTGTCAGTGTTTTCTAGAGTGAGAAACATCACCTTTGTTCACAATGGCCCCATACAACTGAAAGGAAGATGCAGTGTAGCTTCTGTGAGAGAATCGTTCATGTTTGAAGAAAGAGGGCCCACATCCTTGTTTTGCAGTTGGAATTGAGTTTGCTGTTTCAAGGAATACGGCCAAACTCTCAGTGTTGTCAAGAATGAGAAACATTACCTTTGTTGAAAATGGCCCCATACAACTGAATGGAAGATGCAGTGTAGATTCTGTGAGAGAATCATTCATGTTTGAAGTAAGAGGGCCTAGAAACTTGTTTTGCAGTTTGAATTGAGTTTCCTATCTCAAGGAATACTACCTAACTCTCAGCTTTTTCTTGAGTGAGGAACATCAACTTTGAGCCTAGTAGGCCCTTTCAAGTGAGTGGAGAAACACTCTAGTTTGAATAAAATCTTTCATGTTAGACGATAGAGCGTCTAGCAGTTTGCTTTGCATTGTGAACTGAGTTTGCTGTGTAAGGGAATAATGCTTACCTGTCAGTGTTTTCAAGAGTGAGAAACATCACCTTTGTTCACAATGGCCCCTTATAACTGAATTGAAGTTGCAGTGTAGCTTGGGTGAGGGAATCAATAATGTTTGAAGCAAGAGGGGTAGCACGTTCTTTTGCATTTGGAATTGAGTTTGCTGTCTCAAGGAATACTGCCTAACTCTAAGCTTTTTCCTGGGTGAGGAACATCAACCTTGAGCCAAATAGGCCCTTTCAAGTTTGTGGAGAAACAGTCTAGTTCTAATAAAATAATTCCGTTTGAAGGAAGAGGGTCTAGCAGTTTGCTTAGGATTGTGAACTGAGTTTGCTCTATCAGGCAATAGTGCCTACCTCTCAGTGTTTTCAAGAATGAGAAACATTACCTTTTTTGAAAATGGCCCCATACAACTGAAAGGAAGATGCAGTGTAGCTTCTGGGAGAGAATCATTCATGTTTGAAGCAAGAGGGCCTGGAACCTTGTTTTGCACTTGATTTGAGCTTGCTGTTTAAAGGAATACTGACTACTTGTCAGCTTTTTCATGTGTGAGAAATATCGACTTTGTGACTAATAGCCCCTTTCATGTGAGTGGAGAAACCTTGTTCTGGTTCTAAGAAAATCTTTCATGTTAGAAGGAAGAGGGTCTAGCAGCTTCCTTTGCATTGTGAACTGCGTTTGAAGTGTAAGGGAATACTGAATGCCTGTCAGTATTTTCAAGAATGAGAAACATCACCTTTGTTCACAATGGCTCTTTACAATTGAATGGAAGAAACAGGGTAGCTTGTTTGAGAGAATCAATAATGTTTGAAGCAGGAGGGGCTAGCACCTTGTTTTGCAGTTGGAATTGAGTTTGCTGTTTCAAGGAATACTGCCTACCTCTCAGTGTTTTGAAGAATGAGAAACCTTACCTTTGTTGAAAATGGCCCCATACAACTGAAAGGAAGATGCATTGTAGCTTCTGTGAGAGAATCATTCATGTTTGATGTAAGACGGCCTAGAACCTTGTTTTGCAGTTTGATTTGAGTTTCCTGTTTAAAGGAATACTGCCTACTTCTCAGTGCTTTCATGGTGAGGAACATCAACTGTGTGGAAAATTGCCTCTTTGAAGGGAATTGATTCATGCCTGCATCTCTTGTGGGAGTAAGATGGATGTAAGAAGTATAAGTGTCATGCTCCTTGTTATGCGTTTAGAATTGAGGTACCTGTTTAAAGTAATACTGACTTCCACTCAGTGTTCTCTTGGGTGACTAATATCACCTTTGTGCCAAATAACCCCTTAAAGTGAATGGAAAAAGCTCTGTGTGTCTTGTAATAGAACCATTCATGACAGAAGCAATAGGGTCCAGCTCCTTGTTGAGCAGTGTTAGTTGAGCGAATTTTAAAAGGAGAAGCGCCTGTCTCTCAGTTTTCTGAAGTGTGGGGAACATCATTTTCGCACAAAATTGCCCCTTTCAATGAATGGAAGAATTACTCTATGTCCTGTAGAGAACCACAAACGTTACAAGAAAGAGGGTCTAGCACTTTGTTTAGGACTTTAAATTGAGTAAGCATTTAAAAGGAATACTGCCTATCTCTCAGACTTTTAAAGTTTGAGGAATACAGTCTTTGGCAAAAAACCCCATTCAAGTGAATGGAAGAAACATTGTATCTCTTGTAATGCAGATGTCCAGGTTTGCAGCAGGAGGTTCTGGCCCATTGTTTCCCTGTGCGAATTGAATTAGCACGTGAAAGAATGCTTCCCAAAGAAAGTCTTTCTTGAAGGATATACTGCCTAGCATACAGTGTTTTCAGGTGGGTGGAACATCACTTTTTTGGAAAAGTGCCAAATTCAAGTGAAAGGAAGCAGCACTGTTTCTATTTTAAGAACAGCATTAATGTTAGAAGCAAGGGGGGCTAGCATGCTGTTTACCAGTGAGAAGTGAACGAACTTTTCAAGGGAATACTGCCTGTCTCTCTGGCTTTACACTGTGCAGAACATTACTTTTTTAAACAGCCATTTGCAAGTGAATGGAAGAAGCACTGTTTCTCTTCCAAGAGAACCATGAATGTTACAAGCAAGAGGGCCAAGAACCTTGTATAGCATTGTGAATTCAGTTAGCTGGTTATAAGAATACGGCCTACATCTCAGTGTTATTTTGAGTGAAAAACATAAACTTTGTGCCAAATACCGCCTTTCAAATGAATGGAGAAACACTGTAGCTCTTCTAATAAAACCATTAATGTTAGAAGGAAGAGGGTCTAGCACATTGTTTAGCATTGTGTATTGAGTTAATTGTGGAAAGGAATACAGTCTACCTCTCATTGTTTTCATGGGGGAGAACATCACCTTTTTCAAAATCACCATATCCTGTGAAGGCCTGAAGCATTGAGGCTCTTATAAGAGAAATATGAATGTTAGCAGAAAGTGGCTCGAGCACTTTGATTAGCACTGTGAATTGAGTTGGCTTTTCAAAGGGACATTGCCTAAGTCTCAGCTTTTTCATGGGTGAGGATCATCAACTTTGTGCCTAATAGCCCCTTTCAAGTGAATGGTGAAACATTGTAGCTCTACTCAGAAAATCTTTTATGTTAGAAGGAAGAGGGTCTAGCAGTTTGCTTTGCATTGTGAACTGAGTTTGCTGTATAAGGGAATACTGCCTACCTCTCAGTGTTATCAAGACTGAGAAACATCACCTTTGTTCTCAATGGCCCCATACAACTGAATGGAAGATGCAGTGTAGCTTGTGTGAGGGAATCAATAATGTTTGAAGCAAGAGGGCTAGCACCTTGTTTTGCAGTTGGAATTGAGTTTGCTGTTTCAAGGAATACTGCCTACCTCTCAGCTTTTTCATGGGTAAGGAACATGAACTTTGTGCCTATTAGCCCCTTTCAAGTGAGTGGAGAAACATTGTAGTGCTTCTCAGAAAATCTTTCATGTTAGAAGGAAGAGGGTCTAGCAGCTTACTTTACATTGTGAACTGAGTTTGCTGTATAAGGGAATACTACCTACCAGTCAGTGTTTTCAAGAGTGAGAAACATCACCTTTGTTCACAATGGCCCCATACAACTGAAAGGAAGATGCAGTGTAGCTTCTGTGAGAGAATCGTTCATGTTTGAAGCAAGAGGGCCCACAACCTTGTTTTGCAGTTGGAATTGAGTTTGCTGTTTCAAGGAATACTGCCTACCTCTCAGTGTTTTCAAGAATGAGAAACATTACCTTCGTTGAAAATGCTCCCATACAACTGAAGGGAAGATGCAGTGTAGATTCTGTGAGAGAATCATTCATGTTTGAAGTAAGAGGGCCTAGAAACTTGTTTTGCAGTTTGAATTGAGCTTCTTGTCTCAAGGAATACTACCTAACTCTCAGCTTTATCCTGAGTGAGGAACATCAACTTTGAGCCTACTAGGCCCTTTCAAGTGAGTGGAGAAACAGTCTAGTTTGAATAAAATCTTTCATGTTAGACGATAGAGGGTCTAGCAGTTTGCTTTGCATTGTGAACTGAGTTTGCTGTGTAAGGGAATAATGCCTACCTGTCAGTGTTTTCAAGAGTGAGAAACATCACCTTTGTTCACAATGGCCCCTTATAACTGAATTGAAGTTGCAGTGTAGCTTGGGTGAGGGAATCAATAATGTTTGAAGCAAGAGGGGCTAGCACGTTGTTTTGCATTTGGAATTGAGTTTGCTGTCTCAAGGAATACTGACTAAATCTCAGGTTTTTCCTGGGTGAGGAACATCAACTTTGCGTCAAATAGGCCCTATCGAGTGAATGGAGAGACTCTCTAGTTCTAATAAAATAATTCATGTTAGAAGGAAGAGGGTCTAGCAGTTTGCCAAAGATTGTGAACTGAGTTTGCTGTATAAGGCAATAGTGCCTACCTCTCAGTGTTTTCAAGAATGAGAAACCTTACCTTTGTTGAAAATGGCCCCATACAACTGAAAGGAAGATGCAGTGTAGCTTCTGTGAGAGAATCATTCATGTTTGAAGCAAGCGATCCTAGAGCCTTGTTTTGCGGTTTCATTTGAGTTTGCTGTGTAAATGAATACTGCCTAACTCTCAGTGTTTTCATAGGTGAAGAACATCAACTTTGTGCCAAATAGCCAATTTTAAGTGAGTATAGAAGCACTGTAGCTCTTCGAAGAAAACCACTAATGTTAGGAGGAAGAAGGTCTAGCAGCATGCTTTGCATTGTGAATGGAGCTTGCTCTTGAAAAGAACAATGCCTACCTCTAAGTGTATCCATGAAGGAGAATACAAGTGAATGAAAGGAGCACTGTTGGTCTTGTTAGAGAACCATTAATTTTAGAAGCAAGAAGGTCTAGCGACTTGTTTAGTATTGTGAATTCAATTAACATTTTCAAAGGCTTCTGCATATCCCTTAGTGTTATCACAGTTCTGTATCATCAACTTTTTGCAAAATGACCCCCTCTATAGTGAATGGCAGGAGCACTGTAGCTCTTCAAAGAGACACATTAAAGTTAGAAGCAATAAGGTGTACCACCTTGTTTAGCATTGTGAACTGAGTTGGCTCTCGAAAGGAACACTGCCTAAGTCTCAGCTTTTTCATGGGGGAGGAACATCATCTTTAAGCCAAATAGCCCCTTTTGAGTGAGTGGAGAAACACTCTAGTTCGAATAAAATCTTTCATACTAGAAGGAAGAGAGTCTAGCAGTTTGCTTAGCCTTGTGAACTGAGTTGGCTGTATAAGAGAATAGTGCCTACCTCTCAGTGTTTTCAAGAATGACAAACATTACCTTTGTTGAAAATGGCCCCATTCAACTGAAAGGAAGATGCAGTGTAGCTTCAGTGAGAGAATAATTCATGTATGAAGTAAGAGGGCCTAGAACCTTGCTTTGCAGTTTGAATTGAGTTTGCTGTCTCAAGGAATACTGCCTAAATCTCAGGTTTTTCCTGGGTGAGGAACATCAACTTTGCATCAAATAGGCCCTATCGAGTGAATGGAGAGACTCTCTAGTTCTAATAAAATAATTCATGTTAGAAGGAAGAGGGTCTAGCAGTGTGCTTAGGATTGTGAACTGAGTTTGCTGTATAATGCAATAGTGCCTACCTCTCAGTGTTTTCAAGAATGAGAAACATTACCTTTGTTGAAAATGGCCCCATACAACTGAAAGGAAGATGCAGTGTGGCTTATGTGAGAGAATCGTTCATGTTTGAAGTAAGAGGGCTTCGAACCTTGCTTTGCGGTTTGATTTGAGTTTGCTGTTTAAAGGAGTACTGCCTACGTCTCAGCTTTTTCATGGGTGAAGAACATGAACTTTGTGCCTATTAGCCCCTTTCAAGTGAGTGGAGAAACATTGTAGTGCTTCTAAGAAAATCTTTCATGTTAGAAGGAAGAGGGTCTAGCAGCTTGCTTTACATTGTGAACTGAGTTTAATGTATAAGGGAGTACTACCTACCTGTCAGTGTTTTCAACAGTGACAAACATCACATTTGTTCACAATGACCCCATACAACTGAAAGGAAGATGCAGCAGTGTAGCTTCTGTGACAGAATCGTTCATGTTAGAAGCAAGAGGGCCCAGAACCTTGTTTTGCAGTTGGAATTGAGTTTGCTGTTTCAAGGAATACTGCCTACCTCTCAGTGTTTTCAAGAATGAGAAACATTACCTTTGTTGAAAATGGCCCCATACAACTGAATGGAAGATGCAGTGTAGATTCTGTGAGAGAATCATTCATGTTTGAAGTAAGAGGGCCTAGAAACTTGTTTTGCAGTTTGAATTGAGTTTCCTATCTCAAGGAATACTACCTAACTCTCAGCTTTTTCTTGAGTGAGGAACATCAACTTTGAGCCTAGTAGGCCCTTTCAAGTGAGTGGAGAAACACTCTAGTTTGAATAAAATCTTTCATGTTAGACGATAGAGCGTCTAGCAGTTTGCTTTGCATTGTGAACTGAGTTTGCTGTGTAAGGGAATAATGCTTACCTGTCAGTGTTTTCAAGAGTGAGAAACATCACCTTTGTTCACAATGGCCCCTTATAACTGAATTGAAGTTGCAGTGTAGCTTGGGTGAGGGAATCAATAATGTTTGAAGCAAGAGGGGTAGCACGTTCTTTTGCATTTGGAATTGAGTTTGCTGTCTCAAGGAATACTGCCTAACTCTAAGCTTTTTCCTGGGTGAGGAACATCAACCTTGAGCCAAATAGGCCCTTTCAAGTTTGTGGAGAAACAGTCTAGTTCTAATAAAATAATTCCGTTTGAAGGAAGAGGGTCTAGCAGTTTGCTTAGGATTGTGAACTGAGTTTGCTCTATCAGGCAATAGTGCCTACCTCTCAGTGTTTTCAAGAATGAGAAACCTTACCTTTGTTGAAAATGGCCCCATACAACTGAAAGGAAGATGCAGTGTAGCTTCTGGGAGAGAATCATTCATGTTTGAAGCAAGAGGGCCTGGAACCTTGTTTTGCACTTGATTTGAGCTTGCTGTTTAAAGGAATACTGACTACTTGTCAGCTTTTTCATGTGTGAGAAATATCGACTTTGTGACTAATAGCCCCTTTCATGTGAGTGGAGAAACCTTGTTCTGGTTCTAAGAAAATCTTTCATGTTAGAAGGAAGAGGGTCTAGCAGCTTCCTTTGCATTGTGAACTGCGTTTGAAGTGTAAGGGAATACTGAATGCCTGTCAGTATTTTCAAGAATGAGAAACATCACCTTTGTTCACAATGGCTCTTTACAATTGAATGGAAGAAACAGGGTAGCTTGTTTGAGAGAATCAATAATGTTTGAAGCAGGAGGGGCTAGCACCTTGTTTTGCAGTTGGAATTGAGTTTGCTGTTTCAAGGAATACTGCCTACCTCTCAGTGTTTTGAAGAATGAGAAACCTTACCTTTGTTGAAAATGGCCCCATACAACTGAAAGGAAGATGCATTGTAGCTTCTGTGAGAGAATCATTCATGTTTGATGTAAGACGGCCTAGAACCTTGTTTTGCAGTTTGATTTGAGTTTCCTGTTTAAAGGAATACTGCCTACTTCTCAGTGCTTTCATGGTGAGGAACATCAACTGTGTGGAAAATTGCCTCTTTGAAGGGAATTGATTCATGCCTGCATCTCTTGTGGGAGTAAGATGGATGTAAGAAGTATAAGTGTCATGCTCCTTGTTATGCGTTTAGAATTGAGGTACCTGTTTAAAGTAATACTGACTTCCACTCAGTGTTCTCTTGGGTGACTAATATCACCTTTGTGCCAAATAACCCCTTAAAGTGAATGGAAAAAGCTCTGTGTGTCTTGTAATAGAACCATTCATGACAGAAGCAATAGGGTCCAGCTCCTTGTTGAGCAGTGTTAGTTGAGCGAATTTTAAAAGGAGAAGCGCCTGTCTCTCAGTTTTCTGAAGTGTGGGGAACATCATTTTCGCACAAAATTGCCCCTTTCAATGAATGGAAGAATTACTCTATGTCCTGTAGAGAACCACAAACGTTACAAGAAAGAGGGTCTAGCACTTTGTTTAGGACTTTAAATTGAGTAAGCATTTAAAAGGAATACTGCCTATCTCTCAGACTTTTAAAGTTTGAGGAATACAGTCTTTGGCAAAAAACCCCATTCAAGTGAATGGAAGAAACATTGTATCTCTTGTAATGCAGATGTCCAGGTTTGCAGCAGGAGGTTCTGGCCCATTGTTTCCCTGTGCGAATTGAATTAGCACGTGAAAGAATGCTTCCCAAAGAAAGTCTTTCTTGAAGGATATACTGCCTAGCATACAGTGTTTTCAGGTGGGTGGAACATCACTTTTTTGGAAAAGTGCCAAATTCAAGTGAAAGGAAGCAGCACTGTTTCTATTTTAAGAACAGCATTAATGTTAGAAGCAAGGGGGGCTAACATGCTGTTTACCAGTGAGAAGTGAACGAACTTTTCAAGGGAATACTGCCTGTCTCTCTGGCTTTACACTGTGCAGAACATTACTTTTTTAAACAGCCATTTGCAAGTGAATGGAAGAAGCACTGTTTCTCTTCCAAGAGAACCATGAATGTTACAAGCAAGAGGGCCAAGAACCTTGTATAGCATTGTGAATTCAGTTAGCTGGTTATAAGAATACGGCCTACATCTCAGTGTTATTTTGAGTGAAAAACATAAACTTTGTGCCAAATACCGCCTTTCAAATGAATGGAGAAACACTGTAGCTCTTCTAATAAAACCATTAATGTTAGAAGGAAGAGGGTCTAGCACATTGTTTAGCATTGTGTATTGAGTTAATTGTGGAAAGGAATACAGTCTACCTCTCATTGTTTTCATGGGGGAGAACATCACCTTTTTCAAAATCACCATATCCTGTGAAGGCCTGAAGCATTGAGGCTCTTATAAGAGAAATATGAATGTTAGCAGAAAGTGGCTCGAGCACTTTGATTAGCACTGTGAATTGAGTTGGCTTTTCAAAGGGACATTGCCTAAGTCTCAGCTTTTTCATGGGTGAGGATCATCAACTTTGTGCCTAATAGCCCCTTTCAAGTGAATGGTGAAACATTGTAGCTCTACTCAGAAAATCTTTTATGTTAGAAGGAAGAGGGTCTAGCAGTTTGCTTTGCATTGTGAACTGAGTTTGCTGTATAAGGGAATACTGCCTACCTCTCAGTGTTATCAAGACTGAGAAACATCACCTTTGTTCTCAATGGCCCCATACAACTGAATGGAAGATGCAGTGTAGCTTGTGTGAGGGAATCAATAATGTTTGAAGCAAGAGGGCTAGCACCTTGTTTTGCAGTTGGAATTGAGTTTGCTCTTTCAAGGAATACTGCCTACCTCTCAGCTTTTTCATGGGTAAGGAACATGAACTTTGTGCCTATTAGCCCCTTTCAAGTGAGTGGAGAAACATTGTAGTGCTTCTCAGAAAATCTTTCATGTTAGAAGGAAGAGGGTCTAGCAGTTTGCTTTGCATTGTGAACTGAGTTTGCTGTGTAAGGGAATACTGCCTACCTGTCAGTGTTTTCAAGAGTGAGAAACATCACCTTTGTTCACAATGGCGCCTTATAACTGAATTGAAGTTGCAGTGTAGCTTGGGTGAGGGAATCAATAATGTTTGAAGCAAGAGGGGCTAGCACCTGGTTTTGCAGTTGGAATTGACTTTGCTGTTTGAAGGAACACTGCCTACCTCTCAGTGTTTTCAAGAATGACAAACATTACCTTTGTTGAAAATGGCCCCATTCAACTGATAGGAAGATGCAGTGTAGCTTCAGTGAGAGAATAATTCATGTATGAAGTAAGAGGGCCTAGAACCTTGCTTTGCAGTTTGAATTGAGTTTGCTGTCTCAAGGAATACTGCCTAAATCTCAGGTTTTTCCTGGGTGAGGAACATCAACTTTGCCTCAAAAAGGCCCTATCGAGTGAATGGACTCTCTAGTTCTCATAAAATAATTCATGTTAGAAGGAAGAGGGTCTAGCAGTTTGCTAAGGATTGTGAACTGAGTTTGCTGTATAAGGCAATAGTGCCTACCTCTCAGTGTTTTCAAGAATGAGAAACATTACCTTTGTTGAAAATGGCCCCATACAACTGAAAGGAAGATGCAGTGTGGCTTCTGTGAGAGAATCGTTCATGTTTGAAGTAAGAGGGCTTCGAACCTTGCTTTGCAGTTTGATTTGAGTTTGCTGTTTAAAGGAATACTGCCTACCCCTCAGCTTTTTCATGGGTGAAGAACATGAACTTTGTGCCTATTAGCCCCTTTCAAGTGAGTGGAGAAACATTGTAGTGCTTCTAAGAAAATCTTTCCTGTTAGAAGGAAGAGGGTCTAGCAGCTTGCTTTACATTGTGAACTGAGTTTGATGTATAAGGGAGTACTACCTACCTGTCAGTGTTTTCAACAGTGACAAACATCACATTTGTTCACAATGACCCCATACAGCTGAAAGGAAGATGCAGCAGTGTAGCTTCTGTGACAGAATCGTTCATGTTAGAAGCAAGAGGGCCCAGAACCTTGTTTTGCAGTTGGAATTGAGTTTGCTGTTTCAAGGAATACTGCCTACCTCTCAGTGTTTTCAAGAATGAGAAACATTACCTTTGTTGAAAATGGCCCCGTACAACTGAATGGAAGATGCAGTGTAGATTCTGTGAGAGAATCATTCATGTTTGAAGTAAGAGGGCCTAGAAACTTGTTTTGCAGTTTGAATTGAGTTTCCTGTCTCAAGGAATACTACCTAACTCTCAGCTTTTTCCTGAGTGAGGAACATCAACTTTGAGCCTAGTAGGCCCTTTCAAGTGAGTGGAGAAACACTCTAGTTTGAATAAAATCTTTCATGTTAGACGATAGAGGGTCTAGCAGTTTGCTTTGCATTGTGAACTGAGTTTGCTGTGTAAGGGAATAATGCCTACCTGTCAGTGTTTTCAAGAGTGAGAAACATCACCTTTGTTCACAATGGCGCCTTATAACTGAATTGAAGTTGCAGTGTAGCTTGGGTGAGGGAATCAATAATGTTTGAAGCAAGAGGGGCTAGCACCTGGTTTTGCAGTTGGAATTGACTTTGCTGTTTGAAGGAACACTGCCTACCTCTCAGTGTTTTCAAGAATGACAAACATTACCTTTGTTGAAAATGGCCCCATTCAACTGAAAGGAAGATGCAGTATAGCTTCACTGAGAGAATAATTCATGTATGAAGTAAGAGGGCCTAGAACCTTGCTTTCCAGTTTGAATTGAGTTTGCTGTCTCAAGGAATACTGCCTAAATCTCAAGTTTTTCCTGGGTGAGGAACATCAACTTTGCGTGAAATAGGCCCTATCGAGTGAATGGAGAGACTCTCTAGTTCTAATAAAATAATTCATGTTAGAAGGAAGAGGGTCTAGCAGTTTGCTAAGGATTGTGAACTGAGTTTGCTGTATAAGGCAATAGTGCCTACCTCTCAGTGTTTTCAAGAATGAGAAACATTACCTTTGTTGAAAATGGCCCCATACAACTGAAAGGAAGATGCTGTGTAGCTTGTGTGAGGGAATCAATAATGTTTGAAGCAAGAGGGCTAGCACCTTGTTTTGCAGTTGGAATTGAGTTTGCTGTTTCAAGGAATACTGCCTACCTCTCAGCTTTTTCATGGGTGAGGAACATGAACTTTGTGCCTATTAGCCCCTTTCAAGTGAGTGGAGAAACATTGTAGTGCTTCTAAGAAAATCTTTCAGGTTAGAAGGAAGAGGGTCTAGAAGCTTGCTTTACATTGTGAACTGAGTTTGCTGTATAGGGAATACTACCTACCTGTCAGTGTTTTCTAGAGTGAGAAACATCACCTTTGTTCACAATGTCCCCATACAACTGAAGGGAAGATGCAGTGTAGCTTCTGTGAGAGAATCGTTCATGTTTGAAGAAAGAGGGCCCACATCCTTGTTTTGCAGTTGGAATTGAGTTTGCTGTTTCAAGGAATACGGCCAAACTCTCAGTGTTGTCAAGAATGAGAAACATTACCTTTGTTGAAAATGGCCCCATACAACTGAATGGAAGATGCAGTGTAGATTCTGTGAGAGAATCATTCATGTTTGAAGTAAGAGGGCCTAGAAACTTGTTTTGCAGTTTGAATTGAGTTTCCTGTCTCAAGGAATACTACCTAACTCTCAGCTTTTTCCTGAGTGAGGAACATCAACTTTGAGCCTAGTAGGCCCTTTCAAGTGAGTGGAGAAACACTCTAGTTTGAATAAAATCTTTCATGTTAGACGATAGAGGGTCTAGCAGTTTGCTTTGCATTGTGAACTGAGTTTGCTGTGTAAGGGAATAATGCCTACCTGTCAGTGTTTTCAAGAGTGAGAAACATCACCTTTGTTCACAATGGCGCCTTATAACTGAATTGAAGTTGCAGTGTAGCTTGGGTGAGGGAATCAATAATGTTTGAAGCAAGAGGGGCTAGCACCTGGTTTTGCAGTTGGAATTGACTTTGCTGTTTGAAGGAACACTGCCTACCTCTCAGTGTTTTCAAGAATGACAAACATTACCTTTGTTGAAAATGGCCCCATTCAACTGAAAGGAAGATGCAGTATAGCTTCACTGAGAGAATAATTCATGTATGAAGTAAGAGGGCCTAGAACCTTGCTTTCCAGTTTGAATTGAGTTTGCTGTCTCAAGGAATACTGCCTAAATCTCAAGTTTTTCCTGGGTGAGGAACATCAACTTTGCGTGAAATAGGCCCTATCGAGTGAATGGAGAGACTCTCTAGTTCTAATAAAATAATTCATGTTAGAAGGAAGAGGGTCTAGCAGTTTGCTAAGGATTGTGAACTGAGTTTGCTGTATAAGGCAATAGTGCCTACCTCTCAGTGTTTTCAAGAATGAGAAACATTACCTTTGTTGAAAATGGCCCCATACAACTGAAAGGAAGATGCTGTGTAGCTTGTGTGAGGGAATCAATAATGTTTGAAGCAAGAGGGCTAGCACCTTGTTTTGCAGTTGGAATTGAGTTTGCTGTTTCAAGGAATACTGCCTACCTCTCAGCTTTTTCATGGGTGAGGAACATGAACTTTGTGCCTATTAGCCCCTTTCAAGTGAGTGGAGAAACATTGTAGTGCTTCTAAGAAAATCTTTCAGGTTAGAAGGAAGAGGGTCTAGAAGCTTGCTTTACATTGTGAACTGAGTTTGCTGTATAGGGAATACTACCTACCTGTCAGTGTTTTCTAGAGTGAGAAACATCACCTTTGTTCACAATGGCCCCATACAACTGAAAGGAAGATGCAGTGTAGCTTCTGTGAGAGAATCGTTCATGTTTGAAGAAAGAGGGCCCACATCCTTGTTTTGCAGTTGGAATTGAGTTTGCTGTTTCAAGGAATACGGCCAAACTCTCAGTGTTGTCAAGAATGAGAAACATTACCTTTGTTGAAAATGGCCCCATACAACTGAATGGAAGATGCAGTGTAGATTCTGTGAGAGAATCATTCATGTATGAAGTAAGAGGGCCTAGAACCTTGCTTTCCAGTTTGAATTGAGTTTGCTGTCTCAAGGAATACTGCCTAAATCTCAAGTTTTTCCTGGGTGAGGAACATCAACTTTGCGTCAAAAAGGCCCTATCGAGTGAATGGAGAGACTCTCTAGTTCTAATAAAATAATTCATGTTAGAAGGAAGAGGGTCTAGCAGTTTGCTAAGGATTGTGAACTGAGTTTGCTGTATAAGGCAATAGTGCCTACCTCTCAGTGTTTTCAAGAATGAGAAACCTTACCTTTGTTGAAAATGGCCCCATACAACTGAAAGGAAGATGCAGTGTAGCTTCTGTGAGAGAATCATTCATGTTTGAAGCAAGAGGTCCTAGAGCCTTGTTTTGCGGTTTCATTTGAGTTTGCTGTGTAAATGAATACTGCCTAACTCTCAGTGTTTTCATAGGGGAAGAACATCAACTTTGTGCCAAATAGCCAATTTCAAGTGAGTATAGAAGCACTGTAGCTCTTCGAAGAAAACCACTAATGTTAGGAGGAAGAAGGTCTAGCAGCATGCTTTGCATTGTGAATGGAGCTTGCTCTTGAAAAGAACAATGCCTACCTCTAAGTGTATCCATGAAGGAGAATACAAGTGAATGAAAGGAGCACTGTTGGTCTTGTTAGAGAACCATTAATTTTAGAAGCAAGAGGGTGTAGCGACTTGTTTAGTATTGTGAATTCAATTAACATTTTCAAAGGCTTCTGCATATCCCTTAGTGTTATCACAGTTCTGTATCATCAACTTTTTGCAAAATGACCCCTCTATAGTGAATGGCTGGAGCACTGTAACTCGTCAAAGAGACACATTAAAGTTAGAAGCAATAAGGTCTACCACCTTGTTTAGCATTGTGAACTGAGTTGGCTCTCGAAAGGAACACTGCCTAAGTCTCAGCTTTTTCATGGGGGAGGAACATCATCTTTCAGCCAAATAGCCCCTTTTGAGTGAGTGGAGAAACACTCTAGTTTGAATAAAATCTTTCATACTAGAAGGAAGAGAGTCTAGCACTTTGCTTAGCCTTGTGAACTGAGTTGGCTGTGTAAGAGAATAGTGCCTACCTCTCAGGGATTTCAAGAATGAGAAACATTACCTTTTTGAAAATGGCCCCATACAACAGAAAGGAAGATGCAGTGTAGCTTCTGGGAGAGAATCATTCATGTTTGAACTAAGAGGGCCTAGAACCTTGTTTTGCAGTTTGAATTGAGTTTGCTGTCTCAAGGAATACTGTGTAAATCTCAGCTTTTTCCTGGGTGAGGAACATCAACTTTGAGCCAAATAGGCCCTTACAAGTGAGTGGCGAAACACTCTAGTTCGAACAAAATCTTTCATGTTAGAGGGTCTAGCAGTTTGCTTAGCATTGTGAACGGAGTTTCCTGTATAAGGGAATAGTGCTTGTGTCAGAGAATCAATAATATTTGAAGCAAGAGGTGCTAGCACCTTGTTTTGCAGTTGGAATTGACTTTGCTATTTGAAGGAACACTGCCTACCTCTCAGTGTTTTCAAGAATGACAAACATTACCTTTGTTGAAAATGGCCCCATTCAACTGATAGGAAGATGCAGTGTAGCTTCAGTGAGAGAATAATTCATGTATGAAGTAAGAGGGCCTAGAACCTTGCTTTGCAGTTTGAATTGAGTTTGCTGTCTCAAGGAATACTGCCTAAATCTCAGGTTTTTCCTGGGTGAGGAACATCAACTTTGCCTCAAAAAGGCCCTATCGAGTGAATGGAGAGACTCTCTAGTTCTCATAAAATAATTCATGTTAGAAGGAAGAGGGTCTAGCAGTTTGCTAAGGATTGTGAACTGAGTTTGCTGTATAAGGCAATAGTGCCTACCTCTCAGTGTTTTCAAGAATGAGAAACATTACCTTTGTTGAAAATGGCCCCATACAACTGAAAGGAAGATGCAGTGTGGCTTCTGTGAGAGAATCGTTCATGTTTGAAGTAAGAGGGCTTCGAACCTTGCTTTGCAGTTTGATTTGAGTTTGCTGTTTAAAGGAATACTGCCTACCCCTCAGCTTTTTCATGGGTGAAGAACATGAACTTTGTGCCTATTAGCCCCTTTCAAGTGAGTGGAGAAACATTGTAGTGCTTCTAAGAAAATCTTTCCTGTTAGAAGGAAGAGGGTCTAGCAGCTTGCTTTACATTGTGAACTGAGTTTGATGTATAAGGGAGTACTACCTACCTGTCAGTGTTTTCAACAGTGACAAACATCACATTTGTTCACAATGACCCCATACAGCTGAAAGGAAGATGCAGCAGTGTAGCTTCTGTGACAGAATCGTTCATGTTAGAAGCAAGAGGGCCCAGAACCTTGTTTTGCAGTTGGAATTGAGTTTGCTGTTTCAAGGAATACTGCCTACCTCTCAGTGTTTTCAAGAATGAGAAACATTACCTTTGTTGAAAATGGCCCCGTACAACTGAATGGAAGATGCAGTGTAGATTCTGTGAGAGAATCATTCATGTTTGAAGTAAGAGGGCCTAGAAACTTGTTTTGCAGTTTGAATTGAGTTTCCTGTCTCAAGGAATACTACCTAACTCTCAGCTTTTTCCTGAGTGAGGAACATCAACTTTGAGCCTAGTAGGCCCTTTCAAGTGAGTGGAGAAACACTCTAGTTTGAATAAAATCTTTCATGTTAGACGATAGAGGGTCTAGCAGTTTGCTTTGCATTGTGAACTGAGTTTGCTGTGTAAGGGAATAATGCCTACCTGTCAGTGTTTTCAAGAGTGAGAAACATCACCTTTGTTCACAATGGCGCCTTATAACTGAATTGAAGTTGCAGTGTAGCTTGGGTGAGGGAATCAATAATGTTTGAAGCAAGAGGGGCTAGCACCTGGTTTTGCAGTTGGAATTGACTTTGCTGTTTGAAGGAACACTGCCTACCTCTCAGTGTTTTCAAGAATGACAAACATTACCTTTGTTGAAAATGGCCCCATTCAACTGAAAGGAAGATGCAGTATAGCTTCACTGAGAGAATAATTCATGTATGAAGTAAGAGGGCCTAGAACCTTGCTTTCCAGTTTGAATTGAGTTTGCTGTCTCAAGGAATACTGCCTAAATCTCAAGTTTTTCCTGGGTGAGGAACATCAACTTTGCGTGAAATAGGCCCTATCGAGTGAATGGAGAGACTCTCTAGTTCTAATAAAATAATTCATGTTAGAAGGAAGAGGGTCTAGCAGTTTGCTAAGGATTGTGAACTGAGTTTGCTGTATAAGGCAATAGTGCCTACCTCTCAGTGTTTTCAAGAATGAGAAACATTACCTTTGTTGAAAATGGCCCCATACAACTGAAAGGAAGATGCTGTGTAGCTTGTGTGAGGGAATCGATAATGTTTGAAGCAAGAGGGCTAGCACCTTGTTTTGCAGTTGGAATTGAGTTTGCTGTTTCAAGGAATACTGCCTACCTCTCAGCTTTTTCATGGGTGAGGAACATGAACTTTGTGCCTATTAGCCCCTTTCAAGTGAGTGGAGAAACATTGTAGTGCTTCTAAGAAAATCTTTCAGGTTAGAAGGAAGAGGGTCTAGAAGCTTGCTTTACATTGTGAACTGAGTTTGCTGTATAGGGAATACTACCTACCTGTCAGTGTTTTCTAGAGTGAGAAACATCACCTTTGTTCACAATGGCCCCATACAACTGAAAGGAAGATGCAGTGTAGCTTCTGTGAGAGAATCGTTCATGTTTGAAGAAAGAGGGCCCACATCCTTGTTTTGCAGTTGGAATTGAGTTTGCTGTTTCAAGGAATACGGCCAAACTCTCAGTGTTGTCAAGAATGAGAAACATTACCTTTGTTGAAAATGGCCCCATACAACTGAATGGAAGATGCAGTGTAGATTCTGTGAGAGAATCATTCATGTTTGAAGTAAGAGGGCCTAGAAACTTGTTTTGCAGTTTGAATTGAGTTTCCTGTCTCAAGGAATACTACCTAACTCTCAGCTTTTTCCTGAGTGAGGAACATCAACTTTGAGCCTAGTAGGCCCTTTCAAGTGAGTGGAGAAACACTCTAGTTTGAATAAAATCTTTCATGTTAGACGAAAGAGGGTCTAGCAGTTTGCTTTGCATTGTGAACTGAGTTTGCTGTGTATGGGAATAATGCCTACCTGTCAGTGTTTTCAAGAGTGAGAAACATCACCTTTGTTCACAATATCCCCTTATAACTGAATTGAAGTTGCAGGGTAGCTTGGGTGAGGGAATCAATAATGTTTGAAGCAAGCGGGGCTAGCACGTTCTTTTGCAGTTGGAATTGAGTTTGCTTTCTCAAGGAATACTGCCTAACTCTAAGCTTTTTCCTGGGTGAGGAACATCAACGTTTAGCCAAATAGGCCCTTTCAAGTTTGTGGAGAAACACTCTAGTTCTAATAAAATAATTCAGGTTAGAAGGAAGTCGGTCTAGCAGTTTGCTTAGGATTGTGAACTGAGTTTGCTGTATCAGGCAATAGTGCCTACCTCTCAGTGTTTTCAAGAATGAGAAACATTACCTTTGTTGAAAATGGCCCCATAGAACTGAAAGGAAGATGCAGTGTAGCTTCTGTGAGAGAATCATTCATGTTTGAAGCAAGAGGGCCTGGAACCTTGTTTTGCACTTGATTTGAGCTTGCTGTTTAAAGGAATACTGACTACGTGTCAGCTTTTTCATGTGTGAGAAATATCGACTTTGTGACTAATAGCCCCTTTCATGTGAGTGGAGAAACATTGTAGTGCTTCTAAGAAAATCTTTCATGTTAGAAGGAAGAGGGTCTAGCAGCTTGCTTTGCATTGTGAACTGCCTTTGAAGTGTAAGGGAATGCTGAATACCTGTCAGTATTTTCAAGAATGAGAAACATCACCTTTGTTCACAATTTCTCTTTACAATTGAATGGAAGAAACAGGGTAGCTTGTTTGAGAGAATCAAAAATGTTTGAAGCAGGAGGGGCTAGCACCTTGTTTTGCAGTTGGAATTGAGTTAGCTGTTTCAAGGAATACTGCCTACCTCTCAGTGTTTTGATGGGTGAGGAACATCAACTTTGTGCCAAATAGCCAATTTCAAGTGAGTATAGAAGCACTGTAGCTCTTCAAAGAAAACCACTAATGTTAGGAGGAAGAAGGTCTTGCAGCATGCTTTGCATTGTGAATGGAGCTTGTCTTGAAAAGAACAATGCCTACCTCTAAGTGTATCCATGAATGAGAATACAAGTGAATGAAAGGAGCACTGTTGGTCTTGTTAGAGAACCATTAATTTTAGAAGCAAGAGGGTCTAGCAACTTGTTTCGTATTGTGAATTCAGTTAACATTTTCAAAGGCTTCTGCATATCCATTAGTGTTATCACAGTTCTGTATCATGAACTTTTTGCAAAATGACCCCTCTATAGTGAATGGAAAGAGCACTGTAGCTCTTCAAAGAGACACATTAAAGTTAGAAGCAATAAGGTCTACCACCTTGTTTAGCATTGTGAACTGAGTTAGCTCTCGAAAGGAACACTGCCTAAGTCTCAACTTTTTCATGAGGGAGGAACATCATCTTTCCGCCAAATAGCCCCTTTTGAGTGAGTAGAGAAACACTCTAGTTCGAATAAAATCTTTGCTTAGCCTTGTGAACTGAGTTGGCTGTATAAGAGAATAGTGCCTACCTCTCAGGGATTTCAAGAATGAGAAACATAACCTTTTTGAAAATGGCCCCATACAACTGAAAGGAAGATGCAGTGTAGCTTAAGTGAGTGAATCATTCATGTTTGAAGTAAGAGGCCCTAGAACCTTGTTTTGCAGTTTGAATTGAGTTTGCTGTCTCAAGCAATACTGTCTAAATCTCAGCTTTTTCCTTGGTAAGGAACATCAACTTTGAGCAAAATAGGCCCTTACAAGTGAGTGGCGAAACACTCTAGTTCGAACAACATTTTTCATATTAGAAGGAAGAGGGTCTAGCAGCTTGCTTTGCATTGTGAACTGCGTTTGAAGTGTAAGGGAATACTGAATACCTGTCAGTATTTTCAAGAGTGAGAAACATCACCTTTGTTCACAATGGCCCCATACAACTGAAAGGAAGATGCAGTGCAGCTTCTGTGAGAGAATCGTTCATGTTTGAAGTAAGAGGGCCTAGAACCTTGTTTTGTAGTTTGAATTGAGTTTCCTGTCTCAAGGAATACTACCTACCTCTCAGCTTTTTCCTGAGTAAGGAACCTCAACTTTGAGCCTAATAGGCCCTTTCAAGTGAGTGGAGAAACACTCTAGTTTGAATAAAATATTTCATGTTAGACGATAGAGGGTCTAGCAGTTTGCTTAGCATTGTGAACTGAGTTTCCTGTATAAGGGAATAGTGCCTACATCTCAGTGATTTCAAGAATGAGAATCATTACCTTTGTTCACAATGGCTCTATACAATTGAATGGAAGAAGAAGTGTAGCTTGTGTCAGAGAATCAATAATATTTGAAGCAAGAGGTGCTAGCACCTTGTTTTGCAGTTGGAATTGACTTTGCTATTTGAAGGAACACTGCCTACCTCTCAGTGTTTTCAAGAATGACAAACATTACCTTTGTTGAAAATGGCCCCATTCAACTGATAGGAAGATGCAGTGTAGCTTCAGTGAGAGAATAATTCATGTATGAAGTAAGAGGGCCTAGAACCTTGCTTTGCAGTTTGAATTGAGTTTGCTGTCTCAAGGAATACTGCCTAAATCTCAGGTTTTTCCTGGGTGAGGAACATCAACTTTGCGTCAAAAAGGCCCTATCGAGTGAATGGAGAGACTCTCTAGTTCTCATAAAATAATTCATCTTAGAAGGAAGAGGGTCTAGCAGTTTGCTAAGGATTGTGAACTGAGTTTGCTGTATAAGGCAATAGTGCCTACCTCTCAGTGTTTTCAAGAATGAGAAACATTACCTTTGTTGAAAATGGCCCCATACAACTGAAAGGAAGATGCAGTGTGGCTTCTGTGAGAGAATCGTTCATGTTTGAAGTAAGAGGGCTTCGAACCTTGCTTTGCAGTTTGATTTGAGTTTGCTGTTTAAAGGAATACTGCCTACCCCTCAGCTTTTTCATGGGTGAAGAACATGAACTTTGTGCCTATTAGCCCCTTTCAAGTGAGTGGAGAAACATTGTAGTGCTTCTAAGAAAATCTTTCATGTTAGAAGGAAGAGGGTCTAGCAGCTTGCTTTACATTGTGAACTGAGTTTAATGTATAAGGGAGTACTACCTACCTGTCAGTGTTTTCAACAGTGACAAACATCACATTTGTTCACAATGACCCCATACAACTGAACGGAAGATGCAGCAGTGTAGCTTCTGTGACAGAATCGTTCATGTTAGAAGAAAGAGGGCCCAGAACCTTGTTTTGCAGTTGGAATTGAGTTTGCTGTTTCAAGGAATACTGCCTACCTCTCAGTGTTTTCAAGAATGAGAAACATTACCTTTGTTGAAAATGGCCCCGTACAACTGAATGGAAGATGCAGTGTAGATTCTCTGAGAGAATCATTCATGTTTGAAGTAAGAGGGCCTAGAAACTTGTTTTGCAGTTTGAATTGAGTTTCCTGTCTCAAGGAATAGTACCTAACTCTCAGCTTTTTCCTGAGTGAGGAACATCAACTTTGAGCCTAGTAGGCCCTTTCAAGTGAGTGGAGAAACACTCTAGTTTGAATAAAATCTTTCATGTTAGACGATAGAGGGTCTAGGAGTTTGATTTGCATTGTGAACTGAGTTTGCTGTGTAAGGGAATAATGCCTACCTGTCAGTGTTTTCAAGAGTGAGAAACATCACCTTTGTTCACAATGGCCCCTTATAACTGAATTGAAGTTGCAGTGTAGCTTGGGTGAGGGAATCAATAATGTTTGAAGCAAGAGGGGCTAGCACCTGGTTTTGCAGTTGGAATTGAGTTTGCTGTTTGAAGGAACACTGCCTACCTCTCACTGTTTTCAAGAATGACAGACATTACCTTTGTTGAAAATGGCCCCATTCAACTGAAAGGAATATGCAGTATAGCTTCACTGAGAGAATAATTCATGTATGAAGTAAGAGGGCCTAGAACCTTGCTTTCCAGTTTGAATTGTTTGCTGTCTCAAGGAATACTGCCTAAATCTCAAGTTTTTCCTGGGTGAGGAACATCAACTTTGCGTCAAATAGGCCCTATCGAGTGAATGGAGAGACTCTCTAGTTCTAATAAAATAATTCAAGTTAGAAGGAAGAGGGTCTAGCAGTTTGCTAAGGATTGTGAACTGAGTTTGCTGTATAAGGCAATAGTGCCTACCTCTCAGTGTTTTCAAGAATGAGAAACCTTACCTTTGTTGAAAATGGCCCCATACAACTGAAAGGAAGATGCAGTGTAGCTTCTGTGAGAGAATCATTCATGTTTGAAGCAAGAGGTCCTAGAGCCTTGTTTTGCGGTTTCATTTGAGTTTGCTGTGTAAATGAATACTGCCTAACTCTCAGTGTTTTCATAGGTGAAGAACATCAACTTTGTGCCAAATAGCCAATTTCAAGTGAGTGTAGAAGCACTGTAGCTCTTCGAAGAAAACCACTAATGTTAGGAGGAAGAAGGTCTAGCAGCATGCTTTGCATTGTGAATGGAGCTTGCTCTTGAAAAGAACAATGCCTACCTCTAAGTGTATCCATGAAGGAGAATACAAGTGAATGAAAGGAGCACTGTTGGTCTTGTTAGAGAACCATTAATTTTAGAAGCAAGAGGGTCTAGCGACTTGTTTAGTATTGTGAATTCCATTAACATTTTCAAAGGCTTCTGCATATCCCTTATTGTTATCACAGTTCTGTATCATCAACTTTTTGCAAAATGACCCCTCTATAGTGAATGGCAGGAGCACTGTAGCTCGTCAAAGAGACACATTAAAGTTAGAAGCAATAAGGTCTACCACCTTGTTTAGCATTGTGAACTGAGTTGGCTCTCGAAAGGAACACTGCCTAAGTCTCAGCTTTTTCATGGGGGAGGAACATCATCTTACAGCCAAATAGCCCCTTTTGAGTGAGTGGAGAAACACTCTAGTTCGAATAAAATCTTTCATACTAGAAGGAAGAGAGTCTAGCAGTTTGCTTAGCCTTGTGAACTGAGTTGGCTGTGTAAGAGAATAGTGCCTACCTCTCAGGGATTTCAAGAATGAGAAACATTACCTTTTTGAAAATGGCCCCATACAACAGAAAGGAAGATGCAGTGTAGCTTCTGGGAGAGAATCATTCATGTTTGAAGTAAGAAGGCCTAGAACCTTGTTTTGCAGTTTGAATTGAGTTTGCTGTCTCAAGGAATACTGTGTAAATCTCAGCATAAGGCAATAGTGCCTACCTCTCAGTGTTTTCAAGAATGAGAAACATTACCTTTGTTGAAAATGGCCCCATACAACTGAAAGGAAGATGCAGTGTGGCTTCTGTGAGAGAATCATTCATGTTTGAAGTAAGAGGGCCTAGAACCTTGTTTTGCAGTTTGAATTGAGTTTGCTGTCTCAAGGAATACTGTGTAAATCTCAGCTTTTTCCTGGGTGAGGAACATCAACTTTGAGCCAAATAGGCCCTTACAAGTGAGTGGCGAAACACTCTAGTTCGAACAAAATCTTTCATGTTAGAGGGTCTAGCAGTTTGCTTAGCATTGTGAACTGAGTTTCCTGTATAAGGGAATAGTGCTTGTGTCAGAGAATCAATAATATTTGAAGCAAGAGGTGCTAGCACCTTGTTTTGCAGTTGGAATTGACTTTGCTATTTGAAGGAACACTGCCTACCTCTCAGTGTTTTCAAGAATGACAAACATTACCTTTGTTGAAAATGGCCCCATTCAACTGATAGGAAGATGCAGTGTAGCTTCAGTGAGAGAATAATTCATGTATGAAGTAAGAGGGCCTAGAACCTTGCTTTGCAGTTTGAATTGAGTTTGCTGTCTCAAGGAATACTGCCTAAATCTCAGGTTTTTCCTGGGTGAGGAACATCAACTTTGCCTCAAAAAGGCCCTATCGAGTGAATGGAGAGACTCTCTAGTTCTCATAAAATAATTCATGTTAGAAGGAAGAGGGTCTAGCAGTTTGCTAAGGATTGTGAACTGAGTTTGCTGTATAAGGCAATAGTGCCTACCTCTCAGTGTTTTCAAGAATGAGAAACATTACCTTTGTTGAAAATGGCCCCATACAACTGAAAGGAAGATGCAGTGTGGCTTCTGTGAGAGAATCGTTCATGTTTGAAGTAAGAGGGCTTCGAACCTTGCTTTGCAGTTTGATTTGAGTTTGCTGTTTAAAGGAATACTGCCTACCCCTCAGCTTTTTCATGGGTGAAGAACATGAACTTTGTGCCTATTAGCCCCTTTCAAGTGAGTGGAGAAACATTGTAGTGCTTCTAAGAAAATCTTTCCTGTTAGAAGGAAGAGGGTCTAGCAGCTTGCTTTACATTGTGAACTGAGTTTGATGTATAAGGGAGTACTACCTACCTGTCAGTGTTTTCAACAGTGACAAACATCACATTTGTTCACAATGACCCCATACAGCTGAAAGGAAGATGCAGCAGTGTAGCTTCTGTGACAGAATCGTTCATGTTAGAAGCAAGAGGGCCCAGAACCTTGTTTTGCAGTTGGAATTGAGTTTGCTGTTTCAAGGAATACTGCCTACCTCTCAGTGTTTTCAAGAATGAGAAACATTACCTTTGTTGAAAATGGCCCCGTACAACTGAATGGAAGATGCAGTGTAGATTCTGTGAGAGAATCATTCATGTTTGAAGTAAGAGGGCCTAGAAACTTGTTTTGCAGTTTGAATTGAGTTTCCTGTCTCAAGGAATACTACCTAACTCTCAGCTTTTTCCTGAGTGAGGAACATCAACTTTGAGCCTAGTAGGCCCTTTCAAGTGAGTGGAGAAACACTCTAGTTTGAATAAAATCTTTCATGTTAGACGATAGAGGGTCTAGCAGTTTGCTTTGCATTGTGAACTGAGTTTGCTGTGTAAGGGAATAATGCCTACCTGTCAGTGTTTTCAAGAGTGAGAAACATCACCTTTGTTCACAATGGCGCCTTATAACTGAATTGAAGTTGCAGTGTAGCTTGGGTGAGGGAATCAATAATGTTTGAAGCAAGAGGGGCTAGCACCTGGTTTTGCAGTTGGAATTGACTTTGCTGTTTGAAGGAACACTGCCTACCTCTCAGTGTTTTCAAGAATGACAAACATTACCTTTGTTGAAAATGGCCCCATTCAACTGAAAGGAAGATGCAGTATAGCTTCACTGAGAGAATAATTCATGTATGAAGTAAGAGGGCCTAGAACCTTGCTTTCCAGTTTGAATTGAGTTTGCTGTCTCAAGGAATACTGCCTAAATCTCAAGTTTTTCCTGGGTGAGGAACATCAACTTTGCGTGAAATAGGCCCTATCGAGTGAATGGAGAGACTCTCTAGTTCTAATAAAATAATTCATGTTAGAAGGAAGAGGGTCTAGCAGTTTGCTAAGGATTGTGAACTGAGTTTGCTGTATAAGGCAATAGTGCCTACCTCTCAGTGTTTTCAAGAATGAGAAACATTACCTTTGTTGAAAATGGCCCCATACAACTGAAAGGAAGATGCTGTGTAGCTTGTGTGAGGGAATCGATAATGTTTGAAGCAAGAGGGCTAGCACCTTGTTTTGCAGTTGGAATTGAGTTTGCTGTTTCAAGGAATACTGCCTACCTCTCAGCTTTTTCATGGGTGAGGAACATGAACTTTGTGCCTATTAGCCCCTTTCAAGTGAGTGGAGAAACATTGTAGTGCTTCTAAGAAAATCTTTCAGGTTAGAAGGAAGAGGGTCTAGAAGCTTGCTTTACATTGTGAACTGAGTTTGCTGTATAGGGAATACTACCTACCTGTCAGTGTTTTCTAGAGTGAGAAACATCACCTTTGTTCACAATGGCCCCATACAACTGAAAGGAAGATGCAGTGTAGCTTCTGTGAGAGAATCGTTCATGTTTGAAGAAAGAGGGCCCACATCCTTGTTTTGCAGTTGGAATTGAGTTTGCTGTTTCAAGGAATACGGCCAAACTCTCAGTGTTGTCAAGAATGAGAAACATTACCTTTGTTGAAAATGGCCCCATACAACTGAATGGAAGATGCAGTGTAGATTCTGTGAGAGAATCATTCATGTTTGAAGTAAGAGGGCCTAGAAACTTGTTTTGCAGTTTGAATTGAGTTTCCTGTCTCAAGGAATACTACCTAACTCTCAGCTTTTTCCTGAGTGAGGAACATCAACTTTGAGCCTAGTAGGCCCTTTCAAGTGAGTGGAGAAACACTCTAGTTTGAATAAAATCTTTCATGTTAGACGAAAGAGGGTCTAGCAGTTTGCTTTGCATTGTGAACTGAGTTTGCTGTGTATGGGAATAATGCCTACCTGTCAGTGTTTTCAAGAGTGAGAAACATCACCTTTGTTCACAATATCCCCTTATAACTGAATTGAAGTTGCAGGGTAGCTTGGGTGAGGGAATCAATAATGTTTGAAGCAAGCGGGGCTAGCACGTTCTTTTGCAGTTGGAATTGAGTTTGCTTTCTCAAGGAATACTGCCTAACTCTAAGCTTTTTCCTGGGTGAGGAACATCAACGTTTAGCCAAATAGGCCCTTTCAAGTTTGTGGAGAAACACTCTAGTTCTAATAAAATAATTCAGGTTAGAAGGAAGTCGGTCTAGCAGTTTGCTTAGGATTGTGAACTGAGTTTGCTGTATCAGGCAATAGTGCCTACCTCTCAGTGTTTTCAAGAATGAGAAACATTACCTTTGTTGAAAATGGCCCCATAGAACTGAAAGGAAGATGCAGTGTAGCTTCTGTGAGAGAATCATTCATGTTTGAAGCAAGAGGGCCTGGAACCTTGTTTTGCACTTGATTTGAGCTTGCTGTTTAAAGGAATACTGACTACGTGTCAGCTTTTTCATGTGTGAGAAATATCGACTTTGTGACTAATAGCCCCTTTCATGTGAGTGGAGAAACATTGTAGTGCTTCTAAGAAAATCTTTCATGTTAGAAGGAAGAGGGTCTAGCAGCTTGCTTTGCATTGTGAACTGCCTTTGAAGTGTAAGGGAATGCTGAATACCTGTCAGTATTTTCAAGAATGAGAAACATCACCTTTGTTCACAATTTCTCTTTACAATTGAATGGAAGAAACAGGGTAGCTTGTTTGAGAGAATCAAAAATGTTTGAAGCAGGAGGGGCTAGCACCTTGTTTTGCAGTTGGAATTGAGTTAGCTGTTTCAAGGAATACTGCCTACCTCTCAGTGTTTTGATGGGTGAGGAACATCAACTTTGTGCCAAATAGCCAATTTCAAGTGAGTATAGAAGCACTGTAGCTCTTCAAAGAAAACCACTAATGTTAGGAGGAAGAAGGTCTTGCAGCATGCTTTGCATTGTGAATGGAGCTTGTCTTGAAAAGAACAATGCCTACCTCTAAGTGTATCCATGAATGAGAATACAAGTGAATGAAAGGAGCACTGTTGGTCTTGTTAGAGAACCATTAATTTTAGAAGCAAGAGGGTCTAGCAACTTGTTTCGTATTGTGAATTCAGTTAACATTTTCAAAGGCTTCTGCATATCCATTAGTGTTATCACAGTTCTGTATCATGAACTTTTTGCAAAATGACCCCTCTATAGTGAATGGAAAGAGCACTGTAGCTCTTCAAAGAGACACATTAAAGTTAGAAGCAATAAGGTCTACCACCTTGTTTAGCATTGTGAACTGAGTTAGCTCTCGAAAGGAACACTGCCTAAGTCTCAACTTTTTCATGAGGGAGGAACATCATCTTTCCGCCAAATAGCCCCTTTTGAGTGAGTAGAGAAACACTCTAGTTCGAATAAAATCTTTGCTTAGCCTTGTGAACTGAGTTGGCTGTATAAGAGAATAGTGCCTACCTCTCAGGGATTTCAAGAATGAGAAACATAACCTTTTTGAAAATGGCCCCATACAACTGAAAGGAAGATGCAGTGTAGCTTAAGTGAGTGAATCATTCATGTTTGAAGTAAGAGGCCCTAGAACCTTGTTTTGCAGTTTGAATTGAGTTTGCTGTCTCAAGCAATACTGTCTAAATCTCAGCTTTTTCCTTGGTAAGGAACATCAACTTTGAGCAAAATAGGCCCTTACAAGTGAGTGGCGAAACACTCTAGTTCGAACAACATTTTTCATATTAGAAGGAAGAGGGTCTAGCAGCTTGCTTTGCATTGTGAACTGCGTTTGAAGTGTAAGGGAATACTGAATACCTGTCAGTATTTTCAAGAGTGAGAAACATCACCTTTGTTCACAATGGCCCCATACAACTGAAAGGAAGATGCAGTGCAGCTTCTGTGAGAGAATCGTTCATGTTTGAAGTAAGAGGGCCTAGAACCTTGTTTTGTAGTTTGAATTGAGTTTCCTGTCTCAAGGAATACTACCTACCTCTCAGCTTTTTCCTGAGTAAGGAACCTCAACTTTGAGCCTAATAGGCCCTTTCAAGTGAGTGGAGAAACACTCTAGTTTGAATAAAATATTTCATGTTAGACGATAGAGGGTCTAGCAGTTTGCTTAGCATTGTGAACTGAGTTTCCTGTATAAGGGAATAGTGCCTACATCTCAGTGATTTCAAGAATGAGAATCATTACCTTTGTTCACAATGGCTCTATACAATTGAATGGAAGAAGAAGTGTAGCTTGTGTCAGAGAATCAATAATATTTGAAGCAAGAGGTGCTAGCACCTTGTTTTGCAGTTGGAATTGACTTTGCTATTTGAAGGAACACTGCCTACCTCTCAGTGTTTTCAAGAATGACAAACATTACCTTTGTTGAAAATGGCCCCATTCAACTGATAGGAAGATGCAGTGTAGCTTCAGTGAGAGAATAATTCATGTATGAAGTAAGAGGGCCTAGAACCTTGCTTTGCAGTTTGAATTGAGTTTGCTGTCTCAAGGAATACTGCCTAAATCTCAGGTTTTTCCTGGGTGAGGAACATCAACTTTGCGTCAAAAAGGCCCTATCGAGTGAATGGAGAGACTCTCTAGTTCTCATAAAATAATTCATCTTAGAAGGAAGAGGGTCTAGCAGTTTGCTAAGGATTGTGAACTGAGTTTGCTGTATAAGGCAATAGTGCCTACCTCTCAGTGTTTTCAAGAATGAGAAACATTACCTTTGTTGAAAATGGCCCCATACAACTGAAAGGAAGATGCAGTGTGGCTTCTGTGAGAGAATCGTTCATGTTTGAAGTAAGAGGGCTTCGAACCTTGCTTTGCAGTTTGATTTGAGTTTGCTGTTTAAAGGAATACTGCCTACCCCTCAGCTTTTTCATGGGTGAAGAACATGAACTTTGTGCCTATTAGCCCCTTTCAAGTGAGTGGAGAAACATTGTAGTGCTTCTAAGAAAATCTTTCATGTTAGAAGGAAGAGGGTCTAGCAGCTTGCTTTACATTGTGAACTGAGTTTAATGTATAAGGGAGTACTACCTACCTGTCAGTGTTTTCAACAGTGACAAACATCACATTTGTTCACAATGACCCCATACAACTGAACGGAAGATGCAGCAGTGTAGCTTCTGTGACAGAATCGTTCATGTTAGAAGAAAGAGGGCCCAGAACCTTGTTTTGCAGTTGGAATTGAGTTTGCTGTTTCAAGGAATACTGCCTACCTCTCAGTGTTTTCAAGAATGAGAAACATTACCTTTGTTGAAAATGGCCCCGTACAACTGAATGGAAGATGCAGTGTAGATTCTCTGAGAGAATCATTCATGTTTGAAGTAAGAGGGCCTAGAAACTTGTTTTGCAGTTTGAATTGAGTTTCCTGTCTCAAGGAATAGTACCTAACTCTCAGCTTTTTCCTGAGTGAGGAACATCAACTTTGAGCCTAGTAGGCCCTTTCAAGTGAGTGGAGAAACACTCTAGTTTGAATAAAATCTTTCATGTTAGACGATAGAGGGTCTAGGAGTTTGATTTGCATTGTGAACTGAGTTTGCTGTGTAAGGGAATAATGCCTACCTGTCAGTGTTTTCAAGAGTGAGAAACATCACCTTTGTTCACAATGGCCCCTTATAACTGAATTGAAGTTGCAGTGTAGCTTGGGTGAGGGAATCAATAATGTTTGAAGCAAGAGGGGCTAGCACCTGGTTTTGCAGTTGGAATTGAGTTTGCTGTTTGAAGGAACACTGCCTACCTCTCACTGTTTTCAAGAATGACAGACATTACCTTTGTTGAAAATGGCCCCATTCAACTGAAAGGAATATGCAGTATAGCTTCACTGAGAGAATAATTCATGTATGAAGTAAGAGGGCCTAGAACCTTGCTTTCCAGTTTGAATTGTTTGCTGTCTCAAGGAATACTGCCTAAATCTCAAGTTTTTCCTGGGTGAGGAACATCAACTTTGCGTCAAATAGGCCCTATCGAGTGAATGGAGAGACTCTCTAGTTCTAATAAAATAATTCAAGTTAGAAGGAAGAGGGTCTAGCAGTTTGCTAAGGATTGTGAACTGAGTTTGCTGTATAAGGCAATAGTGCCTACCTCTCAGTGTTTTCAAGAATGAGAAACCTTACCTTTGTTGAAAATGGCCCCATACAACTGAAAGGAAGATGCAGTGTAGCTTCTGTGAGAGAATCATTCATGTTTGAAGCAAGAGGTCCTAGAGCCTTGTTTTGCGGTTTCATTTGAGTTTGCTGTGTAAATGAATACTGCCTAACTCTCAGTGTTTTCATAGGTGAAGAACATCAACTTTGTGCCAAATAGCCAATTTCAAGTGAGTGTAGAAGCACTGTAGCTCTTCGAAGAAAACCACTAATGTTAGGAGGAAGAAGGTCTAGCAGCATGCTTTGCATTGTGAATGGAGCTTGCTCTTGAAAAGAACAATGCCTACCTCTAAGTGTATCCATGAAGGAGAATACAAGTGAATGAAAGGAGCACTGTTGGTCTTGTTAGAGAACCATTAATTTTAGAAGCAAGAGGGTCTAGCGACTTGTTTAGTATTGTGAATTCCATTAACATTTTCAAAGGCTTCTGCATATCCCTTATTGTTATCACAGTTCTGTATCATCAACTTTTTGCAAAATGACCCCTCTATAGTGAATGGCAGGAGCACTGTAGCTCGTCAAAGAGACACATTAAAGTTAGAAGCAATAAGGTCTACCACCTTGTTTAGCATTGTGAACTGAGTTGGCTCTCGAAAGGAACACTGCCTAAGTCTCAGCTTTTTCATGGGGGAGGAACATCATCTTACAGCCAAATAGCCCCTTTTGAGTGAGTGGAGAAACACTCTAGTTCGAATAAAATCTTTCATACTAGAAGGAAGAGAGTCTAGCAGTTTGCTTAGCCTTGTGAACTGAGTTGGCTGTGTAAGAGAATAGTGCCTACCTCTCAGGGATTTCAAGAATGAGAAACATTACCTTTTTGAAAATGGCCCCATACAACAGAAAGGAAGATGCAGTGTAGCTTCTGGGAGAGAATCATTCATGTTTGAAGTAAGAAGGCCTAGAACCTTGTTTTGCAGTTTGAATTGAGTTTGCTGTCTCAAGGAATACTGTGTAAATCTCAGCATAAGGCAATAGTGCCTACCTCTCAGTGTTTTCAAGAATGAGAAACATTACCTTTGTTGAAAATGGCCCCATACAACTGAAAGGAAGATGCAGTGTGGCTTCTGTGAGAGAATCATTCATGTTTGAAGTAAGAGGGCCTAGAACCTTGTTTTGCAGTTTGAATTGAGTTTGCTGTCTCAAGGAATACTGTGTAAATCTCAGCTTTTTCCTGGGTGAGGAACATCAACTTTGAGCCAAATAGGCCCTTACAAGTGAGTGGCGAAACACTCTAGTTCGAACAAAATCTTTCATGTTAGAGGGTCTAGCAGTTTGCTTAGCATTGTGAACTGAGTTTCCTGTATAAGGGAATAGTGCTTGTGTCAGAGAATCAATAATATTTGAAGCAAGAGGTGCTAGCACCTTGTTTTGCAGTTGGAATTGACTTTGCTATTTGAAGGAACACTGCCTACCTCTCAGTGTTTTCAAGAATGACAAACATTACCTTTGTTGAAAATGGCCCCATTCAACTGATAGGAAGATGCAGTGTAGCTTCAGTGAGAGAATAATTCATGTATGAAGTAAGAGGGCCTAGAACCTTGCTTTGCAGTTTGAATTGAGTTTGCTGTCTCAAGGAATACTGCCTAAATCTCAGGTTTTTCCTGGGTGAGGAACATCAACTTTGCCTCAAAAAGGCCCTATCGAGTGAATGGAGAGACTCTCTAGTTCTCATAAAATAATTCATGTTAGAAGGAAGAGGGTCTAGCAGTTTGCTAAGGATTGTGAACTGAGTTTGCTGTATAAGGCAATAGTGCCTACCTCTCAGTGTTTTCAAGAATGAGAAACATTACCTTTGTTGAAAATGGCCCCATACAACTGAAAGGAAGATGCAGTGTGGCTTCTGTGAGAGAATCGTTCATGTTTGAAGTAAGAGGGCTTCGAACCTTGCTTTGCAGTTTGATTTGAGTTTGCTGTTTAAAGGAATACTGCCTACCCCTCAGCTTTTTCATGGGTGAAGAACATGAACTTTGTGCCTATTAGCCCCTTTCAAGTGAGTGGAGAAACATTGTAGTGCTTCTAAGAAAATCTTTCCTGTTAGAAGGAAGAGGGTCTAGCAGCTTGCTTTACATTGTGAACTGAGTTTGATGTATAAGGGAGTACTACCTACCTGTCAGTGTTTTCAACAGTGACAAACATCACATTTGTTCACAATGACCCCATACAGCTGAAAGGAAGATGCAGCAGTGTAGCTTCTGTGACAGAATCGTTCATGTTAGAAGCAAGAGGGCCCAGAACCTTGTTTTGCAGTTGGAATTGAGTTTGCTGTTTCAAGGAATACTGCCTACCTCTCAGTGTTTTCAAGAATGAGAAACATTACCTTTGTTGAAAATGGCCCCGTACAACTGAATGGAAGATGCAGTGTAGATTCTGTGAGAGAATCATTCATGTTTGAAGTAAGAGGGCCTAGAAACTTGTTTTGCAGTTTGAATTGAGTTTCCTGTCTCAAGGAATACTACCTAACTCTCAGCTTTTTCCTGAGTGAGGAACATCAACTTTGAGCCTAGTAGGCCCTTTCAAGTGAGTGGAGAAACACTCTAGTTTGAATAAAATCTTTCATGTTAGACGATAGAGGGTCTAGCAGTTTGCTTTGCATTGTGAACTGAGTTTGCTGTGTAAGGGAATAATGCCTACCTGTCAGTGTTTTCAAGAGTGAGAAACATCACCTTTGTTCACAATGGCGCCTTATAACTGAATTGAAGTTGCAGTGTAGCTTGGGTGAGGGAATCAATAATGTTTGAAGCAAGAGGGGCTAGCACCTGGTTTTGCAGTTGGAATTGACTTTGCTGTTTGAAGGAACACTGCCTACCTCTCAGTGTTTTCAAGAATGACAAACATTACCTTTGTTGAAAATGGCCCCATTCAACTGAAAGGAAGATGCAGTATAGCTTCACTGAGAGAATAATTCATGTATGAAGTAAGAGGGCCTAGAACCTTGCTTTCCAGTTTGAATTGAGTTTGCTGTCTCAAGGAATACTGCCTAAATCTCAAGTTTTTCCTGGGTGAGGAACATCAACTTTGCGTGAAATAGGCCCTATCGAGTGAATGGAGAGACTCTCTAGTTCTAATAAAATAATTCATGTTAGAAGGAAGAGGGTCTAGCAGTTTGCTAAGGATTGTGAACTGAGTTTGCTGTATAAGGCAATAGTGCCTACCTCTCAGTGTTTTCAAGAATGAGAAACATTACCTTTGTTGAAAATGGCCCCATACAACTGAAAGGAAGATGCTGTGTAGCTTGTGTGTGGGAATCAATAATGTTTGAAGCAAGAGGGCTAGCACCTTGTTTTGCAGTTGGAATTGAGTTTGCTGTTTCAAGGAATACTGCCTACCTCTCAGCTTTTTCATGGGTGAGGAACATGAACTTTGTGCCTATTAGCCCCTTTCAAGTGAGTGGAGAAACATTGTAGTGCTTCTAAGAAAATCTTTCAGGTTAGAAGGAAGAGGGTCTAGAAGCTTGCTTTACATTGTGAACTGAGTTTGCTGTATAAGGGAATACTACCTACCTGTCAGTGTTTTCAAGAGTGAGAAACATCACCTTTGTTCACAATGGCCCCATACAACTGAAAGGAAGATGCAGTGTAGCTTCTGTGAGAGAATCGTTCATGTTTGAAGAAAGAGGGCCCACATCCTTGTTTTGCAGTTGGAATTGAGTTTGCTGTTTCAAGGAATACGGCCAAACTCTCAGTGTTGTCAAGAATGAGAAACATTACCTTTGTTGAAAATGGCCCCATACAACTGAATGGAAGATGCAGTGTAGATTCTGTGAGAGAATCATTCATGTTTGAAGTAAGAGGGCCTAGAAACTTGTTTTGCAGTTTGAATTGAGTTTCCTGTCTCAAGGAATACTACCTAACTCTCAGCTTTTTCCTGAGTGAGGAACATCAACTTTGAGCCTAGTAGGCCCTTTCAAGTGAGTGGAGAAACACTCTAGTTTGAATAAAATCTTTCATGTTAGACGAAAGAGGGTCTAGCAGTTTGCTTTGCATTGTGAACTGAGTTTGCTGTGTATGGGAATAATGCCTACCTGTCAGTGTTTTCAAGAGTGAGAAACATCACCTTTGTTCACAATATCCCCTTATAACTGAATTGAAGTTGCAGGGTAGCTTGGGTGAGGGAATCAATAATGTTTGAAGCAAGCGGGGCTAGCACGTTCTTTTGCAGTTGGAATTGAGTTTGCTTTCTCAAGGAATACTGCCTAACTCTAAGCTTTTTCCTGGGTGAGGAACATCAACGTTTAGCCAAATAGGCCCTTTCAAGTTTGTGGAGAAACACTCTAGTTCTAATAAAATAATTCAGGTTAGAAGGAAGTCGGTCTAGCAGTTTGCTTAGGATTGTGAACTGAGTTTGCTGTATCAGGCAATAGTGCCTACCTCTCAGTGTTTTCAAGAATGAGAAACATTACCTTTGTTGAAAATGGCCCCATAGAACTGAAAGGAAGATGCAGTGTAGCTTCTGTGAGAGAATCATTCATGTTTGAAGCAAGAGGGCCTGGAACCTTGTTTTGCACTTGATTTGAGCTTGCTGTTTAAAGGAATACTGACTACGTGTCAGCTTTTTCATGTGTGAGAAATATCGACTTTGTGACTAATAGCCCCTTTCATGTGAGTGGAGAAACATTGTAGTGCTTCTAAGAAAATCTTTCATGTTAGAAGGAAGAGGGTCTAGCAGCTTGCTTTGCATTGTGAACTGCCTTTGAAGTGTAAGGGAATGCTGAATACCTGTCAGTATTTTCAAGAATGAGAAACATCACCTTTGTTCACAATTTCTCTTTACAATTGAATGGAAGAAACAGGGTAGCTTGTTTGAGAGAATCAAAAATGTTTGAAGCAGGAGGGGCTAGCACCTTGTTTTGCAGTTGGAATTGAGTTAGCTGTTTCAAGGAATACTGCCTACCTCTCAGTGTTTTGATGGGTGAGGAACATCAACTTTGTGCCAAATAGCCAATTTCAAGTGAGTATAGAAGCACTGTAGCTCTTCAAAGAAAACCACTAATGTTAGGAGGAAGAAGGTCTTGCAGCATGCTTTGCATTGTGAATGGAGCTTGTCTTGAAAAGAACAATGCCTACCTCTAAGTGTATCCATGAATGAGAATACAAGTGAATGAAAGGAGTACTGTTGGTCTTGTTAGAGAACCATTAATTTTAGAAGCAAGAGGGTCTAGCAACTTGTTTCGTATTGTGAATTCAGTTAACATTTTCAAAGGCTTCTGCATATCCATTAGTGTTATCACAGTTCTGTATCATGAACTTTTTGCAAAATGACCCCTCTATAGTGAATGGAAAGAGCACTGTAGCTCTTCAAAGAGACACATTAAAGTTAGAAGCAATAAGGTCTACCACCTTGTTTAGCATTGTGAACTGAGTTAGCTCTCGAAAGGAACACTGCCTAAGTCTCAACTTTTTCATGAGGGAGGAACATCATCTTTCCGCCAAATAGCCCCTTTTGAGTGAGTAGAGAAACACTCTAGTTCGAATAAAATCTTTGCTTAGCCTTGTGAACTGAGTTGGCTGTATAAGAGAATAGTGCCTACCTCTCAGGGATTTCAAGAATGAGAAACATAACCTTTTTGAAAATGGCCCCATACAACTGAAAGGAAGATGCAGTGTAGCTTAAGTGAGTGAATCATTCATGTTTGAAGTAAGAGGCCCTAGAACCTTGTTTTGCAGTTTGAATTGAGTTTGCTGTCTCAAGCAATACTGTCTAAATCTCAGCTTTTTCCTTGGTAAGGAACATCAACTTTGAGCAAAATAGGCCCTTACAAGTGAGTGGCGAAACACTCTAGTTCGAACAACATTTTTCATATTAGAAGGAAGAGGGTCTAGCAGCTTGCTTTGCATTGTGAACTGCGTTTGAAGTGTAAGGGAATACTGAATACCTGTCAGTATTTTCAAGAGTGAGAAACATCACCTTTGTTCACAATGGCCCCATACAACTGAAAGGAAGATGCAGTGCAGCTTCTGTGAGAGAATCGTTCATGTTTGAAGTAAGAGGGCCTAGAACCTTGTTTTGTAGTTTGAATTGAGTTTCCTGTCTCAAGGAATACTACCTACCTCTCAGCTTTTTCCTGAGTAAGGAACCTCAACTTTGAGCCTAATAGGCCCTTTCAAGTGAGTGGAGAAACACTCTAGTTTGAATAAAATATTTCATGTTAGACGATAGAGGGTCTAGCAGTTTGCTTAGCATTGTGAACTGAGTTTCCTGTATAAGGCAATAGTGCCTACATCTCAGTGATTTCAAGAATGAGAATCATTACCTTTGTTCACAATGGCTCTATACAATTGAATGGAAGAAGAAGTGTAGCTTGTGTCAGAGAATCAATAATATTTGAAGCAAGAGGTGCTAGCACCTTGTTTTGCAGTTGGAATTGACTTTGCTATTTGAAGGAACACTGCCTACCTCTCAGTGTTTTCAAGAATGACAAACATTACCTTTGTTGAAAATGGCCCCATTCAACTGATAGGAAGATGCAGTGTAGCTTCAGTGAGAGAATAATTCATGTATGAAGTAAGAGGGCCTAGAACCTTGCTTTGCAGTTTGAATTGAGTTTGCTGTCTCAAGGAATACTGCCTAAATCTCAGGTTTTTCCTGGGTGAGGAACATCAACTTTGCGTCAAAAAGGCCCTATCGAGTGAATGGAGAGACTCTCTAGTTCTCATAAAATAATTCATCTTAGAAGGAAGAGGGTCTAGCAGTTTGCTAAGGATTGTGAACTGAGTTTGCTGTATAAGGCAATAGTGCCTACCTCTCAGTGTTTTCAAGAATGAGAAACATTACCTTTGTTGAAAATGGCCCCATACAACTGAAAGGAAGATGCAGTGTGGCTTCTGTGAGAGAATCGTTCATGTTTGAAGTAAGAGGGCTTCGAACCTTGCTTTGCAGTTTGATTTGAGTTTGCTGTTTAAAGGAATACTGCCTACCCCTCAGCTTTTTCATGGGTGAAGAACATGAACTTTGTGCCTATTAGCCCCTTTCAAGTGAGTGGAGAAACATTGTAGTGCTTCTAAGAAAATCTTTCATGTTAGAAGGAAGAGGGTCTAGCAGCTTGCTTTACATTGTGAACTGAGTTTAATGTATAAGGGAGTACTACCTACCTGTCAGTGTTTTCAACAGTGACAAACATCACATTTGTTCACAATGACCCCATACAACTGAACGGAAGATGCAGCAGTGTAGCTTCTGTGACAGAATCGTTCATGTTAGAAGAAAGAGGGCCCAGAACCTTGTTTTGCAGTTGGAATTGAGTTTGCTGTTTCAAGGAATACTGCCTACCTCTCAGTGTTTTCAAGAATGAGAAACATTACCTTTGTTGAAAATGGCCCCGTACAACTGAATGGAAGATGCAGTGTAGATTCTCTGAGAGAATCATTCATGTTTGAAGTAAGAGGGCCTAGAAACTTGTTTTGCAGTTTGAATTGAGTTTCCTGTCTCAAGGAATAGTACCTAACTCTCAGCTTTTTCCTGAGTGAGGAACATCAACTTTGAGCCTAGTAGGCCCTTTCAAGTGAGTGGAGAAACACTCTAGTTTGAATAAAATCTTTCATGTTAGACGATAGAGGGTCTAGGAGTTTGATTTGCATTGTGAACTGAGTTTGCTGTGTAAGGGAATAATGCCTACCTGTCAGTGTTTTCAAGAGTGAGAAACATCACCTTTGTTCACAATGGCCCCTTATAACTGAATTGAAGTTGCAGTGTAGCTTGGGTGAGGGAATCAATAATGTTTGAAGCAAGAGGGGCTAGCACCTGGTTTTGCAGTTGGAATTGAGTTTGCTGTTTGAAGGAACACTGCCTACCTCTCACTGTTTTCAAGAATGACAGACATTACCTTTGTTGAAAATGGCCCCATTCAACTGAAAGGAATATGCAGTATAGCTTCACTGAGAGAATAATTCATGTATGAAGTAAGAGGGCCTAGAACCTTGCTTTCCAGTTTGAATTGTTTGCTGTCTCAAGGAATACTGCCTAAATCTCAAGTTTTTCCTGGGTGAGGAACATCAACTTTGCGTGAAATAGGCCCTATCGAGTGAATGGAGAGACTCTCTAGTTCTAATAAAATAATTCAAGTTAGAAGGAAGAGGGTCTAGCAGTTTGCTAAGGATTGTGAACTGAGTTTGCTGTATAAGGCAATAGTGCCTACCTCTCAGTGTTTTCAAGAATGAGAAACCTTACCTTTGTTGAAAATGGCCCCATACAACTGAAAGGAAGATGCAGTGTAGCTTCTGTGAGAGAATCATTCATGTTTGAAGCAAGAGGTCCTAGAGCCTTGTTTTGCGGTTTCATTTGAGTTTGCTGTGTAAATGAATACTGCCTAACTCTCAGTGTTTTCATAGGTGAAGAACATCAACTTTGTGCCAAATAGCCAATTTCAAGTGAGTGTAGAAGCACTGTAGCTCTTCGAAGAAAACCACTAATGTTAGGAGGAAGAAGGTCTAGCAGCATGCTTTGCATTGTGAATGGAGCTTGCCCTTGAAAAGAACAATGCCTACCTCTAAGTGTATCCATGAAGGAGAATACAAGTGAATGAAAGGAGCACTGTTGGTCTTGTTAGAGAACCATTAATTTTAGAAGCAAGAGGGTCTAGCGACTTGTTTAGTATTGTGAATTCCATTAACATTTTCAAAGGCTTCTGCATATCCCTTATTGTTATCACAGTTCTGTATCATCAACTTTTTGCAAAATGACCCCTCTATAGTGAATGGCAGGAGCACTGTAGCTCGTCAAAGAGACACATTAAAGTTAGAAGCAATAAGGTCTACCACCTTGTTTAGCATTGTGAACTGAGTTGGCTCTCGAAAGGAACACTGCCTAAGTCTCAGCTTTTTCATGGGGGAGGAACATCATCTTACAGCCAAATAGCCCCTTTTGAGTGAGTGGAGAAACACTCTAGTTCGAATAAAATCTTTCATACTAGAAGGAAGAGAGTCTAGCAGTTTGCTTAGCCTTGTGAACTGAGTTGGCTGTGTAAGAGAATAGTGCCTACCTCTCAGGGATTTCAAGAATGAGAAACATTACCTTTTTGAAAATGGCCCCATACAACAGAAAGGAAGATGCAGTGTAGCTTCTGGGAGAGAATCATTCATGTTTGAAGTAAGAAGGCCTAGAACCTTGTTTTGCAGTTTGAATTGAGTTTGCTGTCTCAAGGAATACTGTGTAAATCTCAGCATAAGGCAATAGTGCCTACCTCTCAGTGTTTTCAAGAATGAGAAACATTACCTTTGTTGAAAATGGCCCCATACAACTGAAAGGAAGATGCAGTGTGGCTTCTGTGAGAGAATCATTCATGTTTGAAGTAAGAGGGCCTAGAACCTTGTTTTGCAGTTTGAATTGAGTTTGCTGTCTCAAGGAATACTGTGTAAATCTCAGCTTTTTCCTGGGTGAGGAACATCAACTTTGAGCCAAATAGGCCCTTACAAGTGAGTGGCGAAACACTCTAGTTCGAACAAAATCTTTCATGTTAGAGGGTCTAGCAGTTTGCTTAGCATTGTGAACTGAGTTTCCTGTATAAGGGAATAGTGCTTGTGTCAGAGAATCAATAATATTTGAAGCAAGAGGTGCTAGCACCTTGTTTTGCAGTTGGAATTGACTTTGCTATTTGAAGGAACACTGCCTACCTCTCAGTGTTTTCAAGAATGACAAACATTACCTTTGTTGAAAATGGCCCCATTCAACTGATAGGAAGATGCAGTGTAGCTTCAGTGAGAGAATAATTCATGTATGAAGTAAGAGGGCCTAGAACCTTGCTTTGCAGTTTGAATTGAGTTTGCTGTCTCAAGGAATACTGCCTAAATCTCAGGTTTTTCCTGGGTGAGGAACATCAACTTTGCCTCAAAAAGGCCCTATCGAGTGAATGGAGAGACTCTCTAGTTCTCATAAAATAATTCATGTTAGAAGGAAGAGGGTCTAGCAGTTTGCTAAGGATTGTGAACTGAGTTTGCTGTATAAGGCAATAGTGCCTACCTCTCAGTGTTTTCAAGAATGAGAAACATTACCTTTGTTGAAAATGGCCCCATACAACTGAAAGGAAGATGCAGTGTGGCTTCTGTGAGAGAATCGTTCATGTTTGAAGTAAGAGGGCTTTGAACCTTGCTTTGCAGTTTGATTTGAGTTTGCTGTTTAAAGGAATACTGCCTACCCCTCAGCTTTTTCATGGGTGAAGAACATGAACTTTGTGCCTATTAGCCCCTTTCAAGTGAGTGGAGAAACATTGTAGTGCTTCTAAGAAAATCTTTCCTGTTAGAAGGAAGAGGGTCTAGCAGCTTGCTTTACATTGTGAACTGAGTTTGATGTATAAGGGAGTACTACCTACCTGTCAGTGTTTTCAACAGTGACAAACATCACATTTGTTCACAATGACCCCATACAGCTGAAAGGAAGATGCAGCAGTGTAGCTTCTGTGACAGAATCGTTCATGTTAGAAGCAAGAGGGCCCAGAACCTTGTTTTGCAGTTGGAATTGAGTTTGCTGTTTCAAGGAATACTGCCTACCTCTCAGTGTTTTCAAGAATGAGAAACATTACCTTTGTTGAAAATGGCCCCGTACAACTGAATGGAAGATGCAGTGTAGATTCTGTGAGAGAATCATTCATGGTTGAAGTAAGAGGGCCTAGAAACTTGTTTTGCAGTTTGAATTGAGTTTCCTGTCTCAAGGAATACTACCTAACTCTCAGCTTTTTCCTGAGTGAGGAACATCAACTTTGAGCCTAGTAGGCCCTTTCAAGTGAGTGGAGAAACACTCTAGTTTGAATAAAATCTTTCATGTTAGACGATAGAGGGTCTAGCAGTTTGCTTTGCATTGTGAACTGAGTTTGCTGTGTAAGGGAATAATGCCTACCTGTCAGTGTTTTCAAGAGTGAGAAACATCACCTTTGTTCACAATGGCGCCTTATAACTGAATTGAAGTTGCAGTGTAGCTTGGGTGAGGGAATCAATAATGTTTGAAGCAAGAGGGGCTAGCACCTGGTTTTGCAGTTGGAATTGACTTTGCTGTTTGAAGGAACACTGCCTACCTCTCAGTGTTTTCAAGAATGACAAACATTACCTTTGTTGAAAATGGCCCCATTCAACTGAAAGGAAGATGCAGTATAGCTTCACTGAGAGAATAATTCATGTATGAAGTAAGAGGGCCTAGAACCTTGCTTTCCAGTTTGAATTGAGTTTGCTGTCTCAAGGAATACTGCCTAAATCTCAAGTTTTTCCTGGGTGAGGAACATCAACTTTGCGTGAAATAGGCCCTATCGAGTGAATGGAGAGACTCTCTAGTTCTAATAAAATAATTCATGTTAGAAGGAAGAGGGTCTAGCAGTTTGCTAAGGATTGTGAACTGAGTTTGCTGTATAAGGCAATAGTGCCTACCTCTCAGTGTTTTCAAGAATGAGAAACATTACCTTTTTGAAAATGGCCCCATACAACAGAAAGGAAGATGCAGTGTAGCTTCTGGGAGAGAATCATTCATGTTTGAAGTAAGAAGGCCTAGAACCTTGTTTTGCAGTTTGAATTGAGTTTGCTGTCTCAAGGAATACTGTGTAAATCTCAGCATAAGGCAATAGTGCCTACCTCTCAGTGTTTTCAAGAATGAGAAACATTACCTTTGTTGAAAATGGCCCCATACAACTGAAAGGAAGATGCAGTGTGGCTTCTGTGAGAGAATCATTCATGTTTGAAGTAAGAGGGCCTAGAACCTTGTTTTGCAGTTTGAATTGAGTTTGCTGTCTCAAGGAATACTGTGTAAATCTCAGCTTTTTCCTGGGTGAGGAACATCAACTTTGAGCCAAATAGGCCCTTACAAGTGAGTGGCGAAACACTCTAGTTCGAACAAAATCTTTCATGTTAGAGGGTCTAGCAGTTTGCTTAGCATTGGGAACTGAGTTTCCTGTATAAGGGAATAGTGCTTGTGTCAGAGAATCAATAATATTTGAAGCAAGAGGTGCTAGCACCTTGTTTTGCAGTTGGAATTGACTTTGCTATTTGAAGGAACACTGCCTACCTCTCAGTGTTTTCAAGAATGACAAACATTACCTTTGTTGAAAATGGCCCCATTCAACTGATAGGAAGATGCAGTGTAGCTTCAGTGAGAGAATAATTCATGTATGAAGTAAGAGGGCCTAGAACCTTGCTTTGCAGTTTGAATTGAGTTTGCTGTCTCAAGGAATACTGCCTAAATCTCAGGTTTTTCCTGGGTGAGGAACATCAACTTTGCCTCAAAAAGGCCCTATCGAGTGAATGGAGAGACTCTCTAGTTCTCATAAAATAATTCATCTTAGAAGGAAGAGGGTCTAGCAGTTTGCTAAGGATTGTGAACTGAGTTTGCTGTATAAGGCAATAGTGCCTACCTCTCAGTGTTTTCAAGAATGAGAAACATTACCTTTGTTGAAAATGGCCCCATACAACTGAAAGGAAGATGCAGTGTGGCTTCTGTGAGAGAATCGTTCATGTTTGAAGTAAGAGGGCTTCGAACCTTGCTTTGCAGTTTGTTTTGAGTTTGCTGTTTAAAGGAATACTGCCTACCCCTCAGCTTTTTCATGGGTGAAGAACATGAACTTTGTGCCTATTAGCCCCTTTCAAGTGAGTGGAGAAACATTGTAGTGCTTCTAAGAAAATCTTTCCTGTTAGAAGGAAGAGGGTCTAGCAGCTTGCTTTACATTGTGAACTGAGTTTGATGTATAAGGGAGTACTACCTACCTGTCAGTGTTTTCAACAGTGACAAACATCACATTTGTTCACAATGACCCCATACAGCTGAAAGGAAGATGCAGCAGTGTAGCTTCTGTGACAGAATCGTTCATGTTAGAAGCAAGAGGGCCCAGAACCTTGTTTTGCAGTTGGAATTGAGTTTGCTGTTTCAAGGAATACTGCCTACCTCTCAGTGTTTTCAAGAATGAGAAACATTACCTTTGTTGAAAATGGCCCCGTACAACTGAATGGAAGATGCAGTGTAGATTCTGTGAGAGAATCATTCATGTTTGAAGTAAGAGGGCCTAGAAACTTGTTTTGCAGTTTGAATTGAGTTTCCTGTCTCAAGGAATACTACCTAACTCTCAGCTTTTTCCTGAGTGAGGAACATCAACTTTGAGCCTAGTAGGCCCTTTCAAGTGAGTGGAGAAACACTCTAGTTTGAATAAAATCTTTCATGTTAGACGATAGAGGGTCTAGCAGTTTGCTTTGCATTGTGAACTGAGTTTGCTGTGTAAGGGAATAATGCCTACCTGTCAGTGTTTTCAAGAGTGAGAAACATCACCTTTGTTCACAATGGCGCCTTATAACTGAATTGAAGTTGCAGTGTAGCTTGGGTGAGGGAATCAATAATGTTTGAAGCAAGAGGGGCTAGCACCTGGTTTTGCAGTTGGAATTGACTTTGCTGTTTGAAGGAACACTGCCTACCTCTCAGTGTTTTCAAGAATGACAAACATTACCTTTGTTGAAAATGGCCCCATTCAACTGAAAGGAAGATGCAGTATAGCTTCACTGAGAGAATAATTCATGTATGAAGTAAGAGGGCCTAGAACCTTGCTTTCCAGTTTGAATTGAGTTTGCTGTCTCAAGGAATACTGCCTAAATCTCAAGTTTTTCCTGGGTGAGGAACATCAACTTTGCGTGAAATAGGCCCTATCGAGTGAATGGAGAGACTCTCTAGTTCTAATAAAATAATTCATGTTAGAAGGAAGAGGGTCTAGCAGTTTGCTAAGGATTGTGAACTGAGTTTGCTGTATAAGGCAATAGTGCCTACCTCTCAGTGTTTTCAAGAATGAGAAACATTACCTTTGTTGAAAATGGCCCCATACAACTGAAAGGAAGATGCTGTGTAGCTTGTGTGAGGGAATCAATAATGTTTGAAGCAAGAGGGCTAGCACCTTGTTTTGCAGTTGGAATTGAGTTTGCTGTTTCAAGGAATACTGCCTACCTCTCAGCTTTTTCATGGGTGAGGAACATGAACTTTGTGCCTATTAGCCCCTTTCAAGTGAGTGGAGAAACATTGTAGTGCTTCTAAGAAAATCTTTCAGGTTAGAAGGAAGAGGGTCTAGAAGCTTGCTTTACATTGTGAACTGAGTTTGATGTATAAGGGAGTACTACCTACCTGTCAGTGTTTTCAACAGTGACAAACATCACCTTTGTTCACAATGGCCCCATACAACTGAAAGGAAGATGCAGTGTAGCTTCTGTGAGAGAATCGTTCATGTTTGAAGAAAGAGGGCCCACATCCTTGTTTTGCAGTTGGAATTGAGTTTGCTGTTTCAAGGAATACGGCCAAACTCTCAGTGTTGTCAAGAATGAGAAACATTACCTTTGTTGAAAATGGCCCCATACAACTGAATGGAAGATGCAGTGTAGATTCTGTGAGAGAATCATTCATGTTTGAAGTAAGAGGGCCTAGAAACTTGTTTTGCAGTTTGAATTGAGTTTCCTGTCTCAAGGAATACTACCTAACTCTCAGCTTTTTCCTGAGTGAGGAACATCAACTTTGAGCCTAGTAGGCCCTTTCAAGTGAGTGGAGAAACACTCTAGTTTGAATAAAATCTTTCATGTTAGACGATAGAGGGTCTAGCAGTTTGCTTTGCATTGTGAACTGAGTTTGCTGTGTAAGGGAATAATGCCTACCTGTCAGTGTTTTCAAGAGTGAGAAACATCACCTTTGTTCACAATGGCGCCTTATAACTGCATTGAAGTTGCAGTGTAGCTTGGGTGAGGGAATCAATAATGTTTGAAGCAAGAGGGACTAGCACCTGGTTTTGCAGTTGGAATTGACTTTGCTGTTTGAAGGAACACTGCCTACCTCTCAGTGTTTTCAAGAATGACAAACATTACCTTTGTTGAAAATGGCCACTTTCAACTGAAAGGAAGATGCAGTGTAGCTTCAGTGAGAGAATAATTCATGTATGAAGTAAGAGGGCCTAGAACCTTGCTTTGCAGTTTGAATTGAGTTTGCTGTCTCAAGGAATACTGCCTAAATCTCAGGTTTTTCCTGGGTGAGGAACATCAACTTTGAGCCTAGTAGGCCCTTTCAAGTGAGTGGAGAAACACTCTAGTTTGAATAAAATCTTTCATGTTAGACGATAGAGGGTCTAGCAGTTTGCTTTGCATTGTGAACTGAGTTTGCTGTGTAAGGGAATAATGCCTACCTGTCAGTGTTTTCAAGAGTGAGAAACATCACCTTTGTTCACAATGGCCCCTTATAACTGAATTGAAGTTGCAGTGTAGCTTGGGTGAAGGAATCGATAATGTTTGAAGCAAAAGGGGCTAGCACGTTCTTTTGCAGTTGGAATTGAGTTTGCTGTCTCAAGGAATACTGCCTAACTCTAAGCTTTTTCCTTGGTGAGGAACATCAACGTTGAGCCAAATAGGCCCCTTCAAGTTTGTGGAGAAACACTGTAGTTCTAATAAAATAATTCAGGTTAGAAGGAAGAGGGTCTAGCAGTTTGCTTAGGATGTGAACTGAGTTTGCTGTATCAGGCAATAGTGCCTACCTCTCAGTGTTTTCAAGAATGAGAAACATTACCTTTGTTGAAAATGGCCCCATACAACTGAAAGGAAGATGCAGTGTATCTTCTGTGAGAGAATCATTCATGTTTGAAGCAAGAGGTCCTAGAGCCTTGTTTTGCAGTTTGATTGGAGTTTGCTGTGTAAAGGAGTACTGCCTAACTCTCAGTGTTTTCATGGGTGAGGAACATCAACTTTGTGCCAAATAGCCAATTTCAAGTGAGTATAGAAGCACTCTAGCTCTTCGAAGAAAACCACTAATGTTAGGAGGGAGAAGGTCTAGCAGCATGCTTTGCATTGTGAATGGAGCTTGCTCTTGAAAAGAACAATGCCTACCTCTAATTGTATCCATGAATGAGAATACAAGTGAATGAAAGGAGCACTGTTGGTCTTGTTAGAGAACCATTAATTTTAGAAGCAAGAAGGTCTAGCGACTTGTTTAGTATTGTGAATTCAGTTAATATTTTCAAAGGCTTTTGCCTATCCCTTAGTGTTATCACAGTTCTGTATCATCAACTTTTTGCAAAATGACCCCTCTATAGTGAATGGCAGGAGCACTGTAGCTCTTCAAAGAGACACATTAAAGTTAGAAGCAATAAGGTCTACCACCTTGTTTAGCATTGTGAACTGCGTTATCTCTCGAAAGGAACACTGCCTAAGTTTCAGCTTTTTCATGGGGGAGGAACATCATCTTTCAGCCAAATAGCCCCTTTTGAGTGAGTGGAGAAACACTCTAGTTCGAATAAAATATTTCATACTTAGAAGGAAGAGAGTGTAGCACTTTGCTTAGCCTTTTGAACTGTGTTGGCTGTATAAGAGAATAGTGCCTACCTCTCAGGGATTTCAAGAAAGAGAAACATTACCTTTGTTGAAAATGGCCCCATACAACTGAAAGGAAGATGCAGTGTAGCTTCTGTGAGAGAATCATTCATATATGAAGTAAGAGGGCCTAGAACCTTGCTTTCCAGTTTGAATTGAGTTTGCTCTCTCAAGGAATACTGCCTAAATCTCAGGATTTTCCTGGGTGAGGAACATCAACTTTCCGTCAAATAGGCCCTATCGAGTGAATGGAGAGACTCTCTAGTTCTAATAAAATAATTCATGTTAGAAGGAAGAGGGTCTAGCAGTTTGCTTAGGATTGTGAACTGAGTTTGCTGTATAAGGCAATAGTGCCTACCTCTCAGTGTTTTCAAGAATGAGAAACATTACCTTTGTTGAAAATGGCCCCATACTACTGAAAGAAAGATGCAGTGTGGCTTCTGTGTGAGAAACGTTCATGTTTGAAGTAAGAGGGCTTAGAACCTTGCTTTGCAGTTTGATTTGTGTTTGCTGTTTAAAGGAATACTGCCTACCCCTCAGCTTTTTCATGGGTGAGGAACATGAACTTTGTGTCTATTAGCCCCTTTCAAGTGAGTGGAGAAACATTGTAGTGCTTCTAAGAAAATCTTTCATGTTAGAAGGATGAGGGTCTAGCAGCTTGCTTTACATTGTGAACTGAGTTTGATGTATAAGGGAGTACTACCTACCTGTCAGTGTTTTCAACAGTGACAAACATCACATTTGTTCACAATGACCCCATACAACTGAAAGGAAGATGCAGCAGTGTAGCTTCTGTGACAGAATCGTTCATGTTTGATGTAAGACGGCCTAGAACCTTGTTTTGCAGTTTGATTTGAGTTTGCTGTTTAAAGGAATACTGCCTACTGGTCAGTGCTTTCATGGTGAGGAACATCAACTGTGTGGAAAATTGCCTCTTTGAAGGGAATTGATTCATGCCTGCATGTCTTATGGGAGTAAGATGGATGTAAGAAGTATAAGTGTCATGCTCCTTGTTATGCGTTTAGAATTGAGGTACCTGTTTAAAGTAATACTGACTTCCACTCAGTCTTCTCTTGGGTGACTAATATCACCTTTGTGCCAAATAACCCCTTAAAGTGAATGGAAAAAGCTCTGTGTGTCTTGTAATAGAACCATTCATGACAGAAGCAATAGGGTCCAGCTCCTTGTTGAGCAGTGTTAGTTGAGCGAATTTTAAAAGGAGAAGCGCCTGTCTCTCAGTTTTCTGAAGTGTGGGGAACATCATTTTCGCACAAAATTGCCCCTTTCAATGAATGGAAGAATTACTCTATGTCCTGTAGAGAACCACAAACGTTACAAGAAAGAGGGTCTAGCACTTTGTTTAGGACTTTAAATTGAGTAAGCATTTAAAAGGAATACTGCCTATCTCTCAGGCTTTTAAAGTTTGAGGAATACAGTCTTTGGCAAAAAAGCCCCATTCAAGTGAATGGAAGAAACATTGTATCTCTTGTAATGCAGATGTCCAGGTTTGCAGCAGGAGGTTCTGGCACATTGTTTCCCTGTGTGAATTGAATTAGTACGTGAAAGAATGCTTCCCAAAGAAAGTCTTTCTTTTTTTTTTGTTTTTCATTTTTCTTTTATTATTCATATGTGCATACAAGGCTTGGTTTATTTCTCCCCCCTGCCCCCACCCCCTCCCTTACCACCCACTCCACCCCCTCCCGCTCCCCCCCTCAATACCCAGCAGAAACTATTTTGCCCTTATCTCTAATTTTGTTGTAAAGAGAGTATAAGCAATAATAGGAAGGAACAAGGGGTTTTGCTGGTTGAGATGAGGATACCTATACAGGGCATTGACTCACATTGATTTCCTGTGCGTGGGTGTTACCTTCTAGGTTAATTCTTTTTAATCTAACCTTTTCTCTAGTTCCTGGTCCCCTTTTCCTATTGGCCTCAGTTGCTTTAAGGTATCTGCTTTAGTTTCTCTGCATTAAGGGCAACAAATGCTAGCTAGTTTTTTAGGTGTCTTACCTATCCTCACCCCTCCCTTGTGTGCTCTCGCTTTTATCATGTGCTCATAGTCCAATCCCCTTGTTGTGTTTGCCCTTGATCTAATGTCCACATATGAGGGAGAACATACGATTTTTGGTCTTTTGAGCCAGGCTAACCTCACTCAGAATGATGTTCTCCAATTCCATCCATTTACCAGCGAATGATAACATTTCGTTCTTCTTCATGGCTGCATAAAATTCCATTGTGTATAGATACCACATTTTCTTAATCCATTCGTCAGTGCTGGGGCATCTTGGCTGTTTCCATAACTTGGCTATTGTGAATAGTGCCGCAATAAACATGGATGTGCAGGTGCCTCTGGAGTAACAGTCTTTTGGGTATATCCCCAAGAGTGGTATTGCTGGATCAAATGGTAGATCGATGTCCAGCTTTTTAGGTAGCCTCCAAATTTTTTTCCAGAGTGGTTGTACTAGTCTACATTCCCACCAACAGTGTAAGAGGGTTCCTTTTTCCCCGCATCCTCGCCAACACCTGTTGTTGGTGGTGTTGCTAATGATGGCTATTCTAACAGGGGTGAGGTGGAATCTTAGTGTGGTTTTAATTTGCATTTCCTTTATTGCTAGAGATGGTGAGCATTTTTTCATGTGTTTTCTGGCCATTTGAATTTCTTCTTTTGAGAAAGTTCTGTTTAGTTCACATGCCCATTTCTTTATTTGTTCATTAGTTTTGGGAGAATTTAGTTTTTTAAGTTCCCTGTATATTCTAGTTATCAGTCCTTTGTCTGATGTGTAGCTGGCAAATATTTTCTCCCACTCGGTGGGTGTTCTCTTCAGTTTAGAGACCATTTCTTTTGATGAACAGAAGCTTTTTAGTTTTATGAGGTCCCATTTGTCTATGCTATCTCTTAGTTGCTGTGCTGCTGGGGTTTCATTGAGAAAGTTCTTACCTATACCTACTAACTCCAGAGTATTTCCTATTCAAGAAAGTCTTTCCTGAAGGATATACTGCCTAGCACACAGTGTTTTCAGGTGGGTGGAACATCACTTTTTTGGAAAAGTGCCAAATTCAAGTGAAAGGAAGCAGCACTGTTTCTATTTTAAGAACAGCATTAATGTTAGAAGCAAGGGGGGCTAGCATGCTGTTTACCAGTGAGAAGTGAATGAACTTTTCAAGGGAATACTGCCTGTCTCTCTGGCTTTACACTGTGCAGAACATTACTTTTTTAAACAGCCATTTGCAAGTGAATGGAAGAAGCACTGTTTCTCTTCCAAGAGAACCATGAATGTTACAAGCAAGAGGGCCAAGAACCTTGTATAGCATTGTGAATTCAGTTAGCTGGTTATGAGAATACGGCCTACATCTCAGTGTTATTTTGAGTGAAAAACATAAACTTTGTGCCAAATACCGCCTTTCAAATGAATGGAGAAACACTGTAGCTCTTCTAATAAAACCATTAATGTTAGAAGGAAGAGGGTCTAGCACATTGTTTAGCATTGTGTATTGAGTTAATTGTGGAAAGGAATACAGTCTACCTCTCATTGTTTTCATGGGGGAGAACATCACCTTTTTCAAAATCACCATATCCTGTGAAGGCCTGAAGCATTGAGGCTCTTATAAGAGAAATATGAATGTTAGCAGAAAGTGGCTCGAGCACTTTGATTAGCACTGTGAATTGAGTTGGCTTTTCAAAGGGACATTGCCTAAGTCTCAGATTTTTCATGGGTGAGGATCATCAACTTTGTGCCTAATAGCCCCTTTCAAGTGAATGGTGAAACATTGTAGCTCTACTCAGAAAATCTTTTATGTTAGAAGGAAGAGGGTCTAGCAGTTTGCTTTGCATTGTGAACTGAGTTTGCTGTATAAGGGAATACTGCCTACCTCTCAGTGTTTTCAAGACTGAGAAACATCACCTTTGTTCTCAATGGCCCCATACAACTGAATGGAAGATGCAGTGAAGCTTGTGTGAGGGAATCAATAATGTTTGAAGCAAGAGGGCTAGCACCTTGTTTTGCAGTTGGAATTGAGTTTGCTGTCTCAAGGAATACTGCCTAACTCTCAGCTTTTTCCTGAGTGAGGAACATCAACTTTGAGCCTAGTAGGCCCTTTCAAGTGAGTGGTGAAACACTCTAGTTTGAATAAAATCTTTCATGTTAGACGATAGAGGGTCTAGCAGTTTGCTTTGCATTGTGAACTGAGTTTGCTGTGTAAGGGAATAATGCCTAGCTGTCAGTGTTTTCAAGAGTGAGAAACATCACCTTTGTTCACAATGGCCCCTTATAACAGAATTGAAGTTGCAGTGTAGCTTCGGTGAGGGAATCAATAATGTTTGAAGCAAGAGGGGCTAGCACGTTCTTTTGCAGTTGGAATTGAGTTTGCTGTCTCAAGGAATACTGCCTAACTCTAAGCTTTTTCCTGGGTGAGGAACATCAACGTTGAGCCAAATAGGCCCTTTCAAGTTTGTGGAGAAACACTCTAGTTCTAATAAAATAATTCAGGTTAGAAGGAAGAAGGTCTAGCAGTTTGCTTAGGATTGTGAACTGAGTTTGCTGTATCAGGCAATAGTGCCTACCTCTCAGTGTTTTCAAGAATGAGAAACCTTACCTTTGTTGAAAATGGCCCCATACAACTGAAAGGAAGATGCAGTGTAGCTTCTGTGAGAGAATCATTCATGTTTGAAGCAAGAGGTCCTAGAGCCTTGTTTTGCGGTTTCATTTGAGTTTGCTGTGTAAATGAATACTGCCTAACTCTCAGTGTTTTCATAGGGGAAGAACATCAACTTTGTGCCAAATAGCCAATTTCAAGTGAGTATAGAAGCACTGTAGCTCTTCGAAGAAAACCACTAATGTTAGGAGGAAGAAGGTCTAGCAGCATGCTTTGCATTGTGAATGGAGCTTGCTCTTGAAAAGAACAATGCCTACCTCTAAGTGTATCCATGAAGGAGAATACAAGTGAATGAAAGGAGCACTGTTGGTCTTGTTAGAGAACCATTAATTTTAGAAGCAAGAGGGTGTAGCGACTTGTTTAGTATTGTGAATTCAATTAACATTTTCAAAGGCTTCTGCATATCCCTTAGTGTTATCACAGTTCTGTATCATCAACTTTTTGCAAAATGACCCCTCTATAGTGAATGGCTGGAGCACTGTAACTCGTCAAAGAGACACATTAAAGTTAGAAGCAATAAGGTCTACCACCTTGTTTAGCATTGTGAACTGAGTTGGCTCTCGAAAGGAACACTGCCTAAGTCTCAGCTTTTTCATGGGGGAGGAACATCATCTTTCAGCCAAATAGCCCCTTTTGAGTGAGTGGAGAAACACTCTAGTTTGAATAAAATCTTTCATACTAGAAGGAAGAGAGTCTAGCACTTTGCTTAGCCTTGTGAACTGAGTTGGCTGTGTAAGAGAATAGTGCCTACCTCTCAGGGATTTCAAGAATGAGAAACATTACCTTTTTGAAAATGGCCCCATACAACAGAAAGGAAGATGCAGTGTAGCTTCTGGGAGAGAATCATTCATGTTTGAACTAAGAGGGCCTAGAACCTTGTTTTGCAGTTTGAATTGAGTTTGCTGTCTCAAGGAATACTGTGTAAATCTCAGCTTTTTCCTGGGTGAGGAACATCAACTTTGAGCCAAATAGGCCCTTACAAGTGAGTGGCGAAACACTCTAGTTCGAACAAAATCTTTCATGTTAGAGGGTCTAGCAGTTTGCTTAGCATTGTGAACTGAGTTTCCTGTATAAGGGAATAGTGCTTGTGTCAGAGAATCAATAATATTTGAAGCAAGAGGTGCTAGCACCTTGTTTTGCAGTTGGAATTGACTTTGCTATTTGAAGGAACACTGCCTACCTCTCAGTGTTTTCAAGAATGACAAACATTACCTTTGTTGAAAATGGCCCCATTCAACTGATAGGAAGATGCAGTGTAGCTTCAGTGAGAGAATAATTCATGTATGAAGTAAGAGGGCCTAGAACCTTGCTTTGCAGTTTGAATTGAGTTTGCTGTCTCAAGGAATACTGCCTAAATCTCAGGTTTTTCCTGGGTGAGGAACATCAACTTTGCCTCAAAAAGGCCCTATCGAGTGAATGGAGAGACTCTCTAGTTCTCATAAAATAATTCATGTTAGAAGGAAGAGGGTCTAGCAGTTTGCTAAGGATTGTGAACTGAGTTTGCTGTATAAGGCAATAGTGCCTACCTCTCAGTGTTTTCAAGAATGAGAAACATTACCTTTGTTGAAAATGGCCCCATACAACTGAAAGGAAGATGCAGTGTGGCTTCTGTGAGAGAATCGTTCATGTTTGAAGTAAGAGGGCTTCGAACCTTGCTTTGCAGTTTGATTTGAGTTTGCTGTTTAAAGGAATACTGCCTACCCCTCAGCTTTTTCATGGGTGAAGAACATGAACTTTGTGCCTATTAGCCCCTTTCAAGTGAGTGGAGAAACATTGTAGTGCTTCTAAGAAAATCTTTCCTGTTAGAAGGAAGAGGGTCTAGCAGCTTGCTTTACATTGTGAACTGAGTTTGATGTATAAGGGAGTACTACCTACCTGTCAGTGTTTTCAACAGTGACAAACATCACATTTGTTCACAATGACCCCATACAGCTGAAAGGAAGATGCAGCAGTGTAGCTTCTGTGACAGAATCGTTCATGTTAGAAGCAAGAGGGCCCAGAACCTTGTTTTGCAGTTGGAATTGAGTTTGCTGTTTCAAGGAATACTGCCTACCTCTCAGTGTTTTCAAGAATGAGAAACATTACCTTTGTTGAAAATGGCCCCGTACAACTGAAAGGAAGATGCAGTGTAGCTTCTGTGAGAGAATCATTCATGTTTGAAGCAAGAGGTCCTAGAGCCTTGTTTTGCGGTTTCATTTGAGTTTGCTGTGTAAATGAATACTGCCTAACTCTCAGTATTTTCATAGGTGAAGAACATCAACTTTGTGCCAAATAGCCAATTTCAACTGAGTATAGAAGCACTGTAGCTCTTCGAAGAAAACCACTAATCTTAGGAGGAAGAAGGTCTAGCAGCATGCTTTGCATTGTGAATGGAGCTTGCTCTTGAAAAGAACAATGCCTACCTCTAAGTGTATCCATGAAGGAGAATACAAGTGAATGAAAGGAGCACTGTTGGTCTTGTTAGAGAACCATTAATTTTAGAAGCAAGAGGGTCTAGCGACTTGTTTAGTATTGTGAATTCCATTAACATTTTCAAAGGCTTCTGCATATCCCTTAGTGTTTTCACAGTTCTGTATCATCAACTTTTTGCAAAATGATCCCTCTATAGTGAAAGGCAGGAGCACTGTAGCTCTTCAAAGAGACACATTAAAGTTAGAAGCAATAAGGTCTACCACCTTGTTTAGCATTGTGAACTGAGTTGTCTCTCGAAAGGAACACTGCCTAAGTCTCAGCATTTTCATGGGGGAGGAACATCATCTTTCAGCCAAATAGCCCCTTTGGTGTGAGTGGAGAAACACTCTAGTTCGAATAAAATCTTTCATACTAGAAGGAAGAGAGTCTAGCATTTTGCTTAGCCTTGTGAACTGAGTTGGCTGTATAAGAGAATAGTGCCTACCTCTCAGGGATTTCAAGAATGAGAAACATTACCTTTTTGAAAATGGCCCCATACAAAAGAAAGGAAGATGCAGTGTACCTTCTGGGAGAGAATCATTCATGTTTGAAGTAAGAAGGCCTAGAACCTTGTTTTGCAGTTTGAATTGAGTTTGCTGTCTCAAGGAATACTGTCTAAATCTCAGCTTTTTCCTGGGTGAGGAACATCAACTTTGAGCCAAATAGGCCCTTACAAGTGAGTGGTGAAACACTCTAGTTCGAACAAAACCTTTCATGTTAGAAGGAAGAGGGTCTAGCAGTTTGCTTAGCATTGTGAACTGAGTTTCCTGTATAAGGGAATAGTGCCTACCTCTCAGTGATTTCAAGAATGAAAATCATTACCTTTGTTCACAATGGCTCTATACAATTGAATGGAAGAAGCAGTGTAGCTTGTGTGAGAGAATCAATAATGTTTGAAGCAAGAGGGGCTAGCACCTTGTTTTGCAGTTGGAATTGACTTTGCTGTTTGAAGGAACACTGCCTACCTCTCAGTGTTTTCAAGAATGACAAACATTACCTTTGTTGAAAATGGCCCCATTCAACTGAAAGGAAGATGCAGTGTAGCTTCAGTGAGAGAATAATTCATGTATGAAGTAAGAGGGCCTAGAACCTTGCTTTGCAGTTTGAATTGAGTTTGCTGTCTCAAGGAATACTGCCTAAATCTCAGGTTTTTCCTGTGTGAGGAACATCAACTTTGCGTCAAATAGGCTCTATCGAGTGAATGGAGAGAATCTCTAGTTCTAATAAAATAATTCATGTTAGAAGGAAGAGGTCTAGCAGTTTGCTTAGGATTGTGAACTGAGTTTGCTGTATAGTGCAATAGTGCCTACCTCTCAGTGTTTTCAAGAATGAGAAACATTACCTTTGCTGAAAATGGCCCCATACAACTGAAAGGAAGATGCAGTGTGGCTTCTGTGAGAGAATGGTTCATGTTTGAAGTAAGAGGGCTTAGAACCTTGCTTTGCAGTTTGATTTGAGTTTGCTGTTTAAAGGAATACTGCCTACCTCTCAGCTTTTTCATGGGTGAGGAACATGAACTTTGTGCCTATTAGCCCCTTTCAAGTGAGTGGAGAAACATTGTAGTGCTTCTAAGAAAATCTTTCCTGTTAGAAGGAAGAGGGTCTAGCAGCTCGCTTTACATTGTGAACTGAGTTTGATGTATAAGGCAATGCTACCTACCTGTCAGTGTTTTCAAGAGTGAGAAACATCACCTTTGTTCACAATGGCCCCATACAACTGAAAGGAAGATGCAGCAGTGTAGCTTCTGTGACAGAATCGTTCATGTTCGAAGCAAGAGGGCCCAGAACCTTGTTTTGCAGGTGGAATTGAGTTTGCTGTTTCAAGGAATACTGCCTACCTCTCAGTGTTTTCAAGAATGAGAAACATTACCTTTGTTGAAATTGGCCCCATACAACTGAATGGAAGATGCAGTGTAGATTCTGTGAGAGAATCATTCATGTTTGAAGTAAGAGGGCCTAGAAACTTGTTTTGCAGTTTGAATTGAGTTTCCTGTCTCAAGGAATACTACCTAACTCTCAGCTTTTTCCTGAGTGAGGAACATCAACTTTGAGCCTAGTAGGCCCTTTCAAGTGAGTGGAGAAACACTCTAGTTTGAATAAAATCTTTCATGTTAGACGATAGAGGGTCTAGCAGTTTGCTTTGCATTGTGAACTGAGTTTGCTGTGTAAGGGAATAATGCCAACCTGTCAGTGTTTTCAAGAGTGAGAAACATCACCTTTGTTCACAATGGCCCCTTATAACTGAATTGAAGTTGCAGTGTAGCTTGGGTGAGGGAATCGATAATGTTTGAAGCAAGAGGGGCTAGCACGTTCTTTTGCAGTTGGAATTGAGTTTGCTGTCTCAAGGAATACTGCCTAACTCTAAGCTTTTTCCTTGGTGAGGAACATCAACGTTGAGCCAAATAGGCCCCTTCAAGTTTGTGGAGAAACACTGTAGTTCTAATAAAATAATTCAGGTTAGAAGGAAGAGGGTCTAGCAGTTTGCTTAGGATGTGAACTGAGTTTGCTGTATCAGGCAATAGTGCCTACCTCTCAGTGTTTTCAAGAATGAGAAACATTACCTTTGTTGAAAATGGCCCCATACAACTGAAAGGAAGATGCAGTGTAGCTTCTGTGAGAGAATCATTCATGTTTGAAGCAAGAGGTCCTAGAGCCTTGTTTTGCAGTTTGATTTGAGTTTGGTGTGTAAAGGAGTACTGACTACTTGTCAGCTCTTTCATGTGTGAGAAATATCGACTTTGTGACTAATAGCCCCTTTCATGTGAGTGGAGAAACCTTGTTCTGGTTCTAAGAAAATCTTTCATGTTAGAAGGAAGAGGGTCTAGCAGCTTCCTTTGCATTGTGAACTGCGTTTGAAGTGTAAGGGAATACTGAATGCCTGTCAGTATTTTCAAGAATGAGAAACATCACCTTTGTTCACAATGGCTCTTTACAATTGAATGGAAGAAACAGGGTAGCTTGTTTGAGAGAATCAATAATGTTTGAAGCAGGAGGGGCTAGCACCTTGTTTTGCAGTTGGAATTGAGTTTGCTGTTTCAAGGAATACTGCCTACCTCTCAGTGTTTTGAAGAATGAGAAACCTTACCTTTGTTGAAAATGGCCCCATACAACTGAAAGGAAGATGCATTGTAGCTTCTGTGAGAGAATCATTCATGTTTGATGTAAGACGGCCTAGAACCTTGTTTTGCAGTTTGATTTGAGTTTCCTGTTTAAAGGAATACTGCCTACTTCTCAGTGCTTTCATGGTGAGGAACATCAACTGTGTGGAAAATTGCCTCTTTGAAGGGAATTGATTCATGCCTGCATCTCTTGTGGGAGTAAGATGGATGTAAGAAGTATAAGTGTCATGCTCCTTGTTATGCGTTTAGAATTGAGGTACCTGTTTAAAGTAATACTGACTTCCACTCAGTGTTCTCTTGGGTGACTAATATCACCTTTGTGCCAAATAACCCCTTAAAGTGAATGGAAAAAGCTCTGTGTGTCTTGTAATAGAACCATTCATGACAGAAGCAATAGGGTCCAGCTCCTTGTTGAGCAGTGTTAGTTGAGCGAATTTTAAAAGGAGAAGCGCCTGTCTCTCAGTTTTCTGAAGTGTGGGGAACATCATTTTCGCACAAAATTGCCCCTTTCAATGAATGGAAGAATTACTCTATGTCCTGTAGAGAACCACAAACGTTACAAGAAAGAGGGTCTAGCACTTTGTTTAGGACTTTAAATTGAGTAAGCATTTAAAAGGAATACTGCCTATCTCTCAGACTTTTAAAGTTTGAGGAATACAGTCTTTGGCAAAAAACCCCATTCAAGTGAATGGAAGAAACATTGTATCTCTTGTAATGCAGATGTCCAGGTTTGCAGCAGGAGGTTCTGGCCCATTGTTTCCCTGTGCGAATTGAATTAGCACGTGAAAGAATGCTTCCCAAAGAAAGTCTTTCTTGAAGGATATACTGCCTAGCATACAGTGTTTTCAGGTGGGTGGAACATCACTTTTTTGGAAAAGTGCCAAATTCAAGTGAAAGGAAGCAGCACTGTTTCTATTTTAAGAACAGCATTAATGTTAGAAGCAAGGGGGGCTAGCATGCTGTTTACCAGTGAGAAGTGAACGAACTTTTCAAGGGAATACTGCCTGTCTCTCTGGCTTTACACTGTGCAGAACATTACTTTTTTAAACAGCCATTTGCAAGTGAATGGAAGAAGCACTGTTTCTCTTCCAAGAGAACCATGAATGTTACAAGCAAGAGGGCCAAGAACCTTGTATAGCATTGTGAATTCAGTTAGCTGGTTATAAGAATACGGCCTACATCTCAGTGTTATTTTGAGTGAAAAACATAAACTTTGTGCCAAATACCGCCTTTCAAATGAATGGAGAAACACTGTAGCTCTTCTAATAAAACCATTAATGTTAGAAGGAAGAGGGTCTAGCACATTGTTTAGCATTGTGTATTGAGTTAATTGTGGAAAGGAATACAGTCTACCTCTCATTGTTTTCATGGGGGAGAACATCACCTTTTTCAAAATCACCATGTCCTGTGAAGGCCTGAAGCATTGAGGCTCTTATAAGAGAAATATGAATGTTAGCAGAAAGTGGCTCGAGCACTTTGATTAGCACTGTGAATTGAGTTGGCTTTTCAAAGGGACATTGCCTAAGTCTCAGCTTTTTCATGGGTGAGGATCATCAACTTTGTGCCTAATAGCCCCTTTCAAGTGAATGGTGAAACATTGTACCTCTACTCAGAAAATCTTTTATGTTAGAAGGAAGAGGGTCTAGCAGTTTGCTTTGCATTGTGAACTGAGTTTGCTGTATAAGGGAATACTGCCTACCTCTCAGTGTTATCAAGACTGAGAAACATCACCTTTGTTCTCAATGGCCCCATACAACTGAATGGAAGATGCAGTGTAGCTTGTGTGAGGGAATCAATAATGTTTGAAGCAAGAGGGCTAGCACCTTGTTTTGCAGTTGGAATTGAGTTTGCTGTTTCAAGGAATACTGCCTACCTCTCAGCTTTTTCATGGGTAAGGAACATGAACTTTGTGCCTATTAGCCCCTTTCAAGTGAGTGGAGAAACATTGTAGTGCTTCTCAGAAAATCTTTCATGTTAGAAGGAAGAGGGTCTAGCAGCTTACTTTACATTGTGAACTGAGTTTGCTGTATAAGGGAATACTACCTACCAGTCAGTGTTTTCAAGAGTGAGAAACATCACCTTTGTTCACAATGGCCCCATACAACTGAAAGGAAGATGCAGTGTAGCTTCTGTGAGAGAATCGTTCATGTTTGAAGCAAGAGGGCCCACAACCTTGTTTTGCAGTTGGAATTGAGTTTGCTGTTTCAAGGAATACTGCCTACCTCTCAGTGTTTTCAAGAATGAGAAACATTACCTTCGTTGAAAATGCTCCCATACAACTGAAGGGAAGATGCAGTGTAGATTCTGTGAGAGAATCATTCATGTTTGAAGTAAGAGGGCCTAGAAACTTGTTTTGCAGTTTGAATTGAGCTTCTTGTCTCAAGGAATACTACCTAACTCTCAGCTTTATCCTGAGTGAGGAACATCAACTTTGAGCCTACTAGGCCCTTTCAAGTGAGTGGAGAAACAGTCTAGTTTGAATAAAATCTTTCATGTTAGACGATAGAGGGTCTAGCAGTTTGCTTTGCATTGTGAACTGAGTTTGCTGTGTAAGGGAATAATGCCTACCTGTCAGTGTTTTCAAGAGTGAGAAACATCACCTTTGTTCACAATGGCCCCTTATAACTGAATTGAAGTTGCAGTGTAGCTTGGGTGAGGGAATCAATAATGTTTGAAGCAAGAGGGGCTAGCACGTTTTTTTGCATTTGGAATTGAGTTTGCTGTCTCAAGGAATACTGACTAAATCTCAGGTTTTTCCTGGGTGAGGAACATCAACTTTGCGTCAAATAGGCCCTATCGAGTGAATGGAGAGACTCTCTAGTTCTAATAAAATAATTCATGTTAGAAGGAAGAGGGTCTAGCAGTTTGCCAAAGATTGTGAACTGAGTTTGCTGTATAAGGCAATAGTGCCTACCTCTCAGTGTTTTCAAGAATGAGAAACCTTACCTTTGTTGAAAATGGCCCCATACAACTGAAAGGAAGATGCAGTGTAGCTTCTGTGAGAGAATCATTCATGTTTGAAGCAAGCGATCCTAGAGCCTTGTTTTGCGGTTTCATTTGAGTTTGCTGTGTAAATGAATACTGCCTAACTCTCAGTGTTTTCATAGGTGAAGAACATCAACTTTGTGCCAAATAGCCAATTTCAAGTGAGTATAGAAGCACTGTAGCTCTTCGAAGAAAACCACTAATGTTAGGAGGAAGAAGGTCTAGCAGCATGCTTTGCATTGTGAATGGAGCTTGCTCTTGAAAAGAACAATGCCTACCTCTAAGTGTATCCATGAAGGAGAATACAAGTGAATGAAAGGAGCACTGTTGGTCTTGTTAGAGAACCATTAATTTTAGAAGCAAGAAGGTCTAGCGACTTGTTTAGTATTGTGAATTCAATTAACATTTTCAAAGGCTTCTGCATATCCCTTAGTGTTATCACAGTTCTGTATCATCAACTTTTTGCAAAATGACCCCCTCTATAGTGAATGGCAGGAGCACTGTAGCTCTTCAAAGAGACACATTAAAGTTAGAAGCAATAAGGTGTACCACCTTGTTTAGCATTGTGAACTGAGTTGGCTCTCGAAAGGAACACTGCCTAAGTCTCAGCTTTTTCATGGGGGAGGAACATCATCTTTAAGCCAAATAGCCCCTTTTGAGTGAGTGGAGAAACACTCTAGTTCGAATAAAATCTTTCATACTAGAAGGAAGAGAGTCTAGCAGTTTGCTTAGCCTTGTGAACTGAGTTGGCTGTATAAGAGAATAGTGCCTACCTCTCAGTGTTTTCAAGAATGACAAACATTACCTTTGTTGAAAATGGCCCCATTCAACTGAAAGGAAGATGCAGTGTAGCTTCAGTGAGAGAATAATTCATGTATGAAGTAAGAGGGCCTAGAACCTTGCTTTGCAGTTTGAATTGAGTTTGCTGTCTCAAGGAATACTGCCTAAATCTCAGGTTTTTCCTGGGTGAGGAACATCAACTTTGCATCAAATAGGCCCTATCGAGTGAATGGAGAGACTCTCTAGTTCTAATAAAATAATTCATGTTAGAAGGAAGAGGGTCTAGCAGTGTGCTTAGGATTGTGAACTGAGTTTGCTGTATAATGCAATAGTGCCTACCTCTCAGTGTTTTCAAGAATGAGAAACATTACCTTTGTTGAAAATGGCCCCATACAACTGAAAGGAAGATGCAGTGTGGCTTATGTGAGAGAATCGTTCATGTTTGAAGTAAGAGGGCTTCGAACCTTGCTTTGCGGTTTGATTTGAGTTTGCTGTTTAAAGGAGTACTGCCTACGTCTCAGCTTTTTCATGGGTGAAGAACATGAACTTTGTGCCTATTAGCCCCTTTCAAGTGAGTGGAGAAACATTGTAGTGCTTCTAAGAAAATCTTTCATGTTAGAAGGAAGAGGGTCTAGCAGCTTGCTTTACATTGTGAACTGAGTTTAATGTATAAGGGAGTACTACCTACCTGTCAGTGTTTTCAACAGTGACAAACATCACATTTGTTCACAATGACCCCATACAACTGAAAGGAAGATGCAGCAGTGTAGCTTCTGTGACAGAATCGTTCATGTTAGAAGCAAGAGGGCCCAGAACCTTGTTTTGCAGTTGGAATTGAGTTTGCTGTTTCAAGGAATACTGCCTACCTCCCGGGGTTTCCAGAATGAGAAACGTTACCTTTGTTGAAAATGGCCCCATACAACTGAATGGAAGATGCAGTGTAGATTCTGTGAGAGAATCATTCATGTTTGAAGTAAGAGGGCCTAGAAACTTGTTTTGCAGTTTGAATTGAGTTTCCTATCTCAAGGAATACTACCTAACTCTCAGCTTTTTCTTGAGTGAGGAACATCAACTTTGAGCCTAGTAGGCCCTTTCAAGTGAGTGGAGAAACACTCTAGTTTGAATAAAATCTTTCATGTTAGACGATAGAGCGTCTAGCAGTTTGCTTTGCATTGTGAACTGAGTTTGCTGTGTAAGGGAATAATGCTTACCTGTCAGTGTTTTCAAGAGTGAGAAACATCACCTTTGTTCACAATGGCCCCTTATAACTGAATTGAAGTTGCAGTGTAGCTTGGGTGAGGGAATCAATAATGTTTGAAGCAAGAGGGTTAGCACGTTCTTTTGCATTTGGAATTGAGTTTGCTGTCTCAAGGAATACTGCCTAACTCTAAGCTTTTTCCTGGGTGAGGAACATCAACCTTGAGCCAAATAGGCCCTTTCAAGTTTGTGGAGAAACAGTCTAGTTCTAATAAAATAATTCCGTTTGAAGGAAGAGGGTCTAGCAGTTTGCTTAGGATTGTGAACTGAGTTTGCTCTATCAGGCAATAGTGCCTACCTCTCAGTGTTTTCAAGAATGAGAAACATTACCTTTTTTGAAAATGGCCCCATACAACTGAAAGGAAGATGCAGTGTAGCTTCTGGGAGAGAATCATTCATGTTTGAAGCAAGAGGGCCTGGAACCTTGTTTTGCACTTGATTTGAGCTTGCTGTTTAAAGGAATACTGACTACTTGTCAGCTTTTTCATGTGTGAGAAATATCGACTTTGTGACTAATAGCCCCTTTCATGTGAGTGGAGAAACCTTGTTCTGGTTCTAAGAAAATCTTTCATGTTAGAAGGAAGAGGGTCTAGCAGCTTCCTTTGCATTGTGAACTGCGTTTGAAGTGTAAGGGAATACTGAATGCCTGTCAGTATTTTCAAGAATGAGAAACATCACCTTTGTTCACAATGGCTCTTTACAATTGAATGGAAGAAACAGGGTAGCTTGTTTGAGAGAATCAATAATGTTTGAAGCAGGAGGGGCTAGCACCTTGTTTTGCAGTTGGAATTGAGTTTGCTGTTTCAAGGAATACTGCCTACCTCTCAGTGTTTTGAAGAATGAGAAACCTTACCTTTGTTGAAAATGGCCCCATACAACTGAAAGGAAGATGCATTGTAGCTTCTGTGAGAGAATCATTCATGTTTGATGTAAGACGGCCTAGAACCTTGTTTTGCAGTTTGATTTGAGTTTCCTGTTTAAAGGAATACTGCCTACTTCTCAGTGCTTTCATGGTGAGGAACATCAACTGTGTGGAAAATTGCCTCTTTGAAGGGAATTGATTCATGCCTGCATCTCTTGTGGGAGTAAGATGGATGTAAGAAGTATAAGTGTCATGCTCCTTGTTATGCGTTTAGAATTGAGGTACCTGTTTAAAGTAATACTGACTTCCACTCAGTGTTCTCTTGGGTGACTAATATCACCTTTGTGCCAAATAACCCCTTAAAGTGAATGGAAAAAGCTCTGTGTGTCTTGTAATAGAACCATTCATGACAGAAGCAATAGGGTCCAGCTCCTTGTTGAGCAGTGTTAGTTGAGCGAATTTTAAAAGGAGAAGCGCCTGTCTCTCAGTTTTCTGAAGTGTGGGGAACATCATTTTCGCACAAAATTGCCCCTTTCAATGAATGGAAGAATTACTCTATGTCCTGTAGAGAACCACAAACGTTACAAGAAAGAGGGTCTAGCACTTTGTTTAGGACTTTAAATTGAGTAAGCATTTAAAAGGAATACTGCCTATCTCTCAGACTTTTAAAGTTTGAGGAATACAGTCTTTGGCAAAAAACCCCATTCAAGTGAATGGAAGAAACATTGTATCTCTTGTAATGCAGATGTCCAGGTTTGCAGCAGGAGGTTCTGGCCCATTGTTTCCCTGTGCGAATTGAATTAGCACGTGAAAGAATGCTTCCCAAAGAAAGTCTTTCTTGAAGGATATACTGCCTAGCATACAGTGTTTTCAGGTGGGTGGAACATCACTTTTTTGGAAAAGTGCCAAATTCAAGTGAAAGGAAGCAGCACTGTTTCTATTTTAAGAACAGCATTAATGTTAGAAGCAAGGGGGGCTAGCACGCTGTTTACCAGTGAGAAGTGAACGAACTTTTCAAGGGAATACTGCCTGTCTCTCTGGCTTTACACTGTGCAGAACATTACTTTTTTAAACAGCCATTTGCAAGTGAATGGAAGAAGCACTGTTTCTCTTCCAAGAGAACCATGAATGTTACAAGCAAGAGGGCCAAGAACCTTGTATAGCATTGTGAATTCAGTTAGCTGGTTATAAGAATACGGCCTACTTCTCAGTGTTATTTTGAGTGAAAAACATAAACTTTGTGCCAAATACCGCCTTTCAAATGAATGGAGAAACACTGTAGCTCTTCTAATAAAACCATTAATGTTAGAAGGAAGAGGGTCTAGCACATTGTTTAGCATTGTGTATTGAGTTAATTGTGGAAAGGAATACAGTCTACCTCTCATTGTTTTCATGGGGGAGAACATCACCTTTTTCAAAATCACCATATCCTGTGAAGGCCTGAAGCATTGAGGCTCTTATAAGAGAAATATGAATGTTAGCAGAAAGTGGCTCGAGCACTTTGATTAGCACTGTGAATTGAGTTGGCTTTTCAAAGGGACATTGCCTAAGTCTCAGCTTTTTCATGGGTGAGGATCATCAACTTTGTGCCTAATAGCCCCTTTCAAGTGAATGGTGAAACATTGTAGCTCTACTCAGAAAATCTTTTATGTTAGAAGGAAGAGGGTCTAGCAGTTTGCTTTGCATTGTGAACTGAGTTTGCTGTATAAGGGAATACTGCCTACCTCTCAGTGTTATCAAGACTGAGAAACATCACCTTTGTTCTCAATGGCCCCATACAACTGAATGGAAGATGCAGTGTAGCTTGTGTGAGGGAATCAATAATGTTTGAAGCAAGAGGGCTAGCACCTTGTTTTGCAGTTGGAATTGAGTTTGCTGTTTCAAGGAATACTGCCTACCTCTCAGCTTTTTCATGGGTAAGGAACATGAACTTTGTGCCTATTAGCCCCGTTCAAGTGAGTGGAGAAACATTGTAGTGCTTCTCAGAAAATCTTTCATGTTAGAAGGAAGAGGGTCTAGCAGCTTACTTTACATTGTGAACTGAGTTTGCTGTATAAGGGAATACTACCTACCAGTCAGTGTTTTCAAGAGTGAGAAACATCACCTTTGTTCACAATGGCCCCATACAACTGAAAGGAAGATGCAGTGTAGCTTCTGTGAGAGAATCGTTCATGTTTGAAGCAAGAGGGCCCACAACCTTGTTTTGCAGTTGGAATTGAGTTTGCTGTTTCAAGGAATACTGCCTACCTCTCAGTGTTTTCAAGAATGAGAAACATTACCTTCGTTGAAAATGCTCCCATACAACTGAAGGGAAGATGCAGTGTAGATTCTGTGAGAGAATCATTCATGTTTGAAGTAAGAGGGCCTAGAAACTTGTTTTGCAGTTTGAATTGAGCTTCTTGTCTCAAGGAATACTACCTAACTCTCAGCTTTATCCTGAGTGAGGAACATCAACTTTGAGCCTACTAGGCCCTTTCAAGTGAGTGGAGAAACAGTCTAGTTTGAATAAAATCTTTCATGTTAGACGATAGAGGGTCTAGCAGTTTGCTTTGCATTGTGAACTGAGTTTGCTGTGTAAGGGAATAATGCCTACCTGTCAGTGTTTTCAAGAGTGAGAAACATCACCTTTGTTCACAATGGCCCCTTATAACTGAATTGAAGTTGCAGTGTAGCTTGGGTGAGGGAATCAATAATGTTTGAAGCAAGAGGGGCTAGCACCTGGTTTTGCAGTTGGAATTGAGTTTGCTGTTTGAAGGAACACTGCCTACCTCTCACTGTTTTCAAGAATGACAGACATTACCTTTGTTGAAATTGGCCCCATTCAACTGAAAGGAAGATGCAGTGTAGCTTCACTGAGAGAAAAATTCATGTATGAAGTAAGAGGGCCTAGAACCTTGCTTTCCAGTTTGAATTGAGTTTGCTGTCTCAAGGAATACTGCCTAAATCTCAAGTTTTTCCTGGGTGAGGAACATCAACTTTGCGTCAAAAAGGCCCTATCGAGTGAATGGAGAGACTCTCTAGTTCTAATAAAATAATTCATGTTAGAAGGAAGAGGGTCTAGCAGTTTGCTAAGGATTGTGAACTGAGTTTGCTGTATAAGGCAATAGTGCCTACCTCTCAGTGTTTTCAAGAATGAGAAACCTTACCTTTGTTGAAAATGGCCCCATACAACTGAAAGGAAGATGCAGTGTAGCTTCTGTGAGAGAATCATTCATGTTTGAAGCAAGAGGTCCTAGAGCCTTGTTTTGCGGTTTCATTTGAGTTTGCTGTGTAAATGAATACTGCCTAACTCTCAGTGTTTTCATAGGGGAAGAACATCAACTTTGTGCCAAATAGCCAATTTCAAGTGAGTATAGAAGCACTGTAGCTCTTCGAAGAAAACCACTAATGTTAGGAGGAAGAAGGTCTAGCAGCATGCTTTGCATTGTGAATGGAGCTTGCTCTTGAAAAGAACAATGCCTACCTCTAAGTGTATCCATGAAGGAGAATACAAGTGAATGAAAGGAGCACTGTTGGTCTTGTTAGAGAACCATTAATTTTAGAAGCAAGAGGGTGTAGCGACTTGTTTAGTATTGTGAATTCAATTAACATTTTCAAAGGCTTCTGCATATCCCTTAGTGTTATCACAGTTCTGTATCATCAACTTTTTGCAAAATGACCCCTCTATAGTGAATGGCTGGAGCACTGTAACTCGTCAAAGAGACACATTAAAGTTAGAAGCAATAAGGTCTACCACCTTGTTTAGCATTGTGAACTGAGTTGGCTCTCGAAAGGAACACTGCCTAAGTCTCAGCTTTTTCATGGGGGAGGAACATCATCTTTCAGCCAAATAGCCCCTTTTGAGTGAGTGGAGAAACACTCTAGTTTGAATAAAATCTTTCATACTAGAAGGAAGAGAGTCTAGCACTTTGCTTAGCCTTGTGAACTGAGTTGGCTGTGTAAGAGAATAGTGCCTACCTCTCAGGGATTTCAAGAATGAGAAACATTACCTTTTTGAAAATGGCCCCATACAACAGAAAGGAAGATGCAGTGTAGCTTCTGGGAGAGAATCATTCATGTTTGAACTAAGAGGGCCTAGAACCTTGTTTTGCAGTTTGAATTGAGTTTGCTGTCTCAAGGAATACTGTGTAAATCTCAGCTTTTTCCTGGGTGAGGAACATCAACTTTGAGCCAAATAGGCCCTTACAAGTGAGTGGCGAAACACTCTAGTTCGAACAAAATCTTTCATGTTAGAGGGTCTAGCAGTTTGCTTAGCATTGTGAACTGAGTTTCCTGTATAAGGGAATAGTGCTTGTGTCAGAGAATCAATAATATTTGAAGCAAGAGGTGCTAGCACCTTGTTTTGCAGTTGGAATTGACTTTGCTATTTGAAGGAACACTGCCTACCTCTCAGTGTTTTCAAGAATGACAAACATTACCTTTGTTGAAAATGGCCCCATTCAACTGATAGGAAGATGCAGTGTAGCTTCAGTGAGAGAATAATTCATGTATGAAGTAAGAGGGCCTAGAACCTTGCTTTGCAGTTTGAATTGAGTTTGCTGTCTCAAGGAATACTGCCTAAATCTCAGGTTTTTCCTGGGTGAGGAACATCAACTTTGCCTCAAAAAGGCCCTATCGAGTGAATGGAGAGACTCTCTAGTTCTCATAAAATAATTCATGTTAGAAGGAAGAGGGTCTAGCAGTTTGCTAAGGATTGTGAACTGAGTTTGCTGTATAAGGCAATAGTGCCTACCTCTCAGTGTTTTCAAGAATGAGAAACATTACCTTTGTTGAAAATGGCCCCATACAACTGAAAGGAAGATGCAGTGTGGCTTCTGTGAGAGAATCGTTCATGTTTGAAGTAAGAGGGCTTCGAACCTTGCTTTGCAGTTTGATTTGAGTTTGCTGTTTAAAGGAATACTGCCTACCCCTCAGCTTTTTCATGGGTGAAGAACATGAACTTTGTGCCTATTAGCCCCTTTCAAGTGAGTGGAGAAACATTGTAGTGCTTCTAAGAAAATCTTTCCTGTTAGAAGGAAGAGGGTCTAGCAGCTTGCTTTACATTGTGAACTGAGTTTGATGTATAAGGGAGTACTACCTACCTGTCAGTGTTTTCAACAGTGACAAACATCACATTTGTTCACAATGACCCCATACAGCTGAAAGGAAGATGCAGCAGTGTAGCTTCTGTGACAGAATCGTTCATGTTAGAAGCAAGAGGGCCCAGAACCTTGTTTTGCAGTTGGAATTGAGTTTGCTGTTTCAAGGAATACTGCCTACCTCTCAGTGTTTTCAAGAATGAGAAACATTACCTTTGTTGAAAATGGCCCCGTACAACTGAATGGAAGATGCAGTGTAGATTCTGTGAGAGAATCATTCATGTTTGAAGTAAGAGGGCCTAGAAACTTGTTTTGCAGTTTGAATTGAGTTTCCTGTCTCAAGGAATACTACCTAACTCTCAGCTTTTTCCTGAGTGAGGAACATCAACTTTGAGCCTAGTAGGCCCTTTCAAGTGAGTGGAGAAACACTCTAGTTTGAATAAAATCTTTCATGTTAGACGATAGAGGGTCTAGCAGTTTGCTTTGCATTGTGAACTGAGTTTGCTGTGTAAGGGAATAATGCCTACCTGTCAGTGTTTTCAAGAGTGAGAAACATCACCTTTGTTCACAATGGCGCCTTATAACTGAATTGAAGTTGCAGTGTAGCTTGGGTGAGGGAATCAATAATGTTTGAAGCAAGAGGGGCTAGCACCTGGTTTTGCAGTTGGAATTGACTTTGCTGTTTGAAGGAACACTGCCTACCTCTCAGTGTTTTCAAGAATGACAAACATTACCTTTGTTGAAAATGGCCCCATTCAACTGAAAGGAAGATGCAGTATAGCTTCACTGAGAGAATAATTCATGTATGAAGTAAGAGGGCCTAGAACCTTGCTTTCCAGTTTGAATTGAGTTTGCTGTCTCAAGGAATACTGCCTAAATCTCAAGTTTTTCCTGGGTGAGGAACATCAACTTTGCGTGAAATAGGCCCTATCGAGTGAATGGAGAGACTCTCTAGTTCTAATAAAATAATTCATGTTAGAAGGAAGAGGGTCTAGCAGTTTGCTAAGGATTGTGAACTGAGTTTGCTGTATAAGGCAATAGTGCCTACCTCTCAGTGTTTTCAAGAATGAGAAACATTACCTTTGTTGAAAATGGCCCCATACAACTGAAAGGAAGATGCTGTGTAGCTTGTGTGAGGGAATCAATAATGTTTGAAGCAAGAGGGCTAGCACCTTGTTTTGCAGTTGGAATTGAGTTTGCTGTTTCAAGGAATACTGCCTACCTCTCAGCTTTTTCATGGGTGAGGAACATGAACTTTGTGCCTATTAGCCCCTTTCAAGTGAGTGGAGAAACATTGTAGTGCTTCTAAGAAAATCTTTCAGGTTAGAAGGAAGAGGGTCTAGAAGCTTGCTTTACATTGTGAACTGAGTTTGCTGTATAAGGGAATACTACCTACCTGTCAGTGTTTTCAAGAGTGAGAAACATCACCTTTGTTCACAATGGCCCCATACAACTGAAAGGAAGATGCAGTGTAGCTTCTGTGAGAGAATCGTTCATGTTTGAAGAAAGAGGGCCCACATCCTTGTTTTGCAGTTGGAATTGAGTTTGCTGTTTCAAGGAATACGGCCAAACTCTCAGTGTTGTCAAGAATGAGAAACATTACCTTTGTTGAAAATGGCCCCATACAACTGAATGGAAGATGCAGTGTAGATTCTGTGAGAGAATCATTCATGTTTGAAGTAAGAGGGCCTAGAAACTTGTTTTGCAGTTTGAATTGAGTTTCCTGTCTCAAGGAATACTACCTAACTCTCAGCTTTTTCCTGAGTGAGGAACATCAACTTTGAGCCTAGTAGGCCCTTTCAAGTGAGTGGAGAAACACTCTAGTTTGAATAAAATCTTTCATGTTAGACGAAAGAGGGTCTAGCAGTTTGCTTTGCATTGTGAACTGAGTTTGCTGTGTATGGGAATAATGCCTACCTGTCAGTGTTTTCAAGAGTGAGAAACATCACCTTTGTTCACAATATCCCCTTATAACTGAATTGAAGTTGCAGGGTAGCTTGGGTGAGGGAATCAATAATGTTTGAAGCAAGCGGGGCTAGCACGTTCTTTTGCAGTTGGAATTGAGTTTGCTTTCTCAAGGAATACTGCCTAACTCTAAGCTTTTTCCTGGGTGAGGAACATCAACGTTTAGCCAAATAGGCCCTTTCAAGTTTGTGGAGAAACACTCTAGTTCTAATAAAATAATTCAGGTTAGAAGGAAGTCGGTCTAGCAGTTTGCTTAGGATTGTGAACTGAGTTTGCTGTATCAGGCAATAGTGCCTACCTCTCAGTGTTTTCAAGAATGAGAAACATTACCTTTGTTGAAAATGGCCCCATAGAACTGAAAGGAAGATGCAGTGTAGCTTCTGTGAGAGAATCATTCATGTTTGAAGCAAGAGGGCCTGGAACCTTGTTTTGCACTTGATTTGAGCTTGCTGTTTAAAGGAATACTGACTACGTGTCAGCTTTTTCATGTGTGAGAAATATCGACTTTGTGACTAATAGCCCCTTTCATGTGAGTGGAGAAACATTGTAGTGCTTCTAAGAAAATCTTTCATGTTAGAAGGAAGAGGGTCTAGCAGCTTGCTTTGCATTGTGAACTGCCTTTGAAGTGTAAGGGAATGCTGAATACCTGTCAGTATTTTCAAGAATGAGAAACATCACCTTTGTTCACAATTTCTCTTTACAATTGAATGGAAGAAACAGGGTAGCTTGTTTGAGAGAATCAAAAATGTTTGAAGCAGGAGGGGCTAGCACCTTGTTTTGCAGTTGGAATTGAGTTAGCTGTTTCAAGGAATACTGCCTACCTCTCAGTGTTTTGATGGGTGAGGAACATCAACTTTGTGCCAAATAGCCAATTTCAAGTGAGTATAGAAGCACTGTAGCTCTTCAAAGAAAACCACTAATGTTAGGAGGAAGAAGGTCTTGCAGCATGCTTTGCATTGTGAATGGAGCTTGTCTTGAAAAGAACAATGCCTACCTCTAAGTGTATCCATGAATGAGAATACAAGTGAATGAAAGGAGCACTGTTGGTCTTGTTAGAGAACCATTAATTTTAGAAGCAAGAGGGTCTAGCAACTTGTTTCGTATTGTGAATTCAGTTAACATTTTCAAAGGCTTCTGCATATCCATTAGTGTTATCACAGTTCTGTATCATGAACTTTTTGCAAAATGACCCCTCTATAGTGAATGGAAAGAGCACTGTAGCTCTTCAAAGAGACACATTAAAGTTAGAAGCAATAAGGTCTACCACCTTGTTTAGCATTGTGAACTGAGTTAGCTCTCGAAAGGAACACTGCCTAAGTCTCAACTTTTTCATGAGGGAGGAACATCATCTTTCCGCCAAATAGCCCCTTTTGAGTGAGTAGAGAAACACTCTAGTTCGAATAAAATCTTTGCTTAGCCTTGTGAACTGAGTTGGCTGTATAAGAGAATAGTGCCTACCTCTCAGGGATTTCAAGAATGAGAAACATAACCTTTTTGAAAATGGCCCCATACAACTGAAAGGAAGATGCAGTGTAGCTTAAGTGAGTGAATCATTCATGTTTGAAGTAAGAGGCCCTAGAACCTTGTTTTGCAGTTTGAATTGAGTTTGCTGTCTCAAGCAATACTGTCTAAATCTCAGCTTTTTCCTTGGTAAGGAACATCAACTTTGAGCAAAATAGGCCCTTACAAGTGAGTGGCGAAACACTCTAGTTCGAACAACATTTTTCATATTAGAAGGAAGAGGGTCTAGCAGCTTGCTTTGCATTGTGAACTGCGTTTGAAGTGTAAGGGAATACTGAATACCTGTCAGTATTTTCAAGAGTGAGAAACATCACCTTTGTTCACAATGGCCCCATACAACTGAAAGGAAGATGCAGTGCAGCTTCTGTGAGAGAATCGTTCATGTTTGAAGTAAGAGGGCCTAGAACCTTGTTTTGTAGTTTGAATTGAGTTTCCTGTCTCAAGGAATACTACCTACCTCTCAGCTTTTTCCTGAGTAAGGAACCTCAACTTTGAGCCTAATAGGCCCTTTCAAGTGAGTGGAGAAACACTCTAGTTTGAATAAAATATTTCATGTTAGACGATAGAGGGTCTAGCAGTTTGCTTAGCATTGTGAACTGAGTTTCCTGTATAAGGGAATAGTGCCTACATCTCAGTGATTTCAAGAATGAGAATCATTACCTTTGTTCACAATGGCTCTATACAATTGAATGGAAGAAGAAGTGTAGCTTGTGTCAGAGAATCAATAATATTTGAAGCAAGAGGTGCTAGCACCTTGTTTTGCAGTTGGAATTGACTTTGCTATTTGAAGGAACACTGCCTACCTCTCAGTGTTTTCAAGAATGACAAACATTACCTTTGTTGAAAATGGCCCCATTCAACTGATAGGAAGATGCAGTGTAGCTTCAGTGAGAGAATAATTCATGTATGAAGTAAGAGGGCCTAGAACCTTGCTTTGCAGTTTGAATTGAGTTTGCTGTCTCAAGGAATACTGCCTAAATCTCAGGTTTTTCCTGGGTGAGGAACATCAACTTTGCCTCAAAAAGGCCCTATCGAGTGAATGGAGAGACTCTCTAGTTCTCATAAAATAATTCATGTTAGAAGGAAGAGGGTCTAGCAGTTTGCTAAGGATTGTGAACTGAGTTTGCTGTATAAGGCAATAGTGCCTACCTCTCAGTGTTTTCAAGAATGAGAAACATTACCTTTGTTGAAAATGGCCCCATACAACTGAAAGGAAGATGCAGTGTGGCTTCTGTGAGAGAATCGTTCATGTTTGAAGTAAGAGGGCTTCGAACCTTGCTTTGCAGTTTGATTTGAGTTTGCTGTTTAAAGGAATACTGCCTACCTCTCAGCTTTTTCATGGGTGAAGAACATGAACTTTTTGCCTATTAGCCCCTTTCAAGTGAGTGGAGAAACATTGTAGTGCTTCTAAGAAAATCTTTCCTGTTAGAAGGAAGAGGGTCTAGCAGCTTGCTTTACATTGTGAACTGAGTTTGATGTATAAGGGAGTACTACGTACCTGTCAGTGTTTTCAACAGTGACAAACATCACATTTCTTCACAATGACCCCATACAGCTGAAAGGAAGATGCAGCAGTGTAGCTTCTGTGACAATCGTTCATGTTAGAAGCAAGAGGGCCCAGAACCTTGTTTTGCAGTTGGAATTGAGTTTGCTGTTTCAAGGAATACTGCCTACCTCTCAGTGTTTTCAAGAATGAGAAACATTACCTTTGTTGAAAATGGCCCCGTACAACTGAATGGAAGATGCAGTGTAGATTCTGTGAGAGAATCATTCATGTTTGAAGTAAGAGGGCCTAGAAACTTGTTTTGCAGTTTGAATTGAGTTTCCTGTCTCAAGGAATACTACCTAACTCTCAGCTTTTTCCTGAGTGAGGAACATCAACTTTGAGCCTAGTAGGCCCTTTCAAGTGAGTGGAGAAACACTCTAGTTTGAATAAAATCTTTCATGTTAGACGATAGAGGGTCTAGCAGTTTGCTTTGCATTGTGAACTGAGTTTGCTGTGTAAGGGAATAATGCCTACCTGTCAGTGTTTTCAAGAGTGAGAAACATCACCTTTGTTCACAATGGCGCCTTATAACTGAAGTGAAGTTGCAGTGTAGCTTGGGTGAGGGAATCAATAATGTTTGAAGCAAGAGGGGCTAGCACCTGGTTTTGCAGTTGGATTGCCTTTGCTGTTTGAAGGAACACTGCCTACCTCTCAGTGTTTTCAAGAATGACAAACATTACCTTTGTTGAAAATGGCCCCATTCAACTGAAAGGAAGATGCAGTATAGCTTCACTGAGAGAATAATTCATGTATGAAGTAGGAGGGCCTAGAACCTTGCTTTCCAGTTTGAATTGAGTTTGCTGTCTCAAGGAATACTGCCTAAATCTCAAGTTTTTCCTGGGTGAGGAACATCAACTTTGCGTGAAATAGGCCCTATCGAGTGAATGGAGAGACTCTCTAGTTCTAATAAAATAATTCATGTTAGAAGGAAGAGGGTCTAGCAGTTTGCTAAGGATTGTGAACTGAGTTTGCTGTATAAGGCAATAGTGCCTACCTCTCAGTGTTTTCAAGAATGAGAAACATTACCTTTGTTGAAAATGGCCCCATAAAACTGAAAGGAAGATGCAGTGTAACTTCTGTGAGAGAATCATTCATGTTTGAAGCAAGAGGGCCTGGAACCTTGTTTTACACTTGATTTGAGCTTGCTGTTTAAAGGAATACTGACTACTTGTCAGCTTTTTCATGTGTGAGAAATATCGACTTTGTGACTAATAGCCCCTTTCATGTGAGTGGAGAAACATTGTACTGGTTCTAAGAAAATCTTTCATGTTAGAAGGAAGGGGGTCTAGCAGCTTGCTTTGCATTGTGAACTGCCTTTGCAGTGTAAGGGAATGCTGAATACCTGTCAGTATTTTCAAGAATGAGAAACATCACCTTTGTTCACAATTTCTCTTTACAATTGAATGGAAGAAACAGGGTAGCTTGTTTGAGAGAATCAAAAATGTTTGAAGCAGGAGGGGCTAGCACCTTGTTTTGCAGTTGGAATTGAGTTAGCTGTTTCAAGGAATACTGCCTACCTCTCAGTGTTTTGATGGGTGAGGAACATCAACTTTGTGCCAAATAGCCAATTTCAAGTGAGTATAGAAGCACTGTAGCTCTTCGAAGAAAACCACTAATGTTAGGAGGAAGAAGGTCTTGCAGCATGCTTTGCATTGTGAATGGAGCTTGCTCTTGAAAAGAACAATGCCTACCTCTAAGTGTATCCATGAATGAGAATACAAGTGAATGAAAGGAGCACTGTTGGTCTTGTTAGAGAACCATTAATTTTAGAAGCAAGAGGGTCTAGCAACTTGTTTCGTATTGTGAATTCAGTTAACATTTTCAAAGGCTTCTGCATATCCATTAGTGTTATCACAGTTCTGTATCATGAACTTTTTGCAAAATGACCCCTCTATAGTGAATGGAAAGAGCACTGTAGCTCTTCAAAGAGACACATTAAAGTTAGAAGCAATAAGGTCTACCACCTTGTTTAGCATTGTGAACTGAGTTGGCTCTCGAAAGGAACACTGCCTAAGTCTCAGCTTTTTCATGGGGGAGGAACATCATCTTTCAGCCAAATAGCCCCTTTTGAGTGAGTGGAGAAACACTCTAGTTTGAATAAAATCTTTCATACTAGAAGGAAGAGAGTCTAGCACTTTGCTTAGCCTTGTGAACTGAGTTGGCTGTGTAAGAGAATAGTGCCTACCTCTCAGGGATTTCAAGAATGAGAAACATTACCTTTTTGAAAATGGCCCCATACAACAGAAAGGAAGATGCAGTGTAGCTTCTGGGAGAGAATCATTCATGTTTGAACTAAGAGGGCCTAGAACCTTGTTTTGCAGTTTGAATTGAGTTTGCTGTCTCAAGGAATACTGTGTAAATCTCAGCTTTTTCCTGGGTGAGGAACATCAACTTTGAGCCAAATAGGCCCTTACAAGTGAGTGGCGAAACACTCTAGTTCGAACAAAATCTTTCATGTTAGAGGGTCTAGCAGTTTGCTTAGCATTGTGAACTGAGTTTCCTGTATAAGGGAATAGTGCTTGTGTCAGAGAATCAATAATATTTGAAGCAAGAGGTGCTAGCACCTTGTTTTGCAGTTGGAATTGACTTTGCTATTTGAAGGAACACTGCCTACCTCTCAGTGTTTTCAAGAATGACAAACATTACCTTTGTTGAAAATGGCCCCATTCAACTGATAGGAAGATGCAGTGTAGCTTCAGTGAGAGAATAATTCATGTATGAAGTAAGAGGGCCTAGAACCTTGCTTTGCAGTTTGAATTGAGTTTGCTGTCTCAAGGAATACTGCCTAAATCTCAGGTTTTTCCTGGGTGAGGAACATCAACTTTGCCTCAAAAAGGCCCTATCGAGTGAATGGAGAGACTCTCTAGTTCTCATAAAATAATTCATGTTAGAAGGAAGAGGGTCTAGCAGTTTGCTAAGGATTGTGAACTGAGTTTGCTGTATAAGGCAATAGTGCCTACCTCTCAGTGTTTTCAAGAATGAGAAACATTACCTTTGTTGAAAATGGCCCCATACAACTGAAAGGAAGATGCAGTGTGGCTTCTGTGAGAGAATCGTTCATGTTTGAAGTAAGAGGGCTTCGAACCTTGCTTTGCAGTTTGATTTGAGTTTGCTGTTTAAAGGAATACTGCCTACCCCTCAGCTTTTTCATGGGTGAAGAACATGAACTTTGTGCCTATTAGCCCCTTTCAAGTGAGTGGAGAAACATTGTAGTGCTTCTAAGAAAATCTTTCCTGTTAGAAGGAAGAGGGTCTAGCAGCTTGCTTTACATTGTGAACTGAGTTTGATGTATAAGGGAGTACTACCTACCTGTCAGTGTTTTCAACAGTGACAAACATCACATTTGTTCACAATGACCCCATACAGCTGAAAGGAAGATGCAGCAGTGTAGCTTCTGTGACAGAATCGTTCATGTTAGAAGCAAGAGGGCCCAGAACCTTGTTTTGCAGTTGGAATTGAGTTTGCTGTTTCAAGGAATACTGCCTACCTCTCAGTGTTTTCAAGAATGAGAAACATTACCTTTGTTGAAAATGGCCCCGTACAACTGAAAGGAAGATGCAGTGTAGCTTCTGTGAGAGAATCATTCATGTTTGAAGCAAGAGGTCCTAGAGCCTTGTTTTGCGGTTTCATTTGAGTTTGCTGTGTAAATGAATACTGCCTAACTCTCAGTATTTTCATAGGTGAAGAACATCAACTTTGTGCCAAATAGCCAATTTCAACTGAGTATAGAAGCACTGTAGCTCTTCGAAGAAAACCACTAATCTTAGGAGGAAGAAGGTCTAGCAGCATGCTTTGCATTGTGAATGGAGCTTGCTCTTGAAAAGAACAATGCCTACCTCTAAGTGTATCCATGAAGGAGAATACAAGTGAATGAAAGGAGCACTGTTGGTCTTGTTAGAGAACCATTAATTTTAGAAGCAAGAGGGTCTAGCGACTTGTTTAGTATTGTGAATTCCATTAACATTTTCAAAGGCTTCTGCATATCCCTTAGTGTTTTCACAGTTCTGTATCATCAACTTTTTGCAAAATGATCCCTCTATAGTGAAAGGCAGGAGCACTGTAGCTCTTCAAAGAGACACATTAAAGTTAGAAGCAATAAGGTCTACCACCTTGTTTAGCATTGTGAACTGAGTTGTCTCTCGAAAGGAACACTGCCTAAGTCTCAGCATTTTCATGGGGGAGGAACATCATCTTTCAGCCAAATAGCCCCTTTGGTGTGAGTGGAGAAACACTCTAGTTCGAATAAAATCTTTCATACTAGAAGGAAGAGAGTCTAGCATTTTGCTTAGCCTTGTGAACTGAGTTGGCTGTATAAGAGAATAGTGCCTACCTCTCAGGGATTTCAAGAATGAGAAACATTACCTTTTTGAAAATGGCCCCATACAAAAGAAAGGAAGATGCAGTGTACCTTCTGGGAGAGAATCATTCATGTTTGAAGTAAGAAGGCCTAGAACCTTGTTTTGCAGTTTGAATTGAGTTTGCTGTCTCAAGGAATACTGTCTAAATCTCAGCTTTTTCCTGGGTGAGGAACATCAACTTTGAGCCAAATAGGCCCTTACAAGTGAGTGGTGAAACACTCTAGTTCGAACAAAACCTTTCATGTTAGAAGGAAGAGGGTCTAGCAGTTTGCTTAGCATTGTGAACTGAGTTTCCTGTATAAGGGAATAGTGCCTACCTCTCAGTGATTTCAAGAATGAAAATCATTACCTTTGTTCACAATGGCTCTATACAATTGAATGGAAGAAGCAGTGTAGCTTGTGTGAGAGAATCAATAATGTTTGAAGCAAGAGGGGCTAGCACCTTGTTTTGCAGTTGGAATTGACTTTGCTGTTTGAAGGAACACTGCCTACCTCTCAGTGTTTTCAAGAATGACAAACATTACCTTTGTTGAAAATGGCCCCATTCAACTGAAAGGAAGATGCAGTGTAGCTTCAGTGAGAGAATAATTCATGTATGAAGTAAGAGGGCCTAGAACCTTGCTTTGCAGTTTGAATTGAGTTTGCTGTCTCAAGGAATACTGCCTAAATCTCAGGTTTTTCCTGTGTGAGGAACATCAACTTTGCGTCAAATAGGCTCTATCGAGTGAATGGAGAGAATCTCTAGTTCTAATAAAATAATTCATGTTAGAAGGAAGAGGTCTAGCAGTTTGCTTAGGATTGTGAACTGAGTTTGCTGTATAGTGCAATAGTGCCTACCTCTCAGTGTTTTCAAGAATGAGAAACATTACCTTTGCTGAAAATGGCCCCATACAACTGAAAGGAAGATGCAGTGTGGCTTCTGTGAGAGAATGGTTCATGTTTGAAGTAAGAGGGCTTAGAACCTTGCTTTGCAGTTTGATTTGAGTTTGCTGTTTAAAGGAATACTGCCTACCTCTCAGCTTTTTCATGGGTGAGGAACATGAACTTTGTGCCTATTAGCCCCTTTCAAGTGAGTGGAGAAACATTGTAGTGCTTCTAAGAAAATCTTTCCTGTTAGAAGGAAGAGGGTCTAGCAGCTCGCTTTACATTGTGAACTGAGTTTGATGTATAAGGCAATGCTACCTACCTGTCAGTGTTTTCAAGAGTGAGAAACATCACCTTTGTTCACAATGGCCCCATACAACTGAAAGGAAGATGCAGCAGTGTAGCTTCTGTGACAGAATCGTTCATGTTCGAAGCAAGAGGGCCCAGAACCTTGTTTTGCAGGTGGAATTGAGTTTGCTGTTTCAAGGAATACTGCCTACCTCTCAGTGTTTTCAAGAATGAGAAACATTACCTTTGTTGAAATTGGCCCCATACAACTGAATGGAAGATGCAGTGTAGATTCTGTGAGAGAATCATTCATGTTTGAAGTAAGAGGGCCTAGAAACTTGTTTTGCAGTTTGAATTGAGTTTCCTGTCTCAAGGAATACTACCTAACTCTCAGCTTTTTCCTGAGTGAGGAACATCAACTTTGAGCCTAGTAGGCCCTTTCAAGTGAGTGGAGAAACACTCTAGTTTGAATAAAATCTTTCATGTTAGACGATAGAGGGTCTAGCAGTTTGCTTTGCATTGTGAACTGAGTTTGCTGTGTAAGGGAATAATGCCAACCTGTCAGTGTTTTCAAGAGTGAGAAACATCACCTTTGTTCACAATGGCCCCTTATAACTGAATTGAAGTTGCAGTGTAGCTTGGGTGAGGGAATCGATAATGTTTGAAGCAAGAGGGGCTAGCACGTTCTTTTGCAGTTGGAATTGAGTTTGCTGTCTCAAGGAATACTGCCTAACTCTAAGCTTTTTCCTTGGTGAGGAACATCAACGTTGAGCCAAATAGGCCCCTTCAAGTTTGTGGAGAAACACTGTAGTTCTAATAAAATAATTCAGGTTAGAAGGAAGAGGGTCTAGCAGTTTGCTTAGGATGTGAACTGAGTTTGCTGTATCAGGCAATAGTGCCTACCTCTCAGTGTTTTCAAGAATGAGAAACATTACCTTTGTTGAAAATGGCCCCATACAACTGAAAGGAAGATGCAGTGTAGCTTCTGTGAGAGAATCATTCATGTTTGAAGCAAGAGGTCCTAGAGCCTTGTTTTGCAGTTTGATTTGAGTTTGGTGTGTAAAGGAGTACTGACTACTTGTCAGCTCTTTCATGTGTGAGAAATATCGACTTTGTGACTAATAGCCCCTTTCATGTGAGTGGAGAAACCTTGTTCTGGTTCTAAGAAAATCTTTCATGTTAGAAGGAAGAGGGTCTAGCAGCTTCCTTTGCATTGTGAACTGCGTTTGAAGTGTAAGGGAATACTGAATGCCTGTCAGTATTTTCAAGAATGAGAAACATCACCTTTGTTCACAATGGCTCTTTACAATTGAATGGAAGAAACAGGGTAGCTTGTTTGAGAGAATCAATAATGTTTGAAGCAGGAGGGGCTAGCACCTTGTTTTGCAGTTGGAATTGAGTTTGCTGTTTCAAGGAATACTGCCTACCTCTCAGTGTTTTGAAGAATGAGAAACCTTACCTTTGTTGAAAATGGCCCCATACAACTGAAAGGAAGATGCATTGTAGCTTCTGTGAGAGAATCATTCATGTTTGATGTAAGACGGCCTAGAACCTTGTTTTGCAGTTTGATTTGAGTTTCCTGTTTAAAGGAATACTGCCTACTTCTCAGTGCTTTCATGGTGAGGAACATCAACTGTGTGGAAAATTGCCTCTTTGAAGGGAATTGATTCATGCCTGCATCTCTTGTGGGAGTAAGATGGATGTAAGAAGTATAAGTGTCATGCTCCTTGTTATGCGTTTAGAATTGAGGTACCTGTTTAAAGTAATACTGACTTCCACTCAGTGTTCTCTTGGGTGACTAATATCACCTTTGTGCCAAATAACCCCTTAAAGTGAATGGAAAAAGCTCTGTGTGTCTTGTAATAGAACCATTCATGACAGAAGCAATAGGGTCCAGCTCCTTGTTGAGCAGTGTTAGTTGAGCGAATTTTAAAAGGAGAAGCGCCTGTCTCTCAGTTTTCTGAAGTGTGGGGAACATCATTTTCGCACAAAATTGCCCCTTTCAATGAATGGAAGAATTACTCTATGTCCTGTAGAGAACCACAAACGTTACAAGAAAGAGGGTCTAGCACTTTGTTTAGGACTTTAAATTGAGTAAGCATTTAAAAGGAATACTGCCTATCTCTCAGACTTTTAAAGTTTGAGGAATACAGTCTTTGGCAAAAAACCCCATTCAAGTGAATGGAAGAAACATTGTATCTCTTGTAATGCAGATGTCCAGGTTTGCAGCAGGAGGTTCTGGCCCATTGTTTCCCTGTGCGAATTGAATTAGCACGTGAAAGAATGCTTCCCAAAGAAAGTCTTTCTTGAAGGATATACTGCCTAGCATACAGTGTTTTCAGGTGGGTGGAACATCACTTTTTTGGAAAAGTGCCAAATTCAAGTGAAAGGAAGCAGCACTGTTTCTATTTTAAGAACAGCATTAATGTTAGAAGCAAGGGGGGCTAGCACGCTGTTTACCAGTGAGAAGTGAACGAACTTTTCAAGGGAATACTGCCTGTCTCTCTGGCTTTACACTGTGCAGAACATTACTTTTTTAAACAGCCATTTGCAAGTGAATGGAAGAAGCACTGTTTCTCTTCCAAGAGAACCATGAATGTTACAAGCAAGAGGGCCAAGAACCTTGTATAGCATTGTGAATTCAGTTAGCTGGTTATAAGAATACGGCCTACTTCTCAGTGTTATTTTGAGTGAAAAACATAAACTTTGTGCCAAATACCGCCTTTCAAATGAATGGAGAAACACTGTAGCTCTTCTAATAAAACCATTAATGTTAGAAGGAAGAGGGTCTAGCACATTGTTTAGCATTGTGTATTGAGTTAATTGTGGAAAGGAATACAGTCTACCTCTCATTGTTTTCATGGGGGAGAACATCACCTTTTTCAAAATCACCATATCCTGTGAAGGCCTGAAGCATTGAGGCTCTTATAAGAGAAATATGAATGTTAGCAGAAAGTGGCTCGAGCACTTTGATTAGCACTGTGAATTGAGTTGGCTTTTCAAAGGGACATTGCCTAAGTCTCAGCTTTTTCATGGGTGAGGATCATCAACTTTGTGCCTAATAGCCCCTTTCAAGTGAATGGTGAAACATTGTAGCTCTACTCAGAAAATCTTTTATGTTAGAAGGAAGAGGGTCTAGCAGTTTGCTTTGCATTGTGAACTGAGTTTGCTGTATAAGGGAATACTGCCTACCTCTCAGTGTTATCAAGACTGAGAAACATCACCTTTGTTCTCAATGGCCCCATACAACTGAATGGAAGATGCAGTGTAGCTTGTGTGAGGGAATCAATAATGTTTGAAGCAAGAGGGCTAGCACCTTGTTTTGCAGTTGGAATTGAGTTTGCTGTTTCAAGGAATACTGCCTACCTCTCAGCTTTTTCATGGGTAAGGAACATGAACTTTGTGCCTATTAGCCCCGTTCAAGTGAGTGGAGAAACATTGTAGTGCTTCTCAGAAAATCTTTCATGTTAGAAGGAAGAGGGTCTAGCAGCTTACTTTACATTGTGAACTGAGTTTGCTGTATAAGGGAATACTACCTACCAGTCAGTGTTTTCAAGAGTGAGAAACATCACCTTTGTTCACAATGGCCCCATACAACTGAAAGGAAGATGCAGTGTAGCTTCTGTGAGAGAATCGTTCATGTTTGAAGCAAGAGGGCCCACAACCTTGTTTTGCAGTTGGAATTGAGTTTGCTGTTTCAAGGAATACTGCCTACCTCTCAGTGTTTTCAAGAATGAGAAACATTACCTTCGTTGAAAATGCTCCCATACAACTGAAGGGAAGATGCAGTGTAGATTCTGTGAGAGAATCATTCATGTTTGAAGTAAGAGGGCCTAGAAACTTGTTTTGCAGTTTGAATTGAGCTTCTTGTCTCAAGGAATACTACCTAACTCTCAGCTTTATCCTGAGTGAGGAACATCAACTTTGAGCCTACTAGGCCCTTTCAAGTGAGTGGAGAAACAGTCTAGTTTGAATAAAATCTTTCATGTTAGACGATAGAGGGTCTAGCAGTTTGCTTTGCATTGTGAACTGAGTTTGCTGTGTAAGGGAATAATGCCTACCTGTCAGTGTTTTCAAGAGTGAGAAACATCACCTTTGTTCACAATGGCCCCTTATAACTGAATTGAAGTTGCAGTGTAGCTTGGGTGAGGGAATCAATAATGTTTGAAGCAAGAGGGGCTAGCACCTGGTTTTGCAGTTGGAATTGAGTTTGCTGTTTGAAGGAACACTGCCTACCTCTCACTGTTTTCAAGAATGACAGACATTACCTTTGTTGAAATTGGCCCCATTCAACTGAAAGGAAGATGCAGTGTAGCTTCACTGAGAGAAAAATTCATGTATGAAGTAAGAGGGCCTAGAACCTTGCTTTCCAGTTTGAATTGAGTTTGCTGTCTCAAGGAATACTGCCTAAATCTCAAGTTTTTCCTGGGTGAGGAACATCAACTTTGCGTCAAAAAGGCCCTATCGAGTGAATGGAGAGACTCTCTAGTTCTAATAAAATAATTCATGTTAGAAGGAAGAGGGTCTAGCAGTTTGCTAAGGATTGTGAACTGAGTTTGCTGTATAAGGCAATAGTGCCTACCTCTCAGTGTTTTCAAGAATGAGAAACCTTACCTTTGTTGAAAATGGCCCCATACAACTGAAAGGAAGATGCAGTGTAGCTTCTGTGAGAGAATCATTCATGTTTGAAGCAAGAGGTCCTAGAGCCTTGTTTTGCGGTTTCATTTGAGTTTGCTGTGTAAATGAATACTGCCTAACTCTCAGTGTTTTCATAGGGGAAGAACATCAACTTTGTGCCAAATAGCCAATTTCAAGTGAGTATAGAAGCACTGTAGCTCTTCGAAGAAAACCACTAATGTTAGGAGGAAGAAGGTCTAGCAGCATGCTTTGCATTGTGAATGGAGCTTGCTCTTGAAAAGAACAATGCCTACCTCTAAGTGTATCCATGAAGGAGAATACAAGTGAATGAAAGGAGCACTGTTGGTCTTGTTAGAGAACCATTAATTTTAGAAGCAAGAGGGTGTAGCGACTTGTTTAGTATTGTGAATTCAATTAACATTTTCAAAGGCTTCTGCATATCCCTTAGTGTTATCACAGTTCTGTATCATCAACTTTTTGCAAAATGACCCCTCTATAGTGAATGGCTGGAGCACTGTAACTCGTCAAAGAGACACATTAAAGTTAGAAGCAATAAGGTCTACCACCTTGTTTAGCATTGTGAACTGAGTTGGCTCTCGAAAGGAACACTGCCTAAGTCTCAGCTTTTTCATGGGGGAGGAACATCATCTTTCAGCCAAATAGCCCCTTTTGAGTGAGTGGAGAAACACTCTAGTTTGAATAAAATCTTTCATACTAGAAGGAAGAGAGTCTAGCACTTTGCTTAGCCTTGTGAACTGAGTTGGCTGTGTAAGAGAATAGTGCCTACCTCTCAGGGATTTCAAGAATGAGAAACATTACCTTTTTGAAAATGGCCCCATACAACAGAAAGGAAGATGCAGTGTAGCTTCTGGGAGAGAATCATTCATGTTTGAACTAAGAGGGCCTAGAACCTTGTTTTGCAGTTTGAATTGAGTTTGCTGTCTCAAGGAATACTGTGTAAATCTCAGCTTTTTCCTGGGTGAGGAACATCAACTTTGAGCCAAATAGGCCCTTACAAGTGAGTGGCGAAACACTCTAGTTCGAACAAAATCTTTCATGTTAGAGGGTCTAGCAGTTTGCTTAGCATTGTGAACTGAGTTTCCTGTATAAGGGAATAGTGCTTGTGTCAGAGAATCAATAATATTTGAAGCAAGAGGTGCTAGCACCTTGTTTTGCAGTTGGAATTGACTTTGCTATTTGAAGGAACACTGCCTACCTCTCAGTGTTTTCAAGAATGACAAACATTACCTTTGTTGAAAATGGCCCCATTCAACTGATAGGAAGATGCAGTGTAGCTTCAGTGAGAGAATAATTCATGTATGAAGTAAGAGGGCCTAGAACCTTGCTTTGCAGTTTGAATTGAGTTTGCTGTCTCAAGGAATACTGCCTAAATCTCAGGTTTTTCCTGGGTGAGGAACATCAACTTTGCCTCAAAAAGGCCCTATCGAGTGAATGGAGAGACTCTCTAGTTCTCATAAAATAATTCATGTTAGAAGGAAGAGGGTCTAGCAGTTTGCTAAGGATTGTGAACTGAGTTTGCTGTATAAGGCAATAGTGCCTACCTCTCAGTGTTTTCAAGAATGAGAAACATTACCTTTGTTGAAAATGGCCCCATACAACTGAAAGGAAGATGCAGTGTGGCTTCTGTGAGAGAATTGTTCATGTTTGAAGTAAGAGGGCTTCGAACCTTGCTTTGCAGTTTGATTTGAGTTTGCTGTTTAAAGGAATACTGCCTACCCCTCAGCTTTTTCATGGGTGAAGAACATGAACTTTGTGCCTATTAGCCCCTTTCAAGTGAGTGGAGAAACATTGTAGTGCTTCTAAGAAAATCTTTCCTGTTAGAAGGAAGAGGGTCTAGCAGCTTGCTTTACATTGTGAACTGAGTTTGATGTATAAGGGAGTACTACCTACCTGTCAGTGTTTTCAACAGTGACAAACATCACATTTGTTCACAATGACCCCATACAGCTGAAAGGAAGATGCAGCAGTGTAGCTTCTGTGACAGAATCGTTCATGTTAGAAGCAAGAGGGCCCAGAACCTTGTTTTGCAGTTGGAATTGAGTTTGCTGTTTCAAGGAATACTGCCTACCTCTCAGTGTTTTCAAGAATGAGAAACATTACCTTTGTTGAAAATGGCCCCGTACAACTGAATGGAAGATGCAGTGTAGATTCTGTGAGAGAATCATTCATGTTTGAAGTAAGAGGGCCTAGAAACTTGTTTTGCAGTTTGAATTGAGTTTCCTGTCTCAAGGAATACTACCTAACTCTCAGCTTTTTCCTGAGTGAGGAACATCAACTTTGAGCCTAGTAGGCCCTTTCAAGTGAGTGGAGAAACACTCTAGTTTGAATAAAATCTTTCATGTTAGACGATAGAGGGTCTAGCAGTTTGCTTTGCATTGTGAACTGAGTTTGCTGTGTAAGGGAATAATGCCTACCTGTCAGTGTTTTCAAGAGTGAGAAACATCACCTTTGTTCACAATGGCGCCTTATAACTGAATTGAAGTTGCAGTGTAGCTTGGGTGAGGGAATCAATAATGTTTGAAGCAAGAGGGGCTAGCACCTGGTTTTGCAGTTGGAATTGACTTTGCTGTTTGAAGGAACACTGCCTACCTCTCAGTGTTTTCAAGAATGACAAACATTACCTTTGTTGAAAATGGCCCCATTCAACTGAAAGGAAGATGCAGTATAGCTTCACTGAGAGAATAATTCATGTATGAAGTAAGAGGGCCTAGAACCTTGCTTTCCAGTTTGAATTGAGTTTGCTGTCTCAAGGAATACTGCCTAAATCTCAAGTTTTTCCTGGGTGAGGAACATCAACTTTGCGTGAAATAGGCCCTATCGAGTGAATGGAGAGACTCTCTAGTTCTAATAAAATAATTCATGTTAGAAGGAAGAGGGTCTAGCAGTTTGCTAAGGATTGTGAACTGAGTTTGCTGTATAAGGCAATAGTGCCTACCTCTCAGTGTTTTCAAGAATGAGAAACATTACCTTTGTTGAAAATGGCCCCATACAACTGAAAGGAAGATGCTGTGTAGCTTGTGTGAGGGAATCAATAATGTTTGAAGCAAGAGGGCTAGCACCTTGTTTTGCAGTTGGAATTGAGTTTGCTGTTTCAAGGAATACTGCCTACCTCTCAGCTTTTTCATGGGTGAGGAACATGAACTTTGTGCCTATTAGCCCCTTTCAAGTGAGTGGAGAAACATTGTAGTGCTTCTAAGAAAATCTTTCAGGTTAGAAGGAAGAGGGTCTAGAAGCTTGCTTTACATTGTGAACTGAGTTTGCTGTATAAGGGAATACTACCTACCTGTCAGTGTTTTCAAGAGTGAGAAACATCACCTTTGTTCACAATGGCCCCATACAACTGAAAGGAAGATGCAGTGTAGCTTCTGTGAGAGAATCGTTCATGTTTGAAGAAAGAGGGCCCACATCCTTGTTTTGCAGTTGGAATTGAGTTTGCTGTTTCAAGGAATACGGCCAAACTCTCAGTGTTGTCAAGAATGAGAAACATTACCTTTGTTGAAAATGGCCCCATACAACTGAATGGAAGATGCAGTGTAGATTCTGTGAGAGAATCATTCATGTTTGAAGTAAGAGGGCCTAGAAACTTGTTTTGCAGTTTGAATTGAGTTTCCTGTCTCAAGGAATACTACCTAACTCTCAGCTTTTTCCTGAGTGAGGAACATCAACTTTGAGCCTAGTAGGCCCTTTCAAGTGAGTGGAGAAACACTCTAGTTTGAATAAAATCTTTCATGTTAGACGAAAGAGGGTCTAGCAGTTTGCTTTGCATTGTGAACTGAGTTTGCTGTGTATGGGAATAATGCCTACCTGTCAGTGTTTTCAAGAGTGAGAAACATCACCTTTGTTCACAATATCCCCTTATAACTGAATTGAAGTTGCAGGGTAGCTTGGGTGAGGGAATCAATAATGTTTGAAGCAAGCGGGGCTAGCACGTTCTTTTGCAGTTGGAATTGAGTTTGCTTTCTCAAGGAATACTGCCTAACTCTAAGCTTTTTCCTGGGTGAGGAACATCAACGTTTAGCCAAATAGGCCCTTTCAAGTTTGTGGACAAACACTCTAGTTCTAATAAAATAATTCAGGTTAGAAGGAAGTCGGTCTAGCAGTTTGCTTAGGATTGTGAACTGAGTTTGCTGTATCAGGCAATAGTGCCTACCTCTCAGTGTTTTCAAGAATGAGAAACATTACCTTTGTTGAAAATGGCCCCATAGAACTGAAAGGAAGATGCAGTGTAGCTTCTGTGAGAGAATCATTCATGTTTGAAGCAAGAGGGCCTGGAACCTTGTTTTGCACTTGATTTGAGCTTGCTGTTTAAAGGAATACTGACTACGTGTCAGCTTTTTCATGTGTGAGAAATATCGACTTTGTGACTAATAGCCCCTTTCATGTGAGTGGAGAAACATTGTAGTGCTTCTAAGAAAATCTTTCATGTTAGAAGGAAGAGGGTCTAGCAGCTTGCTTTGCATTGTGAACTGCCTTTGAAGTGTAAGGGAATGCTGAATACCTGTCAGTATTTTCAAGAATGAGAAACATCACCTTTGTTCACAATTTCTCTTTACAATTGAATGGAAGAAACAGGGTAGCTTGTTTGAGAGAATCAAAAATGTTTGAAGCAGGAGGGGCTAGCACCTTGTTTTGCAGTTGGAATTGAGTTAGCTGTTTCAAGGAATACTGCCTACCTCTCAGTGTTTTGATGGGTGAGGAACATCAACTTTGTGCCAAATAGCCAATTTCAAGTGAGTATAGAAGCACTGTAGCTCTTCAAAGAAAACCACTAATGTTAGGAGGAAGAAGGTCTTGCAGCATGCTTTGCATTGTGAATGGAGCTTGTCTTGAAAAGAACAATGCCTACCTCTAAGTGTATCCATGAATGAGAATACAAGTGAATGAAAGGAGCACTGTTGGTCTTTTTAGAGAACCATTAATTTTAGAAGCAAGAGGGTCTAGCAACTTGTTTCGTATTGTGAATTCAGTTAACATTTTCAAAGGCTTCTGCATATCCATTAGTGTTATCACAGTTCTGTATCATGAACTTTTTGCAAAATGACCCCTCTATAGTGAATGGAAAGAGCACTGTAGCTCTTCAAAGAGACACATTAAAGTTAGAAGCAATAAGGTCTACCACCTTGTTTAGCATTGTGAACTGAGTTAGCTCTCGAAAGGAACACTGCCTAAGTCTCAACTTTTTCATGAGGGAGGAACATCATCTTTCCGCCAAATAGCCCCTTTTGAGTGAGTAGAGAAACACTCTAGTTCGAATAAAATCTTTGCTTAGCCTTGTGAACTGAGTTGGCTGTATAAGAGAATAGTGCCTACCTCTCAGGGATTTCAAGAATGAGAAACATAACCTTTTTGAAAATGGCCCCATACAACTGAAAGGAAGATGCAGTGTAGCTTAAGTGAGTGAATCATTCATGTTTGAAGTAAGAGGCCCTAGAACCTTGTTTTGCAGTTTGAATTGAGTTTGCTGTCTCAAGCAATACTGTCTAAATCTCAGCTTTTTCCTTGGTAAGGAACATCAACTTTGAGCAAAATAGGCCCTTACAAGTGAGTGGCGAAACACTCTAGTTCGAACAACATTTTTCATATTAGAAGGAAGAGGGTCTAGCAGCTTGCTTTGCATTGTGAACTGCGTTTGAAGTGTAAGGGAATACTGAATACCTGTCAGTATTTTCAAGAGTGAGAAACATCACCTTTGTTCACAATGGCCCCATACAACTGAAAGGAAGATGCAGTGCAGCTTCTGTGAGAGAATCGTTCATGTTTGAAGTAAGAGGGCCTAGAACCTTGTTTTGTAGTTTGAATTGAGTTTCCTGTCTCAAGGAATACTACCTACCTCTCAGCTTTTTCCTGAGTAAGGAACCTCAACTTTGAGCCTAATAGGCCCTTTCAAGTGAGTGGAGAAACACTCTAGTTTGAATAAAATATTTCATGTTAGACGATAGAGGGTCTAGCAGTTTGCTTAGCATTGTGAACTGAGTTTCCTGTATAAGGGAATAGTGCCTACATCTCAGTGATTTCAAGAATGAGAATCATTACCTTTGTTCACAATGGCTCTATACAATTGAATGGAAGAAGAAGTGTAGCTTGTGTCAGAGAATCAATAATATTTGAAGCAAGAGGTGCTAGCACCTTGTTTTGCAGTTGGAATTGACTTTGCTATTTGAAGGAACACTGCCTACCTCTCAGTGTTTTCAAGAATGACAAACATTACCTTTGTTGAAAATGGCCCCATTCAACTGATAGGAAGATGCAGTGTAGCTTCAGTGAGAGAATAATTCATGTATGAAGTAAGAGGGCCTAGAACCTTGCTTTGCAGTTTGAATTGAGTTTGCTGTCTCAAGGAATACTGCCTAAATCTCAGGTTTTTCCTGGGTGAGGAACATCAACTTTGCCTCAAAAAGGCCCTATCGAGTGAATGGAGAGACTCTCTAGTTCTCATAAAATAATTCATGTTAGAAGGAAGAGGGTCTAGCAGTTTGCTAAGGATTGTGAACTGAGTTTGCTGTATAAGGCAATAGTGCCTACCTCTCAGTGTTTTCAAGAATGAGAAACATTACCTTTGTTGAAAATGGCCCCATACAACTGAAAGGAAGATGCAGTGTGGCTTCTGTGAGAGAATCGTTCATGTTTGAAGTAAGAGGGCTTCGAACCTTGCTTTGCAGTTTGATTTGAGTTTGCTGTTTAAAGGAATACTGCCTACCTCTCAGCTTTTTCATGGGTGAAGAACATGAACTTTTTGCCTATTAGCCCCTTTCAAGTGAGTGGAGAAACATTGTAGTGCTTCTAAGAAAATCTTTCCTGTTAGAAGGAAGAGGGTCTAGCAGCTTGCTTTACATTGTGAACTGAGTTTGATGTATAAGGGAGTACTACGTACCTGTCAGTGTTTTCAACAGTGACAAACATCACATTTCTTCACAATGACCCCATACAGCTGAAAGGAAGATGCAGCAGTGTAGCTTCTGTGACAATCGTTCATGTTAGAAGCAAGAGGGCCCAGAACCTTGTTTTGCAGTTGGAATTGAGTTTGCTGTTTCAAGGAATACTGCCTACCTCTCAGTGTTTTCAAGAATGAGAAACATTACCTTTGTTGAAAATGGCCCCGTACAACTGAATGGAAGATGCAGTGTAGATTCTGTGAGAGAATCATTCATGTTTGAAGTAAGAGGGCCTAGAAACTTGTTTTGCAGTTTGAATTGAGTTTCCTGTCTCAAGGAATACTACCTAACTCTCAGCTTTTTCCTGAGTGAGGAACATCAACTTTGAGCCTAGTAGGCCCTTTCAAGTGAGTGGAGAAACACTCTAGTTTGAATAAAATCTTTCATGTTAGACGATAGAGGGTCTAGCAGTTTGCTTTGCATTGTGAACTGAGTTTGCTGTGTAAGGGAATAATGCCTACCTGTCAGTGTTTTCAAGAGTGAGAAACATCACCTTTGTTCACAATGGCGCCTTATAACTGAAGTGAAGTTGCAGTGTAGCTTGGGTGAGGGAATCAATAATGTTTGAAGCAAGAGGGGCTAGCACCTGGTTTTGCAGTTGGATTGCCTTTGCTGTTTGAAGGAACACTGCCTACCTCTCAGTGTTTTCAAGAATGACAAACATTACCTTTGTTGAAAATGGCCCCATTCAACTGAAAGGAAGATGCAGTATAGCTTCACTGAGAGAATAATTCATGTATGAAGTAGGAGGGCCTAGAACCTTGCTTTCCAGTTTGAATTGAGTTTGCTGTCTCAAGGAATACTGCCTAAATCTCAAGTTTTTCCTGGGTGAGGAACATCAACTTTGCGTGAAATAGGCCCTATCGAGTGAATGGAGAGACTCTCTAGTTCTAATAAAATAATTCATGTTAGAAGGAAGAGGGTCTAGCAGTTTGCTAAGGATTGTGAACTGAGTTTGCTGTATAAGGCAATAGTGCCTACCTCTCAGTGTTTTCAAGAATGAGAAACATTACCTTTGTTGAAAATGGCCCCATAAAACTGAAAGGAAGATGCAGTGTAACTTCTGTGAGAGAATCATTCATGTTTGAAGCAAGAGGGCCTGGAACCTTGTTTTACACTTGATTTGAGCTTGCTGTTTAAAGGAATACTGACTACTTGTCAGCTTTTTCATGTGTGAGAAATATCGACTTTGTGACTAATAGCCCCTTTCATGTGAGTGGAGAAACATTGTACTGGTTCTAAGAAAATCTTTCATGTTAGAAGGAAGGGGGTCTAGCAGCTTGCTTTGCATTGTGAACTGCCTTTGCAGTGTAAGGGAATGCTGAATACCTGTCAGTATTTTCAAGAATGAGAAACATCACCTTTGTTCACAATTTCTCTTTACAATTGAATGGAAGAAACAGGGTAGCTTGTTTGAGAGAATCAAAAATGTTTGAAGCAGGAGGGGCTAGCACCTTGTTTTGCAGTTGGAATTGAGTTAGCTGTTTCAAGGAATACTGCCTACCTCTCAGTGTTTTGATGGGTGAGGAACATCAACTTTGTGCCAAATAGCCAATTTCAAGTGAGTATAGAAGCACTGTAGCTCTTCGAAGAAAACCACTAATGTTAGGAGGAAGAAGGTCTTGCAGCATGCTTTGCATTGTGAATGGAGCTTGCTCTTGAAAAGAACAATGCCTACCTCTAAGTGTATCCATGAATGAGAATACAAGTGAATGAAAGGAGCACTGTTGGTCTTGTTAGAGAACCATTAATTTTAGAAGCAAGAGGGTCTAGCAACTTGTTTCGTATTGTGAATTCAGTTAACATTTTCAAAGGCTTCTGCATATCCATTAGTGTTATCACAGTTCTGTATCATGAACTTTTTGCAAAATGACCCCTCTATAGTGAATGGAAAGAGCACTGTAGCTCTTCAAAGAGACACATTAAAGTTAGAAGCAATAAGGTCTACCACCTTGTTTAGCATTGTGAACTGAGTTGGCTCTCGAAAGGAACACTGCCTAAGTCTCAGCTTTTTCATGGGGGAGGAACATCATCTTACAGCCAAATAGCCCCTTTTGAGTGAGTGGAGAAACACTCTAGTTCGAATAAAATCTTTCATACTAGAAGGAAGAGAGTCTAGCAGTTTGCTTAGCCTTGTGAACTGAGTTGGCTGTGTAAGAGAATAGTGCCTACCTCTCAGGGATTTCAAGAATGAGAAACATTACCTTTTTGAAAATGGCCGCATACAACAGAAAGGAAGTTGCAGTGTAGCTTCTGGGAGAGAATCATTCATGTTTGAAGTAAGAGGGCCTAGAACCTTGTTTTGCAGTTTGAATTGAGTTTGCTGTCTCAAGGAATACTGTGTAAATCTCAGCATAAGGCAATAGTGCCTACCTCTCAGTGTTTTCAAGAATGAGAAACATTACCTTTGTTGAAAATGGCCCCATACAACTGAAAGGAAGATGCAGTGTGGCTTCTGTGAGAGAATCATTCATGTTTGAAGTAAGAGGGCCTAGAACCTTGTTTTGCAGTTTGAATTGAGTTTGCTGTCTCAAGGAATACTGTGTAAATCTCAGCTTTTTCCTGGGTGAGGAACATCAACTTTGAGCCAAATAGGCCCTTACAAGTGAGTGGCGAAACACTCTAGTTCGAACAAAATCTTTCATGTTAGAGGGTCTAGCAGTTTGCTTAGCATTGTGAACTGAGTTTCCTGTATAAGGGAATAGTGCTTGTGTCAGAGAATCAATAATATTTGAAGCAAGAGGTGCTAGCACCTTGTTTTGCAGTTGGAATTGACTTTGCTATTTGAAGGAACACTGCCTACCTCTCAGTGTTTTCAAGAATGACAAACATTACCTTTGTTGAAAATGGCCCCATTCAACTGATAGGAAGATGCAGTGTAGCTTCAGTGAGAGAATAATTCATGTATGAAGTAAGAGGGCCTAGAACCTTGCTTTGCAGTTTGAATTGAGTTTGCTGTCTCAAGGAATACTGCCTAAATCTCAGGTTTTTCCTGGGTGAGGAACATCAACTTTGCCTCAAAAAGGCCCTATCGAGTGAATGGAGAGACTCTCTAGTTCTCATAAAATAATTCATGTTAGAAGGAAGAGGGTCTAGCAGTTTGCTAAGGACTGTGAACTGAGTTTGCTGTATAAGGCAATAGTGCCTACCTCTCAGTGTTTTCAAGAATGAGAAACATTACCTTTGTTGAAAATGGCCCCATACAACTGAAAGGAAGATGCAGTGTGGCTTCTGTGAGAGAATCGTTCATGTTTGAAGTAAGAGGGCTTCGAACCTTGCTTTGCAGTTTGTTTTGAGTTTGCTGTTTAAAGGAATACTGCCTACCCCTCAGCTTTTTCATGGGTGAAGAACATGAACTTTGTGCCTATTAGCCCCTTTCAAGTGAGTGGAGAAACATTGTAGTGCTTCTAAGAAAATCTTTCCTGTTAGAAGGAAGAGGGTCTAGCAGCTTGCTTTACATTGTGAACTGAGTTTGATGTATAAGGGAGTACTACGTACCTGTCAGTGTTTTCAACAGTGACAAACATCACATTTGTTCACAATGACCCCATACAGCTGAAAGGAAGATGCAGCAGTGTAGCTTCTGTGACAGAATCGTTCATGTTAGAAGCAAGAGGGCCCAGAACCTTGTTTTGCAGTTGGAATTGAGTTTGCTGTTTCAAGGAATACTGCCTACCTCTCAGTGTTTTCAAGAATGAGAAACATTACCTTTGTTGAAAATGGCCCCGTACAACTGAATGGAAGATGCAGTGTAGATTCTGTGAGAGAATCATTGATGTTTGAAGTAAGAGGGCCTAGAAACTTGTTTTGCAGTTTGAATTGAGTTTCCTGTCTCAAGGAATACTACCTAACTCTCAGCTTTTTCCTGAGTGAGGAACATCAACTTTGAGCCTAGTAGGCCCTTTCAAGTGAGTGGAGAAACACTCTAGTTTGAATAAAATCTTTCATGTTAGACGATAGAGGGTCTAGCAGTTTGCTTTGCATTGTGAACTGAGTTTGCTGTGTAAGGGAATAATGCCTACCTGTCAGTGTTTTCAAGAGTGAGAAACATCACCTTTGTTCACAATGGCGCCTTATAACTGAATTGAAGTTGCAGTGTAGCTTGGGTGAGGGAATCAATAATGTTTGAAGCAAGAGGGGCTAGCACCTGGTTTTGCAGTTGGAATTGACTTTGCTGTTTGAAGGAACACTGCCTACCTCTCAGTGTTTTCAAGAATGACAAACATTACCTTTGTTGAAAATGGCCCCATTCAACTGAAAGGAAGATGCAGTATAGCTTCACTGAGAGAATAATTCATGTATGAAATAAGAGGGCCTAGAACCTTGCTTTCCAGTTTGAATTGAGTTTGCTGTCTCAAGGAATACTGCCTAAATCTCAAGTTTTTCCTGGGTGAGGAACATCAACTTTGCGTGAAATAGGCCCTATCGAGTGAATGGAGAGACTCTCTAGTTCTAATAAAATAATTCATGTTAGAAGGAAGAGGGTCTAGCAGTTTGCTAAGGATTGTGAACTGAGTTTGCTGTATAAGGCAATAGTGCCTACCTCTCAGTGTTTTCAAGAATGAGAAACATTACCTTTGTTGAAAATGGCCCCATACAACTGAAAGGAAGATGCTGTGTAGCTTGTGTGAGGGAATCAATAATGTTTGAAGCAAGAGGGCTAGCACCTTGTTTTGCAGTTGGAATTGAGTTTGCTGTTTCAAGGAATACTGCCTACCTCTCAGCTTTTTCATGGGTGAGGAACATGAACTTTGTGCCTATTAGCCCCTTTCAAGTGAGTGGAGAAACATTGTAGTGCTTCTAAGAAAATCTTTCAGGTTAGAAGGAAGAGGGTCTAGAAGCTTGCTTTACATTGTGAACTGAGTTTGCTGAATAGGGAATACTACCTACCTGTCAGTGTTTTCTAGAGTGAGAAACATCACCTTTGTTCACAATGGCCCCATACAACTGAAAGGAAGATGCAGTGTAGCTTCTGTGAGAGAATCGTTTATGTTTGAAGAAAGAGGGCCCACATCCTTGTTTTGCAGTTGGAATTGAGTTTGCTGTTTCAAGGAATACGGCCAAACTCTCAGTGTTGTCAAGAATGAGAAACATTACCTTTGTTGAAAATGGCCCCATACAACTGAATGGAAGATGCAGTGTAGATTCTGTGAGAGAATCATTCATGTTTGAAGTAAGAGGGCCTAGAAACTTGTTTTGCAGTTTGAATTGAGTTTCCTGTCTCAAGGAATACTACCTAACTCTCAGCTTTTTCCTGAGTGAGGAACATCAACTTTGAGCCTAGTAGGCCCTTTCAAGTGAGTGGAGAAACACTCTAGTTTGAATAAAATCTTTCATGTTAGACGAAAGAGGGTCTAGCAGTTTGCTTTGCATTGTGAACTGAGTTTGCTGTGTATGGGAATAATGCCTACCTGTCAGTGTTTTCAAGAGTGAGAAACATCACCTTTGTTCACAATATCCCCTTATAACTGAATTGAAGTTGCAGGGTAGCTTGGGTGAGGGAATCAATAATGTTTGAAGCAAGCGGGGCTAGCACGTTCTTTTGCAGTTGGAATTGAGTTTGCTTTCTCAAGGAATACTGCCTAACTCTAAGCTTTTTCCTGGGTGAGGAACATCAACGTTTAGCCAAATAGGCCCTTTCAAGTTTGTGGAGAAACACTCTAGTTCTAATAAAATAATTCAGGTTAGAAGGAAGTCGGTCTAGCAGTTTGCTTAGGATTGTGAACTGAGTTTGCTGTATCAGGCAATAGTGCCTACCTCTCAGTGTTTTCAAGAATGAGAAACATTACCTTTGTTGAAAATGGCCCCATAGAACTGAAAGGAAGATGCAGTGTAGCTTCTGTGAGAGAATCATTCATGTTTGAAGCAAGAGGGCCTGGAACCTTGTTTTGCACTTGATTTGAGCTTGCTGTTTAAAGGAATACTGACTACGTGTCAGCTTTTTCATGTGTGAGAAATATCGACTTTGTGACTAATAGCCCCTTTCATGTGAGTGGAGAAACATTGTACTGGTTCTAAGAAAATCTTTCATGTTAGAAGGAAGAGGGTCTAGCAGCTTGCTTTGCATTGTGAACTGCCTTTGAAGTGTAAGGGAATGCTGAATACCTGTCAGTATTTTCAAGAATGAGAAACATCACCTTTGTTCACAATTTCTCTTTACAATTGAATGGAAGAAACAGGGTAGCTTGTTTGAGAGAATCAAAAATGTTTGAAGCAGGAGGGGCTAGCACCTTGTTTTGCAGTTGGAATTGAGTTAGCTGTTTCAAGGAATACTGCCTACCTCTCAGTGTTTTGATGGGTGAGGAACATCAACTTTGTGCCAAATAGCCAATTTCAAGTGAGTATAGAAGCACTGTAGCTCTTCAAAGAAAACCACTAATGTTAGGAGGAAGAAGGTCTTGCAGCATGCTTTGCATTGTGAATGGAGCTTGCTCTTGAAAAGAACAATGCCTACCTCTAAGTGTATCCATGAATGAGAATACAAGTGAATGAAAGGAGCACTGTTGGTCTTGTTAGAGAACCATTAATTTTAGAAGCAAGAGGGTCTAGCAACTTGTTTCGTATTGTGAATTCAGTTAACATTTTCAAAGGCTTCTGCATATCCATTAGTGTTATCACAGTTCTGTATCATGAACTTTTTGCAAAATGACCCCTCTATAGTGAATGGAAAGAGCACTGTAGCTCTTCAAAGAGACACATTAAAGTTAGAAGCAATAAGGTCTACCACCTTGTTTAGCATTGTGAACTGAGTTAGCTCTCGAAAGGAACACTGCCTAAGTCTCAACTTTTTCATGAGGGAGGAACATCATCTTTCCGCCAAATAGCCCCTTTTGAGTGAGTAGAGAAACACTCTAGTTCGAATAAAATCTTTGCTTAGCCTTGTGAACTGAGTTGGCTGTATAAGAGAATAGTGCCTACCTCTCAGGGATTTCAAGAATGAGAAACATAACCTTTTTGAAAATGGCCCCATACAACTGAAAGGAAGATGCAGTGTAGCTTAAGTGAGTGAATCATTCATGTTTGAAGTAAGAGGCCCTAGAACCTTGTTTTGCAGTTTGAATTGAGTTTGCTGTCTCAAGCAATACTGTCTAAATCTCAGCTTTTTCCTTGGTAAGGAACATCAACTTTGAGCAAAATAGGCCCTTACAAGTGAGTGGCGAAACACTCTAGTTCGAACAACATTTTTCATATTAGAAGGAAGAGGGTCTAGCAGCTTGCTTTGCATTGTGAACTGCGTTTGAAGTGTAAGGGAATACTGAATATCTGTCAGTATTTTCAAGAGTGAGAAACATCACCTTTGTTCACAATGGCCCCATACAACTGAAAGGAAGATGCAGTGCAGCTTCTGTGAGAGAATCGTTCATGTTTGAAGTAAGAGGGCCTAGAACCTTGTTTTGTAGTTTGAATTGAGTTTCCTGTCTCAAGGAATACTACCTACCTCTCAGCTTTTTCCTGAGTAAGGAACCTCAACTTTGAGCCTAATAGGCCCTTTCAAGTGAGTGGAGAAACACTCTAGTTTGAATAAAATATTTCATGTTAGACGATAGAGGGTCTAGCAGTTTGCTTAACATTGTGAACTGAGTTTCCTGTATAAGGGAATAGTGCCTACCTCTCAGTGATTTCAAGAAAGAGAATCATTACCTTTGTTCACAATGGCTCTATACAATTGAATGGAAGAAGCAGTGTAGCTTGTGTCAGAGAATCAATAATATTTGAAGCAAGAGGTGCTAGCACCTTGTTTTGCAGTTGGAATTGACTTTGCTATTTGAAGGAACACTGCCTACCTCTCAGTGTTTTCAAGAATGACAAACATTACCTTTGTTGAAAATGGCCCCATTCAACTGATAGGAAGATGCAGTGTAGCTTCAGTGAGAGAATAATTCATGTATGAAGTAAGAGGGCCTAGAACCTTGCTTTGCAGTTTGAATTGAGTTTGCTGTCTCAAGGAATACTGCCTAAATCTCAGGTTTTTCCTGGGTGAGGAACATCAACTTTGCGTCAAAAAGGCCCTATCGAGTGAATGGAGAGACTCTCTAGTTCTCATAAAATAATTCATGTTAGAAGGAAGAGGGTCTAGCAGTTTGCTAAGGATTGTGAACTGAGTTTGCTGTATAAGGCAATAGTGCCTACCTCTCAGTGTTTTCAAGAATGAGAAACATTACCTTTGTTGAAAATGGCCCCATACAACTGAAAGGAAGATGCAGTGTGGCTTCTGTGAGAGAATCGTTCATGTTTGAAGTAAGAGGGCTTCGAACCTTGCTTTGCAGTTTGATTTGAGTTTGCTGTTTAAAGGAATACTGCCTACCTCTCAGCTTTTTCATGGGTGAAGAACATGAACTTTTTGCCTATTAGCCCCTTTCAAGTGAGTGGAGAAACATTGTAGTGCTTCTAAGAAAATCTTTCCTGTTAGAAGGAAGAGGGTCTAGCAGCTTGCTTTACATTGTGAACTGAGTTTGATGTATAAGGGAGTACTACGTACCTGTCAGTGTTTTCAACAGTGACAAACATCACATTTCTTCACAATGACCCCATACAGCTGAAAGGAAGATGCAGCAGTGTAGCTTCTGTGACAATCGTTCATGTTAGAAGCAAGAGGGTCCAGAACCTTGTTTTGCAGTTGGAATTGAGTTTGCTGTTTCAAGGAATACTGCCTACCTCTCAGTGTTTTCAAGAATGAGAAACATTACCTTTGTTGAAAATGGCCCCGTACAACTGAATGGAAGATGCAGTGTAGATTCTGTGAGAGAATCATTCATGTTTGAAGTAAGAGGGCCTAGAAACTTGTTTTGCAGTTTGAATTGAGTTTCCTGTCTCAAGGAATACTACCTAACTCTCAGCTTTTTCCTGAGTGAGGAACATCAACTTTGAGCCTAGTAGGCCCTTTCAAGTGAGTGGAGAAACACTCTAGTTTGAATAAAATCTTTCATGTTAGACGATAGAGGGTCTAGCAGTTTGCTTTGCATTGTGAACTGAGTTTGCTGTGTAAGGGAATAATGCCTACCTGTCAGTGTTTTCAAGAGTGAGAAACATCACCTTTGTTCACAATGGCGCCTTATAACTGAAGTGAAGTTGCAGTGTAGCTTGGGTGAGGGAATCAATAATGTTTGAAGCAAGAGGGGCTAGCACCTGGTTTTGCAGTTGGATTGCCTTTGCTGTTTGAAGGAACACTGCCTACCTCTCAGTGTTTTCAAGAATGACAAACATTACCTTTGTTGAAAATGGCCCCATTCAACTGAAAGGAAGATGCAGTATAGCTTCACTGAGAGAATAATTCATGTATGAAGTAGGAGGGCCTAGAACCTTGCTTTCCAGTTTGAATTGAGTTTGCTGTCTCAAGGAATACTGCCTAAATCTCAAGTTTTTCCTGGGTGAGGAACATCAACTTTGCGTGAAATAGGCCCTATCGAGTGAATGGAGAGACTCTCTAGTTCTAATAAAATAATTCATGTTAGAAGGAAGAGGGTCTAGCAGTTTGCTAAGGATTGTGAACTGAGTTTGCTGTATAAGGCAATAGTGCCTACCTCTCAGTGTTTTCAAGAATGAGAAACATTACCTTTGTTGAAAATGGCCCCATAAAACTGAAAGGAAGATGCAGTGTAACTTCTGTGAGAGAATCATTCATGTTTGAAGCAAGAGTGCCTGGAACCTTGTTTTACACTTGATTTGAGCTTGCTGTTTAAAGGAATACTGACTACTTGTCAGCTTTTTCATGTGTGAGAAATATCGACTTTGTGACTAATAGCCCCTTTCATGTGAGTGGAGAAACCTTGTTCTGGTTCTAAGAAAATCTTTCATGTTAGAAGGAAGGGGGTCTAGCAGCTTGCTTTGCATTGTGAACTGCCTTTGAAGTGTAAGGGAATGCTGAATACCTGTCAGTATTTTCAAGAATGAGAAACATCACCTTTGTTCACAATTTCTCTTTACAATTGAATGGAAGAAACAGGGTAGCTTGTTTGAGAGAATCAAAAATGTTTGAAGCAGGAGGGGCTAGCACCTTGTTTTGCAGTTGGAATTGAGTTAGCTGTTTCAAGGAATACTGCCTACCTCTCAGTGTTTTGATGGGTGAGGAACATCAACTTTGTGCCAAATAGCCAATTTCAAGTGAGTATAGAAGCACTGTAGCTCTTCGAAGAAAACCACTAATGTTAGGAGGAAGAAGGTCTTGCAGCATGCTTTGCATTGTGAATGGAGCTTGCTCTTGAAAAGAACAATGCCTACCTCTAAGTGTATCCATGAATGAGAATACAAGTGAATGAAAGGAGCACTGTTGGTCTTGTTAGAGAACCATTAATTTTAGAAGCAAGAGGGTCTAGCAACTTGTTTCGTATTGTGAATTCAGTTAACATTTTCAAAGGCTTCTGCATATCCATTAGTGTTATCACAGTTCTGTATCATGAACTTTTTGCAAAATGACCCCTCTATAGTGAATGGAAAGAGCACTGTAGCTCTTCAAAGAGACACATTAAAGTTAGAAGCAATAAGGTCTACCACCTTGTTTAGCATTGTGAACTGAGTTGGCTCTCGAAAGGAACACTGCCTAAGTCTCAACTTTTTCATGAGGGAGGAACATCATCTTTCCGCCAAATAGCCCCTTTTGAGTGAGTAGAGAAACACTCTAGTTCGAATAAAATCTTTCATACTAGAAGGAAGAGTGTCTAGCAGTTTGCTTAGCCTTGTGAAGTGAGTTGGCTGTATAAGAGAATAGTGCCTACCTCTCAGGGATTTCAAGAATGAGAAACATAACCTTTTTGAAAATGGCCCCATACAACTGAAAGGAAGATGCAGTGTAGCTTAAGTGAGTGAATCATTCATGTTTGAAGTAAGAGGCCCTAGAACCTTGTTTTGCAGTTTGAATTGAGTTTGCTGTCTCAAGCAATACTGTCTAAATCTCAGCTTTTTCCTTGGTAAGGAACATCAACTTTGAGCAAAATAGGCCCTTACAAGTGAGTGGCGAAACACTCTAGTTCGAACAACATTTTTCATATTAGAAGGAAGAGGGTCTAGCAGCTTGCTTTGCATTGTGAACTGCGTTTGAAGTGTAAGGGAATACTGAATATCTGTCAGTATTTTCAAGAGTGAGAAACATCACCTTTGTTCACAATGGCCCCATACAACTGAAAGGAAGATGCAGTGCAGCTTCTGTGAGAGAATCGTTCATGTTTGAAGTAAGAGGGCCTAGAACCTTGTTTTGTAGTTTGAATTGAGTTTCCTGTCTCAAGGAATACTACCTACCTCTCAGCTTTTTCCTGAGTAAGGAACCTCAACTTTGAGCCTAATAGGCCCTTTCAAGTGAGTGGAGAAACACTCTAGTTTGAATAAAATATTTCATGTTAGACGATAGAGGGTCTAGCAGTTTGCTTAACATTGTGAACTGAGTTTCCTGTATAAGGGAATAGTGCCTACCTCTCAGTGATTTCAAGAAAGAGAATCATTACCTTTGTTCACAATGGCTCTATACAATTGAATGGAAGAAGCAGTGTAGCTTGTGTCAGAGAATCAATAATATTTGAAGCAAGAGGTGCTAGCACCTTGTTTTGCAGTTGGAATTGACTTTGCTATTTGAAGGAACACTGCCTACCTCTCAGTGTTTTCAAGAATGACAAACATTACCTTTGTTGAAAATGGCCCCATTCAACTGATAGGAAGATGCAGTGTAGCTTCAGTGAGAGAATAATTCATGTATGAAGTAAGAGGGCCTAGAACCTTGCTTTGCAGTTTGAATTGAGTTTGCTGTCTCAAGGAATACTGCCTAAATCTCAGGTTTTTCCTGGGTGAGGAACATCAACTTTGCGTCAAAAAGGCCCTATCGAGTGAATGGAGAGACTCTCTAGTTCTCATAAAATAATTCATGTTAGAAGGAAGAGGGTCTAGCAGTTTGCTAAGGATTGTGAACTGAGTTTGCTGTATAAGGCAATAGTGCCTACCTCTCAGTGTTTTCAAGAATGAGAAACATTACCTTTGTTGAAAATGGCCCCATACAACTGAAAGGAAGATGCAGTGTGGCTTCTGTGAGAGAATCGTTCATGTTTGAAGTAAGAGGGCTTCGAACCTTGCTTTGCAGTTTGATTTGAGTTTGCTGTTTAAAGGAATACTGCCTACCTCTCAGCTTTTTCATGGGTGAAGAACATGAACTTTTTGCCTATTAGCCCCTTTCAAGTGAGTGGAGAAACATTGTAGTGCTTCTAAGAAAATCTTTCCTGTTATAAGCAAGAGGGTCTAGCAGCTTGCTTTACATTGTGAACTGAGTTTGATGTATAAGGGAGTACTACGTACCTGTCAGTGTTTTCAACAGTGACAAACATCACATTTGTTCACAATGACCCCATACAGCTGAAAGGAAGATGCAGCAGTGTAGCTTCTGTGACAATCGTTCATGTTAGAAGCAAGAGGGCCCAGAACCTTGTTTTGCAGTTGGAATTGAGTTTGCTGTTTCAAGGAATACTGCCTACCTCTCAGTGTTTTCAAGAATGAGAAACATTACCTTTGTTGAAAATGGCCCCGTACAACTGAATGGAAGATGCAGTGTAGATTCTGTGAGAGAATCATTCATGTTTGAAGTAAGAGCGCCTAGAAACTTGTTTTGCAGTTTGAATTGAGTTTCCTGTCTCAAGGAATACTACCTAACTCTCAGCTTTTTCCTGAGTGAGGAACATCAACTTTGAGCCTAGTAGGCCCTTTCAAGTGAGTGGAGAAACGCTCTAGTTTGAATAAAATCTTTCATGTTAGACGATAGAGGGTCTAGCAGTTTGCTTTGCATTGTGAACTGAGTTTGCTGTGTAAGGGAATAATGCCTACCTGTCAGTGTTTTCAAGAGTGAGAAACATCACCTTTGTTCACAATGGCGCCTTATAACTGAAGTGAAGTTGCAGTGTAGCTTGGGTGAGGGAATCAATAATGTTTGAAGCAAGAGGGGCTAGCACCTGGTTTTGCAGTTGGATTGCCTTTGCTGTTTGAAGGAACACTGCCTACCTCTCAGTGTTTTCAAGAATGACAAACATTACCTTTGTTGAAAATGGCCCCATTCAACTGAAAGGAAGTTGCAGTATAGCTTCACTGAGAGAATAATTCATGTATGAAGTAGGAGGGCCTAGAACCTTGCTTTCCAGTTTGAATTGAGTTTGCTGTCTCAAGGAATACTGCCTAAATCTCAAGTTTTTCCTGGGTGAGGAACATCAACTTTGCGTGAAATAGGCCCTATCGAGTGAATGGAGAGACTCTCTAGTTCTAATAAAATAATTCATGTTAGAAGGAAGAGGGTCTAGCAGTTTGGTAAGGATTGTGAACTGAGTTTGCTGTATAAGGCAATAGTGCCTACCTCTCAGTGTTTTCAAGAATGAGAAACATTACCTTTGTTGAAAATGGCCCCATAAAACTGAAAGGAAGATGCAGTGTAACTTCTGTGAGAGAATCATTCATGTTTGAAGCAAGAGTGCCTGGAACCTTGTTTTACACTTGATTTGAGCTTGCTGTTTAAAGGAATACTGACTACTTGTCAGCTTTTTCATGTGTGAGAAATATCGACTTTGTGACTAATAGCCCCTTTCATGTGAGTGGAGAAACATTGTACTGGTTCTAAGATAATCTTTCATGTTAGAAGGAAGGGGGTCTAGCAGCTTGCTTTGCATTGTGAACTTCCTTTGAAGTGTAAGGGAATGCTGAATACCTGTCAGTATTTTCAAGAATGAGAAACATCACCTTTGTTCACAATTTCTCTTTACAATTGAATGGAAGAAACAGGGTAGCTTGTTTGAGAGAATCAAAAATGTTTGAAGCAGGAGGGGCTAGCACCTTGTTTTGCAGTTGGAATTGAGTTAGCTGTTTCAAGGAATACTGCCTACCTCTCAGTGTTTTGATGGGTGAGGAACATCAACTTTGTGCCAAATAGCCAATTTCAAGTGAGTATAGAAGCACTGTAGCTCTTCGAAGAAAACCACTAATGTTAGGAGGAAGAAGGTCTTGCAGCATGCTTTGCATTGTGAATGGAGCTTGCTCTTGAAAAGAACAATGCCTACCTCTAAGTGTATCCATGAATGAGAATACAAGTGAATGAAAGGAGCACTATTGGTCTTGTTAGAGAACCATTAATTTTAGAAGCAAGAGGGTCTAGCAACTTGTTTCGTATTGTGAATTCAGTTAACATTTTCAAAGGCTTCTGCATATCCATTAGTGTTATCACAGTTCTGTATCATGAACTTTTTGCAAAATGACCCCTCTATAGTGAATGGAAAGAGCACTGTAGCTCTTCAAAGAGACACATTAAAGTTAGAAGCAATAAGGTCTACCACCTTGTTTAGCATTGTGAACTGAGTTAGCTCTCGAAAGGGACACTGCCTAAGTCTCAACTTTTTCATGAGGGAGGAACATCATCTTTCCGCCAAATAGCCCCTTTTGAGTGAGTAGAGAAACACTCTAGTTCGAATAAAATCTTTGCTTAGCCTTGTGAACTGAGTTGGATGTATAAGAGAATAGTGCCTACCTCTCAGGGATTTCAAGAATGAGAAACATAACCTTTTTGAAAATGGCCCCATACAACTGAAAGGAAGATGCAGTGTAGCTTAAGTGAGTGAATCATTCATGTTTGAAGTAAGAGGCCCTAGAACCTTGTTTTGCAGTTTGAATTGAGTTTGCTGTCTCAAGCAATACTGTCTAAATCTCAGCTTTTTCCTTGGTAAGGAACATCAACTTTGAGCAAAATAGGCCCTTACAAGTGAGTGGCGAAACACTCTAGTTCGAACAACATTTTTCATATTAGAAGGAAGAGGGTCTAGCAGCTTGCTTTGCATTGTGAACTGCGTTTGATGTATAAGGGAGTACTACGTACCTGTCAGTGTTTTCAACAGTGACAAACATCACATTTGTTCACAATGACCCCATACAACTGAAAGGAAGATGCAGCAGTGTAGCTTCTGTGACAGAATAATTCATGTATGAAGTAAGAGGGCCTAGAACCTTCCTTTCCAGTTTGAATTGAGTTTGCTGTCTCAAGGAATACTGCCTAAATCTCAAGTTTTTCGTGGGTGAGGAACATCAACTTTGCGTCAAATAGGCCCTATCGAGTGAATGGAGAGACTCTCTAGTTCTAATAAAATAATTCATGTTAGAAGGAAGAGGGTCTAGCAGTTTGCTAAGGATTGTGAACTGAGTTTGCTGTATGAGGCAATAGTGCCTACCTCTCAGTGTTTTCAAGAATGAGAAACATTACCTTTGTTAAAAATGGCCCCATACAACTGAAAGGAAGATTCAGTGTGGCTTCTGGGAGAGAATCATTCATGTTTGAAGTAAGAGGGCCTAGAACCTTATTTTGCAGTTTGAATTGAGTTTGCTGTCTCAAGGAATACTGTGTAAATCTCAGCTTTTTCCTGGGTGAGGAACATCAACTTTGAGCCAAATAGGCCCTTACAAGTGAGTGGCGAAACACTCTAGTTCGAACAAAATCTTTCATGTTAGAAGGAAGAGGGTCTAGCAGTTTGCTTAGCATTGTGAACTGAGTTTCCTGTATAAGGGAATAGTGCCTAGGTCTCAGTGATTTCAAGAATGAGAATCATTACCTTTGTTCACAATGGCTCTATACAATTGAATGGAAGAAGCAGTGTAGCTTGTGTGAGAGAATCAATAATGTTTGAAGCAAGAGGGGCTAGCACCTTGTTTTGCAGTTGGAATTGACTTTGCTGTTTGAAAGAACACTGCCTACCTCTCAGTGTTTTCAAGAATGACAAACATTACCTTTGTTGAAAATGGCCACATTCAACTGAAAGGAAGATGCAGTGTAGCTTCAGTGAGAGAATAATTCATGTATGAAGTAAGAGGGCCTAGAACCTTGCTTTGCGGTTTGAATTGAGTTTGCTGTCTCAATGAATACTGCCTAAATCTCAGGTTTTTCCTGGGTGAGGAACATCAACTTTGCGTCAAATAGGCCCTATCGAGTGAATGGAGAGACTCTCTAGTTCTAGTAAAATAATTCATGTTAGAAGGAAGAGGGTCTAGCGGTGTGCTTAGGATTGTGAACTGAGTTTGCTGTATAAGGCAATAGTGCCTACCTCTCAGTGTTTTCAAGAATGAGAAACATTACCTTTGTTGAAAATGGCCCCATACAACTGAAAGGAAGATGCAGTGTGGCTTCTGTGAGAGAATCGTTCATGTTTGAAGTAAGAGGGCTTAGAACCTTGCTTTGCAGTTTGATTTGAGTTTGCTGTTTAAAGGAATACTGCCTACCTCTCAGCTTTTTCATGGGTGAAGAACATGAACTTTGGGCCTATTAGCCCCTTTCAAGTGAGGGGAGAAACATTGTAGTGCTTCTAAGAAAATCTTTCCTGTTAGAAGGAAGAGGGTCTAGCAGCTTGCTTTACATTGTGAACTGAGTTTGATGTCTAAGGGAGTACTACCTACCTGTCAGTGTTTTCAACAGTGACAAACATCACATTTGTTCACAATGACCCCATACAACTGAAAGGAAGATGCAGCAGTGTAGCTTCTGTGACAGAATCGTTCATGTTAGAAGCAAGAGGGCCCAGAACCTTGTTTTGCAGTTGGAATTGAGTTTGCTGTTTCAAGGAATACTGCCTACCTCTCAGTGTTTTCAAGAATGAGAAACATTACCTTTGTTGAAAATGGCCCCGTACAACTGAATGGAAGATGCAGTGTAGATTCTGTGAGAGAATCATTCATGTTTGAAGTAAGAGGGCCTAGAAACTTGTTTTGCAGTTTGAATTGAGTTTCCTGTCTCAAGGAATACTACCTAACTCTCAGCTTTTTCCTGAGTGAGGAACATAAACTTTGAGCCTAGTAGGCCCTTTCAAGTGAGTGGAGAAACACTCTAGTTTGAATAAAATCTTTCATGTTAGACGATAGAGGGTCTAGCAGTTTGCTTTGCATTGTGAACTGAGTTTGCTGTGTAAGGGAATAATGCCTACCTGTCAGTGTTTTCAAGAGTGAGAAACATCACCTTTGTTCACAATGGCGCCTTATAACTGCATTGAAGTTGCAGTGTAGCTTGGGTGAGGGAATCAATAATGTTTGAAGCAAGAGGGACTAGCACCTGGTTTTGCAGTTGGAATTGACTTTGCTGTTTGAAGGAACACTGCCTACCTCTCAGTGTTTTCAAGAATGACAAACATTACCTTTGTTGAAAATGGCCACTTTCAACTGAAAGGAAGATGCAGTGTAGCTTCAGTGAGAGAATAATTCATGTATGAAGTAAGAGGGCCTAGAACCTTGCTTTGCAGTTTGAATTGAGTTTGCTGTCTCAAGGAATACTGCCTAAATCTCAGGTTTTTCCTGGGTGAGGAACATCAACTTTGAGCCTAGTAGGCCCTTTCAAGTGAGTGGAGAAACACTCTAGTTTGAATAAAATCTTTCATGTTAGACGATAGAGGGTCTAGCAGTTTGCTTTGCATTGTGAACTGAGTTTGCTGTGTAAGGGAATAATGCCTACCTGTCAGTGTTTTCAAGAGTGAGAAACATCACCTTTGTTCACAATGGCCCCTTATAACTGAATTGAAGTTGCAGTGTAGCTTGGGTGAAGGAATCGATAATGTTTGAAGCAAAAGGGGCTAGCACGTTCTTTTGCAGTTGGAATTGAGTTTGCTGTCTCAAGGAATACTGCCTAACTCTAAGCTTTTTCCTTGGTGAGGAACATCAACGTTGAGCCAAATAGGCCCCTTCAAGTTTGTGGAGAAACACTGTAGTTCTAATAAAATAATTCAGGTTAGAAGGAAGAGGGTCTAGCAGTTTGCTTAGGATGTGAACTGAGTTTGCTGTATCAGGCAATAGTGCCTACCTCTCAGTGTTTTCAAGAATGAGAAACATTACCTTTGTTGAAAATGGCCCCATACAACTGAAAGGAAGATGCAGTGTATCTTCTGTGAGAGAATCATTCATGTTTGAAGCAAGAGGTCCTAGAGCCTTGTTTTGCAGTTTGATTTGAGTTTGCTGTGTAAAGGAGTACTGCCTAACTCTCAGTGTTTTCATGGGTGAGGAACATCAACTTTGTGCCAAATAGCCAATTTCAAGTGAGTATAGAAGCACTCTAGCTCTTCGAAGAAAACCACTAATGTTAGGAGGGAGAAGGTCTAGCAGCATGCTTTGCATTGTGAATGGAGCTTGCTCTTGAAAAGAACAATGCCTACCTCTAATTGTATCCATGAATGAGAATACAAGTGAATGAAAGGAGCACTGTTGGTCTTGTTAGAGAACCATTAATTTTAGAAGCAAGAAGGTCTAGCGACTTGTTTAGTATTGTGAATTCAGTTAATATTTTCAAAGGCTTTTGCCTATCCCTTAGTGTTATCACAGTTCTGTATCATCAACTTTTTGCCAAATGACCCCTCTATAGTGAATGGCAGGAGCACTGTAGCTCTTCAAAGAGACACATTAAAGTTAGAAGCAATAAGGTCTACCACCTTGTTTAGCATTGTGAACTGCGTTATCTCTCGAAAGGAACACTGCCTAAGTCTCAGCTTTTTCATGGGGGAGGAACATCATCTTTCAGCCAAATAGCCCCTTTTGAGTGAGTGGAGAAACACTCTAGTTCGAATAAAATATTTCATACTTAGAAGGAAGAGAGTGTAGCACTTTGCTTAGCCTTTTGAACTGTGTTGGCTGTATAAGAGAATAGTGCCTACCTCTCAGGGATTTCAAGAAAGAGAAACATTACCTTTGTTGAAAATGGCCCCATACAACTGAAAGGAAGATGCAGTGTAGCTTCTGTGAGAGAATCATTCATATATGAAGTAAGAGGGCCTAGAACCTTGCTTTCCAGTTTGAATTGAGTTTGCTCTCTCAAGGAATACTGCCTAAATCTCAGGATTTTCCTGGGTGAGGAACATCAACTTTCCGTCAAATAGGCCCTATCGAGTGAATGGAGAGACTCTCTAGTTCTAATAAAATAATTCATGTTAGAAGGAAGAGGGTCTAGCAGTTTGCTTAGGATTGTGAACTGAGTTTGCTGTATAAGGCAATAGTGCCTACCTCTCAGTGTTTTCAAGAATGAGAAACATTACCTTTGTTGAAAATGGCCCCATACTACTGAAAGAAAGATGCAGTGTGGCTTCTGTGTGAGAAACGTTCATGTTTGAAGTAAGAGGGCTTAGAACCTTGCTTTGCAGTTTGATTTGTGTTTGCTGTTTAAAGGAATACTGCCTACCTCTCAGCTTTTTCATGGGTGAGGAACATGAACTTTGTGTCTATTAGCCCCTTTCAAGTGAGTGGAGAAACATTGTAGTGCTTCTAAGAAAATCTTTCATGTTAGAAGGAAGAGGGTCTAGCAGCTTGCTTTACATTGTGAACTGAGTTTGATGTATAAGGGAGTACTACCTACCTGTCAGTGTTTTCAACAGTGACAAACATCACATTTGTTCACAATGACCCCATACAACTGAAAGGAAGATGCAGCAGTGTAGCTTCTGTGACAGAATCGTTCATGTTTGATGTAAGACGGCCTAGAACCTTGTTTTGCAGTTTGATTTGAGTTTGCTGTTTAAAGGAATACTGCCTACTGGTCAGTGCTTTCATGGTGAGGAACATCAACTGTGTGGAAAATTGCCTCTTTGAAGGGAATTGATTCATGCCTGCATCTCTTGTGGGAGAAAGATGGATGTAAGAAGTATAAGTGTCATGCTCCTTGTTATGCGTTTAGAATTGAGGTACCTGTTTAAAGTAATACTGACTTCCACTCAGTGTTCTCTTGGGTGACTAATATCACCTTTGTGCCAAATAACCCCTTAAAGTGAATGGAAAAAGCTCTGTGTGTCTTGTAATAGAACCATTCATGACAGAAGCAATAGGGTCCAGCTCCTTGTTGAGCAGTGTTAGTTGAGCGAATTTTAAAAGTAGAAGTGCCTGTCTCTCAGTTTTCTGAAGTGTGGGGAACATCATTTTCGCACAAAATTGCCCCTTTCAATGAATGGAAGAATTACTCTATGTCCTGTAGAGAACCACAAACGTTACAAGAAAGAGGGTCTAGCACTTTGTTTAGGACATTAAATTGAGTAAGCATTTAAAAAGAATACTGCCTATCTCTCAGGCTTTTAAAGTTTGAGGAATACAGTCTTTGGCAAAAAAGCCCCATTCAAGTGAATGGAAGAAACATTGTATCTCTTGTAATGCAGATGTCCAGGTTTGCAGCAGGGGGTTCTGGCCCATTGTTTCCCTGTGAGAATTGAATTAGCACTTGAAAGAATGCTTCCCAAAGAAAGTCTTTCTTGAAGGATATACTGCCTAGCACACAGTGTTTTCAGGTGGGTGGAACATCACTTTTTTGGAAAAGTGCCAAATTCAAGTGAAAGGAAGCAGCACTGTTTCTATTTTAAGAACAGCATTAATGTTAGAAGCAAGGGGGGCTAGCATGCTGTTTACCAGTGAGAAGTGAATGAACTTTTCAAGGGAATACTGCCTGTCTCTCTGGCTTTACACTGTGCAGAACATTACTTTTTTAAACAGCCATTTGCAAGTGAATGGAAGAAGCACTGTTTCTCTTCCAAGAGAACCATGAATGTTACAAGCAAGAGGGCCAAGAACCTTGTATAGCATTGTGAATTCAGTTAGCTGGTTATAAGAATACGGCCTACATCTCAGTGTTATTTTGAGTGAAAAACATAAACTTTGTGCCAAATACCGCCTTTCAAATGAATGGAGAAACACTGTAGCTCTTCTAATAAAACCATTAATGTTAGAAGGAAGAGGGTCTAGCACATTGTTTAGCATTGTGTATTGAGTTAATTGTGGAGAGGAATACAGTCTACCTCTCATTGTTTTCATGGGGGAGAACATCACCTTTTTCAAAATCACCATATCCTGTGAAGGCCTGAAGCATTGAGGCTCTTATAAGAGAAATATGAATGTTAGCAGAAAGTGGCTCGAGCACTTTGATTAGCACTGTGAATTGAGTTGGCTTTTCAAAGGGACATTGCCTAAGTCTCAGCTTTTTCATGGGTGAGGATCATCAACTTTGTGCCTAATAGCCCCTTTCAAGTGAATGGTGAAACATTGTAGCTCTACTCAGAAAATCTTTTATGTTAGAAGGAAGAGGGTCTAGCAGTTTGCTTTGCATTGTGAACTGAGTTTGCTGTATAAGGGAATACTGCCTACCTCTCAGTGTTTTCAAGACTGAGAAACATCACCTTTGTTCTCAATGGCCCCATACAACTGAATGGAAGATGCAGTGTAGCTTGTGTGAGGGAATCAATAATGTTTGAAGCAAGAGGGCTAGCACCTTGTTTTGCAGTTGGAATTGTGTTTGCTGTTTCAAGGAATACTGCCTACCTCTCAGCTTTTTCATGGGTAAGGAACATGAACTTTGTGCCTATTAGCCCCTTTCAAGTGAGTGGAGAAACATTGTAGTGCTTCTAAGAAAATCTTTCATGTTAGAAGGAAGAGGGTCTAGCAGCTTGCTTTACATTGTGAACTGAGTTTGCTGTATAAGGGAATACTACCTACCAGTCAGTGTTTTCAAGAGTGAGAAACATCACCTTTGTTCACAATGGCCCCATACAACTGAAAGGAAGATGCAGTGTAGCTTCTGTGAGAGAATCGTTCATGTTTCAAGCAAGAGGGCCCACAACCTTGTTTTGCAGGTGGAATTGAGTTTGCTGTTTCAAGGAATACTGCCTACCTCTCAGTGTTTTCAAGAATGAGAAACATTACCTTTGTTGAAATTGGCCCCATACAACTGAATGGAAGATGCAGTGTAGATTCTGTGAGAGAATCATTCATGTTTGAAGTAAGAGGGCCTAGAAACTTGTTTTGCAGTTTGAATTGAGTTTCCTGTCTCAAGGAATACTACCTAACTCTCAGCTTTTTCCTGAGTTAGGAACATCAACTTTGAGCCTAGTAGGCCCTTTCAAGTGAGTGGAGAAACACTCTAGTTTGAATAAAATCTTTCATGTTAGACGATAGAGGGTCTAGCAGTTTGCTTTGCATTGTGAACTGAGTTTGCTGTGTAAGGGAATAATGCCTACCTGTCAGTGTTTTCAAGAGTGAGAAACATCACCTTTGTTCACAATGGCCCCTTATAACAGAATTGAAGTTGCAGTGTAGCTTCGGTGAGGGAATCAATAATGTTTGAAGCAAGAGGGGCTAGCACGTTCTTTTGCAGTTGGAATTGAGTTTGCTGTCTCAAGGAATACTGCCTAACTCTAAGCTTTTTCCTGGGTGAGGAACATCAACGTTGAGCCAAATAGGCCCTTTCAAGTTTGTGGAGAAACACTCTAGTTCTAATAAAATAATTCCGGTTAGAAGGAAGAGGGTCTAGCAGTTTGCTTAGGATTGTGAACTGAGTTTGCTGTATCAGGCAATAGTGCCTACCTCTCAGTGTTTTCAAGAATGAGAAACATTACCTTTGTTGAAAATGGCCCCATACAACTGAAAGGAAGATGCAGTGTAGCTTCTGGGAGAGAATCATTCATGTTTGAAGCAAGAGGGCCTGGAACCTTGTTTTGCACTTGATTTGAGCTTGCTGTTTAAAGGAATACTGACTACTTGTCAGCTTTTTCATGTGTGAGAAATATCGACTTTGTGACTAATAGCCCCTTTCATGTGAGTGGAGAAACCTTGTTCTGGTTCTAAGAAAATCTTTCATGTTAGAAGGAAGAGGGTCTAGCAGCTTCCTTTGCATTGTGAACTGCGTTTGAAGTGTAAGGGAATACTGAATATCTGTCAGTATTTTCAAGAATGAGAAACATCACCTTTGTTCACAATGGCTCTTTACAATTGAATGGAAGAAACAGGGTAGCTTGTTGGAGAGAATCAATAATGTTTGAAGCAAGAGGGGCTAGCACCTTGCTTTGCAGTTGGAATTGACTTTGCTGTTTCAAGGAATACTGCCTACCTCTCAGTGTTTTCAAGAATGAGAAACCTTACCTTTGTTGAAAATGGCCCCATACAACTGAAAGGAAGATGCATTGTAGCTTCTGTGAGAGAATCATTCATGTTTGATGTAAGACGGCCTAGAACCTTGTTTTGCAGTTTGAATTGAGTTTGCTGTCTCAAGGAATACTGTCTAAATCTCAGCTTTTTCCTGGGTGAGGAACATCAACTTTGAGCCAAATAGGCCCTTACAAGTGAGTGGTGAAACACTCTAGTTCGAACAAAACCTTCCATGTTAGAAGGAAGAGGGTCTAGCAGTTTGCTTAGCATTGTGAACTGAGTTTCCTGTATAAGGGAATAGTGCCTACCTCTCAGTGATTTCAAGAATGAGAATCATTACCTTTGTTCACAATGGCTCTATACAATTGAATGGAAGAAGCAGTGTAGCTTGTGTGAGAGAATCCATAATGTTTGAAGCAAGAGGGGCTAGCACCTTGTTTTGCAGTTGGAATTGACTTTGCTGTTTGAAGGAACACTGCCTACCTCTCAGTGTTTTCAAGAATGACAAACATTACCTTTGTTGAAAATGGCCCCATTCAACTGAAAGGAAGATGCAGTGTAGCTTCAGTGAGAGAATAATTCATGTATGAAGTAAGAGGGCTTAGAACCTTGCTTTGCAGTTTGAATTGAGTTTGTTGTCTCAAGGAATACTGCCTAAATCTCAGGTTTTTCCTGGGTGAGGAACATCAACTTTGCGTCAAATAGGCCCTATCGAGTGAATGGAGAGACTCTCTAGTTCTAATAAAATAATTCATGTTAGACGGAAGAGGGTCTAGCATTTTGCTTAGCCTTGTGAACTGAGTTGGCTGTATAAGAGAATAGTGCCTACCTCTCAGGGATTTCAAGAATGAGAAACATTACCTTTTTGAAAATGGCCCCATACAACAGAAAGGAAGATGCAGTGTACCTTCTGGGAGAGAATCATTCATGTTTGAAGTAAGAGGCCCTAGAACCTTGTTTTGCAGTTTGAATTGAGTTTGCTGTCTCAAGGAATACTGTCTAAATCTCAGCTTTTTCCTGGGTGAGGAACATCAACTTTGAGCCAAATAGGCCCTTACAAGTGAGTGGTGAAACACTATAGTTCGAACAAAACCTTTCATGTTAGAAGGAAGAGGGTCTAGCAGTTTGCTTAGCATTGTGAACTGAGTTTCCTGTATAAGGGAATAGTGCCTACCTCTCAGTGATTTCAAGAATGAGAATCATTACCTTTGTTCACAATGGCTCTATACAATTGAATGGAAGAAGCAGTGTAGCTTGTGTGAGAGAATCAATAATGTTTGAAGCAAGAGGGGCTAGCACCTTGTTTTGCAGTTGGAATTGACTTTGCTGTTTGAAGGAACACTGCCTACCTCTCAGTGTTTTCAAGAATGACAAACATTACCTTTGTTGAAAATGGCCCCATTCAACTGAAAGGAAGATGCAGTGTAGATTCTGTGAGAGAATCATTCATGTTTGAAGTAAGAGGGCCTAGAAACTTGTTTTGCAGTTTGAATTGAGTTTCCTGTCTCAAGGAATACTACCTAACTCACAGCTTTTTCCTGAGTGAGGAACATCAACTTTGAGCCTAGTAGGCCCTTTCAAGTGAGTGGAGAAACACTCTAGTTTGAATAAAATCTTTCATGTTAGACGATAGAGGGTCTAGCAGTTTGCTTTGCATTGTGAACTGAGTTTGCTGTGTAAGGGAATAATGCCTACCTGTCAGTGTTTTCAAGAGTGAGAAACATCACCTTTGTTCACAATGGCCCCTTATAACTGAATTGAAGTTGCAGTGTAGCTTGGGTGAGGGAATCGATAATGTTTGAAGCAAGAGGGGCTAGCACGTTCTTTTGCAGTTGGAATTGAGTTTGCTGTCTCAAGGAATACTGCCTAACTCTAAGCTTTTTCCTTGGTGAGGAACATCAACGTTGAGCCAAATAGGCCCCTTCAAGTTTGTGGAGAAACACTGTAGTTCTAATAAAATAATTCAGGTTAGAAGGAAGAGGGTCTAGCAGTTTGCTTAGGATGTGAACTGAGTTTGCTGTATCAGGCAATAGTGCCTACCTCTCAGTGTTTTCAAGAATGAGAAACATTACCTTTGTTGAAAATGGCCCCATACAACTGAAAGGAAGATGCAGTGTAGCTTCTGTGAGAGAATCATTCATGTTTGAAGCAAGAGGTCCTAGAGCCTTGTTTTGCAGTTTGATTTGAGTTTGCTGTGTAAAGGAGTACTGCCTAACTCTCAGTGTTTTCATGGGTGAGGAACATCAACTTTGTGCCAAATAGCTAATTTCAAGTGAGTATAGAAGCACTCTAGCTCTTCGAAGAAAACCACTAATGTTAGGAGGGAGAAGGTCTAGCAGCATGCTTTGCATTGTGAATGGAGCTTGCTCTTGAAAAAAACAATGCCTACCTCTAATTGTATCCATGAATGAGAATACAAGTGAATGAAAGGAGCACTGTTGGTCTTGTTAGAGAACCATTAATTTTAGAAGCAAGAAGGTCTAGCGACTTGTTTAGTATTGTGAATTCAGTTAATATTTTCAAAGGCTTTTGCCTATCCCTTAGTGTTATCACAGTTCTGTATCATCAACTTTTTGCAAAATGACCCCTCTATAGTGAATGGCAGGAGCACTGTAGCTCTTCAAAGAGACACATTAAAGTTAGAAGCAATAAGGTCTACCACCTTGTTTAGCATTGTGAACTGCGTTATCTCTCGAAAGGAACACTGCCTAAGTCTCAGCTTTTTCATGGGGGAGGAACATCATCTTTCAGCCAAATAGCCCCTTTTGAGTGAGTGGAGAAACACTCTAGTTCGAATAAAATATTTCATACTTAGAAGGAAGAGAGTGTAGCACTTTGCTTAGCCTTTTGAACTGTGTTGGCTGTATAAGAGAATAGTGCCTACCTCTCAGGGATTTCAAGAAAGAGAAACATTACCTTTGTTGAAAATGGCCCCATACAACTGAAAGGAAGATGCAGTGTAGCTTCTGTGAGAGAATCATTCATATATGAAGTAAGAGGGCCTAGAACCTTGCTTTCCAGTTTGAATTGAGTTTGCTCTCTCAAGGAATACTGCCTAAATCTCAGGATTTTCCTGGGTGAGGAACATCAACTTTGCGTCAAATAGGCCCTATCGAGTGAATGGAGAGACTCTCTAGTTCTAATAAAATAATTCATGTTAGAAGGAAGAGGGTCTAGCAGTTTGCTTAGGATTGTGAACTGAGTTTGCTGTATAAGGCAATAGTGCCTACCTCTCAGTGTTTTCAAGAATGAGAAACATTACCTTTGTTGAAAATGGCCCCATACAACTGAAAGGAAGATGCAGTGTGGCTTCTGTGTGAGAAACGTTCATGTTTGAAGTAAGAGGGCTTAGAACCTTGCTTTGCAGTTTGATTTGTGTTTGCTGTTTAAAGGAATACTGCCTACCTCTCAGCTTTTTCATGGGTGAGGAACATGAACTTTGTGTCTATTAGCCCCTTTCAAGTGAGTGGAGAAACATTGTAGTGCTTCTAAGAAAATCTTTCATGTTAGAAGGAAGAGGGTCTAGCAGCTTGCTTTACATTGTGAACTGAGTTTGATGTATAAGGGAGTACTACCTACCTGTCAGTGTTTTCAACAGTGACAAACATCACATTTGTTCACAATGACCCCATACAACTGAAAGGAAGATGCAGCAGTGTAGCTTCTGTGACAGAATCGTTCATGTTTGATGTAAGACGGCCTAGAACCTTGTTTTGCAGTTTGATTTGAGTTTGCTGTTTAAAGGAATACTGCCTACTGGTCAGTGCTTTCATGGTGAGGAACATCAACTGTGTGGAAAATTGCCTCTTTGAAGGGAATTGATTCATGCCTGCATGTCTTGTGGGAGTAAGATGGATGTAAGAAGTATAAGTGTCATGCTCCTTGTTATGCGTTTAGAATTGAGGTACCTGTTTAAAGTAATACTGACTTCCACTCAGTGTTCTCTTGGGTGACTAATATCACCTTTGTGCCAAATAACCCCTTAAAGTGAATGGAAAAAGCTCTGTGTGTCTTGTAATAGAACCATTCATGACAGAAGCAATAGGGTCCAGCTCCTTGTTGAGCAGTGTTAGTTGAGCGAATTTTAAAAGGAGAAGCGCCTGTCTCTCAGTTTTCTGAAGTGTGGGGAACATCATTTTCGCACAAAATTGCCCCTTTCAATGAATGGAAGAATTACTCTATGTCCTGTAGAGAACCACAAACGTTACAAGAAAGAGGGTCTAGCACTTTGTTTAGGACTTTAAATTGAGTAAGCATTTAAAAGGAATACTGCCTATCTCTCAGGCTTTTAAAGTTTGAGGAATACAGTCTTTGGCAAAAAAGCCCCATTCAAGTGAATGGAAGAAACATTGTATCTCTTGTAATGCAGATGTCCAGGTTTGCAGCAGGAGGTTCTGGCACATTGTTTCCCTGTGTGAATTGAATTAGTACGTGAAAGAATGCTTCCCAAAGAAAGTCTTTCTTTTTTTTTTGTTTTTCATTTTTCTTTTATTATTCATATGTGCATACAAGGCTTGGTTTATTTCTCCCCCCTGCCCCCACCCCCTCCCTTACCACCCACTCCACCCCCTCCCGCTCCCCCCCTCAATACCCAGCAGAAACTATTTTGCCCTTATCTCTAATTTTGTTGTAAAGAGAGTATAAGCAATAATAGGAAGGAACAAGGGGTTTTGCTGGTTGAGATGAGGATACCTATACAGGGCATTGACTCACATTGATTTCCTGTGCGTGGGTGTTACCTTCTAGGTTAATTCTTTTTAATCTAACCTTTTCTCTAGTTCCTGGTCCCCTTTTCCTATTGGCCTCAGTTGCTTTAAGGTATCTGCTTTAGTTTCTCTGCATTAAGGGCAACAAATGCTAGCTAGTTTTTTAGGTGTCTTACCTATCCTCACCCCTCCCTTGTGTGCTCTCGCTTTTATCATGTGCTCATAGTCCAATCCCCTTGTTGTGTTTGCCCTTGATCTAATGTCCACATATGAGGGAGAACATACGATTTTTGGTCTTTTGAGCCAGGCTAACCTCACTCAGAATGATGTTCTCCAATTCCATCCATTTACCAGCGAATGATAACATTTCGTTCTTCTTCATGGCTGCATAAAATTCCATTGTGTATAGATACCACATTTTCTTAATCCATTCGTCAGTGCTGGGGCATCTTGGCTGTTTCCATAACTTGGCTATTGTGAATAGTGCCGCAATAAACATGGATGTGCAGGTGCCTCTGGAGTAACAGTCTTTTGGGTATATCCCCAAGAGTGGTATTGCTGGATCAAATGGTAGATCGATGTCCAGCTTTTTAGGTAGCCTCCAAATTTTTTTCCAGAGTGGTTGTACTAGTCTACATTCCCACCAACAGTGTAAGAGGGTTCCTTTTTCCCCGCATCCTCGCCAACACCTGTTGTTGGTGGTGTTGCTAATGATGGCTATTCTAACAGGGGTGAGGTGGAATCTTAGTGTGGTTTTAATTTGCATTTCCTTTATTGCTAGAGATGGTGAGCATTTTTTCATGTGTTTTCGGGCCATTTGAATTTCTTCTTTTGAGAAAGTTCTGTTTAGTTCACATGCCCATTTCTTTATTTGTTCATTAGTTTTGGGAGAATTTAGTTTTTTAAGTTCCCTGTATATTCTAGTTATCAGTCCTTTGTCTGATGTGTAGCTGGCAAATATTTTCTCCCACTCGGTGGGTGTTCTCTTCAGTTTAGAGACCATTTCTTTTGATGAACAGAAGCTTTTTAGTTTTATGAGGTCCCATTTGTCTATGCTATCTCTTAGTTGCTGTGCTGCTGGGGTTTCATTGAGAAAGTTCTTACCTATACCTACTAACTCCAGAGTATTTCCTATTCAAGAAAGTCTTTCCTGAAGGATATACTGCCTAGCACACAGTGTTTTCAGGTGGGTGGAACATCACTTTTTTGGAAAAGTGCCAAATTCAAGTGAAAGGAAGCAGCACTGTTTCTATTTTAAGAACAGCATTAATGTTAGAAGCAAGGGGGGCTAGCATGCTGTTTACCAGTGAGAAGTGAATGAACTTTTCAAGGGAATACTGCCTGTCTCTCTGGCTTTACACTGTGCAGAACATTACTTTTTTAAACAGCCATTTGCAAGTGAATGGAAGAAGCACTGTTTCTCTTCCAAGAGAACCATGAATGTTACAAGCAAGAGGGCCAAGAACCTTGTATAGCATTGTGAATTCAGTTAGCTGGTTATAAGAATACGGCCTACATCTCAGTGTTATTTTGAGTGAAAAACATAAACTTTGTGCCAAATACCGCCTTTCAAATGAATGGAGAAACACTGTAGCTCTTCTAATAAAACCATTAATGTTAGAAGGAAGAGGGTCTAGCACATTGTTTAGCATTGTGTATTGAGTTAATTGTGGAAAGGAATACAGTCTACCTCTCATTGTTTTCATGGGGGAGAACATCACCTTTTTCAAAATCACCATATCCTGTGAAGGCCTGAAGCATTGAGGCTCTTATAAGAGAAATATGAATGTTAGCAGAAAGTGGCTCGAGCACTTTGATTAGCACTGTGAATTGAGTTGGCTTTTCAAAGGGACATTGCCTAAGTCTCAGCTTTTTCATGGGTGAGGATCATCAACTTTGTGCCTAATAGCCCCTTTCAAGTGAATGGTGAAACATTGTAGCTCTACTCAGAAAATCTTTTATGTTAGAAGGAAGAGGGTCTAGCAGTTTGCTTTGCATTGTGAACTGAGTTTGCTGTATAAGGGAATACTGCCTACCTCTCAGTGTTTTCAAGACTGAGAAACATCACCTTTGTTCTCAATGGCCCCATACAACTGAATGGAAGATGCAGTGAAGCTTGTGTGAGGGAATCAATAATGTTTGAAGCAAGAGGGCTAGCACCTTGTTTTGCAGTTGGAATTGAGTTTGCTGTCTCAAGGAATACTGCCTAACTCTCAGCTTTTTCCTGAGTGAGGAACATCAACTTTGAGCCTAGTAGGCCCTTTCAAGTGAGTGGTGAAACACTCTAGTTTGAATAAAATCTTTCATGTTAGACGATAGAGGGTCTAGCAGTTTGCTTTGCATTGTGAACTGAGTTTGCTGTGTAAGGGAATAATGCCTACCTGTCAGTGTTTTCAAGAGTGAGAAACATCACCTTTGTTCACAATGGCCCCTTATAATTGAATTGAAGTTGCAGTGTAGCTTCGGTGAGGGAATCAATAATGTTTGAAGCAAGAGGGGCTAGCACGTTCTTTTGCAGTTGGAATTGAGTTTGCTGTCTCAAGGAATACTGCCTAACTCTAAGCTTTTTCCTGGGTGAGGAACATCAACGTTGAGCCAAATAGGCCCTTTCAAGTTTGTGGAGAAACACTCTAGTTCTAATAAAATAATTCAGGTTAGAAGGAAGAAGGTCTAGCAGTTTGCTTAGGATTGTGAACTGAGTTTGCTGTATCAGGCAATAGTGCCTACCTCTCAGTGTTTTCAAGAATGAGAAACCTTACCTTTGTTGAAAATGGCCCCATACAACTGAAAGGAAGATGCAGTGTAGCTTCTGTGAGAGAATCATTCATGTTTGAAGCAAGAGGTCCTAGAGCCTTGTTTTGCGGTTTCATTTGAGTTTGCTGTGTAAATGAATACTGCCTAACTCTCAGTATTTTCATAGGTGAAGAACATCAACTTTGTGCCAAATAGCCAATTTCAAGTGAGTATAGAAGCACTGTAGCTCTTCGAAGAAAACCACTAATCTTAGGAGGAAGAAGGTCTAGCAGCATGCTTTGCATTGTGAATGGAGCTTGCTCTTGAAAAGAACAATGCCTACCTCTAAGTGTATCCATGGATGAGAATACAAGTGAATGAAAGGAGCACTGTTGGTCTTGTTAGAGAACCATTAATTTTAGAAGCAAGAGGGTCTAGCGACTTGTTTAGTATTGTGAATTCCATTAACATTTTCAAAGGCTTCTGCATATCCCTTAGTGTTTTCACAGTTCTGTATCATCAACTTTTTGCAAAATGATCCCTCTATAGTGAATGGCAGGAGCACTGTAGCTCTTCAAAGAGACACATTAAAGTTAGAAGCAATAAGGTCTACCACCTTGTTTAGCATTGTGAACTGAGTTGTCTCTCGAAAGGAACACTGCCTAAGTCTCAGCATTTTCATGGGGGAGGAACATCATCTTTCAGCCAAATAGCCCCTTTGGTGTGAGTGGAGAAACACTCTAGTTCGAATAAAATCTTTCATACTAGAAGGAAGAGAGTCTAGCATTTTGCTTAGCCTTGTGAACTGAGTTGGCTGTATAAGAGAATAGTGCCTACCTCTCAGGGATTTCAAGAATGAGAAACATTACCTTTTTGAAAATGGCCCCATACAACAGAAAGGAAGATGCAGTGTACCTTCTGGGAGAGAATCATTCATGTTTGAAGTAAGAGGCCCTAGAACCTTGTTTTGCAGTTTGAATTGAGTTTGCTGTCTCAAGGAATACTGTCTAAATCTCAGCTTTTTCCTGGGTGAGGAACATCAACTTTGAGCCAAATAGGCCCTTACAAGTGAGTGGTGAAACACTATAGTTCGAACAAAACCTTTCATGTTAGAAGGAAGAGGGTCTAGCAGTTTGCTTAGCATTGTGAACTGAGTTTCCTGTATAAGGGAATAGTGCCTACCTCTCAGTGATTTCAAGAATGAGAATCATTACCTTTGTTCACAATGGCTCTATACAATTGAATGGAAGAAGCAGTGTAGCTTGTGTGAGAGAATCAATAATGTTTTAAGCAAGAGGGGCTAGCACCTTGTTTTGCAGTTGGAATTCACTTTGCTGTTTGAAGGAACACTGCCTACCTCTCAGTGTTTTCAAGAATGAGAAACATTACCTTTGTTGAAAATGGCCCCATTCAACTGAAAGGAAGATGCAGTGTAGCTTCAGTGAGAGAATAATTCATGTATGAAGTAAGAGGGCCTAGAACCTTGCTTTGCAGTTTGAATTGAGTTTGCTGTCTCAAGGAATACTGCCTAAATCTCAGGTTTTTCCTGGGTGAGGAACATCAACTTTGCGTCAAATAGGCTCTATCGAGTGAATGGAGAGACTCTCTAGTTCTAATAAAATAATTCATGTTAGAAGGAAGAGGTCTAGCAGTTTGCTTAGGATTGTGAACTGAGTTTGCTGTATAATGCAATAGTGCCTACCTCTCAGTGTTTTCAAGAATGAGAAACATTACCTTTGCTGAAAATGGCCCCATACAACTGAAAGGAAGATGCAGTGTGGCTTCTGTGAGAGAATCGTTCATGTTTGAAGTAAGAGGGCTTAGAACCTTGCTTTGCAGTTTGATTTGAGTTTGCTGTTTAAAGGAATACTGCCTACCTCTCAGCTTTTTCATGGGTGAGGAACATGAACTTTGTGCCTATTAGCCCCTTTCAAGTGAGTGGAGAAACATTGTAGTGCTTCTAAGAAAATCTTTCCTGTTAGAAGGAAGAGGGTCTAGCAGCTCGCTTTACATTGTGAACTGAGTTTGATGTATAAGGCAATGCTACCTACCTGTCAGTGTTTTCAAGAGTGAGAAACATCACCTTTGTTCACAATGGCCCCATACAACTGAAAGGAAGATGCAGCAGTGTAGCTTCTGTGACAGAATCGTTCATGTTCGAAGCAAGAGGGCCCAGAACCTTGTTTTGCAGGTGGAATTGAGTTTGCTGTTTCAAGGAATACTGCCTACCTCTCAGTGTTTTCAAGAATGAGAAACATTACCTTTGTTGAAATTGGCCCCATACAACTGAATGGAAGATGCAGTGTAGATTCTGTGAGAGAATCATTCATGTTTGAAGTAAGAGGGCCTAGAAACTTGTTTTGCAGTTTGAATTGAGTTTCCTGTCTCAAGGAATACTACCTAACTCACAGCTTTTTCCTGAGTGAGGAACATCAACTTTGAGCCTAGTAGGCCCTTTCAAGTGAGTGGAGAAACACTCTAGTTTGAATAAAATCTTTCATGTTAGACGATAGAGGGTCTAGCAGTTTGCTTTGCATTGTGAACTGAGTTTGCTGTGTAAGGGAATAATGCCTACCTGTCAGTGTTTTCAAGAGTGAGAAACATCACCTTTGTTCACAATGGCCCCTTATAACTGAATTGAAGTTGCAGTGTAGCTTGGGTGAGGGAATCGATAATGTTTGAAGCAAGAGGGGCTAGCACGTTCTTTTGCAGTTGGAATTGAGTTTGCTGTCTCAAGGAATACTGCCTAACTCTAAGCTTTTTCCTTGGTGAGGAACATCAACGTTGAGCCAAATAGGCCCCTTCAAGTTTGTGGAGAAACACTGTAGTTCTAATAAAATAATTCAGGTTAGAAGGAAGAGGGTCTAGCAGTTTGCTTAGGATGTGAACTGAGTTTGCTGTATCAGGCAATAGTGCCTACCTCTCAGTGTTTTCAAGAATGAGAAACATTACCTTTGTTGAAAATGGCCCCATACAACTGAAAGGAAGATGCAGTGTAGCTTCTGTGAGAGAATCATTCATGTTTGAAGCAAGAGGTCCTAGAGCCTTGTTTTGCAGTTTGATTTGAGTTTGCTGTGTAAAGGAGTACTGCCTAACTCTCAGTGTTTTCATGGGTGAGGAACATCAACTTTGTGCCAAATAGCCAATTTCAAGTGAGTATAGAAGCACTCTAGCTCTTCGAAGAAAACCACTAATGTTAGGAGGGAGAAGGTCTAGCAGCATGCTTTGCATTGTGAATGGAGCTTGCTCTAATTGTATCCATGAATGAGAATACAAGTGAATGAAAGGAGCACTGTTGGTCTTGTTAGAGAACCATTAATTTTAGAAGCAAGAAGGTCTAGCAACTTGTTTAGTATTGTGAATTCAGTTAATATTTTCAAAGGCTTTTGCCTATCCCTTAGTGTTATCACAGTTCTGTATCATCAACTTTTTGCAAAATGACCCCTCTATAGTGAATGGCAGGAGCACTGTAGCTCTTCAAAGAGACACATTAAAGTTAGAAGCAATAAGGTCTACCACCTTGTTTAGCATTGTGAACTGCGTTATCTCTCGAAAGGAACACTGCCTAAGTCTCAGCTTTTTCATGGGGGAGGAACATCATCTTTCAGCCAAATAGCCCCTTTTGAGTGAGTGGAGAAACACTCTAGTTCGAATAAAATATTTCATACTTAGAAGGAAGAGAGTGTAGCACTTTGCTTAGCCTTTTGAACTGTGTTGGCTGTATAAGAGAATAGTGCCTACCTCTCAGGGATTTCAAGAAAGAGAAACATTACCTTTGTTGAAAATGGCCCCATACAACTGAAAGGAAGATGCAGTGTAGCTTCTGTGAGAGAATCATTCATATATGAAGTAAGAGGGCCTAGAACCTTGCTTTCCAGTTTGAATTGAGTTTGCTCTCTCAAGGAATACTGCCTAAATCTCAGGATTTTCCTGGGTGAGGAACATCAACTTTGCGTCAAATAGGCCCTATCGAGTGAATGGAGAGACTCTCTAGTTCTAATAAAATAATTCATGTTAGAAGGAAGAGGGTCTAGCAGTTTGCTTAGGATTGTGAACTGAGTTTGCTGTATAAGGCAATAGTGCCTACCTCTCAGTGTTTTCAAGAATGAGAAACATTACCTTTGTTGAAAATGGCCCCATACAACTGAAAGGAAGATGCAGTGTGGCTTCTGTGTGAGAAACGTTCATGTTTGAAGTAAGAGGGCTTAGAACCTTGCTTTGCAGTTTGATTTGTGTTTGCTGTTTAAAGGAATACTGCCTACCTCTCAGCTTTTTCATGGGTGAGGAACATGAACTTTGTGTCTATTAGCCCCTTTCAAGTGAGTGGAGAAACATTGTAGTGCTTCTAAGAAAATCTTTCATGTTAGAAGGAAGAGGGTCTAGCAGCTTGCTTTACATTGTGAACTGAGTTTGATGTATAAGGGAGTACTACCTACCTGTCAGTGTTTTCAACAGTGACAAACATCACATTTGTTCACAATGACCCCATACAACTGAAAGGAAGATGCAGCAGTGTAGCTTCTGTGACAGAATCGTTCATGTTTGATGTAAGACGGCCTAGAACCTTGTTTTGCAGTTTGATTTGAGTTTGCTGTTTAAAGGAATACTGCCTACTGGTCAGTGCTTTCATGGTGAGGAACATCAACTGTGTGGAAAATTGCCTCTTTGAAGGGAATTGATTCATGCCTGCATGTCTTGTGGGAGTAAGATGGATGTAAGAAGTATAAGTGTCATGCTCCTTGTTATGCGTTTAGAATTGAGGTACCTGTTTAAAGTAATACTGACTTCCACTCAGTGTTCTCTTGGGTGACTAATATCACCTTTGTGCCAAATAACCCCTTAAAGTGAATGGAAAAAGCTCTGTGTGTCTTGTAATAGAACCATTCATGACAGAAGCAATAGGGTCCAGCTCCTTGTTGAGCAGTGTTAGTTGAGCGAATTTTAAAAGGAGAAGCGCCTGTCTCTCAGTTTTCTGAAGTGTGGGGAACATCATTTTCGCACAAAATTGCCCCTTTCAATGAATGGAAGAATTACTCTATGTCCTGTAGAGAACCACAAACGTTACAAGAAAGAGGGTCTAGCACTTTGTTTAGGACTTTAAATTGAGTAAGCATTTAAAAGGAATACTGCCTATCTCTCAGGCTTTTAAAGTTTGAGGAATACAGTCTTTGGCAAAAAAGCCCCATTCAAGTGAATGGAAGAAACATTGTATCTCTTGTAATGCAGATGTCCAGGTTTGCAGCAGGAGGTTCTGGCACATTGTTTCCCTGTGTGAATTGAATTAGTACGTGAAAGAATGCTTCCCAAAGAAAGTCTTTCTTTTTTTTTTGTTTTTCATTTTTCTTTTATTATTCATATGTGCATACAAGGCTTGGTTTATTTCTCCCCCCTGCCCCCACCCCCTCCCTTACCACCCACTCCACCCCCTCCCGCTCCCCCCCTCAATACCCAGCAGAAACTATTTTGCCCTTATCTCTAATTTTGTTGTAAAGAGAGTATAAGCAATAATAGGAAGGAACAAGGGGTTTTGCTGGTTGAGATGAGGATACCTATACAGGGCATTGACTCACATTGATTTCCTGTGCGTGGGTGTTACCTTCTAGGTTAATTCTTTTTAATCTAACCTTTTCTCTAGTTCCTGGTCCCCTTTTCCTATTGGCCTCAGTTGCTTTAAGGTATCTGCTTTAGTTTCTCTGCATTAAGGGCAACAAATGCTAGCTAGTTTTTTAGGTGTCTTACCTATCCTCACCCCTCCCTTGTGTGCTCTCGCTTTTATCATGTGCTCATAGTCCAATCCCCTTGTTGTGTTTGCCCTTGATCTAATGTCCACATATGAGGGAGAACATACGATTTTTGGTCTTTTGAGCCAGGCTAACCTCACTCAGAATGATGTTCTCCAATTCCATCCATTTACCAGCGAATGATAACATTTCGTTCTTCTTCATGGCTGCATAAAATTCCATTGTGTATAGATACCACATTTTCTTAATCCATTCGTCAGTGCTGGGGCATCTTGGCTGTTTCCATAACTTGGCTATTGTGAATAGTGCCGCAATAAACATGGATGTGCAGGTGCCTCTGGAGTAACAGTCTTTTGGGTATATCCCCAAGAGTGGTATTGCTGGATCAAATGGTAGATCGATGTCCAGCTTTTTAGGTAGCCTCCAAATTTTTTTCCAGAGTGGTTGTACTAGTCTACATTCCCACCAACAGTGTAAGAGGGTTCCTTTTTCCCCGCATCCTCGCCAACACCTGTTGTTGGTGGTGTTGCTAATGATGGCTATTCTAACAGGGGTGAGGTGGAATCTTAGTGTGGTTTTAATTTGCATTTCCTTTATTGCTAGAGATGGTGAGCATTTTTTCATGTGTTTTCGGGCCATTTGAATTTCTTCTTTTGAGAAAGTTCTGTTTAGTTCACATGCCCATTTCTTTATTTGTTCATTAGTTTTGGGAGAATTTAGTTTTTTAAGTTCCCTGTATATTCTAGTTATCAGTCCTTTGTCTGATGTGTAGCTGGCAAATATTTTCTCCCACTCGGTGGGTGTTCTCTTCAGTTTAGAGACCATTTCTTTTGATGAACAGAAGCTTTTTAGTTTTATGAGGTCCCATTTGTCTATGCTATCTCTTAGTTGCTGTGCTGCTGGGGTTTCATTGAGAAAGTTCTTACCTATACCTACTAACTCCAGAGTATTTCCTATTCAAGAAAGTCTTTCCTGAAGGATATACTGCCTAGCACACAGTGTTTTCAGGTGGGTGGAACATCACTTTTTTGGAAAAGTGCCAAATTCAAGTGAAAGGAAGCAGCACTGTTTCTATTTTAAGAACAGCATTAATGTTAGAAGCAAGGGGGGCTAGCATGCTGTTTACCAGTGAGAAGTGAATGAACTTTTCAAGGGAATACTGCCTGTCTCTCTGGCTTTACACTGTGCAGAACATTACTTTTTTAAACAGCCATTTGCAAGTGAATGGAAGAAGCACTGTTTCTCTTCCAAGAGAACCATGAATGTTACAAGCAAGAGGGCCAAGAACCTTGTATAGCATTGTGAATTCAGTTAGCTGGTTATAAGAATACGGCCTACATCTCAGTGTTATTTTGAGTGAAAAACATAAACTTTGTGCCAAATACCGCCTTTCAAATGAATGGAGAAACACTGTAGCTCTTCTAATAAAACCATTAATGTTAGAAGGAAGAGGGTCTAGCACATTGTTTAGCATTGTGTATTGAGTTAATTGTGGAAAGGAATACAGTCTACCTCTCATTGTTTTCATGGGGGAGAACATCACCTTTTTCAAAATCACCATATCCTGTGAAGGCCTGAAGCATTGAGGCTCTTATAAGAGAAATATGAATGTTAGCAGAAAGTGGCTCGAGCACTTTGATTAGCACTGTGAATTGAGTTGGCTTTTCAAAGGGACATTGCCTAAGTCTCAGCTTTTTCATGGGTGAGGATCATCAACTTTGTGCCTAATAGCCCCTTTCAAGTGAATGGTGAAACATTGTAGCTCTACTCAGAAAATCTTTTATGTTAGAAGGAAGAGGGTCTAGCAGTTTGCTTTGCATTGTGAACTGAGTTTGCTGTATAAGGGAATACTGCCTACCTCTCAGTGTTTTCAAGACTGAGAAACATCACCTTTGTTCTCAATGGCCCCATACAACTGAATGGAAGATGCAGTGAAGCTTGTGTGAGGGAATCAATAATGTTTGAAGCAAGAGGGCTAGCACCTTGTTTTGCAGTTGGAATTGAGTTTGCTGTCTCAAGGAATACTGCCTAACTCTCAGCTTTTTCCTGAGTGAGGAACATCAACTTTGAGCCTAGTAGGCCCTTTCAAGTGAGTGGTGAAACACTCTAGTTTGAATAAAATCTTTCATGTTAGACGATAGAGGGTCTAGCAGTTTGCTTTGCATTGTGAACTGAGTTTGCTGTGTAAGGGAATAATGCCTACCTGTCAGTGTTTTCAAGAGTGAGAAACATCACCTTTGTTCACAATGGCCCCTTATAATTGAATTGAAGTTGCAGTGTAGCTTCGGTGAGGGAATCAATAATGTTTGAAGCAAGAGGGGCTAGCACGTTCTTTTGCAGTTGGAATTGAGTTTGCTGTCTCAAGGAATACTGCCTAACTCTAAGCTTTTTCCTGGGTGAGGAACATCAACGTTGAGCCAAATAGGCCCTTTCAAGTTTGTGGAGAAACACTCTAGTTCTAATAAAATAATTCAGGTTAGAAGGAAGAAGGTCTAGCAGTTTGCTTAGGATTGTGAACTGAGTTTGCTGTATCAGGCAATAGTGCCTACCTCTCAGTGTTTTCAAGAATGAGAAACCTTACCTTTGTTGAAAATGGCCCCATACAACTGAAAGGAAGATGCAGTGTAGCTTCTGTGAGAGAATCATTCATGTTTGAAGCAAGAGGTCCTAGAGCCTTGTTTTGCGGTTTCATTTGAGTTTGCTGTGTAAATGAATACTGCCTAACTCTCAGTATTTTCATAGGTGAAGAACATCAACTTTGTGCCAAATAGCCAATTTCAAGTGAGTATAGAAGCACTGTAGCTCTTCGAAGAAAACCACTAATCTTAGGAGGAAGAAGGTCTAGCAGCATGCTTTGCATTGTGAATGGAGCTTGCTCTTGAAAAGAACAATGCCTACCTCTAAGTGTATCCATGGATGAGAATACAAGTGAATGAAAGGAGCACTGTTGGTCTTGTTAGAGAACCATTAATTTTAGAAGCAAGAGGGTCTAGCGACTTGTTTAGTATTGTGAATTCCATTAACATTTTCAAAGGCTTCTGCATATCCCTTAGTGTTTTCACAGTTCTGTATCATCAACTTTTTGCAAAATGATCCCTCTATAGTGAATGGCAGGAGCACTGTAGCTCTTCAAAGAGACACATTAAAGTTAGAAGCAATAAGGTCTACCACCTTGTTTAGCATTGTGAACTGAGTTGTCTCTCGAAAGGAACACTGCCTAAGTCTCAGCATTTTCATGGGGGAGGAACATCATCTTTCAGCCAAATAGCCCCTTTGGTGTGAGTGGAGAAACACTCTAGTTCGAATAAAATCTTTCATACTAGAAGGAAGAGAGTCTAGCATTTTGCTTAGCCTTGTGAACTGAGTTGGCTGTATAAGAGAATAGTGCCTACCTCTCAGGGATTTCAAGAATGAGAAACATTACCTTTTTGAAAATGGCCCCATACAACAGAAAGGAAGATGCAGTGTACCTTCTGGGAGAGAATCATTCATGTTTGAAGTAAGAGGCCCTAGAACCTTGTTTTGCAGTTTGAATTGAGTTTGCTGTCTCAAGGAATACTGTCTAAATCTCAGCTTTTTCCTGGGTGAGGAACATCAACTTTGAGCCAAATAGGCCCTTACAAGTGAGTGGTGAAACACTATAGTTCGAACAAAACCTTTCATGTTAGAAGGAAGAGGGTCTAGCAGTTTGCTTAGCATTGTGAACTGAGTTTCCTGTATAAGGGAATAGTGCCTACCTCTCAGTGATTTCAAGAATGAGAATCATTACCTTTGTTCACAATGGCTCTATACAATTGAATGGAAGAAGCAGTGTAGCTTGTGTGAGAGAATCAATAATGTTTGAAGCAAGAGGGGCTAGCACCTTGTTTTGCAGTTGGAATTCACTTTGCTGTTTGAAGGAACACTGCCTACCTCTCAGTGTTTTCAAGAATGAGAAACATTACCTTTGTTGAAAATGGCCCCATTCAACTGAAAGGAAGATGCAGTGTAGCTTCAGTGAGAGAATAATTCATGTATGAAGTAAGAGGGCCTAGAACCTTGCTTTGCAGTTTGAATTGAGTTTGCTGTCTCAAGGAATACTGCCTAAATCTCAGGTTTTTCCTGGGTGAGGAACATCAACTTTGCGTCAAATAGGCTCTATCGAGTGAATGGAGAGACTCTCTAGTTCTAATAAAATAATTCATGTTAGAAGGAAGAGGTCTAGCAGTTTGCTTAGGATTGTGAACTGAGTTTGCTGTATAATGCAATAGTGCCTACCTCTCAGTGTTTTCAAGAATGAGAAACATTACCTTTGCTGAAAATGGCCCCATACAACTGAAAGGAAGATGCAGTGTGGCTTCTGTGAGAGAATCGTTCATGTTTGAAGTAAGAGGGCTTAGAACCTTGCTTTGCAGTTTGATTTGAGTTTGCTGTTTAAAGGAATACTGCCTACCTCTCAGCTTTTTCATGGGTGAGGAACATGAACTTTGTGCCTATTAGCCCCTTTCAAGTGAGTGGAGAAACATTGTAGTGCTTCTAAGAAAATCTTTCCTGTTAGAAGGAAGAGGGTCTAGCAGCTCGCTTTACATTGTGAACTGAGTTTGATGTATAAGGCAATGCTACCTACCTGTCAGTGTTTTCAAGAGTGAGAAACATCACCTTTGTTCACAATGGCCCCATACAACTGAAAGGAAGATGCAGCAGTGTAGCTTCTGTGACAGAATCGTTCATGTTCGAAGCAAGAGGGCCCAGAACCTTGTTTTGCAGGTGGAATTGAGTTTGCTGTTTCAAGGAATACTGCCTACCTCTCAGTGTTTTCAAGAATGAGAAACATTACCTTTGTTGAAATTGGCCCCATACAACTGAATGGAAGATGCAGTGTAGATTCTGTGAGAGAATCATTCATGTTTGAAGTAAGAGGGCCTAGAAACTTGTTTTGCAGTTTGAATTGAGTTTCCTGTCTCAAGGAATACTACCTAACTCACAGCTTTTTCCTGAGTGAGGAACATCAACTTTGAGCCTAGTAGGCCCTTTCAAGTGAGTGGAGAAACACTCTAGTTTGAATAAAATCTTTCATGTTAGACGATAGAGGGTCTAGCAGTTTGCTTTGCATTGTGAACTGAGTTTGCTGTGTAAGGGAATAATGCCTACCTGTCAGTGTTTTCAAGAGTGAGAAACATCACCTTTGTTCACAATGGCCCCTTATAACTGAATTGAAGTTGCAGTGTAGCTTGGGTGAGGGAATCGATAATGTTTGAAGCAAGAGGGGCTAGCACGTTCTTTTGCAGTTGGAATTGAGTTTGCTGTCTCAAGGAATACTGCCTAACTCTAAGCTTTTTCCTTGGTGAGGAACATCAACGTTGAGCCAAATAGGCCCCTTCAAGTTTGTGGAGAAACACTGTAGTTCTAATAAAATAATTCAGGTTAGAAGGAAGAGGGTCTAGCAGTTTGCTTAGGATGTGAACTGAGTTTGCTGTATCAGGCAATAGTGCCTACCTCTCAGTGTTTTCAAGAATGAGAAACATTACCTTTGTTGAAAATGGCCCCATACAACTGAAAGGAAGATGCAGTGTAGCTTCTGTGAGAGAATCATTCATGTTTGAAGCAAGAGGTCCTAGAGCCTTGTTTTGCAGTTTGATTTGAGTTTGCTGTGTAAAGGAGTACTGCCTAACTCTCAGTGTTTTCATGGGTGAGGAACATCAACTTTGTGCCAAATAGCCAATTTCAAGTGAGTATAGAAGCACTCTAGCTCTTCGAAGAAAACCACTAATGTTAGGAGGGAGAAGGTCTAGCAGCATGCTTTGCATTGTGAATGGAGCTTGCTCTAATTGTATCCATGAATGAGAATACAAGTGAATGAAAGGAGCACTGTTGGTCTTGTTAGAGAACCATTAATTTTAGAAGCAAGAAGGTCTAGCAACTTGTTTAGTATTGTGAATTCAGTTAATATTTTCAAAGGCTTTTGCCTATCCCTTAGTGTTATCACAGTTCTGTATCATCAACTTTTTGCAAAATGACCCCTCTATAGTGAATGGCAGGAGCACTGTAGCTCTTCAAAGAGACACATTAAAGTTAGAAGCAATAAGGTCTACCACCTTGTTTAGCATTGTGAACTGCGTTATCTCTCGAAAGGAACACTGCCTAAGTCTCAGCTTTTTCATGGGGGAGGAACATCATCTTTCAGCCAAATAGCCCCTTTTGAGTGAGTGGAGAAACACTCTAGTTCGAATAAAATATTTCATACTTAGAAGGAAGAGAGTGTAGCACTTTGCTTAGCCTTTTGAACTGTGTTGGCTGTATAAGAGAATAGTGCCTACCTCTCAGGGATTTCAAGAAAGAGAAACATTACCTTTGTTGAAAATGGCCCCATACAACTGAAAGGAAGATGCAGTGTAGCTTCTGTGAGAGAATCATTCATATATGAAGTAAGAGGGCCTAGAACCTTGCTTTCCAGTTTGAATTGAGTTTGCTCTCTCAAGGAATACTGCCTAAATCTCAGGATTTTCCTGGGTGAGGAACATCAACTTTGCGTCAAATAGGCCCTATCGAGTGAATGGAGAGACTCTCTAGTTCTAATAAAATAATTCATGTTAGAAGGAAGAGGGTCTAGCAGTTTGCTTAGGATTGTGAACTGAGTTTGCTGTATAAGGCAATAGTGCCTACCTCTCAGTGTTTTCAAGAATGAGAAACATTACCTTTGTTGAAAATGGCCCCATACAACTGAAAGGAAGATGCAGTGTGGCTTCTGTGTGAGAAACGTTCATGTTTGAAGTAAGAGGGCTTAGAACCTTGCTTTGCAGTTTGATTTGTCTTTGCTGTTTAAAGGAATACTGCCTACCTCTCAGCTTTTTCATGGGTGAGGAACATGAACTTTGTGTCTATTAGCCCCTTTCAAGTGAGTGGAGAAACATTGTAGTGCTTCTAAGAAAATCTTTCATGTTAGAAGGAAGAGGGTCTAGCAGCTTGCTTTACATTGTGAACTGAGTTTGATGTATAAGGGAGTACTACCTACCTGTCAGTGTTTTCAACAGTGACAAACATCACATTTGTTCACAATGACCCCATACAACTGAAAGGAAGATGCAGCAGTGTAGCTTCTGTGACAGAATCGTTCATGTTTGATGTAAGACGGCCTAGAACCTTGTTTTGCAGTTTGATTTGAGTTTGCTGTTTAAAGGAATACTGCCTACTGGTCAGTGCTTTCATGGTGAGGAACATCAACTGTGTGGAAAATTGCCTCTTTGAAGGGAATTGATTCATGCCTGCATGTCTTGTGGGAGTAAGATGGATGTAAGAAGTATAAGTGTCATGCTCCTTGTTATGCGTTTAGAATTGAGGTACCTGTTTAAAGTAATACTGACTTCCACTCAGTGTTCTCTTGGGTGACTAATATCACCTTTGTGCCAAATAACCCCTTAAAGTGAATGGAAAAAGCTCTGTGTGTCTTGTAATAGAACCATTCATGACAGAAGCAATAGGGTCCAGCTCCTTGTTGAGCAGTGTTAGTTGAGCGAATTTTAAAAGGAGAAGTGCCTGTCTCTCAGTTTTCTGAAGTGTGGGGAACATCATTTTCGCACAAAATTGCCCCTTTCAATGAATGGAAGAATTACTCTATGTCCTGTAGAGAACCACAAACGTTACAAGAAAGAGGGTCTAGCACTTTGTTTAGGACATTAAATTGAGTAAGCATTTAAAAAGAATACTGCCTATCTCTCAGGCTTTTAAAGTTTGAGGAATACAGTCTTTGGCAAAAAAGCCCCATTCAAGTGAATGGAAGAAACATTGTATCTCTTGTAATGCAGATGTCCAGGTTTGCAGCAGGAGGTTCTGGCCCATTGTTTCCCTGTGCGAATTGAATTAGCACTTGAAAGAATGCTTCCCAAAGAAAGTCTTTCTTGAAGGATATACTGCCTAGCACACAGTGTTTTCAGGTGGGTGGAACATCACTTTTTTGGAAAAGTGCCAAATTCAAGTGAAAGGAAGCAGCACTGTTTCTATTTTAAGAACAGCATTAATGTTAGAAGCAAGGGGGGCTAGCATGCTGTTTACCAGTGAGAAGTGAATGAACTTTTCAAGGGAATACTGCCTGTCTCTCTGGCTTTACACTGTGCAGAACATTACTTTTTTAAACAGCCATTTGCAAGTGAATGGAAGAAGCACTGTTTCTCTTCCAAGAGAACCATGAATGTTACAAGCAAGAGGGCCAAGAACCTTGTATAGCATTGTGAATTCAGTTAGCTGGTTATAAGAATACGGCCTACATCTCAGTGTTATTTTGAGTGAAAAACATAAACTTTGTGCCAAATACCGCCTTTCAAATGAATGGAGAAACACTGTAGCTCTTCTAATAAAACCATTAATGTTAGAAGGAAGAGGGTCTAGCACATTGTTTAGCATTGTGTATTGAGTTAATTGTGGAGAGGAATACAGTCCACCTCTCATTGTTTTCATGGGGGAGAACATCACCTTTTTCAAAATCACCATATCCTGTGAAGGCCTGAAGCATTGAGGCTCTTATAAGAGAAATATGAATGTTAGTAGAAAGTGGCTCGAGCACTTTGATTAGCACTGTGAATTGAGTTGGCTTTTCAAAGGGACATTGCCTAAGTCTCAGCTTTTTCATGGGTGAGGATCATCAACTTTGTGCCTAATAGCCCCTTTCAAGTGAATGGTGAAACATTGTAGCTCTACTCAGAAAATCTTTTATGTTAGAAGGAAGAGGGTCTAGCAGTTTGCTTTGCATTGTGAACTGAGTTTGCTGTATAAGGGAATACTGCCTACCTCTCAGTGTTTTCAAGACTGAGAAACATCACCTTTGTTCTCAATGGCCCCATACAACTGAATGGAAGATGCAGTGTAGCTTGTGTGAGGGAATCAATAATGTTTGAAGCAAGAGGGCTAGCACCTTGTTTTGCAGTTGGAATTGTGTTTGCTGTTTCAAGGAATACTGCCTACCTCTCAGCTTTTTCATGGGTAAGGAACATGAACTTTGTGCCTATTAGCCCCTTTCAAGTGAGTGGAGAAACATTGTAGTGCTTCTAAGAAAATCTTTCATGTTAGAAGGAAGAGGGTCTAGCAGCTTGCTTTACATTGTGAACTGAGTTTGCTGTATAAGGGAATACTACCTACCAGTCAGTGTTTTCAAGAGTGAGAAACATCACCTTTGTTCACAATGGCCCCATACAACTGAAAGGAAGATGCAGTGTAGCTTCTGTGAGAGAATCGTTCATGTTTGAAGCAAGAGGGCCCACAACCTTGTTTTGCAGTTGGAATTGAGTTTGCTGTTTCAAGGAATACTGCCTACCTCTCAGTGTTTTCAAGAATGAGAAACATTACCTTTGTTGAAAATGCTCCCATACAACTGAAAGGAAGATGCAGTGTAGATTCTGTGAGAGAATCATTCATGTTTGAAGTAAGAGGGCCTAGAAACTTGTTTTGCAGTTTGAATTGAGTTTCTTGTCTCAAGGAATACTACCTAACTCTCAGCTTTTTCCTGAGTGAGGAACATCAACTTTGAGCGTACTAGGCCCTTTCAAGTGAGTGGAGAAACACTCTAGTTTGAATAAAATCTTTCATGTTAGACGATAGAGGGTCTAGCACTTTGCTTTGCATTGTGAACTGAGTTTGCTGTGTAAGGGAATAATGCCTACCTGTCAGTGTTTTCAAGAGTGAGAAACATCACCTTTGTTCACAATGGCCCCTTATAACTGAATTGAAGTTGCAGTGTAGCTTCGGTGAGGGAATCAATAATGTTTGAAGCAAGAGGGGCTAGCACGTTCTTTTGCAGTTGGAATTGAGTTTGCTGTCTCAAGGAATACTGCCTAACTCTAAGCTTTTTCCTGGGTGAGGAACATCAACGTTGAGCCAAATAGGCCCTTTCAAGTTTGTGGAGAAACACTCTAGTTCTAATAAAATAATTCCGGATAGAAGGAAGAGGGTCTAGCAGTTTGCTTAGGATTGTGAACTGAGTTTGCTGTATCAGGCAATAGTGCCTACCTCTCAGTGTTTTCAAGAATGAGAAACATTACCTTTGTTGAAAATGGCCCCATACAACTGAAAGGAAGATGCAGTGTAGCTTCTGGGAGAGAATCATTCATGTTTGAAGCAAGAGGGTCTGGAACCTTGTTTTGCACTTGATTTGAGCTTGCTGTTTAAAGGAATACTGACTACTTGTCAGCTTTTTCATGTGTGAGAAATATCGACTTTGTGACTAATAGCCCCTTTCATGTGAGTGGAGAAACCTTGTTCTGGTTCTAAGAAAATCTTTCATGTTAGAAGGAAGAGGGTCTAGCAGCTTCCTTTGCATTGTGAACTGCGTTTGAAGTGTAAGGGAATACTGAATATCTGTCAGTATTTTCAAGAATGAGAAACATCACCTTTGTTCACAATGGCTCTTTACAATTGAATGGAAGAAACAGGGTAGCTTGTTGGAGAGAATCAATAATGTTTGAAGCAAGAGGGGCTAGCACCTTGCTTTGCAGTTGGAATTGACTTTGCTGTTTCAAGGAATACTGCCTACCTCTCAGTGTTTTCAAGAATGAGAAACCTTACCTTTGTTGAAAATGGCCCCATACAACTGAAAGGAAGATGCATTGTAGCTTCTGTGAGAGAATCATTCATGTTTGATGTAAGACGGCCTAGAACCTTGTTTTGCAGTTTGAATTGAGTTTGCTGTCTCAAGGAATACTGTCTAAATCTCAGCTTATTCCTGGGTGAGGAACATCAACTTTGAGCCAAATAGGCCCTTACAAGTGAGTGGTGAAACACTCTAGTTCGAACAAAACCTTCCATGTTAGAAGGAAGAGGGTCTAGCAGTTTGCTTAGCATTGTGAACTGAGTTTCCTGTATAAGGGAATAGTGCCTACCTCTCAGTGATTTCAAGAATGAGAATCATTACCTTTGTTCACAATGGCTCTATACAATTGAATGGAAGAAGCAGTGTAGCTTGTGTGAGAGAATCAATAATGTTTGAAGCAAGAGGGGCTAGCACCTTGTTTTGCAGTTGGAATTGATTTTGCTGTTTGAAGGAACACTGCCTACCTCTCAGTGTTTTCAAGAATGACAAACATTACCTTTGTTGAAAATGGCCCCATTCAACTGAAAGGAAGATGCAGTGTAGCTTCAGTGAGAGAATAATTCATGTATGAAGTAAGAGGGCTTAGAACCTTGCTTTGCAGTTTGAATTGAGTTTGTTGTCTCAAGGAATACTGCCTAAATCTCAGGTTTTTCCTGGGTGAGGAACATCAACTTTGCGTCAAATAGGCCCTATCGAGTGAATGGAGAGACTCTCTAGCTCTAATAAAATAATTCATGTTAGACGGAAGAGGGTCTAGCAGTTTGACTAGGATTGTGAACTGAGTTTGCTGTATAAGGCAATAGTGCCTACCTCTCAGTGTTTTGAAGAATGAGAAACATTACCTTTGTTGAAAATGGCCCCATACAACTGAAAGGAAGATGCAGTGTGGCTTCTGTGAGAGAATCGTTCATGTTTGAAGTAAGAGGGCTTAGAACCTTGCTTTGCAGTTTGAATTGAGTTTGCTGTCTCAAGGAATACTGTCTAAATCTCAGCTTTTTCCTGGGTGAGGAACATCAACTTTGAGCCAAATAGGCCCTTACAAGTGAGTGGCGAAACACTCTAGTTCGAACAAAATCTTTCATGTTAGAAGGAAGAGGGTCTAGCAGTTTGCTTAGCATTGTGAACTGAGTTTCTTGTATAAGGGAATAGTGCCTACCTCTCAGTGATTTCAAGAATGAGAATCATTACCTTTGTTCACAATGGCTCTATACAATTGAATGGAAGAAGAAGTGTAGCTTGTGTGAGAGAATCAATAATGTTTGAAGCAGGAGGGGCTAGCACCTTGTTTTGCAGTTGGAATTGAGTTTGCTGTTTCAAGGAATACTGCCTACCTCTCAGTGTTTTGAAGAATGAGAAACCTTACCTTTGTTGAAAATGGCCCCATACAACTGAAAGGAAGATGCATTGTAGCTTCTGTGAGAGAATCATTCATGTTTGATGTAAGACGGCCTAGAACCTTGTTTTGCAGTTTGATTTGAGTTTGCTGTTTAAAGGAATACTGCCTACTGGTCAGTGCTTTCATGGTGAGGAACATCAACTGTGTGGAAAATTGCCTCTTTGAAGGGAATTGATTCATGCCTGCATGTCTTGTGGGAGTAAGATGGATGTAAGAAGTATAAGTGTCATGCTCCTTGTTATGCGTTTAGAATTGAGGTACCTGTTTAAAGTAATACTGACTTCCACTCAGTGTTCTCTTGGGTGACTAATATCACCTTTGTGCCAAATAACCCCTTAAAGTGAATGGAAAAAGCTCTGTGTGTCTTGTAATAGAACCATTCATGACAGAAGCAATAGGGTCCAGCTCCTTGTTGAGCAGTGTTAGTTGAGCGAATTTTAAAAGGAGAAGCGCCTGTCTCTCAGTTTTCTGAAGTGTGGGGAACATCATTTTCGCACAAAATTGCCCCTTTCAATGAATGGAAGAATTACTCTATGTCCTGTAGAGAACCACAAACGTTACAAGAAAGAGGGTCTAGCACTTTGTTTAGGACTTTAAATTGAGTAAGCATTTAAAAGGAATACTGCCTATCTCTCAGGCTTTTAAAGTTTGAGGAATACAGTCTTTGGCAAAAAAGCCCCATTCAAGTGAATGGAAGAAACATTGTATCTCTTGTAATGCAGATGTCCAGGTTTGCAGCAGGAGGTTCTGGCACATTGTTTCCCTGTGTGAATTGAATTAGTACGTGAAAGAATGCTTCCCAAAGAAAGTCTTTCTTTTTTTTTTGTTTTTCATTTTTCTTTTATTATTCATATGTGCATACAAGGCTTGGTTTATTTCTCCCCCCTGCCCCCACCCCCTCCCTTACCACCCACTCCACCCCCTCCCGCTCCCCCCCTCAATACCCAGCAGAAACTATTTTGCCCTTATCTCTAATTTTGTTGTAAAGAGAGTATAAGCAATAATAGGAAGGAACAAGGGGTTTTGCTGGTTGAGATGAGGATACCTATACAGGGCATTGACTCACATTGATTTCCTGTGCGTGGGTGTTACCTTCTAGGTTAATTCTTTTTAATCTAACCTTTTCTCTAGTTCCTGGTCCCCTTTTCCTATTGGCCTCAGTTGCTTTAAGGTATCTGCTTTAGTTTCTCTGCATTAGGGGCAACAAATGCTAGCTAGTTTTTTAGGTGTCTTACCTATCCTCACCCCTCCCTTGTGTGCTCTCGCTTTTATCATGTGCTCATAGTCCAATCCCCTTGTTGTGTTTGCCCTTGATCTAATGTCCACATATGAGGGAGAACATACGATTTTTGGTCTTTTGAGCCAGGCTAACCTCACTCAGAATGATGTTCTCCAATTCCATCCATTTACCAGCGAATGATAACATTTCGTTCTTCTTCATGGCTGCATAAAATTCCATTGTGTATAGATACCACATTTTCTTAATCCATTCGTCAGTGCTGGGGCATCTTGGCTGTTTCCATAACTTGGCTATTGTGAATAGTGCCGCAATAAACATGGATGTGCAGGTGCCTCTGGAGTAACAGTCTTTTGGGTATATCCCCAAGAGTGGTATTGCTGGATCAAATGGTAGATCGATGTCCAGCTTTTTAGGTAGCCTCCAAATTTTTTTCCAGAGTGGTTGTACTAGTCTACATTCCCACCAACAGTGTAAGAGGGTTCCTTTTTCCCCGCATCCTCGCCAACACCTGTTGTTGGTGGTGTTGCTAATGATGGCTATTCTAACAGGGGTGAGGTGGAATCTTAGTGTGGTTTTAATTTGCATTTCCTTTATTGCTAGAGATGGTGAGCATTTTTTCATGTGTTTTCGGGCCATTTGAATTTCTTCTTTTGAGAAAGTTCTGTTTAGTTCACATGCCCATTTCTTTATTTGTTCATTAGTTTTGGGAGAATTTAGTTTTTTAAGTTCCCTGTATATTCTAGTTATCAGTCCTTTGTCTGATGTGTAGCTGGCAAATATTTTCTCCCACTCGGTGGGTGTTCTCTTCAGTTTAGAGACCATTTCTTTTGATGAACAGAAGCTTTTTAGTTTTATGAGGTCCCATTTGTCTATGCTATCTCTTAGTTGCTGTGCTGCTGGGGTTTCATTGAGAAAGTTCTTACCTATACCTACTAACTCCAGAGTATTTCCTATTCAAGAAAGTCTTTCCTGAAGGATATACTGCCTAGCACACAGTGTTTTCAGGTGGGTGGAACATCACTTTTTTGGAAAAGTGCCAAATTCAAGTGAAAGGAAGCAGCACTGTTTCTATTTTAAGAACAGCATTAATGTTAGAAGCAAGGGGGGCTAGCATGCTGTTTATCAGTGAGAAGTGAATGAACTTTTCAAGGGAATACTGCCTGTCTCTCTGGCTTTACACTGTGCAGAACATTACTTTTTTAAACAGCCATTTGCAAGTGAATGGAAGAAGCACTGTTTCTCTTCCAAGAGAACCATGAATGTTACAAGCAAGAGGGCCAAGAACCTTGTATAGCATTGTGAATTCAGTTAGCTGGTTATGAGAATACGGCCTACATCTCAGTGTTATTTTGAGTGAAAAACATAAACTTTGTGCCAAATACCGCCTTTCAAATGAATGGAGAAACACTGTAGCTCTTCTAATAAAACCATTAATGTTAGAAGGAAGAGGGTCTAGCACATTGTTTAGCATTGTGTATTGAGTTAATTGTGGAAAGGAATACAGTCTACCTCTCATTGTTTTCATGGGGGAGAACATCACCTTTTTCAAAATCACCATATCCTGTGAAGGCCTGAAGCATTGAGGCTCTTATAAGAGAAATATGAATGTTAGCAGAAAGTGGCTCGAGCACTTTGATTAGCACTGTGAATTGAGTTGGCTTTTCAAAGGGACATTGCCTAAGTCTCAGCTTTTTCATGGGTGAGGATCATCAACTTTGTGCCTAATAGCCCCTTTCAAGTGAATGGTGAAACATTGTAGCTCTACTCAGAAAATCTTTTATGTTAGAAGGAAGAGGGTCTAGCAGTTTGCTTTGCATTGTGAACTGAGTTTGCTGTATAAGGGAATACTGCCTACCTCTCAGTGTTTTCAAGACTGAGAAACATCACCTTTGTTCTCAATGGCCCCATACAACTGAATGGAAGATGCAGTGAAGCTTGTGTGAGGGAATCAATAATGTTTGAAGCAAGAGGGCTAGCACCTTGTTTTGCAGTTGGAATTGAGTTTGCTGTCTCAAGGAATACTGCCTCTCAGCTTTTTCCTGAGTGAGGAACATCAACTTTCAGCCTAGTAGGCCCTTTCAAGTGAGTGGTGAAACACTCTAGTTTGAATAAAATCTTTCATGTTAGACGATAGAGGGTCTAGCAGTTTGCTTTGCATTGTGAACTGAGTTTGCTGTGTAAGGGAATAATGCCTAGCTGTCAGTGTTTTCAAGAGTGAGAAACATCACCTTTGTTCACAATGGCCCCTTATAACAGAATTGAAGTTGCAGTGTAGCTTCGGTGAGGGAATCAATAATGTTTGAAGCAAGAGGGGCTAGCACGTTCTTTTGCAGTTGGAATTGAGTTTGCTGTCTCAAGGAATACTGCCTAACTCTAAGCTTTTTCCTGGGTGAGGAACATCAACGTTGAGCCAAATAGGCCCTTTCAAGTTTGTGGAGAAACACTCTAGTTCTAATAAAATAATTCAGGTTAGAAGGAAGAAGGTCTAGCAGTTTGCTTAGGATTGTGAACTGAGTTTGCTGTATCAGGCAATAGTGCCTACCTCTCAGTGTTTTCAAGAATGAGAAACCTTACCTTTGTTGAAAATGGCCCCATACAACTGAAAGGAAGATGCAGTGTAGCTTCTGTGAGAGAATCATTCATGTTTGAAGCAAGAGGTCCTAAAGCCTTGTTTTGCGGTTTCATTTGAGTTTGCTGTGTAAATGAATACTGCCTAACTCTCAGTATTTTCATAGGTGAAGAACATCAACTTTGTGCCAAATAGCCAATTTCAAGTGAGTATAGAAGCACTGTAGCTCTTCGAAGAAAACCACTAATCTTAGGAGGAAGAAGGTCTAGCAGCATGCTTTGCATTGTGAATGGAGCTTGCTCTTGAAAAGAACAATGCCTACCTCTAAGTGTATGAAAGGAGCACTGTTGGTCTTGTTAGAGAACCATTAATTTTAGAAGCAAGAGGGTCTAGCGACTTGTTTAGTATTGTGAATTCCATTAACATTTTCAAAGGCTTCTGCATATCCCTTAGTGTTTTCACAGTTCTGTATCATCAACTTTTTGCAAAATGATCCCTCTATAGTGAATGGCAGGAGCACTGTAGCTCTTCAAAGAGACACATTAAAGTTAGAAGCAATAAGGTCTACCACCTTGTTTAGCATTGTGAACTGAGTTGTCTCTCGAAAGGAACACTGCCTAAGTCTCAGCATTTTCATGGGGGAGGAACATCATCTTTCAGCCAAATAGCCCCTTTGGTGTGAGTGGAGAAACACTCTAGTTCGAATAAAATCTTTCATACTAGAAGGAAGAGAGTCTAGCAGTTTGCTTAGCCTTGTGAACTGAGTTGGCTGTATAAGAGAATAGTGCCTACCTCTCAGGGATTTCAAGAATGAGAAACATTACCTTTTTGAAAATGGCCCCATACAACAGAAAGGAAGATGCAGTGTACCTTCTGGGAGAGAATCATTCATGTTTGAAGTAAGAGGGCCTAGAACCTTGTTTTGCAGTTTGAATTGAGTTTGCTGTCTCAAGGAATACTGTCTAAATCTCAGCTTTTTCCTGGGTGAGGAACATCAACTTTGAGCCAAATAGGCCCTTACAAGTGAGTGGTGAAACACTCTAGTTCGAACAAAACCTTTCATGTTAGAAGGAAGAGGGTCTAGCAGTTTGCTTAGCATTGTGAACTGAGTTTCCTGTATAAGGGAATAGTGCCTACCTCTCAGTGATTTCAAGAATGAGAATCATTACCTTTGTTCACAATGGCTCTATACAATTGAATGGAAGAAGCAGTGTAGCTTGTGTGAGAGAATCAATAATGTTTGAAGCAAGAGGGGCTAGCACCTTGTTTTGCAGTTGGAATTGACTTTGCTGTTTGAAGGAACACTGCCTACCTCTCAGTGTTTTCAAGAATGACAAACATTACACTTGTTGAAAATGGCCCCATTCAACTGAAAGGAAGATGCAGTGTAGCTTCAGTGAGAGAATAATTCATGTATGAAGTAAGAGGGCCTAGAACCTTGCTTTGCAGTTTGAATTGAGTTTGCTGTCTCAAGGAATACTGCCTAAATCTCAGGTTTTTCCTGGGTGAGGAACATCAACTTTGTGTCAAATAGGCTCTATCGAGTGAATGGAGAGAGTCTCTAGTTCTAATAAAATAATTCATGTTAGAAGGAAGAGGTCTAGCAGTTTGCTTAGGATTGTGAACTGAGTTTGCTGTATAATGCAATAGTGCCTACCTCTCAGTGTTTTCAAGAATGAGAAACATTACCTTTGCTGAAAATGGCCCCATACAACTGAAAGGAAGATGCAGTGTGGCTTCTGTGAGAGAATCGTTCATGTTCGAAGTAAGAGGGCTTAGAACCTTGCTTTGCAGTTTGATTTGAGTTTGCTGTTTAAAGGAATACTGCCTACCTCTCAGCTTTTTCATGGGTGAGGAACATGAACTTTGTGCCTATTAGCCCCTTTCAAGTGAGTGGAGAAACATTGTAGTGCTTCTAAGAAAATCTTTCCTGTTAGAAGGAAGAGGGTCTAGCAGCTCGCTTTACATTTTGAACTGAGTTTGATGTATAAGGCAATGCTACCTACCTGTCAGTGTTTTCAAGAGTGAGAAACATCACCTTTGTTCACAATGGCCCCATACAACTGAAAGGAAGATGCAGCAGTGTAGCTTCTGTGACAGAATCGTTCATGTTCGAAGCAAGAGGGCCCAGAACCTTGTTTTGCAGGTGGAATTGAGTTTGCTGTTTCAAGGAATACTGCCTACCTCTCAGTGTTTTCAAGAATGAGAAACATTACCTTTGTTGAAATTGGCCCCATACAACTGAATGGAAGATGCAGTGTAGATTCTGTGAGAGAATCATTCATGTTTGAAGTAAGAGGGCGTAGAAACTTGTTTTGCAGTTTGAATTGAGTTTCCTGTCTCAAGGAATACTACCTAACTCTCAGCTTTTTCCTGAGTGAGGAACATCAACTTTGAGCCTAGTAGGCCCTTTCAAGTGAGTGGAGAAACACTCTAGTTTGAATAAAATCTTTCATGTTAGACGATAGAGGGTCTAGCAGTTTGCTTTGCATTGTGAACTGAGTTTGCTGTGTAAGGGAATAATGCCTACCTGTCAGTGTTTTCAAGAGTGAGAAACATCACCTTTGTTCACAATGGCCCCTTATAACTGAATTGAAGTTGCAGTGTAGCTTGGGTGAGGGAATCGATAATGTTTGAAGCAAGAGGGGCTAGCACGTTCTTTTGCAGTTGGAATTGAGTTTGCTGTCTCAAGGAATACTGCCTAACTCTAAGCTTTTTCCTGGGTGAGGAACATCAACGTTGAGCCAAATAGGCCCCTTCAAGTTTGTGGAGAAACACTGTAGTTCTAATAAAATAATTCAGGTTAGAAGGAAGAGGGTCTAGCAGTTTGCTTAGGATGTGAACTGAGTTTGCTGTATCAGGCAATAGTGCCTACCTCTCAGTGTTTTCAAGAATGAGAAACATTACCTTTGTTGAAAATGGCCCCATACAACTGAAAGGAAGATGCAGTGTAGCTTCTGTGAGAGAATCATTCATGTTTGAAGCAAGAGGTCCTAGAGCCTTGTTTTGCAGTTTGATTTGAGTTTGCTGTGTAAAGGAGTACTGCCTAACTCTCAGTGTTTTCATGGGTGAGGAACATCAACTTTGTGCCAAATAGCCAATTTCAAGTGAGTATAGAAGCACTGTAGCTCTTCGAAGAAAACCACTAATGTTAGGAGGGAGAAGGTCTAGCAGCATTCTTTGCATTGTGAATGGAGCTTGCTCTTGAAAAGAACAATGCCTACCTCTAATTGTATCCATGAATGAGAATACAAGTGAATGAAAGGAGCACTGTTGGTCTTGTTAGAGAACCATTAATTTTAGAAGCAAGAAGGTCTAGCAACTTGTTTAGTATTGTGAATTCAGTTAATATTTTCAAAGGCTTTTGCCTATCCCTTAGTGTTATCACAGTTCTGTATCATCAACTTTTTGCAAAATGACCCCTCTATAGTGAATGGCAGGAGCACTGTAGCTCTTCAAAGAGACACATTAAAGTTAGAAGCAATAAGGTCTACCACCTTGTTTAGCATTGTGAACTGCGTTATCTCTCGAAAGGAACACTGCCTAAGTCTCAGCTTTTTCATGGGGGAGGAACATCATCTTTCAGCCAAATAGCCCCTTTTGAGTGAGTGGAGAAACACTCTAGTTCGAATAAAATATTTCATACTTAGAAGGAAGAGAGTGTAGCACTTTGCTTAGCCTTTTGAACTGTGTTGGCTGTATAAGAGAATAGTGCCTACCTCTCAGGGATTTCAAGAAAGAGAAACATTACCTTTGTTGAAAATGGCCCCATACAACTGAAAGGAAGATGCAGTGTAGCTTCTGTGAGAGAATCATTCATATATGAAGTAAGAGGGCCTAGAACCTTGCTTTCCAGTTTGAATTGAGTTTGCTCTCTCAAGGAATACTGCCTAAATCTCAGGATTTTCCTGGGTGAGGAACATCAACTTTCCGTCAAATAGGCCCTATCGAGTGAATGGAGAGACTCTCTAGTTCTAATAAAATAATTCATGTTAGAAGGAAGAGGGTCTAGCAATTTGCTTAGGATTGTGAACTGAGTTTGCTGTATAAGGCAATAGTGCCTACCTCTCAGTGTTTTCAAGAATGAGAAACATTACCTTTGTTGAAAATGGCCCCATACAACTGAAAGGAAGATGCAGTGTGGCTTCTGTGTGAGAAACGTTCATGTTTGAAGTAAGAGGGCTTAGAACCTTGCTTTGCAGTTTGATTTGTGTTTGCTGTTTAAAGGAATACTGCCTACCTCTCAGCTTTTTCATGGGTGAGGAACATGAACTTTGTGTCTATTAGCCCCTTTCAAGTGAGTGGAGAAACATTGTAGTGCTTCTAAGAAAATCTTTCATGTTAGAAGGAAGAGGGTCTAGCAGCTTGCTTTACATTGTGAACTGAGTTTGATGTATAAGGGAGTACTACCTTACCTGTCAGTGTTTTCAACAGTGACAAACATCACATTTGTTCACAATGACCCCATACAACTGAAAGGAAGATGCAGCAGTGTAGCTTCTGTGACAGAATCGTTCATGTTTGATGTAAGACGGCCTAGAACCTTGTTTTGCAGTTTGATTTGAGTTTGCTGTTTAAAGGAATACTGCCTACTGGTCAGTGCTTTCATGGTGAGGAACATCAACTGTGTGGAAAATTGCCTCTTTGAAGGGAATTGATTCATGCCTGCATGTCTTGTGGGAGTAAGATGGATGTAAGAAGTATAAGTGTCATGCTCCTTGTTATGCGTTTAGAATTGAGGTACCTGTTTAAAGTAATACTGACTTCCACTCAGTCTTCTCTTGGGTGACTAATATCACCTTTGTGCCAAATAACCCCTTAAAGTGAATGGAAAAAGCTCTGTGTGTCTTGTAATAGAACCATTCATGACAGAAGCAATAGGGTCCAGCTCCTTGTTGAGCAGTGTTAGTTGAGCGAATTTTAAAAGGAGAAGCGCCTGTCTCTCAGTTTTCTGAAGTGTGGGGAACATCATTTTCGCACAAAATTGCCCCTTTCAATGAATGGAAGAATTACTCTATGTCCTGTAGAGAACCACAAACGTTACAAGAAAGAGGGTCTAGCACTTTGTTTAGGACTTTAAATTGAGTAAGCATTTAAAAGGAATACTGCCTATCTCTCAGGCTTTTAAAGTTTGAGGAATACAGTCTTTGGCAAAAAAGCCCCATTCAAGTGAATGGAAGAAACATTGTATCTCTTGTAATGCAGATGTCCAGGTTTGCAGCAGGAGGTTCTGGCACATTGTTTCCCTGTGTGAATTGAATTAGTACGTGAAAGAATGCTTCCCAAAGAAAGTCTTTTTTTTTTTTTTGTTTTTCATTTTTCTTTTATTATTCATATGTGCATACAAGGCTTGGTTTATTTCTCCCCCCTGCCCCCACCCCCTCCCTTACCACCCACTCCACCCCCTCCCGCTCCCCCCCTCAATACCCAGCAGAAACTATTTTGCCCTTATCTCTAATTTTGTTGTAAAGAGAGTATAAGCAATAATAGGAAGGAACAAGGGGTTTTGCTGGTTGAGATGAGGATACCTATACAGGGCATTGACTCACATTGATTTCCTGTGCGTGGGTGTTACCTTCTAGGTTAATTCTTTTTAATCTAACCTTTTCTCTAGTTCCTGGTCCCCTTTTCCTATTGGCCTCAGTTGCTTTAAGGTATCTGCTTTAGTTTCTCTGCATTAAGGGCAACAAATGCTAGCTAGTTTTTTAGGTGTCTTACCTATCCTCACCCCTCCCTTGTGTGCTCTCGCTTTTATCATGTGCTCATAGTCCAATCCCCTTGTTGTGTTTGCCCTTGATCTAATGTCCACATATGAGGGAGAACATACGATTTTTGGTCTTTTGAGCCAGGCTAACCTCACTCAGAATGATGTTCTCCAATTCCATCCATTTACCAGCGAATGATAACATTTCGTTCTTCTTCATGGCTGCATAAAATTCCATTGTGTATAGATACCACATTTTCTTAATCCATTCGTCAGTGCTGGGGCATCTTGGCTGTTTCCATAACTTGGCTATTGTGAATAGTGCCGCAATAAACATGGATGTGCAGGTGCCTCTGGAGTAACAGTCTTTTGGGTATATCCCCAAGAGTGGTATTGCTGGATCAAATGGTAGATCGATGTCCAGCTTTTTAGGTAGCCTCCAAATTTTTTTCCAGAGTGGTTGTACTAGTCTACATTCCCACCAACAGTGTAAGAGGGTTCCTTTTTCCCCGCATCCTCGCCAACACCTGTTGTTGGTGGTGTTGCTAATGATGGCTATTCTAACAGGGGTGAGGTGGAATCTTAGTGTGGTTTTAATTTGCATTTCCTTTATTGCTAGAGATGGTGAGCATTTTTTCATGTGTTTTCGGGCCATTTGAATTTCTTCTTTTGAGAAAGTTCTGTTTAGTTCACATGCCCATTTCTTTATTTGTTCATTAGTTTTGGGAGAATTTAGTTTTTTAAGTTCCCTGTATATTCTAGTTATCAGTCCTTTGTCTGATGTGTAGCTGGCAAATATTTTCTCCCACTCGGTGGGTGTTCTCTTCAGTTTAGAGACCATTTCTTTTGATGAACAGAAGCTTTTTAGTTTTATGAGGTCCCATTTGTCTATGCTATCTCTTAGTTGCTGTGCTGCTGGGGTTTCATTGAGAAAGTTCTTACCTATACCTACTAACTCCAGAGTATTTCCTATTCAAGAAAGTCTTTCCTGAAGGATATACTGCCTAGCACACAGTGTTTTCAGGTGGGTGGAACATCACTTTTTTGGAAAAGTGCCAAATTCAAGTGAAAGGAAGCAGCACTGTTTCTATTTTAAGAACAGCATTAATGTTAGAAGCAAGGGGGGCTAGCATGCTGTTTACCAGTGAGAAGTGAATGAACTTTTCAAGGGAATACTGCCTGTCTCTCTGGCTTTACACTGTGCAGAACATTACTTTTTTAAACAGCCATTTGCAAGTGAATGGAAGAAGCACTGTTTCTCTTCCAAGAGAACCATGAATGTTACAAGCAAGAGGGCCAAGAACCTTGTATAGCATTATGAATTCAGTTAGCTGGTTATGAGAATACGGCCTACATCTCAGTGTTATTTTGAGTGAAAAACATAAACTTTGTGCCAAATACCGCCTTTCAAATGAATGGAGAAACACTGTAGCTCTTCTAATAAAACCATTAATGTTAGAAGGAAGAGGGTCTAGCACATTGTTTAGTATTGTGTATTGAGTTAATTGTGGAAAGGAATACAGTCTACCTCTCATTGTTTTCATGGGGGAGAACATCACCTTTTTCAAAATCACCATATCCTGTGAAGGCCTGAAGCATTGAGGCTCTTATAAGAGAAACATGAATGTTAGCAGAAAGTGGCTCGAGCACTTTGATTAGCACTGTGAATTGAGTTGGCTTTTCAAAGGGACATTGCCTAAGTCTCAGCTTTTTCATGGGTGAGGATCATCAACTTTGTGCCTAATAGCCCCTTTCAAGTGAATGGTGAAACATTGTAGCTCTACTCAGAAAATCTTTTATGTTAGAAGGAAGAGGGTCTAGCAGTTTGCTTTGCATTGTGAACTGAGTTTGCTGTATAAGGGAATACTGCCTACCTCTCAGTGTTTTCAAGACTGAGAAACATCACCTTTGTTCTCAATGGCCCCATACAACTGAATGGAAGATGCAGTGAAGCTTGTGTGAGGGAATCAATAATGTTTGAAGCAAGAGGGCTAGCACCTTGTTTTGCAGTTGGAATTGAGTTTGCTGTCTCAAGGAATACTGCCTAACTCTCAGCTTTTTCCTGAGTGAGGAACATCAACTTTCAGCCTAGTAGGCCCTTTCAAGTGAGTGGTGAAACACTCTAGTTTGAATAAAATCTTTCATGTTAGACGATAGAGGGTCTAGCAGTTTGCTTTGCATTGTGAACTGAGTTTGCTGTGTAAGGGAAGAATGCCTAGCTGTCAGTGTTTTCAAGAGTGAGAAACATCACCTTTGTTCACAATGGCCCCTTATAACAGAATTGAAGTTGCAGTGTAGCTTCGGTGAGGGAATCAATAATGTTTGAAGCAAGAGGGGCTAGCACGTTCTTTTGCAGTTGGAATTGAGTTTGCTGTCTCAAGGAATACTGCCTAACTCTAAGCTTTTTCCTGGGTGAGGAACATCAACGTTGAGCCAAATAGGCCCTTTCAAGTTTGTGGAGAAACACTCTAGTTCTAATAAAATAATTCAGGTTAGAAGGAAGAAGGTCTAGCAGTTTGCTTAGGATTGTGAACTGAGTTTGCTGTATCAGGCAATAGTGCCTACCTCTCAGTGTTTTCAAGAATGAGAAACCTTACCTTTGTTGAAAATGGCCCCATACAACTGAAAGGAAGATGCAGTGTAGCTTCTGTGAGAGAATCATTCATGTTTGAAGCAAGAGGTCCTAGAGCCTTGTTTTGCGGTTTCATTTGAGTTTGCTGTGTAAATGAATACTGCCTAACTCTCAGTATTTTCATAGGTGAAGAACATCAACTTTGTGCCAAATAGCCAATTTCAAGTGAGTATAGAAGCACTGTAGCTCTTCGAAGAAAACCACTAATCTTAGGAGGAAGAAGGTCTAGCAGCATGCTTTGCATTGTGAATGGAGCTTGCTCTTGAAAAGAACAATGCCTACCTCTAAGTGTATCCATGAATGAGAATACAAGTGAATGAAAGGAGCACTGTTGGTCTTGTTAGAGAACCATTAATTTTAGAAGCAAGAGGGTCTAGCGACTTGTTTAGTATTGTGAATTCCATTAACATTTTCAAAGGCTCCTGCATATCCCTTAGTGTTTTCACAGTTCTGTATCATCAACTTTTTGCAAAATGATCCCTCTATAGTGAATGGCAGGAGCACTGTAGCTCTTCAAAGAGACACATTAAAGTTAGAAGCAATAAGGTCTACCACCTTGTTTAGCATTGTGAACTGAGTTGTCTCTCGAAAGGAACACTGCCTAAGTCTCAGCATTTTCATGGGGGAGGAACATCATCTTTCAGCCAAATAGCCCCTTTGGTGTGAGTGGAGAAACACTCTAGTTCGAATAAAATCTTTCATACTAGAAGGAAGAGAGTCTAGCAGTTTGCTTAGCCTTGTGAACTGAGTTGGCTGTATAAGAGAATAGTGCCTACCTCTCAGGGATTTCAAGAATGAGAAACATTACCTTTTTGAAAATGGCCCCATACAACAGAAAGGAAGATGCAGTGTACCTTCTGGGAGAGAATCATTCATGTTTGAAGTAAGAGGGCCTAGAACCTTGTTTTGCAGTTTGAATTGAGTTTGCTGTCTCAAGGAATACTGTCTAAATCTCAGCTTTTTCCTGGGTGAGGAACATCAACTTTGAGCCAAATAGGCCCTTACAAGTGAGTGGTGAAACACTCTAGTTCGAACAAAACCTTTCATGTTAGAAGGAAGAGGGTCTAGCAGTTTGCTTAGCATTGTGAACTGAGTTTCCTGTATAAGGGAATAGTGCCTACCTCTCAGTGATTTCAAGAATGAGAATCATTACCTTTGTTCACAATGGCTCTATACAATTGAATGGAAGAAGCAGTGTAGCTTGTGTGAGAGAATCAATAATGTTTGAAGCAAGAGGGGCTAGCACCTTGTTTTGCAGTTGGAATTGACTTTGCTGTTTGAAGGAACACTGCCTACCTCTCAGTGTTTTCAAGAATGACAAACATTACCTTTGTTGAAAATGGCCCCATTCAACTGAAAGGAAGATGCAGTGTAGCTTCAGTGAGAGAATAATTCATGTATGAAGTAAGAGGGCCTAGAACCTTGCTTTGCAGTTTGAATTGAGTTTGCTGTCTCAAGGAATACTGCCTAAATCTCAGGTTTTTCCTGGGTGAGGAACATCAACTTTGCGTCAAATAGGCTCTATCGAGTGAATGGAGAGACTCTCTAGTTCTAATGAAATAATTCATGTTAGAAGGAAGAGGTCTAGCAGTTTGCTTAGGATTGTGAACTGAGTTTGCTGTATAATGCAATAGTGCCTACCTCTCAGTGTTTTCAAGAATGAGAAACATTACCTTTGCTGAAAATGGCCCCATACAACTGAAAGGAAGATGCAGTGTGGCTTCTGTGAGAGAATCGTTCATGTTTGAAGTAAGAGGGCTTAGAACCTTGCTTTGCAGTTTGATTTGAGTTTGCTGTTTAAAGGAATACTGCCTACCTCTCAGCTTTTTCATGGGTGAGGAACATGAACTTTGTGCCTATTAGCCCCTTTCAAGTGAGTGGAGAAACATTGTAGTGCTTCTAAGAAAATCTTTCCTGTTAGAAGGAAGAGGGTCTAGCAGCTCGCTTTACATTGTGAACTGAGTTTGATGTATAAGGCAATGCTACCTACCTGTCAGTGTTTTCAAGAGTGAGAAACATCACCTTTGTTCATAATGGCCCCATACAACTGAAAGGAAGATGCAGCAGTGTAGCTTCTGTGACAGAATCGTTCATGTTCGAAGCAAGAGGGCCCAGAACCTTGTTTTGCAGGTGGAATTGAGTTTGCTGTTTCAAGGAATACTGCCTACCTCTCAGTGTTTTCAAGAATGAGAAACATTACCTTTGTTGAAATTGGCCCCATACAACTGAATGGAAGATGCAGTGTAGATTCTGTGAGAGAATCATTCATGTTTGAAGTAAGAGGGCGTAGAAACTTGTTTTGCAGTTTGAATTGAGTTTCCTGTCTCAAGGAATACTACCTAACTCTCAGCTTTTTCCTGAGTGAGGAACATCAACTTTGAGCCTAGTAGGCCCTTTCAAGTGAGTGGAGAAACACTCTAGTTTGAATAAAATCTTTCATGTTAGACGATAGAGGGTCTAGCAGTTTGCTTTGCATTGTGAACTGAGTTTGCTGTGTAAGGGAATAATGCCTACCTGTCAGTGTTTTCAAGAGTGAGAAACATCACCTTTGTTCACAATGGCCCCTTATAACTGAATTGAAGTTGCAGTGTAGCTTGGGTGAGGGAATCGATAATGTTTGAAGCAAGAGGGGCTAGCACGTTCTTTTGCAGTTGGAATTGAGTTTGCTGTCTCAAGGAATACTGCCTAACTCTAAGCTTTTTCCTTGGTGAGGAACATCAACGTTGAGCCAAATAGGCCCCTTCAAGTTTGTGGAGAAACACTGTAGTTCTAATAAAATAATTCAGGTTAGAAGGAAGAGGGTCTAGCAGTTTGCTTAGGATGTGAACTGAGTTTGCTCTATCAGGCAATAGTGCCTACCTCTCAGTGTTTTCAAGAATGAGAAACATTACCTTTGTTGAAAATGGCCCCATACAACTGAAAGGAAGATGCAGTGTAGCTTCTGTGAGAGAATCATTCATGTTTGAAGCAAGAGGTCCTAGAGCCTTGTTTTGCAGTTTGATTTGAGTTTGGTGTGTAAAGGAGTACTGCCTAACTCTCAGTGTTTTCATGGGTGAGGAACATCAACTTTGTGCCAAATAGCCAATTTCAAGTGAGTATAGAAGCACTCTAGCTCTTCGAAGAAAACCACTAATGTTAGGAGGGAGAAGGTCTAGCAGCATGCTTTGCATTGTGAATGGAGCTTGCTCTTGAAAAGAACAATGCCTACCTCTAATTGTATCCATGAATGAGAATACAAGTGAATGAAAGGAGCACTGTTGGTCTTGTTAGAGAACCATTAATTTTAGAAGCAAGAAGGTCTAGCAACTTGTTTAGTATTGTGAATTCAGTTAATATTTTCAAAGGCTTTTGCCTATCCCTTAGTGTTATCACAGTTCTGTATCATCAACTTTTTGCAAAATGACCCCTCTATAGTGAATGGCAGGAGCACTGTAGCTCTTCAAAGAGACACATTAAAGTTAGAAGCAATAAGGTCTACCACCTTGTTTAGCATTTTGAACTGCGTTATCTCTCGAAAGGAACACTGCCTAAGTCTCAGCTTTTTCATGGGGGAGGAACATCATCTTTCAGCCAAATAGCCCCTTTTGAGTGAGTGGAGAAACACTCTAGTTCGAATAAAATATTTCATACTTAGAAGGAAGAGAGTGTAGCACTTTGCTTAGCCTTTTGAACTGTGTTGGCTGTATAAGAGAATAGTGCCTACCTCTCAGGGATTTCAAGAAAGAGAAACATTACCTTTGTTGAAAATGGCCCCATACAACTGAAAGGAAGATGCAGTGTAGCTTCTGTGAGAGAATCATTCATATATGAAGTAAGAGGGCCTAGAACCTTGCTTTCCAGTTTGAATTGAGTTTGCTCTCTCAAGGAATACTGCCTAAATCTCAGGATTTTCCTGGGTGAGGAACATCAACTTTGCGTCAAATAGGCCCTATCGAGTGAATGGAGAGACTCTCTAGTTCTAATAAAATAATTCATGTTAGAAGGAAGAGGGTCTAGCAGTTTGCTTAGGATTGTGAACTGAGTTTGCTGTATAAGGCAATAGTGCCTACCTCTCAGTGTTTTCAAGAATGAGAAACATTACCTTTGTTGAAAATGGCCCCATACAACTGAAAGGAAGATGCAGTGTGGCTTCTGTGTGAGAAACGTTCATGTTTGAAGTAAGAGGGCTTAGAACCTTGCTTTGCAGTTTGATTTGTGTTTGCTGTTTAAAGGAATACTGCCTACCTCTCAGCTTTTTCATGGGTGAGGAACATGAACTTTGTGTCTATTAGCCCCTTTCAAGTGAGTGGAGAAACATTGTAGTGCTTCTAAGAAAATCTTTCATGTTAGAAGGAAGAGGGTCTAGCAGCTTGCTTTACATTGTGAACTGAGTTTGATGTATAAGGGAGTACTACCTACCTGTCAGTGTTTTCAACAGTGACAAACATCACATTTGTTCACAATGACCCCATACAACTGAAAGGAAGATGCAGCAGTGTAGCTTCTGTGACAGAATCGTTCATGTTTGATGTAAGACGGCCTAGAACCTTGTTTTGCAGTTTGATTTGAGTTTGCTGTTTAAAGGAATACTGCCTACTGGTCAGTGCTTTCATGGTGAGGAACATCAACTGTGTGGAAAATTGCCTCTTTGAAGGGAATTGATTCATGCCTGCATCTCTTGTGGGAGTAAGATGGATGTAAGAAGTATAAGTGTCATGCTCCTTGTTATGCGTTTAGAATTGAGGTACCTGTTTAAAGTAATACTGACTTCCACTCAGTGTTCTCTTGGGTGACTAATATCACCTTTGTGCCAAATAACCCCTTAAAGTGAATGGGAAAAGCTCTGTGTGTCTTGTAATAGAACCATTCATGACAGAAGCAATAGGGTCCAGCTCCTTGTTGAGCAGTGTTAGTTGAGCGAATTTTAAAAGGAGAAGTGCCTGTCTCTCAGTTTTCTGAAGTGTGGGGAACATCATTTTCGCACAAAATTGCCCCTTTCAATGAATGGAAGAATTACTCTATGTCCTGTAGAGAACCACAAACGTTACAAGAAAGAGGGTCTAGCACTTTGTTTAGGACATTAAATTGAGTAAGCATTTAAAAGGAATACTGCCTATCTCTCAGGCTTTTAAAGTTTGAGGAATACAGTCTTTGGCAAAAAAGCCCCATTCAAGTGAATGGAAGAAACATTGTATCTCTTGTAATGCAGATGTCCAGGTTTGCAGCAGGAGGTTCTGGCCCATTGTTTCCCTGTGCGAATTGAATTAGCACTTGAAAGAATGCTTCCCAAAGAAAGTCTTTCTTGAAGGATATACTGCCTAGCACACAGTGTTTTCAGGTGGGTGGAACATCACTTTTTTGGAAAAGTGCCCAATTCAAGTGAAAGGAAGCAGCACTGTTTCTATTTTAAGAACAGCATTAATGTTAGAAGCAAGGGGGGCTAGCATGCTGTTTACCAGTGAGAAGTGAATGAACTTTTCAAGGGAATACTGCCTGTCTCTCTGGCTTTACACTGTGCAGAACATTACTTTTTTAAACAGCCATTTGCAAGTGAATGGAAGAAGCACTGTTTCTCTTGAAACAGTGAAGGTTACAAGCAAGAGGGCCAAGAACCTTGTATAGCATTGTGAATTCAGTTAGCTGGTTATAAGAATACGGCCTACATCTCAGTGTTATTTTGAGTGAAAAACATAAACTTTGTGCCAAATACCGCCTTTCAAATGAATGGAGAAACACTGTAGCTCTTCTAATAAAACCATTAATGTTAGAAGGAAGAGGGTCTAGCACATTGTTTAGCATTGTGTATTGAGTTAATTGTGGAAAGGAATACAGTCTACCTCTCATTGTTTTCATGGGGGAGAACATCACCTTTTTCAAAATCACCATATCCTGTGAAGGCCTGAAGCATTGAGGCTCTTATAAGAGAAATATGAATGTTAGCAGAAAGTGGCTCGAGCACTTTGATTAGCACTGTGAATTGAGTTGGCTTTTCAAAGGGACATTGCCTAAGTCTCAGCTTTTTCATGGGTGAGGATCATCAACTTTGTGCCTAATAGCCCCTTTCAAGTGAATGGTGAAACATTGTAGCTCTACTCAGAAAATCTTTTATGTTAGAAGGAAGAGGGTCTAGCAGTTTGCTTTGCATTGTGAACTGAGTTTGCTGTATAAGGGAATACTGCCTACCTCTCAGTGTTTTCAAGACTGAGAAACATCACCTTTGTTCTCAATGGCCCCATACAACTGAATGGAAGATGCAGTGTAGCTTGTGTGAGGGAATCAATAATGTTTGAAGCAAGAGGGCTAGCACCTTGTTTTGCAGTTGGAATTGAGTTTGCTGTTTCAAGGAATACTGCCTACCTCTCAGCTTTTTCATGGGTAAGGAACATGAACTTTGTGCCTATTAGCCCCTTTCAAGTGAGTGGAGAAACATTGTAGTGCTTCTAAGAAAATCTTTCATGTTAGAAGGAAGAGGGTCTAGCAGCTTGCTTTACATTGTGAACTGAGTTTGCTGTATAAGGGAATACTACCTACCAGTCAGTGTTTTCAAGAGTGAGAAACATCACCTTTGTTAACAATGGCCCCATACAACTGAAAGGAAGATGCAGTGTAGCTTCTGTGAGAGAATCGTTCATGTTTGAAGCAAGAGGGCCCACAACCTTGTTTTGCAGTTGGAATTGAGTTTGCTGTTTCAAGGAATACTGCCTACCTCTCAGTGTTTTCAAGAATGAGAAACATTACCTTTGTTGAAAATGCTCCCATACAACTGAAAGGAAGATGCAGTGTAGATTCTGTGAGAGAATCATTCATGTTTGAAGTAAGAGGGCCTAGAAACTTGTTTTGCAGTTTGAATTGAGTTTCTTGTCTCAAGGAATACTACCTAACTCTCAGCTTTTTCCTGAGTGAGGAACATCAACTTTGAGCCTACTAGGCCCTTTCAAGTGAGTGGAGAAACACTCTAGTTTGAATAAAATCTTTCATGTTAGACGATAGAGGGTCTAGCAGTTTGCTTTGCATTGTGAACTGAGTTTGCTGTGTAAGGGAATAATGCCTACCTGTCAGTGTTTTCAAGAGTGAGAAACATCACCTTTGTTCACAATGGCCCCTTATAACTGAATTGAAGTTGCAGTGTAGCTTGGGTGAGGGAATCAATAATGTTTGAAGCAAGAGGGGCTAGCACGTTCTTTTGCATTTGGAATTGAGTTTGCTGTCTCAAGGAATACTGCCTAACTCTAAGCTTTTTCCTGGGTGAGGAACATCAACGTTGAGCCAAATAGGCCCTTTCAAGTTTGTGGAGAAACACTCTAGTTCTAATAAAATAATTCCGGTTAGAAGGAAGAGGGTCTAGCAGTTTGCTTAGGATTGTGAACTGAGTTTGCTGTATCAGGCAATAGTGCCTACCTCTCAGTGTTTTCAAGAATGAGAAACATTACCTTTGTTGAAAATGGCCCCATACAACTGAAAGGAAGATGCAGTGTAGCTTCTGGGAGAGAATCATTCATGTTTGAAGCAAGAGGGCCTGGAACCTTGTTTTGCACTTGATTTGAGCTTGCTGTTTAAAGGAATACTGACTACTTGTCAGCTTTTTCATGTGTGAGAAATATCGACTTTGTGACTAATAGCCCCTTTCATGTGAGTGGAGAAACCTTGTTCTGGTTCTAAGAAAATCTTTCATGTTAGAAGGAAGAGGGTCTAGCAGCTTCCTTTGCATTGTGAACTGCGTTTGAAGTGTAAGGGAATACTGAATATCTGTCAGTATTTTCAAGAATGAGAAACATCACCTTTGTTCACAATGGCTCTATGCAATTGAATGGAAGAAACAGGGTAGCTTGTTGGAGAGAATCAATAATGTTTGAAGCAAGAGGGGCTAGCACCTTGCTTTGCAGTTGGAATTGACTTTGCTGTTTCAAGGAATACTGCCTACCTCTCAGTGTTTTCAAGAATGAGAAACCTTACCTTTGTTGAAAATGGCCCCATACAACTGAAAGGAAGATGCATTGTAGCTTCTGTGAGAGAATCATTCATGTTTGATGTAAGACGGCCTAGAACCTTGTTTTGCAGTTTGAATTGAGTTTGCTGTCTCAAGGAATACTGTCTAAATCTCAGCTTATTCCTGGGTGAGGAACATCAACTTTGAGCCAAATAGGCCCTTACAAGTGAGTGGTGAAACACTCTAGTTCGAACAAAACATTCCATGTTAGAAGGAAGAGGGTCTAGCAGTTTGCTTAGCATTGTGAACTGAGTTTCCTGTATAAGGGAATAGTGCCTACCTCTCAGTGATTTCAAGAATGAGAATCATTACCTTTGTTCACAATGGCTCTATACAATTGAATGGAAGAAGCAGTGTAGCTTGTGTGAGAGAATCAATAATGTTTGAAGCAAGAGGGGCTAGCACCTTGTTTTGCAGTTGGAATTGACTTTGCTGTTTGAAGGAACACTGCCTACCTCTCAGTGTTTTCAAGAATGACAAACATTACCTTTGTTGAAAATGGCCCCATTCAACTGAAAGGAAGATGCAGTGTAGCTTCAGTGAGAGAATAATTCATGTATGAAGTAAGAGGGCTTAGAACCTTGCTTTGCAGTTTGAATTGAGTTTGTTGTCTCAAGGAATACTGCCTAAATCTCAGGTTTTTCCTGGGTGAGGAACATCAACTTTGCGTCAAATAGGCCCTATCGAGTGAATGGAGAGACTCTCTAGTTCTAATAAAATAATTCATGTTAGACGGAAGAGGGTCTAGCAGTTTGACTAGGAATGTGAACTGAGTTTGCTGTATAAGGCAATAGTGCCTACCTCTCAGTGTTTTGAAGAATGAGAAACATTACCTTTGTTGAAAATGGCCCCATACAACTGAAAGGAAGATGCAGTGTGGCTTCTGTGTGAGAAACGTTCATGTTTGAAGTAAGAGGGCTTAGAACCTTGCTTTGCAGTTTGATTTGTGTTTGCTGTTTAAAGGAATACTGCCTACCTCTCAGCTTTTTCATGGGTGAGGAACATGAACTTTGTGTCTATTAGCCCCTTTCAAGTGAGTGGAGAAACATTGTAGTGCTTCTAAGAAAATCTTTCATGTTAGAAGGAAGAGGGTCTAGCAGCTTGCTTTACATTGTGAACTGAGTTTGATGTATAAGGGAGTACTACCTTACCTGTCAGTGTTTTCAACAGTGACAAACATCACATTTGTTCACAATGACCCCATACAACTGAAAGGAAGATGCAGCAGTGTAGCTTCTGTGACAGAATCGTTCATGTTTGATGTAAGACGGCCTAGAACCTTGTTTTGCAGTTTGATTTGAGTTTGCTGTTTAAAGGAATACTGCCTACTGGTCAGTGCTTTCATGGTGAGGAACATCAACTGTGTGGAAAATTGCCTCTTTGAAGGGAATTGATTCATGCCTGCATGTCTTGTGGGAGTAAGATGGATGTAAGAATTATAAGTGTCATGCTCCTTGTTATGCGTTTAGAATTGAGGTACCTGTTTAAAGTAATACTGACTTCCACTCAGTCTTCTCTTGGGTGACTAATATCACCTTTGTGCCAAATAACCCCTTAAAGTGAATGGAAAAAGCTCTGTGTGTCTTGTAATAGAACCATTCATGACAGAAGCAATAGGGTCCAGCTCCTTGTTGAGCAGTGTTAGTTGAGCGAATTTTAAAAGGAGAAGCGCCTGTCTCTCAGTTTTCTGAAGTGTGGGGAACATCATTTTCGCACAAAATTGCCCCTTTCAATGAATGGAAGAATTACTCTATGTCCTGTAGAGAACCACAAACGTTACAAGAAAGAGGGTCTAGCACTTTGTTTAGGACTTTAAATTGAGTAAGCATTTAAAAGGAATACTGCCTATCTCTCAGGCTTTTAAAGTTTGAGGAATACAGTCTTTGGCAAAAAAGCCCCATTCAAGTGAATGGAAGAAACATTGTATCTCTTGTAATGCAGATGTCCAGGTTTGCAGCAGGAGGTTCTGGCACATTGTTTCCCTGTGTGAATTGAATTAGTACGTGAAAGAATGCTTCCCAAAGAAAGTCTTTCTTTTTTTTTTGTTTTTCATTTTTCTTTTATTATTCATATGTGCATACAAGGCTTGGTTTATTTCTCCCCCCTGCCCCCACCCCCTCCCTTACCACCCACTCCACCCCCTCCCGCTCCCCCCCTCAATACCCAGCAGAAACTATTTTGCCCTTATCTCTAATTTTGTTGTAAAGAGAGTATAAGCAATAATAGGAAGGAACAAGGGGTTTTGCTGGTTGAGATGAGGATACCTATACAGGGCATTGACTCACATTGATTTCCTGTGCGTGGGTGTTACCTTCTAGGTTAATTCTTTTTAATCTAACCTTTTCTCTAGTTCCTGGTCCCCTTTTCCTATTGGCCTCAGTTGCTTTAAGGTATCTGCTTTAGTTTCTCTGCATTAAGGGCAACAAATGCTAGCTAGTTTTTTAGGTGTCTTACCTATCCTCACCCCTCCCTTGTGTGCTCTCGCTTTTATCATGTGCTCATAGTCCAATCCCCTTGTTGTGTTTGCCCTTGATCTAATGTCCACATATGAGGGAGAACATACGATTTTTGGTCTTTTGAGCCAGGCTAACCTCACTCAGAATGATGTTCTCCAATTCCATCCATTTACCAGCGAATGATAACATTTCGTTCTTCTTCATGGCTGCATAAAATTCCATTGTGTATAGATACCACATTTTCTTAATCCATTCGTCAGTGCTGGGGCATCTTGGCTGTTTCCATAACTTGGCTATTGTGAATAGTGCCGCAATAAACATGGATGTGCAGGTGCCTCTGGAGTAACAGTCTTTTGGGTATATCCCCAAGAGTGGTATTGCTGGATCAAATGGTAGATCGATGTCCAGCTTTTTAGGTAGCCTCCAAATTTTTTTCCAGAGTGGTTGTACTAGTCTACATTCCCACCAACAGTGTAAGAGGGTTCCTTTTTCCCCGCATCCTCGCCAACACCTGTTGTTGGTGGTGTTGCTAATGATGGCTATTCTAACAGGGGTGAGGTGGAATCTTAGTGTGGTTTTAATTTGCATTTCCTTTATTGCTAGAGATGGTGAGCATTTTTTCATGTGTTTTCGGGCCATTTGAATTTCTTCTTTTGAGAAAGTTCTGTTTAGTTCACATGCCCATTTCTTTATTTGTTCATTAGTTTTGGGAGAATTTAGTTTTTTAAGTTCCCTGTATATTCTAGTTATCAGTCCTTTGTCTGATGTGTAGCTGGCAAATATTTTCTCCCACTCGGTGGGTGTTCTCTTCAGTTTAGAGACCATTTCTTTTGATGAACAGAAGCTTTTTAGTTTTATGAGGTCCCATTTGTCTATGCTATCTCTTAGTTGCTGTGCTGCTGGGGTTTCATTGAGAAAGTTCTTACCTATACCTACTAACTCCAGAGTATTTCCTATTCAAGAAAGTCTTTAGTGAAGGATATACTGCCTAGCACACAGTGTTTTCAGGTGGGTGGAACATCACTTTTTTGGAAAAGTGCCAAATTCAAGTGAAAGGAAGCAGCACTGTTTCTATTTTAAGAACAGCATTAATGTTAGAAGCAAGGGGGGCTAGCATGCTGTTTACCAGTGAGAAGTGAATGAACTTTTCAAGGGAATACTGCCTGTCTCTCTGGCTTTACACTGTGCAGAACATTACTTTTTTAAACAGCCATTTGCAAGTGAATGGAAGAAGCACTGTTTCTCTTCCAAGAGAACCATGAATGTTACAAGCAAGAGGGCCAAGAACCTTGTATAGCATTATGAATTCAGTTAGCTGGTTATGAGAATACGGCCTACATCTCAGTGTTATTTTGAGTGAAAAACATAAACTTTGTGCCAAATACCGCCTTTCAAATGAATGGAGAAACACTGTAGCTCTTCTAATAAAACCATTAATGTTAGAAGGAAGAGGGTCTAGCACATTGTTTAGTATTGTGTATTGATTTAATTGTGGAAAGGAATACAGTCTACCTCTCATTGTTTTCATGGGGGAGAACATCACCTTTTTCAAAATCACCATATCCTGTGAAGGCCTGAAGCATTGAGGCTCTTATAAGAGAAACATGAATGTTAGCAGAAAGTGGCTCGAGCACTTTGATTAGCACTGTGAATTGAGTTGGCTTTTCAAAGGGACATTGCCTAAGTCTCAGCTTTTTCATGGGTGAGGATCATCAACTTTGTGCCTAATAGCCCCTTTCAAGTGAATGGTGAAACATTGTAGCTCTACTCAGAAAATCTTTTATGTTAGAAGGAAGAGGGTCTAGCAGTTTGCTTTGCATTGTGAACTGAGTTTGCTGTATAAGGGAATACTGCCTACCTCTCAGTGTTTTCAAGACTGAGAAACATCACCTTTGTTCTCAATGGCCCCATACAACTGAATGGAAGATGCAGTGAAGCTTGTGTGAGGGAATCAATAATGTTTGAAGCAAGAGGGCTAGCACCTTGTTTTGCAGTTGGAATTGAGTTTGCTGTCTCAAGGAATACTGCCTAACTCTCAGCTTTTTCCTGAGTGAGGAACATCAACTTTCAGCCTAGTAGGCCCTTTCAAGTGAGTGGTGAAACACTCTAGTTTGAATAAAATCTTTCATGTTAGACGATAGAGGGTCTAGCAGTTTGCTTTGCATTGTGAACTGAGTTTGCTGTGTAAGGGAAGAATGCCTAGCTGTCAGTGTTTTCAAGAGTGAGAAACATCACCTTTGTTCACAATGGCCCCTTATAACAGAATTGAAGTTGCAGTGTAGCTTCGGTGAGGGAATCAATAATGTTTGAAGCAAGAGGGGCTAGCACGTTCTTTTGCAGTTGGAATTGAGTTTGCTGTCTCAAGGAATACTGCCTAACTCTAAGCTTTTTCCTGGGTGAGGAACATCAACGTTGAGCCAAATAGGCCCTTTCAAGTTTGTGGAGAAACACTCTAGTTCTAATAAAATAATTCAGGTTAGAAGGAAGAAGGTCTAGCAGTTTGCTTAGGATTGTGAACTGAGTTTGCTGTATCAGGCAATAGTGCCTACCTCTCAGTGTTTTCAAGAATGAGAAACCTTACCTTTGTTGAAAATGGCCCCATACAACTGAAAGGAAGATGCAGTGTAGCCTCTGTGAGAGAATCATTCATGTTTGAAGCAAGAGGTCCTAGAGCCTTGTTTTGCGGTTTCATTTGAGTTTGCTGTGTAAATGAATACTGCCTAACTCTCAGTGTTTTCATAGGTGAAGAACATCAACTTTGTGCCAAATAGCCAATTTCAAGTGAGTATAGAAGCACTCTAGCTCTTCGAAGAAAACCACTAATCTTAGGAGGAAGAAGGTCTAGCAGCATGCTTTGCATTGTGAATGGAGCTTGCTCTTGAAAAGAACAATGCCTACCTCTAAGTGTATCCATGAATGAGAATACAAGTGAATGAAAGGAGCACTGTTGGTCTTGTTAGAGAACCATTAATTTTAGAAGCAAGAGGGTCTAGCGACTTGTTTAGTATTGTGAATTCCATTAACATTTTCAAAGGCTCCTGCATATCCCTTAGTGTTTTCACAGTTCTGTATCATCAACTTTTTGCAAAATGATCCCTCTATAGTGAATGGCAGGAGCACTGTAGCTCTTCAAAGAGACACATTAAAGTTAGAAGCAATAAGGTCTACCACCTTGTTTAGCATTGTGAACTGAGTTGTCTCTCGAAAGGAACACTGCCTAAGTCTCAGCATTTTCATGGGGGAGGAACATCATCTTTCAGCCAAATAGCCCCTTTGGTGTGAGTGGAGAAACACTCTAGTTCGAATAAAATCTTTCATACTAGAAGGAAGAGAGTCTAGCAGTTTGCTTAGCCTTGTGAACTGAGTTGGCTGTATAAGAGAATAGTGCCTACCTCTCAGGGATTTCAAGAATGAGAAACATTACCTTTTTGAAAATGGCCCCATACAACAGAAAGGAAGATGCAGTGTACCTTCTGGGAGAGAATCATTCATGTTTGAAGTAAGAGGGCCTAGAACCTTGTTTTGCAGTTTGAATTGAGTTTGCTGTCTCAAGGAATACTGTCTAAATCTCAGCTTTTTCCTGGGTGAGGAACATCAACTTTGAGCCAAATAGGCCCTTACAAGTGAGTGGTGAAACACTCTAGTTCGAACAAAACCTTTCATGTTAGAAGGAAGAGGGTCTAGCAGTTTGCTTAGCATTGTGAACTGAGTTTCCTGTATAAGGGAATAGTGCCTACCTCTCAGTGATTTCAAGAATGAGAATCATTACCTTTGTTCACAATGGCTCTATACAATTGAATGGAAGAAGCAGTGTAGCTTGTGTGAGAGAATCAATAATGTTTGAAGCAAGAGGGGCTAGCACCTTGTTTTGCAGTTGGAATTGACTTTGCTGTTTGAAGGAACACTGCCTACCTCTCAGTGTTTTCAAGAATGACAAACATTACCTTTGTTGAAAATGGCCCCATTCAACTGAAAGGAAGATGCAGTGTAGCTTCAGTGAGAGAATAATTCATGTATGAAGTAAGAGGGCCTAGAACCTTGCTTTGCAGTTTGAATTGAGTTTGCTGTCTCAAGGAATACTGCCTAAATCTCAGGTTTTTCCTGGGTGAGGAACATCAACTTTGCGTCAAATAGGCTCTATCGAGTGAATGGAGAGACTCTCTAGTTCTAATGAAATAATTCATGTTAGAAGGAAGAGGTCTAGCAGTTTGCTTAGGATTGTGAACTGAGTTTGCTGTATAATGCAATAGTGCCTACCTCTCAGTGTTTTCAAGAATGAGAAACATTACCTTTGCTGAAAATGGCCCCATACAACTGAAAGGAAGATGCAGTGTGGCTTCTGTGAGAGAATCGTTCATGTTTGAAGTAAGAGGGCTTAGAACCTTGCTTTGCAGTTTGATTTGAGTTTGCTGTTTAAAGGAATACTGCCTACCTCTCAGCTTTTTCATGGGTGAGGAACATGAACTTTGTGCCTATTAGCCCCTTTCAAGTGAGTGGAGAAACATTGTAGTGCTTCTAAGAAAATCTTTCCTGTTAGAAGGAAGAGGGTCTAGCAGCTCGCTTTACATTGTGAACTGAGTTTGATGTATAAGGCAATGCTACCTACCTGTCAGTGTTTTCAAGAGTGAGAAACATCACCTTTGTTCACAATGGCCCCATACAACTGAAAGGAAGATGCAGCAGTGTAGCTTCTGTGACAGAATCGTTCATGTTCGAAGCAAGAGGGCCCAGAACCTTGTTTTGCAGGTGGAATTGAGTTTGCTGTTTCAAGGAATACTGCCTACCTCTCAGTGTTTTCAAGAATGAGAAACATTACCTTTGTTGAAATTGGCCCCATACAACTGAATGGAAGATGCAGTGTAGATTCTGTGAGAGAATCATTCATGTTTGAAGTAAGAGGGCCTAGAAACTTGTTTTGCAGTTTGAATTGAGTTTCCTGTCTCAAGGAATACTACCTAACTCTCAGCTTTTTCCTGAGTGAGGAACATCAACTTTGAGCCTAGTAGGCCCTTTCAAGTGAGTGGAGAAACACTCTAGTTTGAATAAAATCTTTCATGTTAGACGATAGAGGGTCTAGCAGTTTGCTTTGCATTGTGAACTGAGTTTGCTGTGTAAGGGAATAATGCCTACCTGTCAGTGTTTTCAAGAGTGAGAAACATCACCTTTGTTCACAATGGCCCCTTATAACTGAATTGAAGTTGCAGTGTAGCTTGGGTGAGGGAATCGATAATGTTTGAAGCAAGAGGGGCTAGCACGTTCTTTTGCAGTTGGAATTGAGTTTGCTGTCTCAAGGAATACTGCCTAACTCTAAGCTTTTTCCTTGGTGAGGAACATCAACGTTGAGCCAAATAGGCCCCTTCAAGTTTGTGGAGAAACACTGTAGTTCTAATAAAATAATTCAGGTTAGAAGGAAGAGGGTCTAGCAGTTTGCTTAGGATGTGAACTGAGTTTGCTGTATCAGGCAATAGTGCCTACCTCTCAGTGTTTTCAAGAATGAGAAACATTACCTTTGTTGAAAATGGCCCCATACAACTGAAAGGAAGATGCAGTGTAGCTTCTGTGAGAGAATCATTCATGTTTGAAGCAAGAGGTCCTAGAGCCTTGTTTTGCAGTTTGATTTGAGTTTGGTGTGTAAAGGAGTACTGCCTAACTCTCAGTGTTTTCATGGGTGAGGAACATCAACTTTGTGCCAAATAGCCAATTTCAAGTGAGTATAGAAGCACTGTAGCTCTTCGAAGAAAACCACTAATGTTAGGAGGGAGAAGGTCTAGCAGCATGCTTTGCATTGTGAATGGAGCTTGCTCTTGAAAAGAACAATGCCTACCTCTAATTGTATCCATGAATGAGAATACAAGTGAATGAAAGGAGCACTGTTGGTCTTGTTAGAGAACCATTAATTTTAGAAGCAAGAAGGTCTAGCAACTTGTTTAGTATTGTGAATTCAGTTAATATTTTCAAAGGCTTTTGCCTATCCCTTAGTGTTATCACAGTTCTGTATCATCAACTTTTTGCAAAATGACCCCTCTATAGTGAATGGCAGGAGCACTGTAGCTCTTCAAAGAGACACATTAAAGTTAGAAGCAATAAGGTCTACCACCTTGTTTAGCATTGTGAACTGCGTTATCTCTCGAAAGGAACACTGCCTAAGTCTCAGCTTTTTCATGGGGGAGGAACATCATCTTTCAGCCAAATAGCCCCTTTTGAGTGAGTGGAGAAACACTCTAGTTCGAATAAAATATTTCATACTTAGAAGGAAGAGAGTGTAGCACTTTGCTTAGCCTTTTGAACTGTGTTGGCTGTATAAGAGAATAGTGCCTACCTCTCAGGGATTTCAAGAAAGAGAAACATTACCTTTGTTGAAAATGGCCCCATACAACTGAAAGGAAGATGCAGTGTAGCTTCTGTGAGAGAATCATTCATATATGAAGTAAGAGGGCCTAGAACCTTGCTTTCCAGTTTGAATTGAGTTTGCTCTCTCAAGGAATACTGCCTAAATCTCAGGATTTTCCTGGGTGAGGAACATCAACTTTGCGTCAAATAGGCCCTATCGAGTGAATGGAGAGACTCTCTAGTTCTAATAAAATAATTCATGTTAGAAGGAAGAGGGTCTAGCAGTTTGCTTAGGATTGTGAACTGAGTTTGCTGTATAAGGCAATAGTGCCTACCTCTCAGTGTTTTCAAGAATGAGAAACATTACCTTTGTTGAAAATGGCCCCATACAACTGAAAGGAAGATGCAGTGTGGCTTCTGTGTGAGAAACGTTCATGTTTGAAGTAAGAGGGCTTAGAACCTTGCTTTGCAGTTTGATTTGTGTTTGCTGTTTAAAGGAATACTGCCTACCTCTCAGCTTTTTCATGGGTGAGGAACATGAACTTTGTGTCTATTAGCCCCTTTCAAGTGAGTGGAGAAACATTGTAGTGCTTCTAAGAAAATCTTTCATGTTAGAAGGAAGAGGGTCTAGCAGCTTGCTTTACATTGTGAACTGAGTTTGATGTATAAGGGAGTACTACCTACCTGTCAGTGTTTTCAACAGTGACAAACATCACATTTGTTCACAATGACCCCATACAACTGAAAGGAAGATGCAGCAGTGTAGCTTCTGTGACAGAATCGTTCATGTTTGATGTAAGACGGCCTAGAACCTTGTTTTGCAGTTTGATTTGAGTTTGCTGTTTAAAGGAATACTGCCTACTGGTCAGTGCTTTCATGGTGAGGAACATCAACTGTGTGGAAAATTGCCTCTTTGAAGGGAATTGATTCATGCCTGCATCTCTTGTGGGAGTAAGATGGATGTAAGAAGTATAAGTGTCATGCTCCTTGTTATGCGTTTAGAATTGAGGTACCTGTTTAAAGTAATACTGACTTCCACTCAGTGTTCTCTTGGGTGACTAATATCACCTTTGTGCCAAATAACCCCTTAAAGTGAATGGGAAAAGCTCTGTGTGTCTTGTAATAGAACCATTCATGACAGAAGCAATAGGGTCCAGCTCCTTGTTGAGCAGTGTTAGTTGAGCGAATTTTAAAAGGAGAAGTGCCTGTCTCTCAGTTTTCTGAAGTGTGGGGAACATCATTTTCGCACAAAATTGCCCCTTTCAATGAATGGAAGAATTACTCTATGTCCTGTAGAGAACCACAAACGTTACAAGAAAGAGGGTCTAGCACTTTGTTTAGGACATTAAATTGAGTAAGCATTTAAAAGGAATACTGCCTATCTCTCAGGCTTTTAAAGTTTGAGGAATACAGTCTTTGGCAAAAAAGCCCCATTCAAGTGAATGGAAGAAACATTGTATCTCTTGTAATGCAGATGTCCAGGTTTGCAGCAGGAGGTTCTGGCCCATTGTTTCCCTGTGCGAATTGAATTAGCACTTGAAAGAATGCTTCCCAAAGAAAGTCTTTCTTGAAGGATATACTGCCTAGCACACAGTGTTTTCAGGTGGGTGGAACATCACTTTTTTGGAAAAGTGCCCAATTCAAGTGAAAGGAAGCAGCACTGTTTCTATTTTAAGAACAGCATTAATGTTAGAAGCAAGGGGGGCTAGCATGCTGTTTACCAGTGAGAAGTGAATGAACTTTTCAAGGGAATACTGCCTGTCTCTCTGGCTTTACACTGTGCAGAACATTACTTTTTTAAACAGCCATTTGCAAGTGAATGGAAGAAGCACTGTTTCTCTTGAAACAGTGAAGGTTGCAAGCAAGAGGGCCAAGAACCTTGTATAGCATTGTGAATTCAGTTAGCTGGTTATAAGAATACGGCCTACATCTCAGTGTTATTTTGAGTGAAAAACATAAACTTTGTGCCAAATACCGCCTTTCAAATGAATGGAGAAACACTGTAGCTCTTCTAATAAAACCATTAATGTTAGAAGGAAGAGGGTCTAGCACATTGTTTAGCATTGTGTATTGAGTTAATTGTGGAAAGGAATACAGTCTACCTCTCATTGTTTTCATGGGGGAGAACATCACCTTTTTCAAAATCACCATATCCTGTGAAGGCCTGAAGCATTGAGGCTCTTATAAGAGAAATATGAATGTTAGCAGAAAGTGGCTCGAGCACTTTGATTAGCACTGTGAATTGAGTTGGCTTTTCAAAGGGACATTGCCTAAGTCTCAGCTTTTTCATGGGTGAGGATCATCAACTTTGTGCCTAATAGCCCCTTTCAAGTGAATGGTGAAACATTGTAGCTCTACTCAGAAAATCTTTTATGTTAGAAGGAAGAGGGTCTAGCAGTTTGCTTTGCATTGTGAACTGAGTTTGCTGTATAAGGGAATACTGCCTACCTCTCAGTGTTTTCAAGACTGAGAAACATCACCTTTGTTCTCAATGGCCCCATACAACTGAATGGAAGATGCAGTGTAGCTTGTGTGAGGGAATCAATAATGTTTGAAGCAAGAGGGCTAGCACCTTGTTTTGCAGTTGGAATTGAGTTTGCTGTTTCAAGGAATACTGCCTACCTCTCAGCTTTTTCATGGGTAAGGAACATGAACTTTGTGCCTATTAGCCCCTTTCAAGTGAGTGGAGAAACATTGTAGTGCTTCTAAGAAAATCTTTCATGTTAGAAGGAAGAGGGTCTAGCAGCTTGCTTTACATTTTGAACTGAGTTTGCTGTATAAGGGAATACTACCTACCAGTCAGTGTTTTCAAGAGTGAGAAACATCACCTTTGTTCACAATGGCCCCATACAACTGAAAGGAAGATGCAGTGTAGCTTCTGTGAGAGAATCGTTCATGTTTGAAGCAAGAGGGCCCACAACCTTGTTTTGCAGTTGGAATTGAGTTTGCTGTTTCAAGGAATACTGCCTACCTCTCAGTGTTTTCAAGAATGAGAAACATTACCTTTGTTGAAAATGCTCCCATACAACTGAAAGGAAGATGCAGTGTAGATTCTGTGAGAGAATCATTCATGTTTGAAGTAAGAGGGCCTAGAAACTTGTTTTGCAGTTTGAATTGAGTTTCTTGTCTCAAGGAATACTACCTAACTCTCAGCTTTTTCCTGAGTGAGGAACATCAACTTTGAGCCTACTAGGCCCTTTCAAGTGAGTGGAGAAACACTCTAGTTTGAATAAAATCTTTCATGTTAGACGATAGAGGGTCTAGCAGTTTGCTTTGCATTGTGAACTGAGTTTGCTGTGTAAGGGAATAATGCCTACCTGTCAGTGTTTTCAAGAGTGAGAAACATCACCTTTGTTCACAATGGCCCCTTATAACTGAATTGAAGTTGCAGTGTAGCTTGGGTGAGGGAATCAATAATGTTTGAAGCAAGAGGGGCTAGCACGTTCTTTTGCATTTGGAATTGAGTTTGCTGTCTCAAGGAATACTGCCTAACTCTAATCTTTTTCCTGGGTGAGGAACATCAACGTTGAGCCAAATAGGCCCTTTCAAGTTTGTGGATAAACACTCTAGTTCTAATAAAATAATTCCGGTTAGAAGGAAGAGGGTCTAGCAGTTTGCTTAGGATTGTGAACTGAGTTTGCTGTATCAGGCAATAGTGCCTACCTCTCAGTGTTTTCAAGAATGAGAAACATTACCTTTGTTGAAAATGGCCCCATACAACTGAAAGGAAGATGCAGTGTAGCTTCTGGGAGAGAATCATTCATGTTTGAAGCAAGAGGGCCTGGAACCTTGTTTTGCACTTGATTTGAGCTTGCTGTTTAAAGGAATACTGACTACTTGTCAGCTTTTTCATGTGTGAGAAATATCGACTTTGTGACTAATAGCCCCTTTCATGTGAGTGGAGAAACCTTGTTCTGGTTCTAAGAAAATCTTTCATGTTAGAAGGAAGAGGGTCTAGCAGCTTCCTTTGCATTGTGAACTGCGTTTGAAGTGTAAGGGAATACTGAATATCTGTCAGTATTTTCAAGAATGAGAAACATCACCTTTGTTCACAATGGCTCTTTACAATTGAATGGAAGAAACAGGGTAGCTTGTTGGAGAGAATCAATAATGTTTGAAGCAAGAGGGGCTAGCACCTTGCTTTGCAGTTGGAATTGACTTTGCTGTTTCAAGGAATACTGCCTACCTCTCAGTGTTTTCAAGAATGAGAAACCTTACCTTTGTTGAAAATGGCCCCATACAACTGAAAGGAAGATGCATTGTAGCTTCTGTGAGAGAATCATTCATGTTTGATGTAAGACGGCCTAGAACCTTGTTTTGCAGTTTGAATTGAGTTTGCTGTCTCAAGGAATACTGTCTAAATCTCAGCTTATTCCTGGGTGAGGAACATCAACTTTGAGCCAAATAGGCCCTTACAAGTGAGTGGTGAAACACTCTAGTTCGAACAAAACCTTCCATGTTAGAAGGAAGAGGGTCTAGCAGTTTGCTTAGCATTGTGAACTGAGTTTCCTGTATAAGGGAATAGTGCCTACCTCTCAGTGATTTCAAGAATGAGAATCATTACCTTTGTTCACAATGGCTCTATACAATTGAATGGAAGAAGCAGTGTAGCTTGTGTGAGAGAATCAATAATGTTTGAAGCAAGAGGGGCTAGCACCTTGTTTTGCAGTTGGAATTGACTTTGCTGTTTGAAGGAACACTGCCTACCTCTCAGTGTTTTCAAGAATGACAAACATTACCTTTGTTGAAAATGGCCCCATTCAACTGAAAGGAAGATGCAGTGTAGCTTCAGTGAGAGAATAATTCATGTATGAAGTAAGAGGGCTTAGAACCTTGCTTTGCAGTTTGAATTGAGTTTGTTGTCTCAAAGAATACTGCCTAAATCTCAGGTTTTTCCTGGGTGAGGAACATCAACTTTGCGTCAAATAGGCCCTATCGAGTGAATGGAGAGACTCTCTAGTTCTAATAAAATAATTCATGTTAGACGGAAGAGGGTCTAGCAGTTTGACTAGGATTGTGAACTGAGTTTGCTGTATAAGGCAATAGTGCCTACCTCTCAGTGTTTTGAAGAATGAGAAACATTACCTTTGTTGAAAATGGCCCCATACAACTGAAAGGAAGATGCAGTGTGGCTTCTGTGAGAGAATCGTTCATGTTTGAAGTAAGAGGGCTTAGAACCTTGCTTTGCAGTTTGAATTGAGTTTGCTGTCTCAAGGAATACTGTCTAAATCTCAGCTTTTTCCTGGGTGAGGAACATCAACTTTGAGCCAAATAGGCCCTTACAAGTGAGTGGCGAAACACTCTAGTTCGAACAAAATCTTTCATGTTAGAAGGAAGAGGGTCTAGCAGTTTGCTTAGCATTGTGAACTGAGTTTCCTGTATAAGGGAATAGTGCCTACCTCTCAGTGATTTCAAGAATGAGAATCATTACCTTTGTTCACAATGGCTCTATACAATTGAATGGAAGAAGAAGTGTAGCTTGTGTGAGAGAATCAATAATGTTTGAAGCAAGAGGGGCTAGCACCTTGTTTTGCAGTTGGAATTGAGTTTGCTGTTTCAAGGAATACTGCCTACCTCTCAGTGTTTTGAAGAATGAGAAACCTTACCTTTGTTGAAAATGGCCCCATACAACTGAAAGGAAGATGCATTGTAGCTTCTGTGAGAGAATCATTCATGTTTGATGTAAGACGGCCTAGAACCTTGTTTTGCAGTTTGATTTGAGTTTGCTGTTTAAAGGAATACTGCCTACTGGTCAGTGCTTTCATGGTGAGGAACATCAACTGTGTGGAAAATTGCCTCTTTGAAGGGAATTGATTCATGCCTGCATCTCTTGTGGGAGTAAGATGGATGTAAGAAGTATAAGTGTCATGCTCCTTGTTATGCGTTTAGAATTGAGATACCTGTTTAAAGTAATACTGACTTCCACTCAGTGTTCTCTTGGGTGACTAATATCACCTTTGTGCCAAATAACCCCTTAAAGTGAATGGAAAAAGCTCTGTGTGTCTTGTAATAGAACCATTCATGACAGAAGCAATAGGGTCCAGCTCCTTGTTGAGCAGTGTTAGTTGAGCGAATTTTAAAAGGAGAAGCGCCTGTCTCTCAGTTTTCTGAAGTGTGGAGAACATCATTTTTGCACAAAATTGCCCCTTTCAATGAATGGAAGAATTACTCTATGTCCTGTAGAGAACCACAAACGTTACAAGAAAGAGGGTCTAGCACTTTGTTTAGGACTTTAAATTGAGTAAGCATTTAAAAGGAATACTGCCTATCTCTCAGGCTTTTAAAGTTTGAGGAATACAGTCTTTGGCAAAAAAGCCCCAATCAAGTGAATGGAAGAAACATTGTATCTCTTGTAATGCAGATGTCCAGGTTTGCAGCAGGAGGTTCTGGCACATTGTTTCCCTGTGCGAATTGAATTAGTACGTGAAAGAATGCTTCCCAAAGAAAGTCTTTTTTTTTTTTTTGTTTTTCATTTTTCTTTTATTATTCATATGTGCATACAAGGCTTGGTTTATTTCTCCCCCCTGCCCCCACCCCCTCCCTTACCACCCACTCCACCCCCTCCCACTCCCCCCCTCAATACCCAGCAGAAACTATTTTGCCCTTATCTCTAATTTTGTTGTAAAGAGAGTATAAGCAATAATAGGAAGGAACAAGGGGTTTTGCTGGTTGAGATGAGGATACCTATACAGGGCATTGACTCACATTGATTTCCTGTGCGTGGGTGTTACCTTCTAGGTTAATTCTTTTTAATCTAACCTTTTCTCTAGTTCCTGGTCCCCTTTTCCTATTGGCCTCAGTTGCTTTAAGGTATCTGCTTTAGTTTCTCTGCATTAAGGGCAACAAATGCTAGCTAGTTTTTTAGGTGTCTTACCTATCCTCACCCCTCCCTTGTGTGCTCTCGCTTTTATCATGTGCTCATAGTCCAATCCCCTTGTTGTGTTTGCCCTTGATCTAATGTCCACATATGAGGGAGAACATACGATTTTTGGTCTTTTGAGCCAGGCTAACCTCACTCAGAATGATGTTCTCCAATTCCATCCATTTACCAGCGAATGATAACATTTCGTTCTTCTTCATGGCTGCATAAAATTCCATTGTGTATAGATACCACATTTTCTTAATCCATTCGTCAGTGCTGGGGCATCTTGGCTGTTTCCATAACTTGGCTATTGTGAATAGTGCCGCAATAAACATGGATGTGCAGGTGCCTCTGGAGTAACAGTCTTTTGGGTATATCCCCAAGAGTGGTATTGCTGGATCAAATGGTAGATCGATGTCCAGCTTTTTAGGTAGCCTCCAAATTTTTTTCCAGAGTGGTTGTACTAGTCTACATTCCCACCAACAGTGTAAGAGGGTTCCTTTTTCCCCGCATCCTCGCCAACACCTGTTGTTGTTGGTGTTGCTAATGATGGCTATTCTAACAGGGGTGAGGTGGAATCTTAGTGTGGTTTTAATTTGCATTTCCTTTATTGCTAGAGATGGTGAGCATTTTTTCATGTGTTTTCGGGCCATTTGAATTTCTTCTTTTGAGAAAGTTCTGTTTAGTTCACATGCCCATTTCTTTATTTGTTCATTAGTTTTGGGAGAATTTAGTTTTTTAAGTTCCCTGTATATTCTAGTTATCAGTCCTTTGTCTGATGTGTAGCTGGCAAATATTTTCTCCCACTCGGTGGGTGTTCTCTTCAGTTTAGAGACCATTTCTTTTGATGAACAGAAGCTTTTTAGTTTTATGAGGTCCCATTTGTCTATGCTATCTCTTAGTTGCTGTGCTGCTGGGGTTTCATTGAGAAAGTTCTTACCTATACCTACTAACTCCAGAGTATTTCCTATTCAAGAAAGTCTTTCCTGAAGGATATACTGCCTAGCACACAGTGTTTTCAGGTGGGTGGAACATCACTTTTTTGGAAAAGTGCCAAATTCAAGTGAAAGGAAGCAGCACTGTTTCTATTTTAAGAACAGCATTAATGTTAGAAGCAAGGGGGGCTAGCATGCTGTTTACCAGTGAGAAGTGAATGAACTTTTCAAGGGAATACTGCCTGTCTCTCTGGCTTTACACTGTGCAGAACATTACTTTTTTAAACAGCCATTTGCAAGTGAATGGAAGAAGCACTGTTTCTCTTCCAAGAGAACCATGAATGTTACAAGCAAGAGGGCCAAGAACCTTGTATAGCATTGTGAATTCAGTTAGCTGGTTATAAGAATACGGCCTACATCTCAGTGTTATTTTGAGTGAAAAACATAAACTTTGTGCCAAATACCGCCTTTCAAATGAATGGAGAAACACTGTAGCTCTTCTAATAAAACCATTAATGTTAGAAGGAAGAGGGTCTAGCACATTGTTTAGCATTGTGTATTGAGTTAATTGTGGAAAGGAATACAGTCTACCTCTCATTGTTTTCATGGGGGAGAACATCACCTTTTTCAAAATCACCATATCCTGTGAAGGCCTGAAGCATTGAGGCTCTTATAAGAGAAATATGAATGTTAGCAGAAAGTGGCTCGAGCACTTTGATTAGCACTGTGAATTGAGTTGGCTTTTCAAAGGGACATTGCCTAAGTCTCAGCTTTTTCATGGGTGAGGATCATCAACTTTGTGCCTAATAGCCCCTTTCAAGTGAATGGTGAAACATTGTAGCTCTACTCAGAAAATCTTTTATGTTAGAAGGAAGAGGGTCTAGCAGTTTGCTTTGCATTGTGAACTGAGTTTGCTGTATAAGGGAATACTGCCTACCTCTCAGTGTTTTCAAGACTGAGAAACATCACCTTTGTTCTCAATGGCCCCATACAACTGAATGGAAGATGCAGTGAAGCTTGTGTGAGGGAATCAATAATGTTTGAAGCAAGAGGGCTAGCACCTTGTTTTGCAGTTGGAATTGAGTTTGCTGTTTCAAGGAATACTGCCTACCTCTCAGCTTTTTCATGGGTAAGGAACATGAACTTTGTGCCTATTAGCCCCTTTCAAGTGAGTGGAGAAACATTGTAGTGCTTCTAAGAAAATCTTTCATGTTAGAAGGAAGAGGGTCTAGCAGCTTGCTTTACATTGTGAACTGAGTTTGCTGTATAAGGGAATACTACCTACCAGTCAGTGTTTTCAAGAGTGAGAAACATCACCTTTGTTCACAATGGCCCCATACAACTGAAAGGAAGATGCAGTGTAGCTTCTGTGAGAGAATCGTTCATGTTTGAAGCAAGAGGGCCCACAACCTTGTTTTGCAGTTGGAATTGAGTTTGCTGTTTCAAGGAATACTGCCTACCTCTCAGTGTTTTCAAGAATGAGAAACATTACCTTTGTTGAAAATGCTCCCATACAACTGAAAGGAAGATGCAGTGTAGATTCTGTGAGAGAATCATTCATGTTTGAAGTAAGAGGGCCTAGAAACTTGTTTTGCAGTTTGAATTGAGTTTCTTGTCTCAAGGAATACTACCTAACTCTCAGCTTTTTCCTGAGTGAGGAACATCAACTTTCAGCCTACTAGGCCCTTTCAAGTGAGTGGAGAAACACTCTAGTTTGAATAAAATCTTTCATGTTAGACGATAGAGGGTCTAGCAGTTTGCTTTGCATTGTGAACTGAGTTTGCTGTGTAAGGGAATAATGCCTACCTGTCAGTGTTTTCAAGAGTGAGAAACATCACCTTTGTTCACAATGGCCCCTTATAACTGAATTGAAGTTGCAGTGTAGCTTGGGTGAGGGAATCAATAATGTTTGAAGCAAGAGGGGCTAGCACGTTCTTTTGCATTTGGAATTGAGTTTGCTGTCTCAAGGAATACTGCCTAACTCTAATCTTTTTCCTGGGTGAGGAACATCAACGTTGAGCCAAATAGGCCCTTTCAAGTTTGTGGATAAACACTCTAGTTCTAATAAAATAATTCCGGTTAGAAGGAAGAGGGTCTAGCAGTTTGCTTAGGATTGTGAACTGAGTTTGCTGTATCAGGCAATAGTGCCTACCTCTCAGTGTTTTCAAGAATGAGAAACATTACCTTTGTTGAAAATGGCCCCATACAACTGAAAGGAAGATGCAGTGTAGCTTCTGGGAGAGAATCATTCATGTTTGAAGCAAGAGGGCCTGGAACCTTGTTTTGCACTTGATTTGAGCTTGCTGTTTAAAGGAATACTGACTACTTGTCAGCTTTTTCATGTGTGAGAAATATCGACTTTGTGACTAATAGCCCCTTTCATGTGAGTGGAGAAACCTTGTTCTGCTTCTAAGAAAATCTTTCATGTTAGAAGGAAGAGGGTCTAGCAGCTTCCTTTGCATTGTGAACTGCGTTTGAAGTGTAAGGGAATACTGAATATCTGTCAGTATTTTCAAGAATGAGAAACATCACCTTTGTTCACAATGGCTCTTTACAATTGAATGGAAGAAACAGGGTAGCTTGTTGGAGAGAATCAATAATGTTTGAAGCAAGAGGGGCTAGCACCTTGCTTTGCAGTTGGAATTGACTTTGCTGTTTCAAGGAATACTGCCTACCTCTCAGTGTTTTCAAGAATGAGAAACCTTACCTTTGTTGAAAATGGCCCCATACAACTGAAAGGAAGATGCATTGTAGCTTCTGTGAGAGAATCATTCATGTTTGATGTAAGACGGCCTAGAACCTTGTTTTGCAGTTTGAATTGAGTTTGCTGTCTCAAGGAATACTGTCTAAATCTCAGCTTATTCCTGGGTGAGGAACATCAACTTTGAGCCAAATAGGCCCTTACAAGTGAGTGGTGAAACACTCTAGTTCGAACAAAACCTTCCATGTTAGAAGGAAGAGGGTCTAGCAGTTTGCTTAGCATTGTGAACTGAGTTTCCTGTATAAGGGAATAGTGCCTACCTCTCAGTGATTTCAAGAATGAGAATCATTACCTTTGTTCACAATGGCTCTATACAATTGAATGGAAGAAGCAGTGTAGCTTGTGTGAGAGAATCAATAATGTTTGAAGCAAGAGGGGCTAGCACCTTGTTTTGCAGTTGGAATTGACTTTGCTGTTTGAAGGAACACTGCCTACCTCTCAGTGTTTTCAAGAATGACAAACATTACCTTTGTTGAAAATGGCCCCATTCAACTGAAAGGAAGATGCAGTGTAGCTTCAGTGAGAGAATAATTCATGTATGAAGTAAGAGGGCTTAGAACCTTGCTTTGCAGTTTGAATTGAGTTTGTTGTCTCAAAGAATACTGCCTAAATCTCAGGTTTTTCCTGGGTGAGGAACATCAACTTTGCGTCAAATAGGCCCTATCGAGTGAATGGAGAGACTCTCTAGTTCTAATAAAATAATTCATGTTAGACGGAAGAGGGTCTAGCAGTTTGACTAGGATTGTGAACTGAGTTTGCTGTATAAGGCAATAGTGCCTACCTCTCAGTGTTTTGAAGAATGAGAAACATTACCTTTGTTGAAAATGGCCCCATACAACTGAAAGGAAGATGCAGTGTGGCTTCTGTGAGAGAATCGTTCATGTTTGAAGTAAGAGGGCTTAGAACCTTGCTTTGCAGTTTGAATTGAGTTTGCTGTCTCAAGGAATACTGTCTAAATCTCAGCTTTTTCCTGGGTGAGGAACATCAACTTTGAGCCAAATAGGCCCTTACAAGTGAGTGGCGAAACACTCTAGTTCGAACAAAATCTTTCATGTTAGAAGGAAGAGGGTCTAGCAGTTTGCTTAGCATTGTGAACTGAGTTTCCTGTATAAGGGAATAGTGCCTACCTCTCAGTGATTTCAAGAATGAGAATCATTACCTTTGTTCACAATGGCTCTATACAATTGAATGGAAGAAGAAGTGTAGCTTGTGTGAGAGAATCAATAATGTTTGAAGCAAGAGGGGCTAGCACCTTGTTTTGCAGTTGGAATTGAGTTTGCTGTTTCAAGGAATACTGCCTACCTCTCAGTGTTTTGAAGAATGAGAAACCTTACCTTTGTTGAAAATGGCCCCATACAACTGAAAGGAAGATGCATTGTAGCTTCTGTGAGAGAATCATTCATGTTTGATGTAAGACGGCCTAGAACCTTGTTTTGCAGTTTGATTTGAGTTTGCTGTTTAAAGGAATACTGCCTACTGGTCAGTGCTTTCATGGTGAGGAACATCAACTGTGTGGAAAATTGCCTCTTTGAAGGGAATTGATTCATGCCTGCATCTCTTGTGGGAGTAAGATGGATGTAAGAAGTATAAGTGTCATGCTCCTTGTTATGCGTTTAGAATTGAGATACCTGTTTAAAGTAATACTGACTTCCACTCAGTGTTCTCTTGGGTGACTAATATCACCTTTGTGCCAAATAACCCCTTAAAGTGAATGGAAAAAGCTCTGTGTGTCTTGTAATAGAACCATTCATGACAGAAGCAATAGGGTCCAGCTCCTTGTTGAGCAGTGTTAGTTGAGCGAATTTTAAAAGGAGAAGCGCCTGTCTCTCAGTTTTCTGAAGTGTGGAGAACATCATTTTTGCACAAAATTGCCCCTTTCAATGAATGGAAGAATTACTCTATGTCCTGTAGAGAACCACAAACGTTACAAGAAAGAGGGTCTAGCACTTTGTTTAGGACTTTAAATTGAGTAAGCATTTAAAAGGAATACTGCCTATCTCTCAGGCTTTTAAAGTTTGAGGAATACAGTCTTTGGCAAAAAAGCCCCAATCAAGTGAATGGAAGAAACATTGTATCTCTTGTAATGCAGATGTCCAGGTTTGCAGCAGGAGGTTCTGGCACATTGTTTCCCTGTGCGAATTGAATTAGTACGTGAAAGAATGCTTCCCAAAGAAAGTCTTTTTTTTTTTTTTGTTTTTCATTTTTCTTTTATTATTCATATGTGCATACAAGGCTTGGTTTATTTCTCCCCCCTGCCCCCACCCCCTCCCTTACCACCCACTCCACCCCCTCCCACTCCCCCCCTCAATACCCAGCAGAAACTATTTTGCCCTTATCTCTAATTTTGTTGTAAAGAGAGTATAAGCAATAATAGGAAGGAACAAGGGGTTTTGCTGGTTGAGATGAGGATACCTATACAGGGCATTGACTCACATTGATTTCCTGTGCGTGGGTGTTACCTTCTAGGTTAATTCTTTTTAATCTAACCTTTTCTCTAGTTCCTGGTCCCCTTTTCCTATTGGCCTCAGTTGCTTTAAGGTATCTGCTTTAGTTTCTCTGCATTAAGGGCAACAAATGCTAGCTAGTTTTTTAGGTGTCTTACCTATCCTCACCCCTCCCTTGTGTGCTCTCGCTTTTATCATGTGCTCATAGTCCAATCCCCTTGTTGTGTTTGCCCTTGATCTAATGTCCACATATGAGGGAGAACATACGATTTTTGGTCTTTTGAGCCAGGCTAACCTCACTCAGAATGATGTTCTCCAATTCCATCCATTTACCAGCGAATGATAACATTTCGTTCTTCTTCATGGCTGCATAAAATTCCATTGTGTATAGATACCACATTTTCTTAATCCATTCGTCAGTGCTGGGGCATCTTGGCTGTTTCCATAACTTGGCTATTGTGAATAGTGCCGCAATAAACATGGATGTGCAGGTGCCTCTGGAGTAACAGTCTTTTGGGTATATCCCCAAGAGTGGTATTGCTGGATCAAATGGTAGATCGATGTCCAGCTTTTTAGGTAGCCTCCAAATTTTTTTCCAGAGTGGTTGTACTAGTCTACATTCCCACCAACAGTGTAAGAGGGTTCCTTTTTCCCCGCATCCTCGCCAACACCTGTTGTTGGTGGTGTTGCTAATGATGGCTATTCTAACAGGGGTGAGGTGGAATCTTAGTGTGGTTTTAATTTGCATTTCCTTTATTGCTAGAGATGGTGAGCATTTTTTCATGTGTTTTCGGGCCATTTGAATTTCTTCTTTTGAGAAAGTTCTGTTTAGTTCACATGCCCATTTCTTTATTTGTTCATTAGTTTTGGGAGAATTTAGTTTTTTAAGTTCCCTGTATATTCTAGTTATCAGTCCTTTGTCTGATGTGTAGCTGGCAAATATTTTCTCCCACTCGGTGGGTGTTCTCTTCAGTTTAGAGACCATTTCTTTTGATGAACAGAAGCTTTTTAGTTTTATGAGGTCCCATTTGTCTATGCTATCTCTTAGTTGCTGTGCTGCTGGGGTTTCATTGAGAAAGTTCTTACCTATACCTACTAACTCCAGAGTATTTCCTATTCAAGAAAGTCTTTCCTGAAGGATATACTGCCTAGCACACAGTGTTTTCAGGTGGGTGGAACATCACTTTTTTGGAAAAGTGCCAAATTCAAGTGAAAGGAAGCAGCACTGTTTCTATTTTAAGAACAGCATTAATGTTAGAAGCAAGGGGGGCTAGCATGCTGTTTACCAGTGAGAAGTGAATGAACTTTTCAAGGGAATACTGCCTGTCTCTCTGGCTTTACACTGTGCAGAACATTACTTTTTTAAACAGCCATTTGCAAGTGAATGGAAGAAGCACTGTTTCTCTTCCAAGAGAACCATGAATGTTACAAGCAAGAGGGCCAAGAACCTTGTATAGCATTGTGAATTCAGTTAGCTGGTTATAAGAATACGGCCTACATCTCAGTGTTATTTTGAGTGAAAAACATAAACTTTGTGCCAAATACCGCCTTTCAAATGAATGGAGAAACACTGTAGCTCTTCTAATAAAACCATTAATGTTAGAAGGAAGAGGGTCTAGCACATTGTTTAGCATTGTGTATTGAGTTAATTGTGGAAAGGAATACAGTCTACCTCTCATTGTTTTCATGGGGGAGAACATCACCTTTTTCAAAATCACCATATCCTGTGAAGGCCTGAAGCATTGAGGCTCTTATAAGAGAAATATGAATGTTAGCAGAAAGTGGCTCGAGCACTTTGATTAGCACTGTGAATTGAGTTGGCTTTTCAAAGGGACATTGCCTAAGTCTCAGCTTTTTCATGGGTGAGGATCATCAACTTTGTGCCTAATAGCCCCTTTCAAGTGAATGGTGAAACATTGTAGCTCTACTCAGAAAATCTTTTATGTTAGAAGGAAGAGGGTCTAGCAGTTTGCTTTGCATTGTGAACTGAGTTTGCTGTATAAGGGAATACTGCCTACCTCTCAGTGTTTTCAAGACTGAGAAACATCACCTTTGTTCTCAATGGCCCCATACAACTGAATGGAAGATGCAGTGAAGCTTGTGTGAGGGAATCAATAATGTTTGAAGCAAGAGGGCTAGCACCTTGTTTTGCAGTTGGAATTGAGTTTGCTGTTTCAAGGAATACTGCCTACCTCTCAGCTTTTTCATGGGTAAGGAACATGAACTTTGTGCCTATTAGCCCCTTTCAAGTGAGTGGAGAAACATTGTAGTGCTTCTAAGAAAATCTTTCATGTTAGAAGGAAGAGGGTCTAGCAGCTTGCTTTACATTGTGAACTGAGTTTGCTGTATAAGGGAATACTACCTACCAGTCAGTGTTTTCAAGAGTGAGAAACATCACCTTTGTTCACAATGGCCCCATACAACTGAAAGGAAGATGCAGTGTAGCTTCTGTGAGAGAATCGTTCATGTTTGAAGCAAGAGGGCCCACAACCTTGTTTTGCAGTTGGAATTGAGTTTGCTGTTTCAAGGAATACTGCCTACCTCTCAGTGTTTTCAAGAATGAGAAACATTACCTTTGTTGAAAATGCTCCCATACAACTGAAAGGAAGATGCAGTGTAGATTCTGTGAGAGAATCATTCATGTTTGAAGTAAGAGGGCCTAGAAACTTGTTTTGCAGTTTGAATTGAGTTTCTTGTCTCAAGGAATACTACCTAACTCTCAGCTTTTTCCTGAGTGAGGAACATCAACTTTCAGCCTACTAGGCCCTTTCAAGTGAGTGGAGAAACACTCTAGTTTGAATAAAATCTTTCATGTTAGACGATAGAGGGTCTAGCAGTTTGCTTTGCATTGTGAACTGAGTTTGCTGTGTAAGGGAATAATGCCTACCTGTCAGTGTTTTCAAGAGTGAGAAACATCACCTTTGTTCACAATGGCCCCTTATAACTGAATTGAAGTTGCAGTGTAGCTTGGGTGAGGGAATCAATAATGTTTGAAGCAAGAGGGGCTAGCACGTTCTTTTGCATTTGGAATTGAGTTTGCTGTCTCAAGGAATACTGCCTAACTCTAATCTTTTTCCTGGGTGAGGAACATCAACGTTGAGCCAAATAGGCCCTTTCAAGTTTGTGGATAAACACTCTAGTTCTAATAAAATAATTCCGGTTAGAAGGAAGAGGGTCTAGCAGTTTGCTTAGGATTGTGAACTGAGTTTGCTGTATCAGGCAATAGTGCCTACCTCTCAGTGTTTTCAAGAATGAGAAACATTACCTTTGTTGAAAATGGCCCCATACAACTGAAAGGAAGATGCAGTGTAGCTTCTGGGAGAGAATCATTCATGTTTGAAGCAAGAGGGCCTGGAACCTTGTTTTGCACTTGATTTGAGCTTGCTGTTTAAAGGAATACTGACTACTTGTCAGCTTTTTCATGTGTGAGAAATATCGACTTTGTGACTAATAGCCCCTTTCATGTGAGTGGAGAAACCTTGTTCTGCTTCTAAGAAAATCTTTCATGTTAGAAGGAAGAGGGTCTAGCAGCTTCCTTTGCATTGTGAACTGCGTTTGAAGTGTAAGGGAATACTGAATATCTGTCAGTATTTTCAAGAATGAGAAACATCACCTTTGTTCACAATGGCTCTTTACAATTGAATGGAAGAAACAGGGTAGCTTGTTGGAGAGAATCAATAATGTTTGAAGCAAGAGGGGCTAGCACCTTGCTTTGCAGTTGGAATTGACTTTGCTGTTTCAAGGAATACTGCCTACCTCTCAGTGTTTTCAAGAATGAGAAACCTTACCTTTGTTGAAAATGGCCCCATACAACTGAAAGGAAGATGCATTGTAGCTTCTGTGAGAGAATCATTCATGTTTGATGTAAGACGGCCTAGAACCTTGTTTTGCAGTTTGAATTGAGTTTGTTGTCTCAAGGAATACTGTCTAAATCTCAGCTTATTCCTGGGTGAGGAACATCAACTTTGAGCCAAATAGGCCCTTACAAGTGAGTGGTGAAACACTCTAGTTCGAACAAAACCTTCCATGTTAGAAGGAAGAGGGTCTAGCAGTTTGCTTAGCATTGTGAACTGAGTTTCCTGTATAAGGGAATAGTGCCTACCTCTCAGTGATTTCAAGAATGAGAATCATTACCTTTGTTCACAATGGCTCTATACAATTGAATGGAAGAAGCAGTGTAGCTTGTGTGAGAGAATCAATAATGTTTGAAGCAAGAGGGGCTAGCACCTTGTTTTGCAGTTGGAATTGACTTTGCTGTTTGAAGGAACACTGCCTACCTCTCAGTGTTTTCAAGAATGACAAACATTACCTTTGTTGAAAATGGCCCCATTCAACTGAAAGGAAGATGCAGTGTAGCTTCAGTGAGAGAATAATTCATGTATGAAGTAAGAGGGCTTAGAACCTTGCTTTGCAGTTTGAATTGAGTTTGTTGTCTCAAAGAATACTGCCTAAATCTCAGGTTTTTCCTGGGTGAGGAACATCAACTTTGCGTCAAATAGGCCCTATCGAGTGAATGGAGAGACTCTCTAGTTCTAATAAAATAATTCATGTTAGACGGAAGAGGGTCTAGCAGTTTGACTAGGATTGTGAACTGAGTTTGCTGTATAAGGCAATAGTGCCTACCTCTCAGTGTTTTGAAGAATGAGAAACATTACCTTTGTTGAAAATGGCCCCATACAACTGAAAGGAAGATGCAGTGTGGCTTCTGTGAGAGAATCGTTCATGTTTGAAGTAAGAGGGCTTAGAACCTTGCTTTGCAGTTTGAATTGAGTTTGCTGTCTCAAGGAATACTGTCTAAATCTCAGCTTTTTCCTGGGTGAGGAACATCAACTTTGAGCCAAATAGGCCCTTACAAGTGAGTGGCGAAACACTCTAGTTCGAACAAAATCTTTCATGTTAGAAGGAAGAGGGTCTAGCAGTTTGCTTAGCATTGTGAACTGAGTTTCCTGTATAAGGGAATAGTGCCTACCTCTCAGTGATTTCAAGAATGAGAATCATTACCTTTGTTCACAATGGCTCTATACAATTGAATGGAAGAAGAAGTGTAGCTTGTGTGAGAGAATCAATAATGTTTGAAGCAAGAGGGGCTAGCACCTTGTTTTGCAGTTGGAATTGAGTTTGCTGTTTCAAGGAATACTGCCTACCTCTCAGTGTTTTGAAGAATGAGAAACCTTACCTTTGTTGAAAATGGCCCCATACAACTGAAAGGAAGATGCATTGTAGCTTCTGTGAGAGAATCATTCATGTTTGATGTAAGACGGCCTAGAACCTTGTTTTGCAGTTTGATTTGAGTTTGCTGTTTAAAGGAATACTGCCTACTGGTCAGTGCTTTCATGGTGAGGAACATCAACTGTGTGGAAAATTGCCTCTTTGAAGGGAATTGATTCATGCCTGCATCTCTTGTGGGAGTAAGATGGATGTAAGAAGTATAAGTGTCATGCTCCTTGTTATGCGTTTAGAATTGAGGTACCTGTTTAAAGTAATACTGACTTCCACTCAGTGTTCTCTTGGGTGACTAATATCACCTTTGTGCCAAATAACCCCTTAAAGTGAATGGAAAAAGCTCTGTGTGTCTTGTAATAGAACCATTCATGACAGAAGCAATAGGGTCCAGCTCCTTGTTGAGCAGTGTTAGTTGAGCGAATTTCAAAAGGAGAAGTGCCTGTCTCTCAGTTTTCTGAAGTGTGGAGAACATCATTTTTGCACAAAATTGCCCCTTTCAATGAATGGAAGAATTACTCTATGTCCTGTAGAGAACCACAAACGTTACAAGAAAGAGGGTCTAGCACTTTGTTTAGGACTTTAAATTGAGTAAGCATTTAAAAGGAATACTGCCTATCTCTCAGGCTTTTAAAGTTTGAGGAATACAGTCTTTGGCAAAAAAGCCCCAATCAAGTGAATGGAAGAAACATTGTATCTCTTGTAATGCAGATGTCCAGGTTTGCAGCAGGAGGTTCTGGCACATTGTTTCCCTGTGCGAATTGAATTAGTACGTGAAAGAATGCTTCCCAAAGAAAGTCTTTTTTTTTTTTTTGTTTTTCATTTTTCTTTTATTATTCATATGTGCATACAAGGCTTGGTTTATTTCTCCCCCCTGCCCCCACCCCCTCCCTTACCACCCACTCCACCCCCTCCCACTCCCCCCCTCAATACCCAGCAGAAACTATTTTGCCCTTATCTCTAATTTTGTTGTAAAGAGAGTATAAGCAATAATAGGAAGGAACAAGGGGTTTTGCTGGTTGAGATGAGGATACCTATACAGGGCATTGACTCACATTGCTTTCCTGTGCGTGGGTGTTACCTTCTAGGTTAATTCTTTTTAATCTAACCTTTTCTCTAGTTCCTGGTCCCCTTTTCCTATTGGCCTCAGTTGCTTTAAGGTATCTGCTTTAGTTTCTCTGCATTAAGGGCAACAAATGCTAGCTAGTTTTTTAGGTGTCTTACCTATCCTCACCCCTCCCTTGTGTGCTCTCGCTTTTATCATGTGCTCATAGTCCAATCCCCTTGTTGTGTTTGCCCTTGATCTAATGTCCACATATGAGGGAGAACATACGATTTTTGGTCTTTTGAGCCAGGCTAACCTCACTCAGAATGATGTTCTCCAATTCCATCCATTTACCAGCGAATGATAACATTTCGTTCTTCTTCATGGCTGCATAAAATTCCATTGTGTATAGATACCACATTTTCTTAATCCATTCGTCAGTGCTGGGGCATCTTGGCTGTTTCCATAACTTGGCTATTGTGAATAGTGCCGCAATAAACATGGATGTGCAGGTGCCTCTGGAGTAACAGTCTTTTGGGTATATCCCCAAGAGTGGTATTGCTGGATCAAATGGTAGATCGATGTCCAGCTTTTTAGGTAGCCTCCAAATTTTTTTCCAGAGTGGTTGTACTAGTCTACATTCCCACCAACAGTGTAAGAGGGTTCCTTTTTCCCCGCATCCTCGCCAACACCTGTTGTTGGTGGTGTTGCTAATGATGGCTATTCTAACAGGGGTGAGGTGGAATCTTAGTGTGGTTTTAATTTGCATTTCCTTTATTGCTAGAGATGGTGAGCATTTTTTCATGTGTTTTCGGGCCATTTGAATTTCTTCTTTTGAGAAAGTTCTGTTTAGTTCACATGCCCATTTCTTTATTTGTTCATTAGTTTTGGGAGAATTTAGTTTTTTAAGTTCCCTGTATATTCTAGTTATCAGTCCTTTGTCTGATGTGTAGCTGGCAAATATTTTCTCCCACTCGGTGGGTGTTCTCTTCAGTTTAGAGACCATTTCTTTTGATGAACAGAAGCTTTTTAGTTTTATGAGGTCCCATTTGTCTATGCTATCTCTTAGTTGCTGTGCTGCTGGGGTTTCATTGAGAAAGTTCTTACCTATACCTACTAACTCCAGAGTATTTCCTATTCAAGAAAGTCTTTCCTGAAGGATATACTGCCTAGCACACAGTGTTTTCAGGTGGGTGGAACATCACTTTTTTGGAAAAGTGCCAAATTCAAGTGAAAGGAAGCAGCACTGTTTCTATTTTAAGAACAGCATTAATGTTAGAAGCAAGGGGGGCTAGCATGCTGTTTACCAGTGAGAAGTGAATGAACTTTTCAAGGGAATACTGCCTGTCTCTCTGGCTTTACACTGTGCAGAACATTACTTTTTTAAACAGCCATTTGCAAGTGAATGGAAGAAGCACTGTTTCTCTTCCAAGAGAACCATGAATGTTACAAGCAAGAGGGCCAAGAACCTTGTATAGCATTGTGAATTCAGTTAGCTGGTTATGAGAATACGGCCTACATCTCAGTGTTATTTTGAGTGAAAAACATAAACTTTGTGCCAAATACCGCCTTTCAAATGAATGGAGAAACACTGTAGCTCTTCTAATAAAACCATTAATGTTAGAAGGAAGAGGGTCTAGCACATTGTTTAGCATTGTGTATTGAGTTAATTGTGGAAAGGAATACAGTCTACCTCTCATTGTTTTCATGGGGGAGAACATCACCTTTTTCAAAATCACCATATCCTGTGAAGGCCTGAAGCATTGAGGCTCTTATAAGAGAAATATGAATGTTAGCAGAAAGTGGCTCGAGCACTTTGATTAGCACTGTGAATTGAGTTGGCTTTTCAAAGGGACATTGCCTAAGTCTCAGCTTTTTCATGGGTGAGGATCATCAACTTTGTGCCTAATAGCCCCTTTCAAGTGAATGGTGAAACATTGTAGCTCTACTCAGAAAATCTTTTATGTTAGAAGGAAGAGGGTCTAGCAGTTTGCTTTGCATTGTGAACTGAGTTTGCTGTATAAGGGAATACTGCCTACCTCTCAGTGTTTTCAAGACTGAGAAACATCACCTTTGTTCTCAATGGCCCCATACAACTGAATGGAAGATGCAGTGAAGCTTGTGTGAGGGAATCAATAATGTTTGAAGCAAGAGGGCTAGCACCTTGTTTTGCAGTTGGAATTGAGTTTGCTGTCTCAAGGAATACTGCCTAACTCTCAGCTTTTTCCTGAGTGAGGAACATCAACTTTCATCCTAGTAGGCCCTTTCAAGTGAGTGGTGAAACACTCTAGTTTGAATAAAATCTTTCGTGTTAAACGATAGAGGGTCTAGCAGTTTGCTTTGCATTGTGAACTGAGTTTGCTGTGTAAGGGAATAATGCCTAGCTGTCAGTGTTTTCAAGAGTGAGAAACATCACCTTTGTTCACAATGGCCCCTTATAACAGAATTGAAGTTGCAGTGTAGCTTCAGTGAGGGAATCAATAATGTTTGAAGCAAGAGGGGCTAGCACGTTCTTTTGCAGTTGGAATTGAGTTTGCTGTCTCAAGGAATACTGCCTAACTCTAAGCTTTTTCCTGGGTGAGGAACATCAACGTTGAGCCAAATAGGCCCTTCCAAGTTTGTGGAGAAACACTCTAGTTCTAATAAAATAATTCAGGTTAGAAGGAAGAAGGTCTAGCAGTTTGCTTAGGATTGTGAACTGAGTTTGCTGTATCAGGCAATAGTGCCTACCTCTCAGTGTTTTCAAGAATGAGAAACCTTACCTTTGTTGAAAATGGCCCCATACAACTGAAAGGAAGATGCAGTGTAGCTTCTGTGAGAGAATCATTCATGTTTGAAGCAAGAGGTCCTAGAGCCTTGTTTTGCGGTTTCATTTGAGTTTGCTGTGTAAATGAATACTGCCTAACTCTCAGTATTTTCATAGGTGAAGAACATCAACTTTGTGCCAAATAGCCAATTTCAAGTGAGTATAGAAGCACTGTAGCTCTTCGAAGAAAACCACTAATCTTAGGAGGAAGAAGGTCTAGCAGCATGCTTTGCATTGTGAATGGAGCTTGCTCTTGAAAAGAACAATGCCTACCTCTAAGTGTATCCATGAATGAGAATACAAGTGAATGAAAGGAGCACTGTTGGTCTTGTTAGAGAACCATTAATTTTAGAAGCAAGAGGGTCTAGCGACTTGTTTAGTATTGTGAATTCCATTAACATTTTCAAAGGCTTCTGCATATCCCTTAGTGTTTTCACAGTTCTGTATCATCAACTTTTTGCAAAATGATCCCTCTATAGTGAATGGCAGGAGCACTGTACCTCTTCAAAGAGACACATTAAAGTTAGAAGCAATAAGGTCTACCACCTTGTTTAGCATTGTGAACTGAGTTGTCTCTCGAAAGGAACACTGCCTAAGTCTCAGCATTTTCATGGGGGAGGAACATCATCTTTCAGCCAAATAGCCCCTTTGGTGTGAGTGGAGAAACACTCTAGTTCGAATAAAATCTTTCATACTAGAAGGAAGAGAGTCTAGCATTTTGCTTAGCCTTGTGAACTGAGTTGGCTGTATAAGAGAATAGTGCCTACCTCTCAGGGATTTCAAGAATGAGAAACATTACCTTTTTGAAAATGGCCCCATACAACAGAAAGGAAGATGCAGTGTACCTTCTGGGAGAGAATCATTCATATTTGAAGTAAGAGGGCCTAGAACCTTGTTTTGCAGTTTGAATTGAGTTTGCTGTCTCAAGGAATACTGTCTAAATCTCAGCTTTTTCCTGGGTGAGGAACATCAACTTTGAGCCAAATAGGCCCTTACAAGTGAGTGGTGAAACACTAGTTCGAACAAAACCTTTCATGTTAGAAGGAAGAGGGTCTAGCAGTTTGCTTAGCATTGTGAACTGAGTTTCCTGTATAAGGGAATAGTGCCTACCTCTCAGTGATTTCAAGAATGAGAATCATTACTTTTGTTCACAATGGCTCTATACAATTGAATGGAAGAAGCAGTGTAGCTTGTGTGAGAGAATCAATAATGTTTGAAGCAAGAGGGGCTAGCACCTTGTTTTGCAGTTGGAATTGACTTTGCTGTTTGAAGGAACACTGCCTACCTCTCAGTGTTTTCAAGAATGACAAACATTACCTTTGTTGAAAATGGCCCCATTCAACTGAAAGGAAGATGCAGTGTAGCTTCAGTGAGAGAATAATTCATGTATGAAGTAAGAGGGCCTAGAACCTTGCTTTGCAGTTTGAATTGAGTTTGCTGTCTCAAGGAATACTGCCTAAATCTCAGGTTTTTCCTGGGTGAGGAACATCAACTTTGCGTCAAATAGGCTCTATCGAGTGAATGGAGAGACTCTGTAGTTCTAATAAAATAATTCATGTTAGAAGGAAGAGGTCTAGCAGTTTGCTTAGGATTGTGAACTGAGTTTGCTGTATAAGGCAATAGTGCCTACCTCTCGGTGTTTTCAAGAATGAGAAACATTACCTTTGCTGAAAATGGCCCCATACAACTGAAAGGAAGATGCAGTGTGGCTTCTGTGAGAGAATCGTTCATGTTTGAAGTAAGAGGGCTTAGAACCTTGCTTTGCAGTTTGATTTGAGTTTGCTGTTTAAAGGAATACTGCCTACCTCTCAGCTTTTTCATGGGTGAGGAACATGAACTTTGTGCCTATTAGCCCCTTTCAAGTGAGTGGAGAAACATTGTAGTGCTTCTAAGAAAATCTTTCCTGTTAGAAGGAAGAGGGTCTAGCAGCTCGCTTTACATTGTGAACTGAGTTTGATGTATAAGGCAATGCTACCTACCTGTCAGTGTTTTCAAGAGTGAGAAACATCACCTTTGTTCACAATGGCCCCATACAACTGAAAGGAAGATGCAGCAGTGTAGCTTCTGTGACAGAATCGTTCATGTTCGAAGCAAGAGGGCCCAGAACCTTGTTTTGCAGGTGGAATTGAGTTTGCTGTTTCAAGGAATACTGCCTACCTCTCAGTGTTTTCAAGAATGAGAAACATTACCTTTGTTGAAATTGGCCCCATACAACTGAATGGAAGATGCAGTGTAGATTCTGTGAGAGAATCATTCATGTTTGAAGTAAGAGGGCCTAGAAACTTGTTTTGCAGTTTGAATTGAGTTTCCTGTCTCAAGGAATACTACCTAACTCTCAGCTTTTTCCTGAGTGAGGAACATCAACTTTGAGCCTAGTAGGCCCTTTCAAGTGAGTGGAGAAACACTCTAGTTTGAATAAAATCTTTCATGTTAGACGATAGAGGGTCTAGCAGTTTGCTTTGCATTGTGAACTGAGTTTGCTGTGTAAGGGAATAATGCCTACCTGTCAGTGTTTTCAAGAGTGAGAAACATCACCTTTGTTCACAATGGCCCCTTATAACTGAATTGAAGTTGCAGTGTAGCTTGGGTGAGGGAATCGATAATGTTTGAAGCAAGAGGGGCTAGCACGTTCTTTTGCAGTTGGAATTGAGTTTGCTGTCTCAAGGAATACTGCCTAACTCTAAGCTTTTTCCTTGGTGAGGAACATCAACGTTGAGCCAAATAGGCCCCTTCAAGTTTGTGGAGAAACACTGTAGTTCTAATAAAATAATTCAGGTTAGAAGGAAGAGGGTCTAGCAGTTTGCTTAGGATGTGAACTGAGTTTGCTGTATCAGGCAATAGTGCCTACCTCTCAGTGTTTTCAAGAATGAGAAACATTACCTTTGTTGAAAATGGCCCCATACAACTGAAAGGAAGATGCAGTGTAGCTTCTGTGAGAGAATCATTCATATATGAAGTAAGAGGGCCTAGAACCTTGCTTTCCAGTTTGAATTGAGTTTGCTCTCTCAAGGAATACTGCCTAAATCTCAGGATTTTCCTGGGTGAGGAACATCAACTTTGCGTCCAATAGGCCCTATCGAGTGAATGGAGAGACTCTCTAGTTCTAATAAAATAATTCATGTTAGAAGGAAGAGGGTCTAGGAGTTTGCTTAGGATTGTGAACTGAGTTTGCTGTATAAGGCAATAGTGCCTACCTCTCAGTGTTTTCAAGAATGAGAAACATTACCTTTGTTGAAAATGGCCCCATACAACTGAAAGGAAGATGCAGTGTGGCTTCTGTGTGAGAAACGTTCATGTTTGAAGTAAGAGGGCTTAGAACCTTGCTTTGCAGTTTGATTTGTGTTTGCTGTTTAAAGGAATACTGCCTACCTCTCAGCTTTTTCGTGGGTGAGGAACATGAACTTTGTGTCTATTAGCCGCTTTCAAGTGAGTGGAGAAACATTGTAGTGCTTCTAAGAAAATCTTTCATGTTAGAAGTAAGAGGGTCTAGCAGCTTGCTTTACATTGTGAACTGAGTTTGATGTATAAGGGAGTACTACCTACCTGTCAGTGTTTTCAACAGTGACAAACATCACATTTGTTCACAATGACCCCATACAACTGAAAGGAAGATGCAGCAGTGTAGCTTCTGTGACAGAATCGTTCATGTTTGATGTAAGACCGCCTAGAACCTTGTTTTGCAGTTTGATTTGAGTTTGCTGTTTAAAGGAATACCGCCTACTGGTCAGTGCTTTCATGGTGAGGAACATCAACTGTGTGGAAAATTGCCTCTTTGAAGGGAATTGATTCATGCCTGCATCTCTTGTGGGAGTAAGATGGATGTAAGAAGTATAAGTGTCATGCTCCTTGTTATGCGTTTAGAATTGAGGTACCTGTTTAAAGTAATACTGACTTCCACTCAGTGTTCTCTTGGGTGACTAATATCACCTTTGTGCCAAATAACCCCTTAAAGTGAATGGAAAAAGCTCTGTGTGTCTTGTAATAGAACCATTCATGACAGAAGCAATAGGGTCCAGCTCCTTGTTGAGCAGTGTTAGTTGAGCGAATTTCAAAAGGAGAAGTGCCTGTCTCTCAGTTTTCTGAAGTGTGGGGAACATCATTTTCGCACAAAATTGCCCCTTTCAATGAATGGAAGAATTACTCTATGTCCTGTAGAGAACCACAAACGTTACAAGAAAGAGGGTCTAGCACTTTGTTTAGGACATTAAATTGAGTAAGCATTTAAAAAGAATACTGCCTATCTCTCAGGCTTTTAAAGTTTGAGGAATACAGTCTTTGGCAAAAAAGCCCCATTCAAGTGAATGGAAGAAACATTGTATCTCTTGTAATGCAGATGTCCAGGTTTGCAGCAGGAGGTTCTGGCCCATTGTTTCCCTGTGCGAATTGAATTAGCACTTGAAAGAATGCTTCCCAAAGAAAGTCTTTCTTGAAGGATATACTGCCTAGCACACAGTGTTTTCAGGTGGGTGGAACATCACTTTTTTGGAAAAGTGCCAAATTCAAGTGAAAGGAAGCAGCACTGTTTCTATTTTAAGAACAGCATTAATGTTAGAAGCAAGGGGGGCTAGCATGCTGTTTACCAGTGAGAAGTGAATGAACTTTTCAAGGGAATACTGCCTGTCTCTCTGGCTTTACACTGTGCAGAACATTACTTTTTTAAACAGCCATTTGCAAGTGAATGGAAGAAGCACTGTTTCTCTTCCAAGAGAACCATGAATGTTACAAGCAAGAGGGCCAAGAACCTTGTATAGCATTGTGAATTCAGTTAGCTGGTTATAAGAATACGGCCTACATCTCAGTGTTATTTTGAGTTAAAAACATAAACTTTGTGCCAAATACCGCCTTGCAAATGAATGGAGAAACACTGTAGCTCTTCTAATAAAACCATTAATGTTAGAAGGAAGAGGGTCTAGCACATTGTTTAGCATTGTGTATTGAGTTAATTGTGGAAAGGAATACAGTCTACCTCTCATTGTTTTCATGGGGGAGAACATCACCTTTTTCAAAATCACCATATCCTGTGAAGGCCTGAAGCATTGAGGCTCTTATAAGAGAAACATGAATGTTAGCAGAAAGTGGCTCGAGCACTTTGATTAGCACTGTGAATTGAGTTGGCTTTTCAAAGGGACATTGCCTAAGTCTCAGCTTTTTCATGGGTGAGTATCATCAACTTTGTGCCTAATAGCCCCTTTCAAGTGAATGGTGAAACATTGTAGCTCTACTCAGAAAATCTTTTATGTTAGAAGGAAGAGGGTCTAGCAGTTTGCTTTGCATTGTGAACTGAGTTTGATGTATAAGGGAATACTGCCTACCTCTCAGTGTTTTCAAGACTGAGAAACATCACCTTTGTTGAAAATGCTCCCATACAACTGAAAGGAAGATGCAGTGTAGATTCTGTGAGAGAATCATTCATGTTTGAAGTAAGAGGGCCTAGAAACTTGTTTTGCAGTTTGAATTGAGTTTCTTGTCTCAAGGAATACTACCTAACTCTCAGCTTTTTCCTGAGTGAGGAACATCAACTTTCAGCCTACTAGGCCCTTTCAAGTGAGTGGAGAAACAGTCTAATTTGAATAAAATCTTTCATGTTAGACGATAGAGGGTCTAGCAGTTTGCTTTGCATTGTGAACTGAGTTTGCTGTGTAAGGGAATAATGCCTACCTGTCAGTGTTTTCAAGAGTGAGAAACCTTTGTTCACAATGGCCCCTTATAACTGAATTGAAGTTGCAGTGTAGCTTGGGTGAGGGAATCAATAATGTTTGAAGCAAGAGGGGCTAGCACGTTCTTTTGCATTTGGAATTGAGTTTGCTGTCTCAAGGAATTCTGCCTAACTCTAAGCTTTTTCCTGGGTGAGGAACATCAACGTTGAGCCAAATAGGCCCTTTCAAGTTTCTGGAGAAACACTCTAGTTCTAATAAAATAATTCCGGTTAGAAGGAAGAGGGTCTAGCAGTTTGCTTAGGATTGTGAACTGAGTTTGCTGTATCAGGCAATAGTGCCTACCTCTCAGTGTTTTCAAGAATGAGAAACATTACCTTTGTTGAAAATGGCCCTATACAACTGAAAGGAAGATGCAGTGTAGCTTCTGGGAGAGAATCATTCATGTTTGAAGCAAGAGGGCCTGGAACCTTGTTTTGCACTTGATTTGAGCTTGCTGTTTAAAGGAATACTGACTACTTGTCAGCTTTTTCATGTGTGAGAAATATCGACTTTGTGACTAATAGCCCCTTTCATGTGAGTGGAGAAACCTTGTTCTGGTTCTAAGAAAATCTTTCATGTTAGAAGGAAGAGGGTCTAGCATCTTCCTTTGCATTGTGAACTGCGTTTGAAGTGTAAGGGAATACTGAATATCTGTCAGTATTTTCAAGAATGAGAAACATCATCTTTGTTCACAATGGCTCTTTACAATTGAATGGAAGAAACAGGGTAGCTTGTTTGAGAGAATCAATAATGTTTGAAGCTAGAGGGGCTAGCACCTTGCTTTGCAGTTGGAATTGACTTTGCTGTTTCAAGGAATACTGCCTACCTCTCAGTGTTTTCAAGAATGAGAAACCTTACCTTTGTTGAAAATGGCCCCATACAACTGAAAGGAAGATGCATTGTAGCTTCTGTGAGAGAATCATTCATGTTTGATGTAAGACGGCCTAGAACCTTGTTTTGCAGTTTGAATTGAGTTTGCTGTCTCAAGGAATACTGTCTAAATCTCAGCTTATTCCTGGGTGAGGAACATCAACTTTGAGCCAAGTTGGCCCTTACAAGTGAGTGGTGAAACACTCTAGTTCGAACAAAACCTTCCATGTTAGAAGGAAGAGGGTCTAGCAGTTTGCTTAGCATTGTGAACTGAGTTTCCTGTATAAGGGAATAGTGCCTACCTCTCAGTGATTTCAAGAATGAGAATCATTACCTTTGTTCACAATGGCTCTATACAATTGAATGGAAGAAGTAGCTTGTGTGAGAGAATCAATAATGTTTGAAGCAAGAGGGGCTAGCACCTTGTTTTGCAGTTGGAATTGACTTTGCTGTTTGAAGGAACACTGCCTACCTCTCAGTGTTTTCAAGAATGACAAACATTACCTTTGTTGAAAATGGCCCCATTCAACTGAAAGGAAGATGCAGTGTAGCTTCAGTGAGAGGATTATTCATGTATGAAGTAAGAGGGCTTAGAACCTTGCTTTGCAGTTTGAATTGAGTTTGTTGTCTCAAGGAATACTGCCTAAATCTCAGGTTTTTCCTGGGTGAGGAACATCAACTTTGCGTCAAATAGGCTCTATCGAGTGAATGGAGAGACTCTCTAGTTCTAATAAAATAATTCATGTTAGACGGAAGAGGGTCTAGCAGTTTGACTAGGATTGTGAACTGAGTTTGCTGTATAAGGCAATAGTGCCTACCTCTCAGTGTTTTGAAGAATGAGAAACATTACCTTTGTTGAAAATGGCCCCATACAACTGAAAGGAAGATGCAGTGTGGCTTCTGTGAGAGAATCGTTCATGTTTGAAGTAAGAGGGCTTAGAACCTTGCTTTGCAGTTTGAATTGAGTTTGCTGTCTCAAGGAATACTGTCTAAATCTCAGCTTTTTCCTGGGTGAGGAACATCAACTTTGAGCCAAATAGGCCCTTACAAGTGAGTGGCGAAACACTCTAGTTCGAACAAAATCTTTCATGTTAGAAGGAAGAGGGTCTAGCAGTTTGCTTAGCATTGTGAACTGAGTTTCCTGTATAAGGGAATAGTGCCTACCTCTCAGTGATTTCAAGAATGAGAATCATTACCTTTGTTCACAATGGCTCTATACAATTGAATGGAAGAAGAAGTGTAGCTTGTGTGAGAGAATCAATAATGTTTGAAGCAGGAGGGGCTAGCACCTTGTTTTGCAGTTGGAATTGAGTTTGCTGTTTCAAGGAATACTGCCTACCTCTCAGTGTTTTGAAGAATGAGAAACCTTACCTTTGTTGAAAATGGCCCCATACAACTGAAAGGAAGATGCATTGTAGCTTCTGTGAGAGAATCATTCATGTTTGATGTAAGACGGCCTAGAACCTTGTTTTGCAGTTTGATTTGAGTTTGCTGTTTAAAGGAATACTGCCTACTGGTCAGTGCTTTCATGGTGAGGAACATCAACTGTGTGGAAAATTGCCTCTTTGAAGGGAATTGATTCATGCCTGCATGTCTTGTGGGAGTAAGATGGATGTAAGAAGTATAAGTGTCATGCTCCTTGTTATGCGTTTAGAATTGAGGTACCTGTTTAAAGTAATACTGACTTCCACTCAGTCTTCTCTTGGGTGACTAATATCACCTTTGTGCCAAATAACCCCTTAAAGTGAATGGAAAAAGCTCTGTGTGTCTTGTAATAGAACCATTCATGACAGAAGCAATAGGGTCCAGCTCCTTGTTGAGCAGTGTTAGTTGAGCGAATTTTAAAAGGAGAAGCGCCTGTCTCTCAGTTTTCTGAAGTGTGGGGAACATCATTTTCGCACAAAATTGCCCCTTTCAATGAATGGAAGAATTACTCTATGTCCTGTAGAGAACCACAAACGTTACAAGAAAGAGGGTCTAGCACTTTGTTTAGGACTTTAAATTGAGTAAGCATTTAAAAGGAATACTGCCTATCTCTCAGGCTTTTAAAGTTTGAGGAATACAGTCTTTGGCAAAAAAGCCCCATTCAAGTGAATGGAAGAAACATTGTATCTCTTGTAATGCAGATGTCCAGGTTTGCAGCAGGAGGTTCTGGCACATTGTTTCCCTGTGTGAATTGAATTAGTACGTGAAAGAATGCTTCCCAAAGAAAGTCTTTCTTTTTTTTTTGTTTTTCATTTTTCTTTTATTATTCATATGTGCATACAAGGCTTGGTTTATTTCTCCCCCCTGCCCCCACCCCCTCCCTTACCACCCACTCCACCCCCTCCCGCTCCCCCCCTCAATACCCAGCAGAAACTATTTTGCCCTTATCTCTAATTTTGTTGTAAAGAGAGTATAAGCAATAATAGGAAGGAACAAGGGGTTTTGCTGGTTGAGATGAGGATACCTATACAGGGCATTGACTCACATTGATTTCCTGTGCGTGGGTGTTACCTTCTAGGTTAATTCTTTTTAATCTAACCTTTTCTCTAGTTCCTGGTCCCCTTTTCCTATTGGCCTCAGTTGCTTTAAGGTATCTGCTTTAGTTTCTCTGCATTAAGGGCAACAAATGCTAGCTAGTTTTTTAGGTGTCTTACCTATCCTCACCCCTCCCTTGTGTGCTCTCGCTTTTATCATGTGCTCATAGTCCAATCCCCTTGTTGTGTTTGCCCTTGATCTAATGTCCACATATGAGGGAGAACATACGATTTTTGGTCTTTTGAGCCAGGCTAACCTCACTCAGAATGATGTTCTCCAATTCCATCCATTTACCAGCGAATGATAACATTTCGTTCTTCTTCATGGCTGCATAAAATTCCATTGTGTATAGATACCACATTTTCTTAATCCATTCGTCAGTGTTGGGGCATCTTGGCTGTTTCCATAACTTGGCTATTGTGAATAGTGCCGCAATAAACATGGATGTGCAGGTGCCTCTGGAGTAACAGTCTTTTGGGTATATCCCCAAGAGTGGTATTGCTGGATCAAATGGTAGATCGATGTCCAGCTTTTTAGGTAGCCTCCAAATTTTTTTCCAGAGTGGTTGTACTAGTCTACATTCCCACCAACAGTGTAAGAGGGTTCCTTTTTCCCCGCATCCTCGCCAACACCTGTTGTTGGTGGTGTTGCTAATGATGGCTATTCTAACAGGGGTGAGGTGGAATCTTAGTGTGGTTTTAATTTGCATTTCCTTTATTGCTAGAGATGGTGAGCATTTTTTCATGTGTTTTCTGGCCATTTGAATTTCTTCTTTTGAGAAAGTTCTGTTTAGTTCACATGCCCATTTCTTTATTTGTTCATTAGTTTTGGGAGAATTTAGTTTTTTAAGTTCCCTGTATATTCTAGTTATCAGTCCTTTGTCTGATGTGTAGCTGGCAAATATTTTCTCCCTCTCGGTGGGTGTTCTCTTCAGTTTAGAGACCATTTCTTTTGATGAACAGAAGCTTTTTAGTTTTATGAGGTCCCATTTGTCTATGCTATCTCTTAGTTGCTGTGCTGCTGGGGTTTCATTGAGAAAGTTCTTACCTATACCTACTAACTCCAGAGTATTTCCTATTCAAGAAAGTCTTTCCTGAAGGATATACTGCCTAGCACACAGTGTTTTCAGGTGGGTGGAACATCACTTTTTTGGAAAAGTGCCAAATTCAAGTGAAAGGAAGCAGCACTGTTTCTATTTTAAGAACAGCATTAATGTTAGAAGCAAGGGGGGCTAGCATGCTGTTTACCAGTGAGAAGTGAATGAACTTTTCAAGGGAATACTGCCTGTCTCTCTGGCTTTACACTGTGCAGAACATTACTTTTTTAAACAGCCATTTGCAAGTGAATGGAAGAAGCACTGTTTCTCTTCCAAGAGAACCATGAATGTTACAAGCAAGAGGGCCAAGAACCTTGTATAGCATTGTGAATTCAGTTAGCTGGTTATGAGAATACGGCCTACATCTCAGTGTTATTTTGAGTGAAAAACATAAACTTTGTGCCAAATACCGCCTTTCAAATGAATGGAGAAACACTGTAGCTCTTCTAATAAAACCATTAATGTTAGAAGGAAGAGGGTCTAGCACATTGTTTAGTATTGTGTATTGAGTTAATTGTGGAAAGGAATACAGTCTACCTCTCATTGTTTTCATGGGGGAGAACATCACCTTTTTCAAAATCACCATATCCTGTGAAGGCCTGAAGCATTGAGGCTCTTATAAGAGAAATATGAATGTTAGCAGAAAGTGGCTCGAGCACTTTGATTAGCACTGTGAATTGAGTTGGCTTTTCAAAGGGACATTGCCTAAGTCTCAGCTTTTTCATGGGTGAGGATCATCAACTTTGTGCCTAATAGCCCCTTTCAAGTGAATGGTGAAACATTGTAGCTCTACTCAGAAAATCTTTTATGTTAGAAGGAAGAGGGTCTAGCAGTTTGCTTTGCATTGTGAACTGAGTTTGCTGTATAAGGGAATACTGCCTACCTCTCAGTGTTTTCAAGACTGAGAAACATCACCTTTGTTCTCAATGGCCCCATACAACTGAATGGAAGATGCAGTGAAGCTTGTGTGAGGGAATCAATAATGTTTGAAGCAAGAGGGCTAGCACCTTGTTTTCCAGTTGGAATTGAGTTTGCTGTCTCAAGGAATACTGCCTAACTCTCAGCTTTTTCCTGAGTGAGGAACATCAACTTTCAGCCTAGAAGGCCCTTTCAAGTGAGTGGTGAAACACTCTAGTTTGAATAAAATCTTTCATGTTAGACGATAGAGGGTCTAGCAGTTTGCTTTGCATTGTGAACTGAGTTTGCTGTGTAAGGGAATAATGCCTAGCTGTCAGTGTTTTCAAGAGTGAGAAACATCACCTTTGTTCACAATGGCCCCTTATAACAGAATTGAAGTTGCAGTGTAGCTTCGGTGAGGGAATCAATAATGTTTGAAGCAAGAGGGGCTAGCACGTTCTTTTGCAGTTGGAATTGAGTTTGCTGTCTCAAGGAATACTGCCTAACTCTAAGCTTTTTCCTGGGTGAGGAACATCAACGTTGAGCCAAATAGGCCCTTTCAAGTTTGTGGAGAAACACTCTAGTTCTAATAAAATAATTCAGGTTAGAAGGAAGAAGGTCTAGCAGTTTGCTTAGGATTGTGAACTGAGTTTGCTGTATCAGGCAATAGTGCCTACCTCTCAGTGTTTTCAAGAATGAGAAACCTTACCTTTGTTGAAAATGGCCCCATACAACTGAAAGGAAGATGCAGTGTAGCTTCTGTGAGAGAATCATTCATGTTTGAAGCAAGAGGTCCTAGAGCCTTGTTTTGCGGTTTCATTTGAGTTTGCTGTGTAAATGAATACTGCCTAACTCTCAGTATTTTCATAGGTGAAGAACATCAACTTTGTGCCAAATAGCCAATTTCAAGTGAGTATAGAAGCACTGTAGCTCTTCGAAGAAAACCACTAATCTTAGGAGGAAGAAGGTCTAGCAGCATGCTTTGCATTGTGAATGGAGCTTGCTCTTGAAAAGAACAATGCCTACCTCTAAGTGTATCCATGAATGAGAATACAAGTGAATGAAAGGAGCACTGTTGGTCTTGTTAGAGAACCATTAATTTTAGAAGCAAGAGGGTCTAGCGACTTGTTTAGTATTGTGAATTCCATTAACATTTTCAAAGGCTCCTGCATATCCCTTAGTGTTTTCACAGTTCTGTATCATCAACTTTTTGCAAAATGATCCCTCTATAGTGAATGGCAGGAGCACTGTAGCTCTTCAAAGAGACACATTAAAGTTAGAAGCAATAAGGTCTACCACCTTGTTTAGCATTGTGAACTGAGTTGTCTCTCGAAAGGAACACTGCCTAAGTCTCAGCATTTTCATGGGGGAGGAACATCATCTTTCAGCCAAATAGCCCCTTTGGTGTGAGTGGAGAAACACTCTAGTTCGAATAAAATCTTTCATACTAGAAGGAAGAGAGTCTAGCAGTTTGCTTAGCCTTGTGAACTGAGTTGGCTGTATAAGAGAATAGTGCCTACCTCTCAGGGATTTCAAGAATGAGAAACATTACCTTTTTGAAAATGGCCCCATACAACAGAAAGGAAGATGCAGTGTACCTTCTGGGAGAGAATCATTCATGTTTGAAGTAAGAGGGCCTAGAACCTTGTTTTGCAGTTTGAATTGAGTTTGCTGTCTCAAGGAATACTGTCTAAATCTCAGCTTTTTCCTGGGTGAGGAACATCAACTTTGAGCCAAATAGGCCCTTACAAGTGAGTGGTGAAACACTTTAGTTCGAACAAAACCTTTCATGTTAGAAGGAAGAGGGTCTAGCAGTTTGCTTAGCATTGTGATCTGAGTTTCCTGTATAAGGGAATAGTGCCTACCTCTCAGTGATTTCAAGAATGAGAATCATTACCTTTGTTCACAATGGCTCTATACAATTGAATGGAAGAAGCAGTGTAGCTTGTGTGAGAGAATCAATAATGTTTGAAGCAAGAGGGGCTAGCACCTTGTTTTGCAGTTGGAATTGACTTTGCTGTTTGAAGGAACACTGCCTACCTCTCAGTGTTTTCAAGAATGACAAACATTACCTTTGTTGAAAATGGCCCCATTCAACTGAAAGGAAGATGCAGTGTAGCTTCAGTGAGAGAATAATTCATGTATGAAGTAAGAGGGCCTAGAACCTTGCTTTGCAGTTTGAATTGAGTTTGCTGTCTCAAGGAATACTGCCTAAATCTCAGGTTTTTCCTGGGTGAGGAACATCAACTTTGCGTCAAATAGGCTCTATCGAGTGAATGGAGAGAATCTCTAGTTCTAATGAAATAATTCATGTTAGAAGGAAGAGGTCTAGCAGTTTGCTTAGGATTGTGAACTGAGTTTGCTGTATAATGCAATAGTGCCTACCTCTCAGTGTTTTCAAGAATGAGAAACATTACCTTTGCTGAAAATGGCCCCATACAACTGAAAGGAAGATGCAGTGTGGCTTCTGTGAGAGAATCGTTCATGTTTGAAGTAAGAGGGCTTAGAACCTTGCTTTGCAGTTTGATTTGAGTTTGCTGTTTAAAGGAATACTGCCTACCTCTCAGCTTTTTCATGGGTGAGGAACATTAACTTTGTGCCTATTAGCCCCTTTCAAGTGAGTGGAGAAACATTGTAGTGCTTCTAAGAAAATCTTTCCTGTTAGAAGGAAGAGGGTCTAGCAGCTCGCTTTACATTGTGAACTGAGTTTGATGTATAAGGCAATGCTACCTACCTGTCAGTGTTTTCAAGAGTGAGAAACATCACCTTTGTTCACAATGGCCCCATACAACTGAAAGGAAGATGCAGCAGTGTAGCTTCTGTGACAGAATCGTTCATGTTCGAAGCAAGAGGGCCCAGAACCTTGTTTTGCAGGTGGAATTGAGTTTGCTGTTTCAAGGAATACTGCCTACCTCTCAGTGTTTTCAAGAATGAGAAACATTACCTTTGTTGAAATTGGCCCCATACAACTGAATGGAAGATGCAGTGTAGATTCTGTGAGAGAATCATTCATGTTTGAAGTAAGAGGGCCTAGAAACTTGTTTTGCAGTTTGAATTGAGTTTCCTGTCTCAAGGAATACTACCTAACTCTCAGCTTTTTCCTGAGTGAGGAACATCAACTTTGAGCCTAGTAGGCCCTTTCAAGTGAGTGGAGAAACACTCTAGTTTGAATAAAATCTTTCATGTTAGACGATAGAGGGTCTAGCAGTTTGCTTTGCATTGTGAACTGAGTTTGCTGTGTAAGGGAATAATGCCTACCTGTCAGTGTTTTCAAGAGTGAGAAACATCACCTTTGTTCACAATGGCCCCTTATAACTGAATTGAAGTTGCAGTGTAGCTTGGGTGAGGGAATCGATAATGTTTGAAGCAAGAGGGGCTAGCACGTTCTTTTGCAGTTGGAATTGAGTTTGCTGTCTCAAGGAATACTGCCTAACTCTAAGCTTTTTCCTTGGTGAGGAACATCAACGTTGAGCCAAATAGGCCCCTTCAAATTTGTGGAGAAACACTGTAGTTCTAATAAAATAATTCAGGTTAGAAGGAAGAGGGTCTAGCAGTTTGCTTAGGATGTGAACTGAGTTTGCTGTATCAGGCAATAGTGCCTACCTCTCAGTGTTTTCAAGAATGAGAAACATTACCTTTGTTGAAAATGGCCCCATACAACTGAAAGGAAGATGCAGTGTAGCTTCTGTGAGAGAATCATTCATGTTTGAAGCAAGAGGTCCTAGAGCCTTGTTTTGCAGTTTGATTTGAGTTTGGTGTGTAAAGGAGTACTGCCTAACTCTCAGTGTTTTCATGGGTGAGGAACATCAACTTTGTGCCAAATAGCCAATTTCAAGTGAGTATAGAAGCACTCTAGCTCTTCGAAGAAAACCACTAATGTTAGGAGGGAGAAGGTCTAGCAGCATGCTTTGCATTGTGAATGGAGCTTGCTCTTGAAAAGAACAATGCCTACCTCTAATTGTATCCATGAATGAGAATACAAGTGAATGAAAGGAGCACTGTTGGTCTTGTTAGAGAACCATTAATTTTAGAAGCAAGAAGGTCTAGCAACTTGTTTAGTATTGTGAATTCAGTTAATATTTTCAAAGGCTTTTGCCTATCCCTTAGTGTTATCACAGTTCTGTATCATCAACTTTTTGCAAAATGACCCCTCTATAGTGAATGGCAGGAGCACTGTAGCTCTTCAAAGAGACACATTAAAGTTAGAAGCAATAAGGTCTACCACCTTGTTTAGCATTGTGAACTGCGTTATCTCTCGAAAGGAACACTGCCTAAGTCTCAGCTTTTTCATGGGGGAGGAACATCATCTTTCAGCCAAATAGCCCCTTTTGAGTGAGTGGAGAAACACTCTAGTTCGAATAAAATATTTCATACTTAGAAGGAAGAGAGTGTAGCACTTTGCTTAGCCTTTTGAACTGTGTTGGCTGTATAAGAGAATAGTGCCTACCTCTCAGGGATTTCAAGAAAGAGAAACATTACCTTTGTTGAAAATGGCCCCATACAACTGAAAGGAAGATGCAGTGTAGCTTCTGTGAGAGAATCATTCATATATGAAGTAAGAGGGCCTAGAACCTTGCTTTCCAGTTTGAATTGAGTTTGCTCTCTCAAGGAATACTGCCTAAATCTCAGGATTTTCCTGGGTGAGGAACATCAACTTTGCGTCAAATAGGCCCTATCGAGTGAATGGAGAGACTCTCTAGTTCTAATAAAATAATTCATGTTAGAAGGAAGAGGGTCTAGCAGTTTGCTTAGGATTGTGAACTGAGTTTGCTGTATAAGGCAATAGTGCCTACCTCTCAGTGTTTTCAAGAATGAGAAACATTACCTTTGTTGAAAATGGCCCCATACAACTGAAAGGAAGATGCAGTGTGGCTTCTGTGTGAGAAACGTTCATGTTTGAAGTAAGAGGGCTTAGAACCTTGCTTTGCAGTTTGATTTGTGTTTGCTGTTTAAAGGAATACTGCCTACCTCTCAGCTTTTTCATGGGTGAGGAACATGAACTTTGTGTCTATTAGCCCCTTTCAAGTGAGTGGAGAAACATTGTAGTGCTTCTAAGAAAATCTTTCATGTTAGAAGGAAGAGGGTCTAGCAGCTTGCTTTACATTGTGAACTGAGTTTGATGTATAAGGGAGTACTACCTACCTGTCAGTGTTTTCAACAGTGACAAACATCACATTTGTTCACAATGACCCCATACAACTGAAAGGAAGATGCAGCAGTGTAGCTTCTGTGACAGAATCGTTCATGTTTGATGTAAGACGGCCTAGAACCTTGTTTTGCAGTTTGATTTGAGTTTGCTGTTTAAAGGAATACTGCCTACTGGTCAGTGCTTTCATGGTGAGGAACATCAACTGTGTGGAAAATTGCCTCTTTGAAGGGAATTGATTCATGCCTGCATCTCTTGTGGGAGTAAGATGGATGTAAGAAGTATAAGTGTCATGCTCCTTGTTATGCGTTTAGAATTGAGGTACCTGTTTAAAGTAATACTGACTTCCACTCAGTGTTCTCTTGGGTGACTAATATCACCTTTGTGCCAAATAACCCCTTAAAGTGAATGGAAAAAGCTCTGTGTGTCTTGTAATAGAACCATTCATGACAGAAGCAATAGGGTCCAGCTCCTTGTTGAGCAGTGTTAGTTGAGCGAATTTTAAAAGGAGAAGTGCCTGTCTCTCAGTTTTCTGATGTGTGGGGAACATCATTTTCGCACAAAATTGCCCCTTTCAATGAATGGAAGAATTACTCTATGTCCTGTAGAGAACCACAAACGTTACAAGAAAGAGGGTCTAGCACTTTGTTTAGGACATTAAATTGAGTAAGCATTTAAAAGGAATACTGCCTATCTCTCAGGCTTTTAAAGTTTGAGGAATACAGTCTTTGGCAAAAAAGCCCCATTCAAGTGAATGGAAGAAACATTGTATCTCTTGTAATGCAGATGTCCAGGTTTGCAGCAGGAGGTTCTGGCCCATTGTTTCCCTGTGCGAATTGAATTAGCACTTGAAAGAATGCTTCCCAAAGAAAGTCTTTCTTGAAGGATATACTGCCTAGCACACAGTGTTTTCAGGTGGGTGGAACATCACTTTTTTGGAAAAGTGCCAAATTCAAGTGAAAGGAAGCAGCACTGTTTCTATTTTAAGAACAGCATTAATGTTAGAAGCAAGGGGGGCTAGCATGCTGTTTACCAGTGAGAAGTGAATGAACTTTTCAAGGGAATACTGCCTGTCTCTCTGGCTTTACACTGTGCAGAACATTACTTTTTTAAACAGCCATTTGCAAGTGAATGGAAGAAGCACTGTTTCTCTTCCAAGAGAACCATGAATGTTACAAGCAAGAGGGCCAAGAACCTTGTATAGCATTGTGAATTCAGTTAGCTGGTTATAAGAATACGGCCTACATCTCAGTGTTATTTTGAGTGAAAAACATAAACTTTGTGCCAAATACCGCCTTTCAAATGAATGGAGAAACACTGTAGCTCTTCTAATAAAACCATTAATGTTAGAAGGAAGAGGGTCTAGCACATTGTTTAGCATTGTGTATTGAGTTAATTGTGGAGAGGAATACAGTCTACCTCTCATTGTTTTCATGGGGGAGAACATCACCTTTTTCAAAATCACCATATCCTGTGAAGGCCTGAAGCATTGAGGCTCTTATAAGAGAAATATGAATGTTAGCAGAAAGTGGCTCGAGCACTTTGATTAGCACTGTGAATTGAGTTGGCTTTTCAAAGGGACATTGCCTAAGTCTCAGCTTTTTCATGGGTGAGGATCATCAACTTTGTGCCTAATTGCCCCTTTCAAGTGAATGGTGAAACATTGTAGCTCTACTCAGAAAATCTTTTATGTTAGAAGGAAGAGGGTCTAGCAGTTTGCTTTGCATTGTGAACTGAGTTTGCTGTATAAGGGAATACTGCCTACCTCTCAGTGTTTTCAAGACTGAGAAACATCACCTTTGTTCTCAATGGCCCCATACAACTGAATGGAAGATGCAGTGTAGCTTGTGTGAGGGAATCAATAATGTTTGAAGCAAGAGGGCTAGCACCTTGTTTTGCAGTTGGAATTGAGTTTGCTGTTTCAAGGAATACTGCCTACCTCTCAGCTTTTTCATGGGTAAGGAACATGAACTTTGTGCCTATTAGCCCCTTTCAAGTGAGTGGAGAAACATTGTAGTGCTTCTAAGAAAATCTTTCATGTTAGAAGGAAGAGGGTCTAGCAGCTTGCTTTACATTGTGAACTGAGTTTGCTGTATAAGGGAATACTACCTACCAGTCAGTGTTTTCAAGAGTGAGAAACATCACCTTTGTTCACAATGGCCCCATACAACTGAAAGGAAGATGCAGTGTAACTTCTGTGAGAGAATCGTTCATGTTTGAAGCAAGAGGGCCCACAACCTTGTTTTGCAGTTGGAATTGAGTTTGCTGTTTCAAGGAATACTGCCTACCTCTCAGTGTTTTCAAGAATGAGAAACATTACCTTTGTTGAAAATGCTCCCATACAACTGAAAGGAAGATGCAGTGTAGATTCTGTGAGAGAATCATTCATGTTTGAAGTAAGAGGGCCTAGAAACTTGTTTTGCAGTTTGAATTGAGTTTCTTGTCTCAAGGAATACTACCTAACTCTCAGCTTTTTCCTGAGTGAGGAACATCAACTTTGAGCCTACTAGGCCCTTTCAAGTGAGTGGAGAAACACTCTAGTTTGAATAAAATCTTTCATGTTAGACGATAGAGGGTCTAGCAGTTTGCTTTGCATTGTGAACTGAGTTTGCTGTGTAAGGGAATAATGCCTACCTGTCAGTGTTTTCAAGAGTGAGAAACATCACCTTTGTTCACAATGGCCCCTTATAACTGAATTGAAGTTGCAGTGTAGCTTGGGTGAGGGAATCAATAATGTTTCAAGCAAGAGGGGCTAGCACGTTCTTTTGCATTTGGAATTGAGTTTGCTGTCTCAAGGAATACTGCCTAACTCTAAGCTTTTTCCTGGGTGAGGAACATCAACGTTGAGCCAAATAGGCCCTTTCAAGTTTGTGGAGAAACACTCTAGTTCTAATAAAATAATTCCGGTTAGAAGGAAGAGGGTCTAGCAGTTTGCTTAGGATTGTGAACTGAGTTTGCTGTATCAGGCAATAGTGCCTACCTCTCAGTGTTTTCAAGAATGAGAAACATTACCTTTGTTGAAAATGGCCCCATACAACTGAAAGGAAGATGCAGTGTAGCTTCTGGGAGAGAATCATTCATGTTTGAAGCAAGAGGGCCTGGAACCTTGTTTTGCACTTGATTTGAGCTTGCTGTTTAAAGGAATACTGACTACTTGTCAGCTTTTTCATGTGTGAGAAATATCGACTTTGTGACTAATAGCCCCTTTCATGTGAGTGGAGAAACCTTGTTCTGGTTCTAAGAAAATCTTTCATGTTAGAAGGAAGAGGGTCTAGCAGCTTCCTTTGCATTGTGAACTGCGTTTGAAGTGTAAGGGAATACTGAATATCTGTCAGTATTTTCAAGAATGAGAAACATCACCTTTGTTCACAATGGCTCTTTACAATTGAATGGAAGAAACAGGGTAGCTTGTTGGAGAGAATCAATAATGTTTGAAGCAAGAGGGGCTAGCACCTTGCTTTGCAGTTGGAATTGACTTTGCTGTTTCAAGGAATACTGCCTACCTCTCAGTGTTTTCAAGAATGAGAAACCTTACCTTTGTTGAAAATGGCCCCATACAACTGAAAGGAAGATGCATTGTAGCTTCTGTGAGAGAATCATTCATGTTTGATGTAAGACGGCCTAGAACCTTGTTTTGCAGTTTGAATTGAGTTTGCTGTCTCAAGGAATACTGTCTAAATCTCAGCTTATTCCTGGGTGAGGAACATCAACTTTGAGCCAAATAGGCCCTTACAAGTGAGTGGTGAAACACTCTAGTTCGAACAAAACCTTCCATGTTAGAAGGAAGAGGGTCTAGCAGTTTGCTTAGCATTGTGAACTGAGTTTCCTGTATAAGGGAATAGTGCCTACCTCTCAGTGATTTCAAGAATGAGAATCATTACCTTTGTTCACAATGGCTCTATACAATTGAATGGAAGAAGCAGTGTAGCTTGTGTGAGAGAATCAATAATGTTTGAAGCAAGAGGGGCTAGCACCTTGTTTTGTAGTTGGAATTGACTTTGCTGTTTGAAGGAACACTGCCTACCTCTCAGTGTTTTCAAGAATGACAAACATTACCTTTGTTGAAAATGGCCCCATTCAACTGAAAGGAAGATGCAGTGTAGCTTCAGTGAGAGAATAATTCATGTATGAAGTAAGAGGGCTTAGAACCTTGCTTTGCAGTTTGAATTGAGTTTGTTGTCTCAAGGAATACTGCCTAAATCTCAGGTTTTTCCTGGGTGAGGAACATCAACTTTGCGTCAAATAGGCCCTATCGAGTGAATGGAGAGACTCTCTAGTTCTAATAAAATAATTCATGTTAGACGGAAGAGGGTCTAGCAGTTTGACTAGGATTGTGAACTGAGTTTGCTGTATAAGGCAATAGTGCCTACCTCTCAGTGTTTTGAAGAATGAGAAACATTACCTTTGTTGAAAATGGCCCCATACAACTGAAAGGAAGATGCAGTGTGGCTTCTGTGAGAGAATCGTTCATGTTTGAAGTAAGAGGGCTTAGAACCTTGCTTTGCAGTTTGAATTGAGTTTGCTGTCTCAAGGAATACTGTCTAAATCTCAGCTTTTTCCTGGGTGAGGAACATCAACTTTGAGCCAAATAGGCCCTTACAAGTGAGTGGCGAAACACTCTAGTTCGAACAAAATCTTTCATGTTAGAAGGAAGAGGGTCTAGCAGTTTGCTTAGCATTGTGAACTGAGTTTCCTGTATAAGGGAATAGTGCCTACCTCTCAGTGATTTCAAGAATGAGATTCATTACCTTTGTTCACAATGGCTCTATACAATTGAATGGAAGAAGAAGTGTAGCTTGTGTGAGAGAATCAATAATGTTTGAAGCAGGAGGGGCTAGCACCTTGTTTTGCAGTTGGAATTGAGTTTGCTGTTTCAAGGAATACTGCCTACCTCTCAGTGTTTTGAAGAATGAGAAACCTTACCTTTGTTGAAAATGGCCCCATACAACTGAAAGGAAGATGCATTGTAGCTTCTGTGAGAGAATCATTCATGTTTGATGTAAGACGGCCTAGAACCTTGTTTTGCAGTTTGATTTGAGTTTGCTGTTTAAAGGAATACTGCCTACTGGTCAGTGCTTTCATGGTGAGGAACATCAACTGTGTGGAAAATTGCCTCTTTGAAGGGAATTGATTCATGCCTGCATGTCTTGTGGGAGTAAGATGGATGTAAGAAGTATAAGTGTCATGCTCCTTGTTATGCGTTTAGAATTGAGGTACCTGTTTAAAGTAATACTGACTTCCACTCAGTCTTCTCTTGGGTGACTAATATCACCTTTGTGCCAAATAACCCCTTAAAGTGAATGGAAAAAGCTCTGTGTGTCTTGTAATAGAACCATTCATGACAGAAGCAATAGGGTCCAGCTCCTTGTTGAGCAGTGTTAGTTGAGCGAATTTTAAAAGGAGAAGCGCCTGTCTCTCAGTTTTCTGAAGTGTGGAGAACATCATTTTTGCACAAAATTGCCCCTTTCAATGAATGGAAGAATTACTCTATGTCCTGTAGAGAACCACAAACGTTACAAGAAAGAGGGTCTAGCACTTTGTTTAGGACTTTAAATTGAGTAAGCATTTAAAAGGAATACTGCCTATCTCTCAGGCTTTTAAAGTTTGAGGAATACAGTCTTTGGCAAAAAAGCCCCATTCAAGTGAATGGAAGAAACATTGTATCTCTTGTAATGCAGATGTCCAGGTTTGCAGCAGGAGGTTCTGGCACATTGTTTCCCTGTGCGAATTGAATTAGTACGTGAAAGAATGCTTCCCAAAGAAAGTCTTTTTTTTTTTTTGTTTTTCATTTTTCTTTTATTATTCATATGTGCATACAAGGCTTGGTTTATTTCTCCCCCCTGCCCCCACCCCCTCCCTTACCACCCACTCCACCCCCTCCCGCTCCCCCCCTCAATACCCAGCAGAAACTATTTTGCCCTTATCTCTAATTTTGTTGTAAAGAGATTATAAGCAATAATAGGAAGGAACAAGGGGTTTTGCTGGTTGAGATGAGGATACCTATACAGGGCATTGACTCACATTGATTTCCTGTGCGTGGGTGTTACCTTCTAGGTTAATTCTTTTTAATCTAACCTTTTCTCTAGTTCCTGGTCCCCTTTTCCTATTGGCCTCAGTTGCTTTAAGGTATCTGCTTTAGTTTCTCTGCATTAAGGGCAACAAATGCTAGCTAGTTTTTTAGGTGTCTTACCTATCCTCACCCCTCCCTTGTGTGCTCTCGCTTTTATCATGTGCTCATAGTCCAATCCCCTTGTTGTGTTTGCCCTTGATCTAATGTCCACATATGAGGGAGAACATACGATTTTTGGTCTTTTGAGCCAGGCTAACCTCACTCAGAATGATGTTCTCCAATTCCATCCATTTACCAGCGAATGATAACATTTCGTTCTTCTTCATGGCTGCATAAAATTCCATTGTGTATAGATACCACATTTTCTTAATCCATTCGTCAGTGCTGGGGCATCTTGGCTGTTTCCATAACTTGGCTATTGTGAATAGTGCCGCAATAAACATGGATGTGCAGGTGCCTCTGGAGTAACAGTCTTTTGGGTATATCCCCAAGAGTGGTATTGCTGGATCAAATGGTAGATCGATGTCCAGCTTTTTAGGTAGCCTCCAAATTTTTTTCCAGAGTGGTTGTACTAGTCTACATTCCCACCAACAGTGTAAGAGGGTTCCTTTTTCCCCGCATCCTCGCCAACACCTGTTGTTGGTGGTGTTGCTAATGATGGCTATTCTAACAGGGGTGAGGTGGAATCTTAGTGTGGTTTTAATTTGCATTTCCTTTATTGCTAGAGATGGTGAGCATTTTTTCATGTGTTTTCGGGCCATTTGAATTTCTTCTTTTGAGAAAGTTCTGTTTAGTTCACATGCCCATTTCTTTATTTGTTCATTAGTTTTGGGAGAATTTAGTTTTTTAAGTTCCCTGTATATTCTAGTTATCAGTCCTTTGTCTGATGTGTAGCTGGCAAATATTTTCTCCCACTCGGTGGGTGTTCTCTTCAGTTTAGAGACCATTTCTTTTGATGAACAGAAGCTTTTTAGTTTTATGAGGTCCCATTTGTCTATGCTATCTCTTAGTTGCTGTGCTGCTGGGGTTTCATTGAGAAAGTTCTTACCTATACCTACTAACTCCAGAGTATTTCCTATTCAAGAAAGTCTTTCCTGAAGGATATACTGCCTAGCACACAGTGTTTTCAGGTGGGTGGAACATCACTTTTTTGGAAAAGTGCCAAATTCAAGTGAAAGGAAGCAGCACTGTTTCTATTTTAAGAACAGCATTAATGTTAGAAGCAAGGGGGGCTAGCATGCTGTTTACCAGTGAGAAGTGAATGAACTTTTCAAGGGAATACTGCCTGTCTCTCTGGCTTTACACTGTGCAGAACATTACTTTTTTAAACAGCCATTTGCAAGTGAATGGAAGAAGCACTGTTTCTCTTCCAAGAGAACCATGAATGTTACAAGCAAGAGGGCCAAGAACCTTGTATAGCATTGTGAATTCAGTTAGCTGGTTATGAGAATACGGCCTACATCTCAGTGTTATTTTGAGTGAAAAACATAAACTTTGTGCCAAATACCGCCTTTCAAATGAATGGAGAAACACTGTAGCTCTTCTAATAAAACCATTAATGTTAGAAGGAAGAGGGTCTAGCACATTGTTTAGCATTGTGTATTGAGTTAATTGTGGAAAGGAATACAGTCTACCTCTCATTGTTTTCATGGGGGAGAACATCACCTTTTTCAAAATCACCATATCCTGTGAAGGCCTGAAGCATTGAGGCTCTTATAAGAGAAATATGAATGTTAGCAGAAAGTGGCTCGAGCACTTTGATTAGCACTGTGAATTGAGTTGGCTTTTCAAAGGGACATTGCCTAAGTCTCAGCTTTTTCATGGGTGAGGATCATCAACTTTGTGCCTAATAGCCCCTTTCAAGTGAATGGTGAAACATTGTAGCTCTACTCAGAAAATCTTTTATGTTAGAAGGAAGAGGGTCTAGCAGTTTGCTTTGCATTGTGAACTGAGTTTGCTGTATAAGGGAATACTGCCTACCTCTCAGTGTTTTCAAGACTGAGAAACATCACCTTTGTTCTCAATGGCCCCATACAACTGAATGGAAGATGCAGTGAAGCTTGTGTGAGGGAATCAATAATGTTTGAAGCAAGAGGGCTAGCACCTTGTTTTGCAGTTGGAATTGAGTTTGCTGTCTCAAGGAATACTGCCTAACTCTCAGCTTTTTCCTGAGTGAGGAACATCAACTTTCAGCCTAGTAGGCCCTTTCAAGTGAGTGGTGAAACACTCTAGTTTGAATAAAATCTTTCATGTTAAACGATAGAGGGTCTAGCAGTTTGCTTTGCATTGTGAACTGAGTTTGCTGTGTAAGGGAATAATGCCTAGCTGTCAGTGTTTTCAAGAGTGAGAAACATCACCTTTGTTCACAATGGCCCCTTATAACAGAATTGAAGTTGCAGTGTAGCTTCGGTGAGGGAATCAATAATGTTTGAAGCAAGAGGGGCTAGCACGTTCTTTTGCAGTTGGAATTGAGTTTGCTGTCTCAAGGAATACTGCCTAACTCTAAGCTTTTTCCTGGGTGAGGAACATCAACGTTGAGCCAAATAGGCCCTTTCAAGTTTGTGGAGAAACACTCTAGTTCTAATAAAATAATTCAGGTTAGAAGGAAGAAGGTCTAGCAGTTTGTTTAGGATAGTGAACTGAGTTTGCTGTATCAGGCAATAGTGCCTACCTCTCAGTGTTTTCAAGAATGAGAAACCTTACCTTTGTTGAAAATGGCCCCATACAACTGAAAGGAAGATGCAGTGTAGCTTCTGTGAGAGAATCATTCATGTTTGAAGCAAGAGGTCCTAGAGCCTTGTTTTGCGGTTTCATTTGAGTTTGCTGTGTAAATGAATACTGCCTAACTCTCACTATTTTCATGGGTGAAGAACATCAACTTTGTGCCAAATAGCCAATTTCAAGTGAGTATAGAAGCACTGTAGCTCTTCGAAGAAAACCACTAATGTTAGGAGGAAGAAGGTCTAGCAGCATGCTTTGCATTGTGAATGGAGCTTGCTCTTGAAAAGAACAATGCCTACCTCTAATTGTATCCATGAATGAGAATACAAGTGAATGAAAGGAGCACTGTTGGTCTTGTTAGAGAACCATTAATTTTAGAAGCAAGAGGGTCTAGCGACTTGTTTAGTATTGTGAATTCCATTAACATTTTCAAAGGCTTCTGCATATCCCTTAGTGTTTTCACAGTTCTGTATCATCAACTTTTTGCAAAATGATCCCTCTATAGTGAATGGCAGGAGCACTGTAGCTCTTCAAAGAGACACATTAAAGTTAGAAGCAATAAGGTCTACCACCTTGTTTAGCATTGTGAACTGAGTTGTCTCTCGAAAGGAACACTGCCTAAGTCTCAGCATTTTCATGGGGGAGGAACATCATCTTTCAGCCAAATAGCCCCTTTGGTGTGAGTGGAGAAACACTCTAGTTCGAATAAAATCTTTCATACTAGAAGGAAGAGAGTCTAGCATTTTGCTTAGCCTTGTGAACTGAGTTGGCTGTATAAGAGAATAGTGCCTACCTCTCAGGGATTTCAAGAATGAGAAATATTACCTTTTTGAAAATGGCCCCATACAACAGAAAGGAAGATGCAGTGTACCTTCTGGGAGAGAATCATTCATATTTGAAGTAAGAGGGCCTAGAACCTTGTTTTGCAGTTTGAATTGAGTTTGCTGTCTCAAGGAATACTGTCTAAATCTCAGCTTTTTCCTGGGTGAGGAACATCAACTTTGAGCCAAATAGGCCCTTACAAGTGAGTGGTGAAACACTAGTTCGAACAAAACCTTTCATGTTAGAAGGAAGAGGGTCTAGCAGTTTGCTTATCATTGTGAACTGAGTTTCCTGTATAAGGGAATAGTGCCTACCTCTCAGTGATTTCAAGAATGAGAATCATTACCTTTGTTCACAATGGCTCTATACAATTGAATGGAAGAAGCAGTGTAGCTTGTGTGAGAGAATCAATAATGTTTGAAGCAAGAGGGGCTAGCACCTTGTTTTGCAGTTGGAATTGACTTTGCTGTTTGAAGGAACACTGCCTACCTCTCAGTGTTTTCAAGAATGACAAACATTACCTTTGTTGAAAATGGCCCCATTCAACTGAAAGGAAGATGCAGTGTAGCTTCAGTGAGAGAATAATTCATGTATGAAGTAAGAGGGCCTAGAACCTTGCTTTGCAGTTTGAATTGAGTTTGCTGTCTCAAGGAATACTGCCTAAATCTCAGGTTTTTCCTGGGTGAGGAACATCAACTTTGCGTCAAATAGGCTCTATCGAGTGAATGGAGAGACTCTGTAGTTCTAATAAAATAATTCATGTTAGAAGGAAGAGGTCTAGCAGTTTGCTTAGGATTGTGAACTGAGTTTGCTGTATAAGGCAATAGTGCCTACCTCTCGGTGTTTTCAAGAATGAGAAACATTACCTTTGCTGAAAATGGCCCCATACAACTGAAAGGAAGATGCAGTGTGGCTTCTGTGAGAGAATCGTTCATGTTTGAAGTAAGAGGGCTTAGAACCTTGCTTTGCAGTTTGATTTGAGTTTGCTGTTTAAAGGAATACTGCCTACCTCTCAGCTTTTTCATGGGTGAGGAACATGAACTTTGTGCCTATTAGCCCCTTTCAAGTGAGTGGAGAAACATTGTAGTGCTTCTAAGAAAATCTTTCCTGTTAGAAGGAAGAGGGTCTATCAGCTCGCTTTACATTGTGAACTGAGTTTGATGTATAAGGCAATGCTACCTACCTGTCAGTGTTTTCAAGAGTGAGAAACATCACCTTTGTTCACAATGGCCCCATACAACTGAAAGGAAGATGCAGCAGTGTAGCTTCTGTGACAGAATCGTTCATGTTCGAAGCAAGAGGGCCCAGAACCTTGTTTTGCAGGTGGAATTGAGTTTGCTGTTTCAAGGAATACTGCCTACCTCTCAGTGTTTTCAAGAATGAGAAACATTACCTTTGTTGAAATTGGCCCCATACAACTGAATGGAAGATGCAGTGTAGATTCTGTGAGAGAATCATTCATGTTTGAAGTAAGAGGGCCTAGAAACTTGTTTTGCAGTTTGAATTGAGTTTCCTGTCTCAAGGAATACTACCTAACTCTCATCTTTTTCCTGAGTGAGGAACATCAACTTTGAGCCTAGTAGGCCCTTTCAAGTGAGTGGAGAAACACTCTAGTTTGAATAAAATCTTTCATGTTAGACGATAGAGGGTCTAGCAGTTTGCTTTGCATTGTGAACTGAGTTTGCTGTGTAAGGGAATAATGCCTACCTGTCAGTGTTTTCAAGAGTGAGAAACATCACCTTTGTTCACAATGGCCCCTTATAACTGAATTGAAGTTGCAGTGTAGCTTGGGTGAGGGAATCGATAATGTTTGAAGCAAGAGGGGCTAGCACGTTCTTTTGCAGTTGGAATTGAGTTTGCTGTCTCAAGGAATACTGCCTAACTCTAAGCTTTTTCCTTGCTGAGGAACATCAACGTTGAGCCAAATAGGCCCCTTCAAGTTTGTGGAGAAACACTGTAGTTCTAATAAAATAATTCAGGTTAGAAGGAAGAGGGTCTAGCAGTTTGCTTAGGATGTGAACTGAGTTTGCTGTATCAGGCAATAGTGCCTACCTCTCAGTGTTTTCAAGAATGAGAAACATTACCTTTGTTGAAAATGGCCCCATACAACTGAAAGGAAGATGCAGTGTAGCTTCTGTGAGAGAATCATTCATATATGAAGTAAGAGGGCCTAGAACCTTGCTTTCCAGTTTGAATTGAGTTTGCTCTCTCAAGGAATACTGCCTAAATCTCAGGATTTTCCTGGGTGAGGAACATCAACTTTGCGTCCAATAGGCCCTATCGAGTGAATGGAGAGACTCTCTAGTTCTAATAAAATAATTCATGTTAGAAGGAAGAGGGTCTAGCAGTTTGCTTTGCATTGTGAACTGAGTTTGCTGTATAAGGGAATACTGCCTACCTCTCAGTGTTTTCAAGACTGAGAAACATCACCTTTGTTCTCAATGGCCCCATACAACTGAATGGAAGATGCAGTGAAGCTTGTGTGAGGGAATCAATAATGTTTGAAGCAAGAGGGCTAGCACCTTGTTTTGCAGTTGGAATTGAGTTTGCTGTCTCAAGGAATACTGCCTAACTCTCAGCTTTTTCCTGAGTGAGGAACATCAACTTTCAGCCTAGTAGGCCCTTTCAAGTGAGTGGTGAAACACTCTAGTTTGAATAAAATCTTTCATGTTAAACGATAGAGGGTCTAGCAGTTTGCTTTGCATTGTGAACTGAGTTTGCTGTGTAAGGGAATAATGCCTAGCTGTCAGTGTTTTCAAGAGTGAGAAACATCACCTTTGTTCACAATGGCCCCTTATAACAGAATTGAAGTTGCAGTGTAGCTTCGGTGAGGGAATCAATAATGTTTGAAGCAAGAGGGGCTAGCACGTTCTTTTGCAGTTGGAATTGAGTTTGCTGTCTCAAGGAATACTGCCTAACTCTAAGCTTTTTCCTGGGTGAGGAACATCAACGTTGAGCCAAATAGGCCCTTTCAAGTTTGTGGAGAAACACTCTAGTTCTAATAAAATAATTCAGGTTAGAAGGAAGAAGGTCTAGCAGTTTGTTTAGGATAGTGAACTGAGTTTGCTGTATCAGGCAATAGTGCCTACCTCTCAGTGTTTTCAAGAATGAGAAACCTTACCTTTGTTGAAAATGGCCCCATACAACTGAAAGGAAGATGCAGTGTAGCTTCTGTGAGAGAATCATTCATGTTTGAAGCAAGAGGTCCTAGAGCCTTGTTTTGCGGTTTCATTTGAGTTTGCTGTGTAAATGAATACTGCCTAACTCTCACTATTTTCATGGGTGAAGAACATCAACTTTGTGCCAAATAGCCAATTTCAAGTGAGTATAGAAGCACTGTAGCTCTTCGAAGAAAACCACTAATGTTAGGAGGAAGAAGGTCTAGCAGCATGCTTTGCATTGTGAATGGAGCTTGCTCTTGAAAAGAACAATGCCTACCTCTAAGTGTATCCATGAATGAGAATACAAGTGAATGAAAGGAGCACTGTTGGTCTTGTTAGAGAACCATTAATTTTAGAAGCAAGAGGGTCTAGCGACTTGTTTAGTATTGTGAATTCCATTAACATTTTCAAAGGCTTCTGCATATCCCTTAGTGTTTTCACAGTTCTGTATCATCAACTTTTTGCAAAATGATCCCTCTATAGTGAATGGCAGGAGCACTGTAGCTCTTCAAAGAGACACATTAAAGTTAGAAGCAATAAGGTCTACCACCTTGTTTAGCATTGTGAACTGAGTTGTCTCTCGAAAGGAACACTGCCTAAGTCTCAGCATTTTCATGGGGGAGGAACATCATCTTTCAGCCAAATAGCCCCTTTGGTGTGAGTGGAGAAACACTCTAGTTCGAATAAAATCTTTCATACTAGAAGGAAGAGAGTCTAGCATTTTGCTTAGCCTTGTGAACTGAGTTGGCTGTATAAGAGAATAGTGCCTACCTCTCAGGGATTTCAAGAATGAGAAATAATACCTTTTTGAAAATGGCCCCATACAACAGAAAGGAAGATGCAGTGTACCTTCTGGGAGAGAATCATTCATATTTGAAGTAAGAGGGCCTAGAACCTTGTTTTGCAGTTTGAATTGAGTTTGCTGTCTCAAGGAATACTGTCTAAATCTCAGCTTTTTCCTGGGTGAGGAACATCAACTTTGAGCCAAATAGGCCCTTACAAGTGAGTGGTGAAACACTAGTTCGAACAAAACCTTTCATGTTAGAAGGAAGAGGGTCTAGCAGTTTGCTTAGCATTGTGAACTGAGTTTCCTGTATAAGGGAATAGTGCCTACCTCTCAGTGATTTCAAGAATGAGAATCATTACCTTTGTTCACAATGGCTCTATACAATTGAATGGAAGAAGCAGTGTAGCTTGTGTGAGAGAATCAATAATGTTTGAAGCAAGAGGGGCTAGCACCTTGTTTTGCAGTTGGAATTGACTTTGCTGTTTGAAGGAACACTGCCTACCTCTCAGTGTTTTCAAGAATGACAAACATTACCTTTGTTGAAAATGGCCCCATTCAACTGAAAGGAAGATGCAGTGTAGCTTCAGTGAGAGAATAATTCATGTATGAAGTAAGAGGGCCTAGAACCTTGCTTTGCAGTTTGAATTGAGTTTGCTGTCTCAAGGAATACTGCCTAAATCTCAGGTTTTTCCTGGGTGAGGAACATCAACTTTGCGTCAAATAGGCTCTATCGAGTGAATGGAGAGACTCTGTAGTTCTAATAAAATAATTCATGTTAGAAGGAAGAGGTCTAGCAGTTTGCTTAGGATTGTGAACTGAGTTTGCTGTATAAGGCAATAGTGCCTACCTCTCGGTGTTTTCAAGAATGAGAAACATTACCTTTGCTGAAAATGGCCCCATACAACTGAAAGGAAGATGCAGTGTGGCTTCTGTGAGAGAATCGTTCATGTTTGAAGTAAGAGGGCTTAGAACCTTGCTTTGCAGTTTGATTTGAGTTTGCTGTTTAAAGGAATACTACCTACCTCTCAGCTTTTTCATGGGTGAGGAACATGAACTTTGTGCCTATTAGCCCCTTTCAAGTGAGTGGAGAAACATTGTAGTGCTTCTAAGAAAATCTTTCCTGTTAGAAGGAAGAGGGTCTAGCAGCTCGCTTTACATTGTGAACTGAGTTTGATGTATAAGGCAATGCTACCTACCTGTCAGTGTTTTCAAGAGTGAGAAACATCACCTTTGTTCACAATGGCCCCATACAACTGAAAGGAAGATGCAGCAGTGTAGCTTCTGTGACAGAATCGTTCATGTTCGAAGCAAGAGGGCCCAGAACCTTGTTTTGCAGGTGGAATTGAGTTTGCTGTTTCAAGGAATACTGCCTACCTCTCAGTGTTTTCAAGAATGAGAAACATTACCTTTGTTGAAATTGGCCCCATACAACTGAATGGAAGATGCAGTGTAGATTCTGTGAGAGAATCATTCATGTTTGAAGTAAGAGGGCCTAGAAACTTGTTTTGCAGTTTGAATTGAGTTTCCTGTCTCAAGGAATACTACCTAACTCTCATCTTTTTCCTGAGTGAGGAACATCAACTTTGAGCCTAGTAGGCCCTTTCAAGTGAGTGGAGAAACACTCTAGTTTGAATAAAATCTTTCATGTTAGACGATAGAGGGTCTAGCAGTTTGCTTTGCATTGTGAACTGAGTTTGCTGTGTAAGGGAATAATGCCTACCTGTCAGTGTTTTCAAGAGTGAGAAACATCACCTTTGTTCACAATGGCCCCTTATAACTGAATTGAAGTTGCAGTGTAGCATGGGTGAGGGAATCGATAATGTTTGAAGCAAGAGGGGCTAGCACGTTCTTTTGCAGTTGGAATTGAGTTTGCTGTCTCAAGGAATACTGCCTAACTCTAAGCTTTTTCCTTGCTGAGGAACATCAACGTTGAGCCAAATAGGCGCCTTCAAGTTTGTGGAGAAACACTGTAGTTCTAATAAAATAATTCAGGTTAGAAGGAAGAGGGTCTAGCAGTTTGCTTAGGATGTGAACTGAGTTTGCTGTATCAGGCAATAGTGCCTACCTCTCAGTGTTTTCAAGAATGAGAAACATTACCTTTGTTGAAAATGGCCCCATACAACTGAAAGGAAGATGCAGTGTAGCTTCTGTGAGAGAATCATTCATATATGAAGTAAGAGGGCCTAGAACCTTGCTTTCCAGTTTGAATTGAGTTTGCTCTCTCAAGGAATACTGCCTAAATCTCAGGATTTTCCTGGGTGAGGAACATCAACTTTGCGTCCAATAGGCCCTATCGAGTGAATGGAGAGACTCTCTAGTTCTAATAAAATAATTCATGTTAGAAGGAAGAGGGTCTAGCAGTTTGCTTAGGATTGTGAACTGAGTTTGCTGTATAAGGCAATAGTGCCTACCTCTCAGTGTTTTCAAGAATGAGAAACATTACCTTTGTTGAAAATGGCCCCATACAACTGAAAGGAAGATGCAGTGTGGCTTCTGTGTGAGAAACGTTCATGTTTGAAGTAAGAGGGCTTAGAACCTTGCTTTGCAGTTTGATTTGTGTTTGCTGTTTAAAGGAATACTGCCTACCTCTCAGCTTTTTCATGGGTGAGGAACATGAACTTTGTGTCTATTAGCCGCTTTCAAGTGAGTGGAGAAACATTGTAGTGCTTCTAAGAAAATCTTTCATGTTAGAAGTAAGAGGGTCTAGCAGCTTGCTTTACATTGTGAACTGAGTTTGATGTATAAGGGAGTACTACCTACCTGTCAGTGTTTTCAACAGTGACAAACATCACATTTGTTCACAATGACCCCATACAACTGAAAGGAAGATGCAGCAGTGTAGCTTCTGTGACAGAATCGTTCATGTTTGATGTAAGACGGCCTAGAACCTTGTTTTGCAGTTTGATTTGAGTTTGCTGTTTAAAGGAATACTGCCTACTGGTCAGTGCTTTCATGGTGAGGAACATCAACTGTGTGGAAAATTGCCTCTTTGAAGGGAATTGATTCATGCCTGCATCTCTTGTGGGAGTAAGATGGATGTAAGAAGTATAAGTGTCATGCTCCTTGTTATGCGTTTAGAATTGAGGTACCTGTTTAAAGTAATACTGACTTCCACTCAGTGTTCTCTTGGGTGACTAATATCACCTTTGTGCCAAATAACCCCTTAAAGTGAATGGAAAAAGCTCTGTGTGTCTTGTAATAGAACCATTCATGACAGAAGCAATAGGGTCCAGCTCCTTGTTGAGCAGTGTTAGTTGAGCGAATTTCAAAAGGAGAAGTGCCTGTCTCTCAGTTTTCTGAAGTGTGGGGAACATCATTTTCGCACAAAATTGCCCCTTTCAATGAATGGAAGAATTACTCTATGTCCTGTAGAGAACCACAAACGTTACAAGAAAGAGGGTCTAGCACTTTGTTTAGGACATTAAATTGAGTAAGCATTTAAAAAGAATACTGCCTATCTCTCAGGCTTTTAAAGTTTGAGGAATACAGTCTTTGGCAAAAAAGCCCCATTCAAGTGAATGGAAGAAACATTGTATCTCTTGTAATGCAGATGTCCAGGTTTGCAGCAGGAGGTTCTGGCCCATTGTTTCCCTGTGCGAATTGAATTAGCACTTGAAAGAATGCTTCCCAAAGAAAGTCTTTCTTGAAGGATATACTGCCTAGCACACAGTGTTTTCAGGTGGGTGGAACATCACTTTTTTGGAAAAGTGCCAAATTCAAGTGAAAGGAAGCAGCACTGTTTCTATTTTAAGAACAGCATTAATGTTAGAAGCAAGGGGGGCTAGCATGCTGTTTACCAGTGAGAAGTGAATGAACTTTTCAAGGGAATACTGCCTGTCTCTCTGGCTTTACACTGTGCAGAACATTACTTTTTTAAACAGCCATTTGCAAGTGAATGGAAGAAGCACTGTTTCTCTTCCAAGAGAACCATGAATGTTACAAGCAAGAGGGCCAAGAACCTTGTATAGCATTGTGAATTCAGTTAGCTGGTTATGAGAATACGGCCTACATCTCAGTGTTATTTTGAGTGAAAAACATAAACTTTGTGCCAAATACCGCCTTTCAAATGAATGGAGAAACACTGTAGCTCTTCTAATAAAACCATTAATGTTAGAAGGAAGAGGGTCTAGCACATTGTTTAGTATTGTGTATTGAGTTAATTGTGGAAAGGAATACAGTCTACCTCTCATTGTTTTCATGGGGGAGAACATCACCTTTTTCAAAATCACCATATCCTGTGAAGGCCTGAAGCATTGAGGCTCTTATAAGAGAAATATGAATGTTAGCAGAAAGTGGCTCGAGCACTTTGATTAGCACTGTGAATTGAGTTGGCTTTTCAAAGGGACATTGCCTAAGTCTCAGCTTTTTCATGGGTGAGGATCATCAACTTTGTGCCTAATAGCCCCTTTCAAGTGAATGGTGAAACATTGTAGCTCTACTCAGAAAATCTTTTATGTTAGAAGGAAGAGGGTCTAGCAGTTTGCTTTGCATTGTGAACTGAGTTTGCTGTATAAGGGAATACTGCCTACCTCTCAGTGTTTTCAAGACTGAGAAACATCACCTTTGTTCTCAATGGCCCCATACAACTGAATGGAAGATGCAGTGAAGCTTGTGTGAGGGAATCAATAATGTTTGAAGCAAGAGGGCTAGCACCTTGTTTTGCAGTTGGAATTGAGTTTGCTGTCTCAAGGAATACTGCCTAACTCTCAGCTTTTTCCTGAGTGAGGAACATCAACTTTCAGCCTAGTAGGCCCTTTCAAGTGAGTGGTGAAACACTCTAGTTTGAATAAAATCTTTCATGTTAGATGATAGAGGGTCTAGCAGTTTGCTTTGCATTGTGAACTGAGTTTGCTGTGTAAGGGAATAAGGCCTAGCTGTCAGTGTTTTCAAGAGTGAGAAACATCACCTTTGTTCACAATGGCCCCTTATAACAGAATTGAAGTTGCAGTGTAGCTTCGGTGAGGGAATCAATAATGTTTGAAGCAAGAGGGGCTAGCACGTTCTTTTGCAGTTGGAATTGAGTTTGCTGTCTCAAGGAATACTGCCTAACTCTAAGCTTTTTCCTGGGTGAGGAACATCAACCTTGAGCCAAATAGGCCCTTTCAAGTTTGTGGAGAAACACTCTAGTTCTAATAAAATAATTCAGGTTAGAAGGAAGAAGGTCTAGCAGTTTGCTTAGGATTGTGAACTGAGTTTGCTGTATCAGGCAATAGTGCCTACCTCTCAGTGTTTTCAAGAATGAGAAACCTTACCTTTGTTGAAAATGGCCCCATACAACTGAAAGGAAGATGCAGTGTAGCTTCTGTGAGAGAATCATTCATGTTTGAAGCAAGAGGTCCTAGAGCCTTGTTTTGCGGTTTCATTTGAGTTTGCTGTGTAAATGAATACTGCCTAACTCTCAGTATTTTCATAGGTGAAGAACATCAACTTTGTGCCAAATAGCCAATTTCAAGTGAGTATAGAAGCACTGTCGCTCTTCGAAGAAAACCACTAATCTTAGGAGGAAGAAGGTCTAGCAGCATGCTTTGCATTGTGAATGGAGCTTGCTCTTGAAAAGAACAATGCCTACCTCTAAGTGTATCCATGAATGAGAATACAAGTGAATGAAAGGAGCACTGTTGGTCTTGTTAGAGAACCATTAATTTTAGAAGCAAGAGGGTCTAGCGACTTGTTTAGTATTGTGAATTTCATTAACATTTTCAAAGGCTTCTGCATATCCCTTAGTGTTTTCACAGTTCTGTATCATCAACTTTTTGCAAAATGATCCCTCTATAGTGAATGGCAGGAGCACTGTAGCTCTTCAAAGAGACACATTAAAGTTAGAAGCAATAAGGTCTACCACCTTGTTTAGCATTGTGAACTGAGTTGTCTCTCGAAAGGAACACTGCCTAAGTCTCAGCATTTTCATGGGGGAGGAACATCATCTTTCAGCCAAATAGCCCCTTTGGTGTGAGTGGAGAAACACTCTAGTTCGAATAAAATCTTTCATACTAGAAGGAAGAGAGTCTAGCATTTTGCATAGCCTTGTGAACTGAGTTGGCTGTATAAGAGAATAGTGCCTACCTCTCAGGGATTTCAAGAATGAGAAACATTACCTTTTTGAAAATGGCCCCATACAACAGAAAGGAAGATGCAGTGTACCTTCTGGGAGAGAATCATTCATGTTTGAAGTAAGAGGGCCTAGAACCTTGTTTTGCAGTTTGAATTGAGTTTGCTGTCTCAAGGAATACTGTCTAAATCTCAGCTTTTTCCTGGGTGAGGAACATCAACTTTGAGCCAAATAGGCCCTTACAAGTGAGTGGTGAAACACTCTAGTTCGAACAAAACCTTTCATGTTAGAAGGAAGAGGGTCTAGCAGTTTGCTTAGCATTGTGAACTGAGTTTCCTGTATAAGGGAATAGTGCCTACCTCTCAGTGATTTCAAGAATGAGAATCATTACCTTTGTTCACAATGGCTCTATACAATTGAATGGAAGAAGCAGTGTAGCTTGTGTGAGAGAATCAATAATGTTTGAAGCAAGAGGGGCTAGCACCTTGTTTTGCAGTTGGAATTGACTTTGCTGTTTGAAGGAACACTGCCTACCTCTCAGTGTTTTCAAGAATGACAAACATTACCTTTGTTGAAAATGGCCCCATTCAACTGAAAGGAAGATGCAGTGTAGCTTCAGTGAGAGAATAATTCATGTATGAAGTAAGAGGGCCTAGAACCTTGCTTTGCAGTTTGAATTGAGTTTGCTGTCTCAAGGAATACTGCCTAAATCTCAGGTTTTTCCTGGGTGAGGAACATCAACTTTGCGTCAAATAGGCTCTATCGAGTGAATGGAGAGACTCTCTAGTTCTAATAAAATAATTCATGTTAGAAGGAAGAGGTCTAGCAGTTTGCTTAGGATTGTGAACTGAGTTTGCTGTATAATGCAATAGTGCCTACCTCTCAGTGTTTTCAAGAATGAGAAACATTACCTTTGCTGAAAATGGCCCCATACAACTGAAAGGAAGATGCAGTGTGGCTTCTGTGAGAGAATCGTTCATGTTTGAAGTAAGAGGGCTTAGAACCTTGCTTTGCAGTATGATTTGAGTTTGCTGTTTAAAGGAATACTGCCTACCTCTCAGCTTTTTCATGGGTGAGGAACATGAACTTTGTGCCTATTAGCCCCTTTCAAGTGAGTGGAGAAACATTGTAGTGCTTCTAAGAAAATCTTTCCTGTTAGAAGGAAGAGGGTCTAGCAGCTCGCTTTACATTGTGAACTGAGTTTGATGTATAAGGCAATGCTACCTACCTGTCAGTGTTTTCAAGAGTGAGAAACATCACCTTTGTTCACAATGGCCCCATACAACTGAAAGGAAGATGCAGCAGTGTAGCTTCTGTGACAGAATCGTTCATGTTTGAAGCAAGAGGGCCCAGAACCTTGTTTTGTAGGTGGAATTGAGTTTGCTGTTTCAAGGAATACTGCCTACCTCTCAGTGTTTTCAAGAATGAGAAACATTACCTTTGTTGAAATTGGCCCCATACAACTGAATGGAAGATGCAGTGTAGATTCTGTGAGAGAATCATTCATGTTTGAAGTAAGAGGGCCTAGAAACTTGTTTTGCAGTTTGAATTGAGTTTCCTGTCTCAAGGAATACTACCTAACTCTCATCTTTTTCCTGAGTGAGGAACATCAACTTTGAGCCTAGTAGGCCCTTTCAAGTGAGTGGAGAAACACTCTAGTTTGAATAAAATCTTTCATGTTAGACGATAGAGGGTCTAGCAGTTTGCTTTGCATTGTGAACTGAGTTTGCTGTGTAAGGGAATAATGCCTACCTGTCAGTGTTTTCAAGAGTGAGAAACATCACCTTTGTTCACAATGGCCCCTTATAACTGAATTGAAGTTGCAGTGTAGCTTGGGTGAGGGAATCGATAATGTTTGAAGCAAGAGGGGCTAGCACGTTCTTTTGCAGTTGGAATTGAGTTTGCTGTCTCAAGGAATACTGCCTAACTCTAAGCTTTTTCCTTGGTGAGGAACATCAACGTTGAGCCAAATAGGCCCCTTCAAGTTTGTGGAGAAACACTGTAGTTCTAATAAAATAATTCAGGTTAGAAGGAAGAGGGTCTAGCAGTTTGCTTAGGATGTGAACTGAGTTTGCTGTATCAGGCAATAGTGCCTACCTCTCAGTGTTTTCAAGAATGAGAAACATTACCTTTGTTGAAAATGGCCCCATACAACTGAAAGGAAGATGCAGTGTAGCTTCTGTGAGAGAATCATTCATGTTTGAAGCAAGAGGTCCTAGAGCCTTGTTTTGCAGTTGATTTGAGTTTGGTGTGTAAAGGAGTACTGCCTAACTCTCAGTGTTTTCATGGGTGAGGAACATCAACTTTGTGCCAAATAGCCAATTTCAAGTGAGTATAGAAGCACTCTAGCTCTTCGAAGAAAACCACTAATGTTAGGAGGGAGAAGGTCTAGCAGCATGCTTTGCATTGTGAATGGAGCTTGCTCTTGAAAAGAACAATGCCTACCTCTAATTGTATCCATGAATGAGAATACAAGTGAATGAAAGGAGCACTGTTGGTCTTGTTAGAGAACCATTAATTTTAGAAGCAAGAAGGTCTAGCAACTTGTTTAGTATTGTGAATTCAGTTAATATTTTCAAAGGCTTTTGCCTATCCCTTAGTGTTATCACAGTTCTGTATCATCAACTTTTTGCAAAATGACCCCTCTATAGTGAATGGCAGGAGCACTGTAGCTCTTCAAAGAGACACATTAAAGTTAGAAGCAATAAGGTCTACCACCTTGTTTAGCATTGTGAACTGCGTTATCTCTCGAAAGGAACACTGCCTAAGTCTCAGCTTTTTCATGGGGGAGGAACATCATCTTTCAGCCAAATATCCCCTTTTGAGTGAGTGGAGAAACACTCTAGTTCGAATAAAATATTTCATACTTAGAAGGAAGAGAGTGTAGCACTTTGCTTAGCCTTTTGAACTGTGTTGGCTGTATAAGAGAATAGTGCCTACCTCTCAGGGATTTCAAGAAAGAGAAACATTACCTTTGTTGAAAATGGCCCCATACAACTGAAAGGAAGATGCAGTGTGGCTTCTGTGAGAGAATCATTCATATATGAAGTAAGAGGGCCTAGAACCTTGCTTTCCAGTTTGAATTGAGTTTGCTCTCTCAAGGAATACTGCCTAAATCTCAGGATTTTCCTGGGTGAGGAACATCAACTTTGCGTCAAATAGGCCCTATCGAGTGAATGGAGAGACTCTCTAGTTCTAATAAAATAATTCATGTTAGAAGGAAGAGGGTCTAGCAGTTTGCTTAGGATTGTGAACTGAGTTTGCTGTATAAGGCAATAGTGCCTACCTCTCAGTGTTTTCAAGAATGAGAAACATTACCTTTGTTGAAAATGGCCCCATACAACTGAAAGGAAGATGCAGTGTGGCTTCTGTGTGAGAAACGTTCATGTTTGAAGTAAGAGGGCTTAGAACCTTGCTTTGCAGTTTGATTTGTGTTTGCTGTTTAAAGGAATACTGCCTACCTCTCAGCTTTTTCATGGGTGAGGAACATGAACTTTTGTCTATTAGCCCCTTTCAAGTGAGTGGAGAAACATTGTAGTGCTTCTAAGAAAATCTTTCATTTTAGAAGGAAGAGGGTCTAGCAGCTTGCTTTACATTGTGAACTGAGTTTGATGTATAAGGGAGTACTACCTACCTGTCAGTGTTTTCAACAGTGACAAACATCACATTTGTTCACAATGACCCCATACAACTGAAAGGAAGATGCAGCAGTGTAGCTTCTGTGACAGAATCGTTCATGTTTGATGTAAGACGGCCTAGAACCTTGTTTTGCAGTTTGATTTGAGTTTGCTGTTTAAAGGAATACTGCCTACTGGTCAGTGCTTTCATGGTGAGGAACATCAACTGTGTGGAAAATTGCCTCTTTGAAGGGAATTGATTCATGCCTGCATCTCTTGTGGGAGTAAGATGGATGTAAGAAGTATAAGTGTCATGCTCCTTGTTATGCGTTTAGAATTGAGGTACCTGTTTAAAGTAATACTGACTTCCACTCAGTGTTCTCTTGGGTGACTAATATCACCTTTGTGCCAAATAATCCCTTAAAGTGAATGGAAAAAGCTCTGTGTGTCTTGTAATAGAACCATTCATGACAGAAGCAATAGGGTCCAGCTCCTTGTTGAGCAGTGTTAGTTGAGCGAATTTTAAAAGGAGAAGTGCCTGTCTCTCAGTTTTCTGAAGTGTGGGGAACATCATTTTCGCACAAAATTGCCCCTTTCAATGAATGGAAGAATTACTCTATGTCCTGTAGAGAACCACAAACGTTACAAGAAAGAGGGTCTAGCACTTTGTTTAGGACATTAAATTGAGTAAGCATTTAAAAAGAATACTGCCTATCTCTCAGGCTTTTAAATTTTGAGGAATACAGTCTTTGGCAAAAAAGCCCCATTCAAGTGAATGGAAGAAACATTGTATCTCTTGTAATGCAGATGTCCAGGTTTGCAGCAGGAGGTTCTGGCCCATTGTTTCCCTGTGCGAATTGAATTAGCACTTGAAAGAATGCTTCCCAAAGAAAGCCTTTCTTGAAGGATATACTGCCTAGCACACAGTGTTTTCAGGTGGGTGGAACATCACTTTTTTGGAAAAGTGCCAAATTCAAGTGAAAGGAAGCAGCACTGTTTCTATTTTAAGAACAGCATTAATGTTAGAAGCAAGGGGGGCTAGCATGCTGTTTACCAGTGAGAAGTGAATGAACTTTTCAAGGGAATACTGCCTGTCTCTCTGGCTTTACACTGTGCAGAACATTACTTTTTTAAACAGCCATTTGCAAGTGAATGGAAGAAGCACTGTTTCTCTTCCAAGAGAACCATGAATGTTACAAGCAAGAGGGCCAAGAACCTTGTATAGCATTGTGAATTCAGTTAGCTGGTTATAAGAATACGGCCTACATCTCAGTGTTATTTTGAGTGAAAAACATAAACTTTGTGCCAAATACCGCCTTTCAAATGAATGGAGAAACACTGTAGCTCTTCTAATAAAACCATTAATGTTAGAAGGAAGAGGGTCTAGCACATTGTTTAGCATTGTGTATTGAGTTAATTGTGGAGAGGAATACAGTCTACCTCTCATTGTTTTCATGGGGGAGAACATCACCTTTTTCAAAATCACCATATCCTGTGAAGGCCTGAAGCATTGAGGCTCTTATAAGAGAAATATGAATGTTAGCAGAAAGTGGCTCGAGCACTTTGATTAGCACTGTGAATTGAGTTGGCTTTTCAAAGGGACATTGCCTAAGTCTCAGCTTTTTCATGGGTGAGGATCATCAACTTTGTGCCTAATAGCCCCTTTCAAGTGAATGGTGAAACATTGTAGCTCTACTCAGAAAATCTTTTATGTTAGAAGGAAGAGGGTCTAGCAGTTTGCTTTGCATTGTGAACTGAGTTTGCTGTATAAGGGAATACTGCCTACCTCTCAGTGTTTTCAAGACTGAGAAACATCACCTTTGTTCTCAATGGCCCCATACAACTGAATGGAAGATGCAGTGTAGCTTGTGTGAGGGAATCAATAATGTTTGAAGCAAGAGGGCTAGCACCTTGTTTTGCAGTTGGAATTGAGTTTGCTGTTTCAAGGAATACTGCCTACCTCTCAGCTTTTTCATGGGTAAGGAACATGAACTTTGTGCCTATTAGCCCCTTTCAAGTGAGTGGAGAAACATTGTAGTGCTTCTAAGAAAATCTTTCATGTTAGAAGGAAGAGGGTCTAGCAGCTTGCTTTACATTGTGAACTGAGTTTGCTGTATAAGGGAATACTACCTACCAGTCAGTGTTTTCAAGAGTGAGAAACATCACCTTTGTTAACAATGGCCCCATACAACTGAAAGGAAGATGCAGTGTAGCTTCTGTGAGAGAATCGTTCATGTTTGAAGCAAGAGGGCCCACAACCTTGTTTTGCAGTTGGAATTGAGTTTGCTGTTTCAAGGAATACTGCCTACCTCTCAGTGTTTTCAAGAATGAGAAACATTACCTTTGTTGAAAATGCTCCCATACAACTGAAAGGAAGATGCAGTGTAGATTCTGTGAGAGAATCATTCATGTTTGAAGTAAGAGGGCCTAGAAACTTGTTTTGCAGTTTGAATTGAGTTTCTTGTCTCAAGGAATACTACCTAACTCTCAGCTTTTTCCTGAGTGAGGAACATCAACTTTGAGCCTACTAGGCCCTTTCAAGTGAGTGGAGAAACACTCTAGTTTGAATAAAATCTTTCATGTTAGACGATAGAGGGTCTAGCAGTTTGCTTTGCATTGTGAACTGAGTTTGCTGTGTAAGGGAATAATGCCTACCTGTCAGTGTTTTCAAGAGTGAGAAACATCACCTTTGTTCACAATGGCCCCTTATAACTGAATTGAAGTTGCAGTGTAGCTTGGGTGAGGGAATCAATAATGTTTGAAGCAAGAGGGGCTAGCACGTTCTTTTGCAGTTGGAATTGAGTTTGCTGTCTCAAGGAATACTGCCTAACTCTAAGCTTTTTCCTGGGTGAGGAACATCAACGTTGAGCCAAATAGGCCCTTTCAAGTTTGTGGAGAAACACTCTAGTTCTAATAAAATAATTCCGGTTAGAAGGAAGAGGGTCTAGCAGTTTGCTTAGGATTGTGAACTGAGTTTGCTGTATCAGGCAATAGTGCCTACCTCTCAGTGTTTTCAAGAATGAGAAACATTACCTTTGTTGAAAATGGCCCCATACAACTGAAAGGAAGATGCAGTGTAGCTTCTGGGAGAGAATCATTCATGTTTGAAGCAAGAGGGCCTGGAACCTTGTTTTGCACTTGATTTGATCTTGCTGTTTAAAGGAATACTGACTACTTGTCAGCTTTTTCATGTGTGAGAAATATCGACTTTGTGACTAATAGCCCCTTTCATGTGAGTGGAGAAACCTTGTTCTGGTTCTAAGAAAATCTTTCATGTTAGAAGGAAGAGGGTCTAGCATCTTCCTTTGCATTGTGAACTGCGTTTGAAGTGTAAGGGAATACTGAATATCTGTCAGTATTTTCAAGAATGAGAAACATCACCTTTGTTCACAGTGGCTCTTTACAATTGAATGGAAGAAACAGGGTAGCTTGTTGGAGAGAATCAATAATGTTTGAAGCAAGAGGGGCTAGCACCTTGCTTTGCAGTTGGAATTGACTTTGCTGTTTCAAGGAATACTGCCTACCTCTCAGTGTTTTCAAGAATGAGAAACCTTACCTTTGTTGAAAATGGCCCCATACAACTGAAAGGAAGATGCATTGTAGCTTCTGTGAGAGAATCATTCATGTTTGATGTAAGACGGCCTAGAACCTTGTTTTGCAGTTTGAATTGAGTTTGCTGTCTCAAGGAATACTGTCTAAATCTCAGCTTATTCCTGGGTGAGGAACATCAACTTTGAGCCAAATAGGCCCTTACAAGTGAGTGGTGAAACACTCTAGTTCGAACAAAACCTTCCATGTTAGAAGGAAGAGGGTCTAGCAGTTTGCTTAGCATTGTGAACTGAGTTTCCTGTATAAGGGAATAGTGCCTACCTCTCAGTGATTTCAAGAATGAGAATCATTACCTTTGTTCACAATGGCTCTATACAATTGAATGGAAGAAGCAGTGTAGCTTGTGTGAGAGAATCAATAATGTTTGAAGCAAGAGGGGCTAGCACCTTGTTTTGCAGTTGGAATTGACTTTGCTGTTTGAAGGAACACTGCCTACCTCTCAGTGTTTTCAAGAATGACAAACATTACCTTTGTTGAAAATGGCCCCATTCAACTGAAAGGAAGATGCAGTGTAGCTTCAGTGAGAGAATAATTCATGTATGAAGTAAGAGGGCTTAGAACCTTGCTTTGCAGTTTGAATTGAGTTTGTTGTGTCAAGGAATACTGCCTAAATCTCAGGTTTTTCCTGGGTGAGGAACATCAACTTTGCGTCAAATAGGCCCTATCGAGTGAATGGAGAGACTCTCTAGTTCTAATAAAATAATTCATGTTAGACGGAAGAGGGTCTAGCAGTTTGACTAGGATTGTGAACTGAGTTTGCTGTATAAGACAATAGTGCCTACCTCTCAGTGTTTTGAAGAATGAGAAACATTACCTTTGTTGAAAATGGCCCCATACAACTGAAAGGAAGATGCAGTGTGGCTTCTGTGAGAGAATCGTTCATGTTTGAAGTAAGAGGGCTTAGAACCTTGCTTTGCAGTTTGAATTGAGTTTGCTGTCTCAAGGAATACTGTCTAAATCTCAGCTTTTTCCTGGGTGAGGAACATCAACTTTGAGCCAAATAGGCCCTTACAAGTGAGTGGCGAAACACTCTAGTTCGAACAAAATCTTTCATGTTAGAAGGAAGAGGGTCTAGCAGTTTGCTTAGCATTGTGAACTGAGTTTCCTGTATAAGGGAATAGTGCCTACCTCTCAGTGATTTCAAGAATGAGAATCATTACCTTTGTTCACAATGGCTCTATACAATTGAATGGAAGAAGAAGTGTAGCTTGTGTGAGAGAATCAATAATGTTTGAAGCAGGAGGGGCTAGCACCTTGTTTTGCAGTTGGAATTGAGTTTGCTGTTTCAAGGAATACTGCCTACCTCTCAGTGTTTTGAAGAATGAGAAACCTTACCTTTGTTGAAAATGGCCCCATACAACTGAAAGGAAGATGCATTGTAGCTTCTGTGAGAGAATCATTCATGTTTGATGTAAGACGGCCTAGAACCTTGTTTTGCAGTTTGATTTGAGTTTGCTGTTTAAAGGAATACTGCCTACTGGACAGTGCTTTCATGGTGAGGAACATCAACTGTGTGGAAAATTGCCTCTTTGAAGGGAATTGATTCATGCCTGCATGTCTTGTGGGAGTAAGATGGATGTAAGAAGTATAAGTGTCATCCTCCTTGTTATGCGTTTAGAATTGAGGTACCTGTTTAAAGTAATACTGACTTCCACTCAGTCTTCTCTTGGGTGACTAATATCACCTTTGTGCCAAATAACCCCTTAAAGTGAATGGAAAAAGCTCTGTGTGTCTTGTAATAGAACCATTCATGACAGAAGCAATAGGGTCCAGCTCCTTGTTGAGCAGTGTTAGTTGAGCGAATTTTAAAAGGAGAAGCGCCTGTCTCTCAGTTTTCTGAAGTGTGGGGAACATCATTTTCGCACAAAATTGCCCCTTTCAATGAATGGAAGAATTACTCTATGTCCTGTAGAGAACCACAAACGTTACAAGAAAGAGGGTCTAGCACTTTGTTTAGGACTTTAAATTGAGTAAGCATTTAAAAGGAATACTGCCTATCTCTCAGGCTTTTAAAGTTTGAGGAATACAGTCTTTGGCAAAAAAGCCCCATTCAAGTGAATGGAAGAAACATTGTATCTCTTGTAATGCAGATGTCCAGGTTTGCAGCAGGAGGTTCTGGCACATTGTTTCCCTGTGCGAATTGAATTAGTACGTGAAAGAATGCTTCCCAAAGAAAGTCTTTCTTTTTTTTTTGTTTTTCATTTTTCTTTTATTATTCATATGTGCATACAAGGCTTGGTTTATTTCTCCCCCCTGCCCCCACCCCCTCCCTTACCACCCACTCCACCCCCTCCCGCTCCCCCCCTCAATACCCAGCAGAAACTATTTTGCCCTTATCTCTAATTTTGTTGTAAAGAGAGTATAAGCAATAATAGGAAGGAACAAGGGGTTTTGCTGGTTGAGATGAGGATACCTATACAGGGCATTGACTCACATTGATTTCCTGTGCGTGGGTGTTACCTTCTAGGTTAATTCTTTTTAATCTAACCTTTTCTCTAGTTCCTGGTCCCCTTTTCCTATTGGCCTCAGTTGCTTTAAGGTATCTGCTTTAGTTTCTCTGCATTAAGGGCAACAAATGCTAGCTAGTTTTTTCGGTGTCTTACCTATCCTCACCCCTCCCTTGTGTGCTCTCGCTTTTATCATGTGCTCATAGTCCAATCCCCTTGTTGTGTTTGCCCTTGATCTAATGTCCACATATGAGGGAGAACATACGATTTTTGGTCTTTTGAGCCAGGCTAACCTCACTCAGAATGATGTTCTCCAATTCCATCCATTTACCAGCGAATGATAACATTTCGTTCTTCTTCATGGCTGCATAAAATTCCATTGTGTATAGATACCACATTTTCTTAATCCATTCGTCAGTGCTGGGGCATCTTGGCTGTTTCCATAACTTGGCTATTGTGAATAGTGCCGCAATAAACATGGATGTGCAGGTGCCTCTGGAGTAACAGTCTTTTGGGTATATCCCCAAGAGTGGTATTGCTGGATCAAATGGTAGATCGATGTCCAGCTTTTTAGGTAGCCTCCAAATTTTTTTCCAGAGTGGTTGTACTAGTCTACATTCCCACCAACAGTGTAAGAGGGTTCCTTTTTCCCCGCATCCTCGCCAACACCTGTTGTTGGTGGTGTTGCTAATGATGGCTATTCTAACAGGGGTGAGGTGGAATCTCAGTGTGGTTTTAATTTGCATTTCCTTTATTGCTAGAGATGGTGAGCATTTTTTCATGTGTTTTCGGGCCATTTGAATTTCTTCTTTTGAGAAAGTTCTGTTTAGTTCACATGCCCATTTCTTTATTTGTTCATTAGTTTTGGGAGAATTTAGTTTTTTAAGTTCCCTGTATATTCTAGTTATCAGTCCTTTGTCTGATGTGTAGCTGGCAAATATTTTCTCCCACTCGGTGGGTGTTCTCTTCAGTTTAGAGACCATTTCTTTTGATGAACAGAAGCTTTTTAGTTTTATGAGGTCCCATTTGTCTATGCTATCTCTTAGTTGCTGTGCTGCTGGGGTTTCATTGAGAAAGTTCTTACCTATACCTACTAACTCCAGAGTATTTCCTATTCAAGAAAGTCTTTCCTGAAGGATATACTGCCTAGCACACAGTGTTTTCAGGTGGGTGGAACATCACTTTTTTGGAAAAGTGCCAAATTCAAGTGAAAGGAAGCAGCACTGTTTCTATTTTAAGAACAGCATTAATGTTAGAAGCAAGGGGGGCTAGCATGCTGTTTACCAGTGAGAAGTGAATGAACTTTTCAAGGGAATACTGCCTGTCTCTCTGGCTTTACACTGTGCAGAACATTACTTTTTTAAACAGCCATTTGCAAGTGAATGGAAGAAGCACTGTTTCTCTTCCAAGAGAACCATGAATGTTACAAGCAAGAGGGCCAAGAACCTTGTATAGCATTGTGAATTCAGTTAGCTGGTTATGAGAATACGGCCTACATCTCAGTGTTATTTTGAGTGAAAAACATAAACTTTGTGCCAAATACCGCCTTTCAAATGAATGGAGAAACACTGTAGCTCTTCTAATAAAACCATTAATGTTAGAAGGAAGAGGGTCTAGCACATTGTTTAGCATTGTGTATTGAGTTAATTGTGGAAAGGAATACAGTCTACCTCTCATTGTTTTCATGGGGGAGAACATCACCTTTTTCAAAATCACCATATCCTGTGAAGGCCTGAAGCATTGAGGCTCTTATAAGAGAAATATGAATGTTAGCAGAAAGTGGCTCGAGCACTTTGATTAGCACTGTGAATTGAGTTGGCTTTTCAAAGGGACATTGCCTAAGTCTCAGCTTTTTCATGGGTGAGGATCATCAACTTTGTGCCTAATAGCCCCTTTCAAGTGAATGGTGAAACATTGTAGCTCTACTCAGAAAATCTTTTATGTTAGAAGGAAGAGGGTCTAGCAGTTTGCTTTGCATTGTGAACTGAGTTTGCTGTATAAGGGAATACTGCCTACCTCTCAGTGTTTTCAAGACTGAGAAACATCACCTTTGTTCTCAATGGCCCCATACAACTGAATGGAAGATGCAGTGAAGCTTGTGTGAGGGAATCAATAATGTTTGAAGCAAGAGGGCTAGCACCTTGTTTTGCAGTTGGAATTGAGTTTGCTGTCTCAAGGAATACTGCCTAACTCTCAGCTTTTTCCTGAGTGAGGAACATCAACTTTGAGCCTAGTAGGCCCTTTCAAGTGAGTGGAGAAACACTCTAGTTTGAATAAAATCTTTCATGTTAGACGATAGAGGGTCTAGCAGTTTGCTTTGCATTGTGAACTGAGTTTGCTGTGTAAGGGAATAATGCCTACCTGTCAGTGTTTTCAAGAGTGAGAAACATCACCTTTGTTCACAATGGCCCCTTATAACTGAATTGAAGTTGCAGTGTAGCTTGGGTGAGGGAATCGATAATGTTTGAAGCAAGAGGGGCTAGCACGTTCTTTTGCAGTTGGAATTGAGTTTGCTGTCTCAAGGAATACTGCCTAACTCTAAGCTTTTTCCTTGGTGAGGAACATCAACGTTGAGCCAAATAGGCCCCTTCAAGTTTGTGGAGAAACACTGTAGTTCTAATAAAATAATTCAGGTTAGAAGGAAGAGGGTCTAGCAGTTTGCTTAGGATGTGAACTGAGTTTGCTGTATCAGGCAATAGTGCCTACCTCTCAGTGTTTTCAAGAATGAGAAACATTACCTTTGTTGAAAATGGCCCCATACAACTGAAAGGAAGATGCAGTGTAGCTTCTGTGAGAGAATCATTCATGTTTGAAGCAAGAGGGCCTGGAACCTTGTTTTGCACTTGATTTGAGCTTGCTGTTTAAAGGAATACTGACTACTTGTCAGCTTTTTCATGTGTGAGAAATATCGACTTTGTGACTAATAGCCCCTTTCATGTGAGTGGAGAAACCTTGTTCTGGTTCTAAGAAAATCTTTCATGTTAGAAGGAAGAGGGTCTAGCAGCTTCCTTTGCATTGTGAACTGCGTTTGAAGTGTAAGGGAATACTGAATATCTGTCAGTATTTTCAAGAATGAGAAACATAACCTTTGTTCACAGTGGCTCTTTACAATTGAATGGAAGAAACAGGGTAGCTTGTTGGAGAGAATCAATAATGTTTGAAGCAAGAGGGGCTAGCACCTTGCTTTGCAGTTGGAATTGACTTTGCTGTTTCAAGGAATACTGCCTACCTCTCAGTGTTTTCAAGAATGAGAAACCTTACCTTTGTTGAAAATGGCCCCATACAACTGAAAGGAAGATGCATTGTAGCTTCTGTGAGAGAATCATTCATGTTTGATGTAAGACGGCCTAGAACCTTGTTTTGCAGTTTGAATTGAGTTTGCTGTCTCAAGGAATACTGTCTAAATCTCAGCTTATTCCTGGGTGAGGAACATCAACTTTGAGCCAAATAGGCCCTTACAAGTGAGTGGTGAAACACTCTAGTTCGAACAAAACCTTCCATGTTAGAAGGAAGAGGGTCTAGCAGTTTGCTTAGCATTGTGAACTGAGTTTCCTGTATAAGGGAATAGTGCCTACCTCTCAGTGATTTCAAGAATGAGAATCATTACCTTTTTTCACAATGGCTCTATACAATTGAATGGAAGAAGAAGTGTAGCTTGTGTGAGAGAATCAATAATGTTTGAAGCAAGAGGGGCTAGCACCTTGTTTTGCAGTTGGAATTGACTTTGCTGTTTGAAGGAACACTGCCTACCTCTCAGTGTTTTCAAGAATGACAAACATTACCTTTGTTGAAAATGGCCCCATTCAACTGAAAGGAAGATGCAGTGTAGCTTCAGTGAGAGAATAATTCATGTATGAAGTAAGAGGGCTTAGAACCTTGCTTTGCAGTTTGAATTGAGTTTGTTGTGTCAAGGAATACTGCCTAAATCTCAGGTTTTTCCTGGGTGAGGAACATCAACTTTGCGTCAAATAGGCCCTATCAAGTGAATGGAGAGACTCTCTAGTTCTAATAAAATAATTCATGTTAGACGGAAGAGGGTCTAGCAGTTTGACTAGGATTGTGAACTGAGTTTGCTGTATAAGACAATAGTGCCTACCTCTCAGTGTTTTGAAGAATGAGAAACATTACCTTTGTTGAAAATGGCCCCATACAACTGAAAGGAAGATGCAGTGTGGCTTCTGTGAGAGAATCGTTCATGTTTGAAGTAAGAGGGCTTAGAACCTTGCTTTGCAGTTTGAATTGAGTTTGCTGTCTCAAGGAATACTGTCTAAATCTCAGCTTTTTCCTGGGTGAGGAACATCAACTTTGAGCCAAATAGGCCCTTACAAGTGAGTGGCGAAACACTCTAGTTCGAACAAAATCTTTCATGTTAGAAGGAAGAGGGTCTAGCAGTTTGCTTAGCATTGTGAACTGAGTTTCCTGTATAAGGGAATAGTGCCTACCTCTCAGTGATTTCAAGAATGAGAATCATTACCTTTGTTCACAATGGCTCTATACAATTGAATGGAAGAAGAAGTGTAGCTTGTGTGAGAGAATCAATAATGTTTGAAGCAGGAGGGGCTAGCACCTTGTTTTGCAGTTGGAATTGAGTTTGCTGTTTCAAGGAATACTGCCTACCTCTTAGTGTTTTGAAGAATGAGAAACCTTACCTTTGTTGAAAATGGCCCCATACAACTGAAAGGAAGATGCATTGTAGCTTCTGTGAGAGAATCATTCATGTTTGATGTAAGACGGCCTAGAAGCTTGTTTTGCAGTTTGATTTGAGTTTGCTGTTTAAAGGAATACTGCCTACTGGACAGTGCTTTCATGGTGAGGAACATCAACTGTGTGGAAAATTGCCTCTTTGAAGGGAATTGATTCATGCCTGCATGTCTTGTGGGAGTAAGATGGATGTAAGAAGTATAAGTGTCATGCTCCTTGTTATGCGTTTAGAATTGAGGTACCTGTTTAAAGTAATACTGACTTCCACTCAGTCTTCTCTTGGGTGACTAATATCACCTTTGTGCCAAATAACCCCTTAAAGTGAATGGAAAAAGCTCTGTGTGTCTTGTAATAGAACCATTCATGACAGAAGCAATAGGGTCCAGCTCCTTGTTGAGCAGTGTTAGTTGAGCGAATTTTAAAAGGAGAAGCGCCTGTCTCTCAGTTTTCTGAAGTGTGGGGAACATCATTTTCGCACAAAATTGCCCCTTTCAATGAATGGAAGAATTACTCTATGTCCTGTAGAGAACCACAAACGTTACAAGAAAGAGGGTCTAGCACTTTGTTTAGGACTTTAAATTGAGTAAGCATTTAAAAGGAATACTGCCTATCTCTCAGGCTTTTAAAGTTTGAGGAATACAGTCTTTGGCAAAAAAGCCCCATTCAAGTGAATGGAAGAAACATTGTATCTCTTGTAATGCAGATGTCCAGGTTTGCAGCAGGAGGTTCTGGCACATTGTTTCCCTATGTGAATTGAATTAGTACGTGAAAGAATGCTTCCCAAAGAAAGTCTTTCTTTTTTTTTGTTTTTCATTTTTCTTTTATTATTCATATGTGCATACAAGGCTTGGTTTATTTCTCCCCCCTGCCCCCACCCCCTCCCTTACCACCCACTCCACCCCCTCCCGCTCCCCCCCTCAATACCCAGCAGAAACTATTTTGCCCTTATCTCTAATTTTGTTGTAAAGAGAGTATAAGCAATAATAGGAAGGAACAAGGGGTTTTGCTGGTTGAGATGAGGATACCTATACAGGGCATTGACTCACATTGATTTCCTGTGCGTGGGTGTTACCTTCTAGGTTAATTCTTTTTAATCTAACCTTTTCTCTAGTTCCTGGTCCCCTTTTCCTATTGGCCTCAGTTGCTTTAAGGTATCTGCTTTAGTTTCTCTGCATTAAGGGCAACAAATGCTAGCTAGTTTTTTAGGTGTCTTACCTATCCTCACCCCTCCCTTGTGTGCTCTCGCTTTTATCATGTGCTCATAGTCCAATCCCCTTGTTGTGTTTGCCCTTGATCTAATGTCCACATATGAGGGAGAACATACGATTTTTGGTCTTTTGAGCCAGGCTAACCTCACTCAGAATGATGTTCTCCAATTCCATCCATTTACCAGCGAATGATAACATTTCGTTCTTCTTCATGGCTGCATAAAATTCCATTGTGTATAGATACCACATTTTCTTAATCCATTCGTCAGTGCTGGGGCATCTTGGCTGTTTCCATAACTTGGCTATTGTGAATAGTGCCGCAATAAACATGGATGTGCAGGTGCCTCTGGAGTAACAGTCTTTTGGGTATATCCCCAAGAGTGGTATTGCTGGATCAAATGGTAGATCGATGTCCAGCTTTTTAGGTAGCCTCCAAATTTTTTTCCAGAGTGGTTGTACTAGTCTACATTCCCACCAACAGTGTAAGAGGGTTCCTTTTTCCCCGCATCCTCGCCAACACCTGTTGTTGGTGGTGTTGCTAATGATGGCTATTCTAACAGGGGTGAGGTGGAATCTTAGTGTGGTTTTAATTTGCATTTCCTTTATTGCTAGAGATGGTGAGCATTTTTTCATGTGTTTTCTGGCCATTTGAATTTCTTCTTTTGAGAAAGTTCTGTTTAGTTCACATGCCCATTTCTTTATTTGTTCATTAGTTTTGGGAGAATTTAGTTTTTTAAGTTCCCTGTATATTCTAGTTATCAGTCCTTTGTCTGATGTGTAGCTGGCAAATATTTTCTCCCACTCGGTGGGTGTTCTCTTCAGTTTAGAGACCATTTCTTTTGATGAACAGAAGCTTTTTAGTTTTATGAGGTCCCATTTGTCTATGCTATCTCTTAGTTGCTGTGCTGCTGGGGTTTCATTGAGAAAGTTCTTACCTATACCTACTAACTCCAGAGTATTTTCTATTCAAGAAAGTCTTTCCTGAAGGATATACTGCCTAGCACACAGTGTTTTCAGGTGGGTGGAACATCACTTTTTTGGAAAAGTGCCAAATTCAAGTGAAAGGAAGCAGCACTGTTTCTATTTTAAGAACAGCATTAATGTTAGAAGCAAGGGGGGCTAGCATGCTGTTTACCAGTGAGAAGTGAATGAACTTTTCAAGGGAATACTGCCTGTCTCTCTGGCTTTACACTGTGCAGAACATTACTTTTTTAAACAGCCATTTGCAAGTGAATGGAAGAAGCACTGTTTCTCTTCCAAGAGAACCATGAATGTTACAAGCAAGAGGGCCAAGAACCTTGTATAGCATTGTGAATTCAGTTAGCTGGTTATGAGAATACGGCCTACATCTCAGTGTTATTTTGAGTGAAAAACATAAACTTTGTGCCAAATACCGCCTTTCAAATGAATGGAGAAACACTGTAGCTCTTCTAATAAAACCATTAATGTTAGAAGGAAGAGGGTCTAGCACATTGTTTAGCATTGTGTATTGAGTTAATTGTGGAAAGGAATACAGTCTACCTCTCATTGTTTTCATGGGGGAGAACATCACCTTTTTCAAAATCACCATATCCTGTGAAGGCCTGAAGCATTGAGGCTCTTATAAGAGAAATATGAATGTTAGCAGAAAGTGGCTCGAGCACTTTGATTAGCACTGTGAATTGAGTTGGCTTTTCAAAGGGACATTGCCTAAGTCTCAGCTTTTTCATGGGTGAGGATCATCAACTTTGTGCCTAATAGCCCCTTTCAAGTGAATGGTGAAACATTGTAGCTCTACTCAGAAAATCTTTTATGTTAGAAGGAAGAGGGTCTAGCAGTTTGCTTTGCATTGTGAACTGAGTTTGCTGTATAAGGGAATACTGCCTACCTCTCAGTGTTTTCAAGACTGAGAAACATCACCTTTGTTCTCAATGGCCCCATACAACTGAATGGAAGATGCAGTGAAGCTTGTGTGAGGGAATCAATAATGTTTGAAGCAAGAGGGCTAGCACCTTGTTTTGCAGTTGGAATTGAGTTTGCTGTCTCAAGGAATACTGCCTAACTCTCAGCTTTTTCCTGAGTGAGGAACATCAACTTTGAGCCTAGTAGGCCCTTTCAAGTGAGTGGAGAAACACTCTAGTTTGAATAAAATCTTTCATGTTAGACGATAGAGGGTCTAGCAGTTTGCTTTGCATTGTGAACTGAGTTTGCTGTGTAAGGGAATAATGCCTACCTGTCAGTGTTTTCAAGAGTGAGAAACATCACCTTTGTTCACAATGGCCCCTTATAACTGAATTGAAGTTGCAGTGTAGCTTGGGTGAGGGAATCGATAATGTTTGAAGCAAGAGGGGCTAGCACGTTCTTTTGCAGTTGGAATTGAGTTTGCTGTCTCAAGGAATACTGCCTAACTCTAAGCTTTTTCCTTGGTGAGGAACATCAACGTTGAGCCAAATAGGCCCCTTCAAGTTTGTGGAGAAACACTGTAGTTCTAATAAAATAATTCAGGTTAGAAGGAAGAGGGTCTAGCAGTTTGCTTAGGATGTGAACTGAGTTTGCTGTATCAGGCAATAGTGCCTACCTCTCAGTGTTTTCAAGAATGAGAAACATTACCTTTGTTGAAAATGGCCCCATACAACTGAAAGGAAGATGCAGTGTAGCTTCTGTGAGAGAATCATTCATGTTTGAAGCAAGAGGTCCTAGAGCCTTGTTTTGCAGTTTGATTTGAGTTTGGTGTGTAAAGGAGTACTGCCTAACTCTCAGTGTTTTCATGGGTGAGGAACATCAACTTTGTGCCAAATAGCCAATTTCAAGTGAGTATAGAAGCACTCTAGCTCTTCGAAGAAAACCACTAATGTTAGGAGGAAGAAGGTCTAGCAGCATGCTTTGCATTGTGAATGGAGCTTGCTCTTGAAAAGAACAATGCCTACCTCTAATTGTATCCATGAATGAGAATACAAGTGAATGAAAGGAGCACTGTTGGTCTTGTTAGAGAACCATTAATTTTAGAAGCAAGAAGGTCTAGCAACTTGTTTAGTATTGTGAATTCAGTTAATATTTTCAAAGGCTTTTGCCTATCCCTTAGTGTTATCACAGTTCTGTATCATCAACTTTTTGCAAAATGACCCCTCTATAGTGAATGGCAGGAGCACTGTAGCTCTTCAAAGAGACACATTAAAGTTAGAAGCAATAAGGTCTACCACCTTGTTTAGCATTGTGAACTGCGTTATCTCTCGAAAGGAACACTGCCTAAGTCTCAGCTTTTTCATGGGGGAGGAACATCATCTTTCAGCCAAATATCCCCTTTTGAGTGAGTGGAGAAACACTCTAGTTCGAATAAAATATTTCATACTTAGAAGGAAGAGAGTGTAGCACTTTGCTTAGCCTTTTGAACTGTGTTGGCTGTATAAGAGAATAGTGCCTACCTCTCAGGGATTTCAAGAAAGAGAAACATTACCTTTGTTGAAAATGGCCCCATACAACTGAAAGGAAGATGCAGTGTGGCTTCTGTGAGAGAATCATTCATATATGAAGTAAGAGGGCCTAGAACCTTGCTTTCCAGTTTGAATTGAGTTTGCTCTCTCAAGGAATACTGCCTAAATCTCAGGATTTTCCTGGGTGAGGAACATCAACTTTCCGTCAAATAGGCCCTATCGAGTGAATGGAGAGACTCTCTAGTTCTAATAAAATAATTCATGTTAGAAGGAAGAGGGTCTAGCAGTTTGCTTAGGATTGTGAACTGAGTTTGCTGTATAAGGCAATAGTGCCTACCTCTCAGTGTTTTCAAGAATGAGAAACATTACCTTTGTTGAAAATGGCCCCATACAACTGAAAGGAAGATGCAGTGTGGCTTCTGTGTGAGAAACGTTCATGTTTGAAGTAAGAGGGCTTAGAACCTTGCTTTGCAGTTTGATTTGTGTTTGCTTTTTAAAGGAATACTGCCTACCTCTCAGCTTTTTCATGGGTGAGGAACATGAATTTTGTGTCTATTAGCCCCTTTCAAGTGAGTGGAGAAACATTGTAGTGCTTCTAAGAAAATCTTTCATTTTAGAAGGAAGAGGGTCTAGCAGCTTGCTTTACATTGTGAACTGAGTTTGATGTATAAGGGAGTACTACCTACCTGTCAGTGTTTTCAACAGTGACAAACATCACATTTGTTCACAATGACCCCATACAACTGAAAGGAAGATGCAGCAGTGTAGCTTCTGTGACAGAATCGTTCATGTTTGATGTAAGACGGCCTAGAACCTTGTTTTGCAGTTTGATTTGAGTTTGCTGTTTAAAGGAATACTGCCTACTGGTCAGTGCTTTCATGGTGAGGAACATCAACTGTGTGGAAAATTGCCTCTTTGAAGGGAATTGATTCATGCCTGCATCTCTTGTGGGAGTAAGATGGATGTAAGAAGTATAAGTGTCATGCTCCTTGTTATGCGTTTAGAATTGAGGTACCTGTTTAAAGTAATACTGACTTCCACTCAGTGTTCTCTTGGGTGACTAATATCACCTTTGTGCCAAATAACCCCTTAAAGTGAATGGAAAAAGCTCTGTGTGTCTTGTAATAGAACCATTCATGACAGAAGCAATAGGGTCCAGCTCCTTGTTGAGCAGTGTTAGTTGAGCGAATTTTAAAAGGAGAAGTGCCTGTCTCTCAGTTTTCTGAAGTGTGGGGAACATCATTTTCGCACAAAATTGCCCCTTTCAATGAATGGAAGAATTACTCTATGTCCTGTAGAGAACCACAAACGTTACAAGAAAGAGGGTCTAGCACTTTGTTTAGGACATTAAATTGAGTAAGCATTTAAAAAGAATACTGCCTATCTCTCAGGCTTTTAAAGTTTGAGGAATACAGTCTTTGGCAAAAATGCCCCATTCAAGTGAATGGAAGAAACATTGTATCTCTTGTAATGCAGATGTCCAGGTTTGCAGCAGGAGGTTCTGGCCCATTGTTTCCCTGTGCGAATTGAATTAGCACTTGAAAGAATGCTTCCCAAAGAAAGTCTTTCTTGAAGGATATACTGCCTAGCACACAGTGTTTTCAGGTGGGTGGAACATCACTTTTTTGGAAAAGTGCCAAATTCAAGTGAAAGGAAGCAGCACTGTTTCTATTTTAAGAACAGCATTAATGTTAGAAGCAAGGGGGGCTAGCATGCTGTTTACCAGTGAGAAGTGAATGAACTTTTCAAGGGAATACTGCCTGTCTCTCTGGCTTTACACTGTGCAGAACATTACTTTTTTAAACAGCCATTTGCAAGTGAATGGAAGAAGCACTGTTTCTCTTCCAAGAGAACCATGAATGTTACAAGCAAGAGGGCCAAGAACCTTGTATAGCATTGTGAATTCAGTTAGCTGGTTATAAGAATACGGCCTACATCTCAGTGTTATTTTGAGTGAAAAACATAAACTTTGTGCCAAATACCGCCTTTCAAATGAATGGAGAAACACTGTAGCTCTTCTAATAAAACCATTAATGTTAGAAGGAAGAGGGTCTAGCACATTGTTTAGCATTGTGTATTGAGTTAATTGTGGAGAGGAATACAGTCTACCTCTCATTGTTTTCATGGGGGAGAACATCACCTTTTTCAAAATCACCATATCCTGTGAAGGCCTGAAGCATTGAGGCTCTTATAAGAGAAATATGAATGTTAGCAGAAAGTGGCTCGAGCACTTTGATTAGCACTGTGAATTGAGTTGGCTTTTCAAAGGGACATTGCCTAAGTCTCAGCTTTTTCATGGGTGAGGATCATCAACTTTGTGCCTAATAGCCCCTTTCAAGTGAATGGTGAAACATTGTAGCTCTACTCAGAAAATCTTTTATGTTAGAAGGAAGAGGGTCTAGCAGTTTGCTTTGCATTGTGAACTGAGTTTGCTGTATAAGGGAATACTGCCTACCTCTCAGTGTTTTCAAGACTGAGAAACATCACCTTTGTTCTCAATGGCCCCATACAACTGAATGGAAGATGCAGTGTAGCTTGTGTGAGGGAATCAATAATGTTTGAAGCAAGAGGGCTAGCACCTTGTTTTGCAGTTGGAATTGAGTTTGCTGTTTCAAGGAATACTGCCTACCTCTCAGCTTTTTCATGGGTAAGGAACATGAACTTTGTGCCTATTAGCCCCTTTCAAGTGAGTGGAGAAACATTGTAGTGCTTCTAAGAAAATCTTTCATGTTAGAAGGAAGAGGGTCTAGCAGCTTGCTTTACATTGTGAACTGAGTTTGCTGTATAAGGGAATACTACCTACCAGTCAGTGTTTTCAAGAGTGAGAAACATCACCTTTGTTCACAATGGCCCCATACAACTGAAAGGAAGATGCAGTGTAGCTTCTGTGAGAGAATCGTTCATGTTTGAAGCAAGAGGGCCCACAACCTTGTTTTGCAGTTGGAATTGAGTTTGCTGTTTCAAGGAATACTGCCTACCTCTCAGTGTTTTCAAGAATGAGAAACATTACCTTTGTTGAAAATGCTCCCATACAACTGAAAGGAAGATACAGTGTAGATTCTGTGAGAGAATCATTCATGTTTGAAGTAAGAGGGCCTAGAAACTTGTTTTGCAGTTTGAATTGAGTTTCTTGTCTCAAGGAATACTACCTAACTCTCAGCTTTTTCCTGAGTGAGGAACATCAACTTTGAGCCTACTAGGCCCTTTCAAGTGAGTGGAGAAACACTCTAGTTTGAATAAAATCTTTCATATTAGACGATAGAGGGTCTAGCAGTTTGCTTTGCATTGTGAACTGAGTTTGCTGTGTAAGGGAATAATGCCTACCTGTCAGTGTTTTCAAGAGTGAGAAACATCACCTTTGTTCACAATGGCCCCTTATAACTGAATTGAAGTTGCAGTGTAGCTTGGGTGAGGGAATCAATAATGTTTGAAGCAAGAGGGGCTAGCACGTTCTTTTGCATTTGGAATTGAGTTTGCTGTCTCAAGGAATACTGCCTAACTCTAAGCTTTTTCCTGGGTGAGGAACATCAACGTTGAGCCAAATAGGCCCTTTCAAGTTTGTGGAGAAACACTCTAGTTCTAATAAAATAATTCCGGTTAGAAGGAAGAGGGTCTAGCAGTTTGCTTAGGATTGTGAACTGAGTTTGCTGTATCAGGCAATAGTGCCTACCTCTCAGTGTTTTCAAGAATGAGAAACATTACCTTTGTTGAAAATGGCCCCATACAACTGAAAGGAAGATGCAGTGTAGCTTCTGTGAGAGAATCATTCATGTTTGAAGCAAGAGGGCCTGGAACCTTGTTTTGCACTTGATTTGAGCTTGCTGTTTAAAGGAATACTGACTACTTGTCAGCTTTTTCATGTGTGAGAAATATCGACTTTGTGACTAATAGCCCCTTTCATGTGAGTGGAGAAACCTTGTTCTGGTTCTAAGAAAATCTTTCATGTTAGAAGGAAGAGGGTCTAGCAGCTTCCTTTGCATTGTGAACTGCGTTTGAAGTGTAAGGGAATACTGAATATCTGTCAGTATTTTCAAGAATGAGAAACATCACCTTTGTTCACAGTGGCTCTTTACAATTGAATGGAAGAAACAGGGTAGCTTGTTGGAGAGAATCAATAATGTTTGAAGCAAGAGGGGCTAGCACCTTGCTTTGCAGTTGGAATTGACTTTGCTGTTTCAAGGAATACTGCCTACCTCTCAGTGTTTTCAAGAATGAGAAACCTTACCTTTGTTGAAAATGGCCCCATACAACTGAAAGGAAGATGCATTGTAGCTTCTGTGAGAGAATCATTCATGTTTGATGTAAGACGGCCTAGAACCTTGTTTTGCAGTTTGAATTGAGTTTGCTGTCTCAAGGAATACTGTCTAAATCTCAGCTTATTCCTGGGTGAGGAACATCAACTTTGAGCCAAATAGGCCCTTACAAGTGAGTGGTGAAACACTCTAGTTCGAACAAAACCTTCCATGTTAGAAGGAAGAGGGTCTAGCAGTTTGCTTAGCATTGTGAACTGAGTTTCCTGTATAAGGGAATAGTGCCTACCTCTCAGTGATTTCAAGAATGAGAATCATTACCTTTGTTCACAATGGCTCTATACAATTGAATGGAAGAAGCAGTGTAGCTTGTTGGAGAGAATCAATAATGTTTGAAGCAAGAGGGGCTAGCACCTTGCTTTGCAGTTGGAATTGACTTTGCTGTTTGAAGGAACACTGCCTACCTCTCAGTGTTTTCAAGAATGAGAAACCTTACCTTTGTTGAAAATGGCCCCATACAACTGAAAGGAAGATGCATTGTAGCTTCTGTGAGAGAATCATTCATGTTTGATGTAAGACGGCCTAGAACCTTGTTTTGCAGTTTGAATTGAGTTTGCTGTCTCAAGGAATACTGTCTAAATCTCAGCTTATTCCTGGGTGAGGAACATCAACTTTGAGCCAAATAGGCCCTTACAAGTGAGTGGAATTGACTTTGCTGTTTGAAGGAACACTGCCTACCTCTCAGTGTTTTCAAGAATGACAAACATTACCTTTGTTGAAAATGGCCCCATACAACTGAAAGGAAGATGCAGTGTAGCTTCAGTGAGAGGATTATTCATGTATGAAGTAAGAGGGCTTAGAACCTTGCTTTGCAGTTTGAATTGAGTTTGTTGTCTCAAGGAATACTGCCTAAATCTCAGGTTTTTCCTGGGTGAGGAACATCAACTTTGCGTCAAATAGGCCCTATCGAGTGAATGGAGAGACTCTCTAGTTCTAATAAAATAATTCATGTTAGACGGAAGAGGGTCTAGCAGTTTGACTAGGATTGTGAACTGAGTTTGCTGTATAAGGCAATAGTGCCTACCTCTCAGTGTTTTGAAGAATGAGAAACATTACCTTTGTTGAAAATGGCCCCATACAACTGAAAGGAAGATGCAGTGTGGCTTCTGTGAGAGAATCGTTCATGTTTGAAGTAAGAGGGCTTAGAACCTTGCTTTGCAGTTTGAATTGAGTTTGCTGTCTCAAGGAATACTGTCTAAATCTCAGCTTTTTCCTGGGTGAGGAACATCAACTTTGAGCCAAATAGGCCCTTACAAGTGAGTGGCGAAACACTCTAGTTCGAACAAAATCTTTCATGTTAGAAGGAAGAGGGTCTAGCAGTTTGCTTAGCATTGTGAACTGAGTTTCCTGTATAAGGGAATAGTGCCTACCTCTCAGTGATTTCAAGAATGAGAATCATTACCTTTGTTCACAATGGCTCTATACAATTGAATGGAAGAAGAAGTGTAGCTTGTGTGAGAGAATCAATAATGTTTGAAGCAGGAGGGGCTAGCACCTTGTTTTGCAGTTGGAATTGAGTTTGCTGTTTCAAGGAATACTGCCTACCTCTCAGTGTTTTGAAGAATGAGAAACCTTACCTTTGTTGAAAATGGCCCCATACAACTGAAAGGAAGATGCATTGTAGCTTCTGTGAGAGAATCATTCATGTTTGATGTAAGACGGCCTAGAACCTTGTTTTGCAGTTTGATTTGAGTTTGCTGTTTAAAGGAATACTGCCTACTGGTCAGTGCTTTCATGGTGAGGAACATCAACTGTGTGGAAAATTGCCTCTTTGAAGGGAATTGATTCATGCCTGCATGTCTTGTGGGAGTAAGATGGATGTAAGAAGTATAAGTGTCATGCTCCTTGTTATGCGTTTAGAATTGAGGTACCTGTTTAAAGTAATACTGACTTCCACTCAGTCTTCTCTTGGGTGACTAATATCACCTTTGTGCCAAATAACCCCTTAAAGTGAATGGAAAAAGCTCTGTGTGTCTTGTAATAGAACCATTCATGACAGAAGCAATAGGGTCCAGCTCCTTGTTGAGCAGTGTTAGTTGAGCGAATTTTAAAAGGAGAAGCGCCTGTCTCTCAGTTTTCTGAAGTGTGGGGAACATCATTTTCGCACAAAATTGCCCCTTTCAATGAATGGAAGAATTACTCTATGTCCTGTAGAGAACCACAAACGTTACAAGAAAGAGGGTCTAGCACTTTGTTTAGGACTTTAAATTGAGTAAGCATTTAAAAGGAATACTGCCTATCTCTCAGGCTTTTAAAGTTTGAGGAATACAGTCTTTGGCAAAAAAGCCCCATTCAAGTGAATGGAAGAAACATTGTATCTCTTGTAATGCAGATGTCCAGGTTTGCAGCAGGAGGTTCTGGCACATTGTTTCCCTGTGCGAATTGAATTAGTACGTGAAAGAATGCTTCCCAAAGAAAGTCTTTCTTTTTTTTTTGTTTTTCATTTTTCTTTTATTATTCATATGTGCATACAAGGCTTGGTTTATTTCTCCCCACTACCCCCACCCCCTCCCTTACCACCCACTCCACCCCCTCCCGCTCCCCCCCTCAATACCCAGCAGAAACTATTTCGCCCTTATCTCTAATTTTGTTGTAAAGAGAGTATAAGCAATAATAGGAAGGAACAAGGGGTTTTGCTGGTTGAGATGAGGATACCTATACAGGGCATTGACTCACATTGATTTCCTGTGCGTGGGTGTTACCTTCTAGGTTAATTCTTTTTAATCTAACCTTTTCTCTAGTTCCTGGTCCCCTTTTCCTATTGGCCTCAGTTGCTTTAAGGTATCTGCTTTAGTTTCTCTGCATTAAGGGCAACAAATGCTAGCTAGTTTTTTAGGTGTCTTACCTATCCTCACCCCTCCCTTGTGTGCTCTCGCTTTTATCATGTGCTCATAGTCCAATCCCCTTGTTGTGTTTGCCCTTGATCTAATGTCCACATATGAGGGAGAACATACGATTTTTGGTCTTTTGAGCCAGGCTAACCTCACTCAGAATGATGTTCTCCAATTCCATCCATTTACCAGCGAATGATAACATTTCGTTCTTCTTCATGGCTGCATAAAATTCCATTGTGTATAGATACCACATTTTCTTAATCCATTCGTCAGTGCTGGGGCATCTTGGCTGTTTCCATAACTTGGCTATTGTGAATAGTGCCGCAATAAACATGGATGTGCAGGTGCCTCTGGAGTAACAGTCTTTTGGGTATATCCCCAAGAGTGGTATTGCTGGATCAAATGGTAGATCGATGTCCAGCTTTTTAGGTAGCCTCCAAATTTTTTTCCAGAGTGGTTGTACTAGTCTACATTCCCACCAACAGTGTAAGAGGGTTCCTTTTTCCCCGCATCCTCGCCAACACCTGTTGTTGGTGGTGTTGCTAATGATGGCTATTCTAACAGGGGTGAGGTGGAATCTTAGTGTGGTTTTAATTTGCATTTCCTTTATTGCTAGAGATGGTGAGCATTTTTTCATGTGTTTTCTGGCCATTTGAATTTCTTCTTTTGAGAAAGTTCTGTTTAGTTCACATGCCCATTTCTTTATTTGTTCATTAGTTTTGGGAGAATTTAGTTTTTTAAGTTCCCTGTATATTCTAGTTATCAGTCCTTTGTCTGATGTGTAGCTGGCAAATATTTTCTCCCACTCGGTGGGTGTTCTCTTCAGTTTAGAGACCATTTCTTTTGATGAACAGAAGCTTTTTAGTTTTATGAGGTCCCATTTGTCTATGCTATCTCTTAGTTGCTGTGCTGCTGGGGTTTCATTGAGAAAGTTCTTACCTATACCTACTAACTCCAGAGTATTTCCTATTCAAGAAAGTCTTTCCTGAAGGATATACTGCCTAGCACACAGTGTTTTCAGGTGGGTGGAACATCACTTTTTTGGAAAAGTGCCAAATTCAAGTGAAAGGAAGCAGCACTGTTTCTATTTTAAGAACAGCATTAATGTTAGAAGCAAGGGGGGCTAGCATGCTGTTTACCAGTGAGAAGTGAATGAACTTTTCACGGGAATACTGCCTGTCTCTCTGGCTTTACACTGTGCAGAACATTACTTTTTTAAACAGCCATTTGCAAGTGAATGGAAGAAGCACTGTTTCTCTTCCAAGAGAACCATGAATGTTACAAGCAAGAGGGCCAAGAACCTTGTATAGCATTGTGAATTCAGTTAGCTGGTTATGAGAATACGGCCTACATCTCAGTGTTATTTTGAGTGAAAAACATAAACTTTGTGCCAAATACCGCCTTTCAAATGAATGGAGAAACTCTGTAGCTCTTCTAATAAAACCATTAATGTTAGAAGGAAGAGGGTCTAGCACATTGTTTAGCATTGTGTATTGAGTTAATTGTGGAAAGGAATACAGTCTACCTCTCATTGTTTTCATGGGGGAGAACATCACCTTTTTCAAAATCACCATATCCTGTGAAGGCCTGAAGCATTGAGGCTCTTATAAGAGAAATATGAATGTTAGCAGAAAGTGGCTCGAGCACTTTGATTAGCACTGTGAATTGAGTTGGCTTTTCAAAGGGACATTGCCTAAGTCTCAGCTTTTTCATGGGTGAGGATCATCAACTTTGTGCCTAATAGCCCCTTTCAAGTGAATGGTGAAACATTGTAGCTCTACTCACAAAATCTTTTATGTTAGAAGGAAGAGGGTCTAGCAGTTTGCTTTGCATTGTGAACTGAGTTTGCTGTATAAGGGAATACTGCCTACCTCTCAGTGTTTTCAAGACTGAGAAACATCACCTTTGTTCTCAATGGCCCCATACAACTGAATGGATGATGCAGTGAAGCTTGTGTGAGGGAATCAATAATGTTTGAAGCAAGAGGGCTAGCACCTTGTTTTGCAGTTGGAATTGAGTTTGCTGTCTCAAGGAATACTGCCTAACTCTCAGCTTTTTCCTGAGTGAGGAACATCAACTTTGAGCCTAGTAGGCCCTTTCAAGTGAGTGGTGAAACACTCTAGTTTGAATAAAATCTTTCATGTTAGACGATAGAGGGTCTAGCAGTTTGCTTTGCATTGTGAACTGAGTTTGCTGTGTAAGGGAATAATGCCTAGCTGTCAGTGTTTTCAAGAGTGAGAAACATCACCTTTGTTCACAATGGCCCCTTATAACAGAATTGAAGTTGCAGTGTAGCTTCGGTGAGGGAATCAATAATGTTTGAAGCAAGAGGGGCTAGCACGTTCTTTTGCAGTTGGAATTGAGTTTGCTGTCTCAAGGAATACTGCCTAAATCTCAGGTTTTTCCTGGGTGAGGAACATCAACTTTGCGTCAAATAGGCTCTATCGAGTGAATGGAGAGACTCTCTAGTTCTAATAAAATAATTCATGTTAGAAGGAAGAGGTCTAGCAGTTTGCTTAGGATTGTGAACTGAGTTTGCTGTGTAATGCAATAGTGCCTACCTCTGAGTGTTTTCAAGAATGAGAAACATTACCTTTGTTGAAAATGCTCCCATACAACTGAAAGGAAGATGCAGTGTAGATTCTGTGAGAGAATCATTCATGTTTGAAGTAAGAGGGCCTAGAAACTTGTTTTGCAGTTTGAATTGAGTTTCTTGTCTCAAGGAATACTACCTAACTCTCAGCTTTTTCCTGAGTGAGGAACATCAACTTTGAGCCTACTAGGCCCTTTCAAGTGAGTGGAGAAACAGTCTAGTTTGAATAAAATCTTTCATGTTAGACGATAGAGGGTCTAGCAGTTTGCTTTGCATTGTGAACTGAGTTTGCTGTGTAAGGGAATAATGCCTACCTGTCAGTGTTTTCAAGAGTGAGAAACATCACCTTTGTTCACAATGGCCCCTTATAACTGAATTGAAGTTGCAGTGTAGCTTGGGTGAGGGAATCAATAATGTTTGAAGCAAGAGGGGCTAGCACGTTCTTTTGCATTTGGAATTGAGTTTGCTGTCTCAAGGAATACTGCCTAACTCTAAGCTTTTTCCTGGGTGAGGAACATCAACGTTGAGCCAAATAGGCCCTTTCAAGTTTGTGGAGAAACACTCTAGTTCTAATAAAATAATTCCGGTTAGAAGGAAGAGGGTCTAGCAGTTTGCTTAGGATTGTGAACTGAGTTTGCTGTATCAGGCAATAGTGCCTACCTCTCAGTGTTTTCAAGAATGAGAAACATTACCTTTGTTGAAAATGGCCCCATACAACTGAAAGGAAGATGCAGTGTAGCTTCTGGGAGAGAATCATTCATGTTTGAAGCAAGAGGGCCTGGAACCTTGTTTTGCACTTGATTTGAGCTTGCTGTTTAAAGGAATACTGACTACTTGTCAGCTTTTTCATGTGTGAGAAATATCGACTTTGTGACTAATAGCCCCTTTCATGTGAGTGGAGAAACCTTGTTCTGGTTCTAAGAAAATCTTTCATGTTAGAAGGAAGAGGGTCTAGCAGCTTCCTTTGCATTGTGAACTGCGTTTGAAGTGTAAGGGAATACTGAATATCTGTCAGTATTTTCAAGAATGAGAAACATCACCTTTGTTCACAATGGCTCTTTACAATTGAATGGAGTAAACAGGGTAGCTTGTTGGAGAGAATCAATAATGTTTGAAGCAAGAGGGGCTAGCACCTTGCTTTGCAGTTGGAATTGACTTTGCTGTTTCAAGGAATACTGCCTACCTCTCAGTGTTTTCAAGAATGAGAAACCTTACCTTTGTTGAAAATGGCCCCATACAACTGAAAGGAAGATGCATTGTAGCTTCTGTGAGAGAATCATTCATGTTTGATGTAAGACGGCCTAGAACCTTGTTTTGCAGTTTGAATTGAGTTTGCTGTCTCAAGGAATACTGTCTAAATCTCAGCTTATTCCTGGGTGAGGAACATCAACTTTGAGCCAAATAGGCCCTTACAAGTGAGTGGTGAAACACTCTAGTTCGAACAAAACCTTCCATGTTAGAAGGAAGAGGGTCTAGCAGTTTGCTTAGCATTGTGAACTGAGTTTCCTGTATAAGGGAATAGTGCCTACCTCTCAGTGATTTCAAGAATGAGAATCATTACCTTTGTTCACAATGGCTCTATACAATTGAATGGAAGAAGCAGTGTAGCTTGTGTGAGAGAATCAATAATGTTTGAAGCAAGAGGGGCTAGCACCTTGTTTTGCAGTTGGAATTGACTTTGCTGTTTGAAGGAACACTGCCTACCTCTCAGTGTTTTCAAGAATGACAAACATTACCTTTGTTGAAAATGGCCCCATTCAACTGAAAGGAAGATGCAGTGTAGCTTCAGTGAGAGGATTATTCATGTATGAAGTAAGAGGGCTTAGAACCTTGCTTTGCAGTTTGAATTGAGTTTGTTGTCTCAAGGAATACTGCCTAAATCTCAGGTTTTTCCTGGGTGAGGAACATCAACTTTGCGTCAAATAGGCCCTATCGAGTGAATGGAGAGACTCTCTAGTTCTAATAAAATAATTCATGTTAGACGGAAGAGGGTCTAGCAGTTTGACTAGGATTGTGAACTGAGTTTGCTGTATAAGGCAATAGTGCCTACCTCTCAGTGTTTTGAAGAATGAGAAACATTACCTTTGTTGAAAATGGCCCCATACAACTGAAAGGAAGATGCAGTGTGGCTTCTGTGAGAGAATCGTTCATGTTTGAAGTAAGAGGGCTTAGAACCTTGCTTTGCAGTTTGAATTGAGTTTGCTGTCTCAAGGAATACTGTCTAAATCTCAGCTTTTTCCTGGGTGAGGAACATCAACTTTGAGCCAAATAGGCCCTTACAAGTGAGTGGCGAAACACTCTAGTTCGAACAAAATCTTTCATGTTAGAAGGAAGAGGGTCTAGCAGTTTGCTTAGCATTGTGAACTGAGTTTCCTGTATAAGGGAATAGTGCCTACCTCTCAGTGATTTCAAGAATGAGAATCATTACCTTTGTTCACAATGGCTCTATACAATTGAATGGAAGAAGAAGTGTAGCTTGTGTGAGAGAATCAATAATGTTTGAAGCAGGAGGGGCTAGCACCTTGTTTTGCAGTTGGAATTGAGTTTGCTGTTTCAAGGAATACTGCCTACCTCTCAGTGTTTTGAAGAATGAGAAACCTTACCTTTGTTGAAAATGGCCCCATACAACTGAAAGGAAGATGCATTGTAGCTTCTGTGAGAGAATCATTCATGTTTGATGTAAGACGGCCTAGAACCTTGTTTTGCAGTTTGATTTGAGTTTGCTGTTTAAAGGAATACTGCCTACTGGTCAGTGCTTTCATGGTGAGGAACATCAACTGTGTGGAAAATTGCCTCTTTGAAGGGAATTGATTCATGCCTGCATGTCTTGTGGGAGTAAGATGGATGTAAGAAGTATAAGTGTCATGCTCCTTGTTATGCGTTTAGAATTGAGGTACCTGTTTAAAGTAATACTGACTTCCACTCAGTCTTCTCTTGGGTGACTAATATCACCTTTGTGCCAAATAACCCCTTAAAGTGAATGGAAAAAGCTCTGTGTGTCTTGTAATAGAACCATTCATGACAGAAGCAATAGGGTCCAGCTCCTTGTTGAGCAGTGTTAGTTGAGCGAATTTTAAAAGGAGAAGCGCCTGTCTCTCAGTTTTCTGAAGTGTGGGGAACATCATTTTCGCACAAAATTGCCCCTTTCAATGAATGGAAGAATTACTCTATGTCCTGTAGAGAACCACAAACGTTACAAGAAAGAGGGTCTAGCACTTTGTTTAGGACTTTAAATTGAGTAAGCATTTAAAAGGAATACTGCCTATCTCTCAGGCTTTTAAAGTTTGAGGAATACAGTCTTTGGCAAAAAAGCCCCATTCAAGTGAATGGAAGAAACATTGTATCTCTTGTAATGCAGATGTCCAGGTTTGCAGCAGGAGGTTCTGGCACATTGTTTCCCTGTGCGAATTGAATTAGTACGTGAAAGAATGCTTCCCAAAGAAAGTCTTTCTTTTTTTTTTGTTTTTCATTTTTCTTTTATTATTCATATGTGCATACAAGGCTTGGTTTATTTCTCCCCACTACCCCCACCCCCTTCCTTACCACCCACTCCACCCCCTCCCGCTCCCCCCCTCAATACCCAGCAGAAACTATTTCGCCCTTATCTCTAATTTTGTTGTAAAGAGAGTATAAGCAATAATAGGAAGGAACAAGGGGTTTTGCTGGTTGAGATGAGGATACCTATACAGGGCATTGACTCACATTGATTTCCTGTGCGTGGGTGTTACCTTCTAGGTTAATTCTTTTTAATCTAACCTTTTCTCTAGTTCCTGGTCCCCTTTTCCTATTGGCCTCAGTTGCTTTAAGGTATCTGCTTTAGTTTCTCTGCATTAAGGGCAACAAATGCTAGCTAGTTTTTTAGGTGTCTTACCTATCCTCACCCCTCCCTTGTGTGCTCTCGCTTTTATCATGTGCTCATAGTCCAATCCCCTTGTTGTGTTTGCCCTTGATCTAATGTCCACATATGAGGGAGAACATACGATTTTTGGTCTTTTGAGCCAGGCTAACCTCACTCAGAATGATGTTCTCCAATTCCATCCATTTACCAGCGAATGATAACATTTCGTTCTTCTTCATGGCTGCATAAAATTCCATTGTGTATAGATACCACATTTTCTTAATCCATTCGTCAGTGCTGGGGCATCTTGGCTGTTTCCATAACTTGGCTATTGTGAATAGTGCCGCAATAAACATGGATGTGCAGGTGCCTCTGGAGTAACAGTCTTTTGGGTATATCCCCAAGAGTGGTATTGCTGGATCAAATGGTAGATCGATGTCCAGCTTTTTAGGTAGCCTCCAAATTTTTTTCCAGAGTGGTTGTACTAGTCTACATTCCCACCAACAGTGTAAGAGGGTTCCTTTTTCCCCGCATCCTCGCCAACACCTGTTGTTGGTGGTGTTGCTAATGATGGCTATTCTAACAGGGGTGAGGTGGAATCTTAGTGTGGTTTTAATTTGCATTTCCTTTATTGCTAGAGATGGTGAGCATTTTTTCATGTGTTTTCTGGCCATTTGAATTTCTTCTTTTGAGAAAGTTCTGTTTAGTTCACATGCCCATTTCTTTATTTGTTCATTAGTTTTGGGAGAATTTAGTTTTTTAAGTTCCCTGTATATTCTAGTTATCAGTCCTTTGTCTGATGTGTAGCTGGCAAATATTTTCTCCCACTCGGTGGGTGTTCTCTTCAGTTTAGAGACCATTTCTTTTGATGAACAGAAGCTTTTTAGTTTTATGAGGTCCCATTTGTCTATGCTATCTCTTAGTTGCTGTGCTGCTGGGGTTTCATTGAGAAAGTTCTTACCTATACCTACTAACTCCAGAGTATTTCCTATTCAAGAAAGTCTTTCCTGAAGGATATACTGCCTAGCACACAGTGTTTTCAGGTGGGTGGAACATCACTTTTTTGGAAAAGTGCCAAATTCAAGTGAAAGGAAGCAGCACTGTTTCTATTTTAAGAACAGCATTAATGTTAGAAGCAAGGGGGGCTAGCATGCTGTTTACCAGTGAGAAGTGAATGAACTTTTCACGGGAATACTGCCTGTCTCTCTGGCTTTACACTGTGCAGAACATTACTTTTTTAAACAGCCATTTGCAAGTGAATGGAAGAAGCACTGTTTCTCTTCCAAGAGAACCATGAATGTTACAAGCAAGAGGGCCAAGAACCTTGTATAGCATTGTGAATTCAGTTAGCTGGTTATGAGAATACGGCCTACATCTCAGTGTTATTTTGAGTGAAAAACATAAACTTTGTGCCAAATACCGCCTTTCAAATGAATGGAGAAACTCTGTAGCTCTTCTAATAAAACCATTAATGTTAGAAGGAAGAGGGTCTAGCACATTGTTTAGCATTGTGTATTGAGTTAATTGTGGAAAGGAATACAGTCTACCTCTCATTGTTTTCATGGGGGAGAACATCACCTTTTTCAAAATCACCATATCCTGTGAAGGCCTGAAGCATTGAGGCTCTTATAAGAGAAATATGAATGTTAGCAGAAAGTGGCTCGAGCACTTTGATTAGCACTGTGAATTGAGTTGGCTTTTCAAAGGGACATTGCCTAAGTCTCAGCTTTTTCATGGGTGAGGATCATCAACTTTGTGCCTAATAGCCCCTTTCAAGTGAATGGTGAAACATTGTAGCTCTACTCAGAAAATCTTTTATGTTAGAAGGAAGAGGGTCTAGCAGTTTGCTTTGCATTGTGAACTGAGTTTGCTGTATAAGGGAATACTGCCTACCTCTCAGTGTTTTCAAGACTGAGAAACATCACCTTTGTTCTCAATGGCCCCATACAACTGAATGGATGATGCAGTGAAGCTTGTGTGAGGGAATCAATAATGTTTGAAGCAAGAGGGCTAGCACCTTGTTTTGCAGTTGGAATTGAGTTTGCTGTCTCAAGGAATACTGCCTAACTCTCAGCTTTTTCCTGAGTGAGGAACATCAACTTTGAGCCTAGTAGGCCCTTTCAAGTGAGTGGTGAAACACTCTAGTTTGAATAAAATCTTTCATGTTAGACGATAGAGGGTCTAGCAGTTTGCTTTGCATTGTGAACTGAGTTTGCTGTGTAAGGGAATAATGCCTAGCTGTCAGTGTTTTCAAGAGTGAGAAACATCACCTTTGTTCACAATGGCCCCTTATAACAGAATTGAAGTTGCAGTGTAGCTTCGGTGAGGGAATCAATAATGTTTGAAGCAAGAGGGGCTAGCACGTTCTTTTGCAGTTGGAATTGAGTTTGCTGTCTCAAGGAATACTGCCTAAATCTCAGGTTTTTCCTGGGTGAGGAACATCAACTTTGCGTCAAATAGGCTCTATCGAGTGAATGGAGAGACTCTCTAGTTCTAATAAAATAATTCATGTTAGAAGGAAGAGGTCTAGCAGTTTGCTTAGGATTGTGAACTGAGTTTGCTGTGTAATGCAATAGTGCCTACCTCTCAGTGTTTTCAAGAATGAGAAACATTACCTTTGCTGAAAATGGCCCCATACAACTGAAAGGAAGATGCAGTGTGGCTTCTGTGAGAGAATCGTTCATGTTTGAAGTAAGAGGGCTTAGAACCTTGCTTTGCAGTTTGATTTGAGTTTGCTGTTTAAAGGAATACTGCCTACCTCTCAGCTTTTTCATGGGTGAGGAACATGAACTTTGTGCCTATTAGCCCCTTTCAAGTGAGTGGAGAAACATTGTAGTGCTTCTAAGAAAATCTTTCCTGTTAGAAGGAAGAGGGTCTAGCAGCTCGCTTTACATTGTGAACTGAGTTTGATGTATAAGGCAATGCTACCTACCTGTCAGTGTTTTCAAGAGTGAGAAACATCACCTTTGTTCACAATGGCCCCATACAACTGAAAGGAAGATGCAGCAGTGTAGCTTCTGTGACAGAATCGTTCATGTTCGAAGCAAGAGGGCCCAGAACCTTGTTTTGCAGTTGGAATTGAGTTTGCTGTTTCAAGGAATACTGCCTACCTCTCAGTGTTTTCAAGAATGAGAAACATTACCTTTGTTGAAATTGGCCCCATACAACTGAATGGAAGATGCAGTGTAGATTCTGTGAGAGAATCATTCATGTTTGAAGTAAGAGGGCCTAGAAACTTGTTTTGCAGTTTGAATTGAGTTTCCTGTCTCAAGGAATACTACCTAACTCTCAGCTTTTTCCTGAGTGAGGAACATCAACTTTGAGCCTAGTAGGCCCTTTCAAGTGAGTGGAGAAACACTCTAGTTTGAATAAAATCTTTCATGTTAGACGATAGAGGGTCTAGCAGTTTGCTTTGCATTGTGAACTGAGTTTGCTGTGTAAGGGAATAATGCCTACCTGTCAGTGTGTTCAAGAGTGAGAAACATCACCTTTGTTCACAATGGCCCCTTATAACTGAATTGAAGTTGCAGTGTAGCTTGGGTGAGGGAATCGATAATGTTTGAAGCAAGAGGGGCTAGCACGTTCTTTTGCAGTTGGAATTGAGTTTGCTGTCTCAAGGAATACTGCCTAACTCTAAGCTTTTTCCTTGGTGAGGAACATCAACGTTGAGCCAAATAGGCCCCTTCAAGTTTGTGGAGAAACACTGTAGTTCTAATAAAATAATTCAGGTTAGAAGGAAGAGGGTCTAGCAGTTTGCTTAGGATGTGAACTGAGTTTGCTGTATCAGGCAATAGTGCCTACCTCTCAGTGTTTTCAAGAATGAGAAACATTACCTTTGTTGAAAATGGCCCCATACAACTGAAAGGAAGATGCAGTGTAGCTTCTGTGAGAGAATCATTCATGTTTGAAGCAAGAGGTCCTAGAGCCTTGTTTTGCAGTTTGATTTGAGTTTGCTGTGTAAAGGAGTACTGCCTAACTCTCAGTGTTTTCATGGGTGAGGAACATCAACTTTGTGCCAAATAGCCAATTTCAATTGAGTATAGAAGCACTCTAGCTCTTCGAAGAAAACCACTAATGTTAGGAGGGAGAAGGTCTAGCAGCATGCTTTGCATTGTGAATGGAGCTTGCTCTTGAAAAGAACAATGCCTACCTCTAATTGTATCCATGAATGAGAATACAAGTGAATGAAAGGAGCACTGTTGGTCTTGTTAGAGAACCATTAATTTTAGAAGCAAGAAGGTCTAGCAACTTGTTTAGTATTGTGAATTCAGTTAATATTTTCAAAGGCTTTTGCCTATCCCTTAGTGTTATCACAGTTCTGTATCATCAACTTTTTGCAAAATGACCCCTCTATAGTGAATGGCAGGAGCACTGTAGCTCTTCAAAGAGACACATTAAAGTTAGAACTAATAAGGTCTACCACCTTGTTTAGCATTGTGAACTGCGTTATCTCTCGAAAGGAACACTGCCTAAGTCTCAGCTTTTTCATGGGGGAGGAACATCATCTTTCAGCCAAATAGCCCCTTTTGAGTGAGTGGAGAAACACTCTAGTTCGAATAAAATATTTCATACTTAGAAGGAAGAGAGTGTAGCACTTTGTTTAGCCTTTTGAACTGTGTTGGCTGTATAAGAGAATAGTGCCTACCTCTCAGGGATTTCAAGAAAGAGAAACATTACCTTTGTTGAAAATGGCCCCATACAACTGAAAGGAAGATGCAGTGTAGCTTCTGTGAGAGAATCATTCATATATGAAGTAAGAGGGCCTAGAACCTTGCTTTCCAGTTTGAATTGAGTTTGCTCTCTCAAGGAATACTGCCTAAATCTCAGGATTTTCCTGGGTGAGGAACATCAACTTTGCGTCAAATAGGCCCTATCGAGTGAATGGAGAGACTCTCTAGTTCTAATAAAATAATTCATGTTAGAAGGAAGAGGGTCTAGCAGTTTGCTTAGGATTGTGAACTGAGTTTGCTGTATAAGGCAATAGTGCCTACCTCTCAGTGTTTTCAAGAATGAGAAACATTACCTTTGTTGAAAATGGCCCCATACAACTGAAAGGAAGATGCAGTGTGGCTTCTGTGTGAAAACGTTCATGTTTGAAGTAAGAGGGCTTAGAACCTTGCTTTGCAGTTTGATTTGTGTTTGCTGTTTAAAGGAATACTGCCTACCTCTCAGCTTTTTCATGGGTGAGGAACATGAACTTTGTGTCTATTAGCCCCTTTCAAGTGAGTGGAGAAACATTGTAGTGCTTCTAAGAAAATCTTTCATGTTAGAAGGAAGAGGGTCTAGCAGCTTGCTTTACATTGTGAACTGAGTTTGATGTATAAGGGAGTACTACCTACCTGTCAGTGTTTTCAACAGTGACAAACATCACATTTGTTCACAATGACCCCATACAACTGAAAGGAAGATGCAGCAGTGTAGCTTCTGTGACAGAATCGTTCATGTTTGATGTAAGACGGCCTAGAACCTTGTTTTGCAGTTTGATTTGAGTTTGCTGTTTAAAGGAATACTGCCTACTGGTCAGTGCTTTCATGGTGAGGAACATCAACTGTGTGGAAAATTGCCTCTTTGAAGGGAATTGATTCATGCCTGCATGTCTTGTGGGAGTAAGATGGATGTAAGAAGTATAAGTGTCATGCTCCTTGTTATGCGTTTAGAATTGAGGTACCTGTTTAAAGTAATACTGACTTCCACTCAGTCTTCTCTTGGGTGACTAATATCACCTTTGTGCCAAATAACCCCTTAAAGTGAATGGAAAAAGCTCCGTGTGTCTTGTAATAGAACCATTCATGACAGAAGCAATAGGGTCCAGCTCCTTGTTGAGCAGTGTTAGTTGAGCGAATTTTAAAAGGAGAAGCGCCTGTCTCTCAGTTTTCTGAAGTGTGGGGAACATCATTTTCGCACAAAATTGCCCCTTTCAATGAATGGAAGAATTACTCTATGTCCTGTAGAGAACCACAAACGTTACAAGAAAGAGGGTCTAGCACTTTGTTTAGGACTTTAAATTGAGTAAGCATTTAAAAGGAATACTGCCTATCTCTCAGGCTTTTAAAGTTTGAGGAATACAGTCTTTGGCAAAAAAGCCCCATTCAAGTGAATGGAAGAAACATTGTATCTCTTGTAATGCAGATGTCCAGGTTTGCAGCAGGAGGTTCTGGCACATTGTTTCCCTGTGCGAATTGAATTAGTACGTGAAAGAATGCTTCCCAAAGAAAGTCTTTCTTTTTTTTTTGTTTTTCATTTTTCTTTTATTATTCATATGTGCATACAAGGCTTGGTTTATTTCTCCCCCCTGCCCCCACCCCCTCCCTTACCACCCACTCCACCCCCTCCCGCTCCCCCCCTCAATACCCAGCAGAAACTATTTTGCCCTTATCTCTAATTTTGTTGTAAAGAGAGTATAAGCAATAATAGGAAGGAACAAGGGGTTTTGCTGGTTGAGATGAGGATACCTATACAGGGCATTGACTCACATTGATTTCCTGTGCGTGGGTGTTACCTTCTAGGTTAATTCTTTTTAATCTAACCTTTTCTCTAGTTCCTGGTCCCCTTTTCCTATTGGCCTCAGTTGCTTTAAGGTATCTGCTTTAGTTTCTCTGCATTAAGGGCAACAAATGCTAGCTAGTTTTTTAGGTGTCTTACCTATCCTCACCCCTCCCTTGTGTGCTCTCGCTTTTATCATGTGCTCATAGTCCAATCCCCTTGTTGTGTTTGCCCTTGATCTAATGTCCACATATGAGGGAGAACATACGATTTTTGGTCTTTTGAGCCAGGCTAACCTCACTCAGAATGATGTTCTCCAATTCCATCCATTTACCAGCGAATGATAACATTTCGTTCTTCTTCATGGCTGCATAAAATTCCATTGTGTATAGATACCACATTTTCTTAATCCATTCGTCAGTGCTGGGGCATCTTGGCTGTTTCCATAACTTGGCTATTGTGAATAGTGCCGCAATAAACATGGATGTGCAGGTGCCTCTGGAGTAACAGTCTTTTGGGTATATCCCCAAGAGTGGTATTGCTGGATCAAATGGTAGATCGATGTCCAGCTTTTTAGGTAGCCTCCAAATTTTTTTCCAGAGTGGTTGTACTAGTCTACATTCCCACCAACAGTGTAAGAGGGTTCCTTTTTCCCCGCATCCTCGCCAACACCTGTTGTTGGTGGTGTTGCTAATGATGGCTATTCTAACAGGGGTGAGGTGGAATCTCAGTGTGGTTTTAATTTGCATTTCCTTTATTGCTAGAGATGGTGAGCATTTTTTCATGTGTTTTCTGGCCATTTGAATTTCTTCTTTTGAGAAAGTTCTGTTTAGTTCACATGCCCATTTCTTTATTTGTTCATTAGTTTTGGGAGAATTTAGTTTTTTAAGTTCCCTGTATATTCTAGTTATCAGTCCTTTGTCTGATGTGTAGCTGGCAAATATTTTCTCCCACTCGGTGGGTGTTCTCTTCAGTTTAGAGACCATTTCTTTTGATGAACAGAAGCTTTTTAGTTTTATGAGGTCCCATTTGTCTATGCTATCTCTTAGTTGCTGTGCTGCTGGGGTTTCATTGAGAAAGTTCTTACCTATACCTACTAACTCCAGAGTATTTCCTATTCAAGAAAGTCTTTCCTGAAGGATATACTGCCTAGCACACAGTGTTTTCAGGTGGGTGGAACATCACTTTTTTGGAAAAGTGCCAAATTCAAGTGAAAGGAGGCAGCACTGTTTCTATTTTAAGAACAGCATTAATGTTAGAAGCAAGGGGGGCTAGCATGCTGTTTACCAGTGAGAAGTGAATGAACTTTTCAAGGGAATACTGCCTGTCTCTCTGGCTTTACACTGTGCAGAACATTACTTTTTTAAACAGCCATTTGCAAGTGAATGGAAGAAGCACTGTTTCTCTTCCAAGAGAACCATGAATGTTACAAGCAAGAGGGCCAAGAACCTTGTATAGCATTGTGAATTCAGTTAGCTGGTTATGAGAATACGGCCTACATCTCAGTGTTATTTTGAGTGAAAAACATAAACTTTGTGCCAAATACCGCCTTTCAAATGAATGGAGAAACACTGTAGCTCTTCTAATAAAACCACTAATGTTAGAAGGAAGAGGGTCTAGCACATTGTTTAGCATTGTGTATTGAGTTAATTGTGGAAAGGAATACAGTCTACCTCTCATTGTTTTCATGGGGGAGAACATCACCTTTTTCAAAATCACCATATCCTGTGAAGGCCTGAAGCATTGAGGCTCTTATAAGAGAAATATGAATGTTAGCAGAAAGTGGCTCGAGCACTTTGATTAGCACTGTGAATTGAGTTGGCTTTTCAAAGGGACATTGCCTAAGTCTCAGCTTTTTCATGGGTGAGGATCATCAACTTTGTGCCTAATAGCCCCTTTCAAGTGAATGGTGAAACATTGTAGCTCTACTCAGAAAATCTTTTATGTTAGAAGGAAGAGGGTCTAGCAGTTTGCTTTGCATTGTGAACTGAGTTTGCTGTATAAGGGAATACTGCCTACCTCTCAGTGTTTTCAAGACTGAGAAACATCACCTTTGTTCTCAATGGCCCCATACAACTGAATGGAAGATCCAGTGTAGCTTGTGTGAGGGAATCAATAATGTTTGAAGCAAGAGGGCTAGCACCTTGTTTTGCAGTTGGAATTGAGTTTGCTGTTTCAAGGAATACTGCCTACCTCTCAGCTTTTTCATGGGTAAGGAACATGAACTTTGTGCCTATTAGCCCCTTTCAAGTGAGTGGAGAAACATTGTAGTGCTTCTAAGAAAATCTTTCATGTTAGAAGGAAGAGGGTCTAGCAGCTTGCTTTACATTGTGAACTGAGTTTGCTGTATAAGGGAATACTACCTACCAGTCAGTGTTTTCAAGAGTGAGAAACATCACCTTTGTTCACAATGGCCCCATACAACTGAAAGGAAGATGCAGTGTAGCTTCTGTGAGAGAATCGTTCATGTTTGAAGCAAGAGGGCCCACAACCTTGTTTTGCAGTTGGAATTGAGTTTGCTGTTTCAAGGAATACTGCCTACCTCTCAGTGTTTTCAAGAATGAGAAACATTACCTTTGTTGAAAATGCTCCCATACAACTGAAAGGAAGATGCAGTGTAGATTCTGTGAGAGAATCATTCATGTTTGAAGTAAGAGGGCCTAGAACCTTGTTTTGCAGTTTGAATTGAGTTTGCTGTCTCAAGGAATACTGTCTAAATCTCAGCTTTTTCCTGGGTGAGGAACATCAACTTTGAGCCAAATAGGCCCTTACAAGTGAGTGGTGAAACACTCTAGTTCGAACAAAACCTTTCATGTTAGAAGGAAGAGGGTCTAGCAGTTTGCTTAGCATTGTGAACTGAGTTTCCTGTATAAGGGAATAGTGCCTACCTCTCAGTGATTTCAAGAACGAGAATCATTACCTTTGTTCACAATGGCTCTATACAATTGAATGGAAGAAGCAGTGTAGCTTGTGTGAGAGAATCAATAATGTTTGAAGCAAGAGGGCCCACAACCTTGTTTTGCAGTTGGAATTGACTTTGCTGTTTGAAGGAACACTGCCTACCTCTCAGTGTTTTCAAGAATGACAAACATTACCTTTGTTGAAAATGGCCCCATTCAACTGAAAGGAAGATGCAGTGTAGCTTCAGTGAGAGAGTAATTCATGTATGAAGTAAGAGGGCCTAGAACCTTGCTTTGCAGTTTGAATTGAGTTTGCTGTCTCAAGGAATACTGCCTAAATCTCAGGTTTTTCCTGGGTGAGGAACATCAACTTTGCGTCAAATAGTCTCTATCGAGTGAATGGAGAGACTCTCTAGTTCTAATAAAATAATTCATGTTAGAAGGAAGAGGTCTAGCAGTTTGCTTAGGATTGTGAACTGAGTTTGCTGTATAATGCAATAGTGCCTTCCTCTCAGTGTTTTCAAGAATGAGAAACATTACCTTTGCTGAAAATGGCCCCATACAACTGAAAGGAAGATGCAGTGTGGCTTCTGTGAGAGAATCGTTCATGTTTGAAGTAAGAGGGCTTAGAACCTTGCTTTGCAGTTTGATTTGAGTTTGCTGTTTAAAGGAATACTGCCTACCTCTCAGCTTTTTCATGGGTGAGGAACATGAACTTTGTGCCTATTAGCCCCTTTCAAGTGAGGGGAGAAACATTGTAGTGCTTCTAAGAAAATCTTTCCTGTTAGAAGGAAGAGGGTCTAGCAGCTCGCTTTACATTGTGAACTGAGTTTGATGTATAAGGCAATGCTACCTACCTGTCAGTGTTTTCAAGAGTGAGAAACATCACCTTTGTTCACAATGGCCCCATACAACTGAAAGGAAGATGCAGCAGTGTAGCTTCTGTGACAGAATCGTTCATGTTCGAAGCAAGAGGGCCCAGAACCTTGTTTTGCAGGTGGAATTGAGTTTGCTGTTTCAAGGAATACTGCCTACCTCTCAGTGTTTTCAAGAATGAGAAACATTACCTTTGTTGAAATTGGCCCCATACAACTGAATGGAAGATGCAGTGTAGATTCTGTGAGAGAATCATTCATGTTTGAAGTAAGAGGGCCTAGAAACTTGTTTTGCAGTTTGAATTGAGTTTCCTGTCTCAAGGAATACTACCTAACTCTCAGCTTTTTCCTGAGTGAGGAACATCAACTTTGAGCCTAGTAGGCCCTTTCAAGTGAGTGGAGAAACTCTCTAGTTTGAGTAAAATCTTTCATGTTAGACGATAGAGGGTCTAGCAGTTTGCTTTGCATTGTGAACTGAGTTTGCTGTGTAAGGGAATAATGCCTACCTGTCAGTGTTTTCAAGAGTGAGAAACATCACCTTTGTTCACAATGGCCCCTTATAACTGAATTGAAGTTGCAGTGTAGCTTGGGTGAGGGAATCGATAATGTTTGAAGGAAGAGGGGCTAGCTCGTTCTTTTGCAGTTGGAATTGAGTTTGCTGTCTCAAGGAATACTGCCTAACTCTAAGCTTTTTCCTTGGTGAGGAACATCAACGTTGAGCCAAATAGGCCCCTTCAAGTTTGTGGAGAAACACTGTAGTTCTAATAAAATAATTCAGGTTAGAAGGAAGAGGGTCTAGCAGTTTGCTTAGGATGTGAACTGAGTTTGCTGTATCAGGCAATAGTGCCTACCTCTCAGTGTTTTGAAGAATGAGAAACATTACCTTTGTTGAAAATGGCCCCATACAACTGAAAGGAAGATGCAGTGTAGCTTCTGTGAGAGAATCATTCATGTTTGAAGCAAGAGGTCCTAGAGCCTTGTTTTGCAGTTTGATTTGAGTTTGCTGTGTAAAGGAGTACTGCCTAACTCTCAGTGTTTTCATGGGTGAGGAACATCAACTTTGTGCCAAATAGCCAATTTCAATTGAGTATAGAAGCACTCTAGCTCTTCGAAGAAAACCACTAATGTTAGGAGGGAGAAGGTCTAGCAGCATGCTTTGCATTGTGAATGGAGCTTGCTCTTGAAAAGAACAATGCCTACCTCTAATTGTATCCATGAATGAGAATACAAGTGAATGAAAGGAGCACTGTTGGTCTTGTTAGAGAACCATTAATTTTAGAAGCAAGAAGGTCTAGCAACTTGTTTAGTATTGTGAATTCAGTTAATATTTTCAAAGGCTTTTGCCTATCCCTTAGTGTTATCACAGTTCTGTATCATCAACTTTTTGCAAAATGACCCCTCTATAGTGAATGGCAGGAGCACTGTAGCTCTTCAAAGAGACACATTAAAGTTAGAACTAATAAGGTCTACCACCTTGTTTAGCATTGTGAACTGCGTTATCTCTCGAAAGGAACACTGCCTAAGTCTCAGCTTTTTCATGGGGGAGGAACATCATCTTTCAGCCAAATAGCCCCTTTTGAGTGAGTGGAGAAACACTCTAGTTCGAATAAAATATTTCATACTTAGAAGGAAGAGAGTGTAGCACTTTGTTTAGCCTTTTGAACTGTGTTGGCTGTATAAGAGAATAGTGCCTACCTCTCAGGGATTTCAAGAAAGAGAAACATTACCTTTGTTGAAAATGGCCCCATACAACTGAAAGGAAGATGCAGTGTAGCTTCTGTGAGAGAATCATTCATATATGAAGTAAGAGGGCCTAGAACCTTGCTTTCCAGTTTGAATTGAGTTTGCTCTCTCAAGGAATACTGCCTAAATCTCAGGATTTTCCTGGGTGAGGAACATCAACTTTGCGTCAAATAGGCCCTATCGAGTGAATGGAGAGACTCTCTAGTTCTAATAAAATAATTCATGTTAGAAGGAAGAGGGTCTAGCAGTTTGCTTAGGATTGTGAACTGAGTTTGCTGTATAAGGCAATAGTGCCTACCTCTCAGTGTTTTCAAGAATGAGAAACATTACCTTTGTTGAAAATGGCCCCATACAACTGAAAGGAAGATGCAGTGTGGCTTCTGTGTGAAAACGTTCATGTTTGAAGTAAGAGGGCTTAGAACCTTGCTTTGCAGTTTGATTTGTGTTTGCTGTTTAAAGGAATACTGCCTACCTCTCAGCTTTTTCATGGGTGAGGAACATGAACTTTGTGTCTATTAGCCCCTTTCAAGTGAGTGGAGAAACATTGTAGTGCTTCTAAGAAAATCTTTCATGTTAGAAGGAAGAGGGTCTAGCAGCTTGCTTTACATTGTGAACTGAGTTTGATGTATAAGGGAGTACTACCTACCTGTCAGTGTTTTCAACAGTGACAAACATCACATTTGTTCACAATGACCCCATACAACTGAAAGGAAGATGCAGCAGTGTAGCTTCTGTGACAGAATCGTTCATGTTTGATGTAAGACGGCCTAGAACCTTGTTTTGCAGTTTGATTTGAGTTTGCTGTTTAAAGGAATACTGCCTACTGGTCAGTGCTTTCATGGTGAGGAACATCAACTGTGTGGAAAATTGCCTCTTTGAAGGGAATTGATTCATGCCTGCATGTCTTGTGGGAGTAAGATGGATGTAAGAAGTATAAGTGTCATGCTCCTTGTTATGCGTTTAGAATTGAGGTACCTGTTTAAAGTAATACTGACTTCCACTCAGTCTTCTCTTGGGTGACTAATATCACCTTTGTGCCAAATAACCCCTTAAAGTGAATGGAAAAAGCTCCGTGTGTCTTGTAATAGAACCATTCATGACAGAAGCAATAGGGTCCAGCTCCTTGTTGAGCAGTGTTAGTTGAGCGAATTTTAAAAGGAGAAGCGCCTGTCTCTCAGTTTTCTGAAGTGTGGGGAACATCATTTTCGCACAAAATTGCCCCTTTCAATGAATGGAAGAATTACTCTATGTCCTGTAGAGAACCACAAACGTTACAAGAAAGAGGGTCTAGCACTTTGTTTAGGACTTTAAATTGAGTAAGCATTTAAAAGGAATACTGCCTATCTCTCAGGCTTTTAAAGTTTGAGGAATACAGTCTTTGGCAAAAAAGCCCCATTCAAGTGAATGGAAGAAACATTGTATCTCTTGTAATGCAGATGTCCAGGTTTGCAGCAGGAGGTTCTGGCACATTGTTTCCCTGTGCGAATTGAATTAGTACGTGAAAGAATGCTTCCCAAAGAAAGTCTTTCTTTTTTTTTTGTTTTTCATTTTTCTTTTATTATTCATATGTGCATACAAGGCTTGGTTTATTTCTCCCCCCTGCCCCCACCCCCTCCCTTACCACCCACTCCACCCCCTCCCGCTCCCCCCCTCAATACCCAGCAGAAACTATTTTGCCCTTATCTCTAATTTTGTTGTAAAGAGAGTATAAGCAATAATAGGAAGGAACAAGGGGTTTTGCTGGTTGAGATGAGGATACCTATACAGGGCATTGACTCACATTGATTTCCTGTGCGTGGGTGTTACCTTCTAGGTTAATTCTTTTTAATTTAACCTTTTCTCTAGTTCCTGGTCCCCTTTTCCTATTGGCCTCAGTTGCTTTAAGGTATCTGCTTTAGTTTCTCTGCATTAAGGGCAACAAATGCTAGCTAGTTTTTTAGGTGTCTTACCTATCCTCACCCCTCCCTTGTGTGCTCTCGCTTTTATCATGTGCTCATAGTCCAATCCCCTTGTTGTGTTTGCCCTTGATCTAATGTCCACATATGAGGGAGAACATACGATTTTTGGTCTTTTGAGCCAGGCTAACCTCACTCAGAATGATGTTCTCCAATTCCATCCATTTACCAGCGAATGATAACATTTCGTTCTTCTTCATGGCTGCATAAAATTCCATTGTGTATAGATACCACATTTTCTTAATCCATTCGTCAGTGCTGGGGCATCTTGGCTGTTTCCATAACTTGGCTATTGTGAATAGTGCCGCAATAAACATGGATGTGCAGGTGCCTCTGGAGTAACAGTCTTTTGGGTATATCCCCAAGAGTGGTATTGCTGGATCAAATGGTAGATCGATGTCCAGCTTTTTAGGTAGCCTCCAAATTTTTTTCCAGAGTGGTTGTACTAGTCTACATTCCCACCAACAGTGTAAGAGGGTTCCTTTTTCCCCGCATCCTCGCCAACACCTGTTGTTGGTGGTGTTGCTAATGATGGCTATTCTAACAGGGGTGAGGTGGAATCTCAGTGTGGTTTTAATTTGCATTTCCTTTATTGCTAGAGATGGTGAGCATTTTTTCATGTGTTTTCTGGCCATTTGAATTTCTTCTTTTGAGAAAGTTCTGTTTAGTTCACATGCCCATTTCTTTATTTGTTCATTAGTTTTGGGAGAATTTAGTTTTTTAAGTTCCCTGTATATTCTAGTTATCAGTCCTTTGTCTGATGTGTAGCTGGCAAATATTTTCTCCCACTCGGTGGGTGTTCTCTTCAGTTTAGAGACCATTTCTTTTGATGAACAGAAGCTTTTTAGTTTTATGAGGTCCCATTTGTCTATGCTATCTCTTAGTTGCTGTGCTGCTGGGGTTTCATTGAGAAAGTTCTTACCTATACCTACTAACTCCAGAGTATTTCCTATTCAAGAAAGTCTTTCCTGAAGGATATACTGCCTAGCACACAGTGTTTTCAGGTGGGTGGAACATCACTTTTTTGGAAAAGTGCCAAATTCAAGTGAAAGGAGGCAGCACTGTTTCTATTTTAAGAACAGCATTAATGTTAGAAGCAAGGGGGGCTAGCATGCTGTTTACCAGTGAGAAGTGAATGAACTATTCAAGGGAATACTGCCTGTCTCTCTGGCTTTACACTGTGCAGAACATTACTTTTTTAAACAGCCATTTGCAAGTGAATGGAAGAAGCACTGTTTCTCTTCCAAGAGAACCATGAATGTTACAAGCAAGAGGGCCAAGAACCTTGTATAGCATTGTGAATTCAGTTAGCTGGTTATGAGAATACGGCCTACATCTCAGTGTTATTTTGAGTGAAAAACATAAACTTTGTGCCAAATACCGCCTTTCAAATGAATGGAGAAACACTGTAGCTCTTCTAATAAAACCATTAATGTTAGAAGGAAGAGGGTCTAGCACATTGTTTAGCATTGTGTATTGAGTTAATTGTGGAAAGGAATACAGTCTACCTCTCATTGTTTTCATGGGGGAGAACATCACCTTTTTCAAAATCACCATATCCTGTGAAGGCCTGAAGCATTGAGGCTCTTATAAGAGAAATATGAATGTTAGCAGAAAGTGGCTCGAGCACTTTGATTAGCACTGTGAATTGAGTTGGCTTTTCAAAGGGACATTGCCTAAGTCTCAGCTTTTTCATGGGTGAGGATCATCAACTTTGTGCCTAATAGCCCCTTTCAAGTGAATGGTGAAACATTGTAGCTCTACTCAGCAAATCTTTTATGTTAGAAGGAAGAGGGTCTAGCAGTTTGCTTTGCATTGTGAACTGAGTTTGCTGTATAAGGGAATACTGCCTACCTCTCAGTGTTTTCAAGACTGAGAAACATCACCTTTGTTCTCAATGGCCCCATACAACTGAATGGAAGATCCAGTGTAGCTTGTGTGAGGGAATCAATAATGTTTGAAGCAAGAGGGCTAGCACCTTGTTTTGCAGTTGGAATGGAGTTTGCTGTTTCAAGGAATACTGCCTACCTCTCAGCTTTTTCATGGGTAAGGAACATGAACTTTGTGCCTATTAGCCCCTTTCAAGTGAGTGGAGAAACATTGTAGTGCTTCTAAGAAAATCTTTCATGTTAGAAGGAAGAGGGTCTAGCAGCTTGCTTTACATTGTGAACTGAGTTTGCTGTATAAGGGAATACTACCTACCAGTCAGTGTTTTCAAGAGTGAGAAACATCACCTTTGTTCACAATGGCCCCATACAACTGAAAGGAAGATGCAGTGTAGCTTCTGTGAGAGAATCGTTCATGTTTGAAGCAAGAGGGCCCACAACCTTGTTTTGCAGTTGGAATTGAGTTTGCTGTTTCAAGGAATACTGCCTACCTCTCAGTGTTTTCAAGAATGAGAAACATTACCTTTGTTGAAAATGCTCCCATACAACTGAAAGGAAGATGCAGTGTAGATTCTGTGAGAGAATCATTCATGTTTGAAGTAAGAGGGCCTAGAACCTTGTTTTGCAGTTTGAATTGAGTTTGCTGTCTCAAGGAATACTGTCTAAATCTCAGCTTTTTCCTGGGTGAGGAACATCAACTTTGAGCCAAATAGGCCCTTACAAGTGAGTGGTGAAACACTCTAGTTCGAACAAAACCTTTCATGTTAGAAGGAAGAGGGTCTAGCAGTTTGCTTAGCATTGTGAACTGAGTTTCCTGTATAAGGGAATAGTGCCTACCTCTCAGTGATTTCAAGAACGAGAATCATTACCTTTGTTCACAATGGCTCTATACAATTGAATGGAAGAAGCAGTGTAGCTTGTGTGAGAGAATCAATAATGTTTGAAGCAAGAGGGCCCACAACCTTGTTTTGCAGTTGGAATTGACTTTGCTGTTTGAAGGAACACTGCCTACCTCTCAGTGTTTTCAAGAATGACAAACATTACCTTTGTTGAAAATGGCCCCATTCAACTGAAAGGAAGATGCAGTGTAGCTTCAGTGAGAGAGTAATTCATGTATGAAGTAAGAGGGCCTAGAACCTTGCTTTGCAGTTTGAATTGAGTTTGCTGTCTCAAGGAATACTGCCTAAATCTCAGGTTTTTCCTGGGTGAGGAACATCAACTTTGCGTCAAATAGTCTCTATCGAGTGAATGGAGAGACTCTCTAGTTCTAATAAAATAATTCATGTTAGAAGGAAGAGGTCTAGCAGTTTGCTTAGGATTGTGAACTGAGTTTGCTGTATAATGCAATAGTGCCTTCCTCTCAGTGTTTTCAAGAATGAGAAACATTACCTTTGCTGAAAATGGCCCCATACAACTGAAAGGAAGATGCAGTGTGGCTTCTGTGAGAGAATCGTTCATGTTTGAAGTAAGAGGGCTTAGAACCTTGCTTTGCAGTTTGATTTGAGTTTGCTGTTTAAAGGAATACTGCCTACCTCTCAGCTTTTTCATGGGTGAGGAACATGAACTTTGTGCCTATTAGCCCCTTTCAAGTGAGGGGAGAAACATTGTAGTGCTTCTAAGAAAATCTTTCCTGTTAGAAGGAAGAGGGTCTAGCAGCTCGCTTTACATTGTGAACTGAGTTTGATGTATAAGGCAATGCTACCTACCTGTCAGTGTTTTCAAGAGTGAGAAACATCACCTTTGTTCACAATGGCCCCATACAACTGAAAGGAAGATGCAGCAGTGTAGCTTCTGTGACAGAATCGTTCATGTTCGAAGCAAGAGGGCCCAGAACCTTGTTTTGCAGGTGGAATTGAGTTTGCTGTTTCAAGGAATACTGCCTACCTCTCAGTGTTTTCAAGAATGAGAAACATTACCTTTGTTGAAATTGGCCCCATACAACTGAATGGAAGATGCAGTGTAGATTCTGTGAGAGAATCATTCATGTTTGAAGTAAGAGGGCCTAGAAACTTGTTTTGCAGTTTGAATTGAGTTTCCTGTCTCAAGGAATACTACCTAACTCTCAGCTTTTTCCTGAGTGAGGAACATCAACTTTGAGCCTAGTAGGCCCTTTCAAGTGAGTGGAGAAACTCTCTAGTTTGAGTAAAATCTTTCATGTTAGACGATAGAGGGTCTAGCAGTTTGCTTTGCATTGTGAACTGAGTTTGCTGTGTAAGGGAATAATGCCTACCTGTCAGTGTTTTCAAGAGTGAGAAACATCACCTTTGTTCACAATGGCCCCTTATAACTGAATTGAAGTTGCAGTGTAGCTTGGGTGAGGGAATCGATAATGTTTGAAGGAAGAGGGGCTAGCTCGTTCTTTTGCAGTTGGAATTGAGTTTGCTGTCTCAAGGAATACTGCCTAACTCTAAGCTTTTTCCTTGGTGAGGAACATCAACGTTGAGCCAAATAGGCCCCTTCAAGTTTGTGGAGAAACACTGTAGTTCTAATAAAATAATTCAGGTTAGAAGGAAGAGGGTCTAGCAGTTTGCTTAGGATGTGAACTGAGTTTGCTGTATCAGGCAATAGTGCCTACCTCTCAGTGTTTTGAAGAATGAGAAACATTACCTTTGTTGAAAATGGCCCCATACAACTGAAAGGAAGATGCAGTGTAGCTTCTGTGAGAGAATCATTCATGTTTGAAGCAAGAGGTCCTAGAGCCTTGTTTTGCAGTTTGATTTGAGTTTGCTGTGTAAAGGAGTACTGCCTAACTCTCAGTGTTTTCATGGGTGAGGAACATCAACTTTGTGCCAAATAGCCAATTTCAAGTGAGTATAGAAGCACTCTAGCTCTTCGAAGAAAACCACTAATGTTAGGAGGGAGAAGGTCTAGCAGCATGCTTTGCATTGTGAATGGAGCTTGCTCTTGAAAAGAACAATGCCTACCTCTAAGTGTATCCATGAATGAGAATACAAGTGAATGAAAGGAGCACTGTTGGTCTTGTTAGAGAACCATTAATTTTAGAAGCAAGAAGGTCTAGCAACTTGTTTAGTATTGTGAATTCAGTTAATATTTTCAAAGGCTTTTGCCTATCCCTTAGTGTTATCACAGTTCTGTATCATCAACTTTTTGCAAAATGACCCCTCTATAGTGAATGGCAGGAGCACTGTAGCTCTTCAAAGAGACACATTAAAGTTAGAACTAATAAGGTCTACCACCTTGTTTAGCATTGTGAACTGAGTTATCTCTCGAAAGGAACACTGCCTAAGTCTCAGCTTTTTCATGGGGGAGGAACATCATCTTTCAGCCAAATAGCCCCTTTTGAGTGAGTGGAGAAACACTCTAGTTCGAATAAAATATTTCATACTTAGAAGGAAGAGAGTGTAGCACTTTGTTTAGCCTTTTGAACTGTGTTGACTGTATAAGAGAATAGTGCCTACCTCTCAGGGATTTCAAGAAAGAGAAACATTACCTTTGTTGAAAATGGCCCCATACAACTGAAAGGAAGATGCAGTGTAGCTTCTGTGAGAGAATCATTCATATATGAAGTAAGAGGGCCTAGAACCTTGCTTTCCAGTTTGAATTGAGTTTGCTCTCTCAAGGAATACTGCCTAAATCTCAGGATTTTCCTGGGTGAGGAACATCAACTTTGCGTCAAATAGGCCCTATCGAGTGAATGGAGAGACTCTCTAGTTCTAATAAAATAATTCATGTTAGAAGGAAGAGGGTCTAGCAGTTTGCTTAGGATTGTGAACTGAGTTTGCTGTATAAGGCAATAGTGCCTACCTCTCAGTGTTTTCAAGAATGAGAAACATTACCTTTGTTGAAAATGGCCCCATACAACTGAAAGGAAGATGCAGTGTGGCTTCTGTGTGAAAACGTTCATGTTTGAAGTAAGAGGGCTTAGAACCTTGCTTTGCAGTTTGATTTGTGTTTGCTGTTTAAAGGAATACTGCCTACCTCTCAGCTTTTTCATGGGTGAGGAACATGAACTTTGTGTCTATTAGCCCCTTTCAAGTGAGTGGAGAAACATTGTAGTGCTTCTAAGAAAATCTTTCATGTTAGAAGGAAGAGGGTCTAGCAGCTTGCTTTACATTGTGAACTGAGTTTGATGTATAAGGGAGTACTACCTACCTGTCAGTGTTTTCAACAGTGACAAACATCACATTTGTTCACAATGACCCCATACAACTGAAAGGAAGATGCAGCAGTGTAGCTTCTGTGACAGAATCGTTCATGTTTGATGTAAGACGGCCTAGAACCTTGTTTTGCAGTTTGATTTGAGTTTGCTGTTTAAAGGAATACTGCCTACTGGTCAGTGCTTTCATGGTGAGGAACATCAACTGTGTGGAAAATTGCCTCTTTGAAGGGAATTGATTCATGCCTGCATGTCTTGTGGGAGTAAGATGGATGTAAGAAGTATAAGTGTCATGCTCCTTGTTATGCGTTTAGAATTGAGGTACCTGTTTAAAGTAATACTGACTTCCACTCAGTCTTCTCTTGGGTGACTAATATCACCTTTGTGCCAAATAACCCCTTAAAGTGAATGGAAAAAGCTCCGTGTGTCTTGTAATAGAACCATTCATGACAGAAGCAATAGGGTCCAGCTCCTTGTTGAGCAGTGTTAGTTGAGCGAATTTTAAAAGGAGAAGCGCCTGTCTCTCAGTTTTCTGAAGTGTGGGGAACATCATTTTCGCACAAAATTGCCCCTTTCAATGAATGGAAGAATTACTCTATGTCCTGTAGAGAACCACAAACGTTACAAGAAAGAGGGTCTAGCACTTTGTTTAGGACTTTAAATTGAGTAAGCATTTAAAAGGAATACTGCCTATCTCTCAGGCTTTTAAAGTTTGAGGAATACAGTCTTTGGCAAAAAAGCCCCATTCAAGTGAATGGAAGAAACATTGTATCTCTTGTAATGCAGATGTCCAGGTTTGCAGCAGGAGGTTCTGGCACATTGTTTCCCTGTGCGAATTGAATTAGTACGTGAAAGAATGCTTCCCAAAGAAAGTCTTTCTTTTTTTTTTGTTTTTCATTTTTCTTTTATTATTCATATGTGCATACAAGGCTTGGTTTATTTCTCCCCACTACCCCCACCCCCTCCCTTACCACCCACTCCACCCCCTCCCGCTCCCCCCCTCAATACCCAGCAGAAACTATTTCGCCCTTATCTCTAATTTTGTTGTAAAGAGAGTATAAGCAATAATAGGAAGGAACAAGGGGTTTTGCTGGTTGAGATGAGGATACCTATACAGGGCATTGACTCACATTGATTTCCTGTGCGTGGGTGTTACCTTCTAGGTTAATTCTTTTTAATCTAACCTTTTCTCTAGTTCCTGGTCCCCTTTTCCTATTGGCCTCAGTTGCTTTAAGGTATCTGCTTTAGTTTCTCTGCATTAAGGGCAACAAATGCTAGCTAGTTTTTTAGGTGTCTTACCTATCCTCACCCCTCCCTTGTGTGCTCTCGCTTTTATCATGTGCTCATAGTCCAATCCCCTTGTTGTGTTTGCCCTTGATCTAATGTCCACATATGAGGGAGAACATACGATTTTTGGTCTTTTGAGCCAGGCTAACCTCACTCAGAATGATGTTCTCCAATTCCATCCATTTACCAGCGAATGATAACATTTCGTTCTTCTTCATGGCTGCATAAAATTCCATTGTGTATAGATACCACATTTTCTTAATCCATTCGTCAGTGCTGGGGCATCTTGGCTGTTTCCATAACTTGGCTATTGTGAATAGTGCCGCAATAAACATGGATGTGCAGGTGCCTCTGGAGTAACAGTCTTTTGGGTATATCCCCAAGAGTGGTATTGCTGGATCAAATGGTAGATCGATGTCCAGCTTTTTAGGTAGCCTCCAAATTTTTTTCCAGAGTGGTTGTACTAGTCTACATTCCCACCAACAGTGTAAGAGGGTTCCTTTTTCCCCGCATCCTTGCCAACACCTGTTGTTGGTGGTGTTGCTAATGATGGCTATTCTAACAGGGGTGAGGTGGAATCTCAGTGTGGTTTTAATTTGCATTTCCTTTATTGCTAGAGATGGTGAGCATTTTTTCATGTGTTTTCTGGCCATTTGAATTTCTTCTTTTGAGAAAGTTCTGTTTAGTTCACATGCCCATTTCTTTATTTGTTCATTAGTTTTGGGAGAATTTAGTTTTTTAAGTTCCCTGTATATTCTAGTTATCAGTCCTTTGTCTGATGTGTAGCTGGCAAATATTTTCTCCCACTCGGTGGGTGTTCTCTTCAGTTTAGAGACCATTTCTTTTGATGAACAGAAGCTTTTTAGTTTTATGAGGTCCCATTTGTCTATGCTATCTCTTAGTTGCTGTGCTGCTGGGGTTTCATTGAGAAAGTTCTTACCTATACCTACTAACTCCAGAGTATTTCCTATTCAAGAAAGTCTTTCCTGAAGGATATACTGCCTAGCACACAGTGTTTTCAGGTGGGTGGAACATCACTTTTTTGGAAAAGTGCCAAATTCAAGTGAAAGGAGGCAGCACTGTTTCTATTTTAAGAACAGCATTAATGTTAGAAGCAAGGGGGGCTAGCATGCTGTTTACCAGTGAGAAGTGAATGAACTTTTCAAGGGAATACTGCCTGTCTCTCTGGCTTTACACTGTGCAGAACATTACTTTTTTAAACAGCCATTTGCAAGTGAATGGAAGAAGCACTGTTTCTCTTCCAAGAGAACCATGAATGTTACAAGCAAGAGGGCCAAGAACCTTGTATAGCATTGTGAATTCAGTTAGCTGGTTATGAGAATACGGCCTACATCTCAGTGTTATTTTGAGTGAAAAACATAAACTTTGTGCCAAATACCGCCTTTCAAATGAATGGAGAAACACTGTAGCTCTTCTAATAAAACCATTAATGTTAGAAGGAAGAGGGTCTAGCACATTGTTTAGCATTGTGTATTGAGTTAATTGTGGAAAGGAATACAGTCTACCTCTCATTGTTTTCATGGGGGAGAACATCACCTTTTTCAAAATCACCATATCCTGTGAAGGCCTGAAGCATTGAGGCTCTTATAAGAGAAATATGAATGTTAGCAGAAAGTGGCTCGAGCACTTTGATTAGCACTGTGAATTGAGTTGGCTTTTCAAAGGGACATTGCCTAAGTCTCAGCTTTTTCATGGGTGAGGATCATCAACTTTGTGCCTAATAGCCCCTTTCAAGTGAATGGTGAAACATTGTAGCTCTACTCAGAAAATCTTTTATGTTAGAAGGAAGAGGGTCTAGCAGTTTGCTTTGCATTGTGAACTGAGTTTGCTGTATAAGGGAATACTGCCTACCTCTCAGTGTTTTCAAGACTGAGAAACATCACCTTTGTTCTCAATGGCCCCATACAACTGAATGGAAGATGCAGTGAAGCTTGTGTGAGGGAATCAATGTTTGAAGCAAGAGGGCTAGCACCTTGTTTTGCAGTTGGAATTGAGTTTGCTGTTTCAAGGAATACTGCCTACCTCTCAGCTTTTTCATGGGTAAGGAACATGAACTTTGTGCCTATTAGCCCCTTTCAAGTGAGTGGAGAAACATTGTAGTGCTTCTAAGAAAATCTTTCATGTTAGAAGGAAGAGGGTCTAGCAGCTTGCTTTACATTGTGAACTGAGTTTGCTGTATAAGGGAATACTACCTACCAGTCAGTGTTTTCAAGAGTGAGAAACATCACCTTTGTTCACAATGGCCCCATACAACTGAAAGGAAGATGCAGTGTAGCTTCTGTGAGAGAATCGTTCATGTTTGAAGCAAGAGGGCCCACAACCTTGTTTTGCAGTTGGAATTGAGTTTGCTGTTTCAAGGAATACTGCCTACCTCTCAGTGTTTTCAAGAATGAGAAACATTACCTTTGTTGAAAATGCTCCCATACAACTGAAAGGAAGATGCAGTGTAGATTCTGTGAGAGAATCATTCATGTTTGAAGTAAGAGGGCCTAGAACCTTGTTTTGCAGTTTGAATTGTGTTTGCTGTTTAAAGGAATACTGCCTACCTCTCAGCTTTTTCATGGGTGAGGAACATGAACTTTGTGTCTATTAGCCCCTTTCAAGTGAGTGGAGAAACATTGTAGTGCTTCTAAGAAAATCTTTCATGTTAGAAGGAAGAGGGTCTAGCAGCTTGCTTTACATTGTGAACTGAGTTTGATGTATAAGGGAGTACTACCTACCTGTCAGTGTTTTCAACAGTGACAAACATCACATTTGTTCACAATGACCCCATACAACTGAAAGGAAGATGCAGCAGTGTAGCTTCTGTGACAGAATCGTTCATGTTTGATGTAAGACGGCCTAGAACCTTGTTTTGCAGTTTGATTTGAGTTTGCTGTTTAAAGGAATACTGCCTACTGGTCAGTGCTTTCATGGTGAGGAACATCAACTGTGTGGAAAATTGCCTCTTTGAAGGGAATTGATTCATGCCTGCATGTCTTGTGGGAGTAAGATGGATGTAAGAAGTATAAGTGTCATGCTCCTTGTTATGCGTTTAGAATTGAGGTACCTGTTTAAAGTAATACTGACTTCCACTCAGTCTTCTCTTGGGTGACTAATATCACCTTTGTGCCAAATAACCCCTTAAAGTGAATGGAAAAAGCTCCGTGTGTCTTGTAATAGAACCATTCATGACAGAAGCAATAGGGTCCAGCTCCTTGTTGAGCAGTGTTAGTTGAGCGAATTTTAAAAGGAGAAGCGCCTGTCTCTCAGTTTTCTGAAGTGTGGGGAACATCATTTTCGCACAAAATTGCCCCTTTCAATGAATGGAAGAATTACTCTATGTCCTGTAGAGAACCACAAACGTTACAAGAAAGAGGGTCTAGCACTTTGTTTAGGACTTTAAATTGAGTAAGCATTTAAAAGGAATACTGCCTATCTCTCAGGCTTTTAAAGTTTGAGGAATACAGTCTTTGGCAAAAAAGCCCCATTCAAGTGAATGGAAGAAACATTGTATCTCTTGTAATGCAGATGTCCAGGTTTGCAGCAGGAGGTTCTGGCACATTGTTTCCCTGTGCGAATTGAATTAGTACGTGAAAGAATGCTTCCCAAAGAAAGTCTTTCTTTTTTTTTTGTTTTTCATTTTTCTTTTATTATTCATATGTGCATACAAGGCTTGGTTTATTTCTCCCCACTACCCCCACCCCCTCCCTTACCACCCACTCCACCCCCTCCCGCTCCCCCCCTCAATACCCAGCAGAAACTATTTCGCCCTTATCTCTAATTTTGTTGTAAAGAGAGTATAAGCAATAATAGGAAGGAACAAGGGGTTTTGCTGGTTGAGATGAGGATACCTATACAGGGCATTGACTCACATTGATTTCCTGTGCGTGGGTGTTACCTTCTAGGTTAATTCTTTTTAATCTAACCTTTTCTCTAGTTCCTGGTCCCCTTTTCCTATTGGCCTCAGTTGCTTTAAGGTATCTGCTTTAGTTTCTCTGCATTAAGGGCAACAAATGCTAGCTAGTTTTTTAGGTGTCTTACCTATCCTCACCCCTCCCTTGTGTGCTCTCGCTTTTATCATGTGCTCATAGTCCAATCCCCTTGTTGTGTTTGCCCTTGATCTAATGTCCACATATGAGGGAGAACATACGATTTTTGGTCTTTTGAGCCAGGCTAACCTCACTCAGAATGATGTTCTCCAATTCCATCCATTTACCAGCGAATGATAACATTTCGTTCTTCTTCATGGCTGCATAAAATTCCATTGTGTATAGATACCACATTTTCTTAATCCATTCGTCAGTGCTGGGGCATCTTGGCTGTTTCCATAACTTGGCTATTGTGAATAGTGCCGCAATAAACATGGATGTGCAGGTGCCTCTGGAGTAACAGTCTTTTGGGTATATCCCCAAGAGTGGTATTGCTGGATCAAATGGTAGATCGATGTCCAGCTTTTTAGGTAGCCTCCAAATTTTTTTCCAGAGTGGTTGTACTAGTCTACATTCCCACCAACAGTGTAAGAGGGTTCCTTTTTCCCCGCATCCTTGCCAACACCTGTTGTTGGTGGTGTTGCTAATGATGGCTATTCTAACAGGGGTGAGGTGGAATCTCAGTGTGGTTTTAATTTGCATTTCCTTTATTGCTAGAGATGGTGAGCATTTTTTCATGTGTTTTCTGGCCATTTGAATTTCTTCTTTTGAGAAAGTTCTGTTTAGTTCACATGCCCATTTCTTTATTTGTTCATTAGTTTTGGGAGAATTTAGTTTTTTAAGTTCCCTGTATATTCTAGTTATCAGTCCTTTGTCTGATGTGTAGCTGGCAAATATTTTCTCCCACTCGGTGGGTGTTCTCTTCAGTTTAGAGACCATTTCTTTTGATGAACAGAAGCTTTTTAGTTTTATGAGGTCCCATTTGTCTATGCTATCTCTTAGTTGCTGTGCTGCTGGGGTTTCATTGAGAAAGTTCTTACCTATACCTACTAACTCCAGAGTATTTCCTATTCAAGAAAGTCTTTCCTGAAGGATATACTGCCTAGCACACAGTGTTTTCAGGTGGGTGGAACATCACTTTTTTGGAAAAGTGCCAAATTCAAGTGAAAGGAGGCAGCACTGTTTCTATTTTAAGAACAGCATTAATGTTAGAAGCAAGGGGGGCTAGCATGCTGTTTACCAGTGAGAAGTGAATGAACTTTTCAAGGGAATACTGCCTGTCTCTCTGGCTTTACACTGTGCAGAACATTACTTTTTTAAACAGCCATTTGCAAGTGAATGGAAGAAGCACTGTTTCTCTTCCAAGAGAACCATGAATGTTACAAGCAAGAGGGCCAAGAACCTTGTATAGCATTGTGAATTCAGTTAGCTGGTTATGAGAATACGGCCTACATCTCAGTGTTATTTTGAGTGAAAAACATAAACTTTGTGCCAAATACCGCCTTTCAAATGAATGGAGAAACACTGTAGCTCTTCTAATAAAACCATTAATGTTAGAAGGAAGAGGGTCTAGCACATTGTTTAGCATTGTGTATTGAGTTAATTGTGGAAAGGAATACAGTCTACCTCTCATTGTTTTCATGGGGGAGAACATCACCTTTTTCAAAATCACCATATCCTGTGAAGGCCTGAAGCATTGAGGCTCTTATAAGAGAAATATGAATGTTAGCAGAAAGTGGCTCGAGCACTTTGATTAGCACTGTGAATTGAGTTGGCTTTTCAAAGGGACATTGCCTAAGTCTCAGCTTTTTCATGGGTGAGGATCATCAACTTTGTGCCTAATAGCCCCTTTCAAGTGAATGGTGAAACATTGTAGCTCTACTCAGAAAATCTTTTATGTTAGAAGGAAGAGGGTCTAGCAGTTTGCTTTGCATTGTGAACTGAGTTTGCTGTATAAGGGAATACTGCCTACCTCTCAGTGTTTTCAAGACTGAGAAACATCACCTTTGTTCTCAATGGCCCCATACAACTGAATGGAAGATGCAGTGAAGCTTGTGTGAGGGAATCAATGTTTGAAGCAAGAGGGCTAGCACCTTGTTTTGCAGTTGGAATTGAGTTTGCTGTTTCAAGGAATACTGCCTACCTCTCAGCTTTTTCATGGGTAAGGAACATGAACTTTGTGCCTATTAGCCCCTTTCAAGTGAGTGGAGAAACATTGTAGTGCTTCTAAGAAAATCTTTCATGTTAGAAGGAAGAGGGTCTAGCAGCTTGCTTTACATTGTGAACTGAGTTTGCTGTATAAGGGAATACTACCTACCAGTCAGTGTTTTCAAGAGTGAGAAACATCACCTTTGTTCACAATGGCCCCATACAACTGAAAGGAAGATGCAGTGTAGCTTCTGTGAGAGAATCGTTCATGTTTGAAGCAAGAGGGCCCACAACCTTGTTTTGCAGTTGGAATTGAGTTTGCTGTTTCAAGGAATACTGCCTACCTCTCAGTGTTTTCAAGAATGAGAAACATTACCTTTGTTGAAAATGCTCCCATACAACTGAAAGGAAGATGCAGTGTAGATTCTGTGAGAGAATCATTCATGTTTGAAGTAAGAGGGCCTAGAACCTTGTTTTGCAGTTTGAATTGAGTTTGCTGTCTCAAGGAATACTGTCTAAATCTCAGCTTTTTCCTGGGTGAGGAACATCAACTTTGAGCCAAATAGGCCCTTACAAGTGAGTGGTGAAACACTCTAGTTCGAACAAAACCTTTCATGTTAGAAGGAAGAGGGTCTAGCAGTTTGCTTAGCATTGTGAACTGAGTTTCCTGTATAAGGGAATAGTGCCTACCTCTCAGTGATTTCAAGAACGAGAATCATTACCTTTGTTGAAAATGGCCCCATACAACTGAAAGGAAGATGCAGTGTAGCTTCTGTGAGAGAATCATTCATATATGAAGTAAGAGGGCCTAGAACCTTGCTTTCCAGTTTGAATTGAGTTTGCTCTCTCAAGGAATACTGCCTAACTCGAAGCTTTTTCCTGGGTGAGGAACATCAACGTTGAGCCAAATAGGCACCTTCAATTTTGTGGAGAAACACTGTAGTTCTAATAAAATAATTCAGGTTAGAAGGAAGACGGTCTAGCAGTTTGCTTAGGATTGTGAACTGAGTTTGCTGTATCAGGCAATACTGCCTACCTCTCAGTGATTTCAAGAATGAGAATCATTACCTTTGTTCACAATGGCTCTATACAATTGAATGGAAGAAGCAGTGTAGCTTGGGTGAGAAAATCAATAATGTTTGAACCAAGAGGGGCTAGCACCTTGTTTTGCAGTTGGAATTGTCTTTGCTGTTTGAAGAAACACTGCCTACCTCTCAGTGTTTTCAAGAATGACAAACATTACCTTTGTTGAAAATGGCCCCATACAACTGAAAGGAAGATGCAGTGTAGCTTCTGTGAGAGAATAATTCATGTATGAAGTAAGAGGGCCTAGAACCTTGCTTTGCAGTTTGAATTAAGTTTGCTGTTTCAAGGAATACTGCCTAAACCTTAGGTTTTTCCTGGGTGAGGAACATCAACTTTGCGTCATACTGGCCCTACCGAGTGTATGGAGAAACTCTCTAGTTCTAATAAAATAATTCATGTTAGAAGGAAGATGGTCTAGCAGTTTGCTTAGGATTGTGAACTGAGTTTGCTGTATAAGGCAATATTGCCTACCTCTCAGTGTTTTCAAGAATGAGAAACATTACCTTTGTTGAAAATGGCCCCATACAACTGAAAGGAAGATGCAGTGTGGCTTCTGTGAGAGAATCATTCATGTTTGAAGTAAGAGGGCTTAGAACCTTGCTTTGCAGTTTGATTTGAGTTTGCTGTTTAAAGGAATACTGCCTACCTCTCAGCTTTTTCATGGGTGAGGAACACGGACTTTGTGCCTATTAGACCCTTTCAAGAGAGTGGAGAAACACTCTAGTTTGAATAAAATCTTTCATGTTAGACGATAGAGGGTCTACCAGTTTGCTTTGCATTGTGAACTGAGTTTCCTGTATAAGGGAATAGTGCCTACCTCTCAGTGATTTCAAGAATGAGAATCATTACCTTTGTTCACAATGGCTCTATACAATTGAATGGAAGAAGCAGTGTAGCTTGTGTGAGAGAATCAATAATGTTTGAAGCAAGAGGGGCTAGCACCTTGTTTTGCAGTTGGAATTGACTTTGCTGTTTGAAGGAACACTGCCTACCTCTCAGTGTTTTCAAGAATGACAAACATTACCTTTGTTGAAAATGGCCCCATTCAACTGAAAGGAAGATGCAGTGTAGCTTCAGTGAGAGAATAATTCATGTATGAAGTAAGAGGGCCTAGAACCTTGCTTTGCAGTTTGAATTGAGTTTGCTGTCTCAAGGAATACTGCCTAAATCTCAGGTTTTTCCTGGGTGAGGAACATCAACTTTGCGTCAAATAGGCTCTATCGAGTGAATGGAGAGACTCTCTAGTTCTAATAAAATAATTCATGTTAGAAGGAAGAGGTCTAGCAGTTTGCTTAGGATTGTGAACTGAGTTTGCTGTATAATGCAATAGTGCCTACCTCTCAGTGTTTTCAAGAATGAGAAACATTACCTTTGCTGAAAATGGCCCCATACAACTGAAAGGAAGATGCAGTGTGGCTTCTGTGAGAGAATCGTTCATGTTCGAAGTAAGAGGGCTTAGAACCTTGCTTTGCAGTTTGATTTGAGTTTGCTGTTTAAAGGAATACTGCCTACCTCTCAGCTTTTTCATGGGTGAGGAACATGAACTTTGTGCCTATTAGCCCCTTTCAAGTGAGTGGAGAAACATTGTAGTGCTTCTAAGAAAATCTTTCCTGTTAGAAGGAAGAGGGTCTAGCAGCTCGCTTTACATTGTGAACTGAGTTTGATGTATAAGGCAATGCTACCTACCTGTCAGTGTTTTCAAGAGTGAGAAACATCACCTTTGTTCACAATGGCCCCATACAACTGAAAGGAAGATGCAGCAGTGTAGCTTCTGTGACAGAATCGTTCATGTTCGAAGCAAGAGGGCCCAGAACCTTGTTTTGCAGGTGGAATTGAGTTTGCTGTTTCAAGGAATACTGCCTACCTCTCAGTGTTTTCAAGAATGAGAAACATTACCTTTGTTGAAATTGGCCCCATACAACTGAATGGAAGATGCAGTGTAGATTCTGTGAGAGAATCATTCATGTTTGAAGTAAGAGGGCCTAGAAACTTGTTTTGCAGTTTGAATTGAGTTTCCTGTCTCAAGGAATACTACCTAACTCTCAGCTTTTTCCTGAGTGAGGAACATCAACTTTGAGCCTAGTAGGCCCTTTCAAGTGAGTGGAGAAACACTCTAGTTTGAATAAAATCTTTCATGTTAGACGATAGAGGGTCTAGCAGTTTGCTTTGCATTGTGAGCTGAGTTTGCTGTGTAAGGGAATAATGCCTACCTTTCAGTGTTTTCAAGAGTGAGAAACATCACCTTTGTTCACAATGGCCCCTTATAACTGAATTGAAGTTGCAGTGTAGCTTGGGTGAGGGAATCGATAATGTTTGAAGCAAGAGGGGCTAGCATGTTCTTTTGCAGTTGGAATTGAGTTTGCTGTCTCAAGGAATACTGCCTAACTCTAAGCTTTTTCCTTGGTGAGGAACATCAACGTTGAGCCAAATAGGCCCCTTCAAGTTTGTGGAGAAACACTGTAGTTCTAATAAAATAATTCAGGTTAGAAGGAAGAGGGTCTAGCAGTTTGCTTAGGATGTGAACTGAGTTTGCTGTATCAGGCAATAGTGCCTACCTCTCAGTGTTTTGAAGAATGAGAAACATTACCTTTGTTGAAAATGGCCCCATACAACTGAAAGGAAGATGCAGTGTAGCTTCTGTGAGAGAATCATTCATGTTTGAAGCAAGAGGTCCTAGAGCCTTGTTTTGCAGTTTGATTTGAGTTTGCTGTGTAAAGGAGTACTGCCTAACTCTCAGTGTTTTCATGGGTGAGGAACATCAACTTTGTGCCAAATAGCCAATTTCAATTGAGTATAGAAGCACTCTAGCTCTTCGAAGAAAACCACTAATGTTAGGAGGGAGAAGGTCTAGCAGCATGCTTTGCATTGTGAATGGAGCTTGCTCTTGAAAAGAACAATGCCTACCTCTAATTGTATCCATGAATGAGAATACAAGTGAATGAAAGGAGCACTGTTGGTCTTGTTAGAGAACCATTAATTTTAGAAGCAAGAAGGTCTAGCAACTTGTTTAGTATTGTGAATTCAGTTAATATTTTCAAAGGCTTTTGCCTATCCCTTAGTGTTATCACAGTTCTGTATCATCAACTTTTTGCAAAATGACCCCTCTATAGTGAATGGCAGGAGCACTGTAGCTCTTCAAAGAGACACATTAAAGTTAGAACTAATAAGGTCTACCACCTTGTTTAGCATTGTGAACTGCGTTATCTCTCGAAAGGAACACTGCCTAAGTCTCAGCTTTTTCATGGGGGAGGAACATCATCTTTCAGCCAAATAGCCCCTTTTGAGTGAGTGGAGAAACACTCTAGTTCGAATAAAATATTTCATACTTAGAAGGAAGAGAGTGTAGCACTTTGTTTAGCCTTTTGAACTGTGTTGGCTGTATAAGAGAATAGTGCCTACCTCTCAGGGATTTCAAGAAAGAGAAACATTACCTTTGTTGAAAATGGCCCCATACAACTGAAAGGAAGATGCAGTGTAGCTTCTGTGAGAGAATCATTCATATATGAAGTAAGAGGGCCTAGAACCTTGCTTTCCAGTTTGAATTGAGTTTGCTCTCTCAAGGAATACTGCCTAAATCTCAGGATTTTCCTGGGTGAGGAACATCAACTTTGCGTCAAATAGGCCCTATCGAGTGAATGGAGAGACTCTCTAGTTCTAATAAAATAATTCATGTTAGAAGGAAGAGGGTCTAGCAGTTTGCTTAGGATTGTGAACTGAGTTTGCTGTATAAGGCAATAGTGCCTACCTCTCAGTGTTTTCAAGAATGAGAAACATTACCTTTGTTGAAAATGGCCCCATACAACTGAAAGGAAGATGCAGTGTGGCTTCTGTGTGAAAACGTTCATGTTTGAAGTAAGAGGGCTTAGAACCTTGCTTTGCAGTTTGATTTGTGTTTGCTGTTTAAAGGAATACTGCCTACCTCTCAGCTTTTTCATGGGTGAGGAACATGAACTTTGTGTCTATTAGCCCCTTTCAAGTGAGTGGAGAAACATTGTAGTGCTTCTAAGAAAATCTTTCATGTTAGAAGGAAGAGGGTCTAGCAGCTTGCTTTACATTGTGAACTGAGTTTGATGTATAAGGGAGTACTACCTACCTGTCAGTGTTTTCAACAGTGACAAACATCACATTTGTTCACAATGACCCCATACAACTGAAAGGAAGATGCAGCAGTGTAGCTTCTGTGACAGAATCGTTCATGTTTGATGTAAGACGGCCTAGAACCTTGTTTTGCAGTTTGATTTGAGTTTGCTGTTTAAAGGAATACTGCCTACTGGTCAGTGCTTTCATGGTGAGGAACATCAACTGTGTGGAAAATTGCCTCTTTGAAGGGAATTGATTCATGCCTGCATGTCTTGTGGGAGTAAGATGGATGTAAGAAGTATAAGTGTCATGCTCCTTGTTATGCGTTTAGAATTGAGGTACCTGTTTAAAGTAATACTGACTTCCACTCAGTCTTCTCTTGGGTGACTAATATCACCTTTGTGCCAAATAACCCCTTAAAGTGAATGGAAAAAGCTCCGTGTGTCTTGTAATAGAACCATTCATGACAGAAGCAATAGGGTCCAGCTCCTTGTTGAGCAGTGTTAGTTGAGCGAATTTTAAAAGGAGAAGCGCCTGTCTCTCAGTTTTCTGAAGTGTGGGGAACATCATTTTCGCACAAAATTGCCCCTTTCAATGAATGGAAGAATTACTCTATGTCCTGTAGAGAACCACAAACGTTACAAGAAAGAGGGTCTAGCACTTTGTTTAGGACTTTAAATTGAGTAAGCATTTAAAAGGAATACTGCCTATCTCTCAGGCTTTTAAAGTTTGAGGAATACAGTCTTTGGCAAAAAAGCCCCATTCAAGTGAATGGAAGAAACATTGTATCTCTTGTAATGCAGATGTCCAGGTTTGCAGCAGGAGGTTCTGGCACATTGTTTCCCTGTGCGAATTGAATTAGTACGTGAAAGAATGCTTCCCAAAGAAAGTCTTTCTTTTTTTTTTGTTTTTCATTTTTCTTTTATTATTCATATGTGCATACAAGGCTTGGTTTATTTCTCCCCCCTGCCCCCACCCCCTCCCTTACCACCCACTCCACCCCCTCCCGCTCCCCCCCTCAATACCCAGCAGAAACTATTTTGCCCTTATCTCTAATTTTGTTGTAAAGAGAGTATAAGCAATAATAGGAAGGAACAAGGGGTTTTGCTGGTTGAGATGAGGATACCTATACAGGGCATTGACTCACATTGATTTCCTGTGCGTGGGTGTTACCTTCTAGGTTAATTCTTTTTAATCTAACCTTTTCTCTAGTTCCTGGTCCCCTTTTCCTATTGGCCTCAGTTGCTTTAAGGTATCTGCTTTAGTTTCTCTGCATTAAGGGCAACAAATGCTAGCTAGTTTTTTAGGTGTCTTACCTATCCTCACCCCTCCCTTGTGTGCTCTCGCTTTTATCATGTGCTCATAGTCCAATCCCCTTGTTGTGTTTGCCCTTGATCTAATGTCCACATATGAGGGAGAACATACGATTTTTGGTCTTTTGAGCCAGGCTAACCTCACTCAGAATGATGTTCTCCAATTCCATCCATTTACCAGCGAATGATAACATTTCGTTCTTCTTCATGGCTGCATAAAATTCCATTGTGTATAGATACCACATTTTCTTAATCCATTCGTCAGTGCTGGGGCATCTTGGCTGTTTCCATAACTTGGCTATTGTGAATAGTGCCGCAATAAACATGGATGTGCAGGTGCCTCTGGAGTAACAGTCTTTTGGGTATATCCCCAAGAGTGGTATTGCTGGATCAAATGGTAGATCGATGTCCAGCTTTTTAGGTAGCCTCCAAATTTTTTTCCAGAGTGGTTGTACTAGTCTACATTCCCACCAACAGTGTAAGAGGGTTCCTTTTTCCCCGCATCCTCGCCAACACCTGTTGTTGGTGGTGTTGCTAATGATGGCTATTCTAACAGGGGTGAGGTGGAATCTCAGTGTGGTTTTAATTTGCATTTCCTTTATTGCTAGAGATGGTGAGCATTTTTTCATGTGTTTTCTGGCCATTTGAATTTCTTCTTTTGAGAAAGTTCTGTTTAGTTCACATGCCCATTTCTTTATTTGTTCATTAGTTTTGGGAGAATTTAGTTTTTTAAGTTCCCTGTATATTCTAGTTATCAGTCCTTTGTCTGATGTGTAGCTGGCAAATATTTTCTCCCACTCGGTGGGTGTTCTCTTCAGTTTAGAGACCATTTCTTTTGATGAACAGAAGCTTTTTAGTTTTATGAGGTCCCATTTGTCTATGCTATCTCTTAGTTGCTGTGCTGCTGGGGTTTCATTGAGAAAGTTCTTACCTATACCTACTAACTCCAGAGTATTTCCTATTCAAGAAAGTCTTTCCTGAAGGATATACTGCCTAGCACACAGTGTTTTCAGGTGGGTGGAACATCACTTTTTTGGAAAAGTGCCAAATTCAAGTGAAAGGAGGCAGCACTGTTTCTATTTTAAGAACAGCATTAATGTTAGAAGCAAGGGGGGCTAGCATGCTGTTTACCAGTGAGAAGTGAATGAACTTTTCAAGGGAATACTGCCTGTCTCTCTGGCTTTACACTGTGCAGAACATTACTTTTTTAAACAGCCATTTGCAAGTGAATGGAAGAAGCACTGTTTCTCTTCCAAGAGAACCATGAATGTTACAAGCAAGAGGGCCAAGAACCTTGTATAGCATTGTGAATTCAGTTAGCTGGTTATGAGAATACGGCCTACATCTCAGTGTTATTTTGAGTGAAAAACATAAACTTTGTGCCAAATACCGCCTTTCAAATGAATGGAGAAACACTGTAGCTCTTCTAATAAAACCATTAATGTTAGAAGGAAGAGGGTCTAGCACATTGTTTAGCATTGTGTATTGAGTTAATTGTGGAAAGGAATACAGTCTACCTCTCATTGTTTTCATGGGGGAGAACATCACCTTTTTCAAAATCACCATATCCTGTGAAGGCCTGAAGCATTGAGGCTCTTATAAGAGAAATATGAATGTTAGCAGAAAGTGGCTCGAGCACTTTGATTAGCACTGTGAATTGAGTTGGCTTTTCAAAGGGACATTGCCTAAGTCTCAGCTTTTTCATGGGTGAGGATCATCAACTTTGTGCCTAATAGCCCCTTTCAAGTGAATGGTGAAACATTGTAGCTCTACTCAGAAAATCTTTTATGTTAGAAGGAAGAGGGTCTAGCAGTTTGCTTTGCATTGTGAACTGAGTTTGCTGTATAAGGGAATACTGCCTACCTCTCAGTGTTTTCAAGACTGAGAAACATCACCTTTGTTCTCAATGGCCCCATACAACTGAATGGAAGATCCAGTGTAGCTTGTGTGAGGGAATCAATAATGTTTGAAGCAAGAGGGCTAGCACCTTGTTTTGCAGTTGGAATGGAGTTTGCTGTTTCAAGGAATACTGCCTACCTCTCAGCTTTTTCATGGGTAAGGAACATGAACTTTGTGCCTATTAGCCCCTTTCAAGTGAGTGGAGAAACATTGTAGTGCTTCTAAGAAAATCTTTCATGTTAGAAGGAAGAGGGTCTAGCAGCTTGCTTTACATTGTGAACTGAGTTTGCTGTATAAGGGAATACTACCTACCAGTCAGTGTTTTCAAGAGTGAGAAACATCACCTTTGTTCACAATGGCCCCATACAACTGAAAGGAAGATGCAGTGTAGCTTCTGTGAGAGAATCGTTCATGTTTGAAGCAAGAGGGCCCACAACCTTGTTTTGCAGTTGGAATTGAGTTTGCTGTTTCAAGGAATACTGCCTACCTCTCAGTGTTTTCAAGAATGAGAAACATTACCTTTGTTGAAAATGCTCCCATACAACTGAAAGGAAGATGCAGTGTAGATTCTGTGAGAGAATCATTCATGTTTGAAGTAAGAGGGCCTAGAACCTTGTTTTGCAGTTTGAATTGAGTTTGCTGTCTCAAGGAATACTGTCTAAATCTCAGCTTTTTCCTGGGTGAGGAACATCAACTTTGAGCCAAATAGGCCCTTACAAGTGAGTGGTGAACCACTCTAGGTCGAACAAAACCTTTCATGTTAGAAGGAAGAGGGTCTAGCAGTTTGCTTAGCATTGTGAACTGAGTTTCCTGTATAAGGGAATAGTGCCTACCTCTCAGTGATTTCAAGAACGAGAATCATTACCTTTGTTCACAATGGCTCTATACAATTGAATGGAAGAAGCAGTGTAGCTTGTGTGAGAGAATCAATAATGTTTGAAGCAAGAGGGCCCACAACCTTGTTTTGCAGTTGGAATTGACTTTGCTGTTTGAAGGAACACTGCCTACCTCTCAGTGTTTTCAAGAATGACAAACATTACCTTTGTTGAAAATGGCCCCATTCAACTGAAAGGAAGATGCAGTGTAGCTTCAGTGAGAGAGTAATTCATGTATGAAGTAAGAGGGCCTAGAACCTTGCTTTGCAGTTTGAATTGAGTTTGCTGTCTCAAGGAATACTGCCTAAATCTCAGGTTTTTCCTGGGTGAGGAACATCAACTTTGCGTCAAATAGTCTCTATCGAGTGAATGGAGAGACTCTCTAGTTCTAATAAAATAATTCATGTTAGAAGGAAGAGGTCTAGCAGTTTGCTTAGGATTGTGAACTGAGTTTGCTGTATAATGCAATAGTGCCTTCCTCTCAGTGTTTTCAAGAATGAGAAACATTACCTTTGCTGAAAATGGCCCCATACAACTGAAAGGAAGATGCAGTGTGGCTTCTGTGAGAGAATCATTCATGTTTGAAGTAAGAGGGCTTAGAACCTTGCTTTGCAGTTTGATTTGAGTTTGCTGTTTAAAGGAATACTGCCTACCTCTCAGCTTTTTCATGGGTGAGGAACATGAACTTTGTGCCTATTAGCCCCTTTCAAGTGAGGGGAGAAACATTGTAGTGCTTCTAAGAAAATCTTTCCTGTTAGAAGGAAGAGGGTCTAGCAGCTCGCTTTACATTGTGAACTGAGTTTGATGTATAAGGCAATGCTACCTACCTGTCAGTGTTTTCAAGAGTGAGAAACATCACCTTTGTTCACAATGGCCCCATACAACTGAAAGGAAGATGCAGCAGTGTAGCTTCTGTGACAGAATCGTTCATGTTCGAAGCAAGAGGGCCCAGAACCTTGTTTTGCAGGTGGAATTGAGTTTGCTGTTTCAAGGAATACTGCCTACCTCTCAGTGTTTTCAAGAATGAGAAACATTACCTTTGTTGAAATTGGCCCCATACAACTGAATGGAAGATGCAGTGTAGATTCTGTGAGAGAATCATTCATGTTTGAAGTAAGAGGGCCTAGAAACTTGTTTTGCAGTTTGAATTGAGTTTCCTGTCTCAAGGAATACTACCTAACTCTCAGCTTTTTCCTGAGTGAGGAACATCAACTTTGAGCCTAGTAGGCCCTTTCAAGTGAGTGGAGAAACTCTCTAGTTTGAGTAAAATCTTTCATGTTAGACGATAGAGGGTCTAGCAGTTTGCTTTGCATTGTGAACTGAGTTTGCTGTGTAAGGGAATAATGCCTACCTGTCAGTGTTTTCAAGAGTGAGAAACATCACCTTTGTTCACAATGGCCCCTTATAACTGAATTGAAGTTGCAGTGTAGCTTGGGTGAGGGAATCGATAATGTTTGAAGGAAGAGGGGCTAGCTCGTTCTTTTGCAGTTGGAATTGAGTTTGCTGTCTCAAGGAATACTGCCTAACTCTAAGCTTTTTCCTTGGTGAGGAACATCAACGTTGAGCCAAATAGGCCCCTTCAAGTTTGTGGAGAAACACTGTAGTTCTAATAAAATAATTCAGGTTAGAAGGAAGAGGGTCTAGCAGTTTGCTTAGGATGTGAACTGAGTTTGCTGTATCAGGCAATAGTGCCTACCTCTCAGTGTTTTGAAGAATGAGAAACATTACCTTTGTTGAAAATGGCCCCATACAACTGAAAGGAAGATGCAGTGTAGCTTCTGTGAGAGAATCATTCATGTTTGAAGCAAGAGGTCCTAGAGCCTTGTTTTGCAGTTTGATTTGAGTTTGCTGTGTAAAGGAGTACTGCCTAACTCTCAGTGTTTTCATGGGTGAGGAACATCAACTTTGTGCCAAATAGCCAATTTCAAGTGAGTATAGAAGCACTCTAGCTCTTCGAAGAAAACCACTAATGTTAGGAGGGAGAAGGTCTAGCAGCATGCTTTGCATTGTGAATGGAGCTTGCTCTTGAAAAGAACAATGCCTACCTCTAAGTGTATCCATGAATGAGAATACAAGTGAATGAAAGGAGCACTGTTGGTCTTGTTAGAGAACCATTAATTTTAGAAGCAAGAAGGTCTAGCAACTTGTTTAGTATTGTGAATTCAGTTAATATTTTCAAAGGCTTTTGCCTATCCCTTAGTGTTATCACAGTTCTGTATCATCAACTTTTTGCAAAATGACCCCTCTATAGTGAATGGCAGGAGCACTGTAGCTCTTCAAAGAGACACATTAAAGTTAGAAGCAATAAGGTCTACCACCTTGTTTAGCATTGTGAACTGCGTTATCTCTCCAAAGGAACACTGCCTAAGTCTCAGCTTTTTCATGGGGGAGGAACATCATCTTTCAGCCAAATAGCCCCTTTTGAGTGAGTGGAGAAACACTCTAGTTCGAATAAAATATTTCATACTTAGAAGGAAGAGAGTGTAGCACTTTGCTTAGCCTTTTGAACTGTGTTGGCTGTATAAGAGAATAGTGCCTACCTCTCAGGGATTTCAAGAAAGAGAAACATTACCTTTGTTGAAAATGGCCCCATACAACTGAAAGGAAGATGCAGTGTAGCTTCTGTGAGAGAATCATTCATATATGAAGTAAGAGGGCCTAGAACCTTGCTTTCCAGTTTGAATTGAGTTTGCTCTCTCAAGGAATACTGCCTAACTCGAAGCTTTTTCCTGGGTGAGGAACATCAACGTTGAGCCAAATAGGCACCTTCAAGTTTGTGGAGAAACACTGTAGTTCTAATAAAATAATTCAGGTTAGAAGGAAGACGGTCTAGCAGTTTGCTTAGGATTGTGAACTGAGTTTGCTGTATCAGGCAATACTGCCTACCTCTCAGTGATTTCAAGAATGAGAATCATTACCTTTGTTCACAATGGCTCTATACAATTGAAGGGAAGAAGCAGTGTAGCTTGGGTGAGAAAATCAATAATGTTTGAACCAAGAGGGGCTAGCACCTTGTTTTGCAGTTGGAATTGTCTTTGCTGTTTGAAGAAACACTGCCTACCTCTCAGTGTTTTCAAGAATGACAAACATTACCTTTGTTGAAAATGGCCCCATACAACTGAAAGGAAGATGCAGTGTAGCTTCTGTGAGAGAATAATTCATGTATGAAGTAAGAGGGCCTAGAACCTTGCTTTGCAGTTTGAATTAAGTTTGCTGTTTCAAGGAATACTGGCTAAACCTTAGGTTTTTCCTGGGTGAGAAACATCAACTTTGCGTCATATTGGCCCTACCGAGTGTATGGAGAAACTCTCTAGTTCTAATAAAATAATTCATGTTAGAAGGAAGATGGTCTAGCAGTTTGCTTAGGATTGTGAACTGAGTTTGCTGTATAAGGCAATATTGCCTACCTCTCAGTGTTTTCAAGAATGAGAAACATTACCTTTGTTGAAAATGGCCCCATACAACTGAAAGGAAGATGCAGTGTGGCTTCTGTGAGAGAATCATTCATGTTTGAAGTAAGAGGGCTTAGAACCTTGCTTTGCAGTTTGATTTGAGTTTGCTGTTTAAAGGAATACTGCCTACCTCTCAGCTTTTTCATGGGTGAGGAACACGGACTTTGTGCCTATTAGACCCTTTCAAGTGAGTGAAGAAACACTCTAGTTTGAATAAAATCTTTCATGTTAGACGATAGAGGGTCTACCAGTTTGCTTTGCATTGTGAACTGAGTTTGCTGTGTATGGGAATAATTCCTACCTGTCAGTGTTTTCAAGAGTGAGAAACATCACCTTTGTTCACAATGGCCCCTTATAACTGAATTGAAGTTCCAGGGTAGCTTGGGTGAGGGAATCAATAATGTTTGAAGGAAGAGGGGCTAGCACGTTGTTTTGCAGTTGGAATAGAGTTTGCTGTCTCAAGGAATACTGCCTAACTCTGAGCTTTTTCCTGGGTGAGGAACATCAACGTTGAGCCAAATAGGCCCTTTCAAGTTTGTGGACAAAGACTCTAGTTCTAATAAAATAATTCAGGTTAGAAGGAAGACGGTCTAGCAGTTTGCTTAGGATTGTGAACTGAGTTTGCTGTATCAGGCAATAGTGCCTACCTCTCAGTGTTTTCAAGAATGAGAAACATTACCTTTGTTGAAAATGGCCCCATACAACTGAAAGGAAGATGCAGTGTAGCTTCTGGGAGAGAATCATTGATGTTTGAAGCAAGAGGGCCTGGAACCTTGTTTTGAGTATAGAAGCACTGTAGCTCTTCGAAGAAAACCACTAATGTTAGGAGGAAGAAGGTCTAGCAGCATGCTTTGCATTGTGAATGGAGCTTGCTCTTGAAAAGAACAATGCCTACCTCTAAGTGTATCCATGAATGAGAATACAAGGGAATGAAAGGAGCACTGTTGGTCTTGTTAGAGAACCATTAATTTTAGAAGCAAGAGGGTCTAGCAACTTGTTTAGTATTGTGAATTCAGTTAACATTTTCTAAGGCTTCTGCATATCCCTTAGTGTTATCACAGTTCTGTATCATCAGCTTTTTGCAAAATGACCCCTCTATAGTGAATGGCAGGAGCACTATAGCTCTTCAAAGAGACACATTAAAGTTCGAAGCAATAAGGTCTACCACCTTGTTTAGCATTGTGAACTGAGTTGGCTCTCGAAAGGAACACTGCCTAAGTCTCAGCTTTTTCAAGGGGGAGGAACATCATCTTTCAGCCAAATAGCCTCTTTTGAGTGAGTGGAGAAACACTCTAGTTCGAATAAAATATTTCATACTTAGAAGGAAGAGAGTCTAGCAGTTTGCTTAGCCTTGTGAACTGAGTTGGCTGTATAAGAGAATAGTGCCTACCTCTCAGGGATTTCAAGAATGAGAAACATTACCTTTTTGAAAATGGCCCCATACAACAGAAAGGAAGATGCAGTGTAGCTTCTGGGAGAGAATCATTCATGTTTGAAGTAAGAGGGCCTAGAACCTTGTTTTGCAGTTTGAATTGAGTTTGCTGTCTCAAGGAATACTGTGTAAATCTCAGCTTTTTCCTGGGTGAGGAACATCAACTTTGAGCCAAATAGGCCCTTACAAGAGAGTGGCGAAACACTCAAGTTCGAACAAAATCTTTCATGTTAGAAGGAACAGGGTCTAGCAGCTTGCTTTGCATTGTGAACTGCATTTGAAGTGTAAGGGAATACTGAATACCTGTCAGTATTTTCAAGAATGAGAAACATCACCTTTGTTCACAATGGCTCTTTACAATTGAATGGAAGAAGCAGGGTAGCTTGTTTGAGAGAATCAATAATGTTTGAAGCAGGAAGGGCTAGCACCTTGTTTTGCAGTTGGAATTGAGTTTGCTGTTTCAAGGAATACAGCCTAACTCTCAGTGTTTTCAAGAATGAGAAACCTTACCTTTGTTGAAAATGGCCCCATACAACTGAAAGGAGGATGCAGTGTAGCTTCTGTGAGAGAATCATTCATGTTTGAAGCAAGAGGTCCTAGAGCCTACTTTGCGGTTTGATTTGAGTTTGCTGTGTAAATGAATACTGCCTAACTCTCAGTGTTTTCATGGGTGAAGAACATCAACTTTGTGCCAAATAGCCAATTTCAAGTGAGTATAGAAGCACTGTAGCTCTTCGAAGAAAACCACTAATGTTAGGAGGAAGAAGGTCTTGCAGCATGCTTTGCATTGTGAATGGAGCTTGCTCTTGAAAAGAACAATGCCTACCTCTAAGTGTATCCATGAATGAGAATACAAGTGAATGAAAGGAGCACTGTTGGTCTTGTTAGAGAACCATTAATTTTAGAAGCAAGAGGGTCTAGCAACTTGTTTAGTATTGTGAATTCAGTTAACATTTTCAAAGGCTTCTGCATATCCCTTAGTGTTATCACAGTTCTGTATCATGAACTTTTTGCAAAATGACCAGTCTATAGTGAATTGCAGGAGCACTGTAGCTCTTCAAAGAGACACATTAAAGTTAGAAGCAATAAGGTCTACCACCTTGTTTAGCATTGTGAACTGAGTTGTCTCTCGAAAGGAACACTGCCTAAGTCTCAGCTTTTTCATGGGGAAGGAACATCATCTTTCAGCCAAATAGCCTCTTTTGAGTGTGTGGAGAAACACTCTAGTTCGAATAAAATCTTTCATACTTAGAAGGAAGAGAGTCTAGCACTTTGCTTAACCTTGTGAACTGTGTTGGCTGTATAAGAGAATAGTGCCTACCTCTCAGGGATTTCAAGAATGAGAAACATTACCTTTGTTGAAAATGGACCCATACAACTGAAAGGAAGATGCAGTGTAGCTTCTGTGAGAGAATCATTCATATATGAAGTAAGAGGCCCTAGAACCTTGCTTTGGAGTTTGAATTCAGTTTGCTGTCTCAAGGAATACTGCCTAAATCTCAGGTTTTTCCTGGGTGAGGAAAATCAACTTTGCGTCATATAGGCCCGATCGAGTGAATGGAGAAACTCTCTAGTTCTAATAAAATAATTCATGTTAGAAGGAAGTGGGTCTAGCAGTTTGCTTAGGATTGTGAACTGAGTTTGCTCTATCAGGCAATAATGCCTACCTCTCAGTGTTTTCAAGAATGAGAAACATTACCTTTGTTGAAAATGGCCCCATACAACTGAAAGGAAGATGCAGTGTGGCTTCTGTGAGAGAATCGTTCATGTTTGAAGTAAGAGGGCTTAGAACCTTGCTTTGCAGTTTGATTTGAGTTTGCTGTTTAAAGGAATACTGCCTACCTCTCAGCTTTTTCATGGGTGAGGAACATGGACTTTGTGCCTATTAGCCCCTTTCAAGTGAGTTGAGAAACATTGTAGTGCTTCTAAGAAAATCTTTCCTGTTAGAAGGAAGAGGGTCTAGCAGCTTGCTTTACATTGTGAACTGAGTTTGATGTATAAGGGAATACTACCTACCTGTCAGTGTTTTCAACAGTGAGAAACATCACATTTGTTCACAATGACCCCATGCAACTGAAAGGAAGATGCAGCAGTGTAGCTTCTGTGACAGAATCGTTCATGTTTGAAGCAAGAGGGCCCAGAACCTTGTTTTGCAGTTGGAATTGAGTTTGCTGTTTCAAGGAATACTGCCTACCTCTCAGTGTTTTCAAGAATGAGAAACATTAAATTTGTTGAAAATGGCCCCATACAACTGAAAGGAAGATGCAGTGTAGATTCTGTGAGAGAATCATTCATGTTTGAAGTAAGAGGGCCTAGAAACTTGTTTTGCAGTTTGAATTGAGTTTCCTGTCTCAAGGAATACTACCTAACTCTCAGCTTTTTCCTGAGTGAGGAACATCAACTTTGAGCCTAGTAGGCCCTTTCAAGTGAGTGGAGAAACACTCTAGTTCGAACAAAATCTTTCATGTTAGAAGGAAGAGGGTCTAGCAGTTTGCTTAGCATTGTGAACTGAGTTTCCTGTGTAAGGGAATACTGCCTACCTCTCAGTGATTTCAAGAATGAGAATCATTACCTTTGTTCACAATGGCTGTATACAATTGAATGGAAGAAGCAGTGTAGCTTGTGTGAGAGAATCAATAATATTTGAAGCAAGAGGGGCTAGCACTTTGTTTTGCAGTTGGAATTGACTTTGCTGTTTGGAGGAACACTGCCTACCTCTCAGTGTTTTCAAGAATGAGAAACATTACCTTTGTTGAAAATGGCCCCACACAACTGAAAGGAAGATGCAGTGTAGCTTCTGGGAGAGAAGCATTCATGTTTGAAGTAAGAGGGCCTAGAACCTTGTTTTGCAGTTTGAATTGAGTTTGCTGTCTCAAGGAATACTGTCTAAATCTCAGCTTTTTCCTGGGTGAGGAACATCAACTTTGAGCCAAATAGGACCTTACAAGTGAGTGGCGAAACACTCTAGTTCGAACAAAATCTTTCATGTTAGAAGGAAGAGGGTCTAGCAGTTTGCTTAGCATTGTGAACTGAGTTTCCTTTATAAGGGAATAGTGCCTACCTCTCAGTGATTTCAAGAATGAGAATCATTACCTTTGTTCACAATGGCTCTATACAATTGAATGGAAGAAGCAGTGTAGCTTGTGTGAGAGAATCAATAAAGTTTGAAGCAAGAGGGGCTAGCACCTTGTTTTGCAGTTGGAATTGACTTTGCTGTTTGAAGGAACACTGCCTACCTCTCAGTGTTTTCAAGAATGAGAAACATTATCTTTGTTGAAAATGGCCCCATACAACTGAAAGGAAGATGCAGTGTAGATTCTGTGAGAGAATAATTCATGTATGAAGTAAGAGGGCCTAGAACCTTGCTTTGCAGTTTGAATTAAGTTTGCTGTGTAAATGAATACTGCCTAACTCTCAGTGTTTTCCTGGGTGAGGAACATCAACTTTGCGTCATTTAGGCCCTATCAAGTGAATGGAGAAACTCTCTAGTTCTAATAAAATAATTCATGTTAGAAGGAAAAAGGTCTAGCAGTTTGCTTAGGATTGTGAACTGAGTTTCCTGTATCAGGCAATAGTGCCTACCTCTCAGTGTTTTCAAGAATGAGAAACATTACCTTTGTTGAAAATGGCCCCATACAACTGAAAGGAAGATGCAGTGTAGCTTCTGTGAGAGAATCATTCATGTTTGAAGCAAGAGGTCCTAGAGCCTGCTTTGCGGTTTGATTTGAGTTTGCTGTGTAAATGAATACTGCCTAACTCTCAGTGTTTTCATGGGTGAAGAACATCAACTTTGTGCCAAATAGCCAATTTCAAGTGAGTATAGAAGCACTGTAGCTCTTCGAAGAAAACCACTAATGTTAGGAGGAAGAAGGTCTTGCAGCATGCTTTGCATTGTGAATGGAGCTTGCTCTTGAAAAGAACAATGCCTACCTCTAAGTGTATCCATGAATGAGAATACAAGTGAATGAAAGGAGCACTGTTGGTCTTGTTAGAGAACCATTAATTTTAGAAGCAAGAGGGTCTAGCAACTTGTTTAGTATTGTGAATTCAGTTAACATTTTCAAAGGCTTCTGCATATCCCTTAGTGTTATCACAGTTCTGTATCATGAACTTTTTGCAAAATGACCCCTCTATAGTGAATGGCAGGAGCACTGTAGCTCTTCAAAGAGACACATTAAAGTTAGAAGCAATAAGGTCTACCACCTTGTTTAGCATTGTGAACTGAGTTGTCTCTCGAAAGGAACACTGCCTAAGTCTCAGCTTTTTCATGGGGAAGGAACATCATCTTTCAGCCAAATAGCCCCTTTTGAGTGAGTGGAGAAACACTCTAGTTCGAATAAAATCTTTCATACTTAGAAGGAAGAGAGTCTAGCACTTTGCTTAGCCTTGTGAACTGTGTTGGCTGTATAAGAGAATAGTGCCTACCTCTCAGGGATTTCAAGAAAGAGAAACATTACCTTTGTTGAAAATGGCCCCATACAACTGAAAGGAAGATGCAGTGTGGCTTCTGTGAGAGAATCGTTCATGTTTGAAGTAAGAGGGCTTAGAACCTTGCTTTGCAGTTTGATTTGAGTTTGCTGTTTAAAGGAATACTGCCTACCTCTCAGCTTTTTCATGGGTGAGGAACATGGACTTTGTGCCTATTAGCCCCTTTCAAGTGAGTGGAGAAACATTGTAGTGCTTCTAAGAAAATCTTTCCTGTTAGAAGGAAGAGGGTCTAGCAGCTTGCTTTACATTGTGAACTGAGTTTGATGTATAAGGGAGTACTACCTACCTGTCAGTGTTTTCAACAGTGAGAAACATCACATTTGTTCACAATGACCACATACAACTGAAAGGAAGATGCAGCAGTGTAGCTTCTGTGAGAGAATCGTTCATGTTTGAAGCAAGAGGGCCCAGAACCTTGTTTTGCAGTTGGAATTGAGTTTGCTGTTTCAAGGAATACGGCCAACCTCTCAGTGTTTTCAAGAATGGGAAACATTACCTTTGTTGAAAATGGCCCCATACAACTGAAAGGAAGATGCAGTGTAGATTCTGTGAGAGAATCATTCATGTTTGAAGTAAGAGGGCCTAGAAACTTGTTTTGCAGTTTGAATTGAGTTTCCTGTCTCAAGGAATACTACCTAACTCTCAGCTTTTTCCTGAGTGAGGAACATCAACTTTGAGCCTAGTAGGCCCTTTCAAGTGAGTGGAGAAACACTCTGGTTTGAATAAAGTCTTTCATGTTAGACGATAGAGGGTCTAGCAGTTTGCTTTGCTTTGTGAACTGAGTTTGCTGTGTATGGGAATAATGCCTACCTGTCAGTGTTTTCAAGAGTGAGAAACATCACCTTTGTTCACAATGGCCCCTTATAACTGAATTGAAGTTGCAGGGTAGCTTGGGTGAGGGAATCAATAATGTTTGAAGCAAGAGGGGCTAGCACGTTCTTTTGCAGTTGGAATTGAGTTTGCTGTGTCAAGGAATAGTGCCTAACTCTAAGCTTTTTCCTGGGTGAGGAACATCAACGTTGAGCCAAATAGGCCCTTTCAAGTTTGTGGAGAAACACTCTAGTTCTAATAAAATAATTCAGGTTAGAAGGAAGACGGTCTAGCAGTTTGCTTAGTATTGTGAACTGAGTTTGCTGTATCAGGCAATACTGCCTACCTCTCAGTGTTTTCAAGAATGAGAAACATTACCTTTGTTGAAAATGGCCCCATACAACTGAAAGGAAGATGCAGTGTAGCTTCTGTCAGAGAATCATTCATGTTTGAAGCAAGAGGGGCTAGCACCTTGTTTTGCAGTTGGAATTGACTTTGCTGTTTGAAGGAACACTGCCTACCTCTCAGTGTTTTCAAGACTGAGAAACATTACCTTTGTTGAAAATGGCCCCATACAACTGAAAGGAACATGCAGTGTAGATTCTGTGAGAGAATCATTCATGTTTGAAGTAAGAGGGCCTAGAAACTTGTTTTGCAGTTTGAATTGAGTTTCCTGTCTCAGGGAATACTACCTAAGTCTCAGCTTTTTCCTGAGTGAGGAACATCCGCTTTGAGCCTAGTAAGCCCTTTCAAGTGAATGGAGAAACACTCTAGTTTGAATAAAATCTTTCATGTTAGACGATAGAGGGTCTAGCAGTTTGCTTTGCATTGTGAACTGAGTTTCCTGTGTAAGGGAATAATGCCTAGCTGTCAGTGTTTTCAAGAGTGAGAAACATCACCTTTGTTCACAATGGCCCCATAAACTGAATTGAAGTTGCAGTGTAGCTTGGGTGAGGGAATCAATAATGTTTGAAGCAAGAGGGGCTAGCATGTTCTTTTGCAGTTGGAATTGAGTTTGCTGTCTCAAGGAATACTGCCTAACTCTAAGCTTTTTCCTGGGTGAGGAACATCAACGTTGAGCCAAATTGGCCCTTTCAAGTTTGTGGAGAAACACTCTAGTTCGAATAAAATCTTTCATGTTAGAAGGAAGAGGATCTAGCCGTTTACTTAGCATTGTAAACTGAGTTTCCTATATAAGGGAATAGTGCCTACCTCTCAGTGTTTTCAAGAATGAGAAACATTACCCTTGCTGAAAAAGGCCCCACACAACTGAAAGGAAGATGCAGTGTAGCTTCTTGGAGAGAATCATTCATGTTTGAAGCAAGAGGACCTGGAACCTTGTTTTGTAGTTGATTTGAGCTTGCTGTTTGAAGGAATACTGACTACTTGTCAGCTTTTTCATGTGTGAGAAATATCGAGTTTGTGACTAATAGCCCCTTTCAAGTGAGTGGAGAAACCTTGTACTGGTTGTAAGAAATTCTTTCATGTTAGAAGGAAGAGGTTCTAGCAGCTTGCTTTGCATTGTGAACTGTGTTTGAAGTATAAGGGAATACTGAATACCTGTCAGTATTTTCAAGCATGAGAAACATCACCTTTGCACACAATGGCTCTATACAATTGAATGGAGGAAGCAGGGTTGCTTGTGTGAGAGAAACAATAATGTTTGAAGCAAGAGGGGCTAGCACCTTGTTTTGCAGTTGGAATTGAGTTTGCTCTTTCAAGGAATACTGCCTACCTCTCAGTGTTTTCAAGAATGAGAAACCTTACCTTTGTTGAAAATGGCCCCATACAACTGAAAGGAAGATGCAGTGTAGCTTCTGTGAGAGAATCATTCATGTATGAAGTAAGAGGGCCTAGAACCTTGCTTTGCAGTTTGAATTGAGTTTGCTGTCTCAAGGAATACTGCCTAAATCTCAGGTTTTTCCTGGGTGAGGAACATGAACTTTGTGTCAAATAGGCCCTATCGAGTAAATGGACAAACTCTCTACTTCAAATAAAATAATTCATATTAGAAGGAAGAGGGTGTAGCAGTTTGCTTAGTATTGTGAGCTGAGTTTGCTGTATAAGGCAATAGTGCCTACCTCTCAGTGTTTTCAAGAATGAGAAACATTACCTTTGTTGAAAATGGCCCCATACAACTGAAAGGAAGATGCAGTGTGGCTTCTGTGAGAGAATCGTTCATGTTTGAAGTAAGAGGGCTTAGAACCTTGCTTTGCAGTTTGATTTGAGTTTGCTGTTTAAAGGAATACTGCCTACCTCTCAGCTTTTTCATGGGTGAGGAACATGGACTTTGTGCCTATTAGCCCCTTTCAAGTGAGTTGAGAAACATTGTAGTGCTTCTAAGAAAATCTTTCCTGTTAGAAGGAAGAGGGTCTAGCAGCTTGCTTTACATTGTGAACTGAGTTTGATGTATAAGGGAATACTACCTACCTGTCAGTGTTTTCAACAGTGAGAAACATCACATTTGTTCACAATGACCCCATGCAACTGAAAGGAAGATGCAGCAGTGTAGCTTCTGTGACAGAATCGTTCATGTTTGAAGCAAGAGGGCCCAGAACCTTGTTTTGCAGTTGGAATTGAGTTTGCTGTTTCAAGGAATACTGCCTACCTCTCAGTGTTTTCAAGAATGAGAAACATTAAATTTGTTGAAAATGGCCCCATACAACTGAAAGGAAGATGCAGTGTAGATTCTGTGAGAGAATCATTCATGTTTGAAGTAAGAGGGCCTAGAAACTTGTTTTGCAGTTTGAATTGAGTTTCCTGTCTCAAGGAATACTACCTAACTCTCAGCTTTTTCCTGAGTGAGGAACATCAACTTTGAGCCTAGTAGGCCCTTTCAAGTGAGTGGAGAAACACTCTAGTTCGAACAAAATCTTTCATGTTAGAAGGAAGAGGGTCTAGCAGTTTGCTTAGCATTGTGAACTGAGTTTCCTGTGTAAGGGAATACTGCCTACCTCTCAGTGATTTCAAGAATGAGAATCATTACCTTTGTTCACAATGGCTGTATACAATTGAATGGAAGAAGCAGTGTAGCTTGTGTGAGAGAATCAATAATATTTGAAGCAAGAGGGGCTAGCACTTTGTTTTGCAGTTGGAATTGACTTTGCTGTTTGGAGGAACACTGCCTACCTCTCAGTGTTTTCAAGAATGAGAAACATTACCTTTGTTGAAAATGGCCCCACACAACTGAAAGGAAGATGCAGTGTAGCTTCTGGGAGAGAATCATTCATGTTTGAAGTAAGAGGGCCTAGAACCTTGCTTTGCAGTTTGAATTGAGTTTGCTGTCTCAAGGAATACTGTCTAAATCTCAGCTTTTTCCTGGGTGAGGAACATCAACTTTGAGCCAAATAGGACCTTACAAGTGAGTGGCGAAACACTCTAGTTCGAACAAAATCTTTCATGTTAGAAGGAAGAGGGTCTAGCAGTTTGCTTAGCATTGTGAACTGAGTTTCCTTTATAAGGGAATAGTGCCTACCTCTCAGTGATTTCAAGAATGAGAATCATTACCTTTGTTCACAATGGCTCTATACAATTGAATGGAAGAACCAGTGTAGCTTGTGTGAGAGAATCAATAAAGTTTGAAGCAAGAGGGGCTAGCACCTTGTTTTGCAGTTGGAATTGACTTTGCTGTTTGAAGGAACACTGCCTACCTCTCAGTGTTTTCAAGAATGAGAAACATTACCTTTGTTGAAAATGGCCCCATACAACTGAAAGGAAGATGCAGTGTAGCTTCTGGGAGAGAATCATTGATGTTTGAAGCAAGAGGGCCTGGAACCTTGTTTTGAGTATAGAAGCACTGTAGCTCTTCGAAGAAAACCACTAATGTTAGGAGGAAGAAGGTCTAGCAGCATGCTTTGCATTGTGAATGGAGCTTGCTCTTGAAAAGAACAATGCCTACCTCTAAGTGTATCCATGAATGAGAATACAAGGGAATGAAAGGAGCACTGTTGGTCTTGTTAGAGAACCATTAATTTTAGAAGCAAGAGGGTCTAGCAACTTGTTTAGTATTGTGAATTCAGTTAACATTTTCTAAGGCTTCTGCATATCCCTTAGTGTTATCACAGTTCTGTATCATCAGCTTTTTGCAAAATGACCCCTCTATAGTGAATGGCAGGAGCACTATAGCTCTTCAAAGAGACACATTAAAGTTCGAAGCAATAAGGTCTACCACCTTGTTTAGCATTGTGAACTGAGTTGGCTCTCGAAAGGAACACTGCCTAAGTCTCAGCTTTTTCAAGGGGAGGAATATCATCTTTCAGCCAAATAGCCTCTTTTGAGTGAGTGGAGAAACACTCTAGTTCGAATAAAATATTTCATACTTAGAAGGAAGAGAGTCTAGCAGTTTGCTTAGCCTTGTGAACTGAGTTGGCTGTATAAGAGAATAGTGCCTACCTCTCAGGGATTTCAAGAATGAGAAACATTACCTTTTTGAAAATGGCCCCATACAACAGAAAGGAAGATGCAGTGTAGCTTCTGGGAGAGAATCATTCATGTTTGAAGTAAGAGGGCCTAGAACCTTGTTTTGCAGTTTGAATTGAGTTTGCTGTCTCAAGGAATACTGTGTAAATCTCAGCTTTTTCCTGGGTGAGGAACATCAACTTTGAGCCAAATAGGCCCTTACAAGAGAGTGGCGAAACACTCAAGTTCGAACAAAATCTTTCATGTTAGAAGGAACAGGGTCTAGCAGCTTGCTTTGCATTGTGAACTGCATTTGAAGTGTAAGGGAATACTGAATACCTGTCAGTATTTTCAAGAATGAGAAACATCACCTTTGTTCACAATGGCTCTTTACAATTGAATGGAAGAAGCAGGGTAGCTTGTTTGAGAGAATCAATAATGTTTGAAGCAGGAAGGGCTAGCACCTTGTTTTGCAGTTGGAATTGAGTTTGCTGTTTCAAGGAATACAGCCTAACTCTCAGTGTTTTCAAGAATGAGAAACCTTACCTTTGTTGAAAATGGCCCCATACAACTGAAAGGAGGATGCAGTGTAGCTTCTGTGAGAGAATCATTCATGTTTGAAGCAAGAGGTCCTAGAGCCTACTTTGCGGTTTGATTTGAGTTTGCTGTGTAAATGAATACTGCCTAACTCTCAGTGTTTTCATGGGTGAAGAACATCAACTTTGTGCCAAATAGCCAATTTCAAGTGAGTATAGAAGCACTGTAGCTCTTCGAAGAAAACCACTAATGTTAGGAGGAAGAAGGTCTTGCAGCATGCTTTGCATTGTGAATGGAGCTTGCTCTTGAAAAGAACAATGCCTACCTCTAAGTGTATCCATGAATGAGAATACAAGTGAATGAAAGGAGCACTGTTGGTCTTGTTAGAGAACCATTAATTTTAGAAGCAAGAGGGTCTAGCAACTTGTTTAGTATTGTGAATTCAGTTAACATTTTCAAAGGCTTCTGCATATCCCTTAGTGTTATCACAGTTCTGTATCATGAACTTTTTGCAAAATGACCAGTCTATAGTGAATTGCAGGAGCACTGTAGCTCTTCAAAGAGACACATTAAAGTTAGAAGCAATAAGGTCTACCACCTTGTTTAGCATTGTGAACTGAGTTGTCTCTCGAAAGGAACACTGCCTAAGTCTCAGCTTTTTCATGGGGAAGGAACATCATCTTTCAGCCAAATAGCCTCTTTTGAGTGTGTGGAGAAACACTCTAGTTCGAATAAAATCTTTCATACTTAGAAGGAAGAGAGTCTAGCACTTTGCTTAACCTTGTGAACTGTGTTGGCTGTATAAGAGAATAGTGCCTACCTCTCAGGGATTTCAAGAATGAGAAACATTACCTTTGTTGAAAATGGACCCATACAACTGAAAGGAAGATGCAGTGTAGCTTCTGTGAGAGAATCATTCATATATGAAGTAAGAGGCCCTAGAACCTTGCTTTGGAGTTTGAATTCAGTTTGCTGTCTCAAGGAATACTGCCTAAATCTCAGGTTTTTCCTGGGTGAGGAAAATCAACTTTGCGTCATATAGGCCCGATCGAGTGAATGGAGAAACTCTCTAGTTCTAATAAAATAATTCATGTTAGAAGGAAGTGGGTCTAGCAGTTTGCTTAGGATTGTGAACTGAGTTTGCTCTATCAGGCAATAATGCCTACCTCTCAGTGTTTTCAAGAATGAGAAACATTACCTTTGTTGAAAATGGCCCCATACAACTGAAAGGAAGATGCAGTGTGGCTTCTGTGAGAGAATCGTTCATGTTTGAAGTAAGAGGGCTTAGAACCTTGCTTTGCAGTTTGATTTGAGTTTGCTGTTTAAAGGAATACTGCCTACCTCTCAGCTTTTTCATGGGTGAGGAACATGGACTTTGTGCCTATTAGCCCCTTTCAAGTGAGTTGAGAAACATTGTAGTGCTTCTAAGAAAATCTTTCCTGTTAGAAGGAAGAGGGTCTAGCAGCTTGCTTTACATTGTGAACTGAGTTTGATGTATAAGGGAATACTACCTACCTGTCAGTGTTTTCAACAGTGAGAAACATCACATTTGTTCACAATGACCCCATGCAACTGAAAGGAAGATGCAGCAGTGTAGCTTCTGTGACAGAATCGTTCATGTTTGAAGCAAGAGGGCCCAGAACCTTGTTTTGCAGTTGGAATTGAGTTTGCTGTTTCAAGGAATACTGCCTACCTCTCAGTGTTTTCAAGAATGAGAAACATTAAATTTGTTGAAAATGGCCCCATACAACTGAAAGGAAGATGCAGTGTAGATTCTGTGAGAGAATCATTCATGTTTGAAGTAAGAGGGCCTAGAAACTTGTTTTGCAGTTTGAATTGAGTTTCCTGTCTCAAGGAATACTACCTAACTCTCAGCTTTTTCCTGAGTGAGGAACATCAACTTTGAGCCTAGTAGGCCCTTTCAAGTGAGTGGAGAAACACTCTAGTTCGAACAAAATCTTTCATGTTAGAAGGAAGAGGGTCTAGCAGTTTGCTTAGCATTGTGAACTGAGTTTCCTGTGTAAGGGAATACTGCCTACCTCTCAGTGATTTCAAGAATGAGAATCATTACCTTTGTTCACAATGGCTGTATACAATTGAATGGAAGAAGCAGTGTAGCTTGTGTGAGAGAATCAATAATATTTGAAGCAAGAGGGGCTAGCACTTTGTTTTGCAGTTGGAATTGACTTTGCTGTTTGGAGGAACACTGCCTACCTCTCAGTGTTTTCAAGAATGAGAAACATTACCTTTGTTGAAAATGGCCCCACACAACTGAAAGGAAGATGCAGTGTAGCTTCTGGGAGAGAATCATTCATGTTTGAAGTAAGAGGGCCTAGAACCTTGTTTTGCAGTTTGAATTGAGTTTGCTGTCTCAAGGAATACTGTCTAAATCTCAGCTTTTTCCTGGGTGAGGAACATCAACTTTGAGCCAAATAGGACCTTACAAGTGAGTGGCGAAACACTCTAGTTCGAACAAAATCTTTCATGTTAGAAGGAAGAGGGTCTAGCAGTTTGCTTAGCATTGTGAACTGAGTTTCCTTTATAAGGGAATAGTGCCTACCTCTCAGTGATTTCAAGAATGAGAATCATTACCTTTGTTCACAATGGCTCTATACAATTGAATGGAAGAAGCAGTGTAGCTTGTGTGAGAGAATCAATAAAGTTTGAAGCAAGAGGGGCTAGCACCTTGTTTTGCAGTTGGAATTGACTTTGCTGTTTGAAGGAACACTGCCTACCTCTCAGTGTTTTCAAGAATGAGAAACATTATCTTTGTTGAAAATGGCCCCATACAACTGAAAGGAAGATGCAGTGTAGATTCTGTGAGAGAATAATTCATGTATGAAGTAAGAGGGCCTAGAACCTTGCTTTGCAGTTTGAATTAAGTTTGCTGTGTAAATGAATACTGCCTAACTCTCAGTGTTTTCCTGGGTGAGGAACATCAACTTTGCGTCATTTAGGCCCTATCAAGTGAATGGAGAAACTCTCTAGTTCTAATAAAATAATTCATGTTAGAAGGAAAAAGGTCTAGCAGTTTGCTTAGGATTGTGAACTGAGTTTCCTGTATCAGGCAATAGTGCCTACCTCTCAGTGTTTTCAAGAATGAGAAACATTACCTTTGTTGAAAATGGCCCCATACAACTGAAAGGAAGATGCAGTGTAGCTTCTGTGAGAGAATCATTCATGTTTGAAGCAAGAGGTCCTAGAGCCTGCTTTGCGGTTTGATTTGAGTTTGCTGTGTAAATGAATACTGCCTAACTCTCAGTGTTTTCATGGGTGAAGAACATCAACTTTGTGCCAAATAGCCAATTTCAAGTGAGTATAGAAGCACTGTAGCTCTTCGAAGAAAACCACTAATGTTAGGAGGAAGAAGGTCTTGCAGCATGCTTTGCATTGTGAATGGAGCTTGCTCTTGAAAAGAACAATGCCTACCTCTAAGTGTATCCATGAATGAGAATACAAGTGAATGAAAGGAGCACTGTTGGTCTTGTTAGAGAACCATTAATTTTAGAAGCAAGAGGGTCTAGCAACTTGTTTAGTATTGTGAATTCAGTTAACATTTTCAAAGGCTTCTGCATATCCCTTAGTGTTATCACAGTTCTGTATCATGAACTTTTTGCAAAATGACCCCTCTATAGTGAATGGCAGGAGCACTGTAGCTCTTCAAAGAGACACATTAAAGTTAGAAGCAATAAGGTCTACCACCTTGTTTAGCATTGTGAACTGAGTTGTCTCTCGAAAGGAACACTGCCTAAGTCTCAGCTTTTTCATGGGGAAGGAACATCATCTTTCAGCCAAATAGCCCCTTTTGAGTGAGTGGAGAAACACTCTAGTTCGAATAAAATCTTTCATACTTAGAAGGAAGAGAGTCTAGCACTTTGCTTAGCCTTGTGAACTGTGTTGGCTGTATAAGAGAATAGTGCCTACCTCTCAGGGATTTCAAGAAAGAGAAACATTACCTTTGTTGAAAATGGCCCCATACAACTGAAAGGAAGATGCAGTGTGGCTTCTGTGAGAGAATCGTTCATGTTTGAAGTAAGAGGGCTTAGAACCTTGCTTTGCAGTTTGATTTGAGTTTGCTGTTTAAAGGAATACTGCCTACCTCTCAGCTTTTTCATGGGTGAGGAACATGGACTTTGTGCCTATTAGCCCCTTTCAAGTGAGTGGAGAAACATTGTAGTGCTTCTAAGAAAATCTTTCCTGTTAGAAGGAAGAGGGTCTAGCAGCTTGCTTTACATTGTGAACTGAGTTTGATGTATAAGGGAGTACTACCTACCTGTCAGTGTTTTCAACAGTGAGAAACATCACATTTGTTCACAATGACCACATACAACTGAAAGGAAGATGCAGCAGTGTAGCTTCTGTGAGAGAATCGTTCATGTTTGAAGCAAGAGGGCCCAGAACCTTGTTTTGCAGTTGGAATTGAGTTTGCTGTTTCAAGGAATACGGCCAACCTCTCAGTGTTTTCAAGAATGGGAAACATTACCTTTGTTGAAAATGGCCCCATACAACTGAAAGGAAGATGCAGTGTAGATTCTGTGAGAGAATCATTCATGTTTGAAGTAAGAGGGCCTAGAAACTTGTTTTGCAGTTTGAATTGAGTTTCCTGTCTCAAGGAATACTACCTAACTCTCAGCTTTTTCCTGAGTGAGGAACATCAACTTTGAGCCTAGTAGGCCCTTTCAAGTGAGTGGAGAAACACTCTGGTTTGAATAAAGTCTTTCATGTTAGACGATAGAGGGTCTAGCAGTTTGCTTTGCTTTGTGAACTGAGTTTGCTGTGTATGGGAATAATGCCTACCTGTCAGTGTTTTCAAGAGTGAGAAACATCACCTTTGTTCACAATGGCCCCTTATAACTGAATTGAAGTTGCAGGGTAGCTTGGGTGAGGGAATCAATAATGTTTGAAGCAAGAGGGGCTAGCACGTTCTTTTGCAGTTGGAATTGAGTTTGCTGTGTCAAGGAATAGTGCCTAACTCTAAGCTTTTTCCTGGGTGAGGAACATCAACGTTGAGCCAAATAGGCCCTTTCAAGTTTGTGGAGAAACACTCTAGTTCTAATAAAATAATTCAGGTTAGAAGGAAGACGGTCTAGCAGTTTGCTTAGTATTGTGAACTGAGTTTGCTGTATCAGGCAATACTGCCTACCTCTCAGTGTTTTCAAGAATGAGAAACATTACCTTTGTTGAAAATGGCCCCATACAACTGAAAGGAAGATGCAGTGTAGCTTCTGTCAGAGAATCATTCATGTTTGAAGCAAGAGGGGCTAGCACCTTGTTTTGCAGTTGGAATTGACTTTGCTGTTTGAAGGAACACTGCCTACCTCTCAGTGTTTTCAAGACTGAGAAACATTACCTTTGTTGAAAATGGCCCCATACAACTGAAAGGAACATGCAGTGTAGATTCTGTGAGAGAATCATTCATGTTTGAAGTAAGAGGGCCTAGAAACTTGTTTTGCAGTTTGAATTGAGTTTCCTGTCTCAGGGAATACTACCTAAGTCTCAGCTTTTTCCTGAGTGAGGAACATCCGCTTTGAGCCTAGTAAGCCCTTTCAAGTGAATGGAGAAACACTCTAGTTTGAATAAAATCTTTCATGTTAGACGATAGAGGGTCTAGCAGTTTGCTTTGCATTGTGAACTGAGTTTCCTGTGTAAGGGAATAATGCCTAGCTGTCAGTGTTTTCAAGAGTGAGAAACATCACCTTTGTTCACAATGGCCCCATAAACTGAATTGAAGTTGCAGTGTAGCTTGGGTGAGGGAATCAATAATGTTTGAAGCAAGAGGGGCTAGCATGTTCTTTTGCAGTTGGAATTGAGTTTGCTGTCTCAAGGAATACTGCCTAACTCTAAGCTTTTTCCTGGGTGAGGAACATCAACGTTGAGCCAAATTGGCCCTTTCAAGTTTGTGGAGAAACACTCTAGTTCGAATAAAATCTTTCATGTTAGAAGGAAGAGGATCTAGCCGTTTACTTAGCATTGTAAACTGAGTTTCCTATATAAGGGAATAGTGCCTACCTCTCAGTGTTTTCAAGAATGAGAAACATTACCCTTGCTGAAAAAGGCCCCACACAACTGAAAGGAAGATGCAGTGTAGCTTCTTGGAGAGAATCATTCATGTTTGAAGCAAGAGGACCTGGAACCTTGTTTTGTAGTTGATTTGAGCTTGCTGTTTGAAGGAATACTGACTACTTGTCAGCTTTTTCATGTGTGAGAAATATCGACTTTGTGACTAATAGCCCCTTTCAAGTGAGTGGAGAAACCTTGTACTGGTTGTAAGAAATTCTTTCATGTTAGAAGGAAGAGGTTCTAGCAGCTTGCTTTGCATTGTGAACTGTGTTTGAAGTATAAGGGAATACTGAATACCTGTCAGTATTTTCAAGCATGAGAAACATCACCTTTGCACACAATGGCTCTATACAATTGAATGGAGGAAGCAGGGTTGCTTGTGTGAGAGAAACAATAATGTTTGAAGCAAGAGGGGCTAGCACCTTGTTTTGCAGTTGGAATTGAGTTTGCTCTTTCAAGGAATACTGCCTACCTCTCAGTGTTTTCAAGAATGAGAAACCTTACCTTTGTTGAAAATGGCCCCATACAACTGAAAGGAAGATGCAGTGTAGCTTCTGTGAGAGAATCATTCATGTATGAAGTAAGAGGGCCTAGAACCTTGCTTTGCAGTTTGAATTGAGTTTGCTGTCTCAAGGAATACTGCCTAAATCTCAGGTTTTTCCTGGGTGAGGAACATGAACTTTGTGTCAAATAGGCCCTATCGAGTGAATGGACAAACTCTCTACTTCAAATAAAATAATTCATATTAGAAGGAAGAGGGTGTAGCAGTTTGCTTAGTATTGTGAGCTGAGTTTGCTGTATAAGGCAATAGTGCCTACCTCTCAGTGTTTTCAAGAATGAGAAACATTACCTTTGTTGAAAATGGCCCCATACAACTGAAAGGAAGATGCAGTGTGGCTTCTGTGAGAGAATCGTTCATGTTTGAAGTAAGAGGGCTTAGAACCTTGCTTTGCAGTTTGATTTGAGTTTGCTGTTTAAAGGAATACTGCCTACCTCTCAGCTTTTTCATGGGTGAGGAACATGGACTTTGTGCCTATTAGCCCCTTTCAAGTGAGTTGAGAAACATTGTAGTGCTTCTAAGAAAATCTTTCCTGTTAGAAGGAAGAGGGTCTAGCAGCTTGCTTTACATTGTGAACTGAGTTTGATGTATAAGGGAATACTACCTACCTGTCAGTGTTTTCAACAGTGAGAAACATCACATTTGTTCACAATGACCCCATGCAACTGAAAGGAAGATGCAGCAGTGTAGCTTCTGTGACAGAATCGTTCATGTTTGAAGCAAGAGGGCCCAGAACCTTGTTTTGCAGTTGGAATTGAGTTTGCTGTTTCAAGGAATACTGCCTACCTCTCAGTGTTTTCAAGAATGAGAAACATTAAATTTGTTGAAAATGGCCCCATACAACTGAAAGGAAGATGCAGTGTAGATTCTGTGAGAGAATCATTCATGTTTGAAGTAAGAGGGCCTAGAAACTTGTTTTGCAGTTTGAATTGAGTTTCCTGTCTCAAGGAATACTACCTAACTCTCAGCTTTTTCCTGAGTGAGGAACATCAACTTTGAGCCTAGTAGGCCCTTTCAAGTGAGTGGAGAAACACTCTAGTTCGAACAAAATCTTTCATGTTAGAAGGAAGAGGGTCTAGCAGTTTGCTTAGCATTGTGAACTGAGTTTCCTGTGTAAGGGAATACTGCCTACCTCTCAGTGATTTCAAGAATGAGAATCATTACCTTTGTTCACAATGGCTGTATACAATTGAATGGAAGAAGCAGTGTAGCTTGTGTGAGAGAATCAATAATATTTGAAGCAAGAGGGGCTAGCACTTTGTTTTGCAGTTGGAATTGACTTTGCTGTTTGGAGGAACACTGCCTACCTCTCAGTGTTTTCAAGAATGAGAAACATTACCTTTGTTGAAAATGGCCCCACACAACTGAAAGGAAGATGCAGTGTAGCTTCTGGGAGAGAATCATTCATGTTTGAAGTAAGAGGGCCTAGAACCTTGTTTTGCAGTTTGAATTGAGTTTGCTGTCTCAAGGAATACTGTCTAAATCTCAGCTTTTTCCTGGGTGAGGAACATCAACTTTGAGCCAAATAGGACCTTACAAGTGAGTGGCGAAACACTCTAGTTCGAACAAAATCTTTCATGTTAGAAGGAAGAGGGTCTAGCAGTTTGCTTAGCATTGTGAACTGAGTTTCCTTTATAAGGGAATAGTGCCTACCTCTCAGTGATTTCAAGAATGAGAATCATTACCTTTGTTCACAATGGCTCTATACAATTGAATGGAAGAAGCAGTGTAGCTTGTGTGAGAGAATCAATAAAGTTTGAAGCAAGAGGGGCTAGCACCTTGTTTTGCAGTTGGAATTGACTTTGCTGTTTGAAGGAACACTGCCTACCTCTCAGTGTTTTCAAGAATGAGAAACATTACCTTTGTTGAAAATGGCCCCATACAACTGAAAGGAAGATGCAGTGTAGCTTCTGGGAGAGAATCATTGATGTTTGAAGCAAGAGGGCCTGGAACCTTGTTTTGAGTATAGAAGCACTGTAGCTCTTCGAAGAAAACCACTAATGTTAGGAGGAAGAAGGTCTAGCAGCATGCTTTGCATTGTGAATGGAGCTTGCTCTTGAAAAGAACAATGCCTACCTCTAAGTGTATCCATGAATGAGAATACAAGGGAATGAAAGGAGCACTGTTGGTCTTGTTAGAGAACCATTAATTTTAGAAGCAAGAGGGTCTAGCAACTTGTTTAGTATTGTGAATTCAGTTAACATTTTCTAAGGCTTCTGCATATCCCTTAGTGTTATCACAGTTCTGTATCATCAGCTTTTTGCAAAATGACCCCTCTATAGTGAATGGCAGGAGCACTATAGCTCTTCAAAGAGACACATTAAAGTTCGAAGCAATAAGGTCTACCACCTTGTTTAGCATTGTGAACTGAGTTGGCTCTCGAAAGGAACACTGCCTAAGTCTCAGCTTTTTCAAGGGGGAGGAACATCATCTTTCAGCCAAATAGCCTCTTTGAGTGAGTGAAGAAACACTCTAGTTCGAATAAAATATTTCATACTTAGAAGGAAGAGAGTCTAGCAGTTTGCTTAGCCTTGTGAACTGAGTTGGCTGTATAAGAGAATAGTGCCTACCTCTCAGGGATTTCAAGAATGAGAAACATTACCTTTTTGAAAATGGCCCCATACAACAGAAAGGAAGATGCAGTGTAGCTTCTGGGAGAGAATCATTCATGTTTGAAGTAAGAGGGCCTAGAACCTTGTTTTGCAGTTTGAATTGAGTTTGCTGTCTCAAGGAATACTGTGTAAATCTCAGCTTTTTCCTGGGTGAGGAACATCAACTTTGAGCCAAATAGGCCCTTACAAGAGAGTGGCGAAACACTCAAGTTCGAACAAAATCTTTCATGTTAGAAGGAACAGGGTCTAGCAGCTTGCTTTGCATTGTGAACTGCATTTGAAGTGTAAGGGAATACTGAATACCTGTCAGTATTTTCAAGAATGAGAAACATCACCTTTGTTCACAATGGCTCTTTACAATTGAATGGAAGAAGCAGGGTAGCTTGTTTGAGAGAATCAATAATGTTTGAAGCAGGAAGGGCTAGCACCTTGTTTTGCAGTTGGAATTGAGTTTGCTGTTTCAAGGAATACAGCCTAACTCTCAGTGTTTTCAAGAATGAGAAACCTTACCTTTGTTGAAAATGGCCCCATACAACTGAAAGGAGGATGCAGTGTAGCTTCTGTGAGAGAATCATTCATGTTTGAAGCAAGAGGTCCTAGAGCCTACTTTGCGGTTTGATTTGAGTTTGCTGTGTAAATGAATACTGCCTAACTCTCAGTGTTTTCATGGGTGAAGAACATCAACTTTGTGCCAAATAGCCAATTTCAAGTGAGTATAGAAGCACTGTAGCTCTTCGAAGAAAACCACTAATGTTAGGAGGAAGAAGGTCTTGCAGCATGCTTTGCATTGTGAATGGAGCTTGCTCTTGAAAAGAACAATGCCTACCTCTAAGTGTATCCATGAATGAGAATACAAGTGAATGAAAGGAGCACTGTTGGTCTTGTTAGAGAACCATTAATTTTAGAAGCAAGAGGGTCTAGCAACTTGTTTAGTATTGTGAATTCAGTTAACATTTTCAAAGGCTTCTGCATATCCCTTAGTGTTATCACAGTTCTGTATCATGAACTTTTTGCAAAATGACCAGTCTATAGTGAATTGCAGGAGCACTGTAGCTCTTCAAAGAGACACATTAAAGTTAGAAGCAATAAGGTCTACCACCTTGTTTAGCATTGTGAACTGAGTTGTCTCTCGAAAGGAACACTGCCTAAGTCTCAGCTTTTTCATGGGGAAGGAACATCATCTTTCAGCCAAATAGCCTCTTTTGAGTGTGTGGAGAAACACTCTAGTTCGAATAAAATCTTTCATACTTAGAAGGAAGAGAGTCTAGCACTTTGCTTAACCTTGTGAACTGTGTTGGCTGTATAAGAGAATAGTGCCTACCTCTCAGGGATTTCAAGAATGAGAAACATTACCTTTGTTGAAAATGGACCCATACAACTGAAAGGAAGATGCAGTGTAGCTTCTGTGAGAGAATCATTCATATATGAAGTAAGAGGCCCTAGAACCTTGCTTTGGAGTTTGAATTCAGTTTGCTGTCTCAAGGAATACTGCCTAAATCTCAGGTTTTTCCTGGGTGAGGAAAATCAACTTTGCGTCATATAGGCCCGATCGAGTGAATGGAGAAACTCTCTAGTTCTAATAAAATAATTCATGTTAGAAGGAAGTGGGTCTAGCAGTTTGCTTAGGATTGTGAACTGAGTTTGCTCTATCAGGCAATAATGCCTACCTCTCAGTGTTTTCAAGAATGAGAAACATTACCTTTGTTGAAAATGGCCCCATACAACTGAAAGGAAGATGCAGTGTGGCTTCTGTGAGAGAATCGTTCATGTTTGAAGTAAGAGGGCTTAGAACCTTGCTTTGCAGTTTGATTTGAGTTTGCTGTTTAAAGGAATACTGCCTACCTCTCAGCTTTTTCATGGGTGAGGAACATGGACTTTGTGCCTATTAGCCCCTTTCAAGTGAGTTGAGAAACATTGTAGTGCTTCTAAGAAAATCTTTCCTGTTAGAAGGAAGAGGGTCTAGCAGCTTGCTTTACATTGTGAACTGAGTTTGATGTATAAGGGAATACTACCTACCTGTCAGTGTTTTCAACAGTGAGAAACATCACATTTGTTCACAATGACCCCATGCAACTGAAAGGAAGATGCAGCAGTGTAGCTTCTGTGACAGAATCGTTCATGTTTGAAGCAAGAGGGCCCAGAACCTTGTTTTGCAGTTGGAATTGAGTTTGCTGTTTCAAGGAATACTGCCTACCTCTCAGTGTTTTCAAGAATGAGAAACATTAAATTTGTTGAAAATGGCCCCATACAACTGAAAGGAAGATGCAGTGTAGATTCTGTGAGAGAATCATTCATGTTTGAAGTAAGAGGGCCTAGAAACTTGTTTTGCAGTTTGAATTGAGTTTCCTGTCTCAAGGAATACTACCTAACTCTCAGCTTTTTCCTGAGTGAGGAACATCAACTTTGAGCCTAGTAGGCCCTTTCAAGTGAGTGGAGAAACACTCTAGTTCGAACAAAATCTTTCATGTTAGAAGGAAGAGGGTCTAGCAGTTTGCTTAGCATTGTGAACTGAGTTTCCTGTGTAAGGGAATACTGCCTACCTCTCAGTGATTTCAAGAATGAGAATCATTACCTTTGTTCACAATGGCTGTATACAATTGAATGGAAGAAGCAGTGTAGCTTGTGTGAGAGAATCAATAATATTTGAAGCAAGAGGGGCTAGCACTTTGTTTTGCAGTTGGAATTGACTTTGCTGTTTGGAGGAACACTGCCTACCTCTCAGTGTTTTCAAGAATGAGAAACATTACCTTTGTTGAAAATGGCCCCACACAACTGAAAGGAAGATGCAGTGTAGCTTCTGGGAGAGAATCATTCATGTTTGAAGTAAGAGGGCCTAGAACCTTGTTTTGCAGTTTGAATTGAGTTTGCTGTCTCAAGGAATACTGTCTAAATCTCAGCTTTTTCCTGGGTGAGGAACATCAACTTTGAGCCAAATAGGACCTTACAAGTGAGTGGCGAAACACTCTAGTTCGAACAAAATCTTTCATGTTAGAAGGAAGAGGGTCTAGCAGTTTGCTTAGCATTGTGAACTGAGTTTCCTTTATAAGGGAATAGTGCCTACCTCTCAGTGATTTCAAGAATGAGAATCATTACCTTTGTTCACAATGGCTCTATACAATTGAATGGAAGAAGCAGTGTAGCTTGTGTGAGAGAATCAATAAAGTTTGAAGCAAGAGGGGCTAGCACCTTGTTTTGCAGTTGGAATTGACTTTGCTGTTTGAAGGAACACTGCCTACCTCTCAGTGTTTTCAAGAATGAGAAACATTATCTTTGTTGAAAATGGCCCCATACAACTGAAAGGAAGATGCAGTGTAGATTCTGTGAGAGAATAATTCATGTATGAAGTAAGAGGGCCTAGAACCTTGCTTTGCAGTTTGAATTAAGTTTGCTGTGTAAATGAATACTGCCTAACTCTCAGTGTTTTCCTGGGTGAGGAACATCAACTTTGCATCATTTAGGCCCTATCAAGTGAATGGAGAAACTCTCTAGTTCTAATAAAATAATTCATGTTAGAAGGAAAAAGGTCTAGCAGTTTGCTTAGGATTGTGAACTGAGTTTCCTGTATCAGGCAATAGTGCCTACCTCTCAGTGTTTTCAAGAATGAGAAACATTACCTTTGTTGAAAATGGCCCCATACAACTGAAAGGAAGATGCAGTGTAGCTTCTGTGAGAGAATCATTCATGTTTGAAGCAAGAGGTCCTAGAGCCTGCTTTGCGGTTTGATTTGAGTTTGCTGTGTAAATGAATACTGCCTAACTCTCAGTGTTTTCATGGGTGAAGAACATCAACTTTGTGCCAAATAGCCAATTTCAAGTGAGTATAGAAGCACTGTAGCTCTTCGAAGAAAACCACTAATGTTAGGAGGAAGAAGGTCTTGCAGCATGCTTTGCATTGTGAATGGAGCTTGCTCTTGAAAAGAACAATGCCTACCTCTAAGTGTATCCATGAATGAGAATACAAGTGAATGAAAGGAGCACTGTTGGTCTTGTTAGAGAACCATTAATTTTAGAAGCAAGAGGGTCTAGCAACTTGTTTAGTATTGTGAATTCAGTTAACATTTTCAAAGGCTTCTGCATATCCCTTAGTGTTATCACAGTTCTGTATCATGAACTTTTTGCAAAATGACCCCTCTATAGTGAATGGCAGGAGCACTGTAGCTCTTCAAAGAGACACATTAAAATTAGAAGCAATAAGGTCTACCACCTTGTTTAGCATTGTGAACTGAGTTGTCTCTCGAAAGGAACACTGCCTAAGTCTCAGCTTTTTCATGGGGAAGGAACATCATCTTTCAGCCAAATAGCCCCTTTTGAGTGAGTGGAGAAACACTCTAGTTCGAATAAAATCTTTCATACTTAGAAGGAAGAGAGTCTAGCACTTTGCTTAGCCTTGTGAACTGTGTTGGCTGTATAAGAGAATAGTGCCTACCTCTCAGGGATTTCAAGAATGAGAAACATTACCTTTGTTGAAAATGGCCCCATACAACTGAAAGGAAGATGCAGTGTGGCTTCTGTGAGAGAATCGTTCATGTTTGAAGTAAGAGGGCTTAGAACCTTGCTTTGCAGTTTGATTTGAGTTTGCTGTTTAAAGGAATACTGCCTACCTCTCAGCTTTTTCATGGGTGAGGAACATGGACTTTGTGCCTATTAGCCCCTTTCAAGTGAGTGGAGAAACATTGTAGTGCTTCTAAGAAAATCTTTCCTGTTAGAAGGAAGAGGGTCTAGCAGCTTGCTTTACATTGTGAACTGAGTTTGATGTATAAGGGAGTACTACCTACCTGTCAGTGTTTTCAACAGTGAGAAACATCACGTTTGTTCACAATGACCACATACAACTGAAAGGAAGATGCAGCAGTGTAGCTTCTGTGAGAGAATCGTTCATGTTTGAAGCAAGAGGGCCCAGAACCTTGTTTTGCAGTTGGAATTGAGTTTGCTGTTTCAAGGAATACGGCCAACCTCTCAGTGTTTTCAAGAATGGGAAACATTACCTTTGTTGAAAATGGCCCCATACAACTGAAAGGAAGATGCAGTGTAGATTCTGTGAGAGAATCATTCATGTTTGAAGTAAGAGGGCCTAGAAACTTGTTTTGCAGTTTGAATTGAGTTTCCTGTCTCAAGGAATACTACCTAACTCTCAGCTTTTTCCTGAGTGAGGAACATCAACTTTGAGCCTAGTAGGCCCTTTCAAGTGAGTGGAGAAACACTCTGGTTTGAATAAAGTCTTTCATGTTAGACGATAGAGGGTCTAGCAGTTTGCTTTGCTTTGTGAACTGAGTTTGCTGTGTATGGGAATAATGCCTACCTGTCAGTGTTTTCAAGAGTGAGAAACATCACCTTTGTTCACAATGGCCCCTTATAACTGAATTGAAGTTGCAGGGTAGCTTGGGTGAGGGAATCAATAATGTTTCAAGCAAGAGGGGCTAGCACGTTCTTTTGCAGTTGGAATTGAGTTTGCTGTGTCAAGGAATAGTGCCTAACTCTAAGCTTTTTCCTGGGTGAGGAACATCAACGTTGAGCCAAATAGGCCCTTTCAAGTTTGTGGAGAAACACTCTAGTTCTAATAAAATAATTCAGGTTAGAAGGAAGACGGTCTAGCAGTTTGCTTAGTATTGTGAACTGAGTTTGCTGTATCAGGCAATACTGCCTACCTCTCAGTGTTTTCAAGAATGAGAAACATTACCTTTGTTGAAAATGGCCACATACAACTGAAAGGAAGATGCAGTGTAGCTTCTGTCAGAGAATCATTCATGTTTGAAGCAAGAGGGGCTAGCACCTTGTTTTGCAGTTGGAATTGACTTTGCTGTTTGAAGGAACACTGCCTACCTCTCAGTGTTTTCAAGACTGAGAAACATTACCTTTGTTGAAAATGGCCCCATACAACTGAAAGGAACATGCAGTGTAGATTCTGTGAGAGAATCATTCATGTTTGAAGTAAGAGGGCCTAGAAACTTGTTTTGCAGTTTGAATTGAGTTTCCTGTCTCAGGGAATACTACCTAAGTCTCAGCTTTTTCCTGAGTGAGGAACATCCGCTTTGAGCCTAGTAAGCCCTTTCAAGTGAATGGAGAAACACTCTAGTTTGAATAAAATCTTTCATGTTAGACGATAGAGGGTCTAGCAGTTTGCTTTGCATTGTGAACTGAGTTTCCTGTGTAAGGGAATAATGCCTAGCTGTCAGTGTTTTCAAGAGTGAGAAACATCACCTTTGTTCACAATGGCCCCATAAACTGAATTGAAGTTGCAGTGTAGCTTGGGTGAGGGAATCAATAATGTTTGAAGCAAGAGGGGCTAGCATGTTCTTTTGCAGTTGGAATTGAGTTTGCTGTCTCAAAGAATACTGCCTAACTCTAAGCTTTTTCCTGGGTGAGGAACATCAACGTTGAGCCAAATTGGCCCTTTCAAGTTTGTGGAGAAACACTCTAGTTCGAATAAAATCTTTCATGTTAGAAGGAAGAGGATCTAGCCGTTTACTTAGCATTGTAAACTGAGTTTCCTATATAAGGGAATAGTGCCTACCTCTCAGTGTTTTCAAGAATGAGAAACATTACCCTTGCTGAAAAAGGCCCCACACAACTGAAAGGAAGATGCAGTGTAGCTTCTTGGAGAGAATCATTCATGTTTGAAGCAAGAGGACCTGGAACCTTGTTTTGTAGTTGATTTGAGCTTGCTGTTTGAAGGAATACTGACTACTTGTCAGCTTTTTCATGTGTGAGAAATATCGACTTTGTGACTAATAGCCCCTTTCAAGTGAGTGGAGAAACCTTGTACTGGTTGTAAGAAATTCTTTCATGTTAGAAGGAAGAGGTTCTAGCAGCTTGCTTTGCATTGTGAACTGTGTTTGAAGTATAAGGGAATACTGAATACCTGTCAGTATTTTCAAGCATGAGAAACATCACCTTTGCACACAATGGCTCTATACAATTGAATGGAGGAAGCAGGGTTGCTTGTGTGAGAGAAACAATAATGTTTGAAGCAAGAGGGGCTAGCACCTTGTTTTGCAGTTGGAATTGAGTTTGCTCTTTCAAGGAATACTGCCTACCTCTCAGTGTTTTCAAGAATGAGAAACCTTACCTTTGTTGAAAATGGCCCCATACAACTGAAAGGAAGATGCAGTGTAGCTTCTGTGAGAGAATCATTCATGTATGAAGTAAGAGGGCCTAGAACCTTGCTTTGCAGTTTGAATTGAGTTTGCTGTCTCAAGGAATACTGCCTAAATCTCAGGTTTTTCCTGGGTGAGGAACATGAACTTTGTGTCAAATAGGCCCTATCGAGTGAATGGACAAACTCTCTACTTCAAATAAAATAATTCATATTAGAAGGAAGAGGGTGTAGCAGTTTGCTTAGTATTGTGAGCTGAGTTTGCTGTATAAGGCAATAGTGCCTACCTCTCAGTGTTTTCAAGAATGAGAAACATTACCTTTGTTGAAAATGGCCCCATACAACTGAAAGGAAGATGCAGTGTGGCTTCTGTGAGAGAATCGTTCATGTTTGAAGTAAGAGGGCTTAGAACCTTGCTTTGCAGTTTGATTTGAGTTTGCTGTTTAAAGGAATACTGCCTACCTCCCAGCTTTTTCATGGGTGAGGAACATGAACTCTGTGCCTATTAGCCCCTTTCAAGTGAGTGGAGAAACATTGTAGTGCTTCTAAGAAAATCTTTCCTGTTAGAAGGAAGAGGGTCTAGCAGCTTGCTTTACATTGTGAACTGAGTTTGCTGTATAATGGAATACTACCTACCTGTCAGTGTTTTCAAGAGTGAGAAACATCACCTTTGTTGAAATGGCCCCATACAACTGAAAGGAAGATGCAGTGTAGATTCTGTGAGAGAATCATTCATGTTTGAAGTAAGAGGGCCTAGAAACTTGTTTTGCAGTTTAAATTGAGTTTTCTGTCTCAAGGAATACTACCTCACTCTCAGCTTTTTCCTGAGTGAGGAACATCAACTTTGAGCCTAGTAGGCCCTTTCAAGTGAGTGGAGAAACGCTCTAGTTTAATTGAAATCTTTCATGTTTGACGATAGAGGGTGTAGCAGTTTGCTTTGCATTGTGAACTGAGTTTGCTGTGTAAGGGAATAATGCCTACCTGTCAGTGTTTTCAAGAGTGAGAAACATCACCTTTGTTCACAATGGCCCCATATAACTGAATTGAAGTTGCAGTGTAGCTTGGGTGAGGGAATCAACAGTGTTTGAAGCAAGAGGGGCTAGCACGTTCTTTTGCAGTTGGAATTGAGTTTGCTGTCTCAAGGAATAGTGCCTAACTCTAAGCTTTTTCCTGGGTGAGGAACATCAACGTTGAGCCAAATTGGCCCTTTCAAGTTTGTGGAGAAACACTCTAGTTCTAATAAAATAATTCAGGTTAGAAGGAAGAGGGTCTAGCAGTTTGCTTAGGATTGTGAACTGAGTTTGCTGTATCAGGCAATAGTGCCTACCTCTCAGTGTTTTCAAGAATGAGAAACATTACCTTTGTTGAAAATTGCCCCATACACCTGAAAGGAAGATGCAGTGTAGCTTGTGTGAGAGAATTATTCATGTTTGAAGCAAGAGGTCCTAGAGCCTTGTTTTGCGGTTTGATTTGAGTTTGCTGTGTCAAGGAATACTGCCTAACTCTCCGTGTTTTACTGGGTGAGGAACATCAACTTTGTGCCAAATAGCCAATTTCAAGTGAGTATAGAAGCACTGTAGCTCTTCGAAGAAAACCACTAATGTTAGGAGGAAGAAGGTCTTTCAGCATGCTTTGCATTGTGAATGGAGCTTGCTCTTGAAAACAACAATGCCTACCTCTATGTGTATCCATGAATGAGAATACAAGTGAATTAAAGAAGCACTGTTGGTCTTGTTAGAGAACCATTAATTTTAGAAGCAAGAGGGTCTAGCAACTTGTTTAGTACTGTGAATTCAGTTAACATTTTCAAAGGCTTCTGCATATCCCTTAGTGTTATCACAGTTCTGTATCATCAACTTTTTACAAAATGACCCCTCTATAGTGAATGGCAGGAGCACTGTAGCTCTTCAAAGAGACACATTAAATTTAGAAGCAATAAGGTGTACCACGTTGTTTAGCATTGTGAAATGAGTTGGCTCTCGAAAGGAACACTGCCTAAGTCTCAGCTTTTTCATGGGTGAGAAACATCATCTTTCAGCCAAATAGCCCCTTTTGAGTGAGTGGAGAAACACTCTAGTTCGAATAAAATCTTTCATACTAGAAGGACGAGAGTCTAGGAGTTTGCTTAGCCTTGTGAACTGAGTTAGCTGTATAAGAGAATAGTGCCTACCTCTCAGGGATTTCAAGAATGAGAAACATTACCTTTTTGAAAATGGCCCCATACAACTGAAAGGAAGATACAGTGTAGCTTCTGTGAGAGAATCATTCATGTTTGAAGTAAGAGGGCCTAGAACCTTGTTTTGCAGTTGGAATTGAGTTTGCTCTCTCAAGGAATACTGTCTAAATCTCAGCTTTTTCCTGGGTGAGGAACATCAACTTTGAGCCAAGTAGGCCCTTACAAGTGAGTGGCGAAACACTCTAGTTCGAATAAAATCTTTCATGTTAGAAGGAAGAGGGTCTAGCCATTTGCTTAGCATTGTGAACTGAGTTTCCTGTATAAGGGAATAGTGCCTACCTCTCAGTGTTTTCAAGAATGAGAAACATTACCTTTGTTCACAATGGCTATATACAATTGAATGGAAGAAGCAGTGTAGCTTGTGTGAGAGAATCAATAATGTTTTAAGCAAGAGGGGCTAGCACCTTGTTTTGCAGTTTGAATTGAGTTTGCTTTTTCAAGGAATACTGCCTACTTCTCAGTGCTTTCATGGTGAGGAACATCAACTGTGTGGAAAATTGCCTCTTTGAAGGGAATGGATTCATTCCTGCATCTCTTGTGGGAGTTAAGATTGATGTAAGAAGTATAAGTGTCATGCTCCTTCTTATGCGTTGAGAATTGAGGTACCTGTTTAAAGTAATACTGACTTCCACTCAGTGTTCTCTTGGGTGACTAATATCACCTTTGTGCCAAATAACCCCTTAAAGTGAATGGAAAAAGCTCTGTGTGTCTTGTAATAGAACCATTCATGATAGAAGCAATAGGGTCCAGCTCCTTGTTGAGCAGTGTTAGTTGAGCGAATTTTAAAAGGAGAAGTGCCTGTCTCTCAGTTTTCTGAAGTGTGGGGAACATCATTTTCACACAAAATTGCCCCTTTCAATGAATGGAAGAATTACTCTATGTCCTGTAGAGAACCACAAACGTTACAAGAAAGAGGGTCTAGCACTTTGTTTAATACTTTAAATTGAGTAAGCATTTAAAAGGAATACTGCCTACCTCTCAGGCTTTTAAAGTGTGAGGAATACAGTCTTTGGCAAAAGAGCCCCATTCAAGTGAATGGAAGAAACATTGTATCTCTTGTAATGCAGATGTCCAGGTGTGCAGCAGGAGGTTCTGGCCCATTGTTTCCCTGTGCGAATTGAATTAGCACATGAAAGAATGCTTCCCAAAGAAAGTCTTTTTTGAAGGATATACTGCCTTTCACACAGTTTTTTCAGGTGGGTGGAACATCACTTTTTTGGATAAGTGCCAAATTCAAGTGAAAGGAAGCAGCACTGTTTCTATTTTAAGAACAGCATTAATGTTAGAAGCAAGGGGTGCTAGCATGCTGTTTACCAGTGAGAAATGAATGAACTTTTCAAGGGAATACTGCCTGTCTCTCTGGCTTTACACTGTGCAGAACATTACTTTTTTCAAACAGCCATTTGCAAGTGAATGGAAGAAGCACTGTTTCTCTTCCAAGAGAACCATGAATGTTACAAGCAAGAGGGCCAAGAACCTTGTATAGCATTGTGAATTCAGTTAGCTGGTTATAAGAATACGGCCTACATCTCAGTGTTATTTTGAGTGAAAAACATAAACTTTGTGCCAAATACCGCCTTTTAAATGAATGGAGAAACACTGTAGCTCTTCTAATAAAACCATTAATGTTAGAAGGAAGAGGGTCTAGCACATTGTTTAGCATTGTGTATTGAGTTAATTGTGGAAAGGAATACAGTCTACCTCTCATTGTTTTCATGGGGGAGAACATCACCTTTTTCAAAATCACCATATCCTGTGAAGGCCTGAAGCGTTGAGGCTCTTATAAGAGAAATATGAATTTTAGCAGAAAGTGGCTCGAGCACTTTGATTAGCATTGTGAATTGAGTTGGCTTTTCAAAGGAACATTGCCTAACTCAGCTTTTTCCTGTGAGGAACATCAACTTTGAGCCTAACAGGCCCTTTCAATTGAGTGGGGAAACACTCTAGTTTGAATAAAATCTTTCATGTTAGACGAGAGAAGGTCTAGCAGTTTGCTTTGCATTGTGAACTGAGTTTACTGTGTAAGGGAATAGTGCCTACCTGTCAGTGTTTTCAAGAGTGAGAAACATCACCTTTGTTCACAATGGCCCCATACAACTTAATTGAAGATGCAGTTTAGCTTGTGTGAGGGAATCAATAATGTTTGAAGCAAGAAGGGCTAGCGCGTTCTTTTGCCGTTGGAATTGAGTTTGCTTTTTCAAGGAATACTGCCTACCTCTCAGTGTTTTCAAGAATGAGAAACATTACCTTTGCAGAAAATGGCCCCATACAACTGAAAGGAAGATGCAGTGTGGCTTCTGTGAGAGAATCGTTCATGTTTGAACTGAGACGGCTTAGAACCTTGCTTTGAAGTTTGATTTGAGTTTGCTGTTTAAAGGAATACTGCCTACCTCTCAGCTTTTTCATGGGTGAGGAACACGGACTTTGTGCCTATTAGACCCTTTCAAGTGAGTGGAGAAACACTCTAGTTTGAATAAAATCTTTCATGTTAGACCATAGAGGGTCTAGCAGTTTGCTTTGCATTGTGAACTGAGTTTGCTGTGTATGGGAATAATTCCTACCTGTCAGTGTTTTCAAGAGTGAGAAACATCACCTTTGTTCACAATGGCCCGTTATAACTGAATTGAAGTTCCAGGGTAGCTTGGGTGAGGGAATCAATAATGTTTGAAGGAAGAGGGGCTAGCACGTTGTTTTGCAGTTGGAATTGAGTTTGCTGTCTCAAGGAATACTGCCTAACTCTAAGCTTTTTCCTGGGTGAGGAACATCAACGTTGAGTCAAATAGGCCCTTTCAAGTTTGTGGACAAAGACTCTAGTTCTAATAAAATAATTCAGGTTAGAAGGAAGACGGTCTAGCAGTTTGCTTAGGATTGTGAACTGAGCTTGCTGTATCAGGCAATAGTGCCTACCTCTCAGTGTTTTCAAGAATGAGAAACATTACCTTTGTTGAAAATGGCCCCATACAACTGAAAGGAAGATGCAGTGTAGCTTCTGGGAGAGAATCATTGATGTTTGAAGCAAGAGGGCCTGGAACCTTGTTTTGAGTATAGAAGCACTGTAGCTCTTCGAAGAAAACCACTAATGTTAGGAGGAAGAAGGTCTAGCAGCATGCTTTGCATTGTGAATGGAGCTTGCTCTTGAAAAGAACAATGCCTACCTCTAAGTGTATCCATGAATGAGAATACAAGTGAATGAAAGGAGCACTGTTGGTCTTGTTAGAGAACCATTAATTTTAGAAGCAAGATGGTCTAGCAACTTGTTTAGTATTGTGAATTCAGTTAACATTTTCAAAGGCTTCTGCATATCCCTTAGTGTTATCACAGTTCTGTATCATCAACTTTTTGCAAAATGACCCCTCTATAGTGAATGGCAGGAGCACTATAGCTCTTCAAAGAGACACATTAAAGTTAGAAGCAATAAGGTCTACCACCTTGTTTAGCATTGTGAACTGAGTTGTCTCTCGAAAGGAACACTGCCTAAGTCTCAGCTTTTTCAAGGGGGAGGAACATCATCTTTCAGCCAAATAGCCCCTTTTGAGTGAGTGGAGAAACACTCTAGTTCGAAAAAAATATTTCATACTTAGAAGGAAGAGAGTCTAGCAGTTTGCTTAGCCTTGTGAACTGAGTTGGCTGTATAAGAGAATAGTGCCTACCTCTCAGGGATTTCAAGAATGAGAAACATTACCTTTTTGAAAATGGCCCCATACAACAGAAAGGAAGATGCAGTGTAGCTTCTGGGAGAGAATCATTCATGTTTGAAGTAAGAGGGCCTAGAACCTTGTTTTGCAGTTTGAATTGAGTTTGCTGTCTCAAGGAATACTGTGTAAATCTCAGCTTTTTCCTGGGTGAGGAACATCAACTTTGAGCCAAATAGGCCCTTACAAAAGAGTGGCGAAACACTCAAGTTCGAACAAAATCTTTCATGTTAGAAGGAACAGGGTCTAGCAGCTTGCTTTGCATTGTGAACTGCGTTTGAATTGTAAGGGAATACTGAATACCTGTCAGTATTTTCAAGAATGAGAAACATCACCTTTGTTCACAATGGCTCTTTACAATTGAATGGAAGAAGCAGGGTAGCTTGTTTGAGAGAATCAATAATGTTTGAAGCAGGAAGGGCTAGCACCTTGTTTTGCAGTTGGAATTGAGTTTGCTGTTTCAAGGAATACTGCCTAACTCTCAGTGTTTTCAAGAATGAGAAACCTTACCTTTGTTGAAAATGGCCCCATACAACTGAAAGGAGGATGCAGTGTAGCTTCTGTGAGAGAATCATTCATGTTTGAAGCAAGAGGTCCTAGAGCCTGCTTTGCGGTTTGATTTGAGTTTGCTGTGTAAATGATTACTGCCTAACTCTCAGTGTTTTCATGGGTGAAGAACATCAACTTTGTGCCAAATAGCCAATTTCAAGTGAGTATAGAAGCACTGTAGCTCTTCGAAGAAAACCACTAATGTTAGGAGGAAGAAGGTCTTGCAGCATGCTTTGCATTGTGAATGGAGCTTGCTCTTGAAAAGAACAATGCGTACCTCTAAGTGTATCCATGAATGAGAATACAAGTGAATGAAAGGAGCACTGTTGGTCTTGTTAGAGAACCATTAATTTTAGAAGCAAGAGGGTCTAGCAACTTGTTTAATATTGTGAATTCAGTTACCATTTTCAAAGGCTTCTGCATATCCCTTAGTGTTATCACAGTTCTGTATCATGAACTTTTTGCAAAATGACCCCTCTATAGTGAATGGCAGGAGCACTGTAGCTCTTCAAAGAGACACATTAAAGTTAGAAGCAATAAGGTCTACCACGTTGTTTAGCATTGTGAACTGAGTTGTCTCTCGAAAGGAACACTGCCTAAGTCTCATCTTTTTCATGGGGAAGGAACATCATCTTTCAGCCAAATAGCCCCTTTTGAGTGAGTGGAGAAACACTCTAGTTCGAATAAAATCTTTCATACTTAGAAGGAAGAGAGTCTAGCACTTTGCTTAGCCTTGTGAACTGTGTTGGCTGTATAAGAGAATAGTGCCTACCTCTCAGGGATTTCAAGAATGAGAAACATTACCTTTGTTGAAAATGGCCCCATACAACTGAAAGGAAGATGCAGTGTGGCTTCTGTGAGAGAATCGTTCATGTTTGAAGTAAGAGGGCTTAGAACCTGGCTTTGCAGTTTGATTTGAGTTTGCTGTTTAAAGGAATACTGCCTACCTCTCAGCTTTTTCATGGGTGAGGAACATGGACTTTGTGCCTATTAGCCCCTTTCAAGTGAGTGGAGAAACATTGTAGTGCTTCTAAGAAAATCTTTCATGTTAGAAGGAAGAGGGTCTAGCAGCTTGCTTTACATTGTGAACTGAGTTTGATGTATAAGGGAGTACTACCTACCTGTCAGTGTTTTCAACAGTGAGAAACATCACATTTGTTCACAATGACCACATACAACTGAAAGGAAGATGCAGCAGTGTAGCTTCTGTGAGAGAATCGTTCATGTTTGAAGCAAGAGGGCCCAGAACCTTGTTTTGCAGTTGGAATTGAGTTTGCTGTTTCAAGGAATACGGCCAACCTCTCAGTGTTTTCAAGAATGAGAAACATTACCTTTGTTGAAAATGGCCCCATACAACTGAAAGGAAGATGCAGTGTAGATTCTGTGAGAGAATCATTCATGTTTGAAGTAAGAGGGCCTAGAAACTTGTTTTGCAGTTTGAATTGAGTTTCCTGTCTCAAGGAATACTACCTAACTCTCAGCTTTTTCCTGAGTGAGGAACATCAACTTTGAGCCTAGTAGGCCCTTTCAAGTGAGTGGAGAAACACTCTAGTTTGAATAAAGTCTTTCATGTTAGACGATAGAGGGTCTAGCAGTTTGCTTTGCTTTGTGAACTGAGTTTGCTGTGTATGGGAATAATGCCTACCTGTCAGTGTTTTCAAGAGTGAGAAACATCACCTTTGTTCACAATGGCCCCTTATAACTGAATTGAAGTTGCAGGGTAGCTTGGGTGAGGGAATCAATAATGTTTGAAGCAAGAGGGGCTAGCACGTTGTTTTGCAGTTGGAATTGAGTTTGCTGTCTCAAGGAATACTGCCTAACTCTAAGCTTTTTCCTGGGTGAGGAACATCAACGTTGAGCCAAATAGGCCCTTTCAAGTTTGTGGAGAAACACTCTAGTTCTAATAAAATAATTCAGGTTAGAAGGAAGACGGTCTAGCAGTTTGCTTAGGATTGTGAACTGAGTTTGCTGTATCAGGCAATACTGCCTACCTCTCAGTGTTTTCAAGAATGAGAAACATTACCTTTGTTGAAAATGGCCCCATACAACTGAAAGGAAGATGCAGTGTAGCTTCTGTCAGAGAATCATTCATGTTTGAAGCAAGAGGGGCTAACACCTTGTTTTGCAGTTGGAATTGACTTTGCTGTTTGAAGGAACACTGCCTACCTCTCAGTGTTTTCAAGACTGAGAAACATTACCTTTGTTGAAAATGGCCCCATACAACTGAAAGGAACATGCAGTGTAGATTCTGTGAGAGAATCATTCATGTTTGAAGTAAGAGGGCCTAGAAACTTGTTTTGCAGTTTGAATTGAGTTTCCTGTCTCAGGGAATACTACCTAAGTCTCAGCTTTTTCCTGAGTGAGGAACATCCGCTTTGAGCCTAGTAAGCCCTTTCAAGTGAATGGAGAAACACTCTAGTTTGAATAAAATCTTTCATGTTAGACGATAGAGGGTCTAGCAGTTATCTTTGCATTGTGAACTGAGTTTCCTGTGTAAGGGAATAATGCCTAGCTGTCAGTGTTTTCAAGAGTGAGAAACATCACCTTTGTTCACAATGGCCCCATATAACTGAATTGAAGTTGCAGTGTAGCTTGGGTGAGGGAATCAATAATGTTTGAAGCAAGAGGGGCTAGCATGTTCTTTTGCAGTTGGAATTGAGTTTGCTGTCTCAAGGAATACTGCCTAACTCTAAGCTTTTTCCTGGGTGAGGAACATCAACGTTGAGCCAAATTGGCCCTTTCAAGTTTGTGGAGAAACACTCTAGTTCGAATAAAATCTTTCATGTTAGAAGGAAGAGGATCTAGCCGTTTGCTTAGCATTGTGAACTGAGTTTCCTATATAAGGGAATAGTGCCTACCTCTCAGTGTTTTCAAGAATGAGAAACATTACCCTTGCTGAAAATGGCCCCACACAACTGAAAGGAAGATGCAGTGTAGCTTCTTGGAGAGAATCATTCATGTTTGAAGCAAGAGGACCTGGAACCTTGTTTTGTAGTTGATTTGAGCTTGCTGTTTGAAGGAATACTGACTACTTGTCAGCTTTTTCATGTGTGAGAAATATCGACTTTGTGACTAATAGCCCCTTTCCAGTGAGTGGAGAAACCTTGTACTGGTTGTAAGAAAATCTTTCATGTTAGAAGGAAGAGGTGCTAGCAGCTTGCTTTGCATTGTGAACTGTGTTTGAAGTATAATGGAATACTGAATACCTGTCAGTATTTTCAAGAATGAGAAACATCACCTTTGCACACAATGGCTCTATACAATTGAATGGAGGAAGCAGGGTTGCTTGTGTGAGAGAAACAATAATGTTTGAAGCAAGAGGGGCTAGCACCTTGTTTTGCAGTTGGAATTGAGTTTGCTTTTTCAAGGAATACTGCCTACCTCTCAGTGTTTTCAAGAATGAGAAACATTACCTTTGCAGAAAATGGCCCCATACAACTGAAAGGAAGATGCAGTGTGGCTTCTGTGAGAGAATCGTTCATGTTTGAACTGAGACGGCTTAGAACCTTGCTTTGAAGTTTGATTTGAGTTTGCTGTTTAAAGGAATACTGCCTACCTCTCAGCTTTTTCATGGGTGAGGAACACGGACTTTGTGCCTATTAGACCCTTTCAAGTGAGTGGAGAAACACTCTAGTTTGAATAAAATCTTTCATGTTAGACCATAGAGGGTCTAGCAGTTTGCTTTGCATTGTGAACTGAGTTTGCTGTGTATGGGAATAATTCCTACCTGTCAGTGTTTTCAAGAGTGAGAAACATCACCTTTGTTCACAATGGCCCGTTATAACTGAATTGAAGTTCCAGGGTAGCTTGGGTGAGGGAATCAATAATGTTTGAAGGAAGAGGGGCTAGCACGTTGTTTTGCAGTTGGAATTGAGTTTGCTGTCTCAAGGAATACTGCCTAACTCTAAGCTTTTTCCTGGGTGAGGAACATCAACGTTGAGTCAAATAGGCCCTTTCAAGTTTGTGGACAAAGACTCTAGTTCTAATAAAATAATTCAGGTTAGAAGGAAGACGGTCTAGCAGTTTGCTTAGGATTGTGAACTGAGCTTGCTGTATCAGGCAATAGTGCCTACCTCTCAGTGTTTTCAAGAATGAGAAACATTACCTTTGTTGAAAATGGCCCCATACAACTGAAAGGAAGATGCAGTGTAGCTTCTGGGAGAGAATCATTGATGTTTGAAGCAAGAGGGCCTGGAACCTTGTTTTGAGTATAGAAGCACTGTAGCTCTTCGAAGAAAACCACTAATGTTAGGAGGAAGAAGGTCTAGCAGCATGCTTTGCATTGTGAATGGAGCTTGCTCTTGAAAAGAACAATGCCTACCTCTAAGTGTATCCATGAATGAGAATACAAGTGAATGAAAGGAGCACTGTTGGTCTTGTTAGAGAACCATTAATTTTAGAAGCAAGATGGTCTAGCAACTTGTTTAGTATTGTGAATTCAGTTAACATTTTCAAAGGCTTCTGCATATCCCTTAGTGTTATCACAGTTCTGTATCATCAACTTTTTGCAAAATGACCCCTCTATAGTGAATGGCAGGAGCACTATAGCTCTTCAAAGAGACACATTAAAGTTAGAAGCAATAAGGTCTACCACCTTGTTTAGCATTGTGAACTGAGTTGTCTCTCGAAAGGAACACTGCCTAAGTCTCAGCTTTTTCAAGGGGGAGGAACATCATCTTTCAGCCAAATAGCCCCTTTTGAGTGAGTGGAGAAACACTCTAGTTCGAAAAAAATATTTCATACTTAGAAGGAAGAGAGTCTAGCAGTTTGCTTAGCCTTGTGAACTGAGTTGGCTGTATAAGAGAATAGTGCCTACCTCTCAGGGATTTCAAGAATGAGAAACATTACCTTTTTGAAAATGGCCCCATACAACAGAAAGGAAGATGCAGTGTAGCTTCTGGGAGAGAATCATTCATGTTTGAAGTAAGAGGGCCTAGAACCTTGTTTTGCAGTTTGAATTGAGTTTGCTGTCTCAAGGAATACTGTGTAAATCTCAGCTTTTTCCTGGGTGAGGAACATCAACTTTGAGCCAAATAGGCCCTTACAAAAGAGTGGCGAAACACTCAAGTTCGAACAAAATCTTTCATGTTAGAAGGAACAGGGTCTAGCAGCTTGCTTTGCATTGTGAACTGCGTTTGAATTGTAAGGGAATACTGAATACCTGTCAGTATTTTCAAGAATGAGAAACATCACCTTTGTTCACAATGGCTCTTTACAATTGAATGGAAGAAGCAGGGTAGCTTGTTTGAGAGAATCAATAATGTTTGAAGCAGGAAGGGCTAGCACCTTGTTTTGCAGTTGGAATTGAGTTTGCTGTTTCAAGGAATACTGCCTAACTCTCAGTGTTTTCAAGAATGAGAAACCTTACCTTTGTTGAAAATGGCCCCATACAACTGAAAGGAGGATGCAGTGTAGCTTCTGTGAGAGAATCATTCATGTTTGAAGCAAGAGGTCCTAGAGCCTGCTTTGCGGTTTGATTTGAGTTTGCTGTGTAAATGATTACTGCCTAACTCTCAGTGTTTTCATGGGTGAAGAACATCAACTTTGTGCCAAATAGCCAATTTCAAGTGAGTATAGAAGCACTGTAGCTCTTCGAAGAAAACCACTAATGTTAGGAGGAAGAAGGTCTTGCAGCATGCTTTGCATTGTGAATGGAGCTTGCTCTTGAAAAGAACAATGCGTACCTCTAAGTGTATCCATGAATGAGAATACAAGTGAATGAAAGGAGCACTGTTGGTCTTGTTAGAGAACCATTAATTTTAGAAGCAAGAGGGTCTAGCAACTTGTTTAATATTGTGAATTCAGTTACCATTTTCAAAGGCTTCTGCATATCCCTTAGTGTTATCACAGTTCTGTATCATGAACTTTTTGCAAAATGACCCCTCTATAGTGAATGGCAGGAGCACTGTAGCTCTTCAAAGAGACACATTAAAGTTAGAAGCAATAAGGTCTACCACGTTGTTTAGCATTGTGAACTGAGTTGTCTCTCGAAAGGAACACTGCCTAAGTCTCATCTTTTTCATGGGGAAGGAACATCATCTTTCAGCCAAATAGCCCCTTTTGAGTGAGTGGAGAAACACTCTAGTTCGAATAAAATCTTTCATACTTAGAAGGAAGAGAGTCTAGCACTTTGCTTAGCCTTGTGAACTGTGTTGGCTGTATAAGAGAATAGTGCCTACCTCTCAGGGATTTCAAGAATGAGAAACATTACCTTTGTTGAAAATGGCCCCATACAACTGAAAGGAAGATGCAGTGTGGCTTCTGTGAGAGAATCGTTCATGTTTGAAGTAAGAGGGCTTAGAACCTGGCTTTGCAGTTTGATTTGAGTTTGCTGTTTAAAGGAATACTGCCTACCTCTCAGCTTTTTCATGGGTGAGGAACATGGACTTTGTGCCTATTAGCCCCTTTCAAGTGAGTGGAGAAACATTGTAGTGCTTCTAAGAAAATCTTTCATGTTAGAAGGAAGAGGGTCTAGCAGCTTGCTTTACATTGTGAACTGAGTTTGATGTATAAGGGAGTACTACCTACCTGTCAGTGTTTTCAACAGTGAGAAACATCACATTTGTTCACAATGACCACATACAACTGAAAGGAAGATGCAGCAGTGTAGCTTCTGTGAGAGAATCGTTCATGTTTGAAGCAAGAGGGCCCAGAACCTTGTTTTGCAGTTGGAATTGAGTTTGCTGTTTCAAGGAATACGGCCAACCTCTCAGTGTTTTCAAGAATGAGAAACATTACCTTTGTTGAAAATGGCCCCATACAACTGAAAGGAAGATGCAGTGTAGATTCTGTGAGAGAATCATTCATGTTTGAAGTAAGAGGGCCTAGAAACTTGTTTTGCAGTTTGAATTGAGTTTCCTGTCTCAAGGAATACTACCTAACTCTCAGCTTTTTCCTGAGTGAGGAACATCAACTTTGAGCCTAGTAGGCCCTTTCAAGTGAGTGGAGAAACACTCTAGTTTGAATAAAGTCTTTCATGTTAGACGATAGAGGGTCTAGCAGTTTGCTTTGCTTTGTGAACTGAGTTTGCTGTGTATGGGAATAATGCCTACCTGTCAGTGTTTTCAAGAGTGAGAAACATCACCTTTGTTCACAATGGCCCCTTATAACTGAATTGAAGTTGCAGGGTAGCTTGGGTGAGGGAATCAATAATGTTTGAAGCAAGAGGGGCTAGCACGTTGTTTTGCAGTTGGAATTGAGTTTGCTGTCTCAAGGAATACTGCCTAACTCTAAGCTTTTTCCTGGGTGAGGAACATCAACGTTGAGCCAAATAGGCCCTTTCAAGTTTGTGGAGAAACACTCTAGTTCTAATAAAATAATTCAGGTTAGAAGGAAGACGGTCTAGCAGTTTGCTTAGGATTGTGAACTGAGTTTGCTGTATCAGGCAATACTGCCTACCTCTCAGTGTTTTCAAGAATGAGAAACATTACCTTTGTTGAAAATGGCCCCATACAACTGAAAGGAAGATGCAGTGTAGCTTCTGTCAGAGAATCATTCATGTTTGAAGCAAGAGGGGCTAACACCTTGTTTTGCAGTTGGAATTGACTTTGCTGTTTGAAGGAACACTGCCTACCTCTCAGTGTTTTCAAGACTGAGAAACATTACCTTTGTTGAAAATGGCCCCATACAACTGAAAGGAACATGCAGTGTAGATTCTGTGAGAGAATCATTCATGTTTGAAGTAAGAGGGCCTAGAAACTTGTTTTGCAGTTTGAATTGAGTTTCCTGTCTCAGGGAATACTACCTAAGTCTCAGCTTTTTCCTGAGTGAGGAACATCCGCTTTGAGCCTAGTAAGCCCTTTCAAGTGAATGGAGAAACACTCTAGTTTGAATAAAATCTTTCATGTTAGACGATAGAGGGTCTAGCAGTTATCTTTGCATTGTGAACTGAGTTTCCTGTGTAAGGGAATAATGCCTAGCTGTCAGTGTTTTCAAGAGTGAGAAACATCACCTTTGTTCACAATGGCCCCATATAACTGAATTGAAGTTGCAGTGTAGCTTGGGTGAGGGAATCAATAATGTTTGAAGCAAGAGGGGCTAGCATGTTCTTTTGCAGTTGGAATTGAGTTTGCTGTCTCAAGGAATACTGCCTAACTCTAAGCTTTTTCCTGGGTGAGGAACATCAACGTTGAGCCAAATTGGCCCTTTCAAGTTTGTGGAGAAACACTCTAGTTCGAATAAAATCTTTCATGTTAGAAGGAAGAGGATCTAGCCGTTTGCTTAGCATTGTGAACTGAGTTTCCTATATAAGGGAATAGTGCCTACCTCTCAGTGTTTTCAAGAATGAGAAACATTACCCTTGCTGAAAATGGCCCCACACAACTGAAAGGAAGATGCAGTGTAGCTTCTTGGAGAGAATCATTCATGTTTGAAGCAAGAGGACCTGGAACCTTGTTTTGTAGTTGATTTGAGCTTGCTGTTTGAAGGAATACTGACTACTTGTCAGCTTTTTCATGTGTGAGAAATATCGACTTTGTGACTAATAGCCCCTTTCCAGTGAGTGGAGAAACCTTGTACTGGTTGTAAGAAAATCTTTCATGTTAGAAGGAAGAGGTGCTAGCAGCTTGCTTTGCATTGTGAACTGTGTTTGAAGTATAATGGAATACTGAATACCTGTCAGTATTTTCAAGAATGAGAAACATCACCTTTGCACACAATGGCTCTATACAATTGAATGGAGGAAGCAGGGTTGCTTGTGTGAGAGAAACAATAATGTTTGAAGCAAGAGGGGCTAGCACCTTGTTTTGCAGTTGGAATTGAGTTTGCTTTTTCAAGGAATACTGCCTACCTCTCAGTGTTTTCAAGAATGAGAAACATTACCTTTGCAGAAAATGGCCCCATACAACTGAAAGGAAGATGCAGTGTGGCTTCTGTGAGAGAATCGTTCATGTTTGAACTGAGACGGCTTAGAACCTTGCTTTGAAGTTTGATTTGAGTTTGCTGTTTAAAGGAATACTGCCTACCTCTCAGCTTTTTCATGGGTGAGGAACACGGACTTTGTGCCTATTAGACCCTTTCAAGTGAGTGGAGAAACACTCTAGTTTGAATAAAATCTTTCATGTTAGACCATAGAGGGTCTAGCAGTTTGCTTTGCATTGTGAACTGAGTTTGCTGTGTATGGGAATAATTCCTACCTGTCAGTGTTTTCAAGAGTGAGAAACATCACCTTTGTTCACAATGGCCCGTTATAACTGAATTGAAGTTCCAGGGTAGCTTGGGTGAGGGAATCAATAATGTTTGAAGGAAGAGGGGCTAGCACGTTGTTTTGCAGTTGGAATTGAGTTTGCTGTCTCAAGGAATACTGCCTAACTCTAAGCTTTTTCCTGGGTGAGGAACATCAACGTTGAGTCAAATAGGCCCTTTCAAGTTTGTGGACAAAGACTCTAGTTCTAATAAAATAATTCAGGTTAGAAGGAAGACGGTCTAGCAGTTTGCTTAGGATTGTGAACTGAGCTTGCTGTATCAGGCAATAGTGCCTACCTCTCAGTGTTTTCAAGAATGAGAAACATTACCTTTGTTGAAAATGGCCCCATACAACTGAAAGGAAGATGCAGTGTAGCTTCTGGGAGAGAATCATTGATGTTTGAAGCAAGAGGGCCTGGAACCTTGTTTTGAGTATAGAAGCACTGTAGCTCTTCGAAGAAAACCACTAATGTTAGGAGGAAGAAGGTCTAGCAGCATGCTTTGCATTGTGAATGGAGCTTGCTCTTGAAAAGAACAATGCCTACCTCTAAGTGTATCCATGAATGAGAATACAAGTGAATGAAAGGAGCACTGTTGGTCTTGTTAGAGAACCATTAATTTTAGAAGCAAGATGGTCTAGCAACTTGTTTAGTATTGTGAATTCAGTTAACATTTTCAAAGGCTTCTGCATATCCCTTAGTGTTATCACAGTTCTGTATCATCAACTTTTTGCAAAATGACCCCTCTATAGTGAATGGCAGGAGCACTATAGCTCTTCAAAGAGACACATTAAAGTTAGAAGCAATAAGGTCTACCACCTTGTTTAGCATTGTGAACTGAGTTGTCTCTCGAAAGGAACACTGCCTAAGTCTCAGCTTTTTCAAGGGGGAGGAACATCATCTTTCAGCCAAATAGCCCCTTTTGAGTGAGTGGAGAAACACTCTAGTTCGAAAAAAATATTTCATACTTAGAAGGAAGAGAGTCTAGCAGTTTGCTTAGCCTTGTGAACTGAGTTGGCTGTATAAGAGAATAGTGCCTACCTCTCAGGGATTTCAAGAATGAGAAACATTACCTTTTTGAAAATGGCCCCATACAACAGAAAGGAAGATGCAGTGTAGCTTCTGGGAGAGAATCATTCATGTTTGAAGTAAGAGGGCCTAGAACCTTGTTTTGCAGTTTGAATTGAGTTTGCTGTCTCAAGGAATACTGTGTAAATCTCAGCTTTTTCCTGGGTGAGGAACATCAACTTTGAGCCAAATAGGCCCTTACAAAAGAGTGGCGAAACACTCAAGTTCGAACAAAATCTTTCATGTTAGAAGGAACAGGGTCTAGCAGCTTGCTTTGCATTGTGAACTGCGTTTGAATTGTAAGGGAATACTGAATACCTGTCAGTATTTTCAAGAATGAGAAACATCACCTTTGTTCACAATGGCTCTTTACAATTGAATGGAAGAAGCAGGGTAGCTTGTTTGAGAGAATCAATAATGTTTGAAGCAGGAAGGGCTAGCACCTTGTTTTGCAGTTGGAATTGAGTTTGCTGTTTCAAGGAATACTGCCTAACTCTCAGTGTTTTCAAGAATGAGAAACCTTACCTTTGTTGAAAATGGCCCCATACAACTGAAAGGAGGATGCAGTGTAGCTTCTGTGAGAGAATCATTCATGTTTGAAGCAAGAGGTCCTAGAGCCTGCTTTGCGGTTTGATTTGAGTTTGCTGTGTAAATGATTACTGCCTAACTCTCAGTGTTTTCATGGGTGAAGAACATCAACTTTGTGCCAAATAGCCAATTTCAAGTGAGTATAGAAGCACTGTAGCTCTTCGAAGAAAACCACTAATGTTAGGAGGAAGAAGGTCTTGCAGCATGCTTTGCATTGTGAATGGAGCTTGCTCTTGAAAAGAACAATGCGTACCTCTAAGTGTATCCATGAATGAGAATACAAGTGAATGAAAGGAGCACTGTTGGTCTTGTTAGAGAACCATTAATTTTAGAAGCAAGAGGGTCTAGCAACTTGTTTAATATTGTGAATTCAGTTACCATTTTCAAAGGCTTCTGCATATCCCTTAGTGTTATCACAGTTCTGTATCATGAACTTTTTGCAAAATGACCCCTCTATAGTGAATGGCAGGAGCACTGTAGCTCTTCAAAGAGACACATTAAAGTTAGAAGCAATAAGGTCTACCACGTTGTTTAGCATTGTGAACTGAGTTGTCTCTCGAAAGGAACACTGCCTAAGTCTCATCTTTTTCATGGGGAAGGAACATCATCTTTCAGCCAAATAGCCCCTTTTGAGTGAGTGGAGAAACACTCTAGTTCGAATAAAATCTTTCATACTTAGAAGGAAGAGAGTCTAGCACTTTGCTTAGCCTTGTGAACTGTGTTGGCTGTATAAGAGAATAGTGCCTACCTCTCAGGGATTTCAAGAATGAGAAACATTACCTTTGTTGAAAATGGCCCCATACAACTGAAAGGAAGATGCAGTGTGGCTTCTGTGAGAGAATCGTTCATGTTTGAAGTAAGAGGGCTTAGAACCTGGCTTTGCAGTTTGATTTGAGTTTGCTGTTTAAAGGAATACTGCCTACCTCTCAGCTTTTTCATGGGTGAGGAACATGGACTTTGTGCCTATTAGCCCCTTTCAAGTGAGTGGAGAAACATTGTAGTGCTTCTAAGAAAATCTTTCATGTTAGAAGGAAGAGGGTCTAGCAGCTTGCTTTACATTGTGAACTGAGTTTGATGTATAAGGGAGTACTACCTACCTGTCAGTGTTTTCAACAGTGAGAAACATCACATTTGTTCACAATGACCACATACAACTGAAAGGAAGATGCAGCAGTGTAGCTTCTGTGAGAGAATCGTTCATGTTTGAAGCAAGAGGGCCCAGAACCTTGTTTTGCAGTTGGAATTGAGTTTGCTGTTTCAAGGAATACGGCCAACCTCTCAGTGTTTTCAAGAATGAGAAACATTACCTTTGTTGAAAATGGCCCCATACAACTGAAAGGAAGATGCAGTGTAGATTCTGTGAGAGAATCATTCATGTTTGAAGTAAGAGGGCCTAGAAACTTGTTTTGCAGTTTGAATTGAGTTTCCTGTCTCAAGGAATACTACCTAACTCTCAGCTTTTTCCTGAGTGAGGAACATCAACTTTGAGCCTAGTAGGCCCTTTCAAGTGAGTGGAGAAACACTCTAGTTTGAATAAAGTCTTTCATGTTAGACGATAGAGGGTCTAGCAGTTTGCTTTGCTTTGTGAACTGAGTTTGCTGTGTATGGGAATAATGCCTACCTGTCAGTGTTTTCAAGAGTGAGAAACATCACCTTTGTTCACAATGGCCCCTTATAACTGAATTGAAGTTGCAGGGTAGCTTGGGTGAGGGAATCAATAATGTTTGAAGCAAGAGGGGCTAGCACGTTGTTTTGCAGTTGGAATTGAGTTTGCTGTCTCAAGGAATACTGCCTAACTCTAAGCTTTTTCCTGGGTGAGGAACATCAACGTTGAGCCAAATAGGCCCTTTCAAGTTTGTGGAGAAACACTCTAGTTCTAATAAAATAATTCAGGTTAGAAGGAAGACGGTCTAGCAGTTTGCTTAGGATTGTGAACTGAGTTTGCTGTATCAGGCAATACTGCCTACCTCTCAGTGTTTTCAAGAATGAGAAACATTACCTTTGTTGAAAATGGCCCCATACAACTGAAAGGAAGATGCAGTGTAGCTTCTGTCAGAGAATCATTCATGTTTGAAGCAAGAGGGGCTAACACCTTGTTTTGCAGTTGGAATTGACTTTGCTGTTTGAAGGAACACTGCCTACCTCTCAGTGTTTTCAAGACTGAGAAACATTACCTTTGTTGAAAATGGCCCCATACAACTGAAAGGAACATGCAGTGTAGATTCTGTGAGAGAATCATTCATGTTTGAAGTAAGAGGGCCTAGAAACTTGTTTTGCAGTTTGAATTGAGTTTCCTGTCTCAGGGAATACTACCTAAGTCTCAGCTTTTTCCTGAGTGAGGAACATCCGCTTTGAGCCTAGTAAGCCCTTTCAAGTGAATGGAGAAACACTCTAGTTTGAATAAAATCTTTCATGTTAGACGATAGAGGGTCTAGCAGTTATCTTTGCATTGTGAACTGAGTTTCCTGTGTAAGGGAATAATGCCTAGCTGTCAGTGTTTTCAAGAGTGAGAAACATCACCTTTGTTCACAATGGCCCCATATAACTGAATTGAAGTTGCAGTGTAGCTTGGGTGAGGGAATCAATAATGTTTGAAGCAAGAGGGGCTAGCATGTTCTTTTGCAGTTGGAATTGAGTTTGCTGTCTCAAGGAATACTGCCTAACTCTAAGCTTTTTCCTGGGTGAGGAACATCAACGTTGAGCCAAATTGGCCCTTTCAAGTTTGTGGAGAAACACTCTAGTTCGAATAAAATCTTTCATGTTAGAAGGAAGAGGATCTAGCCGTTTGCTTAGCATTGTGAACTGAGTTTCCTATATAAGGGAATAGTGCCTACCTCTCAGTGTTTTCAAGAATGAGAAACATTACCCTTGCTGAAAATGGCCCCACACAACTGAAAGGAAGATGCAGTGTAGCTTCTTGGAGAGAATCATTCATGTTTGAAGCAAGAGGACCTGGAACCTTGTTTTGTAGTTGATTTGAGCTTGCTGTTTGAAGGAATACTGACTACTTGTCAGCTTTTTCATGTGTGAGAAATATCGACTTTGTGACTAATAGCCCCTTTCCAGTGAGTGGAGAAACCTTGTACTGGTTGTAAGAAAATCTTTCATGTTAGAAGGAAGAGGTGCTAGCAGCTTGCTTTGCATTGTGAACTGTGTTTGAAGTATAATGGAATACTGAATACCTGTCAGTATTTTCAAGAATGAGAAACATCACCTTTGCACACAATGGCTCTATACAATTGAATGGAGGAAGCAGGGTTGCTTGTGTGAGAGAAACAATAATGTTTGAAGCAAGAGGGGCTAGCACCTTGTTTTGCAGTTGGAATTGAGTTTGCTCTTTCAAGGAATACTGCCTACCTCTCAGTGTTTTCAAGAATGAGAAACCTTACCTTTGTTGAAAATGGCCCCATACAACTGAAAGGAAGATGCAGTGTAGCTTCTGTGAGAGAATCATTCATGTATGAAGTAAGAGGGCCTAGAACCTTGCTTTGCAGTTTGAATTGAGTTTGCTGTCTCAAGGAATACTGCCTAAATCTCAGGTTTTTCCTGGGTGAGGAACATCAACTTTGTGTCAAATAGGCCCTATCGAGTGAATGGACAAACTCTCTACTTCAAATAAAATAATTCATATTAGAAGGAAGAGGGTGTAGCAGTTTGCTTAGGATTGTGAGCTGAGTTTGCTGTATAAGGCAATAGTGCCTACCTCTCAGTGTTTTCAAGAATGAGAAACATTACCTTTGTTGAAAATGGCCCCATACAACTGAAAGGAAGATGCAGTGTGGCTTCTGTGAGAGAATCGTTCATGTTTGAAGTAAGAGGGCTTAGAACCTTGCTTTGCAGTTTGATTTGAGTTTGCTGTTTAAAGGAATACTGCCTACCTCCCAGCTTTTTCATGGGTGAGGAACATGAACTCTGTGCCTATTAGCCCCTTTCAAGTGAGTGGAGAAACATTGTAGTGCTTCTAAGAAAATCTTTCCTGTTAGAAGGAAGAGGGTCTAGCAGCTTGCTTTACATTGTGAACTGAGTTTGCTGTATAAGGGAATACTACCTACCTGTCAGTGTTTTCAAGAGTGAGAAACATCACCTTTGTTGAAATGGCCCCATACAACTGAAAGGAAAATGCAGTGTAGATTCTGTGAGAGAATCATTCATGTTTGAAGTAAGAGGGCCTAGAAACTTGTTTTGCAGTTTGAATTGAGTTTTCTGTCTCAAGGAATACTACCTCACTCTCAGCTTTTTCCTGAGTGAGGAACATCAACTTTGAGCCTAGTAGGCCCTTTCAAGTGAGTGGAGAAACGCTCTAGTTTAATTGAAATCTTTCATGTTTGACGATAGAGGGTGTAGCAGTTTGCTTTGCATTGTGAACTGAGTTTGCTGTGTAAGGGAATAATGCCTACCTGTCAGTGTTTTCAAGAGTGAGAAACATCACCTTTGTTCACAATGGCCCCATATAACTGAATTGAAGTTGCAGTGTAGCTTGGGTGAGGGAATCAACAGTGTTTGAAGCAAGAGGGGCTAGCACGTTCTTTTGCAGTTGGAATTGAGTTTGCGGTCTCAAGGAATAGTGCCTAACTCTAAGCTTTTTCCTGGGTGAGGAACATCAACGTTGAGCCAAATTGGCCCTTTCAAGTTTGTGGAGAAACACTCTAGTTCTAATAAAATAATTCAGGTTAGAAGGAAGAGGGTCTAGCAGTTTGCTTAGGATTGTGAACTGAGTTTCCTGTATAAGGGAATAGTGCCTACCTCTCAGTGTTTTCAAGAATGAGAAACATTACCTTTGTTCACAATGGCTCTATACAATGGAATGGAAGAAGCAGTGTAGGTTGTGTGAGACAATCAATAATGTTTGAAGCAAGAGGGGCTAGCACCTCGTTTTGCAGTTGGAATTGACTTTGTTGTTTGAAGAAAAACTGCTTACATCTCAGTGTTTTCAAGAATGAGAAACATTATCTTTGTTGAAAATGGCCCCACACAACTGAAAGGAAGATGCAGTGTAGCTTCTGTGAGAGAATCATTCATGTATGAAGTAAGAGGGCCTAGAACCTTGCTTTGCAGTTTGAATTGAGTTTGCTGTCTCAAGGAATACTGCCTAAATCTCAGCTTTTTCCTGGGTGAGGAACATCAACTTTGGGTCAAATAGGCCCTTTCGAGTGAATGGAGAAACACTGTAGTTCTAATTAAAAAATTCATGTTAGAAGGAAGAGGGTCTAGCAGTTTGCTTAGGATTGTGAACTGAGTTTGCTGTATCAGGCAATAGTGCCTACCTCTCAGTGTTTTCAAGAATGAGAAACATTACCTTTTTTGAAAATGGCCCCATACACCTGAAAGGAAGATGCAGTGTAGCTTGTGTGAGAGAATTATTCATGTTTGAAGCAAGAGGTCCTAGAGCCTTGTTTTGCGGTTTGATTTGAGTTTGCTGTGTCAAGGAATACTGCCTAACTCTCCGTGTTTTACTGGGTGAGGAACATCAACTTTGTGCCAAATAGCCAATTTCAAGTGAGTATAGAAGCACTGTAGCTCTTCGAAGAAAACCACTAATGTTAGGAGGAAGAAGGTCTTTCAGCATGCTTTGCATTGTGAATGGAGCTTGCTCTTGAAAACAACAATGCCTACCTCTATGTGTATCCATGAATGAGAATACAAGTGAATTAAAGAAGCACTGTTGGTCTTGTTAGAGAACCATTAATTTTAGAAGCAAGAGGGTCTAGCAACTTGTTTAGTACTGTGAATTCAGTTAACATTTTCAAAGGCTTCTGCATATCCCTTAGTGTTATCACAGTTCTGTATCATCAACTTTTTACAAAATGACCCCTCTATAGTGAATGGCAGGAGCACTGTAGCTCTTCAAAGAGACACATTAAATTTAGAAGCAATAAGGTGTACCACGTTGTTTAGCATTGTGAAATGAGTTGGCTCTCGAAAGGAACACTGCCTAAGTCTCAGCTTTTTCATGGGTGAGAAACATCATCTTTCAGCCAAATAGCCCCTTTTGAGTGAGTGGAGAAACACTCTAGTTCGAATAAAATCTTTCATACTAGAAGGACGAGAGTCTAGGAGTTTGCTTAGCCTTGTGAACTGAGTTAGCTGTATAAGAGAATAGTGCCTACCTCTCAGGGATTTCAAGAATGAGAAACATTACCTTTTTGAAAATGGCCCCATACAACTGAAAGGAAGATACAGTGTAGCTTCTGTGAGAGAATCATTCATGTTTGAAGTAAGAGGGCCTAGAACCTTGTTTTGCAGTTGGAATTGAGTTTGCTCTCTCAAGGAATACTGTCTAAATCTCAGCTTTTTCCTGGGTGAGGAACATCAACTTTGAGCCAAGTAGGCCCTTACAAGTGAGTGGCGAAACACTCTAGTTCGAATAAAATCTTTCATGTTAGAAGGAAGAGGGTCTAGCCATTTGCTTAGCATTGTGAACTGAGTTTCCTGTATAAGGGAATAGTGCCTACCTCTCAGTGTTTTCAAGAATGAGAAACATTACCTTTGTTCACAATGGCTATATACAATTGAATGGAAGAAGCAGTGTAGCTTGTGTGAGAGAATCAATAATGTTTTAAGCAAGAGGGGCTAGCACCTTGTTTTGCAGTTTGAATTGAGTTTGCTTTTTCAAGGAATACTGCCTACTTCTCAGTGCTTTCATGGTGAGGAACATCAACTGTGTGGAAAATTGCCTCTTTGAAGGGAATGGATTCATTCCTGCATCTCTTGTGGGAGTTAAGATTGATGTAAGAAGTATAAGTGTCATGCTCCTTCTTATGCGTTGAGAATTGAGGTACCTGTTTAAAGTAATACTGACTTCCACTCAGTGTTCTCTTGGGTGACTAATATCACCTTTGTGCCAAATAACCCCTTAAAGTGAATGGAAAAAGCTCTGTGTGTCTTGTAATAGAACCATTCATGATAGAAGCAATAGGGTCCAGCTCCTTGTTGAGCAGTGTTAGTTGAGCGAATTTTAAAAGGAGAAGTGCCTGTCTCTCAGTTTTCTGAAGTGTGGGGAACATCATTTTCACACAAAATTGCCCCTTTCAATGAATGGAAGAATTACTCTATGTCCTGTAGAGAACCACAAACGTTACAAGAAAGAGGGTCTAGCACTTTGTTTAATACTTTAAATTGAGTAAGCATTTAAAAGGAATACTGCCTACCTCTCAGGCTTTTAAAGTGTGAGGAATACAGTCTTTGGCAAAAGAGCCCCATTCAAGTGAATGGAAGAAACATTGTATCTCTTGTAATGCAGATGTCCAGGTGTGCAGCAGGAGGTTCTGGCCCATTGTTTCCCTGTGCGAATTGAATTAGCACATGAAAGAATGCTTCCCAAAGAAAGTCTTTTTTGAAGGATATACTGCCTTTCACACAGTTTTTTCAGGTGGGTGGAACATCACTTTTTTGGATAAGTGCCAAATTCAAGTGAAAGGAAGCAGCACTGTTTCTATTTTAAGAACAGCATTAATGTTAGAAGCAAGGGGTGCTAGCATGCTGTTTACCAGTGAGAAATGAATGAACTTTTCAAGGGAATACTGCCTGTCTCTCTGGCTTTACACTGTGCAGAACATTACTTTTTTCAAACAGCCATTTGCAAGTGAATGGAAGAAGCACTGTTTCTCTTCCAAGAGAACCATGAATGTTACAAGCAAGAGGGCCAAGAACCTTGTATAGCATTGTGAATTCAGTTAGCTGGTTATAAGAATACGGCCTACATCTCAGTGTTATTTTGAGTGAAAAACATAAACTTTGTGCCAAATACCGCCTTTTAAATGAATGGAGAAACACTGTAGCTCTTCTAATAAAACCATTAATGTTAGAAGGAAGAGGGTCTAGCACATTGTTTAGCATTGTGTATTGAGTTAATTGTGGAAAGGAATACAGTCTACCTCTCATTGTTTTCATGGGGGAGAACATCACCTTTTTCAAAATCACCATATCCTGTGAAGGCCTGAAGCGTTGAGGCTCTTATAAGAGAAATATGAATTTTAGCAGAAAGTGGCTCGAGCACTTTGATTAGCATTGTGAATTGAGTTGGCTTTTCAAAGGAACATTGCCTAACTCAGCTTTTTCCTGTGAGGAACATCAACTTTGAGCCTAACAGGCCCTTTCAATTGAGTGGGGAAACACTCTAGTTTGAATAAAATCTTTCATGTTAGACGAGAGAAGGTCTAGCAGTTTGCTTTGCATTGTGAACTGAGTTTACTGTGTAAGGGAATAGTGCCTACCTGTCAGTGTTTTCAAGAGTGAGAAACATCACCTTTGTTCACAATGGCCCCATACAACTTAATTGAAGATGCAGTTTAGCTTGTGTGAGGGAATCAATAATGTTTGAAGCAAGAAGGGCTAGCGCGTTCTTTTGCCGTTGGAATTGAGTTTGCTTTTTCAAGGAATACTGCCTACCTCTCAGTGTTTTCAAGAATGAGAAACATTACCTTTGCAGAAAATGGCCCCATACAACTGAAAGGAAGATGCAGTGTGGCTTCTGTGAGAGAATCGTTCATGTTTGAACTGAGACGGCTTAGAACCTTGCTTTGAAGTTTGATTTGAGTTTGCTGTTTAAAGGAATACTGCCTACCTCTCAGCTTTTTCATGGGTGAGGAACACGGACTTTGTGCCTATTAGACCCTTTCAAGTGAGTGGAGAAACACTCTAGTTTGAATAAAATCTTTCATGTTAGACCATAGAGGGTCTAGCAGTTTGCTTTGCATTGTGAACTGAGTTTGCTGTGTATGGGAATAATTCCTACCTGTCAGTGTTTTCAAGAGTGAGAAACATCACCTTTGTTCACAATGGCCCGTTATAACTGAATTGAAGTTCCAGGGTAGCTTGGGTGAGGGAATCAATAATGTTTGAAGGAAGAGGGGCTAGCACGTTGTTTTGCAGTTGGAATTGAGTTTGCTGTCTCAAGGAATACTGCCTAACTCTAAGCTTTTTCCTGGGTGAGGAACATCAACGTTGAGTCAAATAGGCCCTTTCAAGTTTGTGGACAAAGACTCTAGTTCTAATAAAATAATTCAGGTTAGAAGGAAGACGGTCTAGCAGTTTGCTTAGGATTGTGAACTGAGCTTGCTGTATCAGGCAATAGTGCCTACCTCTCAGTGTTTTCAAGAATGAGAAACATTACCTTTGTTGAAAATGGCCCCATACAACTGAAAGGAAGATGCAGTGTAGCTTCTGGGAGAGAATCATTGATGTTTGAAGCAAGAGGGCCTGGAACCTTGTTTTGAGTATAGAAGCACTGTAGCTCTTCGAAGAAAACCACTAATGTTAGGAGGAAGAAGGTCTAGCAGCATGCTTTGCATTGTGAATGGAGCTTGCTCTTGAAAAGAACAATGCCTACCTCTAAGTGTATCCATGAATGAGAATACAAGTGAATGAAAGGAGCACTGTTGGTCTTGTTAGAGAACCATTAATTTTAGAAGCAAGATGGTCTAGCAACTTGTTTAGTATTGTGAATTCAGTTAACATTTTCAAAGGCTTCTGCATATCCCTTAGTGTTATCACAGTTCTGTATCATCAACTTTTTGCAAAATGACCCCTCTATAGTGAATGGCAGGAGCACTATAGCTCTTCAAAGAGACACATTAAAGTTAGAAGCAATAAGGTCTACCACCTTGTTTAGCATTGTGAACTGAGTTGTCTCTCGAAAGGAACACTGCCTAAGTCTCAGCTTTTTCAAGGGGGAGGAACATCATCTTTCAGCCAAATAGCCCCTTTTGAGTGAGTGGAGAAACACTCTAGTTCGAAAAAAATATTTCATACTTAGAAGGAAGAGAGTCTAGCAGTTTGCTTAGCCTTGTGAACTGAGTTGGCTGTATAAGAGAATAGTGCCTACCTCTCAGGGATTTCAAGAATGAGAAACATTACCTTTTTGAAAATGGCCCCATACAACAGAAAGGAAGATGCAGTGTAGCTTCTGGGAGAGAATCATTCATGTTTGAAGTAAGAGGGCCTAGAACCTTGTTTTGCAGTTTGAATTGAGTTTGCTGTCTCAAGGAATACTGTGTAAATCTCAGCTTTTTCCTGGGTGAGGAACATCAACTTTGAGCCAAATAGGCCCTTACAAAAGAGTGGCGAAACACTCAAGTTCGAACAAAATCTTTCATGTTAGAAGGAACAGGGTCTAGCAGCTTGCTTTGCATTGTGAACTGCGTTTGAATTGTAAGGGAATACTGAATACCTGTCAGTATTTTCAAGAATGAGAAACATCACCTTTGTTCACAATGGCTCTTTACAATTGAATGGAAGAAGCAGGGTAGCTTGTTTGAGAGAATCAATAATGTTTGAAGCAGGAAGGGCTAGCACCTTGTTTTGCAGTTGGAATTGAGTTTGCTGTTTCAAGGAATACTGCCTAACTCTCAGTGTTTTCAAGAATGAGAAACCTTACCTTTGTTGAAAATGGCCCCATACAACTGAAAGGAGGATGCAGTGTAGCTTCTGTGAGAGAATCATTCATGTTTGAAGCAAGAGGTCCTAGAGCCTGCTTTGCGGTTTGATTTGAGTTTGCTGTGTAAATGATTACTGCCTAACTCTCAGTGTTTTCATGGGTGAAGAACATCAACTTTGTGCCAAATAGCCAATTTCAAGTGAGTATAGAAGCACTGTAGCTCTTCGAAGAAAACCACTAATGTTAGGAGGAAGAAGGTCTTGCAGCATGCTTTGCATTGTGAATGGAGCTTGCTCTTGAAAAGAACAATGCGTACCTCTAAGTGTATCCATGAATGAGAATACAAGTGAATGAAAGGAGCACTGTTGGTCTTGTTAGAGAACCATTAATTTTAGAAGCAAGAGGGTCTAGCAACTTGTTTAATATTGTGAATTCAGTTACCATTTTCAAAGGCTTCTGCATATCCCTTAGTGTTATCACAGTTCTGTATCATGAACTTTTTGCAAAATGACCCCTCTATAGTGAATGGCAGGAGCACTGTAGCTCTTCAAAGAGACACATTAAAGTTAGAAGCAATAAGGTCTACCACGTTGTTTAGCATTGTGAACTGAGTTGTCTCTCGAAAGGAACACTGCCTAAGTCTCATCTTTTTCATGGGGAAGGAACATCATCTTTCAGCCAAATAGCCCCTTTTGAGTGAGTGGAGAAACACTCTAGTTCGAATAAAATCTTTCATACTTAGAAGGAAGAGAGTCTAGCACTTTGCTTAGCCTTGTGAACTGTGTTGGCTGTATAAGAGAATAGTGCCTACCTCTCAGGGATTTCAAGAATGAGAAACATTACCTTTGTTGAAAATGGCCCCATACAACTGAAAGGAAGATGCAGTGTGGCTTCTGTGAGAGAATCGTTCATGTTTGAAGTAAGAGGGCTTAGAACCTGGCTTTGCAGTTTGATTTGAGTTTGCTGTTTAAAGGAATACTGCCTACCTCTCAGCTTTTTCATGGGTGAGGAACATGGACTTTGTGCCTATTAGCCCCTTTCAAGTGAGTGGAGAAACATTGTAGTGCTTCTAAGAAAATCTTTCATGTTAGAAGGAAGAGGGTCTAGCAGCTTGCTTTACATTGTGAACTGAGTTTGATGTATAAGGGAGTACTACCTACCTGTCAGTGTTTTCAACAGTGAGAAACATCACATTTGTTCACAATGACCACATACAACTGAAAGGAAGATGCAGCAGTGTAGCTTCTGTGAGAGAATCGTTCATGTTTGAAGCAAGAGGGCCCAGAACCTTGTTTTGCAGTTGGAATTGAGTTTGCTGTTTCAAGGAATACGGCCAACCTCTCAGTGTTTTCAAGAATGAGAAACATTACCTTTGTTGAAAATGGCCCCATACAACTGAAAGGAAGATGCAGTGTAGATTCTGTGAGAGAATCATTCATGTTTGAAGTAAGAGGGCCTAGAAACTTGTTTTGCAGTTTGAATTGAGTTTCCTGTCTCAAGGAATACTACCTAACTCTCAGCTTTTTCCTGAGTGAGGAACATCAACTTTGAGCCTAGTAGGCCCTTTCAAGTGAGTGGAGAAACACTCTAGTTTGAATAAAGTCTTTCATGTTAGACGATAGAGGGTCTAGCAGTTTGCTTTGCTTTGTGAACTGAGTTTGCTGTGTATGGGAATAATGCCTACCTGTCAGTGTTTTCAAGAGTGAGAAACATCACCTTTGTTCACAATGGCCCCTTATAACTGAATTGAAGTTGCAGGGTAGCTTGGGTGAGGGAATCAATAATGTTTGAAGCAAGAGGGGCTAGCACGTTGTTTTGCAGTTGGAATTGAGTTTGCTGTCTCAAGGAATACTGCCTAACTCTAAGCTTTTTCCTGGGTGAGGAACATCAACGTTGAGCCAAATAGGCCCTTTCAAGTTTGTGGAGAAACACTCTAGTTCTAATAAAATAATTCAGGTTAGAAGGAAGACGGTCTAGCAGTTTGCTTAGGATTGTGAACTGAGTTTGCTGTATCAGGCAATACTGCCTACCTCTCAGTGTTTTCAAGAATGAGAAACATTACCTTTGTTGAAAATGGCCCCATACAACTGAAAGGAAGATGCAGTGTAGCTTCTGTCAGAGAATCATTCATGTTTGAAGCAAGAGGGGCTAACACCTTGTTTTGCAGTTGGAATTGACTTTGCTGTTTGAAGGAACACTGCCTACCTCTCAGTGTTTTCAAGACTGAGAAACATTACCTTTGTTGAAAATGGCCCCATACAACTGAAAGGAACATGCAGTGTAGATTCTGTGAGAGAATCATTCATGTTTGAAGTAAGAGGGCCTAGAAACTTGTTTTGCAGTTTGAATTGAGTTTCCTGTCTCAGGGAATACTACCTAAGTCTCAGCTTTTTCCTGAGTGAGGAACATCCGCTTTGAGCCTAGTAAGCCCTTTCAAGTGAATGGAGAAACACTCTAGTTTGAATAAAATCTTTCATGTTAGACGATAGAGGGTCTAGCAGTTATCTTTGCATTGTGAACTGAGTTTCCTGTGTAAGGGAATAATGCCTAGCTGTCAGTGTTTTCAAGAGTGAGAAACATCACCTTTGTTCACAATGGCCCCATATAACTGAATTGAAGTTGCAGTGTAGCTTGGGTGAGGGAATCAATAATGTTTGAAGCAAGAGGGGCTAGCATGTTCTTTTGCAGTTGGAATTGAGTTTGCTGTCTCAAGGAATACTGCCTAACTCTAAGCTTTTTCCTGGGTGAGGAACATCAACGTTGAGCCAAATTGGCCCTTTCAAGTTTGTGGAGAAACACTCTAGTTCGAATAAAATCTTTCATGTTAGAAGGAAGAGGATCTAGCCGTTTGCTTAGCATTGTGAACTGAGTTTCCTATATAAGGGAATAGTGCCTACCTCTCAGTGTTTTCAAGAATGAGAAACATTACCCTTGCTGAAAATGGCCCCACACAACTGAAAGGAAGATGCAGTGTAGCTTCTTGGAGAGAATCATTCATGTTTGAAGCAAGAGGACCTGGAACCTTGTTTTGTAGTTGATTTGAGCTTGCTGTTTGAAGGAATACTGACTACTTGTCAGCTTTTTCATGTGTGAGAAATATCGACTTTGTGACTAATAGCCCCTTTCCAGTGAGTGGAGAAACCTTGTACTGGTTGTAAGAAAATCTTTCATGTTAGAAGGAAGAGGTGCTAGCAGCTTGCTTTGCATTGTGAACTGTGTTTGAAGTATAATGGAATACTGAATACCTGTCAGTATTTTCAAGAATGAGAAACATCACCTTTGCACACAATGGCTCTATACAATTGAATGGAGGAAGCAGGGTTGCTTGTGTGAGAGAAACAATAATGTTTGAAGCAAGAGGGGCTAGCACCTTGTTTTGCAGTTGGAATTGAGTTTGCTCTTTCAAGGAATACTGCCTACCTCTCAGTGTTTTCAAGAATGAGAAACCTTACCTTTGTTGAAAATGGCCCCATACAACTGAAAGGAAGATGCAGTGTAGCTTCTGTGAGAGAATCATTCATGTATGAAGTAAGAGGGCCTAGAACCTTGCTTTGCAGTTTGAATTGAGTTTGCTGTCTCAAGGAATACTGCCTAAATCTCAGGTTTTTCCTGGGTGAGGAACATCAACTTTGTGTCAAATAGGCCCTATCGAGTGAATGGACAAACTCTCTACTTCAAATAAAATAATTCATATTAGAAGGAAGAGGGTGTAGCAGTTTGCTTAGGATTGTGAGCTGAGTTTGCTGTATAAGGCAATAGTGCCTACCTCTCAGTGTTTTCAAGAATGAGAAACATTACCTTTGTTGAAAATGGCCCCATACAACTGAAAGGAAGATGCAGTGTGGCTTCTGTGAGAGAATCGTTCATGTTTGAAGTAAGAGGGCTTAGAACCTTGCTTTGCAGTTTGATTTGAGTTTGCTGTTTAAAGGAATACTGCCTACCTCCCAGCTTTTTCATGGGTGAGGAACATGAACTCTGTGCCTATTAGCCCCTTTCAAGTGAGTGGAGAAACATTGTAGTGCTTCTAAGAAAATCTTTCCTGTTAGAAGGAAGAGGGTCTAGCAGCTTGCTTTACATTGTGAACTGAGTTTGCTGTATAAGGGAATACTACCTACCTGTCAGTGTTTTCAAGAGTGAGAAACATCACCTTTGTTGAAATGGCCCCATACAACTGAAAGGAAAATGCAGTGTAGATTCTGTGAGAGAATCATTCATGTTTGAAGTAAGAGGGCCTAGAAACTTGTTTTGCAGTTTGAATTGAGTTTTCTGTCTCAAGGAATACTACCTCACTCTCAGCTTTTTCCTGAGTGAGGAACATCAACTTTGAGCCTAGTAGGCCCTTTCAAGTGAGTGGAGAAACGCTCTAGTTTAATTGAAATCTTTCATGTTTGACGATAGAGGGTGTAGCAGTTTGCTTTGCATTGTGAACTGAGTTTGCTGTGTAAGGGAATAATGCCTACCTGTCAGTGTTTTCAAGAGTGAGAAACATCACCTTTGTTCACAATGGCCCCATATAACTGAATTGAAGTTGCAGTGTAGCTTGGGTGAGGGAATCAACAGTGTTTGAAGCAAGAGGGGCTAGCACGTTCTTTTGCAGTTGGAATTGAGTTTGCGGTCTCAAGGAATAGTGCCTAACTCTAAGCTTTTTCCTGGGTGAGGAACATCAACGTTGAGCCAAATTGGCCCTTTCAAGTTTGTGGAGAAACACTCTAGTTCTAATAAAATAATTCAGGTTAGAAGGAAGAGGGTCTAGCAGTTTGCTTAGGATTGTGAACTGAGTTTCCTGTATAAGGGAATAGTGCCTACCTCTCAGTGTTTTCAAGAATGAGAAACATTACCTTTGTTCACAATGGCTCTATACAATGGAATGGAAGAAGCAGTGTAGGTTGTGTGAGACAATCAATAATGTTTGAAGCAAGAGGGGCTAGCACCTCGTTTTGCAGTTGGAATTGACTTTGTTGTTTGAAGAAAAACTGCTTACATCTCAGTGTTTTCAAGAATGAGAAACATTATCTTTGTTGAAAATGGCCCCACACAACTGAAAGGAAGATGCAGTGTAGCTTCTGTGAGAGAATCATTCATGTATGAAGTAAGAGGGCCTAGAACCTTGCTTTGCAGTTTGAATTGAGTTTGCTGTCTCAAGGAATACTGCCTAAATCTCAGCTTTTTCCTGGGTGAGGAACATCAACTTTGGGTCAAATAGGCCCTTTCGAGTGAATGGAGAAACACTGTAGTTCTAATTAAAAAATTCATGTTAGAAGGAAGAGGGTCTAGCAGTTTGCTTAGGATTGTGAACTGAGTTTGCTGTATCAGGCAATAGTGCCTACCTCTCAGTGTTTTCAAGAATGAGAAACATTACCTTTGTTGAAAATGGCCCCATACACCTGAAAGGAAGATGCAGTGTAGCTTGTGTGAGAGAATTATTCATGTTTGAAGCAAGAGGTCCTAGAGCCTTGTTTTGCGGTTTGATTTGAGTTTGCTGTGTCAAGGAATACTGCCTAACTCTCCGTGTTTTACTGGGTGAGGAACATCAACTTTGTGCCAAATAGCCAATTTCAAGTGAGTATAGAAGCACTGTAGCTCTTCGAAGAAAACCACTAATGTTAGGAGGAAGAAGGTCTTTCAGCATGCTTTGCATTGTGAATGGAGCTTGCTCTTGAAAACAACAATGCCTACCTCTATGTGTATCCATGAATGAGAATACAAGTGAATTAAAGAAGCACTGTTGGTCTTGTTAGAGAACCATTAATTTTAGAAGCAAGAGGGTCTAGCAACTTGTTTAGTACTGTGAATTCAGTTAACATTTTCAAAGGCTTCTGCATATCCCTTAGTGTTATCACAGTTCTGTATCATCAACTTTTTACAAAATGACCCCTCTATAGTGAATGGCAGGAGCACTGTAGCTCTTCAAAGAGACACATTAAATTTAGAAGCAATAAGGTGTACCACGTTGTTTAGCATTGTGAAATGAGTTGGCTCTCGAAAGGAACACTGCCTAAGTCTCAGCTTTTTCATGGGTGAGAAACATCATCTTTCAGCCAAATAGCCCCTTTTGAGTGAGTGGAGAAACACTCTAGTTCGAATAAAATCTTTCATACTAGAAGGACGAGAGTCTAGGAGTTTGCTTAGCCTTGTGAACTGAGTTAGCTGTATAAGAGAATAGTGCCTACCTCTCAGGGATTTCAAGAATGAGAAACATTACCTTTTTGAAAATGGCCCCATACAACTGAAAGGAAGATACAGTGTAGCTTCTGTGAGAGAATCATTCATGTTTGAAGTAAGAGGGCCTAGAACCTTGTTTTGCAGTTGGAATTGAGTTTGCTCTCTCAAGGAATACTGTCTAAATCTCAGCTTTTTCCTGGGTGAGGAACATCAACTTTGAGCCAAGTAGGCCCTTACAAGTGAGTGGCGAAACACTCTAGTTCGAATAAAATCTTTCATGTTAGAAGGAAGAGGGTCTAGCCATTTGCTTAGCATTGTGAACTGAGTTTCCTGTATAAGGGAATAGTGCCTACCTCTCAGTGTTTTCAAGAATGAGAAACATTACCTTTGTTCACAATGGCTATATACAATTGAATGGAAGAAGCAGTGTAGCTTGTGTGAGAGAATCAATAATGTTTTAAGCAAGAGGGGCTAGCACCTTGTTTTGCAGTTTGAATTGAGTTTGCTTTTTCAAGGAATACTGCCTACTTCTCAGTGCTTTCATGGTGAGGAACATCAACTGTGTGGAAAATTGCCTCTTTGAAGGGAATGGATTCATTCCTGCATCTCTTGTGGGAGTTAAGATTGATGTAAGAAGTATAAGTGTCATGCTCCTTCTTATGCGTTGAGAATTGAGGTACCTGTTTAAAGTAATACTGACTTCCACTCAGTGTTCTCTTGGGTGACTAATATCACCTTTGTGCCAAATAACCCCTTAAAGTGAATGGAAAAAGCTCTGTGTGTCTTGTAATAGAACCATTCATGATAGAAGCAATAGGGTCCAGCTCCTTGTTGAGCAGTGTTAGTTGAGCGAATTTTAAAAGGAGAAGTGCCTGTCTCTCAGTTTTCTGAAGTGTGGGGAACATCATTTTCACACAAAATTGCCCCTTTCAATGAATGGAAGAATTACTCTATGTCCTGTAGAGAACCACAAACGTTACAAGAAAGAGGGTCTAGCACTTTGTTTAATACTTTAAATTGAGTAAGCATTTAAAAGGAATACTGCCTACCTCTCAGGCTTTTAAAGTGTGAGGAATACAGTCTTTGGCAAAAGAGCCCCATTCAAGTGAATGGAAGAAACATTGTATCTCTTGTAATGCAGATGTCCAGGTGTGCAGCAGGAGGTTCTGGCCCATTGTTTCCCTGTGCGAATTGAATTAGCACATGAAAGAATGCTTCCCAAAGAAAGTCTTTTTTGAAGGATATACTGCCTTTCACACAGTTTTTTCAGGTGGGTGGAACATCACTTTTTTGGATAAGTGCCAAATTCAAGTGAAAGGAAGCAGCACTGTTTCTATTTTAAGAACAGCATTAATGTTAGAAGCAAGGGGTGCTAGCATGCTGTTTACCAGTGAGAAATGAATGAACTTTTCAAGGGAATACTGCCTGTCTCTCTGGCTTTACACTGTGCAGAACATTACTTTTTTCAAACAGCCATTTGCAAGTGAATGGAAGAAGCACTGTTTCTCTTCCAAGAGAACCATGAATGTTACAAGCAAGAGGGCCAAGAACCTTGTATAGCATTGTGAATTCAGTTAGCTGGTTATAAGAATACGGCCTACATCTCAGTGTTATTTTGAGTGAAAAACATAAACTTTGTGCCAAATACCGCCTTTTAAATGAATGGAGAAACACTGTAGCTCTTCTAATAAAACCATTAATGTTAGAAGGAAGAGGGTCTAGCACATTGTTTAGCATTGTGTATTGAGTTAATTGTGGAAAGGAATACAGTCTACCTCTCATTGTTTTCATGGGGGAGAACATCACCTTTTTCAAAATCACCATATCCTGTGAAGGCCTGAAGCGTTGAGGCTCTTATAAGAGAAATATGAATTTTAGCAGAAAGTGGCTCGAGCACTTTGATTAGCATTGTGAATTGAGTTGGCTTTTCAAAGGAACATTGCCTAACTCAGCTTTTTCCTGTGAGGAACATCAACTTTGAGCCTAACAGGCCCTTTCAATTGAGTGGGGAAACACTCTAGTTTGAATAAAATCTTTCATGTTAGACGAGAGAAGGTCTAGCAGTTTGCTTTGCATTGTGAACTGAGTTTACTGTGTAAGGGAATAGTGCCTACCTGTCAGTGTTTTCAAGAGTGAGAAACATCACCTTTGTTCACAATGGCCCCATACAACTTAATTGAAGATGCAGTTTAGCTTGTGTGAGGGAATCAATAATGTTTGAAGCAAGAAGGGCTAGCGCGTTCTTTTGCCGTTGGAATTGAGTTTGCTTTTTCAAGGAATACTGCCTACCTCTCAGTGTTTTCAAGAATGAGAAACATTACCTTTGCAGAAAATGGCCCCATACAACTGAAAGGAAGATGCAGTGTGGCTTCTGTGAGAGAATCGTTCATGTTTGAACTGAGACGGCTTAGAACCTTGCTTTGAAGTTTGATTTGAGTTTGCTGTTTAAAGGAATACTGCCTACCTCTCAGCTTTTTCATGGGTGAGGAACACGGACTTTGTGCCTATTAGACCCTTTCAAGTGAGTGGAGAAACACTCTAGTTTGAATAAAATCTTTCATGTTAGACCATAGAGGGTCTAGCAGTTTGCTTTGCATTGTGAACTGAGTTTGCTGTGTATGGGAATAATTCCTACCTGTCAGTGTTTTCAAGAGTGAGAAACATCACCTTTGTTCACAATGGCCCGTTATAACTGAATTGAAGTTCCAGGGTAGCTTGGGTGAGGGAATCAATAATGTTTGAAGGAAGAGGGGCTAGCACGTTGTTTTGCAGTTGGAATTGAGTTTGCTGTCTCAAGGAATACTGCCTAACTCTAAGCTTTTTCCTGGGTGAGGAACATCAACGTTGAGTCAAATAGGCCCTTTCAAGTTTGTGGACAAAGACTCTAGTTCTAATAAAATAATTCAGGTTAGAAGGAAGACGGTCTAGCAGTTTGCTTAGGATTGTGAACTGAGCTTGCTGTATCAGGCAATAGTGCCTACCTCTCAGTGTTTTCAAGAATGAGAAACATTACCTTTGTTGAAAATGGCCCCATACAACTGAAAGGAAGATGCAGTGTAGCTTCTGGGAGAGAATCATTGATGTTTGAAGCAAGAGGGCCTGGAACCTTGTTTTGAGTATAGAAGCACTGTAGCTCTTCGAAGAAAACCACTAATGTTAGGAGGAAGAAGGTCTAGCAGCATGCTTTGCATTGTGAATGGAGCTTGCTCTTGAAAAGAACAATGCCTACCTCTAAGTGTATCCATGAATGAGAATACAAGTGAATGAAAGGAGCACTGTTGGTCTTGTTAGAGAACCATTAATTTTAGAAGCAAGATGGTCTAGCAACTTGTTTAGTATTGTGAATTCAGTTAACATTTTCAAAGGCTTCTGCATATCCCTTAGTGTTATCACAGTTCTGTATCATCAACTTTTTGCAAAATGACCCCTCTATAGTGAATGGCAGGAGCACTATAGCTCTTCAAAGAGACACATTAAAGTTAGAAGCAATAAGGTCTACCACCTTGTTTAGCATTGTGAACTGAGTTGTCTCTCGAAAGGAACACTGCCTAAGTCTCAGCTTTTTCAAGGGGGAGGAACATCATCTTTCAGCCAAATAGCCCCTTTTGAGTGAGTGGAGAAACACTCTAGTTCGAAAAAAATATTTCATACTTAGAAGGAAGAGAGTCTAGCAGTTTGCTTAGCCTTGTGAACTGAGTTGGCTGTATAAGAGAATAGTGCCTACCTCTCAGGGATTTCAAGAATGAGAAACATTACCTTTTTGAAAATGGCCCCATACAACAGAAAGGAAGATGCAGTGTAGCTTCTGGGAGAGAATCATTCATGTTTGAAGTAAGAGGGCCTAGAACCTTGTTTTGCAGTTTGAATTGAGTTTGCTGTCTCAAGGAATACTGTGTAAATCTCAGCTTTTTCCTGGGTGAGGAACATCAACTTTGAGCCAAATAGGCCCTTACAAAAGAGTGGCGAAACACTCAAGTTCGAACAAAATCTTTCATGTTAGAAGGAACAGGGTCTAGCAGCTTGCTTTGCATTGTGAACTGCGTTTGAATTGTAAGGGAATACTGAATACCTGTCAGTATTTTCAAGAATGAGAAACATCACCTTTGTTCACAATGGCTCTTTACAATTGAATGGAAGAAGCAGGGTAGCTTGTTTGAGAGAATCAATAATGTTTGAAGCAGGAAGGGCTAGCACCTTGTTTTGCAGTTGGAATTGAGTTTGCTGTTTCAAGGAATACTGCCTAACTCTCAGTGTTTTCAAGAATGAGAAACCTTACCTTTGTTGAAAATGGCCCCATACAACTGAAAGGAGGATGCAGTGTAGCTTCTGTGAGAGAATCATTCATGTTTGAAGCAAGAGGTCCTAGAGCCTGCTTTGCGGTTTGATTTGAGTTTGCTGTGTAAATGATTACTGCCTAACTCTCAGTGTTTTCATGGGTGAAGAACATCAACTTTGTGCCAAATAGCCAATTTCAAGTGAGTATAGAAGCACTGTAGCTCTTCGAAGAAAACCACTAATGTTAGGAGGAAGAAGGTCTTGCAGCATGCTTTGCATTGTGAATGGAGCTTGCTCTTGAAAAGAACAATGCGTACCTCTAAGTGTATCCATGAATGAGAATACAAGTGAATGAAAGGAGCACTGTTGGTCTTGTTAGAGAACCATTAATTTTAGAAGCAAGAGGGTCTAGCAACTTGTTTAATATTGTGAATTCAGTTACCATTTTCAAAGGCTTCTGCATATCCCTTAGTGTTATCACAGTTCTGTATCATGAACTTTTTGCAAAATGACCCCTCTATAGTGAATGGCAGGAGCACTGTAGCTCTTCAAAGAGACACATTAAAGTTAGAAGCAATAAGGTCTACCACGTTGTTTAGCATTGTGAACTGAGTTGTCTCTCGAAAGGAACACTGCCTAAGTCTCATCTTTTTCATGGGGAAGGAACATCATCTTTCAGCCAAATAGCCCCTTTTGAGTGAGTGGAGAAACACTCTAGTTCGAATAAAATCTTTCATACTTAGAAGGAAGAGAGTCTAGCACTTTGCTTAGCCTTGTGAACTGTGTTGGCTGTATAAGAGAATAGTGCCTACCTCTCAGGGATTTCAAGAATGAGAAACATTACCTTTGTTGAAAATGGCCCCATACAACTGAAAGGAAGATGCAGTGTGGCTTCTGTGAGAGAATCGTTCATGTTTGAAGTAAGAGGGCTTAGAACCTGGCTTTGCAGTTTGATTTGAGTTTGCTGTTTAAAGGAATACTGCCTACCTCTCAGCTTTTTCATGGGTGAGGAACATGGACTTTGTGCCTATTAGCCCCTTTCAAGTGAGTGGAGAAACATTGTAGTGCTTCTAAGAAAATCTTTCATGTTAGAAGGAAGAGGGTCTAGCAGCTTGCTTTACATTGTGAACTGAGTTTGATGTATAAGGGAGTACTACCTACCTGTCAGTGTTTTCAACAGTGAGAAACATCACATTTGTTCACAATGACCACATACAACTGAAAGGAAGATGCAGCAGTGTAGCTTCTGTGAGAGAATCGTTCATGTTTGAAGCAAGAGGGCCCAGAACCTTGTTTTGCAGTTGGAATTGAGTTTGCTGTTTCAAGGAATACGGCCAACCTCTCAGTGTTTTCAAGAATGAGAAACATTACCTTTGTTGAAAATGGCCCCATACAACTGAAAGGAAGATGCAGTGTAGATTCTGTGAGAGAATCATTCATGTTTGAAGTAAGAGGGCCTAGAAACTTGTTTTGCAGTTTGAATTGAGTTTCCTGTCTCAAGGAATACTACCTAACTCTCAGCTTTTTCCTGAGTGAGGAACATCAACTTTGAGCCTAGTAGGCCCTTTCAAGTGAGTGGAGAAACACTCTAGTTTGAATAAAGTCTTTCATGTTAGACGATAGAGGGTCTAGCAGTTTGCTTTGCTTTGTGAACTGAGTTTGCTGTGTATGGGAATAATGCCTACCTGTCAGTGTTTTCAAGAGTGAGAAACATCACCTTTGTTCACAATGGCCCCTTATAACTGAATTGAAGTTGCAGGGTAGCTTGGGTGAGGGAATCAATAATGTTTGAAGCAAGAGGGGCTAGCACGTTGTTTTGCAGTTGGAATTGAGTTTGCTGTCTCAAGGAATACTGCCTAACTCTAAGCTTTTTCCTGGGTGAGGAACATCAACGTTGAGCCAAATAGGCCCTTTCAAGTTTGTGGAGAAACACTCTAGTTCTAATAAAATAATTCAGGTTAGAAGGAAGACGGTCTAGCAGTTTGCTTAGGATTGTGAACTGAGTTTGCTGTATCAGGCAATACTGCCTACCTCTCAGTGTTTTCAAGAATGAGAAACATTACCTTTGTTGAAAATGGCCCCATACAACTGAAAGGAAGATGCAGTGTAGCTTCTGTCAGAGAATCATTCATGTTTGAAGCAAGAGGGGCTAACACCTTGTTTTGCAGTTGGAATTGACTTTGCTGTTTGAAGGAACACTGCCTACCTCTCAGTGTTTTCAAGACTGAGAAACATTACCTTTGTTGAAAATGGCCCCATACAACTGAAAGGAACATGCAGTGTAGATTCTGTGAGAGAATCATTCATGTTTGAAGTAAGAGGGCCTAGAAACTTGTTTTGCAGTTTGAATTGAGTTTCCTGTCTCAGGGAATACTACCTAAGTCTCAGCTTTTTCCTGAGTGAGGAACATCCGCTTTGAGCCTAGTAAGCCCTTTCAAGTGAATGGAGAAACACTCTAGTTTGAATAAAATCTTTCATGTTAGACGATAGAGGGTCTAGCAGTTATCTTTGCATTGTGAACTGAGTTTCCTGTGTAAGGGAATAATGCCTAGCTGTCAGTGTTTTCAAGAGTGAGAAACATCACCTTTGTTCACAATGGCCCCATATAACTGAATTGAAGTTGCAGTGTAGCTTGGGTGAGGGAATCAATAATGTTTGAAGCAAGAGGGGCTAGCATGTTCTTTTGCAGTTGGAATTGAGTTTGCTGTCTCAAGGAATACTGCCTAACTCTAAGCTTTTTCCTGGGTGAGGAACATCAACGTTGAGCCAAATTGGCCCTTTCAAGTTTGTGGAGAAACACTCTAGTTCGAATAAAATCTTTCATGTTAGAAGGAAGAGGATCTAGCCGTTTGCTTAGCATTGTGAACTGAGTTTCCTATATAAGGGAATAGTGCCTACCTCTCAGTGTTTTCAAGAATGAGAAACATTACCCTTGCTGAAAATGGCCCCACACAACTGAAAGGAAGATGCAGTGTAGCTTCTTGGAGAGAATCATTCATGTTTGAAGCAAGAGGACCTGGAACCTTGTTTTGTAGTTGATTTGAGCTTGCTGTTTGAAGGAATACTGACTACTTGTCAGCTTTTTCATGTGTGAGAAATATCGACTTTGTGACTAATAGCCCCTTTCCAGTGAGTGGAGAAACCTTGTACTGGTTGTAAGAAAATCTTTCATGTTAGAAGGAAGAGGTGCTAGCAGCTTGCTTTGCATTGTGAACTGTGTTTGAAGTATAATGGAATACTGAATACCTGTCAGTATTTTCAAGAATGAGAAACATCACCTTTGCACACAATGGCTCTATACAATTGAATGGAGGAAGCAGGGTTGCTTGTGTGAGAGAAACAATAATGTTTGAAGCAAGAGGGGCTAGCACCTTGTTTTGCAGTTGGAATTGAGTTTGCTCTTTCAAGGAATACTGCCTACCTCTCAGTGTTTTCAAGAATGAGAAACCTTACCTTTGTTGAAAATGGCCCCATACAACTGAAAGGAAGATGCAGTGTAGCTTCTGTGAGAGAATCATTCATGTATGAAGTAAGAGGGCCTAGAACCTTGCTTTGCAGTTTGAATTGAGTTTGCTGTCTCAAGGAATACTGCCTAAATCTCAGGTTTTTCCTGGGTGAGGAACATCAACTTTGTGTCAAATAGGCCCTATCGAGTGAATGGACAAACTCTCTACTTCAAATAAAATAATTCATATTAGAAGGAAGAGGGTGTAGCAGTTTGCTTAGGATTGTGAGCTGAGTTTGCTGTATAAGGCAATAGTGCCTACCTCTCAGTGTTTTCAAGAATGAGAAACATTACCTTTGTTGAAAATGGCCCCATACAACTGAAAGGAAGATGCAGTGTGGCTTCTGTGAGAGAATCGTTCATGTTTGAAGTAAGAGGGCTTAGAACCTTGCTTTGCAGTTTGATTTGAGTTTGCTGTTTAAAGGAATACTGCCTACCTCCCAGCTTTTTCATGGGTGAGGAACATGAACTCTGTGCCTATTAGCCCCTTTCAAGTGAGTGGAGAAACATTGTAGTGCTTCTAAGAAAATCTTTCCTGTTAGAAGGAAGAGGGTCTAGCAGCTTGCTTTACATTGTGAACTGAGTTTGCTGTATAAGGGAATACTACCTACCTGTCAGTGTTTTCAAGAGTGAGAAACATCACCTTTGTTGAAATGGCCCCATACAACTGAAAGGAAGATGCAGTGTAGATTCTGTGAGAGAATCATTCATGTTTGAAGTAAGAGGGCCTAGAAACTTGTTTTGCAGTTTGAATTGAGTTTTCTGTCTCAAGGAATACTACCTCACTCTCAGCTTTTTCCTGAGTGAGGAACATCAACTTTGAGCCTAGTAGGCCCTTTCAAGTGAGTGGAGAAACGCTCTAGTTTAATTGAAATCTTTCATGTTTGACGATAGAGGGTGTAGCAGTTTGCTTTGCATTGTGAACTGAGTTTGCTGTGTAAGGGAATAATGCCTACCTGTCAGTGTTTTCAAGAGTGAGAAACATCACCTTTGTTCACAATGGCCCCATATAACTGAATTGAAGTTGCAGTGTAGCTTGGGTGAGGGAATCAACAGTGTTTGAAGCAAGAGGGGCTAGCACGTTCTTTTGCAGTTGGAATTGAGTTTGCTGTCTCAAGGAATAGTGCCTAACTCTAAGCTTTTTCCTGGGTGAGGAACATCAACGTTGAGCCAAATTGGCCCTTTCAAGTTTGTGGAGAAACACTCTAGTTCTAATAAAATAATTCAGGTTAGAAGGAAGAGGGTCTAGCAGTTTGCTTAGGATTGTGAACTGAGTTTCCTGTATAAGGGAATAGTGCCTACCTCTCAGTGTTTTCAAGAATGAGAAACATTACCTTTGTTCACAATGGCTCTATACAATGGAATGGAAGAAGCAGTGTAGGTTGTGTGAGACAATCAATAATGTTTGAAGCAAGAGGGGCTAGCACCTCGTTTTGCAGTTGGAATTGACTTTGTTGTTTGAAGAAAAACTGCTTACATCTCAGTGTTTTCAAGAATGAGAAACATTATCTTTGTTGAAAATGGCCCCACACAACTGAAAGGAAGATGCAGTGTAGCTTCTGTGAGAGAATCATTCATGTATGAAGTAAGAGGGCCTAGAACCTTGCTTTGCAGTTTGAATTGAGTTTGCTGTCTCAAGGAATACTGCCTAAATCTCAGCTTTTTCCTGGGTGAGGAACATCAACTTTGGGTCAAATAGGCCCTTTCGAGTGAATGGAGAAACACTGTAGTTCTAATTAAAAAATTCATGTTAGAAGGAAGAGGGTCTAGCAGTTTGCTTAGGATTGTGAAATGAGTTTGCTGTATCAGGCAATAGTGCCTACCTCTCAGTGTTTTCAAGAATGAGAAGCATTACCTTTGTTGAAAATGGCCCCATACACCTGAAAGGAAGATGCAGTGTAGCTTGTGTGAGAGAATCATTCATGTTTGAAGCAAGAGGTCCTAGAGCCTTGTTTTGCGGTTTGATTTGAGTTTGCTGTGTCAAGGAATACTGCCTAACTCTCCGTGTTTTACTGGGTGAGGAACATCAACTTTGTGCCAAATAGCCAATTTCAAGTGAGTATAGAAGCACTGTAGCTCTTCGAAGAAAACCACTAATGTTAGGAGGAAGAAGGTCTTTCAGCATGCTTTGCATTGTGAATGGAGCTTGCTCTTGAAAACAACAATGCCTACCTCTAAGTGTATCCATGAATGAGAATACAAGTGAATGAAAGAAGCACTGTTGGTCTTGTTAGAGAACCATTAATTTTAGAAGCAAGAGGGTCTAGCAACTTGTTTAGTACTGTGAATTCAGTTAACATTTTCAAAGGCTTCTGCATATCCCTTAGTGTTATCACAGTTCTGTATCATCAACTTTTTACAAAATGACCCCTCTATAGTGAATGGCAGGAGCACTGTAGCTCTTCAAAGAGACACATTAAATTTAGAAGCAATAAGGTGTACCACGTTGTTTAGCATTGTGAAATGAGTTGGCTCTCGAAAGGAACACTGCCTAAGTCTCAGCTTTTTCATGGGTGAGAAACATCATCTTTCAGCCAAATAGCCCCTTTTGAGTGAGTGGAGAAACACTCTAGTTCGAATAAAATCTTTCATACTAGAAGGACGAGAGTCTAGGAGTTTGCTTAGCCTTGTGAACTGAGTTAGCTGTATAAGAGAATAGTGCCTACCTCTCAGGGATTTCAAGAATGAGAAACATTACCTTTTTGAAAATGGCCCCATACAACTGAAAGGAAGATACAGTGTAGCTTCTGTGAGAGAATCATTCATGTTTGAAGTAAGAGGGCCTAGAACCTTGTTTTGCAGTTGGAATTGAGTTTGCTGTCTCAAGGAATACTGTCTAAATCTCAGCTTTTTCCTGGGTGAGGAACATCAACTTTGAGCCAAGTAGGCCCTTACAAGTGAGTGGCGAAACACTCTAGTTCGAATAAAATCTTTCATGTTAGAAGGAAGAGGGTCTAGCCATTTGCTTAGCATTGTGAACTGAGTTTCCTGTATAAGGGAATAGTGCCTACCTCTCAGTGTTTTCAAGAATGAGAAACATTACCTTTGTTCACAATGGCTATATACAATTGAATGGAAGAAGCAGTGTAGCTTGTGTGAGAGAATCAATAATGTTTTAAGCAAGAGGGGCTAGCACCTTGTTTTGCAGTTTGAATTGAGTTTGCTTTTTCAAGGAATACTGCCTACTTCTCAGTGCTTTCATGGTGAGGAACATCAACTGTGTGGAAAATTGCCTCTTTGAAGGGAATGGATTCATTCCTGCATCTCTTGTGGGAGTTAAGATTGATGTAAGAAGTATAAGTGTCATGCTCCTTCTTATGCGTTGAGAATTGAGGTACCTGTTTAAAGTAATACTGACTTCCACTCAGTGTTCTCTTGGGTGACTAATATCACCTTTGTGCCAAATAACCCCTTAAAGTGAATGGAAAAAGCTCTGTGTGTCTTGTAATAGAACCATTCATGATAGAAGCAATAGGGTCCAGCTCCTTGTTGAGCAGTGTTAGTTGAGCGAATTTTAAAAGGAGAAGTGCCTGTCTCTCAGTTTTCTGAAGTGTGGGGAACATCATTTTCACACAAAATTGCCCCTTTCAATGAATGGAAGAATTATTCTATGTCCTGTAGAGAACCACAAACGTTACAAGAAAGACGTCTAGCACTTTGTTTAATACTTTAAATTGAGTAAGCATTTAAAAGAAATACTGCCTACCTCTCAGGCTTTTAAAGTGTGAGGAATACAGTCTTTGGCAAAAGAGCCCCATTCAAGTGAATGGAAGAAACATTGTATCTCTTGTAATGCAGATGTCCAGGTGTGCAGCAGGAGGTTCTGGCCCATTGTTTCCCTGTGCGAATTCAATTAGCACATGAAAGAATGCTTCCCAAAGAAAGTCTTTTTTGAAGGATATACTGCCTTTCACACAGTTTTTTCAGGTGGGTGGAACATCACTTTTTTGGATAAGTGCCAAATTCAAGTGAAAGGAAGCAGCACTGTTTCTATTTTAAGAACAGCATTAATGTTAGAAGCAAGGGGGGCTAGCATGCTGTTTACCAGTGAGAAATGAATGAACTTTTCAAGGGAATACTGCCTGTCTCTCTGGCTTTACACTGTGCAGAACATTACTTTTTTCAAACAGCCATTTGCAAGTGAATGGAAGAAGCACTGTTTCTCTTCCAAGAGAACCATGAATGTTACAAGCAAGAGGGCCAAGAACCTTGTATAGCATTGTGAATTCAGTTAGCTGGTTATAAGAATACGGCCTACATCTCAGTGTTATTTTGAGTGAAAAACATAAACTTTGTGCCAAATACCGCCTTTTAAATGAATGGAGAAACACTGTAGCTCTTCTAATAAAACCATTAATGTTAGAAGGAAGAGGGTCTAGCACATTGTTTAGCATTGTGTATTGAGTTAATTGTGGAAAGGAATACAGTCTACCTCTCATTGTTTTCATGGGGGAGAACATAACCTTTTTCAAAATCACCATATCCTGTGAAGGCCTGAAGCGTTGAGGCTCTTATAAGAGAAATATGAATTTTAGCAGAAAGTGGCTCGAGCACTTTGATTAGCATTGTGAATTGAGTTGGCTTTTCAAAGGAACATTGCCTAACTCAGCTTTTTCCTGTGAGGAACATCAACTTTGAGCCTAACAGGCCCTTTCAATTGAGTGGGGAAACACTCTAGTTTGAATAAAATCTTCCATGTTAGACGAGAGAAGGTCTAGCAGTTTGCTTTGCATTGTGAACTGAGTTTACTGTGTAAGGGAATAGTGCCTACCTGTCAGTGTTTTCAAGAGTGAGAAACATCACCTTTGTTCACAATGGCCCCATACAACTTAATTGAAGATGCAGTTTAGCTTGTGTGAGGGAATCAATAATGTTTGAAGCAAGAAGGGCTAGCGCGTTCTTTTGCCGTTGGAATTGAGTTTGCTTTTTCAAGGAATACTGCCTACCTCTCAGTGTTTTCAAGAATGAGAAACATTACCTTTGCAGAAAATGGCCCCATACAACTGAAAGGAAGATGCAGTGTAGTTTCTGTGAGAGAATCATTCATGTTTGAAGCAAGAGGGGCTAGCACCTTGTTTTCCAGTTCGATTTGTGTTTGCTGTTTAAAGGAATAGTGCCTACCTCCCAGCGTTTTCATGGGTGAGGAACATCAGCTTTGTGCCTAAGAGCAACTTTCAATTGAGTGGAGATAAATTGTAGTACTCTAATAAAATCTTTCATGTTAGAAGGAAGAGGGTCTAGCAGCTTGCTTTGCATTGTGAACTGTGTTTGCTGTATAAGGGAATACTGCCTACCTGTCAGTGTTTTCAAGAGTGAGAAACATCACCTTTGTGCACAATGGCCCCATACAAGTGAAAGGAAGATGCAGTGTAGCGTGTGTGAGAGAATCAATAATATTTGAAGCAAGATGGGTAACAACTTGTTTTGTAGTTTTTTTTTTTCATTTTTCTTTTATGATTCATATGTGCATACAAGGCTTGGTTCATTTCTCCACCCTGCCAACACCCACTCCTTTACCACGCACTCCTGCCCCTCCCTCTCCCCTCTACCCCTCCAATACCCAGCAGAAACTATTTTGCCCTAATCTCTAATTTTGTTGTAGAGAGAGTATAAGCAATAATAGGAAGGAACAAGGGGTTTTGCTGGTTGAGATAAGGATAGCTATACAGGGCATTGACTCACATTGATTTCCTGTGCGTGGATGTTACCTTCTAGGTTAATTCTTTTTGATCTAACCTTTTCTCTAGTACCTGTTCCCCTTTTCCTATTAGCCTCAGTTGTTTTAAGGTATCTGCTTTAGTTTCTCTGCATTAAGGGCAACAAATGCTAGCTAGTTTTTTGGGTGTCTTACCTATCCTCACCCCTCCCTTGTGTGCTCTTGCTTTTATCATGTGCTCATAGTCCAATCCCCTTGTTGTGTTTGCCCTTGATGTATTGTTCACATATGAGGGAGAACATATGATTTTTGGTTTTTTGAGCCAGGCTAACCTCACTCAAAATGATGTTCTCCAATTCCATCCATTTAGTAGCGAATGATAACATTTTGTTCTTCTTCATGGCTGTATAAAATTCCATTGTGTATAGATACCACATTTTCTTAATCCATTCGTCAGTGCTGGGGCATCTTGGCTGTTTCCATAACTTGGCTATTGTGAATAGTGCCGCAATAAACATGGATGTGCAGGTGCCTCTGGAGTAAGTCTTTTGGGTATATCCCCAAGAGTGGTATTGCTGGATCAAATGGTAGATCGATGTCCAGCTTTTTAAGTAGCCTCCAAATTTTTTTCCAGAGTGGTTGTACTAGTCTACATTCCCACCAACAGTGTAAGAGGGTTCCTTTTTCCCCACATCCTCGCCAACACCTGTTGTTGTTGGTGTTGCTGATGATGGCTGTTCTAACAGGGGTGAGGTGGAATCTTAGTGTGGTTTTAATTTGCATTTCCTTTATTGCTAGAGATGGTGAGCATTTTTTCATGTGTTTTCTGGCCATTTGAATTTCTTCTTTTGAGAAAGTTCTGTTTAGTTCACATGCCCATTTCTTTATTGGTTCATTAGTTTTGGGAGAATTTAGTTTTTTAAGTTCCCTGTATATTCTGGTTATCAGTCCTTTCTCTGATGTATAGCTGGCAAATATTTTCTCCCACTCTGTGGGTGTTCTCTTCAGTTTAGAGACCATTTCTTTTGATGAACAGAAGCTTTTTAGTTTTATGAGGTCCCATTTATCTATGCTATCTCTTAGTTGCTTTGCTGCTGGGGTTTCATTGAGAAAGTTCTTAACTATACCTAATAACTCCAGAGTGTTTCCTACACTTTCTTGTATTAACTTAAGAGTCTGGGGTCTGATATTAAGATCCTTGATCCACTTTGAGTTAATCTTGGTATAGGGTGATATACATGGATCTAGTTTCAGTTTTTTGCAGACTGCTAACCAGTTTTCCTAGCAGTTTTTGTTGAAGAGGCTGCTATTTCTCCATCATATATTTTTAGCTCCTTTGTCAAAGATAAGTTGCTCATAGTTGTGTGGCTTCATATCTGGATCCTCGATTCTGTTCCACTGGTCTTCATGTCTGTTTTTGTGCCAGTACCATGCTGTTTTTATTGTTATTTCTTTGTAATATAGTTTGAAGTCAGGTAGTGTGATACCTCCTGCATTGTTCTTTTGACTGAATATTGCCTTGGCTATTCGTGGCCTCTTGTGTTTCCATATAAATTTAACAGTAGATTTTTCAATCTCTTTAATGAATGTCATTGGAATTTTGATGGGAATTGCATTAAACATGTTGATTACTTTTGGGAGTATCGACATTTTTACTATGTTGATTCTACCAATCCACGAGCATGGGAGATCTCTCCACTTTCTATAGTCTTCCTCAATCTCTTTCTTCAGAAGTGTATAGTTTTCCTTGTAGAGGTCTTTCACACCTTTTGTTAGGTTTACACCTAGGTATTTGATTTTGTTTGAGGCTATTGTAAATGGAATTGTTTTCATACATTCTTTTTCCGTTTGCTCATTGTTAGTGTATAGAAATGCTAATGATTTTTCTATGTTGATTTTATATCCTGCTACGTTGCTATAGCTATTGATGATGTCTAGAAGCTTCTGAGTAGAGTTGTTTGGGTATTTAAGGTATAGGATCATGTCGTCTGCAAATAGGGGTATTTTGACAGTTTCTTTACCTATTTGTATTCCTTTTATTCCTTTTTCTTGCCTAATTGTTCTGGCTAGGAATTTCAGTACTATGTTGAATAGGAGTGGAGATAGTGGGCATCCTTGTCTGGTTCCTGATTTTAGAGGGAATGGTTTTAATTTTTCTCCGTTAAGTATAATGCTGGCTGTAGGTTTGTCATATATAGCTTTTATAATGTTGAGGAACTTTCCTTCTATTCCTAGTTTTCTTAGAGCTTTTATCATGAAATGATGTTGGATCTTATCAAAGGCTTTTTCTGCATCTATTGAGATGATCAAGTGGTTTTTGTCTTTGCTTCTGTTAATGTGGTTTATTACGTTTATTGATTTTGTTATGTTGAACCACCCCTGCATCCCTGGGATGAAGCCTACCTGGTTGTGGTGAATAATCTTTTTGATGTGTTGCTGAATTCGGTTTGCCATTATTTTGTTGAGGATTTTTGCATGAATGTTCATTAAGGAGATTGGCCTATAGTTCTCCTTTTTGGAGGTGTCTTTGCCTGGTTTTGGGATAAGTGTAATACTGGCTTCATAAAATGTGTTTGGCAGTTTTCCTTCCCTTTCTATTTCATGGAACAGTTTAAGGAGGGTTGGTATCAGTTCTTCTTTAAAGGTCTGATAGAATTTAGCAGAGAATCCATCAGGTCCTGGACTTTCTTTTGGGGGAGACTCTTGATTGCTGCTTCAATTTCATTTTGTGTTATAGGTCTATTCAGGTGATTAATTTGATCTTGGTTCAGCTTTGGATGATCATATGTATCTAGAAATCTGTCCATTTCTTTTAGATTTTCAAATTTATTTGAATATAGGTTCTCAAAGTAGTCTCTGATGATTTTCTGGACTTCCATGGTGTTTGTTGTTATCTCCCCTTTGGCATTCCTAATTCTACTAATTTGGGTTTTTTCTCTCCTCATTTTAGTAAGGTTTGCCAGGGGTCTATCGATCTTGTTTATTTTTTCAAAGAACCGACTTTTTGTTTCATTAATTCTTTGTATGATTTTTTTGGTTTCTATTTCCTTGATTTCAGCTCTTATTTTTATTATTTGTCTCCTGTTTGTTTTGGGATTTGCTTGTTCTTGTTTTTCTAGGAGTTTGAGATGTATCATTAGGTCATTGATTTGGGATCTTTCAATCTTTTTAATATATGCACTCATGGCTATAAACTTTCCTCTCAAGACTGCCTTAGCTGTGTCCCTTGGTTCCAGTAGGTTGTGTTTTCATTTTCATTGACTTCCAGGAACTTTTTAATTTCCTCTTTTATTGCATCAATGATCCATTCTTCATTAAGTAATGAGTTATTTAGTTTCCAGCTGTTTGCATGTTTTTTGTCTTTACTTTTGTTGTTGAGTTCTACTTTTACTGCATTGTTGTCAGATAGTATGCACGGTATTATTTCTATTTTTTTATATTTGCTGAGGCTTCCTTTGTGCCCTAGGATATGATCTATTTTGGAGAAGGTTCCATGGGCTGCTGAGAAGAATGTATATTGTGTAGAAGTTGGATGAAATGTTCTGTAGACATCTACTAGGTCCACTTGATCTATTGCATATTTTAGATCTTGGATTTCTCTATTGAGTTTTTGTTTGGATGACCTATGTATTGATGATAATGGAGTGTTAAAGTCTCCCACAACCACTGTGTTGGCGTTTATATATGCTTTTAGGTCTTTCAGGGTATGTTTGATGAAATTGGGTGCGTTGACATTGGGGGCATACATATTGATGATTATTATTTCCTTTTGGTCTATTTCCCCTTTTATTAGTATGGAATGTCCTTCTTTATCTCGTTTGATCAATGTAGGTTTGAAGTCTACTTTGTCAGAGATAAGTATTGCTACTCCTGCTTGTTTTCGGGGGCCATTGGCTTGGTAAATCTTCTTCCAGCCTTTCATCCTAAGCATATGCTTATTTCTGTCAGTGAGATGAGTCTCTTGTAAGCAACAAATTGTTGGATCTTCTTTTTTGATCCATTTAGTCAAACGGTGTCTTTTGATGGGTGAATTAAGTCCATTAACATTAAGCGTTAGTACTGATAGGTATGTGGTGATTCCTGCCATTTAGTTATCTTAGTTGTTTGAAGGTTTGATTGTGTGTACCTAACTTGATGTTACTCTCTACTGTCTTGCTTTTTCTTATCCTGTGGTTTGGTGCTGCCTGCCTTTTCATGGTTAAGTTGGGTGTCACTTTCTGTGTGCAGGATCCCTTGCAGAATCTTTTGTAATGGTGGCTTTGTGGTCACATATTGTTTTAGTTTCTGCTTATCATGGAAGACTTTTATTGCTCCATCTATTTTGAATGATAGCTTTGCTGGGTAGAGTATCCTGGGGTTGAAGTTATTTTCATTCAGTGCCCGGAAGATCTCACCCCACGCTCTTCTTGCTTTTAATGTTTCTGTTGAGAAGTCTGCTGTGATTTTGATGGGTTTACCTTTGTATGTTACTTGTTTTTTCTCTCTTACAGCCTTCAATATTCTTTCCTTAGTTTCTGAACTTGTTGTTTTAATGATGATATGTCGTGGAGTAGTTCTATTTTGATCTGGTCTGTTTTGTGTCCTGGAGGCCTCTTGCATCTGTATGGGAATATCTTTCTCTAGATTTGGGAAATTTTCCGTTATTGTTTTGTTGAATATATTACGCATTCCCTTCGCTTGCACCTCTTCTCCTTCTTCGATGCCCATGATTCTCAAGTTTGGTCTTTTATGGAGTCAGTGAATTCTTGCATTTTCTTTTCACAGGTCTTGTGTTGTTTAATTAATAGTTCTTCGGTTTTTTCTTTAATTACCATTTCATCTTCAAGTTCTGAGAATCTGTCTTCTGTTTGTTCTATTCTGCTGGATTGGCCTTCCGTTTTGTTTTGCAGTTCTGTTTCGTTCTTTTTTCTGAGGTTTTCCATTTCCTGGCAGTTTTCTTCTTTATTGTTGTCTATTTTTGTCCTGAGTTCATTTATCCATTTATTCATTGTGTTCTCTCTTTCACTTTGGTGTTTATACAGTGCTTCTATGGTTTCCTTTATTTCTTCTTTTGCTTTTTCAAATTCTCTATTTTTATTGTCTTGGAATTTCTTGAGTGTCTCCTGTACATTTTGACCCTATCCAGTATCATCTCTATAAAATTCTCATTGAGTACTTGTAGTATGTCTTCTTTTAAATTATTCTTGTGGGCTTCATTGGGTCCTTTGGCATAGTTTATCTTCATTTTGTTGGAGTCTGGCTCTGAGTTTCTGTTCTCTTCATTCCCCTCTGGTTCCTGTACTAATTTTTTGCTGTGGGGAAACTGGTTTCCCTATTTTTTCTGTCTTCCTGTCATTGTCCTTGGTGTTGTTACTGTCCCTGTACTGTGTGTAATTAAGTATTTTCTAGCTTGTAATAATAACAATGGTAATATTGAGAATGGAAGAGTGAGCTGAGATGGAAAGCAAGAAGTTAAAGAAAAGGGGAAAACAAATATACAGACAAGAGGGAGAAAGCAGAACAAGGTATCAGACAAGAGAGTTTCAAAGGTATAAACAGGGAGTGGTAGCGTACTAATCGACAGTAAGCTGAACAGACAATAGAGAGACAGAGAGAGGATTGAAAATCAAAGATAAAAAAATAAAAAATAAGTAAATGAAAGTAATATCTATATATAAAAATGAATTAAAATAAAATGGAAAATAGAAAATTAAAAAAAAAAACCAAAAAACTTCCAAGTTTATATGCAATGCAGGTTCAGTCTTAATAATTTAGGTGTCCGTCTCAATATCCAGTCCTGGAGTTGGTGCCTCAGATATTGTTCTGTAGTTGTCTCATCAAAGGGGATGCATAAAGTAGAACAAAACTACACACACACACACAAAAGAAAAAAAAAAAAGCCCCACCAAGTGTTCCCAGTTCAAATGCAATACAGTTTCAGTAAGTTTTTCGGTTTGCAGGTGTAATTCGGTTGTTCTCTCATCAAAGGTAGCGAGAAAAAGAAAAAAAAGCATCTGGAGGCAGTTCTGAGAGTGGTATCTGCAACTGTGGCGTGCCTGCCTGCTGTTCCCAGCCTGTAGCTGGCGGCGTTATTTATGCAGGTCTCTGGGGTGAGCTAGCACTCACCTGGTCCCACAGGCTTTGTTTGCTCAGAGTTCTCCTGTGCGGGATCCTCTGCTACAGGCTTTCCCCTTTCCAAGCACTGGGAAAGGTGACACTGCCCCCGCGTTGTCAGGCCTGCGTGTTTATTTACAGTTCATGTGGGAGGTGGGTCTTCCCCCTCTCCTCTGAAGTTTTCCTCCCACTGCCAGTTTCAGAAGCTTTCCTGCTCCTGCTTACTGGGCGGTGTTGCTGCTTCTGCTGGCCGCCATGTTTGTTTACAGTTCCCTCCTCTCACAAGCTTCCCTGCTCCTGGTTGCTGGGCACGCGCCCCACTCCTGCCAGAGGCTCTCCGGCCCGCCCGGCTTGTTTATTTACAGTCCCGGGAAGGATTCCCTTCCCCCAATCTTCAGCACTCAGGGCGCCCCACCCTCTTTCCGCGTGTCTTAACTGTTCTAACTGCTTATTACTCAGTTTCTCTTTTTTTTTTCCCGGGTGGAGGTCAGTCTGTCGAGGAGGCTATGCTGCTCTGGCCCAGGCTTGTCTGTGGGGCTACCGCGGTACCGTGAAGCTCACCTGGTCCGTGTCTTCCCAAGCGGTATGGGCGCTGGCCACTGGCGGCCAGGGGGGCACTCCTCGTTTCTCCGTTTAACATGAAGTGGAGATTCTCTGCACTGGCGGGAGATATGGAGGGGTCAAAGTTATGCCTTTTCTTGGTGATTATGCTTGCAAAGTGTGTCTCCAGCGTCTCTCCAAGATTTCACTATCAGAGGGTAGCTTTCTGCTTCCTACCTCTAGCCGCCATCTTGGAATTCCTGTTTTGCAGTTTGAATTGAGTTTGCTGTTTAAAGGAATACTGCTTACGAATCAGTGTTTTCATGGGTGAAGAACATCAACTTTGTGCCAAATAGCCAATTTCAAGTGAGTATAGAAGCACTGTAGCTCTTCGAAGAAAACCACTAATGTTAGGAGGAATTAGGTCTAGCAGCATGCTTAGCATTGTGAATGGAGCTTGCTTTTGAAGAGAACAATGCCTACCTATCAGTGTTTCCATGAGTGAGAAACAAGTGAATGAAAGGAGCACTGTTCATCTTGTTAGAGAACCAATAATTTTAGAAGCAAGAGGGTGTATCCACTTGTTTAATATTGTGAATTCAGTTAACATTTTAATAGGCTTCTGCATATCCCTTAGTGTTATCACGGTTCTGGATCATCAACTTTTTGCAAAATGACCCCTTTCAAGTGAACTGCAGGGAGCACTGTAGCTCTTGAAAGAGACACATTACAGTTAGAAGCAAGAAGGTTTACCACATTGTTCAACATTCTGAACTGAGTTGGCTTTTGAAAGGAACACTCCCTAAGTCTCAGCATTTTTGTGGGTGAGGAACATCAACTTTGAGCCAACTAGCCCCTTTCGAGTGACTGGAGAACCACTGTACTTCTAATAAAATCTTTCATGTTAAAAGGAAGAGGGTCTAGCAGTTTCAATAGCATTGTGAACTGAGTTTGCTGTATAAGGGAATACTGCCTACCTCTCCGTGATTTCAAGAATGAAACATTACCTTTGCTGAAAATGGCCCCATACACCTGAAAGGAAGATGCAGTGTATTTTCTGTGAGAGAATCATTAATGTTTGAATCTAGAGGGCTTAGAACCTTGGTTTGCAGTTTGATTTGAGTTTTCTGTCTCATGGAATACTGCCTAACTCTCAGTGTTTTCATAAGTGAGGAACATCAACTTTGAGACAAATAGCCCCTTTCAAGTGAGTGGAGAAACACTCTAGTTCTAATAAAATCTTTCATGTGAGAAGGAAGAGGTTCTAGCAGTTTGCTTAGCATTGTGAACTGAGTTTGCAGTATAAGGGAGTAGTGCCTACCCCTCAGTGATTTCAAGAATGAGAAACATTACCTTTGCTGAAAATGGCCCCATACAACTGAAAGGAAGATGCAGTGTAGCTTCTGTGAGAGAATCATTAATGTTTGAAGCAAGAGGGCCTAGAACCTTGTTTTGCAGTTGGATTTGAGTTTGGTCTTTAAAGGAATACTGCCTATCTCTCAGTGTTTTCATGGGTGAGGAACATCAACTTTGTGCCAAACAGCTAATTTCAAGTGAGTATAGAAGTACTGTAGCTCTTCGAAGAAAACCCCTAATGTTAGGAGGAAGAAGGTCTAGCAGCATGGTTAGCACTGTGAATGGAGCTTGCTTTTGAAAACAACTGTGCCTGACTCTCATTGTTTCCATGAATGAGAACACAAGTGAATGAAAGGAGCGCTGTTGGTCTTGTTAGAGAACCATTAATTTTAGAAGCAAGAGGGTCCAGGAACTTGTTTTGCAGTTTGATTTGAGTTTGTGGTTTAAAGGAATACTGCCTACCTGTCAGCGTTTTCATTGGTGAGGAACATAAACTTTGTGCCTAATAGGCCCTTTCAAGTGAGTGGAGAAACATTGTAGTTCTTATAAGAAAATCTTTCATGTTAGAAGCAAGAGGGTCTAGCAGCATGCTTACCATTGTGAATGGAACTTGATGTTTAAAATAACAATGCCTATCTCTCAGTGTTTCCATGAATGAGAACACAAGTGAATGAAAGGAGAACTATTGGTCTTGTTAGAGAACCATTAATTTTAGAAGCAAGAAGGTCTAGCAACTTGTTTAATATTGTGAATTCAGTTAACATTGTCAAAACTTCTGCATATCCCTTAGTGTTATCATGGTTCTGGATCATCAACTTTCTCACAATGACCCCTTTCAAGTGAACGGCAGGAGCACTGTAGCTCTTGAAAGAGATACTTTAAAGTTAGAAGCAAGAAGGTCGAACACCTGGTTTAGCACTGTGAACTGAGGTGGATTTTGAAAGGAACACTGCCTAAGTCTCAGCTTTTTCATGGGTGAGGAACATCAACTTTGAGACAAATAGCGCCTTTCGAGTGAGTGGAGAAACACTCCAGTTCTAATAAAATCTTTCATGTTAGAAGGAAGAGGGTCTAGCAGTTTTCTTAGCCTTGTGAACTGAGTTTGCTGTATAAGGGAATAGTGCCTACCTCTCAGTGTTTTCAAGAATGAGAAACATTACCTTTGTTGAAAATGGCCCCATACAACTGAAAGGAAGATGCAGTGTAGCTTCTGTGAGAGAATCATTCATGTTTGAAGTAAGAGGGCCTAGAACCTTGTTTTGCAGTTTGAATTGAGTTTGCTGTCTCAAGGAATACTGCCTAAATCTCAGCTTTTTCCTGGGTGAGGAACATCAACTTTGAGCAAATAGGCCCTTTCAAGTGAGTGGAGAAACACTCCAGTTCTAATAAAATCTTTCATGTTAGAAGGAAGAGGGTCTACAGTTTGCTTAGCATTGTGAACTGAGTTTGCTGTTTAGGGGAATAGTGCCTACCTCTCAGTGTTTTCAAGAATGAGAAACATTACCTTTGCTGAAAATGGGCCCATAAAACTTACAGGAAGGTGCAGTGTAGTTTCTGTGAGAGAATCATTCATGTTTGAAGCAAGAGGGCCTAGAACCTTGTATTGCAGTTGATTTGAGCTTGCTGTTTAAAGGAATACTGCCTACCTCTCAGCTTTTTCATTTGTGAGGCATATCAACTTTGTGCTTAATAGCCCTTTTCAAGTGAGGGGAGAAACATTGTAGTGCTTCTAAGAAAATCTTTCACGTTAGAAGGAAGAGGGTCTAGCAGCTTGCTTTGCATTGTGAACTGAGTTTGCTGTGTTAGGGAATACTGCCTACCTGTCAGTGTTTTCAAGAGTGAGAAACATCACATTTGTTCATAATGGCCCCATACAACTGAATGGAAGATGCAGTGTAGCTTGTATGAGAGAATCAATAATGTTTAAAGCAAGAGTGTGTAGCACCTTGTTTTGCAGTTTGAATTGAGTTTGCTGTTTCAAGGAATACTGCCTACCTCTCAGTGTTTTCCTGGATGAGGAACATCAAGTTTGTGCCAAATACCCAATTTCAAGTGAGTATAGAAGCACTGTAGCTATTCAAAGAAAACCAGTAATGTTAGGAGGAAGAAGGTCTAGCAGCATGCTTAGCATTGTGAATGGAGCTTGCTGTTGAAAACAACAATGCCTACCTCTCAGTGTTTCCATGAACGAGAACACAAGTGAATGAAAGGAGCACTGTTGGTCTTGTTAGAGAACCATTAATTTTAGAAGCAAGAGGGTCTAGCAACTTGTTTAATATTGTGAATTTAGTTAACATTTTAAAAGACTTCTGCATATCACTTAGTGTTCTCATGGTTCTGGGTCATCAACTTTTTGCCAAATGACCCGTTTATTGTGAATGGCAGGATCACTGTAGCTCTTGAAAGAGACACCTTAAAGTTAGAAGCAAGAAGGTCTACCACCTGTTTTAGCATTGTGAACTGAGTTGGATTTTGAAAGGAACACTGCCTAATTCTCAACTTTTTCATGGGTGAGGGCCTCAACTTTGAGCCACTCACTCGAGTGAGTGGAGAAACACTCTAGTTCTATTAAAATCTTTCATGGTAGAAGGAAGACGGTCTAGCAGTTTTCTTAGCATTGTGAACTGAGTTTGCTGTATAAGGGAATAGTGCCTACCTCTCAGTGTTTTCAAGAATGAGAAACATTACCTTTGTTGAAAATGGCCCCATACAACTGAAAGGAAGATGCAGTGTAGCTTCTGTGAGAGAATCATTCATGTTTGAAGCAAGAGGACCTAGAACCTTGTTTTGCAGTTCGATTTGAGTTTGCCGTTTAAAGGAATACTGCCTTTCTCTCAACGTTTTTGTGGGTGAGGAACATCAGCTTTTTGCCTAATAGCACCTTTCAAGTGAGTGGAGAAACATTGTAGTTCTCTAAGAAAATCTTTCATGTTAGAGGGAAGAGGGTCTAGCAGCTTGCTTTGCATTGTGAACTTAGTTTGCTGTATAAGTGAATACTGCCTACCTCTCAGTGTGTTCCAGAATGAGAAACATTTCCTTTGCAGAAAATGGCCCCATACAACTGAAAGGAAGATGCAGTGTAATTTCTGTGAGAGAATCATTAATGTTTGAAGCAAGAGGGCCTAGTACCTTGTTTTGCAGTTTGATTTGAGTTTGCTTTTTAAAAGAATACTGCCTACTTCTCAGCGTTTTCATGGGTGAGGAACATCGCCTTTGTGACTAATAGCACCTTTCAAGTGAGTTTAGAAACATTGTAGTGCTTCTAAGAAAATCTTTCACGTTAGAAGAAAGAGGGTCTAGCAGCTTGCTTTTTATTGTGAACTGAGTTTGCTGTGTTAGGGAATACTGCCTACCTGTCAGTGTTTTCAAGAGTGAGAAACATCACCTTTGCACCCAATGGCCGCATAGAACTGAATGAAAGATGCAGTGTAGCTTTTGTGTGAGAATCAATAATGTTTGAAGCAAGAAGGGCTAGCAACTTGTTTTGCAGTTTGAATTGAGTTTGCTGTTTAAAGGAATACTGCGTACCTCTCAGTGTTTTCATGGGTTAGGAACATCAACTTTGTGCCAAATAGCCAATTTCAAGTGAGTATAGAAGCACTGTAGCTCTTCGAAGAAAACCACTAATGTTAGGAGGAAGAAGGTCTAGCAGCATGCTTAGCATTGTGAATGGAGCTTGGTGTTGAAAAGAACATTGCCTTCCTCTCAGTGTTTCCATGAATGAGAATACAAGTGAATGAAAGGAGCACTGTTGGTCTTGTTAGAGAACCATTAATTTTAGAAGAAAGAGTGTCCAGCAACTTGTTTAATATTGTGAATTCAGTTAACATTTTAAAAGACTTCTGCATATTCCTTAGTGTTATCACCGTAGTAGATCATTATCTTTTTGGAAAATGATCCCTTTCAAGTGAATGGCAGGAGCACTGTAGCTCTTGATAGAGACACTTTAAAGTTAGAAGCAAAAAGGTCTATAACATTGTGTAGCATTGTGAACTGAGTTGGCTTTTGAAAAGAATACTTCCTAAGTATCAACTTTTTCATATGTGAGGCACATCAACTTTGAGCCAAATAGCCCCTTTCAAGTTAGTGGAGAAGCACTCTAGTTTTAATAAAAACTTTCTTGTTAAAAGGAAGGGGGTCTAGCAGTTTGCTTAGCATTGTGAACTGAGTTTGCTGTATAAGGTAATACTGCCTACGTCTCAGTGTTTTCAAGAATGAGAAATATTACCTTTGTGGAAAATGGCCCCTACAGCTGGAAGGAAGATTCTCTGTAGGTTCTGTGAGAGAATCAATTGAGTGGAGAAACACTGTAGTTCTTCAAAGAAAACTATTTTTGTTAGGAGGAAGAGAGTTTAGCAGCATGCTTAGCATTGTGAATGTAGCTTGCTGTTGAAGGGAACAATGCCAGGAGGTAGAATGCAGAAAGCGAGCCTCGTATAGTGAAATCTTGGAGAGATCCTTGAGACACACTTTGCAGGCACAATCACTGAGAAAAGTCATAACTTTGACCCCTCCACATCTCCAGCTGGCGCAGAATATCTCCACCTCACATTAAATGGAGAAACGAGGGCCCCCGGGGCCGCCACTGGCCAGCACCCATACATCTTGGGAGGACTTGGACCAGGTGAATTTTGCGGTACCGCAGTACCCCCACAGACAAGCCTGGGCCAGAGCAGCATAGCCCCCTGGACAGACTGACCTCTGCCCGGGGGAAAAAAAAGAAAGTGAGTAATAAGCAATAAGAACAATTAAGACTCTCTGGAAAGAGGGTGGGGCACCCTGAGCACTGAAAATTGGGGGAAGGGAATCCTTCCCGGGAGTGTAAATAAACAAGCCAGGTGGGCCGGAGAGCCTCTGGTGGGAGCGGGGCGTGCGCCCAGCAACCAGGATCGGGGAAGCCTGTGAGAGTGGCGGAGGGAGGAAAACTGCACAGGAGAGGAGGGTAGACCCACTTCCCACGTGAACTGTAAATAAACATGGCGGCCGGCAGGAGCATCAGCACTGCCCAGTAAGCAGGAGCAGGAAAGCTTGTGAAAGTGGCAGTGGGAGGAAAACTGCACAGGACAGGGTGGAAGACCCACCTCCCACATGAACTGTAAATAAACACGCAGGCCTGACAATGCGGGGGCAGTTTCACCTTTCCCAGTGCTTGGAAAGGGAAAAGCCTGTAGCAGAGGCTCCCACACAGGAGAACTATGAGAAAACAAAGCCTGCAGGACCAGGTGTGTGCTAAGTTCACCCCAGAGATTTGCATAAATAATGCTGCCAGCTACAGCAGGCTGAGAACAGCAGGCAGGCAAGCCACAGTTGCAGATACCATTCTCAGAACTGTCTCCAGACTCTTTTTTTTCTTTTTCTCCCTACCTTTGATGAGAGAACAACCAAATTACACCTGCAAGCCAAAAAACTTACTGAAACTGTATTGCATTTGAACTTGGGACACTTGGTGGGTTTTTTTTTTTGTGTGTGTGTGTGTGTGTGTGTGTGTGTGTAGTTTTGTTCTACTTTATGCATCCCCTTTGATGAGAAAACTACACAACAACAACTGAGGCACCATCTCCAGGACTGGAGACTGAAACAGACACCCAAATTATTAAGATTGAAACTGCATTGCATATAAACTTGGAAGTTTTTTGTTTTTTGTTTTTTTAATTTTCCATTTTCCATTTTAGTTTAATTCATTTTTATCTATAGATATTTCTTTCATTTATTTATTTTTTCTTTTTTTTATCTTTGATTTTCAATCCTATCTCTGTCTCTCTAATGTCTGTTCAGCTTACTGTTCATTAGTACACTAAAGCTCCCTGTTTATACCTTTGAAACTTTCTTATCTGATACCTTGTTCTGCTTTCTCCCTCTTGTCTGTATATTTGTTTTCCCCTTTTCTTTAACTTCTTGCTTTCCATCTCAGCTCACCCTTCCATTGTAAATATTACCATTGTTATTATTACAAGCTAGAAAATACTTAACTGCACACAGTACAGGGACAGTAACAACACCAAAGACAATGTCAGGAAGACAGAAAAACAGGGAAACCAGTTTCCCCACAGCAAAAAATTAGTACAGGAACAAGAGGGGAATGAAGAGAACAGAAACTCAGATCCAGACTGAAACAAAATGAAGATAAACTATGCCAAATGACCCAATGAAGCCCACAAGAATAATTTAAAAAAAGATGTACTACAAGTACTCAATGAGAATTTTATAGAGATGATACTGGATAGGGTCAACCAAAATGTACAGGAGACACTCAAGAAATTCCAAGACAACAAAAATACAGATTTTGTAAAAGCAAAAGAAGAAATAAAGGAAACCATAGAAGCACTGTATAAACACCAAAGTGAAAGAGAGAACACAATGAATAAATGGATAAATGAACTCAGGACAAAAATAGACAACATTAAAGAGGAAAACTGCCAGGATATGGAAAACCTCAGAAAAAAGAACAAAACAGAACTGCAAAACAAAACGGAAAGCCAATCCAGCAGAATACAACAAACAGAAGACAGATTCTCAGAACTTGAAGATGAAATGTTAATTAAAGGAAAAACCGAAGAACTATTAATTAAACAACTCAAGACCTGTGAAAAGAAAATGCAAGAACTCACTGACTCCATAAAAGATCAAACTTGAGAATCATGGGCATTGAAGAAGGAGAAGAGGTGCAAGTGAAGGGAATGTGTAATATATTCAACAAAATGATAATGGAACATTTCCCAAATCTAGAAAAAGATACTCCCATGCAGATGCAAGAGGCCTCCAGGGCACCAAACAGACCAGATCAAAAAAGAACTACTCCACGACATATCATCATTAAAACAAGTTCAGAAACTAAGGAAAGAATATTGAAGGCTGTAAGAGAGAAAAAACAAGTAACATACAAAGGTAAACCCATCAAAATCACAGCAGACTTCTCAACAGAAACATTAAAAGCAAGAAGAGCGTGGGGTGAGATCTTCCGGGCACTGAATGAAAATAACTTCAACCCCAGGATACTCTACCCAGCAAAGCTATCATTCAAAATAGATGGAGCAATAAAAGTCTTCCATGATAAGCAGAAACTAAAACAATATGTGACCACAAAGCCACCATTACAAAAGATTCTGCAAGGGATCCTGCACACAGAAAGTGACACCCAACTTAACCATGAAAAGGCAGGCAGCACCAAACCACAGGATAAGAAAAAGCAAGACAGTAGAGAGTAACATCAAGTTAGGTACACACAATCAAACCTTCAAACAACTAAGATAACTAAATGGCAGGAATCACCACATACCTATCAGTACTAACGCTTAATGTTAATGGACTTAATTCACCCATCAAAAGACACCGTTTGACTAAATGGATCAAAAAAGAAGATCCAACAATTTGTTGCTTACAGGAGACTCATCTCACTGACAGAAATAAGCATATGCTTAGGATGAAAGGCTGGAAGAAGATTTACCAAGCCAATGGCCCCTGAAAACAGGCAGGAGTAGCAATACTTATCTCTGACAAAGTAGACTTCAAACCTACATTGATCAAACGAGATAAAGAAGGACATTCCATACTAATAAAAGGGGAAATAGACCAAAAGGAAATAATAATCATCAATCTGTACGCACCCAATGTCAACGCACCCAATTTCATCAAACATACCCTGAAAGACCTAAAAGCATATATAAACGCCAACACAGTGGTTGTGGGAGACTTTAACACCCCATTATCATCAATAGATAGGTCATCCAAACAAAAACTCAATAAAGAAATCCAAGATCTAAAATATGCAATAGATCAAGTGGACTTAGTAGATGTCTACAGATCATTTCATCCAACCTCTACACAATATACCTTCTTCTAAGCAGCCCATGGAACCTTCTCCAAAATAGATCATATCCTAGGGCACAAAGCAAGCCTCAGCAAATATAAGAAAATAGAAATAATACCATGCATACTATCTGACCACAATGCAGTAAAAGTAGAACTCAACAACAAAAGTAAAGACAAAAAACATGCAAACAGCTGGAAACTAAATAACTCATTACTTAATGAAGAATGGATCATCGATGAAATAAAAGAGGAAATCAAAAAGTTCCTGGAAGTCAATGAAAATGAAAACACAACCTACTGGAACCTATGGGATATAGCTAAGGCAGTCCTGAGAGGAAAGTTTATAGCCATGAGTGCATATATTAAAAAGATTGAAAGATCCCAAATCAATGATCTAATGATACATCTCAAACTCCTAGAAAAACAAGAACAAGCAAATCCCAAAACAAATAGGAGAGAAATAATAAAAATAAGAGCTGAAATCAAGGAAATAGAAACCAAAAAAATCATACAAAGAATTAATGAAACAAAAAGTCTGTTCTTTGAAAAAATAAACAAGATCGATAGACCCATGGCAAACCTGACTAAAATGAGGAGAGAAAAAACCCAAATTAGTAGAATTAGGAATGCCAAAGGGGAGATAACAACAAACACCATGGAAGTCCAGGAAATCATCAGAGACTACTTTGAGAACCTATATTCAAATAAATTTGAAAATCTAAAAGAAATGGACAGATTTCTAGATACATATGATCATCCAAAACTGAACCAAGAGGAAATTAATCACCTGAATAGACCTATAATACAAAATGAAATTGAAGCTGCAATCAAGAGTCTCCCCAAAAGGAAAAGTCCAGGACCTGATGGATTCTCTGCTGAATTCTATCAGACCTTTAAAGAAGAACTGATACCAACCCTCCGTAAACTGTTCCATGAAATAGAAAGGGAAGGAAAACTGCCAAACACATTTTATGAAGCCAGTATTACACTTATCCCAAAACCAGGCAAAGACACCTCCAAAAAGGAGAACTATAGGCCAAACTCCTTAATGAACATTCATGCAAAAATCCTCAACAAAATAATGGCAAACCGAATTCAGCAACACATCAAAAAGATTATTCACCACAACGAAGTAGGCTTCATCGCAGGGATGCAGGGGTGTTCAACATACGAAAATCAATAAACATAATAAACCACATTAACAGAAACAAAGACAAAAACCACTTGATCATCTCAATAGATGCAGAAAAAGCCTTTGATAAGATCCAACACCATTTCATGATAAAAGCTCTAAGAAAACTAGGAATAGAAGGAAAGTACCTCAATATTATAAAAGCTATATATGACAAACCTACAGCCAGCATTATACTTAATGGAGAAAAACTGAAACAATTCCCTCTAAAATCAGGAAAAAGACAAGGATGCCGACTATCTCCACTTCTAGTCAACATAGTACTGGAATTCCTAGCCAGAGCAATTAGGCAAGAAGAAGTAATAAAAGGAATACAAACAGGTAAAGAAACTGTCAAAATATCCCTATTTGCAGACGACATGTTCCTATACCTTAAAGACCCAAAGAACTCTACTTAGAAGCTTCCAGACATCATCAATAGCTATAGGAAGGTAGCAGGATATAAAATCAACATAGAAAAATCATTAGCATTTCTATACACTAACAATGAGCAAACGGAAAAAGAATGTATGAACACAATTCCATTTACAATAGCCTCAAACAAAATCAAATACCTAGGTGTAAACCTAACAAAAGATGTGGAAGACCTCTACAAGGAAAACTATACACTTCTGAAGAAAGAGATTGAGGAAGACTATAGAAAGTGGAGAGATCTCCCATGCTCATGGATTGGTAGAGTCAACATAGTAAAAGTGTCGATACTCCCAAAAGTAATCTACATGTTTAATGCAATTCCCATCAAAATTCCAATGACATTCATTAAAGAGATTGAAAAATCTACTGTTAAATTTATATGGAAACACAAGAGGCCACGAATAGCCAAGGCAATACTCAGTCAAAAGAACAATGCAGGAGGTATCACAATACCTGACTTCAAACTATATTACAAAGCAATAACAATAAAAACAGCATGGTACTGGCACAAAAACAGACATGAAGACCAGTGGAACAGAATAGAGGACCCAGATATGAAGCCACACAACTATGAGCAACTTGTCTTTGACAAAGGAGCTAAAAATAAATGATGGAGAAATAGCAGCCTCTTCAACAAAAACTGCTAGGAAAACTGGTTAGCAGTCTGCAAAAAACTGAAACTAGATCCATGTATATCACCCTATACCAAGATTAACTCAAAGTGGATCAAGGATCTTAATATCAGACCCCAAACTCTTAAGTTGATACATGAAAGAGTAGATAATACTCTGGATTTAGTAGGTATAGGTAAGAACATTCTCAATGAAACCCCAGCAGCAAAGCAACTAAGAGATAGCATAGATAAATGGGACCTCATAAAGCTAAAAAGCTTCTGTGCATCAAAGAAATGGTCTCTAAACTGAAGAGAACACCCACAGAGTGGGAGAAAATATTTGCCAGCTATACATCAGAGAAAGGACTGATAACCAGAATATACAGGGAACTTAAAAAACTAAATTCTCCCAAAACTAATGAACCAATAAAGAAATGGGCATGTGAACTAAACAGAACTTTCTCAAAAGAAGAAATTCAAATGGCCAGAAAACACATGAAAAAATGCTCACCATCTCTAGCAATAAAGGAAATGCAAATTAAAACCACGCTAAGATTCCACCTCACCCCTGTTAGAACAGCCATCATCAGCAACACCAACAACAACAGGTGTTGGCGAGGATGTGGGGAAAAAGGAACCCTCTTACACTGTTGGTGGGAATGTAGACTAGTACAACCACTCTGGAAAAAAATTTGGAGGCTACTTAAAAAGCTGGACATCGATCTACCATTTGATCCAGCAATACCACTCTTGGGGATATACCCAAAATGCTTTGACACAGGATACTCCAGAGGCAACTGCACACCCATGTTTATTGCAGCACTATTCACAATAGCCAAGTTATGGAAACAGCCAAGATGCCCCACCACTGATGAATGGATTAAAAAAATGTGATATCTATACACAATGGAATTATATGCAGCCATGAAGAAGAACGAAATGTTATCATTCGCTGGTAAATGGATGGAATTGGAGAACATCATTCTGAGTGAGGTTAGCCTGGCCCAAAAGACCAGAAATCGTATGTTCTCCCTCATATGTGGACATTAGATCAAGGACAAACACAACAATGGGATTAGACTATGAGCACATGATAAAATCAAGAGCACACAAGGGAGGGGTGAGGATAGGTAAGACACCTAAAAAATTAGCTAGCATTTGTTGCCCTTAACGCAGAGAAACTAAAGCAGATACCTTAAAAGCAACTGAGGCCAATAGGAAAAGGGGAACAGGTACTAGAGAAAAGGATAGATCAAAAAGAATTAACCTAGAAGGTAACACACATGCAAGGAAATCAATGTGAGTCAAAGCCCTGTATAGCTATCCTTATCTCAACCAGCAAAAGCCCTTGTTCCTTCCTGTCATTGCTTATACTCTCTCTACAACAAAATTAGAAATAAGGGCAAAATAGTTTCTGCTGGGTATTGGAGGGGTAGAGGGGAGAGGAAGGGGCAGGAGTGGGTGGTAAAGGAGGGGGTGGTGGCAGGGGGGAGAAATGACCCAAACCTTGTATGCACATATGAATAATAATAAAAAAAACCTTTTCATTTGCAACAAAAAAAAAGAAGGGAACAATGCCTACCTCTCAGTGTTTCCATGAATGAGAACATAAGTGAATGAAAGGAGCACTGTTGGTCTTGTTAGAAAACCATTAATTTTAGAAGCAAGATGGTCTAGCAACTTGTTTAATATTGTGAAATCAGTTAACTATTTAAGAGTTCTCCATACCTCTTAGTGTTATCATGGGTGTGGATCATCATCTTTTTGCAAAATGACCCCTTTCAAGTGAATGGCAGGAGCACTGTAGCTCTTGAAAGAGACACATTAAAGTTAGAAGCAATAAGGTCTACCACCTTGTTTAGCATTGTGAACTGAGTTGGCTTTTGAAAGGAACACTGCCTAGGTGTCAGCTTTTTCATGGGTGAGGATCATCAACTTTCAGCCAAATATCCCCTTTTAAGTGAGTGAAGAAACACTGTAGTCCTTCTAATAAAATCTTTCATGTTAGAAGGAAGAGGGTCTAGCAGTTTGCTTAGCATTGTGAACTGAGTTTGCTGTATAAGCGAATACTGCCTACCTCTCAGTGCTTTCTAGAATGAGAAACATTACGTTTGTTGAAAATGGCCCGATACAACTGAAAGGAAGATGCAGTGTAACTTCTGTGAGAGAATCATTAATGTTTGAAGCAAGAGGGCCTAGAACCTTGTTTTGCAGTTTGATTTGAGTTTGCTGTTTAAAGGAATACTGCCAACCTCTTAGCCTTTTCATGGGTGAGGAACATGAACTTTGTGCCTAATAGCACCTTTCAAGTGAGTGGAGAAACATTGTAGTGCTTCTAACAAAATCTTTCATGTTAGAAGGAAGAGGGTCTAGCAGCTTGCTTTTCATTGTGAACTGAGTTTGCTGTGTAAGGAATACTGCCTATCTCTCAGTGTTTTCAAGAGTGAGAAACATCACCTTTGCTCACAGTGGCCCCATACAACTGAATGGAAGATGCAGTGTAGCTTGTGTGAGAGAATCAATAATGATTGAAGCAAGAGGGTCTAGCTACTTCTTTTGCAGTTTGAATTGAGTTTGCTGTTTCAAGGAATACTGCCTACCTCTCAGCTTTTTCATGGGTGAGAAACATCAATTTTGTGCCAAATAGCCCCTTTCAAGTGAGTATAGAAGCACTGTAGGTCTTCGAAGAAAACCACTAATGTTAGGAGGAAGAAGGTCTAGCAGCATGCTTAGCATTGTGAATGGAGCTTGCTGTTGAAGAGAACAATGCCTACCTCTCAGTGTCTCCATGAATGAGAACACAAGTGATTGAAAGGAGCACTGTTGGTCTTGTTAGGGAACCATTAATTTTAGAAGCAAGAGGGTCTAGCAACTTGTTTAATATTGTGAATTCAGTTAACATTTTAAAATACTTCTGCAAATCCCTTAGTGTTAGTACTTTAAATTGAGTAAGCATTTCAAAGGAATACTGCCTACCTGTCTGGGTTTTAAAGTATGAGGAATAAATACCATCTTTGGCAAAAGAGGCCCATTCGAGGGAATGGAAGGCGCCTTCTTTCTCTTGTATGCTGATGTGAAGGTTTTCAGCAGGAAGTTCTGACCCATTGTTTCCCTGTTAGAAGTGGGAAAGTGAGAAAGGAATGCTTCTGAACGAAATCCTTTTAAAGGGGAGAACCTTCACACTTTGCAAAATACCTGCTTTAGCTGAAAGGTACAAATACTTGCATCTCATGGCTCGATGCCATGTATGAGAGCTGGGAACGTCTTGAACCTTGTCTCCCTAACCTGTTCAAAGAATATTGCCTACCACTGAGTTTTTTCATGTGTGAGGAACATCACCATTGGGCCAAATAGCTGCAGTCGACTGCATGGAACAAGATCCGTTTATCATGTAAGAAAACCATTAGTGAAAGCAGCAAGAGGCTCTGGCAGTTTGTTTAGCGTTGAGAATTGAGTTCAGTTTTAAAAGGAATACTGCCTATCTCTCATGCTTTTAAAGTGTGAAGAACTTTATCTGTGTGCAAAATAGCTCCTTTCAAGTGAAAGGAAAAACAGTGTATCTCCTGTAAGAGAACCATTAATGTTAGAAGCATCAGAATTTAGCACCTTGTTAGGCAATGAGAATTGAGTTAATATTTTAAAGGAATATTGCCTATCTCCCAGGTCTTTAAAGTGCAAAAAACATCACATTTGTGCCAAACAGCACATTTCAACTCAGTGGATCAAGGGCTTGTACATCTGGGAAGGAAACCATCAATGATAGAATCAGGTGGGCCTAGCACCTTGTTTCTCAGAGAGAATTGAGTTACTCATTGAAGGATATACTGCCTAGCACACAGGTTTTCATGTGCGTGGAACATCACCTTTTTGCAAAAGTGCCAAATTCAAGTGAAAGTAAACAGTACTGTTTCTCTTTTAAGAACAGCATTAATGTTAGGAGCAAGAGGGTGTAGCATGCTGTTTACCAGTGAAAATTGAATGAACTTTTCAAGGGAATACTGCCTGTCTCTCAGGGTTTTACACTGTGCCAGAACATTACTTTTTTCCAAGTAGCCATTTGCAAGTGAATGGAAGAAGCACTGTTTCTCTTCCAAGAGAACCATGAATGTTACACACAAGAGGGCCAAGAACCTTGTTTAGCATTGTGAATTCAGATAGCTGGTTGTAAGAATACGGCTTAGCTCTCAGTGTTATCTTGGGTGAAAAACATCAACTTTGTGCAAAATATCGCCTTTCAAATGAATGGAGAAACATTGTAGCTCTTCTAAGAAAACCATTAATGTTAGAAGGAAGAGTTTCTAGCACCTTGTTTACCATAGTGTATTGAGTTAGCTGTGGAAAGGAATACAGTCTACCTCTCAGTGTTTTCATGGGTGAGAACATCACCTTTTTGCAAAATCACCCCTTCCAGTGAATGAAAGAAGCACTGTAGGTCCTATAGGAGAAATATGAATGGTAGCAGTAAGAGGCTCTAGCACTTTGTTTAGCAGTGAAAATTGAGTTATGTTTTAGAAGAAATAGTGCCTATCTCTCAGGGATTTAATGTGTGAAGAACAGTACTTTTCGGCCAAACAGCCCTTTTCAAGAGAACGGAAGCTACACTGTAGTTCTTGTAAGAGAATTATTAACATTTCAAGCAAGAGAGTCTAGCACCTTATTTAGCATTGTGCATTGACTTAGCTGTTCAATGGAATACTGTCTATCTCTCAGTGTTTTCATGGGTGAGAAACAACACCTTTTTTCCAAATTGCCTCATTCATGTGAAAAGAAGAAGCACTGTAGCTCTTGTAAGAGAACCATTAATGATAGAAACAAGAGTGTCTAGCACCTGGTTTAATATTGTGAATTGAGCTTGCTGTTTAAGGGAACAATGTGTACCTCTCAGTGTTTTCCTGAGTGAGAACATCAGTTTTTTTGCAAAATCTCCCCATTCAAGTGAATGAAAGGAGCACTGTTGGTGTTGTTAGAGAATCATTAATGTTAGAAGCAAGAGGGTCTAGCAATTTGTTTAATATTGTGAATTCAGTTAACTGTATAAAAGAATTCTGTGTACCTCTTAGTGTTATCATGGGTGTGAATCCTCATCTTTTTTGCAAAATGACCCAATTCAAGTGAATGGCAGTAGTACTGTAGCTCTTGACAGAGACTCATTAAAGGTAGAAGCAAGAGGGTCTAGCAACTTGTTTAGCATTGTGAACTGAGTGGGCTTTTGAAAGGTACACTGCCTAAATCTCAGCTTTTTCATGGGTGAGGAACATCAACTTTGTGCCAAATAGCCCCTTTCAAGGGAGTGGAGAAACACTGTAGCTCTTTTAAGAAAACCATTAATGTTAGAAGGAAGAGGGTCTAACACCTTGTTTAGCATATGTTGGGGTACTTTAACTTGCAGCCCACCTAGCCTAGAAATCAGCTATAACCGGCATGACCCTTGCGTAACCTCGTGAAGATTAAGATAGCCTTAAAATAGGGTTGTAAAACATGGTAAACGGTCAATTAAAAGCTGTAACCTCGGACAGAGCTGTGAGGAATTACTCATTAGAGCCATGCAAAAGTTTGGGACCAAGATGAAATGCACCATGTAGAGATAAGCACCCATTCCTGCCTTTCTTTGTCTCCATTTGTAAATAAACTTTCCAAAGCAGGCCTCCCCTGCTGTTCTTATCTAAACCTTAGGGTTCTATTCCACTACTAGCCCCTAATTTATGGGAGAGCGCATTCCTTGTAACCTGATAAGTAAGCCTCTGGTGTTTCCCCAGTTCCCAGTAAACAATATTACCCCACCACCAGGATGTGGGCAAGATCAGGATGTGGACAAAATCAGGAAAATGTGACCACAGGGGCATGAGGAATTCCTGTGTGACGATGATTGATGCTTTAAAGAGTATAAGATCTGCTTACACTTTGCTCTCAGGGTCCTTGCTGAAACCTGCTGCGTCAGGTGGATGCTCGGACCCTAGCTGGCTAGAAATAAACCTCGCTGTGTGACCTCAAGTGTTCTTTGTACTCTCAGAAGGTGGCCAGCCTTGTACCCTAACAGCTGAAGGCCCCTGTGAGATCAGCCCCTCCCTGAGAGGAACAAATGGCCCCCGATACTGAGGTTTAATTGGGAAAGACCGTGGAAGGAGGATTGGCCACCTCCATTTGGAGGGACTTAGAGTCCCCGTCTGAATTTGGTTGAGAATTCTCTTTGAGTGGAAGGAAGGGGTTACAGTCCTGGAGGCTTCACTATTGGAAGTCCTGAGAGACATCCCCAACAGTCAGGAACCATGCCGGCGTCCTCAGTGGATGCCATTTCAGTGGTCTTTGGGTAAGGATCCTGAATCTGGTGTGAATGGAATTACGCTTGTGAGAGTAGTCTGGTTTACCGGCCGGTATTTGTGTATGTTGGAGAGTCCTGTGCGAATTTGTTTGTCTGCTGGAATTGTCTATTTTGTTCTTTGTTGTTTCCTTTGTCCATATCTTCTGATCATCATGGGACAGGCTCAGATAACTCCTAAGACCTTTCTTCTGAGTCATTTTTTAGAAATCCGAGCTAAGGTACACAATTATGGTGTGGAAATTAAGAAAAGTAAGTTTGATGCCCTTTGCTCAGTGAAATGTCCAAGCTTTAATGTAGGCTGGCCACCTCAGGGTACCTTCTCCTTGGACACAATTAAGAAGGTCCGTGATGTCATTAATAAACGTGGTCTTCATGACCAGCATGATCAATATCCCTACATCCTTATGTGGCAGACCTTAGTAGAGGACCCCAACCCAGCTGCGGCCATTTACCCATGAGTCACCTACAGACTGGCACACGATACTGGCCGTGTTGGGGTATACCCCCACTCCTGTTAATTCCCCTAAGAAGTGTATTCTGCAGGAAGAACCGACTTCCCATCCATCCTTGATAGACTTAGATTCTGAGGCAAGCCCCCCGCTGTATGCCGCTGCTGCGCCAACTCCAGCCAGAGGCAACTGCCCCCCCCGAGCCTCCCCATTCACCAGCCTCCCCGTCTGCACCCCCCACCCTGGTCTCTGGACCGGCGAGGGGACTCAGGCCCCATAGGCAGTGAGAGGAAATTCCAGAGGATGAGCCCTCCTCCACTTCCACTGCCCCCCCATCATCCCGGTGCGGGCTCTGGGATATGCTGGTCCCGATGGGGGACACGTCTATCAGTATTGGCCCCTTTCAAGTGTGACCTGTACAACTGGAAAGCCCAGAATCCTCCTTTTTCTGAGGATCCTAGAGGCCTGACCGATCTGTTTGGAGTCCATTTTACATACTCACAGTCCTAAATGGGATGACTGTCAGCAGCTCCTTAAGACTCTATTCACCACTGAGGAATGGGAGCGGATTCTCACTGAAGCCAGAAAGAATGTCCCAGGTGACGACGGATGACTGACTACCCTGCCAAACCTGATTGATGACCGTTTTCCCTTAAACAGACCTGATTGGGGCTATGGGAACACAGAAGATAGGGATCGTCTCTGGGTCTACTGCCAGACTCTTATGGCAGGCCTCCGGGTGGCAGCTCTCCACCCTACCAATCTGGCTAAGGTAAAAACCGTAGTGCAGTGGGAAAATGAAAGCCCAGCCACATTCCTTGAGCGCCTTTATGATGCATACAGACAGTATACCACCCTAGATCCACTAGTGGAGGCGAATCAGTCAGCTGTGATAATGTCCTTCATAAATCAGGCTGCCCCCAATATTAGGAAGAAACTATATAAGCAGGAAGGACTTGGGGAAATGAGTATCTGGGATCTGATGAAAGTAACCGAAAAAGTTTTTAACACCCAAGAAACCCTGGAAGAGGGAGAGGATAGAATCAGTAACGTCCTACAAGGGCTGGCCCGGGAAGTGGGAGCTAATTAGAAACTGCATTGTGAATATAACCCCCAGAGCTCAGGGCAGGTAGAAAGAATGAATTGGACCCTGAAGGAGACCTTATCTAAATTAGCCATCAAGACTGGCGGAGACTGGGTGGCCCTCCTACCCTATGCCATCTTCCAGGTTTGAAATTCACCATATGTGCATAGATTGACACCTTTTGAAATTCTATATGGGGCTCCGCCCCCCATTGTTGTCTGAACTCTACCGGACCAAGACCCCAGTATGGCCCCAAATTACTTGGCTAGCTTAAAGGCCCTACAGGAGGTCCAACAAGAGATCTGGCCCTTAGTACGCTCCTTGTATGAGACCAAAGATGCATCAAACCAGGAACATGGCATTGTCCCAGTGGATTGGGTATGGGTAAAGAGACACAGAGCCCGCACTTTAGAAGAAAGATGGAAGGACCCTTACATGGTCATTCTGGTTACCCCCACTGCTCTTAAGGTTGATGGCGTCAGGCCTTGGGTCCATCACTTCCACATGTGTCAAGCCAGTCAGCAAGAACAGGAAGAGGCTAGAGAGTGGATTGCATGGTGACACCCCAATAATCCATTAAAACTGAAGCTCATCCAGCCCAGGGGACATACAGAGCAACTCTCCACGTGACTTTCAATGCTCCCCTGCAGTGACCTCCAGACCAGGACAGACCCCAAGGCCCATTAGCCAGCAAGATGATAAAATTCCTCCTACGCATTCTAAGCCTTCTGTGTCTATGCTGGGTGGGACCTGCCCAGAACCCTAATCCCCACCAGCCCTACCACCTCACCTGGATGGTCATAGATACATCCACAGGGGAGATTCTCACTCAGACCTCCAAGGTGACCCCTCCCAACGTCTGGTTCCCTGATTTAACTTTTGATCTGACAAAACTGGTGGCCCGTGCGGGGATTCTGAAGGATAACTTTTATGCCTGTCCAGGACACCTAAAAGGTAAAAGTAATAGTAAACAGTGCGGGGGGCATTGAATTATTTTTGTGCTTCCTGGTTCTGTGTGTCCACTGGCAACATCTGGTGGCCACTCCCTGAAAAAACAGACCTAATTACCGTGTCTAAGGGCTGTATTACAGAACAAAGAAGCCACTGGAAGCCTTGCTGTGACCTTGTAAAAATCAAATTTACAGAAAAAGGTAAAGCTGACACTCCATGGATATCAGGCCTCATCTAGGGGATTTGCCGCTATGACCAAATGAGGCTCGGGGTCTGAGACCAGGGAGCCCTATTTACCATCTGGCTCACACAGCAACCCGCCCCTACTCAGGTGAAAGGCCCCAATATAGTACTTAAGCCACCTTATGTGGAGCCGCCTCCCTGACCTTGCACAACCCTGGTCCCTTCCCGACCTCACTCAAATGCTAGTATTACAACTCCAGGACCGCTAGGAACTGGCTCTTCCCTGGGAAGTCCCAGGCCCACGACTGGGTCTATGGACCCCCTTTGGAATTTGGTAAATGCCGCATTCCTAACATTGAACCACACCAGCTCTAATATGACTACCTCCTGCTGGCTGTGCTATGATGTGAGGCCCCTATTCTATGAGGCAATAGGACTAAATGCCACCTACAATGTCTCGACCAGTGAAAACCCCACTCAATGTTCCTGGGGAAACCATAAGAGAGGTCTGACCATACAACAAGTGAGCAGCCAAGGAACCTGCTTAGGGAAGTTGCCGGCGGGAAAACAGGACCTATGTGCTGTTATAGATATCAACCCCACCTGGGGCGATGGTATTAAGTGCATAATTCCAAAAGACGATGGATGGTGGATATGCTCACAGTCTGGGATCACCCCTTTTCTATCAACTAATGTCTTTAATGGCTCCAGGGAATTCTGTGTCCTAGTGACTGTGCTGCCCCACATCATCTATCATTCTGAGGAGAGCCTATATTCATACTGGAATACAGGAACAGGTGAGAGGAAAAAGAGAGAGCCTATTTCTGCATTAACCATTGCTACCCTACTTAGCCTAGGAGTGGCCAGAGCAGGAACTGGCATAGCATCCCTGGCTGCTCAACATAGTGGGATGGCCATAGACGAGGACCTAGAGAGAATAGAAGCCTCCATTAGTCACCTAGAAAAATCCCTTACCTCCCTATCTGAGGTAGTACTCCAGAAGAGATGGGGGCTAGACTTATTGGTCCTTCAGCAGGGGGGACTATGTGCTGCCTTAGGGGAGGAATGTTGTTTCTATGCTAATCATTCGGGAGTAATTAGGGAGTCTATGTCTAAAGTGAGGGAAGGACTGGCCAAAAGGAGGCGGGAAAGAGAAGCCCAAGATAGTTGGTTGGATGCTTGGTTCAATAGGTCCCCCTGGTTTACTACCTTGGTCTCCACCCTGGTGGGTCCCTTGGTTATACTGCTGCTTGTCCTAACTTTCAGCCCATGCATTCTAAATAAGCTAGTAACCATCATAAAAGATCAAGTTAATACAGTCCAACTCATGGTCCTGAGACAGCAATATGAAGGGCTAACTAGCCCTAAAAATCTTTATGCGTATCATCCAAATGAGCATGATTCCTCATTATGAATATCTGAAGGGGGGAAGGTTGGGGTACTTTAACTTGCAGCCCACCTAGCCTAGAATTCAGCTATAACCGGCATGACCCTTGGGTAACCTCATGAAGATTAAGATAGCCTTAAAACAGGGTTGTAAAACATGGTAAATGGTCAATTAAAAGCTGTAACCTCGGACAGAGCTGTGAGGAATTACTCATTAGAGCCATGCAAAAGTTTGGGACCAAGATGAAATGCACCATGTAGAGATAAGCACCCATTCCTGCCTTTCTTTGTCTCCATTTGTAAATAAACTTTCCAAAGCAGGCCTCCCCTGCTGTTCTTATCTAAACCTTAGGGTTCTATTCCACTACTAGCCCCTAATTTATGGGAGAACACATTCCTTGTAATTTGATAAGTAAGCCTCTGGTGTTTCCCCAGTTCCCAATAAATAATATTACCCCTCCACCAGGATGTGGGCAAGATCAGGATGTAAACAAGATCAGGAAAATGTGACCACAGGGGCATGAGGAATTCCTGTGTGACAATGATTGATGCTTTAAAGAGTATAAGATCTGCTTACACTTTGCTCTCAGGGTCCTTGCTGAAACCTGCTGCGTCAGGTGGATGCTCGGACCCTAGCCAGCTAGAAATAAACCTCGCCATGTGACCTCCTTTGTCTTGAGTGTCCTTTGTCCTCTCAGAAGGTGGCCGGTCTCGCACCCTAAGAGCATAGTGTATGGAGTTAGCTGTGGAAAGGAATATAGTCTACCTCTCAGTGTTTTCATGGGTGAGAACATCACCTGTTTGCAAAATCACCCCATTCCAGTGAATGAAAGAAGCACTGCAACTCCTATAGGAGAAATATGAATGTTAGCAGAAAGAGGCTCTAGCACTTTGTTTAGCAGTGAAAATTGAGTTAAGTTTTAGAAGGAATACTGCCTATCTCTCAGGGATTTAAAGTGTGAAAAACATTACTTTCGGCAAAACAGCCCTTTTCAAGTGAGTGGAAGCAACACTGTAGCTCTTGTAAGAGAATTATTAATGTTTCATTTTAGAGGGTCTAGCACCTTGTTTAGCATTGTGCATTGACTTAGCTATTCAAAGGAATACTGTCTAACTCTCAGTGTTTTCATGGGTGAGGAACATCACTTTTTTCCAAATTGCCCCATTCATGTGAAACGAAGAAGCACTGGAGCTCTTGTAGGAGAATCATTAATGGTAGAAGCAAGTGTCTAGCACCTGGTTTAGTATTGTGAATTGAACTTGCTGTTTAAGGGAACAATGCCTACCTCTCAGTGTTTCATGAGTGAACTACATCACCTTTGTTCAAAATGGCCCCATACAACAGAATGGATGATGCAGTGTAGCTTGTATGAGAGAATCCTTAATGTTTGAAGCAAGAGGGTGTAGCACTTTGTTTAGCATTGTGTGTTGAGTTAGCTGTTGAAAGGAATCCAATCTACCTCTCACTGTTTTCATGGGTGAGAACATCACCTTTTGACAAAATCACCCCATTAAGTGAATGGAAGAAGCACTGTAGTTCTTTTAAGAGAACCATTAATGTTAGAACCAAGATGGTCTAGCTTGTTGTTGAGCAGTGTGAATTGAGTTACCTTTGTAATGGAATATTGCCTGTCTCTCATGCTTTTAATGTGCGTGTAACACTATCTTGATACCCAATCGCCCTTTTTTTAGTGAATGGAACAAGCAGTGATCCTCTTGTAAGAAAAGCCTCAATATTATGAGTAGGATGGTGTAGGAGCATGTTCCCCTGTGAGAATTGAATGAACTTTTTAAAGGAATATGGTCTACCCCTCAGGTTTTTCATATGTGAGGATCATCAGCTTTCTGCAACATTGCTCACATCAAGTACATGGAAAAGGCACTATTTCTCTTCTAAGAAAACCATTAATGTTAGAAGGAAGAGGTTCAAGCACGTTTTTCAGTGGTGAGAACTGAGTTAACTTTTAAAAGAAATACTTCCTATCTCAGGATTTTCAATTGAGAGATACATCTTCTTTCTGCAACATGGCCCCATTCTTGTGGATGGAAGAAACAGTGTATCTCTTGTACTAAAACTATTTATGTTTGAAACATGGGTGCCTAGCATAATGTGTCCCTGAGAGCACTGAGTTAGTTTTTGAAAGAAAAATGGCCCACTACTTAGGGATTTCAAATATGGACAAACACATGTTTCTTATGAACAATACAATCTGTGCTAAATGCAGAAGTGTCTTTCCCATTGTGTCCCTATGAGAATTGAGTTTCCTCTTGAAAGGAATTCAGCCTCCCTCAGTGTTTTTAATGGAGAGTGATGCAAGGGAGACCCGCAGAGGAACTTCATGTGCTGTGGGTTTTGAGCCTGCCCTGGAAATGAAAGCAGAGACATTCGCTAACAGAAGACGCCATAAAGATTTTATTTGCTGAGAATTTAATTGTAGAGAAGAGGAGAGAAAGTCTGCATATTAGCGAATGTAGGGGGAGGGGAAAACCGGTGATTTAGTGGATCAGGGTGGGGAGTGATTTTTAAGCCTTTTTTGCATTGCCTGAGGGCACAGACACTTTATGATGCAAACGGGTTTTTACCAGAGAGGCTGAGTGCCCACTTCACTTCACCTGACCAGTCCTATTGAGGAATATCAGCTTTCTGCTTAACAATTTCTTTCATGTGAAGGGAAGAAGCCCTGTGCCTCCTGAAAGAAAATGATCAATGTTAGAAGCAGAATGACCTAGCACTTTGTTTTCTGATGAGAATTAACTTACATGATAAAAGGGATACTGCCTAGCACTCAATGTTTTCAATGGTGAGGACCCCAACTTTATGCAAAATAGCCCCATTCAACTAAAAGGAAGAAGCACTGTATCTCTTATAGGACAACTATTAATGTTAACAGAAAGAGGCTCTAGCACTTTGTTTAGCAGTGAAAATTGAGTTAAGTTTTAAAAGGAATACTGCCTATCTCTCAGGGACTTAAAGTGTGAGGAACATTAAATTAGCCGTTTTCAAGTGAATGGAAGCTACACTGTAACTCTTGTAAGAGAACCATTAATGTTTCAAGCATGACGTTCTAGCACCTTGTTTAGCACTGTGAACTGAGATAGCTTTTGGAAGGAACGCTGCCTAACGCTCAGCTTTTTCTTGAGTGAGGAACATCAACTTTGTGCAAATTAGCCCCTTTCAAGGAAATGGAGGAACACTGTAGCTCTTCATAGACAATCTTTAATGGTAGAAAGAAGAGGGTCTAGCACCTTGTTTAGCATTGTGAATTGAGTTTGCTGTTTAAGGGAATGCAGCCTATCTCTCAGTGTTTTCATGAGTGAACTACACCACCTTTGTTCAAAATGTCTCCATAGAAGAGAATGGAAGATGTGGTGTAGTTTGTGTAACAGAAACTCTAATGTTTGAAGCAAGAGGGTCTAGCACCTTGTTTTGCATTTTGAATTGACTTTGCTGTGTAAAGGAACACTGCCTACTTCTAATGGTTTTCATGAGTGAGCAGCATCACCTTTGATCAAAATGGCCACATACAAGAGAATGGAAGAGGCAGTGTAGCTTGTGTAAGAGAATCATTAATATTTGAAGCAAGGGGGTCTAGCACCTTGTTGAGCAGTGGGAGTATAGTGAACTTTGAAATGGAATACCGCCTGTCTCTCAGGGTTTTGAAGTGCGAAGAACATCATTATGGTGCAAAACTGCCCTTTTAAATGAACAGAAGAATTACTTTATGTCCTGTAGAGAAGCACAAAGGTTACAAAAAAGAGGATCTATCATGTTGTTTAGTAGGTTAAATGTACTTAGGATTTAAAAAGAGTACCGCCTATCTTTCAGGGTTTTAAAGTGTGAGGAATACCATTTTTGTGCAAAAGAGGCCATTTGAGTGAAAGGAAGATGCCCTCTATCTCTTGTAACACATGTCAAAGTTTGCAGCAGCAGATTCTAGCACATTGTTTCCCTGTGAGAATTGACTTAGCATGTGAAAGGAAAGCTTGCGAAACGAAAGCCTTTTAAAGTAGAGAGTCCTTCATAGTTCGAAAAATACCCGCTTCAGACGAAATGGACAAACACTTGTATCTCATGGCATGATGCAATATATGAGAGGCAAGAATGTCTTGTACCTTGTCTGTGTATGACAAATGAGTTACCTGTTGAAAGAATACTGCCTACCACTGAGTTCTTTCTTCTGTGAGGAACATCACCATTGTGCCAAATAGTTGCATTCAACTGCATGGAACAGCATCAGTTTATGATGTAAGAAAACCATTAGCGTTAGCAGCAAGAGACTCTGGTAGTTTGTTTAGCAGTGAGAATTGAGTTAACTTTTAAAAGGAATACTGCCTATCTCTCAGGCTTTTAAAGAGTGAAGAACATTATCTGTGTGGAAAATAGCCCCTTTCAAGTGAATGGAAGAAGCAGTGTATCTCTTGTAAGACAATCGTTAATGTTACAACATCAGAATTTAGCCCCTTGTTAAGCAGTGAGAATGGAGTTAATACTTCAAAGGAATGCTGCCTGTCTCTCAGGGTTTTAAAGTGTGAGGAATATCACCTTTGTGCCAAACAGCTCAATTTAACTAAATGGAACAAGCACTGTATGTCTTGCAAGGTATTTCATACATACATTGTATATATGTCAATGGTAGAATCAGGAGGGCCTAGCGACTTGTTTGTCAATGAGAATTTAGTTACCCATTGAACGATATACTGCGCAGCACTCAGTGTTTTCATGTGGCTGGAACATCACCTTTTTGCAAAATTGCCAAATTCAAGTGAAAGGAAGAAGCACTGTTTCTCTTTTAAGAAAAACATTAATGTTAGGAGTAGGAAGGACTAACATGATGCCTACCAGTGAGAATTGAATTAACTTTTATAGAGAAAACATCCTGTCTCTCAGGCTTTTACAGTGTGCAGAATATTACCTTGTTCAAAACAGCCACGTTCAAGTGAATGTAAGAAACACTGTTTCTCTTGTAATGGAACCATTAATGTTACAAGCAAGAGGGTCTAGCAGCTTTTTAACATTGTGAATTGTGTTTGCTGTTTAAAGGAATATTGTCTACCTCTCAGTGTTTTCATGGGTGAGGAACCTCACCTTTGTTCAAAATCGCCCCATGGAAGTGAAAGTAAGAAGCACTGTACTCTTGTAAGAGAATCATTAATATTAGAAGCAGGAGCTTCTAGCACCTTGTTTACCATTGTGAAGTCATTTTGCTCTTTAAAGTAATATTGCTTACCTCTCAGTGTTTTCATGGGTGAGGAACATCAACTTTGTGCAAAATGGCCCCTTTCAAGTGAATGGAGAAGTACTGAAGCTCTTGTAAGAGAATCATTAATGTTAGAAGCCAGAGAGTCTAGCATTTGTTGAGCACTGTGAAATGAGTTAGCTGTTTTAGGGAATTGTGCCTACCTCTCAGTGTTTTCATGAGAGTGGAGCATCACCTTTGTTCAAAATCACCCCATACAAGTGAATGGAAAATGCAGTGTAGCTTGTGAAATAGAATCATTAATGTTTGAACCAAGAGGGTCTAGCATCTTGTTTAGAATTGTGAATTGAATTTGCTGTTTAAAGGAGTATTGCCTACCTCTCAGGGTTTTCATGGGTGAGGAACACCACCTTTGTGCAAAATAGCTTCTTTCAGTGAATGGAACCAGCACTGCCTCTCTTGTGAGAGAAAGATGGATGTTAGGAGCAGGGGGGTCAAGCACCTTCTTTTGCAATGAGAATTGAGTTACTTCTTTAAAGGAATACTGCCTACCATTCAGTTTTCATGGGTGAGGAATATCACCTTTGTGCAAAATAACCCCCTTAAAGTGAAGGGAAGAAGCACTGTGTGTCTTCTAATAGAAGCATTAGTGATAGAAACAAGATGGTCTAGCATCTTGTTTAGGAGCGGGAGTAGAGTGAACTTTTAAAACGAATGCCACCTGTCTCTCAGGGTTTTCAAGTGTGAGAAACCGCATTTTGGTGCAAAATGGCCCCTTTCAATGAATGCAAGAATTACTTTATGTCCTGTAGGAGACCCACAAAGGTTACAAGAAAGAGGGTCTAGCACTTTGTTTAGTAGTTTAAAATGAGTTAGCTTTTAAAAGCAATACTGCCTATCTTCAGTGTTCTAAAGTGTGAGGAATACCATCTTTGTGCTAAATAGGCCCATTCAAGTGAACGGAACATGCACTCTATCTCTTGTAAGCAGATGTCAATGTTTGCAGCAGGAGGTTCTAGGACATTGTTTTCTGTAAGAAGTGAGTTAGCATGTGAAAGGAATGCTTTTGAAACCAAAGCCTTTTAAAGTGGAGAATCCTTCACACTTTGAAAAATACCCACTTCAGACGAAATGGACAAACACTTGTATCTCATGGCACATTGCAATGTATGAGAGGCAGGAATGTCTTCCACCTTTTCTCCCTATGACAAATGAGTTACCTGTCGAAAGAATACTGCCTACCACTGAGTTTTTTCATGTGTGAGGAACATCACCATTGTGCCAAATAGCTGCATTCAAGTGAATGGAACAAGATCAGTTTATCATGTAAGAAAACCATTAGTGTTAGCAGCAAGAGGCATCTCTGGCAGTTTGTTTAGCAGTGAGAATTGAGTTAACTTTTAAAAGGAATACTGCCTATCTCTCAGCCTTTTAAAATATGAAGAACATTACCTGTGTGCAAAATAGCTCCTTTCAAGTGAATGGAAGACAAAGTGAATCTCCTGTAAGAGACCCATGAATGTTACAAGCATCAGAATTTAGCCCCTTGTTAAGCGGTGAGAATTAAGTTAATACTTCAAAGGAATACTGCTGATCTCTCAGGGCTTTAAAGTGTGAGGAACATCACCTGTGTGCCACACAGCTCAATTCAACTCAATGGAACAAGCACTGTATGTCTTGGAAGGAAACTATCAATGGTAGAATCAGGAGGGCCTAGCAACTTGTTTCTCAATGAGAATTTAGTTACGCATTGAATGATATACTGTGCAGCACTCAGTGTTTTCATGTGGCTGGAACATCGCCTTTTTGCAAAATGCCAAATTCAAGTGAAAGAAAGAAGCACTGTTTCTCATAAGAAAACTGTTAATGTTAGGAGCAAGAGGGTCTAGCATATTGTTTACCAGTGAGAACTGAATTAACTTTTAAAGGGAATACTGCCTGTCTCTCAGGCTTTTACAGTGTGCTGAACATTACTTTGTTCAAGTAGCCATTTTCAAGTGAATGGAAGAAGCACTGTTTCTCTTGTAAGGGATCCATTAATATTACAAGCAAGAGGGCCAAAAACCTTGTTTAGCAATGTGAATGCAGTTAGCTGGTTAAAGGAATATGGCCTACACCTCAGTGTTTTCATGGGTGGGGAACATCAACGTTGTGCAAAATTAACCCATTCAAGTGAATTTAAGGAGCCCTGTAGCTCTTGATAGAGAATCATTAATGTTAGAAACAAGAGGGTCTAGCACCTTGTTCAGCACTGTGAATTGAGTTTGTTCTTGAAAGGAATACTGTCTACCTCTCATTGTTTCCATGTGTGAGGATCATCAACTTTTTCCAAAATCCCCCATTTCAAGTGAATGGAAGAAGCCCTGTAGCTCTTGTAAGAGAATCATTAATATTAGAAGCAAGAGGGTACAGCACCTTGTTAAGCATTGTGAACTGAGTTAGCTTTTGAAAGGAATACTGTCTACCTCTCAGTATTTTCATGGGTGAGAACATCACCCTTTTGCAACATCACCCCATGTAAATGAATTCGAGGAGCACTGTAGCTCTTGTCAGAGAATCATTAATGTTAGAGGCAAAAGGGTCTAGCACCTTTTTAAGCATTGTAAATTGAGTTAGCTGTAGAAAGGAATACTGTCTACCTCTCAGTATTTTCATGGGTGAGAACATCACCTTATTGCAAAATCAGCCCTTTCAGTGAGTGGAAGAAGCACTGTTTCTCTTGTAAGAGAACCATTAATGTTACAAGCAAGAGGGCCAAGAACCTTGTTTAGCATTGTGAATTCAGTTAGCTACTTAAAGGAATATGGCTTACCTCTCAGTGTTTTCATGGGTGAGGAACAAAACTTTGTGCAAAATAGCTCCTTTCAAGTGAATGGAGAAACACTGTAGCTCATCTAAGAAAATCATTAATGTGAGAATGGAAAGGATCTAGCACCTTGTTTAGCATTGTGAATTCAGTTAGCTGCTTAAAGGAATATGGCTTACCTCTCAGTGTTTTCATGGGTGAGGAACATCAACTTTGTGCAAAATCAACCCATTCAGGTGAATTTAAGAAGCACTGTAGCTCTTGATAGAGAATCATTATTGAGAGAAGAAAGAGGGTCTAACATCTTGTTAAGCATTGTGAACTGTGTTAGTGGTTGAAAGGATTACTGCCTACCTTTCAGCATTTTCATGGGTGAGGAACATCACCGTTGTGCAAAAAACTCCTTTCAAATGAATGGACAACCACTGAAGCTCTTCTAAGAAAATCATTACTGTTAAAGGAAGAGGGTCGAGCATCTTGTTTAGCATTGTGAATTGAGATTGCTGTTTAAGGGAATAATGCCTACCTCTCAGTGTTTTCATGGGTGAGAACATCACCTTTTTGCAAAAGTGCCAAATTCAAGTGAAAGGAAGAAGCAATGTTTCTCTTTTAAGAAAACCATTAATGTTAGGAACAAGAGGCTCTAGCATGTTGTTTACCAGTGAGAATTGAATGAACTTTTAAAGGGAATACTGCCTGTTGCTCAGGCTTTTACATTGTGTAGAACATTACTTTGTGCACAATAGCCACTTTCAAGTGAAAAGAAGAAGCTCTGTTTCTCTTGTGAGAGAACCATTAATATTACAAGCAAGAGGGCCAAGAACCTTGTTTAGCATTGTGAATTCAGTTAGCTGGTTATAGGAATTGGCGTACCTCTTAGTGTTTTCATGGTTGAGGAATATCACCTTTGTGCAAAATAACTCCCTTTAAGTGAATGGAAGATGCTCTCCATCTCTTGTAAGCAGATGTCAAGGTTTGCAGCAGGAGGTTATAGGCCATTTTTTCCCTGTAAGAATTGAGTTAGCATGTGAAAGGAATGCTTCTGAAATGAAAACCTTTTAAAGTGGAGATTCCTTCACATTTGAAAAATACCTGCTTCAGACAAAATGGATAAACACTTGTATCTCATGGCACGATATAATGTATGAGAGGCAGGAATGTCTTGCGCCTTGTCTACTTATGACAAATAGGTTACCTGTTGAAAGAATGCTGCCTACCACTGAGTTTTTTCATGTGTGAGTAACATCAGCATTGTGCGAAATAGCTGCATTCAACTGAGTGGAACAAGATCTGTTTATCATGTGATAAACTGATAGGTAGTGATAGCAGCAAGAGGTTCTGGCAGTTTGTTTAGCAGTGAGAACTGAGTTAAGTTTTAAAAGGAATACTGCCTATCTCTCAGGCTTTTAAAGAGTGAAGAACATTATCTGTGTGCAAAATAGCCCTTTTCAAGTGAATGGAAGAGGCAGTGTATCTCCTGTAAGAGAACTTTTAATGTTAGAAGTAAGAGGGTTTAGCACCTTGTTTAGCATTGTGAATTCAGATTGCTGTTTAAGGGAATAATGTCTACCTCTCAGTGTTTTCATGTGTGAGGAACATCATCCTTATTCAAAATTGCCCCATACAAGTGAATGGAAGATGTAGTTTGGCTTGTGTAAGAGAATCCTTAATGTTTGAATCAAGAGGGTCTAGCCCCTTGTTAAGCATTGTGTTGAGTTAGCTGTTGAAAAGATTACTGTGTACCTCTCAGCATTTTCATGGGTGAGGAACATCAACGTGTGCAAAATAGCCCCTTTCAAATGAATGGAGAAACACTGTAGCTCTTCTAAGAAAATCATTAATGTTAGATGGAAGAGGGTCTAGCACCTTGTTTAGCATTGTGAATTGAGATTGATGTTTAAAGGAATAATGCCTACCTCTCAGTGTTTTCATGAGTGAGGAACATCACCTGTGTTCAAAATCACCCCATTCAAGTTAAAGGAAGATGCAGTGTGAGCTGTGTAAGAGAATCCTTAATGTTTGAAGCAAGAGGGTCTAGTGCCTTGTTGAGCATTGTCTATTGAGTTAGCTGTTGAAAGGAATACAGACGACCTCTCAGTGTTTTCATGGGTGAGAACATCACCTTTTTGTAAAATCACCCCATTCAAGTGAATGGAAGAAGCACTGTAGCTCTTATAGGAGAAATATTAATGTTAGTATAAATAGGATCTAGCACTTTGTTTAGCAGTGAAAATTGTGTTAAGTTTTAAAAGGAATCCTGCCTATCTCTCAGGCATTTAAAGTGGGAAGAACATTAACTTTCTGCAAAATAGCCCTTTTCAAGTGAATGGAAGAAACACTTTGTCTCTTGTAATGGAACCATTACTGATAGAAGCAAGAAGGTCTAGAACCTTGTTGAGCAGTGGAAGTAGAGTGAACTTTTAAAAGTAATACCACCTGTACTTCAGGGTTTTGAAGTGTGAGGATCATCAACTTTGTGCAAAATAGCCCCTTTCAAGTGAATGTAGTTCTTCTAAGAAAATCATTAATGTTAGAAGCAAGAGGGTCTAGCACCTTTTTTAGCATTGTGTATTGCCTTAGCTGTTCAAAGGAATACTGTTTAACTCAGTGTTTTCATCAGTGAGGAACATCAGCTTTTTGCAAAATGGCCCCTTTCAAGTGAAAGGAAGAAGCACTGTAGCTCTTGTAAGAGAATCATTAATGATAGACACAAGAGTGTTTAGCACTTTCTTTAGCATTGTGAATTGTGATTGCTGTTTAATGGAATAATGCCTACCTCTCAGTGTTCTCATGGGTGAGAACATCACCTTTTTGGAAAATCGCCCCATTCAAGTGAATGGAAGAAGCACTGTAGGTCTTGTTAGAGAATCATTAATGTTAGAAGCAAGAGGGTCTAGCAATGTGTTTAACATTGTGAATTCAGTTAGCTGTTTAAAAGAATTCTGCCTACCTCTCAGTGTTATCATGGGTGAGGATCATCACCTTTTTGCAAAATCACCCCATTCAAGTGAATCGAAGGAGCACTGTAGCTGTTGAAAGAGAATCATTGATGTTAGAAGCAAGAGGGTCTAGCACCTTGTTAAGCATTGTGAACTCAGTTAGCTTTTGAAAGGAATACTGCCTACTTTTCAGCATTTTCATAAAGGGAACATCAACTTTGTGCAAAATAACCTCTTTCAAGTGAATGGAAGAAGCACTGTGTCTCTTGTAATAGAACCATTAATGATAGATGCAAGGGGTCTAGCACGTTGTTTTGCATTTTGAATTGAGTTTGCTGTTTAAAGTAATACTGCCTAGGGAGGGGGTGGGGCAGGGGGGAGAAATGAACCAAGCCTTGTATGCACATATGAATAATAAAAGGAAAAAAAATAAATAAAGTAATACTGCCTAACTATCAGTGTTTTCATGGGTGGGGAACATCAACTTTGTGCAAAAACTCCTCTTTCAAGTGAACGGAACCAGGCCTGCATCTCTTGTAAGAGAAAGATGAATGTAAGAAGCCGGAGGGTCATGCACCTGTTATGCATTGAAAATTGAGTTACTTGTTTAAAGGAATACTGCTTACCACTCAGTGTTTGCATGGGTGAGGAGTATCACCATTGTGTAAAATACCCCCTTAAAGTGAATGGAAGAAGCACTGTGTCTCTTGTAATAGAACCATCAATGATAGAAGCAAGAGGGTCTAGCACTTTATTGAGCAGTGTGAGTAGAGTGAACTTTTAAAAGGAATACCGCCTGTCTCTCAGGGTCTTGAAGTGTGGGGAACATCATTTTGGTGCAAAATTGCCCCTTTCAATGAATGGAAGAATTACTGTATGTCCTGTAGAGAACCAAAAGGTTACAAGAAAGGGGGTGTAGGACTTTGTTTAGTTGTTTCAATTCAGTTAGCATTTAAAAGGAATATTGCCTATCTCTCAGGGTTTTAAAGTGTGAGGAATACCATCTTTATGCAAAAGAGGCCCATTCAAGTGAATTTATGAGGCACTCTGTCTCTTGTAAGCACATGCCAAGGTTTTCAGCAGGAAATTCTAGCACATATTTTCCCTGTAACAATTGAGTTAGCATGTGGAAGGATGCTTGCCAAATAAAAGCCTTTTAAAGTAGAGAATCTTTCACACTTTGTAAAATACCAGCTTCAGATAAAATGGACAAACACTTGTATCTAATGGCATGATGCAATGTATGAGAGGCTGAAATGTCTTGCACCTTGTCTCCTTATGACAAATGAGTTACCTGTTGAAAGAATACTGCCTACCACTGAGTTTTTTCATGTGTGAGGAACATTACCATTGTGCCAAATAGCTGCATTCTATTGAATGGAACCAGATCAGTTTATCATGTAAGAAAACCATTAGTGATAGCAGCAAGAGGCTCAGGCATTTTGTTTACCAGTGAGAATTGAGTTAACTTTTAAAAGGGATACTGCCTATCTTTCAGGCTTTTAAAGTGTGAAGAACATTAACCATGGCAAAATATCCCCTTTCAAGTGAAAGGAAGAAGCAGTGTATCTCCTGTAAGAGAACAATTAATGTGACAAGCATCAGAATTTATCACCTTGTGAAGCAGTGAGAATTGAGTTAATATGTTAAAGGAATACTGCCTATCTCTCAGGGCTTTAAAGTGTGAGGAACATCACCTTTGTGCCAAACAGCTCAATTCAACTCAATGGAACAAGCACTGTATGTCTTGGAAGGAAACTATCTATGGTAGAATTAGGAGGGCCTAGCATCTTGTTTCTCAATGATAATTGAGTTACCCATTGAACGATATACTGCATAGCACTCAATGTTTTCATGTGGGTGGAACATCATCGTTTTGCAAATTGCCAAATTCAAGTGAAAGGAAGAAGCACTGTTTCTGTTTTAAGAAAACCATTAATGTTAGAAGCAAGAGGGTCTAACATGTTGTTTACCAGTGAGAATTGAATTACTTTTAAAGGGAACACTTCCTGTCTTTCAGGCTTTGACGCTGTGCAGAACATGACTTTGTTCAAGGTAGCCATTTTCAAGTTAATGGAAAAAGCACAGTTTCTCTTGTAAAAGAACCATTAATGTTACAAGCAAAAGGGCCAAGAATCTTCTTTAGCATTGTGAATTCAGTTAGTTGGTTATAGGAATAGGGCCTACCTCTGTGTTTTCATGGGTGAGGAACACCAACTTTTTGCAAAATCACCTGATTCAAGTGAAATTAAGGAGCACTCTAGCTCTTGATAGAGAATCATTAATTTTAGAAGCAAGAGGATCTAACACCTTGTTTAGCATTGTGTATTGACTTAGCTGTTAAAGGAATACTGTCTAAAGATCAGTGTTTTCATGGGTGAGGAACATCACCTTTTTGCAAAATCGCCCCTTTCAAGTGACAGGAAGAAACACTGTAGGTCTTGTAAGGGAATCATTAATGTTAGTTAGAAGCAAAAGGGTGAGGAACATCAATTTTGTGCAAGATAGTCATATATGAGTGAAAGGAAAATACTGTACTCTTGTAAGAGAATCATTAATGTTAGAAGGAAGAAGTTCTAGCAACTTGTTTAACATTGTGAATTGAGTTAGCTATTTAAAGGAATACTCTCTAACTTTCAGTGTTTCCATGTGTGAGGAACACCAACTTTTTGCAAAATGACCCCATTCAAGTGAATGGAAAAAGCACTGTAGATCTATTAAGAGAATCATTAATATTAGAAGCAAGAGGGTCTAGCACCTTGTTAAGCATTGTGAATAGAGTTAGCTGTTGAAAGGATTACTGCCAACTCTCAGCATTTTCATGGGTCAGGAACATTAACTTTGTGCAAAATAACCCCTTTGAAGTGAATGCAGAAACACTGTACCTTTTCTAAGTAAATCATTAATGTTAGAAGCAAGAGGGTCTAGCACCTTGTTTAGCATTGTGTACTGACTTAACTTTTGAAAGGAATACTGTCCACCTCTCAGTGTTTTCATGGGTGAGAACATCAACTTTTGGGAATATCCTCCCATTCAAGTGAATGGAAGAAGCACTGTAGCTCTTGGTAGAGAGTCATTAATGTTAGAAGCAAGAGGATCTAGCACCTTGTTTAGCACTGTGAATTGAGTTTGCTGTTTAAGGGAATACTGTCTAACTCTCAGTGTTTTCATGGGTCAGAATATCACCTTTTTGCAAAATCACTCCATTCAAGTGAATGGAAGAAGCACTGTTGCTCTTGTTAGAGAATCATTAATGTTAGAAGCAAGAGGGTCTATCACATTTTTCAGCACTGCGAATTGAGTTAGCTCTTTAAAGAAATAGTGTGTACTTCTCAGTGTTTTCATTGGTGAGGAACATCACCTTTGTTCAAAATCAAACTATACAAGTGAATGGAAGAAGCACTGTACCCTTGTAAGAGAATCATTAATGTTAGAAGTTAGAGGGTCTAGCAACTTGGTTAACATTGTGAATTCAGTTTGCTCTTTTCAGGAATTCTGCCTACCTGTCAATGTTTTCATGGGTGAGGGTCATCACCTTTTTGAAAAATCACCCCATTCAAATGAATGGAAGGAACAATGAAGCTCTTGTAAGAGAGTCTTTTTTGTTAGAAGCAAAAGGGTCCAGCTCCTTGGTGAGCATTGTGAACTGAGTTACCTTTTGAAAGGAACACTGCTTACCTCTCAGTGTTTTTATGGGTGAGGAACATCAACTTTGTGCAAAATAGCCCCTTTCAAGTGAAGGGAGAAACACAGTAGCTCTTCTAAAAAATCATTAATGTTAGAAGCAAGAGGGTCTAGCACCTTTTTCAGCATTGTGAATTGAGTGTGCTGTTTAAAAAATAATGCCTACCTCTCAGAGTTTTCATGAGTGAGGAACATTTTGACCTTTGTTCAAAATCGCTCCATAGAAGTGAATGGAAGATGCAGTGTAGCTTGTGTATGAGAATCATTAATGATTGAAGCAAGAGGGTCTAGCACCTTGTTTAGCATTGTGTATTGACTTAGCTGTTGATAGGAATACTGCCTACCTCTCAGTGTTTTCATGGATGAGTACATCACCTTTTTGCAAAATCAACACGTTCAAGTGAATGGAAGAAGCATTGTAGCTCTTGTTAGAGAATCATTAATGTTAAAAGCAAGAGGGTCTAGCATCTAGTTCAGCACTGTGAATTGAGTTAGCTGTTTGAAGAAATACTGTCTACTTCTCAGTGTTTTCGTGGGTGAGGAACATCACCTTTGTTCAAAATCATCCCATACAAGTGAAAGGAAGAAGCACGGTACCCTTGTAAGTGAATCATTAATGTTAGAAGCAAGAGGGTCAAGCACCTTGTTTAGCATTGTGAATTGAGTTTGCTCTTTAGGGAATAATGACTACCTCTCAGTGTTTTCATAAGTGACAAACATCAACTTTGTTCAAAATGGTCTCCTACAAGTGAATGGAAGAAGCACTGTAGCTCTTGTTACAGAATCATTAATGTTATAAGGAGGAGTTTCTAGCAACTTGTTTACTATTGTGAATTCAGTTTGCTCTGTAAAGGAATATTGCCTACCTCTTAGTGCTTTCATGGGTGAGGAACATCAACTTTGTGCAAAATAGCCCCTTTCAAGTGAATGGAGAAACACTGCAGCTTTTCAAAGTAAATCATTAATGTTAGAAGGAAGAGGGTCTAGCACCTTGTTTAGCATTGTGAATTAAGATTGCTGTTTAAGGGAATAATGCCTACCTGTCAGTGCTTTCATACTGGAGGAACATCAACTTTGTTCATAATTGCCCCATATAAGTGTAAGTATGAAGCCCTGTACTCTTGTAAGAGAATCATTAATGATAGAAGCAAGAGCATCTAGCAACTTGTTTACCATTGTGAATTCAGTTTTCTCTTTAAAGGAATATTGCCTACCTCTTAGTGTTTTCATGGGTGAGGAACATCAACTTTGTGCAAATAGCCCCTTTCAAGGGAATGGAGAAACACTGTAGCTCTTCAAAGTAAACCACTAATGTTAGAAGCAAGAGGGTCTAGGACGTTGTTTAGCATTCTGTACTGAATTAGCTGTTGAAAGGAGTACTGCCTACCTCTCAGTGTTTTCATGGGTGAGAACATCACCTTTTTGCAAACTTACCCCATGCAAGAGAATGGAAGAAGCACTGTTTCTCTTGTTAGAGAATCATTAATGTTAGAAACAAGAGCGTCTAGCCCCTAGTTCAGCACTGTGAATTGAGTTAACTGTTTAAAGAAATACTGTCTACTTCTCAGTGTTTTCATGGGTGAGGAACATCACCTTTGTTCAAAATCATCCCATAGAAGTGAAAGGAAGAAGCAATTTACCCTTGTAAGTGAACCATTAATGTTAGAAGCAAGAGGGTCAAGCACCTTGTTTAGCATTGTTAATTCAGTTTGCTGTTTAAGGGAATAATGGCTACCTCTCAGTGTTCTCATGGGTAAGAAAATCACCTTTTTGCACAATCACCCCATTTAAGTGAATGGAAGAAGCACTGTAGGTATTTTTAGAGAATCATTAATGTTAAAAACTAGAGGATCTAGCAACTTGTTTAACATTGTGAATTCAGTTAATTGTTTAAAAGAATTCTGTATACCTCTTAGTGTTTCCCTGGGTGAGGATCATCACCTTTTTGCAAAATCACCCCTTTGAAGTGAAAGGAAGAAGCACGGTACCCTTGTAAGTGAATCATTAATGTTAGAAGCAAGAGGGTCAAGCACCTTGTTTAGCATTGTGAATTGAGTTTTCTCTTTAAGGGACTAATGCCTACCTCTCAGTGTTTTCATGAGTGACAAACATCACCTTTGTTCAAAATGGCCCCCTACAAGTGAATGGAAGATGCAGTATAGCTTGTGTAAGAGAATCATTAATGTTTGAGGCAGGAGGGCCTAGCATCTTGTTTAGAATCTTGAATTGAGTTTGCTGTTTAAGGGAATTATGCCCACCTCTCAGTGTTTTCATGGGTGAGGAACATCACCTTTGTGCAAAATCATTTCTTTCAGTGAATGGAACAAGCACTGCATCTCTTGTAAGAGAACGATGGATGTTAGAAGCAGAAGGGTCAAGCACCTTGTTTTGTAATGAGAATGGAGTTACTTGTTTAAAGGAACACTGCCTACCACTCAGTTTTTTCATGGGTGAGGAATATCACCTTGTGCAAAATAACCCCCTTAAAGTGAATGGAGGAAGCACTGTGTCTCTTCTATTGGAACCATAATGATAGAAGCAAGAAGGTCTAGCACCTTGTTGAGAAGTGAGAATAGAGTGAACTTTTAAAAGGAATACCACCTGTGTGTCAGAGTTTTGAAGTGTGAGGAACATCATTTTGGTGCAACATTTCCCTTTTCAATGAACAGATGAATTACTGTAAGTCCTGTAGGAGAACCAAAAAGGTTACAAGAAAGAGGGTCTAGCACTTTGTTTAGTAGTTTAAATTGAGTTAGCTTTTAAAACAATACTGCCTATCTCTCAGGGTTTTAAAGTGTGAGGAATACCATCTTTGTGTGAAATAGGTCCTTTCAAGTGAATGGAAAAGTACTGTACTCTTGTAATAGAATCATTAATGTTAGAAGGAAGAGGGTCTGGCACCTTGCTTAGCAGTGGGAATAGCATGAAGTTTGAAAAGGAATACCACTAGTTTCTCAGGGTTTTAATGTGTGAGGAACATCAGTTTGGTTCAACATTGCCCCTTTCAATGAAGGGAAGAATTACTGTATGTCTTGTCAGAGAACCACAAAGGTCACAAGAAAGAGGCTGTAGCACTTTGTTTAGAAGTTTAAATTGAGTTAGCTTTTAAAAAGAATACTGCCTATCTCTCAGGGTTTTAATAGTGTGAGGAATACCATCTTTGTGCCAAATAGGCCCTTTCAAGTGAAGGGAAGATGCACTTTATCTCTTGTAAGCAGATGTCAAGGTTTGCAGCAGGAGGGTCTAGTACATTGTTTCCCTGTGAGAATTGAGTTAGCATGTGAAAGGAATGCTCGTGAAAAGAAAGCCTTTTAAAGTCAAGAATCATTCACTCTTTGAAAAATACCTGCTTCTGATGAAGTGGACAAACTGTTGTATATCATGGCACAATGCAATGTGTGAGTGGCAGGCATGTCTTGAACCTTGTCTCCCTATGAGAAATGAGTTACCTGTTGAAAGGAATACTGCCTACCACTGAGTTTTTTCCTGTGTGAGGGACATCACCATTGTGTCAAATAGCTACATTCAAGCCCAGTTTATCATGGAAGGAAGCCATTAATGTTAGCAGCAAGAGGATCTTACACTTTGTTTAGCAGTGTGAATTGAGTTAACTTTTAAATGGAATACTGCCTATCTCTAAGACTTTTAAAGATGAAGAACATTATCTGTATGCAAAATAGCCCCTTTCAAGTGAATGGAAGAAGCAGTGTACCTCCTGTAAGAGAACCATTAATGTTACAAGCATCAGAATTTACCACCTCGTTAAGCAGAGAGAATTGAGCTAGTATTTAACAGGAATACTGCCTATCTCTCGGGGTTTTAAAGTGTGAGGAACATCACGTTTGTGTCAAAAAGCTCAATTCAACTGAATAGAAAAAACACTGCATGTCTTGGAAGAAAACTATCAATGGTAGGATCAGGAGGGCCTAGCACCTTGTTTCTCAATGATAATTGAGTTACCCATTGACCGATATACTGTGAAGCACTCAGTGTTTTCATGTAGATGGAACATCACCTTTTTGCAAAATTGCCAAATTCAAGTGAAAGGAAGAAGCACTGTTTCTCTTTGAAGAAAACCATTAATCTTAGAAGCAAGAGGACCTAGCATGTTGTTTTACAGTGAGAATTCAGTTAACTTTTAAAAAGAATACTGCCTGTCTCTCAGGCTTTTACACTGTGAAGAACATTATCTTTTTGCAAATTAGCCCTTTTCAAGTGATGGGAGAATCACCTTTTCTCTTGTAAGAGAACCATTAATGTAACAAGTAAGAAGGTCAAGGACCTTGTTTAACATTGTGAATTGAGTTAGCTGGTTGAAGGAATACAGCCTACCTCTCAGCATATTCATGGGTGAGGAACATCAACTTTGTGGAAAATAGCCCAACAAGTGAATGGAGAAGCACTGAGGCTCTTGTAAGACAATCATTATTGTTAGAAGCAAGAGGGTCTAGCACTTGTTTATCAGTGTGAATTGAGTTAGATGTTTAAAGGAATACAATCTACCTGTCAGTGTTTTCAAGGGTGAGGAACATCACCTTTGTGCAAAATAGCCCCTTTGAAGAGAATGGAGAGACACTGGATCTCTTATAAGAATGTCATTAATGTTAGAATCAAGAGGGTCTTGCACCTTATTTAGCATTGTGCATTGAGTTGCTGTTTAAGGGAATACTTCCTACCTGTAAGTGTTTTCTTGGGTGAGGAACAATACCTTTTTACAAAATCACCCCATTCAAGTGAATGGAAGAAGCACTGTAGCTCCTGTAAGTGAAACATTAATGTTAGAAGGAAGAGGGTCTAACCACTTGTTTAGCATTGTGTATTGAGTTTGCTGTTGAAAGGAATAACACTTACTTATCAGTGTTTTCACAGGTAAGGAACATTTCAAAATTGCCAAATCAAGTGAAAGGAAGAAACACTGTATCTCTTGTAAGAGAACCATTAAAGTTACAAGAAAGAGAGTCAAGCACCTTCTTTAGCAGTGTGAACTGACTTAGCTGGAATACGGCCTACCTCTCAGCATTTGCATGGGTGAGGACCATCAACTTTGTGGAAAATAGCCCCTTTCAAATGAATGGAGAAGTACTGAAGCTCTTGTAAGAGAATCATTAATGTTAGTAGCAAGAGGGTTTAGCACCTTGTTCAGAATTGTGAATTGAGTTACCTGTTGTGGTTTGCAAGAATTATTCCTTTCAAAACATAACACAAGACTCACTGGAAAAAAGGTGCTACATGCTCCTGCTTCTAACACAGGTGGTTTTCTTTTCAGGGATACAAGGGTTCCTTCAAATTAGCTGAATAGGTCTATTTGCAACAAAATGAGCCCTTCTCCACCTTGAAAACTATCGTTCACAGGAATTATTCCTTTCAAAACTAACTCAATTCTCTGAGGGAGACAATGCAGAAGATGCTGCAGCTTCTCTCATAGATGGTTGTCTTTGGAGAGATAAACGTGTTTCCTCCCCTCAGTTGAATAGGCCTATTTGGAGCAACAAGGGCCTATCTCCACCTTGAAGCACCTAATTTCCAGGAAGTCTTTCTTTCAAAAGTTAACTCAGTCATCACAGAGAAACAATGTGCTGCTAGCTTCGGTTTCTACACAGATGGATTTCCTTCGAGAGATACTTGAGTTTCTTCAAGTAAGATGAATTGGTGGATCTGCAGCAAAATGAGCCTTTTCCATCTTGAAAACTTTGGTTTGCAGGAAGTACTCCTTTCAGAAACTAACTGAGTTCTCATGGCATAAAAATGGGCTCTGTGCGGCAGCCGCTTTCGTAGCTGAGTTTCTGTGAAGAGATACATATGGTTCTTCAACTTAGGTGACTAGGCCTATTTGGAGCAAACTGAGGCTATTTCCACCTTGATAGACCGTGGTTGCAGGAAGTATTCTTTTCCAAAACTTACGCAATTCTCACAGGAAAACAATGTGCTAGGTGCTCCTGCTTCAAACAGGGGTGGTTTTCTTTCGAGAAATACCTGTGTTTCTTCAACTTAGCCAAGTAGGGCTATTTGGAATAAAATGAGCCTTTTCGACCTTGAAAACTGTGAATTGCAGGAATTACTCTTCTCCAAATCCAATTCAACTCTCAAAGGGATACCTTGTGCTAGATGCTAGAGCTTCTACCATGCATACTTTTCTTTTAGAGGTACATGTACTTCCTCTACTCAGCTGAATAGCCCTCATGGACCAAACGCAGCCTATCTCCCCCTGCAAACACCTAAGATTCATGAAGAATTCCTTTCAAAAACTAACACAGTTCTCACAGGAAAGCATGTGCTTCTAACATGGATGGTTTTCCTTTGAGAGATACATGTGTTTCTTCAACTTAGCTGAATAGGCCTATTTGAAATGAGGGGAGCCTACTTTGAATGTTGATATTTGCAGGGTGCAATGCTTTAAAAAACTAAATGAATTCTCATAGTGAAACACTGTGCTAGATGTGGCAGTTTCTACCATTGATGGATTTCTTTGCATACATGCATGTGTATCTTCAGGTCACCCAAATAGGCCTACTTAGAGTAAGCACATGCTCTCTCCATCTTGAAACACCTAAGTGGCAGTAAGTATTCCTTTCAAAAATAACTCAAGTCTCAGAGGGAAACAACGTGCTCAATGCAAATGCTTCCATCACAGACGGTTTCCTTTGGAGAGGTACATGTGTTACATCTCCTTAGGGGAATAGGCCTATTTGGAACAAAATGATCCTTTCTCCACTGTGAATACTATGACTTGCAGGATGTATTCCACTCACAAAGTAACTCAAGTCTCACAAGGAAACAAAGTGGTAGGTTCTTTGCATGTAACATAGATTATTTTCTTTTGAGATACACACATGTTTCATCAACTTACTTGAACTGGCATATTTGCAAGAAAATGAGACTTTCTCCACCTGGAAAAGTATGATTTGCAGGAGTTATTCTTCCAAAACCTACCTGAAGTCTCACAGGGAAACAATGTGGTTGAAACTCCTGCTTCTAACTCGATGGCTTTCTTTCTAGGAATGCATGTGTTTCATCAACTTAGTTGACTATTCCTATTTGGAACACAATGAGCCTATCTCCCACCTGAAAACTGTGATCAGCAGGATGGATTCCTTTCCAAAACTTGCTTAATTCTCAAAGGGAAACAGTGTGCTAGAAGCTGCGGCTTCCAACATAGGTGAATGTCTTTGCAGGGCTACATGTGTTTCTTCAACTCACCGGAATAGGCCTACTTAGTGCAAAGAGAGACCTTCTGCACCTTGAAACAACTACGTTGCAAGAGATAGTGCTTCCAAAAACGAATTTAATTGTCCCAAGAACAAGGTGCTAAATGCTGCAGTTTCTAGCATACATGGTTTTCTTTGGGCAGGAACATGTGTTACTTCCACTCAGCTGAATAGGCCTATTTGGAGCAAACACAGCCTAGCTCCACTTTGAAACACCAAAGTTGCTGGAAGCATTCCTTTCCAGAACGGACACAATTCTCACTGGAATACAATGTGTCAGATGCTCCGGCTTCTAACATAGACGGTTTTCTTTGGAGAGATACTTGGGTTTCTTAAACTCAGCTGAATATACTTTAAGGGATCAGACAGAGTCTATCTTCACCTTCAACCACCTAAGTTCCAGGAAGTATTCCTTTAAAAAACTCACCGAATACTGCAGGCAAACAATGTGGTAGAAGCTGCTGGTTCTAAGACAGATGATTTTCTTTCAAGAGATACATGTGTTTCTAGAAGTTAGCTGAATAGGCCACTTTGGAACAAAATGAACCTTTCTCCACCTAAAAAATACTGATTCTCAGGAGTTATTCCTTTCAAAACCAAATTCAATTTGGACAGGGAAACAGTGTGCTAGATGCTCCTGCTTCAAACAGGGATTGTTTTCTTTCGAGAAATACCTGTGTTTCTTCACTGTAGCCCAGTAGGGCTATTTGGAATAAAGTGAGCCTTTTCGACCTTGAAAACTGTGATTTGCAGGGATTACTCATTTCGAAAACTAATTCAACTCTCAAAGTGAAAGAATGTGCTCTGCTACAGCTTCTAGCATACATGCTTTTCTTTGAAGAGGTACATGAATTTCTTCAACTCAGCTGGAGAGCCCTAATAGACCAAACGCAGTCTATATTAACCCTTCAACACCTAAGATTCAGGAAGTTTTCATTTACAAACTAATGCAGTTCTCACAGGAAAACAGTGTGCTTCTAACATGGATGGTTTTCCTGTGAGAGATACATGTGTTTCTTCAACTCAGCGGAAAAGGCATATTTGGAGCAAAGAGAGACAATCTATCTTGAAATACCTTAGTTGCAGGAAGCATTGCATTGAAAACCTAACTCAATACTCACAAGGAATCAATGTTCTACATGCTCCTGCATCTAATAGCGATGGTTTTCTTTGAGAGATACCTGTGTTTCTTCCACTTGGCTGAATAGGCCTTTTTGGAACAAAATGAGCTTTTCTGCACTTTGAAAACTATGAACTACAGGAAGTGTTTCTTTAAAAACCTAACACAATTCTCATAAGGACGGAAATGCTGAATGCTGCAGCTTCTATCGTAGATGGTTTTCTTATGAGAGATACAAGGGTTTCTTCACCTCAGCTGAATATACGTTAAGTTAACAAACAGAGTCTATCCCCACCTTGAACCACCTAAGTTCCAGGAAGTATTCCTTTAAAAAACTAGCCGAATTCTACAGGGAAACAATGTGGTAGAAGCTCCTGGTCATAAGACAGATAGATTTCTTTCCAGAGATACATGTGGTTCTTCAAGTTAGCTGAATAGGCCTATTTAGAACAACATGAGCCTTTCTCCACCTAGAAAATTCTGATATGCAGCAGATATTCCTTTCAAAATCAAACTCAATTCTCACAGGGAAACAATGTGGTTGATGCTACATCTTTTAAAACAGGTGGTTTTCTTGAAGGAGACAGATGTGTTCCTTCAACTCAATGGAAAATGCCGAGTTGGAGCCAATGGAATCTATCTCCACCTTGAAACACCTAAGATGCAGGATGTGTTTTTTCAGAACAAACTGAATTCTCACAGGAAAAGCATGTGCTACATCCTCCTGCATCGACCAATGGAGGATTTCCTTGACAGACACATGTGTTTCATCACCTCACCTGAATAGGTGTATTTGAAGCACAAGGAGCCTCTCTCCCCTTTGAACATTTTGGTTTGCAGGAATTATTCCTTTCAAAACATAACACAAATCTCACTGGAAAAAAGGTGCTACATGCTCCTGCTTCTAACACAGGTGGTTTTCTTTTGAGGGATACAAGGATTCCTTCAATTTAGCTGAATAGGTCTATTTGCAACAAAATGAGCCCTTCTCCACCTTGAAAACTATCGTTCACAGGAATTATTCCTTTCAAAACTAACTCAATTCTCTGAGGGAGACAATGCAGAAGATGCTGCAGCTTCTCTCATAGATGGTTGTCTTTGGAGAGATAAACGTGTTTCCTCCCCTCAGTTGAATAGGCCTATTTGGAGCAACAAGGGCCTATCTCCACCTTGAAGCACCTAATTTCCAGGAAGTCTTTCTTTCAAAAGTTAACTCAGTCATCACAGAGAAACAATGTGCTGCTAGCTTCGGTTTCTACACAGATGGATTTCCTTCGAGAGATACTTGAGTTTCTTCAAGTAAGATGAATTGGTGGATCTGCAGCAAAATGAGCCTTTTCCATCTTGAAAACTTTGGTTTGCAGGAAGTACTCCTTTCAGAAACTAACTGAGTTCTCATGGCATAAAAATGGGCTCTGTGCGGCAGCCGCTTTCGTAGCTGAGTTTCTGTGAAGAGATACATATGGTTCTTCAACTTAGGTGACTAGGCCTATTTGGAGCAAACTGAGGCTATTTCCACCTTGATAGACCGTGGTTGCAGGAAGTATTCTTTTCCAAAACTTACGCAATTCTCACAGGAAAACAATGTGCTAGGTGCTCCTGCTTCAAACAGGGGTGGTTTTCTTTCGAGAAATACCTGTGTTTCTTCAACTTAGCCAAGTAGGGCTATTTGGAATAAAATGAGCCTTTTCGACCTTGAAAACTGTGAATTGCAGGAATTACTCTTCTCCAAATCCAATTCAACTCTCAAAGGGATACCTTGTGCTAGATGCTAGAGCTTCTACCATGCATACTTTTCTTTTAGAGGTACATGTACTTCCTCTACTCAGCTGAATAGCCCTCATGGACCAAACGCAGCCTATCTCCCCCTGCAAACACCTAAGATTCATGAAGAATTCCTTTCAAAAACTAACACAGTTCTCACAGGAAAGCATGTGCTTCTAACATGGATGGTTTTCCTTTGAGAGATACATGTGTTTCTTCAAGTTAGCTGAATAGGCCTATTTGAAATGAGGGGAGCCTACTTTGAATGTTGATATTTGCAGGGTGCAATGCTTTAAAAAACTAAATGAATTCTCATAGTGAAACACTGTGCTAGATGTGGCAGTTTCTACCATTGATGGATTTCTTTGCATACATGCATGTGTATCTTCAGGTCACCCAAATAGGCCTACTTAGAGTAAGCACATGCTCTCTCCATCTTGAAACACCTAAGTGGCAGTAAGTATTCCTTTCAAAAATAACTCAAGTCTCAGAGGGAAACAACGTGCTCAATGCAAATGCTTCCATCACAGACGGTTTCCTTTGGAGAGGTACATGTGTTACATCTCCTTAGGGGAATAGGCCTATTTGGAACAAAATGATCCTTTCTCCACTGTGAATACTATGACTTGCAGGATGTATTCCACTCACAAAGTAACTCAAGTCTCACAAGGAAACAAAGTGGTAGGTTCTTTGCATGTAACATAGATTATTTTCTTTTGAGATACACACATGTTTCATCAACTTACTTGAACTGGCATATTTGCAAGAAAATGAGACTTTCTCCACCTGGAAAAGTATGATTTGCAGGAGTTATTCTTCCAAAACCTACCTGAAGTCTCACAGGGAAACAATGTGGTTGAAACTCCTGCTTCTAACTCGATGGCTTTCTTTCTAGGAATGCATGTGTTTCATCAACTTAGTTGACTATTCCTATTTGGAACACAATGAGCCTATCTCCCACCTGAAAACTGTGATCAGCAGGATGGATTCCTTTCCAAAACTTGCTTAATTCTCAAAGGGAAACAGTGTGCTAGAAGCTGCGGCTTCCAACATAGGTGAATGTCTTTGCAGGGCTACATGTGTTTCTTCAACTCACCGGAATAGGCCTACTTAGTGCAAAGAGAGACCTTCTGCACCTTGAAACAACTACGTTGCAAGAGATAGTGCTTCCAAAAACGAATTTAATTGTCCCAAGAACAAGGTGCTAAATGCTGCAGTTTCTAGCATACATGGTTTTCTTTGGGCAGGAACATGTGTTACTTCCACTCAGCTGAATAGGCCTATTTGGAGCAAACACAGCCTAGCTCCACTTTGAAACACCAAAGTTGCTGGAAGCATTCCTTTCCAGAACGGACACAATTCTCACTGGAATACAATGTGTCAGATGCTCCGCCTTCTAACATAGACGGTTTTCTTTGGAGAGATACTTGGGTTTCTTAAACTCAGCTGAATATACTTTAAGGGATCAGACAGAGTCTATCTTCACCTTCAACCACCTAAGTTCCAGGAAGTATTCCTTTAAAAAACTCACCGAATACTGCAGGCAAACAATGTGGTAGAAGCTGCTGGTTCTAAGACAGATGATTTTCTTTCAAGAGATACATGTGTTTCTAGAAGTTAGCTGAATAGGCCACTTTGGAACAAAATGAACCTTTCTCCACCTAAAAAATACTGATTCTCAGGAGTTATTCCTTTCAAAACCAAATTCAATTTGGACAGGGAAACAGTGTGCTAGATGCTCCTGCTTCAAACAGGGATTGTTTTCTTTCGAGAAATACCTGTGTTTCTTCACTGTAGCCCAGTAGGGCTATTTGGAATAAAGTGAGCCTTTTCGACCTTGAAAACTGTGATTTGCAGGGATTACTCATTTCGAAAACTAATTCAACTCTCAAAGTGAAAGAATGTGCTCTGCTACAGCTTCTAGCATACATGCTTTTCTTTGAAGAGGTACATGAATTTCTTCAACTCAGCTGGAGAGCCCTAATAGACCAAACGCAGTCTATATTAACCCTTCAACACCTAAGATTCAGGAAGTTTTCATTTACAAACTAATGCAGTTCTCACAGGAAAACAGTGTGCTTCTAACATGGATGGTTTTCCTGTGAGAGATACATGTGTTTCTTCAACTCAGCGGAAAAGGCATATTTGGAGCAAAGAGAGACAATCTATCTTGAAATACCTTAGTTGCAGGAAGCATTGCATTGAAAACCTAACTCAATACTCACAAGGAATCAATGTTCTACATGCTCCTGCATCTAATAGCGATGGTTTTCTTTGAGAGATACCTGTGTTTCTTCCACTTGGCTGAATAGGCCTTTTTGGAACAAAATGAGCTTTTCTGCACTTTGAAAACTATGAACTACAGGAAGTGTTTCTTTAAAAACCTAACACAATTCTCATAAGGACGGAAATGCTGAATGCTGCAGCTTCTATCGTAGATGGTTTTCTTATGAGAGATACAAGGGTTTCTTCACCTCAGCTGAATATACGTTAAGTTAACAAACAGAGTCTATCCCCACCTTGAACCACCTAAGTTCCAGGAAGTATTCCTTTAAAAAACTAGCCGAATTCTACAGGGAAACAATGTGGTAGAAGCTCCTGGTCATAAGACAGATAGATTTCTTTCCAGAGATACATGTGGTTCTTCAAGTTAGCTGAATAGGCCTATTTAGAACAACATGAGCCTTTCTCCACCTAGAAAATTCTGATATGCAGCAGATATTCCTTTCAAAATCAAACTCAATTCTCACAGGGAAACAATGTGGTTGATGCTACATCTTTTAAAACAGGTGGTTTTCTTGAAGGAGACAGATGTGTTCCTTCAACTCAATGGAAAATGCCGAGTTGGAGCCAATGGAATCTATCTCCACCTTGAAACACCTAAGATGCAGGATGTGTTTTTTCAGAACAAACTGAATTCTCACAGGAAAAGCATGTGCTACATCCTCCTGCATCGACCAATGGAGGATTTCCTTGACAGACACATGTGTTTCATCACCTCACCTGAATAGGTGCATTTGAAGCACAAGGAGCCTCTCTCCCCTTTGAACATTTTGGTTTGCAGGAATTATTCCTTTCAAAACATAACACAAATCTCACTGGAAAAAAGGTGCTACATGCTCCTGCTTCTAACACAGGTGGTTTTCTTTTGAGGGATACAAGGATTCCTTCAATTTAGCTGAATAGGTCTATTTGCAACAAAATGAGCCCTTCTCCACCTTGAAAACTATCGTTCACAGGAATTATTCCTTTCAAAACTAACTCAATTCTCTGAGGGAGACAATGCAGAAGATGCTGCAGCTTCTCTCATAGATGGTTGTCTTTGGAGAGATAAACGTGTTTCCTCCCCTCAGTTGAATAGGCCTATTTGGAGCAACAAGGGCCTATCTCCACCTTGAAGCACCTAATTTCCAGGAAGTCTTTCTTTCAAAAGTTAACTCAGTCATCACAGAGAAACAATGTGCTGCTAGCTTCGGTTTCTACACAGATGGATTTCCTTCGAGAGATACTTGAGTTTCTTCAAGTAAGATGAATTGGTGGATCTGCAGCAAAATGAGCCTTTTCCATCTTGAAAACTTTGGTTTGCAGGAAGTACTCCTTTCAGAAACTAACTGAGTTCTCATGGCATAAAAATGGGCTCTGTGCGGCAGCCGCTTTCGTAGCTGAGTTTCTGTGAAGAGATACATATGGTTCTTCAACTTAGGTGACTAGGCCTATTTGGAGCAAACTGAGGCTATTTCCACCTTGATAGACCGTGGTTGCAGGAAGTATTCTTTTCCAAAACTTACGCAATTCTCACAGGAAAACAATGTGCTAGGTGCTCCTGCTTCAAACAGGGGTGGTTTTCTTTCGAGAAATACCTGTGTTTCTTCAACTTAGCCAAGTAGGGCTATTTGGAATAAAATGAGCCTTTTCGACCTTGAAAACTGTGAATTGCAGGAATTACTCTTCTCCAAATCCAATTCAACTCTCAAAGGGATACCTTGTGCTAGATGCTAGAGCTTCTACCATGCATACTTTTCTTTTAGAGGTACATGTACTTCCTCTACTCAGCTGAATAGCCCTCATGGACCAAACGCAGCCTATCTCCCCCTGCAAACACCTAAGATTCATGAAGAATTCCTTTCAAAAACTAACACAGTTCTCACAGGAAAGCATGTGCTTCTAACATGGATGGTTTTCCTTTGAGAGATACATGTGTTTCTTCAACTTAGCTGAATAGGCCTATTTGAAATGAGGGGAGCCTACTTTGAATGTTGATATTTGCAGGGTGCAATGCTTTAAAAAACTAAATGAATTCTCATAGTGAAACACTGTGCTAGATGTGGCAGTTTCTACCATTGATGGATTTCTTTGCATACATGCATGTGTATCTTCAGGTCACCCAAATAGGCCTACTTAGAGTAAGCACATGCTCTCTCCATCTTGAAACACCTAAGTGGCAGTAAGTATTCCTTTCAAAAATAACTCAAGTCTCAGAGGGAAACAACGTGCTCAATGCAAATGCTTCCATCACAGACGGTTTCCTTTGGAGAGGTACATGTGTTACATCTCCTTAGGGGAATAGGCCTATTTGGAACAAAATGATCCTTTCTCCACTGTGAATACTATGACTTGCAGGATGTATTCCACTCACAAAGTAACTCAAGTCTCACAAGGAAACAAAGTGGTAGGTTCTTTGCATGTAACATAGATTATTTTCTTTTGAGATACACACATGTTTCATCAACTTACTTGAACTGGCATATTTGCAAGAAAATGAGACTTTCTCCACCTGGAAAAGTATGATTTGCAGGAGTTATTCTTCCAAAACCTACCTGAAGTCTCACAGGGAAACAATGTGGTTGAAACTCCTGCTTCTAACTCGATGGCTTTCTTTCTAGGAATGCATGTGTTTCATCAACTTAGTTGACTATTCCTATTTGGAACACAATGAGCCTATCTCCCACCTGAAAACTGTGATCAGCAGGATGGATTCCTTTCCAAAACTTGCTTAATTCTCAAAGGGAAACAGTGTGCTAGAAGCTGCGGCTTCCAACATAGGTGATTGTCTTTGCAGGGCTACATGTGTTTCTTCAACTCACCGGAATAGGCCTACTTAGTGCAAAGAGAGACCTTCTGCACCTTGAAACAACTACGTTGCAAGAGATAGTGCTTCCAAAAACGAATTTAATTGTCCCAAGAACAAGGTGCTAAATGCTGCAGTTTCTAGCATACATGGTTTTCTTTGGGCAGGAACATGTGTTACTTCCACTCAGCTGAATAGGCCTATTTGGAGCAAACACAGCCTAGCTCCACTTTGAAACACCAAAGTTGCTGGAAGCATTCCTTTCCAGAACGGACACAATTCTCACTGGAATACAATGTGTCAGATGGTCCGGCTTCTAACATAGACGGTTTTCTTTGGAGAGATACTTGGGTTTCTTAAACTCAGCTGAATATACTTTAAGGGATCAGACAGAGTCTATCTTCACCTTCAACCACCTAAGTTCCAGGAAGTATTCCTTTAAAAAACTCACCGAATACTGCAGGCAAACAATGTGGTAGAAGCTGCTGGTTCTAAGACAGGTGATTTTCTTTCAAGAGATACATGTGTTTCTAGAAGTTAGCTGAATAGGCCACTTTGGAACAAAATGAGCCTTTCTCCACCTAAAAAATACTGATTCTCAGGAGTTATTCCTTTCAAAACCAAATTCAATTTGGACAGGGAAACAGTGTGCTAGATGCTCCTGCTTCAAACAGGGATTGTTTTCTTTCGAAAAATACCTGTGTTTCTTCACTGTAGCCCAGTAGGGCTATTTGGAATAAAGTGAGCCTTTTCGACCTTGAAAACTGTGATTTGCAGGGATTACTCATTTCGAAAACTAATTCAACCCTCAAATTGAAAGAATGTGCTCTGCTACAGCTTCTAGCATACATGCTTTTCTTTGAAGAGGTACATGAATTTCTTCAACTCAGCTGGAGAGCCCTAATAGACCAAACGCAGTCTATATTAACCCTTCAACACCTAAGATTCAGGAAGTTTTCATTTACAAACTAATGCAGTTCTCACAGGAAAACAGTGTGCTTCTAACATGGATGGTTTTCCTGTGAGAGATACATGTGTTTCTTCAACTCAGCGGAAAAGGCATATTTGGAGCAAAGAGAGACAATCTATCTTGAAATACCTTAGTTGCAGGAAGCATTGCATTGAAAACCTAACTCAATACTCACAAGGAATCAATGTTCTACATGCTCCTGCATCTAATAGCGATGGTTTTCTTTGAGAGATACCTGTGTTTCTTCCACTTGGCTGAATAGGCCTTTTTGGAACAAAATGAGCTTTTCTGCACTTTGAAAACTATGAACTACAGGAAGTGTTTCTTTAAAAACCTAACACAATTCTCATAAGGACGGAAATGCTGAATGCTGCAGCTTCTATCGTAGATGGTTTTCTTATGAGAGATACAAGGGTTTCTTCACCTCAGCTGAATATACGTTAAGTTAACAAACAGAGTCTATCCCCACCTTGAACCACCTAAGTTCCAGGAAGTATTCCTTTAAAAAACTAGCCGAATTCTACAGGGAAACAATGTGGTAGAAGCTCCTGGTCATAAGACAGATAGATTTCTTTCCAGAGATACATGTGGTTCTTCAAGTTAGCTGAATAGGCCTATTTAGAACAACATGAGCCTTTCTCCACCTAGAAAATTCTGATATGCAGCAGATATTCCTTTCAAAATCAAACTCAATTCTCACAGGGAAACAATGTGGTTGATGCTACATCTTTTAAAACAGGTGGTTTTCTTGAAGGAGACAGATGTGTTCCTTCAACTCAATGGAAAATGCCGAGTTGGAGCCAATGGAATCTATCTCCACCTTGAAACACCTAAGATGCAGGATGTGTTTTTTCAGAACAAACTGAATTCTCACAGGAAAAGCATGTGCTACATCCTCCTGCATCGACCAATGGAGGATTTCCTTGACAGACACATGTGTTTCATCACCTCACCTGAATAGGTGCATTTGAAGCACAAGGAGCCTCTCTCCCCTTTGAACATTTTGGTTTGCAGGAATTATTCCTTTCAAAACATAACACAAATCTCACTGGAAAAAAGGTGCTACATGCTCCTGCTTCTAACACACGTGGTTTTCTTTTGAGGGATACAAGGATTTCTTCAATTTAGCTGAATAGGTCTATTTGCAACAAAATGAGCCCTTCTCCACCTTGAAAACTATCGTTCACAGGAATTATTCCTTTCAAAACTAACTCAATTCTCTGAGGGAGACAATGCAGAAGATGCTGCAGCTTCTCTCATAGATGGTTGTCTTTGGAGAGATAAACGTGTTTCCTCCCCTCAGTTGAATAGGCCTATTTGGAGCAACAAGGGCCTATCTCCACCTTGAAGCACCTAATTTCCAGGAAGTCTTTCTTTCAAAAGTTAACTCAGTCATCACAGAGAAACAATGTGCTGCTAGCTTCGGTTTCTACACAGATGGATTTCCTTCGAGAGATACTTGAGTTTCTTCAAGTAAGATGAATTGGTGGATCTGCAGCAAAATGAGCCTTTTCCATCTTGAAAACTTTGGTTTGCAGGAAGTACTCCTTTCAGAAACTAACTGAGTTCTCATGGCATAAAAATGGGCTCTGTGCGGCAGCCGCTTTCATAGCTGAGTTTCTGTGAAGAGATACATATGGTTCTTCAACTTAGGTGACTAGGCCTATTTGGAGCAAACTGAGGCTATTTCCACCTTGATAGACCGTGGTTGCAGGAAGTATTCTTTTCCAAAACTTACGCAATTCTCACAGGAAAACAATGTGCTAGGTGCTCCTGCTTCAAACAGGGGTGGTTTTCTTTCGAGAAATACCTGTGTTTCTTCAACTTAGCCAAGTAGGGCTATTTGGAATAAAATGAGCCTTTTCGACCTTGAAAACTGTGAATTGCAGGAATTACTCTTCTCCAAATCCAATTCAACTCTCAAAGGGATACCTTGTGCTAGATGCTAGAGCTTCTACCATGCATACTTTTCTTTTAGAGGTACATGTACTTCCTCTACTCAGCTGAATAGCCCTCATGGACCAAACGCAGCCTATCTCCCCCTGCAAACACCTAAGATTCATGAAGAATTCCTTTCAAAAACTAACACAGTTCTCACAGGAAAGCATGTGCTTCTAACATGGATGGTTTTCCTTTGAGAGATACATGTGTTTCTTCAACTTAGCTGAATAGGCCTATTTGAAATGAGGGGAGCCTACTTTGAATGTTGATATTTGCAGGGTGCAATGCTTTAAAAAACTAAATGAATTCTCATAGTGAAACACTGTGCTAGATGTGGCAGTTTCTACCATTGATGGATTTCTTTGCATACATGCATGTGTATCTTCAGGTCACCCAAATAGGCCTACTTAGAGTAAGCACATGCTCTCTCCATCTTGAAACACCTAAGTGGCAGTAAGTATTCCTTTCAAAAATAACTCAAGTCTCAGAGGGAAACAACGTGCTCAATGCAAATGCTTCCATCACAGACGGTTTCCTTTGGAGAGGTACATGTGTTACATCTCCTTAGGGGAATAGGCCTATTTGGAACAAAATGATCCTTTCTCCACTGTGAATACTATGACTTGCAGGATGTATTCCACTCACAAAGTAACTCAAGTCTCACAAGGAAACAAAGTGGTAGGTTCTTTGCATGTAACATAGATTATTTTCTTTTGAGATACACACATGTTTCATCAACTTACTTGAACTGGCATATTTGCAAGAAAATGAGACTTTCTCCACCTGGAAAAGTATGATTTGCAGGAGTTATTCTTCCAAAACCTATCTGAAGTCTCACAGGGAAACAATGTGGTTGAAACTCCTGCTTCTAACTCGATGGTTTTCTTTCTAGGAATGCATGTGTTTCATCAACTTAGTTGACTATTCCTATTTGGAACACAATGAGCCTATCTCCCACCTGAAAACTGTGATCAGCAGGATGGATTCCTTTCCAAAACTTGCTTAATTCTCAAAGGGAAACAGTGTGCTAGAAGCTGCGGCTTCCAACATAGGTGATTGTCTTTGCAGGGCTACATGTGTTTCTTCAACTCACCGGAATAGGCCTACTTAGTGCAAAGAGAGACCTTCTGCACCTTGAAACAACTACGTTGCAAGAGATAGTCCTTCCAAAAACGAATTTAATTGTCCCAAGAACAAGGTGCTAAATGCTGCAGTTTCTAGCATACATGGTTTTCTTTGGGCAGGAACATGTGTTACTTCCACTCAGCTGAATAGGCCTATTTGGAGCAAACACAGCCTAGCTCCACTTTGAAACACCAAAGTTGCTGGAAGCATTCCTTTCCAGAACGGACACAATTCTCACTGGAATACAATGTGTCAGATGCTCCGGCTTCTAACATAGACGGTTTTCTTTGGAGAGATACTTGGGTTTCTTAAACTCAGCTGAATATACTTTAAGGGATCAGACAGAGTCTATCTTCACCTTCAACCACCTAAGTTCCAGGAAGTATTCCTTTAAAAAACTCACCGAATACTGCAGGCAAACAATGTGGTAGAAGCTGCTGGTTCTAAGACAGATGATTTTCTTTCAAGAGATACATGTGTTTCTAGAAGTTAGCTGAATAGGCCACTTTGGAACAAAATGAGCCTTTCTCCACCTAAAAAATACTGATTCTCAGGAGTTATTCCTTTCAAAACCAAATTCAATTTGGACAGGGAAACAGTGTGCTAGATGCTCCTGCTTCAAACAGGGATTGTTTTCTTTCGAGAAATACCTGTGTTTCTTCACTGTAGCCCAGTAGGGCTATTTGGAATAAAGTGAGCCTTTTCGACCTTGAAAACTGTGATTTGCAGGGATTACTCATTTCGAAAACTAATTCAACTCTCAAAGTGAAAGAATGTGCTCTGCTACAGCTTCTAGCATACATGCTTTTCTTTGAAGAGGTACATGAATTTCTTCAACTCAGCTGGAGAGCCCTAATAGACCAAACGCAGTCTATATTAACCCTTCAACACCTAAGATTCAGGAAGTTTTCATTTACAAACTAATGCAGTTCTCACAGGAAAACAGTGTGCTTCTAACATGGATGGTTTTCCTGTGAGAGATACATGTGTTTCTTCAACTCAGCGGAAAAGGCATATTTGGAGCAAAGAGAGACAATCTATCTTGAAATACCTTAGTTGCAGGAAGCATTGCATTGAAAACCTAACTCAATACTCACAAGGAATCAATGTTCTACATGCTCCTGCATCTAATAGCGATGGTTTTCTTTGAGAGATACCTGTGTTTCTTCCACTTGGCTGAATAGGCCTTTTTGGAACAAAATGAGCTTTTCTGCACTTTGAAAACTATGAACTACAGGAAGTGTTTCTTTAAAAACCTAACACAATTCTCATAAGGACGGAAATGCTGAATGCTGCAGCTTCTATCGTAGATGGTTTTCTTATGAGAGATACAAGGGTTTCTTCACCTCAGCTGAATATACGTTAAGTTAACAAACAGAGTCTATCCCCACCTTGAACCACCTAAGTTCCAGGAAGTATTCCTTTAAAAAACTAGCCGAATTCTACAGGGAAACAATGTGGTAGAAGCTCCTGGTCATAAGACAGATAGATTTCTTTCCAGAGATACATGTGGTTCTTCAAGTTAGCTGAATAGGCCTATTTAGAACAACATGAGCCTTTCTCCACCTAGAAAATTCTGATATGCAGCAGATATTCCTTTCAAAATCAAACTCAATTCTCACAGGGAAACAATGTGGTTGATGCTACATCTTTTAAAACAGGTGGTTTTCTTGAAGGAGACAGATGTGTTCCTTCAACTCAATGGAAAATGCCGAGTTGGAGCCAATGGAATCTATCTCCACCTTGAAACACCTAAGATGCAGGATGTGTTTTTTCAGAACAAACTGAATTCTCACAGGAAAAGCATGTGCTACATCCTCCTGCATCGACCAATGGAGGATTTCCTTGACAGACACATGTGTTTCATCACCTCACCTGAATAGGTGTATTTGAAGCTAAAGGAGCCTCTCTCCCCTTTGAACATTTTGGTTTGCAGGAATTATTCCTTTCAAAACATAACACAAATCTCACTGGAAAAAAGGTGCTACATGCTCCTGCTTCTAACACAGGTGGTTTTCTTTTGAGGGATACAAGGATTCCTTCAATTTAGCTGAATAGGTCTATTTGCAACAAAATGAGCCCTTCTCCACCTTGAAAACTATCGTTCACAGGAATTATTCCTTTCAAAACTAACTCAATTCTCTGAGGGAGACAATGCAGAAGATGCTGCAGCTTCTCTCATAGATGGTTGTCTTTGGAGAGATAAACGTGTTTCCTCCCCTCAGTTGAATAGGCCTATTTGGAGCAACAAGGGCCTATCTCCACCTTGAAGCACCTAATTTCCAGGAAGTCTTTCTTTCAAATGTTAACTCAGTCATCACAGAGAAACAATGTGCTGCTAGCTTCGGTTTCTACACAGATGGATTTCCTTCGAGAGATACTTGAGTTTCTTCAAGTAAGATGAACTGGTGGATCTGCAGCAAAATGAGCCTTTTCCATCTTGAAAACTTTGGTTTGCAGGAAGTACTCCTTTCAGAAACTAACTGAGTTCTCATGGCATAAAAATGGGCTCTGTGCGGCAGCCGCTTTCGTAGCTGAGTTTCTGTGAAGAGATACATATGGTTCTTCAACTTAGGTGACTAGGCCTATTTGGAGCAAACTGAGGCTATTTCCACCTTGATAGACCGTGGTTGCAGGAAGTATTCTTTTCCAAAACTTACGCAATTCTCACAGGAAAACAATGTGCTAGGTGCTCCTGCTTCAAACAGGGGTGGTTTTCTTTCGAGAAATACCTGTGTTTCTTCAACTTAGCCAAGTAGGGCTATTTGGAATAAAATGAGCCTTTTCGACCTTGAAAACTGTGAATTGCAGGAATTACTCTTCTCCAAATCCAATTCAACTCTCAAAGGGATACCTTGTGCTAGATGCTAGAGCTTCTACCATGCATACTTTTCTTTTAGAGGTACATGTACTTCCTCTACTCAGCTGAATAGCCCTCATGGACCAAACGCAGCCTATCTCCCCCTGCAAACACCTAAGATTCATGAAGAATTCCTTTCAAAAACTAACACAGTTCTCACAGGAAAGCATGTGCTTCTAACATGGATGGTTTTCCTTTGAGAGATACATGTGTTTCTTCAACTTAGCTGAATAGGCCTATTTGAAATGAGGGGAGCCTACTTTGAATGTTGATATTTGCAGGGTGCAATGCTTTAAAAAACTAAATGAATTCTCATAGTGAAACACTGTGCTAGATGTGGCAGTTTCTACCATTGATGGATTTCTTTGCATACATGCATGTGTATCTTCAGGTCACCCAAATAGGCCTACTTAGAGTAAGCACATGCTCTCTCCATCTTGAAACACCTAAGTGGCAGTAAGTATTCCTTTCAAAAATAACTCAAGTCTCAGAGGGAAACAACGTGCTCAATGCAAATGCTTCCATCACAGACGGTTTCCTTTGGAGAGGTACATGTGTTACATCTCCTTAGGGGAATAGGCCTATTTGGAACAAAATGATCCTTTCTCCACTGTGAATACTATGACTTGCAGGATGTATTCCACTCACAAAGTAACTCAAGTCTCACAAGGAAACAAAGTGGTAGGTTCTTTGCATGTAACATAGATTATTTTCTTTTGAGATACACACATGTTTCATCAACTTACTTGAACTGGCATATTTGCAAGAAAATGAGACTTTCTCCACCTGGAAAAGTATGATTTGCAGGAGTTATTCTTCCAAAACCTACCTGAAGTCTCACAGGGAAACAATGTGGTTGAAACTCCTGCTTCTAACTCGATGGCTTTCTTTCTAGGAATGCATGTGTTTCATCAACTTAGTTGACTATTCCTATTTGGAACACAATGAGCCTATCTCCCACCTGAAAACTGTGATCAGCAGGATGGATTCCTTTCCAAAACTTGCTTAATTCTCAAAGGGAAACAGTGTGCTAGAAGCTGCGGCTTCCAACATAGGTGATTGTCTTTGCAGGGCTACATGTGTTTCTTCAACTCACCGGAATAGGCCTACTTAGTGCAAAGAGAGACCTTCTGCACCTTGAAACAACTACGTTGCAAGAGATAGTCCTTCCAAAAACGAATTTAATTGTCCCAAGAACAAGGTGCTAAATGCTGCAGTTTCTAGCATACATGGTTTTCTTTGGGCAGGAACATGTGTTACTTCCACTCAGCTGAATAGGCCTATTTGGAGCAAACACAGCCTAGCTCCACTTTGAAACACCAAAGTTGCTGGAAGCATTCCTTTCCAGAACGGACACAATTCTCACTGGAATACAATGTGTCAGATGCTCCGGCTTCTAACATAGACGGTTTTCTTTGGAGAGATACTTGGGTTTCTTAAACTCAGCTGAATATACTTTAAGGGATCAGACAGAGTCTATCTTCACCTTCAACCACCTAAGTTCCAGGAAGTATTCCTTTAAAAAACTCACCGAATACTGCAGGCAAACAATGTGGTAGAAGCTGCTGGTTCTAAGACAGATGATTTTCTTTCAAGAGATACATGTGTTTCTAGAAGTTAGCTGAATAGGCCACTTTGGAACAAAATGAGCCTTTCTCCACCTAAAAAATACTGATTCTCAGGAGTTATTCCTTTCAAAACCAAATTCAATTTGGACAGGGAAACAGTGTGCTAGATGCTCCTGCTTCAAACAGGGATTGTTTTCTTTCGAGAAATACCTGTGTTTCTTCACTGTAGCCCAGTAGGGCTATTTGGAATAAAGTGAGCCTTTTCGACCTTGAAAACTGTGATTTGCAGGGATTACTCATTTCGAAAACTAATTCAACTCTCAAAGTGAAAGAATGTGCTCTGCTACAGCTTCTAGCATACATGCTTTTCTTTGAAGAGGTACATGAATTTCTTCAACTCAGCTGGAGAGCCCTAATAGACCAAACGCAGTCTATATTAACCCTTCAACACCTAAGATTCAGGAAGTTTTCATTTACAAACTAATGCAGTTCTCACAGGAAAACAGTGTGCTTCTAACATGGATGGTTTTCCTGTGAGAGATACATGTGTTTCTTCAACTCAGCGGAAAAGGCATATTTGGAGCAAAGAGAGACAATCTATCTTGAAATACCTTAGTTGCAGGAAGCATTGCATTGAAAACCTAACTCAATACTCACAAGGAATCAATGTTCTACATGCTCCTGCATCTAATAGCGATGGTTTTCTTTGAGAGATACCTGTGTTTCTTCCACTTGGCTGAATAGGCCTTTTTGGAACAAAATGAGCTTTTCTGCACTTTGAAAACTATGAACTACAGGAAGTGTTTCTTTAAAAACCTAACACAATTCTCATAAGGACGGAAATGCTGAATGCTGCAGCTTCTATCGTAGATGGTTTTCTTATGAGAGATACAAGGGTTTCTTCACCTCAGCTGAATATACGTTAAGTTAACAAACAGAGTCTATCCCCACCTTGAACCACCTAAGTTCCAGGAAGTATTCCTTTAAAAAACTCGCCGAATTCTACAGGGAAACAATGTGGTAGAAGCTCCTGGTCATAAGACAGATAGATTTCTTTCCAGAGATACATGTGGTTCTTCAAGTTAGCTGAATAGGCCTATTTAGAACAACATGAGCCTTTCTCCACCTAGAAAATTCTGATATGCAGCAGATATTCCTTTCAAAATCAAACTCAATTCTCACAGGGAAACAATGTGGTTGATGCTACATCTTTTAAAACAGGTGGTTTTCTTGAAGGAGACAGATGTGTTCCTTCAACTCAATGGAAAATGCCGAGTTGGAGCCAATGGAATCTATCTCCACCTTGAAACACCTAAGATGCAGGATGTGTTTTTTCCGAACAAACTGAATTCTCACAGGAAAAGCATGTGCTACATCCTCCTGCATCGACCAATGGAGGATTTCCTTGACAGACACATGTGTTTCATCACCTCACCTGAATAGGTGTATTTGAAGCTAAAGGAGCCTCTCTCCCCTTTGAACATTTTGGTTTGCAGGAATTATTCCTTTCAAAACATAACACAAATCTCACTGGAAAAAAGGTGCTACATGCTCCTGCTTCTAACACAGGTGGTTTTCTTTTGAGGGATACAAGGATTCCTTCAATTTAGCTGAATAGGTCTATTTGCAACAAAATGAGCCCTTCTCCACCTTGAAAACTATCGTTCACAGGAATTATTCCTTTCAAAACTAACTCAATTCTCTGAGGGAGACAATGCAGAAGATGCTGCAGCTTCTCTCATAGATGGTTGTCTTTGGAGAGATAAACGTGTTTCCTCCCCTCAGTTGAATAGGCCTATTTGGAGCAACAAGGGCCTATCTCCACCTTGAAGCACCTAATTTCCAGGAAGTCTTTCTTTCAAAAGTTAACTCAGTCATCACAGAGAAACAATGTGCTGCTAGCTTCGGTTTCTACACAGATGGATTTCCTTCGAGAGATACTTGAGTTTCTTCAAGTAAGATGAATTGGTGGATCTGCAGCAAAATGAGCCTTTTCCATCTTGAAAACTTTGGTTTGCAGGAAGTACTCCTTTCAGAAACTAACTGAGTTCTCATGGCATAAAAATGGGCTCTGTGCGGCAGCCGCTTTCGTAGCTGAGTTTCTGTGAAGAGATACATATGGTTCTTCAACTTAGGTGACTAGGCCTATTTGGAGCAAACTGAGGCTATTTCCACCTTGATAGACCGTGGTTGCAGGAAGTATTCTTTTCCAAAACTTACGCAATTCTCACAGGAAAACAATGTGCTAGGTGCTCCTGCTTCAAACAGGGGTGGTTTTCTTTCGAGAAATACCTGTGTTTCTTCAACTTAGCCAAGTAGGGCTATTTGGAATAAAATGAGCCTTTTCGACCTTGAAAACTGTGAATTGCAGGAATTACTCTTCTCCAAATCCAATTCAACTCTCAAAGGGATACCTTGTGCTAGATGCTAGAGCTTCTACCATGCATACTTTTCTTTTAGAGGTACATGTACTTCCTCTACTCAGCTGAATAGCCCTCATGGACCAAACGCAGCCTATCTCCCCCTGCAAACACCTAAGATTCATGAAGAATTCCTTTCAAAAACTAACACAGTTCTCACAGGAAAGCATGTGCTTCTAACATGGATGGTTTTCCTTTGAGAGATACATGTGTTTCTTCAACTTAGCTGAATAGGCCTATTTGAAATGAGGGGAGCCTACTTTGAATGTTGATATTTGCAGGGTGCAATGCTTTAAAAAACTAAATGAATTCTCATAGTGAAACACTGTGCTAGATGTGGCAGTTTCTACCATTGATGGATTTCTTTGCATACATGCATGTGTATCTTCAGGTCACCCAAATAGGCCTACTTAGAGTAAGCACATGCTCTCTCCATCTTGAAACACCTAAGTGGCAGTAAGTATTCCTTTCAAAAATAACTCAAGTCTCAGAGGGAAACAACGTGCTCAATGCAAATGCTTCCATCACAGACGGTTTCCTTTGGAGAGGTACATGTGTTACATCTCCTTAGGGGAATAGGCCTATTTGGAACAAAATGATCCTTTCTCCACTGTGAATACTATGACTTGCAGGATGTATTCCACTCACAAAGTAACTCAAGTCTCACAAGGAAACAAAGTGGTAGGTTCTTTGCATGTAACATAGATTATTTTCTTTTGAGATACACACATGTTTCATCAACTTACTTGAACTGGCATATTTGCAAGAAAATGAGACTTTCTCCACCTGGAAAAGTATGATTTGCAGGAGTTATTCTTCCAAAACCTACCTGAAGTCTCACAGGGAAACAATGTGGTTGAAACTCCTGCTTCTAACTCGATGGCTTTCTTTCTAGGAATGCATGTGTTTCATCAACTTAGTTGACTATTCCTATTTGGAACACAATGAGCCTATCTCCCACCTGAAAACTGTGATCAGCAGGATGGATTCCTTTCCAAAACTTGCTTAATTCTCAAAGGGAAACAGTGTGCTAGAAGCTGCGGCTTCCAACATAGGTGATTGTCTTTGCAGGGCTACATGTGTTTCTTCAACTCACCGGAATAGGCCTACTTAGTGCAAAGAGAGACCTTCTGCACCTTGAAACAACTACGTTGCAAGAGATAGTCCTTCCAAAAACGAATTTAATTGTCCCAAGAACAAGGTGCTAAATGCTGCAGTTTCTAGCATACATGGTTTTCTTTGGGCAGGAACATGTGTTACTTCCACTCAGCTGAATAGGCCTATTTGGAGCAAACACAGCCTAGCTCCACTTTGAAACACCAAAGTTGCTGGAAGCATTCCTTTCCAGAACGGACACAATTCTCACTGGAATACAATGTGTCAGATGCTCCGGCTTCTAACATAGACGGTTTTCTTTGGAGAGATACTTGGGTTTCTTAAACTCAGCTGAATATACTTGAAGGGATCAGACAGAGTCTATCTTCACCTTCAACCACCTAAGTTCCAGGAAGTATTCCTTTAAAAAACTCACCGAATACTGCAGGCAAACAATGTGGTAGAAGCTGCTGGTTCTAAGACAGATGATTTTCTTTCAAGAGATACATGTGTTTCTAGAAGTTAGCTGAATAGGCCACTTTGGAACAAAATGAGCCTTTCTCCACCTAAAAAATACTGATTCTCAGGAGTTATTCCTTTCAAAACCAAATTCAATTTGGACAGGGAAACAGTGTGCTAGATGCTCCTGCTTCAAACAGGGATTGTTTTCTTTCGAGAAATACCTGTGTTTCTTCACTGTAGCCCAGTAGGGCTATTTGGAATAAAGTGAGCCTTTTCGACCTTGAAAACTGTGATTTGCAGGGATTACTCATTTCGAAAACTAATTCAACTCTCAAAGTGAAACAATGTGCTCTGCTACAGCTTCTAGCATACATGCTTTTCTTTGAAGAGGTACATGAATTTCTTCAACTCAGCTGGAGAGCCCTAATAGACCAAACGCAGTCTATATTAACCCTTCAACACCTAAGATTCAGGAAGTTTTCATTTACAAACTAATGCAGTTCTCACAGGAAAACAGTGTGCTTCTAACATGGATGGTTTTCCTGTGAGAGATACATGTGTTTCTTCAACTCAGCGGAAAAGGCATATTTGGAGCAAAGAGAGACAATCTATCTTGAAATACCTTAGTTGCAGGAAGCATTGCATTGAAAACCTAACTCAATACTCACAAGGAATCAATGTTCTACATGCTCCTGCATCTAATAGCGATGGTTTTCTTTGAGAGATACCTGTGTTTCTTCCACTTGGCTGAATAGGCCTTTTTGGAACAAAATGAGCTTTTCTGCACTTTGAAAACTATGAACTACAGGAAGTGTTTCTTTAAAAACCTAACACAATTCTCATAAGGACGGAAATGCTGAATGCTGCAGCTTCTATCGTAGATGGTTTTCTTATGAGAGATACAAGGGTTTCTTCACCTCAGCTGAATATACGTTAAGTTAACAAACAGAGTCTATCCCCACCTTGAACCACCTAAGTTCCAGGAAGTATTCCTTTAAAAAACTAGCCGAATTCTACAGGGAAACAATGTGGTAGAAGCTCCTGGTCATAAGACAGATAGATTTCTTTCCAGAGATACATGTGGTTCTTCAAGTTAGCTGAATAGGCCTATTTAGAACAACATGAGCCTTTCTCCACCTAGAAAATTCTGATATGCAGCAGATATTCCTTTCAAAATCAAACTCAATTCTCACAGGGAAACAATGTGGTTGATGCTACATCTTTTAAAACAGGTGGTTTTCTTGAAGGAGACAGATGTGTTCCTTCAACTCAATGGAAAATGCCGAGTTGGAGCCAATGGAATCTATCTCCACCTTGAAACACCTAAGATGCAGGATGTGTTTTTTCAGAACAAACTGAATTCTCACAGGAAAAGCATGTGCTACATCCTCCTGCATCGACCAATGGAGGATTTCCTTGACAGACACATGTGTTTCATCACCTCACCTGAATAGGTGTATTTGAAGCTAAAGGAGCCTCTCTCCCCTTTGAACATTTTGGTTTGCAGGAATTATTCCTTTCAAAACATAACACAAATCTCACTGGAAAAAAGGTGCTACATGCTCCTGCTTCTAACACAGGTGGTTTTCTTTTGAGGGATACAAGGATTCCTTCAATTTAGCTGAATAGGTCTATTTGCAACAAAATGAGCCCTTCTCCACCTTGAAAACTATCGTTCACAGGAATTATTCCTTTCAAAACTAACTCAATTCTCTGAGGGAGACAATGCAGAAGATGCTGCAGCTTCTCTCATAGATGGTTGTCTTTGGAGAGATAAACGTGTTTCCTCCCCTCAGTTGAATAGGCCTATTTGGAGCAACAAGGGCCTATCTCCACCTTGAAGCACCTAATTTCCAGGAAGTCTTTCTTTCAAAAGTTAACTCAGTCATCACAGAGAAACAATGTGCTGCTAGCTTCGGTTTCTACACAGATGGATTTCCTTCGAGAGATACTTGAGTTTCTTCAAGTAAGATGAATTGGTGGATCTGCAGCAAAATGAGCCTTTTCCATCTTGAAAACTTTGGTTTGCAGGAAGTACTCCTTTCAGAAACTAACTGAGTTCTCATGGCATAAAAATGGGCTCTGTGCGGCAGCCGCTTTCGTAGCTGAGTTTCTGTGAAGAGATACATATGGTTCTTCAACTTAGGTGACTAGGCCTATTTGGAGCAAACTGAGGCTATTTCCACCTTGATAGACCGTGGTTGCAGGAAGTATTCTTTTCCAAAACTTACGCAATTCTCACAGGAAAACAATGTGCTAGGTGCTCCTGCTTCAAACAGGGGTGGTTTTCTTTCGAGAAATACCTGTGTTTCTTCAACTTAGCCAAGTAGGGCTATTTGGAATAAAATGAGCCTTTTCGACCTTGAAAACTGTGAATTGCAGGAATTACTCTTCTCCAAATCCAATTCAACTCTCAAAGGGATACCTTGTGCTAGATGCTAGAGCTTCTACCATGCATACTTTTCTTTTAGAGGTACATGTACTTCCTCTACTCAGCTGAATAGCCCTCATGGACCAAACGCAGCCTATCTCCCCCTGCAAACACCTAAGATTCATGAAGAATTCCTTTCAAAAACTAACACAGTTCTCACAGGAAAGCATGTGCTTCTAACATGGATGGTTTTCCTTTGAGAGATACATGTGTTTCTTCAAGTTAGCTGAATAGGCCTATTTGAAATGAGGGGAGCCTACTTTGAATGTTGATATTTGCAGGGTGCAATGCTTTAAAAAACTAAATGAATTCTCATAGTGAAACACTGTGCTAGATGTGGCAGTTTCTACCATTGATGGATTTCTTTGCATACATGCATGTGTATCTTCAGGTCACCCAAATAGGCCTACTTAGAGTAAGCACATGCTCTCTCCATCTTGAAACACCTAAGTGGCAGTAAGTATTCCTTTCAAAAATAACTCAAGTCTCAGAGGGAAACAACGTGCTCAATGCAAATGCTTCCATCACAGACGGTTTCCTTTGGAGAGGTACATGTGTTACATCTCCTTAGGGGAATAGGCCTATTTGGAACAAAATGATCCTTTCTCCACTGTGAATACTATGACTTGCAGGATGTATTCCACTCACAAAGTAACTCAAGTCTCACAAGGAAACAAAGTGGTAGGTTCTTTGCATGTAACATAGATTATTTTCTTTTGAGATACACACATGTTTCATCAACTTACTTGAACTGGCATATTTGCAAGAAAATGAGACTTTCTCCACCTGGAAAAGTATGATTTGCAGGAGTTATTCTTCCAAAACCTACCTGAAGTCTCACAGGGAAACAATGTGGTTGAAACTCCTGCTTCTAACTCGATGGCTTTCTTTCTAGGAATGCATGTGTTTCATCAACTTAGTTGACTATTCCTATTTGGAACACAATGAGCCTATCTCCCACCTGAAAACTGTGATCAGCAGGATGGATTCCTTTCCAAAACTTGCTTAATTCTCAAAGGGAAACAGTGTGCTAGAAGCTGCGGCTTCCAACATAGGTGATTGTCTTTGCAGGGCTACATGTGTTTCTTCAACTCACCGGAATAGGCCTACTTAGTGCAAAGAGAGACCTTCTGCACCTTGAAACAACTACGTTGCAAGAGATAGTCCTTCCAAAAACGAATTTAATTGTCCCAAGAACAAGGTGCTAAATGCTGCAGTTTCTAGCATACATGGTTTTCTTTGGGCAGGAACATGTGTTACTTCCACTCAGCTGAATAGGCCTATTTGGAGCAAACACAGCCTAGCTCCACTTTGAAACACCAAAGTTGCTGGAAGCATTCCTTTCCAGAACGGACACAATTCTCACTGGAATACAATGTGTCAGATGCTCCGGCTTCTAACATAGACGGTTTTCTTTGGAGAGATACTTGGGTTTCTTAAACTCAGCTGAATATACTTTAAGGGATCAGACAGAGTCTATCTTCACCTTCAACCACCTAAGTTCCAGGAAGTATTCCTTTAAAAAACTCACCGAATACTGCAGGCAAACAATGTGGTAGAAGCTGCTGGTTCTAAGACAGATGATTTTCTTTCAAGAGATACATGTGTTTCTAGAAGTTAGCTGAATAGGCCACTTTGGAACAAAATGAGCCTTTCTCCACCTAAAAAATACTGATTCTCAGGAGTTATTCCTTTCAAAACCAAATTCAATTTGGACAGGGAAACAGTGTGCTAGATGCTCCTGCTTCAAACAGGGATTGTTTTCTTTCGAGAAATACCTGTGTTTCTTCACTGTAGCCCAGTAGGGCTATTTGGAATAAAGTGAGCCTTTTCGACCTTGAAAACTGTGATTTGCAGGGATTACTCATTTCGAAAACTAATTCAACTCTCAAAGTGAAACAATGTGCTCTGCTACAGCTTCTAGCATACATGCTTTTCTTTGAAGAGGTACATGAATTTCTTCAACTCAGCTGGAGAGCCCTAATAGACCAAACGCAGTCTATATTAACCCTTCAACACCTAAGATTCAGGAAGTTTTCATTTACAAACTAATGCAGTTCTCACAGGAAAACAGTGTGCTTCTAACATGGATGGTTTTCCTGTGAGAGATACATGTGTTTCTTCAACTCAGCGGAAAAGGCATATTTGGAGCAAAGAGAGACAATCTATCTTGAAATACCTTAGTTGCAGGAAGCATTGCATTGAAAACCTAACTCAATACTCACAAGGAATCAATGTTCTACATGCTCCTGCATCTAATAGCGATGGTTTTCTTTGAGAGATACCTGTGTTTCTTCCACTTGGCTGAATAGGCCTTTTTGGAACAAAATGAGCTTTTCTGCACTTTGAAAACTATGAACTACAGGAAGTGTTTCTTTAAAAACCTAACACAATTCTCATAAGGACGGAAATGCTGAATGCTGCAGCTTCTATCGTAGATGGTTTTCTTATGAGAGATACAAGGGTTTCTTCACCTCAGCTGAATATACGTTAAGTTAACAAACAGAGTCTATCCCCACCTTGAACCACCTAAGTTCCAGGAAGTATTCCTTTAAAAAACTAGCCGAATTCTACAGGGAAACAATGTGGTAGAAGCTCCTGGTCATAAGACAGATAGATTTCTTTCCAGAGATACATGTGGTTCTTCAAGTTAGCTGAATAGGCCTATTTAGAACAACATGAGCCTTTCTCCACCTAGAAAATTCTGATATGCAGCAGATATTCCTTTCAAAATCAAACTCAATTCTCACAGGGAAACAATGTGTTTGATGCTACATCTTTTAAAACAGGTGGTTTTCTTGAAGGAGACAGATGTGTTCCTTCAACTCAATGGAAAATGCCGAGTTGGAGCCAATGGAATCTATCTCCACCTTGAAACACCTAAGATGCAGGATGTGTTTTTTCAGAACAAACTGAATTCTCACAGGAAAAGCATGTGCTACATCCTCCTGCATCAACCAATGGAGGATTTCCTTGACAGACACATGTGTTTCATCACCTCACCTGAATAGGTGTATTTGAAGCACAAGGAGCCTCTCTCCCCTTTGAACATTTTGGTTTGCAGGAATTATTCCTTTCAAAACATAACACAAATCTCACTGGAAAAAAGGTGCTACATGCTCCTGCTTCTAACACAGGTGGTTTTCTTTTGAGGGATACAAGGATTCCTTCAATTTAGCTGAATAGGTCTATTTGCAACAAAATGAGCCCTTCTCCACCTTGAAAACTATCGTTCACAGGAATTATTCCTTTCAAAACTAACTCAATTCTCTGAGGGAGACAATGCAGAAGATGCTGCAGCTTCTCTCATAGATGGTTGTCTTTGGAGAGATAAACGTGTTTCCTCCCCTCAGTTGAATAGGCCTATTTGGAGCAACAAGGGCCTATCTCCACCTTGAAGCACCTAATTTCCAGGAAGTCTTTCTTTCAAATGTTAACTCAGTCATCACAGAGAAACAATGTGCTGCTAGCTTCGGTTTCTACACAGATGGATTTCCTTCGAGAGATACTTGAGTTTCTTCAAGTAAGATGAATTGGTGGATCTGCAGCAAAATGAGCCTTTTCCATCTTGAAAACTTTGGTTTGCAGGAAGTACTCCTTTCAGAAACTAACTGAGTTCTCATGGCATAAAAATGGGCTCTGTGCGGCAGCCGCTTTCGTAGCTGAGTTTCTGTGAAGAGATACATATGGTTCTTCAACTTAGGTGACTAGGCCTATTTGGAGCAAACTGAGGCTATTTCCACCTTGATAGACCGTGGTTGCAGGAAGTATTCTTTTCCAAAACTTACGCAATTCTCACAGGAAAACAATGTGCTAGGTGCTCCTGCTTCAAACAGGGGTGGTTTTCTTTCGAGAAATACCTGTGTTTCTTCAACTTAGCCAAGTAGGGCTATTTGGAATAAAATGAGCCTTTTCGACCTTGAAAACTGTGAATTGCAGGAATTACTCTTCTCCAAATCCAATTCAACTCTCAAAGGGATACCTTGTGCTAGATGCTAGAGCTTCTACCATGCATACTTTTCTTTTAGAGGTACATGTACTTCCTCTACTCAGCTGAATAGCCCTCATGGACCAAACGCAGCCTATCTCCCCCTGCAAACACCTAAGATTCATGAAGAATTCCTTTCAAAAACTAACACAGTTCTCACAGGAAAGCATGTGCTTCTAACATGGATGGTTTTCCTTTGAGAGATACATGTGTTTCTTCAAGTTAGCTGAATAGGCCTATTTGAAATGAGGGGAGCCTACTTTGAATGTTGATATTTGCAGGGTGCAATGCTTTAAAAAACTAAATGAATTCTCATAGTGAAACACTGTGCTAGATGTGGCAGTTTCTACCATTGATGGATTTCTTTGCATACATGCATGTGTATCTTCAGGTCACCCAAATAGGCCTACTTAGAGTAAGCACATGCTCTCTCCATCTTGAAACACCTAAGTGGCAGTAAGTATTCCTTTCAAAAATAACTCAAGTCTCAGAGGGAAACAACGTGCTCAATGCAAATGCTTCCATCACAGACGGTTTCCTTTGGAGAGGTACATGTGTTACATCTCCTTAGGGGAATAGGCCTATTTGGAACAAAATGATCCTTTCTCCACTGTGAATACTATGACTTGCAGGATGTATTCCACTCACAAAGTAACTCAAGTCTCACAAGGAAACAAAGTGGTAGGTTCTTTGCATGTAACATAGATTATTTTCTTTTGAGATACACACATGTTTCATCAACTTACTTGAACTGGCATATTTGCAAGAAAATGAGACTTTCTCCACCTGGAAAAGTATGATTTGCAGGAGTTATTCTTCCAAAACCTATCTGAAGTCTCACAGGGAAACAATGTGGTTGAAACTCCTGCTTCTAACTCGATGGTTTTCTTTCTAGGAATGCATGTGTTTCATCAACTTAGTTGACCATTCCTATTTGGAACACAATGAGCCTATCTCCCACCTGAAAACTGTGATCAGCAGGATGGATTCCTTTCCAAAACTTGCTTAATTCTCAAAGGGAAACAGTGTGCTAGAAGCTGCGGCTTCCAACATAGGTGATTGTCTTTGCAGGGCTACATGTGTTTCTTCAACTCACCGGAATAGGCCTACTTAGTGCAAAGAGAGACCTTCTGCACCTTGAAACAACTACGTTGCAAGAGATAGTCCTTCCAAAAACGAATTTAATTGTCCCAAGAACAAGGTGCTAAATGCTGCAGTTTCTAGCATACATGGTTTTCTTTGGGCAGGAACATGTGTTACTTCCACTCAGCTGAATAGGCCTATTTGGAGCAAACACAGCCTAGCTCCACTTTGAAACACCAAAGTTGCTGGAAGCATTCCTTTCCAGAACGGACACAATTCTCACTGGAATACAATGTGTCAGATGCTCCGGCTTCTAACATAGACGGTTTTCTTTGGAGAGATACTTGGGTTTCTTAAACTCAGCTGAATATACTTGAAGGGATCAGACAGAGTCTATCTTCACCTTCAACCACCTAAGTTCCAGGAAGTATTCCTTTAAAAAACTCACCGAATACTGCAGGCAAACAATGTGGTAGAAGCTGCTGGTTCTAAGACAGATGATTTTCTTTCAAGAGATACATGTGTTTCTAGAAGTTAGCTGAATAGGCCACTTTGGAACAAAATGAGCCTTTCTCCACCTAAAAAATACTGATTCTCAGGAGTTATTCCTTTCAAAACCAAATTCAATTTGGACAGGGAAACAGTGTGCTAGATGCTCCTGCTTCAAACAGGGATTGTTTTCTTTCGAGAAATACCTGTGTTTCTTCACTGTAGCCCAGTAGGGCTATTTGGAATAAAGTGAGCCTTTTCGACCTTGAAAACTGTGATTTGCAGGGATTACTCATTTCGAAAACTAATTCAACTCTCAAAGTGAAACAATGTGCTCTGCTACAGCTTCTAGCATACATGCTTTTCTTTGAAGAGGTACATGAATTTCTTCAACTCAGCTGGAGAGCCCTAATAGACCAAACGCAGTCTATATTAACCCTTCAACACCTAAGATTCAGGAAGTTTTCATTTACAAACTAATGCAGTTCTCACAGGAAAACAGTGTGCTTCTAACATGGATGGTTTTCCTGTGAGAGATACATGTGTTTCTTCAACTCAGCGGAAAAGGCATATTTGGAGCAAAGAGAGACAATCTATCTTGAAATACCTTAGTTGCAGGAAGCATTGCATTGAAAACCTAACTCAATACTCACAAGGAATCAATGTTCTACATGCTCCTGCATCTAATAGCGATGGTTTTCTTTGAGAGATACCTGTGTTTCTTCCACTTGGCTGAATAGGCCTTTTTGGAACAAAATGAGCTTTTCTGCACTTTGAAAACTATGAACTACAGGAAGTGTTTCTTTAAAAACCTAACACAATTCTCATAAGGACGGAAATGCTGAATGCTGCAGCTTCTATCGTAGATGGTTTTCTTATGAGAGATACAAGGGTTTCTTCACCTCAGCTGAATATACGTTAAGTTAACAAACAGAGTCTATCCCCACCTTGAACCACCTAAGTTCCAGGAAGTATTCCTTTAAAAAACTCGCCGAATTCTACAGGGAAACAATGTGGTAGAAGCTCCTGGTCATAAGACAGATAGATTTCTTTCCAGAGATACATGTGGTTCTTCAAGTTAGCTGAATAGGCCTATTTAGAACAACATGAGCCTTTCTCCACCTAGAAAATTCTGATATGCAGCAGATATTCCTTTCAAAATCAAACTCAATTCTCACAGGGAAACAATGTGGTTGATGCTACATCTTTTAAAACAGGTGGTTTTCTTGAAGGAGACAGATGTGTTCCTTCAACTCAATGGAAAATGCCGAGTTGGAGCCAATGGAATCTATCTCCACCTTGAAACACCTAAGATGCAGGATGTGTTTTTTCAGAACAAACTGAATTCTCACAGGAAAAGCATGTGCTACATCCTCCTGCATCGACCAATGGAGGATTTCCTTGACAGACACATGTGTTTCATCACCTCACCTGAATAGGTGTATTTGAAGCACAAGGAGCCTCTCTCCCCTTTGAACATTTTGGTTTGCAGGAATTATTCCTTTCAAAACATAACACAAATCTCACTGGAAAAAAGGTGCTACATGCTCCTGCTTCTAACACAGGTGGTTTTCTTTTGAGGGATACAAGGATTCCTTCAATTTAGCTGAATAGGTCTATTTGCAACAAAATGAGCCCTTCTCCACCTTGAAAACTATCGTTCACAGGAATTATTCCTTTCAAAACTAACTCAATTCTCTGAGGGAGACAATGCAGAAGATGCTGCAGCTTCTCTCATAGATGGTTGTCTTTGGAGAGATAAACGTGTTTCCTCCCCTCAGTTGAATAGGCCTATTTGGAGCAACAAGGGCCTATCTCCACCTTGAAGCACCTAATTTCCAGGAAGTCTTTCTTTCAAAAGTTAACTCAGTCATCACAGAGAAACAATGTGCTGCTAGCTTCGGTTTCTACACAGATGGATTTCCTTCGAGAGATACTTGAGTTTCTTCAAGTAAGATGAATTGGTGGATCTGCAGCAAAATGAGCCTTTTCCATCTTGAAAACTTTGGTTTGCAGGAAGTACTCCTTTCAGAAACTAACTGAGTTCTCATGGCATAAAAATGGGCTCTGTGCGGCAGCCGCTTTCGTAGCTGAGTTTCTGTGAAGAGATACATATGGTTCTTCAACTTAGGTGACTAGGCCTATTTGGAGCAAACTGAGGCTATTTCCACCTTGATAGACCGTGGTTGCAGGAAGTATTCTTTTCCAAAACTTACGCAATTCTCACAGGAAAACAATGTGCTAGGTGCTCCTGCTTCAAACAGGGGTGGTTTTCTTTCGAGAAATACCTGTGTTTCTTCAACTTAGCCAAGTAGGGCTATTTGGAATAAAATGAGCCTTTTCGACCTTGAAAACTGTGAATTGCAGGAATTACTCTTCTCCAAATCCAATTCAACTCTCAAAGGGATACCTTGTGCTAGATGCTAGAGCTTCTACCATGCATACTTTTCTTTTAGAGGTACATGTACTTCCTCTACTCAGCTGAATAGCCCTCATGGACCAAACGCAGCCTATCTCCCCCTGCAAACACCTAAGATTCATGAAGAATTCCTTTCAAAAACTAACACAGTTCTCACAGGAAAGCATGTGCTTCTAACATGGATGGTTTTCCTTTGAGAGATACATGTGTTTCTTCAACTTAGCTGAATAGGCCTATTTGAAATGAGGGGAGCCTACTTTGAATGTTGATATTTGCAGGGTGCAATGCTTTAAAAAACTAAATGAATTCTCATAGTGAAACACTGTGCTAGATGTGGCAGTTTCTACCATTGATGGATTTCTTTGCATACATGCATGTGTATCTTCAGGTCACCCAAATAGGCCTACTTAGAGTAAGCACATGCTCTCTCCATCTTGAAACACCTAAGTGGCAGTAAGTATTCCTTTCAAAAATAACTCAAGTCTCAGAGGGAAACAACGTGCTCAATGCAAATGCTTCCATCACAGACGGTTTCCTTTGGAGAGGTACATGTGTTACATCTCCTTAGGGGAATAGGCCTATTTGGAACAAAATGATCCTTTCTCCACTGTGAATACTATGACTTGCAGGATGTATTCCACTCACAAAGTAACTCAAGTCTCACAAGGAAACAAAGTGGTAGGTTCTTTGCATGTAACATAGATTATTTTCTTTTGAGATACACACATGTTTCATCAACTTACTTGAACTGGCATATTTGCAAGAAAATGAGACTTTCTCCACCTGGAAAAGTATGATTTGCAGGAGTTATTCTTCCAAAACCTACCTGAAGTCTCACAGGGAAACAATGTGGTTGAAACTCCTGCTTCTAACTCGATGGCTTTCTTTCTAGGAATGCATGTGTTTCATCAACTTAGTTGACTATTCCTATTTGGAACACAATGAGCCTATCTCCCACCTGAAAACTGTGATCAGCAGGATGGATTCCTTTCCAAAACTTGCTTAATTCTCAAAGGGAAACAGTGTGCTAGAAGCTGCGGCTTCCAACATAGGTGATTGTCTTTGCAGGGCTACATGTGTTTCTTCAACTCACCGGAATAGGCCTACTTAGTGCAAAGAGAGACCTTCTGCACCTTGAAACAACTACGTTGCAAGAGATAGTCCTTCCAAAAACGAATTTAATTGTCCCAAGAACAAGGTGCTAAATGCTGCAGTTTCTAGCATACATGGTTTTCTTTGGGCAGGAACATGTGTTACTTCCACTCAGCTGAATAGGCCTATTTGGAGCAAACACAGCCTAGCTCCACTTTGAAACACCAAAGTTGCTGGAAGCATTCCTTTCCAGAACGGACACAATTCTCACTGGAATACAATGTGTCAGATGCTCCGGCTTCTAACATAGACGGTTTTCTTTGGAGAGATACTTGGGTTTCTTAAACTCAGCTGAATATACTTTAAGGGATCAGACAGAGTCTATCTTCACCTTCAACCACCTAAGTTCCAGGAAGTATTCCTTTAAAAAACTCACCGAATACTGCAGGCAAACAATGTGGTAGAAGCTGCTGGTTCTAAGACAGATGATTTTCTTTCAAGAGATACATGTGTTTCTAGAAGTTAGCTGAATAGGCCACTTTGGAACAAAATGAGCCTTTCTCCACCTAAAAAATACTGATTCTCAGGAGTTATTCCTTTCAAAACCAAATTCAATTTGGACAGGGAAACAGTGTGCTAGATGCTCCTGCTTCAAACAGGGATTGTTTTCTTTCGAGAAATACCTGTGTTTCTTCACTGTAGCCCAGTAGGGCTATTTGGAATAAAGTGAGCCTTTTCGACCTTGAAAACTGTGATTTGCAGGGATTACTCATTTCGAAAACTAATTCAACTCTCAAAGTGAAACAATGTGCTCTGCTACAGCTTCTAGCATACATGCTTTTCTTTGAAGAGGTACATGAATTTCTTCAACTCAGCTGGAGAGCCCTAATAGACCAAACGCAGTCTATATTAACCCTTCAACACCTAAGATTCAGGAAGTTTTCATTTACAAACTAATGCAGTTCTCACAGGAAAACAGTGTGCTTCTAACATGGATGGTTTTCCTGTGAGAGATACATGTGTTTCTTCAACTCAGCGGAAAAGGCATATTTGGAGCAAAGAGAGACAATCTATCTTGAAATACCTTAGTTGCAGGAAGCATTGCATTGAAAACCTAACTCAATACTCACAAGGAATCAATGTTCTACATGCTCCTGCATCTAATAGCGATGGTTTTCTTTGAGAGATACCTGTGTTTCTTCCACTTGGCTGAATAGGCCTTTTTGGAACAAAATGAGCTTTTCTGCACTTTGAAAACTATGAACTACAGGAAGTGTTTCTTTAAAAACCTAACACAATTCTCATAAGGACGGAAATGCTGAATGCTGCAGCTTCTATCGTAGATGGTTTTCTTATGAGAGATACAAGGGTTTCTTCACCTCAGCTGAATATACGTTAAGTTAACAAACAGAGTCTATCCCCACCTTGAACCACCTAAGTTCCAGGAAGTATTCCTTTAAAAAACTAGCCGAATTCTACAGGGAAACAATGTGGTAGAAGCTCCTGGTCATAAGACAGATAGATTTCTTTCCAGAGATACATGTGGTTCTTCAAGTTAGCTGAATAGGCCTATTTAGAACAACATGAGCCTTTCTCCACCTAGAAAATTCTGATATGCAGCAGATATTCCTTTCAAAATCAAACTCAATTCTCACAGGGAAACAATGTGGTTGATGCTACATCTTTTAAAACAGGTGGTTTTCTTGAAGGAGACAGATGTGTTCCTTCAACTCAATGGAAAATGCCGAGTTGGAGCCAATGGAATCTATCTCCACCTTGAAACACCTAAGATGCAGGATGTGTTTTTTCAGAACAAACTGAATTCTCACAGGAAAAGCATGTGCTACATCCTCCTGCATCGACCAATGGAGGATTTCCTTGACAGACACATGTGTTTCATCACCTCACCTGAATAGGTGTATTTGAAGCACAAGGAGCCTCTCTCCCCTTTGAACATTTTGGTTTGCAGGAATTATTCCTTTCAAAACATAACACAAATCTCACTGGAAAAAAGGTGCTACATGCTCCTGCTTCTAACACAGGTGGTTTTCTTTTGAGGGATACAAGGATTCCTTCAATTTAGCTGAATAGGTCTATTTGCAACAAAATGAGCCCTTCTCCACCTTGAAAACTATCGTTCACAGGAATTATTCCTTTCAAAACTAACTCAATTCTCTGAGGGAGACAATGCAGAAGATGCTGCAGCTTCTCTCATAGATGGTTGTCTTTGGAGAGATAAACGTGTTTCCTCCCCTCAGTTGAATAGGCCTATTTGGAGCAACAAGGGCCTATCTCCACCTTGAAGCACCTAATTTCCAGGAAGTCTTTCTTTCAAAAGTTAACTCAGTCATCACAGAGAAACAATGTGCTGCTAGCTTCGGTTTCTACACAGATGGATTTCCTTCGAGAGATACTTGAGTTTCTTCAAGTAAGATGAATTGGTGGATCTGCAGCAAAATGAGCCTTTTCCATCTTGAAAACTTTGGTTTGCAGGAAGTACTCCTTTCAGAAACTAACTGAGTTCTCATGGCATAAAAATGGGCTCTGTGCGGCAGCCGCTTTCGTAGCTGAGTTTCTGTGAAGAGATACATATGGTTCTTCAACTTAGGTGACTAGGCCTATTTGGAGCAAACTGAGGCTATTTCCACCTTGATAGACCGTGGTTGCAGGAAGTATTCTTTTCCAAAACTTACGCAATTCTCACAGGAAAACAATGTGCTAGGTGCTCCTGCTTCAAACAGGGGTGGTTTTCTTTCGAGAAATACCTGTGTTTCTTCAACTTAGCCAAGTAGGGCTATTTGGAATAAAATGAGCCTTTTCGACCTTGAAAACTGTGAATTGCAGGAATTACTCTTCTCCAAATCCAATTCAACTCTCAAAGGGATACCTTGTGCTAGATGCTAGAGCTTCTACCATGCATACTTTTCTTTTAGAGGTACATGTACTTCCTCTACTCAGCTGAATAGCCCTCATGGACCAAACGCAGCCTATCTCCCCCTGCAAACACCTAAGATTCATGAAGAATTCCTTTCAAAAACTAACACAGTTCTCACAGGAAAGCATGTGCTTCTAACATGGATGGTTTTCCTTTGAGAGATACATGTGTTTCTTCAAGTTAGCTGAATAGGCCTATTTGAAATGAGGGGAGCCTACTTTGAATGTTGATATTTGCAGGGTGCAATGCTTTAAAAAACTAAATGAATTCTCATAGTGAAACACTGTGCTAGATGTGGCAGTTTCTACCATTGATGGATTTCTTTGCATACATGCATGTGTATCTTCAGGTCACCCAAATAGGCCTACTTAGAGTAAGCACATGCTCTCTCCATCTTGAAACACCTAAGTGGCAGTAAGTATTCCTTTCAAAAATAACTCAAGTCTCAGAGGGAAACAACGTGCTCAATGCAAATGCTTCCATCACAGACGGTTTCCTTTGGAGAGGTACATGTGTTACATCTCCTTAGGGGAATAGGCCTATTTGGAACAAAATGATCCTTTCTCCACTGTGAATACTATGACTTGCAGGATGTATTCCACTCACAAAGTAACTCAAGTCTCACAAGGAAACAAAGTGGTAGGTTCTTTGCATGTAACATAGATTATTTTCTTTTGAGATACACACATGTTTCATCAACTTACTTGAACTGGCATATTTGCAAGAAAATGAGACTTTCTCCACCTGGAAAAGTATGATTTGCAGGAGTTATTCTTCCAAAACCTACCTGAAGTCTCACAGGGAAACAATGTGGTTGAAACTCCTGCTTCTAACTCGATGGCTTTCTTTCTAGGAATGCATGTGTTTCATCAACTTAGTTGACTATTCCTATTTGGAACACAATGAGCCTATCTCCCACCTGAAAACTGTGATCAGCAGGATGGATTCCTTTCCAAAACTTGCTTAATTCTCAAAGGGAAACAGTGTGCTAGAAGCTGCGGCTTCCAACATAGGTGATTGTCTTTGCAGGGCTACATGTGTTTCTTCAACTCACCGGAATAGGCCTACTTAGTGCAAAGAGAGACCTTCTGCACCTTGAAACAACTACGTTGCAAGAGATAGTCCTTCCAAAAACGAATTTAATTGTCCCAAGAACAAGGTGCTAAATGCTGCAGTTTCTAGCATACATGGTTTTCTTTGGGCAGGAACATGTGTTACTTCCACTCAGCTGAATAGGCCTATTTGGAGCAAACACAGCCTAGCTCCACTTTGAAACACCAAAGTTGCTGGAAGCATTCCTTTCCAGAACGGACACAATTCTCACTGGAATACAATGTGTCAGATGCTCCGGCTTCTAACATAGACGGTTTTCTTTGGAGAGATACTTGGGTTTCTTAAACTCAGCTGAATATACTTTAAGGGATCAGACAGAGTCTATCTTCACCTTCAACCACCTAAGTTCCAGGAAGTATTCCTTTAAAAAACTCACCGAATACTGCAGGCAAACAATGTGGTAGAAGCTGCTGGTTCTAAGACAGATGATTTTCTTTCAAGAGATACATGTGTTTCTAGAAGTTAGCTGAATAGGCCACTTTGGAACAAAATGAGCCTTTCTCCACCTAAAAAATACTGATTCTCAGGAGTTATTCCTTTCAAAACCAAATTCAATTTGGACAGGGAAACAGTGTGCTAGATGCTCCTGCTTCAAACAGGGATTGTTTTCTTTCGAGAAATACCTGTGTTTCTTCACTGTAGCCCAGTAGGGCTATTTGGAATAAAGTGAGCCTTTTCGACCTTGAAAACTGTGATTTGCAGGGATTACTCATTTCGAAAACTAATTCAACTCTCAAAGTGAAACAATGTGCTCTGCTACAGCTTCTAGCATACATGCTTTTCTTTGAAGAGGTACATGAATTTCTTCAACTCAGCTGGAGAGCCCTAATAGACCAAACGCAGTCTATATTAACCCTTCAACACCTAAGATTCAGGAAGTTTTCATTTACAAACTAATGCAGTTCTCACAGGAAAACAGTGTGCTTCTAACATGGATGGTTTTCCTGTGAGAGATACATGTGTTTCTTCAACTCAGCGGAAAAGGCATATTTGGAGCAAAGAGAGACAATCTATCTTGAAATACCTTAGTTGCAGGAAGCATTGCATTGAAAACCTAACTCAATACTCACAAGGAATCAATGTTCTACATGCTCCTGCATCTAATAGCGATGGTTTTCTTTGAGAGATACCTGTGTTTCTTCCACTTGGCTGAATAGGCCTTTTTGGAACAAAATGAGCTTTTCTGCACTTTGAAAACTATGAACTACAGGAAGTGTTTCTTTAAAAACCTAACACAATTCTCATAAGGACGGAAATGCTGAATGCTGCAGCTTCTATCGTAGATGGTTTTCTTATGAGAGATACAAGGGTTTCTTCACCTCAGCTGAATATACGTTAAGTTAACAAACAGAGTCTATCCCCACCTTGAACCACCTAAGTTCCAGGAAGTATTCCTTTAAAAAACTAGCCGAATTCTACAGGGAAACAATGTGGTAGAAGCTCCTGGTCATAAGACAGATAGATTTCTTTCCAGAGATACATGTGGTTCTTCAAGTTAGCTGAATAGGCCTATTTAGAACAACATGAGCCTTTCTCCACCTAGAAAATTCTGATATGCAGCAGATATTCCTTTCAAAATCAAACTCAATTCTCACAGGGAAACAATGTGTTTGATGCTACATCTTTTAAAACAGGTGGTTTTCTTGAAGGAGACAGATGTGTTCCTTCAACTCAATGGAAAATGCCGAGTTGGAGCCAATGGAATCTATCTCCACCTTGAAACACCTAAGATGCAGGATGTGTTTTTTCAGAACAAACTGAATTCTCACAGGAAAAGCATGTGCTACATCCTCCTGCATCGACCAATGGAGGATTTCCTTGACAGACACATGTGTTTCATCACCTCACCTGAATAGGTGTATTTGAAGCTAAAGGAGCCTCTCTCCCCTTTGAACATTTTGGTTTGCAGGAATTATTCCTTTCAAAACATAACACAAATCTCACTGGAAAAAAGGTGCTACATGCTCCTGCTTCTAACACAGGTGGTTTTCTTTTGAGGGATACAAGGATTCCTTCAATTTAGCTGAATAGGTCTATTTGCAACAAAATGAGCCCTTCTCCACCTTGAAAACTATCGTTCACAGGAATTATTCCTTTCAAAACTAACTCAATTCTCTGAGGGAGACAATGCAGAAGATGCTGCAGCTTCTCTCATAGATGGTTGTCTTTGGAGAGATAAACGTGTTTCCTCCCCTCAGTTGAATAGGCCTATTTGGAGCAACAAGGGCCTATCTCCACCTTGAAGCACCTAATTTCCAGGAAGTCTTTCTTTCAAATGTTAACTCAGTCATCACAGAGAAACAATGTGCTGCTAGCTTCGGTTTCTACACAGATGGATTTCCTTCGAGAGATACTTGAGTTTCTTCAAGTAAGATGAACTGGTGGATCTGCAGCAAAATGAGCCTTTTCCATCTTGAAAACTTTGGTTTGCAGGAAGTACTCCTTTCAGAAACTAACTGAGTTCTCATGGCATAAAAATGGGCTCTGTGCGGCAGCCGCTTTCGTAGCTGAGTTTCTGTGAAGAGATACATATGGTTCTTCAACTTAGGTGACTAGGCCTATTTGGAGCAAACTGAGGCTATTTCCACCTTGATAGACCGTGGTTGCAGGAAGTATTCTTTTCCAAAACTTACGCAATTCTCACAGGAAAACAATGTGCTAGGTGCTCCTGCTTCAAACAGGGGTGGTTTTCTTTCGAGAAATACCTGTGTTTCTTCAACTTAGCCAAGTAGGGCTATTTGGAATAAAATGAGCCTTTTCGACCTTGAAAACTGTGAATTGCAGGAATTACTCTTCTCCAAATCCAATTCAACTCTCAAAGGGATACCTTGTGCTAGATGCTAGAGCTTCTACCATGCATACTTTTCTTTTAGAGGTACATGTACTTCCTCTACTCAGCTGAATAGCCCTCATGGACCAAACGCAGCCTATCTCCCCCTGCAAACACCTAAGATTCATGAAGAATTCCTTTCAAAAACTAACACAGTTCTCACAGGAAAGCATGTGCTTCTAACATGGATGGTTTTCCTTTGAGAGATACATGTGTTTCTTCAAGTTAGCTGAATAGGCCTATTTGAAATGAGGGGAGCCTACTTTGAATGTTGATATTTGCAGGGTGCAATGCTTTAAAAAACTAAATGAATTCTCATAGTGAAACACTGTGCTAGATGTGGCAGTTTCTACCATTGATGGATTTCTTTGCATACATGCATGTGTATCTTCAGGTCACCCAAATAGGCCTACTTAGAGTAAGCACATGCTCTCTCCATCTTGAAACACCTAAGTGGCAGTAAGTATTCCTTTCAAAAATAACTCAAGTCTCAGAGGGAAACAACGTGCTCAATGCAAATGCTTCCATCACAGACGGTTTCCTTTGGAGAGGTACATGTGTTACATCTCCTTAGGGGAATAGGCCTATTTGGAACAAAATGATCCTTTCTCCACTGTGAATACTATGACTTGCAGGATGTATTCCACTCACAAAGTAACTCAAGTCTCACAAGGAAACAAAGTGGTAGGTTCTTTGCATGTAACATAGATTATTTTCTTTTGAGATACACACATGTTTCATCAGCTTACTTGAACTGGCATATTTGCAAGAAAATGAGACTTTCTCCACCTGGAAAAGTATGATTTGCAGGAGTTATTCTTCCAAAACCTATCTGAAGTCTCACAGGGAAACAATGTGGTTGAAACTCCTGCTTCTAACTCGATGGTTTTCTTTCTAGGAATGCATGTGTTTCATCAACTTAGTTGACCATTCCTATTTGGAACACAATGAGCCTATCTCCCACCTGAAAACTGTGATCAGCAGGATGGATTCCTTTCCAAAACTTGCTTAATTCTCAAAGGGAAACAGTGTGCTAGAAGCTGCGGCTTCCAACATAGGTGATTGTCTTTGCAGGGCTACATGTGTTTCTTCAACTCACCGGAATAGGCCTACTTAGTGCAAAGAGAGACCTTCTGCACCTTGAAACAACTACGTTGCAAGAGATAGTCCTTCCAAAAACGAATTTAATTGTCCCAAGAACAAGGTGCTAAATGCTGCAGTTTCTAGCATACATGGTTTTCTTTGGGCAGGAACATGTGTTACTTCCACTCAGCTGAATAGGCCTATTTGGAGCAAACACAGCCTAGCTCCACTTTGAAACACCAAAGTTGCTGGAAGCATTCCTTTCCAGAACGGACACAATTCTCACTGGAATACAATGTGTCAGATGCTCCGGCTTCTAACATAGACGGTTTTCTTTGGAGAGATACTTGGGTTTCTTAAACTCAGCTGAATATACTTGAAGGGATCAGACAGAGTCTATCTTCACCTTCAACCACCTAAGTTCCAGGAAGTATTCCTTTAAAAAACTCACCGAATACTGCAGGCAAACAATGTGGTAGAAGCTGCTGGTTCTAAGACAGATGATTTTCTTTCAAGAGATACATGTGTTTCTAGAAGTTAGCTGAATAGGCCACTTTGGAACAAAATGAGCCTTTCTCCACCTAAAAAATACTGATTCTCAGGAGTTATTCCTTTCAAAACCAAATTCAATTTGGACAGGGAAACAGTGTGCTAGATGCTCCTGCTTCAAACAGGGATTGTTTTCTTTCGAGAAATACCTGTGTTTCTTCACTGTAGCCCAGTAGGGCTATTTGGAATAAAGTGAGCCTTTTCGACCTTGAAAACTGTGATTTGCAGGGATTACTCATTTCGAAAACTAATTCAACTCTCAAAGTGAAACAATGTGCTCTGCTACAGCTTCTAGCATACATGCTTTTCTTTGAAGAGGTACATGAATTTCTTCAACTCAGCTGGAGAGCCCTAATAGACCAAACGCAGTCTATATTAACCCTTCAACACCTAAGATTCAGGAAGTTTTCATTTACAAACTAATGCAGTTCTCACAGGAAAACAGTGTGCTTCTAACATGGATGGTTTTCCTGTGAGAGATACATGTGTTTCTTCAACTCAGCGGAAAAGGCATATTTGGAGCAAAGAGAGACAATCTATCTTGAAATACCTTAGTTGCAGGAAGCATTGCATTGAAAACCTAACTCAATACTCACAAGGAATCAATGTTCTACATGCTCCTGCATCTAATAGCGATGGTTTTCTTTGAGAGATACCTGTGTTTCTTCCACTTGGCTGAATAGGCCTTTTTGGAACAAAATGAGCTTTTCTGCACTTTGAAAACTATGAACTACAGGAAGTGTTTCTTTAAAAACCTAACACAATTCTCATAAGGACGGAAATGCTGAATGCTGCAGCTTCTATCGTAGATGGTTTTCTTATGAGAGATACAAGGGTTTCTTCACCTCAGCTGAATATACGTTAAGTTAACAAACAGAGTCTATCCCCACCTTGAACCACCTAAGTTCCAGGAAGTATTCCTTTAAAAAACTCGCCGAATTCTACAGGGAAACAATGTGGTAGAAGCTCCTGGTCATAAGACAGATAGATTTCTTTCCAGAGATACATGTGGTTCTTCAAGTTAGCTGAATAGGCCTATTTAGAACAACATGAGCCTTTCTCCACCTAGAAAATTCTGATATGCAGCAGATATTCCTTTCAAAATCAAACTCAATTCTCACAGGGAAACAATGTGGTTGATGCTACATCTTTTAAAACAGGTGGTTTTCTTGAAGGAGACAGATGTGTTCCTTCAACTCAATGGAAAATGCCGAGTTGGAGCCAATGGAATCTATCTCCACCTTGAAACACCTAAGATGCAGGATGTGTTTTTTCAGAACAAACTGAATTCTCACAGGAAAAGCATGTGCTACATCCTCCTGCATCGACCAATGGAGGATTTCCTTGACAGACACATGTGTTTCATCACCTCACCTGAATAGGTGTATTTGAAGCACAAGGAGCCTCTCTCCCCTTTGAACATTTTGGTTTGCAGGAATTATTCCTTTCAAAACATAACACAAATCTCACTGGAAAAAAGGTGCTACATGCTCCTGCTTCTAACACAGGTGGTTTTCTTTTGAGGGATACAAGGATTCCTTCAATTTAGCTGAATAGGTCTATTTGCAACAAAATGAGCCCTTCTCCACCTTGAAAACTATCGTTCACAGGAATTATTCCTTTCAAAACTAACTCAATTCTCTGAGGGAGACAATGCAGAAGATGCTGCAGCTTCTCTCATAGATGGTTGTCTTTGGAGAGATAAACGTGTTTCCTCCCCTCAGTTGAATAGGCCTATTTGGAGCAACAAGGGCCTATCTCCACCTTGAAGCACCTAATTTCCAGGAAGTCTTTCTTTCAAAAGTTAACTCAGTCATCACAGAGAAACAATGTGCTGCTAGCTTCGGTTTCTACACAGATGGATTTCCTTCGAGAGATACTTGAGTTTCTTCAAGTAAGATGAATTGGTGGATCTGCAGCAAAATGAGCCTTTTCCATCTTGAAAACTTTGGTTTGCAGGAAGTACTCCTTTCAGAAACTAACTGAGTTCTCATGGCATAAAAATGGGCTCTGTGCGGCAGCCGCTTTCGTAGCTGAGTTTCTGTGAAGAGATACATATGGTTCTTCAACTTAGGTGACTAGGCCTATTTGGAGCAAACTGAGGCTATTTCCACCTTGATAGACCGTGGTTGCAGGAAGTATTCTTTTCCAAAACTTACGCAATTCTCACAGGAAAACAATGTGCTAGGTGCTCCTGCTTCAAACAGGGGTGGTTTTCTTTCGAGAAATACCTGTGTTTCTTCAACTTAGCCAAGTAGGGCTATTTGGAATAAAATGAGCCTTTTCGACCTTGAAAACTGTGAATTGCAGGAATTACTCTTCTCCAAATCCAATTCAACTCTCAAAGGGATACCTTGTGCTAGATGCTAGAGCTTCTACCATGCATACTTTTCTTTTAGAGGTACATGTACTTCCTCTACTCAGCTGAATAGCCCTCATGGACCAAACGCAGCCTATCTCCCCCTGCAAACACCTAAGATTCATGAAGAATTCCTTTCAAAAACTAACACAGTTCTCACAGGAAAGCATGTGCTTCTAACATGGATGGTTTTCCTTTGAGAGATACATGTGTTTCTTCAAGTTAGCTGAATAGGCCTATTTGAAATGAGGGGAGCCTACTTTGAATGTTGATATTTGCAGGGTGCAATGCTTTAAAAAACTAAATGAATTCTCATAGTGAAACACTGTGCTAGATGTGGCAGTTTCTACCATTGATGGATTTCTTTGCATACATGCATGTGTATCTTCAGGTCACCCAAATAGGCCTACTTAGAGTAAGCACATGCTCTCTCCATCTTGAAACACCTAAGTGGCAGTAAGTATTCCTTTCAAAAATAACTCAAGTCTCAGAGGGAAACAACGTGCTCAATGCAAATGCTTCCATCACAGACGGTTTCCTTTGGAGAGGTACATGTGTTACATCTCCTTAGGGGAATAGGCCTATTTGGAACAAAATGATCCTTTCTCCACTGTGAATACTATGACTTGCAGGATGTATTCCACTCACAAAGTAACTCAAGTCTCACAAGGAAACAAAGTGGTAGGTTCTTTGCATGTAACATAGATTATTTTCTTTTGAGATACACACATGTTTCATCAACTTACTTGAACTGGCATATTTGCAAGAAAATGAGACTTTCTCCACCTGGAAAAGTATGATTTGCAGGAGTTATTCTTCCAAAACCTATCTGAAGTCTCACAGGGAAACAATGTGGTTGAAACTCCTGCTTCTAACTCGATGGTTTTCTTTCTAGGAATGCATGTGTTTCATCAACTTAGTTGACCATTCCTATTTGGAACACAATGAGCCTATCTCCCACCTGAAAACTGTGATCAGCAGGATGGATTCCTTTCCAAAACTTGCTTAATTCTCAAAGGGAAACAGTGTGCTAGAAGCTGCGGCTTCCAACATAGGTGATTGTCTTTGCAGGGCTACATGTGTTTCTTCAACTCACCGGAATAGGCCTACTTAGTGCAAAGAGAGACCTTCTGCACCTTGAAACAACTACGTTGCAAGAGATAGTCCTTCCAAAAACGAATTTAATTGTCCCAAGAACAAGGTGCTAAATGCTGCAGTTTCTAGCATACATGGTTTTCTTTGGGCAGGAACATGTGTTACTTCCACTCAGCTGAATAGGCCTATTTGGAGCAAACACAGCCTAGCTCCACTTTGAAACACCAAAGTTGCTGGAAGCATTCCTTTCCAGAACGGACACAATTCTCACTGGAATACAATGTGTCAGATGCTCCGGCTTCTAACATAGACGGTTTTCTTTGGAGAGATACTTGGGTTTCTTAAACTCAGCTGAATATACTTTAAGGGATCAGACAGAGTCTATCTTCACCTTCAACCACCTAAGTTCCAGGAAGTATTCCTTTAAAAAACTCACCGAATACTGCAGGCAAACAATGTGGTAGAAGCTGCTGGTTCTAAGACAGATGATTTTCTTTCAAGAGATACATGTGTTTCTAGAAGTTAGCTGAATAGGCCACTTTGGAACAAAATGAGCCTTTCTCCACCTAAAAAATACTGATTCTCAGGAGTTATTCCTTTCAAAACCAAATTCAATTTGGACAGGGAAACAGTGTGCTAGATGCTCCTGCTTCAAACAGGGATTGTTTTCTTTCGAGAAATACCTGTGTTTCTTCACTGTAGCCCAGTAGGGCTATTTGGAATAAAGTGAGCCTTTTCGACCTTGAAAACTGTGATTTGCAGGGATTACTCATTTCGAAAACTAATTCAACTCTCAAAGTGAAACAATGTGCTCTGCTACAGCTTCTAGCATACATGCTTTTCTTTGAAGAGGTACATGAATTTCTTCAACTCAGCTGGAGAGCCCTAATAGACCAAACGCAGTCTATATTAACCCTTCAACACCTAAGATTCAGGAAGTTTTCATTTACAAACTAATGCAGTTCTCACAGGAAAACAGTGTGCTTCTAACATGGATGGTTTTCCTGTGAGAGATACATGTGTTTCTTCAACTCAGCGGAAAAGGCATATTTGGAGCAAAGAGAGACAATCTATCTTGAAATACCTTAGTTGCAGGAAGCATTGCATTGAAAACCTAACTCAATACTCACAAGGAATCAATGTTCTACATGCTCCTGCATCTAATAGCGATGGTTTTCTTTGAGAGATACCTGTGTTTCTTCCACTTGGCTGAATAGGCCTTTTTGGAACAAAATGAGCTTTTCTGCACTTTGAAAACTATGAACTACAGGAAGTGTTTCTTTAAAAACCTAACACAATTCTCATAAGGACGGAAATGCTGAATGCTGCAGCTTCTATCGTAGATGGTTTTCTTATGAGAGATACAAGGGTTTCTTCACCTCAGCTGAATATACGTTAAGTTAACAAACAGAGTCTATCCCCACCTTGAACCACCTAAGTTCCAGGAAGTATTCCTTTAAAAAACTAGCCGAATTCTACAGGGAAACAATGTGGTAGAAGCTCCTGGTCATAAGACAGATAGATTTCTTTCCAGAGATACATGTGGTTCTTCAAGTTAGCTGAATAGGCCTATTTAGAACAACATGAGCCTTTCTCCACCTAGAAAATTCTGATATGCAGCAGATATTCCTTTCAAAATCAAACTCAATTCTCACAGGGAAACAATGTGGTTGATGCTACATCTTTTAAAACAGGTGGTTTTCTTGAAGGAGACAGATGTGTTCCTTCAACTCAATGGAAAATGCCGAGTTGGAGCCAATGGAATCTATCTCCACCTTGAAACACCTAAGATGCAGGATGTGTTTTTTCAGAACAAACTGAATTCTCACAGGAAAAGCATGTGCTACATCCTCCTGCATCGACCAATGGAGGATTTCCTTGACAGACACATGTGTTTCATCACCTCACCTGAATAGGTGCATTTGAAGCACAAGGAGCCTCTCTCCCCTTTGAACATTTTGGTTTGCAGGAATTATTCCTTTCAAAACATAACACAAATCTCACTGGAAAAAAGGTGCTACATGCTCCTGCTTCTAACACAGGTGGTTTTCTTTTGAGGGATACAAGGATTCCTTCAATTTAGCTGAATAGGTCTATTTGCAACAAAATGAGCCCTTCTCCACCTTGAAAACTATCGTTCACAGGAATTATTCCTTTCAAAACTAACTCAATTCTCTGAGGGAGACAATGCAGAAGATGCTGCAGCTTCTCTCATAGATGGTTGTCTTTGGAGAGATAAACGTGTTTCCTCCCCTCAGTTGAATAGGCCTATTTGGAGCAACAAGGGCCTATCTCCACCTTGAAGCACCTAATTTCCAGGAAGTCTTTCTTTCAAAAGTTAACTCAGTCATCACAGAGAAACAATGTGCTGCTAGCTTCGGTTTCTACACAGATGGATTTCCTTCGAGAGATACTTGAGTTTCTTCAAGTAAGATGAATTGGTGGATCTGCAGCAAAATGAGCCTTTTCCATCTTGAAAACTTTGGTTTGCAGGAAGTACTCCTTTCAGAAACTAACTGAGTTCTCATGGCATAAAAATGGGCTCTGTGCGGCAGCCGCTTTCGTAGCTGAGTTTCTGTGAAGAGATACATATGGTTCTTCAACTTAGGTGACTAGGCCTATTTGGAGCAAACTGAGGCTATTTCCACCTTGATAGACCGTGGTTGCAGGAAGTATTCTTTTCCAAAACTTACGCAATTCTCACAGGAAAACAATGTGCTAGGTGCTCCTGCTTCAAACAGGGGTGGTTTTCTTTCGAGAAATACCTGTGTTTCTTCAACTTAGCCAAGTAGGGCTATTTGGAATAAAATGAGCCTTTTCGACCTTGAAAACTGTGAATTGCAGGAATTACTCTTCTCCAAATCCAATTCAACTCTCAAAGGGATACCTTGTGCTAGATGCTAGAGCTTCTACCATGCATACTTTTCTTTTAGAGGTACATGTACTTCCTCTACTCAGCTGAATAGCCCTCATGGACCAAACGCAGCCTATCTCCCCCTGCAAACACCTAAGATTCATGAAGAATTCCTTTCAAAAACTAACACAGTTCTCACAGGAAAGCATGTGCTTCTAACATGGATGGTTTTCCTTTGAGAGATACATGTGTTTCTTCAAGTTAGCTGAATAGGCCTATTTGAAATGAGGGGAGCCTACTTTGAATGTTGATATTTGCAGGGTGCAATGCTTTAAAAAACTAAATGAATTCTCATAGTGAAACACTGTGCTAGATGTGGCAGTTTCTACCATTGATGGATTTCTTTGCATACATGCATGTGTATCTTCAGGTCACCCAAATAGGCCTACTTAGAGTAAGCACATGCTCTCTCCATCTTGAAACACCTAAGTGGCAGTAAGTATTCCTTTCAAAAATAACTCAAGTCTCAGAGGGAAACAACGTGCTCAATGTAAATGCTTCCATCACAGACGGTTTCCTTTGGAGAGGTACATGTGTTACATCTCCTTAGGGGAATAGGCCTATTTGGAACAAAATGATCCTTTCTCCACTGTGAATACTATGACTTGCAGGATGTATTCCACTCACAAAGTAACTCAAGTCTCACAAGGAAACAAAGTGGTAGGTTCTTTGCATGTAACATAGATTATTTTCTTTTGAGATACACACATGTTTCATCAACTTACTTGAACTGGCATATTTGCAAGAAAATGAGACTTTCTCCACCTGGAAAAGTATGATTTGCAGGAGTTATTCTTCCAAAACCTATCTGAAGTCTCACAGGGAAACAATGTGGTTGAAACTCCTGCTTCTAACTCGATGGTTTTCTTTCTAGGAATGCATGTGTTTCATCAACTTAGTTGACCATTCCTATTTGGAACACAATGAGCCTATCTCCCACCTGAAAACTGTGATCAGCAGGATGGATTCCTTTCCAAAACTTGCTTAATTCTCAAAGGGAAACAGTGTGCTAGAAGCTGCGGCTTCCAACATAGGTGATTGTCTTTGCAGGGCTACATGTGTTTCTTCAACTCACCGGAATAGGCCTACTTAGTGCAAAGAGAGACCTTCTGCACCTTGAAACAACTACGTTGCAAGAGATAGTCCTTCCAAAAACGAATTTAATTGTCCCAAGAACAAGGTGCTAAATGCTGCAGTTTCTAGCATACATGGTTTTCTTTGGGCAGGAACATGTGTTACTTCCACTCAGCTGAATAGGCCTATTTGGAGCAAACACAGCCTAGCTCCACTTTGAAACACCAAAGTTGCTGGAAGCATTCCTTTCCAGAACGGACACAATTCTCACTGGAATACAATGTGTCAGATGCTCCGGCTTCTAACATAGACGGTTTTCTTTGGAGAGATACTTGGGTTTCTTAAACTCAGCTGAATATACTTGAAGGGATCAGACAGAGTCTATCTTCACCTTCAACCACCTAAGTTCCAGGAAGTATTCCTTTAAAAAACTCACCGAATACTGCAGGCAAACAATGTGGTAGAAGCTGCTGGTTCTAAGACAGATGATTTTCTTTCAAGAGATACATGTGTTTCTAGAAGTTAGCTGAATAGGCCACTTTGGAACAAAATGAGCCTTTCTCCACCTAAAAAATACTGATTCTCAGGAGTTATTCCTTTCAAAACCAAATTCAATTTGGACAGGGAAACAGTGTGCTAGATGCTCCTGCTTCAAACAGGGATTGTTTTCTTTCGAGAAATACCTGTGTTTCTTCACTGTAGCCCAGTAGGGCTATTTGGAATAAAGTGAGCCTTTTCGACCTTGAAAACTGTGATTTGCAGGGATTACTCATTTCGAAAACTAATTCAACTCTCAAAGTGAAACAATGTGCTCTGCTACAGCTTCTAGCATACATGCTTTTCTTTGAAGAGGTACATGAATTTCTTCAACTCAGCTGGAGAGCCCTAATAGACCAAACGCAGTCTATATTAACCCTTCAACACCTAAGATTCAGGAAGTTTTCATTTACAAACTAATGCAGTTCTCACAGGAAAACAGTGTGTTTCTAACATGGATGGTTTTCCTGTGAGAGATACATGTGTTTCTTCAACTCAGCGGAAAAGGCATATTTGGAGCAAAGAGAGACAATCTATCTTGAAATACCTTAGTTGCAGGAAGCATTGCATTGAAAACCTAACTCAATACTCACAAGGAATCAATGTTCTACATGCTCCTGCATCTAATAGCGATGGTTTTCTTTGAGAGATACCTGTGTTTCTTCCACTTGGCTGAATAGGCCTTTTTGGAACAAAATGAGCTTTTCTGCACTTTGAAAACTATGAACTACAGGAAGTGTTTCTTTAAAAACCTAACACAATTCTCATAAGGACGGAAATGCTGAATGCTGCAGCTTCTATCGTAGATGGTTTTCTTATGAGAGATACAAGGGTTTCTTCACCTCAGCTGAATATACGTTAAGTTAACAAACAGAGTCTATCCCCACCTTGAACCACCTAAGTTCCAGGAAGTATTCCTTTAAAAAACTCGCCGAATTCTACAGGGAAACAATGTGGTAGAAGCTCCTGGTCATAAGACAGATAGATTTCTTTCCAGAGATACATGTGGTTCTTCAAGTTAGCTGAATAGGCCTATTTAGAACAACATGAGCCTTTCTCCACCTAGAAAATTCTGATATGCAGCAGATATTCCTTTCAAAATCAAACTCAATTCTCACAGGGAAACAATGTGGTTGATGCTACATCTTTTAAAACAGGTGGTTTTCTTGAAGGAGACAGATGTGTTCCTTCAACTCAATGGAAAATGCCGAGTTGGAGCCAATGGAATCTATCTCCACCTTGAAACACCTAAGATGCAGGATGTGTTTTTTCAGAACAAACTGAATTCTCACAGGAAAAGCATGTGCTACATCCTCCTGCATCGACCAATGGAGGATTTCCTTGACAGACACATGTGTTTCATCACCTCACCTGAATAGGTGTATTTGAAGCACAAGGAGCCTCTCTCCCCTTTGAACATTTTGGTTTGCAGGAATTATTCCTTTCAAAACATAACACAAATCTCACTGGAAAAAAGGTGCTACATGCTCCTGCTTCTAACACAGGTGGTTTTCTTTTGAGGGATACAAGGATTCCTTCAATTTAGCTGAATAGGTCTATTTGCAACAAAATGAGCCCTTCTCCACCTTGAAAACTATCGTTCACAGGAATTATTCCTTTCAAAACTAACTCAATTCTCTGAGGGAGACAATGCAGAAGATGCTGCAGCTTCTCTCATAGATGGTTGTCTTTGGAGAGATAAACGTGTTTCCTCCCCTCAGTTGAATAGGCCTATTTGGAGCAACAAGGGCCTATCTCCACCTTGAAGCACCTAATTTCCAGGAAGTCTTTCTTTCAAAAGTTAACTCAGTCATCACAGAGAAACAATGTGCTGCTAGCTTCGGTTTCTACACAGATGGATTTCCTTCGAGAGATACTTGAGTTTCTTCAAGTAAGATGAATTGGTGGATCTGCAGCAAAATGAGCCTTTTCCATCTTGAAAACTTTGGTTTGCAGGAAGTACTCCTTTCAGAAACTAACTGAGTTCTCATGGCATAAAAATGGGCTCTGTGCGGCAGCCGCTTTCGTAGCTGAGTTTCTGTGAAGAGATACATATGGTTCTTCAACTTAGGTGACTAGGCCTATTTGGAGCAAACTGAGGCTATTTCCACCTTGATAGACCGTGGTTGCAGGAAGTATTCTTTTCCAAAACTTACGCAATTCTCACAGGAAAACAATGTGCTAGGTGCTCCTGCTTCAAACAGGGGTGGTTTTCTTTCGAGAAATACCTGTGTTTCTTCAACTTAGCCAAGTAGGGCTATTTGGAATAAAATGAGCCTTTTCGACCTTGAAAACTGTGAATTGCAGGAATTACTCTTCTCCAAATCCAATTCAACTCTCAAAGGGATACCTTGTGCTAGATGCTAGAGCTTCTACCATGCATACTTTTCTTTTAGAGGTACATGTACTTCCTCTACTCAGCTGAATAGCCCTCATGGACCAAACGCAGCCTATCTCCCCCTGCAAACACCTAAGATTCATGAAGAATTCCTTTCAAAAACTAACACAGTTCTCACAGGAAAGCATGTGCTTCTAACATGGATGGTTTTCCTTTGAGAGATACATGTGTTTCTTCAAGTTAGCTGAATAGGCCTATTTGAAATGAGGGGAGCCTACTTTGAATGTTGATATTTGCAGGGTGCAATGCTTTAAAAAACTAAATGAATTCTCATAGTGAAACACTGTGCTAGATGTGGCAGTTTCTACCATTGATGGATTTCTTTGCATACATGCATGTGTATCTTCAGGTCACCCAAATAGGCCTACTTAGAGTAAGCACATGCTCTCTCCATCTTGAAACACCTAAGTGGCAGTAAGTATTCCTTTCAAAAATAACTCAAGTCTCAGAGGGAAACAACGTGCTCAATGCAAATGCTTCCATCACAGACGGTTTCCTTTGGAGAGGTACATGTGTTACATCTCCTTAGGGGAATAGGCCTATTTGGAACAAAATGATCCTTTCTCCACTGTGAATACTATGACTTGCAGGATGTATTCCACTCACAAAGTAACTCAAGTCTCACAAGGAAACAAAGTGGTAGGTTCTTTGCATGTAACATAGATTATTTTCTTTTGAGATACACACATGTTTCATCAACTTACTTGAACTGGCATATTTGCAAGAAAATGAGACTTTCTCCACCTGGAAAAGTATGATTTGCAGGAGTTATTCTTCCAAAACCTATCTGAAGTCTCACAGGGAAACAATGTGGTTGAAACTCCTGCTTCTAACTCGATGGTTTTCTTTCTAGGAATGCATGTGTTTCATCAACTTAGTTGACCATTCCTATTTGGAACACAATGAGCCTATCTCCCACCTGAAAACTGTGATCAGCAGGATGGATTCCTTTCCAAAACTTGCTTAATTCTCAAAGGGAAACAGTGTGCTAGAAGCTGCGGCTTCCAACATAGGTGATTGTCTTTGCAGGGCTACATGTGTTTCTTCAACTCACCGGAATAGGCCTACTTAGTGCAAAGAGAGACCTTCTGCACCTTGAAACAACTACGTTGCAAGAGATAGTCCTTCCAAAAACGAATTTAATTGTCCCAAGAACAAGGTGCTAAATGCTGCAGTTTCTAGCATACATGGTTTTCTTTGGGCAGGAACATGTGTTACTTCCACTCAGCTGAATAGGCCTATTTGGAGCAAACACAGCCTAGCTCCACTTTGAAACACCAAAGTTGCTGGAAGCATTCCTTTCCAGAACGGACACAATTCTCACTGGAATACAATGTGTCAGATGCTCCGGCTTCTAACATAGACGGTTTTCTTTGGAGAGATACTTGGGTTTCTTAAACTCAGCTGAATATACTTGAAGGGATCAGACAGAGTCTATCTTCACCTTCAACCACCTAAGTTCCAGGAAGTATTCCTTTAAAAAACTCACCGAATACTGCAGGCAAACAATGTGGTAGAAGCTGCTGGTTCTAAGACAGATGATTTTCTTTCAAGAGATACATGTGTTTCTAGAAGTTAGCTGAATAGGCCACTTTGGAACAAAATGAGCCTTTCTCCACCTAAAAAATACTGATTCTCAGGAGTTATTCCTTTCAAAACCAAATTCAATTTGGACAGGGAAACAGTGTGCTAGATGCTCCTGCTTCAAACAGGGATTGTTTTCTTTCGAGAAATACCTGTGTTTCTTCACTGTAGCCCAGTAGGGCTATTTGGAATAAAGTGAGCCTTTTCGACCTTGAAAACTGTGATTTGCAGGGATTACTCATTTCGAAAACTAATTCAACTCTCAAAGTGAAACAATGTGCTCTGCTACAGCTTCTAGCATACATGCTTTTCTTTGAAGAGGTACATGAATTTCTTCAACTCAGCTGGAGAGCCCTAATAGACCAAACGCAGTCTATATTAACCCTTCAACACCTAAGATTCAGGAAGTTTTCATTTACAAACTAATGCAGTTCTCACAGGAAAACAGTGTGCTTCTAACATGGATGGTTTTCCTGTGAGAGATACATGTGTTTCTTCAACTCAGCGGAAAAGGCATATTTGGAGCAAAGAGAGACAATCTATCTTGAAATACCTTAGTTGCAGGAAGCATTGCATTGAAAACCTAACTCAATACTCACAAGGAATCAATGTTCTACATGCTCCTGCATCTAATAGCGATGGTTTTCTTTGAGAGATACCTGTGTTTCTTCCACTTGGCTGAATAGGCCTTTTTGGAACAAAATGAGCTTTTCTGCACTTTGAAAACTATGAACTACAGGAAGTGTTTCTTTAAAAACCTAACACAATTCTCATAAGGACGGAAATGCTGAATGCTGCAGCTTCTATCGTAGATGGTTTTCTTATGAGAGATACAAGGGTTTCTTCACCTCAGCTGAATATACGTTAAGTTAACAAACAGAGTCTATCCCCACCTTGAACCACCTAAGTTCCAGGAAGTATTCCTTTAAAAAACTAGCCGAATTCTACAGGGAAACAATGTGGTAGAAGCTCCTGGTCATAAGACAGATAGATTTCTTTCCAGAGATACATGTGGTTCTTCAAGTTAGCTGAATAGGCCTATTTAGAACAACATGAGCCTTTCTCCACCTAGAAAATTCTGATATGCAGCAGATATTCCTTTCAAAATCAAACTCAATTCTCACAGGGAAACAATGTGTTTGATGCTACATCTTTTAAAACAGGTGGTTTTCTTGAAGGAGACAGATGTGTTCCTTCAACTCAATGGAAAATGCCGAGTTGGAGCCAATGGAATCTATCTCCACCTTGAAACACCTAAGATGCAGGATGTGTTTTTTCAGAACAAACTGAATTCTCACAGGAAAAGCATGTGCTACATCCTCCTGCATCGACCAATGGAGGATTTCCTTGACAGACACATGTGTTTCATCACCTCACCTGAATAGGTGTATTTGAAGCACAAGGAGCCTCTCTCCCCTTTGAACATTTTGGTTTGCAGGAATTATTCCTTTCAAAACATAACACAAATCTCACTGGAAAAAAGGTGCTACATGCTCCTGCTTCTAACACAGGTGGTTTTCTTTTGAGGGATACAAGGATTCCTTCAATTTAGCTGAATAGGTCTATTTGCAACAAAATGAGCCCTTCTCCACCTTGAAAACTATCGTTCACAGGAATTATTCCTTTCAAAACTAACTCAATTCTCTGAGGGAGACAATGCAGAAGATGCTGCAGCTTCTCTCATAGATGGTTGTCTTTGGAGAGATAAACGTGTTTCCTCCCCTCAGTTGAATAGGCCTATTTGGAGCAACAAGGGCCTATCTCCACCTTGAAGCACCTAATTTCCAGGAAGTCTTTCTTTCAAAAGTTAACTCAGTCATCACAGAGAAACAATGTGCTGCTAGCTTCGGTTTCTACACAGATGGATTTCCTTCGAGAGATACTTGAGTTTCTTCAAGTAAGATGAATTGGTGGATCTGCAGCAAAATGAGCCTTTTCCATCTTGAAAACTTTGGTTTGCAGGAAGTACTCCTTTCAGAAACTAACTGAGTTCTCATGGCATAAAAATGGGCTCTGTGCGGCAGCCGCTTTCGTAGCTGAGTTTCTGTGAAGAGATACATATGGTTCTTCAACTTAGGTGACTAGGCCTATTTGGAGCAAACTGAGGCTATTTCCACCTTGATAGACCGTGGTTGCAGGAAGTATTCTTTTCCAAAACTTACGCAATTCTCACAGGAAAACAATGTGCTAGGTGCTCCTGCTTCAAACAGGGGTGGTTTTCTTTCGAGAAATACCTGTGTTTCTTCAACTTAGCCAAGTAGGGCTATTTGGAATAAAATGAGCCTTTTCGACCTTGAAAACTGTGAATTGCAGGAATTACTCTTCTCCAAATCCAATTCAACTCTCAAAGGGATACCTTGTGCTAGATGCTAGAGCTTCTACCATGCATACTTTTCTTTTAGAGGTACATGTACTTCCTCTACTCAGCTGAATAGCCCTCATGGACCAAACGCAGCCTATCTCCCCCTGCAAACACCTAAGATTCATGAAGAATTCCTTTCAAAAACTAACACAGTTCTCACAGGAAAGCATGTGCTTCTAACATGGATGGTTTTCCTTTGAGAGATACATGTGTTTCTTCAAGTTAGCTGAATAGGCCTATTTGAAATGAGGGGAGCCTACTTTGAATGTTGATATTTGCAGGGTGCAATGCTTTAAAAAACTAAATGAATTCTCATAGTGAAACACTGTGCTAGATGTGGCAGTTTCTACCATTGATGGATTTCTTTGCATACATGCATGTGTATCTTCAGGTCACCCAAATAGGCCTACTTAGAGTAAGCACATGCTCTCTCCATCTTGAAACACCTAAGTGGCAGTAAGTATTCCTTTCAAAAATAACTCAAGTCTCAGAGGGAAACAACGTGCTCAATGCAAATGCTTCCATCACAGACGGTTTCCTTTGGAGAGGTACATGTGTTACATCTCCTTAGGGGAATAGGCCTATTTGGAACAAAATGATCCTTTCTCCACTGTGAATACTATGACTTGCAGGATGTATTCCACTCACAAAGTAACTCAAGTCTCACAAGGAAACAAAGTGGTAGGTTCTTTGCATGTAACATAGATTATTTTCTTTTGAGATACACACATGTTTCATCAACTTACTTGAACTGGCATATTTGCAAGAAAATGAGACTTTCTCCACCTGGAAAAGTATGATTTGCAGGAGTTATTCTTCCAAAACCTATCTGAAGTCTCACAGGGAAACAATGTGGTTGAAACTCCTGCTTCTAACTCGATGGTTTTCTTTCTAGGAATGCATGTGTTTCATCAACTTAGTTGACCATTCCTATTTGGAACACAATGAGCCTATCTCCCACCTGAAAACTGTGATCAGCAGGATGGATTCCTTTCCAAAACTTGCTTAATTCTCAAAGGGAAACAGTGTGCTAGAAGCTGCGGCTTCCAACATAGGTGATTGTCTTTGCAGGGCTACATGTGTTTCTTCAACTCACCGGAATAGGCCTACTTAGTGCAAAGAGAGACCTTCTGCACCTTGAAACAACTACGTTGCAAGAGATAGTCCTTCCAAAAACGAATTTAATTGTCCCAAGAACAAGGTGCTAAATGCTGCAGTTTCTAGCATACATGGTTTTCTTTGGGCAGGAACATGTGTTACTTCCACTCAGCTGAATAGGCCTATTTGGAGCAAACACAGCCTAGCTCCACTTTGAAACACCAAAGTTGCTGGAAGCATTCCTTTCCAGAACGGACACAATTCTCACTGGAATACAATGTGTCAGATGCTCCGGCTTCTAACATAGACGGTTTTCTTTGGAGAGATACTTGGGTTTCTTAAACTCAGCTGAATATACTTGAAGGGATCAGACAGAGTCTATCTTCACCTTCAACCACCTAAGTTCCAGGAAGTATTCCTTTAAAAAACTCACCGAATACTGCAGGCAAACAATGTGGTAGAAGCTGCTGGTTCTAAGACAGATGATTTTCTTTCAAGAGATACATGTGTTTCTAGAAGTTAGCTGAATAGGCCACTTTGGAACAAAATGAGCCTTTCTCCACCTAAAAAATACTGATTCTCAGGAGTTATTCCTTTCAAAACCAAATTCAATTTGGACAGGGAAACAGTGTGCTAGATGCTCCTGCTTCAAACAGGGATTGTTTTCTTTCGAGAAATACCTGTGTTTCTTCACTGTAGCCCAGTAGGGCTATTTGGAATAAAGTGAGCCTTTTCGACCTTGAAAACTGTGATTTGCAGGGATTACTCATTTCGAAAACTAATTCAACTCTCAAAGTGAAACAATGTGCTCTGCTACAGCTTCTAGCATACATGCTTTTCTTTGAAGAGGTACATGAATTTCTTCAACTCAGCTGGAGAGCCCTAATAGACCAAACGCAGTCTATATTAACCCTTCAACACCTAAGATTCAGGAAGTTTTCATTTACAAACTAATGCAGTTCTCACAGGAAAACAGTGTGTTTCTAACATGGATGGTTTTCCTGTGAGAGATACATGTGTTTCTTCAACTCAGCGGAAAAGGCATATTTGGAGCAAAGAGAGACAATCTATCTTGAAATACCTTAGTTGCAGGAAGCATTGCATTGAAAACCTAACTCAATACTCACAAGGAATCAATGTTCTACATGCTCCTGCATCTAATAGCGATGGTTTTCTTTGAGAGATACCTGTGTTTCTTCCACTTGGCTGAATAGGCCTTTTTGGAACAAAATGAGCTTTTCTGCACTTTGAAAACTATGAACTACAGGAAGTGTTTCTTTAAAAACCTAACACAATTCTCATAAGGACGGAAATGCTGAATGCTGCAGCTTCTATCGTAGATGGTTTTCTTATGAGAGATACAAGGGTTTCTTCACCTCAGCTGAATATACGTTAAGTTAACAAACAGAGTCTATCCCCACCTTGAACCACCTAAGTTCCAGGAAGTATTCCTTTAAAAAACTCGCCGAATTCTACAGGGAAACAATGTGGTAGAAGCTCCTGGTCATAAGACAGATAGATTTCTTTCCAGAGATACATGTGGTTCTTCAAGTTAGCTGAATAGGCCTATTTAGAACAACATGAGCCTTTCTCCACCTAGAAAATTCTGATATGCAGCAGATATTCCTTTCAAAATCAAACTCAATTCTCACAGGGAAACAATGTGGTTGATGCTACATCTTTTAAAACAGGTGGTTTTCTTGAAGGAGACAGATGTGTTCCTTCAACTCAATGGAAAATGCCGAGTTGGAGCCAATGGAATCTATCTCCACCTTGAAACACCTAAGATGCAGGATGTGTTTTTTCAGAACAAACTGAATTCTCACAGGAAAAGCATGTGCTACATCCTCCTGCATCGACCAATGGAGGATTTCCTTGACAGACACATGTGTTTCATCACCTCACCTGAATAGGTGTATTTGAAGCACAAGGAGCCTCTCTCCCCTTTGAACATTTTGGTTTGCAGGAATTATTCCTTTCAAAACATAACACAAATCTCACTGGAAAAAAGGTGCTACATGCTCCTGCTTCTAACACAGGTGGTTTTCTTTTGAGGGATACAAGGATTCCTTCAATTTAGCTGAATAGGTCTATTTGCAACAAAATGAGCCCTTCTCCACCTTGAAAACTATCGTTCACAGGAATTATTCCTTTCAAAACTAACTCAATTCTCTGAGGGAGACAATGCAGAAGATGCTGCAGCTTCTCTCATAGATGGTTGTCTTTGGAGAGATAAACGTGTTTCCTCCCCTCAGTTGAATAGGCCTATTTGGAGCAACAAGGGCCTATCTCCACCTTGAAGCACCTAATTTCCAGGAAGTCTTTCTTTCAAAAGTTAACTCAGTCATCACAGAGAAACAATGTGCTGCTAGCTTCGGTTTCTACACAGATGGATTTCCTTCGAGAGATACTTGAGTTTCTTCAAGTAAGATGAATTGGTGGATCTGCAGCAAAATGAGCCTTTTCCATCTTGAAAACTTTGGTTTGCAGGAAGTACTCCTTTCAGAAACTAACTGAGTTCTCATGGCATAAAAATGGGCTCTGTGCGGCAGCCGCTTTCGTAGCTGAGTTTCTGTGAAGAGATACATATGGTTCTTCAACTTAGGTGACTAGGCCTATTTGGAGCAAACTGAGGCTATTTCCACCTTGATAGACCGTGGTTGCAGGAAGTATTCTTTTCCAAAACTTACGCAATTCTCACAGGAAAACAATGTGCTAGGTGCTCCTGCTTCAAACAGGGGTGGTTTTCTTTCGAGAAATACCTGTGTTTCTTCAACTTAGCCAAGTAGGGCTATTTGGAATAAAATGAGCCTTTTCGACCTTGAAAACTGTGAATTGCAGGAATTACTCTTCTCCAAATCCAATTCAACTCTCAAAGGGATACCTTGTGCTAGATGCTAGAGCTTCTACCATGCATACTTTTCTTTTAGAGGTACATGTACTTCCTCTACTCAGCTGAATAGCCCTCATGGACCAAACGCAGCCTATCTCCCCCTGCAAACACCTAAGATTCATGAAGAATTCCTTTCAAAAACTAACACAGTTCTCACAGGAAAGCATGTGCTTCTAACATGGATGGTTTTCCTTTGAGAGATACATGTGTTTCTTCAAGTTAGCTGAATAGGCCTATTTGAAATGAGGGGAGCCTACTTTGAATGTTGATATTTGCAGGGTGCAATGCTTTAAAAAACTAAATGAATTCTCATAGTGAAACACTGTGCTAGATGTGGCAGTTTCTACCATTGATGGATTTCTTTGCATACATGCATGTGTATCTTCAGGTCACCCAAATAGGCCTACTTAGAGTAAGCACATGCTCTCTCCATCTTGAAACACCTAAGTTGCAGTAAGTATTCCTTTCAAAAATAACTCAAGTCTCAGAGGGAAACAACGTGCTCAATGCAAATGCTTCCATCACAGACGGTTTCCTTTGGAGAGGTACATGTGTTACATCTCCTTAGGGGAATAGGCCTATTTGGAACAAAATGATCCTTTCTCCACTGTGAATACTATGACTTGCAGGATGTATTCCACTCACAAAGTAACTCAAGTCTCACAAGGAAACAAAGTGGTAGGTTCTTTGCATGTAACATAGATTATTTTCTTTTGAGATACACACATGTTTCATCAACTTACTTGAACTGGCATATTTGCAAGAAAATGAGACTTTCTCCACCTGGAAAAGTATGATTTGCAGGAGTTATTCTTCCAAAACCTATCTGAAGTCTCACAGGGAAACAATGTGGTTGAAACTCCTGCTTCTAACTCGATGGTTTTCTTTCTAGGAATGCATGTGTTTCATCAACTTAGTTGACCATTCCTATTTGGAACACAATGAGCCTATCTCCCACCTGAAAACTGTGATCAGCAGGATGGATTCCTTTCCAAAACTTGCTTAATTCTCAAAGGGAAACAGTGTGCTAGAAGCTGCGGCTTCCAACATAGGTGATTGTCTTTGCAGGGCTACATGTGTTTCTTCAACTCACCGGAATAGGCCTACTTAGTGCAAAGAGAGACCTTCTGCACCTTGAAACAACTACGTTGCAAGAGATAGTCCTTCCAAAAACGAATTTAATTGTCCCAAGAACAAGGTGCTAAATGCTGCAGTTTCTAGCATACATGGTTTTCTTTGGGCAGGAACATGTGTTACTTCCACTCAGCTGAATAGGCCTATTTGGAGCAAACACAGCCTAGCTCCACTTTGAAACACCAAAGTTGCTGGAAGCATTCCTTTCCAGAACGGACACAATTCTCACTGGAATACAATGTGTCAGATGCTCCGGCTTCTAACATAGACGGTTTTCTTTGGAGAGATACTTGGGTTTCTTAAACTCAGCTGAATATACTTTAAGGGATCAGACAGAGTCTATCTTCACCTTCAACCACCTAAGTTCCAGGAAGTATTCCTTTAAAAAACTCACCGAATACTGCAGGCAAACAATGTGGTAGAAGCTGCTGGTTCTAAGACAGATGATTTTCTTTCAAGAGATACATGTGTTTCTAGAAGTTAGCTGAATAGGCCACTTTGGAACAAAATGAGCCTTTCTCCACCTAAAAAATACTGATTCTCAGGAGTTATTCCTTTCAAAACCAAATTCAATTTGGACAGGGAAACAGTGTGCTAGATGCTCCTGCTTCAAACAGGGATTGTTTTCTTTCGAGAAATACCTGTGTTTCTTCACTGTAGCCCAGTAGGGCTATTTGGAATAAAGTGAGCCTTTTCGACCTTGAAAACTGTGATTTGCAGGGATTACTCATTTCGAAAACTAATTCAACTCTCAAAGTGAAACAATGTGCTCTGCTACAGCTTCTAGCATACATGCTTTTCTTTGAAGAGGTACATGAATTTCTTCAACTCAGCTGGAGAGCCCTAATAGACCAAACGCAGTCTATATTAACCCTTCAACACCTAAGATTCAGGAAGTTTTCATTTACAAACTAATGCAGTTCTCACAGGAAAACAGTGTGCTTCTAACATGGATGGTTTTCCTGTGAGAGATACATGTGTTTCTTCAACTCAGCGGAAAAGGCATATTTGGAGCAAAGAGAGACAATCTATCTTGAAATACCTTAGTTGCAGGAAGCATTGCATTGAAAACCTAACTCAATACTCACAAGGAATCAATGTTCTACATGCTCCTGCATCTAATAGCGATGGTTTTCTTTGAGAGATACCTGTGTTTCTTCCACTTGGCTGAATAGGCCTTTTTGGAACAAAATGAGCTTTTCTGCACTTTGAAAACTATGAACTACAGGAAGTGTTTCTTTAAAAACCTAACACAATTCTCATAAGGACGGAAATGCTGAATGCTGCAGCTTCTATCGTAGATGGTTTTCTTATGAGAGATACAAGGGTTTCTTCACCTCAGCTGAATATACGTTAAGTTAACAAACAGAGTCTATCCCCACCTTGAACCACCTAAGTTCCAGGAAGTATTCCTTTAAAAAACTAGCCGAATTCTACAGGGAAACAATGTGGTAGAAGCTCCTGGTCATAAGACAGATAGATTTCTTTCCAGAGATACATGTGGTTCTTCAAGTTAGCTGAATAGGCCTATTTAGAACAACATGAGCCTTTCTCCACCTAGAAAATTCTGATATGCAGCAGATATTCCTTTCAAAATCAAACTCAATTCTCACAGGGAAACAATGTGTTTGATGCTACATCTTTTAAAACAGGTGGTTTTCTTGAAGGAGACAGATGTGTTCCTTCAACTCAATGGAAAATGCCGAGTTGGAGCCAATGGAATCTATCTCCACCTTGAAACACCTAAGATGCAGGATGTGTTTTTTCAGAACAAACTGAATTCTCACAGGAAAAGCATGTGCTACATCCTCCTGCATCGACCAATGGAGGATTTCCTTGACAGACACATGTGTTTCATCACCTCACCTGAATAGGTGTATTTGAAGCACAAGGAGCCTCTCTCCCCTTTGAACATTTTGGTTTGCAGGAATTATTCCTTTCAAAACATAACACAAATCTCACTGGAAAAAAGGTGCTACATGCTCCTGCTTCTAACACAGGTGGTTTTCTTTTGAGGGATACAAGGATTCCTTCAATTTAGCTGAATAGGTCTATTTGCAACAAAATGAGCCCTTCTCCACCTTGAAAACTATCGTTCACAGGAATTATTCCTTTCAAAACTAACTCAATTCTCTGAGGGAGACAATGCAGAAGATGCTGCAGCTTCTCTCATAGATGGTTGTCTTTGGAGAGATAAACGTGTTTCCTCCCCTCAGTTGAATAGGCCTATTTGGAGCAACAAGGGCCTATCTCCACCTTGAAGCACCTAATTTCCAGGAAGTCTTTCTTTCAAAAGTTAACTCAGTCATCACAGAGAAACAATGTGCTGCTAGCTTCGGTTTCTACACAGATGGATTTCCTTCGAGAGATACTTGAGTTTCTTCAAGTAAGATGAATTGGTGGATCTGCAGCAAAATGAGCCTTTTCCATCTTGAAAACTTTGGTTTGCAGGAAGTACTCCTTTCAGAAACTAACTGAGTTCTCATGGCATAAAAATGGGCTCTGTGCGGCAGCCGCTTTCGTAGCTGAGTTTCTGTGAAGAGATACATATGGTTCTTCAACTTAGGTGACTAGGCCTATTTGGAGCAAACTGAGGCTATTTCCACCTTGATAGACCGTGGTTGCAGGAAGTATTCTTTTCCAAAACTTACGCAATTCTCACAGGAAAACAATGTGCTAGGTGCTCCTGCTTCAAACAGGGGTGGTTTTCTTTCGAGAAATACCTGTGTTTCTTCAACTTAGCCAAGTAGGGCTATTTGGAATAAAATGAGCCTTTTCGACCTTGAAAACTGTGAATTGCAGGAATTACTCTTCTCCAAATCCAATTCAACTCTCAAAGGGATACCTTGTGCTAGATGCTAGAGCTTCTACCATGCATACTTTTCTTTTAGAGGTACATGTACTTCCTCTACTCAGCTGAATAGCCCTCATGGACCAAACGCAGCCTATCTCCCCCTGCAAACACCTAAGATTCATGAAGAATTCCTTTCAAAAACTAACACAGTTCTCACAGGAAAGCATGTGCTTCTAACATGGATGGTTTTCCTTTGAGAGATACATGTGTTTCTTCAACTTAGCTGAATAGGCCTATTTGAAATGAGGGGAGCCTACTTTGAATGTGGATATTTGCAGGGTGCAATGCTTTAAAAAACTAAATGAATTCTCATAGTGAAACACTGTGCTAGATGTGGCAGTTTCTACCATTGATGGATTTCTTTGCATACATGCATGTGTATCTTCAGGTCACCCAAATAGGCCTACTTAGAGTAAGCACATGCTCTCTCCATCTTGAAACACCTAAGTGGCAGTAAGTATTCCTTTCAAAAATAACTCAAGTCTCAGAGGGAAACAACGTGCTCAATGCAAATGCTTCCATCACAGACGGTTTCCTTTGGAGAGGTACATGTGTTACATCTCCTTAGGGGAATAGGCCTATTTGGAACAAAATGATCCTTTCTCCACTGTGAATACTATGACTTGCAGGATGTATTCCACTCACAAAGTAACTCAAGTCTCACAAGGAAACAAAGTGGTAGGTTGTTTGCATGTAACATAGATTATTTTCTTTTGAGATACACACATGTTTCATCAACTTACTTGAACTGGCATATTTGCAAGAAAATGAGACTTTCTCCACCTGGAAAAGTATGATTTGCAGGAGTTATTCTTCCAAAACCTATCTGAAGTCTCACAGGGAAACAATGTGGTTGAAACTCCTGCTTCTAACTCGATGGTTTTCTTTCTAGGAATGCATGTGTTTCATCAACTTAGTTGACTATTCCTATTTGGAACACAATGAGCCTATCTCCCACCTGAAAACTGTGATCAGCAGGATGGATTCCTTTCCAAAACTTGCTTAATTCTCAAAGGGAAACAGTGTGCTAGAAGCTGCGGCTTCCAACATAGGTGATTGTCTTTGCAGGGCTACATGTGTTTCTTCAACTCACCGGAATAGGCCTACTTAGTGCAAAGAGAGACCTTCTGCACCTTGAAACAACTACGTTGCAAGAGATAGTCCTTCCAAAAACGAATTTAATTGTCCCAAGAACAAGGTGCTAAATGCTGCAGTTTCTAGCATACATGGTTTTCTTTGTGCAGGAACATGTGTTACTTCTACTCAGCTGAATAGGCCTATTTGGAGCAAACACAGCCTAGCTCCACTTTGAAACACCAAAGTTGCTGGAAGCATTCCTTTCCAGAATGGACACAATTCTCACTGGAATACAATGTGTCAGATGCTCCGGCTTCTAACATAGACGGTTTTCTTTGGAGAGATACTTGGGTTTCTTAAACTCAGCTGAATATACTTTAAGGGATCAGACAGAGTCTATCTTCACCTTCAACCACCTAAGTTCCAGGAAGTATTCCTTTAAAAAACTCACCGAATACTGCAGGCAAACAATGTGGTAGAAGCTGCTGGTTCTAAGACAGATGATTTTCTTTCAAGAGATACATGTGTTTCTAGAAGTTAGCTGAATAGGCCACTTTGGAACAAAATGAGCCTTTCTCCACCTAAAAAATACTGATTCTCAGGAGTTATTCCTTTCAAAACCAAATTCAATTTGGACAGGGAAACAGTGTGCTAGATGCTCCTGCTTCAAACAGGGATTGTTTTCTTTCGAGAAATACCTGTGTTTCTTCACTGTAGCCCAGTAGGGCTATTTGGAATAAAGTGAGCCTTTTCGACCTTGAAAACTGTGATTTGCAGGGATTACTCATTTCGAAAACTAATTCAACTCTCAAAGTGAAACAATGTGCTCTGCTACAGCTTCTAGCATACATGCTTTTCTTTGAAGAGGTACATGAATTTCTTCAACTCAGCTGGAGAGCCCTAATAGACCAAACGCAGTCTATATTAACCCTTCAACACCTAAGATTCAGGAAGTTTTCATTTACAAACTAATTCAGTTCTCACAGGAAAACAGTGTGCTTCTAACATGGATGGTTTTCCTGTGAGAGATACATGTGTTTCTTCAACTCAGCAGAAAAGGCATATTTGGAGCAAAGAGAGACAATCTATCTTGAAATACCTTAGTTGCAGGAAGCATTGCATTGAAAACCTAACTCAATACTCACAAGGAATCAATGTTCTACATGCTCCTGCATCTAATAGCGATGGTTTTCTTTGAGAGTTACCTGTGTTTCTTCCACTTGGCTGAATAGGCCTTTTTGGAACAAAATGAGCTTTTCTGCACTTTGAAAACTATGAACTACAGGAAGTGTTTCTTTAAAAACCTAACACAATTCTCATAAGGACGGAAATGCTGAATGCTGCAGCTTCTATCGTAGATGGTTTTCTTATGAGAGATACAAGGGTTTCTTCACCTCAGCTGAATATACGTTAAGTTAACAAACAGAGTCTATCCCCACCTTGAACCACCTAAGTTCCAGGAAGTATTCCTTTAAAAAACTAGCCGAATTCTACAGGGAAACAATGTGGTAGAAGCTCCTGGTCATAAGACAGATAGATTTCTTTCCAGAGATACATGTGGTTCTTCAAGTTAGCTGAATAGGCCTATTTAGAACAACATGAGCCTTTCTCCACCTAGAAAATTCTGATATGCAGCAGATATTCCTTTCAAAATCAAACTCAATTCTCACAGGGAAACAATGTGGTTGATGCTACATCTTTTAAAACAGGTGGTTTTCTTGAAGGAGACAGATGTGTTCCTTCAACTCAATGGAAAATTCCGAGTTGGAGCCAATGGAATCTATCTCCACCTTGAAACACCTAAGATGCAGGATGTGTTTTTTCAGAACAAACTGAATTCTCACAGGAAAAGCATGTGCTACATCCTCCTGCATCGACCAATGGAGGATTTCCTTGACAGACACATGTGTTTCATCACCTCACCTGAATAGGTGTATTTGAAGCACAAGGAGCCTCTCTCCCCTTTGAACATTTTGGTTTGCAGGAATTATTCCTTTCAAAACATAACACAAATCTCACTGGAAAAAAGGTGCTACATGCTCCTGCTTCTAACACAGGCGGTTTTCTTTTGAGGGATACAAGGATTCCTTCAATTTAGCTGAATAGGTCTATTTGCAACAAAATGAGCCCTTCTCCACCTTGAAAACTATCGTTCACAGGAATTATTCCTTTCAAAACTAACTCAATTCTCTGAGGGAGACAATGCAGAAGATGCTGCAGCTTCTCTCATAGATGGTTGTCTTTGGAGAGATAAACGTGTTTCCTCCCCTCAGTTGAATAGGCCTATTTGGAGCAACAAGGGCCTATCTCCACCTTGAAGCACCTAATTTCCAGGAAGTCTTTCTTTCAAAAGTTAACTCAGTCATCACAGAGAAACAATGTGCTGCTAGCTTCGGTTTCTACACAGATGGATTTCCTTCGAGAGATACTTGAGTTTCTTCAAGTAAGATGAACTGGTGGATCTGCAGCAAAATGAGCCTTTTCCATCTTGAAAACTTTGGTTTGCAGGAAGTACTCCTTTCAGAAACTAACTGAGTTCTCATGGCATAAAAATGGGCTCTGTGCGGCAGCCGCTTTCGTAGCTGAGTTTCTGTGAAGAGATACATATGGTTCTTCAACTTAGGTGACTAGGCCTATTTGGAGCAAACTGAGGCTATTTCCACCTTGATAGACCGTGGTTGCAGGAAGTATTCTTTTCCAAAACTTACGCAATTCTCACAGGAAAACAATGTGCTAGGTGCTCCTGCTTCAAACAGGGGTGGTTTTCTTTCGAGAAATACCTGTGTTTCTTCAACTTAGCCAAGTAGGGCTATTTGGAATAAAATGAGCCTTTTCGACCTTGAAAACTGTGAATTGCAGGAATTACTCTTTTCCAAATCCAATTCAACTCTCAAAGGGATACCTTGTGCTAGATGCTAGAGTTTCTACCATGCATACTTTTCTTTTAGAGGTACATGTACTTCCTCTACTCAGCTGAATAGCCCTCATGGACCAAACGCAGCCTATCTCCCCCTGCAAACACCTAAGATTCATGAAGAATTCCTTTCAAAAACTAACACAGTTCTCACAGGAAAGCATGTGCTTCTAACATGGATGGTTTTCCTTTGAGAGATACATGTGTTTCTTCAACTTAGCTGAATAGGCCTATTTGAAATGAGGGGAGCCTACTTTGAATGTTGATATTTGCAGGGTGCAATGCTTTAAAAAACTAAATGAATTCTCATAGTGAAACACTGTGCTAGATGTGGCAGTTTCTACCATTGATGGATTTCTTTGCATACATGCATGTGTATCTTCAGGTCACCCAAATAGGCCTACTTAGAGTAAGCACATGCTCTCTCCATCTTGAAACACCTAAGTGGCAGTAAGTATTCCTTTCAAAAATAACTCAAGTCTCAGAGGGAAACAACGTGCTCAATGCAAATGCTTCCATCACAGACGGTTTCCTTTGGAGAGGTACATGTGTTACATCTCCTTAGGGGAATAGGCCTATTTGGAACAAAATGATCCTTTCTCCACTGTGAATACTATGACTTGCAGGATGTATTCCACTCACAAAGTAACTCAAGTCTCACAAGGAAACAAAGTGGTAGGTTCTTTGCATGTAACATAGATTATTTTCTTTTGAGATACACACATGTTTCATCAACTTACTTGAACTGGCATATTTGCAAGAAAATGAGACTTTCTCCACCTGGAAAAGTATGATTTGCAGGAGTTATTCTTCCAAAACCTATCTGAAGTCTCACAGGGAAACAATGTGGTTGAAACTCCTGCTTCTAACTCGATGGTTTTCTTTCTAGGAATGCATGTGTTTCATCAACTTAGTTGACTATTCCTATTTGGAACACAATGAGCCTATCTCCCACCTGAAAACTGTGATCAGCAGGATGGATTCCTTTCCAAAACTTGCTTAATTCTCAAAGGGAAACAGTGTGCTAGAAGCTGCGGCTTCCAACATAGGTGATTGTCTTTGCAGGGCTACATGTGTTTCTTCAACTCACCGGAATAGGCCTACTTAGTGCAAAGAGAGACCTTCTGCACCTTGAAACAACTACGTTGCAAGAGATAGTCCTTCCAAAAACGAATTTAATTGTCCCAAGAACAAGGTGCTAAATGCTGCAGTTTCTAGCATACATGGTTTTCTTTGGGCAGGAACATGTGTTACTTCCACTCAGCTGAATAGGCCTATTTGGAGCAAACACAGCCTAGCTCCACTTTGAAACACCAAAGTTGCTGGAAGCATTCCTTTCCAGAACGGACACAATTCTCACTGGAATACAATGTGTCAGATGCTCCGGCTTCTAACATAGACGGTTTTCTTTGGAGAGATACTTGGGTTTCTTAAACTCAGCTGAATATACTTGAAGGGATCAGACAGAGTCTATCTTCACCTTCAACCACCTAAGTTCCAGGAAGTATTCCTTTAAAAAACTCACCGAATACTGCAGGCAAACAATGTGGTAGAAGCTGCTGGTTCTAAGACAGATGATTTTCTTTCAAGAGATACATGTGTTTCTAGAAGTTAGCTGAATAGGCCACTTTGGAACAAAATGAGCCTTTCTCCACCTAAAAAATACTGATTCTCAGGAGTTATTCCTTTCAAAACCAAATTCAATTTGGACAGGGAAACAGTGTGCTAGATGCTCCTGCTTCAAACAGGGATTGTTTTCTTTCGAGAAATACCTGTGTTTCTTCACTGTAGCCCAGTAGGGCTATTTGGAATAAAGTGAGCCTTTTCGACCTTGAAAACTGTGATTTGCAGGGATTACTCATTTCGAAAACTAATTCAACTCTCAAAGTGAAACAATGTGCTCTGCTACAGCTTCTAGCATACATGCTTTTCTTTGAAGAGGTACATGAATTTCTTCAACTCAGCTGGAGAGCCCTAATAGACCAAACGCAGTCTATATTAACCCTTCAACACCTAAGATTCAGGAAGTTTTCATTTACAAACTAATTCAGTTCTCACAGGAAAACAGTGTGCTTCTAACATGGATGGTTTTCCTGTGAGAGATACATGTGTTTCTTCAACTCAGCGGAAAAGGCATATTTGGAGCAAAGAGAGACAATCTATCTTGAAATACCTTAGTTGCAGGAAGCATTGCATTGAAAACCTAACTCAATACTCACAAGGAATCAATGTTCTACATGCTCCTGCATCTAATAGCGATGGTTTTCTTTGAGAGATACCTGTGTTTCTTCCACTTGGCTGAATAGGCCTTTTTGGAACAAAATGAGCTTTTCTGCACTTTGAAAACTATGAACTACAGGAAGTGTTTCTTTAAAAACCTAACACAATTCTCATAAGGACGGAAATGCTGAATGCTGCAGCTTCTATCGTAGATGGTTTTCTTATGAGAGATACAAGGGTTTCTTCACCTCAGCTGAATATACGTTAAGTTAACAAACAGAGTCTATCCCCACCTTGAACCACCTAAGTTCCAGGAAGTATTCCTTTAAAAAACTAGCCGAATTCTACAGGGAAACAATGTGGTAGAAGCTCCTGGTCATAAGACAGATAGATTTCTTTCCAGAGATACATGTGGTTCTTCAAGTTAGCTGAATAGGCCTATTTAGAACAACATGAGCCTTTCTCCACCTAGAAAATTCTGATATGCAGCAGATATTCCTTTCAAAATCAAACTCAATTCTCACAGGGAAACAATGTGGTTGATGCTACATCTTTTAAAACAGGTGGTTTTCTTGAAGGAGACAGATGTGTTCCTTCAACTCAATGGAAAATGCCGAGTTGGAGCCAATGGAATCTATCTCCACCTTGAAACACCTAAGATGCAGGATGTGTTTTTTCAGAACAAACTGAATTCTCACAGGAAAAGCATGTGCTACATCCTCCTGCATCGACCAATGGAGGATTTCCTTGACAGACACATGTGTTTCATCACCTCACCTGAATAGGTGTATTTGAAGCACAAGGAGCCTCTCTCCCCTTTGAACATTTTGGTTTGCAGGAATTATTCCTTTCAAAACATAACACAAATCTCACTGGAAAAAAGGTGCTACATGCTCCTGCTTCTAACACAGGCGGTTTTCTTTTGAGGGATACAAGGATTCCTTCAATTTAGCTGAATAGGTCTATTTGCAACAAAATGAGCCCTTCTCCACCTTGAAAACTATCGTTCACAGGAATTATTCCTTTCAAAACTAACTCAATTCTCTGAGGGAGACAATGCAGAAGATGCTGCAGCTTCTCTCATAGATGGTTGTCTTTGGAGAGATAAACGTGTTTCCTCCCCTCAGTTGAATAGGCCTATTTGGAGCAACAAGGGCCTATCTCCACCTTGAAGCACCTAATTTCCAGGAAGTCTTTCTTTCAAAAGTTAACTCAGTCATCACAGAGAAACAATGTGCTGCTAGCTTCGGTTTCTACACAGATGGATTTCCTTCGAGAGATACTTGAGTTTCTTCAAGTAAGATGAACTGGTGGATCTGCAGCAAAATGAGCCTTTTCCATCTTGAAAACTTTGGTTTGCAGGAAGTACTCCTTTCAGAAACTAACTGAGTTCTCATGGCATAAAAATGGGCTCTGTGCGGCAGCCGCTTTCGTAGCTGAGTTTCTGTGAAGAGATACATATGGTTCTTCAACTTAGGTGACTAGGCCTATTTGGAGCAAACTGAGGCTATTTCCACCTTGATAGACCGTGGTTGCAGGAAGTATTCTTTTCCAAAACTTACGCAATTCTCACAGGAAAACAATGTGCTAGGTGCTCCTGCTTCAAACAGGGGTGGTTTTCTTTCGAGAAATACCTGTGTTTCTTCAACTTAGCCAAGTAGGGCTATTTGGAATAAAATGAGCCTTTTCGACCTTGAAAACTGTGAATTGCAGGAATTACTCTTTTCCAAATCCAATTCAACTCTCAAAGGGATACCTTGTGCTAGATGCTAGAGTTTCTACCATGCATACTTTTCTTTTAGAGGTACATGTACTTCCTCTACTCAGCTGAATAGCCCTCATGGACCAAACGCAGCCTATCTCCCCCTGCAAACACCTAAGATTCATGAAGAATTCCTTTCAAAAACTAACACAGTTCTCACAGGAAAGCATGTGCTTCTAACATGGATGGTTTTCCTTTGAGAGATACATGTGTTTCTTCAACTTAGCTGAATAGGCCTATTTGAAATGAGGGGAGCCTACTTTGAATGTTGATATTTGCAGGGTGCAATGCTTTAAAAAACTAAATGAATTCTCATAGTGAAACACTGTGCTAGATGTGGCAGTTTCTACCATTGATGGATTTCTTTGCATACATGCATGTGTATCTTCAGGTCACCCAAATAGGCCTACTTAGAGTAAGCACATGCTCTCTCCATCTTGAAACACCTAAGTGGCAGTAAGTATTCCTTTCAAAAATAACTCAAGTCTCAGAGGGAAACAACGTGCTCAATGCAAATGCTTCCATCACAGACGGTTTCCTTTGGAGAGGTACATGTGTTACATCTCCTTAGGGGAATAGGCCTATTTGGAACAAAATGATCCTTTCTCCACTGTGAATACTATGACTTGCAGGATGTATTCCACTCACAAAGTAACTCAAGTCTCACAAGGAAACAAAGTGGTAGGTTCTTTGCATGTAACATAGATTATTTTCTTTTGAGATACACACATGTTTCATCAACTTACTTGAACTGGCATATTTGCAAGAAAATGAGACTTTCTCCACCTGGAAAAGTATGATTTGCAGGAGTTATTCTTCCAAAACCTATCTGAAGTCTCACAGGGAAACAATGTGGTTGAAACTCCTGCTTCTAACTCGATGGTTTTCTTTCTAGGAATGCATGTGTTTCATCAACTTAGTTGACTATTCCTATTTGGAACACAATGAGCCTATCTCCCACCTGAAAACTGTGATCAGCAGGATGGATTCCTTTCCAAAACTTGCTTAATTCTCAAAGGGAAACAGTGTGCTAGAAGCTGCGGCTTCCAACATAGGTGATTGTCTTTGCAGGGCTACATGTGTTTCTTCAACTCACCGGAATAGGCCTACTTAGTGCAAAGAGAGACCTTCTGCACCTTGAAACAACTACGTTGCAAGAGATAGTCCTTCCAAAAACGAATTTAATTGTCCCAAGAACAAGGTGCTAAATGCTGCAGTTTCTAGCATACATGGTTTTCTTTGGGCAGGAACATGTGTTACTTCCACTCAGCTGAATAGGCCTATTTGGAGCAAACACAGCCTAGCTCCACTTTGAAACACCAAAGTTGCTGGAAGCATTCCTTTCCAGAACGGACACAATTCTCACTGGAATACAATGTGTCAGATGCTCCGGCTTCTAACATAGACGGTTTTCTTTGGAGAGATACTTGGGTTTCTTAAACTCAGCTGAATATACTTTAAGGGATCAGACAGAGTCTATCTTCACCTTCAACCACCTAAGTTCCAGGAAGTATTCCTTTAAAAAACTCACCGAATACTGCAGGCAAACAATGTGGTAGAAGCTGCTGGTTCTAAGACAGATGATTTTCTTTCAAGAGATACATGTGTTTCTAGAAGTTAGCTGAATAGGCCACTTTGGAACAAAATGAGCCTTTCTCCACCTAAAAAATACTGATTCTCAGGAGTTATTCCTTTCAAAACCAAATTCAATTTGGACAGGGAAACAGTGTGCTAGATGCTCCTGCTTCAAACAGGGATTGTTTTCTTTCGAGAAATACCTGTGTTTCTTCACTGTAGCCCAGTAGGGCTATTTGGAATAAAGTGAGCCTTTTCGACCTTGAAAACTGTGATTTGCAGGGATTACTCATTTCGAAAACTAATTCAACTCTCAAAGTGAAACAATGTGCTCTGCTACAGCTTCTAGCATACATGCTTTTCTTTGAAGAGGTACATGAATTTCTTCAACTCAGCTGGAGAGCCCTAATAGACCAAACGCAGTCTATATTAACCCTTCAACACCTAAGATTCAGGAAGTTTTCATTTACAAACTAATTCAGTTCTCACAGGAAAACAGTGTGCTTCTAACATGGATGGTTTTCCTGTGAGAGATACATGTGTTTCTTCAACTCAGCGGAAAAGGCATATTTGGAGCAAAGAGAGACAATCTATCTTGAAATACCTTAGTTGCAGGAAGCATTGCATTGAAAACCTAACTCAATACTCACAAGGAATCAATGTTCTACATGCTCCTGCATCTAATAGCGATGGTTTTCTTTGAGAGATACCTGTGTTTCTTCCACTTGGCTGAATAGGCCTTTTTGGAACAAAATGAGCTTTTCTGCACTTTGAAAACTATGAACTACAGGAAGTGTTTCTTTAAAAACCTAACACAATTCTCATAAGGACGGAAATGCTGAATGCTGCAGCTTCTATCGTAGATGGTTTTCTTATGAGAGATACAAGGGTTTCTTCACCTCAGCTGAATATACGTTAAGTTAACAAACAGAGTCTATCCCCACCTTGAACCACCTAAGTTCCAGGAAGTATTCCTTTAAAAAACTAGCCGAATTCTACAGGGAAACAATGTGGTAGAAGCTCCTGGTCATAAGACAGATAGATTTCTTTCCAGAGATACATGTGGTTCTTCAAGTTAGCTGAATAGGCCTATTTAGAACAACATGAGCCTTTCTCCACCTAGAAAATTCTGATATGCAGCAGATATTCCTTTCAAAATCAAACTCAATTCTCACAGGGAAACAATGTGGTTGATGCTACATCTTTTAAAACAGGTGGTTTTCTTGAAGGAGACAGATGTGTTCCTTCAACTCAATGGAAAATGCCGAGTTGGAGCCAATGGAATCTATCTCCACCTTGAAACACCTAAGATGCAGGATGTGTTTTTTCAGAACAAACTGAATTCTCACAGGAAAAGCATGTGCTACATCCTCCTGCATCGACCAATGGAGGATTTCCTTGACAGACACATGTGTTTCATCACCTCACCTGAATAGGTGTATTTGAAGCACAAGGAGCCTCTCTCCCCTTTGAACATTTTGGTTTGCAGGAATTATTCCTTTCAAAACATAACACAAATCTCACTGGAAAAAAGGTGCTACATGCTCCTGCTTCTAACACAGGCGGTTTTCTTTTGAGGGATACAAGGATTCCTTCAATTTAGCTGAATAGGTCTATTTGCAACAAAATGAGCCCTTCTCCACCTTGAAAACTATCGTTCACAGGAATTATTCCTTTCAAAACTAACTCAATTCTCTGAGGGAGACAATGCAGAAGATGCTGCAGCTTCTCTCATAGATGGTTGTCTTTGGAGAGATAAACGTGTTTCCTCCCCTCAGTTGAATAGGCCTATTTGGAGCAACAAGGGCCTATCTCCACCTTGAAGCACCTAATTTCCAGGAAGTCTTTCTTTCAAAAGTTAACTCAGTCATCACAGAGAAACAATGTGCTGCTAGCTTCGGTTTCTACACAGATGGATTTCCTTCGAGAGATACTTGAGTTTCTTCAAGTAAGATGAACTGGTGGATCTGCAGCAAAATGAGCCTTTTCCATCTTGAAAACTTTGGTTTGCAGGAAGTACTCCTTTCAGAAACTAACTGAGTTCTCATGGCATAAAAATGGGCTCTGTGCGGCAGCCGCTTTCGTAGCTGAGTTTCTGTGAAGAGATACATATGGTTCTTCAACTTAGGTGACTAGGCCTATTTGGAGCAAACTGAGGCTATTTCCACCTTGATAGACCGTGGTTGCAGGAAGTATTCTTTTCCAAAACTTACGCAATTCTCACAGGAAAACAATGTGCTAGGTGCTCCTGCTTCAAACAGGGGTGGTTTTCTTTCGAGAAATACCTGTGTTTCTTCAACTTAGCCAAGTAGGGCTATTTGGAATAAAATGAGCCTTTTCGACCTTGAAAACTGTGAATTGCAGGAATTACTCTTTTCCAAATCCAATTCAACTCTCAAAGGGATACCTTGTGCTAGATGCTAGAGTTTCTACCATGCATACTTTTCTTTTAGAGGTACATGTACTTCCTCTACTCAGCTGAATAGCCCTCATGGACCAAACGCAGCCTATCTCCCCCTGCAAACACCTAAGATTCATGAAGAATTCCTTTCAAAAACTAACACAGTTCTCACAGGAAAGCATGTGCTTCTAACATGGATGGTTTTCCTTTGAGAGATACATGTGTTTCTTCAACTTAGCTGAATAGGCCTATTTGAAATGAGGGGAGCCTACTTTGAATGTTGATATTTGCAGGGTGCAATGCTTTAAAAAACTAAATGAATTCTCATAGTGAAACACTGTGCTAGATGTGGCAGTTTCTACCATTGATGGATTTCTTTGCATACATGCATGTGTATCTTCAGGTCACCCAAATAGGCCTACTTAGAGTAAGCACATGCTCTCTCCATCTTGAAACACCTAAGTGGCAGTAAGTATTCCTTTCAAAAATAACTCAAGTCTCAGAGGGAAACAACGTGCTCAATGCAAATGCTTCCATCACAGACGGTTTCCTTTGGAGAGGTACATGTGTTACATCTCCTTAGGGGAATAGGCCTATTTGGAACAAAATGATCCTTTCTCCACTGTGAATACTATGACTTGCAGGATGTATTCCACTCACAAAGTAACTCAAGTCTCACAAGGAAACAAAGTGGTAGGTTCTTTGCATGTAACATAGATTATTTTCTTTTGAGATACACACATGTTTCATCAACTTACTTGAACTGGCATATTTGCAAGAAAATGAGACTTTCTCCACCTGGAAAAGTATGATTTGCAGGAGTTATTCTTCCAAAACCTATCTGAAGTCTCACAGGGAAACAATGTGGTTGAAACTCCTGCTTCTAACTCGATGGTTTTCTTTCTAGGAATGCATGTGTTTCATCAACTTAGTTGACTATTCCTATTTGGAACACAATGAGCCTATCTCCCACCTGAAAACTGTGATCAGCAGGATGGATTCCTTTCCAAAACTTGCTTAATTCTCAAAGGGAAACAGTGTGCTAGAAGCTGCGGCTTCCAACATAGGTGATTGTCTTTGCAGGGCTACATGTGTTTCTTCAACTCACCGGAATAGGCCTACTTAGTGCAAAGAGAGACCTTCTGCACCTTGAAACAACTACGTTGCAAGAGATAGTCCTTCCAAAAACGAATTTAATTGTCCCAAGAACAAGGTGCTAAATGCTGCAGTTTCTAGCATACATGGTTTTCTTTGGGCAGGAACATGTGTTACTTCCACTCAGCTGAATAGGCCTATTTGGAGCAAACACAGCCTAGCTCCACTTTGAAACACCAAAGTTGCTGGAAGCATTCCTTTCCAGAACGGACACAATTCTCACTGGAATACAATGTGTCAGATGCTCCGGCTTCTAACATAGACGGTTTTCTTTGGAGAGATACTTGGGTTTCTTAAACTCAGCTGAATATACTTGAAGGGATCAGACAGAGTCTATCTTCACCTTCAACCACCTAAGTTCCAGGAAGTATTCCTTTAAAAAACTCACCGAATACTGCAGGCAAACAATGTGGTAGAAGCTGCTGGTTCTAAGACAGATGATTTTCTTTCAAGAGATACATGTGTTTCTAGAAGTTAGCTGAATAGGCCACTTTGGAACAAAATGAGCCTTTCTCCACCTAAAAAATACTGATTCTCAGGAGTTATTCCTTTCAAAACCAAATTCAATTTGGACAGGGAAACAGTGTGCTAGATGCTCCTGCTTCAAACAGGGATTGTTTTCTTTCGAGAAATACCTGTGTTTCTTCACTGTAGCCCAGTAGGGCTATTTGGAATAAAGTGAGCCTTTTCGACCTTGAAAACTGTGATTTGCAGGGATTACTCATTTCGAAAACTAATTCAACTCTCAAAGTGAAACAATGTGCTCTGCTACAGCTTCTAGCATACATGCTTTTCTTTGAAGAGGTACATGAATTTCTTCAACTCAGCTGGAGAGCCCTAATAGACCAAACGCAGTCTATATTAACCCTTCAACACCTAAGATTCAGGAAGTTTTCATTTACAAACTAATGCAGTTCTCACAGGAAAACAGTGTGCTTCTAACATGGATGGTTTTCCTGTGAGAGATACATGTGTTTCTTCAACTCAGCGGAAAAGGCATATTTGGAGCAAAGAGAGACAATCTATCTTGAAATACCTTAGTTGCAGGAAGCATTGCATTGAAAACCTAACTCAATACTCACAAGGAATCAATGTTCTACATGCTCCTGCATCTAATAGCGATGGTTTTCTTTGAGAGATACCTGTGTTTCTTCCACTTGGCTGAATAGGCCTTTTTGGAACAAAATGAGCTTTTCTGCACTTTGAAAACTATGAACTACAGGAAGTGTTTCTTTAAAAACCTAACACAATTCTCATAAGGACGGAAATGCTGAATGCTGCAGCTTCTATCGTAGATGGTTTTCTTATGAGAGATACAAGGGTTTCTTCACCTCAGCTGAATATACGTTAAGTTAACAAACAGAGTCTATCCCCACCTTGAACCACCTAAGTTCCAGGAAGTATTCCTTTAAAAAACTAGCCGAATTCTACAGGGAAACAATGTGGTAGAAGCTCCTGGTCATAAGACAGATAGATTTCTTTCCAGAGATACATGTGGTTCTTCAAGTTAGCTGAATAGGCCTATTTAGAACAACATGAGCCTTTCTCCACCTAGAAAATTCTGATATGCAGCAGATATTCCTTTCAAAATCAAACTCAATTCTCACAGGGAAACAATGTGGTTGATGCTACATCTTTTAAAACAGGTGGTTTTCTTGAAGGAGACAGATGTGTTCCTTCAACTCAATGGAAAATGCCGAGTTGGAGCCAATGGAATCTATCTCCACCTTGAAACACCTAAGATGCAGGATGTGTTTTTTCAGAACAAACTGAATTCTCACAGGAAAAGCATGTGCTACATCCTCCTGCATCGACCAATGGAGGATTTCCTTGACAGACACATGTGTTTCATCACCTCACCTGAATAGGTGTATTTGAAGCACAAGGAGCCTCTCTCCCCTTTGAACATTTTGGTTTGCAGGAATTATTCCTTTCAAAACATAACACAAATCTCACTGGAAAAAAGGTGCTACATGCTCCTGCTTCTAACACAGGCGGTTTTCTTTTGAGGGATACAAGGATTCCTTCAATTTAGCTGAATAGGTCTATTTGCAACAAAATGAGCCCTTCTCCACCTTGAAAACTATCGTTCACAGGAATTATTCCTTTCAAAACTAACTCAATTCTCTGAGGGAGACAATGCAGAAGATGCTGCAGCTTCTCTCATAGATGGTTGTCTTTGGAGAGATAAACGTGTTTCCTCCCCTCAGTTGAATAGGCCTATTTGGAGCAACAAGGGCCTATCTCCACCTTGAAGCACCTAATTTCCAGGAAGTCTTTCTTTCAAAAGTTAACTCAGTCATCACAGAGAAACAATGTGCTGCTAGCTTCGGTTTCTACACAGATGGATTTCCTTCGAGAGATACTTGAGTTTCTTCAAGTAAGATGAACTGGTGGATCTGCAGCAAAATGAGCCTTTTCCATCTTGAAAACTTTGGTTTGCAGGAAGTACTCCTTTCAGAAACTAACTGAGTTCTCATGGCATAAAAATGGGCTCTGTGCGGCAGCCGCTTTCGTAGCTGAGTTTCTGTGAAGAGATACATATGGTTCTTCAACTTAGGTGACTAGGCCTATTTGGAGCAAACTGAGGCTATTTCCACCTTGATAGACCGTGGTTGCAGGAAGTATTCTTTTCCAAAACTTACGCAATTCTCACAGGAAAACAATGTGCTAGGTGCTCCTGCTTCAAACAGGGGTGGTTTTCTTTCGAGAAATACCTGTGTTTCTTCAACTTAGCCAAGTAGGGCTATTTGGAATAAAATGAGCCTTTTCGACCTTGAAAACTGTGAATTGCAGGAATTACTCTTTTCCAAATCCAATTCAACTCTCAAAGGGATACCTTGTGCTAGATGCTAGAGTTTCTACCATGCATACTTTTCTTTTAGAGGTACATGTACTTCCTCTACTCAGCTGAATAGCCCTCATGGACCAAACGCAGCCTATCTCCCCCTGCAAACACCTAAGATTCATGAAGAATTCCTTTCAAAAACTAACACAGTTCTCACAGGAAAGCATGTGCTTCTAACATGGATGGTTTTCCTTTGAGAGATACATGTGTTTCTTCAACTTAGCTGAATAGGCCTATTTGAAATGAGGGGAGCCTACTTTGAATGTTGATATTTGCAGGGTGCAATGCTTTAAAAAACTAAATGAATTCTCATAGTGAAACACTGTGCTAGATGTGGCAGTTTCTACCATTGATGGATTTCTTTGCATACATGCATGTGTATCTTCAGGTCACCCAAATAGGCCTACTTAGAGTAAGCACATGCTCTCTCCATCTTGAAACACCTAAGTGGCAGTAAGTATTCCTTTCAAAAATAACTCAAGTCTCAGAGGGAAACAACGTGCTCAATGCAAATGCTTCCATCACAGACGGTTTCCTTTGGAGAGGTACATGTGTTACATCTCCTTAGGGGAATAGGCCTATTTGGAACAAAATGATCCTTTCTCCACTGTGAATACTATGACTTGCAGGATGTATTCCACTCACAAAGTAACTCAAGTCTCACAAGGAAACAAAGTGGTAGGTTCTTTGCATGTAACATAGATTATTTTCTTTTGAGATACACACATGTTTCATCAACTTACTTGAACTGGCATATTTGCAAGAAAATGAGACTTTCTCCACCTGGAAAAGTATGATTTGCAGGAGTTATTCTTCCAAAACCTATCTGAAGTCTCACAGGGAAACAATGTGGTTGAAACTCCTGCTTCTAACTCGATGGTTTTCTTTCTAGGAATGCATGTGTTTCATCAACTTAGTTGACTATTCCTATTTGGAACACAATGAGCCTATCTCCCACCTGAAAACTGTGATCAGCAGGATGGATTCCTTTCCAAAACTTGCTTAATTCTCAAAGGGAAACAGTGTGCTAGAAGCTGCGGCTTCCAACATAGGTGATTGTCTTTGCAGGGCTACATGTGTTTCTTCAACTCACCGGAATAGGCCTACTTAGTGCAAAGAGAGACCTTCTGCACCTTGAAACAACTACGTTGCAAGAGATAGTCCTTCCAAAAACGAATTTAATTGTCCCAAGAACAAGGTGCTAAATGCTGCAGTTTCTAGCATACATGGTTTTCTTTGGGCAGGAACATGTGTTACTTCCACTCAGCTGAATAGGCCTATTTGGAGCAAACACAGCCTAGCTCCACTTTGAAACACCAAAGTTGCTGGAAGCATTCCTTTCCAGAACGGACACAATTCTCACTGGAATACAATGTGTCAGATGCTCCGGCTTCTAACATAGACGGTTTTCTTTGGAGAGATACTTGGGTTTCTTAAACTCAGCTGAATATACTTTAAGGGATCAGACAGAGTCTATCTTCACCTTCAACCACCTAAGTTCCAGGAAGTATTCCTTTAAAAAACTCACCGAATACTGCAGGCAAACAATGTGGTAGAAGCTGCTGGTTCTAAGACAGATGATTTTCTTTCAAGAGATACATGTGTTTCTAGAAGTTAGCTGAATAGGCCACTTTGGAACAAAATGAGCCTTTCTCCACCTAAAAAATACTGATTCTCAGGAGTTATTCCTTTCAAAACCAAATTCAATTTGGACAGGGAAACAGTGTGCTAGATGCTCCTGCTTCAAACAGGGATTGTTTTCTTTCGAGAAATACCTGTGTTTCTTCACTGTAGCCCAGTAGGGCTATTTGGAATAAAGTGAGCCTTTTCGACCTTGAAAACTGTGATTTGCAGGGATTACTCATTTCGAAAACTAATTCAACTCTCAAAGTGAAACAATGTGCTCTGCTACAGCTTCTAGCATACATGCTTTTCTTTGAAGAGGTACATGAATTTCTTCAACTCAGCTGGAGAGCCCTAATAGACCAAACGCAGTCTATATTAACCCTTCAACACCTAAGATTCAGGAAGTTTTCATTTACAAACTAATTCAGTTCTCACAGGAAAACAGTGTGCTTCTAACATGGATGGTTTTCCTGTGAGAGATACATGTGTTTCTTCAACTCAGCGGAAAAGGCATATTTGGAGCAAAGAGAGACAATCTATCTTGAAATACCTTAGTTGCAGGAAGCATTGCATTGAAAACCTAACTCAATACTCACAAGGAATCAATGTTCTACATGCTCCTGCATCTAATAGCGATGGTTTTCTTTGAGAGATACCTGTGTTTCTTCCACTTGGCTGAATAGGCCTTTTTGGAACAAAATGAGCTTTTCTGCACTTTGAAAACTATGAACTACAGGAAGTGTTTCTTTAAAAACCTAACACAATTCTCATAAGGACGGAAATGCTGAATGCTGCAGCTTCTATCGTAGATGGTTTTCTTATGAGAGATACAAGGGTTTCTTCACCTCAGCTGAATATACGTTAAGTTAACAAACAGAGTCTATCCCCACCTTGAACCACCTAAGTTCCAGGAAGTATTCCTTTAAAAAACTAGCCGAATTCTACAGGGAAACAATGTGGTAGAAGCTCCTGGTCATAAGACAGATAGATTTCTTTCCAGAGATACATGTGGTTCTTCAAGTTAGCTGAATAGGCCTATTTAGAACAACATGAGCCTTTCTCCACCTAGAAAATTCTGATATGCAGCAGATATTCCTTTCAAAATCAAACTCAATTCTCACAGGGAAACAATGTGGTTGATGCTACATCTTTTAAAACAGGTGGTTTTCTTGAAGGAGACAGATGTGTTCCTTCAACTCAATGGAAAATGCCGAGTTGGAGCCAATGGAATCTATCTCCACCTTGAAACACCTAAGATGCAGGATGTGTTTTTTCAGAACAAACTGAATTCTCACAGGAAAAGCATGTGCTACATCCTCCTGCATCGACCAATGGAGGATTTCCTTGACAGACACATGTGTTTCATCACCTCACCTGAATAGGTGTATTTGAAGCACAAGGAGCCTCTCTCCCCTTTGAACATTTTGGTTTGCAGGAATTATTCCTTTCAAAACATAACACAAATCTCACTGGAAAAAAGGTGCTACATGCTCCTGCTTCTAACACAGGCGGTTTTCTTTTGAGGGATACAAGGATTCCTTCAATTTAGCTGAATAGGTCTATTTGCAACAAAATGAGCCCTTCTCCACCTTGAAAACTATCGTTCACAGGAATTATTCCTTTCAAAACTAACTCAATTCTCTGAGGGAGACAATGCAGAAGATGCTGCAGCTTCTCTCATAGATGGTTGTCTTTGGAGAGATAAACGTGTTTCCTCCCCTCAGTTGAATAGGCCTATTTGGAGCAACAAGGGCCTATCTCCACCTTGAAGCACCTAATTTCCAGGAAGTCTTTCTTTCAAAAGTTAACTCAGTCATCACAGAGAAACAATGTGCTGCTAGCTTCGGTTTCTACACAGATGGATTTCCTTCGAGAGATACTTGAGTTTCTTCAAGTAAGATGAACTGGTGGATCTGCAGCAAAATGAGCCTTTTCCATCTTGAAAACTTTGGTTTGCAGGAAGTACTCCTTTCAGAAACTAACTGAGTTCTCATGGCATAAAAATGGGCTCTGTGCGGCAGCCGCTTTCGTAGCTGAGTTTCTGTGAAGAGATACATATGGTTCTTCAACTTAGGTGACTAGGCCTATTTGGAGCAAACTGAGGCTATTTCCACCTTGATAGACCGTGGTTGCAGGAAGTATTCTTTTCCAAAACTTACGCAATTCTCACAGGAAAACAATGTGCTAGGTGCTCCTGCTTCAAACAGGGGTGGTTTTCTTTCGAGAAATACCTGTGTTTCTTCAACTTAGCCAAGTAGGGCTATTTGGAATAAAATGAGCCTTTTCGACCTTGAAAACTGTGAATTGCAGGAATTACTCTTTTCCAAATCCAATTCAACTCTCAAAGGGATACCTTGTGCTAGATGCTAGAGTTTCTACCATGCATACTTTTCTTTTAGAGGTACATGTACTTCCTCTACTCAGCTGAATAGCCCTCATGGACCAAACGCAGCCTATCTCCCCCTGCAAACACCTAAGATTCATGAAGAATTCCTTTCAAAAACTAACACAGTTCTCACAGGAAAGCATGTGCTTCTAACATGGATGGTTTTCCTTTGAGAGATACATGTGTTTCTTCAACTTAGCTGAATAGGCCTATTTGAAATGAGGGGAGCCTACTTTGAATGTTGATATTTGCAGGGTGCAATGCTTTAAAAAACTAAATGAATTCTCATAGTGAAACACTGTGCTAGATGTGGCAGTTTCTACCATTGATGGATTTCTTTGCATACATGCATGTGTATCTTCAGGTCACCCAAATAGGCCTACTTAGAGTAAGCACATGCTCTCTCCATCTTGAAACACCTAAGTGGCAGTAAGTATTCCTTTCAAAAATAACTCAAGTCTCAGAGGGAAACAACGTGCTCAATGCAAATGCTTCCATCACAGACGGTTTCCTTTGGAGAGGTACATGTGTTACATCTCCTTAGGGGAATAGGCCTATTTGGAACAAAATGATCCTTTCTCCACTGTGAATACTATGACTTGCAGGATGTATTCCACTCACAAAGTAACTCAAGTCTCACAAGGAAACAAAGTGGTAGGTTCTTTGCATGTAACATAGATTATTTTCTTTTGAGATACACACATGTTTCATCAACTTACTTGAACTGGCATATTTGCAAGAAAATGAGACTTTCTCCACCTGGAAAAGTATGATTTGCAGGAGTTATTCTTCCAAAACCTATCTGAAGTCTCACAGGGAAACAATGTGGTTGAAACTCCTGCTTCTAACTCGATGGTTTTCTTTCTAGGAATGCATGTGTTTCATCAACTTAGTTGACTATTCCTATTTGGAACACAATGAGCCTATCTCCCACCTGAAAACTGTGATCAGCAGGATGGATTCCTTTCCAAAACTTGCTTAATTCTCAAAGGGAAACAGTGTGCTAGAAGCTGCGGCTTCCAACATAGGTGATTGTCTTTGCAGGGCTACATGTGTTTCTTCAACTCACCGGAATAGGCCTACTTAGTGCAAAGAGAGACCTTCTGCACCTTGAAACAACTACGTTGCAAGAGATAGTCCTTCCAAAAACGAATTTAATTGTCCCAAGAACAAGGTGCTAAATGCTGCAGTTTCTAGCATACATGGTTTTCTTTGGGCAGGAACATGTGTTACTTCCACTCAGCTGAATAGGCCTATTTGGAGCAAACACAGCCTAGCTCCACTTTGAAACACCAAAGTTGCTGGAAGCATTCCTTTCCAGAACGGACACAATTCTCACTGGAATACAATGTGTCAGATGCTCCGGCTTCTAACATAGACGGTTTTCTTTGGAGAGATACTTGGGTTTCTTAAACTCAGCTGAATATACTTGAAGGGATCAGACAGAGTCTATCTTCACCTTCAACCACCTAAGTTCCAGGAAGTATTCCTTTAAAAAACTCACCGAATACTGCAGGCAAACAATGTGGTAGAAGCTGCTGGTTCTAAGACAGATGATTTTCTTTCAAGAGATACATGTGTTTCTAGAAGTTAGCTGAATAGGCCACTTTGGAACAAAATGAGCCTTTCTCCACCTAAAAAATACTGATTCTCAGGAGTTATTCCTTTCAAAACCAAATTCAATTTGGACAGGGAAACAGTGTGCTAGATGCTCCTGCTTCAAACAGGGATTGTTTTCTTTCGAGAAATACCTGTGTTTCTTCACTGTAGCCCAGTAGGGCTATTTGGAATAAAGTGAGCCTTTTCGACCTTGAAAACTGTGATTTGCAGGGATTACTCATTTCGAAAACTAATTCAACTCTCAAAGTGAAACAATGTGCTCTGCTACAGCTTCTAGCATACATGCTTTTCTTTGAAGAGGTACATGAATTTCTTCAACTCAGCTGGAGAGCCCTAATAGACCAAACGCAGTCTATATTAACCCTTCAACACCTAAGATTCAGGAAGTTTTCATTTACAAACTAATGCAGTTCTCACAGGAAAACAGTGTGCTTCTAACATGGATGGTTTTCCTGTGAGAGATACATGTGTTTCTTCAACTCAGCGGAAAAGGCATATTTGGAGCAAAGAGAGACAATCTATCTTGAAATACCTTAGTTGCAGGAAGCATTGCATTGAAAACCTAACTCAATACTCACAAGGAATCAATGTTCTACATGCTCCTGCATCTAATAGCGATGGTTTTCTTTGAGAGATACCTGTGTTTCTTCCACTTGGCTGAATAGGCCTTTTTGGAACAAAATGAGCTTTTCTGCACTTTGAAAACTATGAACTACAGGAAGTGTTTCTTTAAAAACCTAACACAATTCTCATAAGGACGGAAATGCTGAATGCTGCAGCTTCTATCGTAGATGGTTTTCTTATGAGAGATACAAGGGTTTCTTCACCTCAGCTGAATATACGTTAAGTTAACAAACAGAGTCTATCCCCACCTTGAACCACCTAAGTTCCAGGAAGTATTCCTTTAAAAAACTAGCCGAATTCTACAGGGAAACAATGTGGTAGAAGCTCCTGGTCATAAGACAGATAGATTTCTTTCCAGAGATACATGTGGTTCTTCAAGTTAGCTGAATAGGCCTATTTAGAACAACATGAGCCTTTCTCCACCTAGAAAATTCTGATATGCAGCAGATATTCCTTTCAAAATCAAACTCAATTCTCACAGGGAAACAATGTGGTTGATGCTACATCTTTTAAAACAGGTGGTTTTCTTGAAGGAGACAGATGTGTTCCTTCAACTCAATGGAAAATGCCGAGTTGGAGCCAATGGAATCTATCTCCACCTTGAAACACCTAAGATGCAGGATGTGTTTTTTCAGAACAAACTGAATTCTCACAGGAAAAGCATGTGCTACATCCTCCTGCATCGACCAATGGAGGATTTCCTTGACAGACACATGTGTTTCATCACCTCACCTGAATAGGTGTATTTGAAGCACAAGGAGCCTCTCTCCCCTTTGAACATTTTGGTTTGCAGGAATTATTCCTTTCAAAACATAACACAAATCTCACTGGAAAAAAGGTGCTACATGCTCCTGCTTCTAACACAGGCGGTTTTCTTTTGAGGGATACAAGGATTCCTTCAATTTAGCTGAATAGGTCTATTTGCAACAAAATGAGCCCTTCTCCACCTTGAAAACTATCGTTCACAGGAATTATTCCTTTCAAAACTAACTCAATTCTCTGAGGGAGACAATGCAGAAGATGCTGCAGCTTCTCTCATAGATGGTTGTCTTTGGAGAGATAAACGTGTTTCCTCCCCTCAGTTGAATAGGCCTATTTGGAGCAACAAGGGCCTATCTCCACCTTGAAGCACCTAATTTCCAGGAAGTCTTTCTTTCAAAAGTTAACTCAGTCATCACAGAGAAACAATGTGCTGCTAGCTTCGGTTTCTACACAGATGGATTTCCTTCGAGAGATACTTGAGTTTCTTCAAGTAAGATGAACTGGTGGATCTGCAGCAAAATGAGCCTTTTCCATCTTGAAAACTTTGGTTTGCAGGAAGTACTCCTTTCAGAAACTAACTGAGTTCTCATGGCATAAAAATGGGCTCTGTGCGGCAGCCGCTTTCGTAGCTGAGTTTCTGTGAAGAGATACATATGGTTCTTCAACTTAGGTGACTAGGCCTATTTGGAGCAAACTGAGGCTATTTCCACCTTGATAGACCGTGGTTGCAGGAAGTATTCTTTTCCAAAACTTACGCAATTCTCACAGGAAAACAATGTGCTAGGTGCTCCTGCTTCAAACAGGGGTGGTTTTCTTTCGAGAAATACCTGTGTTTCTTCAACTTAGCCAAGTAGGGCTATTTGGAATAAAATGAGCCTTTTCGACCTTGAAAACTGTGAATTGCAGGAATTACTCTTTTCCAAATCCAATTCAACTCTCAAAGGGATACCTTGTGCTAGATGCTAGAGTTTCTACCATGCATACTTTTCTTTTAGAGGTACATGTACTTCCTCTACTCAGCTGAATAGCCCTCATGGACCAAACGCAGCCTATCTCCCCCTGCAAACACCTAAGATTCATGAAGAATTCCTTTCAAAAACTAACACAGTTCTCACAGGAAAGCATGTGCTTCTAACATGGATGGTTTTCCTTTGAGAGATACATGTGTTTCTTCAACTTAGCTGAATAGGCCTATTTGAAATGAGGGGAGCCTACTTTGAATGTTGATATTTGCAGGGTGCAATGCTTTAAAAAACTAAATGAATTCTCATAGTGAAACACTGTGCTAGATGTGGCAGTTTCTACCATTGATGGATTTCTTTGCATACATGCATGTGTATCTTCAGGTCACCCAAATAGGCCTACTTAGAGTAAGCACATGCTCTCTCCATCTTGAAACACCTAAGTGGCAGTAAGTATTCCTTTCAAAAATAACTCAAGTCTCAGAGGGAAACAACGTGCTCAATGCAAATGCTTCCATCACAGACGGTTTCCTTTGGAGAGGTACATGTGTTACATCTCCTTAGGGGAATAGGCCTATTTGGAACAAAATGATCCTTTCTCCACTGTGAATACTATGACTTGCAGGATGTATTCCACTCACAAAGTAACTCAAGTCTCACAAGGAAACAAAGTGGTAGGTTCTTTGCATGTAACATAGATTATTTTCTTTTGAGATACACACATGTTTCATCAACTTACTTGAACTGGCATATTTGCAAGAAAATGAGACTTTCTCCACCTGGAAAAGTATGATTTGCAGGAGTTATTCTTCCAAAACCTATCTGAAGTCTCACAGGGAAACAATGTGGTTGAAACTCCTGCTTCTAACTCGATGGTTTTCTTTCTAGGAATGCATGTGTTTCATCAACTTAGTTGACTATTCCTATTTGGAACACAATGAGCCTATCTCCCACCTGAAAACTGTGATCAGCAGGATGGATTCCTTTCCAAAACTTGCTTAATTCTCAAAGGGAAACAGTGTGCTAGAAGCTGCGGCTTCCAACATAGGTGATTGTCTTTGCAGGGCTACATGTGTTTCTTCAACTCACCGGAATAGGCCTACTTAGTGCAAAGAGAGACCTTCTGCACCTTGAAACAACTACGTTGCAAGAGATAGTCCTTCCAAAAACGAATTTAATTGTCCCAAGAACAAGGTGCTAAATGCTGCAGTTTCTAGCATACATGGTTTTCTTTGGGCAGGAACATGTGTTACTTCCACTCAGCTGAATAGGCCTATTTGGAGCAAACACAGCCTAGCTCCACTTTGAAACACCAAAGTTGCTGGAAGCATTCCTTTCCAGAACGGACACAATTCTCACTGGAATACAATGTGTCAGATGCTCCGGCTTCTAACATAGACGGTTTTCTTTGGAGAGATACTTGGGTTTCTTAAACTCAGCTGAATATACTTTAAGGGATCAGACAGAGTCTATCTTCACCTTCAACCACCTAAGTTCCAGGAAGTATTCCTTTAAAAAACTCACCGAATACTGCAGGCAAACAATGTGGTAGAAGCTGCTGGTTCTAAGACAGATGATTTTCTTTCAAGAGATACATGTGTTTCTAGAAGTTAGCTGAATAGGCCACTTTGGAACAAAATGAGCCTTTCTCCACCTAAAAAATACTGATTCTCAGGAGTTATTCCTTTCAAAACCAAATTCAATTTGGACAGGGAAACAGTGTGCTAGATGCTCCTGCTTCAAACAGGGATTGTTTTCTTTCGAGAAATACCTGTGTTTCTTCACTGTAGCCCAGTAGGGCTATTTGGAATAAAGTGAGCCTTTTCGACCTTGAAAACTGTGATTTGCAGGGATTACTCATTTCGAAAACTAATTCAACTCTCAAAGTGAAACAATGTGCTCTGCTACAGCTTCTAGCATACATGCTTTTCTTTGAAGAGGTACATGAATTTCTTCAACTCAGCTGGAGAGCCCTAATAGACCAAACGCAGTCTATATTAACCCTTCAACACCTAAGATTCAGGAAGTTTTCATTTACAAACTAATTCAGTTCTCACAGGAAAACAGTGTGCTTCTAACATGGATGGTTTTCCTGTGAGAGATACATGTGTTTCTTCAACTCAGCGGAAAAGGCATATTTGGAGCAAAGAGAGACAATCTATCTTGAAATACCTTAGTTGCAGGAAGCATTGCATTGAAAACCTAACTCAATACTCACAAGGAATCAATGTTCTACATGCTCCTGCATCTAATAGCGATGGTTTTCTTTGAGAGATACCTGTGTTTCTTCCACTTGGCTGAATAGGCCTTTTTGGAACAAAATGAGCTTTTCTGCACTTTGAAAACTATGAACTACAGGAAGTGTTTCTTTAAAAACCTAACACAATTCTCATAAGGACGGAAATGCTGAATGCTGCAGCTTCTATCGTAGATGGTTTTCTTATGAGAGATACAAGGGTTTCTTCACCTCAGCTGAATATACGTTAAGTTAACAAACAGAGTCTATCCCCACCTTGAACCACCTAAGTTCCAGGAAGTATTCCTTTAAAAAACTAGCCGAATTCTACAGGGAAACAATGTGGTAGAAGCTCCTGGTCATAAGACAGATAGATTTCTTTCCAGAGATACATGTGGTTCTTCAAGTTAGCTGAATAGGCCTATTTAGAACAACATGAGCCTTTCTCCACCTAGAAAATTCTGATATGCAGCAGATATTCCTTTCAAAATCAAACTCAATTCTCACAGGGAAACAATGTGGTTGATGCTACATCTTTTAAAACAGGTGGTTTTCTTGAAGGAGACAGATGTGTTCCTTCAACTCAATGGAAAATGCCGAGTTGGAGCCAATGGAATCTATCTCCACCTTGAAACACCTAAGATGCAGGATGTGTTTTTTCAGAACAAACTGAATTCTCACAGGAAAAGCATGTGCTACATCCTCCTGCATCGACCAATGGAGGATTTCCTTGACAGACACATGTGTTTCATCACCTCACCTGAATAGGTGTATTTGAAGCACAAGGAGCCTCTCTCCCCTTTGAACATTTTGGTTTGCAGGAATTATTCCTTTCAAAACATAACACAAATCTCACTGGAAAAAAGGTGCTACATGCTCCTGCTTCTAACACAGGCGGTTTTCTTTTGAGGGATACAAGGATTCCTTCAATTTAGCTGAATAGGTCTATTTGCAACAAAATGAGCCCTTCTCCACCTTGAAAACTATCGTTCACAGGAATTATTCCTTTCAAAACTAACTCAATTCTCTGAGGGAGACAATGCAGAAGATGCTGCAGCTTCTCTCATAGATGGTTGTCTTTGGAGAGATAAACGTGTTTCCTCCCCTCAGTTGAATAGGCCTATTTGGAGCAACAAGGGCCTATCTCCACCTTGAAGCACCTAATTTCCAGGAAGTCTTTCTTTCAAAAGTTAACTCAGTCATCACAGAGAAACAATGTGCTGCTAGCTTCGGTTTCTACACAGATGGATTTCCTTCGAGAGATACTTGAGTTTCTTCAAGTAAGATGAACTGGTGGATCTGCAGCAAAATGAGCCTTTTCCATCTTGAAAACTTTGGTTTGCAGGAAGTACTCCTTTCAGAAACTAACTGAGTTCTCATGGCATAAAAATGGGCTCTGTGCGGCAGCCGCTTTCGTAGCTGAGTTTCTGTGAAGAGATACATATGGTTCTTCAACTTAGGTGACTAGGCCTATTTGGAGCAAACTGAGGCTATTTCCACCTTGATAGACCGTGGTTGCAGGAAGTATTCTTTTCCAAAACTTACGCAATTCTCACAGGAAAACAATGTGCTAGGTGCTCCTGCTTCAAACAGGGGTGGTTTTCTTTCGAGAAATACCTGTGTTTCTTCAACTTAGCCAAGTAGGGCTATTTGGAATAAAATGAGCCTTTTCGACCTTGAAAACTGTGAATTGCAGGAATTACTCTTTTCCAAATCCAATTCAACTCTCAAAGGGATACCTTGTGCTAGATGCTAGAGTTTCTACCATGCATACTTTTCTTTTAGAGGTACATGTACTTCCTCTACTCAGCTGAATAGCCCTCATGGACCAAACGCAGCCTATCTCCCCCTGCAAACACCTAAGATTCATGAAGAATTCCTTTCAAAAACTAACACAGTTCTCACAGGAAAGCATGTGCTTCTAACATGGATGGTTTTCCTTTGAGAGATACATGTGTTTCTTCAAGTTAGCTGAATAGGCCTATTTGAAATGAGGGGAGCCTACTTTGAATGTTGATATTTGCAGGGTGCAATGCTTTAAAAAACTAAATGAATTCTCATAGTGAAACACTGTGCTAGATGTGGCAGTTTCTACCATTGATGGATTTCTTTGCATACATGCATGTGTATCTTCAGGTCACCCAAATAGGCCTACTTAGAGTAAGCACATGCTCTCTCCATCTTGAAACACCTAAGTGGCAGTAAGTATTCCTTTCAAAAATAACTCAAGTCTCAGAGGGAAACAACGTGCTCAATGCAAATGCTTCCATCACAGACGGTTTCCTTTGGAGAGGTACATGTGTTACATCTCCTTAGGGGAATAGGCCTATTTGGAACAAAATGATCCTTTCTCCACTGTGAATACTATGACTTGCAGGATGTATTCCACTCACAAAGTAACTCAAGTCTCACAAGGAAACAAAGTGGTAGGTTCTTTGCATGTAACATAGATTATTTTCTTTTGAGATACACACATGTTTCATCAACTTACTTGAACTGGCATATTTGCAAGAAAATGAGACTTTCTCCACCTGGAAAAGTATGATTTGCAGGAGTTATTCTTCCAAAACCTATCTGAAGTCTCACAGGGAAACAATGTGGTTGAAACTCCTGCTTCTAACTCGATGGTTTTCTTTCTAGGAATGCATGTGTTTCATCAACTTAGTTGACTATTCCTATTTGGAACACAATGAGCCTATCTCCCACCTGAAAACTGTGATCAGCAGGATGGATTCCTTTCCAAAACTTGCTTAATTCTCAAAGGGAAACAGTGTGCTAGAAGCTGCGGCTTCCAACATAGGTGATTGTCTTTGCAGGGCTACATGTGTTTCTTCAACTCACCGGAATAGGCCTACTTAGTGCAAAGAGAGACCTTCTGCACCTTGAAACAACTACGTTGCAAGAGATAGTCCTTCCAAAAACGAATTTAATTGTCCCAAGAACAAGGTGCTAAATGCTGCAGTTTCTAGCATACATGGTTTTCTTTGGGCAGGAACATGTGTTACTTCCACTCAGCTGAATAGGCCTATTTGGAGCAAACACAGCCTAGCTCCACTTTGAAACACCAAAGTTGCTGGAAGCATTCCTTTCCAGAACGGACACAATTCTCACTGGAATACAATGTGTCAGATGCTCCGGCTTCTAACATAGACGGTTTTCTTTGGAGAGATACTTGGGTTTCTTAAACTCAGCTGAATATACTTGAAGGGATCAGACAGAGTCTATCTTCACCTTCAACCACCTAAGTTCCAGGAAGTATTCCTTTAAAAAACTCACCGAATACTGCAGGCAAACAATGTGGTAGAAGCTGCTGGTTCTAAGACAGATGATTTTCTTTCAAGAGATACATGTGTTTCTAGAAGTTAGCTGAATAGGCCACTTTGGAACAAAATGAGCCTTTCTCCACCTAAAAAATACTGATTCTCAGGAGTTATTCCTTTCAAAACCAAATTCAATTTGGACAGGGAAACAGTGTGCTAGATGCTCCTGCTTCAAACAGGGATTGTTTTCTTTCGAGAAATACCTGTGTTTCTTCACTGTAGCCCAGTAGGGCTATTTGGAATAAAGTGAGCCTTTTCGACCTTGAAAACTGTGATTTGCAGGGATTACTCATTTCGAAAACTAATTCAACTCTCAAAGTGAAACAATGTGCTCTGCTACAGCTTCTAGCATACATGCTTTTCTTTGAAGAGGTACATGAATTTCTTCAACTCAGCTGGAGAGCCCTAATAGACCAAACGCAGTCTATATTAACCCTTCAACACCTAAGATTCAGGAAGTTTTCATTTACAAACTAATGCAGTTCTCACAGGAAAACAGTGTGCTTCTAACATGGATGGTTTTCCTGTGAGAGATACATGTGTTTCTTCAACTCAGCGGAAAAGGCATATTTGGAGCAAAGAGAGACAATCTATCTTGAAATACCTTAGTTGCAGGAAGCATTGCATTGAAAACCTAACTCAATACTCACAAGGAATCAATGTTCTACATGCTCCTGCATCTAATAGCGATGGTTTTCTTTGAGAGATACCTGTGTTTCTTCCACTTGGCTGAATAGGCCTTTTTGGAACAAAATGAGCTTTTCTGCACTTTGAAAACTATGAACTACAGGAAGTGTTTCTTTAAAAACCTAACACAATTCTCATAAGGACGGAAATGCTGAATGCTGCAGCTTCTATCGTAGATGGTTTTCTTATGAGAGATACAAGGGTTTCTTCACCTCAGCTGAATATACGTTAAGTTAACAAACAGAGTCTATCCCCACCTTGAACCACCTAAGTTCCAGGAAGTATTCCTTTAAAAAACTAGCCGAATTCTACAGGGAAACAATGTGGTAGAAGCTCCTGGTCATAAGACAGATAGATTTCTTTCCAGAGATACATGTGGTTCTTCAAGTTAGCTGAATAGGCCTATTTAGAACAACATGAGCCTTTCTCCACCTAGAAAATTCTGATATGCAGCAGATATTCCTTTCAAAATCAAACTCAATTCTCACAGGGAAACAATGTGGTTGATGCTACATCTTTTAAAACAGGTGGTTTTCTTGAAGGAGACAGATGTGTTCCTTCAACTCAATGGAAAATGCCGAGTTGGAGCCAATGGAATCTATCTCCACCTTGAAACACCTAAGATGCAGGATGTGTTTTTTCAGAACAAACTGAATTCTCACAGGAAAAGCATGTGCTACATCCTCCTGCATCGACCAATGGAGGATTTCCTTGACAGACACATGTGTTTCATCACCTCACCTGAATAGGTGTATTTGAAGCACAAGGAGCCTCTCTCCCCTTTGAACATTTTGGTTTGCAGGAATTATTCCTTTCAAAACATAACACAAATCTCACTGGAAAAAAGGTGCTACATGCTCCTGCTTCTAACACAGGCGGTTTTCTTTTGAGGGATACAAGGATTCCTTCAATTTAGCTGAATAGGTCTATTTGCAACAAAATGAGCCCTTCTCCACCTTGAAAACTATCGTTCACAGGAATTATTCCTTTCAAAACTAACTCAATTCTCTGAGGGAGACAATGCAGAAGATGCTGCAGCTTCTCTCATAGATGGTTGTCTTTGGAGAGATAAACGTGTTTCCTCCCCTCAGTTGAATAGGCCTATTTGGAGCAACAAGGGCCTATCTCCACCTTGAAGCACCTAATTTCCAGGAAGTCTTTCTTTCAAAAGTTAACTCAGTCATCACAGAGAAACAATGTGCTGCTAGCTTCGGTTTCTACACAGATGGATTTCCTTCGAGAGATACTTGAGTTTCTTCAAGTAAGATGAACTGGTGGATCTGCAGCAAAATGAGCCTTTTCCATCTTGAAAACTTTGGTTTGCAGGAAGTACTCCTTTCAGAAACTAACTGAGTTCTCATGGCATAAAAATGGGCTCTGTGCGGCAGCCGCTTTCGTAGCTGAGTTTCTGTGAAGAGATACATATGGTTCTTCAACTTAGGTGACTAGGCCTATTTGGAGCAAACTGAGGCTATTTCCACCTTGATAGACCGTGGTTGCAGGAAGTATTCTTTTCCAAAACTTACGCAATTCTCACAGGAAAACAATGTGCTAGGTGCTCCTGCTTCAAACAGGGGTGGTTTTCTTTCGAGAAATACCTGTGTTTCTTCAACTTAGCCAAGTAGGGCTATTTGGAATAAAATGAGCCTTTTCGACCTTGAAAACTGTGAATTGCAGGAATTACTCTTTTCCAAATCCAATTCAACTCTCAAAGGGATACCTTGTGCTAGATGCTAGAGTTTCTACCATGCATACTTTTCTTTTAGAGGTACATGTACTTCCTCTACTCAGCTGAATAGCCCTCATGGACCAAACGCAGCCTATCTCCCCCTGCAAACACCTAAGATTCATGAAGAATTCCTTTCAAAAACTAACACAGTTCTCACAGGAAAGCATGTGCTTCTAACATGGATGGTTTTCCTTTGAGAGATACATGTGTTTCTTCAACTTAGCTGAATAGGCCTATTTGAAATGAGGGGAGCCTACTTTGAATGTTGATATTTGCAGGGTGCAATGCTTTAAAAAACTAAATGAATTCTCATAGTGAAACACTGTGCTAGATGTGGCAGTTTCTACCATTGATGGATTTCTTTGCATACATGCATGTGTATCTTCAGGTCACCCAAATAGGCCTACTTAGAGTAAGCACATGCTCTCTCCATCTTGAAACACCTAAGTGGCAGTAAGTATTCCTTTCAAAAATAACTCAAGTCTCAGAGGGAAACAACGTGCTCAATGCAAATGCTTCCATCACAGACGGTTTCCTTTGGAGAGGTACATGTGTTACATCTCCTTAGGGGAATAGGCCTATTTGGAACAAAATGATCCTTTCTCCACTGTGAATACTATGACTTGCAGGATGTATTCCACTCACAAAGTAACTCAAGTCTCACAAGGAAACAAAGTGGTAGGTTCTTTGCATGTAACATAGATTATTTTCTTTTGAGATACACACATGTTTCATCAACTTACTTGAACTGGCATATTTGCAAGAAAATGAGACTTTCTCCACCTGGAAAAGTATGATTTGCAGGAGTTATTCTTCCAAAACCTATCTGAAGTCTCACAGGGAAACAATGTGGTTGAAACTCCTGCTTCTAACTCGATGGTTTTCTTTCTAGGAATGCATGTGTTTCATCAACTTAGTTGACTATTCCTATTTGGAACACAATGAGCCTATCTCCCACCTGAAAACTGTGATCAGCAGGATGGATTCCTTTCCAAAACTTGCTTAATTCTCAAAGGGAAACAGTGTGCTAGAAGCTGCGGCTTCCAACATAGGTGATTGTCTTTGCAGGGCTACATGTGTTTCTTCAACTCACCGGAATAGGCCTACTTAGTGCAAAGAGAGACCTTCTGCACCTTGAAACAACTACGTTGCAAGAGATAGTCCTTCCAAAAACGAATTTAATTGTCCCAAGAACAAGGTGCTAAATGCTGCAGTTTCTAGCATACATGGTTTTCTTTGGGCAGGAACATGTGTTACTTCCACTCAGCTGAATAGGCCTATTTGGAGCAAACACAGCCTAGCTCCACTTTGAAACACCAAAGTTGCTGGAAGCATTCCTTTCCAGAACGGACACAATTCTCACTGGAATACAATGTGTCAGATGCTCCGGCTTCTAACATAGACGGTTTTCTTTGGAGAGATACTTGGGTTTCTTAAACTCAGCTGAATATACTTGAAGGGATCAGACAGAGTCTATCTTCACCTTCAACCACCTAAGTTCCAGGAAGTATTCCTTTAAAAAACTCACCGAATACTGCAGGCAAACAATGTGGTAGAAGCTGCTGGTTCTAAGACAGATGATTTTCTTTCAAGAGATACATGTGTTTCTAGAAGTTAGCTGAATAGGCCACTTTGGAACAAAATGAGCCTTTCTCCACCTAAAAAATACTGATTCTCAGGAGTTATTCCTTTCAAAACCAAATTCAATTTGGACAGGGAAACAGTGTGCTAGATGCTCCTGCTTCAAACAGGGATTGTTTTCTTTCGAGAAATACCTGTGTTTCTTCACTGTAGCCCAGTAGGGCTATTTGGAATAAAGTGAGCCTTTTCGACCTTGAAAACTGTGATTTGCAGGGATTACTCATTTCGAAAACTAATTCAACTCTCAAAGTGAAACAATGTGCTCTGCTACAGCTTCTAGCATACATGCTTTTCTTTGAAGAGGTACATGAATTTCTTCAACTCAGCTGGAGAGCCCTAATAGACCAAACGCAGTCTATATTAACCCTTCAACACCTAAGATTCAGGAAGTTTTCATTTACAAACTAATTCAGTTCTCACAGGAAAACAGTGTGCTTCTAACATGGATGGTTTTCCTGTGAGAGATACATGTGTTTCTTCAACTCAGCGGAAAAGGCATATTTGGAGCAAAGAGAGACAATCTATCTTGAAATACCTTAGTTGCAGGAAGCATTGCATTGAAAACCTAACTCAATACTCACAAGGAATCAATGTTCTACATGCTCCTGCATCTAATAGCGATGGTTTTCTTTGAGAGATACCTGTGTTTCTTCCACTTGGCTGAATAGGCCTTTTTGGAACAAAATGAGCTTTTCTGCACTTTGAAAACTATGAACTACAGGAAGTGTTTCTTTAAAAACCTAACACAATTCTCATAAGGACGGAAATGCTGAATGCTGCAGCTTCTATCGTAGATGGTTTTCTTATGAGAGATACAAGGGTTTCTTCACCTCAGCTGAATATACGTTAAGTTAACAAACAGAGTCTATCCCCACCTTGAACCACCTAAGTTCCAGGAAGTATTCCTTTAAAAAACTAGCCGAATTCTACAGGGAAACAATGTGGTAGAAGCTCCTGGTCATAAGACAGATAGATTTCTTTCCAGAGATACATGTGGTTCTTCAAGTTAGCTGAATAGGCCTATTTAGAACAACATGAGCCTTTCTCCACCTAGAAAATTCTGATATGCAGCAGATATTCCTTTCAAAATCAAACTCAATTCTCACAGGGAAACAATGTGGTTGATGCTACATCTTTTAAAACAGGTGGTTTTCTTGAAGGAGACAGATGTGTTCCTTCAACTCAATGGAAAATGCCGAGTTGGAGCCAATGGAATCTATCTCCACCTTGAAACACCTAAGATGCAGGATGTGTTTTTTCAGAACAAACTGAATTCTCACAGGAAAAGCATGTGCTACATCCTCCTGCATCGACCAATGGAGGATTTCCTTGACAGACACATGTGTTTCATCACCTCACCTGAATAGGTGTATTTGAAGCACAAGGAGCCTCTCTCCCCTTTGAACATTTTGGTTTGCAGGAATTATTCCTTTCAAAACATAACACAAATCTCACTGGAAAAAAGGTGCTACATGCTCCTGCTTCTAACACAGGCGGTTTTCTTTTGAGGGATACAAGGATTCCTTCAATTTAGCTGAATAGGTCTATTTGCAACAAAATGAGCCCTTCTCCACCTTGAAAACTATCGTTCACAGGAATTATTCCTTTCAAAACTAACTCAATTCTCTGAGGGAGACAATGCAGAAGATGCTGCAGCTTCTCTCATAGATGGTTGTCTTTGGAGAGATAAACGTGTTTCCTCCCCTCAGTTGAATAGGCCTATTTGGAGCAACAAGGGCCTATCTCCACCTTGAAGCACCTAATTTCCAGGAAGTCTTTCTTTCAAAAGTTAACTCAGTCATCACAGAGAAACAATGTGCTGCTAGCTTCGGTTTCTACACAGATGGATTTCCTTCGAGAGATACTTGAGTTTCTTCAAGTAAGATGAACTGGTGGATCTGCAGCAAAATGAGCCTTTTCCATCTTGAAAACTTTGGTTTGCAGGAAGTACTCCTTTCAGAAACTAACTGAGTTCTCATGGCATAAAAATGGGCTCTGTGCGGCAGCCGCTTTCGTAGCTGAGTTTCTGTGAAGAGATACATATGGTTCTTCAACTTAGGTGACTAGGCCTATTTGGAGCAAACTGAGGCTATTTCCACCTTGATAGACCGTGGTTGCAGGAAGTATTCTTTTCCAAAACTTACGCAATTCTCACAGGAAAACAATGTGCTAGGTGCTCCTGCTTCAAACAGGGGTGGTTTTCTTTCGAGAAATACCTGTGTTTCTTCAACTTAGCCAAGTAGGGCTATTTGGAATAAAATGAGCCTTTTCGACCTTGAAAACTGTGAATTGCAGGAATTACTCTTTTCCAAATCCAATTCAACTCTCAAAGGGATACCTTGTGCTAGATGCTAGAGTTTCTACCATGCATACTTTTCTTTTAGAGGTACATGTACTTCCTCTACTCAGCTGAATAGCCCTCATGGACCAAACGCAGCCTATCTCCCCCTGCAAACACCTAAGATTCATGAAGAATTCCTTTCAAAAACTAACACAGTTCTCACAGGAAAGCATGTGCTTCTAACATGGATGGTTTTCCTTTGAGAGATACATGTGTTTCTTCAACTTAGCTGAATAGGCCTATTTGAAATGAGGGGAGCCTACTTTGAATGTTGATATTTGCAGGGTGCAATGCTTTAAAAAACTAAATGAATTCTCATAGTGAAACACTGTGCTAGATGTGGCAGTTTCTACCATTGATGGATTTCTTTGCATACATGCATGTGTATCTTCAGGTCACCCAAATAGGCCTACTTAGAGTAAGCACATGCTCTCTCCATCTTGAAACACCTAAGTGGCAGTAAGTATTCCTTTCAAAAATAACTCAAGTCTCAGAGGGAAACAACGTGCTCAATGCAAATGCTTCCATCACAGACGGTTTCCTTTGGAGAGGTACATGTGTTACATCTCCTTAGGGGAATAGGCCTATTTGGAACAAAATGATCCTTTCTCCACTGTGAATACTATGACTTGCAGGATGTATTCCACTCACAAAGTAACTCAAGTCTCACAAGGAAACAAAGTGGTAGGTTCTTTGCATGTAACATAGATTATTTTCTTTTGAGATACACACATGTTTCATCAACTTACTTGAACTGGCATATTTGCAAGAAAATGAGACTTTCTCCACCTGGAAAAGTATGATTTGCAGGAGTTATTCTTCCAAAACCTATCTGAAGTCTCACAGGGAAACAATGTGGTTGAAACTCCTGCTTCTAACTCGATGGTTTTCTTTCTAGGAATGCATGTGTTTCATCAACTTAGTTGACTATTCCTATTTGGAACACAATGAGCCTATCTCCCACCTGAAAACTGTGATCAGCAGGATGGATTCCTTTCCAAAACTTGCTTAATTCTCAAAGGGAAACAGTGTGCTAGAAGCTGCGGCTTCCAACATAGGTGATTGTCTTTGCAGGGCTACATGTGTTTCTTCAACTCACCGGAATAGGCCTACTTAGTGCAAAGAGAGACCTTCTGCACCTTGAAACAACTACGTTGCAAGAGATAGTCCTTCCAAAAACGAATTTAATTGTCCCAAGAACAAGGTGCTAAATGCTGCAGTTTCTAGCATACATGGTTTTCTTTGGGCAGGAACATGTGTTACTTCCACTCAGCTGAATAGGCCTATTTGGAGCAAACACAGCCTAGCTCCACTTTGAAACACCAAAGTTGCTGGAAGCATTCCTTTCCAGAACGGACACAATTCTCACTGGAATACAATGTGTCAGATGCTCCGGCTTCTAACATAGACGGTTTTCTTTGGAGAGATACTTGGGTTTCTTAAACTCAGCTGAATATACTTGAAGGGATCAGACAGAGTCTATCTTCACCTTCAACCACCTAAGTTCCAGGAAGTATTCCTTTAAAAAACTCACCGAATACTGCAGGCAAACAATGTGGTAGAAGCTGCTGGTTCTAAGACAGATGATTTTCTTTCAAGAGATACATGTGTTTCTAGAAGTTAGCTGAATAGGCCACTTTGGAACAAAATGAGCCTTTCTCCACCTAAAAAATACTGATTCTCAGGAGTTATTCCTTTCAAAACCAAATTCAATTTGGACAGGGAAACAGTGTGCTAGATGCTCCTGCTTCAAACAGGGATTGTTTTCTTTCGAGAAATACCTGTGTTTCTTCACTGTAGCCCAGTAGGGCTATTTGGAATAAAGTGAGCCTTTTCGACCTTGAAAACTGTGATTTGCAGGGATTACTCATTTCGAAAACTAATTCAACTCTCAAAGTGAAACAATGTGCTCTGCTACAGCTTCTAGCATACATGCTTTTCTTTGAAGAGGTACATGAATTTCTTCAACTCAGCTGGAGAGCCCTAATAGACCAAACGCAGTCTATATTAACCCTTCAACACCTAAGATTCAGGAAGTTTTCATTTACAAACTAATGCAGTTCTCACAGGAAAACAGTGTGCTTCTAACATGGATGGTTTTCCTGTGAGAGATACATGTGTTTCTTCAACTCAGCGGAAAAGGCATATTTGGAGCAAAGAGAGACAATCTATCTTGAAATACCTTAGTTGCAGGAAGCATTGCATTGAAAACCTAACTCAATACTCACAAGGAATCAATGTTCTACATGCTCCTGCATCTAATAGCGATGGTTTTCTTTGAGAGATACCTGTGTTTCTTCCACTTGGCTGAATAGGCCTTTTTGGAACAAAATGAGCTTTTCTGCACTTTGAAAACTATGAACTACAGGAAGTGTTTCTTTAAAAACCTAACACAATTCTCATAAGGACGGAAATGCTGAATGCTGCAGCTTCTATCGTAGATGGTTTTCTTATGAGAGATACAAGGGTTTCTTCACCTCAGCTGAATATACGTTAAGTTAACAAACAGAGTCTATCCCCACCTTGAACCACCTAAGTTCCAGGAAGTATTCCTTTAAAAAACTAGCCGAATTCTACAGGGAAACAATGTGGTAGAAGCTCCTGGTCATAAGACAGATAGATTTCTTTCCAGAGATACATGTGGTTCTTCAAGTTAGCTGAATAGGCCTATTTAGAACAACATGAGCCTTTCTCCACCTAGAAAATTCTGATATGCAGCAGATATTCCTTTCAAAATCAAACTCAATTCTCACAGGGAAACAATGTGGTTGATGCTACATCTTTTAAAACAGGTGGTTTTCTTGAAGGAGACAGATGTGTTCCTTCAACTCAATGGAAAATGCCGAGTTGGAGCCAATGGAATCTATCTCCACCTTGAAACACCTAAGATGCAGGATGTGTTTTTTCAGAACAAACTGAATTCTCACAGGAAAAGCATGTGCTACATCCTCCTGCATCGACCAATGGAGGATTTCCTTGACAGACACATGTGTTTCATCACCTCACCTGAATAGGTGTATTTGAAGCACAAGGAGCCTCTCTCCCCTTTGAACATTTTGGTTTGCAGGAATTATTCCTTTCAAAACATAACACAAATCTCACTGGAAAAAAGGTGCTACATGCTCCTGCTTCTAACACAGGCGGTTTTCTTTTGAGGGATACAAGGATTCCTTCAATTTAGCTGAATAGGTCTATTTGCAACAAAATGAGCCCTTCTCCACCTTGAAAACTATCGTTCACAGGAATTATTCCTTTCAAAACTAACTCAATTCTCTGAGGGAGACAATGCAGAAGATGCTGCAGCTTCTCTCATAGATGGTTGTCTTTGGAGAGATAAACGTGTTTCCTCCCCTCAGTTGAATAGGCCTATTTGGAGCAACAAGGGCCTATCTCCACCTTGAAGCACCTAATTTCCAGGAAGTCTTTCTTTCAAAAGTTAACTCAGTCATCACAGAGAAACAATGTGCTGCTAGCTTCGGTTTCTACACAGATGGATTTCCTTCGAGAGATACTTGAGTTTCTTCAAGTAAGATGAACTGGTGGATCTGCAGCAAAATGAGCCTTTTCCATCTTGAAAACTTTGGTTTGCAGGAAGTACTCCTTTCAGAAACTAACTGAGTTCTCATGGCATAAAAATGGGCTCTGTGCGGCAGCCGCTTTCGTAGCTGAGTTTCTGTGAAGAGATACATATGGTTCTTCAACTTAGGTGACTAGGCCTATTTGGAGCAAACTGAGGCTATTTCCACCTTGATAGACCGTGGTTGCAGGAAGTATTCTTTTCCAAAACTTACGCAATTCTCACAGGAAAACAATGTGCTAGGTGCTCCTGCTTCAAACAGGGGTGGTTTTCTTTCGAGAAATACCTGTGTTTCTTCAACTTAGCCAAGTAGGGCTATTTGGAATAAAATGAGCCTTTTCGACCTTGAAAACTGTGAATTGCAGGAATTACTCTTTTCCAAATCCAATTCAACTCTCAAAGGGATACCTTGTGCTAGATGCTAGAGTTTCTACCATGCATACTTTTCTTTTAGAGGTACATGTACTTCCTCTACTCAGCTGAATAGCCCTCATGGACCAAACGCAGCCTATCTCCCCCTGCAAACACCTAAGATTCATGAAGAATTCCTTTCAAAAACTAACACAGTTCTCACAGGAAAGCATGTGCTTCTAACATGGATGGTTTTCCTTTGAGAGATACATGTGTTTCTTCAACTTAGCTGAATAGGCCTATTTGAAATGAGGGGAGCCTACTTTGAATGTTGATATTTGCAGGGTGCAATGCTTTAAAAAACTAAATGAATTCTCATAGTGAAACACTGTGCTAGATGTGGCAGTTTCTACCATTGATGGATTTCTTTGCATACATGCATGTGTATCTTCAGGTCACCCAAATAGGCCTACTTAGAGTAAGCACATGCTCTCTCCATCTTGAAACACCTAAGTGGCAGTAAGTATTCCTTTCAAAAATAACTCAAGTCTCAGAGGGAAACAACGTGCTCAATGCAAATGCTTCCATCACAGACGGTTTCCTTTGGAGAGGTACATGTGTTACATCTCCTTAGGGGAATAGGCCTATTTGGAACAAAATGATCCTTTCTCCACTGTGAATACTATGACTTGCAGGATGTATTCCACTCACAAAGTAACTCAAGTCTCACAAGGAAACAAAGTGGTAGGTTCTTTGCATGTAACATAGATTATTTTCTTTTGAGATACACACATGTTTCATCAACTTACTTGAACTGGCATATTTGCAAGAAAATGAGACTTTCTCCACCTGGAAAAGTATGATTTGCAGGAGTTATTCTTCCAAAACCTATCTGAAGTCTCACAGGGAAACAATGTGGTTGAAACTCCTGCTTCTAACTCGATGGTTTTCTTTCTAGGAATGCATGTGTTTCATCAACTTAGTTGACTATTCCTATTTGGAACACAATGAGCCTATCTCCCACCTGAAAACTGTGATCAGCAGGATGGATTCCTTTCCAAAACTTGCTTAATTCTCAAAGGGAAACAGTGTGCTAGAAGCTGCGGCTTCCAACATAGGTGATTGTCTTTGCAGGGCTACATGTGTTTCTTCAACTCACCGGAATAGGCCTACTTAGTGCAAAGAGAGACCTTCTGCACCTTGAAACAACTACGTTGCAAGAGATAGTCCTTCCAAAAACGAATTTAATTGTCCCAAGAACAAGGTGCTAAATGCTGCAGTTTCTAGCATACATGGTTTTCTTTGGGCAGGAACATGTGTTACTTCCACTCAGCTGAATAGGCCTATTTGGAGCAAACACAGCCTAGCTCCACTTTGAAACACCAAAGTTGCTGGAAGCATTCCTTTCCAGAACGGACACAATTCTCACTGGAATACAATGTGTCAGATGCTCCGGCTTCTAACATAGACGGTTTTCTTTGGAGAGATACTTGGGTTTCTTAAACTCAGCTGAATATACTTGAAGGGATCAGACAGAGTCTATCTTCACCTTCAACCACCTAAGTTCCAGGAAGTATTCCTTTAAAAAACTCACCGAATACTGCAGGCAAACAATGTGGTAGAAGCTGCTGGTTCTAAGACAGATGATTTTCTTTCAAGAGATACATGTGTTTCTAGAAGTTAGCTGAATAGGCCACTTTGGAACAAAATGAGCCTTTCTCCACCTAAAAAATACTGATTCTCAGGAGTTATTCCTTTCAAAACCAAATTCAATTTGGACAGGGAAACAGTGTGCTAGATGCTCCTGCTTCAAACAGGGATTGTTTTCTTTCGAGAAATACCTGTGTTTCTTCACTGTAGCCCAGTAGGGCTATTTGGAATAAAGTGAGCCTTTTCGACCTTGAAAACTGTGATTTGCAGGGATTACTCATTTCGAAAACTAATTCAACTCTCAAAGTGAAACAATGTGCTCTGCTACAGCTTCTAGCATACATGCTTTTCTTTGAAGAGGTACATGAATTTCTTCAACTCAGCTGGAGAGCCCTAATAGACCAAACGCAGTCTATATTAACCCTTCAACACCTAAGATTCAGGAAGTTTTCATTTACAAACTAATGCAGTTCTCACAGGAAAACAGTGTGCTTCTAACATGGATGGTTTTCCTGTGAGAGATACATGTGTTTCTTCAACTCAGCGGAAAAGGCATATTTGGAGCAAAGAGAGACAATCTATCTTGAAATACCTTAGTTGCAGGAAGCATTGCATTGAAAACCTAACTCAATACTCACAAGGAATCAATGTTCTACATGCTCCTGCATCTAATAGCGATGGTTTTCTTTGAGAGATACCTGTGTTTCTTCCACTTGGCTGAATAGGCCTTTTTGGAACAAAATGAGCTTTTCTGCACTTTGAAAACTATGAACTACAGGAAGTGTTTCTTTAAAAACCTAACACAATTCTCATAAGGACGGAAATGCTGAATGCTGCAGCTTCTATCGTAGATGGTTTTCTTATGAGAGATACAAGGGTTTCTTCACCTCAGCTGAATATACGTTAAGTTAACAAACAGAGTCTATCCCCACCTTGAACCACCTAAGTTCCAGGAAGTATTCCTTTAAAAAACTAGCCGAATTCTACAGGGAAACAATGTGGTAGAAGCTCCTGGTCATAAGACAGATAGATTTCTTTCCAGAGATACATGTGGTTCTTCAAGTTAGCTGAATAGGCCTATTTAGAACAACATGAGCCTTTCTCCACCTAGAAAATTCTGATATGCAGCAGATATTCCTTTCAAAATCAAACTCAATTCTCACAGGGAAACAATGTGGTTGATGCTACATCTTTTAAAACAGGTGGTTTTCTTGAAGGAGACAGATGTGTTCCTTCAACTCAATGGAAAATGCCGAGTTGGAGCCAATGGAATCTATCTCCACCTTGAAACACCTAAGATGCAGGATGTGTTTTTTCAGAACAAACTGAATTCTCACAGGAAAAGCATGTGCTACATCCTCCTGCATCGACCAATGGAGGATTTCCTTGACAGACACATGTGTTTCATCACCTCACCTGAATAGGTGTATTTGAAGCACAAGGAGCCTCTCTCCCCTTTGAACATTTTGGTTTGCAGGAATTATTCCTTTCAAAACATAACACAAATCTCACTGGAAAAAAGGTGCTACATGCTCCTGCTTCTAACACAGGCGGTTTTCTTTTGAGGGATACAAGGATTCCTTCAATTTAGCTGAATAGGTCTATTTGCAACAAAATGAGCCCTTCTCCACCTTGAAAACTATCGTTCACAGGAATTATTCCTTTCAAAACTAACTCAATTCTCTGAGGGAGACAATGCAGAAGATGCTGCAGCTTCTCTCATAGATGGTTGTCTTTGGAGAGATAAACGTGTTTCCTCCCCTCAGTTGAATAGGCCTATTTGGAGCAACAAGGGCCTATCTCCACCTTGAAGCACCTAATTTCCAGGAAGTCTTTCTTTCAAAAGTTAACTCAGTCATCACAGAGAAACAATGTGCTGCTAGCTTCGGTTTCTACACAGATGGATTTCCTTCGAGAGATACTTGAGTTTCTTCAAGTAAGATGAACTGGTGGATCTGCAGCAAAATGAGCCTTTTCCATCTTGAAAACTTTGGTTTGCAGGAAGTACTCCTTTCAGAAACTAACTGAGTTCTCATGGCATAAAAATGGGCTCTGTGCGGCAGCCGCTTTCGTAGCTGAGTTTCTGTGAAGAGATACATATGGTTCTTCAACTTAGGTGACTAGGCCTATTTGGAGCAAACTGAGGCTATTTCCACCTTGATAGACCGTGGTTGCAGGAAGTATTCTTTTCCAAAACTTACGCAATTCTCACAGGAAAACAATGTGCTAGGTGCTCCTGCTTCAAACAGGGGTGGTTTTCTTTCGAGAAATACCTGTGTTTCTTCAACTTAGCCAAGTAGGGCTATTTGGAATAAAATGAGCCTTTTCGACCTTGAAAACTGTGAATTGCAGGAATTACTCTTTTCCAAATCCAATTCAACTCTCAAAGGGATACCTTGTGCTAGATGCTAGAGTTTCTACCATGCATACTTTTCTTTTAGAGGTACATGTACTTCCTCTACTCAGCTGAATAGCCCTCATGGACCAAACGCAGCCTATCTCCCCCTGCAAACACCTAAGATTCATGAAGAATTCCTTTCAAAAACTAACACAGTTCTCACAGGAAAGCATGTGCTTCTAACATGGATGGTTTTCCTTTGAGAGATACATGTGTTTCTTCAACTTAGCTGAATAGGCCTATTTGAAATGAGGGGAGCCTACTTTGAATGTTGATATTTGCAGGGTGCAATGCTTTAAAAAACTAAATGAATTCTCATAGTGAAACACTGTGCTAGATGTGGCAGTTTCTACCATTGATGGATTTCTTTGCATACATGCATGTGTATCTTCAGGTCACCCAAATAGGCCTACTTAGAGTAAGCACATGCTCTCTCCATCTTGAAACACCTAAGTGGCAGTAAGTATTCCTTTCAAAAATAACTCAAGTCTCAGAGGGAAACAACGTGCTCAATGCAAATGCTTCCATCACAGACGGTTTCCTTTGGAGAGGTACATGTGTTACATCTCCTTAGGGGAATAGGCCTATTTGGAACAAAATGATCCTTTCTCCACTGTGAATACTATGACTTGCAGGATGTATTCCACTCACAAAGTAACTCAAGTCTCACAAGGAAACAAAGTGGTAGGTTCTTTGCATGTAACATAGATTATTTTCTTTTGAGATACACACATGTTTCATCAACTTACTTGAACTGGCATATTTGCAAGAAAATGAGACTTTCTCCACCTGGAAAAGTATGATTTGCAGGAGTTATTCTTCCAAAACCTATCTGAAGTCTCACAGGGAAACAATGTGGTTGAAACTCCTGCTTCTAACTCGATGGTTTTCTTTCTAGGAATGCATGTGTTTCATCAACTTAGTTGACTATTCCTATTTGGAACACAATGAGCCTATCTCCCACCTGAAAACTGTGATCAGCAGGATGGATTCCTTTCCAAAACTTGCTTAATTCTCAAAGGGAAACAGTGTGCTAGAAGCTGCGGCTTCCAACATAGGTGATTGTCTTTGCAGGGCTACATGTGTTTCTTCAACTCACCGGAATAGGCCTACTTAGTGCAAAGAGAGACCTTCTGCACCTTGAAACAACTACGATGCAAGAGATAGTGCTTCCAAAAACGAATTTAATTGTCCCAAGAACAAGGTGCTAAATGCTGCAGTTTCTAGCATACATGGTTTTCTTTGGGCAGGAACATGTGTTACTTCCACTCAGCTGAATAGGCCTATTTGGAGCAAACACAGCCTAGCTCCACTTTGAAACACCAAAGTTGCTGGAAGCATTCCTTTCCAGAACGGACACAATTCTCACTGGAATACAATGTGTCAGATGCTCCGGCTTCTAACATAGACGGTTTTCTTTGGAGAGATACTTGGGTTTCTTAAACTCAGCTGAATATACTTTAAGGGATCAGACAGAGTCTATCTTCACCTTCAACCACCTAAGTTCCAGGAAGTATTCCTTTAAAAAACTCACCGAATACTGCAGGCAAACAATGTGGTAGAAGCTGCTGGTTCTAAGACAGATGATTTTCTTTCAAGAGATACATGTGTTTCTAGAAGTTAGCTGAATAGGCCACTTTGGAACAAAATGAGCCTTTCTCCACCTAAAAAATACTGATTCTCAGGAGTTATTCCTTTCAAAACCAAATTCAATTTGGACAGGGAAACAGTGTGCTAGATGCTCCCGCTTCAAACAGGGATTGTTTTCTTTCGAGAAATACCTGTGTTTCTTCACTGTAGCCCAGTAGGGCTATTTGGAATAAAGTGAGCCTTTTCGACCTTGAAAACTGTGATTTGCAGGGATTACTCATTTCGAAAACTAATTCAACTCTCAAAGTGAAACAATGTGCTCTGCTACAGCTTCTAGCATACATGCTTTTCTTTGAAGAGGTACATGAATTTCTTCAACTCAGCTGGAGAGCCCTAATAGACCAAACGCAGTCTATATTAACCCTTCAACACCTAAGATTCAGGAAGTTTTCATTTACAAACTAATGCAGTTCTCACAGGAAAACAGTGTGCTTCTAACATGGATGGTTTTCCTGTGAGAGATACATGTGTTTCTTCAACTCAGCGGAAAAGGCATATTTGGAGCAAAGAGAGACAATCTATCTTGAAATACCTTAGTTGCAGGAAGCATTGCATTGAAAACCTAACTCAATACTCACAAGGAATCAATGTTCTACATGCTCCTGCATCTAATAGCGATGGTTTTCTTTGAGAGATACCTGTGTTTCTTCCACTTGGCTGAATAGGCCTTTTTGGAACAAAATGAGCTTTTCTGCACTTTGAAAACTATGAACTACAGGAAGTGTTTCTTTAAAAACCTAACACAATTCTCATAAGGACGGAAATGCTGAATGCTGCAGCTTCTATCGTAGATGGTTTTCTTATGAGAGATACAAGGGTTTCTTCACCTCAGCTGAATATACGTTAAGTTAACAAACAGAGTCTATCCCCACCTTGAACCACCTAAGTTCCAGGAAGTATTCCTTAAAAAACTAGCCGAATTCTACAGGGAAACAATGTGGTAGAAGCTCCTGGTCATAAGACAGATAGATTTCTTTCCAGAGATACATGTGGTTCTTCAAGTTAGCTGAATAGGCCTATTTAGAACAACATGAGCCTTTCTCCACCTAGAAAATTCTGATATGCAGCAGATATTCCTTTCAAAATCAAACTCAATTCTCACAGGGAAACAATGTGGTTGATGCTACATCTTTTAAAACAGGTGGTTTTCTTGAAGGAGACAGATGTGTTCCTTCAACTCAATGGAAAATGCCGAGTTGGAGCCAATGGAATCTATCTCCACCTTGAAACACCTAAGATGCAGGATGTGTTTTTTCAGAACAAACTGAATTCTCACAGGAAAAGCATGTGCTACATCCTCCTGCATCGACCAATGGAGGATTTCCTTGACAGACACATGTGTTTCATCACCTCACCTGAATAGGTGTATTTGAAGCACAAGGAGCCTCTCTCCCCTTTGAACATTTTGGTTTGCAGGAATTATTCCTTTCAAAACATAACACAAATCTCACTGGAAAAAAGGTGCTACATGCTCCTGCTTCTAACACAGGCGGTTTTCTTTTGAGGGATACAAGGATTCCTTCAATTTAGCTGAATAGGTCTATTTGCAACAAAATGAGCCCTTCTCCACCTTGAAAACTATCGTTCACAGGAATTATTCCTTTCAAAACTAACTCAATTCTCTGAGGGAGACAATGCAGAAGATGCTGCAGCTTCTCTCATAGATGGTTGTCTTTGGAGAGATAAACGTGTTTCCTCCCCTCAGTTGAATAGGCCTATTTGGAGCAACAAGGGCCTATCTCCACCTTGAAGCACCTAATTTCCAGGAAGTCTTTCTTTCAAAAGTTAACTCAGTCATCACAGAGAAACAATGTGCTGCTAGCTTCGGTTTCTACACAGATGGATTTCCTTCGAGAGATACTTGAGTTTCTTCAAGTAAGATGAACTGGTGGATCTGCAGCAAAATGAGCCTTTTCCATCTTGAAAACTTTGGTTTGCAGGAAGTACTCCTTTCAGAAACTAACTGAGTTCTCATGGCATAAAAATGGGCTCTGTGCGGCAGCCGCTTTCGTAGCTGAGTTTCTGTGAAGAGATACATATGGTTCTTCAACTTAGGTGACTAGGCCTATTTGGAGCAAACTGAGGCTATTTCCACCTTGATAGACCGTGGTTGCAGGAAGTATTCTTTTCCAAAACTTACGCAATTCTCACAGGAAAACAATGTGCTAGGTGCTCCTGCTTCAAACAGGGGTGGTTTTCTTTCGAGAAATACCTGTGTTTCTTCAACTTAGCCAAGTAGGGCTATTTGGAATAAAATGAGCCTTTTCGACCTTGAAAACTGTGAATTGCAGGAATTACTCTTTTCCAAATCCAATTCAACTCTCAAAGGGATACCTTGTGCTAGATGCTAGAGTTTCTACCATGCATACTTTTCTTTTAGAGGTACATGTACTTCCTCTACTCAGCTGAATAGCCCTCATGGACCAAACGCAGCCTATCTCCCCCTGCAAACACCTAAGATTCATGAAGAATTCCTTTCAAAAACTAACACAGTTCTCACAGGAAAGCATGTGCTTCTAACATGGATGGTTTTCCTTTGAGAGATACATGTGTTTCTTCAAGTTAGCTGAATAGGCCTATTTGAAATGAGGGGAGCCTACTTTGAATGTTGATATTTGCAGGGTGCAATGCTTTAAAAAACTAAATGAATTCTCATAGTGAAACACTGTGCTAGATGTGGCAGTTTCTACCATTGATGGATTTCTTTGCATACATGCATGTGTATCTTCAGGTCACCCAAATAGGCCTACTTAGAGTAAGCACATGCTCTCTCCATCTTGAAACACCTAAGTGGCAGTAAGTATTCCTTTCAAAAATAACTCAAGTCTCAGAGGGAAACAACGTGCTCAATGCAAATGCTTCCATCACAGACGGTTTCCTTTGGAGAGGTACATGTGTTACATCTCCTTAGGGGAATAGGCCTATTTGGAACAAAATGATCCTTTCTCCACTGTGAATACTATGACTTGCAGGATGTATTCCACTCACAAAGTAACTCAAGTCTCACAAGGAAACAAAGTGGTAGGTTCTTTGCATGTAACATAGATTATTTTCTTTTGAGATACACACATGTTTCATCAACTTACTTGAACTGGCATATTTGCAAGAAAATGAGACTTTCTCCACCTGGAAAAGTATGATTTGCAGGAGTTATTCTTCCAAAACCTATCTGAAGTCTCACAGGGAAACAATGTGGTTGAAACTCCTGCTTCTAACTCGATGGTTTTCTTTCTAGGAATGCATGTGTTTCATCAACTTAGTTGACTATTCCTATTTGGAACACAATGAGCCTATCTCCCACCTGAAAACTGTGATCAGCAGGATGGATTCCTTTCCAAAACTTGCTTAATTCTCAAAGGGAAACAGTGTGCTAGAAGCTGCGGCTTCCAACATAGGTGATTGTCTTTGCAGGGCTACATGTGTTTCTTCAACTCACCGGAATAGGCCTACTTAGTGCAAAGAGAGACCTTCTGCACCTTGAAACAACTACGTTGCAAGAGATAGTCCTTCCAAAAACGAATTTAATTGTCCCAAGAACAAGGTGCTAAATGCTGCAGTTTCTAGCATACATGGTTTTCTTTGGGCAGGAACATGTGTTACTTCCACTCAGCTGAATAGGCCTATTTGGAGCAAACACAGCCTAGCTCCACTTTGAAACACCAAAGTTGCTGGAAGCATTCCTTTCCAGAACGGACACAATTCTCACTGGAATACAATGTGTCAGATGCTCCGGCTTCTAACATAGACGGTTTTCTTTGGAGAGATACTTGGGTTTCTTAAACTCAGCTGAATATACTTTAAGGGATCAGACAGAGTCTATCTTCACCTTCAACCACCTAAGTTCCAGGAAGTATTCCTTTAAAAAACTCACCGAATACTGCAGGCAAACAATGTGGTAGAAGCTGCTGGTTCTAAGACAGATGATTTTCTTTCAAGAGATACATGTGTTTCTAGAAGTTAGCTGAATAGGCCACTTTGGAACAAAATGAGCCTTTCTCCACCTAAAAAATACTGATTCTCAGGAGTTATTCCTTTCAAAACCAAATTCAATTTGGACAGGGAAACAGTGTGCTAGATGCTCCTGCTTCAAACAGGGATTGTTTTCTTTCGAGAAATACCTGTGTTTCTTCACTGTAGCCCAGTAGGGCTATTTGGAATAAAGTGAGCCTTTTCGACCTTGAAAACTGTGATTTGCAGGGATTACTCATTTCGAAAACTAATTCAACTCTCAAAGTGAAACAATGTGCTCTGCTACAGCTTCTAGCATACATGCTTTTCTTTGAAGAGGTACATGAATTTCTTCAACTCAGCTGGAGAGCCCTAATAGACCAAACGCAGTCTATATTAACCCTTCAACACCTAAGATTCAGGAAGTTTTCATTTACAAACTAATGCAGTTCTCACAGGAAAACAGTGTGCTTCTAACATGGATGGTTTTCCTGTGAGAGATACATGTGTTTCTTCAACTCAGCGGAAAAGGCATATTTGGAGCAAAGAGAGACAATCTATCTTGAAATACCTTAGTTGCAGGAAGCATTGCATTGAAAACCTAACTCAATACTCACAAGGAATCAATGTTCTACATGCTCCTGCATCTAATAGCGATGGTTTTCTTTGAGAGATACCTGTGTTTCTTCCACTTGGCTGAATAGGCCTTTTTGGAACAAAATGAGCTTTTCTGCACTTTGAAAACTATGAACTACAGGAAGTGTTTCTTTAAAAACCTAACACAATTCTCATAAGGACGGAAATGCTGAATGCTGCAGCTTCTATCGTAGATGGTTTTCTTATGAGAGATACAAGGGTTTCTTCACCTCAGCTGAATATACGTTAAGTTAACAAACAGAGTCTATCCCCACCTTGAACCACCTAAGTTCCAGGAAGTATTCCTTTAAAAAACTAGCCGAATTCTACAGGGAAACAATGTGGTAGAAGCTCCTGGTCATAAGACAGATAGATTTCTTTCCAGAGATACATGTGGTTCTTCAAGTTAGCTGAATAGGCCTATTTAGAACAACATGAGCCTTTCTCCACCTAGAAAATTCTGATATGCAGCAGATATTCCTTTCAAAATCAAACTCAATTCTCACAGGGAAACAATGTGGTTGATGCTACATCTTTTAAAACAGGTGGTTTTCTTGAAGGAGACAGATGTGTTCCTTCAACTCAATGGAAAATGCCGAGTTGGAGCCAATGGAATCTATCTCCACCTTGAAACACCTAAGATGCAGGATGTGTTTTTTCAGAACAAACTGAATTCTCACAGGAAAAGCATGTGCTACATCCTCCTGCATCGACCAATGGAGGATTTCCTTGACAGACACATGTGTTTCATCACCTCACCTGAATAGGTGTATTTGAAGCACAAGGAGCCTCTCTCCCCTTTGAACATTTTGGTTTGCAGGAATTATTCCTTTCAAAACATAACACAAATCTCACTGGAAAAAAGGTGCTACATGCTCCTGCTTCTAACACAGGTGGTTTTCTTTTGAGGGATACAAGGATTCCTTCAATTTAGCTGAATAGGTCTATTTGCAACAAAATGAGCCCTTCTCCACCTTGAAAACTATCGTTCACAGGAATTATTCCTTTCAAAACTAACTCAATTCTCTGAGGGAGACAATGCAGAAGATGCTGCAGCTTCTCTCATAGATGGTTGTCTTTGGAGAGATAAACGTGTTTCCTCCCCTCAGTTGAATAGGCCTATTTGGAGCAACAAGGGCCTATCTCCACCTTGAAGCACCTAATTTCCAGGAAGTCTTTCTTTCAAAAGTTAACTCAGTCATCACAGAGAAACAATGTGCTGCTAGCTTCGGTTTCTACACAGATGGATTTCCTTCGAGAGATACTTGAGTTTCTTCAAGTAAGATGAACTGGTGGATCTGCAGCAAAATGAGCCTTTTCCATCTTGAAAACTTTGGTTTGCAGGAAGTACTCCTTTCAGAAACTAACTGAGTTCTCATGGCATAAAAATGGGCTCTGTGCGGCAGCCGCTTTCGTAGCTGAGTTTCTGTGAAGAGATACATATGGTTCTTCAACTTAGGTGACTAGGCCTATTTGGAGCAAACTGAGGCTATTTCCACCTTGATAGACCGTGGTTGCAGGAAGTATTCTTTTCCAAAACTTACGCAATTCTCACAGGAAAACAATGTGCTAGGTGCTCCTGCTTCAAACAGGGGTGGTTTTCTTTCGAGAAATACCTGTGTTTCTTCAACTTAGCCAAGTAGGGCTATTTGGAATAAAATGAGCCTTTTCGACCTTGAAAACTGTGAATTGCAGGAATTACTCTTCTCCAAATCCAATTCAACTCTCAAAGGGATACCTTGTGCTAGATGCTAGAGCTTCTACCATGCATACTTTTCTTTTAGAGGTACATGTACTTCCTCTACTCAGCTGAATAGCCCTCATGGACCAAACGCAGCCTATCTCCCCCTGCAAACACCTAAGATTCATGAAGAATTCCTTTCAAAAACTAACACAGTTCTCACAGGAAAGCATGTGCTTCTAACATGGATGGTTTTCCTTTGAGAGATACATGTGTTTCTTCAACTTAGCTGAATAGGCCTATTTGAAATGAGGGGAGCCTACTTTGAATGTTGATATTTGCAGGGTGCAATGCTTTAAAAAACTAAATGAATTCTCATAGTGAAACACTGTGCTAGATGTGGCAGTTTCTACCATTGATGGATTTCTTTGCATACATGCATGTGTATCTTCAGGTCACCCAAATAGGCCTACTTAGAGTAAGCACATGCTCTCTCCATCTTGAAACACCTAAGTGGCAGTAAGTATTCCTTTCAAAAATAACTCAAGTCTCAGAGGGAAACAACGTGCTCAATGCAAATGCTTCCATCACAGACGGTTTCCTTTGGAGAGGTACATGTGTTACATCTCCTTAGGGGAATAGGCCTATTTGGAACAAAATGATCCTTTCTCCACTGTGAATACTATGACTTGCAGGATGTATTCCACTCACAAAGTAACTCAAGTCTCACAAGGAAACAAAGTGGTAGGTTCTTTGCATGTAACATAGATTATTTTCTTTTGAGATACACACATGTTTCATCAACTTACTTGAACTGGCATATTTGCAAGAAAATGAGACTTTCTCCACCTGGAAAAGTATGATTTGCAGGAGTTATTCTTCCAAAACCTATCTGAAGTCTCACAGGGAAACAATGTGGTTGAAACTCCTGCTTCTAACTCGATGGTTTTCTTTCTAGGAATGCATGTGTTTCATCAACTTAGTTGACTATTCCTATTTGGAACACAATGAGCCTATCTCCCACCTGAAAACTGTGATCAGCAGGATGGATTCCTTTCCAAAACTTGCTTAATTCTCAAAGGGAAACAGTGTGCTAGAAGCTGCGGCTTCCAACATAGGTGATTGTCTTTGCAGGGCTACATGTGTTTCTTCAACTCACCGGAATAGGCCTACTTAGTGCAAAGAGAGACCTTCTGCACCTTGAAACAACTACGTTGCAAGAGATAGTGCTTCCAAAAACGAATTTAATTGTCCCAAGAACAAGGTGCTAAATGCTGCAGTTTCTAGCATACATGGTTTTCTTTGGGCAGGAACATGTGTTACTTCCACTCAGCTGAATAGGCCTATTTGGAGCAAACACAGCCTAGCTCCACTTTGAAACACCAAAGTTGCTGGAAGCATTCCTTTCCAGAACGGACACAATTCTCACTGGAATACAATGTGTCAGATGCTCCGGCTTCTAACATAGACGGTTTTCTTTGGAGAGATACTTGGGTTTCTTAAACTCAGCTGAATATACTTGAAGGGATCAGACAGAGTCTATCTTCACCTTCAACCACCTAAGTTCCAGGAAGTATTCCTTTAAAAAACTCACCGAATACTGCAGGCAAACAATGTGGTAGAAGCTGCTGGTTCTAAGACAGATGATTTTCTTTCAAGAGATACATGTGTTTCTAGAAGTTAGCTGAATAGGCCACTTTGGAACAAAATGAGCCTTTCTCCACCTAAAAAATACTGATTCTCAGGAGTTATTCCTTTCAAAACCAAATTCAATTTGGACAGGGAAACAGTGTGCTAGATGCTCCTGCTTCAAACAGGGATTGTTTTCTTTCGAGAAATACCTGTGTTTCTTCACTGTAGCCCAGTAGGGCTATTTGGAATAAAGTGAGCCTTTTCGACCTTGAAAACTGTGATTTGCAGGGATTACTCATTTCGAAAACTAATTCAACTCTCAAAGTGAAACAATGTGCTCTGCTACAGCTTCTAGCATACATGCTTTTCTTTGAAGAGGTACATGAATTTCTTCAACTCAGCTGGAGAGCCCTAATAGACCAAACGCAGTCTATATTAACCCTTCAACACCTAAGATTCAGGAAGTTTTCATTTACAAACTAATTCAGTTCTCACAGGAAAACAGTGTGCTTCTAACATGGATGGTTTTCCTGTGAGAGATACATGTGTTTCTTCAACTCAGCGGAAAAGGCATATTTGGAGCAAAGAGAGACAATCTATCTTGAAATACCTTAGTTGCAGGAAGCATTGCATTGAAAACCTAACTCAATACTCACAAGGAATCAATGTTCTACATGCTCCTGCATCTAATAGCGATGGTTTTCTTTGAGAGATACCTGTGTTTCTTCCACTTGGCTGAATAGGCCTTTTTGGAACAAAATGAGCTTTTCTGCACTTTGAAAACTATGAACTACAGGAAGTGTTTCTTTAAAAACCTAACACAATTCTCATAAGGACGGAAATGCTGAATGCTGCAGCTTCTATCGTAGATGGTTTTCTTATGAGAGATACAAGGGTTTCTTCACCTCAGCTGAATATACGTTAAGTTAACAAACAGAGTCTATCCCCACCTTGAACCACCTAAGTTCCAGGAAGTATTCCTTTAAAAAACTCGCCGAATTCTACAGGGAAACAATGTGGTAGAAGCTCCTGGTCATAAGACAGATAGATTTCTTTCCAGAGATACATGTGGTTCTTCAAGTTAGCTGAATAGGCCTATTTAGAACAACATGAGCCTTTCTCCACCTAGAAAATTCTGATATGCAGCAGATATTCCTTTCAAAATCAAACTCAATTCTCACAGGGAAACAATGTGGTTGATGCTACATCTTTTAAAACAGGTGGTTTTCTTGAAGGAGACAGATGTGTTCCTTCAACTCAATGGAAAATGCCGAGTTGGAGCCAATGGAATCTATCTCCACCTTGAAACACCTAAGATGCAGGATGTGTTTTTTCAGAACAAACTGAATTCTCACAGGAAAAGCATGTGCTACATCCTCCTGCATCGACCAATGGAGGATTTCCTTGACAGACACATGTGTTTCATCACCTCACCTGAATAGGTGCATTTGAAGCACAAGGAGCCTCTCTCCCCTTTGAACATTTTGGTTTGCAGGAATTATTCCTTTCAAAACATAACACAAATCTCACTGGAAAAAAGGTGCTACATGCTCCTGCTTCTAACACAGGCGGTTTTCTTTTGAGGGATACAAGGATTCCTTCAATTTAGCTGAATAGGTCTATTTGCAACAAAATGAGCCCTTCTCCACCTTGAAAACTATCGTTCACAGGAATTATTCCTTTCAAAACTAACTCAATTCTCTGAGGGAGACAATGCAGAAGATGCTGCAGCTTCTCTCATAGATGGTTGTCTTTGGAGAGATAAACGTGTTTCCTCCCCTCAGTTGAATAGGCCTATTTGGAGCAACAAGGGCCTATCTCCACCTTGAAGCACCTAATTTCCAGGAAGTCTTTCTTTCAAAAGTTAACTCAGTCATCACAGAGAAACAATGTGCTGCTAGCTTCGGTTTCTACACAGATGGATTTCCTTCGAGAGATACTTGAGTTTCTTCAAGTAAGATGAACTGGTGGATCTGCAGCAAAATGAGCCTTTTCCATCTTGAAAACTTTGGTTTGCAGGAAGTACTCCTTTCAGAAACTAACTGAGTTCTCATGGCATAAAAATGGGCTCTGTGCGGCAGCCACTTTCGTAGCTGAGTTTCTGTGAAGAGATACATATGGTTCTTCAACTTAGGTGACTAGGCCTATTTGGAGCAAACTGAGGCTATTTCCACCTTGATAGACCGTGGTTGCAGGAAGTATTCTTTTCCAAAACTTACGCAATTCTCACAGGAAAACAATGTGCTAGGTGCTCCTGCTTCAAACAGGGGTGGTTTTCTTTCGAGAAATACCTGTGTTTCTTCAACTTAGCCAAGTAGGGCTATTTGGAATAAAATGAGCCTTTTCGACCTTGAAAACTGTGAATTGCAGGAATTACTCTTCTCCAAATCCAATTCAACTCTCAAAGGGATACCTTGTGCTAGATGCTAGAGCTTCTACCATGCATACTTTTCTTTTAGAGGTACATGTACTTCCTCTACTCAGCTGAATAGCCCTCATGGACCAAACGCAGCCTATCTCCCCCTGCAAACACCTAAGATTCATGAAGAATTCCTTTCAAAAACTAACACAGTTCTCACAGGAAAGCATGTGCTTCTAACATGGATGGTTTTCCTTTGAGAGATACATGTGTTTCTTCAACTTAGCTGAATAGGCCTATTTGAAATGAGGGGAGCCTACTTTGAATGTTGATATTTGCAGGGTGCAATGCTTTAAAAAACTAAATGAATTCTCATAGTGAAACACTGTGCTAGATGTGGCAGTTTCTACCATTGATGGATTTCTTTGCATACATGCATGTGTATCTTCAGGTCACCCAAATAGGCCTACTTAGAGTAAGCACATGCTCTCTCCATCTTGAAACACCTAAGTGGCAGTAAGTATTCCTTTCAAAAATAACTCAAGTCTCAGAGGGAAACAACGTGCTCAATGCAAATGCTTCCATCACAGACGGTTTCCTTTGGAGAGGTACATGTGTTACATCTCCTTAGGGGAATAGGCCTATTTGGAACAAAATGATCCTTTCTCCACTGTGAATACTATGACTTGCAGGATGTATTCCACTCACAAAGTAACTCAAGTCTCACAAGGAAACAAAGTGGTAGGTTCTTTGCATGTAACATAGATTATTTTCTTTTGAGATACACACATGTTTCATCAACTTACTTGAACTGGCATATTTGCAAGAAAATGAGACTTTCTCCACCTGGAAAAGTATGATTTGCAGGAGTTATTCTTCCAAAACCTATCTGAAGTCTCACAGGGAAACAATGTGGTTGAAACTCCTGCTTCTAACTCGATGGTTTTCTTTCTAGGAATGCATGTGTTTCATCAACTTAGTTGACTATTCCTATTTGGAACACAATGAGCCTATCTCCCACCTGAAAACTGTGATCAGCAGGATGGATTCCTTTCCAAAACTTGCTTAATTCTCAAAGGGAAACAGTGTGCTAGAAGCTGCGGCTTCCAACATAGGTGATTGTCTTTGCAGGGCTACATGTGTTTCTTCAACTCACCGGAATAGGCCTACTTAGTGCAAAGAGAGACCTTCTGCACCTTGAAACAACTACGATGCAAGAGATAGTGCTTCCAAAAACGAATTTAATTGTCCCAAGAACAAGGTGCTAAATGCTGCAGTTTCTAGCATACATGGTTTTCTTTGGGCAGGAACATGTGTTACTTCCACTCAGCTGAATAGGCCTATTTGGAGCAAACACAGCCTAGCTCCACTTTGAAACACCAAAGTTGCTGGAAGCATTCCTTTCCAGAACGGACACAATTCTCACTGGAATACAATGTGTCAGATGCTCCGGCTTCTAACATAGACGGTTTTCTTTGGAGAGATACTTGGGTTTCTTAAACTCAGCTGAATATACTTTAAGGGATCAGACAGAGTCTATCTTCACCTTCAACCACCTAAGTTCCAGGAAGTATTCCTTTAAAAAACTCACCGAATACTGCAGGCAAACAATGTGGTAGAAGCTGCTGGTTCTAAGACAGATGATTTTCTTTCAAGAGATACATGTGTTTCTAGAAGTTAGCTGAATAGGCCACTTTGGAACAAAATGAGCCTTTCTCCACCTAAAAAATACTGATTCTCAGGAGTTATTCCTTTCAAAACCAAATTCAATTTGGACAGGGAAACAGTGTGCTAGATGCTCCTGCTTCAAACAGGGATTGTTTTCTTTCGAGAAATACCTGTGTTTCTTCACTGTAGCCCAGTAGGGCTATTTGGAATAAAGTGAGCCTTTTCGACCTTGAAAACTGTGATTTGCAGGGATTACTCATTTCGAAAACTAATTCAACTCTCAAAGTGAAACAATGTGCTCTGCTACAGCTTCTAGCATACATGCTTTTCTTTGAAGAGGTACATGAATTTCTTCAACTCAGCTGGAGAGCCCTAATAGACCAAACGCAGTCTATATTAACCCTTCAACACCTAAGATTCAGGAAGTTTTCATTTACAAACTAATGCAGTTCTCACAGGAAAACAGTGTGCTTCTAACATGGATGGCTTTCCTGTGAGAGATACATGTGTTTCTTCAACTCAGCGGAAAAGGCATATTTGGAGCAAAGAGAGACAATCTATCTTGAAATACCTTAGTTGCAGGAAGCATTGCATTGAAAACCTAACTCAATACTCACAAGGAATCAATGTTCTACATGCTCCTGCATCTAATAGCGATGGTTTTCTTTGAGAGATACCTGTGTTTCTTCCACTTGGCTGAATAGGCCTTTTTGGAACAAAATGAGCTTTTCTGCACTTTGAAAACTATGAACTACAGGAAGTGTTTCTTTAAAAACCTAACACAATTCTCATAAGGACGGAAATGCTGAATGCTGCAGCTTCTATCGTAGATGGTTTTCTTATGAGAGATACAAGGGTTTCTTCACCTCAGCTGAATATACGTTAAGTTAACAAACAGAGTCTATCCCCACCTTGAACCACCTAAGTTCCAGGAAGTATTCCTTTAAAAAACTCGCCGAATTCTACAGGGAAACAATGTGGTAGAAGCTCCTGGTCATAAGACAGATAGATTTCTTTCCAGAGATACATGTGGTTCTTCAAGTTAGCTGAATAGGCCTATTTAGAACAACATGAGCCTTTCTCCACCTAGAAAATTCTGATATGCAGCAGATATTCCTTTCAAAATCAAACTCAATTCTCACAGGGAAACAATGTGGTTGATGCTACATCTTTTAAAACAGGTGGTTTTCTTGAAGGAGACAGATGTGTTCCTTCAACTCAATGGAAAATGCCGAGTTGGAGCCAATGGAATCTATCTCCACCTTGAAACACCTAAGATGCAGGATGTGTTTTTTCAGAACAAACTGAATTCTCACAGGAAAAGCATGTGCTACATCCTCCTGCATCGACCAATGGAGGATTTCCTTGACAGACACATGTGTTTCATCACCTCACCTGAATAGGTGCATTTGAAGCACAAGGAGCCTCTCTCCCCTTTGAACATTTTGGTTTGCAGGAATTATTCCTTTCAAAACATAACACAAATCTCACTGGAAAAAAGGTGCTACATGCTCCTGCTTCTAACACAGGCGGTTTTCTTTTGAGGGATACAAGGATTCCTTCAATTTAGCTGAATAGGTCTATTTGCAACAAAATGAGCCCTTCTCCACCTTGAAAACTATCGTTCACAGGAATTATTCCTTTCAAAACTAACTCAATTCTCTGAGGGAGACAATGCAGAAGATGCTGCAGCTTCTCTCATAGATGGTTGTCTTTGGAGAGATAAACGTGTTTCCTCCCCTCAGTTGAATAGGCCTATTTGGAGCAACAAGGGCCTATCTCCACCTTGAAGCACCTAATTTCCAGGAAGTCTTTCTTTCAAAAGTTAACTCAGTCATCACAGAGAAACAATGTGCTGCTAGCTTCGGTTTCTACACAGATGGATTTCCTTCGAGAGATACTTGAGTTTCTTCAAGTAAGATGAACTGGTGGATCTGCAGCAAAATGAGCCTTTTCCATCTTGAAAACTTTGGTTTGCAGGAAGTACTCCTTTCAGAAACTAACTGAGTTCTCATGGCATAAAAATGGGCTCTGTGCGGCAGCCGCTTTCGTAGCTGAGTTTCTGTGAAGAGATACATATGGTTCTTCAACTTAGGTGACTAGGCCTATTTGGAGCAAACTGAGGCTATTTCCACCTTGATAGACCGTGGTTGCAGGAAGTATTCTTTTCCAAAACTTACGCAATTCTCACAGGAAAACAATGTGCTAGGTGCTCCTGCTTCAAACAGGGGTGGTTTTCTTTCGAGAAATACCTGTGTTTCTTCAACTTAGCCAAGTAGGGCTATTTGGAATAAAATGAGCCTTTTCGACCTTGAAAACTGTGAATTGCAGGAATTACTCTTCTCCAAATCCAATTCAACTCTCAAAGGGATACCTTGTGCTAGATGCTAGAGCTTCTACCATGCATACTTTTCTTTTAGAGGTACATGTACTTCCTCTACTCAGCTGAATAGCCCTCATGGACCAAACGCAGCCTATCTCCCCCTGCAAACACCTAAGATTCATGAAGAATTCCTTTCAAAAACTAACACAGTTCTCACAGGAAAGCATGTGCTTCTAACATGGATGGTTTTCCTTTGAGAGATACATGTGTTTCTTCAAGTTAGCTGAATAGGCCTATTTGAAATGAGGGGAGCCTACTTTGAATGTTGATATTTGCAGGGTGCAATGCTTTAAAAAACTAAATGAATTCTCATAGTGAAACACTGTGCTAGATGTGGCAGTTTCTACCATTGATGGATTTCTTTGCATACATGCATGTGTATCTTCAGGTCACCCAAATAGGCCTACTTAGAGTAAGCACATGCTCTCTCCATCTTGAAACACCTAAGTGGCAGTAAGTATTCCTTTCAAAAATAACTCAAGTCTCAGAGGGAAACAACGTGCTCAATGCAAATGCTTCCATCACAGACGGTTTCCTTTGGAGAGGTACATGTGTTACATCTCCTTAGGGGAATAGGCCTATTTGGAACAAAATGATCCTTTCTCCACTGTGAATACTATGACTTGCAGGATGTATTCCACTCACAAAGTAACTCAAGTCTCACAAGGAAACAAAGTGGTAGGTTCTTTGCATGTAACATAGATTATTTTCTTTTGAGATACACACATGTTTCATCAACTTACTTGAACTGGCATATTTGCAAGAAAATGAGACTTTCTCCACCTGGAAAAGTATGATTTGCAGGAGTTATTCTTCCAAAACCTATCTGAAGTCTCACAGGGAAACAATGTGGTTGAAACTCCTGCTTCTAACTCGATGGTTTTCTTTCTAGGAATGCATGTGTTTCATCAACTTAGTTGACTATTCCTATTTGGAACACAATGAGCCTATCTCCCACCTGAAAACTGTGATCAGCAGGATGGATTCCTTTCCAAAACTTGCTTAATTCTCAAAGGGAAACAGTGTGCTAGAAGCTGCGGCTTCCAACATAGGTGATTGTCTTTGCAGGGCTACATGTGTTTCTTCAACTCACCGGAATAGGCCTACTTAGTGCAAAGAGAGACCTTCTGCACCTTGAAACAACTACGTTGCAAGAGATAGTGCTTCCAAAAACGAATTTAATTGTCCCAAGAACAAGGTGCTAAATGCTGCAGTTTCTAGCATACATGGTTTTCTTTGGGCAGGAACATGTGTTACTTCCACTCAGCTGAATAGGCCTATTTGGAGCAAACACAGCCTAGCTCCACTTTGAAACACCAAAGTTGCTGGAAGCATTCCTTTCCAGAACGGACACAATTCTCACTGGAATACAATGTGTCAGATGCTCCGGCTTCTAACATAGACGGTTTTCTTTGGAGAGATACTTGGGTTTCTTAAACTCAGCTGAATATACTTTAAGGGATCAGACAGAGTCTATCTTCACCTTCAACCACCTAAGTTCCAGGAAGTATTCCTTTAAAAAACTCACCGAATACTGCAGGCAAACAATGTGGTAGAAGCTGCTGGTTCTAAGACAGATGATTTTCTTTCAAGAGATACATGTGTTTCTAGAAGTTAGCTGAATAGGCCACTTTGGAACAAAATGAGCCTTTCTCCACCTAAAAAATACTGATTCTCAGGAGTTATTCCTTTCAAAACCAAATTCAATTTGGACAGGGAAACAGTGTGCTAGATGCTCCTGCTTCAAACAGGGATTGTTTTCTTTCGAGAAATACCTGTGTTTCTTCACTGTAGCCCAGTAGGGCTATTTGGAATAAAGTGAGCCTTTTCGACCTTGAAAACTGTGATTTGCAGGGATTACTCATTTCGAAAACTAATTCAACTCTCAAAGTGAAACAATGTGCTCTGCTACAGCTTCTAGCATACATGCTTTTCTTTGAAGAGGTACATGAATTTCTTCAACTCAGCTGGAGAGCCCTAATAGACCAAACGCAGTCTATATTAACCCTTCAACACCTAAGATTCAGGAAGTTTTCATTTACAAACTAATGCAGTTCTCACAGGAAAACAGTGTGCTTCTAACATGGATGGTTTTCCTGTGAGAGATACATGTGTTTCTTCAACTCAGCGGAAAAGGCATATTTGGAGCAAAGAGAGACAATCTATCTTGAAATACCTTAGTTGCAGGAAGCATTGCATTGAAAACCTAACTCAATACTCACAAGGAATCAATGTTCTACATGCTCCTGCATCTAATAGCGATGGTTTTCTTTGAGAGATACCTGTGTTTCTTCCACTTGGCTGAATAGGCCTTTTTGGAACAAAATGAGCTTTTCTGCACTTTGAAAACTATGAACTACAGGAAGTGTTTCTTTAAAAACCTAACACAATTCTCATAAGGACGGAAATGCTGAATGCTGCAGCTTCTATCGTAGATGGTTTTCTTATGAGAGATACAAGGGTTTCTTCACCTCAGCTGAATATACGTTAAGTTAACAAACAGAGTCTATCCCCACCTTGAACCACCTAAGTTCCAGGAAGTATTCCTTTAAAAAACTAGCCGAATTCTACAGGGAAACAATGTGGTAGAAGCTCCTGGTCATAAGACAGATAGATTTCTTTCCAGAGATACATGTGGTTCTTCAAGTTAGCTGAATAGGCCTATTTAGAACAACATGAGCCTTTCTCCACCTAGAAAATTCTGATATGCAGCAGATATTCCTTTCAAAATCAAACTCAATTCTCACAGGGAAACAATGTGGTTGATGCTACATCTTTTAAAACAGGTGGTTTTCTTGAAGGAGACAGATGTGTTCCTTCAACTCAATGGAAAATGCCGAGTTGGAGCCAATGGAATCTATCTCCACCTTGAAACACCTAAGATGCAGGATGTGTTTTTTCAGAACAAACTGAATTCTCACAGGAAAAGCATGTGCTACATCCTCCTGCATCGACCAATGGAGGATTTCCTTGACAGACACATGTGTTTCATCACCTCACCTGAATAGGTGTATTTGAAGCACAAGGAGCCTCTCTCCCCTTTGAACATTTTGGTTTGCAGGAATTATTCCTTTCAAAACATAACACAAATCTCACTGGAAAAAAGGTGCTACATGCTCCTGCTTCTAACACAGGCGGTTTTCTTTTGAGGGATACAAGGATTCCTTCAATTTAGCTGAATAGGTCTATTTGCAACAAAATGAGCCCTTCTCCACCTTGAAAACTATCATTCACAGGAATTATTCCTTTCAAAACTAACTCAATTCTCTGAGGGAGACAATGCAGAAGATGCTGCAGCTTCTCTCATAGATGGTTGTCTTTGGAGAGATAAACGTGTTTCCTCCCCTCAGTTGAATAGGCCTATTTGGAGCAACAAGGGCCTATCTCCACCTTGAAGCACCTAATTTCCAGGAAGTCTTTCTTTCAAAAGTTAACTCAGTCATCACAGAGAAACAATGTGCTGCTAGCTTCGGTTTCTACACAGATGGATTTCCTTCGAGAGATACTTGAGTTTCTTCAAGTAAGATGAACTGGTGGATCTGCAGCAAAATGAGCCTTTTCCATCTTGAAAACTTTGGTTTGCAGGAAGTACTCCTTTCAGAAACTAACTGAGTTCTCATGGCATAAAAATGGGCTCTGTGCGGCAGCCGCTTTCGTAGCTGAGTTTCTGTGAAGAGATACATATGGTTCTTCAACTTAGGTGACTAGGCCTATTTGGAGCAAACTGAGGCTATTTCCACCTTGATAGACCGTGGTTGCAGGAAGTATTCTTTTCCAAAACTTACGCAATTCTCACAGGAAAACAATGTGCTAGGTGCTCCTGCTTCAAACAGGGGTGGTTTTCTTTCGAGAAATACCTGTGTTTCTTCAACTTAGCCAAGTAGGGCTATTTGGAATAAAATGAGCCTTTTCGACCTTGAAAACTGTGAATTGCAGGAATTACTCTTCTCCAAATCCAATTCAACTCTCAAAGGGATACCTTGTGCTAGATGCTAGAGCTTCTACCATGCATACTTTTCTTTTAGAGGTACATGTACTTCCTCTACTCAGCTGAATAGCCCTCATGGACCAAACGCAGCCTATCTCCCCCTGCAAACACCTAAGATTCATGAAGAATTCCTTTCAAAAACTAACACAGTTCTCACAGGAAAGCATGTGCTTCTAACATGGATGGTTTTCCTTTGAGAGATACATGTGTTTCTTCAACTTAGCTGAATAGGCCTATTTGAAATGAGGGGAGCCTACTTTGAATGTTGATATTTGCAGGGTGCAATGCTTTAAAAAACTAAATGAATTCTCATAGTGAAACACTGTGCTAGATGTGGCAGTTTCTACCATTGATGGATTTCTTTGCATACATGCATGTGTATCTTCAGGTCACCCAAATAGGCCTACTTAGAGTAAGCACATGCTCTCTCCATCTTGAAACACCTAAGTGGCAGTAAGTATTCCTTTCAAAAATAACTCAAGTCTCAGAGGGAAACAACGTGCTCAATGCAAATGCTTCCATCACAGACGGTTTCCTTTGGAGAGGTACATGTGTTACATCTCCTTAGGGGAATAGGCCTATTTGGAACAAAATGATCCTTTCTCCACTGTGAATACTATGACTTGCAGGATGTATTCCACTCACAAAGTAACTCAAGTCTCACAAGGAAACAAAGTGGTAGGTTCTTTGCATGTAACATAGATTATTTTCTTTTGAGATACACACATGTTTCATCAACTTACTTGAACTGGCATATTTGCAAGAAAATGAGACTTTCTCCACCTGGAAAAGTATGATTTGCAGGAGTTATTCTTCCAAAACCTATCTGAAGTCTCACAGGGAAACAATGTGGTTGAAACTCCTGCTTCTAACTCGATGGTTTTCTTTCTAGGAATGCATGTGTTTCATCAACTTAGTTGACTATTCCTATTTGGAACACAATGAGCCTATCTCCCACCTGAAAACTGTGATCAGCAGGATGGATTCCTTTCCAAAACTTGCTTAATTCTCAAAGGGAAACAGTGTGCTAGAAGCTGCGGCTTCCAACATAGGTGATTGTCTTTGCAGGGCTACATGTGTTTCTTCAACTCACCGGAATAGGCCTACTTAGTGCAAAGAGAGACCTTCTGCACCTTGAAACAACTACGTTGCAAGAGATAGTGCTTCCAAAAACGAATTTAATTGTCCCAAGAACAAGGTGCTAAATGCTGCAGTTTCTAGCATACATGGTTTTCTTTGGGCAGGAACATGTGTTACTTCCACTCAGCTGAATAGGCCTATTTGGAGCAAACACAGCCTAGCTCCACTTTGAAACACCAAAGTTGCTGGAAGCATTCCTTTCCAGAACGGACACAATTCTCACTGGAATACAATGTGTCAGATGCTCCGGCTTCTAACATAGACGGTTTTCTTTGGAGAGATACTTGGGTTTCTTAAACTCAGCTGAATATACTTTAAGGGATCAGACAGAGTCTATCTTCACCTTCAACCACCTAAGTTCCAGGAAGTATTCCTTTAAAAAACTCACCGAATACTGCAGGCAAACAATGTGGTAGAAGCTGCTGGTTCTAAGACAGATGATTTTCTTTCAAGAGATACATGTGTTTCTAGAAGTTAGCTGAATAGGCCACTTTGGAACAAAATGAGCCTTTCTCCACCTAAAAAATACTGATTCTCAGGAGTTATTCCTTTCAAAACCAAATTCAATTTGGACAGGGAAACAGTGTGCTAGATGCTCCTGCTTCAAACAGGGATTGTTTTCTTTCGAGAAATACCTGTGTTTCTTCACTGTAGCCCAGTAGGGCTATTTGGAATAAAGTGAGCCTTTTCGACCTTGAAAACTGTGATTTGCAGGGATTACTCATTTCGAAAACTAATTCAACTCTCAAAGTGAAACAATGTGCTCTGCTACAGCTTCTAGCATACATGCTTTTCTTTGAAGAGGTACATGAATTTCTTCAACTCAGCTGGAGAGCCCTAATAGACCAAACGCAGTCTATATTAACCCTTCAACACCTAAGATTCAGGAAGTTTTCATTTACAAACTAATGCAGTTCTCACAGGAAAACAGTGTGCTTCTAACATGGATGGTTTTCCTGTGAGAGATACATGTGTTTCTTCAACTCAGCGGAAAAGGCATATTTGGAGCAAAGAGAGACAATCTATCTTGAAATACCTTAGTTGCAGGAAGCATTGCATTGAAAACCTAACTCAATACTCACAAGGAATCAATGTTCTACATGCTCCTGCATCTAATAGCGATGGTTTTCTTTGAGAGATACCTGTGTTTCTTCCACTTGGCTGAATAGGCCTTTTTGGAACAAAATGAGCTTTTCTGCACTTTGAAAACTATGAACTACAGGAAGTGTTTCTTTAAAAACCTAACACAATTCTCATAAGGACGGAAATGCTGAATGCTGCAGCTTCTATCGTAGATGGTTTTCTTATGAGAGATACAAGGGTTTCTTCACCTCAGCTGAATATACGTTAAGTTAACAAACAGAGTCTATCCCCACCTTGAACCACCTAAGTTCCAGGAAGTATTCCTTTAAAAAACTAGCCGAATTCTACAGGGAAACAATGTGGTAGAAGCTCCTGGTCATAAGACAGATAGATTTCTTTCCAGAGATACATGTGGTTCTTCAAGTTAGCTGAATAGGCCTATTTAGAACAACATGAGCCTTTCTCCACCTAGAAAATTCTGATATGCAGCAGATATTCCTTTCAAAATCAAACTCAATTCTCACAGGGAAACAATGTGGTTGATGCTACATCTTTTAAAACAGGTGGTTTTCTTGAAGGAGACAGATGTGTTCCTTCAACTCAATGGAAAATGCCGAGTTGGAGCCAATGGAATCTATCTCCACCTTGAAACACCTAAGATGCAGGATGTGTTTTTTCAGAACAAACTGAATTCTCACAGGAAAAGCATGTGCTACATCCTCCTGCATCGACCAATGGAGGATTTCCTTGACAGACACATGTGTTTCATCACCTCACCTGAATAGGTGTATTTGAAGCACAAGGAGCCTCTCTCCCCTTTGAACATTTTGGTTTGCAGGAATTATTCCTTTCAAAACATAACACAAATCTCACTGGAAAAAAGGTGCTACATGCTCCTGCTTCTAACACAGGCGGTTTTCTTTTGAGGGATACAAGGATTCCTTCAATTTAGCTGAATAGGTCTATTTGCAACAAAATGAGCCCTTCTCCACCTTGAAAACTATCGTTCACAGGAATTATTCCTTTCAAAACTAACTCAATTCTCTGAGGGAGACAATGCAGAAGATGCTGCAGCTTCTCTCATAGATGGTTGTCTTTGGAGAGATAAACGTGTTTCCTCCCCTCAGTTGAATAGGCCTATTTGGAGCAACAAGGGCCTATCTCCACCTTGAAGCACCTAATTTCCAGGAAGTCTTTCTTTCAAAAGTTAACTCAGTCATCACAGAGAAACAATGTGCTGCTAGCTTCGGTTTCTACACAGATGGATTTCCTTCGAGAGATACTTGAGTTTCTTCAAGTAAGATGAACTGGTGGATCTGCAGCAAAATGAGCCTTTTCCATCTTGAAAACTTTGGTTTGCAGGAAGTACTCCTTTCAGAAACTAACTGAGTTCTCATGGCATAAAAATGGGCTCTGTGCGGCAGCCACTTTCGTAGCTGAGTTTCTGTGAAGAGATACATATGGTTCTTCAACTTAGGTGACTAGGCCTATTTGGAGCAAACTGAGGCTATTTCCACCTTGATAGACCGTGGTTGCAGGAAGTATTCTTTTCCAAAACTTACGCAATTCTCACAGGAAAACAATGTGCTAGGTGCTCCTGCTTCAAGCAGGGGTGGTTTTCTTTCGAGAAATACCTGTGTTTCTTCAACTTAGCCAAGTAGGGCTATTTGGAATAAAATGAGCCTTTTCGACCTTGAAAACTGTGAATTGCAGGAATTACTCTTCTCCAAATCCAATTCAACTCTCAAAGGGATACCTTGTGCTAGATGCTAGAGCTTCTACCATGCATACTTTTCTTTTAGAGGTACATGTACTTCCTCTACTCAGCTGAATAGCCCTCATGGACCAAACGCAGCCTATCTCCCCCTGCAAACACCTAAGATTCATGAAGAATTCCTTTCAAAAACTAACACAGTTCTCACAGGAAAGCATGTGCTTCTAACATGGATGGTTTTCCTTTGAGAGATACATGTGTTTCTTCAACTTAGCTGAATAGGCCTATTTGAAATGAGGGGAGCCTACTTTGAATGTTGATATTTGCAGGGTGCAATGCTTTAAAAAACTAAATGAATTCTCATAGTGAAACACTGTGCTAGATGTGGCAGTTTCTACCATTGATGGATTTCTTTGCATACATGCATGTGTATCTTCAGGTCACCCAAATAGGCCTACTTAGAGTAAGCACATGCTCTCTCCATCTTGAAACACCTAAGTGGCAGTAAGTATTCCTTTCAAAAATAACTCAAGTCTCAGAGGGAAACAACGTGCTCAATGCAAATGCTTCCATCACAGACGGTTTCCTTTGGAGAGGTACATGTGTTACATCTCCTTAGGGGAATAGGCCTATTTGGAACAAAATGATCCTTTCTCCACTGTGAATACTATGACTTGCAGGATGTATTCCACTCACAAAGTAACTCAAGTCTCACAAGGAAACAAAGTGGTAGGTTCTTTGCATGTAACATAGATTATTTTCTTTTGAGATACACACATGTTTCATCAACTTACTTGAACTGGCATATTTGCAAGAAAATGAGACTTTCTCCACCTGGAAAAGTATGATTTGCAGGAGTTATTCTTCCAAAACCTATCTGAAGTCTCACAGGGAAACAATGTGGTTGAAACTCCTGCTTCTAACTCGATGGTTTTCTTTCTAGGAATGCATGTGTTTCATCAACTTAGTTGACTATTCCTATTTGGAACACAATGAGCCTATCTCCCACCTGAAAACTGTGATCAGCAGGATGGATTCCTTTCCAAAACTTGCTTAATTCTCAAAGGGAAACAGTGTGCTAGAAGCTGCGGCTTCCAACATAGGTGATTGTCTTTGCAGGGCTACATGTGTTTCTTCAACTCACCGGAATAGGCCTACTTAGTGCAAAGAGAGACCTTCTGCACCTTGAAACAACTACGTTGCAAGAGATAGTGCTTCCAAAAACGAATTTAATTGTCCCAAGAACAAGGTGCTAAATGCTGCAGTTTCTAGCATACATGGTTTTCTTTGGGCAGGAACATGTGTTACTTCCACTCAGCTGAATAGGCCTATTTGGAGCAAACACAGCCTAGCTCCACTTTGAAACACCAAAGTTGCTGGAAGCATTCCTTTCCAGAACGGACACAATTCTCACTGGAATACAATGTGTCAGATGCTCCGGCTTCTAACATAGACGGTTTTCTTTGGAGAGATACTTGGGTTTCTTAAACTCAGCTGAATATACTTTAAGGGATCAGACAGAGTCTATCTTCACCTTCAACCACCTAAGTTCCAGGAAGTATTCCTTTAAAAAACTCACCGAATACTGCAGGCAAACAATGTGGTAGAAGCTGCTGGTTCTAAGACAGATGATTTTCTTTCAAGAGATACATGTGTTTCTAGAAGTTAGCTGAATAGGCCACTTTGGAACAAAATGAGCCTTTCTCCACCTAAAAAATACTGATTCTCAGGAGTTATTCCTTTCAAAACCAAATTCAATTTGGACAGGGAAACAGTGTGCTAGATGCTCCTGCTTCAAACAGGGATTGTTTTCTTTCGAGAAATACCTGTGTTTCTTCACTGTAGCCCAGTAGGGCTATTTGGAATAAAGTGAGCCTTTTCGACCTTGAAAACTGTGATTTGCAGGGATTACTCATTTCGAAAACTAATTCAACTCTCAAAGTGAAACAATGTGCTCTGCTACAGCTTCTAGCATACATGCTTTTCTTTGAAGAGGTACATGAATTTCTTCAACTCAGCTGGAGAGCCCTAATAGACCAAACGCAGTCTATATTAACCCTTCAACACCTAAGATTCAGGAAGTTTTCATTTACAAACTAATGCAGTTCTCACAGGAAAACAGTGTGCTTCTAACATGGATGGTTTTCCTGTGAGAGATACATGTGTTTCTTCAACTCAGCGGAAAAGGCATATTTGGAGCAAAGAGAGACAATCTATCTTGAAATACCTTAGTTGCAGGAAGCATTGCATTGAAAACCTAACTCAATACTCACAAGGAATCAATGTTCTACATGCTCCTGCATCTAATAGCGATGGTTTTCTTTGAGAGATACCTGTGTTTCTTCCACTTGGCTGAATAGGCCTTTTTGGAACAAAATGAGCTTTTCTGCACTTTGAAAACTATGAACTACAGGAAGTGTTTCTTTAAAAACCTAACACAATTCTCATAAGGACGGAAATGCTGAATGCTGCAGCTTCTATCGTAGATGGTTTTCTTATGAGAGATACAAGGGTTTCTTCACCTCAGCTGAATATACGTTAAGTTAACAAACAGAGTCTATCCCCACCTTGAACCACCTAAGTTCCAGGAAGTATTCCTTTAAAAAACTAGCCGAATTCTACAGGGAAACAATGTGGTAGAAGCTCCTGGTCATAAGACAGATAGATTTCTTTCCAGAGATACATGTGGTTCTTCAAGTTAGCTGAATAGGCCTATTTAGAACAACATGAGCCTTTCTCCACCTAGAAAATTCTGATATGCAGCAGATATTCCTTTCAAAATCAAACTCAATTCTCACAGGGAAACAATGTGGTTGATGCTACATCTTTTAAAACAGGTGGTTTTCTTGAAGGAGACAGATGTGTTCCTTCAACTCAATGGAAAATGCCGAGTTGGAGCCAATGGAATCTATCTCCACCTTGAAACACCTAAGATGCAGGATGTGTTTTTTCAGAACAAACTGAATTCTCACAGGAAAAGCATGTGCTACATCCTCCTGCATCGACCAATGGAGGATTTCCTTGACAGACACATGTGTTTCATCACCTCACCTGAATAGGTGTATTTGAAGCACAAGGAGCCTCTCTCCCCTTTGAACATTTTGGTTTGCAGGAATTATTCCTTTCAAAACATAACACAAATCTCACTGGAAAAAAGGTGCTACATGCTCCTGCTTCTAACACAGGCGGTTTTCTTTTGAGGGATACAAGGATTCCTTCAATTTAGCTGAATAGGTCTATTTGCAACAAAATGAGCCCTTCTCCACCTTGAAAACTATCATTCACAGGAATTATTCCTTTCAAAACTAACTCAATTCTCTGAGGGAGACAATGCAGAAGATGCTGCAGCTTCTCTCATAGATGGTTGTCTTTGGAGAGATAAACGTGTTTCCTCCCCTCAGTTGAATAGGCCTATTTGGAGCAACAAGGGCCTATCTCCACCTTGAAGCACCTAATTTCCAGGAAGTCTTTCTTTCAAAAGTTAACTCAGTCATCACAGAGAAACAATGTGCTGCTAGCTTCGGTTTCTACACAGATGGATTTCCTTCGAGAGATACTTGAGTTTCTTCAAGTAAGATGAACTGGTGGATCTGCAGCAAAATGAGCCTTTTCCATCTTGAAAACTTTGGTTTGCAGGAAGTACTCCTTTCAGAAACTAACTGAGTTCTCATGGCATAAAAATGGGCTCTGTGCGGCAGCCGCTTTCGTAGCTGAGTTTCTGTGAAGAGATACATATGGTTCTTCAACTTAGGTGACTAGGCCTATTTGGAGCAAACTGAGGCTATTTCCACCTTGATAGACCGTGGTTGCAGGAAGTATTCTTTTCCAAAACTTACGCAATTCTCACAGGAAAACAATGTGCTAGGTGCTCCTGCTTCAAACAGGGGTGGTTTTCTTTCGAGAAATACCTGTGTTTCTTCAACTTAGCCAAGTAGGGCTATTTGGAATAAAATGAGCCTTTTCGACCTTGAAAACTGTGAATTGCAGGAATTACTCTTCTCCAAATCCAATTCAACTCTCAAAGGGATACCTTGTGCTAGATGCTAGAGCTTCTACCATGCATACTTTTCTTTTAGAGGTACATGTACTTCCTCTACTCAGCTGAATAGCCCTCATGGACCAAACGCAGCCTATCTCCCCCTGCAAACACCTAAGATTCATGAAGAATTCCTTTCAAAAACTAACACAGTTCTCACAGGAAAGCATGTGCTTCTAACATGGATGGTTTTCCTTTGAGAGATACATGTGTTTCTTCAACTTAGCTGAATAGGCCTATTTGAAATGAGGGGAGCCTACTTTGAATGTTGATATTTGCAGGGTGCAATGCTTTAAAAAACTAAATGAATTCTCATAGTGAAACACTGTGCTAGATGTGGCAGTTTCTACCATTGATGGATTTCTTTGCATACATGCATGTGTATCTTCAGGTCACCCAAATAGGCCTACTTAGAGTAAGCACATGCTCTCTCCATCTTGAAACACCTAAGTGGCAGTAAGTATTCCTTTCAAAAATAACTCAAGTCTCAGAGGGAAACAACGTGCTCAATGCAAATGCTTCCATCACAGACGGTTTCCTTTGGAGAGGTACATGTGTTACATCTCCTTAGGGGAATAGGCCTATTTGGAACAAAATGATCCTTTCTCCACTGTGAATACTATGACTTGCAGGATGTATTCCACTCACAAAGTAACTCAAGTCTCACAAGGAAACAAAGTGGTAGGTTCTTTGCATGTAACATAGATTATTTTCTTTTGAGATACACACATGTTTCATCAACTTACTTGAACTGGCATATTTGCAAGAAAATGAGACTTTCTCCACCTGGAAAAGTATGATTTGCAGGAGTTATTCTTCCAAAACCTATCTGAAGTCTCACAGGGAAACAATGTGGTTGAAACTCCTGCTTCTAACTCGATGGTTTTCTTTCTAGGAATGCATGTGTTTCATCAACTTAGTTGACTATTCCTATTTGGAACACAATGAGCCTATCTCCCACCTGAAAACTGTGATCAGCAGGATGGATTCCTTTCCAAAACTTGCTTAATTCTCAAAGGGAAACAGTGTGCTAGAAGCTGCGGCTTCCAACATAGGTGATTGTCTTTGCAGGGCTACATGTGTTTCTTCAACTCACCGGAATAGGCCTACTTAGTGCAAAGAGAGACCTTCTGCACCTTGAAACAACTACGTTGCAAGAGATAGTGCTTCCAAAAACGAATTTAATTGTCCCAAGAACAAGGTGCTAAATGCTGCAGTTTCTAGCATACATGGTTTTCTTTGGGCAGGAACATGTGTTACTTCCACTCAGCTGAATAGGCCTATTTGGAGCAAACACAGCCTAGCTCCACTTTGAAACACCAAAGTTGCTGGAAGCATTCCTTTCCAGAACGGACACAATTCTCACTGGAATACAATGTGTCAGATGCTCCGGCTTCTAACATAGACGGTTTTCTTTGGAGAGATACTTGGGTTTCTTAAACTCAGCTGAATATACTTTAAGGGATCAGACAGAGTCTATCTTCACCTTCAACCACCTAAGTTCCAGGAAGTATTCCTTTAAAAAACTCACCGAATACTGCAGGCAAACAATGTGGTAGAAGCTGCTGGTTCTAAGACAGATGATTTTCTTTCAAGAGATACATGTGTTTCTAGAAGTTAGCTGAATAGGCCACTTTGGAACAAAATGAGCCTTTCTCCACCTAAAAAATACTGATTCTCAGGAGTTATTCCTTTCAAAACCAAATTCAATTTGGACAGGGAAACAGTGTGCTAGATGCTCCTGCTTCAAACAGGGATTGTTTTCTTTCGAGAAATACCTGTGTTTCTTCACTGTAGCCCAGTAGGGCTATTTGGAATAAAGTGAGCCTTTTCGACCTTGAAAACTGTGATTTGCAGGGATTACTCATTTCGAAAACTAATTCAACTCTCAAAGTGAAACAATGTGCTCTGCTACAGCTTCTAGCATACATGCTTTTCTTTGAAGAGGTACATGAATTTCTTCAACTCAGCTGGAGAGCCCTAATAGACCAAACGCAGTCTATATTAACCCTTCAACACCTAAGATTCAGGAAGTTTTCATTTACAAACTAATGCAGTTCTCACAGGAAAACAGTGTGCTTCTAACATGGATGGTTTTCCTGTGAGAGATACATGTGTTTCTTCAACTCAGCGGAAAAGGCATATTTGGAGCAAAGAGAGACAATCTATCTTGAAATACCTTAGTTGCAGGAAGCATTGCATTGAAAACCTAACTCAATACTCACAAGGAATCAATGTTCTACATGCTCCTGCATCTAATAGCGATGGTTTTCTTTGAGAGATACCTGTGTTTCTTCCACTTGGCTGAATAGGCCTTTTTGGAACAAAATGAGCTTTTCTGCACTTTGAAAACTATGAACTACAGGAAGTGTTTCTTTAAAAACCTAACACAATTCTCATAAGGACGGAAATGCTGAATGCTGCAGCTTCTATCGTAGATGGTTTTCTTATGAGAGATACAAGGGTTTCTTCACCTCAGCTGAATATACGTTAAGTTAACAAACAGAGTCTATCCCCACCTTGAACCACCTAAGTTCCAGGAAGTATTCCTTTAAAAAACTAGCCGAATTCTACAGGGAAACAATGTGGTAGAAGCTCCTGGTCATAAGACAGATAGATTTCTTTCCAGAGATACATGTGGTTCTTCAAGTTAGCTGAATAGGCCTATTTAGAACAACATGAGCCTTTCTCCACCTAGAAAATTCTGATATGCAGCAGATATTCCTTTCAAAATCAAACTCAATTCTCACAGGGAAACAATGTGGTTGATGCTACATCTTTTAAAACAGGTGGTTTTCTTGAAGGAGACAGATGTGTTCCTTCAACTCAATGGAAAATGCCGAGTTGGAGCCAATGGAATCTATCTCCACCTTGAAACACCTAAGATGCAGGATGTGTTTTTTCAGAACAAACTGAATTCTCACAGGAAAAGCATGTGCTACATCCTCCTGCATCGACCAATGGAGGATTTCCTTGACAGACACATGTGTTTCATCACCTCACCTGAATAGGTGTATTTGAAGCACAAGGAGCCTCTCTCCCCTTTGAACATTTTGGTTTGCAGGAATTATTCCTTTCAAAACATAACACAAATCTCACTGGAAAAAAGGTGCTACATGCTCCTGCTTCTAACACAGGCGGTTTTCTTTTGAGGGATACAAGGATTCCTTCAATTTAGCTGAATAGGTCTATTTGCAACAAAATGAGCCCTTCTCCACCTTGAAAACTATCGTTCACAGGAATTATTCCTTTCAAAACTAACTCAATTCTCTGAGGGAGACAATGCAGAAGATGCTGCAGCTTCTCTCATAGATGGTTGTCTTTGGAGAGATAAACGTGTTTCCTCCCCTCAGTTGAATAGGCCTATTTGGAGCAACAAGGGCCTATCTCCACCTTGAAGCACCTAATTTCCAGGAAGTCTTTCTTTCAAAAGTTAACTCAGTCATCACAGAGAAACAATGTGCTGCTAGCTTCGGTTTCTACACAGATGGATTTCCTTCGAGAGATACTTGAGTTTCTTCAAGTAAGATGAACTGGTGGATCTGCAGCAAAATGAGCCTTTTCCATCTTGAAAACTTTGGTTTGCAGGAAGTACTCCTTTCAGAAACTAACTGAGTTCTCATGGCATAAAAATGGGCTCTGTGCGGCAGCCGCTTTCGTAGCTGAGTTTCTGTGAAGAGATACATATGGTTCTTCAACTTAGGTGACTAGGCCTATTTGGAGCAAACTGAGGCTATTTCCACCTTGATAGACCGTGGTTGCAGGAAGTATTCTTTTCCAAAACTTACGCAATTCTCACAGGAAAACAATGTGCTAGGTGCTCCTGCTTCAAGCAGGGGTGGTTTTCTTTCGAGAAATACCTGTGTTTCTTCAACTTAGCCAAGTAGGGCTATTTGGAATAAAATGAGCCTTTTCGACCTTGAAAACTGTGAATTGCAGGAATTACTCTTCTCCAAATCCAATTCAACTCTCAAAGGGATACCTTGTGCTAGATGCTAGAGCTTCTACCATGCATACTTTTCTTTTAGAGGTACATGTACTTCCTCTACTCAGCTGAATAGCCCTCATGGACCAAACGCAGCCTATCTCCCCCTGCAAACACCTAAGATTCATGAAGAATTCCTTTCAAAAACTAACACAGTTCTCACAGGAAAGCATGTGCTTCTAACATGGATGGTTTTCCTTTGAGAGATACATGTGTTTCTTCAACTTAGCTGAATAGGCCTATTTGAAATGAGGGGAGCCTACTTTGAATGTTGATATTTGCAGGGTGCAATGCTTTAAAAAACTAAATGAATTCTCATAGTGAAACACTGTGCTAGATGTGGCAGTTTCTACCATTGATGGATTTCTTTGCATACATGCATGTGTATCTTCAGGTCACCCAAATAGGCCTACTTAGAGTAAGCACATGCTCTCTCCATCTTGAAACACCTAAGTGGCAGTAAGTATTCCTTTCAAAAATAACTCAAGTCTCAGAGGGAAACAACGTGCTCAATGCAAATGCTTCCATCACAGACGGTTTCCTTTGGAGAGGTACATGTGTTACATCTCCTTAGGGGAATAGGCCTATTTGGAACAAAATGATCCTTTCTCCACTGTGAATACTATGACTTGCAGGATGTATTCCACTCACAAAGTAACTCAAGTCTCACAAGGAAACAAAGTGGTAGGTTCTTTGCATGTAACATAGATTATTTTCTTTTGAGATACACACATGTTTCATCAACTTACTTGAACTGGCATATTTGCAAGAAAATGAGACTTTCTCCACCTGGAAAAGTATGATTTGCAGGAGTTATTCTTCCAAAACCTATCTGAAGTCTCACAGGGAAACAATGTGGTTGAAACTCCTGCTTCTAACTCGATGGTTTTCTTTCTAGGAATGCATGTGTTTCATCAACTTAGTTGACTATTCCTATTTGGAACACAATGAGCCTATCTCCCACCTGAAAACTGTGATCAGCAGGATGGATTCCTTTCCAAAACTTGCTTAATTCTCAAAGGGAAACAGTGTGCTAGAAGCTGCGGCTTCCAACATAGGTGATTGTCTTTGCAGGGCTACATGTGTTTCTTCAACTCACCGGAATAGGCCTACTTAGTGCAAAGAGAGACCTTCTGCACCTTGAAACAACTACGTTGCAAGAGATAGTGCTTCCAAAAACGAATTTAATTGTCCCAAGAACAAGGTGCTAAATGCTGCAGTTTCTAGCATACATGGTTTTCTTTGGGCAGGAACATGTGTTACTTCCACTCAGCTGAATAGGCCTATTTGGAGCAAACACAGCCTAGCTCCACTTTGAAACACCAAAGTTGCTGGAAGCATTCCTTTCCAGAACGGACACAATTCTCACTGGAATACAATGTGTCAGATGCTCCGGCTTCTAACATAGACGGTTTTCTTTGGAGAGATACTTGGGTTTCTTAAACTCAGCTGAATATACTTTAAGGGATCAGACAGAGTCTATCTTCACCTTCAACCACCTAAGTTCCAGGAAGTATTCCTTTAAAAAACTCACCGAATACTGCAGGCAAACAATGTGGTAGAAGCTGCTGGTTCTAAGACAGATGATTTTCTTTCAAGAGATACATGTGTTTCTAGAAGTTAGCTGAATAGGCCACTTTGGAACAAAATGAGCCTTTCTCCACCTAAAAAATACTGATTCTCAGGAGTTATTCCTTTCAAAACCAAATTCAATTTGGACAGGGAAACAGTGTGCTAGATGCTCCTGCTTCAAACAGGGATTGTTTTCTTTCGAGAAATACCTGTGTTTCTTCACTGTAGCCCAGTAGGGCTATTTGGAATAAAGTGAGCCTTTTCGACCTTGAAAACTGTGATTTGCAGGGATTACTCATTTCGAAAACTAATTCAACTCTCAAAGTGAAACAATGTGCTCTGCTACAGCTTCTAGCATACATGCTTTTCTTTGAAGAGGTACATGAATTTCTTCAACTCAGCTGGAGAGCCCTAATAGACCAAACGCAGTCTATATTAACCCTTCAACACCTAAGATTCAGGAAGTTTTCATTTACAAACTAATGCAGTTCTCACAGGAAAACAGTGTGCTTCTAACATGGATGGTTTTCCTGTGAGAGATACATGTGTTTCTTCAACTCAGCGGAAAAGGCATATTTGGAGCAAAGAGAGACAATCTATCTTGAAATACCTTAGTTGCAGGAAGCATTGCATTGAAAACCTAACTCAATACTCACAAGGAATCAATGTTCTACATGCTCCTGCATCTAATAGCGATGGTTTTCTTTGAGAGATACCTGTGTTTCTTCCACTTGGCTGAATAGGCCTTTTTGGAACAAAATGAGCTTTTCTGCACTTTGAAAACTATGAACTACAGGAAGTGTTTCTTTAAAAACCTAACACAATTCTCATAAGGACGGAAATGCTGAATGCTGCAGCTTCTATCGTAGATGGTTTTCTTATGAGAGATACAAGGGTTTCTTCACCTCAGCTGAATATACGTTAAGTTAACAAACAGAGTCTATCCCCACCTTGAACCACCTAAGTTCCAGGAAGTATTCCTTTAAAAAACTAGCCGAATTCTACAGGGAAACAATGTGGTAGAAGCTCCTGGTCATAAGACAGATAGATTTCTTTCCAGAGATACATGTGGTTCTTCAAGTTAGCTGAATAGGCCTATTTAGAACAACATGAGCCTTTCTCCACCTAGAAAATTCTGATATGCAGCAGATATTCCTTTCAAAATCAAACTCAATTCTCACAGGGAAACAATGTGGTTGATGCTACATCTTTTAAAACAGGTGGTTTTCTTGAAGGAGACAGATGTGTTCCTTCAACTCAATGGAAAATGCCGAGTTGGAGCCAATGGAATCTATCTCCACCTTGAAACACCTAAGATGCAGGATGTGTTTTTTCAGAACAAACTGAATTCTCACAGGAAAAGCATGTGCTACATCCTCCTGCATCGACCAATGGAGGATTTCCTTGACAGACACTTGTGTTTCATCACCTCACCTGAATAGGTGTATTTGAAGCACAAGGAGCCTCTCTCCCCTTTGAACATTTTGGTTTGCAGGAATTATTCCTTTCAAAACATAACACAAATCTCACTGGAAAAAAGGTGCTACATGCTCCTGCTTCTAACACAGGCGGTTTTCTTTTGAGGGATACAAGGATTCCTTCAATTTAGCTGAATAGGTCTATTTGCAACAAAATGAGCCCTTCTCCACCTTGAAAACTATCGTTCACAGGAATTATTCCTTTCAAAACTAACTCAATTCTCTGAGGGAGACAATGCAGAAGATGCTGCAGCTTCTCTCATAGATGGTTGTCTTTGGAGAGATAAACGTGTTTCCTCCCCTCAGTTGAATAGGCCTATTTGGAGCAACAAGGGCCTATCTCCACCTTGAAGCACCTAATTTCCAGGAAGTCTTTCTTTCAAAAGTTAACTCAGTCATCACAGAGAAACAATGTGCTGCTAGCTTCGGTTTCTACACAGATGGATTTCCTTCGAGAGATACTTGAGTTTCTTCAAGTAAGATGAACTGGTGGATCTGCAGCAAAATGAGCCTTTTCCATCTTGAAAACTTTGGTTTGCAGGAAGTACTCCTTTCAGAAACTAACTGAGTTCTCATGGCATAAAAATGGGCTCTGTGCGGCAGCCGCTTTCGTAGCTGAGTTTCTGTGAAGAGATACATATGGTTCTTCAACTTAGGTGACTAGGCCTATTTGGAGCAAACTGAGGCTATTTCCACCTTGATAGACCGTGGTTGCAGGAAGTATTCTTTTCCAAAACTTACGCAATTCTCACAGGAAAACAATGTGCTAGGTGCTCCTGCTTCAAACAGGGGTGGTTTTCTTTCGAGAAATACCTGTGTTTCTTCAACTTAGCCAAGTAGGGCTATTTGGAATAAAATGAGCCTTTTCGACCTTGAAAACTGTGAATTGCAGGAATTACTCTTCTCCAAATCCAATTCAACTCTCAAAGGGATACCTTGTGCTAGATGCTAGAGCTTCTACCATGCATACTTTTCTTTTAGAGGTACATGTACTTCCTCTACTCAGCTGAATAGCCCTCATGGACCAAACGCAGCCTATCTCCCCCTGCAAACACCTAAGATTCATGAAGAATTCCTTTCAAAAACTAACACAGTTCTCACAGGAAAGCATGTGCTTCTAACATGGATGGTTTTCCTTTGAGAGATACATGTGTTTCTTCAACTTAGCTGAATAGGCCTATTTGAAATGAGGGGAGCCTACTTTGAATGTTGATATTTGCAGGGTGCAATGCTTTAAAAAACTAAATGAATTCTCATAGTGAAACACTGTGCTAGATGTGGCAGTTTCTACCATTGATGGATTTCTTTGCATACATGCATGTGTATCTTCAGGTCACCCAAATAGGCCTACTTAGAGTAAGCACATGCTCTCTCCATCTTGAAACACCTAAGTGGCAGTAAGTATTCCTTTCAAAAATAACTCAAGTCTCAGAGGGAAACAACGTGCTCAATGCAAATGCTTCCATCACAGACGGTTTCCTTTGGAGAGGTACATGTGTTACATCTCCTTAGGGGAATAGGCCTATTTGGAACAAAATGATCCTTTCTCCACTGTGAATACTATGACTTGCAGGATGTATTCCACTCACAAAGTAACTCAAGTCTCACAAGGAAACAAAGTGGTAGGTTCTTTGCATGTAACATAGATTATTTTCTTTTGAGATACACACATGTTTCATCAACTTACTTGAACTGGCATATTTGCAAGAAAATGAGACTTTCTCCACCTGGAAAAGTATGATTTGCAGGAGTTATTCTTCCAAAACCTATCTGAAGTCTCACAGGGAAACAATGTGGTTGAAACTCCTGCTTCTAACTCGATGGTTTTCTTTCTAGGAATGCATGTGTTTCATCAACTTAGTTGACCATTCCTATTTGGAACACAATGAGCCTATCTCCCACCTGAAAACTGTGATCAGCAGGATGGATTCCTTTCCAAAACTTGCTTAATTCTCAAAGGGAAACAGTGTGCTAGAAGCTGCGGCTTCCAACATAGGTGATTGTCTTTGCAGGGCTACATGTGTTTCTTCAACTCACCGGAATAGGCCTACTTAGTGCAAAGAGAGACCTTCTGCACCTTGAAACAACTACGTTGCAAGAGATAGTGCTTCCAAAAACGAATTTAATTGTCCCAAGAACAAGGTGCTAAATGCTGCAGTTTCTAGCATACATGGTTTTCTTTGGGCAGGAACATGTGTTACTTCCACTCAGCTGAATAGGCCTATTTGGAGCAAACACAGCCTAGCTCCACTTTGAAACACCAAAGTTGCTGGAAGCATTCCTTTCCAGAACGGACACAATTCTCACTGGAATACAATGTGTCAGATGCTCCGGCTTCTAACATAGACGGTTTTCTTTGGAGAGATACTTGGGTTTCTTAAACTCAGCTGAATATACTTGAAGGGATCAGACAGAGTCTATCTTCACCTTCAACCACCTAAGTTCCAGGAAGTATTCCTTTAAAAAACTCACCGAATACTGCAGGCAAACAATGTGGTAGAAGCTGCTGGTTCTAAGACAGATGATTTTCTTTCAAGAGATACATGTGTTTCTAGAAGTTAGCTGAATAGGCCACTTTGGAACAAAATGAGCCTTTCTCCACCTAAAAAATACTGATTCTCAGGAGTTATTCCTTTCAAAACCAAATTCAATTTGGACAGGGAAACAGTGTGCTAGATGCTCCTGCTTCAAACAGGGATTGTTTTCTTTCGAGAAATACCTGTGTTTCTTCACTGTAGCCCAGTAGGGCTATTTGGAATAAAGTGAGCCTTTTCGACCTTGAAAACTGTGATTTGCAGGGATTACTCATTTCGAAAACTAATTCAACTCTCAAAGTGAAACAATGTGCTCTGCTACAGCTTCTAGCATACATGCTTTTCTTTGAAGAGGTACATGAATTTCTTCAACTCAGCTGGAGAGCCCTAATAGACCAAACGCAGTCTATATTAACCCTTCAACACCTAAGATTCAGGAAGTTTTCATTTACAAACTAATGCAGTTCTCACAGGAAAACAGTGTGCTTCTAACATGGATGGTTTTCCTGTGAGAGATACATGTGTTTCTTCAACTCAGCGGAAAAGGCATATTTGGAGCAAAGAGAGACAATCTATCTTGAAATACCTTAGTTGCAGGAAGCATTGCATTGAAAACCTAACTCAATACTCACAAGGAATCAATGTTCTACATGCTCCTGCATCTAATAGCGATGGTTTTCTTTGAGAGATACCTGTGTTTCTTCCACTTGGCTGAATAGGCCTTTTTGGAACAAAATGAGCTTTTCTGCACTTTGAAAACTATGAACTACAGGAAGTGTTTCTTTAAAAACCTAACACAATTCTCATAAGGACGGAAATGCTGAATGCTGCAGCTTCTATCGTAGATGGTTTTCTTATGAGAGATACAAGGGTTTCTTCACCTCAGCTGAATATACGTTAAGTTAACAAACAGAGTCTATCCCCACCTTGAACCACCTAAGTTCCAGGAAGTATTCCTTTAAAAAACTAGCCGAATTCTACAGGGAAACAATGTGGTAGAAGCTCCTGGTCATAAGACAGATAGATTTCTTTCCAGAGATACATGTGGTTCTTCAAGTTAGCTGAATAGGCCTATTTAGAACAACATGAGCCTTTCTCCACCTAGAAAATTCTGATATGCAGCAGATATTCCTTTCAAAATCAAACTCAATTCTCACAGGGAAACAATGTGGTTGATGCTACATCTTTTAAAACAGGTGGTTTTCTTGAAGGAGACAGATGTGTTCCTTCAACTCAATGGAAAATGCCGAGTTGGAGCCAATGGAATCTATCTCCACCTTGAAACACCTAAGATGCAGGATGTGTTTTTTCAGAACAAACTGAATTCTCGCAGGAAAAGCATGTGCTACATCCTCCTGCATCGACCAATGGAGGATTTCCTTGACAGACACTTGTGTTTCATCACCTCACCTGAATAGGTGTATTTGAAGCACAAGGAGCCTCTCTCCCCTTTGAACATTTTGGTTTGCAGGAATTATTCCTTTCAAAACATAACACAAATCTCACTGGAAAAAAGGTGCTACATGCTCCTGCTTCTAACACAGGCGGTTTTCTTTTGAGGGATACAAGGATTCCTTCAATTTAGCTGAATAGGTCTATTTGCAACAAAATGAGCCCTTCTCCACCTTGAAAACTATCGTTCACAGGAATTATTCCTTTCAAAACTAACTCAATTCTCTGAGGGAGACAATGCAGAAGATGCTGCAGCTTCTCTCATAGATGGTTGTCTTTGGAGAGATAAACGTGTTTCCTCCCCTCAGTTGAATAGGCCTATTTGGAGCAACAAGGGCCTATCTCCACCTTGAAGCACCTAATTTCCAGGAAGTCTTTCTTTCAAAAGTTAACTCAGTCATCACAGAGAAACAATGTGCTGCTAGCTTCGGTTTCTACACAGATGGATTTCCTTCGAGAGATACTTGAGTTTCTTCAAGTAAGATGAACTGGTGGATCTGCAGCAAAATGAGCCTTTTCCATCTTGAAAACTTTGGTTTGCAGGAAGTACTCCTTTCAGAAACTAACTGAGTTCTCATGGCATAAAAATGGGCTCTGTGCGGCAGCCGCTTTCGTAGCTGAGTTTCTGTGAAGAGATACATATGGTTCTTCAACTTAGGTGACTAGGCCTATTTGGAGCAAACTGAGGCTATTTCCACCTTGATAGACCGTGGTTGCAGGAAGTATTCTTTTCCAAAACTTACGCAATTCTCACAGGAAAACAATGTGCTAGGTGCTCCTGCTTCAAACAGGGGTGGTTTTCTTTCGAGAAATACCTGTGTTTCTTCAACTTAGCCAAGTAGGGCTATTTGGAATAAAATGAGCCTTTTCGACCTTGAAAACTGTGAATTGCAGGAATTACTCTTCTCCAAATCCAATTCAACTCTCAAAGGGATACCTTGTGCTAGATGCTAGAGCTTCTACCATGCATACTTTTCTTTTAGAGGTACATGTACTTCCTCTACTCAGCTGAATAGCCCTCATGGACCAAACGCAGCCTATCTCCCCCTGCAAACACCTAAGATTCATGAAGAATTCCTTTCAAAAACTAACACAGTTCTCACAGGAAAGCATGTGCTTCTAACATGGATGGTTTTCCTTTGAGAGATACATGTGTTTCTTCAACTTAGCTGAATAGGCCTATTTGAAATGAGGGGAGCCTACTTTGAATGTTGATATTTGCAGGGTGCAATGCTTTAAAAAACTAAATGAATTCTCATAGTGAAACACTGTGCTAGATGTGGCAGTTTCTACCATTGATGGATTTCTTTGCATACATGCATGTGTATCTTCAGGTCACCCAAATAGGCCTACTTAGAGTAAGCACATGCTCTCTCCATCTTGAAACACCTAAGTGGCAGTAAGTATTCCTTTCAAAAATAACTCAAGTCTCAGAGGGAAACAACGTGCTCAATGCAAATGCTTCCATCACAGACGGTTTCCTTTGGAGAGGTACATGTGTTACATCTCCTTAGGGGAATAGGCCTATTTGGAACAAAATGATCCTTTCTCCACTGTGAATACTATGACTTGCAGGATGTATTCCACTCACAAAGTAACTCAAGTCTCACAAGGAAACAAAGTGGTAGGTTCTTTGCATGTAACATAGATTATTTTCTTTTGAGATACACACATGTTTCATCAACTTACTTGAACTGGCATATTTGCAAGAAAATGAGACTTTCTCCACCTGGAAAAGTATGATTTGCAGGAGTTATTCTTCCAAAACCTATCTGAAGTCTCACAGGGAAACAATGTGGTTGAAACTCCTGCTTCTAACTCGATGGTTTTCTTTCTAGGAATGCATGTGTTTCATCAACTTAGTTGACTATTCCTATTTGGAACACAATGAGCCTATCTCCCACCTGAAAACTGTGATCAGCAGGATGGATTCCTTTCCAAAACTTGCTTAATTCTCAAAGGGAAACAGTGTGCTAGAAGCTGCGGCTTCCAACATAGGTGATTGTCTTTGCAGGGCTACATGTGTTTCTTCAACTCACCGGAATAGGCCTACTTAGTGCAAAGAGAGACCTTCTGCACCTTGAAACAACTACGTTGCAAGAGATAGTGCTTCCAAAAACGAATTTAATTGTCCCAAGAACAAGGTGCTAAATGCTGCAGTTTCTAGCATACATGGTTTTCTTTGGGCAGGAACATGTGTTACTTCCACTCAGCTGAATAGGCCTATTTGGAGCAAACACAGCCTAGCTCCACTTTGAAACACCAAAGTTGCTGGAAGCATTCCTTTCCAGAACGGACACAATTCTCACTGGAATACAATGTGTCAGATGCTCCGGCTTCTAACATAGACGGTTTTCTTTGGAGAGATACTTGGGTTTCTTAAACTCAGCTGAATATACTTTAAGGGATCAGACAGAGTCTATCTTCACCTTCAACCACCTAAGTTCCAGGAAGTATTCCTTTAAAAAACTCACCGAATACTGCAGGCAAACAATGTGGTAGAAGCTGCTGGTTCTAAGACAGATGATTTTCTTTCAAGAGATACATGTGTTTCTAGAAGTTAGCTGAATAGGCCACTTTGGAACAAAATGAGCCTTTCTCCACCTAAAAAATACTGATTCTCAGGAGTTATTCCTTTCAAAACCAAATTCAATTTGGACAGGGAAACAGTGTGCTAGATGCTCCTGCTTCAAACAGGGATTGTTTTCTTTCGAGAAATACCTGTGTTTCTTCACTGTAGCCCAGTAGGGCTATTTGGAATAAAGTGAGCCTTTTCGACCTTGAAAACTGTGATTTGCAGGGATTACTCATTTCGAAAACTAATTCAACTCTCAAAGTGAAACAATGTGCTCTGCTACAGCTTCTAGCATACATGCTTTTCTTTGAAGAGGTACATGAATTTCTTCAACTCAGCTGGAGAGCCCTAATAGACCAAACGCAGTCTATATTAACCCTTCAACACCTAAGATTCAGGAAGTTTTCATTTACAAACTAATGCAGTTCTCACAGGAAAACAGTGTGCTTCTAACATGGATGGTTTTCCTGTGAGAGATACATGTGTTTCTTCAACTCAGCGGAAAAGGCATATTTGGAGCAAAGAGAGACAATCTATCTTGAAATACCTTAGTTGCAGGAAGCATTGCATTGAAAACCTAACTCAATACTCACAAGGAATCAATGTTCTACATGCTCCTGCATCTAATAGCGATGGTTTTCTTTGAGAGATACCTGTGTTTCTTCCACTTGGCTGAATAGGCCTTTTTGGAACAAAATGAGCTTTTCTGCACTTTGAAAACTATGAACTACAGGAAGTGTTTCTTTAAAAACCTAACACAATTCTCATAAGGACGGAAATGCTGAATGCTGCAGCTTCTATCGTAGATGGTTTTCTTATGAGAGATACAAGGGTTTCTTCACCTCAGCTGAATATACGTTAAGTTAACAAACAGAGTCTATCCCCACCTTGAACCACCTAAGTTCCAGGAAGTATTCCTTTAAAAAACTAGCCGAATTCTACAGGGAAACAATGTGGTAGAAGCTCCTGGTCATAAGACAGATAGATTTCTTTCCAGAGATACATGTGGTTCTTCAAGTTAGCTGAATAGGCCTATTTAGAACAACATGAGCCTTTCTCCACCTAGAAAATTCTGATATGCAGCAGATATTCCTTTCAAAATCAAACTCAATTCTCACAGGGAAACAATGTGGTTGATGCTACATCTTTTAAAACAGGTGGTTTTCTTGAAGGAGACAGATGTGTTCCTTCAACTCAATGGAAAATGCCGAGTTGGAGCCAATGGAATCTATCTCCACCTTGAAACACCTAAGATGCAGGATGTGTTTTTTCAGAACAAACTGAATTCTCACAGGAAAAGCATGTGCTACATCCTCCTGCATCGACCAATGGAGGATTTCCTTGACAGACACATGTGTTTCATCACCTCACCTGAATAGGTGTATTTGAAGCACAAGGAGCCTCTCTCCCCTTTGAACATTTTGGTTTGCAGGAATTATTCCTTTCAAAACATAACACAAATCTCACTGGAAAAAAGGTGCTACATGCTCCTGCTTCTAACACAGGCGGTTTTCTTTTGAGGGATACAAGGATTCCTTCAATTTAGCTGAATAGGTCTATTTGCAACAAAATGAGCCCTTCTCCACCTTGAAAACTATCGTTCACAGGAATTATTCCTTTCAAAACTAACTCAATTCTCTGAGGGAGACAATGCAGAAGATGCTGCAGCTTCTCTCATAGATGGTTGTCTTTGGAGAGATAAACGTGTTTCCTCCCCTCAGTTGAATAGGCCTATTTGGAGCAACAAGGGCCTATCTCCACCTTGAAGCACCTAATTTCCAGGAAGTCTTTCTTTCAAAAGTTAACTCAGTCATCACAGAGAAACAATGTGCTGCTAGCTTCGGTTTCTACACAGATGGATTTCCTTCGAGAGATACTTGAGTTTCTTCAAGTAAGATGAACTGGTGGATCTGCAGCAAAATGAGCCTTTTCCATCTTGAAAACTTTGGTTTGCAGGAAGTACTCCTTTCAGAAACTAACTGAGTTCTCATGGCATAAAAATGGGCTCTGTGCGGCAGCCGCTTTCGTAGCTGAGTTTCTGTGAAGAGATACATATGGTTCTTCAACTTAGGTGACTAGGCCTATTTGGAGCAAACTGAGGCTATTTCCACCTTGATAGACCGTGGTTGCAGGAAGTATTCTTTTCCAAAACTTACGCAATTCTCACAGGAAAACAATGTGCTAGGTGCTCCTGCTTCAAACAGGGGTGGTTTTCTTTCGAGAAATACCTGTGTTTCTTCAACTTAGCCAAGTAGGGCTATTTGGAATAAAATGAGCCTTTTCGACCTTGAAAACTGTGAATTGCAGGAATTACTCTTCTCCAAATCCAATTCAACTCTCAAAGGGATACCTTGTGCTAGATGCTAGAGCTTCTACCATGCATACTTTTCTTTTAGAGGTACATGTACTTCCTCTACTCAGCTGAATAGCCCTCATGGACCAAACGCAGCCTATCTCCCCCTGCAAACACCTAAGATTCATGAAGAATTCCTTTCAAAAACTAACACAGTTCTCACAGGAAAGCATGTGCTTCTAACATGGATGGTTTTCCTTTGAGAGATACATGTGTTTCTTCAACTTAGCTGAATAGGCCTATTTGAAATGAGGGGAGCCTACTTTGAATGTTGATATTTGCAGGGTGCAATGCTTTAAAAAACTAAATGAATTCTCATAGTGAAACACTGTGCTAGATGTGGCAGTTTCTACCATTGATGGATTTCTTTGCATACATGCATGTGTATCTTCAGGTCACCCAAATAGGCCTACTTAGAGTAAGCACATGCTCTCTCCATCTTGAAACACCTAAGTGGCAGTAAGTATTCCTTTCAAAAATAACTCAAGTCTCAGAGGGAAACAACGTGCTCAATGCAAATGCTTCCATCACAGACGGTTTCCTTTGGAGAGGTACATGTGTTACATCTCCTTAGGGGAATAGGCCTATTTGGAACAAAATGATCCTTTCTCCACTGTGAATACTATGACTTGCAGGATGTATTCCACTCACAAAGTAACTCAAGTCTCACAAGGAAACAAAGTGGTAGGTTCTTTGCATGTAACATAGATTATTTTCTTTTGAGATACACACATGTTTCATCAACTTACTTGAACTGGCATATTTGCAAGAAAATGAGACTTTCTCCACCTGGAAAAGTATGATTTGCAGGAGTTATTCTTCCAAAACCTATCTGAAGTCTCACAGGGAAACAATGTGGTTGAAACTCCTGCTTCTAACTCGATGGTTTTCTTTCTAGGAATGCATGTGTTTCATCAACTTAGTTGACTATTCCTATTTGGAACACAATGAGCCTATCTCCCACCTGAAAACTGTGATCAGCAGGATGGATTCCTTTCCAAAACTTGCTTAATTCTCAAAGGGAAACAGTGTGCTAGAAGCTGCGGCTTCCAACATAGGTGATTGTCTTTGCAGGGCTACATGTGTTTCTTCAACTCACCGGAATAGGCCTACTTAGTGCAAAGAGAGACCTTCTGCACCTTGAAACAACTACGTTGCAAGAGATAGTGCTTCCAAAAACGAATTTAATTGTCCCAAGAACAAGGTGCTAAATGCTGCAGTTTCTAGCATACATGGTTTTCTTTGGGCAGGAACATGTGTTACTTCCACTCAGCTGAATAGGCCTATTTGGAGCAAACACAGCCTAGCTCCACTTTGAAACACCAAAGTTGCTGGAAGCATTCCTTTCCAGAACGGACACAATTCTCACTGGAATACAATGTGTCAGATGCTCCGGCTTCTAACATAGACGGTTTTCTTTGGAGAGATACTTGGGTTTCTTAAACTCAGCTGAATATACTTGAAGGGATCAGACAGAGTCTATCTTCACCTTCAACCACCTAAGTTCCAGGAAGTATTCCTTTAAAAAACTCACCGAGTACTGCAGGCAAACAATGTGGTAGAAGCTGCTGGTTCTAAGACAGATGATTTTCTTTCAAGAGATACATGTGTTTCTAGAAGTTAGCTGAATAGGCCACTTTGGAACAAAATGAGCCTTTCTCCACCTAAAAAATACTGATTCTCAGGAGTTATTCCTTTCAAAACCAAATTCAATTTGGACAGGGAAACAGTGTGCTAGATGCTCCTGCTTCAAACAGGGATTGTTTTCTTTCGAGAAATACCTGTGTTTCTTCACTGTAGCCCAGTAGGGCTATTTGGAATAAAGTGAGCCTTTTCGACCTTGAAAACTGTGATTTGCAGGGATTACTCATTTCGAAAACTAATTCAACTCTCAAAGTGAAACAATGTGCTCTGCTACAGCTTCTAGCATACATGCTTTTCTTTGAAGAGGTACATGAATTTCTTCAACTCAGCTGGAGAGCCCTAATAGACCAAACGCAGTCTATATTAACCCTTCAACACCTAAGATTCAGGAAGTTTTCATTTACAAACTAATGCAGTTCTCACAGGAAAACAGTGTGCTTCTAACATGGATGGTTTTCCTGTGAGAGATACATGTGTTTCTTCAACTCAGCGGAAAAGGCATATTTGGAGCAAAGAGAGACAATCTATCTTGAAATACCTTAGTTGCAGGAAGCATTGCATTGAAAACCTAACTCAATACTCACAAGGAATCAATGTTCTACATGCTCCTGCATCTAATAGCGATGGTTTTCTTTGAGAGATACCTGTGTTTCTTCCACTTGGCTGAATAGGCCTTTTTGGAACAAAATGAGCTTTTCTGCACTTTGAAAACTATGAACTACAGGAAGTGTTTCTTTAAAAACCTAACACAATTCTCATAAGGACGGAAATGCTGAATGCTGCAGCTTCTATCGTAGATGGTTTTCTTATGAGAGATACAAGGGTTTCTTCACCTCAGCTGAATATACGTTAAGTTAACAAACAGAGTCTATCCCCACCTTGAACCACCTAAGTTCCAGGAAGTATTCCTTTAAAAAACTAGCCGAATTCTACAGGGAAACAATGTGGTAGAAGCTCCTGGTCATAAGACAGATAGATTTCTTTCCAGAGATACATGTGGTTCTTCAAGTTAGCTGAATAGGCCTATTTAGAACAACATGAGCCTTTCTCCACCTAGAAAATTCTGATATGCAGCAGATATTCCTTTCAAAATCAAACTCAATTCTCACAGGGAAACAATGTGGTTGATGCTACATCTTTTAAAACAGGTGGTTTTCTTGAAGGAGACAGATGTGTTCCTTCAACTCAATGGAAAATGCCGAGTTGGAGCCAATGGAATCTATCTCCACCTTGAAACACCTAAGATGCAGGATGTGTTTTTTCAGAACAAACTGAATTCTCACAGGAAAAGCATGTGCTACATCCTCCTGCATCGACCAATGGAGGATTTCCTTGACAGACACATGTGTTTCATCACCTCACCTGAATAGGTGTATTTGAAGCACAAGGAGCCTCTCTCCCCTTTGAACATTTTGGTTTGCAGGAATTATTCCTTTCAAAACATAACACAAATCTCACTGGAAAAAAGGTGCTACATGCTCCTGCTTCTAACACAGGCGGTTTTCTTTTGAGGGATACAAGGATTCCTTCAATTTAGCTGAATAGGTCTATTTGCAACAAAATGAGCCCTTCTCCACCTTGAAAACTATCGTTCACAGGAATTATTCCTTTCAAAACTAACTCAATTCTCTGAGGGAGACAATGCAGAAGATGCTGCAGCTTCTCTCATAGATGGTTGTCTTTGGAGAGATAAACGTGTTTCCTCCCCTCAGTTGAATAGGCCTATTTGGAGCAACAAGGGCCTATCTCCACCTTGAAGCACCTAATTTCCAGGAAGTCTTTCTTTCAAAAGTTAACTCAGTCATCACAGAGAAACAATGTGCTGCTAGCTTCGGTTTCTACACAGATGGATTTCCTTCGAGAGATACTTGAGTTTCTTCAAGTAAGATGAACTGGTGGATCTGCAGCAAAATGAGCCTTTTCCATCTTGAAAACTTTGGTTTGCAGGAAGTACTCCTTTCAGAAACTAACTGAGTTCTCATGGCATAAAAATGGGCTCTGTGCGGCAGCCGCTTTCGTAGCTGAGTTTCTGTGAAGAGATACATATGGTTCTTCAACTTAGGTGACTAGGCCTATTTGGAGCAAACTGAGGCTATTTCCACCTTGATAGACCGTGGTTGCAGGAAGTATTCTTTTCCAAAACTTACGCAATTCTCACAGGAAAACAATGTGCTAGGTGCTCCTGCTTCAAACAGGGGTGGTTTTCTTTCGAGAAATACCTGTGTTTCTTCAACTTAGCCAAGTAGGGCTATTTGGAATAAAATGAGCCTTTTCGACCTTGAAAACTGTGAATTGCAGGAATTACTCTTCTCCAAATCCAATTCAACTCTCAAAGGGATACCTTGTGCTAGATGCTAGAGCTTCTACCATGCATACTTTTCTTTTAGAGGTACATGTACTTCCTCTACTCAGCTGAATAGCCCTCATGGACCAAACGCAGCCTATCTCCCCCTGCAAACACCTAAGATTCATGAAGAATTCCTTTCAAAAACTAACACAGTTCTCACAGGAAAGCATGTGCTTCTAACATGGGTGGTTTTCCTTTGAGAGATACATGTGTTTCTTCAACTTAGCTGAATAGGCCTATTTGAAATGAGGGGAGCCTACTTTGAATGTTGATATTTGCAGGGTGCAATGCTTTAAAAAACTAAATGAATTCTCATAGTGAAACACTGTGCTAGATGTGGCAGTTTCTACCATTGATGGATTTCTTTGCATACATGCATGTGTATCTTCAGGTCACCCAAATAGGCCTACTTAGAGTAAGCACATGCTCTCTCCATCTTGAAACACCTAAGTGGCAGTAAGTATTCCTTTCAAAAATAACTCAAGTCTCAGAGGGAAACAACGTGCTCAATGCAAATGCTTCCATCACAGACGGTTTCCTTTGGAGAGGTACATGTGTTACATCTCCTTAGGGGAATAGGCCTATTTGGAACAAAATGATCCTTTCTCCACTGTGAATACTATGACTTGCAGGATGTATTCCACTCACAAAGTAACTCAAGTCTCACAAGGAAACAAAGTGGTAGGTTCTTTGCATGTAACATAGATTATTTTCTTTTGAGATACACACATGTTTCATCAACTTACTTGAACTGGCATATTTGCAAGAAAATGAGACTTTCTCCACCTGGAAAAGTATGATTTGCAGGAGTTATTCTTCCAAAACCTATCTGAAGTCTCACAGGGAAACAATGTGGTTGAAACTCCTGCTTCTAACTCGATGGTTTTCTTTCTAGGAATGCATGTGTTTCATCAACTTAGTTGACTATTCCTATTTGGAACACAATGAGCCTATCTCCCACCTGAAAACTGTGATCAGCAGGATGGATTCCTTTCCAAAACTTGCTTAATTCTCAAAGGGAAACAGTGTGCTAGAAGCTGCGGCTTCCAACATAGGTGATTGTCTTTGCAGGGCTACATGTGTTTCTTCAACTCACCGGAATAGGCCTACTTAGTGCAAAGAGAGACCTTCTGCACCTTGAAACAACTACGTTGCAAGAGATAGTGCTTCCAAAAACGAATTTAATTGTCCCAAGAACAAGGTGCTAAATGCTGCAGTTTCTAGCATACATGGTTTTCTTTGGGCAGGAACATGTGTTACTTCCACTCAGCTGAATAGGCCTATTTGGAGCAAACACAGCCTAGCTCCACTTTGAAACACCAAAGTTGCTGGAAGCATTCCTTTCCAGAACGGACACAATTCTCACTGGAATACAATGTGTCAGATGCTCCGGCTTCTAACATAGACGGTTTTCTTTGGAGAGATACTTGGGTTTCTTAAACTCAGCTGAATATACTTGAAGGGATCAGACAGAGTCTATCTTCACCTTCAACCACCTAAGTTCCAGGAAGTATTCCTTTAAAAAACTCACCGAATACTGCAGGCAAACAATGTGGTAGAAGCTGCTGGTTCTAAGACAGATGATTTTCTTTCAAGAGATACATGTGTTTCTAGAAGTTAGCTGAATAGGCCACTTTGGAACAAAATGAGCCTTTCTCCACCTAAAAAATACTGATTCTCAGGAGTTATTCCTTTCAAAACCAAATTCAATTTGGACAGGGAAACAGTGTGCTAGATGCTCCTGCTTCAAACAGGGATTGTTTTCTTTCGAGAAATACCTGTGTTTCTTCACTGTAGCCCAGTAGGGCTATTTGGAATAAAGTGAGCCTTTTCGACCTTGAAAACTGTGATTTGCAGGGATTACTCATTTCGAAAACTAATTCAACTCTCAAAGTGAAACAATGTGCTCTGCTACAGCTTCTAGCATACATGCTTTTCTTTGAAGAGGTACATGAATTTCTTCAACTCAGCTGGAGAGCCCTAATAGACCAAACGCAGTCTATATTAACCCTTCAACACCTAAGATTCAGGAAGTTTTCATTTACAAACTAATGCAGTTCTCACAGGAAAACAGTGTGCTTCTAACATGGATGGTTTTCCTGTGAGAGATACATGTGTTTCTTCAACTCAGCGGAAAAGGCATATTTGGAGCAAAGAGAGACAATCTATCTTGAAATACCTTAGTTGCAGGAAGCATTGCATTGAAAACCTAACTCAATACTCACAAGGAATCAATGTTCTACATGCTCCTGCATCTAATAGCGATGGTTTTCTTTGAGAGATACCTGTGTTTCTTCCACTTGGCTGAATAGGCCTTTTTGGAACAAAATGAGCTTTTCTGCACTTTGAAAACTATGAACTACAGGAAGTGTTTCTTTAAAAACCTAACACAATTCTCATAAGGACGGAAATGCTGAATGCTGCAGCTTCTATCGTAGATGGTTTTCTTATGAGAGATACAAGGGTTTCTTCACCTCAGCTGAATATACGTTAAGTTAACAAACAGAGTCTATCCCCACCTTGAACCACCTAAGTTCCAGGAAGTATTCCTTTAAAAAACTAGCCGAATTCTACAGGGAAACAATGTGGTAGAAGCTCCTGGTCATAAGACAGATAGATTTCTTTCCAGAGATACATGTGGTTCTTCAAGTTAGCTGAATAGGCCTATTTAGAACAACATGAGCCTTTCTCCACCTAGAAAATTCTGATATGCAGCAGATATTCCTTTCAAAATCAAACTCAATTCTCACAGGGAAACAATGTGGTTGATGCTACATCTTTTAAAACAGGTGGTTTTCTTGAAGGAGACAGATGTGTTCCTTCAACTCAATGGAAAATGCCGAGTTGGAGCCAATGGAATCTATCTCCACCTTGAAACACCTAAGATGCAGGATGTGTTTTTTCAGAACAAACTGAATTCTCACAGGAAAAGCATGTGCTACATCCTCCTGCATCGACCAATGGAGGATTTCCTTGACAGACACATGTGTTTCATCACCTCACCTGAATAGGTGTATTTGAAGCACAAGGAGCCTCTCTCCCCTTTGAACATTTTGGTTTGCAGGAATTATTCCTTTCAAAACATAACACAAATCTCACTGGAAAAAAGGTGCTACATGCTCCTGCTTCTAACACAGGCGGTTTTCTTTTGAGGGATACAAGGATTCCTTCAATTTAGCTGAATAGGTCTATTTGCAACAAAATGAGCCCTTCTCCACCTTGAAAACTATCGTTCACAGGAATTATTCCTTTCAAAACTAACTCAATTCTCTGAGGGAGACAATGCAGAAGATGCTGCAGCTTCTCTCATAGATGGTTGTCTTTGGAGAGATAAACGTGTTTCCTCCCCTCAGTTGAATAGGCCTATTTGGAGCAACAAGGGCCTATCTCCACCTTGAAGCACCTAATTTCCAGGAAGTCTTTCTTTCAAAAGTTAACTCAGTCATCACAGAGAAACAATGTGCTGCTAGCTTCGGTTTCTACACAGATGGATTTCCTTCGAGAGATACTTGAGTTTCTTCAAGTAAGATGAACTGGTGGATCTGCAGCAAAATGAGCCTTTTCCATCTTGAAAACTTTGGTTTGCAGGAAGTACTCCTTTCAGAAACTAACTGAGTTCTCATGGCATAAAAATGGGCTCTGTGCGGCAGCCGCTTTCGTAGCTGAGTTTCTGTGAAGAGATACATATGGTTCTTCAACTTAGGTGACTAGGCCTATTTGGAGCAAACTGAGGCTATTTCCACCTTGATAGACCGTGGTTGCAGGAAGTATTCTTTTCCAAAACTTACGCAATTCTCACAGGAAAACAATGTGCTAGGTGCTCCTGCTTCAAACAGGGGTGGTTTTCTTTCGAGAAATACCTGTGTTTCTTCAACTTAGCCAAGTAGGGCTATTTGGAATAAAATGAGCCTTTTCGACCTTGAAAACTGTGAATTGCAGGAATTACTCTTCTCCAAATCCAATTCAACTCTCAAAGGGATACCTTGTGCTAGATGCTAGAGCTTCTACCATGCATACTTTTCTTTTAGAGGTACATGTACTTCCTCTACTCGGCTGAATAGCCCTCATGGACCAAACGCAGCCTATCTCCCCCTGCAAACACCTAAGATTCATGAAGAATTCCTTTCAAAAACTAACACAGTTCTCACAGGAAAGCATGTGCTTCTAACATGGGTGGTTTTCCTTTGAGAGATACATGTGTTTCTTCAACTTAGCTGAATAGGCCTATTTGAAATGAGGGGAGCCTACTTTGAATGTTGATATTTGCAGGGTGCAATGCTTTAAAAAACTAAATGAATTCTCATAGTGAAACACTGTGCTAGATGTGGCAGTTTCTACCATTGATGGATTTCTTTGCATACATGCATGTGTATCTTCAGGTCACCCAAATAGGCCTACTTAGAGTAAGCACATGCTCTCTCCATCTTGAAACACCTAAGTGGCAGTAAGTATTCCTTTCAAAAATAACTCAAGTCTCAGAGGGAAACAACGTGCTCAATGCAAATGCTTCCATCACAGACGGTTTCCTTTGGAGAGGTACATGTGTTACATCTCCTTAGGGGAATAGGCCTATTTGGAACAAAATGATCCTTTCTCCACTGTGAATACTATGACTTGCAGGATGTATTCCACTCACAAAGTAACTCAAGTCTCACAAGGAAACAAAGTGGTAGGTTCTTTGCATGTAACATAGATTATTTTCTTTTGAGATACACACATGTTTCATCAACTTACTTGAACTGGCATATTTGCAAGAAAATGAGACTTTCTCCACCTGGAAAAGTATGATTTGCAGGAATTATTCTTCCAAAACCTATCTGAAGTCTCACAGGGAAACAATGTGGTTGAAACTCCTGCTTCTAACTCGATGGTTTTCTTTCTAGGAATGCATGTGTTTCATCAACTTAGTTGACTATTCCTATTTGGAACACAATGAGCCTATCTCCCACCTGAAAACTGTGATCAGCAGGATGGATTCCTTTCCAAAACTTGCTTAATTCTCAAAGGGAAACAGTGTGCTAGAAGCTGCGGCTTCCAACATAGGTGAATGTCTTTGCAGGGCTACATGTGTTTCTTCAACTCACCGGAATAGGCCTACTTAGTGCAAAGAGAGACCTTCTGCACCTTGAAACAACTACGTTGCAAGAGATAGTGCTTCCAAAAACGAATTTAATTGTCCCAAGAACAAGGTGCTAAATGCTGCAGTTTCTAGCATACATGGTTTTCTTTGGGCAGGAACATGTGTTACTTCCACTCAGCTGAATAGGCCTATTTGGAGCAAACACAGCCTAGCTCCACTTTGAAACACCAAAGTTGCTGGAAGCATTCCTTTCCAGAACGGACACAATTCTCACTGGAATACAATGTGTCAGATGCTCCGGCTTCTAACATAGACGGTTTTCTTTGGAGAGATACTTGGGTTTCTTAAACTCAGCTGAATATACTTGAAGGGATCAGACAGAGTCTATCTTCACCTTCAACCACCTAAGTTCCAGGAAGTATTCCTTTAAAAAACTCACCGAATACTGCAGGCAAACAATGTGGTAGAAGCTGCTGGTTCTAAGACAGATGATTTTCTTTCAAGAGATACATGTGTTTCTAGAAGTTAGCTGAATAGGCCACTTTGGAACAAAATGAGCCTTTCTCCACCTAAAAAATACTGATTCTCAGGAGTTATTCCTTTCAAAACCAAATTCAATTTGGACAGGGAAACAGTGTGCTAGATGCTCCTGCTTCAAACAGGGATTGTTTTCTTTCGAGAAATACCTGTGTTTCTTCACTGTAGCCCAGTAGGGCTATTTGGAATAAAGTGAGCCTTTTCGACCTTGAAAACTGTGATTTGCAGGGATTACTCATTTCGAAAACTAATTCAACTCTCAAAGTGAAACAATGTGCTCTGCTACAGCTTCTAGCATACATGCTTTTCTTTGAAGAGGTACATGAATTTCTTCAACTCAGCTGGAGAGCCCTAATAGACCAAACGCAGTCTATATTAACCCTTCAACACCTAAGATTCAGGAAGTTTTCATTTACAAACTAATGCAGTTCTCACAGGAAAACAGTGTGCTTCTAACATGGATGGTTTTCCTGTGAGAGATACATGTGTTTCTTCAACTCAGCGGAAAAGGCATATTTGGAGCAAAGAGAGACAATCTATCTTGAAATACCTTAGTTGCAGGAAGCATTGCATTGAAAACCTAACTCAATACTCACAAGGAATCAATGTTCTACATGCTCCTGCATCTAATAGCGATGGTTTTCTTTGAGAGATACCTGTGTTTCTTCCACTTGGCTGAATAGGCCTTTTTGGAACAAAATGAGCTTTTCTGCACTTTGAAAACTATGAACTACAGGAAGTGTTTCTTTAAAAACCTAACACAATTCTCATAAGGACGGAAATGCTGAATGCTGCAGCTTCTATCGTAGATGGTTTTCTTATGAGAGATACAAGGGTTTCTTCACCTCAGCTGAATATACGTTAAGTTAACAAACAGAGTCTATCCCCACCTTGAACCACCTAAGTTCCAGGAAGTATTCCTTTAAAAAACTAGCCGAATTCTACAGGGAAACAATGTGGTAGAAGCTCCTGGTCATAAGACAGATAGATTTCTTTCCAGAGATACATGTGGTTCTTCAAGTTAGCTGAATAGGCCTATTTAGAACAACATGAGCCTTTCTCCACCTAGAAAATTCTGATATGCAGCAGATATTCCTTTCAAAATCAAACTCAATTCTCACAGGGAAACAATGTGGTTGATGCTACATCTTTTAAAACAGGTGGTTTTCTTGAAGGAGACAGATGTGTTCCTTCAACTCAATGGAAAATGCCGAGTTGGAGCCAATGGAATCTATCTCCACCTTGAAACACCTAAGATGCAGGATGTGTTTTTTCAGAACAAACTGAATTCTCACAGGAAAAGCATGTGCTACATCCTCCTGCATCGACCAATGGAGGATTTCCTTGACAGACACATGTGTTTCATCACCTCACCTGAATAGGTGTATTTGAAGCACAAGGAGCCTCTCTCCCCTTTGAACATTTTGGTTTGCAGGAATTATTCCTTTCAAAACATAACACAAATCTCACTGGAAAAAAGGTGCTACATGCTCCTGCTTCTAACACAGGCGGTTTTCTTTTGAGGGATACAAGGATTCCTTCAATTTAGCTGAATAGGTCTATTTGCAACAAAATGAGCCCTTCTCCACCTTGAAAACTATCGTTCACAGGAATTATTCCTTTCAAAACTAACTCAATTCTCTGAGGGAGACAATGCAGAAGATGCTGCAGCTTCTCTCATAGATGGTTGTCTTTGGAGAGATAAACGTGTTTCCTCCCCTCAGTTGAATAGGCCTATTTGGAGCAACAAGGGCCTATCTCCACCTTGAAGCACCTAATTTCCAGGAAGTCTTTCTTTCAAAAGTTAACTCAGTCATCACAGAGAAACAATGTGCTGCTAGCTTCGGTTTCTACACAGATGGATTTCCTTCGAGAGATACTTGAGTTTCTTCAAGTAAGATGAACTGGTGGATCTGCAGCAAAATGAGCCTTTTCCATCTTGAAAACTTTGGTTTGCAGGAAGTACTCCTTTCAGAAACTAACTGAGTTCTCATGGCATAAAAATGGGCTCTGTGCGGCAGCCGCTTTCGTAGCTGAGTTTCTGTGAAGAGATACATATGGTTCTTCAACTTAGGTGACTAGGCCTATTTGGAGCAAACTGAGGCTATTTCCACCTTGATAGACCGTGGTTGCAGGAAGTATTCTTTTCCAAAACTTACGCAATTCTCACAGGAAAACAATGTGCTAGGTGCTCCTGCTTCAAACAGGGGTGGTTTTCTTTCGAGAAATACCTGTGTTTCTTCAACTTAGCCAAGTAGGGCTATTTGGAATAAAATGAGCCTTTTCGACCTTGAAAACTGTGAATTGCAGGAATTACTCTTCTCCAAATCCAATTCAACTCTCAAAGGGATACCTTGTGCTAGATGCTAGAGCTTCTACCATGCATACTTTTCTTTTAGAGGTACATGTACTTCCTCTACTCAGCTGAATAGCCCTCATGGACCAAACGCAGCCTATCTCCCCCTGCAAACACCTAAGATTCATGAAGAATTCCTTTCAAAAACTAACACAGTTCTCACAGGAAAGCATGTGCTTCTAACATGGATGGTTTTCCTTTGAGAGATACATGTGTTTCTTCAAGTTAGCTGAATAGGCCTATTTGAAATGAGGGGAGCCTACTTTGAATGTTGATATTTGCAGGGTGCAATGCTTTAAAAAACTAAATGAATTCTCATAGTGAAACACTGTGCTAGATGTGGCAGTTTCTACCATTGATGGATTTCTTTGCATACATGCATGTGTATCTTCAGGTCACCCAAATAGGCCTACTTAGAGTAAGCACATGCTCTCTCCATCTTGAAACACCTAAGTGGCAGTAAGTATTCCTTTCAAAAATAACTCAAGTCTCAGAGGGAAACAACGTGCTCAATGCAAATGCTTCCATCACAGACGGTTTCCTTTGGAGAGGTACATGTGTTACATCTCCTTAGGGGAATAGGCCTATTTGGAACAAAATGATCCTTTCTCCACTGTGAATACTATGACTTGCAGGATGTATTCCACTCACAAAGTAACTCAAGTCTCACAAGGAAACAAAGTGGTAGGTTCTTTGCATGTAACATAGATTATTTTCTTTTGAGATACACACATGTTTCATCAACTTACTTGAACTGGCATATTTGCAAGAAAATGAGACTTTCTCCACCTGGAAAAGTATGATTTGCAGGAGTTATTCTTCCAAAACCTATCTGAAGTCTCACAGGGAAACAATGTGGTTGAAACTCCTGCTTCTAACTCGATGGTTTTCTTTCTAGGAATGCATGTGTTTCATCAACTTAGTTGACTATTCCTATTTGGAACACAATGAGCCTATCTCCCACCTGAAAACTGTGATCAGCAGGATGGATTCCTTTCCAAAACTTGCTTAATTCTCAAAGGGAAACAGTGTGCTAGAAGCTGCGGCTTCCAACATAGGTGAATGTCTTTGCAGGGCTACATGTGTTTCTTCAACTCACCGGAATAGGCCTACTTAGTGCAAAGAGAGACCTTCTGCACCTTGAAACAACTACGTTGCAAGAGATAGTGCTTCCAAAAACGAATTTAATTGTCCCAAGAACAAGGTGCTAAATGCTGCAGTTTCTAGCATACATGGTTTTCTTTGGGCAGGAACATGTGTTACTTCCACTCAGCTGAATAGGCCTATTTGGAGCAAACACAGCCTAGCTCCACTTTGAAACACCAAAGTTGCTGGAAGCATTCCTTTCCAGAACGGACACAATTCTCACTGGAATACAATGTGTCAGATGCTCCGGCTTCTAACATAGACGGTTTTCTTTGGAGAGATACTTGGGTTTCTTAAACTCAGCTGAATATACTTGAAGGGATCAGACAGAGTCTATCTTCACCTTCAACCACCTAAGTTCCAGGAAGTATTCCTTTAAAAAACTCACCGAATACTGCAGGCAAACAATGTGGTAGAAGCTGCTGGTTCTAAGACAGATGATTTTCTTTCAAGAGATACATGTGTTTCTAGAAGTTAGCTGAATAGGCCACTTTGGAACAAAATGAGCCTTTCTCCACCTAAAAAATACTGATTCTCAGGAGTTATTCCTTTCAAAACCAAATTCAATTTGGACAGGGAAACAGTGTGCTAGATGCTCCTGCTTCAAACAGGGATTGTTTTCTTTCGAGAAATACCTGTGTTTCTTCACTGTAGCCCAGTAGGGCTATTTGGAATAAAGTGAGCCTTTTCGACCTTGAAAACTGTGATTTGCAGGGATTACTCATTTCGAAAACTAATTCAACTCTCAAAGTGAAACAATGTGCTCTGCTACAGCTTCTAGCATACATGCTTTTCTTTGAAGAGGTACATGAATTTCTTCAACTCAGCTGGAGAGCCCTAATAGACCAAACGCAGTCTATATTAACCCTTCAACACCTAAGATTCAGGAAGTTTTCATTTACAAACTAATGCAGTTCTCACAGGAAAACAGTGTGCTTCTAACATGGATGGTTTTCCTGTGAGAGATACATGTGTTTCTTCAACTCAGCGGAAAAGGCATATTTGGAGCAAAGAGAGACAATCTATCTTGAAATACCTTAGTTGCAGGAAGCATTGCATTGAAAACCTAACTCAATACTCACAAGGAATCAATGTTCTACATGCTCCTGCATCTAATAGCGATGGTTTTCTTTGAGAGATACCTGTGTTTCTTCCACTTGGCTGAATAGGCCTTTTTGGAACAAAATGAGCTTTTCTGCACTTTGAAAACTATGAACTACAGGAAGTGTTTCTTTAAAAACCTAACACAATTCTCATAAGGACGGAAATGCTGAATGCTGCAGCTTCTATCGTAGATGGTTTTCTTATGAGAGATACAAGGGTTTCTTCACCTCAGCTGAATATACGTTAAGTTAACAAACAGAGTCTATCCCCACCTTGAACCACCTAAGTTCCAGGAAGTATTCCTTTAAAAAACTAGCCGAATTCTACAGGGAAACAATGTGGTAGAAGCTCCTGGTCATAAGACAGATAGATTTCTTTCCAGAGATACATGTGGTTCTTCAAGTTAGCTGAATAGGCCTATTTAGAACAACATGAGCCTTTCTCCACCTAGAAAATTCTGATATGCAGCAGATATTCCTTTCAAAATCAAACTCAATTCTCACAGGGAAACAATGTGGTTGATGCTACATCTTTTAAAACAGGTGGTTTTCTTGAAGGAGACAGATGTGTTCCTTCAACTCAATGGAAAATGCCGAGTTGGAGCCAATGGAATCTATCTCCACCTTGAAACACCTAAGATGCAGGATGTGTTTTTTCAGAACAAACTGAATTCTCACAGGAAAAGCATGTGCTACATCCTCCTGCATCGACCAATGGAGGATTTCCTTGACAGACACATGTGTTTCATCACCTCACCTGAATAGGTGTATTTGAAGCACAAGGAGCCTCTCTCCCCTTTGAACATTTTGGTTTGCAGGAATTATTCCTTTCAAAACATAACACAAATCTCACTGGAAAAAAGGTGCTACATGCTCCTGCTTCTAACACAGGCGGTTTTCTTTTGAGGGATACAAGGATTCCTTCAATTTAGCTGAATAGGTCTATTTGCAACAAAATGAGCCCTTCTCCACCTTGAAAACTATCGTTCACAGGAATTATTCCTTTCAAAACTAACTCAATTCTCTGAGGGAGACAATGCAGAAGATGCTGCAGCTTCTCTCATAGATGGTTGTCTTTGGAGAGATAAACGTGTTTCCTCCCCTCAGTTGAATAGGCCTATTTGGAGCAACAAGGGCCTATCTCCACCTTGAAGCACCTAATTTCCAGGAAGTCTTTCTTTCAAAAGTTAACTCAGTCATCACAGAGAAACAATGTGCTGCTAGCTTCGGTTTCTACACAGATGGATTTCCTTCGAGAGATACTTGAGTTTCTTCAAGTAAGATGAACTGGTGGATCTGCAGCAAAATGAGCCTTTTCCATCTTGAAAACTTTGGTTTGCAGGAAGTACTCCTTTCAGAAACTAACTGAGTTCTCATGGCATAAAAATGGGCTCTGTGCGGCAGCCGCTTTCGTAGCTGAGTTTCTGTGAAGAGATACATATGGTTCTTCAACTTAGGTGACTAGGCCTATTTGGAGCAAACTGAGGCTATTTCCACCTTGATAGACCGTGGTTGCAGGAAGTATTCTTTTCCAAAACTTACGCAATTCTCACAGGAAAACAATGTGCTAGGTGCTCCTGCTTCAAACAGGGGTGGTTTTCTTTCGAGAAATACCTGTGTTTCTTCAACTTAGCCAAGTAGGGCTATTTGGAATAAAATGAGCCTTTTCGACCTTGAAAACTGTGAATTGCAGGAATTACTCTTCTCCAAATCCAATTCAACTCTCAAAGGGATACCTTGTGCTAGATGCTAGAGCTTCTACCATGCATACTTTTCTTTTAGAGGTACATGTACTTCCTCTACTCAGCTGAATAGCCCTCATGGACCAAACGCAGCCTATCTCCCCCTGCAAACACCTAAGATTCATGAAGAATTCCTTTCAAAAACTAACACAGTTCTCACAGGAAAGCATGTGCTTCTAACATGGGTGGTTTTCCTTTGAGAGATACATGTGTTTCTTCAACTTAGCTGAATAGGCCTATTTGAAATGAGGGGAGCCTACTTTGAATGTTGATATTTGCAGGGTGCAATGCTTTAAAAAACTAAATGAATTCTCATAGTGAAACACTGTGCTAGATGTGGCAGTTTCTACCATTGATGGATTTCTTTGCATACATGCATGTGTATCTTCAGGTCACCCAAATAGGCCTACTTAGAGTAAGCACATGCTCTCTCCATCTTGAAACACCTAAGTGGCAGTAAGTATTCCTTTCAAAAATAACTCAAGTCTCAGAGGGAAACAACGTGCTCAATGCAAATGCTTCCATCACAGACGGTTTCCTTTGGAGAGGTACATGTGTTACATCTCCTTAGGGGAATAGGCCTATTTGGAACAAAATGATCCTTTCTCCACTGTGAATACTATGACTTGCAGGATGTATTCCACTCACAAAGTAACTCAAGTCTCACAAGGAAACAAAGTGGTAGGTTCTTTGCATGTAACATAGATTATTTTCTTTTGAGATACACACATGTTTCATCAACTTACTTGAACTGGCATATTTGCAAGAAAATGAGACTTTCTCCACCTGGAAAAGTATGATTTGCAGGAGTTATTCTTCCAAAACCTATCTGAAGTCTCACAGGGAAACAATGTGGTTGAAACTCCTGCTTCTAACTCGATGGTTTTCTTTCTAGGAATGCATGTGTTTCATCAACTTAGTTGACTATTCCTATTTGGAACACAATGAGCCTATCTCCCACCTGAAAACTGTGATCAGCAGGATGGATTCCTTTCCAAAACTTGCTTAATTCTCAAAGGGAAACAGTGTGCTAGAAGCTGCGGCTTCCAACATAGGTGATTGTCTTTGCAGGGCTACATGTGTTTCTTCAACTCACCGGAATAGGCCTACTTAGTGCAAAGAGAGACCTTCTGCACCTTGAAACAACTACGTTGCAAGAGATAGTGCTTCCAAAAACGAATTTAATTGTCCCAAGAACAAGGTGCTAAATGCTGCAGTTTCTAGCATACATGGTTTTCTTTGGGCAGGAACATGTGTTACTTCCACTCAGCTGAATAGGCCTATTTGGAGCAAACACAGCCTAGCTCCACTTTGAAACACCAAAGTTGCTGGAAGCATTCCTTTCCAGAACGGACACAATTCTCACTGGAATACAATGTGTCAGATGCTCCGGCTTCTAACATAGACGGTTTTCTTTGGAGAGATACTTGGGTTTCTTAAACTCAGCTGAATATACTTGAAGGGATCAGACAGAGTCTATCTTCACCTTCAACCACCTAAGTTCCAGGAAGTATTCCTTTAAAAAACTCACCGAATACTGCAGGCAAACAATGTGGTAGAAGCTGCTGGTTCTAAGACAGATGATTTTCTTTCAAGAGATACATGTGTTTCTAGAAGTTAGCTGAATAGGCCACTTTGGAACAAAATGAGCCTTTCTCCACCTAAAAAATACTGATTCTCAGGAGTTATTCCTTTCAAAACCAAATTCAATTTGGACAGGGAAACAGTGTGCTAGATGCTCCTGCTTCAAACAGGGATTGTTTTCTTTCGAGAAATACCTGTGTTTCTTCACTGTAGCCCAGTAGGGCTATTTGGAATAAAGTGAGCCTTTTCGACCTTGAAAACTGTGATTTGCAGGGATTACTCATTTCGAAAACTAATTCAACTCTCAAAGTGAAACAATGTGCTCTGCTACAGCTTCTAGCATACATGCTTTTCTTTGAAGAGGTACATGAATTTCTTCAACTCAGCTGGAGAGCCCTAATAGACCAAACGCAGTCTATATTAACCCTTCAACACCTAAGATTCAGGAAGTTTTCATTTACAAACTAATGCAGTTCTCACAGGAAAACAGTGTGCTTCTAACATGGATGGTTTTCCTGTGAGAGATACATGTGTTTCTTCAACTCAGCGGAAAAGGCATATTTGGAGCAAAGAGAGACAATCTATCTTGAAATACCTTAGTTGCAGGAAGCATTGCATTGAAAACCTAACTCAATACTCACAAGGAATCAATGTTCTACATGCTCCTGCATCTAATAGCGATGGTTTTCTTTGAGAGATACCTGTGTTTCTTCCACTTGGCTGAATAGGCCTTTTTGGAACTAAATGAGCTTTTCTGCACTTTGAAAACTATGAACTACAGGAAGTGTTTCTTTAAAAACCTAACACAATTCTCATAAGGACGGAAATGCTGAATGCTGCAGCTTCTATCGTAGATGGTTTTCTTATGAGAGATACAAGGGTTTCTTCACCTCAGCTGAATATACGTTAAGTTAACAAACAGAGTCTATCCCCACCTTGAACCACCTAAGTTCCAGGAAGTATTCCTTTAAAAAACTAGCCGAATTCTACAGGGAAACAATGTGGTAGAAGCTCCTGGTCATAAGACAGATAGATTTCTTTCCAGAGATACATGTGGTTCTTCAAGTTAGCTGAATAGGCCTATTTAGAACAACATGAGCCTTTCTCCACCTAGAAAATTCTGATATGCAGCAGATATTCCTTTCAAAATCAAACTCAATTCTCACAGGGAAACAATGTGGTTGATGCTACATCTTTTAAAACAGGTGGTTTTCTTGAAGGAGACAGATGTGTTCCTTCAACTCAATGGAAAATGCCGAGTTGGAGCCAATGGAATCTATCTCCACCTTGAAACACCTAAGATGCAGGATGTGTTTTTTCAGAACAAACTGAATTCTCACAGGAAAAGCATGTGCTACATCCTCCTGCATCGACCAATGGAGGATTTCCTTGACAGACACATGTGTTTCATCACCTCACCTGAATAGGTGTATTTGAAGCACAAGGAGCCTCTCTCCCCTTTGAACATTTTGGTTTGCAGGAATTATTCCTTTCAAAACATAACACAAATCTCACTGGAAAAAAGGTGCTACATGCTCCTGCTTCTAACACAGGCGGTTTTCTTTTGAGGGATACAAGGATTCCTTCAATTTAGCTGAATAGGTCTATTTGCAACAAAATGAGCCCTTCTCCACCTTGAAAACTATCGTTCACAGGAATTATTCCTTTCAAAACTAACTCAATTCTCTGAGGGAGACAATGCAGAAGATGCTGCAGCTTCTCTCATAGATGGTTGTCTTTGGAGAGATAAACGTGTTTCCTCCCCTCAGTTGAATAGGCCTATTTGGAGCAACAAGGGCCTATCTCCACCTTGAAGCACCTAATTTCCAGGAAGTCTTTCTTTCAAAAGTTAACTCAGTCATCACAGAGAAACAATGTGCTGCTAGCTTCGGTTTCTACACAGATGGATTTCCTTCGAGAGATACTTGAGTTTCTTCAAGTAAGATGAACTGGTGGATCTGCAGCAAAATGAGCCTTTTCCATCTTGAAAACTTTGGTTTGCAGGAAGTACTCCTTTCAGAAACTAACTGAGTTCTCATGGCATAAAAATGGGCTCTGTGCGGCAGCCGCTTTCGTAGCTGAGTTTCTGTGAAGAGATACATATGGTTCTTCAACTTAGGTGACTAGGCCTATTTGGAGCAAACTGAGGCTATTTCCACCTTGATAGACCGTGGTTGCAGGAAGTATTCTTTTCCAAAACTTACGCAATTCTCACAGGAAAACAATGTGCTAGGTGCTCCTGCTTCAAACAGGGGTGGTTTTCTTTCGAGAAATACCTGTGTTTCTTCAACTTAGCCAAGTAGGGCTATTTGGAATAAAATGAGCCTTTTCGACCTTGAAAACTGTGAATTGCAGGAATTACTCTTCTCCAAATCCAATTCAACTCTCAAAGGGATACCTTGTGCTAGATGCTAGAGCTTCTACCATGCATACTTTTCTTTTAGAGGTACATGTACTTCCTCTACTCAGCTGAATAGCCCTCATGGACCAAACGCAGCCTATCTCCCCCTGCAAACACCTAAGATTCATGAAGAATTCCTTTCAAAAACTAACACAGTTCTCACAGGAAAGCATGTGCTTCTAACATGGATGGTTTTCCTTTGAGAGATACATGTGTTTCTTCAACTTAGCTGAATAGGCCTATTTGAAATGAGGGGAGCCTACTTTGAATGTTGATATTTGCAGGGTGCAATGCTTTAAAAAACTAAATGAATTCTCATAGTGAAACACTGTGCTAGATGTGGCAGTTTCTACCATTGATGGATTTCTTTGCATACATGCATGTGTATCTTCAGGTCACCCAAATAGGCCTACTTAGAGTAAGCACATGCTCTCTCCATCTTGAAACACCTAAGTGGCAGTAAGTATTCCTTTCAAAAATAACTCAAGTCTCAGAGGGAAACAACGTGCTCAATGCAAATGCTTCCATCACAGACGGTTTCCTTTGGAGAGGTACATGTGTTACATCTCCTTAGGGGAATAGGCCTATTTGGAACAAAATGATCCTTTCTCCACTGTGAATACTATGACTTGCAGGATGTATTCCACTCACAAAGTAACTCAAGTCTCACAAGGAAACAAAGTGGTAGGTTCTTTGCATGTAACATAGATTATTTTCTTTTGAGATACACACATGTTTCATCAACTTACTTGAACTGGCATATTTGCAAGAAAATGAGACTTTCTCCACCTGGAAAAGTATGATTTGCAGGAGTTATTCTTCCAAAACCTATCTGAAGTCTCACAGGGAAACAATGTGGTTGAAACTCCTGCTTCTAACTCGATGGTTTTCTTTCTAGGAATGCATGTGTTTCATCAACTTAGTTGACTATTCCTATTTGGAACACAATGAGCCTATCTCCCACCTGAAAACTGTGATCAGCAGGATGGATTCCTTTCCAAAACTTGCTTAATTCTCAAAGGGAAACAGTGTGCTAGAAGCTGCGGCTTCCAACATAGGTGAATGTCTTTGCAGGGCTACATGTGTTTCTTCAACTCACCGGAATAGGCCTACTTAGTGCAAAGAGAGACCTTCTGCACCTTGAAACAACTACGTTGCAAGAGATAGTGCTTCCAAAAACGAATTTAATTGTCCCAAGAACAAGGTGCTAAATGCTGCAGTTTCTAGCATACATGGTTTTCTTTGGGCAGGAACATGTGTTACTTCCACTCAGCTGAATAGGCCTATTTGGAGCAAACACAGCCTAGCTCCACTTTGAAACACCAAAGTTGCTGGAAGCATTCCTTTCCAGAACGGACACAATTCTCACTGGAATACAATGTGTCAGATGCTCCGGCTTCTAACATAGACGGTTTTCTTTGGAGAGATACTTGGGTTTCTTAAACTCAGCTGAATATACTTGAAGGGATCAGACAGAGTCTATCTTCACCTTCAACCACCTAAGTTCCAGGAAGTATTCCTTTAAAAAACTCACCGAATACTGCAGGCAAACAATGTGGTAGAAGCTGCTGGTTCTAAGACAGATGATTTTCTTTCAAGAGATACATGTGTTTCTAGAAGTTAGCTGAATAGGCCACTTTGGAACAAAATGAGCCTTTCTCCACCTAAAAAATACTGATTCTCAGGAGTTATTCCTTTCAAAACCAAATTCAATTTGGACAGGGAAACAGTGTGCTAGATGCTCCTGCTTCAAACAGGGATTGTTTTCTTTCGAGAAATACCTGTGTTTCTTCACTGTAGCCCAGTAGGGCTATTTGGAATAAAGTGAGCCTTTTCGACCTTGAAAACTGTGATTTGCAGGGATTACTCATTTCGAAAACTAATTCAACTCTCAAAGTGAAACAATGTGCTCTGCTACAGCTTCTAGCATACATGCTTTTCTTTGAAGAGGTACATGAATTTCTTCAACTCAGCTGGAGAGCCCTAATAGACCAAACGCAGTCTATATTAACCCTTCAACACCTAAGATTCAGGAAGTTTTCATTTACAAACTAATGCAGTTCTCACAGGAAAACAGTGTGCTTCTAACATGGATGGTTTTCCTGTGAGAGATACATGTGTTTCTTCAACTCAGCGGAAAAGGCATATTTGGAGCAAAGAGAGACAATCTATCTTGAAATACCTTAGTTGCAGGAAGCATTGCATTGAAAACCTAACTCAATACTCACAAGGAATCAATGTTCTACATGCTCCTGCATCTAATAGCGATGGTTTTCTTTGAGAGATACCTGTGTTTCTTCCACTTGGCTGAATAGGCCTTTTTGGAACAAAATGAGCTTTTCTGCACTTTGAAAACTATGAACTACAGGAAGTGTTTCTTTAAAAACCTAACACAATTCTCATAAGGACGGAAATGCTGAATGCTGCAGCTTCTATCGTAGATGGTTTTCTTATGAGAGATACAAGGGTTTCTTCACCTCAGCTGAATATACGTTAAGTTAACAAACAGAGTCTATCCCCACCTTGAACCACCTAAGTTCCAGGAAGTATTCCTTTAAAAAACTAGCCGAATTCTACAGGGAAACAATGTGGTAGAAGCTCCTGGTCATAAGACAGATAGATTTCTTTCCAGAGATACATGTGGTTCTTCAAGTTAGCTGAATAGGCCTATTTAGAACAACATGAGCCTTTCTCCACCTAGAAAATTCTGATATGCAGCAGATATTCCTTTCAAAATCAAACTCAATTCTCACAGGGAAACAATGTGGTTGATGCTACATCTTTTAAAACAGGTGGTTTTCTTGAAGGAGACAGATGTGTTCCTTCAACTCAATGGAAAATGCCGAGTTGGAGCCAATGGAATCTATCTCCACCTTGAAACACCTAAGATGCAGGATGTGTTTTTTCAGAACAAACTGAATTCTCACAGGAAAAGCATGTGCTACATCCTCCTGCATCGACCAATGGAGGATTTCCTTGACAGACACATGTGTTTCATCACCTCACCTGAATAGGTGTATTTGAAGCACAAGGAGCCTCTCTCCCCTTTGAACATTTTGGTTTGCAGGAATTATTCCTTTCAAAACATAACACAAATCTCACTGGAAAAAAGGTGCTACATGCTCCTGCTTCTAACACAGGCGGTTTTCTTTTGAGGGATACAAGGATTCCTTCAATTTAGCTGAATAGGTCTATTTGCAACAAAATGAGCCCTTCTCCACCTTGAAAACTATCGTTCACAGGAATTATTCCTTTCAAAACTAACTCAATTCTCTGAGGGAGACAATGCAGAAGATGCTGCAGCTTCTCTCATAGATGGTTGTCTTTGGAGAGATAAACGTGTTTCCTCCCCTCAGTTGAATAGGCCTATTTGGAGCAACAAGGGCCTATCTCCACCTTGAAGCACCTAATTTCCAGGAAGTCTTTCTTTCAAAAGTTAACTCAGTCATCACAGAGAAACAATGTGCTGCTAGCTTCGGTTTCTACACAGATGGATTTCCTTCGAGAGATACTTGAGTTTCTTCAAGTAAGATGAACTGGTGGATCTGCAGCAAAATGAGCCTTTTCCATCTTGAAAACTTTGGTTTGCAGGAAGTACTCCTTTCAGAAACTAACTGAGTTCTCATGGCATAAAAATGGGCTCTGTGCGGCAGCCGCTTTCGTAGCTGAGTTTCTGTGAAGAGATACATATGGTTCTTCAACTTAGGTGACTAGGCCTATTTGGAGCAAACTGAGGCTATTTCCACCTTGATAGACCGTGGTTGCAGGAAGTATTCTTTTCCAAAACTTACGCAATTCTCACAGGAAAACAATGTGCTAGGTGCTCCTGCTTCAAACAGGGGTGGTTTTCTTTCGAGAAATACCTGTGTTTCTTCAACTTAGCCAAGTAGGGCTATTTGGAATAAAATGAGCCTTTTCGACCTTGAAAACTGTGAATTGCAGGAATTACTCTTCTCCAAATCCAATTCAACTCTCAAAGGGATACCTTGTGCTAGATGCTAGAGCTTCTACCATGCATACTTTTCTTTTAGAGGTACATGTACTTCCTCTACTCAGCTGAATAGCCCTCATGGACCAAACGCAGCCTATCTCCCCCTGCAAACACCTAAGATTCATGAAGAATTCCTTTCAAAAACTAACACAGTTCTCACAGGAAAGCATGTGCTTCTAACATGGGTGGTTTTCCTTTGAGAGATACATGTGTTTCTTCAACTTAGCTGAATAGGCCTATTTGAAATGAGGGGAGCCTACTTTGAATGTTGATATTTGCAGGGTGCAATGCTTTAAAAAACTAAATGAATTCTCATAGTGAAACACTGTGCTAGATGTGGCAGTTTCTACCATTGATGGATTTCTTTGCATACATGCATGTGTATCTTCAGGTCACCCAAATAGGCCTACTTAGAGTAAGCACATGCTCTCTCCATCTTGAAACACCTAAGTGGCAGTAAGTATTCCTTTCAAAAATAACTCAAGTCTCAGAGGGAAACAACGTGCTCAATGCAAATGCTTCCATCACAGACGGTTTCCTTTGGAGAGGTACATGTGTTACATCTCCTTAGGGGAATAGGCCTATTTGGAACAAAATGATCCTTTCTCCACTGTGAATACTATGACTTGCAGGATGTATTCCACTCACAAAGTAACTCAAGTCTCACAAGGAAACAAAGTGGTAGGTTCTTTGCATGTAACATAGATTATTTTCTTTTGAGATACACACATGTTTCATCAACTTACTTGAACTGGCATATTTGCAAGAAAATGAGACTTTCTCCACCTGGAAAAGTATGATTTGCAGGAGTTATTCTTCCAAAACCTATCTGAAGTCTCACAGGGAAACAATGTGGTTGAAACTCCTGCTTCTAACTCGATGGTTTTCTTTCTAGGAATGCATGTGTTTCATCAACTTAGTTGACTATTCCTATTTGGAACACAATGAGCCTATCTCCCACCTGAAAACTGTGATCAGCAGGATGGATTCCTTTCCAAAACTTGCTTAATTCTCAAAGGGAAACAGTGTGCTAGAAGCTGCGGCTTCCAACATAGGTGATTGTCTTTGCAGGGCTACATGTGTTTCTTCAACTCACCGGAATAGGCCTACTTAGTGCAAAGAGAGACCTTCTGCACCTTGAAACAACTACGTTGCAAGAGATAGTGCTTCCAAAAACGAATTTAATTGTCCCAAGAACAAGGTGCTAAATGCTGCAGTTTCTAGCATACATGGTTTTCTTTGGGCAGGAACATGTGTTACTTCCACTCAGCTGAATAGGCCTATTTGGAGCAAACACAGCCTAGCTCCACTTTGAAACACCAAAGTTGCTGGAAGCATTCCTTTCCAGAACGGACACAATTCTCACTGGAATACAATGTGTCAGATGCTCCGGCTTCTAACATAGACGGTTTTCTTTGGAGAGATACTTGGGTTTCTTAAACTCAGCTGAATATACTTGAAGGGATCAGACAGAGTCTATCTTCACCTTCAACCACCTAAGTTCCAGGAAGTATTCCTTTAAAAAACTCACCGAATACTGCAGGCAAACAATGTGGTAGAAGCTGCTGGTTCTAAGACAGATGATTTTCTTTCAAGAGATACATGTGTTTCTAGAAGTTAGCTGAATAGGCCACTTTGGAACAAAATGAGCCTTTCTCCACCTAAAAAATACTGATTCTCAGGAGTTATTCCTTTCAAAACCAAATTCAATTTGGACAGGGAAACAGTGTGCTAGATGCTCCTGCTTCAAACAGGGATTGTTTTCTTTCGAGAAATACCTGTGTTTCTTCACTGTAGCCCAGTAGGGCTATTTGGAATAAAGTGAGCCTTTTCGACCTTGAAAACTGTGATTTGCAGGGATTACTCATTTCGAAAACTAATTCAACTCTCAAAGTGAAACAATGTGCTCTGCTACAGCTTCTAGCATACATGCTTTTCTTTGAAGAGGTACATGAATTTCTTCAACTCAGCTGGAGAGCCCTAATAGACCAAACGCAGTCTATATTAACCCTTCAACACCTAAGATTCAGGAAGTTTTCATTTACAAACTAATGCAGTTCTCACAGGAAAACAGTGTGCTTCTAACATGGATGGTTTTCCTGTGAGAGATACATGTGTTTCTTCAACTCAGCGGAAAAGGCATATTTGGAGCAAAGAGAGACAATCTATCTTGAAATACCTTAGTTGCAGGAAGCATTGCATTGAAAACCTAACTCAATACTCACAAGGAATCAATGTTCTACATGCTCCTGCATCTAATAGCGATGGTTTTCTTTGAGAGATACCTGTGTTTCTTCCACTTGGCTGAATAGGCCTTTTTGGAACAAAATGAGCTTTTCTGCACTTTGAAAACTATGAACTACAGGAAGTGTTTCTTTAAAAACCTAACACAATTCTCATAAGGACGGAAATGCTGAATGCTGCAGCTTCTATCGTAGATGGTTTTCTTATGAGAGATACAAGGGTTTCTTCACCTCAGCTGAATATACGTTAAGTTAACAAACAGAGTCTATCCCCACCTTGAACCACCTAAGTTCCAGGAAGTATTCCTTTAAAAAACTAGCCGAATTCTACAGGGAAACAATGTGGTAGAAGCTCCTGGTCATAAGACAGATAGATTTCTTTCCAGAGATACATGTGGTTCTTCAAGTTAGCTGAATAGGCCTATTTAGAACAACATGAGCCTTTCTCCACCTAGAAAATTCTGATATGCAGCAGATATTCCTTTCAAAATCAAACTCAATTCTCACAGGGAAACAATGTGGTTGATGCTACATCTTTTAAAACAGGTGGTTTTCTTGAAGGAGACAGATGTGTTCCTTCAACTCAATGGAAAATGCCGAGTTGGAGCCAATGGAATCTATCTCCACCTTGAAACACCTAAGATGCAGGATGTGTTTTTTCAGAACAAACTGAATTCTCACAGGAAAAGCATGTGCTACATCCTCCTGCATCGACCAATGGAGGATTTCCTTGACAGACACATGTGTTTCATCACCTCACCTGAATAGGTGTATTTGAAGCACAAGGAGCCTCTCTCCCCTTTGAACATTTTGGTTTGCAGGAATTATTCCTTTCAAAACATAACACAAATCTCACTGGAAAAAAGGTGCTACATGCTCCTGCTTCTAACACAGGCGGTTTTCTTTTGAGGGATACAAGGATTCCTTCAATTTAGCTGAATAGGTCTATTTGCAACAAAATGAGCCCTTCTCCACCTTGAAAACTATCGTTCACAGGAATTATTCCTTTCAAAACTAACTCAATTCTCTGAGGGAGACAATGCAGAAGATGCTGCAGCTTCTCTCATAGATGGTTGTCTTTGGAGAGATAAACGTGTTTCCTCCCCTCAGTTGAATAGGCCTATTTGGAGCAACAAGGGCCTATCTCCACCTTGAAGCACCTAATTTCCAGGAAGTCTTTCTTTCAAAAGTTAACTCAGTCATCACAGAGAAACAATGTGCTGCTAGCTTCGGTTTCTACACAGATGGATTTCCTTCGAGAGATACTTGAGTTTCTTCAAGTAAGATGAACTGGTGGATCTGCAGCAAAATGAGCCTTTTCCATCTTGAAAACTTTGGTTTGCAGGAAGTACTCCTTTCAGAAACTAACTGAGTTCTCATGGCATAAAAATGGGCTCTGTGCGGCAGCCGCTTTCGTAGCTGAGTTTCTGTGAAGAGATACATATGGTTCTTCAACTTAGGTGACTAGGCCTATTTGGAGCAAACTGAGGCTATTTCCACCTTGATAGACCGTGGTTGCAGGAAGTATTCTTTTCCAAAACTTACGCAATTCTCACAGGAAAACAATGTGCTAGGTGCTCCTGCTTCAAACAGGGGTGGTTTTCTTTCGAGAAATACCTGTGTTTCTTCAACTTAGCCAAGTAGGGCTATTTGGAATAAAATGAGCCTTTTCGACCTTGAAAACTGTGAATTGCAGGAATTACTCTTCTCCAAATCCAATTCAACTCTCAAAGGGATACCTTGTGCTAGATGCTAGAGCTTCTACCATGCATACTTTTCTTTTAGAGGTACATGTACTTCCTCTACTCAGCTGAATAGCCCTCATGGACCAAACGCAGCCTATCTCCCCCTGCAAACACCTAAGATTCATGAAGAATTCCTTTCAAAAACTAACACAGTTCTCACAGGAAAGCATGTGCTTCTAACATGGATGGTTTTCCTTTGAGAGATACATGTGTTTCTTCAACTTAGCTGAATAGGCCTATTTGAAATGAGGGGAGCCTACTTTGAATGTTGATATTTGCAGGGTGCAATGCTTTAAAAAACTAAATGAATTCTCATAGTGAAACACTGTGCTAGATGTGGCAGTTTCTACCATTGATGGATTTCTTTGCATACATGCATGTGTATCTTCAGGTCACCCAAATAGGCCTACTTAGAGTAAGCACATGCTCTCTCCATCTTGAAACACCTAAGTGGCAGTAAGTATTCCTTTCAAAAATAACTCAAGTCTCAGAGGGAAACAACGTGCTCAATGCAAATGCTTCCATCACAGACGGTTTCCTTTGGAGAGGTACATGTGTTACATCTCCTTAGGGGAATAGGCCTATTTGGAACAAAATGATCCTTTCTCCACTGTGAATACTATGACTTGCAGGATGTATTCCACTCACAAAGTAACTCAAGTCTCACAAGGAAACAAAGTGGTAGGTTCTTTGCATGTAACATAGATTATTTTCTTTTGAGATACACACATGTTTCATCAACTTACTTGAACTGGCATATTTGCAAGAAAATGAGACTTTCTCCACCTGGAAAAGTATGATTTGCAGGAGTTATTCTTCCAAAACCTATCTGAAGTCTCACAGGGAAACAATGTGGTTGAAACTCCTGCTTCTAACTCGATGGTTTTCTTTCTAGGAATGCATGTGTTTCATCAACTTAGTTGACTATTCCTATTTGGAACACAATGAGCCTATCTCCCACCTGAAAACTGTGATCAGCAGGATGGATTCCTTTCCAAAACTTGCTTAATTCTCAAAGGGAAACAGTGTGCTAGAAGCTGCGGCTTCCAACATAGGTGAATGTCTTTGCAGGGCTACATGTGTTTCTTCAACTCACCGGAATAGGCCTACTTAGTGCAAAGAGAGACCTTCTGCACCTTGAAACAACTACGTTGCAAGAGATAGTGCTTCCAAAAACGAATTTAATTGTCCCAAGAACAAGGTGCTAAATGCTGCAGTTTCTAGCATACATGGTTTTCTTTGGGCAGGAACATGTGTTACTTCCACTCAGCTGAATAGGCCTATTTGGAGCAAACACAGCCTAGCTCCACTTTGAAACACCAAAGTTGCTGGAAGCATTCCTTTCCAGAACGGACACAATTCTCACTGGAATACAATGTGTCAGATGCTCCGGCTTCTAACATAGACGGTTTTCTTTGGAGAGATACTTGGGTTTCTTAAACTCAGCTGAATATACTTGAAGGGATCAGACAGAGTCTATCTTCACCTTCAACCACCTAAGTTCCAGGAAGTATTCCTTTAAAAAACTCACCGAATACTGCAGGCAAACAATGTGGTAGAAGCTGCTGGTTCTAAGACAGATGATTTTCTTTCAAGAGATACATGTGTTTCTAGAAGTTAGCTGAATAGGCCACTTTGGAACAAAATGAGCCTTTCTCCACCTAAAAAATACTGATTCTCAGGAGTTATTCCTTTCAAAACCAAATTCAATTTGGACAGGGAAACAGTGTGCTAGATGCTCCTGCTTCAAACAGGGATTGTTTTCTTTCGAGAAATACCTGTGTTTCTTCACTGTAGCCCAGTAGGGCTATTTGGAATAAAGTGAGCCTTTTCGACCTTGAAAACTGTGATTTGCAGGGATTACTCATTTCGAAAACTAATTCAACTCTCAAAGTGAAACAATGTGCTCTGCTACAGCTTCTAGCATACATGCTTTTCTTTGAAGAGGTACATGAATTTCTTCAACTCAGCTGGAGAGCCCTAATAGACCAAACGCAGTCTATATTAACCCTTCAACACCTAAGATTCAGGAAGTTTTCATTTACAAACTAATGCAGTTCTCACAGGAAAACAGTGTGCTTCTAACATGGATGGTTTTCCTGTGAGAGATACATGTGTTTCTTCAACTCAGCGGAAAAGGCATATTTGGAGCAAAGAGAGACAATCTATCTTGAAATACCTTAGTTGCAGGAAGCATTGCATTGAAAACCTAACTCAATACTCACAAGGAATCAATGTTCTACATGCTCCTGCATCTAATAGCGATGGTTTTCTTTGAGAGATACCTGTGTTTCTTCCACTTGGCTGAATAGGCCTTTTTGGAACAAAATGAGCTTTTCTGCACTTTGAAAACTATGAACTACAGGAAGTGTTTCTTTAAAAACCTAACACAATTCTCATAAGGACGGAAATGCTGAATGCTGCAGCTTCTATCGTAGATGGTTTTCTTATGAGAGATACAAGGGTTTCTTCACCTCAGCTGAATATACGTTAAGTTAACAAACAGAGTCTATCCCCACCTTGAACCACCTAAGTTCCAGGAAGTATTCCTTTAAAAAACTAGCCGAATTCTACAGGGAAACAATGTGGTAGAAGCTCCTGGTCATAAGACAGATAGATTTCTTTCCAGAGATACATGTGGTTCTTCAAGTTAGCTGAATAGGCCTATTTAGAACAACATGAGCCTTTCTCCACCTAGAAAATTCTGATATGCAGCAGATATTCCTTTCAAAATCAAACTCAATTCTCACAGGGAAACAATGTGGTTGATGCTACATCTTTTAAAACAGGTGGTTTTCTTGAAGGAGACAGATGTGTTCCTTCAACTCAATGGAAAATGCCGAGTTGGAGCCAATGGAATCTATCTCCACCTTGAAACACCTAAGATGCAGGATGTGTTTTTTCAGAACAAACTGAATTCTCACAGGAAAAGCATGTGCTACATCCTCCTGCATCGACCAATGGAGGATTTCCTTGACAGACACATGTGTTTCATCACCTCACCTGAATAGGTGTATTTGAAGCACAAGGAGCCTCTCTCCCCTTTGAACATTTTGGTTTGCAGGAATTATTCCTTTCAAAACATAACACAAATCTCACTGGAAAAAAGGTGCTACATGCTCCTGCTTCTAACACAGGCGGTTTTCTTTTGAGGGATACAAGGATTCCTTCAATTTAGCTGAATAGGTCTATTTGCAACAAAATGAGCCCTTCTCCACCTTGAAAACTATCGTTCACAGGAATTATTCCTTTCAAAACTAACTCAATTCTCTGAGGGAGACAATGCAGAAGATGCTGCAGCTTCTCTCATAGATGGTTGTCTTTGGAGAGATAAACGTGTTTCCTCCCCTCAGTTGAATAGGCCTATTTGGAGCAACAAGGGCCTATCTCCACCTTGAAGCACCTAATTTCCAGGAAGTCTTTCTTTCAAAAGTTAACTCAGTCATCACAGAGAAACAATGTGCTGCTAGCTTCGGTTTCTACACAGATGGATTTCCTTCGAGAGATACTTGAGTTTCTTCAAGTAAGATGAACTGGTGGATCTGCAGCAAAATGAGCCTTTTCCATCTTGAAAACTTTGGTTTGCAGGAAGTACTCCTTTCAGAAACTAACTGAGTTCTCATGGCATAAAAATGGGCTCTGTGCGGCAGCCGCTTTCGTAGCTGAGTTTCTGTGAAGAGATACATATGGTTCTTCAACTTAGGTGACTAGGCCTATTTGGAGCAAACTGAGGCTATTTCCACCTTGATAGACCGTGGTTGCAGGAAGTATTCTTTTCCAAAACTTACGCAATTCTCACAGGAAAACAATGTGCTAGGTGCTCCTGCTTCAAACAGGGGTGGTTTTCTTTCGAGAAATACCTGTGTTTCTTCAACTTAGCCAAGTAGGGCTATTTGGAATAAAATGAGCCTTTTCGACCTTGAAAACTGTGAATTGCAGGAATTACTCTTCTCCAAATCCAATTCAACTCTCAAAGGGATACCTTGTGCTAGATGCTAGAGCTTCTACCATGCATACTTTTCTTTTAGAGGTACATGTACTTCCTCTACTCAGCTGAATAGCCCTCATGGACCAAACGCAGCCTATCTCCCCCTGCAAACACCTAAGATTCATGAAGAATTCCTTTCAAAAACTAACACAGTTCTCACAGGAAAGCATGTGCTTCTAACATGGATGGTTTTCCTTTGAGAGATACATGTGTTTCTTCAAGTTAGCTGAATAGGCCTATTTGAAATGAGGGGAGCCTACTTTGAATGTTGATATTTGCAGGGTGCAATGCTTTAAAAAACTAAATGAATTCTCATAGTGAAACACTGTGCTAGATGTGGCAGTTTCTACCATTGATGGATTTCTTTGCATACATGCATGTGTATCTTCAGGTCACCCAAATAGGCCTACTTAGAGTAAGCACATGCTCTCTCCATCTTGAAACACCTAAGTGGCAGTAAGTATTCCTTTCAAAAATAACTCAAGTCTCAGAGGGAAACAACGTGCTCAATGCAAATGCTTCCATCACAGACGGTTTCCTTTGGAGAGGTACATGTGTTACATCTCTTTAGGGGAATAGGCCTATTTGGAACAAAATGATCCTTTCTCCACTGTGAATACTATGACTTGCAGGATGTATTCCACTCACAAAGTAACTCAAGTCTCACAAGGAAACAAAGTGGTAGGTTCTTTGCATGTAACATAGATTATTTTCTTTTGAGATACACACATGTTTCATCAACTTACTTGAACTGGCATATTTGCAAGAAAATGAGACTTTCTCCAACTGGAAAAGTATGATTTGCAGGAGTTATTCTTCCAAAACCTATCTGAAGTCTCACAGGGAAACAATGTGGTTGAAACTCCTGCTTCTAACTCGATGGTTTTCTTTCTAGGAATGCATGTGTTTCATCAACTTAGTTGACTATTCCTATTTGGAACACAATGAGCCCATCTCCCACCTGAAAACTGTGATCAGCAGGATGGATTCCTTTCCAAAACTTGCTTAATTCTCAAAGGGAAACAGTGTGCTAGAAGCTGCGGCTTCCAACATAGGTGAATGTCTTTGCAGGGCTACATGTGTTTCTTCAACTCACCGGAATAGGCCTACTTAGTGCAAAGAGAGACCTTCTGCACCTTGAAACAACTACGTTGCAAGAGATAGTGCTTCCAAAAACGAATTTAATTGTCCCAAGAACAAGGTGCTAAATGCTGCAGTTTCTAGCATACATGGTTTTCTTTGGGCAGGAACATGTGTTACTTCCACTCAGCTGAATAGGCCTATTTGGAGCAAACACAGCCTAGTTCCACTTTGAAACACCAAAGTTGCTGGAAGCATTCCTTTCCAGAACGGACACAATTCTCACTGGAATACAATGTGTCAGATGCTCCGGCTTCTAACATAGACGGTTTTCTTTGGAGAGATACTTGGGTTTCTTAAACTCAGCTGAATATACTTGAAGGGATCAGACAGAGTCTATCTTCACCTTCAACCACCTAAGTTCCAGGAAGTATTCCTTTAAAAAACTCACCGAATACTGCAGGCAAACAATGTGGTAGAAGCTGCTGGTTCTAAGACAGATGATTTTCTTTCAAGAGATACATGTGTTTCTAGAAGTTAGCTGAATAGGCCACTTTGGAACAAAATGAGCCTTTCTCCACCTAAAAAATACTGATTCTCAGGAGTTATTCCTTTCAAAACCAAATTCAATTTGGACAGGGAAACAGTGTGCTAGATGCTCCTGCTTCAAACAGGGATTGTTTTCTTTCGAGAAATACCTGTGTTTCTTCACTGTAGCCCAGTAGGGCTATTTGGAATAAAGTGAGCCTTTTCGACCTTGAAAACTGTGATTTGCAGGGATTACTCATTTCGAAAACTAATTCAACTCTCAAAGTGAAACAATGTGCTCTGCTACAGCTTCTAGCATACATGCTTTTCTTTGAAGAGGTACATGAATTTCTTCAACTCAGCTGGAGAGCCCTAATAGACCAAACGCAGTCTATATTAACCCTTCAACACCTAAGATTCAGGAAGTTTTCATTTACAAACTAATGCAGTTCTCACAGGAAAACAGTGTGCTTCTAACATGGATGGTTTTCCTGTGAGAGATACATGTGTTTCTTCAACTCAGCGGAAAAGGCATATTTGGAGCAAAGAGAGACAATCTATCTTGAAATACCTTAGTTGCAGGAAGCATTGCATTGAAAACCTAACTCAATACTCACAAGGAATCAATGTTCTACATGCTCCTGCATCTAATAGCGATGGTTTTCTTTGAGAGATACCTGTGTTTCTTCCACTTGGCTGAATAGGCCTTTTTGGAACAAAATGAGCTTTTCTGCACTTTGAAAACTATGAACTACAGGAAGTGTTTCTTTAAAAACCTAACACAATTCTCATAAGGACGGAAATGCTGAATGCTGCAGCTTCTATCGTAGATGGTTTTCTTATGAGAGATACAAGGGTTTCTTCACCTCAGCTGAATATACGTTAAGTTAACAAACAGAGTCTATCCCCACCTTGAACCACCTAAGTTCCAGGAAGTATTCCTTTAAAAAACTAGCCGAATTCTACAGGGAAACAATGTGGTAGAAGCTCCTGGTCATAAGACAGATAGATTTCTTTCCAGAGATACATGTGGTTCTTCAAGTTAGCTGAATAGGCCTATTTAGAACAACATGAGCCTTTCTCCACCTAGAAAATTCTGATATGCAGCAGATATTCCTTTCAAAATCAAACTCAATTCTCACAGGGAAACAATGTGGTTGATGCTACATCTTTTAAAACAGGTGGTTTTCTTGAAGGAGACAGATGTGTTCCTTCAACTCAATGGAAAATGCCGAGTTGGAGCCAATGGAATCTATCTCCACCTTGAAACACCTAAGATGCAGGATGTGTTTTTTCAGAACAAACTGAATTCTCACAGGAAAAGCATGTGCTACATCCTCCTGCATCGACCAATGGAGGATTTCCTTGACAGACACATGTGTTTCATCACCTCACCTGAATAGGTGTATTTGAAGCACAAGGAGCCTCTCTCCCCTTTGAACATTTTGGTTTGCAGGAATTATTCCTTTCAAAACATAACACAAATCTCACTGGAAAAAAGGTGCTACATGCTCCTGCTTCTAACACAGGCGGTTTTCTTTTGAGGGATACAAGGATTCCTTCAATTTAGCTGAATAGGTCTATTTGCAACAAAATGAGCCCTTCTCCACCTTGAAAACTATCGTTCACAGGAATTATTCCTTTCAAAACTAACTCAATTCTCTGAGGGAGACAATGCAGAAGATGCTGCAGCTTCTCTCATAGATGGTTGTCTTTGGAGAGATAAACGTGTTTCCTCCCCTCAGTTGAATAGGCCTATTTGGAGCAACAAGGGCCTATCTCCACCTTGAAGCACCTAATTTCCAGGAAGTCTTTCTTTCAAAAGTTAACTCAGTCATCACAGAGAAACAATGTGCTGCTAGCTTCGGTTTCTACACAGATGGATTTCCTTCGAGAGATACTTGAGTTTCTTCAAGTAAGATGAACTGGTGGATCTGCAGCAAAATGAGCCTTTTCCATCTTGAAAACTTTGGTTTGCAGGAAGTACTCCTTTCAGAAACTAACTGAGTTCTCATGGCATAAAAATGGGCTCTGTGCGGCAGCCGCTTTCGTAGCTGAGTTTCTGTGAAGAGATACATATGGTTCTTCAACTTAGGTGACTAGGCCTATTTGGAGCAAACTGAGGCTATTTCCACCTTGATAGACCGTGGTTGCAGGAAGTATTCTTTTCCAAAACTTACGCAATTCTCACAGGAAAACAATGTGCTAGGTGCTCCTGCTTCAAACAGGGGTGGTTTTCTTTCGAGAAATACCTGTGTTTCTTCAACTTAGCCAAGTAGGGCTATTTGGAATAAAATGAGCCTTTTCGACCTTGAAAACTGTGAATTGCAGGAATTACTCTTCTCAAAATCCAATTCAACTCTCAAAGGGATACCTTGTGCTAGATGCTAGAGCTTCTACCATGCATACTTTTCTTTTAGAGGTACATGTACTTCCTCTACTCAGCTGAATAGCCCTCATGGACCAAACGCAGCCTATCTCCCCCTGCAAACACCTAAGATTCATGAAGAATTCCTTTCAAAAACTAACACAGTTCTCACAGGAAAGCATGTGCTTCTAACATGGATGGTTTTCCTTTGAGAGATACATGTGTTTCTTCAACTTAGCTGAATAGGCCTATTTGAAATGAGGGGAGCCTACTTTGAATGTTGATATTTGCAGGGTGCAATGCTTTAAAAAACTAAATGAATTCTCATAGTGAAACACTGTGCTAGATGTGGCAGTTTCTACCATTGATGGATTTCTTTGCATACATGCATGTGTATCTTCAGGTCACCCAAATAGGCCTACTTAGAGTAAGCACATGCTCTCTCCATCTTGAAACACCTAAGTGGCAGTAAGTATTCCTTTCAAAAATAACTCAAGTCTCAGAGGGAAACAACGTGCTCAATGCAAATGCTTCCATCACAGACGGTTTCCTTTGGAGAGGTACATGTGTTACATCTCCTTAGGGGAATAGGCCTATTTGGAACAAAATGATCCTTTCTCCACTGTGAATACTATGACTTGCAGGATGTATTCCACTCACAAAGTAACTCAAGTCTCACAAGGAAACAAAGTGGTAGGTTCTTTGCATGTAACATAGATTATTTTCTTTTGAGATACACACATGTTTCATCAACTTACTTGAACTGGCATATTTGCAAGAAAATGAGACTTTCTCCACCTGGAAAAGTATGATTTGCAGGAGTTATTCTTCCAAAACCTATCTGAAGTCTCACAGGGAAACAATGTGGTTGAAACTCCTGCTTCTAACTCGATGGTTTTCTTTCCAGGAATGCATGTGTTTCATCAACTTAGTTGACTATTCCTATTTGGAACACAATGAGCCTATCTCCCACCTGAAAACTGTGATCAGCAGGATGGATTCCTTTCCAAAACTTGCTTAATTCTCAAAGGGAAACAGTGTGCTAGAAGCTGCGGCTTCCAACATAGGTGATTGTCTTTGCAGGGCTACATGTGTTTCTTCAACTCACCGGAATAGGCCTACTTAGTGCAAAGAGAGACCTTCTGCACCTTGAAACAACTACGTTGCAAGAGATAGTCCTTCCAAAAACGAATTTAATTGTCCCAAGAACAAGGTGCTAAATGCTGCAGTTTCTAGCATACATGGTTTTCTTTGGGCAGGAACATGTGTTACTTCCACTCAGCTGAATAGGCCTATTTGGAGCAAACACAGCCTAGCTCCACTTTGAAACACCAAAGTTGCTGGAAGCATTCCTTTCCAGAACGGACACAATTCTCACTGGAATACAATGTGTCAGATGCTCCGGCTTCTAACATAGACGGTTTTCTTTGGAGAGATACTTGGGTTTCTTAAACTCAGCTGAATATACTTTAAGGGATCAGACAGAGTCTATCTTCACCTTCAACCACCTAAGTTCCAGGAAGTATTCCTTTAAAAAACTCACCGAATACTGCAGGCAAACAATGTGGTAGAAGCTGCTGGTTCTAAGACAGATGATTTTCTTTCAAGAGATACATGTGTTTCTAGAAGTTAGCTGAATAGGCCACTTTGGAACAAAATGAGCCTTTCTCCACCTAAAAAATACTGATTCTCAGGAGTTATTCCTTTCAAAACCAAATTCAATTTGGACAGGGAAACAGTGTGCTAGATGCTCCTGCTTCAAACAGGGATTGTTTTCTTTCGAGAAATACCTGTGTTTCTTCACTGTAGCCCAGTAGGGCTATTTGGAATAAAGTGAGCCTTTTCGACCTTGAAAACTGTGATTTGCAGGGATTACTCATTTCGAAAACTAATTCAACTCTCAAAGTGAAACAATGTGCTCTGCTACAGCTTCTAGCATACATGCTTTTCTTTGAAGAGGTACATGAATTTCTTCAACACAGCTGGAGAGCCCTAATAGACCAAACGCAGTCTATATTAACCCTTCAACACCTAAGATTCAGGAAGTTTTCATTTACAAACTAATGCAGTTCTCACAGGAAAACAGTGTGCTTCTAACATGGATGGTTTTCCTGTGAGAGATACATGTGTTTCTTCAACTCAGCGGAAAAGGCATATTTGGAGCAAAGAGAGACAATCTATCTTGAAATACCTTAGTTGCAGGAAGCATTGCATTGAAAACCTAACTCAATACTCACAAGGAATCAATGTTCTACATGCTCCTGCATCTAATAGCGATCGTTTTCTTTGAGAGATACCTGTGTTTCTTCCACTTGGCTGAATAGGCCTTTTTGGAACAAAATGAGCTTTTCTGCACTTTGAAAACTATGAACTACAGGAAGTGTTTCTTTAAAAACCTAACACAATTCTCATAAGGACGGAAATGCTGAATGCTGCAGCTTCTATCGTAGATGGTTTTCTTATGAGAGATACAAGGGTTTCTTCACCTCAGCTGAATATACGTTAAGTTAACAAACAGAGTCTATCCCCACCTTGAACCACCTAAGTTCCAGGAAGTATTCCTTTAAAAAACTAGCCGAATTCTACAGGGAAACAATGTGGTAGAAGCTCCTGGTCATAAGACAGATAGATTTCTTTCCAGAGATACATGTGGTTCTTCAAGTTAGCTGAATAGGCCTATTTAGAACAACATGAGCCTTTCTCCACCTAGAAAATTCTGATATGCAGCAGATATTCCTTTCAAAATCAAACTCAATTCTCACAGGGAAACAATGTGGTTGATGCTACATCTTTTAAAACAGGTGGTTTTCTTGAAGGAGACAGATGTGTTCCTTCAACTCAATGGAAAATGCCGAGTTGGAGCCAATGGAATCTATCTCCACCTTGAAACACCTAAGATGCAGGATGTGTTTTTTCAGAACAAACTGAATTCTCACAGGAAAAGCATGTGCTACATCCTCCTGCATCGACCAATGGAGGATTTCCTTGACAGACACATGTGTTTCATCACCTCACCTGAATAGGTGTATTTGAAGCACAAGGAGCCTCTCTCCCCTTTGAACATTTTGGTTTGCAGGAATTATTCCTTTCAAAACATAACACAAATCTCACTGGAAAAAAGGTGCTACATGCTCCTGCTTCTAACACAGGCGGTTTTCTTTTGAGGGATACAAGGATTCCTTCAATTTAGCTGAATAGGTCTATTTGCAACAAAATGAGCCCTTCTCCACCTTGAAAACTATCGTTCACAGGAATTATTCCTTTCAAAACTAACTCAATTCTCTGAGGGAGACAATGCAGAAGATGCTGCAGCTTCTCTCATAGATGGTTGTCTTTGGAGAGATAAACGTGTTTCCTCCCCTCAGTTGAATAGGCCTATTTGGAGCAACAAGGGCCTATCTCCACCTTGAAGCACCTAATTTCCAGGAAGTCTTTCTTTCAAAAGTTAACTCAGTCATCACAGAGAAACAATGTGCTGCTAGCTTCGGTTTCTACACAGATGGATTTCCTTCGAGAGATACTTGAGTTTCTTCAAGTAAGATGAACTGGTGGATCTGCAGCAAAATGAGCCTTTTCCATCTTGAAAACTTTGGTTTGCAGGAAGTACTCCTTTCAGAAACTAACTGAGTTCTCATGGCATAAAAATGGGCTCTGTGCGGCAGCCGCTTTCGTAGCTGAGTTTCTGTGAAGAGATACATATGGTTCTTCAACTTAGGTGACTAGGCCTATTTGGAGCAAACTGAGGCTATTTCCACCTTGATAGACCGTGGTTGCAGGAAGTATTCTTTTCCAAAACTTACGCAATTCTCACAGGAAAACAATGTGCTAGGTGCTCCTGCTTCAAACAGGGGTGGTTTTCTTTCGAGAAATACCTGTGTTTCTTCAACTTAGCCAAGTAGGGCTATTTGGAATAAAATGAGCCTTTTCGACCTTGAAAACTGTGAATTGCAGGAATTACTCTTCTCAAAATCCAATTCAACTCTCAAAGGGATACCTTGTGCTAGATGCTAGAGCTTCTACCATGCATACTTTTCTTTTAGAGGTACATGTACTTCCTCTACTCAGCTGAATAGCCCTCATGGACCAAACGCAGCCTATCTCCCCCTGCAAACACCTAAGATTCATGAAGAATTCCTTTCAAAAACTAACACAGTTCTCACAGGAAAGCATGTGCTTCTAACATGGATGGTTTTCCTTTGAGAGATACATGTGTTTCTTCAACTTAGCTGAATAGGCCTATTTGAAATGAGGGGAGCCTACTTTGAATGTTGATATTTGCAGGGTGCAATGCTTTAAAAAACTAAATGAATTCTCATAGTGAAACACTGTGCTAGATGTGGCAGTTTCTACCATTGATGGATTTCTTTGCATACATGCATGTGTATCTTCAGGTCACCCAAATAGGCCTACTTAGAGTAAGCACATGCTCTCTCCATCTTGAAACACCTAAGTGGCAGTAAGTATTCCTTTCAAAAATAACTCAAGTCTCAGAGGGAAACAACGTGCTCAATGCAAATGCTTCCATCACAGACGGTTTCCTTTGGAGAGGTACATGTGTTACATCTCCTTAGGGGAATAGGCCTATTTGGAACAAAATGATCCTTTCTCCACTGTGAATACTATGACTTGCAGGATGTATTCCACTCACAAAGTAACTCAAGTCTCACAAGGAAACAAAGTGGTAGGTTCTTTGCATGTAACATAGATTATTTTCTTTTGAGATACACACATGTTTCATCAACTTACTTGAACTGGCATATTTGCAAGAAAATGAGACTTTCTCCACCTGGAAAAGTATGATTTGCAGGAGTTATTCTTCCAAAACCTATCTGAAGTCTCACAGGGAAACAATGTGGTTGAAACTCCTGCTTCTAACTCGATGGTTTTCTTTCCAGGAATGCATGTGTTTCATCAACTTAGTTGACTATTCCTATTTGGAACACAATGAGCCTATCTCCCACCTGAAAACTGTGATCAGCAGGATGGATTCCTTTCCAAAACTTGCTTAATTCTCAAAGGGAAACAGTGTGCTAGAAGCTGCGGCTTCCAACATAGGTGATTGTCTTTGCAGGGCTACATGTGTTTCTTCAACTCACCGGAATAGGCCTACTTAGTGCAAAGAGAGACCTTCTGCACCTTGAAACAACTACGTTGCAAGAGATAGTCCTTCCAAAAACGAATTTAATTGTCCCAAGAACAAGGTGCTAAATGCTGCAGTTTCTAGCATACATGGTTTTCTTTGGGCAGGAACATGTGTTACTTCCACTCAGCTGAATAGGCCTATTTGGAGCAAACACAGCCTAGCTCCACTTTGAAACACCAAAGTTGCTGGAAGCATTCCTTTCCAGAACGGACACAATTCTCACTGGAATACAATGTGTCAGATGCTCCGGCTTCTAACATAGATGGTTTTCTTTGGAGAGATACTTGGGTTTCTTAAACTCAGCTGAATATACTTTAAGGGATCAGACAGAGTCTATCTTCACCTTCAACCACCTAAGTTCCAGGAAGTATTCCTTTAAAAAACTCACCGAATACTGCAGGCAAACAATGTGGTAGAAGCTGCTGGTTCTAAGACAGATGATTTTCTTTCAAGAGATACATGTGTTTCTAGAAGTTAGCTGAATAGGCCACTTTGGAACAAAATGAGCCTTTCTCCACCTAAAAAATACTGATTCTCAGGAGTTATTCCTTTCAAAACCAAATTCAATTTGGACAGGGAAACAGTGTGCTAGATGCTCCTGCTTCAAACAGGGATTGTTTTCTTTCGAGAAATACCTGTGTTTCTTCACTGTAGCCCAGTAGGGCTATTTGGAATAAAGTGAGCCTTTTCGACCTTGAAAACTGTGATTTGCAGGGATTACTCATTTGGAAAACTAATTCAACTCTCAAAGTGAAACAATGTGCTCTGCTACAGCTTCTAGCATACATGCTTTTCTTTGAAGAGGTACATGAATTTCTTCAACACAGCTGGAGAGCCCTAATAGACCAAACGCAGTCTATATTAACCCTTCAACACCTAAGATTCAGGAAGTTTTCATTTACAAACTAATGCAGTTCTCACAGGAAAACAGTGTGCTTCTAACATGGATGGTTTTCCTGTGAGAGATACATGTGTTTCTTCAACTCAGCGGAAAAGGCATATTTGGAGCAAAGAGAGACAATCTATCTTGAAATACCTTAGTTGCAGGAAGCATTGCATTGAAAACCTAACTCAATACTCACAAGGAATCAATGTTCTACATGCTCCTGCATCTAATAGCGATGGTTTTCTTTGAGAGATACCTGTGTTTCTTCCACTTGGCTGAATAGGCCTTTTTGGAACAAAATGAGCTTTTCTGCACTTTGAAAACTATGAACTACAGGAAGTGTTTCTTTAAAAACCTAACACAATTCTCATAAGGACGGAAATGCTGAATGCTGCAGCTTCTATCGTAGATGGTTTTCTTATGAGAGATACAAGGGTTTCTTCACCTCAGCTGAATATACGTTAAGTTAACAAACAGAGTCTATCCCCACCTTGAACCACCTAAGTTCCAGGAAGTATTCCTTTAAAAAACTAGCCGAATTCTACAGGGAAACAATGTGGTAGAAGCTCCTGGTCATAAGACAGATAGATTTCTTTCCAGAGATACATGTGGTTCTTCAAGTTAGCTGAATAGGCCTATTTAGAACAACATGAGCCTTTCTCCACCTAGAAAATTCTGATATGCAGCAGATATTCCTTTCAAAATCAAACTCAATTCTCACAGGGAAACAATGTGGTTGATGCTACATCTTTTAAAACAGGTGGTTTTCTTGAAGGAGACAGATGTGTTCCTTCAACTCAATGGAAAATGCCGAGTTGGAGCCAATGGAATCTATCTCCACCTTGAAACACCTAAGATGCAGGATGTGTTTTTTCAGAACAAACTGAATTCTCACAGGAAAAGCATGTGCTACATCCTCCTGCATCGACCAATGGAGGATTTCCTTGACAGACACATGTGTTTCATCACCTCACCTGAATAGGTGTATTTGAAGCACAAGGAGCCTCTCTCCCCTTTGAACATTTTGGTTTGCAGGAATTATTCCTTTCAAAACATAACACAAATCTCACTGGAAAAAAGGTGCTACATGCTCCTGCTTCTAACACAGGCGGTTTTCTTTTGAGGGATACAAGGATTCCTTCAATTTAGCTGAATAGGTCTATTTGCAACAAAATGAGCCCTTCTCCACCTTGAAAACTATCGTTCACAGGAATTATTCCTTTCAAAACTAACTCAATTCTCTGAGGGAGACAATGCAGAAGATGCTGCAGCTTCTCTCATAGATGGTTGTCTTTGGAGAGATAAACGTGTTTCCTCCCCTCAGTTGAATAGGCCTATTTGGAGCAACAAGGGCCTATCTCCACCTTGAAGCACCTAATTTCCAGGAAGTCTTTCTTTCAAAAGTTAACTCAGTCATCACAGAGAAACAATGTGCTGCTAGCTTCGGTTTCTACACAGATGGATTTCCTTCGAGAGATACTTGAGTTTCTTCAAGTAAGATGAACTGGTGGATCTGCAGCAAAATGAGCCTTTTCCATCTTGAAAACTTTGGTTTGCAGGAAGTACTCCTTTCAGAAACTAACTGAGTTCTCATGGCATAAAAATGGGCTCTGTGCGGCAGCCGCTTTCGTAGCTGAGTTTCTGTGAAGAGATACATATGGTTCTTCAACTTAGGTGACTAGGCCTATTTGGAGCAAACTGAGGCTATTTCCACCTTGATAGACCGTGGTTGCAGGAAGTATTCTTTTCCAAAACTTACGCAATTCTCACAGGAAAACAATGTGCTAGGTGCTCCTGCTTCAAACAGGGGTGGTTTTCTTTCGAGAAATACCTGTGTTTCTTCAACTTAGCCAAGTAGGGCTATTTGGAATAAAATGAGCCTTTTCGACCTTGAAAACTGTGAATTGCAGGAATTACTCTTCTCCAAATCCAATTCAACTCTCAAAGGGATACCTTGTGCTAGATGCTAGAGCTTCTACCATGCATACTTTTCTTTTAGAGGTACATGTACTTCCTCTACTCAGCTGAATAGCCCTCATGGACCAAACGCAGCCTATCTCCCCCTGCAAACACCTAAGATTCATGAAGAATTCCTTTCAAAAACTAACACAGTTCTCACAGGAAAGCATGTGCTTCTAACATGGATGGTTTTCCTTTGAGAGATACATGTGTTTCTTCAACTTAGCTGAATAGGCCTATTTGAAATGAGGGGAGCCTACTTTGAATGTTGATATTTGCAGGGTGCAATGCTTTAAAAAACTAAATGAATTCTCATAGTGAAACACTGTGCTAGATGTGGCAGTTTCTACCATTGATGGATTTCTTTGCATACATGCATGTGTATCTTCAGGTCACCCAAATAGGCCTACTTAGAGTAAGCACATGCTCTCTCCATCTTGAAACACCTAAGTGGCAGTAAGTATTCCTTTCAAAAATAACTCAAGTCTCAGAGGGAAACAACGTGCTCAATGCAAATGCTTCCATCACAGACGGTTTCCTTTGGAGAGGTACATGTGTTACATCTCCTTAGGGGAATAGGCCTATTTGGAACAAAATGATCCTTTCTCCACTGTGAATACTATGACTTGCAGGATGTATTCCACTCACAAAGTAACTCAAGTCTCACAAGGAAACAAAGTGGTAGGTTCTTTGCATGTAACATAGATTATTTTCTTTTGAGATACACACATGTTTCATCAACTTACTTGAACTGGCATATTTGCAAGAAAATGAGACTTTCTCCACCTGGAAAAGTATGATTTGCAGGAGTTATTCTTCCAAAACCTATCTGAAGTCTCACAGGGAAACAATGTGGTTGAAACTCCTGCTTCTAACTCGATGGTTTTCTTTCCAGGAATGCATGTGTTTCATCAACTTAGTTGACTATTCCTATTTGGAACACAATGAGCCTATCTCCCACCTGAAAACTGTGATCAGCAGGATGGATTCCTTTCCAAAACTTGCTTAATTCTCAAAGGGAAACAGTGTGCTAGAAGCTGCGGCTTCCAACATAGGTGATTGTCTTTGCAGGGCTACATGTGTTTCTTCAACTCACCGGAATAGGCCTACTTAGTGCAAAGAGAGACCTTCTGCACCTTGAAACAACTACGTTGCAAGAGATAGTCCTTCCAAAAACGAATTTAATTGTCCCAAGAACAAGGTGCTAAATGCTGCAGTTTCTAGCATACATGGTTTTCTTTGGGCAGGAACATGTGTTACTTCCACTCAGCTGAATAGGCCTATTTGGAGCAAACACAGCCTAGCTCCACTTTGAAACACCAAAGTTGCTGGAAGCATTCCTTTCCAGAACGGACACAATTCTCACTGGAATACAATGTGTCAGATGCTCCGGCTTCTAACATAGACGGTTTTCTTTGGAGAGATACTTGGGTTTCTTAAACTCAGCTGAATATACTTTAAGGGATCAGACAGAGTCTATCTTCACCTTCAACCACCTAAGTTCCAGGAAGTATTCCTTTAAAAAACTCACCGAATACTGCAGGCAAACAATGTGGTAGAAGCTGCTGGTTCTAAGACAGATGATTTTCTTTCAAGAGATACATGTGTTTCTAGAAGTTAGCTGAATAGGCCACTTTGGAACAAAATGAGCCTTTCTCCACCTAAAAAATACTGATTCTCAGGAGTTATTCCTTTCAAAACCAAATTCAATTTGGACAGGGAAACAGTGTGCTAGATGCTCCTGCTTCAAACAGGGATTGTTTTCTTTCGAGAAATACCTGTGTTTCTTCACTGTAGCCCAGTAGGGCTATTTGGAATAAAGTGAGCCTTTTCGACCTTGAAAACTGTGATTTGCAGGGATTACTCATTTCGAAAACTAATTCAACTCTCAAAGTGAAACAATGTGCTCTGCTACAGCTTCTAGCATACATGCTTTTCTTTGAAGAGGTACATGAATTTCTTCAACACAGCTGGAGAGCCCTAATAGACCAAACGCAGTCTATATTAACCCTTCAACACCTAAGATTCAGGAAGTTTTCATTTACAAACTAATGCAGTTCTCACAGGAAAACAGTGTGCTTCTAACATGGATGGTTTTCCTGTGAGAGATACATGTGTTTCTTCAACTCAGCGGAAAAGGCATATTTGGAGCAAAGAGAGACAATCTATCTTGAAATACCTTAGTTGCAGGAAGCATTGCATTGAAAACCTAACTCAATACTCACAAGGAATCAATGTTCTACATGCTCCTGCATCTAATAGCGATGGTTTTCTTTGAGAGATACCTGTGTTTCTTCCACTTGGCTGAATAGGCCTTTTTGGAACAAAATGAGCTTTTCTGCACTTTGAAAACTATGAACTACAGGAAGTGTTTCTTTAAAAACCTAACACAATTCTCATAAGGACGGAAATGCTGAATGCTGCAGCTTCTATCGTAGATGGTTTTCTTATGAGAGATACAAGGGTTTCTTCACCTCAGCTGAATATACGTTAAGTTAACAAACAGAGTCTATCCCCACCTTGAACCACCTAAGTTCCAGGAAGTATTCCTTTAAAAAACTAGCCGAATTCTACAGGGAAACAATGTGGTAGAAGCTCCTGGTCATAAGACAGATAGATTTCTTTCCAGAGATACATGTGGTTCTTCAAGTTAGCTGAATAGGCCTATTTAGAACAACATGAGCCTTTCTCCACCTAGAAAATTCTGATATGCAGCAGATATTCCTTTCAAAATCAAACTCAATTCTCACAGGGAAACAATGTGGTTGATGCTACATCTTTTAAAACAGGTGGTTTTCTTGAAGGAGACAGATGTGTTCCTTCAACTCAATGGAAAATGCCGAGTTGGAGCCAATGGAATCTATCTCCACCTTGAAACACCTAAGATGCAGGATGTGTTTTTTCAGAACAAACTGAATTCTCACAGGAAAAGCATGTGCTACATCCTCCTGCATCGACCAATGGAGGATTTCCTTGACAGACACATGTGTTTCATCACCTCACCTGAATAGGTGTATTTGAAGCACAAGGAGCCTCTCTCCCCTTTGAACATTTTGGTTTGCAGGAATTATTCCTTTCAAAACATAACACAAATCTCACTGGAAAAAAGGTGCTACATGCTCCTGCTTCTAACACAGGCGGTTTTCTTTTGAGGGATACAAGGATTCCTTCAATTTAGCTGAATAGGTCTATTTGCAACAAAATGAGCCCTTCTCCACCTTGAAAACTATCGTTCACAGGAATTATTCCTTTCAAAACTAACTCAATTCTCTGAGGGAGACAATGCAGAAGATGCTGCAGCTTCTCTCATAGATGGTTGTCTTTGGAGAGATAAACGTGTTTCCTCCCCTCAGTTGAATAGGCCTATTTGGAGCAACAAGGGCCTATCTCCACCTTGAAGCACCTAATTTCCAGGAAGTCTTTCTTTCAAAAGTTAACTCAGTCATCACAGAGAAACAATGTGCTGCTAGCTTCGGTTTCTACACAGATGGATTTCCTTCGAGAGATACTTGAGTTTCTTCAAGTAAGATGAACTGGTGGATCTGCAGCAAAATGAGCCTTTTCCATCTTGAAAACTTTGGTTTGCAGGAAGTACTCCTTTCAGAAACTAACTGAGTTCTCATGGCATAAAAATGGGCTCTGTGCGGCAGCCGCTTTCGTAGCTGAGTTTCTGTGAAGAGATACATATGGTTCTTCAACTTAGGTGACTAGGCCTATTTGGAGCAAACTGAGGCTATTTCCACCTTGATAGACCGTGGTTGCAGGAAGTATTCTTTTCCAAAACTTACGCAATTCTCACAGGAAAACAATGTGCTAGGTGCTCCTGCTTCAAACAGGGGTGGTTTTCTTTCGAGAAATACCTGTGTTTCTTCAACTTAGCCAAGTAGGGCTATTTGGAATAAAATGAGCCTTTTCGACCTTGAAAACTGTGAATTGCAGGAATTACTCTTCTCCAAATCCAATTCAACTCTCAAAGGGATACCTTGTGCTAGATGCTAGAGCTTCTACCATGCATACTTTTCTTTTAGAGGTACATGTACTTCCTCTACTCAGCTGAATAGCCCTCATGGACCAAACGCAGCCTATCTCCCCCTGCAAACACCTAAGATTCATGAAGAATTCCTTTCAAAAACTAACACAGTTCTCACAGGAAAGCATGTGCTTCTAACATGGATGGTTTTCCTTTGAGAGATACATGTGTTTCTTCAACTTAGCTGAATAGGCCTATTTGAAATGAGGGGAGCCTACTTTGAATGTTGATATTTGCAGGGTGCAATGCTTTAAAAAACTAAATGAATTCTCATAGTGAAACACTGTGCTAGATGTGGCAGTTTCTACCATTGATGGATTTCTTTGCATACATGCATGTGTATCTTCAGGTCACCCAAATAGGCCTACTTAGAGTAAGCACATGCTCTCTCCATCTTGAAACACCTAAGTGGCAGTAAGTATTCCTTTCAAAAATAACTCAAGTCTCAGAGGGAAACAACGTGCTCAATGCAAATGCTTCCATCACAGACGGTTTCCTTTGGAGAGGTACATGTGTTACATCTCCTTAGGGGAATAGGCCTATTTGGAACAAAATGATCCTTTCTCCACTGTGAATACTATGACTTGCAGGATGTATTCCACTCACAAAGTAACTCAAGTCTCACAAGGAAACAAAGTGGTAGGTTCTTTGCATGTAACATAGATTATTTTCTTTTGAGATACACACATGTTTCATCAACTTACTTGAACTGGCATATTTGCAAGAAAATGAGACTTTCTCCACCTGGAAAAGTATGATTTGCAGGAGTTATTCTTCCAAAACCTATCTGAAGTCTCACAGGGAAACAATGTGGTTGAAACTCCTGCTTCTAACTCGATGGTTTTCTTTCTAGGAATGCATGTGTTTCATCAACTTAGTTGACTATTCCTATTTGGAACACAATGAGCCTATCTCCCACCTGAAAACTGTGATCAGCAGGATGGATTCCTTTCCAAAACTTGCTTAATTCTCAAAGGGAAACAGTGTGCTAGAAGCTGCGGCTTCCAACATAGGTGAATGTCTTTGCAGGGCTACATGTGTTTCTTCAACTCACCGGAATAGGCCTACTTAGTGCAAAGAGAGACCTTCTGCACCTTGAAACAACTACGTTGCAAGAGATAGTGCTTCCAAAAACGAATTTAATTGTCCCAAGAACAAGGTGCTAAATGCTGCAGTTTCTAGCATACATGGTTTTCTTTGGGCAGGAACATGTGTTACTTCCACTCAGCTGAATAGGCCTATTTGGAGCAAACACAGCCTAGCTCCACTTTGAAACACCAAAGTTGCTGGAAGCATTCCTTTCCAGAACGGACACAATTCTCACTGGAATACAATGTGTCAGATGCTCCGGCTTCTAACATAGACGGTTTTCTTTGGAGAGATACTTGGGTTTCTTAAACTCAGCTGAATATACTTGAAGGGATCAGACAGAGTCTATCTTCACCTTCAACCACCTAAGTTCCAGGAAGTATTCCTTTAAAAAACTCACCGAATACTGCAGGCAAACAATGTGGTAGAAGCTGCTGGTTCTAAGACAGATGATTTTCTTTCAAGAGATACATGTGTTTCTAGAAGTTAGCTGAATAGGCCACTTTGGAACAAAATGAGCCTTTCTCCACCTAAAAAATACTGATTCTCAGGAGTTATTCCTTTCAAAACCAAATTCAATTTGGACAGGGAAACAGTGTGCTAGATGCTCCTGCTTCAAACAGGGATTGTTTTCTTTCGAGAAATACCTGTGTTTCTTCACTGTAGCCCAGTAGGGCTATTTGGAATAAAGTGAGCCTTTTCGACCTTGAAAACTGTGATTTGCAGGGATTACTCATTTCGAAAACTAATTCAACTCTCAAAGTGAAACAATGTGCTCTGCTACAGCTTCTAGCATACATGCTTTTCTTTGAAGAGGTACATGAATTTCTTCAACTCAGCTGGAGAGCCCTAATAGACCAAACGCAGTCTATATTAACCCTTCAACACCTAAGATTCAGGAAGTTTTCATTTACAAACTAATGCAGTTCTCACAGGAAAACAGTGTGCTTCTAACATGGATGGTTTTCCTGTGAGAGATACATGTGTTTCTTCAACTCAGCGGAAAAGGCATATTTGGAGCAAAGAGAGACAATCTATCTTGAAATACCTTAGTTGCAGGAAGCATTGCATTGAAAACCTAACTCAATACTCACAAGGAATCAATGTTCTACATGCTCCTGCATCTAATAGCGATGGTTTTCTTTGAGAGATACCTGTGTTTCTTCCACTTGGCTGAATAGGCCTTTTTGGAACAAAATGAGCTTTTCTGCACTTTGAAAACTATGAACTACAGGAAGTGTTTCTTTAAAAACCTAACACAATTCTCATAAGGACGGAAATGCTGAATGCTGCAGCTTCTATCGTAGATGGTTTTCTTATGAGAGATACAAGGGTTTCTTCACCTCAGCTGAATATACGTTAAGTTAACAAACAGAGTCTATCCCCACCTTGAACCACCTAAGTTCCAGGAAGTATTCCTTTAAAAAACTAGCCGAATTCTACAGGGAAAAAATGTGGTAGAAGCTCCTGGTCATAAGACAGATAGATTTCTTTCCAGAGATACATGTGGTTCTTCAAGTTAGCTGAATAGGCCTATTTAGAACAACATGAGCCTTTCTCCACCTAGAAAATTCTGATATGCAGCAGATATTCCTTTCAAAATCAAACTCAATTCTCACAGGGAAACAATGTGGTTGATGCTACATCTTTTAAAACAGGTGGTTTTCTTGAAGGAGACAGATGTGTTCCTTCAACTCAATGGAAAATGCCGAGTTGGAGCCAATGGAATCTATCTCCACCTTGAAACACCTAAGATGCAGGATGTGTTTTTTCAGAACAAACTGAATTCTCACAGGAAAAGCATGTGCTACATCCTCCTGCATCGACCAATGGAGGATTTCCTTGACAGACACATGTGTTTCATCACCTCACCTGAATAGGTGTATTTGAAGCACAAGGAGCCTCTCTCCCCTTTGAACATTTTGGTTTGCAGGAATTATTCCTTTCAAAACATAACACAAATCTCACTGGAAAAAAGGTGCTACATGCTCCTGCTTCTAACACAGGCGGTTTTCTTTTGAGGGATACAAGGATTCCTTCAATTTAGCTGAATAGGTCTATTTGCAACAAAATGAGCCCTTCTCCACCTTGAAAACTATCGTTCACAGGAATTATTCCTTTCAAAACTAACTCAATTCTCTGAGGGAGACAATGCAGAAGATGCTGCAGCTTCTCTCATAGATGGTTGTCTTTGGAGAGATAAACGTGTTTCCTCCCCTCAGTTGAATAGGCCTATTTGGAGCAACAAGGGCCTATCTCCACCTTGAAGCACCTAATTTCCAGGAAGTCTTTCTTTCAAAAGTTAACTCAGTCATCACAGAGAAACAATGTGCTGCTAGCTTCGGTTTCTACACAGATGGATTTCCTTCGAGAGATACTTGAGTTTCTTCAAGTAAGATGAACTGGTGGATCTGCAGCAAAATGAGCCTTTTCCATCTTGAAAACTTTGGTTTGCAGGAAGTACTCCTTTCAGAAACTAACTGAGTTCTCATGGCATAAAAATGGGCTCTGTGCGGCAGCCGCTTTCGTAGCTGAGTTTCTGTGAAGAGATACATATGGTTCTTCAACTTAGGTGACTAGGCCTATTTGGAGCAAACTGAGGCTATTTCCACCTTGATAGACCGTGGTTGCAGGAAGTATTCTTTTCCAAAACTTACGCAATTCTCACAGGAAAACAATGTGCTAGGTGCTCCTGCTTCAAACAGGGGTGGTTTTCTTTCGAGAAATACCTGTGTTTCTTCAACTTAGCCAAGTAGGGCTATTTGGAATAAAATGAGCCTTTTCGACCTTGAAAACTGTGAATTGCAGGAATTACTCTTCTCCAAATCCAATTCAACTCTCAAAGGGATACCTTGTGCTAGATGCTAGAGCTTCTACCATGCATACTTTTCTTTTAGAGGTACATGTACTTCCTCTACTCAGCTGAATAGCCCTCATGGACCAAACGCAGCCTATCTCCCCCTGCAAACACCTAAGATTCATGAAGAATTCCTTTCAAAAACTAACACAGTTCTCACAGGAAAGCATGTGCTTCTAACATGGATGGTTTTCCTTTGAGAGATACATGTGTTTCTTCAACTTAGCTGAATAGGCCTATTTGAAATGAGGGGAGCCTACTTTGAATGTTGATATTTGCAGGGTGCAATGCTTTAAAAAACTAAATGAATTCTCATAGTGAAACACTGTGCTAGATGTGGCAGTTTCTACCATTGATGGATTTCTTTGCATACATGCATGTGTATCTTCAGGTCACCCAAATAGGCCTACTTAGAGTAAGCACATGCTCTCTCCATCTTGAAACACCTAAGTGGCAGTAAGTATTCCTTTCAAAAATAACTCAAGTCTCAGAGGGAAACAACGTGCTCAATGCAAATGCTTCCATCACAGACGGTTTCCTTTGGAGAGGTACATGTGTTACATCTCCTTAGGGGAATAGGCCTATTTGGAACAAAATGATCCTTTCTCCACTGTGAATACTATGACTTGCAGGATGTATTCCACTCACAAAGTAACTCAAGTCTCACAAGGAAACAAAGTGGTAGGTTCTTTGCATGTAACATAGATTATTTTCTTTTGAGATACACACATGTTTCATCAACTTACTTGAACTGGCATATTTGCAAGAAAATGAGACTTTCTCCACCTGGAAAAGTATGATTTGCAGGAGTTATTCTTCCAAAACCTATCTGAAGTCTCACAGGGAAACAATGTGGTTGAAACTCCTGCTTCTAACTCGATGGTTTTCTTTCTAGGAATGCATGTGTTTCATCAACTTAGTTGACTATTCCTATTTGGAACACAATGAGCCTATCTCCCACCTGAAAACTGTGATCAGCAGGATGGATTCCTTTCCAAAACTTGCTTAATTCTCAAAGGGAAACAGTGTGCTAGAAGCTGCGGCTTCCAACATAGGTGAATGTCTTTGCAGGGCTACATGTGTTTCTTCAACTCACCGGAATAGGCCTACTTAGTGCAAAGAGAGACCTTCTGCACCTTGAAACAACTACGTTGCAAGAGATAGTGCTTCCAAAAACGAATTTAATTGTCCCAAGAACAAGGTGCTAAATGCTGCAGTTTCTAGCATACATGGTTTTCTTTGGGCAGGAACATGTGTTACTTCCACTCAGCTGAATAGGCCTATTTGGAGCAAACACAGCCTAGCTCCACTTTGAAACACCAAAGTTGCTGGAAGCATTCCTTTCCAGAACGGACACAATTCTCACTGGAATACAATGTGTCAGATGCTCCGGCTTCTAACATAGACGGTTTTCTTTGGAGAGATACTTGGGTTTCTTAAACTCAGCTGAATATACTTGAAGGGATCAGACAGAGTCTATCTTCACCTTCAACCACCTAAGTTCCAGGAAGTATTCCTTTAAAAAACTCACCGAATACTGCAGGCAAACAATGTGGTAGAAGCTGCTGGTTCTAAGACAGATGATTTTCTTTCAAGAGATACATGTGTTTCTAGAAGTTAGCTGAATAGGCCACTTTGGAACAAAATGAGCCTTTCTCCACCTAAAAAATACTGATTCTCCGGAGTTATTCCTTTCAAAACCAAATTCAATTTGGACAGGGAAACAGTGTGCTAGATGCTCCTGCTTCAAACAGGGATTGTTTTCTTTCGAGAAATACCTGTGTTTCTTCACTGTAGCCCAGTAGGGCTATTTGGAATAAAGTGAGCCTTTTCGACCTTGAAAACTGTGATTTGCAGGGATTACTCATTTCGAAAACTAATTCAACTCTCAAAGTGAAACAATGTGCTCTGCTACAGCTTCTAGCATACATGCTTTTCTTTGAAGAGGTACATGAATTTCTTCAACTCAGCTGGAGAGCCCTAATAGACCAAACGCAGTCTATATTAACCCTTCAACACCTAAGATTCAGGAAGTTTTCATTTACAAACTAATGCAGTTCTCACAGGAAAACAGTGTGCTTCTAACATGGATGGTTTTCCTGTGAGAGATACATGTGTTTCTTCAACTCAGCGGAAAAGGCATATTTGGAGCAAAGAGAGACAATCTATCTTGAAATACCTTAGTTGCAGGAAGCATTGCATTGAAAACCTAACTCAATACTCACAAGGAATCAATGTTCTACATGCTCCTGCATCTAATAGCGATGGTTTTCTTTGAGAGATACCTGTGTTTCTTCCACTTGGCTGAATAGGCCTTTTTGGAACAAAATGAGCTTTTCTGCACTTTGAAAACTATGAACTACAGGAAGTGTTTCTTTAAAAACCTAACACAATTCTCATAAGGACGGAAATGCTGAATGCTGCAGCTTCTATCGTAGATGGTTTTCTTATGAGAGATACAAGGGTTTCTTCACCTCAGCTGAATATACGTTAAGTTAACAAACAGAGTCTATCCCCACCTTGAACCACCTAAGTTCCAGGAAGTATTCCTTTAAAAAACTAGCCGAATTCTACAGGGAAACAATGTGGTAGAAGCTCCTGGTCATAAGACAGATAGATTTCTTTCCAGAGATACATGTGGTTCTTCAAGTTAGCTGAATAGGCCTATTTAGAACAACATGAGCCTTTCTCCACCTAGAAAATTCTGATATGCAGCAGATATTCCTTTCAAAATCAAACTCAATTCTCACAGGGAAACAATGTGGTTGATGCTACATCTTTTAAAACAGGTGGTTTTCTTGAAGGAGACAGATGTGTTCCTTCAACTCAATGGAAAATGCCGAGTTGGAGCCAATGGAATCTATCTCCACCTTGAAACACCTAAGATGCAGGATGTGTTTTTTCAGAACAAACTGAATTCTCACAGGAAAAGCATGTGCTACATCCTCCTGCATCGACCAATGGAGGATTTCCTTGACAGACACATGTGTTTCATCACCTCACCTGAATAGGTGTATTTGAAGCACAAGGAGCCTCTCTCCCCTTTGAACATTTTGGTTTGCAGGAATTATTCCTTTCAAAACATAACACAAATCTCACTGGAAAAAAGGTGCTACATGCTCCTGCTTCTAACACAGGCGGTTTTCTTTTGAGGGATACAAGGATTCCTTCAATTTAGCTGAATAGGTCTATTTGCAACAAAATGAGCCCTTCTCCACCTTGAAAACTATCGTTCACAGGAATTATTCCTTTCAAAACTAACTCAATTCTCTGAGGGAGACAATGCAGAAGATGCTGCAGCTTCTCTCATAGATGGTTGTCTTTGGAGAGATAAACGTGTTTCCTCCCCTCAGTTGAATAGGCCTATTTGGAGCAACAAGGGCCTATCTCCACCTTGAAGCACCTAATTTCCAGGAAGTCTTTCTTTCAAAAGTTAACTCAGTCATCACAGAGAAACAATGTGCTGCTAGCTTCGGTTTCTACACAGATGGATTTCCTTCGAGAGATACTTGAGTTTCTTCAAGTAAGATGAACTGGTGGATCTGCAGCAAAATGAGCCTTTTCCATCTTGAAAACTTTGGTTTGCAGGAAGTACTCCTTTCAGAAACTAACTGAGTTCTCATGGCATAAAAATGGGCTCTGTGCGGCAGCCGCTTTCGTAGCTGAGTTTCTGTGAAGAGATACATATGGTTCTTCAACTTAGGTGACTAGGCCTATTTGGAGCAAACTGAGGCTATTTCCACCTTGATAGACCGTGGTTGCAGGAAGTATTCTTTTCCAAAACTTACGCAATTCTCACAGGAAAACAATGTGCTAGGTGCTCCTGCTTCAAACAGGGGTGGTTTTCTTTCGAGAAATACCTGTGTTTCTTCAACTTAGCCAAGTAGGGCTATTTGGAATAAAATGAGCCTTTTCGACCTTGAAAACTGTGAATTGCAGGAATTACTCTTCTCCAAATCCAATTCAACTCTCAAAGGGATACCTTGTGCTAGATGCTAGAGCTTCTACCATGCATACTTTTCTTTTAGAGGTACATGTACTTCCTCTACTCAGCTGAATAGCCCTCATGGACCAAACGCAGCCTATCTCCCCCTGCAAACACCTAAGATTCATGAAGAATTCCTTTCAAAAACTAACACAGTTCTCACAGGAAAGCATGTGCTTCTAACATGGATGGTTTTCCTTTGAGAGATACATGTGTTTCTTCAAGTTAGCTGAATAGGCCTATTTGAAATGAGGGGAGCCTACTTTGAATGTTGATATTTGCAGGGTGCAATGCTTTAAAAAACTAAATGAATTCTCATAGTGAAACACTGTGCTAGATGTGGCAGTTTCTACCATTGATGGATTTCTTTGCATACATGCATGTGTATCTTCAGGTCACCCAAATAGGCCTACTTAGAGTAAGCACATGCTCTCTCCATCTTGAAACACCTAAGTGGCAGTAAGTATTCCTTTCAAAAATAACTCAAGTCTCAGAGGGAAACAACGTGCTCAATGCAAATGCTTCCATCACAGACGGTTTCCTTTGGAGAGGTACATGTGTTACATCTCTTTAGGGGAATAGGCCTATTTGGAACAAAATGATCCTTTCTCCACTGTGAATACTATGACTTGCAGGATGTATTCCACTCACAAAGTAACTCAAGTCTCACAAGGAAACAAAGTGGTAGGTTCTTTGCATGTAACATAGATTATTTTCTTTTGAGATACACACATGTTTCATCAACTTACTTGAACTGGCATATTTGCAAGAAAATGAGACTTTCTCCACCTGGAAAAGTATGATTTGCAGGAGTTATTCTTCCAAAACCTATCTGAAGTCTCACAGGGAAACAATGTGGTTGAAACTCCTGCTTCTAACTCGATGGTTTTCTTTCTAGGAATGCATGTGTTTCATCAACTTAGTTGACTATTCCTATTTGGAACACAATGAGCCTATCTCCCACCTGAAAACTGTGATCAGCAGGATGGATTCCTTTCCAAAACTTGCTTAATTCTCAAAGGGAAACAGTGTGCTAGAAGCTGCGGCTTCCAACATAGGTGAATGTCTTTGCAGGGCTACATGTGTTTCTTCAACTCACCGGAATAGGCCTACTTAGTGCAAAGAGAGACCTTCTGCACCTTGAAACAACTACGTTGCAAGAGATAGTGCTTCCAAAAACGAATTTAATTGTCCCAAGAACAAGGTGCTAAATGCTGCAGTTTCTAGCATACATGGTTTTCTTTGGGCAGGAACATGTGTTACTTCCACTCAGCTGAATAGGCCTATTTGGAGCAAACACAGCCTAGTTCCACTTTGAAACACCAAAGTTGCTGGAAGCATTCCTTTCCAGAACGGACACAATTCTCACTGGAATACAATGTGTCAGATGCTCCGGCTTCTAACATAGACGGTTTTCTTTGGAGAGATACTTGGGTTTCTTAAACTCAGCTGAATATACTTTAAGGGATCAGACAGAGTCTATCTTCACCTTCAACCACCTAAGTTCCAGGAAGTATTCCTTTAAAAAACTCACCGAATACTGCAGGCAAACAATGTGGTAGAAGCTGCTGGTTCTAAGACAGATGATTTTCTTTCAAGAGATACATGTGTTTCTAGAAGTTAGCTGAATAGGCCACTTTGGAACAAAATGAGCCTTTCTCCACCTAAAAAATACTGATTCTCAGGAGTTATTCCTTTCAAAACCAAATTCAATTTGGACAGGGAAACAGTGTGCTAGATGCTCCTGCTTCAAACAGGGATTGTTTTCTTTCGAGAAATACCTGTGTTTCTTCACTGTAGCCCAGTAGGGCTATTTGGAATAAAGTGAGCCTTTTCGACCTTGAAAACTGTGATTTGCAGGGATTACTCATTTCGAAAACTAATTCAACTCTCAAAGTGAAACAATGTGCTCTGCTACAGCTTCTAGCATACATGCTTTTCTTTGAAGAGGTACATGAATTTCTTCAACTCAGCTGGAGAGCCCTAATAGACCAAACGCAGTCTATATTAACCCTTCAACACCTAAGATTCAGGAAGTTTTCATTTACAAACTAATGCAGTTCTCACAGGAAAACAGTGTGCTTCTAACATGGATGGTTTTCCTGTGAGAGATACATGTGTTTCTTCAACTCAGCGGAAAAGGCATATTTGGAGCAAAGAGAGACAATCTATCTTGAAATACCTTAGTTGCAGGAAGCATTGCATTGAAAACCTAACTCAATACTCACAAGGAATCAATGTTCTACATGCTCCTGCATCTAATAGCGATGGTTTTCTTTGAGAGATACCTGTGTTTCTTCCACTTGGCTGAATAGGCCTTTTTGGAACAAAATGAGCTTTTCTGCACTTTGAAAACTATGAACTACAGGAAGTGTTTCTTTAAAAACCTAACACAATTCTCATAAGGACGGAAATGCTGAATGCTGCAGCTTCTATCGTAGATGGTTTTCTTATGAGAGATACAAGGGTTTCTTCACCTCAGCTGAATATACGTTAAGTTAACAAACAGAGTCTATCCCCACCTTGAACCACCTAAGTTCCAGGAAGTATTCCTTTAAAAAACTAGCCGAATTCTACAGGGAAACAATGTGGTAGAAGCTCCTGGTCATAAGACAGATAGATTTCTTTCCAGAGATACATGTGGTTCTTCAAGTTAGCTGAATAGGCCTATTTAGAACAACATGAGCCTTTCTCCACCTAGAAAATTCTGATATGCAGCAGATATTCCTTTCAAAATCAAACTCAATTCTCACAGGGAAACAATGTGGTTGATGCTACATCTTTTAAAACAGGTGGTTTTCTTGAAGGAGACAGATGTGTTCCTTCAACTCAATGGAAAATGCCGAGTTGGAGCCAATGGAATCTATCTCCACCTTGAAACACCTAAGATGCAGGATGTGTTTTTTCAGAACAAACTGAATTCTCACAGGAAAAGCATGTGCTACATCCTCCTGCATCGACCAATGGAGGATTTCCTTGACAGACACATGTGTTTCATCACCTCACCTGAATAGGTGTATTTGAAGCACAAGGAGCCTCTCTCCCCTTTGAACATTTTGGTTTGCAGGAATTATTCCTTTCAAAACATAACACAAATCTCACTGGAAAAAAGGTGCTACATGCTCCTGCTTCTAACACAGGCGGTTTTCTTTTGAGGGATACAAGGATTCCTTCAATTTAGCTGAATAGGTCTATTTGCAACAAAATGAGCCCTTCTCCACCTTGAAAACTATCGTTCACAGGAATTATTCCTTTCAAAACTAACTCAATTCTCTGAGGGAGACAATGCAGAAGATGCTGCAGCTTCTCTCATAGATGGTTGTCTTTGGAGAGATAAACGTGTTTCCTCCCCTCAGTTGAATAGGCCTATTTGGAGCAACAAGGGCCTATCTCCACCTTGAAGCACCTAATTTCCAGGAAGTCTTTCTTTCAAAAGTTAACTCAGTCATCACAGAGAAACAATGTGCTGCTAGCTTCGGTTTCTACACAGATGGATTTCCTTCGAGAGATACTTGAGTTTCTTCAAGTAAGATGAACTGGTGGATCTGCAGCAAAATGAGCCTTTTCCATCTTGAAAACTTTGGTTTGCAGGAAGTACTCCTTTCAGAAACTAACTGAGTTCTCATGGCATAAAAATGGGCTCTGTGCGGCAGCCGCTTTCGTAGCTGAGTTTCTGTGAAGAGATACATATGGTTCTTCAACTTAGGTGACTAGGCCTATTTGGAGCAAACTGAGGCTATTTCCACCTTGATAGACCGTGGTTGCAGGAAGTATTCTTTTCCAAAACTTACGCAATTCTCACAGGAAAACAATGTGCTAGGTGCTCCTGCTTCAAACAGGGGTGGTTTTCTTTCGAGAAATACCTGTGTTTCTTCAACTTAGCCAAGTAGGGCTATTTGGAATAAAATGAGCCTTTTCGACCTTGAAAACTGTGAATTGCAGGAATTACTCTTCTCAAAATCCAATTCAACTCTCAAAGGGATACCTTGTGCTAGATGCTAGAGCTTCTACCATGCATACTTTTCTTTTAGAGGTACATGTACTTCCTCTACTCAGCTGAATAGCCCTCATGGACCAAACGCAGCCTATCTCCCCCTGCAAACACCTAAGATTCATGAAGAATTCCTTTCAAAAACTAACACAGTTCTCACAGGAAAGCATGTGCTTCTAACATGGATGGTTTTCCTTTGAGAGATACATGTGTTTCTTCAACTTAGCTGAATAGGCCTATTTGAAATGAGGGGAGCCTACTTTGAATGTTGATATTTGCAGGGTGCAATGCTTTAAAAAACTAAATGAATTCTCATAGTGAAACACTGTGCTAGATGTGGCAGTTTCTACCATTGATGGATTTCTTTGCATACATGCATGTGTATCTTCAGGTCACCCAAATAGGCCTACTTAGAGTAAGCACATGCTCTCTCCATCTTGAAACACCTAAGTGGCAGTAAGTATTCCTTTCAAAAATAACTCAAGTCTCAGAGGGAAACAACGTGCTCAATGCAAATGCTTCCATCACAGACGGTTTCCTTTGGAGAGGTACATGTGTTACATCTCCTTAGGGGAATAGGCCTATTTGGAACAAAATGATCCTTTCTCCACTGTGAATACTATGACTTGCAGGATGTATTCCACTCACAAAGTAACTCAAGTCTCACAAGGAAACAAAGTGGTAGGTTCTTTGCATGTAACATAGATTATTTTCTTTTGAGATACACACATGTTTCATCAACTTACTTGAACTGGCATATTTGCAAGAAAATGAGACTTTCTCCACCTGGAAAAGTATGATTTGCAGGAGTTATTCTTCCAAAACCTATCTGAAGTCTCACAGGGAAACAATGTGGTTGAAACTCCTGCTTCTAACTCGATGGTTTTCTTTCCAGGAATGCATGTGTTTCATCAACTTAGTTGACTATTCCTATTTGGAACACAATGAGCCTATCTCCCACCTGAAAACTGTGATCAGCAGGATGGATTCCTTTCCAAAACTTGCTTAATTCTCAAAGGGAAACAGTGTGCTAGAAGCTGCGGCTTCCAACATAGGTGATTGTCTTTGCAGGGCTACATGTGTTTCTTCAACTCACCGGAATAGGCCTACTTAGTGCAAAGAGAGACCTTCTGCACCTTGAAACAACTACGTTGCAAGAGATAGTGCTTCCAAAAACGAATTTAATTGTCCCAAGAACAAGGTGCTAAATGCTGCAGTTTCTAGCATACATGGTTTTCTTTGGGCAGGAACATGTGTTACTTCCACTCAGCTGAATAGGCCTATTTGGAGCAAACACAGCCTAGCTCCACTTTGAAACACCAAAGTTGCTGGAAGCATTCCTTTCCAGAACGGACACAATTCTCACTGGAATACAATGTGTCAGATGCTCCGGCTTCTAACATAGACGGTTTTCTTTGGAGAGATACTTGGGTTTCTTAAACTCAGCTGAATATACTTTAAGGGATCAGACAGAGTCTATCTTCACCTTCAACCACCTAAGTTCCAGGAAGTATTCCTTTAAAAAACTCACCGAATACTGCAGGCAAACAATGTGGTAGAAGCTGCTGGTTCTAAGACAGATGATTTTCTTTCAAGAGATACATGTGTTTCTAGAAGTTAGCTGAATAGGCCACTTTGGAACAAAATGAGCCTTTCTCCACCTAAAAAATACTGATTCTCAGGAGTTATTCCTTTCAAAACCAAATTCAATTTGGACAGGGAAACAGTGTGCTAGATGCTCCTGCTTCAAACAGGGATTGTTTTCTTTCGAGAAATACCTGTGTTTCTTCACTGTAGCCCAGTAGGGCTATTTGGAATAAAGTGAGCCTTTTCGACCTTGAAAACTGTGATTTGCAGGGATTACTCATTTCGAAAACTAATTCAACTCTCAAAGTGAAACAATGTGCTCTGCTACAGCTTCTAGCATACATGCTTTTCTTTGAAGAGGTACATGAATTTCTTCAACACAGCTGGAGAGCCCTAATAGACCAAACGCAGTCTATATTAACCCTTCAACACCTAAGATTCAGGAAGTTTTCATTTACAAACTAATGCAGTTCTCACAGGAAAACAGTGTGCTTCTAACATGGATGGTTTTCCTGTGAGAGATACATGTGTTTCTTCAACTCAGCGGAAAAGGCATATTTGGAGCAAAGAGAGACAATCTATCTTGAAATACCTTAGTTGCAGGAAGCATTGCATTGAAAACCTAACTCAATACTCACAAGGAATCAATGTTCTACATGCTCCTGCATCTAATAGCGATGGTTTTCTTTGAGAGATACCTGTGTTTCTTCCACTTGGCTGAATAGGCCTTTTTGGAACAAAATGAGCTTTTCTGCACTTTGAAAACTATGAACTACAGGAAGTGTTTCTTTAAAAACCTAACACAATTCTCATAAGGACGGAAATGCTGAATGCTGCAGCTTCTATCGTAGATGGTTTTCTTATGAGAGATACAAGGGTTTCTTCACCTCAGCTGAATATACGTTAAGTTAACAAACAGAGTCTATCCCCACCTTGAACCACCTAAGTTCCAGGAAGTATTCCTTTAAAAAACTAGCCGAATTCTACAGGGAAACAATGTGGTAGAAGCTCCTGGTCATAAGACAGATAGATTTCTTTCCAGAGATACATGTGGTTCTTCAAGTTAGCTGAATAGGCCTATTTAGAACAACATGAGCCTTTCTCCACCTAGAAAATTCTGATATGCAGCAGATATTCCTTTCAAAATCAAACTCAATTCTCACAGGGAAACAATGTGGTTGATGCTACATCTTTTAAAACAGGTGGTTTTCTTGAAGGAGACAGATGTGTTCCTTCAACTCAATGGAAAATGCCGAGTTGGAGCCAATGGAATCTATCTCCACCTTGAAACACCTAAGATGCAGGATGTGTTTTTTCAGAACAAACTGAATTCTCACAGGAAAAGCATGTGCTACATCCTCCTGCATCGACCAATGGAGGATTTCCTTGACAGACACATGTGTTTCATCACCTCACCTGAATAGGTGTATTTGAAGCACAAGGAGCCTCTCTCCCCTTTGAACATTTTGGTTTGCAGGAATTATTCCTTTCAAAACATAACACAAATCTCACTGGAAAAAAGGTGCTACATGCTCCTGCTTCTAACACAGGCGGTTTTCTTTTGAGGGATACAAGGATTCCTTCAATTTAGCTGAATAGGTCTATTTGCAACAAAATGAGCCCTTCTCCACCTTGAAAACTATCGTTCACAGGAATTATTCCTTTCAAAACTAACTCAATTCTCTGAGGGAGACAATGCAGAAGATGCTGCAGCTTCTCTCATAGATGGTTGTCTTTGGAGAGATAAACGTGTTTCCTCCCCTCAGTTGAATAGGCCTATTTGGAGCAACAAGGGCCTATCAACACCTTGAAGCACCTAATTTCCAGGAAGTCTTTCTTTCAAAAGTTAACTCAGTCATCACAGAGAAACAATGTGCTGCTAGCTTCGGTTTCTACACAGATGGATTTCCTTCGAGAGATACTTGAGTTTCTTCAAGTAAGATGAACTGGTGGATCTGCAGCAAAATGAGCCTTTTCCATCTTGAAAACTTTGGTTTGCAGGAAGTACTCCTTTCAGAAACTAACTGAGTTCTCATGGCATAAAAATGGGCTCTGTGCGGCAGCCGCTTTCGTAGCTGAGTTTCTGTGAAGAGATACATATGGTTCTTCAACTTAGGTGACTAGGCCTATTTGGAGCAAACTGAGGCTATTTCCACCTTGATAGACCGTGGTTGCAGGAAGTATTCTTTTCCAAAACTTACGCAATTCTCACAGGAAAACAATGTGCTAGGTGCTCCTGCTTCAAACAGGGGTGGTTTTCTTTCGAGAAATACCTGTGTTTCTTCAACTTAGCCAAGTAGGGCTATTTGGAATAAAATGAGCCTTTTCGACGTTGAAAACTGTGAATTGCAGGAATTACTCTTCTCCAAATCCAATTCAACTCTCAAAGGGATACCTTGTGCTAGATGCTAGAGCTTCTACCATGCATACTTTTCTTTTAGAGGTACATGTACTTCCTCTACTCAGCTGAATAGCCCTCATGGACCAAACGCAGCCTATCTCCCCCTGCAAACACCTAAGATTCATGAAGAATTCCTTTCAAAAACTAACACAGTTCTCACAGGAAAGCATGTGCTTCTAACATGGATGGTTTTCCTTTGAGAGATACATGTGTTTCTTCAACTTAGCTGAATAGGCCTATTTGAAATGAGGGGAGCCTACTTTGAATGTTGATATTTGCAGGGTGCAATGCTTTAAAAAACTAAATGAATTCTCATAGTGAAACACTGTGCTAGATGTGGCAGTTTCTACCATTGATGGATTTCTTTGCATACATGCATGTGTATCTTCAGGTCACCCAAATAGGCCTACTTAGAGTAAGCACATGCTCTCTCCATCTTGAAACACCTAAGTGGCAGTAAGTATTCCTTTCAAAAATAACTCAAGTCTCAGAGGGAAACAACGTGCTCAATGCAAATGCTTCCATCACAGACGGTTTCCTTTGGAGAGGTACATGTGTTACATCTCCTTAGGGGAATAGGCCTATTTGGAACAAAATGATCCTTTCTCCACTGTGAATACTATGACTTGCAGGATGTATTCCACTCACAAAGTAACTCAAGTCTCACAAGGAAACAAAGTGGTAGGTTCTTTGCATGTAACATAGATTATTTTCTTTTGAGATACACACATGTTTCATCAACTTACTTGAACTGGCATATTTGCAAGAAAATGAGACTTTCTCCACCTGGAAAAGTATGATTTGCAGGAGTTATTCTTCCAAAACCTATCTGAAGTCTCACAGGGAAACAATGTGGTTGAAACTCCTGCTTCTAACTCGATGGTTTTCTTTCTAGGAATGCATGTGTTTCATCAACTTAGTTGACTATTCCTATTTGGAACACAATGAGCCTATCTCCCACCTGAAAACTGTGATCAGCAGGATGGATTCCTTTCCAAAACTTGCTTAATTCTCAAAGGGAAACAGTGTGCTAGAAGCTGCGGCTTCCAACATAGGTGATTGTCTTTGCAGGGCTACATGTGTTTCTTCAACTCACCGGAATAGGCCTACTTAGTGCAAAGAGAGACCTTCTGCACCTTGAAACAACTACGTTGCAAGAGATAGTCCTTCCAAAAACGAATTTAATTGTCCCAGGAACAAGGTGCTAAATGCTGCAGTTTCTAGCATACATGGTTTTCTTTGGGCAGGAACATGTGTTACTTCCACTCAGCTGAATAGGCCTATTTGGAGCAAACACAGCCTAGCTCCACTTTGAAACACCAAAGTTGCTGGAAGCATTCCTTTCCAGAACGGACACAATTCTCACTGGAATACAATGTGTCAGATGCTCCGGCTTCTAACATAGACGGTTTTCTTTGGAGAGATACTTGGGTTTCTTAAACTCAGCTGAATATACTTTAAGGGATCAGACAGAGTCTATCTTCACCTTCAACCACCTAAGTTCCAGGAAGTATTCCTTTAAAAAACTCACCGAATACTGCAGGCAAACAATGTGGTAGAAGCTGCTGGTTCTAAGACAGATGATTTTCTTTCAAGAGATACATGTGTTTCTAGAAGTTAGCTGAATAGGCCACTTTGGAACAAAATGAGCCTTTCTCCACCTAAAAAATACTGATTCTCAGGAGTTATTCCTTTCAAAACCAAATTCAATTTGGACAGGGAAACAGTGTGCTAGATGCTCCTGCTTCAAACAGGGATTGTTTTCTTTCGAGAAATACCTGTGTTTCTTCACTGTAGCCCAGTAGGGCTATTTGGAATAAAGTGAGCCTTTTCGACCTTGAAAACTGTGATTTGCAGGGATTACTCATTTCGAAAACTAATTCAACTCTCAAAGTGAAACAATGTGCTCTGCTACAGCTTCTAGCATACATGCTTTTCTTTGAAGAGGTACATGAATTTCTTCAACTCAGCTGGAGAGCCCTAATAGACCAAACGCAGTCTATATTAACCCTTCAACACCTAAGATTCAGGAAGTTTTCATTTACAAACTAATGCAGTTCTCACAGGAAAACAGTGTGCTTCTAACATGGATGGTTTTCCTGTGAGAGATACATGTGTTTCTTCAACTCAGCGGAAAAGGCATATTTGAGGCAAAGAGAGACAACCTATCTTGAAATACCTTAGTTGCAGGAAGCATTGCATTGAAAACCTAACTCAATACTCACAAGGAATCAATGTTCTACATGCTCCTGCATCTAATAGCGATGGTTTTCTTTGAGAGATACCTGTGTTTCTTCCACTTGGCTGAATAGGCCTTTTTGGAACAAAATGAGCTTTTCTGCACTTTGAAAACTATGAACTACAGAAAGTGTTTCTTTAAAAACCTAACACAATTCTCATAAGGACGGAAATGCTGAATGCTGCAGCTTCTATCGTAGATGGTTTTCTTATGAGAGATACAAGGGTTTCTTCACCTCAGCTGAATATACGTTAAGTTAACAAACAGAGTCTATCCCCACCTTGAACCACCTAAGTTCCAGGAAGTATTCCTTTAGTAAACTAGCCAAATTCTACAGGGAAACAATGAGGTAGAAGCTCCTGGTCATAAGACAGATAGATTTCTTTCCAGAGATACATGTGGTTCTTCAAGTTAGCTGAATAGGCCTATTTAGAACAACATGAGCCTTTCTCCACCTAGAAAATTCTGATATGCAGCAGATATTCCTTTCAAAATCAAACTCAATTCTCACAGGGAAACAATGTCGTTGATGCTACATCTTTTAAAACAGGTGGTTTTCTTGAAGGAGACAGATGTGTTCCTTCAACTCAATGGAAAATGCCGAGTTGGAGCCAATGGAATCTATCTCCACCTTGAAACACCTAAGATGCAGGATGTGTTTTTTCAGAACAAACTGAATTCTCACAGGAAAAGCATGTGCTACATCCTCCTGCATCGACCAATAAAGGATTTCCTTGACAGACACATGTGTTTCATCACCTCACCTGAATAGGTGTATTTGAAGCACAAGGAGCCTCTCTCCCCTTTGAACATTTTGGTTTGCAGGAATTATTCCTTTCAAAACATAACACAAATCTCACTGGAAAAAAGGTGCTACATGCTCCTGCTTCTAACACAGGCAGTTTTCTTTTGAGGGATACAAGGATTCCTTCAATTTAGCTGAATAGGTCTATTTGTAACAAAATGAGCCCTTTTCCACCTTGAAAACTATCGTTCACAGGAATTATTCCTTTCAAAACTAACTCAATTCTCTGAGGGAGACAATGCAGAAGATGCTGCAGCTTCTCTCATAGATGGTTGTCTTTGGAGAGATAAACGTGTTTCCTCCCCTCAGTTGAATAGGCCTATTTGGAGCAACAAGGGCCTATCTCCACCTTGAAGCACCTAATTTCCAGGAAGTCTTTCTTTCAAAAGTTAACTCAGTCATCACAGAGAAACAATGTGCTGCTAGCTTCGGTTTCTACACAGATGGATTTCCTTCGAGAGATACTTGAGTTTCTTCAAGTAAGATGAATTGGTGGATCTGCAGCAAAATGAGTCTTTTCCATCTTGAAAACTTTGGTTTGCAGGAAGTACTCCTTTCAGAAACTAACTGAGTTCTCATGGCATAAAAATAGGCTCTGTGCGGCAGCCGCTTTCGTAGCTGAGTTTCTGTGAAGAGATACATATGGTTCTTCAACTTAGGTGACTAGGCCTATTTGGAGCAAACTGAGGCTATTTCCACCTTGATAGACGGTGGTTGCAGGAAGTATTCTTTTCCAAAACTTACGCAATTCTCACAGGAAAACAATGTGCTAGGTGCTCCTGCTTCAAACAGGGGTGGTTTTCTTCCGAGAAATACCTGTGTTTCTTCAACTTAGCCAAGTAGGGCTACTTGGAATAAAATGAGCCTTTTCGACCTTGTAAACTGTGAATTGCAGGAATTACTCTTCTCCAAATCCAATTCAACTCTCAAAGGGATACCTTGTGCTAGATGCTAGAGCTTCTACCATGCATACTTTTCTTTTAGAGGTACATGTACTTCCTCTACTCAGCTGAATAGCCCTCATGGACCAAACGCAGCCTATCTCCCCCGGCAAACACCTAACATTCATGAAGAATTCCTTTCAAAAACTAACACAGTTCTCACAGGAAAGCATGTGCTTCTAACATGGATGGTTTTCCTTTGAGAGATACATGTGTTTCTTCAACTTAGCTGAATAGGCCTATTTGAAATGAGGGGAGCCTACTTTGAATATTGATATTTGCAGGGTGCAATGCTTTAGAAAACTAAATGAATTCTCATAGTGAAACACTGTGCTAGATGTGGCAGTTTCTACCATTGATGGATTTCTTTGCATACATGCATGTGTATCTTCAGGTCACCCAAATAGGCCTACTTAGAGTAAGCACATGCTCTCTCCATCTTGAAACACCTAAGTGGCAGTAAGTATTCCTTTCAAAAATAACTCAAGTGTCAGAGGGAAACAACGTGCTCAATGCAAATGCTTCCATCACAGACGGTTTCCTTTGGAGAGGTACATGTGTTACATCTCCTTAGGGGAATAGGCCTATTTGGAACAAAATGATCCTTTCTCCACTGTGAATACTATGACTTGCAGGATGTATTCCACTCACAAAGTAACTCAAGTCTCACAAGGAAACAAAGTGGTAGGTTCTTTGCATGTAACATAGATTATTTTCTTTTGAGATACACACATGTTTCATCAACTTACTTGAACTGGCATATTTGCAAGAAAATGAGACTTTCTCCACCTGGAAAAGTATGATTTGCAGGAGTTATTCTTCCGAAACCTATCTGAAGTCTCACAGGGAAACAATGTGGTTGAAACTCCTGCTTCTAACTCGATGGTTTTCTTTCTAGGAATGCATGTGTTTCATCAACTTAGTTGACTATTCCTATTTGGAACACAATGAGCCTATCTCCCACCTGAAAACTGTGATCAGCAGGATGTATTCCTTTCCAAAACTTGCTTAATTCTCAAAGGGAAACAGTGTGCTAGAGGCTGCGGCTTCCAACATAGGTGATTGTCTTTGCAGGGCTACATGTGTTTCTTCAACTCACCTGAATAGGCCTACTTAGTGCAAAGAGAGACCTTCTGCACCTTGAAACAACTACGCTGCAAGAGATAGTCCTTTCAAAAACCAATTTAATTGTCCCAAGAACAAGGTGCTAAATGCTGCAGTTTCTAGCATACATGGTTTTCTTTGGGCAGGAACATGTGTTACTTCCACTCAGCTGAATAGGCCTATTTGGAGCAAACACAGCCTAGCTCCACTTTGAAACACCAAAGTTGCTGGAAGCATTCCTTTCCAGAACGGACACAATTCTCACTGGAATACAATGTGTCAGATGCTCCGGCTTCTAACATAGACGGTTTTCTTTGGAGAGATACTTGGGTTTCTTAAACTCAGCTGAATATACTTTAAGGGATCAGACAGAGTCTATCTCCACCTTCAACCACCTAAGTTCCAGGAAGTATTCCTTTAAAAAACTCACCGAATACTGCAGGCAAACAATGTGGTAGAAGCTGCTGGTTCTAAGACAGATGATTTTCTTTCAAGAGATACATGTGTTTCTAGAAGTTAGCTGAATAGGCCACTTTGGAACAAAATGAGCCTTTCTCCACCTAAAAAATACTGATTCTCAGGAGTTATTCCTTTCAAAACCAAATTCAATTTGGACAGGGAAACAGTGTGCTAGATGCTCCTGCTTCAAACAGGGATTGTTTTCTTTCGAGAAATACCTGTGTTTCTTCACTGTAGCCCAGTAGGGCTATTTGGAATAAAGTGAGCCTTTTCGACCTTGAAAACTGTGATTTGCAGGGATTACTCATTTCGAAAACTAATTCAACTCTCAAAGTGAAACAATGTGCTCTGCTACAGCTTCTAGCATACATGCTTTTCTTTGAAGAGGTACATGAATTTCTTCAACTCAGCTGGAGAGCCCTAATAGACCAAACGCAGTCTATATTAACCCTTCAACACGTAAGATTCAGGAAGTTTTCATTTACAAACTAATGCAGTTCTCACAGGAAAACAGTGTGCTTCTAACATGGATGGTTTTCCTGTGAGAGATACATGTGTTTCTTCAACTCAGCGAAAAAGGCGTATTTGGAGCAAAGAGAGACAATCTATCTTGAAATACCTTGGTTGCAGGAAGCATTGCATTGAAAACCTAACTCAATACTCACAAGGAATCAATGTTCTACATGCTCCTGCATCTAATAGCGATGGTTTTCTTTGAGAGATACCTGTGTTTCTTCCACTTGGCTGAATAGGCCTTTTTGGAACAAAATGAGCTTTTCTGCACTTTGAAAACTATGAACTACAGGAAGTGTTTCTTTAAAAACCTAACACAATTCTCATAAGGACGGAAATGCTGAATGCTGCAGCTTCTATCGTAGATGGTTTTCTTATGAGGGATACAAGGGTTTCTTCACCTCAGCTGAATATACGTTAAGTTAACAAACAGAGTCTATCCCCACCTTGAACCACCTAAGTTCCAGGAAGTATTCCTTTAATAAACTAGCCAAATTCTACAGGGAAACAATGAGGTAGAAGCTCCTGGTCATAAGACAGATAGATTTCTTTCCAGAGATACATGTGGTTCTTCAAGTTAGCTGAATAGGCCTATTTAGAACAACATGAGCCTTTCTCCACCTAGAAAATTCTGATATGCAACAGATATTCCTTTCAAAATCAAACTCAATTCTCACAGGGAAACAATGTGGTTGATGCTACATCTTTTAAAACAGGTGGTTTTCTTGAAGGAGACAGATGTGTTCCTTCAACTCAATGGAAAATGCCGAGTTGGAGCCAATGGAATCTATCTCCACCTTGAAACACCTAAGATGCAGGATGTGTTTTTTCAGAACAAACTGAATTCTCACAGGAAAAGCATGTGCTACATCCTCCTGCATCGACCAATAAAGGATTTCCTTGACAGACACATGTGTTTCATCACCTCACCTGAATAGGTGTATTTGAAGCACAAGGAGCCTCTCTCCCCTTTGAACATTTTGGTTTGCAGGAATTATTCCTTTCAAAACATAACACAAATCTCACTGGAAAAAAGGTGCTACATGCTCCTGCTTCTAACACAGGCGGTTTTCTTTTGAGGGATACAAGGATTCCTTCAATTTAGCTGAATAGGTCTATTTGCAACAAAATGAGCCCTTCTCCACCTTGAAAACTATCGTTCACAGGAATTATTCCTTTCAAAAGTAACTCAATTCTCTGAGGGAGACAATGCAGAAGATGCTGCAGCTTCTCTCATAGATGGTTGTCTTTGGAGAGATAAACGTGTTTCCTCCCCTCAGTTGAATAGGCCTATTTGGAGCAACAAGGGCCTATCTCCACCTTGAAGCACCTAATTTCCAGGAAGTCTTTCTTTCAAAAGTTAACTCAGTCATCACAGAGAAACAATGTGCTGCTAGCTTCGGTTTCTACACAGATGGATTTCCTTCGAGAGATACTTGAGTTTCTTCAAGTAAGATGAATTGGTGGATCTGCAGCAAAATGAGCCTTTTCCATCTTGAAAACTTTGGTTTGCAGGAAGTACTCCTTTCAGAAACTAACTGAGTTCTCATGGCATAAAAATGGGCTCTGTGCGGCAGCCGCTTTCGTAGCTGAGTTTCTGTGAAGAGATACATATGGTTCTTCAACTTAGGTGACTAGGCCTATTTGGAGCAAACTGAGGCTATTTCCACCTTGATAGACGGTGGTTGCAGGAAGTATTCTTTTCCAAAACTTACGCAATTCTCACAGGAAAACAATGTGCTAGGTGCTCCTGCTTCAAACAGGGGTGGTTTTCTTCCGAGAAATACCTGTGTTTCTTCAACTTAGCCAAGTAGGGCTACTTGGAATAAAATGAGCCTTTTCGACCTTGTAAACTGTGAATTGCAGGAATTACTCTTCTCCAAATCCAATTCAACTCTCAAAGGGATACCTTGTGCTAGATGCTAGAGCTTCTACCATGCATACTTTTCTTTTAGAGGTACATGTACTTCCTCTACTCAGCTGAATAGCCCTCATGGACCAAACGCAGCCTATCTCCCCCAGCAAACACCTAACATTCATGAAGAATTCCTTTCAAAAACTAACACAGTTCTCACAGGAAAGCATGTGCTTCTAACATGGATGGTTTTCCTTTGAGAGATACATGTGTTTCTTCAACTTAGCTGAATAGGCCTATTTGAAATGAGGGGAGCCTACTTTGAATATTGATATTTGCAGGGTGCAATGCTTTAGAAAACTAAATGAATTCTCATAGTGAAACACTGTGCTAGATGTGGCAGTTTCTACCATTGATGGATTTCTTTGCATACATGCATGTGTATCTTCAGGTCACCCAAATAGGCCTACTTAGAGTAAGCACATGCTCTCTCCATCTTGAAACACCTAAGTGGCAGTAAGTATTCCTTTCAAAAATAACTCAAGTGTCAGAGGGAAACAACGTGCTCAATGCAAATGCTTCCATCACAGACGGTTTCCTTTGGAGAGGTACATGTGTTACATCTCCTTAGGGGAATAGGCCTATTTGGAACAAAATGATCCTTTCTCCACTGTGAATACTATGACTTGCAGGATGTATTCCACTCACAAAGTAACTCAAGTCTCACAAGGAAACAAAGTGGTAGGTTCTTTGCATGTAACATAGATTATTTTCTTTTGAGATACACACATGTTTCATCAACTTACTTGAACTGGCATATTTGCAAGAAAATGAGACTTTCTCCACCTGGAAAAGTATGATTTGCAGGAGTTATTCTTCCGAAACCTATCTGAAGTCTCACAGGGAAACAATGTGGTTGAAACTCCTGCTTCTAACTCGATGGTTTTCTTTCTAGGAATGCATGTGTTTCATCAACTTAGTTGACTATTCCTATTTGGAACACAATGAGCCTATCTCCCACCTGAAAACTGTGATCAGCAGGATGTATTCCTTTCCAAAACTTGCTTAATTCTCAAAGGGAAACAGTGTGCTAGAAGCTGCGGCTTCCAACATAGGTGATTGTCTTTGCAGGGCTACATGTGTTTCTTCAACTCACCTGAATAGGCCTACTTAGTGCAAAGAGAGACCTTCTGCACCTTGAAACAACTACGCTGCAAGAAATAGTCCTTTCAAAAACCAATTTAATTGTCCCAAGAACAAGGTGCTAAATGCTGCAGTTTCTAGCATACATGGTTTTCTTTGGGCAGGAACATGTGTTACTTCCACTCAGCTGAATAGGCCTATTTGGAGCAAACACAGCCTAGCTCCACTTTGAAACACCAAAGTTGCTGGAAGCATTCCTTTCCAGAACGGACACAATTCTCACTGGAATACAATGTGTCAGATGCTCCGGCTTCTAACATAGACGGTTTTCTTTGGAGAGATACTTGGGTTTCTTAAACTCAGCTGAATATACTTTAAGGGATCAGACAGAGTCTATCTCCACCTTCAACCACCTAAGTTCCAGGAAGTATTCCTTTAAAAAACTCACCGAATACTGCAGGCAAACAATGTGGTAGAAGCTGCTGGTTCTAAGACAGATGATTTTCTTTCAAGAGATACATGTGTTTCTAGAAGTTAGCTGAATAGGCCACTTTGGAACAAAATGAGCCTTTCTCCACCTAAAAAATACTGATTCTCAGGAGTTATTCCTTTCAAAACCAAATTCAATTTGGACAGGGAAACAGTGTGCTAGATGCTCCTGCTTCAAACAGGGATTGTTTTCTTTCGAGAAATACCTGTGTTTCTTCACTGTAGCCCAGTAGGGCTATTTGGAATAAAGTGAGCCTTTTCGACCTTGAAAACTGTGATTTGCAGGGATTACTCATTTCGAAAACTAATTCAACTCTCAAAGTGAAACAATGTGCTCTGCTACAGCTTCTAGCATACATGCTTTTCTTTGAAGAGGTACATGAATTTCTTCAACTCAGCTGGAGAGCCCTAATAGACCAAACGCAGTCTATATTAACCCTTCAACACCTAAGATTCAGGAAGTTTTCATTTACAAACTAATGCAGTTCTCACAGGAAAACAGTGTGCTTCTAACATGGATGGTTTTCCTGTGAGAGATACATGTGTTTCTTCAACTCAGCGGAAAAGGCGTATTTGGAGCAAAGAGAGACAACCTATCTTGAAATACCTTAGTTGCAGGAAGCATTGCATTGAAAACCTAACTCAATACTCACAAGGAATCAATGTTCTACATGCTCCTGCATCTAATAGCGATGGTTTTCCTTGAGAGATACCTGTGTTTCTTCCACTTGGCTGAATAGGCCTTTTTGGAACAAAATGAGCTTTTCTGCACTTTGAAAACTATGAACTACAGAAAGTGTTTCTTTAAAAACCTAACACAATTCTCATAAGGACGGAAATGCTGAATGCTGCAGCTTCTATCGTAGATGGTTTTCTTATGAGAGATACAAGGGTTTCTTCACCTCAGCTGAATATACGTTAAGTTAACAAACAGAGTCTATCCCCACCTTGAACCACCTAAGTTCCAGGAAGTATTCCTTTAAAAAACTAGCCGAATTCTACAGGGAAACAATGTGGTAGAAGCTCCTGGTCATAAGACAGATAGATTTCTTTCCAGAGATACATGTGGTTCTTCAAGTTAGCTGAATAGGCCTATTTAGAACAACATGAGCCTTTCTCCACCTAGAAAATTCTGATATGCAGCAGATATTCCTTTCAAAATCAAACTCAATTCTCACAGGGAAACAATGTGGTTGATGCTACATCTTTTAAAACAGGTGGTTTTCTTGAAGGAGATAGATGTGTTCCTTCAACTCAATGGAAAATGCCGAGTTGGAGCCAATGGAATCTATCTCCACCTTGAAACACCTAAGATGCAGGATGTGTTTTTTCAGAACAAACTGAATTCTCACAGGAAAAGCATGTGCTACATCCTCCTGCATCGACCAATAAAGGATTTCCTTGACAGACACATGTGTTTCATCACCTCACCTGAATAGGTGTATTTGAAGCACAAGGAGCCTCTCTCCCCTTTGAACATTTTGGTTTGCAGGAATTATTCCTTTCAAAACATAACACAAATCTCACTGGAAAAAAGGTGCTACATGCTCCTGCTTCTAACACAGGCAGTTTTCTTTTGAGGGATACAAGGATTCCTTCAATTTAGCTGAATAGGTCTATTTGCAACAAAATGAGCCCTTCTCCACCTTGAAAACTATCGTTCACAGGAATTATTCCTTTCAAAAGTAACTCAATTCTCTGAGGGAGACAATGCAGAAGATGCTGCAGCTTCTCTCATAGATGGTTGTCTTTGGAGAGATAAACGTGTTTCCTCCCCTCAGTTGAATAGGCCTATTTGGAGCAACAAGGGCCTATCTCCACCTTGAAGCACCTAATTTCCAGGAAGTCTTTCTTTCAAAAGTTAACTCAGTCATCACAGAGAAACAATGTGCTGCTAGCTTCGGTTTCTACACAGATGGATTTCCTTCGAGAGATACTTGAGTTTCTTCAAGTAAGATGAATTGGTGGATCTGCAACAAAATGAGCCTTTTCCATCTTGAAAACTTTGGTTTGCAGGAAGTACTCCTTTCAGAAACTAACTGAGTTCTCATGGCGTAAAAATGGGCTCTGTGCGGCAGCCGCTTTCGTTGCTGAGTTTCTGTGAAGAGATACATATGGTTCTTCAACTTAGGTGACTAGGGCTATTTGGAGCAAACTGAGGCTATTTCCACCTTGATAGACGGTGGTTGCAGGAAGTATTCTTTTCCAAAACTTACGCAATTCTCACAGGAAAACAATGTGCTAGGTGCTCCTGCTTCAAACAGGGGTGGTTTTCTTTCGAGAAATACCTGTGTTTCTTCAACTTAGCCAAGTAGGGCTACTTGGAATAAAATGAGCCTTTTCGACCTTGTAAACTGTGAATTGCAGGAATTACTCTTCTCCAAATCCAATTCAACTCTCAAAGGGATACCTTGTGCTAGATGCTAGAGCTTCTACCATGCATACTTTTCTTTTAGAGGTACATGTACTTCCTCTACTCAGCTGAATAGCCCTCATGGACCAAACGCAGCCTATCTCCCCCTGCAAACACCTAAGATTCATGAAGAATTCCTTTCAAAAACTAACACAGTTCTCACAGGAAAGCATGTGCTTCTAACATGGATGGTTTTCCTTTGAGAGATACATGTGTTTCTTCAACTTAGCTGAATAGGCCTATTTGAAATGAGGGGAGCCTACTTTGAATGTTGATATTTGCAGGGTGCAATGCTTTAGAAAACTAAATGAATTCTCATAGTGAAACACTGTGCTAGATGTGGCAGTTTCTACCATTGATGGATTTCTTTGCATACATGCATGTGTATCTTCAGGTCACCCAAATAGGCCTACTTAGAGTAAGCACATGCTCTCTCCATCTTGAAACACCTAAGTGGCAGTAAGTATTCCTTTCAAAAATAACTCAAGTGTCAGAGGGAAACAACGTGCTCAATGCAAATGCTTCCATCACAGACGGTTTCCTTTGGAGAGGTACATGTGTTACATCTCCTTAGGGGAATAGGCCTATTTGGAACAAAATGATCCTTTCTCCACTGTGAATACTATGACTTGCAGGATGTATTCCACTCACAAAGTAACTCAAGTCTCACAAGGAAACAAAGTGGTAGGTTCTTTGCATGTAACATAGATTATTTTCTTTTGAGATACACACATGTTCCATCAACTTACTTGAACTGGCATATTTGCAAGAAAATGAGACTTTCTCCACCTGGAAAAGTATGATTTGCAGGAGTTATTCTTCCGAAACCTATCTGAAGTCTCACAGGGAAACAATGTGGTTGAAACTCCTGCTTCTAACTCGATGGTTTTCTTTCTAGGAATGCATGTGTTTCATCAACTTAGTTGACTATTCCTATTTGGAACACAATGAGCCTATCTCCCACCTGAAAACTGTGATCAGCAGGATGTATTCCTTTCCAAAACTTGCTTAATTCTCAAAGGGAAACAGTGTGCTAGAAGCTGCGGCTTCCAACATAGGTGATTGTCTTTGCAGGGCTACATGTGTTTCTTCAACTCACCTGAATAGGCCTACTTAGTGCAAAGAGAGACCTTCTGCACCTTGAAACAACTACGCTGCAAGAGATAGTCCTTTCAAAAACCAATTTAATTGTCCCAAGAACAAGGTGCTAAATGCTGCAGTTTCTAGCATACATGGTTTTCTTTGGGCAGGAACATGTGTTACTTCCCCTCAGCTGAATAGGCCTATTTGGAGCAAACACAGCCTAGCTCCACTTTGAAACACCAAAGTTGCTGGAAGCATTCCTTTCCAGAACGGACACAATTCTCACTGGAATACAATGTGTCAGATGCTCCGGCTTCTAACATAGACGGTTTTCTTTGGAGAGATACTTGGGTTTCTTAAACTCAGCTGAATATACTTTAAGGGATCAGACAGAGTCTATCTCCACCTTCAACCACCTAAGTTCCAGGAAGTATTCCTTTAAAAAACTCACCGAATACTGCAGGCAAACAATGTGGTAGAAGCTGCTGGTTCTAAGACAGATGATTTTCTTTCAAGAGATACATGTGTTTCTAGAAGTTAGCTGAATAGGCCACTTTGGAACAAAATGAGCCTTTCTCCACCTAAAAAATACTGATTCTCAGGAGTTATTCCTTTCAAAACCAAATTCAATTTGGACAGGGAAACAGTGTGCTAGATGCTCCTGCTTCAAACAGGGACTGTTTTCTTTCGAGAAATACTTGTGTTTCTTCACTGTAGCCCAGTAGGGCTATTTGGAATAAAGTGAGCCTTTTCGACCTTGAAAACTGTGATTTGCAGGGATTACTCATTTCGAAAACTAATTCAACTCTCAAAGTGAAACAATGTGCTCTGCTACAGCTTCTAGCATACATGCTTTTCTTTGAAGAGGTACATGAATTTCTTCAACTCAGCTGGAGAGCCCTAATAGACCAAACGCAGTCTATATTAACCCTTCAACACGTAAGATTCAGGAAGTTTTCATTTACAAACTAATGCAGTTCTCACAGGAAAACAGTGTGCTTCTAACATGGATGGTTTTCCTGTGAGAGATACATGTGTTTCTTCAACTCAGCGAAAAAGGCGTATTTGGAGCAAAGAGAGACAATCTATCTTGAAATACCTTGGTTGCAGGAAGCATTGCATTGAAAACCTAACTCAATACTCACAAGGAATCAATGTTCTACATGCTCCTGCATCTAATAGCGATGGTTTTCTTTGAGAGATACCTGTGTTTCTTCCACTTGGCTGAATAGGCCTTTTTGGAACAAAATGAGCTTTTCTGCACTTTGAAAACTATGAACTACAGGAAGTGTTTCTTTAAAAACCTAACACAATTCTCATAAGGACGGAAATGCTGAATGCTGCAGCTTCTATCGTAGATGGTTTTCTTATGAGGGATACAAGGGTTTCTTCACCTCAGCTGAATATACGTTAAGTTAACAAACAGAGTCTATCCCCACCTTGAACCACCTAAGTTCCAGGAAGTATTCCTTTAATAAACTAGCCAAATTCTACAGGGAAACAATGAGGTAGAAGCTCCTGGTCATAAGACAGATAGATTTCTTTCCAGAGATACATGTGGTTCTTCAAGTTAGCTGAATAGGCCTATTTAGAACAACATGAGCCTTTCTCCACCTAGAAAATTCTGATATGCAACAGATATTCCTTTCAAAATCAAACTCAATTCTCACAGGGAAACAATGTGGTTGATGCTACATCTTTTAAAACAGGTGGTTTTCTTGAAGGAGACAGATGTGTTCCTTCAACTCAATGGAAAATGCCGAGTTGGAGCCAATGGAATCTATCTCCACCTTGAAACACCTAAGATGCAGGATGTGTTTTTTCAGAACAAACTGAATTCTCACAGGAAAAGCATGTGCTACATCCTCCTGCATCGACCAATAAAGGATTTCCTTGACAGACACATGTGTTTCATCACCTCACCTGAATAGGTGTATTTGAAGCACAAGGAGCCTCTCTCCCCTTTGAACATTTTGGTTTGCAGGAATTATTCCTTTCAAAACATAACACAAATCTCACTGGAAAAAAGGTGCTACATGCTCCTGCTTCTAACACAGGCGGTTTTCTTTTGAGGGATACAAGGATTCCTTCAATTTAGCTGAATAGGTCTATTTGCAACAAAATGAGCCCTTCTCCACCTTGAAAACTATCGTTCACAGGAATTATTCCTTTCAAAAGTAACTCAATTCTCTGAGGGAGACAATGCAGAAGATGCTGCAGCTTCTCTCATAGATGGTTGTCTTTGGAGAGATAAACGTGTTTCCTCCCCTCAGTTGAATAGGCCTATTTGGAGCAACAAGGGCCTATCTCCACCTTGAAGCACCTAATTTCCAGGAAGTCTTTCTTTCAAAAGTTAACTCAGTCATCACAGAGAAACAATGTGCTGCTAGCTTCGGTTTCTACACAGATGGATTTCCTTCGAGAGATACTTGAGTTTCTTCAAGTAAGATGAATTGGTGGATCTGCAGCAAAATGAGCCTTTTCCATCTTGAAAACTTTGGTTTGCAGGAAGTACTCCTTTCAGAAACTAACTGAGTTCTCATGGCATAAAAATGGGCTCTGTGCGGCAGCCGCTTTCGTAGCTGAGTTTCTGTGAAGAGATACATATGGTTCTTCAACTTAGGTGACTAGGCCTATTTGGAGCAAACTGAGGCTATTTCCACCTTGATAGACGGTGGTTGCAGGAAGTATTCTTTTCCAAAACTTACGCAATTCTCACAGGAAAACAATGTGCTAGGTGCTCCTGCTTCAAACAGGGGTGGTTTTCTTCCGAGAAATACCTGTGTTTCTTCAACTTAGCCAAGTAGGGCTACTTGGAATAAAATGAGCCTTTTCGACCTTGTAAACTGTGAATTGCAGGAATTACTCTTCTCCAAATCCAATTCAACTCTCAAAGGGATACCTTGTGCTAGATGCTAGAGCTTCTACCATGCATACTTTTCTTTTAGAGGTACATGTACTTCCTCTACTCAGCTGAATAGCCCTCATGGACCAAACGCAGCCTATCTCCCCCGGCAAACACCTAACATTCATGAAGAATTCCTTTCAAAAACTAACACAGTTCTCACAGGAAAGCATGTGCTTCTAACATGGATGGTTTTCCTTTGAGAGATACATGTGTTTCTTCAACTTAGCTGAATAGGCCTATTTGAAATGAGGGGAGCCTACTTTGAATATTGATATTTGCAGGGTGCAATGCTTTAGAAAACTAAATGAATTCTCATAGTGAAACACTGTGCTAGATGTGGCAGTTTCTACCATTGATGGATTTCTTTGCATACATGCATGTGTATCTTCAGGTCACCCAAATAGGCCTACTTAGAGTAAGCACATGCTCTCTCCATCTTGAAACACCTAAGTGGCAGTAAGTATTCCTTTCAAAAATAACTCAAGTGTCAGAGGGAAACAACGTGCTCAATGCAAATGCTTCCATCACAGACGGTTTCCTTTGGAGAGGTACATGTGTTACATCTCCTTAGGGGAATAGGCCTATTTGGAACAAAATGATCCTTTCTCCACTGTGAATACTATGACTTGCAGGATGTATTCCACTCACAAAGTAACTCAAGTCTCACAAGGAAACAAAGTGGTAGGTTCTTTGCATGTAACATAGATTATTTTCTTTTGAGATACACACATGTTTCATCAACTTACTTGAACTGGCATATTTGCAAGAAAATGAGACTTTCTCCACCTGGAAAAGTATGATTTGCAGGAGTTATTCTTCCGAAACCTATCTGAAGTCTCACAGGGAAACAATGTGGTTGAAACTCCTGCTTCTAACTCGATGGTTTTCTTTCTAGGAATGCATGTGTTTCATCAACTTAGTTGACTATTCCTATTTGGAACACAATGAGCCTATCTCCCACCTGAAAACTGTGATCAGCAGGATGTATTCCTTTCCAAAACTTGCTTAATTCTCAAAGGGAAACAGTGTGCTAGAAGCTGCGGCTTCCAACATAGGTGATTGTCTTTGCAGGGCTACATGTGTTTCTTCAACTCACCTGAATAGGCCTACTTAGTGCAAAGAGAGACCTTCTGCACCTTGAAACAACTACGCTGCAAGAAATAGTCCTTTCAAAAACCAATTTAATTGTCCCAAGAACAAGGTGCTAAATGCTGCAGTTTCTAGCATACATGGTTTTCTTTGGGCAGGAACATGTGTTACTTCCACTCAGCTGAATAGGCCTATTTGGAGCAAACACAGCCTAGCTCCACTTTGAAACACCAAAGTTGCTGGAAGCATTCCTTTCCAGAACGGACACAATTCTCACTGGAATACAATGTGTCAGATGCTCCGGCTTCTAACATAGACGGTTTTCTTTGGAGAGATACTTGGGTTTCTTAAACTCAGCTGAATATACTTTAAGGGATCAGACAGAGTCTATCTCCACCTTCAACCACCTAAGTTCCAGGAAGTATTCCTTTAAAAAACTCACCGAATACTGCAGGCAAACAATGTGGTAGAAGCTGCTGGTTCTAAGACAGATGATTTTCTTTCAAGAGATACATGTGTTTCTAGAAGTTAGCTGAATAGGCCACTTTGGAACAAAATGAGCCTTTCTCCACCTAAAAAATACTGATTCTCAGGAGTTATTCCTTTCAAAACCAAATTCAATTTGGACAGGGAAACAGTGTGCTAGATGCTCCTGCTTCAAACAGGGATTGTTTTCTTTCGAGAAATACCTGTGTTTCTTCACTGTAGCCCAGTAGGGCTATTTGGAATAAAGTGAGCCTTTTCGACCTTGAAAACTGTGATTTGCAGGGATTACTCATTTCGAAAACTAATTCAACTCTCAAAGTGAAACAATGTGCTCTGCTACAGCTTCTAGCATACATGCTTTTCTTTGAAGAGGTACATGAATTTCTTCAACTCAGCTGGAGAGCCCTAATAGACCAAACGCAGTCTATATTAACCCTTCAACACCTAAGATTCAGGAAGTTTTCATTTACAAACTAATGCAGTTCTCACAGGAAAACAGTGTGCTTCTAACATGGATGGTTTTCCTGTGAGAGATACATGTGTTTCTTCAACTCAGCGGAAAAGGCGTATTTGGAGCAAAGAGAGACAACCTATCTTGAAATACCTTAGTTGCAGGAAGCATTGCATTGAAAACCTAACTCAATACTCACAAGGAATCAATGTTCTACATGCTCCTGCATCTAATAGCGATGGTTTTCCTTGAGAGATACCTGTGTTTCTTCCACTTGGCTGAATAGGCCTTTTTGGAACAAAATGAGCTTTTCTGCACTTTGAAAACTATGAACTACAGAAAGTGTTTCTTTAAAAACCTAACACAATTCTCATAAGGACGGAAATGCTGAATGCTGCAGCTTCTATCGTAGATGGTTTTCTTATGAGAGATACAAGGGTTTCTTCACCTCAGCTGAATATACGTTAAGTTAACAAACAGAGTCTATCCCCACCTTGAACCACCTAAGTTCCAGGAAGTATTCCTTTAAAAAAACTAGCCGAATTCTACAGGGAAACAATGTGGTAGAAGCTCCTGGTCATAAGACAGATAGATTTCTTTCCAGAGATACATGTGGTTCTTCAAGTTAGCTGAATAGGCCTATTTAGAACAACATGAGCCTTTCTCCACCTAGAAAATTCTGATATGCAGCAGATATTCCTTTCAAAATCAAACTCAATTCTCACAGGGAAACAATGTGGTTGATGCTACATCTTTTAAAACAGGTGGTTTTCTTGAAGGAGATAGATGTGTTCCTTCAACTCAATGGAAAATGCCGAGTTGGAGCCAATGGAATCTATCTCCACCTTGAAACACCTAAGATGCAGGATGTGTTTTTTCAGAACAAACTGAATTCTCACAGGAAAAGCATGTGCTACATCCTCCTGCATCGACCAATAAAGGATTTCCTTGACAGACACATGTGTTTCATCACCTCACCTGAATAGGTGTATTTGAAGCACAAGGAGCCTCTCTCCCCTTTGAACATTTTGGTTTGCAGGAATTATTCCTTTCAAAACATAACACAAATCTCACTGGAAAAAAGGTGCTACATGCTCCTGCTTCTAACACAGGCAGTTTTCTTTTGAGGGATACAAGGATTCCTTCAATTTAGCTGAATAGGTCTATTTGCAACAAAATGAGCCCTTCTCCACCTTGAAAACTATCGTTCACAGGAATTATTCCTTTCAAAAGTAACTCAATTCTCTGAGGGAGACAATGCAGAAGATGCTGCAGCTTCTCTCATAGATGGTTGTCTTTGGAGAGATAAACGTGTTTCCTCCCCTCAGTTGAATAGGCCTATTTGGAGCAACAAGGGCCTATCTCCACCTTGAAGCACCTAATTTCCAGGAAGTCTTTCTTTCAAAAGTTAACTCAGTCATCACAGAGAAACAATGTGCTGCTAGCTTCGGTTTCTACACAGATGGATTTCCTTCGAGAGATACTTGAGTTTCTTCAAGTAAGATGAATTGGTGGATCTGCAACAAAATGAGCCTTTTCCATCTTGAAAACTTTGGTTTGCAGGAAGTACTCCTTTCAGAAACTAACTGAGTTCTCATGGCGTAAAAATGGGCTCTGTGCGGCAGCCGCTTTCGTTGCTGAGTTTCTGTGAAGAGATACATATGGTTCTTCAACTTAGGTGACTAGGGCTATTTGGAGCAAACTGAGGCTATTTCCACCTTGATAGACGGTGGTTGCAGGAAGTATTCTTTTCCAAAACTTACGCAATTCTCACAGGAAAACAATGTGCTAGGTGCTCCTGCTTCAAACAGGGGTGGTTTTCTTTCGAGAAATACCTGTGTTTCTTCAACTTAGCCAAGTAGGGCTACTTGGAATAAAATGAGCCTTTTCGACCTTGTAAACTGTGAATTGCAGGAATTACTCTTCTCCAAATCCAATTCAACTCTCAAAGGGATACCTTGTGCTAGATGCTAGAGCTTCTACCATGCATACTTTTCTTTTAGAGGTACATGTACTTCCTCTACTCAGCTGAATAGCCCTCATGGACCAAACGCAGCCTATCTCCCCCTGCAAACACCTAAGATTCATGAAGAATTCCTTTCAAAAACTAACACAGTTCTCACAGGAAAGCATGTGCTTCTAACATGGATGGTTTTCCTTTGAGAGATACATGTGTTTCTTCAACTTAGCTGAATAGGCCTATTTGAAATGAGGGGAGCCTACTTTGAATGTTGATATTTGCAGGGTGCAATGCTTTAGAAAACTAAATGAATTCTCATAGTGAAACACTGTGCTAGATGTGGCAGTTTCTACCATTGATGGATTTCTTTGCATACATGCATGTGTATCTTCAGGTCACCCAAATAGGCCTACTTAGAGTAAGCACATGCTCTCTCCATCTTGAAACACCTAAGTGGCAGTAAGTATTCCTTTCAAAAATAACTCAAGTGTCAGAGGGAAACAACGTGCTCAATGCAAATGCTTCCATCACAGACGGTTTCCTTTGGAGAGGTACATGTGTTACATCTCCTTAGGGGAATAGGCCTATTTGGAACAAAATGATCCTTTCTCCACTGTGAATACTATGACTTGCAGGATGTATTCCACTCACAAAGTAACTCAAGTCTCACAAGGAAACAAAGTGGTAGGTTCTTTGCATGTAACATAGATTATTTTCTTTTGAGATACACACATGTTCCATCAACTTACTTGAACTGGCATATTTGCAAGAAAATGAGACTTTCTCCACCTGGAAAAGTATGATTTGCAGGAGTTATTCTTCCGAAACCTATCTGAAGTCTCACAGGGAAACAATGTGGTTGAAACTCCTGCTTCTAACTCGATGGTTTTCTTTCTAGGAATGCATGTGTTTCATCAACTTAGTTGACTATTCCTATTTGGAACACAATGAGCCTATCTCCCACCTGAAAACTGTGATCAGCAGGATGTATTCCTTTCCAAAACTTGCTTAATTCTCAAAGGGAAACAGTGTGCTAGAAGCTGCGGCTTCCAACATAGGTGATTGTCTTTGCAGGGCTACATGTGTTTCTTCAACTCACCTGAATAGGCCTACTTAGTGCAAAGAGAGACCTTCTGCACCTTGAAACAACTACGCTGCAAGAGATAGTCCTTTCAAAAACCAATTTAATTGTCCCAAGAACAAGGTGCTAAATGCTGCAGTTTCTAGCATACATGGTTTTCTTTGGGCAGGAACATGTGTTACTTCCCCTCAGCTGAATAGGCCTATTTGGAGCAAACACAGCCTAGCTCCACTTTGAAACACCAAAGTTGCTGGAAGCATTCCTTTCCAGAACGGACACAATTCTCACTGGAATACAATGTGTCAGATGCTCCGGCTTCTAACATAGACGGTTTTCTTTGGAGAGATACTTGGGTTTCTTAAACTCAGCTGAATATACTTTAAGGGATCAGACAGAGTCTATCTCCACCTTCAACCACCTAAGTTCCAGGAAGTATTCCTTTAAAAAACTCACCGAATACTGCAGGCAAACAATGTGGTAGAAGCTGCTGGTTCTAAGACAGATGATTTTCTTTCAAGAGATACATGTGTTTCTAGAAGTTAGCTGAATAGGCCACTTTGGAACAAAATGAGCCTTTCTCCACCTAAAAAATACTGATTCTCAGGAGTTATTCCTTTCAAAACCAAATTCAATTTGGACAGGGAAACAGTGTGCTAGATGCTCCTGCTTCAAACAGGGACTGTTTTCTTTCGAGAAATACTTGTGTTTCTTCACTGTAGCCCAGTAGGGCTATTTGGAATAAAGTGAGCCTTTTCGACCTTGAAAACTGTGATTTGCAGGGATTACTCATTTCGAAAACTAATTCAACTCTCAAAGTGAAACAATGTGCTCTGCTACAGCTTCTAGCATACATGCTTTTCTTTGAAGAGGTACATGAATTTCTTCAACTCAGCTGGAGAGCCCTAATAGACCAAACGCAGTCTATATTAACCCTTCAACACGTAAGATTCAGGAAGTTTTCATTTACAAACTAATGCACTTCTCACAGGAAAACAGTGTGCTTCTAACATGGATGGTTTTCCTGTGAGAGATACATGTGTTTCTTCAACTCAGCGGAAAAGGTGTATTTGGAGCAAAGAGAGACAATCTATCTTGAAATACCTTAGTTGCAGGAAGCATTGCATTGAAAACCTAACTCAATACTCACAAGGAATCAATGTTCTACATGCTCCTGCATCTAATAGCGATGGTTTTCTTTGAGAGATACCTGTGTTTCTTCCACTTGGCTGAATAGGCCTTTTTGGAACAAAATGAGCTTTTCTGCACTTTGAAAACTATGAACTACAGGAAGTGTTTCTTTAAAAACCTAACACAATTCTCATAAGGACGGAAATGCTGAATGCTGCAGCTTCTATCGTAGATGGTTTTCTTATGAGGGATACAAGGGTTTCTTCACCTCAGCTGAATATACGTTAAGTTAACAAACAGAGTCTATCCCCACCTTGAACCACCTAAGTTCCAGGAAGTATTCCTTTGATAAACTAGCCAAATTCTACAGGGAAACAATGAGGTAGAAGCTCCTGGTCATAAGACAGATAGATTTCTTTCCAGAGATACATGTGGTTCTTCAAGTTAGCTGAATAGGCCTATTTAGAACAACATGAGCCTTTCTCCACCTAGAAAATTCTGATATGCAGCAGATATTCCTTTCAAAATCAAACTCAATTCTCACAGGGAAACAATGTGGTTGATGCTACATCTTTTAAAACAGGTGGTTTTCTTGAAGGAGACAGATGTGTTCCTTCAACTCAATGGAAAATGCCGAGTTGGAGCCAATGGAATCTATCTCCACCTTGAAACACCTAATATGCAGGATGTGTTTTTTCAGAACAAACTGAATTCTCACAGGAAAAGCATGTGCTACATCCTCCTGCATCGACCAATAAAGGATTTCCTTGACAGACACATGTGTTTCATCACCTCACCTGAATAGGTGTATTTGAAGCACAAGGAGCCTCTCTCCCCTTTGAACATTTTGGTTTGCAGGAATTATTCCTTTCAAAACATAACACAAATCTCACTGGAAAAAAGGTGCTACATGCTCCTGCTTCTAACACAGGCAGTTTTCTTTTGAGGGATACAAGGATTCCTTCAATTTAGCTGAATAGGTCTATTTGTAACAAAATGAGCCCTTTTCCACCTTGAAAACTATCGTTCACAGGAATTATTCCTTTCAAAACTAACTCAATTCTCTGAGGGAGACAATGCAGAAGATGCTGCAGCTTCTCTCATAGATGGTTGTCTTTGGAGAGATAAACGTGTTTCCTCCCCTCAGTTGAATAGGCCTATTTGGAGCAACAAGGGCCTATCTCCACCTTGAAGCACCTAATTTCCAGGAAGTCTTTCTTTCAAAAGTTAACTCAGTCATCACAGAGAAACAATGTGCTGCTAGCTTCGGTTTCTACACAGATGGATTTCCTTCGAGAGATACTTGAGTTTCTTCAAGTAAGATGAATTGGTGGATCTGCAGCAAAAATGAGCCTTTTCCATCTTGAAAACTTTGGTTTGCAGGAAGTACTCCTTTCAGAAACTAACTGAGTTCTCATGGCATAAAAATGGGCTCTGTGCGGCAGCCGCTTTCGTAGCTGAGTTTCTGTGAAGAGATACATATGGTTCTTCAACTTAGGTGACTAGGCCTATTTGGAGCAAACTGAGGCTATTTCCACCTTGATAGACCGTGGTTGCAGGAAGTATTCTTTTCCAAAACTTACGCAATTCTCACAGGAAAACAATGTGCTAGGTGCTCCTGCTTCAAACAGGGGTGGTTTTCTTTCGAGAAATACCTGTGTTTCTTCAACTTAGCCAAGTAGGGCTACTTGGAATAAAATGAGCCTTTTCGACCTTGAAAACTGTGAATTGCAGGAATTACTCTTCTCCAAATCCAATTCAACTCTCAAAGGGATACCTTGTGCTAGATGCTAGAGCTTCTACCATGCATACTTTTCTTTTAGAGGTACATGTACTTCCTCTACTCAGCTGAATAGCCCTCATGGACCAAACGCAGCCTATCTCCCCCTGCAAACACCTAACATTCATGAAGAATTCCTTTCAAAAACTAACACAGTTCTCACAGGAAAGCATGTGCTTCTAACATGGATGGTTTTCCTTTGAGAGACACATGTGTTTCTTCAACTTAGCTGAATAGGCCTATTTGAAATGAGGGGAGCCTACTTTGAATATTGATATTTGCAGGGTGCAATGCTTTCAAAAACTAAATGAATTCTCATAGTGAAACACTGTGCTAGATGTGGCAGTTTCTACCATTGATGGATTCCTTTGCATACATGCATGTGTATCTTCAGGTCACCCAAATAGGCCTACTTAGAGTAAGCACATGCTCTCTCCATCTTGAAACACCTAAGTGGCAGTAAGTATTCCTTTCAAAAATAACTCAAGTGTCAGAGGGAAACAACGTGCTCAATGCAAATGCTTCCATCACAGACGGTTTCCTTTGGAGAGGTACATGTGTTACATCTCCTTAGGGGAATAGGCCTATTTGGAACAAAATGATCCTTTCTCCACTGTGAATACTATGACTTGCAGGATGTATTCCACTCACAAAGTAACTCAAGTCTCACAAGGAAACAAAGTGGTAGGTTCTTTGCATGTAACATAGATTATTTTCTTTTGAGATACACACATGTTTCATCAACTTACTTGAACTGGCATATTTGCAAGAAAATGAGACTTTCTCCACCTGGAAAAGTATGATTTGCAGGAGTTATTCTTCCGAAACCTATCTGAAGTCTCACAGGGAAACAATGTGGTTGAAACTCCTGCTTCTAACTCGATGGTTTTCTTTCTAGGAATGCATGTGTTTCATCAACTTAGTTGACTATTCCTATTTGGAACACAATGAGCCTATCTCCCACCTGAAAACTGTGATCAGCAGGATGTATTCCTTTCCAAAACTTGCTTAATTCTCAAAGGGAAACAGTGTGCTAGAAGCTGCGGCTTCCAACATAGGTGATTGTCTTTGCAGGGCTACATGTGTTTCTTCAACTCACCTGAATAGGCCTACTTAGTGCAAAGAGAGACCTTCTGCACCTTGAAACAACTACGCTGCAAGAGATAGTCCTTTCAAAAACCAATTTAATTGTCCCAAGAACAAGGTGCTAAATGCTGCAGTTTCTAGCATACATGGTTTTCTTTGGGCAGGAACATGTGTTACTTCCACTCAGCTGAATAGGCCTATTTGGAGCAAACACAGCCTAGCTCCACTTTGAAACACCAAAGTTGCTGGAAGCATTCCTTTCCAGAACGGACACAATTCTCACTGGAATACAATGTTTCAGATGCTCCGGCTTCTAACATAGACGGTTTTCTTTGGAGAGATACTTGGGTTTCTTAAACTCAGCTGAATATACTTTAAGGGATCAGACAGAGTCTATCTTCACCTTCAACCACCTAAGTTCCAGGAAGTATTCCTTTAAAAAACTCACCGAATACTGCAGGCAAACAATGTGGTAGAAGCTGCTGGTTCTAAGACAGATGATTTTCTTTCAAGAGATACATGTGTTTCTAGAAGTTAGCTGAATAGGCCACTTTGGAACAAAATGAGCCTTTCTCCACCTAAAAAATACTGATTCTCAGGAGTTATTCCTTTCAAAACCAAATTCAATTTGGACAGGGAAACAGTGTGCTAGATGCTCCTGCTTCAAACAGGGATTGTTTTCTTTCGAGAAATACCTGTGTTTCTTCACTGTAGCCCAGTAGGGCTATTTGGAATAAAGTGAGCCTTTTCGACCTTGAAAACTGTGATTTGCAGGGATTACTCATTTCGAAAACTAATTCAACTCTCAAAGTGAAACAATGTGCTCTGCTACAGCTTCTAGCATACATGCTTTTCTTTGAAGAGGTACATGAATTTCTTCAACTCAGCTGGAGAGCCCTAATAGACCAAACGCAGTCTATATTAACCCTTCAACACCTAAGATTCAGGAAGTTTTCATTTACAAACTAATGCAGTTCTCACAGGGAAACAGTGTGCTTCTAACATGGATGGTTTTCCTGTGAGAGATACATGTGTTTCTTCAACTCAGCGGAAAAGGCATATTTGGAGCAAAGAGAGACAACCTATCTTGAAATACCTTAGTTGCAGGAAGCATTGCATTGAAAACCTAACTCAATACTCACAAGGAATCAATGTTCTACATGCTCCTGCATCTAATAGCGATGGTTTTCTTTGAGAGATACCTGTGTTTCTTCCACTTGGCTGAATAGGCCTTTTTGGAACAAAATGAGCTTTTCTGCACTTTGAAAACTATGAACTACAGAAAGTGTTTCTTTAAAAACCTAACACAATTCTCATAAGGACGGAAATGCTGAATGCTGCAGCTTCTATCGTAGATGGTTTTCTTATGAGAGATACAAGGGTTTCTTCACCTCAGCTGAATATACGTTAAGTTAACAAACAGAGTCTATCCCCACCTTGAACCACCTAAGTTCCAGGAAGTATTCCTTTAAAAAACTAGCCGAATTCTACAGGGAAACAATGTGGTAGAAGCTCCTGGTCATAAGACAGATAGATTTCTTTCCAGAGATACATGTGGTTCTTCAAGTTAGCTGAATAGGCCTATTTAGAACAACATGAGCCTTTCTCCACCTAGAAAATTCTGATATGCAACAGATATTCCTTTCAAAATCAAACTCAATTCTCACAGGGAAACAATGTGGTTGATGCTACATCTTTTAAAACAGGTGGTTTTCTTGAAGGAGATAGATGTGTTCCTTCAACTCAATGGAAAATGCCGAGTTGGAGCCAATGGAATCTATCTCCACCTTGAAACACCTAAGATTCAGGATGTGTTTTTTCAGAACAAACTGAATTCTCACAGGAAAAGCATGTGCTACATCCTCCTGCATCGACCAATAAAGGATTTCCTTGACAGACACATGTGTTTCATCACCTCACCTGAATAGGTGTATTTGAAGCACAAGGAGCCTCTCTCCCCTTTGAACATTTTGGTTTGCAGGAATTATTCCTTTCAAAACATAACACAAATCTCACTGGAAAAAAGGTGCTACATGCTCCTGCTTCTAACACAGGCGGTTTTCTTTTGAGGGATACAAGGATTCCTTCAATTTAGCTGAATAGGTCTATTTACAACAAAATGAGCCCTTCTCCACCTTAAAAACTATCGTTCACAGGAATTATTCCTTTCAAAACTAACTCAATTCTCTGAGGGAGACAATGCAGAAGATGTTGCAGCTTCTCTCATAGATGGTTGTCTTTGGAGAGATAAACGTGTTTCCTCCCCTCAGTTGAATAGGCCTATTTGGAGCAACAAGGGCCTACCTCCACCTTGAAGCACCTAATTTCCAGGAAGTCTTTCTTTCAAAAGTTAACTCAGTCATCACAGAGAAACAATGTGCTGCTAGCTTCGGTTTCTACACAGATGGATTTCCTTCGAGAGATACTTGAGTTTCTTCAAGTAAGATGAATTGGTGGATCTGCAGCAAAATGAGCCTTTTCCATCTTGAAAACTTTGGTTTGCAGGAATTACTCCTTTCAGAAACTAACTGAGTTCTCATGGCATAAAAATGGGCTCTGTGCGGCAGCCACTTTCGTAGCTGAGTTTCTGTGAAGAGATACATATGGTTCTTCAACTTAGGTGACTAAGCCTATTTGGAGCAAACTGAGGCTATTTCCACCTTGATAGACCGTGGTTGCAGGAAGTATTCTTTTCCAAAACTTACGCAATTCTCACAGGAAAACAATGTGCTAGGTGCTCCTGCTTCAAACAGGGGTGGTTTTCTTTCGAGAAATACCTGTGTTTCTTCAACTTAGCCAAGTAGGGCTACTTGGAATAAAATGAGCCTTTTCGACCTTGAAAACTGTGAATTGCAGGAATTACTCTTCTCCAAATCCAATTCAACTCTCAAAGGGATACCTTGTGCTAGATGCTAGAGCTTCTACCATGCATACTTTTCTTTTAGAGGTACATGTACTTCCTCTACTCAGCTGAATAGCCCTCATGGACCAAACGCAGCCTATCTCCCCCTGCAAACACCTAACATTCATGAAGAATTCCTTTCAAAAACTAACACAGTTCTCACAGGAAAGCATGTGCTTCTAACATGGATGGTTTTCCTTTGAGAGATACATGTGTTTCTTCAACTTAGCTGAATAGGCCTATTTGAAATGAGGGGAGCCTACTTTGAATATTGATATTTGCAGGGTGCAATGCTTTCAAAAACTAAATGAATTCTCATAGTGAAACACTGTGCTAGATGTGGCAGTTTCTACCATTGATGGATTCCTTTGCATACATGCATGTGTATCTTCAGGTCACCCAAATAGGCCTACTTAGAGTAAGCACATGCTCTCTCCATCTTGAAACACCTAAGTGGCAGTAAGTATTCCTTTCAAAAATAACTCAAGTCTCAGAGGGAAACAACGTGCTCAATGCAAATGCTTCCATCACAGACGGTTTCCTTTGGAGAGGTACATGTGTTACATCTCCTTAGGGGAATAGGCCTATTTGGAACAAAATGATCCTTTCTCCACTGTGAATACTATGACTTGCAGGATGTATTCCACTCACAAAGTAACTCAAGTCTCACAAGGAAACAAAGTGGTAGGTTCTTTGCATGTAACATAGATTATTTTCTTTTGAGATACACACATGTTTCATCAACTTACTTGAACTGGCATATTTGCAAGAAAATGAGACTTTCTCCACCTGGAAAAGTATGATTTGCAGGAGTTATTCTTCCGAAACCTATCTGAAGTCTCACAGGGAAACAATGTGGTTGAAACTCCTGCTTCTAACTCGATGGTTTTCTTTCTAGGAATGCATGTGTTTCATCAACTTAGTTGACTATTCCTATTTGGAACACAATGAGCCTATCTCCCACCTGAAAACTGTGATCAGCAGGATGTATTCCTTTCCAAAACTTGCTTAATTCTCAAAGGGAAACAGTGTGCTAGAAGCTGCGGCTTCCAACATAGGTGATTGTCTTTGCAGGGCTACATGTGTTTCTTCAACTCACCTGAATAGGCCTACTTAGTGCAAAGAGAGACCTTCTGCACCTTGAAACAACTACGCTGCAAGAGATAGTCCTTTCAAAAACCAATTTAATTGTCCCAAGAACAAGGTGCTAAATGCTGCAGTTTCTAGCATACATGGTTTTCTTTGGGCAGGAACATGTGTTACTTCCACTCAGCTGAATAGGCCTATTTGGAGCAAACACAGCCTAGCTCCACTTTGAAACACCAAAGTTGCTGGAAGCATTCCTTTCCAGAACGGACACAATTCTCACTGGAATACAATGTTTCAGATGCTCCGGCTTCTAACATAGACGGTTTTCTTTGGAGAGATACTTGGGTTTCTTAAACTCAGCTGAATATACTTTAAGGGATCAGACAGAGTCTATCTTCACCTTCAACCACCTAAGTTCCAGGAAGTATTCCTTTAAAAAACTCACCGAATACTGCAGGCAAACAATGTGGTAGAAGCTGCTGGTTCTAAGACAGATGATTTTCTTTCAAGAGATACATGTGTTTCTAGAAGTTAGCTGAATAGGCCACTTTGGAACAAAATGAGCCTTTCTCCACCTAAAAAATACTGATTCTCAGGAGTTATTCCTTTCAAAACCAAATTCAATTTGGACAGGGAAACAGTGTGCTAGATGCTCCTGCTTCAAACAGGGATTGTTTTCTTTCGAGAAATACCTGTGTTTCTTCACTGTAGCCCAGTAGGGCTATTTGGAATAAAGTGAGCCTTTTCGACCTTGAAAACTGTGATTTGCAGGGATTACTCATTTCGAAAACTAATTCAACTCTCAAAGTGAAACAATGTGCTCTGCTACAGCTTCTAGCATACATGCTTTTCTTTGAAGAGGTACATGAATTTCTTCAACTCAGCTGGAGAGCCCTAATAGACCAAACGCAGTCTATATTAACCCTTCAACACCTAAGATTCAGGAAGTTTTCATTTACAAACTAATGCAGTTCTCACAGGAAAACAGTGTGCTTCTAACATGGATGGTTTTCCTGTGAGAGATACATGTGTTTCTTCAACTCAGCGGAAAAGGCATATTTGGAGCAAAGAGAGACAACCTATCTTGAAATACCTTAGTTGCAGGAAGCATTGCATTGAAAACCTAACTCAATACTCACAAGGAATCAATGTTCTACATGCTCCTGCATCTAATAGCGATGGTTTTCTTTGAGAGATACCTGTGTTTCTTCCACTTGGCTGAATAGGCCTTTTTGGAACAAAATGAGCTTTTCTGCACTTTGAAAACTATGAACTACAGAAAGTGTTTCTTTAAAAACCTAACACAATTCTCATAAGGACGGAAATGCTGAATGCTGCAGCTTCTATCGTAGATGGTTTTCTTATGAGAGATACAAGGGTTTCTTCACCTCAGCTGAATATACGTTAAGTTAACAAACAGAGTCTATCCCCACCTTGAACCACCTAAGTTCCAGGAAGTATTCCTTTAATAAACTAGCCAAATTCTACAGGGAAACAATGAGGTAGAAGCTCCTGGTCATAAGACAGATAGATTTCTTTCCAGAGATACATGTGGTTCTTCAAGTTAGCTGAATAGGCCTATTTAGAACAACATGAGCCTTTCTCCACCTAGAAAATTCTGATATGCAGCAGATATTCCTTTCAAAATCAAACTCAATTCTCACAGGGAAACAATGTGGTTGATGCTACATCTTTTAAAACAGGTGGTTTTCTTGAAGGAGACAGATGTGTTCCTTCAACTCAATGGAAAATGCCGAGTTGGAGCCAATGGAATCTATCTCCACCTTGAAACACCTAAGATGCAGGATGTGTTTTTTCAGAACAAACTGAATTCTCACAGGAAAAGCATGTGCTACATCCTCCTGTATCGACCAATAAAGGATTTCCTTGACAGACACATGTGTTTCATCACCTCACCTGAATAGGTGTATTTGAAGCACAAGGAGCCTCTCTCCTCTTTGAACATTTTGGTTTGCAGGAATTATTCCTTTCAAAACATAACACAAATCTCACTGGAAAAAAGGTGCTACATGCTCCTGCTTCTAACACAGGCAGTTTTCTTTTGAGGGATACAAGGATTCCTTCAATTTAGCTGAATAGGTCTATTTGTAACAAAATGAGCCCTTTTCCACCTTGAAAACTATCGTTCACAGGAATTATTCCTTTCAAAACTAACTCAAGTCTCTGAGGGAGACAATGCAGAAGATGCTGCAGCTTCTCTCATAGATGGTTGTCTTTGGAGAGATAAGCGTGTTTCCTCCCCTCAGTTGAATAGGCCTACTTGGAGCAACAAGGGCCTATCTCCACCTTGAAGCACCTAATTTCCAGGAAGTCTTTCTTTCAAAAGTTAACTCAGTCATCACAGAGAAACAATGTGCTGCTAGCTTCGGTTTCTACACAGATGGATTTCCTTCGAGAGATACTTGAGTTTCTTCAAGTAAGATGAATTGGTGGATCTGCAGCAAAATGAGCCTTTTCCATCTTGAAAACTTTGGTTTGCAGGAAGTACTCCTTTCAGAAACTAACTGAGTTCTCATGGCATAAAAATAGGCTCTGTGCGGCAGCCGCTTTCGTAGCTGAGTTTCTGTGAAGAGATACATATGGTTCTTCAACTTAGGTGACTAGGCCTATTTGGAGCAAACTGAGGCTATTTCCACCTTGATAGACCGTGGTTGCAGGAAGTATTCTTTTCCAAAACTTACGCAATTCTCACAGGAAAACAATGTGCTAGGTGCTCCTGCTTCAAACAGGGGTGGTTTTCTTTCGAGAAATACCTGTGTTTCTTCAACTTAGCCAAGTAGGGCTACTTGGAATAAAATGAGCCTTTTCGACCTTGAAAACTGTGAATTGCAGGAATTACTCTTCTCCAAATCCAATTCAACTCTCAAAGGGATACCTTGTGCTAGATGCTAGAGCTTCTACCATGCATACTTTTCTTTTAGAGGTACATGTACTTCCTCTACTCAGCTGAATAGCCCTCATGGACCAAACGCAGCCTATCTCGCCCTGCAAACACCTAAGATTCATGAAGAATTCCTTTCAAAAACTAACACAGTTCTCACAGGAAAGCATGTGCTTCTAACATGGATGGTTTTCCTTTGAGAGATACATGTGTTTCTTCAACTTAGCTGAATAGGCCTATTTGAAATGAGGGGAGCCTACTTTGAATATTGATATTTGCAGGGTGCAATGCTTTCAAACACTAAATGAATTCTCATAGTGAAACACTGTGCTAGATGTGGCAGTTTCTACCATTGATATATTCCTTTGCATACATGCATGTGTATCTTCAGGTCACCCAAATAGGCCTACTTAGAGTAAGCACATGCTCTCTCCATCTTGAAACACCTAAGTGGCAGTAAGTATTCCTTTCAAAAATAACTCAAGTGTCAGAGGGAAACAACGTGCTCAATGCAAATGCTTCCATCACAGACGGTTTCCTTTGGAGAGGTACATGTGTTACATCTCCTTAGGGGAATAGGCCTATTTGGAACAAAATGATCCTTTCTCCACTGTGAATACTATGACTTGCAGGATGTATTCCACTCACAAAGTAACTCAAGTCTCACAAGGAAACAAAGTGGTAGGTTCTTTGCATGTAACATAGATTATTTTCTTTTGAGATACACACATGTTTCATCAACTTACTTGAACTGGCATATTTGCAAGAAAATGAGACTTTCTCCACCTGGAAAAGTATGATTTGCAGGAGTTATTCTTCCGAAACCTATCTGAAGTCTCACAGGGAAACAATGTGGTTGAAACTCCTGCTTCTAACTCGATGGTTTTCTTTCTAGGAATGCATGTGTTTCATCAACTTAGTTGACTATTCCTATTTGGAACACAATGAGCCTATCTCCCACCTGAAAACTGTGATTAGCAGGATGTATTCCTTTCCAAAACTTGCTTAATTCTCAAAGGGAAACAGTGTGCTAGAAGCTGCGGCTTCCAACATAGGTGATTGTCTTTGCAGGGCTACATGTGTTTCTTCAACTCACCTGAATAGGCCTACTTAGTGCAAAGAGAGACCTTCTGCACCTTGAAACAACTACGCTGCAAGAGATAGTCCTTTCAAAAACCAATTTAATTGTCCCAAGAACAAGGTGCAAAATGCTGCAGTTTCTAGCATACATGGTTTTCTTTGGGCAGGAACATGTGTTACTTCCACTCAGCTGAATAGGCCTATTTGGAGCAAACACAGCCTAGCTCCACTTTGAAACACCAAAGTTGCTGGAAGCATTCCTTTCCAGAACGGACACAATTCTCACTGGAATACAATGTTTCAGATGCTCCGGCTTCTAACATAGACGGTTTTCTTTGGAGAGATACTTGGGTTTCTTAAACTCAGCTGAATATACTTTAAGGGATCAGACAGAGTCTATCTTCACCTTCAACCACCTAAGTTCCAGGAAGTATTCCTTTAAAAAACTCACCGAATACTGCAGGCAAACAATGTGGTAGAAGCTGCTGGTTCTAAGACAGATGATTTTCTTTCAAGAGATACATGTGTTTCTAGAAGTTAGCTGAATAGGCCACTTTGGAACAAAATGAGCCTTTCTCCACCTAAAAAATACTGATTCTCAGGAGTTATTCCTTTCAAAACCAAATTCAATTTGGACAGGGAAACAGTGTGCTAGATGCTCCTGCTTCAAACAGGGATTGTTTTCTTTCGAGAAATACCTGTGTTTCTTCACTGTAGCCCAGTAGGGCTATTTGGAATAAAGTGAGCCTTTTCGACCTTGAAAACTGTGATTTGCAGGGATTACTCATTTCGAAAACTAATTCAACTCTCAAAGTGAAACAATGTGCTCTGCTACAGCTTCTAGCATACATGCTTTTCTTTGAAGAGGTACATGAATTTCTTCAACTCAGCTGGAGAGCCCTAATAGACCAAACGCAGTCTATATTAACCCTTCAACACCTAAGATTCAGGAAGTTTTCATTTACAAACTAATGCAGTTCTCACAGGGAAACAGTGTGCTTCTAACATGGATGGTTTTCCTGTGAGAGATACATGTGTTTCTTCAACTCAGCGGAAAAGGCATATTTGGAGCAAAGAGAGACAACCTATCTTGAAATACCTTAGTTGCAGGAAGCATTGCATTGAAAACCTAACTCAATACTCACAAGGAATCAATGTTCTACATGCTCCTGCATCTAATAGCGATGGTTTTCTTTGAGAGATACCTGTGTTTCTTCCACTTGGCTGAATAGGCCTTTTTGGAACAAAATGAGCTTTTCTGCACTTTGAAAACTATGAACTACAGAAAGTGTTTCTTTAAAAACCTAACACAATTCTCATAAGGACGGAAATGCTGAATGCTGCAGCTTCTATCGTAGATGGTTTTCTTATGAGAGATACAAGGGTTTCTTCACCTCAGCTGAATATACGTTAAGTTAACAAACAGAGTCTATCCCCACCTTGAACCACCTAAGTTCCAGGAAGTATTCCTTTAAAAAACTAGCCGAATTCTACAGGGAAACAATGTGGTAGAAGCTCCTGGTCATAAGACAGATAGATTTCTTTCCAGAGATACATGTGGTTCTTCAAGTTAGCTGAATAGGCCTATTTAGAACAACATGAGCCTTTCTCCACCTAGAAAATTCTGATATGCAACAGATATTCCTTTCAAAATCAAACTCAATTCTCACAGGGAAACAATGTGGTTGATGCTACATCTTTTAAAACAGGTGGTTTTCTTGAAGGAGATAGATGTGTTCCTTCAACTCAATGGAAAATGCCGAGTTGGAGCCAATGGAATCTATCTCCACCTTGAAACACCTAAGATTCAGGATGTGTTTTTTCAGAACAAACTGAATTCTCACAGGAAAAGCATGTGCTACATCCTCCTGCATCGACCAATAAAGGATTTCCTTGACAGACACATGTGTTTCATCACCTCACCTGAATAGGTGTATTTGAAGCACAAGGAGCCTCTCTCCCCTTTGAACATTTTGGTTTGCAGGAATTATTCCTTTCAAAACATAACACAAATCTCACTGGAAAAAAGGTGCTACATGCTCCTGCTTCTAACACAGGCGGTTTTCTTTTGAGGGATACAAGGATTCCTTCAATTTAGCTGAATAGGTCTATTTACAACAAAATGAGCCCTTCTCCACCTTAAAAACTATCGTTCACAGGAATTATTCCTTTCAAAACTAACTCAATTCTCTGAGGGAGACAATGCAGAAGATGTTGCAGCTTCTCTCATAGATGGTTGTCTTTGGAGAGATAAACGTGTTTCCTCCCCTCAGTTGAATAGGCCTATTTGGAGCAACAAGGGCCTACCTCCACCTTGAAGCACCTAATTTCCAGGAAGTCTTTCTTTCAAAAGTTAACTCAGTCATCACAGAGAAACAATGTGCTGCTAGCTTCGGTTTCTACACAGATGGATTTCCTTCGAGAGATACTTGAGTTTCTTCAAGTAAGATGAATTGGTGGATCTGCAGCAAAATGAGCCTTTTCCATCTTGAAAACTTTGGTTTGCAGGAATTACTCCTTTCAGAAACTAACTGAGTTCTCATGGCATAAAAATGGGCTCTGTGCGGCAGCCACTTTCGTAGCTGAGTTTCTGTGAAGAGATACATATGGTTCTTCAACTTAGGTGACTAAGCCTATTTGGAGCAAACTGAGGCTATTTCCACCTTGATAGACCGTGGTTGCAGGAAGTATTCTTTTCCAAAACTTACGCAATTCTCACAGGAAAACAATGTGCTAGGTGCTCCTGCTTCAAACAGGGGTGGTTTTCTTTCGAGAAATACCTGTGTTTCTTCAACTTAGCCAAGTAGGGCTACTTGGAATAAAATGAGCCTTTTCGACCTTGAAAACTGTGAATTGCAGGAATTACTCTTCTCCAAATCCAATTCAACTCTCAAAGGGATACCTTGTGCTAGATGCTAGAGCTTCTACCATGCATACTTTTCTTTTAGAGGTACATGTACTTCCTCTACTCAGCTGAATAGCCCTCATGGACCAAACGCAGCCTATCTCCCCCTGCAAACACCTAACATTCATGAAGAATTCCTTTCAAAAACTAACACAGTTCTCACAGGAAAGCATGTGCTTCTAACATGGATGGTTTTCCTTTGAGAGATACATGTGTTTCTTCAACTTAGCTGAATAGGCCTATTTGAAATGAGGGGAGCCTACTTTGAATATTGATATTTGCAGGGTGCAATGCTTTCAAAAACTAAATGAATTCTCATAGTGAAACACTGTGCTAGATGTGGCAGTTTCTACCATTGATGGATTCCTTTGCATACATGCATGTGTATCTTCAGGTCACCCAAATAGGCCTACTTAGAGTAAGCACATGCTCTCTCCATCTTGAAACACCTAAGTGGCAGTAAGTATTCCTTTCAAAAATAACTCAAGTGTCAGAGGGAAACAACGTGCTCAATGCAAATGCTTCCATCACAGACGGTTTCCTTTGGAGAGGTACATGTGTTACATCTCCTTAGGGGAATAGGCCTATTTGGAACAAAATGATCCTTTCTCCACTGTGAATACTATGACTTGCAGGATGTATTCCACTCACAAAGTAACTCAAGTCTCACAAGGAAACAAAGTGGTAGGTTCTTTGCATGTAACATAGATTATTTTCTTTTGAGATACACACATGTTTCATCAACTTACTTGAACTGGCATATTTGCAAGAAAATGAGACTTTCTCCACCTGGAAAAGTATGATTTGCAGGAGTTATTCTTCCGAAACCTATCTGAAGTCTCACAGGGAAACAATGTGGTTGAAACTCCTGCTTCTAACTCGATGGTTTTCTTTCTAGGAATGCATGTGTTTCATCAACTTAGTTGACTATTCCTATTTGGAACACAATGAGCCTATCTCCCACCTGAAAACTGTGATCAGCAGGATGTATTCCTTTCCAAAACTTGCTTAATTCTCAAAGGGAAACAGTGTGCTAGAAGCTGCGGCTTCCAACATAGGTGATTGTCTTTGCAGGGCTACATGTGTTTCTTCAACTCACCTGAATAGGCCTACTTAGTGCAAAGAGAGACCTTCTGCACCTTGAAACAACTACGCTGCAAGAGATAGTCCTTTCAAAAACCAATTTAATTGTCCCAAGAACAAGGTGCTAAATGCTGCAGTTTCTAGCATACATGGTTTTCTTTGGGCAGGAACATGTGTTACTTCCACTCAGCTGTATAGGCCTATTTGGAGCAAACACAGCCTAGCTCCACTTTGAAACACCAAAGTTGCTGGAAGCATTCCTTTCCAGAACGGACACAATTCTCACTGGAATACAATGTTTCAGATGCTCCGGCTTCTAACATAGACGGTTTTCTTTGGAGAGATACTTGGGTTTCTTAAACTCAGCTGAATATACTTTAAAGGATCAGACAGAGTCTATCTTCACCTTCAACCACCTAAGTTCCAGGAAGTATTCCTTTAAAAAACTCACCGAATACTGCAGGCAAACAATGTGGTAGAAGCTGCTGGTTCTAAGACAGATGATTTTCTTTCAAGAGATACATGTGTTTCTAGAAGTTAGCTGAATAGGCCACTTTGGAACAAAATGAGCCTTTCTCCACCTAAAAAATACTGATTCTCAGGAGTTATTCCTTTCAAAACCAAATTCAATTTGGACAGGGAAACAGTGTGCTAGATGCTCCTGCTTCAAACAGGGATTGTTTTCTTTCGAGAAATACCTGTGTTTCTTCACTGTAGCCCAGTAGGGCTATTTGGAATAAAGTGAGCCTTTTCGACCTTGAAAACTGTGATTTGCAGGGATTACTCATTTCGAAAACTAATTCAACTCTCAAAGTGAAACAATGTGCTCTGCTACAGCTTCTAGCATACATGCTTTTCTTTGAAGAGGTACATGAATTTCTTCAACTCAGCTGGAGAGCCCTAATAGACCAAACGCAGTCTATATTAACCCTTCAACACCTAAGATTCAGGAAGTTTTCATTTACAAACTAATGCAGTTCTCACAGGAAAACAGTGTGCTTCTAACATGGATGGTTTTCCTGTGAGAGATACATGTGTTTCTTCAACTCAGCGGAAAAGGCATATTTGGAGCAAAGAGAGACAACCTATCTTGAAATACCTTAGTTGCAGGAAGCATTGCATTGAAAACCTAACTCAATACTCACAAGGAATCAATGTTCTACATGCTCCTGCATCTAATAGTGATGGTTTTCTTTGAGAGATACCTGTGTTTCTTCCACTTGGCTGAATAGGCCTTTTTGGAACAAAATGAGCTTTTCTGCACTTTGAAAACTATGAACTACAGAAAGTGTTTCTTTAAAAACCTAACACAATTCTCATAAGGACGGAAATGCTGAATGCTGCAGCTTCTATCGTCGATGGTTTTCTTATGAGAGATACAAGGGTTTCTTCACCTCAGCTGAATATACGTTAAGTTAACAAACAGAGTCTATCCCCACCTTGAACCACCTAAGTTCCAGGAAGTATTCCTTTAAAAAACTAGCCGAATTCTACAGGGAAACAATGTGGTAGAAGCTCCTGGTCATAAGACAGATAGATTTCTTTCCAGAGATACATGTGGTTCTTCAAGTTAGCTGAATAGGCCTATTTAGAACAACATGAGCCTTTCTCCACCTAGAAAATTCTGATATGCAACAGATATTCCTTTCAAAATCAAACTCAATTCTCACAGGGAAACAATGTGGTTGATGCTACATCTTTTAAAACAGGTGGTTTTCTTGAAGGAGATAGATGTGTTCCTTCAACTCAATGGAAAATGCCGAGTTGGAGCCAATGGAATCTATCTCCACCTTGAAACACCTAAGATGCAGGATGTGTTTTTTCAGAACAAACTGAATTCTCACAGGAAAAGCATGTGCTACATCCTCCTGCATCGACCAATAAAGGATTTCCTTGACAGACACATGTGTTTCATCACCTCACCTGAATAGGTGTATTTGAAGCACAAGGAGCCTCTCTCCCCTTTGAACATTTTGGTTTGCAGGAATTATTCCTTTCAAAACATAACACAAATCTCACTGGAAAAAAGGTGCTACATGCTCCTGCTTCTAACACAGGCGGTTTTCTTTTGAGGGATACAAGGATTCCTTCAATTTAGCTGAATAGGTCTATTTACAACAAAATGAGCCCTTCTCCACCTTAAAAACTATCGTTCACAGGAATTATTCCTTTCAAAACTAACTCAATTCTCTGAGGGAGACAATGCAGAAGATGTTGCAGCTTCTCTCATAGATGGTTGTCTTTGGAGAGATAAACGTGTTTCCTCCCCTCAGTTGAATAGGCCTATTTGGAGCAACAAGGGCCTACCTCCACCTTGAAGCACCTAATTTCCAGGAAGTCTTTCTTTCAAAAGTTAACTCAGTCATCACAGAGAAACAATGTGCTGCTAGCTTCGGTTTCTACACAGATGGATTTCCTTCGAGAGATACTTGAGTTTCTTCAAGTAAGATGAATTGGTGGATCTGCAGCAAAATGAGCCTTTTCCATCTTGAAAACTTTGGTTTGCAGGAAGTACTCCTTTCAGAAACTAACTGAGTTCTCATGGCATAAAAATGGGCTCTGTGCGGCAGCCGCTTTCGTAGCTGAGTTTCTGTGAAGAGATACATATGGTTCTTCAACTTAGGTGACTAGGCCTATTTGGAGCAAACTGAGGCTATTTCCACCTTGATAGACTGTGGTTGCAGGAAGTATTCTTTTCCAAAACTTACGCAATTCTCACAGGAAAACAATGTGCTAGGTGCTCCTGCTTCAAACAGGGGTGGTTTTCTTTCGAGAAATACCTGTGTTTCTTCAACTTAGCCAAGTAGGGCTACTTGGAATAAAATGAGCCTTTTCGACCTTGAAAACTGTGAATTGCAGGAATTACTCTTCTCCAAATCCAATTCAACTCTCAAAGGGATACCTTGTGCTAGATGCTAGAGCTTCTACCATGCATACTTTTCTTTTAGAGGTACATGTACTTCCTCTACTCAGCTGAATAGCCCTCATGGACCAAACGCAGCCTATCTCCCCCTGCAAACACCTAACATTCATGAAGAATTCCTTTCAAAAACTAACACAGTTCTCACAGGAAAGCATGTGCTTCTAACATGGATGGTTTTCCTTTGAGAGATACATGTGTTTCTTCAACTTAGCTGAATAGGCCTATTTGAAATGAGGGGAGCCTACTTTGAATATTGATATTTGCAGGGTGCAATGCTTTCAAAAACTAAATGAATTCTCATAGTGAAACACTGTGCTAGATGTGGCAGTTTCTACCATTGATGGATTCCTTTGCATACATGCATGTGTATCTTCAGGTCACCCAAATAGGCCTACTTAGAGTAAGCACATGCTCTCTCCATCTTGAAACACCTAAGTGGCAGTAAGTATTCCTTTCAAAAATAACTCAAGTGTCAGAGGGAAACAACGTGCTCAATGCAAATGCTTCCATCACAGACGGTTTCCTTTGGAGAGGTACATGTGTTACATCTCCTTAGGGGAATAGGCCTATTTGGAACAAAATGATCCTTTCTCCACTGTGAATACTATGACTTGCAGGATGTATTCCACTCACAAAGTAACTCAAGTCTCACAAGGAAACAAAGTGGTAGGTTCTTTGCATGTAACATAGATTATTTTCTTTTGAGATACACACATGTTTCATCAACTTACTTGAACTGGCATATTTGCAAGAAAATGAGACTTTCTCCACCTGGAAAAGTATGATTTGCAGGAGTTATTCTTCCGAAACCTATCTGAAGTCTCACAGGGAAACAATGTGGTTGAAACTCCTGCTTCTAACTCGATGGTTTTCTTTCTAGGAATGCATGTGTTTCATCAACTTAGTTGACTATTCCTATTTGGAACACAATGAGCCTATCTCCCACCTGAAAACTGTGATCAGCAGGATGTATTCCTTTCCAAAACTTGCTTAATTCTCAAAGGGAAACAGTGTGCTAGAAGCTGCGGCTTCCAACATAGGTGATTGTCTTTGCAGGGCTACATGTGTTTCTTCAACTCACCTGAATAGGCCTACTTAGTGCAAAGAGAGACCTTCTGCACCTTGAAACAACTACGTTGCAAGAGATAGTCCTTTCAAAAACCAATTTAATTGTCCCAAGAACAAGGTGCTAAATGCTGCAGTTTCTAGCATACATGGTTTTCTTTGGGCAGGAACATGTGTTACTTCCACTCAGCTGAATAGGCCTATTTGGAGCAAACACAGCCTAGCTCCACTTTGAAACACCAAAGTTGCTGGAAGCATTCCTTTCCAGAACGGACACAATTCTCACTGGAATACAATGTGTCAGATGCTCCGCCTTCTAACATAGACGGTTTTCTTTGGAGAGATACTTGGGTTTCTTAAACTCAGCTGAATATACTTTAAGGGATCAGACAGAGTCTATCTCCACCTTCAACCACCTAAGTTCCAGGAAGTATTCCTTTAAAAAACTCACCGAATACTGCAGGCAAACAATGTGGTAGAAGCTGCTGGTTCTAAGACAGATGATTTTCTTTCAAGAGATACATGTGTTTCTAGAAGTTAGCTGAATAGGCCACTTTGGAACAAAATGAGCCTTTCTCCACCTAAAAAATACTGATTCTCAGGAGTTATTCCTTTCAAAACCAAATTCAATTTGGACAGGGAAACAGTGTGCTAGATGCTCCTGCTTCAAACAGGGATTGTTTTCTTTCGAGAAATACCTGTGTTTCTTCACTGTAGCCCAGTAGGGCTATTTGGAATAAAGTGAGCCTTTTCGACCTTGAAAACTGTGATTTGCAGGGATTACTCATTTCGAAAACTAATTCAACTCTCAAAGTGAAACAATGTGCTCTGCTACAGCTTCTAGCATACATGCTTTTCTTTGAAGAGGTACATGAATTTCTTCAACTCAGCTGGAGAGCCCTAATAGACCAAACGCAGTCTATATTAACCCTTCAACACCTAAGATTCAGGAAGTTTTCATTTACAAACTAATGCAGTTCTCACAGGAAAACAGTGTGCTTCTAACATGGATGGTTTTCCTGTGAGAGATACATGTGTTTCTTCAACTCAGCGGAAAAGGCATATTTGGAGCAAAGAGAGACAACCTATCTTGAAATACCTTAGTTGCAGGAAGCATTGCATTGAAAACCTAACTCAATACTCACAAGGAATCAATGTTCTACATGCTCCTGCATCTAATAGCGATGGTTTTCTTTGAGAGATACCTGTGTTTCTTCCACTTGGCTGAATAGGCCTTTTTGGAACAAAATGAGCTTTTCTGCACTTTGAAAACTATGAACTACAGAAAGTGTTTCTTTAAAAACCTAACACAATTCTCATAAGGACGGAAATGCTGAATGCTGCAGCTTCTATCGTAGATGGTTTTCTTATGAGAGATACAAGGGTTTCTTCACCTCAGCTGAATATACGTTAAGTTAACAAACAGAGTCTATCCCCACCTTGAACCACCTAAGTTCCAGGAAGTATTCCTTTAAAAAACTAGCCGAATTCTACAGGGAAACAATGTGGTAGAAGCTCCTGGTCATAAGACAGATAGATTTCTTTCCAGAGATACATGTGGTTCTTCAAGTTAGCTGAATAGGCCTATTTAGAACAACATGAGCCTTTCTCCACCTAGAAAATTCTGATATGCAACAGATATTCCTTTCAAAATCAAACTCAATTCTCACAGGGAAACAATGTGGTTGATGCTACATCTTTTAAAACAGGTGGTTTTCTTGAAGGAGATAGATGTGTTCCTTCAACTCAATGGAAAATGCCGAGTTGGAGCCAATGGAATCTATCTCCACCTTGAAACACCTAAGATGCAGGATGTGTTTTTTCAGAACAAACTGAATTCTCACAGGAAAAGCATGTGCTACATCCTCCTGCATCGACCAATAAAGGATTTCCTTGACAGACACATGTGTTTCATCACCTCACCTGAATAGGTGTATTTGAAGCACAAGGAGCCTCTCTCCCCTTTGAACATTTTGGTTTGCAGGAATTATTCCTTTCAACACATAACACAAATCTCACTGGAAAAAAGGTGCTACATGCTCCTGCTTCTAACACAGGCAGTTTTCTTTTGAGGGATACAAGGATTCCTTCAATTTAGCTGAATAGGTCTATTTGCAACAAAATGAGCCCTTCTCCACCTTGAAAACTATCGTTCACAGGAATTATTCCTTTCAAAACTAACTCAATTCTCTGAGGGAGACAATGCAGAAGATGCTGCAGCTTCTCTCATAGATGGTTGTCTTTGGAGAGATAAACGTGTTTCCTCCCCTCAGTTGAATAGGCCTATTTGGAGCAACAAGGGCCTATCTCCACCTTGAAGCACCTAATTTCCAGGAAGTCTTTCTTTCAAAAGTTAACTCAGTCATCACAGAGAAACAATGTGCTGCTAGCTTCGGTTTCTACACAGATGGATTTCCTTCGAGAGATACTTGAGTTTCTTCAAGTAAGATGAATTGGTGGATCTGCAGCAAAATGAGCCTTTTCCATCTTGAAAACTTTGGTTTGCAGGAAGTACTCCTTTCAGAAACTAAATGAGTTCTCATGGCATAAAAATGGGCTCTGTGCGGCAGCCGCTTTCGTAGCTGAGTTTCTGTGAAGAGATACATATGGTTCTTCAACTTAGGTGACTAGGCCTATTTGGAGCAAACTGAGGCTATTTCCACCTTGATAGACCGTGGTTGCAGGAAGTATTCTTTTCCAAAACTTACGCAATTCTCACAGGAAAACAATGTGCTAGGTGCTCCTGCTTCAAACAGGGGTGGTTTTCTTTCGAGAAATACCTGTGTTTCTTCAACTTAGCCAAGTAGGGCTACTTGGAATAAAATGAGCCTTTTCGACCTTGAAAACTGTGAATTGCAGGAATTACTCTTCTCCAAATCCAATTCAACTCTCAAAGGGATACCTTGTGCTAGATGCTAGAGCTTCTACCATGCATACTTTTCTTTTAGAGGTACATGTACTTCCTCTACTCAGCTGAATAGCCCTCATGGACCAAACGCAGCCTATCTCCCCCTGCAAACACCTAAGATTCATGAAGAATTCCTTTCAAAAACTAACACAGTTCTCACAGGAAAGCATGTGCTTCTAACATGGATGGTTTTCCTTTGAGAGATACATGTGTTTCTTCAACTTAGCTGAATAGGCCTATTTGAAATGAGGGGAGCCTACTTTGAATATTGATATTTGCAGGGTGCAATGCTTTCAAAAACTAAATGAATTCTCATAGTGAAACACTGTGCTAGATGTGGCAGTTTCTACCATTGATGGATTCCTTTGCATACATGCATGTGTATCTTCAGGTCACCCAAATAGGCCTACTTAGAGTAAGCACATGCTCTCTCCATCTTGAAACACCTAAGTGGCAGTAAGTATTCCTTTCAAAAATAACTCAAGTGTCAGAGGGAAACAACGTGCTCAATGCAAATGCTTCCATCACAGACGGTTTCCTTTGGAGAGGTACATGTGTTACATCTCCTTAGGGGAATAGGCCTATTTGGAACAAAATGATCCTTTCTCCACTGTGAATACTATGACTTGCAGGATGTATTCCACTCACAAAGTAACTCAAGTCTCACAAGGAAACAAAGTGGTAGGTTCTTTGCATGTAACATAGATTATTTTCTTTTGAGATACACACATGTTTCATCAACTTACTTGAACTGGCATATTTGCAAGAAAATGAGACTTTCTCCACCTGGAAAAGTATGATTTGCAGGAGTTATTCTTCCGAAACCTATCTGAAGTCTCACAGGGAAACAATGTGGTTGAAACTCCTGCTTCTAACTCGATGGTTTTCTTTCTAGGAATGCATGTGTTTCATCAACTTAGTTGACTATTCCTATTTGGAACACAATGAGCCTATCTCCCACCTGAAAACTGTGATCAGCAGGATGTATTCCTTTCCAAAACTTGCTTAATTCTCAAAGGGAAACAGTGTGCTAGAAGCTGCGGCTTCCAACATAGGTGATTGTCTTTGCAGGGCTACATGTGTTTCTTCAACTCACCTGAATAGGCCTACTTAGTGCAAAGAGAGACCTTCTGCACCTTGAAACAACTACGCTGCAAGAGATAGTCCTTTCAAAAACCAATTTAATTGTCCCAAGAACAAGGTGCTAAATGCTGCAGTTTCTAGCATACATGGTTTTCTTTGGGCAGGAACATGTGTTACTTCCACTCAGCTGAATAGGCCTATTTGGAGCAAACACAGCCTAGCTCCACTTTGAAACACCAAAGTTGCTGGAAGCATTCCTTTCCAGAACGGACACAATTCTCACTGGAATACAATGTTTCAGATGCTCCGGCTTCTAACATAGACGGTTTTCTTTGGAGAGATACTTGGGTTTCTTAAACTCAGCTGAATATACTTTAAGGGATCAGACAGAGTCTATCTTCACCTTCAACCACCTAAGTTCCAGGAAGTATTCCTTTAAAAAACTCACCGAATACTGCAGGCAAACAATGTGGTAGAAGCTGCTGGTTCTAAGACAGATGATTTTCTTTCAAGAGATACATGTGTTTCTAGAAGTTAGCTGAATAGGCCACTTTGGAACAAAATGAGCCTTTCTCCACCTAAAAAATACTGATTCTCAGGAGTTATTCCTTTCAAAACCAAATTCAATTTGGACAGGGAAACAGTGTGCTAGATGCTCCTGCTTCAAACAGGGATTGTTTTCTTTCGAGAAATACCTGTGTTTCTTCACTGTAGCCCAGTAGGGCTATTTGGAATAAAGTGAGCCTTTTCGACCTTGAAAACTGTGATTTGCAGGGATTACTCATTTCGAAAACTAATTCAACTCTCAAAGTGAAACAATGTGCTCTGCTACAGCTTCTAGCATACATGCTTTTCTTTGAAGAGGTACATGAATTTCTTCAACTCAGCTGGAGAGCCCTAATAGACCAAACGCAGTCTATATTAACCCTTCAACACCTAAGATTCAGGAAGTTTTCATTTACAAACTAATGCAGTTCTCACAGGAAAACAGTGTGCTTCTAACATGGATGGTTTTCCTGTGAGAGATACATGTGTTTCTTCAACTCAGCGGAAAAGGCATATTTGGAGCAAAGAGAGACAACCTATCTTGAAATACCTTAGTTGCAGGAAGCATTGCATTGAAAACCTAACTCAATACTCACAAGGAATCAATGTTCTACATGCTCCTGCATCTAATAGCGATGGTTTTCTTTGAGAGATACCTGTGTTTCTTCCACTTGGCTGAATAGGCCTTTTTGGAACAAAATGAGCTTTTCTGCACTTTGAAAACTATGAACTACAGAAAGTGTTTCTTTAAAAACCTAACACAATTCTCATAAGGACGGAAATGCTGAATGCTGCAGCTTCTATCGTAGATGGTTTTCTTATGAGAGATACAAGGGTTTCTTCACCTCAGCTGAATATACGTTAAGTTAACAAACAGAGTCTATCCCCACCTTGAACCACCTAAGTTCCAGGAAGTATTCCTTTAAAAAACTAGCCGAATTCTACAGGGAAACAATGTGGTAGAAGCTCCTGGTCATAAGACAGATAGATTTCTTTCCAGAGATACATGTGGTTCTTCAAGTTAGCTGAATAGGCCTATTTAGAACAACATGAGCCTTTCTCCACCTAGAAAATTCTGATATGCAACAGATATTCCTTTCAAAATCAAACTCAATTCTCACAGGGAAACAATGTGGTTGATGCTACATCTTTTAAAACAGGTGGTTTTCTTGAAGGAGATAGATGTGTTCCTTCAACTCAATGGAAAATGCCGAGTTGGAGCCAATGGAATCTATCTCCACCTTGAAACACCTAAGATGCAGGATGTGTTTTTTCAGAACAAACTGAATTCTCACAGGAAAAGCATGTGCTACATCCTCCTGCATCGACCAATAAAGGATTTCCTTGACAGACACATGTGTTTCATCACCTCACCTGAATAGGTGTATTTGAAGCACAAGGAGCCTCTCTCCCCTTTGAACATTTTGGTTTGCAGGAATTATTCCTTTCAACACATAACACAAATCTCACTGGAAAAAAGGTGCTACATGCTCCTGCTTCTAACACAGGCAGTTTTCTTTTGAGGGATACAAGGATTCCTTCAATTTAGCTGAATAGGTCTATTTGCAACAAAATGAGCCCTTCTCCACCTTGAAAACTATCGTTCACAGGAATTATTCCTTTCAAAACTAACTCAATTCTCTGAGGGAGACAATGCAGAAGATGCTGCAGCTTCTCTCATAGATGGTTGTCTTTGGAGAGATAAACGTGTTTCCTCCCCTCAGTTGAATAGGCCTATTTGGAGCAACAAGGGCCTATCTCCACCTTGAAGCACCTAATTTCCAGGAAGTCTTTCTTTCAAAAGTTAACTCAGTCATCACAGAGAAACAATGTGCTGCTAGCTTCGGTTTCTACACAGATGGATTTCCTTCGAGAGATACTTGAGTTTCTTCAAGTAAGATGAATTGGTGGATCTGCAGCAAAATGAGCCTTTTCCATCTTGAAAACTTTGGTTTGCAGGAAGTACTCCTTTCAGAAACTAACTGAGTTCTCATGGCATAAAAATGGGCTCTGTGCGGCAGCCGCTTTCGTAGCTGAGTTTCTGTGAAGAGATACATATGGTTCTTCAACTTAGGTGACTAGGCCTATTTGGAGCAAACTGAGGCTATTTCCACCTTGATAGACCGTGGTTGCAGGAAGTATTCTTTTCCAAAACTTACGCAATTCTCACAGGAAAACAATGTGCTAGGTGCTCCTGCTTCAAGCAGGGGTGGTTTTCTTTCGAGAAATACCTGTGTTTCTTCAACTTAGCCAAGTAGGGCTACTTGGAATAAAATGAGCCTTTTCGACCTTGAAAACTGTGAATTGCAGGAATTACTCTTCTCCAAATCCAATTCAACTCTCAAAGGGATACCTTGTGCTAGATGCTAGAGCTTCTACCATGCATACTTTTCTTTTAGAGGTACATGTACTTCCTCTACTCAGCTGAATAGCCCTCATGGACCAAACGCAGCCTATCTCCCCCTGCAAACACCTAAGATGCATGAAGAATTCCTTTCAAAAACTAACACAGTTCTCACAGGAAAGCATGTGCTTCTAACATGGATGGTTTTCCTTTGAGAGATACATGTGTTTCTTCAACTTAGCTGAATAGGCCTATTTGAAATGAGGGGAGCCTACTTTGAATATTGATATTTGCAGGGTGCAATGCTTTCAAAAACTAAATGAATTCTCATAGTGAAACACTGTGCTAGATGTGGCAGTTTCTACCATTGATGGATTCCTTTGCATACATGCATGTGTATCTTCAGGTCACCCAAATAGGCCTACTTAGAGTAAGCACATGCTCTCTCCATCTTGAAACACCTAAGTGGCAGTAAGTATTCCTTTCAAAAATAACTCAAGTGTCAGAGGGAAACAACGTGCTCAATGCAAATGCTTCCATCACAGACGGTTTCCTTTGGAGAGGTACATGTGTTACATCTCCTTAGGGGAATAGGCCTATTTGGAACAAAATGATCCTTTCTCCACTGTGAATACTATGACTTGCAGGATGTATTCCACTCACAAAGTAACTCAAGTCTCACAAGGAAACAAAGTGGTAGGTTCTTTGCATGTAACATAGATTATTTTCTTTTGAGATACACACATGTTTCATCAACTTACTTGAACTGGCATATTTGCAAGAAAATGAGACTTTCTCCACCTGGAAAAGTATGATTTGCAGGAGTTATTCTTCCGAAACCTATCTGAAGTCTCACAGGGAAACAATGTGGTTGAAACTCCTGCTTCTAACTCGATGGTTTTCTTTCTAGGAATGCATGTGTTTCATCAACTTAGTTGACTATTCCTATTTGGAACACAATGAGCCTATCTCCCACCTGAAAACTGTGATCAGCAGGATGTATTCCTTTCCAAAACTTGCTTAATTCTCAAAGGGAAACAGTGTGCTAGAAGCTGCGGCTTCCAACATAGGTGATTGTCTTTGCAGGGCTACATGTGTTTCTTCAACTCACCTGAATAGGCCTACTTAGTGCAAAGAGAGACCTTCTGCACCTTGAAACAACTACGCTGCAAGAGATAGTCCTTTCAAAAACCAATTTAATTGTCCCAAGAACAAGGTGCTAAATGCTGCAGTTTCTAGCATACATGGTTTTCTTTGGGCAGGAACATGTGTTACTTCCACTCAGCTGAATAGGCCTATTTGGAGCAAACACAGCCTAGCTCCACTTTGAAACACCAAAGTTGCTGGAAGCATTCCTTTCCAGAACGGACACAATTCTCACTGGAATACAATGTTTCAGATGCTCCGGCTTCTAACATAGACGGTTTTCTTTGGAGAGATACTTGGGTTTCTTAAACTCAGCTGAATATACTTTAAGGGATCAGACAGAGTCTATCTCCACCTTCAACCACCTAAGTTCCAGGAAGTATTCCTTTAAAAAACTCACCGAATACTGCAGGCAAACAATGTGGTAGAAGCTGCTGGTTCTAAGACAGATGATTTTCTTTCAAGAGATACATGTGTTTCTAGAAGTTAGCTGAATAGGCCACTTTGGAACAAAATGAGCCTTTCTCCACCTAAAAAATACTGATTCTCAGGAGTTATTCCTTTCAAAACCAAATTCAATTTGGACAGGGAAACAGTGTGCTAGATGCTCCTGCTTCAAACAGGGATTGTTTTCTTTCGAGAAATACCTGTGTTTCTTCACTGTAGCCCAGTAGGGCTATTTGGAATAAAGTGAGCCTTTTCGACCTTGAAAACTGTGATTTGCAGGGATTACTCATTTCGAAAACTAATTCAACTCTCAAAGTGAAACAATGTGCTCTGCTACAGCTTCTAGCATACATGCTTTTCTTTGAAGAGGTACATGAATTTCTTCAACTCAGCTGGAGAGCCCTAATAGACCAAACGCAGTCTATATTAACCCTTCAACACCTAAGATTCAGGAAGTTTTCATTTACAAACTAATGCAGTTCTCACAGGAAAACAGTGTGCTTCTAACATGGATGGTTTTCCTGTGAGAGATACATGTGTTTCTTCAACTCAGCGGAAAAGGCATATTTGGAGCAAAGAGAGACAATCTATCTTGAAATACCTTAGTTGCAGGAAGCATTGCATTGAAAACCTAACTCAATACTCACAAGGAATCAATGTTCTACATGCTCCTGCATCTAATAGCGATGGTTTTCTTTGAGAGATACCTGTGTTTCTTCCACTTGGCTGAATAGGCCTTTTTGGAACAAAATGAGCTTTTCTGCACTTTGAAAACTATGAACTACAGGAAGTGTTTCTTTAAAAACCTAACACAATTCTCATAAGGACGGAAATGCTGAATGCTGCAGCTTCTATCGTCGATGGTTTTCTTATGAGAGATACAAGGGTTTCTTCACCTCAGCTGAATATACGTTAAGTTAACAAACAGAGTCTATCCCCACCTTGAACCACCTAAGTTCCAGGAAGTATTCCTTTAAAAAACTAGCCGAATTCTACAGGGAAACAATGTGGTAGAAGCTCCTGGTCATAAGACAGATAGATTTCTTTCCAGAGATACATGTGGTGCTTCAAGTTAGCTGAATAGGCCAATTTAGAACAACATGAGCCTTTCTCCACCTAGAAAATTCTGATATGCAACAGATATTCCTTTCAAAATCACACTCAATTCTCACAGGGAAACAATGTGGTTGATACTACATCTTTTAAAACAGGTGGTTTTCTTGAAGGAGACAGATGTGTTCCTTCACCTCAATGGAAAATGCCGAGTTGGAGCCAATGGAATCTATCTCCACCTTGAAACACCTAAGATGCAGGATGTGTTTTTTCAGAACAAACTGAATTCTCACAGGAAAAGCATGTGCTACATCCTCCTGCATCGACCAATAAAGGATTTCCTTGACAGACACATGTGTTTCATCACCTCACCTGAATAGGTGTATTTGAAGCACAAGGAGCCTCTCTCCCCTTTGAACATTTTGGTTTGCAGGAATTATTCCTTTCAACACATAACACAAATCTCACTGGAAAAAAGGTGCTACATGCTCCTGCTTCTAACACAGGCAGTTTTCTTTTGAGGGATACAAGGATTCCTTCAATTTAGCTGAATAGGTCTATTTGCAACAAAATGAGCCCTTCTCCACCTTGAAAACTATCGTTCACAGGAATTATTCCTTTCAAAACTAACTCAATTCTCTGAGGGAGACAATGCAGAAGATGCTGCAGCTTCTCTCATAGATGGTTGTCTTTGGAGAGATAAACGTGTTTCCTCCCCTCAGTTGAATAGGCCTATTTGGAGCAACAAGGGCCTATCTCCACCTTGAAGCACCTAATTTCCAGGAAGTCTTTCTTTCAAAAGTTAACTCAGTCATCACAGAGAAACAATGTGCTGCTAGCTTCGGTTTCTACACAGATGGATTTCCTTCGAGAGATACTTGAGTTTCTTCAAGTAAGATGAATTGGTGGATCTGCAGCAAAATGAGCCTTTTCCATCTTGAAAACTTTGGTTTGCAGGAAGTACTCCTTTCAGAAACTAACTGAGTTCTCATGGCATAAAAATGGGCTCTGTGCGGCAGCCGCTTTCGTAGCTGAGTTTCTGTGAAGAGATACATATGGTTCTTCAACTTAGGTGACTAGGCCTATTTGGAGCAAACTGAGGCTATTTCCACCTTGATAGACCGTGGTTGCAGGAAGTATTCTTTTCCAAAACTTACGCAATTCTCACAGGAAAACAATGTGCTAGGTGCTCCTGCTTCAAACAGGGGTGGTTTTCTTTCGAGAAATACCTGTGTTTCTTCAACTTAGCCAAGTAGGGCTACTTGGAATAAAATGAGCCTTTTCGACCTTGAAAACTGTGAATTGCAGGAATTACTCTTCTCCAAATCCAATTCAACTCTCAAAGGGATACCTTGTGCTAGATGCTAGAGCTTCTACCATGCATACTTTTCTTTTAGAGGTACATGTACTTCCTCTACTCAGCTGAATAGCCCTCATGGACCAAACGCAGCCTATCTCCCCCTGCAAACACCTAACATTCATGAAGAATTCCTTTCAAAAACTAACACAGTTCTCACAGGAAAGCATGTGCTTCTAACATGGATGGTTTTCCTTTGAGAGATACATGTGTTTCTTCAACTTAGCTGAATAGGCCTATTTGAAATGAGGGGAGCCTACTTTGAATATTGATATTTGCAGGGTGCAATGCTTTCAAAAACTAAATGAATTCTCATAGTGAAACACTGTGCTAGATGTGGCAGTTTCTACCATTGATGGATTCCTTTGCATACATGCATGTGTATCTTCAGGTCACCCAAATAGGCCTACTTAGAGTAAGCACATGCTCTCTCCATCTTGAAACACCTAAGTGGCAGTAAGTATTCCTTTCAAAAATAACTCAAGTGTCAGAGGGAAACAACGTGCTCAATGCAAATGCTTCCATCACAGACGGTTTCCTTTGGAGAGGTACATGTGTTACATCTCCTTAGGGGAATAGGCCTATTTGGAACAAAATGATCCTTTCTCCACTGTGAATACTATGACTTGCAGGATGTATTCCACTCACAAAGTAACTCAAGTCTCACAAGGAAACAAAGTGGTAGGTTCTTTGCATGTAACATAGATTATTTTCTTTTGAGATACACACATGTTTCATCAACTTACTTGAACTGGCATATTTGCAAGAAAATGAGACTTTCTCCACCTGGAAAAGTATGATTTGCAGGAGTTATTCTTCCGAAACCTATCTGAAGTCTCACAGGGAAACAATGTGGTTGAAACTCCTGCTTCTAACTCGATGGTTTTCTTTCTAGGAATGCATGTGTTTCATCAACTTAGTTGACTATTCCTATTTGGAACACAATGAGCCTATCTCCCACCTGAAAACTGTGATCAGCAGGATGTATTCCTTTCCAAAACTTGCTTAATTCTCAAAGGGAAACAGTGTGCTAGAAGCTGCGGCTTCCAACATAGGTGATTGTCTTTGCAGGGCTACATGTGTTTCTTCAACTCACCTGAATAGGCCTACTTAGTGCAAAGAGAGACCTTCTGCACCTTGAAACAACTACGCTGCAAGAGATAGTCCTTTCAAAAACCAATTTAATTGTCCCAAGAACAAGGTGCTAAATGCTGCAGTTTCTAGCATACATGGTTTTCTTTGGGCAGGAACATGTGTTACTTCCACTCAGCTGAATAGGCCTATTTGGAGCAAACACAGCCTAGCTCCACTTTGAAACACCAAAGTTGCTGGAAGCATTCCTTTCCAGAACGGACACAATTCTCACTGGAATACAATGTTTCAGATGCTCCGGCTTCTAACATAGACGGTTTTCTTTGGAGAGATACTTGGGTTTCTTAAACTCAGCTGAATATACTTTAAGGGATCAGACAGAGTCTATCTTCACCTTCAACCACCTAAGTTCCAGGAAGTATTCCTTTAAAAAACTCACCGAATACTGCAGGCAAACAATGTGGTAGAAGCTGCTGGTTCTAAGACAGATGATTTTCTTTCAAGAGATACATGTGTTTCTAGAAGTTAGCTGAATAGGCCACTTTGGAACAAAATGAGCCTTTCTCCACCTAAAAAATACTGATTCTCAGGAGTTATTCCTTTCAAAACCAAATTCAATTTGGACAGGGAAACAGTGTGCTAGATGCTCCTGCTTCAAACAGGGATTGTTTTCTTTCGAGAAATACCTGTGTTTCTTCACTGTAGCCCAGTAGGGCTATTTGGAATAAAGTGAGCCTTTTCGACCTTGAAAACTGTGATTTGCAGGGATTACTCATTTCGAAAACTAATTCAACTCTCAAAGTGAAACAATGTGCTCTGCTACAGCTTCTAGCATACATGCTTTTCTTTGAAGAGGTACATGAATTTCTTCAACTCAGCTGGAGAGCCCTAATAGACCAAACGCAGTCTATATTAACCCTTCAACACCTAAGATTCAGGAAGTTTTCATTTACAAACTAATGCAGTTCTCACAGGAAAACAGTGTGCTTCTAACATGGATGGTTTTCCTGTGAGAGATACATGTGTTTCTTCAACTCAGCGGAAAAGGCATATTTGAGGCAAAGAGAGACAACCTATCTTGAAATACCTTAGTTGCAGGAAGCATTGCATTGAAAACCTAACTCAATACTCACAAGGAATCAATGTTCTACATGCTCCTGCATCTAATAGCGATGGTTTTCTTTGAGAGATACCTGTGTTTCTTCCACTTGGCTGAATAGGCCTTTTTGGAACAAAATGAGCTTTTCTGCACTTTGAAAACTATGAACTACAGAAAGTGTTTCTTTAAAAACCTAACACAATTCTCATAAGGACGGAAATGCTGAATGCTGCAGCTTCTATCGTAGATGGTTTTCTTATGAGAGATACAAGGGTTTCTTCACCTCAGCTGAATATACGTTAAGTTAACAAACAGAGTCTATCCCCACCTTGAACCACCTAAGTTCCAGGAAGTATTCCTTTAAAAAACTAGCCGAATTCTACAGGGAAACAATGTGGTAGAAGCTCCTGGTCATAAGACAGATAGATTTCTTTCCAGAGATACATGTGGTTCTTCAAGTTAGCTGAATAGGCCTATTTAGAACAACATGAGCCTTTCTCCACCTAGAAAATTCTGATATGCAACAGATATTCCTTTCAAAATCAAACTCAATTCTCACAGGGAAACAATGTGGTTGATGCTACATCTTTTAAAACAGGTGGTTTTCTTGAAGGAGATAGATGTGTTCCTTCAACTCAATGGAAAATGCCGAGTTGGAGCCAATGGAATCTATCTCCACCTTGAAACACCTAAGATGCAGGATGTGTTTTTTCAGAACAAACTGAATTCTCACAGGAAAAGCATGTGCTACATCCTCCTGCATCGACCAATAAAGGATTTCCTTGACAGACACATGTGTTTCATCACCTCACCTGAATAGGTGTATTTGAAGCACAAGGAGCCTCTCTCCCCTTTGAACATTTTGGTTTGCAGGAATTATTCCTTTCAACACATAACACAAATCTCACTGGAAAAAAGGTGCTACATGCTCCTGCTTCTAACACAGGCAGTTTTCTTTTGAGGGATACAAGGATTCCTTCAATTTAGCTGAATAGGTCTATTTGCAACAAAATGAGCCCTTCTCCACCTTGAAAACTATCGTTCACAGGAATTATTCCTTTCAAAACTAACTCAATTCTCTGAGGGAGACAATGCAGAAGATGCTGCAGCTTCTCTCATAGATGGTTGTCTTTGGAGAGATAAACGTGTTTCCTCCCCTCAGTTGAATAGGCCTATTTGGAGCAACAAGGGCCTATCTCCACCTTGAAGCACCTAATTTCCAGGAAGTCTTTCTTTCAAAAGTTAACTCAGTCATCACAGAGAAACAATGTGCTGCTAGCTTCGGTTTCTACACAGATGGATTTCCTTCGAGAGATACTTGAGTTTCTTCAAGTAAGATGAATTGGTGGATCTGCAGCAAAATGAGCCTTTTCCATCTTGAAAACTTTGGTTTGCAGGAAGTACTCCTTTCAGAAACTAACTGAGTTCTCATGGCATAAAAATGGGCTCTGTGCGGCAGCCGCTTTCGTAGCTGAGTTTCTGTGAAGAGATACATATGGTTCTTCAACTTAGGTGACTAGGCCTATTTGGAGCAAACTGAGGCTATTTCCACCTTGATAGACCGTGGTTGCAGGAAGTATTCTTTTCCAAAACTTACGCAATTCTCACAGGAAAACAATGTGCTAGGTGCTCCTGCTTCAAACAGGGGTGGTTTTCTTTCGAGAAATACCTGTGTTTCTTCAACTTAGCCAAGTAGGGCTACTTGGAATAAAATGAGCCTTTTCGACCTTGAAAACTGTGAATTGCAGGAATTACTCTTCTCCAAATCCAATTCAACTCTCAAAGGGATACCTTGTGCTAGATGCTAGAGCTTCTACCATGCATACTTTTCTTTTAGAGGTACATGTACTTCCTCTACTCAGCTGAATAGCCCTCATGGACCAAACGCAGCCTATCTCCCCCTGCAAACACCTAACATTCATGAAGAATTCCTTTCAAAAACTAACACAGTTCTCACAGGAAAGCATGTGCTTCTAACATGGATGGTTTTCCTTTGAGAGATACATGTGTTTCTTCAACTTAGCTGAATAGGCCTATTTGAAATGAGGGGAGCCTACTTTGAATATTGATATTTGCAGGGTGCAATGCTTTCAAAAACTAAATGAATTCTCATAGTGAAACACTGTGCTAGATGTGGCAGTTTCTACCATTGATGGATTCCTTTGCATACATGCATGTGTATCTTCAGGTCACCCAAATAGGCCTACTTAGAGTAAGCACATGCTCTCTCCATCTTGAAACACCTAAGTGGCAGTAAGTATTCCTTTCAAAAATAACTCAAGTGTCAGAGGGAAACAACGTGCTCAATGCAAATGCTTCCATCACAGACGGTTTCCTTTGGAGAGGTACATGTGTTACATCTCCTTAGGGGAATAGGCCTATTTGGAACAAAATGATCCTTTCTCCACTGTGAATACTATGACTTGCAGGATGTATTCCACTCACAAAGTAACTCAAGTCTCACAAGGAAACAAAGTGGTAGGTTCTTTGCATGTAACATAGATTATTTTCTTTTGAGATACACACATGTTTCATCAACTTACTTGAACTGGCATATTTGCAAGAAAATGAGACTTTCTCCACCTGGAAAAGTATGATTTGCAGGAGTTATTCTTCCGAAACCTATCTGAAGTCTCACAGGGAAACAATGTGGTTGAAACTCCTGCTTCTAACTCGATGGTTTTCTTTCTAGGAATGCATGTGTTTCATCAACTTAGTTGACTATTCCTATTTGGAACACAATGAGCCTATCTCCCACCTGAAAACTGTGATCAGCAGGATGTATTCCTTTCCAAAACTTGCTTAATTCTCAAAGGGAAACAGTGTGCTAGAAGCTGCGGCTTCCAACATAGGTGATTGTCTTTGCAGGGCTACATGTGTTTCTTCAACTCACCTGAATAGGCCTACTTAGTGCAAAGAGAGACCTTCTGCACCTTGAAACAACTACGCTGCAAGAGATAGTCCTTTCAAAAACCAATTTAATTGTCCCAAGAACAAGGTGCTAAATGCTGCAGTTTCTAGCATACATGGTTTTCTTTGGGCAGGAACATGTGTTACTTCCACTCAGCTGAATAGGCCTATTTGGAGCAAACACAGCCTAGCTCCACTTTGAAACACCAAAGTTGCTGGAAGCATTCCTTTCCAGAACGGACACAATTCTCACTGGAATACAATGTGTCAGATGCTCCGGCTTCTAACATAGACGGTTTTCTTTGGAGAGATACTTGGGTTTCTTAAACTCAGCTGAATATACTTTAAGGGATCAGACAGAGTCTATCTCCACCTTCAACCACCTAAGTTCCAGGAAGTATTCCTTTAAAAAACTCACCGAATACTGCAGGCAAACAATGTGGTAGAAGCTGCTGGTTCTAAGACAGATGATTTTCTTTCAAGAGATACATGTGTTTCTAGAAGTTAGCTGAATAGGCCACTTTGGAACAAAATGAGCCTTTCTCCACCTAAAAAATACTGATTCTCAGGAGTTATTCCTTTCAAAACGAAATTCAATTTGGACAGGGAAACAGTGTGCTAGATGCTCCTGCTTCAAACAGGGATTGTTTTCTTTCGAGAAATACTTGTGTTTCTTCACTGTAGCCCAGTAGGGCTATTTGGAATAAACTGAGCCTTTTCGACCTTGAAAACTGTGATTTGCAGGGATTACTCATTTCGAAAACTAATTCAACTCTCAAAGTGAAACAATGTGCTCTGCTACAGCTTCTAGCATACATGCTTTTCTTTGAAGAGGTACATGAATTTCTTCAACTCAGCTGGAGAGCCCTAATAGACCAAACGCAGTCTATATTAACCCTTCAACACCTAAGATTCAGGAAGTTTTCCTTTACAAACTAATGCAGTTCTCACAGGGAAACAGGGTGCTTCTAACATGGATGGTTTTCCTGTGAGAGATACATGTGTTTCTTCAACTCAGCGGAAAAGGCATATTTGGAGCAAAGAGAGACAATCTATCTTGAAATACCTTAGTTGCAGGAAGCATTGCATTGAAAACCTAACTCAATACTCACAAGGAATCAATGTTCTACATGCTCCTGCATCTAATAGCGATGGTTTTCTTTGAGAGATACCTGTGTTTCTTCCACTTGGCTGAATAGGCCTTTTTGGAACAAAATGAGCTTTTCTGCACTTTGAAAACTATGAACTACAGGAAGTGTTTCTTTAAAAACCTAACACAATTCTCATAAGGACGGAAATGCTGAATGCTGCAGCTTCTATCGTCGATGGTTTTCTTATGAGAGATACAAGGGTTTCTTCACCTCAGCTGAATATACGTTAAGTTAACAAACAGAGTCTATCCCCACCTTGAACCACCTAAGTTCCAGGAAGTATTCCTTTAAAAAACTAGCCGAATTCTACAGGGAAACAATGTGGTAGAAGCTCCTGGTCATAAGACAGATAGATTTCTTTCCAGAGATACATGTGGTGCTTCAAGTTAGCTGAATAGGCCTATTTAGAACAACATGAGCCTTTCTCCACCTAGAAAATTCTGATATGCAACAGATATTCCTTTCAAAATCACACTCAATTCTCACAGGGAAACAATGTGGTTGATGCTACATCTTTTAAAACAGGTGGTTTTCTTGAAGGAGACAGATGTGTTCCTTCACCTCAATGGAAAATGCCGAGTTGGAGCCAATGGAATCTATCTCCACCTTGAAACACCTAAGATGCAGGATGTGTTTTTTCAGAACAAACTGAATTCTCACAGGAAAAGCATGTGCTACATCCTCCTGCATCGACCAATGAAGGATTTCCTTGACAGACACATGTGTTTGATCACCTCACCTGAATAGGTGTATTTGAAGTACAAGGAGCCTTTCTCCCCTTTGAACATTTTGGTTTGCAGGAATTATTCCTTTCAAAACATAACACAAATCTCACTGGAAAAAAGGTGCTACATGCTCCTGCTTCTAACACAGGTGGTTTTCTTTTGAGGGATACAAGGATTCCTTCAATTTAGCTGAATAGGTCTATTTGCAACAAAATGAGCCCTTCTCCACCTTGAAAACTATCGTTCACAGGAATTATTCCTTTCAAAAGTAACTCAATTCTCTGAGGGAGACAATGCAGAAGATGCTGCAGCTTCTCTCATAGATGGTTGTCTTTGGAGAGATAAACGTGTTTCCTCCCCTCAGTTGAATAGGCCTATTTGGAGCAACAAGGGCCTATCTCCACCTTGAAGCACCTAATTTCCAGGAAGTCTTTCTTTCAAAAGTTAACTCAGTCATCACAGAGAAACAATGTGCTGCTAGCTTCGGTTTCTACACAGATGGATTTCCTTCGAGAGATACTTGAGTTTCTTCAAGTAAGATGAATTGGTGGATCTGCAGCATAATGAGCCTTTTCCATCTTGAAAACTTTGGTTTGCAGGAAGTACTCCTTTCAGAAACTAACTGAGTTCTCATGGCATAAAAATGGGCTCTGTGCGGCAGCCGCTTTCGTAGCTGAGTTTCTGTGAAGAGATACATATGGTTCTTCAACTTAGGTGACTAGGCCTATTTGGAGCAAACTGAGGCTATTTCCACCTTGATAGACCGTGGTTGCAGGAAGTATTCTTTTCCAAAACTTACGCAATTCTCACAGGAAAACAATGTGCTAGGTGCTCCTGCTTCAAGCAGGGGTGGTTTTCTTTCGAGAAATACCTGTGTTTCTTCAACTTAGCCAAGTAGGGCTATTTGGAATAAAATGAGCCTTTTCGACCTTGAAAACTGTGAAATGCAGGAATTACTCTTCTCCAAATCCAATTCAACTCTCAAAGGGATACATTGTGCTAGATGCTAGAGCTTCTACCATGCATACTTTTCTTTTAGAGGTACATGTACTTCCTCTACTCAGCTGAATAGCCCTCATGGACCAAACGCAGCCTATCTCGCCCTGCAAACACCTAAGATTCATGAAGAATTCCTTTCAAAAACTAACACAGTTCTCACAGGAAAGCATGTGCTTCTAACATGGATGGTTTTCCTTTGAGAGATACATGTGTTTCTTCAACTTAGCTGAATAGGCCTATTTGAAATGAGGGGAGCCTACTTTGAATATTGATATTTGCAGGGTGCAATGCTTTAAAAAACTAAATGAATTCTCATAGTGAAACACTGTGCTAGATGTGGCAGTTTCTACCATTGATGGATTTCTTTGCATACATGCATGTGTATCTTCAATTCACCCAAATAGGCCTACTTAGAGTAAGCACATGCTCTCTCCATCTTGAAACACCTAAGTGGCAGTAAGTATTCCTTTCAAAAATAACTCAAGTCTCAGAGGGAAACAACGTGCTCCATGCAAATGCTTCCATCACAGACGGTTTCCTTTGGAGAGGTACATGTGTTACATCTCCTTAGGGGAATAGGCCTATTTGGAACAAAATGATCCTTTCTCCACTGTGAATACTATGACTTGGAGGATGTATGCCACTCACAAAGTAACTCAAGTCTCACAAGGAAACAAAGTGGTAGGTTCTTTGCATGTAACATAGATTATTTTCTTTTGAGATACACACATGTTTCATCAACTTACTTGAACTGGCATATTTGCAAGAAAATGAGACTTTCTCCACCTGGAAAAGTATGATTTGCAGGAGTAGAATAGGCCTACTTAGTGCAAAGAGAGACCTTCTGCACCTTGAAACAACTACGTTGCAAGAGATAGTCCTTTCAAAAACCAATTTAATTGTCCCAAGAACAAGGTGCTAAATGCTGCAGTTTCGAGCATACATGGTTTTCTTTGGGCAGGAACATGTGTTACTTCCACTCAGCTGAATAGGCCTATTTGGAGCAAACAGCCTAGCTCCACTTTGAAACACCAAAGTTGCTGGAAGCATTCCTTTCCAGAATGGACACAATTCTCACTGGAATACAATGTGTCAGATGCTCCGGCTTCTAACATAGACGGTTTTCTTTGGAGAGATACTTGGGTTTCTTAAACTCAGCTGAATATACTTTAAGGGATCAGACAGAGTCTATCTCCACCTTCAACCACCTAAGTTCCAGGAAGTATTCCTTTAAAAAACTCACCGAATACTGCAGGCAAACAATGTGGTAGAAGCTGCTGGTTCTAAGACAGATGATTTTCTTTCAAGAGATACATGTGTTTCTAGAAGTTAGCTGAATAGGCCACTTTGGAAAAAAATGAGCCTTTCTCCACCTAAAAAATACTGATTCTCAGGAGTTATTCCTTTCAAAACCAAATTCAATTTGGACAGGGAAACAGTGTGCTAGATGCTCCTGCTTCAAACAGGGATTGTTTTCTTTCGAGAAATACCTGTGTTTCTTCACTGTAGCCCAGAAGGGCTATTTGGAATAAAGTGAGCCTTTTCGACCTTGAAAACTGTGATTTGCAGGGATTACTCATTTCGAAAACTAATTCAACTCTCAAAGTGAAACAATGTGCTCTGCTACAGCTTCTAGCATACATGCTTTTCTTTGAAGAGGTACATGAATTTCTTCAACTCAGCTGGAGAGCCCTAATAGACCAAACGCAGTCTATATTAACCCTTCAACACCTAAGATTCAGGAAGTTTTCATTTACAAACTAATGCAGTTCTCACAGGAAAACAGTGTGCTTCTAACATGGATGGTTTTCCTGTGAGAGATACATGTGTTTCTTCAACTCAGCGGAAAAGGCATATTTGGAGCAAAGGGAGACAATCTATCTTGAAATCCCTTAGTTGCAGGAAGCATTGCATTGAAAACCTAACTCAATACTCACAAGGAATCAATGTTCTACATGCTCCTGCATCTAATAGCGATGGTTTTCTTTGAGAGATACCTGTGTTTCTTCCACTTGGCTGAATAGGCCTTTTTGGAACAAAATGAGCTTTTCTGCACTTTGAAAACTATGAACTACAGGAAGTGTTTCTTTAAAAACCTAACACAATTCTCATAAGGACGGAAATGCTGAATGCTGCAGCTTCTATCGTCGATGGTTTTCTTATGAGAGATACAAGGGTTTCTTCACCTCAGCTGAATATACGTTAAGTTAACAAACAGAGTCTATCCCCACCTTGAACCACCTAAGTTCCAGGAAGTATTCCTTTAAAAAACTAGCCGAATTCTACAGGGAAACAATGTGGTAGAAGCTCCTGGTCATAAGACAGATAGATTTCTTTCCAGAGATACATGTGGTGCTTCAAGTTAGCTGAATAGGCCAATTTAGAACAACATGAGCCTTTCTCCACCTAGAAAATTCTGATATGCAACAGATATTCCTTTCAAAATCACACTCAATTCTCACAGGGAAACAATGTGGTTGATACTACATCTTTTAAAACAGGTGGTTTTCTTGAAGGAGACAGATGTGTTCCTTCACCTCAATGGAAAATGCCGAGTTGGAGCCAATGGAATCTATCTCCACCTTGAAACACCTAAGATGCAGGATGTGTTTTTTCAGAACAAACTGAATTCTCACAGGAAAAGCATGTGCTACATCCTCCTGCATCGACCAATAAAGGATTTCCTTGACAGACACATGTGTTTCATCACCTCACCTGAATAGGTGTATTTGAAGCACAAGGAGCCTCTCTCCCCTTTGAACATTTTGGTTTGCAGGAATTATTCCTTTCAACACATAACACAAATCTCACTGGAAAAAAGGTGCTACATGCTCCTGCTTCTAACACAGGCAGTTTTCTTTTGAGGGATACAAGGATTCCTTCAATTTAGCTGAATAGGTCTATTTGCAACAAAATGAGCCCTTCTCCACCTTGAAAACTATCGTTCACAGGAATTATTCCTTTCAAAACTAACTCAATTCTCTGAGGGAGACAATGCAGAAGATGCTGCAGCTTCTCTCATAGATGGTTGTCTTTGGAGAGATAAACGTGTTTCCTCCCCTCAGTTGAATAGGCCTATTTGGAGCAACAAGGGCCTATCTCCACCTTGAAGCACCTAATTTCCAGGAAGTCTTTCTTTCAAAAGTTAACTCAGTCATCACAGAGAAACAATGTGCTGCTAGCTTCGGTTTCTACACAGATGGATTTCCTTCGAGAGATACTTGAGTTTCTTCAAGTAAGATGAATTGGTGGATCTGCAGCAAAATGAGCCTTTTCCATCTTGAAAACTTTGGTTTGCAGGAAGTACTCCTTTCAGAAACTAACTGAGTTCTCATGGCATAAAAATGGGCTCTGTGCGGCAGCCGCTTTCGTAGCTGAGTTTCTGTGAAGAGATACATATGGTTCTTCAACTTAGGTGACTAGGCCTATTTGGAGCAAACTGAGGCTATTTCCACCTTGATAGACCGTGGTTGCAGGAAGTATTCTTTTCCAAAACTTACGCAATTCTCACAGGAAAACAATGTGCTAGGTGCTCCTGCTTCAAACAGGGGTGGTTTTCTTTCGAGAAATACCTGTGTTTCTTCAACTTAGCCAAGTAGGGCTATTTGGAATAAAATGAGCCTTTTCGACCTTGAAAACTGTGAATTGCAGGAATTACTCTTCTCCAAATCCAATTCAACTCTCAAAGGGATACCTTGTGCTAGATGCTAGAGCTTCTACCATGCATACTTTTCTTTTAGAGGTACATGTACTTCCTCTACTCAGCTGAATAGCCCTCATGGACCAAACGCAGCCTATCTCCCCCTGCAAACACCTAACATTCATGAAGAATTCCTTTCAAAAACTAACACAGTTCTCACAGGAAAGCATGTGCTTCTAACATGGATGGTTTTCCTTTGAGAGATACATGTGTTTCTTCAACTTAGCTGAATAGGCCTATTTGAAATGAGGGGAGCCTACTTTGAATATTGATATTTGCAGGGTGCAATGCTTTCAAAAACTAAATGAATTCTCATAGTGAAACACTGTGCTAGATGTGGCAGTTTCTACCATTGATGGATTCCTTTGCATACATGCATGTGTATCTTCAGGTCACCCAAATAGGCCTACTTAGAGTAAGCACATGCTCTCTCCATCTTGAAACACCTAAGTGGCAGTAAGTATTCCTTTCAAAAATAACTCAAGTGTCAGAGGGAAACAACGTGCTCAATGCAAATGCTTCCATCACAGACGGTTTCCTTTGGAGAGGTACATGTGTTACATCTCCTTAGGGGAATAGGCCTATTTGGAACAAAATGATCCTTTCTCCACTGTGAATACTATGACTTGCAGGATGTATTCCACTCACAAAGTAACTCAAGTCTCACAAGGAAACAAAGTGGTAGGTTCTTTGCATGTAACATAGATTATTTTCTTTTGAGATACACACATGTTTCATCAACTTACTTGAACTGGCATATTTGCAAGAAAATGAGACTTTCTCCACCTGGAAAAGTATGATTTGCAGGAGTTATTCTTCCGAAACCTATCTGAAGTCTCACAGGGAAACAATGTGGTTGAAACTCCTGCTTCTAACTCGATGGTTTTCTTTCTAGGAATGCATGTGTTTCATCAACTTAGTTGACTATTCCTATTTGGAACACAATGAGCCTATCTCCCACCTGAAAACTGTGATCAGCAGGATGTATTCCTTTCCAAAACTTGCTTAATTCTCAAAGGGAAACAGTGTGCTAGAAGCTGCGGCTTCCAACATAGGTGATTGTCTTTGCAGGGCTACATGTGTTTCTTCAACTCACCTGAATAGGCCTACTTAGTGCAAAGAGAGACCTTCTGCACCTTGAAACAACTACGCTGCAAGAGATAGTCCTTTCAAAAACCAATTTAATTGTCCCAAGAACAAGGTGCTAAATGCTGCAGTTTCTAGCATACATGGTTTTCTTTGGGCAGGAACATGTGTTACTTCCACTCAGCTGAATAGGCCTATTTGGAGCAAACACAGCCTAGCTCCACTTTGAAACACCAAAGTTGCTGGAAGCATTCCTTTCCAGAACGGACACAATTCTCACTGGAATACAATGTTTCAGATGCTCCGGCTTCTAACATAGACGGTTTTCTTTGGAGAGATACTTGGGTTTCTTAAACTCAGCTGAATATACTTTAAGGGATCAGACAGAGTCTATCTTCACCTTCAACCACCTAAGTTCCAGGAAGTATTCCTTTAAAAAACTCACCGAATACTGCAGGCAAACAATGTGGTAGAAGCTGCTGGTTCTAAGACAGATGATTTTCTTTCAAGAGATACATGTGTTTCTAGAAGTTAGCTGAATAGGCCACTTTGGAACAAAATGAGCCTTTCTCCACCTAAAAAATACTGATTCTCAGGAGTTATTCCTTTCAAAACCAAATTCAATTTGGACAGGGAAACAGTGTGCTAGATGCTCCTGCTTCAAACAGGGATTGTTTTCTTTCGAGAAATACCTGTGTTTCTTCACTGTAGCCCAGTAGGGCTATTTGGAATAAAGTGAGCCTTTTCGACCTTGAAAACTGTGATTTGCAGGGATTACTCATTTCGAAAACTAATTCAACTCTCAAAGTGAAACAATGTGCTCTGCTACAGCTTCTAGCATACATGCTTTTCTTTGAAGAGGTACATGAATTTCTTCAACTCAGCTGGAGAGCCCTAATAGACCAAACGCAGTCTATATTAACCCTTCAACACCTAAGATTCAGGAAGTTTTCATTTACAAACTAATGCAGTTCTCACAGGAAAACAGTGTGCTTCTAACATGGATGGTTTTCCTGTGAGAGATACATGTGTTTCTTCAACTCAGCGGAAAAGGCATATTTGAGGCAAAGAGAGACAACCTATCTTGAAATACCTTAGTTGCAGGAAGCATTGCATTGAAAACCTAACTCAATACTCACAAGGAATCAATGTTCTACATGCTCCTGCATCTAATAGCGATGGTTTTCTTTGAGAGATACCTGTGTTTCTTCCACTTGGCTGAATAGGCCTTTTTGGAACAAAATGAGCTTTTCTGCACTTTGAAAACTATGAACTACAGAAAGTGTTTCTTTAAAAACCTAACACAATTCTCATAAGGACGGAAATGCTGAATGCTGCAGCTTCTATCGTAGATGGTTTTCTTATGAGAGATACAAGGGTTTCTTCACCTCAGCTGAATATACGTTAAGTTAACAAACAGAGTCTATCCCCACCTTGAACCACCTAAGTTCCAGGAAGTATTCCTTTAAAAAACTAGCCGAATTCTACAGGGAAACAATGTGGTAGAAGCTCCTGGTCATAAGACAGATAGATTTCTTTCCAGAGATACATGTGGTTCTTCAAGTTAGCTGAATAGGCCTATTTAGAACAACATGAGCCTTTCTCCACCTAGAAAATTCTGATATGCAACAGATATTCCTTTCAAAATCAAACTCAATTCTCACAGGGAAACAATGTGGTTGATGCTACATCTTTTAAAACAGGTGGTTTTCTTGAAGGAGATAGATGTGTTCCTTCAACTCAATGGAAAATGCCGAGTTGGAGCCAATGGAATCTATCTCCACCTTGAAACACCTAAGATGCAGGATGTGTTTTTTCAGAACAAACTGAATTCTCACAGGAAAAGCATGTGCTACATCCTCCTGCATCGACCAATAAAGGATTTCCTTGACAGACACATGTGTTTCATCACCTCACCTGAATAGGTGTATTTGAAGCACAAGGAGCCTCTCTCCCCTTTGAACATTTTGGTTTGCAGGAATTATTCCTTTCAACACATAACACAAATCTCACTGGAAAAAAGGTGCTACATGCTCCTGCTTCTAACACAGGCAGTTTTCTTTTGAGGGATACAAGGATTCCTTCAATTTAGCTGAATAGGTCTATTTGCAACAAAATGAGCCCTTCTCCACCTTGAAAACTATCGTTCACAGGAATTATTCCTTTCAAAACTAACTCAATTCTCTGAGGGAGACAATGCAGAAGATGCTGCAGCTTCTCTCATAGATGGTTGTCTTTGGAGAGATAAACGTGTTTCCTCCCCTCAGTTGAATAGGCCTATTTGGAGCAACAAGGGCCTATCTCCACCTTGAAGCACCTAATTTCCAGGAAGTCTTTCTTTCAAAAGTTAACTCAGTCATCACAGAGAAACAATGTGCTGCTAGCTTCGGTTTCTACACAGATGGATTTCCTTCGAGAGATACTTGAGTTTCTTCAAGTAAGATGAATTGGTGGATCTGCAGCAAAATGAGCCTTTTCCATCTTGAAAACTTTGGTTTGCAGGAAGTACTCCTTTCAGAAACTAACTGAGTTCTCATGGCATAAAAATGGGCTCTGTGCGGCAGCCGCTTTCGTAGCTGAGTTTCTGTGAAGAGATACATATGGTTCTTCAACTTAGGTGACTAGGCCTATTTGGAGCAAACTGAGGCTATTTCCACCTTGATAGACCGTGGTTGCAGGAAGTATTCTTTTCCAAAACTTACGCAATTCTCACAGGAAAACAATGTGCTAGGTGCTCCTGCTTCAAACAGGGGTGGTTTTCTTTCGAGAAATACCTGTGTTTCTTCAACTTAGCCAAGTAGGGCTACTTGGAATAAAATGAGCCTTTTCGACCTTGAAAACTGTGAATTGCAGGAATTACTCTTCTCCAAATCCAATTCAACTCTCAAAGGGATACCTTGTGCTAGATGCTAGAGCTTCTACCATGCATACTTTTCTTTTAGAGGTACATGTACTTCCTCTACTCAGCTGAATAGCCCTCATGGACCAAACGCAGCCTATCTCCCCCTGCAAACACCTAACATTCATGAAGAATTCCTTTCAAAAACTAACACAGTTCTCACAGGAAAGCATGTGCTTCTAACATGGATGGTTTTCCTTTGAGAGATACATGTGTTTCTTCAACTTAGCTGAATAGGCCTATTTGAAATGAGGGGAGCCTACTTTGAATATTGATATTTGCAGGGTGCAATGCTTTCAAAAACTAAATGAATTCTCATAGTGAAACACTGTGCTAGATGTGGCAGTTTCTACCATTGATGGATTCCTTTGCATACATGCATGTGTATCTTCAGGTCACCCAAATAGGCCTACTTAGAGTAAGCACATGCTCTCTCCATCTTGAAACACCTAAGTGGCAGTAAGTATTCCTTTCAAAAATAACTCAAGTGTCAGAGGGAAACAACGTGCTCAATGCAAATGCTTCCATCACAGACGGTTTCCTTTGGAGAGGTACATGTGTTACATCTCCTTAGGGGAATAGGCCTATTTGGAACAAAATGATCCTTTCTCCACTGTGAATACTATGACTTGCAGGATGTATTCCACTCACAAAGTAACTCAAGTCTCACAAGGAAACAAAGTGGTAGGTTCTTTGCATGTAACATAGATTATTTTCTTTTGAGATACACACATGTTTCATCAACTTACTTGAACTGGCATATTTGCAAGAAAATGAGACTTTCTCCACCTGGAAAAGTATGATTTGCAGGAGTTATTCTTCCGAAACCTATCTGAAGTCTCACAGGGAAACAATGTGGTTGAAACTCCTGCTTCTAACTCGATGGTTTTCTTTCTAGGAATGCATGTGTTTCATCAACTTAGTTGACTATTCCTATTTGGAACACAATGAGCCTATCTCCCACCTGAAAACTGTGATCAGCAGGATGTATTCCTTTCCAAAACTTGCTTAATTCTCAAAGGGAAACAGTGTGCTAGAAGCTGCGGCTTCCAACATAGGTGATTGTCTTTGCAGGGCTACATGTGTTTCTTCAACTCACCTGAATAGGCCTACTTAGTGCAAAGAGAGACCTTCTGCACCTTGAAACAACTACGCTGCAAGAGATAGTCCTTTCAAAAACCAATTTAATTGTCCCAAGAACAAGGTGCTAAATGCTGCAGTTTCTAGCATACATGGTTTTCTTTGGGCAGGAACATGTGTTACTTCCACTCAGCTGAATAGGCCTATTTGGAGCAAACACAGCCTAGCTCCACTTTGAAACACCAAAGTTGCTGGAAGCATTCCTTTCCAGAACGGACACAATTCTCACTGGAATACAATGTGTCAGATGCTCCGGCTTCTAACATAGACGGTTTTCTTTGGAGAGATACTTGGGTTTCTTAAACTCAGCTGAATATACTTTAAGGGATCAGACAGAGTCTATCTCCACCTTCAACCACCTAAGTTCCAGGAAGTATTCCTTTAAAAAACTCACCGAATACTGCAGGCAAACAATGTGGTAGAAGCTGCTGGTTCTAAGACAGATGATTTTCTTTCAAGAGATACATGTGTTTCTAGAAGTTAGCTGAATAGGCCACTTTGGAACAAAATGAGCCTTTCTCCACCTAAAAAATACTGATTCTCAGGAGTTATTCCTTTCAAAACGAAATTCAATTTGGACAGGGAAACAGTGTGCTAGATGCTCCTGCTTCAAACAGGGATTGTTTTCTTTCGAGAAATACTTGTGTTTCTTCACTGTAGCCCAGTAGGGCTATTTGGAATAAACTGAGCCTTTTCGACCTTGAAAACTGTGATTTGCAGGGATTACTCATTTCGAAAACTAATTCAACTCTCAAAGTGAAACAATGTGCTCTGCTACAGCTTCTAGCATACATGCTTTTCTTTGAAGAGGTACATGAATTTCTTCAACTCAGCTGGAGAGCCCTAATAGACCAAACGCAGTCTATATTAACCCTTCAACACCTAAGATTCAGGAAGTTTTCCTTTACAAACTAATGCAGTTCTCACAGGGAAACAGGGTGCTTCTAACATGGATGGTTTTCCTGTGAGAGATACATGTGTTTCTTCAACTCAGCGGAAAAGGCATATTTGGAGCAAAGAGAGACAATCTATCTTGAAATCCCTTAGTTGCAGGAAGCATTGCATTGAAAACCTAACTCAATACTCACAAGGAATCAATGTTCTACATGCTCCTGCATCTAATAGCGATGGTTTTCTTTGAGAGATACCTGTGTTTCTTCCACTTGGCTGAATAGGCCTTTTTGGAACAAAATGAGCTTTTCTGCACTTTGAAAACTATGAACTACAGGAAGTGTTTCTTTAAAAACCTAACACAATTCTCATAAGGACGGAAATGCTGAATGCTGCAGCTTCTATCGTCGATGGTTTTCTTATGAGAGATACAAGGGTTTCTTCACCTCAGCTGAATATACGTTAAGTTAACAAACAGAGTCTATCCCCACCTTGAACCACCTAAGTTCCAGGAAGTATTCCTTTAAAAAACTAGCCGAATTCTACAGGGAAACAATGTGGTAGAAGCTCCTGGTCATAAGACAGATAGATTTCTTTCCAGAGATACATGTGGTGCTTCAAGTTAGCTGAATAGGCCTATTTAGAACAACATGAGCCTTTCTCCACCTAGAAAATTCTGATATGCAACAGATATTCCTTTCAAAATCACACTCAATTCTCACAGGGAAACAATGTGGTTGATGCTACATCTTTTAAAACAGGTGGTTTTCTTGAAGGAGACAGATGTGTTCCTTCACCTCAATGGAAAATGCCGAGTTGGAGCCAATGGAATCTATCTCCACCTTGAAACACCTAAGATGCAGGATGTGTTTTTTCAGAACAAACTGAATTCTCACAGGAAAAGCATGTGCTACATCCTCCTGCATCGACCAATGAAGGATTTCCTTGACAGACACATGTGTTTGATCACCTCACCTGAATAGGTGTATTTGAAGTACAAGGAGCCTTTCTCCCCTTTGAACATTTTGGTTTGCAGGAATTATTCCTTTCAAAACATAACACAAATCTCACTGGAAAAAAGGTGCTACATGCTCCTGCTTCTAACACAGGTGGTTTTCTTTTGAGGGATACAAGGATTCCTTCAATTTAGCTGAATAGGTCTATTTGCAACAAAATGAGCCCTTCTCCACCTTGAAAACTATCGTTCACAGGAATTATTCCTTTCAAAAGTAACTCAATTCTCTGAGGGAGACAATGCAGAAGATGCTGCAGCTTCTCTCATAGATGGTTGTCTTTGGAGAGATAAACGTGTTTCCTCCCCTCAGTTGAATAGGCCTATTTGGAGCAACAAGGGCCTATCTCCACCTTGAAGCACCTAATTTCCAGGAAGTCTTTCTTTCAAAAGTTAACTCAGTCATCACAGAGAAACAATGTGCTGCTAGCTTCGGTTTCTACACAGATGGATTTCCTTCGAGAGATACTTGAGTTTCTTCAAGTAAGATGAATTGGTGGATCTGCAGCATAATGAGCCTTTTCCATCTTGAAAACTTTGGTTTGCAGGAAGTACTCCTTTCAGAAACTAACTGAGTTCTCATGGCATAAAAATGGGCTCTGTGCGGCAGCCGCTTTCGTAGCTGAGTTTCTGTGAAGAGATACATATGGTTCTTCAACTTAGGTGACTAGGCCTATTTGGAGCAAACTGAGGCTATTTCCACCTTGATAGACCGTGGTTGCAGGAAGTATTCTTTTCCAAAACTTACGCAATTCTCACAGGAAAACAATGTGCTAGGTGCTCCTGCTTCAAGCAGGGGTGGTTTTCTTTCGAGAAATACCTGTGTTTCTTCAACTTAGCCAAGTAGGGCTATTTGGAATAAAATGAGCCTTTTCGACCTTGAAAACTGTGAAATGCAGGAATTACTCTTCTCCAAATCCAATTCAACTCTCAAAGGGATACATTGTGCTAGATGCTAGAGCTTCTACCATGCATACTTTTCTTTTAGAGGTACATGTACTTCCTCTACTCAGCTGAATAGCCCTCATGGACCAAACGCAGCCTATCTCGCCCTGCAAACACCTAAGATTCATGAAGAATTCCTTTCAAAAACTAACACAGTTCTCACAGGAAAGCATGTGCTTCTAACATGGATGGTTTTCCTTTGAGAGATACATGTGTTTCTTCAACTTAGCTGAATAGGCCTATTTGAAATGAGGGGAGCCTACTTTGAATATTGATATTTGCAGGGTGCAATGCTTTAAAAAACTAAATGAATTCTCATAGTGAAACACTGTGCTAGATGTGGCAGTTTCTACCATTGATGGATTTCTTTGCATACATGCATGTGTATCTTCAATTCACCCAAATAGGCCTACTTAGAGTAAGCACATGCTCTCTCCATCTTGAAACACCTAAGTGGCAGTAAGTATTCCTTTCAAAAATAACTCAAGTCTCAGAGGGAAACAACGTGCTCCATGCAAATGCTTCCATCACAGACGGTTTCCTTTGGAGAGGTACATGTGTTACATCTCCTTAGGGGAATAGGCCTATTTGGAACAAAATGATCCTTTCTCCACTGTGAATACTATGACTTGGAGGATGTATGCCACTCACAAAGTAACTCAAGTCTCACAAGGAAACAAAGTGGTAGGTTCTTTGCATGTAACATAGATTATTTTCTTTTGAGATACACACATGTTTCATCAACTTACTTGAACTGGCATATTTGCAAGAAAATGAGACTTTCTCCACCTGGAAAAGTATGATTTGCAGGAGTAGAATAGGCCTACTTAGTGCAAAGAGAGACCTTCTGCACCTTGAAACAACTACGTTGCAAGAGATAGTCCTTTCAAAAACCAATTTAATTGTCCCAAGAACAAGGTGCTAAATGCTGCAGTTTCGAGCATACATGGTTTTCTTTGGGCAGGAACATGTGTTACTTCCACTCAGCTGAATAGGCCTATTTGGAGCAAACAGCCTAGCTCCACTTTGAAACACCAAAGTTGCTGGAAGCATTCCTTTCCAGAATGGACACAATTCTCACTGGAATACAATGTGTCAGATGCTCCGGCTTCTAACATAGACGGTTTTCTTTGGAGAGATACTTGGGTTTCTTAAACTCAGCTGAATATACTTTAAGGGATCAGACAGAGTCTATCTCCACCTTCAACCACCTAAGTTCCAGGAAGTATTCCTTTAAAAAACTCACCGAATACTGCAGGCAAACAATGTGGTAGAAGCTGCTGGTTCTAAGACAGATGATTTTCTTTCAAGAGATACATGTGTTTCTAGAAGTTAGCTGAATAGGCCACTTTGGAAAAAAATGAGCCTTTCTCCACCTAAAAAATACTGATTCTCAGGAGTTATTCCTTTCAAAACCAAATTCAATTTGGACAGGGAAACAGTGTGCTAGATGCTCCTGCTTCAAACAGGGATTGTTTTCTTTCGAGAAATACCTGTGTTTCTTCACTGTAGCCCAGAAGGGCTATTTGGAATAAAGTGAGCCTTTTCGACCTTGAAAACTGTGATTTGCAGGGATTACTCATTTCGAAAACTAATTCAACTCTCAAAGTGAAACAATGTGCTCTGCTACAGCTTCTAGCATACATGCTTTTCTTTGAAGAGGTACATGAATTTCTTCAACTCAGCTGGAGAGCCCTAATAGACCAAACGCAGTCTATATTAACCCTTCAACACCTAAGATTCAGGAAGTTTTCATTTACAAACTAATGCAGTTCTCACAGGAAAACAGTGTGCTTCTAACATGGATGGTTTTCCTGTGAGAGATACATGTGTTTCTTCAACTCAGCGGAAAAGGCATATTTGGAGCAAAGGGAGACAATCTATCTTGAAATCCCTTAGTTGCAGGAAGCATTGCATTGAAAACCTAACTCAATACTCACAAGGAATCAATGTTCTACATGCTCCTGCATCTAATAGCGATGGTTTTCTTTGAGAGATACCTGTGTTTCTTCCACTTGGCTGAATAGGCCTTTTTGGAACAAAATGAGCTTTTCTGCACTTTGAAAACTATGAACTACAGGAAGTGTTTCTTTAAAAACCTAACACAATTCTCATAAGGACGGAAATGCTGAATGTTGCAGCTTCTATCGTCGATGGTTTTCTTATGAGAGATACAAGGGTTTCTTCACCTCAGCTGAATATACGTTAAGTTAACAAACAGAGTCTATCCCCACCTTGAACCACCTAAGTTCCAGGAAGTATTCCTTTAAAAAACTAGCCGAATTCTACAGGGAAACAATGTGGTAGAAGCTCCTGGTCATAAGACAGATAGATTTCTTTCCAGAGATACATGTGGTGCTTCAAGTTAGCTGAATAGGCCTATTTAGAACAACATGAGCCTTTCTCCACCTAGAAAATTCTGATATGCAACAGATATTCCTTTCAAAATCACACTCAATTCTCACAGGGAAACAATGTGGTTGATGCTACATCTTTTAAAACAGGTGGTTTTCTTGAAGGAGACAGATGTGTTCCTTCACCTCAATGGAAAATGCCGAGTTGGAGCCAATGGAATCTATCTCCACCTTGAAACACCTAAGATGCAGGATGTGTTTTTTCAGAACAAACTGAATTCTCACAGGAAAAGCATGTGCTACATCCTCCTGCATCGACCAATGAAGGATTTCCTTGACAGACACATGTGTTTCATCACCTCACCTGAATAGGTGTATTTGAAGTACAAGGAGCCTTTCTCCCCTTTGAACATTTTGGTTTGCAGGAATTATTCCTTTCAAAACATAACACAAATCTCACTGGAAAAAAGGTGCTACATGCTCCTGCTTCTAACACAGGTGGTTTTCTTTTGAGGGATACAAGGATTCCTTCAATGTAGCTGAATAGGTCTATTTGCAACAAAATGAGCCCTTCTCCACCTTGAAAACTATCGTTCACAGGAATTATTCCTTTCAAAAGTAACTCAATTCTCTGAGGGAGACAATGCAGAAGATGCTGCAGCTTCTCTCATAGATGGTTGTCTTTGGAGAGATAAACGTGTTTCCTCCCCTCAGTTGAATAGGCCTATTTGGAGCAACAAGGGCCTATCTCCACCTTGAAGCACCTAATTTCCAGGAAGTCTTTCTTTCAAAAGTTAACTCAGTCATCACAGAGAAACAATGTGCTGCTAGCTTCGGTTTCTACACAGATGGATTTCCTTCGAGAGATACTTGAGTTTCTTCAAGTAAGATGAATTGGTGGATCTGCAGCATAATGAGCCTTTTCCATCTTGAAAACTTTGGTTTGCAGGAAGTACTCCTTTCAGAAACTAACTGAGTTCTCATGGCATAAAAACGGGCTCTGTGCGGCAGCCGCTTTCGTAGCTGAGTTTCTGTGAAGAGATACATATGGTTCTTCAACTTAGGTGACTAGGCCTATTTGGAGCAAACTGAGGCTATTTCCACCTTGATAGACCGTGGTTGCAGGAAGTATTCTTTTCCAAAACTTACGCAATTCTCACAGGAAAACAATGTGCTAGGTGCTCCTGCTTCAAGCAGGGGTGGTTTTCTTTCGAGAAATACCTGTGTTTCTTCAACTTAGCCAAGTAGGGCTATTTGGAATAAAATGAGCCTTTTCGACCTTGAAAACTGTGAAATGCAGGAATTACTCTTCTCCAAATCCAATTCAACTCTCAAAGGGATACATTGTGCTAGATGCTAGAGCTTCTACCATGCATACTTTTCTTTTAGAGGTACATGTACTTCCTCTACTCAGCTGAATAGCCCTCATGGACCAAACGCAGCTTATCTCGCCCTGCAAACACCTAAGATTCATGAAGAATTCCTTTCAAAAACTAACACAGTTCTCACAGGAAAGCATGTGCTTCTAACATGGATGGTTTTCCTTTGAGAGATACATGTGTTTCTTCAACTTAGCTGAATAGGCCTATTTGAAATGAGGGGAGCCTACTTTGAATATTGATATTTGCAGGGTGCAATGCTTTCAAAAACTAAATGAATTCTCATAGTGAAACACTGTGCTAGATGTGGCAGTTTCTACCATTGATGGATTTCTTTGCATACATGCATGTGTATCTTCAATTCACCCAAATAGGCCTACTTAGAATAAGCACATGCTCTCTCCATCTTGAAACACCTAAGTGGCAGTAAGTATTCCTTTCAAAAATAACTCAAGTCTCAGAGGGAAACAACGTGCTCCATGCAAATGCTTCCATCACAGACGGTTTCCTTTGGAGAGGTACATGTGTTACATCTCCTTAGGGGAATAGGCCTATTTGGAACAAAATGATCCTTTCTCCACTGTGAATACTATGACTTGCAGGATGCATTCCACTCACAAAGTAACTCAAGTCTCACAAGGAAACAAAGTGGTAGGTTCTTTGCATGTAACATAGATTATTTTCTTTTGGGATACACACATGTTTCATCAACTTACTTGAACTGGCATATTTGCAAGAAAATGAGACTTTCTCCACCTGGAAAAGTATGATTTGCAGGAGTAGAATAGGCCTACTTAGTGCAAAGAGAGACCTTCTGCACCTTGAAACAACTACGTTGCAAGAGATAGTCCTTTCAAAAACCAATTTAATTGTCCCAAGAACAAGGTGCTAAATGCTGCAGTTTCTAGCATACATGGTTTTCTTTGGGCAGGAACATGTGTTACTTCCACTCAGCTGAATAGGCCTATTTGGAGCAAACAGCCTAGCTCCACTTTGAAACACCAAAGTTGCTGGAAGCATTCCTTTCCAGAATGGACACAATTCTCACTGGAATACAATGTGTCAGATGCTCCGGCTTCTAACATAGACGGTTTTCTTTGGAGAGATACTTGGGTTTCTTAAACTCAGCTGAATATACTTTAAGGGATCAGACAGAGTCTATCTCCACCTTCAACCACCTAAGTTCCAGGAAGTATTCCTTTAAAAAACTCACCGAATACTGCAGGCAAACAATGTGGTAGAAGCTGCTGGTTCTAAGACAGATGATTTTCTTTCAAGAGATACATGTGTTTCTAGAAGTTAGCTGAATAGGCCACTTTGGAACAAAATGAGCCTTTCTCCACCTAAAAAATACTGATTCTCAGGAGTTATTCCTTTCAAAACCAAATTCAATTTGGACAGGGAAACAGTGTGCTAGATGCTCCTGCTGCAAACAGGGATTCTTCCAAAACCTATCTGAAGTCTCACAGGGAAACAATGTGGTTGAAACTCCTGCTTCTAACTCGATGGTTTTCTTTCTAGGAATGCATGTGTTTCATCAACTTAGTTGACTATTCCTATTTGGAACACAATGAGCCTATCTCCGACCTGAAAACTGTGATCAGCAGGATGTATTCCTTTCCAAAACTTGCTTAATTCTCAAAGGGAAACAGTGTGCTAGAAGCTGCGGCTTCCAACATAGGTGATTGTCTTTGCAGGGCTACATGTGTTTCTTCAACTCACCTGAATAGGCCTACTTAGTGCAAAGAGAGACCTTCTGCACCTTGAAACAACTACGTTGCAAGAGATAGTCCTTTCAAAAACCAATTTAATTGTCCCAAGAACAAGGTGCTAAATGCTGCAGTTTCTAGCATACATGGTTTTCTTTGGGCAGGAACATGTGTTACTTCCACTCAGCTGAATAGGCCTATTTGGAGCAAACAGCCTAGCTCCACTTTGAAACACCAAAGTTGCTGGAAGCATTCCTTTCCAGAACGGACACAATTCTCACTGGAATACAATGTGTCAGATGCTCCGGCTTCTAACATAGACGGTTTTCTTTGGAGAGATACTTGGGTTTCTTAAACTCAGCTGAATATACTTTAAGGGATCAGACAGAGTCTATCTCCACCTTCAACCACCTAAGTTCCAGGAAGTATTCCTTTAAAAAACTCACCGAATACTGCAGGCAAACAATGTGGTAGAAGCTGCTGGTTCTAAGACAGATGATTTTCTTTCAAGAGATACATGTGTTTCTAGAAGTTAGCTGAATAGGCCACTTTGGAACAAAATGAGCCTTTCTCCACCTAAAAAATACTGATTCTCAGGAGTTAATCCTTTCAAAACCAAATTCAATTTGGACAAGGAAACAGTGTGCTAGATGCTCCTGCTTCAAACAGGGATTGTTTTCTTTCGAGAAATACCTGTGTTTCTTCACTGTAGCCCAGTAGGGCTATTTGGAATAAAGTGAGCCTTTTCGACCTTGAAAACTGTGATTTGCAGGGATTACTCATTTCAAAAACTAATTCAACTCTCAAAGTGAAACAATGTGCTCTGCTACAGCTTCTAGCATACATGCTTTTCTTTGAAGAGGTACATGAATTTCTTCAACTCAGCTGGAGAGCCCTAATAGACCAAACGCAGTCTATATTAACCCTTCAACACCTAAGATTCAGGAAGTTTTCATTTACAAACTAATGCAGTTCTCACAGGAAAACAGTGTGCTTCTAACATGGATGGTTTTCCTGTGAGAGATACATGTGTTTCTTCAACTCAGCGGAAAAGGCATATTTGGAGCAAAGGGAGACAATCTATCTTGAAATCCCTTAGTTGCAGGAAGCATTGCATTGAAAACCTAACTCAATACTCACAAGGAATCAATGTTCTACATGCTCCTGCATCTAATAACGATGGTTTTCTTTGAGAGATACCTGTGTTTCTTCCACTTGGCTGAATAGGCCTTTTTGGAACAAAATGAGCTTTTCTGCACTTTGAAAACTATGAACTACAGGAAGTGTTTCTTTAAAAACCTAACACAATTCTCATAAGGACGGAAATGCTGAATGCTGCAGCTTCTATCGTCGATGGTTTTCTTATGAGAGATACAAGGGTTTCTTCACCTCAGCTGAATATACGTTAACAAACAGAGTCTATCCCCACCTTGAACCACCTAAGTTCCAGGAAGTATTCCTTTAAAAAACTAGCCGAATTCTACAGGGAAACAATGTGGTAGAAGCTCCTGGTCATAAGACAGATAGATTTCTTTCCAGAGATACATGTGGTGCTTCAAGTTAGCTGAATAGGCCTATTTAGAACAACATGAGCCTTTCTCCACCTAGAAAATTCTGATATGCAACAGATATTCCTTTCAAAATCACACTCAATTCTCACAGGGAAACAATGTGGTTGATGCTACATCTTTTAAAACAGGTGGTTTTCTTGAAGGAGACAGATGTGTTCCTTCACCTCAATGGAAAATGCCGAGTTGGAGCCAATGGAATCTATCTCCACCTTGAAACACCTAAGATGCAGGATGTGTTTTTTCAGAACAAACTGAATTCTCACAGGAAAAGCATGTGCTACATCCTCCTGCATCGACCAATGAAGGATTTCCTTGACAGACACATATGTTTGATCACCTCACCTGAATAGGTGTATTTGAAGTACAAGGAGCCTTTCTCCCCTTTGAACATTTTGGTTTGCAGGAATTATTCCTTTCAAAACATAACACAAATCTCACTGGAAAAAAGGTGCTACATGCTCCTGCTTCTAACACAGGTGGTTTTCTTTTGAGGGATACAAGGATTCCTTCAATTTAGCTGAATAGCTCTATTTGCAACAAAATGAGCCCTTCTCCACCTTGAAAACTATCGTTCACAGGAATTATTCCTTTCAAAACTAACTCAATTCTCTGAGGGAGACAATGCAGAAGATGCTGCAGCTTCTCTCATAGATGGTTGTCTTTGGAGAGATAAACGTGTTTCCTCCCCTCAGTTGAATAGGCCTATTTGGAGCGACAAGGGCCTATCTCCACCTTGAAGCACCTAATTTCCAGGAAGTCTTTCTTTCAAAAGTTAACTCAGTCATCACAGAGAAACAATGTGCTGCTAGCTTCGGTTTCTACACAGATGGATTTCCTTCGAGAGATACTTGAGTTTCTTCAAGTAAGATGAATTGGTGGATCTGCAGCAAAATGAGCCTTTTCCATCTTGAAAACTTTGGTTTGCAGGAAGTACTCCTTTCAGAAACTAACTGAGTTCTCATGGCATAAAAATGGGCTCTGTGCGGCAGCCGCTTTCGTAGCTGAGTTTCTGTGAAGAGATACATATGGTTCTTCAACTTAGGTGACTAGGCCTATTTGGAGCAAACTGAGGCTATTTCCACCTTGATAGACCGTGGTTGCAGGAAGTATTCTTTTCCAAAACTTACGCAATTCTCACAGGAAAACAATGTGCTAGGTGCTCCTGCTTCAAGCAGGGGTGGTTTTCTTTCGAGAAATACCTGTGTTTCTTCAACTTAGCCAAGTAGGGCTATTTGGAATAAAATGAGCCTTTTCGACCTTGAAAACTGTGAAATGCAGGAATTACTCTTCTCCAAATCCAATTCAACTCTCAAAGGGATACATTGTGCTAGATGCTAGAGCTTCTACCATGCATACTTTTCTTTTAGAGGTACATGTACTTCCTCTACTCAGCTGAATAGCCCTCATGGACCAAACGCAGCCTATCTCGCCCTGCAAACAACTAAGATTCATGAAGAATTCCTTTCAAAAACTAACACAGTTCTCACAGGAAAGCATGTGCTTCTAACATGGATGGTTTTCCTTTGAGAGATACATGTGTTTCTTCAACTTAGCTGAATAGGCCTATTTGAAATGAGGGGAGCCTACTTTGAATATTGATATTTGCAGGGTGCAATGCTTTCAAAAACTAAATGAATTCTCATAGTGAAACACTGTGCTAGATGTGGCAGTTTCTACCATTGATGGATTTCTTTGCATACATGCATGTGTATCTTCAATTCACCCAAATAGGCCTACTTAGAGTAAGCACATGCTCTCTCCATCTTGAAACACCTAAGTGGCAGTAAGTATTCCTTTCAAAAATAACTCAATTCTCAGAGGGAAACAACGTGCTCCATGCAAATGCTTCCATCACAGACGGTTTCCTTTGGAGAGGTACATGTGTTACATCTCCTTAGGGGAATAGGCCTATTTGGAACAAAATGATCCTTTCTCCACTGTGAATACTATGACTTGCAGGATGTATTCCACTCACAAAGTAACTCAAGTCTCACAAGGAAACAAAGTGGTAGGTTCTTTGCATGTAACATAGATTATTTTCTTTTGAGATACACACATGTTTCATCAACTTACTTGAACTGGCGTATTTGCAAGAAAATGAGACTTTCTCCACCTGGAAAAGTATGATTTGCAGGAGTAGAATAGGCCTACTTAGTGCAAAGAGAGACCTTCTGCACCTTGAAACAACTACGTTGCAAGAGATAGTCCTTTCAAAAACCAATTTAATTGTCCCAAGAACAAGGTGCTAAATGCTGCAGTTTCTAGCATACATGGTTTTCTTTGGGCAGGAACATGTGTTACTTCCACTCAGCTGAATAGGCCTATTTGGAGCAAACAGCCTAGCTCCACTTTGAAACACCAAAGTTGCTGGAAGCATTCCTTTCCAGAATGGACACAATTCTCACTGGAATACAATGTGTCAGATGCTCTGGCTTCTAACATAGACGGTTTTCTTTGGAGAGATACTTGGGTTTCTTAAACTCAGCTGAATATACTTTAAGGGATCAGACAGAGTCTATCTCCACCTTCAACCACCTAAGTTCCAGGAAGTATTCCTTTAAAAAACTCACCGAATACTGCAGGCAAACAATGTGGTAGAAGCTGCTGGTTCTAAGACAGATGATTTTCTTTCAAGAGATACATGTGTTTCTAGAAGTTAGCTGAATAGGCCACTTTGGAACAAAATGAGCCTTTCTCCACCTAAAAAATACTGATTCTCAGGAGTTATTCCTTTCAAAACCAAATTCAATTTGGACAGGGAAACAGTGTGCTAGATGCTCCTGCTGCAAACAGGGATTCTTCCAAAACCTATCTGAAGTCTCACAGGGAAACAATGTGGTTGAAACTCCTGCTTCTAAATCGATGGTTTTCTTTCTAGGAATGCATGTGTTTCATCAACTTAGTTGACTATTCCTATTTGGAACACAATGAGCCTATCTCCGACCTGAAAACTGTGATCAGCAGGATGTATTCCTTTCCAAAACTTGCTTAATTCTCAAAGGGAAATAGTGTGCTAGAAGCTGCGGCTTCCAACATAGGTGATTGTGTTTGCAGGGCTACATGTGTTTCTTCAACTCACCTGAATAGGCCTACTTAGTGCAAAGAGAGACCTTCTGCACCTTGAAACAACTACGTTGCAAGAGATAGTCCTTTCAAAAACCAATTTAATTGTCCCAAGAACAAGGTGCTAAATGCTGCAGTTTCTAGCATACATGGTTTTCTTTGGGCAGGAACATGTGTTACTTCCACTCAGCTGAATAGGCCTATTTGGAGCAAACAGCCTAGCTCCACTTTGAAACACCAAAGTTGCTGGAAGCATTCCTTTCCAGAATGGACACAATACTCACTGGAATACAATGTGTCAGATGCTCCGGCTTCTAACATAGACGGTTTTCTTTGGAGAGATACTTGGGTTTCTTAAACTCAGCTGAATATACTTTAAGGGATCAGACAGTCTATCTCCACCTTCAACCACCTAAGTTCCAGGAAGTATTCCTTTAAAAAACTCACCGAATACTGCAGGCAAACAATGTGGTAGAAGCTGCTGGTTCTAAGACAGATGATTTTCTTTCAAGAGATACATGTGTTTCTAGAAGTTAGCTGAATAGGCCACTTTGGAACAAAATGAGCCTTTCTCCACCTAAAAAATACTGATTCTCAGGAGTTATTCCTTTCAAAACCAAATTCAATTTGGACAGGGAAACAGTGTGCTAGATGCTCCTGCTGCAAACAGGGATTCTTCCAAAACCTATCTGAAGTCTCACAGGGAAACAATGTGGTTGAAACTCCTGCTTCTAACTCGATGGTTTTCTTTCTAGGAATGCATGTGTTTCATCAACTTAGTTGACTATTCCTATGTGGAACACAATGAGCCTATCTCCCACCTGAAAACTGTGATCAGCAGGATGTATTCCTTTCCAAAACTTGCTTAATTCTCAAAGGGAAACAGTGTGCTAGAAGCTGCGGCTTCCATCATAGGTGATTGTCTTTGCAGGGCTACATGTGTTTCTTCAACTCACCTGAATAGGCCTACTTAGTGCAAAGAGAGACCTTCTGTACCTTGAAACAACTACGTTGCAAGAGATAGTCCTTTCAAAAACCAATTTAATTGTCCCAAGAACAAGGTGCTAAATGCTGCAGTTTCTAGCATACATGGTTTTCTTTGGGCAGGAACATGTGTTACTTCCACTCAGCTGAATAGGCCTATTTGGAGCAAACAGCCTAGCTCCACTTTGAAACACCAAAGTTGCTGGAAGCATTCCTTTCCAGAATGGACACAATTCTCACTGGAATACAATGTGTCAGATGCTCTGGCTTCTAACATAGACGGTTTTCTTTGGAGAGATACTTGGGTTTCTTAAACTCAGCTGAATATACTTTAAGGGATCAGACAGAGTCTATCTCCACCTTCAACCACCTAAGTTCCAGGAAGTATTCCTTTAAAAAACTCACCAAATACTGCAGGCAAACAATGTGGTAGAAGCTGCTGGTTCTAAGACAGATGATTTTCTTTCAAGAGATACATGTGTTTCTAGAAGTTAGCTGAATAGGCCACTTTGGAACAAAATGAGCCTTTCTCCACCTAAAAAATACTGATTCTCAAGAGTTATTCCTTTCAAAACCAAATTCAATTTGGACAGGGAAACAGTGTGCTAGATGCTCCTGCTGCAAACAGGGATTCTTCCAAAACCTATCTGAAGTCTCACAGGGAAACAATGTGGTTGAAACTCCTGCTTCTAACTCGATGGTTTTCTTTCTAGGAATGCATGTGTTTCATCAACTTAGTTGACTATTCCTATTTGGAACACAATGAGCCTATCTCCGACCTGAAAACTGTGATCAGCAGGATGTATTCCTTTCCAAAACTTGCTTAATTCTCAAAGGGAAACAGTGTGCTAGAAGCTGCGGCTTCCAACATAGGTGATTGTCTTTGCAGGGCTACATGTGTTTCTTCAACTCACCTGAATAGGCCTACTTAGTGCAAAGAGAGACCTTCTGCACCTTGAAACAACTACGTTGCAAGAGATAGTCCTTTCAAAAACCAATTTAATTGTCCCAAGAACAAGGTGCTAAATGCTGCAGTTTCTAGCATACATGGTTTTCTTTGGGCAGGAACATGTGTTACTTCCACTCAGCTGAATAGGCCTATTTGGAGCAAACAGCCTAGCTCCACTTTGAAACACCAAAGTTGCTGGAAGCATTCCTTTCCAGAATGGACACAATACTCACTGGAATACAATGTGTCAGATGCTCCGGCTTCTAACATAGACGGTTTTCTTTGGAGAGATACTTGGGTTTCTTAAACTCAGCTGAATATACTTTAAGGGATCAGACAGTCTATCTCCACCTTCAACCACCTAAGTTCCAGGAAGTATTCCTTTAAAAAACTCACCGAATACTGCAGGCAAACAATGTGGTAGAAGCTGCTGGTTCTAAGACAGATGATTTTCTTTCAAGAGATACATGTGTTTCTAGAAGTTAGCTGAATAGGCCACTTTGGAACAAAATGAGCCTTTCTCCACCTAAAAAATACTGATTCTCAGGAGTTATTCCTTTCAAAACCAAATTCAATTTGGACAGGGAAACAGTGTGCTAGATGCTCCTGCTGCAAACAGGGATTCTTCCAAAACCTATCTGAAGTCTCACAGGGAAACAATGTGGTTGAAACTCCTGCTTCTAACTCGATGGTTTTCTTTCTAGGAATGCATGTGTTTCATCAACTTAGTTGACTATTCCTATTTGGAACACAATGAGCCTATCTCCGACCTGAAAACTGTGATCAGCAGGATGTATTCCTTTCCAAAACTTGCTTAATTCTCAAAGGGAAACAGTGTGCTAGAAGCTGCGGCTTCCAACATAGGTGATTGTGTTTGCAGGGCTACATGTGTTTCTTCAACTCACCTGAATAGGCCTACTTAGTGCAAAGAGAGACCTTCTGCACCTTGAAACAACTACGTTGCAAGAGATAGTCCTTTCAAAAACCAATTTAATTGTCCCAAGAACAAGGTGCTAAATGCTGCAGTTTCTAGCATACATGGTTTTCTTTGGGCAGGAACATGTGTTACTTCCACTCAGCTGAATAGGCCTATTTGGAGCAAACAGCCTAGCTCCACTTTGAAACACCAAAGTTGCTGGAAGCATTCCTTTCCAGAATGGACACAATACTCCCTGGAATACAATGTGTCAGATGCTCCGGCTTCTAACATAGACGGTTTTCTTTGGAGAGATACTTGGGTTTCTTAAACTCAGCTGAATATACTTTAAGGGATCAGACAGTCTATCTCCACCTTCAACCACCTAAGTTCCAGGAAGTATTCCTTTAAAAAACTCACCGAATACTGCAGGCAAACAATGTGGTAGAAGCTGCTGGTTCTAAGACAGATGATTTTCTTTCAAGAGATACATGTGTTTCTAGAAGTTAGCTGAATAGGCCACTTTGGAACAAAATGAGCCTTTCTCCACCTAAAAAATACTGATTCTCAGGAGTTATTCCTTTCAAAACCAAATTCAATTTGGACAGGGAAACAGTGTGCTAGATGCTCCTGCTGCAAACAGGGATTCTTCCAAAACCTATCTGAAGTCTCACAGGGAAACAATGTGGTTGAAACTCCTGCTTCTAACTCGATGGTTTTCTTTCTAGGAATGCATGTGTTTCATCAACTTAGTTGACTATTCCTATTTGGAACACAATGAGCCTATCTCCCACCTGAAAACTGTGATCAGCAGGATGTATTCCTTTCCAAAACTTGCTTAATTCTCAAAGGGAAACAGTGTGCTAGAAGCTGCGGCTTCCATCATAGGTGATTGTCTTTGCAGGGCTACATGTGTTTCTTCAACTCACCTGAATAGGCCTACTTAGTGCAAAGAGAGACCTTCTGCACCTTGAAACAACTGCGTTGCAAGAGATAGTCCTTTCAAAAACCAATTTAATTGTCCCAAGAACAAGGTGCTAAATGCTGCAGTTTCTAGCATACATGGTTTTCTTTGGGCAGGAACATGTGTTACTTCCACTCAGCTGAATAGGCCTATTTGGAGCAAACAGCCTAGCTCCACTTTGAAACACCAAAGTTGCTGGAAGCATTCCTTTCCAGAATGGACACAATACTCACTGGAATACAATGTGTCAGATGCTCCGGCTTCTAACATAGACGGTTTTCTTTGGAGAGATACTTGGGTTTCTTAAACTCAGCTGAATATACTTTAAGGGATCAGACAGTCTATCTCCACCTTCAACCACCTAAGTTCCAGGAAGTATTCCTTTAAAAAACTCACCGAATACTGCAGGCAAACAATGTGGTAGAAGCTGCTGGTTCTAAGACAGATGATTTTCTTTCAAGAGATACATGTGTTTCTAGAAGTTAGCTGAATAGGCCACTTTGGAACAAAATGAGCCTTTCTCCACCTAAAAAATACTGATTCTCAGGAGTTATTCCTTTCAAAACCAAATTCAATTTGGACAGGGAAACAGTGTGCTAGATGCTCCTGCTGCAAACAGGGATTCTTCCAAAACCTATCTGAAGTCTCACAGGGAAACAATGTGGTTGAAACTCCTGCTTCTAACTCGATGGTTTTCTTTCTAGGAATGCATGTGTTTCATCAACTTAGTTGACTATTCCTATTTGGAACACAATGAGCCTATCTCCCACCTGAAAACTGTGATCAGCAGGATGTATTCCTTTCCAAAACTTGCTTAATTCTCAAAGGGAAACAGTGTGCTAGAAGCTGCGGCTTCCATCATAGGTGATTGTCTTTGCAGGGCTACATGTGTTTCTTCAACTCACCTGAATAGGCCTACTTAGTGCAAAGAGAGACCTTCTGCACCTTGAAACAACTGCGTTGCAAGAGATAGTCCTTTCAAAAACCAATTTAATTGTCCCAAGAACAAGGTGCTAAATGCTGCAGTTTCTAGCATACATGGTTTTCTTTGGGCAGGAACATGTGTTACTTCCACTCAGCTGAATAGGCCTATTTGGAGCAAACAGCCTAGCTCCACTTTGAAACACCAAAGTTGCTGGAAGCATTCCTTTCCAGAACGGACAAAATTCTCACTGGAATACAATGTGTCAGATGCTCCGCCTTCTAACATAGACGGTTTTCTTTGGAGAGATACTTGGGTTTCTTAAACTCAGCTGAATATACTTTAAGGGATCAGACAGAGTCTATCTCCACCTTCAACCACCTAAGTTCCAGGAAGTATTCCTTTAAAAAACTCACCGAATACTGCAGGCAAACAATGTGGTAGAAGCTGCTGGTTCTAAGACAGATGATTTTCTTTCAAGAGATACATGTGTTTCTAGAAGTTAGCTGAATAGGCCACTTTGGAACAAAATGAGCCTTTCTCCACCTAAAAAATACTGATTCTCAGGAGTTATTCCTTTCAAAACCAAATTCAATTTGGACAGGGAAACAGTGTGCTAGACACTCCTGCTTCAAACAGGGATTGTTTTCTTTCGAGAAATACCTGTGTTTCTTCACTGTAGCCCAGTAGGGCTATTTGGAATAAAGTGAGCCTTTTCGACCTTGAAAACTGTGATTTGCAGGGATTACTCATTTCGAAAACTAATTCAACTCTCAAAGTGAAACAATGTGCTCTGCTACAGCTTCTAGCATACATGCTTTTCTTTGAAGAGGTACATGAATTTCTTCAACTCAGCTGGAGAGCCCTAATAGACCAAACGCAGTCTATATTAACCCTTCAACACCTAAGATTCAGGAAGTTTTCACTTACAAACTAATGCAGTTCTCACAGGAAAACAGTGTGCTTCTAACATGGATGGTTTTCCTGTGAGAGATACATGTGTTTCTTCAACTCAGTGGAAAAGGCATATTTGGAGCAAAGGGAGACAATCTGTCTTGAAATCCCTTAGTTGCAGGAAGCATTGCATTGAAAACCTAACTCAATACTCACAAGGAATCAATGTTCTACATGCTCCTGCATCTAATAGCGATGGTTTTCTTTGAGAGATACCTGTGTTTCTTCCACTTGGCTGAATAGGCCTTTTTGGAACAAAATGAGCTTTTCTGCACTTTGAAAACTATGAACTACAGGAAGTGTTTGTTTAAAAACGTAACACAATTCTCATAAGGACGGAAATGCTGAATGCTGCAGCTTCTATCGTCGATGGTTTTCTTATGAGAGATACAAGGGTTTCTTCACATCAGCTGAATATACGTTAAGTTAACAAACAGAGTCTATCCCCACCTTGAACCACCTAAGTTCCAGGAAGTATTCCTTTAAAAAACTAGCCAAATTCTACAGGGAAACAATGTGGTAGAAGCTCCTGGTCATAAGACAGATAGATTTCTTTCCAGAGGTACATATGGTGCTTCAAGTTAGCTGAATAGGCCTATTTAGAACAACATGAGCCTTTCTCAACCTAGAAAATTCTGATATGCAACAGATATTCCTTTCAAAATCACACTCAATTCTCACAGGGAAACAATGTGGTTGATGCTCCATCTTTTAAAACAGGTGGTTTTCTTGAAGGAGACAGATGTGTTCCTTCAACTCAATGGAAAATGCCGAGTTGGAGCCAATGGAATCTATCTCCACCTTGAAACACCTAAGATGCAGGATGTGTTTTTTCAGAACAAACTGAATTCTCACAGGAAAAGCATGTGCTACCTCCTCCTGCATCGACCAATGAAGGATTTCCTTGACAGACACATGTGTTTCATCACCTCACCTGAATAGGTGTATTTGAAGCACAAGGAGCCTTTCTCCCATTTGAACATTTTGGTTTGCAGGAATTATTCCTTTCAAAACATAACCCAAATCTCACTGGAAAAAAGGTGCTACATGCTCCTGCTTCTAACACACGTGGTTTTCTTTTCAGGGATACAAGGATTCCTTCAATTTAGCTGAATAGGTCTATTTGCAACAAAATGAGCCCTTCTCCACCTTGAAAACTATCGTTCACAGGAATTATTCCTTTCAAAAGTAACTCAATTCTCTGAGGGAGACAATGCAGAAGATGCTGCAGCTTCTCTCATAGATGGTTGTCTTTGGAGAGATAAACGTGTTTCCTCCCCTCAGTTGAATAGGCCTATTTGGAGCAACAAGGGCCTATCTCCACCTTGAAGCACCTAATTTCCAGGAAGTCTTTCTTTCAAAAGTTAACTCAGTCATCACAGAGAAACAATGTGCTGCTAGCTTCGGTTTCTACACAGATGGATTTCCTTCGAGAGATACTTGAGTTTCTTCAAGTAAGATGAATTGGTGGATCTGCAGCAAAATGAGCCTTTTCCATCTTGAAAACTTTGGTTTGCAGGAAGTACTCCTTTCAGAAACTAACTGAGTTCTCATGGCATAAAAATGGGCTCTGTGCGGCAGCCGCTTTCGTAGCTGAGTTTCTGTGAAGAGATACATATGGTTCTTCAACTTAGGTGACTAGGCCTATTTGGAGCAAACTGAGGCTATTTCCACCTTGATAGACCGTGGTTGCAGGAAGTATTCTTTTCCAAAACTTACGCAATTCTCACAGGAAAACAATGTGCTAGGTGCTCCTGCTTCAAACCGGGGTGGTTTTCTTTCGAGAAATACCTGTGTTTCTTCAACTTAGCCAAGTAGGGCTACTTGGAATAAAATGAGCCTTTTCGACCTTGAAAACTGTGAATTGCAGGAATTACTCTTCTCCAAATCCAATTCAATTCTCAAAGGGATACATTGTGCTAGATGCTAGAGCTTCTACCATGCATACTTTTCTTTTAGAGGTACATGTACTTCCTCTACTCAGCTGAATAGCCCTCATGGACCAAACGCAGCCTATCTCCCCCTGCAAACACCTAAGATTCATGAAGAATTCCTTTCAAAAACTAACACAGTTCTCACAGGAAAGCATGTGCTTCTAACATGGATGGTTTTCCTTTGAGAGATACATGTGTTTCTTCAACTTAGCTGAATAGGCCTATTTGAAATGAGGGGAGCCTACTTTGAATATTGATATTTGCAGGGTGCAATGCTTTAAAAAACTAAATGAATTCTCATAGTGAAACACTGTGCTAGATGTGGCAGTTTCTACCATTGATGGATTTCTTTGCATACATGCATGTGTATCTTCAATTCACCCAAATAGGCCTACTTAGAGTAAGCACATGCTCTCTCCATCTTGAAACACCTAAGTGGCAGTAAGTATTCCTTTCAAAAATAACTCAAGTCTCAGAGGGAAACAACGTGCTCAATGCAAATGCTTCCATCACAGATGGTTTCCTTTGGAGAGGTACATGTGTTACATCTCCTTAGGGGAATAGGCCTATTTGGAACAAAATGATCCTTTCTCCACTGTGAATACTATGACTTGCAGGATGAATGCCACTCACAAAGTAACTCAAGTCTCACAAGGAAACAAAGTGGTAGGTTCTTTGCATGTAACATAGATTATTTTCTTTTGAGATACACACATGTTTCATCAACTTACTTGAACTGGCATATTTGCAAGAAAATGAGACTTTCTCCACCTGGAAAAGTATGATTTGCAGGAGTTATTCTTCCAAAACCTATCTGAAGTCTCACAGGGAAACAATGTGGTTGAAACTCCTGCTTCTAACTCGATGGTTTTCTTTCTAGGAATGCATGTGTTTCATCAACTTAGTTGACTATTCCTATTTGGAACACAATGAGCCTATCTCCCACCTGACAACTGTGATCAGCAGGATGTATTCCTTTCCAAAACTTGCTTAATTCTCAAAGGGAAACAGTGTGCTAGAAGCTGCGGCTTCCAACATAGGTGATTGTCTTTGCAGGGCTACATGTGTTTCTTCAACTCACCTGAATAGGCCTACTTAGTGCAAAGAGAGACCTTCTGCACCTTGAAACAACTACGTTGCAAGAGATAGTCCTTTCAAAAACCAATTTAATTGTCCCAAGAACAAGGTGCTAAATGCTGCAGTTTCTAGCATACATGGTTTTCTTTGGGCAGGAACATGTGTTACTTCCACTCAGCTGAATAGGCCTATTTGGAGCAAACAGCCTAGCTCCACTTTGAAACACCAAAGTTGCTGGAAGCATTCCTTTCCAGAACGGACACAATTCTCACTGGAATACAATGTGTCAGATGCTCCGCCTTCTAACATAGACGGTTTTCTTTGGAGAGATACTTGGGTTTCTTAAACTCAGCTGAATATACTTTAAGGGATCAGACAGAGTCTATCTCCACCTTCAACCACCTAAGTTCCAGGAAGTATTCCTTTAAAAAACTCACCGAATACTGCAGGCAAACAATGTGGTAGAAGCTGCTGGTTCTAAGACAGATGATTTTCTTTCAAGAGATACATGTGTTTCTAGAAGTTAGCTGAATAGGCCACTTTGGAATAAAATGAGCCTTTCTCCACCTAAAAAATACTGATTCTCAGGAGTTATTCCTTTCAAAACCAAATTCAATTTGGACAGGGAAACAGTGTGCTAGACGCTCCTGCTTCAAACAGGGATTGTTTTCTTTCGAGAAATACCTGTGTTTCTTCACTGTAGCCCAGTAGGGCTATTTGGAATAAACTGAGCCTTTTCGACCTTGAAAACTGTGATTTGCAGGGATTACTCATTTCGAAAACTAATTCAACTCTCAAAGTGAAACAATGTGCTCTGCTACAGCTTCTAGCATACATGATTTTCTTTGAAGAGGTACATGAATTTCTTCAACTCAGCTGGAGAGCCCTAATAGACCAAACGCAGTCTATATTAACCCTTCAACACCTAAGATTCAGGAAGTTTTCCTTTACAAACTAATGCAGTTCTCAAAGGAAAACAGTGTGCTTCTAACATGGATGGTTTTCCTGTGAGAGATACATGTGTTTCTTCAACTCAGCGGAAAAGGCATATTTGGAGCAAAGGGAGACAATCTATCTTGAAATACCTTAGTTGCAGGAAGCATTGCATTGAAAACCTAACTCAATACTCACAAGGAATCAATGTTCTACATGCTCCTGCATCTAATAGCGATGGTTTTCTTTGAGAGATACCTGTGTTTCTTCCACTTGGCTGAATAGGCCTTTTTGGAACCAAATGAGCTTTTCTGCACTTTGAAAACTATGAACTACAGGAAGTGTTTCTTTAAAAACCTAACACAATTCTCATAAGGACGGAAATGCTGAATGCTGCAGCTTCTATCGTCGATGGTTTTCTTATGAGAGATACAAGGGTTTCTTCACCACAGCTGAATATACGTTAAGTTAACAAACAGAGTCTATCCCCACCTTGAACCACCTAAGTTCCAGGAAGTATTCCTTTAAAAAACTAGCCGAATTCTACAGGGAAACAATGTGGTAGAAGCTCCTGGTCATAAGACAGATAGATTTCTTTCCAGAGATACATGTGGTGCTTCAAGTTAGCTGAATAGGCCTATTTAGTACAACATGAGCCTTTCTCCACCTATAAATTCTGATATGCAACAGATATTCCTTTCAAAATCACACTCAATTCTCACAGGGAAACAATGTGGTTGATGCTACATCTTTTAAAACAGGTGGTTTTCTTGAAGGAGACAGATGTGTTCCTTCAACTCAATGGAAAATGCCGAGTTGGAGCCAATGGAATCTATCTCCACCTTGAAACACCTAAGATGCAGGATGTGTTTTTTCAGAACAAACTGAATTCTCACAGGAAAAGCATGTGCTACATCCTCCTGCATCGACCAATGAAGGATTTCCTTGACAGACACATGTGTTTCATCACCTCACCTGAATAGGTGTATTTGAAGCACAAGGAGCCTTTCTCCCCTTTGAACATTTTGGTTTGCAGGAATCATTCCTTTCAAAACATAACACAAATCTCACTGGAAAAAAGGTGCTACATGCTCCTGCTTCTAACACAGGTGGTTTTCTTTTGAGGGATACAAGGATTCCTTCAATTTAGCTGAATAGCTCTATTTGCAACAAAATGAGCCCTTCTCCACCTTGAAAACTATCGTTCACAGGAATTATTCCTTTCAAAACTAACTCAATTCTCTGAGGGAGACAATGCAGAAGATGCTGCAGCTTCTCTCATAGATGGTTGTCTTTGGAGAGATAAACGTGTTTCCTCCCCTCAGTTGAATAGGCCTATTTGGAGCAACAAGGGCCTATCTCCACCTTGAAGCACCTAATTTCCAGGAAGTCTTTCTTTCAAAAGTTAACTCAGTCATCACAGAGAAACAATGTGCTGCTAGCTTCGGTTTCTACACAGATGGATTTCCTTCGAGAGATACTTGAGTTTCTTCAAGTAAGATGAATTGGTGGATCTGCAGCAAAATGAGCCTTTTCCATCTTGAAAACTTTGGTTTGCAGGAAGTACTCCTTTCAGAAACTAACTGAGTTCTCATGGCATAAAAATGGGCTCTGTCCGGCAGCCGCTTTCGTAGCTGAGTTTCTGTGAAGAGATACATATGGTTCTTCAACTTAGGTGACTAGGCCTATTTGGAGCAAACTGAGGCTATTTCCACCTTGATAGACCGTGGTTGCAGGAAGTATTCTTTTCCAAAACTTACGCAATTCTCACAGGAAAACAATGTGCTAGGTGCTCCTGCTTCAAGCAGGGGTGGTTTTCTTTCGAGAAATACCTGTGTTTCTTCAACTTAGCCAAGTAGGGCTATTTGGAATAAAATGAGCCTTTTCGACCTTGAAAACTGTGAATTGCAGGAATTACTCTTTTCCAAATCCAATTCAACTCTCAAAGGGATACATTGTGCTAGATGCTAGAGCTTCTACCATGCATACTTTTCTTTTAGAGGTACATGTACTTCCTCTACTCAGCTGAATAGCCCTCATGGACCAAACGCAGCCTATCTCCCCCTGCAAACACCTAAGATTCATGAAGAATTCCTTTCAAAAACTAACACAGTTCTCACAGGAAAGCATGTGCTTCTAACATGGATGGTTTTCCTTTGAGAGATACATGTGTTTCTTCAACTTAGCTGAATAGGCCTATTTGAAATGAGGGGAGCCTACTTTGAATATTGATATTTGCAGGGTGCAATGCTTTAAAAAACTAAATGAATTCTCATAGTGAAACACTGTGCTAGATGTGGCAGTTTCTACCATTGATGGAATTCTTTGCATACATACATGTGTATCTTCAATTCACCCAAATAGGCCTACTTAGAGTAAGCACATGCTCTCTCCATCTTGAAACACCTAAGTGGCAGTAAGTATTCCTTTCAAAAATAACTCAAGTCTCAGAGGGAAACAACGTGCTCAATGCAAATGCTTCCATCACAGACGGTTTCCTTTGGAGAGGTACATGTGTTACATCTCCTTAGGGGAATAGGCCTATTTGGAACAAAATGATCCTTTCTCCACTGTGAATACTATGACTTGGAGGATGTATGCCACTCACAAAGTAACTCAAGTCTCACAAGGAAACAAAGTGGTAGGTTCTTTGCATGTAACATAGATTATTTTCTTTTGAGATACACACATGTTTCATCAACTTACTTGAACTGGCATATTTGCAAGAAAATGAGACTTTCTCCACCTGGAAAAGTATGATTTGCAGGAGTTATTCTTCCAAAACTTATCTGAAGTCTCACAGGGAAACAATGTGGTTGAAACTCCTGCTTCCAACTCGATGGTTTTCTTTCTAGGAATGCATGTGTTTCATCAACGTAGTTGACTATTCCTATTTGGAACACAATGAGCCTATCTCCCACCTGAAAACTGTGATCAGCAGGATGTATTCCTTTCCAAAACTTGCTTAATTCTCAAAGGGAAACAGTGTGCTAGAAGCTGCGGCTTCCAACATAGGTGATTGTCTTTGCAGGGCTACATGTGTTTCTTCAACTCACCTGAATAGGCTTACTTAGTGCAAAGAGAGACCTTCTGCACCTTGAAACAACTGCGTTGCAAGAGATAGTCCTTTCAAAAACCAATTTAATTGTCCCAAGAACAAGGTGCTAAATGCTGCAGTTTCTAGCATACATGGTTTTCTTTGGGCAGGAACATGTGTTACTTCCACTCAGCTGAATAGGCCTATTTGGAGCAAACACAGCCTAGCTCCACTTTGAAACACCAAAGTTGCTGGAAGCATTCCTTTCCAGAACGGACACAATTCTCACTGGAATACAACGTGTCAGATGCTCCGGCTTCTAACATAGACGGTTTTCTTTGGAGAGATACTTGGGTTTCTTAAACTCAGCTGAATATACTTTAAGGGATCAGACAGAGTCTATCTCCACCTTCAAACACCTAAGTTCCAGGAAGTATTCCTTTAAAAAACTCACCGAATACTGCAGGCAAACAATGTGGTAGAAGCTGCTGGTTCTAAGACAGATGATTTTCTTTCAAGAGATACATGTGTTTCTAGAAGTTAGCTGAATAGGCCACTTTGGAACAAAATGAGCCTTTCTCCACCTAAAAAATACTGATTCTCAGGAGTTATTCCTTTCAAAACCAAATTCAATTTGGACAGGGAAACAGTGTGCTAGACGCTCCTGCTTCAAACAGGGATTGTTTTCTTTAGAGAAATACCTGTGTTTCTTCACTGTAGCCCAGTAGGGCTATTTGGAATAAAGTGAGCCTTTTCGACCTTGAAAACTGTGATTTGCAGGGATTACTCATTTCGAAAACTAATTCAACTCTCAAAGTGAAACAATGTGCTCTGCTACAGCTTCTAGCATACATGATTTTCTTTGAAGAGGTACATGAATTTCTTCAACTCAGCTGGAGAGCCCTAATAGACCAAACGCAGTCTATATTAACCCTTCAACACCTAAGATTCAGGAAGTTTTCCTTTACAAACTAATGCAGTTCTCAAAGGAAAACAGTGTGCTTCTAACATGGATGGTTTTCCTGTGAGAGATACATGTGTTTCTTCAACTCAGCGGAAAAGGCATATTTGGAGCAAAGGGAGACAATCTATCTTGAAATACCTTAGTTGCAGGAAGCATTGCATTGAAAACCTAACTCAATACTCACAAGGAATCAAGGTTCTACATGCTCCTGCATCTAATAGCGATGGTTTTCTTTGAGAGATACCTGTGTTTCTTCCACTTGGCTGAATAGGCCTTTTTGGAACCAAATGAGCTTTTCTGCACTTTGAAAACTATGAACTACATTAAGTGTTTCTTTAAAAACCTAACACAATTCTCATAAGGACGGAAATGCTGAGTGCTGCAGCTTCTATCGTCGATGGTTTTCTTATGAGAGATACAAGGGTTTCTTCACCACAGCTGAATATACGTTAAGTTAACAAACAGAGTCTATCCCCACCTTGAACCACCTAAGTTCCAGGAAGTATTCCTTTAAAAAACTAGCCGAATTCTACAGGGAAACAATGTGGTAGAAGCTCCTGGTCATAAGACAGATAGATTTCTTTCCAGAGATACATGTGGTGCTTCAAGTTACCTGAATAGGCCTATTTAGAACAACATGAGCCTTTCTCCACCTAGAAAATTCTGATATGCAACAGATATTCCTTTCAAAATCACACTCAATTCTCACAGGGAAACAATGTGGTTGATGCTACATCTTTTAAAACAGGTGGTTTTCTTGAAGGAGACAGATGTGTTCCTTCAACTCAATGGAAAATGCCGAGTTGGAGCCAATGGAATCTATCTCCACCTTGAAACACCTAAGATGCAGGATGTGTTTTTTCAGAACAAACTGAATTCTCACAGGAAAAGCATGTGCTACATCCTCCTGCATCGACCAATGAAGGATTTCCTTGACAGACACATGTGTTTCATCACCTCACCTGAATAGGTGTATTTGAAGCACAAGGAGCCTTTCTCCCCTTTGAACATTTTGGTTTGCAGGAATCATTCCTTTCAAAACATAACACAAATCTCACTGGAAAAAAGGTGCTACATGCTCCTGCTTCTAACACAGGTGGTTTTCTTTTGAGGGATACAAGGATTCCTTCAATTTAGCTGAATAGGTCTATTTGCAACAAAATGAGCCCTTCTCCACCTTGAAAACTATCGTTCACAGGAATTATTCCTTTCAAAACTAACTCAATTCTCTGAGGGAGACAATGCAGAAGATGCTGCAGCTTCTCTCATAGATGGTTGTCTTTGGAGAGATAAACGTGTTTCCTCCCCTCAGTTGAATAGGCCTATTTGGAGCAACAAGGGCCTATCTCCACCTTGAAGCACCTAATTTCCAGGAAGTCTTTCTTTCAAAAGTTAACTCAGTCATCACAGAGAAACAATGTGCTGCTAGCTTCGGTTTCTACACAGATGGATTTCCTTCGAGAGATACTTGAGTTTCTTCAAGTAAGATGAATTGGTGGATCTGCAGCAAAATGAGCCTTTTCCATCTTGAAAACTTTGGTTTGCAGGAAGTACTCCTTTCAGAAACTAACTGAGTTCTCATGGCATAAAAATGGGCTCTGTGCGGCAGCCGCTTTCGTAGCTGAGTTTCTGTGAAGAGATACATATGGTTCTTCAACTTAGGTGACTAGGCCTATTTGGAGCAAACTGAGGCTATTTCCACCTTGATAGACCGTGGTTGCAGGAAGTATTCTTTTCCAAAACTTACGCAATTCTCACAGGAAAACAATGGGCTAGGTGCTCCTGCTTCAAGCAGGGGTGGTTTTCTTTCGAGAAATACCTGTGTTTCTTCAACTTAGCCAAGTAGGGCTATTTGGAATAAAATGAGCCTTTTCGACCTTGAAAACTGTGAATTGCAGGAATTACTCTTCTCCAAATCCAATTCAACTCTCAAAGGGATACATTGTGCTAGATGCTAGAGCTTCTACCATGCATACTTTTCTTTTAGAGGTACATGTACTTCCTCTACTCAGCTGAATAGCCCTCATGGACCAAACGCAGCCTATCTCCCCCTGCAAACACCTAAGATTCATGAAGAATTCCTTTCAAAAACTAACACAGTTCTCACAGGAAAGCATGTGCTTCTAACATGGATGGTTTTCCTTTGAGAGATACATGTGTTTCTTCAACTTAGCTGAATAGGCCTATTTGAAATGAGGGGAGCCTACTTTGAATATTGATATTTGCAGGGTGCAATGCTTTAAAAAACTAAATGAATTCTCATAGTGAAACACTGTGCTAGATGTGGCAGTTTCTACCATTGATGGAATTCTTTGCATACATACATGTGTATCTTCAATTCACCCAAATAGGCCTACTTAGAGTAAGCACATGCTCTCTCCATCTTGAAACACCTAAGTGGCAGTAAGTATTCCTTTCAAAAATAACTCAAGTCTCAGAGGGAAACAACGTGCTCAATGCAAATGCTTCCATCACAGACGGTTTCCTTTGGAGAGGTACATGTGTTACATCTCCTTAGGGGAATAGGCCTATTTGGAACAAAATGATCCTTTCTCCACTGTGAATACTATGACTTGGAGGATGTATGCCACTCACAAAGTAACTCAAGTCTCACAAGGAAACAAAGTGGTAGGTTCTTTGCATGTAACATAGATTATTTTCTTTTGAGATACACACATGTTTCATCAACTTACTTGAACTGGCATATTTGCAAGAAAATGAGACTTTCTCCACCTGGAAAAGTATGATTTGCAGGAGTTATTCTTCCAAAACTTATCTGAAGTCTCACGGGGAAACAATGTGGTTGAAACTCCTGCTTCCAACTCGATGGTTTTCTTTCTAGGAATGCATGTGTTTCATCAACGTAGTTGACTATTCCTATTTGGAACACAATGAGCCTATCTCCCACCTGAAAACTGTGATCAGCAGGATGTATTCCTTTCCAAAACTTGCTTAATTCTCAAAGGGAAACAGTGTGCTAGAAGCTGCGGCTTCCAACATAGGTGATTGTCTTTGCAGGGCTACATGTGTTTCTTCAACTCACCTGAATAGGCTTACTTAGTGCAAAGAGAGACCTTCAGCACCTTGAAACAACTGCGTTGCAAGAGATAGTCCTTTCAAAAACCAATTTAATTGTCCCAAGAACAAGGTGCTAAATGCTGCAGTTTCTAGCATACATGGTTTTCTTTGGGCAGGAACATGTGTTACTTCCACTCAGCTGAATAGGCCTATTTGGAGCAAACACAGCCTAGCTCCACTTTGAAACACCAAAGTTGCTGGAAGCATTCCTTTCCAGAACGGACACAATTCTCACTGGAATACAACGTGTCAGATGCTCCGGCTTCTAACATAGACGGTTTTCTTTGGAGAGATACTTGGGTTTCTTAAACTCAGCTGAATATACTTTAAGGGATCAGACAGAGTCTATCTCCACCTTCAAACACCTAAGTTCCAGGAAGTATTCCTTTAAAAAACTCACCGAATACTGCAGGCAAACAATGTGGTAGAAGCTGCTGGTTCTAAGACAGATGATTTTCTTTCAAGAGATACATGTGTTTCTAGAAGTTAGCTGAATAGGCCACTTTGGAACAAAATGAGCCTTTCTCCACCTAAAAAATACTGATTCTCAGGAGTTATTCCTTTCAAAACCAAATTCAATTTGGACAGGGAAACAGTGTGCTAGACGCTCCTGCTTCAAACAGGGATTGTTTTCTTTCGAGAAATACCTGTGTTTCTTCACTGTAGCCCAGTAGGGCTATTTGGAATAAAGTGAGCCTTTTCGACCTTGAAAACTGTGATTTGCAGGGATTACTCATTTCGAAAACTAATTCAACTCTCAAAGTGAAACAATGTGCTCTGCTACAGCTTCTAGCATACATGATTTTCTTTGAAGAGGTACATGAATTTCTTCAACTCAGCTGGAGAGCCCTAATAGACCAAACGCAGTCTATATTAACCCTTCAACACCTAAGATTCAGGAAGTTTTCCTTTACAAACTAATGCAGTTCTCAAAGGAAAACAGTGTGCTTCTAACATGGATGGTTTTCCTGTGAGAGATACATGTGTTTCTTCAACTCAGCGGAAAAGGCATATTTGGAGCAAAGGGAGACAATCTATCTTGAAATACCTTAGTTGCAGGAAGCATTGCATTGAAAACCTAACTCAATACTCACAAGGAATCAATGTTCTACATGCTCCTGCATCTAATAGCGATGGTTTTCTTTGAGAGATACCTGTGTTTCTTCCACTTGGCTGAATAGGCCTTTTTGGAACCAAATGAGCTTTTCTGCACTTTGAAAACTATGAACTACAGGAAGTGTTTCTTTAAAAACCTAACACAATTCTCATAAGGACGGAAATGCTGAATGCTGCAGCTTCTATCGTCGATGGTTTTCTTATGAGAGATACAAGGGTTTCTTCACCACAGCTGAATATACGTTAAGTTAACAAACAGAGTCTATCCCCACCTTGAACCACCTAAGTTCCAGGAAGTATTCCTTTAAAAAACTAGCCGAATTCTACAGGGAAACAATGTGGTAGAAGCTCCTGGTCATAAGACAGATAGATTTCTTTCCAGAGATACATGTGGTGCTTCAAGTTAGCTGAATAGGCCTATTAGGAACAACATGAGCCTTTCTCCACCTAGAAAATTCTGATATGCAACAGATATTCCTTTCAAAATCACACTCAATTCTCACAGGGAAACAATGTGGTTGATGCTACATCTTTTAAAACAGGTGGTTTTCTTGAAGGAGACAGATGTGTTCCTTCAACTCAATGGAAAATGCCGAGTTGGAGCCAATGGAATCTATCTCCACCTTGAAACACCTAAGATGCAGGATGTGTTTTTTCAGAACAAACTGAATTCTCACATGAAAAGCATGTGCTACATCCTCCTGCATCGACCAATGAAGGATTTCCTTGACAGACACATGTGTTTCATCACCTCACCTGAATAGGTGTATTTGAAGCACAAGGAGCCTTTCTCCCCTTTGAACATTTTGGTTTGCAGGAATCATTCCTTTCAAAACATAACACAAATCTCACTGGAAAAAAGGTGCTACATGCTCCTGCTTCTAACACAGGTGGTTTTCTTTTGAGGGATACAAGGATTCCTTCAATTTAGCTGAATAGGTCTATTTGCAACAAAATGAGCCCTTCTCCACCTTGAAAACTATCGTTCACAGGAATTATTCCTTTCAAAACTAACTCAATTCTCTGAGGGAGACAATGCAGAAGATGCTGCAGCTTCTCTCATAGATGGTTGTCTTTGGAGAGATAAACGTGTTTCCTCCCCTCAGTTGAATAGGCCTATTTGGAGCAACAAGGGCCTATCTCCACCTTGAAGCACCTAATTTCCAGGAAGTCTTTCTTTCAAAAGTTAACTCAGTCATCACAGAGAAACAATGTGCTGCTAGCTTCGGTTTCTACACAGATGGATTTCCTTCGAGAGATACTTGAGTTTCTTCAAGTAAGATGAATTGGTGGATCTGCAGCAAAATGAGCCTTTTCCATCTTGAAAACTTTGGTTTGCAGGAAGTACTCCTTTCAGAAACTAACTGAGTTCTCATGGCATAAAAATGGGCTCTGTGCGGCAGCCGCTTTCGTAGCTGAGTTTCTGTGAAGAGATACATATGGTTCTTCAACTTAGGTGACTAGGCCTATTTGGAGCAAACTGAGGCTATTTCCACCTTGATAGACCGTGGTTGCAGGAAGTATTCTTTTCCAAAACTTACGCAATTCTCACAGGAAAACAATGTGCTAGGTGCTCCTGCTTCAAGCAGGAGTGGTTTTCTTTCGAGAAATACCTGTGTTTCTTCAACTTAGCCAAGTAGGGCTATTTGGAATAAAATGAGCCTTTTCGACCTTGAAAACTGTGAATTGCAGGAATTACTCTTCTCCAAATCCAATTCAACTCTCAAAGGGATACATTGTGCTAGATGCTAGAGCTTCTACCATGCATACTTTTCTTTTAGAGGTACATGTACTTCCTCTACTCAGCTGAATAGCCCTCATGGACCAAACGCAGCCTATCTCCCCCCTGCAAACACCTAAGATTCATGAAGAATTCCTTTCAAAAACTAACACAGTTCTCACAGGAAAGCATGTGCTTCTAACATGGATGGTTTTCCTTTGAGAGATACATGTGTTTCTTCAACTTAGCTGAATAGGCCTATTTGAAATGAGGGGAGCCTACTTTGAATATTGATATTTGCAGGGTGCAATGCTTTAAAAAACTAAATGAATTCTCATAGTGAAACACTGTGCTAGATGTGGCAGTTTCTACCATTGATGGAATTCTTTGCATACATACATGTGTATCTTCAATTCACCCAAATAGGCCTACTTAGAGTAAGCACATGCTCTCTCCATCTTGAAACACCTAAGTGGCAGTAAGTATTCCTTTCAAAAATAACTCAAGTCTCAGAGGGAAACAACGTGCTCAATGCAAATGCTTCCATCACAGACGGTTTCCTTTGGAGAGGTACATGTGTTACATCTCCTTAGGGGAATAGGTCTATTTGGAACAAAATGATCCTTTCTCCACTGTGAATACTATGACTTGCAGGATGTATGCCACTCACAAAGTAACTCAAGTCTCACAAGGAAACAAAGTGGTAGGTTCTTTGCATGTAACATAGATTATTTTCTTTTGAGATACACACATGTTTCATCAACTTACTTGAACTGGCATATTTGCAAGAAAATGAGACTTTCTCCACCTGGAAAAGTATGATTTGCAGGAGTTATTCTTCCAAAACTTATCTGAAGTCTCACGGGGAAACAATGTGGTTGAAACTCGTGCTTCTAACTCGATGGTTTTCTTTCTAGGAATGCATGTGTTTCATCAACGTAGTTGACTATTCCTATTTGGGACACAATGAGCCTATCTCCCACCTGAAAACTGTGATCAGCAGGATGTATTCCTTTCCAAAACTTGCTTAATTCTCAAAGGGAAACAGTGTGCTAGAAGCTGCGGCTTCCAACATAGGTGATTGTCTTTGCAGGGCTACATGTGTTTCTTCAACTCACCTGAATAGGCTTACTTAGTGCAAAGAGAGACCTTCTGCACCTTGAAACAACTGCGTTGCAAGAGATAGTCCTTTCAAAAACCAATTTAATTGTCCCAAGAACAAGGTGCTAAATGCTGCAGTTTCTAGCATACATGGTTTTCTTTGGGCAGGAACATGTGTTACTTCCACTCAGCTGAATAGGCCTATTTGGAGCAAACACAGCCTAGCTCCACTTTGAAACACCAAAGTTGCTGGAAGCATTCCTTTCCAGAACGGACACAATTCTCACTGGAATACAACGTGTCAGATGCTCCGGCTTCTAACATAGACGGTTTTCTTTGGAGAGATACTTGGGTTTCTTAAACTCAGCTGAATATACTTTAAGGGATCAGACAGAGTCTATCTCCACCTTCAACCACCTAAGTTCCAGGAAGTATTCCTTTAAAAAACTCACCGAATACTGCAGGCAAACAATGTGGTAGAAGCTGCTGGTTCTAAGACAGATGATTTTCTTTCAAGAGATACATGTGTTTCTAGAAGTTAGCTGAATAGGCCACTTTGGAACAAAATGAGCCTTTCTCCACCTAAAAAATACTGATTCTCAGGAGTTATTCCTTTCAAAACCAAATTCAATTTGGACAGGGAAACAGTGTGCTAGATGCTCCTGCTTCAAACAGGGATTGTTTTCTTTCGAGAAATACCTGTGTTTCTTCACTGTAGCCCAGTAGGGCTATTTGGAATAAAGTGAGCCTTTTCGACCTTGAAAACTGTGATTTGCAGGGATTACTCATTTCGAAAACTAATTCAACTCTCAAAGTGAAACAATGTGCTCTGCTACAGCTTCTAGCATACATGATTTTCTTTGAAGAGGTACATGAATTTCTTCAACTCAGCTGGAGAGCCCTAATAGACCAAACGCAGTCTATATTAACCCTTCAACACCTAAGATTCAGGAAGTTTTCCTTTACAAACTAATGCAGTTCTCAAAGGAAAACAGTGTGCTTCTAACATGGATGGTTTTCCTGTGAGAGATACATGTGTTTCTTCAACTCAGCGGAAAAGGCATATTTGGAGCAAAGGGAGACAATCTATCTTGAAATACCTTAGTTGCAGGAAGCATTGCATTGAAAACCTAACTCAATACTCACAAGGAATCAATGTTCTACATGCTCCTGCATCTAATAGCGATGGTTTTCTTTGAGAGATACCTGTGTTTCTTCCACTTGGCTGAATAGGCCTTTTTGGAACCAAATGAGCTTTTCTGCACTTTGAAAACTATGAACTACAGGAAGTGTTTCTTTAAAAACCTAACACAATTCTCATAAGGACGGAAATGCTGAATGCTGCAGCTTCTATCGTCGATGGTTTTCTTATGAGAGATACAAGGGTTTCTTCACCACAGCTGAATATACGTTAAGTTAACAAACAGAGTCTATCCCCACCTTGAACCACCTAAGTTCCAGGAAGTATTCCTTTAAAAAACTAGCCGAATTCTACAGGGAAACAATGTGGTAGAAGCTCCTGGTCATAAGACAGATAGATTTCTTTCCAGAGATACATGTGGTGCTTCAAGTTAGCTGAATAGGCCTATTAGGAACAACATGAGCCTTTCTCCACCTAGAAAATTCTGATATGCAACAGATATTCCTTTCAAAATCACACTCAATTCTCACAGGGAAACAATGTGGTTGATGCTACATCTTTTAAAACAGGTGGTTTTCTTGAAGGAGACAGATGTGTTCCTTCAACTCAATGGAAAATGCCGAGTTGGAGCCAATGGAATCTATCTCCACCTTGAAACACCTAAGATGCAGGATGTGTTTTTTCAGAACAAACTGAATTCTCACATGAAAAGCATGTGCTACATCCTCCTGCATCGACCAATGAAGGATTTCCTTGACAGACACATGTGTTTCATCACCTCACCTGAATAGGTGTATTTGAAGCACAAGGAGCCTTTCTCCCCTTTGAACATTTTGGTTTGCAGGAATCATTCCTTTCAAAACATAACACAAATCTCACTGGAAAAAAGGTGCTACATGCTCCTGCTTCTAACACAGGTGGTTTTCTTTTGAGGGATACAAGGATTCCTTCAATTTAGCTGAATAGGTCTATTTGCAACAAAATGAGCCCTTCTCCACCTTGAAAACTATCGTTCACAGGAATTATTCCTTTCAAAACTAACTCAATTCTCTGAGGGAGACAATGCAGAAGATGCTGCAGCTTCTCTCATAGATGGTTGTCTTTGGAGAGATAAACGTGTTTCCTCCCCTCAGTTGAATAGGCCTATTTGGAGCAACAAGGGCCTATCTCCACCTTGAAGCACCTAATTTCCAGGAAGTCTTTCTTTCAAAAGTTAACTCAGTCATCACAGAGAAACAATGTGCTGCTAGCTTCGGTTTCTACACAGATGGATTTCCTTCGAGAGATACTTGAGTTTCTTCAAGTAAGATGAATTGGTGGATCTGCAGCAAAATGAGCCTTTTCCATCTTGAAAACTTTGGTTTGCAGGAAGTACTCCTTTCAGAAACTAACTGAGTTCTCATGGCATAAAAATGGGCTCTGTGCGGCAGCCGCTTTCGTAGCTGAGTTTCTGTGAAGAGATACATATGGTTCTTCAACTTAGGTGACTAGGCCTATTTGGAGCAAACTGAGGCTATTTCCACCTTGATAGACCGTGGTTGCAGGAAGTATTCTTTTCCAAAACTTACGCAATTCTCACAGGAAAACAATGTGCTAGGTGCTCCTGCTTCAAGCAGGAGTGGTTTTCTTTCGAGAAATACCTGTGTTTCTTCAACTTAGCCAAGTAGGGCTATTTGGAATAAAATGAGCCTTTTCGACCTTGAAAACTGTGAATTGCAGGAATTACTCTTCTCCAAATCCAATTCAACTCTCAAAGGGATACATTGTGCTAGATGCTAGAGCTTCTACCATGCATACTTTTCTTTTAGAGGTACATGTACTTCCTCTACTCAGCTGAATAGCCCTCATGGACCAAACGCAGCCTATCTCCCCCCTGCAAACACCTAAGATTCATGAAGAATTCCTTTCAAAAACTAACACAGTTCTCACAGGAAAGCATGTGCTTCTAACATGGATGGTTTTCCTTTGAGAGATACATGTGTTTCTTCAACTTAGCTGAATAGGCCTATTTGAAATGAGGGGAGCCTACTTTGAATATTGATATTTGCAGGGTGCAATGCTTTCAAAAACTAAATGAATTCTCATAGTGAAACACTGTGCTAGATGTGGCAGTTTCTACCATTGATGGAATTCTTTGCATACATACATGTGTATCTTCAATTCACCCAAATAGGCCTACTTAGAGTAAGCACATGCTCTCTCCATCTTGAAACACCTAAGTGGCAGTAAGTATTCCTTTCAAAAATAACTCAAGTCTCAGAGGGAAACAACGTGCTCAATGCAAATGCTTCCATCACAGACGGTTTCCTTTGGAGAGGTACATGTGTTACATCTCCTTAGGGGAATAGGTCTATTTGGAACAAAATGATCCTTTCTCCACTGTGAATACTATGACTTGCAGGATGTATGCCACTCACAAAGTAACTCAAGTCTCACAAGGAAACAAAGTGGTAGGTTCTTTGCATGTAACATAGATTATTTTCTTTTGAGATACACACATGTTTCATCAACTTACTTGAACTGGCATATTTGCAAGAAAATGAGACTTTCTCCACCTGGAAAAGTATGATTTGCAGGAGTTATTCTTCCAAAACTTATCTGAAGTCTCACGGGGAAACAATGTGGTTGAAACTCGTGCTTCTAACTCGATGGTTTTCTTTCTAGGAATGCATGTGTTTCATCAACGTAGTTGACTATTCCTATTTGGGACACAATGAGCCTATCTCCCACCTGAAAACTGTGATCAGCAGGATGTATTCCTTTCCAAAACTTGCTTAATTCTCAAAGGGAAACAGTGTGCTAGAAGCTGCGGCTTCCAACATAGGTGATTGTCTTTGCAGGGCTACATGTGTTTCTTCAACTCACCTGAATAGGCTTACTTAGTGCAAAGAGAGACCTTCTGCACCTTGAAACAACTGCGTTGCAAGAGATAGTCCTTTCAAAAACCAATTTAATTGTCCCAAGAACAAGGTGCTAAATGCTGCAGTTTCTAGCATACATGGTTTTCTTTGGGCAGGAACATGTGTTACTTCCACTCAGCTGAATAGGCCTATTTGGAGCAAACACAGCCTAGCTCCACTTTGAAACACCAAAGTTGCTGGAAGCATTCCTTTCCAGAACGGACACAATTCTCACTGGAATACAACGTGTCAGATGCTCCGGCTTCTAACATAGACGGTTTTCTTTGGAGAGATACTTGGGTTTCTTAAACTCAGCTGAATATACTTTAAGGGATCAGACAGAGTCTATCTCCACCTTCAACCACCTAAGTTCCAGGAAGTATTCCTTTAAAAAACTCACCGAATACTGCAGGCAAACAATGTGGTAGAAGCTGCTGGTTCTAAGACAGATGATTTTCTTTCAAGAGATACATGTGTTTCTAGAAGTTAGCTGAATAGGCCACTTTGGAACAAAATGAGCCTTTCTCCACCTAAAAAATACTGATTCTCAGGAGTTATTCCTTTCAAAACCAAATTCAATTTGGACAGGGAAACAGTGTGCTAGATGCTCCTGCTTCAAACAGGGATTGTTTTCTTTCGAGAAATACCTGTGTTTCTTCACTGTAGCCCAGTAGGGCTATTTGGAATAAAGTGAGCCTTTTCGACCTTGAAAACTGTGATTTGCAGGGATTACTCATTTCGAAAACTAATTCAACTCTCAAAGTGAAACAATGTGCTCTGCTACAGCTTCTAGCATACATGATTTTCTTTGAAGAGGTACATGAATTTCTTCAACTCAGCTGGAGAGCCCTAATAGACCAAACGCAGTCTATATTAACCCTTCAACACCTAAGATTCAGGAAGTTTTCCTTTACAAACTAATGCAGTTCTCAAAGGAAAACAGTGTGCTTCTAACATGGATGGTTTTCCTGTGAGAGATACATGTGTTTCTTCAACTCAGCGGAAAAGGCATATTTGGAGCAAAGGGAGACAATCTATCTTGAAATACCTTAGTTGCAGGAAGCATTGCATTGAAAACCTAACTCAATACTCACAAGGAATCAATGTTCTACATGCTCCTGCATCTAATAGCGATGGTTTTCTTTGAGAGATACCTGTGTTTCTTCCACTTGGCTGAATAGGCCTTTTTGGAACCAAATGAGCTTTTCTGCACTTTGAAAACTATGAACTACAGGAAGTGTTTCTTTAAAAACCTAACACAATTCTCATAAGGACGGAAATGCTGAATGCTGCAGCTTCTATCGTCGATGGTTTTCTTATGAGAGATACAAGGGTTTCTTCACCACAGCTGAATATACGTTAAGTTAACAAACAGAGTCTATCCCCACCTTGAACCACCTAAGTTCCAGGAAGTATTCCTTTAAAAAACTAGCCGAATTCTACAGGGAAACAATGTGGTAGAAGCTCCTGGTCATAAGACAGATAGATTTCTTTCCAGAGATACATGTGGTGCTTCAAGTTAGCTGAATAGGCCTATTAGGAACAACATGAGCCTTTCTCCACCTAGAAAATTCTGATATGCAACAGATATTCCTTTCAAAATCACACTCAATTCTCACAGGGAAACAATGTGGTTGATGCTACATCTTTTAAAACAGGTGGTTTTCTTGAAGGAGACAGATGTGTTCCTTCAACTCAATGGAAAATGCCGAGTTGGAGCCAATGGAATCTATCTCCACCTTGAAACACCTAAGATGCAGGATGTGTTTTTTCAGAACAAACTGAATTCTCACAGGAAAAGCATGTGCTACATCCTCCTGCATCGACCAATGAAGGATTTCCTTGACAGACACATGTGTTTCATCACCTCACCTGAATAGGTGTATTTGAAGCACAAGGAGCCTTTCTCCCCTTTGAACATTTTGGTTTGCAGGAATCATTCCTTTCAAAACATAACACAAATCTCACTGGAAAAAAGGTGCTACATGCTCCTGCTTCTAACACAGGTGGTTTTCTTTTGAGGGATACAAGGATTCCTTCAATTTAGATGAATAGGTCTATTTGCAACAAAATGAGCCCTTCTCCACCTTGAAAACTATCGTTCACAGGAATTATTCCTTTCAAAAGTAACTCAATTCTCTGAGGGAGACAATGCAGAAGATGCTGCAGCTTCTCTCATAGATGGTTGTCTTTGGAGAGATAAACGTGTTTCCTCCCCTCAGTTGAATAGGCCTATTTGGAGCAACAAGGGCCTATCTCCACCTTGAAGCACCTAATTTCCAGGAAGTCTTTCTTTCAAAAGTTAACTCAGTCATCACAGAGAAACAATGTGCTGCTAGCTTCGGTTTCTACACAGATGGATTTCCTTCGAGAGATACTTGAGTTTCTTCAAGTAAGATGAATTGGTGGATCTGCAGCAAAATGAGCCTTTTCCATCTTGAAAACTTTGGTTTGCAGGAAGTACTCCTTTCAGAAACTAACTGAGTTCTCATGGCATAAAAATGGGCTCTGTGCGGCAGCCGCTTTCGTAGCTGAGTTTCTGTGAAGAGATACATATGGTTCTTCAACTTAGGTGACTAGGCCTATTTGGAGCAAACTGAGGCTATTTCCACCTTGATAGACCGTGGTTGCAGGAAGTATTCTTTTCCAAAACTTACGCAATTCTCACAGGAAAACAATGTGCTAGGTGCTCCTGCTTCAAGCAGGGGTGGTTTTCTTTCGAGAAATACCTGTGTTTCTTCAACTTAGCCAAGTAGGGCTATTTGGAATAAAATGAGCCTTTTCGACCTTGAAAACTGTGAATTGCAGGAATTACTCTTCTCCAAATCCAATTCAACTCTCAAAGGGATACATTGTGCTAGATGCTAGAGCTTCTACCATGCATACTTTTCTTTTAGAGGTACATGTACTTCCTCTACTCAGCTGAATAGCCCTCATGGACCAAACGCAGCCTATCTCCCCCCTGCAAACACCTAAGATTCATGAAGAATTCCTTTCAAAAACTAACACAGTTCTCAGAGGAAAGCATGGGCTTCTAACATGGATGGTTTTCCTTTGAGAGATACATGTGTTTCTTCAACTTAGCTGAATAGGCCTATTTGAAATGAGGGGAGCCTACTTTGAATATTGATATTTGCAGGGTGCAATGCTTTAAAAAACTAAATGAATTCTCATAGTGAAACACTGTGCTAGATGTGGCAGTTTCTACCATTGATGGAATTCTTTGCATACATACATGTGTATCTTCAATTCACCCAAATAGGCCTACTTAGAGTAAGCACATGCTCTCTCCATCTTGAAACACCTAAGTGGCAGTAAGTATTCCTTTCAAAAATAACTCAAGTCTCAGAGGGAAACAACGTGCTCAATGCAAATGCTTCCATCACAGACGGTTTCCTTTGGAGAGGTACATTTGTTACATCTCCTTAGGGGAATAGGTCTATTTGGAACAAAATGATCCTTTCTCCACTGTGAATACTATGTCTTGCAGGATGTATGCCACTCACAAAGTAACTCAAGTCTCACAAGGAAACAAAGTGGTAGGTTCTTTGCATGTAACATAGATTATTTTCTTTTGAGATACACACATGTTTCATCAACTTACTTGAACTGGCATATTTGCAAGAAAATGAGACTTTCTCCACCTGGAAAAGTATGATTTGCAGGAGTTATTCTTCCAAAACTTATCTGAAGTCTCACGGGGAAACAATGTGGTTGAAACTCGTGCTTCTAACTCGATGGTTTTCTTTCTAGGAATGCATGTGTTTCATCAACGTAGTTGACTATTTCTATTTGGGACACAATGAGCCTATCTCCCACCTGAAAACTGTGATCAGCAGGATGTATTCCTTTCCAAAACTTGCTTAATTCTCAAAGGGAAACAGTGTGCTAGAAGCTGCGGCTTCCAACATAGGTGATTGTCTTTGCAGGGCTACATGTGTTTCTTCAACTCACCTGAATAGGCTTACTTAGTGCAAAGAGAGACCTTCTGCACCTTGAAACAACTGCGTTGCAAGAGATAGTCCTTTCAAAAACCAATTTAATTGTCCCAAGAACAAGGTGCTAAATGCTGCAGTTTCTAGCATACATGGTTTTCTTTGGGCAGGAACATGTGTTACTTCCACTCAGCTGAATAGGCCTATTTGGAGCAAACACAGCCTAGCTCCACTTTGAAACACCAAAGTTGCTGGAAGCATTCCTTTCCAGAACGGACACAATTCTCACTGGAATACAACGTGTCAGATGCTCCGGCTTCTAACATAGACGGTTTTCTTTGGAGAGATACTTGGGTTTCTTAAACTCAGCTGAATATACTTTAAGGGATCAGACAGAGTCTATCTCCACCTTCAACCACCTAAGTTCCAGGAAGTATTCCTTTAAAAAACTCACCGAATACTGCAGGCAAACAATGTGGTAGAAGCTGCTGGTTCTAAGACAGATGATTTTCTTTCAAGAGATACATGTGTTTCTAGAAGTTAGCTGAATAGGCCACTTTGGAACAAAATGAGCCTTTCTCCACCTAAAAAATACTGATTCTCAGGAGTTATTCCTTTCAAAACCAAATTCAATTTGGACAGGGAAACAGTGTGCTAGATGCTCCTGCTTCAAACAGGGATTGTTTTCTTTCGAGAAATACCTGTGTTTCTTCACTGTAGCCCAGTAGGGCTATTTGGAATAAAGTGAGCCTTTTCGACCTTGAAAACTGTGATTTGCAGGGATTACTCATTTCGAAAACTAATTCAACTCTCAAAGTGAAACAATGTGCTCTGCTACAGCTTCTAGCATACATGATTTTCTTTGAAGAGGTACATGAATTTCTTCAACTCAGCTGGAGAGCCCTAATAGACCAAACGCAGTCTATATTAACCCTTCAACACCTAAGATTCAGGAAGTTTTCCTTTACAAACTAATGCAGTTCTCAAAGGAAAACAGTGTGCTTCTAACATGGATGGTTTTCCTGTGAGAGATACATGTGTTTCTTCAACTCAGCGGAAAAGGCATATTTGGAGCAAAGGGAGACAATCTATCTTGAAATACCTTAGTTGCAGGAAGCATTGCATTGAAAACCTAACTCAATACTCACAAGGAATCAATGTTCTACATGCTCCTGCATCTAATAGCGATGGTTTTCTTTGAGAGATACCTGTGTTTCTTCCACTTGGCTGAATAGGCCTTTTTGGAACCAAATGAGCTTTTCTGCACTTTGAAAACTATGAACTACAGGAAGTGTTTCTTTAAAAACCTAACACAATTCTCATAAGGACGGAAATGCTGAATGCTGCAGCTTCTATCGTCGATGGTTTTCTTATGAGAGATACAAGGGTTTCTTCACCACAGCTGAATATACGTTAAGTTAACAAACAGAGTCTATCCCCACCTTGAACCACCTAAGTTCCAGGAAGTATTCCTTTAAAAAACTAGCCGAATTCTACAGGGAAACAATGTGGTAGAAGCTCCTGGTCATAAGACAGATAGATTTCTTTCCAGAGATACATGTGGTGCTTCAAGTTACCTGAATAGGCCTATTTAGAACAACATGAGCCTTTCTCCACCTAGAAAATTCTGATATGCAACAGATATTCCTTTCAAAATCACACTCAATTCTCACAGGGAAACAATGTGGTTGATGCTACATCTTTTAAAACAGGTGGTTTTCTTGAAGGAGACAGATGTGTTCCTTCAACTCAATGGAAAATGCCGAGTTGGAGCCAATGGAATCTATCTCCACCTTGAAACACCTAAGATGCAGGATGTGTTTTTTCAGAACAAACTGAATTCTCACAGGAAAAGCATGTGCTACATCCTCCTGCATCGACCAATGAAGGATTTCCTTGACAGACACATGTGTTTCATCACCTCACCTGAATAGGTGTATTTGAAGCACAAGGAGCCTTTCTCCCCTTTGAACATTTTGGTTTGCAGGAATCATTCCTTTCAAAACATAACACAAATCTCACTGGAAAAAAGGTGCTACATGCTCCTGCTTCTAACACAGGTGGTTTTCTTTTGAGGGATACAAGGATTCCTTCAATTTAGATGAATAGGTCTATTTGCAACAAAATGAGCCCTTCTCCACCTTGAAAACTATCGTTCACAGGAATTATTCCTTTCAAAAGTAACTCAATTCTCTGAGGGAGACAATGCAGAAGATGCTGCAGCTTCTCTCATAGATGGTTGTCTTTGGAGAGATAAACGTGTTTCCTCCCCTCAGTTGAATAGGCCTATTTGGAGCAACAAGGGCCTATCTCCACCTTGAAGCACCTAATTTCCAGGAAGTCTTTCTTTCAAAAGTTAACTCAGTCATCACAGAGAAACAATGTGCTGCTAGCTTCGGTTTCTACACAGATGGATTTCCTTCGAGAGATACTTGAGTTTCTTCAAGTAAGATGAATTGGTGGATCTGCAGCAAAATGAGCCTTTTCCATCTTGAAAACTTTGGTTTGCAGGAAGTACTCCTTTCAGAAACTAACTGAGTTCTCATGGCATAAAAATGGGCTCTGTGCGGCAGCCGCTTTCGTAGCTGAGTTTCTGTGAAGAGATACATATGGTTCTTCAACTTAGGTGACTAGGCCTATTTGGAGCAAACTGAGGCTATTTCCACCTTGATAGACCGTGGTTGCAGGAAGTATTCTTTTCCAAAACTTACGCAATTCTCACAGGAAAACAATGTGCTAGGTGCTCCTGCTTCAAACAGGGGTGGTTTTCTTTCGAGAAATACCTGTGTTTCTTCAACTTAGCCAAGTAGGGCTACTTGGAATAAAATGAGCCTTTTCGACCTTGAAAACTGTGAATTGCAGGAATTACTCTTCTCCAAATCCAATTCAACTCTCAAAGGGATACATTGTGCTAGATGCTAGAGCTTCTACCATGCATACTTTTCTTTTAGAGGTACATGTACTTCCTCTACTCAGCTGAATAGCCCTCATGGACCAAACGCAGCCTATCTCCCCCCTGCAAACACCTAAGATTCATGAAGAATTCCTTTCAAAAACTAACACAGTTCTCAGAGGAAAGCATGGGCTTCTAACATGGATGGTTTTCCTTTGAGAGATACATGTGTTTCTTCAACTTAGCTGAATAGGCCTATTTGAAATGAGGGGAGCCTACTTTGAATATTGATATTTGCAGGGTGCAATGCTTTAAAAAACTAAATGAGTTCTCATAGTGAAACACTGTGCTAGATGTGGCAGTTTCTACCATTGATGGAATTCTTTGCATACATACATGTGTATCTTCAATTCACCCAAATAGGCCTACTTAGAGTAAGCACATGCTCTCTCCATCTTGAAACACCTAAGTGGCAGTAAGTATTCCTTTCAAAAATAACTCAAGTCTCAGAGGGAAACAACGTGCTCAATGCAAATGCTTCCATCACAGACGGTTTCCTTTGGAGAGGTACATTTGTTACATCTCCTTAGGGGAATAGGTCTATTTGGAACAAAATGATCCTTTCTCCACTGTGAATACTATGACTTGCAGGATGTATGCCACTCACAAAGTAACTCAAGTCTCACAAGGAAACAAAGTGGTAGGTTCTTTGCATGTAACATAGATTATTTTCTTTTGAGATACACACATGTTTCATCAACTTACTTGAACTGGCATATTTGCAAGAAAATGAGACTTTCTCCACCTGGAAAAGTATGATTTGCAGGAGTTATTCTTCCAAAACTTATCTGAAGTCTCACGGGGAAACAATGTGGTTGAAACTCGTGCTTCTAACTCGATGGTTTTCTTTCTAGGAATGCATGTGTTTCATCAACGTAGTTGACTATTCCTATTTGGGACACAATGAGCCTATCTCCCACCTGAAAACTGTGATCAGCAGGATGTATTCCTTTCCAAAACTTGCTTAATTCTCAAAGGGAAACAGTGTGCTAGAAGCTGCGGCTTCCAACATAGGTGATTGTCTTTGCAGGGCTACATGTGTTTCTTCAACTCACCTGAATAGGCTTACTTAGTGCAAAGAGAGACCTTCTGCACCTTGAAACAACTGCGTTGCAAGAGATAGTCCTTTCAAAAACCAATTTAATTGTCCCAAGAACAAGGTGCTAAATGCTGCAGTTTCTAGCATACATGGTTTTCTTTGGGCAGGAACATGTGTTACTTCCACTCAGCTGAATAGGCCTATTTGGAGCAAACACAGCCTAGCTCCACTTTGAAACACCAAAGTTGCTGGAAGCATTCCTTTCCAGAACGGACACAATTCTCACTGGAATACAACGTGTCAGATGCTCCGGCTTCTAACATAGACGGTTTTCTTTGGAGAGATACTTGGGTTTCTTAAATTCAGCTGAATATACTTTAAGGGATCAGACAGAGTCTATCTCCACCTTCAACCACCTAAGTTCCAGGAAGTATTCCTTTAAAAAACTCACCGAATACTGCAGGCAAACAATGTGGTAGAAGCTGCTGGTTCTAAGACAGATGATTTTCTTTCAAGAGATACATGTGTTTCTAGAAGTTAGCTGAATAGGCCACTTTGGAACAAAATGAGCCTTTCTCCACCTAAAAAATACTGATTCTCAGGAGTTATTCCTTTCAAAACCAAATTCAATTTGGACAGGGAAACAGTGTGCTAGATGCTCCTGCTTCAAACAGGGATTGTTTTCTTTCGAGAAATACCTGTGTTTCTTCACTGTAGCCCAGTAGGGCTATTTGGAATAAAGTGAGCCTTTTCGACCTTGAAAACTGTGATTTGCAGGGATTACTCATTTCGAAAACTAATTCAACTCTCAAAGTGAAACAATGTGCTCTGCTACAGCTTCTAGCATACATGATTTTCTTTGAAGAGGTACATGAATTTCTTCAACTCAGCTGGAGAGCCCTAATAGACCAAACGCAGTCTATATTAACCCTTCAACACCTAAGATTCAGGAAGTTTTCCTTTACAAACTAATGCAGTTCTCAAAGGAAAACAGTGTGCTTCTAACATGGATGGTTTTCCTGTGAGAGATACATGTGTTTCTTCAACTCAGCGGAAAAGGCATATTTGGAGCAAAGGGAGACAATCTATCTTGAAATACCTTAGTTGCAGGAAGCATTGCATTGAAAACCTAACTCAATACTCACAAGGAATCAATGTTCTACATGCTCCTGCATCTAATAGCGATGGTTTTCTTTGAGAGATACCTGTGTTTCTTCCACTTGGCTGAATAGGCCTTTTTGGAACCAAATGAGCTTTTCTGCACTTTGAAAACTATGAACTACAGGAAGTGTTTCTTTAAAAACCTAACACAATTCTCATAAGGACGGAAATGCTGAATGCTGCAGCTTCTATCGTCGATGGTTTTCTTATGAGAGATACAAGGGTTTCTTCACCACAGCTGAATATACGTTAAGTTAACAAACAGAGTCTATCCCCACCTTGAACCACCTAAGTTCCAGGAAGTATTCCTTTAAAAAACTAGCCGAATTCTACAGGGAAACAATGTGGTAGAAGCTCCTGGTCATAAGACAGATAGATTTCTTTCCAGAGATACATGTGGTGCTTCAAGTTAGCTGAATAGGCCTATTAGGAACAACATGAGCCTTTCTCCACCTAGAAAATTCTGATATGCAACAGATATTCCTTTCAAAATCACACTCAATTCTCACAGGGAAACAATGTGGTTGATGCTACATCTTTTAAAACAGGTGGTTTTCTTGAAGGAGACAGATGTGTTCCTTCAACTCAATGGAAAATGCCGAGTTGGAGCCAATGGAATCTATCTCCACCTTGAAACACCTAAGATGCAGGATGTGTTTTTTCAGAACAAACTGAATTCTCACAGGAAAAGCATGTGCTACATCCTCCTGCATCGACCAATGAAGGATTTCCTTGACAGACACATGTGTTTCATCACCTCACCTGAATAGGTGTATTTGAAGCACAAGGAGCCTTTCTCCCCTTTGAACATTTTGGTTTGCAGGAATCATTCCTTTCAAAACATAACACAAATCTCACTGGAAAAAAGGTGCTACATGCTCCTGCTTCTAACACAGGTGGTTTTCTTTTGAGGGATACAAGGATTCCTTCAATTTAGATGAATAGGTCTATTTGCAACAAAATGAGCCCTTCTCCACCTTGAAAACTATCGTTCACAGGAATTATTCCTTTCAAAAGAAACTCAATTCTCTGAGGGAGACAATGCAGAAGATGCTGCAGCTTCTCTCATAGATGGTTGTCTTTGGAGAGATAAACGTGTTTCCTCCCCTCAGTTGAATAGGCCTATTTGGAGCAACAAGGGCCTATCTCCACCTTGAAGCACCTAATTTCCAGGAAGTCTTTCTTTCAAAAGTTAACTCAGTCATCACAGAGAAACAATGTGCTGCTAGCTTCGGTTTCTACACAGATGGATTTCCTTCGAGAGATACTTGAGTTTCTTCAAGTAAGATGAATTGGTGGATCTGCAGCAAAATGAGCCTTTTCCATCTTGAAAACTTTGGTTTGCAGGAAGTACTCCTTTCAGAAACTAACTGAGTTCTCATGGCATAAAAATGGGCTCTGTGCGGCAGCCGCTTTCGTAGCTGAGTTTCTGTGAAGAGATACATATGGTTCTTCAACTTAGGTGACTAGGCCTATTTGGAGCAAACTGAGGCTATTTCCACCTTGATAGACCGTGGTTGCAGGAAGTATTCTTTTCCAAAACTTACGCAATTCTCACAGGAAAACAATGTGCTAGGTGCTCCTGCTTCAAGCAGGGGTGGTTTTCTTTCGAGAAATACCTGTGTTTCTTCAACTTAGCCAAGTAGGGCTACTTGGAATAAAATGAGCCTTTTCGACCTTGAAAACTGTGAATTGCAGGAATTACTCTTCTCCAAATCCAATTCAACTCTCAAAGGGATACATTGTGCTAGATGCTAGAGCTTCTACCATGCATACTTTTCTTATAGAGGTACATGTACTTCCTCTACTCAGCTGAATAGCCCTCATGGACCAAACGCAGCCTATCTCGCCCTGCAAACACCTAAGATTCATGAAGAATTCCTTTCAAAAACTAACACAGTTCTCACAGGAAAGCATGTGCTTCTAACATGGATGGTTTTCCTTTGAGAGATACATGTGTTTCTTCAACTTAGCTGAATAGGCCTATTTGAAATGAGGGGAGCCTACTTTGAATATTGATATTTGCAGGGTGCAATGCTTTAAAAAACTAAATGAATTCTCATAGTGAAACACTGTGCTAGATGTGGCAGTTTCTACCATTGATGGATTTCTTTGCATACATGCATGTGTATCTTCAATTCACCCAAATAGGCCTACTTAGAGTAAGCACATGCTCTCTCCATCTTGAAACACCTAAGTGGCAGTAAGTATTCCTTTCAAAAATAACTCAAGTCTCAGAGGGAAACAATGTGCTCAATGCAAATGCTTCCATCACAGACGGTTTCCTTTGGATAGGTACATGTGTTACATCTCCTTAGGGGAATAGGCCTATTTGGAACAAAATGATCCTTTCTCCACTGTGAATACTATGACTTGCAGGATGTATTCCACTCACAAAGTAACTCAAGTCTCACAAGGAAACAAAGTGGTAGGTTCTTTGCATGTAACATAGATTATTTTCTTTTGAGATACACACATGTTTCATCAACTTACTTGAACTGGCATATTTGCAAGAAAATGAGACTTTCTCCACCTGGAAAAGTATGATTTGCAGGAGTTATTCTTCCAAAACTTATCTGAAGTCTCACAGGGAAACAATGTGGTTGAAACTCCTGCTTCTAACTCGATGGTTTTCTTTCTAGGAATGCATGTGTTTCATCAACTTAGTTGACTATTCCTATTTGGAACACAATGAGCCTATCTCCCACCTGAAAACTGTGATCAGCAGGATGTATTCCTTTCCAAAACTTGCTTAATTCTCAAAGGGAAACAGTGTGCTAGAAGCTGCGGCTTCCAACATAGGTGATTGTCTTTGCAGGGCTACATGTGTTTCTTCAACTCACCTGAATAGGCCTACTTAGTGCAAAGAGAGACCTTCTGCACCTTGAAACAACTACGTTGCAAGAGATAGTCCTTTCAAAAACCAATTTAATTGTCCCACGAACAAGGTGCTAAATGCTGCAGTTTCTAGCATACATGGTTTTCTTTGGGCAGGAACATGTGTTACTTCCACTCAGCTGAATAGGCCTATTTGGAGCAAACACAGCCTAGCTCCACTTTGAAACACCAAAGTTGCTGGAAGCATTCCTTTCCAGAACGGACACAATTCTCACTGGAATACAACGTGTCAGATGCTCTGGCTTCTAACATAGACGGTTTTCTTTGGAGAGATACTTGGGTTTCTTAAACTCAGCTGAATATACTTTAAGGGATCAGACAGAGTCTATCTCCACCTTCAACCACCTAAGTTCCAGGAAGTATTCCTTTAAAAAACTCACCGAATACTGCAGGCAAACAATGTGGTAGAAGCTGCTGGTTCTAAGACAGATGATTTTCTTTCAAGAGATACATGTGTTTCTAGAAGTTAGCTGAATAGGCCACTTTGGAAGAAAATGAGCCTTTCTCCACCTAAAAAATACTGATTCTCAGGAGTTATTCCTTTCAAAACCAAATTCAATTTGGACAGGGAAACAGTGTGCTAGATGCTCCTGCTTCAAACAGGGAATGTTTTCTTTCGAGAAATACCTGTGTTTCTTCACTGTAGCCCAGTAGGGCTATTTGGAATAAAGTGAGCCTTTTCGACCTTGAAAACTGTGATTTGCAGGGATTACTCATTTCGAAAACTAATTCAACTCTCAAAGTGAAACAATGTGCTCTGCTACAGCTTCTAGCATACATGCTTTTCTTTGAAGAGGTACATGAATTTCTTCAACTCAGCTGGAGAGCCCTAATAGACCAAACGCAGTCTATATTAACCCTTCAACACCTAAGATTCAGGAAGTTTTCCTTTACAAACTAATGCAGTTCTCACAGGACAACAGTGTGCTTCTAACATGGATGGTTTTCCTGTGAGAGATACATGTGTTTCTTCAACTCAGCGGAAAAGGCATATTTGGAGCAAAGGGAGACAATCTATCTTGAAATACCTTAGTTGCAGGAAGCATTGCATTGAAAACCTAACTCAATACTCACAAGGAATCAATGTTCTACATGCTCCTGCATCTAATAGCGATGGTTTTCTTTGAGAGATACCTGTGTTTCTTCCACTTGGCTGAATAGGCCTTTTTGGAACCAAATGAGCTTTTCTGCACTTTGAAAACTATGAACTACAGGAAGTGTTTCTTTAAAAACCTAACACAATTCTCATAAGGACGGAAATGCTGAATGCTGCAGCTTCTATCGTCGATGGTTTTCTTATGAGAGATACAAGGGTTTCTTCACCACAGCTGAATATACGTTAAGTTAACAAACAGAGTCTATCCCCACCTTGAACCACCTAAGTTCCAGGAAGTATTCCTTTAAAAAACTAGCCGAATTCTACAGGGAAACAATGTGGTAGAAGCTCCTGGTCATAAGACAGATTTCTTTCCAGAGATACATGTGGTTCTTCAAGTTAGCTGAATAGGCCTATTTAGAACAACATGAGCCTTTCTCCACCTAGAAAATTCTGATATGCAACAGATATTCCTTTCAAAATCACACTCAATTCTCACAGGGAAACAATGTGGTTGATGCTACATCTTTTAAAACAGGTGGTTTTGTTGAAGGAGACAGATGTGTTCCTTCAACTCAATGGAAAATGCCGAGTTGGAGCCAATGGAATCTATCTCCACCTTGAAACACCTAAGATGCAGGATGTGTTTTTTCAGAACAAACTGAATTCTCACAGGAAAAGCATGTGCTACATCCTCCTGCATCGACCAATGAAGGATTTCCTTGACAGACACATGTGTTTCATCACCTCACCTGAATAGGTGTATTTGAAGCACAAGGAGCCTTTCTCCCCTTTGAACATTTTGGTTTGCCGGAATCATTCCTTTCAAAACATAACACAAATCTCACTGAAAAAAAGGTGCTACATGCTCCTGCTTCTAACACAGGTGGTTTTCTTTTGAGGGATACAAGGATTCCTTCAATTTAGCTGAATAGGTCTATTTGCAACAAAATGAGCCCTTCTCCACCTTGAAAACTATCGTTCACAGGAATTATTCCTTTCAAAACTAACTCAATTCTCTGAGGGAGACAATGCAGAAGATGCTGCAGCTTCTCTCATAGATGGTTGTCTTTGGAGAGATAAACGTGTTTCCACCCCTCAGTTGAATAGGCCTATTTGGAGCAACAAGGGCTTATCTCCACCTTGAAGCACCTAATTTCCAGGAAGTCTTTCTTTCAAAAGTTAACTCAGTCATCACAGAGAAACAATGTGCTGCTAGCTTCGGTTTCTACACAGATGGATTTCCTTCGAGAGATACTTGAGTTTCTTCAAGTAAGATGAATTGGTGGATCTGCAGCAAAATGAACCTTTTCCATCTTGAAAACTTTGGTTTGCAGGAAGTACTCCTTTCAGAAACTAACTGAGCTCATGGCATAAAAATGGGCTCTGTGCGGCAGCCGCTTTCGTAGCTGAGTTTCTGTGAAGAGATACATATGGTTCTTCAACTTAGGTGACTAGGCCTATTTGGAGCAAACTGAGGCTATTTCCACCTTGATAGACCGTGGTTGCAGGAAGTATTCTTTTCCAAAACTTACGCAATTCTCACAGGAAAACAATGTGCTAGGTGCTCCTGCTTCAAGCAGGGGTGGTTTTCTTTCGAGAAATACCTGTGTTTCTTCAACTTAGCCAAGTAGGGCTACTTGGAATAAAATGAGCCTTTTCGATCTTGAAAACTGTGAATTGCAGGAATTACTCTTCTCCAAATCCAATTCAACTCTCAAAGGGATACATTGTGCTAGATGCTAGAGCTTCTACCATGCATACTTTTCTTTTAGAGGTACATGTACTTCCTCTACTCAGCTGAATAGCCCTCATGGACCAAACGCAGCCTATCTCCCCCCTGCAAACACCTAAGATTCATGAAGAATTCCTTTCAAAAACTAACACAGTTCTCACAGGAAAGCATGTGCTTCTAACATGGATGGTTTTCCTTTGAGAGATACATGTGTTTCTTCAACTTAGCTGAATAGGCCTATTTGAAATGAGGGGAGCCTACTTTGAATATTGATATTTGCAGGGTGCAATGCTTTAAAAAACTAAATGAATTCTCATAGTGAAACACTGTGCTAGATGTGGCAGTTTCTACCATTGATGGAATTCTTTGCATACATACATGTGTATCTTCAATTCACCCAAATAGGCCTACTTAGAGTAAGCACATGCTCTCTCCATCTTGAAACACCTAAGTGGCAGTAAGTATTCCTTTCAAAAATAACTCAAGTCTCAGAGGGAAACAACGTGCTCAATGCAAATGCTTCCATCACAGACGGTTTCCTTTGGAGAGGTACATGTGTTACATCTCCTTAGGGGAATAGGTCTATTTGGAACAAAATGATCCTTTCTCCACTGTGAATACTATGACTTGCAGGATGTATGCCACTCACAAAGTAACTCAAGTCTCACAAGGAAACAAAGTGGTAGGTTCTTTGCATGTAACATAGATTATTTTCTTTTGAGATACACACATGTTTCATCAACTTACTTGAACTGGCATATTTGCAAGAAAATGAGACTTTCTCCACCTGGAAAAGTATGATTTGCAGGAGTTATTCTTCCAAAACTTATCTGAAGTCTCACGGGGAAACAATGTGGTTGAAACTCGTGCTTCTAACTCGATGGTTTTCTTTCTAGGAATGCATGTGTTTCATCAACGTAGTTGACTATTCCTATTTGGGACACAATGAGCCTATCTCCCACCTGAAAACTGTGATCAGCAGGATGTATTCCTTTCCAAAACTTGCTTAATTCTCAAAGGGAAACAGTGTGCTAGAAGCTGCGGCTTCCAACATAGGTGATTGTCTTTGCAGGGCTACATGTGTTTCTTCAACTCACCTGAATAGGCTTACTTAGTGCAAAGAGAGACCTTCTGCACCTTGAAACAACTGCGTTGCAAGAGATAGTCCTTTCAAAAACCAATTTAATTGTCCCAAGAACAAGGTGCTAAATGCTGCAGTTTCTAGCATACATGGTTTTCTTTGGGCAGGAACATGTGTTATTTCCACTCAGCTGAATAGGCCTATTTGGAGCAAACACAGCCTAGCTCCACTTTGAAACACCAAAGTTGCTGGAAGCATTCCTTTCCAGAACGGACACAATTCTCACTGGAATACAACGTGTCAGATGCTCCGGCTTCTAACATAGACGGTTTTCTTTGGAGAGATACTTGGGTTTCTTAAACTCAGCTGAATATACTTTAAGGGATCAGACAGAGTCTATCTCCACCTTCAACCACCTAAGTTCCAGGAAGTATTCCTTTAAAAAACTCACCGAATACTGCAGGCAAACAATGTGGTAGAAGCTGCTGGTTCTAAGACAGATGATTTTCTTTCAAGAGATACATGTGTTTCTAGAAGTTAGCTGAATAGGCCACTTTGGAACAAAATGAGCCTTTCTCCACCTAAAAAATACTGATTCTCAGGAGTTATTCCTTTCAAAACCAAATTCAATTTGGACAGGGAAACAGTGTGCTAGACGCTCCTGCTTCAAACAGGGATTGTTTTCTTTAGAGAAATACCTGTGTTTCTTCCCTGTAGCCCAGTAGGGCTATTTGGAATAAAGTGAGCCTTTTCGACCTTGAAAACTGTGATTTGCAGGGATTACTCATTTCGAAAACTAATTCAACTCTCAAAGTGAAACAATGTGCTCTGCTACAGCTTCTAGCATACATGATTTTCTTTGAAGAGGTACATGAATTTCTTCAACTCAGCTGGAGAGCCCTAATAGACCAAACGCAGTCTATATTAACCCTTCAACACCTAAGATTCAGGAAGTTTTCCTTTACAAACTAATGCAGTTCTCAAAGGAAAACAGTGTGCTTCTAACATGGATGGTTTTCCTGTGAGAGATACATGTGTTTCTTCAACTCAGCGGAAAAGGCATATTTGGAGCAAAGGGAGACAATCTATCTTGAAATACCTTAGTTGCAGGAAGCATTGCATTGAAAACCTAACTCAATACTCACAAGGAATCAATGTTCTACATGCTCCTGCATCTAATAGCGATGGTTTTCTTTGAGAGATACCTGTGTTTCTTCCACTTGGCTGAATAGGCCTTTTTGGAACCAAACGAGCTTTTCTGCACTTTGAAAACTATGAACTACATTAAGTGTTTCTTTAAAAACCTAACACAATTCTCATAAGGACGGAAATGCTGAGTGCTGCAGCTTCTATCGTCGATGGTTTTCTTATGAGAGATACAAGGGTTTCTTCACCACAGCTGAATATACGTTAAGTTAACAAACAGAGTCTATCCCCACCTTGAACCACCTAAGTTCCAGGAAGTATTCCTTTAAAAAACTAGCCGAATTCTACAGGGAAACAATGTGGTAGAAGCTCCTGGTCATAAGACAGATAGATTTCTTTCCAGAGATACATGTGGTGCTTCAAGTTACCTGAATAGGCCTATTTAGAACAACATGAGCCTTTCTCCACCTAGAAAATTCTGATATGCAACAGATATTCCTTTCAAAATCACACTCAATTCTCACAGGGAAACAATGTGGTTGATGCTACATCTTTTAAAACAGGTGGTTTTCTTGAAGGAGACAGATGTGTTCCTTCAACTCAATGGAAAATGCCGAGTTGGAGCCAATGGAATCTATCTCCACCTTGAAACACCTAAGATGCAGGATGTGTTTTTTCAGAACAAACTGAATTCTCACAGGAAAAGCATGTGCTACATCCTCCTGCATCGACCAATGAAGGATTTCCTTGACAGACACATGTGTTTCATCACCTCACCTGAATAGGTGTATTTGAAGCACAAGGAGCCTTTCTCCCCTTTGAACATTTTGGTTTGCAGGAATCATTCCTTTCAAAACATAACACAAATCTCACTGGAAAAAAGGTGCTACATGCTCCTGCTTCTAACACAGGTGGTTTTCTTTTGAGGGATACAAGGATTCCTTCAATTTAGCTGAATAGCTCTATTTGCAACAAAATGAGCCCTTCTCCACCTTGAAAACTATCGTTCACAGGAATTATTCCTTTCAAAACTAACTCAATTCTCTGAGGGAGACAATGCAGAAGATGCTGCAGCTTCTCTCATAGATGGTTGTCTTTGGAGAGATAAACGTGTTTCCTCCCCTCAGTTGAATAGGCCTATTTGGAGCAACAAGGGCCTATCTCCACCTTGAAGCACCTAATTTCCAGGAAGTCTTTCTTTCAAAAGTTAACTCAGTCATCACAGAGAAACAATGTGCTGCTAGCTTCGGTTTCTACACAGATGGATTTCCTTCGAGAGATACTTGAGTTTCTTCAAGTAAGATGAATTGGTGGATCTGCAGCAAAATGAGCCTTTTCCATCTTGAAAACTTTGGTTTGCAGGAAGTACTCCTTTCAGAAACTAACTGAGTTCTCATGGCATAAAAATGGGCTCTGTCCGGCAGCCGCTTTCGTAGCTGAGTTTCTGTGAAGAGATACATATGGTTCTTCAACTTAGGTGACTAGGCCTATTTGGAGCAAACTGAGGCTATTTCCACCTTGATAGACCGTGGTTGCAGGAAGTATTCTTTTCCAAAACTTACGCAATTCTCACAGGAAAACAATGTGCTAGGTGCTCCTGCTTCAAGCAGGGGTGGTTTTCTTTCGAGAAATACCTGTGTTTCTTCAACTTAGCCAAGTAGGGCTATTTGGAATAAAATGAGCCTTTTCGACCTTGAAAACTGTGAATTGCAGGAATTACTCTTCTCCAAATCCAATTCAACTCTCAAAGGGATACATTGTGCTAGATGCTAGAGCTTCTACCATGCATACTTTTCTTTTAGAGGTACATGTACTTCCTCTACTCAGCTGAATAGCCCTCATGGACCAAACGCAGCCTATCTCCCCCTGCAAACACCTAAGATTCATGAAGAATTCCTTTCAAAAACTAACACAGTTCTCACAGGAAAGCATGTGCTTCTAACATGGATGGTTTTCCTTTGAGAGATACATGTGTTTCTTCAACTTAGCTGAATAGGCCTATTTGAAATGAGGGGAGCCTACTTTGAATATTGATATTTGCAGGGTGCAATGCTTTAAAAAACTAAATGAATTCTCATAGTGAAACACTGTGCTAGATGTGGCAGTTTCTACCATTGATGGAATTCTTTGCATACATACATGTGTATCTTCAATTCACCCAAATAGGCCTACTTAGAGTAAGCACATGCTCTCTCCATCTTGAAACACCTAAGTGGCAGTAAGTATTCCTTTCAAAAATAACTCAAGTCTCAGAGGGAAACAACGTGCTCAATGCAAATGCTTCCATCACAGACGGTTTCCTTTGGAGAGGTACATGTGTTACATCTCCTTAGGGGAATAGGCCTATTTGGAACAAAATGATCCTTTCTCCACTGTGAATACTATGACTTGGAGGATGTATGCCACTCACAAAGTAACTCAAGTCTCACAAGGAAACAAAGTGGTAGGTTCTTTGCATGTAACATAGATTATTTTCTTTTGAGATACACACATGTTTCATCAACTTACTTGAACTGGCATATTTGCAAGAAAATGAGACTTTCTCCACCTGGAAAAGTATGATTTGCAGGAGTTATTCTTCCAAAACTTATCTGAAGTCTCACGGGGAAACAATGTGGTTGAAACTCCTGCTTCCAACTCGATGGTTTTCTTTCTAGGAATGCATGTGTTTCATCAACGTAGTTGACTATTCCTATTTGGAACACAATGAGCCTATCTCCCACCTGAAAACTGTGATCAGCAGGATGTATTCCTTTCCAAAACTTGCTTAATTCTCAAAGGGAAACAGTGTGCTAGAAGCTGCGGCTTCCAACATAGGTGATTGTCTTTGCAGGGCTACATGTGTTTCTTCAACTCACCTGAATAGGCCTACTTAGTGCAAAGAGAGACCTTCTGCACCTTGAAACAACTGCGTTGCAAGAGATAGTCCTTTCAAAAACCAATTTAATTGTCCCAAGAACAAGGTGCTAAATGCTGCAGTTTCTAGCATACATGGTTTTCTTTGGGCAGGAACATGTGTTACTTCCACTCAGCTGAATAGGCCTATTTGGAGCAAACACAGCCTAGCTCCACTTTGAAACACCAAAGTTGCTGGAAGCATTCCTTTCCAGAACGGACACAATTCTCACTGGAATACAACGTGTCAGATGCTCCGGCTTCTAACATAGACGGTTTTCTTTGGAGAGATACTTGGGTTTCTTAAACTCAGCTGAATATACTTTAAGGGATCAGACAGAGTCTATCTCCACCTTCAACCACCTAAGTTTCAGGAAGTATTCCTTTAAAAAACTCACCGAATACTGCAGGCAAACAATGTGGTAGAAGCTGCTGGTTCTAAGACAGATGATTTTCTTTCAAGAGATACATGTGTTTCTAGAAGTTAGCTGAATAGGCCACTTTGGAAGAAAATGAGCCTTTCTCCACCTAAAAAATACTGATTCTCAGGAGTTATTCCTTTCAAAACCAAATTCAATTTGGACAGGGAAACAGTGTGCTAGACGCTCCTGCTTCAAACAGGGATTGTTTTCTTTCGAGAAATACCTGTGTTTCTTCACTGTAGCCCAGTAGGGCTATTTGGAATAAAGTGAGCCTTTTCGACCTTGAAAACTGTGATTTGCAGGGATTACTCATTTCGAAAACTAATTCAACTCTCAAAGTGAAACAATGTGCTCTGCTACAGCTTCTAGCATACATGCTTTTCTTTGAAGAGGTACATGAATTTCTTCAACTCAGCTGGAGAGCCCTAATAGACCAAACGCAGTCTATATTAACCCTTCAACACCTAAGATTCAGGAAGTTTTCCTTTACAAACTAATGCAGTTCTCAAAGGAAAACAGTGTGCTTCTAACATGGATGGTTTTCCTGTGAGAGATACATGTGTTTCTTCAACTCAGCGGAAAAGGCATATTTGGAGCAAAGGGAGACAATCTATCTTGAAATACCTTAGTTGCAGGAAGCATTGCATTGAAAACCTAACTCAATACTCACAAGGAATCAATGTTCTACATGCTCCTGCATCTAATAGCGATGGTTTTCTTTGAGAGATACCTGTGTTTCTTCCACTTGGCTGAATAGGCCTTTTTGGAACCAAATGAGCTTTTCTGCACTTTGAAAACTATGAACTACAGGAAGTGTTTCTTTAAAAACCTAACACAATTCTCATAAGGACGGAAATGCTGAATGCTGCAGCTTCTATCGTCGATGGTTTTCTTATGAGAGATACAAGGGTTTCTTCACCACAGCTGAATATACGTTAAGTTAACAAACAGAGTCTATCCCCACCTTGAACCACCTAAGTTCCAGGAAGTATTCCTTTAAAAAACTAGCCGAATTCTACAGGGAAACAATGTGGTAGAAGCTCCTGGTCATAAGACAGATAGATTTCTTTCCAGAGATACATGTGGTGCTTCAAGTTACCTGAATAGGCCTATTTAGAACAACATGAGCCTTTCTCCACCTAGAAAATTCTGATATGCAACAGATATTCCTTTCAAAATCACACTCAATTCTCACAGGGAAACAATGTGGTTGATGCTACATCTTTTAAAACAGGTGGTTTTCTTGAAGGAGACAGATGTGTTCCTTCAACTCAATGGAAAATGCCGAGTTGGAGCCAATGGAATCTATCTCCACCTTGAAACACCTAAGATGCAGGATGTGTTTTTTCAGAACAAACTGAATTCTCACATGAAAAGCATGTGCTACATCCTCCTGCATCGACCAATGAAGGATTTCCTTGACAGACACATGTGTTTCATCACCTCACCTGAATAGGTGTATTTGAAGCACAAGGAGCCTTTCTCCCCTTTGAACATTTTGGTTTGCAGGAATCATTCCTTTCAAAACATAACACAAATCTCACTGGAAAAAAGGTGCTACATGCTCCTGCTTCTAACACAGGTGGTTTTCTTTTGAGGGATACAAGGATTCCTTCAATTTAGCTGAATAGGTCTATTTGCAACAAAATGAGCCCTTCTCCACCTTGAAAACTATCGTTCACAGGAATTATTCCTTTCAAAACTAACTCAATTCTCTGAGGGAGACAATGCAGAAGATGCTGCAGCTTCTCTCATAGATGGTTGTCTTTGGAGAGATAAACGTGTTTCCTCCCCTCAGTTGAATAGGCCTATTTGGAGCAACAAGGGCCTATCTCCACCTTGAAGCACCTAATTTCCAGGAAGTCTTTCTTTCAAAAGTTAACTCAGTCATCACAGAGAAACAATGTGCTGCTAGCTTCGGTTTCTACACAGATGGATTTCCTTCGAGAGATACTTGAGTTTCTTCAAGTAAGATGAATTGGTGGATCTGCAGCAAAATGAGCCTTTTCCATCTTGAAAACTTTGGTTTGCAGGAAGTACTCCTTTCAGAAACTAACTGAGTTCTCATGGCATAAAAATGGGCTCTGTGCGGCAGCCGCTTTCGTAGCTGAGTTTCTGTGAAGAGATACATATGGTTCTTCAACTTAGGTGACTAGGCCTATTTGGAGCAAACTGAGGCTATTTCCACCTTGATAGACCGTGGTTGCAGGAAGTATTCTTTTCCAAAACTTACGCAATTCTCACAGGAAAACAATGTGCTAGGTGCTCCTGCTTCAAGCAGGGGTGGTTTTCTTTCGAGAAATACCTGTGTTTCTTCAACTTAGCCAAGTAGGGCTATTTGGAATAAAATGAGCCTTTTCGACCTTGAAAACTGTGAATTGCAGGAATTACTCTTCTCCAAATCCAATTCAACTCTCAAAGGGATACATTGTGCTAGATGCTAGAGCTTCTACCATGCATACTTTTCTTTTAGAGGTACATGTACTTCCTCTACTCAGCTGAATAGCCCTCATGGACCAAACGCAGCCTATCTCCCCCTGCAAACACCTAAGATTCATGAAGAATTCCTTTCAAAAACTAACACAGTTCTCACAGGAAAGCATGTGCTTCTAACATGGATGGTTTTCCTTTGAGAGATACATGTGTTTCTTCAACTTAGCTGAATAGGCCTATTTGAAATGAGGGGAGCCTACTTTGAATATTGATATTTGCAGGGTGCAATGCTTTAAAAAACTAAATGAATTCTCATAGTGAAACACTGTGCTAGATGTGGCAGTTTCTACCATTGATGGAATTCTTTGCATACATACATGTGTATCTTCAATTCACCCAAATAGGCCTACTTAGAGTAAGCACATGCTCTCTCCATCTTGAAACACCTAAGTGGCAGTAAGTATTCCTTTCAAAAATAACTCAAGTCTCAGAGGGAAACAACGTGCTCAATGCAAATGCTTCCATCACAGACGGTTTCCTTTGGAGAGGTACATGTGTTACATCTCCTTAGGGGAATAGGCCTATTTGGAACAAAATGATCCTTTCTCCACTGTGAATACTATGACTTGGAGGATGTATGCCACTCACAAAGTAACTCAAGTCTCACAAGGAAACAAAGTGGTAGGTTCTTTGCATGTAACATAGATTATTTTCTTTTGAGATACACACATGTTTCATCAACTTACTTGAACTGGCATATTTGCAAGAAAATGAGACTTTCTCCACCTGGAAAAGTATGATTTGCAGGAGTTATTCTTCCAAAACTTATCTGAAGTCTCACGGGGAAACAATGTGGTTGAAACTCCTGCTTCCAACTCGATGGTTTTCTTTCTAGGAATGCATGTGTTTCATCAACGTAGTTGACTATTCCTATTTGGAACACAATGAGCCTATCTCCCACCTGAAAACTGTGATCAGCAGGATGTATTCCTTTCCAAAACTTGCTTAATTCTCAAAGGGAAACAGTGTGCTAGAAGCTGCGGCTTCCAACATAGGTGATTGTCTTTGCAGGGCTACATGTGTTTCTTCAACTCACCTGAATAGGCCTACTTAGTGCAAAGAGAGACCTTCTGCACCTTGAAACAACTGCGTTGCAAGAGATAGTCCTTTCAAAAACCAATTTAATTGTCCCAAGAACAAGGTGCTAAATGCTGCAGTTTCTAGCATACATGGTTTTCTTTGGGCAGGAACATGTGTTACTTCCACTCAGCTGAATAGGCCTATTTGGAGCAAACACAGCCTAGCTCCACTTTGAAACACCAAAGTTGCTGGAAGCATTCCTTTCCAGAACGGACACAATTCTCACTGGAATACAACGTGTCAGATGCTCCGGCTTCTAACATAGACGGTTTTCTTTGGAGAGATACTTGGGTTTCTTAAACTCAGCTGAATATACTTTAAGGGATCAGACAGAGTCTATCTCCACCTTCAAACACCTAAGTTCCAGGAAGTATTCCTTTAAAAAACTCACCGAATACTGCAGGCAAACAATGTGGTAGAAGCTGCTGGTTCTAAGACAGATGATTTTCTTTCAAGAGATACATGTGTTTCTAGAAGTTAGCTGAATAGGCCACTTTGGAAGAAAATGAGCCTTTCTCCACCTAAAAAATACTGATTCTCAGGAGTTATTCCTTTCAAAACCAAATTCAATTTGGACAGGGAAACAGTGTGCTAGACGCTCCTGCTTCAAACAGGGATTGTTTTCTTTCGAGAAATACCTGTGTTTCTTCACTGTAGCTCAGTAGGGCTATTTGGAATAAAGTGAGCCTTTTCGACCTTGAAAACTGTGATTTGCAGGGATTACTCATTTCGAAAACTAATTCAACTCTCAAAGTGAAACAATGTGCTCTGCTACAGCTTCTAGCATACATGATTTTCTTTGAAGAGGTACATGAATTTCTTCAACTCAGCTGGAGAGCCCTAATAGACCAAACGCAGTCTATATTAACCCTTCAACACCTAAGATTCAGGAAGTTTTCCTTTACAAACTAATGCAGTTCTCAAAGGAAAACAGTGTGCTTCTAACATGGATGGTTTTCCTGTGAGAGATACATGTGTTTCTTCAACTCAGCGGAAAAGGCATATTTGGAGCAAAGGGAGACAATCTATCTTGAAATACCTTAGTTGCAGGAAGCATTGCATTGAAAACCTAACTCAATACTCACAAGGAATCAATGTTCTACATGCTCCTGCATCTAATAGCGATGGTTTTCTTTGAGAGATACCTGTGTTTCTTCCACTTGGCTGAATAGGCCTTTTTGGAACCAAATGAGCTTTTCTGCACTTTGAAAACTATGAACTACAGGAAGTGTTTCTTTAAAAACCTAACACAATTCTCATAAGGACGGAAATGCTGAATGCTGCAGCTTCTATCGTCGATGGTTTTCTTATGAGAGATACAAGAGTTTCTTCACCACAGCTGAATATACGTTAAGTTAACAAACAGAGTCTATCCCCACCTTGAACCACCTAAGTTCCAGGAAGTATTCCTTTAAAAAACTAGCCGAATTCTACAGGGAAACAATGTGGTAGAAGCTCCTGGTCATAAGACAGATAGATTTCTTTCCAGAGATACATGTGGTGCTTCAAGTTAGCTGAATAGGCCTATTTAGAACAACATGAGCCTTTCTCCACCTAGAAAATTCTGATATGCAACAGATATTCCTTTCAAAATCACACTCAATTCTCACAGGGAAACAATGTGGTTGATGCTACATCTTTTAAAACAGGTGGTTTTCTTGAAGGAGACAGATGTGTTCCTTCAACTCAATGGAAAATGCCGAGTTGGAGCCAATGGAATCTATCTCCACCTTGAAACACCTAAGATGCAGGATGTGTTTTTTCAGAACAAACTGAATTCTCACATGAAAAGCATGTGCTACATCCTCCTGCATCGACCAATGAAGGATTTCCTTGACAGACACATGTGTTTCATCACCTCACCTGAATAGGTGTATTTGAAGCACAAGGAGCCTTTCTCCCCTTTGAACATTTTGGTTTGCAGGAATCATTCCTTTCAAAACATAACACAAATCTCACTGGAAAAAAGGTGCTACATGCTCCTGCTTCTAACACAGGTGGTTTTCTTTTGAGGGATACAAGGATTCCTTCAATTTAGCTGAATAGGTCTATTTGCAACAAAATGAGCCCTTCTCCACCTTGAAAACTATCGTTCACAGGAATTATTCCTTTCAAAACTAACTCAATTCTCTGAGGGAGACAATGCAGAAGATGCTGCAGCTTCTCTCATAGATGGTTGTCTTTGGAGAGATAAACGTGTTTCCTCCCCTCAGTTGAATAGGCCTATTTGGAGCAACAAGGGCCTATCTCCACCTTGAAGCACCTAATTTCCAGGAAGTCTTTCTTTCAAAAGTTAACTCAGTCATCACAGAGAAACAATGTGCTGCTAGCTTCGGTTTCTACACAGATGGATTTCCTTCGAGAGATACTTGAGTTTCTTCAAGTAAGATGAATTGGTGGATCTGCAGCAAAATGAGCCTTTTCCATCTTGAAAACTTTGGTTTGCAGGAAGTACTCCTTTCAGAAACTAACTGAGTTCTCATGGCATAAAAATGGGCTCTGTGCGGCAGCCGCTTTCGTAGCTGAGTTTCTGTGAAGAGATACATATGGTTCTTCAACTTAGGTGACTAGGCCTATTTGGAGCAAACTGAGGCTATTTCCACCTTGATAGACCGTGGTTGCAGGAAGTATTCTTTTCCAAAACTTACGCAATTCTCACAGGAAAACAATGTGCTAGGTGCTCCTGCTTCAAGCAGGAGTGGTTTTCTTTCGAGAAATACCTGTGTTTCTTCAACTTAGCCAAGTAGGGCTATTTGGAATAAAATGAGCCTTTTCGACCTTGAAAACTGTGAATTGCAGGAATTACTCTTCTCCAAATCCAATTCAACTCTCAAAGGGATACATTGTGCTAGATGCTAGAGCTTCTACCATGCATACTTTTCTTTTAGAGGTACATGTACTTCCTCTACTCAGCTGAATAGCCCTCATGGACCAAACGCAGCCTATCTCCCCCCTGCAAACACCTAAGATTCATGAAGAATTCCTTTCAAAAACTAACACAGTTCTCACAGGAAAGCATGTGCTTCTAACATGGATGGTTTTCCTTTGAGAGATACATGTGTTTCTTCAACTTAGCTGAATAGGCCTATTTGAAATGAGGGGAGCCTACTTTGAATATTGATATTTGCAGGGTGCAATGCTTTAAAAAACTAAATGAATTCTCATAGTGAAACACTGTGCTAGATGTGGCAGTTTCTACCATTGATGGAATTCTTTGCATACATACATGTGTATCTTCAATTCACCCAAATAGGCCTACTTAGAGTAAGCACATGCTCTCTCCATCTTGAAACACCTAAGTGGCAGTAAGTATTCCTTTCAAAAATAACTCAAGTCTCAGAGGGAAACAACGTGCTCAATGCAAATGCTTCCATCACAGACGGTTTCCTTTGGAGAGGTACATTTGTTACATCTCCTTAGGGGAATAGGTCTATTTGGAACAAAATGATCCTTTCTCCACTGTGAATACTATGACTTGCAGGATGTATGCCACTCACAAAGTAACTCAAGTCTCACAAGGAAACAAAGTGGTAGGTTCTTTGCATGTAACATAGATTATTTTCTTTTGAGATACACACATGTTTCATCAACTTACTTGAACTGGCATATTTGCAAGAAAATGAGACTTTCTCCACCTGGAAAAGTATGATTTGCAGGAGTTATTCTTCCAAAACTTATCTGAAGTCTCACGGGGAAACAATGTGGTTGAAACTCGTGCTTCTAACTCGATGGTTTTCTTTCTAGGAATGCATGTGTTTCATCAACGTAGTTGACTATTCCTATTTGGGACACAATGAGCCTATCTCCCACCTGAAAACTGTGATCAGCAGGATGTATTCCTTTCCAAAACTTGCTTAATTCTCAAAGGGAAACAGTGTGCTAGAAGCTGCGGCTTCCAACATAGGTGATTGTCTTTGCAGGGCTACATGTGTTTCTTCAACTCACCTGAATAGGCTTACTTAGTGCAAAGAGAGACCTTCTGCACCTTGAAACAACTGCGTTGCAAGAGATAGTCCTTTCAAAAACCAATTTAATTGTCCCAAGAACAAGGTGCTAAATGCTGCAGTTTCTAGCATACATGGTTTTCTTTGGGCAGGAACATGTGTTACTTCCACTCAGCTGAATAGGCCTATTTGGAGCAAACACAGCCTAGCTCCACTTTGAAACACCAAAGTTGCTGGAAGCATTCCTTTCCAGAACGGACACAATTCTCACTGGAATACAACGTGTCAGATGCTCCGGCTTCTAACATAGACGGTTTTCTTTGGAGAGATACTTGGGTTTCTTAAACTCAGCTGAATATACTTTAAGGGATCAGACAGAGTCTATCTCCACCTTCAACCACCTAAGTTTCAGGAAGTATTCCTTTAAAAAACTCACCGAATACTGCAGGCAAACAATGTGGTAGAAGCTGCTGGTTCTAAGACAGATGATTTTCTTTCAAGAGATACATGTGTTTCTAGAAGTTAGCTGAATAGGCCACTTTGGAAGAAAATGAGCCTTTCTCCACCTAAAAAATACTGATTCTCAGGAGTTATTCCTTTCAAAACCAAATTCAATTTGGACAGGGAAACAGTGTGCTAGACGCTCCTGCTTCAAACAGGGATTGTTTTCTTTCGAGAAATACCTGTGTTTCTTCACTGTAGCCCAGTAGGGCTATTTGGAATAAAGTGAGCCTTTTCGACCTTGAAAACTGTGATTTGCAGGGATTACTCATTTCGAAAACTAATTCAACTCTCAAAGTGAAACAATGTGCTCTGCTACAGCTTCTAGCATACATGCTTTTCTTTGAAGAGGTACATGAATTTCTTCAACTCAGCTGGAGAGCCCTAATAGACCAAACGCAGTCTATATTAACCCTTCAACACCTAAGATTCAGGAAGTTTTCCTTTACAAACTAATGCAGTTCTCAAAGGAAAACAGTGTGCTTCTAACATGGATGGTTTTCCTGTGAGAGATACATGTGTTTCTTCAACTCAGCGGAAAAGGCATATTTGGAGCAAAGGGAGACAATCTATCTTGAAATACCTTAGTTGCAGGAAGCATTGCATTGAAAACCTAACTCAATACTCACAAGGAATCAATGTTCTACATGCTCCTGCATCTAATAGCGATGGTTTTCTTTGAGAGATACCTGTGTTTCTTCCACTTGGCTGAATAGGCCTTTTTGGAACCAAATGAGCTTTTCTGCACTTTGAAAACTATGAACTACAGGAAGTGTTTCTTTAAAAACCTAACACAATTCTCATAAGGACGGAAATGCTGAATGCTGCAGCTTCTATCGTCGATGGTTTTCTTATGAGAGATACAAGGGTTTCTTCACCACAGCTGAATATACGTTAAGTTAACAAACAGAGTCTATCCCCACCTTGAACCACCTAAGTTCCAGGAAGTATTCCTTTAAAAAACTAGCCGAATTCTACAGGGAAACAATGTGGTAGAAGCTCCTGGTCATAAGACAGATAGATTTCTTTCCAGAGATACATGTGGTGCTTCAAGTTACCTGAATAGGCCTATTTAGAACAACATGAGCCTTTCTCCACCTAGAAAATTCTGATATGCAACAGATATTCCTTTCAAAATCACACTCAATTCTCACAGGGAAACAATGTGGTTGATGCTACATCTTTTAAAACAGGTGGTTTTCTTGAAGGAGACAGATGTGTTCCTTCAACTCAATGGAAAATGCCGAGTTGGAGCCAATGGAATCTATCTCCACCTTGAAACACCTAAGATGCAGGATGTGTTTTTTCAGAACAAACTGAATTCTCACATGAAAAGCATGTGCTACATCCTCCTGCATCGACCAATGAAGGATTTCCTTGACAGACACATGTGTTTCATCACCTCACCTGAATAGGTGTATTTGAAGCACAAGGAGCCTTTCTCCCCTTTGAACATTTTGGTTTGCAGGAATCATTCCTTTCAAAACATAACACAAATCTCACTGGAAAAAAGGTGCTACATGCTCCTGCTTCTAACACAGGTGGTTTTCTTTTGAGGGATACAAGGATTCCTTCAATTTAGCTGAATAGGTCTATTTGCAACAAAATGAGCCCTTCTCCACCTTGAAAACTATCGTTCACAGGAATTATTCCTTTCAAAACTAACTCAATTCTCTGAGGGAGACAATGCAGAAGATGCTGCAGCTTCTCTCATAGATGGTTGTCTTTGGAGAGATAAACGTGTTTCCTCCCCTCAGTTGAATAGGCCTATTTGGAGCAACAAGGGCCTATCTCCACCTTGAAGCACCTAATTTCCAGGAAGTCTTTCTTTCAAAAGTTAACTCAGTCATCACAGAGAAACAATGTGCTGCTAGCTTCGGTTTCTACACAGATGGATTTCCTTCGAGAGATACTTGAGTTTCTTCAAGTAAGATGAATTGGTGGATCTGCAGCAAAATGAGCCTTTTCCATCTTGAAAACTTTGGTTTGCAGGAAGTACTCCTTTCAGAAACTAACTGAGTTCTCATGGCATAAAAATGGGCTCTGTGCGGCAGCCGCTTTCGTAGCTGAGTTTCTGTGAAGAGATACATATGGTTCTTCAACTTAGGTGACTAGGCCTATTTGGAGCAAACTGAGGCTATTTCCACCTTGATAGACCGTGGTTGCAGGAAGTATTCTTTTCCAAAACTTACGCAATTCTCACAGGAAAACAATGTGCTAGGTGCTCCTGCTTCAAGCAGGGGTGGTTTTCTTTCGAGAAATACCTGTGTTTCTTCAACTTAGCCAAGTAGGGCTATTTGGAATAAAATGAGCCTTTTCGACCTTGAAAACTGTGAATTGCAGGAATTACTCTTCTCCAAATCCAATTCAACTCTCAAAGGGATACATTGTGCTAGATGCTAGAGCTTCTACCATGCATACTTTTCTTTTAGAGGTACATGTACTTCCTCTACTCAGCTGAATAGCCCTCATGGACCAAACGCAGCCTATCTCCCCCTGCAAACACCTAAGATTCATGAAGAATTCCTTTCAAAAACTAACACAGTTCTCACAGGAAAGCATGTGCTTCTAACATGGATGGTTTTCCTTTGAGAGATACATGTGTTTCTTCAACTTAGCTGAATAGGCCTATTTGAAATGAGGGGAGCCTACTTTGAATATTGATATTTGCAGGGTGCAATGCTTTAAAAAACTAAATGAATTCTCATAGTGAAACACTGTGCTAGATGTGGCAGTTTCTACCATTGATGGAATTCTTTGCATACATACATGTGTATCTTCAATTCACCCAAATAGGCCTACTTAGAGTAAGCACATGCTCTCTCCATCTTGAAACACCTAAGTGGCAGTAAGTATTCCTTTCAAAAATAACTCAAGTCTCAGAGGGAAACAACGTGCTCAATGCAAATGCTTCCATCACAGACGGTTTCCTTTTGAGAGGTACATGTGTTACATCTCCTTAGGGGAATAGGCCTATTTGGAACAAAATGATCCTTTCTCCACTGTGAATACTATGACTTGGAGGATGTATGCCACTCACAAAGTAACTCAAGTCTCACAAGGAAACAAAGTGGTAGGTTCTTTGCATGTAACATAGATTATTTTCTTTTGAGATACACACATGTTTCATCAACTTACTTGAACTGGCATATTTGCAAGAAAATGAGACTTTCTCCACCTGGAAAAGTATGATTTGCAGGAGTTATTCTTCCAAAACTTATCTGAAGTCTCACGGGGAAACAATGTGGTTGAAACTCCTGCTTCCAACTCGATGGTTTTCTTTCTAGGAATGCATGTGTTTCATCAACGTAGTTGACTATTCCTATTTGGAACACAATGAGCCTATCTCCCACCTGAAAACTGTGATCAGCAGGATGTATTCCTTTCCAAAACTTGCTTAATTCTCAAAGGGAAACAGTGTGCTAGAAGCTGCGGCTTCCAACATAGGTGATTGTCTTTGCAGGGCTACATGTGTTTCTTCAACTCACCTGAATAGGCCTACTTAGTGCAAAGAGAGACCTTCTGCACCTTGAAACAACTGCGTTGCAAGAGATAGTCCTTTCAAAAACCAATTTAATTGTCCCAAGAACAAGGTGCTAAATGCTGCAGTTTCTAGCATACATGGTTTTCTTTGGGCAGGAACATGTGTTACTTCCACTCAGCTGAATAGGCCTATTTGGAGCAAACACAGCCTAGCTCCACTTTGAAACACCAAAGTTGCTGGAAGCATTCCTTTCCAGAACGGACACAATTCTCACTGGAATACAACGTGTCAGATGCTCCGGCTTCTAACATAGACGGTTTTCTTTGGAGAGATACTTGGGTTTCTTAAACTCAGCTGAATATACTTTAAGGGATCAGACAGAGTCTATCTCCACCTTCAAACACCTAAGTTCCAGGAAGTATTCCTTTAAAAAACTCACCGAATACTGCAGGCAAACAATGTGGTAGAAGCTGCTGGTTCTAAGACAGATGATTTTCTTTCAAGAGATACATGTGTTTCTAGAAGTTAGCTGAATAGGCCACTTTGGAACAAAATGAGCCTTTCTCCACCTAAAAAATACTGATTCTCAGGAGTTATTCCTTTCAAAACCAAATTCAATTTGGACAGGGAAACAGTGTGCTAGACGCTCCTGCTTCAAACAGGGATTGTTTTCTTTCGAGAAATACCTGTGTTTCTTCACTGTAGCTCAGTAGGGCTATTTGGAATAAAGTGAGCCTTTTCGACCTTGAAAACTGTGATTTGCAGGGATTACTCATTTCGAAAACTAATTCAACTCTCAAAGTGAAACAATGTGCTCTGCTACAGCTTCTAGCATACATGCTTTTCTTTGAAGAGGTACATGAATTTCTTCAACTCAGCTGGAGAGCCCTAATAGACCAAACGCAGTCTATATTAACCCTTCAACACCTAAGATTCAGGAAGTTTTCCTTTACAAACTAATGCAGTTCTCAAAGGAAAACAGTGTGCTTCTAACATGGATGGTTTTCCTGTGAGAGATACATGTGTTTCTTCAACTCAGCGGAAAAGGCATATTTGGAGCAAAGGGAGACAATCTATCTTGAAATACCTTAGTTGCAGGAAGCATTGCATTGAAAACCTAACTCAATACTCACAAGGAATCAATGTTCTACATGCTCCTGCATCTAATAGCGATGGTTTTCTTTGAGAGATACCTGTGTTTCTTCCACTTGGCTGAATAGGCCTTTTTGGAACCAAATGAGCTTTTCTGCACTTTGAAAACTATGAACTACAGGAAGTGTTTCTTTAAAAACCTAACACAATTCTCATAAGGACGGAAATGCTGAATGCTGCAGCTTCTATCGTCGATGGTTTTCTTATGAGAGATACAAGAGTTTCTTCACCACAGCTGAATATACGTTAAGTTAACAAACAGAGTCTATCCCCACCTTGAACCACCTAAGTTCCAGGAAGTATTCCTTTAAAAAACTAGCCGAATTCTACAGGGAAACAATGTGGTAGAAGCTCCTGGTCATAAGACAGATAGATTTCTTTCCAGAGATACATGTGGTGCTTCAAGTTAGCTGAATAGGCCTATTTAGAACAACATGAGCCTTTCTCCACCTAGAAAATTCTGATATGCAACAGATATTCCTTTCAAAATCACACTCAATTCTCACAGGGAAACAATGTGGTTGATGCTACATCTTTTAAAACAGGTGGTTTTCTTGAAGGAGACAGATGTGTTCCTTCAACTCAATGGAAAATGCCGAGTTGGAGCCAATGGAATCTATCTCCACCTTGAAACACCTAAGATGCAGGATGTGTTTTTTCAGAACAAACTGAATTCTCACATGAAAAGCATGTGCTACATCCTCCTGCATCGACCAATGAAGGATTTCCTTGACAGACACATGTGTTTCATCACCTCACCTGAATAGGTGTATTTGAAGCACAAGGAGCCTTTCTCCCCTTTGAACATTTTGGTTTGCAGGAATCATTCCTTTCAAAACATAACACAAATCTCACTGGAAAAAAGGTGCTACATGCTCCTGCTTCTAACACAGGTGGTTTTCTTTTGAGGGATACAAGGATTCCTTCAATTTAGCTGAATAGGTCTATTTGCAACAAAATGAGCCCTTCTCCACCTTGAAAACTATCGTTCACAGGAATTATTCCTTTCAAAACTAACTCAATTCTCTGAGGGAGACAATGCAGAAGATGCTGCAGCTTCTCTCATAGATGGTTGTCTTTGGAGAGATAAACGTGTTTCCTCCCCTCAGTTGAATAGGCCTATTTGGAGCAACAAGGGCCTATCTCCACCTTGAAGCACCTAATTTCCAGGAAGTCTTTCTTTCAAAAGTTAACTCAGTCATCACAGAGAAACAATGTGCTGCTAGCTTCGGTTTCTACACAGATGGATTTCCTTCGAGAGATACTTGAGTTTCTTCAAGTAAGATGAATTGGTGGATCTGCAGCAAAATGAGCCTTTTCCATCTTGAAAACTTTGGTTTGCAGGAAGTACTCCTTTCAGAAACTAACTGAGTTCTCATGGCATAAAAATGGGCTCTGTGCGGCAGCCGCTTTCGTAGCTGAGTTTCTGTGAAGAGATACATATGGTTCTTCAACTTAGGTGACTAGGCCTATTTGGAGCAAACTGAGGCTATTTCCACCTTGATAGACCGTGGTTGCAGGAAGTATTCTTTTCCAAAACTTACGCAATTCTCACAGGAAAACAATGTGCTAGGTGCTCCTGCTTCAAGCAGGAGTGGTTTTCTTTCGAGAAATACCTGTGTTTCTTCAACTTAGCCAAGTAGGGCTATTTGGAATAAAATGAGCCTTTTCGACCTTGAAAACTGTGAATTGCAGGAATTACTCTTCTCCAAATCCAATTCAACTCTCAAAGGGATACATTGTGCTAGATGCTAGAGCTTCTACCATGCATACTTTTCTTTTAGAGGTACATGTACTTCCTCTACTCAGCTGAATAGCCCTCATGGACCAAACGCAGCCTATCTCCCCCCTGCAAACACCTAAGATTCATGAAGAATTCCTTTCAAAAACTAACACAGTTCTCACAGGAAAGCATGTGCTTCTAACATGGATGGTTTTCCTTTGAGAGATACATGTGTTTCTTCAACTTAGCTGAATAGGCCTATTTGAAATGAGGGGAGCCTACTTTGAATATTGATATTTGCAGGGTGCAATGCTTTAAAAAACTAAATGAATTCTCATAGTGAAACACTGTGCTAGATGTGGCAGTTTCTACCATTGATGGAATTCTTTGCATACATACATGTGTATCTTCAATTCACCCAAATAGGCCTACTTAGAGTAAGCACATGCTCTCTCCATCTTGAAACACCTAAGTGGCAGTAAGTATTCCTTTCAAAAATAACTCAAGTCTCAGAGGGAAACAACGTGCTCAATGCAAATGCTTCCATCACAGACGGTTTCCTTTGGAGAGGTACATTTGTTACATCTCCTTAGGGGAATAGGTCTATTTGGAACAAAATGATCCTTTCTCCACTGTGAATACTATGACTTGCAGGATGTATGCCACTCACAAAGTAACTCAAGTCTCACAAGGAAACAAAGTGGTAGGTTCTTTGCATGTAACATAGATTATTTTCTTTTGAGATACACACATGTTTCATCAACTTACTTGAACTGGCATATTTGCAAGAAAATGAGACTTTCTCCACCTGGAAAAGTATGATTTGCAGGAGTTATTCTTCCAAAACTTATCTGAAGTCTCACGGGGAAACAATGTGGTTGAAACTCGTGCTTCTAACTCGATGGTTTTCTTTCTAGGAATGCATGTGTTTCATCAACGTAGTTGACTATTCCTATTTGGGACACAATGAGCCTATCTCCCACCTGAAAACTGTGATCAGCAGGATGTATTCCTTTCCAAAACTTGCTTAATTCTCAAAGGGAAACAGTGTGCTAGAAGCTGCGGCTTCCAACATAGGTGATTGTCTTTGCAGGGCTACATGTGTTTCTTCAACTCACCTGAATAGGCTTACTTAGTGCAAAGAGAGACCTTCTGCACCTTGAAACAACTGCGTTGCAAGAGATAGTCCTTTCAAAAACCAATTTAATTGTCCCAAGAACAAGGTGCTAAATGCTGCAGTTTCTAGCATACATGGTTTTCTTTGGGCAGGAACATGTGTTACTTCCACTCAGCTGAATAGGCCTATTTGGAGCAAACACAGCCTAGCTCCACTTTGAAACACCAAAGTTGCTGGAAGCATTCCTTTCCAGAACGGACACAATTCTCACTGGAATACAACGTGTCAGATGCTCCGGCTTCTAACATAGACGGTTTTCTTTGGAGAGATACTTGGGTTTCTTAAACTCAGCTGAATATACTTTAAGGGATCAGACAGAGTCTATCTCCACCTTCAACCACCTAAGTTCCAGGAAGTATTCCTTTAAAAAACTCACCGAATACTGCAGGCAAACAATGTGGTAGAAGCTGCTGGTTCTAAGACAGATGATTTTCTTTCAAGAGATACATGTGTTTCTAGAAGTTAGCTGAATAGGCCACTTTGGAACAAAATGAGCCTTTCTCCACCTAAAAAATACTGATTCTCAGGAGTTATTCCTTTCAAAACCAAATTCAATTTGGACAGGGAAACAGTGTGCTAGATGCTCCTGCTTCAAACAGGGATTGTTTTCTTTCGAGAAATACCTGTGTTTCTTCACTGTAGCCCAGTAGGGCTATTTGGAATAAAGTGAGCCTTTTCGACCTTGAAAACTGTGATTTGCAGGGATTACTCATTTCGAAAACTAATTCAACTCTCAAAGTGAAACAATGTGCTCTGCTACAGCTTCTAGCATACATGATTTTCTTTGAAGAGGTACATGAATTTCTTCAACTCAGCTGGAGAGCCCTAATAGACCAAACGCAGTCTATATTAACCCTTCAACACCTAAGATTCAGGAAGTTTTCCTTTACAAACTAATGCAGTTCTCAAAGGAAAACAGTGTGCTTCTAACATGGATGGTTTTCCTGTGAGAGATACATGTGTTTCTTCAACTCAGCGGAAAAGGCATATTTGGAGCAAAGGGAGACAATCTATCTTGAAATACCTTAGTTGCAGGAAGCATTGCATTGAAAACCTAACTCAATACTCACAAGGAATCAATGTTCTACATGCTCCTGCATCTAATAGCGATGGTTTTCTTTGAGAGATACCTGTGTTTCTTCCACTTGGCTGAATAGGCCTTTTTGGAACCAAATGAGCTTTTCTGCACTTTGAAAACTATGAACTACAGGAAGTGTTTCTTTAAAAACCTAACACAATTCTCATAAGGACGGAAATGCTGAATGCTGCAGCTTCTATCGTCGATGGTTTTCTTATGAGAGATACAAGGGTTTCTTCACCACAGCTGAATATACGTTAAGTTAACAAACAGAGTCTATCCCCACCTTGAACCACCTAAGTTCCAGGAAGTATTCCTTTAAAAAACTAGCCGAATTCTACAGGGAAACAATGTGGTAGAAGCTCCTGGTCATAAGACAGATAGATTTCTTTCCAGAGATACATGTGGTGCTTCAAGTTAGCTGAATAGGCCTATTTAGAACAACATGAGCCTTTCTCCACCTAGAAAATTCTGATATGCAACAGATATTCCTTTCAAAATCACACTCAATTCTCACAGGGAAACAATGTGGTTGATGCTACATCTTTTAAAACAGGTGGTTTTCTTGAAGGAGACAGATGTGTTCCTTCAACTCAATGGAAAATGCCGAGTTGGAGCCAATGGAATCTATCTCCACCTTGAAACACCTAAGATGCAGGATGTGTTTTTTCAGAACAAACTGAATTCTCACAGGAAAAGCATGTGCTACATCCTCCTGCATCGACCAATGAAGGATTTCCTTGACAGACACATGTGTTTCATCACCTCACCTGAATAGGTGTATTTGAAGCACAAGGAGCCTTTCTCCCCTTTGAACATTTTGGTTTGCAGGAATCATTCCTTTCAAAACATAACACAAATCTCACTGGAAAAAAGGTGCTACATGCTCCTGCTTCTAACACAGGTGGTTTTCTTTTGAGGGATACAAGGATTCCTTCAATTTAGATGAATAGGTCTATTTGCAACAAAATGAGCCCTTCTCCACCTTGAAAACTATCGTTCACAGGAATTATTCCTTTCAAAAGTAACTCAATTCTCTGAGGGAGACAATGCAGAAGATGCTGCAGCTTCTCTCATAGATGGTTGTCTTTGGAGAGATAAACGTGTTTCCTCCCCTCAGTTGAATAGGCCTATTTGGAGCAACAAGGGCCTATCTCCACCTTGAAGCACCTAATTTCCAGGAAGTCTTTCTTTCAAAAGTTAACTCAGTCATCACAGAGAAACAATGTGCTGCTAGCTTCGGTTTCTACACAGATGGATTTCCTTCGAGAGATACTTGAGTTTCTTCAAGTAAGATGAATTGGTGGATCTGCAGCAAAATGAGCCTTTTCCATCTTGAAAACTTTGGTTTGCAGGAAGTACTCCTTTCAGAAACTAACTGAGTTCTCATGGCATAAAAATGGGCTCTGTGCGGCAGCCGCTTTCGTAGCTGAGTTTCTGTGAAGAGATACATATGGTTCTTCAACTTAGGTGACTAGGCCTATTTGGAGCAAACTGAGGCTATTTCCACCTTGATAGACCGTGGTTGCAGGAAGTATTCTTTTCCAAAACTTACGCAATTCTCACAGGAAAACAATGTGCTAGGTGCTCCTGCTTCAAACAGGGGTGGTTTTCTTTCGAGAAATACCTGTGTTTCTTCAACTTAGCCAAGTAGGGCTACTTGGAATAAAATGAGCCTTTTCGACCTTGAAAACTGTGAATTGCAGGAATTACTCTTCTCCAAATCCAATTCAACTCTCAAAGGGATACATTGTGCTAGATGCTAGAGCTTCTACCATGCATACTTTTCTTTTAGAGGTACATGTACTTCCTCTACTCAGCTGAATAGCCCTCATGGACCAAACGCAGCCTATCTCCCCCCTGCAAACACCTAAGATTCATGAAGAATTCCTTTCAAAAACTAACACAGTTCTCAGAGGAAAGCATGGGCTTCTAACATGGATGGTTTTCCTTTGAGAGATACATGTGTTTCTTCAACTTAGCTGAATAGGCCTATTTGAAATGAGGGGAGCCTACTTTGAATATTGATATTTGCAGGGTGCAATGCTTTAAAAAACTAAATGAATTCTCATAGTGAAACACTGTGCTAGATGTGGCAGTTTCTACCATTGATGGAATTCTTTGCATACATACATGTGTATCTTCAATTCACCCAAATAGGCCTACTTAGAGTAAGCACATGCTCTCTCCATCTTGAAACACCTAAGTGGCAGTAAGTATTCCTTTCAAAAATAACTCAAGTCTCAGAGGGAAACAACGTGCTCAATGCAAATGCTTCCATCACAGACGGTTTCCTTTGGAGAGGTACATTTGTTACATCTCCTTAGGGGAATAGGTCTATTTGGAACAAAATGATCCTTTCTCCACTGTGAATACTATGACTTGCAGGATGTATGCCACTCACAAAGTAACTCAAGTCTCACAAGGAAACAAAGTGGTAGGTTCTTTGCATGTAACATAGATTATTTTCTTTTGAGATACACACATGTTTCATCAACTTACTTGAACTGGCATATTTGCAAGAAAATGAGACTTTCTCCACCTGGAAAAGTATGATTTGCAGGAGTTATTCTTCCAAAACTTATCTGAAGTCTCACGGGGAAACAATGTGGTTGAAACTCGTGCTTCTAACTCGATGGTTTTCTTTCTAGGAATGCATGTGTTTCATCAACGTAGTTGACTATTCCTATTTGGGACACAATGAGCCTATCTCCCACCTGAAAACTGTGATCAGCAGGATGTATTCCTTTCCAAAACTTGCTTAATTCTCAAAGGGAAACAGTGTGCTAGAAGCTGCGGCTTCCAACATAGGTGATTGTCTTTGCAGGGCTACATGTGTTTCTTCAACTCACCTGAATAGGCTTACTTAGTGCAAAGAGAGACCTTCTGCACCTTGAAACAACTGCGTTGCAAGAGATAGTCCTTTCAAAAACCAATTTAATTGTCCCAAGAACAAGGTGCTAAATGCTGCAGTTTCTAGCATACATGGTTTTCTTTGGGCAGGAACATGTGTTACTTCCACTCAGCTGAATAGGCCTATTTGGAGCAAACACAGCCTAGCTCCACTTTGAAACACCAAAGTTGCTGGAAGCATTCCTTTCCAGAACGGACACAATTCTCACTGGAATACAACGTGTCAGATGCTCCGGCTTCTAACATAGACGGTTTTCTTTGGAGAGATACTTGGGTTTCTTAAACTCAGCTGAATATACTTTAAGGGATCAGACAGAGTCTATCTCCACCTTCAACCACCTAAGTTCCAGGAAGTATTCCTTTAAAAAACTCACCGAATACTGCAGGCAAACAATGTGGTAGAAGCTGCTGGTTCTAAGACAGATGATTTTCTTTCAAGAGATACATGTGTTTCTAGAAGTTAGCTGAATAGGCCACTTTGGAACAAAATGAGCCTTTCTCCACCTAAAAAATACTGATTCTCAGGAGTTATTCCTTTCAAAACCAAATTCAATTTGGACAGGGAAACAGTGTGCTAGATGCTCCTGCTTCAAACAGGGATTGTTTTCTTTCGAGAAATACCTGTGTTTCTTCACTGTAGCCCAGTAGGGCTATTTGGAATAAAGTGAGCCTTTTCGACCTTGAAAACTGTGATTTGCAGGGATTACTCATTTGGAAAACTAATTCAACTCTCAAAGTGAAACAATGTGCTCTGCTACAGCTTCTAGCATACATGATTTTCTTTGAAGAGGTACATGAATTTCTTCAACTCAGCTGGAGAGCCCTAATAGACCAAACGCAGTCTATATTAACCCTTCAACACCTAAGATTCAGGAAGTTTTCCTTTACAAACTAATGCAGTTCTCAAAGGAAAACAGTGTGCTTCTAACATGGATGGTTTTCCTGTGAGAGATACATGTGTTTCTTCAACTCAGCGGAAAAGGCATATTTGGAGCAAAGGGAGACAATCTATCTTGAAATACCTTAGTTGCAGGAAGCATTGCATTGAAAACCTAACTCAATACTCACAAGGAATCAATGTTCTACATGCTCCTGCATCTAATAGCGATGGTTTTCTTTGAGAGATACCTGTGTTTCTTCCACTTGGCTGAATAGGCCTTTTTGGAACCAAATGAGCTTTTCTGCACTTTGAAAACTATGAACTACAGGAAGTGTTTCTTTAAAAACCTAACACAATTCTCATAAGGACGGAAATGCTGAATGCTGCAGCTTCTATCGTCGATGGTTTTCTTATGAGAGATACAAGGGTTTCTTCACCACAGCTGAATATACGTTAAGTTAACAAACAGAGTCTATCCCCACCTTGAACCACCTAAGTTCCAGGAAGTATTCCTTTAAAAAACTAGCCGAATTCTACAGGGAAACAATGTGGTAGAAGCTCCTGGTCATAAGACAGATAGATTTCTTTCCAGAGATACATGTGGTGCTTCAAGTTAGCTGAATAGGCCTATTAGGAACAACATGAGCCTTTCTCCACCTAGAAAATTCTGATATGCAACAGATATTCCTTTCAAAATCACACTCAATTCTCACAGGGAAACAATGTGGTTGATGCTACATCTTTTAAAACAGGTGGTTTTCTTGAAGGAGACAGATGTGTTCCTTCAACTCAATGGAAAATGCCGAGTTGGAGCCAATGGAATCTATCTCCACCTTGAAACACCTAAGATGCAGGATGTGTTTTTTCAGAACAAACTGAATTCTCACAGGAAAAGCATGTGCTACATCCTCCTGCATCGACCAATGAAGGATTTCCTTGACAGACACATGTGTTTCATCACCTCACCTGAATAGGTGTATTTGAAGCACAAGGAGCCTTTCTCCCCTTTGAACATTTTGGTTTGCAGGAATCATTCCTTTCAAAACATAACACAAATCTCACTGGAAAAAAGGTGCTACATGCTCCTGCTTCTAACACAGGTGGTTTTCTTTTGAGGGATACAAGGATTCCTTCAATTTAGATGAATAGGTCTATTTGCAACAAAATGAGCCCTTCTCCACCTTGAAAACTATCGTTCACAGGAATTATTCCTTTCAAAAGTAACTCAATTCTCTGAGGGAGACAATGCAGAAGATGCTGCAGCTTCTCTCATAGATGGTTGTCTTTGGAGAGATAAACGTGTTTCCTCCCCTCAGTTGAATAGGCCTATTTGGAGCAACAAGGGCCTATCTCCACCTTGAAGCACCTAATTTCCAGGAAGTCTTTCTTTCAAAAGTTAACTCAGTCATCACAGAGAAACAATGTGCTGCTAGCTTCGGTTTCTACACAGATGGATTTCCTTCGAGAGATACTTGAGTTTCTTCAAGTAAGATGAATTGGTGGATCTGCAGCAAAATGAGCCTTTTCCATCTTGAAAACTTTGGTTTGCAGGAAGTACTCCTTTCAGAAACTAACTGAGTTCTCATGGCATAAAAATGGGCTCTGTGCGGCAGCCGCTTTCGTAGCTGAGTTTCTGTGAAGAGATACATATGGTTCTTCAACTTAGGTGACTAGGCCTATTTGGAGCAAACTGAGGCTATTTCCACCTTGATAGACCGTGGTTGCAGGAAGTATTCTTTTCCAAAACTTACGCAATTCTCACAGGAAAACAATGTGCTAGGTGCTCCTGCTTCAAACAGGGGTGGTTTTCTTTCGAGAAATACCTGTGTTTCTTCAACTTAGCCAAGTAGGGCTACTTGGAATAAAATGAGCCTTTTCGACCTTGAAAACTGTGAATTGCAGGAATTACTCTTCTCCAAATCCAATTCAACTCTCAAAGGGATACATTGTGCTAGATGCTAGAGCTTCTACCATGCATACTTTTCTTATAGAGGTACATGTACTTCCTCTACTCAGCTGAATACCCCTCATGGACCAAACGCAGCCTATCTCGCCCTGCAAACACCTAAGATTCATGAAGAATTCCTTTCAAAAACTAACACAGTTCTCACAGGAAAGCATGTGCTTCTAACATGGATGGTTTTCCTTTGAGAGATACATGTGTTTCTTCAACTTAGCTGAATAGGCCTATTTGAAATGAGGGGAGCCTACTTTGAATATTGATATTTGCAGGGTGCAATGCTTTAAAAAACTAAATGAATTCTCATAGTGAAACACTGTGCTAGATGTGGCAGTTTCTACCATTGATGGATTTCTTTGCATACATGCATGTGTATCTTCAATTCACCCAAATAGGCCTACTTAGAGTAAGCACATGCTCTCTCCATCTTGAAACACCTAAGTGGCAGTAAGTATTCCTTTCAAAAATAACTCAAGTCTCAGAGGGAAACAATGTGCTCAATGCAAATGCTTCCATCACAGACGGTTTCCTTTGGATAGGTACATGTGTTACATCTCCTTAGGGGAATAGGCCTATTTGGAACAAAATGATCCTTTCTCCACTGTGAATACTATGACTTGCAGGATGTATTCCACTCACAAAGTAACTCAAGTCTCACAAGGAAACAAAGTGGTAGGTTCTTTGCATGTAACATAGATTATTTTCTTTTGAGATACACACATGTTTCATCAACTTACTTGAACTGGCATATTTGCAAGAAAATGAGACTTTCTCCACCTGGAAAAGTATGATTTGCAGGAGTTATTCTTCCAAAACTTATCTGAAGTCTCACAGGGAAACAATGTGGTTGAAACTCCTGCTTCTAACTCGATGGTTTTCTTTCTAGGAATGCATGTGTTTCATCAACTTAGTTGACTATTCCTATTTGGAACACAATGAGCCTATCTCCCACCTGAAAACTGTGATCAGCAGGATGTATTCCTTTCCAAAACTTGCTTAATTCTCAAAGGGAAACAGTGTGCTAGAAGCTGCGGCTTCCAACATAGGTGATTGTCTTTGCAGGGCTACATGTGTTTCTTCAACTCACCTGAATAGGCCTACTTAGTGCAAAGAGAGACCTTCTGCACCTTGAAACAACTACGTTGCAAGAGATAGTCCTTTCAAAAACCAATTTAATTGTCCCACGAACAAGGTGCTAAATGCTGCAGTTTCTAGCATACATGGTTTTCTTTGGGCAGGAACGTGTGTTACTTCCACTCAGCTGAATAGGCCTATTTGGAGCAAACACAGCCTAGCTCCACTTTGAAACACCAAAGTTGCTGGAAGCATTCCTTTCCAGAACGGACACAATTCTCACTGGAATACAACGTGTCAGATGCTCCGGCTTCTAACATAGACGGTTTTCTTTGGAGAGATACTTGGGTTTCTTAAACTCAGCTGAATATACTTTAAGGGATCAGACAGAGTCTATCTCCACCTTCAACCACCTAAGTTCCAGGAAGTATTCCTTTAAAAAACTCACCGAATACTGCAGGCAAACAATGTGGTAGAAGCTGCTGGTTCTAAGACAGATGATTTTCTTTCAAGAGATACATGTGTTTCTAGAAGTTAGCTGAATAGGCCACTTTGGAAGAAAATGAGCCTTTCTCCACCTAAAAAATACTGATTCTCAGGAGTTATTCCTTTCAAAACCAAATTCAATTTGGACAGGGAAACAGTGTGCTAGATGCTCCTGCTTCAAACAGGGAATGTTTTCTTTCGAGAAATACCTGTGTTTCTTCACTGTAGCCCAGTAGGGCTATTTGGAATAAAGTGAGCCTTTTCGACCTTGAAAACTGTGATTTGCAGGGATTACTCATTTCGAAAACTAATTCAACTCTCAAAGTGAAACAATGTGCTCTGCTACAGCTTCTAGCATACATGCTTTTCTTTGAAGAGGTACATGAATTTCTTCAACTCAGCTGGAGAGCCCTAATAGACCAAACGCAGTCTATATTAACCCTTCAACACCTAAGATTCAGGAAGTTTTCCTTTACAAACTAATGCAGTTCTCACAGGACAACAGTGTGCTTCTAACATGGATGGTTTTCCTGTGAGAGATACATGTGTTTCTTCAACTCAGCGGAAAAGGCATATTTGGAGCAAAGGGAGACAATCTATCTTGAAATACCTTAGTTGCAGGAAGCATTGCATTGAAAACCTAACTCAATACTCACAAGGAATCAATGTTCTACATGCTCCTGCATCTAATAGCGATGGTTTTCTTTGAGAGATACCTGTGTTTCTTCCACTTGGCTGAATAGGCCTTTTTGGAACCAAATGAGCTTTTCTGCACTTTGAAAACTATGAACTACAGGAAGTGTTTCTTTAAAAACCTAACACAATTCTCATAAGGACGGAAATGCTGAATGCTGCAGCTTCTATCGTCGATGGTTTTCTTATGAGAGATACAAGGGTTTCTTCACCACAGCTGAATATACGTTAAGTTAACAAACAGAGTCTATCCCCACCTTGAACCACCTAAGTTCCAGGAAGTATTCCTTTAAAAAACTAGCCGAATTCTACAGGGAAACAATGTGGTAGAAGCTCCTGGTCATAAGACAGATTTCTTTCCAGAGATACATGTGGTTCTTCAAGTTAGCTGAATAGGCCTATTTAGAACAACATGAGCCTTTCTCCACCTAGAAAATTCTGATATGCAACAGATATTCCTTTCAAAATCACACTCAATTCTCACAGGGAAACAATGTGGTTGATGCTACATCTTTTAAAACAGGTGGTTTTGTTGAAGGAGACAGATGTGTTCCTTCAACTCAATGGAAAATGCCGAGTTGGAGCCAATGGAATCTATCTCCACCTTGAAACACCTAAGATGCAGGATGTGTTTTTTCAGAACAAACTGAATTCTCACAGGAAAAGCATGTGCTACATCCTCCTGCATCGACCAATGAAGGATTTCCTTGACAGACACATGTGTTTCATCACCTCACCTGAATAGGTGTATTTGAAGCACAAGGAGCCTTTCTCCCCTTTGAACATTTTGGTTTGCCGGAATCATTCCTTTCAAAACATAACACAAATCTCACTGAAAAAAAGGTGCTACATGCTCCTGCTTCTAACACAGGTGGTTTTCTTTTGAGGGATACAAGGATTCCTTCAATTTAGCTGAATAGGTCTATTTGCAACAAAATGAGCCCTTCTCCACCTTGAAAACTATCGTTCACAGGAATTATTCCTTTCAAAACTAACTCAATTCTCTGAGGGAGACAATGCAGAAGATGCTGCAGCTTCTCTCATAGATGGTTGTCTTTGGAGAGATAAACGTGTTTCCACCCCTCAGTTGAATAGGCCTATTTGGAGCAACAAGGGCTTATCTCCACCTTGAAGCACCTAATTTCCAGGAAGTCTTTCTTTCAAAAGTTAACTCAGTCATCACAGAGAAACAATGTGCTGCTAGCTTCGGTTTCTACACAGATGGATTTCCTTCGAGAGATACTTGAGTTTCTTCAAGTAAGATGAATTGGTGGATCTGCAGCAAAATGAACCTTTTCCATCTTGAAAACTTTGGTTTGCAGGAAGTACTCCTTTCAGAAACTAACTGAGCTCATGGCATAAAAATGGGCTCTGTGCGGCAGCCGCTTTCGTAGCTGAGTTTCTGTGAAGAGATACATATGGTTCTTCAACTTAGGTGACTAGGCCTATTTGGAGCAAACTGAGGCTATTTCCACCTTGATAGACCGTGGTTGCAGGAAGTATTCTTTTCCAAAACTTACGCAATTCTCACAGGAAAACAATGTGCTAGGTGCTCCTGCTTCAAGCAGGGGTGGTTTTCTTTCGAGAAATACCTGTGTTTCTTCAACTTAGCCAAGTAGGGCTACTTGGAATAAAATGAGCCTTTTCGATCTTGAAAACTGTGAATTGCAGGAATTACTCTTCTCCAAATCCAATTCAACTCTCAAAGGGATACATTGTGCTAGATGCTAGAGCTTCTACCATGCATACTTTTCTTTTAGAGGTACATGTACTTCCTCTACTCAGCTGAATAGCCCTCATGGACCAAACGCAGCCTATCTCGCCCTGCAAACACCTAAGATGCATGAAGAATTCCTTTCAAAAACTAACACAGTTCTCACAGGAAAGCATGTGCTTCTAACATGGATGGTTTTCCTTTGAGAGATACATGTGTTTCTTCAACTTAGCTGAATAGGCCTATTTGAAATGAGGGGAGCCTACTTTGAATATTGATATTTGCAGGGTGCAATGCTTTAAAAAACTAAATGAATTCTCATAGTGAAACACGGTGCTAGATGTGGCAGTTTCTACCATTGATGGATTTCTTTGCATACATGCATGTGTATCTTCAATTCACCCAAATAGGCCTACTTAGAGTAAGCACATGCTCTCTCCATCTTGAAACACCTAAGTGGCAGTAAGTATTCCTTTCAAAAATAAGTCAAGTCTCAGAGGGAAACAACGTGCTCAATGCAAATGCTTCCATCACAGACGGTTTCCTTTGGAGAGGTACATGTGTTACATCTCCTTAGGGGAATAGGCCTATTTGGAACAAAATGATCCTTTCTCCACTGTGAATACTATGACTTGCAGGATGTATTCCACTCACAAAGTAACTCAAGTCTCACAAGGAAACAAAGTGGTAGGTTCTTTGCATGTAACATAGATTATTTTCTTTTGAGATACACACATGTTTCATCAACTTACTTGAACTGGCATATTTGCATGAAAATGAGACTTTCTCCACCTGGAAAAGTATGATTTGCAGGAGTTATTCTTCCAAAACTTATCTGAAGTCTCACAGGGAAACAATGTGGTTGAAACTCCTGCTTCTAACTCGATGGTTTTCTTTCTAGGAATGCATGTGTTTCATCAACTTAGTTGACTATTCCTATTTGGAACACAATGAGCCTATCTCCCACCTGACAACTGTGATCAGCAGGATGTATTCCTTTCCAAAACTTGCTTAATTCTCAAAGGGAAACAGTGTGCTAGAAGCTGCGGCTTCCAACATAGGTGATTGTCTTTGCAGGGCTACATGTGTTTCTTCAACTCACCTGAATAGGCCTACTTAGTGCAAAGAGAGACCTTCTGCACCTTGAAACAACTACGTTGCAAGAGATAGTCCTTTCAAAAACGAATTTAATTGTCCCAAGAACAAGGTGCTAAATGCTGCAGTTTCTAGCATACATGGTTTTCTTTGGGCAGGAACATGTGTTACTTCCACTCAGCTGAATAGGCCTATTTGGAGCAAACACAGCCTAGCTCCATTTTGAAACACCAAAGTTGCTGGAAGCATTCCTTTCCAGAACGGACACAATTCTCACTGGAATACAACGTGTCAGATGCTCCGGCTTCTAACATAGACGGTTTTCTTTGGAGAGATACTTGGGTTTCTTAAACTCAGCTGAATATACTTTAAGGGATCACACAGAGTCTATCTCCACCTTCAACCACCTAAGTTCCAGGAAGTATTCCTTTAAAAAACTCACCGAATACTGCAGGCAAACAATGTGGTAGAAGCTGCTGGTTCTAAGACAGATGATTTTCTTTCAAGAGATACATGTGTTTCTAGAAGTTAGCTGAATAGGCCACTTTGGAACAAAATGAGCCTTTCTCCACCTAAAAAATACTGATTCTCAGGAGTTATTCCTTTCAAAACCAAATTCAATTTGGACAGGGAAACAGTGTGCTAGATGCTCCTGCTTCAAACAGGGATTGTTTTCTTTCGAGAAATACCTGTGTTTCTTCACTGTAGCCCAGTAGGGCTATTTGGAATAAAGTGAGCCTTTTCGACCTTGAAAACTGTGATTTGCAGGGATTACTCATTTCGAAAACTAATTCAACTCTCAAAGTGAAACAATGTGCTCTGCTACAGCTTCTAGCATACATGCTTTTCTTTGAAGAGGTACATGAATTTCTTCAACTCAGCTGGAGAGCCCTAATAGACCAAACGCAGTCTATATTAACCCTTCAACACCTAAGATTCAGGAAGTTTTCCTTTACAAACTAATGCAGTTCTCACAGGAAAACAGTGTGCTTCTAACATGGATGGTTTTCCTGTGAGAGATACATGTGTTTCTTCAACTCAGCGGAAAAGGCATATTTGGAGCAAAGGGAGACAATCTATCTTGAAATACCTTAGTTGCAGGAAGCATTGCATTGAAAACCTAACTCAATACTCACAAGGAATCAATGTTCTACATGCTCCTGCATCTAATAGCGATGGTTTTCTTTGAGAGATACCTGTGTTTCTTCCACTTGGCTGAATAGGCCTTTTTGGAACCAAATGAGCTTTTCTGCACTTTGAAAACTATGAACTACAGGAAGTGTTTCTTTAAAAACCTAACACAATTCTCATAAGGACGGAAATGCTGAATGCTGCAGCTTCTATCGTCGATGGTTTTCTTATGAGAGATACAAGGGTTTCTTCACCCCAGCTGAATATACGTTAAGTTAACAAACAGAGTCTATCCCCACCTTGAACCACCTAAGTTCCAGGAAGTATTCCTTTAAAAAACTAGCCAAATTCTACAGGGAAACAATGTGGTAGAAGCTCCTGGTCATAAGACAGATTTCTTTCCAGAGATACATGTGTTTCTTCAAGTTAGCTGAATAGGCCTATTTAGAACAACATGAGCCTTTCTCCACCTAGAAAATTCTGATATGCAACAGATATTCCTTTCAAAATCACACTCAATTCTCACAGGGAAACAATGTGGTTGATGCTACATCTTTTAAAACAGGTGGTTTTCTTGAAGGAGACAGATGTGTTCCTTCAACTCAATGGAAAATGCCGAGTTGGAGCCAATGGAATCTATCTCCACCTTGAAACACCTAAGATGCAGGATGTGTTTTTTCAGAACAAACTGAATTCTCACAGGAAAAGCATGTGCTACATCCTCCTGCATCGACCAATGAAGGATTTCCTTGACAGACACATGTGTTTCATCACCTCACCTGAATAGGTGTATTTGAAGCACAAGGAGCCTTTCTTCCCTTTGAACATTTTGGTTTGCCGGAATCATTCCTTTCAAAACATAACACAAATCTCACTGGAAAAAAGGTGCTACATGCTCCTGCTTCTAACACAGGTGGTTTTCTTTTGAGGGATACAAGGATTCCTTCAATTTAGGTGAATAGCTCTATTTGCAACAAAATGAGCCCTTCTCCACCTTGAAAACTATCGTTCACAGGAATTATTCCTTTCAAAACTAACTCAATTCTCTGAGGGAGACAATGCAGAAGATGCTGCAGCTTCTCTCATAGATGGTTGTCTTTGGAGAGATAAACGTGTTTCCACCCCTCAGTTGAATAGGCCTATTTGGAGCAACAAGGGCCTATCTCCACCTTGAAGCACCTAATTTCCAGGAAGTCTTTCTTTCAAAAGTTAACTCAGTCATCACAGAGAAACAATGTGCTGCTAGCTTCGGTTTCTACACAGATGGATTTCCTTAGAGATACTTGAGTTTCTTCAAGTAAGATGAATTGGTGGATCTGCAGCAAAATGAGCCTTTTCCATCTTGAAAACTTTGGTTTGCAGGAAGTACTCCTTTCAGAAACTAACTGAGTTCTCATGGCATAAAAATGGGCTCTGTGCGGCAGCCGCTTTCGTAGCTGAGTTTCTGTGAAGAGATACATATGGTTCTTCAACTTAGGTGACTAGGCCTATTTGGAGCAAACTGAGGCTATTTCCACCTTGATAGACCGTGGTTGCAGGAAGTATTCTGTTCCAAAACTTACGCAATTCTCACAGGAAAACAATGGGCTAGGTGCTCCTGCTTCAAGCAGGGGTGGTTTTCTTTCGAGAAATACCTGTGTTTCTTCAACTTAGCCAAGTAGGGCTACTTGGAATAAAATGAGCCTTTTCGACCTTGAAAACTGTGAATTGCAGGAATTACTCTTCTCCAAATCCAATTCAACTCTCAAAGGGATACATTGTGCTAGATGCTAGAGCTTCTACCATGCATACTTTTCTTTTAGAGGTACATGTACTTCCTCTACTCAGCTGAATAGCCCTCATGGACCAAACGCAGCCTATCTCGCCCTGCAAACACCTAAGATTCATGAAGAATTCCTTTCAAAAACTAACACAGTTCTCACAGGAAAGCATGTGCTTCTAACATGGATGGTTTTCCTTTGAGAGATACATGTGTTTCTTCAACTTAGCTGAATAGGCCTATTTGAAATGAGGGGAGCCTACTTTGAATATTGATATTTGCAGGGTGCAATGCTTTAAAAAACTAAATGAATTCTCATAGTGAAACACTGTGCTAGATGTGGCAGTTTCTACCATTGATGGATTTCTTTGCATACATGCATGTGTATCTTCAATTCACCCAAATAGGCCTACTTAGAGTAAGCACATGCTCTCTCCATCTTGAAACACCTAAGTGGCAGTAAGTATTCCTTTCAAAAATAACTCAAGTCTCAGAGGGAAACAACGTGCTCAATGCAAATGCTTCCATCACAGACGGTTTCCTTTGGAGAGGTACATGTGTTACATCTCCTTAGGGGAATAGGCCTATTTGGAACAAAATGATCCTTTCTCCACTGTGAATACTATGACTTGCAGGATGTATTCCACTCACAAAGTAACTCAAGTCTCACAAGGAAACAAAGTGGTAGGTTCTTTGCATGTAACATAGATTATTTTCTTTTGAGATACACACATGTTTCATCAACTTACTTGAACTGGCATATTTGCAAGAAAATGAGACTTTCTCCACCTGGAAAAGTATGATTTGCAGGAGTTATTCTTCCAAAACTTATCTGAAGTCTCACAGGGAAACAATGTGGTTGAAACTCCTGCTTCTAACTCGATGGTTTTCTTTCTAGGAATGCATGTGTTTCATCAACTTAGTTGACTATTCCTATTTGGAACACAATGAGCCTATCTCCCACCTGACAACTGTGATCAGCAGGATGTATTCCTTTCCAAAACTTGCTTAATTCTCAAAGGGAAACAGTGTGCTAGAAGCTGCGGCTTCCAACATAGGTGATTGTCTTTGCAGGGCTACATGTGTTTCTTAAACTCACCTGAATAGGCCTACTTAGTGCAAAGAGAGACCTTCTGCACCTTGAAACAACTACGTTGCAAGAGATAGTCCTTTCAAAAACGAATTTAATTGTCCCAAGAACAAGGTGCTAAATGCTGCAGTTTCTAGCATACATGGTTTTCTTTGGGCAGGAACATGTGTTACATCCACTCAGCTGAATAGGCCTATTTGGAGCAAACACAGCCTAGCTCCACTTTGAAACACCAAAGTTGCTGGAAGCATTCCTTTCCAGAACGGACACAATTCTCACTGGAATACAACGTGTCAGATGCTCCGGCTTCTAACATAGACGGTTTTCTTTGGAGAGATACTTGGGTTTCTTAAACTCAGCTGAATATGCTTCAAGGGATCAGACAGAGTCTATCTCCACCTTCAACCACCTAAGTTCCAGGAAGTATTCCTTTAAAAAACTCACCGAATACTGCAGGCAAACAATGTGGTAGAAGCTGCTGGTTCTAAGACAGATGATTTTCTTTCAAGAGATACATGTGTTTCTAGAAGTTAGCTGAATAGGCCACTTTGGAACAAAATGAGCCTTTCTCCACCTAAAAAATACTGATTCTCAGGAGTTATTCCTTTCAAAACCAAATTCAATTTGGACAGGGAAACAGTGTGCTAGATGCTCCTGCTTCAAACAGGGATTGTTTTCTTTCGAGAAATACCTGTGTTTCTTCCCTGTAGCCCAGTAGGGCTATTTGGAATAAAGTGAGCCTTTTCGACCTTGAAAACTGTGATTTGCAGGGATTACTCATTTCGAAAACTAATTCAACTCTCAAAGTGAAACAATGTGCTCTGCTACAGCTTCTAGCATACATGCTTTTCTTTGAAGAGGTACATGAATTTCTTCAACTCAGCTGGAGAGCCCTAATAGACCAAACGCAGTCTATATTAACCCTTCAACACCTAAGATTCAGGAAGTTTTCCTTTACAAACTAATGCAGTTCTCACAGGAAAACAGTGTGCTTCTAACATGGATGGTTTTCCTGTGAGAGATACGTGTGTTTCTTCAACTCAGCGGAAAAGGCATATTTGGAGCAAAGGGAGACAATCTATCTTGAAATCCCTTAGTTGCAGGAAGCATTGCATTGAAAACCTAACTCAATACTCACAAGGAATCAATGTTCTACATGCTCCTGCATCTAATAGCGATGGTTTTCTTTGAGAGATACCTGTGTTTCTTCCACTTGGCTGAATAGGCCTTTTTGGAACCAAATGAGCTTTTCTGCACTTTGAAAACTATGAACTACAGGAAGTGTTTCTTTAAAAACCTAACACAATTCTCATAAGGACGGAAATGCTGAATGCTGCAGCTTCTATCGTCGATGGTTTTCTTATGAGAGATACAAGGGTTTCTTCACCTCAGCTGAATATACGTTAAGTTAACAAACAGAGTCTATCCCCACCTTGAACTACCTAAGTTCCAGGAAGTATTCCTTTAAAAAACTAGCCGAATTCTACAGGGAAACAATGTGGTAGAAGCTCCTGGTCATAAGACAGATAGATTTCTTTCCAGAGATACATGTGGTTCTTCAAGTTAGTTGAATAGGCCTATTTAGAACAACATGAGCCTTTCTCCACCTAGAAAATTCTGATATGCAACAGATATTCCTTTCAAAATCACACTCAATTCTCACAGGGAAACAATGTGGTTGATGCTACATCTTTTAAAACAGGTGGTTTTCTTGAAGGAGACAGATGTGTTCCTTCAACTCAATGGAAAATGCCGAGTTGGAGCCAATGGAATCTATCTCCACCTTGAAACACCTAAGATGCAGGATATGTTTTTTCAGAACAAACTGAATTCTCACAGGAAAAGCATGTGCTACATCCTCCTGCATCGACCAATGAAGGATTTCCTTGACAGACACATGTGTTTCATCACCTCACCTGAATAGGTGTATTTGAAGCACAAGGAGCCTTTCTCGCCTTTGAACATTTTGGTTTGCAGGAATCATTCCTTTCAAAACATAACACAAATCTCACTGGAAAAAAGGTGCTACATGCTCCTGCTTCTAACACAGGTGGTTTTCTTTTGAGGGATACAAGGATTCCTTCAATTTAGCTGAATAGCTCTATTTGCAACAAAATGAGCCCTTCTCCACCTTGAAAACTATCGTTCACAGGAATTATTCCTTTCAAAACTAACTCAATTCTCTGAGGGAGACAATGCAGAAGATGCTGCAGCTTCTCTCATAGATGGTTGTCTTTGGAGAGATAAACGTGTTTCCTCCCCTCAGTTGAATAGGCCTATTTGGAGCAACAAGGGCCTATCTCCACCTTGAAGCACCTAATTTCCAGGAAGTCTTTCTTTCAAAAGTTAACTCAGTCATCACAGAGAAACAATGTGCTGCTAGCTTCGGTTTCTACACAGATGGATTTCCTTCGAGAGATACTTGAGTTTCTTCAAGTAAGATGAATTGGTGGATCTGCAGCAAAATGAGCCTTTTCCATCTTGAAAACTTTGGTTTGCAGGAAGTACTCCTTTCAGAAACTAACTGAGTTCTCATGGCATAAAAATGGGCTCTGTGCGGCAGCCGCTTTCGTAGCTGAGTTTCTGTGAAGAGATACATATGGTTCTTCAACTTAGGTGACTAGGCCTATTTGGAGCAAACTGAGGCTATTTCCACCTTGATAGACCGTGGTTGCAGGAAGTATTCTTTTCCAAAACTTACGCAATTCTCACAGGAAAACAATGTGCTAGGTGCTCCTGCTTCAAGCAGGGGTGGTTTTCCTTCGAGAAATACCTGTGTTTCTTCAACTTAGCCAAGTAGGGCTACTTGGAATAAAATGAGCCTTTTCGATCTTGAAAACTGTGAATTGCAGGAATTACTCTTCTCCAAATCCAATTCAACTCTCAAAGGGATACATTGTGCTAGATGCTAGAGCTTGTACCATGCATACTTTTCTTTTAGAGGTACATGTACTTCCTCTACTCAGCTGAATAGCCCTCATGGACCAAACGCAGCCTATCTCGCCCTGCAAACACCTAAGATTCATGAAGAATTCCTTTCAAAAACTAACACAGTTCTCACAGGAAAGCATGTGCTTCTAACATGGATGGTTTTCCTTTGAGAGATACATGTGTTTCTTCAACTTAGCTGAATAGGCCTATTTGAAATGAGGGGAGCCTACTTTGAATATTGATATTTGCAGGGTGCAATGCTTTAAAAAACTAAATGAATTCTCATAGTGAAACACGGTGCTAGATGTGGCAGTTTCTACCATTGATGGATTTCTTTGCATACATGCATGTGTATCTTCAATTCACCCAAATAGGCCTACTTAGAGTAAGCACATGCTCTCTCCATCTTGAAACACCTAAGTGGCAGTAAGTATTCCTTTCAAAAATAACTCAAGTCTCAGAGGGAAACAATGTGCTCAATGCAAATGCTTCCATCACAGACGGTTTCCTTTGGAGAGGTACATGTGTTACATCTCCTTAGGGGAATAGGCCTATTTGGAACAAAATGATCCTTTCTCCACTGTGAATACTATGACTTGCAGGATGTATTCCACTCACAAAGTAACTCAAGTCTCACAAGGAAACAAAGTGGTAGGTTCTTTGCATGTAACATAGATTATTTTCTTTTGAGATACACACATGTTTCATCAACTTACTTGAACTGGCATATTTGCAAGAAAATGAGACTTTCTCCACCTGGAAAAGTATGATTTGCAGGAGTTATTCTTCCAAAACTTATCTGAAGTCTCACAGGGAAACAATGTGGTTGAAACTCCTGCTTCTAACTCGATGGTTTTCTTTCTAGGAATGCATGTGTTTCATCAACTTAGTTGACTATTCCTATTTGGAACACAATGAGCCTATCTCCCACCTGACAACTGTGATCAGCAGGATGTATTCCTTTCCAAAACTTGCTTAATTCTCAAAGGGAAACAGTGTGCTAGAAGCTGCGGCTTCCAACATAGGTGATTGTCTTTGCAGGGCTACATGTGTTTCTTCAACTCACCTGAATAGGCCTACTTAGTGCAAAGAGAGACCTTCTGCACCTTGAAACAACTACGTTGCAAGAGATAGTCCTTTCAAAAATGAATTTAATTGTCCCAAGAACAAGGTGCTAAATGCTGCAGTTTCTAGCATACATGGTTTTCTTTGGGCAGGAACATGTGTTACTTCCACTCAGCTGAATAGGCCTATTTGGAGCAAACACAGCCTAGCTCCACTTTGAAACACCAAAGTTGCTGGAAGCATTCCTTTCCAGAACGGACACAATTCTCACTGGAATACAACGTGTCAGATGCTCCGGCTTCTAACATAGACGGTTTTCTTTGGAGAGATACTTGGGTTTCTTAAACTCAGCTGAATATACTTTAAGGGATCAGACAGAGTCTATCTCCACCTTCAAACACCTAAGTTCCAGGAAGTATTCCTTTAAAAAACTCACCGAATACTGCAGGCAAACAATGTGGTAGATGCTGCTGGTTCTAAGACAGATGATTTTCTTTCAAGAGATACATGTGTTTCTAGAAGTTAGCTGAATAGGCCACTTTGGAACAAAATGAGCCTTTCTCCACCTAAAAAATACTGATTCTCAGGAGTTATTCCTTTCAAAACCAAATTCAATTTGGACAGGGAAACAGTGTGCTAGATCCTCCTGCTTCAAACAGGGGTTGTTTTCTTTCGAGAAATACCTGTGTTTCTTCACTGTAGCCCAGTAGGGCTATTTGGAATAAAGTGAGCCTTTTCGACCTTGAAAACTGTGATTTGCAGGGATTACTCATTTCGAAAACTAATTCAACTCTCAAAGTGAAACAATGTGCTCTGCTACAGCTTCTAGCATACATGCTTTTCTTTGAAGAGGTACATGAATTTCTTCAACTCAGCTGGAGAGCCCTAATAGACCAAACGCAATCTATATTAACCCTTCAACACCTAAGATTCAGGAAGTTTTCCTTTACAAACTAATGCAGTTCTCACAGGAAAACAGTGTGCTTCTAACATGGATGGTTTTCCTGTGAGAGATACGTGTGTTTCTTCAACTCAGCGGAAAAGGCATATTTGGAGCAAAGGGAGACAATCTATCTTGAAATACCTTAGTTGCAGGAAGCATTGCATTGAAAACCTAACTCAATACTCACAAGGAATCAATGTTCTACATGCTCCTGCATCTAATAGCGATGGTTTTCTTTGAGAGATACCTGTGTTTCTTCCACTTGGCTGAATAGGCCTTTTTGGAACCAAATGAGCTTTTCTGCACTTTGAAAACTATGAACTACAGGAAGTGTTTCTTTAAAAACCTAACACAATTCTCATAAGGACGGAAATGCTGAATGCTGCAGCTTCTATCGTCGATGGTTTTCTTATGAGAGATACAAGGGTTTCTTCACCTCAGCTGAATATACGTTAAGTTAACAAACAGAGTCTATCCCCACCTTGAACTACCTAAGTTCCAGGAAGTATTCCTTTAAAAAACTAGCCGAATTCTACAGGGAAACAATGTGGTAGAAGCTCCTGGTCATAAGACAGATAGATTTCTTTCCAGAGATACATGTGGTTCTTCAAGTTAGTTGAATAGGCCTATTTAGAACAACATGAGCCTTTCTCCACCTAGAAAATTCTGATATGCAACAGATATTCCTTTCAAAATCACACTCAATTCTCACAGGGAAACAATGTGGTTGATGCTACATCTTTTAAAACAGGTGGTTTTCTTGAAGGAGACAGATGTGTTCCTTCAACTCAATGGAAAATGCCGAGTTGGAGCCAATGGAATCTATCTCCACCTTGAAACACCTAAGATGCAGGATATGTTTTTTCAGAACAAACTGAATTCTCACAGGAAAAGCATGTGCTACATCCTCCTGCATCGACCAATGAAGGATTTCCTTGACAGACACATGTGTTTCATCACCTCACCTGAATAGGTGTATTTGAAGCACAAGGAGCCTTTCTCGCCTTTGAACATTTTGGTTTGCAGGAATCATTCCTTTCAAAACATAACACAAATCTCACTGGAAAAAAGGTGCTACATGCTCCTGCTTCTAACACAGGTGGTTTTCTTTTGAGGGATACAAGGATTCCTTCAATTTAGCTGAATAGCTCTATTTGCAACAAAATGAGCCCTTCTCCACCTTGAAAACTATCGTTCACAGGAATTATTCCTTTCAAAACTAACTCAATTCTCTGAGGGAGACAATGCAGAAGATGCTGCAGCTTCTCTCATAGATGGTTGTCTTTGGAGAGATAAACGTGTTTCCTCCCCTCAGTTGAATAGGCCTATTTGGAGCAACAAGGGCCTATCTCCACCTTGAAGCACCTAATTTCCAGGAAGTCTTTCTTTCAAAAGTTAACTCAGTCATCACAGAGAAACAATGTGCTGCTAGCTTCGGTTTCTACACAGATGGATTTCCTTCGAGAGATACTTGAGTTTCTTCAAGTAAGATGAATTGGTGGATCTGCAGCAAAATGAGCCTTTTCCATCTTGAAAACTTTGGTTTGCAGGAAGTACTCCTTTCAGAAACTAACTGAGTTCTCATGGCATAAAAATGGGCTCTGTGCGGCAGCCGCTTTCGTAGCTGAGTTTCTGTGAAGAGATACATATGGTTCTTCAACTTAGGTGACTAGGCCTATTTGGAGCAAACTGAGGCTATTTCCACCTTGATAGACCGTGGTTGCAGGAAGTATTCTTTTCCAAAACTTACGCAATTCTCACAGGAAAACAATGTGCTAGGTGCTCCTGCTTCAAGCAGGGGTGGTTTTCTTTCGAGAAATACCTGTGTTTCTTCAACTTAGCCAAGTAGGGCTACTTGGAATAAAATGAGCCTTTTCGATCTTGAAAACTGTGAATTGCAGGAATTACTCTTCTCCAAATCCAATTCAACTCTCAAAGGGATACATTGTGCTAGATGCTAGAGCTTGTACCATGCATACTTTTCTTTTAGAGGTACATGTACTTCCTCTACTCAGCTGAATAGCCCTCATGGACCAAACGCAGCCTATCTCGCCCTGCAAACACCTAAGATTCATGAAGAATTCCTTTCAAAAACTAACACAGTTCTCACAGGAAAGCATGTGCTTCTAACATGGATGGTTTTCCTTTGAGAGATACATGTGTTTCTTCAACTTAGCTGAATAGGCCTATTTGAAATGAGGGGAGCCTACTTTGAATATTGATATTTGCAGGGTGCAATGCTTTAAAAAACTAAATGAATTCTCATAGTGAAACACTGTGCTAGATGTGGCAGTTTCTACCATTGATGGATTTCTTTGCATACATGCATGTGTATCTTCAATTCACCCAAATAGGCCTACTTAGAGTAAGCACATGCTCTCTCCATCTTGAAACACCTAAGTGGCAGTAAGTATTCCTTTCAAAAATAACTCAAGTCTCAGAGGGAAACAATGTGCTCAATGCAAATGCTTCCATCACAGACGGTTTCCTTTGGAGAGGTACATGTGTTACATCTCCTTAGGGGAATAGGCCTATTTGGAACAAAATGATCCTTTCTCCACTGTGAATACTATGACTTGCAGGATGTATTCCACTCACAAAGTAACTCAAGTCTCACAAGGAAACAAAGTGGTAGGTTCTTTGCATGTAACATAGATTATTTTCTTTTGAGATACACACATGTTTCATCAACTTACTTGAACTGGCATATTTGCAAGAAAATGAGACTTTCTCCACCTGGAAAAGTATGATTTGCAGGAGTTATTCTTCCAAAACTTATCTGAAGTCTCACAGGGAAACAATGTGGTTGAAACTCCTGCTTCTAACTCGATGGTTTTCTTTCTAGGAATGCATGTGTTTCATCAACTTAGTTGACTATTCCTATTTGGAACACAATGAGCCTATCTCCCACCTGACAACTGTGATCAGCAGGATGTATTCCTTTCCAAAACTTGCTTAATTCTCAAAGGGAAACAGTGTGCTAGAAGCTGCGGCTTCCAACATAGGTGATTGTCTTTGCAGGGCTACATGTGTTTCTTCAACTCACCTGAATAGGCCTACTTAGTGCAAAGAGAGACCTTCTGCACCTTGAAACAACTACGTTGCAAGAGATAGTCCTTTCAAAAATGAATTTAATTGTCCCAAGAACAAGGTGCTAAATGCTGCAGTTTCTAGCATACATGGTTTTCTTTGGGCAGGAACATGTGTTACTTCCACTCAGCTGAATAGGCCTATTTGGAGCAAACACAGCCTAGCTCCACTTTGAAACACCAAAGTTGCTGGAAGCATTCCTTTCCAGAACGGACACAATTCTCACTGGAATACAACGTGTCAGATGCTCCGGCTTCTAACATAGACGGTTTTCTTTGGAGAGATACTTGGGTTTCTTAAACTCAGCTGAATATACTTTAAGGGATCAGACAGAGTCTATCTCCACCTTCAAACACCTAAGTTCCAGGAAGTATTCCTTTAAAAAACTCACCGAATACTGCAGGCAAACAATGTGGTAGATGCTGCTGGTTCTAAGACAGATGATTTTCTTTCAAGAGATACATGTGTTTCTAGAAGTTAGCTGAATAGGCCACTTTGGAACAAAATGAGCCTTTCTCCACCTAAAAAATACTGATTCTCAGGAGTTATTCCTTTCAAAACCAAATTCAATTTGGACAGGGAAACAGTGTGCTAGATCCTCCTGCTTCAAACAGGGGTTGTTTTCTTTCGAGAAATACCTGTGTTTCTTCACTGTAGCCCAGTAGGGCTATTTGGAATAAAGTGAGCCTTTTCGACCTTGAAAACTGTGATTTGCAGGGATTACTCATTTCGAAAACTAATTCAACTCTCAAAGTGAAACAATGTGCTCTGCTACAGCTTCTAGCATACATGCTTTTCTTTGAAGAGGTACATGAATTTCTTCAACTCAGCTGGAGAGCCCTAATAGACCAAACGCAGTCTATATTAACCCTTCAACACCTAAGATTCAGGAAGTTTTCCTTTACAAACTAATGCAGTTCTCACAGGAAAACAGTGTGCTTCTAACATGGATGGTTTTCCTGTGAGAGATACGTGTGTTTCTTCAACTCAGCGGAAAAGGCATATTTGGAGCAAAGGGAGACAATCTATCTTGAAATACCTTAGTTGCAGGAAGCATTGCATTGAAAACCTAACTCAATACTCACAAGGAATCAATGTTCTACATGCTCCTGCATCTAATAGCGATGGTTTTCTTTGAGAGATACCTGTGTTTCTTCCACTTGGCTGAATAGGCCTTTTTGGAACCAAATGAGCTTTTCTGCACTTTGAAAACTATGAACTACAGGAAGTGTTTCTTTAAAAACCTAACACAATTCTCATAAGGACGGAAATGCTGAATGCTGCAGCTTCTATCGTTGATGGTTTTCTTATGAGAGATACAAGGGTTTCTTCACCTCAGCTGAATATACGTTAAGTTAACAAACAGAGTCTATCCCCACCTTGAACCACCTAAGTTCCAGGAAGTATTCCTTTAAAAAACTAGCCGAATTCTACAGGGAAACAATGTGGTAGAAGCTCCTGGTCATAAGACAGATAGATTTCTTTCCAGAGATACATGTGGTTCTTCAAGTTAGTTGAATAGGCCTATTTGGAACAACATGAGCCTTTCTCCACCTAGAAAATTCTGATATGCAACAGATATTCCTTTCAAAATCACACTCAATTCTCACAGGGAAACAATGTGGTTGATGCTACATCTTTTAAAACAGGTGGTTTTCTTGAAGGAGACAGATGTGTTCCTTCAACTCAATGGAAAATGCCGAGTTGGAGCCAATGGAATCTATCTCCACCTTGAAACACCTAAGATGCAGGATGTGTTTTTTCAGAACAAACTGAATTCTCACAGGAAAAGCATGTGCTACATCCTCCTGCATCGACCAATGAAGGATTTCCTTGACAGACACATGTGTTTCATCACCTCACCTGAATAGGTGTATTTGAAGCACAAGGAGCCTTTCTCGCCTTTGAACATTTTGGTTTGCAGGAATCATTCCTTTCAAAACATAACACAAATCTCACTGGAAAAAAGGTGCTACATGCTCCTGCTTCTAACACAGGTGGTTTTCTTTTGAGGGATACAAGGATTCCTTCAATTTAGCTGTATAGGTCTATTTGCAACAAAATGAGCCCTTCTCCACATTGAAAACTATCGCTCACAGGAATTATTCCTTTCAAAACTAACTCAATTCTCTGAGGGAGACAATGCAGAAGATGCTGCAGCTTCTCTCATAGATGGTTGTCTTTGGAGAGATAAACGTGTTTCCTCCCCTCAGTTGAATAGGCCTATTTGGAGCAACAAGGGCCTATCTCCACCTTGAAGCACCTAATTTCCAGGAAGTCTTTCTTTCAAAAGTTAACTCAGTCATCACAGAGAAACAATGTGCTGCTAGCTTCGGTTTCTACACAGATGGATTTCCTTCGAGAGATACTTGAGTTTCTTCAAGTAAGATGAATTGGTGGATCTGCAGCAAAATGAGCCTTTTCCATCTTGAAAACTTTGGTTTGCAGGAAGTACTCCTTTCAGAAACTAACTGAGTTCTCATGGCATAAAAATGGGCTCTGAGCAGCAGCCGCTTTCGTAGCTGAGTTTCTGTGAAGAGATACATATGGTTCTTCAACTTAGGTGACTAGGCCTATTTGGAGCAAACTGAGGCTATTTCCACCTAGATAGACCGTGGTTGCAGGAAGTATTCTTTTCCAAAACTTACGCAATTCTCACAGGAAAACAATGTGCTAGGTGCTCCTGCTTCAAGCAGGGGTGGTTTTCTTTCGAGAAATACCTGTGTTTCTTCAACTTAGCCAAGTAGGGCTACTTGGAATAAAATGAGCCTTTTCGTTCTTGAAAACTGTGAATTGCAGGAATTACTCTTCTCCAAATCCAATTCAACTCTCAAAGGGATACATTGTGCTAGATGCTAGAGCTTCTACCATGCATACTTTTCTTTTAGAGGTACATGTACTTCCTCTACTCAGCTGAATAGCCCTCATGGACCAAACGCAGCCTATCTCCAACTGCAAACACCTAAGATTCATGAAGAATTCCTTTCAAAAACTAACACAGTTCTCACAGGAAAGCATGTGCTTCTAACATGGATGGTTTTCCTTTGAGAGATACATGTGTTTCTTCAACTTAGCTGAATAGGCCTATTTGAAATGAGGGGAGCCTACTTTGAATATTGATATTTGCAGGGTGCAATGCTTTAAAATACTAAATGAATTCTCATAGTGAAACACGGTGCTAGATGTGGCAGTTTCTACCATTGATGGATTTCTTTGCATACATGCATGTGTATCTTCAATTCACCCAAATAGGCCTACTTAGAGTAAGCACATGCTCTCTCCATCTTGAAACACCTAAGTGGCAGTAAGTATTCCTTTCAAAAATAACTCAAGTCTCAGAGGGAAACAACGTGCTCAATGCAAATGCTTCCATCACAGACGGTTTCCTTTGGAGAGGTACATGTGTTACATCTCCTTAGGGGAATAGGCCTATTTGGAACAAAATGATTCTTTCTCCAGTGTGAATACTATGACTTGCAGGATGTATTCCACTCACAAAGTAACTCAAGTCTCACAAGGAAACAAAGTGGTAGGTTCTTTGCATGTAACATAGATTATTTTCTTTTGAGATACACACATGTTTCATCAACTTACTTGAACTGGCATATTTGCAAGAAAATGAGACTTTCTCCACCTGGAAAAGTATGATTTGCAGGAGTTATCCTTCCAAAACTTATCTGAAGTCTCACAGGGAAACAATGTGGTTGAAACTCCTGCTTCTAACTCGATGGTTTTCTTTCTAGGAATGCATGTGTTTCATCAACTTAGTTGACTATTCCTATTTGGAACACAATGAGCCTATCTCCCACCTGACAACTGTGATCAGCAGGATGTATTCCTTTCCAAAACTTGCTTAATTCTCAAAGGGAAACAGTGTGCTAGAAGCTGCGGCTTCCAACATAGGTGATTGTCTTTGCAGGGCTACATGTGTTTCTTCAACTCACCTGAATAGGCCTACTTAGTGCAAAGAGAGACCTTCTGCACCTTGAAACAACTACGTTGCAAGAGATAGTCCTTTCAAAAACGAATTTAATTGTCCCAAGAACAAGGTGCTAAATGCTGCAGTTTCTAGCATACATGGTTTTCTTTGGGCAGGAACATGTGTTACATCCACTCAGCTGAATAGGCCTATTTGGAGCAAACACAGCCTAGCTCCACTTTGAAACACCAAAGTTGCTGGAAGCATTCCTTTCCAGAACGGACACAATTCTCACTGGAATACAATGTGTCAGATGCTCCGGCTTCTAACATAGACGGTTTTCTTTGGAGAGATACTTGGGTTTCTTAAACTCAGCTGAATATGCTTCAAGGGATCAGACAGAGTCTATCTCCACCTTCAACCACCTAAGTTCCAGGAAGTATTCCTTTAAAAAACTCACCGAATACTGCAGGCAAACAATGTGGTAGAAGCTGCTGGTTCTAAGACAGATGATTTTCTTTCAAGAGATACATGTGTTTCTAGAAGTTAGCTGAATAGGCCACTTTGGAACAAAATGAGCCTTTCTCCACCTAAAAAATACTGATTCTCAGGAGTTATTCCTTTCAAAACCAAATTCAATTTGGACAGGGAAACAGTGTGCTAGATCCTCCTGCTTCAAACAGGGGTTGTTTTCTTTCGAGAAATACCTGTGTTTCTTCACTGTAGCCCAGTAGGGCTATTTGGAATAAAGTGAGCCTTTTCGACCTTGAAAACTGTGATTTGCAGGGATTACTCATTTCGAAAACTAATTCAACTCTCAAAGTGAAACAATGTGCTCTGCTACAGCTTCTAGCATACATGCTTTTCTTTGAAGAGGTACATGAATTTCTTCAACTCAGCTGGAGAGCCCTAATAGACCAAACGCAGTCTATATTAACCCTTCAACACCTAAGATTCAGGAAGTTTTCCTTTACAAACTAATGCAGTTCTCACAGGAAAACAGTGTGCTTCTAACATGGATGGTTTTCCTGTGAGAGATACGTGTGTTTCTTCAACTCAGCGGAAAAGGCATATTTGGAGCAAAGGGAGACAATCTATCTTGAAATACCTTAGTTGCAGGAAGCATTGCATTGAAAACCTAACTCAATACTCACAAGGAATCAATGTTCTACATGCTCCTGCATCTAATAGCGATGGTTTTCTTTGAGAGATACCTGTGTTTCTTCCACTTGGCTGAATAGGCCTTTTTGGAACCAAATGAGCTTTTCTGCACTTTGAAAACTATGAACTACAGGAAGTGTTTCTTTAAAAACCTAACACAATTCTCATAAGGACGGAAATGCTGAATGCTGCAGCTTCTATCGTTGATGGTTTTCTTATGAGAGATACAAGGGTTTCTTCACCTCAGCTGAATATACGTTAAGTTAACAAACAGAGTCTATCCCCACCTTGAACCACCTAAGTTCCAGGAAGTATTCCTTTAAAAAACTAGCCGAATTCTACAGGGAAACAATGTGGTAGAAGCTCCTGGTCATAAGACAGATAGATTTCTTTCCAGAGATACATGTGGTTCTTCAAGTTAGTTGAATAGGCCTATTTGGAACAACATGAGCCTTTCTCCACCTAGAAAATTCTGATATGCAACAGATATTCCTTTCAAAATCACACTCAATTCTCACAGGGAAACAATGTGGTTGATGCTACATCTTTTAAAACAGGTGGTTTTCTTGAAGGAGACAGATGTGTTCCTTCAACTCAATGGAAAATGCCGAGTTGGAGCCAATGGAATCTATCTCCACCTTGAAACACCTAAGATGCAGGATGTGTTTTTTCAGAACAAACTGAATTCTCACAGGAAAAGCATGTGCTACATCCTCCTGCATCGACCAATGAAGGATTTCCTTGACAGACACATGTGTTTCATCACCTCACCTGAATAGGTGTATTTGAAGCACAAGGAGCCTTTCTCGCCTTTGAACATTTTGGTTTGCAGGAATCATTCCTTTCAAAACATAACACAAATCTCACTGGAAAAAAGGTGCTACATGCTCCTGCTTCTAACACAGGTGGTTTTCTTTTGAGGGATACAAGGATTCCTTCAATTTAGCTGTATAGGTCTATTTGCAACAAAATGAGCCCTTCTCCACATTGAAAACTATCGCTCACAGGAATTATTCCTTTCAAAACTAACTCAATTCTCTGAGGGAGACAATGCAGAAGATGCTGCAGCTTCTCTCATAGATGGTTGTCTTTGGAGAGATAAACGTGTTTCCTCCCCTCAGTTGAATAGGCCTATTTGGAGCAACAAGGGCCTATCTCCACCTTGAAGCACCTAATTTCCAGGAAGTCTTTCTTTCAAAAGTTAACTCAGTCATCACAGAGAAACAATGTGCTGCTAGCTTCGGTTTCTACACAGATGGATTTCCTTCGAGAGATACTTGAGTTTCTTCAAGTAAGATGAATTGGTGGATCTGCAGCAAAATGAGCCTTTTCCATCTTGAAAACTTTGGTTTGCAGGAAGTACTCCTTTCAGAAACTAACTGAGTTCTCATGGCATAAAAATGGGCTCTGAGCAGCAGCCGCTTTCGTAGCTGAGTTTCTGTGAAGAGATACATATGGTTCTTCAACTTAGGTGACTAGGCCTATTTGGAGCAAACTGAGGCTATTTCCACCTAGATAGACCGTGGTTGCAGGAAGTATTCTTTTCCAAAACTTACGCAATTCTCACAGGAAAACAATGTGCTAGGTGCTCCTGCTTCAAGCAGGGGTGGTTTTCTTTCGAGAAATACCTGTGTTTCTTCAACTTAGCCAAGTAGGGCTACTTGGAATAAAATGAGCCTTTTCGTTCTTGAAAACTGTGAATTGCAGGAATTACTCTTCTCCAAATCCAATTCAACTCTCAAAGGGATACATTGTGCTAGATGCTAGAGCTTCTACCATGCATACTTTTCTTTTAGAGGTACATGTACTTCCTCTACTCAGCTGAATAGCCCTCATGGACCAAACGCAGCCTATCTCCAACTGCAAACACCTAAGATTCATGAAGAATTCCTTTCAAAAACTAACACAGTTCTCACAGGAAAGCATATGCTTCTAACATGGATGGTTTTCCTTTGAGAGATACATGTGTTTCTTCAACTTAGCTGAATAGGCCTATTTGAAATGAGGGGAGCCTACTTTGAATATTGATATTTGCAGGGTGCAATGCTTTAAAATACTAAATGAATTCTCATAGTGAAACACGGTGCTAGATGTGGCAGTTTCTACCATTGATGGATTTCTTTGCATACATGCATGTGTATCTTCAATTCACCCAAATAGGCCTACTTAGAGTAAGCACATGCTCTCTCCATCTTGAAACACCTAAGTGGCAGTAAGTATTCCTTTCAAAAATAACTCAAGTCTCAGAGGGAAACAACGTGCTCAATGCAAATGCTTCCATCACAGACGGTTTCCTTTGGAGAGGTACATGTGTTACATCTCCTTAGGGGAATAGGCCTATTTGGAACAAAATGATTCTTTCTCCAGTGTGAATACTATGACTTGCAGGATGTATTCCACTCACAAAGTAACTCAAGTCTCACAAGGAAACAAAGTGGTAGGTTCTTTGCATGTAACATAGATTATTTTCTTTTGAGATACACACATGTTTCATCAACTTACTTGAACTGGCATATTTGCAAGAAAATGAGACTTTCTCCACCTGGAAAAGTATGATTTGCAGGAGTTATCCTTCCAAAACTTATCTGAAGTCTCACAGGGAAACAATGTGGTTGAAACTCCTGCTTCTAACTCGATGGTTTTCTTTCTAGGAATGCATGTGTTTCATCAACTTAGTTGACTATTCCTATTTGGAACACAATGAGCCTATCTCCCACCTGACAACTGTGATCAGCAGGATGTATTCCTTTCCAAAACTTGCTTAATTCTCAAAGGGAAACAGTGTGCTAGAAGCTGCGGCTTCCAACATAGGTGATTGTCTTTGCAGGGCTACATGTGTTTCTTCAACTCACCTGAATAGGCCTACTTAGTGCAAAGAGAGACCTTCTGCACCTTGAAACAACTACGTTGCAAGAGATAGTCCTTTCAAAAACGAATTTAATTGTCCCAAGAACAAGGTGCTAAATGCTGCAGTTTCTAGCATACATGGTTTTCTTTGGGCAGGAACATGTGTTACATCCACTCAGCTGAATAGGCCTATTTGGAGCAAACACAGCCTAGCTCCACTTTGAAACACCAAAGTTGCTGGAAGCATTCCTTTCCAGAACGGACACAATTCTCACTGGAATACAACGTGTCAGATGCTCCGGCTTCTAACATAGACGGTTTTCTTTGGAGAGATACTTGGGTTTCTTAAACTCAGCTGAATATGCTTCAAGGGATCAGACAGAGTCTATCTCCACCTTCAACCACCTAAGTTCCAGGAAGTATTCCTTTAAAAAACTCACCGAATACTGCAGGCAAACAATGTGGTAGAAGCTGCTGGTTCTAAGACAGATGATTTTCTTTCAAGAGATACATGTGTTTCTAGAAGTTAGCTGAATAGGCCACTTTGGAACAAAATGAGCCTTTCTCCACCTAAAAAATACTGATTCTCAGGAGTTATTCCTTTCAAAACCAAATTCAATTTGGACAGGGAAACAGTGTGCTAGATGCTCCTGCTTCAAACAGGGATTGTTTTCTTTCGAGAAATACCTGTGTTTCTTCCCTGTAGCCCAGTAGGGCTATTTGGAATAAAGTGAGCCTTTTCGACCTTGAAAACTGTGATTTGCAGGGATTACTCATTTCGAAAACTAATTCAACTCTCAAAGTGAAACAATGTGCTCTGCTACAGCTTCTAGCATACATGCTTTTCTTTGAAGAGGTACATGAATTTCTTCAACTCAGCTGGAGAGCCCTAATAGACCAAACGCAGTCTATATTAACCCTTCAACACCTAAGATTCAGGAAGTTTTCCTTTACAAACTAATGCAGTTCTCACAGGAAAACAGTGTGCTTCTAACATGGATGGTTTTCCTGTGAGAGATACGTGTGTTTCTTCAACTCAGCGGAAAAGGCATATTTGGAGCAAAGGGAGACAATCTATCTTGAAATCCCTTAGTTGCAGGAAGCATTGCATTGAAAACCTAACTCAATACTCACAAGGAATCAATGTTCTACATGCTCCTGCATCTAATAGCGATGGTTTTCTTTGAGAGATACCTGTGTTTCTTCCACTTGGCTGAATAGGCCTTTTTGGAACCAAATGAGCTTTTCTGCACTTTGAAAACTATGAACTACAGGAAGTGTTTCTTTAAAAACCTAACACAATTCTCATAAGGACGGAAATGCTGAATGCTGCAGCTTCTATCGTCGATGGTTTTCTTATGAGAGATACAAGGGTTTCTTCACCTCAGCTGAATATACGTTAAGTTAACAAACAGAGTCTATCCCCACCTTGAACCACCTAAGTTCCAGGAAGTATTCCTTTAAAAAACTAGCCGAATTCTACAGGGAAACAATGTGGTAGAAGCTCCTGGTCATAAGACAGATAGATTTCTTTCCAGAGATACATGTGGTTCTTCAAGTTAGTTGAATAGGCCTATTTGGAACAACATGAGCCTTTCTCCACCTAGAAAATTCTGATATGCAACAGATATTCCTTTCAAAATCACACTCAATTCTCACAGGGAAACAATGTGGTTGATGCTACATCTTTTAAAACAGGTGGTTTTCTTGAAGGAGACAGATGTGTTCCTTCAACTCAATGGAAAATGCCGAGTTGGAGCCAATGGAATCTATCTCCACCTTGAAACACCTAAGATGCAGGATGTGTTTTTTCAGAACAAACTGAATTCTCACAGGAAAAGCATGTGCTACATCCTCCTGCATCGACCAATGAAGGATTTCCTTGACAGACACATGTGTTTCATCACCTCACCTGAATAGGTGTATTTGAAGCACAAGGAGCCTTTCTCGCCTTTGAACATTTTGGTTTGCAGGAATCATTCCTTTCAAAACATAACACAAATCTCACTGGAAAAAAGGTGCTACATGCTCCTGCTTCTAACACAGGTGGTTTTCTTTTGAGGGATACAAGGATTCCTTCAATTTAGCTGTATAGGTCTATTTGCAACAAAATGAGCCCTTCTCCACATTGAAAACTATCGCTCACAGGAATTATTCCTTTCAAAACTAACTCAATTCTCTGAGGGAGACAATGCAGAAGATGCTGCAGCTTCTCTCATAGATGGTTGTCTTTGGAGAGATAAACGTGTTTCCTCCCCTCAGTTGAATAGGCCTATTTGGAGCAACAAGGGCCTATCTCCACCTTGAAGCACCTAATTTCCAGGAAGTCTTTCTTTCAAAAGTTAACTCAGTCATCACAGAGAAACAATGTGCTGCTAGCTTCGGTTTCTACACAGATGGATTTCCTTCGAGAGATACTTGAGTTTCTTCAAGTAAGATGAATTGGTGGATCTGCAGCAAAATGAGCCTTTTCCATCTTGAAAACTTTGGTTTGCAGGAAGTACTCCTTTCAGAAACTAACTGAGTTCTCATGGCATAAAAATGGGCTCTGAGCAGCAGCCGCTTTCGTAGCTGAGTTTCTGTGAAGAGATACATATGGTTCTTCAACTTAGGTGACTAGGCCTATTTGGAGCAAACTGAGGCTATTTCCACCTAGATAGACCGTGGTTGCAGGAAGTATTCTTTTCCAAAACTTACGCAATTCTCACAGGAAAACAATGTGCTAGGTGCTCCTGCTTCAAGCAGGGGTGGTTTTCTTTCGAGAAATACCTGTGTTTCTTCAACTTAGCCAAGTAGGGCTACTTGGAATAAAATGAGCCTTTTCGTTCTTGAAAACTGTGAATTGCAGGAATTACTCTTCTCCAAATCCAATTCAACTCTCAAAGGGATACATTGTGCTAGATGCTAGAGCTTCTACCATGCATACTTTTCTTTTAGAGGTACATGTACTTCCTCTACTCAGCTGAATAGCCCTCATGGACCAAACGCAGCCTATCTCCAACTGCAAACACCTAAGATTCATGAAGAATTCCTTTCAAAAACTAACACAGTTCTCACAGGAAAGCATGTGCTTCTAACATGGATGGTTTTCCTTTGAGAGATACATGTGTTTCTTCAACTTAGCTGAATAGGCCTATTTGAAATGAGGGGAGCCTACTTTGAATATTGATATTTGCAGGGTGCAATGCTTTAAAATACTAAATGAATTCTCATAGTGAAACACGGTGCTAGATGTGGCAGTTTCTACCATTGATGGATTTCTTTGCATACATGCATGTGTATCTTCAGGTCACCCAAATAGGCCTACTTAGAGTAAGCACATGCTCTCTCCATCTAGAAACACCTAAGTGGCAGTAAGTATTCCTTTCAAAAATAACTCAAGTCTCAGAGGGAAACAACGTGCTCAATGCAAATGCTTCCATCACAGACGGTTTCCTTTGGAGAGGTACATGTGTTACATCTCCTTAGGGGAATAGGCCTATTTGGAACAAAATGATTCTTTCTCCAGTGTGAATACTATGACTTGCAGGATGTATTCCACTCACAAAGTAACTCAAGTCTCACAAGGAAACAAAGTGGTAGGTTCTTTGCATGTAACATAGATTATTTTCTTTTGAGATACACACATGTTTCATCAACTTACTTGAACTGGCATATTTGCAAGAAAATGAGACTTTCTCCACCTGGAAAAGTATGATTTGCAGGAGTTATTCTTCCAAAACTTATCTGAAGTCTCACAGGGAAACAATGTGGTTGAAACTCCTGCTTCTAACTCGATGGTTTTCTTTCTAGGAATGCATGTGTTTCATCAACTTAGTTGACTATTCCTATTTGGAACACAATGAGCCTATCTCCCACCTGACAACTGTGATCAGCAGGATGTATTCCTTTCCAAAACTTGCTTAATTCTCAAAGGGAAACAGTGTGCTAGAAGCTGCGGCTTCCAACATAGGTGATTGTCTTTGCAGGGCTACATGTGTTTCTTCAACTCACCTGAATAGGCCTACTTAGTGCAAAGAGAGACCTTCTGCACCTTGAAACAACTACGTTGCAAGAGATAGTCCTTTCAAAAACGAATTTAATTGTCCCAAGAACAAGGTGCTAAATGCTGCAGTTTCTAGCATACATGGTTTTCTTTGGGCAGGAACATGTGTTACATCCACTCAGCTGAATAGGCCTATTTGGAGCAAACACAGCCTAGCTCCACTTTGAAACACCAAAGTTGCTGGAAGCATTCCTTTCCAGAACGGACACAATTCTCACTGGAATACAACGTGTCAGATGCTCCGGCTTCTAACATAGACGGTTTTCTTTGGAGAGATACTTGGGTTTCTTAAACTCAGCTGAATATGCTTCAAGGGATCAGACAGAGTCTATCTCCACCTTCAACCACCTAAGTTCCAGGAAGTATTCCTTTAAAAAACTCACCGAATACTGCAGGCAAACAATGTGGTAGAAGCTGCTGGTTCTAAGACAGATGATTTTCTTTCAAGAGATACATGTGTTTCTAGAAGTTAGCTGAATAGGCCCCTTTGGAACAAAATGAGCCTTTCTCCACCTAAAAAATACTGATTCTCAGGAGTTATTCCTTTCAAAACCAAATTCAATTTGGACAGGGAAACAGTGTGCTAGATGCTCCTGCTTCAAACAGGGATTGTTTTCTTTCGAGAAATACCTGTGTTTCTTCCCTGTAGCCCAGTAGGGCTATTTGGAATAAAGTGAGCCTTTTCGACCTTGAAAACTGTGATTTGCAGGGATTACTCATTTCGAAAACTAATTCAACTCTCAAAGTGAAACAATGTGCTCTGCTACAGCTTCTAGCATACATGCTTTTCTTTGAAGAGGTACATGAATTTCTTCAACTCAGCTGGAGAGCCCTAATAGACCAAACGCAGTCTATATTAACCCTTCAACACCTAAGATTCAGGAAGTTTTCCTTTACAAACTAATGCAGTTCTCACAGGAAAACAGTGTGCTTCTAACATGGATGGTTTTCCTGTGAGAGATACGTGTGTTTCTTCAACTCAGCGGAAAAGGCATATTTGGAGCAAAGGGAGACAATCTATCTTGAAATCCCTTAGTTGCAGGAAGCATTGCATTGAAAACCTAACTCAATACTCACAAGGAATCAATGTTCTACATGCTCCTGCATCTAATAGCGATGGTTTTCTTTGAGAGATACCTGTGTTTCTTCCACTTGGCTGAATAGGCCTTTTTGGAACCAAATGAGCTTTTCTGCACTTTGAAAACTATGAACTACAGGAAGTGTTTCTTTAAAAACCTAACACAATTCTCATAAGGACGGAAATGCTGAATGCTGCAGCTTCTATCGTCGATGGTTTTCTTATGAGAGATACAAGGGTTTCTTCACCTCAGCTGAATATACGTTAAGTTAACAAACAGAGTCTATCCCCACCTTGAACTACCTAAGTTCCAGGAAGTATTCCTTTAAAAAACTAGCCGAATTCTACAGGGAAACAATGTGGTAGAAGCTCCTGGTCATAAGACAGATAGATTTCTTTCCAGAGATACATGTGGTTCTTCAAGTTAGTTGAATAGGCCTATTTAGAACAACATGAGCCTTTCTCCACCTAGAAAATTCTGATATGCAACAGATATTCCTTTCAAAATCACACTCAATTCTCACAGGGAAACAATGTGGTTGATGCTACATCTTTTAAAACAGGTGGTTTTCTTGAAGGAGACAGATGTGTTCCTTCAACTCAATGGAAAATGCCGAGTTGGAGCCAATGGAATCTATCTCCACCTTGAAACACCTAAGATGCAGGATATGTTTTTTCAGAACAAACTGAATTCTCACAGGAAAAGCATGTGCTACATCCTCCTGCATCGACCAATGAAGGATTTCCTTGACAGACACATGTGTTTCATCACCTCACCTGAATAGGTGTATTTGAAGCACAAGGAGCCTTTCTCGCCTTTGAACATTTTGGTTTGCAGGAATCATTCCTTTCAAAACATAACACAAATCTCACTGGAAAAAAGGTGCTACATGCTCCTGCTTCTAACACAGGTGGTTTTCTTTTGAGGGATACAAGGATTCCTTCAATTTAGCTGAATAGCTCTATTTGCAACAAAATGAGCCCTTCTCCACCTTGAAAACTATCGTTCACAGGAATTATTCCTTTCAAAACTAACTCAATTCTCTGAGGGAGACAATGCAGAAGATGCTGCAGCTTCTCTCATAGATGGTTGTCTTTGGAGAGATAAACGTGTTTCCTCCCCTCAGTTGAATAGGCCTATTTGGAGCAACAAGGGCCTATCTCCACCTTGAAGCACCTAATTTCCAGGAAGTCTTTCTTTCAAAAGTTAACTCAGTCATCACAGAGAAACAATGTGCTGCTAGCTTCGGTTTCTACACAGATGGATTTCCTTCGAGAGATACTTGAGTTTCTTCAAGTAAGATGAATTGGTGGATCTGCAGCAAAATGAGCCTTTTCCATCTTGAAAACTTTGGTTTGCAGGAAGTACTCCTTTCAGAAACTAACTGAGTTCTCATGGCATAAAAATGGGCTCTGTGCGGCAGCCGCTTTCGTAGCTGAGTTTCTGTGAAGAGATACATATGGTTCTTCAACTTAGGTGACTAGGCCTATTTGGAGCAAACTGAGGCTATTTCCACCTTGATAGACCGTGGTTGCAGGAAGTATTCTTTTCCAAAACTTACGCAATTCTCACAGGAAAACAATGTGCTAGGTGCTCCTGCTTCAAGCAGGGGTGGTTTTCTTTCGAGAAATACCTGTGTTTCTTCAACTTAGCCAAGTAGGGCTACTTGGAATAAAATGAGCCTTTTCGATCTTGAAAACTGTGAATTGCAGGAATTACTCTTCTCCAAATCCAATTCAACTCTCAAAGGGATACATTGTGCTAGATGCTAGAGCTTCTACCATGCATACTTTTCTTTTAGAGGTACATGTACTTCCTCTACTCAGCTGAATAGCCCTCATGGACCAAACGCAGCCTATCTCGCCCTGCAAACACCTAAGATTCATGAAGAATTCCTTTCAAAAACTAACACAGTTCTCACAGGAAAGCATGTGCTTCTAACATGGATGGTTTTCCTTTGAGAGATACATGTGTTTCTTCAACTTAGCTGAATAGGCCTATTTGAAATGAGGGGAGCCTACTTTGAATATTGATATTTGCAGGGTGCAATGCTTTAAAAATCTAAATGAATTCTCATAGTGAAACACGGTGCTAGATGTGGCAGTTTCTACCATTGATGGATTTCTTTGCATACATGCATGTGTATCTTCAATTCACCCAAATAGGCCTACTTAGAGTAAGCACATGCTCTCTCCATCTTGAAACACCTAAGTGGCAGTAAGTATTCCTTTCAAAAATAACTCAAGTCTCAGAGGGAAACAACGTGCTCAATGCAAATGCTTCCATCACAGACGGTTTCCTTTGGAGAGGTACATGTGTTACATCTCCTTAGGGGAATAGGCCTATTTGGAACAAAATGATTCTTTCTCCAGTGTGAATACTATGACTTGCAGGATGTATTCCACTCACAAAGTAACTCAAGTCTCACAAGGAAACAAAGTGGTAGGTTCTTTGCATGTAACATAGATTATTTTCTTTTGAGATACACACATGTTTCATCAACTTACTTGAACTGGCATATTTGCAAGAAAATGAGACTTTCTCCACCTGGAAAAGTATGATTTGCAGGAGTTATTCTTCCAAAACTTATCTGAAGTCTCACAGGGAAACAATGTGGTTGAAACTCCTGCTTCTAACTCGATGGTTTTCTTTCTAGGAATGCATGTGTTTCATCAACTTAGTTGACTATTCCTATTTGGAACACAATGAGCCTATCTCCCACCTGACAACTGTGATCAGCAGGATGTATTCCTTTCCAAAACTTGCTTAATTCTCAAAGGGAAACAGTGTGCTAGAAGCTGCGGCTTCCAACATAGGTGATTGTCTTTGCAGGGCTACATGTGTTTCTTCAACTCACCTGAATAGGCCTACTTAGTGCAAAGAGAGACCTTCTGCACCTTGAAACAACTACGTTGCAAGAGATAGTCCTTTCAAAAACGAATTTAATTGTCCCAAGAACAAGGTGCTAAATGCTGCAGTTTCTAGCATACATGGTTTTCTTTGGGCAGGAACATGTGTTACATCCACTCAGCTGAATAGGCCTATTTGGAGCAAACACAGCCTAGCTCCACTTTGAAACACCAAAGTTGCTGGAAGCATTCCTTTCCAGAACGGACACAATTCTCACTGGAATACAACGTGTCAGATGCACCGGCTTCTAACATAGACGGTTTTCTTTGGAGAGATACTTGGGTTTCTTAAACTCAGCTGAATATGCTTCAAGGGATCAGACAGAGTCTATCTCCACCTTCAACCACCTACGTTCCAGGAAGTATTCCTTTAAAAAACTCACCGAATACTGCAGGCAAACAATGTGGTAGAAGCTGCTGGTTCTAAGACAGATGATTTTCTTTCAAGAGATACATGTGTTTCTAGAAGTTAGCTGAATAGGCCCCTTTGGAACAAAATGAGCCTTTCTCCACCTAAAAAATACTGATTCTCAGGAGTTATTCCTTTCAAAACCAAATTCAATTTGGACAGGGAAACAGTGTGCTAGATGCTCCTGCTTCAAACAGGGATTGTTTTCTTTCGAGAAATACCTGTGTTTCTTCCCTGTAGCCCAGTAGGGCTATTTGGAATAAAGTGAGCCTTTTCGACCTTGAAAACTGTGATTTGCAGGGATTACTCATTTCGAAAACTAATTCAACTCTCAAAGTGAAACAATGTGCTCTGCTACAGCTTCTAGCATACATGCTTTTCTTTGAAGAGGTACATGAATTTCTTCAACTCAGCTGGAGAGCCCTAATAGACCAAACGCAGTCTATATTAACCCTTCAACACCTAAGATTCAGGAAGTTTTCCTTTACAAACTAATGCAGTTCTCACAGGAAAACAGTGTGCTTCTAACATGGATGGTTTTCCTGTGAGAGATACGTGTGTTTCTTCAACTCAGCGGAAAAGGCATATTTGGAGCAAAGGGAGACAATCTATCTTGAAATCCCTTAGTTGCAGGAAGCATTGCATTGAAAACCTAACTCAATACTCACAAGGAATCAATGTTCTACATGCTCCTGCATCTAATAGCGATGGTTTTCTTTGAGAGATACCTGTGTTTCTTCCACTTGGCTGAATAGGCCTTTTTGGAACCAAATGAGCTTTTCTGCACTTTGAAAACTATGAACTACAGGAAGTGTTTCTTTAAAAACCTAACACAATTCTCATAAGGACGGAAATGCTGAATGCTGCAGCTTCTATCGTCGATGGTTTTCTTATGAGAGATACAAGGGTTTCTTCACCTCAGCTGAATATACGTTAAGTTAACAAACAGAGTCTATCCCCACCTTGAACTACCTAAGTTCCAGGAAGTATTCCTTTAAAAAACTAGCCGAATTCTACAGGGAAACAATGTGGTAGAAGCTCCTGGTCATAAGACAGATAGATTTCTTTCCAGAGATACATGTGGTTCTTCAAGTTAGTTGAATAGGCCTATTTAGAACAACATGAGCCTTTCTCCACCTAGAAAATTCTGATATGCAACAGATATTCCTTTCAAAATCACACTCAATTCTCACAGGGAAACAATGTGGTTGATGCTACATCTTTTAAAACAGGTGGTTTTCTTGAAGGAGACAGATGTGTTCCTTCAACTCAATGGAAAATGCCGAGTTGGAGCCAATGGAATCTATCTCCACCTTGAAACACCTAAGATGCAGGATATGTTTTTTCAGAACAAACTGAATTCTCACAGGAAAAGCATGTGCTACATCCTCCTGCATCGACCAATGAAGGATTTCCTTGACAGACACATGTGTTTCATCACCTCACCTGAATAGGTGTATTTGAAGCACAAGGAGCCTTTCTCGCCTTTGAACATTTTGGTTTGCAGGAATCATTCCTTTCAAAACATAACACAAATCTCACTGGAAAAAAGGTGCTACATGCTCCTGCTTCTAACACAGGTGGTTTTCTTTTGAGGGATACAAGGATTCCTTCAATTTAGCTGAATAGCTCTATTTGCAACAAAATGAGCCCTTCTCCACCTTGAAAACTATCGTTCACAGGAATTATTCCTTTCAAAACTAACTCAATTCTCTGAGGGAGACAATGCAGAAGATGCTGCAGCTTCTCTCATAGATGGTTGTCTTTGGAGAGATAAACGTGTTTCCTCCCCTCAGTTGAATAGGCCTATTTGGAGCAACAAGGGCCTATCTCCACCTTGAAGCACCTAATTTCCAGGAAGTCTTTCTTTCAAAAGTTAACTCAGTCATCACAGAGAAACAATGTGCTGCTAGCTTCGGTTTCTACACAGATGGATTTCCTTCGAGAGATACTTGAGTTTCTTCAAGTAAGATGAATTGGTGGATCTGCAGCAAAATGAGCCTTTTCCATCTTGAAAACTTTGGTTTGCAGGAAGTACTCCTTTCAGAAACTAACTGAGTTCTCATGGCATAAAAATGGGCTCTGTGCGGCAGCCGCTTTCGTAGCTGAGTTTCTGTGAAGAGATACATATGGTTCTTCAACTTAGGTGACTAGGCCTATTTGGAGCAAACTGAGGCTATTTCCACCTTGATAGACCGTGGTTGCAGGAAGTATTCTTTTCCAAAACTTACGCAATTCTCACAGGAAAACAATGTGCTAGGTGCTCCTGCTTCAAGCAGGGGTGGTTTTCTTTCGAGAAATACCTGTGTTTCTTCAACTTAGCCAAGTAGGGCTACTTGGAATAAAATGAGCCTTTTCGATCTTGAAAACTGTGAATTGCAGGAATTACTCTTCTCCAAATCCAATTCAACTCTCAAAGGGATACATTGTGCTAGATGCTAGAGCTTGTACCATGCATACTTTTCTTTTAGAGGTACATGTACTTCCTCTACTCAGCTGAATAGCCCTCATGGACCAAACGCAGCCTATCTCGCCCTGCAAACACCTAAGATTCATGAAGAATTCCTTTCAAAAACTAACACAGTTCTCACAGGAAAGCATGTGCTTCTAACATGGATGGTTTTCCTTTGAGAGATACATGTGTTTCTTCAACTTAGCTGAATAGGCCTATTTGAAATGAGGGGAGCCTACTTTGAATATTGATATTTGCAGGGTGCAATGCTTTAAAAATCTAAATGAATTCTCATAGTGAAACACGGTGCTAGATGTGGCAGTTTCTACCATTGATGGATTTCTTTGCATACATGCATGTGTATCTTCAATTCACCCAAATAGGCCTACTTAGAGTAAGCACATGCTCTCTCCATCTTGAAACACCTAAGTGGCAGTAAGTATTCCTTTCAAAAATAACTCAAGTCTCAGAGGGAAACAACGTGCTCAATGCAAATGCTTCCATCACAGACGGTTTCCTTTGGAGAGGTACATGTGTTACATCTCCTTAGGGGAATAGGCCTATTTGGAACAAAATGATTCTTTCTCCACTGTGAATACTATGACTTGCAGGATGTATTCCACTCACAAAGTAACTCAAGTCTCACAAGGAAACAAAGTGGGAGGTTCTTTGCATGTAACATAGATTATTTTCTTTTGAGATACACACATGTTTCATCAACTTACTTGAACTGGCATATTTGCAAGAAAATGAGACTTTCTCCACCTGGAAAAGTATGATTTGCAGGAGTTATTCTTCCAAAACTTATCTGAAGTCTCACAGGGAAACAATGTGGTTGAAACTCCTGCTTCTAACTCGATGGTTTTCTTTCTAGGAATGCATGTGTTTCATCAACTTAGTTGACTATTCCTATTTGGAACACAATGAGCCTATCTCCCACCTGACAACTGTGATCAGCAGGATGTATTCCTTTCCAAAACTTGCTTAATTCTCAAAGGGAAACAGTGTGCTAGAAGCTGCGGCTTCCAACATAGGTGATTGTCTTTGCAGGGCTACATGTGTTTCTTCAACTCACCTGAATAGGCCTACTTAGTGCAAAGAGAGACCTTCTGCACCTTGAAACAACTACGTTGCAAGAGATAGTCCTTTCAAAAACGAATTTAATTGTCCCAAGAACAAGGTGCTAAATGCTGCAGTTTCTAGCATACATGGTTTTCTTTGGGCAGGAACATGTGTTACTTCCACTCAGCTGAATAGGCCTATTTGGAGCAAACACAGCCTAGCTCCACTTTGAAACACCAAAGTTGCTGGAAGCATTCCTTTCCAGAACGGACACAATTCTCACTGGAATACAACGTGTCAGATGCTCCGGCTTCTAACATAGACGGTTTTCTTTGGAGAGATACTTGGGTTTCTTAAACTCAGCTGAATATGCTTTAAGGGATCAGACAGAGTCTATCTCCACCTTCAACCACCTAAGTTCCAGGAAGTATTCCTTTAAAAAACTCACCGAATACTGCAGGCAAACAATGTGGTAGAAGCTGCTGGTTCTAAGACAGATGATTTTCTTTCAAGAGATACATGTGTTTCTAGAAGTTAGCTGAATAGGCCACTTTGGAACAAAATGAGCCTTTCTCCACCTAAAAAATACTGATTCTCAGGAGTTATTCCTTTCAAAACCAAATTCAATTTGGACAGGGAAACAGTGTGCTAGATGCTCCTGCTTCAAACAGGGATTGTTTTCTTTCGAGAAATACCTGTGTTTCTTCCCTGTAGCCCAGTAGGGCTATTTGGAATAAAGTGAGCCTTTTCGACCTTGAAAACTGTGATTTGCAGGGATTACTCATTTCGAAAACTAATTCAACTCTCAAAGTGAAACAATGTGCTCTGCTACAGCTTCTAGCATACATGCTTTTCTTTGAAGAGGTACATGAATTTCTTCAACTCAGCTGGAGAGCCCTAATAGACCAAACGCAGTCTATATTAACCCTTCAACACCTAAGATTCAGGAAGTTTTCCTTTACAAACTAATGCAGTTCTCACAGGAAAACAGTGTGCTTCTAACATGGATGGTTTTCCTGTGAGAGATACGTGTGTTTCTTCAACTCAGCGGAAAAGGCATATTTGGAGCAAAGGGAGACAATCTATCTTGAAATACCTTAGTTGCAGGAAGCATTGCATTGAAAACCTAACTCAATACTCACAAGGAATCAATGTTCTACATGCTCCTGCATCTAATAGCGATGGTTTTCTTTGAGAGATACCTGTGTTTCTTCCACTTGGCTGAATAGGCCTTTTTGGAACCAAATGAGCTTTTCTGCACTTTGAAAACTATGAACTACAGGAAGTGTTTCTTTAAAAACCTAACACAATTCTCATAAGGACGGAAATGCTGAATGCTGCAGCTTCTATCGTCGATGGTTTTCTTATGAGAGATACAAGGGTTTCTTCACCTCAGCTGAATATACGTTAAGTTAACAAACAGAGTCTATCCCCACCTTGAACTACCTAAGTTCCAGGAAGTATTCCTTTAAAAAACTAGCCGAATTCTACAGGGAAACAATGTGGTAGAAGCTCCTGGTCATAAGACAGATAGATTTCTTTCCAGAGATACATGTGGTTTTTCAAGTTAGTTGAATAGGCCTATTTAGAACAACATGAGCCTTTCTCCACCTAGAAAATTCTGATATGCAACAGATATTCCTTTCAAAATCACACTCAATTCTCACAGGGAAACAATGTGGTTGATGCTACATCTTTTAAAACAGGTGGTTTTCTTGAAGGAGACAGATGTGTTCCTTCAACTCAATGGAAAATGCCGAGTTGGAGCCAATGGAATCTATCTCCACCTTGAAACACCTAAGATGCAGGATATGTTTTTTCAGAACAAACTGAATTCTCACAGGAAAAGCATGTGCTACATCCTCCTGCATCGACCAATGAAGGATTTCCTTGACAGACACATGTGTTTCATCACCTCACCTGAATAGGTGTATTTGAAGCACAAGGAGCCTTTCTCGCCTTTGAACATTTTGGTTTGCAGGAATCATTCCTTTCAAAACATAACACAAATCTCACTGGAAAAAAGGTGCTACATGCTCCTGCTTCTAACACAGGTGGTTTTCTTTTGAGGGATACAAGGATTCCTTCAATTTAGCTGAATAGCTCTATTTGCAACAAAATGAGCCCTTCTCCACCTTGAAAACTATCGTTCACAGGAATTATTCCTTTCAAAACTAACTCAATTCTCTGAGGGAGACAATGCAGAAGATGCTGCAGCTTCTCTCATAGATGGTTGTCTTTGGAGAGATAAACGTGTTTCCTCCCCTCAGTTGAATAGGCCTATTTGGAGCAACAAGGGCCTATCTCCACCTTGAAGCACCTAATTTCCAGGAAGTCTTTCTTTCAAAAGTTAACTCAGTCATCACAGAGAAACAATGTGCTGCTAGCTTCGGTTTCTACACAGATGGATTTCCTTCGAGAGATACTTGAGTTTCTTCAAGTAAGATGAATTGGTGGATCTGCAGCAAAATGAGCCTTTTCCATCTTGAAAACTTTGGTTTGCAGGAAGTACTCCTTTCAGAAACTAACTGAGTTCTCATGGCATAAAAATGGGCTCTGTGCGGCAGCCGCTTTCGTAGCTGAGTTTCTGTGAAGAGATACATATGGTTCTTCAACTTAGGTGACTAGGCCTATTTGGAGCAAACTGAGGCTATTTCCACCTTGATAGACCGTGGTTGCAGGAAGTATTCTTTTCCAAAACTTACGCAATTCTCACAGGAAAACAATGTGCTAGGTGCTCCTGCTTCAAGCAGGGGTGGTTTTCTTTCGAGAAATACCTGTGTTTCTTCAACTTAGCCAAGTAGGGCTACTTGGAATAAAATGAGCCTTTTCGATCTTGAAAACTGTGAATTGCAGGAATTACTCTTCTCCAAATCCAATTCAACTCTCAAAGGGATACATTGTGCTAGATGCTAGAGCTTGTACCATGCATACTTTTCTTTTAGAGGTACATGTACTTCCTCTACTCAGCTGAATAGCCCTCATGGACCAAACGCAGCCTATCTCGCCCTGCAAACACCTAAGATTCATGAAGAATTCCTTTCAAAAACTAACACAGTTCTCACAGGAAAGCATGTGCTTCTAACATGGATGGTTTTCCTTTGAGAGATACATGTGTTTCTTCAACTTAGCTGAATAGGCCTATTTGAAATGAGGGGAGCCTACTTTGAATATTGATATTTGCAGGGTGCAATGCTTTAAAAATCTAAATGAATTCTCATAGTGAAACACGGTGCTAGATGTGGCAGTTTATACCATTGATGGATTTCTTTGCATACATGCATGTGTATCTTCAATTCACCCAAATAGGCCTACTTAGAGTAAGCACATGCTCTCTCCATCTTGAAACACCTAAGTGGCAGTAAGTATTCCTTTCAAAAATAACTCAAGTCTCAGAGGGAAACAACGTGCTCAATGCAAATGCTTCCATCACAGACGGTTTCCTTTGGAGAGGTACATGTGTTACATCTCCTTAGGGGAATAGGCCTATTTGGAACAAAATGATTCTTTCTCCACTGTGAATACTATGACTTGCAGGATGTATTCCACTCACAAAGTAACTCAAGTCTCACAAGGAAACAAAGTGGGAGGTTCTTTGCATGTAACATAGATTATTTTCTTTTGAGATACACACATGTTTCATCAACTTACTTGAACTGGCATATTTGCAAGAAAATGAGACTTTCTCCACCTGGAAAAGTATGATTTGCAGGAGTTATTCTTCCAAAACTTATCTGAAGTCTCACAGGGAAACAATGTGGTTGAAACTCCTGCTTCTAACTCGATGGTTTTCTTTCTAGGAATGCATGTGTTTCATCAACTTAGTTGACTATTCCTATTTGGAACACAATGAGCCTATCTCCCACCTGACAACTGTGATCAGCAGGATGTATTCCTTTCCAAAACTTGCTTAATTCTCAAAGGGAAACAGTGTGCTAGAAGCTGCGGCTTCCAACATAGGTGATTGTCTTTGCAGGGCTACATGTGTTTCTTCAACTCACCTGAATAGGCCTACTTAGTGCAAAGAGAGACCTTCTGCACCTTGAAACAACTACGTTGCAAGAGATAGTCCTTTCAAAAACGAATTTAATTGTCCCAAGAACAAGGTGCTAAATGCTGCAGTTTCTAGCATACATGGTTTTCTTTGGGCAGGAACATGTGTTACTTCCACTCAGCTGAATAGGCCTATTTGGAGCAAACACAGCCTAGCTCCACTTTGAAACACCAAAGTTGCTGGAAGCATTCCTTTCCAGAACGGACACAATTCTCACTGGAATACAACGTGTCAGATGCTCCGGCTTCTAACATAGACGGTTTTCTTTGGAGAGATACTTGGGTTTCTTAAACTCAGCTGAATATGCTTTAAGGGATCAGACAGAGTCTATCTCCACCTTCAACCACCTAAGTTCCAGGAAGTATTCCTTTAAAAAACTCACCGAATACTGCAGGCAAACAATGTGGTAGAAGCTGCTGGTTCTAAGACAGATGATTTTCTTTCAAGAGATACATGTGTTTCTAGAAGTTAGCTGAATAGGCCACTTTGGAACAAAATGAGCCTTTCTCCACCTAAAAAATACTGATTCTCAGGAGTTATTCCTTTCAAAACCAAATTCAATTTGGACAGGGAAACAGTGTGCTAGATGCTCCTGCTTCAAACAGGGATTGTTTTCTTTCGAGAAATACCTGTGTTTCTTCCCTGTAGCCCAGTAGGGCTATTTGGAATAAAGTGAGCCTTTTCGACCTTGAAAACTGTGATTTGCAGGGATTACTCATTTCGAAAACTAATTCAACTCTCAAAGTGAAACAATGTGCTCTGCTACAGCTTCTAGCATACATGCTTTTCTTTGAAGAGGTACATGAATTTCTTCAACTCAGCTGGAGAGCCCTAATAGACCAAACGCAGTCTATATTAACCCTTCAACACCTAAGATTCAGGAAGTTTTCCTTTACAAACTAATGCAGTTCTCACAGGAAAACAGTGTGCTTCTAACATGGATGGTTTTCCTGTGAGAGATACGTGTGTTTCTTCAACTCAGCGGAAAAGGCATATTTGGAGCAAAGGGAGACAATCTATCTTGAAATACCTTAGTTGCAGGAAGCATTGCATTGAAAACCTAACTCAATACTCACAAGGAATCAATGTTCTACATGCTCCTGCATCTAATAGCGATGGTTTTCTTTGAGAGATACCTGTGTTTCTTCCACTTGGCTGAATAGGCCTTTTTGGAACCAAATGAGCTTTTCTGCACTTTGAAAACTATGAACTACAGGAAGTGTTTCTTTAAAAACCTAACACAATTCTCATAAGGACGGAAATGCTGAATGCTGCAGCTTCTATCGTCGATGGTTTTCTTATGAGAGATACAAGGGTTTCTTCACCTCAGCTGAATATACGTTAAGTTAACAAACAGAGTCTATCCCCACCTTGAACTACCTAAGTTCCAGGAAGTATTCCTTTAAAAAACTAGCCGAATTCTACAGGGAAACAATGTGGTAGAAGCTCCTGGTCATAAGACAGATAGATTTCTTTCCAGAGATACATGTGGTTCTTCAAGTTAGTTGAATAGGCCTATTTAGAACAACATGAGCCTTTCTCCACCTAGAAAATTCTGATATGCAACAGATATTCCTTTCAAAATCACACTCAATTCTCACAGGGAAACAATGTGGTTGATGCTACATCTTTTAAAACAGGTGGTTTTCTTGAAGGAGACAGATGTGTTCCTTCAACTCAATGGAAAATGCCGAGTTGGAGCCAATGGAATCTATCTCCACCTTGAAACACCTAAGATGCAGGATATGTTTTTTCAGAACAAACTGAATTCTCACAGGAAAAGCATGTGCTACATCCTCCTGCATCGACCAATGAAGGATTTCCTTGACAGACACATGTGTTTCATCACCTCACCTGAATAGGTGTATTTGAAGCACAAGGAGCCTTTCTCGCCTTTGAACATTTTGGTTTGCAGGAATCATTCCTTTCAAAACATAACACAAATCTCACTGGAAAAAAGGTGCTACATGCTCCTGCTTCTAACACAGGTGGTTTTCTTTTGAGGGATACAAGGATTCCTTCAATTTAGCTGAATAGCTCTATTTGCAACAAAATGAGCCCTTCTCCACCTTGAAAACTATCGTTCACAGGAATTATTCCTTTCAAAACTAACTCAATTCTCTGAGGGAGACAATGCAGAAGATGCTGCAGCTTCTCTCATAGATGGTTGTCTTTGGAGAGATAAACGTGTTTCCTCCCCTCAGTTGAATAGGCCTATTTGGAGCAACAAGGGCCTATCTCCACCTTGAAGCACCTAATTTCCAGGAAGTCTTTCTTTCAAAAGTTAACTCAGTCATCACAGAGAAACAATGTGCTGCTAGCTTCGGTTTCTACACAGATGGATTTCCTTCGAGAGATACTTGAGTTTCTTCAAGTAAGATGAATTGGTGGATCTGCAGCAAAATGAGCCTTTTCCATCTTGAAAACTTTGGTTTGCAGGAAGTACTCCTTTCAGAAACTAACTGAGTTCTCATGGCATAAAAATGGGCTCTGTGCGGCAGCCGCTTTCGTAGCTGAGTTTCTGTGAAGAGATACATATGGTTCTTCAACTTAGGTGACTAGGCCTATTTGGAGCAAACTGAGGCTATTTCCACCTTGATAGACCGTGGTTGCAGGAAGTATTCTTTTCCAAAACTTACACAATTCTCACAGGAAAACAATGTGCTAGGTGCTCCTGCTTCAAGCAGGGGTGGTTTTCTTTCGAGAAATACCTGTGTTTCTTCAACTTAGCCAAGTAGGGCTATTTGGAATAAAATGAGCCTTTTCGACCTTGAAAACTGTGAATTGCAGGAATTACTCTTCTCCAAATCCAATTCAACTCTCAAAGGGATACATTGTGCTAGATGCTAGAGCTTCTACCATGCATACTTTTCTTTTAGAGGTACATGTACTTCCTCTACTCAGCTGAATAGCCCTCATGGACCAAACGCAGCCTATCTCCCCCCTGCAAACACCTAAGATTCATGAAGAATTCCTTTCAAAAACTAACACAGTTCTCACAGGAAAGCATGTGCTTCTAACATGGATGGTTTTCCTTTGAGAGATACATGTGTTTCTTCAACTTAGCTGAATAGGCCTATTTGAAATGAGGGGAGCCTACTTTGAATATTGATATTTGCAGGGTGCAATGCTTTAAAAAACTAAATGAATTCTCATAGTGAAACACTGTGCTAGATGTGGCAGTTTCTACCATTGATGGAATTCTTTGCATACATACATGTGTATCTTCAATTCACCCAAGTAGGCCTACTTAGAGTAAGCACATGCTCTCTCCATCTTGAAACACCTAAGTGGCAGTAAGTATTCCTTTCAAAAATAACTCAAGTCTCAGAGGGAAACAACGTGCTCAATGCAAATGCTTCCATCACAGACGGTTTCCTTTGGAGAGGTACATGTGTTACATCTCCTTAGGGGAATAGGTCTATTTGGAACAAAATGATCCTTTCTCCACTGTGAATACTATGACTTGCAGGATGTATGCCACTCACAAAGTAACTCAAGTCTCACAAGGAAACAAAGTGGTAGGTTCTTTGCATGTAACATAGATTATTTTCTTTTGAGATACACACATGTTTCATCAACTTACTTGAACTGGCATATTTGCAAGAAAATGAGACTTTCTCCACCTGGAAAAGTATGATTTGCAGGAGTTATTCTTCCAAAACTTATCTGAAGTCTCACGGGGAAACAATGTGGTTGAAACTCGTGCTTCTAACTCGATGGTTTTCTTTCTAGGAATGCATGTGTTTCATCAACGTAGTTGACTATTCCTATTTGGAACACAATGAGCCTATCTCCCACCTGAAAACTGTGATCAGCAGGATGTATTCCTTTCCAAAACTTGCTTAATTCTCAAAGGGAAACAGTGTGCTAGAAGCTGCGGCTTCCAACATAGGTGATTGTCTTTGCAGGGCTACATGTGTTTCTTCAACTCACCTGAATAGGCTTACTTAGTGCAAAGAGAGACCTTCTGCACCTTGAAACAACTGCGTTGCAAGAGATAGTCCTTTCAAAAACCAATTTAATTGTCCCAAGAACAAGGTGCTAAATGCTGCAGTTTCTAGCATACATGGTTTTCTTTGGGCAGGAACATGTGTTACTTCCACTCAGCTGAATAGGCCTATTTGGAGCAAACACAGCCTAGCTCCACTTTGAAACACCAAAGTTGCTGGAAGCATTCCTTTCCAGAACGGACACAATTCTCACTGGAATACAACGTGTCAGATGCTCCGGCTTCTAACATAGACGGTTTTCTTTGGAGAGATACTTGGGTTTCTTAAACTCAGCTGAATATACTTTAAGGGATCAGACAGAGTCTATCTCCACCTTCAACCACCTAAGTTCCAGGAAGTATTCCTTTAAAAAACTCACCGAATACTGCAGGCAAACAATGTGGTAGAAGCTGCTGGTTCTAAGACAGATGATTTTCTTTCAAGAGATACATGTGTTTCTAGAAGTTAGCTGAATAGGCCACTTTGGAACAAAATGAGCCTTTCTCCACCTAAAAAATACTGATTCTCAGGGGTTATTCCTTTCAAAACCAAATTCAATTTGGACAGGGAAACAGTGTGCTAGATGCTCCTGCTTCAAACAGGGATTGTTTTCTTTAGAGAAATACCTGTGTTTCTTCACTGTAGCCCAGTAGGGCTATTTGGAATAAAGTGAGCCTTTTCGACCTTGAAAACTGTGATTTGCAGGGATTACTCATTTCGAAAACTAATTCAACTCTCAAAGTGAAACAATGTGCTCTGCTACAGCTTCTAGCATACATGCTTTTCTTTGAAGAGGTACATGAATTTCTTCAACTCAGCTGGAGAGCCCTAATAGACCAAACGCAGTCTATATTAACCCTTCAACACCTAAGATTCAGGAAGTTTTCCTTTACAAACTAATGCAGTTCTCACAGGAAAACAGTGTGCTTCTAACATGGATGGTTTTCCTGTGAGAGATACGTGTGTTTCTTCAACTCAGCGGAAAAGGCATATTTGGAGCAAAGGGAGACAATCTATCTTGAAATACCTTAGTTGCAGGAAGCATTGCATTGAAAACCTAACTCAATACTCACAAGGAATCAATGTTCTACATGCTCCTGCATCTAATAGCGATGGTTTTCTTTGAGAGATACCTGTGTTTCTTCCACTTGGCTGAATAGGCCTTTTTGGAACCAAATGAGCTTTTCTGCACTTTGAAAACTATGAACTACAGGAAGTGTTTCTTTAAAAACCTAACACAATTCTTATAAGGACGGAAATGCTGAATGCTGCAGCTTCTATCGTCGATGGTTTTCTTATGAGAGATACAAGGGTTTCTTCACCTCAGCTGAATATACGTTAAGTTAACAAACAGAGTCTATCCCCACCTTGAACCACCTAAGTTCCAGGAAGTATTCCTTTAAAAAACTAGCCGAATTCTACAGGGAAACAATGTGGTAGAAGCTCCTGGTCATAAGACAGATAGATTTCTTTCCAGAGATACATGTGGTTCTTCAAGTTAGTTGAATAGGCCTATTTAGAACAACATGAGCCTTTCTCCACCTAGAAAATTCTGATATGCAACAGATATTCCTTTCAAAATCACACTCAATTCTCACAGGGAAACAATGTGGTTGATGCTACATCTTTTAAAACAGGTGGTTTTCTTGAAGGAGACAGATGTGTTCCTTCAACTCAATGGAAAATGCCGAGTTGGAGCCAATGGAATCTATCTCCACCTTGAAACACCTAAGATGCAGGATATGTTTTTTCAGAACAAACTGAATTCTCACAGGAAAAGCATGTGCTACATCCTCCTGCATCGACCAATGAAGGATTTCCTTGACAGACACATGTGTTTCATCACCTCACCTGAATAGGTGTATTTGAACCACAAGGAGCCTTTCTCCCCTTTGAACATTTTGGTTTGCAGGAATCTTTCCTTTCAAAACATAACACAAATCTCACTGGAAAAAAGGTGCTACATGCTCCTGCTTCTAACACAGGTGGTTTTCTTTTGAGGGATACAAGGATTCCTTCAATTTAGCTGAATAGGTCTATTTGCAACAAAATGAGCCCTTCTCCACCTTGAAAACTATCGTTCACAGGAATTATTCCTTTCAAAACTAACTCAATTCTCTGAGGGAGACAATGCAGAAGATGCTGCAGCTTCTCTCATAGATGCTTGTCTTTGGAGAGATAAACGTGTTTCCTCCCCTCAGTTGAATAGGCCTATTTGGAGCAACAAGGGCCTATCTCCACCTTGAAGCACCTAATTTCCAGGAAGTCTTTCTTTCAAAAGTTAACTCAGTCATCACAGAGAAACAATGTGCTGCTAGCTTCGGTTTCTACACAGATGGATTTCCTTCGAGAGATACTTGAGTTTCTTCAAGTAAGATGAATTGGTGGATCTGCAGCAAAATGAGCCTTTTCCATCTTGAAAACTTTGGTTTGCAGGAAGTACTCCTTTCAGAAACTAACTGAGTTTTCATGGCATAAAAATGGGCTCTGTGCGGCAGCTGCTTTCGTAGCTGAGTTTCTGTGAAGAGATACATATGGTTCTTCAACTTAGGTGACTAGGCCTATTTGGAGCAAACTGAGGCTATTTCCACCTTGATAGACCGTGGTTGCAGGAAGTATTCTTTTCCAAAACTTACGCAATTCTCACAGGAAAACAATGGGCTAGGTGCTCCTGCTTCAAGCAGGGGTGGTTTTCTTTCGAGAAATACCTGTGTTTCTTCAACTTAGCCAAGTAGGGCTACTTGGATTAAAATGAGCCTTTTCGATCTTGAAAACTGTGAATTGCAGGAATTACTCTTCTCCAAATCCAATTCAACTCTCAAAGGGATACATTGTGCTAGATGCTAGAGCTTCTACCATGCATACTTTTCTTTTAGAGGTACATGTACTTCCTCTACTCAGCTGAATAGCCCTCATGGACCAAACGCAGCCTATCTCGCCCTGCAAACACCTAAGATTCATGAAGAATTCCTTTCAAAAACTAACACAGTTCTCACAGGAAAGCATGTGCTTCTAACATGGATGGTTTTCCTTTGAGAGATACATGTGTTTCTTCAACTTAGCTGAATAGGCCTATTTGAAATGAGGGGAGCCTACTTTGAATATTGATATTTGCAGGGTGCAATGCTTTAAAAAACTAAATGAATTCTCATAGTGAAACACTGTGCTAGATGTGGCAGTTTCTACCATTGATGGATTTCTTTGCATACATGCATGTGTATCTTCAATTCACCCAAATAGGCCTACTTAGAGTAAGCACATGCTCTCTCCATCTTGAAACACCTAAGTGGCAGTAAGTATTCCTTTCAAAAATAACTCAAGTCTCAGAGGGAAACAACGTGCTCAATGCAAATGCTTCCATCACAGACGGTTTCCTTTGGAGAGGTACATGTGTTACATCTCCTTAGGGGAATAGGCCTATTTGGAACAAAATGATCCTTTCTCCACTGTGAATACTATGACTTGCAGGATGTATTCCACTCACAAAGTAACTCAAGTCTCACAAGGAAACAAAGTGGTAGGTTCTTTGCATGTAACATAGATTATTTTCTTTTGAGATACACACATGTTTCATCAACTTACTTGAACTGGCATATTTGCAAGAAAATGAGACTTTCTCCACCTGGAAAAGTATGATTTGCAGGAGTTATTCTTCCAAAACTTATCTGAAGTCTCACAGGGAAACAATGTGGTTGAAACTCCTGCTTCTAACTCGATGGTTTTCTTTCTAGGAATGCATGTGTTTCATCAACTTAGTTGACTATTCCTATTTGGAACACAATGAGCCTATCTCCCACCTGAAAACTGTGATCAGCAGGATGTATTCCTTTCCAAAACTTGCTTAATTCTCAAAGGGAAACAGTGTGCTAGAAGCTGCGGCTTCCAACATAGGTGATTGTCTTTGCAGGGCTACATGTGTTTCTTCAACTCACCTGAATAGGCCTACTTAGTGCAAAGAGAGACCTTCTGCACCTTGAAACAACTACGTTGCAAGAGATAGTCCTTTCAAAAACCAATTTAATTGTCCCAAGAACAAGGTGCTAAATGCTGCAGTTTCTAGCATACATGGTTTTCTTTGGGCAGGAACATGTGTTACTTCCACTCAGCTGAATAGGCCTATTTGGAGCAAACACAGCCTAGCTCCACTTTGAAACACCAAAGTTGCTGGAAGCATTCCTTTCCAGAACGGACACAATTCTCACTGGAATACAACGTGTCAGATGCTCCGGCTTCTAACATAGACGGTTTTCTTTGGAGAGATACTTGGGTTTCTTAAACTCAGCTGAATATGCTTTAAGGGATCAGACAGAGTCTATCTCCACCTTCAACCACCTAAGTTCCAGGAAGTATTCCTTTAAAAAACTCACCGAATACTGCAGGCAAACAATGTGGTAGAAGCTGCTGGTTCTAAGACAGATGATTTTCTTTCAAGAGATACATGTGTTTCTAGAAGTTAGCTGAATAGGCCACTTTGGAACAAAATGAGCCTTTCTCCACCTAAAAAATACTGATTCTCAGGAGTTATTCCTTTCAAAACCAAATTCAATTTGGACAGGGAAACAGTGTGCTAGATGCTCCTGCTTCAAACAGGGATTGTTTTCTTTCGAGAAATACCTGTGTTTCTTCCCTGTAGCCCAGTAGGGCTATTTGGAATAAAGTGAGCCTTTTCGACCTTGAAAACTGTGATTTGCAGGGATTACTCATTTCGAAAACTAATTCAACTCTCAAAGTGAAACAATGTGCTCTGCTACAGCTTCTAGCATACATGCTTTTCTTTGAAGAGGTACATGAATTTCTTCAACTCAGCTGGAGAGCCCTAATAGACCAAACGCAGTCTATATTAACCCTTCAACACCTAAGATTCAGGAAGTTTTCCTTTACAAACTAATGCAGTTCTCACAGGAAAACAGTGTGCTTCTAACATGGATGGTTTTCCTGTGAGAGATACGTGTGTTTCTTCAACTCAGCGGAAAAGGCATATTTGGAGCAAAGGGAGACAATCTATCTTGAAATACCTTAGTTGCAGGAAGCATTGCATTGAAAACCTAACTCAATACTCACAAGGAATCAATGTTCTACATGCTCCTGCATCTAATAGCGATGGTTTTCTTTGAGAGATACCTGTGTTTCTTCTACTTGGCTGAATAGGCCTTTTTGGAACCAAATGAGCTTTTCTGCACTTTGAAAACTATGAACTACAGGAAGTGTTTCTTTAAAAACCTAACACAATTCTTATAAGGACGGAAATGCTGAATGCTGCAGCTTCTATCGTCGATGGTTTTCTTATGAGAGATACAAGGGTTTCTTCACCTCAGCTGAATATACGTTAAGTTAACAAACAGAGTCTATCCCCACCTTGAACCACCTAAGTTCCAGGAAGTATTCCTTTAAAAAACTAGCCGAATTCTACAGGGAAACAATGTGGTAGAAGCTCCTGGTCATAAGACAGATAGATTTCTTTCCAGAGATACATGTGGTTCTTCAAGTTAGTTGAATAGGCCTATTTAGAACAACATGAGCCTTTCTCCACCTAGAAAATTCTGATATGCAACAGATATTCCTTTCAAAATCACACTCAATTCTCACAGGGAAACAATGTGGTTGATGCTACATCTTTTAAAACAGGTGGTTTTCTTGAAGGAGACAGATGGGTTCCTTCAACTCAAAGGAAAATGCCGAGTTGGAGCCAATGGAATCTATCTCCACCTTGAAACACCTAAGATGCAGGATATGTTTTTTCAGAACAAACTGAATTCTCACAGGAAAAGCATGTGCTACATCCTCCTGCATCGACCAATGAAGGATTTCCTTGACAGACACATGTGTTTCATCACCTCACCTGAATAGGTGTATTTGAAGCACAAGGAGCCTTTCTCCCCTTTGAACATTTTGGTTTGCCGGAATCATTCCTTTCAAAACATAACACAAATCTCACTGGAAAAAAGGTGCTACATGCTCCTGCTTCTAACACAGGTGGTTTTCTTTTGAGGGATACAAGGATTCCTTCAATTTAGCTGAATAGCTCTATTTGCAACAAAATGAGCCCTTCTCCACCTTGAAAACTATCGTTCACAGGAATTATTCCTTTCAAAACTAACTCAATTCTCTGAGGGAGACAATGCAGAAGATGCTGCAGCTTCTCTCATAGATGGTTGTCTTTGGAGAGATAAACGTGTTTCCACCCCTCAGTTGAATAGGCCTATTTGGAGCAACAAGGGCCTATCTCCACCTTGAAGCACCTAATTTCCAGGAAGTCTTTCTTTCAAAAGTTAACTCAGTCATCACAGAGAAACAATGTGCTGCTAGCTTCGGTTTCTACACAGATGGATTTCCTTCGAGAGATACTTGAGTTTCTTCAAGTAAGATGAATTGGTGGATCTGCAGCAAAATGAGCCTTTTCCATCTTGAAAACTTTGGTTTGCAGGAAGTACTCCTTTCAGAAACTAACTGAGTTCTCATGGCATAAAAATGGGCTCTGTGCGGCAGCCGCTTTCGTAGCTGAGTTTCTGTGAAGAGATACATATGGTTCTTCAACTTAGGTGACTAGGCCTATTTGGAGCAAACTGAGGCTATTTCCACCTTGATAGACCGTGGTTGCAGGAAGTATTCTTTTCCAAAACTTACGCAATTCTCACAGGAAAACAATGGGCTAGGTGCTCCTGCTTCAAGCAGGGGTGGTTTTGTTTCGAGAAATACCTGTGTTTCTTCAACTTAGCCAAGTAGGGCTACTTGGAATAAAATGAGCCTTTTCGATCTTGAAAACTGTGAATTGCAGGAATTACTCTTCTCCAAATCCAATTCAACTCTCAAAGGGATACATTGTGCTAGATGCTAGAGCTTCTACCATGCATACTTTTCTTTTAGAGGTACATGTACTTCCTCTACTCAGCTGAATAGCCCTCATGGACCAAACGCAGCCTATCTCGCCCTGCAAACACCTAAGATTCATGAAGAATTCCTTTCAAAAACTAACACAGTTCTCACAGGAAAGCATGTGCTTCTAACATGGATGGTTTTCCTTTGAGAGATACATGTGTTTCTTCAACTTAGCTGAATAGGCCTATTTGAAATGAGGGGAGCCTACTTTGAATATTGATATTTGCAGGGTGCAATGCTTTAAAAAACTAAATGAATTCTCATAGTGAAACACTGTGCTAGATGTGGCAGTTTCTACCATTGATGGATTTCTTTGCATACATGCATGTGTATCTTCAATTCACCCAAATAGGCCTACTTAGAGTAAGCACATGCTCTCTCCATCTTGAAACACCTAAGTGGCAGTAAGTATTCCTTTCAAAAATAACTCAAGTCTCAGAGGGAAACAACGTGCTCAATGCAAATGCTTCCATCACAGACGGTTTCCTTTGGAGAGGTACATGTGTTACATCTCCTTAGGGGAATAGGCCTATTTGGAACAAAATGATTCTTTCTCCACTGTGAATACTATGACTTGCAGGATGTATTCCACTCACAAAGTAACTCAAGTCTCACAAGGAAACAAAGTGGTAGGTTGTTTGCATGTAACATAGATTATTTTCTTTTGAGATACACACATGTTTCATCAACTTACTTGAACTGGCATATTTGCAAGAAAATGAGACTTTCTCCACCTGGAAAAGTATGATTTGCAGGAGTTATTCTTCCAAAACTTATCTGAAGTCTCACGGGGAAACAATGTGGTTGAAACTCCTGCTTCTAACTCGATGGTTTTCTTTCTAGGAATGCATGTGTTTCATCAACTTAGTTGACTATTCCTATTTGGAACACAATGAGCCTATCTCCCACCTGAAAACTGTGATCAGCAGGATGTATTCCTTTCCAAAACTTGCTTAATTCTCAAAGGGAAACAGTGTGCTAGAAGCTGCGGCTTCCAACATAGGTGATTGTCTTTGCAGGGCTACATGTGTTTCTTCAACTCACCTGAATAGGCCTACTTAGTGCAAAGAGAGACCTTCTGCACCTTGAAACAACTACGTTGCAAGAGATAGTCCTTTCAAAAACCAATTTAATTGTCCCAAGAACAAGGTGCTAAATGCTGCAGTTTCTAGCATACATGGTTTTCTTTGGGCAGGAACATGTGTTACTTCCACTCAGCTGAATAGGCCTATTTGGAGCAAACAGCCTACCTCCACTTTGAAACACCAAAGTTGCTGGAAGCATTCCTTTCCAGAACGGACACAATTCTCACTGGAATACAACGTGTCAGATGCTCCGGCTTCTAACATAGACGGTTTTCTTTGGAGAGATACTTGGGTTTCTTAAACTCAGCTGAATATGCTTTAAGGGATCAGACAGAGTCTATCTCCACCTTCAACCACCTAAGTTCCAGGAAGTATTCCTTTAAAAAACTCACCGAATACTGCAGGCAAACAATGTGGTAGAAGCTGCTGGTTCTAAGACAGATGATTTTCTTTCAAGAGATACATGTGTTTCTAGAAGTTAGCTGAATAGGCCACTTTGGAACAAAATGAGCCTTTCTCCACCTAAAAAATACTGATTCTCAGGAGTTATTCCTTTCAAAACCAAATTCAATTTGGACAGGGAAACAGTGTGCTAGACACTCCTGCTTCAAACAGGGATTGTTTTCTTTCGAGAAATACCTGTGTTTCTTCACTGTAGCCCAGTAGGGCTATTTGGAATAAAGTGAGCCTTTTCGACCTTGAAAACTGTGATTTGTAGGGATTACTCATTTCGAAAACTAATTCAACTCTCAAAGTGAAACAATGTGCTCTGCTACAGCTTCTAGCATACATGCTTTTCTTTGAAGAGGTACATGAATTTCTTCAAGTCAGCTGGAGAGCCCTAATAGACCAAACGCAGTCTATATTAACCCTTGAACACCTAAGATTCAGGAAGTTTTCACTTACAAACTAATGCAGTTCTCACAGGAAAACAGTGTGCTTCTGACATGGATGGTTTTCCTGTGAGAGATACGTGTGTTTCTTCAACTCAGCGGAAAAGGCATATTTGGAGCAAAGAGAGACAATCTATCTTGAAATACCTTAGTTGCAGGAAGCATTGCATTGAAAACCTAACTCAATACTCACAAGGAATCAATGTTCTACATGCTCCTGCATCTAATAGCGATGGTTTTCTTTGAGAGATACCTGTGTTTCTTCCACTTGGCTGAATAGGCCTTTTTGGAACCAAATGAGCTTTTCTGCACTTTGAAAACTATGAACTACAGGAAGTGTTTCTTTAAAAACCTAACACAATTCTCATAAGGACGGAAATGCTGAATGCTGCAGCTTCTATCGTCGATGGTTTTCTTATGAGAGATACAAGGGTTTCTTCACCTCAGCTGAGTATACGTTAAGTTAACAAACAGAGTCTATCCCCACCTTGAACCACCGAAGTTCCAGGAAGTATTCCTTTAAAAAACTAGCCGAATTCTACAGGGAAACAATGTGGTAGAAGCTCCTGGTCATAAGACAGATAGATTTCTTTCCAGAGATACATGTGGTGCTTCAAGTTAGCTGAATAGGCCTATTTAGAACAACATGAGCCTTTCTCCACCTAGAAAATTCTGATATGCAACAGATATTCCTTTCAAAATCACATTCAATTCTCACAGGGAAACAATGTGGTTGATGCTACATCTTTTAAAACAGGTGGTTTTCTTGAAGGAGACAGATGTGTTCCTTCACCTCAATGGAAAATGCCGAGTTGGAGCCAATGGAATCTATCTCCACCTTGAAACACCTAAGATGCAGGATGTGTTTTTTCAGAACAAACTGAATTCTCACAGGAAAAGCATGTGCTACATCCTCCTGCATCGACCAATGAAGGATTTCCTTGACAGACACATGTGTTTCATCACCTCACCTGAATAGGTGTATTTGAAGCACAAGGAGCCTTTCTCCCCTTTGAACATTTTGGTTTGCCGGAATCATTCCTTTCAAAACATAACACAAATCTCACTGGAAAAAAGGTGCTACATGCTCCTGCTTCTAACACAGGTGGTTTTCTTTTGAGGGATACAAGGATTCCTTCAATTTAGCTGAATAGCTCTATTTGCAACAAAATGAGCCCTTCTCCACCTTGAAAACTATCGTTCACAGGAATTATTCCTTTCAAAACTAACTCAATTCTCTGAGGGAGACAATGCAGAAGATGCTGCAGCTTCTCTCATAGATGGTTGTCTTTGGAGAGATAAACGTGTTTCCACCCCTCAGTTGAATAGGCCTATTTGGAGCAACAAGGGCCTATCTCCACCTTGAAGCACCTAATTTCCAGGAAGTCTTTCTTTCAAAAGTTAACTCAGTCATCACAGAGAAACAATGTGCTGCTAGCTTCGGTTTCTACACAGATGGATTTCCTTCGAGAGATACTTGAGTTTCTTCAAGTAAGATGAATTGGTGGATCTGCAGCAAAATGAGCCTTTTCCATCTTGAAAACTTTGGTTTGCAGGAAGTACTCCTTTCAGAAACTAACTGAGTTCTCATGGCATAAAAATGGGCTCTGTGCGGCAGCCGCTTTCGTAGCTGAGTTTCTGTGAAGAGATACATATGGTTCTTCAACTTAGGTGACTAGGCCTATTTGGAGCAAACTGAGGCTATTTCCACCTTGATAGACCGTGGTTGCAGGAAGTATTCTTTTCCAAAACTTACGCAATTCTCACAGGAAAACAATGGGCTAGGTGCTCCTGCTTCAAGCAGGGGTGGTTTTCTTTCGAGAAATACCTGTGTTTCTTCAACTTAGCCAAGTAGGGCTACTTGGAATAAAATGAGCCTTTTCGATCTTGAAAACTGTGAATTGCAGGAATTACTCTTCTCCAAATCCAATTCAACTCTCAAAGGGATACATTGTGCTAGATGCTAGAGCTTCTACCATGCATACTTTTCTTTTAGAGGTACATGTACTTCCTCTACTCAGCTGAATAGCCCTCATGGACCAAACGCAGCCTATCTCGCCCTGCAAACACCTAAGATTCATGAAGAATTCCTTTCAAAAACTAACACAGTTCTCACAGGAAAGCATGTGCTTCTAACATGGATGGTTTTCCTTTGAGAGATACATGTGTTTCTTCAACTTAGCTGAATAGGCCTATTTGAAATGAGGGGAGCCTACTTTGAATATTGATATTTGCAGGGTGCAATGCTTTAAAAAACTAAATGAATTCTCATAGTGAAACACTGTGCTAGATGTGGCAGTTTCTACCATTGATGGATTTCTTTGCATACATGCATGTGTATCTTCAATTCACCCAAATAGGCCTACTTAGAGTAAGCACATGCTCTCTCCATCTTGAAACACCTAAGTGGCAGTAAGTATTCCTTTCAAAAATAACTCAAGTCTCAGAGGGAAACAACGTGCTCAATGCAAATGCTTCCATCACAGACGGTTTCCTTTGGAGAGGTACATGTGTTACATCTCCTTAGGGGAATAGGCCTATTTGGAACAAAATGATTCTTTCTCCACTGTGAATACTATGACTTGCAGGATGTATTCCACTCACAAAGTAACTCAAGTCTCACAAGGAAACAAAGTGGTAGGTTGTTTGCATGTAACATAGATTATTTTCTTTTGAGATACACACATGTTTCATCAACTTACTTGAACTGGCATATTTGCAAGAAAATGAGACTTTCTCCACCTGGAAAAGTATGATTTGCAGGAGTTATTCTTCCAAAACTTATCTGAAGTCTCACGGGGAAACAATGTGGTTGAAACTCCTGCTTCTAACTCGATGGTTTTCTTTCTAGGAATGCATGTGTTTCATCAACTTAGTTGACTATTCCTATTTGGAACACAATGAGCCTATCTCCCACCTGAAAACTGTGATCAGCAGGATGTATTCCTTTCCAAAACTTGCTTAATTCTCAAAGGGAAACAGTGTGCTAGAAGCTGCGGCTTCCAACATAGGTGATTGTCTTTGCAGGGCTACATGTGTTTCTTCAACTCACCTGAATAGGCCTACTTAGTGCAAAGAGAGACCTTCTGCACCTTGAAACAACTACGTTGCAAGAGATAGTCCTTTCAAAAACCAATTTAATTGTCCCACGAACAAGGTGCTAAATGCTGCAGTTTCTAGCATACATGGTTTTCTTTGGGCAGGAACATGTGTTACTTCCACTCAGCTGAATAGGCCTATTTGGAGCAAACACAGCCTAGCTCCACTTTGAAACACCAAAGTTGCTGGAAGCATTCCTTTCCAGAACGGACACAGTTCTCACTGGAATACAACGTGTCAGATGCTCCGGCTTCTAACATAGACGGTTTTCTTTGGAGAGATACTTGGGTTTCTTAAACTCAGCTGAATATACTTTAAGGGATCAGACAGAGTCTATCTCCACCTTCAAACACCTAAGTTCCAGGAAGTATTCCTTTAAAAAACTCACCGAATACTGCAGGCAAACAATGTGGTAGAAGCTGCTGGTTCTAAGACAGATGATTTTCTTTCAAGAGATACATGTGTTTCTAGAAGTTAGCTGAATAGGCCACTTTGGAACAAAATGAGCCTTTCTCCACCTAAAAAATACTGATTCTCAGGAGTTATTCCTTTCAAAACCAAATTCAATTTGGACAGGGAAACAGTGTGCTAGATGCTCCTGCTTCAAACAGGGAATGTTTTCTTTCGAGAAATACCTGTGTTTCTTCACTGTAGCCCAGTAGGGCTATTTGGAATAAAGTGAGCCTTTTCGACCTTGAAAACTGTGATTTGCAGGGATTACTCATTTCGAAAACTAATTCAACTCTCAAAGTGAAACAATGTGCTCTGCTACAGCTTCTAGCATACATGCTTTTCTTTGAAGAGGTACATGAATTTCTTCAACTCAGCTGGAGAGCCCTAATAGACCAAACGCAGTCTATATTAACCCTTCAACACCTAAGATTCAGGAAGTTTTCCTTTACAAACTAATGCAGTTCTCACAGGAAAACAGTGTGCTTCTAACATGGATGGTTTTCCTGTGAGAGATACGTGTGTTTCTTCAACTCAGCGGAAAAGGCATATTTGGAGCAAAGGGAGACAATCTATCTTGAAATACCTTAGTTGCAGGAAGCATTGCATTGAAAACCTAACTCAATACTCACAAGGAATCAATGTTCTACATGCTCCTGCATCTAATAGCGATGGTTTTCTTTGAGAGATACCTGTGTTTCTTCCACTTGGCTGAATAGGCCTTTTTGGAACAAAATGAGCTTTTCTGCACTTTGAAAACTGTGAACTACAGGAAGTGTTTCTTTCCAAACCTAACACTATTCTCATAATTACACAGATGCTGAATGCTGCAGCTTCTAACATAGATGGTTTTCTTATGAGAGATACAAGGGTTTCTTCACCTCAGCTGAATATACGTTAAGTTAACAAACAGAGTCTATCCCCACCTTGAACCACCTAAGTTCCAGGAAGTATTCCTTTAAAAAACTAGACGAATTCTACAGGGAAACAATGTGGTAGAAGCTCCTGGTCATGAGACAGATAGATTTCTTTCCAGAGATACATGTGGTGCTTCAAGTTAGCTGAATAGGCCTATTTAGAACAACATGAGCCTTTCTCCACCTAGAAAATTCTGATATGCAACAGATATTCCTTTCAAAATCACACTCAATTCTCACAGGGAAACAATGTGGTTGATGCTACATCTTTTAAAACAGGTGGTTTTCTTGAAGGAGACAGATGTGTTCCTTCAACTCAATGGAAAATGCCGAGTTGGAGCCAATGGAATCTATCTCCACCTTGAAACACCTAAGATGCAGGATGTGTTTTTTCAGAACAAACTGAATTCTCACAGGAAAAGCATGTGCTACATCCTCCTGCATCGACCAATGAAGGATTTCCTTGACAGACACATGTGTTTCATCACCTCACCTGAATAGGTGTATTTGAAGCACAAGGAGCCTTTCTCCCCTTTGAACATTTTGGTTTGCCGGAATCATTCCTTTCAAAACATAACACAAATCTCACTGGAAAAAAGGTGCTACATGCTCCTGCTTCTAACACAGGTGGTTTTCTTTTGAGGGATACAAGGATTCCTTCAATTTAGCTGAATAGCTCTATTTGCAACAAAATGAGCCCTTCTCCACCTTGAAAACTATCGTTCACAGGAATTATTCCTTTCAAAACTAACTCAATTCTCTGAGGGAGACAATGCAGAAGATGCTGCAGCTTCTCTCATAGATGGTTGTCTTTGGAGAGATAAACGTGTTTCCACCCCTCAGTTGAATAGGCCTATTTGGAGCAACAAGGGCCTATCTCCACCTTGAAGCACCTAATTTCCAGGAAGTCTTTCTTTCAAAAGTTAACTCAGTCATCACAGAGAAACAATGTGCTGCTAGCTTCGGTTTCTACACAGATGGATTTCCTTCGAGAGATACTTGAGTTTCTTCAAGTAAGATGAATTGGTGGATCTGCAGCAAAATGAGCCTTTTCCATCTTGAAAACTTTGGTTTGCAGGAAGTACTCCTTTCAGAAACTAACTGAGTTCTCATGGCATAAAAATGGGCTCTGTGCGGCAGCCGCTTTCGTAGCTGAGTTTCTGTGAAGAGATACATATGGTTCTTCAACTTAGGTGACTAGGCCTATTTGGAGCAAACTGAGGCTATTTCCACCTTGATAGACCGTGGTTGCAGGAAGTATTCTTTTCCAAAACTTACGCAATTCTCACAGGAAAACAATGGGCTAGGTGCTCCTGCTTCAAGCAGGGGTGGTTTTCTTTCGAGAAATACCTGTGTTTCTTCAACTTAGCCAAGTAGGGCTACTTGGAATAAAATGAGCCTTTTCGATCTTGAAAACTGTGAATTGCAGGAATTACTCTTCTCCAAATCCAATTCAACTCTCAAAGGGATACATTGTGCTAGATGCTAGAGCTTCTACCATGCATACTTTTCTTTTAGAGGTACATGTACTTCCTCTACTCAGCTGAATAGCCCTCATGGACCAAACGCAGCCTATCTCGCCCTGCAAACACCTAAGATTCATGAAGAATTCCTTTCAAAAACTAACACAGTTCTCACAGGAAAGCATGTGCTTCTAACATGGATGGTTTTCCTTTGAGACATACATGTGTTTCTTCAACTTAGCTGAATAGGCCTATTTGAAATGAGGGGAGCCTACTTTGAATATTGATATTTGCAGGGTGCAATGCTTTAAAAAACTAAATGTATTCTCATAGTGAAACACGGTGCTAGATATGGCAGTTTCTACCATTGATGGATTTCTTTGCATACATGCATGTGTATTTTCAATTCACCCAAATAGGCCTACTTAGAGTAAGCACATGCTCTCTCCATCTTGAAACACCTAAGTGGCAGTAAGTATTCCTTTCAAAAATAACTCAAGTCTCAGAGGGAAACAATGTGCTCAATGCAAATGCTTCCATCACAGACGGTTTCCTTTGGAGAGGTACACGTGTTACATCTCCTTAGGGGAATAGGCCTATTTGGAACAAAATGATCCTTTCTCCACTGTGAATACTATGACTTGCAGGATGTATTCCACTCACAAAGTAACTCAAGTCTCACAAGGAAACAAAGTGGTAGGTTCTTTGCATGTAACATAGATTATTTTCTTTTGAGATACACACATGTTTCATCAACTTACTTGAACTGGCATATTTGCAAGAAAATGAGACTTTCTCCACCTGGAAAAGTATGATTTGCAGGAGTTATTCTTCCAAAACTTATCTGAAGTCTCACAGGGAAACAATGTGGTTGAAACTCCTGCTTCTAACTCGATGGTTTTCTTTCTAGGAATGCATGTGTTTCATCAACTTAGTTGACTATTCCTATTTGGAACACAATGAGACTATCTCCCACCTGAAAACTGTGATCAGCAGGATGTATTCCTTTCCAAAACTTGCTTAATTCTCAAAGGGAAACAGTGTGCTAGAAGCTGCGGCTTCCAACATAGGTGATTGTCTTTGCAGGGCTACATGTGTTTCTTCAACTCACCTGAATAGGCCTACTTAGTGCAAAGAGAGACCTTCTGCACCTTGAAACAACTACGTTGCAAGAGATAGTCCTTTCAAAAATGAATTTAATTGTCCCAAGAACAAGGTGCTAAATGCTGCAGTTTCTAGCATACATGGTTTTCTTTGGGCAGGAACATGTGTTACTTCCACTCAGCTGAATAGGCCTATTTGGAGCAAACACAGCCTAGCTCCACTTTGAAACACCAAAGTTGCTGGAAGCATTCCTTTCCAGAACGGACACAATTCTCACTGGAATACAACGTGTCAGATGCTCCGGCTTCTAACATAGACGGTTTTCTTTGGAGAGATACTTGGGTTTCTTAAACTCAGCTGAATATACTTTAAGGGATCAGACAGAGTCTATCTCCACCTTCAACCACCTAAGTTCCAGGAAGTATTCCTTTAAAAAACTCACCGAATACTGCAGGCAAACAATGTGGTAGAAGCTGCTGGTTCTAAGACAGATGATTTTCTTTCAAGAGATACATGTGTTTCTAGAAGTTAGCTGAATAGGCCACTTTGGAACAAAATGAGCCTTTCTCCACCTAAAAAATACTGATTCTCAGGAGTTATTCCTTTCAAAACCAAATTCAATTTGGACAGGGAAACAGTGTGCTAGATGCTCCTGCTTCAAACAGGGATTGTTTTCTTTCGAGAAATACCTGTGTTTCTTCACTGTAGCCCAGTAGGGCTATTTGGAATAAAGTGAGCCTTTTCGACCTTGAAAACTGTGATTTGCAGGGATTACTCATTTCGAAAACTAATTCAACTCTCAAAGTGAAACAATGTGCTCTGCTACAGCTTCTAGCATACATGCTTTTCTTTGAAGAGGTACATGAATTTCTTCAACTCAGCTGGAGAGCCCTAATAGACCAAACGCAGTCTATATTAACCCTTCAACACCTAAGATTCAGGAAGTTTTCCTTTACAAACTAATGCAGTTCTCACAGGAAAACAGTGTGCTTCTAACATGGATGGTTTTCCTGTGAGAGATACGTGTGTTTCTTCAACTCAGCGGAAAAGGCATATTTGGAGCAAAGGGAGACAATCTATCTTGAAATACCTTAGTTGCAGGAAGCATTGCATTGAAAACCTAACTCAATACGCACAAGGAATCAATGTTCTACATGCTCCTGCATCTAATAGCGATGGTTTTCTTTGAGAGATACCTGTGTTTCTTCCACTTGGCTGAATAGGCCTTTTTGGAACAAAATGAGCTTTTCTGCACTTTGAAAACTATGAACTACAGGAAGTGTTTCTTTAAAAACCTAACACAATTCTCATAAGGACGGAAATGCTGAATGCTGCAGCTTCTATCGTCGATGGTTTTCTTATGAGAGATACAAGGGTTTCTTCACCTCAGCTGAATATACGTTAAGTTAACAAACAGAGTCTATCCCCACCTTGAATCACCGAAGTTCCAGGAAGTATTCCTTTAAAAAACTAGCCGAATTCTACAGGGAAACAATGTGGAACAAGCTCCTGGTCATAAGACAGATAGATTTCTTTCCAGAGATACATGTGGTTCTTCAAGTTAGTTGAATAGGCCTATTTAGAACAACATGAGCCTTTCTCCACCTAGAAAATTCTGATATGCAACAGATATTCCTTTCAAAATCACACTCAATTCTCACAGGGAAACAATGTGGTTGATGCTACATCTTTTAAAACAGGTGGTTTTCTTGAAGGAGACAGATGTGTTCCTTCAACTCAATGGAAAATGCCGAGTTGGAGCCAATGGAATCTATCTCCACCTTGAAACACCTAAGATGCAGGATGTGTTTTTTCAGAACAAACTGAATTCTCACAGGAAAAGCATGTGCTACATCCTCCTGCATCGACCAATGAAGGATTTCCTTGACAGACACATGTGTTTCATCACCTCACCTGAATAGGTGTATTTGAAGCACAAGGAGCCTTTCTCGCCTTTGAACATTTTGGTTTGCAGGAATCATTCCTTTCAAAACATAACACAAATCTCACTGGAAAAAAGGTGCTACATGCTCCTGCTTCTAACACAGGTGGTTTTCTTTTGAGGGATACAAGGATTCCTTCAATTTAGCTGAATAGGTCTATTTGCAACAAAATGAGCCCTTCTCCACCTTGAAAACTATCGTTCACAGGAATTATTCCTTTCAAAACTAACTCAATTCTCTGAGGGAGACAATGCAGAAGATGCTGCAGCTTCTCTCATAGATGGTTGTCTTTGGAGAGATAAACGTGTTTCCTCCCCTCAGTTGAATAGGCCTATTTGGAGCAACAAGGGCCTATCTCCACCTTGAAGCACCTAATTTGCACGAAGTCTTTCTTTCAAAAGTTAACTCAGTCATCACAGAGAAACAATGTGCTGCTAGCTTCGGTTTCTACACAGATGGATTTCCTTCGAGAGATACTTGAGTTTCTTCAAGTAAGATGAATTGGTGGATCTGCAGCAAAATGAGCGTTTTCCATCTTGAAAACTTTGGTTTGCCGGAAGTACTCCTTTCAGAATCTAACTGAGTACTCATGGCATAAAAATGGGCTCTGTGCGGCAGCCACTTTCGTAGCTGAGTTTCTGTGAAGAGATACATATGGTTCTTCAACTTAGGTGACTAGGCCTATTTGGAGCAAACTGAGGCTATTTCCACCTTGATAGACCGTGGTTGCAGGAAGTATTCTTTTCCAAAACTTACGCAATTCTCACAGGAAAACAATGTGCTAGGTGCTCCTGCTTCAAGCAGGGGTGGTTTTCTTTCGAGAAATACCTGTGTTTCTTCAACTTAGCCAAGTAGGGCTATTTGGAATAAAATGAGCCTTTTCGACCTTGAAAACTTTGAATTGCAGGAATTACTCTTCTCCAAATCCAATTCAACTCTCAAAGGGATACATTGTGCTAGATGCTAGAGCTTCTACCATGCATACTTTTCTTTTAGAGGTACATGTACTTCCTCTACTCAGCTGAATAGCCCTCATGGACCAAACGCAGCCTATCTCGCCCTGCAAACACCTAAGATTCATGAAGAATTCCTTTCAAAAACTAACACAGTTCTCACAGGAAAGCATGTGCTTCTAACATGGATGGCTTTCCTTTGAGAGATACATGTGTTTCTTCAAGTTAGCTGAATAGGCCTATTTGAAATGAGGGGAGCCTACTTTGAATATTGATATTTGCAGGGTGCAATGCTTTAAAAAACTAAATGAATTCTCATAGTGAAACACTGTGCTAGATGTGGCAGTTTCTACCATTGATGGATTTCTTTGCATACATGCATGTGTATCTTCAATTCACCCAAATAGGCCTACTTAGAGTAAGCACATGCTCTCTCCATCTTGAAACACCTAAGTGGCAGTAAGTATTCCTTTCAAAAATAAGTCAAGTCTCAGAAGGAAACAACGTGCTCAATGCAAATGCTTCCATCACAGACGGTTTCCTTTGGAGAGGTACATGTGTTACATCTCCTTAGGGGAATAGGCCTATTTGGAACAAAATGATCCTTTCTCCACTGTGAATACTATGACTTGCAGGATGTATTCCACTCACAAAGTAACTCAAGTCTCACAAGGAAACAAAGTGGTAGGTTCTTTGCATGTAACATAGATTATTTTCTTTTGAGATACACACATGTTTCATCAACTTACTTGAACTGGCATATTTGCAAGAAAATGAGATTTCCTCCACCTGGAAAAGTATGATTTGCAGGAGTTATTCTTCCAAAACCTATCTGAAGTCTCACAGGGAAACAATGTGGTTGAAACTAATGCTTCTAACTCGATGGTTTTCTTTCTAGGAATGCATGTGTTTCATCAACTTAGTTGACTATTCCTATTTGGAACACAATGAGCCTATCTCCCACCTGAAAACTGTGATCAGCAGGATGTATTCCTTTCCAAAACTTGCTTAATTCTCAAAGGGAAACAGTGTGCTAGAAGCTGCGGCTTCCAACATAGGTGATTGTCTTTGCAGGGCTACATGTGTTTCTTCAACTCTCCTGAATAGGCCTACTTAGTGCAAAGAGAGACCTTCTGCACCTTGAAACAACTACGTTGCAAGAGATAGTCCTTTCAAAAACCAATTTAATTGTCCCAAGAACAAGGTGCTAAATGCTGCAGTTTCTAGCATACATGGTTTTCTTTGGGCAGGAACATGTGTTGCTTCCACTCAGCTGAATAGGCCTATTTGGAGCAAACACAGCCTAGCTCCACTTTGAAACACCAAAGTTGCTGGAAACATTCCTTTCCAGAACGGACACAATTCTCACTGGAATACAACGTGTCAGATGCTCCGGCTTCTAACATAGACGGTTTTCTTTGGGGAGATACTTGGGTTTCTTAAACTCAGCTGAATATACTTTAAGGGATCAGACAGAGTCTATCTCCACCTTCAACCACCTAAGTTCCAGGAAGTATTCCTTTAAAAAACTCACCGAATACTGCAGGCAAACAATGTGGTAGAAGCTGCTGGTTCTAAGGCAGATGATTTTCTTTCAAGAGATACATGTGTTTCTAGAAGTTAGCTGAATAGGCCACTTTTTAACAAAATGAGCCTTTCTCCACCTAAAAAATACTGATTCTCAGGAGTTATTCCTTTCAAAACCAGATTCAATTTGGACAGGGAAACAGTGTGCTAGATGCTCCTGCTTCAAACAGGGATTGTTTTCTTTCGAGAAATACCTGTGTTTCTTCCCTGTAGCCCAGTAGGGCTATTTGGAATAAAGTGAGCCTTTTCGACCTTGAAAACTGTGATTTGCAGGGATTACTCATTTCGAAAACTAATTCAACTCTCAAAGTGAAACAATGTGCTCTGCTACAGCTTCTAACATACATGCTTTTCTTTGAAGAGGTACATGAATTTCTTCAACTCAGCTGGAGAGCCCTAATAGACCAAACACAGTCTATATTAACCCTTCAACACCTAAGATTCAGGAAGTTTTCCTTTACAAACTAATGCAGTTCTCACAGGAAAACAGTGTGCTTCTAACATGGATGGTTTTCCTGTGAGAGATACATGTGTTTCTTCAATTCAGCGGAAAAGGCATATTTGGAGCAAAGAGAGACAATCTATCTAGAAATACCTTAGTTGCAGGAAGCATTGCATTGAAAACCTAACTCAATACTCACAAGGAATCAATGTTCTACATGCTCCTGCATCTAATAGCGATGGTTTTCTTTGAGAGATACCTGTGTTTCTTCCACTTGGCTGAATAGGCCTTTTTGGAACAAAATGAGCTTTTCTGCACTTTGAAAACTATGAACTACAGGAAGTGTTTCTTTAAAAACCTAACACAATTCTCATAAGGACGGAAATGCTGAATGCTGCAGCTTCTATCGTCGATGGTTTTCTTATGAGAGATACAAGGGTTTCTTCACCTCAGCTGAATATACGTTAAGTTAACAAACAGAGTCTATCCCCACCTTGAACCACCTAAGTTCCAGGAAGTATTCCGTTAAAAAACTAGCCGAATTCTACAGGGAAACAATGTGGTAGAAGCTCCTGGTCATAAGACAGATAGATTTCTTTCCAGAGATACATGTGGTTCTTCAAGTTAGCTGAATAGGCCTATTTAGAACAACATGAGCCTTTCTCCACCTAGAAAATTCTGATATGCAACAGATATTCCTTTCAAAATCACACTCAATTCTCACAGGGAAACAATGTGGTTGATGCTACATCTTTTAAAACAGGTGGTTTTCTTGAAGGAGACATATGTGTTCGTTCAACTCAATGGAAAATGCCGAGTTGGAGCCAATGGAATCTATCTCCACCTTGAAACACCTAAGATGCAGGATGTATTTTTTCAGAACAAACTGAATTCTCACAGGAAAAGCATGTGCTACATCCTCCTGCATCGACCAATGAAGGATTTCCTTGACAGACACATGTGTTTCATCACCTCACCTGAATAGGTGTATTTGAAGCACCAGAAGCCTTTCTCCCCTTTGAACATTTTGGTTTGCAGGAATTATTCCTTTCAAAACATAACACAAATCTCACTGGAAAAAAAGGTGCTACATGCTCCTGCTTCTAACACAGGTGGTTTTCTTTTGAGGGATACAAGGATTCCTTCAATTTAGCTGAATAGGTCTATTTGCAACAAAATGAGCCCTTCTCCACCTTGAAAACTATCGTTCACAGGAATTATTCCTTTCATAACTAACTCAATTCTCTGAGGGAGACAATGCAGAAGATGCTGCAGCTTCTCTCATAGATGGTTGTCTTTGGAGAGATAAACGTGTTTCCTCCCCTCAGTTGAATAGGCCTATTTGGAGCAACAAGGGCCTATCTCCACCTTGAAGCACCTAATTTCCAGGAAGTCTTTCTTTCAAAAGTTAACTCAGTCATCACAGAGAAACAATGTGCTGCTAGCTTCGGTTTCTACACAGACGGATTTCCTTCGAGAGATACTTGAGTTTCTTCAAGTAAGATGAATTGGTGGATCTGCAGCAAAATGAGCCTTTTCCATCTGGAAAACTTTGGTTTGCAGGAAGTACTCCTTTCAGAAACTAACTGAGTTCTCATGGCATAAAAATGGGCTCTGTGCGGCAGCCGCTTTCGTAGCTGAGTTTCTGTGAAGAGATACATATGGTTCTTCAACGTAGGTGACTAGGCCTATTTGGAGCAAACTGAGGCTATTTCGACCTTGATAGACCGTGGTTGCAGGAAGTATTCTTTTCCAAAACTTACGCAATTCTCACAGGAAAACAATGTGCTAGGTGCTCCTGCTTCAAACCGGGGTGGTTTTCTTTCGAGAAATACCTGTGTTTCTTCAACTTAGCCAAGTAGGGCTACTTGGAATAAAATGAGCCTTTTCGACCTTGAAAACTGTGAATTGCAGGAATTACTCTTCTCCAAATCAAATTCAACTATCAAAGGGATACATTGTGCTAGATGCTAGAGCTTCTACCATGCATACTTTTCTTTTAGAGGTACATGTACTTCCTCTACTCAGCTGAATAGCCCTCATGGACCAAACGCAGCCTATCTCCCCCTGCAAACACCTAAGATTCATGAAGAATTCCTTTCAAAAACTAACACAGTTCTCACAGGAAAGCATGTGCTTCTAACATGGATGGTTTTCCTTTGAGAGATACATGTGTTTCTTCAACTTAGCTGAATAGGCCTATTTGAAATGAGGGGAGCCTACTTTGAATATTGATATTTGCAGGGTGCAAAGCTTTAAAAAATTAAATGAATTCTCATAGTGAAACACTGTGCTAGATGTGGCAGTTTCTACCATTGATGGATTTCTTTGCATACATGCATGTGTATCTTCAATTCACCCAAATAGGCCTACTTAGAGTAAGCACATGCTCTCTCCATGTTGAAACACCTAAGTGGCAGTAAGTATTCCTTTCAAAAATAACTCAAGTCTCAGAGGGAAACAACGTGCTCAATGCAAATGCTTCCATCACAGACGGTTTCCTTTGGAGAGGTACATGTGTTACATCTCCTTAGGGGAATAGGCCTATTTGGAACAAAATGATCCTCTCTCCACTGTGAATACTATGACTTGCAGGATGTATTCCACTCACAAAGTAACTCAAGTCTCATAAGGAAACAAAGTGGTAGGTTCTTTGCACGTAACATAGATTATTTTCTTTTGAGATACACACATGTTTCATCAACTTACTTGAACTGGCATGTTTGCAAGAAAATGAGACTTTCTCCACCTGGAAAAGTATGATTTGCAGGAGTTATTCTTCCAAAACCTATCTGAAGTCTCACAGGGAAACAATGTGGTTGAAACTCCTGCTTCTAACTCGATGGTTTTCTTTCTAGGAATGCATGTGTTTCATCAACTTAGTTGACTATTCCTATTTGGAACACAATGAGCCTATCTCCCACCTGAAAACTGTGATCAGCAGGATGTATTCCTTTCCAAAACTTGCTTAATTCTCAAAGGGAAACAGTGTGCTAGAAGCTGCGGCTTCCAACATAGGTGATTGTCTTTGCAGGGCTACATGTGTTTCTTCAACTCACCTGAATAGGCCTACTTAGTGCAAAGAGAGACCTTCTGCACCTTGAAACAACTACGTTGCAAGAGATAGTCCTTTCAAAAACCAATTTAATTGTCCCAAGAACAAGGTGCTAAATGCTGCAGTTTCTAGCATACATGGTTTTCTTTGGGCAGGAACATGTGTTACTTCCACTCAGCTGAATAGGCCTATTTGGAGCAAACACAGCCTAGCTCCACTTTGAAACACCAAAGTTGCTGGAAGCATTCCTTTCCCGAACGGACACAATTCTCACTGGAATACAATGTGTCAGATGCTCCGGCTTCTAACATAGACGGTTTTCTTTGGAGAGATACTTGGGTTTCTTAAACTCAGCTGAATATACTTTAAGGGATCAGACAGAGTCTATCTCCACCTTCAACCACCTAAGTTCCAGGAAGTATTCCTTTAAAAAACTCACCGAATACTGCAGGCAAACAATGTGGTTGAACCTGCTGGTTCTAAGACAGATGATTTTCTTTCAAGAGATACATGTGTGTCTAGAAGTTAGGTGAATAGGCCACTTTGGAACAAAATGAGCCTTTCTCCACCTAAAAAATACTGATTCTCAGGAGTTATTCCTTTCAAAATCAAATTCAATTTGGACAGGGAAACAGTGTGCTAGATGCTCCTGCTTCAAACAGGGATTGTTTTCTTTCGAGAATTACCTGTGTTTCTTCCCTGTAGCCCAGTAGGGCTATTTGGAATAAAGTGAGCCTTTTCGACCTTGAAAACTGTGATTTGCAGGGATTACTCATTTCGAAAACTAATTCAACTCTCAAAGTGAAACAATGTGCTCTGCTACAGCTTCTAGCATACATGCTTTTCTTTGAAGAGGTACATGAATTTCTTCAACTCAGCTGGAGAGCCCTAATAGACCAAACGCAGTCTATATTAACCCTTCAACACCTAAGATTCAGGAAGTTTTCCTTTACAAACTAATGCAGTTCTCACAGGAAAACAGTGTGCTTCTAACATGGATGGTTTTCCTGTGAGAGATACATGTGTTTCTTCAACTCAGCGGAAAAGGCATATTTGGAGCAAAGGGAGACAATCTATCTTGAAATACCTTAGTTGCAGGAAGCATTGCATTGAAAACCTAACTCAGTACTCAAAAGGAATCAATGTTCTACATGCTCCTGCATCTAATAGCGATGGTTTTCTTTGAGAGATACCTGTGTTTCTTCCACTTGGCTGAATAGGCCTTTTTGGAACAAAATGAGCTTTTCTGCACTTTCAAAACTATGAACTACAGGAAGTGTTTCTTTAAAAACCTAACACAATTCTCATAAGGACGGAAATGCTGAATGCTGCAGCTTCTATCGTCGATGGTTTTCTTATGAGAGATACAAGGGTTTCTTCACCTCAGCTGAATATACGTTAAGTTAACAAACAGAGTCTATCCCCACCTTGAACCACCTAAGTTCCAGGAAGTATTCCTTTAAAAAACTAGCCGAATTCTACAGGGAAACAATGTGGTAGAAGCTCCTGGTCATAAGACAGATAGATTTCTTTCCAGAGATACATGTGGTTCTTCAAGTTAGCTGAATAGGCCTATTTAGAACAACATGAGCCTTTCTCCACCTAGAAAATTCTGATATGCAACAGATATTCCTTTCAAAATCACACTCAATTCTCACAGGGAAACAATGTGGTTGATGCTACATCTTTTAAAACAGGTGGTTTTCTTGAAGGAGACAGATGTGTTCGTTCAACTCAATGGAAAATGCCGAGTTGGAGCCAATGGAATCTATCTCCACCTTGAAACACCTAAGATGCAGGATGTGTTTTTTCAGAACAAACTGAATTCTCACAGGAAAAGCATGTGCTACATCCTCCTGCATCGACCAATGAAGGATTTCCTTGACAGACACATGTGTTTCATCACCTCACCTGAATAGGTGTATTTGAAGCACCAGAAGCCTTTCTCCCCTTTGAACATTTTGGTTTGCAGGAATTATTCCTTTCAAAACATAACACAAATCTCACTGGAAAAAAAGGTGCTACATGCTCCTGCTTCTAACACAGGTGGTTTTCTTTTGAGGGATACAAGGATTCCTTCAATTTAGCTGAATAGGTCTATTTGCAACAAAATGAGCCCTTCTCCACCTTGAAAACTATCGTTCACAGGAATTATTCCTTTCATAACTAACTCAATTCTCTGAGGGAGACAATGCAGAAGATGCTGCAGCTTCTCTCATAGATGGTTGTCTTTGGAGAGATAAACGTGTTTCCTCCCCTCAGTTGAATAGGCCTATTTGGAGCAACAAGGGCCTATCTCCACCTTGAAGCACCTAATTTCCAGGAAGTCTTTCTTTCAAAAGTTAACTCAGTCATCACAGAGAAACAATGTGCTGCTAGCTTCGGTTTCTACACAGACGGATTTCCTTCGAGAGATACTTGAGTTTCTTCAAGTAAGATGAATTGGTATATCTGCAGCAAAATGAGCCTTTTCCATCTGGAAAACTTTGGTTTGCAGGAAGTACTCCTTTCAGAAACTAACTGAGTTCTCATGGCATAAAAATGGGCTCTGTGCGGCAGCCACTTTCGTAGCTGAGTTTCTGTGAAGAGATACATATGGTTCTTCAACGTAGGTGACTAGGCCTATTTGGAGCAAACTGAGGCTATTTCCACCTTGATAGACCGTGGTTGCAGGAAGTATTCTTTTCCAAAACTTACGCAATTCTCACAGGAAAACAATGTGCTAGGTGCTCCTGCTTCAAACCGGGGTGGTTTTCTTTCGAGAAATACCTGTGTTTCTTCAACTTAGCCAAGTAGGGCTACTTGGAATAAAATGAGCCTTTTCGACCTTGAAAACTGTGAATTGCAGGAATTACTCTTCTCCAAATCAAATTCAACTATCAAAGGGATACATTGTGCTAGATGCTAGAGCTTCTACCATGCATACTTTTCTTTTAGAGGTACATGTACTTCCTCTACTCAGCTGAATAGCCCTCATGGACCAAACGCAGCCTATCTCGCCCTGCAAACACCTAAGATTCATGAAGAATTCCTTTCAAAAACTAACACAGTTCTCACAGGAAAGCATGTGCTTCTAACATGGATGGTTTTCCTTTGAGAGATACATGTGTTTCTTCAACTTAGCTGAATAGGCCTATTTGAAATGAGGGGAGCCTACTTTGAATATTGATATTTGCAGGGTGCAATGCTTTAAAAAACTAAATGAATTCTCATAGTGAAACACTGTGCTAGATGTGGCAGTTTCTACCATTGATGGATTTCTTTGCATACATGCATGTGTATCTTCAATTCACCCAAATAGGCCTACTTAGAGTAAGCACATGCTCTCTCCATCTTGAAACACCTAAGTGGCAGTAAGTATTCCTTTCAAAAATAACTCAAGTCTCAGAGGGAAACAACGTGCTCAATGCAAATGCTTCCATCACAGACGGTTTCCTTTGGAGAGGTACATGTGTTACATCTCCTTAGGGGAATAGGCCTATTTGGAACAAAATGATCCTCTCTCCACTGTGAATACTATGACTTGCAGGATGTATTCCACTCACAAAGTAACTCAAGTCTCACAAGGAAACAAAGTGGTAGGTTCTTCGCACGTAACATAGATTATTTTCTTTTGAGATACACACATGTTTCATCAACTTACTTGAACTGGCATGTTTGCAAGAAAATGAGACTTTCTCCAACTGGAAAAGTATGATTTGCAGGAGTTATTCTTCCAAAACCTATCTGAAGTCTCACAGGGAAACAATGTGGTTGAAACTCCTGCTTCTAACTCGATGGTTTTCTTTCTAGGAATGCATGTGTTTCATCAACTTAGTTGACTATTCCTATTTGGAACACAATGAGCCTATCTCCCACCTGAAAACTGTGATCAGCAGGATGTATTCCTTTCCAAAACTTGCTTAATTCTCAAAGGGAAACCGTGTGCTACAAGCTGCAGCTTCCAACATAGGTGATTGTCTTTGCAGGGCTACATGTGTTTCTTCAACTCACCTGAATAGGCCTACTTAGTGCAAAGAGAGACCTTCTGCACCTTGAAACAACTACGTTGCAAGAGATAGTCCTTTCAAAAACCAATTTAATTGTCCCAAGAACAAGGTGCTAAATGCTGCAGTTTCTAGCATACATGGTTTTCTTTGGGCAGGAACATGTGTTACTTCCACTCAGCTGAATAGGCCTATTTCGAGCAAACACAGCCTAGCTCCACTTTGAAACACCAAAGTTGCTGGAAGCATTCCTTTCCAGAACGGACACAATTCTCACTGGAATACAATGTGTCAGATGCTCCGGCTTCTAACATAGACGGTTTTCTTTGGAGAGATACTTGGGTTTCTTAAACTCAGCTGAATATACTTTAAGGGATCAGACAGAGTCTATCTCCACCTTCAACCACCTAAGTTCCAGGAAGTATTCCTTTAAAAAACTCACCGAATACTGCTGGCAAACAATGTGGTTGAAGCTGCTGGTTCTAAGACAGATGATTTTCTTTCAAGAGATACATGTGTGTCTAGAAGTTAGCTGAATAGGCCACTTTGGAACAAAATGAGCCTTTCTCCACCTAAAAAATACTGATTCTCAGGAGTTATTCCTTTCAAAACCAAATTCAATTTGGACAGGGAAACAGTGTGCTAGATGCTCCTGCTTCAAACAGGGATTGTTTTCTTTCGAGAATTACCTGTGTTTCTTCCCTGTAGCCCAGTAGGGCTATTTGGAATAAAGTGAGCCTTTTCGACCTTGAAAACTGTGATTTGCAGGGATTACTCATTTCGAAAACTAATTCAACTCTCAAAGTGAAACAATGTGCTCTGCTACAGCTTCTAGCATACATGCTTTTCTTTGAAGAGGTACATGAATTTCTTCAACTCAGCTGGAGAGCCCTAATAGACCAAACGCAGTCTATATTAACCCTTCAACACCTAAGATTCAGGAAGTTTTCCTTTACAAACTAATGCAGTTCTCACAGGAAAACAGTGTGCTTCTAACATGGATGGTTTTCCTGTGAGAGATACATGTGTTTCTTCAACTCAGCGGAAAAGGCATATTTGGAGCAAAGAGAGACAATCTATCTTGAAATACCTTAGTTGCAGGAAGCATTGCATTGAAAACCTAACTCAATACTCACAAGGAATCAATGTTCTACATGCTCCTGCATCTAATAGCGATGGTTTTCTTTGAGAGATACCTGTGTTTCTTCCACTTGGCTGAATAGGCCTTTTTGGAACAAAATGAGCTTTTCTGCACTTTGAAAACTATGAACTACAGGAAGTGTTTCTTTAAAAACCTAACACAATTCTCATAAGGACGGAAATGCTGAATGCTGCAGCTTCTATCGTCGATGGTTTTCTTATGAGAGATACAAGGGTTTCTTCACCTCAGCTGAATATACGTTAAGTTAACAAACAGAGTCTATCCCCACCTTGAACCACCTAAGTTCCAGGAAGTATTCCTTTAAAAAACTAGCCGAATTCTACAGGGAAACAATGTGGTAGAAGCTCCTGGTCATAAGACAGATAGATTTCTTTCCAGAGATACATGTGGTTCTTCAAGTTAGCTGAATAGGCCTATTTAGAACAACATGAGCCTTTCTCCACCTAGAAAATTCTGATATGCAACAGATATTCCTTTCAAAATCACACTCAATTCTCACAGGGAAACAATGTGGTTGATGCTCCATCTTTTAAAACAGGTGGTTTTCTTGAAGGAGACAGATGTGTTCGTTCAACTCAATGGAAAATGCCGAGTTGGAGCCAATGGAATCTATCTCCACCTTGAAACACCTAAGATGCAGGATGTGTTTTTTCAGAACAAACTGAATTCTCACAGGAAAAGCATGTGCTACATCCTCCTGCATCGACCAATGAAGGATTTCCTTGACAGACACATGTGTTTCATCACCTCACCTGAATAGGTGAATTTGAAGCACAAGGAGCCTTTCTCCCCTTTGAACATTTTGGTTTGCAGGAATTATTCCTTTCAAAACATAACACAAATCTCACTGGAATAAAAGGTGCTACATGCTCCTGCTTCTAACACAGGTGGTTTTCTTTTGAGGGATACAAGGATTCCTTCAATTTAGCTGAATAGGTCTATTTGCAACAAAATGAGCCCTTCTCCACCTTGAAAACTATCGTTCACAGGAATTATTCCTTTCAAAACTAACTCAATTCTCTGAGGGAGACAATGCAGAAGATGCTGCAGCTTCTCTCATAGATGGTTGTCTTTGGAGAGATAAACGTGTTTCCTCCCCTCAGTTGAATAGGCCTATTTGGAGCAACAAGGGCCTATCTCCACCTTGAAGCACCTAATTTCCAGGAAGTCTTTCTTTCAAAAGTTAACTCAGTCATCACAGAGAAACAATGTGCTGCTAGCTTCGGTTTCTACACAGATGGATTTCCTTCGAGAGATACTTGAGTTTCTTCAAGTAAGATGAATTGGTGGATCTGCAGCAAAATGAGCCTTTTCCATCTGGAAAACTTTGGTTTGCAGGAAGTACTCCTTTCAGAAACTAACTGAGTTCTCATGGCATAAAAATGGGCTCTGTGCAGCAGCCGCTTTCGTAGCTGAGTTTCTGTGAAGAGATACATATGGTTCTTCAACGTAGGTGACTAGGCCTATTTGGAGCAAACTGAGGCTATTTCCACCTTGATAGACCGTGGTTGCAGGAAGTATTCTTTTCCAAAACTTACGCAATTCTCACAGGAAAACAATGTGCTAGGTGCTCCTGCTTCAAACCGGGGTGGTTTTCTTTCGAGAAATACCTGTGTTTCTTCAACTTAGCCAAGTAGGGCTACTTGGAATATAATGAGCCTTTTCGACCTTGAAAACTTTGAATTGCAGGAATTACTCTTCTCCAAATCCAATTCAACTCTCAAAGGGATACATTGTGCTAGATGCTAGAGCTTCTACCATGCATACTTTTCTTTTAGAGGTACATGTACTTCCTCTACTCAGCTGAATAGCCCTCATGGATCAAACGCAGCCTATCTCGAACTGCAAACACCTAAGATTCATGAAGAATTCCTTTCAAAAACTAACACAGTTCTCACAGGAAAGCATGTGCTTCTAACATGGATGGTTTTCCTTTGAGAGATACATGTGTTTCTTCAACTTAGCTGAATAGGCCTATTTGAAATGAGGGGAGCCTACTTTGAATATTGATATTTACAGGGTGTAATGCTTTAAAAAACTAAATGAATTCTCATAGTGAAACACTGTGCTAGATGTGGCAGTTTCTACCATTGATGGATTTCTTTGCATACATGCATGTGTATCTTCAATTCACCCAAATAGGCCTACTTAGAGTAAGCACATGCTCTCTCCATCTTGAAACACCTAAGTGGCAGTAAGTATTCCTTTCAAAAATAACTCAAGTCTCAGAGGGAAACAACGTGCTCAATGCAAATGCTTCCATCACAGACGGTTTCCTTTGGAGAGGTACATGTGTTACATCTCCTTAGGGGAATAGGCCTATTTGGAACAAAATGATCCTTTCTCCACTGTGAATACAATGACTTGCAGGATGTATTCCACTCACAAAGTAACTCAAGTCTCACAAGGAAACAAAGTGGTAGGTTCTTCGCACGTAACATAGATTATTTTCTTTTGAGATACACACATGTTTCATCAACTTACTTGAACTGGCATGTTTGCAAGAAAATGAGACTTTCTCCACCTGGAAAAGTATGATTTGCAGGAGTTATTCTTCCAAAACCTATCTGAAGTCTCACAGGGAAACAATGTGGTTGAAACTCCTGCTTCTAACTCGATGGTTTTCTTTCTAGGAATGCATGTGTTTCATCAACTTAGTTGACTATTCCTATTTGGAACACAATGAGCCTATCTCCCACCTGAAAACTGTGATCAGCAGGATGGATTCCTTTCCAAAACTTGCTTAATTCTCAAAGGGAAACAGTGTGCTAGAAGCTGCGGCTTCCAACATAGGTGATTGTCTTTGCAGGGCTACATGTGTTTCTTCAACTCACCTGAATAGGCCTACTTAGTGCAAAGAGAGACCTTCTGCACCTTGAAACAACTACGTTGCAAGAGATAGTCCTTTCAAAAACCAATTTAATTGTCCCAAGAACAAGGTGCTAAATGCTGCAGTTTCTAGCATACATGGTTTTCTTTGGGCAGGAACATGTGTTACTTCCACTCAGCTGAATACGCCTATTTTGAGCAAACACAGCCTAGCTCCACTTTGAAACACCAAAGTTGCTGGAAGCATTCCTTTCCAGAACGGACACAATTCTCACTGGAATACAATGTGTCAGATGCTCCGGCTTCTAACATAGACGGTTTTCTTTGGAGAGATACTTGGGTTTCTTAAACTCAGCTGAATATACTTTAAGGGATCAGACAGAGTCTATCTCCACCTTCAACCACCTAAGTTCCAGGAAGTATTCCTTTAAAAAACTCACCGAATACTGCAGGCAAACAATGTGGTTGAACCTGCTGGTTCTAAGACAGATGATTTTCTTTCAAGAGATACATGTGTGTCTAGAAGTTAGCTGAATAGGCCACTTTGGAACAAAATGAGCCTTTCTCCACCTAAAAAATACTGATTCTCAGGAGTTATTCCTTTCAAAACCAAATTCAATTTGGACAGGGAAACAGTGTGCTAGATGCTCCTGCTTCAAACAGGGATTTTTTTCTTTCGAGAAATACCTGTGTTTCTTCCCTGTAGCCCAGTAGGGCTATCTGGAATAAAGTGAGCCTTTTCGACCTTGAAAACTGTGATTTGCAGGGATTACTCATTTCGAAAACTAATTCAACTCTCAAAGTGAAACAATGTGCTCTGCTACAGCTTCTAGCATACATGCTTTTCTTTGAAGAGGTACATGAATTTCTTCAACTCAGCTGGAGAGCCCTAATAGACCAAACATAGTCTATATTAACCCTTCAACACCTAAGATTCAGGAAGTTTTCCTTTACAAACTAATGCAGTTCTCACAGGAAAACAGTGTGCTTCTAACATGGATGGTTTTCCTGTGAGAGATACATGTGTTTCTTCCACTCAGCGGAAAAGGCTTATTTGGAGCAAAGAGAAACAATCTATCTTGAAATACCTTAGTTGCAGGAAGCATTGCATTGAAAACCTAACTCAATACTCACAAGGAATCAATGTTCTACATGTTCCTGCATCTAATAGCGATGGTTTTCTTTGAGAGATACCTGTGTTTCTTCCACTTGGCTGAATAGGCCTTTTTGGAACAAAATGAGCTTTTCGGCACTTTGAAAACTATGAACTACAGGAAGTGTTTCTTTAAAAACCTAACACAATTCTCATAAGGACGGAAATGCTGAATGCTGCAGCTTCTATCGTCGATGGTTTTCTTATGAGAGATACAAGGGTTTCTTCACCTCAGCTGAATATACGTTAAGTTAACAAACAGAGCCTATCCCCACCTTGAACCACCTAAGTTCCAGGAAGTATTCCGTTAAAAAACTAGCCGAATTCTACAGGGAAACAATGTGGTAGAAGCTCCTGGTCATAAGACAGATAGATTTCTTTCCAGAGGTACATGTGGTTCTTCAAGTTAGCTGAATAGGCCTATTTAGAACAACATGAGCCTTTCTCCACCTAGAAAATTCTGATATGCAACAGATATTCCTTTCAAAATCACACTCAATTCTCACAGGGAAACAATGTGGTTGATGCTACATCTTTTAAAACAGGTGGTTTTCTTGAAGGAGACAGATGTGTTCCTTCAACTCAAAGGAAAATGCAGAGTTGGAGCCAATGGAATCTATCTCCACCTTGAAACACCTAAGATGCAGGATGTGTTTTCTCAGAACAAACTGAATTCTCACAGGAAAAGCATGTGCTACATCCTCCTGCATCGACCAATGAAGGATTTCCTTGACAGACACATGTGTTTCATCACCTCACCTGAATAGGTGTATTTGAAGCACAAGGAGCCTTTCTCCCCTTTGAACATTTTGGTTTGCAGGAATTATTCCTTTCAAAACATAACACAAATCTCACTGGAAAAAAAGGTGCTACATGCTCCTGCTTCTAACACAGGTGGTTTTCTTTTGAGGGATACAAGGATTCCTTCAATTTAGCTGAATAGGTCTATTTGCAACAAAATGAGCCCTTCTCCACCTTGAAAACTATCGTTCACAGGAATTATTCCTTTCAAAACTAACTCAATTCTCTGCGGGAGACAATGTAGAAGATGCTGCAGCTTCTCTCATAGATGGTTGTCTTTGGAGAGATAAACGTGTTTCCTCCCCTCAGTTGAATAGGCCTATTTGGAGCAACAAGGGCCTATCTCCACCTTGAAGCACCTAATTTCCAGGAAGTCTTTCTTTCAAAAGTTAACTCAGTCATCACAGAGAAACAATGTGCTGCTAGCTTCGGTTTCTACACAGATGGATTTCCTTCGAGAGATACTTGAGTTTCTTCAAGTAAGATGAATTGGTGGATCTGCAGCAAAATGAGCCTTTTCCATCTGGAAAACTTTGGTTTGCAGGAAGTACTCCTTTCAGAAACTAACTGAGTTCTCATGGCATAAAAATGGGCTCTGTGCGGCAGCCGCTTTCGTAGCTGAGTTTCTGTGAAGAGATACATATGGTTCTTCAACGTAGGTGACTAGGCCTATTTGGAGCAAACTGAGGCTATTTCCACCTTGATAGACCGTGGTTGCAGGAAGTATTCTTTTCCAAAACTTACGCAATTCTCACAGGAAAACAATGTGCTAGGTGCTCCTGCTTCAAACCGGGGTGGTTTTCTGTCGAGAAATACCTGTATTTCTTCAACTTAGCCAAGTAGGGCTACTTGGAATAAAATGAGCCTTTTCGACCTTGAAAACTGTGAATTGCAGGAATTACTCTTCTCCAAATCAAATTCAACTATCAAAGGGATACATTGTGCTAGATGCTAGAGCTTCTACCATGCATACTTTTCTTTTAGAGGTACATGTACTTCCTCTACTCAGCTGAATAGCCCTCCTGGACCAAACGCAGCCTATCTCGCCCTGCAAACACCTAAGATTCATGAAGAATTCCTTTCAAAAACTAACACAGTTCTCACAGGAAAGCATGTGCTTCTAACATGGATGGTTTTCCTTTGAGAGATACATGTGTTTCTTCAACTTAGCTGAATAGGCCTATTTGAAATGAGGGGAGCCTACTTTGAATATTGATATTTGCAGGGTGCAATGCTTTAAAAAACTAAATGAATTCTCATAGTGAAACACTGTGCTAGATGTGGCAGTTTCTACCATTGATGGATTTCTTTGCATACATGCATGTGTATCTTCAATTCACCCAAATAGGCCTACTTAGAGTAAGCACATGCTCTCTCCATGTTGAAACACCTAAGTGGCAGTAAGTATTCCTTTCAAAAATAACTCAAGTCTCAGAGGGAAACAACGTGCTCAATGCAAATGCTTCCATCACAGACGGTTTCCTTTGGAGAGGTACATGTGTTACATCTCCTTAGGGGAATAGGCCTATTTGGAACAAAATGATCCTCTCTCCACTGTGAATACTATGACTTGCAGGATGTATTCCACTCACAAAGTAACTCAAGTCTCACAAGGAAACAAAGTGGTAGGTTCTTCGCACGTAACATAGATTATTTTCTTTTGAGATACACACATGTTTCATCAACTTACTTGAACTGGCATGTTTGCAAGAAAATGAGACTTTCTCCAACTGGAAAAGTATGATTTGCAGGAGTTATTCTTCCAAAACCTATCTGAAGTCTCACAGGGAAACAATGTGGTTGAAACTCCTGCTTCTAACTCGATGGTTTTCTTTCTAGGAATGCATGTGTTTCATCAACTTAGTTGACTATTCCTATTTGGAACACAATGAGCCTATCTCCCACCTGAAAACTGTGATCAGCAGGATGTATTCCTTTCCAAAACTTGCTTAATTCTCAAAGGGAAACAGTGTGGTAGAAGCTGCGGCTTCCAACATAGGTGATTGTCTTTGCAGGGCTACATGTGTTTCTTCAACTCACCTGAATAGGCCTACTTAGTGCAAAGAGAGACCTTCTGCACCTTGAAACAACTACGTTGCAAGAGATAGTCCTTTCAAAAACCAATTTAATTGTCCCAAGAACAAGGTGCTAAATGCTGCAGTTTCTAGCATACATGGTTTTCTTTGGGCAGGAACATGTGTTACTTCCACTCAGCTGAATAGGCCTATTTGGAGCAAACACAGCCTAGCTCCACTTTGAAACACCAAAGTTGCTGGAAGCATTCCTTTCCCGAACGGACACAATTCTCACTGGAATACAATGTGTCAGATGCTCCGGCTTCTAACATAGACGGTTTTCTTTGGAGAGATACTTGGGTTTCTTAAACTCAGCTGAATATACTTTAAGGGATCAGACAGAGTCTATCTCCACCTTCAACCACCTAAGTTCCAGGAAGTATTCCTTTAAAAAACTCACCGAATACTGCTGGCAAACAATGTGGTTGAAGCTGCTGGTTCTAAGACAGATGATTTTCTTTCAAGAGATACATGTGTGTCTAGAAGTTAGCTGAATAGGCCACTTTGGAACAAAATGAGCCTTTCTTCACCTAAAAAATACTGATTCTCAGGAGTTATTCCTTTCAAAACCAAATTCAATTTGGACAGGGAAACAGTGTGCTAGATGCTCCTGCTTCAAACAGGGATTGTTTTCTTTCGAGAATTACCTGTGTTTCTTCCCTGTAGCCCAGTAGGGCTATTTGGAATAAAGTGAGCCTTTTCGACCTTGAAAACTGTGATTTGCAGGGATTACTCATTTCGAAAACTAATTCAACTCTCAAAGTGAAACAATGTGCTCTGCTACAGCTTCTAGCATACATGCTTTTCTTTGAAGAGGTACATGAATTTCTTCAACTCAGCTGGAGAGCCCTAATAGACCAAACGCAGTCTATATTAACCCTTCAACACCTAAGATTCAGGAAGTTTTCCTTTACAAACTAATGCAGTTCTCACAGGAAAACAGTGTGCTTCTAACATGGATGGTTTTCCTGTGAGAGATACATGTGTTTCTTCAACTCAGCGGAAAAGGCATATTTGGAGCAAAGAGAGACAATCTATCTTGAAATACCTTAGTTGCAGGAAGCATTGCATTGAAAACCTAACTCAATACTCACAAGGAATCAATGTTCTACATGCTCCTGCATCTAATAGCGATGGTTTTCTTTGAGAGACACCTGTGTTTCTTCCACTTGGCTGAATAGGCCTTTTTGGAACAAAATGAGCTTTTCTGCACTTTGAAAACTATGAACTACAGGAAGTGTTTCTTTAAAAACCTAACACAATTCTCATAAGGACGGAAATGCTGAATGCTGCAGCTTCTATCGTCGATGGTTTTCTTATGAGAGATACAAGGGTTTCTTCACCTCAGCTGAATATACGTTAAGTTAACAAACAGAGTCTATCCCCACCTTGAACCACCTAAGTTCCAGGAAGTATTCCTTTAAAAAACTAGCCGAATTCTACAGGGAAACAATGTGGTAGAAGCTCCTGGTCATAAGACAGATAGATTTCTTTCCAGAGATACATGTGGTTCTTCAAGTTAGCTGAATAGGGCTATTTAGAACAACATGAGCCTTTCTCCACCTAGAAAATTCTGATATGCAACAGATATTCCTTTCAAAATCACACTCAATTCTCACAGGGAAACAATGTGGTTGATGCTACATCTTTTAAAACAGGTGGTTTTCTTGAAGGAGACAGATGTGTTCGTTCAACTCAATGGAAAATGCCGAGTTGGAGCCAATGGAATCTATCTCCACCTTGAAACACCTAAGATGCAGGATGTGTTTTTTCAGAACAAACTGAATTCTCACAGGAAAAGCATGTGCTACATCCTCCTGCATCGACCAATGAAGGATTTCCTTGACAGACACATGTGTTTCATCACCTCACCTGAATAGGTGTATTTGAAGCACAAGGAGCCTTTCTCCCCTTTGAACATTTTGGTTTGCAGGAATTATTCCTTTCAAAACATAACACAAATCTCACTGGAATAAAAGGTGCTACATGCTCCTGCTTCTAACACAGGTGGTTTTCTTTTGAGGGATACAAGGATTCCTTCAATTTAGCTGAATAGGTCTATTTGCAACAAAATGAGCCCTTCTCCACCTTGAAAACTATCGTTCACAGGAATTATTCCTTTCAAAACTAACTCAATTCTCTGAGGGAGACAATGCAGAAGATGCTGCAGCTTCTCTCATAGATGGTTGTCTTTGGAGAGATAAACGTGTTTCCTCCCCTCAGTTGAATAGGCCTATTTGGAGCAACAAGGGCCTATCTCCACCTTGAAGCACCTAATTTCCAGGAAGTCTTTCTTTCAAAAGTTAACTCAGTCATCACAGAGAAACAATGTGCTGCTAGCTTCGGTTTCTACACAGATGGATTTCCTTCGAGAGATACTTGAGTTTCTTCAAGTAAGATGAATTGGTGGATCTGCAGCAAAATGAGCCTTTTCCATCTGGAAAACTTTGGTTTGCAGGAAGTACTCCTTTCAGAAACTAACTGAGTTCTCATGGCATAAAAATGGGCTCTGTGCAGCAGCCGCTTTCGTAGCTGAGTTTCTGTGAAGAGATACATATGGTTCTTCAACGTAGGTGACTAGGCCTATTTGGAGCAAACTGAGGCTATTTCCACCTTGATAGACCGTGGTTGCAGGAAGTATTCTTTTCCAAAACTTACGCAATTCTCACAGGAAAACAAAGTGCTACGTGCTCCTGCTTCAAACCGGGGTGGTTTTCTTTCGAGAAATACCTGTGTTTCTTCAACTTAGCCAAGTAGGGCTACTTGGAATATAATGAGCCTTTTCGACCTTGAAAACTTTGAATTGCAGGAATTACTCTTCTCCAAATCCAATTCAACTCTCAAAGGGATACATTGTGCTAGATGCTAGAGCTTCTACCATGCATACTTTTCTTTTAGAGGTACATGTACTTCCTCTACTCAGCTGAATAGCCCTCATGGATCAAACGCAGCCTATCTCGAACTGCAAACACCTAAGATTCATGAAGAATTCCTTTCAAAAACTAACACAGTTCTCACAGGAAAGCATGTGCTTCTAACATGGATGGTTTTCCTTTGAGAGATACATGTGTTTCTTCAACTTAGCTGAATAGGCCTATTTGAAATGAGGGGAGCCTACTTTGAATATTGATATTTACAGGGTGTAATGCTTTAAAAAACTAAATGAATTCTCATAGTGAAACACTGTGCTAGATGTGGCAGTTTCTACCATTGATGGATTTCTTTGCATACATGCATGTGTATCTTCAATTCACCCAAATAGGCCTACTTAGAGTAAGCACATGCTCTCTCCATCTTGAAACACCTAAGTGGCAGTAAGTATTCCTTTCAAAAATAACTCAAGTCTCAGAGGGAAACAACGTGCTCAATGCAAATGCTTCCATCACAGACGGTTTCCTTTGGAGAGGTACATGTGTTACATCTCCTTAGGGGAATAGGCCTATTTGGAACAAAATGATCCTTTCTCCACTGTGAATACAATGACTTGCAGGATGTATTCCACTCACAAAGTAACTCAAGTCTCACAAGGAAACAAAGTGGTAGGTTCTTCGCACGTAACATAGATTATTTTCTTTTGAGATACACACATGTTTCATCAACTTACTTGAACTGGCATGTTTGCAAGAAAATGAGACTTTCTCCACCTGGAAAAGTATGATTTGCAGGAGTTATTCTTCCAAAACCTATCTGAAGTCTCACAGGGAAACAATGTGGTTGAAACTCCTGCTTCTAACTCGATGGTTTTCTTTCTAGGAATGCATGTGTTTCATCAACTTAGTTGACTATTCCTATTTGGAACACAATGAGCCTATCTCCCACCTGAAAACTGTGATCAGCAGGATGTATTCCTTTCCAAAACTTGCTTAATTCTCAAAGGGAAACAGTGTGCTAGAAGCTGCGGCTTCCAACATAGGTGATTGTCTTTGCAGGGCTACATGTGTTTCTTCAACTCACCTGAATAGGCCTACTTAGTGCAAAGAGAGACCTTCTGCACCTTGAAACAACTACGTTGCAAGAGATAGTCCTTTCAAAAACCAATTTAATTGTCCCAAGAACAAGGTGCTAAATGCTGCAGTTTCTAGCATACATGGTTTTCTTTGGGCAGGAACATGTGTTACTTCCACTCAGCTGAATACGCCTATTTTGAGCAAACACAGCCTAGCTCCACTTTGAAACACCAAAGTTGCTGGAAGCATTCCTTTCCAGAACGGACACAATTCTCACTGGAATACAATGTGTCAGATGCTCCGGCCTCTAACATAGACGGTTTTCTTTGGAGAGATACTTGGGTTTCTTAAACTCAGCTGAATATACTTTAAGGGATCAGACAGAGTCTATCTCCACCTTCAACCACCTAAGTTCCAGGAAGTATTCCTTTAAAAAACTCACCGAATACTGCAGGCAAACAATGTGGTTGAAGCTGCTGGTTCTAAGACAGATGATTTTCTTTCAAGAGATACATGTGTGTCTAGAAGTTAGCTGAATAGGCCACTTTGGAACAAAATGAGCCTTTCTCCACCTAAAAAATACTGATTCTCAGGAGTTATTCCTTTCAAAACCAAATTCAATTTGGACAGGGAAACAGTGTGCTAGATGCTCCTGCTTCAAACAGGGATTTTTTTCTTTCGAGAAATACCTGTGTTTCTTCCCTGTAGCCCAGTAGGGCTATTTGGAATAAAGTGAGCCTTTTCGACCTTGAAAACTGTGATTTGCAGGGATTACTCATTTCGAAAACTAATTCAACTCTCAAAGTGAAACAATGTGCTCTGCTACAGCTTCTAGCATACATGCTTTTCTTTGAAGAGGTACATGAATTTCTTCAACTCAGCTGGAGAGCCCTAATAGACCAAACATAGTCTATATTAACCCTTCAACACCTAAGATTCAGGAAGTTTTCCTTTACAAACTAATGCAGTTCTCACAGGAAAACAGTGTGCTTCTAACATGGATGGTTTTCCTGTGAGAGATACATGTGTTTCTTCCACTCAGCGGAAAAGGCTTATTTGGAGCAAAGAGAAACAATCTATCTTGAAATACCTTAGTTGCAGGAAGCATTGCATTGAAAACCTAACTCAATACTCACAAGGAATCAATGTTCTACATGCTCCTGCATCTAATAGCGATGGTTTTCTTTGAGAGATACCTGTGTTTCTTCCACTTGGCTGAATAGGCCTTTTTGGAACCAAATGAGCTTTTCTGCACTTTGAAAACTATGAACTACAGGAAGTGTTTCTTTAAAAACCTAACACAATTCTCATAAGGACGGAAATGCTGAATGCTGCAGCTTCTATCGTCGATGGTTTTCTTATGAGAGATACAAGGGTTTCTTCACCTCAGCTGAATATACGTTAAGTTAACAAACAGAGCCTATCCCCACCTTGAACCACCTAAGTTCCAGGAAGTATTCCTTTAAAAAACTAGCCGAATTCTACAGGGAAACAATGTGGTAGAAGCTCCTGGTCATAAGACAGATAGATTTCTTTCCAGAGGTACATGTGGTTCTTCAAGTTAGCTGAATAGGCCTATTTAGAACAACATGAGCCTTTCTCCACCTAGAAAATTCTGATATGCAACAGATATTCCTTTCAAAATCACACTCAATTCTCACAGGGAAACAATGTGGTTGATGCTACATCTTTTAAAACAGGTGGTTTTCTTGAAGGAGACAGATGTGTTCCTTCAACTCAAAGGAAAATGCAGAGTTGGAGCCAATGGAATCTATCTCCACCTTGAAACACCTAAGATGCAGGATGTGTTTTCTCAGAACAAACTGAATTCTCACAGGAAAAGCATGTGCTACATCCTCCTGCATCGACCAATGAAGGATTTCCTTGACAGACACATGTGTTTCATCACCTCACCTGAATAGGTGTATTTGAAGCACAAGGAGCCTTTCTCCCCTTTGAACATTTTGGTTTGCAGGAATTATTCCTTTCAAAACATAACACAAATCCCACTGGAAAAAAAGGTGCTACATGCTCCTGCTTCTAACACAGGTGGTTTTCTTTTGAGGGATACAAGGATTCCTTCAATTTAGCTGAATAGGTCTATTTGCAACAAAATGAGCCCTTCTCCACCTTGAAAACTATCGTTCACAGGAATTATTCCTTTCAAAACTAACTCAATTCTCTGCGGGAGACAATGCAGAAGATGCTGCAGCTTCTCTCATAGATGGTTGTCTTTGGAGAGATAAACGTGTTTCCTCCCCTCAGTTGAATAGGCCTATTTGGAGCAACAAGGGCCTATCTCCACCTTGAAGCACCTAATTTCCAGGAAGTCTTTCTTTCAAAAGTTAACTCAGTCATCACAGAGAAACAATGTGCTGCTAGCTTCGGTTTCTACACAGATGGATTTCCTTCGAGAGATACTTGAGTTTCTTCAAGTAAGATGAATTGGTGGATCTGCAGCAAAATGAGCCTTTTCCATCTGGAAAACTTTGGTTTGCAGGAAGTACTCCTTTCAGAAACTAACTGAGTTCTCATGGCATAAAAATGGGCTCTGTGCGGCAGTCGCTTTCGTAGCTGAGTTTCTGTGAAGAGATACATATGGTTCTTCAACGTAGGTGACTAGGCCTATTTGGAGCAAACTGAGGCTATTTCCACCTTGATAGACCGTGGTTGCAGGAAGTATTCTTTTCCAAAACTTACGCAATTCTCACAGGAAAACAATGTGCTAGGTGCTCCTGCTTCAAACCGGGGTGGTTTTCTTTCGAGAAATACCTGTATTTCTTCAACTTAGCCAAGTAGGGCTACTTGGAATAAAATGAGCCTTTTCGACCTTGAAAACTGTGAATTGCAGGAATTACTCTTCTCCAAATTCAATTCAACTCTCAAAGGGATACATTGTGCTAGATGCTAGACCTTCTACCATGCATACTTTTCTTTTAGAGGTACATGTACTTCCTCTACTCAGCTGAATAGCCCTCATGGACCAAACGCAGCCTATCTCGCCCTGCAAACACCTAAGATTCATGAAGAATTCCTTTCAAAAACTAACACAGTTCTCACAGGAAAGCATGTGCTTCTAATATGGATGGTTTTCCTTTGAGAGATACATGTGTTTCTTCAACTTAGCTGAATAGGCCTATTTGAAATGAGGGGAGCCTACTTTGATTATTGATATTTGCAGGGTGCAATGCTTTAAAAAACTAAATGAATTCTCATAGTGAAACACTGTGCTAGATGTAGCAGTTTCTACCATTGATGGATTTCTTTGCATACATGCATGTGTATCTTCAATTCACCCAAATAGGCCTACTTAGAGTAAGCACATGCTCTCTCCATCTTGAAACACGTAAGTGGCAGTAAGTATTTCTTTCAAAAATAACTCAAGTCTCAGAGGGAAACAACGTGCTCAATGCAAATGCTTCCATCACAGACGGTTTCCTTTGGAAAGGTACATGTGTTACATCTCCTTAGGGGAATAGGCCTATTTGGAACAAAATGATCCTTTCTCCACTGTGAATACTATGACTTGCAGGATGTATTCCACTCACAAAGTAACTCAAGTCTCACAAGGAAACAAAGTGGTAGGTTCTTCGCACGTAACATAGATTATTTTCTTTTGAGATACACACATGTTTCATCAACTTACTTGAACTGGCATGTTTGCAAGAAAATGAGACTTTCTCCACCTGGAAAAGTATGATTTGCAGGAGTTATTCTTCCAAAACCTATCTGAAGTCTCACAGGGAAACAATGTGGTTGAAACTCCTGCTTCTAACTCGATGGTTTTCTTTCTAGGAATGCATGTGTTTCATCAACTTAGTTGACTATTCCTATTTGGAACACAATGAGCCTATCTCCCACCTGAAAACTGTGATCAGCAGGATGTATTCCTTTCCAAAACTTGCTTAATTCTCAAAGGGAAACCGTGTGCTACAAGCTGCAGCTTCCAACATAGGTGATTGTCTTTGCAGGGCTACATGTGTTTCTTCAACTCACCTGAATAGGCCTACTTAGTGCAAAGAGAGACCTTCTGCACCTTGAAACAACTACGTTGCAAGAGATAGTCCTTTCAAAAACCAATTTAATTGTCCCAAGAACAAGGTGCTAAATGCTGCAGTTTCTAGCATACATTGTTTTCTTTGGGCAGGAACATGTGTTACTTCCACTCAGCTGAATACGCCTATTTTGAGCAAACACAGCCTAGCTCCACTTTGAAACACCAAAGTTGCTGGAAGCATTCCTTTCCAGAACGGACACAATTCTCACTGGAATACAATGTGTCAGATGCTCCGGCTTCTAACATAGACGGTTTTCTTTGGAGAGATACTTGGTTTTCTTAAACTCAGCTGAATATACTTTAAGGGATCAGACAGAGTCTATCTCCACCTTCAACCACCTAAGTTCCAGGAAGTATTCCTTTAAAAAACTCACCGAATACTGCAGGCAAACAATGTGGTTGAACCTGCTGGTTCTAAGACAGATGATTTTCTTTCAAGAGATACATGTGTGTCTAGAAGTTAGCTGAATAGGCCACTTTGGAACAAAATGAGCCTTTCTCCACCTAAAAAATACTGATTCTCAGGAGTTATTCCTTTCAAAACCAAATTCAATTTGGACAGGGAAACAGTGTGCTAGATGCTCCTGCTTCAAACAGGGATTGTTTTCTTTCGAGAATTACCTGTGTTTCTTCCCTGTAGCCCAGTATGGCTATTTGGAATAAAGTGAGCCTTTTCGACCTTGAAAACTGTGATTTGCAGGGATTACTCATTTCGAAAACTAATTCAACTCTCAAAGTGAAACAATGTGCTCTGCTACAGCTTCTAGCATACATGCTTTTCTTTGAAGAGGTACATGAATTTCTTCAACTCAGCTGGAGAGCCCTAATAGACCAAACGCAGTCTATATTAACCCTTCAACACCTAAGATTCAGGAAGTTTTCCTTTACAAACTAATGCAGTTCTCACAGGAAAACAGTGTGCTTCTAACATGGATGGTTTTCCTGTGAGAGATACATGTGTTTCTTCAACTCAGCGGAAAAGGCATATTTGGAGCAAAGGGAGACAATCTATCTTGAAATACCTTAGTTGCAGGAAGCATTGCATTGAAAACCTAACTCAATACTCACAAGGAATCAATGTTCTACATGCTCCTGCATCTAATAGCGATGGTTTTCTTTGAGAGATACCTGTGTTTCTTCCACTTGGCTGAATAGGCCTTTTTGGAACAAAATGAGCTTTTCTGCACTTTGAAAACTATGAACTACAGGAAGTGTTTCTTTAAAAACCTAACACAATTCTCATAAGGACGGAAATGCTGAATGCTGCAGCTTCTATCGTCGATGGTTTTCTTATGAGAGATACAAGGGTTTCTTCACCTCAGCTGAATATACGTTAAGTTAACAAACAGAGTCTATCCCCACCTTGAACCACCTAAGTTCCAGGAAGTATTCCTTTAAAAAACTAGCCGAATTCTACAGGGAAACAATGTGGTAGAAGCTCCTGGTCATAAGACAGATAGATTTCTTTCCAGAGATACATGTGGTTCTTCAAGTTAGCTGAATAGGCCTATTTAGAACAACATGAGCCTTTCTCCACCTAGAAAATTCTGATATGCAACAGATATTCCTTTCAAAATCACACTCAATTCTCACAGGGAAACAATGTGGTTGATGCTACATCTTTTAAAACAGGTGGTTTTCTTGAAGGAGACAGATGTGTTCCTTCAACTCAAAGGAAAATGCCGAGTTGGAGCCAATGGAATCTATCTCCACCTTGAAACACCTAAGATGCAGGATGTGTTTTCTCAGAACAAACTGAATTCTCACAGGAAAAGCATGTGCTACATCCTCCTGCATCGACCAATGAAGGATTTCCTTGACAGACACATGTGTTTCATCACCTCACCTGAATAGGTGTATTTGAAGCACAAGGAGCCTTTCTCCCCTTTGAACATTTTGGTTTGCAGGAATTATTCCTTTCAAAACATAACACAAATCTCACTGGAAAAAAAGGTGCTACATGCTCCTGCTTCTAACACAGGTGGTTTTCTTTTGAGGGATACAAGGATTCCTTCAATTTAGCTGAATAGGTCTATTTGCAACAAAATGAGCCCTTCTCCACCTTGAAAACTATCGTTCACAGGAATTATTCCTTTCAAAACTAACTCAATTCTCTGCGGGAGACAATGCAGAAGATGCTGCAGCTTCTCTCATAGATGGTTGTCTTTGGAGAGATAAACGTGTTTCCTCCCCTCAGTTGAATAGGCCTATTTGGAGCAACAAGGGCCTATCTCCACCTTGAAGCACCTAATTTCCAGGAAGTCTTTCTTTCAAAAGTTAACTCAGTCATCACAGAGAAACAATGTGCTGCTAGCTTCGGTTTCTACACAGATGGATTTCCTTCGAGAGATACTTGAGTTTCTTCAAGTAAGATGAATTGGTGGATCTGCAGCAAAATGAGCCTTTTCCATCTGGAAAACTTTGGTTTGCAGGAAGTACTCCTTTCAGAAACTAACTGAGTTCTCATGGCATAAAAATGGGCTCTGTGCGGCAGTCGCTTTCGTAGCTGAGTTTCTGTGAAGAGATACATATGGTTCTTCAACGTAGGTGACTAGGCCTATTTGGAGCAAACTGAGGCTATTTCCACCTTGATAGACCGTGGTTGCAGGAAGTATTCTTTTCCAAAACTTACGCAATTCTCACAGGAAAACAATGTGCTAGGTGCTCCTGCTTCAAACCGGGGTGGTTTTCTTTCGAGAAATACCTGTATTTCTTCAACTTAGCCAAGTAGGGCTACTTGGAATAAAATGAGCCTTTTCGACCTTGAAAACTGTGAATTGCAGGAATTACTCTTCTCCAAATTCAATTCAACTCTCAAAGGGATACATTGTGCTAGATGCTAGACCTTCTACCATGCATACTTTTCTTTTAGAGGTACATGTACTTCCTCTACTCAGCTGAATAGCCCTCATGGACCAAACGCAGCCTATCTCGCCCTGCAAACACCTAAGATTCATGAAGAATTCCTTTCAAAAACTAACACAGTTCTCACAGGAAAGCATGTGCTTCTAAAGTGGATGGTTTTCCTTTGAGAGATACATGTGTTTCTTCAACTTAGCTGAATAGGCCTATTTGAAATGAGGGGAGCCTACTTTGATTATTGATATTTGCAGGGTGCAATGCTTTAAAAAACTAAATGAATTCTCATAGTGAAACACTGTGCTAGATGTAGCAGTTTCTACCATTGATGGATTTCTTTGCATACATGCATGTGTATCTTCAATTCACCCAAATAGGCCTACTTAGAGTAAGCACATGCTCTCTCCATCTTGAAACACGTAAGTGGCAGTAAGTATTTCTTTCAAAAATAACTCAAGTCTCAGAGGGAAACAACGTGCTCAATGCAAATGCTTCCATCACAGACGGTTTCCTTTGGAAAGGTACATGTGTTACATCTCCTTAGGGGAATAGGCCTATTTGGAACAAAATGATCCTTTCTCCACTGTGAATACTATGACTTGCAGGATGTATTCCACTCACAAAGTAACTCAAGTCTCACAAGGAAACAAAGTGGTAGGTTCTTCGCACGTAACATAGATTATTTTCTTTTGAGATACACACATGTTTCATCAACTTACTTGAACTGGCATGTTTGCAAGAAAATGAGACTTTCTCCACCTGGAAAAGTATGATTTGCAGGAGTTATTCTTCCAAAACCTATCTGAAGTCTCACAGGGAAACAATGTGGTTGAAACTCCTGCTTCTAACTCGATGGTTTTCTTTCTAGGAATGCATGTGTTTCATCAACTTAGTTGACTATTCCTATTTGGAACACAATGAGCCTATCTCCCACCTGAAAACTGTGATCAGCAGGATGTATTCCTTTCCAAAACTTGCTTAATTCTCAAAGGGAAACCGTGTGCTACAAGCTGCAGCTTCCAACATAGGTGATTGTCTTTGCAGGGCTACATGTGTTTCTTCAACTCACCTGAATAGGCCTACTTAGTGCAAAGAGAGACCTTCTGCACCTTGAAACAACTACGTTGCAAGAGATAGTCCTTTCAAAAACCAATTTAATTGTCCCAAGAACAAGGTGCTAAATGCTGCAGTTTCTAGCATACATTGTTTTCTTTGGGCAGGAACATGTGTTACTTCCACTCAGCTGAATACGCCTATTTTGAGCAAACACAGCCTAGCTCCACTTTGAAACACCAAAGTTGCTGGAAGCATTCCTTTCCAGAACGGACACAATTCTCACTGGAATACAATGTGTCAGATGCTCCGGCTTCTAACATAGACGGTTTTCTTTGGAGAGATACTTGGGTTTCTTAAACTCAGCTGAATATACTTTAAGGGATCAGACAGAGTCTATCTCCACCTTCAACCACCTAAGTTCCAGGAAGTATTCCTTTAAAAAACTCACCGAATACTGCAGGCAAACAATGTGGTTGAACCTGCTGGTTCTAAGACAGATGATTTTCTTTCAAGAGATACATGTGTGTCTAGAAGTTAGCTGAATAGGCCACTTTGGAACAAAATGAGCCTTTCTCCACCTAAAAAATACTGATTCTCAGGAGTTATTCCTTTCAAAACCAAATTCAATTTGGACAGGGAAACAGTGTGCTAGATGCTCCTGCTTCAAACAGGGATTGTTTTCTTTCGAGAATTACCTGTGTTTCTTCCCTGTAGCCCAGTAGGGCTATTTGGAATAAAGTGAGCCTTTTCGACCTTGAAAACTGTGATTTGCAGGGATTACTCATTTCGAAAACTAATTCAACTCTCAAAGTGAAACAATGTGCTCTGCTACAGCTTCTAGCATACATGCTTTTCTTTGAAGAGGTACATGAATTTCTTCAACTCAGCTGGAGAGCCCTAATAGACCAAACGCAGTCTATATTAACCCTTCAACACCTAAGATTCAGGAAGTTTTCCTTTACAAACTAATGCAGTTCTCACAGGAAAACAGTGTGCTTCTAACATGGATGGTTTTCCTGTGAGAGATACATGTGTTTCTTCAACTCAGCGGAAAAGGCATATTTGGAGCAAAGAGAGACAATCTATCTTGAAATACCTTAGTTGCAGGAAGCATTGCATTGAAAACCTAACTCAATACTCACAAGGAATCAATGTTCTACATGCTCCTGCATCTAATAGCGATGGTTTTCTTTGAGAGATACCTGTGTTTCTTCCACTTGGCTGAATAGGCCTTTTTGGAACAAAATGAGCTTTTCTGCACTTTGAAAACTATGAACTACAGGAAGTGTTTCTTTAAAAACCTAACACAATTCTCATAAGGACGGAAATGCTGAATGCTGCAGCTTCTATCGTCGATGGTTTTCTTATGAGAGATACAAGGGTTTCTTCACCTCAGCTGAATATACGTTAAGTTAACAAACAGAGTCTATCCCCACCTTGAACCACCTAAGTTCCAGGAAGTATTCCTTTAAAAAACTAGCCGAATTCTACAGGGAAACAATGTGGTAGAAGCTCCTGGTCATAAGACAGATAGATTTCTTTCCAGAGATACATGTGGTTCTTCAAGTTAGCTGAATAGGCCTATTTAGAACAACATGAGCCTTTCTCCACCTAGAAAATTCTGATATGCAACAGATATTCCTTTCAAAATCACACTCAATTCTCACAGGGAAACAATGTGGTTGATGCTACATCTTTTAAAACAGGTGGTTTTCTTGAAGGAGACAGATGTGTTCGTTCAACTCAATGGAAAATGCCGAGTTGGAGCCAATGGAATCTATCTCCACCTTGAAACACCTAAGATGCAGGATGTGTTTTTTCAGAACAAACTGAATTCTCACAGGAAAAGCATGTGCTACATCCTCCTGCATCGACCAATGAAGGATTTCCTTGACAGACACATGTGTTTCATCACCTCACCTGAATAGGTGTATTTGAAGCACAAGGAGCCTTTCTCCCCTTTGAACATTTTGGTTTGCAGGAATTATTCCTTTCAAAACATAACACAAATCTCACTGGAATAAAAGGTGCTACATGCTCCTGCTTCTAACACAGGTGGTTTTCTTTTGAGGGATACAAGGATTCCTTCAATTTAGCTGAATAGCTCTATTTGCAACAAAATGAGCCCTTCTCCACCTTGAAAACTATCGTTCACAGGAATTATTCCTTTCAAAACTAACTCAATTCTCTGAGGGAGACAATGCAGAAGATGCTGCAGCTTCTCTCATAGATGGTTGTCTTTGGAGAGATAAACGTGTTTCCTCCCCTCAGTTGAATAGGCCTATTTGGAGCAACAAGGGCCTATCTCCACCTTGAAGCACCTAATTTCCAGGAAGTCTTTCTTTCAAAAGTTAACTCAGTCATCACAGAGAAACAATGTGCTGCTAGCTTCGGTTTCTACACAGATGGATTTCCTTCGAGAGATACTTGAGTTTCTTCAAGTAAGATGAATTGGTGGATCTGCAGCAAAATGAGCCTTTTCCATCTGGAAAACTTTGGTTTGCAGGAAGTACTCCTTTCAGAAACTAACTGAGTTCTCATGGCATAAAAATGGGCTCTGTGCAGCAGCCGCTTTCGTAGCTGAGTTTCTGTGAAGAGATACATATGGTTCTTCAACGTAGGTGACTAGGCCTATTTGGAGCAAACTGAGGCTATTTCCACCTTGATAGACCGTGGTTGCAGGAAGTATTCTTTTCCAAAACTTACGCAATTCTCACAGGAAAACAATGTGCTAGGTGCTCCTGCTTCAAACCGGGGTGGTTTTCTTTCGAGAAATACCTGTGTTTCTTCAACTTAGCCAAGTAGGGCTACTTGGAATATAATGAGCCTTTTCGACCTTGAAAACTTTGAATTGCAGGAATTACTCTTCTCCAAATCCAATTCAACTCTCAAAGGGATACATTGTGCTAGATGCTAGAGCTTCTACCATGCATACTTTTCTTTTAGAGGTACATGTACTTCCTCTACTCAGCTGAATAGCCCTCATGGATCAAACGCAGCCTATCTCGAACTGCAAACACCTAAGATTCATGAAGAATTCCTTTCAAAAACTAACACAGTTCTCACAGGAAAGCATGTGCTTCTAACATGGATGGTTTTCCTTTGAGAGATACATGTGTTTCTTTAACTTAGCTGAATAGGCCTATTTGAAATGAGGGGAGCCTACTTTGAATATTGATATTTGCAGGGTGTAATGCTTTAAAAAACTAAATGAATTCTCATAGTGAAACACTGTGCTAGATGTGGCAGTTTCTACCATTGATGGATTTCTTTGCATACATGCATGTGTATCTTCAGGTCACCCAAATAGGCCTACTTAGAGTAAGCACATGCTCTCTCCATCTTGAAACACCTAAGTGGCAGTAAGTATTCCTTTCAAAAATAACTCAAGTCTCAGAGGGAAACAACGTGCTCAATGCAAATGCTTCCATCACAGATGGTTTCCTTTGGAGAGGTACATGTGTTACATCTCCTTAGGGGAATAGGCCTATTTGGAACAAAATGATCCTTTCTCCACTGTGAATACTATGACTTGCAGGATGTATTCCACTCACAAAGTAACTCAAGTCTCACAAGGAAACAAAGTGGTAGGTTCTTTGCATGTAACATAGATTATTTTCTTTTGAGATACACACATGTTTCATCAACTTACTTGAACTGGCATATTTGCAAGAAAATGAGACTTTCTCCACCTGGAAAAGTATGATTTGCAGGAGTTATTCTTCCAAAACCTATCTGAAGTCTCACAGGGAAACAATGTGGTTGAAACTCCTGCTTCTAACTCGATGGTTTTCTTTCTAGGAATGCATGTGTTTCATCAACTTAGTTGACTATTCCTATTTGGAACACAATGAGCCTATCTCCCACCTGAAAACTGTGATCAGCAGGATGGATTCCTTTCCAAAACTTGCTTAATTCTCAAAGGGAAACAGTGTGCTAGAAGCTGCGGCTTCCAACATAGGTGATTGTCTTTACAGGGCTACATGTGTTTCTTCAACTCACCTGAATAGGCCTACTTAGTGCAAAGAGAGACCTTCTGCACCTTGAAACAACTACGTTGCAAGAGATAGTCCTTTCAAAAACCAATTTAATTGTCCCAAGAACAAGGTGCTAAATGCTGCAGTTTCTAGCATACATGGTTTTCTTTGGGCAGGAACATGTGTTACTTCCACTCAGCTGAATACGCCTATTTTGAGCAAACACAGCCTAGCTCCACTTTGAAACACCAAAGTTGCTGGAAGCATTCCTTTCCAGAACGGACACAATTCTCACTGGAATACAATGTGTCAGATGCTCCGGCTTCTAACATAGACGGTTTTCTTTGGAGAGATACTTGGGTTTCTTAAACTCAGCTGAATATACTTTAAGGGATCAGACAGAGTCTATCTCCACCTTCAACCACCTAAGTTCCAGGAAGTATTCCTTTAAAAAACTCACCGAATACTGCAGGCAAACAATGTGGTTGAAGCTGCTGGTTCTAAGACAGATGATTTTCTTTCAAGAGATACATGTGTGTCTAGAAGTTAGCTGAATAGGCCACTTTGGAACAAAATGAGCCTTTCTCCACCTAAAAAATACTGATTCTCAGGAGTTATTCCTTTCAAAACCAAATTCAATTTGGACAGGGAAACAGTGTGCTAGATGCTCCTGCTTCAAACAGGGATTTTTTTCTTTCGAGAAATACCTGTGTTTCTTCCCTGTAGCCCAGTAGGGCTATTTGGAATAAAGTGAGCCTTTTCGACCTTGAAAACTGTGATTTGCAGGGATTACTCATTTCGAAAACTAATTCAACTCTCAAAGTGAAACAATGTGCTCTGCTACAGCTTCTAGCATACATGCTTTTCTTTGAAGAGGTACATGAATTTCTTCAACTCAGCTGGAGAGCCCTAATAGACCAAACATAGTCTATATTAACCCTTCAACACCTAAGATTCAGGAAGTTTTCCTTTACAAACTAATGCAGTTCTCACAGGAAAACAGTGTGCTTCTAACATGGATGGTTTTCCTGTGAGAGATACATGTGTTTCTTCAACTCAGCAGAAAAGGCATATTTGGAGCAAAGGGAGACAATCTATCTTGAAATCCCTTAGTTGCAGGAAGCATTGCATTGAAAACCTAACTCAATACTCACAAGGAATCAATGTTCTACATGCTCCTGCATCTAATAGCGATGGTTTTCTTTGAGAGATACCTGTGTTTCTTCCACTTGGCTGAATAGGCCTTTTTGGAACAAAATGAGCTTTTCTGCACTTTGAAAACTATGAACTACAGGAAGTGTTTCTTTAAAAACCTAACACAATTCTCATAAGGACGGAAATGCTGAATGCTGCAGCTTCTATCGTGGATGGTTTTCTTATGAGAGATACAAGGGTTTCTTCACCTCAGCTGAATATACGTTAAGTTAACAAACAGAGCCTATCACCACCTTGAACCACCTAAGTTCCAGGAAGTATTCCGTTAAAAAACTAGCCGAATTCTACAGGGAAACCATGTGGTAGAAGCTCCTGGTCATAAGACAGATAGATTTCTTTCCAGAGGTACATGTGGTTCTTCAAGTTAGCTGAATAGGCCTATTTAGAACAACATGAGCCTTTCTCCACCTAGAAAATTCTGATATGCAGCAGATATTCCTTTCAAAATCAAACTCAATTCTCACAGGGAAACAATGTGGTTGATGCTACATCTTTTAAAACAGGTGGTTTTGTTGAAGGAGACAGATGTGTTCCTTCAACTCAATGGAAAATGCCGAGTTGGAGCCAATGGAATCTATCTCCACCTTGAAACACCTAAGATGCAGGATGTGTTTTTTCAGAACAAACTGAATTCTCACAGGAAAAGCATGTGCTACATCCTCCTGCATCGAACAATGAAGGATTTCCTTGACAGACACATGTGTTTCATCACCTCACCTGAATAGGTGTATTTGAAGCACAAGGAGCCTTTCTCCCCTTTGAACATTTTGGTTTGCAGGAATTATTCCTTTCAAAACATTACACAAATCTCACTGGAAAAAAGGTGCTACATGCTCCTGCTTCTAACACAGGTGGTTTTCTTTTGAGGGATACAAGGATTCCTTCAATTTAGCTGAATAGCTCTATTTGCAACAAAATGAGCCCTTCTCCACCTTGAAAACTATCGTTCACAGGAATTTTTCCTTTCAAAACTAACTCAATTCTCTGCAGGAGACAATGCAGAAGATGCTGCAGCTTCTCTCATAGATGGTTGTCTTTGGAGAGATAAACGTGTTTCCTCCCCTCAGTTGAATAGGCCTACTTGGAGCAACAAGGGCCTATCTCCACCTTGAAGCACCTAATTTCCAGGAAGTCTTTCTTTCAAAAGTTAACTCAGTCATCACAGAGAAACAATGTGCTGCTAGCTTCGGTTTCTACACAGATGGATTTCCTTAGAGATACTTGAGTTTCTTCAAGTAAGATGAATTGGTGGATCTGCAGCAAAATGAGCCTTTTCCATCTGGAAAACTTTGGTTTGCAGGAAGTACTCCTTTCAGAAACTAACTGAGTTCTCATGGCATAAAAATGGGCTCTGTGCGGCAGCCACTTTCGTAGCTGAGTTTCTGTGAAGAGATACATATGGTTCTTCAACGTAGGTGACTAGGCCTATTTGGAGCAAACTGAGGCTATTTCCACCTTGATAGACCGTGGTTGCAGGAAGTATTCTTTTCCAAAACTTACGCAATTCTCACAGGAAAACAATGTGCTAGGTGCTCCTGCTTCAAACCGGGGTGGTTTTCTTTCGAGAAATACCTGTGTTTCTTCAACTTAGCCAAGTAGGGCTACTTGGAATAAAATGAGCCTTTTCGACCTTGAAAACTGTGAATTGCAGGAATTACTCTTCTCCAAATTCAACTCAACTCTCAAAGGGATACATTGTGCTAGATGCTAGAGCTTCTACCATGCATACTTTTCTTTTAGAGGTACATGTACTTCCTCTACTCAGCTGAATAGCCCTCATGGACCAAACGCAGCCTATCTCGCCCTGCAAACACCTAAGATTCATGAAGAATTCCTTTCAAAAACTAACACAGTTCTCACAGGAAAGCATGTGCTTCTAACATGGATGGTTTTCCTTTGAGAGATACATGTGTTTCTTCAACTTAGCTGAATAGGCCTATTTGAAATGAGGGGAGCCTACTTTGAATATTGATATTTGCAGGGTGCAATGCTTTAAAAAACTAAATGAATTCTCATAGTGAAACACGGTGCTAGATGTGGCAGTTTCTACCATTGATGGATTTCTTTGCATACATGCATGTGTATCTTCAATTCACCCAAATAGGCCTACTTAGAGTAAGCACATGCTCTCTCCATCTTGAAACACCTAAGTGGCAGTAAGTATTCCTTTCAAAAATAACTCAAGTCTCAGAGGGAAACAACGTGCTCAATGCAAATGCTTCCATCACAGACGGTTTCCTTTGGAGAGGTACATGTGTTACATCTCCTTAGGGGAATAGGCCTATTTGGAACAAAATGATCCTTTCTCCACTGTGAATACAATGACTTGCAGGATGTATTCCACTCACAAAGTAACTCAAGTCTCACAAGGAAACAAAGTGGTAGGTTCTTCGCACGTAGCATAGATTATTTTCTTTTGAGATACACACATGTTTCATCAACTTACTTGAACTGGCATGTTTGCAAGAAAATGAGACTTTCTCCACCTGGAAAAGTATGATTTGCAGGAGTTATTCTTCCAAAACCTATCTGAAGTCTCACAGGGAAACAATGTGGTTGAAACTCCTGCTTCTAACTCGATGGTTTTCTTTCTAGGAATGCATGTGTTTCATCAACTTAGTTGACTATTCCTATTTGGAACACAATGAGCCTATCTCCCACCTGAAAACTGTGATCAGCAGGATGGATTCCTTTCCAAAACTTGCTTAATTCTCAAAGGGAAACAGTGTGCTAGAAGCTGCGGCTTCCAACATAGGTGATTGTCTTTGCAGGGCTACATGTGTTTCTTCAACTCACCTGAATAGGCCTACTTAGTGCAAAGAGAGACCTTCTGCACCTTGAAACAACTACGTTGCAAGAGATAGTCCTTTCAAAAACCAATTTAATTGTCCCAAGAACAAGGTGCTAAATGCTGCAGTTTCTAGCATACATGGTTTTCTTTGGGCAGGAACATGTGTTACTTCCACTCAGCTGAATAGGCCTATTTGGAGCAAACACAGCCTAGCTCCACTTTGAAACACCAAAGTTGCTGGAAGCATTCCTTTCCAGAACGGACACAATTCTCACTGGAATACAATGTGTCAGATGCTCCGGCTTCTAACATAGACGGTTTTCTTTGGAGAGATACTTGGGTTTCTTAAACTCAGCTGAATATACTTTAAGGGATCAGACAGAGTCTATCTCCACCTTCAACCACCTAAGTTCCAGGAAGTATTCCTTTAAAAAACTCACCGAATACTGCAGGCAAACAATGTGGTTGAAGCTGCTGGTTCTAAGACAGATGATTTTCTTTCAAGAGATACATGTGTGTCTAGAAGTTAGCTGAATAGGCCACTTTGGAACAAAATGAGCCTTTCTCCACCTAAAAAATACTGATTCTCAGGAGTTATTCCTTTCAAAACCAAATTCAATTTGGACAGGGAAACAGTGTGCTAGATGCTCCTGCTTCAAACAGGGATTTTTTTCTTTCGAGAAATACCTGTGTTTCTTCCCTGTAGCCCAGTAGGGCTATTTGGAATAAAGTGAGCCTTTTCGACCTTGAAAACTGTGATTTGCAGGGATTACTCATTTCGAAAACTAATTCAACTCTCAAAGTGAAACAATGTGCTCTGCTACAGCTTCTAGCATACATGCTTTTCTTTGAAGAGGTACATGAATTTCTTCAACTCAGCTGGAGAGCCCTAATAGACCAAACATAGTCTATATTAACCCTTCAACACCTAAGATTCAGGAAGTTTTCCTTTACAAACTAATGCAGTTCTCACAGGAAAACAGTGTGCTTCTAACATGGATGGTTTTCCTGTGAGAGATACATGTGTTTCTTCAACTCAGCGGAAAAGGCATATTTGGAGCAAAGGGAGACAATCTATCTTGAAATCCCTTAGTTGCAGGAAGCATTGCATTGAAAACCTAACTGAATACTCACAAGGAATCAATGTTCTAGATGCTGCTGCATCTAATAGCGATGATTTTCTTTGAGCGATACCTGTGTTTCTTCCACTTTTCTGAATAGGCCTTTTTGCAACAAAATGAGCTTTTCTGCACTTTGACAACTATGAACAACAGGAAATATTTCTTTCCAAACCTAACACAATTCTCATACGGAGCATGCTGAATGCTGCAGCTTCTAACGTAGATGGTTTTCTTATGAGAGATACAAGGGTTTCTTCACCTCGGCTGAATATACCTTAAGTGAACCAACAGAGTCTATCCCCACCTTGAACCACCTCAGTTCCAGGAAGTATTCTTTCAAAAAACTAAGCGAATTCTACAGGGAAACAATGTGGTAGAAGCTCCTGGTCATAAGACAGATAGATTTCTTTCCAGAGATCCATGTGTTTCTTCAAGTTAGCTGAATAGGCCTATTTAGAACAACACGAGCCTTTCTCCACCTAGAAAATTCTGATATGCAAGAGATATTCCTTTCCAAACCAAATTCAATGCTCACAGGGAAACAATGTGGTAGATGCTACATCTTTTCAAACAGGTGGTTTTCTTGAAGGAGACACATGTGTTCCTTCAACTCAATGGAAAATGCCTAGTTGGAGCCAATGGAATCTATCTCCACCTTGAAACACCTAAGTTGCAGGATGTGTTTTTGCAGAACAAACTGAATTCTCACAGGAAAAGCATGTGCTACATTCTCCTGCATCGAACAATGAAGGATTTCCTTGAGAGACACATGTGTTTCATCACCTCACCTGAATAGGTGTATTTGAAGCACAAGGAGCCTTTCTCCCATTTGAACATTTTAGTCTGCGGGAATTATTCCTTTCAAAACATAACACAAGTCTCACTGGAAAAAAGGTGCTACATGCTCCTGCTTCTAGCACAGGTGGTTTTCTTTTGAGGGATACAAGGGTTCCTTCAATTTAGCTGAATAGGTCGATTTGCAACAAAATGAGACCTTCTCCACCTTGAAACCTATCGTTCACAGGAATTATTCCTTTCAAAACTAACTCAGTTCTCTGAGGGAGACAATGCAGAAGATGCTGCAGCTTCTATCATAGATGGTTGTCTTGGGAGAGATACACGTGTTTCCTCCCCTCAGTTGAATAGGCCTATTTGGAGCAAAAAGTGCCTATCTCCACCTTGAAGCACCTAATTTGCACGAAGTCTTTCTTTCAAAAGTTAACTCAGTTATCACAGAGAAACAATGTGCTGCTCGCTTCTGTTTCTACACAGATGGATTTCCTTCGAGAGGTACATGTGTTTCTTCAAGTAAGATGAATGGTGGATCTGCAGCAAAATGAGCCTTTTCCATCTTGAAAACTTTGGTTTGCAGGTAGTACTCCTTTCAAAAACTAACAGAGTTCTCGTGGCATAACAATGTGCTCGATGCGGCAGCCACTTTCATAGCTGGTTTTCTTTGGAGAGATACCTATGGTTCTTCAACTCAGGTGAATAGGCCTATTTGGAGCAAACTGAGGCTATTTGCACCTTGAAAGACCGTGGTTGCAGGAAGTATTCTTTTCCAAAACGTACGCAATTCTCACAGGAAAACAATGTGCTAGGTGCTCCTGCTTCAGAGATGGTTTCCTTTCGAGAAATACCTGTATTTCTTCAACTTAGCCAAGTAGGGCTATTTGGAATAAAATGAGCCTTTTCAGCCTTGAAAAAAGTGAATTGCAGGAATGACTCTTCTCAAAATCTAATTCAACTCTCAAAGGGAAACATTGTGCTAGATGCTAGAGCTTCTACCATGCATACTTTTCTTTTAGGGGTACATGTACTTCCTCTACTCAGCTGAATAGCCCTAATGGAACAAATGCAGCCTATCGCCCCCTGCAAACACCTAAGATTCATGAAGAATTCCTTTCAAAAACTAACACAGTTCTCACAGGAAAACATGTGCTTCTAACATGGATGGTTTTCTTTGAGAGATACATGTGTTTCTTCAACTTAGCTGAATAGACCTATTTGAAATGAGGTGAGCCTCCTACTTTGAATATTGATATTTGCAGGGTGCATTGCTGTAAAAAACTAAGTGAATTCTCATCGTGAAACACTGTGCTAGATGTGGCAGTTTCTAACATTGATGGATTTCTTTGCATACATGCATGTGTATCTTCAATTCACCCAAATAGGCCTATTTAGAGGAAGCACATGCTCTCTCCACCTTGAAACACCTACGTGACAGTAAGTATTCCTCTCAAAAATAACTCAAGTCTCAAAGGGAAACAACGTGCTAAATGCAAATGCTTCCATCCCAGACGGTTTCCTTTTGAGAGGTACATGTGTTACATCTCCTTAGGGGAATAGGCCTATTTGGAGCAAAATGAACCTTTCTCCACTTGGAAAACTATGATTTGCAGGATGTATTCCTTTCAAATAGTACCTCAAGTCTCACAAGGGAACAAAGTGGTGGATTCTTTGCATCTAACACGGATATTTTTCGTTCGAGATACACACATGTTTCATCAACTTCCTTGAACTGGCTTAATTGCAACAAAATGAGACTTTCTCCAACTTGAAAAGTATGATTTGCAGGAGTTATTCTTCCAAAACCTATCTGAAGTCCCACAGGGAAACAATGTGGTTGAAACTCCTGCTTCTAACTCGATGGTTTTCTTTCTAGGAATGCATGTGTTTCATCAACTTACTTGACTAGGCCTATTTGGAACACAACGAGCCTATCTCCAACCTGAAAACTGTGATTAGCAGGTTGTATTCCTTTCAAAAACTTACTTAATTCTCAAAGGGAAACAATGTGCTAGAAGCTGCGGCTTCCGACATAGGTGATTTTCTTTGCAGGGATACATGTGTTTCTTCAACTCACCTGAATAGGCCTATTTAGGGCAAAGAGAGACTTTCTGCACCTTGAAACAACTACGTTGCAAGAAATAGTCCTTTCAAAAACTAATTTAATTGTCACAAGAACAGGGTGCTGAATGCTGCAGTTTCTAGCATACATGGTTTTCTCTGGGGAGGAACATGTGTTACTTCAACTCAGCTGAATAGGCCTGTTTGGAGCAACCCAGTCTATCTCCGCTTTGAAACACCAAAGTTGTAGGAAGCATTCCTTTCCAAAACGGACACAATTCTCTCTGGAATACAATGTGTTAGATGTTGCGGCTTCTAACATAGATGGTTTTCTTTGGAGAGATACATGGGTTTCTTCAACTCAGCTGAATATACTTTAAGGGAGCAAACAGAGTCTATCTCCACCTTCAACCACCTGAGTTCCAGGAAGTATTCCTTTAAAAAACTCACCGAATACTACAGGGAAACAATGTGGTAGAAGCTCCTGGCTCTAAGACAGATGATTTTCTTTCAAGAGATATATGTGTTTCTACAAGTTAGCTGAATAGGCCAATTTGGAACAAAATGAGCCTTACTCCACCTCAAAAATATTGGTTCTCAGGAGTTATTCCTTTCAAAACCGAATTCAATTTTGACAGTGAAACAGTGTGCTAGATGCTCGCGCTTCAAACATGGATTGTTTTCTTTCCAGAAATACCTGTGTTTCTTCACTGTAGCCGAGTAGGCTATTTGGAATAAAATGAGCCTTTTCGACCTTGAGAACTGTGATTTGCAGGGATTATTCATTTCAAAAACTAATTCAGCTCTCAAAGTGAAACAATGTGCTCTGCTACAGCTTCTAGCATATATGCTTTTCTTTGAAGAGGTACATGAATTTCTTCCACTCAGCTGGATAGCCCTAATAGACCAAATGCAGTCTATATTAACCCTTCAACACCTGACATTCATGAAGTTTTCCTTTACAAACTAATGCAGTTCTCACAGGAAAACAGTGTGCTTCTAACATGGATGGTTTTCCTTTGAGAGATACATGTGTTTCTTCAACTCAGCAGAAAAGGCGTATTTGGAGCAAAGACAGACAATCTATCTTGAAATACCTTAGTTGCAGGAAGCATTGCATTGAAAACCTAACTGAATACTCACAAGGAATCAATGTTCTAGATGCTGCTGCATCTAATAGCGATGATTTTCTTTGAGCGATACCTGTGTTTCTTCCACTTTTCTGAATAGGCCTTTTTGCAACAAAATGAGCTTTTCTGCACTTTGACAACTATGAACAACAGGAAATATTTCTTTCCAAACCTAACACAATTCTCATACGGAGCATGCTGAATGCTGCAGCTTCTAACGTAGATGGTTTTCTTATGAGAGATACAAGGGTTTCTTCACCTCGGCTGAATATACCTTAAGTGAACCAACAGAGTCTATCCCCACCTTGAACCACCTCAGTTCCAGGAAGTATTCTTTCAAAAAACTAAGCGAATTCTACAGGGAATCAATGTGGTAGAAGCTCCTGGTCATAAGACAGATAGATTTCTTTCCAGAGATCCATGTGTTTCTTCAAGTTAGCTGAATAGGCCTATTTAGAACAACACGAGCCTTTCTCCACCTAGAAAATTCTGATATGCAAGAGATATTCCTTTCCAAACCAAATTCAATGCTCAAAGGGAAACAATGTGGTAGATGCTACATCTTTTCAAACAGGTGGTTTTCTTGAAGGAGACACATGTGTTCCTTCAACTCAATGGAAAATGCCTAGTTGGAGCCAATGGAATCTATCTCCACCTTGAAACACCTAAGTTGCAGGATGTGTTTTTGCAGAACAAACTGAATTCTCACAGGAAAAGCATGTGCTACATTCTCCTGCATCGAACAATGAAGGATTTCCTTGAGAGACACATGTGTTTCATCACCTCACCTGAATAGGTGTATTCGAAGCACAAGGAGCCTTTCTCCCATTTGAACATTTTAGTCTGCGGGAATTATTCCTTTCAAAACATAACACAAGTCTCACTGGAAAAAAGGTGCTACATGCTCCTGCTTCTAGCACAGGTGGTTTTCTTTTGAGGGATACAAGGGTTCCTTCAATTTAGCTGAATAGGTCGATTTGCAACAAAATGAGACCTTCTCCACCTTGAAACCTATCGTTCACAGGAATTATTCCTTTCAAAACTAACTCAGTTCTCTGAGGGAGACAATGCAGAAGATGCTGCAGCTTCTATCATAGATGGTTGTCTTTGGAGAGATACACGTGTTTCCTCACCTCAGTTGAATAGGCCTATTTGGAGCAAAAAGTGCCTATCTCCACCTTGAAGCACCTAATTTGCACGAAGTCTTTCTTTCAAAAGTTAACTCAGTTATCACAGAGAAACAATGTGCTGCTCGCTTCTGTTTCTACACAGATGGATTTCCTTCGAGAGGTACATGTGTTTCTTCAAGTAAGATGAATGGTGGATCTGCAGCAAAATGAGCCTTTTCCATCTTGAAAACCTTGGTTTGCAGGTAGTACTCCTTTCAAAAACTAACGGAGTTCTCGTGGCATAACAATGTGCTCGAAGCGGCAGCCACTTTCATAGCTGGTTTTCTTTGGAGAGATACCTATGGTTCTTCAACTCAGGTGAATAGGCCTATTTGGAGCAAACTGAGGCTATTTGCACCTTGAAAGACCGTGGTTGCAGGAAGTATTCTTTTCCAAAACGTACGCAATTCTCACAGGAAAACAATGTGCTAGGTGCTCCTGCTTCAGAGATGGTTTCCTTTCGAGAAATACCTGTATTTCTTCAACTTAGCCAAGTAGGGCTATTTGGAATAAAATGAGCCTTTTCAGCCTTGAAAAAAGTGAATTGCAGGAATGACTCTTCTCAAAATCTAATTCAACTCTCAAAGGGAAACATTGTGCTAGATGCTAGAGCTTCTACCATGCATACTTTTCTTTTAGGGGTACATGTACTTCCTCTACTCAGCTGAATAGCCCTAATGGAACAAATGCAGCCTATCGCCCCCTGCAAACACCTAAGATTCATGAAGAATTCCTTTCAAAAACTAACACAGTTCTCACAGGAAAACATGTGCTTCTAACATGGATGGTTTTCTTTGAGAGATACATGTGTTTCTTCAACTTAGCTGAATAGACCTATTTGAAATGAGGTGAGCCTCCTACTTTGAATATTGATATTTGCAGGGTGCATTGCTGTAAAAAACTAAATGAATTCTCATCGTGAAACACTGTGCTAGATGTGGCAGTTTGTAACATTGATGGATTTCTTTGCATACATGCATGTGTATCTTCAATTCACCCAAATAGACCTATTTAGAGGAAGCACATGCTCTCTCCACCTTGAAACACCTAAGTGGCAGTAAGTATTCCTCTCAAAAATAACTCAAGTCTCAAAGGGAAACAACGTGCTAAATGCAAATGCTTCCATCACAGACGGTTTCCTTTTGAGAGGTACACGTGTTACATCTCCTTAGGGGAATAGGCCTATTTGGAGCAAAATGAACCTTTCTCCACTTGGAAAACTATGATTTGCAGGATGTATTCCTTTCAAAAAGTACCTCAAGTCTCACAAGGGAACAAAGTGGTGGATTCTTTGCATCTAACACGGATATTTTTCTTTCGAGATACACACATGTTTCATCAACTTCCTTGAACTGGCTTAATTGCAACAAAATGAGACTTTCTCCAACTTGAAAAGTATGATTTGCAGGAGTTATTCTTCCAAAACCTATCTGAAGTCTCACAGGGAAACAATGTGGTTGAAACTCCTGCTTCTAACTCGATGGTTTTCTTTCTAGGAATGCATGTGTTTCATCAACTTACTTGACTAGGCCTATTTGGAACACAACGAGCCTATCTCCAACCTGAAAACTGTGATTAGCAGGTTGTATTCCTTTCAAAAACTTACTTAATTCTCAAAGGGAAACAATGTGCTAGAAGCTGCGGCTTCCGACATAGGTGATTGTCTTTGCAGGGATACATGTGTTTCTTCAACTCACCTGAATAGGCCTATTTAGGGCAAAGAGAGACTTTCTGCACCTTGAAACAACTACGTTGCAAGAAATAGTCCTTTCAAAAACTAATTTAATTGTCAGAAGAACAGGGTGCTGAATGCTGCAGTTTCTAGCATACATGGTTTTCTTTGGGGAGGAACATGTGTTACTTCAACTCAGCTGAATAGGCCTGTTTAGAGAAACCCAGTCTATCTCTGCTTTGAAACACCAAAGTTGTACGAAGCATTCCTTTCCAAAACGGACACAATTCTCTCTGGAATACAATGTGTTAGATGTTGCGGCTTCTAACATAGATGGCTTTCTTTGGAGAGATACATGGGTTTCTTCACCTCAGCTGAATATACTTTAAGGGAGCAAACAGAGTCTATCTCCACCTTCAACCACCCAGGTTCCAGTAAGTATTCCTTTAAAAAACTCACCGAATACTACAGGGAAACAATGTGGTAGAAGCTCCTGGCTCTAAGACAGATGATTTTCTTTCAAGAGATACATGTGTTTCTACAAGTTAGCTGAATAGGCCAATTTGGAACAAAATGAGCCTTACTCTACCTCAAAAATACTGGTTCTCAGGAGTTATTCCTTTCAAAACCGAATTCAATTTTGACAGGGCAACAGTGTGCTAGATGCTCGCGCTTCAAACAGGGATTGTTTTCTTTCCAGAAATACCTGTGTTTCTTCACTGTAGCCGAGTAGGCTATTTGGAATAAAATGAGCCTTTTCGACCTTGAGAACTGTGATTTGCAGGGATTATTCATTTCAAAAACTAATTCAGCTCTCAAAGTGAAACAATGTGCTCTGCTACAGCTTCTAGCATATATGCTTTTCTTTGAAGAGGTACATGAATTTCTTCCACTCAGCTGGATAGCCCTAATAGACCAAATGCAGTCTATATTAACCCTTCAACACCTGACATTCATGAAGTTTTCCTTTACAAACTAATGCAGTTCTCACAGGAAAACAGTGTGCTTCTAACATGGATGGTTTTCCTTTGAGAGATACATGTGTTTCTTCAACTCAGCAGAAAAGGCGTATTTGGAGCAAAGACAGACAATCTATCTTGAAATACCTTAGTTGCAGGAAGCATTGCATTGAAAACCTAACTGAATACTCACAAGGAATCAATGTTCTAGATGCTGCTGCATCTAATAGCGATGATTTTCTTTGAGCGATACCTGTGTTTCTTCCACTTTTCTAAATAGGCCTTTTTGCAACAAAATGAGCTTTTCTGCACTTTGACAACTATGAAGTACAGGAAATATTTCTTTCCAAACCTAACAAAATTCTCATAAGGAGGATGCTGAATGCTGCAGCTTCTAACGTAGATGGTTTTCTTATGAGAGATACAAGGGTTTCTTCACCTCGGCTGAATATACCTTAAGTGAACCAACAGAGTCTATCCCCACCTTGAACCACCTCAGTTCCAGGAAGTATTCTTTCAAAAAACTAAGCGAATTCTACAGGGAAACAATGTGGTAGAAGCTCCTGGTCATAAGACAGATAGATTTCTTTCCAGAGATCCATGTGTTTCTTCAAGTTAGCTGAATAGGCCTATTTAGAACAACACGAGCCTTTCTCCACCTAGAAAATTCTGATATGCAAGAGATATTCCTTTCCAAACCAAATTCAATGCTCACAGGGAAACAATGTGGTAGATGCTACATCTTTTCAAACAGGTGGTTTTCTTGAAGGAGACACATGTGTTCCTTCAACTCAATGGAAAATGCCTAGTTGGAGCCAATGGAATCTATCTCCACCTTGAAACACCTAAGTTGCAGGATGTGTTTTTGCAGAACAAACTGAATTCTCACAGGAAAAGCATGTGCTACATTCTCCTGCATCGAACAATGAAGGATTTCCTTGAGAGACACATGTGTTTCATCACCTCACCTGAATAGGTGTATTTGAAGCACAAGGAGCCTTTCTCCCATTTGAACATTTTAGTCTGCGGGAATTATTCCTTTCAAAACATAACACAAGTCTCACTGGAAAAAAGGTGCTACATGCTCCTGCTTCTAGCACAGGTGGTTTTCTTTTGAGGGATACAAGGGTTCCTTCAATTTAGCTGAATAGGTCGATTTGCAACAAAATGAGACCTTCTCCACCTTGAAACCTATCGTTCACAGGAATTATTCCTTTCAAAACTAACTCAGTTCTCTGAGGGAGACAATGCAGAAGATGCTGCAGCTTCTATCATAGATGGTTGTCTTTGGAGAGATACACGTGTTTCCTCACCTCAGTTGAATAGGCCTATTTGGAGCAAAAAGTGCCTATCTCCACCTTGAAGCACCTAATTTGCACGAAGTCTTTCTTTCAAAAGTTAACTCAGTTATCACAGAGAAACAATGTGCTGCTCGCTTCTGTTTCTACACAGATGGATTTCCTTCGAGAGGTACATGTGTTTCTTCAAGTAAGATGAATGGTGGATCTGCAGCAAAATGAGCCTTTTCCATCTTGAAAACTTTGGTTTGCAGGTAGTACTCCTTTCAAAAACTAACGGAGTTCTCGTGGCATAACAATGTGCTCGAAGCGGCAGCCACTTTCATAGCTGGTTTTCTTTGGAGAGATACCTATGGTTCTTCAACTCAGGTGAATAGGCCTATTTGGAGCAAACTGAGGCTATTTGCACCTTGAAAGACCGTGGTTGCAGGAAGTATTCTTTTCCAAAACGTACGCAATTCTCACAGGAAAACAATGTGCTAGGTGCTCCTGCTTCAGAGATGGTTTCCTTTCGAGAAATACCTGTATCTCTTCAACTTAGCCAAGTAGGGCTATTTGGAATAAAATGAGCCTTTTCAGCCTTGAAAAAAGTGAATTGCAGGAATGACTCTTCTCAAAATCTAATTCAACTCTCAAAGGGAAACATTGTGCTAGATGCTAGAGCTTCTACCATGCATACTTTTCTTTTAGGGGTACATGTACTTCCTCTACTCAGCTGAATAGCCCTAATGGACCAAATGCAGCCTATCGCCCCCTGCAAACACCTAAGATTCATGAAGAATTCCTTTCAAAAACTAACACAGTTCTCACAGGAAAACATGTGCTTCTAACATGGATGGTTTTCTTTGAGAGATAATGTGTTTCTTCAACTTAGATGAATAGACCTATTGGAAATGAGGTGAGCCTCCTACTTTGAATATTGATATTTGCAGGGTGCATTGCTGTAAAAAACTAAATGAATTCTCATCGTGAAACACTGTGCTAGATGTGGCAGTTTGTAACATTGATGGATTTCTTTGCATACATGCATGTGTATCTTCAATTCACCCAAATAGACCTATTTAGAGGAAGCACATGCTCTCTCCACCTTGAAACACCTAAGTGGCAGTAAGTATTCCTCTCAAAAATAACTCAAGTCTCAAAGGGAAACAACGTGCTAAATGCAAATGCTTCCATCACAGACGGTTTCCTTTTGAGAGGTACACGTGTTACATCTCCTTAGGGGAATAGGCCTATTTGGAGCAAAATGAACCTTTCTCCACTTGGAAAACTATGATTTGCAGGATGTATTCCTTTCAAAAAGTACCTCAAGTCTCACAAGGGAACAAAGTGGTGGATTCTTTGCATCTAACACGGATATTTTTCTTTCGAGATACACACATGTTTCATCAACTTCCTTGAACTGGCTTAATTGCAACAAAATGAGACTTTCTCCAACTTGAAAAGTATGATTTGCAGGAGTTATTCTTCCAAAACCTATCTGAAGTCTCACAGGGAAACAATGTGGTTGAAACTCCTGCTTCTAACTCGATGGTTTTCTTTCTAGGAATGCATGTGTTTCATCAACTTACTTGACTAGGCCTATTTGGAACACAACGAGCCTATCTCCAACCTGAAAACTGTGATTAGCAGGTTGTATTCCTTTCAAAAACTTACTTAATTCTCAAAGGGAAACAATGTGCTAGAAGCTGCGGCTTCCGACATAGGTGATTGTCTTTGCAGGGATACATGTGTTTCTTCAACTCACCTGAATAGGCCTATTTAGGGCAAAGAGAGACTTTCTGCACCTTGAAACAACTACGTTGCAAGAAATAGTCCTTTCAAAAACTAATTTAATTGTCACAAGAACAGGGTGCTGAATGCTGCAGTTTCTAGCATACATGGTTTTCTTTGGGGAGGAACATGTGTTACTTCAACTCAGCTGAACAGGCCTGTTTAGAGAAACCCAGTCTATCTCCGCTTTGAAACACCAAAGTTGTAGGAAGCATTCCTTTCCAAAACGGACACAATTCTCTCTGGAATACAATGTGTTAGATGTTGCGGCTTCTAACATAGATGGCTTTCTTTGGAGAGATACATGGGTTTCTTCACCTCAGCTGAATATACTTTAAGGGAGCAAACAGAGTCTATCTCCACCTTCAACCACCCAGGTTCCAGTAAGTATTCCTTTAAAAAACTCACCGAATACTACAGGGAAACAATGTGGTAGAAGCTCCTGGCTCTAAGACAGATGATTTTCTTTCAAGAGATACATGTGTTTCTACAAGTTAGCTGAATAGGCCAATTTGGAACAAAATGAGCCTTACTCCACCTCAAAAATACTGGTTCTCAGGAGTTATTCCTTTCAAAACCGAATTCAATTTTGACAGGGAAACAGTGTGCTAGATGCTCGCGCTTCAAACAGGGATTGTTTTCTTTCCAGAAATACCTGTGTTTCTTCACTGTAGCCGAGTAGGCTATTTGGAATAAAATGAGCCTTTTCGACCTTGAGAACTGTGATTTGCAGGGATTATTCATTTCAAAAACTAATTCAGCTCTCAAAGTGAAACAATGTGCTCTGCTACAGCTTCTAGCATATATGCTTTTCTTTGAAGAGGTACATGAATTTCTTCCACTCAGCTGGATAGCCCTAATAGACCAAATGCAGTCTATATTAACCCTTCAACACCTGACATTCATGAAGTTTTCCTTTACAAACTAATGCAGTTCTCACAGGAAAACAGTGTGCTTCTAACATGGATGGTTTTCCTTTGAGAGATACATGTGTTTCTTCAACTCAGCAGAAAAGGCGTACTTGGAGCAAAGACAGACAATCTGTCTTGAAATACCTTAGTTGCAGGAAGCATTGCATTGAAATCCTAACTGAATACTCACAAGGAATCAATGTTCTAGATGCTGCTGCATCTAATAGCGATGATTTTCTTTGAGCGATACCTGTGTTTCTTCCACTTTTCTGAATAGGCCTTTTTGCAACAAAATGAGCTTTTCTGCACTTTGACAACTATGAACAACAGGAAATATTTCTTTCCAAACCTAACACAATTCTCATACGGAGCATGCTGAATGCTGCAGCTTCTAACGTAGATGGTTTTCTTATGAGAGATACAAGGGTTTCTTCACCTCGGCTGAATATACCTTAAGTGAACCAACAGAGTCTATCCCCACCTTGAACCACCTCAGTTCCAGGAAGAATTCTTTCAAAAAACTAAGCGAATTCTACAGGGAAACAATGTGGTAGAAGCTCCTGGTCATAAGACAGATAGATTTCTTTCCAGAGATCCATGTGTTTCTTCAAGTTAGCTGAATAGGCCTATTTAGAACAACACGAGCCTTTCTCCACCTAGAAAATTCTGATATGCAAGAGATATTCCTTTCCAAACCAAATTCAATGCTCACAGGGAAACAATGTGGTAGATGCTACATCTTTTCAAACAGGTGGTTTTCTTGAAGGAGACACATGTGTTCCTTCAACTCAATGGAAAATGCCTAGTTGGAGCCAATGGAATCTATCTCCACCTTGAAACACCTAAGTTGCAGGATGTGTTTTTGCAGAACAAACTGAATTCTCACAGGAAAAGCATGTGCTACATTCTCCTGCATCGAACAATGAAGGATTTCCTTGAGAGACACATGTGTTTCATCACCTCACCTGAATAGGTGTATTTGAAGCACAAGGAGCCTTTCTCCCATTTGAACATTTTAGTCTGCGGGAATTATTCCTTTCAAAACATAACACAAGTCTCACTGGAAATAAGGTGCTACATGCTCCTGCTTCTAGCACAGGTGGTTTTCTTTTGAGGGATACAAGGGTTCCTTCAATTTAGCTGAATAGGTCGATTTGCAACAAAATGAGACCTTCTCCACCTTGAAACCTATTGTTCACAGGAATTATTCCTTTCAAAACTAACTCAGTTCTCTGAGGGAGACAATGCAGAAGATGCTGCAGCTTCTATCATAGATGGTTGTCTGTGGAGAGAAACACGTGTTTCCTCCCTTCAGCTGAATCGGCCTATTTATAGCAAAACGTGCCTATCTCCACCTTGAAGCACCTAATTTTCACGAAGTCTTTCAAAAGTTAACTCAGTTATCACAGAGAAACAATGTGCTGCTCGCCTCTGTTTGTACACAGATGGATTTCCTTCGAGAGATACATATGTTTCTTCAAGTAAAATGAATTGGTTGATCTGCAGCAAAATGAGCCTTTTCCATCTTGAAAACTTTGTTTTGCAGGAAGTACTCCTTTCAAAAACTGACTGAGTTCTCATTGCATACCATGGTGCTCTATGTGGCAGCCACTTTCATACCTGATTTACTTTGGAGAGATACATTTCTTTCTTCATCTCAGGCGTATTTGAAGCATACTGAGGCTATTTCCACCTTTAAAGACCATGGTTGCAGGAAGTATTCTTTTCTACAACTTACGCAATTGTCACAGGAAAACAATGTGCTAGGTGCTCCTGCTTCAAACAGGTATGCTTTTCTTTTGAGAAATACCTGTGTTTCTTCAAATTAGCCAAGTAGGGCTATTTGGAATAAAATGAGCCTTTTTGACCTTCAAAACGGTGAATTGCAGGAATTACTCTTCTAAAAATCCAATTCAACTCTCAAAGGGAAGCATTGTGCTAGATGCTAGAGCTTCTACCATACATACTTTTCTTTTAGAGGTACAGGTACTTTGTCTACTCAGCCGAGCAGCCCTAGTGGACCAAACGCAGCCTATTCACATTGCAAACACCTAAGATTCATGAAGAATTCCTTTCAAAAACTTACACAGTTCTCACAAGAAAACATGTGCTTCCAGCATGGAAGGGTTTCCTTTGAGAGATACATGTGTTTCCTCCACCTTGAAAAGTATGATTTGCAGTAGTTATTCTTCCAATAATAACTCTCCACATAATCCATCTATGTTAGAATCATGAGGGTCTAGCACACTGTTTCCTTGCAGGTATTGAGTTAGTTTTGAAAGAATCCTTCTTGAAACTTACGTGTTTCAGGTGGAGATAGGCTCTGTTTCCTCCAAAGAAGCCTTTTCAGGTGTGTTGAAGAAAGAAATGAATCTCCCCAAATACAACCATTTGTGTTGGAAGCAGGAGCATCTGGAACATTTTTTCCTGGTGAATATTGAGTTAGTTTTTGAAAGGAATACGTCCTGCAAATCATAGATTTCCTGGTGGAGAAATGCTCTTTTTGTTCCAAAATGGCCTATTCAGCTGAGTTGAAAACGCTTGTAGCTCTCCAAAGGCAACCATCTATGTTACATGCTCCAGCGTCCTACACATTTTTTTCCGGTGAGGTTCGAGTTCGTTTTGAAAGGAATCCTTCCTGCAACGTTGATTTATCAAGATGGTTTTCAGCTCTCTTTCTTCCAAGTAGGCGAATTCAGCTCAGGTGAAGAAACACATGGATCTCTCCAAAGAAACCACCTGTGTTAGACCCAGGAACATCTAGCATCTTGTTTCCCTGTGAAAATTGCTTTAGGTTCTGAAAGGAATACGTTCTGCAACTGAGTGGTTTGAATGAGGTGATAGGCTCATTATGCTTCAGATGGGCCTATTCAGCTAATTTGAGGGAACACATTTCTCTCTCGAAAAATATCCATCTGTTTCACAACTGGAGCATAGAGCATATTGTTGCTCGGTGATAATTTAGTTACTTTTTTTGAAAGGGACACTTCCTGAACAATCATAGTTTTCAAGGTGGATGTAGTCTCTGTTTGCTCCAAATCAGCCTTTTCAGCTAAGGTGAGGAGACACATGAATCTCTCGAAAGAAAACCATCTGTGTGAAAGGCAGGAGCATCTAGCACAGTATTTCCCTTTGAGAATTGAGTTCGTTTTTGATAGGAATTCTTTTGGCAAGTCATAATTATCAAGGTGGAGAAATGGTCATATTGTTCCAAATAGGCCTATTCATCGAGATGAAGAAACACAAGTATTTCTCGAAAGAAGACCTTTGTATTAGAAGCCGGAGGATCTAGCACGTAGTTTCCATGTGTAAATTGAGGTAGTTTTAAAAGGGAATACTACCTGAAAAATGATAATTGAAAGGTGGACAAGGGCTCATTTTATTCCAAATAGGCCTATTCAGGTGAGTTTAAGAAACACATGTGTCTCTAGAAAGGCAGCCATCACTGTTCGGAGCAGTAGGATCTAGAACATGGTCTCCAAGTTAAAAATGAATTCGTTTTTGCAATTAATGCTTCTTTCAAATCACCGTTTTCAAGGTGGACATAGTCTCTGTTTGCTCCAAATAGGCTTATTAGCTAAGTTGTAGAATAACATGTATCTCTCAAAAGATAACCATCTCTGTAAGAATCATGAGAGTCTAGCACATTGTTTCCATGTGACAATTGAATTCGTTTTTGAAAAGAATACTTCATGCAAAGCATAGCTTTCACCGAGGAGAAAGCCTCATTTTATTCCAATGCCTTATTTAGCTGACTGGAGGAAACCCGTGAATCTCTCCAAAGGAAACCATGTATCTTGGAGGGTGCAGCATCCTTCACATTGTCTCCCTGTGAGAATGGAGTTCGTTTTTGAAAGAAATACTTAAAGCAATGTGGGTTTTTCTACGTGATCATAGGCTCTTTGTTCCAAATAGGCCTATTCAGCCGAGTTGAAGAGAAACACGTCGGTTGACAGAAAACTCTGTGTGTTAGAAGCAGAAGCATGTAGCATATTGTTGCAGAGTGAGAATTGGTTTACGTTTTCAAATGAACACTTCCTGGAAGACATAGTTTTCAAGGTGGAGACAGGCAGAGTTTGCTCAAAGTAGGACTGTTGAGCTAAGTTGAAAAATCACAAGTAGGGCTCCAAAGAAATCCATCTATGCCTGAAGCTGTGGCATCCAGCAACTTGTTTCCTTGTGAGAATCAATGTAATTTTTGAAAGGAACACCTCCAGCAACTTAGGTTTTTGAATGTGAGAGTGGCTCAGATTACGTCAGATAGGCCTATTCAGCTAACATGAAGGAACATATGGATCCCTCGAAAGAAAAGCATCTGAGTTAGAAGCAGGAGCATCTAGCACATTGCTTCAATGTCAGAATTGAGTTAGTTTTTGGTAGGAATTCTTTTGGGAAATCAGTTTTCAAGGTGGAGAAATGGTCATTTTGTTCCAAATCTGCCTATTCATCTAGTTGAAGAAGCACGTGTATCTCTCAAGAGAAAACCATTGTGTTAGAAGCAGAAGCATCTAGCACTTTGTTTCCATGTGTAAACTGAGGCAGTTGTTGAAGAGAATACTTCCTGAAAATCAAAATTTTCCAGGTGGACAAAAGGCTCACTTTATTCAGAATAGGCCTATTCATTTAAGTATTAGGATAACAGGTAGCAATCAAAAGAAAACAGTCTGTGTTAGAAGCATGAGAGTCAATCACATTGTTTGCACGTGAAAACTGAGTTGGTTTTGAAAGGAATTCCTCCTCAAACCAAAGCTCTCAAGGGGGAGAAAGACTCATTTTATTCCAAAGGCCTGTTCGGGTGAGTAGAGAAACATCTATATCTCTGCAAAGGAAACTATCTTTGTTAAAGAGGCTACAGCATCCTGCATATTGTTTCCCTGTGAGACCTGAGTAATTTTTGGAATACTTCCTACAACGTCGAGTTTTCAATATGGTGATAGGCACTCTTTCTTGCAAATAGGCCTACTCAGCTGAGTTGAAGAAACACATGTATCTCTCCAAAGACAAACATCTGTGTTAGAAGCAGGAGCATCTAGAACATTGTTGCCCTGTGAGTTTTGAGTTAAATATTGAAAGGAACACTTCCTGCAACTTAGGTGTTTCAAGGTGGAGATGGGCTCTCTTTGCTCCAAATAGGCCTATTCATCTAAGTTGAAGAAACACATATGTCGCTCGACAGATAATTATAACTTTTAGAAGCATGAGCGCCAAAAACCTTGTTTCCCAGGAAGAATTGAGTAGTTTTTGAACAAAAGACATCCTGAAAATTACAGTTTTCAAGGTGGGGAGAGGCTCATTTTGTTGCAAAGAGGCCTATTTAGTTGAAGAAACACATGTATCTCTCCAAAGACAACCATTCGTGTTAGAAGTAGAAGCATGTAGCACATGGTTTCCCTGTGAGAATTGTGTTCGTTTTTGAAAGGAATTCTTTCTGTAAATCATAGTTTCCCAGGTGGAGAAAGTGTCATGGTGTTCCAAGTAGAAATAGCCATGTGAGTTGACGGAACACATTGTGTTAGAAAGGGGAGCATCTAGTACTTTGTTTCCAGTGTGAGAATTGACTTAGGATTCGAAAGGAATACTTCAGAAAATGATAATTTTCAAAGTGGAGAAAGGCTCATTTTGATCCACATAGGCCTATTCAGGTGAGTGGAAGAGACACAAGTGTCTCTCGAATGAATTTCATCAGTGCTACCATCAGGGCATCTAACACATTGTTGCCCAGTGACACTTGAGTTAGATTTTGAAAAGAATCCTCCCTGAAAATCATAGTTTTCAAGGTGGAGAAATGACCATTTCGTTCCAAATAACCTATTTAGCTGAGTTGAAGAAACACATGTGGCTCTCCAAGACAACCATAAGTGTTAGAAGCAGGAGCATCTAGAACATTGTTTCTCTGTGAGAATGGAGGTAGTTTTGACAGGAATACTTCCTGCAAATCACAGTTTTCATGGTGGAGAAGACTCATTTTCTTCCAAAGTGGCTATTCAGGTGAGGTGAAGAAACGCAATTACCTCTCCAAAGGAAACCATCTATGTTGGATGCAACAGCATCCTGCACCTTGTTTCCTGTAACTATTAAGTTAGTTGTTGAAAGGAATACTTCCTGCCTCGTGCATTTTTCAAGGTGGTGATAGGCTCTCTTTTTTGCAAACAGGCCTATTCAGGTGAGTTCAGGAAACACATGTATCTGTCCAAAGAAAACCATCTGTGTTAGAAGCAGGGTTCTATAGAATATTGTTTCCCTCTGAGAATTGAGTTAGTTTCTGAAAGGATACTACTGGAACTTAGGTGTTACAAGGTGGAGATAGGCTCTGTTTACTTCAAATTGGCCTATTCAGCTAAGTTGAAGAAACACCTGTCTCACTCAAAAGAAAGCAATCTGTGCTAGAAGCATGAGAATCAAAAACCTTGTTTCCATGTTAGAATTGAGTTAGTTTTTGAATGGAATACTTCCTTCATATCATAGTTTTCAAGGTGCGTAAGGCTCATTCTTGTCCAAAGGCCTACTCACTGAGTTGATGAAACGCATGGATCTCTCCAAAGGAAACCATCTGTGTTAGAGGTTTCAGCATCTTGCATTGTCTCCCTACCAGAGTTGAGTTAGTTTTTGAAAGGACTACTTCCTGCAACGTTGGATTTTCAAAGTGGTGCTTGGCTCTCTTTCTTCCAAACAGACCTATTCAGGTGAGTTGATGAAGCACATGTACTTGTCCAACGAATACCACCTATGTTAGAAGCAGGAGTCTCCAGAATATTGTTTCCGTTTGAGAACTGAACTATTGCCTGAAGGGAATATTTCTTTAAAATCATAATTTTCAAGGTTGAGAAAGGTTCAGTTTGTTCCAAATAGGTCTCTTCAGCTCATCTGAAGAAATCCATGTATGCTAGAAGCTGCAGCATCTAGCACATTGCTTCCCTGTGAGAATCGATTAAGGTTTTGAAAGGAATACTTTCAGTAACATGTTTTTGATGTGGTGATAAGGTCTGTTTCCTCCAAAGAAGCCTGTTTTGCAAATTTGAAGACAAACATGAATCTCTCCAAATAAACGACCTTTGCTAGAACCTTCATCATCTAGCACATGATTTCCCTCTGATAATTCAGTTAGTTTTGAGAAAAATACTACTTCAAGTTAGGTGTCTCAAGGTGGAGATAGGATGTGTTTCCTCCAACTAGGCCTATTCAGCGGAGTTGAGGAAACACATATTTCTCTCCAACGACAACTAACTCTGTTAGAAGCTGTAGCATCTAGAACATTGTACCAAGTGAGAATTCAGGTACATTTTGTCATGAATAATTCTTGCAAATCATTGTTTTCAAGGTGGATATAGGCTCTGTTTGCTCCAAATAGGCCTCTTCGGCAGAGCTGAAGAAACACCTGTATCTCTCCAAAGAAATCCAACTCTGTTAGAAGCTGCAGCATCTTGCACATTGTTTCCCTGTGAGAATTGATCAAGGTTTTGAAAGGAAAACCTCCTGCGTCTTAGGTGTATCAAGGTTGGGATCGGCCCTGTTTGTGCAACTCGACCTATTCAGCTGAGTTGAAGGAACACATGTATCTCTCCAAAGACAAGCATGTGCATTAGAAGCAGAAGCATGTAAAACATTTTGTTGTTAGAATTCAGTTAGTTTGTCTAATGAACACTTCCTGCAAATCATAGTTTTGAAGGTGGAGAGAGGCTGAATTTGCTCCATATCAGAGTGTTCAACTATGTTGAGGAATAACATTTATGTCTCGAAAGAAAACCAACTATGTTAGAAGCTGTAGCATCTTGCACCTGGCCTCCTTGTGAGAAGTGATTTGGTTTTGAAACGAATGCCTCCTGCTAGTTTGGTGTTTGAATATAAGAAAGACTTAGTTCACTCCAGATAGGCCTATTGAGCTTATGTGAAGGAACACTTGTATCTCTCGAAAGAAAACCATCTGCATTAGAAGGAGGAGCATGGAGCACATTGTTGCAGATTGAGAATTCTGTTTGTTTTTTCCAGGGACACTTCCTGAAAATCAGAGCTTTCAAGGTGCAGATAGGCTCTGTTTGCTCCTAATCAGCCTCTTCTGCTAAGTTGAGGAAACACATGGATCTCTCGAAAGGAAACCTTTCTGTGTTAGAAGTAGGAGCATCTTACATTTTGTTTTCCCTGTGTGAATTGAGTTAGGTTTTGACAGAAATACTTCCTGAAAGTCATTATTTCAAGGTGTAGAAAGACTCATTTTGTTCCAACTATGCCTATTCAGGTGATTTAAAGAAACACATGTATCTCTCCAAAGACAACCATCTGTGTTAGAAGCAGTAGCATCTGGAACATTGCTTCCACGTGAGAAATGAATTGGTTTTTGCAATGAGTACTTCGTGCAAATCACAGTTTTCAAGGTGGATTTAGGCTCTGTTTGTTCCAAATAGGCCTAGTAGGCGGTTTTGAAGAAACCAATGTATCTCTGCAAAGAAACCAACGCTGTTAGAGCTTCAACATCTACCATATGGCTTCCCTTTGAGAATCCATTCAGTTTTTGGAAGGAATCTTACCAGAAACAAAGGTGTTTGTAGTTGGAGTAGGGTCTGTTACCTCCAAATAGGCCTATACAGCCAAGTTGAAGATACACATGAATCTCTCCACATAATCCATCTATGTTAGAATCATGAGGGTCTAGCACACTGTTTCCTTGCAGGTATTGAGTTAGTTTTGAAAGAATCCTTCTTGAAACTTACGTGTTTCAGGTGGAGATAGGCTCTGTTTTCTCCAAAGAAGCCTTTTCAGGTGTGTTGAAGAAAGAAATGAATCTCCCCAAATACAACCATTTGTGTTGGAAGCAGGAGCATCTGGAACATTTTTTCCTGGTGAATATTGAGTTAGTTTTTGAAAGGAATACGTCCTGCAAATCATAGATTTCCTGGTGGAGAAATGCTCTTTTTGTTCCAAAATGGCCTATTCAGCTGAGTTGAAAACGCTTGTAGCTCTCCAAAGGCAACCATCTATGTTACATGCTCCAGCGTCCTACACATTTTTTTCCGGTGAGGTTCGAGTTCGTTTTGAAATTGAAAGGAATCCTTCCTGCAACGTTGATTTATCAAGATGGTTTTCAGCTCTCTTTCTTCCAAGTAGGCGAATTCAGCTCAGGTGAAGAAACACATGGATCTCTCCAAAGAAACCACCTGTGTTAGACCCAGGAACATCTAGCATCTTGTTTCCCTGTGAAAATTGCTTTAGGTTCTGAAAGGAATACGTTCTGCAACTGAGTGGTTTGAATGAGGTGATAGGCTCATTATGCTTCAGATGGGCCTATTCAGCTAATTTGAGGGAACACATTTCTCTCTCGAAAAATATCCATCTGTTTCACAACTGGAGCATAGAGCATATTGTTGCTCGGTGATAATTTAGTTACTTTTTTTGAAAGGGACACTTCCTGAACAATCATAGTTTTCAAGGTGGATGTAGTCTCTGTGCTCCAAATCAGCCTTTTCAGCTAAGGTGAGGAGACACATGTATCTCTCGAAAGAAAACCATCTGTGTGAAAGGCAGGAGCATCTAGCACAGTATTTCCCTTTGAGAATTGAGTTCGTTTTTGATAGGAATTCTTTTGGCAAGTCATAATTATCAAGGTGGAGAAATGGTCATATTGTTCCAAATAGGCCTATTCATCGAGATGAAGAAACACAAGTATTTCTCGAAAGAAGACCTTTGTATTAGAAGCCGGAGGATCTAGCACGTAGTTTCCATGTGTAAATTGAGGTAGTTTTAAAAGGGAATACTACCTGAAAAATGATAATTGAAAGGTGGACAAGGGCTCATTTTATTCCAAATAGGCCTATTCAGGTGAGTTTAAGAAACACATGTGTCTCTAGAAAGGCAGCCATCACTGTTTGGAGCAGTAGGATCTAGAACATGGTCTCCAAGTTAAAAATGAATTCGTTTTTGCAATTAATGCTTCTTTCAAATCACCGTTTTCAAGGTGGACATAGTCTCTGTTTGCTCCAAATAGGCTTATTAGCTAAGTTGTAGAGTAACATGTATCTCTCAAAAGATAACCATCTCTTTAAGAAGCATGAGAGTCTAGCACATTGTTTCTATGTGACAATTGAATTCGTTTTTGAAAAGAATACTTCATGTAAAGCATAGCTTTCACCGAGGAGAAAGCCTCATTTTATTCCAATGCCTTATTTAGCTGACTGGAGGAAACCCGTGAATCTCTCCAAAGGAAACCATGTATCTTGGAGGGTGCAGCATCCTTCACATTGTCTCCCTGTGAGAATGGAGTTCGTTTTTGAAAGAAATACTTAAAGCAATGTGGGTTTTTCTACGTGATCATAGGCTCTTTCTTCCAAATAGGCCTATTCAGCCGAGTTGAAGAGAAACACGTCAGTTGACAGAAAACTCTGTGTGTTAGAAGCAGAAGCATGTAGCATATTGTTGCAGAGTGAGAATTGGTTTACGTTTTCAAATGAACACTTCCTGGAAGACATAGTTTTCAAGGTGGAGACAGGCAGAGTTTGCTCAAAGTAGGACTGTTGAGCTAAGTTGAAAAATCACAAGTAGGGCTCCAAAGAAATCCATCTATGCCTGAAGCTGTGGCATCCAGCAACTTGTTTCCTTGTGAGAATCAATGTAATTTTTGAAAGGAACACCTCCAGCAACTTAGGTTTTTGAATGTGAGAGTGGCTCAGATTACGTCAGATAGGCCTATTCAGCTAACATGAAGGAACATATGGATCCCTCGAAAGAAAAGCATCTGAGTTAGAAGCAGGAGCATCTAGCACATTGCTTCAATGTCAGAATTGAGTTAGTTTTTGGTAGGAATTCTTTTGGGAAATCAGTTTTCAAGGTGGAGAAATGGTCATTTTGTTCCAAATCTGCCTATTCATCTAGTTGAAGAAGCACGTGTATCTCTCAAGAGAAAACCATTGTGTTAGAAGCAGAAGCATCTAGCACTTTGTTTCCATGTGTAAACTGAGGCAGTTGTTGAAGAGAATACTTCCTGAAAATCAAAATTTTCCAGGTGGACAAAAGGCTCACTTTATTCAGAATAGGCCTATTCATTTAAGTATTAGGATAACAGGTAGCAATCAAAAGAAAACAGTCTGTCTTAGAAGCATGAGAGTCAATCACATTGTTTGCACGTGAAAACTGAGTTGGTTTTGAAAGGAATTCCTCCTCAAACCAAAGCTCTCAAGGGAGAGAAAGACTCATTTTATTCCAAAGGCCTGTTCGGGTGAGTAGAGAAACATCTATATCTCTACAAAGGAAACTATCTTTGTTAAAGAGGCTACAGCATCCTGCATATTGTTTCCCTGAGAGACCTGAGTAATTTTTGGAATACTTCCTACAACGTCGAGTTTTCAATATGGTGATAGGCACTCTTTCTTGCAAATAGGCCTACTCAGCTGAGTTGAAGAAACACATGTATCTCTCCAAAGACAAACATCTGTGTTAGAAGCAGGAGCATCTAGAACATTGTTGCCCTGTGAGTTTTGAGTTAAATATTGAAAGGAACACTTCCTGCAACTTAGGTGTTTCAAGGTGGAGATGGGCTCTCTTTGCTCCAAATAGGCCTATTCATCTAAGTTGAAGAAACACATATGTCGCTCGACAGATAATTATAACTTTTAGAAGCATGAGCGCCAAAAACCTTGTTTCCCAGGAAGAATTGAGTAGTTTTTGAACAAAAGACATCCTGAAAATTACAGTTTTCAAGGTGGGGAGAGGCTCATTTTGTTGCAAAGAGGCCTATTTAGTTGAAGAAACACATGTATCTCTCCAAAGACAACCATTCGTGTTAGAAGTAGAAGCATGTAGCACATGGTTTCCCTGTGAGAATTGTGTTCGTTTTTGAAAGGAATTCTTTCTGTAAATCATAGTTTCCCAGGTGGAGAAAGTGTCATGGTGTTCCAAGTAGAAATAGCCATGTGAGTTGACGGAACACATTGTGTTAGAAAGGGGAGCATCTAGTACTTTGTTTCCAGTGTGAGAATTGACTTAGGATTCGAAAGGAATACTTCAGAAAATGATAATTTTCAAAGTGGAGAAAGGCTCATTTTGATCCACATAGGCCTATTCAGGTGAGTGGAAGAGACACAAGTGTCTCTCGAATGAATTTCATCAGTGCTACCATCAGGGCATCTAACACATTGTTGCCCAGTGACACTTGAGTTAGATTTTGAAAAGAATCCTCCCTGAAAATCATAGTTTTCAAGGTGGAGAAATGACCATTTCGTTCCAAATAACCTATTTAGCTGAGTTGAAGAAACACATGTGGCTCTCCAAGACAACCATAAGTGTTAGAAGCAGGAGCATCTAGAACATTGTTTCTCTGTGAGAATGGAGGTAGTTTTGACAGGAATACTTCCTGCAAATCACAGTTTTCATGGTGGAGAAGACTCATTTTCTTCCAAAGTGGCTATTCAGGTGAGGTGAAGAAACGCAATTACCTCTCCAAAGGAAACCATCTATGTTGGATGCAACAGCATCCTGCACCTTGTTTCCTGTAACTATTAAGTTAGTTGTTGAAAGGAATACTTCCTGCCTCGTGCATTTTTCAAGGTGGTGATAGGCTCTCTTTTTTGCAAACAGGCCTATTCAGGTGAGTTCAGGAAACACATGTATCTGTCCAAAGAAAACCATCTGTGTTAGAAGCAGGGTTCTATAGAATATTGTTTCCCTCTGAGAATTGAGTTAGTTTCTGAAAGGATACTACTGGAACTTAGGTGTTACAAGGTGGAGATAGGCTCTGTTTACTTCAAATTGGCCTATTCAGCTAAGTTGAAGAAACACCTGTCTCACTCAAAAGAAAGCAATCTGTGCTAGAAGCATGAGAATCAAAAACCTTGTTTCCATGTTAGAATTGAGTTAGTTTTTGAATGGAATACTTCCTTCATATCATAGTTTTCAAGGTGCGTAAGGCTCATTCTTGTCCAAAGGCCTACTCACTGAGTTGATGAAACGCATGGATCTCTCCAAAGGAAACCATCTGTGTTAGAGGTTTCAGCATCTTGCATTGTCTCCCTACCAGAGTTGAGTTAGTTTTTGAAAGGACTACTTCCTGCAACGTTGGATTTTCAAAGTGGTGCTTGGCTCTCTTTCTTCCAAACAGACCTATTCAGGTGAGTTGATGAAGCACATGTACTTGTCCAACGAATACCACCTATGTTAGAAGCAGGAGTCTCCAGAATATTGTTTCCGTTTGAGAACTGAACTATTGCCTGAAGGGAATATTTCTTTAAAATCATAATTTTCAAGGTTGAGAAAGGTTCAGTTTGTTCCAAATAGGTCTCTTCAGCTCATCTGAAGAAATCCATGTATGCTAGAAGCTGCAGCATCTAGCACATTGCTTCCCTGTGAGAATCGATTAAGGTTTTGAAAGGAATACTTTCAGTAACATGTTTTTGATGTGGTGATAAGGTCTGTTTCCTCCAAAGAAGCCTGTTTTGCAAATTTGAAGACAAACATGAATCTCTCCAAATAAACGACCTTTGCTAGAACCTTCATCATCTAGCACATGATTTCCCTCTGATAATTCAGTTAGTTTTGAGAAAAATACTACTTCAAGTTAGGTGTCTCAAGGTGGAGATAGGATGTGTTTCCTCCAACTAGGCCTATTCAGCGGAGTTGAGGAAACACATATTTCTCTCCAACGACAACTAACTCTGTTAGAAGCTGTAGCATCTAGAACATTGTACCAAGTGAGAATTCAGGTACATTTTGTCATGAATAATTCTTGCAAATCATTGTTTTCAAGGTGGATATAGGCTCTGTTTGCTCCAAATAGGCCTCTTCGGCAGAGCTGAAGAAACACCTGTATCTCTCCAAAGAAATCCAACTCTGTTAGAAGCTGCAGCATCTTGCACATTGTTTCCCTGTGAGAATTGATCAAGGTTTTGAAAGGAAAACCTCCTGCGTCTTAGGTGTATCAAGGTTGGGATCGGCCCTGTTTGTGCAACTCGACCTATTCAGCTGAGTTGAAGGAACACATGTATCTCTCCAAAGACAAGCATCTGCATTAGAAGCAGAAGCATGTAAAACATTTTGTTGTTAGAATTCAGTTAGTTTGTCTAATGAACACTTCCTGCAAATCATAGTTTTGAAGGTGGAGAGAGGCTGAATTTGCTCCATATCAGAGTGTTCAACTATGTTGAGGAATAACATTTATGTCTCGAAAGAAAACCAACTATGTTAGAAGCTGTAGCATCTTGCACCTGGCCTCCTTGTGAGAAGTGATTTGGTTTTGAAACGAATGCCTCCTGCTAGTTTGGTGTTTGAATATAAGAAAGACTTAGTTCACTCCAGATAGGCCTATTGAGCTTATGTGAAGGAACACTTGTATCTCTCGAAAGAAAACCATCTGCATTAGAAGGAGGAGCATGGAGCACATTGTTGCAGATTGAGAATTCTGTTTGTTTTTTCCAGGGACACTTCCTGAAAATCAGAGCTTTCAAGGTGCAGATAGGCTCTGTTTGCTCCTAATCAGCCTCTTCTGCTAAGTTGAGGAAACACATGGATCTCTCGAAAGGAAACCTTTCTGTGTTAGAAGTAGGAGCATCTTACATTTTGTTTTCCCTGTGTGAATTGAGTTAGGTTTTGACAGAAATACTTCCTGAAAGTCATTATTTCAAGGTGTAGAAAGACTCATTTTGTTCCAACTATGCCTATTCAGGTGATTTAAAGAAACACATGTATCTCTCCAAAGACAACCATCTGTGTTAGAAGCAGTAGCATCTGGAACATTGCTTCCACGTGAGAAATGAATTGGTTTTTGCAATGAGTACTTCGTGCAAATCACAGTTTTCAAGGTGGATTTAGGCTCTGTTTGTTCCAAATAGGCCTAGTAGGCGGTTTTGAAGAAACCAATGTATCTCTGCAAAGAGACCAACGCTGTTAGAGCTTCAACATCTACCATATGGCTTCCCTTTGAGAATCCATTCAGTTTTTGGAAGGAATCTTACCAGAAACAAAGGTGTTTGTAGTTGGAGTAGGGTCTGTTACCTCCAAATAGGCCTATACAGCCAAGTTGAAGATACACATGAATCTCTCCACATAATCCATCTATGTTAGAATCATGAGGGTCTAGCACACTGTTTCCTTGCAGGTATTGAGTTAGTTTTGAAAGAATCCTTCTTGAAACTTACGTGTTTCAGGTGGAGATAGGCTCTGTTTTCTCCAAAGAAGCCTTTTCAGGTGTGTTGAAGAAAGAAATGAATCTCCCCAAATACAACCATTTGTGTTGGAAGCAGGAGCATCTGGAACATTTTTTCCTGGTGAATATTGAGTTAGTTTTTGAAAGGAATACGTCCTGCAAATCATAGATTTCCTGGTGGAGAAATGCTCTTTTTGTTCCAAAATGGCCTATTCAGCTGAGTTGAAAACGCTTGTAGCTCTCCAAAGGCAACCATCTATGTTACATGCTCCAGCGTCCTACACATTTTTTTCCGGTGAGGTTCGAGTTCGTTTTGAAATTGAAAGGAATCCTTCCTGCAACGTTGATTTATCAAGATGGTTTTCAGCTCTCTTTCTTCCAAGTAGGCGAATTCAGCTCAGGTGAAGAAACACATGGATCTCTCCAAAGAAACCACCTGTGTTAGACCCAGGAACATCTAGCATCTTGTTTCCCTGTGAAAATTGCTTTAGGTTCTGAAAGGAATACGTTCTGCAACTGAGTGGTTTGAATGAGGTGATAGGCTCATTATGCTTCAGATGGGCCTATTCAGCTAATTTGAGGGAACACATTTCTCTCTCGAAAAATATCCATCTGTTTCACAACTGGAGCATAGAGCATATTGTTGCTCGGTGATAATTTAGTTACTTTTTTTGAAAGGGACACTTCCTGAACAATCATAGTTTTCAAGGTGGATGTAGTCTCTGTGCTCCAAATCAGCCTTTTCAGCTAAGGTGAGGAGACACATGTATCTCTCGAAAGAAAACCATCTGTGTGAAAGGCAGGAGCATCTAGCACAGTATTTCCCTTTGAGAATTGAGTTCGTTTTTGATAGGAATTCTTTTGGCAAGTCATAATTATCAAGGTGGAGAAATGGTCATATTGTTCCAAATAGGCCTATTCATCGAGATGAAGAAACACAAGTATTTCTCGAAAGAAGACCTTTGTATTAGAAGCCGGAGGATCTAGCACGTAGTTTCCATGTGTAAATTGAGGTAGTTTTAAAAGGGAATACTACCTGAAAAATGATAATTGAAAGGTGGACAAGGGCTCATTTTATTCCAAATAGGCCTATTCAGGTGAGTTTAAGAAACACATGTGTCTCTAGAAAGGCAGCCATCACTGTTTGGAGCAGTAGGATCTAGAACATGGTCTCCAAGTTAAAAATGAATTCGTTTTTGCAATTAATGCTTCTTTCAAATCACCGTTTTCAAGGTGGACATAGTCTCTGTTTGCTCCAAATAGGCTTATTAGCTAAGTTGTAGAGTAACATGTATCTCTCAAAAGATAACCATCTCTTTAAGAAGCATGAGAGTCTAGCACATTGTTTCTATGTGACAATTGAATTCGTTTTTGAAAAGAATACTTCATGTAAAGCATAGCTTTCACCGAGGAGAAAGCCTCATTTTATTCCAATGCCTTATTTAGCTGACTGGAGGAAACCCGTGAATCTCTCCAAAGGAAACCATGTATCTTGGAGGGTGCAGCATCCTTCACATTGTCTCCCTGTGAGAATGGAGTTCGTTTTTGAAAGAAATACTTAAAGCAATGTGGGTTTTTCTACGTGATCATAGGCTCTTTCTTCCAAATAGGCCTATTCAGCCGAGTTGAAGAGAAACACGTCAGTTGACAGAAAACTCTGTGTGTTAGAAGCAGAAGCATGTAGCATATTGTTGCAGAGTGAGAATTGGTTTACGTTTTCAAATGAACACTTCCTGGAAGACATAGTTTTCAAGGTGGAGACAGGCAGAGTTTGCTCAAAGTAGGACTGTTGAGCTAAGTTGAAAAATCACAAGTAGGGCTCCAAAGAAATCCATCTATGCCTGAAGCTGTGGCATCCAGCAACTTGTTTCCTTGTGAGAATCAATGTAATTTTTGAAAGGAACACCTCCAGCAACTTAGGTTTTTGAATGTGAGAGTGGCTCAGATTACGTCAGATAGGCCTATTCAGCTAACATGAAGGAACATATGGATCCCTCGAAAGAAAAGCATCTGAGTTAGAAGCAGGAGCATCTAGCACATTGCTTCAATGTCAGAATTGAGTTAGTTTTTGGTAGGAATTCTTTTGGGAAATCAGTTTTCAAGGTGGAGAAATGGTCATTTTGTTCCAAATCTGCCTATTCATCTAGTTGAAGAAGCACGTGTATCTCTCAAGAGAAAACCATTGTGTTAGAAGCAGAAGCATCTAGCACTTTGTTTCCATGTGTAAACTGAGGCAGTTGTTGAAGAGAATACTTCCTGAAAATCAAAATTTTCCAGGTGGACAAAAGGCTCACTTTATTCAGAATAGGCCTATTCATTTAAGTATTAGGATAACAGGTAGCAATCAAAAGAAAACAGTCTGTCTTAGAAGCATGAGAGTCAATCACATTGTTTGCACGTGAAAACTGAGTTGGTTTTGAAAGGAATTCCTCCTCAAACCAAAGCTCTCAAGGGAGAGAAAGACTCATTTTATTCCAAAGGCCTGTTCGGGTGAGTAGAGAAACATCTATATCTCTACAAAGGAAACTATCTTTGTTAAAGAGGCTACAGCATCCTGCATATTGTTTCCCTGAGAGACCTGAGTAATTTTTGGAATACTTCCTACAACGTCGAGTTTTCAATATGGTGATAGGCACTCTTTCTTGCAAATAGGCCTACTCAGCTGAGTTGAAGAAACACATGTATCTCTCCAAAGACAAACATCTGTGTTAGAAGCAGGAGCATCTAGAACATTGTTGCCCTGTGAGTTTTGAGTTAAATATTGAAAGGAACACTTCCTGCAACTTAGGTGTTTCAAGGTGGAGATGGGCTCTCTTTGCTCCAAATAGGCCTATTCATCTAAGTTGAAGAAACACATATGTCGCTCGACAGATAATTATAACTTTTAGAAGCATGAGCGCCAAAAACCTTGTTTCCCAGGAAGAATTGAGTAGTTTTTGAACAAAAGACATCCTGAAAATTACAGTTTTCAAGGTGGGGAGAGGCTCATTTTGTTCCAAAGAGGCCTATTTAGTTGAAGAAACACATGTATCTCTCCAAAGACAACCATTCGTGTTAGAAGTAGAAGCATGTAGCACATGGTTTCCCTGTGAGAATTGTGTTCGTTTTTGAAAGGAATTCTTTCTGTAAATCATAGTTTCCCAGGTGGAGAAAGTGTCATGGTGTTCCAAGTAGAAATAGCCATGTGAGTTGACGGAACACATTGTGTTAGAAAGAGGAGCATCTAGTACTTTGTTTCCAGTGTGAGAATTGACTTAGGATTCGAAAGGAATACTTCAGAAAATGATAATTTTCAAAGTGGAGAAAGGCTCATTTTGATCCACATAGGCCTATTCAGGTGAGTGGAAGAGACACAAGTGTCTCTCGAATGAATTTCATCAGTGCTACCATCAGGGCATCTAACACATTGTTGCCCAGTGACACTTGAGTTAGATTTTGAAAAGAATCCTCCCTGAAAATCATAGTTTTCAAGGTGGAGAAATGACCATTTTGTTCCAAATAACCTATTTAGCTGAGTTGAAGAAACACATGTGGCTCTCCAAGACAACCATAAGTGTTAGAAGCAGGAGCATCTAGAACATTGTTTCTCTGTGAGAATGGAGGTAGTTTTGACAGGAATACTTCCTGCAAATCACAGTTTTCCTGGTGGAGAAGACTCATTTTCTTCCAAAGTGGCTATTCAGGTGAGGTGAAGAAACGCAATTACCTCTCCAAAGGAAACCATCTATGTTGGATGCAACAGCATCCTGCACCTTGTTTCCTGTAACTATTAAGTTAGTTGTTGAAAGGAATACTTCCTGCCTCGTGCATTTTTCAAGGTGGTGATAGGCTCTCTTTTTTGCAAACAGGCCTATTCAGGTGAGTTCAGGAAACACATGTATCTGTCCAAAGAAAACCATCTGTGTTAGAAGCAGGGTTCTATAGAATATTGTTTCCCTCTGAGAATTGAGTTAGTTTCTGAAAGGATACTACTGGAACTTAGGTGTTACAAGGTGGAGATAGGCTCTGTTTACTTCAAATTGGCCTATTCAGCTAAGTTGAAGAAACACCTGTCTCACTCAAAAGAAAGCAATCTGTGCTAGAAGCATGAGAATCAAAAACCTTGTTTCCATGTTAGAATTGAGTTAGTTTTTGAATGGAATACTTCCTTCATATCATAGTTTTCAAGGTGTGTAAGGCTCATTCTTGTCCAAAGGCCTACTCACTGAGTTGATGAAACGCATGGATCTCTCCAAAGGAAACCATCTGTGTTAGAGGTTTCAGCATCTTGCATTGTCTCCCTACCAGAGTTGAGTTAGTTTTTGAAAGGACTACTTCCTGCAACGTTGGATTTTCAAAGTGGTGCTTGGCTCTCTTTCTTCCAAACAGACCTATTCAGGTGAGTTGATGAAGCACATGTACTTGTCCAACGAATACCACCTATGTTAGAATCAGGAGTCTCCAGAATATTGTTTCCGTTTGAGAACTGAACTATTGCCTGAAGGGAATATTTCTTTAAAATCATAATTTTCAAGGTTGAGAAAGGTTCAGTTTGTTCCAAATAGGTCTCTTCAGCTCATCTGAAGAAATCCATGTATGCTAGAAGCTGCAGCATCTAGCACATTGCTTCCCTGTGAGAATCGATTAAGGTTTTGAAAGGAATACTTTCAGTAACATGTTTTTGATGTGGTGATAAGGTCTGTTTCCTCCAAAGAAGGCTGTTTTGCAAATTTGAAGACAAACATGAATCTCTCCAAATAAACGACCTTTGCTAGAACCTTCATCATCTAGCACATGATTTCCCTCTGATAATTCAGTTAGTTTTGAGAAAAATACTACTTCAAGTTAGGTGTCTCAAGGTGGAGATAGGATGTGTTTCCTCCAACTAGGCCTATTCAGCGGAGTTGAGGAAACACATATTTCTCTCCAACGACAACTAACTCTGTTAGAAGATGTAGCATCTAGAACATTGTACCAAGTGAGAATTCAGGTACATTTTGTCATGAATAATTCTTGCAAATCATTGTTTTCAAGGTGGATATAGGCTCTGTTTGCTCCAAATAGGCCTCTTCGGCAGAGCTGAAGAAACACCTGTATCTCTCCAAAGAAATCCAACTCTGTTAGAAGCTGCAGCATCTTGCACATTGTTTCCCTGTGAGAATTGATCAAGGTTTTGAAAGGAAAACCTCCTGCGTCTTAGGTGTATCAAGGTTGGGATCGGCCCTGTTTGTGCAACTCGACCTATTCAGCTGAGTTGAAGGAACACATGTATCTCTCCAAAGACAAGCATCTGCATTAGAAGCAGAAGCATGTAAAACATTTTGTTGTTAGAATTCAGTTAGTTTGTCTAATGAACACTTCCTGCAAATCATAGTTTTGAAGGTGGAGAGAGGCTGAATTTGCTCCATATCAGAGTGTTCAACTATGTTGAGGAATAACATTTATGTCTCGAAAGAAAACCAACTATGTTAGAAGCTGTAGCATCTTGCACCTGGCCTCCTTGTGAGAAGTGATTTGGTTTTGAAACGAATGCCTCCTGCTAGTTTGGTTTTTGAATATAAGAAAGACTTAGTTCACTCCAGATAGGCCTATTGAGCTTATGTGAAGGAACACTTGTATCTCTCGAAAGAAAACCATCTGCATTAGAAGGAGGAGCATGTAGCACATTGTTGCAGATTGAGAATTCTGTTTGTTTTTTCCAGGGACACTTCCTGAAAATCAGAGCTTTCAAGGTGCAGATAGGCTCTGTTTGCTCCTAATCAGCCTCTTCTGCTAAGTTGAGGAAACACATGGATCTCTCGAAAGGAAACCTTTCTGTGTTAGAAGTAGGAGCATCTTACATTTTGTTTTCCCTGTGTGAATTGAGTTAGGTTTTGACAGAAATACTTCCTGAAAGTCATTATTTCAAGGTGTAGAAAGACTCATTTTGTTCCAACTATGCCTATTCAGGTGATTTAAAGAAACACATGTATCTCTCCAAAGACAACCATCTGTGTTAGAAGCAGTAGCATCTGGAACATTGCTTCCACGTGAGAAATGAATTGGTTTTTGCACTGAATACTTCGTGCAAATCACAGTTTTCAAGGTGGATTTAGGCTCTGTTTGTTCCAAATAGGCCTAGTAGGCGGTTTTGAAGAAACCAATGTATCTCTGCAAAGAGACCAACGCTGTTAGAGCTTCAACATCTACCATATGGCTTCCCTTTGAGAATCCATTCAGTTTTTGGAAGGAATCTTACCAGAAACAAAGGTGTTTGTAGTTGGAGTAGGGTCTGTTACCTCCAAATAGGCCTATACAGCCAAGTTGAAGATACACATGAATCTCTCCACATAATCCATCTATGTTAGAATCATGAGGGTCTAGCACACTGTTTCCTTGCAGGTATTGAGTTAGTTTTGAAAGAATCCTTCTTGAAACTTACGTGTTTCAGGTGGAGATAGGCTCTGTTTCCTCCAAAGAAGCCTTTTCAGGTGTGTTGAAGAAAGAAATGAATCTCCCCAAATACAACCATTTGTGTTGGAAGCAGGAGCATCTGGAACATTTTTTCCTGGTGAATATTGAGTTAGTTTTTGAAAGGAATACGTCCTGCAAATCATAGATTTCCTGGTGGAGAAATGCTCTTTTTGTTCCAAAATGGCCTATTCAGCTGAGTTGAAAACGCTTGTAGCTCTCCAAAGGCAACCATCTATGTTACATGCTCCAGCGTCCTACACATTTTTTTCCGGTGAGGTTCGAGTTCGTTTTGAAAGGAATCCTTCCTGCAACGTTGATTTATCAAGATGGTTTTCAGCTCTCTTTCTTCCAAGTAGGCGAATTCAGCTCAGGTGAAGAAACACATGGATCTCTCCAAAGAAACCACCTGTGTTAGACCCAGGAACATCTAGCATCTTGTTTCCCTGTGAAAATTGCTTTAGGTTCTGAAAGGAATACGTTCTGCAACTGAGTGGTTTGAATGAGGTGATAGGCTCATTATGCTTCAGATGGGCCTATTCAGCTAATTTGAGGGAACACATTTCTCTCTCGAAAAATATCCATCTGTTTCACAACTGGAGCATAGAGCATATTGTTGCTCGGTGATAATTTAGTTACTTTTTTTGAAAGGGACACTTCCTGAACAATCATAGTTTTCAAGGTGGATGTAGTCTCTGTTTGCTCCAAATCAGCCTTTTCAGCTAAGGTGAGGAGACACATGAATCTCTCGAAAGAAAACCATCTGTGTGAAAGGCAGGAGCATCTAGCACAGTATTTCCCTTTGAGAATTGAGTTCGTTTTTGATAGGAATTCTTTTGGCAAGTCATAATTATCAAGGTGGAGAAATGGTCATATTGTTCCAAATAGGCCTATTCATCGAGATGAAGAAACACAAGTATTTCTCGAAAGAAGACCTTTGTATTAGAAGCCGGAGGATCTAGCACGTAGTTTCCATGTGTAAATTGAGGTAGTTTTAAAAGGGAATACTACCTGAAAAATGATAATTGAAAGGTGGACAAGGGCTCATTTTATTCCAAATAGGCCTATTCAGGTGAGTTTAAGAAACACATGTGTCTCTAGAAAGGCAGCCATCACTGTTCGGAGCAGTAGGATCTAGAACATGGTCTCCAAGTTAAAAATGAATTCGTTTTTGCAATTAATGCTTCTTTCAAATCACCGTTTTCAAGGTGGACATAGTCTCTGTTTGCTCCAAATAGGCTTATTAGCTAAGTTGTAGAGTAACATGTATCTCTCAAAAGATAACCATCTCTGTAAGAATCATGAGAGTCTAGCACATTGTTTCCATGTGACAATTGAATTCGTTTTTGAAAAGAATACTTCATGCAAAGCATAGCTTTCACCGAGGAGAAAGCCTCATTTTATTCCAATGCCTTATTTAGCTGACTGGAGGAAACCCGTGAATCTCTCCAAAGGAAACCATGTATCTTGGAGGGTGCAGCATCCTTCACATTGTCTCCCTGTGAGAATGGAGTTCGTTTTTGAAAGAAATACTTAAAGCAATGTGGGTTTTTCTACGTGATCATAGGCTCTTTGTTCCAAATAGGCCTATTCAGCCGAGTTGAAGAGAAACACGTCGGTTGACAGAAAACTCTGTGTGTTAGAAGCAGAAGCATGTAGCATATTGTTGCAGAGTGAGAATTGGTTTACGTTTTCAAATGAACACTTCCTGGAAGACATAGTTTTCAAGGTGGAGACAGGCAGAGTTTGCTCAAAGTAGGACTGTTGAGCTAAGTTGAAAAATCACAAGTAGGGCTCCAAAGAAATCCATCTATGCCTGAAGCTGTGGCATCCAGCAACTTGTTTCCTTGTGAGAATCAATGTAATTTTTGAAAGGAACACCTCCAGCAACTTAGGTTTTTGAATGTGAGAGTGGCTCAGATTACGTCAGATAGGCCTATTCAGCTAACATGAAGGAACATATGGATCCCTCGAAAGAAAAGCATCTGAGTTAGAAGCAGGAGCATCTAGCACATTGCTTCAATGTCAGAATTGAGTTAGTTTTTGGTAGGAATTCTTTTGGGAAATCAGTTTTCAAGGTGGAGAAATGGTCATTTTGTTCCAAATCTGCCTATTCATCTAGTTGAAGAAGCACGTGTATCTCTCAAGAGAAAACCATTGTGTTAGAAGCAGAAGCATCTAGCACTTTGTTTCCATGTGTAAACTGAGGCAGTTGTTGAAGAGAATACTTCCTGAAAATCAAAATTTTCCAGGTGGACAAAAGGCTCACTTTATTCAGAATAGGCCTATTCATTTAAGTATTAGGATAACAGGTAGCAATCAAAAGAAAACAGTCTGTGTTAGAAGCATGAGAGTCAATCACATTGTTTGCACGTGAAAACTGAGTTGGTTTTGAAAGGAATTCCTCCTCAAACCAAAGCTCTCAAGGGGGAGAAAGACTCATTTTATTCCAAAGGCCTGTTCGGGTGAGTAGAGAAACATCTATATCTCTACAAAGGAAACTATCTTTGTTAAAGAGGCTACAGCATCCTGCATATTGTTTCCCTGTGAGACCTGAGTAATTTTTGGAATACTTCCTACAACGTCGAGTTTTCAATATGGTGATAGGCACTCTTTCTTGCAAATAGGCCTACTCAGCTGAGTTGAAGAAACACATGTATCTCTCCAAAGACAAACATCTGTGTTAGAAGCAGGAGCATCTAGAACATTGTTGCCCTGTGAGTTTTGAGATAAATATTGAAAGGAACACTTCCTGCAACTTAGGTGTTTCAAGGTGGAGATGGGCTCTCTTTGCTCCAAATAGGCCTATTCATCTAAGTTGAAGAAACACATATGTCGCTCGACAGATAATTATAACTTTTAGAAGCATGAGCGCCAAAAACCTTGTTTCCCAGGAAGAATTGAGTAGTTTTTGAACAAAAGACATCCTGAAAATTACAGTTTTCAAGGTGGGGAGAGGCTCATTTTGTTGCAAAGAGGCCTATTTAGTTGAAGAAACACATGTATCTCTCCAAAGACAACCATTCGTGTTAGAAGTAGAAGCATGTAGCACATGGTTTCCCTGTGAGAATTGTGTTCGTTTTTGAAAGGAATTCTTTCTGTAAATCATAGTTTCCCAGGTGGAGAAAGTGTCATGGTGTTCCAAGTAGAAATAGCCATGTGAGTTGACGGAACACATTGTGTTAGAAAGGGGAGCATCTAGTACTTTGTTTCCAGTGTGAGAATTGACTTAGGATTCGAAAGGAATACTTCAGAAAATGATAATTTTCAAAGTGGAGAAAGGCTCATTTTGATCCACATAGGCCTATTCAGGTGAGTGGAAGAGACACAAGTGTCTCTCGAATGAATTTCATCTGTGCTACCATCAGGGCATCTAACACATTGTTGCCCAGTGACACTTGAGTTAGATTTTGAAAAGAATCCTCCCTGAAAATCATAGTTTTCAAGGTGGAGAAATGACCATTTTGTTCCAAATAACCTATTTAGCTGAGTTGAAGAAACACATGTGGCTCTCCAAGACAACCATAAGTGTTAGAAGCAGGAGCATCTAGAACATTGTTTCTCTGTGAGAATGGAGGTAGTTTTGACAGGAATACTTCCTGCAAATCACAGTTTTCATGGTGGAGAAGACTCATTTTCTTCCAAAGTGGCTATTCAGGTGAGGTGAAGAAACGCAATTACCTCTCCAAAGGAAACCATCTATGTTGGATGCAACAGCATCCTGCACCTTGTTTCCTGTAACTATTAAGTTAGTTGTTGAAAGGAATACTTCCTGCCTCGTGCATTTTTCAAGGTGGTGATAGGCTCTCTTTTTTGCAAACAGGCCTATTCAGGTGAGTTCAGGAAACACATGTATCTGTCCAAAGAAAACCATCTGTGTTAGAAGCAGGGTTCTATAGAATATTGTTTCCCTCTGAGAATTGAGTTAGTTTCTGAAAGGATACTACTGGAACTTAGGTGTTACAAGGTGGAGATAGGCTCTGTTTACTTCAAATTGGCCTATTCAGCTAAGTTGAAGAAACACCTGTCTCACTCAAAAGAAAGCAATCTGTGCTAGAAGCATGAGAATCAAAAACCTTGTTTCCATGTTAGAATTGAGTTAGTTTTTGAATGGAATACTTCCTTCATATCATAGTTTTCAAGGTGTGTAAGGCTCATTCTTGTCCAAAGGCCTACTCACTGAGTTGATGAAACGCATGGATCTCTCCAAAGGAAACCATCTGTGTTAGAGGTTTCAGCATCTTGCATTGTCTCCCTACCAGAGTTGAGTTAGTTTTTGAAAGGACTACTTCCTGCAACGTTGGATTTTCAAAGTGGTGCTTGGCTCTCTTTCTTCCAAACAGACCTATTCAGGTGAGTTGATGAAGCACATGTACTTGTCCAACGAATACCACCTATGTTAGAATCAGGAGTCTCCAGAATATTGTTTCCGTTTGAGAACTGAACTATTGCCTGAAGGGAATATTTCTTTAAAATCATAATTTTCAAGGTTGAGAAAGGTTCAGTTTGTTCCAAATAGGTCTCTTCAGCTCATCTGAAGAAATCCATGTATGCTAGAAGCTGCAGCATCTAGCACATTGCTTCCCTGTGAGAATCGATTAAGGTTTTGAAAGGAATACTTTCAGTAACATGTTTTTGATGTGGTGATAAGGTCTGTTTCCTCCAAAGAAGGCTGTTTTGCAAATTTGAAGACAAACATGAATCTCTCCAAATAAACGACCTTTGCTAGAACCTTCATCATCTAGCACATGATTTCCCTCTGATAATTCAGTTAGTTTTGAGAAAAATACTACTTCAAGTTAGGTGTCTCAAGGTGGAGATAGGATGTGTTTCCTCCAACTAGGCCTATTCAGCGGAGTTGAGGAAACACATATTTCTCTCCAACGACAACTAACTCTGTTAGAAGATGTAGCATCTAGAACATTGTACCAAGTGAGAATTCAGGTACATTTTGTCATGAATAATTCTTGCAAATCATTGTTTTCAAGGTGGATATAGGCTCTGTTTGCTCCAAATAGGCCTCTTCGGCAGAGCTGAAGAAACACCTGTATCTCTCCAAAGAAATCCAACTCTGTTAGAAGCTGCAGCATCTTGCACATTGTTTCCCTGTGAGAATTGATCAAGGTTTTGAAAGGAAAACCTCCTGCGTCTTAGGTGTATCAAGGTTGGGATCGGCCCTGTTTGTGCAACTCGACCTATTCAGCTGAGTTGAAGGAACACATGTATCTCTCCAAAGACAAGCATCTGCATTAGAAGCAGAAGCATGTAAAACATTTTGTTGTTAGAATTCAGTTAGTTTGTCTAATGAACACTTCCTGCAAATCATAGTTTTGAAGGTGGAGAGAGGCTGAATTTGCTCCATATCAGAGTGTTCAACTATGTTGAGGAATAACATTTATGTCTCGAAAGAAAACCAACTATGTTAGAAGCTGTAGCATCTTGCACCTGGCCTCCTTGTGAGAAGTGATTTGGTTTTGAAACGAATGCCTCCTGCTAGTTTGGTTTTTGAATATAAGAAAGACTTAGTTCACTCCAGATAGGCCTATTGAGCTTATGTGAAGGAACACTTGTATCTCTCGAAAGAAAACCATCTGCATTAGAAGGAGGAGCATGGAGCACATTGTTGCAGATTGAGAATTCTGTTTGTTTTTTCCAGGGACACTTCCTGAAAATCAGAGCTTTCAAGGTGCAGATAGGCTCTGTTTGCTCCTAATCAGCCTCTTCTGCTAAGTTGAGGAAACACATGGATCTCTCGAAAGGAAACCTTTCTGTGTTAGAAGTAGGAGCATCTTACATTTTGTTTTCCCTGTGTGAATTGAGTTAGGTTTTGACAGAAATACTTCCTGAAAGTCATTATTTCAAGGTGTAGAAAGACTCATTTTGTTCCAACTATGCCTATTCAGGTGATTTAAAGAAACACATGTATCTCTCCAAAGACAACCATCTGTGTTAGAAGCAGTAGCATCTGGAACATTGCTTCCACGTGAGAAATGAATTGGTTTTTGCACTGAATACTTCGTGCAAATCACAGTTTTCAAGGTGGATTTAGGCTCTGTTTGTTCCAAATAGGCCTAGTAGGCGGTTTTGAAGAAACCAATGTATCTCTGCAAAGAGACCAACGCTGTTAGAGCTTCAACATCTACCATATGGCTTCCCTTTGAGAATCCATTCAGTTTTTGGAAGGAATCTTACCAGAAACAAAGGTGTTTGTAGTTGGAGTAGGGTCTGTTACCTCCAAATAGGCCTATACAGCCAAGTTGAAGATACACATGAATCTCTCCACATAATCCATCTATGTTAGAATCATGAGGGTCTAGCACACTGTTTCCTTGCAGGTATTGAGTTAGTTTTGAAAGAATCCTTCTTGAAACTTACGTGTTTCAGGTGGAGATAGGCTCTGTTTCCTCCAAAGAAGCCTTTTCAGGTGTGTTGAAGAAAGAAATGAATCTCCCCAAATACAACCATTTGTGTTGGAAGCAGGAGCATCTGGAACATTTTTTCCTGGTGAATATTGAGTTAGTTTTTGAAAGGAATACGTCCTGCAAATCATAGATTTCCTGGTGGAGAAATGCTCTTTTTGTTCCAAAATGGCCTATTCAGCTGAGTTGAAAACGCTTGTAGCTCTCCAAAGGCAACCATCTATGTTACATGCTCCAGCGTCCTACACATTTTTTTCCGGTGAGGTTCGAGTTCGTTTTGAAAGGAATCCTTCCTGCAACGTTGATTTATCAAGATGGTTTTCAGCTCTCTTTCTTCCAAGTAGGCGAATTCAGCTCAGGTGAAGAAACACATGGATCTCTCCAAAGAAACCACCTGTGTTAGACCCAGGAACATCTAGCATCTTGTTTCCCTGTGAAAATTGCTTTAGGTTCTGAAAGGAATACGTTCTGCAACTGAGTGGTTTGAATGAGGAGATAGGCTCATTATGCTTCAGATGGGCCTATTCAGCTAATTTGAGGGAACACATTTCTCTCTCGAAAAATATCCATCTGTTTCACAACTGGAGCATAGAGCATATTGTTGCTCGGTGATAATTTAGTTACTTTTTTTGAAAGGGACACTTCCTGAACAATCATAGTTTTCAAGGTGGATGTAGTCTCTGTTTGCTCCAAATCAGCCTTTTCAGCTAAGGTGAGGAGACACATGTATCTCTCGAAAGAAAACCATCTGTGTGAAAGGCAGGAGCATCTAGCACAGTATTTCCCTTTGAGAATTGAGTTCGTTTTTGATAGGAATTCTTTTGGCAAGTCATAATTATCAAGGTGGAGAAATGGTCATATTGTTCCAAATAGGCCTATTCATCGAGATGAAGAAACACAAGTATTTCTCGAAAGAAGACCTTTGTATTAGAAGCAGGAGGATCTAGCACGTAGTTTCCATGTGTAAATTGAGGTAGTTTTAAAAGGGAATACTACCTGAAAAATGATAATTGAAAGGTGGACAAGGGCTCATTTTATTCCAAATAGGCCTATTCAGGTGAGTTTAAGAAACACATGTGTCTCTAGAAAGGCAGCCATCACTGTTTGGAGCAGTAGGATCCAGAACATGGTCTCCAAGTTAAAAATGAATTCGTTTTTGCAATTAATGCTTCTTTCAAATCACCGTTTTCAGGGTGGACATAGTCTCTGTTTGCTCCAAATAGGCTTATTAGCTAAGTTGTAGAGTAACATGTATCTCTCAAAAGATAACCATCTCTGTAAGAAGCATGAGAGTCTAGCACATTGTTTCTATGTGACAATTGAATTCGTTTTTGAAAAGAATACTTCATGCAAAGCATAGCTTTCACCGAGGAGAAAGCCTCATTTTATTCCAATGCCTTATTTAGCTGACTGGAGGAAACCCGTGAATCTCTCCAAAGGAAACCATGTATCTTGGAGGGTGCAGCATCCTTCACATTGTCTCCCTGTGAGAATGGAGTTCGTTTTTGAAAGAAATACTTAAAGCAATGTGGGTTTTTCTACGTGATCATAGGCTCTTTCTTCCAAATAGGCCTATTCAGCCGAGTTGAAGAGAAACACGTCGGTTGACAGAAAACTCTGTGTGTTAGAAGCAGAAGCATGTAGCATATTGTTGCAGAGTGAGAATTGGTTTACGTTTTCAAATGAACACTTCCTGGAAGACATAGTTTTCAAGGTGGAGACAGGCAGAGTTTGCTCAAAGTAGGACTGTTGAGCTAAGTTGAAAAATCACAAGTAGGGCTCCAAAGAAATCCATCTATGCCTGAAGCTGTGGCATCCAGCAACTTGTTTCCTTGTGAGAATCAATGTAATTTTTGAAAGGAACACCTCCAGCAACTTAGGTTTTTGAATGTGAGAGTGGCTCAGATTACGTCAGATAGGCCTATTCAGCTAACATGAAGGAACATATGGATCCCTCGAAAGAAAAGCATCTGAGTTAGAAGCAGGAGCATCTAGCACATTGCTTCAATGTCAGAATTGAGTTAGTTTTTGGTAGGAATTCTTTTGGGAAATCAGTTTTCAAGGTGGAGAAATGGTCATTTTGTTCCAAATCTGCCTATTCATCTAGTTGAAGAAGCACGTGTATCTCTCAAGAGAAAACCATTGTGTTAGAAGCAGAAGCATCTAGCACTTTGTTTCCATGTGTAAACTGAGGCAGTTGTTGAAGAGAATACTTCCTGAAAATCAAAATTTTCCAGGTGGACAAAAGGCTCACTTTATTCAGAATAGGCCTATTCATTTAAGTATTAGGATAACAGGTAGCAATCAAAAGAAAACAGTCTGTCTTAGAAGCATGAGAGTCAATCACATTGTTTGCACGTGAAAACTGAGTTGGTTTTGAAAGGAATTCCTCCTCAAACCAAAGCTCTCAAGGGAGAGAAAGACTCATTTTATTCCAAAGGCCTGTTCGGGTGAGTAGAGAAACATCTATATCTCTACAAAGGAAACTATCTTTGTTAAAGAGGCTACAGCATCCTGCATATTGTTTCCCTGAGAGACCTGAGTAATTTTTGGAATACTTCCTACAACGTCGAGTTTTCAATATGGTGATAGGCACTCTTTCTTGCAAATAGGCCTACTCAGCTGAGTTGAAGAAACACATGTATCTCTCCAAAGACAAACATCTGTGTTAGAAGCAGGAGCATCTAGAACATTGTTGCCCTGTGAGTTTTGAGTTAAATATTGAAAGGAACACTTCCTGCAACTTAGGTGTTTCAAGGTGGAGATGGGCTCTCTTTGCTCCAAATAGGCCTATTCATCTAAGTTGAAGAAACACATATGTCGCTCGACAGATAATTATAACTTTTAGAAGCATGAGCGCCAAAAACCTTGTTTCCCAGGAAGAATTGAGTAGTTTTTGAACAAAAGACATCCTGAAAATTACAGTTTTCAAGGTGGGGAGAGGCTCATTTTGTTGCAAAGAGGCCTATTTAGTTGAAGAAACACATGTATCTCTCCAAAGACAACCATTCGTGTTAGAAGTAGAAGCATGTAGCACATGGTTTCCCTGTGAGAATTGTGTTCGTTTTTGAAAGGAATTCTTTCTGTAAATCATAGTTTCCCAGGTGGAGAAAGTGTCATGGTGTTCCAAGTAGAAATAGCCATGTGAGTTGACGGAACACATTGTGTTAGAAAGGGGAGCATCTAGTACTTTGTTTCCAGTGTGAGAATTGACTTAGGATTCGAAAGGAATACTTCAGAAAATGATAATTTTCAAAGTGGAGAAAGGCTCATTTTGATCCACATAGGCCTATTCAGGTGAGTGGAAGAGACACAAGTGTCTCTCGAATGAATTTCATCTGTGCTACCATCAGGGCATCTAACACATTGTTGCCCAGTGACACTTGAGTTAGATTTTGAAAAGAATCCTCCCTGAAAATCATAGTTTTCAAGGTGGAGAAATGACCATTTTGTTCCAAATAACCTATTTAGCTGAGTTGAAGAAACACATGTGGCTCTCCAAGACAACCATAAGTGTTAGAAGCAGGAGCATCTAGAACATTGTTTCTCTGTGAGAATGGAGGTAGTTTTGACAGGAATACTTCCTGCAAATCACAGTTTTCATGGTGGAGAAGACTCATTTTCTTCCAAAGTGGCTATTCAGGTGAGGTGAAGAAACGCAATTACCTCTCCAAAGGAAACCATCTATGTTGGATGCAACAGCATCCTGCACCTTGTTTCCTGTAACTATTAAGTTAGTTGTTGAAAGGAATACTTCCTGCCTCGTGCATTTTTCAAGGTGGTGATAGGCTCTCTTTTTTGCAAACAGGCCTATTCAGGTGAGTTCAGGAAACACATGTATCTGTCCAAAGAAAACCATCTGTGTTAGAAGCAGGGTTCTATAGAATATTGTTTCCCTCTGAGAATTGAGTTAGTTTCTGAAAGGATACTACTGGAACTTAGGTGTTACAAGGTGGAGATAGGCTCTGTTTACTTCAAATTGGCCTATTCAGCTAAGTTGAAGAAACACCTGTCTCACTCAAAAGAAAGCAATCTGTGCTAGAAGCATGAGAATCAAAAACCTTGTTTCCATGTTAGAATTGAGTTAGTTTTTGAATGGAATACTTCCTTCATATCATAGTTTTCAAGGTGTGTAAGGCTCATTCTTGTCCAAAGGCCTACTCACTGAGTTGATGAAACGCATGGATCTCTCCAAAGGAAACCATCTGTGTTAGAGGTTTCAGCATCTTGCATTGTCTCCCTACCAGAGTTGAGTTAGTTTTTGAAAGGACTACTTCCTGCAACGTTGGATTTTCAAAGTGGTGCTTGGCTCTCTTTCTTCCAAACAGACCTATTCAGGTGAGTTGATGAAGCACATGTACTTGTCCAACGAATACCACCTATGTTAGAAGCAGGAGTCTCCAGAATATTGTTTCCGTTTGAGAACTGAACTATTGCCTGAAGGGAATATTTCTTTAAAATCATAATTTTCAAGGTTGAGAAAGGTTCAGTTTGTTCCAAATAGGTCTCTTCAGCTCATCTGAAGAAATCCATGTATGCTAGAAGCTGCAGCATCTAGCACATTGCTTCCCTGTGAGAATCGATTAAGGTTTTGAAAGGAATACTTTCAGTAACATGTTTTTGATGTGGTGATAAGGTCTGTTTCCTCCAAAGAAGCCTGTTTTGCAAATTTGAAGACAAACATGAATCTCTCCAAATAAACGACCTTTGCTAGAACCTTCATCATCTAGCACATGATTTCCCTCTGATAATTCAGTTAGTTTTGAGAAAAATACTACTTCAAGTTAGGTGTCTCAAGGTGGAGATAGGATGTGTTTCCTCCAACTAGGCCTATTCAGCGGAGTTGAGGAAACACATATTTCTCTCCAACGACAACTAACACTGTTAGAAGATGTAGCATCTAGAACATTGTACCAAGTGAGAATTCAGGTACATTTTGTCATGAATAATTCTTGCAAATCATTGTTTTCAAGGTGGATATAGGCTCTGTTTGCTCCAAATAGGCCTCTTCGGCAGAGCTGTATCTCTCCAAAGAAATCCAACTCTGTTAGAAGCTGCAGCATCTTGCACATTGTTTCCCTGTGAGAATTGATCAAGGTTTTGAAAGGAAAACCTCCTGCGTCTTAGGTGTATCAAGGTTGGGATCGGCCCTGTTTGTGCAACTCGACCTATTCAGCTGAGTTGAAGGAACACATGTATCTCTCCAAAGACAAGCATCTGCATTAGAAGCAGAAGCATGTAAAACATTTTGTTGTTAGAATTCAGTTAGTTTGTCTAATGAACACTTCCTGCAAATCATAGTTTTGAAGGTGGAGAGAGGCTGAATTTGCTCCATATCAGAGTGTTCAACTATGTTGAGGAATAACATTTATGTCTCGAAAGAAAACCAACTATGTTAGAAGCTGTAGCATCTTGCACCTGGCCTCCTTGTGAGAAGTGATTTGGTTTTGAAACGAATGCCTCCTGCTAGTTTGGTTTTTGAATATAAGAAAGACTTAGTTCACTCCAGATAGGCCTATTGAGCTTATGTGAAGGAACACTTGTATCTCTCGAAAGAAAACCATCTGCATTAGAAGGAGGAGCATGTAGCACATTGTTGCAGATTGAGAATTCTGTTTGTTTTTTCCAGGGACACTTCCTGAAAATCAGAGCTTTCAAGGTGCAGATAGGCTCTGTTTGCTCCTAATCAGCCTCTTCTGCTAAGTTGAGGAAACACATGGATCTCTCGAAAGGAAACCTTTCTGTGTTAGAAGTAGGAGCATCTTACATTTTGTTTTCCCTGTGTGAATTGAGTTAGGTTTTGACAGAAATACTTCCTGAAAGTCATTATTTCAAGGTGTAGAAAGACTCATTTTGTTCCAACTATGCCTATTCAGGTGATTTAAAGAAACACATGTATCTCTCCAAAGACAACCATCTGTGTTAGAAGCAGTAGCATCTGGAACATTGCTTCCACGTGAGAAATGAATTGGTTTTTGCACTGAATACTTCGTGCAAATCACAGTTTTCAAGGTGGATTTAGGCTCTGTTTGTTCCAAATAGGCCTAGTAGGCGGTTTTGAAGAAACCAATGTATCTCTGCAAAGAGACCAACGCTGTTAGAGCTTCAACATCTACCATATGGCTTCCCTTTGAGAATCCATTCAGTTTTTGGAAGGAATCTTACCAGAAACAAAGGTGTTTGTAGTTGGAGTAGGGTCTGTTACCTCCAAATAGGCCTATACAGCCAAGTTGAAGATACACATGAATCTCTCCACATAATCCATCTATGTTAGAATCATGAGGGTCTAGCACACTGTTTCCTTGCAGGTATTGAGTTAGTTTTGAAAGAATCCTTCTTGAAACTTACGTGTTTCAGGTGGAGATAGGCTCTGTTTCCTCCAAAGAAGCCTTTTCAGGTGTGTTGAAGAAAGAAATGAATCTCCCCAAATACAACCATTTGTGTTGGAAGCAGGAGCATCTGGAACATTTTTTCCTGGTGAATATTGAGTTAGTTTTTGAAAGGAATACGTCCTGCAAATCATAGATTTCCTGGTGGAGAAATGCTCTTTTTGTTCCAAAATGGCCTATTCAGCTGAGTTGAAAACGCTTGTAGCTCTCCAAAGGCAACCATCTATGTTACATGCTCCAGTGTCCTACACATTTTTTTCCGGTGAGGTTCGAGTTCGTTTTGAAAGGAATCCTTCCTGCAACGTTGATTTATCAAGATGGTTTTCAGCTCTCTTTCTTCCAAGTAGGCGAATTCAGCTCAGGTGAAGAAACACATGGATCTCTCCAAAGAAACCACCTGTGTTAGACCCAGGAACATCTAGCATCTTGTTTCCCTGTGAAAATTGCTTTAGGTTCTGAAAGGAATACGTTCTGCAACTGAGTGGTTTGAATGAGGAGATAGGCTCATTATGCTTCAGATGGGCCTATTCAGCTAATTTGAGGGAACACATTTCTCTCTCGAAAAATATCCATCTGTTTCACAACTGGAGCATAGAGCATATTGTTGCTCGGTGATAATTTAGTTACTTTTTTTGAAAGGGACACTTCCTGAACAATCATAGTTTTCAAGGTGGATGTAGTCTCTGTTTGCTCCAAATCAGCCTTTTCAGCTAAGGTGAGGAGACACATGTATCTCTCGAAAGAAAACCATCTGTGTGAAAGGCAGGAGCATCTAGCACAGTATTTCCCTTTGAGAATTGAGTTCGTTTTTGATAGGAATTCTTTTGGCAAGTCATAATTATCAAGGTGGAGAAATGGTCATATTGTTCCAAATAGGCCTATTCATCGAGATGAAGAAACACAAGTATTTCTCGAAAGAAGACCTTTGTATTAGAAGCAGGAGGATCTAGCACGTAGTTTCCATGTGTAAATTGAGGTAGTTTTAAAAGGGAATACTACCTGAAAAATGATAATTGAAAGGTGGACAAGGGCTCATTTTATTCCAAATAGGCCTATTCAGGTGAGTTTAAGAAACACATGTGTCTCTAGAAAGGCAGCCATCACTGTTTGGAGCAGTAGGATCCAGAACATGGTCTCCAAGTTAAAAATGAATTCGTTTTTGCAATTAATGCTTCTTTCAAATCACCGTTTTCAGGGTGGACATAGTCTCTGTTTGCTCCAAATAGGCTTATTAGCTAAGTTGTAGAGTAACATGTATCTCTCAAAAGATAACCATCTCTGTAAGAAGCATGAGAGTCTAGCACATTGTTTCTATGTGACAATTGAATTCGTTTTTGAAAAGAATACTTCATGCAAAGCATAGCTTTCACCGAGGAGAAAGCCTCATTTTATTCCAATGCCTTATTTAGCTGACTGGAGGAAACCCGTGAATCTCTCCAAAGGAAACCATGTATCTTGGAGGGTGCAGCATCCTTCACATTGTCTCCCTGTGAGAATGGAGTTCGTTTTTGAAAGAAATACTTAAAGCAATGTGGGTTTTTCTACGTGATCATAGGCTCTTTCTTCCAAATAGGCCTATTCAGCCGAGTTGAAGAGAAACACGTCGGTTGACAGAAAACTCTGTGTGTTAGAAGCAGAAGCATGTAGCATATTGTTGCAGAGTGAGAATTGGTTTACGTTTTCAAATGAACACTTCCTGGAAGACATAGTTTTCAAGGTGGAGACAGGCAGAGTTTGCTCAAAGTAGGACTGTTGAGCTAAGTTGAAAAATCACAAGTAGGGCTCCAAAGAAATCCATCTATGCCTGAAGCTGTGGCATCCAGCAACTTGTTTCCTTGTGAGAATCAATGTAATTTTTGAAAGGAACACCTCCAGCAACTTAGGTTTTTTAATGTGAGAGTGGCTCAGATTACGTCAGATAGGCCTATTCAGCTAACATGAAGGAACATATGGATCCCTCGAAAGAAAAGCATCTGAGTTAGAAGCAGGAGCATCTAGCACATTGCTTCAATGTCAGAATTGAGTTAGTTTTTGGTAGGAATTCTTTTGGGAAATCAGTTTTCAAGGTGGAGAAATGGTCATTTTGTTCCAAATCTGCCTATTCATCTAGTTGAAGAAGCACGTGTATCTCTCAAGAGAAAACCATTGTGTTAGAAGCAGAAGCATCTAGCACTTTGTTTCCATGTGTAAACTGAGGCAGTTGTTGAAGAGAATACTTCCTGAAAATCAAAATTTTCCAGGTGGACAAAAGGCTCACTTTATTCAGAATAGGCCTATTCATTTAAGTATTAGGATAACAGGTAGCAATCAAAAGAAAACAGTCTGTGTTAGAAGCATGAGAGTCAATCACATTGTTTGCACGTGAAAACTGAGTTGGTTTTGAAAGGAATTCCTCCTCAAACCAAAGCTCTCAAGGGAGAGAAAGACTCATTTTATTCCAAAGGCCTGTTCGGGTGAGTAGAGAAACATCTATATCTCTACAAAGGAAACTATCTTTGTTAAAGAGGCTACAGCATCCTGCATATTGTTTCCCTGAGAGACCTGAGTAATTTTTGGAATACTTCCTACAACGTCGAGTTTTCAATATGGTGATAGGCACTCTTTCTTGCAAATAGGCCTACTCAGCTGAGTTGAAGAAACACATGTATCTCTCCAAAGACAAACATCTGTGTTAGAAGCAGGAGCATCTAGAACATTGTTGCCCTGTGAGTTTTGAGTTAAATATTGAAAGGAACACTTCCTGCAACTTAGGTGTTTCAAGGTGGAGATGGGCTCTCTTTGCTCCAAATAGGCCTATTCATCTAAGTTGAAGAAACACATATGTCGCTCGACAGATAATTATAACTTTTAGAAGCATGAGCGCCAAAAACCTTGTTTCCCAGGAAGAATTGAGTAGTTTTTGAACAAAAGACATCCTGAAAATTACAGTTTTCAAGGTGGGGAGAGGCTCATTTTGTTCCAAAGAGGCCTATTTAGTTGAAGAAACACATGTATCTCTCCAAAGACAACCATTCGTGTTAGAAGTAGAAGCATGTAGCACATGGTTTCCCTGTGAGAATTGTGTTCGTTTTTGAAAGGAATTCTTTCTGTAAATCATAGTTTCCCAGGTGGAGAAAGTGTCATGGTGTTCCAAGTAGAAATAGCCATGTGAGTTGACGGAACACATTGTGTTAGAAAGGGGAGCATCTAGTACTTTGTTTCCAGTGTGAGAATTGACTTAGGATTCGAAAGGAATACTTCAGAAAATGATAATTTTCAAAGTGGAGAAAGGCTCATTTTGATCCACATAGGCCTATTCAGGTGAGTGGAAGAGACACAAGTGTCTCTCGAATGAATTTCATCTGTGCTACCATCAGGGCATCTAACACATTGTTGCCCAGTGACACTTGAGTTAGATTTTGAAAAGAATCCTCCCTGAAAATCATAGTTTTCAAGGTGGAGAAATGACCATTTTGTTCCAAATAACCTATTTAGCTGAGTTGAAGAAACACATGTGGCTCTCCAAGACAACCATAAGTGTTAGAAGCAGGAGCATCTAGAACATTGTTTCTCTGTGAGAATGGAGGTAGTTTTGACAGGAATACTTCCTGCAAATCACAGTTTTCATGGTGGAGAAGACTCATTTTCTTCCAAAGTGGCTATTCAGGTGAGGTGAAGAAACGCAATTACCTCTCCAAAGGAAACCATCTATGTTGGATGCAACAGCATCCTGCACCTTGTTTCCTGTAACTATTAAGTTAGTTGTTGAAAGGAATACTTCCTGCCTCGTGCATTTTTCAAGGTGGTGATAGGCTCTCTTTTTTGCAAACAGGCCTATTCAGGTGAGTTCAGGAAACACATGTATCTGTCCAAAGAAAACCATCTGTGTTAGAAGCAGGGTTCTATAGAATATTGTTTCCCTCTGAGAATTGAGTTAGTTTCTGAAAGGATACTACTGGAACTTAGGTGTTACAAGGTGGAGATAGGCTCTGTTTACTTCAAATTGGCCTATTCAGCTAAGTTGAAGAAACACCTGTCTCACTCAAAAGAAAGCAATCTGTGCTAGAAGCATGAGAATCAAAAACCTTGTTTCCATGTTAGAATTGAGTTAGTTTTTGAATGGAATACTTCCTTCATATCATAGTTTTCAAGGTGTGTAAGGCTCATTCTTGTCCAAAGGCCTACTCACTGAGTTGATGAAACGCATGGATCTCTCCAAAGGAAACCATCTGTGTTAGAGGTTTCAGCATCTTGCATTGTCTCCCTACCAGAGTTGAGTTAGTTTTTGAAAGGACTACTTCCTGCAACGTTGGATTTTCAAAGTGGTGCTTGGCTCTCTTTCTTCCAAACAGACCTATTCAGGTGAGTTGATGAAGCACATGTACTTGTCCAACGAATACCACCTATGTTAGAAGCAGGAGTCTCCAGAATATTGTTTCCGTTTGAGAACTGAACTATTGCCTGAAGGGAATATTTCTTTAAAATCATAATTTTCAAGGTTGAGAAAGGTTCAGTTTGTTCCAAATAGGTCTCTTCAGCTCATCTGAAGAAATCCATGTATGCTAGAAGCTGCAGCATCTAGCACATTGCTTCCCTGTGAGAATCGATTAAGGTTTTGAAAGGAATACTTTCAGTAACATGTTTTTGATGTGGTGATAAGGTCTGTTTCCTCCAAAGAAGCCTGTTTTGCAAATTTGAAGACAAACATGAATCTCTCCAAATAAACGACCTTTGCTAGAACCTTCATCATCTAGCACATGATTTCCCTCTGATAATTCAGTTAGTTTTGAGAAAAATACTACTTCAAGTTAGGTGTCTCAAGGTGGAGATAGGATGTGTTTCCTCCAACTAGGCCTATTCAGCGGAGTTGAGGAAACACATATTTCTCTCCAACGACAACTAACTCTGTTAGAAGATGTAGCATCTAGAACATTGTACCAAGTGAGAATTCAGGTACATTTTGTCATGAATAATTCTTGCAAATCATTGTTTTCAAGGTGGATATAGGCTCTGTTTGCTCCAAATAGGCCTCTTCGGCAGAGCTGTATCTCTCCAAAGAAATCCAACTCTGTTAGAAGCTGCAGCATCTTGCACATTGTTTCCCTGTGAGAATTGATCAAGGTTTTGAAAGGAAAACCTCCTGCGTCTTAGGTGTATCAAGGTTGGGATCGGCCCTGTTTGTGCAACTCGACCTATTCAGCTGAGTTGAAGGAACACATGTATCTCTCCAAAGACAAGCATCTGCATTAGAAGCAGAAGCATGTAAAACATTTTGTTGTTAGAATTCAGTTAGTTTGTCTAATGAACACTTCCTGCAAATCATAGTTTTGAAGGTGGAGAGAGGCTGAATTTGCTCCATATCAGAGTGTTCAACTATGTTGAGGAATAACATTTATGTCTCGAAAGAAAACCAACTATGTTAGAAGCTGTAGCATCTTGCACCTGGCCTCCTTGTGAGAAGTGATTTGGTTTTGAAACGAATGCCTCCTGCTAGTTTGGTTTTTGAATATAAGAAAGACTTAGTTCACTCCAGATAGGCCTATTGAGCTTATGTGAAGGAACACTTGTATCTCTCGAAAGAAAACCATCTGCATTAGAAGGAGGAGCATGGAGCACATTGTTGCAGATTGAGAATTCTGTTTGTTTTTTCCAGGGACACTTCCTGAAAATCAGAGCTTTCAAGGTGCAGATAGGCTCTGTTTGCTCCTAATCAGCCTCTTCTGCTAAGTTGAGGAAACACATGGATCTCTCGAAAGGAAACCTTTCTGTGTTAGAAGTAGGAGCATCTTACATTTTGTTTTCCCTGTGTGAATTGAGTTAGGTTTTGACAGAAATACTTCCTGAAAGTCATTATTTCAAGGTGTACAAAGACTCATTTTGTTCCAACTATGCCTATTCAGGTGATTTAAAGAAACACATGTATCTCTCCAAAGACAACCATCTGTGTTAGAAGCAGTAGCATCTGGAACATTGCTTCCACGTGAGAAATGAATTGTTTTTTGCACTGAATACTTCGTGCAAATCACAGTTTTCAAGGTGGATTTAGGCTCTGTTTGTTCCAAATAGGCCTAGTAGGCGGTTTTGAAGAAACCAATGTATCTCTGCAAAGAGACCAACGCTGTTAGAGCTTCAACATCTACCATATGGCTTCCCTTTGAGAATCCATTCAGTTTTTGGAAGGAATCTTACCAGAAACAAAGGTGTTTGTAGTTGGAGTAGGGTCTGTTACTTCCAAATAGGCCTATACAGCCAAGTTGAAGATACACATGAATCTCTCCACATAATCCATCTATGTTAGAATCATGAGGGTCTAGCACACTGTTTCCTTGCAGGTATTGAGTTAGTTTTGAAAGAATCCTTCTTGAAACTTACGTGTTTCAGGTGGAGATAGGCTCTGTTTCCTCCAAAGAAGCCTTTTCAGGTGTGTTGAAGAAAGAAATGAATCTCCCCAAATACAACCATTTGTGTTGGAAGCAGGAGCATCTGGAACATTTTTTCCTGGTGAATATTGAGTTAGTTTTTGAAAGGAATACGTCCTGCAAATCATAGATTTCCTGGTGGAGAAATGCTCTTTTTGTTCCAAAATGGCCTATTCAGCTGAGTTGAAAACGCTTGTAGCTCTCCAAAGGCAACCATCTATGTTACATGCTCCAGCGTCCTACACATTTTTTTCCGGTGAGGTTCGAGTTCGTTTTGAAAGGAATCCTTCCTGCAACGTTGATTTATCAAGATGGTTTTCAGCTCTCTTTCTTCCAAGTAGGCGAATTCAGCTCAGGTGAAGAAACACATGGATCTCTCCAAAGAAACCACCTGTGTTAGACCCAGGAACATCTAGCATCTTGTTTCCCTGTGAAAATTGCTTTAGGTTCTGAAAGGAATACGTTCTGCAACTGAGTGGTTTGAATGAGGAGATAGGCTCATTATGCTTCAGGTGGGCCTATTCAGCTAATTTGAGGGAACACATTTCTCTCTCGAAAAATATCCATCTGTTTCACAACTGGAGCATAGAGCATATTGTTGCTCGGTGATAATTTAGTTACTTTTTTTGAAAGGGACACTTCCTGAACAATCATAGTTTTCAAGGTGGATGTAGTCTCTGTTTGCTCCAAATCAGCCTTTTCAGCTAAGGTGAGGAGACACATGTATCTCTCGAAAGAAAACCATCTGTGTGAAAGGCAGGAGCATCTAGCACAGTATTTCCCTTTGAGAATTGAGTTCGTTTTTGATAGGAATTCTTTTGGCAAGTCATAATTATCAAGGTGGAGAAATGGTCATATTGTTCCAAATAGGCCTATTCATCGAGATGAAGAAACACAAGTATTTCTCGAAAGAAGACCTTTGTATTAGAAGCAGGAGGATCTAGCACGTAGTTTCCATGTGTAAATTGAGGTAGTTTTAAAAGGGAATACTACCTGAAAAATGATAATTGAAAGGTGGACAAGGGCTCATTTTATTCCAAATAGGCCTATTCAGGTGAGTTTAAGAAACACATGTGTCTCTAGAAAGGCAGCCATCACTGTTTGGAGCAGTAGGATCCAGAACATGGTCTCCAAGTTAAAAATGAATTCGTTTTTGCAATTAATGCTTCTTTCAAATCACCGTTTTCAGGGTGGACATAGTCTCTGTTTGCTCCAAATAGGCTTATTAGCTAAGTTGTAGAGTAACATGTATCTCTCAAAAGATAACCATCTCTGTAAGAAGCATGAGAGTCTAGCACATTGTTTCTATGTGACAATTGAATTCGTTTTTGAAAAGAATACTTCATGCAAAGCATAGCTTTCACCGAGGAGAAAGCCTCATTTTATTCCAATGCCTTATTTAGCTGACTGGAGGAAACCCGTGAATCTCTCCAAAGGAAACCATGTATCTTGGAGGGTGCAGCATCCTTCACATTGTCTCCCTGTGAGAATGGAGTTCGTTTTTGAAAGAAATACTTAAAGCAATGTGGGTTTTTCTACGTGATCATAGGCTCTTTCTTCCAAATAGGCCTATTCAGCCGAGTTGAAGAGAAACACGTCGGTTGACAGAAAACTCTGTGTGTTAGAAGCAGAAGCATGTAGCATATTGTTGCAGAGTGAGAATTGGTTTACGTTTTCAAATGAACACTTCCTGGAAGACATAGTTTTCAAGGTGGAGACAGGCAGAGTTTGCTCAAAGTAGGACTGTTGAGCTAAGTTGAAAAATCACAAGTAGGGCTCCAAAGAAATCCATCTATGCCTGAAGCTGTGGCATCCAGCAACTTGTTTCCTTGTGAGAATCAATGTAATTTTTGAAAGGAACACCTCCAGCAACTTAGGTTTTTTAATGTGAGAGTGGCTCAGATTACGTCAGATAGGCCTATTCAGCTAACATGAAGGAACATATGGATCCCTCGAAAGAAAAGCATCTGAGTTAGAAGCAGGAGCATCTAGCACATTGCTTCAATGTCAGAATTGAGTTAGTTTTTGGTAGGAATTCTTTTGGGAAATCAGTTTTCAAGGTGGAGAAATGGTCATTTTGTTCCAAATCTGCCTATTCATCTAGTTGAAGAAGCACGTGTATCTCTCAAGAGAAAACCATTGTGTTAGAAGCAGAGGCATCTAGCACTTTGTTTCCATGTGTAAACTGAGGCAGTTGTTGAAGAGAATACTTCCTGAAAATCAAAATTTTCCAGGTGGACAAAAGGCTCACTTTATTCAGAATAGGCCTATTCATTTAAGTATTAGGATAACAGGTAGCAATCAAAAGAAAACAGTCTGTCTTAGAAGCATGAGAGTCAATCACATTGTTTGCACGTGAAAACTGAGTTGGTTTTGAAAGGAATTCCTCCTCAAACCAAAGCTCTCAAGGGAGAGAAAGACTCATTTTATTCCAAAGGCCTGTTCGGGTGAGTAGAGAAACATCTATATCTCTACAAAGGAAACTATCTTTGTTAAAGAGGCTACAGCATCCTGCATATTGTTTCCCTGAGAGACCTGAGTAATTTTTGGAATACTTCCTACAACGTCGAGTTTTCAATATGGTGATAGGCACTCTTTCTTGCAAATAGGCCTACTCAGCTGAGTTGAAGAAACACATGTATCTCTCCAAAGACAAACATCTGTGTTAGAAGCAGGAGCATCTAGAACATTGTTGCCCTGTGAGTTTTGAGTTAAATATTGAAAGGAACACTTCCTGCAACTTAGGTGTTTCAAGGTGGAGATGGGCTCTCTTTGCTCCAAATAGGCCTATTCATCTAAGTTGAAGAAACACATATGTCGCTCGACAGATAATTATAACTTTTAGAAGCATGAGCGCCAAAAACCTTGTTTCCCAGGAAGAATTGAGTAGTTTTTGAACAAAAGACATCCTGAAAATTACAGTTTTCAAGGTGGGGAGAGGCTCATTTTGTTCCAAAGAGGCCTATTTAGTTGAAGAAACACATGTATCTCTCCAAAGACAACCATTCGTGTTAGAAGTAGAAGCATGTAGCACATGGTTTCCCTGTGAGAATTGTGTTCGTTTTTGAAAGGAATTCTTTCTGTAAATCATAGTTTCCCAGGTGGAGAAAGTGTCATGGTGTTCCAAGTAGAAATAGCCATGTGAGTTGACGGAACACATTGTGTTAGAAAGGGGAGCATCTAGTACTTTGTTTCCAGTGTGAGAATTGACTTAGGATTCGAAAGGAATACTTCAGAAAATGATAATTTTCAAAGTGGAGAAAGGCTCATTTTGATCCACATAGGCCTATTCAGGTGAGTGGAAGAGACACAAGTGTCTCTCGAATGAATTTCATCTGTGCTACCATCAGGGCATCTAACACATTGTTGCCCAGTGACACTTGAGTTAGATTTTGAAAAGAATCCTCCCTGAAAATCATAGTTTTCAAGGTGGAGAAATGACCATTTTGTTCCAAATAACCTATTTAGCTGAGTTGAAGAAACACATGTGGCTCTCCAAGACAACCATAAGTGTTAGAAGCAGGAGCATCTAGAACATTGTTTCTCTGTGAGAATGGAGGTAGTTTTGACAGGAATACTTCCTGCAAATCACAGTTTTCATGGTGGAGAAGACTCATTTTCTTCCAAAGTGGCTATTCAGGTGAGGTGAAGAAACGCAATTACCTCTCCAAAGGAAACCATCTATGTCGGATGCAACAGCATCCTGCACCTTGTTTCCTGTAACTATTAAGTTAGTTGTTGAAAGGAATACTTCCTGCCTCGTGCATTTTTCAAGGTGGTGATAGGCTCTCTTTTTTGCAAACAGGCCTATTCAGGTGAGTTCAGGAAACACATGTATCTGTCCAAAGAAAACCATCTGTGTTAGAAGCAGGGTTCTATAGAATATTGTTTCCCTCTGAGAATTGAGTTAGTTTCTGAAAGGATACTACTGGAACTTAGGTGTTACAAGGTGGAGATAGGCTCTGTTTACTTCAAATTGGCCTATTCAGCTAAGTTGAAGAAACATCTGTCTCACTCAAAAGAAAGCAATCTGTGCTAGAAGCATGAGAATCAAAAACCTTGTTTCCATGTTAGAATTGAGTTAGTTTTTGAATGGAATACTTCCTTCATATCATAGTTTTCAAGGTGTGTAAGGCTCATTCTTGTCCAAAGGCCTACTCACTGAGTTGATGAAACACATGGATCTCTCCAAAGGAAACCATCTGTGTTAGAGGTTTCAGCATCTTGCATTGTCTCCCTACCAGAGTTGAGTTAGTTTTTGAAAGGACTACTTCCTGCAACGTTGGATTTTCAAAGTGGTGCTTGGCTCTCTTTCTTCCAAACAGACCTATTCAGGTGAGTTGATGAAGCACATGTACTTGTCCAACGAATACCACCTATGTTAGAAGCAGGAGTCTCCAGAATATTGTTTCTGTTTGAGAACTGAACTATTGCCTGAAGGGAATATTTCTTTAAAATCATAATTTTCAAGGTTGAGAAAGGTTCAGTTTGTTCCAAATAGGTCTCTTCAGCTCATCTGAAGAAATCCATGTATGCTAGAAGCTGCAGCATCTAGCACATTGCTTCCCTGTGAGAATCGATTAAGGTTTTGAAAGGAATACTTTCAGTAACATGTTTTTGATGTGGTGATAAGGTCTGTTTCCTCCAAAGAAGGCTGTTTTGCAAATTTGAAGACAAACATGAATCTCTCCAAATAAACGACCTTTGCTAGAACCTTCATCATCTAGCACATGATTTCCCTCTGATAATTCAGTTAGTTTTGAGAAAAATACTACTTCAAGTTAGGTGTCTCAAGGTGGAGATAGGATGTGTTTCCTCCAACTAGGCCTATTCAGCGGAGTTGAGGAAACACATATTTCTCTCCAACGACAACTAACTCTGTTAGAAGATGTAGCATCTAGAACATTGTACCAAGTGAGAATTCAGGTACATTTTGTCATGAATAATTCTTGCAAATCATTGTTTTCAAGGTGGATATAGGCTCTGTTTGCTCCAAATAGGCCTCTTCGGCAGAGCTGAAGAAACACCTGTATCTCTCCAAAGAAATCCAACTCTGTTAGAAGCTGCAGCATCTTGCACATTGTTTCCCTGTGAGAATTGATCAAGGTTTTGAAAGGAAAACCTCCTGCGTCTTAGGTGTATCAAGGTTGGGATCGGCCCTGTTTGTGCAACTCGACCTATTCAGCTGAGTTGAAGGAACACATGTATCTCTCCAAAGACAAGCATGTGCATTAGAAGCAGAAGCATGTAAAACATTTTGTTGTTAGAATTCAGTTAGTTTGTCTAATGAACACTTCCTGCAAATCATAGTTTTGAAGGTGGAGAGAGGCTGAATTTGCTCCATATCAGAGTGTTCAACTATGTTGAGGAATAACATTTATGTCTCGAAAGAAAACCAACTATGTTAGAAGCTGTAGCATCTTGCACCTGGCCTCCTTGTGAGAAGTGATTTGGTTTTGAAACGAATGCCTCCTGCTAGTTTGGTTTTTGAATATAAGAAAGACTTAGTTCACTCCAGATAGGCCTATTGAGCTTATGTGAAGGAACACTTGTATCTCTCGAAAGAAAACCATCTGCATTAGAAGGAGGAGCATGTAGCACATTGTTGCAGATTGAGAATTCTGTTTGTTTTTTCCAGGGACACTTCCTGAAAATCAGAGCTTTCAAGGTGCAGATAGGCTCTGTTTGCTCCTAATCAGCCTCTTCTGCTAAGTTGAGGAAACACATGGATCTCTCGAAAGGAAACCTTTCTGTGTTAGAAGTAGGAGCATCTTACATTTTGTTTTCCCTGTGTGAATTGAGTTAGGTTTTGACAAAAATACTTCCTGAAAGTCATTATTTCAAGGTGTACAAAGACTCATTTTGTTCCAACTATGCCTATTCAGGTGATTTAAAGAAACACATGTATCTCTCCAAAGACAACCATCTGTGTTAGAAGCAGTAGCATCTGGAACATTGCTTCCACGTGAGAAATGAATTGGTTTTTGCACTGAATACTTCGTGCAAATCACAGTTTTCAAGGTGGATTTAGGCTCTGTTTGTTCCAAATAGGCCTAGTAGGCGGTTTTGAAGAAACCAATGTATCTCTGCAAAGAGACCAACGCTGTTAGAGCTTCAACATCTACCATATGGCTTCCCTTTGAGAATCCATTCAGTTTTTGGAAGGAATCTTACCAGAAACAAAGGTGTTTGTAGTTGGAGTAGGGTCTGTTACCTCCAAATAGGCCTATACAGCCAAGTTGAAGATACACATGAATCTCTCCACATAATCCATCTATGTTAGAATCATGAGGGTCTAGCACACTGTTTCCTTGCAGGTATTGAGTTAGTTTTGAAAGAATCCTTCTTGAAACTTACGTGTTTCAGGTGGAGATAGGCTCTGTTTCCTCCAAAGAAGCCTTTTCAGGTGTGTTGAAGAAAGAAATGAATCTCCCCAAATACAACCATTTGTGTTGGAAGCAGGAGCATCTGGAACATTTTTTCCTGGTGAATATTGAGTTAGTTTTTGAAAGGAATACGTCCTGCAAATCATAGATTTCCTGGTGGAGAAATGCTCTTTTTGTTCCAAAATGGCCTATTCAGCTGAGTTGAAAACGCTTGTAGCTCTCCAAAGGCAACCATCTATGTTACATGCTCCAGCGTCCTACACATTTTTTTCCGGTGAGGTTCGAGTTCGTTTTGAAAGGAATCCTTCCTGCAACGTTGATTTATCAAGATGGTTTTCAGCTCTCTTTCTTCCAAGTAGGCGAATTCAGCTCAGGTGAAGAAACACATGGATCTCTCCAAAGAAACCACCTGTGTTAGACCCAGGAACATCTAGCATCTTGTTTCCCTGTGAAAATTGCTTTAGGTTCTGAAAGGAATACGTTCTGCAACTGAGTGGTTTGAATGAGGAGATAGGCTCATTATGCTTCAGATGGGCCTATTCAGCTAATTTGAGGGAACACATTTCTCTCTCGAAAAATATCCATCTGTTTCACAACTGGAGCATAGAGCATATTGTTGCTCGGTGATAATTTAGTTACTTTTTTTGAAAGGGACACTTCCTGAACAATCATAGTTTTCAAGGTGGATGTAGTCTCTGTTTGCTCCAAATCAGCCTTTTCAGCTAAGGTGAGGAGACACATGTATCTCTCGAAAGAAAACCATCTGTGTGAAAGGCAGGAGCATCTAGCACAGTATTTCCCTTTGAGAATTGAGTTCGTTTTTGATAGGAATTCTTTTGGCAAGTCATAATTATCAAGGTGGAGAAATGGTCATATTGTTCCAAATAGGCCTATTCATCGAGATGAAGAAACACAAGTATTTCTCGAAAGAAGACCTTTGTATTAGAAGCCGGAGGATCTAGCACGTAGTTTCCATGTGTAAATTGAGGTAGTTTTAAAAGGGAATACTACCTGAAAAATGATAATTGAAAGGTGGACAAGGGCTCATTTTATTCCAAATAGGCCTATTCAGGTGAGTTTAAGAAACACATGTGTCTCTAGAAAGGCAGCCATCACTGTTTGGAGCAGTAGGATCCAGAACATGGTCTCCAAGTTAAAAATGAATTCGTTTTTGCAATTAATGCTTCTTTCAAATCACCGTTTTCAGGGTGGACATAGTCTCTGTTTGCTCCAAATAGGCTTATTAGCTAAGTTGTAGAGTAACATGTATCTCTCAAAAGATAACCATCTCTGTAAGAAGCATGAGAGTCTAGCACATTGTTTCTATGTGACAATTGAATTCGTTTTTGAAAAGAATACTTCATGCAAAGCATAGCTTTCACCGAGGAGAAAGCCTCATTTTATTCCAATGCCTTATTTAGCTGACTGGAGGAAACCCGTGAATCTCTCCAAAGGAAACCATGTATCTTGGAGGGTGCAGCATCCTTCACATTGTCTCCCTGTGAGAATGGAGTTCGTTTTTGAAAGAAATACTTAAAGCAATGTGGGTTTTTCTACGTGATCATAGGCTCTTTCTTCCAAATAGGCCTATTCAGCCGAGTTGAAGAGAAACACGTCGGTTGACAGAAAACTCTGTGTGTTAGAAGCAGAAGCATGTAGCATATTGTTGCAGAGTGAGAATTGGTTTACGTTTTCAAATGAACACTTCCTGGAAGACATAGTTTTCAAGGTGGAGACAGGCAGAGTTTGCTCAAAGTAGGACTGTTGAGCTAAGTTGAAAAATCACAAGTAGGGCTCCAAAGAAATCCATCTATGCCTGAAGCTGTGGCATCCAGCAACTTGTTTCCTTGTGAGAATCAATGTAATTTTTGAAAGGAACACCTCCAGCAACTTAGGTTTTTGAATGTGAGAGTGGCTCAGATTACGTCAGATAGGCCTATTCAGCTAACATGAAGGAACATATGGATCCCTCGAAAGAAAAGCATCTGAGTTAGAAGCAGGAGCATCTAGCACATTGCTTCAATGTCAGAATTGAGTTAGTTTTTGGTAGGAATTCTTTTGGGAAATCAGTTTTCAAGGTGGAGAAATGGTCATTTTGTTCCAAATCTGCCTATTCATCTAGTTGAAGAAGCACGTGTATCTCTCAAGAGAAAACCATTGTGTTAGAAGCAGAAGCATCTAGCACTTTGTTTCCATGTGTAAACTGAGGCAGTTGTTGAAGAGAATACTTCCTGAAAATCAAAATTTTCCAGGTGGACAAAAGGCTCACTTTATTCAGAATAGGCCTATTCATTTAAGTATTAGGATAACAGGTAGCAATCAAAAGAAAACAGTCTGTCTTAGAAGCATGAGAGTCAATCACATTGTTTGCACGTGAAAACTGAGTTGGTTTTGAAAGGAATTCCTCCTCAAACCAAAGCTCTCAAGGGAGAGAAAGACTCATTTTATTCCAAAGGCCTGTTCGGGTGAGTAGAGAAACATCTATATCTCTACAAAGGAAACTATCTTTGTTAAAGAGGCTACAGCATCCTGCATATTGTTTCCCTGAGAGACCTGAGTAATTTTTGGAATACTTCCTACAACGTCGAGTTTTCAATATGGTGATAGGCACTCTTTCTTGCAAATAGGCCTACTCAGCTGAGTTGAAGAAACACATGTATCTCTCCAAAGACAAACATCTGTGTTAGAAGCAGGAGCATCTAGAACATTGTTGCCCTGTGAGTTTTGAGTTAAATATTGAAAGGAACACTTCCTGCAACTTAGGTGTTTCAAGGTGGAGATGGGCTCTCTTTGCTCCAAATAGGCCTATTCATCTAAGTTGAAGAAACACATATGTCGCTCGACAGATAATTATAACTTTTAGAAGCATGAGCGCCAAAAACCTTGTTTCCCAGGAAGAATTGAGTAGTTTTTGAACAAAAGACATCCTGAAAATTACAGTTTTCAAGGTGGGGAGAGGCTCATTTTGTTCCAAAGAGGCCTATTTAGTTGAAGAAACACATGTATCTCTCCAAAGACAACCATTCGTGTTAGAAGTAGAAGCATGTAGCACATGGTTTCCCTGTGAGAATTGTGTTCGTTTTTGAAAGGAATTCTTTCTGTAAATCATAGTTTCCCAGGTGGAGAAAGTGTCATGGTGTTCCAAGTAGAAATAGCCATGTGAGTTGACGGAACACATTGTGTTAGAAAGAGGAGCATCTAGTACTTTGTTTCCAGTGTGAGAATTGACTTAGGATTCGAAAGGAATACTTCAGAAAATGATAATTTTCAAAGTGGAGAAAGGCTCATTTTGATCCACATAGGCCTATTCAGGTGAGTGGAAGAGACACAAGTGTCTCTCGAATGCATTTCATCTGTGCTACCATCAGGGCATCTAACACATTGTTGCCCAGTGACACTTGAGTTAGATTTTGAAAAGAATCCTCCCTGAAAATCATAGTTTTCAAGGTTGAGAAATGACCATTTCGTTCCAAATAACCTATTTAGCTGAGTTGAAGAAACACATGTGGCTCTCCAAGACAACCATAAGTGTTAGAAGCAGGAGCATCTAGAACATTGTTTCTCTGTGAGAATGGAGGTAGTTTTGACAGGAATACTTCCTGCAAATCACAGTTTTCATGGTGGAGAAGACTCATTTTCTTCCAAAGTGGCTATTCAGGTGAGGTGAAGAAACGCAATTACCTCTCCAAAGGAAACCATCTATGTCGGATGCAACAGCATCCTGCACCTTGTTTCCTGTAACTATTAAGTTAGTTGTTGAAAGGAATACTTCCTGCCTCGTGCATTTTTCAAGGTGGTGATAGGCTCTCTTTTTTGCAAACAGGCCTATTCAGGTGAGTTCAGGAAACACATGTATCTGTCCAAAGAAAACCATCTGTGTTAGAAGCAGGGTTCTATAGAATATTGTTTCCCTCTGAGAATTGAGTTAGTTTCTGAAAGGATACTACTGGAACTTAGGTGTTACAAGGTGGAGATAGGCTCTGTTTACTTCAAATTGGCCTATTCAGCTAAGTTGAAGAAACACCTGTCTCACTCAAAAGAAAGCAATCTGTGCTAGAAGCATGAGAATCAAAAACCTTGTTTCCATGTTAGAATTGAGTTAGTTTTTGAATGGAATACTTCCTTCATATCATAGTTTTCAAGGTGCGTAAGGCTCATTCTTGTCCAAAGGCCTACTCACTGAGTTGATGAAACGCATGGATCTCTCCAAAGGAAACCATCTGTGTTAGAGGTTTCAGCATCTTGCATTGTCTCCCTACCAGAGTTGAGTTAGTTTTTGAAAGGACTACTTCCTGCAACGTTGGATTTTCAAAGTGGTGCTTGGCTCTCTTTCTTCCAAACAGACCTATTCAGGTGAGTTGATGAAGCACATGTACTTGTCCAGCGAATACCACCTATGTTAGAAGCAGGAGTCTCCAGAATATTGTTTCCGTTTGAGAACTGAACTATTGCCTGAAGGGAATATTTCTTTAAAATCATAATTTTCAAGGTTGAGAAAGGTTCAGTTTGTTCCAAATAGGTCTCTTCAGCTCATCTGAAGAAATCCATGTATGCTAGAAGCTGCAGCATCTAGCACATTGCTTCCCTGTGAGAATCGATTAAGGTTTTGAAAGGAATACTTTCAGTAACATGTTTTTGATGTGGTGATAAGGTCTGTTTCCTCCAAAGAAGCCTGTTTTGCAAATTTGAAGACAAACATGAATCTCTCCAAATAAACGACCTTTGCTAGAACCTTCATCATCTAGCACATGATTTCCCTCTGATAATTCAGTTAGTTTTGAGAAAAATACTACTTCAAGTTAGGTGTCTCAAGGTGGAGATAGGATGTGTTTCCTCCAACTAGGCCTATTCAGCGGAGTTGAGGAAACACATATTTCTCTCCAACGACAACTAACTCTGTTAGAAGCTGTAGCATCTAGAACATTGTACCAAGTGAGAATTCAGGTACATTTTGTCATGAATAATTCTTGCAAATCATTGTTTTCAAGGTGGATATAGGCTCTGTTTGCTCCAAATAGGCCTCTTCGGCAGAGCTGAAGAAACACCTGTATCTCTCCAAAGAAATCCAACTCTGTTAGAAGCTGCAGCATCTTGCACATTGTTTCCCTGTGAGAATTGATCAAGGTTTTGAAAGGAAAACCTCCTGCGTCTTAGGTGTATCAAGGTTGGGATCGGCCCTGTTTGTGCAACTCGACCTATTCAGCTGAGTTGAAGGAACACATGTATCTCTCCAAAGACAAGCATGTGCATTAGAAGCAGAAGCATGTAAAACATTTTGTTGTTAGAATTCAGTTAGTTTGTCTAATGAACACTTCCTGCAAATCATAGTTTTGAAGGTGGAGAGAGGCTGAATTTGCTCCATATCAGAGTGTTCAACTATGTTGAGGAATAACATTTATGTCTCGAAAGAAAACCAACTATGTTAGAAGCTGTAGCATCTTGCACCTGGCCTCCTTGTGAGAAGTGATTTGGTTTTGAAACGAATGCCTCCTGCTAGTTTGGTTTTTGAATATAAGAAAGACTTAGTTCACTCCAGATAGGCCTATTGAGCTTATGTGAAGGAACACTTGTATCTCTCGAAAGAAAACCATCTGCATTAGAAGGAGGAGCATGGAGCACATTGTTGCAGATTGAGAATTCTGTTTGTTTTTTCCAGGGACACTTCCTGAAAATCAGAGCTTTCAAGGTGCAGATAGGCTCTGTTTGCTCCTAATCAGCCTCTTCTGCTAAGTTGAGGAAACACATGGATCTCTCGAAAGGAAACCTTTCTGTGTTAGAAGTAGGAGCATCTTACATTTTGTTTTCCCTGTGTGAATTGAGTTAGGTTTTGACAGAAATACTTCCTGAAAGTCATTATTTCAAGGTGTACAAAGACTCATTTTGTTCCAACTATGCCTATTCAGGTGATTTAAAGAAACACATGTATCTCTCCAAAGACAACCATCTGTGTTAGAAGCAGTAGCATCTGGAACATTGCTTCCACGTGAGAAATGAATTGGTTTTTGCACTGAATACTTCGTGCAAATCACAGTTTTCAAGGTGGATTTAGGCTCTGTTTGTTCCAAATAGGCCTAGTAGGCGGTTTTGAAGAAACCAATGTATCTCTGCAAAGAGACCAACGCTGTTAGAGCTTCAACATCTACCATATGGCTTCCCTTTGAGAATCCATTCAGTTTTTGGAAGGAATCTTACCAGAAACAAAGGTGTTTGTAGTTGGAGTAGGGTCTGTTACCTCCAAATAGGCCTATACAGCCAAGTTGAAGATACACATGAATCTCTCCACATAATCCATCTATGTTAGAATCATGAGGGTCTAGCACACTGTTTCCTTGCAGGTATTGAGTTAGTTTTGAAAGAATCCTTCTTGAAACTTACGTGTTTCAGGTGGAGATAGGCTCTGTTTCCTCCAAAGAAGCCTTTTCAGGTGTGTTGAAGAAAGAAATGAATCTCCCCAAATACAACCATTTGTGTTGGAAGCAGGAGCATCTGGAACATTTTTTCCTGGTGAATATTGAGTTAGTTTTTGAAAGGAATACGTCCTGCAAATCATAGATTTCCTGGTGGAGAAATGCTCTTTTTGTTCCAAAATGGCCTATTCAGCTGAGTTGAAAACGCTTGTAGCTCTCCAAAGGCAACCATCTATGTTACATGCTCCAGCGTCCTACACATTTTTTTCCGGTGAGGTTCGAGTTCGTTTTGAAAGGAATCCTTCCTGCAACGTTGATTTATCAAGATGGTTTTCAGCTCTCTTTCTTCCAAGTAGGCGAATTCAGCTCAGGTGAAGAAACACATGGATCTCTCCAAAGAAACCACCTGTGTTAGACCCAGGAACATCTAGCATCTTGTTTCCCTGTGAAAATTGCTTTAGGTTCTGAAAGGAATACGTTCTGCAACTGAGTGGTTTGAATGAGGAGATAGGCTCATTATGCTTCAGATGGGCCTATTCAGCTAATTTGAGGGAACACATTTCTCTCTCGAAAAATATCCATCTGTTTCACAACTGGAGCATAGAGCATATTGTTGCTCGGTGATAATTTAGTTACTTTTTTTGAAAGGGACACTTCCTGAACAATCATAGTTTTCAAGGTGGATGTAGTCTCTGTTTGCTCCAAATCAGCCTTTTCAGCTAAGGTGAGGAGACACATGTATCTCTCGAAAGAAAACCATCTGTGTGAAAGGCAGGAGCATCTAGCACAGTATTTCCCTTTGAGAATTGAGTTCGTTTTTGATAGGAATTCTTTTGGCAAGTCATAATTATCAAGGTGGAGAAATGGTCATATTGTTCCAAATAGGCCTATTCATCGAGATGAAGAAACACAAGTATTTCTCGAAAGAAGACCTTTGTATTAGAAGCAGGAGGATCTAGCATGTAGTTTCCATGTGTAAATTGAGGTAGTTTTAAAAGGGAATACTACCTGAAAAATGATAATTGAAAGGTGGACAAGGGCTCATTTTATTCCAAATAGGCCTATTCAGGTGAGTTTAAGAAACACATGTGTCTCTAGAAAGGCAGCCATCACTGTTTGGAGCAGTAGGATCCAGAACATGGTCTCCAAGTTAAAAATGAATTCGTTTTTGCAATTAATGCTTCTTTCAAATCACCGTTTTCAGGGTGGACATAGTCTCTGTTTGCTCCAAATAGGCTTATTAGCTAAGTTGTAGAGTAACATGTATCTCTCAAAAGATAACCATCTCTGTAAGAAGCATGAGAGTCTAGCACATTGTTTCTATGTGACAATTGAATTCGTTTTTGAAAAGAATACTTCATGCAAAGCATAGCTTTCACCGAGGAGAAAGCCTCATTTTATTCCAATGCCTTATTTAGCTGACTGGAGGAAACCCGTGAATCTCTCCAAAGGAAACCATGTATCTTGGAGGGTGCAGCATCCTTCACATTGTCTCCCTGTGAGAATGGAGTTCGTTTTTGAAAGAAATACTTAAAGCAATGTGGGTTTTTCTACGTGATCATAGGCTCTTTGTTCCAAATAGGCCTATTCAGCCGAGTTGAAGAGAAACACGTCGGTTGACAGAAAACTCTGTGTGTTAGAAGCAGAAGCATGTAGCATATTGTTGCAGAGTGAGAATTGGTTTACGTTTTCAAATGAACACTTCCTGGAAGACATAGTTTTCAAGGTGGAGACAGGCAGAGTTTGCTCAAAGTAGGACTGTTGAGCTAAGTTGAAAAATCACAAGTAGGGCTCCAAAGAAATCCATCTATGCCTGAAGCTGTGGCATCCAGCAACTTGTTTCCTTGTGAGAACCAATGTAATTTTTGAAAGGAACACCTCCAGCAACTTAGGTTTTTGAATGTGAGAGTGGCTCAGATTACGTCAGATAGGCCTATTCAGCTAACATGAAGGAACATATGGATCCCTCGAAAGAAAAGCATCTGAGTTAGAAGCAGGAGCATCTAGCACATTGCTTCAATGTCAGAATTGAGTTAGTTTTTGGTAGGAATTCTTTTGGGAAATCAGTTTTCAAGGTGGAGAAATGGTCATTTTGTTCCAAATCTGCCTATTCATCTAGTTGAAGAAGCACGTGTATCTCTCAAGAGAAAACCATTGTGTTAGAAGCAGAAGAATCTAGCACTTTGTTTCCATGTGTAAACTGAGGCAGTTGTTGAAGAGAATACTTCCTGAAAATCAAAATTTTCCAGGTGGACAAAAGGCTCACTTTATTCAGAATAGGCCTATTCATTTAAGTATTAGGATAACAGGTAGCAATCAAAAGAAAACAGTCTGTGTTAGAAGCATGAGAGTCAATCACATTGTTTGCACGTGAAAACTGAGTTGGTTTTGAAAGGAATTCCTCCTCAAACCAAAGCTCTCAAGGGGGAGAAAGACTCATTTTATTCCAAAGGCCTGTTCGGGTGAGTAGAGAAACATCTATATCTCTACAAAGGAAACTATCTTTGTTAAAGAGGCTACAGCATCCTGCATATTGTTTCCCTGTGAGACCTGAGTAATTTTTGGAATACTTCCTACAACGTCGAGTTTTCAATATGGTGATAGGCACTCTTTCTTGCAAATAGGCCTACTCAGCTGAGTTGAAGAAACACATGTATCTCTCCAAAGACAAACATCTGTGTTAGAAGCAGGAGCATCTAGAACATTGTTGCCCTGTGAGTTTTGAGTTAAATATTGAAAGGAACACTTCCTGCAACTTAGGTGTTTCAAGGTGGAGATGGGCTCTCTTTGCTCCAAATAGGCCTATTCATCTAAGTTGAAGAAACACATATGTCGCTCGACAGATAATTATAACTTTTAGAAGCATGAGCGCCAAAAACCTTGTTTCCCAGGAAGAATTGAGTAGTTTTTGAACAAAAGACATCCTGAAAATTACAGTTTTCAAGGTGGGGAGAGGCTCATTTTGTTCCAAAGAGGCCTATTTAGTTGAAGAAACACATGTATCTCTCCAAAGACAACCATTCGTGTTAGAAGTAGAAGCATGTAGCACATGGTTTCCCTGTGAGAATTGTGTTCGTTTTTGAAAGGAATTCTTTCTGTAAATCATAGTTTCCCAGGTGGAGAAAGTGTCATGGTGTTCCAAGTAGAAATAGCCATGTGAGTTGACGGAACACATTGTGTTAGAAAGGGGAGCATCTAGTACTTTGTTTCCAGTGTGAGAATTGACTTAGGATTCGAAAGGAATACTTCAGAAAATGATAATTTTCAAAGTGGAGAAAGGCTCATTTTGATCCACATAGGCCTACTCAGGTGAGTGGAAGAGACACAAGTGTCTCTCGAATGAATTTCATCTGTGCTACCATCAGGGCATCTAACACATTGTTGCCCAGTGACACTTGAGTTAGATTTTGAAAAGAATCCTCCCTGAAAATCATAGTTTTCAAGGTGGAGAAATGACCATTTTGTTCCAAATAACCTATTTAGCTGAGTTGAAGAAACACATGTGGCTCTCCAAGACAACCATAAGTGTTAGAAGCAGGAGCATCTAGAACATTGTTTCTCTGTGAGAATGGAGGTAGTTTTGACAGGAATACTTCCTGCAAATCACAGTTTTCATGGTGGAGAAGACTCATTTTCTTCCAAAGTGGCTATTCAGGTGAGGTGAAGAAACGCAATTACCTCTCCAAAGGAAACCATCTATGTCGGATGCAACAGCATCCTGCACCTTGTTTCCTGTAACTATTAAGTTAGTTGTTGAAAGGAATACTTCCTGCCTCGTGCATTTTTCAAGGTGGTGATAGGCTCTCTTTTTTGCAAACAGGCCTATTCAGGTGAGTTCAGGAAACACATGTATCTGTCCAAAGAAAACCATCTGTGTTAGAAGCAGGGTTCTATAGAATATTGTTTCCCTCTGAGAATTGAGTTAGTTTCTGAAAGGATACTACTGGAACTTAGGTGTTACAAGGTGGAGATAGGCTCTGTTTACTTCAAATTGGCCTATTCAGCTAAGTTGAAGAAACACCTGTCTCACTCAAAAGAAAGCAATCTGTGCTAGAAGCATGAGAATCAAAAACCTTGTTTCCATGTTAGAATTGAGTTAGTTTTTGAATGGAATACTTCCTTCATATCATAGTTTTCAAGGTGCGTAAGGCTCATTCTTGTCCAAAGGCCTACTCACTGAGTTGATGAAACGCATGGATCTCTCCAAAGGAAACCATCTGTGTTAGAGGTTTCAGCATCTTGCATTGTCTCCCTACCAGAGTTGAGTTAGTTTTTGAAAGGACTACTTCCTGCAACGTTGGATTTTCAAAGTGGTGCTTGGCTCTCTTTCTTCCAAACAGACCTATTCAGGTGAGTTGATGAAGCACATGTACTTGTCCAACGAATACCACCTATGTTAGAAGCAGGAGTCTCCAGAATATTGTTTCCGTTTGAGAACTGAACTATTGCCTGAAGGGAATATTTCTTTAAAATCATAATTTTCAAGGTTGAGAAAGGTTCAGTTTGTTCCAAATAGGTCTCTTCAGCTCATCTGAAGAAATCCATGTATGCTAGAAGCTGCAGCATCTAGCACATTGCTTCCCTGTGAGAATCGATTAAGGTTTTGAAAGGAATACTTTCAGTAACATGTTTTTGATGTGGTGATAAGGTCTGTTTCCTCCAAAGAAGCCTGTTTCGCAAATTTGAAGACAAACATGAATCTCTCCAAATAAACGACCTTTGCTAGAACCTTCATCATCTAGCACATGATTTCCCTCTGATAATTCAGTTAGTTTTGAGAAAAATACTACTTCAAGTTAGGTGTCTCAAGGTGGAGATAGGATGTGTTTCCTCCAACTAGGCCTATTCAGCGGAGTTGAGGAAACACATATTTCTCTCCAACGACAACTAACTCTGTTAGAAGCTGTAGCATCTAGAACATTGTACCAAGTGAGAATTCAGGTACATTTTGTCATGAATAATTCTTGCAAATCATTGTTTTCAAGGTGGATATAGGCTCTGTTTGCTCCAAATAGGCCTCTTCGGCAGAGCTGAAGAAACACCTGTATCTCTCCAAAGAAATCCAACTCTGTTAGAAGCTGCAGCATCTTGCACATTGTTTCCCTGTGAGAATTGATCAAGGTTTTGAAAGGAAAACCTCCTGCGTCTTAGGTGTATCAAGGTTGGGATCGGCCCTGTTTGTGCAACTCGACCTATTCAGCTGAGTTGAAGGAACACATGTATCTCTCCAAAGACAAGCATGTGCATTAGAAGCAGAAGCATGTAAAACATTTTGTTGTTAGAATTCAGTTAGTTTGTCTAATGAACACTTCCTGCAAATCATAGTTTTGAAGGTGGAGAGAGGCTGAATTTGCTCCATATCAGAGTGTTCAACTATGTTGAGGAATAACATTTATGTCTCGAAAGAAAACCAACTATGTTAGAAGCTGTAGCATCTTGCACCTGGCCTCCTTGTGAGAAGTGATTTGGTTTTGAAACGAATGCCTCCTGCTAGTTTGGTTTTTGAATATAAGAAAGACTTAGTTCACTCCAGATAGGCCTATTGAGCTTATGTGAAGGAACACTTGTATCTCTCGAAAGAAAACCATCTGCATTAGAAGGAGGAGCATGTAGCACATTGTTGCAGATTGAGAATTCTGTTTGTTTTTTCCAGGGACACTTCCTGAAAATCAGAGCTTTCAAGGTGCAGATAGGCTCTGTTTGCTCCTAATCAGCCTCTTCTGCTAAGTTGAGGAAACACATGGATCTCTCGAAAGGAAACCTTTCTGTGTTAGAAGTAGGAGCATCTTACATTTTGTTTTCCCTGTGTGAATTGAGTTAGGTTTTGACAGAAATACTTCCTGAAAGTCATTATTTCAAGGTGTACAAAGACTCATTTTGTTCCAACTATGCCTATTCAGGTGATTTAAAGAAACACATGTATCTCTCCAAAGACAACCATCTGTGTTAGAAGCAGTAGCATCTGGAACATTGCTTCCACGTGAGAAATGAATTGGTTTTTGCACTGAATACTTCGTGCAAATCACAGTTTTCAAGGTGGATTTAGGCTCTGTTTGTTCCAAATAGGCCTAGTAGGCGGTTTTGAAGAAACCAATGTATCTCTGCAAAGAGACCAACGCTGTTAGAGCTTCAACATCTACCATATGGCTTCCCTTTGAGAATCCATTCAGTTTTTGGAAGGAATCTTACCAGAAACAAAGGTGTTTTTAGTTGGAGTAGGGTCTGTTACCTCCAAATAGGACTATACAGCCAAGTTGAAGATACACATGAATCTCTCCACATAATCCATCTATGTTAGAATCATGAGGGTCTAGCACACTGTTTCCTTGCAGGTATTGAGTTAGTTTTGAAAGAATCCTTCTTGAAACTTACGTGTTTCAGGTGGAGATAGGCTCTGTTTCCTCCAAAGAAGCCTTTTCAGGTGTGTTGAAGAAAGAAATGAATCTCCCCAAATACAACCATTTGTGTTGGAAGCAGGAGCATCTGGAACATTTTTTCCTGGTGAATATTGAGTTAGTTTTTGAAAGGAATACGTCCTGCAAATCATAGATTTCCTGGTGGAGAAATGCTCTTTTTGTTCCAAAATGGCCTATTCAGCTGAGTTGAAAACGCTTGTAGCTCTCCAAAGGCAACCATCTATGTTACATGCTCCAGCGTCCTACACATTTTTTTCCGGTGAGGTTCGAGTTCGGTTTGAAAGGAATCCTTCCTGCAACGTTGATTTATCAAGATGGTTTTCAGCTCTCTTTCTTCCAAGTAGGCAAATTCAGCTCAGGTGAAGAAACACATGGATCTCTCCAAAGAAACCACCTGTGTTAGACCCAGGAACATCTAGCATCTTGTTTCCCTGTGAAAATTGCTTTAGGTTCTGAAAGGAATACGTTCTGCAACTGAGTGGTTTGAATGAGGAGATAGGCTCATTATGCTTCAGATGGGCCTATTCAGCTAATTTGAGGGAACACATTTCTCTCTCGAAAAATATCCATCTGTTTCACAACTGGAGCATAGAGCATATTGTTGCTCGGTGATAATTTAGTTACTTTTTTTGAAAGGGACACTTCCTGAACAATCATAGTTTTCAAGGTGGATGTAGTCTCTGTTTGCTCCAAATCAGCCTTTTCAGCTAAGGTGAGGAGACACATGTATCTCTCGAAAGAAAACCATCTGTGTGAAAGGCAGGAGCATCTAGCACAGTATTTCCCTTTGAGAATTGAGTTCGTTTTTGATAGGAATTCTTTTGGCAAGTCATAATTATCAAGGTGGAGAAATGGTCATATTGTTCCAAATAGGCCTATTCATCGAGATGAAGAAACACAAGTATTTCTCGAAAGAAGACCTTTGTATTAGAAGCAGGAGGATCTAGCATGTAGTTTCCATGTGTAAATTGAGGTAGTTTTAAAAGGGAATACTACCTGAAAAATGATAATTGAAAGGTGGACAAGGGCTCATTTTATTCCAAATAGGCCTATTCAGGTGAGTTTAAGAAACACATGTGTCTCTAGAAAGGCAGCCATCACTGTTTGGAGCAGTAGGATCCAGAACATGGTCTCCAAGTTAAAAATGAATTCGTTTTTGCAATTAATGCTTCTTTCAAATCACCGTTTTCAGGGTGGACATAGTCTCTGTTTGCTCCAAATAGGCTTATTAGCTAAGTTGTAGAGTAACATGTATCTCTCAAAAGATAACCATCTCTGTAAGAAGCATGAGAGTCTAGCACATTGTTTCTATGTGACAATTGAATTCGTTTTTGAAAAGAATACTTCATGCAAAGCATAGCTTTCACCGAGGAGAAAGCCTCATTTTATTCCAATGCCTTATTTAGCTGACTGGAGGAAACCCGTGAATCTCTCCAAAGGAAACCATGTATCTTGGAGGGTGCAGCATCCTTCACATTGTCTCCCTGTGAGAATGGAGTTCGTTTTTGAAAGAAATACTTAAAGCAATGTGGGTTTTTCTACGTGATCATAGGCTCTTTGTTCCAAATAGGCCTATTCAGCCGAGTTGAAGAGAAACACGTCGGTTGACAGAAAACTCTGTGTGTTAGAAGCAGAAGCATGTAGCATATTGTTGCAGAGTGAGAATTGGTTTACGTTTTCAAATGAACACTTCCTGGAAGACATAGTTTTCAAGGTGGAGACAGGCAGAGTTTGCTCAAAGTAGGACTGTTGAGCTAAGTTGAAAAATCACAAGTAGGGCTCCAAAGAAATCCATCTATGCCTGAAGCTGTGGCATCCAGCAACTTGTTTCCTTGTGAGAACCAATGTAATTTTTGAAAGGAACACCTCCAGCAACTTAGGTTTTTGAATGTGAGAGTGGCTCAGATTACGTCAGATAGGCCTATTCAGCTAACATGAAGGAACATATGGATCCCTCGAAAGAAAAGCATCTGAGTTAGAAGCAGGAGCATCTAGCACATTGCTTCAATGTCAGAATTGAGTTAGTTTTTGGTAGGAATTCTTTTGGGAAATCAGTTTTCAAGGTGGAGAAATGGTCATTTTGTTCCAAATCTGCCTATTCATCTAGTTGAAGAAGCACGTGTATCTCTCAAGAGAAAACCATTGTGTTAGAAGCAGAAGAATCTAGCACTTTGTTTCCATGTGTAAACTGAGGCAGTTGTTGAAGAGAATACTTCCTGAAAATCAAAATTTTCCAGGTGGACAAAAGGCTCACTTTATTCAGAATAGGCCTATTCATTTAAGTATTAGGATAACAGGTAGCAATCAAAAGAAAACAGTCTGTGTTAGAAGCATGAGAGTCAATCACATTGTTTGCACGTGAAAACTGAGTTGGTTTTGAAAGGAATTCCTCCTCAAACCAAAGCTCTCAAGGGGGAGAAAGACTCATTTTATTCCAAAGGCCTGTTCGGGTGAGTAGAGAAACATCTATATCTCTACAAAGGAAACTATCTTTGTTAAAGAGGCTACAGCATCCTGCATATTGTTTCCCTGTGAGACCTGAGTAATTTTTGGAATACTTCCTACAACGTCGAGTTTTCAATATGGTGATAGGCACTCTTTCTTGCAAATAGGCCTACTCAGCTGAGTTGAAGAAACACATGTATCTCTCCAAAGACAAACATCTGTGTTAGAAGCAGGAGCATCTAGAACATTGTTGCCCTGTGAGTTTTGAGTTAAATATTGAAAGGAACACTTCCTGCAACTTAGGTGTTTCAAGGTGGAGATGGGCTCTCTTTGCTCCAAATAGGCCTATTCATCTAAGTTGAAGAAACACATATGTCGCTCGACAGATAATTATAACTTTTAGAAGCATGAGCGCCAAAAACCTTGTTTCCCAGGAAGAATTGAGTAGTTTTTGAACAAAAGACATCCTGAAAATTACAGTTTTCAAGGTGGGGAGAGGCTCATTTTGTTCCAAAGAGGCCTATTTAGTTGAAGAAACACATGTATCTCTCCAAAGACAACCATTCGTGTTAGAAGTAGAAGCATGTAGCACATGGTTTCCCTGTGAGAATTGTGTTCGTTTTTGAAAGGAATTCTTTCTGTAAATCATAGTTTCCCAGGTGGAGAAAGTGTCATGGTGTTCCAAGTAGAAATAGCCATGTGAGTTGACGGAACACATTGTGTTAGAAAGGGGAGCATCTAGTACTTTGTTTCCAGTGTGAGAATTGACTTAGGATTCGAAAGGAATACTTCAGAAAATGATAATTTTCAAAGTGGAGAAAGGCTCATTTTGATCCACATAGGCCTACTCAGGTGAGTGGAAGAGACACAAGTGTCTCTCGAATGAATTTCATCTGTGCTACCATCAGGGCATCTAACACATTGTTGCCCAGTGACACTTGAGTTAGATTTTGAAAAGAATCCTCCCTGAAAATCATAGTTTTCAAGGTGGAGAAATGACCATTTTGTTCCAAATAACCTATTTAGCTGAGTTGAAGAAACACATGTGGCTCTCCAAGACAACCATAAGTGTTAGAAGCAGGAGCATCTAGAACATTGTTTCTCTGTGAGAATGGAGGTAGTTTTGACAGGAATACTTCCTGCAAATCACAGTTTTCATGGTGGAGAAGACTCATTTTCTTCCAAAGTGGCTATTCAGGTGAGGTGAAGAAACGCAATTACCTCTCCAAAGGAAACCATCTATGTCGGATGCAACAGCATCCTGCACCTTGTTTCCTGTAACTATTAAGTTAGTTGTTGAAAGGAATACTTCCTGCCTCGTGCATTTTTCAAGGTGGTGATAGGCTCTCTTTTTTGCAAACAGGCCTATTCAGGTGAGTTCAGGAAACACATGTATCTGTCCAAAGAAAACCATCTGTGTTAGAAGCAGGGTTCTATAGAATATTGTTTCCCTCTGAGAATTGAGTTAGTTTCTGAAAGGATACTACTGGAACTTAGGTGTTACAAGGTGGAGATAGGCTCTGTTTATTTCAAATTGGCCTATTCAGCTAAGTTGAAGAAACACCTGTCTCACTCAAAAGAAAGCAATCTGTGCTAGAAGCATGAGAATCAAAAACCTTGTTTCCATGTTAGAATTGAGTTAGTTTTTGAATGGAATACTTCCTTCATATCATAGTTTTCAAGGTGCGTAAGGCTCATTCTTGTCCAAAGGCCTACTCACTGAGTTGATGAAACGCATGGATCTCTCCAAAGGAAACCATCTGTGTTAGAGGTTTCAGCATCTTGCATTGTCTCCCTACCAGAGTTGAGTTAGTTTTTGAAAGGACTACTTCCTGCAACGTTGGATTTTCAAAGTGGTGCTTGGCTCTCTTTCTTCCAAACAGACCTATTCAGGTGAGTTGATGAAGCACATGTACTTGTCCAACGAATACCACCTATGTTAGAAGCAGGAGTCTCCAGAATATTGTTTCCGTTTGAGAACTGAACTATTGCCTGAAGGGAATATTTCTTTAAAATCATAATTTTCAAGGTTGAGAAAGGTTCAGTTTGTTCCAAATAGGTCTCTTCAGCTCATCTGAAGAAATCCATGTATGCTAGAAGCTGCAGCATCTAGCACATTGCTTCCCTGTGAGAATCGATTAAGGTTTTGAAAGGAATACTTTCAGTAACATGTTTTTGATGTGGTGATAAGGTCTGTTTCCTCCAAAGAAGCCTGTTTTGCAAATTTGAAGACAAACATGAATCTCTCCAAATAAACGACCTTTGCTAGAACCTTCATCATCTAGCACATGATTTCCCTCTGATAATTCAGTTAGTTTTGAGAAAAATACTACTTCAAGTTAGGTGTCTCAAGGTGGAGATAGGATGTGTTTCCTCCAACTAGGCCTATTCAGCGGAGTTGAGGAAACACATATTTCTCTCCAACGACAACTAACTCTGTTAGAAGCTGTAGCATCTAGAACATTGTACCAAGTGAGAATTCAGGTACATTTTGTCATGAATAATTCTTGCAAATCATTGTTTTCAAGGTGGATATAGGCTCTGTTTGCTCCAAATAGGCCTCTTCGGCAGAGCTGAAGAAACACCTGTATCTCTCCAAAGAAATCCAACTCTGTTAGAAGCTGCAGCATCTTGCACATTGTTTCCCTGTGAGAATTGATCAAGGTTTTGAAAGGAAAACCTCCTGCGTCTTAGGTGTATCAAGGTTGGGATCGGCCCTGTTTGTGCAACTCGACCTATTCAGCTGAGTTGAAGGAACACATGTATCTCTCCAAAGACAAGCATCTGCATTAGAAGCAGAAGCATGTAAAACATTTTGTTGTTAGAATTCAGTTAGTTTGTCTAATGAACACTTCCTGCAAATCATAGTTTTGAAGGTGGAGAGAGGCTGAATTTGCTCCATATCAGAGTGTTCAACTATGTTGAGGAATAACATTTATGTCTCGAAAGAAAACCAACTATGTTAGAAGCTGTAGCATCTTGCACCTGGCCTCCTTGTGAGAAGTGATTTGGTTTTGAAACGAATGCCTCCTGCTAGTTTGGTGTTTGAATATAAGAAAGACTTAGTTCACTCCAGATAGGCCTATTGAGCTTATGTGAAGGAACACTTGTATCTCTCGAAAGAAAACCATCTGCATTAGAAGGAGGAGCATGGAGCACATTGTTGCAGATTGAGAATTCTGTTTGTTTTTTCCAGGGACACTTCCTGAAAATCAGAGCTTTCAAGGTGCAGATAGGCTCTGTTTGCTCCTAATCAGCCTCTTCTGCTAAGTTGAGGAAACACATGGATCTCTCGAAAGGAAACCTTTCTGTGTTAGAAGTAGGAGCATCTTACATTTTGTTTTCCCTGTGTGAATTGAGTTAGGTTTTGACAGAAATACTTCCTGAAAGTCATTATTTCAAGGTGTAGAAAGACTCATTTTGTTCCAACTATGCCTATTCAGGTGATTTAAAGAAACACATGTATCTCTCCAAAGACAACCATCTGTGTTAGAAGCAGTAGCATCTGGAACATTGCTTCCACGTGAGAAATGAATTGGTTTTTGCACTGAATACTTCGTGCAAATCACAGTTTTCAAGGTGGATTTAGGCTCTGTTTGTTCCAAATAGGCCTAGTAGGCGGTTTTGAAGAAACCAATGTATCTCTGCAAAGAGACCAACGCTGTTAGAGCTTCAACATCTACCATATGGCTTCCCTTTGAGAATCCATTCAGTTTTTGGAAGGAATCTTACCAGAAACAAAGGTGTTTGTAGTTGGAGTAGGGTCTGTTACCTCCAAATAGGCCTATACAGCCAAGTTGAAGATACACATGAATCTCTCCACATAATCCATCTATGTTAGAATCATGAGGGTCTAGCACACTGTTTCCTTGCAGGTATTGAGTTAGTTTTGAAAGAATCCTTCTTGAAACTTACGTGTTTCAGGTGGAGATAGGCTCTGTTTCCTCCAAAGAAGCCTTTTCAGGTGTGTTGAAGAAAGAAATGAATCTCCCCAAATACAACCATTTGTGTTGGAAGCAGGAGCATCTGGAACATTTTTTCCTGGTGAATATTGAGTTAGTTTTTGAAAGGAATACGTCCTGCAAATCATAGATTTCCTGGTGGAGAAATGCTCTTTTTGTTCCAAAATGGCCTATTCAGCTGAGTTGAAAACGCTTGTAGCTCTCCAAAGGCAACCATCTATGTTACATGCTCCAGCGTCCTACACATTTTTTTCCGGTGAGGTTCGAGTTCGTTTTGAAAGGAATCCTTCCTGCAACGTTGATTTATCAAGATGGTTTTCAGCTCTCTTTCTTCCAAGTAGGCGAATTCAGCTCAGGTGAAGAAACACATGGATCTCTCCAAAGAAACCACCTGTGTTAGACCCAGGAACATCTAGCATCTTGTTTCCCTGTGAAAATTGCTTTAGGTTCTGAAAGGAATACGTTCTGCAACTGAGTGGTTTGAATGAGGAGATAGGCTCATTATGCTTCAGATGGGCCTATTCAGCTAATTTGAGGGAACACATTTCTCTCTCGAAAAATATCCATCTGTTTCACAACTGGAGCATAGAGCATATTGTTGCTCGGTGATAATTTAGTTACTTTTTTTGAAAGGGACACTTCCTGAACAATCATAGTTTTCAAGGTGGATGTAGTCTCTGTTTGCTCCAAATCAGCCTTTTCAGCTAAGGTGAGGAGACACATGTATCTCTCGAAAGAAAACCATCTGTGTGAAAGGCAGGAGCATCTAGCACAGTATTTCCCTTTGAGAATTGAGTTCGTTTTTGATAGGAATTCTTTTGGCAAGTCATAATTATCAAGGTGGAGAAATGGTCATATTGTTCCAAATAGGCCTATTCATCGAGATGAAGAAACACAAGTATTTCTCGAAAGAAGACCTTTGTATTAGAAGCAGGAGGATCTAGCATGTTGTTTCCATGTGTAAATTGAGGTAGTTTTTAAAGGGAATACTACCTGAAAAATGATAATTGAAAGGTGGACAAGGGCTCATTTTATTCCAAATAGGCCTATTCAGGTGAGTTTAAGAAACACATGTGTCTCTAGAAAGGCAGCCATCACTGTTTGGAGCAGTAGGATCCAGAACATGGTCTCCAAGTTAAAAATGAATTCGTTTTTGCAATTAATGCTTCTTTCAAATCACCATTTTCAGGGTGGACATAGTCTCTGTTTGCTCCAAATAGGCTTATTAGCTAAGTTGTAGAGTAACATGTATCTCTCAAAAGATAACCATCTCTGTAAGAAGCATGAGAGTCTAGCACATTGTTTCTATGTGACAATTGAATTCGTTTTTGAAAAGAATACTTCATGCAAAGCATAGCTTTCACCGAGGAGAAAGCCTCATTTTATTCCAATGCCTTATTTAGCTGACTGGAGGAAACCCGTGAATCTCTCCAAAGGAAACCATGTATCTTGGAGGGTGCAGCATCCTTCACATTGTCTCCCTGTGAGAATGGAGTTCGTTTTTGAAAGAAATACTTAAAGCAATGTGGGTTTTTCTACGTGATCATAGGCTCTTTGTTCCAAATAGGCCTATTCAGCCGAGTTGAAGAGAAACACGTCGGTTGACAGAAAACTCTGTGTGTTAGAAGCAGAAGCATGTAGCATATTGTTGCAGAGTGAGAATTGGTTTACGTTTTCAAATGAACACTTCCTGGAAGACATAGTTTTCAAGGTGGAGACAGGCAGAGTTTGCTCAAAGTAGGACTGTTGAGCTAAGTTGAAAAATCACAAGTAGGGCTCCAAAGAAATCCATCTATGCCTGAAGCTGTGGCATCCAGCAACTTGTTTCCTTGTGAGAACCAATGTAATTTTTGAAAGGAACACCTCCAGCAACTTAGGTTTTTGAATGTGAGAGTGGCTCAGATTACGTCAGATAGGCCTATTCAGCTAACATGAAGGAACATATGGATCCCTCGAAAGAAAAGCATCTGAGTTAGAAGCAGGAGCATCTAGCACATTGCTTCAATGTCAGAATTGAGTTAGTTTTTGGTAGGAATTCTTTTGGGAAATCAGTTTTCAAGGTGGAGAAATGGTCATTTTGTTCCAAATCTGCCTATTCATCTAGTTGAAGAAGCACGTGTATCTCTCAAGAGAAAACCATTGTGTTAGAAGCAGAAGAATCTAGCACTTTGTTTCCATGTGTAAACTGAGGCAGTTGTTGAAGAGAATACTTCCTGAAAATCAAAATTTTCCAGGTGGACAAAAGGCTCACTTTATTCAGAATAGGCCTATTCATTTAAGTATTAGGATAGCAGGTAGCAATCAAAAGAAAACAGTCTGTGTTAGAAGCATGAGAGTCAATCACATTGTTTGCACGTGAAAACTGAGTTGGTTTTGAAAGGAATTCCTCCTCAAACCAAAGCTCTCAAGGGGGAGAAAGACTCATTTTATTCCAAAGGCCTGTTCGGGTGAGTAGAGAAACATCTATATCTCTGCAAAGGAAACTATCTTTGTTAAAGAGGCTACAGCATCCTGCATATTGTTTCCCTGTGAGACCTGAGTAATTTTTGGAATACTTCCTACAACGTCGAGTTTTCAATATGGTGATAGGCACTCTTTCTTGCAAATAGGCCTACTCAGCTGAGTTGAAGAAACACATGTATCTCTCCAAAGACAAACATCTGTGTTAGAAGCAGGAGCATCTAGAACATTGTTGCCCTGTGAGTTTTGAGTTAAATATTGAAAGGAACACTTCCTGCAACTTAGGTGTTTCAAGGTGGAGATGGGCTCTCTTTGCTCCAAATAGGCCTATTCATCTAAGTTGAAGAAACACATATGTCGCTCGACAGATAATTATAACTTTTAGAAGCATGAGCGCCAAAAACCTTGTTTCCCAGGAAGAATTGAGTAGTTTTTGAACAAAAGACATCCTGAAAATTACAGTTTTCAAGGTGGGGAGAGGCTCATTTTGTTCCAAAGAGGCCTATTTAGTTGAAGAAACACATGTATCTCTCCAAAGACAACCATTCGTGTTAGAAGTAGAAGCATGTAGCACATGGTTTCCCTGTGAGAATTGTGTTCGTTTTTGAAAGGAATTCTTTCTGTAAATCATAGTTTCCCAGGTGGAGAAAGTGTCATGGTGTTCCAAGTAGAAATAGCCATGTGAGTTGACGGAACACATTGTGTTAGAAAGAGGAGCATCTAGTACTTTGTTTCCAGTGTGAGAATTGACTTAGGATTCGAAAGGAATACTTCAGAAAATGATAATTTTCAAAGTGGAGAAAGGCTCATTTTGATCCACATAGGCCTATTCAGGTGAGTGGAAGAGACACAAGTGTCTCTCGAATGCATTTCATCTGTGCTACCATCAGGGCATCTAACACATTGTTGCCCAGTGACACTTGAGTTAGATTTTGAAAAGAATCCTCCCTGAAAATCATAGTTTTCAAGGTGGAGAAATGACCATTTCGTTCCAAATAACCTATTTAGCTGAGTTGAAGAAACACATGTGGCTCTCCAAGACAACCATAAGTGTTAGAAGCAGGAGCATCTAGAACATTGTTTCTCTGTGAGAATGGAGGTAGTTTTGACAGGAATACTTCCTGCAAATCACAGTTTTCATGGTGGAGAAGACTCATTTTCTTCCAAAGTGGCTATTCAGGTGAGGTGAAGAAACGCAATTACCTCTCCAAAGGAAACCATCTATGTCGGATGCAACAGCATCCTGCACCTTGTTTCCTGTAACTATTAAGTTAGTTGTTGAAAGGAATACTTCCTGCCTCGTGCATTTTTCAAGGTGGTGATAGGCTCTCTTTTTTGCAAACAGGCCTATTCAGGTGAGTTCAGGAAACACATGTATCTGTCCAAAGAAAACCATCTGTGTTAGAAGCAGGGTTCTATAGAATATTGTTTCCCTCTGAGAATTGAGTTAGTTTCTGAAAGGATACTACTGGAACTTAGGTGTTACAAGGTGGAGATAGGCTCTGTTTACTTCAAATTGGCCTATTCAGCTAAGTTGAAGAAACACCTGTCTCACTCAAAAGAAAGCAATCTGTGCTAGAAGCATGAGAATCAAAAACCTTGTTTCCATGTTAGAATTGAGTTAGTTTTTGAATGGAATACTTCCTTCATATCATAGTTTTCAAGGTGCGTAAGGCTCATTCTTGTCCAAAGGCCTACTCACTGAGTTGATGAAACGCATGGATCTCTCCAAAGGAAACCATCTGTGTTAGAGGTTTCAGCATCTTGCATTGTCTCCCTACCAGAGTTGAGTTAGTTTTTGAAAGGACTACTTCCTGCAACGTTGGATTTTCAAAGTGGTGCTTGGCTCTCTTTCTTCCAAACAGACCTATTCAGGTGAGTTGATGAAGCACATGTACTTGTCCAACGAATACCACCTATGTTAGAAGCAGGAGTCTCCAGAATATTGTTTCCGTTTGAGAACTGAACTATTGCCTGAAGGGAATATTTCTTTAAAATCATAATTTTCAAGGTTGAGAAAGGTTCAGTTTGTTCCAAATAGGTCTCTTCAGCTCATCTGAAGAAATCCATGTATGCTAGAAGCTGCAGCATCTAGCACATTGCTTCCCTGTGAGAATCGATTAAGGTTTTGAAAGGAATACTTTCAGTAACATGTTTTTGATGTGGTGATAAGGTCTGTTTCCTCCAAAGAAGCCTGTTTTGCAAATTTGAAGACAAACATGAATCTCTCCAAATAAACGACCTTTGCTAGAACCTTCATCATCTAGCACATGATTTCCCTCTGATAATTCAGTTAGTTTTGAGAAAAATACTACTTCAAGTTAGGTGTCTCAAGGTGGAGATAGGATGTGTTTCCTCCAACTAGGCCTATTCAGCCGAGTTGAGGAAACACATATTTCTCTCCAACGACAACTAACTCTGTTAGAAGCTGTAGCATCTAGAACATTGTACCAAGTGAGAATTCAGGTACATTTTGTCATGAATAATTCTTGCAAATCATTGTTTTCAAGGTGGATATAGGCTCTGTTTGCTCCAAATAGGCCTCTTCGGCAGAGCTGAAGAAACACCTGTATCTCTCCAAAGAAATCCAACTCTGTTAGAAGCTGCAGCATCTTGCACATTGTTTCCCTGTGAGAATTGATCAAGGTTTTGAAAGGAAAACCTCCTGCGTCTTAGGTGTATCAAGGTTGGGATCGGCCCTGTTTGTGCAACTCGACCTATTCAGCTGAGTTGAAGGAACACATGTATCTCTCCAAAGACAAGCATCTGCATTAGAAGCAGAAGCATGTAAAACATTTTGTTGTTAGAATTCAGTTAGTTTGTCTAATGAACACTTCCTGCAAATCATAGTTTTGAAGGTGGAGAGAGGCTGAATTTGCTCCATATCAGAGTGTTCAACTATGTTGAGGAATAACATTTATGTCTCGAAAGAAAACCAACTATGTTAGAAGCTGTAGCATCTTGCACCTGGCCTCCTTGTGAGAAGTGATTTGGTTTTGAAACGAATGCCTCCTGCTAGTTTGGTTTTTGAATATAAGAAAGACTTAGTTCACTCCAGATAGGCCTATTGAGCTTATGTGAAGGAACACTTGTATCTCTCGAAAGAAAACCATCTGCATTAGAAGGAGGAGCATGTAGCACATTGTTGCAGATTGAGAATTCTGTTTGTTTTTTCCAGGGACACTTCCTGAAAATCAGAGCTTTCAAGGTGCAGATAGGCTCTGTTTGCTCCTAATCAGCCTCTTCTGCTAAGTTGAGGAAACACATGGATCTCTCGAAAGGAAACCTTTCTGTGTTAGAAGTAGGAGCATCTTACATTTTGTTTTCCCTGTGTGAATTGAGTTAGGTTTTGACAGAAATACTTCCTGAAAGTCATTATTTCAAGGTGTAGAAAGACTCATTTTGTTCCAACTATGCCTATTCAGGTGATTTAAAGAAACACATGTATCTCTCCAAAGACAACCATCTGTGTTAGAAGCAGTAGCATCTGGAACATTGCTTCCACGTGAGAAATGAATTGGTTTTTGCAATGAATACTTCGTGCAAATCACAGTTTTCAAGGTGGATTTAGGCTCTGTTTGTTCCAAATAGGCCTAGTAGGCGGTTTTGAAGAAACCAATGTATCTCTGCAAAGAGACCAACGCTGTTAGAGCTTCAACATCTACCATATGGCTTCCCTTTGAGAATCCATTCAGTTTTTGGAAGGAATCTTACCAGAAACAAAGGTGTTTGTAGTTGGAGTAGGGTCTGTTACCTCCAAATAGGCCTATACAGCCAAGTTGAAGATACACATGAATCTCTCCACATAATCCATCTATGTTAGAATCATGAGGGTCTAGCACACTGTTTCCTTGCAGGTATTGAGTTAGTTTTGAAAGAATCCTTCTTGAAACTTACGTGTTTCAGGTGGAGATAGGCTCTGTTTCCTCCAAAGAAGCCTTTTCAGGTGTGTTGAAGAAAGAAATGAATCTCCCCAAATACAACCATTTGTGTTGGAAGCAGGAGCATCTGGAACATTTTTTCCTGGTGAATATTGAGTTAGTTTTTGAAAGGAATACGTCCTGCAAATCATAGATTTCCTGGTGGAGAAATGCTCTTTTTGTTCCAAAATGGCCTATTCAGCTGAGTTGAAAACGCTTGTAGCTCTCCAAAGGCAACCATCTATGTTACATGCTCCAGCGTCCTACACATTTTTTTCCGGTGAGGTTCGAGTTCGTTTTGAAAGGAATCCTTCCTGCAACGTTGATTTATCAAGATGGTTTTCAGCTCTCTTTCTTCCAAGTAGGCGAATTCAGCTCAGGTGAAGAAACACATGGATCTCTCCAAAGAAACCACCTGTGTTAGACCCAGGAACATCTAGCATCTTGTTTCCCTGTGAAAATTGCTTTAGGTTCTGAAAGGAATACGTTCTGCAACTGAGTGGTTTGAATGAGGTGATAGGCTCATTATGCTTCAGATGGGCCTATTCAGCTAATTTGAGGGAACACATTTCTCTCTCGAAAAATATCCATCTGTTTCACAACTGGAGCATAGAGCATATTGTTGCTCGGTGATAATTTAGTTACTTTTTTTGAAAGGGACACTTCCTGAACAATCATAGTTTTCAAGGTGGATGTAGTCTCTGTTTGCTCCAAATCAGCCTTTTCAGCTAAGGTGAGGAGACACATGAATCTCTCGAAAGAAAACCATCTGTGTGAAAGGCAGGAGCATCTAGCACAGTATTTCCCTTTGAGAATTGAGTTCGTTTTTGATAGGAATTCTTTTGGCAAGTCATAATTATCAAGGTGGAGAAATGGTCATATTGTTCCAAATAGGCCTATTCATCGAGATGAAGAAACACAAGTATTTCTCGAAAGAAGACCTTTGTATTAGAAGCCGGAGGATCTAGCACGTAGTTTCCATGTGTAAATTGAGGTAGTTTTAAAAGGGAATACTACCTGAAAAATGATAATTGAAAGGTGGACAAGGGCTCATTTTATTCCAAATAGGCCTATTCAGGTGAGTTTAAGAAACACATGTGTCTCTAGAAAGGCAGCCATCACTGTTCGGAGCAGTAGGATCTAGAACATGGTCTCCAAGTTAAAAATGAATTCGTTTTTGCAATTAATGCTTCTTTCAAATCACCGTTTTCAAGGTGGACATAGTCTCTGTTTGCTCCAAATAGGCTTATTAGCTAAGTTGTAGAATAACATGTATCTCTCAAAAGATAACCATCTCTGTAAGAATCATGAGAGTCTAGCACATTGTTTCCATGTGACAATTGAATTCGTTTTTGAAAAGAATACTTCATGCAAAGCATAGCTTTCACCGAGGAGAAAGCCTCATTTTATTCCAATGCCTTATTTAGCTGACTGGAGGAAACCCGTGAATCTCTCCAAAGGAAACCATGTATCTTGGAGGGTGCAGCATCCTTCACATTGTCTCCCTGTGAGAATGGAGTTCGTTTTTGAAAGAAATACTTAAAGCAATGTGGGTTTTTCTACGTGATCATAGGCTCTTTGTTCCAAATAGGCCTATTCAGCCGAGTTGAAGAGAAACACGTCGGTTGACAGAAAACTCTGTGTGTTAGAAGCAGAAGCATGTAGCATATTGTTGCAGAGTGAGAATTGGTTTACGTTTTCAAATGAACACTTCCTGGAAGACATAGTTTTCAAGGTGGAGACAGGCAGAGTTTGCTCAAAGTAGGACTGTTGAGCTAAGTTGAAAAATCACAAGTAGGGCTCCAAAGAAATCCATCTATGCCTGAAGCTGTGGCATCCAGCAACTTGTTTCCTTGTGAGAATCAATGTAATTTTTGAAAGGAACACCTCCAGCAACTTAGGTTTTTGAATGTGAGAGTGGCTCAGATTACGTCAGATAGGCCTATTCAGCTAACATGAAGGAACATATGGATCCCTCGAAAGAAAAGCATCTGAGTTAGAAGCAGGAGCATCTAGCACATTGCTTCAATGTCAGAATTGAGTTAGTTTTTGGTAGGAATTCTTTTGGGAAATCAGTTTTCAAGGTGGAGAAATGGTCATTTTGTTCCAAATCTGCCTATTCATCTAGTTGAAGAAGCACGTGTATCTCTCAAGAGAAAACCATTGTGTTAGAAGCAGAAGCATCTAGCACTTTGTTTCCATGTGTAAACTGAGGCAGTTGTTGAAGAGAATACTTCCTGAAAATCAAAATTTTCCAGGTGGACAAAAGGCTCACTTTATTCAGAATAGGCCTATTCATTTAAGTATTAGGATAACAGGTAGCAATCAAAAGAAAACAGTCTGTGTTAGAAGCATGAGAGTCAATCACATTGTTTGCACGTGAAAACTGAGTTGGTTTTGAAAGGAATTCCTCCTCAAACCAAAGCTCTCAAGGGGGAGAAAGACTCATTTTATTCCAAAGGCCTGTTCGGGTGAGTAGAGAAACATCTATATCTCTACAAAGGAAACTATCTTTGTTAAAGAGGCTACAGCATCCTGCATATTGTTTCCCTGTGAGACCTGAGTAATTTTTGGAATACTTCCTACAACGTCGAGTTTTCAATATGGTGATAGGCACTCTTTCTTGCAAATAGGCCTACTCAGCTGAGTTGAAGAAACACATGTATCTCTCCAAAGACAAACATCTGTGTTAGAAGCAGGAGCATCTAGAACATTGTTGCCCTGTGAGTTTTGAGTTAAATATTGAAAGGAACACTTCCTGCAACTTAGGTGTTTCAAGGTGGAGATGGGCTCTCTTTGCTCCAAATAGGCCTATTCATCTAAGTTGAAGAAACACATATGTCGCTCGACAGATAATTATAACTTTTAGAAGCATGAGCGCCAAAAACCTTGTTTCCCAGGAAGAATTGAGTAGTTTTTGAACAAAAGACATCCTGAAAATTACAGTTTTCAAGGTGGGGAGAGGCTCATTTTGTTCCAAAGAGGCCTATTTAGTTGAAGAAACACATGTATCTCTCCAAAGACAACCATTCGTGTTAGAAGTAGAAGCATGTAGCACATGGTTTCCCTGTGAGAATTGTGTTCGTTTTTGAAAGGAATTCTTTCTGTAAATCATAGTTTCCCAGGTGGAGAAAGTGTCATGGTGTTCCAAGTAGAAATAGCCATGTGAGTTGACGGAACACATTGTGTTAGAAAGGGGAGCATCTAGTACTTTGTTTCCAGTGTGAGAATTGACTTAGGATTCGAAAGGAATACTTCAGAAAATGATAATTTTCAAAGTGGAGAAAGGCTCATTTTGATCCACATAGGCCTATTCAGGTGAGTGGAAGAGACACAAGTGTCTCTCGAATGAATTTCATCAGTGCTACCATCAGGGCATCTAACACATTGTTGCCCAGTGACACTTGAGTTAGATTTTGAAAAGAATCCTCCCTGAAAATCATAGTTTTCAAGGTGGAGAAATGACCATTTCGTTCCAAATAACCTATTTAGCTGAGTTGAAGAAACACATGTGGCTCTCCAAGACAACCATAAGTGTTAGAAGCAGGAGCATCTAGAACATTGTTTCTCTGTGAGAATGGAGGTAGTTTTGACAGGAATACTTCCTGCAAATCACAGTTTTCATGGTGGAGAAGACTCATTTTCTTCCAAAGTGGCTATTCAGGTGAGGTGAAGAAACGCAATTACCTCTCCAAAGGAAACCATCTATGTTGGATGCAACAGCATCCTGCACCTTGTTTCCTGTAACTATTAAGTTAGTTGTTGAAAGGAATACTTCCTGCCTCGTGCATTTTTCAAGGTGGTGATAGGCTCTCTTTTTTGCAAACAGGCCTATTCAGGTGAGTTCAGGAAACACATGTATCTGTCCAAAGAAAACCATCTGTGTTAGAAGCAGGGTTCTATAGAATATTGTTTCCCTCTGAGAATTGAGTTAGTTTCTGAAAGGATACTACTGGAACTTAGGTGTTACAAGGTGGAGATAGGCTCTGTTTACTTCAAATTGGCCTATTCAGCTAAGTTGAAGAAACACCTGTCTCACTCAAAAGAAAGCAATCTGTGCTAGAAGCATGAGAATCAAAAACCTTGTTTCCATGTTAGAATTGAGTTAGTTTTTGAATGGAATACTTCCTTCATATCATAGTTTTCAAGGTGCGTAAGGCTCATTCTTGTCCAAAGGCCTACTCACTGAGTTGATGAAACGCATGGATCTCTCCAAAGGAAACCATCTGTGTTAGAGGTTTCAGCATCTTGCATTGTCTCCCTACCAGAGTTGAGTTAGTTTTTGAAAGGACTACTTCCTGCAACGTTGGATTTTCAAAGTGGTGCTTGGCTCTCTTTCTTCCAAACAGACCTATTCAGGTGAGTTGATGAAGCACATGTACTTGTCCAACGAATACCACCTATGTTAGAAGCAGGAGTCTCCAGAATATTGTTTCCGTTTGAGAACTGAACTATTGCCTGAAGGGAATATTTCTTTAAAATCATAATTTTCAAGGTTGAGAAAGGTTCAGTTTGTTCCAAATAGGTCTCTTCAGCTCATCTGAAGAAATCCATGTATGCTAGAAGCTGCAGCATCTAGCACATTGCTTCCCTGTGAGAATCGATTAAGGTTTTGAAAGGAATACTTTCAGTAACATGTTTTTGATGTGGTGATAAGGTCTGTTTCCTCCAAAGAAGCCTGTTTTGCAAATTTGAAGACAAACATGAATCTCTCCAAATAAACGACCTTTGCTAGAACCTTCATCATCTAGCACATGATTTCCCTCTGATAATTCAGTTAGTTTTGAGAAAAATACTACTTCAAGTTAGGTGTCTCAAGGTGGAGATAGGATGTGTTTCCTCCAACTAGGCCTATTCAGCCGAGTTGAGGAAACACATATTTCTCTCCAACGACAACTAACTCTGTTAGAAGCTGTAGCATCTAGAACATTGTACCAAGTGAGAATTCAGGTACATTTTGTCATGAATAATTCTTGCAAATCATTGTTTTCAAGGTGGATATAGGCTCTGTTTGCTCCAAATAGGCCTCTTCGGCAGAGCTGAAGAAACACCTGTATCTCTCCAAAGAAATCCAACTCTGTTAGAAGCTGCAGCATCTTGCACATTGTTTCCCTGTGAGAATTGATCAAGGTTTTGAAAGGAAAACCTCCTGCGTCTTAGGTGTATCAAGGTTGGGATCGGCCCTGTTTGTGCAACTCGACCTATTCAGCTGAGTTGAAGGAACACATGTATCTCTCCAAAGACAAGCATGTGCATTAGAAGCAGAAGCATGTAAAACATTTTGTTGTTAGAATTCAGTTAGTTTGTCTAATGAACACTTCCTGCAAATCATAGTTTTGAAGGTGGAGAGAGGCTGAATTTGCTCCATATCAGAGTGTTCAACTATGTTGAGGAATAACATTTATGTCTCGAAAGAAAACCAACTATGTTAGAAGCTGTAGCATCTTGCACCTGGCCTCCTTGTGAGAAGTGATTTGGTTTTGAAACGAATGCCTCCTGCTAGTTTGGTTTTTGAATATAAGAAAGACTTAGTTCACTCCAGATAGGCCTATTGAGCTTATGTGAAGGAACACTTGTATCTCTCGAAAGAAAACCATCTGCATTAGAAGGAGGAGCATGGAGCACATTGTTGCAGATTGAGAATTCTGTTTGTTTTTTCCAGGGACACTTCCTGAAAATCAGAGCTTTCAAGGTGCAGATAGGCTCTGTTTGCTCCTAATCAGCCTCTTCTGCTAAGTTGAGGAAACACATGGATCTCTCGAAAGGAAACCTTTCTGTGTTAGAAGTAGGAGCATCTTACATTTTGTTTTCCCTGTGTGAATTGAGTTAGGTTTTGACAGAAATACTTCCTGAAAGTCATTATTTCAAGGTGTAGAAAGACTCATTTTGTTCCAACTATGCCTATTCAGGTGATTTAAAGAAACACATGTATCTCTCCAAAGACAACCATCTGTGTTAGAAGCAGTAGCATCTGGAACATTGCTTCCACGTGAGAAATGAATTGGTTTTTGCACTGAATACTTCGTGCAAATCACAGTTTTCAAGGTGGATTTAGGCTCTGTTTGTTCCAAATAGGCCTAGTAGGCGGTTTTGAAGAAACCAATGTATCTCTGCAAAGAGACCAACGCTGTTAGAGCTTCAACATCTACCATATGGCTTCCCTTTGAGAATCCATTCAGTTTTTGGAAGGAATCTTACCAGAAACAAAGGTGTTTTTAGTTGGAGTAGGGTCTGTTACCTCCAAATAGGACTATACAGCCAAGTTGAAGATACACATGAATCTCTCCACATAATCCATCTATGTTAGAATCATGAGGGTCTAGCACACTGTTTCCTTGCAGGTATTGAGTTAGTTTTGAAAGAATCCTTCTTGAAACTTACGTGTTTCAGGTGGAGATAGGCTCTGTTTCCTCCAAAGAAGCCTTTTCAGGTGTGTTGAAGAAAGAAATGAATCTCCCCAAATACAACCATTTGTGTTGGAAGCAGGAGCATCTGGAACATTTTTTCCTGGTGAATATTGAGTTAGTTTTTGAAAGGAATACGTCCTGCAAATCATAGATTTCCTGGTGGAGAAATGCTCTTTTTGTTCCAAAATGGCCTATTCAGCTGAGTTGAAAACGCTTGTAGCTCTCCAAAGGCAACCATCTATGTTACATGCTCCAGCGTCCTACACATTTTTTTCTGGTGAAGTTCGAGTTCGTTTTGAAATTGAAAGGAATCCTTCCTGCAACGTTGATTTATCAAGATGGTTTTCAGCTCTCTTTCTTCCAAGTAGGCGAATTCAGCTCAGGTGAAGAAACACATGGATCTCTCCAAAGAAACCACCTGTGTTAGACCCAGGAACATCTAGCATCTTGTTTCCCTGTGAAAATTGCTTTAGGTTCTGAAAGGAATACGTTCTGCAACTGAGTGGTTTGAATGAGGTGATAGGCTCATTATGCTTCAGATGGGCCTATTCAGCTAATTTGAGGGAACACATTTCTCTCTCGAAAAATATCCATCTGTTTCACAACTGGAGCATAGAGCATATTGTTGCTCGATGATAATTTAGTTACTTTTTTTGAAAGGGACACTTCCTGAACAATCATAGTTTTCAAGGTGGATGTAGTCTCTGTTTGCTCCAAATCAGCCTTTTCAGCTAAGGTGAGGAGACACATGAATCTCTCGAAAGAAAACCATCTGTGTGAAAGGCAGGAGCATCTAGCACAGTATTTCCCTTTGAGAATTGAGTTCGTTTTTGATAGGAATTCTTTTGGCAAGTCATAATTATCAAGGTGGAGAAATGGTCATATTGTTCCAAATAGGCCTATTCATCGAGATGAAGAAACACAAGTATTTCTCGAAAGAAGACCTTTGTATTAGAAGCCGGAGGATCTAGCACGTAGTTTCCATGTGTAAATTGAGGTAGTTTTAAAAGGGAATACTACCTGAAAAATGATAATTGAAAGGTGGACAAGGGCTCATTTTATTCCAAATAGGCCTATTCAGGTGAGTTTAAGAAACACATGTGTCTCTAGAAAGGCAGCCATCACTGTTCGGAGCAGTAGGATCTAGAACATGGTCTCCAAGTTAAAAATGAATTCGTTTTTGCAATTAATGCTTCTTTCAAATCACCGTTTTCAAGGTGGACATAGTCTCTGTTTGCTCCAAATAGGCTTATTAGCTAAGTTGTAGAATAACATGTATCTCTCAAAAGATAACCATCTCTGTAAGAATCATGAGAGTCTAGCACATTGTTTCCATGTGACAATTGAATTCGTTTTTGAAAAGAATACTTCATGCAAAGCATAGCTTTCACCGAGGAGAAAGCCTCATTTTATTCCAATGCCTTATTTAGCTGACTGGAGGAAACCCGTGAATCTCTCCAAAGGAAACCATGTATCTTGGAGGGTGCAGCATCCTTCACATTGTCTCCCTGTGAGAATGGAGTTCGTTTTTGAAAGAAATACTTAAAGCAATGTGGGTTTTTCTACGTGATCATAGGCTCTTTGTTCCAAATAGGCCTATTCAGCCGAGTTGAAGAGAAACACGTCGGTTGACAGAAAACTCTGTGTGTTAGAAGCAGAAGCATGTAGCATATTGTTGCAGAGTGAGAATTGGTTTACGTTTTCAAATGAACACTTCCTGGAAGACATAGTTTTCAAGGTGGAGACAGGCAGAGTTTGCTCAAAGTAGGACTGTTGAGCTAAGTTGAAAAATCACAAGTAGGGCTCCAAAGAAATCCATCTATGCCTGAAGCTGTGGCATCCAGCAACTTGTTTCCTTGTGAGAATCAATGTAATTTTTGAAAGGAACACCTCCAGCAACTTAGGTTTTTTAATGTGAGAGTGGCTCAGATTACGTCAGATAGGCCTATTCAGCTAACATGAAGGAACATATGGATCCCTCGAAAGAAAAGCATCTGAGTTAGAAGCAGGAGCATCTAGCACATTGCTTCAATGTCAGAATTGAGTTAGTTTTTGGTAGGAATTCTTTTGGGAAATCAGTTTTCAAGGTGGAGAAATGGTCATTTTGTTCCAAATCTGCCTATTCATCTAGTTGAAGAAGCACGTGTATCTCTCAAGAGAAAACCATTGTGTTAGAAGCAGAAGCATCTAGCACTTTGTTTCCATGTGTAAACTGAGGCAGTTGTTGAAGAGAATACTTCCTGAAAATCAAAATTTTCCAGGTGGACAAAAGGCTCACTTTATTCAGAATAGGCCTATTCATTTAAGTATTAGGATAACAGGTAGCAATCAAAAGAAAACAGTCTGTGTTAGAAGCATGAGAGTCAATCACATTGTTTGCACGTGAAAACTGAGTTGGTTTTGAAAGGAATTCCTCCTCAAACCAAAGCTCTCAAGGGGGAGAAAGACTCATTTTATTCCAAAGGCCTGTTCGGGTGAGTAGAGAAACATCTATATCTCTGCAAAGGAAACTATCTTTGTTAAAGAGGCTACAGCATCCTGCATATTGTTTCCCTGTGAGACCTGAGTAATTTTTGGAATACTTCCTACAACGTCGAGTTTTCAATATGGTGATAGGCACTCTTTCTTGCAAATAGGCCTACTCAGCTGAGTTGAAGAAACACATGTATCTCTCCAAAGACAAACATCTGTGTTAGAAGCAGGAGCATCTAGAACATTGTTGCCCTGTGAGTTTTGAGTTAAATATTGAAAGGAACACTTCCTGCAACTTAGGTGTTTCAAGGTGGAGATGGGCTCTCTTTGCTCCAAATAGGCCTATTCATCTAAGTTGAAGAAACACATATGTCGCTCGACAGATAATTATAACTTTTAGAAGCATGAGCGCCAAAAACCTTGTTTCCCAGGAAGAATTGAGTAGTTTTTGAACAAAAGACATCCTGAAAATTACAGTTTTCAAGGTGGGGAGAGGCTCATTTTGTTGCAAAGAGGCCTATTTAGTTGAAGAAACACATGTATCTCTCCAAAGACAACCATTCGTGTTAGAAGTAGAAGCATGTAGCACATGGTTTCCCTGTGAGAATTGTGTTCGTTTTTGAAAGGAATTCTTTCTGTAAATCATAGTTTCCCAGGTGGAGAAAGTGTCATGGTGTTCCAAGTAGAAATAGCCATGTGAGTTGACGGAACACATTGTGTTAGAAAGGGGAGCATCTAGTACTTTGTTTCCAGTGTGAGAATTGACTTAGGATTCGAAAGGAATACTTCAGAAAATGATAATTTTCAAAGTGGAGAAAGGCTCATTTTGATCCACATAGGCCTATTCAGGTGAGTGGAAGAGACACAAGTGTCTCTCGAATGAATTTCATCAGTGCTACCATCAGGGCATCTAACACATTGTTGCCCAGTGACACTTGAGTTAGATTTTGAAAAGAATCCTCCCTGAAAATCATAGTTTTCAAGGTGGAGAAATGACCATTTCGTTCCAAATAACCTATTTAGCTGAGTTGAAGAAACACATGTGGCTCTCCAAGACAACCATAAGTGTTAGAAGCAGGAGCATCTAGAACATTGTTTCTCTGTGAGAATGGAGGTAGTTTTGACAGGAATACTTCCTGCAAATCACAGTTTTCATGGTGGAGAAGACTCATTTTCTTCCAAAGTGGCTATTCAGGTGAGGTGAAGAAACGCAATTACCTCTCCAAAGGAAACCATCTATGTTGGATGCAACAGCATCCTGCACCTTGTTTCCTGTAACTATTAAGTTAGTTGTTGAAAGGAATACTTCCTGCCTCGTGCATTTTTCAAGGTGGTGATAGGCTCTCTTTTTTGCAAACAGGCCTATTCAGGTGAGTTCAGGAAACACATGTATCTGTCCAAAGAAAACCATCTGTGTTAGAAGCAGGGTTCTATAGAATATTGTTTCCCTCTGAGAATTGAGTTAGTTTCTGAAAGGATACTACTGGAACTTAGGTGTTACAAGGTGGAGATAGGCTCTGTTTACTTCAAATTGGCCTATTCAGCTAAGTTGAAGAAACACCTGTCTCACTCAAAAGAAAGCAATCTGTGCTAGAAGCATGAGAATCAAAAACCTTGTTTCCATGTTAGAATTGAGTTAGTTTTTGAATGGAATACTTCCTTCATATCATAGTTTTCAAGGTGCGTAAGGCTCATTCTTGTCCAAAGGCCTACTCACTGAGTTGATGAAACGCATGGATCTCTCCAAAGGAAACCATCTGTGTTAGAGGTTTCAGCATCTTGCATTGTCTCCCTACCAGAGTTGAGTTAGTTTTTGAAAGGACTACTTCCTGCAACGTTGGATTTTCAAAGTGGTGCTTGGCTCTCTTTCTTCCAAACAGACCTATTCAGGTGAGTTGATGAAGCACATGTACTTGTCCAACGAATACCACCTATGTTAGAAGCAGGAGTCTCCAGAATATTGTTTCCGTTTGAGAACTGAACTATTGCCTGAAGGGAATATTTCTTTAAAATCATAATTTTCAAGGTTGAGAAAGGTTCAGTTTGTTCCAAATAGGTCTCTTCAGCTCATCTGAAGAAATCCATGTATGCTAGAAGCTGCAGCATCTAGCACATTGCTTCCCTGTGAGAATCGATTAAGGTTTTGAAAGGAATACTTTCAGTAACATGTTTTTGATGTGGTGATAAGGTCTGTTTCCTCCAAAGAAGCCTGTTTTGCAAATTTGAAGACAAACATGAATCTCTCCAAATAAACGACCTTTGCTAGAACCTTCATCATCTAGCACATGATTTCCCTCTGATAATTCAGTTAGTTTTGAGAAAAATACTACTTCAAGTTAGGTGTCTCAAGGTGGAGATAGGATGTGTTTCCTCCAACTAGGCCTATTCAGCGGAGTTGAGGAAACACATATTTCTCTCCAACGACAACTAACTCTGTTAGAAGCTGTAGCATCTAGAACATTGTACCAAGTGAGAATTCAGGTACATTTTGTCATGAATAATTCTTGCAAATCATTGTTTTCAAGGTGGATATAGGCTCTGTTTGCTCCAAATAGGCCTCTTCGGCAGAGCTGAAGAAACACCTGTATCTCTCCAAAGAAATCCAACTCTGTTAGAAGCTGCAGCATCTTGCACATTGTTTCCCTGTGAGAATTGATCAAGGTTTTGAAAGGAAAACCTCCTGCGTCTTAGGTGTATCAAGGTTGGGATCGGCCCTGTTTGTGCAACTCGACCTATTCAGCTGAGTTGAAGGAACACATGTATCTCTCCAAAGACAAGCATGTGCATTAGAAGCAGAAGCATGTAAAACATTTTGTTGTTAGAATTCAGTTAGTTTGTCTAATGAACACTTCCTGCAAATCATAGTTTTGAAGGTGGAGAGAGGCTGAATTTGCTCCATATCAGAGTGTTCAACTATGTTGAGGAATAACATTTATGTCTCGAAAGAAAACCAACTATGTTAGAAGCTGTAGCATCTTGCACCTGGCCTCCTTGTGAGAAGTGATTTGGTTTTGAAACGAATGCCTCCTGCTAGTTTGGTTTTTGAATATAAGAAAGACTTAGTTCACTCCAGATAGGCCTATTGAGCTTATGTGAAGGAACACTTGTATCTCTCGAAAGAAAACCATCTGCATTAGAAGGAGGAGCATGGAGCACATTGTTGCAGATTGAGAATTCTGTTTGTTTTTTCCAGGGACACTTCCTGAAAATCAGAGCTTTCAAGGTGCAGATAGGCTCTGTTTGCTCCTAATCAGCCTCTTCTGCTAAGTTGAGGAAACACATGGATCTCTCGAAAGGAAACCTTTCTGTGTTAGAAGTAGGAGCATCTTACATTTTGTTTTCCCTGTGTGAATTGAGTTAGGTTTTGACAGAAATACTTCCTGAAAGTCATTATTTCAAGGTGTAGAAAGACTCATTTTGTTCCAACTATGCCTATTCAGGTGATTTAAAGAAACACATGTATCTCTCCAAAGACAACCATCTGTGTTAGAAGCAGTAGCATCTGGAACATTGCTTCCACGTGAGAAATGAATTGGTTTTTGCACTGAATACTTCGTGCAAATCACAGTTTTCAAGGTGGATTTAGGCTCTGTTTGTTCCAAATAGGCCTAGTAGGCGGTTTTGAAGAAACCAATGTATCTCTGCAAAGAGACCAACGCTGTTAGAGCTTCAACATCTACCATATGGCTTCCCTTTGAGAATCCATTCAGTTTTTGGAAGGAATCTTACCAGAAACAAAGGTGTTTTTAGTTGGAGTAGGGTCTGTTACCTCCAAATAGGACTATACAGCCAAGTTGAAGATACACATGAATCTCTCCACATAATCCATCTATGTTAGAATCATGAGGGTCTAGCACACTGTTTCCTTGCAGGTATTGAGTTAGTTTTGAAAGAATCCTTCTTGAAACTTACGTGTTTCAGGTGGAGATAGGCTCTGTTTCCTCCAAAGAAGCCTTTTCAGGTGTGTTGAAGAAAGAAATGAATCTCCCCAAATACAACCATTTGTGTTGGAAGCAGGAGCATCTGGAACATTTTTTCCTGGTGAATATTGAGTTAGTTTTTGAAAGGAATACGTCCTGCAAATCATAGATTTCCTGGTGGAGAAATGCTCTTTTTGTTCCAAAATGGCCTATTCAGCTGAGTTGAAAACGCTTGTAGCTCTCCAAAGGCAACCATCTATGTTACATGCTCCAGCGTCCTACACATTTTTTTCCGGTGAAGTTCGAGTTCGTTTTGAAATTGAAAGGAATCCTTCCTGCAACGTTGATTTATCAAGATGGTTTTCAGCTCTCTTTCTTCCAAGTAGGCGAATTCAGCTCAGGTGAAGAAACACATGGATCTCTCCAAAGAAACCACCTGTGTTAGACCCAGGAACATCTAGCATCTTGTTTCCCTGTGAAAATTGCTTTAGGTTCTGAAAGGAATACGTTCTGCAACTGAGTGGTTTGAATGAGGTGATAGGCTCATTATGCTTCAGATGGGCCTATTCAGCTAATTTGAGGGAACACATTTCTCTCTCGAAAAATATCCATCTGTTTCACAACTGGAGCATAGAGCATATTGTTGCTCGATGATAATTTAGTTACTTTTTTTGAAAGGGACACTTCCTGAACAATCATAGTTTTCAAGGTGGATGTAGTCTCTGTTTGCTCCAAATCAGCCTTTTCAGCTAAGGTGAGGAGACACATGAATCTCTCGAAAGAAAACCATCTGTGTGAAAGGCAGGAGCATCTAGCACAGTATTTCCCTTTGAGAATTGAGTTCGTTTTTGATAGGAATTCTTTTGGCAAGTCATAATTATCAAGGTGGAGAAATGGTCATATTGTTCCAAATAGGCCTATTCATCGAGATGAAGAAACACAAGTATTTCTCGAAAGAAGACCTTTGTATTAGAAGCCGGAGGATCTAGCACGTAGTTTCCATGTGTAAATTGAGGTAGTTTTAAAAGGGAATACTACCTGAAAAATGATAATTGAAAGGTGGACAAGGGCTCATTTTATTCCAAATAGGCCTATTCAGGTGAGTTTAAGAAACACATGTGTCTCTAGAAAGGCAGCCATCACTGTTCGGAGCAGTAGGATCTAGAACATGGTCTCCAAGTTAAAAATGAATTCGTTTTTGCAATTAATGCTTCTTTCAAATCACCGTTTTCAAGGTGGACATAGTCTCTGTTTGCTCCAAATAGGCTTATTAGCTAAGTTGTAGAATAACATGTATCTCTCAAAAGATAACCATCTCTGTAAGAATCATGAGAGTCTAGCACATTGTTTCCATGTGACAATTGAATTCGTTTTTGAAAAGAATACTTCATGCAAAGCATAGCTTTCACCGAGGAGAAAGCCTCATTTTATTCCAATGCCTTATTTAGCTGACTGGAGGAAACCCGTGAATCTCTCCAAAGGAAACCATGTATCTTGGAGGGTGCAGCATCCTTCACATTGTCTCCCTGTGAGAATGGAGTTCGTTTTTGAAAGAAATACTTAAAGCAATGTGGGTTTTTCTACGTGATCATAGGCTCTTTGTTCCAAATAGGCCTATTCAGCCGAGTTGAAGAGAAACACGTCGGTTGACAGAAAACTCTGTGTGTTAGAAGCAGAAGCATGTAGCATATTGTTGCAGAGTGAGAATTGGTTTACGTTTTCAAATGAACACTTCCTGGAAGACATAGTTTTCAAGGTGGAGACAGGCAGAGTTTGCTCAAAGTAGGACTGTTGAGCTAAGTTGAAAAATCACAAGTAGGGCTCCAAAGAAATCCATCTATGCCTGAAGCTGTGGCATCCAGCAACTTGTTTCCTTGTGAGAATCAATGTAATTTTTGAAAGGAACACCTCCAGCAACTTAGGTTTTTGAATGTGAGAGTGGCTCAGATTACGTCAGATAGGCCTATTCAGCTAACATGAAGGAACATATGGATCCCTCGAAAGAAAAGCATCTGAGTTAGAAGCAGGAGCATCTAGCACATTGCTTCAATGTCAGAATTGAGTTAGTTTTTGGTAGGAATTCTTTTGGGAAATCAGTTTTCAAGGTGGAGAAATGGTCATTTTGTTCCAAATCTGCCTATTCATCTAGTTGAAGAAGCACGTGTATCTCTCAAGAGAAAACCATTGTGTTAGAAGCAGAAGCATCTAGCACTTTGTTTCCATGTGTAAACTGAGGCAGTTGTTGAAGAGAATACTTCCTGAAAATCAAAATTTTCCAGGTGGACAAAAGGCTCACTTTATTCAGAATAGGCCTATTCATTTAAGTATTAGGATAACAGGTAGCAATCAAAAGAAAACAGTCTGTGTTAGAAGCATGAGAGTCAATCACATTGTTTGCACGTGAAAACTGAGTTGGTTTTGAAAGGAATTCCTCCTCAAACCAAAGCTCTCAAGGGGGAGAAAGACTCATTTTATTCCAAAGGCCTGTTCGGGTGAGTAGAGAAACATCTATATCTCTGCAAAGGAAACTATCTTTGTTAAAGAGGCTACAGCATCCTGCATATTGTTTCCCTGTGAGACCTGAGTAATTTTTGGAATACTTCCTACAACGTCGAGTTTTCAATATGGTGATAGGCACTCTTTCTTGCAAATAGGCCTACTCAGCTGAGTTGAAGAAACACATGTATCTCTCCAAAGACAAACATCTGTGTTAGAAGCAGGAGCATCTAGAACATTGTTGCCCTGTGAGTTTTGAGTTAAATATTGAAAGGAACACTTCCTGCAACTTAGGTGTTTCAAGGTGGAGATGGGCTCTCTTTGCTCCAAATAGGCCTATTCATCTAAGTTGAAGAAACACATATGTCGCTCGACAGATAATTATAACTTTTAGAAGCATGAGCGCCAAAAACCTTGTTTCCCAGGAAGAATTGAGTAGTTTTTGAACAAAAGACATCCTGAAAATTACAGTTTTCAAGGTGGGGAGAGGCTCATTTTGTTCCAAAGAGGCCTATTTAGTTGAAGAAACACATGTATCTCTCCAAAGACAACCATTCGTGTTAGAAGTAGAAGCATGTAGCACATGGTTTCCCTGTGAGAATTGTGTTCGTTTTTGAAAGGAATTCTTTCTGTAAATCATAGTTTCCCAGGTGGAGAAAGTGTCATGGTGTTCCAAGTAGAAATAGCCATGTGAGTTGACGGAACACATTGTGTTAGAAAGGGGAGCATCTAGTACTTTGTTTCCAGTGTGAGAATTGACTTAGGATTCGAAAGGAATACTTCAGAAAATGATAATTTTCAAAGTGGAGAAAGGCTCATTTTGATCCACATAGGCCTATTCAGGTGAGTGGAAGAGACACAAGTGTCTCTCGAATGAATTTCATCAGTGCTACCATCAGGGCATCTAACACATTGTTGCCCAGTGACACTTGAGTTAGATTTTGAAAAGAATCCTCCCTGAAAATCATAGTTTTCAAGGTGGAGAAATGACCATTTCGTTCCAAATAACCTATTTAGCTGAGTTGAAGAAACACATGTGGCTCTCCAAGACAACCATAAGTGTTAGAAGCAGGAGCATCTAGAACATTGTTTCTCTGTGAGAATGGAGGTAGTTTTGACAGGAATACTTCCTGCAAATCACAGTTTTCATGGTGGAGAAGACTCATTTTCTTCCAAAGTGGCTATTCAGGTGAGGTGAAGAAACGCAATTACCTCTCCAAAGGAAACCATCTATGTTGGATGCAACAGCATCCTGCACCTTGTTTCCTGTAACTATTAAGTTAGTTGTTGAAAGGAATACTTCCTGCCTCGTGCATTTTTCAAGGTGGTGATAGGCTCTCTTTTTTGCAAACAGGCCTATTCAGGTGAGTTCAGGAAACACATGTATCTGTCCAAAGAAAACCATCTGTGTTAGAAGCAGGGTTCTATAGAATATTGTTTCCCTCTGAGAATTGAGTTAGTTTCTGAAAGGATACTACTGGAACTTAGGTGTTACAAGGTGGAGATAGGCTCTGTTTACTTCAAATTGGCCTATTCAGCTAAGTTGAAGAAACACCTGTCTCACTCAAAAGAAAGCAATCTGTGCTAGAAGCATGAGAATCAAAAACCTTGTTTCCATGTTAGAATTGAGTTAGTTTTTGAATGGAATACTTCCTTCATATCATAGTTTTCAAGGTGCGTAAGGCTCATTCTTGTCCAAAGGCCTACTCACTGAGTTGATGAAACGCATGGATCTCTCCAAAGGAAACCATCTGTGTTAGAGGTTTCAGCATCTTGCATTGTCTCCCTACCAGAGTTGAGTTAGTTTTTGAAAGGACTACTTCCTGCAACGTTGGATTTTCAAAGTGGTGCTTGGCTCTCTTTCTTCCAAACAGACCTATTCAGGTGAGTTGATGAAGCACATGTACTTGTCCAACGAATACCACCTATGTTAGAAGCAGGAGTCTCCAGAATATTGTTTCCGTTTGAGAACTGAACTATTGCCTGAAGGGAATATTTCTTTAAAATCATAATTTTCAAGGTTGAGAAAGGTTCAGTTTGTTCCAAATAGGTCTCTTCAGCTCATCTGAAGAAATCCATGTATGCTAGAAGCTGCAGCATCTAGCACATTGCTTCCCTGTGAGAATCGATTAAGGTTTTGAAAGGAATACTTTCAGTAACATGTTTTTGATGTGGTGATAAGGTCTGTTTCCTCCAAAGAAGCCTGTTTTGCAAATTTGAAGACAAACATGAATCTCTCCAAATAAACGACCTTTGCTAGAACCTTCATCATCTAGCACATGATTTCCCTCTGATAATTCAGTTAGTTTTGAGAAAAATACTACTTCAAGTTAGGTGTCTCAAGGTGGAGATAGGATGTGTTTCCTCCAACTAGGCCTATTCAGCGGAGTTGAGGAAACACATATTTCTCTCCAACGACAACTAACTCTGTTAGAAGCTGTAGCATCTAGAACATTGTACCAAGTGAGAATTCAGGTGCATTTTGTCATGAATAATTCTTGCAAATCATTGTTTTCAAGGTGGATATAGGCTCTGTTTGCTCCAAATAGGCCTCTTCGGCAGAGCTGAAGAAACACCTGTATCTCTCCAAAGAAATCCAACTCTGTTAGAAGCTGCAGCATCTTGCACATTGTTTCCCTGTGAGAATTGATCAAGGTTTTGAAAGGAAAACCTCCTGCGTCTTAGGTGTATCAAGGTTGGGATCGGCCCTGTTTGTGCAACTCGACCTATTCAGCTGAGTTGAAGGAACACATGTATCTCTCCAAAGACAAGCATCTGCATTAGAAGCAGAAGCATGTAAAACATTTTGTTGTTAGAATTCAGTTAGTTTGTCTAATGAACACTTCCTGCAAATCATAGTTTTGAAGGTGGAGAGAGGCTGAATTTGCTCCATATCAGAGTGTTCAACTATGTTGAGGAATAACATTTATGTCTCGAAAGAAAACCAACTATGTTAGAAGCTGTAGCATCTTGCACCTGGCCTCCTTGTGAGAAGTGATTTGGTTTTGAAACGAATGCCTTCTGCTAGTTTGGTTTTTGAATATAAGAAAGACTTAGTTCACTCCAGATAGGCCTATTGAGCTTATGTGAAGGAACACTTGTATCTCTCGAAAGAAAACCATCTGCATTAGAAGGAGGAGCATGGAGCACATTGTTGCAGATTGAGAATTCTGTTTGTTTTTTCCAGGGACACTTCTTGAAAATCAGAGCTTTCAAGGTGCAGATAGGCTCTGTTTGCTCCTAATCAGCCTCTTCTGCTAAGTTGAGGAAACACATGGATCTCTCGAAAGGAAACCTTTCTGTGTTAGAAGTAGGAGCATCTTACATTTTGTTTTCCCTGTGTGAATTGAGTTAGGTTTTGACAGAAATACTTCCTGAAAGTCATTATTTCAAGGTGTAGAAAGACTCATTTTGTTCCAACTATGCCTATTCAGGTGATTTAAAGAAACACATGTATCTCTCCAAAGACAACCATCTGTGTTAGAAGCAGTAGCATCTGGAACATTGCTTCCACGTGAGAAATGAATTGGTTTTTGCAATGAATACTTCGTGCAAATCACAGTTTTCAAGGTGGATTTAGGCTCTGTTTGTTCCAAATAGGCCTAGTAGGCGGTTTTGAAGAAACCAATGTATCTCTGCAAAGAGACCAACGCTGTTAGAGCTTCAACATCTACCATATGGCTTCCCTTTGAGAATCCATTCAGTTTTTGGAAGGAATCTTACCAGAAACAAAGGTGTTTGTAGTTGGAGTAGGGTCTGTTACCTCCAAATAGGCCTATACAGCCAAGTTGAAGATACACATGAATCTCTCCACATAATCCATCTATGTTAGAATCATGAGGGTCTAGCACACTGTTTCCTTGCAGGTATTGAGTTAGTTTTGAAAGAATCCTTCTTGAAACTTACGTGTTTCAGGTGGAGATAGGCTCTGTTTCCTCCCAAGAAGCCTTTTCAGGTGTGTTGAAGAAAGAAATGAATCTCCCCAAATACAACCATTTGTGTTGGAAGCAGGAGCATCTGGAACATTTTTTCCTGGTGAATATTGAGTTAGTTTTTGAAAGGAATACGTCCTGCAAATCATAGATTTCCTGGTGGAGAAATGCTCTTTTTGTTCCAAAATGGCCTATTCAGCTGAGTTGAAAACGCTTGTAGCTCTCCAAAGGCAACCATCTATGTTACATGCTCCAGCGTCCTACACATTTTTTTCCGGTGAGGTTCGAGTTCGTTTTGAAAGGAATCCTTCCTGCAACGTTGATTTATCAAGATGGTTTTCAGCTCTCCTTCTTCCAAGTAGGCGAATTCAGCTCAGGTGAAGAAACACATGGATCTCTCCAAAGAAACCACCTGTGTTAGACCCAGGAACATCTAGCATCTTGTTTCCCTGTGAAAATTGCTTTAGGTTCTGAAAGGAATACGTTCTGCAACTGAGTGGTTTGAATGAGGTGATAGGCTCATTATGCTTCAGATGGGCCTATTCAGCTAATTTGAGGGAACACATTTCTCTCTCGAAAAATATCCATCTGTTTCACAACTGGAGCATAGAGCATATTGTTGCTCGGTGATAATTTAGTTACTTTTTTTGAAAGGGACACTTCCTGAACAATCATAGTTTTCAAGGTGGATGTAGTCTCTGTTTGCTCCAAATCAGCCTTTTCAGCTAAGGTGAGGAGACACATGAATCTCTCGAAAGAAAACCATCTGTGTGAAAGGCAGGAGCATCTAGCACAGTATTTCCCTTTGAGAATTGAGTTCGTTTTTGATAGGAATTCTTTTGGCAAGTCATAATTATCAAGGTGGAGAAATGGTCATATTGTTCCAAATAGGCCTATTCATCGAGATGAAGAAACACAAGTATTTCTCGAAAGAAGACCTTTGTATTAGAAGCCGGAGGATCTAGCACGTAGTTTCCATGTGTAAATTGAGGTAGTTTTAAAAGGGAATACTACCTGAAAAATGATAATTGAAAGGTGGACAAGGGCTCATTTTATTCCAAATAGGCCTATTCAGGTGAGTTTAAGAAACACATGTGTCTCTACAAAGGCAGCCATCACTGTTCGGAGCAGTAGGATCTAGAACATGGTCTCCAAGTTAAAAATGAATTCGTTTTTGCAATTAATGCTTCTTTCAAATCACCGTTTTCAAGGTGGACATAGTCTCTGTTTGCTCCAAATAGGCTTATTAGCTAAGTTGTAGAATAACATGTATCTCTCAAAAGATAACCATCTCTGTAAGAATCATGAGAGTCTAGCACATTGTTTCCATGTGACAATTGAATTCGTTTTTGAAAAGAATACTTCATGCAAAGCATAGCTTTCACCGAGGAGAAAGCCTCATTTTATTCCAATGCCTTATTTAGCTGACTGGAGGAAACCCGTGAATCTCTCCAAAGGAAACCATGTATCTTGGAGGGTGCAGCATCCTTCACATTGTCTCCCTGTGAGAATGGAGTTCGTTTTTGAAAGAAATACTTAAAGCAATGTGGGTTTTTCTACGTGATCATAGGCTCTTTGTTCCAAATAGGCCTATTCAGCCGAGTTGAAGAGAAACACGTCGGTTGACAGAAAACTCTGTGTGTTAGAAGCAGAAGCATGTAGCATATTGTTGCAGAGTGAGAATTGGTTTACGTTTTCAAATGAACACTTCCAGGAAGACATAGTTTTCAAGGTGGAGACAGGCAGAGTTTGCTCAAAGTAGGACTGTTGAGCTAAGTTGAAAAATCACAAGTAGGGCTCCAAAGAAATCCATCTATGCCTGAAGCTGTGGCATCCAGCAACTTGTTTCCTTGTGAGAATCAATGTAATTTTTGAAAGGAACACCTCCAGCAACTTAGGTTTTTGAATGTGAGAGTGGCTCAGATTACGTCAGATAGGCCTATTCAGCTAACATGAAGGAACATATGGATCCCTCGAAAGAAAAGCATCTGAGTTAGAAGCAGGAGCATCTAGCACATTGCTTCAATGTCAGAATTGAGTTAGTTTTTGGTAGGAATTCTTTTGGGAAATCAGTTTTCAAGGTGGAGAAATGGTCATTTTGTTCCAAATCTGCCTATTCATCTAGTTGAAGAAGCACGTGTATCTCTCAAGAGAAAACCATTGTGTTAGAAGCAGAAGCATCTAGCACTTTGTTTCCATGTGTAAACTGAGGCAGTTGTTGAAGAGAATACTTCCTGAAAATCAAAATTTTCCAGGTGGACAAAAGGCTCACTTTATTCAGAATAGGCCTATTCATTTAAGTATTAGGATAACAGGTAGCAATCAAAAGAAAACAGTCTGTGTTAGAAGCATGAGAGTCAATCACATTGTTTGCACGTGAAAACTGAGTTGGTTTTGAAAGGAATTCCTCCTCAAACCAAAGCTCTCAAGGGGGAGAAAGACTCATTTTATTCCAAAGGCCTGTTCGGGTGAGTAGAGAAACATCTATATCTCTGCAAAGGAAACTATCTTTGTTAAAGAGGCTACAGCATCCTGCATATTGTTTCCCTGTGAGACCTGAGTAATTTTTGGAATACTTCCTACAACGTCGAGTTTTCAATATGGTGATAGGCACTCTTTCTTGCAAATAGGCCTACTCAGCTGAGTTGAAGAAACACATGTATCTCTCCAAAGACAAACATCTGTGTTAGAAGCAGGAGCATCTAGAACATTGTTGCCCTGTGAGTTTTGAGTTAAATATTGAAAGGAACACTTCCTGCAACTTAGGTGTTTCAAGGTGGAGATGGGCTCTCTTTGCTCCAAATAGGCCTATTCATCTAAGTTGAAGAAACACATATGTCGCTCGACAGATAATTATAACTTTTAGAAGCATGAGCGCCAAAAACCTTGTTTCCCAGGAAGAATTGAGTAGTTTTTGAACAAAAGACATCCTGAAAATTACAGTTTTCAAGGTGGGGAGAGGCTCATTTTGTTCCAAAGAGGCCTATTTAGTTGAAGAAACACATGTATCTCTCCAAAGACAACCATTCGTGTTAGAAGTAGAAGCATGTAGCACATGGTTTCCCTGTGAGAATTGTGTTCGTTTTTGAAAGGAATTCTTTCTGTAAATCATAGTTTCCCAGGTGGAGAAAGTGTCATGGTGTTCCAAGTAGAAATAGCCATGTGAGTTGACGGAACACATTGTGTTAGAAAGGGGAGCATCTAGTACTTTGTTTCCAGTGTGAGAATTGACTTAGGATTCGAAAGGAATACTTCAGAAAATGATAATTTTCAAAGTGGAGAAAGGCTCATTTTGATCCACATAGGCCTATTCAGGTGAGTGGAAGAGACACAAGTGTCTCTCGAATGAATTTCATCAGTGCTACCATCAGGGCATCTAACACATTGTTGCCCAGTGACACTTGAGTTAGATTTTGAAAAGAATCCTCCCTGAAAATCATAGTTTTCAAGGTGGAGAAATGACCATTTCGTTCCAAATAACCTATTTAGCTGAGTTGAAGAAACACATGTGGCTCTCCAAGACAACCATAAGTGTTAGAAGCAGGAGCATCTAGAACATTGTTTCTCTGTGAGAATGGAGGTAGTTTTGACAGGAATACTTCCTGCAAATCACAGTTTTCATGGTGGAGAAGACTCATTTTCTTCCAAAGTGGCTATTCAGGTGAGGTGAAGAAACGCAATTACCTCTCCAAAGGAAACCATCTATGTTGGATGCAACAGCATCCTGCACCTTGTTTCCTGTAACTATTAAGTTAGTTGTTGAAAGGAATACTTCCTGCCTCGTGCATTTTTCAAGGTGGTGATAGGCTCTCTTTTTTGCAAACAGGCCTATTCAGGTGAGTTCAGGAAACACATGTATCTGTCCAAAGAAAACCATCTGTGTTAGAAGCAGGGTTCTATAGAATATTGTTTCCCTCTGAGAATTGAGTTAGTTTCTGAAAGGATACTACTGGAACTTAGGTGTTACAAGGTGGAGATAGGCTCTGTTTACTTCAAATTGGCCTATTCAGCTAAGTTGAAGAAACACCTGTCTCACTCAAAAGAAAGCAATCTGTGCTAGAAGCATGAGAATCAAAAACCTTGTTTCCATGTTAGAATTGAGTTAGTTTTTGAATGGAATACTTCCTTCATATCATAGTTTTCAAGGTGCGTAAGGCTCATTCTTGTCCAAAGGCCTACTCACTGAGTTGATGAAACGCATGGATCTCTCCAAAGGAAACCATCTGTGTTAGAGGTTTCAGCATCTTGCATTGTCTCCCTACCAGAGTTGAGTTAGTTTTTGAAAGGACTACTTCCTGCAACGTTGGATTTTCAAAGTGGTGCTTGGCTCTCTTTCTTCCAAACAGACCTATTCAGGTGAGTTGATGAAGCACATGTACTTGTCCAACGAATACCACCTATGTTAGAAGCAGGAGTCTCCAGAATATTGTTTCCGTTTGAGAACTGAACTATTGCCTGAAGGGAATATTTCTTTAAAATCATAATTTTCAAGGTTGAGAAAGGTTCAGTTTGTTCCAAATAGGTCTCTTCAGCTCATCTGAAGAAATCCATGTATGCTAGAAGCTGCAGCATCTAGCACATTGCTTCCCTGTGAGAATCGATTAAGGTTTTGAAAGGAATACTTTCAGTAACATGTTTTTGATGTGGTGATAAGGTCTGTTTCCTCCAAAGAAGCCTGTTTTGCAAATTTGAAGACAAACATGAATCTCTCCAAATAAACGACCTTTGCTAGAACCTTCATCATCTAGCACATGATTTCCCTCTGATAATTCAGTTAGTTTTGAGAAAAATACTACTTCAAGTTAGGTGTCTCAAGGTGGAGATAGGATGTGTTTCCTCCAACTAGGCCTATTCAGCGGAGTTGAGGAAACACATATTTCTCTCCAACGACAACTAACTCTGTTAGAAGCTGTAGCATCTAGAACATTGTACCAAGTGAGAATTCAGGTGCATTTTGTCATGAATAATTCTTGCAAATCATTGTTTTCAAGGTGGATATAGGCTCTGTTTGCTCCAAATAGGCCTCTTCGGCAGAGCTGAAGAAACACCTGTATCTCTCCAAAGAAATCCAACTCTGTTAGAAGCTGCAGCATCTTGCACATTGTTTCCCTGTGAGAATTGATCAAGGTTTTGAAAGGAAAACCTCCTGCGTCTTAGGTGTATCAAGGTTGGGATCGGCCCTGTTTGTGCAACTCGACCTATTCAGCTGAGTTGAAGGAACACATGTATCTCTCCAAAGACAAGCATCTGCATTAGAAGCAGAAGCATGTAAAACATTTTGTTGTTAGAATTCAGTTAGTTTGTCTAATGAACACTTCCTGCAAATCATAGTTTTGAAGGTGGAGAGAGGCTGAATTTGCTCCATATCAGAGTGTTCAACTATGTTGAGGAATAACATTTATGTCTCGAAAGAAAACCAACTATGTTAGAAGCTGTAGCATCTTGCACCTGGCCTCCTTGTGAGAAGTGATTTGGTTTTGAAACGAATGCCTCCTGCTAGTTTGGTTTTTGAATATAAGAAAGACTTAGTTCACTCCAGATAGGCCTATTGAGCTTATGTGAAGGAACACTTGTATCTCTCGAAAGAAAACCATCTGCATTAGAAGGAGGAGCATGGAGCACATTGTTGCAGATTGAGAATTCTGTTTGTTTTTTCCAGGGACACTTCCTGAAAATCAGAGCTTTCAAGGTGCAGATAGGCTCTGTTTGCTCCTAATCAGCCTCTTCTGCTAAGTTGAGGAAACACATGGATCTCTCGAAAGGAAACCTTTCTGTGTTAGAAGTAGGAGCATCTTACATTTTGTTTTCCCTGTGTGAATTGAGTTAGGTTTTGACAGAAATACTTCCTGAAAGTCATTATTTCAAGGTGTAGAAAGACTCATTTTGTTCCAACTATGCCTATTCAGGTGATTTAAAGAAACACATGTATCTCTCCAAAGACAACCATCTGTGTTAGAAGCAGTAGCATCTGGAACATTGCTTCCACGTGAGAAATGAATTGGTTTTTGCAATGAATACTTCGTGCAAATCACAGTTTTCAAGGTGGATTTAGGCTCTGTTTGTTCCAAATAGGCCTAGTAGGCGGTTTTGAAGAAACCAATGTATCTCTGCAAAGAGACCAACGCTGTTAGAGCTTCAACATCTACCATATGGCTTCCCTTTGAGAATCCATTCAGTTTTTGGAAGGAATCTTACCAGAAACAAAGGTGTTTGTAGTTGGAGTAGGGTCTGTTACCTCCAAATAGGCCTATACAGCCAAGTTGAAGATACACATGAATCTCTCCACATAATCCATCTATGTTAGAATCATGAGGGTCTAGCACACTGTTTCCTTGCAGGTATTGAGTTAGTTTTGAAAGAATCCTTCTTGAAACTTACGTGTTTCAGGTGGAGATAGGCTCTGTTTCCTCCAAAGAAGCCTTTTCAGGTGTGTTGAAGAAAGAAATGAATCTCCCCAAATACAACCATTTGTGTTGGAAGCAGGAGCATCTGGAACATTTTTTCCTGGTGAATATTGAGTTAGTTTTTGAAAGGAATACGTCCTGCAAATCATAGATTTCCTGGTGGAGAAATGCTCTTTTTGTTCCAAAATGGCCTATTCAGCTGAGTTGAAAACGCTTGTAGCTCTCCAAAGGCAACCATCTATGTTACATGCTCCAGCGTCCTACACATTTTTTTCCGGTGAGGTTCGAGTTCGTTTTGAAAGGAATCCTTCCTGCAACGTTGATTTATCAAGATGGTTTTCAGCTCTCTTTCTTCCAAGTAGGCGAATTCAGCTCAGGTGAAGAAACACATGGATCTCTCCAAAGAAACCACCTGTGTTAGACCCAGGAACATCTAGCATCTTGTTTCCCTGTGAAAATTGCTTTAGGTTCTGAAAGGAATACGTTCTGCAACTGAGTGGTTTGAATGAGGTGATAGGCTCATTATGCTTCAGATGGGCCTATTCAGCTAATTTGAGGGAACACATTTCTCTCTCGAAAAATATCCATCTGTTTCACAACTGGAGCATAGAGCATATTGTTGCTCGGTGATAATTTAGTTACTTTTTTTGAAAGGGACACTTCCTGAACAATCATAGTTTTCAAGGTGGATGTAGTCTCTGTTTGCTCCAAATCAGCCTTTTCAGCTAAGGTGAGGAGACACATGAATCTCTCGAAAGAAAACCATCTGTGTGAAAGGCAGGAGCATCTAGCACAGTATTTCCCTTTGAGAATTGAGTTCGTTTTTGATAGGAATTCTTTTGGCAAGTCATAATTATCAAGGTGGAGAAATGGTCATATTGTTCCAAATAGGCCTATTCATCGAGATGAAGAAACACAAGTATTTCTCGAAAGAAGACCTTTGTATTAGAAGCCGGAGGATCTAGCACGTAGTTTCCATGTGTAAATTGAGGTAGTTTTAAAAGGGAATACTACCTGAAAAATGATAATTTAAAGGTGGACAAGGGCTCATTTTATTCCAAATAGGCCTATTCAGGTGAGTTTAAGAAACACATGTGTCTCTACAAAGGCAGCCATCACTGTTCGGAGCAGTAGGATCTAGAACATGGTCTCCAAGTTAAAAATGAATTCGTTTTTGCAATTAATGCTTCTTTCAAATCACCGTTTTCAAGGTGGACATAGTCTCTGTTTGCTCCAAATAGGCTTATTAGCTAAGTTGTAGAATAACATGTATCTCTCAAAAGATAACCATCTCTGTAAGAATCATGAGAGTCTAGCACATTGTTTCCATGTGACAATTGAATTCGTTTTTGAAAAGAATACTTCATGCAAAGCATAGCTTTCACCGAGGAGAAAGCCTCATTTTATTCCAATGCCTTATTTAGCTGACTGGAGGAAACCCGTGAATCTCTCCAAAGGAAACCATGTATCTTGGAGGGTGCAGCATCCTTCACATTGTCTCCCTGTGAGAATGGAGTTCGTTTTTGAAAGAAATACTTAAAGCAATGTGGGTTTTTCTACGTGATCATAGGCTCTTTGTTCCAAATAGGCCTATTCAGCCGAGTTGAAGAGAAACACGTCGGTTGACAGAAAACTCTGTGTGTTAGAAGCAGAAGCATGTAGCATATTGTTGCAGAGTGAGAATTGGTTTACGTTTTCAAATGAACACTTCCTGGAAGACATAGTTTTCAAGGTGGAGACAGGCAGAGTTTGCTCAAAGTAGGACTGTTGAGCTAAGTTGAAAAATCACAAGTAGGGCTCCAAAGAAATCCATCTATGCCTGAAGCTGTGGCATCCAGCAACTTGTTTCCTTGTGAGAATCAATGTAATTTTTGAAAGGAACACCTCCAGCAACTTAGGTTTTTGAATGTGAGAGTGGCTCAGATTACGTCAGATAGGCCTATTCAGCTAACATGAAGGAACATATGGATCCCTCGAAAGAAAAGCATCTGAGTTAGAAGCAGGAGCATCTAGCACATTGCTTCAATGTCAGAATTGAGTTAGTTTTTGGTAGGAATTCTTTTGGGAAATCAGTTTTCAAGGTGGAGAAATGGTCATTTTGTTCCAAATCTGCCTATTCATCTAGTTGAAGAAGCACGTGTATCTCTCAAGAGAAAACCATTGTGTTAGAAGCAGAAGCATCTAGCACTTTGTTTCCATGTGTAAACTGAGGCAGTTGTTGAAGAGAATACTTCCTGAAAATCAAAATTTTCCAGGTGGACAAAAGGCTCACTTTATTCAGAATAGGCCTATTCATTTAAGTATTAGGATAACAGGTAGCAATCAAAAGAAAACAGTCTGTGTTAGAAGCATGAGAGTCAATCACATTGTTTGCACGTGAAAACTGAGTTGGTTTTGAAAGGAATTCCTCCTCAAACCAAAGCTCTCAAGGGGGAGAAAGACTCATTTTATTCCAAAGGCCTGTTCGGGTGAGTAGAGAAACATCTATATCTCTGCAAAGGAAACTATCTTTGTTAAAGAGGCTACAGCATCCTGCATATTGTTTCCCTGTGAGACCTGAGTAATTTTTGGAATACTTCCTACAACGTCGAGTTTTCAATATGGTGATAGGCACTCTTTCTTGCAAATAGGCCTACTCAGCTGAGTTGAAGAAACACATGTATCTCTCCAAAGACAAACATCTGTGTTAGAAGCAGGAGCATCTAGAACATTGTTGCCCTGTGAGTTTTGAGTTAAATATTGAAAGGAACACTTCCTGCAACTTAGGTGTTTCAAGGTGGAGATGGGCTCTCTTTGCTCCAAATAGGCCTATTCATCTAAGTTGAAGAAACACATATGTCGCTCGACAGATAATTATAACTTTTAGAAGCATGAGCGCCAAAAACCTTGTTTCCCAGGAAGAATTGAGTAGTTTTTGAACAAAAGACATCCTGAAAATTACAGTTTTCAAGGTGGGGAGAGGCTCATTTTGTTGCAAAGAGGCCTATTTAGTTGAAGAAACACATGTATCTCTCCAAAGACAACCATTCGTGTTAGAAGTAGAAGCATGTAGCACATGGTTTCCCTGTGAGAATTGTGTTCGTTTTTGAAAGGAATTCTTTCTGTAAATCATAGTTTCCCAGGTGGAGAAAGTGTCATGGTGTTCCAAGTAGAAATAGCCATGTGAGTTGACGGAACACATTGTGTTAGAAAGGGGAGCATCTAGTACTTTGTTTCCAGTGTGAGAATTGACTTAGGATTCGAAAGGAATACTTCAGAAAATGATAATTTTCAAAGTGGAGAAAGGCTCATTTTGATCCACATAGGCCTATTCAGGTGAGTGGAAGAGACACAAGTGTCTCTCGAATGAATTTCATCAGTGCTACCATCAGGGCATCTAACACATTGTTGCCCAGTGACACTTGAGTTAGATTTTGAAAAGAATCCTCCCTGAAAATCATAGTTTTCAAGGTGGAGAAATGACCATTTCGTTCCAAATAACCTATTTAGCTGAGTTGAAGAAACACATGTGGCTCTCCAAGACAACCATAAGTGTTAGAAGCAGGAGCATCTAGAACATTGTTTCTCTGTGAGAATGGAGGTAGTTTTGACAGGAATACTTCCTGCAAATCACAGTTTTCATGGTGGAGAAGACTCATTTTCTTCCAAAGTGGCTATTCAGGTGAGGTGAAGAAACGCAATTACCTCTCCAAAGGAAACCATCTATGTTGGATGCAACAGCATCCTGCACCTTGTTTCCTGTAACTATTAAGTTAGTTGTTGAAAGGAATACTTCCTGCCTCGTGCATTTTTCAAGGTGGTGATAGGCTCTCTTTTTTGCAAACAGGCCTATTCAGGTGAGTTCAGGAAACACATGTATCTGTCCAAAGAAAACCATCTGTGTTAGAAGCAGGGTTCTATAGAATATTGTTTCCCTCTGAGAATTGAGTTAGTTTCTGAAAGGATACTACTGGAACTTAGGTGTTACAAGGTGGAGATAGGCTCTGTTTACTTCAAATTGGCCTATTCAGCTAAGTTGAAGAAACACCTGTCTCACTCAAAAGAAAGCAATCTGTGCTAGAAGCATGAGAATCAAAAACCTTGTTTCCATGTTAGAATTGAGTTAGTTTTTGAATGGAATACTTCCTTCATATCATAGTTTTCAAGGTGCGTAAGGCTCATTCTTGTCCAAAGGCCTACTCACTGAGTTGATGAAACGCATGGATCTCTCCAAAGGAAACCATCTGTGTTAGAGGTTTCAGCATCTTGCATTGTCTCCCTACCAGAGTTGAGTTAGTTTTTGAAAGGACTACTTCCTGCAACGTTGGATTTTCAAAGTGGTGCTTGGCTCTCTTTCTTCCAAACAGACCTATTCAGGTGAGTTGATGAAGCACATGTACTTGTCCAACGAATACCACCTATGTTAGAAGCAGGAGTCTCCAGAATATTGTTTCCGTTTGAGAACTGAACTATTGCCTGAAGGGAATATTTCTTTAAAATCATAATTTTCAAGGTTGAGAAAGGTTCAGTTTGTTCCAAATAGGTCTCTTCAGCTCATCTGAAGAAATCCATGTATGCTAGAAGCTGCAGCATCTAGCACATTGCTTCCCTGTGAGAATTGATTAAGGTTTTGAAAGGAATACTTTCAGTAACATGTTTTTGATGTGGTGATAAGGTCTGTTTCCTCCAAAGAAGCCTGTTTTGCAAATTTGAAGACAAACATGAATCTCTCCAAATAAACGACCTTTGCTAGAACCTTCATCATCTAGCACATGATTTCCCTCTGATAATTCAGTTAGTTTTGAGAAAAATACTACTTCAAGTTAGGTGTCTCAAGGTGGAGATAGGATGTGTTTCCTCCAACTAGGCCTATTCAGCGGAGTTGAGGAAACACATATTTCTCTCCAACGACAACTAACTCTGTTAGAAGCTGTAGCATCTAGAACATTGTACCAAGTGAGAATTCAGGTGCATTTTGTCATGAATAATTCTTGCAAATCATTGTTTTCAAGGTGGATATAGGCTCTGTTTGCTCCAAATAGGCCTCTTCGGCAGAGCTGAAGAAACACCTGTATCTCTCCAAAGAAATCCAACTCTGTTAGAAGCTGCAGCATCTTGCACATTGTTTCCCTGTGAGAATTGATCAAGGTTTTGAAAGGAAAACCTCCTGCGTCTTAGGTGTATCAAGGTTGGGATCGGCCCTGTTTGTGCAACTCGACCTATTCAGCTGAGTTGAAGGAACACATGTATCTCTCCAAAGACAAGCATCTGCATTAGAAGCAGAAGCATGTAAAACATTTTGTTGTTAGAATTCAGTTAGTTTGTCTAATGAACACTTCCTGCAAATCATAGTTTTGAAGGTGGAGAGAGGCTGAATTTGCTCCATATCAGAGTGTTCAACTATGTTGAGGAATAACATTTATGTCTCGAAAGAAAACCAACTATGTTAGAAGCTGTAGCATCTTGCACCTGGCCTCCTTGTGAGAAGTGATTTGGTTTTGAAACGAATGCCTCCTGCTAGTTTGGTTTTTGAATATAAGAAAGACTTAGTTCACTCCAGATAGGCCTATTGAGCTTATGTGAAGGAACACTTGTATCTCTCGAAAGAAAACCATCTGCATTAGAAGGAGGAGCATGGAGCACATTGTTGCAGATTGAGAATTCTGTTTGTTTTTTCCAGGGACACTTCCTGAAAATCAGAGCTTTCAAGGTGCAGATAGGCTCTGTTTGCTCCTAATCAGCCTCTTCTGCTAAGTTGAGGAAACACATGGATCTCTCGAAAGGAAACCTTTCTGTGTTAGAAGTAGGAGCATCTTACATTTTGTTTTCCCTGTGTGAATTGAGTTAGGTTTTGACAGAAATACTTCCTGAAAGTCATTATTTCAAGGTGTAGAAAGACTCATTTTGTTCCAACTATGCCTATTCAGGTGATTTAAAGAAACACATGTATCTCTCCAAAGACAACCATCTGTGTTAGAAGCAGTAGCATCTGGAACATTGCTTCCACGTGAGAAATGAATTGGTTTTTGCAATGAATACTTCGTGCAAATCACAGTTTTCAAGGTGGATTTAGGCTCTGTTTGTTCCAAACAGGCCTAGTAGGCGGTTTTGAAGAAACCAATGTATCTCTGCAAAGAGACCAACGCTGTTAGAGCTTCAACATCTACCATATGGCTTCCCTTTGAGAATCCATTCAGTTTTTGGAAGGAATCTTACCAGAAACAAAGGTGTTTGTAGTTGGAGTAGGGTCTGTTACCTCCAAATAGGCCTATACAGCCAAGTTGAAGATACACATGAATCTCTCCACATAATCCATCTATGTTAGAATCATGAGGGTCTAGCACACTGTTTCCTTGCAGGTATTGAGTTAGTTTTGAAAGAATCCTTCTTGAAACTTACGTGTTTCAGGTGGAGATAGGCTCTGTTTCCTCCAAAGAAGCCTTTTCAGGTGTGTTGAAGAAAGAAATGAATCTCCCCAAATACAACCATTTGTGTTGGAAGCAGGAGCATCTGGAACATTTTTTCCTGGTGAATATTGAGTTAGTTTTTGAAAGGAATACGTCCTGCAAATCATAGATTTCCTGGTGGAGAAATGCTCTTTTTGTTCCAAAATGGCCTATTCAGCTGAGTTGAAAACGCTTGTAGCTCTCCAAAGGCAACCATCTATGTTACATGCTCCAGCGTCCTACACATTTTTTTCCGGTGAGGTTCGAGTTCGTTTTGAAAGGAATCCTTCCTGCAACGTTGATTTATCAAGATGGTTTTCAGCTCTCCTTCTTCCAAGTAGGCGAATTCAGCTCAGGTGAAGAAACACATGGATCTCTCCAAAGAAACCACCTGTGTTAGACCCAGGAACATCTAGCATCTTGTTTCCCTGTGAAAATTGCTTTAGGTTCTGAAAGGAATACGTTCTGCAACTGAGTGGTTTGAATGAGGTGATAGGCTCATTATGCTTCAGATGGGCCTATTCAGCTAATTTGAGGGAACACATTTCTCTCTCGAAAAATATCCATCTGTTTCACAACTGGAGCATAGAGCATATTGTTGCTCGGTGATAATTTAGTTACTTTTTTTGAAAGGGACACTTCCTGAACAATCATAGTTTTCAAGGTGGATGTAGTCTCTGTTTGCTCCAAATCAGCCTTTTCAGCTAAGGTGAGGAGACACATGAATCTCTCGAAAGAAAACCATCTGTGTGAAAGGCAGGAGCATCTAGCACAGTATTTCCCTTTGAGAATTGAGTTCGTTTTTGATAGGAATTCTTTTGGCAAGTCATAATTATCAAGGTGGAGAAATGGTCATATTGTTCCAAATAGGCCTATTCATCGAGATGAAGAAACACAAGTATTTCTCGAAAGAAGACCTTTGTATTAGAAGCCGGAGGATCTAGCACGTAGTTTCCATGTGTAAATTGAGGTAGTTTTAAAAGGGAATACTACCTGAAAAATGATAATTGAAAGGTGGACAAGGGCTCATTTTATTCCAAATAGGCCTATTCAGGTGAGTTTAAGAAACACATGTGTCTCTACAAAGGCAGCCATCACTGTTCGGAGCAGTAGGATCTAGAACATGGTCTCCAAGTTAAAAATGAATTCGTTTTTGCAATTAATGCTTCTTTCAAATCACCGTTTTCAAGGTGGACATAGTCTCTGTTTGCTCCAAATAGGCTTATTAGCTAAGTTGTAGAATAACATGTATCTCTCAAAAGATAACCATCTCTGTAAGAATCATGAGAGCCTAGCACATTGTTTCCATGTGACAATTGAATTCGTTTTTGAAAAGAATACTTCATGCAAAGCATAGCTTTCACCGAGGAGAAAGCCTCATTTTATTCCAATGCCTTATTTAGCTGACTGGAGGAAACCCGTGAATCTCTCCAAAGGAAACCATGTATCTTGGAGGGTGCAGCATCCTTCACATTGTCTCCCTGTGAGAATGGAGTTCGTTTTTGAAAGAAATACTTAAAGCAATGTGGGTTTTTCTACGTGATCATAGGCTCTTTGTTCCAAATAGGCCTATTCAGCCGAGTTGAAGAGAAACACGTCGGTTGACAGAAAACTCTGTGTGTTAGAAGCAGAAGCATGTAGCATATTGTTGCAGAGTGAGAATTGGTTTACGTTTTCAAATGAACACTTCCTGGAAGACATAGTTTTCAAGGTGGAGACAGGCAGAGTTTGCTCAAAGTAGGACTGTTGAGCTAAGTTGAAAAATCACAAGTAGGGCTCCAAAGAAATCCATCTATGCCTGAAGCTGTGGCATCCAGCAACTTGTTTCCTTGTGAGAATCAATGTAATTTTTGAAAGGAACACCTCCAGCAACTTAGGTTTTTGAATGTGAGAGTGGCTCAGATTACGTCAGATAGGCCTATTCAGCTAACATGAAGGAACATATGGATCCCTCGAAAGAAAAGCATCTGAGTTAGAAGCAGGAGCATCTAGCACATTGCTTCAATGTCAGAATTGAGTTAGTTTTTGGTAGGAATTCTTTTGGGAAATCAGTTTTCAAGGTGGAGAAATGGTCATTTTGTTCCAAATCTGCCTATTCATCTAGTTGAAGAAGCACGTGTATCTCTCAAGAGAAAACCATTGTGTTAGAAGCAGAAGCATCTAGCACTTTGTTTCCATGTGTAAACTGAGGCAGTTGTTGAAGAGAATACTTCCTGAAAATCAAAATTTTCCAGGTGGACAAAAGGCTCACTTTATTCAGAATAGGCCTATTCATTTAAGTATTAGGATAACAGGTAGCAATCAAAAGAAAACAGTCTGTGTTAGAAGCATGAGAGTCAATCACATTGTTTGCACGTGAAAACTGAGTTGGTTTTGAAAGGAATTCCTCCTCAAACCAAAGCTCTCAAGGGGGAGAAAGACTCATTTTATTCCAAAGGCCTGTTCGGGTGAGTAGAGAAACATCTATATCTCTGCAAAGGAAACTATCTTTGTTAAAGAGGCTACAGCATCCTGCATATTGTTTCCCTGTGAGACCTGAGTAATTTTTGGAATACTTCCTACAACGTCGAGTTTTCAATATGGTGATAGGCACTCTTTCTTGCAAATAGGCCTACTCAGCTGAGTTGAAGAAACACATGTATCTCTCCAAAGACAAACATCTGTGTTAGAAGCAGGAGCATCTAGAACATTGTTGCCCTGTGAGTTTTGAGTTAAATATTGAAAGGAACACTTCCTGCAACTTAGGTGTTTCAAGGTGGAGATGGGCTCTCTTTGCTCCAAATAGGCCTATTCATCTAAGTTGAAGAAACACATATGTCGCTCGACAGATAATTATAACTTTTAGAAGCATGAGCGCCAAAAACCTTGTTTCCCAGGAAGAATTGAGTAGTTTTTGAACAAAAGACATCCTGAAAATTACAGTTTTCAAGGTGGGGAGAGGCTCATTTTGTTGCAAAGAGGCCTATTTAGTTGAAGAAACACATGTATCTCTCCAAAGACAACCATTCGTGTTAGAAGTAGAAGCATGTAGCACATGGTTTCCCTGTGAGAATTGTGTTCGTTTTTGAAAGGAATTCTTTCTGTAAATCATAGTTTCCCAGGTGGAGAAAGTGTCATGGTGTTCCAAGTAGAAATAGCCATGTGAGTTGACGGAACACATTGTGTTAGAAAGGGGAGCATCTAGTACTTTGTTTCCAGTGTGAGAATTGACTTAGGATTCGAAAGGAATACTTCAGAAAATGATAATTTTCAAAGTGGAGAAAGGCTCATTTTGATCCACATAGGCCTATTCAGGTGAGTGGAAGAGACACAAGTGTCTCTCGAATGAATTTCATCAGTGCTACCATCAGGGCATCTAACACATTGTTGCCCAGTGACACTTGAGTTAGATTTTGAAAAGAATCCTCCCTGAAAATCATAGTTTTCAAGGTGGAGAAATGACCATTTCGTTCCAAATAACCTATTTAGCTGAGTTGAAGAAACACATGTGGCTCTCCAAGACAACCATAAGTGTTAGAAGCAGGAGCATCTAGAACATTGTTTCTCTGTGAGAATGGAGGTAGTTTTGACAGGAATACTTCCTGCAAATCACAGTTTTCATGGTGGAGAAGACTCATTTTCTTCCAAAGTGGCTATTCAGGTGAGGTGAAGAAACGCAATTACCTCTCCAAAGGAAACCATCTATGTTGGATGCAACAGCATCCTGCACCTTGTTTCCTGTAACTATTAAGTTAGTTGTTGAAAGGAATACTTCCTGCCTCGTGCATTTTTCAAGGTGGTGATAGGCTCTCTTTTTTGCAAACAGGCCTATTCAGGTGAGTTCAGGAAACACATGTATCTGTCCAAAGAAAACCATCTGTGTTAGAAGCAGGGTTCTATAGAATATTGTTTCCCTCTGAGAATTGAGTTAGTTTCTGAAAGGATACTACTGGAACTTAGGTGTTACAAGGTGGAGATAGGCTCTGTTTACTTCAAATTGGCCTATTCAGCTAAGTTGAAGAAACACCTGTCTCACTCAAAAGAAAGCAATCTGTGCTAGAAGCATGAGAATCAAAAACCTTGTTTCCATGTTAGAATTGAGTTAGTTTTTGAATGGAATACTTCCTTCATATCATAGTTTTCAAGGTGCGTAAGGCTCATTCTTGTCCAAAGGCCTACTCACTGAGTTGATGAAACGCATGGATCTCTCCAAAGGAAACCATCTGTGTTAGAGGTTTCAGCATCTTGCATTGTCTCCCTACCAGAGTTGAGTTAGTTTTTGAAAGGACTACTTCCTGCAACGTTGGATTTTCAAAGTGGTGCTTGGCTCTCTTTCTTCCAAACAGACCTATTCAGGTGAGTTGATGAAGCACATGTACTTGTCCAACGAATACCACCTATGTTAGAAGCAGGAGTCTCCAGAATATTGTTTCCGTTTGAGAACTGAACTATTGCCTGAAGGGAATATTTCTTTAAAATCATAATTTTCAAGGTTGAGAAAGGTTCAGTTTGTTCCAAATAGGTCTCTTCAGCTCATCTGAAGAAATCCATGTATGCTAGAAGCTGCAGCATCTAGCACATTGCTTCCCTGTGAGAATCGATTAAGGTTTTGAAAGGAATACTTTCAGTAACATGTTTTTGATGTGGTGATAAGGTCTGTTTCCTCCAAAGAAGCCTGTTTTGCAAATTTGAAGACAAACATGAATCTCTCCAAATAAACGACCTTTGCTAGAACCTTCATCATCTAGCACATGATTTCCCTCTGATAATTCAGTTAGTTTTGAGAAAAATACTACTTCAAGTTAGGTGTCTCAAGGTGGAGATAGGATGTGTTTCCTCCAACTAGGCCTATTCAGCGGAGTTGAGGAAACACATATTTCTCTCCAACGACAACTAACTCTGTTAGAAGCTGTAGCATCTAGAACATTGTACCAAGTGAGAATTCAGGTACATTTTGTCATGAATAATTCTTGCAAATCATTGTTTTCAAGGTGGATATAGGCTCTGTTTGCTCCAAATAGGCCTCTTCGGCAGAGCTGAAGAAACACCTGTATCTCTCCAAAGAAATCCAACTCTGTTAGAAGCTGCAGCATCTTGCACATTGTTTCCCTGTGAGAATTGATCAAGGTTTTGAAAGGAAAACCTCCTGCGTCTTAGGTGTATCAAGGTTGGGATCGGCCCTGTTTGTGCAACTCGACCTATTCAGCTGAGTTGAAGGAACACATGTATCTCTCCAAAGACAAGCATGTGCATTAGAAGCAGAAGCATGTAAAACATTTTGTTGTTAGAATTCAGTTAGTTTGTCTAATGAACACTTCCTGCAAATCATAGTTTTGAAGGTGGAGAGAGGCTGAATTTGCTCCATATCAGAGTGTTCAACTATGTTGAGGAATAACATTTATGTCTCGAAAGAAAACCAACTATGTTAGAAGCTGTAGCATCTTGCACCTGGCCTCCTTGTGAGAAGTGATTTGGTTTTGAAACGAATGCCTCCTGCTAGTTTGGTTTTTGAATATAAGAAAGACTTAGTTCACTCCAGATAGGCCTATTGAGCTTATGTGAAGGAACACTTGTATCTCTCGAAAGAAAACCATCTGCATTAGAAGGAGGAGCATGGAGCACATTGTTGCAGATTGAGAATTCTGTTTGTTTTTTCCAGGGACACTTCCTGAAAATCAGAGCTTTCAAGGTGCAGATAGGCTCTGTTTGCTCCTAATCAGCCTCTTCTGCTAAGTTGAGGAAACACATGGATCTCTCGAAAGGAAACCTTTCTGTGTTAGAAGTAGGAGCATCTTACATTTTGTTTTCCCTGTGTGAATTGAGTTAGGTTTTGACAGAAATACTTCCTGAAAGTCATTATTTCAAGGTGTAGAAAGACTCATTTTGTTCCAACTATGCCTATTCAGGTGATTTAAAGAAACACATGTATCTCTCCAAAGACAACCATCTGTGTTAGAAGCAGTAGCATCTGGAACATTGCTTCCACGTGAGAAGTGAATTGGTTTTTGCAATGAGTACTTCGTGCAAATCACAGTTTTCAAGGTGGATTTAGGCTCTGTTTGTTCCAAATAGGCCTAGTAGGCGGTTTTGAAGAAACCAATGTATCTCTGCAAAGAGACCAACGCTGTTAGAGCTTCAACATCTACCATATGGCTTCCCTTTGAGAATCCATTCAGTTTTTGGAAGGAATCTTACCAGAAACAAAGGTGTTTGTAGTTGGAGTAGGGTCTGTTACTTCCAAATAGGCCTATACAGCCAAGTTGAAGATACACATGAATCTCTCCACATAATCCATCTATGTTAGAATCATGAGGGTCTAGCACACTGTTTCCTTGCAGGTATTGAGTTAGTTTTGAAAGAATCCTTCTTGAAACTTACGTGTTTCAGGTGGAGATAGGCTCTGTTTCCTCCAAAGAAGCCTTTTCAGGTGTGTTGAAGAAAGAAATGAATCTCCCCAAATACAACCATTTGTGTTGGAAGCAGGAGCATCTGGAACATTTTTTCCTGGTGAATATTGAGTTAGTTTTTGAAAGGAATACGTCCTGCAAATCATAGATTTCCTGGTGGAGAAATGCTCTTTTTGTTCCAAAATGGCCTATTCAGCTGAGTTGAAAACGCTTGTAGCTCTCCAAAGGCAACCATCTATGTTACATGCTCCAGCGTCCTACACATTTTTTTCCGGTGAGGTTCGAGTTCGTTTTGAAATTGAAAGGAATCCTTCCTGCAACGTTGATTTATCAAGATGGTTTTCAGCTCTCTTTCTTCCAAGTAGGCGAATTCAGCTCAGGTGAAGAAACACATGGATCTCTCCAAAGAAACCACCTGTGTTAGACCCAGGAACATCTAGCATCTTGTTTCCCTGTGAAAATTGCTTTAGGTTCTGAAAGGAATACGTTCTGCAACTGAGTGGTTTGAATGAGGTGATAGGCTCATTATGCTTCAGATGGGCCTATTCAGCTAATTTGAGGGAACACATTTCTCTCTCGAAAAATATCCATCTGTTTCACAACTGGAGCATAGAGCATATTGTTGCTCGGTGATAATTTAGTTACTTTTTTTGAAAGGGACACTTCCTGAACAATCATAGTTTTCAAGGTGGATGTAGTCTCTGTTTGCTCCAAATCAGCCTTTTCAGCTAAGGTGAGGAGACACATGAATCTCTCGAAAGAAAACCATCTGTGTGAAAGGCAGGAGCATCTAGCACAGTATTTCCCTTTGAGAATTGAGTTCGTTTTTGATAGGAATTCTTTTGGCAAGTCATAATTATCAAGGTGGAGAAATGGTCATATTGTTCCAAATAGGCCTATTCATCGAGATGAAGAAACACAAGTATTTCTCGAAAGAAGACCTTTGTATTAGAAGCCGGAGGATCTAGCACGTAGTTTCCATGTGTAAATTGAGGTAGTTTTAAAAGGGAATACTACCTGAAAAATGATAATTGAAAGGTGGACAAGGGCTCATTTTATTCCAAATAGGCCTATTCAGGTGAGTTTAAGAAACACATGTGTCTCTAGAAAGGCAGCCATCACTGTTCGGAGCAGTAGGATCTAGAACATGGTCTCCAAGTTAAAAATGAATTCGTTTTTGCAATTAATGCTTCTTTCAAATCACCGTTTTCAAGGTGGACATAGTCTCTGTTTGCTCCAAATAGGCTTATTAGCTAAGTTGTAGAATAACATGTATCTCTCAAAAGATAACCATCTCTGTAAGAATCATGAGAGTCTAGCACATTGTTTCCATGTGACAATTGAATTCGTTTTTGAAAAGAATACTTCATGCAAAGCATAGCTTTCACCGAGGAGAAAGCCTCATTTTATTCCAATGCCTTATTTAGCTGACTGGAGGAAACCCGTGAATCTCTCCAAAGGAAACCATGTATCTTGGAGGGTGCAGCATCCTTCACTTTGTCTCCCTGTGAGAATGGAGTTCGTTTTTGAAAGAAATACTTAAAGCAATGTGGGTTTTTCTACGTGATCATAGGCTCTTTGTTCCAAATAGGCCTATTCAGCCGAGTTGAAGAGAAACACGTCGGTTGACAGAAAACTCTGTGTGTTAGAAGCAGAAGCATGTAGCATATTGTTGCAGAGTGAGAATTGGTTTACGTTTTCAAATGAACACTTCCTGGAAGACATAGTTTTCAAGGTGGAGACAGGCAGAGTTTGCTCAAAGTAGGACTGTTGAGCTAAGTTGAAAAATCACAAGTAGGGCTCCAAAGAAATCCATCTATGCCTGAAGCTGTGGCATCCAGCAACTTGTTTCCTTGTGAGAATCAATGTAATTTTTGAAAGGAACACCTCCAGCAACTTAGGTTTTTGAATGTGAGAGTGGCTCAGATTACGTCAGATAGGCCTATTCAGCTAACATGAAGGAACATATGGATCCCTCGAAAGAAAAGCATCTGAGTTAGAAGCAGGAGCATCTAGCACATTGCTTCAATGTCAGAATTGAGTTAGTTTTTGGTAGGAATTCTTTTGGGAAATCAGTTTTCAAGGTGGAGAAATGGTCATTTTGTTCCAAATCTGCCTATTCATCTAGTTGAAGAAGCACGTGTATCTCTCAAGAGAAAACCATTGTGTTAGAAGCAGAAGCATCTAGCACTTTGTTTCCATGTGTAAACTGAGGCAGTTGTTGAAGAGAATACTTCCTGAAAATCAAAATTTTCCAGGTGGACAAAAGGCTCACTTTATTCAGAATAGGCCTATTCATTTAAGTATTAGGATAACAGGTAGCAATCAAAAGAAAACAGTCTGTGTTAGAAGCATGAGAGTCAATCACATTGTTTGCACGTGAAAACTGAGTTGGTTTTGAAAGGAATTCCTCCTCAAACCAAAGCTCTCAAGGGGGAGAAAGACTCATTTTATTCCAAAGGCCTGTTCGGGTGAGTAGAGAAACATCTATATCTCTGCAAAGGAAACTATCTTTGTTAAAGAGGCTACAGCATCCTGCATATTGTTTCCCTGTGAGACCTGAGTAATTTTTGGAATACTTCCTACAACGTCGAGTTTTCAATATGGTGATAGGCACTCTTTCTTGCAAATAGGCCTACTCAGCTGAGTTGAAGAAACACATGTATCTCTCCAAAGACAAACATCTGTGTTAGAAGCAGGAGCATCTAGAACATTGTTGCCCTGTGAGTTTTGAGTTAAATATTGAAAGGAACACTTCCTGCAACTTAGGTGTTTCAAGGTGGAGATGGGCTCTCTTTGCTCCAAATAGGCCTATTCATCTAAGTTGAAGAAACACATATGTCGCTCGACAGATAATTATAACTTTTAGAAGCATGAGCGCCAAAAACCTTGTTTCCCAGGAAGAATTGAGTAGTTTTTGAACAAAAGACATCCTGAAAATTACAGTTTTCAAGGTGGGGAGAGGCTCATTTTGTTCCAAAGAGGCCTATTTAGTTGAAGAAACACATGTATCTCTCCAAAGACAACCATTCGTGTTAGAAGTAGAAGCATGTAGCACATGGTTTCCCTGTGAGAATTGTGTTCGTTTTTGAAAGGAATTCTTTCTGTAAATCATAGTTTCCCAGGTGGAGAAAGTGTCATGGTGTTCCAAGTAGAAATAGCCATGTGAGTTGACGGAACACATTGTGTTAGAAAGGGGAGCATCTAGTACTTTGTTTCCAGTGTGAGAATTGACTTAGGATTCGAAAGGAATACTTCAGAAAATGATAATTTTCAAAGTGGAGAAAGGCTCATTTTGATCCACATAGGCCTATTCAGGTGAGTGGAAGAGACACAAGTGTCTCTCGAATGAATTTCATCAGTGCTACCATCAGGGCATCTAACACATTGTTGCCCAGTGACACTTGAGTTAGATTTTGAAAAGAATCCTCCCTGAAAATCATAGTTTTCAAGGTGGAGAAATGACCATTTCGTTCCAAATAACCTATTTAGCTGAGTTGAAGAAACACATGTGGCTCTCCAAGACAACCATAAGTGTTAGAAGCAGGAGCATCTAGAACATTGTTTCTCTGTGAGAATGGAGGTAGTTTTGACAGGAATACTTCCTGCAAATCACAGTTTTCATGGTGGAGAAGACTCATTTTCTTCCAAAGTGGCTATTCAGGTGAGGTGAAGAAACGCAATTACCTCTCCAAAGGAAACCATCTATGTTGGATGCAACAGCATCCTGCACCTTGTTTCCTGTAACTATTAAGTTAGTTGTTGAAAGGAATACTTCCTGCCTCGTGCATTTTTCAAGGTGGTGATAGGCTCTCTTTTTTGCAAACAGGCCTATTCAGGTGAGTTCAGGAAACACATGTATCTGTCCAAAGAAAACCATCTGTGTTAGAAGCAGGGTTCTATAGAATATTGTTTCCCTCTGAGAATTGAGTTACTTTCTGAAAGGATACTACTGGAACTTAGGTGTTACAAGGTGGAGATAGGCTCTGTTTACTTCAAATTGGCCTATTCAGCTAAGTTGAAGAAACACCTGTCTCACTCAAAAGAAAGCAATCTGTGCTAGAAGCATGAGAATCAAAAACCTTGTTTCCATGTTAGAATTGAGTTAGTTTTTGAATGGAATACTTCCTTCATATCATAGTTTTCAAGGTGCGTAAGGCTCATTCTTGTCCAAAGGCCTACTCACTGAGTTGATGAAACGCATGGATCTCTCCAAAGGAAACCATCTGTGTTAGAGGTTTCAGCATCTTGCATTGTCTCCCTACCAGAGTTGAGTTAGTTTTTGAAAGGACTACTTCCTGCAACGTTGGATTTTCAAAGTGGTGCTTGGCTCTCTTTCTTCCAAACAGACCTATTCAGGTGAGTTGATGAAGCACATGTACTTGTCCAACGAATACCACCTATGTTAGAAGCAGGAGTCTCCAGAATATTGTTTCCGTTTGAGAACTGAACTATTGCCTGAAGGGAATATTTCTTTAAAATCATAATTTTCAAGGTTGAGAAAGGTTCAGTTTGTTCCAAATAGGTCTCTTCAGCTCATCTGAAGAAATCCATGTATGCTAGAAGCTGCAGCATCTAGCACATTGCTTCCCTGTGAGAATCGATTAAGGTTTTGAAAGGAATACTTTCAGTAACATGTTTTTGATGTGGTGATAAGGTCTGTTTCCTCCAAAGAAGCCTGTTTTGCAAATTTGAAGACAAACATGAATCTCTCCAAATAAACGACCTTTGCTAGAACCTTCATCATCTAGCACATGATTTCCCTCTGATAATTCAGTTAGTTTTGAGAAAAATACTACTTCAAGTTAGGTGTCTCAAGGTGGAGATAGGATGTGTTTCCTCCAACTAGGCCTATTCAGCGGAGTTGAGGAAACACATATTTCTCTCCAACGACAACTAACTCTGTTAGAAGCTGTAGCATCTAGAACATTGTACCAAGTGAGAATTCAGGTACATTTTGTCATGAATAATTCTTGCAAATCATTGTTTTCAAGGTGGATATAGGCTCTGTTTGCTCCAAATAGGCCTCTTCGGCAGAGCTGAAGAAACACCTGTATCTCTCCAAAGAAATCCAACTCTGTTAGAAGCTGCAGCATCTTGCACATTGTTTCCCTGTGAGAATTGATCAAGGTTTTGAAAGGAAAACCTCCTGCGTCTTAGGTGTATCAAGGTTGGGATCGGCCCTGTTTGTGCAACTCGACCTATTCAGCTGAGTTGAAGGAACACATGTATCTCTCCAAAGACAAGCATGTGCATTAGAAGCAGAAGCATGTAAAACATTTTGTTGTTAGAATTCAGTTAGTTTGTCTAATGAACACTTCCTGCAAATCATAGTTTTGAAGGTGGAGAGAGGCTGAATTTGCTCCATATCAGAGTGTTCAACTATGTTGAGGAATAACATTTATGTCTCGAAAGAAAACCAACTATGTTAGAAGCTGTAGCATCTTGCACCTGGCCTCCTTGTGAGAAGTGATTTGGTTTTGAAACGAATGCCTCCTGCTAGTTTGGTTTTTGAATATAAGAAAGACTTAGTTCACTCCAGATAGGCCTATTGAGCTTATGTGAAGGAACACTTGTATCTCTCGAAAGAAAACCATCTGCATTAGAAGGAGGAGCATGGAGCACATTGTTGCAGATTGAGAATTCTGTTTGTTTTTTCCAGGGACACTTCCTGAAAATCAGAGCTTTCAAGGTGCAGATAGGCTCTGTTTGCTCCTAATCAGCCTCTTCTGCTAAGTTGAGGAAACACATGGATCTCTCGAAAGGAAACCTTTCTGTGTTAGAAGTAGGAGCATCTTACATTTTGTTTTCCCTGTGTGAATTGAGTTAGGTTTTGACAGAAATACTTCCTGAAAGTCATTATTTCAAGGTGTAGAAAGACTCATTTTGTTCCAACTATGCCTATTCAGGTGATTTAAAGAAACACATGTATCTCTCCAAAGACAACCATCTGTGTTAGAAGCAGTAGCATCTGGAACATTGCTTCCACGTGAGAAATGAATTGGTTTTTGCAATGAGTACTTCGTGCAAATCACAGTTTTCAAGGTGGATTTAGGCTCTGTTTGTTCCAAATAGGCCTAGTAGGCGGTTTTGAAGAAACCAATGTATCTCTGCAAAGAGACCAACGCTGTTAGAGCTTCAACATCTACCATATGGCTTCCCTTTGAGAATCCATTCAGTTTTTGGAAGGAATCTTACCAGAAACAAAGGTGTTTGTAGTTGGAGTAGGGTCTGTTACTTCCAAATAGGCCTATACAGCCAAGTTGAAGATACACATGAATCTCTCCACATAATCCATCTATGTTAGAATCATGAGGGTCTAGCACACTGTTTCCTTGCAGGTATTGAGTTAGTTTTGAAAGAATCCTTCTTGAAACTTACGTGTTTCAGGTGGAGATAGGCTCTGTTTCCTCCAAAGAAGCCTTTTCAGGTGTGTTGAAGAAAGAAATGAATCTCCCCAAATACAACCATTTGTGTTGGAAGCAGGAGCATCTGGAACATTTTTTCCTGGTGAATATTGAGTTAGTTTTTGAAAGGAATACGTCCTGCAAATCATAGATTTCCTGGTGGAGAAATGCTCTTTTTGTTCCAAAATGGCCTATTCAGCTGAGTTGAAAACGCTTGTAGCTCTCCAAAGGCAACCATCTATGTTACATGCTCCAGCGTCCTACACATTTTTTTCCGGTGAGGTTCGAGTTCGTTTTGAAATTGAAAGGAATCCTTCCTGCAACGTTGATTTATCAAGATGGTTTTCAGCTCTCTTTCTTCCAAGTAGGCGAATTCAGCTCAGGTGAAGAAACACATGGATCTCTCCAAAGAAACCACCTGTGTTAGACCCAGGAACATCTAGCATCTTGTTTCCCTGTGAAAATTGCTTTAGGTTCTGAAAGGAATACGTTCTGCAACTGAGTGGTTTGAATGAGGTGATAGGCTCATTATGCTTCAGATGGGCCTATTCAGCTAATTTGAGGGAACACATTTCTCTCTCGAAAAATATCCATCTGTTTCACAACTGGAGCATAGAGCATATTGTTGCTCGGTGATAATTTAGTTACTTTTTTTGAAAGGGACACTTCCTGAACAATCATAGTTTTCAAGGTGGATGTAGTCTCTGTTTGCTCCAAATCAGCCTTTTCAGCTAAGGTGAGGAGACACATGAATCTCTCGAAAGAAAACCATCTGTGTGAAAGGCAGGAGCATCTAGCACAGTATTTCCCTTTGAGAATTGAGTTCGTTTTTGATAGGAATTCTTTTGGCAAGTCATAATTATCAAGGTGGAGAAATGGTCATATTGTTCCAAATAGGCCTATTCATCGAGATGAAGAAACACAAGTATTTCTCGAAAGAAGACCTTTGTATTAGAAGCCGGAGGATCTAGCACGTAGTTTCCATGTGTAAATTGAGGTAGTTTTAAAAGGGAATACTACCTGAAAAATGATAATTGAAAGGTGGACAAGGGCTCATTTTATTCCAAATAGGCCTATTCAGGTGAGTTTAAGAAACACATGTGTCTCTAGAAAGGCAGCCATCACTGTTCGGAGCAGTAGGATCTAGAACATGGTCTCCAAGTTAAAAATGAATTCGTTTTTGCAATTAATGCTTCTTTCAAATCACCGTTTTCAAGGTGGACATAGTCTCTGTTTGCTCCAAATAGGCTTATTAGCTAAGTTGTAGAATAACATGTATCTCTCAAAAGATAACCATCTCTGTAAGAATCATGAGAGTCTAGCACATTGTTTCCATGTGACAATTGAATTCGTTTTTGAAAAGAATACTTCATGCAAAGCATAGCTTTCACCGAGGAGAAAGCCTCATTTTATTCCAATGCCTTATTTAGCTGACTGGAGGAAACCCGTGAATCTCTCCAAAGGAAACCATGTATCTTGGAGGGTGCAGCATCCTTCACATTGTCTCCCTGTGAGAATGGAGTTCGTTTTTGAAAGAAATACTTAAAGCAATGTGGGTTTTTCTACGTGATCATAGGCTCTTTGTTCCAAATAGGCCTATTCAGCCGAGTTGAAGAGAAACACGTCGGTTGACAGAAAACTCTGTGTGTTAGAAGCAGAAGCATGTAGCATATTGTTGCAGAGTGAGAATTGGTTTACGTTTTCAAATGAACACTTCCTGGAAGACATAGTTTTCAAGGTGGAGACAGGCAGAGTTTGCTCAAAGTAGGACTGTTGAGCTAAGTTGAAAAATCACAAGTAGGGCTCCAAAGAAATCCATCTATGCCTGAAGCTGTGGCATCCAGCAACTTGTTTCCTTGTGAGAATCAATGTAATTTTTGAAAGGAACACCTCCAGCAACTTAGGTTTTTGAATGTGAGAGTGGCTCAGATTACGTCAGATAGGCCTATTCAGCTAACATGAAGGAACATATGGATCCCTCGAAAGAAAAGCATCTGAGTTAGAAGCAGGAGCATCTAGCACATTGCTTCAATGTCAGAATTGAGTTAGTTTTTGGTAGGAATTCTTTTGGGAAATCAGTTTTCAAGGTGGAGAAATGGTCATTTTGTTCCAAATCTGCCTATTCATCTAGTTGAAGAAGCACGTGTATCTCTCAAGAGAAAACCATTGTGTTAGAAGCAGAAGCATCTAGCACTTTGTTTCCATGTGTAAACTGAGGCAGTTGTTGAAGAGAATACTTCCTGAAAATCAAAATTTTCCAGGTGGACAAAAGGCTCACTTTATTCAGAATAGGCCTATTCATTTAAGTATTAGGATAACAGGTAGCAATCAAAAGAAAACAGTCTGTCTTAGAAGCATGAGAGTCAATCACATTGTTTGCACGTGAAAACTGAGTTGGTTTTGAAAGGAATTCCTCCTCAAACCAAAGCTCTCAAGGGGGAGAAAGACTCATTTTATTCCAAAGGCCTGTTCGGGTGAGTAGAGAAACATCTATATCTCTGCAAAGGAAACTATCTTTGTTAAAGAGGCTACAGCATCCTGCATATTGTTTCCCTGTGAGACCTGAGTAATTTTTGGAATACTTCCTACAACGTCGAGTTTTCAATATGGTGATAGGCACTCTTTCTTGCAAATAGGCCTACTCAGCTGAGTTGAAGAAACACATGTATCTCTCCAAAGACAAACATCTGTGTTAGAAGCAGGAGCATCTAGAACATTGTTGCCCTGTGAGTTTTGAGTTAAATATTGAAAGGAACACTTCCTGCAACTTAGGTGTTTCAAGGTGGAGATGGGCTCTCTTTGCTCCAAATAGGCCTATTCATCTAAGTTGAAGAAACACATATGTCGCTCGACAGATAATTATAACTTTTAGAAGCATGAGCGCCAAAAACCTTGTTTCCCAGGAAGAATTGAGTAGTTTTTGAACAAAAGACATCCTGAAAATTACAGTTTTCAAGGTGGGGAGAGGCTCATTTTGTTGCAAAGAGGCCTATTTAGTTGAAGAAACACATGTATCTCTCCAAAGACAACCATTCGTGTTAGAAGTAGAAGCATGTAGCACATGGTTTCCCTGTGAGAATTGTGTTCGTTTTTGAAAGGAATTCTTTCTGTAAATCATAGTTTCCCAGGTGGAGAAAGTGTCATGGTGTTCCAAGTAGAAATAGCCATGTGAGTTGACGGAACACATTGTGTTAGAAAGGGGAGCATCTAGTACTTTGTTTCCAGTGTGAGAATTGACTTAGGATTCGAAAGGAATACTTCAGAAAATGATAATTTTCAAAGTGGAGAAAGGCTCATTTTGATCCACATAGGCCTATTCAGGTGAGTGGAAGAGACACAAGTGTCTCTCGAATGAATTTCATCAGTGCTACCATCAGGGCATCTAACACATTGTTGCCCAGTGACACTTGAGTTAGATTTTGAAAAGAATCCTCCCTGAAAATCATAGTTTTCAAGGTGGAGAAATGACCATTTCGTTCCAAATAACCTATTTAGCTGAGTTGAAGAAACACATGTGGCTCTCCAAGACAACCATAAGTGTTAGAAGCAGGAGCATCTAGAACATTGTTTCTCTGTGAGAATGGAGGTAGTTTTGACAGGAATACTTCCTGCAAATCACAGTTTTCATGGTGGAGAAGACTCATTTTCTTCCAAAGTGGCTATTCAGGTGAGGTGAAGAAACGCAATTACCTCTCCAAAGGAAACCATCTATGTTGGATGCAACAGCATCCTGCACCTTGTTTCCTGTAACTATTAAGTTAGTTGTTGAAAGGAATACTTCCTGCCTCGTGCATTTTTCAAGGTGGTGATAGGCTCTCTTTTTTGCAAACAGGCCTATTCAGGTGAGTTCAGGAAACACATGTATCTGTCCAAAGAAAACCATCTGTGTTAGAAGCAGGGTTCTATAGAATATTGTTTCCCTCTGAGAATTGAGTTAGTTTCTGAAAGGATACTACTGGAACTTAGGTGTTACAAGGTGGAGATAGGCTCTGTTTACTTCAAATTGGCCTATTCAGCTAAGTTGAAGAAACACCTGTCTCACTCAAAAGAAAGCAATCTGTGCTAGAAGCATGAGAATCAAAAACCTTGTTTCCATGTTAGAATTGAGTTAGTTTTTGAATGGAATACTTCCTTCATATCATAGTTTTCAAGGTGCGTAAGGCTCATTCTTGTCCAAAGGCCTACTCACTGAGTTGATGAAACGCATGGATCTCTCCAAAGGAAACCATCTGTGTTAGAGGTTTCAGCATCTTGCATTGTCTCCCTACCAGAGTTGAGTTAGTTTTTGAAAGGACTACTTCCTGCAACGTTGGATTTTCAAAGTGGTGCTTGGCTCTCTTTCTTCCAAACAGACCTATTCAGGTGAGTTGATGAAGCACATGTACTTGTCCAACGAATACCACCTATGTTAGAAGCAGGAGTCTCCAGAATATTGTTTCCGTTTGAGAACTGAACTATTGCCTGAAGGGAATATTTCTTTAAAATCATAATTTTCAAGGTTGAGAAAGGTTCAGTTTGTTCCAAATAGGTCTCTTCAGCTCATCTGAAGAAATCCATGTATGCTAGAAGCTGCAGCATCTAGCACATTGCTTCCCTGTGAGAATCGATTAAGGTTTTGAAAGGAATACTTTCAGTAACATGTTTTTGATGTGGTGATAAGGTCTGTTTCCTCCAAAGAAGCCTGTTTTGCAAATTTGAAGACAAACATGAATCTCTCCAAATAAACGACCTTTGCTAGAACCTTCATCATCTAGCACATGATTTCCCTCTGATAATTCAGTTAGTTTTGAGAAAAATACTACTTCAAGTTAGGTGTCTCAAGGTGGAGATAGGATGTGTTTCCTCCAACTAGGCCTATTCAGCGGAGTTGAGGAAACACATATTTCTCTCCAACGACAACTAACTCTGTTAGAAGCTGTAGCATCTAGAACATTGTACCAAGTGAGAATTCAGGTACATTTTGTCATGAATAATTCTTGCAAATCATTGTTTTCAAGGTGGATATAGGCTCTGTTTGCTCCAAATAGGCCTCTTCGGCAGAGCTGAAGAAACACCTGTATCTCTCCAAAGAAATCCAACTCTGTTAGAAGCTGCAGCATCTTGCACATTGTTTCCCTGTGAGAATTGATCAAGGTTTTGAAAGGAAAACCTCCTGCGTCTTAGGTGTATCAAGGTTGGGATCGGCCCTGTTTGTGCAACTCGACCTATTCAGCTGAGTTGAAGGAACACATGTATCTCTCCAAAGACAAGCATGTGCATTAGAAGCAGAAGCATGTAAAACATTTTGTTGTTAGAATTCAGTTAGTTTGTCTAATGAACACTTCCTGCAAATCATAGTTTTGAAGGTGGAGAGAGGCTGAATTTGCTCCATATCAGAGTGTTCAACTATGTTGAGGAATAACATTTATGTCTCGAAAGAAAACCAACTATGTTAGAAGCTGTAGCATCTTGCACCTGGCCTCCTTGTGAGAAGTGATTTGGTTTTGAAACGAATGCCTCCTGCTAGTTTGGTTTTTGAATATAAGAAAGACTTAGTTCACTCCAGATAGGCCTATTGAGCTTATGTGAAGGAACACTTGTATCTCTCGAAAGAAAACCATCTGCATTAGAAGGAGGAGCATGGAGCACATTGTTGCAGATTGAGAATTCTGTTTGTTTTTTCCAGGGACACTTCCTGAAAATCAGAGCTTTCAAGGTGCAGATAGGCTCTGTTTGCTCCTAATCAGCCTCTTCTGCTAAGTTGAGGAAACACATGGATCTCTCGAAAGGAAACCTTTCTGTGTTAGAAGTAGGAGCATCTTACATTTTGTTTTCCCTGTGTGAATTGAGTTAGGTTTTGACAGAAATACTTCCTGAAAGTCATTATTTCAAGGTGTAGAAAGACTCATTTTGTTCCAACTATGCCTATTCAGGTGATTTAAAGAAACACATGTATCTCTCCAAAGACAACCATCTGTGTTAGAAGCAGTAGCATCTGGAACATTGCTTCCACGTGAGAAGTGAATTGGTTTTTGCAATGAGTACTTCGTGCAAATCACAGTTTTCAAGGTGGATTTAGGCTCTGTTTGTTCCAAATAGGCCTAGTAGGCGGTTTTGAAGAAACCAATGTATCTCTGCAAAGAGACCAACGCTGTTAGAGCTTCAACATCTACCATATGGCTTCCCTTTGAGAATCCATTCAGTTTTTGGAAGGAATCTTACCAGAAACAAAGGTGTTTGTAGTTGGAGTAGGGTCTGTTACTTCCAAATAGGCCTATACAGCCAAGTTGAAGATACACATGAATCTCTCCACATAATCCATCTATGTTAGAATCATGAGGGTCTAGCACACTGTTTCCTTGCAGGTATTGAGTTAGTTTTGAAAGAATCCTTCTTGAAACTTACGTGTTTCAGGTGGAGATAGGCTCTGTTTCCTCCAAAGAAGCCTTTTCAGGTGTGTTGAAGAAAGAAATGAATCTCCCCAAATACAACCATTTGTGTTGGAAGCAGGAGCATCTGGAACATTTTTTCCTGGTGAATATTGAGTTAGTTTTTGAAAGGAATACGTCCTGCAAATCATAGATTTCCTGGTGGAGAAATGCTCTTTTTGTTCCAAAATGGCCTATTCAGCTGAGTTGAAAACGCTTGTAGCTCTCCAAAGGCAACCATCTATGTTACATGCTCCAGCGTCCTACACATTTTTTTCCGGTGAGGTTCGAGTTCGTTTTGAAATTGAAAGGAATCCTTCCTGCAACGTTGATTTATCAAGATGGTTTTCAGCTCTCTTTCTTCCAAGTAGGCGAATTCAGCTCAGGTGAAGAAACACATGGATCTCTCCAAAGAAACCACCTGTGTTAGACCCAGGAACATCTAGCATCTTGTTTCCCTGTGAAAATTGCTTTAGGTTCTGAAAGGAATACGTTCTGCAACTGAGTGGTTTGAATGAGGTGATAGGCTCATTATGCTTCAGATGGGCCTATTCAGCTAATTTGAGGGAACACATTTCTCTCTCGAAAAATATCCATCTGTTTCACAACTGGAGCATAGAGCATATTGTTGCTCGGTGATAATTTAGTTACTTTTTTTGAAAGGGACACTTCCTGAACAATCATAGTTTTCAAGGTGGATGTAGTCTCTGTTTGCTCCAAATCAGCCTTTTCAGCTAAGGTGAGGAGACACATGAATCTCTCGAAAGAAAACCATCTGTGTGAAAGGCAGGAGCATCTAGCACAGTATTTCCCTTTGAGAATTGAGTTCGTTTTTGATAGGAATTCTTTTGGCAAGTCATAATTATCAAGGTGGAGAAATGGTCATATTGTTCCAAATAGGCCTATTCATCGAGATGAAGAAACACAAGTATTTCTCGAAAGAAGACCTTTGTATTAGAAGCCGGAGGATCTAGCACGTAGTTTCCATGTGTAAATTGAGGTAGTTTTAAAAGGGAATACTACCTGAAAAATGATAATTGAAAGGTGGACAAGGGCTCATTTTATTCCAAATAGGCCTATTCAGGTGAGTTTAAGAAACACATGTGTCTCTAGAAAGGCAGCCATCACTGTTCGGAGCAGTAGGATCTAGAACATGGTCTCCAAGTTAAAAATGAATTCGTTTTTGCAATTAATGCTTCTTTCAAATCACCGTTTTCAAGGTGGACATAGTCTCTGTTTGCTCCAAATAGGCTTATTAGCTAAGTTGTAGAATAACATGTATCTCTCAAAAGATAACCATCTCTGTAAGAATCATGAGAGTCTAGCACATTGTTTCCATGTGACAATTGAATTCGTTTTTGAAAAGAATACTTCATGCAAAGCATAGCTTTCACCGAGGAGAAAGCCTCATTTTATTCCAATGCCTTATTTAGCTGACTGGAGGAAACCCGTGAATCTCTCCAAAGGAAACCATGTATCTTGGAGGGTGCAGCATCCTTCACTTTGTCTCCCTGTGAGAATGGAGTTCGTTTTTGAAAGAAATACTTAAAGCAATGTGGGTTTTTCTACGTGATCATAGGCTCTTTGTTCCAAATAGGCCTATTCAGCCGAGTTGAAGAGAAACACGTCGGTTGACAGAAAACTCTGTGTGTTAGAAGCAGAAGCATGTAGCATATTGTTGCAGAGTGAGAATTGGTTTACGTTTTCAAATGAACACTTCCTGGAAGACATAGTTTTCAAGGTGGAGACAGGCAGAGTTTGCTCAAAGTAGGACTGTTGAGCTAAGTTGAAAAATCACAAGTAGGGCTCCAAAGAAATCCATCTATGCCTGAAGCTGTGGCATCCAGCAACTTGTTTCCTTGTGAGAATCAATGTAATTTTTGAAAGGAACACCTCCAGCAACTTAGGTTTTTGAATGTGAGAGTGGCTCAGATTACGTCAGATAGGCCTATTCAGCTAACATGAAGGAACATATGGATCCCTCGAAAGAAAAGCATCTGAGTTAGAAGCAGGAGCATCTAGCACATTGCTTCAATGTCAGAATTGAGTTAGTTTTTGGTAGGAATTCTTTTGGGAAATCAGTTTTCAAGGTGGAGAAATGGTCATTTTGTTCCAAATCTGCCTATTCATCTAGTTGAAGAAGCACGTGTATCTCTCAAGAGAAAACCATTGTGTTAGAAGCAGAAGCATCTAGCACTTTGTTTCCATGTGTAAACTGAGGCAGTTGTTGAAGAGAATACTTCCTGAAAATCAAAATTTTCCAGGTGGACAAAAGGCTCACTTTATTCAGAATAGGCCTATTCATTTAAGTATTAGGATAACAGGTAGCAATCAAAAGAAAACAGTCTGTGTTAGAAGCATGAGAGTCAATCACATTGTTTGCACGTGAAAACTGAGTTGGTTTTGAAAGGAATTCCTCCTCAAACCAAAGCTCTCAAGGGGGAGAAAGACTCATTTTATTCCAAAGGCCTGTTCGGGTGAGTAGAGAAACATCTATATCTCTGCAAAGGAAACTATCTTTGTTAAAGAGGCTACAGCATCCTGCATATTGTTTCCCTGTGAGACCTGAGTAATTTTTGGAATACTTCCTACAACGTCGAGTTTTCAATATGGTGATAGGCACTCTTTCTTGCAAATAGGCCTACTCAGCTGAGTTGAAGAAACACATGTATCTCTCCAAAGACAAACATCTGTGTTAGAAGCAGGAGCATCTAGAACATTGTTGCCCTGTGAGTTTTGAGTTAAATATTGAAAGGAACACTTCCTGCAACTTAGGTGTTTCAAGGTGGAGATGGGCTCTCTTTGCTCCAAATAGGCCTATTCATCTAAGTTGAAGAAACACATATGTCGCTCGACAGATAATTATAACTTTTAGAAGCATGAGCGCCAAAAACCTTGTTTCCCAGGAAGAATTGAGTAGTTTTTGAACAAAAGACATCCTGAAAATTACAGTTTTCAAGGTGGGGAGAGGCTCATTTTGTTGCAAAGAGGCCTATTTAGTTGAAGAAACACATGTATCTCTCCAAAGACAACCATTCGTGTTAGAAGTAGAAGCATGTAGCACATGGTTTCCCTGTGAGAATTGTGTTCGTTTTTGAAAGGAATTCTTTCTGTAAATCATAGTTTCCCAGGTGGAGAAAGTGTCATGGTGTTCCAAGTAGAAATAGCCATGTGAGTTGACGGAACACATTGTGTTAGAAAGGGGAGCATCTAGTACTTTGTTTCCAGTGTGAGAATTGACTTAGGATTCGAAAGGAATACTTCAGAAAATGATAATTTTCAAAGTGGAGAAAGGCTCATTTTGATCCACATAGGCCTATTCAGGTGAGTGGAAGAGACACAAGTGTCTCTCGAATGAATTTCATCAGTGCTACCATCAGGGCATCTAACACATTGTTGCCCAGTGACACTTGAGTTAGATTTTGAAAAGAATCCTCCCTGAAAATCATAGTTTTCAAGGTGGAGAAATGACCATTTCGTTCCAAATAACCTATTTAGCTGAGTTGAAGAAACACATGTGGCTCTCCAAGACAACCATAAGTGTTAGAAGCAGGAGCATCTAGAACATTGTTTCTCTGTGAGAATGGAGGTAGTTTTGACAGGAATACTTCCTGCAAATCACAGTTTTCATGGTGGAGAAGACTCATTTTCTTCCAAAGTGGCTATTCAGGTGAGGTGAAGAAACGCAATTACCTCTCCAAAGGAAACCATCTATGTTGGATGCAACAGCATCCTGCACCTTGTTTCCTGTAACTATTAAGTTAGTTGTTGAAAGGAATACTTCCTGCCTCGTGCATTTTTCAAGGTGGTGATAGGCTCTCTTTTTTGCAAACAGGCCTATTCAGGTGAGTTCAGGAAACACATGTATCTGTCCAAAGAAAACCATCTGTGTTAGAAGCAGGGTTCTATAGAATATTGTTTCCCTCTGAGAATTGAGTTAGTTTCTGAAAGGATACTACTGGAACTTAGGTGTTACAAGGTGGAGATAGGCTCTGTTTACTTCAAATTGGCCTATTCAGCTAAGTTGAAGAAACACCTGTCTCACTCAAAAGAAAGCAATCTGTGCTAGAAGCATGAGAATCAAAAACCTTGTTTCCATGTTAGAATTGAGTTAGTTTTTGAATGGAATACTTCCTTCATATCATAGTTTTCAAGGTGCGTAAGGCTCATTCTTGTCCAAAGGCCTACTCACTGAGTTGATGAAACGCATGGATCTCTCCAAAGGAAACCATCTGTGTTAGAGGTTTCAGCATCTTGCATTGTCTCCCTACCAGAGTTGAGTTAGTTTTTGAAAGGACTACTTCCTGCAACGTTGGATTTTCAAAGTGGTGCTTGGCTCTCTTTCTTCCAAACAGACCTATTCAGGTGAGTTGATGAAGCACATGTACTTGTCCAACGAATACCACCTATGTTAGAAGCAGGAGTCTCCAGAATATTGTTTCCGTTTGAGAACTGAACTATTGCCTGAAGGGAATATTTCTTTAAAATCATAATTTTCAAGGTTGAGAAAGGTTCAGTTTGTTCCAAATAGGTCTCTTCAGCTCATCTGAAGAAATCCATGTATGCTAGAAGCTGCAGCATCTAGCACATTGCTTCCCTGTGAGAATCGATTAAGGTTTTGAAAGGAATACTTTCAGTAACATGTTTTTGATGTGGTGATAAGGTCTGTTTCCTCCAAAGAAGCCTGTTTTGCAAATTTGAAGACAAACATGAATCTCTCCAAATAAACGACCTTTGCTAGAACCTTCATCATCTAGCACATGATTTCCCTCTGATAATTCAGTTAGTTTTGAGAAAAATACTACTTCAAGTTAGGTGTCTCAAGGTGGAGATAGGATGTGTTTCCTCCAACTAGGCCTATTCAGCGGAGTTGAGGAAACACATATTTCTCTCCAACGACAACTAACTCTGTTAGAAGCTGTAGCATCTAGAACATTGTACCAAGTGAGAATTCAGGTACATTTTGTCATGAATAATTCTTGCAAATCATTGTTTTCAAGGTGGATATAGGCTCTGTTTGCTCCAAATAGGCCTCTTCGGCAGAGCTGAAGAAACACCTGTATCTCTCCAAAGAAATCCAACTCTGTTAGAAGCTGCAGCATCTTGCACATTGTTTCCCTGTGAGAATTGATCAAGGTTTTGAAAGGAAAACCTCCTGCGTCTTAGGTGTATCAAGGTTGGGATCGGCCCTGTTTGTGCAACTCGACCTATTCAGCTGAGTTGAAGGAACACATGTATCTCTCCAAAGACAAGCATGTGCATTAGAAGCAGAAGCATGTAAAACATTTTGTTGTTAGAATTCAGTTAGTTTGTCTAATGAACACTTCCTGCAAATCATAGTTTTGAAGGTGGAGAGAGGCTGAATTTGCTCCATATCAGAGTGTTCAACTATGTTGAGGAATAACATTTATGTCTCGAAAGAAAACCAACTATGTTAGAAGCTGTAGCATCTTGCACCTGGCCTCCTTGTGAGAAGTGATTTGGTTTTGAAACGAATGCCTCCTGCTAGTTTGGTTTTTGAATATAAGAAAGACTTAGTTCACTCCAGATAGGCCTATTGAGCTTATGTGAAGGAACACTTGTATCTCTCGAAAGAAAACCATCTGCATTAGAAGGAGGAGCATGGAGCACATTGTTGCAGATTGAGAATTCTGTTTGTTTTTTCCAGGGACACTTCCTGAAAATCAGAGCTTTCAAGGTGCAGATAGGCTCTGTTTGCTCCTAATCAGCCTCTTCTGCTAAGTTGAGGAAACACATGGATCTCTCGAAAGGAAACCTTTCTGTGTTAGAAGTAGGAGCATCTTACATTTTGTTTTCCCTGTGTGAATTGAGTTAGGTTTTGACAGAAATACTTCCTGAAAGTCATTATTTCAAGGTGTAGAAAGACTCATTTTGTTCCAACTATGCCTATTCAGGTGATTTAAAGAAACACATGTATCTCTCCAAAGACAACCATCTGTGTTAGAAGCAGTAGCATCTGGAACATTGCTTCCACGTGAGAAATGAATTGGTTTTTGCAATGAGTACTTCGTGCAAATCACAGTTTTCAAGGTGGATTTAGGCTCTGTTTGTTCCAAATAGGCCTAGTAGGCGGTTTTGAAGAAACCAATGTATCTCTGCAAAGAGACCAACGCTGTTAGAGCTTCAACATCTACCATATGGCTTCCCTTTGAGAATCCATTCAGTTTTTGGAAGGAATCTTACCAGAAACAAAGGTGTTTGTAGTTGGAGTAGGGTCTGTTACTTCCAAATAGGCCTATACAGCCAAGTTGAAGATACACATGAATCTCTCCACATAATCCATCTATGTTAGAATCATGAGGGTCTAGCACACTGTTTCCTTGCAGGTATTGAGTTAGTTTTGAAAGAATCCTTCTTGAAACTTACGTGTTTCAGGTGGAGATAGGCTCTGTTTCCTCCAAAGAAGCCTTTTCAGGTGTGTTGAAGAAAGAAATGAATCTCCCCAAATACAACCATTTGTGTTGGAAGCAGGAGCATCTGGAACATTTTTTCCTGGTGAATATTGAGTTAGTTTTTGAAAGGAATACGTCCTGCAAATCATAGATTTCCTGGTGGAGAAATGCTCTTTTTGTTCCAAAATGGCCTATTCAGCTGAGTTGAAAACGCTTGTAGCTCTCCAAAGGCAACCATCTATGTTACATGCTCCAGCGTCCTACACATTTTTTTCCGGTGAGGTTCGAGTTCGTTTTGAAATTGAAAGGAATCCTTCCTGCAACGTTGATTTATCAAGATGGTTTTCAGCTCTCTTTCTTCCAAGTAGGCGAATTCAGCTCAGGTGAAGAAACACATGGATCTCTCCAAAGAAACCACCTGTGTTAGACCCAGGAACATCTAGCATCTTGTTTCCCTGTGAAAATTGCTTTAGGTTCTGAAAGGAATACGTTCTGCAACTGAGTGGTTTGAATGAGGTGATAGGCTCATTATGCTTCAGATGGGCCTATTCAGCTAATTTGAGGGAACACATTTCTCTCTCGAAAAATATCCATCTGTTTCACAACTGGAGCATAGAGCATATTGTTGCTCGGTGATAATTTAGTTACTTTTTTTGAAAGGGACACTTCCTGAACAATCATAGTTTTCAAGGTGGATGTAGTCTCTGTTTGCTCCAAATCAGCCTTTTCAGCTAAGGTGAGGAGACACATGAATCTCTCGAAAGAAAACCATCTGTGTGAAAGGCAGGAGCATCTAGCACAGTATTTCCCTTTGAGAATTGAGTTCGTTTTTGATAGGAATTCTTTTGGCAAGTCATAATTATCAAGGTGGAGAAATGGTCATATTGTTCCAAATAGGCCTATTCATCGAGATGAAGAAACACAAGTATTTCTCGAAAGAAGACCTTTGTATTAGAAGCCGGAGGATCTAGCACGTAGTTTCCATGTGTAAATTGAGGTAGTTTTAAAAGGGAATACTACCTGAAAAATGATAATTGAAAGGTGGACAAGGGCTCATTTTATTCCAAATAGGCCTATTCAGGTGAGTTTAAGAAACACATGTGTCTCTAGAAAGGCAGCCATCACTGTTCGGAGCAGTAGGATCTAGAACATGGTCTCCAAGTTAAAAATGAATTCGTTTTTGCAATTAATGCTTCTTTCAAATCACCGTTTTCAAGGTGGACATAGTCTCTGTTTGCTCCAAATAGGCTTATTAGCTAAGTTGTAGAATAACATGTATCTCTCAAAAGATAACCATCTCTGTAAGAATCATGAGAGTCTAGCACATTGTTTCCATGTGACAATTGAATTCGTTTTTGAAAAGAATACTTCATGCAAAGCATAGCTTTCACCGAGGAGAAAGCCTCATTTTATTCCAATGCCTTATTTAGCTGACTGGAGGAAACCCGTGAATCTCTCCAAAGGAAACCATGTATCTTGGAGGGTGCAGCATCCTTCACATTGTCTCCCTGTGAGAATGGAGTTCGTTTTTGAAAGAAATACTTAAAGCAATGTGGGTTTTTCTACGTGATCATAGGCTCTTTGTTCCAAATAGGCCTATTCAGCCGAGTTGAAGAGAAACACGTCGGTTGACAGAAAACTCTGTGTGTTAGAAGCAGAAGCATGTAGCATATTGTTGCAGAGTGAGAATTGGTTTACGTTTTCAAATGAACACTTCCTGGAAGACATAGTTTTCAAGGTGGAGACAGGCAGAGTTTGCTCAAAGTAGGACTGTTGAGCTAAGTTGAAAAATCACAAGTAGGGCTCCAAAGAAATCCATCTATGCCTGAAGCTGTGGCATCCAGCAACTTGTTTCCTTGTGAGAATCAATGTAATTTTTGAAAGGAACACCTCCAGCAACTTAGGTTTTTGAATGTGAGAGTGGCTCAGATTACGTCAGATAGGCCTATTCAGCTAACATGAAGGAACATATGGATCCCTCGAAAGAAAAGCATCTGAGTTAGAAGCAGGAGCATCTAGCACATTGCTTCAATGTCAGAATTGAGTTAGTTTTTGGTAGGAATTCTTTTGGGAAATCAGTTTTCAAGGTGGAGAAATGGTCATTTTGTTCCAAATCTGCCTATTCATCTAGTTGAAGAAGCACGTGTATCTCTCAAGAGAAAACCATTGTGTTAGAAGCAGAAGCATCTAGCACTTTGTTTCCATGTGTAAACTGAGGCAGTTGTTGAAGAGAATACTTCCTGAAAATCAAAATTTTCCAGGTGGACAAAAGGCTCACTTTATTCAGAATAGGCCTATTCATTTAAGTATTAGGATAACAGGTAGCAATCAAAAGAAAACAGTCTGTGTTAGAAGCATGAGAGTCAATCACATTGTTTGCACGTGAAAACTGAGTTGGTTTTGAAAGGAATTCCTCCTCAAACCAAAGCTCTCAAGGGGGAGAAAGACTCATTTTATTCCAAAGGCCTGTTCGGGTGAGTAGAGAAACATCTATATCTCTACAAAGGAAACTATCTTTGTTAAAGAGGCTACAGCATCCTGCATATTGTTTCCCTGTGAGACCTGAGTAATTTTTGGAATACTTCCTACAACGTCGAGTTTTCAATATGGTGATAGGCACTCTTTCTTGCAAATAGGCCTACTCAGCTGAGTTGAAGAAACACATGTATCTCTCCAAAGACAAACATCTGTGTTAGAAGCAGGAGCATCTAGAACATTGTTGCCCTGTGAGTTTTGAGTTAAATATTGAAAGGAACACTCCCTGCAACTTAGGTGTTTCAAGGTGGAGATGGGCTCTCTTTGCTCCAAATAGGCCTATTCATCTAAGTTGAAGAAACACATATGTCGCTCGACAGATAATTATAACTTTTAGAAGCATGAGCGCCAAAAACCTTGTTTCCCAGGAAGAATTGAGTAGTTTTTGAACAAAAGACATCCTGAAAATTACAGTTTTCAAGGTGGGGAGAGGCTCATTTTGTTGCAAAGAGGCCTATTTAGTTGAAGAAACACATGTATCTCTCCAAAGACAACCATTCGTGTTAGAAGTAGAAGCATGTAGCACATGGTTTCCCTGTGAGAATTGTGTTCGTTTTTGAAAGGAATTCTTTCTGTAAATCATAGTTTCCCAGGTGGAGAAAGTGTCATGGTGTTCCAAGTAGAAATAGCCATGTGAGTTGACGGAACACATTGTGTTAGAAAGGGGAGCATCTAGTACTTTGTTTCCAGTGTGAGAATTGACTTAGGATTCGAAAGGAATACTTCAGAAAATGATAATTTTCAAAGTGGAGAAAGGCTCATTTTGATCCACATAGGCCTATTCAGGTGAGTGGAAGAGACACAAGTGTCTCTCGAATGAATTTCATCAGTGCTACCATCAGGGCATCTAACACATTGTTGCCCAGTGACACTTGAGTTAGATTTTGAAAAGAATCCTCCCTGAAAATCATAGTTTTCAAGGTGGAGAAATGACCATTTCGTTCCAAATAACCTATTTAGCTGAGTTGAAGAAACACATGTGGCTCTCCAAGACAACCATAAGTGTTAGAAGCAGGAGCATCTAGAACATTGTTTCTCTGTGAGAATGGAGGTAGTTTTGACAGGAATACTTCCTGCAAATCACAGTTTTCATGGTGGAGAAGACTCATTTTCTTCCAAAGTGGCTATTCAGGTGAGGTGAAGAAACGCAATTACCTCTCCAAAGGAAACCATCTATGTTGGATGCAACAGCATCCTGCACCTTGTTTCCTGTAACTATTAAGTTAGTTGTTGAAAGGAATACTTCCTGCCTCGTGCATTTTTCAAGGTGGTGATAGGCTCTCTTTTTTGCAAACAGGCCTATTCAGGTGAGTTCAGGAAACACATGTATCTGTCCAAAGAAAACCATCTGTGTTAGAAGCAGGGTTCTATAGAATATTGTTTCCCTCTGAGAATTGAGTTAGTTTCTGAAAGGATACTACTGGAACTTAGGTGTTACAAGGTGGAGATAGGCTCTGTTTACTTCAAATTGGCCTATTCAGCTAAGTTGAAGAAACACCTGTCTCACTCAAAAGAAAGCAATCTGTGCTAGAAGCATGAGAATCAAAAACCTTGTTTCCATGTTAGAATTGAGTTAGTTTTTGAATGGAATACTTCCTTCATATCATAGTTTTCAAGGTGCGTAAGGCTCATTCTTGTCCAAAGGCCTACTCACTGAGTTGATGAAACGCATGGATCTCTCCAAAGGAAACCATCTGTGTTAGAGGTTTCAGCATCTTGCATTGTCTCCCTACCAGAGTTGAGTTAGTTTTTGAAAGGACTACTTCCTGCAACGTTGGATTTTCAAAGTGGTGCTTGGCTCTCTTTCTTCCAAACAGACCTATTCAGGTGAGTTGATGAAGCACATGTACTTGTCCAACGAATACCACCTATGTTAGAAGCAGGAGTCTCCAGAATATTGTTTCCGTTTGAGAACTGAACTATTGCCTGAAGGGAATATTTCTTTAAAATCATAATTTTCAAGGTTGAGAAAGGTTCAGTTTGTTCCAAATAGGTCTCTTCAGCTCATCTGAAGAAATCCATGTATGCTAGAAGCTGCAGCATCTAGCACATTGCTTCCCTGTGAGAATCGATTAAGGTTTTGAAAGGAATACTTTCAGTAACATGTTTTTGATGTGGTGATAAGGTCTGTTTCCTCCAAAGAAGCCTGTTTTGCAAATTTGAAGACAAACATGAATCTCTCCAAATAAACGACCTTTGCTAGAACCTTCATCATCTAGCACATGATTTCCCTCTGATAATTCAGTTAGTTTTGAGAAAAATACTACTTCAAGTTAGGTGTCTCAAGGTGGAGATAGGATGTGTTTCCTCCAACTAGGCCTATTCAGCGGAGTTGAGGAAACACATATTTCTCTCCAACGACAACTAACTCTGTTAGAAGCTGTAGCATCTAGAACATTGTACCAAGTGAGAATTCAGGTACATTTTGTCATGAATAATTCTTGCAAATCATTGTTTTCAAGGTGGATATAGGCTCTGTTTGCTCCAAATAGGCCTCTTCGGCAGAGCTGAAGAAACACCTGTATCTCTCCAAAGAAATCCAACTCTGTTAGAAGCTGCAGCATCTTGCACATTGTTTCCCTGTGAGAATTGATCAAGGTTTTGAAAGGAAAACCTCCTGCGTCTTAGGTGTATCAAGGTTGGGATCGGCCCTGTTTGTGCAACTCGACCTATTCAGCTGAGTTGAAGGAACACATGTATCTCTCCAAAGACAAGCATGTGCATTAGAAGCAGAAGCATGTAAAACATTTTGTTGTTAGAATTCAGTTAGTTTGTCTAATGAACACTTCCTGCAAATCATAGTTTTGAAGGTGGAGAGAGGCTGAATTTGCTCCATATCAGAGTGTTCAACTATGTTGAGGAATAACATTTATGTCTCGAAAGAAAACCAACTATGTTAGAAGCTGTAGCATCTTGCACCTGGCCTCCTTGTGAGAAGTGATTTGGTTTTGAAACGAATGCCTCCTGCTAGTTTGGTTTTTGAATATAAGAAAGACTTAGTTCACTCCAGATAGGCCTATTGAGCTTATGTGAAGGAACACTTGTATCTCTCGAAAGAAAACCATCTGCATTAGAAGGAGGAGCATGGAGCACATTGTTGCAGATTGAGAATTCTGTTTGTTTTTTCCAGGGACACTTCCTGAAAATCAGAGCTTTCAAGGTGCAGATAGGCTCTGTTTGCTCCTAATCAGCCTCTTCTGCTAAGTTGAGGAAACACATGGATCTCTCGAAAGGAAACCTTTCTGTGTTAGAAGTAGGAGCATCTTACATTTTGTTTTCCCTGTGTGAATTGAGTTAGGTTTTGACAGAAATACTTCCTGAAAGTCATTATTTCAAGGTGTAGAAAGACTCATTTTGTTCCAACTATGCCTATTCAGGTGATTTAAAGAAACACATGTATCTCTCCAAAGACAACCATCTGTGTTAGAAGCAGTAGCATCTGGAACATTGCTTCCACGTGAGAAATGAATTGGTTTTTGCAATGAGTACTTCGTGCAAATCACAGTTTTCAAGGTGGATTTAGGCTCTGTTTGTTCCAAATAGGCCTAGTAGGCGGTTTTGAAGAAACCAATGTATCTCTGCAAAGAGACCAACGCTGTTAGAGCTTCAACATCTACCATATGGCTTCCCTTTGAGAATCCATTCAGTTTTTGGAAGGAATCTTACCAGAAACAAAGGTGTTTGTAGTTGGAGTAGGGTCTGTTACTTCCAAATAGGCCTATACAGCCAAGTTGAAGATACACATGAATCTCTCCACATAATCCATCTATGTTAGAATCATGAGGGTCTAGTACACTGTTTCCTTGCAGGTATTGAGTTAGTTTTGAAAGAATCCTTCTTGAAACTTACGTGTTTCAGGTGGAGATAGGCTCTGTTTCCTCCAAAGAAGCCTTTTCAGGTGTGTTGAAGAAAGAAATGAATCTCCCCAAATACAACCATTTGTGTTGGAAGCAGGAGCATCTGGAACATTTTTTCCTGGTGAATATTGAGTTAGTTTTTGAAAGGAATACGTCCTGCAAATCATAGATTTCCTGGTGGAGAAATGCTCTTTTTGTTCCAAAATGGCCTATTCAGCTGAGTTGAAAACGCTTGTAGCTCTCCAAAGGCAACCATCTATGTTACATGCTCCAGCGTCCTACACATTTTTTTCCGGTGAGGTTCGAGTTCGTTTTGAAATTGAAAGGAATCCTTCCTGCAACGTTGATTTATCAAGATGGTTTTCAGCTCTCTTTCTTCCAAGTAGGCGAATTCAGCTCAGGTGAAGAAACACATGGATCTCTCCAAAGAAACCACCTGTGTTAGACCCAGGAACATCTAGCATCTTGTTTCCCTGTGAAAATTGCTTTAGGTTCTGAAAGGAATACGTTCTGCAACTGAGTGGTTTGAATGAGGTGATAGGCTCATTATGCTTCAGATGGGCCTATTCAGCTAATTTGAGGGAACACATTTCTCTCTCGAAAAATATCCATCTGTTTCACAACTGGAGCATAGAGCATATTGTTGCTCGGTGATAATTTAGTTACTTTTTTTGAAAGGGACACTTCCTGAACAATCATAGTTTTCAAGGTGGATGTAGTCTCTGTTTGCTCCAAATCAGCCTTTTCAGCTAAGGTGAGGAGACACATGAATCTCTCGAAAGAAAACCATCTGTGTGAAAGGCAGGAGCATCTAGCACAGTATTTCCCTTTGAGAATTGAGTTCGTTTTTGATAGGAATTCTTTTGGCAAGTCATAATTATCAAGGTGGAGAAATGGTCATATTGTTCCAAATAGGCCTATTCATCGAGATGAAGAAACACAAGTATTTCTCGAAAGAAGACCTTTGTATTAGAAGCCGGAGGATCTAGCACGTAGTTTCCATGTGTAAATTGAGGTAGTTTTAAAAGGGAATACTACCTGAAAAATGATAATTTAAAGGTGGACAAGGGCTCATTTTATTCCAAATAGGCCTATTCAGGTGAGTTTAAGAAACACATGTGTCTCTACAAAGGCAGCCATCACTGTTCGGAGCAGTAGGATCTAGAACATGGTCTCCAAGTTAAAAATGAATTCGTTTTTGCAATTAATGCTTCTTTCAAATCACCGTTTTCAAGGTGGACATAGTCTCTGTTTGCTCCAAATAGGCTTATTAGCTAAGTTGTAGAATAACATGTATCTCTCAAAAGATAACCATCTCTGTAAGAATCATGAGAGTCTAGCACATTGTTTCCATGTGACAATTGAATTCGTTTTTGAAAAGAATACTTCATGCAAAGCATAGCTTTCACCGAGGAGAAAGCCTCATTTTATTCCAATGCCTTATTTAGCTGACTGGAGGAAACCCGTGAATCTCTCCAAAGGAAACCATGTATCTTGGAGGGTGCAGCATCCTTCACATTGTCTCCCTGTGAGAATGGAGTTCGTTTTTGAAAGAAATACTTAAAGCAATGTGGGTTTTTCTACGTGATCATAGGCTCTTTGTTCCAAATAGGCCTATTCAGCCGAGTTGAAGAGAAACACGTCGGTTGACAGAAAACTCTGTGTGTTAGAAGCAGAAGCATGTAGCATATTGTTGCAGAGTGAGAATTGGTTTACGTTTTCAAATGAACACTTCCTGGAAGACATAGTTTTCAAGGTGGAGACAGGCAGAGTTTGCTCAAAGTAGGACTGTTGAGCTAAGTTGAAAAATCACAAGTAGGGCTCCAAAGAAATCCATCTATGCCTGAAGCTGTGGCATCCAGCAACTTGTTTCCTTGTGAGAATCAATGTAATTTTTGAAAGGAACACCTCCAGCAACTTAGGTTTTTGAATGTGAGAGTGGCTCAGATTACGTCAGATAGGCCTATTCAGCTAACATGAAGGAACATATGGATCCCTCGAAAGAAAAGCATCTGAGTTAGAAGCAGGAGCATCTAGCACATTGCTTCAATGTCAGAATTGAGTTAGTTTTTGGTAGGAATTCTTTTGGGAAATCAGTTTTCAAGGTGGAGAAATGGTCATTTTGTTCCAAATCTGCCTATTCATCTAGTTGAAGAAGCACGTGTATCTCTCAAGAGAAAACCATTGTGTTAGAAGCAGAAGCATCTAGCACTTTGTTTCCATGTGTAAACTGAGGCAGTTGTTGAAGAGAATACTTCCTGAAAATCAAAATTTTCCAGGTGGACAAAAGGCTCACTTTATTCAGAATAGGCCTATTCATTTAAGTATTAGGATAACAGGTAGCAATCAAAAGAAAACAGTCTGTGTTAGAAGCATGAGAGTCAATCACATTGTTTGCACGTGAAAACTGAGTTGGTTTTGAAAGGAATTCCTCCTCAAACCAAAGCTCTCAAGGGGGAGAAAGACTCATTTTATTCCAAAGGCCTGTTCGGGTGAGTAGAGAAACATCTATATCTCTACAAAGGAAACTATCTTTGTTAAAGAGGCTACAGCATCCTGCATATTGTTTCCCTGTGAGACCTGAGTAATTTTTGGAATACTTCCTACAACGTCGAGTTTTCAATATGGTGATAGGCACTCTTTCTTGCAAATAGGCCTACTCAGCTGAGTTGAAGAAACACATGTATCTCTCCAAAGACAAACATCTGTGTTAGAAGCAGGAGCATCTAGAACATTGTTGCCCTGTGAGTTTTGAGTTAAATATTGAAAGGAACACTTCCTGCAACTTAGGTGTTTCAAGGTGGAGATGGGCTCTCTTTGCTCCAAATAGGCCTATTCATCTAAGTTGAAGAAACACATATGTCGCTCGACAGATAATTATAACTTTTAGAAGCATGAGCGCCAAAAACCTTGTTTCCCAGGAAGAATTGAGTAGTTTTTGAACAAAAGACATCCTGAAAATTACAGTTTTCAAGGTGGGGAGAGGCTCATTTTGTTGCAAAGAGGCCTATTTAGTTGAAGAAACACATGTATCTCTCCAAAGACAACCATTCGTGTTAGAAGTAGAAGCATGTAGCACATGGTTTCCCTGTGAGAATTGTGTTCGTTTTTGAAAGGAATTCTTTCTGTAAATCATAGTTTCCCAGGTGGAGAAAGTGTCATGGTGTTCCAAGTAGAAATAGCCATGTGAGTTGACGGAACACATTGTGTTAGAAAGGGGAGCATCTAGTACTTTGTTTCCAGTGTGAGAATTGACTTAGGATTCGAAAGGAATACTTCAGAAAATGATAATTTTCAAAGTGGAGAAAGGCTCATTTTGATCCACATAGGCCTATTCAGGTGAGTGGAAGAGACACAAGTGTCTCTCGAATGAATTTCATCAGTGCTACCATCAGGGCATCTAACACATTGTTGCCCAGTGACACTTGAGTTAGATTTTGAAAAGAATCCTCCCTGAAAATCATAGTTTTCAAGGTGGAGAAATGACCATTTCGTTCCAAATAACCTATTTAGCTGAGTTGAAGAAACACATGTGGCTCTCCAAGACAACCATAAGTGTTAGAAGCAGGAGCATCTAGAACATTGTTTCTCTGTGAGAATGGAGGTAGTTTTGACAGGAATACTTCCTGCAAATCACAGTTTTCATGGTGGAGAAGACTCATTTTCTTCCAAAGTGGCTATTCAGGTGAGGTGAAGAAACGCAATTACCTCTCCAAAGGAAACCATCTATGTTGGATGCAACAGCATCCTGCACCTTGTTTCCTGTAACTATTAAGTTAGTTGTTGAAAGGAATACTTCCTGCCTCGTGCATTTTTCAAGGTGGTGATAGGCTCTCTTTTTTGCAAACAGGCCTATTCAGGTGAGTTCAGGAAACACATGTATCTGTCCAAAGAAAACCATCTGTGTTAGAAGCAGGGTTCTATAGAATATTGTTTCCCTCTGAGAATTGAGTTAGTTTCTGAAAGGATACTACTGGAACTTAGGTGTTACAAGGTGGAGATAGGCTCTGTTTACTTCAAATTGGCCTATTCAGCTAAGTTGAAGAAACACCTGTCTCACTCAAAAGAAAGCAATCTGTGCTAGAAGCATGAGAATCAAAAACCTTGTTTCCATGTTAGAATTGAGTTAGTTTTTGAATGGAATACTTCCTTCATATCATAGTTTTCAAGGTGCGTAAGGCTCATTCTTGTCCAAAGGCCTACTCACTGAGTTGATGAAACGCATGGATCTCTCCAAAGGAAACCATCTGTGTTAGAGGTTTCAGCATCTTGCATTGTCTCCCTACCAGAGTTGAGTTAGTTTTTGAAAGGACTACTTCCTGCAACGTTGGATTTTCAAAGTGGTGCTTGGCTCTCTTTCTTCCAAACAGACCTATTCAGGTGAGTTGATGAAGCACATGTACTTGTCCAACGAATACCACCTATGTTAGAAGCAGGAGTCTCCAGAATATTGTTTCCGTTTGAGAACTGAACTATTGCCTGAAGGGAATATTTCTTTAAAATCATAATTTTCAAGGTTGAGAAAGGTTCAGTTTGTTCCAAATAGGTCTCTTCAGCTCATCTGAAGAAATCCATGTATGCTAGAAGCTGCAGCATCTAGCACATTGCTTCCCTGTGAGAATCGATTAAGGTTTTGAAAGGAATACTTTCAGTAACATGTTTTTGATGTGGTGATAAGGTCTGTTTCCTCCAAAGAAGCCTGTTTTGCAAATTTGAAGACAAACATGAATCTCTCCAAATAAACGACCTTTGCTAGAACCTTCATCATCTAGCACATGATTTCCCTCTGATAATTCAGTTAGTTTTGAGAAAAATACTACTTCAAGTTAGGTGTCTCAAGGTGGAGATAGGATGTGTTTCCTCCAACTAGGCCTATTCAGCGGAGTTGAGGAAACACATATTTCTCTCCAACGACAACTAACTCTGTTAGAAGCTGTAGCATCTAGAACATTGTACCAAGTGAGAATTCAGGTACATTTTGTCATGAATAATTCTTGCAAATCATTGTTTTCAAGGTGGATATAGGCTCTGTTTGCTCCAAATAGGCCTCTTCGGCAGAGCTGAAGAAACACCTGTATCTCTCCAAAGAAATCCAACTCTGTTAGAAGCTGCAGCATCTTGCACATTGTTTCCCTGTGAGAATTGATCAAGGTTTTGAAAGGAAAACCTCCTGCGTCTTAGGTGTATCAAGGTTGGGATCGGCCCTGTTTGTGCAACTCGACCTATTCAGCTGAGTTGAAGGAACACATGTATCTCTCCAAAGACAAGCATGTGCATTAGAAGCAGAAGCATGTAAAACATTTTGTTGTTAGAATTCAGTTAGTTTGTCTAATGAACACTTCCTGCAAATCATAGTTTTGAAGGTGGAGAGAGGCTGAATTTGCTCCATATCAGAGTGTTCAACTATGTTGAGGAATAACATTTATGTCTCGAAAGAAAACCAACTATGTTAGAAGCTGTAGCATCTTGCACCTGGCCTCCTTGTGAGAAGTGATTTGGTTTTGAAACGAATGCCTCCTGCTAGTTTGGTGTTTGAATATAAGAAAGACTTAGTTCACTCCAGATAGGCCTATTGAGCTTATGTGAAGGAACACTTGTATCTCTCGAAAGAAAACCATCTGCATTAGAAGGAGGAGCATGGAGCACATTGTTGCAGATTGAGAATTCTGTTTGTTTTTTCCAGGGACACTTCCTGAAAATCAGAGCTTTCAAGGTGCAGATAGGCTCTGTTTGCTCCTAATCAGCCTCTTCTGCTAAGTTGAGGAAACACATGGATCTCTCGAAAGGAAACCTTTCTGTGTTAGAAGTAGGAGCATCTTACATTTTGTTTTCCCTGTGTGAATTGAGTTAGGTTTTGACAGAAATACTTCCTGAAAGTCATTATTTCAAGGTGTAGAAAGACTCATTTTGTTCCAACTATGCCTATTCAGGTGATTTAAAGAAACACATGTATCTCTCCAAAGACAACCATCTGTGTTAGAAGCAGTAGCATCTGGAACATTGCTTCCACGTGAGAAATGAATTGGTTTTTGCAATGAGTACTTCGTGCAAATCACAGTTTTCAAGGTGGATTTAGGCTCTGTTTGTTCCAAATAGGCCTAGTAGGCGGTTTTGAAGAAACCAATGTATCTCTGCAAAGAGACCAACGCTGTTAGAGCTTCAACATCTACCATATGGCTTCCCTTTGAGAATCCATTCAGTTTTTGGAAGGAATCTTACCAGAAACAAAGGTGTTTGTAGTTGGAGTAGGGTCTGTTACCTCCAAATAGGCCTATACAGCCAAGTTGAAGATACACATGAATCTCTCCACATAATCCATCTATGTTAGAATCATGAGGGTCTAGCACACTGTTTCCTTGCAGGTATTGAGTTAGTTTTGAAAGAATCCTTCTTGAAACTTACGTGTTTCAGGTGGAGATAGGCTCTGTTTCCTCCAAAGAAGCCTTTTCAGGTGTGTTGAAGAAAGAAATGAATCTCCCCAAATACAACCATTTGTGTTGGAAGCAGGAGCATCTGGAACATTTTTTCCTGGTGAATATTGAGTTAGTTTTTGAAAGGAATACGTCCTGCAAATCATAGATTTCCTGGTGGAGAAATGCTCTTTTTGTTCCAAAATGGCCTATTCAGCTGAGTTGAAAACGCTTGTAGCTCTCCAAAGGCAACCATCTATGTTACATGCTCCAGCGTCCTACACATTTTTTTCCGGTGAGGTTCGAGTTCGTTTTGAAATTGAAAGGAATCCTTCCTGCAACGTTGATTTATCAAGATGGTTTTCAGCTCTCTTTCTTCCAAGTAGGCGAATTCAGCTCAGGTGAAGAAACACATGGATCTCTCCAAAGAAACCACCTGTGTTAGACCCAGGAACATCTAGCATCTTGTTTCCCTGTGAAAATTGCTTTAGGTTCTGAAAGGAATACGTTCTGCAACTGAGTGGTTTGAATGAGGTGATAGGCTCATTATGCTTCAGATGGGCCTATTCAGCTAATTTGAGGGAACACATTTCTCTCTCGAAAAATATCCATCTGTTTCACAACTGGAGCATAGAGCATATTGTTGCTCGGTGATAATTTAGTTACTTTTTTTGAAAGGGACACTTCCTGAACAATCATAGTTTTCAAGGTGGATGTAGTCTCTGTTTGCTCCAAATCAGCCTTTTCAGCTAAGGTGAGGAGACACATGAATCTCTCGAAAGAAAACCATCTGTGTGAAAGGCAGGAGCATCTAGCACAGTATTTCCCTTTGAGAATTGAGTTCGTTTTTGATAGGAATTCTTTTGGCAAGTCATAATTATCAAGGTGGAGAAATGGTCATATTGTTCCAAATAGGCCTATTCATCGAGATGAAGAAACACAAGTATTTCTCGAAAGAAGACCTTTGTATTAGAAGCCGGAGGATCTAGCACGTAGTTTCCATGTGTAAATTGAGGTAGTTTTAAAAGGGAATACTACCTGAAAAATGATAATTGAAAGGTGGACAAGGGCTCATTTTATTCCAAATAGGCCTATTCAGGTGAGTTTAAGAAACACATGTGTCTCTAGAAAGGCAGCCATCACTGTTCGGAGCAGTAGGATCTAGAACAAGGTCTCCAAGTTAAAAATGAATTCGTTTTTGCAATTAATGCTTCTTTCAAATCACCGTTTTCAAGGTGGACATAGTCTCTGTTTGCTCCAAATAGGCTTATTAGCTAAGTTGTAGAATAACATGTATCTCTCAAAAGATAACCATCTCTGTAAGAATCATGAGAGTCTAGCACATTGTTTCCATGTGACAATTGAATTCGTTTTTGAAAAGAATACTTCATGCAAAGCATAGCTTTCACCGAGGAGAAAGCCTCATTTTATTCCAATGCCTTATTTAGCTGACTGGAGGAAACCCGTGAATCTCTCCAAAGGAAACCATGTATCTTGGAGGGTGCAGCATCCTTCACATTGTCTCCCTGTGAGAATGGAGTTCGTTTTTGAAAGAAATACTTAAAGCAATGTGGGTTTTTCTACGTGATCATAGGCTCTTTGTTCCAAATAGGCCTATTCAGCCGAGTTGAAGAGAAACACGTCGGTTGACAGAAAACTCTGTGTGTTAGAAGCAGAAGCATGTAGCATATTGTTGCAGAGTGAGAATTGGTTTACGTTTTCAAATGAACACTTCCTGGAAGACATAGTTTTCAAGGTGGAGACAGGCAGAGTTTGCTCAAAGTAGGACTGTTGAGCTAAGTTGAAAAATCACAAGTAGGGCTCCAAAGAAATCCATCTATGCCTGAAGCTGTGGCATCCAGCAACTTGTTTCCTTGTGAGAATCAATGTAATTTTTGAAAGGAACACCTCCAGCAACTTAGGTTTTTGAATGTGAGAGTGGCTCAGATTACGTCAGATAGGCCTATTCAGCTAACATGAAGGAACATATGGATCCCTCGAAAGAAAAGCATCTGAGTTAGAAGCAGGAGCATCTAGCACATTGCTTCAATGTCAGAATTGAGTTAGTTTTTGGTAGGAATTCTTTTGGGAAATCAGTTTTCAAGGTGGAGAAATGGTCATTTTGTTCCAAATCTGCCTATTCATCTAGTTGAAGAAGCACGTGTATCTCTCAAGAGAAAACCATTGTGTTAGAAGCAGAAGCATCTAGCACTTTGTTTCCATGTGTAAACTGAGGCAGTTGTTGAAGAGAATACTTCCTGAAAATCAAAATTTTCCAGGTGGACAAAAGGCTCACTTTATTCAGAATAGGCCTATTCATTTAAGTATTAGGATAACAGGTAGCAATCAAAAGAAAACAGTCTGTGTTAGAAGCATGAGAGTCAATCACATTGTTTGCACGTGAAAACTGAGTTGGTTTTGAAAGGAATTCCTCCTCAAACCAAAGCTCTCAAGGGGGAGAAAGACTCATTTTATTCCAAAGGCCTGTTCGGGTGAGTAGAGAAACATCTATATCTCTACAAAGGAAACTATCTTTGTTAAAGAGGCTACAGCATCCTGCATATTGTTTCCCTGTGAGACCTGAGTAATTTTTGGAATACTTCCTACAACGTCGAGTTTTCAATATGGTGATAGGCACTCTTTCTTGCAAATAGGCCTACTCAGCTGAGTTGAAGAAACACATGTATCTCTCCAAAGACAAACATCTGTGTTAGAAGCAGGAGCATCTAGAACATTGTTGCCCTGTGAGTTTTGAGTTAAATATTGAAAGGAACACTTCCTGCAACTTAGGTGTTTCAAGGTGGAGATGGGCTCTCTTTGCTCCAAATAGGCCTATTCATCTAAGTTGAAGAAACACATATGTCGCTCGACAGATAATTATAACTTTTAGAAGCATGAGCGCCAAAAACCTTGTTTCCCAGGAAGAATTGAGTAGTTTTTGAACAAAAGACATCCTGAAAATTACAGTTTTCAAGGTGGGGAGAGGCTCATTTTGTTGCAAAGAGGCCTATTTAGTTGAAGAAACACATGTATCTCTCCAAAGACAACCATTCGTGTTAGAAGTAGAAGCATGTAGCACATGGTTTCCCTGTGAGAATTGTGTTCGTTTTTGAAAGGAATTCTTTCTGTAAATCATAGTTTCCCAGGTGGAGAAAGTGTCATGGTGTTCCAAGTAGAAATAGCCATGTGAGTTGACGGAACACATTGTGTTAGAAAGGGGAGCATCTAGTACTTTGTTTCCAGTGTGAGAATTGACTTAGGATTCGAAAGGAATACTTCAGAAAATGATAATTTTCAAAGTGGAGAAAGGCTCATTTTGATCCACATAGGCCTATTCAGGTGAGTGGAAGAGACACAAGTGTCTCTCGAATGAATTTCATCAGTGCTACCATCAGGGCATCTAACACATTGTTGCCCAGTGACACTTGAGTTAGATTTTGAAAAGAATCCTCCCTGAAAATCATAGTTTTCAAGGTGGAGAAATGACCATTTCGTTCCAAATAACCTATTTAGCTGAGTTGAAGAAACACATGTGGCTCTCCAAGACAACCATAAGTGTTAGAAGCAGGAGCATCTAGAACATTGTTTCTCTGTGAGAATGGAGGTAGTTTTGACAGGAATACTTCCTGCAAATCACAGTTTTCATGGTGGAGAAGACTCATTTTCTTCCAAAGTGGCTATTCAGGTGAGGTGAAGAAACGCAATTACCTCTCCAAAGGAAACCATCTATGTTGGATGCAACAGCATCCTGCACCTTGTTTCCTGTAACTATTAAGTTAGTTGTTGAAAGGAATACTTCCTGCCTCGTGCATTTTTCAAGGTGGTGATAGGCTCTCTTTTTTGCAAACAGGCCTATTCAGGTGAGTTCAGGAAACACATGTATCTGTCCAAAGAAAACCATCTGTGTTAGAAGCAGGGTTCTATAGAATATTGTTTCCCTCTGAGAATTGAGTTAGTTTCTGAAAGGATACTACTGGAACTTAGGTGTTACAAGGTGGAGATAGGCTCTGTTTACTTCAAATTGGCCTATTCAGCTAAGTTGAAGAAACACCTGTCTCACTCAAAAGAAAGCAATCTGTGCTAGAAGCATGAGAATCAAAAACCTTGTTTCCATGTTAGAATTGAGTTAGTTTTTGAATGGAATACTTCCTTCATATCATAGTTTTCAAGGTGCGTAAGGCTCATTCTTGTCCAAAGGCCTACTCACTGAGTTGATGAAACGCATGGATCTCTCCAAAGGAAACCATCTGTGTTAGAGGTTTCAGCATCTTGCATTGTCTCCCTACCAGAGTTGAGTTAGTTTTTGAAAGGACTACTTCCTGCAACGTTGGATTTTCAAAGTGGTGCTTGGCTCTCTTTCTTCCAAACAGACCTATTCAGGTGAGTTGATGAAGCACATGTACTTGTCCAACGAATACCACCTATGTTAGAAGCAGGAGTCTCCAGAATATTGTTTCCGTTTGAGAACTGAACTATTGCCTGAAGGGAATATTTCTTTAAAATCATAATTTTCAAGGTTGAGAAAGGTTCAGTTTGTTCCAAATAGGTCTCTTCAGCTCATCTGAAGAAATCCATGTATGCTAGAAGCTGCAGCATCTAGCACATTGCTTCCCTGTGAGAATCGATTAAGGTTTTGAAAGGAATACTTTCAGTAACATGTTTTTGATGTGGTGATAAGGTCTGTTTCCTCCAAAGAAGCCTGTTTTGCAAATTTGAAGACAAACATGAATCTCTCCAAATAAACGACCTTTGCTAGAACCTTCATCATCTAGCACATGATTTCCCTCTGATAATTCAGTTAGTTTTGAGAAAAATACTACTTCAAGTTAGGTGTCTCAAGGTGGAGATAGGATGTGTTTCCTCCAACTAGGCCTATTCAGCGGAGTTGAGGAAACACATATTTCTCTCCAACGACAACTAACTCTGTTAGAAGCTGTAGCATCTAGAACATTGTACCAAGTGAGAATTCAGGTACATTTTGTCATGAATAATTCTTGCAAATCATTGTTTTCAAGGTGGATATAGGCTCTGTTTGCTCCAAATAGGCCTCTTCAGCAGAGCTGAAGAAACACCTGTATCTCTCCAAAGAAATCCAACTCTGTTAGAAGCTGCAGCATCTTGCACATTGTTTCCCTGTGAGAATTGATCAAGGTTTTGAAAGGAAAACCTCCTGCGTCTTAGGTGTATCAAGGTTGGGATCGGCCCTGTTTGTGCAACTCGACCTATTCAGCTGAGTTGAAGGAACACATGTATCTCTCCAAAGACAAGCATGTGCATTAGAAGCAGAAGCATGTAAAACATTTTGTTGTTAGAATTCAGTTAGTTTGTCTAATGAACACTTCCTGCAAATCATAGTTTTGAAGGTGGAGAGAGGCTGAATTTGCTCCATATCAGAGTGTTCAACTATGTTGAGGAATAACATTTATGTCTCGAAAGAAAACCAACTATGTTAGAAGCTGTAGCATCTTGCACCTGGCCTCCTTGTGAGAAGTGATTTGGTTTTGAAACGAATGCCTCCTGCTAGTTTGGTTTTTGAATATAAGAAAGACTTAGTTCACTCCAGATAGGCCTATTGAGCTTATGTGAAGGAACACTTGTATCTCTCGAAAGAAAACCATCTGCATTAGAAGGAGGAGCATGGAGCACATTGTTGCAGATTGAGAATTCTGTTTGTTTTTTCCAGGGACACTTCCTGAAAATCAGAGCTTTCAAGGTGCAGATAGGCTCTGTTTGCTCCTAATCAGCCTCTTCTGCTAAGTTGAGGAAACACATGGATCTCTCGAAAGGAAACCTTTCTGTGTTAGAAGTAGGAGCATCTTACATTTTGTTTTCCCTGTGTGAATTGAGTTAGGTTTTGACAGAAATACTTCCTGAAAGTCATTATTTCAAGGTGTAGAAAGACTCATTTTGTTCCAACTATGCCTATTCAGGTGATTTAAAGAAACACATGTATCTCTCCAAAGACAACCATCTGTGTTAGAAGCAGTAGCATCTGGAACATTGCTTCCACGTGAGAAATGAATTGGTTTTTGCAATGAGTACTTCGTGCAAATCACAGTTTTCAAGGTGGATTTAGGCTCTGTTTGTTCCAAATAGGCCTAGTAGGCGGTTTTGAAGAAACCAATGTATCTCTGCAAAGAGACCAACGCTGTTAGAGCTTCAACATCTACCATATGGCTTCCCTTTGAGAATCCATTCAGTTTTTGGAAGGAATCTTACCAGAAACAAAGGTGTTTGTAGTTGGAGTAGGGTCTGTTACTTCCAAATAGGCCTATACAGCCAAGTTGAAGATACACATGAATCTCTCCACATAATCCATCTATGTTAGAATCATGAGGGTCTAGCACACTGTTTCCTTGCAGGTATTGAGTTAGTTTTGAAAGAATCCTTCTTGAAACTTACGTGTTTCAGGTGGAGATAGGCTCTGTTTCCTCCAAAGAAGCCTTTTCAGGTGTGTTGAAGAAAGAAATGAATCTCCCCAAATACAACCATTTGTGTTGGAAGCAGGAGAATCTGGAACATTTTTTCCTGGTGAATATTGAGTTAGTTTTTGAAAGGAATACGTCCTGCAAATCATAGATTTCCTGGTGGAGAAATGCTCTTTTTGTTCCAAAATGGCCTATTCAGCTGAGTTGAAAACGCTTGTAGCTCTCCAAAGGCAACCATCTATGTTACATGCTCCAGCGTCCTACACATTTTTTTCCGGTGAGGTTCGAGTTCGTTTTGAAATTGAAAGGAATCCTTCCTGCAACGTTGATTTATCAAGATGGTTTTCAGCTCTCTTTCTTCCAAGTAGGCGAATTCAGCTCAGGTGAAGAAACACATGGATCTCTCCAAAGAAACCACCTGTGTTAGACCCAGGAACATCTAGCATCTTGTTTCCCTGTGAAAATTGCTTTAGGTTCTGAAAGGAATACGTTCTGCAACTGAGTGGTTTGAATGAGGTGATAGGCTCATTATGCTTCAGATGGGCCTATTCAGCTAATTTGAGGGAACACATTTCTCTCTCGAAAAATATCCATCTGTTTCACAACTGGAGCATAGAGCATATTGTTGCTCGGTGATAATTTAGTTACTTTTTTTGAAAGGGACACTTCCTGAACAATCATAGTTTTCAAGGTGGATGTAGTCTCTGTTTGCTCCAAATCAGCCTTTTCAGCTAAGGTGAGGAGACACATGAATCTCTCGAAAGAAAACCATCTGTGTGAAAGGCAGGAGCATCTAGCACAGTATTTCCCTTTGAGAATTGAGTTCGTTTTTGATAGGAATTCTTTTGGCAAGTCATAATTATCAAGGTGGAGAAATGGTCATATTGTTCCAAATAGGCCTATTCATCGAGATGAAGAAACACAAGTATTTCTCGAAAGAAGACCTTTGTATTAGAAGCCGGAGGATCTAGCACGTAGGTTCCATGTGTAAATTGAGGTAGTTTTAAAAGGGAATACTACCTGAAAAATGATAATTGAAAGGTGGACAAGGGCTCATTTTATTCCAAATAGGCCTATTCACGTGAGTTTAAGAAACACATGTGTCTCTAGAAAGGCAGCCATCACTGTTCGGAGCAGTAGGATCTAGAACATGGTCTCCAAGTTAAAAATGAATTCGTTTTTGCAATTAATGCTTCTTTCAAATCACCGTTTTCAAGGTGGACATAGTCTCTGTTTGCTCCAAATAGGCTTATTAGCTAAGTTGTAGAATAACATGTATCTCTCAAAAGATAACCATCTCTGTAAGAATCATGAGAGTCTAGCACATTGTTTCCATGTGACAATTGAATTCGTTTTTGAAAAGAATACTTCATGCAAAGCATAGCTTTCACCGAGGAGAAAGCCTCATTTTATTCCAATGCCTTATTTAGCTGACTGGAGGAAACCCGTGAATCTCTCCAAAGGAAACCATGTATCTTGGAGGGTGCAGCATCCTTCACATTGTCTCCCTGTGAGAATGGAGTTCGTTTTTGAAAGAAATACTTAAAGCAATGTGGGTTTTTCTACGTGATCATAGGCTCTTTGTTCCAAATAGGCCTATTCAGCCGAGTTGAAGAGAAACACGTCGGTTGACAGAAAACTCTGTGTGTTAGAAGCAGAAGCATGTAGCATATTGTTGCAGAGTGAGAATTGGTTTACGTTTTCAAATGAACACTTCCTGGAAGACATAGTTTTCAAGGTGGAGACAGGCAGAGTTTGCTCAAAGTAGGACTGTTGAGCTAAGTTGAAAAATCACAAGTAGGGCTCCAAAGAAATCCATCTATGCCTGAAGCTGTGGCATCCAGCAACTTGTTTCCTTGTGAGAATCAATGTAATTTTTGAAAGGAACACCTCCAGCAACTTAGGTTTTTGAATGTGAGAGTGGCTCAGATTACGTCAGATAGGCCTATTCAGCTAACATGAAGGAACATATGGATCCCTCGAAAGAAAAGCATCTGAGTTAGAAGCAGGAGCATCTAGCACATTGCTTCAATGTCAGAATTGAGTTAGTTTTTGGTAGGAATTCTTTTGGGAAATCAGTTTTCAAGGTGGAGAAATGGTCATTTTGTTCCAAATCTGCCTATTCATCTAGTTGAAGAAGCACGTGTATCTCTCAAGAGAAAACCATTGTGTTAGAAGCAGAAGCATCTAGCACTTTGTTTCCATGTGTAAACTGAGGCAGTTGTTGAAGAGAATACTTCCTGAAAATCAAAATTTTCCAGGTGGACAAAAGGCTCACTTTATTCAGAATAGGCCTATTCATTTAAGTATTAGGATAACAGGTAGCAATCAAAAGAAAACAGTCTGTGTTAGAAGCATGAGAGTCAATCACATTGTTTGCACGTGAAAACTGAGTTGGTTTTGAAAGGAATTCCTCCTCAAACCAAAGCTCTCAAGGGGGAGAAAGACTCATTTTATTCCAAAGGCCTGTTCGGGTGAGTAGAGAAACATCTATATCTCTACAAAGGAAACTATCTTTGTTAAAGAGGCTACAGCATCCTGCATATTGTTTCCCTGTGAGACCTGAGTAATTTTTGGAATACTTCCTACAACGTCGAGTTTTCAATATGGTGATAGGCACTCTTTCTTGCAAATAGGCCTACTCAGCTGAGTTGAAGAAACACATGTATCTCTCCAAAGACAAACATCTGTGTTAGAAGCAGGAGCATCTAGAACATTGTTGCCCTGTGAGTTTTGAGTTAAATATTGAAAGGAACACTTCCTGCAACTTAGGTGTTTCAAGGTGGAGATGGGCTCTCTTTGCTCCAAATAGGCCTATTCATCTAAGTTGAAGAAACACATATGTCGCTCGACAGATAATTATAACTTTTAGAAGCATGAGCGCCAAAAACCTTGTTTCCCAGGAAGAATTGAGTAGTTTTTGAACAAAAGACATCCTGAAAATTACAGTTTTCAAGGTGGGGAGAGGCTCATTTTGTTGCAAAGAGGCCTATTTAGTTGAAGAAACACATGTATCTCTCCAAAGACAACCATTCGTGTTAGAAGTAGAAGCATGTAGCACATGGTTTCCCTGTGAGAATTGTGTTCGTTTTTGAAAGGAATTCTTTCTGTAAATCATAGTTTCCCAGGTGGAGAAAGTGTCATGGTGTTCCAAGTAGAAATAGCCATGTGAGTTGACGGAACACATTGTGTTAGAAAGGGGAGCATCTAGTACTTTGTTTCCAGTGTGAGAATTGACTTAGGATTCGAAAGGAATACTTCAGAAAATGATAATTTTCAAAGTGGAGAAAGGCTCATTTTGATCCACATAGGCCTATTCAGGTGAGTGGAAGAGACACAAGTGTCTCTCGAATGAATTTCATCAGTGCTACCATCAGGGCATCTAACACATTGTTGCCCAGTGACACTTGAGTTAGATTTTGAAAAGAATCCTCCCTGAAAATCATAGTTTTCAAGGTGGAGAAATGACCATTTCGTTCCAAATAACCTATTTAGCTGAGTTGAAGAAACACATGTGGCTCTCCAAGACAACCATAAGTGTTAGAAGCAGGAGCATCTAGAACATTGTTTCTCTGTGAGAATGGAGGTAGTTTTGACAGGAATACTTCCTGCAAATCACAGTTTTCATGGTGGAGAAGACTCATTTTCTTCCAAAGTGGCTATTCAGGTGAGGTGAAGAAACGCAATTACCTCTCCAAAGGAAACCATCTATGTTGGATGCAACAGCATCCTGCACCTTGTTTCCTGTAACTATTAAGTTAGTTGTTGAAAGGAATACTTCCTGCCTCGTGCATTTTTCAAGGTGGTGATAGGCTCTCTTTTTTGCAAACAGGCCTATTCAGGTGAGTTCAGGAAACACATGTATCTGTCCAAAGAAAACCATCTGTGTTAGAAGCAGGGTTCTATAGAATATTGTTTCCCTCTGAGAATTGAGTTAGTTTCTGAAAGGATACTACTGGAACTTAGGTGTTACAAGGTGGAGATAGGCTCTGTTTACTTCAAATTGGCCTATTCAGCTAAGTTGAAGAAACACCTGTCTCACTCAAAAGAAAGCAATCTGTGCTAGAAGCATGAGAATCAAAAACCTTGTTTCCATGTTAGAATTGAGTTAGTTTTTGAATGGAATACTTCCTTCATATCATAGTTTTCAAGGTGCGTAAGGCTCATTCTTGTCCAAAGGCCTACTCACTGAGTTGATGAAACGCATGGATCTCTCCAAAGGAAACCATCTGTGTTAGAGGTTTCAGCATCTTGCATTGTCTCCCTACCAGAGTTGAGTTAGTTTTTGAAAGGACTACTTCCTGCAACGTTGGATTTTCAAAGTGGTGCTTGGCTCTCTTTCTTCCAAACAGACCTATTCAGGTGAGTTGATGAAGCACATGTACTTGTCCAACGAATACCACCTATGTTAGAAGCAGGAGTCTCCAGAATATTGTTTCCGTTTGAGAACTGAACTATTGCCTGAAGGGAATATTTCTTTAAAATCATAATTTTCAAGGTTGAGAAAGGTTCAGTTTGTTCCAAATAGGTCTCTTCAGCTCATCTGAAGAAATCCATGTATGCTAGAAGCTGCAGCATCTAGCACATTGCTTCCCTGTGAGAATCGATTAAGGTTTTGAAAGGAATACTTTCAGTAACATGTTTTTGATGTGGTGATAAGGTCTGTTTCCTCCAAAGAAGCCTGTTTTGCAAATTTGAAGACAAACATGAATCTCTCCAAATAAACGACCTTTGCTAGAACCTTCATCATCTAGCACATGATTTCCCTCTGATAATTCAGTTAGTTTTGAGAAAAATACTACTTCAAGTTAGGTGTCTCAAGGTGGAGATAGGATGTGTTTCCTCCAACTAGGCCTATTCAGCGGAGTTGAGGAAACACATATTTCTCTCCAACGACAACTAACTCTGTTAGAAGCTGTAGCATCTAGAACATTGTACCAAGTGAGAATTCAGGTACATTTTGTCATGAATAATTCTTGCAAATCATTGTTTTCAAGGTGGATATAGGCTCTGTTTGCTCCAAATAGGCCTCTTCGGCAGAGCTGAAGAAACACCTGTATCTCTCCAAAGAAATCCAACTCTGTTAGAAGCTGCAGCATCTTGCACATTGTTTCCCTGTGAGAATTGATCAAGGTTTTGAAAGGAAAACCTCCTGCGTCTTAGGTGTATCAAGGTTGGGATCGGCCCTGTTTGTGCAACTCGACCTATTCAGCTGAGTTGAAGGAACACATGTATCTCTCCAAAGACAAGCATGTGCATTAGAAGCAGAAGCATGTAAAACATTTTGTTGTTAGAATTCAGTTAGTTTGTCTAATGAACACTTCCTGCAAATCATAGTTTTGAAGGTGGAGAGAGGCTGAATTTGCTCCATATCAGAGTGTTCAACTATGTTGAGGAATAACATTTATGTCTCGAAAGAAAACCAACTATGTTAGAAGCTGTAGCATCTTGCACCTGGCCTCCTTGTGAGAAGTGATTTGGTTTTGAAACGAATGCCTCCTGCTAGTTTGGTTTTTGAATATAAGAAAGACTTAGTTCACTCCAGATAGGCCTATTGAGCTTATGTGAAGGAACACTTGTATCTCTCGAAAGAAAACCATCTGCATTAGAAGGAGGAGCATGGAGCACATTGTTGCAGATTGAGAATTCTGTTTGTTTTTTCCAGGGACACTTCCTGAAAATCAGAGCTTTCAAGGTGCAGATAGGCTCTGTTTGCTCCTAATCAGCCTCTTCTGCTAAGTTGAGGAAACACATGGATCTCTCGAAAGGAAACCTTTCTGTGTTAGAAGTAGGAGCATCTTACATTTTGTTTTCCCTGTGTGAATTGAGTTAGGTTTTGACAGAAATACTTCCTGAAAGTCATTATTTCAAGGTGTAGAAAGACTCATTTTGTTCCAACTATGCCTATTCAGGTGATTTAAAGAAACACATGTATCTCTCCAAAGACAACCATCTGTGTTAGAAGCAGTAGCATCTGGAACATTGCTTCCACGTGAGAAATGAATTGGTTTTTGCAATGAGTACTTCGTGCAAATCACAGTTTTCAAGGTGGATTTAGGCTCTGTTTGTTCCAAATAGGCCTAGTAGGCGGTTTTGAAGAAACCAATGTATCTCTGCAAAGAGACCAACGCTGTTAGAGCTTCAACATCTACCATATGGCTTCCCTTTGAGAATCCATTCAGTTTTTGGAAGGAATCTTACCAGAAACAAAGGTGTTTGTAGTTGGAGTAGGGTCTGTTACCTCCAAATAGGCCTATACAGCCAAGTTGAAGATACACATGAATCTCTCCACATAATCCATCTATGTTAGAATCATGAGGGTCTAGCACACTGTTTCCTTGCAGGTATTGAGTTAGTTTTGAAAGAATCCTTCTTGAAACTTACGTGTTTCAGGTGGAGATAGGCTCTGTTTCCTCCAAAGAAGCCTTTTCAGGTGTGTTGAAGAAAGAAATGAATCTCCCCAAATACAACCATTTGTGTTGGAAGCAGGAGCATCTGGAACATTTTTTCCTGGTGAATATTGAGTTAGTTTTTGAAAGGAATACGTCCTGCAAATCATAGATTTCCTGGTGGAGAAATGCTCTTTTTGTTCCAAAATGGCCTATTCAGCTGAGTTGAAAACGCTTGTAGCTCTCCAAAGGCAACCATCTATGTTACATGCTCCAGCGTCCTACACATTTTTTTCCGGTGAGGTTCGAGTTCGTTTTGAAATTGAAAGGAATCCTTCCTGCAACGTTGATTTATCAAGATGGTTTTCAGCTCTCTTTCTTCCAAGTAGGCGAATTCAGCTCAGGTGAAGAAACACATGGATCTCTCCAAAGAAACCACCTGTGTTAGACCCAGGAACATCTAGCATCTTGTTTCCCTGTGAAAATTGCTTTAGGTTCTGAAAGGAATACGTTCTGCAACTGAGTGGTTTGAATGAGGTGATAGGCTCATTATGCTTCAGATGGGCCTATTCAGCTAATTTGAGGGAACACATTTCTCTCTCGAAAAATATCCATCTGTTTCACAACTGGAGCATAGAGCATATTGTTGCTCGGTGATAATTTAGTTACTTTTTTTGAAAGGGACACTTCCTGAACAATCATAGTTTTCAAGGTGGATGTAGTCTCTGTTTGCTCCAAATCAGCCTTTTCAGCTAAGGTGAGGAGACACATGAATCTCTCGAAAGAAAACCATCTGTGTGAAAGGCAGGAGCATCTAGCACAGTATTTCCCTTTGAGAATTGAGTTCGTTTTTGATAGGAATTCTTTTGGCAAGTCATAATTATCAAGGTGGAGAAATGGTCATATTGTTCCAAATAGGCCTATTCATCGAGATGAAGAAACACAAGTATTTCTCGAAAGAAGACCTTTGTATTAGAAGCCGGAGGATCTAGCACGTAGTTTCCATGTGTAAATTGAGGTAGTTTTAAAAGGGAATACTACCTGAAAAATGATAATTGAAAGGTGGACAAGGGCTCATTTTATTCCAAATAGGCCTATTCAGGTGAGTTTAAGAAACACATGTGTCTCTAGAAAGGCAGCCATCACTGTTCGGAGCAGTAGGATCTAGAACATGGTCTCCAAGTTAAAAATGAATTCGTTTTTGCAATTAATGCTTCTTTCAAATCACCGTTTTCAAGGTGGACATAGTCTCTGTTTGCTCCAAATAGGCTTATTAGCTAAGTTGTAGAATAACATGTATCTCTCAAAAGATAACCATCTCTGTAAGAATCATGAGAGTCTAGCACATTGTTTCCATGTGACAATTGAATTCGTTTTTGAAAAGAATACTTCATGCAAAGCATAGCTTTCACCGAGGAGAAAGCCTCATTTTATTCCAATGCCTTATTTAGCTGACTGGAGGAAACCCGTGAATCTCTCCAAAGGAAACCATGTATCTTGGAGGGTGCAGCATCCTTCACATTGTCTCCCTGTGAGAATGGAGTTCGTTTTTGAAAGAAATACTTAAAGCAATGTGGGTTTTTCTACGTGATCATAGGCTCTTTGTTCCAAATAGGCCTATTCAGCCGAGTTGAAGAGAAACACGTCGGTTGACAGAAAACTCTGTGTGTTAGAAGCAGAAGCATGTAGCATATTGTTGCAGAGTGAGAATTGGTTTACGTTTTCAAATGAACACTTCCTGGAAGACATAGTTTTCAAGGTGGAGACAGGCAGAGTTTGCTCAAAGTAGGACTGTTGAGCTAAGTTGAAAAATCACAAGTAGGGCTCCAAAGAAATCCATCTATGCCTGAAGCTGTGGCATCCAGCAACTTGTTTCCTTGTGAGAATCAATGTAATTTTTGAAAGGAACACCTCCAGCAACTTAGGTTTTTGAATGTGAGAGTGGCTCAGATTACGTCAGATAGGCCTATTCAGCTAACATGAAGGAACATATGGATCCCTCGAAAGAAAAGCATCTGAGTTAGAAGCAGGAGCATCTAGCACATTGCTTCAATGTCAGAATTGAGTTAGTTTTTGGTAGGAATTCTTTTGGGAAATCAGTTTTCAAGGTGGAGAAATGGTCATTTTGTTCCAAATCTGCCTATTCATCTAGTTGAAGAAGCACGTGTATCTCTCAAGAGAAAACCATTGTGTTAGAAGCAGAAGCATCTAGCACTTTGTTTCCATGTGTAAACTGAGGCAGTTGTTGAAGAGAATACTTCCTGAAAATCAAAATTTTCCAGGTGGACAAAAGGCTCACTTTATTCAGAATAGGCCTATTCATTTAAGTATTAGGATAACAGGTAGCAATCAAAAGAAAACAGTCTGTGTTAGAAGCATGAGAGTCAATCACATTGTTTGCACGTGAAAACTGAGTTGGTTTTGAAAGGAATTCCTCCTCAAACCAAAGCTCTCAAGGGGGAGAAAGACTCATTTTATTCCAAAGGCCTGTTCGGGTGAGTAGAGAAACATCTATATCTCTACAAAGGAAACTATCTTTGTTAAAGAGGCTACAGCATCCTGCATATTGTTTCCCTGTGAGACCTGAGTAATTTTTGGAATACTTCCTACAACGTCGAGTTTTCAATATGGTGATAGGCACTCTTTCTTGCAAATAGGCCTACTCAGCTGAGTTGAAGAAACACATGTATCTCTCCAAAGACAAACATCTGTGTTAGAAGCAGGAGCATCTAGAACATTGTTGCCCTGTGAGTTTTGAGTTAAATATTGAAAGGAACACTTCCTGCAACTTAGGTGTTTCAAGGTGGAGATGGGCTCTCTTTGCTCCAAATAGGCCTATTCATCTAAGTTGAAGAAACACATATGTCGCTCGACAGATAATTATAACTTTTAGAAGCATGAGCGCCAAAAACCTTGTTTCCCAGGAAGAATTGAGTAGTTTTTGAACAAAAGACATCCTGAAAATTACAGTTTTCAAGGTGGGGAGAGGCTCATTTTGTTGCAAAGAGGCCTATTTAGTTGAAGAAACACATGTATCTCTCCAAAGACAACCATTCGTGTTAGAAGTAGAAGCATGTAGCACATGGTTTCCCTGTGAGAATTGTGTTCGTTTTTGAAAGGAATTCTTTCTGTAAATCATAGTTTCCCAGGTGGAGAAAGTGTCATGGTGTTCCAAGTAGAAATAGCCATGTGAGTTGACGGAACACATTGTGTTAGAAAGGGGAGCATCTAGTACTTTGTTTCCAGTGTGAGAATTGACTTAGGATTCGAAAGGAATACTTCAGAAAATGATAATTTTCAAAGTGGAGAAAGGCTCATTTTGATCCACATAGGCCTATTCAGGTGAGTGGAAGAGACACAAGTGTCTCTCGAATGAATTTCATCAGTGCTACCATCAGGGCATCTAACACATTGTTGCCCAGTGACACTTGAGTTAGATTTTGAAAAGAATCCTCCCTGAAAATCATAGTTTTCAAGGTGGAGAAATGACCATTTCGTTCCAAATAACCTATTTAGCTGAGTTGAAGAAACACATGTGGCTCTCCAAGACAACCATAAGTGTTAGAAGCAGGAGCATCTAGAACATTGTTTCTCTGTGAGAATGGAGGTAGTTTTGACAGGAATACTTCCTGCAAATCACAGTTTTCATGGTGGAGAAGACTCATTTTCTTCCAAAGTGGCTATTCAGGTGAGGTGAAGAAACGCAATTACCTCTCCAAAGGAAACCATCTATGTTGGATGCAACAGCATCCTGCACCTTGTTTCCTGTAACTATTAAGTTAGTTGTTGAAAGGAATACTTCCTGCCTCGTGCATTTTTCAAGGTGGTGATAGGCTCTCTTTTTTGCAAACAGGCCTATTCAGGTGAGTTCAGGAAACACATGTATCTGTCCAAAGAAAACCATCTGTGTTAGAAGCAGGGTTCTATAGAATATTGTTTCCCTCTGAGAATTGAGTTAGTTTCTGAAAGGATACTACTGGAACTTAGGTGTTACAAGGTGGAGATAGGCTCTGTTTACTTCAAATTGGCCTATTCAGCTAAGTTGAAGAAACACCTGTCTCACTCAAAAGAAAGCAATCTGTGCTAGAAGCATGAGAATCAAAAACCTTGTTTCCATGTTAGAATTGAGTTAGTTTTTGAATGGAATACTTCCTTCATATCATAGTTTTCAAGGTGCGTAAGGCTCATTCTTGTCCAAAGGCCTACTCACTGAGTTGATGAAACGCATGGATCTCTCCAAAGGAAACCATCTGTGTTAGAGGTTTCAGCATCTTGCATTGTCTCCCTACCAGAGTTGAGTTAGTTTTTGAAAGGACTACTTCCTGCAACGTTGGATTTTCAAAGTGGTGCTTGGCTCTCTTTCTTCCAAACAGACCTATTCAGGTGAGTTGATGAAGCACATGTACTTGTCCAACGAATACCACCTATGTTAGAAGCAGGAGTCTCCAGAATATTGTTTCCGTTTGAGAACTGAACTATTGCCTGAAGGGAATATTTCTTTAAAATCATAATTTTCAAGGTTGAGAAAGGTTCAGTTTGTTCCAAATAGGTCTCTTCAGCTCATCTGAAGAAATCCATGTATGCTAGAAGCTGCAGCATCTAGCACATTGCTTCCCTGTGAGAATCGATTAAGGTTTTGAAAGGAATACTTTCAGTAACATGTTTTTGATGTGGTGATAAGGTCTGTTTCCTCCAAAGAAGCCTGTTTTGCAAATTTGAAGACAAACATGAATCTCTCCAAATAAACGACCTTTGCTAGAACCTTCATCATCTAGCACATGATTTCCCTCTGATAATTCAGTTAGTTTTGAGAAAAATACTACTTCAAGTTAGGTGTCTCAAGGTGGAGATAGGATGTGTTTCCTCCAACTAGGCCTATTCAGCGGAGTTGAGGAAACACATATTTCTCTCCAACGACAACTAACTCTGTTAGAAGCTGTAGCATCTAGAACATTGTACCAAGTGAGAATTCAGGTACATTTTGTCATGAATAATTCTTGCAAATCATTGTTTTCAAGGTGGATATAGGCTCTGTTTGCTCCAAATAGGCCTCTTCGGCAGAGCTGAAGAAACACCTGTATCTCTCCAAAGAAATCCAACTCTGTTAGAAGCTGCAGCATCTTGCACATTGTTTCCCTGTGAGAATTGATCAAGGTTTTGAAAGGAAAACCTCCTGCGTCTTAGGTGTATCAAGGTTGGGATCGGCCCTGTTTGTGCAACTCGACCTATTCAGCTGAGTTGAAGGAACACATGTATCTCTCCAAAGACAAGCATGTGCATTAGAAGCAGAAGCATGTAAAACATTTTGTTGTTAGAATTCAGTTAGTTTGTCTAATGAACACTTCCTGCAAATCATAGTTTTGAAGGTGGAGAGAGGCTGAATTTGCTCCATATCAGAGTGTTCAACTATGTTGAGGAATAACATTTATGTCTCGAAAGAAAACCAACTATGTTAGAAGCTGTAGCATCTTGCACCTGGCCTCCTTGTGAGAAGTGATTTGGTTTTGAAACGAATGCCTCCTGCTAGTTTGGTTTTTGAATATAAGAAAGACTTAGTTCACTCCAGATAGGCCTATTGAGCTTATGTGAAGGAACACTTGTATCTCTCGAAAGAAAACCATCTGCATTAGAAGGAGGAGCATGGAGCACATTGTTGCAGATTGAGAATTCTGTTTGTTTTTTCCAGGGACACTTCCTGAAAATCAGAGCTTTCAAGGTGCAGATAGGCTCTGTTTGCTCCTAATCAGCCTCTTCTGCTAAGTTGAGGAAACACATGGATCTCTCGAAAGGAAACCTTTCTGTGTTAGAAGTAGGAGCATCTTACATTTTGTTTTCCCTGTGTGAATTGAGTTAGGTTTTGACAGAAATACTTCCTGAAAGTCATTATTTCAAGGTGTAGAAAGACTCATTTTGTTCCAACTATGCCTATTCAGGTGATTTAAAGAAACACATGTATCTCTCCAAAGACAACCATCTGTGTTAGAAGCAGTAGCATCTGGAACATTGCTTCCACGTGAGAAATGAATTGGTTTTTGCAATGAGTACTTCGTGCAAATCACAGTTTTCAAGGTGGATTTAGGCTCTGTTTGTTCCAAATAGGCCTAGTAGGCGGTTTTGAAGAAACCAATGTATCTCTGCAAAGAGACCAACGCTGTTAGAGCTTCAACATCTACCATATGGCTTCCCTTTGAGAATCCATTCAGTTTTTGGAAGGAATCTTACCAGAAACAAAGGTGTTTGTAGTTGGAGTAGGGTCTGTTACTTCCAAATAGGCCTATACAGCCAAGTTGAAGATACACATGAATCTCTCCACATAATCCATCTATGTTAGAATCATGAGGGTCTAGCACACTGTTTCCTTGCAGGTATTGAGTTAGTTTTGAAAGAATCCTTCTTGAAACTTACGTGTTTCAGGTGGAGATAGGCTCTGTTTCCTCCAAAGAAGCCTTTTCAGGTGTGTTGAAGAAAGAAATGAATCTCCCCAAATACAACCATTTGTGTTGGAAGCAGGAGCATCTGGAACATTTTTTCCTGGTGAATATTGAGTTAGTTTTTGAAAGGAATACGTCCTGCAAATCATAGATTTCCTGGTGGAGAAATGCTCTTTTTGTTCCAAAATGGCCTATTCAGCTGAGTTGAAAACGCTTGTAGCTCTCCAAAGGCAACCATCTATGTTACATGCTCCAGCGTCCTACACATTTTTTTCCGGTGAGGTTCGAGTTCGTTTTGAAATTGAAAGGAATCCTTCCTGCAACGTTGATTTATCAAGATGGTTTTCAGCTCTCTTTCTTCCAAGTAGGCGAATTCAGCTCAGGTGAAGAAACACATGGATCTCTCCAAAGAAACCACCTGTGTTAGACCCAGGAACATCTAGCATCTTGTTTCCCTGTGAAAATTGCTTTAGGTTCTGAAAGGAATACGTTCTGCAACTGAGTGGTTTGAATGAGGTGATAGGCTCATTATGCTTCAGATGGGCCTATTCAGCTAATTTGAGGGAACACATTTCTCTCTCGAAAAATATCCATCTGTTTCACAACTGGAGCATAGAGCATATTGTTGCTCGGTGATAATTTAGTTACTTTTTTTGAAAGGGACACTTCCTGAACAATCATAGTTTTCAAGGTGGATGTAGTCTCTGTTTGCTCCAAATCAGCCTTTTCAGCTAAGGTGAGGAGACACATGAATCTCTCGAAAGAAAACCATCTGTGTGAAAGGCAGGAGCATCTAGCACAGTATTTCCCTTTGAGAATTGAGTTCGTTTTTGATAGGAATTCTTTTGGCAAGTCATAATTATCAAGGTGGAGAAATGGTCATATTGTTCCAAATAGGCCTATTCATCGAGATGAAGAAACACAAGTATTTCTCGAAAGAAGACCTTTGTATTAGAAGCCGGAGGATCTAGCACGTAGGTTCCATGTGTAAATTGAGGTAGTTTTAAAAGGGAATACTACCTGAAAAATGATAATTGAAAGGTGGACAAGGGCTCATTTTATTCCAAATAGGCCTATTCAGGTGAGTTTAAGAAACACATGTGTCTCTAGAAAGGCAGCCATCACTGTTCGGAGCAGTAGGATCTAGAACATGGTCTCCAAGTTAAAAATGAATTCGTTTTTGCAATTAATGCTTCTTTCAAATCACCGTTTTCAAGGTGGACATAGTCTCTGTTTGCTCCAAATAGGCTTATTAGCTAAGTTGTAGAATAACATGTATCTCTCAAAAGATAACCATCTCTGTAAGAATCATGAGAGTCTAGCACATTGTTTCCATGTGACAATTGAATTCGTTTTTGAAAAGAATACTTCATGCAAAGCATAGCTTTCACCGAGGAGAAAGCCTCATTTTATTCCAATGCCTTATTTAGCTGACTGGAGGAAACCCGTGAATCTCTCCAAAGGAAACCATGTATCTTGGAGGGTGCAGCATCCTTCACATTGTCTCCCTGTGAGAATGGAGTTCGTTTTTGAAAGAAATACTTAAAGCAATGTGGGTTTTTCTACGTGATCATAGGCTCTTTGTTCCAAATAGGCCTATTCAGCCGAGTTGAAGAGAAACACGTCGGTTGACAGAAAACTCTGTGTGTTAGAAGCAGAAGCATGTAGCATATTGTTGCAGAGTGAGAATTGGTTTACGTTTTCAAATGAACACTTCCTGGAAGACATAGTTTTCAAGGTGGAGACAGGCAGAGTTTGCTCAAAGTAGGACTGTTGAGCTAAGTTGAAAAATCACAAGTAGGGCTCCAAAGAAATCCATCTATGCCTGAAGCTGTGGCATCCAGCAACTTGTTTCCTTGTGAGAATCAATGTAATTTTTGAAAGGAACACCTCCAGCAACTTAGGTTTTTGAATGTGAGAGTGGCTCAGATTACGTCAGATAGGCCTATTCAGCTAACATGAAGGAACATATGGATCCCTCGAAAGAAAAGCATCTGAGTTAGAAGCAGGAGCATCTAGCACATTGCTTCAATGTCAGAATTGAGTTAGTTTTTGGTAGGAATTCTTTTGGGAAATCAGTTTTCAAGGTGGAGAAATGGTCATTTTGTTCCAAATCTGCCTATTCATCTAGTTGAAGAAGCACGTGTATCTCTCAAGAGAAAACCATTGTGTTAGAAGCAGAAGCATCTAGCACTTTGTTTCCATGTGTAAACTGAGGCAGTTGTTGAAGAGAATACTTCCTGAAAATCAAAATTTTCCAGGTGGACAAAAGGCTCACTTTATTCAGAATAGGCCTATTCATTTAAGTATTAGGATAACAGGTAGCAATCAAAAGAAAACAGTCTGTGTTAGAAGCATGAGAGTCAATCACATTGTTTGCACGTGAAAACTGAGTTGGTTTTGAAAGGAATTCCTCCTCAAACCAAAGCTCTCAAGGGGGAGAAAGACTCATTTTATTCCAAAGGCCTGTTCGGGTGAGTAGAGAAACATCTATATCTCTACAAAGGAAACTATCTTTGTTAAAGAGGCTACAGCATCCTGCATATTGTTTCCCTGTGAGACCTGAGTAATTTTTGGAATACTTCCTACAACGTCGAGTTTTCAATATGGTGATAGGCACTCTTTCTTGCAAATAGGCCTACTCAGCTGAGTTGAAGAAACACATGTATCTCTCCAAAGACAAACATCTGTGTTAGAAGCAGGAGCATCTAGAACATTGTTGCCCTGTGAGTTTTGAGTTAAATATTGAAAGGAACACTTCCTGCAACTTAGGTGTTTCAAGGTGGAGATGGGCTCTCTTTGCTCCAAATAGGCCTATTCATCTAAGTTGAAGAAACACATATGTCGCTCGACAGATAATTATAACTTTTAGAAGCATGAGCGCCAAAAACCTTGTTTCCCAGGAAGAATTGAGTAGTTTTTGAACAAAAGACATCCTGAAAATTACAGTTTTCAAGGTGGGGAGAGGCTCATTTTGTTGCAAAGAGGCCTATTTAGTTGAAGAAACACATGTATCTCTCCAAAGACAACCATTCGTGTTAGAAGTAGAAGCATGTAGCACATGGTTTCCCTGTGAGAATTGTGTTCGTTTTTGAAAGGAATTCTTTCTGTAAATCATAGTTTCCCAGGTGGAGAAAGTGTCATGGTGTTCCAAGTAGAAATAGCCATGTGAGTTGACGGAACACATTGTGTTAGAAAGGGGAGCATCTAGTACTTTGTTTCCAGTGTGAGAATTGACTTAGGATTCGAAAGGAATACTTCAGAAAATGATAATTTTCAAAGTGGAGAAAGGCTCATTTTGATCCACATAGGCCTATTCAGGTGAGTGGAAGAGACACAAGTGTCTCTCGAATGAATTTCATCAGTGCTACCATCAGGGCATCTAACACATTGTTGCCCAGTGACACTTGAGTTAGATTTTGAAAAGAATCCTCCCTGAAAATCATAGTTTTCAAGGTGGAGAAATGACCATTTCGTTCCAAATAACCTATTTAGCTGAGTTGAAGAAACACATGTGGCTCTCCAAGACAACCATAAGTGTTAGAAGCAGGAGCATCTAGAACATTGTTTCTCTGTGAGAATGGAGGTAGTTTTGACAGGAATACTTCCTGCAAATCACAGTTTTCATGGTGGAGAAGACTCATTTTCTTCCAAAGTGGCTATTCAGGTGAGGTGAAGAAACGCAATTACCTCTCCAAAGGAAACCATCTATGTTGGATGCAACAGCATCCTGCACCTTGTTTCCTGTAACTATTAAGTTAGTTGTTGAAAGGAATACTTCCTGCCTCGTGCATTTTTCAAGGTGGTGATAGGCTCTCTTTTTTGCAAACAGGCCTATTCAGGTGAGTTCAGGAAACACATGTATCTGTCCAAAGAAAACCATCTGTGTTAGAAGCAGGGTTCTATAGAATATTGTTTCCCTCTGAGAATTGAGTTAGTTTCTGAAAGGATACTACTGGAACTTAGGTGTTACAAGGTGGAGATAGGCTCTGTTTACTTCAAATTGGCCTATTCAGCTAAGTTGAAGAAACACCTGTCTCACTCAAAAGAAAGCAATCTGTGCTAGAAGCATGAGAATCAAAAACCTTGTTTCCATGTTAGAATTGAGTTAGTTTTTGAATGGAATACTTCCTTCATATCATAGTTTTCAAGGTGCGTAAGGCTCATTCTTGTCCAAAGGCCTACTCACTGAGTTGATGAAACGCATGGATCTCTCCAAAGGAAACCATCTGTGTTAGAGGTTTCAGCATCTTGCATTGTCTCCCTACCAGAGTTGAGTTAGTTTTTGAAAGGACTACTTCCTGCAACGTTGGATTTTCAAAGTGGTGCTTGGCTCTCTTTCTTCCAAACAGACCTATTCAGGTGAGTTGATGAAGCACATGTACTTGTCCAACGAATACCACCTATGTTAGAAGCAGGAGTCTCCAGAATATTGTTTCCGTTTGAGAACTGAACTATTGCCTGAAGGGAATATTTCTTTAAAATCATAATTTTCAAGGTTGAGAAAGGTTCAGTTTGTTCCAAATAGGTCTCTTCAGCTCATCTGAAGAAATCCATGTATGCTAGAAGCTGCAGCATCTAGCACATTGCTTCCCTGTGAGAATCGATTAAGGTTTTGAAAGGAATACTTTCAGTAACATGTTTTTGATGTGGTGATAAGGTCTGTTTCCTCCAAAGAAGCCTGTTTTGCAAATTTGAAGACAAACATGAATCTCTCCAAATAAACGACCTTTGCTAGAACCTTCATCATCTAGCACATGATTTCCCTCTGATAATTCAGTTAGTTTTGAGAAAAATACTACTTCAAGTTAGGTGTCTCAAGGTGGAGATAGGATGTGTTTCCTCCAACTAGGCCTATTCAGCGGAGTTGAGGAAACACATATTTCTCTCCAACGACAACTAACTCTGTTAGAAGCTGTAGCATCTAGAACATTGTACCAAGTGAGAATTCAGGTACATTTTGTCATGAATAATTCTTGCAAATCATTGTTTTCAAGGTGGATATAGGCTCTGTTTGCTCCAAATAGGCCTCTTCGGCAGAGCTGAAGAAACACCTGTATCTCTCCAAAGAAATCCAACTCTGTTAGAAGCTGCAGCATCTTGCACATTGTTTCCCTGTGAGAATTGATCAAGGTTTTGAAAGGAAAACCTCCTGCGTCTTAGGTGTATCAAGGTTGGGATCGGCCCTGTTTGTGCAACTCGACCTATTCAGCTGAGTTGAAGGAACACATGTATCTCTCCAAAGACAAGCATGTGCATTAGAAGCAGAAGCATGTAAAACATTTTGTTGTTAGAATTCAGTTAGTTTGTCTAATGAACACTTCCTGCAAATCATAGTTTTGAAGGTGGAGAGAGGCTGAATTTGCTCCATATCAGAGTGTTCAACTATGTTGAGGAATAACATTTATGTCTCGAAAGAAAACCAACTATGTTAGAAGCTGTAGCATCTTGCACCTGGCCTCCTTGTGAGAAGTGATTTGGTTTTGAAACGAATGCCTCCTGCTAGTTTGGTTTTTGAATATAAGAAAGACTTAGTTCACTCCAGATAGGCCTATTGAGCTTATGTGAAGGAACACTTGTATCTCTCGAAAGAAAACCATCTGCATTAGAAGGAGGAGCATGGAGCACATTGTTGCAGATTGAGAATTCTGTTTGTTTTTTCCAGGGACACTTCCTGAAAATCAGAGCTTTCAAGGTGCAGATAGGCTCTGTTTGCTCCTAATCAGCCTCTTCTGCTAAGTTGAGGAAACACATGGATCTCTCGAAAGGAAACCTTTCTGTGTTAGAAGTAGGAGCATCTTACATTTTGTTTTCCCTGTGTGAATTGAGTTAGGTTTTGACAGAAATACTTCCTGAAAGTCATTATTTCAAGGTGTAGAAAGACTCATTTTGTTCCAACTATGCCTATTCAGGTGATTTAAAGAAACACATGTATCTCTCCAAAGACAACCATCTGTGTTAGAAGCAGTAGCATCTGGAACATTGCTTCCACGTGAGAAATGAATTGGTTTTTGCAATGAGTACTTCGTGCAAATCACAGTTTTCAAGGTGGATTTAGGCTCTGTTTGTTCCAAATAGGCCTAGTAGGCGGTTTTGAAGAAACCAATGTATCTCTGCAAAGAGACCAACGCTGTTAGAGCTTCAACATCTACCATATGGCTTCCCTTTGAGAATCCATTCAGTTTTTGGAAGGAATCTTACCAGAAACAAAGGTGTTTGTAGTTGGAGTAGGGTCTGTTACCTCCAAATAGGCCTATACAGCCAAGTTGAAGATACACATGAATCTCTCCACATAATCCATCTATGTTAGAATCATGAGGGTCTAGCACACTGTTTCCTTGCAGGTATTGAGTTAGTTTTGAAAGAATCCTTCTTGAAACTTACGTGTTTCAGGTGGAGATAGGCTCTGTTTCCTCCAAAGAAGCCTTTTCAGGTGTGTTGAAGAAAGAAATGAATCTCCCCAAATACAACCATTTGTGTTGGAAGCAGGAGCATCTGGAACATTTTTTCCTGGTGAATATTGAGTTAGTTTTTGAAAGGAATACGTCCTGCAAATCATAGATTTCCTGGTGGAGAAATGCTCTTTTTGTTCCAAAATGGCCTATTCAGCTGAGTTGAAAACGCTTGTAGCTCTCCAAAGGCAACCATCTATGTTACATGCTCCAGCGTCCTACACATTTTTTTCCGGTGAGGTTCGAGTTCGTTTTGAAATTGAAAGGAATCCTTCCTGCAACGTTGATTTATCAAGATGGTTTTCAGCTCTCTTTCTTCCAAGTAGGCGAATTCAGCTCAGGTGAAGAAACACATGGATCTCTCCAAAGAAACCACCTGTGTTAGACCCAGGAACATCTAGCATCTTGTTTCCCTGTGAAAATTGCTTTAGGTTCTGAAAGGAATACGTTCTGCAACTGAGTGGTTTGAATGAGGTGATAGGCTCATTATGCTTCAGATGGGCCTATTCAGCTAATTTGAGGGAACACATTTCTCTCTCGAAAAATATCCATCTGTTTCACAACTGGAGCATAGAGCATATTGTTGCTCGGTGATAATTTAGTTACTTTTTTTGAAAGGGACACTTCCTGAACAATCATAGTTTTCAAGGTGGATGTAGTCTCTGTTTGCTCCAAATCAGCCTTTTCAGCTAAGGTGAGGAGACACATGAATCTCTCGAAAGAAAACCATCTGTGTGAAAGGCAGGAGCATCTAGCACAGTATTTCCCTTTGAGAATTGAGTTCGTTTTTGATAGGAATTCTTTTGGCAAGTCATAATTATCAAGGTGGAGAAATGGTCATATTGTTCCAAATAGGCCTATTCATCGAGATGAAGAAACACAAGTATTTCTCGAAAGAAGACCTTTGTATTAGAAGCCGGAGGATCTAGCACGTAGTTTCCATGTGTAAATTGAGGTAGTTTTAAAAGGGAATACTACCTGAAAAATGATAATTGAAAGGTGGACAAGGGCTCATTTTATTCCAAATAGGCCTATTCAGGTGAGTTTAAGAAACACATGTGTCTCTAGAAAGGCAGCCATCACTGTTCGGAGCAGTAGGATCTAGAACATGGTCTCCAAGTTAAAAATGAATTCGTTTTTGCAATTAATGCTTCTTTCAAATCACCGTTTTCAAGGTGGACATAGTCTCTGTTTGCTCCAAATAGGCTTATTAGCTAAGTTGTAGAATAACATGTATCTCTCAAAAGATAACCATCTCTGTAAGAATCATGAGAGTCTAGCACATTGTTTCCATGTGACAATTGAATTCGTTTTTGAAAAGAATACTTCATGCAAAGCATAGCTTTCACCGAGGAGAAAGCCTCATTTTATTCCAATGCCTTATTTAGCTGACTGGAGGAAACCCGTGAATCTCTCCAAAGGAAACCATGTATCTTGGAGGGTGCAGCATCCTTCACATTGTCTCCCTGTGAGAATGGAGTTCGTTTTTGAAAGAAATACTTAAAGCAATGTGGGTTTTTCTACGTGATCATAGGCTCTTTGTTCCAAATAGGCCTATTCAGCCGAGTTGAAGAGAAACACGTCGGTTGACAGAAAACTCTGTGTGTTAGAAGCAGAAGCATGTAGCATATTGTTGCAGAGTGAGAATTGGTTTACGTTTTCAAATGAACACTTCCTGGAAGACATAGTTTTCAAGGTGGAGACAGGCAGAGTTTGCTCAAAGTAGGACTGTTGAGCTAAGTTGAAAAATCACAAGTAGGGCTCCAAAGAAATCCATCTATGCCTGAAGCTGTGGCATCCAGCAACTTGTTTCCTTGTGAGAATCAATGTAATTTTTGAAAGGAACACCTCCAGCAACTTAGGTTTTTGAATGTGAGAGT